>NC_090298.1:33090000-38090000 GCF_039906515.1 Pseudorca crassidens | reverse complement strand
TGTATTAGAGAAGTCGTGTTCTAGTGTGAAAGGGAAATACATTTGGTTGGTTATATAATTCTGGTGGTTATTTTGAGTTACGTCTACCATTTAGGCCATTTTTTTAAAAAGAGAGGCAAAATCTTTTTCTTAGTACGTCTTAAAGTGAAAGTAGACATTGAGCAAGGCTTCTGGAAACTAGTCCCACAGTTTCATATAATTTAAAGCAGTTGTGAAGGAAGAGAATAGTAGCTATTTTGAGATAATCTTATTTGTCAGGAGTGGTGGAATCAAAATGGTTTTCCGTTAAGGTTGGTCATCAGTGGGAATATTTGCAATAATATGCTGATTATTTCAATGTGCTGCTTTTTTCACGGTTACTGATGTGGAGATATGAGCTGGGTGAACATATGAAATAAAGGAAATTCAGCTGAATTGAAATGAAAGTCAGGAGTACCTTGCACAAGTCATTTCTAGACACTTTTCTCTCATTTAAAAAATGTGGATGATAGCTTCTACTTGGCTCATATGGTTGTTTTAATAATAAAAAAGAAAATTCATATGAAAGTGCTTTGTAGACTTTAAATTGAAAGTCTAAAGAACATAGTAATGTGAGATATAATTAGCCAGTCAAATTATTTTACTATCTTTTTCACAGAATCCCTGAAAAAAATGAAATTCCTATCTTCTTCAATATTTGGCATCCTACCAGAGTGTAAAGGTAGCTTTCGGATTGTGATAGTGTGTAGCGTCCAAGAGCTTAACTCCCTAATAGTATCTAACAGAAATGTTTGGGGAATCAACTAATTTTGTGGAGGCTACACTGTTTTAGTATGGGAAGCAGTTCTCCATTGTGTGAAAATATGAATCTGTGATACTGAGGAGAAGGATAAACATTCAGAAGAACTTCTTCCAACTGACTGACATTGAATCACAAGCATTCAAATTCACAGGTTTTAATAATACTGTACAGTTGGACTTCCTGGTGGTGCAGAGGTTAAGAATCCTCCTGCCAATGCAGGGGACACGGGTTCGATCCCTGGTCCAGGAAGATCCCACATACCACAGAGCAGCTAAGCCCGTGCGCTGCAACTACGGAGCCTGCACTCTAGAGCCTGTGAGCCACAACTATTGAGCCTGTGCGCCACAACTACTGAGCCCACATGCTGCAACTACTGAAGCCCACGTACTCTAGGGCCTGTATGCTGCAACTACTGAAGCCCGTGCACCTAGAAGCCCATGCTCTGCAGCAAGAGAAGCCACCACAATGAGAAGCCCACACACTACGACGAAGAGTAGCCCCCACTCGCTGCAAGTAGAGGAAGGCTGCGCGCAGCAATGAAGACCCAACGTAGCCAAAAAAAAAAACCCCCCAAAAAACTGTACAATTAAAAATGCTTCTCCATTTTTATTCAATCTGAAATTCAGAGAAATGCAAACTTAGATAGTCCTTAACCTGGCGTAGGTTTACCTCCCCTTTTCCCCCTGCATATGGTTGTTGTAGAAGCAGAATAATTTTGTAATGACAATAATTAGTAAAAAATGCTAATAAAATTTGTTAGGAAAGAGTTATTGATAGATTTATGATATCTTAGGTGCACATATATTATTCATTTTAGAAAAATATTAGAACATGAATGGATTCAAAAAGTTGTATACGTATTTACTACCCTGACACACACAAAGCCAAGTTATTAGTAGTGGACTCTAGAAGTTCTAAGTGACTAGTTTTCTGTTTTCAGACATATCTTGAGACTTGTGACATTCATGACTAAAATTTCACCATTGGGGAATGATTCATTTCTGTTTCTTCAAGAAACAAAAGTTCTTATAGAACTTCAGATATAGTTTAAGCCATTACCAGGTAACATTTTAGCAGGCAATTTGTTGGCAGGTAGTGAGAGTAATTTGCAAGTAGTTGAGAGTAATTCTTACACAAAAAAATATAGGTATATGAATATGGGTTTCACAACTTGAGTGAGAGGTGCATAGGTGTGAGAGAGGGGTTCTACCACATTTGAGAAGTTCAGTTGGGCTGCAGAGGAGACAGAAAGACACCAGCAAGTGATAAAAAAAAAAAAAATTCACAGTTTTGCTGAAGTCTTTCCCTGTTGCCGTATTACCAGTATTTGCCTAATGTCAAGGACAAATGTTTTAATGTTTCTAACTGTTATTTCTGGGAGTTTTACCAGCTGAATCATCCATCCCCTTTTCCATTTAGTTGAATTGTTATTTCAGATGTTCCAAAAATCTCCTGTGTCTTCAAATTAGAAGCTGACTCTGTGGTTACAGATGAAAAAATTTCTAGTTAGCACATGTCCTAGAAAAATGCTGCTGTTTTTGAAAGAATTCTGTTTAGTAGCACATTTCTTAAATGTATGATTCTGTACGTCCAATTAAACATTGTATGTATAATCACATACTAACCATTCTAACGAAAAATAAGAGACTAGGTAATTCCTTATTCCTCATTTGTGAACTTCATATCTTTATATTCTTATCAGATATAGTATTTAATATATATTAATTGCTGAGCAATTAATTTGCTGAGCACTGTACTACATATAGGGATACAAAGATGAATAATCAAGACTACTGCTAAAAGGGATTTTGTAGTCTAGTGGAGGAATTAGAAAAGGAAATCAACAATCATGACAGATATCTATTAGAAATTTTTGAATGGAAGATTTTGAGAATGATTATAAGACTGTATCTCAGCTAAGGCAGAAAGGCGTCCCCAATCAATTCACTAAGTCTGCTAAAGGAGCAGGAGTGGGGAGTGGTGGTGTCTGGGTCAGATATTTAACCTCCTTTGATTAATGAGTTGAAATAGAATGAGCTGTAAAATACCATGCTTCACTAAAATGTAAAATTTGTTGAGTTTTACAAACAGTAGAAACAATTTTATTTAAAGTAATATCAATACTGTGTTGAGATTGCAAAATGAGTCCCCATTACTGGACTATGAAACATTTTCATTTCATTAAAATCATACAAATTTATGAAAGATTTCTAAATGTAGAATGTTTTTTAGGAAGCAGAAAGGACATTATATTTAAACTTCATACATAATATTATAAACCCTGTAATTAGTGAGAGAATTTAACAAAAAGGAACATAGTTTCTCACTTGCTCACTCTCTTGTCCTCTTTTCTGTAGTACGGATGCTTTTGCGCAAGACTCCTAACCAGAAAATGTGTCTTCACAATTACTAAGTGAACAATCCCTATCAGATATCAAGAGACTGAAGGGCATTCAGGGATCTGGGTGCCCAAGAGCAAATCAGTTATTCTGTAGTTATGGAAACAGCAGCTCCATTCAAAATGCTTGAGTTTTCTCCACATTTCGCACATACGTATATTTTCGTTTGCCTTGTGGCCTCCCAGCTTCTTCCTGCGTTGAGTCGCCTGTAACATGGGTGACTGGTACAGGTACTGCTGTGGCTTTTTTTTCCCTCATGAGTCGGTCTGTTGATAGATTCCACCTGCAAAGGGAATGAATTCTTTCCATCCAAAAGTATTCTCAAGAACAACTGTTTATTAATATTGTTTTTATTGTTGTTGTTACTGTTGTTGAGAGATGAAGTAGGCAGTGAAATTACCCAGAATCTCGGGTTAGATACCTGTTCTTTGAAGAAGTGAGAGGTCAGATGTCCCTAGCTCTATTTGTAGCCCTCAGGAAATCAACTCATTTCCCTGCCTACTGAGAAAGAAAGGTCCTGTCAATACTATGAGTTTCTTTTATCATCTTTACGGAAGCAGAAATTTTTCCCTGCCCTCTTCTGTCACATTTCCCATTAGAAGATTTGCTAACAGAGTGTAAGGAAAATATCTATTAGTCATTTTATTACAGCTGGGAAAAAAGAAATATAATTCTTGTGTCAGGAGAGACACAGACACTGCGGAGCCTTCACATAAGGCCAATACATCCTATTTCAGGACTTAAGGTACTATATGTCCCATTATTTCTTCATCTGGGGGTGAAAAAATCAGTGTGATCCACCCCTTGGTTGGAGAACTTTTATTTTATCTATTCATTAATTGGTATATCATTTTATTTCTGCCTTCCAAAACAGAGAAAAAATAAATACTTGTATGAAAAAAATAAAAGCAATTAAAGAGATGACTAAATTCAAAATAGAACACTTCCAAATTGGCAAAATAACTTACTCAATTTGCAAGACCAAACATAACAGATTATCTTCCGTTTCACTTGATACAGATCTTCAGATGATAATTTATTTTATTCAGTTATTTTATTTGATGTGGAAAGAAAATGCTTCAGCTTAAAAATATAATTTAAATGTGATAAAATTTCACAATTATTCTATAAACATTTTCTCCCAAATTATGCTACTAAAATTTTCTTAAAGGAAAATAGCTCAATGTTTTTTCCAAAGAAAAAAATCAAAATAATTTTCTCACAGTTCAGTCATGTAAGCGTGTTGTCATTACAAACTTGTGGCTGCAAAACAAAATCAAGATGTCATCAAATTTGGGAGAGGGTTTCCTTAGAAGTGTTTCCCTCATGCTCTGAGCTTTTAGAAATCTTATTCAATATTCCCCAGTGTGTGGTCTGTGAGTTATTAATGGCTTCATGAAGACAAAATTTTCTTTTTGTTTTTTAGTGTTGAGAGTGTTATCACTTGGCCCAAGATATCTTAGTAGCTTCTCGTAGGGTCTTGGTGGGCAATTAAATGATCTGACTCAAAATGATATATATTGCTTTCTATAATTATTTGGCCCAGACTTGTCACATGACCTCACCTAGCCACAAGACGTCAAGAAGAGCAATCCCACCGTGTACCTGGGAGGCAAAGAGCTGGAGCTCTCTGCTTGACAGCATTACTTCAGTACTTGGAATAGCCGAGAGATGGAGACAGGGTGTGTCTGGAATGGATCACTAAGTTGGCCTGTGGCTAACTTGCATATAAACTTGGGTCTATTCAAAATAAAATCAGGGGTCTGCTTGATAATCCCATTGTTTTTCTCTCATGAATATTTCTGGTCTTAGATAAACAACCTTCTAGCTAGTGAATGATGTCATGATGGAGAAAACATGTACTTTTCTATAAACTAGTGATTATATCAGTTATTTATTAAATTATTAATCCTTTTTTGTTTTATTGAATAAATATATCATGGACTCAAACTATATGCTATGCATATAGATTATAACAGTACACAAAAAATAGTTTTTACTCTTAAATAGTAGCTTACAGTCTACTACATGATCCAAAATAAATTTTAACGAATAGGTCTTGCTCCTTCTCTGCTGTCCTGTGTTAGGTGTAAATATGACCAAAAACAGCATACAAGTGGTCTGGAAATGAGACAGATAAGATTTGAGGTAGGGTCTCCAATGAGTGGCATGTGCTGTAATTTAGACAAGAGATGAGGTATTGGGGTGCCAATAGTAGTACTACCTCATGACATTTCCTAAACTCACAGAGTGCTTAGGAAACTGATGGACATTTCTTTAGGCATCAAAGGGAACTGACACTTACCCTGGGTGACTCCCTCAGAGATGCCTCTTGGGTATATCAATTATAAGGCAATCCTTATTTTACTTAGTTTTGTAAGTGAACTCAACCTTAACAGGAATTTAAATCACTCTATTAGTGGAAGTACTGATTTCCAAGCTTTAAAACATCAGATTTAGTGTGAGTTTAGTCATTTATTAAATATGGATGAATATTTGCATAATTCAGTCTCTTACCCATGCTAAAAAGAATTACAATGCTTAAATTTTAGACCTTTGCCCAATCGAATATAGAACAATAAGTGTTACGAATATGTGATAGTATCAGAATAATTATTTTACAAAGAAAATTTATTATACTGGAAATCTTGAGAACTCTTGAAATGCAAGCATTAAACAACCAAATCTTACGTGTGGCTCATAATATATCTATTTTCCTTAGAATATATTACTTTTGTTTGGACTTCATTTTTAAAATAATTCAGACTTGAAAAGTACTTAAAAATCAAATATAATTATTGGACTCTGTAGATATTACCACTAAATATTATCATATCTTTAATAATTTTTGAATTCTATATCTTGTTCCAATTTATCGAGACTTGTTTTATGGCCCAGAATAGGTCTATTTGAGTGAATGTTCTATATGTGCTGAAAAAAATGTGTCTCCTGCTGTTATTGGTTGGAATGTTCTACAGTTATCAATTAGGGCAATTAATTTTGTTATTCAAATTGTTTATATTCTTACTGATTTTATGACTGCTTGTTCTGGCAATTCTTGAGAGAGGGATTTTAAAATATGCAACTATAATTTTGGATTTATCCATTCCTCCTTTCAGTTCTAACAGTTTTTACTACATGTACTTTGAAGCTGTCCTATTAGATTCATACATAGTTAGGATTGTTATGTCCTCTTGATGAATTACTCTCTTTAGCATCATAAAATGACGTTTTTATCTCTGATATATACTTCAATATTAATAAAGCCACTCCATCTTTATATAATTAGTATTTGTATGGTATATATTTTTCCGTGTTTTATTTTCAGTCTGAGTCTTTTGTATACAGCTTTTGAATTTTCCTTTTGTTTTTTTAATCACATCTGATAATCTCTACCATTTAATTTAAACCATTTACATATAATGTAAATTCTTTAATTGAATTTAAATCTGCCATCTTGGTATTTGTTTTCTCTTTATCCCATATGTACTTTGTTATTTTTTCCCAATTTTCTCCCTATTTTTATATTAATTTAGTATTTTTTATGACTCTATTTGATCTCCACTATTGAACTATACCTCAGTTTTTTTCCAATGCTTGCTCTAAGTTTTACAACATGCATCTTTAGCTTATCACAGTCTACATTCAAATAATATTATACCATTTTACATATAGTATAAGAAATTTAAAATAGTATATTTCTGTTGTTCCCTTGCTGGCCTTTGTGTTGTTGTTATCATATAATTTACCTCTATGTTTGTTATGAATGCCATAATATATTGTAATTATTTTTGCTCCAAACAGATATTTGTCTTTTAAAGTATTTTTAAAAGTGAGTTTAAATATGCCCTTTGTGCTTTCTGTTGCCATTGCATTGTATAGATCCAAATTCCCATCTGGTATCATTTTCCTTCTCTCTGCAGAACTTCCTTAAACATTTCTTGTAGTGCTAGTCTACTATTAATGAATTCTCTTAGCTTTTGTATGCCTGACAGTCACTATTTGTTTTGATTTTTGAAAAGTATTTTTGCTGCATAAAGGAGTCCAGGGAGATTTTTTTTTTCTTTTAGTACTATAAAGATACCAGTCGATTTTTTTTTTTTTTCCTGCATACACTGTTTCTGATGAGAAGTCTGATGTCATTCTTTTCTTTGTTCTACTGTATGTAATATGACTTTTTTCTCTGGCTGCTTTTAAGATTATCTCTTTAACATTACTTTTCAACAATTTGATTTTTAAGTGCTTTAGTATGATTTTCTTCATTTTTCTTCTGCTTGGTATTTGTTGAGTGCTTTTGATCTTTGGGTTTATAGTTTTCATCAAATTTGTAAAAAATGCTGGCCATTATTTCTTCATGTATTTTCTGTTTCATCTACCCTTTTTTGATAATTCTTTCCTTGGCCTTCGTAGTGACTTCACATGCATGTGCTGTGCTCAAAGACTCGTTGCAGGTTCCCTCTGCTGATCTTGGTGCTCTCCCTCTGTGCAGCTTCCTCAGCTCTGGTATTTTGACCCACAAGTTCCAGCCACCATGGCCTTCCTATCTCTACACTTTGTCTCTCAACTCTACAAGACCACTTAGCTCTATTTGGGTTTCTTTTCTCTGCACTGTCCCCTGGAAACTCACTCTAGGCAAGGAGCTGGTGCAGCGCTAGGGATCACCTTATTTGCTTCCCTTCCTCCAGGAATTATTCTTTTGCATTGCCTGTGATTCGATATCTGAAAACCATTGTTTCCCACAGTTTGTCAGGTTTTCCAGTTGGTTAAAGCAGGAAGGGAAACCTGGTCCCTGTTATTCCATTATGGTCAGAAGCAGGATGATATGCCTTGTTTCAAAATTTTAAATATCCTATTTCTTTCTTTTTTTTTTTTTTTTTTTGTGGTACACGGGCCTCTCACTGGTGTGGCCTCTCCTGCAGGCTCCGGACACGCAGGCTCAGCGGCCATGGCCCACTGGCCCAGCCGCTCCGCGGCATGTGGGAATCTTCCCGGATCAGGGCATGAACCTGTGTCCCCTGCGTCGGCAGGCAGACTCTTAACCACTGCGCCACCAGGGAAGCCCTAAATATCCTATTTCATAGAGAGATTTTTGATTTGACAGATGGGTATGATATAATTTGAAACAATAAGGTCATCATAGTTTTTGCAATTTATATGGTATAATAACAAAACTAATTTTATGTTATGGATGCAACAAAATTGTGATATATGGCATAATTTTCTTTATGTAGTTATCTCTATATAGAAGGTTCAGACAAACAGAATAAATGTATGCATCATAGAAAGCTTTGTTATGGAAAAAGTAAAGGCCATTAAATTGACCTTGCATGCTTAATATCATGCTTAACTAGCCATGATTAGGCGTAAATTAACAACTGTGGTTTGTTAGGTCCTGGCTTCTACAACTGGGATACCCAGTGCTTTGGGTTAGCTTTTCCCAGTTAGTTCGCTCAATGTGGGCAATTTATATGCCAGATGTAAGGTATGCTCCTTTTGTGGACAAAGGATTCAAAAAATAATTATTGGCTACAATACAAAGTAACACCTGGATTCAATTCGTCATTTTGGACACTCTGGAAAAGGCACATGAAAAGTCAAAACTATTTCTCCCAAGAATATAAAACATTGAAGTAGCCTAGGGCTTTTCTTAATAATTCAAATATCAGATAATTTTATTATGAGAGAATAACTGCATTTTATTTACCTCTCACTTGGCACTTTTAGAGGGAGCTAATGAGGTAGTGTGACAGTCCTGGCTAAATTTTTTTTTCATTCCTTTTTAACTGATACTTTTTTTTTTTTTTTTTTTTTTTTTGCGGTACGCGGGCCTCTCACTGCTGTGGCCTCCTCCGTTGCGGAGCGCAGGCTCCGGACGCGCAGGCTCAGCGGCCATGGCTCACGGGCCCAGCCGCTCCGCGGCACGTAGGATCCTCCCGGACCGGGGCACGAACCCGTGTCCCCTGCATCGGCAGGCGGACTCTCAACCACTGTGCCACCAGGGAAGCCCTTAACTGATACTTTTAAAACAAAATTTTTTACTTTGTTTTTATTTCTGCGACCAATAACCATTTTCAAAACAGACATGGTTCTAGCCAATTCTCAACCTTGTTCTCCTGATACTCAGGGGAAGTGGTTCTAATCTCAATTAAATGGATCTGCCAATACAACAGTACTTTAGGATAAAATGTATTCAGTGAGGATAGTGAGTATATTTTACGTTTATATAGTAAACAAAAGGAATTATAATCAAGAATATGTTTTTATGGATCTAGGTGAAAATGTACATACAGATTTTGTGCCCCTTTGTAGAAAAACAAATGATGAACCCCTCTGAAGAATTAAAGAATATGAGGCTTCATCCCTGCAGTTACAGTGGATTTATCCATTAACAATTGGCTTGGTTACTTTCTTCTAGAATAGCAGGTCTTTTTAGGCATTGAACTTTTCCCAACAAAGTATTATGAGAATTTTCAAATGTACAAATTTTGGTAGAATTTCACAGGGAATACTTACATATATTCACTACCTCGATTTTTTAATTCACATCTTAGTACATTTTCTGTACCACATATTTATTCTTCAGTTCACATACCAATTTTTTTTCTTTGATGCATTTCAAAGGAAGCTGCAGACTACAGTCTTTCACAGTCTGCTTCCTCCAAATATATCAGCATGCATCAGATGCTCCATTTTTAACCTCTCAATTTTGCACATGTATTATGACATATAAAATGCTTTCTCTGATATAATATAGTTTTATAGCATAACAAAAATAAAAATAATCAGGTAATATAAGCATTAAATAACCTTGAAACATTGAAAAAACATATTTCAGTAACTGGTTCCATCATGATTATGTTTATCCAGCAAATATCCTTTTAATGCCTCTAGTTTCTTTAACCTTTAGTCGTTTTTATGATCAAATTAGTAAGACTGTACTTAGACTGGAAAATATTCTTAATGTCCTTCTTTTGGTCTTGGTTACTTCACCTCTGTGAAGAAGAGGTTGAATTGGGTGATCTTGAATAGGTTTTTCAGGCCTGGAACTCTCTGATTCTCATACTTCTCCCAACTCATCAGATGCACCCTGCCGTGATTTGTGAAAGCAAATATTTTGGAGATTCTTCAAACTACTGTTCTTTATGTCTGTGTGCAAAATGTATTTAGTTGGGGGAATTCTTGTTTTCTTGTTACACTATAAATGTAAAAGGCCATGAGGAACAGTTGACAAAAACTCTTGCTTCCTCGGGTCAGTGAAAATAATCACCATGGCTGCTCCTGGCCCACAGAGGAGCCTTTGTAGTGATGGCTCAGTTAAAGTGAATCATCAAGAGGATGAGAGAGAACTTTATGCATCCTTTTCACGTGAGGCAAACTGATCATATGCAATCATATCCCAATTATTCTGGGAAAGAAATGACACATGTAACTTAGTAAGAGACGACATTCCTGCTATTCAGATATGAAGGCTTCTAGTGACTTGAAATGATAAATGGCTGATTTTGCAGGTTCTGCGTTTCAATGTCAGTTACCAAAAAGAAACCTGTCATCTAGAGAGGAAGAACAAGATGAAATCAGAATTACTAGAATTACAGAATTGTATTCCATCCTGCCTGAAGGCACAGTCATCTTATTCAGCATCAGTTCTTAAGCATTTGACTTTGAGAAATCTATTTGAAATAGAAGAGTAGGCAAATGGATAGACCCTGTTTGTCATATATATGCACATAACGTATATATACATGGCATATGGCATATATATAAGCATATATTTATATATAATTTACATAGTAATGTCTTTTCTGTGAGGTGGTTTTAGCTTTCTTTTCTAAATTGCATCTTGTAACTCCTCTAAGTCCTCTGATTAAAGCCTTCCAATGACTTAAAATAAAGTTTGAATATGCCTTACCATGACCACCAAGACCTTGAATGATCTGACTCCTGCCTATCTCTCCAAAATCAGCTTATATCACTCTCTCCTTTGCAGAACATTCACTGGCTTCATTAGACTTCTTCTTGAAGCTGGATCCTTCATTAGGAATTTTTGCATTGGTTGTATTCTCTGCCTTCCCAAACTTAGCTCAAATGTTATCTTTTCAGAGCCATATTTCTGGACACGTTTAGCTCAAGTTGTTATTCCTCTATATTCACCTTCACATTATGTGGGTCTTTGCTTCTTGGCACTTAGAATGGTTTTGTTTATGTGTTTCCTGATTTGTTGCTCTGTGTGTCTCCACTAGGATGTTAGTTGGCTGAGAGTATAAACTTCAGTTTTCTCTGTTAGTGTTGAATTCCCAGTGCTTCAGTAGTACCTGGCACACAGTGAACACAGTAGTGATTGTTGAAGGATGTTTCCTGAGAGCAGTCACCGCTGACTGTGGTACCGCAGTGATTTCCACATCAATATTCAAAACTGATGGTCTAGATAGTTATGTAATTATTTTCAACAAAGAAGCATTATTAGATGTTTATTTGCAATTGACACAAATAGTTTTTCGTCATTATCATAAACTTGGTAAGTGACAACAGTGTGGTGTAGTTGAGGTACACGACTGTATTGAAATTTTGTTTCTGCTTCTTATGAGATCTGTAACCTTGTTAAGTCTCCATGTCCCAATCTATATAGCAGGAATAATAGATAACTCATGAGAGGGTTGTAAATATTGAATCTAGTGTGTCTGTAAAGAGCCCAGGACAGAGCCTGAACACAGTGCCTGCCACATAGAAGGAATTTTATGAATCATTAACATAAAACTTTTATCTGTATCATTCCAAATTTTCTTATTTTTGCTGTAAATATGCCTTCTATGTAAATAAAACCAGAGAGATTCTAATACTAATGAATCAAAAGAGTGGCTTAATAATGCATTGAAGTATTTAATTATCCTGTTCTGGTCTTTGTAATTAAGTAATACATTTCACAAAGTACCCTGAGGTCAAGACTTAGCTCAATACAATCCTGCATCTCAATTTTTTTTGCATTGTATTGATATATTTTATAAATATATTATTGATATATGTTTTTGCATACCCTTCTAGGCTTCTGAAAATCTGTAGTTTTGGCTTCTTTTTTTCCTTCCTAGCTGAAAGCGTTTTACAGTTTTTTATTAGAGCCATGTATATTTTTCCCATTTCATACCTGATCAAGAACAGCTGCATCACAAATTAAATATGTACTGCCCCATAGTATGTGCAGGCAGTAAGTTTGAAGAGGGTAGTGGTGTGTGGTATTGGGAAATATGGGTAGTAAGCCAGCCTGGGGGAACTGGGGTGGCCTACCTTATCTTCGCACTTTCTATAAGAAAAGGTAAACCTTTACTAACTGCACATGCAGCTCAATACTTATCTAGTACTAATAAATAACCCAGTACCTCAAATAACTACATGCTATTAGATCAAGCATTCCCATGAGAAAAAGCAAGGATAATATTTTGGCCAGGAACCTGAGGGCAGAGAAGACAGAGCATGTACTTCCTCATCATCTCAGAGCATCACAGCTTCCTGGCAGGAAGAAGCCTCCTTCCTCCAGGACTGACTCATAGCCTCATCACCACAGTTTTCCTGAAACATCATCCAGCCTAATGCCAGTATGTCTTGCATCCCAGTTTGCCTCTGTAAATGCAAGAAGCCTCAGATTACCACATTTTCCCATCCCATAAGGTTCCAGACATCCACTACCCTGACTTCCTCTCATGACCCTCTCCTCTCCAACCCTATCCCTCACCCTGTCCACTGGGTGCTATGGATCTAAAGGTCTTAGCAAAAAAATCCCTCTGACCTTTAGTTCTCCTTTAAATATTCCATGCACTAATTTTATTTTTTTTGCTCAAACTGAAACCTAGTCCTCACTTGAGGACACTATTTCCTCTGTAGACCATGCAAGTGGTGACTTTTTTCCTCTGCTCATCCTTGGGCCCTGCAAGTGAGAGAGGTGTGTTGATCCTAGTCAGTTATAGCCCATTCCCCTCCCTCTAGCCAGTTGCCCATTTGACTTCTCTTCCCAACATCTCCATATCCAATCCATTGACTCTATTACAAAATAGATCTGGAATTTGACCATTCCTGAACCATCTCCACCTTTACCTTCTGTTTCAAGCCATCATCGTCTGCCACCTGGGTTATTGTAACACCTCCTAAATGGTTTCTTAACTTCTACCCTTGTACACTTTGGGCTAATTTTTCATATACCTGTCCAAGCATTCCTTTGAAAACCTAAGGCAAATCATGTCACTTCGTGGCTCCAAACCATACAATGGTTTTCAATCCCATGAAGAGGCCCATAAGGTCCTCCTACATTATCTGACTCCTTGACTACCCCTCTGATCTCATCTTTTATTGCACAGTCCCTTTTTACTTCCTTCTAGCCATACCGTCTCCCTGCTATATCTAGAACTTTGCCAAGAATGCCTTTCATGTCTTTTGGACCAGCTCTTTCCTCTATCTGGAATGCTCTTTCACCAGAAAAGACTCTCATCTCTTTCAGGTCCCTACTCATGTTATGGATAGAAGGTCAAGTTATGAGTGAGCTCTTCCTTGACTACTGTATATAAAGCATCACTCTTCTCCTCTGTTCTTTATCCATCCTGCTTGGGTTTATTTTTTCTTCATAGCACTTATCACAACTTCATTTACTATATATTTATTTACCACATCCCCCATAGAATGAAAGCTGTAGGAGAAATGAGACTTTTTTTTACTTATTATTTTGTCCTCTTCACCTAGAACAATTTTTAGGATTTAGTAGATTTATATTCATTATTTGTTGAATGAATGTTTAAATTATCTCATTACTCTTCTGAATTAGAGAGAATGGATTCTTCACTTTAATTACTAGGAGATGTTTCTCCTACCTACAGAGAAAAACTACCTTTACTAAGTTCCAGTGAAATAATAGAGGATGGGAAGAAAATGAATACAGGATAATAATATTATAGTAGTTAAGAAAAGTTTCTTGAAAATTTCATGTTTAAGTCAAGAAAAGGATATTATATAACCTGTTTATTAAAGCTTAGAAGTTTAGAGATGGACGTAATCTTAGAGAAAACTAAGACATAAAGAGGCAAAGTGAACTTGTCCGAAATAATGGAACTAATCAGTTGGCAGGTAGGGCTGCATCTCTGCCTCATTATTTTCCATTCAGGATTCATTCGCTCAGCAGTGAATATTCACTGAGCACCTACTCAGGGTATGCTGTGGTCAAGGAAACAGATACAAGATCTCCTCTGATGGATCTTAACAGTAGGAAAGGAGATAAATGTTAAAAATATTGACGTTAAACAGATACATTCTTGGACTGTGTACTCTGAAGAAGGCAGCATCTAAAAAGTGATATATTTATGAGAGGAGAATGACCCAATCTGAAGGGTAAAGCAACTCTTCCTTGGGTAGGTATAATCAGGAAACTAATGGACTTTTGAGTGATGAGAAGGAGTTAGCAAGAGGAAGAGGAGGGGATTGTTTTTCTGGCAAAAAGACCAGACACTTGTTCCTGGAAGGGGCAGGAAGGAGCACAGTGCTGTCACCTGACTGTAGAAAGGCTTGTGTGACCTTTGATAATGCTAGACTCCCAATTTGGTATTATTATTGTTATGTTAACTATTTATTAAAGCATAATAGACATTGAGAACTATATAGCCCTATACACAATTTAACTATGAATAAAACATTTCTTTGACTCTTCTTTCAATTTCAGGAATGAGTTTGCCATTAGTTGAAAAGTTCAACCTCTCCAAAGAGCCCTCTCTTGACAATCTAGTTCTTTGTAGCTCCTCTTTTCTCATCCAGCTAGTTTCCTATTTTTATTGCTGAGTCATCCAATCAGGCTTAATTGTCTCTCCAGCTGGCTCTGTTCTTTTGGAGAAAAAATTCTGCTCCAGGTGCACTTTTTAAAATTAGGAAAATATGAGTGCCTAAATATGGACATAGCTAGAGTTTAATGGTGAATTCTGAAGTTATAGAAGATGATTAGCATCTTTTACCTTTCATCATGGTGACCAATAGATTTTGAACTATCCTATCACAAGCTACCCATTACTCTCAGTGATAAATATTTTTTTAAAAATTCCTTTTACATGATTTTTATTTGTTACTTAATTAGTTCTTTTCAGAAATTTTAGATTAATTCAAAATTGAGTCACGTGTTTTTTCCCAAAGGCAATGTGGTTTGAAGTAAAAATACAACTAAACTGAGAAATCAAATTTGGAATTAATGAGAAATCATTTAATTTTCTCTCTATTATTTATGAAACAAGATTTCCAAGTAAATTCGTTGTTTAAATGTTGAAAGGAGAATGATTAACCTACTCGAGAAAAAGGTTTATAAGTCCTACCATATGGAAGTCTTTGGATGAATGTTAAGAAGAATATGAAGTTAACACATATGCAATGTTTCTAAAATACTTTGTTCCATGTACATGAACATAAGGAAATAATTTATTTTAATGTACTCTGTTGGTCTACAATTGGCCCTAAATGGTAAATGAAATTACACTAAATGGTAAATGAAGCATATTTTTTTCTGCTCAGTTTATTCAAATATTGTTTAAATACTTATATTAGGTTAAACTGTTCACAAAATTCCACTCATATTGTCCCAGATAATACATTTTGACTCATGCAGATCAAATAAAAGATTCAGATTGTTTGATACGTTATTTTTATGGCAGTTCAACATCTATACTTATGTGATATTCAAAATGTTTCCAGAAAACTTCATTTATCAGATATTTTTTTTCCCTTTACTGTATTCATATTGTAGCTATACAAATAACTCTTGCTCAATTATCTTACATTCTAAATTTGATTTGTGGGGCTAAAATTGATGGGAAAATAGAGGCAAAACTTAATTTAGCATGTATAGATATTGTGCTAGCACTTCACATACATTATATCAAACAATCCAATCAGTTATACATATATATTTATATCCACTCTTTTTTAGATTCTTTTCCCATATAGGCCATTATAGAGTATTGAGTAGAGTTCCCTGTGCTATACAGCAGGTCCTTATTACTCATCTAGTTTATATATAGTAGTGTATATATGTCAATCCCAATCTCCCAACTTATCCCTCCCCCCCTTACCCCCTGGTAACCATAAATTTGCCAAACAATTTACTTTTATTTCAACAACTTCAGTAAAGTCAGAGCAAAATATTAATGTAAAGCCTAAAGTTTTTCATTCCTATTGTCAGAAAAATTATATTTTACCCATAAATGGTAATAATGTCAGTAACAGCATAAGTCTTTATGTGTCTCTTCAGACATATTTTAGGATTCAAGTCTACATTACTAAAAATTTGTAAGCCCATTTACCTGCATCTCTTACTCCTTGGACAAATTTCTGAGACAGTAGACTTAAAGTCTGATACCAAGATGTGAATGTGGTCCCTAAAGGATTAGAACAATGGCCTGGATATCACTATAGAGTCATGGTATTGTACAATAATTCAGAAATTTCTTGGTTCAGCATTTCTCAACAGTGTTTCTATTAAGTGCTTTCAATAAGAGTTGTATATCATCTGCACAGTGATAGCTTTACTTCTTCTTTTCTGATTTGGATTCCTTTTATTTCTTTTTCTTCTCTGATTGCTGTGGGTAAAACTTCCAAAATTATGTTGAATAATAGTGGTGAGAGTGGGCAACCTTGTTCCTGATATTAGGGTAAATGGTTTCAGTTTTTCACCATTAAGAACGATGTTGGCTGTGGGTTTGTCATATATTTGCAGATGACATGATACTATACATAGAGAATCCTAAAGACTCTACCAGAAAACTACTAGAGCTAATCAACGAATTTGGTAAAGTAGCAGGATACAAAATTAATAACAGAAATCTCTTGCATTCCTATACACTAATGATGAAAAATCTGAATGAGAAATTAAGGAAACACTCCCATTTACCACTGTAACAAAAAGAATAAAATACCTAGGAATAAACCTACCTAAGGAGACAAAAGACCTGTATGCAGAAAACTATAAGACACTGATGAAAGAAATTAAAAATGATACAAACAGATGGAGAGATATACCATGTTCTTGGATTGGAAGAATCAACATTGTGAAAATGACTATACTACCCAAAGCAGAGATTCAATGCAATCTCTACCAAACTACCAATGGTATTTTTCACAGAACTAGAACAAAAATTTTCACAATTTGTATGGAAACACAAAAGACCCCGAATAACCTAAGCAATCTTGAGAAAGAAAAAAGGAGCTGGAGGAATCAGACTCCTGGACTTCAGATTATACTACAAATCTACAGTAATCAAGACAGTATGGTACTGGCACAAAAACAGAAATAGAGATCAATGGAACAGGATAGAAAGCCCAGAGATAAACCCATGCACATATGGTCACCTTATTTTTGATAAAGGAGGCAAGAATATACAATGGAGAAAAGACAGCCTCTTCAATAAGTGGTGCTGTGAAAACTGGACAGCTACATGTAAAAGAATGAAATTAGAACACTCCCTAACACCATACACAAAAATAAACTCAAAATGAATTAAAGACCTAAATATAAGGCCAGACACTATAAAACTCTCAGAGGAAAACATAGGCAGAACACTCTATGGCACAAATCACAGCAAGATCCTTTTTGGCCCACTTCCTAGAGAAATGAAAATAAAAACAAAAATAAAGAAATGGGACCTAACGACACTTAAAATCTTTTGCACGGCCAAAGAAACATAAACAAGACAAAAAGACAACCCTCAGAATGGGTGAAAATATTTACAAATGAAGCAACTGACAAAGGATTAATCTCCAAAATTTACCAGCAGCTCTTGCAGCTCAATATCAAAAAAACAAACAACCCAATACAAATATGGGCGGAAGACCTAAATAGACATTTCTCCAAAGAAGATATACAGATTGCCGTCAAACACATGCAAGAATGCTCAACATCACTAATCATTAGAAACTGCAAATCAAAACTACAGTGAGGTATCACCTCACACCAGTCAGAATGGCCATCATTAAAAAATCTACAAACAATAAATTCTGGAGAGGGTGTGGAGAAAAGGCAACCGTCTTGCACTGTTGGTGGGAATGTAAATTAATGTAGACACTATGGAGAGCAGCATGGAGGTTCCTTAAAAAACTAAAAATAGAACTACTGTGTGACCCAGCAATCCCACGACTGGGCATATACCCTGAGAAAACTATAATTCAAAAAGTCATGTAGCGCAATGTTCATTGCAGCGCCATTTACAATAGCCAGGACATGGAAGCAACCTAAGTGTCCATCATCAGATGAATGGATAAAGAAGATGTGGCACATACATACAAAGGAATATTACTCAGCCATAAAAAGAAACGAAATTGAGTTATTTGTAGTCAGGTGGATGGACCTAGAATCTGTCATACAGAGTGAAGTAAGTCAGAAGGAAAAACAAATACCGTATGCTAACACATATATATGGAATCTAAAAAAAAAAAAAAAAGATTATGAAGAACCTAAGGGTAGGACAGGGATAAAGATGCAGACTTGGAGAATGGACTTGAGGACAAAGGGAGGGGTAAGGGTAAGCAGGGACGAAGTGAGTGGCATGGAATTATATATACTACTAAATGTAAAATAGATAGCTAGTGGGAAGCAGCCACATAGCACAGGGAAATCAGCTCAGTGCTTTGTGACCACCTAGAGGGGTGGGATAGGGAGGGAGGGAGGGAGGCACAAGAGGGAGGGTTTATGGGGATATATGTATTTGTATAGCTGATTCACTTTGTTATAAAGCAGAAACTAACACACTGTTGTAAAGCAATTATACTCCAATAAAGATGTTAAAAAAAAAAGAGTTGTATAGTCAAAAAAAACACAAAACAATAGCTACAAAAGTAGATATTATTTATGCCTCTCGAGGGTGAGGAATCTCAGTTTCAGAGAAACTAAGAAACCTGAGAGGAAATCAGTAAAAATGTTTTTTAAAGGAAAAGTGTTTGATGATATAAATGTGAGTTTCATAGTATATTAATGCTATGTTGGGGGGGGTCTCCATTTTCTATGTGTTACAGGGATTCAGAACACCTGACTCTGATAGTAAACGTACTACTACAGAAAAATAGAATTTTATTCAGTGAGATAACGAGATGAAATAAGGCAAACTTGAGGAATCAGGGACTTCTATTTTCAGCTTTGTCACTATCTCATTAAATGAGCTCAGAAAAGCACTTAACCTTTCGAAAACTGACTTTCCACTTCTGGGGAAAGAGAAAAAAAAGAGTAGAATAATTATGAGATTTATCTAACAAGGGTTTTCTGAAGATTAAACAGTGTGAGTTTCCAGTTCCTGGAATAAAGGTTACTAGAACCTAGAGCTCTTTGAATAAATCATGATGATAAACTCAAATCACCCTTAATGTTTGGAGAATTTTTTTCCAGTCACAAAGGAAACAAACTTTTTTTGTACCTCTCCTAGTGTCTCTCCTCCACCCAGAATCATTGTTTAGGTTAAGAAGAAAATTGCTGAAGAGACATTTCTAGTCTACTTCTGTTTTTAACTGACTGTGTGACCTTGGTTAGATCATTTAAACTCTAAGACCTCAGTTTTCTCATTTGAATAATCAGGGATTGATTATCTAGTTTAACTTTAAATAACATCAGTGTGTTTCAGTCTCTCAGAATAGTGCTTGGCACATAATAGAAGCTCAATAAATACTAGGTAGAATGAATGAATAAGTGGGTCATTACACTACTTTCATTTGCTTCATTACATGAGGTGGTGTAGGTGTGTCAGATAGAGAAAATACAAGGATACCTGTGAGGGAGCAGTACTATGGGGGGAATGTTTGAATGAAATTAATGATTTTCTCTTACTATGCTCACACAGGAGGTTTGAGCTTCTGGACATTTGCTGAAATTTGCTTTGTCATCTAGGTCATTTATTGCATGTATTTGTGTTTCTGACCCTAACCCTCTTTCAACTGCAAAACTGTGATTTATGTAGTAGAGAACTGGCCTTGGCATAACAATCATGCAGGTATGTTTTGTTTGATTTCCTTGCATAATTTAGTCCCTTAATCCTCTCCATATTTGTCTTCTGGTACCAGTGATGTATATCTTTAAATTTTCTTTTGAAATAATTTTAGATTTATGGAAAAATTGTAAAGATAGTGGATAGAATTCCTATATACTTTTCACCCAGATTCTGCTAATGTTAAAATTTTACACAAATATGGTACATTTATTAAAAATGAGATGTTAGGGGCTTCCCTGGTGGCACAGCAGTTGAGGATCTGCCTGCTAATGCAGGGGACACGGGTTCGAGCCTGGTCTGGGAGGATCCCACATGCCGCGGAGCGACTGGGCCCGTGAGCCACAACTGCTGAGCCTGCGCGTCTGGAGCCTGTGCTCCGCAACAAGAGAGGCAGCGATAGTGAGAGGCCCGCGCACCGCGATGAAGAGTGACCCCCGCTTGCCACAACTAGAGAAAGCCCTCGCACAGAAATGAAGACCCAACACAGGAAAAAATAAATAAATAAATAAATAAATAAAAATAAAAGAAAAAAACGAGAAGTTAGTTTTGGTGCATTGTACATTTACAACACTATTAACTAAACTACAGACTTTATTTTGATTGCATCAGTTTTTCCACTCATGCCCTTTTCATATTCTAAGATTCTGGGATACTACATCCCATTTAGTCATCATATCTCCCTAGAGAAATGTAATGTTCTTCAATCTTTTCTTGCTTTTCATGACCTTGATACTTTGAAGAGTACTGGTAGCTATTTTGTAGAAAATTTTTTCTGAAGTTGTCTCATGATTAGACTTGAATTATGGCTTTTTTTGTTTTTCAAGAAATAATATTACTGAAGTGTTCTATTCGTTACATCTTATTGGGGTATATGACATCACCATGACCTATCACTGGTGGTGCTGACCTTGATCACCTGATTTAGGTGGTGTCTGCCAGGTTTCTCCACTGTAAAGCTACTATTTTACCTTTCCATATTCTATTCATTAGAAGTGAGTCACTAAGTACAGGCCATACTCAAGGGGAAAGAAATTGATCTTTGCCACCTGGAGGGAGAGCTATCAAAGAATCTGTGGAAATGAGTTAAAATCACCGTGATAATTAATAGTATTCAAGAGGAGACGGCTTTAGGCTATGTGACTATCCTGTTTACCTTTAGCCTTTGGTTCACTCGTTTTACCAACCTTCATTGGAGCTTGGTTGCGGCAGATATTACTGTGGTATTCTAATGCCACATTTATTATTTGAAATTCTTCTGTAAAGAAAATGTGCCCCTTCTTCTCTACTTACTTATTTAATCATTTGTTTACATCAGTATGGACTCATGAGTATATATTTTATTCTTTGGGTTTTAGTCCAATACTATTGTTATTTATTTTGTTGCTCAGATTGTTGCAGCTATAGTCAGCTCTTTCAGGTTGGCTCCTGTGTCCTTTTGTGATGTCCCTAACCTTTTTTTCCCAACATTACTTTCTGACATTACATGATGTTCCAGATTCATCTTGTATTTTCCTTTCTCTAGCTTTTGAATCTGAAGTTTCTCCAGGGAACCCTAGCTATTCTTATTGGAATGGTATTTAGAAATTAAGATCTGAGCCTCAGGTGTGCTCATTGCTACCAAGGTGTCACTGCTTCTAGGCCCTCTTAGCAGACAGACAGTGGAAGCAGTTTTAATCTAGATTAGCATTTACATATGAAAACACTTCTTGGGATGCTTGGTTTCTGTCACTTCTCAATACTTTTGCCACTTGAAGACTTTAATATGATTGATTATAGACTTTAATATGATTAAAGACTTTAATATGATTGATTATCCACTTCTTCTACCACTTTTTCTAGTAATAAAATGTTAAAATAATTTAAAAAATATTTTTAAAGCAAATATCAGCAAGAGTAATATTTCAAAATAATGACTCCCCAAATTGCCCCCTAAATCACTTTTCTGAGTTTCAGAATTGTGTCCAACTCCCTGTTGAATGTTCTTACTTGAAAATCTACATGGTACCTCAAATTTAGTGTGGTGAAAGGTGCATTCTTCACATGCCTTTTAAACTGATCCTTCCCCTTTTTATATATGTTAATGACAGTTATTTAAGTTAGACTCTTTATCAGCTCACCCAATTAATCAATGACCAAGTCCTGCTGATCTTACTTTCTCTTTCAATATAATCAATTTCCTTTCCTTCCCTTTCTCTCCCTCTCTCTCCCCTCTCCTAATCTTGTTCTAGCTCAGAAATTCACTTTCACTAGGTGAATTGCACCTGTTCCCTAACTGGTCTTGGTTATATAGCCTTTTTTTCCCCAAATTCATTCTCCTCAAGGCTCCAGCAAAAGTCTTATCATGTTACACTTTCTCTGCTTAAATTCTCTCAAATGAGTCTCAAATGAGATTTATTTACTTAAATAAGTCCAGCTCCTTAAAATATTATACAAAGTGTTCTAAACCTCAGTGTTCCCACAGTCACTGAATGCTTGCAGTTTGGGTATTGGCTTCTGTTTCTTAGTGGCTTTGTGCTTTTGCCTGTTGCATACTCTTAGCAAGAATCCCTCCCTATCTCTTCGTACCCCTCATGACAACACACACACACACACACACACACACACTCTTCTAGAATTCCTTCTCTGACTTCATCTCTTAGGTTGGGTTAGTGGATTTTCAGTGCAATCATTGCTACCTGCATTTTTGTCATTATTGTTATTATTGTTTAAAACATGCCAAGATATCTGCTAAGTGCATTACCTGCTTTATCTTTTTCACTTTTCTTTAATTACTGTATCATAATTTCCCATCTGTTTCTGCCTTCTCTAGTAGTGTGAGCACCTGAGGAATGCACCAGGTGATCCTTTTGTTGTATCACTCATGATGGGCACAGTTCCTGGTGGACGGTAGGTCTGTAATATCTTTTATAGTGAATGGATGAGTAGACTCTGGAGCAGGCTGATGTGGAGGGAGAACAATTATAGTCTTCTTAGAATGTCCTTTTTTGAATTCAATTTCTATTCCTAGAAATTCATCATGTTTGCTGATAAGATGGTATGGATGAGAACTAGTGTAAAAACCAACGCTGGGGCTTCCCTGGTGGCACAGTGGTTGAGAGTCCGCCTGCCGATGCAGGGTACACGGGTTCGTGCCCCGGTCCGGGAAGATCCCACATGCCGCGGAGCGGCTGGGCCCGTGAGCCATGGCCGCTGAGCCTGTGCTTCGCAACGGGTGAGGCCACAACAGTGAGAGGCCCGCGTACCGCAAAAAAAAATAAAAATTAAAAAAAAATAAAACCAACACTGTTTATTCCTTAGTGAATATTTAAAATACTTCTAAATTTGTTAACATGCATTTTCTCAATTAACCTTCACAAAACACCACAAAACAGGTTTTCTTCCAAGTCTTACAAATGAGGAAATTAAGGTGGTGGCAGAGTTTGTTAGAGCTTCTTCTAGGGCTCATGATACTGTATTATCCATTCTACCTAGAGGGGGGAAATGAAGTGTCAGGGCTGAGTTCTCACCAGTGAAATGTGAGTGAATATAATGCACTTCATTTTTATGCCTGGACCAGAAAACCTTCCGACAATCTCTCTTCCAGTCTCCTTTCCTTTTTCTGGCTTGAGCCATGGTCACTGCTTATGGCAGATAGTGAAACCACACAATGGAAGGAGCCTGAGTCCCGGAATTTCTACCTGGAGCAGAGACACTTGTTTAATGAGGAACATCTTTTCGACTTTCAATGAGCATGATGAACTTCTATTTTGTTAAAAACCCAAGATTTTCAATTTAGTGGTTACAACTGCTACTATCACCCTAACTAATGCAGAGGTGAACAGTGGTTATTTAACTTGTCTGAGGTCACACATTTCTGTAAAATATGTGCAAGCAATCAAAGATCAAGTTTGATCTGACTTCGTAGTTTATGTTCTCTTAACTTATATGGCATCCCTTACTAAGTGTGAATATACATTTTTCTGTTTTTCAAAATTTTGTTTAGGTCTTGACAAGTATTGATATTTCCCTCATCACTGCTCTCACATTTGGCTCCCATTAAAAATTTTGTCATTACAAATGTTACCAATTTCCACAGTGGTGTCTGCCTCAGGCATCTTCAAGGTTAGAATGATTGCTGATTAGATGTGGGACATAGTAGTATTTGGTGACTGATTAAAGTCAGTGACACTTCTAGGATTTTCACTGTGTATTGGAAGTGTGGTTGTGCACTCGTGGTAATATAGGTTCTTTATTTTGGTTAAATGCTGAAGGAGAAATGGAGTTAGATGATATATTTCTATCAACCATGTTTCTTTTCAATTTACTGAGGGAACCAAAGATCTTTTCACTAACTTGTTTATTTTCTTTTCCTGGATTTTTAGTGTAATGTAAAGATCATGGGTTTATTAATGTGAAAAACTTGAATTTTCTGGCATAGTTCCAACATTACTGAACATATCACTTTGAAAATTTTCTTTAAACATAGGAGAGAGTTTCATCTGTAAAATGAAAATAACAAAAATTTGCTTATAGGATTAATGTGAGGAATAAATGAGGTAAACTATTTAAGTATAGACAGTGCATAGGAGCTAAGTCAATAAATGATATTAGCATTTATTATTATTACTCTTGTTTTAATTTTTTTACTCACTTGGGCATAGTCTCAACAATTTGAATAACATGAACTGCTCTCTAACTCTGGTTACTGGTTATGGGTTGTCTGACATGTTTTCCTGGTTTTCCATTATATAGAATATACTAAAAGTTTCTATAAACAAATAAGCATAATTTTACAGAAAAGAGTGTTCCATTGTATTATATCGCATGTTGTACACCATAGCTCTGGGCATTGCTTTATGAGGATTTATCTGAGAAGAGTTATTTCCACAGCTTACTTTTTTTGTTAGTTGTAATATTTATACATGAAGTATCAGTCTTCCAATACTTAGCTATATACACCTTTGGATAGAAAGTGCTGTCTTTAAAAAAATTATCATTACATATCAAATACATCTTTTAGTCACTATCACTTGTATACTTCATAAATATGTAAAATTATTTGGAATAGTACTTTAAAAATATCTTTAAATTTTTTTAATATAGTTTGTTTTCCGAAATCATTTTGGAAAAATAATTTCAGTGTTTTAAATAGCTATTGTATTTCAACCCATTTTACAAGTCATCACCATAGGAGAATCATTTATAATCAGAATTAAATGAGGAGAGGAATGAGATCATTGCATCCTATTCATCCTGTCGTTCATATGATCAGAAGAGAAACAGGACACGGATAATAACATAGTAGATGACCCCCAGCCACTTATATTTGGCTTTAAAATGAGCTGAGAGTTTTGAGAAATAGATTTACTTTTTAAATTATGTCATCCTTAAACAAATATTAATATAGTTTTATTCTTTAAGTATATGTTATACCAAGGGACTTTGGCTAAGAATTATGACAAAGGCTAAAACGATCCAATGAGAATGCTTTCATTAGACTCTGTTCTGGAGTCTTGCCATTAAATGCTGCATTCTGTACCAACATTAACATGTCTATGAAGTTGCAGTATGTTTGCAAAAAGCTTTTGTTTAGTTAAGGCATGAAACATATCCCAGTATTGTTTCTGGCTTTGGTTTATATTTGGAAGAAGATACCTAGCAGCCAGAGAAAGTCATATGACCATTCACATTAAAAATGGTTAAATTCCACTTCTCTGAGGCCGCTTCACTTTTTTCCCCCAAGAGATCACAATTTACCATATTAAGACACCTAGATTTATCAAGGAGACTATCAGAGTGCTTAAGTTGCAAGGATTTGTGTTTAACAATTAATGTAAGTGAGCTTCTCTTTTTAAGTGCACAGATACTTATCTACTCATTGCTATTTGCACTGTCTCTTAGGTTGAAGGCAGCAAAAATGTGATTATAAGAAGTAGTGGCTTTTAGCTCAGAAACCTATAAATTGAGATATAGGAAAATCAGCTTTGGGAAATTATTACCAAATTAACAAAGTTGACTTAAGTTTTTAGTTTTCAGGTTTTTTTTGAAATGCTCTGTGGTTTTGAAACATATTCTACTCTCCACCAGTGAATGTGCAGTTTTCAACTAAAATAGCCAATGGATGAGTTTCCAAATTTGAATTGGCTACTAAGCTCATCTACACATTTCTCATGGAAATATTGTTATACTTGGTAATTAAGTTCCAACAGCAGTCAGCAAAATTTCACTTAATTTAAAATGCATGTGACAAATATGAAACTACCATAGAAAATAACGAATAGATATTTTTAAGGGTATTTAAGAAATGTATATTTACAAAATTCTATATACATTAGCCTGAGCACAGGAAGTCCATGTGTCAAACTACGATTATACATCTGTAGCTATATTATTTGAGAAGATGAGAAGACCTGGGTGTGAGGTCTGACTCTCATAATTCCTGGCCACGTAAAGTGATAGAAGTTATTTAGAATCACCACAGTACCCTTACCCATTATCATCACAACATTTTTATGAGGAACAAGGTGATATAATGTATATGAAAATTATTTGAAAAATGTACAGACAAGCAAAAGCTGAGAATTCAGCATCACCAAACTCGTTTTACAAGATGTTAAAGGGATTTCTCTAAGCAGAGAAGAAAAGACCACAGCTAGAAATACGAAAATTACGATACGAAATGTCTCATTGGTAAAGGCAAATATACAGTAATGGTAGTAAATCAACCAAGTAAAAAACTAGTAGGAAGGTTAAAAGCCAAAAGTTACAACCCACACCTCAGAAATACAGAGGATCATAAGAGATCGCTATGAACAATCATACACCAATAAAATGGACGATGTAGAAGAAATAGATGAATTCTTAGATATGTATAGTCACTGATGACTGAACCAGAAAGAAATAGAAAATATGAACAGACAAATTACCAGAAATGAAACTGAATCAGTAATAAAGCAACTTCCAACAAATGAAAATTATAAAACTCAAATGTTAATCATAGTTACATATGCTGTACACAAAGGTTTGTATTTCCCTACATTTTAAAAAACATGATCTCATCCTGTTTATTTATTTATTTATTGAGATGTAATTGACATACAGCTCTGTATAAGTTTGTTATACCGCATAGTGACTTGACATACACATACTGTGAAATGATTGCCACAATAAGTCTAGTTAACATTCATCTCCTCATACAACTGTATCCCCCCAATTCTTTCCCTTGTGGTGAGACCTTTTAGGGATTACTCCCTTAGCAACTTTCAGATACACCATGCTGCAGTGTTAGCTAGAGTCATCATCTTGTACATTACATCCCCAGGACTTAGTTATCTTATAACTGAAAGTTTGTACCTTTTGACCACCTTCATTCAGTTCCCTTGCCCCACATCCCCTGTCCCTCTGACACGGGTAACCACTGATCTGATGTCTTTTCATTTTTTTAAATTCCATAATACGAGATCATATAGTATTTGTCTTTCTCTGTCTGACTTACTTCACTTAGCATAATCCTCTCAAAATCCATCCATTTTGTCACAAATGGCAGAATTTCCTTCTTTTTTAATGGCTGAATAGTATGTACACACACACGTGCGTGCACGTGTGTGCATACATATTTAGGTTGTTCCATGTCTTGGCTATTGTAAATAATGCTGCAGTGAACATGGGGGTGCAGATGTCTCTTCAATGTAGTGATTTTTTTCCTTTGGATACATACTCAGAAGTAGAATTGCTGGATCATATGGCAGTTTTAGTTTGAATTTTTTTGAGGAAACTCCATACTGTTTTCCGCAGTGGCTGTACTAATCTGCTTTTAGCACACAAATCCCACGTGTTGTAATTCATTCTAGCTTAAAGATTCATTTGCATATAAAGGGTTAACTTACATTTTTAAAGATAACATTGATTATACGTTAGAATGGCATTGATAACTACCGCTTCTTGAAATGATCATGAGTATTTTCTATGTAAATTATTATAAATAAAAGGACTGAAACAGGCAATGTAAACACCCTGATATTAGTGAAATTCTGCATACTCTGTGTGAAGATAATTGTTGGGGGTGGGGTGAGATCATTTGGAATGTGTAAAATGTAAATGATACAACACAAAAAATTGAAAAAACATATGGGCACAACTGAAATTCTTGCACAATACTGATGATATGTACCAAATTTTACTGCTTTGGTTTCAGTTTCTTGTGTGTTTTTGTCTAGTTCATTTAGTACTAAAAGGAAAATAGCCAAAGCAGAAAAATCAGAAGAGAAAGGGGAGATTTAGTTAGGGACTGATTATCCAATCAGTTGGATAATCGGTCCCTAAATAATTGAGAGATTAGATTTGAAAGTCTTATCCACAGCAAGAAACCTTTAGGTAACCTTAAACCTCTGACCATTGTCAACCAAAAGTGATGTAGTTCAAGTTTCCCCTTTCTCTTCTTTATCCCCTTGCCAACTCTTGTGGCTGAACATCATGGCATACCCCCAGCATAAAAAAATACATGAGAACCTTGTTTGTTCTAAGACATGTATATTACAAATATATCCCTATTTTTTTCAGGAATGTTTATCACTGATTTTATTAAAATAATAGATTTCTATTTTCCTAGAAAACTAAGAGATAGATGGATGAATAGACAGTTATATATAACATGAATAAATGAGGGAAATGCCTCATAGGGTGGAAATGAAAATATAGAGTTTTTTTTGTTTTTGTTTTTTTTTGATCTTCAAGGTAAGACATTGAGGGAGGGACATTTGAAAAATGGCAGTTTGGGTTAATAGAAGATCCCTGATTATCAGTGAACAGCAGTATCCCATTGCTGCTAACCGTCTTAGCTATAGGGAAAAAACAGGATCTGGGGTGCCGTTAGTATGTTTTCCCCTGGCTGCTGCACTTGACAAGAATAAACCTGAGTCCAAAAGCTAAATTTAAAAAATGCATTACTGAAACTTTGTTTATCACAGTAATCATTTTTTCCTGTCCTTGAATTTGGTGAGCCCATAAGACTGTAATTATCTACAATACCCTGGATAATACTTGAGAAAATTTCTACCAGAGTGCAAAATATACTCATTTGCTGGTGACCATTGATATAGCAGAAGTTTTTTGATTTTTTAATTTCACTGAGGAATTAGAAAGTAAATTTAACTTACTTCGGATAGTAGATTCTTCTACTGAACACTATTTGTCTTTCTAAATAATTAACTACTTGAAAATAATCATTAGGGATAGTGGCCAATTGAAAATAGCCTAAAATAAAAGTATACATCTGTCAACATTTCATTTATCTTTGTTTTTCTGGAATATACCCAGTGCATAAAGCTAAGTACCCCTCTGTCTTCCAAGGTCGTTTTCATTTAGCCTTTTGAAAACAGAATGGGGCAAAGGTAATATAATCGAAAGAAATGGCTATTATATTTGGCAGTGACATTAACTGGTGCCCACTGGGTTTGAAACATGGACTCTTTGCCTTCAGGGTTCATCAACATAGTTGGAAGATTGAGTAAATACAAACCAAGGGGAGTATAAGAACTCACAAAATAACATGATACAAAACAATAGAGTGCAAATTATACACATTTAGGTCTCTGGAAACAAATATTTATTTGGATTACATCATAGTGTTGGGATTATATAAAAATGTAGTTATTTATAGAAATAAGAATAAAATGATTTAAATTTTAATAAATATGTGTTAACTCCAATTATGACTGTACTGTCCTTTAAGTTGTGCACTGGAATTGGAAATTGTTATAATACACACAGCCCACCTTCAAGAGGCTTATAGCCCATTGAGTCCAAAACTTAGAATAATATATTTTATAGGCTAAAAGTTATATTACTGGTACAGATAACAGTTGCTATTAAAGATTGGAAATCACTGACCATCAAAGATGATTTCCTGGAGGAGCTAGGACTTGATCTACTACTTGAAAATAAAAACATTATTTAGATAAGAAGGAGGAGACTGAGAAAAAGAAGACATCAGAAATAAGATAGTGGGACTTCCCTGGTGGCGCAGTGGTTGAGAGTCCGCCTGCCGATGCAGGGGACACGGGTTTGTGCCCCGGTCTGGGAAGATCCCACATGCCGCGGAGCAGCTGGGCCCGTGAGCCATGGCCGCTGAGCCTGCGCGTCTGGAGCCTGCGCTCCGCAATGGGAGAGGCCACAACAGTGAGAGGCCCGCGTACAGCAAAAAAAAAAAAAAAAAAAAAAAAGAAATAAGATAGTGATATTAATTATCAGATTAGTTACTGCAATTATGAGTGTGATAGAGTTTGTTACTCACGTGTCAAAGGTTTTTAATCTGGGAATAGGCTTCAAGTATAACTCTGCAAAATTTATTTGCAGACATTTATGTGTATGTGTAACATAAATATTTATAGGAAGTACTTCAGGTCCATAATTGTTACCAGCTTCATAAAGAGGTCTAACTTCTCTTAAAGGTTGACAACCTCTGCTCTGTGTTCAGAGCTTTCTTCCATAGACAGTGACTTTTTCATAATCATTAGTCTGGTTAAACCTGACTGTCCGAGTTATTGGATGTTTCCTACTAAAATAGCAAAGTTTTGACGAAGACTGTCTCCCCAGTCTACCAAATAGTTAAGTGAATTGTTAAAAGGAAGAATCATTTTAATATCAGCTGTATGGCATGATACTGAAATAATATAATATATAAGTTGTAAGATTATTTATGGCTTTCATTTTTAACAGTAAGTAAGTTTGAAAAGAATGAAACTAATTGAAATTTGTTATTGGGAATTTAATGGGTAGGACTTAAATTTTAGTGACAAAACTAAGGTAACATAGCTCAAAATGCTCATTGTATTTTTTGGTTTTTTTTTTTGTGGTACGACAAAGAGCTCTTATGACAGCTCTAATTGTACTGTTGATGGACATTTGGTTTACTCCAGGTTTTGTTGTTCTGTTTTGTTTACATGTCTTTTTGTGTACCTTTTCAAGATCGTCTCTATGGAGTATACCTAAGAGGAATTGCCAGTTACAGGATATGGGCAGTTCCAGGTTTACAAAATTATTCCAAATTGTTTTCCAAAGAGAATGATATATTGTTTTCCCACCAGCAGATGAGAGAGTTATTGGTTTTTTTGTATCATTTTAAGCACATTGTCTTATCTTTCAAGTTTTATCTTTCTTTGACTTGAAATGGTATCTCATTTTAGTTTAAATTTGCACTTCCTTCATTACTAAGAAGGTTAAACATGTTTTCAAGTTGTGAGTCATTCAAGTTTCTTGAATGTCTTTTGCCTTAAATTTTTTTTTTCCATCTTTACTTATTGTTTCATTGGAGTTACTTTTAAGACATAATTATACATTTTGCAAATGTCTTTACCCAGTTTGTAGATTACCTTTGTATTTTTTTCTTTGTACGCTTTTAATTTTGTCTGTAATTTTGTACTGTAGCCTTAGTTTAAGTATTTAAAGCTGGTAGGGCAAGATTTCCCACTTGATTTCACTCTTTTGGAAGTTTTTTGCCATTTAAGAAAGCAGCTTATCATAAATTTACATACACACACACACACACACACACACACAGACACAAACCCCATATACACACACATCCTTTTTGGAATGTTGATTAAAATCGTAATGAATCTATAAGTATATTGGGAGAAAATTGATTTCCTTACAATATTAAATATTTTTAGCCATGAACATGGTATGTTTTCTATTAATTTAGGTCTGCACATATTTTGTTAGATAAATCCCTAAATACAGACTTGTACATATTTAATTAGCTATATCTCTAAACATTTAATATTTTAGTTTTTATTTTAAATAGTACCTTCTTTTAAACTTTTATTTCTTAATATTACTAGTATGTAGAAATGCAGTTGACTTTTGTAAATCAATTTTAAATGCAGCAACATTTCTAAAAAGTGAGACAATTTTTCTGGCAATGGATGTTTAAACTGTGGAAGAGTCATGGTATATTTGACTGTGGGACCGTAACTGGAAGAATTGGCTGACTTAGCATTTCTAACCTTGCCTCGAAAAGAATACGAGACAAAGTTTGAGGCAAAAGTTTTATATTAAAAAAATTATAGGACATTCTTATCTGTGAATTTTGATTTTACTTCTTATAATTTTCACTGTTCACACACACGTTAGAAATGTGAACACAGGAATGCTATTTCCTTAAATGTTTTGATTTCTTTTTTAAAAAATCTTTAAAAAAACTTATCCTGTAGTCTCACAGATGGGTTTAATTTTGTTCCTTAAATTTTACTCACTTTTTAAATATTACAAGAGTAATGCAACCATCCTATTTTCTTAAAAAAAACTCTAAACATAAATCATAAATATCCCCCAAAGTGAAAAATCAGTCTTCATTTATTCCATCATTCTCATTCACCAGATAACAACTGTTAATTAATGTATACAACCCCAGATTCTTTGTTTATGCAGTCATTTACAATATATAAAGACTATAAAATCTGTAAATTAAAAAAAATTTCACCATGCTACCCACATTATTCAGAAACTAAAAATCTATTATGTATATCTCTTCATATTAGTCCTACAGCGACCATAATATTTAAAATAATGGCACAGAATTTTATTTGCTTTCAATACCATATAGTTATTCCTTAACTAATGGGCATTTGGATTGATTCTATTTCATTCTGTTAGAAACAATGCTACAAAAAGCATTCTCACACACAGATCATTGATCAGTTCTACAATTGTTTTTGTAGAATAAGTTCTAGAGAAAGAATTACTGAGTTAAAGACGTGTTTTAAATTTTGTAGAGACACCATTAAAATGAGATATTAAAATCATTAAATGTTTGGTTATAGTCACAAATAAATAGAGGTACCCATTTAATTTCAACCACCGACACATCTCAAACACCTGTCTCAAATATATGCCAACTAATAGGCAAATATTTGCCTTGCTTTTACTGCTTATTTTATTTAGATTATATGCTTACACAGTAAGATAGTATGCTCTTTTCATTTTCAATAGCTCTTAATAAGCCTTAAATGTAAAAATTTGCAATGTTCATTTTCACGTTTTATTTCTGTGAAAATATAGCAGAAAATACATCAGAAAATATAGTAAGGCAAAATCCAGCTTTGTGTGTTTGCTAGAACATGGCTAACTCCCTGTACTTCTCTGCCCAACCCAACCACACAATAGTGTTGTTTGTAACTTATAATTAGTAAATTACTGTTTAGATGCAGACTTTGGGTAATTTGCTGATTATAAACCTATATCCCTCTTTGCCTGTATTTATGAATTAGGTATGAAAATCATTGATATTTTGAAGTTGTGTCTTTGGTTTTGTTTTTATTGCTTTTACAGTTATTCTGTAAATGTCTTATCTGAGAAGATTGTCCACTTACATTTACTTGCCATTTCTTAATGTTAAAGCATTCATTAACTCAAGTGTTTTCTTTTTTAAAACTTTGATGTATTTAGCTTCTGTGAACATATAACATGCAATTTCTGTCCCTTTATTATTAATACATTTTGAAGGGTTATTTATCAGTGGACTGCAGAACAGCAGTTAACAGATATCTTGTCACCTATGTGACTGACTCCCTAATTTCTTACAATGCCACTATTTATTGATAGGACCTCTTTAGTGTGTCAAAAGCATAGACTTTTTCTAATGTTCCTAACTTGAAAGTTGAATAATGACATTAGTAGCACAGTGGTTAAGAATGTGTAATTTGCCAACTAGACTCTGTGTTGGAACCTTGGCTCTGCTGCTAGCTGGCTGTACCACCTCAGACATGGGCAACTTGCTTATCTCCTCTGGTTAATGGCATCTATGAAATGGGAGCAAGAGTAGTATCTTTCTCATTCTGTTGTTATGAAGAGGAAGGAAGGAAGGAAGGAAAGGAAAGGAAAGAAAGGGAGGAAGGTGTCTGGGATGGGGGCACAAAATTGGGTTTCTTCATCATATTGCAATTGACAGTTGACTATATACTATTGATAAAACGTATTAGCACAAAAACAACCAAAATCAAAGAAACACCCATTATAATACTGAAACTTAAAAGTTTACATGCAGAAAAATCCCAGCTGTACTAAAAGACAGCCTTTCCCCTTTAAGAAAAATTAATATATAAGATTTTTGTCATCAATTATTTTTTTAAACTGTGTATAGATTGGATCCTAAAGTTTCACTGCATTCATTGCTCTCCCCAGACTAAGTCAGACTCTATCTTATGGGCAGTGTGTGTGTGTGTGTGTGTGTGTGTGTGTGTGTGTGTGTGTGAGAGAGAGAGAGAGAGAGAGAGAGAGAGAGAGAGAAAGAGATGAAATTGGTCACTATGGCTATGCTTTCTCCAAAAATTTTATCTGGAATTGTCCAGAATTGATGACATTAAATGTTTTATTTTTACATTATCAGAATAGCAATCTTAATGATCCACTTCTTCTTTAAATGTGTAGCAACAGTCCAGAAGTGATTTTGGAAAATGAAGAAAAAACTGTTGAATAGCAAACATAATATTTTATTGCAGTGATCAAAAGGAAAACCAGAAACCATTTCTTTTCTTTAAAAAGGCTTAGCTTTGTAGCTTCAAGAAATAACAAATATGAAAAATTTGTCATACGACTAGTCATATTTTAAAATCCATATTGGCAGTGTTTCAGTAACTGGCTAGGTTTCATTTTGTTTTCTGCTATTCCTTTGGGCATGGTTCTCCACAATTGATTACCACTTTAGTGGTTTCTCTGGTATTAGAGATTTTGTTGACAAGGCTTTCAGCTGTAAATTGCATACAGAAAGCCATATATCTGTTTTTCTCTCATAATGAATCCAATGATTTGATGCTATATTTAGAATCCATTTTAAACATTCTATACATAGAGCATAAGATAATTATTACATTAAAAGAAACTACTTGGGAGATGTGTTGTCACCTACTTTCATCCAATATTCATCTGTAAGAAGCTAGATTACATCATGTTTTAAATGCCTTTCCAGGCCAAATTGTCCTGTTGATATTTATCATAGCATAACATTTTATGATTTTTTTACATGTTTTATTCAGAAAAGTGCTGGAAACAAGTTGGCAATTATTCTAGCCATTAGAATATGTATGATCCATATAAATCTATGATCCATATGCTTGAAAAGATATCTGAAAACCGAAAGAGAATTGGTTGGAAAATTTATTTTTGGCAACACTAGAAAAGGAAGTGGATTGAGAGTACATCAGATACTGTGACAATATAGATTTATCATCTATGATATTATCAGTTATGTGTCCCTGTCTTCCTAAACTTCTAAAAGCATGAGAGGTAGGAACACTGCAACACTCATAGTGACCTATGGAAAATAATTAGTCAAGATCCATCCAAACATTTTTAAAATTCCAGAATTTTCTGTATAACCACTCTGACTGTTTCCCCCATTGAGTTGGATAGATGTTTATGTTGATATTATGTGGGCACAGATTGCCTCTAAACAATAGACAAAAAAAGAGCTTAAACACACATCTACTTTCAGTGATTGTTAATAAGAATAGAAATGAAATCTGACCACAAAAAATCCAAACTTTTTGTGCCACTGTGCCAAAGCTGTGTGCATGTGTATTTGCCAGTAACTTAATGAACACTCAGACAGAGTGCTTCCCAGACACCTGAATCTGGAAGAGAGGGTTGCAAAGTTATAAATACATGCTCAGTCTTAATCACAGGAGAACTAAAGAGAAACTCTGGCACTGCTCTCCCAGTCAGCAATCACAAAAATCTTCAATAAGAAGCAGGCAAGTTTTTTAACTATTTTGGTAAATGGAAAGTGAGGAAGACAAATGTATTAGTTCACTTGGGCTGCCCCACAAAAATACTGTGGATTTGGAGCCTTAAACAACAGAACTTTATTTTTTCAGGGTTCTGGAGTCTAGAAGTCCAAGGTCAAGGTATCAGCTGGTTTGGTGTCTTCTGAGGCTTTTCTCCTTGGCTTGTAGATGGCCACCATGTTACTGTTTCCTCACATATTCTTTCCTCTATGCATGTGCTCCCCTGATGTCGCTGTGTGTCCAAATTTCCTCTTCTTATAGAAGGACACAAGTCATATTGGATTAGAGCCCACCCTGTGGCCTAATTTTAACTTAATTTAATCTTTTAGAAGGCCTTATCTCCAAATCCAATAACATTCTGAGATACTGTGGTTTAGGACTTCAACATATAAGTTTGGGGAGGACAGAACTCAGCCCATAATGGCACACGTCCCATTCTTTCTCACTTTCTATTTGGAAAATATAGATGCATTATCAGAACACGTATGTAAATGTTTTGTTTTCCATTTTAAACAAAAATATTAGGCAGCAGTTAGAATCCCTAGATATTATAACTAATCAAATAACCGGAACTCTACAACCAGTTTTAAAGATGTTGAGCTGCCAAAATAGATATCATGAAATCCATGCGCAAAAGATCATCTGCTTTACTCATAGGAACATATTTTAGGCTCTAACTCAGATCTGATTTATTTTTAATTCATACACATTTGTAACAGAAACGATAATCTGGTTTCCTGGAATTGTAACGTTAGAAAGGGATTAGGATTAGAAGGAAGTTGATTTTAGCTGTTGATTTTACAGGTGAGAAACATGGGCGCCGAAGGTCAGTGGCAGAATCCACACTAAAACCTGTCTTACTGGCTGCATATCCAGAGCTCTCAGATGAGCTGCTTGCCTCTTTGGGATTGGGTTCCATCACCTGAGGTTCTAGAAGTTACTCCTTTTTGGTAAAGGCTGCTGTGATTACATACCCATAGTGGAGCAAAAAATTTCTTTAGAATTTTTTGTTCCGTACCATAGAAGAAAAATCTACTCAATAAGTCGAATGCCATAGGGATATGTGACAGAGGCCACACATGCTCACCCATCATGCAAGATGGGCTAATCTGTGTGAATCCTTCCCTACTCTCTAATTTCCAGAAGTGCTATTCATTTTTAGCTCTTTCTGATAGGTGGCCAGAGATTTTCAAAACATAAACAGGAAAAAAAACCCAGCTCTCTTTTGATGACCCTGTACCCATCTCCCATACCCTTTATTATTTCAGTCTTATTTACTTAACAATAGGAGAGAAGTGAAGTACTTCAGCTTCACTTTTGAGATTCTTCCCATCTTGCTTTCCTGTGTTCTTTTTTCACAGACAAAAACTTGGGCTATTTAAAGTATGTTTAAATACCATTTTTTTGTGTGTGAAGTGTTTCCTAACTTGTCTAACCCACAGAGCTCTCTTTTCTGGAGTCCTAAGTAATACCCACTGTCTGGAACACTCACTTGGCATTCATCTTGGGTGATGTGTGCCTTTTTCTTTAAATGGATTGCAAACCTCTTGGCAGCAGGAGGTCTGTTCAATATCCCTATGAATTTTCTGGTTCTCAGGTCAGGAACTGCCAACAAAGTGCATTCTGTCTCCTCCAACTGTTTCCAGTCTGATAGCTTCCAAGTGAGATGCTGTTAAGACCTCTCCTTCCATGTGAGTTGGCTTGTAGATTTCTGGTGGGATCTGCTAACAGGTGTTATCATTTTTTAGCATAATTTTACATGAAAAAGAACATTTTCAAAGGCTCTGAGTTTCTTATAGCTACTAAAACATTTCATCATAAATGAGAATTCCAGTGATTCTGCATTAGTTATTAAATGCTTGAAACATACCATGATTTGAAGAATGCAATTTAACATATTTTGATCTAGGGTATATGAGATTTTTGGGAAAAGAGAGAGGAGAAAGTAGGACAGATATTTTTGGTTCAATTAATCAAAAATTTTTGCTCAGAACTCACCGGTTTCTTATGGCTGTTCTGTTGACATTATTGAGAGAGAGAAATACACACACACATGCGGGGGTGGAGGAAGAGAGCGAAAGGGAGAGAGAAAGAGTGCACAATGGGAAATTGTGCTTATAACTGTTACTATTTTTTTTTTTTTTTTTGCGGTACGCGGGCCTCTCACTGTTGTGTCCTTACCCGTTGCGGAGCACAGGCTCAACGGCCATGGCTCACGGGCCCAGCCGCTCCGGGGCATGTGGGATCTTCCCGGACCGGGGCACGAACCCGCGTCCCCTGCATCGGCAGGCGGACCCCCAACCACTGCGCCACCAAGGAAGCCCTGTTACTATTTTTATACAGCAAATCAAGATACTTAATCTGTCCTTCTTATAAAATGACATGGCCACATATGTAAACAAATTATGTTAACTACCCTTGCTAGCTTGATGTTTCTTGCCTTTATCCTCCTGAAGCCAGTAGGTGCTGAGTTGTGAGCAGGCCTGGACAAATGGTAATTTGTGCACTTATTTAATTCTCAGTAACCTCAATGAGGCAAATGCCGTAATTATCCACAAGACACTGTGACACAGAATGCCTTTTGGTTGTTTGTTTATTGTTTAATTGTTTCATACACAGTCAAATAAAAACTGTAAAATCATCTATCTTACCTTGTGGTAGAACCAGAGTAAGATACTGGACTAAAGGATTTCATAGTCTGTGCTCATTTCACTAAGTTGTATTTAAACATATCTTGAGAGTTATACAATGATTTGTTGAAATTTAAATGTGGAATAATCAAGAGATAAACACATTTGATTTAACAAAATTATATGAAAAAATTAAAGCTCCACAGGGTGTTTAAGCATCTCTTTCTTAACTTATATATCACTTTGATTATCCTTAGAGCCCCCAACTCGGTCAGAATCTGAGTGAACTAATCAGGTTTGATAATGTAGTCCTGAGGGTTGAATTTCTCCTTGTGTATGACTGGTCCTGGCAGTTAGGATGTTAGAAGGCTTCTGGCTTTTAGCTTTTATAAGTTTGGATTTATCTGCATTTCAGTGCCTTTTGGACTCTGTTTAAAAAAAAATTCCTCCTTTTTTTCCCCTAATACCTGTTTGATCATTTGCATTTCTCTCCCAGGGTAAACTCATTCCACAATACATAACTTCCCATGATAATGACTCCCACATATATATTTCACCTCCAGTTCTTCCCTGAGCTCCAATTCCAGATTACTCTCAGATGTTTTAATCTAGGCATTCTACAGGCCACTATTTCCAGGTAGCTTTCCTCCCAATTTCTAATTCCATTCTCTACACCCACACTGATATAACTTCTGTCCTTTCTTCATTATTCAAATGAGAGAAGGTGGCCTGGGGAGGAGGGGTTGGGGGGAGGTTATTTGGGGGTGAGAGAGATGATGAATGTGGTTAGTGTAAGGAGACATCTCTAATATCCAGTTGGAGTAAAGAGCTGGATGTTGTATTAGATAGAGTTGTAGTTTAGAGAAATAGAGAATCTATGTGTGGAACATGTGTCTATATCTACCTTCCTTCCCATCTTTTCTTTTCTTCCTTTCTCCTTTCCTTTCCTTTCCCTCTCTCTTTCTGTCTCCCTCCTTCCCTTCCTCTCTCCCTATCTCTCCCTTTCTCGCTTCCTTTCTCCCTTTCTCTCTCTCTCTCTCTCTCTCTCTCAGACTCCTTTGTAGCATTGCTAATGATGGAGTTTCATTGCCTAAAAGTCAGCTAATGCTACAGCCAGAATTTGCCTTGGCAATCATTCATCTAATGATTCTGCTTTTCAGCTGATGAAAGTACGACTCAGGAAAATTAGGCAACTGTCCACATTTTGAGCTACAACTAGTTTCCAGGGCCCCTCATGTTCAGTAGACGAGTCAGGAATACCTCAGTGGGCTGGTATCTGTGCCTGGTTCAGTAAAACTGATGCCTTTTCTTTCATTTCAAAGAGAGGATGCCAGAGGCAGCAATTTATCTGAATTTAAAATAACAGAATCATTAAATCATGATATCTTGATGCAGTATTGGCCACTTGAAAGCAAAGAAGATGCATCATTATCCAACAACAGAGGGAACACCTTTTTCCTCTGAATCTTGGGACTCCGAGGGCACTTGGGGAGAGAGGCATGACAGCGCTTTCCTTTCACTAAATGAAGCTATTTAGTAAATTGACACCGAATCCTCAGAGTTCCCTGAGAACTCTGCGAGTGTCAATATACCTCCAACGTGTCTGGCTCAGGCTCAGGGTGAAACAAAGATACTCTAAATTTAGGGAAAATTGGGGAATAATAATAGCAGACATCAATATCTTCTTGTAGCCTTTTAGAAAAGCCCAGGACACATTTGTTTTGCTCCTCTGCATGTTCGTGTTGGCAGTAGCAAAGTTAAATGAGGTTTCTTGCCTGTCTGTTAAACATGTGGGTATTCCCACTGGAATTCCGCCCAGGTGTTATAGAGATTTACCAGCTTTACTATCTTGCTAAATATGGCTCACAGTCAGGGATAAGTAAGGTTGCCATGAGAAAACTGAACATGTGGTTTGCTAACATGAACGCAGCACACTGTGTTCCATGTGTCGTAGATATGTGTGTTTGGGTGTCTATGTCTTTGTCAATATGGCTTTCTCTACTAATGTTTGTGTGTGTGTGTGTGTGTGTGTGTGTGTGTGTAAGGACTAGTAACGTCATTATTCTGAAAGTAAGAAAAGGTATGTATAGAATACATGAAAAACATTTGTTTGGTGAACCAAAGGATTTGAAGGAAAAATCTGTTATTTTAAAATTAGTTTTCTTTTCTGAAAATTAAACAATGTGATTTTATTAAACAATATTTAAAAATAAAAGCATTCGAGTATTTTAAGGCATATTTTCTTAAAATTTCCAAAATGGAAATAGTTTGATTGATGTTTTTTTTTAAAAGAAGTAGCCTGAATTTTCTGATAATGCCTTAGTGAAGGTATCTAGGGAAGCAAGAAAACAACTTCTCCTTGTTTCTAAATCTTCAGTAGTCTTTCTCTTGCCCTTACATTGAACTGGACACTACATAGGATGGTTTGTAATGTCTTATTCTATGACATTCTATGACATGCAAATACAGACTCCTCTAAAGCATTAAAATAATGATTGCCTGAATTTGTATAGCTTTACTAAAACTATTTAACTACATTAATTTAAACTCATTTATATGTACTGAGTGAAGTAGAAGGAAATGAACAGCAACAAAACAATCCATGGAAAGAAATCCATTCCAGGAAAAGAAAAGTTCCTATGCAAAACCAAACGTTTTGATCTAGAAAATATGATATAATAAAATAAAATGTATTAAAGCCATTGAAATGTGTGAAAAGAAGATTACATGGATAATTGAAAATCAGCAGCTAATACTTATTTTTTTCTGTAAGATATTTTTGACTCTTATGAAAAATGAAAGATTATGCTAATATTCAAAGTCAGTCAAATGATGACTCCCTTGATGTTCCATGATCAGTCTCATTTGTGAAATGTCTTCAATTATTTACATTTCCACTTAAGAATTCCTTCATTCCCCTTTTATTTTCTTTATAAACCCTAAACACTTTAAGATTTTAAATATTTAAAAATATTTGGGTCTCCATTCACAATGTACTATTTTACTTAATATGAAGAGAAATTTCATGGGGCAAACTTTTAAACAAAATAATGTGAAAAAAGATTAGAAATTAAATATCAATACAAACAATTCTATTAGTCACAATCTACCTGGAACTACAGGAATTTTATAGCCTGAAAAGATGCATAAGTATAAGAAGTTTTCTTCACTTAAATAAGAAAATTGAAGGAGAAAACATATCTATAAGTAAAATAAATACCTCACCCATCCAACTGGTGTTTTCTCCCTGATGATCGATATTACTTTCTGAGTGGACAACGCAGCATCCGAAGTCAAGGATAAAGATGCTGCAGTGTGTCAAAGGTGTGGCCAGTGTACCCATGAGCCTGCACATGTTTAGGTCATGGGGCTGCCCTGCTCAGACTACTTGTCTCAATGTCAGTTGATTACTTAAAGGAGCTTAACTATTAAGTGATTTTTTTTCTTCTAATTAACTGTCGATACTTGCAACCATTGATTAAATAAGAATTATTAAATAGAATGCCAGAATCTGTTGAAATATTACTACTGGTCGTAAGAAATACATATTCCCATTTACATGGAGGTAACAAATGCTCTCAAAAGCACATATAGGATAGACAGAACCTCACTGTTTTGGAGCTTATAACCTCATGTTGCAGCACCTCCTTCTTACTAACCTAAATAACAGGTAAACTGAGGCAAGCTCACATTACCAGACATTGAGTTTATTCTGTAATTGCAGTTCAGGAAATGAATGCTGTACAAGCTACAAGTGAGTCCGTTGAGGGTTTGGGGCAGGATGTGTTTATGGGTAAGGAGTGCAATGATGGGGAAGTCCAGCCAGAGTCCAAGCAGCAAGTTCATTGGCTTGAGGATGGATGGTGATCCTTGGCAGATGTTCATTGGTCAGGAGATAAATCTCCCTCTTCTGTAAATCAGGAATTTATGAGAAATCCATCTCTCAGTTCTTAATTTTTGTTCTTCTGAAGGCATATGCATGAGATTCTCCATTTCATACCCTCCAGTTCCATGTTAGATTGAAATCATTTCACATCCTCATCCTTTTGGGGATCATTGGTTATCATTTTGTCCACAACCAACCAGTATGCAGATGTCCCAGTGTCTGTACTTCTTTCATGACAATGACCTCAATACCATGTCAGTTCTCCACACTCATGGCCATTTTATCACCCCAAACGCTACAGCTGTACTAATCACTACCAATGTCTCCTACCACACTTATTTTCATTAAACTTAATGTTTTCTCTATTCAAGACCTCAAACTTGGAATCCTCTTTATCCAGCCAGTTTCATACCTGCTATAACATACTTGTTTCTCCCTTACTACTCCAGACCCCACAACTGATCTTTCAATTATAGTCTCATCATTTCCTTAATCCCATTGCCCTCTCTCTGTCAATTACACATACTCCACTCCAGCAGTTCTTTATGCTCAAAACAGCTTCTGAAGCTGATTCTTACACCTCCCACTGCTAGTGCTCACAGCAGAGGGAGAGGCATCTGTCTTTCTAAGATGAGCCTTCCTATGTGTTCTCTTTCATCTTTTCTAAGACCTTATTCTGCTTTCTGCTTCATAAAAACTCTCCCTCTGAACTGCCGCTACCTTTACCTCCACACAAACTTGATTTTCTTCTACCTTAAACAAAGCAAACAAAACAAAATCAACAATCCCTTCTCCCTGCACACAAGCTGTCCTTCAAGCTATTATCATATCTCATTGTTATAACCAAAGTATTTTTATCAAAATGAGATCCATGAGATAATTCATAGGAAAATTCAGAAAACCCAGCAAATGATAAACATTCAGGGTAATGTTACCCATTGTTTATACCATTTTCTTATTTGTTACTATTAGCAATAATAGAGAAAACACAGATTTGGGGATAGAGAGGTATAATGGCTTAACCTCGCCTCCCAGGCAGCCAGTGAATTCTTCCTGGCAGGAGTGACCCCTGACTTGAAGGATAAATAGGAAGTAGTCGAAAGATAAAAGGCTTGGAGAGGGAATCCTGGGCCTTTTCTTATTATCTGAACGACTGATGGGGGTGGGGGAGGGGTAGTGGTATCTAAAGGATAGGGCGGAGTTTCTAGCCATCCTGCAAATGCTACACAACTAAAACTATTCCTGGAGTTAGCATACACTGCATTTTTTCAGTAAAGGAATTGCTGTGGAAATCAACAAATGATTATATAGTGTTTGGTTTGGAACTTAAACATGTATCATTCAATATCACACAAAATCTCTCCACTCAGTATTTGAGCGGCCAGTGAAACAAATCTGACTCATTCAGTCTGCAGTTGCATTCTTGGTGATTCCACCTGAAGGGCAAACACATAACTACTCCATCCTGTCTACTAGTATAGGCTTGCCTGCACATAAGTGCCCATTATTTCATTATTCTTATTGTTATGCATCCTATGTATTACCTAGAGAGGTTATATATTTTAAAATGTATCTGTATAGATTATACATTCTATTTCTTTCAATTTTAATTAATAAAAATGGTGCTAATATTTCTTACAAATAGAGGCATTGATTTTATAGATTTGAAAGGCACTGAGCTGTGCCATTTTGAAGATATGATAGGAAGACTATAACTAGCCTTGGCTATTGATGGCCAGTGGAATTGAAATGTCTATTTTTTTTTTTTTTTTGATTCTGGAATTTATCTTTAAAACGTAAAATATTCCAAAAGCTTTCTGAAGATATTCTGTTACAAACAGCAAAACCACATAAGCTTAGGAGTTCAAAAATGTTTTTTTGACTTATTTTCTGGTGACAGTGCTAGGCCTGTGTATTAGTTTTATTTTGCTGCTATGACAGATTACCACAAATTTAGTGGCTTACAGGAACCACAGATATTACAGTTCTATAGATCCGAAGTCTGACGTGATCTCACTGAGCCAATGTCAAGGTGTTGACAGGCTGTGTTTCTTACTGGAGACTCCAGGGGAGAATCAATTTCTTTGCCTTTTCCGGTTGCTAATGCTGCTGTGTTCCTTGGCTCGTGGCTGCCTGGTGTCTCGAAAGCCAGCAATGGAGTGTTGCATCCTTTTCAATTCGAATCACTCTGACCTGACTCCTTAGTCACATATCTTTCTCTGACTGTCCTCTTCTTCCTCCCTCTTGTACTTTTTTTTTTTTTTTTTTGCAGTATGCGGGCCTCTCACTGTTGTGGCCTCTCCCGTTGTGGAGCACAGGCTCCGGACGCGCAGGCTCAGCGGTCATGGCTCACGGGCCCAGCCGCTCCGCGGCATGTGGGATCTTCCCAGACCCAGGGTACAAACCCGTGTCCCCTGCATCGGCAGGTGGACTCTCAACCACTGCGCCACCAGGCAAGCCCCTCCCTCTTGTACTTTTAAGGACCCTTGTGATTGCATTGGGCCCATCTGGATAGTCCAGGATAATCTCCCTATTTTAAGGTCCATTGATTTAACAACCATAATTCATGTACAACCTTAATTCTCTTTTATCTACGTAACTGAATATATTCACAGGTCCAGGGATTTAGACATGGAAATCTTTGCAGGGCCATTATTCAGCCTTTCACAACTTTCACATTGTTGTATGGACTGAATCCTTAAAGCTGTCAGCAGGATCCTGGCTTTAAATAGGACACCTTAGTCTATACCTTTCAAGTAATATTCAAGAGGAACGTGGTCATAAAGGCTATCTACTCTTCTGACTGCTAGCATATTTACAGTTTATCAGTGCAAAAGGCAAACTGTCAACTTATAGAGGTACATTATGTCATATAAATTAATCCTTTACCACAATGGGAAGTTCTCTCACTTATTCTACCCCATGGCTGCACTGTTGTAAAAACAAAAACAAAAAGCAAAGACCGTCATATTTTTTTCCCTCCTCTTTTATCTGTACATATGCAACTCAAAGATTTCTTCGAATTTATCATTCAGGTTGATGTGGTATACCTTTCATCCCTCCAAAATATAAAAATATTTTGTGTTTCTTTCTGTATCTAAGCCTTGACTTGTAATGTGAACAATTAAAAACTCAACTGTAAATCAGCACTTATTTAACTTCCTCCTTTTTTGTGTATGTGCTCTTTTTGTTTTAATTGAGTACCGTCTACAGCTAAATTCTCCCCTTGATGAATTCACTTTTTGCTAATTTTGTTGCAGGATTTTTGAGGGACCCTGACAGGCATTTGTAGGAGACAGAAACATGATTAAAGGGAGGAAGGGAAGGAAAGGGGCTCACTCTCTGTGTGTGCCTTGAGACAGGACATGGGAGATTGTCTGAGTTGGTGTTAGTGAGCCCAACTTATGAGGTAGTTTACAACCTAGAACTTGATGATGATGACTGTAGGAAAAATATGACTTTGTACGCCACAGCTTGGTATAGAGGAAAAAAGACTGACCCAAATCAGCTATGAGGAGTTTATTTGATTATCAGTAACGTGGCATTTCTGTTTTTCATTTGTCAACTTTGAGGACTGGACTGATTTTTTAGGATACCTTCAAGTTTTAAAATTAGTAACTTCACGTCTTATTTCTCCTCTATTTATTTAATAGTTTTGTGTGTATTGAATTACTAGACTAGCTTTTATAAACATATATTTACATGTAATAGACAAATAATAAAATTTGGTTTATAAGCATCGTTTTTTGTATGATAGGCTACTTCAGGAAGTTTGAAGTCATGAAATAACATCTGCAAAAAATTAGTTGCACATACTGATAAGTCCTGAAGGGCAACAGAGTATAGTGGACATGTAACTCAGATGTCACTATTTTTTTTTTTTTTTCGGTACGTGGGCCTCTCACTGTTGCGGCCTCTCCCGTTGCGGAGCACAGGCTCCGGACGCGCAGGCTTAGCCGCCATGGCTCACGGGCTTAGTCTCTCTGCAGCATGTGGGATCTTCCCTGACCGGGGCACGAACCCGTGTCCCCTGCATCGGCAGGCGGACTCTCAACCACTGCGCCACCAGGGAAGCCCAGATGTCACTTTTAATGTACTGTATTATTTTTGTTTTGTGTATCTTTCCTTCCATCTCAGAATAACAAGAATATCTACCCTTTTTTCTAGAGCAGAACTGGCACGTTTGAATCTCAACCCTGTTGTTTTAGCTGTGCAACATTGGCCAAGTTAGTTAGTTTCTCTGGGCCTCCATATTCTCATCTGTAAAATGGGGTTATTAACAGTATCTACCTTGTAGAGTGCTGGGAGAATTTAAGTGAGTTAGTACATGTAAAGCACTTAGAACACTGCCTGTTTAGAACAGCAAATGCTCAGTACTGATGAGCTAGTACGATTCAGGAGTCATACAGTCTCCAAAATTGGCTTAGAGACAGTGTGGCACTACAGAGACAGTGTGACACTGTAGGACTTTTGCCTCACCACCTCCCACTCTTATCTAATGCTTCCTAGAAACACTGGAATAAAGCTGTGAACACACTGGAGTGGGGTTGACTCGGTGCATTTTCCTTTTTTTTCTCTCTATGGCAACAAGGAAGGAACAATATGTGCTGTGTGTGAGGTCAAAGGGCTTCAGATATTTTACTGTCAAGCCTGAATCTAAAGTCAATTTATATTCACTGCCAAGAAGAGACCACCTAATCACTGCCTGGAAGGCGCTCAGAGCCTGGTGTTGACATCCCTGATGTACCCGTGTGAGCCCTGTAGGAGAGGCCTTCTGCTGTACTAATTTGGGCTTCCATTAGAGCCTGTTCATCCCATTTGGTTTCTCAGGACCCAATGGTGGGTCATCCAAAAGGACAAACAGGGAAAAATAATAGCAATGAAAACAACCAAATCTTTCCTTACCACACTTGTGAGAGAAGAGTCCTTCCGAGCTCATTTTATAATTTACATATTAGTTGTCAATATAAATTTTAATATAACTAGAAAGTTATGTTAATTATATTTTAAATGATTTATTTTATCCATATGAAAATTTGCTACTTAAGGACTGGAGGCAGAATCTTTTGTAAAACTGAGCGTTATTTTTTATATAAGTAATCATTATAATATATCTATGCTAGGCCTATAATTTAATACTTTCAACATCCTTATGTGAATATACTTAAAATTATATGATGTTTTGCAAATTGAATACATGATAATTTGTGAAATTACTTTTATGTACATTTAACCAAATGTAATATGACATGGCACAGCTAATTCCCCATCTTGAAATTTTAAAATTATATCTAACCACCAAGGCCCAGCATAGATGTTACCTCCTCTGTTAAGCTTTCTGGATGATCCCAGCCAGAAGAATTTCATCCTCCTCTGACCTCTAGGAATTCTTGCATATGCCATTCATTTTGCTATAATTTCTATGTATGTTTTTTTCATATATTATATTGTAATAACATTGAAAGGAAGAGTAATTTTACTCATTTTATTTATCTTCCACAACACTCTAATTGTACTAGCAAGTTAATAATATTTGTCAATTAAGTGTCTTTGAAGTGAGAGTACGGGCCAGTAGATAGTTTAGTGATACTCCAACCCAGCCAAAATAAAGGTGTAGATTCAGGGAGAGAATATTGATGTCAGTCATTAATTTGGTACAAAGACATGTAAAAACATGACATAACATTAAGGCCACTTTAAGTTTAAATACAAGAAAAAAATGCCTTTGCATATTTCCTTGGGGGTGGGAGAGGTAAAGGATTAGGTTCAGGATGATTCAAGAGTCTGGAAGATGGACTAGTTGGGGAGTTTGGAAGAATTTATGTAAATATTTTTCAGCTGTAATGGCATCATAAATAGCAAAAATTAATTTTTATTATTTAATGGCATTTTCAAATGGAATGTTACATTTAATGATCAGTTGTAAGCTGTTCCGTGACCATGTGCTATTGAGCATCTACTTATCTTAAATTTAAGTGATACTTACAAATTTTAATATTATAAGACAAGATCTTACAATATTTCTTATAAATACATACTTTTTTGTTGTTCAGAAACCTCATTTAATGGCTTTTAAAAACACAAATCCTAAAAACATTTCTTACAATATAAATACATTTTTTTTTCAGAAACTTCACTTATTAGTTCTTAAAACACAACTCAAAATGTAATTTCCCAAGGCTAAATGTTAGCAGTCAGAAGTAATAGATATCTTGAATCAATCATCTTAACATTTTTCAATCCACATAGTTTTTTTCTCAAAGAGACTGTAGTGAATGGAATGGCACTTGGGGAGCATTCTGCGATTCTATTTCTGGAAGGCACTATTCCTGTTAGTAGCACACAAAACCATTTTTTTCTTCTGTTACTGGTTTTAGTTCTGTGACACGATGAGCAAATTTATAAAGTAAACAAAAAGATAAAGGAAGTTCACAGATAATATTAGCAATGGGATTTTGGCAGTAGGAAATGCATCTTCCCTGATGAGATAGCACCTTTGTAGGCCTGGGAGTTGAGTTAGAGGAAGGCTTTCTTAATGATGTCCAGATTTTTTTAACTGAAATGCATAGTTGGTTGTGTACGATACTAAGTTGTAAGAGGTGAGAAAGGAGAAATAGATTTGGGAGAAGATGACTTAAATTCTAAATATTTTGAAGCTGAGGTTCTATTGGGAAATTTGAATAGAGACTTTATATGTATAGACACTGTTATGCACATGGCAATTTCTTAAAGCTAACAAGCTCCTGTCATCAAACTCTCAAGCATGAATACCTGTGTACCAAAAATATTTTGCACAGCATGCCACAGCAATTGCTAATGCAGGTGTTTACCCAAATGTCATTTTCCAAGAAGGCCTATCTTGACCTTCTTTTTATTAAAAAAATAAATAAATAAAGCAGCCCTTTTCCTTATCTCCACACTCCCTATTCTACTCTTCTGCATTTTTTTCTCTGTATCACTAATCACCATTTGACATTTTATATACTGCACTTATTTTATCTCTTCCTCCCACTCACATCCCTATATAATCCATCCATGAAGGCAACGACTTGAGTTCAATGCTGTATCCCCAGCAGCCCAATTTGTGCCAGACACGTAACAGGTGCTCATCATTTTGTTGAATGAATCAGTGAGTCCTGAGTCAATTATTAGTCCTTGAAATTCTTTATCAACAGTCTTTTATATGTGGTAAGACTATTTCATCATTAAAAGTGAATAAACATGTTTCTCCAATTAAACAAAGCTTGGCTATACATAGGCTGAAATGCAACTGTTGTACATTCATCCATAAGAAAATGACAGAGCCATGCTTTCTTGGGAGAAATATTTGCAGATATTTTCCAAATGAATGGATCCTTAGTATACTAGCCCTGAGTAGACTGCAAGATCTCTAAGTTCATTCTCTTTATAGTATTTTGAGGACTCTTGACAGAATGAAGTTTTAAGGCCAAGGAATAGACTAAATATGTAGATACCATTGGGAGAATATTAAAGGACAAAGAGAAGCCCTTCCAAGTCTTTCACAATTCCTGTAATTCGATTAGATGTTCAATTGGTTAAGGTCTGATTTAAAGGCCTCTGTTAGGGGCTTCTCTGGTGGCGCAGTGGTTGAGCATCCGCCTGCCGATGTAGGGGATACGGGTTTGTGTCCCGGTTTGGGAAAATCCCACATGCCGCGGAGCGGCTGGGCCCGTGAGCCATGGCCGCTGAGCTTGCGCGTCCGGAGCCTGTGCTCGGCAACGGGAAAGGCCACAGCAGTGAGAGGCCCGTGTACCGCAAAAAAAAAAAAAAAAAAAAAGCTACTTTTTAAAAAAGAAAGTTTTGAGTAAAAATTCTTTGGTTGCCCCAACTCTTCTAAGATTTTAAAGCATACTTTAAAATTCAACGGGCATTGAAAATTTTTTTTCTGTTTTGTTTTGCTTACCAATTTAGTGGATGGTAGAGTACTTAATATGCTTTGTTTTAAAAATTAATAATAATAATAAAATTACTAACATTTAATACATGCTTACTCTGTGCACTTTAAAAAATCTTCTGAACTACACATATTAAATAATTTAATTCTCACAATAACTGTGCATTGGGCACTATTAGTATGCCTATTAAGTGATGAAGAAACTGAGGTATGGAGGAGTCGTTCTGTGACCAGTACTATTTTGGTTCAACTTACTATGTTTTTTCCAACTTTTCCTCTTAATAATTAAGAAAAAATGAATGCTATCAGGAAATTAACCCAAAGCCTTGTTCCTTTCCTAAATCATACAGGGATGACTGGCTTTTGTTCATGATACAATCCTGTTTACTAAGGTAAAGAGCTAACCAAAGATCAAATATTTTTAAAAAGACTTTGTTCAAAATGTAATTTTTTAAAATAATCTGATACAAAAGTAGTTTAAGAAGGGGAAAAGCTTCTAAAAATGATTTTTTCAATGTACAATTACAAATGACAATGATAAAATTGTAGAGATAGCAAATACAAAAACAAAAACAAAAAAACTGGTTACACATGAGTGTAGTGGAAAGAAAGACCAATCATGTATTAGGATAATACTGGTTTTAAGTCGTTACTGACAATATAATTTTGGACAAGTCTTTTAGTGAACATTTAAGTACCATAATCATTTTTTTGGTTATATATGAAAGTAAAAATAGAGATGGTATAGGTATAAATACATAGTCATATTGAATGCAAGCAAATGGAATAGACTTTTAAGAACCATGCCAAGAAGGCTGAATCCAGAATCCAGTTTCATTTTAAAAACCTGCCAAGCACAGTAAAAATGGCTGTTTTCAATGGGGTTCAGAGTTAGAACTCAATTTTACCCTCAGTTGGTTGACAGGTGCTGTCAGTGGGTATTTTCCATAGAGCACATTTTCCAATTCAGTCATTTTGAGAAGCTGTGTTCCTCTGTGCCATCGTGCTTTTTGCACTTTTTTTTTTTTTTTGCCTAAAATAAATGCTCTCTTCTCCCTCACCCTCCCATGTCTAGATAACCTCTGTTAATCCTTAAGATTTGGTTCTACATACCAATGCTTAGTTCTGAGGACAGCTCAGAGCTACCCTGCTCTCTACTCCCTCAGCTCCTTCCCTTCTGTGGATATTCATCACAGTACTTTCACCCTGCTAGACTTGGTTCTATTACCAAGCTTCTCCTCTCCTTTATATGAAAAAGGAGCGTTCTTTGTTTGACTTTGCACTCTCAGAGCCAAGAACAGTTTCTGGCACATAGTAGGTATGGAATAATTTTTGAAGAAGGAAGAGAGGTAGTAAGAGAGGAAGACCGAAAAAGAGGAAGAAATTTTTGTAAGGCAGACAGCAGATGAGTACATTTCAACTCAGTATGTTTCGATTCCATTTTAATGCAATTATCTCATCTTGATTGTCTTAATTCTTTTGTATGCTATGCATAATTTTAAAAGCAATTAAGTGACATTTCCTTATGAATTAGGGCCAATAATTTTAAATCTTGAAATATTTCATGAGCTACAGGGGACAAATCTGCAGTAACTCAGTTCCTCTTGAGGGTGGGCCTGAGTTCTTTGTTATTCTCGACCTGCATCAGAGAGAAAATAACAATGAGGGGGACAGATAGACACTTTTACTATTGGTGTGTATGGCTTACCCTAACATTGATGTGTCCTTATTCAAAGGCTTTCTGCTTTTGTAAAGCTCATATTAGTTGCACAGGAAACTACCTGAAAATTCTTTTTTGTTTGTCTTTTGTTTTTTTTTGTTTTTGCGGTACGCGGGCCTCTCACTGTTGTGTCCTCTCCCGTTGCAGAGCACAGGCTCCGGACGCGCAGGCTCAGTGGCCATGGCTCACGGGCCCAGCCACTCCACGGCATGTGGGATCCTCCCGGACCGGGGCACGAACCCGTGTCCCCTGCATCGGCAGGCGGACTCTCAACCACTGTGCCACCAGGGAAGCCCTACCTGAGAATTCTTGCTCAGGCATTTTCCCTCATAGGGAGAAACCCACCCCAGAGTACGGGAGGCCTAATCTTACAGAAAGCCATTATGATGGGAAAATTCCACTTAGGCATGGTGCCTGTCATCAAGAGAATCTTTTATTTTAGTCTGCCTCAGTACTCTGCTTTTTTTATTCTTTTTTTTTCTTTGGGAAAAATTATTATCAATTTCCACCTTGTGATTACTGATTTGAATTGTGTCAGTATACCCTTTTTTATTCTGCATTTTGATTTATAATCTGTAGTTGTCGTTTGAGACCAGGCTATTTAAAAACACTTGATGAAAAATTTAATATTGTAATTTAAGATATATGGAAATATAACTGTGACTTCCTTGTATAATTTAAGTAGAAAACTTCTCTCTATACTGAAATATTAAAGTACCTAGTAGCAGAAAATTGTTGAGTAATGAAAAGTAAGCATTTGAATATTAACTTTTAGACTTTATAAATGTGGGAGAATAATGGCAAGAGAGTGTTATTATTTAAGATAATTACCTTCCCCAAATTAAGTTATTAGGCCTATTTCATTCTTGAAAAAGGGATGACTAATTATAGAGATCAAAAAAGGAGCGTCATACATGTGCAGGATTAAGGTGGTATTGTACTGGTTGGTGTTAATAGAATCTCAGATTGGGAGAGATGAAGAAAAAATTAGTAATTCCGTTGTTAAGATGATAGAATCAACACTGGCTTCTGTTGGAGAGAGAATAATATTGACCTGTTGTGAGAGCTTTTCAATTTAATAGATCCACAATGAAATAGCAGCATTCAGGTTCTGCTGCTTATCTGCAACTCATTTCAACACCTTATCAATTTTTGCCAAGAATGCAATTCAGTTTTATTTTGTTGCCGGAATGAGAATATTCTTCAAAGTAATTTTGTCTCAAGGTTTTAAATCAGGTTCAATTAAGACAGTCTTTAAACTGAGTGACCTTATCAAATGGAATGCTTACTTATTATTTTTATAACTCTTTAACAATCTTACAATAAGTTGATTCCTATGCATACAAGATATTACTCCTGAAAGAAACTGTCTTCTGCATTACAACATTGTTTAGTGATGGTAGAACAAGCATCATACACACAAATATATTCTAAGGAGAAAATCATTTGTCTTATGTCAGTTTTGTGAGGCCACCCAAGGGTACAGAATGAATATGTGCTGGAAAAGATGACAGCTTAATGATCACACTTCCTGCATTCATTGTTCCCATTTGTTTCTGCAGATAAAAAAATCTATAATGAATTTGATACTATCACCTGAATAGAACATTAAGGAATGTAGCAGAGGATTTGAGGGATCGAAGGAGAAAATACCCACTCTGTGTATCATAACTCATGAGTTTATTGTCAGTTCCATTGGACTGACCCTTAAATCTGACAGCTCAATTTTAATTTACATTTTCATTGTGTTTCTGGTATCTTCTTCCCATGATAAATTTCAGTTCCATTTAATTTGACTATAATACTTACAAGATTCTTCTGACAAGATAATTACTCTGGGCTATTTTATAGGGTATTTTTAGTTTACGGGACAGAGAAAGAAAGGAGGCTTTTAACAGACACAAATGTGTAGCTCCCTTGTGCCTTGCAAGTCTCTTTATGTTCTTCTTCTGCTATCTTCTTCCCTTTCCCTCTGATACAGATTAATACCAGATGTAACGCAAGCTGCCACCTGTCCCTTGTTTATCTGAGATGATTCCTTTTTAGCATCTCATGTTCCTTACTACTGATAATTATGGAAAGCCTATTTGAGGAAAATAATGCTTGGAATATTTGCTCTTATAAAATGAGACTTGCTTAAAGGACTGTATAGTCAGAACATAATTAATTGCTATTTTAAGAGTCTACCATTAAAGCAGCCAAGAAAACATATTGACTTTTATTTTTTTAATGTGGACATGACATTTTCGGTAGAATAGGCATTTGGAGTTGGAGGTAAGAGTTTCCTGCGGGTGCATCCGCACTTAATTTCCTTGTTCAGAGTACTTATACTGAGTGGGAGATGCATTTGTGAGGTACCAGAAGGGGATTAATCATTTAAAATGTCATTGTGGAGCAGAATGAAGTTAAATTAACTGAGTGTTTAAGTTTTGATTAGTTAACAAATTATCTTTTGTCAAATAAGAATTTTACTATATATGTGAGTGAGTCTGAGGATACAGATGGTCAGTGGTGAGACCAATACTTTTGCCCAGGGGCCTTATGTGTTTGTACGTTCACAACTAAAACGTTGCTCTAACACACGGGCAGAGATGGAAGAACACCTAATACCAAGTAAAAATTAAACTAACCTAGAGAGAAATTGGAACAAAACTCATAGGAAATAGGCAAAAAGACCTATATAATTAACTTAAAGGGCTTAGACTTTGGAGGCAGAGGGACCAGGGTGAAAATCTCCCTTTCTGCTACTTCAGAGCCATATATTCTTTCTAATGTTGCTCCCTTTTCTGAGATTCAGCTATTCACATGTAAAATAGAGATCAAAAGGTTTACCTTGCAGTATTATTGGTAGGATTAGAGATAATGTTTATAAGAAACCTTATAAAAAGTGTCTGGCATATGACGAGTGTTCATAAACAGTTATCATAAATTTCCTAAAAAGCGTAATTTTAACATTTTCAAAATTTTTTTATGAATTAATGTGAAATGTTATTGTAATTTTTGCAGGAATAATTTACATTCTCTTAATTTCCTGATTTAAGAATTCTTAAATCTGGCTCCTAAAAATGTAGGAATTCTTATGTTTGTAAATCTTATATTACTTTCAGCATATGTTCAATTGAGAAGTATAGTAATATAGGGATTTCACTACATAACTTAAATTTACTACATAAATTCATTGTATAAAAATAAAAATAGGGCTTCCCTGGTGGCGCAGTGGTTGAGAGTCTGCCTGCCGATGCAGGGGACATGGGTTCGTGCCCTGGTCCGGGAAGATCCCACGTGCCACAGAGTGGCTGGGCCCATGAGCCATGGCTGCTGAGCCATGTGTGTCCGGAGCCTGTGCTCTGCAACGGGAGAGGCCACAACAGTGAGAGGCCCTCGTACCACAAAAAAAAAAAAAAAAAGAAAAGAAAATCTAGGTATGTTAAAGATTAAATTATTTACCCTAGGTTGATTAAGGCAGTTTAAGGAAAAGCCATCAAAATACTTAATTTTATTCATATGAATTTTTCCCTGAGCTAAACTGTTACAGTACAGTATTCTTCTATTCAATATTATGCTATAATGCAGTATACTCTTCCTCTCTTCAAGTTCTAGTTCTACACAATTCATCACATACCTTATTTATTTTGTTTAATCAGATTGGTGTTGCCTTTTATATTTGCCCATCCAGAAAACAATATGTCACCACTGGTGTTAGGAAATCATTAAAATTATATGAAGTGTGATCTGCACAAGAGTGTTTTTCATTTATTAAGCTTATTTTTATTCTGAGGTAATCTGTAGGAAGGAAATGTGATACTTCTCCTTTTGGTTTTTCTGTTACTTTCATTTTGGCAATTCTCACTTTCTTAATATTCCAAATCACAGGTTTCATCTCAAAGCAATTACCTTTGTGGTTATTTTTACTCAGATATTCATTCATAGTTTCTTATTGTGATGTGTGTGTGTGTGTGTGTCAAATTCGCCTAAATTTTAAGTCAACGGACTTTCCGAGGGCCTTTTCTCTGATATCATTCTGCTGATGGATATTCAGAGAAAGCAGCTTGGAAATACACTCCATGACATGTATACATACAGAGATAATAATAAGAACAGAAAACCACAAAATGTGTGTGATTGCATATACTCTGATATAATTGTGATGCTAACCACCTGAAGTTAGTGTCAGACTTCATAGGTTTAAGAACATGAAACCCAACAAGACTGCTGTCACTTCAGATGCCAGCCACAAATTTGGGAGCCTTTAATCCATCAATACTTCTGACCAACTGGCCACAAGTCTGGGGGTTTCCATGACCCACCCCCCCCACCAGATTTGATAATTCACTAGAATGACTCATAGAACTGATGAAAACACTGTACTTATTACAGTTTTATTTTAAAGGATACAAATCAGGACCAACTAAATGAAGAAACACATAGGAGAAGGTCTGGGAGAGTCTCAAACACATAGTCTTCCTGTTCCTCCCCAAGGAATCAGGAAGCAACACCCTCCAGATACATAGATGTGTTCACCAACCAGGAAGTTTTGGTGTCTAAAATTTTTATTGAGGTTCCATTAGGTAGACATGAAGGATTGAAACAATGAATCATTGCCCACGTGACTGAACTTAACTTCCAACCCCCTTCCCCTCCCTGGAAGTCAGACTGGCTTAAAGCCCCATCCCTCTAATCACCTGGTTGATCTTTCTGATGACCAGTTCCCATCCTGAGTAATAGCCTTAGTATAAACTCAGTTGTGATGCAAGGTGCTCATAAATAACACAGGCATGCCTATTACTTGAGTTCCCAGGATCCTGGGACAAAGGCCAGTCAAACTCTTTATTATACCATAGCGAAGAGTCCAGTATTAATTATAAAAGTATATATTTCATCTTGGTAATACACATATTCTCTTTTTATTTGCCACTTGAATCTGATTTATCAAATATGTTAGCCTTTGAAGAATGACTTTAGAAATCAACCTAAGTGTCATAATGGTACTAAATGTTTTGCTAATATAGGTCGTCTAAATTTTATTTGCATTTTGTTTAAAATCAGTTGGAAATTTAATCAAATCAAATCAAATTTAATCAAATTAAATCAAATTTAATCAAATTTTTTGACAAATGATATGCCAAAAATCTCATTTGGAAACTTTCAGTTAATAGAAATTACTAAAAATAAAGCTTGTAAAGAGGAACACCTTAAGATTTTCTATAAAATCAAGGATAACTGAACAAATTAGATGGAGATAGCTCAAAAGCTTTGGAATATCTTGCATTGTGTGAAGAATTTTGTATGGAGTTTCTATGTTTACTTAAAGTTTGTTTTTTTTTTATACCAGAGTGTAATAAAAGTGGGAAGCTTTGAAATTTTACAAAATATAAATTTGGTGAAACACTCAAAAGGATCATTAAGAGATAATTGATTTGACATGTTTTCTCTTTTAAAAATATTTGTTGAAGAAAGGCACTCTGAGTAGAAGCAGAGAGATAGGACTTGCAAAAATATTCAGGCTGAATAAAAACTCAGGATATCATAAAGTTATCAGAATTTGATATGAGGTTAGCAGATGTCTTAGCAAATGGAAAGAGATTGTTTTTCTCAAATAAAAAACTGTAGTCTATTGAGAAAAGTTAATAAAAAGTACAAGCAGTTTTTCATAAAATGAACCATTGAAGGAAACATAAAAAGCAATATGACTGTATTAAAAAACAGTCTTCAGATCAATACTTAGATATATATTAGACTCAGATACAGAAATTAGAGTATGTACCAAAAATTATTATTCTACTTAGTTTTTAAATGTTAGACACTTTAATTTTCTTCATTAATATACATGCATTATTTTTATTTGTTAGAAATAATTTTATTTTCAAAAATAATTTGGTAAGACTATTTTTAGTTCCATCCATATAATAAAACCAATTTATTATCAGTATATAAATATTTCAAAAATAGATAATTTTCATTACTTTTAGGGCTCACTTTCATTTTTCAAAGTTGTCTTACTTTGGAAACAAGATTTAATGTTTTCCCTACTTGTAAATGCATATTTGCAATTACCTACCTAATGATTAGTTATTAAATATGACCATTTAGAAATTACAGGCATTCATGTCTTAGTAAATTACCCAATAAAATTTAATATGACAGTGTTTCTTTTGACATGATTATTGTGATTATAAACTAAACAAATTTTGTTGAAATAATTTAGCCTCATCCTTCAGACAGAATAAATAGTCCTAACAGTGATTTTTCTATCTTATAGTATAGATCATTTGGAGGACAAGTGCATTCTGAAAGAGAATGCCTTTTACCTACAAGGGTATATCACTTTTGATCTTTCACACACGTTAAATTTATTACTTTATCTTTCATTTTAGCAATCACTGAAACATAACATAATTTGGGAATGGTGTCCTGGTAGACATTTAAAAAAAGGTTTTCATACAAGTATCAGGAGAAGATTATCATTGCTATCATGACGGCATTGTATCCTGCTTGATATTTCCAGGCAGAAAGGCTAGAATAAAGATTATTTGGTTTTGTTTTATTTAAAGGTAGATCACTCAACTGCCTTTCTTAGAAAGAAATGGAGGCCACTGGAAAGAGAGCCCACTTATTTTTCTTGATTGTGTCAGACTCTCAATAGGTTTAGACTGACTAGAGTGTCAACGGTACTTTGAAAGGGTCTGTAGTGATTGTGCTCTGAGCCTAGTTCCAAATTCAGAGCCAATGTTCCAAATATCCTATAGCAATAAGGTGTGTGCCGTGAACAAATAGTCTTTCCAAAGTTAAAATTTTCTAGATGCCCCCTTTCCTAAATTTGAATACAAGAAGCACTATGAACACATTTGTATGTTTGTGCTAGTTTTGGTTGAGACCATGCACTAAGTTGATATTAAGCAGTGAACACGTGTAAACGTAAATTCTGGAATAAGAGCACGCAGTTATGTACTTAAGTATGTTTTATCAGGTTGCTAGGGCTGCTGTAACAAATACCACAAACTGGATGACTTAAAGAACAGAAATTAATTTTCTCACAGTTCTGAAGACTAGGGTTGGTTTCTTCTCAGTCCCGAGACTCTCCTTGGCTTGTAGATTAGGGCCCACTGTAATAACCTCATTTTAACTTAATTACCTCTTTAAAGATCTTAGCTCCAAATGCAGTTACATTCTGAGTTACTGGGGATTAGGATTTCAATGTATGAATTTTGAGATACACGATTCAGCCCATAACATATATCAACTCACCCAAACTCTTAACAACCATGTAAAATAGGCATAATTAGTATCCCAATTATACTGAGGCAGAACCCAGGGCCCAAGAAGGTTAAGTAACTTGTTTAAGGCCATGTGGTTAGTAATTGAAGGAGCTGGGTGGTATTTGAGTCCTAGGCAGTCTATCTCTAGAGTCTGTGCTCTTAATGGCTATACAATACTGCAGAAAGTCAATTCTGATAAGCTCAGGTACCATACTTAATTAAATATTATAACCAGTGTTATTTATTTTACCCAATAATATTTCATCCATGCAGTGATTTTTATAAATGATATTAAAGTAGAGGTTTTCTTTGTGTTATCACTTACTTCCAATATTATGAATATTATGTAAATATACATGAAATCATAGACATAAAATTTCAGTTTATTAGTAAGGAATTAGCATAATAATAAATAATAATAATGCGTAGAAACTCCTATATTTCTGACTCAGTAGCAATGATAAGGCATTTCAAGCAATTTGGAAGAAGTATGCGATAGACTGAAACTTTTATAATGTAGGACAAGTAGGGAAACTCAGCAGCACTAAAAAAACAGTTAGTTGACAGTAAAAGATTTAAAAGCTGCAATTCTTTCCTATTGAAAAATTCAAGTGGTTCCATGAGGACCTTGGAGAATTTGGGGTTTCTAGATCACTGTGCATTGCATTGAAGAAAACAGAATGAGAAGGAAAAAAGCAAATTAAGAACAAAAACACAAAAACCCCCAAATCCTGGAATTGAACATTGGGTGATATTAGGGAGATTTGGTATTTCTAGCTTTATGGTGGTTCAAACAAACAAGGCTCTAAACTTTCAATGATATTGGAGATTGTGCTAAGTCTATGGGAAGAGGAGTGATAGACCAGTGCCAGAGGAGATGGAACTGACAGGAATGGGAGGAGGTTGACTTTTTGGATTTTTATTGCAGTCAGTCTATTTATTAGTAATTAAAGAAATACAATACTACTTATAATATTGAACTGCTATATACAGGCGAAGAGGAAGAATTCAAAAGTCTGAGTCAAATAGGTAAATATTAGTTACATGGTTATAAAAATGTTTCTGAAATTTTCTATTGTCTCTTTAAGAAAAAATGAGAATTCCAGAATTTAAGTGACATAGGTGAACATTTTGCAAGATTTTAAAGGATAGTAATTGTGAACATGTTTATTCCAAATCAAGAGTGTTTTAATGTGGGTGTTTTGCTTTAGGGACATTTTGAAGGAGACTCATCAAAACAACTATAAAACCGTAAAGAAATCTCTTATTCATGCCTGAGCTCTATCCCTATCTCTGAGCCTCCATTAAACGCAGAGAAAGGAATGAGATGTTCATGTACATATTATTCAGAAAAGTTAAACATTTTGTCAGACCAGAGGATCTTCAGGATCAAATTGGCCTGAGCAAAATGCACATTGGTTAGTCAGGGCAGTTTATTAGCTCCTTGCCCAATATTGCTTTCTGTTTGGTTTCATGCTGGTTGCCTTAAGGATCGCTCTGAATCCCCACAGGGTGGATTAGACTATGGTGTGTCCAGCTAAATAGCTTTTGTTTATTGTGTTAACCTGGTTTTAAGATCTGTAGGAAAGAAGCAATTTGGTGACCCTGGGCTGAGCCCCTTCCTCTCGATTAAGCCTGAATTTCATTAAGTTCAAAGACTGTGAGCAAGAGAGTATTACGTTTGATTAATAAGAACCTTATATATTAAATTTTATAAAATTCATGAAAAACAGAACATTAAAATTGAAAGGGAAACTAGGGGTCTTCCAGTGCAACCTTCCTCCTAACCCAAAAACCTCCTTTACAACATCTCTGACCTCTAATTTTATACACTCACTGCCTGGGAGTCACACTTTCATGAGGATGCCTAGTCCATATTTCAATGGGCCTTTCTGTTAATGATAGTAAACAACAGCTTCTTGTTTAGTCCTTCAAAGTTTCAAACTTCTTTTTGCCGTATCTGGACTCTGCTGGGCACAGTTGCTATGAGCTATGTGTCAGATGGAGTAGGAAAAGTTGAAATCAGGGGTAGGCTGGGGGCTATGGCAAGGGCTGAGGCCAGGCCAGGGATCCTATAACTAACATGGTTGTTGGGGTCCAGTAAGAATTTGAGGTAGATGGGAAAAAGCAGAGGTGTCAAATGCAGTGGACCCATAGGAGTGACAGAATATTTTACTTGCCATTCTTAAAGATAGGGTAGTTGCAGCGTACTTCCAGGTATATCTTTGTGATTAATTTTATCATTCTTACGTGATCTTCTTTTAAGATCATATCCCATTATGTGTGCCTCCATCTGCTATGAAGAGGATCTGCATTTGTGGTGCTTTCCATTTTTCATATACATTATATCATGCAGAATGCATTTATCCTTGTATTGAACCCAAATCACCTCTCTTCAACATCTATTCATAGCTACTAATTCTGAAGGTAGACCTATAAAAATTTGCAATTACTATTAAAGAAAAAATTATTCATGACTCTTGTTAAAGAATTAAGGCAGACTTTATTCAGGAGGATGATCACCATAGGTATAAGAACTACTGAAGTGAGATTTTGCAGTAGGGAAGAGAGATGAAGCTCAGCTCCTAATACAAGGAAGTATGGGGATATATAGCCAAAGTTAGGTTGGGGGTCAGCGGATAAAAAGTTGGGAGATTGGGATTGACATATATACACTAATATGTATAAAATTGATAACTAATAAGAACCTGTAGTATACAAAATAAATAAAATAAAATTCAAAAAAATATCTTGCCCATTTAAAAATTAAAAAAAAAAAATTACTAAAAGGAAACATTAGGGATAAGAGGGGATTCCGGCCAAATAAGCCTCACAGGATCCTTGCTGAAGACAGGCCAAAGTGATCAGACATCACCTGGGAGGTGGTGGAAGATGAGGGCTTTGATCAGATACCAAAAGTGATCATATATCGAGGGTGCAGGATTCTGGCTAAATTGACTTGGTAGGACTTTTGCTAAAATTGGACAATGAAAAAATGAACACAGAAGTCCAAAAGTCAGGACCTACTTGAGAAAAGAGTTTAGAGAAGCTCCATTAAAATCTGATCAAAGAAGCTTTGTCATTAGTCATCATGATCTTCCTGAGATTTTACTTCTGTCAGATAAATGAGTGCATGAGGAAAACATAGCATGTGTCTAGACTTTTCAAATCCTTCTCAGTGTCTTTGTAAGCTCTTACCTTCAATTCCTCCTTTAAAGGAAAGACCTGATAAATAAAAACAGTTTTGGACATGACATTTCCAATACAAAATAAATGCAATGATATCTTTGTCACAGAAATATGCTCTGTTTATTCAAGGGTCATATTTCAAGGCTCTTACTTGACTATACTCATGGGTAGAAATACTTAAGTAATATAAAATAATATTATGGACATTGTAGTTTTCTTCGTTACAAGGTTTCAAGATGTAATACATTGCATAGGAAAACTTCAACTGCCAATTGAAATAAAATGCTATGGTAATTTGTTGACTATTGTATTTTTTTTTTTTTGAGTTCATTACTGCTTTTTTTTTTTAAGGTAAATTGTGTCAATAACAACAGCATTATGAATTCACAGTTTGAAAGATGGGGAGTACTGCTCAAACATTAAACTACTGTTGTGGAAATTAATGGAGAAGTCAGATATAATGAAGACTTTGCAGTTCTTCAGAGAAATGTGATAGATCTCACTAAAGATGTTATTTATAGAACAGCCTTTCCCTTAGCTGAAGTGCAGATGCAGAATTTCAGGATGAATCTGCCTCTGTTAACCACTATCTTGTTCATGGATTTCTCTTGAAGAATGTAAGATGATCTTGAGGTGTAATTAAAATTTGAGCAGAAGTGTCAGAGAGCAAATCAGTGCTCACTGTGTATATATTTTAAATTTATTTTGAAATTTGGACATATTCTAATATAAAACTAATACCCTTATGCTTCTTAATCTGTTGCCCTTTTGGTACTTACATATGATAAAATTACTTTTCAAAAATGGCCAGTTTTTGTACCTTATACATAACTGAGAAATAGTCATTTGTTAAAAAATTTTCTCCACTAATCTACAAATTATTTTTTACTAGTATATATTCCTTTTTTTCAATCACCTTTCCGTTTTTTAATGAAAGCGTATTATTATAAATTCGTCATGGAGTTATTCAGAGTCATCCTCCAGTTACCAAGTTGTACAGGCCAAAAAGCAAAAGATAATTGCCAGAAATAAGTATCACTGCTAAGAAGAATACAATGTGAATATGCATGTCATATTCATAGCAAATGTCATAGCAATGACATTTCATATCATGATGTTGACTATAATCTGAATCAACAGTTCTTTTTGTGGGCAGTGGTTTGCCTTCTTTATGAAAATAGAGATAACTGTTACCCATCTCCAACTTTCTACCACTTTCTAATTCCTCATGATTGTTCAAAGGTATCATTTCCATTGTGACATCTGAGAGTTCTATTAGTATCTTGGTATATTATTCATTTTTATCTAGACTTGAACTTATATCCATATTCTTTCACAGAACAAACAAAAAAATGTGTTATCAGATTTTACTAAAATCTGTGGTATCATTTTGTTGTGTGTTTGATATGAAATTAGATGTGTAATAGATAAGAGCATGATATATTTTTTTACCGTTTGGTTATGGATTAGTTGTTCATTATTGTTTACTGGCCAGTTCTTTATTGCAATACCCAACCAGGCAATTGGGCATAAAATTCTGACAGTCAGATATGCATATCACAGAATACAAAGTGACTTTCCCAAATTTAGGTCAGTGAAGAAGAGAGATATAATGGCTATTATAGAATGCTAGTATGTATCAGAGTTTTGCCTAAGAATAGGGATAATGAGTTGCCATTTTGTGAATTATTAAGATCTGTATGCTTAAGATGATGTCATTTAGATTTCTGTGCATGGCTTTCAAAAATAGTATGATTCCTTTTCTCTTTTTCTAACAAATGCAAAATACATAGAAATGAAAATTAGCTGCAGCTGTGATTTTATGAATGGCTTCCTAGAAACTACATTGAAGGAAACTTCAATCCACAAATGAGTTTTATACTGCTCTTCTAAGCATGGGCAGATGGGAAGTTTGTGAATTCAAAATACATTAAATATATTTTTTGAAGATGATGGTCACATTTTTTCAAGTTTAATGTAATGTTTAAATATACATTTGGAATTCCTTATGGAATGAACAAATATACATGTTTTAGCAATGGAAGCTTTAGCAGTTGTCCATTAAAATGAAAAGCTCAGGGCTTCCCTGGTGGTGCAGTGGTTGAGAGTCCACCTGCCGATGCAGCGGACACGGGTTCGTGCCCCGGTCCGGGAAGATCCCACATGCCGCAGAGTGGCTAGGCCCGTGAGCCATGGCCGCTGACCCTGCGCGTCCAGAGCCTGTGCTCCGCAACGTGAGAGGCCACAACAGTGAGAGACTCGCGTACCACCAAAAAAAGAAAAGCTCACCTAATACAATTTACCTGTTTTATAAAAACTAAATCAGTGTTATTTATTCACACAGACTAGTAACTCCCATATTTTAATGAAGGATGATGATCATAACTTATTTCTTTTGTTAAATCTAGGCTTATAAAATTTATATAAAGTGTATTATTTAAATTTTTACTATATGCAAGGCATTGTTATTTAGTAGTCTCAGTGAAAAAATCAAAATAATCCAGAATACATGGCTATTTTAAGTTTATAAAGTTCTTGGGAAGATAAGAAATGTGTGTCAATAGACTGATGATAGACTATAGGCAATTCTAAAACCGTTTATTAAATATATGATTTTTGAATGCTCAAAAAAGAGATGATAGTAGGTGCTTATGATACTGTACTATGTGAACATGTCGTATTTAAATAACACTATTTTTTCTTTGACAAAATTTCTATTCTGGTCAAGCAAAAAATACAGAAAATCTATTATGTCTGGAATAGGCGTTTTACAGGGCTTCTTTAAAAAGTTTTTTATTTTATATTGGAGTATAGTTGATTTACAATGTGTTAGTTTCAGGTGTACAGCAAAGTGATTCAGTTATACATATACATATATCCTTTTTCAGATTCTTTTCCCATATAGGTCATTAAAGAGTATTGAGTAGAGTTCCCTGTGCTAGTAGGTTCTTGTTAGTTATCTATTTTATATATAATAGTGTGTATATGTCAATCCCAACCTCCTAATTTATTCCTCCCCCCCCACCTTTCCCCTTTAGTAACCATAAGTTTGTTTTCTAAGTCTGAGTCTATTTTACAGATCTACTTTTGACAAGATAGTGAGATATGGGTAGGTGATTGATAAAATATTAGATTGGCATAACAACAAAGTTCCCGATTAAAAGGATTAATATCAACTTGAAAGACAGTTTCTTTTTAAAAAAAGTTATTAAAAGACAATTTTTTAAACATCTTTATTGGAGTATAATTGCTTTACAATGGTGTGTTAGTTTCTGCTTTATAACAAAGTCGATCAGCTATACATATACATATATCCCCATATCTCCTCCCTCTTGCGTCTCCCTCCTACCCTCCCTATCCCACCCCTCTAGGTGGTCACTAAGCACCGAGCTGATCTCCCTGTGCTATGCGGCTGCTTCCCACTAGCTTTCTATTTTACATTTGGTAGTGTATATATGTCCATGCCACTCTCTCACTTCGTCCCATCTTACCCTTCCCCCTCCCCATGTCCTCAACTCAATTCTCTATGTCTGCATAAAAGACAATTTCTGGAGAGACTCTTTTATCTCTCCTATCTATCACAACGTTTTATATATTTCTTTGATGAAGACATCGAATGTTTATTTACCAAATTTGTAGATGAAACAGATTCTTGACGTATTAAAAAATGGCTTGACACAAGAATCAGGACCTGAAACACTGCAGCAACGAATGATCCATCAACTCAAATCAGATAGATTTTTTTTTTTTTTTTTTTTTTTGTGGTACGCGGGCCTCTCACTGTTGTGGCCTCTCCCATTGCGGAGCACAGGCTCCAGACACGCAGGCTCAGTGGCCATGGCTCACGGGCCCAGCCGCTCCGCGGCCTGTGGGATCTTCCCGGACCGGGACACGAACCCGTGTCCCCTGCATCAGCAGGTGGACTCTCAACCACTGCGCCACCAGGGAAACCCTCAGATAGATTTTAATAAACATTGATGTATGTTCCATACTTGGGGTCAAAACACACTCAAAATGTTAAAATATAGATAAGCAATATGGATATATTCATATATATGAATATGAAGCCATATTAAGAAAACTCAGTAGGTAGTAGGTTCTACATGAATGTTCAGTCTGAGTAGGGTATCTGCTTATTTGATCTCACAACGCTGCTTTAATGAATGTATACTCTTGCTAGTATGTTTTTTTCTGGTCAATAGCTTATATTGTTCCCTTAATATCCATAGCTAACTCATACTCAACGTAGCAGAGGTCCAGAAATTCAAGATCCCAAATTGTCCATTCTTCGACTTTTACTGTTCTAGAAGCTCCTGTTTCCTCAGTTGCTCATTCAGGAAGCTTTGGAATCTGCCTCAATTTCTTCACTCCTCTCATATAGTTAGTCAATGGGTACGGTGTATTCTGTCAGTACAGTTGGAGTTATTTAGAGCTGGTTTGGAAGTGAGCAAAATAGCAATATTCATGCATTCGTTTGTTCACTCATTCATTCCTTCATCGAATAATTGAAAAAATGGTTATTGAATACAAGCTACAAGATTGTGTTTTCAAGGATGTATATCCCAATAAGGAGATAAAAATCGTAAGAGAGTTGGAATAAAGTGTAGAAATTTTAAGTGATAAAAGAGATATATAAATAAAATGATAGTAACAGTTGAAATGATTTCTAAAGCAAGTGATTAGTTTATCATGAGTTAGGTAAGAAAGGTAACACATTTCCATAGGATTTTTCCCAATGTTTTCTTCTGAGTTTATTTTTTAAAAAATACCTCCCTTTTAATAGAGTCACTGTAAAAAGTAAACTTTTGGCTTTCGGATACATCAGTTTTCATTGTCATTTTGATTATGAAACGGTTCGTTATTAATTTACCAAATTCAGTGCTAGCAGCAATCATTCTGAATATACATCTAAACTCAAAATGTTCTTTCTTATGGGAATAAGAAGAATCTAAAATTAGAAGAGTGATATTACTCTTCAGAGAGGGAAAGAAAGACAGCAACCTTTGGGACTATCTTTTATTCAAAATGTAATCATATTTAGATTTTGTTAAAAACTTTATGGTACTTTAGAATCAAGTTAATTTAATTTGTACCACAAAAACAGTTTGGAGTTATTTTACTTTCACACAGGTTGAGGTAAAAAATAATAATTATAATGCAAAGACATAAGGATAAGAACATTTGTATTTTTCCATTGTACATATTCACATTCAATCAAACGTGTTCTAAAAACACAGCCCAGTTCTCTTCTGTATGGAACAAGTCTCCAATTGCCTGAACATACACTGTACTCTAAATGGCCAGAACATTTTCTTTTAAGTGATGCTGTTCAATATCTCAGTGTAATAGCTTTTCCCAACTTCATCAAGATCTGATTGCAGCTAAGCTCTGTTGGAACACAAACCTAACAAAAACAGCAGAAATCCTGTCACTGAAAAATACGCAGGAAACTCAGACCTCTCAAGTGACTTTCCCCTGCCTATTGCTTGTCATAGTTCTTAGCTAAGTTTATTAGAGGACACTTAGCTGCTCTTCCACTCTCTGTCACCACTATAGTAGTCATCAGAATAACACCTCAGAGAGAAAGCACAGCAGTGTCCCCAAAGAACTGATAACGTTTTTTTTAACTTCTTTTTCCCTTGGCTAAAAAAGCACTAAAACTATGTCAACAGATATTGTAAGAAGAAAAGACATGCACTAGAAAAAAAAAATTCCAACACACAACAGTCAGATATCAGGATATGATAGGATATATCTACCCTAGTCTAAAATACAAAGAAAAAGCATTAATCAACTTATGGGGAAGTTATTTAGCAAAATGAGTTCAGGGCATTATGAATACTGTAGAACAAAATTGGTTATATTTTATTGTACAGTAACTGGTTATTTTAACATTGCCTTTGTGTAGATTTAATCTTCATGTGAATAGTTATGAAGAAAAAACCCCACAAAAAACCAAAGTTCTAGTCTCCATGTGAATGGTTAGGGAGGAAAAAATGAAGCTGTATTCTGTAATCAAACACACTATTTTTTTTTTTACCAATTAAGACTATGTATGTTGTTGCTAAAGTAAGGAAAATTGTGTATTAAACAATAAAACTTTGATGACAATTTCTCATACTTCTGCATATTTATGTCCAGGATAATGAAACAGTAATACTCGGGAAAAGAATGTTTTTCTCTGACTTATCTGCCTCTTCACTAGAAAATCTTCATTTAAACCTCTTTGAAATTCCATTTTCAATGTGTTATTTAATTTATTATAATGTAGTGTGCAAAAAGTTCACATTGAACCATGTATGTGCTCTTTAAAGAATACTGATAAATATCTAGGGGTCCACATAAGCTTAAGAAATAGAACCATGTCATTGCCTTTGAAGACCCTCTGCAATTGTATTACCTGCATCCCCATTTTTTTGGAGCTAGTCTTTATCTTAAATTAGGTGTTGTTTATGATCTTGCTTTTCTTCGTAGTTTTTTTTTCCTCTCTCTTTCTCTTTCTTTTCTCTTTCTCTCTTAAACACACACACCTCTTATATTCGACTTCAAGTTTCATTAAACGCAGTGATATTTAATGAACATGAAGTAATCCTTTGGTGATTCAAACTCCTGCAGCCTGTCAGTACTGTTGGTTTGACTATCAGTTAAGGTATTATGGTATTGACAAGGTAAAAAGTGATTGAAGAAAAATTGATAGAGCCTTACAGACAATTCACATGGTCTAACATAATATAATTGGAATTCCAGAATAAAATGAGACAAGAATTATGGCAGAAAAAATTTGAAGAAATAATGGTTAAAAACTTCCCAAACGACATCAATTTACAGATCCAAGAAGTTCCGTGAGCACCAAGAATGATAAATACAAAGAAAGAAAACCACATCTTAGGCACATCATAGTCAAACTGCTGAAATCTAAAGTTAAAGGGAAAAATTTTTAATTACATAGGGAATATGGTAAATAAAAAAACAAAAATAACTGGCAATCAGAATTCCGTATAAGAGATGCTCTCCTTCACAAATGAATATGAATAAACAATTTTTGATAGACAAGAACTGAGAGATTTCATCATTAAGAGATCTATACTCCAAGATATTGAAAAGGAAGATCTTAAATCTGAAGGGAAATGGCACCAGGTGGAAATCAAGATCTACAAGAAGGAATAAGACTACCAGAAAAGTTTAAAAATAATAGATGTATATAATGTATGCAATCAATATATATGCATATACATTCATATTGCAGACTGTACGTTTTCAGCTTTAACACTGAAAAGACAATGAAGAAAAATGCTTTAACTTTAAAATTTACTTCATGTAAAACAATGAGATTTATTGAATTATATGTAACTTTTTTTTATAAATTTATTTATTTTTTAAATTTTATTTGTGGCTGCATACAGTATTTGTTTTTCTCTTTGGCTGCGTTTGGTCTTCGTTGCTGCGCTCGGGCATTCTTTAGTTGCGGCGAGTGGGGGCTACTCTTTGTTGCAGTGCATGGGCTTCTCATTGCGGTGGCTTCTCTTGTTGAGGAGCACGGGCTCTAGGCATGCAGGCTCAGTAGTTGTGGCGTGCAGGCTCAGGAGTTGTGGTGCACGGGCTTTGTTGCTCCGCGGCATGTGGGATCTTCCTGGACCAGGGCTCGAACCCGTGCCTCCTGAATTGGCAGGCGGATTCTTAACCACTGCGCCACCAGGGAAGCCCTATGTAACATTTTTGAGTGATGAGTTTTTCTACTCTATTATCTTTCTCATCTGGGGGGGATATCACTAAGGAATACATTAAGATATTTGCATCCATTGTATTGATGAGGGCCACACAGGTTTCTTATGTTTGTGCTGTAAGACAGTCTGCTGTTTTGTATTTTAACGTGGCAGAGTCTAAATATCATTCATCTTTTTGTTTTACGTAAAGATCATTTTCTTTATTCACAGTGTTGTATGATTTTTTTACACTAAGGACATAATGCTTTTATTTTCCGTTTTGTAGTACATGGTTTAGTTTCACAGCAGGTAAATTGTAGCACTGAGCAGAACAATAATATTTTATTTTGAAAAGATAGTATTGCTTGGTCTTCAATAGCTTTCAAGTCAAGCATATAGTTTATGTGTGTGTATGTTAAAATATGTATTTATGGTTAAAATGGTTTTTCACATTTTGAATTTTACACTTTGGAAGAAATGTTTAACTTAGACTGATAACCTTTACTTCTCTCTGCTCTGAAAAGAAACCACGTGTTTCTAACCATTAAAATGGGCTATTCAGTAAATGAATTCAAAGCGTTAAGGTTAGTTCTTTTATTTCCAAAATCATTCCTCCCAACTAATTTTGCTGAACCAGTTGCTGCATGTTGAGCCTGATTCTTACTTTTTTTTTCTTGCTTAGAATTTCCCTACAGGCTATGTTAAGCTAGACCCACATCTCCACCCATCTTCCTTCATAAACTCTTATCAGTTTCTTACATACTGTGTAAGTTAATGTCTTTCTCCCTTTCTGGAGCATCTCAGGATTGCCCTAAAATTTCATGCAGAAGCAACCCCCTGGAAAGCACACCAATTCCCATCCACAGTCATTAATTTATTACTTTCCGTATTTAAACAAGCATCTCAGAACATATGATGTGGACATTGGATAATTATCCATAGGTGGCTGAGAGCAGAAATCTGTGCTCAGTAGGACTAAATTATCTTAAAAATTTCACACTTTTAGCTAGTGCATCTTAAAAGGATGCCAGCATTTTGCCATTCCTTCTTCTCTTCTCCCCTCCACTGGCCACTTAGCCGATGGCTTCAAGCCAACAGAACTGTGCCCTGCCACATTCCACTAATAAGTCTGTTGTCAGCACTCTATTTTCTGAGGAATCGTGTAGTTTGCACAGCACACAATGGCCCTTCCTGGTGTGGTGAGTAAGGGCTGAATTCTAACTCAGGCTCTGTTCCCCAAGTTTTATTCACTTGGCAAGCTGCCCAAAAGGAAGGCTCTTTTTTTTTTTTTTTTTTTTTTTTTCTTTTCTCCTACATTTATTGGCCCATAGGGGGAACCTCTCTCTAACTCTTACCACACTCCTATATGGTTATCTGTGAGCATATTAGAGGGTACATGTGAAGTTTTGGTATAATGAAAATACTCCCTATTCCTTTCAATATTGGAATACATTAGTGAGGATACGAATCAGCCTGTTACCATCCACCTTAAAAAGGCACGTCAGTACATGACCCTGTCTCTCCAGAATCCTTGCAAAGAAAGGGCTTTATCAGATCACTCAGAGAAACCTGAAATGACATTTTAATAAGGCAGCTCCCTGGAATAAGCCTAAATTTGGGGGAGGTAGGAAGGAACTGACTTGGAGTCCTAGATTTTAGTGAGATGATTTTGCTTTTATTTCTGTGTTTGTTTGTTTATTGCTTGTATTTTTGAGTTGCTGTGAACAAGCAAGGATTTTTTTTCTAATCAGTTCTCATTAGCAAATGTACAATGTTTACTGAAAAGAAAAAGACTTTATGTAAAAAAATGCACCCCTTACACCAATAGCACTGATTTTCCAAAGCTTATTCTGAACCTGACACAATTTAGAATTGTGTCCTCAGTGCAGTAGCTCCTCCCTTAAAGCTCAAAATCTTAGCTGTCAAACTTCCCCTAGACTCATTAGGACTCATGTGTCTCTGTCAGTGACATCTCAAGAGCCAGTTCCTGCCAGGCTGCTTTGTCTCATAGCCACTTTGAATAAGACCAGTTTTTAAGAAAGAAAGAGAACCTGTGCTTTGGAATGTGTTATGTCTCAGGGAATTACATAAATTTTTCTTTACAAAGCTCCATTTGCAAGGAAAAGTGCAGGTTAAGCACTGTCTAAATAAATTAAATAGTGCATAATAAAAATATCTTTTCTATAAAAAACTCAACTCAGAATACCGTACACTGGTCCAAATGAACATAGTAGAGAAATTCTGACCACCTTGGCTGAAGGAGAACAAATACTGTAGGATAATCTCTTAATACTCAGTTAAGAAATGCCTCAGTACCATATGTTGTGATAAAAATAAAACATGTAACACTCTGTTTATTTGTTTTAATTCAAGGGTAGATCTTCTCTCATTCCTAGAATAGGTGATAGATGGAATTAATACCTAAAGTCATGATTTATAAATGTAATTTCTCTCTATCTAGTTTTTTTTAAAACAGTTGAATGTAAATTATTCCTAGGTTATACTTTAGTGGCTTTACTTTATAGTATCAAATTTTAATAGCTGAAGTATAATTAATTTATAGTGTTGTGTTAGTTTCAGGTATAAAGCAAAGTGATTCATTTACACACACACACACATTCTTTTTCAGTTTCTTTTCCATTATAAATTATTACAAGATATCAAATATAGTTCCCTGTGCTATACAGTAGGTCCTTGTTGTTTATCTATTTTATGTATAGTTCTGTGTATACGTTAATCCCAAACTCCTAATTTGTCTCTGCTCCCATCTCCTTTGGTAACAAGTTTGTTTTGTATGTCTGTGAGTCTATTTCTGTTTTGTAAATAAGTTCATTTGTATCATTTTTTCAGACTCCACATATAAGTGTTGTCATATGATATTTGTCTTTCTCCGTCTGACTTCACTTAATATGATAATCTCCAGACCCATCCATGTTGCTGCAAATGGTGTTATTTCATTCTTTTTTATGGCTGAGTAGTTATCCAGTGTGTGTGTGTGTGTGTGTGTGTGTGTGTGTGTGTGTGTGTGTGTGTATACCACATCTTGTTTATCCATTCATCTATCAATGGACATTTAGGTTGCATCCATGCCTTGGCTATTGTAAATAGTGCTGCTGTGATTAGGGTGCACATATCTTTTTGAATTAGAATTTTCTCCAGATATATGCCCAGGTGTGGGATTGCTGGATCATATGATAACTCTATTTTTAGTTTTTTAAGGAACTTTCATAACTGTTCTCCATAGTGGCTGCACCAATTTACATTCCCACCAACAGTGTAGGAGGGTAAGTATGCAAAGAGAGAAGAAAATGCAGAAATTTGTTTTACTGCAATCTACAATTTTTTTTTTAAAGAATCTAGAGTATCTACACAATGCTATGAAATAGTTACGTCTATAATTTTTCATCTTGATTTGGCAAGATTTGGCAAATTTGTAGAAAATACTAAAGGTTAACTCAATTTTAAATATGGAAATATTTATAATTGCTTTAGTTGCAATTAATAAAGCTGTAAAAATGCAAACCAAATCTTCATAATAAAACATAAAACGTGATCTGGCAACTGTGGAGAATACTAGATTCTCTTAAGAGTTGTTTTATGAGAAAATGTTTATCTTCAGCTCTTTTTAAATTCAAGTGAGTACTTTTGATTTTGCCTATTTCAATTTGGTGTTCTGCCCAAGACACCATTTGGACCCAATCAAAATGACTTGATTTCAATACACTCCTCATTTCTGGATTTTCCCACAGTCACCATTAATTACTTGCTCCGTCCCATCAAGCTACCCAGTATTTCCTATATTACTTTGACACATTTTAGGTGAATAGGAGGCTGTGTCTCAAATAAAATACATAAGACAGACTCACTATTAGAATAAACCCCCACAGAGACCTTTATACTTGCCTCCACCTCTCAATTGTCTAATGAAATCATGAAAATTGGCTTTATCTGAGCTCTTGGTTGCTCTCATTATTCATTATCTACCTAATTAGTGACTAATTAGCTCATACATATTGAAAGAGTAAAGTAAAATACAATGTTTATGTGTTTTAGTAGAATGAGAGAACGTGCATTCTGCTTTCTTTAGTGTCTAGTAAAAGAAATGTTTAGAGGAGGGATTCTTGAATTCATCAAACTAGAGAAAAAAATATTAATGCATCATGATGAACTTCTTTTTTTCCTTTATGCTGAGTGAAAAAAGATCTTAGGAACTTTAAGAAGCATTAAGAAAAACTTTAAGGAACATTAAGCACTAATGAAGAGAGAATAGATGACCTATGGATGATCTATTTTTATTTTAAAGCTTAAAAGTATATGTCAGGGCTTCCCTGGCGGCGCAAGTGGTTGAGAGTCCGCCTGCCGATGCAGGGGACACGGGTTCGTGCCCCAGTCCAGGAGGATCCCACGTGCCGCGGAGCGGCTGGGCCCGTGAGCCATGGCCGCTGAGCCTGCGTGTCCGGAGCCTGTGCTCCGCAACGGGAGAGGCCACAACAGTGAGAGGCCCGCGTACCGCAAAAAAAAAAAAAAAAAGAAAAGAAATTGGGGTTGGGACAAATGTGAAGGAGGGTCTCAAGTGGCCCCAACAGTGGAAGAAATGGTTGGCCAAAGTGGAAATTAGAATCTCATATTTTATAATAAATTCCTTGACTCACTGCAAGTTAGCCAACAAGAAGACCAAGGCTAAATACTATCAATAGCACCTGTGGGCAGAGCAGAGCAGCAGTGGACTTTAAACCCTAGCTTGTGCTGGTGACTCGTTCTGTGGCTTTGAGAAAATCAATTACCGTCTCTTATTTTCACACTGCTCATGTGCATTTGAACTTTGTTTGGAGGACTTAATAATGATTTTTTTAACATATTTAATTTACTTTTAATTTATTGGTTAATATTTATTTTGGCCATTTAAAAATAGGATTTAAAGAAGCAATTGAATTTGTACAGGACTTTATTTACTTTGTGAAATAGTAGTTTCTTCTTTATCTTCATCATCATTGTTACAGTTACTTGAGGCAGATGTTCAACTCTTTCTAACTTAAAAGCAAAACAAAGTGTCACCCATTTTTTGTATATTCATTGCAGACAAGGCCAGTTTTCTTTTACAAGTTTAATTGACTATGAAAAACTGTTACACTTTGTATGTTTTCTTTTTAAGTTAGGAAAAAGGGAATTTTAATCAAGGTTAGGATAAAAAGTGTTTGTATTTTAAAATTTTCTTTTGTTTGCTAATAAAAAGAGACTCACATTTTAAGGATTTCTCCTAAATCAAAGAATCTTCTGGGTAAAATTGCTGGCAATGTAAGCAAAATTACTTATCCCTTCAAGTTACATTTCCTTCTAAATCATGGTGGTAGGAGAATAGTACTAATTAATGCTTATACTTTGAGATGCTGCTAAGGGCCACACTGTGGTTCATTGTGCACAGGTTTGAAAATCAATGCATGATTTAATTCAAATGAGTAAATCTAACATTAATTTTTAAGACTGTCGATTTTGCCCAAAGATTTTAAAGATAATTTCTATAACCTGTTAAAATTGTCACAGATATTTAATTATTTATAAAGCGAGGTTAAATATGTGGCCTAAAATGGAGCTGAAGATAATAAAAGCAAAACTATTTCTGGATAGATGACTTTTGTAATAATTTAGGGGAATCAAATTAGACTGTTAAGAAAGTAAATTTCTATATTTTAAACTAATGGAATAAGATCAAGGTTTTTAGCTGTATGACTATTAGGATTGAATGAGACTTTTAAAACTTAGGAATAATTTAAGCTGAGTTAAATCAATCTCATCCATGAACAGTTAGACTCTAGACTGTTCTTAAAGTCATCTGAGTTTTTGGTTATATTTAAAAACTCCCTAATACTTTGTAATACTGTTCTGCCAAAGGTAATAGTTTCCTTCTTTAGTAATATAGTTGATTCCAGATTATTGAAAACTGCTGAGTTGTATCTTTACTGGCAATAAGTAAAATTATAAAAATCATTTAATATCTAAACCACTTCAAGGGCTTTCTTGCTGTTAAGCATTAAATTGTGTCTTTCTCCAACTATGTTGAAGTCCTAAGCCCCAGTACCTCAGAATGTGACCTTGTTTAGAAATTGGGTGATTACATAGGTAGTCAAGTTACAGTTAGCCCTAATCCAATGACTAATATCCTTACAAAAAGGGATAGTATGGACACAGAGACAGACTTGCACACAGGTAAGATGGTGGGAAGGAACAGAAAGAATGCTGAGGCTGATAGAGCCAAGGAGAGAAGCCTGGAGCCGATTCTCCATCACAGTCTTCAGAGGGAACCAGCCCTGAGGACACCTTGATTTCAGAGTTCTGGCTTCTAGACCTAGGAGACAATACATTACCATTGTTCTAAGCCACCAGTTTGTGGCACTTTGTTACCACAGCCCTTGGAAACTGATACACCGCCCTCTGACTTCCTGTTACGTTCAGCCAATGGGAGGCACCAGAAGATGGGAGGAGAGGGTGAGGCAAGCCAGGTCAGGGCATTTGTTCTCCAGGCTCCCTCTGGACCAAGACCCTTGGGTTGGCTACCCTCTCCTCTATGGTGCCTTCTTCACACAATTATCCCCTCTGGATTCCTGAAGCCACCCTCCCTCCTTGCCCCTTCAGGTCCAGGTGTTCGAAGGGCTCCTTGCTACTGCAAGGCCCAGGCCCAGGTAATCGTCTCTGTGCACCAAAGTGTTTTCCCACACCCCTTAAAATAACCCTTTTATTAAACTCTTATGAGAACATCTGTTTTGGGTGTGGCATCTTTTTCATGGCAGGATCTTGACTGGTACAGTACCTGTCTTCCTAAAGAGAATTGATTACCCTTTACTTTATTCAGCTACTGTCCATGGTACATATGACAGCACTTATCACATTGTATTATAATGATTTGCTTGAGTAAATGTTTCTATCTAAAAGAGAAGTTCCTTGAAGCTATTTATCCTCCATTTTAAAGCCAACACCTTACACAGGTTCTGGCATGATATAAGTCCTCAAAATATACTTATTGAATGGATGCATAGATAAATAAATATTTATTTTTAAAATGTTTGCATATCCTGTCTTGTCCACAAAACAGACTTCATGTACCTAGCAAAAATAAGCATCATATAATATTAAAAATTAATAGGTAAAGAAATTAAAACTAAAGGCTAATAACGTCAGAGAAAGAAATGTGAATGTAGAATAAGACTGGTACATGAAAAGTCATAATATGTTATGTACTTGCATGAGGCAGATAACACATATGGTTCTGTGTTTTCTAATAGACAATGTGAAGGCAAAAGAAGGTCAGTTACATGAATCACAGTGTCCATAACTCAAATACAAACTGATTACTTAGGCAGAGCTCACATATTCCAAATACTGAGACTAGATGCAAATACTAATCTCCAGTGAATCTTCAGGAACAGGCGAGCATGTCATGTAGTGAACAATGACTTCAATATGCTCCTACAGATAATTGAAAAGTCAGTTTCATAAGGATATTTTTGCACCATACTCTCTTGTGACCAATGGTATAATACCCAAATAATGCTCAGTAAAGATGATTCCAGTAAAGCGGGCTAAGCAAAGCAGTATTGATCTGGTGCCCTGCCAGAATGGATTAGTCTAAGTATACATTCAGAAGACCTAGAATATATGAACTGCCTATAATTTTGATGACATTATGATTCATGCCAATGATATCTATATCATAAATATTACTTTTCTCATTATTATTTCCATAAGTACTTTGTAGCAATGAATTCAGGTCTTACAAGTACTAAGAATGCAGATAACCATTTGTTAACTGTTATAGATGAACACATGTTTTTACAGAAAGCCAGGCTATGAGGTAGAAACTGCTTATAAATATTTTTAATCACCTGGTTAAGTTTATTTTGTGCTTAACAAACAAAATAAGAGATAAAAGTGATAAAAAAATAGAAATACAAATTCAAATGAGTGAATACAAGCAAGTTTGTAAAAGCCAGAAAATATCATTTTCCCTTTTGTCCTTCCTAAAACAGGTTTCAATGATTACTGGGATTTTGAGCCCTGTATCAGTTATTTGAGATGAAAAATATTATCGAATAAATAACTTTTAAAAGTCTATATAATGAAAGCTCACACTCCACACATATTTCTTTTTTGCTGTCCTGAGGGGGGAAACATATCAGGGGGAAGTTCACATAACGCTCACTGCTTGTCCTCAGTGAGAAAGCTACACATTACTTTCTTTCAAAAGATTACAAATCCAATGCTTACAAATCTCAGCACATAAAAGGTAGAACTATCATGGCTCATGCTGCTTCTACTTATGACCTTTCATGTACTAATCTTATTCTACATGTAAGTCAAGTCGACTTACAAATTAGCAGGACTCTAGTGAGGACTGTGTGTGTGCGCATGTGCGCTTTATGTATAGTATACCCTATACTTGTCAAAGAAAAAAAAATCAAAACTTTTTTTTAGGACCCAACAGTTTCTCTCAATCTCAGCTGGGCAGCTTGAACTTCTCATAGTGCCAGTGGGCAGTGGTCTTATTATCTTGATGAGTTAGGAGGAGGAAAATCAGATTCTGACTTTTCAGTGTTATTCAGAATCAGGTGCCAGGCTTTCACTCTTGTTTCTCCATGTGGAAGCATTAAATTCCTGGTAATAAAATTGGTTATACTGCCTGTAATTAACGTGGCTATGATATATGGTAGCATACTTTGATTGTGATGGCTTTCTTCTTATTCTACTATTCAGCCACCAGGATGGTCTTAGTACTCTCTGTGAAAATTATATTTATATTATTTTTTTAAACATCAGTACTTGTGTCTACATTTAGGCCACTCACCATCTTGTATGAAGGCATTTTCTTAATTTTTCTTAGTTTAGGAAACTCAGATGTTTCTGGGAGCTTATAAAAAGTTCACTTATGTCTTCAGTGTACTTTTTGCTTCTCACATGCCAAGATTCACTTCCTCTTCCTCTTCTTCAAAAACTTCCTGGCTCCAAGTACTTCACCATATGACTTTTTTATTGCTTCTTGGAAGTCCAAAAATAAGGACCCTCAGGTTGAATTTTCCCTCTTTCCTAATCTGTCCTCACATGCCATTCTGTCTTCATCTCCTGAAGCAAATGCCCACGGAATCGTTCCTTCCTGTACCTTCTTTCACACCACCAGTGCCACAGCACTTACTTTCTTTGCCTTCTCCGCAAGCTGTACATATCTTAGGTTATCTCTACTTTCAATATGACCTTCTCCAAGTCTTTTTTTTTTTTTTTTTTTTTTTTTGGCGATACGAGGGCCTCTCACTGTTGTGGCCTCTCCCGTTGCGGAGCACAGGCTCCGGACGCGCAGGCTCAGCGGCCATGGCTCACGGGCCCAGCCACTCCGCGGCATGTGGGATCTTCCCGGACCGGGGCACGAACCCGTGTCCCCTGCATCGGCAGGCGGACTCTCAACCACTGCGCCACCAGGGAAGCCCTTCTCCAAGTCTTTATCTTGCTCAGACCCCTGGTCATCTCTGTGGCACCAGAAAGCTTTTCCCAGCAGCCAGTGTAATTGTGCCAGTTTGTGATTGACTTGTCACACCAGCATGCCTGCACCCAGGGGCTGACTTGCTGAACAATGTGAGGAGGTTGACATGCATGTGAGCTTGAAGAGAAGGCTCTTCAGCTGCTCTGTAGATGTGGATCAATGGAATGTCTATAAACAAAATTGAGATTTTGTCCATAACAACTTCGGATCTGCTTTAATGCAGGGAGAAATAAATGATTAAGGTGCCAAATCTTCAACATCATAGATTATGTTCTCAATAACTTTAGCCCGAAAAAAATTAAAGAGATTTTACCAGATGTACTAGTTATCCAAAGAAAATGTTAATAAAGTGCCCAGAAAGTCTCATTTAAAGAGATGCACTCTCCCGGTAAATCCTCTAAGATAAACTTGTCTCTTTGTCACTTGTGGCAACTGAATACATTAATTTATGGTATGAGCCTTTTAGCTATGAGCCAATTAAATGCTGAGTGTCATCAAACAAAACTAATTAGTTGGATTTAAGATGAGTTTATCTGAAGTTTTCATTTCTGGTAATACTTAGGAGGGTGTAGCAGTAGGGCTTGCATTAGACTACGTATAGCAAAAATTCCAGATTACAGTAGGTTAAAGATTGGTTTTGTTTTTTGTTTTCTACACTGAGATGAGTCCAAAGATAGGTAGTAAATAGCTGGTATGGTAACAACACAATTTCATTAGAAATGCACTAATCATGGGCTTCCCTGGTGGCGCAGTGGTTGAGAGTCTGCCTGCCGATGCAGGGGACACGAATTCGTGCCCCGGTCCGGGAAGATCCCACATGCTGCGGAGCGGAGCGGCTGGGCCCGTGAGCCATGGCCGCTGAGCCTGCGCGTCCGGAGCCTGTGCTCCGCAACGGGAGAGGCCACAACAGTGAGAGGCCCGCGTACCGCGAAAAAAAAAAAGAAATGCACTAATCTATTTCCAGCTTTCTGAGCAACCACCTGCAGGTGTGGTTCTTGTCCTCATGCTTACAAGATGTTTGAAACTCAAACCATTGTGCTCCACCCTCCTCTGTTTTTTCTTTCAAAAAAGGAAAACTAAAGAGCCAGTGGTAATAGGATGCAGACTGCTTGAGTCAGTTCCCTGGGAACCTCAGTGCTAATACTTTGACTTATATTACATAGACACTTCTATTTATTAGAATTAGAGTGAAACATAACTTTTTACCTGGGCAATGTGCTGACCCCAACAAAAATCATTGTTCTGTTTTTAAAGAAGGGGGCAATTGGGAATACAGTCTCTGCCATAGAAGATCAAATAACTTTTGAGGCTATAATCTGTGTGTAGGAAAAGTATCTCTTTGTTTTCCACAATACAGATATATGTGAATACGCATTTATGTATGTTTGTGTGTGGGAGGGGCGGTGGAGATCAGAAGAGATGCATGCAACTAACTTATCCAAAAATATTGTCGACTAATTGATATAGAATTAAAAAGAAAGGGGTAATCAGAATGTATCTTCATTTTGTCCCAATAGAAATTATATTTATTTAGAGTCTATTCCTGCTAATTCTGACTATCGTGGTTGATTCTTGATACAGGTTCTTATTAACCATCAATAACCAGGAGTCTATATTGAGGTCCTACAACTTATGCCCATGACTTATTCTTGTTTGTGAAATTAAAGGCCTCAGTATATGTTAATAGAAACTCCAAGAGGTCTTACCTTTTTTTTTTTCTAACAGAGATTTCCACAAGGCCCTAAGTTTCTCTTTAGAATAAATTAAAAATGCAAGAGCTATGTCTAAAGCCTATGTACTTCTACTCTCCAGCATTATCCTGACAAACTTTACAAGAAGAAATTTGTTTACATCTTGTATGAGATAACTAATAAGTTAATGAATCTGTAATATGGGACATGTTGTGGAGAATAGTGTAATTTTAAATGCATAAAAGACTTTGACTCTAATAAGATCGAATCTCTGTGATAAGATGAAAAAATCACGGAGTGGGGGGTTCTTCAGTAATTCTCAAGACTATAAGCATTCCCCAGAGGCATTGTTAGCTTGAGCTTATTAATCAAATTACTCTATGATGATGTATTCCATGGACCTATTTGCAAGTCATCCTGAAATTGGCAAAGTTTAGAGCAGTTTATAAAACCAGAAAATACAGTTACAAAAAATTCTCTATTACCATAAACTCTCCAAATTCAGACTTGACTTACTCCATTTGGAGGAGGTTTTACTTATGAATTCTGTCCATCTTATCTTTGCATCTCAAGAAACGCTCAAACGACTAGAAAAGAAAGAAACAGAACAAAGTAATATCACTTCTCAATTTTTATTCCTTTTTAAAAAATAAGTTTAACAATATGTGTGTTACTTTCCATGAACCATTCTTCTGGAGTATGGATGGTATACTGTATTTAATGAAATGCCAAATGTTTTTTCCAACTACAAATATTCTCACACTTTAAAGAGAGAAAAATTGCTCAATGCTGAAATGACTAGGAAAGGCTGGATTAAGGAGAAAATATGTGAACTGTGCCTAAAAGAATGGGTCAGATTTAGATATATCAACTCCAAAGAGGAGACACCTTACAGAAGGGCAAACATGGGAATGATCTATGTATTTGTGTAATGAAAGTGAACAATCTCATTGGATAATGTATATTTGATGGATACTAATGGCAAATAAGTAGAGCTGAGATATTAAGAAAATAGCTGCTTGGAGTTTCTCAACTTAGAGTCATGAATAAAAGGTGACTTGCATTTTTATATCTTGGAGAGACACTTTCCGTCTTTATAGATAATGTTTTGTGTTTTTCTTAAAAGAAAGAAAGAACAATGTTTGGTAGTAAATATAATAAAGTATTTTGATGGATTCATATTTTGTTTTATCATTGGGAGTACATTTTGACATTACTTTTTTACAGTTACATTTCAAAGTGTATATATTTCCAAAGTGGTCATGGATTGAGTATGTAGTATCTGGCTGGACCAGTGAACTCTTTCTCTACATCCACTACACGTGGGACTTCAGTAGAACTGTGGCCTCACTCACTATGGTATCATTGAATGAACACTGTATCTATTTATACATTAGACAATCCTAGCTGTTAAAATAGCATATACTTGGCTTTCCTGGTATGTGATAACAACCATGAAGACAAGTGATATTATTTTAATCGAGAAAGTGATTTATATAGAGAAGAAGCTTTGATACATTTTTCTTGAATGGTACTTATTGCTACATGATTTTGTTAACATTTCTGTAAGACATCAACAGATAGTGTGTCTTTGTTGAATGGATACATTGACTGACTACAGTAGTTTCAACGATGACTCTACCAATGCTTTGGGCAAATATGCTAAGTTCTTGAAGTTCCTTAGTCTGACACCATGCAACTAAGTAGCCCCCATTACTGATAATCAGAATGTCTTTGGGCAACTAACTAGGTTCTCTATAAGAAAAAAACCCTGGATGACGGACTTCACAGAATGTAACAACAGTTGTCATATGTTTTGACATAAACTATGATTTTCCCTCTGCCCTCCATATGTTAAAATGAAAACTGTGCACATATGGTCTATATACCATAACAAGGTTTTGTGGGCATACATCTATGAATAGTTCTTATCTCCAAACTATCATCGGATAAACAGAAAATAAATAAGGAATTTTATTACCAATGAAACTTAATATGAAGAACATTTAAAAACACTCCAGTTTAAGGAAAATTTTCAGGATAACTGGATGGAAGTTTCAAGAAGAAAAATTCCAATTCAATAAAAAGTAAAGAAAAATCTTTAACAATGAATTGCCTCATGAAGCAATGAATTATTTTTTTAAGATTTTTTTTTTAACGTGGACCATTTTAAAAGTCTTTATTGAATCTGTTACAATATTGCTTCTGTTTTATGTTTTGGTTCCCTGGCCACGAGGCATGTGGGATCTTAGCTCCCTGACCAGGTATCGAACCTGCACCCACTGCATTGGAAGGCAAAGTCTTAACCACTGGACTGTCAGGGAATGAATTATTTTTGAAATATTCAAGTAGAGGCTGAATTTTTTGCCAGGAGTTTCTTACATGAATAAAGGGAATAGGTTTCAAATCAATTCTGTAAACGTTCACCAAATGTATATTCCATTCAAGGTTTTATTGAAAATGTTCCTCCCAGTTGGATGTTGAAAGATGGGAAGAAATTCAGCAGCTAGGGTGAGATGAGGCAAGGTCATTTCAACTGGTCAGATTAAGAAGAAGGAAATAGGGGCTTCCCTGGTGGCACAGTGGTTGAGAGTCCGCCTGCCGATGCAGGGGACACAGGTTTGTGCCCCGGTCCAGGAAGATCCCACATGCTGCGGAGCGCCTAGGCCCGTGAGCCATGGCCGCTGAGCCTGCGCGTCCGGAGCCTGTGCTCCGCAATGGGAGAGGCCAAAACAGTGAGAGGCCCGCGTAAGAAGGAAATAACTGGGGGAATGGTAGTGTCCTGATAACTGATGATTAAATATTGAGGGAGAAACATCCTTGAAAAAAATTCAGACCACCTTATATCAGGTTTTGAACTCAGCAAGAAATTCAGACTTAATTATTCTTTGAAGCGTAGTCCTTAAAATTTTTGAATTACGTGATCAAGTTAGTGTTTAGTGAGATCATTCTGGCTACTATAAGAGTGTTGGATTGAAGCAGAAGTACTGGAAGTGAAGAGAAGATTAGGAGACTGTTTTCAAATGAGGGATGATAGAAGATAGTAAGGAAAAAGAAGAAAAGACAGAACAGAGTATTTGAAGTAGAATTTTAAAACAGCATACTGATTTCTAACGATGTTGAATAATAGTATAAGATTTTTAAGTAGAAGTCACAGGATATATAGATATATGGGTAGTTATGGTTTTTTTTTTTTAATTTAGAAGGTGAGGAGAATAAATTTTGAGAAATTTCATTCAGTGTTTTAGTATTTTGTCTCTTGGGCTTATGATAGCCCTACTGTTGACCATTCTGTGAAATAAAACTCCTCACTTGTCCTTTTCTGGGAACAATTAGCAGGTGAAAATTTATTACCAAAGAAAACGAGGACGTTGATCAATATGCTGGATGTTTTCTTCTTGTCTCTTGGTATCCCTTTAGACCCAAAGAATCTGTGTTCCCTTAAAAATATTTATATTATGGATAAACTTGCAAGTTTTTAATATTTACTTATTTACCTTAATGTTGTCCTATTTATATGGAGGTCTATAGATAGTGAATCTACATAACTGCTTATTCTAACCTGAATAGTTTTATGTATTTGAAAGAAGTATCTTTGATGCAGGTAGGGATTATTTTGATTCTGCAATTTAATCATGTAGGAAATGTAGTTTTTATATATTTCTTTCTCACCCTTCCACTCCACTCCTTTCTTCCTTTTAAAAATCTGATATACCCTCCCATGAGCCTAAATTCCAAGCTTCTACTGAATTACTTACATTATAATTTTATTCTTGCTTTATCATACTTAGTACCCTTTTCTAAAGCAGAAGTAGGTGATGTATTTCGTTCTTTACTCCTTCTCAAAATTTAATCTCCAGTCATTTCTTGATGTGTTCACGTTTCACTGGTGATGCCCAAACCTAAAGTATCTCTTTTGAGTGCTGTCACTCTGCCATATGTTTTCTTAATGCTCTGTGGACATTTCTCAAATGTAATTCACATTACATTTATTATAATGTATGTATATAATGTATATATTAGACTGTAATGTTATGTTGGCATCTTTATATTTCACCAGAAGAGTACATTTTTTTGAACGATAGGGCAGTACTGTATTCATCTTTTAAGTCAGTGTGTGGCCTGAGTTGGAACATAGTAAATAAGTATTGATAAATAAAATTGTTTTTATTCTATTAAATATTACTTCTCTCTATCTAAAACCTCACATTCACCTTCTATGTCAATCAGGTATACTTGTGGTCTATATTTTGGCAAATCAAGCTTGTTTACTGCAACTTGGTACAACTTATAGTTTTTTTTTAGTATCTTTTTCTAATTCATCTTAAGTCTTCTGAATTCCTTTGTAAGATTTAGGGTTTTATTGAATCCTTTTTATGAGTGTGATAGTGGCTACTGTGGAATTCAGTGCTAGAGCATTTGTCCTCTAGAGTAATAATATTTTTTAAGAGAGGCAATTCAATAAAAATATAAAAACATGCCTGGGGCATAGCTTTTTAAAAATTGTTGAGCCTTACAGAGAAAATTAGATTGTATAACTCTACATTTTACCTAAATTATTGACTACATAAATATCAATAAAATTATCTCATTGTATTATACTAGTATGTTAATACCAAGTTGGGTCTGGAAACTAGCCATATGGAGCTAGCTTTCTAATAGTTTGGCCTGAAATTAGATCTTGAACCATAAACTGGGAAAAGACAAAAAAGATGGGTTACATCTGACACAAGTGCTGTTCAACAGTTTTCTAGAGTTTTGGATCACATTAACCATATCATATTCTAGAAGACGTGCTCATTGAGTCTTCAGAAGACACTGAGGTGTTCTGAGCAAGTAGCATTTTGTAAAAAAAATGACTTTGACCAGTAGAACATGTAATGCAAATTACATAAATAGAGTGTAAAATAGAGTGAAGAGAAAGCCAGCTAGTGGTTTGTACACTTACCAGATGTGAATACCCAGTGTGAAGATGAAGATCTTATCCTTAACTTTTCAGGCCATGATTTAAACTTGGCTTCTTTTTGCATAACTTATTAAACTCAGCCTCAAAACTTTAAAAATAAACTTCGTTTTATAATAGTATTATATTTACAAAAAATTTGCAAAGATAAGAGAGTTTTCATATATCCCACACCCAGTCTCTTTATTTATTAACATCTTATATTGTATGATACATTTGTCAAACCAATGAACCAATACTGATACATTATTATTATTGACTGAAGTCCATACTTTTATTCAGATTTGCTTAGTTTTAAAAATTTTTCTCTGTTCCAAGATTCCATGCAAAATATACATTATATTAAGTCCTCATGTCTCCTTAGGCTCCTCTGGACTGTGACATTCTCTTAGACTTTCCTTGTTTTTAATGACAGTTTTGACAGCTTTAAGGACAATATTATATAAAATGTCTTTCAATTAGGTTTTGTCTGATATTTTTCTCATGGTAAGTAAGAGTTATGAGATTTGGGGAAGAAGACCACAGAGGTAAGATACTGTTCTCTGATGGTACATTTATATCAAAGGTACATGCCCTGAATATGACTTATACCTGATGGTGTTAACTTTGATCACCTGGCTGAGATGGTGTTTTTCAGGTTTCTCCACTATAAAGTTTCTTTTTTTTCCCTTACTACAGTGTCTTCTATGAAAGGAAGTCACTCTGTGCAGCCTACACTTAAGGGGTGGGAAATTATGCTCTATTTTCTTTAGGGGAGTATATCCACATAAATTACTTGAAATTCTTCTGCAAAGGGTATTTTTCTCTTCTCTGACATTTGTTTATTGATTAAATTATTCATTTATATTTTTAAAGACTCATGGATATTTATTTTATACTTTGGATTATAGTCCAATGCTATGCTATTTATTTTGTTGCTTAAATTGTTCCAATTTTTGTCATTGGGAGCTCATGAAAAATGGCATAAGAAACCGACAGCTAGGCACTGGGTGTACTCATTGCTACTGGGGTGTTATTAACTTTTGCATATTTCAGAAATTTTCACCAATCTAAGTAACTGCTTAAAATATGTTTTTCATATGATAAAATCCAAACGCCATTAAATGGGTGGCAGAGATTGTTAATTGTCTGCTAGTATTTATTTCCTCTTTTGTTCTCTTTAATAGAACCCCTAAATATTAACTGGATCTGGACATCAAAAATAAATCTTACATTTCTAAGCCCCTTGCAGTTAGGTGTAGCCATGTGACAGTTATTGAAGATGGGATGAACCTGGTATCTTTAAGTATCCTTCTTGTCCTTAAGTGGAGAAGGCATACCCTTCTTTTGTCCTTTCATTTTTGTGTCTGGAATGTGGATATGATGGTGGAAGAAAGAGCAGCCATGTTAAATATGATGACATGATAGAAGGAATCAGAGCTCTGTTCTTCATGTAGTCTTCATACAAGGCATGGGATGCCAGCACTGTAAAAGTGAGAGACATAAACATTTCCCTTTTAATCCCTTGTTATTTGGGGTTTCCTTTCACTCACACTCAAACCTAATCCTAATTATATTTGGTATATCATATTTTTTATGATATGAATCTTGAATACATCTTAATCAGTTGCCCAACAGCTTCCCACTTCAGATGATTATGTGTTCCAGCCACTCATGTCTAATTAAATAAAGATTTATTAAACACCTCCTGTGAAGCAGGCTTTGTAGTAGGGGCTAAGAAGAAATTAGAGTCCCTGCCCTATTGAGGCTGTATTATAGTCATATGATAGGAAGTTTCCTGAACACACAATTCAGTTCTTGTTTCCTGAACACACCATTCAGTTCTTATGTCCTGTTTGTATACAAGCTTCTACTTGAGATGCCTTTCATTTTGTGAGATTGCGTGGAAATCTCCTAATTGTTAAGACTCAACAGAAGCATCCTCTTCAGGGAAATCTTCCCTGACTTCTCCAGGTAGCCTTGGTCACTCCTTCATCTAAACTCTTGTATCCTTTATCTAGTGGACCACAAGCTCCTGAAAACTGGTTGTGTATTTTCATTCAAGCATTATTGTCATCTACCAAAATTCTGGCGGATGCAAGATGCTGGTATAATTCAACTTTATTAATTTACAGTGAATGACATTCCATTTGAAAGAAGGTAATATTAGTATTTACTGTACTATCCAGGGAATTCCCTTTCTCTTATCTAGGTTGCGGGAAATCTCGATTAATGGTCAGAAGTTTGCATGATGATTCTAGAATCAAAATATATCTTTCTTGTATGGCTTGGAGGGTATTTGAACCAGGGCATGATGAAGTCTGAAGAACAGTTACTGTCCACAACAGGATACGTTGCAAGAAACATCTTTTTTAGATTCCGTTTTATATCTCATTATAGTGAAAAAATATACAAACTTGAAAATCCCTCAAAACAGCATCGTAGATAATACCTGTCAATAGCTTTAACACTGCCGGTTTTCTCATGCAAATTACAATATAACAGTCTATTTTAGTTGAACACAAATTGAAACAATTGGCTTGGATTTGGGGGCCATACTAGATGAAGAAGTCCTGTCTTTTTTTTTTTTTCTTTTGCGGTACGCGGGCCTCTCGCTGTTGTGGTTTCTCCCGTTGCGGAGCACAGGCTCCGGACGCGCAGGCCCAGCGGCCATGGCTCACGGGACCAGCCGCTCCGCGGCATGTGGGATCTTCCCGGACCGGGGCACGAACCCGTGTCCCCTGCATCGGCAGGCGGACTCTCAACCACTGCGCCACCAGGGAAGCCCAGAAGTCCTACCTTTAAACACTGGAACCACACTTGACCCACTGAGATGCTCCTACTGTGAGAGGCACATATAAACCGAGAGTAAGGATCCTGGACATTTGTGAGTGTAGTTCATGCTCACACTGCAGCACACAGGCCTGGAGTGTGGCAATGACTGGAATCTTCTGAACTGTTCCAATGGTTGCTGCTGCTTTCTATTTCTTCCTTTCTTCCCAACTTCCCTCCTCTCCTTCCGCCTCCCCCTTCCTCCTTCCCCATTCCTTCTTTCCTTCTTCCCTCTCTTCCTTCCTCTCTCACTCCCTCTCTCCCTTCCTTTCTTCCCTTCCTTCCTTCCTTCTTTCCATCCTTTCTTCCTTTCTTCATTCTTTATCTGTCTGTCTTCCTCAGCCTGTGAGCATTTATACTTGAATTTGTAAGTTTAATATCCATGTGATGTACTCTATCATGCAGCATTATGTAACCCAAATAGCCTAAATGTGTTTCATTCCCCTGAACAACCAATTCGAATCTCTTGGGTTACTTTCACTTCTGGGATATTACATTTATTGTGTGGTAATCTCACTGTTCTTGTTTGAGTGGAGGTGCCCTCGTAATTACAAATGTAAAAGATCAATTTAGCAGAAAATGACACAGTGTTGAGAACATGTTTAATACTAGCATTGATAGTAATTTGTAAGACTCAAAGAAGAAGCTTGTTGTATGTTGATAATGTTTTAACCTTGAAAGTAAGGAAAATCACTTTTTTATCTAGGTGCCTTGGGCAGGATGGGCGTTTAGTAAATATTTGCAGGTTTGACAAAATGGAATAGTGGCATTTTTAAAAAGCAGGCTGAACACTCAGATATAATTATAGCAAATGCGATGATGATATAAACTATTTGTTCACCAGCCATAGCAATTTTGACTTTGACTTTTGAAAGGCTTAAATCTGGAAGCAAATACCTTCGCCTTATGAATGGGCTTTGTGGTTTTATCTGTTAGTTTCTCAAACTGTTACTGTAATACAGCCCACTCATATTCTCTGAATGCCACAAATTTACCCATTGCCAGTAAAACCATCCTTTCTTTTATTAGTAAAGTTACATTATTGGCTAGTATTAAATCACAGATATCCTATATAGGAAAGACTGACCTTCAATGAGAATGCTTGAAAATGTCAGTCTTTTCATTGAGGCTGCCCTGTGGATTGGAGGTTTTCAGTCCTATGATTCTTAGTCCAACATGCTCCTTATCTTTCTCTTTTCCTAATTCTTCCCAGAAAAGACAATTCACAGGTTTGATTATAGAAACAGAGGTAATGCTGATTAATTAAGGAGCAGTTGGCCATCTATCTTCTGTTATTTAAATTACCAAAAGGTGAAAATTATGAACATGGAGAATAACTTGGGTTGTAAAACAGGTGGTGTAATCTGACTCCCTGTGGCTTTCAAAAGTAGGACAGAGAGGCCTTTATCTGGAATTTTTCTGTAGTCTTACTTGGAGGGAGGAGAAAGACAAGATGACCTTTCAAGACATACCTCCAACTCAGTAATCATCACATGAACCTTAACTGTTAGTAATATTCCTACTTGTCAAAAGCTTTCACAATAGGCTTTTTTGAAGCTAAGATTAGAGTTCATCGATATCTATTGTCCTTTTAGTTTTCAATGCTTGGCTTATGACATGTTACCTTTCTGCACACAGTGTTTGTATATACCTTTAATTACCCTTAGAATCTATAAAATTAAAATAAGTTTTTGGTGAAATTCTGATAAAATATAATTTTCTGGAAACTGAGGGTATACTGTTTTTCCTTTAAAATCAGGAATTAAATATTGATAATTATGATTTTTAACATGGAATTATAATATAGTAGCTAGAAAGTGCTTACCTTATATTTATTCAAATTTTGATGTAGCAGTTTGAAAAGCCAGTGCATGATTTTTAATTAAAAAGGAATTCCCAAACATTGATCTAACACTTTTGCTTGGAGATTCTCTTTCTACCCTTCCATTAATAAGGGCCTAAAAACCCTTCTTCATCACTTTCACCCCTTCAACATATAGTCCATGGGTCTCCTTCTGACGATGGAAGGATGGTCCTTAACTCTCAGTTTGCAGGGTTAAAATGTTTCTCACTAGTACACGTTTAATGCCCTTTGGAAAAGGTGTTTCTCTATCATGGATATCTTTTGTAAAGCTGTTTTTTCTGTCACATTTTCAGTGGGTCCGTGGAACCATTTCAAAACCTCACTGAGGAGCATGGAATGAAGTATGCTTTCCTTCTTTTCCCATGCCGTCAAAGCCCTCTTAGCTGCTGCTATGGCAACAGACTGGCAATAGTTGTAAAGGAAACCCTGCTCAGACTAAGGCCAGATGGAGGGAGTAGGTGCCAGTGGCATGGCAGCATGGCAGGGAAGCTGTGTATAGCAATGGTGAATTGAACTTGGCTGTGTTCCTCTCCAATAGACAGGAAATATGGAAAAGGAAGGGAAAGGGCAGAAACCATGGAGCATCACATAAGCTGAGCAATTGTTCACTTTAGTGTGGTCCACATTAATGTGAACTCTAGATTTCCTGTTTAGTTTTTTTTTATTGATGTAAAACATGCTAATGTCTATGCTCTATTAAAAAATTCCCAACTTCATGATATAACTTCTATTTAAAGTGCCTTGCTATGAAACATTTCCTCTACAAATTAGTTTTTTATCTTATCTCCTTAGCCTCACGACTAATGATCTCCTGAATTCTTATTAATGATATATCTCTTTATTACTGATAGTGACAGTGGGAATATTTCTTTTTATTAGACAGTATCACCATTAGTTTGCAGTTTTATAGCTGCTAAATATGTAACATGTTCTGTTACAAATATTTTTATAGATGTTTCTTTAGAGTTAGTAACGATTTTCTATAATGAGCTTTCTGATATAATAATCAAGATTAATATTAAATGAATGGAAAAGAAGAGTAACAATTGATTTAATAATAAAAACCAGATCTCTATAGAGAACTGTACTTTTTATTTTTTTTATTTTTTTTTACATCTTTATTAGAGTATAATTGCTTTACAATGGTGTGTTAGTTTCTGCTTTGTAACAAAGTGAATCAGTTATACATATACATATGTTCCCATATCTCTTCCCTCTTGCGTCTACCTCCCTCCCACCCTCCCTATCCCACCCCTCCAGGCGGTCACAAAGCACCCAGCTGATCTCCCTGTGCCATGCGGCTGCTTCCCACTAGCTATCTATTTTACGTTTGGTAGTGTATATATGTCCATGCCTCTCTCTCGCTTTGTCACAGCTTACCCTTCCCCCTCCCCATATCCTCAAGTCCATTCTCTAGTAGGTCTGTGTCTTTACCCCTAGGTTCTTCATGACATTTTTTTTTCTTAAATTCCATATATATGTGTTAGCATACGGTATTTGTCTTTCTCTTTCTGACTTACTTCACTCTGTATGACAGACTCTAGGTCTATCCACCTCATTACAAATAGCTCAGTTTTGTTTCTTTTTAAGGCTGAGTAATATTCCATTGTATATATGTGCCACATCTTCTTTATCCATTCATCTGATGATGGACACATAGGTTGTTTCCATCTCTGGGCTATTGTAAATAGAGCTGCAATGAACATTTTGGTACATGACTCTTTTTGAATTATGGTTTTCTCAGGGTATATGCCCAATAGTGGGATTGCTGGGTCATATGGTAGTTCTAGTTGTAGTTTTTTAAGGAACCTCCATACTGTTCTCCATAGTGGCTGTACCAATTCACATTCCCACCAGCAGTGCAAGAGTGTTCCCTTTTCTCCACACCCTCTCCAGCATTTATTGTTTCTAGATTTTTTGATGATGGCCAGAGAACTGTACTTTTAAGCAAACAGTTTGTTCTAAGGGAGAGGTTTTAAAGCCTTTCCTACTCATGAATAAAGATGAAAAATAAAATAAAACATTTTTAAAAAGATATATTTGAGCTATAATTTTTTACTAATAAAATGCAATTTATATTTGTTGCTTGAATTTCTTTTTATTTTATTAAAATGAGAAAAATATCAAAAACAGATACAAACATGTAATATTTTCAATTATTATTTAATATTTCCATACTACTTTATTATTTTTTTTAGACTTTTTAAATTGAAGATCAGATTTGAGGTGGATTTTGTTTCCCACAGACTGGTGTCAGTCAGTTGGTAACTGGCACCTTTGATTTAGACAAACATGAAAATGTAGTTGTTTATAGATTGATTCCTAGAAATAAAATGTGTAAGTTGTCTTGAGAACAATAAAGTAATTTTTCTTTCCAAAACATTATTTCAATCTTCCCATGGAAAATGGCAATCTTACTAAGTCTGAGCTATATTTTAGTAGGTAAATAAGTGTAACCTGTAAGTAAACTTTATTTTTTGTGTGAATTGCATTATCTGCAAAAATAAAAAATTGCATTTTTTATCTAACAGGATGGAGAAATGCCAATTTTATTTTATTCTGGTGCACATAATTATACTATTCTTGTTACTTCAACAAAATGAGGACAAGCAAGATTGCACTTTGTGTTATTTAGGTTACTTGAACTTGCTAAGACATAATAACACTTCTTAGTTCAGGATGTTGATGTGTTGAGGCAAGCTCCATTAGCCAACATTCCTTGTTTCTAATATGTGCTCAATTACAGTCATATTGTATTGATGAATAATCAAATTAGTATTTGAAAATGGTAAAATATTATTATGTATTTCCTTATACATATAAAATAATATATATATTTAATATATATTAATACACATTTTAATGTGGAAAGTACAGAGAACAATGTAACTTTCCACGTGTGTACTTTTCTAGTTGATGTTTTAATATTTTTTACTAAATACATATGCATCCACTTTAAAAACAAATTTATTATAGAAATTTTAAACATGTTCAAAAATAGAATGGTATAATTAAGTTTAATTTACTATCCCCCAGTTCCAAAAATTTTCAAGACTTGGATAGTCTTGCTTCATCTATAGGCAAACTTCCCTCTCCATGATTATAAAGAAAATCCCAGATATAATTCCATTCATTTATAAACATATAACTGTTACAAATTAAGATTTTAAAAAATATAAAATATCATCATGCTTTAAAAAAAATCAACATTTATTTTCATTAAGTATTTACTGCTCAAATTTTCCACATTGTCCTCCTTTTTTTTTTCCATGTAAAGCTTTTTTCTAATCAGAATCCAAACAAAGATGTCTCCTAAATATCTTTTCATATGAATTAGATCTAAAGTCAATCTCTGTCTTTGTCTCTCTCTGTTTCTCGCTTTCCCTTGCTGTTTGTGGGAGAAACCTACTCATTGGCCTTTAGAGTTTTCCAAGGTCTGGAGTTTGCTAATTTCAAAATGTTCTTCTTTTCTCTTTATTTCCTTTGAATTGGTGGTGAGATTCAGGTTTGATTATTTTTTGGCAAGACTAAATCACAAGTGGTGGTGTGTACTTACTTCAAAAAGGAACATATTGTCTCTCTCCTTGTGAAGTTAGCAGCCATTGCCTAAATCCATTATTTCAATAAAGGTTTCAAAGCAGTGATATTCTAATTCAAGTACTCCTTCATTAGTTTGCTGAATACCTGACATTTTATCAAATATTTTGTTAACCTACAATAAGTTTCATGTAGGAAAGAAGAGCTAAATGCTTGATTGTTTCTGTTAACTTACATGCTTTTTATTTTGACTATTGCGATGTATTCTACCATGTGTATATGCCAACGTTTGCATTGTTTCCAATTTTTTATAGATTTAAACAATGCTGCCATATAAATGCTAATACACGTTTAGACAATTTCTACTTTAATATTTCCAAATTTTTCTCACATGCAGGACATAAAAATCTCTCATGATCCAACATTCTCTGTTTAGTTTTTATTTATTAAATGCTCATTATTATTATTGTTGTTAATTTCATGTGTATAGACTGGTTTATCATTATTATTGGCTGACATTTGCTGAGTGATTACTACTGAGTTGGCAAAAAAATTCATTCAGGTTTTTTGTAAGAGGGAAAAACCCGAACGAACTTTTTGGCCAACCCAATGTATTAAGGCCTTATTTTAGTTATTTTGTTGGCTAATCTTATTTAATTTCTATAGCAATTTTATTACGTAGATACTATAATTATTCTGAGTTTACAAGTGGGAAAATGAAGGAACAAATATTAAATAATTTGTACATAGCTAGTAAGGAGTAGAATCAAAATTATTTGACCCAAGATTGTCTTAAATGTTAAACAGTGGTGGATGCATTCCTTGATTACTGCTGAACCTTCCTTCATATATTTATTGGCCATTCTGATTTGTTCTTTGGTATTTTGCCTGTTCATACCCTTTACCTTTTTCCCCCCTTCTTAGGTTATCTTCATTTGTACATCAGCTTCAGACCAACATTAACCTCAGTCCATCTATTTTCCAGAAGTCTTAACGTTGTCTTTCTTAGGGATATAAATACTGAATAAAAGTGTAGCTGTAGTAAAATCTTTTCTATACATTTGGATTTTAGTTTGTGAGGCCATATCCTTCTGACTCTTAAAGAGACTATGACTCTTAAATGCTGTGACTGTGTACAGTAGTCCTGAGACTGACATTATCTTTAATATAATACAAATACATATTGTAGTTTTAAATTTCTAATAGGTCTAAGCTAACTACATGTTCACCACTGTGTCAAATAATATAGGAAAAAAACAGGAGGCTAATAAAACATTGTTTCTACCCTAAGATTTACAATCTGTTTGTGGGGAAAATTCCAACACAAATGAAATTAGGGAATGATTGAAAGGAACATATAATCACAGTCTAGGTAATGTGGGCATAATATAACTCTATACTAAAAAAGTGAAAATTTGAATTTCAGAAGAGTTTTTAAATATTTTCATATCTTCTTATGAAAACAAACATAATGGGAAGCTAGCATTAAATTAGCACTTAGCTATTTAAAATAAAAGCTATTTCAAATTTATTTTTTGAGCATTCCTTCTGTCCTAAACCCTGGAGAGATGATAAATAAGATATGATCTTCTCTCAAGGACTGCACTATTTGGTAAAACAAAGTAAACGAAAATGAACTGATTTTAATAATCCATGAATAACTTTAGTTCATGCTAATTATCCTTACACTATAAAGATATTGTAAGGTTATATATTAGAATGTTAACTGAGTAAATTTTTGAAGATGGAAATATGTGTGTGGTTCAATGTTTTAATTTCTTGTTGTTACATTTATATTTTCAAATGCTTTTTATGATCTTGCTTTTTTTAAACTAAAAAATGTATTCATCTACAGAATACTGGTTAAATGAATGTTAGGACATTCATAATAAAACGCTATGAAAGTGTTAAAAGTCTACCGAGGAAATTTTCTATGTGTTAATAAAGAAAACCTTTTAAGACACAAATACAGACAAGGTAATTAAAGCATGGGTAAGTTTTCTTCTTTTTTTTTTTTTTTTTTTTTTTTGCGGTACGCGGACCTCTCACTGTTGTGGCCTCTCCCGTTGCAGAGCACAGGCTCCGGACGCGCAGGCTCAGCGGCCATGGCTCACGGGCCCGGCCGCTCTGCGGCATGTGGGATCTTCCCAGACCGGAGCACGAACCCGTGTCTCCTGCATCAGCAGGCAGACTCTCAACCACTGCGCCACCAGGGAAGCCCTAAGTACTCTTGTTTATGTTTATTTAAAAAAGGTCTGGGGCTTCCCTGGTGGCGCAGTGGTTAAGAATCCACCTGCCAATGCAGAGGACGTGGGTTCGAGCCCTGGTCTGGGAAAATCCCACATGCAGTGGGTCAACTAAGCCCGTGTGCCACAACTACTGAGCTTTCACTCTAGAGCCCACGAGGCACAACTACTGAGCCCATGTGCCACAACTACTGAAGCCCGCACACCTAGAGCCTATGATCCGCAACAAGAAAAGCCACCTTGATGAGAGGCCTGCGCACCGCAACGAAGAGTAGCCCCTGCTCACTGCAACTGAAAAGAAATCCTGAGCACAGCAACTAAGACCTAATGAAGCCAAAAATAAATAAATTTATTAAAAAAAAAAAAAGGTCTGTATGCTTGTGCGTATGTGTTTGTATGTATGTGTATATTATTTGCATTAAAAAATTCTAGAAACATAAACTATTGACAGTGGTTACCTCTGGGAAGTGACTTTAGAGTTACCTTTGAAAAGACATAAACTTTTGAATTGTACACTTTTTAAATCTTGTGCTATCAGCTATTTTGTCATAAAAGTATAATGTTATGTAATCAGCGGGAATTTAAGACATTTGAAATATGTGTTTTATGGAAACTATGCTATTAAGGTAGAGATAAAGATATACTTGGGACTAATATACTTTAAATTTGTAAGCAATTATTACTACTGATGTCTTAATGGGAATATACATATATTTCTTCATGAACTGTGAAAAATACAATTCCGTGGTCCTACACTATGTGTCCTTGTGTAAGATAAAGTGATCTGGGAGTCCCTGCAATTTGCCACCTTTCAATTTAATTCCCTAGGTATTTCATTACTTGACATCCATATAATTATTAAAAATCCCAAAGCAATATGTACAAGTTTTGTTTGCTGATTAGTATTATTCTTAGGAAAATAAATGTGTACTTATTTTTCTTTTAGAATAAGAATCAGCAGTGATGTTCAAAGTATTTGATTAAGCATAAAAATTTGAATTACTGAAAAGATAAAGCACATTGTTACATTCTTTTGTAATAATATAAATTCCAAAGGTATCCAGGAACCTTTAGATGACACCAGATGCTTCAATATTTATGAAAAATAAATCTCTATATCATATTAGAAAATTAACACAATAGCATTTTTCCTATATCAACTGTGGTAAAAGTATCCTTTCATATGTCCATTTCCCTCAAATATGTTCTAAGACATTCTTGATATTATTTTTATTGATGTTATTTTTAGAATATTTTTATTGAGAAGATATGAAGGATTGAAATAATAATTAATACTTTTTTTTTCTACTTTGTATTCACTTTCATTATACACCTCTATCCATTTTATTATTTGGTTCCCAAAATGAGACTATTTTGAATAAAGTTTTTTTTTATTTGCTGTCCATTTAGAATAAAAGAATCAATCAGTAGGATATTTGTAAATGACAATCTTAGTGTCAAAAATACTATTATAAAAGTATAGTTTTTATTAATAGTTCTATGCAGTAAAAAACTGATTATCAGTAAAAACTAAACGAGTGTGTAGTATGTAAAATAAAAAAGTTTTGCCTTATATAAAGCTTCACCAAAAGAATTCCTTTATATAATAAGCTTTATTGTTTAATTATATTTATTTAACATAATAATTACATCTGATCTAAAAGAACTTTTAAGAGTATATTATGTAAAAGATTTATGTATGTATTATAATGTATTAACATTCGACTGTCCTTTAAACATCATTTTTCTCATTAATTTATTATCAAATATTTTCTGTAATAGATAGGGACTTCTTTTAAATCCACTTGGTTTAAAGTTCAGAATAACTAAAAAAAAATCAAAATAATTTTTAAAATTCACAATATTCATTTAGTCTTCCAAAAAAGCCAAATACCACTTTCAATTACTCTTTCAAAACACCAAATACCACTTTCAATTAGGATACTAATTTTATTTCAGAAAACTTAGAATAACAACTGTTTTCAATATATCAATATTTGACATTTAATTAATATGTTCATGATATATTAATATGTTCATGATATATGTTCATATGTGCTTACCATATGTCATGATAAACTAGAATAGACCCTACATTCAGTTGCAGGAAAATGGAATATAAAAATTAACAATATTAAAGTATAATCTTAGGTGGAAAGAAGTGCTGCGCAAAAAATTAAAACTGGGTAATGTTTTTGTATAGTTGAGAGAGAGATATATAGAGAGAGAGAGACTGATTTTTGTTGAGTCTATCTGAATTGTTTATCCTCATTTCTGTGGCAATGATATTTTCTGAAGCAAAATTCTCTACGTTTTTATTTCAATAGATTAGACTTCACTTTGCAGAGTTTCAGATATTTAGCCAATCATTATGTTGAATGCATGTAGATCGTTTAAATTTGCATTTTTACAAGCACTATAACAAATTCCAAATAGAAGGCAGGTTTCTTGGGTGCAGAGTATCTGTCCATTATGTTAACCGTAAAAATTCCAGTGGCTAAAAGGCTGTCTGACATTGTCGACACTTAATAGAAATTTGCTAGCTGATTGACCCACAATAAGCTTAAAGGCACTGAAAATTTGATATTATTCTTGAACTGATAGAGTCCCTAAGGCATGTTGAAGGAAGCCTGAGTGGCCATAGCTCAGTCAAAGATGGGATGGGAGTTAGGAGACGAAGTCACAGAAGTAACTGGCACCAGACACTCTAGTACAGTGATTTCCAAGAGAAAAATAATGTGAGCCACATGTGTACATTTTAATTTTTAGCAACCATGATAAAAATATACAAATAAGCAGATAGAATTAATTTTTATTTACCCCAAAATATGCAAACTTATTTTCAGTTGTAATCAATAGAAAATTATTAACAGAATATTTTATACTCTTTTTTCTTTCAAAGTGTTTGAAATTCAGTGTGTACTTCATAGTTACAGCACACTTCAGTGCTGACTAGCCACATTTCAAGTGCTCAGTAGCCGCATGTGGACAATGTAGCTCTACTACCTAGTAAACCACTGTAAAGACTGGCTTCTAACTTGTGTTGGGAAATCATTTGAAGGTTTTAGCAGAAGAATGGTGTGATGTGACTTAGGTTTTAGTGATTTGGCTGCCGTGTTGATAATGGTGTAAATGTGGACAGATGCCTTGGTTATTCTAGTGATACAGGTGAGAGATGAGGATGGTCAGACCAGTATGTTCCAGGATGGTGAAAGAGGCTGGGCTCTGGTATATCTGAAAGTTAGAGCCTTCAGATGCCTCAGGTATAGAGTGGAAGAGAAAGAGTAGAATAAACACGGACTTCAAAATTTTTGTTTGTATGAGTTTAAGTCTAGACAAGGAATTAGTTCTTATTTCTACATTTGTGATTTCCAAATGATGATGTTTACATTCCAATGTGTATACTGGACAATGCAATGGGTGCAGAAAGAAAATAGGAGCATTTAAAATATTATAAAATAATAGAACCATTCCTTGGAAGATTGTAATTTTTTTTTCACTATTATAGGAGTTAAGAGGCCAGATCTCAGATTTACTCAATACAGCAATGTGATCTAATAACCAAAAAGGCAAGTCACTGTTCATTCCATGTAAAGGACCCAGTAAGAGAGGGCAGCAATTTCTAAAAATATTCTCTAGTAGACATTCATATTTTAGGAAATTATGACAGAAAAAGAGGGTGGAGGGGGTGATTAATTGTCAACACTTCATATCCACACAAAATACACACATGCACCCAAAGACCAATGCTAGTTGACTTTGGCTGACTTTACACTGCTAAAGAAAATTAGTTACAAGTATGACATGGTAGAATTGGGATTATTTAGCATCTTTCTCTCTAAAAGTAGATATTGCCCTTGGGAAGATCATAATCAACCGTCATTTTGCTTCTGCTGCCCTCAGTCATTATTTTGAACTGCCACCTATTCAAATTTGAGCTTGCATATCAAACTTTGTATAATGTTACTGGTCATCAATCCATGATATTTTACTCTCTCTGGTAGCGTATGATTTTATTTTTCAGTAAGTATTAGGATAGAGGGTGAAGTAGAAAAAAATCATCAAAAGAGATGTGGCACATTTAATGATGTGAATTTTCTTAAATTCTAGAAAAAGTGCCATTGGGAATTTTAATAAATTGAGGAGGAAATTATGCCACCCCTTACTGAGAATTGTTAAGCAAAAACATGAGTTAGCTCATAGAACATAAATATTTTTTTCTCAAGTGAAGTGACTTACGTCTACTATAGTTTGAATTAGAGGTAGTATGTCCAAGCTATTAATTTTAGGATGTACTTATGATTATGCATACCTTTTAACCTATATCACCACGGTGACCAATAATGGTTAAATTATGTGCCAAGATCAGATAAATTATTGCACAAATGCAAATCAATTTTAAATGAGAACTATAGATTATTGAAGCTACATTGTGAAATGACAAGTTGATAATTTACTAGGTAGTTCTACTGTACCTCATATTTATTCACCTAATCCAAAAGTCCTTCCTCTACATCTACATAGTATATATTACACATTAGGCACTATGATAATTGTTTGTGTCTATGACAAGTACATAAGAATTCTGCATAAATATTTCGTCTGTAATAAACACATTTCTTTAATTTCAACTTGATTTTCACAATCTTGAAAAGTTATTCTCAGTGAATTAATCAATAATTTTTGACCTGAACCATTGATTGTTTGCACTGTCAAAATCCACCAGAGGGCTTCCCTGGTGGCGCAGTGGTTGAGAGTCCGCCTGCCGATGCAGGGGACACGGGTTCGTGCCCCGGTCCGGGAGGATCTCACATGCCGCGGAGCGGTTAGGCCCGTGAGCCATGGCCGCTGAGCCTGCGCGTCCGGAGCCTGTGCTCCGCAACGGGAGAGGCCACAACAGTGAGAGGCCCGCATACCGCAAAAAAAAAAAAAAAAAAAAAAAAAAAAAAAAATCCACCAGAAAATGGCATAAACTTTTGCTTGTCTTAAACCTTGTACTCTGACCAGGGTTGGACTTAGAGTGTCTTATCTAGATTAGAGCACGTTAATTTTCAAATAAAAAAATTTGCATTCCTTGAAATTGTCCGAACTCTTGAAATTACACCAGATGAAAATGTCATCTGTATCTTTGTCTGAATAAACAACCATGGTATAATTTTTCCAAAGGGATAAAATTATTTCAAGAGAAGATGTTTATTAATACTATAATATCCATATAATTTGTGTATTGCAAAATTATAATATAATTGCCAAATATTTAATGTTTCAAAATTATAAACAACCAAAGCAGTGTGTGTTTGTGTTTTTATGTGTTATCTGTACATATGCTAGCATTTCTATGTGCAAAGATCTGAGTAAAAATTATCAATAAATTAGGTTGTGAAGAGAAAATGCTAAAAGCAAACAAAATAGTGAAATTTATAATTGTAAATTTTTATAAATTTTCAGAAAGCATATATAGTTTAGTACATAAACTTTCACTTATATAAAAGGAATATATAAAAATACAGCATGAATAGGGGTAAAATCATGGCTGTGGATACATTAGAATATAATTTTTAAAAACAAAATAGATTTATTTTTTGTTAGATTGCAAAATATTCCAGACCAACTGTGATAGTCTACCATTTAAAAATATTTTTTAAGTTTTCAGGTGATCATGAAGTCTCATTATTCCTTTTTTACTTGGTAACTAAAATTAACCTATATCTACATCTATCTGCCTATCTATCTATCTATCTATCTATCTATCAACAGTCTGTCACTGTAGATTTATTTAATTATAAAGGTGAAATTTAATACTTAAACAAAAAACAGAATCAACTGAGCTATAAAGTTTCAATAGTCCATGTTTAGCCTCAGTTTATTTGTAAAGTCTAGCAAAATCTTTTACAAAAATCTTTATGAGAAGTAGTCCACAATTATTTTGTTCTGACACATAAGAAAGAAGTATTCTCTCTATATTTTACATATCAAATGTAAAATGTGGAACATTGTATAAACTCCACTGGGTTAGAAATTATATTAAATCAAATGAAGGTCCCAGCTTTGCCAATTCATTGACTTTTGGGATCTATCTAGTTCCTTCTCATTCCTCAAAGGGTTGTTCTGAGAATAAAATTCAAAATAAGAGGATTATGGAAGGTACTTATAACCTAGAAATAAATATATTAAAATGTAATGTAATATTATTATTTTTAAAATAGAGAGCAATTGCTGGCCACTCCAGAGTCTCATACAAGTTTAGTAAAGGACGCTTGCATGCTCAGATAAAGAGGGTTTTACTTAAAAATACATATTCTTCTTTCATTTGAAGAAGTCTAAGGATCTTGGTTGAGCTTGTTTGTCAAAGCTACTGAAGATTATTATTTTTTTAATTTGGAAGTGGGTAAAAATAGCTCCCTATCCCTTGTGCTTATTACGCTCCGCTGAAGGGACCCTTCTAAGAAACGCTTTGTGGTTAAATATGGTTTAAATGCTATACATGGTGGCTACTTATGAGAAACCAGCTGGTCTGACACTCATTATGACACAGTGATAGGTTTGAGAGTAATCTGTTGCTTGTGTAGTATGATACACAGTGCCCAGAAATTCAGTGATTGTCTAAATTCTCAGGTGAAGAAGTGAGATCAATTGAAATGCTTTTCTTGGTCTGTTATACCTGTTTTTATATATTTACATGTTGTGACAAAACATCCTAAAAGTGTCAGCATGGCCAGCTATTAGATTTATATGTAGGTAGTGCTCATTAATTATCTAATAAGCCTATGTCAGATCTTGAATTCACGAAAAATAATGAATTTGAGCCTAGCTTTCACTGCTTCCTTACCTTCTCATAGAAGCTCTGTATCATTTCTGTAAGAAATACAATTTTATTCCATAAAGCATTTGCATACATTAAATTTTCCTCATTTCTTCCTCACAATACCCCCTTTGATTTTCCCAGCTAAAATGAGAGGCCTTGAGGGTCATAACTATGTTATTCAACTTAAGGTAATGCGTGGAATAGCACATCTCATATTGGCAGAATAAATGAACAAATGCTTGAGCATACAGGAAGTCAGAAAAGTTCAGGGAGGTTAAGCAACTCACCAAGGAACTCAGTGAGGGACTGGAGAAGCTGTGTGGAAGTGGCAAAGGTTTGGACAGTGTGAAGACCTGGGCACAAGGAGGGGAGGTTAAAGACCCCTGGAAAAAATCCCAAATTCAGTTTCTTTGAGTGTTTCAAAGGATTGCATAAAATTAGAATATGCTCCCCGAAGTATTATGTATTATTTAGAGCATGGATAACACTTTGTGCAAACCTTGTAAGGGATTAAGGGATCATTTTTTTTTTAATTTTATGGAAGTATAGTTGATCTACAATGTTGTGTTAATTTCTGCTGTACAGCAAAGTGATTTAGTTATACATATATATACATTCTTTTTATATTCTTTTCTAATTACTTATTTATTTATTTATGGCTGCATTGAGTCTTCTTTGCTGCGTGCGGGCTTTCTCTAGTTGCAGCGAGCAGGGGCTACTCTTCTTTGCGGTGCACGGGCTTCTCATTGCGGTGGCTTCCCTTGTTGCGCAGCACAGGCTCTAGGTGTGCAGGCTTCAGTAGTTGTGGCACACGGGCTCAGTAGTTGTGGCTCACAGGCTCTGGAGCCCAGGCTCAGTAGTTGTGGAGCACGGGCTTAGTTGCTCTGCGGCATGTGGGATCTTCCCGGACCAGGGCTCGAACCCGTGTCCCCTGAATTGGCAGGCAGATTCTTAACCACTGTGCCACTAGGGAAGTTCCTCTTTTTATATTCTTTTCCATTATGGTTTATCACAGGTTATTCAGTATAGTTCCCTGTGCTGTACAGTAGGATCTTGTTGTTTATCCATTCTATATATAATAGTTTGTATCTGCTAACCTAAGGGATGAATTTCAGGCTGATTTTTGATAAGTTTGGCATGACAAAGGCTTACCAAATATGAATTAGCTTGCATATACCTTTATGGAAATAAAAAAGGTATTTCCAAAATATGTGTAATAGTTTAGAGTTCTGGGACAGTACATGCTAATTTTTAATTTTCATATATGGATTCTGAGTCGTATTTACTTTTTACCTTGCTTTGCGGTAAGATGGTTCAGTGTAAAGGAGGTGGCAGAAACCCAGTCTCAGTGAGTTCAAGTGAGAATGGGCTTTTACAGCAAAGATTCAAAAGGCAGGGAAGCCAATGGGTGGGTAAGGTGGGCAATACGAGGAAAGGTTTTCTGTTTAAGATGAAAGATCCTTGGACAAGTTCATAAGTGGAATAGAGACCCACTTGAGAAGGAGAAGTTGTATAACAGGTTAGGCAAGGGATGATTGGTGGAGCAAGGTCAAGTGTGATTAGTAAAGGACGGGATCAATTATAGAGCAAAGGTCCATGTTAGATAAAAAGAAAGATTCCTCTTCCACCGAGGAAAGTGTAAGAATAGTAAGAAAAGTTGGTCAAACAATTCAATACTGCTGCTGATGGTTTTGTCAGCCGCAGCAGTGGCCACTGCAGTGGAGGTGAGATTGGGAGGAGGGCTAATGGGTAGGGGCAGACTGGGAATTGTAGCATCATAGTTTCTTTCTGGGAAGAAAGAAGCAAAGTCCTTTGGTTAGAATGCTGAGAAGGAAGAGGGCACAAAGAAGCTGGAAGAACATGCAAAAGTTTGAAATAACTGTTGAGAAACAAGTAATAGTATTTTTAGATGTATTAAGTAAAGAGCCCATGACTCATACATTTGTCAGGCATCACTGAGGGGACCAATCAATTCAGTTAAGCATGAATTCATAGTTAATCTGTCAGCAAGGCCAATTCCAACACGACCAGACCCCTGACTACCCTTGTAAATCATCTCTTTGCCATGCCCTGTTGGAATTCTGTGACCTAATCGTGTTTGGATTTCCTTGCAGTTTTCCAAATAAGCAATTCTCTCATGCTGCCATATGTTGCCCATGTTGCCATTTTGCTCCCTCTACTTCAGATTGTCTCTTTACCATGTTTATCTGTTTAGTTCATATCCTTTAAGGTACTGTCCCAGAAACATTCTCTCTAAGAAGTGTTATCAGTAGGATTGCCGAGATAGGATCCCCAGTTAAATGTGAATACTTGGGATTATACTTATAGTAAAAATATGGTTCCATTGTTCATTTGAATTTAATTGTTCACCTGAAACACAAATGTAACTGGATGATCTGTATTTATATTTGCTAAACTTGACAATCCTAATCATAAGCCCCAGATAGACTAGGTTAGCTGTTTGTTATGTTCTATCATAGCACCCACTATAGTATATATTATATATAGTATATATTATACTGTCTATTACTCTGTATCTTGACTGGTTGTCTCTCCCATTAGATGATCAAACTTCTTGAGACTAGGGACACACCTTGGTAGACTCATCACATAGACAATGCCTGTCAAATCATAGGTTGATTCATTATGGGCTCATCATGCTAAAAAGTTTAGTCCCTTCATGGAGAAATTTAAGCTGGCTGCCTTAGGGCTGTGGACTTGGCTAAGAAGCAGCCAGGGTCCAGTTTGACCATACCTTTAGTCATTGATTTTGGGGACAGAGAATGCCTTACAATTTTTATGGGTGGACTTGAGTGTGGGAGATACATGGCTTTCTGAAGGATCACCAATTCTCTGTAGTCCTGTGGTTCTTGTGTACTTGTCAAACTGCTTATTATCAGAACACTTTTTTCTGGAATTGTTCCAAATATGATTTTATTTTCTTGTTGAATTCCTTTAGGGATTCCCCACTATTGCTTCCAGAATAAAATCTAAATGCTATCCTGTGTATTTCATGGCTCTTTACTTCAACTTTTTTTTTTCATCCATAATGCTTATGTTTTTTTCTTGCATGCCCTGGCTTCCCATCAGACAAAACTATTACTTCTCCCCCAAAACACAGTGAAACTTCACATCTCAGCAACTTTATGCTATACTTCTGCCTTTTCTTTGCTTCAGAAATCCTACTCCAAACCGCAACTCAAGCAAAATACCATACATTCTGTGATGCCCATGCACAATGTCCTTCTTCTGAACTCAAGAGTAACTATTCTCTATTCAAAAGTTTCTTGAGGCCTTACCTGTGTTAGAATGCATGAGGTAATGCCAGCCTTTCCCAATACATGATGAATTATTTGGGGACAAAGCTGTGGTCTGATTTGTTTTTGCGGTAGATGTTCAGTAACTGTTTTACCCAGTGAATTGTACAATCAAGGCTTTAGGGCTAGAACACAAACCTTGTTGCCTTTGAGGTTAGCTTGGAAGGCTTCTGGTTCCTTAATTTCTTGACAGAAACGTGGTCACAACAGCTGGAATCAAATCATAGACTATATAAAAATACTTAAACATTAATTATAGGAATAGATGGAGGAATAGCAGTTGCTGTGATCTTATTTATCATATAGTTACATGGTTCTGTGTACCTTCCCCTATATTCTCTGACTTAATACATCCTTTTCAAGCCCAATAGGACTACAACCTTTGGAATTTCTGATTTGCCTCCATTTTTTTCCCGATATACATAATTGTTATAGCAGATTTCATAGATTGGCTTTTATGAACTCTGGTAGCCCCCAAGGGCATTTTAGTATATTTTATGATAATATGGAAATGCCATATATTTTTCAAAGCAATATTATTCTGAATTCAGAGAAAGTACAACTGATTTGTGCTATTATTTTTGCATTACAATGAATATCAACAGTCTGCTCTTTGATCGTTATGAATTTCTGTAACATAGGAAAAGTAAATATTTTTGTCCAGTGTTCCTCAATGCAAAGTATTATTAGTCTTCTAACAAATATTTATTGAGCTACTATTAACTATCTTTTAGTGTTAAAGTTCTTAGGATCTATTAGTGAAAAAATGGAAAAAAAGTTCCTTTTCTTATGAAGTTTCTATTTTAACAAAGAGGAATGTAGCACTGAACAAAATAAAAAGTAAATGACATAGTTTTATGAACTCAAAAAGTTTTATGTAAAAAAATGTAAAAGCAGGGTAAGAGGCTCAAGAGTAATGGGAGCAGGGGTGTTGGGAAGTGTTAGGAGAAGGCAGTTTGCCGTAATAAACCAGATGATCAGGGAAGGCCTCAGAGAAATGTCAAATTTGAGCGCCAAGACTTGAACAAGGAATAATGGCAGATGTTCCTGGTAAGTCCTGTATGCATTCATCCAAATTTAGACAGTCCTTATTTAATACATGTTGCATACTCTCCAGTCAAGATTACTATATTCACAGTGTAGTCCAGCTTCTCATGAGTGTGAAAATCATTTGTGTTATATCTTTTAAAAATAGCAAAAGATAAGTTAGTATTTCTAGTTCAAAACCTCCTTTTCCCTCTTTCCTCCTCTCTCCCTCAGCCAATAGGATCTGGCTGTGACTTTAATCCAGGCTTCCAAGATTAATTCACCCATGTGGTGCACATGTCAATCTTGCATTTTCTAACAACTTGGCCTGAAGATATTAATTTTATTTTATTTATCTATCTATACATACGCATCTGAAAGAAATAATTTCACTAAGTTTTCATTGCATTTTTCTTCAAATCTTGATACATGTAACACGCTGCTTCATAACAATAATATTCTTGGGTTATTTTGAAAATATTAAAAAAATGTTCAAATCAAAACTTGGAAAAAGAACTCACATTATTTTGCCTATTTTCTCAGGAGGACTAAAAAATCAGTAGAAGTCCTTGTGTATGCACGTATGTCTTTAAAAAGTCGTTTATGACAATAGATTTTCATGTTTGTGATGCTCACGTTAGGGCAAAGTTCTTATAGAATATGCCTTTAATTTTGAAATGGCCTAGATATATCAAAAGTAGTGATTGGGCCACCATACATTGCTCTAACCAAAAGAATATATAGAGCTGATTCTGCACAATTTCCCTCATTTTACTGATCTTTTCAATGTACCACTAGTGCTGTTCTCAAAAATATATTTGATATTGAAAAAGAAATTTTTTTTTTTTTTTTTTTTTTTTTGCGGTACGCGGGTCTCTCACTGCTGCGGCCTCTCCCGTTGCGGAGCACAGGCTCCGGACGCGCAGGCTCAGTGGTCACGGCTCACGGGCCTAGCCGCTCTGTGGCATGTGCGAGCTTCGCAGACCGGGGCACGACCCCGTATCCCTTGCATTAAGCAGGCAGACTCTCAACTACTGCGCCACCAGGGAAGCCTTTAGGATGGTATTTTAACAGACACCCTGAAGTTCTAACGTAGGTGTAATGAGTTCTATTTGGATAGGCAGTATTATTAAGACAATTAAAAAGAGATTGACAAATTGACAAAGTATGTGTGTATGTCTGCTCTGGTGAGCAGAGCTCAGTAAAACTTTAATCCACTTGACTGTTTATGGGTGGGGCTGGGTTCCCTCCCTATTGGTTGTTTGGCCTGAGGCAATCCAACACTGGAGCGTACCTGGGCTCTTTGGTGGGGCTAATGACAGACTCTGGGAGGGCTCACGCCAAGGAATACTTCCCAGAACTTATGCTGCCAGTGTCCTTGTCCCCATGGTGAAACAGAGCCACCCCCCGCCTCTGCAGGAGACCCTCCAACACTAGCAGGTAGGTCTGGTTCAGTCTCCCCTGGGGTCACTGCTCCTTCCCCTGGGTCCCGATGCACACACTACTTTGTGTGTGCCCTGCAAGAGTGGAGTCTCTGTTTCCCCCAGTCCTGTCGAAGCCCTGCAGTCAATTCCCACTAGGCTTCAAAGTCTGATTCTCTAGGAATTCGTCCTCCCGTTGCCGGACCCCCATGTTGGGAAGCCTGACGTGGGGCTTAGAACCTTCACTCCAGTGAGTGGACTTCTGTGGTATAAGTGTTCTCCAGTCTGTGAGTCACCCACACACCAGTTATGGGATTTGATTTTACTGTGATTGCGCCCCCCCTACCGTCTCATTGTGGCTTCTCCTTTGTCTTTGGAAGTGGGGTATCTTTTTTGGTGAGTTCCTGTGTCTTCCTGTTGATGATTGTCCAGCAGCTAGTTGTGATTCTGGTGGTCTCGCAAGAGGGAGTGAGAGCACGTTCTTCTACTCCGCCATCTTGGTTCCTCCTTATATTAAAGATTTTGATGAGAAATTATTCTTGCACAGGGAGCCAAGTTTACTCCCTGTAGTTACGCCAGGCTATGTAAGCATAGTAAGATAATTATTTTTTCATCATTTATTTGTTAGTGCTTTATTTTGTTGTTTTGTTGTTAATTCTATTGAATGACTTAAAAATTCACCGTGAAATATGCATTGTAAATGATAGGGAATGAATGATTCCTTCATAAAGGATATAGATACAGTTAATGCAACAATAATTGATGGTGTATAATTCTGGATACATCCTTGAGTGATATAACTTTTATTTAACATCATATGTAATATTTATCTTTCTATGATTTTTAGCAGAAGAATAGCTCTTTGTCCATGAGGTGCTGGTTAAAAAACAAGGTTTTGGCAATGGAGAGAATGGATTTGAAATATGGATCCACTTCTTCTAGCTTGGTAAAATTTGATGAGTTACCTAATTTCCATGACCTGTTGTTTGCTTACCTGTGAAATGGAGATAATCGGATGATGCAAATCTTGAGGCTTTTTTGAGAGTTAAATGCCTAAGCACTTAAAATTAATCAATATGTAATAGCTATGGTTCCTCCTATTACAAAATCTATGAAGGAGAATACTTTCCAAACCTATTTCTGAACACATGGAGTTACCACCACTGACGCTTTCTCCCCATGCTATTTCTCTTAATGCCCTTCACCCCTGCACCACACAGAAGATAGCTTCAGTACCTAGAAATACTTGATCTTGACCTTTTGAATATTCCCTAGTATGTACAGCTTTGAACCACAGCACTATCATCTTTTGCCCATTTTCTTCTTTACTAACCCTGAATTTTATTTTTTCTAAATATATGAATAAATTTCCTTTTGACTCTTCTTCAATGAAAAAGAGGTAATAGCGTTTATAAAAAATAAATTATAAATTAATCTTTAGTTTAAGGTGCCATTGAATGACTGGCTTAGTTAAAATATACATATTTCCCTACTGCAAAAGTTGTTGGGAACTTATAAAATAGAATGATTCAAACAAGATGAAAACAGTTTTATTGCTTAATAAGCAAAAAGACTAAAATTTCACTTTGCTATTGTTGTCTGTACTTTCATCATTTTTGTTGTAGTAATCTCCCAACATTTTTTATTGTAAAAAAGTTATTTTAAAAAAATTGTCTTCCATCCAAAAGAAAAAGGAGGCAGATCAGAAAACTGGGGAAGAGAGGAAGAGGGGGAAAGAATACGGTTTTCATTCAAGGTTTAATAGTATTGATAGTCATTTGCCTAAGTAAAAAGAACTGGAATAAAGTGTGTGTAGGAGATATTCACATGGCAGAAAAGCATCACTTATTTGAAGTAAACGAATTCCTTTAGAGCCTGTATTGAAGCACAAACCAATCAATTGCTCCTGAATATTTCCTTAGAATATTTTTTCTGTTAACAAATATAATAAGTGATAACATAAGGACACTAACAGAAAACTACCATATCTGAGTGAAATCTATCAGGAAATTAGGGCAATGTGTGGGTAATGAGTTTACCCAAATTGAGTTTTTGGCCATGACTCTAAAGGCAGGCTTACAGTTGCCAAACTGCCACCTGTGCCCTATATACCACAGGTGTTCAGGCCTTCAGCACAGCTTCTCTCCCTGATGGTTTCTGGGCCAGCAGTGCTACCATACACCCAGCAGGAGCTCATCGCAGAAACTTGCTTCTGGATCAAACGCTGGCGTTCACCTTGACTTTGAACATTTTCTAATCTCTTTTTAAAAAGTTCTAACATAATAAAAGTATAAGCTCTGTATCAGTTAGGAACAGGTTCAGCTGTTATTATCAGAGATCCAAAATAATACTAGAGTCCAGGGGTTACATGGCAGCTCTGTGGTCCTCAGGGACCCAGGCCAGTTCTTTCTCTCCATTCCACCAACTTAGCCTGTGGATTCCATGATCAACTTTACGTTATAATCACAATAAGACTGCCAGAGGCCTCACATTCTTATTCTCATTGTAAAAGGAAGAAGGGGAAGGTCAAGAGGTGAGCCCCCTCTGAGTCACTTCCTTTCCCTCCTTAAAGAGCTCTCCTGGAAGCCCCAGTGAAGTACTTCTGTTTACATTTGATTGCCTATTTCTATCTCTGAGGGAGCCTGAAAAATGTAATTTATAACTGGAAACCTTTCTGACACTATCAAAATGAAGTTACTTTAAGGAAGAAAGTGTGAAGGGCTCTTGGATAGGCAATCAGGAATTTCTACCATACCCTTTCTTATTCTTTTAATTGAAATATAATCGATTTATAATATTATGTTAGTTTCAGGTATACTGCAAAGTGATTCAGTTATGTATATACAGTTTCAGATTCTTTTCCATTATAGTTTATTACAAGATATTGAATATAGTTCCCTGTGCTATACAGTATATACTTGTTGCTTATCTATTTTATGTATAGTAGTTTGTATCTGTTAATCCCATACTCCTAATTTATCCTCCCCCCGTCCCTTCCCCCTTTGGTAACCATAAGTTTGTTTTCTGTGTCTGTGAGTCATTTCAATTTTGTATATAGATTTATTTGTTTACGTTTAAACTAGATCAAGTATCTAAAAATGTTCCAGCACATAGGTAGAGCTAGGAGCTTCTATAATGCTGTGCCTTAGTTTAGGAACAACATACGTATACCCATAATGGTCAAAGTTTAGTTTTCATGAGAACACAGCTTCCAGAGTTTCTCCTCCACAGGGCTGGTGAGGCTCAGAACTCCCTTTGGAGGTCCCTGAACCATCTTAGAGTTATTGATGGCCCCTAGCTGTTTTGCTGCAGAAAGTCTTCTTTTTGAACTTTTTCAACAGTAGCAGGTCCAAAATTTCTATTGGACCTTAAGGGTGGGAATCTTTGGAAGGAGGCGGGAGGCATACAGAATATTGGCAGCTGCAGAGGCAAAGCCTTTTACATAAAATTGAGACATGCCTCTAGTCTATATCAGAGAATAGGGCAGACCCAGTTTATGAGTGGGGAGTATGAAGCCCCTTTCCCTGCCAGTTGGTGCTGCCACTGTTCGTGAACCTGCTTACCTTCTAATTCCAGACATTGCAGCACACGGAAGACCAGCAAATCTCTGAAATGCTTCAGACTCAGCCCTTGTCCTCTTTTTTTCATCTTTGCCTGGTCCTCGATACTAGTGATGTCAGAGTTGTTTATCAGATGAATGTTAGCAAAACAAGAAAGGAGGAGATAGGCCGATTGAAGGGACAAGGAAAACAATAACAAGCCTAACCAAGATCATTTACTGAGTGCCTATCAAATGCTTATCTTTAGTGTTTGTTTGTTTGTTTTTTTTGAAGATTTCAATTAATCCTCAATTACAACCCTTCAAAATAGATATTTTATCATCTCCATTTTATAAATGAGGAAATAGAGACCCTGAGAGTAAACTAAATATTCAAAATTAGAGTTAGTAACAGAAAAAGATAGATTCGTACCTGGATGAACGAATGATCTTCAAAGCCATATTCCTTTGACTCTGCCAAACTTATTCTTTTATGGGAAAAGGAGAGAGAACAAAAAAATCTGATAATCCCCCTCTCCCTACCTTAACCAGATTGCGTCCTCCTCCGGATTAACTGGCATAATGGAAAAGAAGGAGACTGTAAAAGGAAAATGGAATAGATGCCTGTGGCAGGAAGCAAGATAGGAAAGCCTGTCTGTCATGACCACGCCTCCCCAAGAGAGGTCTTACTTCACTCTTTACTCCAGTTCCTTCTTCAACATCGTGTGTTATTTCCTCTTAGCCTCAGCTGCTACGTCAGAGTTCACATTCCTTCCATCCATCCGTCCTCCAGGCACCAGCCCAACCACAATCTTCAGTCATGTCTGAAATCAATCCTCTTTCCTCTCCAAACTCTATCACCCTCTCACTAACCCCTGTCACACTGGATCCTACCTTGTTTCAACATTCCGCATCCAGTGCTTTCCTACTTTCCACCTGACTGAAATATGAGAAAATGCAAATAAGTGATATGTATCTAACCAGATTAATATCTAGATTTAAAACTTTATTAGAAGAATCATTGAAATGCAAGTGGCTTAAATCCTTCATTTTTCTGACAGGAGGAACAGGTGATGATGTATATATCCTTGTTGGTGTTGCAATAGATGTCAGCAGCCATCGGTGCTAATTTATCTTCTGCCACCGTATCAACTGCAGTGTTCTTCTCTTAGTCTCCTAATGGGATAGGTCAACACCATGTTGTGCTTTGCTGTTCTGTTGACATAATTTGTATTATCTTCATCTTTTTTTTTTTTTAACCTGAGCTTTCAGACCCTAGTAAGGCAGTATAGTATGGTTATTAAACTTTTTTTCTCCGACATTAAAAAACTGCATAAATTTGTGGACATTATTTAAACTCTAAGCCTTATCTTCAAACATTATAACATTAGAGATTGGAGTTTTCTGAATATGTAGAAGGATAATTCTCAAAACCCACCTGACAGTGTTCAAAAAATTCTAGTTATATTACAAGAACTCTCCCCATGCCAACTTTGTAATTTTATTAGGATACTTCCAAAGGTGGCATTGAACCCAGTGTTCCTAATATTGCAGATCTCTCTTAATTACCTTCCTTTCTAAATTTCGTGCAGTCTGATTGTGGAAAAACATCAGGGGCAAGTTCCCTCAAGATTGAGTTAGGAAGCATGTTGTTAATGACATTGTATAGTACCACATTCAAGTTTAAAAACTTACCCTACCTCATCCTTGGACTTTTATTATTGACCTTCCCAGACAGTTTTATGTCCATTACAGACATTGTCTGAGAGTTAAGGCATGATCTCCATTCCTTCTTCTCATTTGAGGCTTTCAGTCCCAGAACAAATCACCAGTTCTGACATGTCCATTTTCTCTCTCTCTGATGGCTGTCATGTAAATGCTGTCTCTCCCAGCTGTCTCTTGTATGCTTTAACTTATCCGAGTTTTCAGTGGATGTTAAACTCTATCCTTTTTATGCAATGCATTATTTAACAAATATGTATTAAGAGCTAGAGGTATGCCAAGTGATTAAAATTTAGAGAAATATATAAGATGTTTATTTAAAAAATTGGAATACAAGTCAGCATATGAAGACTACAGAATAAAAGTACAGGGGTTCAAGAGGGAAACCACTGATGATCTTTGTGTTATAGCTGGCTTTAGAGATGAGGTTGCTAGACCTAGAAGAATGAGCAGGCTTTTAATAAGTAAGGTTTGGTGATGTGGATTTCTACTAAGAACCGCATGTGGAAAGGTATAAACTGTGGGAAGGTGTAAATATGTGGGAAGGTGTGTAAGCATTTTTGTGAGAATACAAATAACTCAATTAGTCTTAAACAAAGAGACATCTAAGAAGAGTTTATTTTGGCATTTTAGGAGTTGAGACATGAGTGCCTTAATTTGTAGGCTAGGATGATTTACTTACTCCAGAAGAAAATGCTGAATCATGGAAGCTGGGGGATCAGATGACCAGAGATGTGTTTTAGGAAGTTTAATGTGTCATTGATTCTGTCACTGTTTTCCAGAATATAGTGAGGTAAAATGTATGAGTGTGTGAACTGACAAGTTAAAAATGTAGGGCAGCTATAAAGGAGGAAGAAAACGTTTGCTTTTTATTCTACATATTTCTGTATTGTTTGAACATTTATAAAGAGAATGTGTACATGTATTATTTGTGCAATTCCAAAATTTAGTGGCGACTGAAAGAAAAACAAAATGAACAATAACAACAAAATTCACACTGATCTAAATGATTTTCAATCCAATACTGGCTAAAGAGGTATCATAGAAATAAGTTAAATATAAATGGTATTTGGATAATTCCAATTTTAAAAATCATGAGTGGAGAGTGGAAGAAGGGATGGGTTATGAGATTAGCAAATCATATGTAGCCGTGAAAACTCCATTCATTACATAGCTAATTTTTAAAATTTATTTGAATGATTTTATATTGTTCTTTTTTCATTTGCTCTCAGAAATGGTGATTTACAATGTGTAGACATATATGTAATTCATCTTCTAGCAAAGCTACTCCCCTCATGGAGTATGATATTTTATGTACTGTCCTCATCACTTTAAAATTTTTTCCTACCCTTCTAATTCCCCCCAATCACCTAAATTAGTTCATTGTTAAACATACCTCGCGTTGTAAACCACTTTCAATTTTTTTTAGGATGAAAGCAGTTGTAAATATATAAATAAATAAATACCATATATAGAGATTCTGATGATTCTAATGTAAGCAGTCTGTTGACCACACTTTTAAAAAGCCGAGTTTAAAGTATCTTTCCTCAAACAAATATAAGGGCCACTTTAGTTGTGTCAGTCCACAAGGCAGGAACATTTTCTATGTTGAACAAGCTTTTCACACATCCAAATCATGCCAAACTGAGAATTTGGTTGGATTTTATCTTTTGTTTAACTTAAATTCAACCCACTAATGAAGTATCATTCTAGCGACAGTTAGTGGGAATTAGGAGAAGGAAATGATTCGGAGATTGAAATAGATTTTTATCAAACTTTTCCACAGGGTGAGATCACTGGTATTTATGTCTATTAGAATAGGCATTTTATAGTTTGAACAAGGAACTTTGATATATAGCATATCCTAAAGACTTTTTTTTTTATTGGGGTATAGTTGCTTTACAATGTTGTGTTAGTTTCTGTTGTACAACAAAGTGAATCAGCTATACGTATACCTATATCACCTCCCTCTTGGACCTCCTCCCTCCCCACCCCCAATCCCACCCATCTAGGTCACCACAGAGCATTAAAGTTATTATTGACAAATAATTAGGTGAAGAATGTGTGAGTTATGAATAATGTGGCGAGGGGTCAGGCAGTATGGAATGAGACAATGAGTGAGGGAAAGGGACAGGAATCCATAAATCTTCTCATTGGAGAACTAAATGGAGGCTGGAATGAGACCAAGTGGAGAGCATAGTCTCAACAAAGACTTAAGATTGGGGATAAAGGGGGTGAATAGTATGACAACTAAAAAATTATGAAATTATTACCTTTTTTCATTATCTTTAAACCATTCATGTTTATATCACCATACTGAAATCAATTACTAATGTTAAAATGTTACTCATGTTAAAGTCACTCCTGGGATGTGATGCACTTACAGTATACAAACCAGCTATTCATCCACTGTGCTAGGCAATCTGCATCAAAGGACAATTGAAAAAAAAAAAAAAAGGACAATTGAGATGAAAATCTTGCCCTTAAATTGATTACAAAATGAAAAGAAAGATGGTTTTATAAAATAAGTATGGACAGGATGTAACAGAGTCCCAAGAGCTAGAGGGGTCAAAAATAGATAAGCAATTTCTATGGGCAACCGAGAAAGAAGACTTTAAATTATTGTAGTGAAACTGAAGTTGACAACTTCTTACTACTAATTTGATCATCATACCCATATACTTTGCATATTTATTTTAGCTATTAAAGACTCTTGACATAGTATGAGGTATAAAATTGTCAATTAAAATGGCCAGTAAAGAGTGCAAATTTTTTGCATTTTAAAATCATAAGACTCAGAAGACTATTTCTCCTAACCCTAAGCACTAAATGTAATATTTAAGTGTATTATTAACAATTATAGCACTTCCAGATACAGTGAATACCATAGGAAAGCATTCTCTTCACCACATGCTGTAGAGTGAGAGCTTTAAAATTCCAGTTTCCCAGGAATAGCTATTTTCATAACTGATTGGTTATTGTAGAAAACTTAGTGATTAATATCAAATCTACTAAGAAATTTTAGAAGATAGAGAAAGTTCTAGCAGTGCCAGGATTTGACGGATGTTCATGTTTTGTAAACTATAATGTAATTTTTATTGACACTACAATGAGTTTCATTTTCTTTAATTTTCCTCATTCATATCAATATATTGGGAATGTTAAATAGATCAATCTGACTGTATTTGGGGAGTCATCTTCTCCTCCAGTTGTTTTTTTTTTTTTTTTTTTTTGCTGTACGCGGGCCTCTCACTGTTGTGGCCTCTCCCACTGCGGAGCACAGGTTCCGGACACGCAGGCTCAGCGGCCATGGCTCACGGGCCTAGCCGCTCCGCGGCATGTGGGATCTTCCCAGACCGGGGCACGAACCCGTGTGCGCTGCATCGGCAGGCGGACTCTCAACCACTGAGCCACCAGGGAAGCCCTCTCCTCCAGTTTGTATTCCTGCTGGTGTTCCTCATCCTTCTCGTCCTCCCACCTTTTTCTCTTCCTCCTCGTCTTCTTCTCCTTCTTCCTCTTCTTCTATTATTATAATTTTGCTTGGATTTGTAAAAATTGAACATATCTAAGCTGTTTTACATAGGAACCGCATTTTAGTTTTTTTGTTGTTGTTCTTCGTTTTTTGCCTTTGCCAGAGATGAATCTGTCTTAATTATTGTGGAGTTAACTTTGGAAATATCCCCTCTGTCTCCTCCATGCTCCTTCCCCAGGGCATGTCCCATCCAGTTTGGGCAGGAAGCCCCTTCCCCTAGAACAGTTCATTATTTCTAAGTAAATAAAACTAAGTAAAACATCTTTTAGTTGTTACCCTTGTTTCCCTAAGAGGAGATATTTATGACTTATTTATTGATAATAGTGAAAATTATAAACTTAATATTAGTTATAAGCTTTTATGTAATAAATAAAAACATGTTTAAGCAAATGTTTAAGTGTACAAGACTTCATATGTATGTATATATATGTAAATATGTATGTGTACACACACACAAACCTACACGCACTGGAGCTAACTAGTAATGTTTCAGAGGAAAGAAGTAAAACGTTTAGGCAGTTAAATATGGATTTCAAAAGTTAGGTACTGCAGCATACTACACACACAGGCCCTTGAAAAAAATGGTTTATTAAATCAAAATGAGTATCTGGGAAATATGAAATGAATATGGAATTATTTAATATTTGCTAGAAACTAGCCTAACAAGATCATTGTAGAATAAATAATAATAATAAGCCGCTAGTATTTTAATTCTGTTAAATACTGTCTGCCAGTATTCTTTTCAGCATATTAAAAAATATAGTCAATAACAAAAATCGCTACCACTCATTGAATGCATGCTGCTGCTAAAGTGTTATTGCATTTATTAATCACTGTAATTTAATTAAGTAGGGAATTTTGTTCTCATTTTACAGGTCAAGAGACTGAGGTTTGGGGAGATTAAGTAACTTACCACCTCTCACCAGGCTGTGGCAGTGTTATGAGTCAAACCGTGATTTTACAGACTCCAAAAAGCTATACAAAATGTGAAGTTTACATTAACTCTGAAATATACCATCTTAGGCCATACCCTAAAAAAATAAATTCATGAATAAATTCAAATAAATTCATGAATGCTGGATCTCAGTGGACCAATAAGAGAAAATCTGAGTGTAGTATAATATCACAGGGGACAACATGCTTTTTCACAGTAGACTCACTTTTTTGCTCTCTTTCTATATCACAAGGAGAAAGTTGCCAACATAGCCATTAATCTAACTCGTTATGACTAAACACTTGGTTTACATTTAACAAAATAGACTTCTATAAGCTCCATCAAACATTGAACATTTTGGATTTTCAGATCAACTTCTGTCTTTACCTTCTAAAGATAAACATTTTCATGGATGACGGACTGTTTCCCCTTTCGTAATGGGTGTCATTATTGCTAGCAGGGAGTGTTTGGCAATTTCATTTAGCACAAGTCTGTACTGGAGGGTTCCTCCATATGGTCAGGACAACATCCTCTCCCAAGGAAACCAACTCTGAAAATGAAAACTTGGGAGAATAGTGACCAAGCCAATATAGGAAAATGGTGGTGAAAAAAGAATATATGAATGTTTTCCCATGCTAATTCATTTTGCTTTTAAAAAATGGGATTTTAGAATGCCTTAAGTTTTATTCACAATGAATGTACCAATTGTCTACTTTGTATTTTAGAAAATATTCTAGCATTATCTGGAAGGTCAGAGTTAAGTTGTCTTATTTTTTTCTATTCTATAAGCAGGATATGTAACAGGCTAAAGATGATTGTTGCTGTGCTATGGTGGCTTACTTTGATAATTTATCACACATTTCAGCCTACCTTGAATAATGTTTTTTTTAAATATGTGGAATGATTCATAATTTAAATAACCACAGAACTAAAACTGTACTGCTGTGTTACCTGAGGGGAAAAATGTCTCTTTTGTTAGATTCTTATTTTGATAATCTTATCCTCATTTCAGCTTCCTGAGCAATATGATAAACCAAGAGTTTTAATTTATAAATTCACTCTATTGCATTGATGCTACTTCAGTTCTAAACTTTTTCCTAAACGGAAAGAGGTAGAAATTTTTTTAAAACTTTATTGAGTTTTTTGATTATAAAATATGACATTAAAAGCATTTTATATTCTATAAATGTAGAAAAATATTATAAAGAAAATAAGTGTTACTATCAATCTAATCATGATATCATACTTGTATTTTGTGTTTTCCAGTCCTTTTTTCTAGAAATTCACTTACATTTTACAGTATGTTGTTAATCTACAGGGATATGTCTTAGATTACCTTTTCTCATTCTACTCTCTCCTCATGGATATCTCATTAGTTCTCACAATTTTAGGTGTGGATGGGAGGTTGGAAGTCCAGCTTCATGGAGTGTGTCTTGTGCAGTCCCACATGGCCCAGGCTTTGAAGGGTCCTGTGCTTGGCTTGATGCTCTGTTGACACCATCTTGAAATTCTTAAAAATGTTTGACCAAGGGGCCTCGTATTTTTATTATTCACTGGGTACCACAAATTACATGGTAGGTGTTGGGTGTTTGTGATGGTAGTAAAATCCAGCCTCTTCCATTTCCAAAGTCATGAGCCTTGTTACAGTTTCCCTCTGCCAAAGAGGAGGGGTGCTGTTTTCTTTGCACAAAGGTGTCTGCAGCTTCCAAATCTCATGCCTGTGAGGCTGAGACCTCACAGAGGGGTGACTTTGTCTAATCATCTGTCCCGAAATGTTGGTTTTTTTCCCCTTAAATTAGGAATTATAGGCTACCAGTGATCCTGACCACAGAAACTCCAGTGCCTTCCAAATTCTTACCTCTTGTCAAATCCGTTTTCTGAATGTCATATCCACATTTTCAACTGCCTTGGATATTTCCGGTGGGGTAAGCTATGGGCAATTGAATCTCGGCATGTATAAAACTGAAATTCTGTTATTTTCCCTCTGAAAACTGCTTTATATTTTCTATATTAGATGTTAGATACTTCCACTCACTTAAATGCCTCCCTCTTTTCTCCTCTGTCATCTGCATCCATCCAATTCATCATCAAGAACTGTTAGTTCTGCTTCTTAAATTGCTTTTAATCCCTCTGCCACTATTTGGACGACATTATCTCAAACCTGAGTTATTCCAATGACAGTTTGAAGTCGATATCATTTTAGCTATATTTTCTCCTTTACAAATCCTTCTCCAATGTCATTACTGGAGTGATATTTTTAAAAATTGGTATCTGGTCATTTCATTCCCCTTTTCAAAACTCGTAGGGTAACATTCTTATTTTCCTAAATAAGGCTTCTAAAGCCATTCATATTTGACTTTCAATATCATCTTTCATCACAGCCCATCCTTTCCATCCCGATTTTCTCTCCTTTTCATTACTCAGCATTTTGATACTTCATACTGAATTTCTTTAAAAGTTTCTTGCATACCAGGGTCTCTCACTTCCAGGCTCTTTACCAGCTCATCTCTGTGCTTAGCTCATTTTTCCTCAGTGTCCATTCCTACCACCATTAGGATTAGCTAACTTTTTGACATCAGTCAGGTTCTTGTTTTCCTCCACAAAATCAACACACATACACACTCCACAATCATTACTTCCTTGACTATTTTTGAGGAAAACTTTTCTACTCCCTCCGTTATAGCCACATTGGTAGCCTAGCAATTTTTGAATGTGCCAGCTATGCAGCCACATTAGGGCCTTTACATTCATTGACTGAGCTCTCTCACTGTGATTCCTTCTTCCAGAATTGACTAACTCTGCCACTTCATTCAAGCCTCTTCTCCATGAGGCCTGCCTACCCTGATGATCCCAATTTATACTGTAGGTGCTCAACCTTTGCCCCCCTCTAGCCAAGCCACTTGCATTTACTGATCTCTCTGATATTGCTCTTCTTTTCCAACTTTGTTTGCCATAAAACTTATAATCTCTTTTCTAATATACTACATGATTTAAGTTTTTTTGTTGTTGTTTATTTGTGTTATCTGTGTACCCCCTTCTCCACCATTAGAATGTAAGCTTTATGAAAGTGGACATCTTTGTTTTGTTCACTGATGTGTCCTGAGAGCCACAGATAAATATTTGAACACAGGCCTGAGTATTTTCACACAGCTGACCCTTACATGTTATTATTTCAAAGTATATGGAATATTTTGAAATATTGATGCATTGTTGTCAATTTTTTAGCTAAGTGTTATACCAATTTATATTCCAACCGTGAATGAATCCATTTTTCCAAGTCTTCATTAGAAAAGAAGTATTACAAACTAACCTATATTATTGGTGAGACATGACATCTCATTTCAAAATTATTTTATAATTTTTCATTATTCAGAGATTGAACACTATTTGTATTTTTTATCAGATAATTTTTTTCTTTCATGGAAAAATCTTTGCATAGTTATAATCTTTGCATAATTTTCTATTTGAATCTTGGCACCTCCCTTGTATCTTTGTAATACATTTTTGCACATTAATTATATTAACCCTTTAACTTAAAAATATTTGACTAAAAATTATTGCTACTTTTCTCATAATTTGTCTTCTGCCTTTTTTGTTTGTTTGTTTATTGCCTATGCTAGCTTCATAGATACTTTTTACCAAGTTTATTGACCTCCTCACCAACAAAACTAAGGAGTATATCTTTTCTCTTTGACCTTTTCTTTCTACTGTTCTTTTGTACAAAACCTGCTTTTGACTCTGAAAGAATTAGTCTTGGCTTTTCCTATTATTTCTCAAAGCACTGTTTTAGGTACTTGCTTTTGTCATATTTCTTCTGTAGACTAACTTTAGATCACCATTCTGAATGACTAGAAGTTTTTCCTCAAGAATCGCTCCATGAAAAATGTGCCTGTGCCCATAACCTTGAGCAATATTGGTGTGATAGCATAGTCTACTTACCACCTCTTTTTTTGTCACTTCCAGATCTCAATAAAGTGAGAAAACAGAGGTTTTCTGTTTCTGGAAAGAATGGTTTAATTGGTTTTGAGAGATGATGATATAATACGAAGTGTTGTCATTGGCACAGTGAGGGTTTATTCTAGGCGGTAAGATTTAGAAATTAGGTTGGATGTCATGTCCTGATGTGTTTATAATGGCTCATTTGAGTATGTCTTAGGATGGTATAAATGTATCCTGGAAACAGTATGGAGTGAAATCAGCTAGATACATGATCTTGCAAATTTGTTTAAATTCTTATTATTTTCAATTCAGCAAATATTTACCCAGCTGTATGTAAAGCTAAAAATACATATAAAGTACTAGAAATATAATGAAAAACAAATCATAGTCATTTTGTACATGAACACACTGTCTTATGAAGAGGACAAACAGAGTCAATTGTGTTTCATCATGATAAGTGCTAAAATAAAGCATAAGGGTGCTGTGAAACACATAAGGAAGGATTTCCAATACAATCCCAAGGGACACAGGGAAGGTTATCTAGAGGAAGTAAAGGCTATGCTGAGACCAAATTTGTAAAGGAGTTAGACAAAGTTGTAGAGAAGATGAAAAAAAGGGCAAGAAATTCACAGGCAACCATGGCCACTTTAAAGCTTTTTGTTTAAATGATGAAATGATGAGATATTTTAAAGAAGTTTAAAAGAATAAGTGGTGGTGAAAACATGACTCATGGTGAGCACTACTTATTGTTTTTATTTTTGAGCTCATTCTATATGCATAGATGTGTCATTTGAAAATTACATTTCTGTTTGTGAATATTACAGATTAGCCCCCTTTTCACTTTTCATTATTAATAAAGAAGTCTATTAGAAAGATTAAAACTCTATGTTATTAAGTGTAGTAAAAAGCTACTTTGTTTTTCCAGCTTATATTTTTTATATAAGTATAAAGTTCTTTTCTGTTAAATAAAGAAAAAAATGTTTTGCTGAAAAATGTAATTAAGTTTTCTGCACATTCTAATTTATAGCTATTGTCTTCTGTCTTTAGGGAAATATATATATATATTATATATGTATAAATATGTCTCTATATATTTTTATATATAATCTCCAAAATGTAAAAAAAGGAATGCATCACAAACAATTTCTATCATTGTATCCTAGTTTTAGTAAAGGTGATATGATAGATTTAAGGACAAGTTTATATAGTAAATTTAAGTAACTATAAATTAAGACAAAACTATTAATAAAGAGCAAGGATTATTTTTAAATGCAAAATTGCCTTATCTTTATCTAAAAGAATGTTTATTGCCCTTAGAATTAAACCGAATCATACTTTGTAGTAAACTCTGGTGTGTATATTTAATAATATCATTACAATTATGTCACAGTGGAAAACATATTTGTTTTTTAATCTTTCATAGCGACAAGTAGAACCTGAATTTTCTGTCGAAAGTACATCATCCACTTTAATTGCCAAGAAGATAAGCATTTTTCTATTAACGTCAATGAATATTTTTTAAAATAGTTTTTATAAATTATGATGAACAATTTGACAGTCTTTAGGGTTTGTGCATTTAAATTTTGATACTTCAAAGAGTGAATAAATCCAGGTTTCAATTCAAAAAATGTGCAAAAGCCAAAATGTGTTATTATGCTTTTTCCTTACATACTTTACGGCCTGACTAGGTAAGATATACACATATCATTGTAGGGGCACAGTGAGAGATTTAGCTAGCAGATTTTAGATTAATTTAAACCGGTTTAAACAAAATATAAACCCCCAAATGTCTCTGTTATTCAAGATGATCAGGGTGTCAAAGATAAATAGATGTATTACAAATGTAAGACAAATAAACACACACACACATGCACAGACACACCTCTCAGAGTATTTTGAAAGTAAAAAGCCAGGTACAGAGTCAGAGAAATTCATCATGGTAATGAGACAATCATCTAAGGCGGAGGAAATACTAGTCCTTGATTTTTATAATTGTGATGGTCAAGGCATTTATTCTCTTTGGCTATCCCAAATTGCCAAAACAATCTTGAGAAAAGAGAGCAAAGCTAGAGGTGTTATGCTCCCTGACTTAAGACAAAGCTTTAGGAATCAAAGTAGCATGGTACTGGCACAAAAAACAGACACCTAGATGAATGGAACAAAATAGAGAGCCCAGAAATAAATCCATGCACTTACGGTCAATTAATCTACAACAAAGGAGGCAAGAATATACAATGGAAAAAAGACAGTCTCTTCAATAAGTGGTGCTGGGAAAACTGGACATCTACATGTAATTGAATGAGATTAGAACATTTCCTTTAGGAAATGCTGATTCTTTTTGAAGAGCTTTAGGAAAAGTGGTTACAGAAATATACCTATAGAGGTAGACATATTAAAACTTTTCACCCTTGTTAGTCTTAAATAAAAATTCATGTTTTTCTTTCTAAATAAACTACTGAGCATAATACAAAAATATTCTCTTCTATAAACTCCTATACTACATAAATATACCAAATGAATGAAATCCTGTGGAGTCCAGAATCGATGATGATTTTAGCAGAAAACATGACAGTGATTTGTGAGTTTGAATGCTGGGTGAAAGCACAGATAATAATAACCTTTTGGACTCCTCCATTTAGAACTTGTCAGAAATACTGAATTCTATTGAGTTTAACTCTTGCCAATTCTATAGGGATACATCCAAATCTACAGTTTTTTAGAGTGAATTTTGGCTCAGCCTAGGTGTCTGTTACAGGGTTAGCCCATTAGCTCAAATTCATACTGGTTCTGGAATGCCTTAAAACACAGTGGGATTTATGTTGTTGGATCCAACAGTCTCAAAAACTCAAAACAGTCTGCACCATCATAAAAAGAATATTGCCAATCCTGCAATATTTTAAAAATTCTGCAAGCAGAGCATGCATTCAAACCATAGAAACCAAGTTCTTCTGTTTAATAACAATTTTATGATTATAGAACATATGAAAATGACCATAAATGTAATTAAAATTACTTTCATACACTTATTATGTGTAATCAAAATTTAATCACTAGTTTATTTTACACACTCATTATGCAAGCACTATTGATACTCAAACAATGACAATAAAACGTATATTTCACTTAGTTTCTACAGGAATTAATAGGAAAATAAATATCAGATTGAAATCATTCAGATTTTTTTAAATGATACAACTTATTTTTGAGTGACACCAGTATTGCAATCTTTGTGTGCTATTTATTTTATATAGACCTGAAACTAAATGAATATTAACAGGTAGTAAATTTCACTCATCCATTCTCTAGTCATTCAACATGTTTATTATAATTAACAGTGTACCAAAGACTTTGAGATACTAAGACAGTAAGATATGATCCTCCCCATCAAGTTTATGGAGACAGTGGCAAGAGAGAATTATAGAAGTGTTCAAATATGATGACCAGAAGTAAATAATGTGGAGACTAAGAGGAAGGGATATAGGCGGCTTGAGAAGTAAGCAGTGGCCGAATCATGAAGGGCCATATATGCTACACTTAGGACTTTGGCCTTTAAGTCAAAGGAGCAATTGGAGCATTGTTGAAGATTCCTAACCAGGAAAGTGATGTCATCATATTTGTGTTTTAGAAAGAAAACTCTAGTTGCAGGGTACAGGAAGGCAAATCTAGAGAGATGCAAATAATTTAGGAAGTTTTGAAATAACCCATGTGAAAGATGAAGATTGTCTGAATTAAGGATTTTGAAATTTAAGAACTTCTACAGAGGAAGATTTATAGGATGTAGTTAGTAATTGAATGTGGAGGGTGAGGGAACAGAGTAAGTCTGGCATAACACTGATGAAAGGCTACTTTGAGGCTTGATATGTATTCGTCCCTGCAAAGAATTCAGCTGGGATGTGGAAGGTGGGAGATACAATTTTGGACATCTTCAGAGTGACTGGATTGTGGGTTTTAAAATTAAGAGGGTTGTTTTCAGTACAGGTCAAGGTAATGGAGTCCCCTGACTATAAGTATTAGTTGAAGTTATGGATGTGGAAGGATCCCTTAGGGAAAGTGTGTAGAGTGGAAACTGAGTAATTTCAACTCCTAGAGAAAGCAGAGAATGTGTAGCTTAAGGACACTGAATAGAATTGACCAGAGAAATGCGAGTAAACAAGGAGCAATGAGGAACATTGAATTACCAGAAACAGAAAACAGTGTCAAGAAGGAGTAGATATAACTTGGTGAATATGAAGGAAGGTCAAGCAAATGAGATTTGGAAATTGTTCAATGATGGCAACATGAGATCTATGCCAATTTTACCATGAATGTCTTCAGTTGATAGATAGGTGACACCAGGTTCCAAAATGTTTAAAAGTTGAATATAAGGAGAAAAAGTGAAGAACGTGTTAACACATTTTTAGTATATTTGAGAAGTAGATGTTATTAAAGTGGATGGAGTAGAATATAGGTACACTGTACAATTTTTAAAATACATGTAGTAAAGATTTAAGCATGCTTAAATGCTGATGAGGAAAAAATATAGAGAAGAGTCTGAGAAGGAAGAAAAGGGATAATTAATAAAGGTCACTGAGCATATAGTAAGATTAAAAAAAAAAACAGAAAAAAGAGACATGTCATGCTGTAAGAGCAAGAAGGAGAAAGGATGCAAATGTGTTTCTAAATGACAGTATATTTTCAATAAAATTGGATGTTAAATATTTTCTTGTGATGAAGTGAGCAGGCAAGGTGTGGTAGACTTTGGGAGACCTGGGAAAGTTTGCGAATCAGATATGTGCAGTCTAGGGACATGCCAATCTCATTAAACAGCACTGAAAACCTAGTTGATTTTAAAACTGTGAGCTAGTTGTGCAGTTGTGGGGTTCTCTCTAGCAGTATATAGAAGCTCATATATAAGAGTGAGCATGTGGACAGTCAGTTAATCTTGAAACAGGATATTACCATGAGAATAGAACAGAGGAGAAGAGAATTGACAATTTTGATAAAATACTTGTTGAAATAATGGATTTTTGTGTCAGACTGCATAATGAAGGAAATGGTGATGAGCAGAGTAGAAAGTGGAAGAAAACAGAACTTTTCAAATACTACTCATCTCAAACAATTGAAAAAAAAGACAATGAAAAATAAAAACTAGATAGAAAGATGTCATCAGAGGATTAATTTTGCTAATTAAAACCTTGAATAAGGACAAGCTACAATGATGACAATGTCTATATGGATATTGATCATGTAACTGAGATGTGACAAAGGATGACATATTCTGGAATTACTGGTACCAAAATTACAAACAAAATTTGTATATACATTTATTTCATTACAGGTACATGATAAGAATTCTCTTCAAATCAAAATCTCCATTCTATTACCCACAAAAATAAGAATTTGGAAAAATATATAATAATCCCAAAGTTTCCATCTAGTAAACTGTGTCACTTATTTCTAAACTGGGAATTCCTTCCCTCCCTCCCTCACTCCCTCCCTCACCCTTCCTTCCTTCCTTCCTTCCTTCCTTCCTTCCTTCCTTCCTTCTTTTCCTCCCTGTTTACTTTCTTCTATTTTGTAAACATGCATTGAGTATTTGCTTTGTGAATGCAGTCCTTGACCTCTAAGGGCTCACAATCCAGCGAGGACACAAGTATATAAACACATAATTATAGTCAAGTATCAAACACTTTTAAGAGTTATAGACTAGGCCATATGGGAGGAAGCTCTTAATTCATTCCCTGGAGAGGTCAAACAAGTCTTTCCTGAGGTAGGTATGTTTGAGCCAAGTTTTGAAGTATGAATAAGCTCATCAGTCAGAAAGGGGATAGAAGGAAAGAAATTATACCAGGAGAGACTATTATGTAAATGGATGCAATCGTGTTGTGTAAAGGGTACTACTATGGCAAATTTGGTCTGTCTGCGGTATGGAATACCTAGAGAGGAAGGGTGAGAGGCGATAGTGAAATGGTAGACAGAGGGCAGATCACAAGGGGCCTTTGGAGTTTGGACATCATGAAGATTCTCTGGATTTCTAACAAAAGTTCAAGCAGCGAACTTCCATGATGAAGTTTGAGTCATAAAATGGTAGCTCTGGGGCTTCCCTGGTGGCGCAGTGGTTGAGAGTCCGCCTGCCAATGCAGGGTGACACGGGTTCGTGCCCCGGTCAGGGAAGATCTCACATGCCGCGGAGCAGCTGGGCCCGTGAGCCGTGGCCGCTGAGCCTGCGCATCCGGAGCCTGTGCTCAGCAACGGGAGAGGCCACAGCAGTGAGAGGCCCGCGTACCGCAAAAAAAAAAAAAAAAAAAAAATGGTAGCTCTGTATGCCAAGTAGACTATATTTTCAGAGAAGATGAGACTGGAGTTTGGAGATATGAGGTAATTAATGTTGAAAAAACAATGAGAAACATGAATTAAATCAATTACAACAAAGCCTAACACAATTTTATGAATGGGAGAGGGACTTGACAAAGTGATTCTAAATATATTTTTAAATATGTGCATGAAATACAAACTACTTACAAGGAGAATTATTGAGAGTGGGTAACTTAGAGGCTGAAAAATATGCTACAGAGATAAACTAATCAATGAGTTATTGGCATTTGACTAGATCAACAGCTCATTGGAACAAATCAGTCAGTCCAGAAAGAATATGTAACTATGAATTTGAGTTGTGTAAGTCCTTTTATATTAGGGGTTTACAGAAAGGATACATTATAAAATAAAGATTTCTGATTCCAGAAGATAGATAAGACACATAGGTGGGCCTTCTGTCCCTCTTAAGACTCCAGCACGATTAAACAATCAAAGTGAAAAAGGAATGCATGTATAAAACAGAAGGGAACAAGAACAGGAGACTCTTATCTAGAAGAGAAAGTCCTCAAAGTTTTTAAAAGATTGAAAACCAAAGGGAACAGAACGAGGGCTGGCACAAGGAGAGAAAATCACATTCTGGAATATGCTACAGAAGGGTCTGCAAAGGAAGTGAGAGCCAATCTGTACTGTGAAACCTCTGAGACATTTGGAGTTGGAGTTAGAATGCATAAGGCAGGATGTAATTGAGCCGTAGGGCTAACATAGGAAGGGTGCTTAATTTAAGGTCAAATGACAACTCTGTGAGTCATTACTCATAACCCATCTCTCACCCCCTTACACCCACACACACACAAAGAATTAGGGCATTTTTCACTTATCCCCATGTACAATTCCTCTTCTTTTCACTAAAGAAATTAAATTCATAATTGGGGAAAAATACAGTTTCACTAGACAGTGGGAGGAATGGAGTCAAGTCTTCAAATAAAGTGAAGGAAGTGATTTTCAATCTAGAATTCTATACCCAGACAAGCTATTGTTAAAGGAGTAGAAGAGAAAGATGATCTCACCCATGTCCCTACTGCCCTAACCATTTTCCCACCCCAAATAAAGGTATAAACTAAGTATGACTACTACAAGATGTGTTAAAGGAAACAACAATTATGAGAGTTCTGCAGCAGGTCTAGAGAAAAATGAATCCTGCTTAAAACAGGTGGGTGGTCTCTGGAGAAAAAAGAGTTTGTGTGTGTGAGTGTGTGGTGAAGGTAATGCCATGAGCACTGAAGAATCCTGAGCCTAACATTGTATTCTGCATAGAGCCATTATTTGATAGGTGGTTTTTTGTTTTTTGTTTTTTTTGCGGTACGCGGGTCTCTCACTGTTGTGGCCTCTCCCGTTGCTGAGCGCCTGCTCCGGACGCGCAGGCTCAGGGGCCATGGCTCACGGGCCCAGCCGCTCTGCGGCGTGTGGGATCTTCCCGGACCGGGGCGCGAACACGCGTTCCCTGCATCGGCAGGCGGACTCTTAACCACTGCTCCACCAGGGAAGCCCGTTAGGTGGGTTTTGGTGATAAGAAAAACTAAATTTATACAAAAATGGCTTACCGCTTTTAAGGGTCCTTCCACATATATCAGTTTATGTGCTTCTTATAATAATTCTGATACTTAAGTATTTTCAACACTTTGGTTGGTCTGCCAGATACCGTGATGCACTATTATCTGAACTGATGAAGCATTATAGTGCATGCTTAGTTCTGGAAGGTGTCCAACTAGTATATCTGAAACCATGCCATTTTCCAATAGATCAAATCTTACTCAAATGTTTCTTGGGTCGCTAGCAACTTTTCCAACTCTTGCATATTTTTAAAGTTTTAGTTTCTGGGAATTCTCTGGTTGTCCAGTGGTTAGGACTCTGAGCTTCCACTGCAGGGGGCCCTCGTTCAATCCCTGGTGGGGGAACTAAGATCCCGCAAACCTCATGGCATGGCCAGAAAAAACCCCAAATAATAAAGTTTTAGTTTCTTTTTAGGAGGTTGCAATAATAATATATCTTTCTCACTTATTAGGTTTCATCAAATGTCATAAGGTGATTTATTCACTAAGATTCTTAGTTCTATTTTACTGGCTTCATACCCAAAATCATGTATTTAGTGCTTTCTTTCCAAGGCATTTGCCAAGACAGTGAACCAGCACCACTTCCTCTTCCAGAGCATCAATGACACAAATCCACTCAAATAAATTAATATTTCAGATTTGACTGGCTCATCTAGCCAGAGCAGCTAGCTGACATGCCAATGCCTGTTGTAACTCTGATGGCCACTACTAAAAAATTATGAAGAAGCATTTTCATCTTAACAGTTTCTTTCAGAAGTCAGCTTCCCTTTCTCTTGTTTCCCCTGTTGACTTCTGGCAAATGGTAGAATGTGCTGGTTGCACATGACCATTCATACATGATGAATGGAGGCTGGGGATGTTGAGAAAGACACTGTGCAATTTATCTAAATATGATGGCCTCTGCCACATTTTATTTTACCATGCATTTATATTATCATTAGTTTTATTATACTTTTATTTATGTGTTTCATCAACAAAGGCGTAGGGAAATTACTTATATAAAATAATGTTTCACCTCTGGTTTCTCTTCCATTTGGCGTGTGTGTGGGGGTGTGGGAGTGGGTGTGTGTGCGAGATGTTGGCTTCCTTGTGTGTTTCACTTTTTAAAAATTTGTACTTCTTATTTCTAAAGTAAAGATATTATGGAATTTTATGTGTAGAATGTACTTCAGAGTTCATTTACCCCATTTTCTTTCTTTTAGTTGAAAAGCTAAGGCAAATTTTTAGAAACTGATTAATGCAGAACTTCAGTCTTATGGTTTGAAATTATGCATTTCCCCAATAGACAAGTTTTTTAAGTCCTTACATGGCAAAACTTGTGGTTAGTAAGTGTCTTTTGATTTCATCTTAACTTTGGTACTTAACAAAATAATTGCTCAAAGATTTGAAAACTATATATTAGGTGTGAAGCAATTTAATGTTCCATGTAAATGTATATGACAAATTTTAAAGGTTTTTACCATACTACAAACGCTACAACTTTCAATATTTTCAGCCAAAAAAATTGGTTGAGATGCAAAACATTTATCATCACTTGTGAATTTAACAAATTACATGAATGTGAGACCAAAAATATTGAAGCAGATTCTTTCTCACAGAATGTATAGAAAATGGAAGATATAACAATATATAATATTATTTTGGGGGTATACTTAAAAATATATTATCAAGAGACCACTAGTGGACAAGTTAATAGAACTTGATTAACTGAAAATTAGTACAAAAATTCTTTCTGGCTGATATATGAATAGAATGGAAAACTATGTCATATTACTTGATAATTTCAAAGCAATTCAACTGTTGTTTATTGACTATGTAATATCTACAAGATACTATCTATGGGAAAACAATTTACAGAATATATAAAATGAGTTTAAACACCCTCTACTTTATTTGCTTTTATAGTTCAGTTACCAGAGATTGTACACTGAAGTGGTCTCTCTGTTTTAAGAGTGTTCATTTTTTAGATTAATTTTAAAATACAAATTTCTGACTTGAAGTCTCAAAAATAAAATATCTGTTCTTAATAACATTAGGTACATTTCTCTATTTCTTTGTATGGTATATTTTTCAAAAAGGCATAAATTCATGTGATTGATTTTGTATACTGAGGAAATAAACTACGTAGTAATAAAAACTAGAATACTTTTTTTTTTTTTTTTTGCGGTACTCGGGCCTCTCACTGTTATGGCCTCTCCCGTTGCGGAGCACAGGCTCTGGACGCGCAGGCTCAGCGGCCATGGCTCACGGGCCCAGCCGCTCTGCGGCATGTGGGATCTTCCCAGACCAGGGCACGAACTTGTGTCCCCTGCATCGGCAGGCGGACTCTCAACCACTGCGCCACCAGGGAAGCCTGACAACGGTTTTAAATTGTTTAATTTAATTACTTTCTTTTCCGTAGTACTAATCCAGTCAACTCTCTTCTTAATAGGACCATTTTCAATATTCATTTGTAATTTTATTTTCCCAATGTGTAAGCTACTTCTTAAAGTAAATTAAACACATGGGGTTTATGCTTGCTTTTTCGTTTTTCTAGGGCATTGTCCAATAATTAGATGTTTTGTTATACTACACAGTCCTCATATAAGTTAAAAAGATGTACTACTTTTTCCTAAGGAGTTTTAAAAATGTGAAGATTTGGGTATATTCAGTTAACAAAATGTAACCTATCATAAGCATTTTTTATTTCTGACCTATTGCCATTCGTCAGATGACGCTGACTTGAAATTCCAAGGAAAATGAGTGATCTTAGTAGAAATGCTCTATCTCAGTTAGGTACTCATTAACATTGACCCATTTATGCAAATTCACTGTTAGATGAATAACCTCTGTGGGAGAAAAAACATTTGCTGAGCAAACTGTACCATCAGACATTGTGCTTCCCAGTTTTCAAGGTTTGTACTTTTATAGTTTCCACTATAACTGTTTCCTATCATTTCCTACCAGAAATCTTCAAAGAATCCATATTATTTTATCATTTTTCTTATGTTTTCTTCAACACTCGTGATCTTTGCTTTTTCTCAGGCTACTAAGGCTGACAGAGCAATTTTTGCATGAAGAGATACTTTTTCTAAATGTTTAGTATAAGGAATTAAAATCCTATGTAAAAATATGTATGACTGGAAATGGCTGATATATTTTACAGTATCAAAGTAATGAAACAAATTCCTAAAATCTAGGTGATAGTCAAGATAAATCATAGTTAAGAAACATGACAATTTTTTTACAACTAAAATAGTTAAATTTTTTTTATTATATATACATATATGTTTGTTAAAGAACTATATGGGCATGATCAAAATAACACATGCATAGTTAGCTATATATCTTTGACAATCATGATTGATAACTAGTATATTCTATTCCATAACTACACTTCTGTAAGTATGTGGTTGTTATGACCTTATAAGTACTGTTTAGTTTACCGCAGAGTTATGTGATAAAGCATAGCCTTCTCTATAGTTCCAATGATGTAATATCTGTGCCACTTCAAAAAGAATGCTCAAATAGATGCACATTTTTTTTTAAAGTTTCATTCCCACATTTCAGGAAATGAAGTCAGCCTTAAATATCTCTACATTCCCCTAATATGTGGGGAGGAGGGAGAAGGAAAGAAGTACTGGGTAGCTATGACACATACGTCCTTCAGGAAGTCGGATTTTGTAGCAGGTGGTAATTTGCACATGTAACTGTGAAAAGAAAACCACTTTACCCACTAGGGCAGGCCTGCTCTCTTTCTGTCTCAAAGTTCCAGTGAGGAGAGTTTTTTTGAGAAGCTAAACTGAGAAGAATATAAAGGAAAAAAAATTAGGAAAGTACCTAGGAAGTGAAGATTCTTTTTCAATTTAAAACACTTTGGAGGAAATGAGAAATTTTATTGTTTCTAAATATACAGAGTAAAACTAGTGTAGAAGAAGTTAACAGTTCTGAGGAAAACATAATCTAGTAATTATAGTAATATGATATCGCCACCATATCCAAGAGGATAAGGGATAAGCAGAAGGCTTGTATTACATGTGTCTTGGTTTTTAAAATTTTATTTTTATATTAATTCATTTTTGCTATACTTTACAAAAGTGTCCACAACTGACAAAGGAGAGAGTTAGTGTTCATCACAGATTGAAGATCTCTGAACTAATTATTTAGGTTCCTGGAGGAGAAAAGAAGATCAGATTAATATCAGAAGACACATCTTTTGATACTAGGAAAAAGCCAGTAAGAAAAGCTGCAAAGGGCTTCCCTGGTGGCGCAGTGGTTGGGAGTCCGCCTGCAGATGCAGGGGACATGGGTTCGTGCTCGGTCCGGGAAGATCCCACGTGCTGCGGAGCGGCTGGGCCCGTGAGCCATGGCCGCCGAGCCTGCGCGTCCGGAGCCTGTGTTCCGCAATGGGAGAGGCCACAACAGTGAGAGGCCCGATTACGGAAAAAAAAAAAAAAAAGAAAAGAAAAGCTGCAGGTATATGTTTGCTGGAAAGCATGAGGGATCGAGGTGAAGGAACTCAAACATAAGAATGTGTTTCTGGGCTTCCCTGGTGGCGCAGTGGTTGAGAGTCCGCCTGCAGATGCAGGGGACATGGGTTCGTGCCCCGGTCCGGGAAGATCCCACATGCCGCAGAGCAGCTGGGCCCATGAGCCATGGCCACTGAGCCTGCGCGTCCGGAGCCTGTGCTCTGCAACAGGAGAGGCCACAACAGTGAGAGGCCCATGTACTGCAAAAAAAAAAAAAAAAAAAAGAATGTGTTTCCTTTGGAAAAGGTAACATTTTAAGCTGAAACTCAGCAGGATAGTCATGGTCTTTGGGGACATGAGAAGAGAGGAAAAAATATTGGATAGATGGTAAGAGGGAAAATCATAGGTACTAAGAATAGAGAAATGCATAGACCAGAGCTGAGGACTTCAAATAGGTTACTGTTTTTTAAAAGAAATTAGTATACACAATCTACAGTTTCCTATCCAGTAATTTTCATTAGCTCAGGTATAGAAAGTGGCTGTTTTGATTACTCAGAAGTTGACATTTTGCAGAAAAGGGCAGCGGAAAAATACAGAGTCCTTAATAAATGGAGATGTGTGGTGGGTGGGGATTGAGAGGTTGTAAGATGCCAGAAGTGAGAGAAAGTTATGGGTGGAATAGCCAAATAGAATGGACACTGAAGAGAAGGAATTTTCCTGTCACAGCTAGACAAATTATTGTCTGAAAGTGGCAAAGGGGACCTCAGAAAATGAGGGCATTGACATCAAAACCTAAGGCTTATGAAGTACGGAAGAGTTGAACCAACTCTGTTTGAGAAAGTTACCAGAGAAACTGAGTCTTTGGGAAGAGGACAGGGTGCAGTCATAAGTCTCAGGAAAAGCAGAGAAGGAGAGGAAGAATTTTATGATGAGGCTGAGGGTACAAGAGAATTAATCGACAATGTAAGAGGAGTTTTGAAGTGACAATGGAAAGAAGAAACCCTCCAAAAAGCACTCCACAGCAAGAGGATCTAATAATAGGTAGGTGAAGCTAAGGAGTAGATAACTGCATTTTGACTATGGACACAGGCTGATAAAGATTAGAGGCCCAGTTGGTTGACTTTTCTGAAAGTTATGGACTGGCCATTTGAGTGAGATCCTAGATAGAGGAGGGACTGATGAAATTAGTCCAATGAGTGCAGTCATTATCAGTGTTCAAAGAGACCACTGTGAAGAATACTCTTCTCTCATACACCAGATGAAACCTTCTGCACTTTACCTAAAGCATGGTAGGATAATCTGGATAGTTTTCAAGGTAAGAATCGCAAAAGGTGCAAAAGGACTCTTAAAATATTTATTTTACTATTGATTCGGACTACTGCATATTGAATTCTGGGTATATGTTAGCTATGAAACGGACTAAGTTGCTAAATGTTTGTTTTCTTGTATTCTGTGTCAACATGGCATAGAGATACTCCATCTAAAAGATATGTCAAGTTATGCAGGTACAAATACATAAAGATAAACCAAAGAACCTGAACTTATTTTAATACCTTAAAAATAAGAATGTTCTGTGTCAAGAGAGCCATTTCTGACCCATTTGATTTTCTTAATATTACATCGATAAGAATTCTGAAAGCATATTTGAAGCCTTCAATCAATACTGAGATCATAGAAGCAGCCTAACCTATAAATGATTCCCATCGGTGAAATCAAAGACTAAGAACAGATCAATATATTCCATGAAAAGCCTTAAATTGACCTTTTTTTTTTTTTTTTTTTGCGGTACGCGGGCCTCTCACTGTTGTGGCCTCTCCCGTTGTGGAGCACAGGCTCCGGACGCGCAGGCTCAGCGGCCATGGCTCAAGGGCCCAGCCGCTCCGCGGCATGTGGGATCTTCCCTGACTGGGGCACGAACCCATGTCCCCTGCATCGGCAGGCGGACTCTCAACCACTGCGCCACCAGGGAAGCCCAAACTGACCATTTTTTGGTTAAGTAAAACATAGTAAACCAAATAGTTAAGGATTGGTTAAGTCTCACCGATTTCATAGGTGGGTTATTAGATTGAGAGACCCCTGAATCCAGCTTATCAAGAATGAGTGTGGAAGCATTTTGGAATTAGTCACTCTGCTAATTTATGGATATCTCCATATAACACAGTTAGGGATTCGACCTTTTAAGAACAGGATAGTTTATACATTGCTCCTGGGAGAAATATCACAAAAAATTATACTTATGGTGAACAAATATGCAAATATTAGGGCAGGATTTGGGATTCGGAATCAAATTATCTTACTCAGATAATTCTTCCAGCAATTCTATCTGGAGTTATTAGACTCCATCTGGGCAGAATTCTAGAACTATAATATTATAAAAGTAATTCAATGAGTATCTGTGACCAGCTGTTTCCTCTCCTTGAAGTCATATGAAAAACACAATGTTCTGAGCTGGGCGAATGTAAAGCACAGTGCCTTCCACTGACATATTTTGTAGTCTAGTTTTGGTGAAAATAAAATTAAAGCGCTACCTTTCAAACTTATTTTAATTATCTTTTTTCTGTTGACTCTTGTAAGTACCACTTAAAACATATTGCTGGTGGGTCAGAATGGTCTGTCTTTCTGTTACCCACACTCTGAGCACGCAAATCAGGTTTCAAGTACAGATTACTTGGAAGGTAGAAAATAATGAAGTTGTTTTTCTTTTTTAAATTCCTTGGTTTACAACACAAAAGCGAAAACTTTCCACTCTTAAGATCATAAAATGTTACTTTTGCTGTTATTGTTAACCCCCTGCAACAGTCTCATTCATTCATTTAATAATTTACTTAACAATTTACAATTGATTTAACAATTAATAACTACAATTCATTGAACAATTTGAGTGTCATCTACAGTGCTGTTTTTGAGTTGTCAGGTTTGCATGCAGGAGCGCTAAGATAATAGATTTAGATAGGAATTTATCACTTTAGGATTTCTACCTCATAGATGGAAAAAAGCTGAAAATATTAATTAATTCATCAATGATGTTGGCCACTTGATCAGGAAGTTGAGTAAAGTTGCCCTGAGACTTATCTTACAAGCTACCCTTAGACAATAAGAAGTTATGGCCTTGCTTAAAGTAGACCAGATGTTTCCTTTTTTGGTTAGCGTGACTATCTGCAGATGTATGTGCTCCATAAGGAAGCAGTCTTCTCATTCCAAATCTTCCATGAGCAAGGTTTTACCAGGGCCATTAATAATCTACCATATGATTCAACTATCCCATTTCTGGGTATTTATCCAAAGAATACAAGAACACTAATTTTGAAAAGATATATGCACCCCTATATTCAAGCAGTATTATTTACAATAGCCAAGACGTGGAAACAGCCTAAGTGACCATCCATGGATGAATGGATAAAAAAGATGTGGTATACAAATACAGAGGAATACTGCTCAGCTATAAGAAAGTTGGGATCTTACCATTTGCAACAACATGGATGGACCTTGAGGATATTATGCTAAGTGAAGGAGGTCAGATGAAGCAAGATTAATGCCATATGATTTTACTCCTATGTGGAATATAAAAAATAAAGAAACCAAAAAGAAACAAAATAAATGAAGAAACCAAAACAAACACTTAGATACAGAGAACAGAGTAGTGGTAACCGGAGGGGAAACAGCATGGGGTGGACAAAATGGGTAAAGGGGGTCGAGTTTACGGTGATGGATGGAAACCAAATTTTTGGTGGTAAGCATGCTGTAGTGTATACAGAAGTAGAAATATAATGTTGTAAACATGAACCTTATATAATGTTACAAGCCAATGTTATCTCAATTAAAAAATAATAAATATTAAATAAATGAATGAATAAATAAATATCTCAGCAACTGGTCACATGTGAAGCTTATGCCTTCCAGGGTGTATTAATTATAAGAGCTCAACAGACAATCAAATCGGGCCCAAGCAACTACACATATTTATGTATGCATCAAAAGTAATACTATATACACCATGATGTCCTTTTGTCAGGTAGATAAATCAGGATGGAGCTACATGGATTTGACTATTTGTAATTAGCTTTTGATATTAACCAGTGTCAAAATAGCCAACTTGCTGTGCCTCTTCCAATGTTAGATTTTGGAATAGCTCCAGAAAGTGAGATCACTTTTGAACACATAATGTTAAAGGCCCAAAAGGGAGACCGTTTATGAAATTAATTATGTGAGCACTCTACAGTAGAGTTAGTATATAAATCTAGCATGAGTATAGTATACTAACATTGTGAAGTTAGGAATAGAAATGGGGTAGAGGTTAGGCTTAATTCTAGGGATTATCCTGTACCATAGGAGTTCAGTAATCACATGGAAGCAAAACAAAAAAATTGTGTTTCTAATATATTATGAAAGGCCTTATAACCCCATTAACTTCCTTTATGAAAATAGTGGTTCTGTTTCTCTGGAAAACAATTTAGAAATAACAGGGTTTTATTAAAGGAATTGGTGAATAACTGTTAGAATATGTTATCTTATTTCAGTAAATAATCACTTAAGACCTTACAAAAAGAATCTAACTCCTGATAAAGAAAGTAGAAAATCCATAAAAGTCAGCTATACTGAGAATGGGCCCTAATTCTCTGTAACATCCCAAACTTCATTCTAAAATCTTATAGTTGAATGCCGGTTGCTGCCCATATATACAAATATAAAACTATTTTATAGTTTACAGATAATTGGCAGACAGTTTCAGATATTGTTTATTTTAGATAATAAGGTTGAGAGGAGATTAGTTTCTTGTTTGATCCAGAAGTTTATGTTCTTCAGTTTTACCCTATTTCTCAACTATGTAACACTTACCCAAAAGACATATTGTTCAATATGTCCATTTTGTCAGGAAATGCTTAGATATAAATATAGAATTCTATTACTAAACAAAAAAATGAAATCCATGGTGATTTTCTTTCCCTACTTTAGTAGTAAAAAACTTTTTTATTGTATTTTACTGTTACTTTTAATGAAAAGTTATTGATAAAAATGTTGGTACTATTTTATTTTCAAATTCAGTGACCAAGAAATATCAGAGGAAAGAACATTAAAAGGACTTTTCTTTGGGTTTGCCAAACACAAAACCAAATTAAAAAATATGTATAACTGATTGACTTTGCTGTAACCTGAAACTTAATACAACATTGTAAATCAACTATACTCCAATAAAAATTTTAAAAAATATAAAACAAGACTTGAAAGTCACAAAAAATAAAATAAAATAAAAATATTTTACAGGAAATAAAATTCTTAATGCTTTAAAATAAATTGCTACTCATATAAGCTGTCTGATATCAAAATACGTGATCTGCTGACTTTAAAATCCAGGATCCCAATCTTACTTTAAAAAAAATTCAGAACAGTGTGTACATTCCCACAAAGAAGGATTTTTTTTTTTTTGCTCACTCTGATTACTGTGTCATAAAGGAAGATTATTTAAAGAAAGAATTAATGGCTAATAGAAATATATCAAAGTGAAAAACAGTTAAAGATAAATTTGCTGATTTTATAAAAGCAAAACGCAGCTGTGCTGTCATGTTACCTCTACACACTTCAGTATGCATTTCTTAAGAATTATAGAAGTTTCCTTACCAAGATATAGTTTCTAAATCAAAGTATTAAATTTGCGAGTTTTTTTCCTGTTTCTCAGTTAATTTCTCAATACATGGTGTCCTCATTACTTCAAAAATAGACCATTCTTTTGGTGAATTATACAAAATGTGATCCTAAGTATCTCAAGGTGTCGTTTCTTTGTGTATTTATACATATTTATTAATTTTATTAACTCGGTAGCCCTTTAACAATTATACATCAGCTCCCAAGTGGATTTTGTTATTCTAGACTAGGTGAAATATAAGCAGAAACCGTATTAGCAATGGAAGAGTGATATAACACATGAGCTACTAAAGAAAGGATTCAGGTTCTGAATGAGAAGTTATAAATATAAAGCTCTGTGTAAGTTTCCACTTGTAAAATTCTGATGGAGAATGTTCATTTGTCATAATTTTTTGTGCTTTCTGAAATAATCTAACCTATCATAATGGATGTTGTGAAAATACAAATAAAGTTTCACGGGAAAGGGAAACCTGTAGCATACAGATAATACAATGGACATAACAATTTTAATTTTTAAAATGTGCTGCCCGGTTGTTTTTTAACTATTCAGAGAACTTTTATCTCAAAAGCCACTATTCACGTTCAATCTGCACAATAAAAGAAGTAGCTCTAACTCATATAGCTATAAAGTTAACTGCAGTTAATTGTCAATCTTCCTTTATGTTTTGCAATTAAACTACTTTTGCTAATGGTTTTCAGTCCCTGGGTTATTTTTTTGGTTCTCAACAAATCTGTTAACAAGGAATGAGAAGCAGAGAAGCGTGTGCCCATCATTTGTTAAATTTGCTAACTTCTTTTAAAGCACCTTTGCTAAAATGCTTGGAAGGACAGTAAGTGAAAAACTACTGGCAAAACCAATGTTCTTTAAAACATGACTCATCGATTTAATGTATTCATGTCACCTCTGTTCCTCATGGAGAACCCACAGTTGGTTGTAATACTCATAGAGTGCCAGACCTCAATGTAAGGATAAAGACATGCAATCTCTGTTTCTATTTGTAAAAGTTCTTTCTGTATTTTTATTAAATTGATACTTGCACTATATAATGTCAATGTCTACTGACATTGGTAGTATTCTTGACTTTTAAAAATTTGATTATAAGAATTGATTTTATATTTTGGTCAACAGATTTTCCACATGACATATGATCTCGCCAGCGCTGTGGTGAGAATTTTTAACCTCATCGGCATGATGCTGCTCCTGTGCCACTGGGATGGCTGTCTTCAGTTCTTGGTACCACTGCTGCAGGACTTTCCACCAGATTGCTGGGTGTCTCTAAATGAGATGGTTGTAAGTAATTCCTATTATTTTACACTGTGTTTTCTACGTTTTGCCAACAAGTTCTAAATATTTATGTTAGAATGATCTAATTAGCCCCATAAATGGTGAGAGAAAACTTAATTTTGCTTGTATGGATATAAAATCAGACGTTTCTGTTTCTAGAGCTAAAGTTTATTTACATGAAATGTTCCAGGGGGATGTATATGTTACAGCCTCTATTTTTTAGATATCTTACTCTGTGTATATTGAGACATTTTATTTCAAAGGTACACACACATATAGTCATAGTATTGTACAACATTCTTTTAAAAATGCCTACTGCTCAGAATAACTTCTTTCTTTCAACATGATTTTAGCATTTACTGTGTTCAAGACATGCAATTCTAGGCATTGTAAACATGCAGACATGTTTCATCAATGTAAATGCAAATGAGATATGTATGACATGCAATGATATTTCAGATAGTACTTCCTTCTAGTGAAAACATCATGGGAAAGATAGCCTTTAAACTTTACCATAAAAGACATGTAAATATAAAAATGTCTGTGAAATAGAAATTTGATTTACATAGTTAAGTGTACTTATATTCACATTTAATTTTAAGAGCATTCATTTTGATATACATAGTGCAACACTCACAAAGGAATGAAACAATTGTGAATTTTTTTTTAAATTAATTATTTATTTATTTTTGGCTGTGTTGGGTCTTCGTTTCTGTGCGAGGGCTTTCTCTAGTTGCGGCGAGCAGGGGCCACTCTTCATCACGGTGCGCGGGCCTCTCACTGTCGCGGCCTCTCTTGTTGCGGAGCACAAGCTCCAGACACACAGGCTCAGTAGTTGTGGCTCACGGGCCTAGGTGCTCCGCGGCATGTAGGATCCTCACAGACCAGGTCTCGAACCCGTGTCCCCTGCATTGGCAGGCAGATTCTCAACCACTGTGCCACCAGGGAGGCCCGTGAATATTTTTAATATATATATTCACAGATATTTGTTCTCTCTTTAAGTTCTCATATTTTCTTCTTGCATTACATTTTAATTACCTTATATTTAATAAAACGTTATTTAAGTTAACTGCACATCAGAATAGCCTTCTCTTATGTTTCACATTTTATAGGTGGTAAATTTTATGAGACTTTCACAGAATTTTAACTTTGGCATAAATCGAACACCCTCTTCTTTTCCGGACTGTTCTATTATTAATTTCATAGATTGTTATTGTAAAAATGACATAGACATCTTAAGAATATACATTTTTGTCTCCTAACCAATGAAGCTCAGGCTTTGTGTTTGAAGGCAAGAGGGGTTACAGCACATGTTGAGAAGAATGTCTTGTTTTCTCCCTTTTGTCTCTTCTTGCCTACGTATTTTTCTCCCTTCCTCCCTCCCTCCTTTCCTCCATTCTTTATTCCTTTCACTCCTTTCTTTGAGGCCCAGTATTCACCTGGATCTCTCCTTCATTTCATTCATATCTGCTTAAATGTCACTGCCTCACAGAAGCCTTCCCTAACCACCCTAATATATTACCCAATTTGTTTATATTTTATCTTAAAAGAATTTAGCAACACACACGCACATGGGCATGCACACACACACACTTATTTGTTATTTATATTTTTCTGTGTTCCCCACACCAGAGCATAAGTGCCATTCAGTCAAAGAATTTGTCTGGATTTTGTTCTATACTTTATCTCCACTGCCTACAACAGTGCCAAACATAGTAATTTGTTGTAACCTAGTCACTTATCATCAAAAGTTTGAGAAACGTTCTTTATGGAACTTTCTGTATCTAAAAAACAAACCAAGGAGTTTGATGAACTCACTTTTCAAATCTGTGTAGTTTCATTGATTATAGATCTGTCACTTTTCTTATCACTGAAGAAGCAAACATAAAGACAGTACTAAGATATTTGGGGATGAGGAAAAAACAACGGCTCTTATAAACTCACGGCTGACTGAGTGAATAGTTATAAAAAACACTAACACCGCTGCCAAAAGATGATTCATCATTGGCACCAACTAATATTTAAGTTTGCAAATAATTATTATTTTAAATTTTCTCTATGTATCTTTTAAAAAATAGCAATTGTCATTATTGAAAGAGTAAAGGAATTGTTATTAGGTATCCATAAATGGCATATAATTGTATAATTATAATATTAGGAAATATACTAGTTAATATGTGTAGTGGTAAACACATTTAATGAAGAAAAATTTTAATGTCTTGCTCATTTTTCTTTAAATGCCTGTATATGTGCCCATTTGTGTCTGTGTTTGTTTTTAATCTAACATAGTCAAACCTTTGCTATATTCTGATGTTGAACAAAATACCTTTCCTGAATTTGCAATTTGCTTCTTGGGTTTTTTTCTTTTTGGCTGCAGTTTTACTTAGGAAATTGGCTCCCATTTTCTTTCACATTTATTTAATATTATTTCCACGTCTAACTCTAACGTAGAGCGTAGGAAAGAGTTAAGTCTTACATTCAACTATAAGGACCAGAAATTCTTCTATATTGTGAATATTAGTGATATGAAGGAGATAATAACCATAAAAAAGACAATTTTTAATCAATAGAGAATCTCAATAGTATCTTTTGACCTTGAAGATATTATTTTCTATCCTAAAGTTATTGAGTTCTCAAAAAACTTCCATCCATCACAACAAAACAGAGAAAAGTGTATTTACATACAAAGAGGGTTATAAAGGAGAAATGAAAATCCAATATAAGAAAAAAGCACTCTATATTTACACATCATGCTTACTGTATACAAACCCCAGTGCTCTGAGAAAGGCTATCTTACTTGGTCCTCACAGCAGAAAAATGAGGTATGCACTATTTTCCTCCATTTTGCAGTTCAGAAAACTGAGATTTTTAGAGGTTAAACTAATTGTTCAGTGTCACACATGTAGTAGATTATAGAATCAAGATTAGAATGCATATCTATCTGACTCTATAATTTCTGTCCTAAACTACGTTAGAATACCTTATGTTGCACAGATTATAGAAAACAGTTTAAAAAAGTAGTTACAAAAAAAGAAACTTGTAGTCACAGCACACCAATTATAGTAAAAAGTCACTTGAAAATCAGCATTTGAGCTTTGATACTAAAAAGTGGCAAGACTGATATGAGACGTAGATGTAGAAAAAGAAAATCATATTGGGAAGGCCAAAACTGGGAAGCCAGATCAGGGTGGATGCAGGACATGATTGATGCTAGTCATTTTGGGGTCTGGGCTTGACAATTGTGCTTTAACATTTGACATTGGTACTAAATGATTTAAGATAATGATTAGGTAGAGTGTGCAGCGAATTCCTTATGCCTTCCTTCTTTTCCATATCATGCTCTTAAATGATTTATATTTTTAAGTACTATTTTGAATCCTCCTTAACCATTTTTGCATTTATATCTATATTCTTATTTTCATATATATATTTTTTAAATCTTTCTTAAACACATTTGCATGTATATCTATACCCTTATCTCTCTATATATTTAAATCCTCCTTAATGATGTTTACATTTGTATTTATATCCTTATCTACATTTATACATTACTAGCTAGTTATCCATATATGCCCTAAGATGACAAATTCAGAGGCATTGCCATAACTGTACTATATCACTAACTGGTAATTTGTTCAATATATTTATTGTTATATTAACTATTTCTAATCTGCATTTTATTCCATAGAAGTAAGCCCAATTCTTCTTAGCTAATTCCTTTCCAGTCCTTATAAATTCCACTAAAATAATTGCTTAAGTAATGTTTTTTAAAAAGTCAGTCACTCCATTTATATATGACTGATTCATTTTGCTGTGCAGTAGAAGCTAACACAACATTGTAAAGCAACTATACTTCAATAAAACTTAATTTAAAAAAAGTCAATCACTAACCATGGTGGGCTACTTGAACTGAAGAGGTAAGAGATTCTGACTTGCAAAATGCAACCTGAATAGGAATTAATCTTGCTATGCATTTGTAATATTTGCTTTTGTTTCATTCAAGAAATGTTTGAATTATAGATTTCTGTCTGAATGAAAATCTTGGATTTGCCAGATAATTAATGTTTAACAAGATTAATTTTGAAAATCTTGTCATTCCCATGATATTTTGTGACTGTGTTTTAGGTGTATCACACACACTAAAATTGTAACATTTGATAATTAAAGGGATCAGAGGCAATGGGTTTTTGGTCTAAATTATAAAACATTATAAAATACTCATTTGAGAATCTAACTAAGAAAATAAAAAATACAGTGCATCTGAACTTGCATATTAATCTTGACATAATTTAGGGAATGACTTTACAGAATAAAGAAGGATTTGCAGCTAAATAATACATTCCTAGAGCAATGCGTCTCTAATTGAAATCTTCAGGTTTCCTGTCAAGGAGTCTACAGGGTTTCTCCCAGCAATCTGGTAAATATATGGATACATGTTGGCAATAGTTTGAAATGTTTCAATGTAAGCATATTATGAATTTAGTATCAACCTAAATACAGCATCTGAATTTACCTTTGTGGTTGAAGTGCATTGTGCCATGAGGTGCTATATAAAATAATTCTGGCATATAGGCTTAATAAATACATGATCCATTTGTACCAAATGAAGGCTTAATGACATGATATTAGACGTTGTACAAATTTTTCACCATAGGCAAAATGGAGAAATAGGTTTGAAAACTAAGTCATTCATTACATAGTACATAATTTGTGTGTTAAACTACATACTCTAGGAAAACTAGTTCTATAATAATCATCACTATATTTACCTTGTATACAACTATTTGGTTTCAGCAAACAAAACAAAACAAAACATCATCCATCACAATAAATTTAAATTGAGATGTTTATTAATTTATTTTTGTTAATATTTTGTTTGTAAATTTATGTCTGTTGCAGCTTTACAAGAACTATAAGGATAAGAAACATATCTAGTTTTATAGTTGTGTTTTATTTGAGTAATATCATCCTCAAAATGATTTAAGCCAACTCAAACATCATTCCTTATAATGTTTTATTTTCTTGTTATTTGAGGGAATCTATGCATTATTTCATCTTGAGAGATGCCATTCTAGAGGTCAAGCAATGTGCCTTATAAGTATCTGCGTACCCCACATGTCCTGTACCACTCTTGCACATATTACTAAATAAATATTAATTATTTATAACAGAATGGGTAATTAACAGCAGCATTTGAAAATTATGTGTAAAGGAGTTATTCTATTATGCATTTAAAATGTTGTTCCTTGGATAATTTGTGTTATAATAATGTGTACATCAAATGATTTCTTCAAAGATATGTAATCACTTGACCAACTTGTGGGCAATATAACGTACTCAAAATTCATGAAATCCAAATCAATGAGCTTCTCGAGCCTTTCATTTCTATATAAATGACAATATTTTTCAGCAAAACGTTAAAATGTATGAACAATACTAACTAAGACTATCAGAGGAAAAAAAAAGATATAAAATGTCTGGAAGAGTCTAATTAATAAAACCTATGTGGAGAAAATAAGAGATTTGATTGAAAAATCTAGATTACTGTGCAATTTTATTTTCATTTGAGGCAATGTGTCAGGGACACTTACTAATAACCAAAAGGCCACACACTATGCACATTTTCTAGCTCCCTTCCAGTTGGATGGGGCCCTGTGATAGTGATGGTCAGTGGGCTCTGAGTGACAGTATCATATTTTACTTGTAAGTCTAAGCAGTGAAGAGCTGCTATGCAGTCCTCCAGTTATCTTTTTCCTCTCCAGAGGCTTGTCTTTTAATGTGTAAACCACACCATAATATAGCTTATCTTGGCTCTCCTAGACAGCAGAATAGAGAGGGAAAAAAGCTGGCAGAATTGAATTTATAGAGACACATTCCAGAATTGCGTCTACCCCTGCAACCTCTGTGATTTTAGGCAAATCGATTAACTTTACTGTACTTCAGCTATGAAATGAGGGTATATTATTTACTCTTTCACTTAAGCAATCTTATTGAGTACCTGCTTTGTGCCAGGCATTGTTGTAGGCGCTGAACAAGCAGAGAGAATGACACAAAGTCCCTGTCGTCAGAGTGCTTACATTCTAAAGAGCTTTTGTTCATAGTACTTCTTCCTAGGTGTGAAAACTATACAGAGATTAGATAATTAGATTTCCTAATCTAAATGAATAGAAAATTATGTACAAAAGTCATTAATATAAATTTGAATTGTGGCCTCTGTAATGTGAGCACTGCCCAAAGAGCAAGGAGACAAGTGCTAAGGAAGTATTGCCCTCTTTCTGCTTGCCAAGACAGGTACACTTGAAAATGTGGCCATTCTTCCAATTTTTCCCTCCCTAATTTAGCCACCCAGAGAGTGCTTTTTTTTTTTTTTTTTTAAACTCACATAACAGTGTGCTAGTGGCAGCCTTATGTGGATTGAGCTTAAAGACTATAGGGGGTATAAACCAAGGGGTGTGGAGACACAAAATAGGGAGACTTGTATTTCCATTACTGTCAACTGGTTTTCGATCAGGAACATTCGACAAAGAGTGGGGATTGAGACTCCAGTCACTTTTAGCTCAAAAACTGTAATAGTCAAAATAAACGTGTGCTGGGGGGCTAGAGTAAAAAGAGCTGTTTATTGGTTTTAAGTGAATGATTTGGAAAAAAAAAAAAAGGAATACATATTATTCATATGCAATTCCCCATATACAAGTAGAATACTGAAATTTAGGATGACTATATTATTATCTATTGATATTCTAGCAAATGCATAAAGATAAAATTAAAATAGATTCACTTTTTTTTTTACAAAGCCCATAAACTAATTAGATAATGACTGATTGAAATAATACAACTGAGATAATATAATTAAGACATGAAACTAGATATCTCTTAATTAAAAATGTATTTCTCCTCTCTTGAGGTCTAGCAATGTATTTCAGATTTGAATTCTATACATTATAAATTATAGTATTATATTACTGATTTTTTTTCTAAGTACAATGTGTTGCCTTAACAGAATGTTTTAAAGCCCTAACAAGATGTAATTAATTTGCTGACAAGTCACTATGTAGCTTTACTGAGAAAAAAAGTGCATTCATAGCTCTGATGAGTTATATAACAAAGTAGGTCAGCAGACTGCTGACTGCTGTGATTCTCCTTTGTTGTCCTGTTTCTGCCTATTAGGAAAGCCAGCCTGGTGACTCTTCTCTATTAGATAGAAACACAACCTCTTCACAAAAGTGAAACAATTCACATGGTGTCTTCTTCCTTGTCAGACATGTATTCTTTTAGGGGAATCAACATATGGAAATAAATCATAATCTGACATTTTGTTTTCAAATGAAATGTACATTTCAGAAAAACTCTAACATGAATTATAGTTCCATAATAGAGAAGGATAAAGGATATTACTTAAATTATATATTAGCTATGACTATAGTAAGATGCTTCAGTGATAACAAGACCAATCCATAAGTTCTAAAATTAGTTTTCTTATATAGACTAGCTTTCAAATTTTAAGCAACCAATGGCTAGACCAAGCTCCATTCATGACATTACTTTATCTAACAAGTGGCACCAACTAAAATTGGAAAAGAAACAAAATATCTTACAGTTCAATATTTTCTCCAGGAAGATTAATTTACTAGACTTTGCTCTCCATCTCCATATATATTATATATATATAATATATATGAATTTTGTGGAGACTTTCACAGATGTAATGTAATGGTACATGTAACACATTATTGTGTCTATTCTAAATAAAAGGAAAGCACATTCATTCCCATTTTGCAAATGAATAGTCTGACCCAGAGAATTGTTATTAGATTTACATAAAGCCAGAAGCAGACAGTATGGGAACTGATGATGAAATCAATTTTTTCCCCTGAATTAATGCTGAACCTACCATAGCATTTTACTTCATGCGCCCCAAAGACCTTCATCCATTATAAGTTGTCAATTCATGTTTACAGAAAACAACTATAAATTGATTGCACCAGTGTAAGAACTTGGAATATATATGAAAATATTTGAAAAACTCATTGCGTTTTGTATGTGTATGTCGTTTTTAAGGTTTCTCGTTTTACTACTTTCATAAAACTGAAAATCTGGCAAAGAAAATCATTTATTCTGAATTTCTCATTTACTTAGGTATCACATGACATGAAGAAAGCCACGAAATAAGTGAGGGATATAAGAAAACAACAGTGGGAACATTATCTGAATCTTAGCATGAACATTTTCATAGTCCCATTATATGCTCCATTATTTCTGAGTAGTTTTTAAAGATGCAATATATTCTGGAAATGAGTAATCACTATGAAAAATTGAATTTGCCTTGTGAACCTTTATTTTATTTCAGTTATTTTATATATATATTTACAATGTGCCAAAGAGTATAGGCAATTTACCAAATAAGATATTAAGAATATGTACTAGAATCATTGGCTGGTCTTCTTTATGCTTTGAGAATATAGAGATGGGTACAGTGTGACCAGCATTTAAATACTCTTCTAGTATTACCAGCCAGGTGCCTCTACCTAAGGAAGCTCTACCTAAGGAAGAGTTAATTAGCACCTGATTCTGCTGTACAACCTGCTGACTCAGTCCATGCCTAGAGTTGTGAGCACATTCATCTGTGGACTGTAACCATTTATTCTAATTGTATAAGCTTGATAATGATGAAAAAATCACATAGGAAAATTGAGAATTCACCACCACCACATCTTTGTAATTTATAAAAAGATATATAACAGTGAACCCCCATATAGCCTCTATACTCCAATAGCATCTTCCAGGGCATATCATAAAGCCAACAAAATTTTTCTCTAAATGTATTCTAATGATAGAAATAAATATTAATTGTAATATCTATTTACAGTATCCACCAAAGCAATTGACTTACATACACAGAGCATTTTGAGCTAGCCTTTGTGGTCAATGTGGTAATCTAAGATCATGATTCCTGCATGTTTGGAAAGGCCTTCCAGTATAAAAATTTTTTTTTAAAATTCTTTAATTTCAGTTGTATTAAAATGAGGACACTATTCAGTTTGACCATTTCAGTTAGGAGTAAATAAACTATGTTTTCATCCTTTAGGTGATTTTTTTTTTAAATGTATTTGTTCTAAGGTAAGCTATTGATTCATATTTTTTAAAAATATTTAGTTAAATAAAATTATAACATGATTGGGAAAAATACCATTTCAGGCAGTACCCATTACTAGCTCTCCACTACTCCCAAACTAAAACTAAAGCATTAATGCTCTATTAAATCATTACATTCTGTCTTGCACTTTTGTAATTCTGCTTTCAACTAGGTTATCAATTATTAAGGAAGAAGAAAAAAACAGAAATTTGGCATACGCATGTAATCAGTAAATCAAATTAAAGTTTGTATTATTCTATAACAATTATACAAGTCGTTCTCCTGAGGGTAACTTTCCATTTCACTCGTTGATGTTATAATTTGTCTATAAGTTTTCATTATTATTTAACCAGAAGATCAGAACTTTTTAAAAAATAGCTCTTTAGAAAATGATGAAAAAGATTCCATGTATTTATTTTTATACAATGAAATATATAAACATGGAAACCTTATAAACGATAGGTCTGGATACCATTTATATCTGAAAATTTATGAGAAGGACATGTTCTAATGTCTCCTAATGTATTTCTCTATCATTTAATTTGTATCATAATGCATTGGGTGAACAAATTTAGTGTTCTATAAGAATTAAATGACAACAAAATTTGAAAGAGAAAGGGGAAGATAAACCCATTATTTTACCTAAGAATAAAAACTAAAAGACAAAAGTAGAAGATTAGGAACCAAATAGTTAATACAATAAAGATAGATAGCCTTTTCTCCTTTAGGCTTTGTTTCTACTGTTTAGGTCATCGGCCATTTTCACTAGATGTCTTTGAAGCCAGCTCTGTTTCTTCCAAAGGAAAGAAAACATACCTTTATCATCACCAGCTATTGTTTAAGATAGCTGGTTTCTTTTGCTGAGCTATAGTCTCGTTAAAATCTTTTATTTCTCATCTAGTAAGTAACAATATGTTCATGGGTATATTTCTACCAACTTTTTTTTATAAGAACCTATTACAGTACAGAGTTATAACTTCTACCAGGTATCTAATATTTAGTATATGCGAGAATTCCCTGGTGGTCCAGTTGTTAGGACTCCCCACTTCCACTGCAGGGGGCATGGGTTTGATCCCTGGTCGGGTAACTAAGATTCCGCATGCTGCGTGGCCAAAAAAAAAAAATTAGTATATGCAATCAGGTATTATTATTATTTGATTCTTTATGCATCTATCGGTTTTGTGACATTCATTCACAACCATGCTCAGCAAATTGTCTATATTCAGTTATGAATGAAGAGCTGATTAATTACAATGGCATAGCTTAACAATGCTTCTTTACCACTTAAAGATACTTTTACATACAATAACCAATGTTATGAATATATTATGACTAAAGGAGACATTCAAAAGATCTGGTAAAGTTCATAAAGAAAGTTGGTGATAGAACCACATCTAGGACAGGAGTCTCCTTACTTGCACTAGCCCCTATTTTCCATTAATGCATGAATGAAGACTTGTTGAAAACTTTGAATGAGGAAATCATACATCCAGATGATTCAGTAAAATAGAAATTCCCTTCCTTTTCATTGCTTTCTTAATAGAGAGCTTACCAGACCCTTCTAAAGGAAATAGTTTGAGGATAGCCATAAGTAAAACACATGGCCTTGGATTTCCAATATTCTAATGTGTAGATAGGGGCATAATGACACAAATTCTATGGTAACTCATCAAATTTGGTGGGTTAAGATACGTGATTGAAATATGGGTTTCTTTAATAAGAATTTGACCTAATTGGAGCAGACCATGTCTCAAGTAGGTGCCCATTTACTGGAAATCTAGTATGTTAGAGAAGATTGAAATAAAGAGGTATAGAGAAAACATTAATAAAGAGATATTATTTAAGGGACATACAGAAGGTTCTAAGCTAGTTAAATGGGGGAGGGTTTGTGGCACATCATAGCACTGGGAATGGGTATCGGTGATGGAGACTGCACACTTACTCTCCTTAAAGCAGAATATTGACAAATTCTTGCCTAATGGACAAAATTATTTCCTAAAGCAAGCAGCAGTGATGAGCGTCTATTTCAAACAAAATTGAAGAATTTGTTGGTTAGTGATAAGTGATAAGAATCAGAAAGGAAGCATTCAAATAATCTTGAGCTAAATATGAGAGACGGTATTATTGTAAACTGGCTAAGCATGGTCAAGCTCTGGAAATAGATTGGTTAGATTCATCTACTGGTTCTCTCATACTTACCAGCTGTGTGACCTTGGATAAGAGACTTAGCCTATTTATGCCTTGGTTTTCTCATCTGTAATGTGGGGATGATGATTATATTTATTTCACAGAGTTTGGAGTAAATGAAGGAACTTATATGTGCCAAATATACAGAACAGTTCTTGTTAAATTTCTCAGCTCAATACACACAAGTTATTAATAGTTGTAGTTGTGTGTGAACTAGAGTTGATTTTTCTAGTCTATAAATTTGTACATAACCCTCCCATTAAAAAAAATAGTGATTTGAGAGCTTGAAGTAGAAGCAGATATACCCTATACCTAGAAATATTAAATGGCATGGAAATAAAAAGTTTGTAATGCATAAGCCTGGGCAAAAACAAAAAAAAGGAAAAAACAGAATCTGAAAGTAAACCCTTGCTTTTATTTTCCTACCACCTACGGAAATACTAGAGAAAATGGTCTGATCCCATAATGATAGCTGTAAATAACATTTAGAATGAGAGAAACATTAATGACATTAATAAAAGTTGGAGCAAAGACCAGGAAATGGATACTCCGTTCACTTGGGATTCATGGAATGATAATAAATGATAATAAATGACAGAATGTGGAATACTTTCAATTTTATTTAATAATGTCTTTTGTGAAGTGAAATATCAATATTTTAAACTGAGTAGACAGAAATAAACTCTAGGGAAATTGAACTCCAAGTCAATACTTTGGTACTCCAAATGGGCTGAACACCTGGCCCATGTGAATTGCACCTTAAAATGGTGATATCTTGGAGAAGAAATGGTGGACTGATTGCATAGATTCTTTCATAAACCATGAAAATGGGCAAAGCACTGATTGTCCATGGTATATGTAAATAATGCATGAATTGACAAAAAGAGAATGAAGAAAGATGCTGCTAATTACAATCTGATATGTTTGATGTTAATTCCAAACAAGACTCTGCATGAAATTATAAAATAAATTGTTTGTGAGCACTGAGAAAAGGTTGTGTTTATTTAATGAAAGCAAGTCAAAACAGAGCAGCCTTTTTCTCACTTTTATTCTTTTATATATAAGATATGAAAAAAAGATTTGTTGAAAACCTTGCTAAGGACATATACAAGTCCACTATTTCCTTTTTGAGGTGAATATTAGACTGGTACATGCAGTTTATAGAAGACTTTCTGCAAGGATTTTCATGACATCTTATTATGAAATATTTGGACTAACAAAAATAGAATTGGATGGGTTAATAAGTGGCTGAGTGCATGTTTTCTGCTCTCACACACTAAAGTGCAGATTAATAGATTGATGTCAATATAGAAGATGTTTAGTGGATGCTTGCAAGATATGATGTCTTTTCAACATATTAATGTGATCTGAGGTGTTTTCAGCATATCAATAATAATTTGACTGAAGCCACCAATGATGCAGCCAACACGGAACAAAAAAGACATTGCTAATATACCATGTTATAGATTCGTATTTAAGAAGATATTGTTATATAGGAAAATGAACCAAATCTAATAGAATGGATTTTTTTTAATGTTGCCAAACATAAGGTCTTATAATAAGAATCAAAAAAAAAAAAAAGGAAAAAGACAAATACAGGAATCAGACATGGCTCAGTCAAGGATATGAAAAATACATAGGATTTTGGTGACTATAATTTCAATATATGTCAATAATTGAGATACTGTCCATGTTAAATAAATTTAAAAATCCTAACCGTCAATACTTTTAAAAGAAAAAGAATTAATTTTGGGTATCAAATTCTAAGATCTTATAATTCTACAGGTAATTATTTTCTTTACAAAAAAGGACATTTATTTATTTACTTATTTGGCTGCATTGGGTCTTTGTGCCTGTACGTGGGCTTTCTCTAGTCGCCGCGAGCGGGGGCTACACTTCATTGCGGTCCACGGGCTTCTCATTGCGGTGGCTTCTCTTGTTGTGGAGTGCTCTAGGCACGCGGGCTTCAGTAGTTCTGGCACGCGGGCTCAGTAGTTGTGTCTCGCAGGCTCAGTAGTTGTGGAGCACGGGCTTAGTTGCTCCACGGTATGTGGGATCTTCCCAGACCAGGGCTCGAACCTGTGTCCCCTCCATTGGCAGATGGATTCTTAACCACTGTGCCACCAGAGAAGCCCCGGCAATTACTTTCTGATCAGAAGATAGCCAATTAATTATCTCTTTCTTTTTTTCCTAATATCTTTATTGGAGTATGATTGCTTTAGAATGGTGTGTAAGTTTCTGCTGTGTAACAAAGTGAATCAGCTATACATATACATATATCCCCATATCTCCTCCCTCTTGCGTCTTCCTCCCACCTTCCCTATCCCACCCCTCTAGGTGGTCACAAAGCACCAAGCTGATCTCCCTGTGCTATGCGGCTGCTTCCTACTAGCTATCTATTTCACATTTGGTAGTGTATGTATGTCCATGCCACTCTCTCACTTTATCCTAGCTTACCCTTTCCCCTCCCCATGTCCTTAAGTCCATTCTCTACATCCTCATCTTTATTCCTGTGAAATATAAATCCTCACTGGTTATCTTTTATTCCTGAAATTATGCGTTTAAAACTATTTTTGATCCATTAATAAATTCATTTGTATGTAAGACAAATTAAGGACATTGTGACTCATTAATAATTAACTTTGATTTTCAATAACCATTTTTCTCAAATAGCTCACTTTATTATTTAACAGAGTGTATAGGCATTAAGAAAACATTAAAGCACATTTACATATTGTAAAAACCTAGGGAGAGTGCAGCTGAGAGAATGGAATTATGCCAAATTGAACAAAAGAGATTTCATTATTTTTACACTTAATCTTTTCAATTATGTAAACAGGAAACAAAGCCTCCTTGTTTGCAATGTGTCTTTCTTTGTAGTACATCACTTACTCTGTAGCTGAATTTAGTTCATAAATTTATATCACTCATTTTGACAGATCACTCTGATGAATTCCTTGATTGAGAAACTTAGAAGTAATGTGGCTCTGCTTCCACAAACCATTAACATCTTGTCTCATTTGTTCTATTTTTCTTTATTGCTTGTAATAAGAAAAATCTTTAAAATTATAACAAAAATGTTCTCCTAGAATTATTAGTCATTTGCCAGTTTCCATTTGGGGCATGATCAGAGCAAAAGATTACTTATTGTTTAGGAAGAAAGTCAGAAGCTGCATATTTCACATTTGACTTCACCAAAAATAATGCCATTCTTAATATAATTGTGATGCATCTGTTTGTTTTTTTCATTGCAGCCAAGTTATGGAAAATTGAACTTACAGTGGCTTAAAATGCTTATCTCTTTATTTAGAGATAAAAGAGATACTAGATCATAAGTTAACTCATCCTCTCTCTATGAATCTTTCATTTGTGAAATTACATTTCTTTAGAGAATCCAGAGCAAAGTTGGGAGAAGGAATATGAAATAAACAACCAATCAACCAAACACCTGTAACCAATTTCATCAATATTAATAGAACACAACTAATCACAGCCTTTATATAGCTTATTTTTCCACTTATTTCCCAATAATTTGATGCAAGAGAGTTCAACGGCAAGAGAAATGGGGAAAGTATCTGAAATTTATTCTAAAAATTAATTCTTGACTATGGAATTAATGCAAGTTCAGCCCAGTCTAGCATAATGTCCCATGCTATACTTCATGGGACATACTACAGTTGCATATACAACATAATACAAAAAATCTTGCTTATCAAATAGTTATGTAATATATTTTAGAATATTACATTTAACATGACAGGAATGAAAAATATTTCACCAACTTTTTTTTTTAACATCTTTATTGGGGTATAATTGCTTTACAATGGTGTGTTAGTTTCTGCTTTGTAACAAAGTGAATCAGTTATACATATACATATGTTCCCATATCTCTTCCCTCTTGCGTCTACCTCCCTCCCACCCTCCCTATCCCACCCCTCCAGGCGGTCACAAAGCACCAAGCCGATATCCCTGTGCCATGCGGCTGCTTCCCACTAGCTATCTACCTTACGTTTGGTAGTGTATATATGTCCATGCCTCTCTCTCGCCCTGTCACAGCTCACCCTTGCCCCTCCCCATATCCTCAAGTCCGTTCTCCAGTAGGTCTGTGTCTTTATTCCTGTCTTACCCCTAGGTTCTTCATGACATTTTTTTTCTTAAATTCCATATATATGTGTTAGCATACGGTATTTGTCTTTCTCTTTCTGACTTACTTCACTCTGTATGACAGACTCTAAGTCTATCCACCTCATTACAAATAGCTCAATTTCGTTTCTTTTTATGGCTGAGTAATATTCCATTGTATATATGTGCCACATCTTCTTTATCCATTCATCCGACGATGGGCACTTAGGTTGTTTCCATCTCCGGGCTATTGTAAATAGAGCTGCAATGAACATTTTGGTACATGACTCTTTTTGAATTATGGTTTTCTCAGGGTATATGCCCAATAGTGGGATTGCTGGGTCATATGGTAGTTCTATTTGTAGTTTTTTAAGGAACCTCCATACTGTTCTCCACAGTGGCTGTATCAATTTACATTCCCACCAACAGTGTAAGAGGGTTCCCTTTTCTCCACACCCTCTCCAGCATTTATTGTTTCTAGATTTTTTGATGATGGCCATTCTGACTGGTGTGAGATGATATCTCGTTGTAGTTTTGATTTGCATTTGTCTAATGATTAATGATGTTGAGCATTCTTTCATGTGTTTGTTGGCACTCTGTATATCTTCTTTGGAGAAATGTCTATTTAGGTCTTCTGCTCATTTTTGGATTGGGTTGTTTGTTTTTTTGCTATTGAGCTGCATGAGCTGCTTGTAAATTTTGGAGATTAATCCTTTGTCAGTTGCTTCATTTGCAAATATTTTCTCCCATTCTGAGGGTTGTCTTTTGGTCTTGTTTATGGTTTCCTTTGCTGTGCAAAAGCTTTGAAGTTTCATTAGGTCCCATTTGTTTATTTTTGATTTTATTTCCATTTCTCTAGGAGGTGGGTCAAAAAGGATCTTGCTGTGATTTATGTCATAGAGTGTTCTGCCTATGTTTTCCTCTAAAAGTTTGATAGTTTCTGGCCTTACATTTAGGTCTTTAAGCCATTTTGAGCTTATTTTTGTGTATGGTGTTAGGGAATGATCTAATCTCATACTTTTACATGTACCTGTCCAGTATTCCCAGCACCACTTATTGAAGAGGCTGTCCTTTCTCCAAAAATTGCATGTTACTACAAGAGTCAACTAAGTCAGCAAAAATAACCGGTAATTTTTGTTCTCTAAATATACAATTTAATATGTAAATTGGACTGCACATAGAAAATTCTTTAATAATCACATGAAAACTTGAGGCTATCAAATTAAACTAGCATTTGAAAAATAAATAAAAATAACTAAAAAAGAAAATGCAGTCAGTTTAATCAAAAGGTTTTAGCCAAACACTATCTGATTTAACCAAATTGACTTCAAAATGGATAGCAAACTTAAATGCCTAATGAGCCAATACAGTAATATAGATGCATGAATTAGAGCCAGTGTAAAACAAAAAGCAACGTCTTGCCTCTGGTGAGCTAGGCAAAGCTTATCCTAAGGGACACACCTGCTCCTCAATTTCATCTGATAATTATCACATGGAAGTTTATACCCAGTGTTGGCCAGAACTATCAAGGAAAGCTGGATATTCAGATTTTTATGGGAAATGCCATAACTTTTTAGATATAGCAACTAATACACACATGAACACACAGAGATGTACACAGATACACATACACACACAGCATACCTTGTTTTATTTCACTTCAATCTATTTCATTTTGCAGATATTTATTGTGGTTTTTACAAATTGAAGGTTTGTGACAACCCCCTGCATTGAGCACGTCTATCAGTGCCATTTTTCCAACAGCGTTTGCTCATTTTGTGTCCCTGTGTCACATTTTGATAATTCTTGCAATATTTCAAATGTTTAAAATTTATTATTTTATTTGTTATGGTGATCTTGATCAGTGATTTTTGTTGTTATTGCAAAAGGATTACAACTCACTGAAGGCTTGGATGACGGTTAGCATTTTTTAGCAATAAAGTATTTCTTAATTAAGGTATATACATTGTTTTAGACACAATGCTACTACATACTTAATAGACTCCAGTGTAGTATAAACATAACTTTAATATGCATTGGGAAACAAAAAACTCCCTGTGACTTACTTTATTGTGATACTGGATTTATTTCAGTGGTTAGGAACCAAACCTGCAATATCTCTGAGGTGTGCCTATAAGCACAAAAATTATATATACATACACAAGTATATATACAAAATGTATATTATATTATTTAATTATATATACTTATGTATCATTTTACATCAATATTATTTTTTAAAAATAATGTATGCCAAAATAAAAAATGACAGCAAGCTTGATTTAGGTCCAGTAGGCCATCAGTTTCCAACTTCTGAAATTAATCATTTAGTTCATAAGGTTGAAACCAGGATTACATGCTTTGTCTCTGCATGCATTGGTCCTTTCAGATTCAGGCCCTAACAGAATTCCTCCTTTCTCCTCCATTTACAAAAGGGAAAAAAATCGATTAATGTAAAAGGGACCTGGGGAACATAGGAGAATGGGAATTTGTCCACATTAGTGACTCAGCCTGCTGTTAGTGATAAAATCGAAAACATATCCAGCATCTTAAATTTATCACTAGAGATGTTGTTCAGTTTTAACTATGTAGTGTCCAGGCTGTACTGAATACAATTTGGAAGAGTATCGTACAGTACTTAAGTATAAGACCTCCTCCCTCCACACCACAGGATCTGTTTGCATCCACTTATTTGCATGAGATTAGGATGCATTAATAGCATTTATCTATCATCTATCTATCTATCTGTCTACTTATTTACCTGCTTACCTATTTATTTATTTATTGACTGACTATTCTTGTACCCACTGATCAAGAGGGAAAATAGACTGATAATCAAACAAAATCTTGCCCTAATAGTTGTCTATTTTTTTCCAGGAATATAGAAAATAAACAAAATAAAGAACTATAAAATATAATCCCAGGCAGCACAAATCCTATTAAGAAACCTCAAAACGGAGCACAATACAGTGACCTGGGTCAAGCAGATCTATTTAAAGGCGTGTAGTCCAGGATGAAGGGACAGCTGACTGGTGTAGCTGGAGTGGCGTGAGAGAGGAGTACAAAAATGATGTTGGAAAGATATCCAGGGACCAGCCAAATCACAAAGGGTCTTGTAAACCGCTGGAAGATTTGGGGTTTTGTTCTCTGTAAAATGGGGAACTGAATGAGACCCAGTGGCCTACGCTGTGAAAACCCCTCCCACTGCAGAATGCAGAGAAGGGAGTCCTATTTTCCTATTTCACAGAACAAGTTACAACACCAGGCACTAAGGGGCAGGAGTGTGAGAACATGTCTAAGTAAGGTGACAGCAAGCAAGTGGTTGGGCCACAGCAGTGGAGCCCAGAGCAGTGCAGAGGTCGGCTGTGTGTAATGAAAGCTGCAGGCAGCAGGGCAGAGCAAGGGGGTTTGACCTGAGTAGTGAGGTCCGGACGTGGGGCAGCAGCTGCCCTCCCCTGGGGAGAGCAAGGAAGCACAGTGGCCTATGTAAGTAGGTCAGACTGATCTGAAACATATGTGACGTATTCCTTAGCATTTCAGGTGGAAGACGGGGCCTGAGTTTCTGGTCATGAAGGTGGGAGTGGCTAAGAACTTAATTTAGATATAAATACTAAGCTGACCTCATGTTTTTCTAAGGAGGGATAATTTGGGTAGATTTGTTCTTTTGTTATATCAGTCAGTCAACGAATATTAATTAATTGTCTGCTCTGTGCCGGGCACTATTGTAGGTACTATTATCCTGCCTTGGGAGTTCTACATTCTAATTGAACTTGTTCCTATACAAGGAATAATTGGGAGTAAGCTTGATTTTCTCAAGTATCATGTTCAGTGAAGAGAAACCAAAACAGATGTTTGATTTCTGGCAGTCTTGGAACTTTAGTGATGCTTGAGCTCTTTGATTTGTTTCTGTCTTCATTATTTGAAAGATTCTCAACATGTATGCCTATTGAAGCTGATGCTTTGTCAATATGTATAATGACATCAAACATTAATGTTTGGGCTTCCCTCGTGGCGCAGTGGTTGAGAGTCTGCCTGCCGATGCAGGGGACACGGGTTCGTGCCCCGGTCTGGGAAGATCCCACATGCCGCGGAGTGGCTGGGCCCGTGAGCCATGGCCGCTGAGCCTACGCGTCTGGAGCCTGTGCTCCACAACGGGAGAGGCCACAACAGTGAGAGGCCCGCGTACCGCAAAAAAAAAAAAAAAATTAATGTTTGATTTTTCTTTCTACCTTCCTTTAATCTCCTTTAATATCACTACTTCTAGGAAGTCTCTGTTAAAGTACTCTGTGAACTTGCATTTATATCGACTGAAGTCGTTAGGAATCCATTTTTAAAAATTAGGCTACAATTGTAAAAGTAATATCCTGTTGGTTAACTGGCCATCTTCTTTTAACCCTCGAGAGCATCTTCCATGTCTCTATGAGCCATTTGCTCTATTTCACTCTTCTTATGTAGTGATACCGAGTAACAACTTCACGAAGGTCAAACGAAACCCTGTTTAAATAAAAGGGAAATTTGAATTTGACTCATTTCCTTCTAAAAAAGACAACAGATAACATATTAATTTGCAGTATTTCTCATTTTAGCTAATCATTATACTTCATTTTTTTCTTTTCCTAGATGAAAAAACTTACTAGAAAGTATTAAATCACTCTGTGTATTTAATTTGAAGGCTAAAATATCATTTGGCCTGTGCCATTTCTCTGATAATGATAGTTTCTTTTTATCAGATTTGCATGATAACCACTCGGAAGCTGAAACATATATGGAATTATGTCAGAGAGAGAGAGATTTTCTTTGAGGCATATACTTCAGTTTAAGAAAAAAAAGTTACATTCAGGCTCCTATTTGTTTTTCTCTCCTCACTCCATCACCTAACACTTTTCTGAAACAGAGAAAGCTGCAATTCAACTCATAAGGAAACTATTTCTTAGGTGTCTTCCAGTGAAATTTTAATTGACTACTGGTAGTTGAAAACATAAAATAATCAATTTATTAAATGGAGATAGGGCTCTATTAACAATATAATCATGAAGTGAGAATGCACACAGAGCATTCACTGAAATATATCTTCCAGTTCTGCAGAAGAGTCACAAATTTTCTTTTGACAAAAGAAAGCAATTCATGGAGCTTAAGCAGTACGCAGAAAATTGCAAAATTCTTTCAGTGCAATTGCTGTCATATTAAGCATCTGATAGCTGTGCATGATTATTTTCACAGAGGTTGCTAGGAAGAGAGACATAATTTAAATGCATATTCTTTCTGTAGCTACGACTACAAGAAACATAGTTGGCACTACTGGGGACCAAAATAATTAGAGTGTGCTTCAGCTCACTTGGCAATATTACTTAATATTTGTGCTCACTCTATGTTAGGAACCCTGATGCGCACCTCATCTCATTTAATCTTCACCAACTCTAAAGTGTGCATTGCTAATCTCAATTTTATAATAAAGAAACTTGAGTTCTGAGTCCTTAATATCTCTACTGTAAATGGTAGAGCTGAGATTTAAGTCGGGTTTGTCTAATTCCATGCCTCAAAAGCTCTTTCATGGCTTAGACATTCTGTCTCAACATCAGGACTTTGTTGATTATTTAGTGTCTTAGCTGGGGCTGCCATTATAAAAAGAAAAGAATACCACAGACTGGGTGGATTAAACGACACGTATTTATTTCTCACTGTTCTGGGGGCTAGAAAGTCCAAGATCAAGGTGTGTGTCATTTTGGTTCCTGGCGAAAGCTCTCTCCCAGGCTTGCAGATGACCATTTTCTCACCATATCCTCACGTGGAGGAGAGAGCAAACTCTCTGGTCTCTTATCATAAGGTCTCATGACTAATGCCATCATGGAGACCTCACCCTTATGACCCCATCTAAACAAATTGCCTCCCAAAGGCTCCATCTCTAAATACCATCCCATTGGGGGTTAGGGCTTCAGCATAAGAACTTGGGCAAGTTGTGTGTGGAGGGGGTGGAGAGACACAATTCAGTACAGAGCAACTAGGTTGTTTTGATCCTTCCTTCCAGTTTAACCCCAGCCAGGCACATCTTTCAGGTGATCAAAATTGGATGTGTCAGTATGTTAATTTTTCATGTGTCGTGGCAGCCAGTTGCTGATGATCCTGCCTCCTGATATTCACACTTCACATATTGTACCAGGGTTGGTTTGTGTTACCCAGAAAAAAAAAAAGGTAAAAGTGCATCTTCTATTCTCTCTCTCTCTCATCCCTTGCTGGGGAGGGTGTGCATGGGGACCCACCTGCCATGTGTGAGATGCCTTGTGGAAAGGCACTAAAGCGTCCTGCCAACAGACATTAGTAGCTGAAACTGGGTCCTCAGCACTCCTTTGGACGGCGCGTGCCTGGCTTATTTTTGGACTGACTCTCTCATGGGAGATTCTGAGCCAGAGGTACCCAACTAAGCTACTCCCTGATTCCTGATTCTCAGAGACTGTATGAGAAAATAAATGTTTGTTGCTTTAAGCTGGCAAAGTTGGAGGACATTTTCCTGCACAGCAATAGATAACTGATGCACTTGGCATTATATTTTTTTACTTTATTTTATGTCAACCTAGCCAAAGCAGCCTTCAAGTCATTCTTCTTCTCCACTGAGAGCATCCCTCAAATCTTACATTCTTCATGAAAGTTTTTATTCACTTTGATACTCTCAGATTTTAAAGTTGTGTCCTGAGTTAAATGCATAATGTGACAAATTTGTCATGTGCATACAATGAATGTGAATGTAGGTCATTAGGAAATATTCTTGAAAATAATAAAATAAGTAAAATGCCTCCACTATAAATTAAGAATTTGTGGTTATTTGGAACCAGAATAAAATCTGTCTTCTCACTACCTTTGAAGAAATTATTACTAAGCAAATTAAAAAGCATTTATAAAGCAATTATACTCCAATAAAGATGTTAAAATAAATAAAATCAAAAGCATTTGTTTGTAAAAATAAAATATGTTAAGTAAAAACATTTCATAATTTATACTTTGTAATCATGTAATAGGAAGTTTACATTTACTCATGTCAATGATTATGACACAATGGAACTGATTCTCCTATGTGGCTTGAGCATATCCCATTTATTTATATCTAAAATTTGCATATGCATTACATTATTAACCTAATGTGTATACTTAAGCATATCTTTGCTAGTGTAATTCCCAATTGATACTTAAACTGGCATCAAAACTGCATTTCTTCCTAAAATACGCTGATGTTGACTTGCCACCAATTTTTAAAAATTAACGTATAGTTGATTTACAATGTGTTAGTTTCAGGTGTATAGCAAAGTGATTCCGTTATACATGTGCATGTATATATATATTTTTTTTTGTCAGATTCTTTTCTATTATAGGTTATTACAAGATATGGAATGTAGCTCCCTGTGTCCCTGTGCTATGCAGTAGGTCCCTGTTGTTGATCTGTTTTATGTATAGTAATGTGTATCTGTTAATCCCAAACTCCTGAACACACTCACGTGGATCTAGAGTAGGGGTTTTTGATGTTTTAACATTGAGAAGGCAACATCATGCCAAGCAGAGTACTAGATAGAGAATTAGAAGGACTGAGCTTTAATCCAAGTTTTCCCTTTCTGCACTATTTAATCTTATAAATAGAACTTATTTTCTGTAAACTCTTTACTTATCTGTAAAATGAGGAAGTTGGACTTAGTAGTTAGCCTTAGAATTCTTAGTATTCGGTGAAAAACTGAGGACCAATATGTCAAATAAATGAATATGTATAAAAAATAAAGTCTAACTTATCTGGCTGAAGTAAGGGTGGAGCCCTGGAGTCTAGGCTTCCATCTCCCCAAGTCCTTCAAAGGCCCTGTCAATGTTGGGAGCATGGTGTGACAACCTAATGGATTAGATGCTCTTTAGCACTATTGTATTTATAATATTACAAAATTTTATTCAGTAGAGACCAGTTAACAAATATGTTATTTGCCATGAAAAATATAATCTGAATAAAGTGCTTTTCTTTTGGAGCTCTTGTCAATTCATAACCACTTCTTTTTACTAGCTTATGAATAAATATTACCATTTCATTGTCATTATATCATAATTAGTGACCTCTATACATAGGCCTATATCAAAATTCAACCAACCTGCCATGTGAAATAAATAAATGTAACAAGTGACACAGGTGTGATAAAATGCAGAACCTCCTCTCTTGTCTTAAGCATCAGATGTTTGAGCTAAGAAGAACATCTGGACCATCTCGTATAGTCTGTTGGGTTTAGGTAACAAATTCGTTATTGGCTGTGTGTGCTGGGCTTAAAGCCCATTGGACAAACCCTGAAACTCTGAGTAATCTACTGCCAACATAAAGTAAAAACTGTGGGAATGAGCAGATCTGTGCCATAAGGAGGCTTATCTGCTGACATTCACAGAAGCCGTACAGCATGTTGCACACAAGTACTGTCTCTGTATCCTTCAAGTCATGTGTTTATATACATATATATGTATGTTAAATATTTGTAAATACAGAGGAAATTGAAGCTTAGTCTTTTTTGTTAGCATGCATGGGATAATTCAGGAAGTCCAGATAAAATGCTCAAATGATGGGATCTTCAGTATGGTTAAATTTTCTAATGAGCAGGAGTTCCATTTTGGTTTCGGGGGTGGTGGTGGTCTGTGAAGCAGATCTGAAATGCACACTCTCTTGAAAACATGCGAATATTTCATTTTCTGTGGTTTGTTTTTCCTTAAATGTTCTATAGAAGAAAACAATAGCTCTCATAATTATTAATTTTATCATGTTTGGGTGAGTTTATCTTTAATATCTTTTGCAGGGATTGTGAATTGACTTTTCTTTAAAGAATGTTAAAAGAAAATGTCATTGAGAATTTTGATTAGTAGATTTCAGATGATCAAAGTCTCATGTAATTCCTTTTATTCTCTTCATGGATTTTTAAACCCACACCCCATCTCCAAAAGTGTTATGAATGGCTAGTTTATTCTTTTATGTCTAACAGATCCCTTTGATTTTTAAAAAATTTAGTCCTTGTCATTAATAAAATCTAGTTGCCTGAGCCTTTTCTAGAATATAAATGTGATATTATCTTATTGATAGATTTTTCTAGCTGTTTTGCTGGAACCTATTTACCAAAAAGCAAAATCTATCTAATCTTCTTTCTTTATACATCACTTTACTAAAAAAAGGTGTTGTATGTTGGGATGAGTAATTTTTCAGAGGAAGTTAGAAAAGAAAATCAACTTTTTAAAACTTTGTAAAGTGAAATATATATGTATGTATATATCTACTAGTTCTTTTCTACAAAAGATACATCAGAGGAATAAAATGCCTTGATAATATTTAAGCTAAGGTTATCACATTCATGTCTTTTAAAATTTTTCTGCGCTAATAAATTTCCCTTTTTAGTACACAAATTAGTGATTTCATTATAAATTTGTAACATAAATTATATCTCAAATTAGATATTTTCTTACATCTTGCCAAAAATATAATTAATGTTATTCTTACTCTAATATATTGGATATTTTTCATTAGCCTTGATTTTGGGCCCTTTTGCATTAGTCTTAACCTAAAAGTAATATGGCAAGTCACATTTTAAGAGAAATAACCATAATCTATGATTACAATATTTTTTAATGCTCTGTTGGCTCTTTTGATGATAAGGACTGTAATTCTTTTAGAATATTACTATGATGTATTATGAAAATAAACTTTATTTTGATTACTCTTTATTTTCCTTTTCAAAGTCGAAAGACCCAATGATGCCCTCTCCATTGAGTTGTTGTAAAATTTATAAACATTGTCTATAGAATGCTTAGCACATGCGGCATATAGTCAGCGCTCAAAAATTTTAGCCATTAGCAATTTAGTCTTTAGTCCCAATATTTGACAAAACTGTCTATTTCAAATTCATCCATATTCTTCATCGTTGTTCAGTCTTTGGCCAAATACCTTCTCAGCCTACACCTTTTGATACTGACAATTCTAACTCTCATTTAATTTATTATCAGGAAAATGTCACCCTTATCCCTCCTGGTTGTATCTACTTTAATTTCTGTTTTCTGTTTTTTTGGAATTCTTCAGTTCCATTTTCCTCCTGGATCCCTACTGACTAAGCTTTGTCCGATGTGCAAGGAATAATAGTTTGTTTCATTTCAGAAGGATGCCTGGGAATATTCATTCCAGTACTGTGTAAGCCTTTTGGATTGAAATAATTCTAGGGCAAATGTTTTAGGGGGAAGAGCCCGGGAATGTTATCAATATTTAGGAACCCACCATCTTGTACAGCTTTATAAAAATGCAAATTTTACCACTTTCTTCATAAATCCTTACCTTGTGTCACAAGATTCAAATATTAAGTCTATAAATCCTCATAACCAACTTAAAATTCATTTCTTTTTACTCTCTCCAGAGAAGTGAAAAGCACTCTGAGCTGTAACCTGACACCTGCTATTAAATCACCTCTACTGAATACACCTTATAGGGAGAGAGCAATTCACCTTCATGTTTCTCTAACACTGGGACACCACTCCAGTTTGATTGACTAGCGCACCGTGCATGTATAATCCTCCCCCTCAGATCCCATTGGTTAGATCTAAGGGTATACCAACAGTTTTTGCATTTTTTCCATGTGTGGTATTTTATCAGTTTGAATTCAGTCACTCAGCAAAGATTAATTGAACACCTACTATAAATCAGACATTCGCTAAGTCTTGCAAACAATGAAGAAAGGAAAGACATGTTTTGCATTTTAGATTCACTTCAAGAAAGGAAAACAACTAATCTGAAAAAGGTGTATTTCCTGAGCATTTCAACCTTCAGAAAAGCACATAATATTTGCACATTTCACCAGGCTAGCCACAAAAGAGGAGAAAGGAAGAGAAAGAAACACAAGCAACTATGCCTTCGTACCTGGAAAGAAAACATTGACTAAAGTATGATCTCATCACAAATCAGCAACTTGTTTTGGATAGCTGGTGCTATTGGGGATGTCATTGCTACCTATGCTTTTTGTAATGAAAATTTCCCTAATTATCAAACAGAATTTGATGAATATTAGATGTTCTGTTCTTCTATACTCATTTAATTATCCAGAGATTTACAAGAAACAAAATTGGGGGATTTTTTAGGTGTTTGTTTTTATTTATGCCTAGAGGTAAAAAATACTTTGGACTTATAATTGGCTCAATTCTTATTTATATTGCTGCTTACAGTTCATTCTCTTGTCCTTCTTCCTAACATATCCAGCTTTGATGTCCTCACTGTTGTTAACTACCACTCCTTATTATAGTCTACCCCACTGCCTCTCCTTCCCATGCAAATTATTTCCTATGTTCCTTGAAGGATTCAGCTTCATGCTCACTATCACTGTGTCCACCAGTACACCTGATTTTTTTCTTGTGGATTTCAATATCCAAACAGATGACTCTTCCAGCACCTCAAACTCATCTCCTCCAGTGAACTTATCCTCCACTCTACCGCAGCTAGTCTTCACACACAAGTAGTCTTTTTTTTTGGCTTCATCATGCAGCATGTGGGAATCTCAGTTCCTGGACTAGGGATTGAACCCGTGCCCCATGTAGTGGAAGCTCAGAGCCCTAACCACTGGACCACCAGGGAATTCCCTTGCACAGCTAGTCTTTAGGCAAACATTTTTATTACCAATCTAATTCTCCTTCACAATCTCAACTTCAAATATCCTGCTTTCAAACCACCACCTCATAGTTTGCCAGCTCACTACATTTCCTCAATTCCAAAACTTCCAACACTTTTTACTGCCCACTGGAATCTTTAATCAATTAATTGACTGTACTTTCTTTTCCTTATCTTTCATGCAACTCATGTCCTCACTGTCCCTCCAGAATAGGTAAGAGTTCTCCCTCCCCAGCTATCAGCACCAGACAAAGTTTTAATACACAACCAGCACCAACTTGTCAGCTGTGTGTGTGACATCCTAGAAGTGAATTATCTAGTCCCAGTTGAAAGACCCCATATAAAGCTTCACAGATCAGGGGTGAACCATTCTTGCTGATCTCTGCCCAAATTTTAGATCCCTGAGCGAAGTAAGTGATTGTTGTATTTTAAGCCAGTAAGTTTTACAATGACTTGTTATGTAATAATATATATTTGGTTATAGGGACAAAATCTTGATAATTTAATTGCTGTCATTTCTCAGAAACTCTGTGATTCTTGGAGTGCCATTTAAACTCTTCAAGCATCAATTTCATCATCTGGCAAAAAAAGACAATTATAATCTCTACCTCTTAAGGTTATTTTGAGAGCTAAATGAGATAATGCATTTAAAGTTCTTAGAATAGTCACTTAGCTTGTAATAATTTCTCATTCGTTTTTGGTGATTATTACTTTGTATAATAAGTACTTTCCTCAGGGTATAAAATCTTGTTTCCATCTTTTCTCTCAATCCTCTGTTCCTTTCTCTCTTCAGATTATATATAAAATATATTGTATATCTATATTTTATTAATATATTTTTAATCTTTTCTTGGTCTTTCCTATTGTTTTGTTTCTAATTCAGCTTTTTCTCTCCCATTTTAATGGACTGTTTTACTCATTCCTGCCTTTCTATCTTTCTTCTGTATCATCCCCAGGCCAAATTTGATTTTCAAAAGCTGTAGTGTGGTAATAATGTGTGAATTTAATAATACATGAAATATGTTAAATCATTACAAATCAGACAAAATGTTTAATATGAAAATGTGCAATTGCCTTTATTGCTAGCAAATCAAAATTAATAATTAAATGTGTGTACAAACTAGCTGTTAACCACTTAAATACAAAGTTTACTAATATAATTCATTTTTACAAATTCGTAAAGTGTACATGCTAAAGTAGAGTGACTTAAATATTTTTTAAAAAGTTAATGCTTCTGCATTGCTTCAAGTTAGCATTAAAATGATCAAAAAGCAGACATCCTAATAGAGAGGAAGAAAAAATAAACACCTGAATGACCTTGACATGGATAATCAAAATTTTAAATAGGAGAAAATTCAAAGCAGAGATGAACTCATAGTAGAAAATTTGAAACTGACTAAAATCATGTCTAAAATCAAATTGTACAGTGTTACTTAATTTACATATAGTGAGAATATGTAGAGCAATTTTTAAAAAATATCTACTAGTTATGTTTCAACTATGTGCCAGGGGCTTTGCATTCATTATCTCATTTAATCCTTGTAATGATTCTGCAAGTTTTATCTGCATTTTTATAAAGGATAACAGAGGCTCAGAGAGATTCAGCAGCCTCTCCAGTATAAAACAGCTAGTGAGAAGCCAAACACAAATTTTAAGGACCATCTCACTTTAAAGTATGCCCCCTCTTTCCACCATACTGCAGATTTTACAGGCTAAAGACAAAATGTTCTTTTTCAGAAAATGCCATGAAATTTTGAAAATGGGAAGTAATCAAGAATTACCTCCATACAATCTTAGTAAAGTAGGATTTGTTCCCAGAGTCAAAGATTAGTTGAGCAAGGACATGAAATACTCCCTGTACTTTAAATGACTTAGAAAGAATGTCATTATGTATTGTACCATAAATCCAATCAGGTAGTTTCATCAATGCTAAATAATTAAAGTCTTTATGGGTTAATACTTAAATTGAAAGTGTTTTTCTAGTTTATATATCAAAGTTCAAGGTGACCTTTATTCTTTATAAGCATTTTACACTTTGTTTTTTTTTTTTTTTTTTTTTAACATCTTTATTGGAGCATAATTGCTTTACAATGGTATGTTAGTTTCAGCTTCACAACAAAATGAATCAGTTATATATATACATATGTTCCCATATCTCTTCCCGCTTGCGTCACCCTCCCTCCCACCCTCCCTATCCCACCCCTCCAGGCGGTCACATAGCACCGAGCTGATCTCCCTGTGCTATGCGGCTGCTTCCCACTAGCTATCTACCTTACGTTTGGTAGTGTATACATGTCCATGCCTCTTTATTGCTTTGTCACCGTTTACCCTTCCCCCTCCCCATAGCCTCAAGTCCATTCTCTAGTAAGTCTGTGTCTTTATTCCTGTTTCACCCCTAGGTTTTTCATGACATTTTTTTTTTTCTTAAATTCCATATATATGTGTTAGCATACGGTATTTGTCTCTCTCTTTCTGACTTACTTCACTCTGTATGACAGACTCTAGGTCTATCCACCTCATTACAAATAGCTCAATTTCGTCTCTTTTTATGGCTGAGTAATATTCCATTGTATATATGTGCCACATCTTCTTTATCCATTCATCCGATGATGGACACTTAGGTTGTTTCCATCTCTGGGCTATTGTAAATAGAGCTGCAATGAACATTTTGGTACATGACTCTTTTTGAATTATGGTTTTCTCAGGGTATATGCCCAGTAGTGGGATTGCTGGGTCATATGGTAGTTCTATTTGTAGCTTTTTAAGGAACCTCCATACTGTTCTCCACAGTGGCTGTATCAATTTACATTCCCACCAACAGTGTAAGAGGGTTCCCTTTTCTCCACACCCTCTCCAGCATTTATTGTTTCTAGATTTTTTGATGATGGCCATTCTGACTGGTGTGAGATGATATCTCATTGTAGTTTTGATTTGCATTTCTCTAATGATTAGTGATGTTGAGCATTCTTTCATGTGTTTGTTGGCACTCTGTATATCTTCTTTGGAGAAATGTCTATTTAGGTCTTCTGCCCATTTTTGGATTGGGTTGTTTGTTCTTTTGTTATTAAGCTGCATGAGCTGCTTATAAATTTTGGAGATTAATCCTTTGTCAGTTGCTTCATTTGCAAATATTTTCTCCCATTCTGAGGGTTGTCTTTTGGTCTTCTTTATGGTTTCCTTTGCTGCACAAAAGCTTTTAAGTTTCATTAGGTCCCATTTGTTTACTTTTGTTTTTATTTCCATTTCTCTAGGAGGTGGGTCAAAAAGGATCTTGCTGTGATTTATGTCATAGAGTGTTCTGCCTATGTTTTCCTCTAAGAGTTTGATAGTTTCTGGCCTTACATTTAGGTCTTTAATCCATTTTGAGCTTATTTTTGTGTATGGTGTTAGGAAGTGATCTAATCTCATACTTTTACATGTAGCTGTCCAGTTTTCCCAGAACCACTTATTGAAGAGGCTGTCCTTTCTCCACTCTATATTCCTGCCTCCTTTGTCAAAGATAAGGTGACCATATGTGCGTGGGTTTATCTCTGGGCTTTCTATCCTGTTCCATTGATCTATATTTCTGTTTTTGTGCCAGTACCATACTGTCTTGATTACTGTAGCTTTGTAGTATAGTCTGAAGTCAGGAAGCCTGATTCATCCAGCTCCATATTTCGTTCTCAAAATTGCTTTGGCTATTCGGGGTCTTTTGTGTTTCCATACAAATTGTGAGATTTTTTGTTCTAGTTCTGTGAAAAATGCCAGTGGTAGTTTCATAGGGATTGCATTGAATCTGTAGATTGCTTTGGGTAGTAGAGTCATTTTCACAATGTTGATTCTTCCAATCCAAGAACATGGTATATCTCTCCATCTATTTGTATCATTTTTAATTTCTTTCATCAGTGTCTTATAATTTTCTGCATACAAGTCTTTTGTCTCCTTAGGTAGGTTTATTCCTAGGTATTTTATTCTTTTTGTTGCAATGGTAAATGGGAGTGTTTTCTTGATTTCACTTTCAGATTTTTCATCCTTAGTGTATAGGAATGCCAGAGATTTCTGTGCATTAATTTTGTATCCTGCTACTTTACCAAATTCATTGATTAGCTCTAGTAGTTTTCTGGTAGCATCTTTAGGGTTCTGTATGTATAGTATCATGTCATCTGCAAACAGTGACAGCTTTACTTCTTCTTTTCCGATTTGGATTCCTTTTATTTCCTTTTCTTCTCTGATTGCTGTGGCTAAAACTTCCAAAACTATGTTGAATAAGAGTGGTGAGAGTGGGCAACCTTGTCTTGTTCCTGATCTTAGTGGAAATGCTTTCAGTTTTTCACCATTGAGGACGATGTTGGCTGTGGGTTTGTCATATATGGCCTTTATTATGTTGAGGAAAGTTCCCTCTATGCCTACTTTCTGCAGGGTTTTTATCATAAATGGGTGTTGAATTTTGTCAAAAGCTTTCTCTGCATCTATTGAGATGATCATATGGTTTTTCTCCTTCAATTTGTTAATATGGTGTATCACGTTGATTGATTTGCGTATATTGAAGAATCCTTGCATTCCTGGAATAAACCCCACTTGATCATGGTGTATGATCCGTTTAATGTGCTGTTGGATTCTGTTTGCTAGTATTTTGTTGAGGATCTTTGCATCTATGTTCATCAGTGATATTGGCCTGTAGTTTTCTTTCTTTGTGACATCCTTGTCTGGTTTTGGTATCAGGGTGATGGTGGCCTCGTAGAATGAGTTGGGGAGTGTTCCTCCCTCTGCTATATTTTGGAAGAGTCTTAGAAGGATAGGTGATAGCTCTTCTCTAAATGTTTGATAGAATTCGCCTGTGAAGCCATCTGGTCCTGGGCTTTTGCTTGTTGGAAGATTTTTAATCACAGTTTCAATTTCAGTGCTTGTGATTGGTCTGTTCATATTTTCTATTTCTTCCTGATTCAGTCTTGGCAGGTTGTGCCTTTCTAAGAATTTGTCCATTTCTTCCAGGTTGTCCATTTTATTGGCATAGAGTTGCTTGTAGTAATCTCTCATGATCTTTTGTATTTCTGCAGTGTCAGTCGTTACTTCTCCTTTTTCATTTCTAATTCTATTGATTTGAGTCTTCTCCCTTTTTTTCTTGATGAGTCTGGCTAATGGTTTATCAATTTTGTTTATCCTTTCAAAGAACCAGCTTTTAGTTTTATTGATCTTTGCTATCGTTTCCTTCATTTCTTTTTCATTTATTTCTGATCTGATTTTTATGATTTCTTTCCTCCTGCTAACTTTGGGGTTTTTTTGTTCTTCTTTCTCTAATTGCTTTAGGTGCAAGGTTAGGTTGTTTATTCGAGATGTTTCCTGTTTCTTAAGGTAAGATTGTATTGCTATAAACGTCCCTCTTAGAACTGCTTTTGCTGCATCCCATAGATTTTGAGTCGTCGTGTCTCCATTGTCATTTGTTTCTAGGTATTTTTTGATTTCCCCTTTGATTTCTTCAGTGATCACTTCGTTATTAAGTAGTGTATTGTTTAGCCTCCATGTGTTTGTATTTTTTACAGATCTTCTCCTGTGATTGATATCGAGTCTCATAGCGTTGTGGTCGGAAAAGATACTTGATACAATTTCAATTTTCTTAAATTTACCAAGGCTTGATTTGTGACCCAAGATATGATCTATCCTGGAGAATGTTCCATGAGCACTTGAGAAAAATGTGTATTCTGTTGTTTTTGGATGGAATGTCCTATAAATATCAATTAACTCCATCTCATTTAATGTATCATTTAAAGCTTGTGTTTCCTTATTTATTTTCATTTTGGATGATCTGTCCATTGGTGAAAGTGGGGTGTTCAAGTCCCCTACTATGAATGTGTTAGTGTCGATTTCCCCTTTTATGGTTGTCAGTATTTGCCTTATGTATTGAGGTGCACCTATGTTGGGTGCATAAATATTTACAATTGTTATATCTTCCTCTTGGATCGCTCCCTTGATCATTATGTAGTGTCCTTCTTTGTCTCTTCTAATAGTCTTTGTTTTAAAGTCTATTTTGTCTGATATGAGAATTGCTACTCCAGCTTTCTTTTGGTTTCCATTTGCATGAAATACCTTTTTCCATCCCCTTACTTTCAGTCTGTATGTGTCTCTAGGTCTGAAGTGGGTCTCTTGTAGACAGCAAATATATGGGTCTTGTTTTTGTATCCATTCAGCCAATCTGTGTCTTTTGGTGGGAGCATTTAGTCCATTTACATTTAAGGTAATTATCGATATGTGTGTTCCCATTCCCATTTTCTTAATTGTTTTGGGTTTGTTATTGTAGGTCTTTTCCTTCTTTTGTGTTTCTTGCCTAGAGAAGTTCCTTTAGCAGTTGTTGTAGAGCTGGTTTGGTGGTGCTGAACTCTCTCAGCTTTTGCTTGTCTCTAAAGGTTTTAATTTCTCCATCAAATCTGAATGAGATCCTTGCTGGGTAGAGTAATCTTGGTTGCAGGTTTTTCTCCTTCAACACTTTCAATATGTCCTGCCACTCCCTTCTGGCTTGCAGAGTTTCTGCTGAAAGATCAGCTGTTAACCTTATGGGGATTCCCTTGTGTGTTATTTGTTGTTTTTCCCTTGCTGCTTTTAATATGTTTTCTTTGTATTTAATTTTTGACAGTTTGATTAATATGTGTCTTGGCGTATTTCTCCTTGGATTTATCCTGTATGGGACTCTCTGTGCTTCCTGGACTTGATTAACTATTTCCTTTCCCATATTAGGGAAGTTTTCAACTATAATCTCTTCAAATATTTTCTCAGTCCCTTTCTTTTTCTCTTCTTCTTCTGGAACCCCTATAATTCGAATGTTGGTACGTTTAATGTTGTCCCAGAGGTCTCTGAGACTGTCCTCAGTTCTTTTCATTCTTTTTTCTTTATTCTGCTCTGCAGTAGTTATTTCCACTATTTTATCTTCCAGGTCACTTATCCGTTCTTCTGCCTCAGTTATTCTGCTATTGATCCCATCTAGAGTACTTTTAATTTCATTTATTGTGTTGTTCATCGTTGCTTGTTTCATCTTTAGTTCTTCTAGGTCCTTGTTAACTGATTCTTGCATTTTGTCCATTCTATTGTCCATTCTATCTCCAAGATTTCGGATCAACCTTACTATCATTATTCTGAATTCTTTTTCAGGTAGACTGCCTATTTCCTCTTCATTTGTTAGGTCTGATGGGTTTTTATCTTGCTCCTTCATCTGCGGTGTGTTTTTCTGTCTTTTCATTTTGCTTATCTTACTGTGTTTGGGGTCTCCTTTTTTGCAGGCTGAAGGTTCGTAGTTCCTGTTGTTTTTTGTGTCTGTCCCCAGTGGCTAAGGTTGGTTCAGTGGGTTGTGTAGGCTTCCTGGTGGAGGGTACTAGTGCCTGTGTTCTGGTGGATGAGGCTAGATCTTGTCTTTCTGGTGGGCAGGTCCACGTCTGGTGGTGTGTTTTGGGGTGTCTGTAGACTTATTATGATTTTGGGCCGCCTCTCTGCTAATGGGTGGGGTTGTGTTCCTGTCTTGCTAGTTGTTTGGCATAGGATGTCCAGCACTGTAGCTTGCTGGTCGTTGAGTGAAGCTGGGTGCTGGCGTTGAGATGGAGATCTCTCGGAAATTTTTGCTGTTTGATATTATGTGCAGCTGGGAGGTCTCTTGTGGATCAGTGTCCTGAAGTTGGCTCTCCCACCTCAGAGGCACAGCACTGACTCCTGGCTGCAGCCCCAAGAGCCTTTCATCCACAGGGCTCCTTAATTTGGGATGATTGGTTGTCTATTCAGGTATTCCACAGATGCAGGGTATATCAAGTTGATTGTGGAGCTTTAATCCGCTGCTTCTGAGGCTGCTGGGAGAGATTTCCCTTTCTCTTCTTTGTTCTCACAGCTCCCAGGGGCTCAGCTTTGGATTTAGCCCCGCCTGTGCGTGTAGGTCGCCGGAGGGCGTCTGTTCTTTGCTCAGACAGGACGGGGTTAAAGGAGCCGCTGATTCGGAGGCTCTGGCTCACTCAGGCCCGGGGGTAGGGAGGGGCACGGAGTGTGGGGCGGGCCTGCGGCGGCAGAGGCCGGCGAGACGTTGCAGCCTGAGGCGCGCCTGTGCGCTCTCCCGGGGGAGTTGTCTCTGCATCCCGGGACCCTGGCAGTGGCGGGCTGCACAGGCTCCCCGGAAGGGCGCGTGGCCAGTGACCTGTGTTCGCACACAGGCCTCCCGGTGGCGGCAGCAGCGGCCCTAGCCGCTCTGGGCGGCCCTAGCCACGTCCGTCTCTGGGCTCCGCACCCCTAGCCGCGGCTCGCGCCCGTCCCTGGAGCTCTCTCAAGCAGCGTTCTTAATCCCCTCTCCTCGCGCACCAGGAAACAAAGAGGGACGTAAAAGTCTCTTGCCTCTTCGGCAGTTCCAGACTTCTCCCCGGACTCTCTCCCGGCCAGCCGCGGTGCACCAACGCCCCGCAGGCTGTGTTCACGCCGCCAACCTCAGTCCTCTCCCGGCGCTCCGACCTACACTTTGTTTTAATTGTACAGATTTTTAAAAATAACTTGTAGCCAATAAGCACAAGTAAAAATAAAAGTAATTTAGTGGAACCATGCATTTGATATACAGATCCATATATTAGGAATATCACACTTTTCCACTACTAATTAAATCAATACAATGTTAAGACAATAAATTTTCTTCACAAATGATGTCATCAAAGTCCACAATTTGGTCAAACCTAATAAAACACCCCTATATTTGCAGGCTGATTTGCAGGAGAAAGTAGGGATATCTAAAAGAAAAGGCTGAATAGATTTTGGAGAATACATAAGTATTCAGATATTTTAGAAAGAAGCAAAAGGATTTCTCTCAGCAGAGCAATTATAAAGCTTAAATGTTAAACCCAGAAAATTGTGGAGGGTGGAGGGTTTTTTGCATTTGTTTGGGTTTTTTTTTTTTTTTTTAGAGTTTTTAATAAACTAAAAGCTGGGTTTTAGACCATTGGTCATAAAAAATTTTTTTAAAAAGATAAACTAGTGAACTACATTCAAAGGACAGCCATTAGGGTTTTTGTTTTTGTTGTTATTTGACATTTAAGGGTAGGAAATTGCAAGGTACAGTATTCAACTCTTGGTATTTTGGAAATGGGCAGCTGTAAAAAACACCTTAGGAAGTAAACATTTTTGAAAATATAGAGCTGACCAATGTCAGCTAGCTGTGTAGGAGTCAATTCACAGAAAATACTGCTATGCCAAAGCAATTTAACCTTATTTCATTTGGAGCACAGCAAGAATACTTGAATATACGTTTCATATTATAGCGTAATTCATATTGTAAATTATAGGCATATAAATGAATTATAGGCATGTAATATGAAGCACAGCAGGACAACTAAACTATGCCTTTCATAAAATAGGCATATACACTGCTGAGTTTTTGTTGTTTTGTGAAGTTAGATTATATTTTTCTTTTATATGCTCTGTAGTTAAAAATTTTCCTTTTCTTTCGGTTAATAGGTGATTGAAGAAGGAATGTGGTTTCTTTCCTCTGTAGTTAAATACAAAAACACATGAAACTTTTAGGGTTCATATGGTGAGCAGATATAAGTGCTTCTGTACGCTCTTCAGGGAAAAGTTCTTGTTAAAATTCGTGCTCCCATGAAAAGAAAGAGGAGCTTTATATGACTTATCGTTCTCAGTTGCTCCATAATCCATTTGTTTGTATTGTTCCAAAGAAATGATCCTTAAAGGAGATGGAGAGAAAAGGCATTCAGAGTACATGTAAATATTGCAGTGTAAGAGTCATACCCATTAGATCCATCACACTTTATCTAAACAAGTTTTCCCTTTCCAAACAGTTAAATAAAATTAACTGCTGGGAGAGATGAAGCCATTCTTTAGATGAGGAGAAAGAATGGAAGAAACTTGCTTGTCCAGGCTCAGGAAAGTAAATGTCTACTATCTTTTATCTCATTCTTACAGAATTACAGCAACACTGTTCATCACTCATTTTTGCTTCCATGTCATCAAGTTCTAAATCTTAGTTTGTCGTATGCTTTATGTGTGTTCCTTCTGCTATTCCCAAGTATTGGTCTGCTTCAAGTCATCATTATTTCATATTTAAATTGTAGGTAAAATCTTTTAGTAAATTTTCCAGCCTCTCCTTCTCTCTTTGCATGATTCCATATCACGTCTCTTAATCAATTCATGAATCAATCAATAAAAATCAATCACTTTTCCAGTCCAGGATCACAGTGACTCTAATTCATTTCAGACTCTAATTCATTTCTAACCCTAACCCTAATCTTAATCCTACAGCATGGAATTACTTCAAAGCTCTTCCCCAAATGCCTCAAACGTGTCATCTCTCACTGGTCCATTACTCAGCCCCTTACATGCTTAGTTGACCCTTTGCTCTCACTTACATGGAATTAGATTATTCTGTCCTGTATATCTGCCTTCTCCTTGCTCTCCCTTTCTCACTACCATCTTCATATGAAATATCCTCTGCCATTTTCCCAGCTAAAATTATTAAATCACTCTGTAGTGCTTAAAAGTATTACCTGACATCATTACTAATATGTTTCCAGAAATTAACCTATAGTTATTTCATGCATTCTTGTTATTTATCTTCAAGTATTTAATGCAGGATTTTTGAGTTTACCAAATTATCTGATAATTGAATTTCTTAGTATTAAATGAAATACCAAACAGAGGATGTTAATCACTATTATGTGAATATAAATTTTATAAGTGCTTTATTGTGTGATGCACAATGTAAGAAGATACAGGCTGTTAACTGAGAGCATGCATCACTGTATTTGAATTTATGATAATGATTTTATACTATTCCTATCAACAATGGGCAAATTTAACCGTTTGGCAAGAAAATATCAAACCACCACGCATCCATTGTTAATTACTCATTATGTGTGAGGAACTATATGCTAGTAATTGTAGTAACATATCAATGCCATCTTTCCTGATTTCATTATGTTTACATATTAAGTACCCAAACTAAGGACCGTTCATGAGAATTATAAGAAATGACTCCTTGATTACAAACATCTTTTATCATTAAGGATGATGCAAATACTTTCCTATGAGTCATGGCACATATATTTATAAATCTGTGTATATATTATATAACTTATAGATATAATATATAAAATATGCACAATATTTTAAAAATGAGCATGTTTTCCATGATAAACAGTAGCAATAGAAATCATTCTTTTCTATTATTTATACATTTAAATAAATGTATTTATTAATGAAGACCTAAAATACTGAGACTACATTTTGTATTTTCGATAAATTTTCAACATTGTCAGCAATAAACAAAGTGAAAATATATATACTGGGAATATGTTAAGGTGTATTAAAGAAAACAAATCCCCAAATGCAGTTTAGAAAATAATTTAATATTTGTAATTTAATAGTGGCATTCCATCCCACCTTACTAGTGAATGTAATATTTTTCCCAGTCTTTGGAACAGTTTGGCAAATTTGTTTATTTAGAGTTGGTTTTTGTCCCTATAACTTTTGATTCTGAACCTTAGGTGGCCTTACTCAGAAGATAAATATTAATTTCCTAATTTCTATACAAGTCATAAGCACTTGGTTTCTTGGTGTATTTTTTAAAATGAAGCAATTAATGTGTAGAGTTAACTCTTAATCACAACTTTAATGTTTTTATTCTTTTAACGAACTTAGGGTTACCAGGAGGGAAGGATGGGGGGAAGGGATGGTTAGGGAGTTTGGGATCAACATGTACACACTGCTGTATTTAAAATGGATGACCAACAAGAACCTATTGTATAGCACAGGGAACTCTGCTTAATGTTATGTGGCAGCCTGGATGGGAGGGGAGTTTAGGGGAGAATGGATATATGAATACGCATGGCTGAGTCGCTTTGCTGTGCACCTGAAACTGTCACAACATTGTTTATCGGCTATACTCCAATATAAAATAAAAAGTAAAAAAAGAAAATAAAGTAAATCAAAAAAACATTTTTTTTTTCTTTTTGCGGTACGCGGGCCTCTCACTGTTGTGGTCTCTCCCGTTGCGGAGCACAGGCTCCGGACGCGCAGGCTCAGCGGCCATGGCTCACGGGCCCAGCCGCTCCGCGGCATGTGGGATCTTCCCGGACCGGGGCACGAACCCGTATCTCCTGCATCGGCAGGTGGACTCTCTCCCACTGCGCCACCAGGGAAGCCCAGTAAATCAGAATTTTTATGAAGTACTTTTTATAAACAATGAACTTGGCAAGATCAGGGAAAGTAAGCATGTGATCGACATAGTTCTCACTCTCGAAAAGGTTTAGCTGGGAAGAAAAGAGAAAGATAAAAATACATAATTTAAAGAATATCCCAAGAGAGTAGTGGAAGGTATTTTGGAGTTCTTACATTCAGAAACTCTTTAGTCAACCTCTGTCACGTGCCAGACCTGGGAGAAGTCCAGGCACATGATGGTGAACAAGGGAGACGGGAGCAGAAGTTGTTGTATGGATATGTTAGCAAGTGAATGTTTTACAAATGCAAATTGTCATAGCGGTTCCAAGGAAATGTTGCCACAGAAGAGGCAAAGACTGAGCTGAATTTTGAAGAACGGATAGATTTTAAATCTGTAGGAAGAGGGGAGAAGAGCTTCACAGACACACAGAATATAGTGAACAAAGATATCCCTTGAGAGGAACTCTGATTCAGAAAAGTCTACAGGTTGTTTGGGAGCGAGGAGGAACTTGGCTGCAATGTAGAATTTGTGGAGAAGCATGGAGATAAAGTTAGACAAGATAGAAAAGTAGACTGAGGCCTGATTGTGGGGTCCCTTGAGTGCTGGGCTGAAGGAAGCTGAGTTTAGGAGATAGTCACTGAAGGACTCTTATTTATTTATTTTTTTTTGCGGTACGCGGGCCTCTCACTGTTGTGGCCTCTCCCGTTGCGGAGCACAGCCTCCGGATGCACAGGCTCAGCGGCCGTGGCTCACGGGCCCAGCCGCTCCACGGCATGTGTGATCTTCCCGGACTGGGGCACGAACCCGTGTCCCCTGCATCGGCAGGCGGACTCTCAACCACTGCGCCACCAGGGAAGCCCAAGGACTCTTATTTTTAAACTGCCTGCAGTAATCACTGCCTAGTCCCCTGTTTGAGCCTAATGTTTCTCCCATTAACATCTCAGCAATGCAAAAGTGGCTGCAGGGTAACTGAGGAAACTTGTGAATGGTAGAGTTGTCAAAGGGACGGGATAGTTGATGGATACATATTTTTTCAAGTTGATAAATTATGGCAAGTGAAAGGACAATTTGCTGACATTGGATTAGTTTAAAAAGTAAGCCTAAAAAATATTTATGAGATAGATATTAGACTTTTAGCCTGTTTAAGTCATATTGCATACATAGGTATCTCAAACTGATAAGGGGACTGTCCACACATACATACCTATGGTTATAATTATTTAATAATTGTAAATTAGAAAATTTTATTCAACATTGAACTCTATATTTTTCAGATCCTCGCCTTTAAGAAGGAGTTGTAAAAACATACATGCATATCTAAACAGTATATTTTACAAAGCATACTGTTTGGTTTTTTTAACTTTATGGAAAGGTTTAATAAGCTCTGTATTCATCTTGTTGGATCTGCTTCCTTCACGCATTATTTTGTTGACATATTCATCCCTGTCATTGCAATGTTACTGTAATTCACTTATTTTCAATGCAGCATAATATTCCACAATGCACGTATACTGTTTCTAGTTCTTTCCAATTAAAAGCCATGCTTCTGTGAACATTCTTCTTTACACACTTATTTGTGCAGGAGTTCCTCTTGGGTATCTAACTGTAAGTGGAATTGAGAAATTGTAAGATATGTAAATCACATGAATTAAACAAGTTAGCTGTCACTTCTGGGTTTAGGAATTAGAACCCTGTGTGGTTTTAGCATAGTCCTGGTAAATTTTGAGGGAATAGGTTGAATACAAGGTAAGGAAAGGGGAAGCAGGGTTTACTAGGGCACCTGAGTAGAACTCTGACCTGAATGTATCCAAGAGTGTATGGTTTGTGTGAAACTTGATTATGTTCTGTTATGAGTTAGAGAAACACAGAAGACTTTATGTTACAGAAACATGAGATTGCATTAAGTAAGCTCTACCAGGTAGGTAGAAAGATAGGTGATCAAGGCTGGGTTGCCACTTCCATGATGTTATCAGATCCTGGCCTCCATCTGCCACAGAGTAAGACTGTTGCTGTCACTCTTGGGAAGACTTCCCTACCCCAGCCATCAAGTGCACATTTCAGGCAAGAAGAAGAGAAAGGGCAAAGGGCAGAAAAGGGCAACTCCAACTGAGATGGCCTCTTAGGTTTCCAGAAACTCCGCCCAGTAACTTGGACTTTCATCTCATTGACACGTGGTGAATCACTTGGCTGTCCCATTCTTTCAGGAAGTATAAATAATGTCTTTAATTAAGCTGGGCATATTGTCACCCCAAATTGTATGGGGTTCTGCAGGGGAAAAGGGGATGGATATTGATAAAGTGATCAGTGGTGTGCCACAGGATGCAAACAGAGTGTAAAATAGGCATCCGTTGTCTTATAATCAAACAAATCGTCTCTGTGTCTAGAATAATAGAAATACAAAATTTTAGAGGCAAAAATAAACCTTTCATTCCAGAAGTTCAAATTTGCTTTTTTAAAATGGAAAATGCTTAGAGAAGGTAAATGACTTTATTAAGTTCCTAGAATCATTAGTGACTGATCTCTTAAGCCAACATTTCTTGACTCTGAGGCAAGTTTATTTCTGTTTCCCCATGTATTTCTCCCCTTTCTACCAGAAGCACTACACAGGCAGGGTCCCCACAGAGAACACACATGGCATTCGCAAGTTGCCAAGCTGAAGGAAGTTTTATAAAAGAGGACTATTTACCAAGTTGTGAGTGGAATTTGGGGACCACGAGAGATAGCAGGGTGCCCAGGATGGTAATCACAGAACTGTTCCCAACACTAAAACCCAGAAAAGGGAGTCTTGTAGATGGGGCTGCATTGGCAGGAGTAGTCACCTTCAACAGAAAACATAGCCCATGCACTCTCTTCAAAGCGGAAGCCCAAAATACTGACCACATTCTCCTTCCCTCTCATCATCTGTCAGGGTTTCCTGTTGACTTAATCCAACTGGAAGTCAGAAGCAAGGGAGCAAGTTACTGTGTAATCCAAATGGGTCAGTTTTCTGGGCAAAGGATAGGGTAGAGAGGGGTGAAGGACAGACATGGAAGTGCAGGCAGATTTCCAGCTAATTCTGAGATCTCCAATAGAAACACTCACTTATTTACTCAAATATCTTAGGGGACTTCTGGCTCTCAATTTTTCTAGCATCCTGGTTATCAGTACTCCTTTGGGCTTCTGGTTGACATGCTACTATTGGCTTCTTCCTCTCTCATTCCCTATGATGTGAGGGTATCAGCCTCTCCCGTAGGGAGCTGATTTCTTGCATTCGAGGTACCTCCCAATGGCTACTTGCAAGTACTGGATAAACAGCCACTTGGTAAACTGTTCCAGTGTTCCCACGAGAGTCTCCCATCCTAGTAACTATGCCATAGCTCTTTCAGGATATGACATAATAGCTCATACGGTCCCAGAGCAGTGTGGAAAATGAATCTGGAAAGACAAATAGATGATAGGCAACATAATCCCCATTAGAGTCTGCTTTTTCCTTTTTTGGTCCAGGATCAAAAGATGCAAAATTATATAGAAACTAATGGAGATTCATGTTTTTCCTTTGAAGAAAAATGATTATTTCAAACTTTTACTTCACACTGGTAAAAACACTAGTTTTTACTCTGATTGCATAATCTCAGTTCCTACATTTGGAAGGATGCTGTGGAGAGCATGAATTTGATAGCCAGAGCCCTAGGCCAGGAGCTGACAAGCCAAACTATGGCTCATGGGCCAAATCTGGCCCACTGTCTGTTTTTGTATAGCCCGCAAGGTTGAGATGATTTCTACATTTTTAAATGGTTGAAAAAATATCAAAAGAAGAAAAACATTTTGTTATAAATCCAAATTACATGAAATTCAAATTTCAGTGTCCACAAATAAAGCTTTTCTGGAACTGGGGAAAAAAAAAAAGAAGTAACTCATAGTCCTTTTAAGTCTGTCTATCAAAGGAAGCTTATATAGTGTCATAGTGAACCACACTCTGAGCTCTCCTAAACAAGGCACAAGGTATTTGATACTTTTAAGCAAACCCAGACTGCCACAAAAAGACGTTCCTCCTAAATTCCTTAAAGTGTCCAAGGAGATACCTGGCAAAAACATAAGTTTTGCATCACTGGGGCTTCCTGGCACAAAGGGACACATGCAAAAAGAGCCCAAGGACACCACTATTTATCTCCTAATATTCTGTGCTGAAGATAAGTCACTCCAGTGTAAATGTGCAATTTATGCTCTGGTCTTACTCTGGTCAGTTATGCCAATGGGTTATAGAATTCGATATAAATCTCCAAATTAAAATAAAATACTTTTACAGAGAAGGCAAACTGCCTTGAGTTACACATTCTGCTCAAAGAAGCAATTCACAAATGGCTGATGTCCCTAAGCATAGTATTTTCTTCCATTTCCACGACTGCATTTGCTTTCTCTTCCCACATCTGCGTTAATCTTAGGATCCAGCTGTTGACAGTTATTTTGATTTATCAGCATCAGAATCTAAGTGGAAACTTATTATTATTTTCCTCACGGGCTTGCCAACCTACACCCATGCCCTTTTTCCTACTGTAACGTCATTTGGAAAAGATCAGATTGCTTGGTTTAAAAGCTGCATGTAAAACAATATTAAATAGATTACAAGTCCATTAATGCTTTCAGCATTATTTTTTAGCTCAGATGAGCTCTGATAGGTAATTATCCTTATTTTATATATTCATGCATAATATATATGATATATAGTTAATTATATATTAAAGTAAATAGAAGCATGTAAAATGGGGCAGACATGTTTAATGTTTATGTTTGCATATATTATTCAATAAATATAGTTTAATGAATATGTCTTCTCACCTTTCTTTGCTTGCATTTCAACATTATAATCACTTTTTTCTTCTGGCATTCAAAATATGGCAGGACACGGTTAAAAGTTAAATAGAGAAATGCGTTTTTATCTACTCATAAAATCAATTCACAAACTATTGTTGTTTTTTTCCCCTAAGATGTAATTCACATGAAAAGGTCACTTTGGAATTTTGAGGTGCTCCCTTTTCCCCGTGCACACTTGTGTGGAGATAATGCTTTGCGCCACTCTAATAAGAGACGTTCCCTGCCCACCTCCAGCCTTGTCAACCTTACTTTGTAAAAATGTACACCACAGTATATTTAGAGTTTCTACTTTTTTCAACTTAGTGTTTGTCCAGTGGTCTGAACATGATTTTGAAATCCGCCTGACGGTTGTTGCTCCTGTTGCTTTTTGGTTTCTTACCCAGGAGGTGTTTAGAGGATTGAAATTTTCCACCATGAAGTCATACACCTTTAGCATGACCTTGATTTTTTTTTTTTCCTCTGCACTAATGAGACCCTGGGTAGCTCTTATTTAAGGAAGCTGCTTTTGTATGCTTGGCCAAATTAAATTGACCATAGCTGATTATGAGTAATGTATTGTTTTATTTATTTATATTTCCCAGTATGTTCAAAAGGCCTTGAGAAAAACTCTTAGTTTTGCTTTGAGTGTCACAATCAAGAAGATTATACTGTATGCTTTCCAGTCACCTGCTGGAAGCAATGACCTTGTATTTATTTTAGCAATGAAACTGGATATAACACAACCGCTTTCTCTGCAATACCTGTGGCATAACAAAACAGCAGTTTAAAGATCAAATACTACAGGACCTAGTAAACTCAAACTATAGATTCTGCCCCTAACTCTGAGCTTGACCTAACAGTGTGAAAAGCTGATAAAAAATGGTTCCCTGATAATTGCTGTATTTTTTCCAGAGAACAATATGTTACAGAAACATTACATTAACATAGTAGGCAGAAAAGTAAATCATTAGTGGTAATTTGTTTAACACTAAATTATTAGTAGCCACTTAATACCTCAGGCTGTCCATCAAAAACAGTCCACTAATATTTAATGGCTACACACTATGTGCCTGACACTGATCTAAGAGAAAACTGCATCTGAGTTTTGAGTCCTACACAATGTCAAACTAGTTCAGGGATATTGGGAAAGCACCTTCAAACTTCAGTGTATTTAAGTGTGTTCTCTGTTATTTGGTCCGTACACAGGGAATGATTCTGGCAAGCCCAGGAAATTCTAAGATTAGGCAATATAGAATGTCTGCATTTTTCTATCCTTTTTTAATTTGTTGGGGGTATGGGGGATGAGTAGAGGAAAGGATAAAATTCAGTGCCCTCTATTCACCAAATATGCATGGCTTATTCTTATATGGAGAAACCTCTGCCATTTTATTCTCGACCCTAAAGAGAAAATCAGAGCATATTGAGAACAATCATATCTGATTAATTATGTTTTGGAAAGTAAAAATAGTGTGGGGGGTTGTGTTTAGTTTTTAATATGCACAAGAATCATCGGAAGCTAAATGACAACACCGTATAAATCAGTTTAATATCAAGCACCACTTACAAGATGGTAGTATCTGGTATCTTACAAGATGATATAATCTAATTATGACATAGCATTCATCACAGAAGTGTAATTTGATTTTTAAAAACTTGGAGGGGAAACAACTGGCCAGAGTCACAATCCTGGAAGAAGTACACAGAAGACAATCATGATTATTAAGGAGGCCAAGTTATTTTCCGTATTATAAGTACTTCATAATAGAAGTAACAAAATCCAGGGCTTAATATGGACTAAAACCAAATGACATCATAAGATGTCCTGGAGGGAAGTACTAGGCAGAGAATGGGAGCCTGTATGCGATCAAGAAAGGGGGCAAAGAGTGATTCTTTTAAATTGTTGTTTATGGGTGCTTGGTTGGTTGCTCTGTGATAAATATGTACCTTCAACCTGCTAGCCTGAGAACTATTTGGGTAGTAAAGTGGAAGCAGGTACTGCTTAGCTGCTTTTCTGCCCAATGCTTTGGGTCCACCCAGTGGAGAGAGGGGAAGTAAACTGAGCTGGGGGATTCAGGAACAGTGGGTCTCAGTGCAGGTAGGCTCAGTTTACATGAGTTCTGTTTGAACACACAGAGTTTGGGACTTCTGTTTAAAGCCAAGTAGAGGACATCCACATAAATAGTTAGGGCTACAGGTCAGGAGAGTGGTCTGTCTTCTTTTGATGAATCAATATGTTTGGGATTTGATGCTTGTTTTATGGGAAGAGACAGCATGGAAGAGGGAGATAGATTAACAAATAAATAAGTTCTTGATTGGAGTGAAACCTGTCATAGTTTACTCAATAGTGAATAAAAATATGTAAAGAACAACTCCTTCTGAGTCTAGTAAATGGCATCAGAACCCCTGTGATGCTTTCAGATTTATATGTTGATAGGATAACAAAGGTCAATTGCTTATGAAGGTTTGTTTTCTGGAACTTCTTTCCTTTTCAAATGGTCCACTTTATTAAGATCCAGAATACACAGCAAGGCTCAGTTGTTTTTCTTAAACTTTGGGGACAACTTGTTGGTCTCTTAGATACGTGAATTCTATTTCTAGTATAGCCTAAATCCCTTGTGTTCTGTGTTCATAGGTATATTTTCGATCAAGAGATAATATACCATGAACCTACTTTATGAAGATTTAATTTAAGGGGTAGATCATTGCCTTTGAAAATGCCTTAGTTCACTATTGAATTTGTCTTTAGAAATGTTTTAGTGAATTCTGAAATAAATTTTTTTTGATAATGTTATCAAGATCACTACTTTAACCCAGTTTTTCTGTCTCTCCTTATTCCTCTGATTGTATTACCATTCTAAATACTAAGTATTCTTCACCTTGTTTTCTACCTCTGAAAGTTCTCTATCTAAACTTGGTAGAAATATCTGTCCATTGTATTTGTGCAATTTACTCCTGCATAATGTAGCTAACAAAATATGGAGAAAAACACGTAATTAGAACCAAATCTGAATGCCTTCAAATTGGCATGTACAATTGAGATCCTCAGGCAGCCATCACCTATTGGTTTATAAAGAATGTCAATACATTTTACCTCTTCTCATAAAGCTGCCCTATATCTCGACAGTGTTAATGTCAGGGAAATTTATAAAAATAATTAATTAAAAAATATTTTAATTTTTTCTTTCTGACTTCTATTGATACTCACCTTACCCCATTGCTCAGATTTCACTTTTATTGTACATGATGCTCTGGGATTTACTCTTTTGGGTGCTATTCATTTTCTACTCTAAGTTTCTATAATCCTTTCTATTCCTTATATGGAGACATATATATTTGACTTTTTATCCTTTGCCAACCTTCAAGGGTGACTCTCCACTAACCCAGCATGCCACCTCACTCTAACAGAATAGAGGATAAAAAGAATAGTTGAACCATTCCATTCTAACCACATAATATATTTCCAGTGATAGCCAAAGGCAAACCATGGACCATTCCAAAGCAACAGCAATCTGCCTGTGCCTCATCATATATACCTGATACACACTGACTCCAATCCTATCTCTTTGCAATTGAAAGGTCCTACTTCTGACATTTGCTTTCAATTTTATGGCATTCATGCCTCATCATTCCCTAAAGAACTCATCTTGGGATGCTCTTCATGCCTTCTCTGCTTGGTGCTACCCAATACACATCCAGTTCCAGTGTCTTGAGAGTCAACCCTGAACCCTACTGGGGCCAGCCAAGGAACCTGCAGGCCACAGCAGAAGGATATACTGACTTTAGGTAATGTACAGGCATTTAAATCATGACCTTCCAGAGAACGTCATTGATTTTACTTTCTTACCTAGAACAGAGAAACTCAAGGTGATTTCTAGCATCTTAGAAGAAGATATGGGAGAGATTTTTGAGTAGGCCATTCATTGTCTTGTTTCTCTGATTGGAGAATTTGGTAGTCTTCTTCCAAACCTCATCTGCAATGTGATAGAAGTTGGCTCCACTGTGGTTTACTGCTGCTTCAGTCTCCACTGTCCGGAAAATCTAGTGTCACAGTGCCACCAGGGACAGCACACAGGTTGTACACTACGCTACACATTTTCTAGGCAAGGCTTGGGTACACATACACATATACCCACACCAAAACACACACAGATGATTTTGTTCACCTGTGTCACTAGGGTCCAAAGAAATTGAAGATGAAAGACTATTTACTCATTGGAGCAGATTAATCATTTTAGAACTAGATTGGGAAAATTTGGCATGAGTCATGGAAGCAATGCACAAGAGAAATCATTAAGCTTTGAATGTTTACTTCTTTTTTCTGAACAGTCCCTGTTGACTGAGAAATGCATGCTGTTAACTGTTAAGGCATTGTCTAGCTTTGCCAGTAAGCCATGGCGTTGTTTCCTTCTGCATCAGAGGAAGTTAAGGAAGGCATATATGTGACCTGTCTGTCTGTGTTCCTTAAAGTCAGTCTTCCAGTTTGTGACAAATTTGACATTTTGCCTGATTTAGATGTTAAAGATCAGTCTTCTACAGGAATTGCACTAAGTCATACCCCACACCCAAAGTGGTTAGAATTGTGGGCTGTGTTGGCATTAGGTAATATTAGACTTGAAAACAAGTAAGAATTCTACCAAAGGATTTAGGGACACTTCATTTCTGGTAGCATTTGCCTTTTTATTATGATATTTTTTATGCAGAAATAGACTAAAATCTGCTTCTTTCCTAAAACTTAGATAACCTTAGTTTTCTTCTCCATGCCGTAAGAAAATAGCTAAATGTGCTCATTAGCAGAATTTCAAAGGAATCTACTGAAGTTCAGTGGGAACTTACTTCACATTTAATATTTTCTTTGGATAGTAATGCCATGGTTGAATATGGGACAATCGTCCATGTATTTTTGTTCGGATTTAGAGAATTGAAAGGAGCTCATCAGAGATGGGACTTATGTCTGAATCACCATTTTCGTAGTCTTGTAAGCCAACAGAATCAAAAGCTGGAAGAAAAAGAAGAAGGGGAAAATAAAACAGATCATTTCAAATTCTTTTCTTTCTGCTTTATAGTTTGTTTGCTTACAGATTTCCAAGTCAGTCTGTATCTGAATTCAGGGATATGGCTGAAAGAAGATAGTCTGAGCCGTGAAAAGAAGAAATTCTTCTCTCTCTCTCTCTCCTTTCCTCCCTCTGTCTTTCTAATATATATAGACACACACACACACACACACACACACACACACACACTCACACTCAAATGTGATGTGAGTAGAGAATTGATTTATCACAGACAACTGAGACTGTAGCATTTAAGCTTTGTAGTACGAGTAAAAAGTGTTTTTGGTTTGATTCTATTGATCAAGAAATATGTTTTGCCTTTCTTAATTAAAATATTTGAATTTGAATTTTATGTGAAGTTGCAGGTGACATCAAGGAGTCCACACATTATAAGACTTACATTTGTGGGCTTCCCTGGTGGTGCAGTGGTTGAGAGTCTGCCTGCCGATGCAGGGGACACGGGTTCGTGCCCCGGTCCGGGAAGATCCCACATGCCGCGGAGCGGCTGAGCCTGTGAGCCATGGCCGCTGAGCCTGCGCGTCCGGAGCCTGTGCTCCGCAACGCAAGAGACTTACATTTGTATAAGGCTTATGTGGATTTAGAAGTCAAAGCAGAATATTCTCTCAGATCAGTAGCTCTGACACAGAAGCCTTGCATGCTAAGAGAACACTGAATACATGTCATAGAATAAGAGCTTTAAGTTGTGGGTTAGGCTCTAAAAATAACTCAAAGTGCCCAATACTTTCTGCCTTTTGCACAGCCTTACACAGTGGAGGATTTCCTAGGCTTATTTTATTAGATTGAGTAAGCAATACACCAAGTGCTAGCGTTACTTGTAATTGAAAGCTTTATTTGTCTGCAATTTAAGGTCATGCCTTTAGAATTAAATAACATGTACTGTTGCTGATCTGTGTAGCTGCTACTTTGCTATGAATAAGAAGATGCATTTTAAAAGTATTTTTCTGAAGTAACACAATAATTTTAACTGGTGGCATTTATCTTTCAAACTTGTGATTGAAATAACTTGAGCATAGGGGAATGGTTTTCTATATAATTTAATTAGCCAGTGATCTAATAAAAGTATATTTCCCTGAAGTAGATAACTCAAGGGCAAGATAAGTTATAAGTTATCAAGTAGATAACTCAATACAGATTATAGTGGATGGCCTCATCATTTTACCCAGATATACTGTGATAACAATTTGAATTGCAACTATCACTTTCAGAATGGAGATAGTTTAACCAAATCATGGTTGATTTTATTAATTTTTATTTTAAAATAATGCACCAACATTAAAAGAAATGTGAGGAAAAATATCCATGATCTCAAGTATCATTAAATTTTAATTTATAAATATACTTAATGCAAATTTTGTATTTTATCACCATTATTGAAACAGGAGAGAGTACACTTAGAACTCAGAGGATTAATTGACCAGGGAACACGTCTAGAACAAGCTCTTAAAATGACCAGACATCATTCTTTTTACAATATCAGCAATTTATTATTCAGTAGCTTTATATTTTATTGCTAAAAACTGTTAAACCCTCCTATAATGCAAAAGCATTGATGTCAGAGGTGCAAATGTTTGTAAGCAGATCATAACACTACAAATAAGAAAAATAAATTTCTCCCACTGAAAAAATACATGTAACCATGTCATTGCCAAAAATCATGGCTTTTAAATTAGTTGGAGATATTGCTATCAAGAATACAAATATATATCCCAAGAATTCAAGAGCTTCTATCATGTGAATGGAAGAGAAATAACTCACTACTTCCTAATACGTTTAAAAATATAGTGCTGGGCTTCCCTGGTGGCGCAGTGGTTGAGAGTCCGCCTGCTGATGCAGGGGACACGGGTTCGTGCCCTGGTCCGAGAAGATCCCACATGCCGCGGAGCGGCTGGGCCCGTGAGCCATGGCCGCTGAGCCTGTGCTCCGCAACGGGAGAGGCCACAACAGTGAGAGACCCGCGTACCGCAAAAAAAAAAAAAAAAATATATATATATATATACATATATAGTGCTAATGTTACATAACAATGTTGATAAGTCACGGAATCAATATAAGATGGTGTTGGTAGGGTCTCTTTCTTCTTGTGCACTTGAGAGTTAATATTCACTTTGCACAGCACTGTGCTATAGGGGAAATGCTGCATCATATATATATATATATATATATATTAAGAAATGTTATTTCTTTTGGCTATCTCCATTTTGACCTTACACCCAACATTGCTGGCAGTCTTTACCACAAGTCTTCTTAGAAATGGCATGCACAATATTCCTACTGAATAATTCATTTAGCATGCGCTCATTGAGTTGATTTCTACTTGTCTTCCTAGTGACATTATCACTTAATATGATCTGTAACAAAAAGTCACTATGTTTCATTCAACCAAGATAGGGACCTCTTCAAGAATGTTGTGTAAATGTTTTGGTTTGTAATAAATATATGAATCCAATAACTCTAGGGGATGTGTTTCAAGGAACAAAAAAATTTAAATTAATACTTAAAAAACTGGGATAATTCTATTTCAATTACTAATCAATATAAAGTTTGCTCCCAAAGTCTGTTGATGGTTGGTTATCATTCTTCAGCACTGTGAAATTGAGGGAGAACAGCTGTTTACTGCCCTGATTCTGTTCTTTTATATACAGATAAAGTAAAATCATGGCATATTCAAGTGAACACAGTATCTTTGGAATTGGCGACCTGTTTTACTGACACTTCCTATGACTTCAGGCAGATTATGTTGTGCTGTATTCCTTGTCTTCAGGACTCTTTAATGCAACTTTCAATCTGATTGGCATTGCTATAGCTGATATAAGTAGTAAGTGTATTCAGTGACTGAAGAAGTAAATTGAACACACTGATGGAAATTTGGTAACCTAGCGCAGCTAAGCTCATTCTCTACCTGGATTTCTAGTTCTACTCCTTTGTTATCTCTCTGATTTTTAATAATTTAGCAATTTATGTGTGAATTTTTGAGTCTCTAAATTCTATGTGGCAGATTTTGCTAAGATTTTACCTACTTAACATATCCATATTTGCTTTCAAGAGATGAAGAGTTAATTCAGGTATTCAACAACGGAATATTTTGGCCTCCTAACTTAACAGAATTTTAGTTCATGTGATAGATGACAAACTGGACAACTTTTGTTGCCATGGTGGGTTACTAAGTGGCTTAGTTTGACTTTGAATATCCTATGTCAGGAGATCTAGGACACTCTAGAAGAAACTTTTCTTTTCTTTCTTTTTGCCATAGCCCTTAACCCTGTCCCAAATTCAGTAGCAGTACAAACCAGGGTGTCAAAATAAATGCCTAGAAAGGATTTTAAGTAAACCTAGGGAAAGCTCAAAATATATTTTTTCTAAATGAAAGTTCCTTGATGGAATAATCAAGTGATCTTATATATATTTTCATTTAACTTGGCTCAGAACGTTTTCGTCAAAAAAATAATCAATTTCAATGATACCTCAGCGAAGTGATGAATTAAATGAGTGAACATTCTGAATAATAAAAAATTAATCTATAAGGAGCAATTTGTTGGTAAATCATTACCTAAAATAAAAACAAGATAAGCCCTAATTAAATCAGAGCTCACAGGTAATTTATTTGTTTACTTTCAATAGGATTCAAATTATATGTTAGTTGGTAATATTTGGATTGTATAGTAAAGCACTATTAGTATACAGTCTCCTATTCATGGTATTATTGATGTACACTAAAATATGATAGGAACATTTTTAAAAGATGAAAAGAGAACAGCTACATAATAAAATAAATAGGACATATTGGGAATAGAAACCTTCCTGGATTTTTCACAAAACCCTCTAAGATTCTATCTTTCCTTTCTTTATGTCTGCTCTTTGCCTTATTTTAATTTACTATGTTAAATAGGGTTGAAATGTGAAATTTGGGCTGGTCAGTTAGTCTTTCACCCTCAATATTTTGCCTGAAATTATAAATATAATAGGTTTGTAAAGTTGAGATAAGTATCATACAGTGGTTAATAATATGGTCTCTAGAGCCCAACTGCCTGGGTTAAAAAAACTGAATACTCCACTTACAAACTTGTAACCCTGGGCAAGTCACTGTGTTCTCTGTTTCAGTGTCAGCATTTATCAAGTGATGATGAGAATTGTGTGATGATAAGACTATTCTGACTTAATATAATAATTGGTGCTTTGAACAATTTAGAGCCATGCATGTTGTTTTTATCATACTGTTTTTCAAGAATACGCTGTATGTGTGTTTTTATCACAGTCAATCTAAATTTCCTGCTTGCATCTTTTGTTTCTAGGACTGTAATGGTGGGTGGGGATGGTGGGGAGAGTAGGAGGGGATAAAAGACGATGGAGGTAATGGTATAAAATACCATTCCTCCACTTGGGATCCTTTCAACGACAGCCTCATAATCATGGTTGCCACCACATACCACTGTGAGGGCTGGATTGGCTCTTGTACACACAAGAGGAAAAAAAAAAAGAGGAAATTCAGCATCTGAAGAGAATGATACTGGTCTCATGAAATAACAGAAAAGATCCCTCCACCTAATCACTCTCCCCCAGAGGAAAAGCCTGTATTGCATGAATCTTTCTATTTTTTTCATAACCCCCTAAGGTATTCTACTATCCTCTTTCTTTTACCATTTCACAAAGACCTGATATACTAAATTCTATAGGTCTTATCTCCTCAAGATTATCTCTTGTTGTTTTATACTTTATACTTTTATGCTATTTTAGCTCTCATTTCACCTCCCTTAAACTTGTAATAGCTCTTAAACTGACTTCTGTATGTATTGTTAAGTCTACCGTCCACACTAGGATTCTCAACCTCACCACCGTTGGCATTTTGGGCCGGATAATTCTTTGCTGTGGGAGAACTTTGCTGTGAATTGTAGGACATTTAGCAGCTTCACTAGCGTCTACCCATTAGATGTTAATAGCTCCTCCCCCAGCTGTAAAAACCAGAAAGGCCTCTCTGTGTTGCCACATGTCCACTAGGCAGCAAGATCATCCTCAGTGGAGAACCACTGTGCCTCAATGCTTCCTGATCAGTCTTCCTAAAGTATTGTTCAAATCATACCATGCCCTGTCGAAAAACTCAGAGGCTTCTCATATCATACTGAAAAAAATGTTCTGAACCCTTCAGATCTGGCCATCACTGGGTTTCCTAGTGTATTCCTTAGTCTCTTACATATTGTCACTATAATTTAGACTGGCTGATCCATGAAAAATTCTTCCGATAGATGATAGATAGATAGATAGAGGATGAATTTTCTGGGTTTGATGACTGTCCTCAACCAGCGTTTTCTCCCAAGTACCCTGTCCCACATCCAGCATCATCTTTCAGATATTTTCCTGCTTAAAACATGGTCTTGCTCAAATTTCTTCACATAGTAACTTAGTTTAAACCCCTGTTGGAATTGAGAGGGGTGTTTGATATATATATGCGTATATATGTGTGTGTGTGTGTGTATAGTCACTGTAATTTAAAACCATATGGTATCAGCATAGAAATAGTCTAACAGGTCAATGGAGCAAAATATTGACCCCAGAAACAAATACCAATGATGTACGTAGACAATATATAACAAAGGAGGCATTTTTCTGTCTGTGGAGATCAGGTTGTTCATTAGTGTGCTGTCTCAAGAGAGAATCCTTTTAGAATGAAAGAAAATGTGAACTTCATTCCACATACCAATGGAAATCACTTAAGTAAAAGATGTAACTATAAGTAAATATAAAAATAACAATTTCAAGAAAAACATTTAGGACATATGAATAATGTCAGATTTAGGGAGTTTTTGAAAACAATACAGGAAATCCAGTAGCTGTCAAGGAAATTGCAATTTATTTTTCTACATAAAATGACATGTTTGTATAGCAAAGAGTAAATAGGCATAAATATTTAAATCACATAGTTAAAGAATGGATATCAAGGCTTCAAAATATTACAGTATTACAAAATAATAAGGAGAAATAAGAATTTCATCAGAAATGAGTTCTAGTTGGTTAATAAGTATATGAACATCTTCTCAAATTCCCTAGTCAGGGAAATGCAAATAAGGGTAACAATGGGTAACTATTTCTCACTATAGAAAGTGATGTAGTATATTTTTTCTTGTTTTTGGAAAAGTTACAGTCTTTTGAAAAAGTCTGGTAATATATTTTAAAATCAAATTGAAAACTTTACCTTCTGACCCAATAAACATTTTCCTGGGAATCTGATTGATAGATGTAAGGGCTATATGTATTAGGTTGTTTACTACAGAATAGATTGTAGTGGAAAAAAACTAGAAAACAATAGGCAAATGGATGAATTAACTATGGCATCAACAATTATATGAAGACTAGATTTTTGGAGGGATATTTCTGTGATAAAAGCAATATGAAGAAAAAAATATATGATATAATCCATTTTTATAGGGGAAAAAACCAGAATCTCAGAATGTGTGTGTGTCTGTGTGTGTGTCTGTGTGTGTGTGTGTGTGTGTGTGTGTGTGCATGTGTGTGTAATTATATCAGCAAGGGAAAAGGTACAGAGAAATCTATACCTGATTTTTAGGTGGAGAGAAAGGGAGAGAAATATGGATAAAACAAGAGTAGAAAAGTTTTCCGTGATTTGAAAGGATCAGGAAGCATGTATGATATAAATTTATTTTAACTCGTTTAAGAGAGTATGCCTGCTGAGTGTGCCTAAGGAGATAAATGAAAATGAACATAAATGCACATTCTTATTTAAAATAGTTTGGCTGCTATCTAACTGCATTATTTTGTGAAATAATACTCCAGCTCCACATGCTGCTTCCCCTCACAACTAAACAATATGAACAGAATTAAAGTGCAATCTCCACTGGACATCCCATTGGACTTTTGAATGATTTGCATTATATCTAATTTCATCAACGTGAACAACATGCTTTTTCTATACCCCTGTATAAAGGAAGGAACTCTTGCATTAGATTTAACATAATAATCAAAATTTATTTATTCACTCTTTCTTTTGACAGTAATAAAAGTGTTGAGTGTCTCCACTGAATCATGTAGTTTAGACTCTAGAACATGATCAACGTGTCATGGCCATGCCCTAATCTATGAGGAGATGCAGGCACGTGAGAAGATCATCATATAGGGATAGAAGTCACCATGACATGTGAATACCTGGAGTTCTCTAGGAGCCCCAAAGAGATTTAAAGCCAGAAAGAAATTAATCAAGCTTGTTTTCTTTCTACCTGTTCTTTGAATGGATCATAGGGATAAAAGGCTTTTTGTTTACTTTATAGTATGCTTTGTAATGAATCCAATTTTAGTATTATCAGTATGTTATTGAGTTGGATTTCAAGAATGAAATATCATTTTAAATAACATGTACATTCAAAATTTTTATAGAACACATTGCTTGTTAATTAAGTATTCCACTTCTTGGTCACGGAACATCTAGAATTTGGGGAACCTTAAGTGTATTCCTGAGAGTAGTTATATATATATACATATGAACTCTGTTCATTCCCCAAAATTAAAACTGTGCATGGGTTCATTATACAATTTGCGTTGTATAATATAATATACAAATAATTTTCTTTCTTTAAAATTAAATTTTATTTTATAGTTCTCTCTCTCTGGATAGTTTACTGTGGCAGCATGCCTTTATTATATAAAAAAAAAATAAATTTCACTTTAAGAACCTTAACTCTTTCAACTAAAAGAGACTAGTTAGTTTTCATTTGTCAGCAGCCATATACTGTTCCAAAGTTTATGAGGTTGGGTTTTTTTTTTGCGGTACGCGGGCCTCTCATTGTTGTGGTCTCTCCCATTGCGGAGCACAGGCTCCGGACACGCGCAGGCTCAGCGGCCATGGCTCTCGGGCCCAGCCGCTCCGCGGCATGTGGGATCTTCCCGGACCGGGGCACGAACCCGTGTCCCCTGCATCGGCAGACAGATTCTCAACCACTGTGCCACCAGGGAAGCCCTGAGGTTGGGTTTTTAAACCTTATCATGTTCTATTTTAATCTATAAATTTGATTTTAGAAAGCCCTATTAAAACAATGAACAAAAATATCCATATAGATTCAATATATTTCTTAAATTTATGATAATTTAAGAGTTAATTTGACAAAGGCAGGGATGGCTTCATGGGTATGTGGTGTATGACCTGGCTGTTGCAAAGGGACCTACTTTGGGAAGGACCCTGTGCTTGGATTAAAGCTCTGCTACAGCCATCTTGAAATTCATAATAATGTTATCTTTGAATTTATGTTTTGTATGTGAAGTCCACTGGGACAACAAAGCATGAATATGAGCATCGGAGCTGCAAGGTGGCAGCTGTGCATACACAGGTCCAGGCCTGAGGGCACAGCAGAAAGTACAGAAGCCAAGCAACGGGCCAGGCAGCAAGGCACACATATGCACGCCTCAGCAGTCTGGGATGCTATACGTCCCCAGTGTGGCCAAGCCGGAACTGGGCTCAGGTTAGCAGTGGCAAAGGCAGCAGCAGTGTGACATAGGAGGGGCTTCCCATGCCAGCAAGGATAGGACCATGGTAAGGGCCACCTGCCTATCAGTCTCAGGAGCCCATCTCCAAAGAATCTACACAAATATTAAATCTCTTGCCTAAGTTCCAAGACAGAACCTGCAAAGCTCAAGCAATAAACTTTATCAATAAATTATTACAAAATAAAGGAGTTCACATGGCCACTGAAATAAAGGTTATCAGGGAGTTATTAAAATTCTTGAGTGTGAAATGTCCAGATCTGAAAAATCGTGCAACACTGCAAAGCAAATATACACAAGCCTAGAAATACGGATTACATTTACAGATCATCACATATAATGGAAAATAACACTATTTTCATATGAAATTTTAAATAAGCCAGTTATTAACAAGGAAGACAATTTTTAAATTAAATTTTCCTTGTAATTGAAAATATAGGGGCTTCCCTGGTGGCGCAGTGGTTGAGAGTCCGCCTGCCGATGCGGGGGACACGGGTTCGAGCCCCGGTCTGGGAAGATCCCACATGCCGCGGAGAGGCTGGGCCCGAGAGCCATGGCCACTGAGCCTGCGTGTCTGGAGCCTGTGCTCCGCAACGGGAGAGGCCACAGCAGTGAGAGGCCCGCGTACCGCAAAAAAAAAAAAAAAAAAAGAAAATACAGGAATAGAATACATAAACAGGCATTATGGATTATATAAAAATCATGAAACTACTTTTGGTTTCTTGTACGACCTGGGCAAGTTATAGGAAATGTCAGAGGAAATATTAAAATATCATTGCATACATTTACATTTAACATTAAATTCAGTATAAAAGCAGTGTGGGGCTTCCCTGGTGGCGCAGTGGTTGAGAATCTGCCTGCCAATGCAGGGGACACGGGTTCGAGCCCTGGTCTGGGAAGACCCAAATGCCGCGGAGCAACTGGGCCCGTGAGCCACAACTACTGAGCCTGCGCATCTGGAGCCTGTGCTCCGCAACAAGAGAGGCCGCGATAGTCAGAGGCACGCGCACCGCGATGAAGAGTGGCCCCCGCTTGCCACAACTAGAGAAAGCCCTTGCACAGAACGAAGACCCAACACAGCCAAAATAAATAAATAAATAAAAATAAAAGCAGTGTAAAGCTTCTTTGTTGTGATGGAATTGTTCTGTACGTTGACGGTGATGATGAATACAGGAACCTACACGTAATAGAACTGCATAAAACTAAATACACAAATGAGTACACATTTAGTGAAATATGAATGAGATCAGTGGATTGTATCCATGTCAATTTCCTGTTGTAACATTGCACTATAGTTTGCAAGATGTCACCATTGAGGGAAACTGATGAAGGGTACGTGAGATAGTTCTCTATTATTTCTTACAATTTCCATGTTAATCTATAGTTATTTTAAAATAAAAACTGTAATTTAAAAAATCACATTCAGTTTCATAAATGTGATTTATATGAAGAGTTAATCCTAATTAAAAATTATTCCATGAGAATTATCAGCTCCAAATGTACTAAAATGTATACATTAAAATAATTTATCGGAGCTTCCCTGGTGGTGCAGTGGTTGAGAGTCCGCCTGCTGATGCAGGGGACACGGGTTCGTGCCCCGGTCTGGGAAGATCCCACATGCCGCGGAGCGGCTGGGCCCGTGAGACAGGACCGCTGAGCCTGCGCGTCCGGAGCCTGTGCTCCGCAACGGGAGAGGCCACAACAGTGAGAGGCCCGCATACCGCAAAATAATAATAATAATAATAATAATTTATCAAAAATTTATCCTAATGTCCCAGGCTATAAAATACTCTTAATAGTTCCAGTAACAGTTGCATCAACAGAAAGATCTTCCTCAAAATTAAAAATGTATCAGAAATTATTTGTGATCTTGCATTAGCCAAAAGCAACATGTCATTTTCAATTTTATCATTGAAGATGAAATTATTAATTGTATGAGTTTTGATGACCTAAGGAATGAATTTGTCAGAAAATTACGCCAGAAAAATTGTATGATCAATCAAGATATCACAGTAGTATAGTATTACTTGTATTTTATATAATTATGACAGCAATATTTCACTTTTTGAAATGTGTAAATTTGTGTTGTTACTCAACTAGCACTATTTTCCTAAGTTTTATAAGTAATAAAATGTTTTAAGGAAAAGTCTTTATATATTATTATCTTTAACAGTATCCTTTTTCCCTACATTTTGCACTAAAGCGCTTCAGATTTTTATTTTGCACTGAGTCTCATAAATTATGTACATCCTGGACTAGGGAGTTTGAGACAAATTGATCAAAAAAGTCCTTTAAATTTTATCAGACACTATATAAAACATATTGAACAGCTTATTTTTGTAGAATTGAGCTTAGAATAAAGTTTTGAAATGACATCAGAAATTGCATCTAATAACTAATCTCTGAAGTCAGGTTTTTTTTTCAGTGTCTGCCAAGATATTATTTTGCTTATGTTATTCTATTTTATTTTATTATTTTATAGAAAGCCAACAAGATTCATCCATCAACAACCCTGACATTTGAATTTCAATAAACATTACTCACATTACTCAGAGAAGGCTTCAAGGAAGTCTTTTCATTTATCAGATCTTTATTTCCAAATTATGTTTATTTTTCATTTAAGACATATAGGACTAGGGACTACACAAGTCTACCATTTGGACTTTCAAAATCTGACATCATGGTTTTGATAAAAATTCCTATACTTAGGCCTATCTGCTTCACATCTATCTGCAGCATTTCTCAGCTTGCAAATATATTGCTAGAGAATGACCAGATTTCCTGGAAACTTTAAAATGAGCTAATCAGCGTTCATTCATTATCCCAAAAGGAATGTTTAGTTTTTAAAATAACACATCAAAAACTGACTAGGATTGTGTTTTATAACAGTAGACTATTTCTATTTCATTTTTCTGGGTAAGCGTTGAAAAACATCGTCATGTGATTAGCTACTGGGGAGAAGTACCTGTGTAAATGCTCCATTACAAGAATGTTGTAATGCTTCTGTGTACGGGTCATACTTTCTCATGGTTTTTCTTCTGCTATCCTAATGGTTCAGTCTACTTCCTCTTTTCTGTTGCAGAATGACTCTTGGGGAAAGCAGTATTCATACGCACTCTTCAAAGCGATGAGTCACATGCTGTGCATAGGGTACGGAGCCCAGGCCCCAGTGAGCATGTCTGACCTCTGGATCACCATGCTGAGCATGATCGTGGGAGCTACCTGCTACGCCATGTTTGTTGGCCACGCCACAGCTCTAATCCAGTCTTTGGATTCTTCAAGGCGGCAATATCAAGAGAAGGTAATTTGTTTTATCTCTAATACGTTCAGTCAGCTAGTTTGTAAACTTAATTGTGTTCAGATAACTAAACTATGCCCTCTATCAAAACTACAATGAGATAAAATGTTTAAAGGGGGAAAACACAATCTGTTTCCATATTTTGAAGTGTCTTCAAGGTGGTCCTCGTAGCTTTTGTTTACAATTTCTCTCTTAAATAATACATATTTTTTAAAAAAATCTGAATTTTCATTCACAGAAAAAAATAGTTACCTGTTTCAAAATGTATGAAACTAATTTAAGGTATTATCATTGTTCATGTTCTATAATTTTTCAACAGTTAAGATAATATAAAGACTTTTCTTATACAGTTAGAAAAATATGTTGTTAGCTGATTAAATGCAGACAGGCAGCCATTGCACGTCTCTCTGTGCCTCTCTGCATGTTACAATCATAATTTATATTAAGTCCATATGCATAGCTGAACATATGTTGCCCTTGTAGCTAGATAAGTCACCACACACCCTCTTTAAAATGCATATTAACAGCTGCTATCATACATTCACATGCACAATATGTTAATTTAAATGATTGGTGCTCTAAACTTTTCTCAGAAGAGAGACAAAAAGTAAATTCGTTCACTGATTTATTCATCGGATTTTTTTAATATGCTGAATTACTTTGGTTGGGACTAGACCCTGGATAATCAGCCATACTTATATTCTTCACCAAATATCAGTAACTTTCTGACAGATAAGAATGTGGGGTTTTTTTTTGTTTTGTTTTGTTTTGGTTTGGTTTTTTTTTTTTGCGGTACGCGGACCTCTCACTGTTGTGGCCTCTCCCGTTGAGGAGCCCAGGCTCCGGAAGCGCAGGCTCAGCGGCCGTGGCTCACAGGCCCAGCCGCTCCGTGGCATGTGGGATCCTTCCGGACCGGGGCACGAACCTATGTCCCCTGCATCAGCAAACGGACTCTCAACCACTGCGCCACCAAGGAAGCCCAATAAGAATGTTTCATAACTGAAGGAAGACTTTCTAATGTGGTAGCTCTGTTGAATATGACAGAATATATAATATGCACCTTGCCAAAGAACATATCTGAAAGTAATGGTTAAAATAGTTCTAGAATACGTCTCTTGGTGAGTGATAACAGCTTAGACTCATAATTACTCACAAAACAGCCAAAGATCTTTCATTTGTGGCTTTATTTACAGAAGTTTTCAACACTTTAGTCACACAATAGGAAAAAAGGGAACCTAGATACTTTATTTCCCTTGAATTTAATTACGCTGCCACCAACTATTACAGTGAGCAAGCTGATGTTTTATTACTGAAGTAATGAAAAGATGAACCACCAAAATAGCTTCAAGGTTCATTTTAAAATAAAGCCTCCAATTAAACTGCAAAGAACAAAGCACATAGTAAGGGGAAAGAAACTTCATACAATGGTGATTTTTAGTAAAAATTATATGCTCAATAGAATTTGGGCTAAATTTATGGGGATTTGAGATAAGACTACATATATGTTTCTGTTACACTATTTCTTTTTCCCTTTCAGTGGATATTGCTTTTCATAAAAATGCTCTTTCCCACTTCCTTTTTACCTACATCATTGCTACATATTTTCTTAAAAATAAACAAATCTTGGGCTTCCCTGGTAGTGCAGTGGTTGAGAGTCCGCCTGCCGATGCAGGGGACATGGGTTCGAGCCCCGGTCCGGGAAGATCCCACATGCCGCAGAGCGGCTGGGCCTGTGAGCCATGGCCGCTGAGCCTGCGCGTCCAGAGCCTGTGCTCCGCAACGGGAGAGGCCGCAACAGTGAGAGGCCCACGTAACGCTAAAAAAATAAAAAATAAAATAAAATAAACACATCTTTAATTTCTAGAATTGTGTTTATTAGCATTGTATTGCCTATTAAGTCAATTCACCATTTTTATGTTCTTAGACCTGCTCTATAAGCCATGTTTAACTTGGCAACCCAATCTATTCAACTATGTAGTCATAAACATTTACATGCAAATATGTTATGATGTTCTTCATAATTCAAGTCATCAAATTCTTGATCTTACAAGTGCTTAATAGAGGGCAAGGATACTGGGGTAACTTTTTGTTACTTTCTGACATTTGAAGCAATTTAGTCAGGAATAGCTGATTAAAGAAATATAATTTTTTTTGGTCTTCAAACCAAGATCTGTCAAGAAGTTTGGTTCTAGAATACCGTTCCCATTTTCTACTCAGCATAATTTAGGTCTTAAAGACATTGTGTTACTTTTTTAAATGTATACTTTCATGAACAATAAATGTCTTATTTTCAATTCAGTCTTATAGAATTGTTCTGCATAATGTATGATTGGCTTGCAGCTTCCTTTGTGATTTGGCCACTTTGGGTTTTTTTTAGATAAACTACTCATAACACAGAATTCACCAGTAACTGTTTTAAAGTGTACAGTTCAATGGCGTTCAGTCCATTCATAATGTTGTGCAACCAGCACCACTATCTAGTTGTAAGACACTTTCATCCTTTAAGCATTAAGCAGTCACTCCCCATTTTCCCCTCCCCCATCCCAAGGCAACTACTAGTCTGCTTTCTTTCTATTGATTTCCCTATTCTATATACCTCATATAAATACAATCATATAATATGTGACCTTTTAAAATATTTTTGCGGCTCATCCAGTTTGTATCATGTATCAGTGCTTCATTCCTTTTTATGGCTGATTAATGTTCCATTAATTAGTTAGTTAATGTTTTGTTTATCCATTTATGAGTTGATGGATTTTGAGTTGTTTCTACCTTTGGCTACTGTGAATAGTGCTGCTGTTAACATTCGTGTACAAGTATTTATTTGAGTACCTATTTTCATTCCTTTAGGTGTATACCTAGGAGTGGAATTGCTGAGTCATATAATAATTCTAGGTTTAACTTTTTGAGGAACTGATTAATTATTTTTGTAGTTAGTATTTGTCTTTAGGTATTGGAACCATCTGCCCTGGGTGTCTGCAAAATTAATAGTGATACTACTTTCACTGCCATGTATCCAGTAACATATTTTTGATGCAAAAGAAGTGAGCTGTAACCAATAGCTATTATAGTAGTCTTTCAGAATGTGTTGGTCTTCAACCACCTAATCTGGCTCCAGAATTCATTCCTCTCCATCACTTACCATATTCTTTGTCTCAGGTGAACATATTTTTAAGTCTAGTCTGCTACAAGTCACCTAGTCCACTATTTTAGTTTAGAATCTCAGAGTCATTTAATTCTTCCTTCCCAGGGAACATCTCTTCAATCTGGATCCCCCAAGTTTAAGTAGTTCTATCATCCCGAGCAGTAGAATAAGGTCCTCTGATTATGAGATCCTAATCTACACAATATACCAATGCTGATAATCTGACAGGGTTATACTGTCGATCATCCTCATTGTTATTACTTTCTCTCTTGACCAAAACAATGTGTGATGATCTTTATATTGTCACATTGCAGGTTAAACTTGGACTTGAAGCACATAGTATGCTGCTCATTTCATGAGCTATCATATTTTGTATTCTTTTACATTTCAGACAGCTCTGTTTCCCCCTTCTCTTAGGTATAGACTTTATGGTGTAAAATGCATAGTATTTAAAACGTGCCTCCCCTGATGCTCTGCTCTGGATTACCAGCAGTTTGCATAGTTTCTGTTACTGGTTACTGAACAAGCTCGACTTTGAAATATCCAAACACAGTGGTTTGTTATTTTATTGTTATTTTTATCTCCAGTTAACTGTTTTTATTTAGTGAGGTTCATCTTTCCTGGGCAAATTAAATCTTTCCGCATCCCCATCCAGGACTTTGTGGGACCGGAAGAGCCAGGAGTGAGAAAGCTGGGCTTGCCCTGTAGGCTCACTTCTCTCTTCTATTATAAGCCTACTAGGAGCTGCTGTTATGTCTTCTCATCAAGGTGGAAGATAGCAGTGAGGAGGAAAGGGAAGGGAAGAGGCAGTTTGGATGTACCTGCTAGAGCTGTTAAACTAGTGTCCCTGGGTGGGTCTGGCAGATAAGTAAAACTGGCACTTTCTTTGAGAGATCCTTTGGGCATTTTAGGTGAGCCCCACTGAGTCCCTGCACTTCCCTAGAAGAGGTCCTGAGAATTTGGCAGTCATCTGCAGCCTCTTTCTGCTGAGGGCTCCTTGCTCTGCCAGTGGGCACTCTTGGACGGGACCGAAGATGTAATGCTGGCCCTCCTATATCACTCAGGTCTGGTCCACAGAGAAGCCCTCATGCATCCCTCTCTTAGCCCATCTCTCAGCACTGCTGCCTCCTCCACCAAAGCAATGAGGAGCCTGTGTCTAGCCTTCTTCAGTTCCTTGGCAGGAGTCAGGCCCCAGTGTCCACAGGCTATTTACATGTTTTTGGAGGAGATCAGACCCCAGACTCACGTCTCTCAACTAGTGAACTTACTTCAAAAATCCCCAAGTGATTTTCTTGAAGCTCCCCCAACAGGTCAAGTGTTAGAAGATAGCCTCCCCTGTCCCAAAGCAGGCTGGGAAAGGGACTCAGAGAAGAGCAATCATTCTCCTCAAAGAAATCGGTTCCCTATCGTCAGGAAGATTCTCACTCTACTCTCTGACCTCTGTAGACCTGCAGAAGTCTTGATCCTTGGATCATCGTTTACAATTGTAAATCCATGTAGGAGAGAGGAGCCTCAGAATATCTATCAGATATTCTGATATCGCAGATGAGCAGTTCAGTGAACGTGAGGAAGGAAGAGTAAGTCCTAGTCTAGCAGGTTTTAGACCTTTTTTTAAATCTCAGCTCTTCTCAAAGCCTCTTCCACAGATAATGGAAATAAATCATAAACATACACATATGTATACATATATACTACACATGTTTATATATGGTTTATTGTTGAATTACGTATATAATTGTTTCCTGGTCAACTGAGTTTGGAAATGTTGATTGAAACAATGAATTGAAAAGGTTTTTTGCTATAAGTTTGTGTGCCCTGAGCACTGAACATTTTGTCTCTTCCCTCTATGCCAAACCCCCATGTATTTTTTTTTTTTTTGGTGGTACGCGGGCCTCTCACCGTTGTGGCCTCTCCCGTTGCGGAGCACAGGCTCCGGACGCGCAGGCTCAGCGGCCATGGCTCACGGGCCCAGCCGCTCCACGGCATGTGGGATCTTCCCGGACCGCGGCAGACTCTCAACCACTGCGCCACCAGGGAAGCCCACTGAGCGCATTCTTAGTGGGAAGAGGTAGCTCTAATATCAATATACATTCAGCAAAATGTTTCATGGGTTTTCTTCATTACTAGTAAATGCCTTCTTCCTTCCTTTACAAATGAGAATGCCATGAGCAAAACTCCCACATGGTTCCTTAATTAGTTGGAAAGATTTCCAATTCAGCTATACTATATACTTTTGCTTCCCAGGAGCTGAACTTTATATACTCTGGTATGTTAAACTGGTAGTACTGCCAAACATTCTCAGGCCGGGGCAACCCTCAGACTGGGAATATCTGCGAGATTTTCCCATAGAAAAATAGCAGTGCCATAACCCTTGGGTTAGCTTCATGTGGCCACTTGAGCTGCTAACAAATTGGGCTCCTGGCAGAATAATACTTTATGTGATCAGCTGGGAAAAGTGTTAGTACATTAACTGAGTACTGTTATAGAGATAGGTACAAGTAAAGATAGAGAGCTTGAGGCTGTTAATTTAACCAAGGAGAAAAACAGAATTTTGCCTATTGTAAATCTCTTTTACTAATGATTTTCAATCTTTGTATTTTAATATATCCCAGTGGTATCCCTTTCACTCGGTAATACTTTCCGTACCAAAACTCAGTGGTATATGCTGAAATTTCCTGCGTCTTTGTTGTGGGTATTCATGGTTTCAGGACTGTATGAGTTGCTAAAGATTTGTCCTCACCAATCCTTCTTTAGTTCCTTGCAGTTTACATTTATCATTGACAGCACATCTGATACCTGTTTCTAATGGCTCTAAAGTAGAGCTGTATTTTCTACTATTTTCTTTTATTGGTTGATGTATGGATATAATTTTTGAGAAATGTTTGAATTTTCATTTGCATGTTCTTCTTGAAGTTCTTTTTCAAGTGTTTTGCTGTATTGTATTTGTGTCCCTTATATGTCATAAGACATAAATACACTATTAAGCACTTTTACAGGGCAAAAGCTTGTCACCAGGGATCCACTAATCTGACAAAAACCCGCAATGGACAAGAATCACTTCATGTACTTGGATTTGTTTAGTTAGATCACTGGGATCCATTGGAAATGGGCCTTGAAGAATGTAGAGGAAATCAACAGGCAGAGATGATCACCACTGGAGAAATGCCCCAGAAAAGAGCCCTAATTGTGAGAAGATTCTTGGCTGACAGGAACAAAATGTGCAAAGGCCCAGAGGTGGCCATGTGTGGGGAATATTGAATTGTCTAGTTTGAGTGAAGTGAAAACTACCTTGCTGGGCAAAGTGTGAAATTAGTTTAGGTTATGGTCCACCTAAGAATAGCTTTCAGTGCTGGAAGGATGAGACTGTGCGTTGCGAAAAGGATAACCCTTGCAAAATTTTAGCAATGGAAGGTAGTCATTGAAATTGTCTTTTAAGAAAGTAAATCACAGTCGTGCATGAAATATGGTGTACTCCTAACCTAGATGGTAAGGGTCCAAAAGCAAATAGATCACTTCATAAATGCTTACTGATAGAATCATTAGCACAAATATATTAACAGAACAAGAATGCCAGCCTTTTAATTAGATAGGGACACTCTGATCAATAAAACTGCTGGAAACAACAGTCTTTTATAAAGAAGTAGGATCCGAATAGTCTTTGGGGTTAAGATGTCATGTGAGTTGAGTCTCAAGTAATCCACTTTTTATCCATTTGATGTGTATTTATTGAATGCTTACTAGGTGTCAGGGCTGGTACAGGATGCTATGCATACAAAGTGAGCAAACAGATATGGTACCTTCTCTCATGATGATTCCTGTAGTACAGTAGGGGTGAGGGAGGGGCATGACACAGTAACAAGGTTCACAGAAAGCAATAAATTATAAAAATTTTAAAGTGCTAAGAAGGGAAATGTGAAGGTCTCCTAAGAGATTTTTAGTCTCTGACTTGATTCATATGGGATGTGGTGGGAGTGGGAGAGAAGAAAAATTGATATTTAGGAAGAGACCTGAAGAATGAATAGAGGTAAGATAGTGAAGTAAACAGCATGGGAAAAAGCACTGAGTGTGAAAAATCTTGCCGTGATTCAGGAACAGACAAAAGGAAAGTGTGACCAGAGCACAGAGATAAGCGAAATGGCTCTGGATGAGACTGGAGAGACTGACATGGGTCAGGGTGGACGGCACCTCACAGGCCTACTTAGCCATGTTGTATTTTAGCCTAAATGCTATGAGAGTCTAGTAAGAATTTGAAGCCGAAGAGTGGTACAATTAGATTAGATTTTTTTAAAAGACTGTTCAGTCAACAGTGTGCCTAATAGATTAAAGTATAGCAAAGATAGCCTAGGACTCTTTGTCATTACGTAAAGGGGCCAGCGCTAGGATTGGTGGAAATATTAAATTGGGTGGAAATATGAAGCAGGCCATTCCACATTGAATAAATAGTACTCAGGGCAAATGCTGAGTTGCTATAAGAAGAAGATCCAACAAGTCAGTGCCCTAAAGAACTGCATAATTTTGCTAATAAACTCTGCGTGATGAGAGGCCAGGTCAGTGGGATGACACTGCTCCAGGTGGTCATTTTCAGAACAGATTCTTCCAAGTTGTTCCTCTATTATCACCTGGAACCATATTTTCTAACATTTTATATGAATTATCATTACCTGGAGAGCCTGTTGAAGCAGATTTGTGGACCCCACTTCCAGAGTTTCTGATTCATTAGGCCTACGGTAGGGCCTGAGAATTTTTACTTCCAACAATATCTCAGGTGCTGCTACTGGTCCAGAGACCACCTTTTGAGAACCACTTCCCTAGGGTATTGTTCTTGTCTGCACGTTTGAAGCTATGCTTCAGACATGTCTGCCTTCTAGCTCATGACAAGAGGAAGGAGAGAGATACACATCACTTCTACTCACATTCCGTTGATGAGAACTTACCTATACCTGTTGATACTCAAGGAGGCTGAGAAATTTAGTCTAGCTGGGCAACTTTGTGACCAACTAACTAGCAACTCTATACAATATAGAAGAGACAGACAATGGATTTGGTGTAAAACTGGTGGCCTCTGCCACAGATACTAGAGTGAAAATGAGTCAGGAAAATGCTTGGGATTTTCTAGGAAGCATACATTTTGGATGGGTTATAGCATACTGAAAAACAATAGTAGATACAAGACCTAAAGCCATTTGTACCGGTTTGGTAAGTAATGGAGAGCCATTGAGATTTTGAATATATCCTGACTCTGCAAGAAGAAAGATGATAGAGAATGGGGAGATATATGGAACAAGAGATGATAGAATAAAATGGAAGAAAGGATTTATGTCTTCCATTAAGCCATCTGTTAGTAAAATTGAAATGGGTTATCTAGAATGCTTCTAATGCACTGTGTCTTATCTACCAGGGGTAATGAAGTGTCCTTAAATAAAACATTAGTGAGATGTATATTCTTTATTAAAAAAGATATTACTGTTAAAAAAATCTATTATATCAAAATCTTAGGTACCAATAATTTTATCTTCCCTTGCTTTTCAGTTGTGATCTGATCATACTGAATCACCACTGTGGATTTTTTTCTGTCATTTTCAATGAAAAACAATTCATATAAAACAGAATTACACCAGATGTGTCATAAAATAGCATTCACTATTCACTATCTGAAGTAGGATTTTTTTTTCTGAAGATTATATGAAATGAAATAAGAACTCATGAATTTAGAACTGAGTATATTGATAGTCTGAACTTGAAATACAAATTTAGAACTTTGATATACAAATGAAGCAAGTATAAACCTCTGTGATGCAAAATATTTTCAACTTTTTTTGGACTATAGCAATATTTTACTTAAACAATATTTTACTTAAATGCAATATTTAACAATAACAAAATACAATATGATTATTGTGTTTATTATTATCCTATTGGTAACAATAACAAAATAACAATAACACAAATTTAATTAAAGTGTACCTTCTTTTATCAATTGAATATATAATGATAGGATAATGACCATTATCATAATGACCATTATCATAATTTGACATAATGTAATTCAGATGATAGTATAAGATAGATGATTATATTCCACATTCGCTACTTAAGCTTTGCCAAGTGAAATTATCTTAGAATAGTATACTCATTTTAAAAGATTTCTTGCTGTCCTCCTACTTTCACCTACTTTCACCAAGTTATTTTTAAAATCAATGAACTAAAATTTTGAAAGTTATTCAAGCAGTTGGGGAAAAGCCACTATTGAAATACCTAGCATTAGTATATTTAATGAAAAGTGATCTTCAACTTTAGTATTGTAGTCCAAGATGTCTAATAAATGATGAAAATAGATTATTTCAACTTTTTCCCCAACGAGAACATAAAGTACTGAGTTTCATTTTAATGTTATGATTTCTTCTTTTATTTCCTGGTAGTGGGCTGATCATTAGAGCACCAAATTTTTTTTCAGTTATTAACAGAACTATCTCACTTACTTGGAGCTCAAGTTGCTAGTAATCATGGATTCCTGTATTAAGCTCCACACCTGAATTTAGTGGAAAAGCAACATCTTAGAAGTAGATGCAGAGCTGCTAAAGGTAGGTGCATAGAGAGGAATGGGGGAAAGAATCTATAAGCAAGAGCAGGAACAGGAAAATGATACAAACCATGTTCAGCAACTAAGCCAGCCCTGTGGCACAATGCAGTGTAAGACCGCACCTTGCCTCTCTGTGAGGGTAGCTTTCAACTGGTTTAGATCAGGCTCTGGCTGGAGGACTCCCATCCCGCATCTGGGCTCCACCAAATTTTGATCAATTTATAAAATGTGTATTACAAAGAGAGTTCCCTCTGTTTGGCTGGCATCTGGCAGGCAGATTGTAAAGCTCAGCTGGTCCTACAGACATGAGAATTTGGGGTCACAGGTGCTATTAGAGGTGAGGAAGTTCCAAATCACGCAATGGCAGTGCCCAGAAAATAAGGCACAGTTTATGCTGCTCCCAACAGCCATGAACATCCTCAGACAGCCACATGGGACACAAGGGGAAGAAGGTAATTGTGGAATTTTGTTTTCCAGTTTGCCCAACCTTACTTTTTATTTTTAATTGTATTTGCCATTTAATTCCTCCAGATTTTTCAGCCAAAATCTTTAGTACTTAAAAACAAACGAGGGACTTCCCTAGTGGTGCAGTGGTTAAGAATCCGCCTGCCAGTGCAGGGGACATGGGTTCGAGCCCTGACCCAGGAAGATCCCACATGCCGCAGAGCAACTAAGCCCGTGTGCCACAACTACTGAGCCTGTGCTCTAGAGCCTGTGAGCCACAACTACTGAGCCTGCATGCCTAGAGCCCATGCTCCGCAGCAAGAGAAGCCACTGCAATGAGAAACCCGCGCACCACAACGAAGAGTAGCCCCCGCTCGATGCAACTAGAGAAAGCCCGCGCACAGCAACAAAGACCCAACACAGCCAAAAATAAATAAATATATTTTAAAAAAACCCAAATCAGAAATTCTACAAACAAACAAACAGAAAAACACTGAAGACACTTTTTTAAAGGCGGCAAACATTACTTAAAATGTCAGGAAAATTTACAAAATTTTTGATAATTTACAAATTATCAAATTTACAATTTGATATGAAGAATGATTATTCTGAAATATGTTTAAATGTTTTTAAAGGGTAAAGGGGTAAAAGCCTGAATTGTCTGGAAGTTTTCTTTATTGGAACATTGTTCCCTGATTGAATGACTCATTCTTCCCATCTTCTTGGCAATAATATTTTAGCGTTCTAGTCATACAAGCTCCAGGAAGTTGTATGTTGGAGAAATCACAAAATTTAAGAAATTAGATTTACAAATCAATTCTCTCTTCTTTTTAGAAATGAGTCAGATGACTAGATTCCAAACTTTAAAACATTAATAAAGTATTTATGCAGTCACAGTGATAATCCCTTCTATTAGCAATATGAAAAATCTAGCATAAAGATGCTATATCACCATATTTTATAAACATATTATAAATTAACATGCCCTTTTCATCTCGGATTTAGATATTAATAGCTGGAAGCTGAATCTACACAATTCTAAAGAATCATAACAAAGAAAATAGTATTCTGAGAATGAGTGTGCAATGAGGCTCATCAGTGTTACAACATATCTATAAGGAGTTTTAAAAAATTGATAAACCGAAACCTTAATTAAATAGAGTTGGGAGACCAGAGGTGGTACCTCTGACACCCCACAGCAGTAACAGAGTCCAACAGGAAGAAGAAAGACTACTCTTCTTTCCTGGGAAGGTCTCAGCCATGAAAAGCATGGACTTTTTGTTTAGCCCTCACGACTTCCTCTTCCCCTCTATAAAAGCCTTCTCCTCCCCTTGCTGTGCAGGGGCTTGCACGTGGCTCGCCCTGGTTGCAGACCCCAAATTGCAATTCTCTGCTGATCCTGAATATACCCATCTTTCCTGGAGAAATATCTGGCAGTCTATTTATTTCTGATCAACAGGACATATCTGCATTTTAAAATCACTAGATTATCATCCAGATCGTTAATACTATCTAGACAACATTAACATAAACATTTTCTTAGCTTAAAAGCTGTTTAGTAGAGTTCTTTGGTTTTAACTGGAAAGAAGGAAGATTTTCCTATTTAGATATCTTTATTATGATTTTACTCTCAATCAGTTCACATTTTAGAGATAAGGTTGAGATCCAGAGAGGTTAAATTACATTTCACATTCACACATCTAACTAGCAGAGTGGCAAATGGACAAAACATCATTCTTATTTTTCAATCCACTGTGCTTTGGAGGGGTGCATAGGTAACTAAAGAGGATAAAATTTTCAGAAGCACTTTGCAGGACAGCCTTTGCGCTTTTCTTTCAGCCTCCAAAAACAGACCATAACATCCAAAGACGACCATACTGTGAGCTGAAATTACTATTCTAAGATTGTAGCATTTATATAAACAATTTTTTTGAAAAAAGCAGAGATGCTTAGGTCAAACATTTGATAAGCAGATTAATTACATCCTTCCTTGGTTGAGCCCTTGTGTTTGGTGAACTAGAGTGTAAGTGGGCATTGTATCAAGATATAAATAACTTTTCACTTAAAAAAATTATTTTGCCAGTGCAGTCAGCTTTATAAACAGTGAATTTACACTTTAGAAAATCGATTTTGTGGTTTTTATTGACGATAAAATAGTATCCCACAGATTTCATATGTTCCAAAGTTTTTCTTTGGCCCAATTTGATGTAATATACACATTCAGATGCCTATGAGGGTTATTAATATCTTATTACATTTGTCAATAAAATTTATACACAAACCTTGCGTTTATCTAAAAGAAGACGTACTTGGCGTTACAAGCAGCTTTACAAAAACCCTAAGTGCTATATAGAGATTAAAAAGGGAAACAGTGCATGCTGTGGCTGTTAAGCATTTATCATTAGAATCTCCCAACAAACCTGTAGAGAAGTTACTTTTCTTTTTTAATGGTTGGAGAAACGGTGGTAGAAATGGATTACAAAACTTATCTCAGGACACAGAACATTTCACTGTTTTAGAATATAAATTAGTAAGTCAATTCCATGGGTTTTGCTAGCAACTTAGTACATGTTTCTCAGATATTGTATAAGCTGATTTTTTTTCTGGCTAAGTCTATGGAAATATTACTGTAGTTAGTATTTTATTATTTTATTTTTTACTATTAAAGTGTTGCTAAAATATTAAGTATTTTGACATTAGCTGGAAATAATCCATTATTTTAAATGAGTGAAAATTAATAGTTTTTTTTTTTTAATTTCCTCATGGAATTTGAAACTTAGTTGTAGATTTTGAAATTATGTACTCATGTTTTAAAATAATAATGGTTTGTTTTTCCAGGAAAATTAGTCCAAAATTTTACAATAATTTAAAAGAAGACATAGTGACATTAGACATACAAAAGGTATCACGGCATAGTAATCTGTAACAAATTACTAGAATTTTTGAGTGATAATGTTGGCCCTGACATTTCCACAGTGATAGAAAGCCCACCCTATGATCTATTGTTTCTGTAGAAATTTATCTGAAATTCTTACATTATAGATTAGATTCCTGTGAGTTCTAAAATTTTCTCTTAAGATTTTTCAGAAAAAAATATTAAATTATCTTCAAAGGTATCGTTTTATGAGGAATGTACCTTATTAATAAGCTATCTTATTTTTTGCATCTTAATAATCCTACACTTGTTAAGATTCTTACATAAACTAATTTTAAGAAATTGTGTAAGGAATCTCACTTTGTTCCCTTGGAAAGAGCTTTGCAACATCATAACAATTCTTTCCTAAAGGAAACACTGTATGATTCAGTGTAGCTGAAGATAACTGCTAATAATTACTGTGCTCACAGCACACTTATCTTGACTGTGCCATTTTCCCTAGAAAAGAAATAACATTTAATCGTTTCTAGTTTTACAAAGAGTAAGGAAATTAACTTCAATTTGAACAAGCAAAAGGATGTCTTAATCTCTTAGTCCCAGAAATCTTCCTGTGTTGTTTTTTTGTTTGTTTGTTTGTTTTGCGGTACGTGGGCCTCTCACTGTTGTGGCCTCTCCCGTTGCGCAGCACAGGCTCTGGACGCGCAGGCTCAGCGGCCATGGCTCACGGGCCCAGCCGCTCCGTGGCATGTGGGATCTTCCCAGACCGGGGCACATACCCGTGTCCCCTGCATCGGCAGGCGGACTCTCAACCACTGCGCCACCAGGGAAGCCCCGTGTTGTAAATAACAAAAAGATTTCCTTACGATCATCTGACTCCAAAATATAATATTAATATATCTGTAGTATGTAAAAGGAGGTACCGGTCTTGCAAGGCCACACGATGTACAAGGAACTCATAAGTGTCTTACCAGGCATTAGAGCCATGAAATATTACACTCTTTAGTTTTTCCTTTTGTGTGTGTGGTAAAACATACATAACATAAAGTTGACCATTTTAACCATATTTTTCTATTCATGTGTTATAAACATATTTAATAATCCAGGACTCAGCAATTTAGAACGTTAATGTCTTCATAATATCACCCCCAATGTAACTTAATTTCTTCCAGAATGTCTTCTTGGCATGTCCTAGATGTCCATAATATATGCAGAAAATAATGAATTCATACACCTCAACTTGTTTGAGTTCTTTTTCACTTGATAATATATCTATATATATTTCCATATATGTCCTTTTAAAATGTTTTTCTTTTTTCTTTTTTTAATACTTTACTTTTTGATTTTTTAAATTTACGGAGTAATAGTCAGCAATAAAAAGAGATAGACTATTGATTCATGCAATAACATGTGTGAATCTCAAAGACATTATGCTGAGTAAAAGAGCCAGACTTAAAAGTTTTTATTCCATCGTCATAACACTTAACATGAGATCTACCCTCTTCACAAATGTTTAAGTATACAAAATATTGTTGACTATAGATACAATGTTGTACAGCATATCTCCAGAGCTTATTCATCTAGTTTAACTGAAACTTTATGGCTATTGATTAGTAACTTCCCTTTTCCTCCTCCCTTCAGCCCCTGGAAACCACCTTTCTTTTCTCTGATTCTGTGAATTTGATTATTTTATATGCTTCATAAAACTGGAATCATGGAGTTTTTGTCTTTCTGTGACTAGCTTGTTTAACTTAGCATTATGTCTTAAAGATTCATCCATGTTCTAGCATATTGCAGAATTTCCTTCTTTTTTAAGGCTGAATAGTGTTCCATTGTATGTATATACCACATTTTTATATCCATCCATCTGTTGAGGGACATTCATGCTGTTTCCATCTCTTGGCTATTGTGAATAGTGATACAATAATATAGAAGAGCTAATATCTCTTCCAAATCTTGATTTCAGTCCTTTCAGATAAATACCCAGAAGTGGGATTGCTGGATCATATGGTAGTTTTACTTTTAAATTTTTGAAGAACTTCCATATTGTTTTCCATAGGGGCTGCACCATTTTGAATTAACACCAACAGGATGCAAGTGTTCTAATTTATCCACTCTTTTGGTTTTTGTTTTGCTTTGTTTGTTTTTGATAATAGTCATCCTAACAGGTGTGAGGTGATATCTCATTGAGATTTTGATTTGCATTTCCCTGGTGATTAGTGACTTCAAACAGTTTCTCATATACCTCTTGGCCATTTGTATTTCTTCTTTGGAGAATTGTCTATTCAAGCCCTTAGCCCATTTTTCAACTGAGTTATTAGGTTTTTTGTTTGGTTTGTGTGTGTGTGTGGCGGGGTGGGGGGTGGTTGTTGTTTTGTTTTGTTTACTATTGAGTTGTAGGAGTCCCTTGTAAATCTACCTCACTCCTTTTTTTATTAATCGTGGTATGCAACCATCGCCACTGTACATTTCCAGGAAGTTTTAATCATCCCAAACAGAAGCTCTATACCCATTAAACAATAACTCCCATCCTTCCTTTTTATTTTTACTATTAACTTTTAGATTCAGTTATACTTCTGCTTGCTATCAATAGTAGTTGAATAAATTAGTAGATATATCAATAAAAAAATGGAACCTACGATTGTGTTTTATAGTGCCTTAAGGTGCTACCCAAGATCCTTGTTATGCTTTGCAGGGCAATATTTGTTAGTCTAAGCTTTCTTCATAGATCTTATATAGATTTATGGTAATCATGATTTTTTTATTTTATTTCCTTCAGAAGGCAAGTAAAAATATAGGGACTTTTTATAAGATATTCATGGCAACAAAGAAATACCATGTTACTGTGGATTAATTATAAAGATAAAAGTCTATTTATTTTTGTTATAATATAATTTTAGACTTTATCCAGGAGATTCCGTTTCATTTCTAATCAAAATGTAAGGCTATTTTGATTAATCCATCTTTGACTATTGTCTCATAGTTGTTTGAAATTATAAGTATGAAACAAAATCTCATTTTTATCTATTTTGGACTGTTATTTGTTGGCAATTTGTCATCACTGCTTATGTTAAAGAATGAGTTCACTTGAGATATAGAAGCCATAGTTAAGAGACGTCTCTAAATTTAACTTGATTTCAAATAATTAATCAAAATTATACATAAAATATTAATGTTTCAAATTTAACTAGAGTTAGGGCTTCTTTCCTCTCAGTCTATTTATGCCATCACAGTATTTTTTTTTACTGTATTGAACATTCCAGAAAGAGTGATTTTAAATTCTGTTTAATTCCTGGAACACCAAATAAATATGGCATTGGTGCACAGTTACAGCTTAGTCTATTTCTCAAATAAAATGAAAAAAAATTAATCAGATATCTACATAATTTGCCTTTGACCACTGAGATTATCAGTTTAAAGTCTCTTTTCTATCTTAACTCTAGTCAAGATTGATTTATTCCTTTTCAAATGAGACTTGCTTAAAGACTGAAGCCAATTATTGCCTATTATCATTCTTATTGTTGAAATCTTTCCCTCTTATTTCATAGGGATGAATTATTTTTAACTTACAATTTAACAACAAAAATATGAAGGAAAGAGATACACATTTTACTGGTATAATAAAGATTTTATTCTTATAAAATAACTTTAAAGTATTAACCCAGAATCTATTAGCTAGTAACGTTTCTAAATTGGTTCAATAAATGATTAACTTGTATTTGGAAAATATTCAGATAATAAAATAAACATGTTGTATGTGGCTTCAAACACACAAAAATAAAATCATTATAATGTTTTACTTTCAGAAAAAAAAGTGTATGTCTCAGATACACAGTTTAGAGACTGTGTTAGTAAATATTTTCCTAAGTAATGTGCAGATTAAGAAGACCATTTCATAGAAAAGTGTACATCATAGAACAAAAACAAATGCTAGTGATCCAACATTGTAACATTAATCAGTGAATGGATGGATGGATGGATGGACAGACACCAGTTACTTATAGAGCTCCACATGGAGAGAAGAGTAATTACACTCACAGTGAGGGCTGGAGAACATGTTCTGATGTTACCTGGCTCCAGCCTCATCTTCAAGCTCAGGAGGAAACACAAGCTGTTGCACCAAGAGGGAACAATTCTCTACTTCAAGGAACATTTTCTAAATGTCTCTTTATCTGGTGTTGTTAATGAAGTTTGTTCTAGTTTATTAATTATTGTAGTTAACAGGGTTATCTTAGTCTGTTTGGGCTGTTATTAAAAATAATACCATAATGGGGTGGCTTATAAGAAACAGAAATTTACTCCTCATTGCTCTCGAAGTTGGGAAGTTCAAGACCAAGGCACAGGCAGGTTTAATGTTGTATGTGGTCTGCTTTCTGGTTCATAGATGGTACCTTCTTAGCTGTAATCTCACGTGGCGAAAGGGGCAATGGAGCTTTCTTGGGCCATACAAGGGCATTAACCCCATTCATTCATAAGGACTGCATCCTCCCAAAGGCCCCACCTACTAATCACCTTGGGGGGTTAGGTTTCAACATGAATTCTAAGGGGACACAAATATTCAAACCATAGCTAGAGCTTTAAAAATTTGACCCAAGAATTAATCTTTTTCAAAGTACCAAAGAATAATAAAACATTCTGAATAGTATGGTGGCCGTGGAGATAACGAAACGGCACTACATTAAGAATTCAGAAACCTGGTTTCATTCCTGACATTTACTGAGTAGTTGTGAAACTTGTATAAATGAATTTGCCATTCTAGGCCTCTTTTCTTCATCTGTGAAATGAGAGGATTGAAAACTATTATCTCTGTGATGCCCTGAGATCTGAGTGTCTCCCTTTGGACTAAATATATGTTAATTTCCCTTGGATGATCCAAAAGGCACTTTAATTGCTTGTTGGGTCACCATTATAAACATAATTCATTAACGTATTGTACTGGTGGGGGATATAGGGTAAGGAAATCCTTTTTCTTAAAATTATATGACTCATATTTATTCTATGTAAATGACTTTCAGGGCTTATGCTAACAATTATTTTTAATATTGAATACTATATTTCTATATAATGCTCTTGGGAGATTTTCTTCCACTAGTTTTGGGTTTGTAGCTGCAACCTAGTTTGTTATGGCATTACTCATTTATAGTAACACCCCATCACACAGCTACCTGACTTCCAACTATCTTAAGTAGGTCATTCACAAAGCCAAAAAATAATTAAGTTAAAACACTCCTGAGTCTTAGGGAAATAGGTGTCAACATATAGGTATAAGAAGTGTTTGCATAACTGAATCACAGTGCTGTATACCTGAAACTAACATGATATTGTAAATCAACTATACTTCAAATAAAGAAATACATTTTTTTTTTTTTTTAGAAAGGAGTGTTTGCATTTCTTGCCTTCTCAAATACTTAATAACACCTTTTTAGCTGGTTTTACCAAAAGCCTTTGCTTCTAGTTTAGTTTGAGCAGGCAGTCTGACAAGTAAGGCCTTAAACGTCAGGTTGCAGGTGATATGTGCAAAACAGACACCTAACTATTTGGCAAGTTATCATTTAAAATATATTAGATCACAGAGAAAGGAGCTAGAAAAACAGTAACAGCAGTAGGCAAGGACAATTTAGTGGAAAGCCAACAGTACCACATAATGAGCCTCTGAAATGAGAAATGAAGCAGAAGCCCAGGGAAAAAGCAATCCAGAAATATGGGAAAATCCTGGCAGTAACTACTGTACTATGTATAGTATAGGAAGTGTTATTTATTCATAATGATTACCAAGGGTCATCAAGAACAATTTAAATTATGTTCAGTGTGCTGTATTTACTCTGGTCATGAAGTAAAGTGTTTGAGAAAGATTTAGAATTGCAGAATTCTAATGTCGTTTGTGCAGAGACCTTTAAATTTGAGATTTGGGGGGCAATAAAGAAATTTCTTCATGTTCCTTTGTAGTTAAAATTTTAATATGTTTATATAAGTACCTTAATTTTGTGCCCTTTTATATTTGAACTTCTTTGGCCATATTTCATAGTGTCCTTGTTTGTGCCAGTGCAGGAAATTGTTCCTAATTAGGTTGGACATAAGGCATTCTCTTCAGTCCATGGGAACATTTTTTCCTTAAATTTTACAAGACCTAGTTCAGAAGCCATTTTTAAATTTAACACATTTGTTTTTAAACAAATTAACCAATGCACAAAGTTTCAACTAATCTGAACTGAAGAATGGAAATTAGGTTCAAGACAAATGAGAATGTGGATAACTATCCCGAAATCTTAAGAGTCTTTGAGTTATCTCTTATGTGTTTCAATTTATTCATTCCTGGTTTCTGCCATTTTCCTTGATCTATAATTGTTCATTTTTGCTTGAGCACTTTCCTTGACAGGGAGGTTACAGCTTCACAAGGCACACATTTATTTTGAAATATTTTTAATTTTATGAATATCAAGCCATCTATTAATTTGGCCTCTCTCTCTCTCTCTCTCTCTCTCTCTAGCTTCTAGCCACAGTCCCTAGTTCTGCCAGGGACAGCAGAGCACAATGCTAAATCAAACCCTTTCTTTCAAATATTTTCTTTTCCAGGAAAGCATGCCCGCTTTTCTCAACAAGTCCTAGTATGCATATTTTTTTCTCACATTAAAAATTTCTGATTGCTTTCTTCTTGTTTTAGACCAGTAGCTCTCAACCTGGGCTGAACATTTGAATCAACTGAAGCCTTTTAGAAATAATGATGTCAGGAAGCTGCAACATATTTTCACTGGCTTCATTAACATTATGGAACACATAATCCACAGAAAACATGGACACATGTTCTGTGTCTGAAGGACATGGTTCAGAGTTTCAGCTCTTCAGTGAAATTATTGTATGTCCTTAAGCATGTTTTTTTCCCTCCTGTCTCAATATTTTCATGAAGATATAAACATAACCATGTCTGCCCACCTACCTCATGTGGTAGCTGGGAAGAGCAAATGTTCTTTGTAAACTATAAATCATCATAGAAATGTTATCACTGTTATTATCATCACCCAGTAAATTTTTAAACCGTAGATTGCTTTCTAATAATTCTTATTGTCCACATGTCTGCTGACTCAGTAGATTCTCTGATTTCTGTAGCCTTTTCTTTTCTAGACTTGAGATAGTCTTCCCCTCTTCATTAGTTACTTAAGTGAAAATCAAACAACCACAGAACTACTCAACAGATATACACATTTGTGGAAAGTCAGTAAAAAGAATAAAATGGAGAATCTAAGTTATTAAATAGACCACTTGGCTTAGTCATCATTCTACTCTCTTTTTATTTTTTTCATACTATATACACGTGAAACAATATTTATCTTTAGCATCCTTATGTGCTTTGTATTTAGCTGAGAGCACCATTCCACAGTCAAGAGAAAAATTTTTGAGTCTTTGCTCTGTCACTAACAATCTCCTGTGGGCTGACAGAGTTGTAGAGAAAGTACTTGGAAAAGAACAATGCGGTGTATAAATTTAATAAATAGTAAATATTAGTCTGCTTTAGGAAAAGAGCAATTTATAATCATTAACACCTTCAAATACCAAGAAAAATCTATGAGGTTCTAATATTTAAGCATTCGATTTATATTCTCATTTATTTATAACCTCCAATTTCCTCTTCCTTCTTCAAAGACTTGATGCTAAAGTGCAGAAGAGATCTGAAACAATTTATATTTCAACAGTTTTCCTAATCAGAACTATAATATGCTATTAGAGATGTGCTCAGTGTTTTCCGAAGCACTAAAAATATCTGCTTTACTATAGAAAAATATTAAAGTGCTGGAGTATTATTTTTAAATTGGGAAAATTGGGAGTCTAAATGAGTCATGTGTTATAGTTAACACTTTATTTTACGGTAATTTGCTGATCCCAAGTTTATTTTCATTTTCAGGGTTCTTATTCCATTCTGTTTTTTTTAATTTGATAATGTTAGGAAAATATATTTGTTATTAAATAAATGTGTGAATAGTTCTGTTTTTCACATTGTGGTATTTTAACATACTCCATTAGCAGTGAAATAGACCCACATGAATATAGTGTTTTATTTTTAAAGGAAAGATGAATCTCATACTATTTTAATTTTTCTCAAGTAAAAATTAGCTGATGCTGTTTGAATTCCACCCAATGAAAGTAAAATTCTAGTCAAACATTGAATCCTCTAGAATAGTATATTGTGTTGCTGTCACTGTTGTTGTTACTAACTTGAAAATTTAACAAAATTCAGAGCTAAAATTATCCATTCCTGGAGGTTCTCCTACATTAGCCTTAGCTCAACTTGAGCTATAATTAAATTTTGTTTTGCTTATGATCCAGAATGATCAATTAAGTCAATGATTTTCACACTTCTTTACCAAGTACAATTAAAGTATAGAGAAATTTAAACACATACACTAGAATGTTTGGAGTATAAACTAAAGCCACTCGTCTCAATATGAAAATTTATTTAAAAATTCAGATTTTACAGTATATTCTACAATTTATCTTATTTTAGTATTACAAGGCTTTACATTGCTCACCACTGAAGAAGACCAATGATTCAGGAATATATGATATATAATTCCACGTCTTCTCTGATACTCTTGTACTCTTTTCTGTATTTCCAGGTTTAAGGTACCATCAGATAGGTTCAGGGAGTAAGGAAAATGGTACTAGGAGAAGCAGCAGGAGGCCAGGTCACATATGGACTTGTAGATCACTGAAAGATTGTAACTTTCACTCTAGGACTGGAGTACTTGGAGGGTTTTAAACGAAGACCAGACTTTAAATATGTTTTAATGTTTTAAAACAAACCAGGTTTTAAGCATGGTCAGACTTACCTTTTAGAAGGACAGTACTAGTTACTGGCTTAAGGATAAATCATAGTCAAAAGTTAAAGCAGAGACGAGTTAGAAGACTATTGAAGTCAACTACATAAGAGATAATGATGACTTGGACTAAGTATGTAAGAGTAGGGATGAATAGATGAATATATTAAAAAAGCAGATCCAGGAATATGACTCAGCAATTTAAAAAATTTTATTGATATCTTCAACAACAGGAATGTATTTCAGAAACATCATGCTAAGTGAAAAAGTGCCAGATGCAAAAGATTGCACGTTGTGTTATTCCATTTATGTATAAAATTATCGAAAAAGCAAAATAAATGACAGAGAACAGATCAGTAGTTTTCTAGGACCAGGGGTGGGAGTGTAGGATAACCACAAGGGAGAATGAGGGAACTTTGGGGAGTGATGGGAGTGTTCTAAAATGTGGATATGGCAGTGATTGCTCATGGAAATGTACACTTAAAGTGTGAATTTTATTGTATGTAAATTATACTTCTGTAAAGAAAAATAATGTGCATCCAATAAGATTTGCCTACAGAAGTGGTGTATTAGAGAAAAAAATATGACAAAGCCAACTGCAGTGTTTTTGGTCCCAGCTACCGGTAGGAAGTCATCATTATCTAACAGGCAGAGACAAGGTGTATATATAGTAAAATGAGATTTTGGGGGAGATTTTAAGCTTTGGATGTGTTAAATGTGAGATCCTTATTACACATCCAAGTAGAGATGCCAATTAGGCGATTGGACATATAAATCTGGATTGAAAGAAATCTAGTCTGCAGGTATACATTGAGGACTTCACTCTGTATAAATGATATATATAACTTAAATCCAGGAAACTAGGAAAAAGACAATTTGTCTGTCAATGAATGTTGACACAAACGAGAAGGGGGCACCGGAATAATTTCCAAATTCCTCTATCACCTGTCATTTCTATTTAAAATGTCTATAACCCACTCTAGCTGCCCAGCTAAACTATAGGAAAATGCCTGGCTAAAAAGGTACTCATTAGCAATGACTACTGATTGAATGAATATACCTCCTTAAGATCATTCAGCACTGAGAAGTAAAGAAAAAAGAAAAAGATCAAACTAGTCTCATCATCTTGAAGTTTCAGATGATTTTGAGTAATTACCATCTGAGGCCATGAATACTTACCAAATGAAACAGACTCTACTTCTATCAGAATAAATTACCAAAAAATCTTATTGATTATTAGGAACAATGCAAACCCCTGATCCCGTTATGATTGAGTGGAAATGGATTGGAAACTGCTTCACTTTGCTGGCCCTGCTCACCTGTCTTTGACTATGGTTATCTGATGACCCATAGGTCCATTTATTGGATCTACTTCTTCACTTTGCTTGGCCAATAGCAAGCCAGTTAACACATGTCTCTTGACTCATCTTCATATTGTATCTGATGCCACTGACCTTGTGGTAGGTCCAATATTTTAATAATCAGCTACTTTCATCTTCAACTAAGATGTTTCCCTGGCAAGCATATTTTGTAGTGTCCTGCTAAATAGTTCTCACTTTAATAGGGCACTTGTGAATTTATGCTAGTTAGATTGGAAGTCTTTGTCATCTGTCACCACTTCAGGAAACAATTTGGAACTTATGATGTTGGCTTGGTTCTGGAAAGCTAGTCAAATTTTATATCAGCCAAAGAATATTTGTTTCATAATGTTAGAGTTGATAAAGTTTGGAAACTTTTCTTTTATAAATTCCATGACTGGTTTTCTGAAAGTGTTTTCTTTCCCTTGATATTATTATGCATGATGTTGGTTTGCTATCAGACTCAAAGCAGTGTCAACAGATATTATTAAATCATGGCCAGTTTAAACTACTGTTGTTCAATGTGAATTACATATATAAATTTATATTCATAAATTTATATTTCCATGTTGATATATATGTATATGAAGAATACAAACATACATATACATGTGTATTTTCTTTTAATATCAGTTACCAATATGCACCTTTTGTTAAAGGCTGGGCCTTGCTGAAACAAGACCTCTATGCTTTTTCTCATTCTGCAGTGCTATACTTAGCACTTTTTTTCTAATAACATCTCCTTACTCTCTGATAGGTATTTACCAAAAATTATGATAGTAATTATGTAATGTAACTTCTCCATTGGATTAAAAGAGATATTAAAATTGTTCCATGGTAAAACTGACAACTGATCAATACTCAGGTCTGAAACATGGATTTTGACTGGTTGTGCTTATTTATGTGTGTGCTGCTTCATTGCTTCTTAATATGACATCATGTCAGACTTGATAAGCACTGTAACATCCATTTCAATCTTGTTTTATATTATGTACATAGAGAATATTATGTTTTTCTCTTTCTGACTTACTTCACTCTGTAGGACAGACTCTAGGTCCATCCACCTCACTACAAATAACTCAACCTTGTTTCTTTTTATGGCTGAGTAATATTCCATGGTATATATGTGCCACATCTTCTTTATCCATTCATCTGTTGATGGACACCTAGATTGCTTCCATGTCCTGGCTCTTGTAAATAGTGCTGCAATGAACATTGTGGTACATGACTCTTTTTGAATTATAGTTTTTTCAGGGTATATGCCCAGTAATGGGATTTCTGGGTCTTATGGTAGTTCTATTTTTAGTTTTTTGAGGAAGCTCTATACTGTTCTCCATAGTGGCTGTATCAATTTACATTCCCACCAATAGTGCAAGAGAGTTCCTTTTTCTCCACACCCTCTCCAGCATTTATTGTTTGTAGATTTTTTGATGATGGCCATTCTGACTGGTGTGAGGTGATACCGCCTTGTAGTTTTCATTTGCATTTCTCTAATGATTAGTGATGTTGAACATCCTTTCATGTGTTTGTTGGCAATCTGGTATATCTTCTTTGGAGAAATGTCTATTTAAGTCTTCTGCCCATTTTTGGATTAGGTTGTTTGTTTTTTTGACATTGAGCTGCATGAGCTCAATATCAAAATTGATACAATATCAAAATTGTAAATTTTGGAGATTAATCCTTTGTCACTTGCTTCATTTGCAAATATTTTCTCCCATTCTGAGGGTTGTCTTTTCATCTTGTTTATGTTTTCCTTTGCTGAGCAAAAGCTTTTAAGTTTCATTAGGTCCCATTTGTTTATTTTTGTTTTTATTTCCATTTTTCTAGGAGGTGGGTCAGAAAGGATCTTGCTGTGATTTATGTCATAGAGTGTTCTGCCTATGTTTTCTTCTAAGAGTTTTATAGTGTCTGGTCTTACATTTAGGTCTTTAATCTATATGCTAACACATATGTATGGAATCTAAAAAAAAAAAAGTTTCTGAAGAACCTAGGGGCAGGAGAAGAATAAAGATGCAGACATAGAGAATGGACTTGAGGACACGGGGATGGGAAAGGGTAAGCTGGGACGAAGTGAGAGAGTGGCATGGACATATATACACTACCAAATGTAAAATAGATAGCTAGTCGGAAGGAGCCGCGTAGCACAGGGAGATCAGCTCGGTGCTTTGTGACCACCTAGAGGGGTGGGATAGGGAGGGTGGGAGGAAGATGCAAGAGGGAGGAGATATGGGGATATATGCATATGTATAGCTGATTCACTTTGTTATAAAGCAGAAACTAACACACCATTGTAAAGCAATCATACTCCAATAAAGATGTTAAAAAAAAAAGATACCCATAAAAAAAAAGAATATTATGCTTTTAATTTGTACAGAAGGAATGATATCTTTGCCAGAATTGTTCACTTTTGAAAAACAAATTAATACAAAGGAGTGTAAATTTTAAGCATTGTAAAAGCTCCTTTCTTCACCAAATATGTCGCTTCTCCATGGTAATTTCTTGGTGAGTCATTAATTCATTGTCTTCTTTTAGTTATTCTGAGATGATATTTACTCTTAGTAATTGTTGTGTTTCCTCAGATATTCAGTTGCTTTAAATTTGGAAACTATGTACAGTGAAATGGAAACACTTGTATTAAAAACAAACGAGAGACTTTCAATGTAAATCAAGCTATTACTAATGCTAAGAAATATTTTGACCAGAAATAATGAAGAAAAATATCAGTGATATTTAAACAATGTCCTTAGTTTCAAACTATTAATCTTTTTAATGCACTTATATATGGCTTATGTAAATAATTTATTACCCATTTGTAAAAGCTTAAAAAGTTGGTTGAGGGTGGTGGAACCAGGATATTGGAAATACACTATTAAAAGAAATGTTCAACTCTTCATTGCAGGGTGACTAGATCTTCCCATGGAAGCCCAACGTAACTAAACTTGCATTTTTCCATTGAAGAGTCACACACATACACATACACACACAGGACATAATGTGACAACAATCAATACACCTAATATTTTTAAAATTTATACCATTTGAATCACTTTAGCCCAAATTATAAGAGCTGCAATCATGGGTAGCCTGTAAGGGTCAACCTTGGGGTGACATATAACCTCTAGATTTATGACTAACAAGCTTTATGTTTTAGGAAACGCTTTGTCCTTCACCATCTAATTTTTAAAAATTAAATGACAAATCATTTAAATTAGAAGTTAAAGAACTATGTTATGGATCTTTCAGCTGCTTCAAATAAGGCATTTTTTCAAATGGAAAAAACAAAACAGAAGACTAGGCATTTTGTCACAGTGAATAGGTATTTGATTTTCCTCTGCAATCTATCACTAAAATTAAAAAAAGAAGTAAAACAGCTTGACTATTTAACATACATTTGCCTTACCAAAGAAAAATAACATTTTTGCTAGTACTTTAAAAAGTACTTTAAATCTGGTACCCAATCAAAACTGAACAATATATTTTACAAAAAAAGGATATTTTTGAATGTATATAACTAATCAATTCAGCAAATGTTGAACACTTACTGTACATGAGTAACTGTACAAGAGAATAGATGTACAACGGTAAGCAGACACCTCAAGTTGCTTACCGTCTAGTAGAGAATACAGGCAATTTAATAAGCACTTACTTATTTATTTAATATTTATTTGGCTGCACTAGGTCTTGGTTGCAGCATGCAGGATCTAGTTCCCTGACCAGGGATCGAACCTGGGCCCCCTGCATTGGGAGCGCGGAGTCTTAACCACTGGACCACCAGGGAAGTCCCAATAAGCAATTGTGATAGTGGGAAAATAGCCAGGGTATGGACTTGGTGTTATGAGAACACAAATGGCCCACCTAGTCTAATCTAGATCCTTACTACTGTGATATTCTGGTAACCAGAATAAGCATCACCCACGACATTATTAGAAATACCTAATCTCAGTCTCAACCCCATACATACCGAATGCACATCTCTAGTTAGTGAGATCCCCATGTTATTTGAATGTGCATTGAAGTCTGAGCCAGATATTTGGGGAAAATTCTCAGAGGAAGTGATTAAAAATGAACTCCCCAGTTGGCAATACGGTTAGTTTGTGGAGGATAAAGGTAAAATGTGTTGGAAACAGAAAGATGATTGTCCTATAAACCAGATCTATAGCTTAGGCTGATGGTTACATAGAGGAGGTGTGGGGAGAGAAGAGAGATGATTTCAATTTTGAGTATGTTGCATTTGATGTGCCCTTGAGCCATGTTTTGAAGGTAGATGCTTAAGGGGAAGGTAGACATATGAGTCTAGAGATCAGTAGTTAGTTCTCTACTGGAGCCATTGACTTGGAGACTGGTGGTATATTGATAGTGACTGAAGTCATGCAAGTGGGAAGGATTGCTTAAGGAAATATGTGAGGTGAAAATTTTTTTAAAAGGCCTTGGATGCAGTTCTTGGAAACACCAACATAGAAAGACATATCAACAAATAAGAGTGCAGCGGGAAGTCAATGAGAAGAGAGGAAACAGGAAAATAATACAGATGAAGAAGCTAAAGGATAAGATGCTTTTCTAGAAGGAAGGGATCAACAGTAACGTCTTAGTTTGGGTTGTCCTACAAAAGCCTAAGAAAAGGATTTGGGTGTAGGTAATTCACTGGGGAGTAATTCCAAGAGGCAAAATGGGGAAACAGGAGGAGTAAGACTAGAGAAAAAGGAAAACCAATGAAGTGTATTTTTATTGAATTATTTTCTAATGTGAGCAAGTGTAACTTAGTCCTACTGAGACCCTCTGAAGAACCATGCAGAATTCTCCTTATAATCGTCTTTTCAAAGGTTGGGAGACTGTGACATTAATCATTAGACTCAAGTCCCTCATTGGTTGAATGTTACCTACATCTCTCTCCATCCCCAAACTCCCATGCAACTCTAGCTGGAGCTGAGCAAGTTTTCTAGGCTTCTCAGAAAGCCCTGAGACAGAAACCCTTAGATGGACTCTCCACCATAATTACAGTTGACATCAGAGTTGGCCAGCTTGCAAGGATAGAGGGGTTGCATGGGGAATCATTAGTGTCTGCTACTAGTGTTCAATGCTGTTCATATAAAAATAAGAAAATCTTTGCAAAGTATCTAGTTATTGGTAACCATTGGGAAATTATGGAAATGTAAGGGATTATTAGTGGAATAGAAGAAATGGAAGTTATAATTCAACATTTAAAGTTTCAATGTAAAGAAGACAATGAGATAATGACTGTAGACCACTCTTTCAAGAAATTGATTGACAAAAGGAAGGAGAAAAATAGGGTGTTAGATGGAGTGCTCAATTGAGAGCCATTTTTTGAAGACAGGAATATCATATAGTGAGTAAACAGCACAAACTTTGGATCCAGATTGCCTGGGTTCGAATCCTAGCTTCAACACTAATTAGCTGCATGACTTTACACACATTATTTAAATTCTCTGTGCCTCAGTTTCATCATCTGTAACATAAACATAATGGTAACAATTCATAAGGTTGTAAACAAGTAAATATGAGTGAACTGTTGAGTTCCTGGAAAATAGTTTGTAATATCCAAGGGTTAGATATTATTTTTTATTATTATTAATAAAATAATATATTTTATTATTTAAAATATAATGAGTATATTTAAAAGCTATTTGGCTGGAGCCAACATGTATAGAGAACACTGAAGATATAAGATAGAAAGTATAGCAGATAGGGTAATGGTTCTGTGGAGGGATGGGGAGAGGATATTCAAACCCAGTTGAAAGATTAGCTTCAAATGAGAGAAAAGACACTTCTTTCATTGTTGCAAGACCAAGAAGGAAAGAGGGAGAAAAAATAGGTGAGTTTCTAAATGAGTTAATACATGTGCTTGTGTGAAGTCTTCTATCTCTCTTTGAAATTTTAGGTAAGGTCATTATCTATGAATGAAAGAATTTGTTGGGGGAGGGAAATAAAACAGCATAGTATGTTTTAAAGGGTCCTATTGGAAAATGAAAGAGTGATTAGGTGATCATCGTATGTCAATCTGTACTCATTGAATTAAGGATCAAAATCACTTTCTTATTTGCAAACACACACACAGACACACAGGTGTGAGTGCACACACACACACACCAAGAAAAATTGCAGTAATAGAGATCAAAGCCATTCAGAGCAGGAAGACACTCTAAAGGATTTCTAAAGTAACCAAGCACACATTTTAACTCTATTATAATGATAATAATGACTGTTTCAATTTCCAGCAGTCATCTATCCCCCTGACCTTTATTCTATAATGGCTAAAATTAACTTTCTAAAAATGTTTTATATGAACAATTTATTTACTTTGTAGTTAAGCATTTTCTTGTAATTGCTAAATACATTGAACTCTCGTTACTATTATGGTTTTCAATTACTTAGTTAAGTCTTAATACTCTGACTTTTGGAAAACTTTTTGAAATCTGGCCATTTTAAAATCAAACTATTAGAAGAAACAGAGGAAGAAAGAAAGAGAGGGAGAGAGAGAGAGAAGGAAAGAAGGGAGGGAGAGTGGGAGGGAAGGAGGGAAGAAGGAAGAGCTATGATATACAATTTCCAAATTTTTTTAAATCTTGCTTTTATATTCAAATATATTTTGTGAAATATCTAAATAGATAGTGAGTGCTAGATTCCATAAATAAGATGGCAAGTGTCTGTTTATAATGGAAGAGATCATTCTGGATGGAAGAATAACCATTTTTATCTGGTAATATTTTCTGTAAGGATTTTAAGATCACCTGTTAGGTTGTAATTTTGATAGCTTTCCAGGTCAAATAGATACATATTCACTATCACAAAAAGCTTTCCCTGTATCCTGACAGCTGAAGAATTCACTGTCTTACAAAGAAACCCATATTTGATTACCCAGCTTTCCAAAAAGATAAAGTAGAATGAAGATAAAAATGGAATTATCCCACTCAAACTTCTGCAGAAAAATATAACTTTGCAACCATCGAATTTTCTTCATGTACGATTAGTTTTTAATTTTGTTTCCATTTAATATGTTGGAAGTCAAATTTAGGTGTATTTGGATTCCTTTCTCATTATATGACTTAGTCTAATATGACTATGATGCTTAAAAGAATTTCACAAAATAACTAGGAATCCATTTTTTGCTAAAAGAAACTTTTTCCTCAGTAAGTATGAATTAAACATTTTGCTGTTTATAACATTGTTTTTGAAAATGATTCAATCTGCTGTAAATATTTTAGAAATAGTATTGTATAGCACAAGGAACTCTACTCAGTGCTCTGTGGTGACCTAAATTGGAAGGAAATCCGAAAAAGACGGGATATGTGTATTCATTTAGCTGATTCACTTTGCTGTACAGCAGAAACTAACACAACATTGTAAAGCAACTATACTCCAATAAAAATTAATAAAAAAAATAGTACTTGGTAAACTCACTTGCATACAACCTAGCTTTTTAATGTATATATAAAAAGGGATTCATTTATTTTTAAATGTAGGATCAAAATAGCTTCAGTTACCATGTAAATAAATGGCAATATTAAAAATATCTTTGTAAAAATTAAGATAGCTTAGTCATAAATCCAATGATGATTGGCTTAAACATTAAAAATGAAAAAAGTAATTGATTATTGGTTTTTGAAAGGAAATTTTTAATATTTTATTTTTATTAATTATTATTTTGTAATTATGTTTAAAATCTACAACATATAATCATATGAATATAAAACTTACATTAATTTTTTATTCTGTAGGAAGAACAACATTTCAGACACCATTTTTTTTTTTTTTTTTTTTTTTTTTTCCAGTACGCGGGCCTCTCACTGTTGTGGCCTCTCCCGTTGCGGAGCACAGGCTCCGGACGCACAGGCTCAGCGGCCATGGCTCACGGGCCCAGCCGCTCTGCAGCATGTGGGATCTTCCCCGACCGGGGCTCGAACCCGTGTCCCCTGCATTGGCAGGTGGACTCTCAACCACTTTGCACGTGTTTTTATTAATTTCTGCTATTTCCTAATTGTTATAAGCATTTTGGAATTATAGGAAGGCAGTTTCTCTTTTACAGTCAATAATTTCCTCCTCCTTATAGCTGTGTTTGACATAAAGACTAACACAGATTCAGACAGAAACCACAGATTCTTTAAAGAACAAATTAATCCACTTTAATTGCAATAAGTTAGAGTTAAGAATCTCAAATTTAATCAATTTTCTCTGAATTATAAACAATACTAACCAATCATAATAAAATACAAATCCACAATTTCCATCCATGTGGAAGAACCTCCCTATCTGGCATCTTCCATTGATACCATTATTATTACTGAAAGAAGGCGAAGATCACATTTTTTGTTTCCTTTATCAGAAGAATTTTCAGAAAGTGTGCAACAAACCAGATTTTCAATCAGTGAATACTTGAGAACTTAACTATTTGCAAATACGTTAGCAGAGTCAGTGGTGAGCAAGATAGGCAAGGACAGACATGTAACAATTGCAGGTGCCCTTAGCGTAACTAAGGGGTAAACTCAGCATTGTCTATAAGTGTATACCTAGGGACTTTACGTGGCCTAGGGAGTCAGAGAATACTTCCTTGACATAGTACATTTGAGGAGAGAGTTAAAGGATGAATAGATATTAGCCATGAAATTACGTGGTGGAAAAACATCTCAGACTGAGGAAACAGCATGAGCATACAGCTACCAGGGTAAGTTTAAGAATATGAAAGACATTTAATATACCAGGGCATAGCGAACAAAGGGGAAATGCACGTGATAGAGCAGGAGAGGCCCACATAGGCCAAGGAAGTTGGACTTGATCCTGAAGGCAATGGGAAGCTATTAAAAGGCCTTAAGGAAAAGAGTGACAATAAGCTTAGCATTTTAAAAAGATTTCTCAGGACCTTTTTTTTTTTTTAGATTCCATATATATGTGTTAGCATATGGTATTTGTTTTTCTCTTTCTGACTTACTTCACTCTGTATGACAGTCTCTAGGTCCCTCAAGTGAAAGAGTGGCATGGACATATATACACTACCAAATGTAAAATAGATAGCTAGTGGGAAGCATTCGCATAGCACAGGGATATCAGCTCGGTGCTTTGTGACCACCTAGAATGGTGGGATAGGGTGGGTGGGAGGGAGATGCAAGAGGGAGGAGATATGGGGATATATGTATATGTATAGCTGATTCACTTTGTTATAAAGCAGAAACTAACACACCATTGTAAAGCAATTATACTTCAATAAAGATGTTAAAAAAAAAGATTTCTCTGGATTATGGAAAATGAATTAGGATTGTAAGAAGGCATGTGCAAATTGATACAGAGAATGTAGTTAGGAAGCTAGGAATTAGTTTAGAGGATGAATAAAGTTACTTTGACTAGATTGATAATAACGGTGATGCAGGGGAAAGGAAAATTATTGAAACCTTTAGCAGGTAGAATTTACATGATTTGATACTATCTTGAGGATTAGGATGAAGGAGTAGGGGATATTAAAGTAGGGGTGATTCAGTTTTCTGGTAAGTGTATCATTTCATGAATATAAAAACAATATAAATGTGACTAAAACTTTTTTTTTAGACTTTTGGAATTGTTGACATTTACCATGCTATCATTCTAGCTCTACGCTTTTAACTAGAGTGCGTCAGAGAGATGGTTACATTTGCTGTTTCCATTTTCAGTTCTTACTTCTAAACATTTGCAAACTGTTTTGAATTGCCCCCACTTCTGATGTACACACACGGTCCAATGAAAGCACTGAGTGCAAAGACTCCAAAAATTTTACTGAACCTAAATCCAGTGGATACTTTTCAATTCCCCTGTATTGTGACATCCCAGATTTTTCAGGAATAAAAGGATGCCTTAAAATTACTTTTTAACTTCATGTATTAATATATTTCTAAACTGAATGCAATAAAATTATGAAGATAAAAGCTCAAAGAATTGAAAAGATATTTGGAATTAAAATGAGTTCAAAGAACTTCAGGAAATATTGGGGAATGTAGAGAAAATGTGGGAAATCTAGGGAAATGTAGGGGGAAATGCAGGGAAAGAATACATGAAATAAGTGGTGAGAAACATGGACCATATCTAGCAAAGTGCATCAATTATCCAAAGGCTCAGTATCCAACTAGACTTCAACCTAGAATTCTGTATGCAGTCAGGTTATCAATCAACTTTGAGTTTAACAGAGACATTTTCAGAGAAGAAATGGTTCCAAAAAACTATATTCCACTCAGTATTTCTTAGTTGTTTACTTAGGGATTGGTTCCAGCAACATGAATAACTAAACCAAAGGAAAAACATAGGGTCTAAGAATAGTGAACCCAACCAGGGATGTTGTAAAGAGAAATCCTACAGAAAAATCTCTAAAGAAAACTCAACAAATATTGGGTAGGATGAGAAGGCTGGAAAAAAAAAATGAAACTAAAATAAGAGCTAATTATGCAAGAAATGAAAATCATTAAAAATCCATGAAACAAAAGGAAATGTCATCAAATGTTCCACTTGGCATCATGATACATGGTCAAAGTAATGTAAACACTTTATGGGTTTGGTAGGTTTAATTACGGGTACAAAATTATAATCCACCTTTATATCATAAAAGTAGAGATGACAGAAGTTAGAAAGTAGGAGTGAAGGAGGGAGTTTGTTACTTTCATCTGGTAAATGTTCTAGAGTTCTCTGAACAAGAAATAAAAGTATAAATAGATTATGTAAAGTTACAAAGGAGATCAAGGGAACAATTAGCACTAGTGACACAGGTATAGCATGAGAAAGGGGGTGAGAAGATACAGGGAACTGTAAGTAGTTAAACCACTTTGTCATGGCAAAAAGTCAATAAATGATGCCTATTATTAATCCATATAAGAAATAGAGACAGAAGCATATTGCTTGGTGATACCAACTAAACACCTTTTTAAAAATGGTGACAGGGGCTTCCCTGGTGGCACAGTGGTTGAGAGTCCGCCTGCCGATTCAGGGGACACGGGTTCGTGCCCCGGTCCGGGGGGATCCCGCGTGCCGCGGAGCGGCTGGGCCCGTGGGCCATGGCCGCTGGGCCTGCGCATCCGGAGCCTGTGCTCTACGACGGGAGAGGCCACAGCAGTGAGAGGCCCGCGTACCGCAAAAAACAAACAAACAAAATAAATAAATAAAAATGGTGACACGGGAGAAGTGAGACTGGTGGGTTTGACAATGGAATGTTGCCATTTGTTATAATCACTCTATTAGGGCACATTTTTAATATTGTCAAGGCGGAAGAAAACTTTCCTCTATCCTTCTAGGTTCTTCTGTCCAGTCTAAGAATTAAATTGACATGAGCCAGTTACAGGTGAAAATCAAATTTTATTTCTCATATGTACATGAATCCCACATACTTGATAGGGTCAGAGACCCCACATACAGGAGAGGTTCAGAGACAAAGAGGTAAAGTAAGGTATATATGCCATCCTGGGCTAAGGAATGGGAGAGGGGCCTGGAGCTCTCAGAAACAGGAGGATAATTCGTAGGATGATAAAAAGAAGAGCAGTTGTTGGGTAATTGGATATTTGTCCTGCCATACAGATGGGACCACTTAGATAAAATGTATCTCTGGTAATAACCCTTTTTCTGGGAAGAATCCCCAATTTAAATTATCCTAAGTAGTTAAGGGAGGGACAGTAGTTTCTCTTGAGCCTCTGGGTCCCCACTGCCTTTAGCACATAACCCACATGCCAAAGTGTCACATCTTGAAAAAGCCTGTTCTGAACCCCTAAAATATCATGTACATGCATTATAGATATAGATATAAAATTTTAATTGAAGAGAACATTTAAAAAATAATAGTACCTTAGAATTTTAAATGGTATTTGTTTTATAGTCTTTTAAATCTGATACAATGAATTTTTGATTTTATATATTCAAGAAAGAATTGTATTTGCATCTTTGCTTTTGAGTGGCCCCCTCCCCTTTGAAACTTTATCCTTCTTTGGATTTTGCTCATCTAGCTTTTCTGGTCCTGCTCTTACATCGTGCTAGCTAATGTGAGTTCCCTTAACTTGTCAAACTCCATGACTCAACTGCTTTTAAAATATAGGTTCCACTTTTTGTCTTTTTATGTCTTCACTTGACGCATCCTTAGTGATCCCTTAGTCATTGGCTATGCGTATATTTTCTCTTCTAAGTGCCTGACCTACATATAAGCATTAGGATGTGCCATGGGCATCTTAAACTTAACTTGTCAGAAGCTGAATTTCTTTTCTTTCCCCTACTCTCCCTCAAACACAGGCACAGATTTCCCCAAAATGATTAAAATGCTACTTAGTTATAATGTTGTCTCCCATAACCCTGAGATACATGCAAAAAAAGGGAGAAATCTAGAGCTTCAGTATGCCAGTTAAAGTTAAAGATTCTCAGGACTTCCCTGGTGGCACAGTGGTTGAGAGTCCGCCTGCCGATGCAGGGGACACTGGTTCGTGCCCCGGTCCGGGAAGATCCCACACGCCGCGGAGCGGCTAGGCCCGTGAGCCATGGCTGCTGGGCCTGCGCGTCCGGAGCCTGTGCTCCACAACGGGAGAGGCCACAACAGTGAGAGGCCCGCGTACCGCAAAAAAAAAAAAAAAGATTCTCACCACCCCAAGCAGTGTTTGGGCAAGCACTCTATTGAGAAAAGTGAGCAGAGATTACTTGATACCTACTGGTTTTGAAGAACACTGAATCCTTTATTTGGCCAGAACTGAAAGGACTTTCATCAATGCCGTAAGTGACAGCCCTGTTGTCTGAAGTTGTTTTATTGTTTTCCCAAGTTCGGAAGTTTGACAGAGCTCACCAGACTCCATAGATTATACTCATATGAGGCTTTCGTTTAAAGGCAAAGGTCAGTGCAACAGAGAAAGAGAATGCCAACAAGCATCAGAGGCCCGAGGGCCTTTCCCCAGCACCCTGCCTGTGGGCTCAATCTCTGGGACCCTGGAGCATACTGGCTCACCGGCCTGAACCACCAAGATCTGTGCAAGGAGTCTTGCTTTGGGGAGAGCTCACCAACAAAGCTCTCAATAGCTCTTTAAATAGTCCATCCAAACTAGTCAAACCAAGCAGGCTATTTGCAAATCATTAGTGCAGAAGTTAGCCTGTGGATCTCCAGTGGAGTTTCAGAATCTAAACAGTACCTCAGATATCCCACTGCCCTCTTCTTGGCTAAGAGTAAAAATCAGATACGAAGATGTTTCTAAAAAATAAAGTTTCTTGTAGAAAGGGCCACTGAACCGTCTTTCCTTTGGACCAGCTGCATGAGGGGTCAAAGCAGGCTGAATCTGGGCTTCCCTGGTGGCGCAGTGGTTGAGAGTCCGCCTGCCGATGCAGGGGACACGGGTTTGTGCCCCGGTCTGGGAGAATCCCACATGCCGCTTAGCAGCTGGGCCTGTGAGCCATGGCCGCTGAGCCTGCGTGTCCGGAGCCTGTGCTCCACAACGGGAGAGGCCACAACAGTGAGAGGCCCGCGTACCACAAAAAAAAAAAAACAGCAGGCTGAATCTGAGGTCTCTAGCTAAGGGTGGGCTACCAAGGTTAGCATACAGATTCTGACTTCTTCAGGAAAAATTAACCCAGTCCTTCTCAAGTATATACTAGAAGCCACTTACACACAATGACAGTGACAGCATTGGTGCCTAAATTCAGAATGCCTAAATCATAATCAAGTTGCTTCAGAGATATATATATGTAGGCCTGCAGGCTTTAAATACTTCAGGGAACAGTCTGGTGACCAAATAAAGGAATCTCATGACAAAGTTGTATTTCCTTTGAGAATACTAAACTCTAAAAGGGAATGTCCAAAAATATGAATGTTATGTGTAAGGAAATTATGTAAAAAAATTTGAAGAAATACAATACACTGGGTTGCTGTTTCCCATTAGATATATGTATTATCAATTACCAGTTGTAATTATGGGCAAGGAGTCCAGTCACCTAGATCTTCTAGTCTGAGCTCTGTTATCAGGAAAAGATTTGAAAAAAATTTTTCATAGATAATATGTCAAATGTGTTGTGTTTAAGCAAAGATTTTTATTCCAGTATCTTCATCCAGTTTTATTACCTACCTTTTTATTTGTACTCAGTTTTATCATCCATACAATGAAACTAATTTTGGGGGTCTAACTGATTTTTTCAAAGTATAGTCTTATGACCGCCTGCATTTGAAACATCGAGGGAATATTTCTCAACCTTAAATGTGTATGAATCATCTGGGGATCTTTCTTAAGATGCAGATTCTGATTTCACAGCTCTGAGGTAAAGCCTGAAATTCTCTTCTAATAAGCTTCCAAGTAATCTCCATGCTTCTATGTTCCTGTTTGATTTGCAGGGATTTTTTTAAGTGCGTATGTATATGTATATGTATATGAGTATGTATGTAAATTTACAAAGGCAGGTACCTCAGCGGAATCAATATCTGGAGTTAAGAATGCAAATCTGGGGGTTTCCCTGGTGGCACAGTGGTTGAGAGTCCGCCTGCCGATGCAGAAGACACGGGTTCGTGCCCTGGTCCAGGAAGATCCCACATGCCATGGAGCGGCTAGGCCCGTGAGCCATGGCCGCTGAGCCTGCGCGTCCAGAGCCTGTGCTCTGCAACAGGAGAGGCCACAACAGTGAGAGGCCTGCGTACCGCAAAAAAAAAAAAAAAAAAAGAATGCAAATCTGCATTCCCAAAAGACAGCCTCACCCCAAGTTTTATAAACAATCAAGTTTAAGTACTACTTGTTTAAATGAAATTAAATGTCTAAGTTTCAGCTATAAAATTATGTGGATCTAGTCTCATTCTGATATTTTTCTACGTCCTAAATTGAAGCCTGACACAGTCTCTTAATTTACAGGGCACGTGTTGCTTGAGTATCTATGACTTGCAAACGGTTGCCAAGCTTTCTGCCTCCAGATTCAATTGTTAATCAGGTCTGATCTTTTGCTATAAAGGTCTAAGATAAGACCTTTTGTACTATCCAAAGTTATGGGATTCTTTCTCCAAATGAAGAGTTAAACAGCAACTTCATACTTCCTTTAGAACTCAGCTCAAAAAAAATCCAAAAAATAACATCACATTTTGTTTTCTTGCCTCATCACTGGCTTTTCTGGGGCTGCACCCAGTTACCTCTGAGCTCCTTCCATGCTTCCTCTCTATAACATCTCAGGTCTTTACAGGAAATGTTTACCTAAACAAATGCTTTCTACAGTCTGTCACACAGAGTAGGTACATTACAACCTAGTACATTATTTCCTTCCCCTTAAAGGATTTCTTCTTTTTGTTACTGTTACTATTGAATATAGCACAACAAAGTAACACGACGATTTCTCATACAGCCTAACAATGTTTTCTAATTTCCGTTTTTCCTTTCCTTACAGTATAAGCAAGTGGAACAATACATGTCATTCCATAAGTTACCAGCTGATATGCGTCAGAAGATACATGATTACTATGAACACAGATACCAAGGCAAAATCTTTGATGAGGAAAATATTCTCAATGAACTCAATGATCCTCTGAGAGAGGTAAGATTTATAGTCCTCAGTCTCCATGTACATGATCATTGTTTACTTTCTCCTTTCCTGGGAAATCCTCAATTCCATGTTTTGACACTACTTAAAAGAAAAATTAAAATTTAATGTTAAAACATCTTGTTTGTTGCCCTTATTTGCCCTTATGTTCTCCCATTTACAGGCACTTATGTTAAAAAAAAAGACTGGAAATTGTTCTAATTATGATTCTCAGGATATCATTTTATTTTCTGTATCCCTAGTTAGAAAGTCCCTTCTTGTGTCCCCATTGTCCATATCTTCCCAGTTTTCCACTCTCTCATCTCATGCTCACCAAACTGTTTCGTTAACTTCTTTTTGATTTCTACTTTCCTCCTATCTTCATTTTCCTTGTTCATCTCCTGGACCCTGATCACAGACTGACCTGACCGGTTATGAGTAATTCATTTCCTGTTACCTCACTAAAACACTTGGCAACATCAATAACCACCTCTTTGCCTTGCATCTCCTTTCCCTCCCTCCCTAGAAGTCTTCGCTCTGCCCACTAGAATGTACAGGTCACCCCTAGATCAAAGGAACATTCTCTTGAGTGTTTGTGTTTCTTACACTGTCTTTCTCTTTCTCCATTCTTTTACTACCAACCTTCTCGAAAGATTACTTTATAATTATTGCATTGTGGTTCAATCTCCACTTCTTTACCAAAGTTGTTTCCTTGAAAATTATAAGTGAACATTTAATCTTCAAATCCTTTGTCTTTGAGCCATTGGTGGTTCCTTTAAACTCAATAAAACACATATCCTGAACCTCTTTTGGGAGCTTTTTAACACTAAGCCATTACTGAGCCATTGGCTTTCATTTTGAATTTCTGAGTTTTATTCTCATATTTATTTCATCTCTGCAGTTCTATAAATTTGAGCTCCAAGTTCTTGCCATAACCTCTGTTTTCTTAAAAGCTACATGATATCCCCTTGCCATGTATGTATAGTAGGCTATGTGTTAGTCATTATCTTCCATCACTAAACCATTTATCCTTTGAAGTCTCTCTCTCTCTCTCTCTCTCTGTAAATGTTTTAGTTATTCCTTCGAGTCATTTGGAATGTAAAATTTTTGTCTTTTTAAAAAATCTTTCTTTGCTCTGCACATCCAGTCGATTACCAAATGCTGTCAATTCACTGTGACAACATATCTTACACCTATGCCCTTGTCTCCTTTCCCAAGTCCCTTACCCTAACCTAATTCCTCTCACATGGACTATTTGCAGTATCCCCTTAGTTTACCTTCCAACCTTTGGTCTGTTTTCTCTAACTACCATTTAAAGCAGCGATGCCAGATTAATCTTTTATGTGTAAGAGCTAGTCATGTCTCTGCTCAGAAAGGTTCAGTCTTTACATTACAAATTAAATCAACTATAGCCTCCTTAGGCTCATATTCTAGCCCTTCTATGCTCTGATCCTTGCTGAATTTCCAGCTTTGTTTTTCCCTATTGCCATACACGTTCCAAAGTGGCCTATAGCCAAATTGTGCAACTTACTGTTTTGAAAAACCAATTCTCATTTCTCAACTTGCATCGTACATTTTCCAGATGTTTCTCATCTGTTGGCAAAGGTAATAAATAATATTTCTTTATTTATACCTCCTCTGATTGTCCAGACTAGATCTGGTCTCTCTTTCCCTAACCCCCAGTGCACTGAGTCCATAATGCTTGTGTGCTACTTTCCATTTTGTCTATTATCACAATTTTTCCACATTAGTTTCCTCCACTTTTGTCTTGAAAGTTCTTTAAGAGCAAAGACCATTTAATCTATATTTTAAATTTTTCTTGAAATTCCGACTACATGTAGCATATGTTAAAGAGTCAATAAATATTTCTATTTCAACTAACATCTTTACCATTTATAACTATCCCTAAGTATCTGCATCCATTAAAAGTTATTTGTATTTTTTTAAGCCTTAAGACATCAGTTAAGAGTTTTGGAAAGAGAAGGAGCTAAATATCTGCTATTGATTAGCTTATTTTCTCTAGAGTCCTCAATCAAATAAGAATGTACAGATATTTTTGCTTTGAGAAATAGAGTCAAAACTTCGTATTTTTTACACTACCAAATGTAAAATAGATAGCTAGTGGGAAGCAGCCGCATAGCACAGGGAGATCAGCTTGGTGTTTTGTGACCACCTAGAAGGTTGGGATAGGGAGGGTGGGAGGGAGACGCAAGAGGGAGGAGATATGGGGATATATGTATATGTATAGCTGATTCACTTTGTTATAAAGCAGAAAATAACACACCATTGTAAAACAATTATACTCCAATAAAGATGTTAAAAAAAAGTAATGTATCATTTAAAAAAATAATCTATCAGTATGCTTTGCTTTATCTCTCTGTAGGATTACAGAATTTATTTTAAATCCAAATTCTTTTCACTAAGAGGCAGAAGTTCAGGACACTAGAACCAAGTTGGGTTCTAAAGGTCCTGGGGGGATTCAAAGGCAGGGTAGGACAGACCATAGCATGGAGACAAAGGTAATTGAAGAGACAGTATCAGGGATTAAGATGGATCAATAGGCAGGAGGACACAGTAAAACTAAAAATTTATTTCAAAGAAGCAGAAAAGTAAGGATTCTAGCATAAAATGTCATTGAGGGAATACAGAAAGCCAATAGAAAAAGTGAACATAAAAATGAACCCTAAGAAGCTGCGTGCTTAAACGGGAAGCATTCCTCCCTGCTAAAAATGCTCAATGTAATGTAAAATCAGGATAACAAGAAAATGTTCTTAATCGTGTGTATGTTATTAACTGCTTTATCTTGCCATACTTTAATTTACTCTGATCTTCAGTGGAAAAAATTCCACTTTTCATTTTTATCCCCTTAAAGCCATCAATAGACATACCTCCAATTTTCTCAATTCCTACAACTATTCTGTCATTAAGTTAGACTGATTTTTTCCTTATATTTGCAAATGCCATAGTTCAGGGTCTCAGCATCTTTTACCTCAACTTCGGAAGTGCACTCACTGCTTTTCTTCCTGCTTTTGATGTCAATTAGCTCAAATGCATCCCATCTCAGGGCTACCATATTGATTGATATACAACACTAGTTTGACATTACTTTCTTCTCAGAGCCTAACCATGACCTCCTATCCCCTTCAAGAAAAAGTTCAAGCTGCTTGACATGGCACCTGAGATGCTCCCTGGTCTGCCTCCATCTTCATTTCTTTACATTCATGCTTCATCAACAGAAAATTGTTGATAATTTTCTGGTGGGGTGGGGAGAAATGTTGCTGATTGCGTCTTTGCCTTTCTTCATGCTACCCTCTCTATCTTCAATCCTTTCTACCCAGCTTACCTTCAGCTTTCCATCAAACAGTCTTACCAGGCAGAACCTTCATACGTTTTCCCTGACCATTGTCTATCACTGTATTTTCATTTGTCAGTTTACTGTTTGTCTCTTTCAAGACTGTGAGCTTCTTGAGGATAGAGACCATGCCATAATATCTCTGTATCTCTAATGACTAAGTATTTGATAGGAGCTCATTAAATATTTATTGGGTGAATGGTCTTTAACAGAATTATGAGTGAAAAACAGGGTAAGAATCATGGCTACTTAATAAGATTAGAGATCCTAGAAGTAGAAGCATGAAATGCTCAAACACTTAACACCTTAAAAAGGTGAAAACAATGTTCTCCATTTGTTCATCTGTTCTTCAGCTGTTGCTCTTCGGGCATCAGAGTCACACAAAAGCCTAAATTTAATGTGAATTAAGACTTTAGAGGAACAGGAAGAGTAGAATAGGAAAGTAAGCAAAGACATTGGCAGAGAGATAACAGAAGTCATTATTCAAAATGAAACCTAGATGTAAAACAGCCAGACATGTTTTATGCAGAAAAGTTCAGTAAGAACAGTGGGAAATATGTCTTGCTCCCTATTAAATTGTAGTCTTATATACCTGCTATACTCAGGTCATAGTGGTAGATCACAAGAAATATTTTAAAAGTAGTAAAATACATCATTCCACCTTTCAAAAGCTGTCTTCCAATTTAGAAGATGAGGCGTTAATCTGTGCAAAGATGTATTTTGGTCCCTGTTGTGCCTCTAGTGTCCACAAAGTGCCTGGCACTTTGAAGTCACACAATAGAAGACACTGAATGATTGCTACAATAAATATAAAATGAATGAAACTAGGATACTTAGAAAGGGAAAGCTAGATTATTTGATATGTATTTTATAATAAAAGGTAAAAATGTAAGACTTGCATTGTGTGCACATACACACACCACATATAATTGTTAATCATATATTCAAGTTAGAGCCAACAACCATCTTATATTTTAACAAGACTTTTAACTTAAAATGCCTCATTGTCCAGAAGGCTCATTTTTAAGAAAGTATTTTGCATAATTTGAGGTGCTAATATACACTTAAGAGCAGTGATTTCTGCTAACACAAGTCTGGGTACTCAGGGATATACAAAAGTGAAGGGCAGGTCAAACTTCAGATTCTAAAAAACTTATGCAAAAAACCCATTGCTTTAAAATATAGAAAGAAAGTAAAATGCAATGCTTATGAAAATGAAAATTATTTACTCGTAATCAATTAAATCTATAATCAATTAAATCTATATTATGCTATATCCAGGTTATTCCCCAGACTTTTTTCTCAATGTGTTTGAATATTTTTAAATATGAAGAATCTCTAAGATGTAAAATGGCAGGAAGAATATCATTTGTATGACCTTTGAAAGCTCTTACCAAAAACTCATACCATGCGTATGCAAATTAGTTCAGCTAGTAGATATTTTGAAAGCACTACTTTATTGAAAGCATTTCTGTGCAGAAATTAGGTGATTTATCTTTTTCATAAATTGGAGACAAATTGCTGAAAAGCCTTCAACAAATACCTGACTCATTGTTCAAATCTCAGTACAAATGTTACCTGGGGCCTTCCGTGAGAAGTTCATCTAGATTAATTTCCTTGCAGTCATTCTCTATCACATCATCCTTGTTGCTGTGTACACATCACTCTGTTGCCTTGTTGTCCCTTTTTATTTATGTGTTAATTCTCCATTCTTGGAACTCGGGATCCAAGAAAGCAAGGACTTTGTCTTCCTTGATTTCCATGATAGCTCTACTCCCTAGATAGTACATATTTAATAACTACTTATTGGATAAATAAACAAAAGCAAATTTAAAAAGGATCTCAAAGAATCATTGATTATTAGGGCTTGGAGAGAGCATTTTGCAGACACAACAGAGATGCTGGCATGCATAAGAAAAGTGATGCCCAGAACTATGACGTACTGTGGCCACCGAACTTTCTTAGTATCACTTTAGATTGTACTATGGAGAATATGGTTTCTAGTATATAACAAAAGGATGCTGGCATCTTTAGATTCCTCTGTGATTTTGTTTTGATATATACACTGTAAGCAAGAAGGACCTATTTTGCATGTGGTTTTTTAAATTTTCTTTTAAACTTTCTCAAGGTTTATAAACATTAGTGATTTATTGCAAAGTAAACCTGGGGGGTGGGGGAATATTCCAATAGAGTACCATTACAAGAAGTATGTCAATGTTTTGTCCAATCTCTATAGTAATATCCATGGGATAGATAGAAAATAAATACTATTTTTCTTACATCGCTATGCCAGCTGTGCCTAGCATATTGTCGGTGGCTCATAAAACAAAAGTTGCTGGATCCCCTGTCCAAACCTAAGTAGTGAGCCACCTCAAGATGTAGAAGATTCAGTGTGGCAGATAAATCTGTGTGTTCTTCATCCTCGGACTAGACCATTTGACCCGAGCACTGACCCCACTGGCATTGTCAGCATTCTGAGAAGTGATTATAGAGTCATCTTAAAAAATGATCTTCGTTTCACTGTGAACTAATATACATGGACCAGAAAGTAAAGGAACAACAACAGTTTTCTGAGAAAAATACTTATGATGGTACTCAGAAACTTGGCATTTTAAATTAGAGCCACTATTATGTGATGCATGCATTATCTGTCATCTAGAATCTTCACTCTCTAGTTGCTCTGTGACTGTGTCTAATTAAAATTCTGAGTCTGCAAAGATGGGCTTCAGTGATCTCTAGAAACCTCCTCTCCTTCCCAGTTGTTACCTGCCCTGGCTTTCCCTCCTTTCCTTCTCCTTCCATCCACTTAAAATATGCTCCTGTTTTCCCCTGGCTGCTCAGAAGCCTTCAGTTTCATTGCTCTGAATAGTTTAAATTGCCTTTTTGATATTCTCAGTGCCATGAATATTTATATGTATACTTTCAAATCATGAGTGAAAACCTACTATGGAGGAACTATGAAGCATCATGGGTAAATCAAAAGGACACCAAGTCTAGCCTTATCATATGTCTCATTTCTTTGGCCCCAGTTCCACCAATCTCATTTTTTTTCCAATTTTTATTTTATATTGGAGTATAGTTGATTTACAATGTTGTGTTAGTTGCAGGTGTATAGCAAAGTGATTTAGTTATACATATACATATACAGATACTGTATCTATTCTTTTTCAGATTCTTTTCCCATATAGCTTATTAGAGTATTTAGTAGAGTTTCCTGTACTATACAGTAGGTCCTTGTTAATAATCTATTTTATATATAGTAGTGTGTATATGTTAACCCCAAACTCCTAATTTATCCCTCCCCGCCTTCCCCTCCTCGTAACCATAAGTTTATTTTCTATGTCTGTGGGTCTATTTCTGTTTTATAAATAAGTTCATCTGTATCCTTTTTTTTAGACTTCACATTTAAACAATGTCATATGATATTTGTCTTTGTCTGGCTTACTTCATTCAGTATAATAATCTCTGGATCCATGCATGTTGCTGCAAATGGCATTATTTCATTCTTTTTAATGGCTGAGTAATATTCCATTGTATATACGTATCACATCTTGTTTATCCATTCCTTTGTCAAAGGACATTTAGGTTGCTTCCATGTCTTGTCTATTGTAAATAGTGCTGCAATGAACTTTGGGGTGCACGTATCTTTTCGAAGTATGGTTTTCTCTGGGTATATGCCCAGGAGTGGCATTGCTGGATCATACGGTAGTTCTATTTTTAGTTTTTTAAGGAACCTCTACACTGATCTCCATAGTGCCACCAACCTCATTTAAGTGCAACTCCACAACTTAGTATCTGTACAACTTTGGGCTATTTCATAACTTGTACGTATTTCACTTCCCTCATCTTTAAATATGAATAATGATAAGTACCTCACAGAGTTGTTTTTAAATTAAATGAGAAAAAAATATTAAAAGTTTGAAAGTGCCTGGCATATAGTAAGTACACAGTAAAATTTGATTCTTGTTATAACTATGATTCAGTGAAGAATCAAAGATAGTCCCAGCCCTCATGGCTCTTACAACTTAGTGAGAGACAGAAATTTAATCAGCAATTATAACTGTGGGTAAGTGCTATGAGTGGGTCATTCAGAGGGTGTTAGGCCATACACCAGAGGGACACCGAGTCTAGCCTTATCATATGTCTCATTTCTTTGGGAATTTATTCAAACAATCTGCTAATAAGCCCTTCCTCCATTTTAATAGCCAGCCTTCTGGAGACAGTGTCTTAGCATCAAAACTTGGCATTGAAATGTTAGGATCAGAAACAGATGACGCTTTAATAAAAGGAGGAGTATATTTAAAACTAGAAACTAATTAGAAAAATTCAGTGAGCCATACCCCTCTGCTCATGAGAGCCTGTTGGAATGTGTACAAAGTAAGGAGGTCTATTTTTATCATGATCAGATTTATACTGATTCGATTACAGCAAAATGTAAACTTAACAATCGAGAAAGAGGTTAATGCCCTTCTATGTCTGTCTCCAAAATTCAGAACTGATCTATTTTTAAACAATGGAGTGTGAAGAGCCATGGACTGAAAATAGGTACAGATCAGTGTCCCAGTAGAATATAGGGTGTCAGTATATTTCATTTTCACAGAACATGAATCGAGCTGAGAGTATAATACTGTCCTTCTGACCTTGAATTTGTGGAAAACACTGTTAGGGAAGAAATCATAATTTGCATGCATATTTATTTAGGACAATTCTGAATAATTTTTTTAAAGTACATGCTTGTTGATTTTTTAAATGTCTCCTAAAAATGTCTTTAGTTCAGATTAATTAAAATAAGCTAGAATCATAGTATTGCAAAGCTCTACAGGGATCTTATAAATTATCATATACACATAGAAGAGTCACAGTAACCAAAGGCTAGGAAATTTATGTAAGTGGCCTGATCTTGGTTACATTACCAAGCAAAGAAATTGGGACTTTTCTCTCTTTTGGTCTAGAGCTTTCCTCCTGCATCCCTTGTTTCTAGAAAACAAACAGGCAAAAAACATTTATTGATTTCTTAATGTGTGCAAGATATTGATTTAAGTGTGGAAAGGTAAATTATAAAATGTGGTTTCCAGCCTCACAGTGCTTACTGTGTGCTTGTAGAGTCAAGATGGAAATACATGAAAAGAACTATGAAGAAAAAGGTAAAATACGTTACTAAAAATACAAGAAATGTAGGAAGTCACATATGATTAATTGCCAGAGAAAATCAGAGATTACACACTAAAATTCAAAATGGATTGAAGACAAATGTATGGTCCTGAAATCATAAAACTCCTAGAAGAAAGCGTAGGGAAAAGCTTCTTAACATGGGTCTTGACAATGATTTTTTGGGTCTGATACCCAAAGCACAAGCAATAAAATAAAAAAACAAATAAGTGGGACTACGTCAAACTAAAAAGCTTCTGCAGTATGAAAGAAATGATCGACACAATAAAAAGACAACCTGTGGAATGGGAGAAAATATTTGCAATCCACACATCTGATAAGAGGTTAACATTCAAAATATATAAGCAACTCACATAACTCAATAGCAAGAAAACAAACAGTCCAATTATAAAAGGGCAAAGGATCTGAATAGACTTTTTTATTCCAAAAAAGACATTCAAATGGCCAGCAGATATATGGAAAGGTGCTCAATTTAACTGATCATTAGAGAAATGCAAGTCAAAACCACAATGAGATAGCACCTCACACCTGTTATCAAAGGACAAGATATAACAAGTGCTGGGGAGAATGTGGAGAATAGGGAATCAGGGAAACCAGAAGGGTCAGGGAGAAGACAGTTTGTGTCATTGAACAAGAACCACATTACTGGGCCTTTTCCTTGATTTTTCCTAACATTGCTTCACTACTTCCCCCCTCACCCAATATTTTTCTGGGAGGCAACGTTTATTTCTAGGACTTCAAAAATTAGTCCTATGATAATATTGCATAATTGTACTTATGAGGGCCCTGAAATAGGCAAATTCATAACAACAGAGAGTGAATAGGAGTTATCAAAGTTTTGAGAGGAAGGAGAAGGGGGGAGTTATAGTTTAAAGGCTACAGAACTTTTGTCAAGATCGATGAAAATGTTCTAGGTAGAGATAGATAATGGTGATAGTAATACAACATTGTGAATATTCTTGTGAATTGTACACTTGGGAATGGTTAAAACTATAAATATTGCTGTATATATTTTATAAAAATCTAAAAAAATCTTGTAAAAGAGCACCCAGTCTTATAACTCCAGTCCTGACTCAAGCCATTTCCATCTGCCTGTAGCTCTTGTCAACTAAATGCCCATGATACTTCACACTCAATACAAAAATAAAGCAAAATCCTTTTTCCTGTAACTACATTTTTTATTTTATTTTATTTCACCCCAGACTGAAGAGCTCAGAAGTTGTTGCAGTGTGTGCATTGTGTTCCACACCTCCTCAGAGCGAGCCTGGCTGGCTCATGTATCTTACTCCTGCCACCGCCTTACTTTCAGAGCTGAGGTGCTGCTATGTCCTGACAGATACTCAGAGGGGGCAGCTTCATCTTTCCTGCCACACTTTGTCCAGCCTAACTTGCTATGTTAATTTGCTAGGGCTGTTATCACAAAATACCACAGTGGCTTAAACTCCAGAAATTTATTTTCTCACACTTCTGGGGGCTTGAAGCCCAAGATCAAGACGTTGACAGGTTTGGATTCTTCTGAGGCCTCTTTCCTTGGCTTGCAGATGGCCACCTTTCTTTTTGTGTGCCCAGCTTCCTCTTTTTATAAGGATAGCACTCAGATTGGATTAAGGCCCACCCTAACAGCTTCATTTTAACTTCATCCCCTCTTTGAAGGTCCTGTCTCCAAATTCAGGCACAGTTTGAGGTACTGGGAGTTAAGGTTTCAGCATATGAATTTTGAGGCATCACCATTCAGCCCATAATGCTTGTCAGCACATGCAGTGCTCCATACAAATCTAACTAACGTGACAGATAAATGAATGTTTAATGCATCTTAGAATGACTGCCTGGTTTTAGGGTGTGGCCTGATTTCCTCATGTCCATTGCACATGTACACATACTGTTATGCAGGGGTTATTTCTATTGCTGACCTGTTAATGATGGAAAGGAATTTATGTGGATTCTATTATAAAATTTCAAATACAGGTTTTTATCAAATTCTCCAAATCACCTCTCAGAATTGTCTTCTAACTCACTGTACTATCTGCTGGTCCTGTTTTAATAATAATTTTTTAGTTTAGCTGTTTGATATATTTGCTGTATTTGACAGTCCAAATTAATCTGTTTATACCCTGTCAAGTAGGCTTCATTCCTATTCTGCAAATCACTCTTACACCTTGTTTACAGTTTGCAGGCCACTGGAGCTGCACTCTGCTGGTGGGTTTTGTTTGTTTCTTTGTTTGTTTGTTTTGCGGTATGTGGGCCTCTCACTGTTGTGGCCTCTCCCGCTGCAGAGCACAGGCTCCGGACGCACAGGCTCAGCGGCCATGGCTCACGGGCCCAGCCGCTCCGCGGCATGTGGGATCTTCCCGGACCAGGGCACGAACCCGTGTCCCCTACATCGGCAGGTGGACTCTCAACCACTACGCCACCAGGGAAGCCCCTCTGCTGGTCTTTACACAAATCCTAAGTGAGCTTCAAACCTGGGATTCCAAAGTGGGGCAGAGATACTAAGTCACTAATGAACACTGTCATTGTCAATATACAATTTTTTGATTTAGGCTTTTTTGGTCTGTTTCTACATCTTTTCTTTCATGTACAATCAAATTTAGTGAATGCTAAGAGAATGTCATGTCATCTGCTGACATCCTGCATGATACCTAACAGAGTAACATGTTCCTGTATTCTAGGAAGGCAAAACAGTAGGAGTATGCTAAGACCAAATTAATTTCAAGCTTCATTTGCACTCATATTGTAAAGTTTAGATGTGATTTAATATCTCAAAACCAAATTAGATGGATGTGATAGCTGTAACTACAGAAGACATTTAAATTTTTGAATCTGTATCTCTCAAAATCCATCCTGTTTTGGTCTGTCCTTTACAAGCAGGCAGATTTCACTTAAGCCACTTAATCATAATTTGCCATTTCTATCTATTTCTAGATTTTAGGCTAATTACCTTTTAACTCATAATTTGAAGAGACTATGAATCTAGCAACTAATGCTACAGCTGAGTTTCAAAATAAGAAATCGCGAAAAATATTAAAGCTTGCCAATATTTAAGAGGCCATTTCAGACTATTTTTCTCTCTGTCTCTATTGGATTTTTCTTAATATAACTATGATTAACACAAGATGGAATATTGTGTGGCCATTAAAAAGAATGGCAATGAGGATCATATATCAAATAGAAAATATTTTATGTTATAAACGTGGGGGGAAAAGAAACAAATATTGAATGTATATTATGATTACAACTATGTTAAGGTGAATAAGAGATTATATTAAAAGAATACATAAACATATTAAATTACTTTCATTAAGGTGATGAAAATGTAGAGATTTTTTTCTTTTATATATTTCAAGGGATGTGTGTATATTCATTTTGTTTTTAAAGATTTTTAAAAATACAATTTGTGAATACAAAAATTGATTACTCTTTCTTGTTTAATGAGATGGAAAACTACAATAAACTAAAATTGAGGCACACTATATTAATCCATCAGTCTTCACTATCTTATCTCTAACTCCTTTAACTTCCCCAAAATAAATATTAAAGGTAAGTATTTCTTACTTTTGAATTTTATTACACATTTTTTATATTCAAATTACTTAAGAGTTATAAAGAGAGTTAAATGTTTTCTTTAAAAAAAATAAGACATTATCCCAACTAGAGAAACAGTTCAACATAAATTCTCCCTAATGGGAACACAGAACTCAAGGGAAATGCTTTGAGTTTAAGAAATTGAAGCAGGTACCTAACTTGTTAGTCAATGTTTGGAAAAATGTTTAAAACATTTTCAAGCGTTAAGATTTGTATGGGCTAATTTACTGATATATGCAACTATCTTGCAAGTTAGAAGACAAACCACCAGATCAATATAAGCCAGTTGGAAACGCTGAGGGAATTTTTTTTTAAATTTCCCCCATATGCTTCCTTTAAAAAAATAGAATGTGTATTTAATTTACAATTCACCTTCCAAATTTATTTTATCATTAGGGCTGTTTCATTATAACAATCCTATATTTTATTCCTTGAGTTTGGCCAAAACGGAATTTCACTGACTATGCCCTAACACTATCTTGTCATTTTTAACTTCTGAACACCTGCACCTACCTTGACTTTGGGCTTTAATAACCAGTTCCCCACTCAGCCTTTTTTAAAAAATCTGACCTAATATTTTCTTACCGAATTACCCTGAAGTCTTGTTTCTTTGAAATTTTGTAGAATATGTAGTCTTTACCATTCATTTGATTTTAACAGATATTGGTTTATAATACAACTGTACTTATAATGGTAAATAATAGATAACATTTAGTGAACTTAAATGCTTTCCTTGTGTTATTTAATTTAATCATCACAATTATCTATGACAGAGTTGCTAGTGTTATCTCCATTTTACAGGCGAAAAGATTAAGATTTGAAGGGTATGAGTTACTTTCTACAGGCCCTGAGTCAATTAGTTTTGGTATCAGGGACTGAGCTCAGATAAACACACACACACACACACACACACACACACACACACACACTCGCACACTGGAGAGAAAGAGAGAGAGAGAGTCTAACCCATGTTTATTTTACTATTTTACAATTATCTTATACTGAATATATACATATATATCTTCCTTCCTCAGCTAGATGTAAACTTTCAGATACTTCTTTATTTTAGGAACCGTGGTTTCCACATCTGACTGCTTATGACTTGAAATGTGTTTTTAAAAACAGAGGTTTTTTTCATATCCCCTGAAGATTTAGATTCAGATTCTCTGGATCTGGATGGGAGCCTGGCAAACTATAACTTAGAAAAATATCATAAATACATCCAGGGAGGAGAATGCCATCTTTGGCAAGTCATCAAAGCCATTTTTTTTCCCCTTATTGACACTGTCATCCTGAGAGCCATGATAAGGGTGAGGTCTCACAGTCTAATCCTAAGTATGTTCTGTTATTTCCCAAGAATGGTTCTACATCATACCCACAAAGCCAAACTTTACCCCACTCTGGGCATTTTCTATGCAGCCTGCTCTGTGTTGGACACTCCAGCAGTCATTTCAGACGTGCCCTCTCCTAGGACACTAAGGACTGTTCAGAAGCCGATATGGATTTTTTTATTTTATTTATTTATTGCCTCACAAACTTCATGTAGTGGTCTTAAAGGTAATGATTGCAGATGGCTTCCTTAGAGCTTTTCAGTGAGATTACTTAAAAAACTGGTTGCAATTTCCAGATGTTGATCTACTCTTCTTAGAAGTCTTAGTATCTAAACCTAATCTTTCCAAGGGTCAAACTAAACCTCATTTTAGTCTTCTGTGAAAGTTTCACATTCTGTTTCACCTCTCTCTTCAAAGTATAAATAAATATCAAAAAATTATACCTTATGTTTGTTTTGTTGGATTCTTCAATAAATAATATATTTAACATGAAGATTTTTAAAAAATCCAAAACTGCATTCTACTTTCCATATCCCCTCACATATTGCATCATGTTTCTTTTGCAGTAGTACTCTCTGTCCAGTATAAATGCAATGTGAATCACATTGCATGTGTAATTTTAAATTTTCTAGTAGTTACATTTTAAAAATTAAAAAATATGTGAAATTAAGTATGATAAATTTTAACTAAATATATTCAACATATAATTTCAACATGTAATCAATATAAAAACATCATTAATGTGATAGTTTACATTCATTTTTTATATTAAGTCTTCAGAATCTGGTGTATTTTTTAATTGAAGTATAGTTACTTTACAATGTTGTGTTCATTTTAGGTGTACAGCACAGTTGTTCAGTTATACATATATAAATATAAAGATGTATATATTCTTTTTCAGATTCTTTTCCCTTATAGATTACTACATAATACTGAGTATAGTTCCCTGTGCTATACAGTAGGAGCTTGTTGATTATCTATTTTATATATAGTAATGTGTCATGTTAATCCCAAACTCCTAATTTATTCCTTCCCCTCCCTTTCCCATTTCATTGTGTATGTGTGTGTGTGTGTGTGTGTGTGTATACACCACATCTTCTTTATCAGTTAATCTGTCAATGGACATCTTGGTTGCTTCCATATCTTGGCTATTGTAAAATAGTGCTGCAGTGAACACTGAGGTGCATGTATCTTTTCGAATTATAGTTTTCTCCAGATATATGCCCAGGAGTGGGATTGCTGGATCATATGGTAGCTCTATTTTTAGTTTTTTAAGGAACCTTCATACTGTTCTCCATAGTGGCTGTACCAATTTACATTCCCACCAACGGTGTAGGAGGGTTCCTTTTTCTCCACACCCTCTGCATTATTTATTATCTGTAGACTTTTTGACGAAGGCTATTCTGACAGAACATTTAGACTGGAATGTTAATTTTTTTTAGAACTGCTTGATGTGTATATAGATTTCATAAAATTTACAGTTGAAAAGCATATTCACCTATGCAAGTTTTTCCAAACAATTTAACATTTTCTAATAACTGAGTTATCAGCTTTTAACTTTAAACCTAAATGGTTAAAATTAAATCAATTAAAGGTTTACTAGTGGTCAATAACTCCATGTGGCTAATGGCTACCATGTTAAACAATGTCGTTCTAGGAACAGACTATATACTTTTAAGTATTGGGCTCACTTCCTACCTGCTCTGTGATTTTTGTGACATGACAACCTCTTTGAAACTGCTTTGGCTCATCTATACTGCTGGGTTAATAGTATAGCTATTTCATTGTGTTGTTGTTATAATTAAAGGCAAAAACACAAAGCGTTCAATAAATATTAGCTATCAGCATCATCACAGTCATTGTACTACATTTAGACCAGTGGTACTTACCCTCTTGCTGATAATGGCTCCTTTGAAAATCCTGTGAAAGGTCCATTTATTTATCAATATCACTCCAAATCATTTAGTCATGCTTCAAGATATCACTTGTTTTCTTCCATAGTTATGTCTTACCTTATTTCTGGTACAGAGGAAATGCTTCTTATTTACCAGACATATAAATGAATGTTGATAATTGAAGATAAAAGTAAATTAGTACGTAGTTTAGTTTTCAAAATAATTAGTTTTTTTGAAACTAATTAGTTTTTAGTTTTCAAAATAATTTTTGACTATTTTTCAAGCAGATGTATTTTCATAACAATTGGATCTCATATAATAAACACAAACGAGATCCTTTTTATATATTTTTTAACTAGAATTTTGTGTTTTTGAAGAATTCCATAACAGTAAATATATTACCATGTAATAATCTGCCCTGAAAATATGTACACTGCATAAAATGTGGCATTCCAACTAGTTAAAAATGTAAATATTCTTAGAAATGTATTGAAGCAAAAAGGTAAATAGATATTTGTCTGAAATGGGGAAAGTTCTAGATTTAAAAATTTATGAAATACTAAAAGTGACTTTATTTTCATTCCAAAGCACAAGAAATTGCAAAACATAAGGGCGTAGGTTAATTTTAGTGCTAAGCTTTTGTGACTTTGATCCAGGTAATAGGGAGGTCCCATGGTAGGGTTGAATGAGCAATGGTTTGGAAGTCAAATAGAATGATGAGTTTCTCTAGATGTATTCAAGCTCTGAGGCTTGGGCAATGTATTTCCTCTCTCTAAGATCCACTAACTTCGTTCTTTTGTATACGTGGGGAAATAAAACCAAATTCAAGTTTATTCTTTGGTTGTTCTCCTCCAGCAATAAGTGAGACATAATATGTAAAGTACTTGCTTAAAATGGGTGCTCACTAAATCTTGTTCCCTTTCTTTTTCCTTCCACATCCCATCTTTAACTTGTCAAATTAAATGACAATGTTCTTTGGGGGCTATGCAGGGAGAAGCAGAGATATCATTGAAGAAACATTTCTTAAAAGGGAGAAGTAAAGGGCACACATTGACCCTGTCCCCGTAACATAAGACATACCTGCACAAACAACAACATCAAATCCTGGTCTCTCTCGTCTTGCATTCCCTTGCTTTATGGTTCAAAGATCTCAGATGCTACTGATTTATGAAGCCAGTCAGATAGCCTAATTGTATGAAGTAGCACGTTTTAAAAACTGTGGCAACCTGGAGCATGGATGCCAATGTAAAGACCGTAATATTGAGATCTCTAAAAATAATTGCTGTGGGGAAATAAAAACAGCCAAGTGTGTAGCTATCGGTTTGCCACCTCACATGTCAGGTTCTGAAAATGTGTAAAGTTTGAAAGAACAAATTTATGGTTAACATCAGAATCTTCAGGTTTGTAGCGATTTTAGATATGTGCAAAGTTAAGATGACTTCTTAGAATCCGTCAAAACCCTACGTTAGGGAGCTGGGCCAACAAACCATAGCTCTTCTTGCAAGTGTGTGGTCTTTGGCATATTACTCAATATCTTCCATAAAGTGGGGTAGTAATAATAGCTAAGGCATAGGATTTTGTGAGGATAAAATAAATTAATACTTCTAGAGCTTTATTTAAAGCAATACCTGGAACCAACAAGAATTCAATAAATATTGTCTCCTTTTTATTGTGTTCATTCTTAAAATTATTTCTGCCTTAAAGAAATCCCTAGCATATCCAGTGACTCTGTTTTGATTCTAACTACTCCAGGCTACGGAACTGAAAAAAAACTAGGACAACGCCAGCAGCACCGGTTTATAAGATGTTCTAGGTCATAAAGTGTCATTCGATATAGATTTGACCATATGTGTTTGCTTGTTTCTGAAGTTAACATGGAAGTCTGAACATTGGATGCCATTTGAATGTCTGTGTGATTTAAGTTCTTAGAAGGAAGTGCTTGTGTGCTCCGCAGAGTCTAAAAATACAGAGTGTGTTGGGTGTAGGAATTTAGCAATGTAACAGCAGTGCTGTTTTGTTAAGATTATGATTCATTATTGTAATGATGATAATTATATTTATAGTGACCACGCTTAAAACTTTTTAGAACTATACTGTGTGGAATAAAATAATGTAGAATGGAGGAGAACTAAATGTTTCACAAAGTGGAACTTTCCACAATGATACTTAAGTTATCAATAAAGAATTGTAGTGCTGGAAGGAACGTTAAAATATTGCTATTCTTTTTAATAACAAAGAAGATGTTGCTTAAAATTTCCCAGGGTTTCAGAATATGCATGATTCCAAAGCACAGATTTATGGTTAACACAAATCCTTCTTGAAGCAATTTAAATATATCAAATCCCATTTTTTTCTTATTGTCATAAAGTTAAACAAACTAGAAATCAAATTACCAGCAAAACAATAACAATAAAAATACCATTGAGGGCGAAAAGGCAAGCCACAGATGAGGAGAATATATTTGCAATGCATATCCCAACAAAGAGCTCATGTCAAGAATATAAAAAGGACTCCTTCAAATAGAAAAAGCAGGGAAAACTATTGACTGGACACTTCACCAAACAGGATATTCATCTGACCAATAAGCCTATGAAAATGTGCATAACAACGTTAATCATTGGGGGAATGTAAAATAAAACCACAATGAGAAAAAAAGTTTAAGTAAGGTATCTCTACATATCTACTAATGGCTAAAATTAAAAAAAGAGTGGTAGCATCAAAATTTTCCAAGGATGTAGGACAATTGGAACTTTCTATACTGCTGGTATATGAGAAAAATAATACAATTATTTTAGAAAAATTTTGGCAGTATATACCAAAGTTAAATATATGCTTATCCTATTACCCAGCAATTCCAACATAAGGTAAATATGCAAGAGAAATCAGTGCATAAGGCACTTCAAGAATATTCCTAACAGGCTTATTTTATTAGCCTAAAACTGGAAACAACCCAAATGTCAAGAAGAGTAGAATGGAGAAATAAACTGTGGTATAGTCCTAAAATGAAATACAGCCTGAAATATAAAAAGAAAGAACTGCAACCACACAACAACATGGATGAATCATACTGACAGAATGATGAGCAAAAGAAGGAAGGCTCAAAAGACTCTGCAGTGTGTGGTGCCATTTATGGGAATTTCAAGTACAAGTAAAACTGCTTATAGTGATAGAAGGCAGAAGAGCTAGAACCTCTGGGCTTGATTGGAAAGGAAAAAAGGAAGCCTTTTGAAATCTGTTCTGTATGTGGATCCGGGAGGTTATATAGGTTCACATATATGAAAAATTCACAAAGGATCTGTGTATGTTGAAATTTTGTGTACTTTACTATATGTATGTTATAGTTTACAAAGATACTCTCTGCACTGTGACCGAACAATGAATGTGAATAATCCTGTCGTACTTTAGCAAAATAATGGGAAGGACTGCTGAAAAAGAATTTCGCATCTTAAATAAACTGACATTATGTCAGAGTAAGATCAAACGCAGGGTTCTTCTTTGTTGTTGTTTTATTGTTGTATTATGCTGTTTTTAATAGGTAAAAGTTGATTTATTTGGAATTTGGATAGGAGATTTATCTGTTTTCCCTTACTTTTTAATTTACTCCATCATTTATTTATATAAGTATAGCCTCATATTTATCTTATGCTTTGGGGTTAAGCCAATATTAAATTACTTGTTTTGTTACTCCAATTGTTACAGCATTAGTCGGGTAGCTCTTTCAGTTGGCCTCTTTGAAATATCCTTTTCATTGTGAGCGTTTCTTGTTAGTGTTTTTGCTTGTTTGCTTATTTGTTTTCTAACACTGCCATACTTTCTGGTATGATAAGATGCTTCAGGAGAGAAATAACTGTCTATTTTTAAGTTATGAAGTAAACCTGGTAATTGGGAGTACTTTATTATTAAGGTCATGGTCACGTGTCTGATTCCCTTAGGGAGTGAACATTCCTCAACTTATTTCATATAGACAATACTCCTAACTCAGGCCAGACGTATCCCTAAAAAAGCTCATTGTAACAACTGCCATAAAGAATCTGGATGGAAAGTAGAGATATTAATAACTTAACTGTGTGTTTTATTTAAGTCAGTGTGCTATAAGGACCTGGGATTGATGGAGGAAGAGCTTTAAAAGTCTTGTTTTACTAATAGAGAGATATTAATAACTTAACTAAATATGTTCTCCCTAAGAAAATGTGCTATAAAGAAATGTGATTGATGGAGAAGAGCTTTTAAAAGTTTTGCTTAACTTCGAGGCTCACTTGATTGTTTCCATTAAACTATACACCCTCAAAGCAAGCAGATTTCATGGGACGAGGGAGAGCCTTTAAATGCAAATAATTTTCTGTCCCATCACATTTTTTTCTGTCAAATATTTGTTAGAATTTACAGTTTAAATCAGAAAGTATTCATGTGGAGGTAAAAGTTCCACAAAGACAAAAAAAATGAATGGATTCCTTCAAGTTAACAATAATATGAAATTATCTCCGCAGTGATATAATCAAGGCAGTTCCAAGGTGCACCTGGGTATGTGATGCATCATAGAAAAAGAATTGTTCATATAAATAAAGACAGTTTAATTGTTTGTAAAATTATTTTCTAAAATAAAAGGTAAGAAAACAATGAAGAGAAAAATTTGTATAGTTCAAATCAAAAAAACATAGATGAAAAGATTATTTTATTATTTTTGTTTGAAAACTTATTTTCTCTGCAACATGATTTATTTTCAATTTCCTACACAGGATCCTTCTATGTCATTTTACACATGAAATCATTAACTTTGAAACAACAAATCTGATCATTTCAATGACATATTTCTGTCTTCTTTTAACTCATGTGCTTACCTTGGGTACCTTGAATGGTTCACCTTTTATCTTCATGTGTTTTTATTGTTTTTTTATTTTTTTTTTGCGGTACGCGGGCCTCTCACTGTTTGTGGCCTCTCCCGTTGCGGAGCACAGGCTCTGGACGCACAGGCTCAGCGGCCATGGCTCACGGCCCAGCCGCTCCGCGGCATGTGGGATCCTCCCGGACCACGGCACGAACCCGTGTCCCCTGCATCGGCAGGCGGACTCTCAACCACTGCGCCACCAGGGAAGCACTCATGTGGTTTTTATATGGAAATATTCTGAATAGTAAAAAACACATTTTTATATTACATGTAAGACTTGTTTCTCAAGCTATTGGCTTGAGAGAGCATTCTAAGAGTTTTAAATAGCCACTTCCCAACAGGAATATAAACTAGGCTTTGTGAACACTTTTTTTCCAATGCCAAAATTCCATCTTCCTTCTTTCCCTTTTTGCCCCCTTCCTTCCTTCTTTTCTTCTTTTTTCCTTCCTTCGGTCTACTCATACATGTATGCATATTTATTGAGCACTTACTGTAGTCCCCCACTCCCACCACAGCTCTTCAGCACCAGTTAAAATTGACCACAAATTGCCCTAGATATAGCTACCCATCGGGTCAACTGTGCGTTGTAGGGCTTGGATGATGCTGCACGAAGTACCATATGTTATATCCTTCTCTTCTTTTTGTTGTTATGTTCACTTGCTGGTTATAGCTGCTGATTTTTTTTTTTTTTTTTTTTTTTTTTTTTGCGGTATGTGGGCCTCTCACTGCTGTGGCCTCTCCCGTTGCAGAGCACAGGGTCCGGACGCGCAGGCCCAGCGGCCATGGCTCACGGGCCCAGCCGCTCCGCGGCATGTAGGATCTTCCCGGACCGGGGCACGAACCCGCGTCCCCTGCATCGGCAGGCGGACTCCCAACCACTGCGCCACCAGGGAAGCCCTATAGCTGCTGATTTTTAAATATTTTACCAGTCTCCATGAAACTCCACTGTTAGAGATACTTCTCTGCTCTGCTGTACTCACAACATATTGTTGAGGATGAAACATCTTCTTTTGCACGTTGGACCCAAAATTCTGTGCCCTCTGCATCAGCTGGAAAATTTTTAACTATCCTAGAATAATATCAGATTATTTTATGAAGAAGATTGAGGAAACTTTCTTTCCCAGTCTTGGAATCTAGAAGTTTCTATTACCAAAGCAGGAATTCAGATCTCAGACTCTTTTAATACCTCTGAATCTTTTTGCCCTTTTCCCCTCTCTTAGCAGAGGTGACTTCATTTTCTGTGTCTCTTAAGCAAGTTCACAAATTCAGGTCCAGCCCTGTTCTTTTGGGGGCTCATTGGAGAATATATTTCTGAGAAATGGCATTGTGGTAAAGTTTAGATTCCCATTGTTTATTCTGTTCTATATCTAACTTTCAGGATTAAAATTGGTTGGTCCCATATCCCTGTTTTGGTTCATAGTGATAGCACTATGTCTAATCTGGACTAGAATCCACAGAATGAAATCAAACATATAAATCTCCTAATTTAGAATTGGCCTGATCCCAGAAGTAAAACAAACAAACAATTTAGGAAAAGGAAAATATGGCCTCTGTCCAGTCCAAAACTTCCAATGGAAACCCAGGAGGTTTGGAAAGAGTAATTTTCTGATCTAACCCAGAAACAGATTGAATTTATAATTAGAGATTATAGTTTGAGTGTCTTTTGTGTAATGTGAACATCAAGTCTCCTTGCTTTAACGTGAATGACATTAAGAAAAAACATCAAAATACTGTTGGCATTTTGTTGGCAGCTGGGCCCTGGTTTCAGAACTCTAGTCAATAGGTACAAATTAGATTGTTCAACACAGTGGACCACAGAAGCGGTAACATCGTGGCTAATAGGAAGTGATGTGGCTTCTTTTCGTCATAAAAACAGATAAAAGGGAGACTAAAACTCTTCCACATTTTCATTCTAATTTTATATAAAAAATAATAAATGAATGGGAAGTTATAAAATGTAAACTTGTATATATTTAATTCATATTTATTGATGTCTAATATATGCCTATACTACTCTATGTGCTGGGAATACAACATTTCAACACAATAATAAAACATGATCCCTGGTTTTGAAGAGATACTTAGATTATTAGAATTTATGTGTTGTTGGTTTTTAATTTAAATTGCAGTGTTATGCTATGTATAGATTTTAATTTCAGCACGTTTTTCTTCCTGATATGATTAATCTCTCTCTTAATATTTGTTTACTCTTGCCATCTTTAGGAGATAGTCAACTTCAACTGCCGAAAACTAGTGGCTACAATGCCTCTTTTTGCTAATGCGGATCCTAATTTTGTGACTGCCATGCTGAGCAAGTTGAGATTTGAGGTGTTTCAACCTGGAGATTATATCATACGAGAAGGAGCTGTGGGTAAAAAAATGTATTTCATTCAGCATGGTGTTGCTGGTGTCATCACAAAATCCAGTAAAGAAATGAAGCTGACAGATGGCTCTTACTTTGGAGGTTAGTAAAAAAAGAAAATATAACTGAGATGAAGTCTAATTTGCTCACAATATTTATCTTTATCAGAATTTTGGAGATGTCAGAATGTTGATTTTTGGGGTTTGAATATGGACTTGTATTTGAATTCTGATAAAAGTGTCTATAGCGTGTCAACTGAAGAAAATGCACAACCTAAAAGTTGAGAATTATGTTTTATTTGGCAGACAAAACTGAGGACTTAAGTCCAGGACACAGCATCTCAGTTAGCTCTGAGAGACTGTTCCAAAGAGGTAAGGGAGAAGCCAGTATATATAGGAGTTTTGTAACAAAGACCAGGCAGTAGGAACATTGAAAGATTACTGTTAATTAAAGAAAACCAGATATCTCAAGTTAAGGAATTTAGTGCTTTTCTATGTATGGAAAAATGCAAGAGTCTGGGCTCACTGAAATTATTCCCTTGATGTGCACCTCACCTATCTGGAGCCAGTATCCTGTGCTTTCTCATCCTGAGTCTCCTCAGGGTGCACCATCTGGGGTGGCTGCAGCAGTTGACTGCTAGGTGGCAGGCATCCTTTTTCTATCCTGAGTTCCCTCAGAGCTCACCATAATGTAAGCGGCTGTAATGTGATGGCTCGATGGCTGCAAATCCTTTGTTTACTGATATGGCAAGCAACAGTTTTTCACTGCTGAGTGGTATGTTTTCACATTTCAGTGTCACACATTCAGTGCATGTGTATTTACTACTGTATTAGAGTATCCTTTCATCCTCTTAAACTGGAACCAAATAACAGTGGCTTAAACAGATCGAAAGCATATTTTTCTCTCACACAAAAGTCCCAGGAGGGTTAGATGGCTCTCCCCAAGACAGTTTTTAGGTACCCAGATTTCATTTATTTTGCTGGTCTGCCATCCTCTAGAGTGCTTTCCTCATTTATACGAGAGGAATTGGTTTCTCTCCACAATATGGACCACAGTATGGGGAAGAGGGGACAGAGGAAGGGAAGAGTGAGCAATTTCTCTTTAGATGTGTGCCCAGAATGGCCAACATCACTGCTATTCACATCTGATTGGCCAGAATTTAGTTGCAAACGTACCTCTAAGTATAAGGAAGGCTGGGAAATGTAGCTTCTAGTTGAGTGGTGTATTAGTCAGTGTTCTCTAGAGAAACAAAACCAACAGGATATATATATACACAAAAGGAGATTTATTGTGAGAAATTGACTCATGAATATGGAGGTTGACAAATGTTATGATCTGCTATCTGAAACTGAAAAACAGGAAAACTGGTCGTTTAATTCAGTCTGATTCCAAAAGCCTGAGAACCAACAGTGTAAATCCAATCTGAGGGCAGAAGATGCGATGAGACGTTAGCTCAAGCAGTGAGACAGGAAAAAAATATTTCTCCTTCCTCCTTTTTTTTCTATTCAGACCCCCAGTGGATTTTGAGGTTGCATACCCTGGAGAGGCCAATCCACTTTACTGAGTCCACTGATTCAAATACCAATCTCACCTAGGAATACCCTCACAGACAAACCCCAAATAATATTTTTCTGGGCACCCCATGGCCAGTCAAGTTGACACATAAAATTGACCATCACAAGTGGCAATTTGCCTTGCTAAAAATTCTGACAATTTGAATTGTTTCCAACTTTTTACTATAATAAGATATATATTTATATTTGTGCAAATGTACAAAACTTACCTATGAGTTGAATTACTGGGTCAAAGACTATGCATATGTTCAAATTGAAATAAACATCAAATTATTTCTTTGATGAGACTGCCCATTTCTACATGGCTTTGCCCATTGATCTTTTACTTTTATCCTCTTAATAAGTCAAATTGGCATCCCCTTAATATTTAGTTTGCACTTCCACTATTAATGGTGATGTTGAGGCATTTCTTCATAGATATGGATCATTTGTATTTTATTTTTCTGGTTCTATTTTTGCATATTTTTCTAATGTGTTGTTTGTCTTTTTAAAACCAATTTACAGAAACATCCCTAATGTATTTTTGATATGCTGTAACTATTTTCTCCAAAATTGTTACTACTTTTTTAACTTTCTTTCTAATTTTTCTTTCATCATTCTGTTTTTCATTATCGCTGATTTCATCTGAATCTCACTCCTTTGCGTTAAGGCATTAGAGAGTTTGTGTTTCTTAACTGGGTTTTGTACACTGCAAAATTGTAAAAATGTTTTCCCTATTCTATATTTTATTTAGTTTCACTACATTTTTATTACCATTTTAACTTGTTAGAACAAGTTAGAAGAAGTGATGGTGAACAACTATTCATGTTTCTTAGTGCCAGTTCTGTTATAACATGAAAGACAGTGATTAATACCACAGTGTCAGGCATTGGCAAGCTTAATAGTTAACTATTACTCAATAGCCGGAAACTGAAATGTTTCCTTTAGAAAAAAGGCAAAATCTGCCTTCAAATAAAAAGGAAATCTGCCTTCAAATAGTTGCAGGTTTATCCTACAAGAGAAATTCAAGTGAAACTCTTTTTCTTCTCACGAGTGAGAAGAAATGGTTCTTATTACTTTGTATTCATTCTTCACAGACTTTATAGTATGCCTGTAGAAGGCTTCTCAGTCAGAATTAATGGCTCCCAGCCCTGTGTCTCCATAGCTTCTCACAGCTTTCCAGGGTCCTGGTCTCAGTCTATCTCATATTGAAATTAACACTGTAGTTAGTTACCTATTTCCTTCTGATACTAGATGGCAAACAATGTGTGCATCAGAATCACTAGAGAAGCTGTTCACCCATCAGAGAGTCTGATTCAATAAATCCAGGCTAGAGATAATATCTTATTTGTTTGTTCATTAGAGAATAAACAACCAGTATATCTGATCCCCTAAAAATTGATAATGATAGAACGTATTCAAATCAAATTAATAGGAATTGGAAACCAAACAATAAATTCCTTTTGATTTTAAAATAATAATAACAATAACACACTGAGTTTAAGAAGATTTCTTCAGTAACAGCTGAAAAAAAATTATTGGGAAAGGTTTTAATTTTATCAAATGCTTTTTTGGAATTTATCAAAATGACCATAAGGTTCTTATCCATTAATCTATTGCAGCTGAGTAAACATATCAGCTCAAAATAATTAGCTTCTTTGACTTTCTCCTCATTCACTAAGAATAATTTTGAAGTTTTCATCTTTCCTCTTCTTCTTTGTCATGATTCTGCATTGCCTCATCAGCCTATTGCACTTTTGTGCAGATTATGCTAAGAAAAAAAAGAGAAAATTAGGAAAAGCTAAGAACTTTAAAAAGTCTACTTTAGAAAGCACAGAGAATTAGTGTTTGAATGAAGAAAAAAAGAGAAATTGAAAGCTGATGGAAATAAATAAAAGCTGATAGTAAGAAATAAAAGTATAGTCCAGCTTTGTGGGAAGGTAGTTTTGGGGAAAAGGTTTTTGAGGCAATTAATGGAGGTGTGACAAATACATGAAAGTTTAGAAAGGAATTTCTGAAAGTTGTTATTATGCATTAAGAATATATTTCTACATTTGACATGTGTTTTTTGAATTCAAAGGAGCTTTAATTACTAGACAATTATATTTGCTAATATGACAAAGAATGGAACATGTGCTTCTCTGGATTTATATGGATTAAACTATTAGTAAGGTCAGTTTCATTAGTGAATTCCTTGTGTTGAACCATAAGATCATTTGGGGGATTAAAAACTGCTTTGTCATAATGTATTCTTTCTTTAACACATTGTAGCATCTCTATCTATACGTGAGATTGGTCTGTAATGTTGTTATAGTGATTATTTTTGTGATCCCCTAGCTAGATGACTTTAGATGTAAGGTTTTCCTCACTTCTTAGAGAGAGCAAGAAAACTTTTAAAATAATGTTCTAGTTCTGTAAAAAATGCCATTGGTAATTTGATAGGGATTGCATTGAATCTGTAGATTGCTTTGGGTAGTGTAGTCATTTTCACAATGTTGATTCTTCCAATCCAAGAACATGGTATATCTCTCCATCTGTTTGTATCATCTTTAATTTCTTTCATCAGTGTCTTATAGTTTTCTGCATACAGGTCTTTTGTCTCCCTAAGTAGGTTTTTTCCTAGGTATTTTATTCTTTTTGTTGCAATGGTAAATGGGAGTGTTTCCTTAATTTCTCATTCAGATTTTTCATCATTAGTGTATAGGAATGCAAGAGATTTTTGTGCATTAATTTTGTATCCTGCAACTTTACCAGATTCATTGATTAGCTCTAGTAGTTTTCTGGTGGTATCTTTAGGATTTTCTGTGTATAGTATTATGTCATCTGCGAACAGTGACAGTTTTACTTCTTCTTTTCCAATTTGTATTCCTTTTATTTCTTTTTCTTCTCTGATTGCCGTGGCTAGGACTTCCAAAACTATGTTGAATAATATGTTGTTCCTGATCTTAGAGAAAATATATTCTCTTTTTTAAGGAAGTTGAAATAATCTAGGCATTACCTGTTATGTGAAGGTTTATTACGTTTCACAAGTAAAACCACTTCTGTCTGATTCTGTTGTCTATAGGCATTAGAATTATCAGGTTTTCTATTTCTTTATGAGTAATTGTTCAGCTCATCTAAATCCTTTGTTCATAACACTGAAAAGCTTTTAAAAAACCGGATGCCTGAGCCAAAATTGCACCCTAGAGTTTCTGATGGAATTGAGTAAAGTTGAGATCCAAACATCAGCATGTAAAAAAACAAAAATTCCCAGAAAATTCCAAATAATTTTCAAATTATATGTTTGTACATATGATTTTTATTTTTTATTTTCAATAGACCTAATTTTTAATTTTAGAATAATTTTAGATTTACAAAATTATTGCAAAGGTTATACAGAGAATTCCTATTTATCCAATACCCAGTTTCCCTATTATTATTTTCCATTACTATAATACATTTATCACAATTAATGAACCCATGTTGATACAGTATTATTAAGAAATACTTAATAAAGCATACACTTTATTCAAATTTTCTTGGCTTTTACTCAATGTCTTTTTTCTGTCAGTATCCCATCTACAATCCCTTGTTACATTTAGTAGTAATGTCCTCTAGTTTGCTCTCAGTTTTTAAAGTTACTAAGATTTTATTTGGTTTTGATGAACTCGACAGTTTTGAGGAGCCCTGGTAAGTTATCTTATAGAACGTTCCTCATTTGGGATTTGCTAGGTGATTTTCTCATGATTAGATTGGGGTAAGTTTGATCTTGTCTATGAGCAAGAGCGTAGACATAAAGTGTCTTTCGCTTCACATTATATCCATGGTATATACTATCAATATGTCTTTCCACTATTGATGTTAACCTTGATCACCTAGATTGAGGTAGTGTTTGTCAGACTTCTCCACTGTAAAGTTACTCTTTTTTCCCCCCTCCCATTCCATACTTTGCTGTTTGGAAAGTAGCCAGTCTGCACAGTTCATGACTAAGAATTGAGGAGTAATGCTCCAAAAGGGCAGAGTATGTACATAAATTATTTGAAATTTTTCTAAACAGGCAATTTATTTACTCTCCTGCATTTATTTATTTATTCAGCCCCCCCCCCCTTTTTTTTTTTTTTTTTTTGCGGTACGCGGGCCTCTCACTGCTGTGGCCTCTCCCGTCGTAGAGCACAGGCTCCGGATGCGCAGGCTCAGCGGCCATGACTCACGGGCCCAGCCGCTCTGCGGCATGTGGGATCCTCCCAGACTGGGGCACGAACCCGCATCCCTTGCATGGGCAGGCGGACTCTCAACCACTGCGCCACCAGGGAAGCCCCTATTCACCCCTTTTTTTATATCAATATGAACACCAGGATATTTATTTTATAATTTGGGTTATAATCCAATACTACTTTATTAATTGTTTTGCTCAAATTATTTCAGCTTTGGCCATTTGGACCTCTTTCTATTGGCCCCTGTGTCCCTCTGAAATACCCCATTATTATGGATTTGGGTTTTTTTTTTTGTTTTGGTTTGAGATTTATCTTAGTTTCTAGCACTAGATGATGCTCCAGGCTCATCTTATATATTTCCTTACTCAGTCTTAGAATCAGCCATTTTTCCAATGGTTTGGTTCCTGGTTCCTTTCATTGGAGAATGGTTTTAGAAACCATGATCTGGACACTAGGTGCACTCATTACTACCGAGTTATTATTATTACTTCCACGTTCTCTCAGCTGACAAATCAAAGTGATACATATGTACATATTACCGTCTATCTATCTATCTATCATGTGTATTGTGTGTATGTATATATATATATATATATATATATCGTGTGTGTATATATGTATATATATATATATTTCTATGTGTAGCCATCTGATTCTAAGTTAAGCTAAATATGAGTTCATACTGATATTTCCAACTCCAATCCATTACCACATAGATTATTCTAGCCTCCTTTCCTTGTTTATCTGTAGTACACCCCTCAGAATTAAGAAATCAGGTTCCCACAATCCACCATCCATTTACTTAATTGTTCAGTTCTTAATTGTTCAGTACTTAATTGTTCAGTTCTAGTATAGTATAGTTCCTGAGAACTCATGACTACCTAAATTATTTCTTTTTTAATTTCCATACTATCAGAGTTACTTTTTCGTGTTGTAAAGTTTTACAGGTTTTGAAAAATTCTTACTGTCTTGTATTCACCATTACAATATCATACAGAATAGTTTCCTCACCCTCAAAAAATCACCTATTTATTAGCTATTCAACCTTCCCCTAGTACCAAACTCATGGCAACCACTCATCTGTTTACTATCTCGAGTTTTTTCTTGTCCAAAATGTCATATAATTAGAATCATACAGTATGGTATTCGTTTTGAAATTTTTTTTATTTCAATAGTTAATCACCATAATATAGGAAATTTAGTTGTATATTAACTTTTTATGCAGTGACTTTCCTTACTTGCTTTTAGTTATAGGAGTTTTTTAGGTCACTTATTTGAAATTTTCTTCATTTACAATCATGCCATCTACAAACAGAGTTTTATTTCTTTATTTCCAATCTATATACCTTTTATTTTATTTTCTTATTTTACTGGAGAGGACTTCCAGTACTACGTTATACTGGAGTGGAAATAGAGAAGATTTTTTTCCCTGATCCTTAGTCTTCCTAGAGAATTTTTTCCCCTTGATTTTAGAGTAAGGCATCTACTTTCTTGCTATTAGATATGATGCTATTTGAAAGTGTTGTTTTTTTCTATAGCTATTCCTTTTCAAATTGAGGAAGTTCTCCCCTACTTTTCTGAGAGCTTTCTTTTTTTAGTCATGAATGGATTTTGTATATTTATCATTTTCTTCTGTGTCATTTCTGATATCATATGGTTTTTCTTTTTTAGCCTATTAATGTGGTGTGTTACATTATTTGAATTTGATTTTGAATATTGCACTAGACTTGCACACCTGAAATAATTTTAATGTATAAAAATGTATTAAAGTAGGCAAAAATAATTGGATTAAATTTTCTAAATTTTTGATCACAGTTTTTATGTCTGTGTTCCTGAGAGATAGTGCTGTGTACTTTTTCTTTCCTGTAATGTATTTTTATGGATTTTTGCTTTAGGATAATTCTCATCTAAGAGAATGGGATAGGAAGTGTTCCCTCTGCTTCTATTTTCTGGAAAAGGTCATGGAGAATTGGTATCATTGCTTCCTTAAATATTTGGTAGAATGTACTGGGGAAAACATCTGCATCTGGTGATTTAATTTCTGCAAGGTTATTAATTATTTTTTTCAATTTTTAAAATAGATGTAAGGTTATTTAGGTTATCTATTTCTCATTGTGTGAATTTTGTTAGTTTGTACTTTATAGGAATTGCTCCATTTCATCTGAATTATCAAATTATAGTAGAGTTGTTTTCAGTATTCCTTAATTATCCTTTTTAATGTTCCCAGGACCAGTAGTGATGATTACTCTTTCATTTATGATGTTGATAATTGGTGTGTTCTCTTTTATTCTTAGCTAGCTTTCCTAGAAAAAATTTTAAAACCTTTTAAAGAACTAGATTTTGCTTTTATTGATTTTCTGAATTGTTTTCTGTTTTCAATTTTATTGATTTCTGCTCTAATTGTTGTTATTTCCTTATTCTTTGCTTTAGGCTTAAATTGCTCTTCTTTCCCTACTTTGCTAAGGTGGAAGCTTAGATCATGGATTTAATATCTTTCTTCATAATATATACGTATTTAATGCTATATGCTATAAAATTTTCTCTAAGCATTGCTCTTCCTGTCTCCTACAAATTCAATGTCATATTTTAATTTTCTTTAGTTTAAAATATTTGTTTAATTTCTATTGAGACTTTTTCCCTAACCTATATTCTATTAAAGTGTTCTAAACATTTGGGAATTTTCCAGCTATTTTGCTGTTGTTAATTTCTAGTTTAATTCTACTGTGGCCTGAGAATTTATTTTGTATGATTCCCATTATTTTATATTTGCTAAATTATAAATTTTATAGGTCGGTTTGTTGATGAATATTCCATGTGAACTTGAGAATATATATTCTGCTGTTATTGGATGGAGCATTCTATAAATGTCAATTAGATCAGTTTCACTGATGGTGTCACTCAGGCCAACTACATCCTTGCTGATTTTCAGCAGCTTGATCTACTAATTAGTAAAAGAAGGGTGTTGAGGTCTCCAATTATAGTAGGGAATTTGTCTATTTCTCTTGCAGCTCTATCAATTTTTTTCTCAGGTATTTTGACATTCTATTGTTGGGTGCGTACATGTTTAGGATTGTTATATCTTCTTGGAAAATTGACCCTTTTTCATTATGTAATACCCTGCCTTATTCCTGATCATATTCCTTGTCCTGAAATCTGCTTTGTCTGAAACTAATATAACTACCCCAGCTTTCTTTTGGTTAATATTAGCATAATATATCTTTTTATAGATAGTTACTTTTTTTTCAATTTTTTTTTGAGTGTGGTAAAATACTCAAACATAAAATTCACCATCTTAGCCATCTATCTACTTCACATGTGATTCAGATACCTTAAAGTATTAGCAATTCTTCCCTCCTATCTCTTGGAGCATTGCTCTCATTAATTTCATTTAATTTATTTTATTTATTGTTACTATTATTACTTTAAACAAACAACTATATTTTAGATTAATTAAGGAAAAGAACAATAAGATATTTTATTTTTCCTTCATTTATTCCTTCTTCAACCTTACTTTCTTTCTCTAGGTCCAAGTTTCTGATCTATATTATCTCCTCCCACTTCAAGAAAATCTTTTAACATTTCTTACAGTTCAGGTCTGCTAACAGTGAATTAGCTTAGTTTTTATTTTTCTGAGAAAATTTTTTTCTCCTTCACTTTGAAGGATAATTTTGCTGAACATAGAATTCTACTTTGATGAGTTTTTTATGTTCAACATTTTAATATTTTGTTCTGTTTACCTTTGGTTTGTATGGTTTCCTACAAGAAGTTCACTGTAATTTTTATCCTTGTTCCTCCATAGGTAAGATGTTTTCCCTCCTCTGGCTTCTTTCAAAATTTTCTCTTTGGTTTTTTGCAGTTTGAATATGATAGCCTAGGTGTACTTTTTTTTTTGGTCTGAGCTTCCTGAATCTGCGTTTGTCATTAATTTTTAAAATTCTCAACCATTATTACTTCAAAATTTTATTCTGCTTTGGTCTCTTTTCTCCTTATAGAATTTAAATTATGCATGTGTCACATCTTTTGTAATTGCCCCACTTTATGGCTCCAGTGGCTTCTGCTCCAGTGAACAGATCTGCTGTGACACTCTAGATTCATGTCTCTCCGGATATTTGGTTGGTCATTTGCTCTGAAACCTGAGTCTCTGATGGGTCCAGGATAAGTCATTGCTTTTAGGTTTGTACAGCTTTTTCTTGTCAGAAAGAAGGGAGTGATATCTTCCAATCATGTCAAAACTAAAACCAGAAGTCCCTTCTTATTTGTTTAATCTCCTCTGGATCTCTATGCCTTTTCTCATCCTAATATTGTACTTTTTTATTAAAAAAATTTTTTTTCAGAATTACTTATATTAAATATTTGTTTTTTCAAAGAAATAGTTTTTACTTTTGCTTTTTATTTCAGAAATTTCTATATTTTTCTGTATTAAATCTATTCTTTCATTTCATTTTAGTTTTTGCTTTTTTTTCTTTTAGCTTCTTGAGTTTAAAAACTAGTGTATTTATTTTCAACCACTCTTCATGTTTGATAACTGCAATTTATAGTACACGTAAATCTGGATATACTGCTTTGGTTAAATTCCATTGCATTTTTAATATAGTGATTCAATATTGCTTTTTAAAAATAGATTACACTTTCCATCTGGATTCATTGTATAGTACATGAGTTATCTTTTATTTAAATTCTTTTTAAAAATTTTAAATGGAAACATTTGGGGATGGAATGGTGGAGAGAAAAGAAACACATATAATATGTTTGAATAGGAGAATTACAGAATATCAAAGATGTTAGATAAATTGTATTGATAATACATGATGTGTAAGAAAGATGAGGTTTATTTTAAAAGGGGAGAGAGATTGTCTTCAATTGCTAAATGTAATTATAAATACCAAAATGTAATTCTATATAAAATATATTTTTTCTCCATCCTCCTTCTAAATTTTTAGGACATAAATGATCAGTTCTAAATTTAGCTTTATAAAATTACTGATGAAGTTATCCCTTATTTTAACCATTTAACAAATATTTCCTCTATAGTTTATTCCTATTAGTCAAATATCTACTTATTCAACCCAACTCACTTCAGTAAGAAATTCTGTAAAATAATACTTTGTTTGGGTTCAGTGCTTTTAGTGTCATTCATATTTTTACTATGGTGACCTCAAATGGCTATTAGTGGACCTGTCCTTTGATGGACAGTTAATGGAAAAAAAAAAGGTCTGTATTACTTTCAGTTCTTTTACACATACAGTGAATATTTGTTCAATGTAAACACCAAAGAAGGTAAAGACTGTTAGAATCTAATAATAACAACTTGTATTTATTTAGCATGTTAGGGTTTACAATTTATACCTCTTTAAATATCTAATATGAAATTTTGAAATTGATAGAGCAGACTTTTGTAGTACACTAATTTTACATTTGCGTCAGCTGAGCATGGCAAGTTCACAGTACTTTTAAGCAGAAGAGCCTGGGATCAACTGAGTTATGTTTTCCAATCTTCTAAAGTGTCTGAACTGAGTAAACATAATCAGTGCACAGAACACACTCCCAACTAAATGACAAGCAAAATATTGAGATAAGGAGGCATTCAAAGATCAAATTCAGAGTTTTGTGTTCTGTACCTAACTTCCTAACTTGATTTATTTCTACAATAGTATAAGACTATATTTCTAGATATACATATATATCCAGATATATATATATATAGTATATTATGTATATGTATATATACACATATATATGCATATGTATTAACCCAGAAAGGTTTTTTTTTCCTTTTTTGGGGGACGTGGGAGATAGAATGTGTTAGATTAACCCATGCATCATTGTATTCAGTGTTCTCACCGAGAGTCCCAAGTAATGTTCTAGGAGACAGAGTGGAAGAAAATAAATATATGATAACTGCCTGCTGTGCATTAGGCAGGTTTATGGGTCCTAGGGATACAGCATTGAGCACAATAGGCCAAATTATCCACAGTCATGGAACTTATATTTTACTGGATACTTACATTTTAGAAACAAGAATGTAATAAAGAAACCTAGAAATTACTGAAGTAGTAAACCACATTACCAGATGGTTATAAATGCTTCCTGGAAAATTAAAGCAAGGAAGAAGGATATGGAAATCCTCCTTGCCCATACAGCCAGGTGGGGATTAGCATTCAGGCATGTGGGATTACATAGGAGTTCTAGGCTTCCTATCGAGAGTGATGGAGAATGGGGATTAAAAAACCTAATGAGATTGGTCCTCATGGCTCAGGCCAGGTGGATGATGAGTTTGGGGTGCTTAAGAAGTGAGGGTCTTGCTTGTAGGAAAAGTCTCCTTGTCTCCTCCTATGAGGAAAGTTTTTATAATTCTCTTTTTACATATGAGGGAAATGAGCCTCGGAGACGTTAACCTGGCAAAGGCCACGTACCTGAAAAGGGACAAAGCCAGGTTCCAAACTCAGCTATGAATCTGAACCCAAAGCCTGTGTTTTCTCCACTGTACCTCACTGGTTCCTAGGAGAGGGCATGATGCTCCCCTAGGATATAACCTTTAAACATAAGTACACCTTATCTTCTCTTCAGAGCTATCCATGGCCCTTTTTTTTTTTTTTTTTTTTTTTAGCGGTATGCGGGCCTCTCACTGTTGTGGCCTCTCCCGTTGCAGAGCACAGGCTCTGGACGCACAGGCTCAGCGGCCATGGCTCACGGGCCTAGCTGCTCCGTGGCATGTGGGATCTTCCCGGACCGGGGCACGAACCCGTGTCCCCTGCATCGGCAGGCGGACTCTCAACCACTGCGCCGCCAGGGAAGCCCCATGGCCCTTTTATACATGCTTTTGTTAAGCCAGTTTGTAATCTATTCATATGTTCCACCTGACCCTCCTATTAAAGTAATCATATCATTAATATATTATCCACTAAGATAAAATGCCATTAGTATACATATTAAAATTTCAAATAATGTATCTTTGTATTCAATAGTTCATGATTTTAAAGAAAAGCTTTTGTTTTTCTAATATAGTGTTTCGTCGTTAATATTTCTGTCCACTCACCTCATAGCGGTTGTCTTTCCACACCAAAGTGTTCCAGTTGATTCAATCTCTTGATTTTGCTTCTTTCAAAATGTTTGTCCCATAAGTTCTTCTCACAGTATAGTAGTGTACAATAAAGCCACCAGAAAAAAAATACTTCCCATGATGCTTGCCATTAAATCATTTGGTATTAAATGCTGCTTAATCATGTCTAACATTTTGCCAACTTAAGGAGACTGCCAGTTACTTTATGTACTTAGAGTACATATTTATGATGTTTATGCCTCAAATCACTTGGCCAGATTAAAATCACCTGCCTTTTTTTTTTTTTTTTTTTTTGCGGTACGCGGGCCTCTCACTGTTGTGGCCTCACCCGTTGCGGAGCACAGGCTCCAGACGCGCAGGCTCAGCGGCCATGGCTCACGGGTCCAGCCGCTCCGCGGCATGTGGGATCTTCCCGGACCGGGGCACGAACCCGTGTCCCCTGCATCGGCAGGCGGGCTCTCAACCACTGTGCCGCCAGGGAAGCCCTCACCTGGCATTTTTAAATAAAGAGCTGCAGGTTTGGAAAAGCACAGGCAATCCCTGTCTTGGTGACTATTCATTACTTGTAAGAGGACTAAAACATCTGCCAATCCACAGTTTACTCCACTTCCAGTCCATTGTATATTTCTAAAAGCTGTTACTGATTTTCTAGAAGATGTGAGGAATCTGTTGATAATAAGTTACAACTTGATTAGTTCAATTCTCCCATTATATTTATGAGGAAGAAGAGGCAGGAGCAGAGAAAAACAATGAATCTTCTTAAAGATTTTGTTTGTTTGTTTTCTTTTGCTTCCTCATTTGTTTTCTCCTCAGGCCAGGCTAATGAAATATTTGATTCAACACTGATAAGACAAATCTATTGGATCTTTTTGCAGGTCCTATCCCACCTAGAAATACCAGATAATGTACAACCACCGGATGAAACTTTGCTAAAACATTGGGTTGATGAAGGTGTTAATCCCCATCTATATCTTTGCCTTATTGTTCTATGATTCTATAGTCATGTGTAAATACATCAATGCATAATAAAGGATTAAATCCAAATGTCTGAGACACTTATGAAAATCAGGATGACCATTAAGACATTTTACTTTGAAGTCATGAAGTCTTTCCCTCTTTAATAAAATAGAAAAGGAGGAAGAGGTAAAAGAAAAGGAAAACGAAAAAGTCCTTATTATAATTCTGGGTTCTCTTGTATTCTTGTGGTTTTTCACAAGGCACCACCTTTGGAGCTTTTATAATTAGAGAGGCCAGGCCATATCTTGAACCTACTAAAATAAAAACTCTATAAGGCAGGGAATTGCCTGGCAGTCCAGTGGTTAGGACTGCATGCTTCCACTGCAAGGGGCATGGGTTCGATCCCTGGTCAGGGAACTAAGATCCCACAAGCAATCGCGTGCAAAAAAAAAAACAACTCTGTAAGGCGAGTGTACTTTCTAATTTCTAATGTGTCATTGTAATCCATGCATTTCATTTCTAAAATGCGCCTCTGCTTAGTTCCTAAATTTCAGTATCTATCAAAAACTGGGGTAAATGGTTTTAGTGAAAAGTATGGGGTTCTGTTGCAAGGTAAAACAAATCTAGCAGGTTATGATTCACTTTAGAATATAAAGTTGTTTTGAATATTTTAAAATATTCTTTCTCCTTCTTTTGAAAACAAAAATTGTGAAGCTTTGATTACCAATACTCTTTGGTATTCACATTTTACTTGTATTATTCAAATGCTAACTTCTGCAACAATAAACTCTGTAATGCTCTTAAGGGAATTTCTGGTAATAAAGAACAGATGGAAGACTTTTTTTTCACTTTGTATGCATAGCTCAGGGGGTAGAAAGAAGCAGGGCTTTCTATCAAGCATAACTGGAAGAAAAACTTTTTTAAGCAGAATATACATCACCAATAAGGATAGTCTAAGAAAAAACTATCTCCTGGATTGATGTTTTCTTTAAGGGTTCTCCTTAAAGTAAATCTGCATTAGTGATTTGACAGTGACCAATGGGCCTCTTATTTTGAAGTACAACATTTCCCATTCATGCCTGTATCCCAGGATTCCAGAAGAGGAGGCTTCAACCCTAAGCTCTTTGTGCTTTCATTCATTTGCAGCTATTCCTCTTTTAAGAAGGTTCATCTGAATTGTGTCCCTTGCCCTTTATATGAAGAATAATACACAAATTCTTTAACAAAATCTCCATAACCCTATGCAATCTGGCCCAATTTATTTTCCTAATCTCAATGTATATCTTTCCCTCCAGATACCCTTAAACCAACCCCCCAAGACTACTAGTTCTTATATTGGCAAAGAACAAAAGTTGCCTTTGCAGAGATTGATCCCTTTGATTTAAAAAATAAGACAAAGCAAAATAAAGCAAAAAACCCTCTCCACTTTTCAGGCTGACACTTTGCTTCTCGTATTTTTTTAAGACACCACTCAAATGTTAGTTTTTTAGTCTCTCCCAGGCAGATGTTTTGTTCTTTCTGTTTTCATAGCACTTTGACCTTAACCTATTATTGAGCTGTTTTTATTATAATTTTATATGTCAGTCTTCCATATTAGATTATGAATTTTCTGAGCTTTGACACTATAATTTTTTCCAATTCAAATGTACAGCACCAAAAAACAGTGCTTGAACTCTCACACAAACTCAAGGAGAACTTGTACAATGAGTCAATGGATGAATGGATTACCTTCTGTCTAATTTTAAATGAATCTCACCATATTAGGGATCAGATAATATGGTTCTAGAATTTAAAACAATAGAATCTAGAGTAATGTAGAAAAGTAAAGTAGAAGTAAAGTAGAAGAAAAGTAAAGTAGAAACTTTATGTGGTGATGGAAATCTTCTCTACTTAATACTGTTCAAAAAGTAGCCACAAGTCATGTGTAGCTGTTGAGCATTTGATGCTAGTGCAACTGAGGAATTTAATGTTTCCTCTTGCAGTGAATTTAAATTAAATATAAATAGCCATATGTAGCTAGTGCCCACTATACTGGATGGGGTGAAAGGGCTTTACGAGGCAATTGTATCTAGAATAGTACAATGTATAAGGGTGTTATCGCTCCTCTATTATTATCTTCTTAGAAATTTTCCAGTCTTCCAAAAAATCTTTATTTCATGTTAATCCCCAAATATTCCTAAAGGTTAATTTATCTCATAAATGGAATAAATTATATTGCTCTTCCTTCTTTCTTCCTTCCTTCATTCTTTCCTTTTTTCTTTCACATGTAGATTTTGAAAATCTTCAACATTCCAGACAGAATTCTAAGTATTTGTCATAAAGTATTAAATAAGATAAAAACGCTAGAATTCATGGACATTATCCTTTTAATACCCTTTTTTCTTTCATATATTATTTATACTCATTTTCTTATTTTCTTTCCATCTCAAATTTTTCTCTGTGATTTATTTACAACATTTATATAAAAGATGCACAGAAACTACGTTTTTTATGTTTTTATTTGTATCTTCATCGTTAGCACATTCCCTGATATATCTTTTTTATTGAATAAATATTTGTGGCATTGAATCTAACTTTAATTGAATAATATTCTATATCACGAAGTCGGTGATCAAGGTTTTTTTTTGTTTGTTTTGTTTTTTCTGTACGCGGACCTCTCACTGTTGTGGCCTCTCCCGTTGTGGAGCACAGGCTCTGGACGCGCAGGCTCAGCGGCCATGGCTCATGGGCCCAGCCGCTCCGTGGCATGTGGGATCTTCCCGGACCGGGGCACGAACCCGTGTCCCCTGCATCGGCAGGCGGACTCTCAACCACTGAGCCACCAGGGAAGCCCGGTGATCAAGCTTTTAATAAATGATCTCTCTTCATATTTCTTTTCAATTTTTCAAACATAAAATTATGGTGTCTGCTCTTCCTTGTTTCACCTATCAATTTGTAACAGACGTCATAAATGTAAACCACATCATTACACTTTGTATTTTGGTAATACTTTACTTAGTGCTGAATAGAGTAGCAAGATTTCTTCTTGGTTTCTTGTTTCAGTGCTCTTGGCTTTGTTCTTTTATTTTGCTCTCCAGCCTCACATTTAGCTTTCAGAGACTCAATACACATCGCTAAGACCTTCTTGCCCTACTTCAGCAGATCTGTTCACCCCCTGTCCCAACCTGGTGTGATGAATGAACTAACGTTAGTAAAGTACTTTGAGTTCTTTGGATTAAAGTTGTGCAAACTATTAGTCTGTTGTGACACTTTCGTTAAGGATCATTGTCATACTTCATTGTATTTGTGGAGTCTAGGAGAGAAAACAAGAGAGAAGCCTGTCTTTGAGTAGGCATATTCTATAAAGTATAAAAGTACAGCAACAGCATGGAAAGAGCTGGAGTTCAAGTTTTTATTTTTAACATTACCTTGTTTTCCTCTCACCTTTTCTATTCTATACTATCAGCCCAGAATGGGGTGAGGTGAAGTAAGACCATCTTTCTGTGGGAATAATAAGTGCTATCTTTTGAGGCATTAGGTATACATTTGGAAGCGATTAAAAATTTTATGATGTTCTCAAAGTCATATTTTTATCCTATGAAAGAGTTAACAGGTATGCATGTGAAGCATGCCGGGCTCTTTATCATAATGTATTATTTCAGTGTAAAACATTGTTAAGGTCTTATTTGATAAACGCCCCCAACACATAGTGATTATGATCTTAAAAAGTCCATTCTTTTAACAGGGTCATTTGGAGTGATGTCCTGTGGTTAGTTCATGCGCATAATTGCTGGTGGACAGATGGATATGTTCTCACTCTGTCCTCATTTCAACTCTGTCTCTAGCTTGCTCCTTTTCTATGTGACCATCCACTTGGGCTGATAACAGAGGCCTTTTATTCTGTGCCCAGGTTTTATTTACTCTTAAATTTAGACCCTCCCTTCAAGTCTGAAGGTCCACATTGCTGAAACTATACAACTACTATATAACTAGGCATCACCTATTGAACTGTGCATGATATGCAATTTAAAAGGTTATGTCTGAGTAGCTTAAGCATATTTCGTTGCTTGACTGTTCCCCTCTCATAATATTGCAAATCAAATGATCAAATTCTATCTTTAGGAACAAAACTATAAGAGGATTAGGAAGCAACATGATGTGGCAGAGTACTCAGCATCCACAGAACCAGGTACTAATCCCATGTCTGTCAATAAGACCCAACCCAACTGCATGTCCCCAGGCATCCTGTTTAACGTTTTAGGGCTTGGGATCAACATCAGTAAAATGAGGTTATTAAAATAGACACTATCTGCAGCCTTCCAGGTCTATGATTCTGTTGGAATGGGACGACTTTGGGAAGCATCTCCTTTTTTGCCAGCTTGCTTGTTTTAATAGCTTTCTGAGTATCTAAAATATAATCTTGCTTATTCTCGAGTCCATGGTATTTTTGAAGTACTATCACTGAGGATATTTTTTAGGACAAGACCCCAGCATTAAAAAAATGGAGGCAGGTGATATCTGTGATGATTCATATTCTAGTGGATGAAAATTAACTACAACTCTTTTTCATAGTAGTGAAAATATAGAAAGTATCAGGGGCTGGTTGTGAAGCTCTTTGAAGTGTGACAGAAGGATACTGTTTAAGAGTGTAGGTGTTAGAGTTGGGTCTTGAGATGCTGTTGGGGTTTAAGAAAGTCTCCAGTCTTCTCCATGTCCCTGTTTCCAAATCAGTAACATCAGGATAATAATAATTTCTACCTCATTTAGCTGGCTTAGAAGACTAAGTAACTTAACATACACAGAATGCCTATAATGGCACCTGGAACATAATGTGTGCTATGATGTTAGGTAGCAACAAAAGCCACCGGGCTTCTGTCGTATAGAGCAGCAGACACATGTGTACGACATTACTGAGGTTTTCTTGAATAGGTGCTCATGTCAAGTTAATCAACACTAAGGAATCTAATAATCAATATGTATATTCTCCTGAGTCACTGTTAGTTAGTCTTAATGCAAAAGCAAAGAAATTCATGAGAAATCAATTTGTGTGTATAGTGGAGGGTGAGGATATGAGGATGAAATAAATAACCTGAAAGCCTTTTCAAATTAAAGGTAACCTCAACTCGGAAAATCCTAATTCCCTCATTGTATATACACATGTGTGTGTGTGTGCATATGCACACACACACCCCCAAGAAATAATACTTAAGATTTCATAACATCCAAATTCTCCAAATAACCGGAGTTTAATGTGCCAGGTATTGTACCAATTTCAAATGTATCATATAACTCCACATTAGATTAGCATAACTATAAAAGTATATAATCTTTATCATTTTCAATATGAATTTCCCAAATGCATTAGAAGGGAAATGGAAGAACAGACATATAGTTTTCAAAAACTAAATTATTCAGAAACGTTTTTGTAAAATTTGGAATTAGGAGGGATGCATTATCTCATTCCCTTGTGCAAATGAGGAGTCTAAGAGGTACCTGGGCCACAGAGATCGGTGGTGACAGGGATGGACTGTCACTTTAGGCCACTGCTCTTCACACAGTAACAGGTGCGTTATCTGCAAGTTGTTACAATGTTATTGCTTTATAGCATTTCAGAAAACAAGAATTCTTTCCTGTTAGATTGAATTGTGAAACACATCGCACACATACACACACACCTACAATTCCTTCTTCCTAGCCTATTGCTAAATAATCTGCATTTACTAATTCTAAGCATGCTCCACTTAAGTGTGATTGTTTTGACCTATCTGTTATCCGTGGAGATACTACTCCATGGTCAAATTTACTTAGAAGGGAAGAGTGAAATTACCGGTCAGAATAGTTCAGCAAAAAGATAAGGAAGTGGGAAAAGTTTAGTCACTTTAAATTGCTTTTCATCACCTATTTTGTAGGATATAGTAAATTTATTGAAATATTTTAATATCCTTAGCAAATTAAAAATGCCAGAAGTATTTAAAAAGTTTCTTTGTACCTCATACTATAAACACATTAACAACACTTGATGTTTCAGGGGCATGCAGTGAGTGGTTCCCTTTGCTGGGATATGTATGGGTGCCCCAAAAGAAGGAATCAAGGTTCCAAGGGTGTGTCTAAATATTCTTGATGTTAGCAAGTCAACTAACAGCAACTCATACTTACACAGTCACACTGCACTGAATGAGAACATTAGTTAAAGTCTAGTACAGATCAGACTCCTTAAAGGAAGAACGTCTGAAATCTTAATTGAATCTATTGCACAATGCAATTGTTCACTTATTAATTAGTTCATATTTATTTATCCTCTTATTGTAAGGACTTAATATGAGCATGTTAAAAGTTCTTGTTTCCTTGGAGTTTATGAGATACTTGTAGTTGTAAAACAATCACCAATGTTTCCTGCCTCAACAAGAAACTGGAAGTATTGGTACTGAAATCATTTTTATATAAGTAATATGCATGTATGTACATGTACTGTTATAAGTTGGAGAAGAGAGATGCTACAATATCAGTGTTTGGACTCATAATTTTTGACAGGTTCTTTTTAAAGAAACAATATAAATGGATAAGTGTATCATTATTATTATCATTATAACTTTACCAGTGAGAAAGCAACCAAAATAGCACTTCCATATCTTGTGTTCTATATATCTTCCCCTTTTCCTATCTAATTAGGAAGGAAGTGAGCTAGAGAAAAGTTGATTCCTAGTTTCTGAGAATCTTGACCTGGTCTAGCTTATTTTTTGGCTTCAGTGCCTTTAGTACTGCAGCATTCTGGTTATAACTGCATAGTTCAGAGTAAAGAAAGGACTTGAACTAAGCCATTTGATCATTCTAGAGTCTGAATTATCTGATTTGACTTTATCTTGGGTTCAGTTAAACAAACAGGTGCCTGCTCATGTCCTTGCATTGTGTGAACACATCTTTACCAAGACACTGTGTTATAGATGGAGGTTAATTTTCTTTTTTTTTAAACATCTTTATTGGAGTATAATTGCTTTAAAATAGTGTGTTAGTTTCTGCTTTATAACAAAGTGAATCAGGTATACATATACATACATCCCCATATCTCCTCCCTCTTGTGTCTCCCTCCCACCCCTCTAGGTGGTCACAAAGCACCGAGCTGATCTCCCTGTGCTATGCGGCTGCTTCCCACTAGCTATCTATTTTACATTTGGTAGTATATATAAGTCCATGCCACTCTCTCACTTCGTCCCAGCTTACCCTTCCCCCTCCCCGTGTCCTCAAGTCCATTCTCTACGTCTGCATTTTTATTCCTGTCCTGCCCCTAGGTTCTTCAGAACCATTTTTTTTCTTAGATTCCATATATATATGTCAGCATACAGTATTTGTTTTTCTGACTTACTTCACTCTGTATGACAGTCTCTAGGTCCATCCACCTCACCACAAACAACTCAATTTTGTTTCTTTTTATGGCTGAGTAATATTCCATTGTGTATATGTGCCACATCTTCTTTATGCATTCATCTGTCGATGGACACTTAGGTTGCTTCCATGTCCTGGCTATTGTAAATAGAGCTGCAGTGAACACTCTGGTACATGACTCCTTTTGAATTATGGTTTTTCTCAGGGTATATGCCCAGTAGTGGGATTGCTGGGTTGTATGGTAGTTCTATTTTTAGTTTTCTAAGGAACCATAGATGGAGGTTTATTTTCTTACTAGACATGACTTCTTTGAGCTGCAATAAGATCAGCTGTGGAAGGACAAGAGAGTGTTACAGTAAAGAATAATATATATTACAGGATTTCAAAATGCTTCTGCTCCAGACAGATAATCTTACACGGAAAATTTCAGACAAGCTAAATTAGGGAAAATAACTGTACTTGAGCAAATAAATTCTGAAAGTATCATTTTGCATCTTGGGTTTGTCCTGAGGAATATATTATTGAGAGATCAAGAAAGAAAATTTAAAAATTGAATCATAACTCCTCCCCCTTAAATAGGAACTTTATCCAGTAAAAGTTTGCTGTTGTCCAAAACCTTAGTTGTTATAAATTCCTAAACTATGCAGTTGCTTAAAAACTTAAATTTGCCTTTTGTAGGTCTCCCCAAAACCATAAAGAGAGTTTATCAGAGAAAATTGGGAATGGCTGGTGTCTGATATCTCATGTATAAGGGAATCATAGAATCCAGCTGAACAAATCCTAGGTTGTTTCCGGTTTATGGAGCCCTTCTGAATCACTCGTTTGTCATAATTACCATGTTTTTGTGTGAATATAGCCTTATACCTTGCAGTTTTGCTGGAAGGTATGTATTGTTTTAGGGGAAAAAAATCAACATCCCTGCCATCATTAATTTGAACATCTTCGAGCCAAACCCTTTTGTCACTAAAACTGTGAAAAAAGAGAAACAGGTGATAATTGGTGTTGGCTACATTTTCAGATTGTTGTCTTGAGATTTTTCTCAGAGACCGCAGCAACAAGTAAGAAGTCAAAATATAGAAACCTTTAGTAACTGAAAGCTGAAAAGATTCAGTAAAAATATTTTAGTGGAATACCCTTCCTAATTAAATTTAGTGTCTTTAAAGTGTCTAACTCTATAGGGCTTCAGGAATACCTAAGAATAAACCTAATTCCCACCAGCTTCTGAGTGAGAAGTCTATAATGATATAAGAAGAGTGAAAATGAGAGAAACAAATGAAACCAGGGGATGTGAAATTTCATTTCCAGCCCAGAGGATAACAATTTAGAAAGATCTTGGATTTAATGCTCAGTTCTTTGCATTTGCTGTTTTCATTGGCTCAACTTGTGCCTGAACCAAATTCCTGAGGGCCTGAGAGGAGCCAGGAGAGGGAAGAGGTAGAGCCCCACGTGAGAGGGAAATGATTATTCTGTGAAAGAGATGACCCTCAGGGGTTTGACTCTGCAGTGACTCTGAAGGAGTGGATTTGCCTTCTCTCAAAAGATCCCCATCAGTAACTGTAATGGCATCGCCATCATTGCAGGGATTTGGACTAGAATTTGCTACGGCAGCAGTGGGGAGACAAGATGAGGTTGTGAACATGTCAGTGAGGAACTTTCGATCTAGATCAAAGCTTCAGAAACTGCTACATGTTTTGAACTGAGGAGAAGAAAATCTTTGAAGAAAAATCTAATCATTAAAACAAATAAAAATGATTAATATAGATATCAAAAGTCCTAAAACACCCACAATCCTGTGATTATCATGTTCTTAGACAAGCACTATCACTCCATCACATTACCTTGTTTTATTTTTCTACAGTAGTCATCATTATGCAAGTCACCTTACTTATTTAAGGTTTTCCATCTCCTCTGAGAATAAGGAATTTGTCGTACACCTGCAGCACCTGGAATGAAATCTGACACACACTAGACCGTAATATAAATTTCTTGGATGGATAAATGAAGTAATTTCTGAGCTGATTTGTAAAAACTGGACAGTAGTGTGCTGAGCCAAGGAAAAGTTGGGATGGAAAGAGCAAAACTAAAAGAAAGGATGGCCTGTTTTATGAAATGATATGGACCCACTTCTGCCCTTTCACCTCAGGAAACCCTCCTCTGATAGTCTGAAACCTATCCAGCTCATTCCAGTGGAAGTACAACCCTAAACACAGACTTGGAAAATGGATTTTAAAGAAGCATTTTCCCCTCTATTATAGAATGGAAACTTCTGAAAGTCCCGTTCATAATGTAATGTATTTAAAGTTGACCTACACTGCCTTTTCAACTTTAAATGGACCCATCACTCTTTGGGGGCATAGGAAGGAGGAAAGAACACTTAGAAGAGATAAAGAAATCTCTTGTCCCTATCTCCAAATTAATAACTGTGACATTAGACTTAACAGTTTGATTTAAAGGTCTCTCCTTTTCTACAAAGAGAAACTACCATATGGCCGACATTGTGGTCTTTCCATTTACACAACAATTTAATATGCCTGGTTCTTGATGAAATACCAGCTCCCGGCTGGGAAATTAAAGCAGCATTCAGCTCCTCTCAGCAAGCGGGCTGCAGTTTGATATATTCTGTAAACTGGATTCTGCATTAGCCAAGGGAAAGGATTGGCATAGTTAGGAAACACAGTTGGACTTGTTAAAACAAGTGTTTCAGTGCACAGATGCTAAGTCTCTTTGGAGCTATGCTTTGGATCACTTTGCTCCTACTTAGCTATCAACTAAATATATTTTTGTTTCCGTTCCTTTTAATTTTCATCTTTACAGCAATTTATATGAATGCAGTCTTCCTCAAGATATTTCAAAAATGTTTGTAGGGAAAGAAAAAGCTGACCATGTATTAAAATATTCTCTTTTCTTTATTAGTGCCATTTTAATCAGCCCAATAAAATATCTGTCAAGGTGGCATGATGTAACAGGAACGACCTTGCACAGAGAATCAAATGTTGACCCTGTTACCAACTAGTTATTTGGCCTTAAAGTAGCTTAATTCAATTTTTTTTAGCTGAGCACGGTAGTCTGTAAAATCAGGATAATACTACTCACTTTGTAGGGCAGTTGCAAGAAATAAGTATGTATATACCTGTGTGTGTGTGTGTAAAATACCAGACATGGTTTGGTAAAGCGGATGCAAGTGGATACAGACGTAAAATTCAAACATTCATCTGTTATAATGGTCCATATCTCTATCAGCATATTCACATGTATCTGAACATCCATTTCATTAAATAAATATTTGCCATAGGGTGGTGTGCTTGCAATGATTGACCCTATCTTTCAATGTCTTTTCATTCTCCCAAGGTCTGGGTAACTCCAAAAAATAACACTTTCCAGTAAAGTTCTTTAGATAGATTTCATGGTCAAAGGTAATAGCTAGTAACATTTCAGATGTGGCGCAAACTTGTCGTTCCTCTTTTTCACTTGTCTACTTTGAATTTATTCTTCAAAATATTCAGGCTCCCAACAAGCCTGCTCTGAACCTCTAGGCTGGTCCACAGTATTCTCAGCGTATTTCTATCGTTTTACTGAAGATATTACAATTAAATTATCTGTGCTTGACTATTGGACTAGATCCTCTTAAACTTTGTAACTCTATTCCCCGGCCCTGGCTTTTGCAGATCTTCAATAATGTGTGTTGGAATAACCATACACACACACATACATACCTATACATACATACACACATACACACATACAAATGTATTTTGTTTCTCATTCATCATTTGCTTCCCCATTCCATATCAATATCTTCCTAACTGATTTATCATCATAAAATTTTTTTCCACCTATTATTGCATACTAATAATCATTAAAATTAAATACCAATGTTGTTATAAATAATATAATCACAGAATATTAACAGCTTATGATTTAACTAATATTCAGTTGTTCAACAAGCTTTATGGAGACCCTGCTTTATGCCAGTCACTGTGTCCTGTAATCAGTGTGCCTTCAAGAAAGTAAACATGTAAGAAGTCAAACCAACATGCAGATCAGCACAATTCAGTGCATTAAGAGCGTAAGATAAAATGACAACTTAAGGGCTTCCCTGGTGGCGCAGTGGTTGAGAGTCCGCCTGCCGATGCAGGGGACAGTGGTTCGTGCCCCGGTCCGGGAAGATCCCACATGCCGCGGAGCGGCTGGGCCTGTGAGCCATGGCTGCTGGGCCTGCGCGTCCGGAGCCTGTGCTCCGCAATAGGAGAGGCCACAACACTGAGAGGCCCGCGTACCACCAAAAAAAAAAAAAAAAAAGACAACTTAAGATGGAGGAATCTGTAAAAAATTTAAAAAAAAATCTCTCTGAAGGAGGTGACACCTAAAGTGAGTTCCAAAGGCTGAATAGGAGATGGCAGATTGAGGGGATGTTTGTGGAGTGAGCGTTCCACAGAGAAGGAGCAGCAAGTGTAGAAGCAGAGGATGGCGAGAGCACTGTGGTTTAAGGAAATGCGCGTACAGTCGTCGTAACGTTTGGGACGTAGAGTGGGAGCCAGGCTGCAGCAGATGAGTGAATGTGGATCTATGTCTTTGCAAGAAATTAGGATTTCATCCTACAGGCAATGGACAAGAATCGAAGCCTTTTAAAACGAGGACTGGAATGGTCAAATTTGCGTTTGGGAATAAGTATCCTCACAGAGGAAGGCACTTGCACAAGTAAATAGATAGTTAGAAAGGTCTTAAAATAACCCAGTCAAGAAGTTATGAGGATTTAAATTAATCTTCAGCAGAGGATTAGGAAAGATACTAAAGAAAAAGAATCAGGGGAAATTGCAGTCCTGCTTTTTATGGAGAATAAGAGAAAGGGAGGATTCACAAATGGTAGCATATTTATGGTTTGGATGACTGGGTGGATGTGATGCCATTTGCCATGACAGTGAGTATAGATAAAGCAGGTTTGCAAGGTTACAGTGAGAGGAAATAAGAGATGAGTTGGGTTTTGGGCTTGGTAGACTACACATTCTAAGAACGCATCATATAGTATATCAGCCACATCTGCCATGTTTGCAACTATTTAATACAAGTGTTTGCCCAGTGTCTGTTTGTTGAGTTGATGAATGAATGCCTGTGGAACAAGCAGCTTGTAAATGTCCAGGAGGATCAATAGTCTGTTTGGAGTACCAGGGGCCTGAAATCACGTAATAAAGATTAAGATGAACCTGGTTCACAATAAATTAGGAAAATGAATTTCCCTTCTGAAAGCTGCCACTAACATGAGAGCAGGAATTCTCACAAAATTATGTGTATCTCTGTTGCTATTACAACTTATTGTAACTTATTAACTCCTCTCCCAATTTAGTCTGCTACTCTCTAGCCCTTATGAACCAGAGCCTAGACAGAATCAATCTCTATTATCTTAAAGCGTGTATCGCAAGTAATGAATTAACTTAGCACTTATGTATCTAGAATGGTACTACTTATGTACCATCCTTGTGAGAATTAATAAAATAGTCACTGAAATGATTTTCTGTGTTGTCTGGTTTAGATTAGAAGCCCTAGCTGAAAAAGTCTCTCCTCCTCCCACTAATATTAGAACAACCTAGTTCCCATAGGAAGTGTTCTGAGCTATTGACAGGGAAAACAAAAGAAGCTTTTGATGTACCTATCATTAGGGGTACAATTCAGTGTCCTTATCCACCTCTCACGAGTTTCTGGATCCACGTTTATAACACTATCTTTTTTTCTATAACTATTCTATATATTACTAGAAGTTTCTGTTCTCAAAAAGGCCAAGTCTATATCTGAACTTGAAAACATTCAGAGTTCTTATATAAAATTCTGAAGTTACATAATAGGAGAGAGGGAACAGAGGTCCCTATCCAGTCATGCTCTCTAATAAGCTAATTGTCAATTAGGCTATGAAAACAAACACTTTTGAGAGAATGCCTCTGTCTCTGCAGAGGAAAAGACAATTTATTCCTATTGTGGGAAGATACAGGCCATCATTAAACCTTTATGTAGGAGAACGAAGGGAGCTGAGAAGACGTACCAGACCTTAGCGAAAGTTATTCAGCAAAAGGGGCTATGGCAATGAGGACAAGCAGAGTAAAGACAAACCTCTGACCCTAAAACCAATTACCGAGCACTCTTTACCATATATATATTTTGACATTTTATGGTTAGACTAACTCAGTAGTTTGGGGCTCAGAAGAAACATATGCGCTCGTGATAAAAATAACAATTAATAGTTATTCATTTCCTCTCCATGTTTCTTGATGGAAAGCCACTTTTTGTAGCTGTCTCCCTAAAGCCCAGTGGACAAGCTCGTATATCATTGGTCTATGACGAAATAAGTAATATAATAACAGTGGAGTGAGTTATCCTTTAAAGATGAGTTTATTTAACTGTCCCGTCCTTTATTCTGTGCTTATTTTTTATTTTGAAATTACTCTCGCTATTTCTATGTTAAAATATTTTTTATTTTATGCACTGATGGTGATTGGGTGGATGATTATTTTATTGATTTTTCTTGTTTTTTAATCTGTGTCCAAACCTAGAAAAAAACATATACTGACAATTTCTAAATCCTAATTAAACAATTCTTAATGTTACTGGTCCATAATATCTAAATATATCATAACCACTTCATTAATTAAATTATTAATTATTTCCTCAACAAATAGGTTTTGAACAGTTGCAAAGTGTCAGTTACTATTGTAGGTAATGACAATACGGTAGTGAGGAAGAGAAACAATAGCCTGCTTTCCTGCAGCTTTCATTCTCATCAAAGGAGACAGACAATAAAAATGGGAAATAGTAAGATAACTCCAGATAGTTGTAAATGGAGAACAACAACAAAACAGTTTCTGGGTAAGGGCTTTCCATGGATAGATATTGCACCAACACTGCACCTTTTTTAACTGGGCTGACACAGATTACCCACCCATCTACTCCATGGAATCAGTCATCACCATGACAATAAGCAATTTGCCGGGGCTCTTGCTTGTGGTATTATATGATAGTGTTACATGGTACATAGTGGACATATTTCATTCATTTTTCCCTACCCAAAAAAAAGTTTCTGCTTTTATATCAGAGGAAATACTATAAATTTAACCAGGCATCCCAACGGTAAAGAAACACCTTCATATGTGAGCTGTGTCCACATAATAGAGTTTCCCTCTATTCTTTGTTTGCATAGCTTAAAATGATTTTGTATCCCCACACACTGTCAGAAAGCCCCAACTTAATCAAACTTTATCTGCAATAAACAGTTTGCACATTGGTTACTATTTATTGACACTAATATAAATTTTATTATCCTTTTTCTTATTTTTTTTTCTGTATCTAAATGTCATGAACTCTTCAGCAGATTTCTTTTATCCTGTTTAATTAAACTAGTAGACCAGTTGGAGTTACTGGAGACTTGAATGGGAAAGGAAAATTGATGGAGCTTTCAAAAAAGCATTTTTAATGTGTTTTAATAACTTTCTCTCATTAGCAAAGTGATTAGCATTCCCTTTACAGTGTTCCAAGATTATACAAAAAAGACGGCATAACGAAAGCAAATGTCCCAAAGAGTTTAATTATGAATACTTTGATATCTAAAACATAATTTTAAGCTTCTGTCGTAGAGATGATGTAAAAGTTGTAGAGACACAAAGCAACAGTGTTTTGCCACCTTAGATTTTTAGAGCAGGGTTTATGGAGATGTGAGACCAAAATTATGTCCTCATCAGCACTACTGTCAATCCAATAGTAATGGTGCTTCTAGTGTGATTGGTTTGCTACTGGCATCTGGTAGACAGAGACCAGAGATTCAGGGAAACATTTTACAACACAGAGGACAACTCCTGATGTCGAATAATTATCCAGATCCAAAGGCCAGAAGGGACAAAGAAACCCTGAGAAACCCTGAAACCCTGGTCTAAAGACTCTAATTCAGTTTGATTATAATATTAGAACACAGGTCCAATACTAAATACAAGTCCGATAACAAGAACTAGGTTTCTTGAATTTGTTTCTTCTCCTGAGATTGTTTCAGCTCTTCCTTCATTCTCACATGGCCTCTGAATTTTCAACTGTCATCCATCCTTCTGTTTATGGATTTCTGATAATGATCATGATAATGATGCAAAAAAATAGTAAATAAGGATATACCTTGATAAGTCAACATTCCAGGCATAAGGTATTTTAGTTATATTTTACTAGTGTTCAACAGCAACAAAATCCCTTTTTGTTTTCAATTGATATTCTTTTAAAATAGGTTAATATCCTTTTTTTGAAACTCATGAATATACTTCTCTTGTGCTGGTACGGTATTATAATGGATTGCATATCTTTCATCTTACAAAACTTATTTTTAATTATTTTAAGTGTATAGGTTCTAGGGGACATTTCTGTTTAGGCTGCTCTAGGAAGGAGAGAGAGTTGTGACATGATATGGAAATTGCCTCCGTACAAAATTTCTTCTTGTTTAGAAATTTGAACACTAATTGAATGCTTGATAATATTAATAAATTATTGTTAACTTTTATGGTGATTTTTATTGAAGGATTATATGTTAGTAATGCATACGGAAATTTTGCAGTTGAATTAATATATTTGCAATTTACTTCAAAATAATAAAGGAGATGGGAAATATGTGAGGTATCAGTGAAACAAGTTTAGCTATGAGTCAGTAATTATTTAAGCCAGGTGATGAACATATGGGGATTTATTTTACTGTTATTATTTATACTACTATACAAGTTTATTAGACTATGATATTATACTATCCTACTAGTATTTAATAGTATACTATTATACTATTCTTCTTTTTTATGTATTTAAAATATTCTAAAATAAAAACCTTAACAATCAAAATATTAAGAAAAAATTAGCCCTTTTTGTATCTTTCATCTTTTTAGATGTGTTCCCTCTACCCCAAACTTCTGCACAAACCTGAGAAGAAAATGCTGGTTGACTGAGTATCTGGTTAAGTGAAGCTTTTATTGGATATGGTTTGAAAAGGATGGAATCACATCTCAGTTAGGCTTATAAAGCTTTTCTCCAGGATGGGAGCCAGACCATCTCTGGTGGAAGAGTGTCCTGGTGTCCATTTATCATACTGACCAAGTAGGTCAGGGAGGAATTTTTTAAAATGTAGTTCAGATAAACTGTTGGGGCATTTGACCCAATTCTTCAGTTCACTTTGCTTAAAATAACAAGCTAAAACATGGTTCATGCGTCTTTAGCTCACTGATTTCTACTCCTTCCAGATTTTGTTATTTGACTAAGTTAAGATATAGTAAAGGTCATCTATGTGGAAGGGAAAACAATCTATTTAACCTAGGAGTTGACAAACCTTTTCTGAAAAGAGCCAAATTGTAAATGTTTAAGGTTTGTGGGCCATGTGTGTTCTCTGTCACGTATTTGTCTTTTTATTTATTTACTGTTTTACAAACCTTTAAGAATATGAAAACTATTCTTAACTCAGTAGCAAAAAAAAATGCTTGTTGCATTTGCCTGAAGGACTCCTGATATAACCTCTCATTTTAAAACTATCCTTTCTTCCAAATTTAACTCATTCTGAATAAGATAATATAGGTAAAAGCATTCAATAAAACATACTTTACTTACTATTATTATCCCTTTAATGCATTCTACCCCTGTCAACTAATACATGCTGCTAACTAAACCAACTAATTACTGACATAGATTATTTCAGTACACACTTGAACCTACACACAAACTTTTAAATTCAAAACTTCAGTGTCATTTTTATGATTGTAATTATTACCTTAAATTTGCTCATTTGCTGTCACATAGAGTAATGTTTCTTGGGGTGAGAAGAGAGAAACAGATATTTGCTTTTGTTAGGATTAATTTTTGAATGTGCCTGGGTTGTTTTTTGGGTTTGTTTTTCATTTTTTTTTTTTGGAGGGGAGATGTTAGTAGGATTGCTTTTTTGCCTAATAAATTTTTGCTATTATCTTGCACAAAAAGAGATTTCCAGCTGACCTCTCTTCTGATACTTTGGATTACTCAGAAGTAGAAAATGAAAACTCCATCGGTAGGATATTAGTTTTCAGCTCACTTCAAGGCCTCTCTATGGATGAAGAACTCACTGCAGTCTCTCAAGAGCAGGAAAGAATTGAAAAGGTAGAGGCTTTTAATAAAATGGACAGCTGTGAACATCTAGAAAGAGGGCGTGGATGGTGAGGTGCTTTTGAGCTGAAAGGCACAGAGCCAAGCCCAAGTCAGCTGAGGTGACAGAGTCTATTGTAAGGGAGCACATGAAGAAAGGAAGCACAGCACACCACCTCAGGACAGTCAGAGGCCAACTTTGTGGCAAGCAAGAATGCCCCTTAGGAAATGCAGTGAGTCCTGAGGTCCAAGAACCACTTTAGGGATACACCAGTCCCATAACTTATGCACTCTCTGGCTTTTCTGGATGTTCATACCTTACTTTCAGCCTCCCCATGAGAAGGTATAATTAGGCCAATTAGTCACAATCCAATATAAAGCATCCCCATCGAGAAGAGTTCTCCAACCAGGCCATCCCATGGGCTGCTGACCAGGTTACAGATAACTGTTTCTGAGATAGGCATCAATCTTGGAATCAGTTATCACAGATATTCAGAGTCATATGATAAAAGCTTGCAAACTTGTACACACAAATAACTACTGCTTCTAACCAATCTGATAGACACGAGCTACTGGCTTAATGTCAGGTAGATTTCTGCGGAATGAAAATTTCTTTGGATACCAGAGTTTTGCTTGATTTTCTCTGGATGCCAAAGGTTTGCTTGATTTTTTCCCAAAACAACCTTTCCTCTTATCTTCACTCACAGCAGAGTTACCCGTTAGTGGTTTTCCTTCACATCTAGGTTCAAAACTGTGGATGCCTCATCACCTTTCAAGCTCTTTTGAAGCTTCATTTCTCAGGAATTCTTGGAAGAGATCATTTCTGGGTGCTATAGCTTTATTTCAGGCAAATTCCCATCACCTCATATCCCAAATTATTATCAAAACTTCTTTACAACTCTTAATTTTAACTGGTAAGAACCTCCCTCTTAGTTCATTTTACAAGCCAATTATAAATTAGTATTCTTGTGCCATGAAACAAAAGATTTGAAAGAGAATAAATTTGCCTTCAAGAGAAAAAGAAGTTGAGTGTCTTTCCTATATTTGGCATGATATCTAGAGAGTTAGAACTCCCCTCTCTATTTCATATAATCTCCTTTCCTAAGACAATATTTTATAAACAAATTTCTTCCTTAAGAGCATTGCAATACCATTGTGGATTGAGACCCAACTTCTTATCTTTAGAGGAATATTCTCTATGCCTAATCAAAATCCTACGATCCTGTGAAGCTGCTGTTTTTGCAATTGCATGAAAGCCTCCTTATAAACTGTTCTCTTAACCTGTGCTCATGATTATTTCATTCTAATGTCCTTTGTTTCCCCACCCCCCTTCCTTTTTTTCCTGTCCTCTCCATCCTTATGGTCTAAGCAGTGCAATTTCTACACTTCTTTCAGAGCCTAAGGCCTTTAATGCCACCAAAGTTGTACAGAACTGGATTTTTAGATTTTTATAAACTTTAAAGTCACTAGCAAATGCTTTAGCTTTGGAATTATTCTCAAGCTTTTGTTATATATTGTACTTGAATTTCTAATTAATTATAAAAGCTTTGAGTCAGGATCAGTATCTTTCATTTCTTTTATATTTCCCATAGTTTCCTCCAATGTGCTGGTACAAGGAAATCATTCATTGACTTGCATTTATGCTATCCCTTAAATTCCATTTCTTTTTGCCACCTTTTCCCAACTTATCTTAAACTAAGAACCCTATTTTAGATGCAAATTTGACAAATACAAGAATTCATTTCCAAAAAAAGTCCACCATTGGCATTACCTAAGAACTTGTTAGAAATGCAGTCTCAGGCCCCACTCCAGACTTGCTAAATCCTAATCTTCTTTTCAGCAAGACACTAATGTGCATAAAGTGATCTTATGCATATTAAAATGTGGGAAACACTGCACTAAAGAATGCAGTCTGAATCAGTTGATCATTGACTTTTACATTCAATAAGCCAAGAAAATGTGTATTTAAATCTGTTTTATCATCCACATGTGTATGTGTGTTGTGTGAAAAAGAGAATAAAGAGAGAGAACCAGGGTAAATTTGGAGACAAACAACTTTTTTCCTGTAGTAGACTCACCTCATAATTATCTAGTGAATATATTTTCTATTTAGACTATTATTCCTGCTATACTTTTTAAAATTTTATGTTAAACCACATAGGAAAACAGAGCTGTCAAGATATTACTTCAGAAAACACACTTGAGGTATCTAAGAGCCGAAATTGTTTGATGAATTTTTAAAAAGCTGACTGCTTTTTAAAGGCATTTATAATTCAAGGTGTTTGATTAACTTTTAAAGAGTTGAGTGCTGGTAGATTTAAAATCAGAAGGAAAGATTTGGAGTGGTCTGGTAGATTTTTAAAGATGGATAGAAGCAGGAAAACTGTAGTCTTACTCTTCTTAGCTTTGATATCTTTATGTGATTTTTGTTCCAATCCCATAACACATCCCCTTTAATCTTCTGTATATCATGTGGGTTAACATGGGGCTAGCAGTGATTGTTTCTTATCTACCCCATAGATATTCTGAAAATCACTGTGATAGTCCATAAGTATTGTAATTTGCCGATGACAAGTAGTATAAATGTATAGTAGATATCAGTTTATAAATAGTATTGTGTGAAGCTGATTTTATGCAGACATTAGGAATGTAAAGACACAGACATCCTAAGGAAGGGGAAGGGGAGAGAGGTTAAGGAGTGAAAAGTATAAACCTTAATAGAAACCTCCACATATCCAACAGAATGGAACAGTAATGTCCTAAAAGTGTAATCAATAGGAACCAGATAAAAGATAAGGGTGACGTAGCATCTGATGAATAGGACCAATGCTCCTCAAAAAGATCTGGCTATTTGGGATGTTGTGTTCAAATGTTAGCACCTTGTTTTATGAAGAATGTTTCCAATCCAGTGTATAAGTCTTTCTGCTTCTCATCAGTTGATTGACTCATTCATTCCTTGCTCCGTGAACCAAGTGATATTGTGTGACTAAATCTATGGTGAGGGCTAGACACTGCAAATGTGATTGTTGTACTTTTCATTGAATACCTTATAGTTTAGCATCGAGAAATATCATATAGACAAATAAGTGTAATAATGTGCTGTAGAGGCTAAGATGCAAGATGATCAAAGTAGAGTAGAGGCACAAAGATGAATTCTCCCTGGGGTAACTAAGAAAAGGTGTCCATCGGTGTGAAGCCATCTTACTTGAGACAAGTCTAATGAATTGGGATGGTTAGTTTATGAACAAATTGTTTATGAGAGGGTGGAGGGTGTGGGAGATGGCTGTTATATTTCACAAATTTGGAAGGTTACTTGATCTATGAAGCATTACTTTTCCTTGGTTCTAGCAGGTAGAGCTAAAATCACAGGAAAAAATACAGAGAAAGGAGTAGAAACATAAGGGAAAAAGGAACTTATGTTGTGAGAGTGTCCATACTGCAGTAGGCTTGTACCGGGCACTTTTTTGGCACTTTTTTAGGTAAATCTCATAACAATTTTGCCAGTGCATAAGTTGTCTGAGGTGTCGCTACTAGAGTCAATACTCAGAGCCCCAGGTGACCACCCTAATCTCGTGTTTTAAGAGAAATAAATTGACCAAACATATGGGGAGAGCTAAGATTCGTTTGACAAGATAATAACTTTAAATGAATAAATAATCATAAATCACTGCATGAGCTGCAGCAGAGGACACTAATAATTGTGTAAGTACCACTGTTTCTCTGGGAATTGAAATATTCAGTTAGATATTTAGAAGAAAAAGCAGAATTGGGTTTTCTGTTTATTAGAATAGCTGTCATGCTATAAAATCTATCTATATATAATATATATCTGTATTTGGAAATATGTTATATCTAATCTCTCTTTCAGAAAATTATTTTAAAAATGTGAAATGTTTCAAAATACATCAAATATCAATACTACAAAATTTACATCTATTTTATGTTTTATCCTACTCTAAATTTTAGATCCTTATTTAGATCCATTTGACACTTAAAGTGCTTCTTCTACCAGCCAAGCTTGATATACAAATTGCTTTAAGCCAAATGTTACCTCACCATGCCATAAGAGGTGGTATTTTACTAGTTCACTAATATAAATATGGAAAGATTACAAATACAAATAGAAAGCTAAAAGGTGACATTTCCGAGCTTCCCTGGTGGCGCAGTGGTTGAGAGTCCGCCTGCCGATGCAGGGGACACGGGTTTGTGCCCCGGTCTGGGAAGATCCCACATGCCGTGGAGCGGCTAGGCCCGTGAGCCATGGCCGCTGAGCCTGCGCGTCCGGAGCCTGTGCTCCGCAACGGCAGAGGCCACAACAGTGAGAGGCCTGTGTACCAAAAAAAAAAAAAGTGATATTTCCTCTTGCACATTATTATGAGGCACTGGATTAGAAACCCAAATAATTTCTAGGAAATTAGTATTTTAATGCACAGCAGAGAATTACTTTTAGTTCATCATATCGGGTATAAAAGATGGAAGCAGCTCTTGCTTAGGTTACTATGAGCAGCCGAGCACAAATTTTCCCGTAAATTCTGGAAACCCAGGTTTAAACACTTTCATTACCTTACAAAACATGTCATAAGTTCATGATTAACTCTGTGTTACTGCAATATCAAGCTCTGTTTTAGAGGTCGGAGAAATATTTCTGAGTTGCAAAATTCTTGAGGCCATTTGCCCTACCGTATAAAATGACTGTTTATATAGGTGATGGTAATGTCAGGTGGACTGAAATGTTTATAATCAGGGTTAACTAATGTCAGCAAAAATAGCATTGGGTGGTTGATATATCTCATACCCTAAGGATTATTAAAAGTATATATATATATAGTGTGGTAGGCCAAATTTAATCTCCCAGGACACATTTCTTATGATGCTGAAAAATGGAAACAGAGATTTATAATACTCCTGTGACGGAATGCATTACTCTCGGTTTCCCTCTTGAGTAAGTGAAATAACTTAACCTGTAAAGAAAATAAGTTATCTTGTAGAGGAAAACAGGAGAATAATGCAGAAATAAAATTAATATGCCAAGTTCCCATTACTTGTGAACTTAATTATCATTTAGAAATTTGTATCCAGATGAAAGGATATATTTCCAAGTAAATTTGCATTAAGATTTTTAAAGCAGTGATTACACCACTAGGAAATTGCCAGTTGAGTTCTCAGAGAGTAGACAAACAAGGAAAAAGGGCAGAAAGATTGAAAGAAGCAACAGAGTCTAGAAAATATGCCAGAAGACTCTGTTTTTATTTTTATTTTTTTGTTTTTAAAAGGTTATATCTGTAAGCTGCACTCAGCTTGTTCTTTGGGAGTTCAATTTTATTTCATTTTATATTTTATTTTATTTTCCTTGGGAAGTCAATCTGAGCACCCAAAAGCAAGTTAATTTTCTAGATAGTGAGTAATAACATATCCACCTTGAAGAAAACATTACCAAACCTTCTAGGTACTTTCTTCCTTATATACATTACACAAAAACCTCAAAGATATATTGTGCTGCTTAAAGAAGGTGCTTAAAGTGTTCGGCAAGTTCTGTTGCAAAGAGAAGATCCTCAGCAGGGGAGCCATTATTATGCCATCTTAAAACTTAAGGCTAGAATTTAGTGTCAATCTGGGGTTTGTCCACTATCATTGATGTACTCATCAGCATTTTAAAACAATTTCACTGGGCTAAGAACCCAAGGCAGCAGGCACCGCTAGGGATAAAATAATGTTACTGTATGGTTGTTGTCTTTAAAATGTCTTAAACTAGCTAGGGAGATAAGGTCAATAGTTAGGAAACAAGTAGAAAACACAATACAAGAAATTAAAAATAGTGATGAACTAATATCTACATAATTCCTAAGGAGCCCAAAGGATAGTATGAGATACAAATGACTAAATTGGTTTTTCTCTCTGTCTTTTACACACACACACACACACACACACGCACGCACGCACGCACAGCGTAAATACACAAAAACTCAATCTGTAACACCTAACACAGGACTCTCTTCACTCAATAAGTAGATCCCCAAAATAACTTATTATCAAGAGAAAATTAATTTACAAAGAAACACCTACTCTATTCATATGGAATCTGGAAATTCAGTTCATGAAATCTAAGATTCTTTTATGATCAGGGTTACTTTTTCTCATTGCTAAGTGTGTGGCATTGTTTATTTCTCTTCACGGTGGAAACAAAGAGTATGGAGGCATTAAAAGAAGAAAGGACTATTTAAATAGGTTTTCACACTGACCAGTGACTATTTCTAGAATATACCCTTATGAATATACCCTCATCTGATCTGTTTCTCACTAAGAAATTATTGAAGAGATGTTGAGAGATAAAGACTGAAGAGTTTTATGTTGGGAATGAGCACAGCTCACTAGATAACTTCTGAAAGGACTTTGCTAGTGAAAATCTATATTTAGCCCTTAGTTTTTCCACAGGTGATTGAAACTCATTTTGTAGAACATGTTGCTCTTTGGTTCAATGATTCATTTCAGCAAACATTAAACACCTACCAGATGCCATGGAAGCACTAAAGATATAAAACTCAGTGGAACTTTAGATATAAAATATGACCGAAGTCTGAAGTTATGGACTAAATGTTGATAAAACTCTAGAGATATAATTGAATTTTACATTTTACAGATGAATAGATGAAGGTCCAGAGAATATAAGTATTTGTCCAAATCTTCACAACCAAGATCAATCAGTCTGAGACTGTAACACTGGACTCCTAATCCCAGGCCAATACTCTTTATACTACACCAAAAAGAAAAAAAAAATCTCTAAAATAACCTAAGAAATTGGATGTCTGTTAAGGTAGCAGAATCAGCAGGTAACCATCACTGCTGCAGAAAATCACCAAAATAGCATTCTACTTCATTAGTTGGCAAGAAATCAACCAAACTGAAATATCAGTTTTCATTCAAAAAATCACAAAAGTTAAAGAATTACATAAGTACATTGTATTTTAAATAGAATTTAATTAAGAAGTAAGATTTGCTGGACAATAACACCTCTGAAGTTTTCTCATAAAACATGTACTCATTTTTTTATATAGGCCTAAAATATTATTTAAGCACCATCCTCTAGGAAGATTTCTTCTCATACCAAAGACAGTATTTAACTGATTCATCAGTTAATTATGGGGACCTATACCATGTAACACATGTCCATCTACTCCATTTAGCTACATATATTGTATATCCATTATACGAGGACTCCAGACAATAGAAACCAGAAAATCATTTGCAAAGAATAATCTAGAGAAAACATGAATATATTTATATCTATGCTGAAATAAATCTATTTTTACTATGTCTCCAAAATGACTATAAGTATTGAGAGTAGCTATATTTTTTCTAATTTTTAAATTTATTTTTTAAAGTACAAAAGTAATATATAAATATAGGCTCGTTGTGAAAAATATTCAAATAATTTTTAAGCATACAGAAAAGTAAATACAAATCCATTTCTTTACATAAGATGATCCTCAATACATGTCTTTATCTCTTCCCTTTCCAGAGACCAAATTAAAAGTAGTAAAGGAATATTATGAAGTTTTGCTTTCACAATAAAAAGAAAGAAATGTGGGAAGGAAGTCTCTCCCTCTCTGTGGACACTGTATGAGGATGTAAATTCTTGTAGTTGCTGCTTTGAACTTGTGATCATGAGAGGTTGGCCAAGAAAATAAAGTCATGCCAGCACAGTGCCTCAGCATCACTGAGATACTAAATCCACACTAGCCCTGCCTCCCAGATTTTTATAATTAAGTTATTTTATTGGTAAGCCAGTATTATTCAGGTATTCTGTAACATGCAGTTAAGAAAACTTTTGGAAGTGACGGATATGCTGATGGTTTCAGAGGTACATGGAGATGTCCAAACTTATCAAACTGTATACATTAAATATGTGCAGATTTTTGGTATATCAATTATACCTCAATAAAGCTGTTTTTTGTTTCTTAGCTTAGTTTTTTTAAAAGAGCAAGAGGGACATAAATAGTATTTCAGGACAAGAGACATGGTGTTATGGACTGGATGTCTTTGTCTCTCCCAAGTTCAATAAGTTGAATCCCTAATCCCCAACGTGGTAGTATTTGGAAGTGGAGCCTTAGGTAGTTGAATTAGATGAGGTGACTGGGGGTGGGAACTTCCTGATGGGATTAGTGACAGTGTTGGTAAAGGAAGAGATGGGGGCTCTCTCTGCCATGTGAGGACACAGTGAGAATTTGGCCATCGGCAAGCCAGGAAGAGAGCTCTCACCAGAACCCAACCATACTGTCACCCTGATTTTGGACCTCCAGGCTCCAGAAATGTGAGAAAATAAATTTCTGTTGTTTAAGACAATTTTTTTAAAATTATGCTCGTGGTTACTGATGAAACTTGAAGGAAAAGTAGAGGGAACTTGGAATATAATGCTGAGGGCTATGACCAAGAAGAGAGCAAAGCTCCTGGCAAAACTCCAGAAAAGCTGCTAGCTAAGAGACAGTGTGATGACAGAGGGCCAACTGAAAAGTGAGGGTAAACAGTGACTTAGGGAAGGTCTCTGTGTGGTACAGTGGACTCTCTGTCCCTCCCTTGACATTGCAGAACAGGCTGTAACCAAGCATTTATTTTCCTGAGGAGAGAAAAAAGCAAGTGGTTCTTCTCTAAAGTAACTGAACAAGGCAGAGAACTAGAACAATTAAGAGAGATGTTGGTAACCTTGGAGTACAGCCCTCCTTATTCTGGCATTTAGGGAAATTTGAGGATAAACTTCCCACCTATTCACCCTAAAGAGAAACTCCAGATCAATAAATGCTGCCACATCACTAGAGTTTTCATCCTCAACAGAAATGGACATCAACAGGTAACTTGAAGAAAACATTTAATATACAAGGGAAAGATCTAGACACAGAGACAAAAACAATGATTCCAGAGTAAAGAGAAAGAATTCAGAAAACAGAACAGAAACTAAAATATAAAATATAATAAAGATAAAATATAAAGACAAAACTTTTTGTTTCCATTTTACAGTTTATTGCAACATGTATATATAATTCAAAGTATACAATTCAATCTTTTTAGAAATTTCCCAAATTATGAAACCAACACTATGAAAGCCAAGCCAAACAGGTTTAGGTTTTCATCACCCCAACAAGATTCCTCCTGCCCACTTATTGTTAATCTTTTCCACCCACTTCCCCAAGCAACCACTAATATGTTATCTGTCACTATAGATTTCCCTTTTCTGGATTATTTATATCAGTGGAAGCACGTACTATATGGACTGTCATGTGTTGCTTCTTTCACTATGTTTGTGAAACATTCTGAGGTTCATCCACATACAATATATCCATATTGTAGCATATATTCATTATTCAAAACCAGATCTCTAACAACTACCAGAAGATAGAGGATATTACATTCACAACAAAAGAGAACGATATAATGAGAAAGCAACAAATATAAGAAAGTGGAAAGCATTTGTAAATTAAAAATATAAGTGTCAAATTAAAAATACATTAAAAAAAATGAAAGGTAAAGTTGAGGAAATCACCTACAATAATAATCACTATTTTTAGGTTTGTTTATATTCCTTCATATCTTGGGGTTTTTTCTCTTCTGTGCACTTAGATATTAAATTTTAAGTAACTTTTAAAAAATAAAAGTTGTATATCCACAAATAAAAATAATTTAGATAAAGGAAAGTTGAAAAAAAATGTAAACAGTATATCTACATAAAGGAATATTTTTCAACGGAGCAGTGCATATTGGTAGATTTTATTGTCATTTTTTCATACTATATGTGATCATTTTTATCATGCTATAATTAAAACCTTGTATCCTGCTTTTCTCTGTTAAACTTTCATGACCATTCTACTATTAATATTAATACATAGACTTTAAAAGCTTTACTTTTAATAATTGCCACATAGTTGATTATGAATCTTGACTTATTATTCATTTAAGGCATTCCCATATTTTCAGATGCATACATAAATGCATAATGTATATCACCATGTAAATAACATTGTTCTGATTACAGACTATTTCCTTAGGCTAGATTGTCAAGTGAAATTTCTGGGTAAAGTGTATGGATACATTTTAAGGTCTTTGTTATGTATCACTGGATTATTTTCCAAGAGGCTTATAACCATTCTATATGACAACTTGTACAGATTTGAAAGCAACACTTAGCAATAAAAACATTTCTCATCAGTATGTTTGACATAATTTAGCAATCATAAGTTATATAATATGGCATTAGTACTATAGTGACACAGGAGTTTAATTTGGGGGTAGTGTCGAAAATACTTTTATTACATTTTTTTAAAATTAGAGTAGCTGACAAATTCCATCATATGATAATATGCTTTATGCTTAAACACTGACCAATAGAGGTTTATCTTGCTACGCACACCAAAGGTACACACACACAAATACACCCACAAACGTGCACACAAACATGAACAGTCCACAATATTATTTTTTCATTTTTAATCACATTTATTGTTTTCTTTCTAATTTTACAAGTAATGAATGTTCATTGCAGACAGCTAGAATTACATAAAAGCCTGACGTAAAAAAGAACAATCACCCATAATCCCCATCCCCCAGAAATAACTACCATTAGCATTCTGATGCATTTCCTCCCAGTGTCTACATATTTTTTTTAAATAATTGAAGTACAATTAACCTACAACACTATGTTAGTTCTAGGTGCACAACTCTTTTAACCTTTCTACTAGATTTATGTTTGGTTGGGCTACTACCTTTAATGTCTATTTGCCTTTACCAATGAGATTTTTTCTTTTATAACTTTCATATTTCTATTTCTGTTCTTTTCTTTTTTGCTTAGAGAAGTCCCTTTAACATTTCTTGTAAAACTGGTTGTGGTACTGAACTCTTTTAGCTTTTTCTTGTTTGTAAAAATCTCTATCTCTCTTTCCAATCTGAATGACAGCTTTGCTGGGTAGAGTATTCTTGGTTGTACATTTCTTCCTTTCATCACTTTAAACATATTATGCCACTCCCTTCTGACCTGTGAAGTTTTTGGTGAAAACTCAGCTGGTGATCTTATGCAAAGTTCCCTTGTAACTAGTTGGTTTTACTTTGCTGCTTTTAATATTCTCTTTTTATCGTTAATTTTTGCCATTTTAATTATAATGTGTCTTGGTGTGGTCCTCCTTGGGTTGATCCTCCTTGGGATTCTCTGTGCTTCCTGGACCTGGATGTTTGTTTCCTTTCCCAGGTTAGGGAATTTTTCAGCTATTGTTTCTTCAAATGTGTTCTCTGCTCCCTTTTCCTCTCTCTCCTCCTTCTGGGACTCCGATAATGCAAATGTTAGTATGCTTAATGTTGTCCCAGAGGTCCCTTAAACTATCCTAATTTTTTTAAAAAATCCTTTTTCCTGTTTTCTGTTCAGATGAGTGATTTTTACTACTCTGTCTTCCAATTTACTGATCCAGTCCTCTGTATCATCTAATGTACCTTTGATTCCTGCTGGTTCAGAGGTTGCTGGCTGCTGGAGGGTGGGGTTGGGTCCCAGCATGGTGGGCTGCATGGCGCAGAGAGTCCCAGGGCTGGCGCTGGCCCATTGGTGGATGGGGCTGGGTTCCAGTGTTAATAGGGTAGAGGGAGGATTCCAAAGTGGTGCTTGCCAGCATCAGTGTCATTGGGGTATAATGAGCTCCCCAAAATGGATGCCATCAGCATCTGTGTCCTCAGGGTGTGTCCCAGTTGTCTCCTGCCAATCTAGGAGGCTCTAAAAGATCAGTAAGTAGGTCTGACCCAGGCTTCTTCAAATTACTGTTTCTGCACAGGGTATTGGAGGGTGTAAGATTTTGTGTGCACCCTTCAAGAGCAGAGTCTACTTCCTACAACCCTCCAGCTCTCAAGAATGCAAGCCCCACTGGCCTTAAAGCCAGACTTTCTGGGGGTCATCTTCCTGGTGCAGGACCCGCAGGCTGAGGAGCCCAATGTGGGGCTCAGACCCCTCTCTCCCTAAGGGGAATCTCTGCAATAGTGATTATCCTCCCATTTGTGGGTCACCTACCCAGGGTTATGGGTCTTGACTATACAGCATGTCTGCCTCTTCTACCCTTCTCGTTGTGGTTCCTTCTTTATATCTTTTGTTGTAGAAAATCTCTTCTGCTAGTCTCCAGGTCATTCTCATACATACATTGCTCTGTATGTATTTGTAATTTTGGTGTGCCCATGGGAGGAGGTGAGCTCAGGGTCTTCCTACTCTGCCATGTTGGCCCGACCACAATATTGTTTATTAAATTTGAAATGTTTACAAGCACGAACAGTAACAACATAATTGGTGGCTTAGGTGGCATTTCCTAAAATCCTCTCAATTGCCAGATTGTTTCAGATGCACTTCTTTAGTACTCCCAGAGTGCCTGCCTTCTATATTATTGCTCTCACCAGCTTGCATTTTAAATGAAATCTTAATTCAAATGAACTTTTTCTTTTTACTACCAGCAAATAAGTAATACAGAAGTAGATATGATGTTTGATTCATGTTTCCAGCCCTAACGTCAAGGACATAATGCCTACCATATAATTTACTCACTATGTTTATCAACATGAACTGAAATTCTTTAAATAAGTTCAGAGGAGTATGAATTTAGGCCCCTTTCAATAATTATTTTGCTTATTTCCTTTTGTTAGGAGACAGTGCATTTCAGAAACACTTCTCCCATTCCTTTTTTCAAATAGGTTATTTTGAAGGAAAGTTTTTCAATTATTTAAATTTTTTAAAGAAGCAAAGTCTATAGGATTTTAATACATAAATTTTGGGAAATGAAATAGAAAATCTTCACTTTTATCATTTATTTATCTAGCTAATAAGAAAATCCACGTTTGCAAATATTTACTTACCATATATTGGGAATCAAAATTACAACAAAATATTTTCCTTAGAAATTACTTAAATGAAAATCCCCTCTGTACATTTGGAATATAATTTTTATACTGATCTTACTGGGAATATATGAACTACATAAAACATTCCTATAATGCATACATCTGAACCTGTGATTCAATTTTGCTTAATCATAAGACTTTCTAAGCCAATGATTTTGAGCTCACTTTGGTTTCTGTCTATATAATACCATCTGCTCTCTGCCTTCCAGAATTCATAAGAACGTCTATCTGAGAATAGTCTCTTCCTGTTTTCAACTCCATTTTGGATTTATTATTCTTTCTTCTGCATATTTTTGTTTCAGGTGAATTGGAATTGGAACTGGAAGAAGATAATTTTGTTACAGCCTTCCCTTTGAACCAAAAGTCTCAATTGTTTAAAAAAAATAATATTTTAAGATTGAGTATTAGAAATTGGGCACTTTTAATTATCAGAAAGGATTTCCTGATAAAATAGAAAATGTTACTAATCATTGGTTTCTCACACCATGAGACTTTTTTCTTTTAGTTGTGGTAGGTCTTAATGGCCTTTTAAAGAAAATTGCCAAACAAATCTTTCTTCTTTGTTTTTATAGAGATTTGCCTGTTGACCAAGGGACGACGCACTGCCAGTGTTCGAGCTGATACATATTGTCGTCTTTATTCGCTTTCTGTGGACAATTTCAATGAGGTCCTGGAGGAATATCCAATGATGAGAAGAGCCTTTGAGACAGTAGCCATTGACCGACTAGATCGGATAGGTACTCTGTTCAGTTTTCTTCTTTGTGCACAATTCAGTTTTGTTTTTTGTTTTTTGTTTTTTGCGGTATGCGGGCCTGTCACTGTTGTGGCCTCTCCCGTTGCGGAGCACAGGCTCCGGACGCACAGGCTCAGCGGCCATGGCTCACGGGCCCAGCTGCTCCGCGGCATGTGGGATCTTCCCAGACCGGGGCACGAACCCGTGTCCCCTGCATGTGCAGACGGACTTTCAACCACTGCGCCAACCAGGGAAGCCCACAATTCAGTTTTAATCTAGTGGGCTGATACATATTTGCAATCATAAGTTCCAAATGCTAGTATATAGATTGCTTATTAATTAACATAGAAATATAGAAATAGCAATTAGCTCTAGCCATATTTCTAGAAAGATCTGAGGCTCTATCTAACTTTCTCTTCTAAGTATTCTAGGTTTGTTTATTCATCTCTATTTTTTCTAGCTACGCAATCTGATTTCACCAGTGATACCAAAACAATTTGAATCTTAAGGTAAAAAACAATGATTAAAAATTCTACACAGCATTAAAATAGAACTAAAAATGCAATAGTATGAGTCTACATTACAAACTAAATTTTATCACAAGGCTTTTTTTTTCATTTTTAAGGATCAACTTTACATTTATTCTTATATTAAGAATTGAAAACTTGTGTATTTTCATTGTCTCAGTAGAAACTTCTTGAAATGTTTGTAATACAGACTCAAGCAGAAAAAACCTTAATAGAAGTGCCCACATAGATGCTTTACTTTGCAAACATCAACTTATCTTAAAAATCTTCTCTGCTCTCAAATAAAAATATGTAAGTTAGACCTTACTAGTTACATTGGTTTAAAGATTTGAATAATTGCCATAGTAAAGTTAGATCAGATTGGCTTGCTGTTAACTTCCCAAGATATGCTAGAACATTCTGATGTTGGAAGGTGATATGCATTCATCTTCCACACCCAGATCCTCCTCCTGCACCCTACCCTCCTCTGTTCCCTTTCCCTGCTTAACTCTACTAGCTTTCATATCTCAGTTTAGACATCACGTCCCTGTAGAAACCTTCTTTGACATTCTACCCTCTTAATAGTCTGAGTACCCTGGAGATATTCTCCCTTACTACTGGGAAGTTCCTCCATCACAGCACTGCTTTTATTATTTAAATTGCTCTAGAGATGCTAAGCTTTATGAATGTAGAGATCATATCTCATTTACTATTACATTCACAGTGCCTAGTACACAATGAATATTGTTGAAGAGAGTTAGGGAGGGATGAAGGAATCAGTGAACTCAAAGGAGATTGGGGTTGGGATCACTGGAAAGTAAATAAAGAGATACTTCAACTGCTTCATTTTTATTAAAGGTAAGGACTTTTGATTGACGTATGGTTGTGTCAGCTTTTCTTCTGCACTTTACATCTTTCTTTTCTTCTATATTGGTAGGACAACAGAGTGCATAAGGATCTGAAATTAGGTTAGGAGAAGTAAATGTAGTATTTGGACATTACCATTAGACACAGGACACATATTAAAAATCTTATTGATAACTTAGAGATGTAACAGGACGGAGTGTCCAGAAGACAGTGCCCATAAAAGAAGCGAGTATACCTAAAAGCATCTTTACTTAATTTGAAAATAACTTCCCTCTTTGTGGTGTGTGAGTGTTCATGGTAGAGCCAGAGACTAATTTCTGAGCATATGAGTTTTCTTCCTAAGCCAGCTAAACATATTTTGCAAAAGCATCAAATCAGGATATTTCAATAGAGAATTTCTGTTAATCTGATAGAGCATCACTTTCATCTAATTTATTACAGTTAATTTTTTATAAGAAAGTTTGCATGAAACAGTTTGCAATCAATAATATAGGCAATAAAATTGCTAGTGAGCACCAGTATTTCCATTTTTAATCTTCACAAAATTCTAACAGTGCATTAAAAGTTATAGTATTTTTCCACAAGGTCCCAGATACTTAGATTATGAAATGTTGACTATTCACATGATCACAAAAAAAATATTATCCTTCTCAGTGCTGTGGCCATTGCTTATAAATGCATATGTTATAGTTAATTAAGGGTATATGCAAAGTAAGCATTTATGTTTTCTACTAACGTAGAAGTTTTGTTCTTTGGGAAATTAGGACAATTCTGTAAGGAGAGAGAGAACTATTCATTTTGGCAGTCATTTAAAATGATTGCCTTTCCCAGCAGCCAAGTAAATTATATCATACATTTCCATTTGAAAATATTCCTTGTTAGTTTAGATGTGATACTTTATTTAGTGATATGGCAAATTGATTTACTTTTCAGTTACCATATTTACCTAGGTGATGATGCCATTAAAAAGTCACTGATTTTCCCCTCTTACATCAACCTACAATTGGTGCTAATTGTTATTTTGCCAGAGAACATCTCCTTATTGCAAACCACTCCAAAGACAATAGCGAGAAGGAGAGGTAATACTTGTTGAGGTTCTAGAATGAGCTGAGAGCTTGCCATACATTATGCCCCTGAATCCTCACAACAACCTCTCAGAAGAGGAAAGATAGAGCTTCCCTGGTGGCGCAGTGGTTAAAAGTCCGCCTGCCGATGCAGGGGACACGGGTTCGTGCCCCGCTCTGGGAAGATCCCACATGCCACGGAGCGGCTGGGCCCGTGAGCCATGGCCGCTGAGCCTGTGCGTCTGGAGCCTGTGCTCCGCAACGGGAGAGGCCACAACAGTGAGAGGTCCACATACCGCAAAAAAAAAAAAAAAAAGTAAGATTATGAAATAGTTCTCAATCTGGCTGCACACAAGAATCCCCTGGGGAAAGTTTATTTTAAAGTACCAAAATCTGGACCCATGTCTGTTTATTCTGATTTAATTGTTAGGGTGCAGATGTAAATAAGTAACTCTTAAAGCTCTAGAGATGACAAAAATATGCAGGTACAGCAGAGAACCACTGGTGTAGGGCACTGGTCAAAAGCAAAGGCCTTTGCTTCTCAAACTTGCATGTGACAACTACCAGGGGATCATAGTAAAAGGCAGCATCTGGTGCAGCAAGTGGATGAGGTCCAGGAGACTTCATTTCCAGCAAACACTCAACGTGATATAGATGTGGCTGCTTCATAGTCCGTAGTAAATCTGTGATCAGATCTACTGGTTTCCTGTCCCAGCTCTGTCACTTATTAACTATGTTTTCTTGGACATTACTCTTAACCTTCTTATGTTCCAGTCTCCTTTTGGGTGAAGTGGGATTATGAGCACACTTACCGCAAAGAGTTGTGGATTAAATAAAATAAATCTGCCTAAAGCCTTGGGTAGGATGCCTGTCACATAGTATGTATTCCATTGCCCTTTCTTGAAAAAGAAGCTTTAAACTGAAATCTTGACTTCGGGCCCATCCTGCTCCAAATGCCCTTTCTTCTCCCAAGGTAGCCCTCATGCAGATCTCTCCATTTCTTCTGTAAGATGGCTTTTGCCATATTACAGACTTTTCAACTTGACTCGTACAGAAGGTGAGATTTCCCAGAAAGATACAGGAAGCGTGAGAGACAGGAGCCATGTGTCTATTTGGTGTCTAAAGGTGAGTGCTTGGCTTTTAAGCCTCTTCTATGAAACACTGCCATCATTCTGTTTGCAGGAGCCAGTCGCGCTTGGAGTTGTCATCAGTCACTTATAGACTTTCTAAGTGCCTATCTTCCTTTCGCTGACAGGAAAGAAAAATTCAATTCTTCTGCAAAAGTTCCAGAAGGATCTGAACACTGGAGTTTTCAACAATCAGGAGAACGAGATCCTGAAGCAGATTGTGAAACACGACAGGGAGATGGTGCAGGCCATCGGTCCCATCAGTTACCCTCAAATGACAGCCCTGAATTCCACGTCTTCAACTACCACCCCGACCTCTCGCGGGAGGACGCAATCTCCGCCGGTGTACACAGCCACCAGTCTGTCTCATGGCAACCTGCACTCCCCCAGCCCCAGCACACAGACCCCCCAGCCGTCGGCCATCCTCTCGCCCTGCTCCTACGCCACTGCGGTCTGCAGCCCTCCCGTTCAGAGCCCGCTAGCCACTCGAACTTTCCACTACGCCTCCCCCACTGCTTCCCAGCTGTCACTCACTCAGCAGCAGGCACAGCAGCCACCGCAGACCAAGCAGCAGCCCCAGACTCCACAGACACCCAGCAGCTCCGCACCGAAAAACGAAGTGCACAAGAGCACGCAGGCGCTTCACAACACCAGCCTGACCCGAGAAGTCAGGCCCCTCTCGGCCTCGCAGCCCTCGCTGCCCCATGAGGTTTCCACCCTGATTTCCAGACCACATCCCACTGTGGGCGAGTCCCTGGCGTCCATCCCTCCACCCGTGACCACGGTGCACGGCTCGGGCCTGCAGGCAGGGATCAGGGGCACGGTACCCCAGCGGGTCACCCTGTTCCGACAGATGTCATCGGGAGCCATCCCCCCCAGCCGGGGAGTCCCACCGGCACCCCCTCCACCAGCAGCTGCTCACCAGAGGGAGTCTTCCTCAGTCTTACATACAGACCCAGAGACAGAAAAACCAAGATTTGCTTCAAATTTATGATGCCTGCTGATTGTCAAAGCAGAAAGAAATACTCTAATAAACTGAGAATATTCTCAGATCTTATTTTATTCTATCTCCTGATAGATCCCTATAGCCTACTATGAAGAGATATTTTAGACAGCTCTGGCCTACATGCAAAATGTAAAAAATATATATATATACACACATATACTATTAAATCTATATCTAAAAATCTCAAGAAAAGTTCAAAAGACTTGTTTAGCATTCAGTGTTTTATGTCTTCCTTTCTTTAAATCATTAAAGGATTTAAAATGTTGTTGTAAGATTATTTATTTTTAACCTACTTTTACTTAATTCCTTTGATATATGTATTTCTCTATTTTATGAAGAGTTCTTGGATTCAATGGAAGCAAAACTGATTTTAAAAAGGCAACTCAAGTGAGCTACTAAACAGCACCAATCAAAACTTTTCTCATTAGCAGTGTCTCTGCATCTAAATTGTTAATCATCAGTTACGGAGGATTAAATAGCAAGTCCCATTTTCTAGATCTAAATTGTATTTTGGTGCTTTGAATTTTGAATTAGGTTAAAGAACACACCATATGCTTGGCCATGGTAGGAGACTAGCATTGACGCTGTTATGACTGTCTCTAACCACAAACATGTCCATCGATCTTTCAGAAAGCTGAGGGGATATTTCTCTTCATGTGTTATCGGACTTTTACCAAGACTCAATCAATGTTAGTTGTAAATAACTTTTTCAACCCAAACAAAGATAGCTATTCTGTGCTGTGTGAAGGTAAAAGTCATCGTTTAAGAATTTAGTTTTATTGCTTCACTTCAAAACTTAGAGTTTTAAATTTTACAACACCTAATTGTGACAGTTAGTCAACTGTAATGCAATGGCTTGAAACCTACAATATTATTTTAACCTGCAATGTTTTATGCAAAATTGTATGCTCGATTCTACAAATTGCTTGTATTACACCAAAAATCATTACTTTTCTTCCTTCTTGCCATAATCAAGCATCTGAAAATAATCCCTGCATGCTTTTTGGAAAAAAAGAAAATACATTCAAAGCAGTCATTGTAGGGAAAGGCTTACAGTATTTCTCATTTCTGGAAAAGTATAACCATTCATTAATTGCCTATCTTAAAATTCCTATAAGGCTGACTTGGATCTCTGACTTAAGTATAGAAGTGAGGTTTTCACTTTCATTTAATGTTATTATTATTATTATCATCATTTAAATAATGATTTGTAAACCACAGCTTGATTTGGAGTTGCCAGTGTGTTCTGTGTCTTCACTGTAATTGGTAGTTTACTGCGGTGTTAATTTTAAAAAATAAATACACTATAGCATCATATCTGTTTGGGAACACACACTTTGCTCTTTGTGTATTGTAACTAAATGGTTAGTAAATCTTAAGACATGTGGTGACTAACATAGCCCTTAGATGGGAGGTTTGTTATTTTAAATGTGCTGAAAAAAGTACAGACATGGTGACAGCAAGCAGGGGTCAAACTGAATGTCTGTGAGCATCGTTTTTGTTGTTTGTCTGTTTCCTTGACTCTTTTCATGATCTGTGAACATCTGCTTCTTCTCAAAGAAGTCCCTTAGAAAGCATTTGTGCCTAACACAACCCACGAATGTGGTGATGACTGGAACACAATTGGAAGATTCCTAATAACCGACTTCCGTAAATAACCCGTTAAGAGAATGACCTAAAGTGGAAGTCTTCCGTATCTCTGACACTGGCGATACATTTAAGAAGAACTTAACAAAGATTACACATTAAATGGGGCAGGGCCTCCAGATAGACTTGAGGACAGAAAACAAAAACAAAAGCAAAAACTCTAAAATGGATCCATGCTGCCTGTTATGCCTTTTATGGATATAATACTTATAATATCAGAATGCATTGTTATGTTTAATTTCTAACAGATCCCAGCTTGTGTGGAAGGAATCAACCATGCTAGTCAGTGCGATGTTATCATGAATGTGCTGGTGACCTCTGATGGCGCATCAGGGACGGTGTGAAAAAGGGATTGTTCAGTCTACCTAGAACCTATGTGGAAGCTGCAAGACCATTTATATATCAGTACAAAACTCTTATTTTATTAAACTATTGAGAATTAACTTCGATTTATTAAGATCATGTATTGGTCCTTTAAATTATTAAAGGTTTACATTTGATAGGACTAATGGGTTTGGTAGTGAAATATTTTTATATATATAAATTTTTTTTTACTTTGAGCACTATTGGGAAACATAAGCAAAATTGAATTGCATGGTCTTTCAGTGCAACCATAAAATTTTTATTCACTTTGTAATAGAATGGACAAAAAAAAAAACCCCTAAGGTTTATATGTCAAACTAATAAAGTGGTACAGGGTAAATTATATACATATATATGTATGAATATATATACTTAGGTAAAAAAAAATTGACTCACATTCCTGTAACATAAAAGTCCATTGCTAGTTGAAAAGTGACCTCTTTTCTCTGTACATAGGTAAACCCATAAGTATGGAGTTTTAAACTGTACAGAAAGAAATGTATTATTGAAAAGATTGGTCTTTCTGCTGCTGGGAAAATAGTAAAATAGCTGATTCTTACAACAACTGTATGATCAGGGACGAGTTAGAGAATTTCTTTTGTCTTTGCTCAAAGCCATACATATATAAAGATTATTAATAAATTCAACAGAAAATAAACTAAAATCATGAATATTTTATTTTATCAATATACTCTAATCAAACATTTTGTTTTATTAAAGAGTACAGATTTGCCTCTGTCTTTCTATCTTTACATCATAAGATTTCCAAGAGGGCTTTTACTTGATAATCATCATAAAATTAATTATAGGTATTCTCTAACTGTAGAAAGAAAAGAACTTAAATAGAACATGGATTTTCCAGCTATTCCTGTGTTTTTTACCTCTTCTATAATGTACAAGTTGAGGGGTTTTTTTTCAGTTCTTCACACTGTACTTCCATAGCACGCGGTTGTTGTCCAATTTCAAAATACAGGCATTTCTGTGCTATTATTGGATATGGGGATGACAAATAATTGCCCTATAGTTTACATATACAAACCTATTCTATGATAGCCTTCGGTCTTGCAAAGGCTTCGGACGGTGACAGAACCTCCGTATACAAGTGGATTTTGAATCAAACCCAAAGCGTGAGATAGAGTATATTGCAGTAAGTGAAGGATTCTCAAAAACTCTAAGGAAAAATGGCAGGAGTGCAAATAGATTATAGTCATCAAATAAATAGCCTGTCTCCCGGTCTCTATCACCACTCCTTAAGTGAATAATTCCCAGATGGAAGCTGCTCCACTTTCCAAAGGTGGTTGCTTTTCCAGTTACAAACTTAAACGAGCATAACATCTGGAAGACACTATAAAGTACACAGTCGAGTTACTAGAGTAATCCTAATGGACTTGGGTGATTTAAACAATATGATGTGTTTTGAATTTTAGGTGTATTATTTCAGATCCTGAATTATTTACACTTCAAAGTACAAGCGATCTCTACTGTCTTTCAGGCTTATTTTTAAAGACTCCACGCCTTTTTTTTCACTTAAGTGTTTATGTTTGTTCATTTTACTATGCTACTTCGCTACTGTGGATCTCACTTCCATCGTTTACAACAAGGTTTCTCTCCCTTCTACCTCTGTCCTTCTAGAATATGTGCCCTAAAACCCAGATGTGATTATTTTATTCCTGTGCACTACACCTAGCAAAGTTTTATTACATGCTCTATTTGAAAAATTGCTTACACTGTACAATATGAAAGAAATGAGGTCCTTATAGCATAATTGGGTGCTGAGCATCAATAGCTGAAAGGAATGGTCACAATTTTTAAAAGTGTGACTGGCTGCATGCATTGAATTGTTCTTTTTTTTTTTTTTTTTTTTTTTTGAGCATCATGTGCTTCTAACTCAGATCTTTTTTTTTTTTTTTAATTTATTTATTTTTGGCTGCGTTGTGTCTTCGCTGCTGTGTACGGGCTTTGCAGCGAGTGAGGGCGGGCTACTCTTCGTTGCAGTGCGCAGGTTTATTGCGGTGGCTTCTCTGGTTGCGGAGCATGGACTCTAGAGCACAGGCTCAGTAGTTGTGGCGCACGGGCTTAGTTGCTCCGTGCACGGCGTGTGGGATCCTCCCGGACCAGGGCTCAAACCCATGTCCCCTGCATCACAGGTGGATTCCTAACCACTGCACCACCAGAGAAGTCCCTGAATTGTTAGCTCTATAACTTTATTCACTCTGTCCTTTTTCCAAGAAAATCGGATGGAAGAAAGAAGATTTGCTGTTGTATTCAGGGTTAAGTATACCTGCTACTGCCACTCAAAAGCAGTGACTTTCTTAAGTAATTTTGATCCTTTTTTAAAAATAGCATCTATATTTTATAAACTGGCCAACACTGAAGTCAATCATGAGGAAAATCTCCGCTTTTAAAAGAGAACAAAGAAAGTAGAAAGTACCTTGCCGAAATTCATCAAGGATTTATAATAGAAGCAAACAGGCCATATTCCTCCTCCTCCCATTTTGGAGTTTTTCACCAAAGGCCACATTCCTTCCTTCTCTGGGAGCAATTGACATTTCCATTAATATTTGTCGTTTTGTTCTTCATCATTTCCTTCACAGCTTCAGGGTGTGAAAGCACGAACTTCTCTATACAGGAAAAATTTTATGATATATTCACAAATCTGCCACCAGAAAAAGATAATTTTATTATAATTGTTTAGAAGAAAATATTAGTGATTTTGTAATACTTGATTGCTTTTCTGTTTTGATAACTCCCTCAATTGTATTGAAAAGGTGCAGTTTTGAGTTGCTCAAAGTATGATATTCTGATATCTAACATAATGAAGTATTTCATTTGAGAAATATTAAATAGTATTTAATGGATAAAAAAACTTGCATACACTATATAGCATATAGTCTCCATATAACTCCATGCTAAAAATCAAAAATAGATATTAACAGTATTGGCTTATGAACAAGCATATGGAAAGATTCAAGTAATTGTCCTCTTCACAGTAATTACCTTAAAATGCTAAACATATATCCCAAAGCCAGTAGCATGAGTCAAAATATATTTGACCACCCAATTCAGAACATCTAAGGACCAGTAGCAAGTTGATATGAGTATCCACAACTGTGGTTTTTCTCTACTTGGTAACAGTAAATTCCATTTTGGGAGTCAGCCAAAACTCATTTGAAGTCCAATTTTCTTCATACAGTCAATGATCTAGCTTGGCATCACTATTTGCGATCAAAAACAATTATGATTATTTTTATGTGTGGCTCATAAATTGTCTCTGAAGGCCTTTTAGACATGTTCCAAGACCCTTTAGATATGTATAGCTTCCCAAATTCAAACTCTCAAGATTCTAAACATCTGTAATATTTATCTATAAAGGTCTAGTAACTATAGCTGTATATATAACCTAAGGTTTTTGGGGTTTTTTTTTTTTACGCTAATAGAAGAACAATGATCAAACCTATTGATTTGGGCTTGTTTTGCATAGTTCTTTTTGAAGGAATGATTATTTACCTTATATATGACATCCTATATTTATGTGAATAAACAGTATTAAATTTTAATTTCTCCATATTTGAAACTCTCAGATAATAGCTCCTTAAGCTGGTACCCGTAATGAAAGCTTAGTCTTTCCCAAGCTAGTTTATTATTAGGCTTTACATGAACCATATAAGCAGAATTCTACTACATGATTTTGTAAATTACTCCAAGATATGAATGTTGGCAAGCTTTGAGATTTTATCTTTTTATTAAAACAATTTGTCATATAAATTGATTACAAACATATGTCAAAATTTTAGTTCAAACTTGACAAGAGAGTTCTGAGTAAGCCAATCCAAACGTTCCATCTAGGTTGAACTATTTTGTAAGAAAAAAAAAATCAGTTTAACAATCACTTCTTAGAAAATTATCTGGTTAAAGATTACCAACCTCTTTATAAATTTGAGTATTAGTAGAGTGAGGAAATATTCTGAGTAAAGATCTTAACTTCTTGAAATTCTGTCAGAAAATTGCTCAAGCATTTTAACATGAATGGTAACTGCTTTCCAAAAGGACAGTAAAATATGTCCCAGAAAAAGTTCTGGCCCTAAGTAGGTCTAAGATATACCTTTTTCCTTTAAGTTGCAAAATATATTATATGACAGTAAAAGGTAAACTTTTTTGCACACTTTTCAAGTGACTTCAATAATTATATCTACCTAAAGAATTAGTTTATAGCTGCAAAATATTGTGTCTGTGATAGCCCATCAAAAGTAATTCCTGACTATTTTCTTAGCATAATCTCAAAACACATGTTTCTTTCATGGCAAAAAATAGCATAGTTTCTTGCAAAAATAAGTTGTGACACTTCTAAAGATGATGTATCTCTCCAGATTATGAAGTATTTGACAGAAAGGCTTATGTTATATAAGGAGATCATGACTTGAAAATTTTGAAAACTGACTTTTTTCATTTATTTTAGATCTGAGGGCAAGAAAAATTAGGGGAATTGACCACCAGCCAAAAACTGACACTTCACATCGCCGTTCTTAAGCTATCCTAACCTAATCTTCTATACGTCAACGCAAATCAAGACTTCTACCTCCCCACCTTACCAGGAATTGTTTTAGGATCCAAAGGGGTTACAGGCCCTTGGATTCACAAGGAAACAAACTCTGCCAACAATATACATTGCAGGAGCAATTCAAGTACAGTGCATGAAAAGAGGAAAAGTGACATTGAAGGAGATCAAATATATACATGAAAAGAGGTTTAAATATTCATTTTGATAGTGAAGAGTGTCACCTTATTAATTCTAAAGAACAAAAAGGAATATGACATAGAAGAGCTTATGAACATCTACTTTAGAATATGTAGCATAGAACTTGGTTCATTATGGAGGGGCTGATTGTTGTCTTCACTTATTACCACATTCTCTCTTCCTACTTCCTTTCTGCTATATTTTCATAGATTCTTCAATCTCTTTAAAGATGTTTTCTATGAACCTTTTGTAACAATGTACCTAATAATCTCCTTATTTGTTATGACAAGTCTTCTCAAATAATCACATACTCTTGTTTATAATGTAGCTAAAAATGTATTCCTTAAGCAAAGATACGCATTTCAAAGGAAATCACAAAGTTTTATAAGTAACAAATAAAATAATGAGGCAGAACTAGTTAGCTTATAACGGTGAAAGTGAAGGGAGAAGCCATAGGTTATAGGAACTCAGTTTCAACATATTAGAAATATAAGATACATTAGGAAGGAGGAAATTTTCAGGAAACATTGAGATATTTTTATGCCTATGTTTCAGAACTAATCTTACATCTTATCTATGAGATATTAACCATAGCATCAATATAAATCCTGGGTACTTCCCTTCAAAAAAAAGTCACTATTTTGGAGAGGGAAGGGTATAGATTGAACTAAGACTGTGAAAAGGCCTGAAAATGTGGCCTATTCAGAAATAAGAAAGAACTAAAATGCAGCTTTTCAACTGAAAAAGAAGCAAACACATTGGTGGACAAAGAATGGCTCAGCAGGAGGGGATATCTCTAGGTGATTAGGGCAGGACACATAGAGGGTTTCTGCTACTACTAGAGCATACTCAAGAGTGAAAGGTTGTCAAAGGATTACACAAGAAATCCACTAACACTATATACACTCACACAAAACTGCATACTATCATATTGTCTCCTGTACTTACAACAGCAGAATTCTTTTTTGTAAAGAGCTCTAATCTAATGGGTACCAATCCCTAGAGTGTGGGGGTTTGTATAGGAAATAAAAAAAAAAAATTCTGATCTATGTACTAATATTTATACATTAATTTTTAAACTATTTTACCACAAATACCTTTTTATAAGGTCTGATTCACATTACACATAAGAAACAACATGTGTTCATTAAAAATTTGTTTTATTCCATCAATGACACTCATTTCAGAAGAGTAATGGGATTATTACAAAATATTAGTTATAAAAAAGGGGTATAGATAGGGTTAAGAATCATTGTCCTAAATACTGATATGTGTAGGGATTTGTGCTTCATTCTCTGTATTAGCATTACTGCTAAACAGATTTCTAACTTTTATGTAACAGTACATTTTATAATAGAAAGTAAATATTTGGAGTTGGGAAGAATAAACATGAGTAAGAATAGGCAGCAGCAAGGGAAAAGTTGTCAAATTAATTTGAAAATGAGAATTGGACTATATTTCCTACAGGCTTCCTATTATCAGATTTATAAAATTTAAAATGCAGAATATAATTATTAAAAAATAACCTAAAAATAGAAGGATCATGGGCCTTATTTTGCAATAATTAATTAATTAATCAATTAATCAACCACTCAATCTTGCAGACTGCCCAGCAGTAGCTGATTCTTTGAACAGCCAGAGGACTCACCAGGATGGTAACATCTAAAGAAGGTCTGTTAGTCCTTTTATCCATAATATTTCCCTTGTGTTGCTTAGAATTCTGCTATTTAATCACTCCATTTGGTTTCATTTGTGTCCATTTCTTACATACATGTTGCCTTAGTGGTTCAATCACACTAAGCCATTAGTTCTACCTATAATTTGGAACTATATAATTTAGAATGGTCTACTAATTCATCAAAATCATTCCTTAAACACATATGGTGTGGCAAAAAGTATTCTGGATGATGTGGATATGGCTGTAGACAAGAAAGACATAAATCTGTTCCTTCATGATGCTTATATCCTTCTGGGAAGGAATACATCATAAGTAAATAAGATATATAATAATTCAGATGGTGAAAAGAGCTTTGGAGAAAAACAATGCAGGAAAGAGAAAAGGCAGAGTCAAGAATAGGGATTGAGGAGGATTTGCTACTTTTTTGGGTTTTTTTAGAAATGTCAAAAGAAACCCTTTATTGGTCCCAGTTTTCCCCTCTCACAGATATGTGTCATGGGCACACTGTTGGCAATCAGAGGTGTCAGACCAAGGAGAGGAACATGGCACTGGGGATTTTTTTTGGCCTTAAGCAGGTGGCAGACCTCTCTGTCACTCGCATTTTTTTTTTAACATCTTTATTGGAGTATAATTGCTTTACAATAGTGTGTTAGTTTCTGCTTTATAACAAAGTGAATTAGCAATACATATACATATGTTCCCATATCTCTTCCCTCTTGCGTCTCCCTCCCTCCCACCCTCCCTACCCCATCCCTCTAGGTGGTCACAAAGCACCAAGCTGATCTCCCTGTGCTATGCGGCTGCTTCCCACTAGCTATCTATTTTACGTTTGGTAGTGTATATATGTCCATGCCACTCTCTCACTTTGTCACAGCTTACACTTCCCCTCCCCATATTCTCAAGTCCATTCTCTAGTAGGTCTGTGTCTTTATTCCCGTCTTACCCCTAGGTTCTTCATGACCTTTTTTTCCCTTAGATTCCATATATATGTGTAAGCATGCAGTCTTTGTTTTTCTCTTTCTGACTTACTTCACTCTGTATGACAGACTCTAGGTCCAACCACCTCACTACAAATAATTCAATTTCGTTCCTTTTTATGGCTGATTAATATTCCATTGTATGTATGTGCCACATCTTCTTTATCCATTTATCTGTTGATGGACATTTAGGTTGCTTCCATGTCCTGGCTATTGTAAATAGAGCTGCAATGAACATTTTGGTACATGACTCTTTTTGAATTATGGTTTTCTCAGGGTATATGCCCAGTAGTGGGATTGCTGGGTCGTATGGTAGTTCTATTTTTAGTTCTTTAAGGAACCTCCATACTGTTCTCCATAGTGGCTGTATCAATTTACATTCCCACCAACAGTGCAAGATGGTTCCCTTTTCTCCACACCCTCTCCAGCATTTATTTTTTCTAGATTATTTGATGATGGCCATTCTGACCGGTGTGAGATATCTCATTGTAGTTTTGATTTGCATTTCTCTAATGATTAATGATGTTGAGCATTCTTTCATGTGTTTGTTGGCAATCTGTATATGTTCTTTGGAGAAATGTCTGTTTCTGAAAAACTATCAAACTACCACTGGCATTTTTCACAGAACTAGAACAAAAAATTTCACCATTTGCATGGAAAAACAAAAGACCCCAAATAGCCAAAGCAATCTTGAGAACGAAAAATGGAGCTGGAGGAATCAGGCTCCCTGACTTCAGACTATACTACAAAGCTACAGTAATCAAGACAGTATGGTACTGGCACAAAAACAGAAATATAGATCAATGGAACAGGATAGAAAGCCCAGAGATAAAGCCACCCACATATGGGCACTTTATCTTTGATAAAGGAGGCAAGGATATACAGTGGAGAAAAGACAGCCTCTTCAATAAGTGGTGCTGGGAAAACTGGACAGGTACATGTAAAAGTATGAGATTAGAACAGTCCCTAACACCATACACAAAAATAAACTCAAAATGGATTAAAGACCTAAATGTAAGTCCAGACACTATCAAACTCTTAGAGGGAAACATAGGCAGAACACTGTATGACATGAATCACAGCAAGATCCTTTTTGACCCACCTCCTAGAGAAATGGAAATAAAATCAAAAATAAACAAATGGGACCTAATGAAACTTAAAAGCTTTTGCACAGCAAAGGAAACCATAAACAAGATGAAAAGACAACCCTCAGAATGGGAGAAAATATTTGCAAATGAAGCAACTGACAAAGGATTAATCTCCAAAATTTACAAGCAGCTCATGCAGCTCAATAACAAGAAAACAAACAACCCAATCCAAAAATGGGCAGAAGACCCAGCTTTTGCTTGTCTGCAAGGGTTTTAATTTCTCCATCAAATCTGAATGAGATCCTTGCTGGGTAGAGTAATCTTGGTTGTAGGTTTTTCTCTTTCAACACTTTAAATATGTCCTGCCAGTCCCTTCTGGCTTGCAGAGTTTCTGCTGAAAGATCAGCTGTTAACCTTATGGGGATTCTCTTGTGTGTTATTTGTTGTTTTTCCCTTGTTGCTTTTAATATGTTTTCTTTGTATTTAATTTTTGATAGTTTGATTAATATGTGTCTTGGCGTGTTTTTCCTTGGATTTAGCCTGTATGGGACTCTCTGTGCTTCCTGGACTTGATTAACTATTTCCTTTCCCATATTAGGGAAGTTTTCAACTATAATCTCTTCAAATATTTTCTCAGTCCCTTTCTTTTTCTCTTCTTCTTCTGGGACCCCTATAATTCGAATGTTGGTGCGTTTAATGTTGTCCCAGAGGTCTCTGAGACTGTCCTCAGTTCCTTTCATTCTTTTTTCTCTATTCTGCTCTGCAGTAGATATTTCCACTATTTTATCTTCCAGGTTACTTATCCATTCTTCTGCCTCAGTTATTCTGCTAATGATCCCTTCTAGAGTATTTTTAATTTCATTTATTGTGTTGTTCATCATTGGTTGTTTCCTTTTAGTTCTTCTAGGTGCTTGTTAAGTGTTTCTTGCATTTTCTCTATTCTATTTCCAAGATTTTGGATCATCTTTACTATCATTATTCTGAATTCTTTTTCAGGTAGACTGCCTATTTCCTCTTCATTTGTTAGGTCTGGTGGGTTTTTATCTTGCTCCTTCATCTGCTGTGTGTTTTTCTGTCTTCTCATTTTGCTTATCTTACTGTGTTTGGGGTCTCCTTTTTGCAGGCTGCAGCTTCGTAGTTCCCGTTGTTTTCGGTCACTGTCCCCAGTGGCTAAGGTTGGTTCAGTGGGTTGTGTAGGTTTCCTGGTGGAGGGGACTAGTGCCTGTGTTCTGGTGGATGAGGCTGGATCTTGTCTTTCTGGTGGGCAGTCCACGTCTGATAGTGTGTTTTGGGGTGTCTGTCGCCTTACTATGATTTTAGGCAGCCTGTCTGCTAATGGGTAGGGTTGTGTTCCTGTCTTGCTAGTTGTTTGGCATAGGGTGTCCAGCACTGTATCTTGCTGGTCATTGAGTGAAGCTGGGTGCTGGTGTTGAGATGGAGATCTCTGGGAGATTTTTGCCGTTTGATATTACGTGGAGCTGGGAGGTCTCTTGTGGACCAGTGTCCTGAACTTGGCTCTCCGACCTCAGTGGCATAGCCCTGATGCCTGGCTGGAGTACCAACAGCCTGTCCTCCACACGGCTCAGAATAAAAGGGAGAAAAAATAGAAAGAAAGAAAGAAAGAAAGAAAGAAAGAAAGAAAGAAAGAAAGAAAGAAAGAAAGAAAGAAAGGGGATAAAATAAAGTAAGATAAAGTAAAATAAAGTTATTAAAATAAAAAGTAAAAAATAATTATTAAGAAAAAAATTTTTAAAGTAAAAAAAAAACAAAAAACGGACGGACAGAACCCTAGGACAAATGGTGAAAGCAAAGTTATACAGACAAAATCTCACACAGAAGCATACACATACACACTCACAAATAGAGGAAAAGGGGAAAAAATAATCTATCTTGCTCCCAAAGTCCACCTCCTCAATTTGGGATGATTCGTTGTCTCTTCAGGTATTCCAGAGATGCAGGGTACATCAAGTTGATTGTGGAGCTTTAATCCGCTGATTCTGAGGCTGCTGGGAGAGATTTCCCTTTCTCTTCTTTGTTCTCACAGCTCCCAGGGGCTCAGCTTTGGATTTGGCCCCGCCTCTGCCTCTATGTCTCCTGAGGGCTTCTGTTCTTCGCTCAGACAGGACAGGGTTAAAGGAGCAGCTGATTCCAAGGCTCTGGCTCACTCAGGCTGGGGGGAGGGAGGGGTACGGAGTGCGGGGCGGGCCTGCGGCGGCAGAGGCCAGCGTGACGTTGCACCAATCCTGAGGCACGCCGTGCGTTCTCCCGGGGAAGTTGTCCCTGGATCACGGGACCCTGGCAGTGGCAGGCTGCACAGTCTCCCCGGAAAGGAGGTGTGGATAGTGACCTGTGCTCTCACACAGGCTTCTTGGTGGCGGCAGCAGCAGCCTTAGCGTCTCATGCCCGTCTCTGGGGTCCGAGCTGATGGCCGCGGCGCACACCCGTCTCTGGAGCTCCTTTAAGCAGCGCTCTTAATCCCCTCTCCTCGCGCACCAGGAAACAAAGAGGCAAGAAAAAGTCTTTTGCCTCTTCGGCAGCTCCAGACCTTTTCCCGGACTCCCTCCCGGCTAGCCGTGGCGCACTAGCCCCTTCAGGCTGTGTTCACGCCGCCAACCCCAGTCCTCTCCCTGGGATCCGCCCGAAGCCCGAGCCTCAGCTCCCAGCCCCGCCCGCCCCGCGCACCCCGCCCGTTGAGGAGACAAGCGTCTTCGGCTGGTGAGTGCTGGTCGGCACCGATCCTCTGTGTGGGAATCTCTCTGCTTTGCCCTCCGCACCCCTGTTGCTGTGCTCTCCTTCGCGGCTCCGAAGCTTCCCCCCTCCGCCACCCACAGTCTCCGCCTGCGAAGGGGCTTCCTAGTGTGTGGAAACCTGTCCTCCTTCACAGCTCCCTCCCACTGGTGCAGGTCCCATCCTTATCCTTTTGTCTCTGTTTATTCTTTTTCCTTTTACGCTACCCAGGTACGTGGGGGAGTTTCTTGCCTTTTGGGAGGTCTGAGGCCTTCTGCCAGCGTTCAGGAGGTGTTCTGTAGGAATTGTTCCACGTGTAGATGTAGTTCTGCTGTATCTGTGGGGAGGAAGGTGATCTGTGCGTCCTCCTCTTCCGCCATCTTCTCCTGTGCCCTCACTCGCATGTCAAGGATTTGCTATTTTAAGCAGCATGATCAAGGAGATCATCACTGAGTTGAACAGTGAACAATGGCCCAAGAGGGTCTATCAATCAATATAACTAGGCCTCCTCCTGTGTCTTGCTACTTAAAGTAGGTTCATGCATCTGTATCATGTGGGACCTTGAAAGACATGCAGAATCCTGAGCCTACCCTGTACCTACTAGCAAGAGTCTGAATTTTAACAACATCCCTAGGTGATTCATAAGTGGATTAATATCTGAAAAGTACAGGGCTAGTAAAGTTTTAGGAGAGGTAAATACATTATAGGGGCATTTTAGGGAAATTTCAGGTGTAAGGACATTTCTGGAGATACCAAGTCAAATGTTGGATATCACTGCAAGGGATCTAGACTAGACAGGAAGGGTGTCAAGACCTGACATAAGCATGAATGTCATACAGAAACAAAGCTGAACACCTGTGAAAGCCAGTAAGTCAGATTTCATTCAGACAACTACAGTAGGGGAGAGAGACTCAGTGTAAACTGAGCTCACTCAACTCCACCAGAGGTTAAAAAAAAAAAAAAAGTGGGAGGCTTTTTAAATGCTGAAGGGTGCTAAAGAAAAGTAGTAAGGGTGTTAAGAGGGGTGGAGGTGGTCATTGTGGTTGGTTGATGGGTGCTTATCTGACAGAGAAACAACTTTTCATATATTTAGGAGAGAAGCTAGTTTTGCAAATTGGACAAGGTGCCCACCATAGTTAAGGGCTTACCCTCGCACAGGAACCGGGAGGCAGGACAGCTATGTCTCTAGTTGTTTACATTTCAAGGAGATGACCCCTGGGTCCTTGAGGAGATATTTCTAGTGTGGTAGAGTATTTACATCTCAAAGGGGAGAGAAATGATTTATAACTGCAAGTTTTTTTAAAGTAGCTACTCTAAGGGAAGAGAGGGGGACATAGTCATATTTTGGTTGGAACAAACAGTAAATTTCTTTGGCAATACTGAATTTTCTCAGGCAAGTATTTTGAGGGTGGCTGGGGTCACTTCTAGGGAGATGGACTTGGGCCAATAGAAGCCATGCTAGAGTTTGGTCGAATCTCATTGTGTGAAGGGTTATGGGGTTGTTGGACAGAGTCATTCATGCCAAGAATTTTGAAGTTTTTATGAAGATACTGAAACTGATGACAAACTACCTATTTGATAATTTTACCTATGACCGTCCGTGGACTTACTCTTGGTCATACTGCCTTTCCAGGCCTGCCTCCTGGCATTCTTAATTAGAAATAAACAGGAAGAAATGGTGTTATTTCCCTATTTGGGATAAATTTGGCAGCCATATTTCTTAATCGCACATCAATCCAACATGTTTATTGCTTTTTGTAACATTTTTAATGCTAACAATAATACATTGATGCTATAAAAATAAATAAATTTGGTCAATGCTTTGTAAATGACCTTCTGTTCATCTGCCAAATCCATATATCTGCAGTGCTTCGAAAACCCAGCTACAAAAACTGGCTTTCCTACTCACTGTGTACCCATGGTAGAGTTATATAATCTTGTTATATTTCAGTTTCCATAATTGGAAAATGAAGAATTGAAATAGTTTCTGCTTCCTAGGGTGATTAGCAGTATCAACTGAGATAAGCTTTGCAAAAAAAGTTTATCTCAACTCTTGACTCACATCAAACATTCTAGATGCAATGAGCAGAATTTTCTAAGTCATACAGGGCTGCCTGGAACATGAACTGGGTGAGGCCGACATCTCAAACCCAGCTTTCCTAGAGGAAGGAGCTATGCATGCAGTCTTGATTTTCCAGGGGAATTCAGGCTTCTAATCACTACAACATTCCTCAGGACCCAAGACCTCCAGGTGTTAGGCAGCTGGTATTTTCAGGTGCCTTCTGTAAACAGCTGACAACCACGTATCCAGTCTTCTTGGTGTCAATCAGTCCTACTACTGATAAGGCAATGTCCCTCCACTAACACACTGGTCCCAGCAAGAACCTCCATGAGATATGAGACAGAAATGGGAGCATAAGCCTGCTCTTAGCATAAACTTTGTGACAGTAGAATTCATCCTACTGCCAGGTAGGCATGGTGCATGAGAGGAGAAGCTCCAAATAGGACAGCATGTGTAACACATGGGATGATAAACATTATTATAATCTTGCCTCTTTAAAGTAAGAATCTGTAATACAATGCAGTAGTCACCATGTTGTTGGTAATGTTGATGATGACTAAAATGTGTGAGTACACACACACACACACACAGACACACACACACACACACAGGAGTTAGGTTCCACATATAAAGCCTTGTCTTTTATGACTTATTTAGGAAGAGGAAGGTTTCTGAAAGACATCACACTCCAAGTACTCTCCTCTTTGAACTACAGATCCAATTAAAGTGTCTAGTGCCTATTTCTATTTGATGTTCTGAGAGAGATGACAACTGTGCAGCTGAAGCTCTATAGCTGTCTAAGTGTAGTCCAACTCCTCTGGCATGAAGCAAGCATCCTGCCCCTAAGAATCTGACCTTCTGTCCTGCCCTTCCCTTTAAATTCAGGCTCTTGGCTGGGCAGCAAGATCTTAGGGGGGAGATATAAGACCATTTTTTAGAACTGATACTTTAAAATCTCCTACTGCAATTGCAAAACCATAACATGTTTTGGTGGGTAAACTCTGCAGGAAATCATCTGAACTTAGTTCTTAAAGCTTTGTTCCCAGCAGGAGCTGAGATCTAAAGTTCTCACTATTATTTTGTGAGATATATATATATATATATATATATATATATATATATATATATATACACCCATCTCATTTCAGAGTGCTTTAGTGTTACTGTGGTGAACATTGTTGTTAGAGATCTCTAGACAGGTGATAAAAGTATAGAACTAAAATAATCAAAGAATTATGAAGTCTGAAAATTGAAGCTTCCAGGAATTTCAAATCAGCTGCATCTATTGAATCGAATACTTGGCCCATCAGTAGAAGGCCAGAGCTGTTCACTTCATGCACTGTTTATTGCTAAAATAGATAGTAAGATTTAATAGATTAGGGTCGAGGGAATGAATCCCTGTTAGGACAGAAAGAGAAATTTACTTTTAAATTTCCCTTTATTTTTAAAGATTAAATTTAGTTACTTCATTTTACTGGTGATATAACTAGGAAAGAGACATACTATTTTTAGGGAGATAACTTACTACACATGTCAATTGTAGTATTTTGTGACCCTTTTTTTTTTTGCCTCTTTTTGTCTTAAAACAAGGCGCTTTTATAGGCTAGCAGTTTAGCTTAACCTAAAATTTATAGACGTGAATTTTTGACATTGGGCATGACATGAAAAGCTTAAATGTTTCCCATGCTCTTAACATACCTGATTCTCCTAGACACCGGCCAATTATTAACACTTGAGTCATTTTTTTTAGCACACTTCTTACTTCAGTGACAAGTTCTTTTTTGTCATGCATAAGCAAAACCTACAATTTATATTTTAGTGTAGATATGATAAAAGTGAATTCATCTTTGAATCATCTAACTGCCCTGTTCTATATTATTCCATCCTTTTGCAGTCTTTCAGTACTTTAAAAATATATGTGTGTATATATATTTTTAATTAATTAATTAATTAATTTAAATTTGGCTGTGTTGGGTCTTCATTTTTGTGCGAGGGCTTTCTCCAGTTGCGGCGAGTGGGGGCCACTCTTCATCGCGGTGCGCGGGCTTCTCACTATTGCGGCCTGTCGTTGCAGAGCGCAGGCTCCAGACGCGCAGGCTCAGTAGTTGTGGCTCACGGGCCCAGTTGCTCTGTGGCATGTGGGATCCTCCCAGACCAGGGCTTGAACCCGTGTCCCCTGCATTGGCAGGCAGACTCTCAACCACTGTGCCACCAGGGAAGCCCATCTTTCAGTACTTTTGCCAGGAATAAAATAGATCTGATATCGCTAAAAACTTAAAGTGAGTTAATTAGCTCTTAATTCTTCCAGGTGTATTTGACTGGAGGGAAGTAATTTTATAGAGAAGAAGGTATTAGACTAAGGAAAGCCTTCATTGTAACCCTAAAAACTTTCAACTTAATAGATAGGCAGACGCCATTGATGGCATTTGAGTAGAAAACCAAAACCTTTTAGAAAGAATATCATTCTACAGTTGACCCTCTGTATCCATGGTTTCCACATCTGTGGATTCAACTAACTTTGGATTGAAATATTTTTAAAAATCCAGAAAGTTCCAAAAAGCAAAACTTAAATTTGCTGCCTGCTGGCAACTATTTACATAGTGTTTACCTTGTATTAGGTACTTAATATAAGTAATCTAGAAATGATTTAAAGTATACAAAGGAACTGTATAGGTTATATGCAAATACTACACCCTTTTATATAACAGACTTGAGCATCTTTGGATTTTGGTTTCTGCTGGGGGTCCTGGAATGAATCTCCCACAGATACCAAGGGATGACTGTAAAGGATGAGTTAGGTGGCAGAGGCCTGAATCTTACAGAAGAGTTAACAGATTTGTGAAGAGTTCCAGTTCAGTTTGCGGTTTGAACTTCAGTGAGGTTGGTGATTTATACAAATGATCTCCTGATTTGTACAAATCACAAATTTTAAAAACTGAAACATAGTGTCAACTACATAGTAGATACTAAATAAATAATGATTGATTGAATAAATGAATGAAGTATAACCATTCTAAATATCCTATTAGAAGAAATTAAAAAAATATATTTGGTGTTTGTATTAGGAGTTGTTGCTTCTTTCTCTTAAAGAATAACTGGAGGAATATAGCCATTTAAGATATTATCTATAAAACCAAAATTCTTTGAGGTAGTGCATCATCCTTTATTGTTCAGTATTTTTGGCAACACAAGTTAGCTTCCAGAAATTGTGTCTTGAGTCTGAAAAAACTGATAAATCTGAAGTTAAGGGTTTCAAAAACAGCTATGTATTGAATATAAAATGGTAGCTTTTTGTGACCTGATAATCATTTCACAAGAGAAGTAAAGCTTCTATCTTTTGTACCAAAGAAGACAATCATTGGTCAGACAACATCAGGCAAAGCTGACCATAGAGTCATGTTTTTCATCTTAAATAAAGTAAACCTACCTGTGGCTCCCATTTGACCAAGATAGTCTCAGTGTTCTTCTAAGCTTAACTAAACTTTAATTAGCCTTCTTCCTAACTGTAGGCCCCTGACTTCCTCATTTGCTTTATTTTAGAAAACTTGCTCTGTAAATTCTTTGTCTCCCTTTTTGAGATGTAAACCTGTAATGTCTTTCTCAAGGAACTAGAGGTCATCTCATTTGAAATGTAGTCATCAAGAAAATTAGAGCTCCTGCCTCCCAGTCTCTAAGGGAGGGTAGGAAACTAATTTCAGTAAGTGCCAGTTAACAAACACACGGATGGCCTAATCACATTGACCAATCTTTCTGCAATGTCCTCCGGTACTTTTCCATTAGCTCACCCTTACATTTAAGAATCCTCCCAGCTTTTCATTCAGCATAGTTGAGCTCAATCTCTCCCCTACTGCAATAGTCTCAAATAAAGTCTTCCTTGCTCAGTTCACTGGTCAGATGAAATTTTTCTTTTACACGTTATAGTTGCAATCCAGTCCTGCTTCTTTCTCTCTCAGTTCACTTCAGACTTGTTTTCTTTGCACTCTCAAATCTTTCTTGCCTCATTTTCTAAAATTCTGCTTCTGCCACCATTTTATAAAAGTTTCCTTATTGCCTCATTCAATTTATTCACAGTTCTCATTTTCATAAATCTCTTTTCTTTTGAAGTAATCGTCTGTTCTACCCTTAAACCCAATACAATTCTTTCCTGAAATTTCTCCCTTGACTTCCATGATTCGATTTTCCAATGCATTAGTTATAGCACACCTTTTGTTGTTGTCTTTTATCCCCTTCAGTTTTAAAGTGTTCAAGTTTGAATTATTTTATTCTCCTGAACCACAAGAGTCCCCTGTTCCATGTTCCTACATTTTTTAGTGGTACCAGATTTTTACCAACACTCAAACTAGAAACTATGGTCTACAATTAGACTTTTTCCCCTTCCTGTTTTTATGCAATACAGTTTGTCACATTTCCCTTTTCATTTTTTCCCTCCAAATTGTCTTATATTCAATCAGCCAACTCTATTTTCACTATTGTTATCCCAATCAAAGCCCTTGTCCCTAACTTTGTTTTTCCCAATTTTGGCTTCTGCAAAACTTTTCCTCCACCTACACGCTCCTACCTCTTTACGTTCCACATAATCTTCCTAACATACCACTTATTTCACTTTGCTACCCAGGTTTGAGGGGATTTCCAAAGTAATCAAGTTAATGTCTTTAAGTTATTCTGCATAGACATACTCATATCTTCCTTTTTACTAATTCTACCCACCAATTGCCATTCCCACTGTCACATCCTACCTGGATAATTTTTAGCAGGTTATTCAACCTCTCTGAGCCTAAATTTCCTCATCTGTGAAATGGAGATGATGATAACAATGATGTACCTCCTTCACAAGGTTCGTGTACTGAATGACTAGACCTTTGGTGTGAATGCTCCTACAGTACCTAAAACACAGCATACACTATTCAAGTGTTAGTTGTTATGATACTGAAGACTGCCAAGTCTCCAGCTCCAATTAATCCTCTCTTCTGCACTTCAGACCCATCCATCCAACTGCTTTCTCCATATGTGTATTCCACAATTACCCAAAGATGTCCAAAACTAAACTCTATATTTTTATGCTCAAACCTACTGTCCTTCCTATGTTTTATATTTTAATACCACTATACCATAGGTGCCCAAACCTTGAATCTGAAAACCATACCCACACTTTCTCTCCTTTGGCCTAATGCAGTCAGCAATTCCATTAGTATTAGTGGTTCTACTCTATTACTGTTTTTTGAATCCTTTTTCTCTACTTCAAGACTACCTCTCTGAGCAAAAGCTCTTTCCAAAGTAAAACCAGCCAGTCTTTTGTTTCCTCCTCCATCGCCCATTATCTTTATTATGTATAACAAAAACCTGGGTGATCAAGTACTAGCAGAAACTCTCTTCTATGAGGGAGGAAGGGAGGTGATTGTGAAAACTCATAATTTTATATATTTCTTTTCTCCCGCTCACATAATAAAGAAAAACAGTGTTGTTATTTTTTATAAAACACTTGATTTTCCTGACGTGGCTCCCCACTAGTCTTTCCTAGTCTACTCTTTTCATATAGATCACTAATGACTCCAAAACCATGGGAAAGTCAAAGGATATAGGGAAACAGGTTAAATATTTATTATAAATAAATACTGTACCATTTTGCCCATCTCTTCCCAAATATAGGTGAGTGAGTCTAGGTGGAAGATCTTTTTTATTTCTCAATTATGAAATCTGAAGGTCTTAAATCAAGTTTTGATATATATTAAGCCACTTGTATTTCAAGGACTTTGTGAGTGAGGACGATTTTTTCTTTTCGAAAACATCTGTCCTTCTTTGCCTTTTGTTAGATATACCTAACCGGGTTTTTGTTGTTGTTGTTGTTTACTTTTTTACTTTGAGGGAAGTGGAAACAGTACAGTGTTTATTGAGTGACGAATTAATGTCTTCTTAAAGTGTAGGTCAAATAAGTGTAAACACATACAGCACCTACAGACACTCCCACAAAAAGAAATCTTATATTTGCCCTTCCTCTTTATTCTCTTAACCACCATTATCCTCTAGATATAGAAGACATGAATACTCAGTATAACAGGAGCAAGATCTCTTTTCTTCAAGCAAATATATTCCAAGGAAATAAAGAAAAATGTTCTTGTTCCTCTGAGGAAGTTCAGATTGTATATATGCATGTAAATTGACTTTGACTGTATTGTGATTTCTTTTTCTTCTGTGTATGTGGGAGGAATAGAAGAATATTCAGTGAGAAAAATTTTGGAATATTTTACCCTGGTATCATTGTGTGAAAAGACTTAGCAATTCAAGTCAATCATTTCTTCATCAGCTGCTGCTGTTAAGGTACATTTATATTTTAGAATTGATTTCCTGCTTAGCTGAATACTGTTTCTTAATGTCTGAAGGCAAGTGTAACACATTTTTTCTAAAAGCCACCCACACTGCCATTGCAACAATCAATTATTAATTCTACGGAAGTTGTACATATACAGTAATTATTTGTATTCTGGCCATTAAAAATGATTTTAAAAATATACCAAGAAATACATCAGTCACCTAACACTATGCTGGGCCAAGGAGGGGGATAGCTGCAAAGTAATGTAAAATAAAGACTTCCTGTAATGTAACAGCAGTTGGGAAGACAAAATCAAATACATCTATGTGGAAAAAACGATAGATTTGCAAATTAACATATTAAAAAATACACATCAGTTTCTTAATGTTAAAAATTTTGTTGACTTTACAAATATTTCTGAGAAATTAACTTACTTTCTAAAATAAGAATGTATTATGACTTTTTTTAAAAGATGTTTCATTTAAAATTTATATGGCCATTTTGGATTTTATTATAAAAATGGATCTTAGGGCTTCTCTGGTGGCTCAGTGGTTGAGAGTCCGCCTGCCAATGCAGGGGACATGGGTTCATGCCCCAGTCTGGGAAGATCCCACATGCTGCAGAGCGGCTAGGCCCGTGAGCCATGGCCACCAAGCCTGCGCGTCCAGAGCCTGTGCTCCGCAACGGGAGAGGCCACAACAGTGAGAGGCCCGAGTACTGCAAAAAAAAAAAAAGATCTTAATTGTAGCTCACTTTATCAGCAATCCCATACTGAGTGCCAGCTAGGTATGAAGCAACAAACAAGATTCCTGCCCTCAAAGAGTTTACAGTATAAATGGAAATAAACCACTGTACCCCTACATTGGTAATTAACAAATGATTATCAGAAATTAATCTAGAAAAGTGGTTCTCAGCCTTAGCTGTGCATTAGAATCACCAGGGGAGCTGATGCTAGGATCCCTCTCCCAGAGATTTGGGTTAGTTGGTCTGAGGTGTCACCTGGGCACTGAGAATTTTTAATTTTTCCACAACATTCTAATGTGTAGCCAAAACTGAGAACCGTTGCTACAGGTCCTGAGAAGAAACAGTTACCTTCACCTGGAATAATCATAGAAAGTTTCCCACAGGTGGTGGGTTTTCCATAGACAAACAGTCAAACTGAGTTTAAAGGCTAGAGAGGTAACAGATATGCAGAGATGTGTCAGGAACATCAGAAACATGGGCAGTTAGGCAAAGAATGACACTAAGGCAAGAAAGCACAAGTTATATTTGTTGAATAATGCATAGAAGAAAAATAGGTGCCAGAAACAGAAGTAAATGTGAAGCTGAAGGAATTATCCCACTAGCTATGTACGTGCTGTACTGTTTCTTCTGATTTGTACCCATACTTTATAATGCATACAAGTGATATGTTATCAAAACTGTACATCTGCTGTAGACTACATAGATGGCCATACCCTTTACTTTTACCTGTATCCTCACTAGTTGCAAGTCCTACAGTTAACCTACCATGAAACCTATCTCTTTTTCCCCCTCTTCAATTTGACCTGGCCTTATGACATTTTTGGCCAATAGGACACAGTACAGTACAAGCTGGTAAAGTCCAGATCCAAGCATACGCTACAAGAATCCTTGCACACTTCTACTCTCTGTCTTTTGGAGTTCTGTCCAGCCACAATATATGAAGCCCAAAATAACCTGGTAAAGTATGAGGAAGCACATTTAAAAAAAAATATTTATTTATTTGGTTGCACCGGGTCTTAGCTGCGGCAAGTGGGCTCCTTTAGTTGCGGCTTGTGGACCCCTTTAGTTGAGGCTTGCGGGCTCCTTACTTGTGGCTCACTAGTTCCTTAGTTGTGGCACAGGGGCTCCTCAGTTGTGGCATGTGAATTCTTAGTTGTGGCATCTATGTGGGATCTAGTTTCCTGACCAGGGATCGAACCCGAGCCCCCCACATTGGGAGTGTGGAGTCTTAAACATTGCGCCACCAGGGAAGTCCCAGAACCACATTAAGCAGAGACATGATATGCCAGTTGAGGCCATTCTAGGCCAGCAAGTGTCCAGTGATGAGCTGCTGACCCCAACTATACAAATGAGCCCAGTCAAGACCAGAAAAAACATCCAACAAACCCAATTCAAATGACCACCCTACAGAATTATATTATAAATGAATGGCTGTAATTTAATCCACTAAGTTTTGGAGTTTGTTGTTTTGCAACAAGAGCTAATTGATAAAGTCTCATTTCCCCAGCTATTGTGACTGAGCCTTGTGGTAGACCAAAATAGATCAGTACAAGTTCTTCCTCAGAATATTTTCAACTGGAACTGGGTGAGAGATACTGTTTTTATCTTAGATTGTCAAACTGGTTGTATATGAGTACATATAAACCTAGGTGTCCTACTGTGTGGAGAAAACCATTTGCAGGAAAAAAAAGAAAAAATCTTAAATACAAGGAAATGATAACAAGAGACGCAAAGAGTGAGAAGGCCCTTTTTGACAGTGTGTCCATCCTTGAATCAAAGTTTCCCTTAAGGCCAAGTCCACTTCTGCCTCCTTACTGAAGTTTGGTTATAAGTCAATTTGTATAAATTCCTCTGTTTGGTTTAAACTAGTTCCAGTTGGGTTTCCATCACATGCAATTGAAAGAGCCCTTACTCAGACTGTTTAGCCAATCAGGAAGAAACAAAATAAAATGTAGTTGAGTTACTGAACAACCCAATACCTCACACATAAACTAAACCAGTTAATCAATAAACATTTGTTTAGGATCCACTCTAAATAAGACACCAAGTTAGGAGACGGGAATATGATCTATTATTAAAAGATTTGTATTCAAGTAGGAAGGATAGACCTGTACATCCATAATTAAGCCTTACAATCAGGAGACAAGAGGCACTGGAAAGCTCCCTAACCTAGTCTTTTTTTTTTGGAAGAAAAATTCTTTAAATTCTATAGTGCTGAACGATTTTCAAAAGTTTCACACACATGATTTCATTTAATCCCATAATAAATCTTTACTTTTTCCCTACCTCCATATTGCCCCTACCCCTTTCCCTCTCCCCACTGGTAACCACTAGTTTGTTCTCTATATCTGTGAGTCTGGTTCTTTTTTGTCTTATTCACTAGTTTGTTACATTTTTTAGATTCTGCATGTAAGTGATATCATACAGTATTTTTTTGTCTGATTTATTTCACTTAGTATAATATCCTCCAAGTCCATCCATATTGCTGTGAATGGCAAAATTTCATTCTTTCTTATGGCTGAGTAGTATTCCATTACATATATATATATGCACATCTTCTTTATCCATTCATCTCTTGATGGACACTTAGGTTGCTTCCATATCTTGGCAATTGTAGATAATGCTGCTATGAACATTGGGATGCACATATCTTTTTGCATTAGTGGGTTTTTTTGGTATTGTTTTTGAATATATACCCAGGAGTGGAATTGCTGGGTCATATGGTAGTTCTATTTTTCGTTTTTTGAGAAACCTCCATACTCTTTTCCATAGTGGCTGCACCAATTTACATTCCCACCAACAATGTACGAGGCTTCCCTTTTTGCCACATCCTCCCCGACATTTGTTATTTGTGCTCATTTTGATGATAGGCTTTCTGACAGGTGTGAGGTGAGATCTCATTGTGGTTTTGATTTGCATTTCCCTGATGACCAGCGGTGCTGAGCATCTTTTCATGTTCCTGTTGGCCATCTGCATTTCCTCTTAGGAAATTTTTTAATTGGTTTTTTTTTGATGTTGTCCATTTTTTAATTGGTTTTTTTTTTGATGTTGAGTTGTACGAGCTATTCATATATTTTGTATATTAACCCCTTATCAGTCATATCATTTGCAAATATATTCTCCCATGCAGTAGGTTGTCTTTTTGTTTTGTCGATGGTTTCCTTTGCTGTGCAAAAGCTTTTAAGTTTACTTAGGTCCCGTTTGTTTATTTTTGGTTTTGTTTCCTTTGCTTTAGAAGATGGATTAAAAAGCTATTGATGTGATTTATGTCAAAGAGTGTTCTGCCTATGTTTTCTTCTAGGAGTTGAAAAATTTCAAAAGAATGATACAACCTGTGCTTGTAGCCATTACATATAATGCTTTACAATATTTGACTAGCTAGGTAGTCAGACAGATAGACTTCTGGTTATGACCAAAAGAGGAAAGATTAATAGTGCAGAAGAATAAGGATAGCTGAAGGAAAAACGTCTCTTAAAAAGTGAAAGGAAATGGAGCCATAAGTGCCAATAGAAGAATTGATAAGCGACATTTTCCATTGTAACAGATAAAAAAAAAAAAAAAGAAATGATACAGGTGCAGTTGCCGTTGTTGTTGTTGCTGATGCCACTGTTAATGTTGTGATTGATGACAACAATGATGATGATGTTAATGATGATGTCCAGGGTGGCCTGGAGATACAGGTGATGATTTCTGTTTTCTCAATGAACTTTGAGACCAGCCTGTCATTCCCAAGTGAGGGTGAAGAGGGAAGGTGTAGCATTCATGGAGAGAAAAGATATGAAATCTTGAAATGCAGAAAAGGGAGCCTTGTAAAAGAACTGTTTCTATGTTGGTCACATTCAAGTGTCTTTTGGCTTTTTTGATGACATATTTCATTGGAAATATTTGGCACTGTTGTATAATTTTCCCCAGCAAAATTCAACTACTGCCTCTAGGTATGGAGAAGTTAGATGATAAGGTTTATCAAGGGTTGGCATTTTGACAAGTATGAGTGATGCAGGGAGCACATATAACTTGCCACTATGATCATCCTGGATTGGACTAAGGGTAAACACCTGGTTGTAAACGGTATCAATTCCTCTCCTGAGACTGAACTGACTAGGTAATTTCTGTTGGGTATTTGGTAGGATAAGTACTTCATGATTCCACCTGTATGGAGTCTCTCAAATAATCAGACCCATGGGGGCAGAAAATAGAGTTGGTGGTTGCTCAGGGCTGCGAGGAGGAAGTGTGGAGTTGTTACTTAGTGAGTATAAAGTTGCAGCTTTGCAAGATGAATAAGGTCTAGAGATCTGCTATACACCATGGTATCTATAGTTAACACAATGTTTGTGTACTTCAAAGCATGTTAAGAGCGTCGATCTCATATTGTGTTCTTGTCACACACACATACACACCAAACAAAAGAACACAAGAAAATTTTTGGAGGTGATGAATATGTTTAGTACCTTGATGGTAGTGATGGCATCATGGGTATATGCATATATCCAAACTCATCTAGAGGTGTATATTAAATGTGTGCAACTTCTTATATATCAATTATAACTTAATAAAGCTTAAAAAAGGCAAGGTGAAGCGGGGGTGGATTAGTCGTTTATTTCACAAAGAAAAGAATGTGCATGAGCAGGAAGAATAAAGGCATGTGCAATATGAACAAAGTATAAACCAGAGACCATGACCTCTTGACTTTCTGGACCCAAAATTTATTACCTTATGAACCCTTTGTTGCTGCCATTTTGCTCTGTGAAATATAGCTTCATTCTTCAAATAAATTCACCTTTAGATCCCTAAGTTCCATTGAAAGAGTTCTGTTACTTGGAAATAAAATGATCCCTTACTAAGACACTTCGGAAACCATTCAACTCAGAGTAGACTGTATTCTCTTTCAGCATGTATTACTCAAACAACCCCCTCAATATTTTTATTGCCCTTTTGGGAAGAGTCTAGTTCCCAGACTATATTAGCCTGTTCTATCAATGATCCTCAAATTTTTGAACTCTGACAACCAGAAGTTGCAGCTGACCATAAGATTAACAGAACAACAAGGTTGGTATGGTTGCCAATGACGCTAACAACCTAGTAGAGGTTTTTGTCCAGAACAAGGAGAGTGCTAACATTAGCATACTGTTTTCTGATGACTATGAGAAGGGAGCAACCAGGAATGGTATGTCTTCCATTCAACGCAAGCTTTACTAGATAAGCAAAATTTTTCTCTCTTGTTCACCAGTTTCCCAAGTACCTAGAAAACAGGTGCCCAATAGATTTTTGTTGAACAACTGAAAACCATACTGTATGAAAAAGACTTGCATAACTGGAACTGTCTCAGTCATAGATTTGGACAAACAGTGGAGAGATTTCTGTCTGCAAGTACCTAAGAAGTAGGCTTACTCCCACTGGCTCAAGAGGTCAGAATTATAAAATTAATACTCAATTTTTAACTATCTGTAATCCTCCTACACTCAGAGTATCTGGTAATGTTCTTTATCTCATTAGGGACCTGACTCTTTAAACTAAGCTTTGTAACTACATCTGAACATAGGCCCCTAACTTATGTCCATGAAGCAGCATCTTGAAATATAACTAGTGAGACAAGCAGGTCTTCCCCCAACAAATACTGCTGTAATTGAGCATTGTTTTCTATGATCCCCTCTCCTCAACTCCATGGCCATGATAGCAAGGCTGGCAGTTTTACCTTAATCATTTTCATACAGGCTGTATGAACCCAAGATGGATAATCAATCAAGTTGATTACCTGGTGCACACCTGCTAGCGTAATTAGGACTAGAATATGATGTTTTGCTTGCTTCCTAAACTAAAAATAGCTTAAATCAAGTGTAGCATCAGTATTTCAACAGTCAGATGTCTTTTGGGTACTTTGAACATCACTCTCTTATTAACTCAAGCACTACTACCTTAATTGAGGAATCTTTTTTTTTTTAATGTTATAGGTCAGTGATTCTGTGAGACCTAGGTATAGCCTAGAAATCTACATTTTTAACAAACGTCCAGGGTGTAGCAGGTAGGTGGTAGACAACACTTTGAGAAACGATGCCTTAAGGAGAAATAAAATGGAGTTGGTTTCCAAATATTGGTTCTCTTGAATTGTGCATTTTCATTTGAATTAAAAGTTTCTGGGCTTAATTATACTCTATGGGAAAGCTAGTTGAAAGTTCTATTGACATTTCCAGGCTAATCCTTTAATGCTGTGATGGCAGAAATTCCATATTATTTAAGATCTACTTCTGCGCAAACACAGAAATTATTTAAAGATGACTACCATTCAAACTTAGATATAGTACCTGGAGATATAGCTTCTATATGTATCTCAAATCACAACCTCAAATCATGCGTGGCAGAATCTTTCCCTGTTGGACACAACCCACAACCTTGAATGTTAAATAGTCTTTATTTAGACATTCAAGAAATAAATCAGAAGTCATGCAGAAATATCTATTTTGCCATGCCTCCAACAATTTCTTTTCTTTTTATTCCTGTATCTCCAGTCTTCTCCTCTCGACTAGTGAGTGCTCTTGAAGTAACTAGTCCATTTTCTGTCCTCCACGTTCTTAACATATTTTCTTGCTGGCATTCTCTGTCTCTCTAACTTTCCTCATGTCATGAGCTCCCATGAAGATAGGAAACCTGTCTTCACTATTGAGAAGAAATTAACTTGTCTTTTGTTTCTAAATAGGAGTGATTCTCTTAGTCAACTTCTTACCACCTTAAATTTTATAAATTTATGCTTATAAATGAACATGTTTCATTCTGAAGAACTAAAAAAAACTACTTCATGCGTCCACGAGGATACAAAATAAGCCTAGAGAGATAAGTGGAAGCCAGGTGCAAAGTCAAAGGACTAGGGGGGAATTGTAAGAGATAAAATGAGTCATCAGATAGGTAACCCCAGAACTGAGTTAATTAAGCTCACTGTGAGTCAGCAGGTAGAAGACAGTACATTAATGAGACAAGTGGAAAATATATGGGGAGTTGGGGCATTAAAAGGAAACTGAAGTGCTCTATGAACTGTAAACTCAAGAGAGTGAGAAATTGACATAATTTTTGTCTTAGTGACTTAGGAGAATGAGGACACATTATTCTTTTCTCAGTCCTTCATGGACCAGGGAAAAATGAAAAGAAAAGGAAATATTTGTAAATATTTGTTGTTTTTATCCCTAGTTGCCATTGATATTTAAGAAAATAATCTTCTTTTACCCTTCCAACCTCTATTTAAGGTAATTATAGTGGTCTGTTAAATCAATTAAACAAGGTGGACCTGAGACTGAGGTGGGTCTAATACCTTAGCAGCCTAGCAAGCACACTGAAACCTAAGTGTGTCAATGCCTCAAGGTTAAAAATCAAAACCCAATTCACTTTGTTATAAAGCAGAAACTAACACACCATTGTAAAGCAATTATACTCCAATAAAGATATTAAAAAAAAGGAAAAAGACACATACTAAAAAAGGAAACTATAAAAAAAAAATCAAAACCTAAAGGCAATCACAGGCGACTAGGCTTTCCAAATAAGGCAAATGCTTAAGCTGTAGCCAATCAGATAATTTCCTTGCTTTGCTTCCTCCTTTTCTCTGTAAGTCTTTCAACTACCTCCGGTCCAGGGAGTGCTCCTGCTTCAAGTTTGGTTCTGTTACCTGAGTCCAATTAATTTTTACTCAAATAAACTCCTAACATTTTTAGCATGCTTCAGTTTACGTTTTAACAGGTTTCTATTTACAAATGAGGAATCTAAGACTCAGGGAAGTTAAACAATTCATCCAAGATCACGTGGCTGCTACATGGAATTTCAATATTTAAACCCAAATTTCATGTTTATTTCTTTCTGCCAAAAAGGCAACTAGATTAAGAATCACAAATTCACGGGGCCTGAAAGAAGAAAATACAAGTTTGGAAATGTATAAACTATATAATCTAAGATTCATTCATTTATTCAAAAATTACTTGAGCAATGTTAAACATTCCATGGTTTCTACAGGTTCTGGGGAAATAGTAATGGACAAGATAGATAAAAGATTGACAATAAACACTCTGTGTGTCTCCAATTTGCTTACCTATATTTATCTGGTACTATTTTGATTTACTTTAACTCCAGTAAAGTAGCTGAAGTAAAATACACCATGCTTGAGGAAGAGAATAGAAATGAAAATAGTAAGGCTTGGAAGTGTAGCCAGGGTCAAACTTCCCCATTGCGTGGGTTGGTAGCAACAAAAGTCTTGACAATAAGGAGACTTGGGATGTCATCAAGGAAGGAATTTTCACTTCACTGCTCCATTACACCAAGATCAAGAAAGGCTCTTAAGAAGCTATAAATACTACACAATGGAGTTGTAGAAATTTGCATGAGCCCACCCACTCTAAATCCTTTGAACTGGTAGACAAAAAGAACATAGAACATAGAACTCTCCAAGGAGCTAAAATGGAAGAAAATGCAAAATGAAAGTTTATGATATATATTTAGTTTTACCCATTTCCCCCTCTTTTATTGCTTTATTTTGGATTGAGTCTTTCTCTGATTGTCTTTCACCTTGTCTAGTGACTTACTAGCTTTATCTCTTTGTTGCCCTACTTAAATGGTTGCTTTAAGGTTTATATGATATGCATTTATCTAATCACTTTCACCTTCAAGTTTTCTTATACTATGTCACATATAGTAGGAGAACCTTACAATTCTATACTTTCATCTATTTCCTCCAGACCTTTTTGTTCTTACTATTTATACATTTAACTTCTATATATGCTATAAACTTCCCATATATTGTTGATACCTGAACAGTTGATTATCTATGGAGGGGATAAAGTAAGAAAAAAATATAATTAAGCATGTATTAACCATTCCTCTTCATACCTGTATGTAGATCCAGGTTTCCATCTTTATCATTTTCCTTCTGCCCTGTGTAAGCTTCCAGACTTTTCCCTCTAATCTTTTCATCTGTTGTTCCCCAGCCCAGAATAGTTTCCTCACCTTCACGTGGTGATCTGGATCTGAGTACTTGAGGGTGACCCTGCAGTTGTCTGGAGCTGTCTTCGGGTGCATCTTCCTTCTCTCCAATACTCTGACCTGTAAGTTCTATCCGCCTTGTCATCCCCAGATTCACAGCACTGTCTCCTCAACTGAAGAGGTCCACCGGGCTCTGCCTGGGATCCTTTTCCTGAGTCACCACCTGGAAACTTTCCTCAGGCAGTAAACCGGGACAATTATAGGTCTCACCTCCTTTGTTTCCTATTTCTCAAGAATTGCTGTCCCTCGTTGCATGCTGTTCAATGACTTGAATGGGATTTCTCTCATAGAGCTTTCCCAATATTTTAATCATTTCAGGTGAGCAGATATATTTGGTACTTGTTGCTCCATCTTGACCTGGAGCAGAAGTCCGAAATCATATTATTTTATTTAACAACTCTCATATACTGCTTACTATATGTCAATCACTTTTTATGTGCTTTGCAAATATTAATTTCTATAATTCCCATAACACTCCTGTGAGGTAGCCACTGCTACCCACCCATTTTATAGATGAGCAAACTAAGGCACATAGAGGATAAGAAACTCATTTAAGATCACATTGATAAATGAGGCAACCTGTTTTAACTACTAAGGACTGCTGGCCTATAGAGAACAGCCATTAAAATGTATTTCACAGATGCTGGCCTTCTTAGTCTGACCAAGGTACTTCTCACGGTCATGATCAGGAGGTGGAGAGAAGAGTAATGCATGATAACTCTACCTTAGTGTCTAAGTTTTTAGATCCATGTTTCCGTAATATATCAAGAACTTCTGACACTTGGAATTCTTTTAAAGTAGGTCACTACTGAGTCCAGGTTTTGGTCAGTCAGTCAAGATGACAATTAGAAATATTTTAAATTGCTTAACCAAGAACATTAGAACTAAAATTTCAGGTAATATTTTGATATACAAAATTCACTTGACAATTGTATTCTTCTCTACCAAATTTAATGCTCTCTGAAGCAATTTTCACATGTATTTTCCTGATTTTTACTGTAATTATCAATGTCTTGCAATTCTTTTTGGTATGAATGTTTCTTCATCTGATGTGGGCTTTATTGACCTAATCACACACACACACACACACACACACCCCTCACAGGGGGATCTACCAGTATTTAGTATTTAAGCTTTGGAGATAGTGTTGGATGATGGAGTTTAGACATATAGGAAATGACTTTCCTTTGCAAGGTAATTATCTCAATCAAGGTCTTAAGGTAAGAAAATGATTTTAGTTGACAACGTATTGAAGATAACCCTGACAACACCTTGATTTCTGCTTGGTCAAACTCTAAGGAGAAGTCCTAGCCCAGCCATCCAGTACTATGACTTCTGACCTTCAGAGCTGTGACATAATAAATGGGTGCTGTTTTAAACTGCTAAATTTCTGGCAAATTTGTTATGGCAAAGACAGGAAACTAAAATCATAATTTTCCTGAAAATTTGTGTCTGAAACTAGTACTTTTTCCAATTCCTATTTCAGTCTGAATTCTTAATGTAATTAACAGAAACTTATTCAGCCTGATTTAAGTAGATTATTAATATAGATTTATTAAAGAGATAAGTACCTCATGGTATGAAGAGAAAGGAAAAGAAACAGGTTCAGAAAATGACAAGGAACAAAAGTTAAATTCCTTAGCCAAAAACATGCCTGAGAACTAACGTGATAACGACATCATCGCTATCCCTCCCATGGAACAATATGGCTTGCTCTGCTGATTCTGCCAGCTCTAGACACTGGACAACACAGTCATAACCACTGACCCCACTGCTCCTAGCAACTGCTTCAAAATGCCACCACCACCGTCACTAGAAATTAGTCTCTATGGTCACTCTTTTATGTCATTATTGCCTTTTAATTCAACATCAGGAAATGGATGCACTTGAATGGTTGATGTGCATATACCTGGTTGATGTGCATATACTTGAGCTGCCCTGGCAGTTGAAAAAGTGACATCTACTCTTGTCAGGCATTATAAAAAGGGATGAGCTCTGCCAATCACCATGTAGTTGGGAGTACTCCAGAGAGGAAGAGTTTTCAAAGGATGGACAAGCAAATGTCCCCAATTATTTAGCTCACTTGCCTAAAACTTTTGGAAGTCCTATTTTAGATTCCTTCAGATCCCTGATACAAGTTTCAGAATCTTTCCTCAACTTTTTAAACTGTCTGAGGCTAAAGGTATCATAGATAATATGCCGAGAATGTTTAGTTAAAATCTGATTTTTGCCTCTTTCCCAGTAAGAAAGTTGTATCATTAGAACGGAGATTATAGAAGCGCAGTAGTGGAACAAATATAAAACGTTCTCTTTTAATCTCAAGTGATGCGACCTTAGCTGTGTCTCTATTTAGCTATTTTACATTTGTTTTGTCAAGTGTAGTAAAGGTAATGAGCCTACCTCAAATGGGTATTGATTAGTTAATGTGATATTATAAAGCTATTTAGAGAAACTTTTGAAGGGCTAAATGTGGATGTAAGACAAATTGTGAGCGGGTGGGGAGATGTATTAATTGCGAGCGGGTATTAATTGTGAGTGTAAACTTAGCTCTTATAATCCAGTTACTGCCTTTTCAAGCAGTATATGTGCTATGGACTGAATGTTGTTGTCTCCCCAAAATTCATACTTTGAAATCCTAATCCCCAATGTGATGTATTACGAGGTGGAGCCTTTCAGGGTAATTATGAATGGGACTAATGCCCTCATAAGAGAGACCCCAGAGAGTTCTCTTGCTCTGTCCACTATGTGAGGTTACAATACGTCAGCAATCTGCAACCCAGAAGAGATCTCTCCCTAGACCCCAACCATTCTGCCACACTAATCTCAGACTTCCCAGCCTCCAGAACTATGAGAAATTAATTTCTGTTGTTTATAAGCTACCCAATCTATGGTACTTTGTTATAACTGCCCAAACTGACTAACACAGTATGTTAATAAATTTAAGGAACATGGCAAAACAAGGTAAAAGTCTGTTGCTGTGACATCACTTAAACCCTCTTGTTTACAGAAAAAAAAATTAATTTATATATAAATATACATATTTTTTTCTCTGCTGTTTTTTTCCCTGATGACTAATGCACTGGATGAATTGCCCTTTGTCCTCTACCATTTCCAATCTCCTCAATTCTTGATTTACTTGAAAGAAGGAGTTATGATATGTGGCACCCTTAACCCCTTTTTAAAAAGGCTTGTATATAAGGAGCTGATTATTTAACTTAATGGAGGCAGTGAAGTAGCTGAGAGTATTCTTATCTTGTTTAAAAACAATCCATGTGGACATCAAACTGCCCTACAGAATGAAATAGGATAACACACACACACAAAAGTTGGAATGACAGATGAATAGAAAGATGGACAGGTAGATAGGTATATATGTGATATAGCCAACTATTCACTAAAGAATCTAGGTGGTAGGTATATCGTGGTTCACTGTATGATGCTTTTGACTTTATGAAATACATAACTTTCTCTTTTTAAAATTAAATACTGGGTAAAATAGAAAGAATGTTGGAGTTAGAAAAAGCTTTGAAGTTTATAAAGCACAAATTCATCATTACATGGCAGATTATTGTACTCAATAAATTTTTGTGTGAATGAATGGAATGAATTTGATAAATACAATCAAAAGTCAAGATGGATGGGGGACTGCTAAATTGTATAGCTAGTCAGTGGCAGAATCACAGCTTAATTCAGATTTACTGACTCCTAAAGAGGTGACCCTTTTATTAGTTAATGTTTACATTTGGATTACTAGTCCTAGTCTCAATTAATATGAAGCAAGTCCAGCTTGAGACACACGTGCAAGTTTTTAGGATATGGTGTGGCGTCTGGCATAAATAAGCAATTTTTCCTTTCTTTTCAAGAAACATCATTTATGGAAGTTTAATGGATTTTGAAACTTGATCACAAGCTGGTGATCATTTCTAACATGACCTAACTCTAACTCTTACCTTTACCATTTATTCATTAGAATTTCCCTTTGTGGTGTATGTGTGTGTGTGTGGGGGGGGTGTATATGTTGGGTGGGGTGAAGGGAGGGCGATTGTGAGGAAGGAGGGCACAGCGGTACCTCCCACCCTACACAACTCAAGAGGTAGAGTTAGCTCCCCTTCTCTTCCCTTTCCTACATCAACAAGTCACATTCTGATATTCAAAAAGTTTGGGGCTGGATGTGTTTCAGAATTCAGAATATTTCAGATTTTAAAAAGGTGTGTTATGTATATATGCCTTAAATACATCTCCAAAGTGGCATGGGTGGTGCCCCATAATCAAATATATTAATATATCTGAACTGAAATATATAGACATTTACAACAAATGGGATAAATAAAGACTATAAATAACCTCCCACTGATTCCTGTCAGATCAAGTTTTTCTCTTAAAAAAGGAGCCAAAAAAATTTCAGAGCTTTTTGAATTTCATACTTGCAGATGAGGCTCTAAACCTGTACTCTAGGTGTATTAAAGCTCTGATACTTGGGAAAACGAGGAGTGCTTCCCAAACATGCTGCATTCTCTTCAGGTCTGATGAATTCTCTGTTTGTACTGAGAAGAAAATGAAACGAGATTGACATAGATTACAGAAGAATTTGAAATAATAGAATGTACTTTGTTTGTTTCTAAGTTGCTCTCACTAAGCTAGCAATTCTGTAGTGTTAAGCAATCCACTTGGCCCAAAAATTTGGTATAAAAAAATGGAAAGAATGATTTACCAAAGAAATTCCCCTTCTTCACCTGGGTGACCACTCTACAACATTTTAGGGTCAGCTCAGACGTCATATCCTCTAGAAATGCTTCCATCACTCCTCAGATGAAGTTAAGTATCCATCCTATGTATTCCCATAACAATCCATGTCAGCTTTCAACATACTACCCTTTTCCACTATATTTCTCTAGTTCCTGATCTGTCTTCTACACTTTGAGGACGAACACTGAAACTTTGTTCTCAGCACTCAGTAGGTTCTTTATTAGTCGAATGATTCAGGTTTTAATTGAATGAGTGGGTAAATAGCTGTTCATTAAATAAGCAATACTGACTGATGTCATGGCACTTTCTGCTGGATCCGATGCAAAAGTTTGACACTCTTTGATGAAATTAAATTTTAGTCTATGATAGCCTCTTCCAGGTAACAGGGAAGGGAGGAGCAGAACACCTTTATTTAGTGGATAAGAATATTCGTGGAAGTAAAGATATCATGGAACTGGCCTCCCTTCCAGACTTTCCAGGGCTGTAAGCAATATATGAGAATACAATGTACCTCTACAGGTCTTTGCTCCAGTGCCCTGCCTCCAGTCACTTGCCTCTGATGACTGTTCATACAGCTCCCACCACCTCTAGATAACTTGTCTCACTTTCTCTTGGCTTTATATTTCTATTTCCTTACGTCTTCCAAAGCTTCATGATGTTTTGGTATCTCTTTTCTAGAGAATTTTTGCCTTGGTCTCACTGTTTTAAACTGAAAAAAAATTTTTTTCAGATACATTTCTTATACTGTCCATAGATACCAATTAGTACTGAGAATTTGCACTTAGCAAAGTTATTATAAGAACTCTTGGGCACTATGTATGGAGAAGGAAGCAGTAGCCAACCACATGAGTTATGCCTAGGGTAGCAGAGAGAGGAGGTAAAAAGCAAACATAAAAAGCTAATTCTGGTGGCTTTGATCAGATCCTCTAAGCATCATTGCCTCTTTAGAGTATAGACTCACATGATGTGACTCATTCTTTCTAACTCCATTGCACTAATACATTCCATTATGTCTCCACTAGCTAATGCCCAACTACTAATTAATACCTCTCATCAGCTGGGATCCATGCCCTTAGCACACATCAGTCAGCTCAGAGTTCAAAATATGGTCAATAATTCTTTGGATAATTCTTTTAAAAAGCACTGTATTGCCATTTTAAGAGCTCTAGTCAGGGTAAAACAACACCAAGAACATCAATAATAATACTAATCGTCATGATTAAATTCCAAATGATTATTAAAATAATAAAAGTTCTGGAAGTTGAGTAAGCAAAACTGACTTGTTTTCTGCCTCTGTTATAGTTAAGCACATCAATACCATAGTAAAAGCAACATAGTAATAGAAACATAGTAACCTTTGTTTCTGAAATAAATACAAACAAAGCAGCAAACAGAAACAGGGCCATCCTGTCTAGAACTAGCCCCTAAATTAATGAAGGCTTGGGCCTTTTTTACTGAAAGGTACTAATGCCCTTGTAAAAACAAATCTGTTCCTGAATACTGCAATATGATTTCTGAAGATATATGATAACTCTTGTAGATGCATAATCATGTGAAGAGACTGACTGACATATTTGTTTGCTTTTTTTTTTTTCCCAATTACAAACACGACTAACAGCACCCTGGTAAACTTATGGTTTTATTTCTTCTAATGATTGCTGCGTATCTTTTTTTTTTCTTTTCTGAGGGGGTAGAAGGATGGTGATTAGTTCTTTTAAAAGCTGGACTTTATTTTTTAATTTTTTTTTTTGTCTCTGGGCTTAAGTCTAGAAACAGAGTGCCAAGAGCAGGGCAGGGTTTATAAAGTTTGTGAAACATTTGAGGCATTGGTAGGAATGGAATTAGCACATGGGAGTAAAAGTGAGCCATCTATGGAGGAAGTAGCATGAAATAAATCATGGAAAGTGACAGGCTCAAAATGGGTCAGTCTAGTTTGGTTGGACCACGGGTTTCATGTGGTAGCAGAAAGGCAATAATGTAGGAAAGATAATATCATCACCTCAGATATCGTGTTACCACTGGTGCTTTTTACTAAATAGAGCATTAATATACACCATTGCTAATATTCAGCTGCACACACGTGCATTATGTAAATAGCCTTAGATGTCTTCTGTAATGAATATTTTCCATGTTGAAAGCTTCCTTAGAGGACAGTCTGAGACATCCAAGGAGCTTCATTACATAATAAATAATCTCTACATCTTTTTCTCTTGCTATCTTTCTCAATGAAATAAAAAGTCATACTTATTTTAATTGTTTTTTCTTTTTCTCAGAAACCATGCAGACTGCAATGGAAATATGAGGATAAAGATTATTTTCCTTGGCAGTCTTTTAGTGTGCCTTTTTTCTGCAATGTGTTCTAAAAGTTCACTCTGAGATGAATGGCTCCTATACGTTTCAAAGAGAAAATAGCAAGTAAGGACATTTCTCCGTGTCACATATAGTAATTAAATATAAAAAATAAGCACAGCCACACTAATAAATGTATTTCAGGAATCGTGTACAGAAGTTATCTACTCACCTCCCACCTCTCCTGTGGGAATGGATTCCCCTGGCATTTTTTCTCTATAGAGTTAAACTCGGTTGTGTTTCTTGAGGTGGATAAGTATCCATCTGTGGCCCTGATCACCACCATTATTATGTGTTATTAACCAATGTGAAAATTATCACGTTACATAATGATAGCAGTTAGTTAGTACCACTTGCCCTCACATTCTTACTTGAAAGTGTTTCCTGCAAATGAAGAGTTTAAAATTGAAATTTATCTTTTAAGCAAATTAGATATAGTTTTTTGGTGTGTGTTCCAAATATTACTTATATATCATTAATATTATATGTAACATAATACATATAATAATATTATTCTTAAAATTTTTATATTATTTCTCCAACCCTCCATCAAGTGTGAATAATAATCACTGATTTACTGTGGAATGTACGATTGTCTAGGATGACAATGGCTCTAGAAACCAGACTTGGCCAGCCTTGAGGGTAATTAAAAGAGTGACTTTTTCAGAATTTCAATTTCAGGCTTTCTCACTGAGTAAATTATAAAGATGTACCCCAGGGAACTTTAAGGAAGTAATGAGGATTTCATTTCCATATGTCAGATTAGTTTTTTCCTAGTGTAACTTATTATCAGAAAAGGCCATGAGCTAAGTTTTTTGGCTCATCCAAAGCATAGAAGGCGGCCCTGAACAACATTTTCCAACAAAAGACACAAGGAGAAAGTCAGCTCTGGTGGAAATTTGCCACTGGAATATTTTTCATGCTTGCCATGATTCTATAGGACCATCTGTGGGCATTTGTGCAAATGGAAAATAGGCATGTGCAGAAAAGAATCCATCTTCAAAAGTGATATGACATTTTCTATCCACACTATATATAACACTTCCCAGTGTTAAGGCTATTTGATATAGCAAAGATTTGGAAAACACATTTTGAATTAACCTGCTTCATAGTGTCTCCAAACTGCTCGTTTAAATTGAACTTCATTGGATCTCTCCAGCTGGATATACTCAGATTCTTATTTTAGAACAGGATTTTAAAATAAGAAGGTCTAATTTTGAAATACTTTGTAACTGGCTTGCAGATGCTGTAGATCCAGAGAGTACAGCTAATTGCTTGTAGGGGCATCTTATAGATTTGAATGGTGTCAAAGGCTGGAACTCATTACACTCACTATTTCATCTTTCTTTTTGTCAGTTTGTGATGCTAATTACATGCTCTTGGCAACTTCTGGGATCCCTTTCACTCTAATACTGGTGATGTTTTAGAAACTAACCCATATCTCCATTTTACTTTCAGGAGCAGGTACTAATTTATATGGATTGGGATTTTGTTTCTTAGGGATACAAGTTTTGCTGGTAGACCACCCAAACGTAACAAGGAGTACCTGCCATTTCATACCAGGAGTAAAGTCTGTTTAATAACTCTGTGGTGGCACCAGGCCACAGAGCTAATATCAGCATCTCTGAGTATGTCTGCAAAGTCCTCAAGCTAGTAAAAGTTGATCCAACATCTGGGGGGCTTTGTAAAATGGGATTTTGAGCACTCTGTGTGTGCTCAGTGGAAAATTATTTTTACAACCACATTATCTAAAAGAGTTGGAATACTATACAGAAAATGATGAAACTAAATGTGTTAGAGCTATTTCAGTTTAATGTCTAGGATGGGCATGATGACCAAATTTGGATCACCAATATAGAGAATACATTTTCTTTTAGTTGAAAGGGAGAATAAATATAGAATGCTCAGATAAAAATGTCCTCTATTTTTATTCCCAAGCTTATTTCGGCTTTGATCAACTTTGGAATAACTGCACTTAAAAGAAACAAGTAAAACTTCTACTCCTGAATTCATACAGTTCCCAAGAAAATCCATTATTTGAGCTTATAAGTGGATTAAATGGGCAGTAAAACAAATCTTTCATAGTCTAGAAAGCTTCAGATAATGTATATATTCCATTACTTAAATCATGAAAGTTATAAACCTGCCAGAAACAAACAGTGCATCACTTGATTTGATAAACTAGGATAGACTTCACCTTAAGAAGTATTTATAAAATATACTTGTTTTCCCCTTTATAATAATTTGTGACTGTACATCCTCTTAATATTGAGAAAATGCTTTACCTTTGTTAGAAGCTAAATTTAGAAAATAATTTAAGAAAATTATTTTATCACTTTCCTTGGTATCTTTTCCCAATTTTAAGTATTTTAGCCACTGTAATCAGCCATTGTCAAGTGAAGCAATGCCTCACTTGATCCAAAGAAGCCAATAAGGAAAGCTGTAACAGATGCAGCGGAGTAAATTGTAGCTGATTACTAAGAAAGCATATATACAGAAAATCAGGTAGTAATAAAATTGATTAATAAGCATAATGTATGGAATGGAAAAGAAAAAAATCTCTTGGTCAGTATTCATCATTAAACTGCAAGTATAATCCCAACTTCAAGGCTTTCCTAAAATTACATCTCAGCCAAGTTGCGTGGTAATAGAATGACCCTTTTACTTAAGGCATTATTCATGTTACTCATCATTAACAAAGAAAAGCACAAAATTTGATTCTAGGTATTACAGTAAACACTTCACATCTGTTAACTCATTTAATTCTCTCAACACTATCATAAAATATCACCTCAGTTTTTCAGATGAAGAAACTAACAGAATTAGAAACCAAAGACTGTATTGGAAACCAATGGGACTAGAAAAACAAATTCAGGCCATGTTCATCTAGTATTAAAATGCAATCTAAACTTTCTCAACTAAATGATAGTTGTCACAAAAATTAGCAGAAGATATGGCCTTTAACCTTGAGATAATAATCTACCAAGTGAAATAAAACTATCAACAAATATCCACAACAGAAATTAATGAATGAGATAAAACTATATATAAAATAACCACAATATATTCATCGTATCATGGAGGTGTCCACAATGTTCTATGGCATCAGAGAAAAATGAAACCAAAATCTACAGAAGGCATCAGAAAAGTCTTATTGGCAGAATTAACATAGGCAGTTAAGTCCCAGATATCAGAAGAGATGACAAATTTGACAAGCAGGCAACAAAGAAAAGGAATTTGAGGAGGGTAATAGCATATTCAAATGTATTGTGTGCCATATAGTGGAGTTTAACTCTTCTTGTAACCATTACAGCATTATTGAAATACGGTAAAGAGGGTAATATTGATAATATAATATTGCTGATTTAGAATAAGAGTCTGGCAGTGATATCAAGCTTGCATTTGAGGGGCTTAACATGAAAACAGAGCTATTTGAAAATTCTACATAAAAAAGAATGAGAACCTCTCCTATGGAAGTGAAGATAAAATAATGGTTGAAAAGATATTTTGGGAAATCAAATCAGTAGGATTTGGCTATACAGGATGACAGAAAAAAAACACTGCATTTGCTTGAAAGTGTTTGTTTTAAAATGGGTAGAAATATTTCATTCAAATAGACTGAAGAACACCAAAGTTTTATTGTTTTCTGCTACAGATGCTTCTAAGAGCTTTGATGTGTACAATCCATGAAGGCATTCTAAAAGAAATTAGAATCAGAGCATAGTTTTTAAAATATAAAATCAGATGCCAATTCTAAGACAGGTTAATTGGTAATGAGAAAGGAACACTAGTTAGGGAGTGTGAAAATCAAGTCCTCAACTGTTACTAACATGTTTGAAAAAGTAAATCACCTTCTCTGGACCTCAACTTAAGTGATTGTACATGGGACTATTAAGGACAGTAACAAATTCTCTTTCAGTTCTTAATCACAGAGTTCTCTTGGGTACTCTTCTAAAAATAGCACTCTCCAGTTGTAAAGGCGTGTGGGTGAGGGCAATTATTCTTACTTGGATCATTAAATGAGCAGTAGTAATAAATATCTGAGTGTGTAAGATGGTGGAATATATAAATTAAAAATTGACTCCCTTGAGTAATTCATTATCTACAAAGGACAAAACAGATCAATAGTTTGACTATTTGCTTCAAAGGATCGTCATGATCAAATGAGATAATGCATATAAAAATGCTTTGAAAAGAAGAAAACATATAAACATCAGAGAGTATCTTTCCGGATACAACCATTGTGTTAGAGACATCCATGGTACCAAAGACCAGAGTAACATTCAGTATTTATTCAACAATTTTTATTAAGTGTCTGCTATGTGTTAGGCACTATTTTAGGTATTGACTTATAATTTGGAAAAAAAAATGATTCTTATTTCCAGGTGTTTTAACTCTAGTTGGGATAGGCAGGCAGTATTCAAAATACCAGCTGTAATTAAAATATAATATAAAATATAATAGTGTTTTGTCATAGTGACTGAGAAACAGCTCTATAGATGTGGCCAGAAAAGACCTTTGAGGCTGCGGGCAAAACTTGAATGACAGAGTATCATATCACAAGGACAAAGAAGTAAGCAGGAGCCGGACCATATAAAGCCAGAGCAGGTTAGGAGCGAGATTTCATTCTAAGGTGGTTTTTGGTAGGAGAGCAAATGATTTAGTTTCCATTTTAACTTATTTTACTACTATTTCTTTATGGAGAGTATAGAAGAAGAATACTGGAAGAAGCAGCATGAAGAGTTAATTTACAGATGTGAAATGATGGTGATTGGGTCTAGGTTAGTAGAAGTTAAAATAGAGGGAAGAGAATAGATTTAGGATGGGTTTTAAAGGAATTTAAAATTTAGAATCGACAGGACTGGCTGACAGTTGAGATGCTGGAGTAGGGCAGGGAAAGAGAGAAGCAAAGATTATCTGATGTAGCTTCTTAATAAATAACTTTTGAATGAAAGAATGAATGCTAGAGCTGAGTGTTGGGAGCTATCAAGGAATTCACCAGGTTGAAAGAGAAAAGGGCATTTAACAGTAGCATATACTAAGGTTTGCCCCACTTCTTGATATCTGTCCTGTTAATAGCTTAATTCTCTAGCTAGCTGAAGATTCACCTTGGAGTTGGATTATTGTATCCTCTCAAAGAGCAACAGAGGATTCTCTCTCTCAAACTCATCTCCTGAATGGGTTATGAGCAAGCCAGAAGTGCTGGCTCCATTTTCACTATAACCTTCAGGTATCTTTGGCTGTCAGCCTTCATATTAGCTAAGCACTTGTAGAGAATGACTCTTAGTTTTTACTTCTAATATACACTAATATATAATATACATTAGAGTATATTAGGGTCTACATTATAAAATGTCTTAAATCATCATGGGAAGGTGAGAGATTAGAGTTCCAAATTAATGCCTTTGCTAAGTAGAACTAAACAGATTGAATCTTCCTAATGAAATTTAGGAATGTCAATGAAATACACATAAACAATAAATTTTTCATTAAAGATAACATAGTATGAAGGCATTTAATGCTCTTCTAACAAAAGAATAGGCTGATTGCATTTATAAAAACATTTACAAAAGTCTTTCTTTGAGATGTGAAGTTGAAGGATTTGAGGAATTAAATTGACCTGACATTTCTCACTTCAGGAATGGGCTGGTGATTTCATAATCTCCGAATTTCCTGAAATTGTACAATAAAAATTGAGATATGAATGGTTGTAACAGGCATTTATGTTATCCTTCTGTATTTATCTGGCTTATTTAGAAAAATATGTAATCCATACCTCAATTTCAGAGTGGAATCAGACAGTTCTAGTATATTAGAGATAGGCTGAGACACTCTAAACCAGTCCTGTCCAATAGAAATTTAAGATGAGCCACACATGTGATTTTAAATTCTCTGGTATCCATATTAACCTAAGTAAAGTATAAGTATACCTATTAATATAAGTAAGAAGGGAACAAGTTAAATTACTATTAAAAATATATTTTATTTAGCTAATATAACCAAAATATAATTACTTCAACATGAAACCAATATTAAAAAAATATTCAGATATTTTACATTCTTCTTTTGAAGGGAGAATTTAGGTCTTCAAAACCAGGAATGCATTTTACACTTATAGTGCATCTCAGTTCAAACTAGTCACATATCCAGTACTCAGTAGCCACATATAGCTAGTGACCATTATATTGGAAAGCACAGCTCGAATCCATATTTAAGAGACGAAGAACATATGATCCTACAGAGATTAATAAATTCACCCAGACCTTTACAATCTAACTTGTATATCTCACTCTCATAATGTTGGGCTTGTGAGTAATAACTGTTGACTCATTCTTCACATTTATCATGTGCCAAGCACTGTTCCAAGCCCTTTACAGTTATTAACTCATCTAATCATCGTAACAATAACGAAGGTGCTATTTTCTCTATTACATTGACCAGGAAAACAAAGCATGAAAAGGTTAAAGCTTGACCAAAGATATCAGCTTCTAAGTGGCAAAAAAAGGATTTGAACCCAAGGAGTTTGCCTCCAGTATATATTCTTGACTATGACAGTTTTCTGGCGAAGTGTAAAACAAATTACTATATTTTATAGTTGAAAGCAAAGTACAGAACAATACCGTCAGTCAAAGGCAGTATGTGCCTAATGTTTCATCGACTATAATGCTTGTTGTGCTCAAATGAACTCTTGAAATAATGTTTTTCTAGTGAGCTTAAAGCATCTTTTCCAGCAAATCCACTGCATTTCTGGCAAAATATGTTGTTATGGGCTGAGTGTCTGGCACCCCTTCCAGACAAGCTTCAGGATATTTCACTTTCTCTTTTTGACTTTTCAGTCGGGTGGATTTCTTTTTACCTATAGCTTTTGTTTTGTTTTCTTTTTGTTTGTTTGCTTGCTTTGATATCATCATAGGAAAATGGTGGATTTGTATTTCTCTGTAGTTCAGGACATTTATTAAGCATCGCAGTTAAAGTCTTTACATATTTACTTCCATTACCTTGTTCCTGTTACTGAATGCTGATACGCATGGGGCTATTTTTGTTATACAAAGAAATAACCAATTGATTACCTTTGTAACAAAATTAGCAATGTCAAACTGTTTGTATGCATTTTTAGAGATATTTGATATCTTAGATGTACCTTAAGAATGAATGAATACCTAATCAATTTCTTTATAAAAGAAACTGATCTGACATTGACAAAATTAAAGTTGATGCATCATGAGTCACACCTATTCATGTTGAAAACTCCCAGGGTTGAAGTACTGGTGCCAAATATAGGATGTCCTTTCTTGTACATTCCATTCACTTAAATCAGTTAAGAATTTATGTTAAGATTCTCTCTTTCTCAGATAAATACCATATGATATTGCTTATATATGGAATCTAAAAAATATGACAACAAACTATTGAATATAACATAAAAGAAGCAGAGTCACAGATATAGAGAACAAACTAGTGGTTACTGGTGGGGAGGAAGAGGGGTGATATAGGGATGGGGGAGTGGGAGGTACAAACTATTGGGTGTAATATAGGTTACAAGTATGTATTGTACAATTCGGGGAATATAGCCAGTATTTTGTAATAACTGTAAATGGAAAGTAATCTTAAAAAATTGTATAAAAAATTAAAAGATTCTCTCTTTCTACTTCTCTCTCCCTGAGAAAAGACAAATGCATTCATGTGAAAAACTACGTCATACAAAGTCCATTGCACTTAGCCTGCCAACTTTCCTTTCCCAGATTAGATTAAAGGCCATACAGGTTGAACAAGTTATGATTATGTAGGTTTTGCTTGTCTTTGGGGCCTTCAGAAGTAGAAATGGATCTCTGACCTGCTCACTGCTGACCATTTACCAGGCTCTTCCCTTACTTTCTGAGTAACGGTTCTAATGACACTCTGCTCCGCATCATACAACCTTCCATTCTAGGACATCAGATTCAAGGAAACTGAAGACATTTGCTACAGGGATGACAGCTGTTGTAGACCATGCTCACTGTCACACAGTGACTGCACATGCTTGTCTTAAGTCAAAGGATTTTTTAGTATAATTCCTTTATTTCAGAGAGAATCTAGAATTGTCCTCTCAACCACATTGTTTCAAATATGGCTCAGGTTGCCACAGTTAACTAAAGGCATTTTTTCCCTCTAGTTTTAACTTGAAAATAAAATAATAATTTTTGCCTCAAATTTTCTACTCAAGCTTTTATGTTAAAAGTCAAGCAAATATTGATTTCTTTAAAAAGTGGCTGTGCAGATGGAAGTAATTTCCCTGATTATTTCACAGCATACCAGCTTTGGATGTACAAACACAACCCTTGTGTCAGCAGACTCATGAAATACATTCTGAAGATGCTTCTGTAGGAAGCATCGTGAATATACAACCACGTGTGAATTACATTTCCCTGTATGGCTTCTGCAATTCTTGTTCCTGCAAGGCTATATTTTATGAGAACAAAAATCTCCTATATTTAGTAAAAAAAATAGTGTATGCTCATTACAAATGCTGAACAGCAAATCAAAGCATCATTACTGAATAATGCTACTAGTACTTTCTTTTAGCCTCAAAGTGTTTGACGTTTAACCCCTTCTTTTCCTACTAGTATAGGGCTCCTATTCTGTGTCCTGAATAACTTAAGTCCTACTTATAGGAAAAATAAACCTTAATTTAAACCTGAACTGAACTGTCAACTTACGTAGAAAAGAAGTGTAGAGTAAACTCTAGGATAGTTGGGATTATCTTAGAAATACAGTTTATAATAGGTCTCTACAGGCTTAGATGTTAGAGATCCTGTTTGAAAATTTTAAATCTTCAGCACTGCCAGGAAGGTTATATTTGAAAGACTATAATTTAGCTTCTTAAATATTTAATTCTGGCAGTTTCTTAAACGTTATTGTAATAGTTAATTAGATAAAACGCAGAAGATTTTATTGCTGGCTTAATAAAATAATACGACTAAAGCCCAGGTTCAATCATATAATTTCCCGATCAGAAGCATGCAGTCACTCTCCAGTTACCTACAGAGCAAAATGTTAATCCTCTCACCTGTATTTAAGGCTCCTGTACTGTGATTCGACTTATGCTACCCGTCTTATCACTCTGTTATATTCCCTACGCCCTAGTCGATCTTATTCTTAAAAATATTCAGGATTAAGATTAAAGAGCCTCTCTTGATAACCTGTGTCCATGTTAAGCATTCTTTTTTTTAAAAAATAAATTTATTTATTTTTGGCTGCGTTGGGTCCTCGTTGCTGAGTGTGGGCTTTCTCTAGTTGCGGTGAGCGGGGGTTACTCTTCGTTGCGGTGCGCAGGCTTCTCATTGCGGTGGCTTCTCGTTGCAGAGCACGGGCTCTAGGTGCGCGGGCTTCAGTAGTTGTGGCTCACGGGCTCTAGAGCGCAGGCTCAGTAGTTGTGGCGCACGGGCTTACTTGCTCCACGGCATGTGGGATCTTCCTGGACCAGGGCTCGAACCCATGTTCCCTGTATTGGCAGGCAGATTCTTAACCGCTGCACCACCAGGGAAGTCCCATGTTAAACATTCTTATCTTACTCTAATTTCTTTCTCCTATCGCACCAGACAGCTAAAATGGTCTAAGTAAATTTTCTGCTTTCATTCAAGACAGGGTGAGCTGTCTTGAAGAGAGGAGACTACATCAATACCATTAATATGCTAAATTTGCCCAAAAATGCATTATTACTATTACATAGAGAATCCCCCCACACATACATAATGCGGATACCATCATAATGGACTCCAGTTTGAAAATATTTCTATTTCTAAGGTAACATGCTCTTTTTCCTCTTCACCCCAGCCCCCAACCAGCATTACACTCGTCAAGGTACACGTATTAATCCTTGTATCATATGAAGCCCTGTGTGGACGTTAGGCGGACTGAGGAATTTTTAGTGGTTGAGTTTTAGACTAATAGATTAAGTATTTTGACAATAATATTCTTAAACTATATGCCATAAGAACAACTAAAGAAATAGCAAGATTAATTCTTTGCTATGTAGAAAGATACATCTTCCTTTAACTACTCTAAGGCCTGTTAATTATAACTATATAATTTTGTCTTGGAATATATGTCCTCATTTCATAATTACTGTTTGCCACATAACTCGCTGACCAGAATAATCTGTGATCTTTCTCAATTAGCAAGAGATTGTGTTAATTTACAAGCTTAACATTAGCATCATAAATTCCTTTCAAAATGGAATAATCTTGTTTACAACTGATTTGAAACTATATTTCAGGTGGTCTTTAGAGGTGATAAAATAACTTATTTATGTATAAAAGTTTGGGATATTGGACCTCTACGCCTGACATTTCTAAATCCATAAAGGCAGGAATGATACTTAAGTGATCTATATCTCCTTGGGATCCCCCAACTTCATCGTAGGGGAAGATTGCTTGCATGCAAAGTTACCCAGGAGATACTAGCAATACTGAAGCATAAGTGACCTTGTACCTCTAAAGATAACATGATTCACTTCCAGCCTCTCCTATGAAGCCTTCATTGAACACTATCACTACCACCACAGCCACAAATAATCTTTCCCTTCTCTGATTTCCCATAGAATTTTGTTGATATCATAGCACTATTGATTACTTTAAATATTTATCTCACGTTAGCCTAAGAATTTCTGTAGATCAGACTTTTCATCTTATTCTTTGCTGATTCCCCAAAACTAGCTTCGCAAATAGCAGGTGCTCCATAATGACATGCTAATGGATGGGTGTAACTTTCCTATGCTCTCTGAATTTCTTGGTCTTTGAAAAATGTAGCACTTGGACACACTGTTTTGATAATCAAGTGCTGCTGCCTTTAGTTGTTGCTTAATGATTTAATGTGTATAGCCCCTCCAGGTCAAGAAACTGGTCATATTTTTTGTACCCCACTCAATTTTCAATCAATGGAAAAATAGGTACAGGACTGTTGAGTAATACCTCAATTTCTAATTAATTAAGTTATTTATTGAATAACCACTATGTCAAGGACTGAGATTACCATACTGAATAAATCTGAGACAGTTTTGGTCCTCAGGTTAGGATTATTTCTTAAAAAGATAATTTCAAGCATCATTTCAAACCCACTGAATGAGAAATTTCAGGGAAAGAGCTGAGAAATCTATGTTGTGAAACCTTATAGGTGATACTGAAAATGTTGAACAGGAGTTTGCCAAGAGGAAAAAAAGCATGAGATTGAAGGTAAAGAAGACACAGTTTGTCCCATCTCAGTCTCCTGCTATTCTTCATTGCCTGAATCTGGACACACAAAGAACACTCCACTAGGGCCCCCCGAAAATCAGAAGAAATGCACACAAAAAACAGAACCATCTTTACAAATAACAAATCAATTACTCATGACAAATACATAGTATATATACACATATAAAGACTTTAGATAGTGGACTCGTTTCCTGAGACTGAGATATACAACTGAAGAATTCTTAGTAGTGAATACGGTCTGAAGGAGAAGAAAATATTCGTGCCAATACACCTGCAAGCTGAGTAAGGGAATTTAGGGGAGAAAGAGAAGACTAAATGATAGAATGACAGTAATGTCTCTTAATCAGAACAGTGAGATGGCAGGTGGAGGTATACAACTGTAGTTCTATGTGTTGTCCAATATTTCATGGGGTCATAGAAAAGTCAAATGAATTTTTGAGTCTCATTCCTGGATTGACAGAAAAGTTGCCTTTTGAAATATTAAGAAGTGTGCTTGGCTAATCTCTCAAGGCAATCCTGGGAGCCCAGTGAACTACTAGCAGGGTAAAGCTAGGAGAAACCTGCTCTAACCAAGCAAAATAATTTACATGGGCATCATCAATCTTTTATCAGATACAATGTATAATTTTATACCTATGTAGAAAGCTAGAGGCAAAAAAAAATCCCTGAGAAAATCAAACCAGTGTGAAATTATACACATAGAACTGATCAAAGTCTACACTGAAACACAAGCAATTCTTAAATCATAAAAGACAGATGGGAAATTTTTAATGGTTACATCCTCTCATTTTCCAAATGACAATATACATTATCTGTGGATCTGATTTCCTGATATTTTTAGGCTAAAGAGAAGGCTCTCTAATATCACACTAATTATTGATGGGTTAGTTTCTGAAAATAGTGTTTTTAAGGAATATTTATGCCTGGGTATTCATTAAAGGGCTGCTAAGTGTACTTAAAGTATTCTGAGCAGTTAATTTAATTGATCTGCAAATGGATGGCATTAAGAAAGTCTGGCCAGAGACCTAAGAAATAGTTTGATAAGACTTGAATTTGCACATTCGGGTTGAAAATTATTATAATGTTGACATCCTAAACTCAGTAATGTGCTTTCACCCTCAGTGGGCTAAAGGAAAATTTGAAGTCAGGGATTCTTCATTTCACTGCTTTCCACTCTAAAAATTAGAGCAACCTTGAGATACAAGTAAAAGATAGGAGATATTTCATGACCTTAAGAGACACCAGGCTAACTTGATTTCCTTCCCACCACCATGTACTTTTTCCCTTCTTACCCTTATGTTGTTTTGATGCTCTAGAGCCTGAAAAGAAACCCACTATATTTCTGTTTTCTTCTGATTTTTCACTGTGACTTCCTGGTACAAGCATCTTACTTCATAAAAGTCAAGTAGTACTTGTAAGGACCTGAGAAGGAAAAAAAAGAAATTATACCTTTCACTCTGCCAAGTCCAATGGATTTTCAATACTGTCCAATCAATCAAACGAACACATGCATTTGTTAATTACCTACACTACCTCAGTGCTATCGACAACATAACCTCCTCTCAATGAACTTTAATAGACTTGGAGAAGTGACACATTTAACCAAGAATTAATTAGGTAACTATACAAGACAGTATAGGTTTAAGTGTTGAACTGTATTTTGCTGATTCTCAATTCACATCAGGATTTTAGGTAAGGGGAAAAGAAGAAAAGTGAAAGGGATTGGGGGTGGTAGAATGATAAGAACCTTCAGGAATAGATACTTAATGGAAATTATGCTTCATGTTAGTTATTGAATTTCCTCCATTCTACACTGAACTTATCCACAGGTAAGCTTTTCAGATAAGCTGCAGTTCCAGGTGCTTTTATAGTGAGGCAGAAAGCAAGTGAGAAATGGGAAGAGATGTACAAGGATTGGCAAGGCCACTTTGCTCTTCCCCTCTCATTTCCTCTTTATCATCTCAGCATCTGAGTCCTTCAAGGGAAATTACAAGACCAGAAGTGAGGAGTTCCTGGGAGGATTCCAAGAGAATTAATTAGATGCCTAGTCTGGATTCTTTCATTTTGAAGAAAGCATACACAATTTCTATATTAACCTTCTGACACCTAAACAGATGGGGGTCATCTTGAGGAAGACTGAAAAAAAGCCAAGGCAAAAGTTGTTTATTTCTGGGAGTAAATGTGCTATATGCTTGCAAGCTAGTTTGTATGACTTTGCTTATGTATTTCCCATACATTACATGTCATTTTCAGGAAGTGCTTACTCTGTATCAAATCAGATCATATAATTAATTCAACTATGTACAGCAGCTGCCTAGTTTACTGCTTTTTAAAGTGGAGTTTTGCCCACAGATATTGGGTAGAGAAGTGGACAAGGTAGCTTTACGCTTTCAACGGATTAGAACTCAAAAAAATGCATTTATGTTACCAAATTCTTGATCGTTTCTAGGACAAGAACTTTTTGAAAAATTCCTTGCAATTACTTTCGTAAACTTTCCAATTAGACTTATTTTGGGAGGAAGTAGTAGTTGTTCTTCTCATTAGTGCGTCCAACTATAAGGCAGGAAGGATTTGAAAATAACCAGGAAGCCAGGTAAACTAAGGTCAAAGCTTGCAACATTTAAATAAACGTTTTATCTTCTCCTGAGTTCTTAAAGGAGCATTTATTATTTTAATCAGAAGTCACAGCATAAATGCTAGAGGGTGGTGGCTGTTGGAGTGAGGTGGAGAGCAAGGAGAATCAAGCCTGTGACAGGATTTTTAACTTGGCTCAGCATCCATTATCTCAAAGGTGACTGTGTCATAATGACAGATCACAAAGGGAAGAACAAATGATGAGCTGGGGTGGGGTTTAAATAGAGGCACAGAATGCTCATTAGTTACATCAATCTTGACCTAATGGAAGACTTGGCTAAGGAAGGTGGCATGAATGAGACTAATGTTCTAAATGCAGGATGCTGGCAGAACAGAAAGTTACCAGAAGGTCATGGGCCATAATCTCAATATTTAGTTTATGGACTCTGAGAGATGAGTGATGAAAAATAACCATTACTTGAATAATATTTGGTAATGAAAATTGATTTCAAATGCCATAACACACACGCACACACAGAGCACAGGTGCATAGTTAATGCACAGATGCATTAAATCATGATACAAGTTTAATTTAGGATGAGTGCTAAATTCACCTGCTTGATCTCCTTGGAGATGTCATTGTATTTTGTCAAACACACTCTCCTTGTAACCTATGCATAAGATTTTTGAAATATGAGAACTGTAGGAAGAAGCCCAAGTTGAAGGATTAAAAGTAAAAGTATATGTGCCAATACTCTCCTATCAGTTAACTATATTTAGACCCCAAAGCATTTAAAAATAACTAATGGTTGAACTGCAGGAATGTCTGAGTTTATAATTTACCATTTCCTTCAGTTAGAAAGTAAATTAGAGCTGTTGTGGGACTTTTTTCACTTCTGCTTTTCTTTTTTCTTTTTAGAATTAGAATATCGAGGAGGATAAGTGATAGCACAATCTCTTGCCTTTGTTTCCACCAGCAGGGAATAAGTAGATTAGATTACTATTACAAGTTACAGCATATTGCTTGAATGAATTTTTGTAATTAAAATTATACCGAAACTGCCTTATATACCAGACTGTCCATTTCAGATTTGAGGCAATCTAAAGCATGAACTATATCAATGTTCAGAAGTCAGTCTATTTCTTGAGCTCTTGCAAGGTTTATTTCAGGTAACAATTAATAATATATTGACTGGTAGGCTGAAGGGAAGGTGGGGGATGGAAGGAGAGAGGACAAGATAAGGAATGTTAATCTTTTGAAGTTTACTAGAACTTGGGTCTCCTATGTTGTTCACATGATAATGCAAGAGTCCTCTATCTTATATTAGAAAGACTTAGGAACCAGACAAAATCAGAGCCTTTGCTAAAGGCATATACTCATATTTCAAGCTCTATATCTAAAGACAAGCCAAGCTAAATCCAAGATAAGAAAGATAAGCTCAAGGAAAAGCATGCCAACACAAAGGATTTCTTCTCCTTTGCTAAGTTTTTCCATAGCTTTAAGTTTTCCTAAGCAACCAGTTTCTCAGGTTGTAAGTAGAGCTAAGTTCATTTTCACCACATCACTATGACTTGAGTGATAGTAAGAGTTCCAAGAAAGGAATTATAAAATAGATTGTTCCCTAAGCATTTGGACTCAATCAGTATCTTTGAAACTAAACTACTGATTAAAATTCATCAGCAAAATGTTCTAGGCACTTGGAATTCAACATTGAACAAAATAGAGAAAAATGCCTCTTTCCTTAAGCTTATAGTCTACAGGGAAAAGGCAAACAATTTAAAAATGTATGTAACTATTAACAAACAAATAGCACTTATTATGTGTCAGGAGCTGTTCTAAATGTTTTACAAATATTAATGCATTTGATCCTTGCTACAACCCTGAAGTCGGTATGTGAAGGGGTGTATTACTTAAAGATAGAGTAGTAAGTTGAAGATGTCTACCACAAACACTGAAGCAACCACTATGAGATATTGCCTTGTCGTAGAAGTTTTTTTTTAATTACCAAGGCTGATTAGTTTCCTTTTCCCCATTCTTTCCTAGCTTTCTCTACTTCTCGTCTCATTATGGCAATTATTACGTTCTGTTATAGTTACCTGCCATTAGATTATGCATTGTTGGAAGCTGGATCTGGGTTGTATATATATCTCTGAATTTTCTAAACCTGTCATTCTTCCCATGCTCAGTATTTGTCTGTTGGATTTAACAGACCTAGAGGGGAAACTACACAGAACCTAACTCCAAAATTGTCTTTATTTTCCTATTGTTAAAATTCCTTCATTAAAGCTTATGTCTTTGTTAAAATCCCTTCATTAAAGCTTATGTCTTTGGGGAAAATGCTTTGTCCTTTATTAACGTGTAAATACTTCTGACTTGGCACATTTCAGGCTTTGTCGGCTATTTACACCCTGGTGTTAATTGCTTTATCAGAGCCTTTCTATTGTGTGCTGCCAGCAAGTTTTAAGAAGGGAATATGTATGAGAGTGCGCGTGTGTGTGTGTGTGTGTGTGTGTGTGTGTGTGTGTGTGTATAAAGAAAAGAGAAAGGAGAAAGAGCCTAAGTTTAGTTAATGCCTGGAGGGGAAGATGATTGATGTAATTTAGCACAACAAATGTTTGCCTAGAACTGGAGGGGACAAAACAAGTAAAAACTCCAAGCAGAATAATAATTTGGTGCCTGGGAAAGCTGAAAATCTGGAGTCATTAACTATTCTTTAAATATTTGTTCAAACATCCAGTAAGAGAATGACGGGACAATGGAATATTATTCAGCCTTAAAAATGGAGGAGATCCTGTCATTTGAGACAACATGGTTATTGATGCCCACTAGACACTCTATCTTCATCTGTGTTTCACATAAAAACTGTATAGAACAAAGCACCAAGTCCCAAGAGACATGATACAATTAATATTTAATGCATTTTAATTTTGGAAATAAATATGTGCTCTAGACCATCTCCTGATACATCTCCCAGTACTTCAACTTGCAGGAGATCCTGCTGCTTTTTCAGATGAACACTCTTGTAACACAATAAGATGTTAAGATGGAACTTTTTTCTCAGTTTTAGCTAAGGTGTCAGAAAGCCAAAAACAAGAAAAAATAGATGGCAAATATTCTCACATTTCAAAGAGAGGTGGTAGACATCTTATGCAGTATTTGTAAAAGACAAGACAGAGGGTCGTTTATGAGACCATAAGCCAAAGACTCACCTCTCACAGAAGAATATGGAGACACTTTAAACCTTGCCTGGTAGGAGGTGGGATGTAACGTCAGTATACATGTTGTTGTTTTTTTTAATTTAATTTACTTTAGTTTTTATACAGCAGGTTCTTATTAGTGATCCATTTTATACATATTAGTGTATACATGTCAATCCCAATCTCCCAGTTCATCCCACCACCCCACATCCACTTTCCCCCCTTGGTGTCCATATGTTTGTTCTCTACATCTGTGTCCCTATTTCTGCCCTGCAAACTGGTTCATCTGTACCATTTTTCCAGACTCCACATATATGCGTTAATATACAATATTTGTTTTGCTCTTTCTGACTTATTTCACTCTGTATGACAGTCTCTAGGTCCATCCACGCCTCTACAAATGACCCAATTTTGTTCCTTTTTATGGCTGAGTAATATTCCATTGTATATATGTGCCACATCTTCTTTATCCATTCGTCTGTCGATGGACCTTTAGGTTGCTTCCGTGTCCTGGTTATTGTAAATAAAGCTGCAATGAACATTGGGGTACATGTGTCTTTTTGAATTATGGTTTTCTCTGGGTATATGCCCAACGTCAGTATACATGTTGAAGTACTGAATTCCAGGGACTGAAAAAGAGAAATGTACTTAGCTAACTGAAAATACACAGTCCACTTCTTGGGAAGCCTGTTAAATGGTCCTGGAGGAAGGTTTCTAGTGAAGCAATAGAAGCATTCTTTCTCTGTTCTCTGGTGAACCCACTAAACCCAGAAAGCATGAATGCAAATTACACTGGTACCAATTTAAAAGGATATTATTTGTCCCTTACATTGTTTCCCTCTCCTGTTTCATCCCTGGAGGAGCCAAAGTGGAGAATAAATGAGGAAGAAATAAAGAAGCTAACAATATCTCATTTCTTAAATCTATGGCAGACCTTTTAATTCCTAAATACTTCAATGTGTATCTCTTAAAAACAAGGACATTCTTTTACATGATAGTACAATGATCAAAATAGGAAATTACTTGGTACAATATTATTAATCTGTAAACCTTATTTGAAAATTCCATCAGTTGTCTCACTAGTCATCTTTATAGCAAAATAATGTATATACTTATTCCTGGTCCAACATTCAATGCAAAATCACAAATTACATTTATAGGTCATTTATATTTAGATGTCTTTAACCTGGAAAAGTCTTCCATGATCTTGCCTGATCTTGACATGTTTGATGAGTTTGGACCAGACTGTTTGTAAACTATCTCTTATTGTGTGTGTTTGTTTGTTTTGAGGTTTTCTTATGATTAGATTCAGGATCTGCATTTTTGGCAAGAGTATCCCAAAAGTGATATGTGTCCTTTTCAGTGAATGATATCAGGAAGACCTCACATCGTCTCATTACTGGGTGACTTTTATCACTTGCTTAGGTGATATCTACTAGATTTGTGCACTGTCAGGTTGTTATAACTCTTCATACTTAATAAATATTTTGTGGGGAAATTCTATGTGATGGTAAATATCCTGTTTCTTATCACAAGTTCATCCACTATAGTTCACCCACATAATTCCTACCTAAACAAATATTATGATAGTAATGTCTGGGAAATGGTAATTTTATAATTCTATCATTTCTTCTATGTTTATTGAAATTCTACTGTTAAGTAAGCATTTCCTTTCTCTCCGTTTATTTATTATATTCATTTATATTGCATGGACCCTTGAATCCTAATTTACTCTATGGGTTATGATCTACCAGTATCACTATTTTTTGATACCTATATTCTCCCAGATTTGGTCAGTAGAAGCTACTTCCAGGTCACTCCTATGTTGTTTTCCCATCATTCGTTGAGTCCTCTGTTTCTTTCTGGTTCTAAGCTGATCTTTATATGTTCTTTCCACCAATTCAAGACTCAATCATTTGTTTGAGAGTACAGGTTGCTTTTATTGGAAAATCATATTTAGAAATCAAGATCTGGGTGACAGGTGTGCTCACTGTAACTGCAGTGTTTTGCTTCTAGGCCTAAGCACAGACAATGTTATGAAATACACACACACACACACAAACCTCTACATCTACTTCTGTATCCACACTACCTATCTATCTATCTATCTAAATTTAAAATGTGATTTCTTAACTGTGCCTTCAGTTTCAGTCCGGCACCATAAGGATTATTCTAGCCTTTCTCCTTTCTATATGTTTAGCTTTCAACAGTAATAAATCTCACCCTCATAAAGAACACAACATTTATATATTTGCTTATTCTCAGAATAAACATAAAATAATTCAGAATTTCAAATATATACTACTACAAAAAACAAACTTACTAAGTAGAATTCAATATATGTTTATAGTATATTTTGTCTTCAGCTTTAGGGTATACACTCAACATACTATTTTCAAAGTTACTTGGATTAACACCCCCTTTTATGTAGTCTTGTGATTTATTTTAAGCACAGATTATTTCATTTATCACAGTTTTTCATTTTCATATTTTCTCCCAACCTGGCTAATTGTGTTTGTTCTATTGTTTTTACATTTTTTGAGTATGTGGAAAAAATAACATGTTTCTAAAACTCAAAATTATGGAAAAAATAATACACAAAGAAGTGTCCCTTCTCCCATCCTTTCTATACTGTATCCATCCTTCATCCTTTCCACCTCATTCTTACTCTCTGTAAACAACATATTTCATTGATTTCTGGTTTATTTTTTCCTGAGTTTTCACACAAAGGATAAGAGATATTTATATTTTTTGATAATTCTTTTTTCCCCACAAAACAGCTTATTTTAGATACTTTTTTGTCTTTATGTTTTTTGCTTTAAAACATATTCTGGAAATTGTTCCTTATTCATTTATAGAAATGTATCATTTTCTTTTATACAGCTGCATAGTATTCTGTTGAGCGGATACACAGGTTATTCAACCATTTTCTGAAAATTTGCATTGTTACCAACATTTTTCAGAAGATTTAACTTTAATAAGTTTCAGATTTCTGCTTATTACATGAGAGTGGACAAAATATTTACTGAAATAATTGAAATTTATTCTTGTAGCTAAGGGTGACTGGAGATTTCTTTTGGTATATGCAAGTGAGCACGCAGAAATGGAACCTATTCAAAAATTCATCTAGGAGCTGGGAGAAAGGAAGCAACATAATGGATTTATATGGTTGTAGGAAGAAAGTAAGATGTAGTTTTTAATTGTTGTGCAATATATTCATTGTACACAGTTCTGCATTTCATCAATGTCACAGGTAAATTAAATTTCTGAATATTTCCAAATTAAATATCTGAATATTTTAGCTGTATATTCTGCCTTATATGTATATCCTAATTAAGTATTAAGCATCTGTAAGAACTAAAAGAAGTTAGGCATACAACTGAACAATAACAATAATAGGAATTATCATTATGTGAGAAAAATGTAAAGCAGTCTATATCCAGTCTATATCCAAGTTTATATACAGAGAGAGAAAGAGAGAGACAGGGACAGACAATTATATAGTATAGGAAATATATTGTGTATTATATATTTTATATACATATAATGCCTCTACAAATTACTAAAATAGAGTCTGAAAAGCATGTTAACTGAAGCTATTAAAATTAAGCTGAATCATGTCACCTATATTACTAAATAAGAAAACCTCTTCATCAATAAAGGGGTGTCTAAGTAAGAAGTTTGTAGGGAGAGGTGACCTCACAGACAGTTAAAGACAGGACAAAACCTCTGCTCTGGAAAAGTGTCTTCCAGCTGGGATCAGTAGTCTATGCTCCTTATATAGTAAGGATACTTGCATCTTCAAGTAACAACACACAACAAAAACCAGATTCAACAAAAAAAGGAATTTATTGGCTCAAATAACTCAAATCAGAAGTTTCAGTAGAAACTAAAACAATATTGTAAATCAACTATACTCTAATAAAAATTAATTTAAAAAAAAGAAGATCTTGGCCGGTTTAAAAAAAAAAAAGTTTCCACTTTGGGGAAAAGGCTTGATCCAACGGACTAACTTGGTCTCCAAGAACTGGATTTCTTCTGTCTCTCTTCTTTACTGTCAATAGTATCAGTTGTTTTACCAAGATGTTTGCAAGATGTCTCCAAGCAGCAAACATGACTCACTATTCACCTTGTTCTTTCTTGTTCACCTCCAGTAGGAGAGACTACATCCCATACATTAACTATTAAGCAATAGTTCTGTGCTTCACTCTGGGCCAACTTAGATTACATTTCTACATTGAATAAGACAATATAGCCCGATGATTGCACACACTTATTGTCTTAGGCTTATTTAAAATATCTATCACTAGAGCCTGTGCCGGGGTCACTCTCACCCAAACCACAAGCTGCTATACAGCAGGGGTGAAAATGGGCCGGATACTGCAAAAACCTTCCACAGTATACACAACACCTAGTGATCACTTCATATGTGCCACTATATCTACTTGAAAACAGGGGAGTGGAGAAGGTACTCAACTGGTGCAGCTTCATAGATCATTCCCATACTTCCACTTTAGAATTCCATGAGGGGTCTCTCTTTTCCTTAACTTGAGATGATCAGACTTCCAATAACTATAGGACCTTTTTCCTTGAGCCAAATTAAAAACAAACGTTTAAGTCCTCTCCCTATCCCATATATTTCTGTTATAATTGTTCATTGGATAACAAGAGGTAGATGAGGGGAGAAAAAATTATAAAGATGTTCTCATGTTTCTCCTTTATTTCCAAAACTGAAAGAAAACTTGAGATAAGATTATTTGTTACAAAGAAAAATTGGTAAAAAATTTAATATATTTTAAGAAATTTAACATATTACAAGTTAGAACTGAATATGATCCTTTCCTTCCATTATGTCAAGAAAAATGGAAAAGATGTCACTGGTTTAATAACGAAACATTTCCAAGGTTACTTGTAGTTTCAACTTTTCTATTTTCTCTTTACAACATGTTATATGACTTTGTAGTATGGGAAAATTGTTTGCAGAAATGAAAGCAGTTAATTTGACACTTTAAAAAAAATTTCTTCGTATTAAATGTGTGCTCTTGTGCCTTAAAAGAAAACAACTAGGAGAACTGCTAAATGTGATGCTTATCTGCCGAGAGAAGGAAATTCTCATTCTTGGGAAAATAGACAATCACATTAGGATAGCTGGATAAAAATAAAAAATATTTATGAAAAATAAATATTTGCAAGTCTTAAGGGAAATCATTAGTCTAAACAGGAATGCTAAAAGAACACACTGTATAAGGAAAAAGGAGGGTCTTTTCCCATCACTGACTAATTTATGCAGAAGCTAAACATACAGTGATCATGGTGTATTTGTTTCCACTGCACTGCTTGAATTAATGTCTCCAAGGAATAGACAATCAAGTGAAATCAGAATTAAGAACCTCTTTCCTGAATTTCCAAGTCCCAAATTAGCATTAACTATTTGTTATTCAGAATGCTGTTGTTCAAAACTATCTTAATGAAATTATCTTTGTTTTTGGAACGTATTCCCTATCATTTGTTTCGTGTTTTGAACGTAGCTCCTCGAAGAGAAAATTCATGGGGATGAATTTGCTAATTAAATTCCCCAAAAGGATGTAAGAAGAACAGAGACTGTATTTCCATCCTGAGTTAGAGTAGATACTTGAGGCTCAGTCCACTGCACAACGACACAGAGAGGGAGACAACAGACCCTACCTCCTGATAAACTACAGGCATGTTTGTGGTAAATAAGATGAGTAGCCCCAGGAAATGTTAGGACCCATATGGATCTCACCATCATAATGGAGAAGACAGAGTCTCTAGAGTGGGGTGGAGTAAAGGGAAGGAGTCAGAAGTCTATAGAAGCAGTGGGCCATCCTGACACTTCCACCTTGTTGCCTCCCATAGAGATTATACAAATGATAGACAGGGTAGATAATGTTCAAACAATAGTGTGTATTTCTGGCTAGATGGTAGTATGGGAAAGTCTATACACTGCCTTTGGATGCGAGAAGTCTAGCCTCCTGTGGGGATCTGAAATAATGTTATTTGGTGACATACTCTGAGACCTTTCTCTCTCTCCAAATCTTCACGTGGCAGAGTCAAGAATTTGGATAGAGCTTAGCTATTCGTAATTCTACAGGATGTGGATGACCTAGAGAAACATTATTTCACTTCTGGGAAATTTTTTGTGTGACCTCAATATACTCAGGACTGATGGTCAAAGGGATATGTGTGTATTAAATGCAAATATCCTTTTATATTTTTTTCTTTACTTTTGTAAAGGGAAGAATTTATCAATATCCAGAATCTGAAATTGTGACCATCATTATATTACTTATAATTATCAAATTTTCAGGTATTAATATGAAGGATGAACTTTTAAAAATTTAAATTTGCCTCATAAATAAACAGAAATACATATTGCCTGAATTTTTAAGAACTTTAAAACACTGCATTTTTTTTAAAAGAATGTCAGAAATGCCCACAGAGCTCTTACTGATGAGGTGAGAATCCTGGGCTCCTCATTATCATGTAGTTAATTTGCCTTCTGCCCTGGATTCCCTGGCTTGATCCACCCTCCAGTTTCCTTTCCCCTCCCATGAATTCTGTGCAGAAATAAGTGCGGGGATTGTAGGAGAAGGTGGAAGCAGAGATTATGGTTGGAGATTTGGGGGTGAAAGATTCTCAAGAACTCTGGAAACAGGTAAAGGAGCAGAGGGATACATTGAGCAAAGGTTCTTCTCTAGCACCAGCTGGAAGCATATTTTTCTCCTGTCATCAACAAGCTAATTGTTCCACTCAGTCTCCCAGGTATGCCAGACTGAACTTTGTTGACTTGTTCCAGTCAGATGGCAGAAGGCCCCGAATTCCCTCATTCTCTAGGTTTCCAATCTGGTTACTTGATTATCGTTCTATATGAGAGTTTCCCAGGGTGGACTCTCTCCAAATGGTTTTTATTCTCCCTTATGTCTCAGATCAGCTGGTACATTTAAATGTTTATTTAAATGTTATAATGTTCTAACAAGGAGCTCTGACTGAATCCAGGTTAAGCAAGAGAGGGTGTTCTTTGTCTTATGCAAATGTATTTAATTCCTAAATCAAGGTGGACAGATGTTTTAACAGGATCTAATTTTCAAGATAGCCTAACATGTTTGTATTTTTATAGAAAAGTCATGAAGCAGTGGGTGGGAGCTAAACAAGTTATAAGAGGAAGAAACTGGAGAAGCAAGATGAGAAGCAAAACAAAGCAACCACAGAGGTTTCTGACAGTGATGCAAAGCCAGAAAATTAAGGGCAAGAATCATTGACAGCTATGGATGGCAGAGGTTAAAAACCTTCATTTGGGGGTCAGAACATCTAGATTTGGAATCAAGCTTGCCATCTTAACGTTCTGATCTTCTCAGTAGAAATAGGGCCAGTATTCTTCACTACCTATTTTTAAAGTTGCTATGTCAATTGCAAGGGCAATCATTAGTAAGTGTTAATTATGTTACCAAAAATGTTCTGATTAATAAACGATTAACAGTCAGAGGAAACGAGAAAAAAGAGAATTCTCTTCAAATATTTAAGTGGCCTAGCTGTCAATTAAAGAAGAATTAGTTGTAGACCTACGAGTTTGAACCTGAACCAGCAGAAGGAATTTAATTGAAACAGATTTGAATCATTATATGAAAAAATTTTACTGTTTTTTTAATACAGACTTTGAAAATAATAAAATTGATAGGTATTTATAGCAGAAATTTTGAAAAATTGAAAGAAGTTGAAAGAAAAAGTGTTACGCATAATCCCAGGAATATGAAAACGTTTTTCCCTGAAACAGTTGAATAAAAGTTACTTATTAGAATTTATTTCACTCTTCAAATTAATTATTTCTCACAGTCAGTTTTCTTATTGAATTTGAGAACAAATGAGGAGATATATTCAAGCTATCACCAAGCTAAACTTTTTGTTTATGATAGGAAATGACAGGAAAATTTGAGAACGCCCACAGTAAGTGTGACTATCCTTATCAGCCTGTCTTGTTACAATGGGGTCTGCTTTGTTAGGGCTAGAATTATTTTGTTCCTGTACATCATGAAATATGCAATCATTGACCCTCAGTCTCACCAAAGAAAACTATAACTTTGTATTCTCAGATCAATCAATAATCCTGTATAAAATATATATCCTGTATAAAATACTTTATAATTTAGAACACAACACTGATATTCTGTTAAGAGCCTATTTTTGTCTTAGTTTAAAATAAAGATTATTATAATGTAAGTAGAGGCACCTCCCAGCTAATCATTAACCAAAAGTATGTCACTTAAAGCTTCTACTGTTTCAGTTCACTGTATCCACACACCCACCCCCAACCCTGCTATTGTGTTAATTGGATATGATTCGTGCCAGTAACTCACCAGAACTCTTACCCAGACAAAGTTATCATGTCATTTCATAGATGCTGAACCACAGTTTTAGTTGCCTTTCCCATGCTTAACAGACTTCTTTGTGACAATACTTGGAATCATTCAAGAAGAGGTTTCCTGTTTTTTGTCATTTTACACCCATTATCTTGTTCCATTGTTATCTTGACATGTTCCCTTCTCACAGCTTTGACTCAGAAGACTGAGATAATAAATGAGTTTAGGCTGTGTTCGGAAGAGACTAGAAATTCTCAAGAATGACTGTCCTCTGAAAAGCTTACACAGCTTCACTCTGCCCCCGTTCGGCTCTGCAGGCTCGCCACAGCTGGCTTCTCTGACTACCATCAGTATTTCTTCCCCAAGATGAATTCATATTCACCTCTCAGGTGGGTGGAAAAGGAGACCCTTGTGCAGAATACTGCTACCTAACAGTTGGACTCCTTGTTCATGTGAATTCCCTGAGAACTCAGATAGAAATGGAGCTAACCATGCATAACCTTGCTGATCCCCTTCTCAGGAATAATTCTGGAGATCAAATGAGGATCTCATTCCATTCAGTACTCTGGTCTTTATCACTTTAGCTTTGTCACCTTCTCTAGTCAACCATGATCCTCTATTCCCTTACCCTGCTTTAATTTTCTTCTTTGTATTTTCACCATCTGATCCATTATGCTATAATTTGTTATTCAGCTATTGTTTGTCTCCATCCCCCCCTCCCTCAAAATAAGAGCAAGGACTCTGCTTTTATCTATTACTGCAACCCCAGTGCCTAAAGCAGTGTCTGGAACTCTGTGGATATTTAATAATATTTGTTGAATAAAGGATAAATGACCTAGCTGGAGAGATGGATTATAGAAGTAGCTGAAAAATGTGGTGGTTTGCTTTATCATACACATTTGTTTTCTTGCTTCCAGCATAATAAGCACACACATAGACTTACAAACAGAAATTAAGAGTGGCTTATATGATCATCTTCTGTGAAAAAGAATATGTACTTAATAAATATTTTTTGATTGAGTAAATGCATTCATGAAAGCATGAATTTGACAACCAATCAAAAATTGTTTTTCTAATTAGAGCTCTGAAAGAAAAACCCCAAAATAAAGAAATAAACAAATGGTACAGCCTTATTATACTTCCTTGCATATCTGTGGGGATGTATTGAGAAAGACAGTGAACTTTTCCTTCTAATTGTTAATAATGAGATTATGAGAAAGCCCTAGATCTTAAAATAAAATATAAAGCTAATGTGTACTATTGGATGATAAATAAGTTGAAATTTAATCGAAGAATTAGAAAAAAATTTTCAGTTTGCTCCTCATTTCACTGGAGACACAACTTTTTGGTCGGAGGTGATGACAATTTTCTCAACAAAAAAGCACAGCTAAATGGAACAGTAAGGCCTGAGTGTCTTCCATCTCAAGGTCCAATTTAAAAATAACTTTGTCTTCTCTAAAGATATGGAAACAGGGCCTTGAGTGGGCTCTAGCAGATATAGGTTTTTTCAGCCCATCAATAAACACTGACTTGACCTGCCTTTTAAAGACTAACTGGTCCCACGACCCTTTCAGACTTGCTGTACATAAACTGGACCACAAGGATGTCCTGGGACAAGGATCAACTTCCAAGATCCCAAGGACCCAGCAGTGCCATATTACCTTCCAGTTTCTGGGAGGGGATTCTTGATTTAGCCTTACACAAAAGTGTACAGATGCTTTCAACAGCCTGGCAGGGTGCCCAGTGCAGGAAAAAGTGTTATGCTTCTTTTTGCAAAGTACCATTAAAAGCCATGAACGATGCCCAGCTTGAGTTAGAGATGCTCCTTAGCTTTTTGTCTTACTTAGTGTGCCTTTAGTATTAGTATAAGGTTTCTCTATAGCGGTTTATCAGTTTCTAAATTTTGGGCAGTACAGTTTGGGGAATAATTTTCCCCACGCTTAATAAGTAATAAGATACAAGAAAAAGTACATTTCAAAACTTGTATCTAGCACTATGTCTGCAAAGTGCTATCTCTATATGGACCTCCTTAAAGAAAAGAACTTCCAATTTCTGACAGCTTTCTGCGGCAGTCCCTGATCCTAATTTTCTTCTTTTACAAGAAAAAGAAAATTTCAACTTCTCTTATCAAAATTTATCTTTACCTTTTCACTTCTTACATCTATTCTTGCTCATCAAGCCATCTGTTTACCCCTGGCTAAAATACTTCTAAAGAGTTCTATTGTACCATAGCCCTTATGGAACTATTAGATTGTTATTCATTTTGATAGATTATCAACTGGGATGGGCCATGTTTTACTCAGAGCTTAGTACCAAAGGAATAATCATAATGATATTAATTGCTGCTTTTATTGAAAGTTTATTGTACATGGTAAAATTTTAGACACTTGACATACATGAGGTCATTTAGTCTTCACAACAATTCTATTAGGGATGATTATGTTTTTATAGGTGAAAGAGCAGAAACGCGAAGTTAATTCACACACTTAGTAAATAGTGGAGTTGAGATTCAAAGTCATGTAAAAGTCATCAGTTACTCCTTACTAGAGTGTGTGCAGTATGCCCTCAAATATTTTCTGAATAAACAGTTATTTGTTGAGTGTGGAGTTGTTAGGGGCTTAGTGTAGCCAACAAGATCATAAACCCTCCAAAGTAATTCTGGAAATACCCACTGTTCATTTTATTAGTATTTTCATTGCAAGCCTTTCCCAGTAGCCTCCCAGAAGCCTCACTGTTTTTTACCACCCTTTTGTCTGATGACTGCACCCCAGTCCAGTTTGGCTGGTGCCTTTGTATCTATCAATGAAAAAGTCCTACTTGGATTGTTGGTGCACCTTTGTGTGTTTCCTGTACCTATCCCCCTTGCAGCTTAATTCATAGTACTTAGTTAACTCCTATTTATATGTATGTCTTCTTCTGGGGAGGTACTTAATTTTTTCCTAATGTTCTCTGCTCTTGGGCCATGTCATTTCACATGCAATCTGTACCTTTTTTCCTGACATCTATCTTGCCCAAGTTCTCAGTCTAATCTTCAAAGACACACAACTGAAAGGCCCTGTTACATGGGAAAGGTCAGCTGGTCATGTGCTAAAAGAGACAGACTGTTCATGGTTTGCAGCCTTAGAATCAAGTGAAAACCCCTAACTCCTGAGGAAAGCTGACAGAAGCTTCTAAAATGCATCACGTTCCCCTGTAATGAGAGCTGGCTACACAGAGTTGGAAGCTAAGAGACACCACTGTAGCAGTGCTACTCTGTAATGTTTTGAAAAGTGGCTGCAAATTACAAATATCAACTTTTTAAATTTTTTTGTAATAACCATCACAGAGTTCTTAGAATGGGGTCATTAGTACCTTATTTTTGTAGTCCAGTAATTAGGTAAGTGGTTGAAATATCCAGGGTCATTTCAAATCCCAGTACCTCATTTATGGTAGGCAAAAGAGAGGCCCCCTATAAAGGCCCCGTCCTTTATATGGGATCCATAACACCACCAGCATCTAATATTTCTTCAGTATTTACCGTGTGTAGACATACACTAAGCACTTTGCATATATTATTAAATTTAGTACCTGAGATAGGTACTAATATTATTATCTTCATTTTGCATGTGAGGAAATTGAGACATAGGAAAATTAACTAATTCACCCAATGCCACACAACCAAGTAAATGGAACTAAGATTTGAACCTCAGCGATATAACTATTGCATAGGCTTTGCTTGCTTAACAGGAGTCAGGAGACTCCCTGGAAATGTATTTGGGTGAAAGGGGCAGAATATAAGACTGGATAAGCAATAATTTATTGTCTTGGGGTATCTTCTCAGGATACGGTACTGGAAATTCTGGCAAAGATGTCCAGAAATGTGGCAAACTCACTGCTAAGATGGCTCTTAGAGGTCTAAAGAAAGACCGGGCCAATGCTGAGCAAAGTAGAATGCTTGAGTTGCCTAGGAAGATGGTAGGGAAGGAACAGAGAGATTGAGGGAAGAGGAAAAGCTGGGATGGATATATTATGCAAATTAAGAAAACCTCCCAGAGGATTGTGTGCCATGGAAGGGCTCAGAGGACACGCTATTTACAAAATCTATCCGAAATGATCTAAGAATATCAAGCAGCACTAAGAAGTCCAGTGGTGGCTCTGTAGGTCAGGGCTGATGGTAGGGGAAACAGTTATAGACTTGGGATCATTAATATCCATGGAGATGATGATGCCCCAAAGTAATAGAGGGCAAATGTTGGTGCATAATTGCCTAACAATTTCTGTAATGGCCATCAAGGTTGAAGGGACATCAGTGGGCTCTACTTGACCCATGCTGAGTTGTGGACATGGTTAATAGAACTTTGTATCCCTACAAAGAAGCAGGGGGGCAAGTATTTTTTTAAGGTTAATATCAAAAACTGAAAGAGTGCAAGAATGGAGGAACAGAAGACTGAAAGTGGTAAAAGGTCACTCTCTTGCTTAGACCCTAGAACTAAGCCCATTTTCAAATTCAGAACCCATCGACAGAAGAGGTGGTTGTTTCACTAAATGGAAACAGCATGAAACACCACGGCAAAGAGATTCTGTGAAGATTCTCCCAATTCTTCCCCAAAGGAACCTATGGCTATTTACTTAGGTGTATTTACCCTGGGGAAATAAGAATATCCAGACATTCTGAAGACAGTTAGACACAGTGTCTGATTTGATATCCAGAGAACCAAAACTTTTCATCATGGTAGAATAATGGCTTGTCAGAGCCAGGTGATAAATGAACTTCTGGCACATGGCGCCCATGGTCAAGCGTTCTCTCTTTATCAGGACCCAGTCATACACCAGGAGCTGTTTTTCAAGATTATACTCTAGCAATGACACCACATTTAGTGCAATGGATGCAAGCAGGGCTTCTACTTAGTTAAGCCTACACGAGTCTACATTCCATCGTCACCCTCCTGGATTCATTTAGATTCTGCAGAGGCAGAATAGCAAACTAAATCTAGATATGTATGATACTTAATTTTGTATGTCAATTTGACTGGGCCATGGAGGACCCAGTCATTTAGTGAAACATTATTCTAGGTGTGTCTGTGAAGATATTTCTGGATGATATTTACATTTGAGTCAGTAGACTCAGTAAAGAAGATTGCCCTCCCTGGTGTGAGTGGGCCCCATCTAATCCACTGAAGGCCTGACTGATCAAGCTGGTACGTTAGTCTTTTCCTGCCTTTGGACTCAAATGGAAATACTCGTTCTTCTGGGGTCTTGAGCCTGCTGCTTTTCAGACTGGAACTTAGATAAGCCATCCAGGTTCTCAGGCCTTTGACTTGGACTAGAACTACATTATTGGTTCTCCTGAGTCTCTAGTTCACTGACTGACTGCAGATCTGGGACTTCTCAGCCTCCACAATTATGTAAAGCGATTCCTTATAATAAATCCCTCTCTCTCTCTCTCTTTCTATATATAGATATAGATAGATGATATAGATATAGATATAGATGTTTTCAAACACTTTGTTTGAAACTCATCAGTGAGTTTGCAACAAAGTTACATTTCTCACTGGCTGGTACTTCTCAATGACTGGCAGGAAGAGATAATAAGGCAGGTCTATCCCTGGGAGATGTGGGGTTCCTTGACTGGCAACCTTGGCTCAAGGGCTTCTTACTGACTTTGTCAAAATGTTCTTAGAACTGCACATCAGTCTAAGTGTTTTCTGACCCAATCTTCATCACAGGGGCTAGACTTGTACCACAGTCTGTCAGTTCCCTTTACCTCATAGGTGTTTCCCCCAAACACTTTACCATCTTCATATCTTGGTGCCTTCTTGAAGGACCTGAACAGAAGAAGAGAGGCTGACCGTTCAATTTTGCCTTGGTCTGGTTTCTCCCTAAAGCAACACTTGAGATAACTTCTTGGGTTCAGTTTATTTGGAAGATAATCCCAGGGTGCTGGAGTGGAGAAGCAGAGAAAGTAAGACAGGAAAGGAAGCAAAGCCAGTATAAGGATGTGTTATAAAGACTACTGTAGTGGGCAATGGGGACTCCATTCTGCCAGAACCTCCTGAGAAGGATATAAACAACTCCCAGAATTTTCCTCCTAAAGGACAGGAGCTGGATCACTTATCCATGAGCTGTTATCCACCATTGTTGAGGATTGCTCCATAGTTCCAGGCGGTGCTGAGTTGGCTCCTTCAAATCAGAGAATACACTAGGGCAGACAGTAAGACACATGGTGCATGGGAGAGCAGGCACGCTGTTTATCTTTTCCTCTTTGAATCTCTAGTGCCTTATGCATATTTGTTCTCAATAAGTATTGAATGAATGAATAAATGAATCAATGAACAAATGAATGGATTGATTGTTAAAGATCATTTACTTTAGTAGTCCTCACGTACCAGTCTGTGAATGGACCGTATCAGAATCACCTGTGGAGACTTAAAAAATCAAATCTGTTACAGTTCTATCTTTTGAGTACTGGTGATTCAGTACACCTGGTATAACCCAGTATTCTGTGTTTTAAAAAAATTTCTCCTGTGATTTAAAGATAGAGCCTGCCCTGGGATCTATTGATCATCTTTCTTTGTTTATCACAGAAGATATTTATGAGATGGCCTCCCAAACATCTGAACTGTAGCTTTTTAGGTTTTGTAGGTAATCGCTTCACTCAATTTGACAACTTCCATTTGCCAGTGATTGAGGACAGTTCTATAGACAGAAATAAAACCTGTAATTATACATCATTTCAGGTATAGACAATATTTTCCTATCATAGATTGGTACTAAATGAGAAAATGGATTGATTTAAGTTTCACATCTTTCCATTTCCCAGTTAGGACTCAGCAGGAGTCAATAATGACGCACCCACTTGAAATACAAGGTATCTTAAAAAGACATGTCTCAGTGCTCATGGGATCTGAGGTCATGATTAGAGATGAGCTCGAGAAGACACAGACATGAGCAGAGAGGCCAGGCTTTCAGCATTGCTCAATTTCACTTCTGAGAAGTTTTAATTCTGTTATGTAAACTCATAGACTAAGGTACAGACAAAGCAGGGTTTTTTTTTTTGCAATTTTAGGAACCAAAGTGTTAAAGAGTGAGGGAAATAGATATAAGAAAGAGGGTTTAGGTACTCTGAGATATAAAAGCATGAATCACATTTGTCCTAGAATCTCCTGGGCACACTTCTTAGTTTTAGTACGCATGGTGAAGCAGATGAATTGATGTCATCTTTTGGCCACTCAGAGGCACCCTCTGCTGATATTCTTCCTTAGGGTCTTAATATGTAAAATCAAGATTTCTATTATCTCTTTCAGGCCACACCATCTCAGAACAAGATGACAGTAATAATGGAGCAGGGAAAAGGATGTGACCCATAAACATCTTAGTACTGCCTCTGACTTAAATATATTTACGCATTATAAAATAATGCAGACTCAGAAATTCAAAAGATTCTAAAAAGGAGCAAGTGGAAGATAAAAGCATCTATATTTCTACCAACCAAAGATGATTAAAATTTTGGTGCTATTTCTTTGTAGTTATATGTGCTTATTCCTTTGAGTAGTCTGTTGGTTAATGAGTGAATACAAGAAAAATAAATAGATGATTGATAAATAGATGATGTGATAGATAATGTGATTCTCCTATATATATAATTTTTATATACTTTGTTCACTGACAGGTACAACATAAGCAAATTATTTACTGAAAATATTTTATAGAGATAATTTTAAAGGTTGCCTTGTATTTTGCTATGTACATATTCTTTCTTTATTTAACCATTTCCAAATTGTTATCTCGATTCACTTTATCCTTTTTTCCTGGTATCAGTCACACTGCCACAATCATATGTACAGGAAGTTTTTCCTATATTAACTATTATTTCTTTAATTTTATAAAAGTGGAATCATGGTATCAGAGTTTTAACGTTTTTCTATTTCTTGTGGTATTTTTAAACCCTTGAAGAAAAGCCAAATTAAGGAAAGAAAACACACATCAAAATATATGGAGATTCCACAGTGTTTCTATTTTTAGTATATAATTGTTTGGGCTTATGCTAAAGTAAAGGGCGAAGAATAGGAATACACAGATCTAAAAGAGTGTTTCTCCCTGGAGAGCTGATGGCAGCATCGTGAATTTTCTCCTCTTTTCCTCCCACTGTGCATTAGCCTTCTTGGATTATCACATTATAAGTTTAGGAAGCAGCTGGGTACTGTAGGGCACAAATGGAAAGATTCCGTCCATTTTTTCACTCAACAAATATTCATTAACTACTACATGCCAGGCAACATTCTAGGTACTGAAGGTATAGAGGTGAAAGAGAAGGACCAAAGCCACCAAGGAATAAGAGTAAGTGTGTGGCAGAGGATTTAGGGTGGGTCACGTATAGGAAGTAATTGAATTGCTGCTTTGGTTTTGGAGTCAAGGAAAGCCTCTCTGAGGAAGACAAGCTGCAGTTCAGTTGTGAAGGGCAAGTAGAAATCAGTTCTACTGATTTTAGAGAAAGACCATTCAAGGCAGGATGAAAAACAAGTACAAGTTTTCTTGGTGAAGAGCTTGCTCTGTTATAGCAAATAATAGGACAGTGCAACTGAAATCTATCATTTTCTTAAATTATGAACCTAGGAAAAAAAACCAGTATAGTTATTTGAAGTGTCTTATTTTGTTATCATTAGAAATAACACACTTTCAAATTAAATTATAGGTTTTGCAGCTAAATTTAAGTAATATTTATGCTCATCATTACTTCAAAATTATAGTAGCTATTATGTCTGTTGCTAAGTGTTATTATTTAATGTTTTAATAAAAATAGCATATATACTGCTGTAACAAACTTCTTTAAAATATTTTGATGACTATGTCATCATAATTGGTTTACTTTTTTTGACTTTATGCCTTTAAAACATTATTCTGAGAAAGAGCTCATAGTTTCATCAGGGGGCTGAAAGGATTTATGGCATCAAAACTTTATGGACCCCTCTCTAAAGAAAAGGAGAAGGCCTGTGGAATTTTTGTCAACAATATCGTAGAGGATGTATTATTAATCTATGACTTGTCCATGCCAATAAGTTAATTAATCCAAATAATCACAGCAAAAATTAATATGTGCTTTTTTCTTTTTTAAAATTTGATTTTATTTTTTAGAGCAGCTTTAGGTTTATAGCAAAATTGAGTGGAAGATGCAGAGATTTCCCATATATCCCCAGACCTCATTCATGCATAGCCTCCCCCATTCTCATCATCCCCCACCAGAGTGGTACATTTTTTACCAAAGATGAACTTATATTGACACAACATAAACACCCCAAGTCCATAGTTCGCACTAGGTTTCATTCTTCATGTTGTGTATTTTATGGGTTTGAATAAGTGTATGATGACATGTATCCACCACTATAGTAACATGCAGAATTGTTTCACTGCCCCCCAAATCCTCTGTGCCCCACCTATTTATTCCTCCTTCCCCACCAACTCCTGGAAACCACTGAACTTTTTACCGTCTCCATAGGTTTTGCCTGTTCCAGAATGTCGTATCGTTGGAATCATAGTACATAGCCTTTTCAGAGTGACCTCTTTCACCTAGTAATATGCATGTATAGTTCCTCCATGTCTTTTCATGGCTTGATAGCTCATTTCTGAATAATATTCCATTGTCTGGATGTACGTCAGTTTATCTAGCCATTCACCTCCTAAAGGACATTGTGGTGGCTTCCAGGTTTTGGCATTATGAAAAAAGCTGCTAGAAACATGTGTGAAGGTTGCAGTGTAGAGATAAGATTTTAACTCCTTTATTTAAATAATGACTGGGATTGCTGGATTATATGGCCATCCTTTACTTTTGTAAGAAGCATTAACTGTCTTCTAAAGTGGTTGTACTGTTTTGCACACCCACCAGCAATGAATGAGAGTTCCTGTTGCTCCACATCCTCTCCAGCATTTGCAGTTGTCAGTGTCCTGGATTTTGGCCATTCTAATAGGTGCATAGTGGTATCTCAATGCTGTTTTAAATTGCATTTCACTGATGACATATGATGTGAAGCATGTTTTCATGGGTTAAGTTGCCATCTGTATATCTTCTTTGTTGATTTCTTAGTTCATGAAGGTGTATAGTTCCTGCCTAGCAAAGGTCCTTTTATTATAAGGTGGTTGGTAAAGGTTTGTTTAGGTAATTGAACTTGGCTGCAAAGAATGCAGAACCCATCTCACTGGTGACTCTTGACTCAAAAGTTAGCTGCAGTTCACTGAGGACCTCTTCTAAATATTTCAATAAACCATCAAAACTTTCCTTTAGAACATAGTGAACAAAATAGTCTCATAGGGAACATTTCTAGTAGAAAAGTTTAATTAGAGAACCATGAAACATACGATTAAATGAAAAAGAATTTCTCAGCCTTCTCACTGCCATTTTGCAGTTGCTCAGAAATCTTTGAGAGGGCTTCACCCTTCATTAGATGAAATCCCAAGTGGATCATCGTGATGTGACAAGTAATTTGGCTTCAACCTTGTCAACACAGGTAGAAAACTGGATAAAAACTGAATTACTGTAAATTCACCTCTGTATCTCAGTTTATTTTCCCTCGGTAAAGGAAAAGCAAGCATTTTCCATTTACTCGTAGTGAAAACACAATCTTTTGAAATGACTGTAGGAGCCTTCACTAACTAAGTGATCTCTAGAGTCACCACTTTAAATGTCTAAAGATAATTTTGTGCAACGTGTTTAGTGCTTACCCAGAAGATGGAATGCACTTATTTGATAACTGAAGAGCTTGAACTGTGCATGCTTTAATCAGAAAGTCATGGCATTTGCATTTAAATTTTACCCTCACAGGTCAGAATAAAGAAATAATTATGAATATGCATGACTAGAGATGTGTGGAGATTCCATTATTTATTTAGTCATCCTCAAAAATTATTGATGTAATTCTCTGTTGAGATTTCCAGTACATTTTTTAAAATAATTGAGGCTTTTTAATATATAGCTGGTGTTCTTTTTAATATCAACTATGTTTTAAGAAATTCCTGGATATTAAATGAATTGGAAATGATAAGTATTTTGTAGTACTTCTGGAATTTTATTCTGTGTTTTTAAACAGCTTTACTGAAGCATAATCACAGTTTTATTTATTAATACAATTTTTTATTGAAAATGTTTTAGGACTACAGAAAAGTTACAGCAATGTACAGAGACATTCTATATACCTCAAACCCAGTTTCCTCTGTTATTAACATCTTATATTAAGATGGCATATTTGTCACAACTAATGAAAGGATAATGGCACATTATTTTTTTAACATCTTTATCACAACATAATTGCTTTACAATGATGTTAGTTTCTGCTATATAACAAAGTGAATCAGCTATACATATACATACATCCCCATATTTCCTCCCCCTTGCATCTCCCTCCCACTCTCCCTATCCCAGTGCTCTAGGTGGTCACAAAGCACCAAGCTGATCTCCCTGTGTTATGCAGCTGCTTCCCACTAGCTATCTATTTCACGTTTGGTAGTGTATATATGTCCATGCCACTCTCTCACTTTGTCCCAGCTTACCCATCTCCCTCCCCTTGTCCTCAAGTCCATTCTCTACATCGGCATCTTCATTCCTGTCCTGCTCCTAGGTTCTTCAGAAATATTTTAATTTTTTTTTAGACTCCATATATATGTGTCAGCATATGGTATTTGTTTTTCTCTTTCTGACTTACTTCACTCTGTATGACAGACAGACTCTAGGTCCATCCACCTCACTACAAATAACTCAGTTTCATTTCTTTTTATGGCTGAGTAATATTCCATTGTATATATGTGCCACATCTTCTTTATCCATTCATTTGTCGATGGACACTTAGGTTGCTTCCCTGTCCTGGCTATTGTAAATAGTGCTGCAATGAACATTGTGGTGCATGACTCTTTTTGAATTATGGTTTTCTCAGGATATATGCCCAGTAGTGGGATTTCTGGGTCGTATGGTAGTTTTATTTTTAGTTTTTTAAGGAACCTCCATACTGTTCTCCATAGTGGCGGTATCAATTTACATTCCCACCAACAGTGGAAAAGGGTTCACTTTTCTCCACACCATCTCCAGCATTTATTGTTTGTAGATTTTTTGATGATGGCCATTCTGACTGGTGTGAGGTAATACCTCATTGTAGTTTTGATTTGCATTTCTCTAATGATTAGTGATGTTGAGCATCCTTTCATGTGTTTGTTGGCAATCTGTATATCTTCTTTGGAGAATGTCTATTTAGGTCTTCTGCCCATTTTTGGATTGGGTGTTTTTTTTGATATTAAGCTGCATGAGCTGCTTGTATATTTTGGAGATTAACCCTTTGTCAGTTGCTTCATTTGCAAATATTTTCTCCCATTCTGAGGGTTGTCTTTTCGTCTTGTTTATGGTTTCCTTTGCTGTGCAAAAGCTTTTAAGTTTCATTAGGTCAATCTGTTTATTTTTGTTTCTATTTCCATTTTTCTAGGAGGGGGGTCAAAAAGGATCTTGCTGTGATTTATGTCATAGAGTGTTCTCCCTATATTTTCCTCTAAGAGTTTCTACTGTCTGGCCTTACATTTAGGTCTTTAATCCATTTTGAGTTTATTTTAGTGTATGGTGTTAGGGAGTGTTTTAATTTCATTCTTTTACATGTAGCTGTCCAGTTTTCCCAGCACCACTAATTGAAGAGGCTGTCTTTTCTCCATTGTGTATTCTTACCTCCTTTATCAAAAATGAGGTGACCATATGTGGGTGGGTTTATTTCTGGGCTTTCTGTCCTGTTCCATTGATCTATATTTCTGTTTTTGTGCCAGTACCATACTGTCGTGATTACTGTAGCTTTGTAGTATAGTCTGAAGTCTGGGAGCCTGATTCCTCCAGCTCCGTTTTTCTTTCTCAAGACTGCTTTTGCTATTTGGGGTCTTTTATGTTTCCATACAAATTGTGAAATTTTTTGTTCTAGTTCTGTGAAAAATGCCATTGGTAGTTTGATAGGGATTGCATTGAATCTGTAGATTGCTTTGGGTAGTATAGTCATTTTCACAATGTTGATTCTTCCAATCCAAAAACATGGTATATCTCTCCATCTGTTTGTATCATCTTTAATTTTTTTCATCAGTGTCTTATAGTTTTCTGCATACAGGTCTTTTGTATTGTTTCATTCATCTTTGTTTGTTTGCTCTTTAGCTCTTCTAGGTCTTTGTTAAACGTTTCTTGCATTTCCACCATTCTATTTCCAAGATTTTGGATCATCTTTACTCTCATTATTCTGAATTCTTTTTCGGGAAGACTGCCTATTTCCTCTTCATTTGTTTGCTCTGGTGGGTTTTTACTTTGCTCCTTCATCTGCTGCGTATTTCTCTGTCTTCTTATTTTGCTTAACTTACTTTGTTTGGTGTCTCCTTTTCAGAGCCTGCAGGTTCGTATTTGCTGTTGTTTTTGGTGTCTGTCCCCAGTGGGAAGGTTAGTTCAGTGGGTTTTGTAGACTTCCTGGCAGAGGGGTCTGGTGCCTGTGTTCTGGTGGATGAGTCTGGATCTTGTCTTTCTGGTGGGCAGGACCATGTCCAGTGGTGTGTTTTGGGGTGTCTGTGAACTTATTATGATTTTAGGCAGCTTCTCTGCTAATGGGTGGGTTTGTGTTCCTGTGTTGCTAGTTGTTTGGCATCGGGTGCCCAGCACTGAAGTTTGCTGGTCATTGAGTGGAGCTGGGTCTTAGCATTGAGACAGAGATCTCTGGGAGAGCTCTCACTAACTGATATTACTTGGGGCCACGAGGTCTCTGGTGGTCCAATGTCCTGAACTCAGCTCTCCCTGCTCAGAGCCTCAGGCCTAACACGCGGCCAGAGCACCAAGACCCTGTCAGCCACATGGCTCAGAAGAAAAGGGAGGAAAAAAAGGAATAATGAAAAAAAATAATAAAATAAAATAAAGTTATTAACATAAACAATATTTTTGAAATTAAAAAATAGAAAAAAGTAATAAAGAAAAAAAAGAGTAATGAAACCAATAAACAAATCTACCAATGATAACAAGAGCTAAAAACTGTACTAAGCATAGGGCTTCCCTGGTGGCGCAGTGGTTGAGAGTCCGCCAGCCGATGCAGGGGACACGGTTTCGTGCCCCAGTCCGGGAAGATCCACATGCCGCGGAGCGGCTGGGCCCGTGAGCCATGGCCGCTGAGCCTGTGCGTCCGGAGCCTGTGCTCCACAACGGGAGAGGCCACAAGAGTGAGAGGCCCGCGTACCGCAAAGGAAAAAGAAAAAAAAAAGATAAACATAAATATCATAAACTAGTCAGTCGCATACAGCAAACCTCAAGTCTACAGTTGCTCCCAAAGTCCACCTCCTCAATTTGGGATGATTCGTTGACTACTCAGGTATTCCACAGGTGCAGGGTACACCAAGTTGATTGTGGAGATTTAATCCGCTGCTCCTGAGGCTGCTGGGAGAGATTTCCCTTCCTCTTCTTTGTTCGAACAGCTCCTGGGGTTCAGCTTTGGATTTGGACCCACCTCTGCGTGTAGGTCTCCTGAGGGCGTCTGTTCTTTGCTCAGACAGGACGGGGTTAAAGGAGCAGTTTATCAGGGGGCTCTGGCTCACTCAGGCCGGGGCGGGGGGTGGGGGGGGCACGGAATGCGGGCGAGCCTGCGGCGGCAGAGGCCGGCGTGACGTTGCAACAGCCTGAGGCACTGTGTGTTCTCCCGGGGAAGTTGTCCCCGGATCAGATCACGGGACCCTGGCGGTGGCGGGCTGCACAGGCTCCCGGGAGGGGAGGTGTGGAGAGTGACCTGTGCTCGCACACAGGCTTCTTGGTGGCTGCAGCAGCAGCCTTAGCAGCTCATGCCCGTCTTTGGAGCTCATTTAGGTGGTGCTCTGAATCGCCTCTCCTCGTGCACCCTGAAACAATGGTCTCTTGCCTCTTAGTCAGGTCCAGATTTTCCCTGGGCTCCCTCCCGGCTAGCTGTGGCACACTAGCCCCTTCAGGCTGTGTTCACGCCTCCAACCCCAGTCCTCTTCCTGGGAGCCCAAGCCTCAGTTCCAAGCCCCGCCCGCCCCGGCGGGTGAGCAGACAAGTCTTTCAGGCTGGTGAGTGAGTGCTGGTCGGCACCGATCCTCTGTGCGGGAATATCTCCGCTTTGCCCTCCGCACCCCTGTTGCTGCGCTCTCCTCCGTGGCTGCGAAGCTTCCCCCTACCCCCACCACCACCATCCCCACCAGTGAAGGGTCTTCCTAGTGTGTAGACACCTTTCCTCCTTCACAGCTCCCTCCCACTGGTGCAGGTCCCGTCCCTCTTCTCTCACAGGCCCAGCTGCTCCGCGGCATGTGGGATCCTCCCGGACCAGGGGCACGAACCCATGTCCCCTGCATCGGCAGGTGGACTCTCAACCACTGTGCCACCAGGGAAGCCCCCGTCCCTATTCTTTTGTCTCTGTTTATTCCTTTTTCTTTTGCCCTACCCAGGTACGTGGGGAGTTTCTTGCCTTTTGGGAGGTCTGAGGTCTTCTGCCAGCGTTCAGTAGGTGTTCTGTAGGAGTTGTTCCACATGTAGATGTATTTATGGTGTATCTGTGGAGAGGAAGGTGATCTCCGCGTCTTCCTCCTCCACCATCTTGCAGGTCTCCTCGACACATTATTATTAACTAAAGCCCATGCTTTAGATTTCCTTCATTTTCCCCTAATGTGGCCTTTACCTATTGATAACGCATTACATATCATCATTATGACTCCTTTAGACTCCTCTTGGCTGTGACAGTTTCTGAGTTTTCTTGTTTTTGATGACCTTGAGAGTTTTGAAGCATGCTGGTCAGGTATTTTGTAGAATGCCCCTTCATTGGAATTTATCTGATGTTTATCTCATGATTACAGTGGGGTTGTATGTTTTTGTGTGAATGACCACAGAGGTAAAATGTCATTCTCATCACATCACATAAAGGGTACATATTTCAACATGACTTATCACTGTTTATGTGAACCTTGATCACATGGCTTGAGGCGGTGCTTGACAGGTTACTGCACTGTTTCTTTTCTTCCTTCTCATACCATCCTCTTTGGAAGGAAGTCACTATGCACACTTAAGGGGTGAGTAGCTATGATCCACCTCTGTGAGAACAGAACATCTACAAAAATTGTTTGGAATTCTTCTCCATGGGAGGTTTGTTTATTCTCTCAATTTATTTATTTATTCAATTACTCATTTATGTAAGTATGGCCTTGTTGATACTTATGCTGTGGTTTATAATTTATTATTACTATATATATTTTTTGCTCAAATTTTTCCACTTTGACCAATGGGAGCTCTTTCATTTGGTTCCTGTGTCCTTTTAACACACTCCCATCAGTGTAATTTTTTGAGTACTTCCATATTTTCAGACAGTGCTTGATGTTCCAGGCTCATTTGTTATATTTATTGCTCCAGCACTAGAATCAGCTATTTCTTGAAGGACCGTTCGCTTACTCTTTTTTGGAAAATAATATTAGAAAAAAGATTTGAGTGTAAGATGTGTTTGTTGCTATGGAGGTATTTTTTTCTAGACCCTCTCGGGTGGCAGAGAAAAGAAGTTTGTTATCTACTCACCTATTGAAGGGCATCTTGGCTGCTTCTGGTTTTTCACAGTTTTAATAGTGCAACTATAAATATTTGTGTTCAGGATTTTGTATAGACGTAAGTTTTCAAATAAGTTGTGTAAGTACCTAGGAGTGTTATTGCCAGATCATATGGTAATGCTATATTTAGCTTTGTAATTAACTGCCAAACTCTCTTCCCAAGTGGCCATAACTTTTTGTGTTTCCAACAACAAAAAAATGAGTTTCTGCTGTACTACATTCTTGCCAACATTTGCTATTGTCAAATTTTAAATTTTCGTCATTCATTCATTCTAATTTCAGTCATTCTAATGGTCTCTAATAAGAGACCATTCTAATGATCTCTTATAGTTATTTTAATGTTCGTTTATGTAATAACATATAATGTTAAGCAATTCCAATATGCTTATTTGTTGTTTATCTATTTTTGGCAGGTGTCTGTTCAGATCTTTTGTCCATTTTTCAACTCAGTTTTTCATTTCTGACTTTCGAATTTTAAGGTGTTTGTATATTTTGGATACAAGACCTTTATCAGAAATGTGATTTGCAAATATTTTATCTCAGTATATGGCTTCTATTTTCATTCTCTTAATAGTGTCACATTCACAAGCCAATTTTTTGAATTTTAATGAAGTTCAGTTAATCAGTTTTTGATTAATAGGTAGTGCTTTTGGTCTTGTATCTAAAATCTCATCACCAAACACATGGTCATGTAGCATTTCTTTTATCTTTCCTTCCAGAAGTTTCATAGTTTTGTAAATACTTTACATTTATATCTATGATTGATTTTAATTTTTTGAATGATAGAAGTTCTGTGTCTGGATTCATTTATTTGCAAATGGTCACTGAATTGTTCCAGCAGTCTTTGTAAATGGGATATCCTTTCTCCATTGAAATGCCTTGGCATCTTTGTCAAGGGCTAGACATTTACTGCTCTTCAGATGAAAGCCATTGTGTGAAATGGGTAGGTAAATACACTTGTTTCCTAGAATGTTTCTTCCAGCCTAAGAGTCTGTGCACATATGCTTCGCTCGGTTTGGAAAGCTTTTCTTCTTCTTCATTTAGTTAGATTTCAACTCAAATGTCATGTCCTTTACAGTCCTTATTACTGTTTGCATGACTTATTAGGATAATCTATAAGCCCTTTGAGGATAGGACCAGTGTCTGTTTGGAATTTATCCCTAGTGTCTACCAGGGTACAGGGGACCATTTCTATGGAAGCCAGTTTAAAGAAACCCATGAAAGCTAACCAATATTCTTTGGAACCTCTTCTCTTATGTCCAACATGTCTTTTGTCTTTTTTTGATCTTAATGGAAATAAAGTGGTACACAAATTTGAAATAAGCCAGTTCTGAAAATGGACTGTGAGGGAGTTAGCCCAAAATATATGGTAGAATTGTAGGGATTCTGCCCTTGTTGCCAGGCTAGATCTATGTGCAGTTTAAAGACCCCCTTTTCTTCTAGACCCTGAGACATTCCATAACTGACCTAAGGTTTAGAAATACACTAACTCAGTAGTCCACTGGTGCAATCCACAGTTTTGCTAAACTGTTGTGTCTCTCTCAGGTCCTGAAATAATTTGCTTCTGCTAAATTCCAGGGAAGTATCAGATTCCCTCTCTCTTTCCTAAACTAACATTGTTTTGGCCACTTAAACACATTTGCCTGTACTCATTTATAACATTTTGTTGCATTTGATTTCTCTTCCCTACTAGAGCTTCAGAGTTATTTACATACTTTATATGTCCAATTAGCATACCTCAGGCCTACATTAAAAACAAATAAACAGAATCAATTTTAATGAATGCACATGGACTACGGAATCCCATAAGAGGAAGCACAGCATTTTGGCCATCATTCAGGACAAAGTTTTATAAGTAATTATTGATTAAAAAAGCATCTTTTATTATTTTTCCCATATTTCCCATCTCTATTGACCATTTAGATTCGTTGTTAGGAAGAATTTTTAGATAAATATTTGAAAGAATTTGCTAGGCTCAAGATGATGTTCATTTATATTTAAATTATTTTTAGTTTCTGAATTTTAAGATTAAGAAAATGTATTCATATTAACATAACTTCTGAAGTTTAACAAACCTCTGTATCTTAGGTCCATTTTTTTCTTTCCTAATCCTAAGATCCTGTATAATTATAAATGTTCCCTTTATTGGTTACAAATACAGGTAAAAGGGGTAATTATAAATATTTCATGCTAAGTTCTTGTTGGAAATGAAGTAAATCTCAAACTTCTTTTGGGAAATTTATTTGAGTCATAAATAATCTCTCGTGGCATTGTTTACTCTGCTCCTTTGAAGAAAATTTTTCTTTCAACGTTTGACGTGATATGAACTAAGAGAAAATATTGCTCTGCACTGACTTGCTCAACTCAAATGCAGGCAAGTAATAAAACTCAAACTTTCGAAGTTTGATTTTAACTATGTGAAGAATATATACATGTATCTTCATATGATAAGTATGTCTGGGGGTTTGTGTATATGTAAACTTTGGAGAATAAATGCTTTTTTTATGGCCCAAACAATGCATCATATTTAGATGGATGTTAATTTGTTATAGTAGCCACAGGAAACTAATGCAATGAGCTTCTAGAAAGACTTGGCTTCTTTGCTGTACCTCAAATATGCTGAGCTCTTCTTTAGGACTTGTTATTCCCTCTGCCTGAACACTCTTCCCCAATTATCTGGGGACTCCCTTACTCATTCTGTTCAAATCTCTGATCAAATACCACTTGATAAGAGAAGCTTCCACTGATCACCTAACCAAAAAGAGCAGCTCCATCCCACACTTCTTTGCTATATTTTTCTTCTTAATTTTGACTGTCACCTATAAGTAGAATATACGCATCACATGGTTGGTGATCCTATCTCTCGTGTTTACTGCTATAGATTCTACAGAACCTTCCTTGCACATAGTAGGTATTCAATACATATGTGTTAAATGGTTGAATGAAATAGAGGCCAAGTCTTCATTTGTTTGTTTTCGTGGGGTGCATGGTGGACAGGAGAGAAAAGTTTCCAGTATGTTACTGAAAATAATTTAAAGATTATGTAAGTCATGGCCTCTGATTACCTGTAACAAACTCATTAATTACAAAATGGAGAGACCCAAAATTGCTTGCTGATGCCAGAATATTAGAAACTGTACTAACTTTACTGTCTGTAAAGTTGGGTATAAATGGATTATTTGTGAATTTACTCACTTTAATACTAAAAAGCATTATATGACCAATTGCTCGTTTTTATCTCTATTTACATAGCAGTGGCTTTTAATTTTTAAACGTTGTTTCTCTATCCCTTTTTCTCTTTCAAGCAGTTAATGATGTGTAAATACATTTTTAATACAATAGGAGAGCATGCTATTTAAAGAACCCCTGCTGGTTTAAGTGAATTCTTCTGAATGTAATGAAATGGTCAATGCTCAATTTTTCCAAATCAATTGTTTTAAATAACATATTTGCCATTTTGATGATAGATAAACTTGGTTCTATTCATTGAGCTTTTATTTCTTTTTTTCCATGAATTGGAGAAGATACGAAAAGGGTAACATCTTTTTTTAATTTCTTTTTTTAAATTGAAGTATAGTTGATGTACAATATTATATGTTACAAGTGTACAATATAGAGATTCACAACTTTTAAAGGTTATACTCCATCTATAGTTATTATAAAATATTGGCTATATTCCCTGTGTTGTACAATATATCCTTGTAGCTCATTTTATACCTAATTGTTTGTACCTCTTAATCCCCAACTACTGTATTTCCCCTCCCGCCATCCTTCTCCCCATGGTAACCACTAGTTTGTTCTCTATATCTGTGAGTCGGCTTCTTTTTTGTTTTATTCACTTTGTTGTACTTTTTAGATTCCACGTATAAGTGATATCATACAGTATTTGTCTTTCTCTGATTTATTTTATTTAGCATGATATCCTCCAAGTCCATCCATGTTGCTGCAAACAGCAAAATTTCATTCTTTGTTATGGCTAAGTAGTATATTATTGTATATATATATATACCACATCTTCTTTATCCATTCATCGTTGATGGACACTTAGGTTGCTTCTGTATCTTGGCAATTGTAGACAATGCTGCTATGAACACTGGGGTGCATGTATCTTTTCGAATTAGTGTTTTTCTTTCTTTCAGATATATACCCAGGAGTGGGATTGCTGGGTCATATGGTAGTTCTATTTTTAGTTTTTTAAGAAACCTTCATACTGTCTTCCACAGTGACTGAACCAATTTACATTCCCACCAACAGTGCACAAGGATACCCTTTGTTCCACATCCTCGCCAACATTTGTTATTTATGTTCTTTTTGATGATAGCCATTCTGACACATGTGAGGTGTTATCTCTTTTTGGTTTTGACTTGCATTTCCCTGATGATTAGCAATGTTGAGCATCTTTTCATGTACCTGTTGGCACTGGCACACAAACAGACACATAGATCAGTGGAAAAGAATAGAGAGCCCAGAAATACACCTAACGTACTTATGGTCAATTAATCTATGATAAAGGAGGCAAAAATATACAGTGGAGAAAAGACAGTCTCCTTGATAAGTGGTGCTGGAAAAACTGGGCAGCTACATGTAAAATAATGAAATTTGATCATTCTGTAACACCATATAGAAAAATAAATTCAAAATGGATTAATGACCAGAAACCATAAAAATCCTATAAGAAAACATAGACGGAACACTCTTTGACATAAATCGTAGCAATATTTTGTTGGATCTGTCTCCTAAAGCAAAGGAAACAAAAGCAAAAATAAACAAACGGGACCTAATTAAACTTAAAAGCTTTTGCACAGCAAAGGAAACCATCAACGAAATGAAAAGACATCCTATTGAATGGGAGAAGGTATTTGCAAATGATATGACGGATTAGGGGTTAATACCCAAAATATATAAATAGCTCATACAGCTCAACCTCAAAAAACAAACAACCCAATTAAAAGATGGGCAGAAGATCTGAACAGACAATTCTCCAAAGAGGATAACATCTTTATCTACTGCTGGGAAAAGAAAATTACAAGACCAGAATAATTTTTCCTAAGAATGAATAATTGAATCATCAACATTTCTTTCTTTAGACATTACCCTTTCTTCCAAACACTTTTGGGAAATCATAAAAATCACATATACTCTCTCAATTTTCAAGGGTAAAAAATTACTATAATTTTCAACTAAATGAAATTTTAATAGGTTTGCAATTATCTGCTGCATCTTTAAACAGTGTGCTATTTTTAAAAATCTCTGAAAAAAATTATCAAGTGAAAAAATTATTTTTTATTTTTGAGTTAAAATTATGGAAAAGTAAACTTTTGTCAAACTATATGTTTTTGTGAGTCTAACTTAAAGAATCATCTGATTCAAATAAACTTTAAACTTTTGCTTCTCCTTTCGTTTTAGAGTTAGAATATCAAAGAGTTATCTTTAAAGTTATTTTTCTTAAGTAATAAGCATCACAACCTTTACCCAGCTCATTGAATGAATTTTCTTTCCTATGAATAAAAGTGTAAGGGAAAATGTTGATTGAATATTTTACTCTGGTTTAGTATACAGAAAGGGAGACAGAAAACTATAGAGCAATTTTAGAAATATGTTACTTGGGAGATGAGGAGGTCATTACAGAAAATGGTTTTAAAGCAAAAATTTCATCAAAGTTAAATAGGCAAAGATTTATACAAAGCTATTATCAGAGGAAGAGAGAACAGAACTCAGTCTGGATTCAGCTGTTGAAAAAAAGCATGGGAGGGTCTTGATGGACTGGGATGAGCTAGTGGAAAAGTACTGGAAGTTGTCAGAGAAGAGGTTGATCAATGGCACGTGTTAAGTATATTGAGTTGTTTCCTGAAGTTGCAAACATTTTTCTCTGTGAGTAGGCCATCTGTGTTTTCTAATCAGTGTCCATGAAATGTAGACTCCTACGCTTACGCAGAGACTGGGAGATATGGGTGCTATCTTCCTTGGTGATTATATTTCAATGGGATGACACCCAGGACATGGAGAAAGACATTCCTTGGGTTGTAAAACTGGCAAGAGGCTTTTAAAGATATTTATCTTTCATAGAGGCAGAGAAATCACTTATAATCATACACTTCTTAAAAAATTCTCTAGGTAAAGGGAGGAGAAGGACCTCTATGTCTAGGCCATCTGAATGCTTATAGAATTCTTATAAAGCCAGGGTGAGAGAGAGGTCAGGGACTTAGAGGCAGAAAGAAATGCATCTAAAGTTTAGTCAAGCTGAGGGAAATGTGAAGGCCACCTGGTCAATGACTTCTTAAATTTTTAAAATATGCTGCACGCAATTGATTGTGGGGATTTTTTCCCCTAATGATTGGCTTTCAATATTTTACAGAACTAAATTCAAGTATTATAAAGCAGTAAAAGAGATGTGCACATGTCCTTAATTTTTAATGATTATAATATATCCAGTATTATTTTAAGTAGGGATCCAACATTTATAATGTGGAGGTAGAACATTTAGATTGTACATTTCTACCAATGTAAACATGGCTGACCTATTAACTTCAAAATTTATCAACTATAATTACAAGATAATGACAGCCTCTTCGGTGCTAATAATAAGAATCTAGGCCTACCAGAATTTATAAAACAAAAATATTTTGATGTTTTCTTGCTCCTGTAATTTTGGCCACACTTTGGTTGGGTTACATGGAGATGATACCAGAGTATTAAAGAAACAAATATTACAATATAGGAAATAAGGCAAAGATGATTGTTTAAGCATTTAACGTCATCCTATAGCATTGTCTAACTGGCCTGCCTCAGGTCATCTGACCCTTCAGGGAACTGTAACTTTGTTTAACATACTACTTACTATTGATTGTCTAGACATTTCTTAACTCTAGAAACTAACTTGTAGAAAACTGATAAAATGCAGTGATTTTCTTTTTTGTCTATTAAAGAAGATTGTATCAAAAGTTATGTTTTATTGCTCTGTAGGTAATCAATTTTGTAGTACTTTAACATTTCATTTCAAAATTTATTTTGTTTTTATAAACTATATAATGGCACTTTTTCAAAATGTCTTTGTAAATAGCTCTGTCATCCTTTTAGATCCCTAAGTCATGGCATGTGCTTACTATCTAGGTGTGTGACAATTATTTCTTTTTATTTTGAGAATTATACTTTGACAAGGAGCTGTAGAGAAAAGGCTTATATTGCCTTTGGGAATAAAATAAGACCAATCCATTTCTGATTCCTTTCTTTGCCTTTTCCTTTCATCTCTTTTCCAGTCCTGATGACTTTGTAGTCGCACTTCTCAACCTGCCTCTGACCTAAAAAAAATCTATTGGACCAAGGAGGTGAGGTGTGTATGTGTGTGTGTGTGTGTGTGTGTGTTAGTGTATGAACAAAACACAATGGTGGAGTAGGAAAGTAGAGGGAAATAGAATTCTTCATCCTTATTATATTACCAGAAGGACCCAGAATTTATACTTGTGGGTGAGAGAATTACCAATAGGTACAGAAGCTTCTCTGGGGAAAATGAACATATTAGTATAACCTTACTGTTATAGACTGAATTAGGTCTTCCGAAGTTCATGTGTTAAAGCCTTAAACACCAGTGTGACTATATTTGGGATTAAGACTTTAAAGGGGAAATTAAGGTTAAATGAGATAAGTCCAATATGACTAGTGTCTTTATAAGAGAAGGAAGAGACACCAGCAATATCCATGCAAAGAGAAAAGACCATATGAGGACACAGCAAAAAAGAGGCTATCTATAAACCAAGGAGAGAGGCCTCAGGAGAAATCAAACCTACCAACACTTTGATCTTGGATTTCCAGTCTCCAGAATTATGAGAAAATAATTTACTGTTGTTTAAGCCACCCAGTCTGTGGTATTTTGTTATGGAAGTCCTAGCAAACCAGTACATACACATTTATTTTTTATTACTTAGAGTCAATTTATCTTGAAGTTTTAAAACATATCTTACATGCATATTTGATATGTGCTCTGACTTCTAACATGCAAATTACAGTAATTTACTTACAGTAGATATGATGTGATAAGCCAGATAACTGCCACAAAAGCACCATTTTAGTGGTTGTATTATGTATGCTAAACTAGTTTCACTCACATACAGTTTTCTCTGCTAAAGTAGACTCTATTAGAATAAAAAATTACTAGTTCATAATTACACATAACAACATTAAATTACACGTAGCTATAAAAGCTATCTGTCTTAGAGTTTCAGTCCCCAAGATATTTGGTTTCCCAAACAAGGTAATTTTATTCTCTGTTAAAAATATGATCTTTAATAGCTATTTCTTGCCCTGGAGCCATATGTAGTGGATACTGTGGTCCACTACCTAGATTACTTCTTGTAGGCCAAGTCACTCATTTCCCCAGTTACTCCTAGTAACTGCTAGGAATGTTACTTCCTCATAGTTCACGACTGGGTCCATCTCTAGGAATTTCTGTTGGCTGAAGAGAGTCATCTCGCCCAAAATTATGGCCCCTTTCTGGTGAAGGCAACATCCAGTGAGTGAGAGATGTGTGGTTAAAAACTCTAGCCCCCTTTCCTCAATTTAGAACGAGTCTGAAGAGCCATTCCAGCCCTAGGGCTTCCTGAGGGATTGGCTGCTTCTATTTAAAATTTATGAAAGTTCACGTTCTTTTTCTCAAGCCCGTGTCCGTTACTTCCTTAAAGGTTTTGTTTCTAAAAACGCACACTAATAATACTCCTGCCTACAAATCTCCTTCATAGAGCTAGTTTACTGGGGAAAACCAAACCAAAACAGAAACAATTGTTTTAAAATCCCCCAAACGAGAAAGAATGTTGGCAATGGAAGGGATTCTAAGAAGCAAACTATAAAATCAGATTTTGGAACGAGATCACCCTCTGGCCAGTTACCCATGACTAGATTTAGAGTACTGATATTACCTGAAATACTGTAGTAGTGCAATTATTAGAATTTTCATTGGTGTTAAAATGAGGTATAATTGAATAATTTGATAGATACCAGACAGTTGAGGGGGTTGGTGAAAGTATTCACTTTAAAGATTATGGAGTTAGATGGCTATGAAGATTATTAAGTCATAGGATAAAGACAAGCTTAGGCTGAGGATGGCCCATTTATGATGAATGATGAAAGCCAGGGGACTTCTTTGGAAATATATAAAAAGACTCATCTCTTGCAGCAGGAAGACAGAAAAAGGTGAAGATCAGGCTCAACCCTTAGTTATAGAGGTATAAGGGCTCCAGAGAAGGTTTAATTTTCAACCCTACTATGCCAAGATCATGACTGGTAAAGTAAGCCCTGAGACTTGGAATGGAAATGTATAGGTCATTGTGCTCAGAAATCTTGCATCTCTAGATTCTTCAAAAGGCTCTAAGCATACAGAAGTCACTCACTCCTCTTTGCTTTCAGATGATCAGAGGCGTTTGCCTTCCAAGTCAACATGACCCAACTCACTTCAGTATCCCCTCTCCCTCTCCCTCTAGGTCAGCAAATTAATGACTAGGAATAAGTCACAACATAGCCTGATCAGGAAATTGCTGGACTGGATAAGAAAGACAAGGAACTATATACCAAGAAGATGCAGGGTAAGTCAATATATACTGTCAAGGTCCAGGAGCATATACTCCAGAGCTGGGTTGAGGGTGATGGAATATAAAATTGGATAAAGGGGAAATTATTAAAAGTGGATTTCTGTCTTATGAGTTAAGACAATACCTGGGCAAGGACCTTAGAAAGTAGAGCTAACTTATGCTAGGCTGGTTCTTGAAAGCGTGGAGAAAAAGATGGCCTATGTTGAGTGATGAAGAAATGCCAGAACTGCCCTGGAAGGCAGTGGAGAAAGGAATCAAAATTTCGGAATGGGGTTGCTAGAGTGTATATGCTGCCTGAGGCTGAAAAAACCCAGCACACCACACATTTAAGACGTGTTTTGCTATATTTCTGTTTTCTATGCCTTTTTGTATGAACTATTTCACAAGTATAAAAAGAAGAACGACTGTGTCATCCAATTAAATTGCCTTTTTTACTCTGAACATGGTAGAGGCACAAAGATTAGACAGTTCAATGAGTTATTAAATCATGTGAAAAATGATCGAACCTGTATATCTGATCTGTTGTAATTACTATGAATCTATACCCTTCCAAAAGTCAATAATTAAGGAGGGTAATGTGATTATAAGCATGTTAGAGGTGTATGAGTGTCTGCTAGAGAAAAGCACAATTCTTGTAAGATTAACCTGAGGAATCCAATTAAACTTCTAGAATCGCAAACACAGCTCTGAATAAAATTGAAGAGTTTTCTCTGTTTACTAATGAGAAAACTTCTGAGTGATTTTGCCAAAGGTTATTTGTTAATTAGAACCAAGTGGAATTATGTCTATGTGATTAAGAAATGAAGTGAGCTGCTGTTACATTAGAATGCACGCAATAACAGCAATTATGGGAACTGCCAGGCAGCAGTGATGGATGTAGATACATAAAATTTTGTATGCAATTGAGTCGATTGTAGTATTAGTGTATCCCTTTCATAAGATTGAATGTAAAAATAATCTTTCCAAAGTAATATCTCTTTTTCAAGCTTTACTGAGGCATAATTGATAAATAAAATTGTATAACTTTAAGTTGTACAAGATGACCATTTGATATATGTATACACTGTGAAATGATTACCACAATAAAAGTTAGTTAATGCATCCACCACCTCACATAGTTACCCTTGTATGTGTGTGTAGTGAGAACATTTAAGATCTATTCTCTAAGCAACTTTCAAGTGTACAATACCATATTGTTAACTGTAGTCACCATGCTGTACATTAGACCCCAGAGCTCATTCACCTTATAAATGAAAGTTTGTACCCTTTGATCACTCCCAATTTCCCCCACCACCCAGCCACTGACAACCACTATTCTACTCTGTTTCTACTAGTTTGATTTTTTTCCTTTTCTTCTGCTTTAATGCAAATTTAGTGGCCACTTGCAAAATACAAATCCTCTTAATCTTGTTGTCTATTTTTATTTATCTATAATAAAAATAAAATTGCAATTGTAGAAGAGTCTATGTCTTGGCAATGTCCACTTATTTTGATATCCAATAATTTTTCACTTTTTTATTGCAACATATGCTAAAAACCCTAACACACACAGATATATAGTAACAAAAGGGACCAGAGTTACCACTAACACACAAGACTAGGCTGTGTCAAAGAATACTGTAATTCTTGAAAACTCTTCAAAATGAATTCAAGTTGCATGATTTCCTTTGCTATCATAACAATGAGATCATCTTCAGATATGTGTCTATCATTGAGCAACTTTTGTTAAGTGTCTATCCTTTTTCAAATTCTTTTCCATTTAGGTTATTAACAGAATATTGAGCAGAGTTTCCTGTGCTATACAGTAGGTCCTCGTTGGTTATCTATTTTAAATATAGTAGTGTGTACATATCAATCCCACACTCCCAGTCTAACCCTCCCCCCTCCACCCTTTCCCCTTAGTAACCATAAGTTTGTTCTCTAAGTCTGTGAGGCCTAAATGTAAGACTGCATACTATAAACTCTTAGAGGAAAACATAGGCAGAATGCTCTCTGACATAAAGCACAGCAATATCTTTTTCAATCAGTTTCCCCCAGTAAAGGAAATAAAAATAAAAATAAACAAATGGGAGCTAATTAAACTCAAAAGATTTTGCACAGGAAAGGAAACCATAAACAAAACTAAAAGACAACCCACAGAATGGGAGAAAATATTTGCAAACGATGTGACCAGCAACGGATTAGTCTCCAAAATTTACAAAAAACTCATGTGGCTCAATATCATAAAAACAAACAGCCCAATCAAAAAATGGGCAGAACACCTAAGTAGACATTTTTCCAAAGAAGATATTTAGGTGACCAAGAGGCACATGAAAAGATGCTCAACATCACTAATTATTAAAGAAATGCAAATCAAAAGTACAATGAGATATCACCTCACACTGGTCAGAATGGCCATCATGAAAAAATCTACAAACCATAAATGCTGGAGAAGGTGTGGAAAAAAGGGAACCCTCCTACACTGTTGGTGGGAATGTAAATTGGTAACAGCCACTGTGGAGAGCAGTATGAAGGAGGTTCCTTGAAAAACTAAAAATAGAGCTACCATATGATCCATTGATCCCACTCCTGGGCATATATCTGGAGAAAAACATGCTTCAAAAGTATACAGGTACCCTGATATTCATTGCAGCACTATTCACAATAGGCGAGACATGGAAGCAACCTAAATGTCCATCTACCCATGAATAGATAAAGAAGATGGGGTACATATATACAGTGGAATATTACTCAGCCATTAAAAAGAATGAAATAATGCCCTTCGCAGCAACATGAATGGACCTGGAGATTATCATCCTAAGTGATAAGTCTTTAAGTCAGACAGAGAAAGACAAATATCATATGATATCACTTACATGTGGAATCTAAAAAAAAAAAAAAAAGATACAAAAGAAGATGATTGTATTTGGAGATAGGGTCTTTAAGGTGGTTAACTCAGGCAAAGTGTGAGATCCTAATCCAATGGGCCTCATATACTTATAAGAAGAGGAAGAGACATCAGGTATGTACAGGCACAGAGGAAATGCCTTTCGAGGATACAGCGAGAAGGAGGCCATCTACAAACCGGGAAGAGAGTTCTCACCAGAAACCAACCCTGCCAGCACTTTGATCTTGGAATTCCAGCCTCAAGAACTATGAGGAAACAAATTTCTGTTGTTTAAGCTACCTGGTCTGTGATGTTCTGTTATGGCAGCCTGAGCAGATTAATACAGATTTGAATTAAAAATGTATATTTTAGGGCTTCCCTGGTGGCGCAGTGGTTGGGAGTCCACCTGCCGGTGCAGGGGACGCGGGTTCGTGTCCCGGTCCGGGAGGATCCCATATGCCGTGGAGCGGCTGGGCCCGTGAGCCATGGCCGCTGAGCCTGCGCGTCCGGAGCCTGTGCTCCACAACGGAAGAGGCCACAACAGTGAGAGGCCCGCGTACCGCAAAAAAAAAAAAAACGAAACGAAAAACAAAGTCTCTATTTGAAAGAGTCTTAATAGAGACCTTCTAAAATGTGAAAATTCTGTTCTAAGTTCAATGTTGTCCTTTAAGACTTGTCCTTGAGAATGAGAGTGAACTTCTCGGTAGTAGGTAAGAGCTTCATATGCTGCCTCGATTTTCTACCATTTAAAGAGGCAGTGATTTAAGCCCCCTGTGCTGATGAGTTTGAAAAGTTTCATGACAGTTGACGACATTTGTTTCAGATATTTTGGCTGTGTTTTTAATGCAAATGGATGGCAATGCAGAACACAGGAAAAACTAGATGTGTTGCCAAGCACTAGAAGTACTTCATCTGTATCAAGTGTTTCCGACATTTTGTCTGAGTAGAGTTTTAATGTTGCAAATAAATCCTTCCCCATTACAAGGACACTGTAGCCTCTGCAGCTTTTAAAAGGACTTCCTAAAGTAGGGAATCTCCTCGGGCAGCGTCATGGAGAAGACAATAGATAAACAACAGTATCTGAGTGGGCTGAAAAACCCTCTAGGTTCATATTTATGAAAGTTAAAGTACATCACATAGCTTCCTGTTTTTGTAGTCGTTATATAGCTGACCTGTGTCAATGTACTATACAAATATATTCTCAGTTCTGGAAGGAACGATGCCGTTTGACTGCCACATTGCTTTAACGTTTTCCTCTGCTCTAAGACATAAACCAGATTGACCATGTAGAATACATATGGCTTCACCACTAACCTACATTCAAAGTAATTTCCTAAGTACTAATATGGCAATGATCTGAAATGATTTTAGCCTCTGCTCTTATATACATTTACCTATTTAAAATATGTACTAAACTGTCCAAAAAAATTGGGCACAAATAAGTAGATTGGGATTTTTGCGAAAGACTCCCTCAAAATCTTGAGTCATAGCGTGGGGGGCGGTTATATACCGAAAGCATACCTGTGGTTCAGCCATCACTGTCATCCAAACAGATCTGCTGTATTCCTCTCCATAATTTCTCATGTTTACCAGGATTAAAGCATGGAAGATACAGGAGTATATTTGTGCCCTTTGGTGCTCTTCTCAGAAAAATTATTTTCAACACCCACTCTATCTTTCCCTCTTCAACACTCTTCAGTTGAGAGGTCATCAGATTTCCTTTCAAGGTGGAAGTGTTTACCCAAGAGCTCTACACATTAATGTTAACCTCATTTAATAGTTTTGTTCTTTTTCAGAAAGAAAGAACATAAATGAAAATCAAATTTGTTAAACAAATTCAGATCATTAGATATGAAGTTCCAAATGTTACTTTATCTTTTTCAAATAATGACATTAAATTTACATTACGATAAAGCAGATTTTAATGCTCATAAAAGATATTCTCAATCTCTTTGCCCCCATAACATAGGTTAGAAAAAAATAATATAGCACATTCCTAATACAGTGCTCCAGATTATAGGTCATCACATGATTTGTAGGTTTATTAAATAGATTAAAGGTTTATTCTGGTATCTATGATGAGTCTATTAGAAAAAAACAACCTTGATGGGGGGGAGAGTGGTGCAGGTAAATGTGATATTCTTTCCACTTTCAACTGCCAAAAAAATTTGTGAGCAGCTTAAATAGATTTAAAATTCCATGAGTACAATGAGCATGTGTTATTTTTATTGATGTCTCCCTACAGTGTTTAATGCTTGACAAGTTCATTTTGAATGAATGAGTGAATGAAGAAATGAGACTCTAGTCATTTTCAGCAGAATGTAAGAATATTCTGTAATTATATAGTTTTGTTTTCTATTTATACTAAGTACGTATTTGGAAAGATGTCAGTTTTACCCTGCCAGTCAGCTGTCCTAGGGTGGACATGGTCATGCATCATATCTAGATATAAGTCTTCCATGGTAAAGGAAGAGGCCGTAAAGCCTACTTAATCTCACATTTTCCAGTTTTGCTATTTTCTTCCTCATTTTTTTCAACTTCATACTAATTACTGCTTTCATGTGCTAAATGGAAAATATATTATCATGAGGTACTCCTTTTGCTCAAGATTTAGAATCCTAGTTCCAGTGGCATTTGAAGTGTGAAGAAAGCTAGCAATCAAGGATTCAAATCCTTCTAAAATTGTTCTTTTTAACTTGGGGTCAACTGTCTTGCTGGGGAGATGGAAATTTTATGAAAATTTAAGCACATTTGTTTATATATATATATTTTAAAGAGAATCTAAAACATCCCTTAGACTCTTAAAGGGTATTAGACTCCCAAAGTGTTTAGAACCATTACTCTGATACACACTACTTATTTCCAGGTTACCAGCTGGGAACTAGACACTTTTTAGACATCCAGTTAAGTGGTAGTACCACAGTAAAGCTAATCAAATTCCTACATAACACCATTCAGTGATTTTAATAACACCAGTGTCTTAAGCAAGGTATATTTCACAGACATTCCTGAATGTTTTTCAATCTCAGAGCAAAAGAAATATTTGGAAATTCAGGTTAGTTCTTCCATTGGTAGAGGTCATGTGAGCCAAAATAGTGATTCTAATGATTCCTTTGGAGCATCTGTTAAAATAGAAAGACTAACAAGTAGTGACACTTGGCCTACTCTTTTCGTATACTTCTCCCCTCATATCTTGTGAATGACCTATAGCCACTGATCTGAAGAGGGCCAAAATAAGACTATTTACATTAGAGAAAGATTGCTATTTAGGGCCATCTTTACAAAAATCTTAGGAAAATCTTTTAACATTCCTATATTTTTAAAAGGCAAGTAGTGAGCTGTAATTATGCTTTTTTGAACTAGATTATATCTGCTTCAATAGCACACTATAGATAATATTTGGCAGACAAAAAGGAAAAGGAAAAAAGTTGAAGAAAACAGCCACTGCATTTAATTGAAGCATAGCTGGTCAGGAATTCTATAGGGGAATAATTGCACTGAATTTATTGGAAACATGGTCTTTCTAACGTGCTTGGCATGTGATTAATTCTCACTTTGAACGTTACAAATTCTTACATGTCAGCATCAGGTTGTGAAGCGAAATTCACGTTTGGGAAGACAGTTCAACTTAAGCAAGAAAATATTTTTTTAAAACCCTACCGTGTGGACTTTTTCTACAGGTAAAGTGTAAAATCAAAGCACAAGCTTTCCCCTGAACGGAAGGCTGACTCTAAGACTTACTGGACCTTGAGCAGTTTTCTAAACACCGTACTTAGTGGGATTAAAGTATTTGCTTATTATTTTTGGAGAGTGTTCTTCAAAATGGGGACCTATGATTTTACGTAAAATGCACTTCAATTGTTCCAGCAATCCTTGTACATATGTGTTTCAGGTAGAATGTAATTTTCCATCACTCAGGACACGTCACAGTTTCTATTCCTCCTGACTGTGGTGAGCCGTATTCCTCTTGGAGGATAAACCTCCCCAGAGGGTTTTCCAGGCACTGCAGTGTTTGTACCAACTCCACCTTCAGTTGTTGAGACCACCACAAGAAAACCCTGCTTTTGCCACTGACACCTTCCCAGCATTTGAGTGAACGATCATCTCTCAGGAGAGCCTTGACATTTACACAAGTGGCTTTCAGAGATGCAGGGTGTAAACTCCCAGCTGAGGACAAGCTCGGGTTCAGAACAATGAGTATCCTTGTGCAAAGCCGCCAAGTTCCCAGAGACAGTGGGAGAGGTGTCCACAGCACATTCCTCTCTGTGATGAGCAAGCTGGCTGTGGAATGAGCAGGGCTGTGTTTCCAGGCCGTTCACTGATTTCATTCTCTTTCTTTCTTTCTGTTCCTCTTCCTCAGTAAAGTCCTCAGTAAAGGGTGATTTCCTCTTGTTACCATATACGGAAAAGAGAATGGGGGGTTCTCTTTTTTAGTGTGCCAAAGAAAAGGAATTTCATTTCTGTCACCTCAATAATTTGGTGCACCTTCAGATATCAGGTCTCATATGGGAGGAAATAATAATTCACAGGCAAAAATGACCGGTTTTGTGAGGGCATTTTGCTCAGTTGTGCTTATTCTCATGTTTATCTAGATATTTGGTTGCCAGTATTTCCCACTCACGTATTTTATAGGCTAGAATTGAAGGTTATAAAACCATCAAGGGCTTCCCTGGTGGCGCAGTGGTTGAGAGTCCGCCTGCCGAGGCAGGGGACACGGGTTCGTGCCCCGGTCCGGGAGGATCCCACATGCCGCGGAGCGGCTAGGCCCGTGAGCCATGGCCGCTGAGCCTGCGCGTCCGGAGCCTGTGCTCCGCAACGGGAGAAGCCACAACAGTGAGAGGCTCACGTACTGAAAAACAAAAACAAAAACAAACAAACAAACAAAAACCATCAAGAACTCACTTGCCCCTGGCATGCTGTTTGGAGTTCAATATTGTGGTGAAAATGGAAAATGCATATTTAATAACAAACTTGAGCACTTAATATATGGCAGGGACTATCTTATATAATCTATGTGCATTGTTTAATTCCTGCAACAACAATTATGAAGCTTTACTCTTATTTCACGCCATTCGATTAGGTCGGACAACGAGATATAGCTACTGTCCAAATATTTTGACCCCTAGAAATGGAAATTTCATATAATTCAAACTAATCCATATGAAAGGAGGTTAAGTCACTTGCCCCAAATCACAAGATCACAAGCTGGTAAATGGAGGAATCCAGATTTGAACCCAATAGTCCAATTTCTCTTCACCCTATGCTCTTCACTCACTCATTTGATGTATCCATACATTTATACACACACAGTTCTGTGTATATATAATTACATATATAGAGATATGCATACAGGCACACCTCAGAGATATTGTTGGTTCAGTTCCAGACCACCACAGTAAAGCAAATGTTGCAATAAAGCAAGTCACATGAATCTTTTGGTTTCCCAGGACATATAAAAGTTATATTTACACTATACTGTTATCTATTAAGTGTGCAATAGCATTAAGTAAAAAACAACAACAACAAAAACCTATGTACAGTTGATCTTTGAACAATGTGGAGATCAGGGGCATTAACCCTCTATGCAGTCAAAATCCGAGTATCACTTTACAGTTGGCCCTCTGTATCCACGGTTCTGCATCTTTGGATTCTATCAGCCTCAGTTGTGTAGGACTGTAGTATGAACTTAGTGAAAAAAATCTGTGTATAAGTGGACCTGAACAGATCAAACCTGTGTTGGTTATGGTCAACTGTACCCACATTAATTTTAAAATACTTTATTGCTAAAAAATGTTAGCTATCATCTGAGCCTTCGGCAAGTCATGATCATTTTGCAATAGTAACATCAAAGATCACTGATCATGGATCATCATAACAAATATAATAATAATGAAAAAATTAGAAATATTTCAAGAACTGCCAAAATGTGACACAGAGACACAAAGTGAGCAAATACTGTAGGAAAAATGGTGCTGATAGACTTGCTCGATGCAGGGTTGCCACAAACCTTTACTTTGTAGAAACTGCAATGCCCATGAAGCACAATAAAGCAAAGTACAATAAAGTGAGATGTGCCTCTATAATACAGATTTAGATGGTGTGTGTCAGTGTGTATTCTTAGGTATTTCTGTAAAGGCTCAAATATATATAGACAATATTCTTCTACTTTTTGAACTTTAATCCTGAACTATAAAACTTGTTTATTATTTTTCATACATGCAGTCATCACTGGCATTTTTCACTCCAGTACTTTAATTTTGTTTTTCTCTCTTAGTCCACATTAAACTTGACAGCTATGCTTATAACATCTATACTTTAAAAAAACCAAGACTCTCATTTCCATCCACTCATCCCAACCCTTAATATCACTGCAGGGTGCGTCCCTTTTTGCTGTGATTTAAACATATTTGGGCAGCTTGCCTTCCTGACAGTGGGTCTCAGGGAGCCCATTCCTTATTTTCTTACAGAGACCAGTCTACAGTTATTAGTGGGAGCTGTTTACAAGAGGGCAACTGATATCCTCTACATATTAGGGTGTACTACCATTCAGTTGGGACAAAATCACGGCTCCTCTGTGATCTCTAGACATTTTCATTTGATGGATTAAACATACTCTTCTTGCAAAGTTTGATGCTATTTTTAGTCAATATTTTTCAAGCATATGCAATATGGGGACAGGAATTGCTTGATAGGAGGCAGAGTTTATTCTTCTTAATTTCATTATGTCAAACAGTGCAATGTGGTATGAGTTAATTATCTATATAACTCAAGCTAAATATATTTTTTCTCATGCTGCCTGTTGGGAAAGGCAGTCTTGTGGATGTAATCTTTCCATCTCCACCTGGCAGCATAAGAATGGGTCTTGGTAGTTCTATTTTTAGTTTTTTAAGTAAGCTCCATACTGTTCTCCATGACCCAGCAATCCCACTACTGGGCACATACCCTGAGAAAACCATAATTCATAAAGAGTCATGTACCACAATGTTCACTGCAGCTCTGTTTACAATAGCCAGGACATGGAAGCAACCTAAGTGTCCATCAACAGACGAATGGATAAAGAAGATGTGGCACATATATACAATAGAATATTACTCAGCCATAAAAAGAAACGAAATTGAGCTATTTCTGGTGAGGTGATTGGACCTAGAGTCTGTCATATAAAGTAAGTCAGAAAGAGAAAAACAAATACCGTATGCTAACACATATATATGGAAGCTAAAAAAAAAAAAAAAAAGGTTCTGAAGAACCTAGGGGCAGGACAGGAATAAAGATGCAGATGTAGAGAATGGACTTGAGGACACAGGGAGGGGGAAGTGTAAGCTGGGACAAAGTGAGAGAGGGGCATGGACATATATACACTACCAAATGTAAAATAGATAGCTAGTGGGAAGCAGCCACTTAGCACAGGGAGATCAACTCAGTGCTTTGTGACCACCTAGAGGGGTGGGATAGGGAGGGTGGGAGGGAGACGCAAGAAGGAGGAGATATGAGGATATATGTATACGTATAGCTGATTCACTTTGTTATATAGCAGAAACTAACACACCATTGTAAAGCAATTATACTCCAATAAGGATGTTAAAAAAGAAGAATGGGTCTTGGACCTGGATTACTTCCTTATCAGGAGATAATGAGTCCTCAGGGCTTGTGATGGACTTATCACCTCCTGTAGGAATATCTTTCCCTGTTTCAGATTCAGTGTGTGCTCCTTTGTTCTACTTAAGCTTGTGCATAAGGCACCTGGGCAACCCAACTGTTATATCTGTCCCCCATGGGGAGGGGACAGGGACCTTCTGCTACAGCACAAGAGGGGTGCAACCCAGGCCATGTGCCCTGTGGCAGCTGCTAGAAGGGACCAGCTGATCATGGGGAACTGACACCCACAATTGAAGCTGACTTTTCCCCATTTCTTCTCCATGTGAGAAAAGCACTGTTTCATCTAGTGCTTGACTGCATTGTGTTTTCCATGGAGACTCCAATACCGATATTCAGCCAACAGAAGTGTTCAGACTTCTACTCCCAGTAACAGACAACAGGTGCCGTTAGCTTGACGCTGACCAAAACGTTATAAGTAGAATTTGTATCATTTTGCATTTTACAGTTTTTAATTTAAATGATCAAGACAAGGAATTATTCTGACAAATCTATATATAGCTCATACATATATGTATAAAAAAGAGAGAAAGAGACAGAGAAAATTATGTATTACTCCCGTCATCTCCTAATGCCACTGACAGTCTCAGCCTGCTGATGATGAGGGTTGGGCTTTAACATGGCCTTCGTTGCTTCCACTGAGTGGCACAGAAACTTCATCTTCCAAATCCAAACTAGCTTGACCTACAGAGGCTCTTGGCCGCCTGAAAGCACTAGATAATACAACCAGAGATTGTAGAAAAATTGAGGTGCTATGAAATGAACTTTGACCAATGACAGAGCCATCTGGTAAATTGCTTGCTCTTTGTCTTCCAATGGACTCGTCTTTGATCCAGATGTAACATTTGGACTTTCAAGGGAGGTCCCACTAGACCTAAGAATAGCTATGTTTTCTTATATTCCTTGACCAGCTTGTTAAGACTAAATAAAAGTGTGCAATGCCAAATCAGGACGAGGTGTCAGAGCAGAAATTTGCAGAGATATTTTCTTTAGCTTCCTGTAGTCAATAAACTTATTTTTATTTAATGAGGAGAACTTGAAAATTAATACCAGAATATTCTCCACACTACATATAATCCCTTTTATGTGTACCAGAAACATGAGAATAAAAGGTGTGTTTAGGATTCGCTCCTTCTCAGCTTTCAAAGAAGCATGGGTCTTGAGGATTCTTCCTTTTGTTCTTTGGAGCAGGGATAGATGGGTTTACAGATGAGTGCAGCAGTTAGATCTGTAGTAGAAAGGGCACAGGTACCCAGAGAAGCTTCAGAATGAGAATGAAGAAAGGAGGAAATGAAAGAAGGAATGACTAATTTAAGCAGTAGCCATTCTTTCTAGAACTTTTGGAAGAAAAAATACCCAAAATATTTTAGAAAGTTTAAAAGTTTTCTGTACACCCCACCCTCCCTAACCTAAATAGAACTTCATTACTATGTGACATTTGATGTTTCATTTTAACGTGATCCAAAGCTAAGGGGGGATCTGGAAGCGAGAACAAGATGGCCCCATTTTATTCGGATTGCATGTAGGAACATTCCACTCTGGTTAAGTGCTGAGTAATCTTTGCTTATTTCATGTCACGGTGTGAGTACAGTTGCCCCCTACCCTTGCGTGTCTAGATGGAAAGTCCTTAGTTAGAGAACCATTTCTGGGTTTACTGAGATCCCAATGGTGAAAAACCTAATGGTACCCACCCTCAACTCTGTAGCGGCATTCATCTCTAAAAATTAAAACCCAGTCACACAGCTTGCAAAATTCAAGTACCAGAGATGCTATAGATCCTGTAAAATAATAGCCCCCCTCTCCCCCCGTCCCTGAGTTGCCGTGGGTGTGCTCTTTGCCGCTCACCTCCAGTCCATACTGGATTGCCCTGTCATGATTTCCTGCAGCCCGTGTTCTGCATGCTGACTTACATCTGTTCGGATGCCCACAGGCAGGTGCACAATTTTGGGTCCTGCCTCTGATCTCTCTCCCTGGGAAGCAGAAGTCTGCTGAGCATTACTTTGAGGCCAGTAGACTGGCGGCGCAGCATGACCTCATTATTAGGAGACTTTCCTTTGTCCTTTGATGTTAATTCATCCAGAAACTGTATGTGAGAACTCTGGCAAGTTCCATTGTCACATTTGTCTGTATGGATTAAGTTCAGGGTATACAAAAAGCACAGACAATGTAGGAATTGACTCTGTGGAGCAATAGATCCTGAACAGTATCAGGCCTAAGACCCAGCAGGTGGCTGACAAATTGAAGTCAAACAGAAGAGAACCTTTTAATCTCTGCCTTTTATTCACCTGTTTCCTCGCTCATCTCTTCCCCACCCTTATCCATTCTATTCCGTATCATAACATATACTTCCCAAGCTCCACTGGCTTCTAGTGTTTAGCTAAGTTTAGCCAATGGGGGGCACTGGCAGAAGACAGCATGAGGGGATAAGTTGGAGTATTTCTTTCCCTGTTTTGGAGAGATTCTCTGAACCTTCTCTGTGGCTGCAGCTCCTGCCTTCCAGACCTGCAATGGCTCCAACCTTCACCAGGTAGGCTGGCTCCCGGGTTGCCCTCCGCTCTTTGTCTCTCCAGTCTCAGGGGAACCAACAGTTTCTCAGTGTTGCTAATATCTGGGTCACCTCACCATCCTTTGTTTAACTTTTCAGCTTTTTCATTATGTGTAAAGAGTTATCTGTTCTAAATTTACTCTGCTTAAAATACTATGTTGACTCATATACATTTACTAATACTGAACTGAATCTGATCAGCAAAAATGGTGATTACCTATGGTTTCACCAAATGTCCAGCAATTTCTGTTTTCTGTCCAGATCATAACTGATACACACCCCAAACTTGGGAAAGTTAAGGAAGCTAAAACCTCTGTCATAAGTGGAGTGGGTTGAGACTTGGGAAAGTTAGAGAAGGAAATATTATTTAAACTGGCATTTTAAAGATAAGCATAATTTTGCTTGATGAAGAGAAAATGGATTTGGGGAAGGACAAGCTCTGGGAAAGACAGAGTTTTTTTTTGTTTGTTTTGTTTTTGAATTTTATTTTATTTATTTTTTTATACAGCAGGTTCTTATTTGTTATCTGTTTTACACATATTAGTGTATATATGTCAAGGCAGAGCTTAAGAAGGGGCAGCATCTTTTGGCAAAGAGCAGCTTGCAGCGGCTCTAATTCATGACTCAAATCTGATGGCAACATGACATCAGAAAACCAGTGTATTAGTTTGCTCGGGCTGCTGTAACAAAGTACTTTTAACAAGGTGCCTTAAACAACAGAAATTTATTACCTCACAGTTCTGAAGGTTAGAAGTCTAAGATCAAGGTATCATCAGAGTTGGTTCCTTTTGAGGGCTATGAGGAAGAGTATGTTCCATGCCTTTCCCCTACCTTCTAGTGGCTTGCTGGCAATCTTTTGTGATCTTTGATCTGTAGACACATCACCCCAATCTCTGCCTTCATGTTCACATGGTATTCTCCCTGTGTGTTTAACTGTTTCTAAGTTTTCCCTTTTTATAAGGACAATAGTCATACCAAATCAAGGCCCACACTCAACCTATCTCCAAATAAGGTCACATTTTGTACCGGGGGTGGGTACTCCAACATATGAATTTGAGGAGGAAGCAATTCAACCTATAACAACCAGTTATAATACTTTGCCATAATTCAATGACATAATTAAAAGAACCAAGGCTAATTACAGGTAGGATATTGAGAAAAAATAATATTTAAACTCTGAGTCAACAAGAGTGACAAATTGAATATGAAAATCGGGTAAGAGAAAAGGAAGAATGAAAGTTGACATCAAATATCCTTTTCAAGGGAACTTGGGAATTAGTGAAACCTTTAACTGAAAGAGAAGCATAGGAGAAAAAGCAAGTTCACTGGACTTTAAAAAAACCATTGTTTGATAGATAGGGATTAAAGATATGTAACGTTTGTGTCTTGATATGCTGAATTTGAAGCACGTGCAGAACACTTAACAGGAGATACCTAGTAGGCCGTGCGATTTGGGATCTGGAGCTCTGGAGTTAAACTCCTGGGTTCAACTCCCAACTCTTCTTTTTCCATTGTGACTTTGGACAAGGTACTTACACTTTCTAAGCTGCAATTTCTTTATCTGTAAGATGTGGATGTTATCACTGTTTCAATGGGTTGTTGGAGAATTAAAGACATACACCATATAAAACAGTTTAGTACCTGGCACTACAAAAGCGTTTCATATTTGATTGTTGTTATCATGGTCACTATTACTAACCTTAGCAATATTTGTATTAGGAATAGACATGCATGTCAGTAAGTGGAAAGTGACATGGAAAAGTGATCTAACATACCTGCATAACACAAGAGAAGGGACACCAAATGTTTAAAAGAAATCTCAGAAGCAAGATATATTCCTTCTACCTTTTACAGAAGACAGTAAGACAGAAGTGTGAAATATTCATTTGAAGCCGTACTTCAAACGGTACTGATCAAAGTGTTTGATTAAACCATGTTTTTAGGTTTATATGTAAGGACTATAAAAACAGTAGATTAAGTCCTCTTAACAGGCTAAGAATGTGTGATGCATTAAAACTGAGTTTTCTAAAATGAGCAATCTCTGTACTGAAAAATATCAGAAGAGAGAAAAATGCTTTTTACCGAAGCCCTGAACAAGAATATATGAATCATTTTACCTAGTCCTTTCCTTTAAGAAAATACCATTTTCTATGTGAAATATTACTATTAAGTTGAGATGTGTTCACAAATTCAAGTCATAGATATTTTACTTGATGCTGAGATACAGTCCCATTTTTTAAGACTTACCAAAAATAAAAGAATACTCTCCAATCACATGCAGGTTGTAATCTACAGCAATACACTAACACTGCTGTATTGCCTTCTATTGTCTTGTCATTATCTTTGGACACTTCACATTAGTCTTATGTTATTACTTTTATGAAGCTCTAGTATTTAGCTATTTACACATTAAAAGTTTGGATCTAATTATCCTTATGATTTATATTTATGTTTTCTATGTAATGCCTAAACAGAAATTAATATTCATAAACAATGAAGAATGATTTGCATACACATGAATGCCATTCTTTTTTTTTTTGTGGTACGCGAGCCTCTCACTGTTGTGGCCTCTCCCGTTGCGGAACACAGGCTCCGGACGCACAGGCTCAGCGGCCATGGCTCACGGGCCCAGCCGCTCTGCGGCATGTGGGATCTTCTCGGACCAGGGCATGAACCCGTGTCCCCTGCATTGGCAGGCGGACTCTCAACGACTGCGCCACCAGGGAAGCCCATGAATGCCATTCTTTTTATGATGCTAATACAAACTTTAACTTATTGAACAATTAGAAATTAATAGCCCCCAACAATAATTCTCTGAAAATACTAAAATGCAAAAAACATATTCCATATGTAATTGTAACATTTACCTCATTTTCTGTTATTGCTAGTCAGTAGTGACTTTGAGAAAAAAAATTTAAAGACCTTTGAATAAACAAATGTTATATTTGGCCATGTAAGTGCCAACAGTGATGCATACAGTGATGTAAATAAACCTTGGAAACAATTCTGTTTTGATGCTATCCTGGATCCCTGAACAGAGAGTAGGAGTTTTGAATCAGCCACCTGGTACAAACGGGCAAGGCACTTAACACATTGGGACTCGTTTTCTCAGCTGTAAAATGAGTGTGTGTGTGTGTGTGTGTGTGTGTGTGTGTGTGTGTATCTGGGGATTAGGCGGAGCAACATTACTATTCAATAAATAATGGTGTGATCCCTTTCTAGTTCTAACCTTTTTATGCCTATGGGGCTGATTATTATGACTTTTTTTTTCAGCCTTACAGTTATCAGATTTGAGCCATTTTAGACTTTACTTTGCTCCACAGACTATTTAATTTGGCAATTGCTTCCACTCCCGAGATCCTGATCTTACCTCCTAGTCCTGAACTCTTTCTTTTTTTTTTTTTTTTTTTTTTTTTTGCGGTACGCAGGCCTCTCACTGTTGTGGCCTCTCCGGTTGCGGAGCACAGGCTCCGGACGCGCAGGCTCAGCGGCCATGGCTCACGGGCCTAGCCACTCCGCAGCATGTGGGATCTTCCCGGACCGGGGCACAAACCCGTGTCCCCTGCATTGGCAGGCGGACTCTCAACCACTGCGCCACCAGTGAAGCCCCGTGAACTCTTGATTCATAGTGTCAACTGTCTCTGAGCATTCCGGCTGGGATGGCCAACAGATTATTCCTTTATTTAATCAACCTATTTACTTTTTTATTTTTAATTTTTATTTTCTATCTACTATATGCCATGTCATGGAGAGTAAATGTAAAGGAAGATTTTATAAGTGTCTACTCATAAAATCTACGATTTTCTAAGCTTTATTATGTCGCAAAACAAACTTTCATTGAAATCTGTGTTTCATCCTGTATTTCCATCATTTAATTAATGACACCAAAACACATCTCAATTTAAGACACTCCTTGAAGGCCTAGCCCCTCCCTTTACATTCAGCCCCCAAGTCTTAGGATTTCTGTCTTAGAAATAATTCTACATCACAGCCATTGCCTTAGGACACATTACAACTTTTATTCAACACCTGCATTCAGCATCTAATTTGTTCACATTATTCTTCCTATAAAGTCATAAATATTCACTTCCACACATGTATCATTTCACATTTAAAACAAACTGAACCCTCAATTCTCTCTCTCACTTTATTACAGAGTCTTAGGACTCCAGATGCTTACTTTTCCAACATGAAAAATTCTAGAATTAGCTAAAGACAATTTCTTATAGCTACATATCTACCCAACATCAACCATTTTAATAAAAATTAGATTTATGTTTGCAACATGACATGCAAACTTTCAGCCACATAGAGCAGAGACTAAAAATGAATGAGCAAAGTCTACACAGTAGGGAATATATAAAAGGTACAGTTTGCCAAAATGGGGTTGTTTTTCATACTCTTGTTACTCACATATCAGTTTTTGTTGCTCATGATATTTTATCTCAAATTCTGTCAAAGATCATTTTCAAATATCAGGGAAGAAGTACTAAGGTAGGTATCCATATCAACTTATGAAAATTAGCTATTGCAGATATTAAATAACTGGTGGCAAATGATAATCTTGGTGGGAGTCAAATGTGAAGAGGAAAATTAAATTAGTTCTGCCTGACCACTTCTCTAAATGTCATTACATTTGAAAAGTTCATATAAGCAGAGCTCTTTTTCTTTATTTCTTCATATCTTAATGTTTTCTTCAGAGAAAATGTAAATAAACATCAAAATGTAAGTAGCTATTTAGGGGAGAAGGAAACAAAGGAAGAAAAACATTTGAATTTTAGAACTAAAAGGATTTCAGAAGGGGTTCCCTTAACTTGTGGTATCAGAGGTGCTACAGAGAGTGATTAAAAACATAAACTACCAAACCAAATCACTGTATGTTGGTAGTTCTAGGGTGAGGACAAAGGAATCTGTGTTTTTATACAATTGTCCAGGTTATTTAGATGCAGCTGGTCTGTGAATTAGCATTGGGAAACAGGGATAGAGCCCACTGTACTCTTTGGACAGAGGAAGAAATGGAAGCTCCTAGGTCAAGGGCATTTTCAGGGTCACTTGGCTACTTTGTGAAAGAGAGTGCTAATTTAGCAGGAACTAAAAGAGCAGTAAGCCAGTCTTACGTACTGGCTAGAGTGTTTAACAATTTGGAAGATGAAATACAGAAGGTATACTGGAGGGCAGGTTATTCATATTAACCTATTTAATATATTGTTTTAAAGGGAGGGAAGAAATATCATATAGGGGAATACAGGCATTTATAGACTGCCTACATTATTTTTTAGTCAAACATATCATATACATTGACAATATATTGCCCAATAATCTTGAGGGATAAGTATTATGATATAACTACCCAACCCACACAATTCAAGAATTTGAAGTTCAAGAAGATTGAATAAATTTATAAAAGCAAATGAAGAGATAAGATCTAGGATTCAAATGTAAATTTCTCTGACCAGAAAGCCTGTGCTATTTCCACTACACTAAAAATATTTTTAAATTTAAAAGTATCATATATATTTAACATTTTGATTAATATTCCTTCAAAAGTGCTTTTTCCCTCTCCATCTGTGATCTGGATGCTCCCTTGCCATCTCTACAAGGCTTATGCCTTGTCAAGTCTTCCCTTTCTCTGTCTTCCACCTCTTCTCCACTCATCCTTTAATTCGTCATTTCAACATTTTCCACACTTTTGCCTGGCCTGGTCATTTCAAACTGTTCTCAGGATCCAGCTTCCAGAAGATGTCAAGAATATGGATTTCCACCTAAACTGAATAGGGACAGCTCCATTTTTGTTCTGTTTTATGCATTAAGGTGACACATAATATTTCATAAATAGGATTCTGTGAATAAAAGAAAGTTGGGAAATCCATGCACTTTTAATAAAAATATTAGAATCATACTTTATAACACCTTTATAATCAGTACTTCCTATATTAAATATTAAACTATATTATAGGCTCCTGGACTTCAGACTACACTACAAAGCTACAGTAATCAAAACAGTATGGTACTGGCAGAAAAACAGAAATATAGATCAATGAAACAGGATAGAAAGCCCAGAGATAAACCCACACACATATGGTCACCTTATCTTTGATAAAGGAGGCAAGAATATACAATGGAGGAAAGACAGCCTCTTCAATAAGTGGTGCTGGGAAAACTGGACAGGTACATGTAAAAGAATGAAATTAAAACACTCCCTAACTCCATATACAAAAATAAACTCAAAATGGATTAAAGACCTAAATGTAAGGCCAGACACTATAAAACTCTTAGAGGAAAACATAGGCAGAACACTCTATGACATAAATCACAGCAAGATCCTTATTGACCCACCTCCTAGAGAAATGGAAATAAGAACAGAAATAAACAAATGGGACCTAATGAAACTTAAAAGCTTTTGCACAGCAAAGGAAACCATAAACGAGATGAAAATACAACCCTCAGAATGGGAGAAAATATTTGCAAATGAAGCAACAGACAAAGGATTAATCTCAAATATACAAGCAGTTCATGCAGCTCAATATCAAAAAAACAAACAACCCAATCCAAAAATGGGCAGAAGACCTAAATAGACATTTCTCCAAAGAAGATATACAGATTGCCAACAAACACATGAAAGGCTGCTCAACATCACTAACCATTAAATACAAATCAAAACTACAATGAGGTATCACCTCACACCAGTCAGAATGGCCATCATCAAAAAATCTACAAACAATAAATGCTGGAGAGAGTGTGGAGAAAAGGGAACCCTCTTTTACTGTTGGTGGGAATGTAAATTGATACAGCCACTATGGAGAACAGTATGGAAGTTCCTCAAAAATCTAAAATGAGAACCACCATACGACCCAGCAATCCCACTACTGGGCATATACCCTGAGAAAACCATAATTCAAAAAGAGTCATGTACCAAAGTGTTCATTGCAGCTCTATTTACAATAGCCAGGACATGGAAGCAAGCTAAGTGTCCACCGACAGATGAATGGATAAAGAAGATGTGGCACATACTTACAATGGAATATTTCTCCACCTTAAAAAGAAATGAAATTGAGTTATTTGTAGTGAGGTGGATGGACCAAGGACTGTCATACAGAGTGAAGTAAATCAGAAAGAGAAAAACAAATACCGTATGCTAACACATATATGGAATCTAAAAAAAAAAAAAAATGGTTCTGAAGAACCTAGGGGCAGGACAGGAATGAAGACGCAGATGTAGAGAATGGATTTGAGGACATGGGGAGTGGGAAGGATAAGCTGGGATGAAGTGAGAGAGGGGCATGTACATATATATACTACCAAATGTAAAATAGATAGGTAGTGGGAGGCAGCTGCACAGCACAGGGAGATCGGCTTGGTGCTTTGTGACCACCTAGAGGGGTGGGATAGGGAGGGTGGGAAGGAGATGCAAGAGGGAGGAAATATGGGGATATATGTATATGTATAGCTGATTCACTTTGTTATAAAGCAGAAACTAGCACATCATTGTAAAGCAATTATATTCCAATAAAGATGTTAAAAAATAATAATAATAAAATATATTATAAAACTAAAAAAAAAAATCAAACCAGTGTGTTTCTGGCGTAACAACAACATATCAACGCAAAAGAAGCACTACACTTTGGAGGCATTTTCTGTTGCAGAAAGGGACTAGAGTGATACCCCATACCAAGAAGAGAGAAGAAATTATCATTACCTGATAATTTTCACAGGTTAATTCTATTTACTGGTTTGTGTGGTTGCTGGGTACTTCAGATACCCTGGTATCAAACCATTGTAAGGAGTTCCATTGCCATTATCTCTACAACTATAGAATGTCAGGGGAGCTCTATTTTACTACCACATTTGAACAGGCCAAGAACTCCAATCACACTCTAATTATAAGATATACGCCCCTACCCCCTTGTCCTGCCCACACATACACAGTCACAGATGTCACCATGCAGGGTAAGCAATAGTTGCTACAGAACGCCAAAATCCCAAGTGGTGGAAGACCCTGTATGTATTCGAATTAATCCTGTCCCTGCTAGGTTCCCAATAAGAACATTGCTGAAGTTTAAAAGTTTGCCTTATTGGGCTTCCCTGGTGGCGCAGTGGTTGAGAGTCCGCCTGCCGATGCAGGGGACACGGGTTCGTACCCTGGTCCAGGAAGATTCCACATGCCGCAGAGCGGCTAGGCCCGTGAGCCATGGCTGCTGGGCCTGCATGTCCGAAGCCTGTGCTCCACAACGGGAGAGGCCACAACAGTGAGAGGCCCGTGAACCGCAAAAAAAAAAGTTTGCCTTATTGATCAGCTCGGTGCTTTGTGACCACCTAGAGGGATGGGTTAGGGAAGGGGGGAGGGAGACGCAAGAGGGAGGAGATATGGGGATATATATGTATATGTATAGCTTGATTCACTTTGTTATAAAGCAGAAACTAACACAGCATTGTAAAGCAATTATACTCCAATAAAGATGTTAAAAAAAAGTTTGCCTTATTGCTGAAACCATAGGCTGAAGAGTATTATCTATAGTGAAGTTTTTAAATTTGGTCATAAGTCCCATTGCTCAAGACTGTGCACCCGGTAGTGATCCCATGGTCCTTTGCACTCCAGAAACCTTGGAACCTGCTTATGCCACTCAGCTTCTAAATTCTGAAATGCCATTATCTAAGTTAAGTGTTCTGTGATTGCAAAAGTCTTGGTGATTTTCTTCTCCACTGGCCAGTCACCATGCTGGAGGGATTAGAGTACAGCAATGATCCTATTGTGATTTAAGAAGCAAGAATTGTGAATTCAATATCACTGTGCATATTTAGATTCTGGTAAAAATATTAGGGGCCTGAGGCCACACTGTTATACAAAGTTGAGTTTAGAATACACATGCCCATTATGTGTCTGCAGAGCTAAGTGAAGTTGGAGTTTCTGGTTTGGTTATTGGATTTTCTGACTTTAGAGGAATTTCAAATTTGAAGTTCTTTAAAATATTTGAAGTTTGGAAAATTTGCGTTTTGAAATTTTTCCTTGAAAAATTTTGTACACAAAGGAGTAATCTTTTTTGGCCCTGAGAGGAAATGAACCTAGTGATTTTTATTCCCATTTATAAAGCTTCTCCCTACCCTACTTCCTCTACTTATTATGCTCATAATGGTGGTTCGACTTTCGGAGAGTACTAAATAAGGACGCAGCTGATGGAGGAAGGACAGGGAGTAAGGAAGGAGACAAGGCTTAGTGGCTGATTCCGAAGACATTTCAGTCAAAGGTGAAAGATAAGCATTGTTTTTACCACCAGTCAGTGTGACCACTTCATGACAGAATTGGATGCATAAAATGTTAGGGCTTTATTTGTTTTTTTCAGATAGTATAAGGAATGGGACAGACTCATCATCGTACATCACGATCTCTTTCTAGACATAAGGTAATTAGTAAAATATTTCATCAACTTTAGATTTTTCTTAACTTTTGTCTCTAGTTTTTAATAATTTTGAATTTATTAATGAGAATTTTACAGGAAACATATCACAGTTTTATTAGCATATCATTATGTTAACTAAGAATATTTGCCTGAAAATTTTATGAGCATTTATAATGTGTCAGGTATTGTCCTCCATACAGTGCATAGATTAACTGATTTAATCCTCAAATGTACTTTACCAGTAGACGTGTTTAATTTTTTTAATCTAAAATATATAGATGAAGAAACCGAGGTGCAAGGATTAAGCAATTTGCTCAAGGTCATAAAGCAAGTAAATATTGGTGGCAAAATTTGAGCCAGCAATCTAGCTCCAGAGTAGATGCTTGAAAGCTATTGAATAACGCGATGGCTTGCATGAATTTACCTTGCGGATCTGGATTTGAAGCAGAAAATCAATAGTACTGAGGACCTTTCACTTTACGGGCCCATTTCATAAATACTTGGAAAGTTCTTAGGATGGAGGAGAAGAAATGACTTGTCAGGGGGGGTTCCGTGACAGCACAGAAATCTAACCTAATATGGGGACTGGATTAAAGGGCTCTAAGGACCAGGATAAATTTCATAAATATTAGTAGCACTTTTCCTGGCAGTAATCCCATTCTCTTTTTTCCCTTTTCTGAACGAAAGTAGCCGAAGATTCTGATCTTATCTCATCTGATTCAGTTTGCCTCTTCTAGACCTCTTCCTGGTTTAACAGATGGTTTTACAGGAGTCAGGCTGGAGGGTTCAAATCCAAGCTCAAACTAATTTCCCTCTTTGTAAAGTTGTAGTAGAACTTGTATCTACAACAGCATTGTTGGAGGGAATCAGTACAATATTCCATGTAATGTTTAATGTAGAGCTTGGCACAGAGTAGTGTCAGCTATTAACACTGATCTTAGTATTCTTATTTTTTCCTTCTTCCAAAACTCTTGCCTCTTGCCCTACTCTCCCTCTTCCCTAGCTGCTAGATCACCTTCATAATATTTAAGCTAATTTGTAATGAAATATTATTATTATATATGATTATATATGATAATATTTTATTATTATTATTGAATGAAAGTAGCTTGGGTCCACACTCCTCTAGATTGAGGTCTTTTCATTGTTTATGTGAAAGTAATCTGTTAGCTAAAAAATCTTTTGAGAAATAGCAGAATGTTTCTTTGGACTGTTGGACTAGGGCAGCCCTATTGGGAGGTACTTCATGAATCAGTATTATTGGACAAATAAAGGGACTTACTCTATTTTGCAATGAAAGCGTGTCTCATTTAGATTTGGGATTACACAGAAGAGAAGGGGGAGCTAGCTCGTCCACAGCACCTACTCTGGGTTTGGGGTCAGATAAACATGGTCATAAACAGTCTCATTTAATATCCCCAATGGTGGGTAGATACATTATCACCCTCATGTTACAGATGAGGGCTATGAAACTTAGAAAAAATAAATCACTTCCCCAAGCACCACGTGACTCAAAGTTCATGATCTTTCTATAGCTCAAAAGAATGTATCTAAACAGATATTAAGACAACACAAAATAGACTGGTGACTCAGGATACACAATACAATGAAAAAAAAGGCAGAAAAAACACTGTTCAAATAAAAATAAGGCCCTTGCAAACAGTAAAATTGGTTTTGCAGAATGCCCTGAGCTGTAAATAAATAAATGATAAGCATTTGTAATCCTCATAATGTTTCATGCTACAATTGTGCAATATGTTCCTCAGAGCTGAAATTACAGAATTATTTTAATTCTGTCACTATTTACTGACACCTATTTGTGGAAAAATGCTGTCTGGATAACCAGGACCCAGAGCTCCCTTCACTTATTACAACTGTCACAGGCGTTCTTCCCTTTAAACTCATATTTTGCACTTTACTTCCTCTTTCAAAGTGGTTCTTGTCATTAATTTTTTCAACTTTAATTCCCTCTCTTATCCCTTCTCCCACCCTTATCCCAGGATGACCCTGATAAAACTTATAAGATCAATACTTCAAAATAAGTACAACAGTCAGCCACACTTGCCTACATTTTCCTATAAAAGAAAGCCTATCAGAGCTTTCCAAATGTAACAAGAATTTTCTTCTCCAGATTCAGGAGTATCATTTGCTGATCCTACGGAAGGCAATGGATAGCATTGCTCTCTTGCACTCAGTCCCTTTAGTCTTGGGACCCAGCATTAGTTTGCTCTTCCCTCTTAGTTATAGTTAGTCTTGTTTATTCACCTTATCCCATTCTCCTATCAGATGATGTTGGCATACATTTAAACCACCTCGCTTCTTATGAAGATGTGTCTCTTTAGAGCATAGGTGTTGTATAGGCAGTATCACACACATAAAATTTGTTTTCTGTGTTGTCTGGTCATTGTTAGCTTAACTGTGTTAATCTTTTTGCCTCCAACTGGACAGTTAGTGCCTTCATTCATGATACAAATGCTTATTGACTGCCTCCAAATACCAAGGCACGGAAGGGTGTACTTGGACTATGGTTCCCCAGCAGAATCTGGCACACAGCTGGAAATGTGCTAGCTGATATATATACATATAAAATATAGTTAACTGGTTCATAGAAGTTAATGATTAAGATATGAAACCCAAGGAAAAAATAGCCTGTCTTTATAGCCCCAGGGAATGGTTTCAGTAAAAATAGTCAGTTCTGTCTGCATCCAGGATATGAAGAGAAGCTGAATTGTATCAGTTTCTTAAAGCATGTATTATATATAAGACAGTAGGATGAATTCTCTATATTTTCATCACAATTACCGGTCATAGATGCAGCTCTAGAAATCAAAATAATACTTGTAAACTGTAGCTCATGAATGTATGTCAATAAACATGCATTTATTTATCAGTTCAATGAGCATTTGTAGCACTAGTTATAAGCACCAAGCATGTACTGTGGAACATATTAAGGACAGAGGGACAGAAAGATGTATTCCTTGTTCTCAAGTATCTCACATTCTGTGATGAAGTTGGATACTGGAACAGACAAATTCAACGAACTGTCATAATTATCAACACAGAGATGTACAACAGAATAGGAAGGAGTGAAACAACATATAAAATGTTCTCCCTTACCATGGAGTGGAAATCAGACACACCCAACAGAGTAGTCAGTGCTGAGCTGGCACTCAAAGTGATGAACTAGAAATTCACATGGGAGGCAATGTCTTCTGGGAAAGGGGGGAACATGGAGAGACTCTCGGAGGCAAGAGAGGCAATTGCAGGTAAAGGCAGCCGCCATTGTTTTCTAGGGCTGGAGTGTCATGTAAATGGAGAAAGTAGTAGAAAGAGAAGTGAGGCCAGCAGCAGGACCCAGGAGTGGGCAGCCTTGTGAGCCCTGGTGGAGCTTGAACATATCCTACGAACAGTGGCAAGACATTGAAGAATTTCAAGTAGAGTCATGGCATGACCTGCTTTGAAAAAGCAGAGGCAGAATTTAGAGGTGCCAACTCTGGAGGCTGGGGGGACCTGTTAGGAGTTGAATAGTTCTGACAAATGGGGCCTCTCCTCTGTGCTGGGGCAAATCACAGTGCCATTGTCTTCTAAGAGTTTCCATTCCCTCCTGTCTACCCCCCAAAAAGTAACAAGGAGAACAATTTATGCTTAGATAAACAAGTAGATAAAAGAGCCATAGCCTGGGCTTCCCTGGTGGCACAGTGGTTGAGAGTCCGCCTGCCGATGCAGGGGACACGGGTTCGTGCCCCGGTCTGGGAAGATTTCACATGCTGCCCGTGTTCCGCAATGGGAGAGGCCACAACAGTGAGAGGCCTGCGTACCACAAAATAAATAAATAAAAAGAGCCATAGCCTAAAAAGTTAAAAAAATATGTAATTATCTCCAACTGGTGATTACCAGGTATTTTAAGAAAAACAAAAATTTGGAGCTTTTTGCTTTTCTCCTAGAATTACAGAAAATACTTTTTTTTAAAAGTAAGTCAGAAATACACTCCTTGATTTGACATTTTTTGAGATGTTATCTCTGCTTCTTTAGTACTGTGTTTGTGTATTTGTAAATTTGAATATAATTTGAGAGGAAAGAATCAGCCATGTGGAAATAAAGCTTTTCTTTTTTTGTGTGTTCTCTTTATAAGTCATATTCTTTCTATTAATAAATCTAAGAGACTTGTTACCAGGAGGTTGGCTACATTTGGCTCAGTCCATAAATGGTATATCAGTCAGTTTTCAGTTAAGAAAACAAAAAAAACACCCTAAGTATACCAAATAGGATGGTATCAGATGTGGGGATTAGTTGTTTACAAATCCTGACAAACCCTGAATGATTAGAGGTCGGAGAAAACCATTTCCAGCTTTTAGGAAATCAAGAAGGTGCAGGGGTTTCAAAAAACCACCTCTGACGTGCTCACTGTCTGTAGCCCTGAAGTAGGTGATTTGCAGATTGCCTGGAAATCTGACAAATCACCTACCTGCTCTCAACTGAAGTTTAACCAGCATCCACCTCTGTCAAGGGAATAGTGATGTCTACCTCTCTTCCACCTTGTGAACCACGCCTACCTCTCAGTGGTGAAACCTCAGCTGGCGATGGCAAGAGAGTCAATCAAATGTGATTTCCAGGCTTCCAGGCTTTACCGCACAAAGAACAAGTGTAGAAAGAACTAGAATGGGGCTAAGATGGCAGCAGACATGCTGGGTCACGTGGTGTGCATTCTAGGGTCATTCACATTGTATTTGCTCACCCTGGGGCCCAAGCAAAATCTGGCTCATGTGTAAAAAGAGAAGCCCAAGGGTCAGAGAGAAAGTGAGTGGCTTCTTGTGAAGTTTGAATTCTTAGAAAATACAAGGATACAATAATAAACACTAATTATACCAATTTAGTTACCAACACTAATTTAAGAGTTGTTTCTGAAGATTGATATTCAGCTTGATTATAAATTCCATTTCTAACTTTTAACTTGCAAATACTTAAAAATACAAGTTGAATTCCATCTGAAGAAAATTTTCACAAATCTTTCAGTTAAAAGAGGCATTGAGCCAAATTCCAATTATTTTGGAAATACATAAATACAATTTATAACAAAACTGTTATATAATATAGGTACTGTATGCAAAAGGCTATGTTTTTCAGGGCTGACTTTTAGTTTTTTATTATTTCAAAATTTATTTACTAGACATCTTCCATTTAGACCTATTTTCTCATTCCTTATTTTTTATATCCTGCAGAGCTAAATTAAACAAAAAACACTTTGTTAAAGATGAAATAGATTCTCTAAAATTATTTTTCACCTATATCTATAATTAGAAAATATTCAATTTGTTTTTGTTAAACTTAATTTGAAATAAATCATACATAGATAGGATATTAGTATTTTTCTTAGAAAATAGCTAATTATTTCTTCTTAAATTATTGATAAAAATGTAAGACATTTATTTTAGATTGTAAAACCCCTTAACAGTAGTATAATATAAACTGGCTAATATGGAGATAACTTTCATAAATACGATTCTAATTATATCCCTCAGCATACAACATCAAAGTGAAGTCCTTACTATAGGAAGAAATTGTAATGTTAAAACTGTAGTGTTCCTATCGCCAAAATAATAATAATAATAAACCTTAGTTGCCATGATAAAACAAGTATTAATCTCTAAAAATTTGTACTCCATATAAATCCTACAATTAAAATACTTTTACTTTTCAGTACCATCTAAATAATAGTAATAAAATCTAAAAGGAATCACCTATATGTAAAATTCTAATCAAAATAATATAACTCAATAATTGTCTTACCTGCTCCATAGGACTGTTATAACAATAAAATAAAGCAATTAATTAATACTATTGTTATTATTCTTGCCACTAAAGAGGGGTTATGTAATGATTCTTGGAATGAAGAGAAAATTTAAAAATATGTGCCACTGATACAATGAGAAAACAAGAGTAAATTTAGAAAACAAATTATTTATATACTGCATATAATACTAAATCCTCTAAAAACTAGATTTATTGACATTTCTGATTCCACTTTGTAACACAGGCTTATTGTACCTTATAATCGGAATCTTGCTATTTATGAAGTTTTTCTAGTGATTCTAAGAATATAGTCTAAATATTTTTCTGTATAAAATTTTGTGACTTCCATCAAAAAGTTATATGATTATGGCAAATTTTAACATGTGAATATACATGTCTTTCAACTAAGTCCCAATATACATATATTGTACGTTCACATATACTCATTGCTAAGCACTATTTTAACCATTTGGAACACAGGGATACCGTGCCAACTAGAAAGGTGCAATGTAGTAGAAATTGGACTAAATGGATTATTACAATACAATACAATACGTTTAATTAGATAAGAGAAATATTGCCATATTAATGCTATTTGAGAGAATCAGGAATAGATCACTTAAGTTTGAGTAGGAATTTATACGGAGGACAAAAGAAAGAAGGAATTCTCAGTAGAGAAAACAATATTTAAAAAGTCATAGTTTGGGCTTCCCTGGTGGCGCAGTGGTTGAGGGTCCGCCTGCCGATACAGGGGACACGGGTTCGTACCCCAGTCCAGGAAGACACCACATGCCGCGGAGTGGCTGGGCCCGTGAGCCATGGCCGCTGGGCCTACGCATCCGGAGCCTGTGCTCCGAGATGGGAGAGGCCACAGTGGTGAGGGGCCCGCGTACCGCAAAAAAAAAAAAGTCATAGTTTGGGCAATTTTTTGATATTAAGTGATGGTAAGTTCAGGACAGTTAAGATCTTAGTCAAGAAAACAGTGACAAAGAAGGTGAAGAGGTAAGTTTAAGCTAAATTGTGGGGAAAAATATTTATTGGCTATGATTTAACCCAGAAAGTGAAAACATGCTGACATTATTACATGGCACACTCTTATTTAAAATGCAATTATTAGGCTATAATTATTATTAAAGTACAGATTTAAGACTTTACAATAAACGCCCAAGAACCAATACCATACACAATGGTATTTTTAGCATTATCACCTTCATTGTTGTCTACTTTGCTCATTGAATTAGTGGCTATAATGAAGCAGGAACTCTTCTAAGAACAGAAGACACATAGGAGGTATTTTCCAATGGAGGCTAAAAAATAATATGAATATATTCTATTGGAGCTTACAGTCTAACAATGGGGACAGGTATTGGTAAAGTATTCAGATAAAGAGCTCCATAACCATAATTGTGGAAATGGCAATGGTGGAACTATACAAGGCTCTTCAAGAATTAATAAAAGTGATGTGGCTCAGGCTTGATGTGCAGAAAGAACTCTCTGAGTTAGTGACACTTAAAATGAAATCTAAAATACTGTTGGGAGTTAGGCAGGCCAATAAAAAGGAGAGAATGGAAGGAAAGAAAAGAGGGTGTTGTAGGTTGTGATAACTAGGCCATGAGTGGAGAAGAATCCTGGCACATAGGTGTAATCAAGAAAAAAATGATACAGAAAATATATTACCTGCGATTTTGGAGCCCATATTAGTGAGTATCAACTAGTGAACATGAAACAAAACAAATCTATACAATATTAAGTTTTAGGTTGTGTTCATATTTCACACATCTTGTTGAAAACAAAACAAAAACCATAGACTTTTGAAGCTTTTTCTGAGTTTATTATTTCTTTGAACTTATACATTTATGTACAGGTACTTGACACTATGTTGAATGTTTCTCAAAGTGGAATCCAAGGACCATGTGAAAAACAATCCAGAGAAAAGCTTATTAAAAATGTATATTCCTGGACTTCAGCATCTTTCATTCACACATACTGAATGAGAATTCTCAGAATGAGAATCTTTACATTTTAATAAACTTCCCTGTTTGTATTTATGCACACTACATTTTGAGAATCACAAATGTAGAGACAGTGTCAGGGGGGTGCTATTCCCATGTCCCTGCCAATATCAATAACGAAATAATTTATGTTTCCTTTGCCATTTGAAGAAAGTTAGAATGAGCACTCTAGAACACTCCATGACCTTTACTTTCAGGAAGTAAGGAGAAAGTATATCTTTTCTTGTGAAATGAGGGGAAGTCCATAGAGTCCTTTGACAAAAGGCAGAATCACCTCATTAAAATGAAATAAGCATAAATATGGCTCTCTTATTTTTCCTTTTTCTTTAACCATCACTATATCAAGGAGAATGATTTTTTTCTCCACCTCTTTTGACATTCACTAGTAAACCGGCTGAGGCAGGAACTCTCCCTCAACGGGGAGGTTTGCAACCTCCAGTGAAAGGGTATTTAAATTCACTTTAGAGAAAGAGGTGGGAAGCAATTCCACATCAAATCCAGCGTTATCAGAAACTCTTAGATTGTAGGTAGTAAAGCTGTTACTTTTTTTTCATTTTCCCTCTTGCAACTTGGTTAGAGCTCAGGATGTGTAGGTTATGGATTGGTACCCTAAAATCTCCAACACAGATTAAATGTCAAGTAAAACCTTTTTTTTTTTCCTTTTTTTTTTTTTTTCTTTGCGGTACACGGGGCTCTCACTGTTGTGGCCTCTCCCGTTGTGGAGCACAGGCTCCGGACGCGCAGGCTCAGCGGCCACGGCTCACGGGCCCAGCCGCTCCGCGGCATGTGGGATCTTCCCGGACCGGGGCACGAACCCGCGTCCCCTGCATCGGGAGGCGGACTCAACCACTGCGCCACCAGGGAAGCCCTCAAGTAAAAATCTCTACAACTTCTTCAGAAAGAAGGGATTTTTATCTTCGATAAAAGATTATGTGATGCTTTATCAAATTTATCAGGTTAATACAAGGAATATAAAGTCCCTGATATTAACCCTTAGCATAATTAAACTATCAAGTCCCACTTACACACATGTATTGTCTTGTACCTCCTCTTTAACAATATTGAAAATGGAAGGGAGGAAATCATTAGTGAAATAATTCAAAACGATTTCCCATAACTGAAAGCCATGGTTTTCCAGATTGAAGGGCCCAGAGGGTAGCTAGATAAAATCAGTTTGGTTTAAGGTCCACAATTTTAAAACTTTAAAACACTCAGGTAACGATAGGATACTGCTAGCTTCCAGAGGGTTGGGGAAAAACAGTTCACATGCAAAGGATGAAGAATCAGAATGCTTTCTGACTTCTCAACAGCTCTGGGAGCTAGAAGGTAAAGGAGTAATGCTTTCAAAATCCTGAAGAAAGATGATTTGCAACCTAAAATTTCATGCACAGCCAAACTTTCAATCAAATATGAGGGTAGAATCGAACCAGATAGTGTCTCAAGATATTCATCACCCATAAACACTTTCTCAGTAAGCTAATGGAGAATGTTGTAGACCAAATCAATAGGGTAAATTCATAGAAAGCAAGACTGTGTACAGAAAACAGGAGCACTGATGCAGGTTTAGAGAGGATAATGATGAAGGGAAATCATGGAATTATAATAGTGGAGCATATGTGCAGTGCAATTACCTTAGGTAAAAGATTTCCAAGATGGATGTTTCCAAGAAAAGGAAAATTGAACTAGTAAGTCACCCTACATGATTGACTGTGTGGAAAATAGTACTGAAAAGTCTTGCTGGGTGTAGGAAGAATTAGCAGCAGGGACCAGGAAATTAATCAAAGAGCAAAACAAAGAAGCTATTATATCCTGAAAAACTTAAGATATGACACATAATCACAATACATTCACAATCCTCATCTGTGAATAACATTTTCTGAGTGTAAATTTTAACACTGAATCTCAATATATGAGATTTTCAGAGATGGGAGAGGAGAACTAGACAAGATGGCAGCTTAAGTGGGCTAAATCATCATCTACCATAATGGGAAAACAATAATATTTAAAATTGATAAATCAAAGATACATATTAAGTATTTAAAAATATAGTGATGTATAAGTGCCAGAATATAGAGTTAAACAAGTTCAAGGTGGTTGCTCCTAGGTTGGATGAAGTAGGGAAAATTCTTACAGGTAACTGTGTTGTAGGTGTTTCAGTACCATTTGAATTATTAAACTATGTTCATGTATTCCTTTGGAAAAATTGACATTTTTCTTAGAAATGAATTTTAAAGGCTTAGCTAATGTGCAATAATAAATATAAAATGCTTATAATTAATAATCTCAGTAAATGAAAGAATGAGAAACATTTCTCCCCCATCAGATTAACAAAGTTTATAAAAAGAGTAGATGAGAGGATCAGATTTGATGAGGATTTGGGGAAATGTTGGTGAGTATATAAAATGTTCAAGAAAACAATTTACAAAGTATATCAAGAATCCATGATATGCTCTTTCCGAAATTACAGAAATTTTGTTTTTTTCTCTTGGCCTGGGAGAGTAAATGGTCAGCTCTGCAAAAGTCAAAGGTAGTCATTGCTTCATTGTTTATGATTGTTAACTACAGCCGAAGCCTCCGCTACAGAAGACTAGTCAAGTCAAGTCAAATACTGTCTTTTTCTTGAGACTTTCTCTTACCAGACCAATTTAAAGGGAAACTGGCATACTTCTTATCTAGTCTTTTAAAATTTTTCTGCACAGTACTTAACCTGCATCTGGCATACTCCATGGTTTACTCACTGGTTTGCTTATGGTAGCTTCTTTCCAAGGGACTGTAAGCTCCATGAAGACAGGGACTTTTAAAAATTCATAATTGTATCAACAAGACCTAATAGTATTGTATCAATGTAGCATATGCCTAATAAATATTTCCATTAAAATATTAAAACAGAAGAGTATGTAGATGTTATTTTGTGATATAGAATTGAGTTTATTGATCTATAGATAGTGTATATTGATCTAGAGCTATTATTTATTAAGAAGGGAATGATATAAGATATAATTTGACTTTTATAAGATTACAAATTTTGCATGCATAGAAAAGGAAGAGAATCCAATACATTATATCATTTTTATATGTTTCCATTTTGCCTATTTTTTTCCTGAAAGTTTTTCCAAGGAACACTGGATATGCAATGAAAAATAAAAATCAATTCATGTTTAATTCATGAGCTAACCATTATGAGTCTAGGTATTTTAGGAATGACACTGAAATACTTTACTCTTTTTCCATAAATGCCTCTATAAGGCAGATTCCAAGTTGATTCAGAGATTGTAACACTTAACTGTTTACGCACCTCACCCTCTCAGAGACCGGAACCAATCACTCTGCCAGGCAACGTCATTGGCCGACAACGACTTCACAATTTACAAACGGACTACCAATTAACAGGGGTGAGATTTATAAAACATAAATGAAAATTCATAGCTATATCCTGGACAACAGAATAATAACAGTAATTTTCTGACTAAAACCTCCTCTACCACATCGTAACAGGCATGTGCTGCATCCTATTCAGCTGTTCTTTGGTGGGACCACCTGTTTACTGAATCCAAGCATCCAAGACATTCAAAGCTCTTCTGAGAGAAACAGTACAGTACAGATTGTGATTAAGAGCACAGACTCTAGGACCTAACTCCCCGGTTTCAAATTCCAGCTATGCTGCTTACTAGCCATGTGTTGACTTTGGTCAATTTGTGTAGGTTCACTGAGACTAAGTCTTTCATAACTGTGAGACTAATTGGAGTACGACTTCTTAGAGTTCTTATAAGTTCGTATATGACTTATAGTATGTAAATTACTATCAATAGTGCTTAGTACATTTCTTTCTATATAAGCATTTACTAATTACATTAATTATATTTACACATATATATAGATTCATATTAGCATTGCTTTTACATATTATCAGTGTGTATTTTAATATAATATATAAGCATTTAGAATTTCTAACCACATTGGATAACAAGGATTAACTGAGGGGTTCCTATTCCTCAATCATTTGGGCAATGATCAAGGACAAATATTAATGTCTCACAAGGACATGAGGAAAACTATGAATGTGTAACAAAAACAGAAATTATTTTTTGAAACAAGAAAAGCTATTCACAGCAGAAAACTAACAGCACCAAGAATGTAGAAGGAGAAAGAACAAGAACCAAGGAGCCCAAAAAGACAGAGGTAGGATGTCTTGGAATTTTTGTTCAGAAACTGTTAATGGCAAAAAGAGAAAGTTTGAGGGGAGGATATTGAGAGTGTCAGAGATTGAAAATGAAATTTTTAAGATACCTTGATTTTTATTTTATTGAAAAACAAACCAAAATTGGAGAGTGTTTTTTCTGGGACCGTTGCTTTGAATTGCCACCATACACAGGCTGGGCTATATGAGGTACACAGCTCTTCAAGCAGAGATTACATTTCTGGTAATGAAGTACCAAGCTGAGAATTCCCTCCTTCTGAGACTTGTACCCTGCTTCTAACCCGACTCTAAATCAACAGAAACAACCAGGTAGCAGGGACAGTATGTTTTTTCACAGTATGAGGCCCCATATATTTGTTTCTGAGATTGCTTTCAGCCTTCTGCGTTCTCTCTGGTTTTGGATGGGTTGATATTTTTCCTTCATCCTCATGTGCTTAGTCTTAAATAGCTATTAAAGGAAGGAATGGGAATGTCAACCAAAGCAAATGTGCTCACTATGCATTCCACAAAGCAGGCTGACACCAAATTACCATTTCACAATATGTATCTGGGCAAGCATGATGTTTGTGGCTTTCTAACTTGTTGATACTGGTTCTTTCTCTGAAAGAATAACTTCTAAGTTTCTCTTTTTTTCTGATTTCTGACCAGAAAGTAATTTCTTTCAGCTTGAACAGGAAACATTATGGCTTCTGTTCAGCTTTCTAGAGATTTATTGGAAACTCCATCATTTCCTATAGCGTTTCTTAATGCCTTCATACTACCTAAATTACCTATTCTGGGAAGGATTGAGGCCCAGCTATGATCAATATTCTATTCACTCTTCTGAAATCAGAGATAGGGATTCATTGAGGAAGTCAGCTATTGGATAACTCTAACTGTTGCTGGGCTTTAGTGAAAGAAGCATGGCAATTAGAATTAAAATACTGAAGTTTTATAGGAAAGTTGTTTAGATTTTCTAAGCCAGTTGGTTTAAAGTTTACAGTTGGATTAAAGAGAAACTAAGAGTGAATTTTGAGAGAGGTTGCGAGGAGGATTAAATGAAAAATGTATTATATGGTGTCGACAACTGTGGCAGACACAGTTGTCACTCTATCTACACTGCCTGGCAGTTAGCATATTCATGTACACTGACTTTCAATTACAAGCAACTACAACTCTGCCTGGAGGATGTCTATGGCCACTACAGTCTTTAGGAGAGGCTCTCAATAGTTAGGTAGATAGGATGACATCCACTGAATTCTACTTAGCTTCTATACTTGGCCACTCCAGTGCTTTCATAAAGGGTCCATGATCAGAGTAGCCATGGTAGAAGGGATTACGACTATGCATGGGCCAACTGCATGGGCTACTTCTCACCAGGCTGATTTTGCTACTACTGTTTTGAAACATGTGACCTGTCAGCAGCAACAGAAACTGACACTGAGTCTTGAGAAGATAATTCCTCAAGGAGTCAAGCCAGCCCCTGGATGGCAAGTTGACTGAAATGAACTTTCCACCTAACCAAGGAGGGAGGCAGCAATTCATCTATACTGAGATTGATAATAGGAGTTTGCCATCTGCGTTCATAGTCCCTCAGCAAGCCTTACCATGTTAAGTGCTCACAGAATGTTTTATCATCATGGGATCTCATGTAACATTGCCTTGACCAAGGGACCCACTTTATAATGAAGAATGTGTAACAGTGAACACATGACCACAGAATCCATTGGTTCTCTGACTATACCCCATCATCCAGAAGCAACTGGAATGATAGCATTTTGAATGCTTCTTAAATGTACCCTGGTGGTCCAGTGGTTAAGATTCCATGCTCCCAATGAAGGGGGCCAGGTTCCATCCCTGGTCAGGTAACTACATCCTGCATGCCGCAACTAAAGATCCCACATGCTGTTTGGAAGATCTCTCATGCAGCAATGAAGATCCTGCATGTGTCAAATAAATAAGTATTTTTTTAAATGTACAACTACAAGTACCAGATCGGGAAGAATGTTACTGTAGGTTCAGGATACTGTCTTTCAGAATGTGATACATATTTTGAACTAGTAACAGTACACGGTACCATGATCTTAATAACTAGAATGCTTGGATCCAACAACCAAGAGCTGGAATTACAAGTGCCTCTTTGAATTAATGTGGGTTCCTCCAGAGAGTGACCCTTAGGCAAGTAATTTACTGGAGAGGCAAAGGGCACATAATAAGGGTATGAGGAGATGAGATAGAGGAAGAAGGGAGCCAGACAATGCTGCTCTATCACACAGCTTTCACCATGAACCACAGGCTTGCATCTGGTGGAATAACTGTGAACTCACACAAGCTCAGAGTTCTCCCATCAAGAAGCAAGGAATCTGGGATATTCACAGATAATTCCAGTCAGTACATTGTTGGGCACTGCTCCTGGCAGCTTTAATTAATTCCCTGGAATTCAGGCAAAGAAAGGAAGTTGTTAGCAGCTGGAAGTCAGGCTAAGCCCTGGGGTATTCAGGGTGAGGGTTTCGGTAAGACATTAATTGCATCTGTCCCAACCTCTCATGCTCACTCGGGGAAATTATGTTTCCAGTTTTCTCAACTTTAGGATATTCCAGGTTAAAGATCCTGATTCCCAGTAGGAGAAACTTCTATCAGGTGATACAGTAAGGGTTCCACCTAACCTAATGCCATGGCTACCACCTAGTCATTCATGGTTCATATTGCCTGATTGTCTTAAGTTCAAAAGGGCATTACTGTCATGGCAGTGGTAATTGATCCTACTTTTCAGAAGCAGAGTAGTTTCTATATAATGGTGGTGTCAAGGAGTATGTCTGGAATTCAGGGAAGTCACTAGGGCAGCTCTTGGTGCTTCCATACCTAGTAATAAACAGGCATAGAGAATATTAGCAATTACCACTTGACAAGGGCATGGTATCCAGGTGCTCAGACCCCTCAGTGATTTCCCCAGTAGGCAAGCATCCCAGACCCACAGAAGTGAGACCTGAGGCTGATGGGAAACTAGAATGGCTGGCAGAGGAGGCAAGTAATATGATTACGGCCTTGGACCCAGCTGAAGGAGTGAGGAGTGTTCCCTGTTGTATGCCTTGGTTTTGTTGTTGTATAGATACATGAGAGAGAGAGAAGTAAAAGAAACTGGTGTAAGTACTAAAAGTTAGTGGTGTAGTTATAAATTGATATAGGCCACAAAAGAGAAAACGTTGATTTGGTTGGAATAATCAAAATGTTGTGTTATTAATATAGGAAGTGTTATCCAGATAATGTTTTTAAATAGCACTGATAACATGTTAGATATTTTACTAATCGGAAAGTATCAAAAACAGAAATACAGATCAATGGAACAGGTTAGAACGCCCAGAGATAAACCCACACTCATATGATCACCTTATCTTTGACAAAGGAGGCAAGAATATACAATGGAGAAATGACAGCCTCTTCAATAAGTGGTGCTGGGAAAACTGGACAGGTACATGTAAGAGAATGAAATTAGAGCACTTCTTAACACCACACACAAAAATAAACTCAAAATGGATTAACGGCCTAAATGTGCCAGACACTATAAAACTCTTATAGGAAAACATAGGTAGAACACTCTATGACATAAATCACAGCAAGATCCTTTTTGACTCACCTCCTAGAGAAATGGAAATAAGAACGAAAGTAAACAAATGGGACCTAATGAAACTTCAAAGCTTTTGCACAGCAAAGGAAACCATAAACAAAACCAAAAGACAGCCCTCAGAATGGGAGAAAATATTTGCAAATGAAGCAACTGACAAAGGATTAATCTCCAAAATATACAAGCAGTTCATGCAGCTCAATATCAAAAAAACAAACAACCCAAACCAAAAATGGGCAGAAGACCTAAACAGACATTTCTCCAAAGAAGATATACAGACTGCCAACAAACACATGAAAGGATGCTCAACATCACTAATCATTAGAGAAATGCGAATCAAAACTACAGTGAGGTATCACCTCACACCAGTCAGAATGGCCATCATCAAAAAATCTACAAACAATAAATGCTGGAGAGGGTGTGGAGAAAAGGGAACGCTCTTGCACTGCTGGTGGGAATGTAAATTGATACAGCCACTATGGAGAACAGTATGGAGGTTCCTTAAAAAACTAAAAATAGAACCACCATATGACCCAGCAATCCCACTACTGGGCATATACCCTGAGAAAACCATAATTAAAAAAGAGTCCTGTACCACAATGTTCATTGCAGCTCTATTTACAATAGCCAGGACATGGAAGCAACCTAAGTGTCCATCAACAGATGAATGGATAAAGAAGATGTGGCACATATATTCAATGGAATATTACTCAGCCATAAAAAGAAACGAAATTGAGTTATTTGTAGTGAGGTGGATGGACCTACAGTCTGTCATACAGAGTGAAGTAAGTCAGAAAGAGAGAAACAAATACCGTATGCTAACACATATATATGAAATCTAAAAAAAAATGGTTCTGAAGAACCTAGGGGCAGGACAGGAATAAAGACGCAGACGTAGAGAATGGACTTGAGGACACAGGGAAGGGTAAGGGTAAGCTGGGACAAAGTGAGAGAGTGGCACGGACATATGTACACTACCAAACATAAAATAGCTAGCTAGTGGGAAGCAGCCGCATAGCACAGGGCTTGGTGCTTTGTGATCACCTAGAGGGGTGGGATAGGGAGGGTGGGAGGGAGACGCAAGAGGGAGGGGATATGGGGATATATGTATATGTATAGCTGATTCACTTTGTTATAAAGCAGAAACTAACACACCATTGTAAAGCAATTATACTCTAATTAAGATGTTTTTTAAAAACTTTACATATATGTATTTAAGAAGTATAATTATGCATGATCTGCTATCTGAAAAGGTTGAAAACTTTCCATTGGTATGGGTAAGTGAAAAGATTGTTCTAAGCTAGAGGAAAAACATAAAAATCATATTTTTTCTCTTCTCATATATTCCACCACTCTCTTACTATTAATAGTCTTCATGTGTTACAAAATATTTTAACCTCAATTTTTCCTCTCTGAAATTATTATAGAATTCCAGTAATCAAGCATAATATATATTGGCCTCTTCATGATAAGTATTCAAGCCAAATTCTTTTGTGTAACACTGTGTGGAAGTGGGTCACTTTTAAAAAGTTTTTCAGCTTTAAAGACTCCTCTCTTAAGAATTCTTCATACTTGATTTACTTGCTAATTTCCTCCCTCCATAGGGAAACCAATATTCATTTATATAGAACTTGATACAGCCATCTGGCAAAGTAACTAAATCAAGAATCACCTCTGGAAATACTTTTGACAAGAATTATTTCCTAGAATGATATTGTAATGTTATTCAATTGTCCCCCTTACATTTGGTACATGACACTGTGATGCGAAATTCCAAAACATTGCTAACACACTCGCTCTCACTTTCTGTCTAATATAAGATGAAGGATAACTTTTTAAAAATTTTACATTAAGGTTTAATGTCCAATTTATAATTTTACATACCCAAAGATGATAAAGTAAATGGCAACTTAATGAGAGTCATACAATTCAATTTGCTTACCGGTCTTGGGTTTGTGATTTATATGTCCTTAGGTATATTTTAAAGCAGCCTCATAATTTTTGAAAACAGTTGTAACGTAACTTATAAATATCTTAATATTTCATATGTAAAATATTTTATAATGGAGTGATTTCAATAAATCAGACGTCAGCCAGATAGCATATGCTGAGGATTTACTGAGCATGGAATATCATTTTTTTTTTTACATTTTTATTGGAGTATAATTGCTTTACAATGGTGTGTTACTTTCTGCTTTATAACAAAGTGAATCAGTTATACATATACATATATTCCCATATCTCTTCCCTCTTGCGTCTCCCTCCTTCCCACCCTCCCTATCCCACCCCTCTAGGTGGTCACAAAGCACTGAGCTGATCTCCCTGTGCTATGCGGCTGCTTCCCACTAGCTATCTATTTTACGTTTGGTAGTGTATATATGTCCATGCCACTCTCTCGCTTTGTCACAGCTTACACTTCCCCCTCCCCATATTCTCAAGTCCATTCTCTAGTAGGTCTGTGTCTTTATTCCCGTCTTACCCCTAGGTTCTTCATGACATGAATATCTTACTAAAGGCTGTGGAGAGATGAAAGTGATTAATTCCTTCAAAAAAATATATACTGGGCTTCCCTGGTGGCGCAGTGGTTGAGAGTCCGCCTGCCGATGCAGGGAACACGGGTTCGTGCCCCAGTCTGGGAAGATCCCACATGCCGCGGAGTGGCTGGGCCCGTGAGCCATGGCCGCTGGGCCTGCGCGTCCGGAGCCTGTGCTCCGCAGCGGGAGAGGCCACAACAGTGAGAGGCCCACGTACCGAAAAAAAAAAAAAAAAAAAAGATATACTACCTTGGCCCTCAAGGAGCATATAGTCGAGTAATAATGGCAGGTAAGTGAACAATAGAGCCTAAGAAAACCTTTAAAAGGAAATATATACAGGAAGCTATCTTAACCCAGAGTACAGCTATGTCTCCTTCTGAGCAAAGAGATGAGGTTGGTTGTGTGTCTTAGAGAACTACAAGTTGGCCAAAGAAAGATGCTGGAAAATTGTATTCAATGCTGAGGACTTACAGGAAAAAGACTTGGATTTATGAGAGAGGAGTCATATTTAGATCATGGGACATCCTCTGAATGGACTAGAGCACGGGTATCTATTAGCGGAAATGAGTCTGAAAAGGCAGGAAGTAATGAAGTTTCTTTGTAGGATTCCTCTATTTTCTTAAAAAATATATGATACTTGAATTCTTCTATCTAAAATTTGTTTTATATAAGACTGGTTTCCCATGCAAATATTTGAGTCAAATGGGAGATCCTAGAAGTTTTACCAAGTTAATTTTGGTGTTTCAGGTGTATCCATCATATCTCCATATGCCTTTATGAATCTGAGAAGCAGAAATATATGAGAGTTTCGAAATAAATGAGACCACCTAGGAGTTACACAAATGAAGTGAGCTGTAATTATTGGTTAGTGCTAGAAAATTTACCATGGAACGGTTCTTGCTATGTCTACATGCTATAGAGAATTCCTTTTAGCTGAGTATCGTATAAACTGGGATTCCACTGTTGATTTCTTAGGCATTGCCTCAGTAGCTCTACATTAGTTCCAACCATGCACTTACATCATGGAGAGCTTTTTATGTTCTAGGGGAAAAATACATGTTATGCCAAAAGAACAAAATTTCTGAAATGATTTTGGTCACAATATAATGCAATTCATATCCTTTCCATTGTCAAAATACCAAAGTCTGCTATTGATGGGGAAAGGATAAAAGTACATTCTGTTCTCAGAATAAAGTCAGGAGCTGAACAATTTTTGTTGTTGACCAATGAACAATAGGCTTTTGAGAACATTTATGTTGCTGAAAGAGTAGAGGAGTTCAGTCAAATCCATTGTGTCAATGAAAAATTGAAATGTTTGTGAAAATGCATGAGGATGGTAATTCAGGTATCTAGCTATTTTCTTCAACAAACTAGTATTATATTTGTGGATTTCGTAAGTGAAATAATCAGCCTTTTGTGTTTTCTCAACCAGTTGAAAGCATTGACCCTATGGTAGTTTGTATCTCTTAAAACAGTAATAAAATATTCTCAAAGCGTATTGCAAGTAAAGATGAAAATTCTTGATTCAAATTTGCAGAATTGATTCCATAACAGGACACCTAGCTCTTGAGATACAATTTTCTATTTAAAAATTTTCCTCATATTTCCTTATAGTATTACATTAGATGATAATTATATTATTAGATTTTAAAAATGGCATTACAAGAAGTTTTCCACATTTGGTATTGTCAGAATAAAAATACATGGTTGTATTAAATTGCAGAAACATAGGTGCCCAAAGGGCCATTCTCAGAAGAACTGAAAACTGAGGCAGACCTAGGTAGAGGACGTTCTCTGAGCTTCTCTGATTTTTCTGAGGTCACTTTCAAATCTAGATAATTGAATTCACCATTAAAGTCTGTCCAACCAATAGATGTCAGGACAATAATACCATAACCAAAAACATTTTTTATAACAACATAAAACTTAGAGTTCATGTCATGATATGTGAATTGGCATTATGTAAGACTAAAATACTTGATTAAATAGCTATTTTCATAAAGTGCATTATGATTCATTCAGTCTTTCAATTTTCAAGTTAATCGAACTTATGCCAACATTATCAAACCAAATAGTCCAGATGTCTGCTTTCAATGTATATGGAGGAGAAATCAGTAATTTTATAGACTGACTTGCATTGGCACTGTGTACAACAAATGGTGAAAAATAGAGTGCGGTGTTCTCATTGATCTTTATTGTTCAAGCTGTGATGATCCATGTAGTATAATATCATTCATGAAAATACAAGGATTAGGATTTATGCTCTTCAGGGAAAATCAGGCTGCTTTTATTTTCTTTCCTGTACACTAAAAAAATGGAGCTAGATAAATTGAGTTCAATTTTCCTTTGTAACTAGGCAAGGTAGTGTGACTATTCACATAGTCGTTCATTTAGTCACAGCAAATTTCTTTTATTTTAGTATCATTCCCAGTATTTATTTATTTTTTTTAACATCTTTATTGGAGTATAATTGCTTTACAATGGTGTGTTAGTTTCTGCTGTATAACAGAGTGAATCAGCTATACATATACACATATCCCCATATCCCCTCCCTCTTGCGTCTCCCTCCCACCCTCCCTATCTCACCCCTCTAGGTGGTCATAAAGCACTGAGCTGATCTCCCTGTGCTATGCGGCTGTTTCCCACTAGCTGTCTGTTTTACATTTGGTAGTGTATATATGTTTATGCCACTCTGTCACTTTGTCCCAGCTTACCCTTCCCCCTCCCTGTGTCCTCAAGTCCGTTCTCTACATCGGCATCTTTAGTCCTGTCCTGCCCCTAGTTTCTTCAGAACCTTATTTTTTCTTTTCTTTTTTTTTTAGATTCCATATATACGTGTTAGCATATGGTATTTGTTTTTCTCTTTCTGACTTACTGCACTCTGTATGACAGACATTTAATCACAGCACATTTCTTGATGGGCTTTCTGATGGTCAGGCACTGTGCCAAGTGCAATGCAAAGTCAAATTAGACAGGGAGCTTACTCTGTAACTGGAGTTTACTCCAACTCTTCCATCCTCAGTTTTCTAACCTGTAATATGAGATTTTTCTCCCTTTCCCTTGTAATAAGGGTGTTAGCAATCTTGACTATATTAAAAGGGTCAAATTAGATGTATTCACACACATGCGCCCACACACACTCAACATATAACTTCCTGTTCCAAAGCTTTGAATTCTACTAAATGATTTTACCTCTGTCCTTAACCAAATAACATTTTCCACATGCATTTAGGGAAAAAATTGATTTGTTAATGGTATCACAAATTTACCTTCCAATTTAGAGTAGGTAAGTTCACAGGGGTGAGGAAGTCATCTTGGCTATTTTTTGTTTAGAGGTAGGTAAATGTATTTGATGTATGAAGCTAGAAATTTTTTTTTTTTCCTAAGACACATCTGCTGCTGCATTGGAGCTGGGCCCATACCTCCTCTGATGAAAAGGCAGATGTTTAATTCACTGCAAATTCGCAGTATCCAAGTTTGTTCCATACTGACCGAGTTGTCGGTTGGGGACTTAGAAGTAGATTTACGGTTGAAAGTGTATATAAAACTGAAAAGAAGCAGAGTGAGTCATTATGACCCTTACGAATAAAAAAATTCATGCTATGGACAAACCTATCAGTGTATAGGGCATATGGACTCAGACAGCTGTCTGAGTCATCCTCTTGGCTAATAGTAGTTAGTCGATGCCTCCCAAGTGTAACCTGAATAAGACAGAAGAATGGTTGTCTGAGCCTGATGAGGAAAGCATATTGCAGACCTTCACTTCTGAGGTATTATTTATAGCCCAGGTCACCCTCAGCATTCAACAAAATAGATCCATACCCATACAGCTGTTTCTTATTTCCCTTTGTCTCCGAATAGTAATATAAAACTTTATCTAATTTAGCATAAACACTAACAGGAACGTGTTTGATATTATATGTAACCTATTGATTGAGGGTTGTCCCTAAAGTTCCTCTGATCTTTCTTCAGGATTCTTTGAAGGATACTGCTTCTAAGACCTTCCTTATTATTTTTACCAATGTTCAGGTATAAACATGAAACTTCTTGTCTTTTTTTCTTTACGGGTGATATACCATCAATGGGTGTGGTGACCTCACTTGTTATTCTTCAGATACTAAGAAAGGTATGTATCTTAAATCTACCTTTGCAGTCTGGTCCTCTTTACTGAGCACAGGATCGAGATTATCAACGGCTCACTGGTGATTTTCACAATGATATTCAAGAGGCATTTCAAATTGTGTCCAGAAATAAATTCAGTATCTTGACCTCATCACCCAAGACCTTTCTCTTGTTGGTATTGTTTTTGACTCACTTAATGATGTAAGTATGATGCAAATGACTCATTATCAGAAACTACAGGAACACTCCAACATCCATGTATTCAATCCTTAAATATCAGACTCCCTCATTCCTAATTCTTTCTTGGCCACACATAATCTTTCCTAATTTTGCTTAAACTATTTGTCTGAAATATAAGTTAGATCACATATTACAACCAAATTCTACTATCCTGGAATAGTGGGTTATGTTCTTTATATATCCCCAACGTTTAGCATTGTCCTAGGCACATAGTTAAAAACTGCTGAGTGCTATTTTAACAAGTTAATCTTTCCACCTTCCTTACAAAGTTTTAGTGTTAATAAAAAGGTCAAATCTTGATGTTTCGTGTTCTACCCCAAAAGAAGAAAAGAAAAAAGATTTAAAATGAACATTTAGGGATTTCTTTCCTTGACTGCTGAGTATGAATGACCCACTAATGGAACCACCAAATGATTTCATTACAATAAGGAAGGAAGGAATTAAAAGAGGAAAATTTATTCATCATGCTCAGAAAATAATTTTTTGTATCTCTTTCTGAGGAATATCAAACCCATTACAAGAATGTCCCACAAGAAAAGTTTCTTATTATAGACATTGAAGATACTGCCTCAGATGAGTCAATGAATGAACATCTTCTGACTTCAATTTTGAATAAACTTCATCACTCATAATATACTCAGCACTTTGATAAATGCTCTATTTATGAAAGATGTATTTTAGGTAATGTAAGAGAATTCATCTTCTCTTTATTTTGATTAAGGAAGCCAGGTAAAGATTCAATTAAATCTGATTTGCTTGACATGTTACTTGCTACATCTTGAAGTAAACAAGGCACACAAACAAAATGTGGCCTTGAAAAAGGACCAAATTGCCACTTTCCAAAATAAAGGAACAGATAGTGTGATAGTAGTCAAATCCTTTAACACTTTAAATTTTGACAAAAACGATCTTGTCTTTTAAAGACAATTCATTAGAGTTTGGAACTGATGTCACATTTGGTCTGGGCAGTGCTTCTATTCACTCTTCTGTAAGAAAACATCTGCTATGGCCAACAGCCAGTTTCAGATATTTCTTGCCCATTTATCTCTTCCCCAACACATCCTTAACCACTTCAGAGCTTGTCCTCTTTTATTCTCAAAAGATATCTTCTCCTTTTATTACCGGGTTAATACTTCCCCAGTATTCATAGGGAGAGTAGCTCCAGAAATATCTGCTATGATGGATGGAAATGAACTAGGACTTGAGGGCTAATGGAAAATCTAATATGAATCCCGCCACCCTGGAGGAATATAATATTAAAATAATACAATATAATGAAGTAAGCTTTTTTTTTCTTTTAATGTATTTTGCGATATAGTGCCTAATCTTCTGCGAAAGGACCCAAGTGTATTGAGCCAAAGCCCACTGGGGGCAAAATCTCTACTGTCAACCAGTGGTTTCAATGGTGTAGCCCAAACCTTGGAGATGTACATAGAGGGAATAAACTTATTGGAAGGGAAGTAGGATCCCCTGATGGGTGGTTAGCCTCATACCCTGAGGGAGCTTTCAGCATACCTTGAATATTGACTTAATGGTCAAGCCTAGCAGGGTAAGCAAGCAAGAAACAACAACAACAAATCTGAAAACTTTGGGGGGCATGGAGGACATTTCTTCCCTCGCTCCTGAAGATCATTAGTGTTTCATTCCTACCCTATCTCCAGTCTCACATTCTCTCTGCTCCAAGAGAATGGAATCACCAACCTGAGTGGAAGGAGAAGCTGCATAGCTCAGTCCTCCCATGTTTTCCTCCTCTGGGAGTGAGGTGTCTTAAGAAACACACACGCTGCTCTGCTCCTCCAGGGTAGATCAACCTGTCTAATGTAGGGGATCACTGTTGGGAAACTCACTTGCTCACCTATATAAGTGACATTCTCCTATGTCACCTCTATCAATAAAAAAGAAAAAATTTTGGCCACCATCTGTCTTATTACTTGGTTCAGAACCATGGCACGTAATATAAACACTATATTTGGGGGGGGTCTCTCAAATTCAAGTTTATTAATACCTTAAAACTTCCTCTTAATCCTAAAAATAAAATATAAACTGGGCATTAAATGAGCTAATGCATGTAAGGTACTTAGTGCATTACCTAGTACTTGGGTATATATTCTTTTTTCTCCTTTACCTCCAGGTCCTGCTTTTGCTGCTGCTACTAAAGCTACTACTTTGGTTACTATTATTGCTGCAGCTGCAGCTGCAGCTGCTGCTGCTACTACTTCTACTACTACTGCAGTTACTACTACTGCTACTGCTACTAATTACAGTTACTGCTGTTGCTACTTCCAATATTACTATATCTGCTGCAGCTACTACTACTACTACTACAGATACTACTACTAATACCTACTTAGCTACTGCTGCTGCTGCTACTACTAGTATTACTTCATACTGTATAGGCAATAGAAAAAAAATAGAAAAAAATCCAAGAAACATTATCAACAACTATCAACTATTTTCTTTTGTTAGATTTTCACAGAGAACCCTACAGTTTTAAACTGTTGTGGATTAACAACATGTGTGAAGTTGTTATTGAACACTGAAAACTGTTAATGACTCTAAAGGTGGAATTATCTTCTATTGCTATTAACTTCCTCTGTAACTCTTAGCAAATAACCTCATTGGGTCTATAGAGAAAGGAAATGATCCGCAGTTTTCCTTACGAATAATGATCACATTCTGGAATACTGGATTTGTGTACTGCTGATAGTAGTATTTTCTTAGGCTGAATATTCTAATATAGTTTTTTCAAGACTTCTAAGCACTTCACAGACCAAAGCATTGGTACAGCAAAAACCTAATTGTCCTAAATGAAGACATGAGGTATATCTTGCTGCCATTCACTGGGATAATCCTTCCTTATGGAGCATAGATGAAACTGGTATTAAAGAATGCTCCCTTAAGCAACACACCAAGACTATAGGTGTGTTTTTCAGAATGAAAAAAAAAAAGTCTGGGCTTCCCTGGTGGCAGAGTGGTTGAGAATCTGCCTGCTGATGCAGGGGACACGGGTTCAAGCGCTGGTCTGGGAGGATCCCACATGCCGCAGAGTGGCTGGGCCTGTGAGCCACAACTACTGAGCCTGTGCGTCTGGAGCCTGTGCTCCGCAACAAGAAAGGCCGCGATAGTGAGAGCCCTGCACACCGCGATGAAGAGTGGCCCCCGCTTGCCACAACTAGGGAAAGCCCTCACACAGAAACGAAGACCCAACATAGCAAAAATAAATAAATTAATTAACAAACTCCTACCCCCAACATCTTTAAAAAAAAATCTTTCTGAAAGAGTCACAACATTCTAAAATCCTCCTGCTATGAAATATAATAAATCTTTCTATATTTGGACTTCAGAAGGTCATAAAACTTCCATATTCAAAATCTACTTGAAGAAGAGGGTGATAGACAGAAATCCTGGTCCATTTCTCTCACCATTTTCTGTAGACACAGAAAGGAAATCTGTGCTCCACAGTGCCAGTTCTTGTGGGCCCTCATCTGACACAAAGGATACAACAGAATTCTGAAAATATCTGCTTTTAGCTCCGTCACTGTGTTCTGCTGTCACATGCAGATGATACAAATATGTTTGAAATGGTTTTTTAAAAGGCTGTCTCTCAAGGCTTTTAGCTACATTTGTACTCTTGATAATTGCATCCACACTCCTTCTCAAATAGACCCAGTGTTTACCCATTGCTATCCACAAGCGAGACTGCTTTTATTTTTATCTATATTTTAGAATTTAAAGCATAGGAATGTTTCCTTATTTGTCCTTTAATCATTTGTTTCTTGGAAGGGCTTATTTGTCACAATCCAGAGCTACAATATAAATTGTGTCTTGATTTAAGAAAATGAAGTAGTTGGTCCCAAACCCTGGATAATACAAATTGAGGGAGCATGAACTTTTAACTCAGTGAGTCTTGACATGAAGAAGATGAGAACTGACTGCATCTTTGGAAAGGAATAGATGTTGACCTTGTGAGTCATCTGTCCAGTCTTCTTTCTTGCCTCATGGCTTTCCTTACCTTTCACAAGTCTTTTATATTCCTAGTTGTTTTGAATGCTACATAATACACCAGTTAAGTCAATGGGTTGTACACTAGTGCATTTTTTAAAATACAAGAAACTTTTTGAATGGGAAGTATGTCCTGGCAATGAAACTTGTACTGTACCTTTATGTAATTTTTTTATGTCTGATCCTCTTCAGCTACCTAAAGCCAATGAATAACAAGCACGGTGAACAGTTTTGCTGACGTCTTCCAGGGTGATTCTATTATTCTCCAAAATTGGAAAAAAAAAAAAGTGTCCTTGCCATAAATTGTTAATACTGGAGCAGCACGCTCTCCAGAATTTTGTTAAAATGGCATTAAAGACTATTAAAATTACTCTGTGGTTATATCATTTGGGTATTCTGTTGTATAAGTAACCAAGTTACATATTTTCCTTGATTTATAGAATATGAATAAAAATAACTCAGCACATACAGTATGAGTTATTCGTACAATTAAATTTTGTAACTGCCATGGTAAAGAGGTAGCACTATTAGCACTATTAATAGCACTAATCGTGCTATTCAGCATTCAGTAAATGATGAGTTACTAAAGACCCATTTAGTAAATGTAATATTTGTCGATACAAAGCTCTCTCTGCTACTTGTTCAATTGCATTTTACATTGAATTTGCAGGCTGAATAAATAAGTGGGTTGGTTCAGCATCCTAAAGAAAGTGTCTCAGTTCTGTCAGTTCAGAGGAGTGCACTCCTCTTATATTATCTTCTTAGGATAAAGTTTATTAATTAAAAGGTGCAAGTTCATTAATTTGCTTATTTAACAGGTTCTTAGTGATCATCTCATATAGTCAGAGACTTGGATAGCTGCAAAATGCAAGAAAGAACACTTAAAACATGTTTTCCATAATATAAGAGTAATTACTTTAATTATGATGAATATATTCTAATAATGATTGCTTTAATAAAAATGCACTTATCTGAAAAGTACAAACAGTGGGGCATGATTATGCATATAGCTGTGATATAAAGCTACTGCTTTATTTCCATACGCAGCATCTGTAATATGAGCGGTGCCACAATAAATCTTAAGATAGCTCAGAGGAAAGATGGATTCTAACCAGGAAAGCTTTTTGTGTAGAGGATGGTGTTTGTGGATCAGTAGATAAACCCAAATCAACATTCTTCAAAAGTGTCAAGGTCATGAAAATAAAGAGAAACGAAGAAGCTGTCATAGATTCTAGGATTACAGGAGAGTGAGGAGACTTGGTGACTAAATGCAGTATAGTGCCCTGAATTAGATTCTTCAACAGAAAATGAACAATAGTGGAAAAAACTTGGGAAGGCTGAATAAAGTCTGTATTTTAGTTATTAGTGTTGCACTGATGTTAACTTCTTAGGTTTTATAAATATATATAAAATTACATCACCTCATAGTGTTATAATGAACATTAAGTAATTTAATAATGTAAAGCTCTTAGAACAGAGCACACACTAAAAAAAAAAGTCTGGGCTTCCCTGGTGGTGCCGTGGTTGAGAATCTGCCTGCTGATGCAGGGAACACGGGTTCTCGTGATGATACTGTGGGGATGGTGTAGCCAAAACCCAAGAATCTGCAGGTGAAAGAAGACCAGGTCATACAAATTATATTACTTCAAGTACTATAATGAACATTGCACTCTTTGGAATTGATGAGGTGACTGAATCATTTGTGCCTAAAAGCATAAATATTATCATATTAATATTTTAAGTTATCATATATATGGCTATTTGAATTTATTTTTTATAGATACTCAGGTGGCTTTATGCTACTACAGGAAAAAAACACTAAATGTATTCAGGTTGGTTATTTTTAACATACAGCATCTATTCCACTATGTAGTTATACAGACAATTAGAAAGCTTCTAAGCTTGAAAATAAATTTAGCTCAGTCATCCACAAAAACTCAAATTCAATTTAACACATGATGCTGTTCATCAAGAATAAGGCACTCAGAAAAGTACTACTCAATATGTGCCAATTTTGCCGATAAATAATTGCACCCTCTATTTCTACTCCCTCATATTTTCAGCCAAGAAAAGTTTTTGAATCGGTTAGGCATCAGTCTCTTCTTATCTGCAGCCACGACTCTGCATCACAAATTTTAAAAATCCTATTTTCAGTATTTGGCAGTTAAGGTCTTTTGGAAAAAATGAAAAGGAACTATGGACTTGATTGTGGGCTGGTATTCACTCCCTATTTCAAAGTATATGTTCATGGCAGCTGGTATTACTCAGTTTCTGTTACTTTTCCAAAGCATCAAAATAAGCTCCTTTATGAAACTTTTAAGATTATATTTTTGAGCTCTTCTTATTCCTTAGAGGAAAAGACTCAGATACAGTCTACAATAAGTATTTCTATTCATTGTTTCTACATTTTACAAATCTGTATTGTCATACAGGAGTGGAAGCAGGAAGGTCAGCAAGCATCCCAGCCCAGAGCCTGCCCAAGATGGGACATTAGCTAGAACTCCTCACACATCCAGCTGTGACTCCAAGGATTTCATCTGCAGGATAAGGAGAAGTAGACCCAAGTCCACCACTTTTCCTAGGTAAAATGCAGGGAATGGTTTCTTTGGGATTTAGCTGAACAGGACAGATTGAGAGGTTGGAAAATACCAGCCAGGACTCTGGGGAATTTGTAGCTCCACTTCGTATAACCCCGGGATCCATCAAATTCAAGACATGACTTAGTTTAAATTTTGTAGTGCCTGAGGTATCTTGTAAGAGCAAATTTATGGAGGCACTACAGTTGGCCCTCCGTATCTGTGGGTTCCACATCCATGGATTCAGTCAATGGTGGATCGAAAATATTTGAAAAAATATTCCAGAAATTTCCAAAAAGCAAAACTTGAATTTGTAACTACTTACATAGCATTTACAATGTATTCTGTATTAAAAGTACTCTAGAGATAATTTGAAGTATGTGGGGGAATGTGCATAGCTTATTTGCAAATACTACAGCATTTTATATAAAAGACTTGAGCGTCTGTGGATTTTGGTATCTGTGGGTGTTCCTGGAACCAATTCCTCCATGAATACTGGATACCGAGGGACGGATGATTGTAAGCCCAGCAGTAAACAACGTGGACTCTGGAATCTAGCCCGTGATCAAGCCATGGCTCCCCATCCACTAGAAGTGAGGGCATTTCTTTTCCTGCAAAATCGGGTTCATACTTAAAGCACTTTCATTATGAAACTGTTGTGAGGACTAAATGAAATTACATTATACACATAAAGTATTTAAAAGATTGCATGACACACATTAGATGTTAAGTGTTAATTTGTATTGATATCCCATTCTGAGGAAGACACCCTTCTTGTAGTCACCCATAAATACTCTTATTGCAAAACTTGGTGAAAAAACTATCTTTATCATATTTTACACACAAGTACATATATGTTTATACCAGAAAATGCTGGCAGGGAATAGAACACCAAGTTAACAGTGGCTATGTCCAGTTCATGCAATTGAAATTATCTCACTTTTCTCTTAACATCTTTCAATACTTCACAAAGAATTTCAATTTAATACCAGGAAAGATATTATTAAAATATTCAACCAATCTAATGGAAAAAAAAACTTTTATCTTTTCTATTTATAGATATGGTTGTCAAACAAAATTAAAAATAACAGTTGACGTTTATTAAATATTTAGTGTGTGCTCTGTTCTAAGAGCTTTACATTATTAAATTACTTAATGTTCATTATAACACTATGAGGTGATGTAATTTTATATATATTTATAAAACCTAAGAAGTTAACATCAGTGCAACACTAATAACTAAAATACAGACTTTATTCAGCCTTCCCAAGTTTTTTCCACTATTGTTCATTTTCTGTTGAAGAATCTAATTCAGGGCACTATACTGCATTTAGTCACCAAGTCTCCTTACTCTCCTGTAATCCTAGAATCTATGACAGCTTCTTCGTTTCTCTTTATTTTCATGACCTTGACACTTTTGAAGAATGTTGATTTGGGATTATCTGATATTTTCTCATGATCAGACTGGGGTTATGGATTTTGGTGAAGTATCCTTCTCATCGCATTACATCAGAGGGTATTGGATATCAACTTGACTTTTTACTTGTAATTTTTTTTTTACATCTTTATTGGAGCATAATTGCTTTACAATGGTGTGTTAGTTTCTGCTTTATAACCAAGTGAATCAGTTATACATATACATATATCCCCAAACCTCTTCCCTCTTGCGTCTCCCTCCCTCCCACCCTCCCTATCCCACCCCTGTAGGTGGTCACAAAACACCAAGCTGATCTCCCTGTGCAATGCGGCTGCTTCCCACTAGCTATCTATTTTATATTTGGTAGTGTATATATGTCCATGCCACTCTCTCACTTTGTCCCTTCCCCCTCCCCATATCTTCAAGTCCGTTCTCTAGTAGGTCTGTGTCTTTATTCCCGTCTTGCCCCTAGGTTCTTCATGACCATTATTTTTGTTTGTGTGTTAGATTCCATATATATGTGTTAGCATACGGTATTTGTTTTTCTCTTTCTGACTTACTTCACTCTGTAGGACAGACTCCAGGTCCAACTACCTCACTACAAATGACTCAATTTCGTTTCTTTTTATGGCTGAGTAATATTCCATTGTATATATGTGCCACATCTTCTTTATCCATTCATCTGTTGATGGACACTTAGGTTGCTTCCATGTCCTGGCTATTGTAAATAGAGCTGCAATGAACATTGTGACATGACTCTTTTTGAATGATGGTTTTCTCAGTGTATATGCCCAGTAGTGGGATTGCTGGGTCATATGGTAGTTCTATTTGTAGTTTTTTGAGGAACCTCCGTACTGTTCTCCATAGTGGCTGTATCAATTTACATTCCCACCAACAGGGCAAGAGGGTTCCCTTTTCTCCACACCCTCTCCAGCATTTATTGTTTATACATTTTTTGATGATGGCCATTCTGACTGGTGTGAGGTGATGACCTCATTGTAGTTTTGATTTGCATTTCTCTAAGATTAATGATGTTTAGCATTCTTTCATGTGTTGGCTGGCAATCTGTGTATCTTCTTTGGAGAAATGTCTGTTTAGGTCTTCTGCCCATATTTGGATTGGATTGTTTGTTTTTTTGATATTGAGCTGCATGAGCTGCTTGTAAATTTTGGAGATTAATCCTTTGCCAGTTTCTTCACTTGCAAATGTTTTATCTCATTCTGAGGGTTGTCTTTTCATCTTGTTTATGGTTTCCTTTACTGTGCAAAAGCTTTGAAGTTTTCTTAGGTCCCATTTGTTTATTTATTTATTTTTTCTGCGGTACGCGGGCCTCTCACTGTTGTGGCCTCTCCCGTTGTGGAGCACAGGCTCCAGACGTGCAGCCCAGTGGCCATGGCTCACAGGCCCAGCCGCTCCGCGGCATGTGGGATCTTCCCGGACCAGGGCACGAACCCATGTCCCCTGCATCGGCAAGCGGACTCTCAACCACTGTGCCACCAGGGAAGCCCCCCATTTGTTTATTTTTGTTTTTATTTCCGTTTCTCAGGGGGTGGGTCAAAAAGGCTCTTGCTGTGATTTATGTCATAGAGGGTTCTGCCTAAGTTTTCCTCTAACAGTTTGATAGTGTCTGGCCTTACATTTAGGTCTTTAATCCATTTTGAGTTTATTTTTCTGTATGGAGTTAGGGAGTGTTCTAATTTCATTCTTTTACATGTAGCTGTCCAGCTTTCCCAGAACCACTTACTGAAGAGGCTGTCTTTTCTCCACTGTATATTCTTGCCTCTTTTATCAAATATAAGGTGACCATATGTGCGTGGGTTTATCTCTGGGCTTTCTATCTTGTTCCATTGATCTATATTTCTGTTTTTGTGCCAGTACCATACTGTCTTAATTACGGCAGCTTTGTAGTATAGTCTGAAGTCTGGAAGCCTGATTCCTCCAGCTCTGCTTTTCTTTCTCAGGATTGCTTTCGCTTTTTGGGGTCTTTTGTGTTTCTATACAAACTGTGAATTTTTTTGTCTCGTTCTGTGAAAAATGCCAGTGGTAGTTTGAAAGGGATTGCATTGAATCTGTAGATTGCTTTGGGTAGTATAGTCATTTTCACAATGTTGATTCTTCCAATCCAAGAACATGGTATATCTCTCCATCTGTTTGTATCTTTAATTTCTTTCATCTGTGTCTTATAATTTCTGCATACAGGTCTTTTGTCTCCTTATGTAGGTTTATTCCTAGATATTTTATTCTTTTTGTTGCAATGGTAAATGGGAGTGTTTTCTTAATTTCACTTTCAGACTTTTCATCATTAGTGAATACAATGCAAGAGATTTCTGTTCATTAATTTTGTATCCTGCTACTTTACCAAGTTCATTGATTAGCTCTAGCAGTTTTCTGGTAGCATCTTTAGGATTCTCTATGTATAGTATCACGTCATCTGCAAACAGTGGCAGCTTTACTTCTTCTTTTCCGATTCGGATTCCTTTTATTTCTTTTTCTTCTCTGATTGCTGTAGCTAAAACTTCCAAAACTATGTTGAATAATAGTGGTGACAGTGGGCAACCTTGTCTTTTTCCTGATCTTAGTGGAAATGGTTTTAGTTTTTCAACATTGAGGACGATATTGGCTGTGGCTTTGTCATATATGGCCTTTAATATGTTGAGGTAAGTTCCCTCTATGCCTACTTTCTGGAAGGTTTTTATCATAAATGGGTGTTGAATTTTGTCGAAAGCTTTCTCTGCATCTATTGAGATGACCGTATGGTTTTCCTCCTTCAATTTGTTAATATGGTGTATCACATTGATTGATTTGCATATACTGAAGAATCCTTGCATTCCTGGGATAAACCCCACTTGATCATGGTGTATGATCCTTTTAATGTGCTGTTGGATTCTGTTTGCTAGTATTTTGTTGAGGATTTTTGCATCTATGTTCATCAGTGATATTGGCCTGTAGTTTTCTTTCTTTGTGACATCTTTGTCTGGTTTTGCTATCAGGGTGATGGTGGCCTCGTAGAATGAGTTTGGAGTGTTCCTCCGTCTGCTATATTTTGGAAGAGTTTGAGAAGGATAGGTGTTAGCTCTTCTCTAAATGTTTCATAGAATTTGCCTGTGAAGCCATCTGGTCTTGGGTTTTTGTTTGTTGGAAGATTTTTTAATCACAATGTCAATTTCAGTGCTTGTGATTGGTCTGTTCATATTTTCTATTTCTTCCTGGTTCAGTCTTGGCAGGTTGTGCATTTCTAAGAATTTGTTCATTTCTTCCAGATTGTCCATTTTATTGGCATAGAGTTTTTTGTAGTAATCTCTCACAATCTTTGTATTTCTACAGTGTCAGTTATTATTTCTCCTTTTTCATTTCTAATTCCATTGATTTGAGTCTTCTCCCTTTCTTTCTTGATGAGTCTGGTGAATGGTTTATCAATTTTGTTTATCTTCTCAAAGAACCAGCTTTTAGTTTTATTGATCTTTGCTATCATTTCCTTCATTTCTTTTTCATTTATTTCTGATCTGATCTTTATGATTTCTTTCCTTCTGCTAACTTTGGGGTTTTTTTTTTTTTGTTCTTCTTTCTATAACTGCTTTAGGTGTAAAGTTAGGTTGTTTATTTGAGATGTTTCTTGTTTCTTAAGGTAGGATTGTATTTTATAAAATTCCCTCTTAGAACTGCTTTTGCTGCATCCCATAGGTTTTGGGTCATCGTGTTTTCATTGTAATTTGTTTCTAGGTATTTTTTGATTTCCCCTCTGATTTCCTCAGTGATCTCTTGGTTATTAAGTAGTGTATTGTTTAACCTCCATGTGTTTGTATTTTTTACAGATTTTTTTCCTGTAATTGATATCTAGTCTCATAGTGTTGTGGTCGGAAAAGATACTTGATACAATTTCAATTTTATTAAATTTACCAAGGCTTGATGTGACCCAACATATGATCAATCCTGGAGAATGTTCCATTAGCACTTGAGAAGAAAGTGTATTCTGTTGTTTTTGGATGGAATGTCCTATAAATATCAATTAAGTCCATCTTGTTTAATATATCATTTAAAGCTTGTGTTTCCTTATTTATTTTCATTTTGGATGATCTGTCCATTGGTGAAAGTGGGGTGTTAAAGTCCCCTAATATGATTGTGTTACTGTCGATTTCGCTGGGGTCCGCGCTGTTTTAGCCGTGGCTCGCGCCCATCTCTGGAGCTCCTTTAAGCAGCGCTCTTAATCCACTCTCCTCGCGAACCAGGAAACAAAGAGGGAAGAAAAAGTCTCTTGTCTTCGGCAGCTCCAGACCTTTTCCCGGACTCCCTCCCGGCTAGCTGTGGTGCACTAGCCCCTTCAGGCTGTGTTCTCGCCGCCAACCGCAGTCCTCTCCCTGAGATCCGACCGAAGCCCGAGCCTCAGCTTCCAGCTGCCACCCGCCCCGGCGGGTGAGCAGACAAGTCTCTCAGGCTGATGAGTGCTGGTCAGCACTGATCCTCTGTGTGGGAATCTCACCTCTTTGCGCTCCGCACCCTGTGGCTGTGCTCTCCTCCGCGGCTCCGAAGCTTCGCAGCTCCGCCACCCAGAGTCTCCGCCCGTGAAGGGGCTTGTAGTGTGTGGAAACCTTTCCTCCTTCACAGCTCTCTCCCAGAGGTGCAGGTCCCATCCCTATTCTTTTGTCTCTGTTTTTTCTTTTTTCTTTTGCCCTACTCAGGTACGTGGGGAGTTTCTTGCCTTTTGGGAGGTCTGAGGTCTTTGCCAGCGTTCAGGAGTTGTTCTGTAGGAGTTGTTCCACATGTAGATGTATTCATGGTGTATTTGTGGGGAGGAAGGTGATCTCCATGTCTTACTCTTCCACCATCTTGAAGCTCCTCTTTACTCGCAATGTTAACCTTGATCACTTTCTTAAGGTGGTGTCTGCCAGATTTCTCATTACAAAGTTACTGTCTTTCCATTTCCTTAACTGTATTCATTAGAATTGAGTCCATCAACAGGTGAATGGATAAAGAAGATGTGGTATGTGTGTGTGTGTGTGTGTGTATTCTCACACACACCCACAATGGAATACTACTCAGCCATAAAAAGGAATGAAATAATGCCATTTGCAGCAACATGGATGGACCTCGAGATTATCATACTAAGTGAAGGAAGTCAGAAAGAGAAAGACAAATATCATATGATATTACTTATATGTGGAATTTAAAAAATAATGCAAATGAATCTATATACAAAACAGAAAGAGACTCACAGACATAGAAAACAGTTACGGTTACCAAAGGGAAAAGGGGAGGAGAGATAGATTAGGAGTTTGAGATTAATATATACTTACTAGTGTATACTAAATAGATAGCCAACAAGTACCTACTATGTAGCACAGGGAATTATACTCAATATTTAGTAATAAAAACCCATAAAGGAAAAGATCTGAAAAAAATGTTATATGGGTATGTATAACTGAAACAATTTGTTGTACACCTGAAACTAATATAACACTGTAAATCAACTATACTTCAATAAAAATATTTAAAAAAAATAAAGATGTTATAAAAAAAAAAGGCAGTGAGTCACTGAATCTAGCCTCTACACAAGGAAGGAGAATTAAGCCTCACTTCCTGGAGGGAGAAATATCAAAGAATATAAGATATTATGATAACTAATATTTGGGAAGAGAATTACTTTGTGGCCATGCAAATATTCTTATTCTCCTTAAAGTTTTGTCCACTAATTTTAGCATTCATCCATGGATTGTGTCTGCAGCAATTATCACGATGTAGTAAGGGTGATTTTCTACTTTCCTCACTCCTTCTGCATTCATTATATGGAATTCTTCTGAATAATTTTGGAAATCTTTATTATTTGAAATCCTTCTACATTTATTATTTGTCCCTTCTCCCCAGTTTATTTATTTTTCAATCATTTTTATCAGTGTTGATTTATGAATGTTTATTTTATTCTTTGGGTTTTAATCCAATATTATGGTTATTTATTTTGTTGATCATACTATTTCAGCTTGGCCATTGGGAGCTTTTTCAGATTGTCTCCTGTGTCATTTAGACATGCTCCCAGGCTCAACCGGTATTATCCTGCCCTAACCTTAGAATCAGCTGATTTCTCCAGAAGCACTGGTTCCTATTAATGGAGAATGGTATTTACAGAATAAGTCCAGGAATTAAGTACATTCATTGCTACTGCTTCAAGGACCTCTTGGTGGAGAGAGCTGGGAGATATATGTATTTACTATCCTATGTATACAGATATATTAATTTCTGTGTCTGTTATCTGTATACATATATTAAATAAGTGTAGTCCAGCACCACAGAGTTTATTCTAATCCCTCCTTGTTTACTTATAACCTCTTTCTCTGACAGTGAGAAACTTGACTACAATTATGTACATTTTATTTATTTTTGTTCAACCTCAGTATACATGTAGCTTCAGAACTACTAACACATGCCCCAGTGCGGAATGAATTTACCTTTAATTTTTTGCTTTACCTCTATAGAAGCCAGTCAAAATAATGGTTTCCAAAGTTTCTTAGGTCAGCTCCTTTTTGCTACCTTTTCGGGAATGTCATCCATGTGTGACATATTTGTCACAGTGGGCCTTCTATCCTGAGATTCTCAACATCACAGTTGATTTTTAACCTACATACAGTTAAATACACTCTTTATTGTTTTGAAAAATGCGGGGTCACATCTCCCAACTACAGTATTATGCAAAAGGATTCCATCACCCTAAAGCTTTTCATGTGTGGCCCTTTTGTAGTCAACACTCCCCCCGCCCCAGCTCAACCCTTGCAACCACTGATCTGTGTTCTATCCTCTAGTTTACCTTTTCCAGAATGTCATATAAATGGGATTATATGGTACATAGCTTCTTTGGCATGGTTTCTTTCAATTTGTAAAATGAATTATAAAAAAAACTTAATTATCCTTTCAAAGATATTTTTAAAAAATGAGCAAAAGAAAACTTTTGCTATAAAGAGATTCTTAAAATATTTAAAATTATTTTTAGTTTTAATAATTAAAGTGAGCCATTTCTAAATTGCTCAAATCTACATTCTTAAGGGACCTGAAAATTGAATTTTTTAACTTTTTAAATGGAGTGTAGTGAGTTTTGAAAGAATTTGTTAGCAATATAAAAGTTTATTGGCATTATAATAAACTTGTAACAAAGACTAAAAGCAGGAAAGTTGAAAACTTAGAACCAAGTTTTTTTTTAAGTTATGGTTTTTATAATTGAAAAAAAAGTGGGTCCTGCTTTAATAAATTTTGTCAATGTATAAAGCCTTTCAGATCTATTTCTCTTTTACAAGTAAGTTTTACAGGTATGTCAGCTATTAAAATGAAGTACAGAAATATACAGAACTTAGAATCAGGGTTTCCAATCACCTTACCACAAAATATTAAATCAAAATTTCAAAAACATAAAGAAATTATAAACATACTTTTGTCATTATATTTCTGATTAATAATTAAAATTAAGAATACTTTAAAAATATTATTTATTTAATTTATATTCATTTATCTTTTTAGTGTATATTCTTGGCTATGTTTTTAATGAAAATAACATAACAAAAATATATACTAAATATATGTAATTTATAAAGGTACATGGATATCTGGGAGTGGAATCTTCTAAAGTGTTTTTTACTATTAAATGAGTTAATAAGCAACGTCCAGAGTCCACTACAGTGTCACAGGCTCAATAATAGATTATGTTTTATAGTCCTAGGAGCACAGTGGGTTCACAATATATTTATGTACTATTTGGGAAATCCTCACTTCAGAGTGTGATTCTTGTATTCATAGACATATTTTCCTTGCATTAAAATAATTGTGACCCATTAGGCAGAAATGACTAAAATCAAATCTTTGAAGTGACAGCATCCGGGTAAAATGACAATAGCACTTGTCATTGTAAGGCCTTCCCATAGCAGAATGTCCCAAAAGAGCTGTTGGGAGTGGGGGAAAATGTGTGCTATTTTAAACAACTCAGAGAAAAAAAAACATTCAACTCTTTCCCCTTTAAATTATTTTTAAATATCAGTAGGAACAAATATCCTGACAGAGTTCCCCCTATAAAATGTTTAAAGCTTGAAACAGAAGTTCATTTTAAGTCACTTAACAGCAGAATCTTTTCATATTTGACTCTGAAATTTCATTTTTAGATTTGTGACTGCAAAAAGTACCATTGATATAACAATTCCTATATATTCAGCTTTCTAATCACCCCTACAGACTTGTATTTTCTTACTCTTATTTGATGAATCATTAGATTCGGAAATAATAGATGTGACAGTGCTCTGACATATATTGGCCCAGAGAAGTTTCAGCTTAATTCAGTGCTGGCTTGGGTTCGGGTGGTCACAACATTTTGTTTCCAGCAGCATTCGTTGGCAATGAGTTCTAATGTATGGTTTGCTTTCCATAGAAAATTACGCGGAGTATTCCCTTAACATTGAATAATTTATTCAGATTGTACGTATGTATTATTTCTTCAGTCTAGTCAGACATAAAATAAAAAGATAAAGAAAGAAAAGTAATAATAGCCAGGGTTTAGGAACTGGAATCTTGAATTCTTCCTTTGCCATTATTTTCCATATCTCAGTGAGAAAATGGAACTTAACAAAATAATGGGCTGGATTCCTCCTCTCGTTCCCACCTTGAGATGACATGAATTTGCCACAGTCAAAGATAGATTACTATTTCTGAGGTGAAATTGACCTTGCCTGGGTGGAGAAGACCAAATTACCACTTCTGAAAAAATATGCAGTCTGTTTGGCAAAATAATTTTCCCTTGAAAGAACAGAGCAAATTTAAAACATGAAATCTTTTTATTCTATTTTTTTCTTGTGGGTTTTGCTTCTTAAAAAGGACTTTATTTAATCTATCAAGAAACCCATATTGTGTAATATTATTGAAAGATATATAGCAATGTTTATCACCCTATAAAATGCCACAAGATTTATTCCATAAAGTGTATCATTTTCATGAAGGATTTATTTTGCAAGAGTTAAAGTCTTATAAAATTTCAAAAAGACAATATTAGAATCATCTCTAATCTCTCTATCACTCTATTTCTATCTCTCTGTCTCTGCAAACTATTTTTAAAATTTTGATTGCATTCCTTATTTTTCATTATTGCTCAAATATTCAGAGTACCCACCAGTTTTAGAGAATTCATGTGCATTTTAAGGTCTTGAGAAAAAATATTTATTTTTGTGGGTCTCTTGGTTTTTAAGGCACTTCCTCAAGGCTGATTCTCATGACCTTTGAATCAAAGTGGGTAATAAAGTCAGCAGGCAGTAACACTTAGCCTGCCTGGCTTAATCTCTTAGCATTTGGCCTTGGCCTTTAGAAATTTGGAAAATTTCTAAAGAAGCAATTATACAATTTATGTCAAACTGGGCGAGGTTGCTGGGCCACCCAAATGTATTCAAAAGACAACAAAACAATATATGGGGAAGTGGGTCTCTGAGGTCAAAAAGTGAAATAAGTCAAGGAAATTATGCCTATAGCATTCTGTTCTCTGAGATTTACATAGATTAGTCTACTAAAGGCTAACACACACACAGCACACAGTAGGTGATGATAGATAAATAGATAGATAGATAGATAGATAGATAGATGATAGATAGATAGACAGACAGACTAGTACTCTGCAGAATTGACTTTGGGAAATGGTGATCTTGTCATACACTAGGGAACCCCCTTCTGACTGATTCCCCACCTGGTCTGTAAATAAATATACCTGAAATAGAGCTTTTCATGAAAGATAAATATTCATACCACTCATTATTACCAAATAAATAAGTTCCCCATTTTCAAGTTGCAAAAATTAATTGTAAAATATACTTATTTTTTCATATTTTTTCCTTGTACTGGAAAATGCAGTGTTCTTTTAACTACTATAACATAGAATATTGTGCTTTAAATATATATTTATACTATTATATAAAAGCAAATTACATCTACTTATATATCTGTGTTGTTATCAAAATTATTATTACATCCAATAGAATTCCTCACTCAAAAAGAAGATTCAGAAGAATCCAAAGATCATAAAGTTTGATTTTTTGAAGAGAATTTTCAGATGATCTATATGTTATTATCACATATAAATTGCTTCAAGCTGACAAATCACATAAAGCAAATTATATTTCATTCTAGCTCTTTGTCTTTATTCAGTCAAATGCGGATTTGAAAGTAACATTACTCAGAAGATCACTACTTAGCATGATCAATCCCATGAAAAATGATTGTTTTCAAAAATATTGATTCTCTTGTGTGAAAGCAAGATAACAAATAAGGGAATCCAAGATTCTCTATTACAATACTACCAACAATTTTTAACCTTGGAGGATAAAGTTCTGCTCTAACAACAGATGCTTTTTATAATTTAGCTTCACTTTAATTCTGTTGGTAAATTTATCCAAAAGTTGGGTCACATACTGCTAAGGACAATATATAGCATGACCAAACTGAAATAAGAGCTTTAGTTATGGTCACCAGAATCATGAGATAATTTGACATGAGAGTCAACCCTGACCATGTGTCTCAATAACTAGGTTAAGTGAGAATGATTGAACCAACATTTTGTAATGATACTATTTTATTAGACACAAACTTGTGCATAAGTATATACTACAAAGGATTTACAGTGTGTTTCAATGTAAACTCTCACTTCCTCTTCAATAAAACATGGACAAGGATATTTAAAAAGTTGGCCAAGACAAATGTGCTTTTTGCCCAGTTTCTTCTAACTGTATTGTCCAAGTTTTGCTCATTGTCAGTATGTCCTATACCGTCTCCTCTGGGATTGATTCACTTACTTGTTTGGGAGCTATTACTTGCAGATTAGTCTCAAATTTTCCTAATGCATTGCTCAGATATCTTCTCAATTATACCAAGCCATTATGTCTTGATTTCCATGATTTGTTCCACCAACATCTCCACAAACTGCGAGGACGTCTGTAACCTGCCCTTGTGTGCCCTATGTCACCAAAAATGCAGGTGTCTAGGCTTTGGCTCTGAGGAGGATTATATTCCACTTCTTCTGTTAACAGTGCTGCCTAATTGGATTCCAGGCTAAATATAGGCCTCTCATTAATGGAATTATGGATATGAGGGAACTTCTTGTGTAACACCATTCAGAGATCCTGAGCTGCCAATGATCAGGATTTTCCTGTTTAATAATTTCCAGTCTTATTTAACAATTTCTTGAGTAGGTTGCATTTTCATTGAGAAGATAACTGAACCATAGTTTTTCATTTCCTAAGCAGCTACTTCTTACTGTAAATGAGGCACTTTTAGAGGCTCTGGAAGTTCTATCTGGTTTGCTACCTGAGTGAGGCATGGATTACTAATCTTTAATTCAGAGAAGTAAGTGTTCAACACTTGATTTTCATAAGCCTTTTTCTTGTGCACTATTCTTAATAAGGCCCCTGCCATGTCCAGATTAATGATCGGTATCATTCTCTGTCCACTGGTTGTTCTACTAGTCTGTAAACTTCTCCACTAGGCTTAAGTCATTCAGAGTTGAGTCACATGGCTATCTTACCCTCTTTGAAATTCTAACACAAAACCCAGTGTCTTCTTCACAGTTGATACTTTAAAACATGTTTTAAATGAGTGTCATAATTCAATTTTCTCATACTGTAGCTGTTTAGCCTTTGATTCTATTAGCCTTTGTACACGGTTAGTCATTCCTGAAAAGTAATAACTGAGCAAAACATGCTAACAAAAACAAGAAAACATTTTTGGAAAAAAGCAAAGCTTTAAGAACACAGAAGAGTTTTCATTAATACTGAAGAAAAACACTTCTCAGCCTTTTTAATTATTTGAAATATTTCTACGTCTGTATAGATATCTCATAGAATGAAACTTCATAGTCATATTTATAATAAACCTCTCTGACAATATCATCTTAACATATTAGAAAAATACTGCCATAGAAAAGGATCAGTTCTCCTTCTTCAACAGTTGTATAAACTAACTGCATTGCAGAGTGGCTTCTATAGATTAATTTCAAAATTTACAAATACTCTTCAACTCTGGTAGCCGTCAACATGGTTTTACCTAATTTAGCATGTATTATATGCTGGTAATCAACACCATCCCTTCCTGTCTAAGCTTGTCCCTGTACTGCTGGGGTTGGAAGACTGGAAACTACATTTTCCAGACTTGCACAATAGAGGGATTCTGGTTTAGTTTCCATGTGCAAGATTTGGAAAGAGGAAGAGAAGTAGAACCATTATTGTTCCACTCAGAGTTGGGGAGACCTATGGACATTGGCAGTTAAATAAGAAAGGTTTGCCCGGGCTTCTTTGCATTCTTCTACTAATCACCCATTTCAGGGCCGCAGACCGCTACAATCACTGGGTTTATTTCCCTGCTGTTTTTGTAATTCATTATTTCCTAAACATCAGTATTGGCTTCCCTGATCTGATTCCCTCAGCCCTCTGACAGTTTTATAACTAATTTCCTATTTTAAATCCCTTTCTGCTTGAAATATGTTAGAGCAGTATCTTTTTTCCTAATGAAACCCTAAATTATACGACACCTAAAAGAACCAGGATCTAGACCCTTTATAATATCCAGCCTCCTACCTGCATCAGAACAAAAACAGTTTCTCGCTGTGAACTTACTTAACCCTGGTTTATTTTCTCCTTAACAAATTAGCAGGCTAGCAAAAGACAGCAGTTATTGATAATATATTTTTAAGGGAGAAATCCTTCATTATCTAAGTACTAGTCTTTGACTCTCTTTTTGAGAATAACATCCTTCCTGAACCTGTTCAAAAAACATTCTTCAACTTCCTATGATTATATACAGTTACTGAAATCCTTCATGCCAAATACTATGGAGAAGTAATTACAAACATAACTTTTAAGATGTATTTTTTACAAGTTTGGGAGAATAAAAGCATAATAAATATAATGCATGTATATACTATGTACACATACAAGAAGCTGGTAAGGGAGAATGAGAAATGAACAGAGTGATATAGACAGAGAAATAGGTCAAAACCCCAAATTCCCAGAGGCAAGAGGGGTGCATTAATGAAGCAGAGAGCCTTACTACCAAGGCAGTTAAAAGATCTCTGTCTGGTTCTTGCATGAAGTTATGGGTGTGGAGAGGCCTATGCTGAGTTAAGAGAAGAATCAGGTTTCATTAGTTGAAGATGTTGAGGAAAATTATTCTATTTTCAGTTGTAAATTAATTGCACACTGTTCAAACTCATAGGTTTCATTAGTAGAGCTGAGTTACTTTATAATTCAAGTGTGAAAAATGACCTTGTCTTTAGAAAAAAGTGCTGGTCTTAAATTTCAAATAAAAGATTCTCTCATGTTAAATGATCATGTATTCTGGGAACTAATTAACTTTAGATCTTCAGAAGGTACTATTAGGGCTTCCCTGGTGGCACAGTGGTTGAGAGTCCGCCTGCCGATGAAGGGGATACGGGTTCGTGCCCCGGTCCAGGAAGATCCCACATGCCGCGGAGCGGCTGGGCCCGTGAGCCATGGCCGCTGAGCCTGCGCATCCAGAGCGTGTGCTCCGCAACAGGAAAGGCCACAACATTGAGAGGCCCGCGTACCGCAAAAAAAAAAAAAAAAAAAGGTAGTATTAATGTGAAATATCCTACCCCAAGAAAGTTAAATATCTTTGCAACAGAATGACCAATCAAGAAGTAATAAATTATCACTTTTTTTCATAAATGAAAATGTTTACATATCATCCATAAGTTGATGTATGCATGAGAGTTTTTAAAATGCTAATTATTAATCATTATTCTTTTTACTTTTAATTACTTAGAATATTTCTTTTGAATTAAGAATAGATGGTATTTAATATTTCATGTCAGTGTCTGTGACTCTTTGAGTAAACAAAAAATAATAATTCAACAAATAGCTAACTGTAGTTCATATTTTTAAGACTCAATAGAAATGTTTATTCCTTTGGAATAATTTGATATACATATGACAAAGGGAATAGATACAGGAAAACTTAGAATCTAATTTAATGCATAATTTAATACTTAATGCTTAAGTTGTAGATTATGCAGAATATATACTGAAAGTACTGTGTAAAAATATACAAACTTACAGAGATTTGGTACCAAGAAACAGTTTACCTGCAGTTTAGAAAATTAAGGCCTTTTTTTTTTTTTTTTAATGTACCACAGTTTGCTTCACTGACCTTAAGAAAAAACTCTGTATTTTTGGTCAGCCTGGTGGATTCAGAGCAAGGAAAAGAAAAAAAAAACAGGTCATATACAGATATCTACTAAACACTTATACAGGGATATATCTGTACATTCACTTAACAAATTAACAATAGCAATAAGAAGCATTTATGAAATATGAGCCTGCTACTCTATCACTAAGCATCAAAGTTGCCCAAAACATTACATGAGTTTATAAGTATCAATTTAAGCTTTATCGTCTATTCAAAAGACAGGAAGGTCTGAGATGACTCTTTGGATATAATATTTTCAATTGAAGGAGAAAGTAAATCATAGTGTAAATGTCAACAATAAACTATTTTAAACTTCAAATAAAAGACATATTTAAATAGTTTGATACATATACAATTTGGATTCATTTCAAAGCTACATTAATCTCTCTCCTCTCCTCCCACCATGTTTTATTTTATTTAACAACCATTTAAATATCACTTTCCATGTGCCAGACCTGTTTAAAATACTTTACCAATATTCACTCATCTAATTATATGAGTTCTGTTCAACTTTTAGTTCAATTATTCTACAATTATCTCTTTTCCCTTCTTCATAATTATAAGATGTAGTAACAATCTGCTTCAAACATAACCTTAAACCAAAGTATTAGTTCACCATGACAGGCACTTTACGTAGTATTCCTTACTATACTATAATCTATTTATATGTTGGTGTCTGTGGAACTTCTGTGTGGACAGTTGACCTTGCTTGGGGCAGTTCCCAACGACTTACCCAAGAGGAGTACCAAGTCTATGGTTTGTATTTCCTCCAGTCCTTCCCTCAGTTATAGTTTTCCACCACCTCCTATTGGCCATACCCCTAAATTGCATTGCAAATATATCAAATAAATGTATCCATATCAGCATTTCCCTATGCACATCCCACAGAACACACTAGTCTTGAGGGATTCTCTGAAAGACAAATAAAAAACACTTTAAATATAGCATAAGATTAGCAACAATTGTATAAACTATTCTGTTGGAATATGCATTCTAAATGGGCTGAGAAATCTGGCTGTCCCAAACATACTTGGCTAAAAAAATCCCCTCCCCACCTTCTTTTTTAATTAGCACCTCTACAAATTCTGAACAACTAGTGCTTGAGAGAAGACCTGTTGAACAACAATGGTCTACATCAGGGTTCAGTGAAAAAGTTTGGCTTGTCATTTATCCTTCTCTTTTTTTACCACGGCAACAGTGACCACTTTATTTTTCAATATTCTATTATCCAGACTTCCTGCTATGTGAGAAGCCATATATTTTACCTGATAAAAAATGCAGTTGCAAACTTCTAAATAAATCAGAAATGATTCTAAATACAGCCATTAATGCATGGCAGAAAGTAGTCCAGTGTAAAATATAACTACTTAAGCATTCCATCTGGTTTGTGTTTTGTTCAGATCCATATATATCCCAAGTACAAAAGCAAAACAGAAGTTATTTATGACACTATAATTTGAGTCTGTGTCTAGACAGCATGCAATATAGGTGAATCTGAAATCTCAGCTATATTAACATGTGATAATTGATCAGACAAATCAGTTGGCATATTAAATTACCTGTCATGACCTTCATAACAATATCCAGTTTAATTTAAAATATCAGCTTAGGCACTTTTTTTTTCTTTTACATCGTGAACTTGTAGAACTTTCAAATTATTTCTATGTGATTAATGTGTTAAAGTTTATTAAAATTTATTGTCTATCTAGTTGTAATTTTTAATCACACCTCTATGAAAAACTATAGTTTTTTTCTTCCAATTAAATCAATACAAATCTTTTTATTTTGGCTTTTTTGTATTATTTTTATTCTTGACAAAGTATTCTCTGGTTCTGCATGTAATTGACAAGATAATTCATAATAATTAAGCAAAATCAAGCCTAAAAAAGAAGTAAATATTCTCCTTGAGAGGCAAGGAGAAAAGCTCACTGGAACGATTACCAGTCTAAGTGTCAAAAGTATAAGTTTATCCCTAATTCCAGTTTTAACGTGTTATGTGACTTAGTTAATTAACTTAATTTCTCTATAACCTCAGTTTTCTTACCAATACAAAGAAATAAATGTTATACTTTGAAGACCTTTCTACATCTAAGATTCTATATGTCCTACGTTTTAAAAGCATATATGTTACAATAGAGCAAGAAAAGTTATAGGTTTACCTTAAGAGATATTGGCCAAGTACAAATATTTTAATATTTTTAATATTTTAATTAGGAAGTCATGTTTAAAGCTCAAGGTTATCTTTACAGCATGTTCTCTCCACCCACCCCTCACCCCCGTCTCTCTCTGTCTTTCTTTTTTCTCATTATTTCTCTCTACCTCTCCTTAACAAAGTGAGATTATCTTAGAAAATATTCTGCAACTTAATGTTTCCTCCCAGTTAAGCATGTATGCATGGAGATCCTTTCTCTTTAGTACATAAATATCTACCTCATTCTTTGTGATAGGCAAGTAATGATCCATAATACAGATTTAACTTTGTCTGTGATGGCCATTCAGGTTCATATTTTTTTCCAGTTTATTGCAGTTACAAAACAAAGCTGTGATTCTTGTGTATCTTTATCAGTACAGCTCTGTTACTTTTACTTTAATAAAAATGATCTTTAAAAAAGTATTGCTACTTTTTTAAGTCATACGCATGGTTTACATTTTAATGGATAACGTTTAATCTTTTCAAAAACACAGTAGGAATTCACACCCTTATCCCTGTATTCAGGCATTGGCCAGAGTTACTCTCATGCACCACTTTGAGGTGTGGGACTGGTGAGAGGTGAGGTTGGAGGAGTGAGATGGAACACTTTTTATTTCTAAAAGATGACCAGCAATATTGAGGAGATGGACTAAAACTGAGACAAGCTGAAGCTGAAAAGAACCAGGAAGATGTTGAAGTCTGAGTATGATAAGATAAAGGCCAGAACTAGGACAATGCTGAATGATTGTAGAGAACAGCCATGCGGATAACTTCTGACAAGGATGAACACTAAAGTCCACTGTTAGGTCATAAAAAAATGACCAGCATTTATGACAAAGGTAAATTGAAATGAATCTATTGTGTTCAGCTTTCATCTTTTTGCTTATTCCCTCAACAAATATTTATTGAGCACTTACAATATGCCAGACACTATTCTAGGCTCCAGGGTGACAGCACTGAACAAAGTCCCTGTCCTTAAGAAGCTTAACTTCCACTTAGAAGAAAGAGACCAAAATACAAATGAAATAATCAGTGTGTCAAAGGAAAACAAAGTACGTAAGGGAAAAAGTAATTTGGAGACTGGTGCATTTTAAAGGAGGTTAAGGTCTTTCATAGAGAGTAAGATTACAGTATAGATGTAAAGAAAGTAAAAGTGAAAGCAATATATATGTGTATATATATATATTCTCAGTTAAAAAAAACAATAATGATAGAAAATGTTCCTGGGTTTAGAGTGCTAACAATCTGAACATAAGAGAAGATGATCAACGGGAGAGTATGTGGCACAATACAAATGGAAACGTTTAGGAAATTAAAAAATAACTCAATTTCAGACCATTATTTAAAGATGCATTCAATCAAATTTGTTAGGTTTTTGTCATAAGAAATTATCTTTAGGCAAATTAATAAATGACCCCATTAGAAGAGAGTTTATGAATCTGCCTACAAAAGCAAGTGCTTTTAAAAATTACAGCCAGCTTATTAAAATAATAATGGCCAATTCACAGTACACTGAAGAGTTCTTGGTAGTTTTGCAGTGATTCTGTGTGTCCCTGCCCTTGTGGAGACTTCCTATTTTTTCCTCCTAGGTTATATGGGCAGAGTTGCTTCTGTTCTAAATCGTCTTGCATAACTGATTTCATAATCTTATTCTATGCCCGCTGTGGTCCTTGTTGCATAGGTAATCAGGATTTTATTTAGCGGGTGTAATGCAACAGATAGGACATTCATTTTCACACTATGAAATGTGAGCCTCCAGAGGATTGATTGTCCAGGTATTATTTAGTCTCTCTCAGCCTACAAAATAAGAGTTAACAATACGTATTGAAAATGAACATAATTAAGCCAGTGAAGAGACATCATTAACTATAATACCTATTTTCTTATCATCTTGGAAAATTTTAGATAAGGCATTCCAGGTTTTTTGTCCTAGCAAACTGCCTGCCATTATTTTAGACCTAACGGGAGGGTTTTCTTTATCTCTTCAAAGTGTGTGTATAATTGATAAATTCATTCATTTCACTGATTAAACTTTATTTAGAGAGCACATTTTACAAGGTTTTTTTTTTTTTTTTTTTTCGGTACGCGAGCCTCTCACTGTTGTGTCCTCTCCCATTGCGGAGAACAGGCTCCGGATGCGCAGGCTCAGCAGCCATGGCTCACGGGCCCAGCCGCTCCGCAGCATGTGGGATCTTCCCGGACCGGGACACGAACCCGTGTCCCCTGCATCGGCAGGCGGACTCTCAACCACTGCGCCACCAGGGAAGCCCTCTACAAGGTTTTGATTCAAATAACAGCCAGCTGTGTGCCACACAAATAAATAAACCATAGAAAAAAGAGAAGTGGACCTTTAAGATAATAATTAAGAAATTTAGTTAGAAATTTAAATTTATACTAAATCTAAATCAATTTCTAACTAAATCTTTCTAGATGTATACAAATTCGTTTACTACTGCATAGAGATAACATTTTAGCTGCATTTATTCATATTTATGTGACCACCCACACATTTTGCTCTCTATAAAATAATTTGTAATAGTGTTTTTGTTAATAATTATCTATATTTTATATTTGAACTTGATTTTTTCTTTCTTATATTCTTTTGGTAATGTTTTTGTACTGGCTAGATATCATTATTTACACAATTTCAACATTCTCCCTGTTTTAACATTTTCAAACAACTCTCACTTTCCATCCTCAAGGGGTTTCAATAATAAAGGCATCCATGATTTGTGATAAAGATGTCTAATAGTGTGCAGAATGGCACACTGATATGCACATCACCTTCAGTGTAAATCCATTTGTAGAAATAATACTGTATTTTTTTCATCTTGAATGTATGCATAACAGAAAAAAAACTGCCTCAGAAAAAAATTCCCTTATATGCATTCAGTAAAAAGTCACATTGAAACCCAAAACCAATCTGACCCAATATTTATTCCCATGAATATTCATAAAGAGAAATCTCTTTGCATATGATACTCTCTCATTCCTGATGTGCTGAATGTGTAGCATAGTTCACAGTTGTTTTTCATAATGTTATTTGCCTCAAGTGACAAAAATTTTAGTTTTTGAAATGAAGCAGAAAGTAATACTAAATGCAATGTATTTTTTAATATTAAATTGTGTGGATGCCAAAGGGCCAAAGGCAGAAACATTAAATTAAAACATTTGTACGTGAGAGAAGGGAGAAAGACAATCCACAATTTTTAAAGAGGAAAACAAAGGAATCAAATCCTGAATTAGATTTTAAAATTATCAGAGAAATATTGGCCTGCTTGTGATAGAGAAAATATTCAATAACTAATTTTTAATTGTGTTTTTGTGATAAACTGTGAATCGTAGCTTTAAAATAATTATATAACAATTACTTATTAATATCACTGACTAAAGATCAATATAGGTAGGGAAAAACCTCCTACTAATTATCTGGGTCCAAAGAGTTTTACAACTGGTGAGAGGAGTTTAGATCATATTTAGTCCAATACTTATTTTAAGTAACTTACTGGGTTGTAGCTGTGGTTCTTAAACAGACTCCCTTTTGTACCTTAGACAACATACTTAACTTCTCCAAGTCACAAAATTACAACTTAAGAACATTTAAGAAGTACTATTTATGTCTAATTTACCTAAATCTACTTGTGTGCTACCAGTCAACTGGGTACCTATTGTTCAGTCAACAGTACAAATTTATAAAGAAAACTAATTTGGAATAATAACTTAGGGATACAACACTTAGCAATTAAGACTAAAATTTACTAAAATTTTATAGGAAAGAGGCCCTGCTACTTAGAATCAAAACCTGTAAAAATTTATTCTCGTGAAGGTTTCTGTTGAATGACCAGTCGTTCCTCCCACAGAGGGTAACAATTGCCTAGTTGACATTACTAAGTTGGTGTCTCTGTCTGTTTTGCATCCAGTAAGAATTGAGGTAGATAGTGAGGAACAAATACAGGCCATGGAATCTCACAGACCTCAGCTGCATGGTAATTATATCGCAAATTAGTTGTGTGTTCCTAAGTACCAAATCTTATGACTCTAAATTACTTGTTTGTAAAATAAAGATAACAACACCTCCCTATCAAGATTTTTGTGAGGGTAAGTGATAATAATAAATACAGAAAGCTCAGAAATTAGTTAGGCATCACTCCATAATAGACTAATCAGACTCAAATTATCCTGTTTATAATAATTACTGTAAAATTCACCTCTTACCATCTTGATAGGAAATTCATCCCCCCCACACACAGTTAAAAAAAAATACAATGTCCCTGACTATAATGCAAAAGAAAAAAAAGAACCGTATTAAACATATTTATTTTAATATCTAAATACTCAACTTACCTACCAACTTAAGATCTCAAATTTCAAATCTAAATGAAAAATATTTTTAATTATATATACCTATATCTCAAACTTACACCCTGTGCTAATCATTACCAACCAATAAAAAAGGAAACATTTGTAAAACAAAAATTTGCTCAACTAAGACTACCTGCTATGGACTACATTATGTACCCTATCCTGCCCCAATGTGTGGGTATGCTGAAGCCCAAAGCCCCATATTTTTTTTAACTGTATTTGAAGATAAAGCTTTTAGGAGTTAACTGAGGTTAATTGAGGTCATAAGAGCGGTGTGATATTGTGATTTGTAATAAGAAATATATGTTTGGTCTTTGTTCCTGTTTCTAGCACGGAGCTCCTAAAACCCTTGGAATTCTCTAAGTAATAAAAACCATAAAGATAACTTTGTTGATGTAATAAAGTGACTTTTGAATACCATCTCAGCATGGGGGGATGGTCACCAGGAGAACTAACCATGTGATTTGGAACTTTCAGTCCTACCCCCAGGCCTCTGGAGAGGGGAGAGGAGATGGAGGTTGAATCAATTGCCAATGGTCAATGCTTTAATCAATCATGCCTATGTAATGAAGCTTCCATAAAGACTCAAAAGGACTGGGTCTGGAGAGCTTCCAGGTTGGTGAATATGTGGAGATTTGGGGAGAGTGTTGGGCTGGGAGAGGGCATGGAAACCTGAGCCCTTTTCACATACTTTGCCCATTGCATCTCTTCCATCTGGCTTTTCCTGAGTTATTTTTTTAAAACAAACCAGTGATCTAGTAAACAAAATGTTTCTCCAAGTTCTGTGAGCCACTCTGGCAAGTTAATCGACCCCCAAGGTTGGGGGGTGGGGGTTGTGGGTTTATAGCCAGTCAGTCAGAAGTACAGGTAACAACCTGGAGTTGAGACTGGTGTCTGAAGTCCCAGGAGGGGGTCATGGGAAGCCCCAATCTATATCTGATTGATGAGAAGCATAGGTAACAACCAGGGCTTGCAATTGACATCTGAAGTGGTAGGGTAGGCAGTCTTATAGGACTGAAATCTTTAACCTATGGGATCTGGTGATATCTCTGGGTTGATAGCATCAGAACTGAGTTGAATTGTAGGACATCCAGCTAATGTCTGACAATTGCTTGTTGGAGGTATGGGGAAGCACTCCCTTCCATACACACACATTGAAATTGGGTCCAGGAACCCTGCAAAGGTGGGCTACTAATCTGATAGGATTGGTAGATTTCTAAGAAGAGGATATGAGATAGATCTCTCTGTTTCTTTCTCCTCACCATGTGATGACACCGTGAGAAGGTGCCTATCTATAAGCCAGAAAGGATTCCTCACCAGACACTGACCATGATGGCACCTTGATCTTGGACATCAAGGCTCCAGAACTGTGAGAAAAGAAAAAATTTCTGTTGTTTAAACCATCAAGTCTATTGTATTTTGTTATGGTAGCCCAAGCTAAGATGTTACCCTAGAAAACATGGTAAAAAAATCATGTTGCTTGCAACTGGACTCATTGTGAATCAGAAACTGTACTTACAAACCACTAGCAGTGTAGTGTGTTTGTGACTCCAATACCATGGGAACATCTGTGGTTTTCTGCCCTGAACATCAATAATGCTTCCCTATTATTGTGAGAACAAAAACTGCCCATACAAAATTTGTAAAATACTATCTAAAGCAGAGGTCCCCAAACCCCAGGCCTCGGACCGGTACCAGTCTGAGGCCTGTTAGGAACCAGGCTGCACAGCAGAAGGTGAGTGACGGGCGAGCGAGCGAAGCTTCATCTGCCGCTCCCCATTGCTCCCCATCGCTCGCATTACCGCCTGAACCATCCCCCCCAACCCCATCCATGGCAAAATTGTCTTCCACGAAACAGGTCCCTGGTGCCAAAAAAGTTGGGGACTGCTGTTCTAAAGGGTGGTAGTGCCCTGGAGAGAACCATTGACAAAATATATTCTGAACAGCATGGGCTTTGGAATTGTGTAGACATGAGTCTAAATTTCTTCTTTATCACCTTGGGACTGTGTAACCTAAGGCAAGTTAACAAAACTCTCGGAACTTCAGTTTCCTGATCTGTAAAAGGTGTGGGTGGGGGCATGATATATACCTAATAGGGTACCTAAGGGAATTACTAAAACTATGTTTGCTAAGTGTTTAGAGGTCTAACTGGATCCAGAACAGTTATTTCTAAATAATTGTCAGATTTCAATGCTATAGGTAAATGTTAGTTCCTTTGCCCTCCCTAATTGTTTTCCCTGAAGACTTGCAAAACTTCCTACTGCTACCTTCATCCTTAGTTCTTCAAGTTTCCTAAGATTCACATCTCTTCTTTATTGTTATACTTGCTCCAGTTTCTAATGTTTTGCTTTCTTCCTCTTGCTCTCACTCTCTGGTGTCTCTCCTCTTACCCTTCAGTCTTACTCTCTCTCCCTCACTCCTGCAAGTTGTACTTCTCTTCTTCATAAGCTTTTCTCTAAATTCTCACTCATGATTGAAACAATTATTTAAAGCTTCTTAAAGAAATTGCATGGTTTGCTTCAGAGCCCATCAAGAATCCCCCCAAATTACATTATACCTCTGACACTCAGTGGATTTGAGGAACAAAACCAGTAGCTTACTTCATTCCACAGTGTTCCTTGCTATAGCTTAATAGCAGTAGGTCAAAAAAGTGACCTGTATGAAAGATCACCAGATCTTCAAACAGATAGCAGCTATTACACAGAGTAGCAGAACAATATCTCAGTGGTTCTCACTTACATTATCTGCATGTGACACAAGATATAAAAGCATTTTTTATGTTACAGCTTTATATAGTTTAAATATTACTGAAGACCTTCAATAACGGTAAAAGGAACCAAGATGACATACTTGGGGTAATATCTAATTTGGCATACACAACAGACATGTGAAAAAATTTGCTTTTATATTAACTAAAAAACTAAACAACAGCTGCACAAGTATAAGAAGTTGATATGTCCTATACCAAGAAATTAACTAGAGACTTGGGTACCTCACTTTCAATAATAAATAGAACAAGTCAAAAAAAGTCATTGAAGAAATAGAAGACTTGGACACTATTGTAAACCAATTAGATCTAACACACATCTATACAACATTCCATCTAACTGAAGTAGAATATATTGTCTTCAAGTGCATATGAAAACATTCTCCAGGATAAACCATATGTTAGGCCATAGCAGAGGCTTCAAAAATTTTTAACAGGCTTGAAATAATATAAAATATGTTATCTGACCACAAAGAAATGAACTTAGAAATAAATATGAGAAGTAAATTTGGGAAATTCACATATATGTGGAAATTGAAAAATAAACTTCTAAATAATGAAGTAAATAAAGAATACCTCACAAAGGAAACTAGAAAACACTTTAAAAAAATTCTTTTTAAAGGTCAACTGTTAAGATCTTTTAAAAGGAGGTAAAGGTTAAAAAAATTTATAATATATGCAAATGATGAGAAGAACCATTTGATAAAAGAAGCCTGTATACATTAACACATAGAAAAGTTTATCATAAGTAATTATCAGAGATATGCAAATTAAAAGTAGAATTTATTGTTTCATATAAAATTGGCAGATGAAAAAATAAAATACAACTCAGTGTTACAAAAGATGATGTGAGAGGGTCATTTTCATCCACTCTTATTTTAAAATTATTTTTTCTTTTTAATTAACTAATTGATATGTTAAATTGAAGTATAATTGAGTTCCAGGTGCACAACATAGTGATTTGATATTTCTGTACATTACAAAGTGATCACCGCAATAAGTCTAGTTACCATCTGTCATCATATAAGATATTACATTATTATTGACTATATTCCCCACACTGTACATTTCATCCCTGTGACTCATTTATTTGGTAACTAGAAGCCTGTACCTCTTAATCTCCCTCACCTATTTCACTCATCTCCCACCCCATCCCCTCTGGCAACCACCAGTTTATTCTCTGTATCTTAGTTTGTTTCTGTTTTGTTATATTTTTTTCATTTGTTTTGTTTATTAGATTCCACATACAAGTGAAATCATATGATATTTGTCTTTCTCTGACTTATTTCACTTAGGATTATACCTTCTAGGTCTATCCATGTTGATGCAAATGGCAAGATTTCATTCTTTTTAATGGCCGAGTAATATTCCATTGTATATATCTTCTTTATCCATTTATTTATCAGTGAACACTTAGGTTGCTTCCATATCTTGGCTATTGTAAATAATACTGCAATGAATATAGGGATCATGTATCCTCTCAAATAAGTGCTTTTGTTAAAAAATACTTTGAGATTAATAAAAATAAAAACACAAGATACTGGAATTTATGAAATGCAGCTAAAGCAATTCTTAGAAGGAAATTTATAGCTGTAGATGCCTATATTAAAAAAGAAAAATGATCTCAAATCAGCAACTTAACATCACTTTAATAAATGTAAGAAAGAGAAAACTAACAACAAAGCAAGCAGAGTGCAGAGAAAATTAAGACTTATGCAGTAATAGATGAAGTATTGGGTTGGCCAAAAATTTCGTTTGGGTTTTTCCATAGGATGTTACAGAATAATAGAACATTAAAAAATTGAGAAATTCAACAAAGCCAAAAGTTGGGTTTTTAAGATTGTTAAAAATGACAGACTGTTGTCTAGACTAACCAAGTAAAAAAGAAAGAAGAATCAAATTACTAAAATCAAGAATAAAAGAGGGGGAATTAATATCAATATTACAGACATAAAAGGTTTATGAGTGAATACTATGAACAATCATTTTATCAATAAATTATATAATTTACATGAAAGGGACAAATTTCTAGAAAGATACAAACTACTGAAAGTGACTCAAGAAGAAATTTAAAAATTGAGTAGACCCATAATAAGAAACTGAATTAGTATAATCAAGTAAGATTTATCCTAGGAATATGAGGTTAATTTAACACATGGAAATCAATTAAATTAATATACCATATTAATCAAATAAAGGAGAAAGAAAGACATAATCTCAATAGATTCATAAAAATTATTTGACAAATCCAACATACTTTCATGATAAAAATACCCAATAAACCGGGAACAGAAGAGAACATTCTCAAGCAAATAAGATTATCTATGGGGAACCCTCAACTAATGTCATGATAGTGAAAAGTTGCATGCTTTCCCTCTAGGATCAGGAACAAGATGAGATGTCTACTCTTGCCACTTATATTAAACATTGTCTTGGAGATACTAACCAGAAAAAAAAAAAAGTGGAAAATACAAGACGTCTTGATTGGAAAGGAATAACCAAAACCATCTTTTTGAAGATGTCTTGACTTTATATAGGAATCTATTAAAAACCTATCATAACAAATTAATTCATCAAGGTTTCAGAATACAAGCTCAGTATACAAAAATGAATACAAAAATCCATTGTCTTTCTATACACTGGCAATGACTAATCTGGAAAGGAAATTAAGGAAACGGTTCCATTCATAATTGCATCAGAAAAAAAAACAAGGTTAAATTTAACAAAGTAAGTCAAGACTTGACACTGAAAACTACAAAACATCATTGAAAGAAATTAAAGAAGACTGAGATAAATAAAACAATATTTTACATTCATGGACTGGGAAACTTAATATTATTGAGATGGTAATACTCTCCAAATTGATCTATATATATATAGCACAATCCCTGTTGAAATCCAGCTGTCTTTCTACAGAAATTGACAAGCTTATCAGAAAACCTAAATAGAAATGCAAGAGACCAAAATAGCCAAAAAATATTGAAAAGAAGAACGAATTTGGAGTATTCATACCTCCCAAATTCAAAATTTACTATAAAACTACAGTAATAGAGATGGAATAGTATTGGCATAAGGATAAACATATAGATCAATGTGATAGAATTGAGAGTCTAGAAATAAACCCTCATATTTATGGTAAATTGATTTTCCACAAGAGTGCCAAGAAAATTAATGGGGAAAGAATAGTCTTTTCAACAAATAATGTTGGGACAACTGAATATCTACTTGCAATGGAAGAGTAACTTAAAATGGATCGTAGACGTATATAAAAGAGCTAAACCTATTAAACTGCCAGAAGAACACTTAGGCATAAATCCTGATGCCCTTAGATTAGGCAATGAATTTTTAGATATGACATCAAAAAAACAAATGACAAAAGAAAAAAAAAGGTAAAATAGACTCCATCAAATTAAAAACTTGTATATCAAAGAGCACCATCAAGAATGTGGAAAAAACAACCAAAAAATGGGAGAAAATATTTAAAAATCATACATCTGAGAAAGGTTTGGTATCCAGAATCTATGTAAGACTCTTACAACTCAACAGTATTAGAATTTCAGCAATGGGGTAAATGACTAGTGTCTGAGATGGCCAAAAAAGAATCACAAAACAATGGTGCTTGGATTAGGCCCTAAACAATGGAGAGAGGGAGAAATACAGAGGAAAGGAAGATTCCAAGCAAGGGAACTCTGCACTACTCATTGTCCATTTGGTCAACCTTGCATATATTTTACATGTATATTTCTAAGCAATTGTCTCTTGAGGACATTGAAAGTGGTACTCTATAACATTGTATCTCTTATAGTATTTGACCCATCATAGATGCTTATCCTATTCAGTGATTGATTAGGCAAGAAATACAGAGAGATGATTTGTATGTAACAAATACATTCATGTACATGGGGGTCATTTTGAAGTAATGAAAATTTTTGTTCAAATGATATAATTATAAAATATATTACTTGCACATTGTAGAGCATTTCTTGGTTTTATAGGTTCTTTTTAACAATGGTAGCTACATTTTCTGATACAAAAGCAGGACATATGGTATGACACGTAGAAGAGAAGGAGATATTTTAAATTGGAGCAAACTGTGGATATGAGCCAAATGCTCAATGTATAATAAATCAAAATTAAGGAAATTTTGGCACGACAGAGGCCTGCCTGCTGGACCTGTTCTCACTCTTATTAATTTTATCTTTGAGTAAGTTACTTAATCTTCCAATGTCTTGTTTTTCCAATCTACAAAGTAGAGAAAAATGACTGATTCAACATCATTAGGGCTGTGGTAAAAAAAAAAAAAAAGATGTAAAAGAGAAAATCCTACCTACCAAAGTACATCAGACTGTGCCGGGTACAAAGAAAATACTGATATAATTTACCTAACATCATTGTATAATTGTAGAGTAAAATCATCTTCTAAAGATAGATTATCACTTGTAAGACCTGTGAATAACAGAAAATAGTCATTTACACTTGCCTTGGTGGATTACATAGGTCACGTCTGTAAGTACCTTATTTAAGGGTCATGGCTTTTACTAAAAAATGAAATGCCAGAGAAATAGCTGTGTGGGAATGCAGAAGCTTCTCTGGCCATACATCATGTCCAGTCCTGAAAATAAAAGTGGACACACTATTTCCCCATTCAATCTTTGGCCTTTTGACAGAAAAATCAACTAATCAAATGTAGAGGAGAATACTATCCCCTAAAGATTATAATTAAGAAAGCAGGAATGAGAACCAGGCTACAGCTTGAGCAAGCAGGGGCCAAAAATTTGGGAGAGGCTTTCAGTGCCCCCTAGTGTTAAATCTCCTCTGGTTTTTGTTTTGTTTTATTTCTGCTTTTGTTTTTAAATGGTGTTTTCCCAAGCGATTCCAAAGTTTGAAGCAACTAAGCTTTGTTCAAATGATTCTTCAGATTGAGTTGCTTCCAAACCCACATACATAAATTCTTGTAAGACAGAAAAGCCTTAAACTTTAAAGATGTACAGTTTGGTTATTTTACCAAAGAGAAGCCAAAGTACAAATGAGAGGAGATGTGTATCTAGTAAAGGGAATCAAATTCTGTATTTAAATATGTTCATTAGTTGAAGCAACCAGGTAATCAGAATATGTATTTTTAGTAGAGTATTTATTTAAGCTTAAGCAACTCTGAAGCAATATAATGACTAAATCGTTAAATTTCTTACCTAGGCTATTCTTAATGGAAATGCTGACATCCTTAATACAGAGGTATGGACACTTCTCTATTCTAGTAGTATATATATAGTCTGCAGACAAGTCTCACGAAAATGTGCTGAGTTAACTTCTCAGGTTTGGGGCATTATTTCACAAGGTCAGGACATTCACATGTCAGTCAAATGTTCTAAATGATTGTAGATAACCACTGAATAAAACAACTGCTTCTATTTTGTAGTTATCAGCCTTATAGAAAGAGTCTCAACATTATAGAAACTGGAAATTACTTCTGTAGTTTAGTCAAAAAATTCTGTTTCTTGGCTGATTAAACTTCAACTTTGAAAACCTTTTATAAAAGTGGCAGATGGAAATTTAAACTACTTCAGAATACGTATAACTAGCTTAAATAAAACTGAAATAGATCATCATAAAGAAACTCTTAATTGGCTTGATTTCAGTCTGACCAGTATTTCTGTCCATGTGATTTTATTAGAAAATATTTTTATTCTTTGAAAAGAAAACCATGTCTAATGTAAAGTTGGTCTTAACAAACCTCAAGTTTGAATTAAGATGATTGATTGATTAATATAGACCTTCCCAAATTCCAAGAAAAATACTTCTACTGGTTTTTAAAGTTTGTTTTTGTATCCTCGTGTTGCTCTGATAAAGATCATTCTCAAATTTTCTTCATTTCAGTCCTAAAAATGTGAGAGAGGGGATAGTGGGTTGTCATTTAGGGAATTAGGCAATGAATTATTACTCATGATACTCTCAAGTCAGACTATATATCTTCCCCATAATTTCCCAGTACAATTACTTTTAATGAACTGTACTTTGCATGCTGACTCTTCTTCAAAACTCATTCTTGTGAGACACCTAATGTCTTTTTAATCTAGGCCTTCTATATCCCTTGATTGAAATGCAGAAGAATTTATGGTTGTGATTATATTTGATGAGCTTCTCCTTGGTGATGGGATCAATTAGTAAAGAGTGACAGTTTTTCCCAGAACAGACACTGTATTGGTATAGCTGAAAACACCTCCGTAAGAATGTTGATGCATATGCTAGAAAGAGTTATCAAAAGCTGGTGCTTAGACTCATAAAATTCCAATTATATTTTTTCTCTGCTCGTTTACATATTTACCATTTTTGCTTAAGGAATCAAACAGGTACCATGATGATTAGCTGTGTGTGTTACATGATTTTAGATGATAACCTCCAAAATAAGATATCATAAAATATGCTCACAGTCAATGGGATCTACTCGGACTTATTTTAAAGGATATTTTCAAGCCAAAAAATGAATATGGGTAAGGTGAGACTTTTTAGTAGATCAAAGAAATAGCAAATAATGTGGAAAGAAAAACAGCAGGTGCAGTGCCTTTAGTCTCGATACAATGTAAGAATTAGAGGTTCCCATAGCATAGGAAGGAGTCCAAATTTTAACTACAGGTACAAAATTCCACAATTTTTTTCTGTTTTGCTTTTTTCCCCTGATTCCTTTCCTAGAGAACACAATGGGCTAAATTAAACAAGCAATCTTTACTCCCAAGGAAATGCACAAACACTGTCGCACAAATTGGGCCATGAGGTACCTATTCAAACCATTGAAGTGAACTCATCATGCAATCATCTAAGCATAACATGCTTATGAAAGTCCATAGACATAGGAAAATATAAAAATTTAAAAATAAGAACACCCCAAACAAAGTACCTCCAGTTTAAGAATTGGAGACTCTTTCACCATTATCTGCTAGTATGGAATAAACACATTTGAATATCTTTGGAGATCATTGAAAAAACAAGGAACGCATAGTTTCTGCCTTTATAGAGCTATAGCCCAAGTCAGCCGTCATCCATACTGTGAACAGACAATACATGGGGAGTTTCCTACCCAGAGAGCTTGGCTCACATTTAGCAGTTGGTTCAAGTGATTGGTGATAACCCCACAGACCCTGAAGTAGGACTGTCTCCTATGAACCAGATTCTTTGAATTAGACTTGTCACCTCATTGTCACCTCATATATTTTCCAGTCTAGGTCATTTGGACTCTGATCCTTTTACTTTTCTGGACGTCAGGTTGCTAATTCCTACAGCCTGTCTTGCCTCATTGACTGTTTTTGCCAGTTTAGTCCAGATTAACCTGGCTCACTGATCTGCCTTCCTAGACTGCCTTACTGTTGAATAAATTCTAGTATGACTACTCTGAATTATCATTAACAAGGCAGACCTAAATATCTCAAGCTAAAGGATGAATATATTATCTACCAATTATCAATTTGTAATTTGAACTCATCATGTAGAAGTCACAACCAAAATGACAGAAAACCAGGTAGTGTCAGCTTAGAGATTCCAAAGAGTAGTCATGGGGATTCCAGGTTTATCACTGAAAAACAAAATTTCAAGGAGGTACAAGTTTCTTAACCATGGTGAACTCTGCAAGGAATCTTTTTTCTTATCCATGGTGGCCATGCAAGGAATCTTTTTTCTTTGTGTGTGGGGTGAAAATATAAATTATAAATTTAAAAGTTTTACTTAAGGCTTTGCACAATGCTGGGGAGATAGCAAGATCTCAATAAATAAATAATGAACAATGGAGGAGAAAGAGAGGGAAGGAGGGAAAGAAATAATGAGGAAAGTAGAAAGGGAGTATTGTGAACTGGCATAAGCCAAATTGGACAATCAGCAAACAAGATCTTTTGGTAAGTAGGGGTCACTGGTCATGTACAACACTTATCCACAAACCGCCTGCCAAGGGATGTGAAGCAATGCAAGCAAGGGTTAGACCAAATACTGTGGAATCACAAATATTTATTAGCAAGTGTGAAAAATGAAATAAAACACAAATAGATTGAATCTGCTTCAATAAATCTGGAAAACTCTACTTTGTCCTCAAATAAGCCCCTTGCCTGAGATGTTCCCTCTGAGACAGATGCAAAAATATTCTTTAGTAGAAGTCCTTAATTTAAATTTTTAAAATTTTTATTTTTTAAAATAATTATTGTATGTTTATTCTTTTTTGGGAGGGGAATATTTGTTTTACAATGTTGTGTTAGTTTTTACTGTACAGTGAAGTGAAGTAGAGTCCCTTTGCTATACAGCAGGTTCTCATTTGTTATCTATTTTATACATATTCATGTATATATGTCAACCCCAATCTCCCAATTCATCCCACCCCTCCTTTCCCCCCTTGGTGTCCCTACGTTTGTTCTCAACATCAGTGTCTCTATTTCTGCCTTGCAAACTGGTTCATCTATACCATTCTTCTCGATTCCACATATATGCATTAATATACGATATTTGTTTTTCTCTTTCTGACTTACTTCACTCTGTATGACAGTCTCTAGGTCTATCCATGTCTCTACAAATGACCCAACTTTGTTCCTTTTTTATGGCTGAGTAATATTCCACTGTATATATGTACCACATCTTTATCCATTCCTCTGTCGATGGACATTTAGGTTGCTTCCATATCCTGGCTATTGTAAATAGTGCTGCAATGAACATTGTGTGCATGTGTCTTCTTGAATTATGGTTTTCTCTGGGTATATGCCCAGTAGTGGGATTGCTGGGTCATATGGTAATTATACAGAAGTCCTTTTATCTGAGGCAGGCAAGAGTCCTCCATGAGCACTAGATTTGCCTGACTTGTAAGCTTTATTTATGCAAGGGTGGTGTCTGCGCAAAATTTCTAGCCAACCGTATGTCTTAAACAGCACTCATTTTCATCAAAGAAAATTTTTTTCTAATATATCTGTTGCTAATTAATAAACCCCTTGATAGAGATTTTGATACTTCTTTGAATGTCTCCAAAGTGTGCAATCTTGATTATATTATATCAAATACTAAATCAATGCCCTTAAAATATAAACGGATACCCTACTGCACACTACAAATGCTTATTTCTGCTACGTTTATAGTGAAATATTTCAAAGTAAATTATCATATGGAAAGTAAAACAGGAAGTAGGGAAGAAGGGAAGGGAGGGAAGGTGGGAGGGGGATAAAACCCTCCAACCACTCTTCTGATGTATTCACTATTCCATCTTGCTTTATTACTGGTCCCAAATAAATTTTTTGCCAGTGAAAAAGTTGTTTGGACAGTCTTTCTCTGGAAATTCTCTTATCACCCACTTCCCCAAATAATATACTAATTTAGTCACATGGTAAAATTCTTATTAATGTTCACATAAAAATTCAGATGCTTTGAAATTTAAGGTAAAATCAATTACTCCTTTTACTCTTTTCCCCCTCTTCCCAAAACTTTGCCTATCAATTTTTCAGAAAGCATATCTGTGGGTGTTTATTTTTTGATTAAGTTTAGCTGTGTCTGTGTTCCCTGGTATGTTCTGAGCCCCTTAGCTCTGGAATTCCTGGATCCTAGTAAAGAGCCTATAATATAATTTTTTTCAGTAAATGTTTGATTAATTTAATTGAATTTTGTATGAAAAATGTCCTCTAGACTATGATCCTCTACAACATCAATTTAAAATATTACTTTGCCATTTTAGTATGAAATAAACTATTAGGTAATGAGAAAATGGTAGTGAGAAGGATAAATTATGATCTAAATGGACACAGCAAAGAGATTGAGAAGCATTTGAAAGTGATAAGAGGAAATAAAACCAACAGTTTAAAATGGCAATTGATATGAACAACTTGAATTTTGAATCCACATTGAAAAATCCTCTCCAAAATGTCTATTTCATCAAGTGGCAAATTAGTTTCTTAGAATATTTGTCCAACTTTTAAAATTTAAACATAATAATTTAATTCATATTTTTCACTAAAGTATTCATTTTCTATACCCAAATCTGGATATTTTAATCACTAAGTTATTTTCAAGTTCAAGGTTCTAACTTACCTGAAAACTTCCAGAAAAATTATAGACTTAGAGTTCCTGGTAGTTGTGAACCATAGTCAAGATTTTTTCTTAATTTTTTACTTGATAGAACACTTAATAGGGTTGAGGTCATATTTTAGAATCTACTTAACACTTTCTGATTATTATTCAAAGAATATTCTTATGATCCCCTGAATTTGAGGTGAAGCAAAAAATATACTTTTCCCCAAACAAAAATTGTTGGGTGTCCCTACAGATGTGATGCGAAATTGCCATTCTACTAATCTGGGAGAGTTTGAAATCAGCAAGTTATAAATAACAGACAATTTAAAAGTATCTATAATATCCCCCCTTCCTCATCACTCTATTGCAGTGATTTTGAGGTCCATCGTACAAAAGAAGCTCCTGGGGGGCTTTTTAACAACAGAGATGACCAACCTCCACTTCCATACACTATCATTTGGTTTGTCTGGAGGAAGGTTCAGGTATTAGTATTTTTTAAAAGTATCTATTTCTAGTATGTTGCCAAATTAAAGAACCACTATCCCTAATGTTTATGCCAGAACTGGAATACTGTAGGACTATATTTGACCTTAATAGATACCAAAATAGCCTTTAGGAGATTTTACTAATACATTTATACCTTGAATTTTTAATGAAATTGCAACCAGCCAGATGTTATACTTCTAAAAAGAATACTTAGAAAATTACTACTTATAGATCATTTGGTTATTCTTTGTCTATATGCTGAACGACATCCATCACCTTATTGAAATGTATTAATATATTGAAAAATTAGAGGGTGAAGAGGAAAGTTATTGTTTATCCTGAAGCACTTGAAGCTCTGTATCTTAAAATCTGATATTAATCAATTATTAACTAATATGAATTTTCAATTGAAGAAACATCTGATCATGACCATATTAAGAGCTAAAAACATGGCAAGAAGAAATTATATTTAATAAACAAGAGAGGTCTGTATAAATAAGATCTTTATTAAACAAATTGAAACAGAGAATTGAATAGTCACTAGGGAGCTTCAGGGCAAAAGTCACTTTTACCAAATATCCAGAGAGGGAAAAAAACACAAACTTCAAGTGACAGGAGTTGTGACCACAATCATCAATAAAGTACTGTTATTACAATGCCTAGCCTTTAGAAGAAATTAATCAGGAGTCAATATAAATATCTCATAGATTCTCTCTAGCCAAAGTACTCCAGGTTTACCTTAAAAATAATGGGAAACAAGTGAGATTTGTTTTCACGGCATCTTTTCCCACTTTGAGACCTTCATGCTGTCCCTTGGCTGACATATATCCCTGCAATCTTACCTTTGTCCATTCTACTGTAAAAAATGCCCCAGTTCAATTTCTTGTATATTTCTTGTTCAGTTCAATTTCTTGTTCAATTTCTTGTATATTTGCTCTGTATATTTAATGGTGACAAACTAATATATGCTCAGGTTTCTGTGATTAATGAAGAACAGTCATTCCCTCTATCAAGTGGATTTGCATTTTTTTTTTTTTTTTTTTTGCTGTACTTGGGCCTCTCACTGTTGTGGCTTCTCCCGTTGCGGAGCACAAGCTCCGGACGCGCAGGCTCAGCGGCCATGGCTCACGGGCCCAGCCGCTCCGCGGCATGTGGGATCTTCCCGGACCGGGGCACGAACCCATGTCCCCTGCATCGGCAGGCGGACTCTCAACCACTGCACCACCAGGGAAGCCCCGGATTTGCATTTTTAACAGGGAATTCTGATGACAGACAGATTCAGAGTTTAGGTCACTAATCATTATTCATTTGAAAATAGGATGGAAGTGAGGAGGGAAAACTTAAATCATTTTACTTAGCCAGATGTCCACTTTGTCATGGTCCTCTGGGTATTAGTTAAAAGCTTAAAAATAAACAAAAGAGATGCTTTATAAATTTGGTTACTCAATGAAAATGCAAAATATAGAAGAGAAGAGTTAAATAAAATATCTATGCTATAGAATCTGGGATGGATTGATAGCAATGCCCTTTAAGCATTTATATATTTGCATTGCTTGTAAAGAAAGACATTTGCCCAAGTCCTCCATCCTTTGTTACAATTAAAACAATGCAAGTGGCTTAAGCAGTTTGATATTGATTATGACTTATTTGTAGTAGCAACCCCATAATTTTTTTTAAAATAGGAGAAAATTTTGTGCTTAGCATTAGCCACTGAGAAATTGTGTCTGATGCAGAGTGGTTTTTTTTTTTACTACCAATTAACTCAACACCTGTCATCAATTAGAAAAGTCTTAAAGTTTAAAGCAGATTTCTTTCTCTTTTATATTAGAATGATTTATCTCTAATAAGGCTGGCAGACTCAACATATATAAAATTCATTCAGGGCAATTTGTGACTGTACGTCTTTGTTGAAAGTCACTCCTACTAAAAATGAATCAACAAATTAGTGAAATTAGTTACAAGCACAAACAACTGCAAGCAAATAATATGTATCAATGACATACTTAATCCTAGATTCAAATGATCAATAGCTCTTCCTTAAGATAATTTGATTATATAAATGTGGACCCTGTTGGACCACATTTACATGAATTGTTTCCTTTATAATGAAGTTCTCTACTTAGCTAATACAGTTTAGAGTTCGAACTATTGTAACTGTAATATAATATTAAAAGTTTATTACAATAACATTTTATTTCTATTAATTATTTTTAAAATTTAAAATAAATGAAAAATTACTATGATTTGAAGAGTCATAGGATTGATCAACAATACATATACTGGTTAAAAATCTACCAAAATTAAAATTAGAAATATATTAAAAATGGAAATGACCATCATGATACTGGTCCGATAATTTTATGGTTTTGATACTAGTACTCACAATCATAAAATTCATCATCTTCATAAACACTGAAAAGTGTTAAAGGAGTTGAAGGCAATTTGATAAGCTCAGGCATATTTTTATGAATTAATTATAAGACTGATTTGAATATGATTTTTAAGTAGGCTGCTTTTTCACCTCAGCACCTGCCATTATTTTTCATTTTTCAGTATCTCAGGAAGTGAATTCCACTTTGGAAACTGAGATAGTTTATGCTATGAACTCATTACTCTGCTTTTTCATTCCTATAATAGCACTTATTACAGAAACATTTTATCCAACTCAAATTTCTCTGTAGACTAAAAACACATTGTTCTGAAATGCTGTTGGCAAGTGTATATTTGGCTGTCTACCCCCTTCAATTACAGTACTCTTTCTTCCTCTAGCTGCCACGTGTCCTTATTCTGCCCCTTCCCTGCTCAGAGCTTCCATAGACTCACCCTTAAGAACGTGTGTCCCCTTTGTGCACCCTATGTTCTATTGAGATGTCTTCACCCAGTCCCATCAAGAGTCCCCTGACTTCTGCTTAATCTAAACAAATATGATTAAATGTGTCAACAGATGTGATAATGATGCTATTAAATGTGTTAGTATTTTAACTTCTGCTGGCCAGAGATAGTGCTATCAAAAATAATGTCTCCAATGTTAACATTTCTATGTAAAGTTGTGTTTAACCAAACCTTTCAATGGTTATCCCACTTTACAAAAAAATGCATCCTTGCTTAAGCCACCTATAAAAAGGACTACCAATAAAATACATTTTAGATTCCCACTGCTCCAATGAGTCTAGACCATTCATAAACCAAACCTTGCTTGTGCTTCACCTCTGCCATAAATTTGCTCATGTAATCCTTCACTCTGCGCAGCCTTCACAGTTGAGTTCAAGTCTTACCTTTTCCATGATTCCTAAGACTAACTTAGAACACATTAGGTTTATTCTCCATGAAAAACAATGCTGACTGGACAAGTATCAGGTTCGTGGCATATATTACCTCACAATTATAATCCTAGGGCACAGGTTGTTTTGGTTTTGTTTTCTATACTTTTTGTTAGAATTCTTTAAGTTTCAGTGTAATCTTACTAAGTACAAAATCTGTATTGTATTAACCTCTTCTGCATTCCAGTCTTGGTGTATACTTCAGGTAGCACAATTCACGTTTGAATGATGTATATAGAATGAGCATCATTGTGCTTCTACGATATGGTATGTCAAAATATGATTGTTGATTCTTGATATGACTTCTCAGTTAATGTATACTGATTAATTTTGGCTTAATTTGTAGAATCTACTTTAAAACCAATGTAAATTCAGATAACAAGAATGTGAGCATTTTATACTCAAAAAGGCAATATGAGAATACAGTAAATACCATTAACATGTAGCACACAAATGTTCTTCAGAAAAAGGTATATAGTACATAAAAACAAAGAACCCTAGTTTTCTTTCATTTATTTTACAAAACTTTCTATAGAAACACAACCATCTCATCAGTAAAGGATTATGTCATCCAAACAGGAACTGCTATTAACATGGAATTTATGTCTGAGGAAATCTGTGTTTTCTCCATCCCAATAAGTAGAATTAACAATACCAGTTGAATAAACACATACTGAGGAGATTTATTTAACTGGTAGAGTGAAGGCGTAGGTATAAGTTATAGAACACTTCAAAAATTATTAGGCCCCCGGAAAGAAAGAAAAAGATTTTACTTTCCACTTAAAATCAAAATGGAAAATGTTAGCCAATATTTTGGTTAATATATTTACAATAAAACTGGTTTTCTTTGTAAAGCATATAAACCAGTGGTCCTCAACGGGGAAGGGGGTTTGTCCCCCAGGGGCAAATTTAACAATATCTGAAACAATTTCATCACAATTTAAGAGGTGCTGCTGGCAGCTAGTCAGTAAAAGCTGGGGAGCTGCTAAATCCTAAAAGGCACAGGATAGTCCCTCAAAACGAAGAATTAACCCACCCCAAATGTCAATATTGCTGAGATTAAAAAAACATACTCCAAAGTAATGCAAGAAGGGAAATATTCCATTAACCTGCACATCTTTCTTTTTCATAGTTATTAGAAAAGTGGTTCCTGTGCAGGGTCTTTTGGAGGGAAAATTTGTTGTCTGCGCCTTTCTAAAAAGTGGAACACAAAATGAGGTCTGGGAGGTAGAGCAGAGGATAAACACAAAGATGGCTCATACCCACAAAAGTCTCCATTTCAGGGAGATCTCAGTGTTAGGTGAGTGTCATGGATAACTTTGATCCACAGCGACCTTTGATGCCATGACTGCACTATTGCCAGCTTACAGTCTATATACCACATAAACCTTTTAAATCTGCTCAAAACCTTTGGATGACTTTCCATCACACTTAAAGGAGGGAAGTTTATAGTGATAAACACCTATATTAAAGAAGAAGAGAGATCTCAGATAAACAATCTAACTTTATACTTCAAGGAACTAGAAAAATAAAAGGACAAACTAAACCCAAGTTAGCAGAAGGAAGGAAATAATAAACATCAGAGTTGAAATAAATATATAAATAGAAAGAAAACAAAGAAAAAATTGACAAAAAAGTTTTTAAAATCAATAAACCCTTAGCTAGACTACTATCTAGACTCAAATAAATAAAATTAAGGAGACTCAAATAAATAAAATCAGAAAGAAAAGAGGAGCTATTACAATGGATGCCTCAGAAGTAAAAGGATTGTAAGAAACTATTATGAACAATTATATGCCAACAAATTGGATAACCTGGAAGAAAAAGTTAAATACATAGAAACATACCACCTCCCAAGACTTAATCAAGAAGAAATACAAGTCTGAACAGAACAATAACAAATAAGGACAATGGAGTAGTTATTAAAAATTTCTAATGAAGAAAAGCCCAGGACTGTATGGCTTCACAACTGAATTCTAACAAACATTTAAAGAAGAATTAATACCAATCCTTTTTAAATTCTTCCAAAAAATAGAGGGAACATGTCCAAACTCATTTTATGAGGCCAGCATCACTCTGATACCAAATCCAGACAAAAATACCACAAGAAAGGAAAATTATAGTTCATTATTTCTGATGAAACTGGATGCAAAAATTCTCAGTAAAATACTAACAAACTGATTTAACAGCACATTGAAAAGATTGTACACAATGACCAAGTGGGATTTACCCTTGGAATGTAGGGTTGGTTTAACATAAGTAAAATCAATCAATGTTATATACCACATTAACAGAATGAAAGATAAAAGCCACATAATTATCTCAATAGATGCAGAAAAAGCATTTGACAAAGTCCAACAGCCATTCACCTACAAAATAGGTGTAGAAGGAACTTACCTAAATACAAGATCTGATCCCTGGTTACTTCTCTCTTCCCATATCCTGCCACTCTTTCTTCTCTCTCCCTGTGTTTCAGCAACACTGGCCTACTTACTGTTTCCTATAAACACACCCCAAGCATGCTTCCATCTCAGGATTTTCCCTCTGCTGGGCCATTCTTCCACCAGCATTCTTGTGGCTTCTTCCTTTACTGTATAATATTATTCAGATCTCCGATGCAGTGTCACCTCCATATACAAAAAAGTAGCTTTTACCACTTGCTATTCACTTTGGATATTTAATTTCCTTCATAGCACTTTTAATTACCTGGCATTTTAAAGTATTTTTTATTTGGTTTGCTTGTTTATTGTCTGTTTCATCCCACTGTCACTAACCCAATTAAGTTAGATATTTCTTATTTTTTTCTATATCCCTAGAATAGTGCCTGGAAAACGGCAATCTCTTCATAAATATTTGTTAATCATTATATAAATCAATATATGAATGAATCAACATTTAAGATGTTCTACCCAGTGAAGTAAAATTGTCTTTCTTGTGCCTTGACATTCTCAGTGTTTACCTTCTTTTTCCAAACTGGGGAAAAGATTAGACCTAACTAAGGAGAATCAAGCCTCTACCTAGAAGGATATTGGAACAATAAACACTTGGTAGCAAACTTAAGTGTACCAGCCAAGGCTACTAAAATATAAACAAATCCTTTTTTGTGAACAGACTCTCCATTTTCTATGCTGTAACGTGTGTCTATGGAGCAGGTGTCCCTTTTGTAAATAGAATAAAGGTGTATGAAGGTAAAAAATAACAAGAAAAAGAATAAAATAAACTGATAAAAGAGGGGACATATAGGAGACTAAAAATAAAGTAATCTTTTAGAGTGATTGGGCAATTGAATTTTTTTCTTTTATAGACTATTTTTATTTGTGTTTGAAAGTTAATACATTCGAGGTATTAGGTCAGGAAATATTGTTAGGGTATTGCTCTCCAGAGTAGAATTCAAGCAAATCTAAACATATTTTCAGTTATTAGTAGACACGTAAGCTTTTTTTTTTGTCTCTCTCCGGCAATTAGATTTTTAATTGATTAGATCTGTGTTCAAATCCTGCCTGCCTTAAGCTGCATGTTACTTGATCATGGTAATTATGTACTCATATTTTTTATGATATGAAAGAAATTAAAAGATGAGAAAAAAGTGAGAGTTCATGGATTAAGTTTTAATTATTTATACACCACCAATTTTAAGAGTCACTACTGGACTTGCGCTCACTGTTCCCTTTACCACAGTATTGAGTTTCCTGAGAAGAGTGAAAAATGTCCCACAGCCTGAGGCAGGAAAGCTGTAAAATGCTTCACAGTTACACAAAAGCAGATTCTCTAAACAACTCCCTGACACGATAAGCAGGTGGATTCTCAGATATCAGAATGGCAGTCTAACTTAAATGTGATAACAAGAAATATCGCGGAAACACCATGTAAACTTACACTCTCAAAACTGGTTTCCCTTTCTACAATTTCAAAGAGCAAGCAACAGATTTATAGATTTAATTAGATTAAACCATTGTGTTATAGTTCCTGTTTCCCAGACAGATATCCATTAGCTGGTACAACCTAGTTTTGCTAAAGATCATTTGTATCCCCAATTGCCTAGTCTACCTAATTCAAGGTCTCTCTTCCTTTTGAATGAGAATAAATGCATTCCAATGGTATGGAAAATCATGTTAAATACATAAGACATTCAATTTAAAAAAAATCATTTAGCCAAATAAAGACTTTGGGTTTACACTTAGTTTTCATTCTACAGCAACTCCTTTTTTGAAACGAGTAGTTAAAATAAAATAAACTTCCCAGCACCAAATAATTTTTTAAACTGTAAAATCAGCCTTCCACTCAGCATGGTTTTAATTATAAACGAGTTCTTGATAATTTGTGTGCAGGTATTTCTTGGAAAAGCAGAATTTATATTTCCTAATTAAAATTTCTGTGAAACAAATTATTAACTTAGAGACTCCCACTCTAGTGTGAGGGATGTGTGCTGGTGCATGTTGGAAGAAGACCTTAGAAGAAATTTTCCTGGATTCCAGAAGATGTAGACCAATAACTAAACCTGATGGACCAAGGAAGAGAATGCCCAGGCAGCCTCTGAACTGGGACATGGCATCTAATCTCTTAGTACCTTAGGTTCGTTGATATTTCTGCCCCAGGAGAAGCTGAGGAGGGAAGGGAAGGTTTATGCTCAACTCCTCCTTCATGCATGTAAATGTGACACGTTGGCAGGTTACCTTAGGCATGTGATTCAGGTTTATGGGCACACTGAATCTTGAAGGTATATCACTAGGAGAGAGTCTGGTTATCCTTTTTGCCAAAAGAGTGATGACAGAGAGAGGAAACAAAAGGGGGGTACTGAGAACACCTTATAAATAATATATTTATTTATTTCCATAAAAAAAATTTCCCTGGATTGGTCAGCTATCATTATTATAATGCTGCACAAAAAATAACCACAAAGTCTCAGGGGCACTCAGTGGCACTCATTATTCTCATAGATTCATTGAGCTAAGCTGATCTAAGCTAGGCTCAGTTGGCCAACTCTGGCTCAGGCTGCAGCGACTGGGGCAGCTGTGCTCCTAGCGTCTCTCATCCTCCTTGGACCAGAAGGCTGACCAGAGAGTGTGTTCTTTTTGCAATGTTAGAAGCTCAAGAGAGCAAGAGGAGACATGGAAGGCCTTTTCAAACTTAAGCCGAAACCTGACACACTGTCACTTCTGCCTATGTACCATCAGCTAATGCCAGTCACATGTCTAAGTTCAAAGTCAAGGGAAGTCCCCTTTGCACATGAATGGGGCACGACGATGGTGAGCTTGCAGGAAGGGCTGAAGAATGAGGGCCAATAACTGAATATACTACATCTTTCTATTTTTCAAATTTGAAAACTCTATTGCTATAGACATTTAAGTACTGTATACAAGAAATACCTTCCTAATTGATAAAAAGAAGCTAATGAAATCTAAGTCATTGGTATGAAGATTCTAATAGCACACCTATACTAACTTGTCTATTTTAAATGAGTTTATTTTTTTATCAAAATTACCCTACATATATATGTACACATATATATGTCTTTATATACATATGTCACATATATAATGATTTTCAACTGTGCTTTCCTTAGGAATTACCTTATTCAAACTTTCCAAATTGTAATTGTTTTAGATGAATCACAAAATGCTAAAATGAAAATATTTCTAGTTGTGATAACATTTTACATACAATAAGAGCTTTCCTATTAAGCAGTGATAGTACTAGAAAAGAGTTATTTTAGCATTATGTCTGTTTTCAGTCAGAAAAACTTCAATCACAGAGGATGACTCAGCCCATGCTTGTGACAGGATGGGTAAACTTTGGAGAATTCCTTCCTTACCATCCATGTAAAACAAGGCATTTTGACTTAAGTGATCTCAATAGTATGCCTTCTTCAAAGCACACTAAAAATGTGTGTTGGATGATTTAAGGAGAAATTATAATTCTTTTATTTTCCCCCTCAGAGTGTCCTTTTTTATTGTCTGATTGATTTGATGCCAGTTTTTTAAAATAAACAGAACCAGCTGAAATGTCTAGCAGAGGCACAAATTTAAAGCTCTCCTCAGACACAAAAAGTCTGAGTGTCTCATGGGAGCTTTCTTGTGTATAGCTAGAGGGGAAATGATTGATTCTATAAAAGGGAAAATGAAGAATAGGTTCAGATGTTGAGGTCAAGGACAAGGCCAACCCTGACCTAGAACAATTATATTTTATATGGAATACCCAGGGAGAATTGTGAAAGTATCAACATAAACCCATAAATAAACACTACTGAGAAATGACTTAGGACACATGATCACCTGCACAGAAAAGTAAAAAACATATACATAAAAATTACAACTTCCTGTAATTTGGAAATTTGTTTTAAAACAAAGTGAAATAAGACTGTCTCCACAATAGTTTGTGAAGCTAACAAGTAAGAATAATTGCTCATTGTAAATGAGAATCTGTAATTCATTTGCCTCCTTATAAGAGTTAACAGAGATTTAATACCCAACATCATGTATCTTAGAAGAGTAGCTTCTCTCTGTCCAGTTTTCATGTCAAGTGAGTATTTCATGTCCAGTTTCAAGTGAGTATTTTCTATGTATGTTCTTTGGACTGTATGGTTTGAGAAGTGTCACCAATAAAATTAATGAAAATTGTGGCTGCAGAGAACTAGCAAGAGTGTTATTACCAGGGTCTACACTCATTGGATTTTGTTAAATCGAATAGAAGATTATAAATATTCACCCCATTTTTCCTTATTTTTATATCATATAAGTAATACCTGTATCTATCCAGTTGTTAAAAATTCCAAAAGAACATAGAGTTAAAAAAAAAGAAATATCCTGTTTTGATGTGGAAAAAGTGTTAGATAAAATTAAATACTCATCCATAATTTTAAAAGAAGCAGCTCTTCAAATAAGAATTGAAGGGAAGTCAAACTAATAGAGGTTATCTATCAAAAATCCATAACAAACATCATTCATAGTGGTGAAAACATAGAAACATTCCCTTTAATATTCACTCTCACTGATTCTTTTCAACATTCTAACTTTTTCAGTAAGAAAAAGAGATAAAACTGTAATAATATTATAGGAATAAAGTGGCATTATTCACAGACGGTTTGATTGTCTAAAGACTACCACCTACAGACAAACAGGTTATGAACCGACCAAATCTAAGAAGCACAATTCAAATTGAAATCTGTATTAGTTTACTAAGGTTGCCATACAAAGTACCACAGATTGGATGGCTTAAGTAACAGAAATTTATCTTCTCACATTCTGAGGCTATAAGTCTGAGATCAAGGTCCTGATAGTCTTGGTTTCTTTTGAGACCTCTCTCCTTGTCCATTTTCTTCCTGTGTCTTTGCATGGTCTTCCTTCTGTGCATGTCTGTCCTAATCTCTTCTTATAAGGACATCAGTCATATTAGATTAGGGCTCACCCTAATGACCTCATTTTAATTTATATCTTTAATGACCTGATATTTAAATACAGTCACATTCTGAGCTACTGAGGTTAGGACTTCAATATATGAATTTTGAGGGGGGACACAATTCAGCCTATAAGAAAACCCTAAAGAGTATATAGACAAACTATTAGTATTAATAAAAGTTTAGCAAATATGCTGGATATTTTTAAAAATATCTTTCATCATAAAAATATAAAGTACCTAGAAGTCAATCTAACAAAATATTTACATGGCCATTATGCAGAAAACTAAGAAAGAATTAATTTGTCAAAAAACAATGCTGTGTAATGCCTCCTATAAGGCTATATGGAAAACCAGCTACACCAAGTTCTTCAAGCAATCACTTTGGTAGAGTGCTAAGGTTACAAATCAGGCTTCCACCCACCACACAGGAGAAACTTAAAAGCATGGACCCCATCTCCCTGATCTCACCAGGGGAGACGTGCTCCACCCACCCATTAATCTATTGATATGGCAGAACAGGCTAGGTGTCAGGTTTTGAGCATGTCATATTACTGTTGGAGACCAACACCAGTTACATGAGGAGAGAGGCTTGATCTTCCCTAGTCATGCAACTTAAACCTGAGAACTCAGTCAAAGGCCAAGTGCCCACCTAGAAAGTCTGATATCCGGCATAGTTAGATCCTGTGCTCTGCTGCAGAGCAGAGGGCAATGGAGGACCTAAAACCCTGGTATCATTCCAATTTCATGAGTTTTTCCCAATAAAATTGATATCAAAATTCTAGTATGTGTTTCCAGGTCATCACCTTCTTTCATCAAAAATCTGAAACCATTAAAGAAAACCTAGGGATATAGACCCCTGTCCATGGATAGAAAGACTCAGTATTCAGGAATATAAATTATTCTCAAATTAATCAACAAGTTCAATGTGAATTTGGTAAAAGTCTGAGCATGGATTTTCAGAGTACTTGACAAGCTTAGTTATATGAAGGAGCAAAGAAAGGGTTAAGGGTCAATACAATATTGAAGAAGAATAAGGTATAGTAAATATAATATTCTACAAGATATAAAAATTCTGTCATAAAGAAATACATTTGTGCTAGTGGGTAGGGTAGAAAATGATTATAATTAAAACATATTTTTATCAAAACACATCATAATGAAAATAAAAACCAAGTCACCGAATGGGAGCCTATCTCTTTCTGTCTTTGCCACCAACAGTTTATTTTCAACATAACAGCTGAATGATTCTGTAAAATCATAAGTAAGGCCAGGTCTCTGCTCAAAACCCTCAAATGGCTTCCTACTTCAGAGTGAAAGCCAAAGTCTTACCCTGCTGTATATATTCCTCCATAGTGTGACTTCCCTCTGTGGTTCTGACCAAAATAATTACTCTCCCATTTGCTCATTCTGCTTCCTGGACTGACTTCCTTACTCTTCCTAACTTCAAGGTTATTGCCCTCCCTGCTCTTGACAAAGTCACTCTTCTCTACATATCTTTGCCTAACCTCACATTTCTTCAAATCTCTGCTCTAATGTTTTCTTTTCAGGGAGGTCTTCCCTGTTCATTCTATCAAAATATAACAGCATAGCATTCTCATCCCCAGCAGTTGTTGTATCCTTGCCTTGTCTCATTTTTCTCACAAATACCTATCACTGCCTGACATATCAAACACTTTTGTGTTTTTAATTTTAATAGACTTTACTTTTTGAGCAGTTTTAGGTTGACAGAAAAATTGAGTGGAAAGTGCAGAGTCCCCATATACTCCCTCACCTCTCCCTCACAGTTTTCTCTATTGTTAACATCTTGCATTAATATAGTACACTTGTGATAACTGATGAGCCAATATTGATACATTAATTAAGTCCATAGTTTATATTAGGGCTTGCTCTTAGTGTTACACATTCTATGGATTTTGACAAATGTATAATATATTTATCCATCATTGCAGATTGTTCAGAATAGTTTCACTCACTGAAAAATCCCCTGTGTCCATCTAGTCATCCCTCCCTCCAAACCCTGACAACTGCTCATCTTTTTATGGTCTTCATAGTCTTGTTTTTTTCCAGAATATCATGCCGTTGGATTCATACAATATGTAGACTTTTCAATTGGCTTCTTTCACTTAGCAAAATGCATTTAAGCTTCCTCCACATCTTTTTGTTGCTTGCTAGCTTATTTCTTTTTAGTGCTGGATAATATTCCACTGTAAGGACATATCATGGTTTGTCTATACATTCACTTACTGAAGGACATCTTTGTTGCTTTCAAGTTTTGGCAATTATGAATAAAACTGCTATAAACATTCCTGTCCAAGTTTTATGTGGACGTAAGTTTTCAATTCATTTGGATAAATAACAAGGCATGTGATTGCCAGAGCTTATGGTAAAAGTATGTTTAATTTTGTAAAAACCTGCCAAACTGACTTCCAACATGGTGATACCATTTTGCATTCTCACTAGCAGCGAAAAAGTTCCTGTTGGTCCACATTCTCATGAGTATTTAGTATTCTCAGGGTTTATGATTTTAGCTATTCTTATAGGTGCGTAATAGTAGCTCATTGTTGCTTTAATTTGCAATTCCCTAATGATGTATGAGGTTGATCATCTTTTTATATGTTTACTTGCTGTCTGTATATCTTCTTTGGTGAGATGTTTATTCACATCTTTCACCCAATTTGAAATTTGGTTGCTTGCTTTCTTTTTTGTTAACTTTTAAGTGTTCTTTGTATATCTTGGATACCAATCCTTTATCAGATATGCATTTTGAAAATATTTTCTCCCAGTCTGTGGCTTCTCTTTTCATTCTCTTAAACACTTATATGTTTTCAATCTTTTCTCTCAAAATAAAATATATGCTACATAAAGCTTAGAATGTGTCTGCTTTGTTTATCCCTGTATCCCAAGCACCTAGAAACTTGTGTTTTCCTGGCTCATAATTGGAGCTCAGTATATATTCTTTGAATTATTGAAATAAAGAGACGAGAAATCTGCACACATATAAACAGCAAAGGATTAATAGCCTATATATATATATATATATATATATATTTTTTTTTTTTTTTTTTTTTTTTTTTTTTGCGGTACGCGGGCCTCTCACTGTTGTGGCTTCTCCCGTTGCGGAGCACAGGCTCCGGACACGCAGGCTCAGCTGCCATGGCTCACGGGCCTAGCTGCCCCGTGGCATGTGGGATATTCCCAGACCGGGGCATGAACCTGTGTCCCCTGCATCGGCAGGCAGACTCTCAACCACTGTGCCAACAGGGAAGCCCACCAAAATATATTTTTAAATTTACAAATCAAAAAGAAAAATACAATTAATACAATAGAAAAATGGGGGGAAAATATCAGTACAGATCAGAAATCACAAATTGCCAATACATTTTAAAAGATGGTTGATTTTATTGGAAAAAGAAGAAAATACTAATTAAAATCACAGTGTAACACAATTCCACATCATACACCTCCATCTACATACTTATCTTTCTTTTTGTCTGCCCGTCTACTTATTTTCAGTCACTGGGTACGTATAATTGGATTAATTAAATTCCACAATTCATGACACACTAGCATAATTGGTATGTCGATACATATGTGACTTGCTCTTTATTTATTTTATATATTTATTTACTTACTTTAATACATGTAACAATGACAAATCCAAATCCATATCCAAGTTGTAGAGCATTACTAAAATTTTCTGCTAGCTATTTTTCTTTCCCATCCTATCCATCTATATCCTGCCTTCCACAGAGAGAACCACTTTCCTGGTCTTTGGATTTATCATTCCCCTGCTTTCAAAAAAGAGTATTTGTATGATACTGTATATAGTTTTCTGAAAAATGCTTTTATCATTCAACTGTTACTAAGATTTATACACACTGTGTTTATAGCTCTAGTCTAACAAAATTTTAAAACATGAAAATAATGGCTCAGGATGTGAAGCAACAATAAATCTACTAAACTGTTTATTAGAATGTAGATTGGTAAAATCACTTTGGAAAACAATTTGACATAACCAGTATAATCAAATGTTTAACAAAGTTGTGACCTGGCGTTCAACAACTAGATTTATAGTCTAGAGAAATTCTGGCATACATTAAAACCCATTCACAAGAATATTAATAGAAACTATTTTATTAAATACTAAAAGTTGGAAATATCCTAAATTTCTCTCTTCAGCAGAGAAAAAAATCAATGAATTAAAGTTATAGAAAAATATGGCTGGACCTACAATTAAAATACTGAGTGTAAAAATCAGGTGGTGAAGAATGTATGCAAAATATAAATAATATATAAATATATACAGTTTTAAAAGATACAGAACTATATCATATGATATATATACACATACATACACAAATACATGAAAAATGTGTAGTACGATAAACAACAAATTTAGAATAGTTGCAACCTGAGACTTGTTGGGAATGGTGATCTTGGAAATTTCATAGAGGTGTCAGCTGTTTTGACAGAGTTGTATTTTTTGTATTTTAATCTGGGTGTTGGGTTTTTAAAAGGTTGTTTCATTTTGTTCAATATCTTTCTATAAGTTAAGTATTTAATAATGTTTCATTATAAAACAATACTAGGAAATATTCTACCGGAATTTTTATTCATTCATTAAGCCTGACATGGTTTGAATCTGTGTCTTTAATCTTAGTAGTTTCCTTAATCAAACAGCAGAATCAAAATTAGATCCTTTTAATAAAATTTTTTATAATCAAAATGGTGCTAGAAGTATGGGTCCAATGCAAAGACTGCTCTTGACTGTGACAAAACTAAACAATAAATTGTCAACTGAAGGCAAGTGCTGGGGCAAGATGAGGAGATAAGGAGGTACCACCTTAACTTAGATTTTTTCAGGCATTTCAGTGGGTACTGGAGAAACATTGGTTAGCCAAACAGACAGCAACCCTGCTCTCACAATGGTGTATGTTTAGCAGAGAAAATAGAGGCAAATTAAGTAATTGCAGTTTTAAAAAAATTAAACCCTTATTTAATACTCCTGAGGAGAGCATATGGTCCTACAAAAGACATATCCAAGAGAACTGATCAATCAGAGAGGGTAGGAAAGTTCTCTTGGAGGGAAAGTGCTGAATCAGCTGTCTGTAGGACAAAGCAAAGGAATAAGGAGACATTTCCTAGCAGAGAAAAAAGCAAGTTCAAAGATCTTGCGTCCACAGTACAGAGAACAAAGTCTGTAATAAAATTGGAGAATATGAGAAAAACAAACAAACAAAAAACAGAGAAAATTTAATCTTGACCTTACCTCCCACTGTCAACTCTGCAGTCATTATTCTTTAAACAACAATCTTTATTAATGTATTCATCTTTAGTCTTAGGGTAACTATTTGATGTAAAGAGACTAAAGAAAGGCTAGTTGTGTAAGATGGCTGCATATACATATCAAAAAAGCTTGGTTACCTTGAATAACACTAATGTTTGAAAATATTTTCAACATAAAAATCTGTCTCTGTAATGGTATTCTCTATAATCCAAATTGTAGCTTAATAAACATTGATTTTTAGATCTCATTTTTAATCTTTTTCTTTTGAGGGGGGTGGTTGGGGACTGAAAGGAGCTGGAAAATTGTTCCCTGCTAACATGAAAAGATACAAAAGGTCATACAGTACTTTGTGTTTTTTCTCTATTAAATGCATGTTATTAACTATCATTAAACTCTGATTTGTCAGACTATAAAGCAACTGATATTTTTAATACTCCAGGAAGGATTGTCACTTTGTAAAATTTCTTACTCTAAGAGTCTCAATAGCTTTCTACATGAACTAAATTACACCAATTTTCACTGTTCAGGATGTGATGGCCTAACAATATAACATTAAATATCTTTCGGTTGTAAGAAAATGACTGTATGGGGATCTAAGAATAAGTAATTTATCTTGTATTTTTAAAAGAAAAATAATGATTCGTTTGGTTCTATTCTTTATAATCTTAGGCAGTCTCATTCTCTCCACATCACTGTTCAAACACAAGATTTCTCTGATTTTATGAAAACCATCTGGGACATTATATTTGCTTCATAATGGGAGGAATTAAGTATCATAAATAATGTCCACTGAAACTGGGTACATTCTGTTTTTTGCCCCTGTCCCCTCCCAATATACTCACCAGATGTAGAGGAAAGAGTTTAAAATATGGGGTGTATACTCCAATTTTAACATTCAGGAGCTGTGTTACATTGGGTTCAAGATTCTCAATCAGCAAAATTGGAATAATAATAATACTTACTTTATAAGATTTTATCTAAGAAATAAATGAAATGGCATACATACCAGCACACCTTGACTCTTCTTGGAAGTAGGACTCTTGTCTTAAAGTCCATTGTATTCTTAATAATATGTGTGGCACTCCCTTGCATTTAGAATATGCCCAATTTACATATGAAAAATGAGATCTAATACATTATTTTGATTAACATTTGAAAAAAAGGCTTCACTCTGTAAGTAATTTGAGTGGATAAATGAAAAATAGACCATTTTTTCTATCAAAGCTGTTAAGAAATTTCACAGAAAGTTTCAAGTAGCAGATTAACTCAACAGTATATATTTTCCAACTTCTATTATGATAAAGATTAAGAAAATTTCATACCTCACTTAACCGTATGTCTTTGGAAAGAAAATAGCTTGGAGATATATGTTGGACCACAATTGATCATGGAGAGGATTGAATTGGATTCATGCTAACAAATGAATGCATCCTTGGAGAAAAATGTGTTTTTCTCTGCTCTTTAGTTCTCTTAAGGAAAGATGTAAACTTTTACGTCCTTGGTCTTCTTCATTTTAGAGGAGAATGATTCACAGATATGAGTGAGTGGAATCAACCCTTTTAAATTGGAAAATAATGAAAAACTGTCATTTATTTCTAAAGCAGAAGCTGCTGCTAGTATACATGTAACATTTTGAGAGTCTTGGTATTTTAAAATATTTTAGAAAACTTTTTCATATACATACAAATCATTTGCATATACAGAGATATTAAACTTTCTAAATAGCAGTCATTTGTATTTCAGACAAGTACAGGATTCAATAAAATGAGACATCTGGTAGAGTCTATAGGAAAGCATATGAACTTGAGGATCTGAGGAAAATTCACAATAGAGAAGGATAATAAAACAGTAAAAATAAACCATATGTTGCTAATGATTTAGAATGTGGGAAGCATTTTTTAAAGCTGAGATCTACTACATATGGATTTAATTTGTTTTCTGAAATTGAAACTTACTGTGATAATCAAAATGGATAAGTTTCTTCATATCTGGCAATTGAGTATTTTTCTCAGTGACACTGTAAACGTGGCTCCCACCCATCTGTCCCTTTACTCAGTGGAGGAGTGTGAGTTAGAACAAAGATGGCCCTGGTCAACTCTAACTTGCCCTGTTGCTTTGTTAAAAATATCCAAAGATTTGAAATTCAATATGCTCTGTTAAACAAATTTTCCACAAAATTGTATGCTATAATAAACATTACAAGGTGAAATCATTAGAGCAACAGGTTCTGAAAAATTCTAGAAATTATAAAATTGGTGGTAGAAGGGACCTTAGAGATTTCTATAGCAGCCTTTTATCAGTTGTGGACCCCTGATCTTTTACATGAAAATCATGAGTATATCTCTTAAAATATAGACTCGTGGGCCCCATGCCAACCTACTGAATCAGACTCTCTAAGTGAGAACCTGGAATCTGTACTTTTAACAGATTCCACAGGTGATCGTCAGACTCCCTAAATTTGAGAGTCAATGATGTAGGAAAGCACTGTCCAATATGGTAGCCATAGCCAAGTGTGGCTATTAAGTCCTTGAAATAGGGCTATTGACATGCTTGAAGCATAAAATACACTCCAGATTTTGAAGACTCTTAAAAATACTATTTTAATAATTTTATATTGATTACATGCTAAAACTATAATATTATGGATACACTGGATTAAATCAAATGTATTATTGAAATGAATTTCACCTGTTTTGTTTCTACAATTTTAATATGGCTACAAGAATATTTAAAATTACCTATATAGCTTGCATCACAGTTCTTTTGGACAGTGCTACTCTCTAGACTATAGATGTTGATAATAACTTCAGACATTTTGTTCAGCTTTACACTGAAACATTTATATTTTCTTAATAATTTGTTAGAATTCTTAAAGGATATTCACTTTTAATTTTTATGTGTGACATCCAAGTACTAAACTGTATTCTTATTACATAAATATAAGCTATTTGTCATAAATGATACGTACTTTAATGTTAATTTAAAAATCAATTCCGTAAATAAATTTGATGTAATTTGAATGTATGAACTTGAACCATTACCACAGACTCTTAAAATAGGCTACTTTACTAGCAATAAAAGTTGACTGCTGTTGTGAATGAGATTACGAGCTGCTTCCGTTATTACAGTGTGTGTGTGTTTGTGTGTGTGTGTGCACACGCGCATGCGTGAGTGTATGTGGGCACATGCACTTAATACAGTAACTAGCTGGATCATCAAAGGAATTCCCTATTCCGCTGGAGCACACAGAAGGACTATATATCCCAGCCACTCTTGCAATTGTGTGAAAGCCATGTGACTAAGCTCTGAACAATGGAATCTGGGTGGAAACGATGAACCACACTTTCAAATACGGTTTGTAAAATCCTTCCATTCACAATCCTTCACTCTTTTTCCTCATCAGAAAATGAAATAAAGCTCCAAGGACCTAGAAGAAAGTCCACCACAAAAATATAAGAAGCCAAGCAGTCCTAAGCAGAGGGCAATGCCTCAAGAGCCTTCCAAAGAGGAACAGTCTTTTCAGACTGTTGTATGAGTGAAAAATAAATAATAATAATAATAGTGTGATGTCACTTAAATTTTAGACTTGTGTAATGCAGTTAGCCTACCCTAACAAATAGATATATTTTTAGAATGCTTTCTTTTCCCTTTTAAATCCAAAAAGGTAATGTTGCATAGTTATTGTATTCTTGGAATAAAATTGCTTCTTCTAGGAAATGTACAATTTTAGAAAGATAAAACTCATAACACACCATTGCTTATCTCAGACTGCTTTAACTCATTTTCATCTTTTCATTAGTAAAAATTGCCTCAATTGTGTCATCTTAAAATACCATAAATTTAATTATTTTCATTTGTATAGACCAAGTTTTAGAAAACTTTTTTTCTATAAAGAGCCATATAATGTATATTTACAATCTGTGAGTCTCAAAATTAATCAACTCTGCTCTTGTATCACAAAAATAACCTTGACAGCACATAAACATATGGGTATGGTAGTGTTCCAATTAAACACTATTTATAAAAACAGGTAACCAAATATAGCTATAGCTTGACAATCGCTAACACACACTGTTAATTATTAAATACACATTTGAAGATGCTGAATAATATCAGGATAACACGGCACCTTCATTCAGCATGCTAAAAATATTACTTATTTTTTATATTATTCTATACTCAGATGTACTTTAGTCATCTTTGCTTGCTGTATAAATTTTGGATAGGTTTTTCAAGATTTCATCAAGAAAAAATATTTTTCTGTTTACCTACATTGTTTGGCCATTTTGGATATCAGTTTGGGCTTGTCTTGTTTTTTTACTTGCTTCTATGATCTCTATTTCTTTACTTACTTAAAAAAAAATTAAGTACTTGAGTAGAACTCACAGGGCAGTGTATTACAGACATGGAAGAGACAAAATGCAATTCAGACAGAAAATAATTACTTACCCAGGACACAGAAAAGTCACACATTTAAACTGTCTTTATCAAAGAAATTTCTTTGCAGCTTTTTCTGATAATGTTGGTGCTTTTTACATTGTATTATTGTCTGTTAAATTTTTGAAACATCTTCCTAAGTTGTTATTCATCAAGCTCTGTTTATAAGTTCTGTTTTTAATGGAAGCTTGATTTAGGCCCAACTTCAGTGATTTCACATAATTTCTTTACATTGACAATGCAATTGAAATAAAACTCCCAAAAAGGAAATAAGTACTCTCTAGGAGAAAAAAAATGTTATAGAAATGTATTTCCGCCCCTTGGCTTTGACTATAAATTTGGCTTTGACTATAAATGACAGCACACAGAGGAAGCAAGGGATGAGAAAATTAGTTTCAATTGAATGACTTCCTTTAAAGGATTGAAATCTAATTTGGATGAACTTTTGCTTGGTGTATCAATTTGATCAAGACAGGGATAAAATAAATATTCACATCAGTTCCACCATTTACATAACCTCTACTGTTTACATTTTATGGAATGTTTAATTTTTAATCACATTTTATGTCATATATCAAACAAATGTAGTAAGAATAAACCACCTCATACATATTTTAAACTAAACTCAATTTTAAGACCAAGGATCTTGTGATATAATTTTAAGTGTTCTCCCTTGTTATGTAATACTATTTGATCTCATGTTTTCTGTCAACCATAAAAACGAAGAAATAAGAAAGATTGTGCAGTAGGCCATTGATTGTAATCAGTATTGCAATAGTCTCAGCCATGTTTGCAGGTTTGGGGTTTTGTTGCTTCATACCCAGAATATTCTGGGTTTTATTATCAGTGGTTTCCACTTTTGTTCACATACACCTAATGGAAAAAAAGGGATTAGGAGCTGGGAAAATCTTCTATAAGTAAAAGTAATGAGAGAGTCTGTTCATATCCTGATTCTTGGAGAACAACAGTTCCCATTTTGTAAAGTCAAAAAGAAGTTTCTTAAGGAATCAAAAGTATTTTTCATGAAGTCTTGTAACTGTACACAATCCATAAGAAACTCAGCAATTTCAAGATATATGTCCATCAGCATTTGAACATACTTCTCCTATCAGGTTTGAGAGCCCCAGTTTCCTCTGACTTTGACACACTTTACCAACTAGATGAGAGTCAAAAGTGCTGCCCTTAGTCAAAAAGGGCTCTATTTTTATATATAAAGTTGAGTAGCCAACAAATTCTGAACTTAGAGAAGAACTAAAACGAGATCAAGATTTTGTGAAGGCTGAGGAAGAATATTGCTTATTTTTTATAAAGGGTCTCATTTTTCTTCTTCCTTGGAAATAATTCTGACTGTATCTGATGAGTTGTCCTAGGCTAAATAGTCAAGACACGTCAATAGTCACTGGAAATTATTTTGGCACCTACAGCCAACTTATTTAAAAGTATACTCGTGACTTTGGACAAGAAGAGGATATGTGTATTTGAAATAATGCTTGCTTTGTTACTAATGCTGTTTGCATTATTCATTTCACCATGTTACAGTGTCTTTAAATAATATAATATATACATATATCTGTTGAACACATAGCATGATCTCTCTAAGGACCACCTAGGGGAAAACACTGATATTTTACCATCTATCTCTTACCATCTATAAGAGAACACAAATAGACACACACAGCTACACGGATATACAGACCACAAAAAGTACAAAAACCTGAAATCAATTTTACAGACTATAACAAAGTTTCAGAACACTGAGGTATTAGGATTTTATAATTCTTTAGCTAGAAAATCTCATGGATTTTTCTTGTAACAGGAAGATTCCAAGAAGATAACTTCATACATCAGAGCCTTTCAAGGCTGCTGTGTTTCAGAAGGGCCTGTATAGAGAGATTGATAGAGCTGCTCTGTTCTTGATTTCCTACTCTCTGTTTCTCTGCCTTCAATATCACACAACCAAGAGAGCTAAGTGCAGGCTTAGTGACAGTGTGACATGGTTGAGACTCCTTCTAAGACCAAACAGATGGAGTATGCCTATTCTTTGGAAGAATTCCCTCCCCTCTTCAGAATCTAAATAAAATAGCACAAAAATCTTTCTGCCCCTCTCTCTCTCTTTTTCTCATTCTCTCTCTCTCATTTCCAACCTCAAGGCCCTGTTTTCTGATTGTCTATTTCTAGGCTCTACTAAAAAGTACTATTTTTCTATAAGTTTGTTCTGTTAATTTATCTTTCAACTTCCCCAATATTTTTCCCAATTTAAAACAGAATTCTATATAAGAGAAAAGAGGTCTCCCACTTACACACACACAGATACACATACATGGAGCAGTGGTAGATTAAGGGCAATGGGGGGCTTCTAACTGTTGAAATATTCATGTTAGAGAATCAGTGTCTGCTTCATGAGTCTTTTAAGAACAGGGTGAAGAAATTCAAAACACTATCTCCTAGCCCAGAGATAGCATGTTTAAATTCTTAATGTCTAGACAGGTTCTGCATATGTCAACTTCTAAAATTTGCTTGATTTCCATCCCTTCACTGTATTGGGTTATTTCAGTTACAGTAAAAACTACCCTTCCTCTCAATCATTCATTCATTTATTCTGCATAAAATTTTATGCACTTATTATGTACTAGGCACTGTGCTAAGCACAAAGGCTGCAAAAGATGGGCAAAATAACCCTAGCTTCTTCTCGCATAAATTTTATAGTCTAGTCAGTAAAACATACATGCATCAAAAAATCCCATAGCAGCATCATGCTAGCTCTCTCTGAAATTGCCAGTGGTCCTCTGATGATGTGAAATAGACACCTGATCTAGTATGGGAAGTCAAGGAAAAACTTGCTGTTAGAATTAAAATGTGAGCTGAGATTTGTAGGATGGCTAGGTACATTTGTCTTTACTTTTTTCTAGCAAGAAATTAGTTGTCATGAAGGAACTCAGTTTCCATTTAATTTTGTTTCTGGCAGACCCTGAAGTTTACCAGCATCCATCCTTGACTTATCTTCTTTCTTGCTGCAGAGACTGATTTATTCACAGTTTACCATCCCCTATTTGCAGGAAATATGAGAGTGAGTGTCAATTGTCTAACCCAATTATAGTAATTCTATTCTTCTTGCAAGTAATTTGTTTATGTATATCATGAATTATAACCCCAGCCAATGAGACATCAGGGAAAGTCTTCTGGGGGCTACTGGGAAAATCCTTTTAAGGAGATACATTAGGAGAACATCAGTTTCAGCCTTTGGAACAGCATAAGCAAATGCCTTTGGATATTGCTGAGGGGCTGTTATCTAAAAGACCTGTAACCATTTTGTAACCATAGGCAAGGTGAGGAGGTTCTGTTAAGTGGAGAATGGGAGTGTGGTAGGATGGAGCGAACCCATATCCTTGTTGATACCATTTAGCTGTTGAGTTTACTTTGAAGTTCCTGCCTAGTCTTTGGACCTGTTTTTTGAGATAATAAACAGATAATTCTAAGCCTCTGTTTGTTGCTGAAGCCAAAATTATCCCTATTGAAAAAAGAAGTTCTAGTACTTGGATTTGCTAGACTAATTATAAAGTGATATTAATAGAAAAAAGATCTGGAAAGACCAAAACAATGGTTAACTATTGAGAGGGAAGAAGTGCTGGAGGATGGGAAATAAATGATAAGTTCACAAAGAGCATGTATTCATCTATGGCTTTGGTAATTAAAGATTTTTTTAAAAGCAATAAAGTATACCTTTGCTTCATTGTTACAAAAATTAAATATTTTCTAGGCTTTAGCACATGTCTTCAATGCCTGACTTATAGAAAATACCCAATTAATTTTCCAATTAATGGTTACTGAATGAATAAATGAATCAAACCCATTCAAAATGTCTGGAGATGGGTAAAACCACTTGAATTAAATCAACTTTATGAGTAAGTATCATTATTTACATTTTGCACATGAAAAAATTCTGCCTCAGAGAGATTTAACAGGGGCATAGGTATTGAGTGTTAGAACTAAAATTTAAACCCAAGGTTTTCTGACTTAAATGCCCAATCAGGCACTTTTCACAATATATGACCAGTAATTAGCAGAGTAGAATGTTTTCCATTTTACTTGTAATTCTACCACTCTTTTTACTAATTTTGAACTCCTTAGACTTCTGACTTTTCTTTCTAAAGAGAAAAGGACATTTCCTCTCTCATTTCACTGTTTTCCTGCATATTATCAGGGAATAGTCTAGCTTTTTTCCTCTGCAAAATGGAGTCCTTAAATCAGCCTGATATGATTCACCTGTTACATCTGGGAAAACAATATTTCTAGGTCCCGTATAGTGTTGGACCCAAGAATATACTTTATATAAAGCCCTAGAGAGACTCAAACATATACACCAAAGTTGAAGAACCACCATGTTCCAGTCAGAAAATATAATGTTCTTAGTAAATAAAACTCATACATAGAAAGAGGAATAAAACCATTAAGAATATAAAAAATATTCATTCAAACTAGCATAACATTAAAGACAATAACATTTGAATTACAGGGGTCCCAGCAGAAGAAGAGAAAAAGAAAGGGACTGAGAAAATATTTGAAGAGATTATAGTTGTAAACTTCCCTAATATGGGAAAGGAAATAGTTAATCAAGTCCAGGAAGCACAGAGAGTCCCAAACAGGATAAATCCAAGGAGAAATATGCCAAGACACATATTAATCAAACTGTCAAAAATTAAATACAAAGAAAAAATATTAAAAGCAGCAAGGGAAAAACAACAAATAACATAAAAAGGAATCCCCATAAGGTTAACAGCTGATCTTTCAGCAGAAACTCTGCAAGCCAGAAAGGAGTGTCAGGACATATTTAAAGTGATGAAAGGGAAAAATCTACAACCAAGATTACTCTACCCAGCAAGGTATCTCATTCAGATTCAACAGAGAAATTAAAACCTTTACAGAAAAGCAAAAGCTAAGAGAATTCAGCACCACCAAGCCAGCTTTACAACAAATGCTAAAGGAACTTCTCTAGGCAGGAAACACAAGAGAAGGAAAAGACCTACACTAACAAACCCAAAACAATTAAGAAAATGGTAATAGGAATATACATATAATATTTACCTTAAATGTAAATGGATAAAATGCTTCAACCAAAAGACATAGACTGGCTGAATGGATACAAAAACAAGACCCATATATATGCTGTCTACCAGAGACCCACTTCAGACCTAGGGAGACATACAGACTGAAAGTGAGGGGATGGAAAAAGATATTCCATGGAAATGGAAATCAAAAGAAAGCTGGAGTAGCAATTCTCATATCAGTCAAAATAGACTTTAAAATAAAGACTATTACAAGAGACAAAGAAGGACACTGCATAATGATCAAGTGAACAATCCAAGAAGAAGATATAACAATTGTAAATATTTAGGCACCCAACATAGGAACACCTCAATACATAAGGCAAATGTTAAAGCAATAAAAGGAGAAATCAACAGTAACACAATCATAGTAGTTTAACACCCCACTTTCACGAATGGACAGATCATCCAAGATGAAAATAAATAAGGAAACACAAGCTTTAAATGATACATTAAACTAAATGGACTTAATAGATATTTATAGGACATTCCATCCAAAAACAACAGAATACACATTGTTCTCAAGTGCTCATGGAACATTCTCCAGGATAGATCATATCTTGGGTCACTTTCAAGCCTTGGTATATTTAAGAAAATTGAAATTGTATCAGATATCTTTTCCAACCACAAAGCTATGAGACTAGATATCAATTACAGGAGAGAATCTGTTAAAGATACAAATACATGGAAGCTAAACAATACACTACTTAATAACCAAGAGATCACTGAAGAAATCAAAGAGGAAATAAAAAAATACCTAGAAAAAATGACAATGAAAACACACTGATACAAAACTTATGGGATGCAGTAAAAGCAGTTCTAAGAGGGAAGTTTATAGCAATACAATCCTACCTCAAGAAACAAGAAACATCTCAAATAAACAAGCTAAACTTACACCTAAAGCACGTAGAGAAAGAAGAACAAAAAAACCCCAAAGTTAGCAGAAGGAAAGAAATCATAAAAGTCAGATCAGAAATAAATGAAAAAGAAATGAAGGAATCAATAGCAAACAGCAATAAAACTAAAAGCTGGTTCTTTGAGAAGATAAACAAAATTGATAAACCATTAGCCAGACTCATCAAGAAAAAAAGGGAGAAGACTCAAATCAATAGAATTAGAAATGAAAAAGGAGAAGTAACGACTGACACTGCAGAAATACAAAAGCTCATGAGAGATTACTACAAGCAACTCTATGCCAATAAAATGGACAACCTGGAAGAAATGGACAAATTCTTAGAAATGCACAACCTTCTGAGACTGAACCAGGAAGAAATAGAAAATATAAACAGACCAATCACAAGCACTGAAATTGAAACTGTGATTAAAAATCTTCCAACAAACAAAAGCCCAGGACCAGATGGCTTCACAGGCGAATTCTATCAAACATTTAGAGAAGAGCTAACACCTATCCTTCTCAAACTCTTCCAAAATATAGCAGACGGAGGAACACCCCCAAACTCATTCTACAGGACCACCATCACCCTGATACCAAACCAGAAAAATATGTCACAAAAAAAGAAAACTACAGGCCAATATCACTGATGAACATAGATGAAAAAATTGTCAACAAAATACTAGCAAACAGAATCCAATAGCACATTAAAAGGACCATACACCATGATCAAGTGGGGTATATCCCAAGAATGCAAGGATTCTTCAATATATGCAAATCAATCAACGTGATAAACCATATTAACAAATTGAAGGAGAAAAACCATATGATCATCTCAATAGATGCAGAAAAAGCTTTCAAAAGAATTCACCACCCGTTTATGATAAAAACTCTCCAGAAAGTAGGCATAGAGGGAACTTACCTCAACATAATAAAGGCCATATATGACAAACCCATAGCCAACATAGTTCTTAGTGGTGAAAACTGAAAACATTTCCACTAAGATCAGGAACAAGACAAGGTTGCCCACTCTCACCACTATTTATCAACATAGTTTTGGAAGTTTTAGCCACAGCAATCAGAGAAGAAAAAGAAATAAATGGAATCCAAATCAGAAAAGAAGTAAAGCTGTCACTGTTTGCAGATGACATGATACTATACGTGGAGAATCCTAAAGATGCTACCAGAAAACTACTGGGGCTAATCAATGAATTTTGTAAAGTAGCAGGATACAAAATCAATGCACAGAAATCTCTTGCATTCCTATATACTAATGATGAAATATCTAAAAGAGAAATTAAGGAAACACTCCCATTTACCATTCCAACAAAAAGAACAAAATACCTAGGAATAAACCTACCTAAGGGGACAAAAGACCTGCATGCAGAAAACTCGAAGACACTTGATGAAAGAAATTAAAGATGATACAAACAGATGGAGAGATATATCATGTTCTTGGATTGGAAGAATCAACATTGTTAAAATGACTATACTACCCAAAGCAGTCTACAGATTCAATGCAATCCCTATCAAATTACCAATGGGATTTTTCACAGAACTAGAACAAAAAATTTCACAATTTGTATGGAAACACAAAAGACCCTGAATAGCAAAAGCAATCTTGAGAAAGAAAAACAGAACTGGAGGAATCAGGCTCCTGGACTTCAGACTATACTACAAAGCTATAGTAATCAAGACAGTATGGTACTGGCACGAAAACAGAAATATAGATCAATGGAACAGGATAGAAAGCCCAGAGATAAACCCACATACACATGGTCACCTTATTTTTGACAAAGGAGGCAAGAATATACAATGGAGAAAAGACAGCCTCTTCAATAAGTGGTACTGGGAAAACTGGATAGCTACATGTAAAAGAATGAAATTAGAACACTTCCTAACACCATACACAAAAATAAACTCAAAATGACTTAAAGACCTAAATGTAAGGCCAGACACTATCAAACTCTTAGAGGAAAACATATGCAGAACACTCTATGACATAAATCACAAAAAGATCCTTTTTAACCCACCTCCTAGAGAAATGGAAATAGAAACAAAAATAAACAGATTGACCTAATGAAACTTAAAAACTTGCACAGCAAAGGAAACCGTAAACAAGACAACCCTCAGAATGGGAGAAAATATTTGCAAATGAAGCAACTGACAAAGGAATAATTTCCAAATATACAAGCAGCTCATGCAGCTCAATATCAAAAACACAAACAACCCAATCCAGAAATGGGCAGAAGACCTAAACAGACATTTCTCCAAAGAAGATATACAGATTGTCAACAAATACATGAAAGGATGATCAACATCACTAATCATTTAGAGAAATGCAAATCAAAAGTTCAATGAGGGGGCTTCCCTGGTGGCGCAGTGGTTGAGAGTCCACTGCCGATGCAGGGAACACAGGTTCGTACCCCGGTCCGGGAAGATCCCACATGCCGCAGAGCACCTAGGCCCGAAAGCCATGGCCACTGATCCTGTGCGTCCAGAGTCTGTGCTCCGCAACAGGAGAGGCCACAACAGTGAGAGGCCCGCGTACTGCAAAAAAAACAAACAAAAAAAATACAATGAGGTATCACCTCACACCAGTCAGAATGGCCGTCATCAAAAAATCTACAAATTCTCCACACCCTGGAGAGGGTGTGGAGAAAAGGGAACCCTCGTACACCGTTGGTGGAAATATAAATTGATACTGCCACTATAGAGAACAGTATGGAGGTTCCTTAAAAAACTACAAATAGAACTATACAACCCAGCAATCCCACTACTGGGCATATACCCTGAGAAAACCATAATTCAAAAAGAGTCATGTACCACAATGTTCGTTGCAGCTCTATTTACAATAGCCAGGACATAGAAGCAATCTAAATGTCCATTGAAAGACAAATGGATAAAGAATATGTGGCACATATATACAATGGAATATTACTCAGCCATAAAAGAGAATGAAATTGAGTTATTTATAGTGAGGTGGATGGACCTCAAGTCTGTCATACAGAGTGAAGTAAGTCAGAAAGATAAAATCAAATACCATATGCTAACACATATATATGGAATCTAAAAAAAAAAAATGGTACTGATGAACCTAGTGGCAGGGTAGTTATAAAGATACAGACATAGATAATGGACTTGAGGACACAGGGGAGGGGGGGAAGCTGGGGCAAAGTGTGAGTAGCATCGACATATACACTACCAAATGTAAAATAATTAGCTAGTGGGAAGCAGTTGCATAGCACAGGGAGATCAGCTCGTGTTTTGTGACCACCTTAGAGGAGTGGGATAGGGAGGGTGGGAGGGAGACGCAAGAGGGAGGGGATATGGGGATATATGTATTCATATGGCTGATTCACTTTGTTGTACAACAGAAACTAGCACTATATTGTGAAGTAATTATACTCCAATAAAGATCTGTTAAAAAAAAAAAGAAACAAAGAACAGAAACCATCAAAAGATCTTGTGCCAGAGACAGATATGATTGAACTTGTAAAGGATCTTTCATTGCTGTGTGGAGAATAGACGGTGAGGGGTAAGAATAGAATCTGAGAGACCAGTTGGGAGGCAATTGCTATAAATCATGTGACAGATGATTGTGGCCTGGTTGCTCGGAATAGAGTGACAGAGTGGAAGTGGTGAGAAAGAATTTAATTCGAAATAGATTTTAAAGGCGAGAGTGACAGGATTCGCTGATGGATGGGATACAGGGTATGATGGAAAGAAAAAAGGGGAACTAAGATGACTCCTAGGTTTCTGGCTTAAGAAACTGAGTGTAAGAAACAGCAGAAACAATTACCAAGATTGTGAACCCCTGAGCTTAACCTGTAGATCTCAGTGCATTCTTTAGGCAAAATTTTCACCTAGTGTAAATATAATCTTACAGAAAATAGTTTCTGAAATGATCATTGCAAGGGTACTATTCAGGAACTTCAGATAAATTCCAAAAATTGTTCATGAAAACGCTATTTCTGGTTTGCAGGTCTTGGAAGTACTGTTTTCAGAAATTCTTGTTCTGCTCTTCTACAATTGTTTATCTTTGTTTAGCATTGCTGGTTTGATTGATAGTGATTATTTTTGAATTTTCAGGACGTGATGACTATTTTTCACAGATTTATTTGGCAGCATGTCAACACTTTGATTAAATTCCCACTAGTTTTTCTATAGATATGTTCTCCTAATTTAAAAAGATCTCGATAGGCTGGTTATTTAGAAGCATTCTACTTTATAGTAGCCTCTGGGCATTTTAACTAGAATATCTATCTGAAAAGAAATTCAAGTTTTAACACAGAAACAATACTATATTTGAGAGAACTCTATCATATAGAGTCATCCCTGGGAAGCCAATGATAAGAAGTTTCTAAGATTTTGGACATATACCAAGCTCTGAGTACAATATTTGACAGTACATTTAGATTTTTTTTTTTTTTTTTTTGCAGTACACGGGCCTCTCACAGTTGTGGCCTCTCCCGTTGCGGAGCACAGGCTCCGGATGCGCAGGCTCAGCAGCCATGGCTCACGGGCCTAGCCGCTCCGCAGCATGTGGGATATTCCTGGACCGGGGCACGAACCCGCGTCCCCTGCATCGGCAGGCGGACTCTCAACCACTGTGCCACCAGGGAAGCCCAGCACTTTTAGATTTGATTTACAAAATTCTACGTCCACAGCCTTCATTTCAAATGCCTCCTGATGAACGATGATTCTGAGCTACACCATTATCTAATCAGCTGGGCCTTCCCATATGTGAAGCCAATGGTTTGTCCATTCAATTACTAAACAGCAAATCATCATAATTACCCATAATTTTTCTGAAGTCACACAATTGTAAATGGTAGAATTATAATTAGTGCATAAGTTTGTCTGAACCCCAGCTTATGGAATTTCTACTATATTATGCTCTAATCTACTCCATTAAAGGAGAAAGAGGATTTTATCTATCTGTGAGTAATTTAGATGTAACTATTCCCCATGAGCAGTCTCTGTTCTAATCCCGCACTCATTTTATAACAGGATTCAGCCCTTGTTGATTACAAAGTCAGTTCAATTCCATGATATTATCAGAGTGTTTGATGGTTAATATTATGTGTCCATTTGGCTAGGCTATGGTGCCCAATTGTTTAGTCAAACATGAGTCTAGTGTTGCTATTAATATATATATTTAAAAAATTTTAAAATTTAAATTAGTAGCTTTTAAGTAAAGCAGACTACTCTCCATAATGTGAGGGAGCCACATTCAATCAGTTGAAGCCCTTAAGAGGATTCCCAAAGAATGCATTTGGCCTTAAGACAGAACATAGAAACCCCGCCTGAGTTTCCAGCCTGCCTGTCCTATCCTGTGGATTTCAGTTTCAAGACTACAGAATCAACTCTTACCTGAATTTCCTGCCTGTCAGCTTGCAATGTGGGTTTTGGACTTGCCAACCCCCCACAATCATGTGAACTAATTCCTTAAAATAAACCAATCTCTCAATCTCTCTGTCTCTGTCTCTGTCTCTGCTCTCTCTCTGATATGCACATGTGTATATGTGTGTGTGTGTGTGTGTGTGTGTGCATTTCTTATTGGTTCTCTTTCTCTGGAGAATCCTAATATTGATTTTGGTACCCAAGAAGGTTTAGCTTTTCTTAAAGAGACTGTTTTTATTTTTTTAAATATAAATTTATTTATTTATGTATTGGCTGTTTTGGGTCTTTGTTGCTGCACGCGGGCTTTCTCTATTTGTGGCGAGCAGGGGCTACTCTTCGTTGAGGTGCGCAAGCTCCTCATTGCAGTGGCTTCTCTTGTTGCAGAGCACAGGCTGTAGGCACGCCGGCTTCAGTAGTTGTGGCACACGGGCTCAGTAGTTGTGGTTCTCGTGGGCTCTAGATCGCAGACTCAGTAGCTGTGGCATATGGGCTTAGTTGCTCCGTGGCATGTGGGATCTTCCAGGACCAGGCATTGAACCCGTGTCCCCTGCACTGGCAGGTGGATTCTTAACCACTGCACCACCACGGAAGCCCAGACTGTTTTTACAAATGTGAATGTTAAAGATGCTTCTGGTGAGGTTTCAGATGGAAATGGACAACATGTTATTGGACACTGAAAGAAAGGTGATCCTTTGTCATAAAGTGGCAGAGAACTTGGCTGAATTGTGTTTTACTGTCCTGTGGAAAGAAAAATTGTAAGTGATGAACTTTGATATTTAGAAGAGATTTCTAAGCAAAGTGCTGAAGTTGTGGCCTGGTTTCTCCTTTTTGCTTATAGTAAAATGTGAGAGGAGGGAGATAATTGAGAAAGAAATTGTTGAGCAAAAAGAGACCAGAACTTGGAGATTTGGAAAATCCTCAGCCTATCCGTGTTGCAAATAATGAGAAAGTGTGCTCTGGAGAGAACACCCAAGGGTATGGCTAGACAACCCTCTGCTAAAGAGATTAGGTGTGTGAGTTGTGGATCCAGTCAACCATTTTAACAGAAATGCTGCCAGCTTAGACTGAAAGGGAAAGAAACCAGATGAAATAAAGGAAGGCTGCCAGACTGCTGGGATGCCACAGGCAGGAAATGTGCTAGTAGAGCTATCTGACGTGAGTATGTTTTCCTTTAAGTAAAGGAAAGAATCACCCCAACATCACTTCATCAGTTCCAGAAGGTGAGGCTGCCCAGGTGGACTTGGAAGACAGAGCATCAAGCCAAAGAGGATTATTCTCAAACCTTAAAATCTTACGAAATTGATCCTGCTAGGTCTCAGACTTGCTTGGGAACCATGAGCTCTTTTTTCCTTTCAATTTTTCCATTTTGGAGTGGGAATGTAAATGCTATTGCTGTCCCATCATGGTACTTTGAAAACAGATAACTTGTCTGGTATTATAAGTTCACAGATGGAGAGAAATTTGCCCCAGGATAAATTGTACCCTAATTGACTTCAAAGATTTAGATGATGAGATTTGGGACATTGAGTTAATGATGTTTAGATGAAATTTTGGACTGATAGTTGATGCTGGAATGTTTAAGACTTTTAAGGATGTTGGGATAGGGTGAATATATTTTGCAAATAGGAAGAACATGATTTTTGAGGGTCCAGGAAGCAGACTGTTATGGGTTAAATAGTGTCTACCCCCAAAAAATATGTTGTATCCTAACCTCTAGTACTTCAGAATGTTACCATACTTGGAGATGGGGTCCTTACAGAGGTCATCAAGATAAAATGAGGTCATTAGGATGGGACCTAATCCAATATGACTGGTGTTATTATAAAAAGGAGACTTTATAAAATTTTTAGATCCCAAACATTTAAACATAATTCCCTAATCAAGCTCTGATTAATAAGAATTATCTTTTTTTAGCCATATTTGATTCAAAAGGCTAAAAGAATAGAAAAGTGGTGTTTCTACTGCTTGTTTTCTCCATAGAGTGCTTCTAATCCACATCAAAACTGTCTATAACATAATCCTGAGAGCATATGTCACATACCTGAGGCTACCTTCAGTGAAGTTCAAATTAAATTGTAACAGATTTGTAAAGTTCATACTATGTGAAATGTTCTAGTAATATGTTAACAAGACTAGATATAACATAGAGACCTTAACTGGAGGAGGTAGATATATGATTATAATTAAATAGACAGTTGCAGATTCTCTTGAACTTCCATATCAATCCCCAAATGGCTCTCATATCAAAAACCAGTGTCGGGCTTCCCTGGTGGCGCAGTGGTTGAGAGTCCACCTGCAATGCAGGGGACGCGGGTTCGTGCCCCGGTCCGGGCAGATCCCACATGCCGCGGAGCGGCTGGGCCCGTGAGCCATGGCCGCTGAGCCTGCGCGTCCGGAGCCTATGCTCCGCAACGGGAGAGGCCACAAGAGTGAGAGGCCTGCGTACCGAAAAAAAAAACAAAACAGTGTCTATGGAATTGCAACCCACAAAGCATTTCAGGTATATATTCAAGGTTCAACTGAGGATTATATAAAGGGAACTGCCCCTAAACATTACACTGGCATAACAAAGTCTCCCTGAGGATAATAATAATTTGAAGAAGTTAATAAATATAAAGTCTACCATGTCAACACAACTAAGCAATACTTTGGTGCTTCTACTAAATTCCCTAAGTAATGGAAATAAGAAGTAGTAGTAACATTCTAAAAAATAAATCTGTCAAATTCTGTACCAATTACCCCCTAAAGTATTAACACTCTCATTTAAGTTGTTGTAAATTATCTCTAAAAGCAGCAGAAAAGTGAAAAATGTGTTAAAATCAACAATTGGAATGTCAGGTCTAGCAATCTGTAAAACAAACGCTGTTGGAAAATTCTTTTTTTCCATTAAAAATTCTAGAATAGTTTATAATTCTGACCTGAGTGGCATAGACACATAATAACTTGGTTCCCAGGACAACCCAAATATAGGTATGCTAGCAGAAAATTTGCACAATTATGAAGACACATGAATCTGATTCCTATGTAAGAAGATTACATGGCTTTTGGGTTGACATGAGTTGTGATAAAACACTAAAAGTATAATCCATAAGAGAAAAAATTGATAAATTAGACTTTATGAGAATTTAAAAGTTTTGTCCTCTGAAAGTTGCTATTAAAAGATTGAAAAGATAAGCAACAGACTTAGGGGAAATATTTGCAAACTACATATCTGCTATAGACTTATATCCAGGATATATAAAGACTTAAAATTCAACAACAATAAAAACAAAACTAAAAACAATAAAACAAATGATTGCATAGAAAATGGGCAAAAGATCTGAACAGACACTACACCAAAAAGGTATATGGATGGCAAGTAAGGATGTAAAAAAAAAATACTCCACATCATTTGTCATTAGAGAAATGCAAATTAAAACCACAATGAGATACCACTGTAAATCTATCAGAATTGCAAAAATCAAACTAACAATATCAAATGCTGGTAAGGGTGTGGAAAAACAAGAACTCTCCTTCACTGCTGGTGGGAATGCATCTTGCTAAACCACTCGAGAATAGCTTGGCAATTTCTTATAAAGCAATGAAAGTAGTAATCTTCTAGGTGTTTAACCAAGTGAAATTTTTACCCAAAAACTCATATACAAGTGTTTATAGCAGCTTTATTCATAATCTCCCCAAACTGGAAACAATTGTCTTCATTCCTTGTCCATTGACCTTTCCACCATACACCTACATTATTTTACCGTTCCCAGGCAAGTAAACAATAAGACTTGATTAAAATGCCCATAATAGTGTAGATTAATCACTTGAGCACAGAAATATGTTTCATTAAAATTTACACCAACACGGGCTTCCATGGTGGCGCAGTGGTTGACAGTCCGCCTGCCGATGCAGGGGACACGGGTTCGTGCCCCAGTCCGGGAAGATCCCACATGCCGCAGAGCGGCTGGGCCCGTGAGCCATGGCCGCTGAGCCTGTGCGTCCGGGGCCTGTGCTCCGCAGCGGGAGAGGCCACAGCAGTGAGAGGCCCGCATACCACAAAACAACAACAACAACAACAAAAAATTTACACCAACACATAAAATGATAATCTGGAATCATCTAATATTTCCATTAGCTTTCTGGGCATTTTGAAGATTACTATAAAGTTTGAACTGATAATCCATTAATATTCTAATGCTTTCTGGGTTTTATATCAGTTCAGAGGCAGGTCCTCTGCTTGGGAGAAATATTCTCTGATATCTTCCAAGGCTACTGACAGGAAAAATACCTGAAAACTTTGTATATAACAAAGGCTTGGTAAATCCCAGCTTTTCTCTATCCCACTTAGGTTCAAAGGCAACATAGTTTATTTTCATTCTCTTTGTTTCTGGTCTTTGCTTCATGCAGTCACACCAGCTTTCGTGTTGGGGAGGACTTTGTGGGGTGTAAATGGAAGTGAGGTTGGATGGGCAAAAATATAAATCAGGATAACACTTTTTCACATTTACTACAAATTCATTAAAAAGGTTTTTTGCATTATGTTTTCTTTCTCGTTTTAATGACAAAAAGAGAAAAAGAAAGCATTCTCTAAATGCTTTTGACTATGAAAGAATTTATACTTAAAAGAAACACATTCACCTAATTTCTCTCAAATTCAAGCATGCCACTTTTAAGATGAGCTGACAAGACAGAAGTAGCATTCCCTTCATTAAAACACACACATTCAATTTCCCTCTTCTATAGAATCTTGAACCTTTAAGATCTTGGCAGCCTTGGTTGTTCTCTCACATCTTTAAATGATGTTTATTTTATGTCCATATTTTATAGTTGTTTATGGTGAGAGGGTTTGTCTGATAAAAACTGCTCTTCATTATAAGAAGCTGGAATCCCATATGCATTTTGGTGTCAATGTTCTAGATGAAGCACACCAAAGGATTTTTCTCTTCCTTTAACTTTATACATCAAATGACATATATTTCTTCAGATTACTCATAGGATACGCAAAATATGTTGAGTACAGAATTTTTCTGCTGAGAGTCAATTTCAGGTAAAAGCAGTTTCTACTACTACAGTTATTTGGAAGGAACATTTCAAAAAACCTCAAAACCAATAAGTCATAACAGTCTTTATTATATGGATAAAATATGAACTGTTTCTTGGAAATGTAATGATAGGAAAATATGTATATTGAAAGATTCCAAAGGCTTTTTTCCCCAAAGGAAAATGAATCAATTGTAGGCCAATTTTAAAAAATTGGATTTGACATTTATTGAAAGAAAAGTGAAAAAACTAACTTACATAAGATTGATAATTCAGTATTAGAGTAGTACATGAATGTTTTGGCTTAATAGCTCCTACATGACTGACACAGTCCATCTTGCAAAAAAAGATGGAAAATGATATTATTTCCCGAGTATAGTCAAAAAATTCACAAAGAACAATAACTTAAAGAATGAGTTTAAGAAAATGGCATTATTAGGCTATTTCTAAAGTAATGATATGTCTCAATGTCTCAGATACAACTTGAAGATTTTCTGAAACTCTTAGGAAATAGATTGTTACATATTTCTCCTTTAAACAGCTCCAATCAAAAGCCTGGCTTTAGTACCTCTCTTCCTTCTGCATAGCACCATCCTCCAGATTTTGCCTAAGAATCTCAAGCCCATCTTTGAAAGTGCTGGCCAAATGTTCTCTTCATCCCATCTGCTACAATGTTGCCTTCTGCAGTGATGCTTTGTCTTTTCTTTGTCTTTTCAACCTGTGTTACTTTCTTCATGGGACTTACCAGTGTCTGAAATTTTATTTTGTGCTGTTTTGTTTGTTTGCTGTCTCTTCCATTATAAATACCATAAGACTAGAAACATTATTTTCTTTAATATTGTAGACAAATTATTTTGAATAGTATCGGGAAATGGATGAATAAACGATTGAATAAATAAATGAATTAGGCATCTTTCAAATATGTGGCCAATCAGCAATTGCAGATTTGGAAAAATAACAAGGTTTCTTAAATCCCAGTTGCATTCTCCTTTTAACAAACATGACATCACTCTTTCTTCGTGCAGACTTTTAAAAAGTCAATTGTATTGAGGTATAATTTACTTACATTTAAGTTCATATATATAGTCATGCAACCACCATTGCAACGAAGATATAGAAGATTTCCATTACACCCCCAAAATTTACTTGCTGGCTCCCTGGTGGCGCAGTGGTTGAGAGTCTGCCTGCTGATGCAGGGGACACGGGTTCGTGCCCCGGTCTGGGAGGATCCCACATGCCGCGGAGCAGCTGGGTCCGTGAGCCATGGCCACTGAGCCTGCGCATCCGGAGCCTGTGCTCCGCAACAGGAGAGGCCACAGCAGTGAGAGGCCCGCGTACCGCAAAAAAAAAAAAAAAAAAAAAAATTTACTTGCACCTCTTTTTCCTCAGTCAATCCTCTCCAATTAACCCTAGCCACTGGCAAACATGGGTCTGAGTTTTGACTGGTAGTAGTAGTTTTATCTTTCCCAGACTGTCACAAAAATTGAATAAAATATATAGTTTTTGCTTCTGGCTTTTCTCACTGGGCATCTTGTATTTAAGATTTCATTGTGTTTGCCTTTTATTGATACTGTTGTTACCCTCAGGACACTACAGGCTTCAATTTCTGCCAGTGGTTGATTGACATCTTACCTCATGCTTAGAGTGGCAGCTGCTTACCTAGGTTACCAAGGCATCAGGAACACTTCAGTCTAATGACTTCCTTGTTTAATTACTTTAACAGGTACTAGGTGTGTAATGGAGATCGATGGGGTTCTCTTTTGTTTTCTATAGTTGGTTTACAATATTGTGTTAGTTTCAGATGTACAACAAAGTCATTCAGATACATACCTAGAGATATCTATCTACCTATCTAGATATCTATCCATATATATATATATATATATTCAGATTCTTTTCCACTGTAGGTTATAAATCCCTGTTATGTATTTTATATATAGTGGTGTGTATCTGTTAATCCCATACTCCTAATTTATCTGGTGGGGTTCTCTTTTTGTCTGGTCCAGCCTCAACCTCAGGCTCTGTGCAAAGGGCAGGGCTTTCTCAGTGGTACTGCCCCTGTTCCCTGTGACAGCTAAATCCTGCCTGTAATCTGTGGTTGGTCCTGGGTGAGAATTTCCTGCCCAAGAGATTTTTACACCTTCTTTTTCAAGAAGCAATAGATCTTTGTGCAATGGGGGCAAAAGAGTGTTTTATCTCCTGACTGGTAACTTAAGGCTTACCTTCGCAGGAGAGACCATTCCATGAACGTGGGCAGATTTTCTCCCCTATTCTCCAGCAGCCACTGGTCATCTCCCCGGCACCTGCTCCAGCAAGGGGGATTCTGTCTTATCTCCTGTCCTGCCCCCAATCTTTCCCAGGAGCACCTGGCAGAGGGCGGTAAAGATCTTGGGAGAGAAGGTGAGTCACTTTCGTGTTTTGGGTCCCAACTATTCCAAAGTGGTGTTCACCTGGTTGCTTCACAGCCTTAGCTTTCAAGAAAACTGATGCTTTTGGTGAGTTTTTTTGACTGTAAGCAACAGTCTTTGTCGATTTTTTCATCCTAAATGGAAGCGGAAATAGGTATGTTTGTACAGCCAGCCTGGGGATTTTCTGCAGATGCTGCCCTATTTTAGGTAATATTCATTGCTGCAGGCTGCTTGCCATGAGCCAAAATATACATCTTACATAAAAGGATTATTTGTGATCAAAGACCAAAATGTAATTAGTCTTTTAAGGGGTCATAACTTTTGAAATCATCTATCAACAGGGTAAAGTTTAATAAATAGCATCATTTTGAATAACAGCAAAATTGAGAGATATCAGAACAGTAGTGGAATATTCTGGGTGTTTCTTACATTACTATTTATCACATACTTATTTATCTGTTGCTTCATTACTGTATTCTTTGTCCAGTTTGCTTTTGCTTTTTTGTACGTTTTTACATGACAACTACATCGTCTACCTGATTTGAGCAATCAAGATATAGCTAAAAAACAGGTATAACTTTTAAGGGATATAAAATAGTAGACTTTATTATGCTATCCATGTAAACATGCATAGAAAACCAAAAGGAACTATTTCAAAATATTCTAATAGCTACCTCTGAGGTTTAGAATTATTATTTCATAGTTAAATTTTTTCCTTTTTTCCCTTTCTCAGTTATATAAATGAAACATATTACTATTATCAGAAAAAGCTTAAAATATCCTAAATATTCAATTTATTCTTCTATATACTATCCCCTCATAAAAGCCTGATTACAAATTCCACCTCAGCATAGAAAATGGCCTTTTTCTCCACCACCAACTTCTTGCTCATCATTTTTTCCTTTTACTGTGGAAACTCAATTGCCTCAATCTTTGAAGTTTTTTTCTGTTACTTTCTTTGTCTTCCTTCTCTCCTTCATTGATAGTCTCACAAAATCTCAATATTTTAAAGTGTAATCATTCTTTTGTATGTCCACAGGATAGCTTTTCAACTGTACATTAAATGTATTTTTCCCTCCCTGTTTACACGTAAGAGGTGAAGTAAATATCTAAGGTATTTATCTTAATAATGTCTAGATAACATTGAGAATAAATTAGTTAGGGCTATAACTTTAAGATAAACATCTCATCCCTAACTGTCTTTGAATATGTACACAAATTTCTTGACTAAGAGTGCTTCTTCTTTCAGTCAACTGCATTATTCTGTTACTACTCTGGGTAACACTTTTAAGCATTATTAATTTATACTAGGGTTGCAAATTTTCCAAATTACATTTTCTTGTTGATCTGATCACACAACTTACTCTGCTAAGTAATTTAATTGCTTGATTTATGCTCCATGAAAATAATCTAACCCTACCGAGCTGTATTTATATATTGTTGTTTCTTTTAAAACTCTGTACCTAGACTCTTACCTTTTTTAGATAATTTCTTGATGGCTGACAGTTCTTCCATAATGTCCCTTAGCCCCGTCAACTTCTACACTCTCACAAAATACTACTTTCATTTAAAAATAACTTTCCAAATCTTTTTCATATAACAACAACAACAAATTCATGAAAAAAAATGGTCACAGGTCAAAGAGCAAATCATCTCTCAAGACTTCATGATATTTTGTGGTTTAAAAGTGTCAAGTCAATCTAAGAAGAGAGGCTTTGTCAGTAATCTTAATTATTTTCATGCTTCTTCTTTCCTTCTTTCCTAAGTTCTTCACTTTTTTTTTTAATCTTCCATCTTTACATAAAATTCTGCATTGAGATATGGAACATTTAGGCTCCTACTCTGATGTAATCTGGCAGTCCCTAACATGGAATATCCTGAATCAGCAACAATATTTGCTGCCCTTGCCCCCAATATTGTTCTGAGACTCTGGAGCTCATAATCAAGCCCAGAATCTACTGACTCCAAAGCATTATGCATTTCTCCCCTTCACTGTCCCTGTGTTGGTCACATCCGTAAGACTGAGCATCACTCTGGATCTTCCCTACAAGTGCTAATTAATAATTTTATCTAAAACAGCAATTCTTATGTTCCCATGGGAACATATGTATATGTATAACTGATTCACTTTGTTATAAAGCAGAAACTAACATACCATTGTAAAGCAATTATACTCTAATAAAGATGTAAAAAAAAAACCCCAAAAAACAGCAATTCTTTTCAAAAATATAAGGCTTGTCCCTCAGCCCTAGGACAGGGACTAAAGACCTCCAAGCCAAGGAACAATCTCAAGTACAATGACCACCTGCCTGATAGGAATTCCAAATAACAAACCTCAGCCCACTAGAGCTCCTCTACCAAGCTTGCGTGCCCCTACATTTCCCAATAGGGTAAGCTATGTAAGCCAAGGATCATGTGAATGAAAAATGTTGCCTGCCATATCAGTAAACAAAGGATGTTGCAGCCATCAAGCCACTATCGTCACCCCCAAGGTGGGCCTGAGGGAACCTGGGACAGGGACAAATGGGTTGCCCACTGCCACACCCTCAGCCATTGCAGCCGCTCCCAACGGTGCTCCCTGAGGGGACTCTGGATGGGAAAGAACAGGATACTTGCCCTAGATAGCTAAGGCATCTTCCCATACATAGAAAAGTGTTAAATTCATTAACTTCAGATGTCTGGTTTTCTTTAATTAACAGTAATCTTTTGATGTTCCCGCTACCTGGTCTTTGTTGCAAAAACTCCTATATAACCTGGCTCCTCCCCTACCTCCTCAAAGCAGCCCCTCAGAGCCATCTGAGTGGCTGCTTCCCAGACTTGAAGTCCTCAGAAAGTCCGCCGAATAAAACATAATTCTCAACTTTGAGGTTGTGCATTGTTTTTCTCAGTTGACAATCATATGGATATCCTTATTCCCCAATAAGTGAGATTGATGATGCGTATATAAGTAACACATAGATATGTAAGGCACTGATACCATACTTTTAAAAACAGTTGGGTAGGGGCTTAGCTGGTGGCGCAGTGGTTGAGAGTCTGCCTGCCGATGCAGGGGACACAGGTTCATGCCCCTGTCCTGGAGGATCCCGCATGCCGTGGAGCGGCTGGGCCCGTGAGCCATGGCTGCTGAGCCTGCGCGTCCGGAGCCTGTGCTCTGCAACGGGAGAGGCCACAACAGGGAGAGGCCCACGTAAAAAACAGTTGGGTAAAGTAAAATTGGAATCTAGTTCATAATATTGTGGCGGGACACACTGTCCCAGAACTTACAGTTTGGATTGTAATACCTGGAATTAATGATGAAATGCTTTGATTTGAAACTGTTTGTACTGTAACTGCTTCTATCGCTAAACGCTTGACTTAGCTTCTGGGAAATTGAGCTTTGCTTGCCAGCATAATGTGAACAGAAAGACTTTGGGTTCCGGGTGGCTGACCCACGCTTTTGAAATTAGAACGAACATCCTGTTTACCCTGGGGTATAAAAACCACACCTGTACAAGACTCGGGGTCTCACCCCTTCTTTTGGTGAGGCCCCGATCGGTTTGTGCTTCTGTGCTTAATAAATGCCTATTACTAATATACTTTTGATCTACACTGGCTCTTGGTGTTCTTCCTTCGTGCTGGTTCCTCTCCGGGGGAGTTCGCAGGTGTGTGCAGGACCGCAACAATATGAGATTTTGTATTATCTTTCTCAATAACAAGTTGTAAAGCCCTGATATGGCATTTTATCACTTTGAGTTTATTTCCTTTCAAGCAAAATGAAAAGTTTGAATCGGATGATTATGGTTTCCATTAGATCTAATATTCCTCAATCACGTTACATAATTTGAAAACTTGTGAAATAGACATATCACATGAAGATTGTTCCCACTATTGAAAGACTATAGCAAGAAATCAAGAGTAGTCTTTTATTGAAAAAATAAAAGTTTTGGGGTTACATAAACCTGGGCTAAATACCTGCTCTACTATTTACTAATTGTATGGTTTTTGATAAGTGAATGCTTATCCTGAACTATAATTAGTTAACTTATAAATACAGATCATGAAGTACTACAGGGTTATAAAGATTAAATGAAATCATCTTTCTAGATTCATCTTACATGATACTGGCGCCAAGAAGACAGTAATATATTTTAGGCCCATTGCTTGTCTCTTTTTTCCTCACCATTTATGAGAAGAATAACCTGGGTCACCCAGTCTGTGGTATTTTGTTATGGCAGCCTGAGCTGGCTAATACAAAATTCCGTTCTTAAAAAAACACTCATTTTTGGAAGACTGAAGAAAGAAAGAAAGAAAAAAAACAACCCTGCTTTTTAATATTGGACATTTGATTGCTTTAAATGGCAAGATTTTTACGTAAATAAATGGTTGAGGAAAATCTGGCATTGTCATAGGAACTTCCAATTGGAAAATGTTATCAAACACAAGCCTTCCTTGAGTGTATTTATTTCCCCCTTGCAATTAAAAACATTTAAATTCTCCTCTTGATTTCCTTTATCTGTAACAAAGAAAGGGAAAATGAGCGAGTAAGATACAAATCAAGGCATTAAATTACAACATACATCCATATCATGAACAAAAGAGTACAGTTTTCAGACTCGTTATTTTTACCAAATTTATTCACAAAGCTCTCTCAATATTATAACATCTATGTATCACAGCTGAAGAATAGTGTTGACCAATTTGTCTCTGCAGGGAAGAACACATATCTAATCATAATTTATAGTTTTGTTTACCTTCCTATTGGAAAGCTAATTATTTGTCTAAGAGTTTTTGCACTATTAAGCCATTGGTGAGTGAAAATACAATTTAAGTTTTATGTGGGATTTCAGTCACAAGTTTTATACCTCTCATTAGGGAATCAAATCCCTTTAGGACTTTTATAAATGAATATCACTGAAAGAACTAAAATGTGCTTCTTAAAATTTAAATCATGGCCAACAGAAGCTGCAATAAGCACCAAAAAAGAGGCAAAAACTCAAGTCACTTGATTTGTAATAACTCAATTATGTGACCAGGATAGCAACGTATTAGCATTCTCATTTAAATAGCTCTGCTTGAAATAAATCAACATAATATACTTTTTTTCCTATCCTGTTACCAAATGGCTTGTGGACTATCTTCACTAATTGAAGACAGCCCCTGTTACATTATTCCTAGACTACTCCCATTGTGTCAAATCAGCTGAAATTTCGACTAGGAAATGAAAATTGAGAATTATGAAAAAAAGAAGCAAATATCAAACACCTCAAATCCTTTCCTCTGATTCTCCTCTCCCCCACTTAACCCCCACTTATTAATTGGGAATAAACGTGGTATAGCAGATACAGACAGACAGAATTCCAGCACCAGATGGTGTCACATTTAAAGAAGAGTTAACGCTTTTCTTTCTCAAACTATTCCAAAAATTTTCAGGGGAAAGAATGCTTCCGAACTCATTCTACGAGGTCAGCATCATCCTAATAGAAAATTACTGTCCAATATTACTGATGAACATAGATGAAAAAATCTTCAACAAAATATTAGCAAACTAAATTCATTAACATGTTCAAGGATAATACACCATGATCAAATGGGATTTATCCCAGGGATGCAAGGTTGGTCAAATACTGTATCTGCAAATCAATCAGTGTGATATACCACATTAACAAATTGAAGAATAAAAAGCATATGATCATCTCAATAGATGCTGGAAAAGCTTTTGACAAAATTCAGCGTTGATTTATGATTAAAAAAAACTCAACAAAGTGAATATAGAGGGAATATACCTCAACATAATAAAGGTCATATATGACAAGCCCACAGCTGACATCATACTCAACTGTGAAAAGCTGAAAGCGTTTCCTCCAAGATTAGGAACAAGACAAGGATGCCCACTCTCCCTACTTTTATTCAACATAATATTGGAAGTCCTAGTCATACAGCAGTCAGACAAGGAAAATAAATAAAAAGAATCCAAGTTGGAAAGGAAGAAGTAAAACTGTTTTCAGATGACATGATTATAGAAAATCCTAAAGATACCACCCAAAAACTATGAGAACTCACCAATGAATTCAGTAGAGTTTCAGGATATAAAATTAATATCCAAAAATATGTTGCTTTTCTACACACTAACAAAAAAGTATCAGAAAATAAATTAAGAAAACAATCCCACATTAAATTACATCAAAAAGAATAAAATACCTAGGAATAAATCTAAGCAAGTAGGTAAAAAAAACTTGTACTCAGCTTGGAAAACTATAAGACATTGATGAAAGAAACTGAAGATGATACAAATAAATGGAAAGATATACTGTGCTTATGGATGGGAAGACTTAATATTGTTAAAATGACCATACTACCCAAGGCAAACTACAGATTTAGTGCAATTCCTATCAAAATGCCAATAACATTTTTCACAGGACTAGAACAGAAAATTTTAAAATGTGTATAGAAACAAAAAACAACCCAAATAGCTAAAACAATCTTGAGAAAGAAGAACAAAGCTGGATGTATCACAATCACTGATTTCAAACTATACTACAAAGCTATAGTAATCAAAACAATATGGTACTAGAACAAGAACAGACACACAGGTCTATGGAACAGAATAGAGATCCCAGAAATAAACCCATGCTTATATGGTCAATTAATCTATGACAAAGGAAACAAGAACATATAATGGGAACAAGACAGCCTCTTCAATAAATGGTGTTGGGAAAACTGTACAGACACATGCAAAAGAATCATACTGGACTACTTTTTCATAACATATACAAAAATAAACTCAAAATGGATTAAAGATTTAATGTAAGATCTGAAGCCATAAAACTCCAAGGAGAAAACATATGCAGTATACTCTTTAACATCTGTCTTAGCAATATTTTTTTGGATCTGTCTCCTCAGTCAAGGGAAACAAAAGCAAAAATAAACAAATAGGACCATATTAAACTAAAAAGCTTTTGCACGGCAAAGGAAGCTATCAACAAAATGAAAAGGCCACCAACTGAATGGGAGAAGATATTTGCAAAATATACATCTAGTACAGGGTTAATATCCAAAATATACAAAGAAATTATACAATTCAACATAAAAAAAAAACCCAATTAAAAAATAGGCAGAGGATCTTAATAGACATTTTTTTCAAAGGAGACATACAAATAACCAACAGGCACACGAAAAGATGCTCAACAGGGAAATACAAATTAAAACCACAATGAGGTATCACCTCATACCTGTCAGAATGGCTATTATCAAAAAGACGACAAATAACAAGTGTTGACAAGGATGTGGAAAAAAGGAAACCCTAGTACGCTGTTGGTGGGAATGTAAACTGATACAGCCACTATGGGAAACAGTATGGAAGTTCCTCAAAAAATTAAAAATAAAACTACTATATGATCCAGTAATTCTACTTCTGGGTATGTACCCAAAGAAGACAAAAGCACTAAATCAAAAAGAGATATTCACCCCTATATCTATCAGTGGCTAGTGTAAATAATGCTGCAATAAATATAGAGTGGATAAACAAATAATGGATAAATATGCTGTGGTATATCTATACAATGGAATATTACTCAGCCATAAAAAAGAATGAAATCTTGTCATTTGCAACAACATGGATAAACATAGTGGGTATTATGCTAAGTGAAATAAGTCAGAGAAAGACAATGCTAAGTGAAATAAGTCAGAGAAAGACAAACACCATATGATTTCACTTATATGTGGAATCTAAACAAAACAAATGAACAAACATAACAAAACAGAGATAGACTCATAGATATAGAGAATGAATACGTGGTTGTCAGAGGGGAAGGGGGTGAGTGAATGTGTATAGGAGATTCCATTTCCAAAAATAAATGAATCACAGGGATGAAATACAGCTTAGGGAATATAGTCAATTATATTGTAATATCTTTGGTGACAGATGGTAACTAGACATATCATGGTGATCATTTTGTAATATATAGAAATATCAAATATGCACCTGGAACTAACAGAGTATTGTAGGTCAATTATACATAAATTAAAATATATATATATGTAGACACTGGGAAGAAATGCATCAAAATACTAATGATGGTTATCTCTTCAGGGTGGGGATTATGGGTGATATTTAATTTTTACTTTATGCTTTATGTATTTCTAGTTGTCTGCAATGAACATGCATTGCTTGTAAAATTAGAAAGAAAACAATATTATTTTAAAAAGCATAGAACTTGCTCATTTTATCATCTTTAGTCTTCCCATTTGTGTAACCATTGGGAAAAAAAGTCAAAAGTAGTTTTTCTGAACATTTAGAAGTAATCAGCTATAGATATAAGGCTTGTAAGAACATAATAAAATTCACAAAATAATATTTCAATGATCCCCTGAAGCTGCTTTTCACTTCCATTGCCTACAAAAATCAAAGAAAATTGTTCGTTCCTAAAAGGGAACACCCCAATAACAGTGGGATTGTGTCAGTTTAATGTGCCAATGTGAATTGATTCTGCTTTTTATTTTACTTTTGTTTTAGAAAGTGAAATTTCTGGTGCATTCAATAATCCCTCATCTCACTTTTTTCAGATTTTATTGTTGAAAGGAAGATATCTATTTCAACCTGAGGATATAAGTCATTTTCAGTTTAGGACTAAAGCATATTTGGGTGAATGATTGACGAACCAGGAGTGATTTACATTAAGAATTGATGAAATACATGGGAAAAAATCTCAGCCTATGTAGAGAGAAGGAAAATGCATCAGCAATTTCCTTTGACAAGAGTATCAAGTCTATCTCTTTACAGGGCAACTAGGCTCTCTCAATCTAAGCCCAGTGGCCCCCTACTCACTGCCTCACATTCCAAGATGTCTTAGCTTAGGCTGCCATAACAAAATACCTCTGATTGGTGGCTTAAAACAACATAAATTTATTTTTCACAATTCTGGAGACTGAAAAGTCCAAAATCAGGGTCCAGTAGGGTTTAATTCTGGTGAGAGCTCTCCTCCTGGCTTACAGAAGATTATCATCTTGCTGTGTCCTCACAAGGTAGAAAGAGCAAGCAAGTTCTCTTCTTATAAGGCACTAATTCCATCATGAGGGCCCCACCTTTATGACCTCATCTAAACCTGATTTTATCACAGAACCTGAGGGTTATTGGTACTATTGTCATGTCACAGTGAAGAGAATCAGATATGGCTCTTAGAACTCTACACCAAACTTGTTAACTGTGGCCCTTGCAGCTAGCCCCAGCCTGTTCAGCAAAGGAGATGGCATATGTGATCCTTTGGAAACACTTTGCAGCCTGCAGGTTAAAAATAATTTTTTCATTTTTTTTTCTTCTGCTTTCATCAAACACACACACACACACACCACACACACACACACACACACACGTGCACAAACTGACTCACGCAAACCATTTCAATTTTCTGCAGTTTGTTTAGAAACACTGATGTTCTAATCCCTTCCTGTGCACTTTGCCTCCCAAACACTTCCCTTTCATCACAAAAGTAACACATGTTTTATTTGTGGTGTTTTTATACAATTAACATTTTACTTTTTGATTTGATTTCTAAAGCTTCATAATGTTTAGTTGCTTAAACGAAGGATCAGGATTGGAGGTTAAAAATAGAAAGTTTGAGGCATAAAACTTGAAACCAGACCCAAGATGCAAGAGGATGGGAATTCAGAAACCTGAAATCAGCAAGGATTATAATAGACATGGTGATGACCAGTGTTGGCCATGAGGTATTGACCCCCAGGTCTGATTATTTAGGACGTATTTCTCTCCAGGTAGACTGCATGTATAAAAACCTTATGTTGAAAATAAAATTGGAGATTAAACCTAGAGTCAGTGATATCTTCTATACTCCCTATAATGTTAAAAGCACTTAAAAATTTTTGGTCAGTATTGAAATAAGCCTGATTTCTCCCAGTCTTGGACCTATGAGCTCAGTTTTAGTTCTGGGGGGCAGGGAGGGCTGAAGTTGACACTTTTTTCAGTAACGTCTCAGTTTCATAGCATGTGTAACAGGTGGCACAATTTGGAGGGAAGTTCACTGTCCTCATTTACGGGAACATGTTAGAGGAGAGAACTGACATAGTTGCCTAGGATGCCAAGTTGTCCCAGCCCATATCTGGACCAGAGGAGGGGGAAAGGCAATAGTGAGCTAGCAGCTTGGGTGGGAATATGTGACCCCGCAATCATACAGGAGATATCACTGGACTGATGTATAGCACAAGTGGACAAAATGGAAATCAAGAAGAGAGTTCCCACGTTGACAAGAAATGTCTCCAAAAATTTAGAATCATTAAGGGTGTTAGTGGAACTAAAGCCAGACAAACACTGCCCTTTGATATTCCTATAAACCCTCTTCATGTCTGTTATGTGCAGTCTGTGAAACACAGGTTACATAGGTTTTCGTTGATGATAAAACTTACCCTGACACTTCTATCTTTCCTTACAGCATACTTCTTTTTTGATTGGCTCCTCTCTTTTACTAAACTGTCTTCAGTTTGATGCTCAAAATAATGAAACTAACAAATAAAGATTTCTCATTTGCCCCTGCCTCTCAGCCTCCCAAACCCAACACAAATCCATGAAACTGTTCTCTGTGATAGTCCCTGGATGTATTTTTTATATTCCCTATCTTAGAATGTGGGTCATTCTCTTTTTCTCTCCGTTCTTGGATTCAGTACTCTCTCTACTTTCTCACAACCTTCATTTCAGCCCTGCATCCCTACCCGATGCCTGGTAGACCATTATTTCAAACACTTTCTTAACTGAACTATGTGACTATATATGACTATCCCCATAACTATCTTACTGTATGTCATCCTTTAACTTCTACCAGACATTTCCCTGAAACAAAACATTGATCACATTTCTTCTGAAGAAAGACTAATAGAGGTAACTCACAGCTTGTGCAATCAAATTGAAATCCCAGACTTCCAGGGCTATTAAAAATCTGGCCCTGCTTTACCTGGCCCCATAAAGCTCCAGCAATTTTTCAAGACTGAAGTTCAGTCAAGAGACCATACTCCTTTCTCATTCTATGTCCTGGGTTTATATTTCCTCCTACACTAGAGCTCTGAATGCTTCTTTACCCTTAACAGTACACATTCTACTCTTCTTTTAAAGATCCTCTTTTCTGGGTGTTATTCATTATTCCTCCAGGCCTCCAGGCCTGTTTCTGTACATATTTAATCCTGCTTCAACAAAACAAAGGCCAATTACATATTTACATATATTTCCCTAACTATTTCACACTCAATCAACAAATATTTAATGAATACCAACTATGTCCCAGGAACCATTCTAGACAATGAAGATACAAAAATGAATAAAACCTAATCCTGCCCATAATCCAATAAGGGAGCCAGATTTACAGATGAATCACTAAAATTAGTAACTTATGTGTTCATATTGCTGTCTACTAGAAAGTACATTTCTTTAGGGGGGAAACCTTATCTCCTTTATATCCCTTTAAATTCCATCTAAGCAACTATCACAATGCTGAAGAATTGCTAAATGCTAAATAAAAGGTATGGAGCAAATTATTAAGATGATGAGGTCAAAGTATGACTCTTAATTTATGATAGGTTTAACATAAATTGTTTTCTAAAACTAAAGGATACTAAAGCAATGTGGTTTTGAGATATAAAATAGCAATCGTCTGATCTCAGGTCAGCAGAAGTAGCACTCAATGAATGTGCTTCAGCCCCATTTCGCAGATGGTGGCAAGCATTGTTCCTCCCAAGATCGCCAGAGATTCAGCAGATGGTGATGAAGAGGCAGTGCTTAAAAGGGGAAGAGGCAGCTTTTTTGGTTAATTCTGGTTCCGAATTCATGCTTCTACTGACCTGGTTAAGGTTGTGTATTGTCTCATCACCCTGTATGTGTACCTCACCTTTCAAATGGTAGTACTCTGCCAATTTCTTTTTTTACAAGAAACACTCATACCAGAAATGTGTTTACGGCAGATTGTACTGGAAGATAAGAGTCCTTGCAGTTATGCATAAAACTTAAATGTGAATATTTGACATATTTAGAGCATCTACCTGTACAGAGGAATCTAGCCCGTCTTCCATTGTACGCTGTCTGATTGACCTGCCTCTGGGACCTAACTCTTTGCACAAAACGGTCATTCAAGGTGTGTTCCCCCACAAAGCCAATTATTTCCTCATTAGAAATACTGGATACGTCATTTTAAAACTGCATTTGTAAAAGTCTGGTTTTGTGAAAATAGCTTTTAAGACTTTTTATAACTACTTTTGCAAAGTTTTGGTGTGTGCAAATATCTGTTGTAATTGGATAAATGCTGAAAATTTATCTAAACAGGGGCTTAAAAAGAATTCATTCAAGCTCTATAAACTTTGTAATTGCCATTGGGATGCAGAGAACAGGATGGCAACTTTCTTACATCAATTTCTGTAAAGGTAGTCATCAAGGGGTGTTAAAAACCAAAGTTTAGGAGGAAAACATCATCTTTAACAAGAAACGTTCCAGTGCAGAGAAACCACTCTGAGATATAAAAAAATCAGTGATAATTTATCATCAACCTCATTATCAACAAATATTCACTAAGCTCATCTATGGTGTGCAAATGCTTTGTACAACATTCTTTAGTTTCTTGGTGGTATACAGTTCTTGAAGACCCTAAAGAGCAGGAAAGATTTATAAATATCTTGGAAACAGAGAGGTTATTATTGATTCAGAAATTTAACATTTAGCATTCTAAGTAGGCCACAACTGTTTCTGGTATATACATTGTGCAATGCACATTTTTTAAAAAATGAAAAAAAAAACTGTAAAAGACAGCAAGTTGCCTAAAGTTTTCATTTAAATAATGAGCTTTAGGGCTTCCCTGGTGGCGCAGTGGTTGAGAGTCCACCTGCCGATGCAGGGGACGCGGGTTCATGCCCCGGTCTGGGAGGATCCCACATGCCGCGGAGCAGCTGGGCCCGTGAGCCATGGCCGCTGAGCCTGCGCGTCCGGAGCCTGTGCTCCGCAGCGGGAGAGGCCACAACAGTGAGAGGCTCGCATACCGCAAAAAAATATATATATAAATATAAATAAATAAATAATAAGCTTTAGGCATACCTGTATGTTGTTTATATTCAACTGTTCAAGACCATTTATGTTGTTTATTTGGTTTTGGTTGATGTTGCTTCATATTATTTTATTCTGCAGTGAAAGAAAACCACTTAGGTGGGTTAGATCAGTCAAGTTTACATGTAATTTTGTGTTTTAATAATAAACTCAGAGCAATCTTTGTTAGAGTACCAATCATTGTTAGAGACATTAATTCCTCTTGTGCAAGTATAATGTTTGTACATTGTTTGTACAGTATTCATACAGTGTTTTATCCACGGTAAAATAAGTGGAATCTAGACCTTATGTTATGCCTGGATAATGGTAGAGAACAGGTAAGCACGTAGGTCTCAGAATGGAATTTCCTGAGGTGATAGTCATAGAGTAAACTGGGAAGTAGAGAAAGAGAAACTGAATTAATCATGTTCTTAATAAATATTCCCACCATTTTATATCATAAAGAACCAGACCTAGCTTGCAACTGGCTTGAAAAGGTAGTTGAATTAATACTGAAAAAGAAAAATCACTGTATTTGGGATTAGATCTCAGTTCTAGTTTTTGTGTCTATTAATATAGCCAGTATTAGCTTAATTGAATAAATCTCATTTCTTTGATTCTTAGTTCCCTATCCAGAAAATGAGGAGTTAAACTGCATTTTTGTGTGTGACTATGCCTAGGGAGATGGCTCTTTAAAGAGACAAAAATTTATGTGTTATCAGAATCTTTAACTTTTTTTAAAATTTATTTATTTATTTTTGGCTGTGTTGGGTCTTCGTTGCTGCGTGCGGGCTTTCTCTAGTTGTGGTGAGTGGGGGCTACTTTTCATGGTGGTGCATGGGTTTCTCATTGCGGTGGCTTCTCTTGTTGCAGAGCACAGGCTCTAGGTGCACCAGCTTCAGTAGTTGTGGCACGCGGGCTCAGTAGTTGTGGCTCACGGGCTCTAGAATTCAGGCTCAGTAGTTGTGGCACACAGGCTTAGTTGCTCTGCGGCATGTGGGATCTTCCCAGACCAGGGTTCGAACCCATGTCCTCAGCATTGGCAGGAGGATTCTTAACCACTGCACCGCCAGGGAAGTCCCAGGATCTTTAACTCTTAAATGTTATAAATAATTTGGACTTGCTGCCTTCTACATCTTGTTACTCATTTTATTTGCTTTCTTTTGTTTCATCCCTGGACTTCACACTGATACTACTTAAAATTGGATTTTTCTCTTAACCCAGGAAAGTAATGATATCTCTTCTCCCAACCTTTATACTGATAACAATCTAGGCCCTATTATTAGCCATCGCCATTCCCACATCTTTTCCATCCTCCAGTTTACATGTGGGTTTTCAGCTTTACGTGTCTGACTTACCTATCGTCAGCTACGTTGATAGTACCAGGTCCAGACAATATAATCAGTAAGCTTTCTTCTGGTTCTATTTTTCTTCATTTTTTAGGGGTGGAGAGATGTTCTGTAGCCCTAAAGTACCTAATGCAAGGTAAGAATGGAGACGTTAAACACTGAACAGTTCTCATTGACCCTGTACCCATAAATTGGCCCAAACCTCCAATGTTCTAAGACTCTAATGGTCCATAAGGGGTTGCCAAAGATATCCCATTGCATTTCACAAACAGCACTCATCTTGCTTCACCTTGGATTTTTACCATGTGCTCTCTAACTTTTGGATTCTTGCTTTCCTGAACTTAACCAACTTAACCCTCAGTTTTCTCCATGATTTTGAATTGGTCTCTTTTGTTTTATTGTCCCTTAACTCTTCTGTGCCTCTTTCTTTCCGAAATACAAATCCCTACATCAGTGGAGATAATCTTGCATGGATTATTAGGACCTTTTACTATCACACAGACACAAACATATGCTCAAATGACATCATACAATATATATCAGCTGTACTGAGTCTCTACTCCTCAAAAATATGTAGCTATTTCTGAATAAGAGCAAATGGTCAGAGTGTAAAGAAAATCACATGGAAAAATTCTCAACGTCATGAGCCACGTGGGATATAAGAATCAAACCCGGGCTTCCCTGGTGGCGCAGTGGTTGAGAATCTGCCTGCCAATGCAGGGGACACAGGTTCAAGCCCTGGTCTGGGAAGATCCCACATGCCACGGAGCAACTAGGCCCATGAGCCACAACTACTGAGCCTGCGCGTCTGGAGCCTGTGCTCCGCAACAAGAGAGGCCGCGATAGTGAGAGGCCCACGCACCGTGATGAAGAGTGGCTCCCGCTTGCCACAACTGGAGAAAGCCCTCGCACAGAAACGAAGACCCAACACAGTCATAAATAAATAAATAAATAAATAAGTCAAACCCACAGTGTGATACTGCTTCACACACACTCAGATGCCTATAATTAAGACAGAGAGTAACAAGTGTTGATGCGGTTGTGGAGAAATTGGAACATTTGTACACCTGCTGGTGGGGATGGAAAATGGTGCAGCCATTTTAGAAAACAGTCTGGCATTTCCTCGAAAGATTAAACACAGAGTTACCATATAACCCATCAATCACACTCCTAGAGAAATGAAAGTATATGTACACACAAAAACATGTACACATATGTTCGTAACAGCTCAAAAGTGGAAACAACCCAAATGTCCATCAACTGATGAATGAATGGATAAATAAAATGTGACATATCCATACTGTGAGATATTATTTGGTAACAAAAAGAAATGAAGTGCTGATACAGGCTACAGCATGAACGAACCTTGAAAACATATGCTAAGTGAAAAAGCCAGTCCCCAAAGACCACATACTGTGTGATTTCACTGATATGACATGTCCAGAATAGGCGGATCAAGAGAGAGGGTAGATTAGTGGTTGCCTAGGGTTGGGATGGGGCAAGTTGGGGGGAAATGGAGAGCGACTGCCAATGGGTACTACATTTCCTTATGGAGTGATGCAAACGTCCTAAAATTGATTGTAGTGATGGTTGCAGAACTCTGTAAATATGCTAAATTTTAAAAGAAAAGTACATCAAAAATGAAATTCTAGGATGTATTTGACTTCAGAAGTGTTACTTTCATGAGTTTGCATTGATTAAGCTAGTAATTGGAATTGCTATTCTTAAAAGATATCAGTGATGCGTGTTGAATCACTGGAGCTTTTTCGTTATCTTTGCTGTGTAACAAGAGTACATATTTAGTGGCTAAAACAACATGCTCTTACCACCTCACAGTTTCTGGGGATTAAGAGTCTGAGTATGGCTTACTATGTCTTCAGCCTAGGGTCTCAGAGACTTCAATAGAGGTTTTAGCTGCTCTACATTCTCATTTGGGGACTGGGGATGAGTTCACTTCGAAGTTCACTTAGGTTGTCAGACAAATTCATTTCTTTACAGTTATAGGACTGAAAATCTGGCTTTCTGCTGGCTATTGGGCAGGGCCTACCATCAGGTCCTAGAGGTTGCCCCAAATCTCTGGCTACCTGGGCTTCCCAGCACAGCTGCTTACTTCATCAAGCCAGCAAAGAGTCTCGAGAGTGAATCTGCTGACAAGACAATCTTATTTAACCGACCCAGCCCATTACCTTTGCCACATTCTATTGGTTAGAAGCAAGTCACAGGTCCCATCCACACTCAGTAGGAGTGGATAATACAGAGACATGAACACCAAGAAGTGAGAATCATGGAGACTGCCTTACAGTATTTCCACTACATGCAGTTTTTACCTAATTTAATTGAAATATCACAGTATGTTAAATATAGTAATACATAATTGCTGTTCAGACCATGACAACTAAATATAGATAGGTATTATTTATATAAGATACATACATATATATCTCCACAGTCTGTAAAGATATCATCTCCTTGCTCTTCCTGTGCTCCTACATGACTTCCTGGGTGTGCCGAAGCTACAAAGCCCTGACTGTTTTTTTTCTCTGTGCCATTTTTCAAGATGGCTTATGCCACTGGTACCCTTGAGATGCTGTAACCCTTCCACCTCCTGGAAAACATGCAGACTTGCTTATGGCTGTCAGTAAAAAGCAGTGGAATTCCCAAGGTCAGTGTTCCTCAACTATGACACAGACCCATTGTAAGTACAGCATCCATCCAGGCTTATTGTGTAGCCCCTGGGGGACTTGGCAGCTCGAAGAACTGACATTAATATGGTATCCGGTGCTCATGCTGCTTGCTATGCCAAAAGTAATAAAGCCCTTTGTTTCTGACCCAATAGCTGTGTGTCCTCCAGCAGCATCTATGAAACAGTAACAGGCTAACTTCTTAACTTATAAAATATAAAACCAGATCCTGAGTCCTTCTCAGTTCCTGACACCATCTAACTTTGGAATTTTAGGTTAAAGGACTGCTTTGAATTCCATTCACCCAAGTTTAAAATCACCAAACATCTAGTAACTCTTTCTGCTGCTTACTCTTTTAGTCTATTTTTAAATACTTTGAATTTCACTTGCAGAAACTAAACAAAACCCATGGTAATTTCCAAGATTTAGTAACTCGACCCTTGCACTAAATTTCAAATTGGTTGTACTGTCAGGAAAGTTATAAATATAGTAAAGTTTATGGGATGGAATGGCATTTCTGTTGAGATCTTCAAATTGGGAGGCAGAGTGAATACAAGTCCTTCTTAAGTTACACGGTTCTGATGAGATGCAACAAATTTTCTGAGGCTCTTATTTAGGGCCCACCAGGCAACCTGGGTAACACCTAAAGAAGCCTTCCCATGTGTAAAGTTTTCAAGCTGTAGTGGGTTTTATATTCCCTGTCGTTTGATATCCAAATTTCTGTACATTGCCAGAGCACACAGCCTTCTCAGCACAGACTGTGATATTTAGGTACCTCTCACAGCATCAGTTCTCCCATCCTGTCTCTGTTATTTAAAGCCAATTGTGTCGCAATCAATGGTCATAACTGATGGTTGCTGGAAAACAAATGCTAATGCTACTGTTTACATATTAATAACTATAAACAGCATAATAATCAGATTTACTGTATGTGTGCACTTGTGTCAGAAACTAAGATAAGCATTAACATACGTTATCTCATTTCATCTTCAGAAGAATTATCTTAAAAAGGTATTATTATCAGTCTTATTTTATAGTTGTGAAAATTTAGGTTTAGTTATGTAAAGTTACATGCCCAAAATGACACAGCTAAAAAGTGACATAAGTAGCCTTTGAATCCATGTCTATTTGAATCCAGGACCTACCTTGTACTTAATATTTTCCTCTTCAAAGCACTTTGGAGGTGCTTTGGAAGTATATATACATGTAGTACATATACATGTATGTGTGTGTTTATACATATATATTGATATGTATGCATGTGACTAATAAATGCCTTGTGACTGACAATTTATTAGGCAATACCAAGAATAACTAATCATTAGAAAATATCTTTATTTTTAGCAGTGTTGCTTAATGAAGTATTCCAGATAAAAGACTTTCTCATAATTGAAATGTATCCCTTTAAGCAATAAATGCTTCTTTTTCTCTCCCTCCCTCTCTCTCTCTCTCTTTTTTTTTTGAGAGAGAGCAAAACACCACTTTTAACCACTTAGTTCTCTGTAAATTCAATTAATGATATTAAAATGATTTTAATCATGAGTTATAGACATAGACATTATGGGAAAGAATTAATAGATTCCAAGCTCTATGGAATAACTTTCTGTAGGATTACAAAATGCCACACCAGTTACTTTCGCTTTTTAATCATTTCCCCCTTTTCATAAGCTGAAATATTGGAAACACAGCTTGTGCCCTCTCTAAAGGTTTGCAACTTGGCTTTCTGAAAAATATATTTTTGTTGTGTTGGTTGAAGTTTTCATCTCCTTTGTGATTTCTTTAAACTAAAACATATTCATCATCAGAAGAAAAGAATGATACCTGAGCAGACAGAAATCAAGTGACAGTTGACTTCAAGTTCCTTTTTGATATTTGATATAGAACATAATTCAAAGTTTAAACCATATTATAAGGTGCATCTTTGTTAAGATGAGAAGAATGGAACCCTATATGTCTTGGATTGAGTAGAACAACTTCCTTGTGAAATTTTATGCCCAAAGGCACTGTTTTATGAGTTTAAAACAATGAGGAATCATATTGGAGGACAAAATGATCATTACACACAGATGCACACACGCGTGTGCATATACACATGTCTATGTATTTATTGACACTTTTAAAGACTGAGGCTAGAATCATATGCACAATATTATTATACTCAATTAAGTTTTTGTTTAAAAACAAAATAATTTTAACAGAAGTACAAATAGATCAAAACCAGTAATAAGTTTTCTTGGTGCAGTTCTCCTTAGTCTTTACATACGAATGTTCTAGATTAATATTATTTTAATAACAAACCAGTCTACTGTGGGAGAATCTAGACCATTAGTATGTTTAAGAACTAATTTCTTAAACTAAGGATAATATGATTTTCAGGAAACTTCAAGACTTGCTAAAATATTTACTAGCATTTTAAAACCATGAGAGGCTATATCCACAAATTATTTTAAAGTAAATCATTTTGTAAGGCAGTAAATGTTTAGCAATAATATGATTATTTTGAGCCATCTAACGCCAGGTTTAACTTGGATACATCAAAAATGATTCAACTACCTGTATACACAGAAGCTACCTTTCAGATTTTTCTTTGAGCCAGAGAGGTGCACGGTTGCTGAGCCCAGAACCTGGCACAGAGCAGCTGCTCAATAACTATTTGTCAAATAAAGAGTAAGTTCATTTCATCAGAGTAAAGGATGACCTATTGCAGAATGACTGAGGAGTCTGGCTTCTGGCCAAAAACCTTTGTGTGATTTTTCAGGCCCAATCATAAGCAGTGAAAAAGATTCTACCTGGCGGCCTCATGGGGTGAAACCACCCTCTGCAGGACCTGATGTACACACAGCCAGTGCATGGTGGTCTCTGAAGGGAGCTGCAGTCAAGGACTCAGGCCCCCTGGTCAGCCATGCTCTCGTGCATATCCCCAATCCTAGCCCAGGTGTCTCTATTTGGAAGTCACCTTATTGGGAAACTTGAAGTCACTTTTCCTCACTCTGGAGTCAGGTCCATAACACTATAGGAAACTTTTGTTGGTACAGGAAGGAGTCAGTGCTTTCCCTGATTTAGTCTCTTGCTTATGCTATTGCAGCAAGTGATTAAAGGCTTCACTGTTCCTTCCATTTGGCTTGTTACTTTATTTCAGTATGTGAAGTTGGCTACTTCGATACCTGACAGCTCAGCTCTCTCTCCAGCTCAGCTGAGTCCCTGACAGTGAATTGTATGGAACAGTTAATTTGTTCCTGTGGTACTTGACAGTGTCCAGTTTCCTTGGCCTTGACAATGCCTCACCCCGATCGCATCACATCCCCACCATATCCCCAAGTTGCTTCACTTGCAGACACACACTGACTTTTAGAAGAAGCCAGTTTGAATTCAGTGGTGAACATAGAAGGAACTGAAGTGTATAGGACTTGATTTGATCTTTCATGAGATGCCCTCCAGATGCACTGCAGCTAAAGGCACTAGAACAGGGGTCTGCAAACTAAGGTCTAAGGGCCAAGTTTGGCCCAAGACCTGTTTTGGGATGGCCTTCTTTTGCATGACCTGCAATGAGGAATAATTTTTAAAGGTTTGAAAAGATAAACAAAAAAGAATATATGACAACGATCATACGTAGCCCACAAAGCCTAAAACATTTACTGTCTGGCCTTTTACAGAAAATGTTTATGGACCTCTGCACTAGAACATAAGCCCTCTGAGGGCAGGAGTTTTGTCTGTTTTGTTTACTATTCTTTCTCAGTAACTAGAAAAATGCCATGGCTAAAATTAATTAAATTATTTTAAGCTTATATACCATCTAATTTGATCTTCTAAACTAAGTTATACATTAAATAATAAAACTATTACAAAACATATTTTAACTTCCTACCTTAACAAATATGCCTATAAAATGACAAAACTGGCAAATATGATAGAAGATGTTCTATTGAGGGACTAAGAATATTTGGGTGAGAAATAAAGAAATACATAGTCTATCAATTATATATATTTCATAAAATATGTTTTCTTGCTTTCAATTCAACAAAATCTTTAAGTTGTTATAATCAAATTTTTTCATAATTTGTGCTCTACAAATCCTAACTCAAAGAATTAAAAAATACAGTTATTTTAAAAGTGTACAAAATGTAAATATATATGCATCAAAATATATGCATTAAAGGATGGAGAATCAAAAATAAAATAACTTTGTTTTAAATTATTTTTAAATATTCAAAAACATCTAATAAGAATAAAGACAGAGGGAAACATATAATATTAAATATCAAATTTTTAAGTTAGAATTATTTAAATAAAACTGAAATCATTACTCAATTGAAGTAGTTATTAGTAGTTATTAGTTGTGTCCATCCAGTTGCCTTGCCAAACTAAAGGTCTACATACCCACTCTTTCAAAAATGATGAGTTGTTTAATATTTCACAATTTCCCTCAACCACCAAATGCAACTGTTGCAAATACCTTGCTAATTCACAAATTTGTACTTCTGAAAACGGGAATTGATCCAGGAAAAGAAACGAAAGGGAAGCTCAGCGTTATTGGAAAGTGATCCTTTTCGTGTGAGAAAACTTTGCTCTCCTGTTGATGAGAGCTTCCAACACAATCTTCCCAATACTTTGAAGCTGTGTTCAGCTGGGAAATGGGCAATGGAAAACCCTCAAATCCTGGAGTTGGACATGGTCCCCTTTTCTTAGGAGGACACAGAGCAAGAAATTTTGAGAAGTGTTTCCTTGTGGTCTGAAAGCTGTCACAGGAGCGCTGAAGGGCACTGAGCTAGTGCCCATATGCCTATGCGTACTCTAATAAATTCACTTTATTCTCATTTGTTAGATTTAGGACCTTCTATCATGCAGGACACAGAAAAGGGGCCTCTCTGCCAGGTCTAAGGGTGGTACTTCTTCCAATAAGGGAATGAAGTCAGTACTATCACTATCTTCATTTGAGATTACGAGGAAAGGGGCACATAATGGCTTGATTTACACAAAGATGGCCTGGTAGTAAGTGGTAGAGGCAGATCCAACCCAGTAAAGTTAAATTCAGAACACAAGACTTAAAAACTACACAGAATAATGCCATGAATCTTTTAGGATTACTAAGGACTAAATTATTTGCTGCTTTCCACCCTCTCTGTACAGACCTCAGAGCCCATCCATCTTCAGTTGTATCCTTCTCTACTGTTACAAAGTTGCTGGATGTCCTGTTGCTTTTTCTAACCTACTGCAGCACCTTTGCTCTGAACTGCTTCTATATTTATTATCATATTTTTGCTTTCTTTTTTCCTTCTTTCCCTTCTCTTCCCTGTGATTACATTTGTCTGTCTTCAGTCAGTCCCTCTAATTATCCTGTTTGAGATTATGCGATGCCAAATAAAAAATATCTTTCATCTGTCTCTAATTGTTCTTCAGGAAGACAGATTTTACATCACAAACTGAATCATATAAACTGAAACAGGTAAACTATAGAAATCATGATATTCCTTGGCAAGTTATTTTTTAGTTGTATTATTCTGTCTTGCCACGTTTTAATTGTTCATGGAAAACAGGAAGACTTAAATGTGCAGCATGTGATTAAACTTTGTAGTCACTATGGATTCCAGTGGAATTCTCCACAGTGACAAAGCTACTTGTCCAGCTATTCAGGCTTCATTTTTGCATGTGATAAAGTATTGTTATGATCATGTTACCCTGATAAGAAAAAAGCAAGTCATACTATGCAGATTTGTGTGGGAAGTGACTTTTCACTCAAAGTGCACTACAGCCAAGAAATAAATTTGTGTTGTGAGATCTGGCTGCAACATAACTTTAATCCTTAACTATTAAATTTTTGTTCCCCTGTAAAATAAAGCAATTGAGCTAATATTAATTATTTCCGTTTATCTCAATGTCTTAAGAGAAAAGGAGCCTATGAGAAGTATATTCATAATTCCCGTGCAACAGTTTGAACGGACAGGGGTCAATAGGGTGCTTCTTCCACTCTTAGGTATTGAAACAAGATGGAAGAAGCACTAAAAGACAATGAATACCGTACCATGGTTTGGGACAGATACTGTGTATAACTTCCCTATTTACTTAGTGCTTTGAGATGGAGTTCAATCCTAATGACTTTCCTGTGTGAAAAGCACCAAATGGGGACCAATGAAAGTGAGCCATGGCCCCAAAGTGGATTATTAAAATGACGCTCTTCGTCATCTACATGCATCTCAAGGGAGTTTCTTAGACTTTTCTACTTGGGGACCATGGATGGGAGAATGCTAAGGGTGAGGAGAGTGGACAGGCATTTGATATTACTTTTATTTTTTAAAATATTTTACTTTTTGGGCTTTCCTGGTGGCGCAGTGGTTGAGAGTCTGTCTGCAGATGCAGGGGACGCAGGTTCGTGCCCCGGTCCGGGAAGATCCCGCATGCCGCAGAGCAGCTGGGCCCGTGAGCCATGGCCGCTGAGCCTGTGCGTCCGGAGCCTGTGCTCCGCAACGGGAGAGGCCACAACAGTGAGAGGCCCGCGAACCGCAAAAAAAAAAAAATTTTACTTTTTTCCCCAAGTTTTATTGAGAGATAACTGACTTACACCGCTGTATAAGTTTAAGGCATACAGAATGATGGTTTGATTTATAGATATTGTGAGACAATTACCACAATAGTCTCAGCTAACGTCAACCTCCACATATAGATACAATAAAAATAAGACAAATAAAAAAAGAGAAAAATTTTCTCCCTTTGATGAGAACTCTTAAGATTTACTTTCTTAAAAACTTTCCTATATATCATACAGCAGTGGTAGCTATAGTCACCATGTGGTACATTACACCCCTGGTACTTATCTATCTTACAGCTGAAAGTTTGTACTTTTTGACCACCTTCCTCCAAATCCCTGTCCTCCCACCCTCTGCCTCTGGTAACCACAAGTCTGATCTGTTATACCCATAAAATATAAATGGGTATGTCTTCACACACACACACACACGCATGCACAGGCACACACACACACACACACACACACACACACACACACGCACATTCTTAAGGTGATTGATTCTGAAAACCATGTGGATGAGCTAAGAAGTAACTTCAATGAGATCATTTCCTCCCCTCAAATTTCTTTAGCTAATATTATTATTGAACAACTGTATTATCATTAGGACATGAAAATCCATAGAATTACCCTTTGGTTTTCAGGAATTCAGAATTCTAGCCACACCCTGTATCTAAACAGTACCTCAAATCTCAAATGTTTCTATGGCATTTTTAAAGAGTCTTCAGCACCAAAGATTTACTCCCTCTTCAGTAGGTACCAACAACAAGACGATAAGGACCCCCAAACTAAGTGTTGAATTCCATTTACCTTGACTGGGCAGGACAAGAGCAGAAGAAATGTGCTTTCATCGGCTGGCAATAGCTGTAAACAATAGTAAAGATAGCTATTAAATACTGAGCGCATACTGCTGAATGTTTTACATAATATCTCATTTAAGTTCCCAGCAAACATTGCAGTGGTTAAAGGAGACTCCAGAGATAGACTAACCAGATTTGAATTCTGGTTTCACCATATCATGAACTGTGTGGCATTGAGCAAGTTACTTAACTTTCTGTGCCTCAGTTTTCTCTTCTGCAAAATGCTGATGTATGCACAGAGCTCTACCTGGCATATAGTAGTACATACGGCATAAAACCCTAGAGGGCTGGCAATGCTTTCCGCATTTCAGATGAAGAAACTGAATCTTAGGGAGGCTCACCAACTTTCTTAGATTACATAATTTGTAAGGGCCTGGATTTGGTAACAGCACTGGAAATGAAGAAGAGAATTCTGTGACAGATGTTGCCAAGTCAGCCTTATTATTTATAACTGTTATTATTAGATTTTACAGAACTTAGCAACTGTTTAAACTTAGGGAGTAAAACACTTCTGATTATTTCTATACTCGACAAGAATGCTAAAAACACAAACTCCATCTGTTATTTTTGGTTGAACCAAAATGACATGCTTCTGGCCACTTTCACAACAGCTTTTAGAACCAAACAGCCTTGAAAAGCTTAGATTCATTTAAGTCATTGTACCTCCAACTTGAACATAAATCTGTTTTTCATTCAGTTCTTTTTTAGGACATGCAACACAATTAAGAAGCATAACTATAAACACAAAGTTATTTATAAAGATCAATGTGTTCTGCCCCACATCATTTGCAGGGAAAATTGTGTGTGAATTTTCCCCCCAGAAATCTGTACAATCACACTTAAAGCAAACAGTCTTAAAAGTGAATGCTTCTGTGGGGTTAAAAAGCAGTTCAGAGAGGACTTCCCAGCAGTGTTTTGCAATTTGGGGAGGAGTGAATATCTTTTTATAAAATCACTCAGTGAGTCCTTTTGTAAGCCTACACATTTTATTCTGTTGAGGCTTGGTATTTAAGAAAAACATGGTGTGTTGAAGAGTTTGCCTGCTTTGGTTTACTCCTCATTTACGTGGTGTGGAATCTTAATTAATTCAAAGCCATTTAATAATAAGGCTACTGTTGTGTAGAAGAAGCTAGGCATTATGGTAGTAACTAAATGCCTTGAGCGTCAAGAATATTTCAAGTTTCTGGAGAGAGCCAAGGCATCACGAGGGCCTCATTCTGCCTTTGCTTTTAGCCCACAAGCCCCTCTGATTTTAACGGCTCCCAAACACAGCCATCCAAGATTTTGTCCCATGTAGGGGAGGGGTAACTGAGTACGTTTTTGATTGGTCTCTGTGTGTTGTGTACGAGAAGGAGGGGGAGGAAGATGATGACTCGCACTGAGTATGACCAACTGGGGCCCCAATTATATGCAGTTTTGTATTTCTTGGAAAACATTTCTTAAGCTCACTCAGGTGGTCTGATTTATCAAACAGCTTTGTCTTCTACTGCTGAGTAATCCTACTATAAATGGGAAAGGCACCCAGTAAAATACAGAGTGACTTAAACAAAAAGTGTGACCCTCATAAGTTCCAGAACTCTCAGAAGGTTTTTTTTTTTTTTGCTTCAAATGCTCAGTTACTTTGTTCAATGGGTCTAAACAAGCCCTAGGCAGGGAAGTGAGAACTAGAATACAAGGCCCCGCATAAATATTAAAGGAAACATGGAGACATCTCTGCTAATTGAATCTTTGAATCTCCTCTAATTGACATATCCTCTAATTGAAAAGGAAACTTCCCTAAGGATTGATCCAAGGTAACCATTTCCATGGGAAATTTCCAAAACATGGCATTTGAGCATAGAAATGATAAAACAGTAAAATACTAGAAATAGTATCAATGGTAAATTGGTATGCCATTTTCATTACTTTTTTGGATTGTAAAGAAATATATATTAATTGTAAAATAAATCTGGGAATTAGAGAACACCATTAAGAGGAAAATAAAAATCCAATTCCCTAGAGATAATTTATTGTCCTATTACAAATATAATATACACTTTAATATAAAATAACTTTGAAGCTACAGAAAATAGAATGAAAAAAGTTATTCATGATCCTTACAGATTAAAGGCAACTACAGTTAGTCTTGACTGGTTAGGTGATGTGATTAATTTTGTTACATCAAGGACGTTGAAAACTTAATAGTTAATTTTCATAAAATCAACTTAAAATCTTGGATTTTAATTAAGCTCAGCCTAATTAATACCAAGGTAAGATATAGCCGATCATGCAATCATTTCACATTTTAAATACATGTATATATTGCTAATATTCAAGAGTCTCATATGAATCAGTCTCCTTATGGAGTCAAATGTGAGAAGCACAGCTCAGTGCCATAAATAAATTGAAAAAAGTTTATCCTATAGACTCCTCCACACCCAGCTGAAACCCCACACTAATACTTTCAAGAGTCCCTTTATTCACTGTCTAATTCTTCATACCCAGCAGCAGTTGATCAGAAACCTCCTGCAATTGAAACAGCAAAATTTCCTTTCCACATTTCAGGCTCTTAATATGCAATTTCAATTTAGAAGCTCTGGACAGTTGCACTCCCAGCTTCAGTCCAATGCCTTCTACCTCTTTAGCCAACTGTTTTCCTAAACACCAGAGAATCACGAAGATCAACTCTCCTTCCTCAGAATGTGGGAAAGGAGAGAAATTCTGTTGCAAATAACTATTTGTATGTGTGTAGGAGATGGAGAAAGAAAAACAGTGAACACTTTCCTGGTTGTTTATTTTTCACCTGTCATATGAACAAAATATGGAGTTTTGTTGGATTCTATTTGCACTGTCCGGTTTGAACTATAAAGTTGAGGCATATTTTTCTTTATGGCCTAGGTATTATTGAATATCCAATGAGCCACATTAAAACATTGTAAAATAGTTGAATTTAGATGTGTGTGTGGGGGGGGGGTTGGGTAAATGTGTCACTGTACATGCAAATAAATAATTACCAATATGAGGTTAAAGAAGGGAGCTTTGGAACCTAAATAAAAAAATAAATTCACCAATGTTCAGCATATTGCTGAACATGATATTTCATTTTGCTCATGATATTTCCTTTTGTATTATGAGAAACCTGTTTGTAGTCAGGGAAATCTTTTCATGAGAAAGTGGGTTATAAATACTCTGCAAATTAGACTTATTACAATCTTGAAGAATAAAAGATGAAGCCAAAATAAAATAAGAAAAGGGAACATAGCAATTTTAAAAATGAAGACCTCACACATATACCAAAAAAACCCCCAATAAAGTTGGAAAATTACTGGAATTTTATGTCTTTCTATTATCACCTTACATGGAATGAAGACCATAAATGATAAAATTTGAATTAATTGTCAACTAGCTGGACTAAATGCATGTTTAAACAGATATTATTTTAATTTAATTATGTTTTTATATCAATTCTCTTTCATGGGTATTAGGGTGATTCCTTTCTGAATAACAAAATTTTGAGTGGGGAAAAAATAGACAAAATTTCGGTATATAAGGAAAATTAAATTTTTTTGTTTTTACATATGCCACAGAACTACCAAAATTATAAAGTTAATTGATTTATTTTAGACTAAAATGGATATTTCTCTTCTGAAACACACTAGATTATCTTATTTGACCACCTACAGTTCTCCTCAAATTTAATATGCCTGGGTCACCTAAGAGTCTTACTGAAATGTAGATTCTTCCTCACTAGGTACAGGGTAAACTGAGATTCTGCCTTTCTTTTTTTTTTTTTAACATCTTTATTGGAGTATAATTGCTTTACAATGGTGTGTTAGTTTCTGCTTTATAACAAAGTGAATCAGTTATACATATACATATGTTCCCATATCTCTTCTTTCTTGCTCTCTCTCCCTCTCACCCTCCCTATCCCACCTCTCTAAGGTGGTCACAAAGCACAGAGCTGATCTCCCTGTGCTGTGCGGCTGCTCCCCACTAGCTATCTACCTTACGTTTGGTAGTGTATATATGCCAGTGGTGTTTTATGCAAGAAGAAATCTACCCTTCAATTTATAAGAATTGTTTTTTCTCTCCTAAAACCTACCTCTTGCAAAAGCCCTTTCCTGATTAGGTTAAAGAAAATTAAATTCCAAAAGCCATCAAACTGCAAGAAAAATCAAGGAGTACTTTTGGTTGCTAATAAGCATCTAAACTCCAAGAAGTAATATTAAAAACAAACAAAACAACCAAACCATAGTGCATAAACGTGCTCATGTCGCCAGATAACTTTTATCTTTAAAGTTCTCTCTTTGAAAAATATAACCAGAATTCTGACCTCTGAAAATATATTCAGCAAAGGTATATGATCTTACTATAATTTTCAAATTATAAACAGTTTTCAACACAGTCAATTTGATTTTGTTTTTTTCAAGGGATGTGAACAAAAGGGCATCTCAAAGCTTTACAGTTATCTTAAAAAAGCAAAGTTAAATATGCATGCATTATTTGTGTTAGAAAAAAATCCAAAATGGAGTCAAGATCAGTTTAGGCTGATCCTTTCGCAAATTTTTATTAACGTTTTTATTTTTTAAAGATTTATCACCTCCTAACACAAAGGGGGAAACAGCTATATATTCAATTACAAGTGCAGAAACATATAATACCATTCAATCTTGAAAATGTAACAGCCATGAGAGCATCCAAGATTAGTGCTTTCTGAATGGCTTCTGAGAATTTCTTCATTTAACACATACAATTGTCCATGATCTCTTCTGACTTGGACCCAGAATTTTTACCAGTGTCAGTTTTAAATAAACACATAATCCATTCAGATTCTGTTTCAGAATATTGATATGTCATCACCTCAGTCAAGTTGTTTTGTACTAATCATGAACAATTCTGCACACTGGCCAAATCTTAGAGGACAGAGTGGAGCTAGTAATATTTTTATTTGGTAGACTGAGATACATATAAAATTTATAAATGGATGCACTTGTCCTGGTTTAGTATTTAGGATGCATGCTTTTTGCAATTTATCACAACTGATGTGAGTTAAAATGCCTACTTCGCACAGTATTCAATTCTTAAAAGCTGAAGACATAAGAAACAATTTTTAGATGGGTAAAAATATCTTCAGTTTGAAGACTGTTGCTTTAATGTGCAATGCTACTGCCATTAGATTCCTGTGCATCCAATAAATCTATATTATGAAAGTATATTTATAATGTAGAAAGACCTTAATGAAATATTTATAAGTGAAAAATTCCTCAAAACATACATTTATTGAATGCTGTTGATATATTGGGTCTATATTTTTATAAAGAGAATTATAGAGATATACACACAAACATGGAATCAAATATCTGTTAAGTTACACATCAAAATTGTAATAGTGGTTTATTCTTAGGTTGTGGAATTATGGTTAACTGGCTTCATTTCTCCATATGATTTTTGAAGTTTCAGGTATTAAGCATGATCTACTTTCTAACTGGAAAATGTTTTATATGTGCGTGTGTGTATGTGTGTAACTTTTTTCTTCAAAGAAATTCTCTGAAATCCACCTCCCTATAGAGATTTTGCAGCAAACAAACATTTAGCCATAAATAATAACATTAACAGCCTCATTTTGTATTGTATTGATAATACAAACATTTCTGCTAAAGGGTGAACACCATTCTTTGATTCTAGTTAATACAAATGTTTGATTTCAAGCTTACCAAAGACATCAAAGTTCAGAGAGAAAGGACCTTATTCTACAATTAAGGTTTTCTAGGACAATAAAATTGCCATGGATAAACCAATTTGCCTATTAAATGCTTAAAGATGATTTAATGTCAGCCATAACTCATGCAAAGCATTGCTGAGAGAGGAGGTTTATTCCATAATGGCTGAGATGAATGAGTTTTCCTATTGGCTTATTTCTTCAAGGAAAACAAAATACCATTGAGAGAATATATAAGGCAATTTAACAATTGACAGTTGGAAAATTAGGCAATTTAACAGTATGAATCACTGACTACCCCTTCTGGAGAACAATTTATCCTGCCCTATTTTGTGAAATACTGAGAGCTAGTTTAGGTTGCAAATTTGGTGATAATCATGATAAACTCTAGTAGTCAATTCAATTCAGCAAATACTCATGAACAACTACTTTGTTTTGCTAGGCTGTGAGCCTAGCCTCTGGAGCCAGCTCTGGAGACAGAATTCTCAAGTAAAATCTGGATCTAGCATTTCCTAACTCTGAGACATTGGACAAAGTTATACAACCTCTCTCTGCCTCTGTTTCCTCAGGTGTAAAAGGAGATTATAACTATCTCATAGGGTTAAATAGGCTAGATGCATGAGGGTCCAATCACATCTCACCAAGCAAAATCAGAAAATGTCACCTTCTCAGATGCAAACAGTGTGTCTTGGGCATCACCCATATGAGAAGGTGATTAATAGATAAGCTTATGGAGTCTCTCAAGTTAGTCCCAAATTATTTTTTTGTAAAAAGCTCCCGTATTTAATCAAGGAAGCTAGAGTGTTTATCAATTGTATTATAATATGCTTGAATCTTTGATAAAGATAATTACAGAATAAAAATTGTATCTGTAAACTGAAATGGACCAGTATTAAACTGAAAGGGTACAGACAAGAAATAATTTTATTTTTCTTCCATTATTACCTTCAAACATTTGCAGTTAAATCTTTCTTCACTGTCCTTTAAAGATTTATTGAGTAAATTCTATAATTCTCTGCCAGTTTTAGATTTTAAATTCCAATCCACTCTAATCCAATTTAAAACGTTAAGCTCGTATGCAATTTATGGCTCAGATTTGGAAGAGGCATGGTCAGCTCTCCCATATCCCCCTTCCTTCCCTTTTCTGGGTCCATTTCCTCCAGAATTTTAAAGACCACGATTAGTGTTTAGAGCAAAGGGGCAAAGAGGCAAAGACTTTTTACTTAACTGGGCTAATGTAGTTCTTGTCTGCCTTTTGTGGCTTCTCTGGCTGACATCAACCTACTGTGCCATTGAGGGGCAGTAATGCCAGCGACCCCCTCGTGGAGCACTCCTATTGGGGGTGGGGGGCAGTCAGGTGGTACAACTTTCCAATTTTTGCAGTGCCGACTTGACCTTCAGCCTTAATACACTGCAGATGTTCCAGTGTTTGACTACAGCTTCTCTCTCTACTCCCTTATCTCCCTCTAATTCTAGTCTTGCCCCAGCTAGATCTTCCCAGATGGCAAAATGTCAATCTGCTGCATACAAAGAAGTCCATCCAGGAAATGAGTTGCCAATCTTACCTTCTCCTCTTGATTCTTTTGGAGCTATTCCCCAGCTGGCTTGACAGGAGGAGAAGGAAAGGATGTCAAAACATCCTTCCTCGTACCATATGATATCACTTATATGTGGAATCTAAAATATGACATAAATGAACTTATCCACAAAACAGAAACAGACTCACAGGCATAGAAAACAGACTTGTGGTTGCCAAGGAGAAGGGGTGTGGGGGAGGGATGGATTGGGAGTTTGGGGTTAGCAGATGCAAACTATCATATTTAGAGTAGATGAACAACAAGGTCTTACTGTATAGCACAGGGAACTATATTCAATATCCTGTGATAAACCATAATGGAAAAGAATATGAAAAAGAATGTATATATATATATGTATAACTGAATCACTTTGCTGTACAGTAGAAATCAATACAACATTGTAAATCAACTATATGTCAATAAAATAAATTTTTAAAAATCCTTCCTCAGGTAGAAGACTCAGGATTTTCTGAATGCAATGATTTTTCTAACGGTTGGGAAGGGAGAGAAGGATTCAGGAAGTGGTTGAGAGTAGCCAAGCTGATATAGATACTTTAAATAAACCCTGGACAAAGTTCTGGAGTCTATTGTTTTCAGTTCTATTTTGAATAGTCCAGCGGTAGATAGAATAATGGCCTCCCAAAGATGTCCATGTCCTACTCTCTTGGACCTATGAAAATGTTGTATTCCATGACAAAGAAAAATTAAGGAAGCAGATGAATTTAAGCTTACTAATCAGCTGGACTAAAGATAAAGACATTACCCTGATGGATTATCCAGGTGGACCCAATGCAATCACAAGGGTCATTAAATGTAGACAAGGGAAGCAGAAGAGTCAGTGTCAGAGTGATGCGATGTGAGAGAGTTGAACAGCCACTGCTGGCTTTGAAAATGGAAAGGGACCATGAGGCAAGGAATATAGGCAGCCTCTAGAAGCTGGAAAAGGCAAAGAAACAGATTCTCCCTTAGAGACTCCAGAAGGAATGTAGCCCTACAGACACCTTGATTTTAGTCCAATGATACCCATTTCAGAGTTCTGACCTCTAGAACTGTAAAATAACAAATTTGTGTTGTCTAAGGACACCAAGTTTGTAGTAGTAATTTGTTTTAGCAGCAATAAGAAATTAATATAAGGTCCTAGTAATCAATTTTATTACAAAAATAAAAATCCCTCTCTCTTTCCTGTTTTGTGACCAAAAGAGACCCACATCATAATTTGCTAATGTAAATGTTCTGCTTTACTTTGAAATTACAGCCTGGGTTTGTTATATGCTAAATGGAGCTGTTCACTCAGATTCAACACACTGCTCCACATTTATAAAGCAGTGATTCCATTTAATTTTTTTTTCCATAAGAGACATTAATATGTGTGAGAGAATGCATTAATTCATGGTCAGAGAACTGTTCATCTCTTCTGCATTGAAATAGTAGGCTTGAACACACTAAGAAAGGTTTTACATACCAGGCCAGGAAGTTTGAAATAAATTCAGTAGCCAACCAGCAGTCATCGAATACTTTGAGGCAGAAAAGAGACACTCTGAGAATGAACATATGAAAAATTCCTCTGGCAGTAATGTGTATAATTGTTAGCAGAAGGAGGATAGACAATAGAGAAACATATAGATATTTATTTCTTTAGTACAAGCAGGTGATAATAACTATCTGAAACAAGAACATGGTAATGACAACAAAAAGGGAGAGATTAATTGAAAATAAATTGTCAATAAATTTTAGTGATTAACTTGATATGAAAGGACAGACATGAATGAGTCAAAGATAAATTCTAATTTTTGTATATGAATGACTAGGAGACTGAGGGTATAAAACTGCTGTGAAAAAAAATGTAGAAAGGAAGATGATTATGGATAATGTTGAAATAAATTTGTAGACTCAAGATGGAACTGCTCCTCCTGGGGTGCCACTCAGCAAACCAAAATTTATACAGCATTTAAATTTATACAGTGTCTCTGTAAATGCTCTGCTTGACCAGAAATGTAGTCTATCCAACCAGCCAATCCCCAAAAGCCAAGCCAACTCTGGGCCCTGTACTTATTTCCTTGTTCTTTATTTATTTTCTATTTCTCTCTTCCTTGTTCTTTATTCCTTATCCTATAAAAGCTTCCTGCCTTTCACTCCATTTTGCAGTTCTCTGCACCCTTGGGAATAGAGACTGCCCACTTTATGAAGGGTTAAAGTGTATTTGTATTGCCTTCTTTAATTATTTAAAATAATAATAAAACCATTAATACTTTGCTAGGCACTTTACAGCTAAAAAGCACTAGAAATTTGTACTGGGAAAAATAAACTTCAGAGACTAATAACGTATTTCCAGAGTAATAGTCATTCTTCTCATTTATCATTAATTAATTTCATTGAAACTTAAGCCTGATTCTCTTGAAAGAGAGTCTAAGAGAAATACAAATTAATGCTTCTCTTAATTCATTCGGGCTACTAATAACAAAAATAGACTGGGCATCTCAATAAACATTTATTTCTGACTGTTCTGGAGCCTGGGAAGTCCATGATCAAGGTGCCAGCAGATTCTGTGTCTGGTCAAGACCCACTTCCTGATCCATAGGTTGACATCATCTCTCTGTGTCCTCATGTAGAAGAAGGGACAGAGAGCTCACCTGGGTCTATTTTATAAGGGCACTAATCCTATTCATGAGTGTTCCACCCTAATGACCTAATCACCTCCCAGAGGCCCCACTTCCAAATACTGTCACATTGGGGATTGTTTCACCATATGAATTTTGAGGGGACAAAACCCACTATGGTTGTTTTGCTGGGGAACAGATACACAGAGCTCTTTATGTTGTCATTTAGAAGGTGGGTCTACTGAGTTGCATTTTTATTTATTTTTATTTTTGGCTGTGTTGGGTCTTCGTTTCTGTGAGAGGGCTTTCTCTAGTTGCAGCGAGCAGGGGCCACTCTTCATTGCGGTGCATGGGCCTCTCACTGTCGTGGCCTCTCTTGTTGTGGAGCACAGGCTCCAGACACGCAGGCTCAGTAGTTGTGGCTCACGGGCCCAGTTGCTCCATGGCATATGGGATCTTCCCAGACCAGGGCTCGAACCCATGTCCCCTGCATTGGCAGGCAGATTCTCAACTACTGCGCCACCAGGGAAGCCCCTGAGTTGCATTTTTAAAAACTAGTCTTAAAACCACCTATTTGTCTCTCACTGAAGATAGCTCAGGCAGAAGTAAAAAACACAGGGTAACTTTCTTACTTTCATTTTCTTAAACTTCAAAAACATCTGACTTAAGGAGCAGCATATCAGAGCTGCTTCTAGCAAATATTGCTGGTGGGTGAGGTGTCCAATTACAATTGCCATCGTGTCAGTAAGAACAGTGTATTGAGAAGCCTGTTCACTACCTCTTTAAAAAGTCAGTTATTAAATCATTCCTCGATTTTCTCCATGTTTATTTGTGCTTACTTTTATAATGTTTCTGCAGAACTATGTATCAATTTGGATTCTATTCAGTAAATAGAAACCGTCCAGGTATTTTGAGCAGAAAGAGTGGAAAAATGACACCTGTAGAATGTTTAAAGGGCTGGAGTAAAGGGATCTCATTGAGACCTGTACCACAGAAGGCCACAGAACAGACCACCAGAGTAGCTACTACCTCAACCGCACTCCAGAAGGGTTAGTAACCTGAAGGATGCCAAAGGAAGTTTTAGGTTCAAGAACCACACTTCTCAGTAGCACACTGACGATCAAGAAACCAGGATTGAGAAGCTGCTGCACCACCACTGTTAACTCCTTCTCAATACCAAAGCTGGTGACTAGACATGGAATTCTGCTGCAGAAAACAAAAACAAAACAATTATTTCTCCATCCCATGGGTTACAGCAGGAAACAGCCAGCAGTAGAAGGAAGATGATGTTTGTCTCATTTCTATCTTCTAAATCTCAGACAGTGCATTTAATAGGCAGAAAATGATTTATAGCTAGAAAGCTAACTACAAGGAAATGGAGTATTTAGCTTTACAGGACACACAAAACAAGAAGGTCCCCAAGAAATAGGTAAAAAACGTAAATATTGGGTGCTAATTAATCATATCCAACACAAAGCTTCATTTTAAAACCTTTACCTTATTTACTGCCCAAGTTGTTCTATTTCTCTTCAGTTGTTGAATGTAAATGAGATATGATATCTTATTAAGGCATAGTCTTCGCCAATTAATTAATTATATAAAAATCACTTAACCCTCAAAGTTCTCAAACTTTCTATTAACCAGAACCTTGGAGTTTCACCACAAAAATAATAACTCATCCTCATTTTGATGATCTTAAAGCCCAGTACTCCTTTTAAACTACAGAACTGTCTGTACACCAATATGAAGAGTATACTTCTTAAAGTTTGCCAAGGTTTTTCATTTCAGAGAAAGTATTTTATTTCAAATGTATTATCTTATGATACAAAAAAAGAAATTATGACACATTCTGTATACGTAGACTATTCACTTATCTAGTCAGTGCAAGATGTTTTTTCACCTGATTTAGCTTTTCTAAAATCTTACATTTGAACTTCCAAATTATTTAAAAGATACAGTGAAGAGGCATCTTAGGTCCATGGAGAAAAAAATGGCATCCTGGACTGGCAAGGCTTTTTGGACATCAACAACCTGATTCTAAAATTTATATGGAAAGGTACAGGCCCTATAATAGGTAAAACAACCTTAACACAGAAGAATAAATTGGGAGCAATCACTTAATCAATATTAAGGCTTACTACTAGTTACAGTAATCAAGGTAGTATGGTATTGGTTGAGGGACAGAGACATAGATCAGTGAAACAGTACAGAGAAGTCAGACAGGCCCACACAAATATGCTCAACTGATTGTTGACCAAGGCATAAAAGCAATTTAATGGAGGAAGACTAGCGTTTTCAATAAATGGTGTCAGAGCAACTGACCCTACATCAGCAAAAGTATGAACCTCGAACTAAACCTCACACCTTATACAAAATAAATCAGAGACTTACATTATAAAATTATAAAACTTCTAGGAAATAAAACATTGGAAAAATCTTTAGCATATAGAATAAGACAAAGAGTTTTTGACTTGACACCAAAAGCATGAGCCATAAAAGAAACATTTGACCTCATTAAATTAAAAATTGTATCTGCCAAAGATGCTGTTACATGGATAAAAATACACACTACAGAGTGTATATATATCTGTATATATATATGTGTGTATATATATATATATATATATATCTTAAAACTCAATAGTTTAAAAAAACCCAGTTAGAAAATTGGCAAATTTTCACCAAAACGTTTCACCAAAGAGTTTATATACATGGCAAATAAGCACTTGAAAAGATGTTCTACATTATTACTCATCAGAGTAATGCACATTAAAACTACTATGAGTTATCAGCGGATACTTATCTCGAAATTAAAAAAAAATAGTGTGAGCACCAAATGCTGGCATGGATATGGAAAAACTAGATAACTCATACCTTGCTAGTAGGTATGTAAAATTGTACATTTACTCTTGAAAAAAAATTGGCATTTTCTTAAAAATCGAAGTATAAAGCTATCAAACTTCCCAACAATTACACTCCTGAGTATTTATCTCAGAGAAATGAAAACTTACATTCATACAAAATCCTATACATAGCTGTAATAGCCAAAAACTAGAACTAACTCAGATATTATTCAATGGGTGAATGGATAAACTATGGTACATCCATACCATGGATACTCCCTGTAATAAAAAAGAATAAACTATTGCTACACACAACAACCTGTGCATCACCAGAGAATTATGCTGAATGAAAAAACCAGTCCCAAAGGGCAACATACTATATGGCTCCATTTATATAATATTTTTGAAATAACAAATTTTTAAAAATGAAAGTAGATGAGTGGGTTGCCAGGGTTGGGGATGGGAGAAGGTGGAGGTAGTGAGTATGGTTATAAAAGGGCAACATGAAGGATCCTAGTTATGAGAATTATTACGTTTTGACTGTGATTATGGATATGCAAACCTACACATGTGATAAAATGTGATAGAGCAAAATACACATATACATGCACACAAATGAATATAAGCAAAACTGAGAAAATCTGTGAAAATATGTGATTGCATTCAATGTCAAACCCAGGTTGTGATACTATATTATAGTTTTGGCAGATATTACCATTGCGATAAAGGGTATAGGGTATCTATCTGTGTTATTTCTTACAACTGCATATGAATCTCCAATTATCTTGATACAAATTTCAATTAAAAAACAAAAAAATGTGAACAAATTGCTTTAAATTATACTCTAATTATACCACTTGTGCATATCACTCAAAAGCTATAATTTCAAATCTATTTATTAAAATATTTCACTGGAATATACTAATCATGTTTATACACATTTGCTTAAAACGATGAAAAGCTTATAATACAATGAAGGGACCTGAGAAATTTAGTGGCAATTTACTAATTTCCTTTAGTTAATATAATTTAATTTTGTTTTTAATATACGAATTATCTCCTGTTGAACAAATTTGTATGACAAAATAGTCCCTAATCTAAAGTGTGAAAAAAATGTTCAAGAGAAATTCCATGAGGAAAAAATAGAAAACTGTAAACATGAAATGTAGCCTCGATTCTTATGAAAACTAGATTTTTCTTTATAAAAATGCATCTTAGAGGAAAGATAGAGATCTAAGCCCCAAGTCTTATCCCCTCTGCACTTTGGACCAGATGCTGAGCTAAGACACATACCTGAATTCAACCTTTTTGTTTTTTGGTGTTCTTGGAAAATAGAGTCTATGCGATTATGCTTTTCATTCATCCAAAAGCTTTAAAAACCTTTGTTTACCACTTCCTTCGATACTTCCAATTGCGAGGTCAAAATCTGCGGAGTAAAATTATATTTCCTTGACTTCTGTGTTATAAATCCTCAGGTGAACTTTTTAAGCATCTCAAAGAAACATTGATTGAGTTTATTTCAGACTAAGCTAGCTTCCTCTAACAGTACTTTGAGCTCAAAATAATTGTGAGGGAGTGCCCTTTGCAAGGACTCAAGTAATAAGATGTGAATCCCTTATGCTAAAGAATAATTTTGAAGGTAAAAAAAAATGCCAGAGAAAGCTTGCTTTCTATCTTGGCACATTCCACACTTAATCCCATCATAGCTTCCACCTTGATCATACCAAAAAAAAGAAAAAAAAGTCCTAAAGTACGACCTTTAAAGTAAAAACAAAAGAAGTATATCATAACTTAAGGGAAAATTTTGTTCAAGAAACTTACACTAAATTTGTTGCAAATAAGTGCAAAATTTGATTTTGAAGTTCCTTGCTATTAAAACCAAATATTAAGTATAGTGAATCACTTAAACATTTTATTTTAAAAAAGCATAATAATAGGTAAGCTTTTTTTCTATCATTAAGTTATAAAGGACTGTGTTGCATATGGCTTTATGAAAGATAATAAATAATACAATGGTGATATCTTGAGAACAGTTTAGATAAAAGAGCAAATTATTTTTAAGAGGTGAATATTGATGTGTATTAAACATAAATATATGTGAGATTCTGTGGATGGAATATAGATAAAGTTCAGTAAAAATAGATTATAGATAACATTGAAAAATGGATAGAAGCTAATCCTTTCCTCATTCTAGTTTCCAACACTCAATCTTCCAGTCTTTCTGATTTCATCTTATAAATTCCCCTCAAATCCATATAATTCAATCAGGAACCTGCCACCACCCCCAAAACCTGGTTGCCATTTCAACCACTCACATGAGTAAGGTGGATGTCCAGTACCCAGCCAATTTTCCCAGGTGGCTCACTTATCAAATCAAGTTTTATATTTGATTAGCTGAACATAAGTGACATGTCTGCACCTTAAGGGATATTAGAAATTGTAGCTTTTGAGTTATACCTTAAAAAAATAAAACTCAAAATGCACTAAAACACAAAGATGTGAGTGTTGAAGAACTTTTAAGTGTCCACTTCAAAGGCTTTTCATGATAGAGATCCTTTCCTTATCTCCAGTCTCATTTCAAGCCATCACTACTCTTGTTTATCTGATGCAGCCATTACAAATTTCTTTCATTTCCTTAAATGTACCAAACTCTATCCTGACTCATGCCTCTATTCACTCAGTTCTTTATTCTTACAGTTCTCTTTCCCCACCTCTTGGATAATTTCTTCTCATTCTTGGAGTTTGAGACTAAAGATGATGTGATGGTTAGTTCTGTCAACTTACCACAGCTATGGTGCTCAGTCGTTTGGGCAAACACCAGTGGAGATGTTGCTCTGAAGGTATTTATTCTTTAGATGTGACTAACATTTAAATAAGTAAATTTTAAATAAGCAGATTACCCTCTATAATGTGAGTGGGACTCATCCAATCAGCTGAAGGCCTTAAAAGACTGAGATCCCCTGAAAAAGCAATAATTCTGCCTCAAAACAGCCTTCAAATTTGAGACTGATATCAGCTCTTGTGGGAACTCCCAGCTTGCCCTGCAGATTTCAAACTTGCAAACTCCCACAGGTGAGCAAGCAATTCCTTACAATCTCTCTCTCTCTCTCTCTGTGTACACACACACACACACACACACACACACACACACACACACACACACACACTATTGGTTCTGTATCTCTGGAGAACCCAGACTAATACTGATGACTTATTCAAAGAAGCCTTCTCTCACATTTTAAAACAGGTTAAATCCCTTTATTGCAATCTCTAAATACTTTATCCCCTTTGAGAATATGCACATGTATAATCACCTTAGCTTTCACCCCTTAAGACTGTGATTCCGATGAAAAAGAGAAACAAATTGCCTTGCGTGTTGCTAAGACTCTTGGTGTAGTAAGACACACTGATTAAAATGTAGTAGGGACCCAAGAATTATATTTTGAATTTGATAAGAAACATAAACTCTAGGGTCAGGGTAGCTGCCTTCAAACACTGACCCCACTCTCAGCAGCTGCATGTCCTGGGGAAAGTTACTTTATCTCTCTAAATCTTAGTTTCCTCCTTTATAGAAAGGACGTAATAATACTGTCCTCATAGGCTGATTTTGAAAGTTAAATGAGAGGGTAAATGTAAATCATTTAGCACCACACTTGGCACACAGTAAGCCCTCAACAAATGCCAGCCGCTTGTATCATTATTTTCTTATTTTTATTTAACTATTACTCTAAAATAGCAATGACCTTAGTTGTAACTTTACGATTACCATTTATCAGGGATGACAGGAGATCTTCCATAGGTACCCTACAGTCACTCTTTTTCTAGTCTTATTCATTAGCAGAGTCTGCTTCCCGTGACACAGGGTGAAAGTGACAGACACTCCATCTCCTGCCCGCTTTGCAGTTAGTGTGGCCATGTGACCAAGTTCTGGCCAATGAAATGAAAGAAGTCTATAGGGGGATTCTGGGAAAATTATCTTGCTGACAAAAGTCAAAAAGAAGGTCTGCTCCTTCCTCTCTGTTTCTGGACAATGTCCCTTAAGATTGTAGTGCCTGGTGCAGCTAGAGAAGGCATCACTAACTTGTTGAGAATGGCAGAACAGAAGGTGGAAACAGCCAGAGTCCTTTCTGAAAACTTTACGTTGCTGGCCCAATCCTGGAACTTTCTACCTCTTACTTTCTGTTTAGTAACATGAATATTTTTATTTTTAAAATCACTCTTATGTATTTTAACAGTTGTAGCCAAATGTTCTCTGATATCTCAGTTTAAAATTGATCTATGCACTACCAAACGTAAGGTAGATAGCTAGTGGGAAGCAGCCACTCAGCACAGGGAGATCAGCTCGGTGCTCTGTGACCGCCTAGAGGGGTGGGATAGGGAGGGTGGGAGGGAGACGCAAGAGGGAGGGGATATGGGGATATATGTATATGTATAGTTGATTCAGTTTGTTATAAAGCAGAAACGAACACACCATTGTAAAGCAGTTACACTCCAATAAAGATGTTAAAAATAAATAAATAAAATTGATGTTTCCCAAAGCACAAGTTTGCATAAGGCAGACAGCGTATAATGAAATCCACTGGGTAGGGATCAGTTTCTATTATCCCATCCATTATAGGCTGTGACTGTTCTAGACTAGGGAATACACAAGCCACACACACAGCTACTCCACTGGAGCCCTGTTGTGCTCTGTTATAAAGCTGTATGATAATGATGATAAAATGTTGTGAAGCACTAGTGACTAATTTATGTGAGCAGAGAAATAGGCCAATGTTCGTGGGCAAAAGCTAGTTGTAAACAGCCAACTCCTTATGCTCAGAGACAGTTAGATTTATAAGCCTACAATTATGGCTACGAATGACAACTTAATTATTAAAATTACTGTAAGAAATGTAAATTTGTTTTTTTCAAGTTTGAAACTCTCTAAGCCATAACGTCCTTATTTCTCACTGAAATGATAGTACCCTGGAATAGCATATTTTTTTGATCATAAAAGATGACTTAGAAATATAAGTATCAACTCTTTTGTTAATTTTTAGAAAGGTAGAGCTTTTGAAACAATGGTGATTCTGAGTCTTGTTGTAATTTCCTTTTCAGTAAATCAGAAATTGAATTTCCAAGTTGCAGACTCACTTTAGGAAATGAGACACTGCCCTGGAGTGTGACAGTCTACAGGAGGCCATGTGGGGAAGAGGATGCCAGCATTTACTAAGTGCCTGCTCTGTGCCAGGAGCTGTTCATGCTTTTATATATATATATATATATTTTTTTTTTTTTTTTTTGCGGTACGGGCCTCTCACTGCTGTGGCCTCTCCCGTTGCAGAGCACAGGCTCCGGACGCGCAGGCTCAGCGGCCATGGCTCACGGGCCCAGCCACTCCGCGGCACGTGGGATCCTCCCGGACCGGGGCACGAACCCGTGTCCCCTGCATCGGCAGGCGGACTCTCAACCACTGCGCCACCAGGGAAGCCCCACGCTCATATTTTTAATTCCCACCAAACTTCCCCAAGTTAGGTAGAATTTTCATTTGTTGCATGACAAGCAAATTGAGACACAGAATTTTAACAGTTAATCTAAAATTGTTTTTCTAATGTTAGTTTCTCAGTTTACAAATTCTTGGTACGAGAAATAATTTGTCACCCAATAAGCAAGAATACCTTGACGTTTATTTCTGCCTGGTTCTAATTAGAAAAGTTATTGAGCTTGAAATATTAATAATGTCACCACTATCAAGTTTTAATATCTCCAAGTATAAAAGCTTCTTGTTCATCCAAACCAGGTTAAGACACTAGACCACGAAGTATGAAGACTGGTGAGAACAGAAACTCAAACACAGGGTTGCTGTGTTTGGTTTGACACAGACCTAAGCAATGCAAAGAAATCAATCAGATAATGATAAAAGTGGAAGCAGCTCCCCAATGCTTCACTGTTGCTAGTTACCTAGATGTTAGTTCCTCATAAAGTTCGTTCAAATTTCAGAGGTCAGTGCAACCTGTGTAGGATAATCATCCTGCTAGGTCAGAATTACTCACATCTCTGGGCTCCCTGTGTTTTATCTATTAGTTGGGCTGGAAGGACCACAGCAACATTCAATAATTTGCCTACTAATACAAGTCGCATTAAGTCCTTGCTCTACTCCTTACTGTATCATTGGGCAGTACCAGGCCTCGCTATGACAAAACTCGGAGCTACCTACGTCTCCTTCAGTACACAAAGGTGTGGCTATTTTAAATCATTCCTTCCTCCAAGTTCTTTGACATTCCTTCCAACAAGAGGTAGAGTCTATGTCCCCGCCTCTTATACCTCAGCAGGCATGGAACTGCTTCCTCAACTACAGACCAGCGTAAGTGGGGATAGTTAGTAAAGGATGACGCAGCTTCTATCACGTTGATTGAAAACACATGTATTGGGAGCCCTGTGCCGCTCTTTAAGATATATGAATAAGTACCTTGAGGCCACTATGCCATGAGGAAGACAAAACACAGGGAGAAGCCATGTATAAGTTATGCCAATTGGCAGTGCTAGTCTTCTAGTCTTTATAGGACAACAGCAGACATACCTGTAAGGAGTGAAATTCAGATAATTCTAGCCCTTGACTCTTGAGTCACCACAGCTTTCAGCTGATCTCATTTGAGCCCCAGACACCATAACATAGAGACTAGCAACTTTCCTATATCCTGTCCCAATTCTTGACTCCAGAATTCTTGCCCATAATAAAATGGTGGTTTTCAGCTGCTAAGTTTTGGGTGTTCTGTAGTATAGCAATAGTAACCAGAACAGATGATCAGACACCAATCACTTTTTTCAGTCCCACTGTGTGGATTGTATAGAACCCAAAGCTTAGTCAAAGGGAGTAGATCCCTGTCTTTAAATGTTATTATTTGTAACCCTATGCCATACCAACTGCTCTGGCTCATACAGAATTTTTTTCTGTGTTACAAATATAATTCAAGTATTTCTGAGAAACTTGCATAAAAAGATAACCCTAACAAAAGTGCTATCAAAAATAATAAACCATAAGAATACATGAATAATATGTCAATTCTGCTTGTACTCCCAAATATATTTTGGGATACTGTTAGTTAGGATTAGCTTTTGCTACTTGTGATAGAAAACTGAAATTAACAGTGACTAAAATGCATAACGTTTTTATCCTGGAATTTGACAGTCTAAGGCTCTGGGGTCAGATGACATACCTTAATTAGAACAATATTTCATTAGAGACACACACATTTTTCCTAGCTTCTAATGATCCATTCGTAGGGTGTGGCCCTCTTCTGCATGACTCAAAATGGCTGCTGTTGCTCCAGTTATTACTTTTACATTCCAGTCAGCAAAAATTAGAAAAGGGAAGAAGTGGGCCAGGTTGCCTATTTAGCACACTTTCAGGAAGTTGAACCTTCTATTTTCACTTTCATATCTGTCAGAACTCAAATGACCACACTTAGCTGCAAAGATATCTGGGAAATGAAGCATATCCGGGAAAGCAATGTGACCAGTGAACATTCAGAGGTTCTGTTCTAAGGACAAAGTGGAGAATGGATATGTGGTACTGCTAGAACTCTCCTCTTACATAGGGTGTGCACAGAAAAACATTTCAACTGAATACTTGTTTCAAAGAGAAGAGGGAACACTAGCACATATGAAAGAAGCACCTACTATGTGTCAGAGACTACATTGTTAGCCCAATGTGTGAGGTAGCAATTATTGGCCTTATTTTATAGAACAGAAATTGATTCACCAAACTTAAAAAAAACCCCAAGTTTCCATTGCTAATAAGTAGCAGAAACACAGTTCAAGTTAAGGAAGGCTTTCTGACCCCAACACTCATTCCTTACTCCATGAAGAGAAGTATGGTCAATAACTTTTGAAGCAGGAATCTTGGTAACACGCAATCTATGTCTTGCTTGTTATCAGCTACCGACAACTTACAACAATGACTGAATATGACGATGAGGATGCTGACCTTCATTGAGCACTATATCCAGGTACCCCTCTAAGTGCCAAACAGGTCATAAATTCATTAATGTAGACTCTATGGATTTCTTTTTCCTAATAGTGCGTTTCACTTTCACTTAGAAAGAAGTAACAACACAACATTTCTTTCTTTAGTTATTTCTGAAGAATAGGGCCATAATTTTGTTCAAGTGTTCAAAGTGATTGTTGAGTTCCCTTTTCAGTCATACAGTGATTTCTTGGGCCCTGCACACCAGTCCACTCTAAGTTAACTTGTCTTGATTTGATTGAAGAAAAAGTTTTTGTATTTTTAGTTGTTTTAGTTCATCTGAAGAATCTAGAGTACCCTTTATTCAGCTTGCTAAACTGAAAAATAAGTCAAATGTTAACTTTGTAAGAAATCCTGTGACCTTTTAACCTTCTCTGATGTACTTTGGAAATGGCTATTTCCAATATTTTACAGTTGGCTGTACATCAGTTTGTTCTTCATTAAAAATAAACCACGGTGCATGCCTGGGAAATTGTTGAAAACTGGTGTTATCCAACAACTTTGGAACTTATAAAATGATTGTCCTGTTAAAGCATTATATAGTCCTTGAAATCCATGAAGCCTACAATAATAGTTCTAAGAAAATCTGGAATCACCAGAATAACACCACTGTGAAGTAACAGCATAAACAGAATAAGGTCAATTAAGTACACCACTCCAAAAGTGGGAACCTGCTGTATATAGCACAGGGAGCTCAGCTTGCTGCCCTGTGATGACCTAGATGGGGGGTAAGGGAGGGAGGGAGGCCCAGGAAGGAGGGGATATAGGTATACCTATAGCTGATTCATTCCATTGTACAGCAGAAACTAACACAACATTGTAAAGCAATTTTACTCCAAAAAAACAAAAAAAAAAAGTGGCCTGGGATGCAGGAAGAGGGAGGGTCATAATGAGGATTCCATGAAATTTGGAAACTGTTTGCCTGAAGGAAGCATATTGTTTGCTTTTGAAATGTAAAATATTCTCTAGATTTAATCATTTCTGTTGGTTTCTTTAATTTCCAGCCTACTTTCTCAATTCTTCAATAAATACAAATTTAAGTAGCAGCATTATTTCATGGCAAGAAACAATTAATTTTTCACTGGTGTTGACGCAAGTCTCAAGAGCAATAAAGCTGAGACTGTTACCTTTGTCAAATCTTTCTACAGAAAATCCCAGGCCATGGGTCTCTGGGTTTTGCAAGTAAAGACATAAATTAAAAATTGAAAATAAAAAATCAATCAGGATGCTAGTCAATGATTATTAATAATCAATTTTTATTGTCCATAGAACTATGTAACCAAATATGATCCTATATTCCCAGCTGTTAAGTCTTTAAACACTAAAACTTTCTCAGTAGGTGGTGAAGAATTGTGTGTTGCTAAAATGCATACTGTAGGCTTTGAACTCAATTTTAGTGAGCCATAAAATCCTGAGTCTGAACTGTCATAAAAAATTGTAGTGAAGTAGCTATCTTCTAGCAATGTGTCCTTATCTGCTATTTTCCTATTCTCTAAGTTGTGGTTATTTTTCAAATCAAAGAAGTCATAAGTCAATGAAGCAAAGAGAAATTTCCAATATTGTAAATTAGAATACATTTTAAATACCTAGCTGCTAGTGCCATACACATGGTTTTATTTTTAACCTATGCTGGATAGTTCCAGAACTGAAAGAAGATTTTAGGCATTTCCATACTATATGTAAAGGTCTGACTTGAATTCCATAAACAATCAATCGCATTCTTTGTTCTAAAAATTTTAAACATCACCCTATATACCACTGTTTGTTGGGTTGAGACTAACATATAACAGGTTGATGTATTCTAAACTTTTTGACTACTTAATATTTATTTAAAGGAGAAGCTAATTCCCTGAGGTCCTAATATCACCCACATAAATTGCTTCAGGCTATGAAAAAAAATTTAAAATTAAATCATTTAAAATTATAATTTAATAGTCATGGAATGAGGCCCAATGACAAGGAATGTGCTTAAGGCTGGCATGCTCTATGCTTGGTCTCCACTCCTTTCGTTTCAGTATGCTGTCTTGAAGATTAGGTGGGTGGCTGCCAACACTTCAAGGCTAAACACGATTTTCAGCCAGCTATTCAGGGTGAAAGACTGGAAATGGAATATGTATAAAGAATGTGAGGGTGATGGATTTAGCAAGAGAATTGCTGAGGTCATTGCGTTTGAAATCTGGATGGTTGAATGTGTGATGCAGGCAATTTCCAAGCATGATAATTTCACTTCCATTTTAATTTGCCTGGACAGGGTATTCAGTATATAAGCAATTAGTCCTCCAAAACACATGACAAGCTAAAAATAAAAGAGATTACTTTACCTTTCTTTGACTTTTCTTCACTTTAGACAGATTTATTTTTAGCAGACCTGGACATTTGTGACATTTCCTATTATTAACAATATTGATTTCTTTGATGAGGAAACTTTCTAAAAAAAAGAGAAGCTTATTATTAAGCTTCATTTATTATTTATTTATTATTCTTTGGAAGAAAAGCTAATTGTAAATCATTTGGAAACTAATTATGGCATTGTTCAATAGTACTTTAAGTCAAGTAGATATTCTAAGATTTTTTTCATTGAATACGGCTATTTTCTGATTTTTAAAAATCATGATATATTTATAGTTTATATACTATACCATACATCAGTTTATATACCATACCATACATGCCTCATCAGATGTTCATTCATGCTACAAAGTGAAAGCCCACAGATCTGCCACAGTTTGGTAAACTAGATATAAAACTAATGTCCATTAGAAGGCTGAAGAAGAAATAACATGTCTTTATGTAGTGATCATTTGCCTATCTTAGGAACTAGGTACATTTAGGTTTGACGGAAAAGAGAAAGAGCAATTCTGTTTAAAAAAAAAAAGGTGAATAGACGTTTAAAGGGAATAGCAGTTTCAAATCTATATTTAAAGTATACATATAGGGCTTCCCTGGTGGCGCAGTGGTTGAGAGTCCGCCTGCCGATGCAGGGGACACGGGTTCGTGCCCCGGTCCGGGAAGATCCTACATGCTGCAGAGTGCCTAGGCCCGTGAGCCATGGCCGCTGAGCCTGCGCGTCTGGAGCCTGTGCTCTGCAACGGGAGAGGCCACAGCAGTGAGAGGCCCACGTACCGCAAAAAAAAAAAAAAAATATATATATATATATATATACACACACACATATAACCAAGATTAAAAATTAGCATCTAATCAATAATGATACACTTTACCAAAGAACTTTGGTGGCATTTTAGAATTCACCGCTAGTAAGGTTTTGAATCAGTCATCAACTTTTGTTTGTTCTGTGTGTTTTGCTCTATGTTGAAACTACTCTGGCCAGTTAAGGCACAGGTGGTAATGACATGCTTGGATTACATCACCAATAACTGCCTGTCAGGATACAAAGGATTAATCCCCTACTGGAGCACAGCTTGGAAACCTTCCATTGTTTGCCTTGCCCATGTACATACTACTAAAAGAGAGTAGAAAAGTACCATTCAGATAGTCCTTTCCTTCTTGCTCTTATCATGCACATCTACTTTAAGTGGTTTGTTCAGTGACCTATATCTTGCATACATGTATACAGGAAATATAAGTAGATGAACAAACCAACTAATATACAGCAGGGAATGATGAAGACTGTGGGCCACTCAAGAGCGTGTGTCCAGATCAAGGAGTCAGTCACTTCTCAGCTCCAGCTAATGTTATTATGAGCTCAGTATAGCAAAACCGTCCTTTTTTTTCTCCTTCTTCTTCTTCTTCCTCCCCTTCTCCTTTTCCTTCTTCTTTTTATCCAGAAGTTCAATTTTTATGTGTAGTCTCTCTATTTTGAAAATAACCTAAGCAAAATGTATAATAAATAAAACACATATAAAGATGGATATTGCCAACAGGCTACCAGTCCAATGTAACCTCATTTTACAAATGAGAAAAATGATTCCTCATAAGATTAAATACAAATACCAAAATGGTGAAACCAAGAGTAGAATCGTGGATTCCCTGGGTCCAGGCTGTTCCGTTCTCCAATGCTGCCTCTCTACTCCATGGTTTCAGTTGCCATGGGATTAAGTCTATCAGATTTCTCAGTCGTCAAAAGTAACTTAAAACTATTCTAGTACATTGTTTTCCTTTTATAATCAATTTGTGTTTTTCATGAACTGTATCTTGTTACAGAAATATAATTAAAACCCAAATGTCCTCTCAACCCAGAAAATCTGTCAACAAAGGTAGAAGAAAAGAAAACTTCATTATTGAATAAATATTAGGCCCGCAAGCTGCTTAGAGATTGCAAGACAGGAAGAAATCTCACCCTCGTGTATAACCAAGCAGATACAACTCGTTACACACATGTTCTCAAGATAAACAGTAAATAGTCCTCGAGTAAGAGTACTTGACAGAACCATTTGTCACACATTCATCCTAAACTCATCTGGTAATTGGAGTGACTGCCTGTGTTAGCTAATTGGCTTTAGCCAAAGGAAAAATAAACTCATCTTTTTGACAGGCGGTAAGGCACCCACGGAAGTAAGGCTCCCACCCTTCCACGGACACTGGGAGATGGGGCCACCATATTCCTGGATTGCATTTTAAAGACATGACTCCTAGGTCCTTGAGAAAGACATTCTTGAGTCATAAAGTGCAAGAGGCTTATTTAGTTTTTAAAGAGATTTATGTATATTTCAAAGAGACAGAGATAGAAGTTTTCTAAAGGAAATGCTCTAAGAAAAGAGAGGAGGAAAGAGATTTCCTTATTTTCAATAGGGAGTATTAAGCCTCTTATTTTTAATTTGTATCTGTCCTTACCAACCACATACACATACGGTGTTATAATTCCAGGTTTAATTGAATTAGTTTGGCATCCCTAGTGATTTAGCTCTTTAAAAATATTTATTTTTGCAGATAATTTGCAGTTTTATGATTTTTATAACTGGAAAAAAAATTAATTCCCTCACCAAGAGGTGGATATATATTATTTTTATTTCTGCATCAGGGCTAGAAAAACAAGTACTGAGAAATCTGACTTTTATGTAAATTAAATATAGGACAGCCAATTTGTTTTTAAAATAACATTCCTATTTCCAATATGTAGATATTTTCCTCATAGTCTAAACACTCAGATTCATTTTGTAAGGTATCATCAAATTGCTCTCAACCATGAGTTTTAGCTCATATAATTTGCTTGTCTCCTTGGCACACTTTAGCATTTTGCACTGGCTGTCTTTCTCTTAAATTATTGATTCACTGAGTGGTCTAGACTTAACTTATTTTTCTTCAATCTAATGTGTCAAACTCTCAATACTTCTGTTGTTAATATGGGTGTGTGTGTGTGTGTGTTAGTTTGTTGATCTCTTTCCATTTTAGGTTAGATACAAGGAAGTAGCTTGAAAAATATAATTTTCACTACTTTATCTACATTCTAACCTCTGTTATAAGTTTTCAGAAATAAACATTTTCTTAGGTTTTCGTGCCAGATCATCTGCTAAATGGCCGCCAGCAATTCCTTCCATCTCTGTACACTCCTGTCACTTGTTCCATTAAGCGCTGGAGTCTATTTCTTTCCTGTCAAATCTTGACTGGTCTGTGACTAGATTTGACCAACAGAGGACAGTGGAATTGATTCAGGGCCAGCTCTGTGCCTCAGCATCAAGAGGGCCATCAGCTTCTCCTTTCCACTGTCTGAGAAGCCAGCTGTGTGGTAAAGTTGGATAACCTGATGGGAGAGATAAACCTTGGTGGATGAAACTTCATGTAGATAGAGAGGTCACTCAAAGAAAAATGACAATACATGCAACTGAGTCTGGAGGCTCCATGAAAAGAGAGAGGTTCAGCCATCTCAGATAACGCCACCCAAGATGAGGTTCTGGACAAACGATAGAGGCCATCATAAACCATTAACTCCAGTGGAGTTGCCCTAGCTAATACCATGTGAAGCAGAGGAGCCATCCCCACTGAACCCTGCCTGAATTTCTGATCCACAGAATAAGAAGTAATAAAATAGTTATGGGCTTCCCTGGTGGTGCAGAGGTTAAGAATCCACCTGCCAATGCAGGGGACACAGGTTCAAGCCCTGGTCCCAGAAGATCCCACATGCCGAGGAGCAACTAAGCCAGTGCGCCACGACTAACGAGACTGTGCTCTAAAGCCCGTGCTCCACAACAAGAGAAGCCCCTGCAATGAGAAGCCCGCGCATCACGACGAAGAGTAGCCCCCGCTCATCACAACTAGAAAAAACCCACGCGCAGCAGCGAAGACCTAATATGGCCAAAAATAAAGAAAAGAAAATAAATAATTTTTTTAAATAGTTATTTTTATCCACTGAGTTTTGAGGTAATTTATTAGGCAGGAAGAATTCATTGAAACAGACATGCCCACAAAATATGAAATAGCGATGAGTTGGCAATCATCTAATGCACTGTGTCTGAATAAACTACCACAGGAAATTACATTTGTTGATATTGTAGAGAATTTCCTGTTTATAAGATGGCTTAATAAATATTTTCCATGTCTTATTCCAGAATTCCTTATAAACCCAAATAAGAAATACTATTATTTTAGCCATTACATAGCTGAGAAAATTGAGGCATAAAGAGGTAAAATTCTCTGCACAAAGACACATTAAGTCAGAGAACAGGATCTGAACACAAAGCAGTATTATCCCAAACTTGAGAGCTTAACCACTATGTTCCTTCAAACAAAATTATTTCATTTAAAAAATCCAGGCACTGAATTATTTCTATTATGTAACCACACTGTCCATATTCACCAAATAAAGTATTTATTTGTTCATTCAACAAATATTTGTGGACCAATTTTATACCAGGCACCATTCTAAGTGCTAGAGATAGAAAACAAAAGAGATCAAATCCCTGCCTCATGAAATTTTCATTTTAGTGAAGATAAACAGACAATAAACAAACAAGTATATACTAAGCCAGACAGTGTAAAGTGCTATGGAGCTAGATAAAGCAAGATGGATGGACGCAGGCATATAGGGGATATAAATGGAAATGTTATTTTAAATAAGATGGTCATGAAGGAAGGCCTCTCTACTACAGTTACCTTTACGAAGAGACAGAAAGAAGTAGAAGGAAGGTAGGTCCAAGGGGCTGGAGCAGAGTGAGTGATGGGAACCTTTGGAGGTCTGCTATGCAGAATTCTAAGGTGGCTCCCCAAATCTCAGCACCCTGGTATTACACCAGTAAAGTTCCCTCCCTTTGAAGCCAAATCCAGCCTCTGTACCCTGACACTGAATTAAATCTCGGAGACGGAGTTTTGGGTGAAGTAGAAAAGAATAGCTTTGGGCTTCCCTGGTGGCGCAGTGGTTGAGAGTCCGCCTGCTGATGCAGGGGACACGGGTTCGTGCCCCGGTCCGGGAAGATCCCACATGCCGCGGAGCGGCTGGGCCCGTGAGCCATGGCCGCTGAGCCTGTGCGTCCGGAGCCTGTGCTCCGCAACGGGAGAGGCCACAACAGTGAGAGGCCCGCGTACCACAAAAGAAAAAAAAAAAAAAAAAAAAGGTGTATAGAAAAGAATAGCTTTATTGCTTTGCCAGGTAAAGGGAGCCACAGCAAGTTAATGTCCTCAAAACTGTGTGTCCCAGCTTGGAGAGGGTAGTGAGAAGTTTTATAGTAATAGTTCAAAGAAGGCATGATCAGCTCGTGGACACTCTTCTGATTGGTTGGTGGTGAGGTAAGTGGGAGTCAGCATCACCCACCTTCAGGTTTCAACCCATCTGGGGTCTATGTGCTTCTGGGCAGCATACCGTCATTACCATTAACTTCTCCCACCTGATGGGGGTTTCAAAGTTGTTGTGTGTGTCCCTTGATGGGGAACTAGGACCTTGCCCCAAGGCTCCACTATTGTTTCCCATGACTGTTTCTCCCTTGTCTCATATCCCCTCCCTTCCCTATTAACAACTGCTTGAATCTGCCCTTGGAACTCAGGGAAAGTCATGGAGGCTGAATGAAGCCTATTTCCTGTAACCAATGAAAAGGGGGACACAGAAAGGCTTTTGTGCCCAGGAGCCCCACAGGGCCCTACTTGGTATCACATTTAATAGAAGAATATAGCAAAGGAGAAGGCACATCACTGCCTTGATTAGTTTACACTATATGGCAAAGATGTTGAGCTGCCTCTCACATGATTAAGTGGCATTGTATAAGCTTCATCACAGTAGACTGGAGTGAGAGACTCCCCTCACTGTCTTTGAAAATGTAGGGTATCATGTCGTGAGAGGACCACACGGAAAGGAACCATGGCTGCTTCTTGGAGTTGGAGTGGCTCTCAGCTAACAGCCAGTAAGAAAGCAGGGAACTCAGTCCTATAAGCACAAGGAGGTGAATTCTGCCACTGACCCAAGGGAAGTTGGAAGTGAATTCTTAACCCAGACAAGCCTCCAGATTAGAATGCAACATGACTGACACCGTGATTGCAGCCTTGTGGGACCCTGAGCAAAGGGCCCAGCTAAGCTGTGCTCAGATGCCTTACCCACAAAAACTAAGATATTTCATGTGTGGTTTTAAGCTACTAATTTTGTGATAATTTGTTATGCAACAACAGAAAACTGATACAGGAGGAAAACAGATTGCTGTGGTCATGTGATGGTGTGAGAGTAGGGGCCAGCCTGTTCACTTAAGATTTGTAAGTCACAGTAAGATCTTACTGCTGTTGTGTCTGCTTGTAGCACTGTACTATAATTATGCAATATGTCACCATTGGGGGAAAACAGGCGATGTATATAAAAACCTCTTGTAATATTTCTTACATCTGTGTGTGAACCTACAATTATCTCAAAACAAAAAATGTTTTTAAATGATGTGTTGTCAGGAGAGAAAACGGGAGAATAAAGGAGAATTTGATGGAGGAAACAGTCAGAGGGACTATTACACTAAGTACAATGAGAAACCATAAAGTTTTTTAAGCAGGAGATTGACCTAGTCTATTATTTGTTTTATGAAAGATCTTGTGTTTAATTAGTCTCCTCTCCATTATTAGTTTCTTCTATAATGATCCTGAAAAGTATTTTCCTTGACAAAAATTCTAATAGCTACCTAACAGTCAACAATTTCAACTTTTCTTAAATCATTCCATATTTTCCTTATTCTTCCAATTGCAATATAAATTTTAAATTCCCCTTTCTGTTGTATTTCTCACACCGTAATATCTTCCATTAATCTTTGGTGTTTCTGGGGTCCCTCGGGAATCTGATCAGAGCTGGCTTTGACGTTTTGCATGCCAGGAGAGTACACTGGGAAGTTTTGGATTTCCAGACCATCTTCAAAAGAGTCAAGCCAAAGAAAGCTCATCCCTCATTTCTGCCCCCAGTTTTCTCTCTCACTGACTATTTTAATAATAATCCTGGGGCTTCCCTGGTGGTGCAGTGGTTAAGAATCTTCTGTCAATGCAGGGAACACGGGTTCGAGCCCTGGCCTGGGAAGATCCCACATACCGCAGAGCAACTAAGCCCGTGCGCCACAACTACTGAGCCTGAGCTCTAGAGCCTGTGAGTTGCAACTACTGAAACCCGCGCGCCTAGAGCCCATGTTCCTCAACAAGAGAGGCCACTGCAATGAGAAACCCACACACCTTAACAGGTAGGCCCTGCTCGCCGCAACTAGAGAAAGCCCACGCACAGCAATGAAGACCCAATGCAGCAAAAAATAAATAAATTAAATAAATTGAAAAAAAAAAACCTATCACAATTTCCTAGAGAAATATCTCAAAAAGGCAGGAAAATACCCTCTTGTGAGTACTACCTTTGCCCTTCATTTAAGTTGTGTATCCTGAGGTCTTCTTATATCTTCTGCCTATGAGCTTGTGGACTCAATATATTCAGCTTAACATCTTTGCCTTGGGCCCTTCCATTTCCTACATTGGTAGATTAGAAAATTAGTTTTTAAACTGTGAATCCTACATATTGGACTGAGAAAGGCTTAGGGAAAATACTGGAAAATAAAGGAAATTTGTATTAATATTAGATAATGCCTTTGTTTAATAGAGAAAGAAATAGCAAAGTGCAAGAGAGCAAGGGGGGAAATATATCAACCAGACAGTCTTGACTTTTCACCCAAAATAGCCCTACTCATTTCCATTTGAGGCCAAATTCAATTGTCGGTAGCAAATTTTGCAAACCTCAGCTCATTATGGATGTTGACCTTCCTGCACTATTCTTGCCAATCCACGCTACATTCCTATATTTAAAGTTATTTTTCTTCCTTTTGGTTATCCATCTTCCTTTTCCCCTTCTGTACATGTCTTTTTATGATCTGTAGACTTAATATATATATATATTCTCTGCATAATTATGTCATTTTCTTCCACTAACAGCCTTATTTTCTTTCTCATTTAAATAATTTGAAATTTGCATTGTCAGAGTTATATCATTAGCACCTTTTGCTACCTTTCTGAGCTTTCTTCTAAGTTTTTCATATCTGAAATTTTGGAAGCCTTTCTTCTTAAAGTCAAGAGTACCCATCTAATGAATGTCCCTCCCAAGGTACTCCAAATTCTTAAAAATGACATGGTCAGTTTTTCCAGTCTCTTGTCACTGGCCTTTATGAACTAAATTCTCCTTGCTGATCAAAATTGGGCCAGAAATGATAGTTCGTATAATCACTTCCTTTACCCTCCAGGGCATGAAAATGTCAATAAGACCAGGCAAGACTTCGTCAGTTGTTCTGTTCATGTGGAGTAGACTTCCAGAAGGTGAACAGATTGAAGTTTCTGTGTCACTTCTGTAGATTCCATTATAACAGTTTTGTGATTGTGTAACATACACATCACCAACTGATTTCCTCTAACTGGACAGATAGCGGTAAGTTTTTGCCATACCGGAATTACCTTTCCTAATCTTTCCCTTAATCTCATTTAAATACACTAACTTCCATCCATATTAAGGTTTATAAATGTCTCTGCACAGTATACAGTTTTATACTATAAAGTGATGTTTACCTTCACTTCTGATTCCATGATTATGAAGTTTGAGGAACTTAATAAAATACATATAACTTAGAATAGTACTTGGCACATAGTAGGTACTCATTAAATATTTATTAAAGGAATATCACATTATGAAGATGATTATTTTCATCATTAGAAATTCTCTTGCATCTCTCCAGCTTGTGACTGTGTTTCACATCATCAATCAGCATTTATGTGCCTCTCTAACCATTCTTGAAAGTTGGATTAATGCAGATGGGATGACTGAACATTGAAAGTTCCTGTAAAGAATGTTGCTGCTGTCCAGCCTCGAATCCATTATTTGCACAAAGCTTTTTAAGTGGTTAGAGCAGAAAGAACTCACTCAATAGATGATACAAAAAAGCAGCAGTAGGATATGGCAATGGTTTGAACAAAGGATTATAAGAATGAGAGTCCTGGGCTTCCCTGGTGGCGCGGTGGTTGAGAGTCCGCCTGCCGATGCAGGGGACACGGGTTCGTGCCCTGGTCCGGGAAGATCCTACATGCCGCAGAGTGCCTAGGCCCGTGAGCCATGGCCGCTGAACCTGCGCGTCCGGAGCCTGTGCTCCGCAATGGGAGAGGCCACAACAGTGAGAGGCCCGCGTACCGCAAAAAAAAGAAAAAAAAGAATGAGAGTCCTTAACCTCTCTGTGTGTTTAACTGGAAAGCAGACAGGATGATAATACTGCCAGATTTATGGGAAGGTTAGTGAAGTGAACTGATGTAGAATGAAAAGACTAGAAATTTATTTATTTATTTTATTATTTTTAGCTGTGTTGGGTCCTCGTTGCTGCGTGCGGGCTTTCTCTAGTTGCAGTGAGCGGGGGCTACTCTTCGTTGCAGTGTGCGGGCTTCTCATTGCGGTGGCTTCTCTTGTTGCAGAGCACAGGCTCTAGGTGCACAGGCTTCAGTAGTTGCAGTGTGTGGGCTCAGTAGTTGTGGCTCGCAGGCTCTAGAGCACAGGCTCAGTAGCTGTGGCGCACGGGCTTAGCTGCTCCGCAGCATGCAGGATCTTCCCAGCCCAGGGATCGAACCCATGTCCCCTGCATTGGTAGGTGGATTCTCAACCACTGCACCACCAAAGAAGTCCCTAGAAATTTATTTTTTAAAATCATATTGCATTTCAGGTATCAGAAAGATATCTGACCAAAATAATAAAATCTGCAGATTATGATACACACAAATTCCACCATTAGTGAGTATGCTACCATGAATGGCAATAACAAAGAGAACCCATGGGTTAAAAATGAAGAAATCTTCTGTAACAAGTTTTGGCACTGCTAAAACATTTGACAATTTTAGACTTTGGTTTTGTAGAAATGGAGAGACATGTTTCAAAGTACAAAGTACCCTCAAAATACTCTCTTTTGGCCATAGAAATAAAAAATAGAAGTGAAGATTTCCTTGTTACAGGAAAAAAAAAACCTGTACAATGATCAAAGACAGTTGTAATCAGAACTGCCTAGAACAAATTTCTATACATTTCAAAAGTAATGACTAAGAAATTTGAAGATGCAGCTGGATGAAAACCTATATCTCAACAAAGATCACTCATAGTAGGTACTTTTTCTGATATTAATTATTACCTCTGATCAAATCAGCCATGGTGTTTGTTTCTATGTCGTCTACAATATCATTTGATGGCTTCTATAAAAATTCCATGTGAAAAATAAATGTCTGGAAAAGAACCCCTGTATTTATTAGACAAAATTAATTTTAAATAAACAAATGCTTTATCACTACTAGTTTCATAATTAGTAGATGATATGTTTATTCAAAGTTAAGCTATTTACAATTTTATATTTTGTATGGCATTTCTTTAAGAGAGCAGAGAACGAAGACGGAAAGAGAACCAGTATTTATTATCACTCTTCTATCCAGGCACTTTGCTAGATGCACTGCATGTATCATCTCAGTTTTATGGAATATTTGGTCCCATCACTCTATCCTCATTGTGGCAGCAAGTGTAATTATGAAGCAGAAGGAAGTATAATTAGCCTTTTCAAAGTGAAAGAAATGACTAAGTAAATGGCACAATTTAAGATGCAGGTAGAAAGAAACCTGTATCTTCCTAACTCTATAGTCTTAGTTCTCTCTTAAAAGCAACCTCCTTTATCCCACAGAATTCTACCTATAGCTACCCAACCATTCTAGCTAAGAGACAACTATAACAAAGGGATGGAAATGGATAGAAAATAACACAGAAAATAATACAGTTGATCCTTGAAAAACAAGGGTTTGAACTGCACGGGTCCACTTATATGCAGATTTTTTTGCTAATTATGTCCTACAGTACTGCACAATCCACAGGTGTTGAATCTATGAACATGGAGGAACCATGCATATGGAGGGTCGACTATAAGTTATACATGCATTTTCCACTGCATGGAGGATTGGTGTCTCTAACCAGGTTGATCAAGGGTCAACTGTGTATTATATCAAAAAATTGTAAAGAACTTTTTATAAATGTCAACCCGGCATATTAGTTTTCTAGGGCTGTCATAGCAAAGTACCATAGGCTGGGTAGCTTAAATACCAGACATTTATTTTCTCCACTTCTGGAGGCTGCAAGTCTGAGATCCAGAGTTCATCAGGGTTGTTTCCTTCTCAGGCCTCTCTCCTTGACCTGTAGATGGCCATCTTTTCTCTGTATTTCCACATCATTTTCCCTCTGTATGCATCTATGTCCAAATTTCCTCTTCTTCTAAAAGCACTTTGTCTTATTGGATTAGAGCCCATCCTGCTGACCTCCCTTTAACTTAATTACCACCATAAAAACTCTGTTTCCAAATGCTGTCTCTCTCTAAGGTACTGGGGTTAGAATTTCAAAATCTGAATTAGGGGCAGGGCATAAGTCAGCCCATAACACTCAGCCAAATACAAAAAGCCTGAAAAATTTGAAGTAAGAATTATTATTACAATTTCTCTATGTTATTTCTAGCTTTCCAACTAAAACCCAATGGAACAAACATAATATTTAACAAAGTTGCCCAAAGACAATCTACCAAGTTTAATAAGATCTTTAGTCTCATTTGCTTATGGGCAGGTCCTCCTTCCATAACAAAATTATACAAGTCTTTGAGAAAGTTGACCCACATTATGAAAAGCTATTGATAGTAACACAAACAAGGGTTTGCTTTCATTTTTTTGTTTTGTTTTTGTTGCTTTGGTGGGTTTTGCTTTGTTTGTTTTGTTTTTGCTTTTTTGCTAAAATTATTGTTTGATAAGGTGATTTCCTGCATCAGATTAATAAGAGAGAGATGATATATTTTTCTGGATGATGTCTAAAATTCATTTTTAAAATGCCAAGGTTAGTCATTGTGTTTTTCTAGGTATTTGATTTTTACCTCTTAGTAGATGGTGAAACTCACTGTAATTGTATTGAAGGAGTAAGTGAATAACATAAACGACAAGAAAACACCCAAGGAAATATGCCACTGGGTAGTAAATTACATACTCTTTATACCTAGAAAATAATCACCCACCAGGAATGTTCTGTAGGAACAGAACAATTAGTTCATTCTTTCTATAAGATAATTTCCTGATTGTTTTAAAAATGGGTCCCAAGATTTCAGTCTTCCTATAAGCTTTAAAAGTATAAATTTACTCAAAATTATGCTAAATGATGATATTTCTTATTTCAGAGAATAATCATTTCTTCCCAAATCATATCACTAAGTACAAAACTAAAAGATTATATATAATTTGTAACTTTCCAAGATATATCATTAAAGAAATTAGAGGTAATTACATCTATAGTGTGTCAGAACCAATAAAGTATGTAAAACTATCTTCAGAGATTTTTTAAATACATGAAAAAATTACTAAAATTTAGCTTTGAAGAACAAATGACTTATGTTATTGCTTACTGTGGGAAACACCCATAGTTATGCCTCCCAGAATTGAATATTCTTACCAACACATTTTGGATTGATTAAAATAACATATATTCAGAGATATTTAAAAGGAGATGTTTAATTGAAACTAGGGTGAGTTACAATGTATACGTAAAAGGCTTAAAGTCAAACCTCTCTTACCCAGTATTTCTCCCTCAGCCCTTCCCATTTCCAATGCAATTCCATTGCCCCCTTAAGGAGATATTTTATACCTTTTTCTTTTTCTATTTGTTTCTACTCCAAGAAATTTTAATACTACAGATATATTGTAAATCAGTTAATGTAGTACTGTATCTATAGCTACATGTTGCACATAAAATATAGTAAGATTATTTTCACCTCTCAAGAACTAATTTTTATCCCCTTAAGAGTGATATTACCCCACGGAAAATGCATGCTACACAGTGACAAATAGCACATTGCTTGGCATGTAGCCACACAACAAATGTTTGATGTCAAATATTTAGAAGAGAGTTTCTTAATATGATGTCCACAGAAACTTCATAGACTCCTGGGTAGGTCCACCAAAATCATATGGAAAAAAATTGTTCATCAAGAACTATTCTGAGAAATAATGCCATCTGCAGCAACATGAATGGACCTAGAGATTGTCATACTGAGTGAAGTAAGTCAGAGAAAGAGAAATATCGTATGATATCACTTATATGCAGAATATAAAAAGAAATTATACAAATGAACGTATTTACAAAACAGAAACGGACTCACAGACTTAGAGGATGATTTTATGGTTACCGGGGGAGAAGGGTGGAGGGAAGGAGTAGTTAGGGAGTTAGAGATTGACATGTACACACTGCTATATTTAAAAAGGATAACCAACAAGGACCTACTGTATAGCACAGGAAACTGCTCAATGTTATGTGGCAGCCTGGATGGGAAGGGAGTCTGGGGGAGAATGGATACATGTATATGTATATATGAGTCGCTTTGCTGTGCACCTGAAACTATCACAACATTGTTAATCGGCTATACTCCAATATAAAATAAGTTAAAACAAACAGAAAAAGAAAGCATTTCCAATACATTTGTTTAAAAGTTATTCAAACGAGTAATGCATTTATATTGTTTTTATCAAATGTATATCAATTATTTTAATTTTAAAGTTTAATGCTTAGAGATCCAATTCATATATACAGAAATAAATTTAAAATTCATAAAAAATTGTAGCCATTCATTAAAATATTTCAATCTAAATAAATGAATTATTTCAATACTCTTTAGCAACATAGCACAATGGCTAAGAGCTAGGATTTGGAAAATGAAGACTTGAGTTCAAATTTCATACATAACATTTATAAGCCAGGTAATTTTAAGTAAGTCAAATCAACTGTTTTGCCCTCAGTTTGCTTTTTGAAAGATGCCATCAAGAAAATGAAGGGACAATCCAGGGACTTGAGAGAAAATACTTGAAACATATATTTGAGAAAAAGGACTTACATGCAAAATACAAAAAGACCACTTAGAGCTCAACATAATACAAAGACAAACCAATTAAAAAAAAAAAAAAGAACTATCCTGAGAAGGTCCACAGATTTCACTATATTAAAGAAATTAAGAAGTACTGGTTTTAGAACAATAGGAAAAGGGACATTTGTAGGCTGGATAAAATTGTTTATTTTCTACAGGACTGGAAATGTTTTAGGCATTGATTGACTTAATGAATTTTATATAATAGCTTCCATTTTTCATTTGTTGAAATAACCAAATTCAATTTAGATCTTCAAAGTTTGTTGAGCATTGACTCTGTGAAAATGGCTATAGTACATATAAAGAAAGTGGAACATTGTCTTAAAGAGCTTTCTTAGAACAAGAGTTTTTGTGAGAGGGTTTATACTTAGTCCAAGTTTTAGCTTCAAAGTAGCTGGCAGGATTACTAAAGATCTTTACATCCATATTGGTTGTATGTGGGAAGCTTTGGATCACATGTAAATTTACAACGGCCTTTGAGGTCTCTGAGTGGAATAGGTAATAAGAAACTCTTCTGTCTCTGAAGTGCTTTAGGAATGTTTAAAATTTTAGGAATTTAGTAAATAAGACAACTTATGTAAAGCTAAATTTGAATAAAGATGGAGATTAATTTATATTAGTGTATTTGCTGGCAAATTCTTTTAAGAAGTCCTTCCAACTCCCAAGACCTTCTCCTGCAGCTAAAAAGATTTAACGTAAGATGGAAGAGTAAAGGAGGAAATATGCTTTAATGATATTTCTCAATCCATATTTCCATTAGTAGTCAAATAAGTAAATAAAAAACGAAATATCTTGCAGCAATGATAATGATCTACAATGACACACAATAGCATGGATGGACCAAACAAATATAATATTGAACAAAAAAAAAGTCAAATACATTTTCATGCTTTATTGTTTCATTTCTATAAATTCAAAAATAGGCAAAAATAATCTTTGGTGATAAAAGTCAGGATAGTAGTAGTTGTATTGTGTATGGGGTGAGGGGTGACCAAGGAGGGCAAGAGAGGGGCTCCTGGATTATTGGAAATGGTCTATTTCTTTACTGAAGCAGCTTTTACACTTGTATATACACTATAAGAAAATTCATTGAGCTTTACATTTATGACATAGGCCATGTGTATTTTATGTGTATTATACTTCAAAAATTTACTTAAAAAAAGAAAAATTATTTCTTTAGCTTGTTGAAGTTTCTAGATAGACACTACACAGTGAATCAGGTTTGTTCATATTTTTTTACTAATAAAATAATACTTTATATATAATGGATATGTATGAGAAGTATATATTCTATATTAAGGGTACTGTAAAAGTTACCAATTTAGACCACAGTTATAATAGAAAAATTAAGCCCACTGGTACTTTTTCTGACTTGAGAATCATTCCTCAGTTACTCAGTTTGATGCAGAATTTTCCATTTCAAATAGATTTTGCAACTCCTGGAATGGCACAGCAAAACATGCTAAAACAGCTAACAGCTGAGAGTCTGGACCAGACCTTGGGCAAGTGTTTTCACACTTCTAAATTTCGTTTACTTTATTTGTAAAATGAGGATAATAATAGTACTTATTTAATATGATTTCCATGAGTATCAAATCAGATAATGTATATCAAGTCAATAACCCATTCTAGGACATTCTGGCACATTCTAGGAACCTTGAAGAAGTCAGCTATTATGAGCAGCACTGGCAATCGATTATACCAAAATGATTTGAATCAAGAGATTAAAAAGGTTTTCTACTCATAATCTTCCTCAAATCTTCATGAAAAGTGCCTGTATTTATCTCATTTTGTTCCAAATGTATATCACATTTTAATTATGTTTTACCTCCAAATCTTATTTAACACCCTAAAAATGGACTACTTCCTGCTAATCCAAGAACCCCCCAGGAAAACTACCTGATCTATTTCTAGTGTCTGCCTGGGTCACACATCAGTAATGTTCCACCAGAGAAACAGCCAGTGTTCTTTTCCCAGTCAGCTCAGTAACGGGGTGTGCTTTTCGGGTAGGCATGATCACCTCAGAGATGAAATTATTTTCATGACCACCCTGAGTTTCTCTCCTTCTTTCCTCCTTGATCCGTTCATGCTAGCTCAAGAGTTGTTTCTATTTCCTTACATTGCTTTTCTTTATCACAGCGGCCATTGAGAGTTTCCAGGTCTACCAGAGTAAGCCCATAAATGTTTAGCTCCTGGAGTTGGGGGGAGGGGAGCAACAGATGATGCCCTGATTTGTAGCATTTGCTTATTTTTGCAGTGTAATACTTCTGCTATGGTCTGTTTGAAGCAACCTATATGATATTACTGAGCATAGAGTTGGGAAGAGATGTCCACAATCTGCTCTGGGCTGGTACCAGGCAGCTCTAGCACACCACTGTGTTCACTCAAATCTGAGCTCAGATATTAAATGCAAAAATTCATTTAGATCTGTCTTCCCTCATCCCTTCCTGCCTTCCCCTTTCTCCTTCCCTTTCCCTTTCTTCCTCCTCCTCCCTTCTCCTTCTCTCTCAATAGCTGGATCTTCTCCTCCTACAGAAGTCACCTTGAACTTGCTCAGACTATGTGAACGCCCTTTCTCAGTGCACTGTATGGAAGCTGCATATGGGCCACCATACGGCAAAGTTCTTTGGTTTGCTTCTCAACATCCAGGTCTACATTTGCAGGTCAGATCATTGGGAACACGATAGGCAATTGTCTTCCTTTCTTTCAGGATGTAAGTTCTTATAGTAGATTGGTCAATTCACAACAATTTAAAATGTTTTATATGACTAACCCTCATTCGAGATTAATGAAACAAATAGAAGTATGCAATCTAACCTTTAAAAAATGTTAAATTTCTGGGCTTCCCTGGTGGCGCAGTGGTTGAGAGTCCACCTGCAATGCAGGGGACACGGGTTCGTGCCCCGGTCCGGGAAGATCCCACATGCTGTAGAGCGGCTGGGCCCGTGAGCCATGGCCGCTGAGCCTGCGTGTCCGGAGCCTGTGCTCCGCAACGGGAGAGGCCACAGCAGTGACAGGCCCGCCCGCGTACAGCAAAAAAAAAAAGTTAAATTTCTGACAACATATGGTGGCAAAATTACCCAGAACAATTAGACTGTTTCCACAGAGACAAATGCATGAACTTTGTTAGGAAAACTCTAGAAAACAAAGTTTGCTTTTGCTTTTTCTTTTCCCAGAATCTAGGGCATTGTCAGAAAAATCTGAAATGTTTTTCCAGTGTAAAAAAACATGTATTCTGTTGTTTGATAATTGAAGTTATTTTCGAAGTGAGACAAATTCCCTTTGTGAATTATATACCAAAAAGTTAAAAATCTAAATGAAATTTCCTTGCGGTACTAACTGAATGAAGTATTTATCTCAACCACTATGGTGAAGGCAAATCTGTCTTTGCTTGTCTTCATTTTCTCAGATCTTCAAAAATATCAGTCTATAGTCTTTAGATCTGTTGCCAGCATAACAGATTAGTCAGGACACTTCTATTTTTAAAATTAGGTCCCACACCAGCCTACATTCACCAGAATTGGTCCTAGCTTTTTGACATCATTCTCTGTAGAAATAAAACTACAGTTTTGCTGAGTGGTGCTTTGCTTCAGAGCATACAAGTTTGCCTGTCAGCATGCTATACATCATATATAATTTGAAAGCTTTCCTAATTTTTAAATGGTTTTAAAACTTTTTTAAAAAAATGTCTTGCTTAGCCACAATATAAGATAAGAGACTGGAGACTGGTCATTGTATACGTATTACCATTGTTAGGGGGAAAAATATTCTAGTAAAATAAATCAGCGTTAGGCTCCCAAGTACAATGATTGTGCTGTCATCATCTTTGGCTGTCTACTTACTCCTAGGGAAGGACCTCAATCAATGTGTAAGGAAGTTAACTGAGTAGAAATTGTAATAACTGACATTTGTCTGGGATGTAGAATTCACATTTATTGTCATTTTCCACTAAAAGCAATTACCTAAGGTCAGTATTGTTAGCTTTACCATTTTGCGTATTTGCTTGTTAAGAAGCTTCATCAGTGGATATGGGAGACAGTGAAATACATATTTTTAACCTGAGATTCTCTAGTTACTATCAGTTAATGTTATCAAGCAAGGCCAGAACTAGTGTGAAGCAGGAAAAGTACCTAGAGTACAAAAGTCAAGGAGACAATTACATTCAGGGTCTTGCAGCACAGGGCCCTGGTCCTGGCTCTGTAATTAAGTCGCATTAGCAGAAAAATTCAAATGATATTGGTTATTATCTCCAACACCTGTCAGTACAGGTTGTAGCCACATGACAAATGTCCATCGATTACTGTTGCTAACCCCAGGACATGTGCTCTAAGTGGTCAAGGATAAACTCACTGCTACAGGGACAGATCTCAAAATTTCACCATGCTTTGTTGTAATGTGGGGAAGAAGGGTTCACTCTGTTTCTGAGCATTGTTACTTGTGTTTCAAGTCTTACTGAGGTTTAATGAAACCACTTTTATAGACATCATTCACAGCACTCCTGATAGCCTCTGGACTTGGACATGAAGTCAATGCAATCAATCAGGACAGGAAACAAATACCAGGGACAGATCCTCTGCTAATTAGAGTGATCCACCTTCTGATAATCCAGAAATTGATTTCTTAGTCATCTCTATTCTCTCTGTCATTTATGATAAACTTTCCCTCTGTTTTATCCACCCATCCATCTATCCTTCCATTAACCTATCTATTCAACAAATATTTATTGAGAAAATTCTATGAACCAGGCACAGTGCAATGGAGTCTCAGTGTTAGACAAGGATTTTATCACCTTCTTGGGATGATATTAGACTTCCACACCCATCCCACCAATCATCCAGACCTGTCGGAGTCTTTGTATTCAATTTGGCATCCCTGCTTTAGTTCTACAAAAGTTAAAGAAAATGGTTGTGTAAAAAATAATGATGATAGCAGTCCTGCAAGCTTCAATTATGTAGGATCATCTCTCAATAATCCCTGAGAAAATATTTTTATTTTAAAGACTTCCAATCAGTTTAAGACTGGGGGATATGAAAAGGCCCAGTTAGCTGTATAGTGTCTAACTTCAACAAGCCAAAGAAAGACTTTTTTTTTTTAAGTAAAATTTTTAAAGTATAATACACATTAAAGGGCATACAGCAGCAACTAACACAACTTTGTAAAGCAATTATACTCCAATAAAAATGTTTTTAAAAGTGGGGGTGGGGCTTCCCTGGTGGCACAGTGGTTGAGAGTCCGCCTGCCGATGCAGGGGACACGGGTTCCTGCCCCGGTCCGGGAAGATCCCACATGCCGTGGAGCAGCTGGGCCTGTGAGCCATGGCCGCTGAGCCTGTGCATCCGGAGCCTCTGCTCCGCAACGGGAGAGGCCGCAACAGTGAGAGGTCCACGTACCGGAAAAAAAAAAAAAAAAAAAGTGGGGGGGGGCATATGTCATAAGTGTAAAGCTCAATGAATTTTCACATAGTGCACACACTATTGTGAAAACTGCCTAGATAAAGACACAGACCACTTCCAACAACTCAGGAGCCCCTCTCATGCCCCCTTTGCTCACTCCCCAGTTAGTGAAGGCTTCTCCCTAGATTTGAGCAAGAGGATCAATTATTTCCTTCCCTGCCCTTGAGTGGGAGATATGGCTAGAGTGTAGATTTTTTTCAAACTGGCTCTCACCAAATCCTGCTGAATCTCCAGCAACCTGACCATTTTAGATCCTTATTGAAGATGACTCAACCAGCAGGTTCCCAGACACTTTCTTTGAAATTTCAGCCTGTCAGTCTGACTCATAGCACATTGTAACTTGGAGTTCAGTCAAAGCCTCCAACTTAACATCCTGTTACTCTAGTATAAAAGGAAAGTTTTGACTTTTTGTAGCCAGCTATCTTAATAAATTTTTTTTTCTGTTCAAAAAGATTGTTGGTTGAATTTCTTGATATTCTTAGGTATTCAATTATATCATCTGAAAACAAAACATTTTCTTACTACATTTATCCCACACTGGGTCTTTTTGCATTACCTAAAATCACCAAAAGAGTATTGAATAATTGTAGTGGCCATCAGAATGCTTGCTGTGTTCTTAATTTTAATAGAAAGTCCTTAATATTTCACCACATATATTTGCTGTTACTTCCTGAAACAAACTATTAAGGGTATTTAAGACTTTGGCAGGCACTAATATAATTTTTTTTTCTTTTTTCCATGAAGTAAATTAAATTTCCTAATACTGAACCAACTTTATGTAACTGGGATGTGGAAATTTCCTTTTTTGGGTCTGCAACCACTTGTTTCCTTGCTTAAAACCACTATGTTATTCATCCCTCTTCTCAACATAACTCAAAACTGTTCCTTCAAAGGGCTCTGAAATTCTCTGTGTTTTCAAATTCTTTTCTTAGTCCTCTTTTTCTTCCAACCTGTGGAATTCTTTGTGTGTCTGTACCACTGAGTAGATTGAGTTCTTTAAAACAGGGACTGACACATATTTGCTATCTCCAGAAATTATCATAACACCTGGCATGTAACAGATGTTCAGTAAATATCACAATGACTTATAGGACACTGCTCTCTGAACTTAACAATATTAAATAAACATAAGATGTAACTACAATTATTTAGGTATATTTTATTATCACCCCACATCTTTTGTATATGGCTATTTAGTTTTCCCAACACGATTTACTGAAGTGATTATCCTTTCCTCATTGTCTGTTGTTGGCAACTTTGTAAAAGAGTAGTTGACCATATATGTGTGGTCTTATCTCTGGGCTTTCTATTCTCTTCCATTTAGTCTATGTGGCTGTTTTTATGCCAGTACCATACTGTTTTGATTACTGTAGCTTAGTAATATAGTTTTAAATCAGAAAATGTGATGCCTCCAGCTTTGTTCTTCTTGCTCAAGATTGCTTAGGCTATCTGAGGCATTTTGTGATTCCATACAAATTTTAGGATTGTTTTTTCTATTTCTGTGAAAAACGCCATTGGAGTTTTGACAAGCATTACCTTGAATCTGTATAGAGGTTTGAATAGTATGGAGATTTTAAAAATGTTAATTATTTTAATTAATGTAGATTGGATATTTTCCCCTATACTTGTACCTTCTTCAATTTCTTTCATCAATATTTTACAGTTTTCAGTAACAGATCTTTCATCTCCTTGGTTAAATTTATTCCTAAGTATTTTATTCTTTTTGATGCTATTTTAGAGAACATTGTTTTGTCCTGTCTTTTTTAGATAGTTTACTGTCAGTGTGTAGAAACACAACTTGCTGACTTTGTGTCCTGAAGCTTTACTGAATTTATTATTTCTAACAGTTTTTTTTCTGGAGTCTTCAGAATTTTCTATATACAAGATTGTGTCACCTGAAAATAGAAACAAAGAAAAGGCCAGAACCAGATGGCTTCACTGATGAATTCTAGCAAACATTTAAAGAATTCATACAAATTCTTTTCAAACTTTTCCAAAACATAGAAGAAGAGGGAACTCTTCCAAACTCATTTTATAAGGCCAGCAGATAGACAAGGATGCTACAAGGAAAGCAAATACAGGCCAGTATTCCTGATGAACATAGATGTAAATATCCTCAACAAAATACTAGCAAACTGAACTCAACAGCACATTAAAAGGATCATATACTATGATCAAGTGAGACATTTCTGGGATGCAAAGATGATTCAACATTTGCAAATCAATAAGTATGATATATAATATTAACAGAATAAAGGATAAAATCATATGATCATGTCAGTAGAGAAGAAGCAATTAAAAATTCAATATCCTTTCATGATAAGAAATCTCAACAAATTAGGTGTAGAAGGAATGTACCTGAACATAATAAAGGCCATATATGACAAGCTCACAGTTAACATATACTCAGTGGTAAAAAGCTGAAAGCTTCTCCTTTAAGATAAGGAACAAGACAATGATGCTCACTCTCACCACATTTATTCAACACAGTACTGGAAGTCCTAGCCAGAGCAAATAGGCAAAACAAAAACAAAAACAAAAACAAAAAACAGTATCCATGTTAGAAAGGAAGAAGTAGAATTAAGTCTACATATTTCAGATAAAACTATTCCCTTGCCTCTTTTGATTAGTATTTATATAGAATAACAACATTTTTTAAAGTTTTTAATCCAATTTGACAGTCTTGGTCTTTTAATAGGATGATTAATTTATTATACTTCTGATTACTAATATATCTGGATTTATTTCTACATCTTATTCTGAGTTTTTTAATTTACTATGCCTTTGTTAGTATCTTGTGGTTTTTTTTCTTCTTTTATCTTCTATTGACTTGATAGAAATTTCCTTCCTTGTTGGGAAATTAAACATTCTATTTCTATTGTTGCAGTGATTCTATTTCCTTTAAAACTTTTACATATACATTTAACTTTATTTCTTCCTAATAAAATCTAAAGTAAATCAATACCACTATTTTCTTTCAAATATATGTAACAAAGTATATTCCTTTCAGGTACTCCTCTTTAGTCATTTAAATTACTATTCAGTATTTAAGTTCCACCTTGTTTTTAAACCCTCCAAAAGTAGTTATTTTTAGTGATATTAGTATTTTAGTATTTTTAAATTTGTTAGGTCAATTGGTTTGGTCACTATTTTTTCTTGCTTTACAAACTTTTCTTATGAATTAAGTTTTTTTCTTGCTGAAGTATATCCTTTAGTATGTCTTTCAGTGAGGGTCTATGGACACCATTTTAATTTTGTTTTTATGTTTATGAATGTCTATGTCTCCCCAGCAATTAGAAAATATTTCATTGTATTCACACATCTATTTTTTCCTAATGAGAAATATTATAGCAATTGAATTATGTCTCTTTATCTGTCATTTCTCTCCAGGTTCTTCACATCTTTTTTTATCTTTGATACCTTATAGTTTCAGAGCACAGTGTCTGGTTATAGGGACTTGAGATGTTTTCTTCCAATCTGAAAATTTACATTTCTCTTCAATCTGGAACATTTTTCATCAATATTAGAATAGTGTCTCTTTTCAATTCTCTCTTGTCTGAGTTTGAATTTGATGAATGATGGATAATACAATATAATTCTTTTCTTCTGAGTGATTTCATTAAATCTGGCTTGTATTTGACTAGTATTTTCTGCAGGTATATATTGTTTAACCCACATGAGGTTTTTATTTCCTTATGTGTAGGTATGTATAGTCTCTAGAATTTTTGTCTTTTACTTTTTTGTACACTTCTCTTTTTTAGAATTCAAAGTTGTCAGTCCTGTGGCCCTGAATGATCAATGCTCACTGACCTTTAAACACCAACCATCTCTTAAGAATACATGCTTCAAATATCCCCATGGGCTGGGACAGTTTGTCTACAACTTAATTTTTCAGCTATAAGCACCCTCAACATTTCTGCCACTTGGTAACTTTGAGTTTAACTTTCTTAATGCTCTGATATTTTATTCAACTTTTCTATTTGTTTTGTGGGTGGAGGAAGGGGGACATATCTCAATGTCTTTGTCAGCTAAATTTAACAAATTTTACCCACATAGGCTTTAAGATATTTTTCTTTCTCTATCAGTCATCCATATTTTTTCATAAGAATGTATCTTTATCTATCTACCTATCTATCTATTATCTATCTATCTATAGTTACCTGATTCCTATTCTGAGTATAGGGGTATAATATATGGCCTAGGAACCATTTTTCTCTAGGAAAACATAAAGCAGATGAAATTATATATCCTGAGCTTAAATAATAAGTTAACCTAAACATGCTAGTACAAAATTCTATGAGGGCAGTGTCCACTGATAATCAAAACTTTAAGTTGAGTATGATTATTATGCCATTTCTCTTTATCCAATGTCTTATTTAGCTGGGTCTTTTACTATATAAAATTGATGTTTACTTTATAGAAGTATTCATTTTGTTAGGGTCATCATTTTGATGGACAAAGAAATAGTATTAATAGAGACCAAGATCAGATGAATTATTCCATTAAGCAAACAAACCATGAGAATGAGTTAATTATATGGTTAAAACAATACTGGCATTCTGAATTGGTGAATATCCTAACTTATTTAGTGGAATTTATGTAAAGAATTAACTATAATTACATTTGGTAAACCTTGAAGCTTAGGAAACAGTCCTAAACATTTTTATTCAAATAATTGTTCAGCACCATGAGTATATCTGTCAATTACTCGTTAATTGACTGAAACAGGACTATGTAACTACACCATCTGTCACCAATACTCATTCCAAATACCAGTTGATCCCTTACTGTTAAATGCAAATTGACCTGTTCATTCAACCAGCAAATTTTATGTACTTGATTCAATTATGTCACTTTGCCACTCCTTTATAATCACCACACATCTGGATTTATTTTTGCTATGGCAACAATTGTGTCAATAAATATCAACATTTACATCATTGGGGCTTCCCTGGTGGCGCAGTGGTTGAGAGTCCGCCTGCCGATGCAGGGGACACGGGTTCGTGCCCTGGTCCGGGAAGATCCCACATGCCGTGGAGCGGCTGGGCCCGTGAGCCATGGCCGCTGAGCCTGTGCGTCTGGAGCCTGTGCGTCTGGAGCCTGTGCTCTGCAACAGGAGAGGCCACAACAGTGAGAGGCCCGCGTACCGCAAAAAAAAAAAAAAAAAATTTACATCATTTAGCTACTATCATCCTTTTCACTCTAAACATAGCTTCAAAATTGATCTTTTTAACCCTTAGAATTTAATCATAGTATTTTATTTAGTAGTCAGAGTAATTCTTTACTTATAATTTTTAACCCAGATTAATAGAAATATTTTAAAATACCCATATCTGGTACTAATACAGTTGAAAATCTATTAGGAATAAAGCAACAAAAATGTGAAACTTTTCAATGTCATTTTGATAAAACCTCTGAAAACGAAACAACTCTGTATTCATTTAAAGGCTAAAATAAACAAAGGTATATTCAAAGCTTCACATGCAGAGATGTTTTTATCTTTGTCTAACACAGGGGATTCTGTACAAATTATTGTCATTAAAGCTAATGATAATCTTGACTATAACTTCCCTAGGGTCTCAGTAGGAAATTAGAGGCTAGCATTTCTAAAGTTATCTAAAGATAACCATGCTATAGAATAATTTGGATGTTATCCACTGCTTGCAACCCACAGTTTGCTTAAATGGTTTCAATGTTCTATACAACACGCAAGTTAATCATCACTCACAACTGGCATTACAAATGTGGTACCAAAGTTAGGCATCTCATTATAGTGGATACTGTGGTGTGTTGCCCAGAACTCCTCTTCGGGACTGAAACACTCATTTCATCCATTGCTGGGAATGTTGGTGGCCAACAGCTCTCTGATTAATCTCTCTCCAGGAATCAGCCTCAGCCAGAAAGAGCAGGTTGGCTCAAAATCAACCCTCTCCCCAAAGGTGGCCTGCATTCAATGGCTGATGGGAGCATAAAATCTGGCTCCTTGCCTCAAAACACAAAACTCTGAAGGGCCATCCCAGGTGGAGAGCTTTCTGTAAGATGGTCCGAAGCCCATGTTGCAACTGCATTATAGCTCATGTTCTTAACCTGCTCAACATCTCTTCAATCATTTTTCCTATTTATTCCCCAGAGCAATCCCCTGCACATAAATCTCAGAGGCTCAGGGTCTGTTTTTTGGGGAACCTATCCTATGGCACTAGTTTCCCTTGACTTATATGATGTTTCAGTGAAAGCAGCATAACATCTCATTTTCTACAGGAAAAAATTTCACAGTGAATAGAAGTAGCTAGAAAGAAAGAACTGAATGACCTAGGTACCTAATCTGGCAAGCTGGGGACATTTAGGAACACATTTTCAGTTATCAGCAGGAACCTGTTTCAGGCACTCACAGAAACTTTTCTCAAAACAGAGGATAAAATTTCTACTAAAGGACTGTAACAATTCCTTGAATTAACTGGAAGATGATGCATTTTGTAATAGCATTTAATTAACTATAGGGTATGCATTTCCCCTGAATAAAAGTGATGATTTGTCAGAGAACTACTTCATCATTAAGAAAAAGAGGAAAGAAATACAGTATTAATATTAGTATATTAATCAAAACATTTAGGTAGGATACCTCTAACTTAGCTATATGTAATGCACAAATACATAACAATCTGGGTGCTGGCAGTGAAGTAGGGTGAAGATAAGGAGAGTTAAATAAAACCTAAGTCCACAATCTGGTTTCCACTAGGGCTATTGAAATGGTAGATCATGTTTGTACTCACTGAAATGGCAAAGAAAAATAGCAAATCTATTAGATATTTCATTTAAAGAATCCTGAATTCTGGGACACTTGAGCACCTGCCTCTTGCACAATTTGAGAACCTCTAAGGAAGTAGCTCATTTATACCACCTAAGCATTGTTTCACTCATAGATTATGCAACTATAATTTGACAGATGTTTCACTGATTTCAATCGTTGGGAAAGGAAAAGCTCCCCATTAATGAACTGGGAACTGATAAATCAGCATTACATTTGTTCAAAATTTGTTTACTCAGATCACACACACACACACACAAATTGCATTTTTTCTTTTCTAAGGAGTACAGAATGAACTCACTAGCCATTACAAACTGTGATTAATCACCAACAGCTGTGCGTTATGTAATGCTATATATGGACCAGAAGACACCATCTTCAGGAGCCCAGTGTCTTATTAATCATGCCTAGGGCTGCGGGGCTATATTGATGAATGCATTTGTGCTAATAAACAAATATAATCTATTGAATTAATGTCCTACAGCTGAAGTTTAGCTTTCTTTCATTCTTATTGATAGTGAAGAGAAAAACATATCTTTCTGCAAATCATTTGTATGTGAATTTATTCTATAAATATGAGCAGTTACATTTTATTTATAATAGATTTGTGCTATGTATGTGTGTAATATATTAAACCTCAGTTCTACCAAAATTGAAGTGATGTAAAGGCCTGTAACTTATGCTTGTCATTGACTTAATTTCTTATATCAACTTAGAAGGAGCAGTCAGAAGCTTATTCTTGAGTCAAGAGATGGCTAAATTAATGTCATTAGCAATAATGACAACTAGGCAAGAAATTATGATTGGGGACATATAAATCTCTATTACTAAAAAAGGAACTGAAAACACAGACCACTGAAAATAAAGCAATAGCTTCAAACCTTGTGACTAGACAGAATACAACTTGTAAGAATGACAGCAAAATTTGTGATAATTATCAGATCAAGTGACCTCACGTACAGCCCTAACTTTTAGACTTTTACTTTTTCTTTTAGGGCATTGTCTTTGAAAGACCATGATGTGCAAGTAATTCATTCAAGAGAAATGTATTTGCAGCTCCCACTATGTGTCTAACATTATGTTGTCATGGGGATACTAAGGTGATTAGAAAAAAATCTTGCCCTCAAGGAGCTTCCAGTCTGGAGGAGGAAAGATAAGTGAAGAAATAAAGGCAATAAAATAAGGATAAATACTACAATAAAGGCACAAACTGATATGATAGCACAGACAAGTAGAAAATTAATTCTGCCAAGGTCAAAGGAAGGTGTGGCTAACGTTAAGATATGCAAAAGGAAAAATAAGTAGAATTTCTCCAGATAGTCAAGATATGGAAGAGAATTCCAGATGCAGGAGCACAAGGGGCTAAATCATGGAGGCATGAACTATATGACAAATTCTAGAATAAACTAGGGGAAAATGGGTGAAAGGTAAGGCTGGAAAGGCAGCTTAAAGCCTATATTGAAGTATAATAATATCTACTTTCCTACATTATATGCCATCTTTCAATTTTCCATGGCCTTTAGATTAAAAATAGCATTTCAAACAATGGCCTTTAGATTAAAAATAGCATTCAAACAATGAATTAGTAATGATGGCTTTAAATCAACCTGGTCAATAAATACCGAAAAAAAAAGGGTCGATCAACTTCAAAATTATTTGATCTCTGAGCATCTCATTAAGATGCAGTGTGTCACAGAATTCCACTGAGTTGAGAATCAGGAGGCCTGGATCCCTCTTGTAGACTAGATAAATCATTTCACTTCACTGACTGTCAGCTTTTTACTCATCAGTAAAATGATGGTTGAGGTTCAATTTTGCCTTAAGGTCTCTTGCAGCTCTGAGAGTCTGATTCTTATTAAACTGAGTTTCAACCCTAAAAGAAAATCCATTAGAGCGAAATTGTTTTTCTAAAAAGAAGAAAGGCAAGTTAAGCGAAAAACAGGCAAGGATTCAGAGGTCAGATGGAGAACACACTGAATATGAGTTGAAAATGCCATACTCTTCTAAAAGTCAACAATTTCTGTTAAATGGTAGATCCTGCTTTTTCCAAAGGCTGCATGTAGAAAGTTTATTGAAGGTAATTTGAAGTATATTTGCAAATTTCCTTTTCATCTACTTATGTATATGTAGAGAATATATATTCCAGCTATGAATTTATATGTATCTGCTCTAAACTCTCCGGGGGGATTTTTATAAGCAAGATTTCTAGATGTTGATAACACATTCTTGTAAAAGGCAACACAGGACAGAAGAGGCATTGGCTTTGAAATCAGATGCACCTGCCTTTCTGCCCTGGCTCCATGGCATCTCAGTTGCATGACCTTGGGCAAACACTATACCCTCTTCCTAGGCCTCGGTTCCTTGATAGTCAGCAATGGGATAAAAATGTTGAACCACCTCATGGAGTTAATTATCTGAACACCTGGAAGGGGGTGGACACAATATGTGCTAATTGATATCTGCATACCGTGCTTTCCATTGTGCTGCATTAGGCTCCAGTCTAAATTAATGGTAAATCTTTAGATGAGGCCTAACTTGAGTTCTTCAAAAATAATTCAAGAAATTAAATTTCAAAACACTGATAAGTTTAGAGCTAAACCAAAAAAGTTTTTCTACTGCCCTCCCTTTTATTACTCAAAACAATATCACACAGCATCCAGGTATTTATTACTACATTGATTTTAATCCTCTGATTTTGAGACACAGATATATCGATCTGGATATTTCCCCATCTTTTCTAGATACAAACAGGGTTTTTCTCACAATTGGGTGTTTGTTTCAAAGGAGGAATATATTCCTATATAGTCTATATATAACATCCTATATATAACATCTAAAACCAAGGCAACCGATTAATTTGAACATCAGGAATTCTCAACAAAGAAACCTGTCTAAAGGAACGTGGGTCAGTGCCATGAATTTGTGACAACTCAAACGTACTGACGTGTAATTTAAGCTGCACATTTAACACATAGAAATCATAAGATTTAAAATAGAATTTTCCATCATGCATTGGAAAATCCCATTTGAGTTTCTACTCAATGGCTTGGGGGGAGAAAAAAGAAATGGTTTCTGATTATGGAAAGGAGCAGAAACATTAGATCATCTAAGAGACGTAAGCAGTATGTATTAAGATCTTTCCACACAACCTTAAGTAAGTGAGTAAATGGGCATTTGATACTCTGCCTTCCCATCCCCAAAACATATGAGTATATTGTTTTGAAACTTTCTCGTCTTTCATCTTTCTTCCTTAAATTTTTCCTAACTACCACTCTTTAGGCAGGTATTGCTATGGAGTACATTAACTAGAGAGTTATCAGAGGAATGTGATTTCTTTGTCAACCTAAAAATAAAAGTTTACAGATAAATATGGACTTCAAAGAAACTCTTTTAAAATCTTCTCTTAAAAACAGAACCTCTTTCTTTTTAACTTTATGTTGGGTTGACATCAAAAGCATAAGATTGTTTTTCCTGTTTGGAACAACTCAGTTGGCAGTCACTAATATAGTTTGTTTGAAAGACTTATGAGACAAATAAAAGAGATCTATTTAGGCTGATTTTCTCGTCCAAGGACAATCTGAGGGAGTCTTGCCGAGGGACAATGGGCAGTGCCTACAGAAGACAATGTCCATCTAACCTGGGGGCAAGAAAATGAGTGTGCCCATGCCAAAATAACCCATCTGTAACCTGCTGTTTTAATTACTGGGAACTGCAGTACAAATGACACAAATAACAATGTTAGAGCTTAAGAAGGGGAAATTATCTTAATTGACCTTGGTAGAATTTCTCTGTCCTAAAATGGATGAAGTATATCAATTTTCACAGGTAGTATTAACTCTTTTCTAATTAGAAACTTTATTTCCTGAGAAATGGATAGTAAACAATGTCAGAGTAAAAAAGCTTCTTAAAAACAGGTTATTTGACAGATAGATATTTGTAATGATATTTATATTCATTCTGCTCATAATTTCTTTATTTCATCTCTTTTATCAATTTTGCTTTTATCTTATAAAAATTCCTATACGTATTTTAACCTATTTTCTATTCAATGCCCACAAATTTATATCTCCACTTTTTAATGTATGTTGTAAAGTTTTAATGTATAACATAAATCTCGTTACAGCATTACCCAAGAAGAAAAAGTAGTAAAAAATAACATCATACTGACCAAGAAAATTGTACTAAGTATCATAAACTACGATCAGGGGTCAGTAAACTTTTTCTGGATAAAGTAAGACAATAAATATTTTAGACTCTATCGCTACTACCCAATTCTGTTATAGCACAAAAGCAGCCATAGACAGTAAATGAGAGTGGCTGTATTCTAATAAAGTGTATTAACAAAAACAAGGGACAGTCTGGATTCGGTGGTGCCAGTAGTAGTTTGCAAATTCCAGACATATATAACTAAAAATCAATTTGTAGCAAATTTTTCAAAAATTAAATCATGGTATAAACAGTAGGAAAGAAGTTCAAATTTAAAGTTTTTCTTTAGTAACAATGAAGCGCAACATGGTACTGGTTCATTTGCTTGCAGTGCTTTCTGCTATGTTTTTCCTGGTATGTTTTTCCGAGTTTAAATGCTTCTGCAACATGTTTAAATGTGTCGTTATCAAATGCCAGGTTAGATGTAAAGGAAGAACTAGAAGAGGCTGATACCACACCAACTTCCTGTTTGGCTAATATAAAGGTTTCAGCCTCCTTATTCAAAAGCAACATTCCAAATGCATGAAGTCTACAAGTGAGATTCTTCACAAATACTGGTTAATAAGTAAAGTGACACTAAAAAGAAAGCATGTCTCTATAACGAAGTCCAGAAGTGAAAATTAGCATCACAGAGGTCTTTAACTTCTCTGCGGAATGTTTAGTCAAGTATTGACCCACTGCTGTTCCCCAAGAACAAAATGAGTAGAGGTGGCTTCCCGGGAAAGAGGCATTGACAGTTGAGATCAAACGTGTAAAACCTGTATTGATGCATTTTCATTGCTTGAAGCATATTAGGAAAAAAATGGATCTTTTCCTTTGTTTCCTGTCTCAAGCATTAACAAGACTCAAGAGCTTGCCAGAGATATCCATTACTCTCCGTTCAACAGGTGCTTAATCTAGTAATAAATAACAAAATATATTTCCCTTTGAAAAAGTGAGAGCACGAAGATGAAACAAACAGGCTTAAATAAATTGTAGGGAAGATTTGTATTCAAATGCCATAACAGACTACCCTGGAAAAGTGTGAGAAATCTATTTCTTTGGTATTTAAAAATTAAAACATAAGGTAATAGTAAGCAAATGATACATAGATTATTTATATTGAAACACCATGATTTGAAATTAACCTGTTATCAAGTTTTAAAAAATTGATCCAAATAGTTCCATAATTTATGTGATTATTTCAGTATCCATTTATCTCCCTACAGCTCTTCCTTCATTCATTTATTCAACACAAATATACTCACTAAGGCAGGTGATATCACGGTGAAAACATAAGAGCCTTGCCCTTCATAATTTAGGAAGAATTTGATGTGCAAAGAGACAACTACTATCAAAGAAAGTCTTTTTGTTATACTGTAGTTTCTTCAGTTCATCATTGTCTTATTGTATAGACAGACAGGATGGGAGAAAAGAAAGATGATGTCCAGGCTGTGGAACAACTTGTGCAAAAGCCCAGAAGCTTCCCTAAAATGTCAACATGTGAAAATGACAGAAATTTGGTACAACTGGAGCAGAGTGGAGCCAGGAAAGGAATGGGCCTGGGGAGATAGATGGCAAACCATCATGAGAGGTCTCGTGGAGATCCTGCACTGGAGTGAAACAAAGAGGAGTCCACAAAACAAAGGAATTCGGCAGAGGAAGATTAAATGCAAGGCTAGGAGTTTCCGGTCTGTTTTGTTTCCGATTCAAATTTAAATAGAGAGATTTGTATTGAATCCTGCAAAGAGCAGGAATGTAAACCCTCAAACTCTAGAATCCAGCATTTTCTTTAACAGTTTTACTCTATCAAAACCAAAGACAACAGCAGCTGTGTCCAATGTCTGTGAAGAGGATGGTTGAATTAAGTCCCTTTGGGGCAGTACTGTTATGACCATAAATTATAATTAAAATATATTGCTTTCTTTCTATTTTGAATGGTTTTATTATGCTTCCTGTTTCCTGCCTCACAAAAACATTAAACACACAAACATTTCCTTGAACACACCCACATTATCTAGTGTCCCCTCTCCTCCAAGTCAGACATGCCTCATTCTCTACTGCCCCCATCTCACTAGACTTAAAAAAAGAAAAAAAAATGAAGCATGCCAACCTATGGCAAGGGGGAACGGGGAGATGAAAAAGTTCATGAGAAAACAAAAATCAGGAGATGGGGGGTTAGATTATAAAAAGAAAAACAACTTTTAAATTGTTTTTCAGATCATTGTGTGAGTTTATGTTTTCAATTTTGTTTGGACACTGATTAGGGAACCTCTATTTATTTTTACATGCTTAATGATTAAAATTGCAAACAAGAATTAAGAATGTTTTCACCTTAGGGCTTCCCTAGTTGGTGCAGTGGTTAAGAATCCGCCTGCCAATGCAGGGGACACGGGTTCAAGCCCTGGTCCGGGAAGATCCCACATGCCGCGGAGCAACTAAGCCCGTGTGCCACAACTACTGAGCCTGCGCTCTAGAGCCCACGAGCCATAACTACTGAAGCCCGTGCGCCTAGAGCCCGTGCTCCGCAACAAGAGAAGCCACCACAATGAGAAGCCCACGCACCACAATGAAGAGTAAACCCCGCTCGCTGCAACTAGAGAAAGCCTGCACTCAGCAACAAAGATCCAACGTAGCCTAAATTAAATAAAAATAAATAAATAAAAAGAATGTTTTCACCTTAGCCCTTTCTTTACCCTCAAAATAAAACAATCGAGGATGTATTTCTCGATTTCATTTGACGTGTAGGAAGCAAAAAGCTTAGCCTGGGTTACAGATCGAGGCATATTTCTTCATCCACTTCCCATCATTCTTTAATATGTTATATTCTCTTCTGCCTTCACTTTGCTTTGCTCATATTTTTTCTCTTCCATGAAGCACTGCTCTCCTTCCCCCTACTTTAAACAACGTGACTGCTTTTCATCTTTCAATACCTAGTTCGTGTATCTGCTTTTTGTTGAAATCTTCTGATTCTCCCTGAGTTAGGTGCCCACCTTTTGGTTCTCATTGCCCTTATGATCATCTTTCTAATGTGGCATTTATAAAGTTAAATTGTAATTCTTTGCCTATTTTCCTGCACTAAGCTGTGAATTTCTTGAGAACAAGATCATGTGTGATTGCAATTTTTATATATGCCATCACTAGTAAAATGGCAGGCACGTAGTAAGCTCTCAGTAAATATTGAATTAAATAGTAATCAGCATAAGAAATACAAAGTACCAATGAAATTAGACAACTGTTACTCAAATTATTATGCATATTACAGGATCCATTAGTTCATCTAATGTCATTTTCTTTCTTTTAAAATCCAAACAGGTAGCTGTTTTTCTAAGTTGAAACAAAAATCTTTGCTTAGCTTTGCTCCCCAGTGGTTTAGAATAAATCAAAGGAATTAAGCCACATTGTCCCTTAACCTTTAAATTGAAAAGCAAAATTAGGATGTTTTCACATTTGTAATATATAATACATTCTTAAACATATGTAAATAATAGTGGGTTTCCACTTTCATGTAATATTGATAATCATGTAATATTGTTTTTAATCATTGCAATTAGCATCAGAAGTTCCCCAACAGGAACTAAGATGATTAAGCAATAAATCAAACTAAAATATAAAATAATACATTTTAATTGTTCTGCATTTGAGGGTTTGGTTATTAGTTTTTTGTTTTCTTGGACTGAATTCTACCTAGAGGAAATGTTTAGCCTTAAGGCTAGAGAACACTAATAATTACTTAAGTTCTTGAGTATATTATTTGCTAAGACTCTGTCAGCTTTGTCATTAGAGATTTTTCTTCCTCAGGTGGAGGAAATGCAGCTATTATAGATCTTTTGAAGACCTCTGGTGGTAAAAAGGAAGCATTGTTCACCTCCTACTTCACAATTCACGAAGTTAAATTTCCCTTGGTGCACTTTCTGTTATTTAATTTCTGTTTTGCACAGGAATAATTCAAAAACTAATATAGTTTCCCAAGATATGTACTTCTGTTCTATTACTTGAGTCTTAACTTTTTCAACTATAAATTGAGTGAACAAAAACACCAACAAGAACAACAATAACCCAAACAGTTAATCATAGTGAAGATACTTATTTATTTACTTTTGGCTGCATTGGGTCTTTGTTGCTGCACTCAGGTTTTCTCTAGTTGCGGTGAGCAGGGGTTACTCTCCGTTGCAGTGCGCAGGCTGCTCATTGCCATGGCTTCTCTTGTTGCGAAGCATAGGCTCTAGGTGCGTGGGCTTCAGCAGTTGTGGCACGCGGGCTCAGTAGTTGTGGCTCACGGGCTTAGTTGCTCCGTGGCATGTGGGATCTTTCTGGACCAGGGCTTGAACCCATGTCCCCTGCATTGGCAGGAAGATTCTTAACTGCTGCGCCACCAGGGGAGCCCACAAATTTATTCTTTATTGTTTCTAAGTATAGAAGTTGGACCAGAAAAGAAGACAGTTTTTCAGTTCAATATAACAATGCTCTCTGTCAAACATGAAAAGGAATATTCAGAAAGTTGAGTTTTTAAGCTCTAGCTGAATAACCATTTGTCAAGCAAGCTACAGAAGGGAGCTTTACACGGGACACATGACCTCTGCAGGTCTTCTTGCTTCAATATTTGAGAATTTTTCATCTATAATTCATCCCATCTTTGCAAACAAATTCATATTAATAACTTGCCATTTATACGAGCCATACCCAAATATAAACTTTGTTTACATGTAAATTTAGGCAAGTTCTCACCTCAATCTGGGACTCAGTTGTCTCCTATGCAAAAATGAAGGGATGGTCATTGACTAAAATTCTGAGCATCAGAAACTGGATGCAATGCCATACTTATTGGACTTCAAATAGACCTAGTTTTAAGTTCCATCTCTGACATAATTATTAGGTCATACAAATTAAGTTCCCGGAGGTTCAATGTATTGTCTACAATATGGGAGCCATCTTCCAACACCCATTTAGTGCTTTAATTCCTTCTACAATATCACCTTCAAATATGGAAAACACTCAACGATTGCTATAAAATTATTTTCAATATATCACTGAAATCTGTCTTTCTGCAATTTTTATCCATTAGCATAGGTAACTCTTAAAAGACAAGAGTCCTCTCCTTCTCTCTTTCACATCTGTTCAAATGCTTAGAAATTGCTTATGCTGCTAGTTAGCTAAAAATTCTTCCAACTGTCCTCATTTGATATAGTTTCAAGTTTTCTTACTGTTCTCATAATTCGCCTATGAGCTGTCTCCAGTAGGGCTGATATAAATTTAAAATAGAGCATACAGCAAGATAAAGTTTACTAGAGTTAGTAAAAGGCTGCTTCCTTCTCTGATTGCCTTAAAACTTTATGCACCTGGAATGATCCAGCCAAAATGAGAAGAAAAGGGAATAGGAATAGATAATCTTTTAAAATTCATTTCAGCCTCACATTACAGTTGCATGAATCTTCCATGTAGATGCCCCATTACTACAATCTGAGTTCAAAGGAACAACTTGGGTCATACATTCAAAATGAATGTGCAAGTTCACCTTACACATTGTCAGTGGCCTGGAAAACTTGTAAAATCATTTTTATAGAAAACTAAATTTCCCAAGGTTTTACTGATTTAGTAGTTTCCAATAAATGAAACAAATAGGTCATATTTCTTATCTCTCTGCATATATTGCAACATTTTACTATAGATATCTATGTTTAGTTTGCATTTTTCTTTATTCCACTATTATTTACACTATTCCACTATTATAAATAATAATTAGCTCCCTGTCAAGCTAAAACTTAGATGTTAACTTCATAATTATAATTTTATGATACAGACATCATTAGTGAATGGACAATTACAGAACACAGGCTAAAACTGGATTATAAAATAAGATTCTACAGAAAATGTGTCATAGTCCAGAAAAAGCTACAGATTACTTTAACAGAGAATATTTAGGCCTTCTGGGAAGGATTCACTGTCCATAGGTTGTTTCCAAAAAACAGTTATTTGGTGTCACATTAACAAAGAGTATAAAATAGGTTTCCAAAAGGGCTAATAAAAAATTCAGTCAATGTAAACATTAGAAGCCTTCATTGTGGGGTAAGAACCAGATAACCAATATTATAATTAGGACTCTGTTTTGGGCCTCATTACAAGAAATACAACAGATACAGAGTAGAGCTTGAACTGAAAACCCAGTTTCAGAAAAGTAAACTTTCTGCGTTTCAGTCACCTCATTTGTTATAAACACTTACCTTGAAGAGTTTCTGTGACAGTTAAAATAGGCTACAAATGATGAATTTTAGAACATGCATGTCTCAATTTCATATATGAGAAATAAATATTGTTTAATTTAGACCAAACAATTATAAGAATAGACATATTTTCTTTTAAGTAGAAAAAAATACAACAGTTAAAAATTTGCCATTATTTAACTACTTACATCCCCTCAACATTAGCGTTTTATTGTACAATTAGAGATTGCCTTTCCTACAAGTAAGTGAAATGATTCAGGAATTAATATAGAAATTTTACAATTATTATGTAGATCTCAATATTGAAAATCTGTTATATTAAAACTTAAGGGTCTTGATAAAAATGTTTCCCTTAAGATGTTCTACCAAAAAAAAAAACTGACTAAACTGCACACATATGAAGATTACTCTTTGATTATGGAGATGGATAGAAATATTAGAGTCAAATCTTATTTATGGGTTCAGCACTCTGCTTCATGGTTTGCCTGATTATGTCTAATAAAAGTGAGTCATATTGTGTAATAGGTGCTAAAATTGCTATAACACTACAGATTGAAATTTATTACATTAAGCTTCAGAAATATATATACCTCATTCACTAGGCCTGAAGTGGAAGATTCTTCAGTGGAATGCCGTCATTAGCACTCTCTAATCCATAGGCGTACCTGTTTGGGAAGGAAGTTATAATTTTCTTATTACTCAAAATCGTCTCTATTAATGTAATTAGACATGGATACTTCTAATATAAAAATAAAATAGAATAAACATTATGTTACTTGAGAAGAAACAATAAAAAGCAAGATTTAAAGAAATGTAAAATTTTAAATATAAAAAGGTCACCTATTAATTAATTCTGAAATACACCTTAATATACTACAAAAATCACACAGAGTTGGCAAAATAACTATTATCCTAATTTTCAAATGAGAAAATGGAAGTTCAGAGAAGTTAGGTGTATAACCATAGATCACATTCTTAGCAAGGGGCAGGACTGGAACTTGCACCCAGGTCTTCAGGTTCCAAAATCAGAAGATTATACTTCAGAGAAAACTTCACAGTGGGCAACTACAGACATGTTGTTGACAATAAAGCACATGGTCTCAGAATCCTATTACTGAAGAGTCTATGTATGTCTTGTTGCAATAATTTAGTAAGCTTCAGGGCTTCCAACAACCTCATAACAGGTTAAATATCTGCAGCCTTTTTTGTCTTCTTTTCAATATTTAGCTTCATACTGTAGACAGAGCACCCAAGAGAATTGTCTACAATGATGGAAATAGGCTACATCTGTACTATCCAAAATGGTAGCCAATATCCCCATGGGACTATTGAGAACTTGAAATGTGGCTAATGTGATGGAGAAACTGAATTTTTTGTTTTATTTAATTTTAATTGATTTTAATTTAACATGCCACATATGGTTGATGGCCACTATATTGTACAGTGCAGCTAAAGACAATATAGTGTTATAGCTCCATGTTTTGAGACCTGTTTCTTCTAATGTAAAGCAGTGGAAGATACCAATTAAAAAAAAAGAGAGAGAAAATTAAAAGAAACAGTTGAGATCTGAAATAAGACAACCATCTCTGTAACATAGGTATGGAGTCAAAACACAAACATGGGCCAGCCAAGTTTAGCATCTGTAAGAAGTCAGGGCCAGATGGGAATTCCCAACTCGGCAAGTATGAGAAACTTAAAGTGATCCATGCCAGCTTAGGCAATAAAACAAATTTCATCCTACTCAAGGTTTGGTCAATTGTCCCAGTCTGTGACCAAACTCTGCCAGAGGTTAAAACTTAGATTAAGCAAGGAAAGTAGAAGCAAGCAAGTGCAGCCTAGAGGTCAGGACATGGGCCATATTCTCACCTAGCTAGTGACTAGTTTCCAGGGCTCCTGAATCTCTGAGGAACAGAAGCCCTGAGTCACAAATACAAGACCTAGTTCAGGTCTGAGAGTTCTAGCGAGTTTGGATGGAGAAAATTATAAAACTGCCAATAAGAAGTGGGTAAAAGCAGGTGAGGTAGAAATAAAATCTTCCACTCATTATAAGCCTCTAAATAATGAATAGGGAGATAGCCTACAACCTTAAAAAATAGCTGATAAATTTACTCTAAATAAAATGAAAACAAGGCAATCTGAAAATATTTTTAGAAATACGAACGTTTAGCATCCTTACCGAGCACAAAGAAGAGATAGCGCTCATCAAAATGAATAAGAAATTATGAAACCATCATGAAGAAATTATGCAAGAATGGGTGAAAACAAAATGGAAATACTAAGAAATGATCAAATAAATTCATTGAAACTGGAAACGTAAAATAAGGTAAACTCCAACCTGAAGTATTGTAAAAAGAAAATTAGTAAATTCAAAGATGTAGAAAACTTCATCCAAAATGTAGACTAAAAACATAACAAAATAGAAACTTTAAAAACAAGGTTAAAAATTATAGCTTGGGAGACTCCAGCATACACATAACAGTAATTCCAGAAAATGAAGAATAAAGTAAAAATGTGAAATGACATATATAAGTTAAAAAAATCAGTAAACACAAACAAAATCTAGCTAGATGCTTGCTCCAATATACTCCTTAAATATGAAGTGGGAAGTTTAACAGTGAAGATTGATAAATAGTCTCCAAGAATATAATAAACAATAAACAAATGATAGTAAATAACATAATAAAAATGGAAAAGATAATAATCATTTCTATGTAAACACATAAATGCATTGCCTTAAAATATGTAAAGTAAACATTATGGAATTATAAGATATTGATAAAAGTCACAAATATAATTGGAGATTTAAATCTATTTCTTTTATACATGGATAGATTGAGTCAATTACTGACAACAGAGAGGATTTAAAGAACACAATAAACTCAATTACACAGACATATAATTGAGAATCCTACACCCAACAAATAATAATCGTTTCAAGCTTGCCTGAAACATTTTCAAAATTTAGCCGTACTATTAAAAGATGACTTAGGGGCTTCCCTGGTGGTGCAGTGGTTGAGAATCCGCCTGCCGATGCAGGGGACACGGGTTCGTGCCCCGGCCCGGGAAGATCCCACATGCCACGGAGCATCTGGGCCCGTGAGCCATGGCCGCTGAGCCTGCGCGTCCGGAGCCTGTGCTCCGCAATGGGAGAGGCCACAACAGTGAGAGGCCCGCGTATCGCAAAAAAAAAAAAAAAAAAGATGACATATATTTACTTATAAATTACCAAAAGAAAGATTCTAGCTTGATTTTTTCTTTGCTCAGCCTATAAATAAAACAAAAGCTCTTCAGACAAATAACACTGCTCTTTTCTGCAGACACTGGCAATTTTTATTTTCCTCCACTAGAAAATATTAACTGACTTTTGAACATTAACAAGGAACTGCTTCTATTTTAAAGGTGCAGAGGGGGAAGAAAGACTATCTTGTAGGGGAAAATTCTTATTACAAACTAAGCACTCTTCTACCAAAATTCGTAGCCTGAAGTATCAGTAACATTTCATTTATAGTCACATTTCTTTTCTAAAAAATAAAGGACATAGGTAAACTCTGATGGTAGGAAATATCCAGCCTTTTCTATCCATCCACAAACTTTCCCCAGTTCTCCCCAAGCATACTTAGATTCTTCCACATAGTCAGTATTTGATTGAATAAAAGAAAATATGTTGTCAAAGTAACCAAGAGTTTTCATTATCACTCAAACCTGTGTTAGCAATTACCAATGCCCATATTCTTTAAGAAGTGACTCATCGTAATGAAAGTACCATTGCCTTGATTCTGACAAGTTGGTGCTCAGTTGGTTGGTGGATCTTTTCACAAAAACAATAACTCATGTTGGGGACATAATTTATCTACAGTTACACATTAGACTGGTATGAAAATAAAACTCCAGTGCACCATACAACTATTGTACCTTCCATAATTGATTTTTGTATAACCAAAAGATGTGTAACTACACTTAATTTAATCACCCTCTAATGTTTATTTCCATTTGCAGATATAATCGCATTTTGAAATTGGTTGACACTGTAATGGTATAATAGAGTCTATCTAAAGCTTGCTAACTTTTTAACTGACTTTTTTTATTACTCTTGTACAGAAGGACACACACAGAACCTAAACTAACTGTGACTTGTTTATTACATTTATACTAAAATATTTTGCCAAATCAGTGTGCACACATTTATTTCTAATTAGATTTTCATTTTAATCATATTGAGGACGCAATCACTTTAAAATCTGCTAAAACTTCTAAATAGGCAGCAGAACTTTATGCAATTATAGCACAATTTGCATAACAATATTGGGCAATGAACACATCCATAAGTGTATATTTCTCTAAGGATTTTCTCTAGGCTTGGACTTGCCTTGCTCTATTTTCCCTGTATGCAGGAGTCTTTTGGCTGTACCGCAGTTCCGGTGAGTTGGCTTCCTCTACTTGCTCTTAAATTCCCTTCCTACCTGTGTCTTGTAACATGTCAAAACCAATGGCCTATCATATGTGAAATCTTTAGACCATGACAAGCACTCAGGTACTGTTGCCTGAATCACCGGCTGCATTTACTGAACAGGCAAATTCTCCTCGACAACCTGCAATGTCTACGTGCCCCTCACTGGCTACTGTTAAAGTCTGTCCTGGATCCTTCATCTGCCGTGGTAGTGCTGTGTACTCGTCAGGGCTTAGCAACCCCAATACCACCTGAGACCCAGTGCTGACAGACATTCAGAAGTCGATTCAATTTGCATTGTCAGGGAAGACAGCACAGGGGAGAGGGTTGGGTTTGTTTTTTTGGGTTTTTTTTCCTTTTAAAAACTGATTTTTATTCTCAGAAATGTCTCCTTGTATTCCTCCAAAGAAAGCAGTGTTCAATGAAGAATAAAGAAGGAGAATGAAGCAGGAAAGGAGGAGGAGGGGTGGAAGAGGAAGAAAAGAGGAGGAGAAATGAAAAGGAAGAGTTATATTAAAGCCTGTTTGTCATGAGAGGTGAACTCATAGAAAATTTTCTCTGAAGATGTTAGAAGTCAACTCGTAATTGAAACTTCTCTTTTGCCTATTTAGTGAATGATCCCGCGCTACTTGAGGAGGCAAACAGGAAATGAGATATAATTTTCCCCTAGCAGCTCAAGGAGCGTGCACTGTTTACTCGTGATTTATTGATGAAAGGATCAATAGCACTTTCTCCGTTTGCAGCTATTATTTCAACAAATAACAGTGTAACCTTGCTTGGATTCAGTGCCCCAGACACAAAAGGAAATGCAGTTCAGCAGTCTACATTTCATCGACATCGTGTCCCAGACTGGTCCTTTCGTGGAGAGATTGCAGAGCAGATGAGGGACAGAATTGGTTTCCAATATTCTTTTCGCTGGAATTTACTTTATTCCTCACATGACAATATTCAACATCAGGCATTTAGCAAAACTATAATCACATATACTTTTTAAGTTAGGAAATGTACTGTTTTCATGTAATGTTTGTCATTAGTTAAAGTTACATTGCTTTATATATAACTTTCCAGATAATGATTTTCAAATTGGGTATTGATAAACATTGAGATCTTAGCTCTCCAGCCAGGGATCGAACCCAGGCCCCCCTAACGACTGGACCACAAGGGAATTCCTGAAAAATATCGACTCTTAAAGTACTAAATCAATTATATCTAATATGATTTCTCTAAACCATATAGCTCCACATTCAATAATAAGAAATTTTGTCAATTTCCATTGCCATCTCTGGAAAACTCCACTGAACTTCATTTGAGAAAAATTTGTTTACAAGGTTATTGATAGGGTTTATTTTCCTAAGGATAGATAGAATCATAGAGAAGAGGGAGAAGATGGCGGAAGAGTAAGACGCGGAGATCACCTTCCTCCCCACAGATACACCAGAAATACATCTACACGTGGAACAACTCCTACAGAACACCTACTGAACGCTGGCAGAAGACCTCAGATCTCCCAAAAGACAAGAAACTGCCCACGTACCTGGGTAGGGCAAAAGAAAAAAGAATAAACAGAGACAAAAGAATACGGACGGGACCTGCACCAGTGGGAAGGAGCCGTGAAGGAGGAAAGGTTTCCACACACTAGGACGCCCCGTCGCGGGCAGAGACTGTGGGTGGCGGAGGGGGGCGGGGAGCTTCGGAGCCGCGGAGGAGAGCACAGCAACAGGGTGCGGAGGGCAAAGCGGGGAGATTTCCGCACAGAGGATCGGTGCAGACCAGCACTCACCAGCCCGAGAGGTTTGTCTGCTCACCCGCCGGTGTGGGCGGGGCTGGGAGCTGAGGCTTGGGCTTCCATCGGATCCCAGGGAGAAGACTGGCGGCGTGAACACAGCCTGAAGGGGTTAGTACACCACGGCTAGCCGGGAGGGAGTCCGGGAAACAGTCTGGAGCTGCCGAAGAGGCAAGAGACTTTTTCTTCCCTCTTTGTTTCCTGGTGCACGAGGAGAGGGGATTAAGAGCACCGCTTAAAGGAGCTCCAGAGATGGCGCGAGCCGCGGCTATCAGCCCGGACCCCAGAGACGGGCATGAGGCGCTAAGGCCGCTGCTGCCGCCACCAAAAAGCCTGTGTGCGAGCACAGGTCACTATCCACACCTCCCTTCCGGGGAGCCTGTGCAGCCCTCCACTGCCAGAGTCCCGGGATCCAGGGACAACTTCCCAGGGAGAATGCACGGCGAGCCTCAGGCTGGTGCAACGTCACGCTGGCCTCTGCTGCCGCACTCCGTGCCCCTCCCTCCCCCTGGCCTGAGTGAGCCAGAGCCCCCGAATCAGCTGCTCCTTTAACCTGGTCCTGTCTGAGCGAAGAACAGATGCCCTCCAGTGACCTACATGCAGAGGCGGGTCCAAATCCAAAGCTGAACCCCGGGAGCTGTGCGAATAAAGAAGAGAAAGGGAAATTTCTCCCAGCAGCCTCAGGATCAGCAGATTAAATCTCCACAATCAACTGGATGTACCCTGCACCGGTGGAATACCTGAAGAGACAAAGAATCATCCCAAATTGAGGAGGTGGACTTTGAGAGCAAGATACATTATTTTTTCCCCTTTTCCTCTTTTTGTGAGTATGTGTATGCTTCTGTGTGAGATTTTGTCTGTATAGCTTTGCTTTCACCATTTGCCCTAGGGTTCTGTCTGTCCGTTTTTATTGTTTGTTTTTTTCTTCCTTGTTTTTTTTATTTTAAAATATTTTTTTGTTCTTAGTAATTATTTTCTATTTTAATAACTTTATTTTATTTTATCCTCTTTCTTTCTTTCTACTTTTTCTCCCTTTTATTCTGAGCCGTGTGGATGAAAGTCTCTTGGTGCTGCAGCCACAAGTCAGTAATGTGCCTCTGACGTGGGAGAGACAACTTCAGGACACTGGTCCACAAGAGACCTCCCAGCTCCACGTAATATCAAATGGCGAAAATCTCGCAGAGATCTCCATCTCAACACCAACACCCAGCTTCACTCAACGACCAGCAAGCTACAGTGATGGACACCCTATGCCTAACAACTAGCAAGGAACACAACCCCACCCATTAGCAGAGAGGCTGCCTAAAATCATAATAAGGCCACAGACACCCCAAAACACACCACTAGACGTGGACCTGCCCACCAGAAAGACAAGATCCAGCCTCATCCACCAGAACACAGGCACTAGTCCCCCACCAGGAAGCTTACACGATCCACTGAACCAACTTTACCCACTGGGGACAGACACCAAAAACAACGGGAACTACGAACCTGCAGCCTGCAAAAAGGAGACCCCAAACACAGTAAGATAAGCAAAGTGAGAAGACCAAAAAACACACAGCAGATGAAGGAGCAAGATAAAAACCCACCAGACCTAAAAAATGAAGAGGAAATAGGCAGTCTACTTGAAAAAGAATTCAGAATAATGATAGTAAAGATGATCCAAAATCTTGGAAATAGAATACATAAAATGCAGGAAACAATTAACAAGGACCTAGGAGAACTAAAGAGGAAACAAGCAACGAAGAACAACACAATAAATGAAATAAAAAATACTCTAGATGGGATCAGTAGCAGAATAACTGTGGCAGAAGAATGGATAAGTGACCTGGAAGATAAAAGAGTGAAAATAACTACTGCAGAGCAGAATAAAGAAAAAAGAACAAAAGGAACTGAGGACAATCTCAGAGACGTCTGGGACAACATTAAATGCACCAACGTTCGAATTATAGGGTTCGCAGAAGAAGAGAAAAAGAAAGGGACAGAGAAAATATTTGAAGAGATTATAGTTGAAAACTTCCCTAATATGGGAAAGGAAATAGTTATTCAAATCCAGGAAGCACAGAGAGTCCCATACAGGCTAAATCCAAGGAGAAACACACCAAGACACATATTAATCAAACTAAAAAAAATTAAATACAAAGAAAACATATTAAAAGCAGCAAGGGAAAAACAACAAACAACACACAAGGGAATCCCCATAAGGTTAACAGCTGATCTTGCAGCAGAAACTCTGCAAGCCAGAAGGGACTGGTAGGACATATTTAAAGCGATGAAGGAGGAAAAACCTACAACCAAGATTACTCTACCCAGCAAGAATCTCATTCAGATTTGATGGAGAAATTAAAACCTTTACAAACAGGAAAAGCTGAGAGAGTTCAGAACCACCAAACCAGCTTTACAACAAATGCTAAAGGAACTTCTCGAGGCAAGAAACACAAGAGAAGGAAAAGACCTACAATAACAAACCCAAAACAATTAAGAAAATGGGAATAGGAAAATACATATCGATAATTACCTTAAATGTAAATGGATTAAATGCTCCCACCAAAAGACACAGACTGGCTGAATGGATACAAAAACAAGACCCATATATATGCTGTCTACAAGTGACCCACTTCAGACCTAGGGACACATACAGACTGAAAGTGAGGGCACGGAAAAAGATATTCCATGCAAATGGGAACCAAAAGAAAGCTGGAGTAGCAATTCTCATATCAGAAAAATAGACTTTAAAATAAAGACTATTACAAGAGACAGAGAAGGACACTACATAAAGATAAAGGGATTGATCCAAGAAGATATAATAATTGTAAATATTTATGCATCCAACATAGAAGCACCTCAATACATAAGGCAAATACTAACAGCCATAAAAGGGGAAATCGACAGTAACACATTCATAGTAGGGGACTTTAACACCCCACTTTCACCCATGGACAGATCATCCAAAATGAAAATAAATAAGGAAACATAAGCTTTAAATGATACATTAAACAAGATGGACTAAATTGATATTTATAGGATATTCCATCCAAAAACAACAGAATACACATTCCTCTCAAGTGCTCATGGAACATTCTCCAGGATAGATCATACATTGGGTCACAAATCAAGCCTCAGTAAATTTAAGAAAATTGAAATCTTATCAAGTATCTATTCCGACCACAACGCTATGAGACTATATATCAATTACAGGAAAAGACCTGTAGAAAATACAAACACATGGAGGCTAAACAATACACTACTGAATAACGAAGTGATCACTGAAGAAATCAAAGAGGAAATCAAAAAATACCTAGGAACAAATGACAATGGAGACACGACAAACAAGAACCTATGGGATGCAGCAAAAGCAGTCCTAAGAGGGACGTTTTTAGCAATACAATCCTACCTTAGGAAACAGGAAACATCTTGAATAAACAACCTAACCTTGCACCTAAAGCAATTAGAGAGAGAAGAACAAAAAATCCCAAAGTTAGCAGAAGGAAAGAAATCATAAAGATCAGATCGGAAGTAAATGAAAAAGAAATGAAGGAAACGATAGGAAGGTCAATAGAACTAAAAGCTGGTTCTTTGAGAAGATAAACAAAATTGATAAACCATTAGCCAGACTCATCAAGAAAAAAAGGGAGAAGACTCAAATCAATAGAATTAGAAATGAAAAAGAAGTAACAACTGACACTGCAGAAATACAAAAGATCATGAGAGATTACTACAAGCAACTCTATGCCAATAAAATGGACAACCTGGAAGAAATGGACAAATTCTTAGAAATACACAACCTGCCAAGACTGAATCAGGAAGAAATAGAAAACAAGAACAGACCAATCACAAGTATTGATATTGAAACTGTGATTAAAAATCTTCCAACAAACAAAAGCCCAGGATCAGATGGCTTCACAGGCGAATTCTATCAAACATTTAGAGAAGAGCTAACACCTATCCTTCTCAAACTCTTCCAAAATATAGCAGAAGGAGGAACACTCCAAACTCATTCTACGAGGCCACCATCACCCTGATACCAAAACCAGACAAAGATGTCACAAAGAAAGAAAACTACAGGCCAATATCACTGATGAACATAGATGCAAAAATCCTCAACAAAATACTAGCAAACAGAATCCAACAGCACATTAAAAGGATCATACACCATGATCAAGTGGGGTTTATTCTAGGAATGCAAGGGTTCTTCAATATATGCAAATCAATCAACGTGATAAACCATATTAACAAATTGAAGGAGAAAAACCATATGATCATCTCAATAGATGCAGAGAAAGCTTTCGACAAAATTCACCACCCATTTATGATAAAAACCCTGCAGAAAGTAGGCATAGAGGGAACTTTCTTCAACATAATAAAGGCCATATATGACAAACCCACAGCCAACATCATCCTCAATGGTGAAAAACAAACCATTTCCACTAAGATCAGGAACAAGACAAGGTTGCCCACTCTCACCACTCTTATTCAACATAGTTTTGGAAGTTTTAGCCACAGCAATCAGAGTAGAAAAGGAAATAAAAGGAATGCAAATTGGAAAAGAAGAAGTAAAGCTGTCACTATTTGCAGATGACATGATACTATATATAGAGAATCCTAAAGATGCTACCAGGAAACTACTAGAGCTAATCAATGAATTTGGTAAAGTAGCGGGATACAAAATTAATGCACAGAAATCTCTTCCATTCCTATACACTAATGATGAAAAATGTGAAAGTGAAATGAAGAAAACACACCCATTTAGCATTGTAACAAACAGAAGTAAATATCTAGGAATAAACCTACCTAAGGAGACAAAAGACCTGTATGCAGAAAATTATAAGACACTGATGAAAGGAATTAAGGATGATACAAATAGATGGAGATATATATCATGTTCTTGGATTGGAAGAATCAACATTGTGAAAATGACTCTACTATCCAAAGCAATCTACAGATTCAATGCAATCCCGATTAAACTACCAGTGCCATTTTTCACAGAACTAGAACAAAAAATTTCACAATTTGTATGGAAACACAAAAGACCCCGAATAGCCAAAGCAATCTTGAGAATGAAAAATGGAGCTGGAGGAATCAGGCTCCCTGACTTCAGATTATACTACAAACCTACAGTAATCAAGATGGTATGGTACTGGCACAAAAACAGAAATATAGATTAATGGAACAGGCTAGAAAGCCCAGAGATTACCCCACACACATATGGTCACCTTATCTTTGATAAAGGAGGCAGGAATATAGAGTGGAGAAAGGACAGCCTCTTCAATAAGTGGTGCTGGGAAAACTGAACAGCTACATGTAAAAGTATGAGATTAGCACACTCCCTAACACCGTACACAAAAAATAAGCTCAAAATGGATTAAAGACCTAAATATAAGGCCAGAAACTATCAAACTCTTAGAGGAAAACATAGGCAGAACACTCTATGACATAAATCACAGCAAGATCCTTTTTGACCCACCTCCTAGAGAAATGGAACTAAAAATAAAAATAAACAAATGGGACCTAATGAAACTACAAAGCTTTTGCACAGCAAAGGAAACCATAAGCAAGACCAAAAGACAACCCTCAGAATGGGAGAAAACATTTGCAAATGAAGCAACTGACAAAGGATTAATCTCCAAGACACACAAACAGCACATGCAGCTCAATAACAAAAAAACAACCTGGGCTTCCCTGGTGGTGTAGTGGTTGAGAATCCGCCTGCCGATGCAGGGGACACGGGTTCGTGCCCTGGTCCGGGAAGATCCCACATGCCGCGGAGCGGCTGGGCCCGTGAGCCATGGCCACTGAGCCTGCGCATCCGGAGCCTGTGCTCCGCAATGGGAGAGGTCACAACAGTGAGAGGCCCTCGTACCGCAAAAAAAAAAAAAAAAAAAAAAACCCAATGCAAAAATGGGCAGAGCTAAATAGACATTTCTCCAAAGAAAATATACAGATTTCCAACAAACACATGAAAGAATGCTCAACATCATTAATCATTAGAGAAATGCAAATCAAAACTACAATGAGATATCATCTCACACCAATCAGAATGGCCATAATCAAAAAATCTAGAAATAATAAATGCTGGAGAAGGTGTTGAGAAAAGGGAACACTCTTGCACTGCTGGTGGGAATGTGAATTGGTACAGCCGCTATGGAGAACAGTATGGAGGTTCCTTAAAAAACTACAAATAGAACTACCATATGACCCAGTAACCCCACTTCTGGGCATATACCCTGAGAAAACCATAATTCAAAAAGAGTCATGTACCAAAATGTTCATTGCAGCTCTATTTACAATAGCCAGGAGATGGAAGCAACCTAAGTGTCCATCAACAGATGAATGGATAAAGAAGATGTGGCACATATATACAATGGAATATTACTCAGTCATAAAAAGGAACGAAACTGAGTTATTTGTAGTGAGGTGGATGGACCTAGAGTCTGTCACACAGAGTGAAGTAAGTCAGAAAGATAAAGACAAATACCGTATGCTAACACATATATATGGAATCTAAGAAAAAAAAATGTCATGAAGAACCTAGGGGTAAGACGGGAATAAAGACACAGGCCTACTAGAGAATGGACTTGAGGATATGGGGAGGGGGAAGGGTAAGCTGTGACAATGTGAGAGAGTTGCATGGACATATATACACTACCAAATATAAAATAGCTAGCTAGTGGGAACTAGCCGCATAGCACAGGGAGATCAGCTCGGTGGTTTGTGACCACCTAGGGGGGTGGGATAGGGAGGGTGGGAGGGAGGGAGATGCAAGAGAGAAGAGATATGGGAACATATGTATATGTATAACTGATTCACTTTGTTATAAAGCAGAAACTAACACATCATTGTAAAGCAATTATACTCCAATAAAGACGTTAAAACAAACAAACAAACAAGAAACAATGGAAAGATAATGTGTATTTGTATTTTATTGAATCTTTCTATCCAGAGAAACAAACCATCAGTCTATTTATTATGTCTTCTTTCATTTTCTTCAGTGAATTTTGTCTGTATAATTCTGTACAATTCTGCATAATATGTCAATATAATTTTTTGATAAGTTTGTGTTTTCTAGGAATATAATCACAAAATCTGAAAACAATAATTAAATCATCACTTTACAAAAAAAAAAGAATCATAGAGAAATGCAACATGTCAATGATAGAAATACAGAGCTGTACACAAAATAACGAAAGATTAGAGGTTCTTTAACTGTCTAATCAGAGTAATAATGGAATGAATTATGGGATATTAAACCAGTAAAATATTCTGCAGATATTCATAACTGTATCTCTGAGAAATTTATAATAATACAGCAAAATATGATGTGTACTGGTAAAAAGAAAACTAAATAGAATTTGATATTGCTTATATACACCTATGAAAATCCCTAAAGGTGAACATAGATAAAACATTAGAAGAAAATATACTAAAGGTTAAAAGACACGACCTTTGAAGGATAATATTTAAAGTGGGTTTTTTTCTCTTATTTCTCCTTTTTGTATTTTCTAAATTTTCTCTAATAAGAAAGGAAAACATTTTTAAAATAAGAAACTGTACAGTCTTTTTCTCCTTTCTTTCAGTTGGATCGCCCCGGTATGGCTTTATTACTTTATAACAGTGACATTTTCTGATCTGGGAAATAACCTCACAAAATGGGAAAGCAAATTCAAAAATCAATGTTCATTTGTTTTAAATTATATATGATATTGAATTCTTCATTCTTCACCAATAATCTAAAGGTAACACACAAAAAAGGTAAAACTTGGAAGTCCTGTCATTTTTTATTTAAATCCAACATGGTGGATAGCATGTGTGTAGCATGAAGTGTTACTTTGAAATCATTTTTTTTTCCAAAGTGACAAACTACCAAATGAAAAAGAAGACATGTTTGTGAAAAAAGTAATTTCCAATATTGTTAGATGGAAATATAACAGGTTTAGTTAAGCAAGGACTAAACAAGGGATCATTTATATATTTAATGAATCACATAGGGAATAAGTTATTTATAGAATTGTAATTTGGTGTATTTGTTAAATTTCACCGGTATTAAAAAAAGCATTATCATAGCACAGTTATTGCTTTTTGAAATTTATTATTTCGTTAATAATCACTATGTGAGAAACTACCCTTTAAAATACGTCTTAGGGTCTTCTTCCATGTAGAACACATGATACCTAATATCATGTGAGCTCTTAATTTAACCATCTGAGAAATAATATAGTATAATTACCTACCATTTTTAATCTATCTTAGACATTTCCAATACTCATGACCATAACATACAACTAAAAAAGAATAACAATAATAAAAGGACTGACAAAGCATACATCAGTTCTTAATAGGATACAAAGATTTTCTGGGATAACAAAGATTCGAGTGAACGTTCCAAATAGTTTACTCAGTTGATGGCCTATTCCAAAGTACGAGACAAATTCAATGCAAATCGTTATTTCATACGGAAAGGCTAGAGTAGCACTTTCAGAATAAAGCAAATTTCCCATGGACTGAATGTGGCACATCTTGGCCTATTTTGTGATAGAGATTGCCAAAAGAGGAGGAAATGTATATCTTATTCTTATTTGAGGACCTAGAGTTCATATTTATTTAAGTATATATTTGATTTATTTAAAGTAATAAATCTAAAATAAGGAGTGTGCTGCAAAATACATAGTATGTAGCCTAGGACAATTCATCTTTTGATACTCTTGATGACATCTCAAAGCAAAATATTATTTATCATAATTATTTTTGGAGAGAATACTAGTTAGTACATAATTGAATTTCTTATAATGACCTAAAGTCACATTTTCTAATCAAAGTTTCAATTCTCCTCCTCCATGTCCTAGATTTTCTGGTCAAATGCAGTCTCAGAAATATATACAAACTTAATCAGAAAAACACTGATGCACTCCAAGGGAAAATACACTGGTGTGTGTGTGTGTGTGTGTGTGTGTGTGCGTGTGTGTGTGTGTGTGTGTGTGTGTATGTTGGGGGTGTGGGTCAGGGTAGGGAGACAGAAAGAAAAATGGGAGAGAAAACTAGATATCTAGATAGATTTAAACTATATGAAAAATACATACAGAAAAATTAAAGACTGCACATTATATTTCAATAATCCTTGAAAATGTTTTAGCAATATCTGGATCAGAGTAATCAGCTAAATTCTGTATGGTGAGGATTGCTTTTATGGTTCAGAGCTTCACAATCTAAGAATCGTCATGTTGAACATAAATAACCACTTTTCCTTTTGAGTATAGAAACTGAAGGAGATTGAGCTCGTGGATTTCTAACTAAAAGATGGGATCCAGAAGCTGTTTTACCACACACGCAGATTCTCGACATACCTCATTTTCAGATGACTTGCTTCTTACCCTCAAAGAGGAATACAGAAAATAAAATCAGTTATTGAAATAGTGTTTTTGAACTAATGTGATAACACATACAGAGCTAGACCTAAACATCTTACCAACTGGCATATATTAGGTATTCCAAAATGCAAAATCTGAGGACAACTCAGATGCCTTTAGAATGAGAAATTGAGATACTGCATAAGGAAAAGTTAGGAAGTAATGAAGTGACAATAAATTCATGAAGTGACAACTGTCATAGTTGGCTCTGTAGCAAAACTGAGTCTCTCCAACTAAGGATCATCCCACATTCCCTTGGGGGTTTATGAGTTCTCTGAGAATTTAAAAATTTTACTTTTTCATTTAAAGGTAAGCCTTAAAACTAATTTTGACAAGATTAAAGGTTAAGCACTCTTTTTCAGTGATAATTACCATGTGAGAGATATTTTAAAAGTATAAGCCTTTAGTTTTCCAAGTCAGTGTTTCTCAAACTGGTGAACCTTGGAATTTTCAGGGACTAATAAGAAAATGTCTAATTAGTCACACGAGGCCTGTGAGTCCCAAATCTTCCTGATCATCTGAGGCATTAAATATGTCTTTCCCAGCTCCTCCCTTACAGAGTCAGCAGTCTCAGTAGGGACTGTGGAATGTAAAAATGATAGGATTACCTGAAGTAATTTTTACCACCAGGCAAGTTTGGCATGTACTGCATTAAAGGAAATTGGCTCTCAAGTATAAAGCTCAGAGGATTAGAGGCAAGAAGAGAGATTTGTTTGGCTCCAAAGCCCCTAATATTTTACTACATCTGATAGAACTCCATTACCACCCACTTCCAAATTCCATCCAGTGTCATAACCAACTAATCAAATTCACTTCAGTATACCATGCAGCTTGGTACTGGTTATTTACATTATTGTGAAATCAACACTCTTGTATGTGGAATTACAATTTGCAATTCTGTCCTAGTTATCCTGAATTTTCTTCAATAGAACTGTCTTGCCTCTGCATATAAGGAGTTGAAGATGCAGTTAGTAAGCTGAACTATTTGAATTTTAGACACTTCTGGAAATTTATGCAGACAACAGAAAGCATATATGAATTTGATAGTGCTTTAAAAAAGAATCAGAGGACTTCCTGCTCTGATGTGAAGGCAGGCCCATCAGCATGAATCAAAACAAAGGAATCATTTCCTCTTTTTTTTGATGCTAATTCACTCTGGAGTCATCCTTCTGAGTCTCCGCTTAAGGCTTTTGAAAAACTTGGGGAAAATATGTCACAAAATGGATCCATTTTAAATATTACAGGGACTTGCGGGCTTATTCGTTGTTGGCACTTGCATGTCCTCAATCAACAGTCTAAAAGACAACAGAGCTCACTAATCCCCACTGACTACTTTTAAACAGATTGCAGATTTCAGTATCCAATGGAAACGTAAAGGCAATAGCATGGAAAGATTGCAAAGCAACTCTTCTAGTGTCTGGCCAAGTCAAAGAATAAAGAAGCTCCCCACCTACTTCTTTATATTCACTCAGACAGTGAAGGAAAGTGTACTGACCACTTCTGTCTTCTGGCTCTTTCCCAGCTGGGCAATCTTACCTCACTGCAATTTCCCTTTAGCCTACCCTGCTCCAGATATACAGTCACCTTTTTGTTTCTCAAGGCTGAATCCTTCTCATCCTTAAAGATTCCAGGCCCCTTAGAGAGACCTTCTCTGATAACTCTATATAAAATATCCACTTCTGTCTACTTTCTATCATATCAGACCACTTTTTTTTTGCATAGAACAGGAACTTTAGCTGTCTTGTTTACACTTGTATACCCAGTACATGTACCAGTCCCTGGATCACAGAAGGTCTTAAATACCTTCACTTCCTTTAAAGTGAAGGAATGAATAAGGGAATGCATTAGTAAATATCCTGTATCTAGTATTCACCTAAACAGTAGAGATGCCAAGTTGAATCAGACGTGGTAAGCTCACAGAACTTACCGAGCCAGATGAACGTTAGACAAGTTTAATACCCAAGGTTTGTGTTTTAGAAAGATCACTGTGGATGCGTAAAGTATGAAAAATGGATTGGAAAAGAGCTGGACTGAATGTAGGCTAAGTACTTTGGAGACTATCACAGTAAAGCAAACAAAATATTATGAGGCCCCAAAGTAAGGTGGTGATATAAGGAAAGAAAAAGAAACTGATCCTAAAGATGTTAAGGAGGGTGAATTAATTGTAAGAAATGAGGAAGATGTTGAATTTTGATCTTAGATTACAGTCTTAGGTAGCTACATAAATAAAGGTGACTTTCACTGAAATAAGGGTACAGTAAAAGGACCATGTTGTTGTGAAAATGTATAAGAAGGAGAGAAAATATTATGTGTTAAGATTCTAACATATTGAGTTTGAACTGTCCAATATGTGTGTTCTTTCCACACCACCAGGCAAATAACTCAGTTCTCTGTGGACACTGACCAGGCATTTCACAAGTTTAGCTCAATTCTGACACTATCTATCTGGAGTTAACCATCAAATGCCACAGCTTAAGGGCTCAGTCCCACAAGCCTGCCCCTCTCCCCCACTCCCAATTCAGCACTAATCCCAAAGCCAGGTTGTCACCTGTGCTTCTAATTCACAGGCTATAGATCAGAGGTTCCAACACCCGCCTCCTGGGGTTCCATTAATTTACTACAGCAGCTCACAGAAACATTTACTTAATAAATCACCAGTTCATTATAAAGGGTATTATAAAGGGTACAGATGAACAGCCAGATGGAAGAGATGTATAGGGTTGGGTCTAGGGAAAGGGGTGGGGAGCTTCCATGCTCTCCCACTGTACCACTCTCTCCAGATCTCCATGTGTTCACCAGTCTGGAAACTCTCTGAAGCTCATCCTTTCGGGCTTTCCTTGGAGGCTTCATTTCTTAGACATGACTGATTACATCATTGGCCATTAGTGATTGGACTCCATCTCCAGCCCCTCTCCCCTCCCCAGATGTGGGGCTGGGGTAGGAGTAGGCGGGAGTACTGAAAGTTCCAACCCTCTAATCATGTGGTTGGCTCCACTAGCAACCAGCCCTCAGCCTTAGGTTACCTAGGGGCTTTTCAAAAGTCACTTCATGAGCATAACAGAAGACACCCATTGCTCTCATCACTTAGGAAATCCCAGGGACTCAGGACTTCTGTGCCACGAATGGGGACAAAGACCAAATATATATTTCTCTTTACAAACCACACTATGACAGCTGTCTGTTGGATCCAGAACTTGAGATGTTCAGGGGGCATTTAGATAGATGTATCTGAATATTCCGGACAGAGATACAGGTTGGAAGTTTAAATGGGGCATCTTTGGTACATACAGAGATTGTACTAAAAACCATAGAAAGAAAGGAAATAAGCCAAAGAGCTCTAATAGAAATAGAACACACGAAGGTCAAGGACAAAATCGGAAGGTGTACATGCAAATAGGCACTCATAGAAACACATGCAACACATGCATCAAGGGGTGGCTGGCTTAGCATTCATAAAAGGGATAAAAATTTCCACTGCACCTGGCTAAAACGATTGCCCATACAGCATAGTTATAAAGTAGAACAGTCCCCTTGGGAAGGCCATGTGCTGAATGAAAGAGTTGGAATAAAGCCAGAAACTACTATCTTCCCAATATACTAGGTACCAAGGTATCATACAGCCTTTGGTAACTGTTACCCTTTAAGGAAACACAAAGACAAAAAACACCTGACATTTACCAAAAATGTAAAATTCTTTCCTTAGAAAAGTCTGAATCATTGACATAATTTTGTGAGCCAAAAAAAAAAAGCAAGGATAAGTAATCAGAAATAGATATACCTTTGGGCTTCCCTGGTGGTGCAGTGGTTGAGAGTCCGCCTGCCGATGCAGGGGACACGGGTTCGTGCCCCTGGTCCGGGAAGATCCCACATGCCGCAGAGCGGCTAGGCCCGTGAGCCATGGCCGCTGGGCCTGCGTGTCCGGAGCCTATGCTCCGCAACAGGAGAGGCCACAACAGTGAGAGGCCCGCGTACTGCAAAAAAAAAAAAAAAAAAAAAGAAAAGAAGATGATACAAGTTTTAATTCAGTCTGCTAATGTGTATCTGATCCTTCTCCTCCCAAAGGAGTCCGCTCTTTCTATAAATGCGTACACCTGAGCCATGAAACTTATAAGGGTAACGTGTTTACCGAGTACGTGCAAATTTAAAAGTCCCGTAATTAAAGCATCATAGTTTTTAATATCCACTAAAGGCTTTTGTCTCACCCCACCACCCTGCTCTATTCTAAATCATCACATGAGGAATATGGATATTCCTACTGATGGTTTGAAATGAAAGCTGGAATTACTTCTTAAAAGGGAACTGGTGAATGAGAGCAAAAATTAAAATTTTTAATTAAAAAATTTAAAAGCAGCAGGCTGTTTTACTGCATAGAAAACTACACATTGAATGACGTTTTACTTCAGCGAATGTGCCTTAATAGACTTTTGAACCTCTGTACAACTTAGCTTGTATACTCTCCTTCTTTCTTCCATCTGTCTTTTCTAATCAAATCACCAAGTCAGTTAACGAACACCTAACTAACCCTGTGTTAGACTGTGAGAGTCTAGCAATGCTCCTGCTTTTATATGGCTCACTGTCAAGTTTATACAGTACCGCTCCAGCTGGATTTCCGTGCTACTTCAGTCCCTTCTGATTTACTTTGACAGATCCTTGATTAGGGCTCTCACCTAGTCTACTTCTAACAAAAGAGCCCTATCCTAACCCAGGACACTAAACCACCTGCCCTACCCACCCTCAAAAGCAGGCAAACCTACATGTCTACTGGCCTGTTCTGGTTCTAGAACGAGCTCTGCTTAGTATTTAGCTCCTTCTTCACCATTTGAGTTTTTCTTCATTAATTCTGGCTCCAGTGAGGAAAAAGCCTTTCTAGAGAAAGCAGCATTTGAGCTGGAACTTGGAAGAAAAAAGAGTATATGGATTCATTTCCAGCTGAGAAAAGAGAATGAAGAAAGGTATGGAAGTCTGTCCAGAGCAGAGCAGAATTACATAGATAATTTTTAAATACTAACAATGTCTGGGGCCCCAAAAGGAATGGGATACAATAAAGATAGTATAAATACCGTGAGAGCATGGATTTTTGTAGGCTTTATTGTAATGGGAGAAACAATGTCTCCATTTTTGAGCAATGTTTGCTTGGAAGCATGCACTGCACTTAATAATCTACCATGTCATTTAACCCACATAGACACAATGAAGTGAATGTTATAATTAGCACCATTTTATGGAGAAGGAAACTATCACTTAGAGAGGTGGAATTTGAATCCAGCTCTTTCTTAACCCGGAGCACTTGTTTTTACATTAAATTGCTTGGACAAGTCGTTACACCTTCTGGCACCTTGAGAATCTAAGTCCTATTTCTCACATTGCTTCCTCAGGAAAATAGGTTATAACTTCTAAAAAATTAACTTTCAAATGAACTTCTAGAACACAATCTATTTATAACTAGATGGAATTGTTTATGTAGTCTACTTTTTTTTTTTTTGCGGTACGTGGGCCTCTCCCCGCTGCGGCCTCTCCCGCTGCGGAGCACAGGCTCCGGACGCGCAGGCTCAGTGGCCATGGCTCACGGGCTCAGCCGCTCCGCGGCATGTGGGATCCTCCCGGACCGGGGCACGAACCCGCATCCCCTGCAGGGGCAGGCGGACTCCCAACCACTGCGCCACCAGGGAAGCCCTTGTTTATGTAGTTTAAAATGCCCTCTCTCCTCATGCAAGATGATGTTTCCTACAGAAATAGCAAACTCACTAGATACGTGAAGACTTGAGGGAGAATATATGTCCTTATATAACATATTTTCTAATTCTAACCTGTTTTGAAAATGTTTACTTATCATTTTTTTTCTGCTCCACTAATTCATATTTATCCAAGACATATCTTGCGTTAACAGTCAATGCCTCTAAAATAAAGTGTACAAAAAGAGGACAGTAAAAGATAGCTACACTGCATGAACTTACCATTCATACCCAAGTTTGGATTCTGAATTTTTAATAAACTTTTACTTTCAAAGCCTTTGCCATTAAAACCTTTGCTTTACAAACTTTTTTCCACTTGTTATGCAGGAATGAATGAATCTCTCCCATCTAAAAACCACCGCTCCCCCCAACACACACACACACAAAATCACATTTCTAGTGTTTCCATTGATCAGTCAGAATTTACCCATCCAACAAATATTAAGATCCACCTATATGCTCGACACTGGGTCAACTGCTGGGGTCCAGGGCTGGGTCCAGGAGGCAAGATGTATGTAATCCACACACATTTCAATAGATTCACATGCTGTCTTTAAACTAAGGTAGTCCTCTGAACGAGACAATTGTCTTTTAAGGCACAGACCTTCCTGGGATACAGCTACACTACTTAAACTGTGAAAGACTTCATGTTTCTCCTGTTTTCCTATGGGTGCTTGACAGTTATTGATTTAAATACACACCCCAAAACAGTAAATGTTGGTATGTATATTTAAATGCTGGTAATGAGAATTAAAAATTGTGAACACCAACTACTTCAAGAAAAATAATATTGCCAGGGATGTTGTCCAAAGAATTAGTCAAGCATAAGTCTACAACCTTTAAAAGGAAAAATACACACATCCAATATTGTCCCCTAAATTATTATCAGTATAACACCTTGTTTTTAATTATCTACAATTCATATAAGAGCTTTACTGAAATTTTAATTGCAGGGTTTATTTTAATATATACTTGCTATTTTATAGCACTGGACATAAGTACTAAATTTTGAGATCTGTATATTAATAAAATCAGAGGGATTCTGATTGTTTCATTCAAAACACTCCTAATTTTGTGAAATTTTCCACCAGATCAAGAGTCCTTACTGCAGCCATGAAGGGAAAAGAGTAATTGAACTCTAAACTGTTAAGTAAAAAGTGTTTAACATTTATATCCAGAATATTTCAAATTGCGTTTATTGATACCTGACAGAGCTTTTATTATTGATAACATAAATATAAACATAATGCTAATTTAAATTTGGAACTCTCAGTGATTTCAATATTAATGTGACATCTCTCTTTGTTGATTTATTGTAGAAGGACTTCACTCAAGTTAACTCAAAGGACCTAAGTTTTGCTACATCTGGAAATCCTGCTGAAAAATATGGCAGAGCTGCACTTGCTGCACATCAAGGAAAAGTAAGAGCAAGTTACAGGTGTCCAGACTGAGAAGTATCATGGCTAAGAATTGGGAAACTAGAATAAGACTACCTAGGGTCAAATATTGCCATTAGCATTTACTGGCTCTGCGACCATGGACCCCATCTTCCAAGTAAGAGTGATAAGATAAAAAGACATAACTCACCAAAGGCACTTAGGCAAGTGCCAGGCAAAAATAAGAGTTCAGTATAAACAACCTATCACAAAATAAACTGACATTGCTGGGAACATGCTAAGCACCTTACATGGACTGTTTCATTTAATCCTCACAACACCACCAAAAAGTATGTGCTATTATTATCCTCATCTTATATGTAGTTGATATTATGTTAAAGAGAGAAAGAGAAGGGTGGGGGGAGAAAGGAAGGAAGATTAAACTTCTTAAAATGAAAAGATTAGATAACAGAGAACTTGTTCATGGACGGTGTTTAACAATTCTGGATGTTATAAATTTATAACTAATTAGCTGAATATTTATAAGCAACTACATTTAACTACAGACATTTATCAATTACTCAGTGCCTAATTATAAAGTCTACTTATTACCTGGGATTTTTATTGCTTCTCTTTTCCATCCATTTCATGGCATATATAGTTGCTGTCAGAAAAACAAAGCTAAGTCAGACTTTAGATCAATTACACATACTTAGTCGGTATCTCTTACACGCATAGCACTGTGAATATCCCTGTTTGGGGAGGAGGGGAGAAGTGAACCAGGGAATTATATTGTTAGGGATTAGGGAGAGACTGAACAAACAAAACCTGGTGGGAGAAATTAAAGACACCCATCATCATGAATAATCAAGATAGGTTTTTAAAAACTTAGTTAAAGCTTCAAAGCAAAAGAAAAATTCCATTTAAATAACCATTCGCAGATTAAATACATTTGTTCTAGTAACATTTCCTTGGGCACTTTTCTTCCCTAGCACTCATCTGACCTCCTTAAAATTTGTCTGCATCTTTTGTTTCTCAGAACTGCTCCTCAGGCAAATTTCCTGTGCTACATCTCCAAAGACAAATAGAGGTGAAGAATGTTTCATAGTAAAATAATAATTTCCCCAGCATTATTAGTTCATCTCTGCTCACACTGGATGTACTTAACATTGTAGTTTGCTTTGTCACCTGCATGCACTTGATTTATCAATATAGATGTAGAAAATAATTTGTATATTTACATAGTGTATACTTCATTCTTTTGTCATTCCAGTGGACCTCGTTTTGTGTCCTCCTCATAAAGTTGACTATATGTTTTATTAAAGTATATCTGGGATTCATTGTAAGGTTTAAGAAAAATCAGTAGCCTTAGAACTGGAAATATCTAGGTTTGCACCCTAGGGTTCCCCTCCCTAACTGTGGCCTTAAGCAAATCATTTAACCATCTTAGATTCAGTTTCCTCTTTTCTAAAATTACAATAATTATCCTTGCCATAATTATCCCATAAAATGTCTGGAAAACCCAGATGTAATATATGTGAATTAAAAAAAAATTTGGTATTACTAGAGTATGTCTGGTCCTGATGTAGTTTATTTTGTCTCTGACTTTAGTCCTAGAAATAAAAGATCTTTCCAAGTAATTAAACGAAATGTGTTGCTGGTCATACTGTTGATAGAAGTCTCAGATGTTTGAATACTTATCCCACTAAATGCTTAGCCAATGACCCTGACAACTGGGAGAGAAGTCTTCAGTAGAATAAGTACCATCATACTCTTATTTATTTATTCCTTCTTCTCTTGATTGGGTTGAACCATAATCTTAAAGGCATACTTCCCTTATTTGCAAAGGCACAGAGCGCCCACTGGTGCCAGCTCACTTTACCAGTGTTTGGACGAATGGACCCAGAGATTCAGACCACCCTCCAATCCCCTCTCCAGTCCATCCTCCAGGACCACTTCTCTGCAGGATCTTAGCTTCCAAGATCAGCTAAAGTTATTTTTTGCGGTTAAATCCTCATTGCCAACCAACCATGAGCTGTCAGATCTGCCAGAATTATTCCACCAAAGTGAAAACCACCACCAACTGTCTGGTCCACCTGCAAATGCAGGCATCCTACACCTACGTCTCTGTGTTTCCATTTTCCACCATGAAGATGTGGTCCTGGAGGGTGTAAACCACCTCTGCGCAACCACCTGATCAACCTCCAGAGGCCTGACAGCCCCAGAACAGACTGGGCAGAAGGCTCACCTTCAAGCCCGACAAGGAGCCTTCCAAGCCCAGCGGCCTTCCTCATTCCAGAGTCCCCTCCCAGGTGTGGACTAAATGGAAACAATAAACAATAAACTTTCCTTTTACATAAAAAAACCCACCCTTTGGAGGTGATTCATTTAGTTATTCATTCATTTATTTTTATCTCTCCAGTGGGAAGAAGAATTTATTCCAACTTAAAAAATTGTAGAAGGCTTCCCACAATTAGTTGGATTGAATTCTTCATTGCTTCCAGGATGAATTCCAAACTCCTTGCAGTGGCATTTAGAGAATTCATCACTTTTCCCAAAATATATTTCCAATCTTTATTTCTCATTTTTCTAAACTCTTATGCCACAATAATATCAAGCCACTGGATTTTCTGCAAACACAGTATATATTTCAATCCCTTTCTCATTTCATCATGCAATTCCTCTACCTAGGGATGTCCTTCCTTCCCTTCTCCATCTGCTGCCTTCTTACCCCACTTCTAAGACATAAATCTCAAATACTTTCTTCATGGGGAATCCTCTCCTAGACGGCCCACCTTAACCCATCCTCCAGATTGACCCTGAGGAAGGTCAACGGCTGTTTATCAAGCACTTTATGGAAGAGATTTCTTCACTGGGCTAAAAGTTGAACTAGATCATTTCAAAAGTCCTTTGTGATAACTCAATAAAATGTTTCCAAGCTTGGGAGGAGCAAATTGTCAGCACACAACTGGCTTTTATACTGATACAAAGGCACAACACAACTAGAGTCTAGTCTATTTTGAATTTAGTATATTTCCAAAGTTGACAGCCACTTTTCAGTCCAGGACCAAAAGTTTTCATTTCAGGATTTCTTAAGACAAATTGTTCTAAAAGGTTATCTAGAATTCTCTTTTTTGTTTATTTGTTTGATTTTAATATCCATTCCATTTTAGCAGCAAAATGTTTCTTTTCATAATTTTAAGTGTCTAGGTCTAGGGAGTTTAATAATCATGGTTCCATTTTGTTTTGTGTAAACTGGAAAGTGTTAATTTGTTCCTAGAATTCCCACCTCTGTAAGGAAGGTATGATGGGTTGTCATAATTTCTTATCGTGATGGGGAAAAAATGTTAATGCATGAATGGTCACATCTTCCTTCACTCTCCTATCCTTGCTGGGCTTCTGAGCTATTTATTATCCTGATTCTTGTGTCGGCCAGATTATGGTGTAGGTATCAAGCGGCAGAGTCAAAAAAAACCCAAAAAACAATCAAACAAACCCAACTAGATTACTTACTTTAAGGTAGGCAAAGTCTATTCTTGAAAGAAAAGAGTAGATTTGAAACAAAGGAGGGAAAGGAGAAATAAATAGAGAAGACCAAGAGTGGTGTGAATTTTTAGATAGAGAATTTGAAGAAGGAGAGACAACGAAAGAGGAAGTGGGGAAAGAGCAAATAAACCAAAAGTTGGGGAAGGGGTGAAGAGAAAATTGAGGGCAGCAGCCTTACTGTGTTTATCAGCTGGGGGGATGGTTGGGAATGCAGATTTTTAGGATATTTTGCAGTGCTTCATGGGACAACCACTCTTGGCATTTTTCAAGAATACACACAAAAATAATTTAATTTTCAATCTTTAGATTGAGTTTCTCATGCATGTCATACCCAGTAGGACACCATGCTGTTGAAATGGGCTACATGGTAGTTCAGCTGTATTCAGGTTACCTACTATAATACTTATCATTATTGTAATTGTCTCTTTAGTGGCTTGTTTTTCTTACTATACTACAATCTCTATGAGGATAGGGATTCTGTCTTAATCATTTTTGTAACCCTATCCTCTAGGACAATATCTGGCAAGTACTAGGTTCTCAATAAACATTCATTGAATGAATGAATGAATGAACATGATGCCAGAAGCCTTGACCAACTATAGTCACAATAACATAGAAGAAAAGTCTTAAGATAGAAAATGTCTTCAAAGTTTGGGACGAGTTATGAAACAATATTTTTTCCCCAAAGGTAAGAACAGACACCGCCTACAGTTTTCTCCAGCAGTGATTTTCCTTTTTGCATGGGCAAATTACACATCAGAGCGCCCACACAGTGTCTTGCAAAAGAGAACAAATATGATATACAAAGCATTCTGCTGATCATAAAGAGGAAAAGACACAAAGTAGACAGTAGAGATAATAAATGTGTTGGTGTCTATAATTTACAGCACTTATGTGAGAATCCACTGTAGCTGCAAACTATATTTTCCCCAAAAGGTCAACATATTCAAATCAGATAGTTATATTCTTAAAATATTCTGATTGATTATGAGTGAAGCCAGTAGAAGATTCAATGTATTCGCAACTCCAAAATTTGTAAGTCAAATTTTGTTGCATAGTAAATTATATTTTGATTGCTTTTGTTGAGGGTTCTAATCAGGGGGATGCATTCATTCATTAGCCAGATATTTACTGAGAATTATAATGTACCAGGCACTGTGCAATGTACTAGAGCCTGAACAAAGAACAGACGCAATCCATACTCTTAAGGAACCTAGGAACAATAAATGCAATACAATGGGGATATAATGGACGTCTGTGTGGAGTAAATGGGCGGTGAGCCTCAGTCTGTGCGGAGGAACCAAGAAGCGGTTCACATATAAAGGTAAATCTGGAGCTCCGTCACGTAAGGACAAGGAGCTCAGGATCAATTCAGTACGTTTAGTGAAAGACATCTTGTTCAGTATTGCTAAACATGAAAAAGTGAAGAATGACAGGACTTCAGGCCAGAAAGGTGACCAGGGGTCTTGCAGGCCTTGCTATGAAGCATGGATTTCATTCATTCTGGGGGAAATCTTTGTATCCTTCTGATTGCATTGTGAAGGCTAAGTAGAGAGCAGTGAGACTGGAGGCAAGGAACTTTAGAAGACCCTTGGAATTGTCCAGATGAGTGATGAGGATCTGAAATAAGACAGAATAGGTAGGGGAAGAAATGAATTGTGAGAAGGAAACATCTTTAGGAATTTTCAATACCTGGTAACTGGCTGGATATGGGAAGGAAAGTATGGATGTGAAAAATGACTCCCAGGGCTTCCCTGGTGGCACAGTGGCTGGGAGTCCGCCTGCAGATGCAGGGGACACGGCTTCGTGCCCCAGTCTGGAAGATCCCACATGTTGCTTAACGGCTGGGCCCGTGAGCCATGGCCGCTGAGCCTGCGTGTCCGGAGCCTGTGCTCCGCAACGGGAGAGGCCACAGCAGTGAGAGGCCCGCATACCGGAAAAAAAAAAAAAAAGACTCCCAGCTTTCCAGATGGGAGACTGTGTAAACAGCTGTGCGAATCCATGGATTTGGGAACACTGAAAAGGATAGCAGGCTAATGAGTCCAGTTTGGGGCATGTGGAGTTTGAGCATATTTGGGACATCCAGGTGGTGATCAGGAGCAAACTCCCGGCTGTAGAAAGAAACCTGAGAGTTTTTTAGGTACACATGGCCATTGAACATGTGAAGAACATGAGAAGTGTTTGGAATATCTTAAAGCTGTTACTTCCAATTTGTCTATTATCTAAATCCAGATTTTTACATATGAAGGTCTGTTGAAACAGTAGTTTACAAACTTTAGTTTCCTTCTCACATTTGGAAAATGTGAAACACACTTAACAGGTACCAAAAGCTTAGTACAGCAGGATTTTCAACCTAGCTGACAAGTTCAGTGATGGTGTAGTCTCAAAACTTTGGGGAGATACAAGGTATGAAAGGCCCTCCAGATAACTGACTTCTTAATCCATGGCTTATCACTGATTAAAAGTAAGGCATATCCTTGTATACATAACTATCAAAATGTATATTTTAGCAACAGAAAATTCCATGATTCCCTACTGATATACTGTTTTTTTTTTTTTTTCATTCAAATGTAAGAAATTGAGAAACTATGGACCACTTTGCTTTGTTCTCCTTCTGGGGTTTATCTTATTCCTTCATTTAGAACATATTCCTCTGTTGTTTCATTTTGCCTAATTCTCTGTTTTTATTTCTATGTATTAGGTGAGTTAGTTACATTTCCTGATCTTGGAGAAGAGGCCTGATGTAGGAGATTCTCTATGGGGTGCAGCAGTGCATTCCTCTCTGATCACCAGAACTATATTCTCCTGCGATGCCTCCTATGTCAACTGCATTGGCCCTTCTGTTATGGTGGGACTGATAACTGTGGTAGATGGGGCTAGCCCTTGGCGCAGTTGACTGCCAGGCCCTGTCTCCCGTAGAGGCTGCCAGCCACTGGTGGAAGGGGCCGTGTCCTGCCTCAGCTGGATGCATGGCCCGGGGAATCCCAGGGCTGGTGCCAGCCCATTGGTAGGTGGGGCTGGGTCCCACTGTGACTAGCTACTTGGACTGGGGCATCCCAGGACTGGTGCAGACCAGTTGCAGGGGGGTAAGTCTCTGGCACTAATAAGTAGAGGGAGGACTCCAAAATGGTGCTTATCAGCATCGGTGTCCTTATTGTAGACCAAGCTCCCCAAAATTGCTACTGCCAATAGCTGTGTCCCCAGGGGATGTTCCAGTCGCTTCCTGCCGCTCTGGGAGGCTCTCTAATATCAGCATGTGAGTCTGACCCAGGTTCCTTTCAAATTACTGCCTCTGTGGTGGGCCTCAGAGTATGTGAGATTTTATATGTGCCTTTTAAGAGTGGGATCTTTGTTTCCTACAGTCCTCCAGCTCTCCTGTATGCAAGCCCTGCTGGCCTTCAAAGCCAGATGTTCTGAGGGCTCGTCTTTACAGTGCAGGACCCACAGGCTGGGGAGCTCAATGCGGGGCTCAGACCCCACACTCCTTGGGGAGGACCTCTGCAATTGTGATTATCCTGCCTTTTGTGGGTCGCCTACCCAGGGGTGTGGGTCTTGACTATACTACATCTCTGCCCCTGCTACCCATCTCGTTGTGGTTCCTTCTTTATATCTATAGTCGTGGAAAATCTTTTCAGCTAGTCTTCAAGTCATTCTCATGGACAGTTGCTCTGTAAATAGTTGTAATTTTGGTGTGCCTGAGGGAGGAAGTGAGCTCAGGGTTTTCCTACTTTGCCATCTTGGCCACTACTTCTACCCTTTTAAAACTTATCTTTTTAAGACTATTTTTTAAAAAACCCTGAGAGGTTGAATTAGAACTAAAACTATCTGTATGAACTCAGACTTTTAAAAATAAACAGAGGCAGATTTAGAAATAGTCATAAAGGTATGTACTTACATCTCTTTCTCTCCCTCTCTCCACATACACACACACACACACACACACACACACACACACACACACACATTCCTAGTTTTGTCCATGAAAGAAGCTTAGAAGCAATAAAATTCCAGCAGCACTAAGCACTCTGAGAATACATCTCTTGGTTTCCAAATACCACTCTCCACCAAAAGGAACCCGGGCTTCCTGGGGACATGCTGACTCAAGGGAGAAACAGGGGAAGAAGAAAATAAGCCTGGACATAAATTAAGCAATAAAATAAGGAGATGCTCACAGGCCAAAACTTATCTAATTTGAGTATTAATATAAATGAGTATATAGAGTTACAATCTATTGAATAAAACAGTGACCTATGATTCCATATTGATATAGATAGATAGATAAGTAGGTAAGAGAAACATTTCTAGGATTCTACTATTCCATACTGATATAAAAATAAAGAAATAAGACTTTAAACATTTTTAATAAGTAAATAAGGAATGATACAAATGGGTAATCAGTATTTGACATCCATTATAGTGGTAGTTGACAAGGATGGAAGGTATCAATATATTCTAAGACTTGGTAAGATTTGATAAGGAAAATGTATTGAGGTAATATCAGAATAACTTGCCACAAAACATGATGAAAATTGAGAAGGAAAATGATGACTCTAAGTTGGAGAAACTTTGTAAACACCAAATTGACCAAGTGATCAATGGTGGAAATCACCTGAAATTACGGGTGCCTTGATGTGGTACATTGAGAATGAGAACACAGCACTTTTTTTTCTTTCTTTTGTATTCCTACCAAGAACGCAGGAAAATATTCTTGTATTGAGACTCTGTTCACAGGAAAACATCAATCAGACTCAGGCCGAGAGTCATCTTACATGATGAAAAGCCTGTACTCTTTATGACTGTCAAGGGAATAGGAGACAGGGAAAGTGAGGGATTGTTTCAGACTGAAGGAGAATGACGGCACCTAACAACAAAATGCAACATGTGTTTCAGAACTAGATCCTGACCCAGGAAGGAAAAAGACTTTGCTTGATGTTTGGTAAAATCCAAATGGGATTTATAGATTGTATGATAGTGTCATATTGTTAAATCGCTAATTTGAAAGATTTTATGGTGATAATGTAAGAAAAGTGTTTACATTTGGGGGCAATACATCCTGGAATTTAAATATAAACTACATACTAAAGAAAAGCCTCACATAAATGCATGAAAGTAACAAGACGGCTATGTTCTATGTCTGGTGTACATTCCAACCATCAATTAATCAGGGTCTAGGAAGAAAAAGATGCACACTTGAATTGGGCAACTAATGATAGTTTAATAAAGGAACTATTTTATAAAATGTGGGGATTATGTGAAAAATCACAAGTGATGGTGCAATACCCTCTGACTAAGAACAGCAGAATACCCCGTGGAAAGGTTCATTAGTGATTCAGGAGATATGAAGGAAGTGAATACATTTTTACTTCTACTATTTGACTCCAGTGACTCCAACCACATCCCACATTTCTCTGGAGCTAAATAACTCCAAAATCTTAATTCCAGCATTTACTCTGGAGCTACAACGACAATGATAGAATGCTCCTGTTAGAACCTGAATCCTTGCTTTATTTTGGTTGACCAAGTGACCAGACGTTAAGATATTTTTCTTCCCTTTTCCTTGAGGCTAAGTGGATATGCTATACTTGATTCGCCACTCAGCTTAGCCTGCCACAAACTGAACTGGTCACTAACATTGTTTCTGGCATTAAACAACTCAGTTGACAAAAGATTACTGGAGTGGCCATGCAGAGTCTTAAGAGATTCCAACTGCTGGCATCATTAACCTGTAATGCAGAAGCTAACAACTGTTCTAATAATCTACGCAAAATTGCTGCTGAACTTTTCTGGAAGTGCTCAGTGATTGTGCAACTAACCTCATCCAATGTTATTGCTACAGCAATCAACATAAACATGGGGATTTTTACCTTTGGATTCGTGGACAATAATGTAAATGGTGTCTTTTTAGAACATAATTGACTTTGTTTTTTTCTTGCGGTACGCGGGCCTCTCACTGTTGTGGCCTCTCCCATTGCGGAGCACAGGCTCCGAACGCGCAGGTTCAGCGGCCATGGCTCATGGGCCCAGCCGCTCTGCGGCATGTGGGATCTTCCCAGACCGGGGCATGAACCCATGTCCCCTGCATTGGCAGGCGGACTCTCAACCACTGTGCCACCAGGGAGGCCCATGATTTTGAATAGACTGGCCATCGGTATCAACATAATTGTTACTTACAGCTGTTGTCCAAACAACCCTCCAAGCCAGGGATGTTGCTAAGGAATCAGCCTTCCTTTATTCTTATCACTTACCGCTCTTTGTTACTTGTTAGGATTTGCCTCTAATTTTGACTAACATCAAAATTCAAAAGCAGAGAACATGGCAAAGTTATTGTACATACAATCAACATTTTGCTATGGTTTTCAACACTTTGTTTCCAACCTCAAGTTCTTGAAGAAGCACATGCTTCAAAGCAGGATTTTGATAGTTTAGGGCAAATCAATTCTACTTTTCCGTAGAATTGAAGAATTGAATTGTTGGAAAATCCTGATCTCCTAAATGTGTTACCAGCAGAGATGAAACTTGAAATCTGATCTTCAGATTCTCAGAGCAGTGTTCTTTCTTGCTGCAAATTTTCTGCAACCCTGAAATGTACTTATGAGACTTAGAGAGGTATATTCCTGTCTTTTTTTTTCTTTTTTTAAACATTAAAACTTTTCAATACCCCAAAAAAAAGCAGGATTTTGGAACTCATTATAAGTAAATAATTATCTTGGTTTAGATAAATCACCAAGGCATTTTGGTTCTCTGCAACAATACTGCCTCATTTTTATTTCTGCACATGCATGGATGTGTGTGTGAGAGAGATAAGGTGGGGGGAGGAGAAGAAAGGGATGGGGAAGGAAGGAAGAGAGGAAAGGGGAAGAATAATCTTCTGGTATATAGTATAAATACATATGCCCAAACATCACTGGGAGGAATATGGCATCATCAAAAAAATTAAGAGCAGCAAGACTATATTCACATTTTTACAGGCCATTCCTCACTACTTTAGTTTCCTGTGGATATTGTAACAAATTATCACAAACTTCCTGGCTTAAAATAACAGAAATCTATTCCATCACAGTTCTGGAGGCCAAGAGGTCAAAAGCAGTTTCACTGGACTCAGATCAAGGTGTCAGCAAACAGCCTTTTTTCCGAATAAGAGAACATCCACAGGCTCCAGGGATGAGAATGTGGGTACCTACTGGAGGGGTATTTCTAGCCTACCACCCCCACTAACACACTATTACAACCACTCCACTCCCACCAGCTCTTAAAATTCGTGAAACTGTTGTTTGGACACAACTAGGTCAGTCTGGAGAAAAAGTTGAGCCTGAAATGACGAGACAAGTCTTTATAAATTATTTGTGGTAGATGAGCCATACATGGAATACAGTCTTTCCTTCTGACTCCACTCTGATTGCTCCTTAAAGTGGAGTCTGACTTCTTATCATTGGTTCCCCCATGATCAGCTCAGTGCTTCCCACACCATCCTATGCAATACGTGTTTGTGGAATAAACAAACAAACATGCAAGTTATTGTCATGAATCCTCTCAGAGTATTTGTGCTTCATTCCACATTGACAAAGTCAATGATGGGGATCATGGTTATAGCAAAGTTAACCAAATGGTTCTTTAGTCTGTGGCTTTGCACCTCTCACCCTAGGGTCTGTCTTGCTCCCTTGGCCTGTACAGCATTATCTGGCCCTTTATTCATTCTGTCTCTTCCTTCCTCTCACATCCACAGCAGCCAGTGACTGACTCTTCCCAGTGTGCTGTCGTCTCAAGACATACAGCTGTTGAGCAGAGACCCAGCATGTGGCAACCCTCCAAGGGTGGACCATGAAAGGACCCTGCCAGCCAAGACGTACCAGCTAAGCCCATGACCTGCCTTTATCTGTGTCGTGGTTTCTTTCTGTTACATCCTTTTCTAAAACTAGGAAACACTCCTATTTTCTTCTATAAATCAGCAAATCACATTGAGGAGTATATTTGGCCAGGGAAGATTTTTCACTTTCTTTCCCCCCCACCCCCCAAAATGAAAGCTTTTCCTCTGCTTTGAATGTTGTATTAAGAGAAGCCCTCTGATTTCTGCCACCATTCCACCCACTCACCATGACGCCCACACTCACCACAAGCCTACATCCACCTCCACACTCAGTCCCCATCATTCCTTCTCATACCTTGTTTTGTATTCCTTTACTCCGAGGACTTCATCTTCAGACATTGATTTTTGGTTCCTTTATCTTTATCTACCACCCGAAGGAAAAAATTATATTCAGCTAAGGAAACGTGGGGAAAGATATAACTAAAGTGGAAGCATGTCACATTTGGGTCACACGTTTGCTCAAAAGAAAAGTTTCTCTTAGGCTTCCTTTCCGTAGCACTATCAAACTATAAGTGTCTTCAGATTTACTGTAGGATTTGGGATGCCAGTTGAGCAGCTACAGTCTCCTTATCTAGGTTCGGATTTCAACCAGTGAAACCATTCCAAATAGCTAACACGTTTCCCTACGATGGCCAAAAAAAAAGCTTTTTCTGGTAAACACTGCCAGATAGACAAAACAGAGTCACCTAAATTGTCACTTAGAATATACAGGCATCTTCTATGCAAGAAGAGATAATCTCCCAAAGATGATCTGTTTCATTGGCACAGGAAGGACAGGTAAGGTCAGTATCATTAATGAAAAATATGAAGAACTATTTTATGGGGAAAAGAATGGTAGAAGAAGAAAGAAGTAAATGGAGAAAGGAAAGTGAGGCAAAAGGAAGTGCTAAATAATAAGGGCAATTGATTTGACCAAGAGCATAAGACGACTCACATGGTAAAGACAGGCTTGGAATTTAGATTTTTAGAACCCTAGTCCAGAGTGGTTTTCTCTACCCCCAGTTTCCTAATCAGCCTGGCAAGAATGGGCTATAGGTATACAAATATTGATTCCTTTTACACAGGCACGTGGAGAAACGGACGGGAGGAATACATAAGCCAGTTGCCACTGATTAAAAATAGACCCTTCCTATTTAAAAGAGGATGCTGAGTAAATATAAATTTCTTTGGGCTCTGTGAAATAAAAAAATGTTTGGAAGCACTGTGGAGTCCACACCACAGTGAGACTTGGACGGCCAGTTTTTGACTGGGATAATCAGCTCCTTCTCAAAAACGTCTCGTCTCATGAGTCTGAGAGGACATGGGGTCTGCGTCGGGAATCGTGAAACCAAGTCCCGTCAAGGTTCTGTGGTAGGTGTGAGGACAGGTAGTACTCCTGGAAGAGAATATTATATTGAGGAGCTCTATATTAAGGAAGGAGATTCCTTGAAATTGTACTAAAAATAGTGTTGAAACCTGAAAAACCTTTTCATACATCTGGGAGTGAGTAATCTAACACTGAACATTTTAAGTAGGCTGACATGATGAAGTGACCGTTTTTTGCTACTCCCTCCTAGTGGGTAACACAGACCAATTAATGTGGCTGAGGCTAGGGGTCCCTACTGTCCATGCTAATCTAATGTTAGTGTGGAGGGCTTCCTGAAAGAAGACGTGTGAGAACCTCAGAGTAATCACTAAAGCAACACTTGGATAGCTGGTAGCGGCCACAGCTTAATTAGAGCTGAACCTTCCACAGGCAGCCTGCTCTGGGAAAAGAGGGCAGAGTTTCTCACCATTTTCCTTTTGTTGTCCTCTTCTTTTGATTTTAGAGGCCTTCAAGTCATGTAGCCTATGTCAGTTTTTTTTTTTTTTAATTTTTATTGGAGTATAGCTGCTTTACAGTGTTGTGTTAGTTTCTGCTGTACAGCAAAGTGAATCAGCTATATGTATACATATATTCCCCTCTTTTTTGGATTTCCTTCTCAGTTAGGTGCCTCTGTCAGTTTTAAAACATGATTCCAAATTATTTTTGTATTCCTGTCGTCAGGGAGAGGGGTCTCTGCCTCCTTCTCTTGATTCTTGGTAGGTTTATAACTGGTCACAATGGAAGTGACGCTATGGGACTTCTGAGACTAAGTCAGAAAAGGCCATGCAGCCTCCAATAGTTCTTTTTAGACACTCCCTTATGGAACCCTGAGCCATCACATGAAAAGTTCAACCACTCTAAGTCCTCTATGCTGTGCGGAGGCCCAGGTCACATAGAAAGGCCAAGTGCGTGTAGACTAGTCAGCTAGCTCCAGCTGAGATCCCAGCCAACAGCTGGCAACAGCTGCCAGACATGTGAGTAAAGGTGGCTCCAGATGACCCCAGACTGTAGGTGTTGAGTCACTCCCAGCACTTGAGTTTTACCAGGTGAAACCCCGGGCATCGTGGAGCAGAAACAAACCACTCCTGCAACAGGCCTTTGTAACCTCCAAAGCATATCATGTAAGCTGTCATACTGCTTCCTGCAGAAGGTCCAAATTAAATGTTTTGTTACTTTCCCCCATGTCCAATGCCTCTCTGCTGCAGATGTTTTAACATTTTCAAACAGTCAAACATCGATACTGAAGCCCTGTAAATGGCTATATTTAATAAGAATTAATTAATACCTTCTCACACTGTATCTCTGGATTATTTAGCATTAAAATCCATTTCCAGGGGCTCCCCTGGTGGTGCAGTGGTTGAGAATCTGCCTGCCAATGCACAGGACACAGGTTCGAGCCCTGGTCTGGGAAGATCCCACATGCCGCGGAGCAACTAGGCCCGTGAGCCACAACTACTGAGCCTGCGCGTCTGGAGCCTGTGCTCTGCAACAAGAGAGGTCACAATAGTGAGAGGCCCGCGCACCGCGATGAAGAGTGGGCCCCACTCACCGCAACTAGAGAAGGCCCTCGCATAGAAACGAAGACCCAACACAGCCAAAAATAAATTTAAAAATAATACGGGAGTCCATGTATTTAAAAAAAAAATCCATTTCCAGATGGAGAAATGACATATGGCAAATAACTGATAAAGGTGGACTTATCAGAATAGCAAGAATCCAGTTCCTGATACCCAGCTCTTTGCTCCCTCCCCAGGGAATGCTTAGTGACTATAAACATAGGACAAAGAAGATAGGTACAATAAATGACCTCCATTCCCTGTCACTTGTTTTAATGCTTCCATTTTCAGTATTTTTCCCCAAGGAAACAATTCCTTTGCTAAAAATATAACCCCTTCTACACAAAATCTATGTAGTTCTACAAAATATTTGACAACACTAAAAATGGTGTCTAGTCACAGTCTATTTATCTAGATTGTCAAGAAAAGATAAGACAATCTGGAATCTAATATAATCACTGAACACTTTTTATTACTAACTAGAGTTGAAAATAAACAATATATTTTTCTTTTAATCCAAAAGATTGCTAGTTAGTACACATACCAGCAGAACTCTCAAACAACTGATCTTTTGGTGTGACAGCAGCACACCTGTACTACTACTTTAAGCCTGGCTTGGCAAACAGAGATAGGTCAATAAGTCATTGATTTTGTATTGCAAAAAAATCCTAAAAGCTAATTATTACTTGAGTCTCAAGCTTGATGCCAACTGGAAGATTCTCACATGGAAGTAAATTGTATCACCTCAAGAGTTACTCTGGGCTTCCTAATATTAATACATCAAAATGCCTTTCACTATAGAAAGAACTAGGAGAATATAAAATAAAGGGAATCTATGAAATACAGCTCACAACATGATCTACCTTATGAAGCCAAAGTACAAATCATGAGTTGTACACTAATGACCTATTTGTGGCAATTTAGGAAGAACATGGGACAGGACTCGGAACACTTGGATTCTAGACCCAGCTTTACACCAATATACATGTGACCTTGGGCAAATCTCTAAACTTCTCTGGCTTACAGGCATACCTCATTTTATTGAGCTTTGACTTTTTTGCACTTCACAGTGCTTTTTTTTGTTTGTTTTTGCACATTGAATGTTTGTGACAACCCTGTGTTGAGCAAGTCTATTGGTGCAATTTTTCCAACAGCGTTTGTTCACTTCCTGTCTCTATATCACATTTTGGTAATTATTGCAGTATTTCAAATTTTTCATTGTTATTGTATTTGTTATGGAGATCTGTGATCAGTGATCTTTGATGTTACTATTGTAATTGTTTTGGGGTGCCACAAACTGCGCTCATTTAAGACAGTGGTTCTCTCTCCCTCTCCTCTGGCCTCTCTATTCCCTAGACACAACAGTCTTGAAATTAGGCCAATTAACAACCATACAATGACCTCTAACTGTCCGAGTTAAAGAAAAGCCACACGTCTCTCACTTTAAATCAAAAGCTAGAAATGATTAAGCTTAGTGAGGAAAGCATGTTGAAAGCCAAGGTGAGTCTTGCACAAAACAGCCAAGTTGTGAATGCAAAGGAAAAGTTCTCGAAGGAAATGAAAAGCGCTACCCAAGGAACACACAAATGACAGGAAAGCAAAACAGCCTTATTGCTGACATGGAGAAAGCTTTAGTGGTCTGGATAGAAGATCAAACCAGCCAGAACACTTCTTTAAGCCAAAGCCTAATCCACAGATAGGCTCTAACTCTCTGCAATTCTGTGAAGGCTGAGAGAGGTGAGGAAGCTGCAGAACAAAAGTCTGAAGCTAGTAGACGTTGGTTCATGAGGTTGAAGGAAAGAAGCCATCTCCATAACATAAAAGTGCAGAGTGAAGCAGCAAGTGCTGATGTAGAAGCTGCAGCAAGTTATCCAGAAGATCCAGCTAAGATCATTAACGAAGGTGGCTACACTAAACAAGAGACTTTCAGTGTAGACAAAACAAGCCTTATATTGGAAGAAGATGCCATCTAGGAGCTTCATAGCTAGAGAGGAGAAGTCAATGCCTGCCTTCAAAGCTTCAAAGGACAGGCTGACTCTCTGGTTACGGGCTAATGCAGCTGGTGACTTTAAGTTGAAGTCAATGCTCATTTACTATTCCAAAAATCCTAGGGCCCTTAAGAATTATGCTCAGTCTACTCCGCAATCTAGAAATGGAACAACAAAGACTGGATGATTATATTTACAACATTGCTTACTGGATATCTTAAGCCCACTATTAAGACATACTGCTCACAAAAAAAATACTTTTTTGCTAAAAATATGCTATTTTTTAACTAAGGTGTGTACATTATCTTGTAGACATATGCTATTGTACAGACTACAATATAGTATAAACTTAACTTTTATATGCACTGAGAAACCAAGAAATTCGTGTGACTCACATTATTGCGATATCCACTTCGTTGCAATGGTCTGGAACCAAACCCGCAATATATCTGAGGTATGCCTGTACTTTAAAACCAGAAAATTGTACTAGATTGTCATATGGGAATGTGGTTTCTCAAATAAGTTCGTGCATTTAAGCCAGTTTCTTAGTCCTAGGATTCTCCATGTTTATACTACTCAGAAGTTTGTCCTGCCTTTCCTTTGCCTACGTTTTTCACACACACACACACACACACACACACATACACACACAGAGCTTTTGTTATATACGACATGTTATATTTATTTTTATTTTTATAAATGTAGTGTAAGCCCTGAATGGGTGTTTTTTTTCTCTTTTGTAATGCAAGTGCCTGACTTAAGCTTTGATTGCTGTCATCCACTACAAAGAGTCATCCCCTCAAAGAAAGCTATCTCAGATAAACACATTGCCAGCCACAGAAATAGAGCCAGGACACCACTGCCACCCTGCTTTAGTCTCCTTTGTTTTAGAGATTTTTGTTGATTTCTGTAACTGACCACTTGGGCTGCTTTTTTTTCTCTTTCTGTGCTTAAAATTTCCACTTATATTTAAATTCACCAATAAAGAGTGAGCCCGTGAAATCCTAGGTCCCCACCCTCAATCCCCCAAAACACAGAACCCCAGCCTCGTGCTCTCTCTCTCTCTCTCTACCGGCAACCTTGCTGTGTGGCCCCAGGTGTGCCATGTAATTTCCAGGACCTTTAAGTAATAAAACTTTTTTTTTCCAAGTTTGGTGATGGTTATTGCTGAGGGCATCTTGCAGTCATAATAAGAACCATAAGGGCTGGTCCAGCCACAACACTGGTTATCAATAGACTGAGACCGGCACAAAACAATACATTTACATAAATTTTTTAACATATGTATATTTCAAGCATTCAGAAAACTTAGAAAATACTGAATGAAAACCAATATACCCATCATTCAAACTTAACAAATACTATTATTTTACCATACTTATATCTGATCCTCCTTCTTTTCTAAAATAAAATGTTGCAAACAACTAAAATAACCAAACGGAACCACCAAACATAACCACCATCTCACTCCAATGCTATTCCACTTCCTCCCTCATCATACTGTAATATCCAAAAGTATGTACAGAGCTTACAGTTTATATTTTTATATTTTACTACACCTGTATAGCATTACCAATGTAATATTCTCTGGATTTTTAAAACTTACATAGATGGGATGATACTGACCATATCTTTCAACAACTTGCTTTTTCTCCCCAACTTTGTTTTCCAGATTTGTTCATGTTCATTCATTTAAACACTAGTATGTTCATATGAACATATAACAACTGATGTATCTATTCCTTTATCGCTAGACATTCAGAAGTTCTCCATTTTTCCCCTATTACAAACAGTGCCTCAAGGAATAATCTCTTACAACATCTTCTTGTGCACCTGAGCGAGCGTACATTCAGGGTATTGATCTAGAAGTGCAACTGGTATGTCTCAGGGCATGTTCATCTTCCACTGCACAAAGTACTACAAAGCAGCATCCAAAGTGGTTCCACCAATTTAAATGCCTGCCTGCAGTGTACAAGAGCTCCCATTTCCCCACACCAAGACTATATGTGGTATTTAGACATTCTTTTTCCAATACAATGAGAATAATATAGTAACTCATTATTTTCATTTGCATTCCCCACATTGATACTGAGGCTAAGGATATTTTAGCTTCATTTTCTGTGGATTGCCTTTCTTCTAGTCCCTTTCATAGGAGGATTGGGGCTGTTTTCCAATCTCTAAGCTCAACAGTCTTTAGCTATGTCCATGCCTCCTTTCCCCAAGCAAACGTGAATATGCTCAAACTCCACAGCCCATATCCAGGCATGATATCACCCAGGCTGCAGAGGCACCACTCAGAGCTCACTGTTCTGGCTTTAAGTGTACTAATAGGTTCCCACTTACGGATCCATCCTTCCTTCCTCCCTCCCTCCCTCCCTCCTTCCCTTCCTCTCTTCCTTCCTTCCTTTCAGCTCAGTCATACTTTAGTGTACCTTCTTATGGTACATTTCTTTATAAAGAATCTGTAATAGAGGGAGAAAGTAGTTGATGCCCTAGTCTACCATGTTGCTTGAACTAGAAATCTCTACTACTTTTATTTCATTTTAAGCCATTATCTCTAATTATTGCTCTGCCTGGTTCCCTTTTTCTCTCCAAGATAGCTATGGAAAAGCACGTTTTGAAATTTCTCTACCTTGGTTTCCTGGACATTTTAGAAAACTATCTATCAACATACTATCAACTATGTAGGAACAGCAATTTTAACAAAATGAAAAGATGGTGGAAGAGATTGAGAGAGAGACAGAGAAAGAGAGATTTGTCTCTAAATCTCACCCGTACTGAAATTCGGAGCCCTTTCCCGGCACAGAGTTAAGACTGATTCTATTAGACTATAACCCACTGATTGTTCTTAGCGTAAGGCTTAGTTTTCTTGATTAAGTTACTGAAATTTCAGATCAGGGAAAATTCTAGTTGATACTGGGCTCAATCTAGGAAAATCTCAGTCCTCCACAAAGTTGCTATCTTGATCATGGAATTCCAAGACATTCTACTCTAGCTTTAGGCAAACTTCAGTTTAAAGCCATAGCATTTCTAGGCTGAAAGTTATCGCAAGTGTCAAGAAAACAGTGCATATGATGAAAGCAGTAATCAAGGCTTCAAAAAACTTACTATTACAGATTGCCAACAAACACATGAAAGAATGCTCAACATCATTAATCATTAGACAAATGCAAATCAAAACGGCAATGAGATATCATCTCACACCGGTCAGAATGGCCCTCATCAAAAAATTTAGAAGCAATAAATGCTGGAGAGGGTGTAGAGAAAAGGGAATACTCTTGCACTACTGGTGGGAATGTAAATTGATAAAGTCACTATGGAAAACAGTATGGAGGTTCCTTAAAAAACTACAAATAGAACTACCATATGACCCAGTAATCCCACTACTGGGCATATACCCTGAGAAAACCATAATTCAAAAAGAGTCATGTACCAAAATGTTCATTGCAGCTCTATTTACAATAGCCAGGAGATGGAAGCAACCTAAGTGTCCATCATCAGATGAATGGATAAAGAAGATGTGGCACATATAAACAATGGAATATTACTCAGCCATAAAAAGGAACGAAACTGAGTTATTTGTAGTGAGGTGGATGGACCTAGAGTCTGTCATACAGAGTGAAGTAAGTCAGAAAGAGAAAAACAAATACCGTATACTAACACATATATATGGAATCTAAGAAAAAAAGAAAAGAAAAAGGTCATGAAGAACCTAGGGGTAAGACGGGAATAAAGACACAGACCTACTAGAGAATGAACCTGAGTATATGGGGAGGGGGAAGTATATGGTAAGCTGTGACAAAGTGAGAGAGGGGCATGGACACATATACACTACCAAACATAAAACAGACAGCTAGTGGGAAGCAGCCGCATGGCACAGGGAGATCAGCTCGGTGCTCTGTGGCCACCTAGAGGGGTGGGATAGGGAGGGTAAGAGGGGAACGCAGAGGGAGGGGTTATGGGGATATATGTATATATATAGCTGATTCACTTTGTTATACAGCAGAAACTAACACACCATTGTAAAGCAATTATACTCCAATAAAGATGTTAAAAAAAAAAACCAAAAAAAAACCCCACCTTATTATTGGTGGAGGCGTTTAGAGTTCAGAAATCCTGTTCCCAGAGCTCAGAGTTTCTTTTGTTTTTTTAAACTACAGTGGACCCTGGAACAATGCAGGTTTGAATTGTCTAGATCCACGTATATGCCGATTTTTTTCACTAAATACATACTACAGTACTACTGGATCCACAGTTGGTTGAATCCACAGATGCAGAACCATGTATACAAAGGGCCAACTGTAGAGTTATATTCAGATTTTGGACTGTGCAGAAGGCTGGCACCCCTAAGCCCCCCATCTTGTTCAAGGGTCAACTGTACCCGTGTTGGTTTACTAGGGCCGCCAAAACAAACTACCACAAGCTAGGTGATTTAAAACAACAGAGGTTTATTATCTCACAGTTCTGGAGGCTAGGGGTCCAAAATCAGGGTGTTGGCAGGGAGGGCAGATGTTCCTCTGAACCTGTAGGAGGGAATCCTTCATTGCTTCTTCCTAGTTTCTGGTGGTTTACTGGCAATCTTTGGCATTTTTTGGCTTGCGGCTGCAACACTTCAATCTGCCTTTGTTGTCACGTGGTTTTTCTCTCCTGTGTCTTCTTCTTGTAAGGACACCCGTCATATCAGATAAAGAGCCCACCCTACCCCAGTCTGACCTCCTCTTAACAGATTATATCTGTAGTGACTCTTTCCAAATAAGCTCACACACTGAAGTACTAGGAGTTAGGACTTCAGTATAATTTGGGGGGGGGGGGGAGGCACAATTCAACATATAACACTACACATGTTGATAATTTGTTAAAAAGCTTAATGATGATAGACTTATTAAAATAGGATGTTCCCAAACGATCAATGAGAACTTGTGCCTGGTCCTACAAGATAGTGTATGACCAATTGAGTACTTATCCATTTCATCATTTTAAGCAGTTTTATAGTATTTGTCATGGGTTGAATAGTATCCCCCCCAAACTCATGTCCACCTGGAAGCTGAGAATGTGAACTTACTTGGAAATAACGGTCTTTGAAGATGTAATTAGTTAAGGATCTTGAGATGACATCATCCTGGATTTAGTGTTCACCTTAAATCCAATCACTGGCATCCTTGTGAGAAAAGGAGAGAACACACACAGACACTGCGAAGAAGACCATGTGAAGACAAAGCAGAAATTGGAGTTACGCTGCCATAAACCAAGGAATGCCAGGAGCCACCAGAAGCTTGAAGAGACAAGGAAAGATTCTCCCCTAAAGCTTTCAGAAGGAGCATGACTCTGCCAAACCTTGATCTTGGACTTCTGGCCTCCAAAAGTGTGAAAGAATAAATTTCTGTCATTTTAAGCCACCAAATATGTGGTTATTTGTTATGGCAACTCTAGAAAACTAATGCAGTACTCCTTTTATATAGATTGGGAAAAATTTATTTCACCAATCCCTTACTGTTGAACAGTTAGGTTGTTTCCAATTAAAAGAACATAGTGAGACAGGGACTTCCCTGGTGGTGCAGTGGTTGAGACTCTGTGCTCCCAATGCAGGGGGCCCGGCTGGGTTCAATCCCTGGTTGGGGACCTGGATCCCACATGCCTGCTGCAACTAAGACTTCACATGCCACAACTAGGACCTGGTGCAACCAAATAAATAAAATAAATATTTTTTAAAAAAGAGAACACAGTAAGATGTAAAAAATGTACTTGATGAAAGGAAATGGAGAAGATATCCAAATAACCTTGAGATAGGCAATTATAAATGGGAAGAAGTTACCAGAAAAGAGATTTCAACTCAAAATAAACTTTGTCTAGTAATCAGTACAGTACGAACTGGGAAAATGGCAGCCTTGGGAGGTAATAAATCTTCAACCTTCAGGCACAGAGGCGAGTATTTGGTGCAAATGTTTTAGAGGACATTTGAGCACTGAATCGTGGGTTGAACTTGACGACCATTAAATTTCCTTTTATTCTAAAAGTTTATGAGTCTATCCCTCAGGGGATAGTGCCATGGGGGAAAATGTATGAAAGAAAAATATCACAACTGAAGAAATTTAGTGAAAGGGCAAGCTGAACCCCACACAACTCTCCAGCTCTCAAGAACATTACCATTTTGTCATTTGGAAACAGGAGGTTTAAAAAAGAAATTTAAAAAAACAATGTTAATGGCAAATCACATCTGCTGTGACAGGCTTAGAAGGAATGATTCATCGCACATTAGAGTTAGGAGGGATTTTGAAGATCTTCTTGTTCAATCCCCTCAATTTATTATATGAAGGAACTGAATTCAAGAAAAACTGAGTGGTCCTAAGTCACTTAGCTAGTTAATGATAGAAGCAAGACTTCAATCTAGATTTTCAGATCCAACTGTCAAACCGATTTTAAAACTTGTTTACATTTTCAGGTAACCTGAGACCTAGAATTCTCTGGCATTGTTCTTTTAAATGATATTTAAAATCCTAGTTCTGAAAGTTTCAACAAATTACACTTTACCAGAGGATAATTGTATAGATATTTTTTCTTCCTTTAGGGCTTCCAAATACACAGATCCTTTATTTTTCCAATTATGAATCACACTAAGGTAGTGAGATATGGAAATCTTGCAAATATACTGAAAGGATATAATCATCTGCATACTTGTGAACCAGTCCAACATTAAATATATTTACACCCACATTAGCTAATCTTAAAGAATTATCATGTTCAAGTTTTTTACAATTGAAAAAATTATGATTCTTTTCCTCTGTAAATGAATGTGAACTTAATATTGTGGAAATTTCATGTTTAAGTATTTCTCCTTCAGTAACAGAATACTGTTACTATTCAATCACCTTTTAAAATACCCCCAAAAGACTATTCATAGAATATAGAAACTTACAGTAATTTGATGATTATGAAATAAAAACATAAAACATTTTGTTGACAAAAATGCATAGATATAAGGCAACAGTCCAAAATGTTAACAGTATGAGATTATTTTTCCCACTTCTCTGTGTTTTTCAAATTTTCTATAATAATTACATATTTCACATCGACAACAAAAATAATCTTATATTCTACAGATTAAAAAGAAGCTAAAAAACAATATGAAAATCTGATTTTCTAAACTAAATCAAAAGCCTATCCATTCTCTACCTAAGTGGATAAAATTAATACATAGGATATGATTTGATATAAACAAAGTCATAAACCTTACTGGATGCTTCTACATAGGGATGTTAAAATATTTATCTATATGTTCCTTGGGTAGTGCATGATAAGTAACTAAACAATGTCATCGAGTTTCAAATGAATATGGGTGTTGAAGGCTGACTGATTTCATGTTAATATAGTACCTGGAATGAAGAAGTTTATTCTCCATGTTTTCCCTTTTCTTCCTAGCTTCCTGTGCATCTAGTCAAATTATGATGAAAGTTTCTGGATTTTATTCAGTATGAATCTAGCTCGAGATCATTTTCAAACTAACATGCAACTGATAGGACCATTAAATTTATGAATTCTTAAAAAGGAGAAATACTATAATGACTTACATTATAGATGCCTTTGCTTATCAAAGGTTACAGTAACTTGGTTTTCCAAATTACTATTTCCTCTCCAATTTTGCCAGGTGAAATTGGTCTTTCAGACATATTAATCGTTTATTCTAAAGAAATTCTGTCAACATTAAAGAGTTTTTCCATTATAACTAAGCTTGAACAAAGATAGAACACCTATGAGATAAACTAAAACTGGTTCTTAACCTACAGTTGTCATGTTGGGCTTTTCTGGACATGTAAAGAATTTATTTACTGAAATGCATGCTAATTTGAAATATATTTACAAATATCACCTCCCATGAGGTAATGGCCAATTAAAAAATAAACACTTATTTATTTAAGAAAATTGTATACTTCTCAGAAATATGATGTTTGCACCTTGAAAAATCCTGTGCAGAAATAAAATGAGCAAGATAAAATATGTGCTATGGCTAGCAGTTTATAGACACACGTTTCTACTGATCATCCACTGGCATGTTATTAATCAACATCAAAAATATCAACTAAGCCACAAATTATGTATAGCTCATTACAAACAGTACTACAGATGGGGTACCCACTGGCATCCAGAACAAGAAAAAATGGGATTCCTAAATACCTAGTTTGATCCTTCATTTCCTTCCCTAACAGTCTCCTTATTTCTAAGCTCCTATGTATTCAATTAACATATATCCTTATTTATCCCCTTTCCACACTACTTCCATTATTCTGGGCATGGGTAAATGTCAACCCTTCTTTATTGGTAATGGCGGAGTAAAAAAGTTTATGAAGACAACATTTATTATGGATATTTTATTCTGACTTTCCAATTCAGGAATTCTCTCTTCAGTGGTATTTATAATCTTTGGTGGGCAGACTCTAAGAATCATTGGTCCCCAATGATTCACACCTCCTATTCATGACCTTGTGCAGTCCCCTCCCCTTGGTTATGGACTGGACACAGTGACTTGGCCTTCTGACCAACAGTCTTGTTAGCAGACTCTCTCTATATGCTCTTTCTATTGTAAGCTGCTCTAGTGGAGAGGCCCATATGGCAAGGAACTGAAGGATGTCCCTACCCAATGGCCAGTAAGGATCTGAGGACTTCAGTCCAACAACCTGCTTGCAACCACACAGATTTGAAGCAGATCTTTCCCTAGCTGAGCCTTCAGATGACACCCTTCCCCTGACCGATACTTTGATTGCAGCCTTGTGAGACTCTGAATCAGTGAACCCAATTCAGCCATGGCTGAACTCCAGATCCACAGAAACTATGATAATAAATGTATGTTGTTTTAAGAAGCTAAGTCTGAAGTTATATGTTATGCAGAATAGATAACTAATACAATGTTTTGTGTTCTTAATTTTGTTTACTGTTTTGTTTTTCTAGTTCTTGAATATTTGGCTCTTTTACAAATCTGCAATGACATTTTTTATAGTTTCCAGTTCTATACTGAAATTTTCAATCTTTTATTCTATTTCCTTGAACATAGTAAACATTAATTTTAAAGTCTATTTCACAATCCAAATATTTGATGCCCCTTTGGGTCTGTTTCTATTGTCTATTGTTTCTGCTGATTTTCATTCTGACTGTCTTTCTCCTCTTGTGCCCAATTATTATATGGATATATTGTATTTGAAAAAGTTTTGTAGAAATAATTTGAGACCTAGGAACCTGTTCACTTTCTCCAAACTTGCATCTTTCAGATTCCCAGGGCACTAAAAATCTCAGATGTTAATCTACTTTCAAAACTTCAGATTTTTCTAAGCTATCTAGTTGACTCAATTCTAAGCTATATTCTATGTGAATGGTTTGCTTCTAGTTCACCTTTATACCTTGAATGTGATCCTTCAGGGTCTCAAACCAAGGAATTCTTCCCAAGTCCCAAACTTGGAGATGCTGTGCTATAACTTGTCCTTCTAATCTCACAAGACTATTAAAATTCTACTCAACCTTTCAGCCTCCTCTTCTTGGTTAACAAATTCCCCCTCCAGAGCAAAAGCAGACCCAAGACTAGGTTCACCTTTCTGGATTTCCATTTTCTTCCTGATATCAGTCTGGCAATTACTCACTACCTTGTTACCTCTCTAATTGCCTTCAAGTGGATATTTGTTATATTTAGTCAGATATTATAGCAGGAAGATTGAACCAAATAATCTAGTCCACCATTTTGGGACACAGAAGTCAAAGGTTTCTTTTGTTTCTGTTTTTGTTTTTTAATAGGTTACTTCACAGCCTTCTAACCAGTCTGTTTTTGACCACCATTTGGGCATCTTCTCTAGTCTGATAAGGGCTCAACTCTGTAAGAGCATCCTAACCATTCTTCCACAACTGGGGAGAGTGATACTGTAGACAACCCAACATAGACTATAAAGGGAAACAAAATACTCCATATAGTGTCCAAATATTCTCTGGTTGCCAACTTTGGTTCTGTGAAAATAGACAAAATTTCTCCCAACCTCATGATTAATAAACTGTCAAAACAAAACAAATCAGGTTTCACTTTGCCTTTCATTCAGCAAAAGAGGTAGGGAACAGAAGTTCATGTATTTTGCCAGGTAACTAATATATCTTCTTTCACTCAAAGACCAGGTTTCACTTAATTATCTCAAATGAAATTGAACTCCTCATTTGAATTCAATTTATCATTAATGTATGTTGATAAAAAACTGAGATCCTAAAGCCTGAAAAGTAATTATAAAGGTTGAATTTTACCACTAGTAATACAAGTTCTTAACGGTAATCTGGACCTCAGGGGTCATAAACTCAATGCCTTAGAGACAAAACATTTAACAGAAATTAGTGAAGCATGACAGATGATGTCGGTCAAGAGAGTAAAAATGAGGAGTGGGTGGTGGGGGGACTGGGACAAACTGGAGAGAGTATGTCCCCTCTAAAGGGACCCAGAGCAGACAAGTTCCAGAGCCTGTTTATTGTTAACACAAAAGAATGTAAACCTAGAGTCATCAGATTTTACTATTTTTCAAAAGAACTTGAAACCTGGATGTTTTAAAACCTCTCTCCCTTTTAATGTTGCCAATTAAGACAAAAAACCTGCACTGTCTGTGGTAAAGATGAATGACATAAACAGAACTCAGCTGCTAAACTAAATTATCCCTGATGTACATTCTGGCTTTAAATCCTGCCCACCTTCTTTATTAATGATTAATGATTAATTACTGATTAAGAGAGGAAACTTATTGGAATGCTTCAGAAGATCCTAATAAAGTGCTTATAACAAAAGTACTGCTAGTTTACAAATAAAAGTCAAGTTTTACATGAACTGAAGACCCAGAGAAATACTTTCCAAGTGGCTAAACATCATGTAAGCTTTCATTTTCCTAAGATCATGACAGGTTCTAATAATTCAAACCTAGAATTAAAATGATAAAAAGTACAGGTAGCTCATTTATAACGCTATTTGGTTACATATTTCTGCAGTATATACCTCTACAAGATGAATAAGGCCATAAGGCCATAGCAAAAATGAATATAACAATTCCCATTTTATATATATATATATATATATATGTATCACATCTAAAAAATGCTAAAGGTGTGAATATCTTTCTATCAATACACAACTTTTATAAAAACATTCTGAGGGTGTTTGTTTGAATTAAAGCACCAAGTTTATAATCATTTACACAGTTATCTATTCAAAAATAAAAGACGGGGGCTTCCCTGGTGGCACAGTGGTTAAGAATCTGCCTGCCAATGCAGGGGACATGGGTTCAAGCCCTGGTCCGGGAAGATCCCACATGCCATGGAGCAACTGAGCCCGCGAGCCACAACTACTTAAGTCCACATGCCACAACTACTGAAGCCCACGCACCTAAAACGCATGCTCCACAACAAGAGAAGCCACCGCAATGAGAAGTCTTCGCACTGCAAAGAAGAGTAGCCCCTGCTCGCCACAACTAGAGAAAGCCCATGCGCAGCAACAAAGACCCAACATAGCTAAAAATAAATAAAAAATTAAACAGAATAAACAAAAATAAAAGATGGTTACTTTCTTCTGTATTCAGCTTTTCTAAACTGGTTAAGATGTAAGTTTTTGCTATATGTCACCGATTTAAAACTTCATTTATTTTGTCCAAAAACTAAAAAGGTAAAAAAAAGTGATATCCCATTTGCATGTATCAACTTGGACTTCCCATCAATTCAATTCATTTCTAGAGAACATTATTTGCGTTTTAAATCCAATGGCAGTTCCTTTACATAATTTTAAAAACAAATCATCTCATAACCATAACTTTCTTTTAAAGATGCAAAAAGCCAAAAATACAACCTACACATTAAACCCCAAACTTACGTCCAAACTACTATAAAAGTTTCAAAAGCCAATTTCAAGCGTCAAAAGTTAATTACAAAAATTTCCACAGTGAAATGCAGAATTCTATAGGATGACAAAGAACACAAAATGTAATCAGGACCTGAGACAGAATTCCATATTTTTACATAGAGGGAAAGAAACAAAGAAATGTGATTGAGAAATGGAGCTTAATTTTGTTCTAAGGATGACATCCAGAACATTATTTAAAGCAGGCTAATTATGAGAATACTCCTAAAGTTACATAGTCTTATAAGCTACATTTAATGAAGAGATAAGCTTATTTGGATAGTAACTATTGCTGAATTTTAGTCTACAGTGTGCTTATTACACACCAAGACAGTGATCACGTCTGTACATTTGCAATATTATTACCTATAATTCTCACCCTTTGTGGAGTCTTATTAGTCCCTGCTTTTTATTTTGTACTGTTATTGTTGTTTGTCTTACAAGTTTTTTTTTAACCAAACTTTGGAATACTAAGGCCTTTCATGAGAAATTCAACCTTGTCCAATCAAATATTGGCCAATGTCAATGTTGTTCACCCGTGGGTCTTTGATTTCTATTCTCAATATTCTCTGTAGCAATTTTTTCCCTTTTATTTTCTTTTTCTTATTTTTTCCTGCCTCTGTCCAAAGCAACGATTTTTTCCGATTTCTATAATAGTAAATGAGTAATTAAAAAATTATTGTGCCTTACATTTTATGTGAATTAACCGTACCTCACATTTAAGCATTATCCAAAATGTGCTAGAATTTAATATAAAATGCAATATGCTTAGCAATTGACTGGTCTATTAAAATATCTCAAGAAAAAAATCTAAGCTCTTTGCGTCTAATAAATAAGTTTTCAGTTTATAGGGATCAACTATTTAGAATAAGTTAAATATATGTATGATGAAACTTATGTGAATTTTACTGAACAAACTTTTCTTAAATAACAAATGTACTCAAGAAATGCTTTTCCAAATACAACTTCACAATAAAGTTGTTTATGATGGAGTACAATTTGACATAAGACGGTGGTTCCCTGTTGGAGTCCGTTCAGGAAAGAGAACTAGGTTCTTTAATTAAAGTGAATTTTTTATTATAAAAATAATATGTATTTCTGGGAAATTTATGAAACTGAAAAATTAATGAAAAATCACCCTAATTTTAATCACTCAGACCTATTCATTTACAATGGTGATGTTAACAGTTCAGACATGAAACACAAAATTGAAATAGAATTGCAATTTTGAATGTGCTTATAAATATATTTAAATCCATGAAACTTGGTAAGGTCATCTAAGGAAAGATGGTGGATAAAAAAAGATGGAGCCTAGAGCAGAACCCTGAGGTATACCAATATTTAAAGAAAGATTAGAGGAAGAACAGCAAAGGGGGATGTGAAAGAATGGTCAAAGAGATAGGAGGAAAATGGAGTATGTTTCATTGAAGGCAATAAAAGACACCACTTCAAGAATGAAGGGGTGGTCATCCACGCCAAATGTGACAAATGTACTGAGTGAAGTAGTCAGAGACTGTCCAATGATTTTACTACATGGAGGTTTATGATTAGCTGTGCTGATAAGCAGTTTCAGAGGAACCCAAGACAGACTGGAGCTATATACCTCATGAGACTCAACTAAAAAATTCCTGATTTAATGAGCTAATTAAACGGCCTTTTACAAAATAAATATATAGCAGTCAACAGCAGCTATTACAAAGCCCTTCTTTGAAGCTATAAAAAATAACTGAAATGAAAAAAATTAACTCACAATTACAGAAAAATCTAGGCATGGAAATCTTCATAAAGAAAACTGTAACTTTGCTGAGATATGAAAAGTGCACATAAATGAGGAGATATACCTGATTTCAAACTAGAAAGACTGACTACCTTAAGTTCATTAATTCACATCTATTCAACAAACTTTGGAGTGCTTGCTTGTACGATTCTAGGCACCTGGAATGAATCAGCAAACCACACATAAAGGTCAAAGCTGGCAGTCTTACCTGAGTTCAGTGGGAACATCAGTTATTGTTCACCATTAAACATAAATTGGGGGTAGCCTAACATAAAACTCTTATTAAAATATACTTCTATTAATACCCATTTTTCTTTGCTTTTTTAACCAAGAGTAAGAATTTTATCAAAAGCCTTATTTTTTTCCTTTGAACTACTGATGTTAGCTACTAGCAGATTTCCTAACATCAATCTGGTACTGAATTTCCATGATTAACTCTACCCTATTAGGGTGGATTTTTTAATTACTGTTGAAGTTGGTATGTGGCATTTCATTTGGAATTTCTGCATTTACATACAAATGTGCATTTAACCTGTACGTTTTTAGAGATTTTTTTAAAAAATTAGGATGAGTTAATAAGATGAATTGGGTAGCACTCCAAACTTTAGTTTTGTTTCATGGAAATTTTAAAGAAGTCACCGATAAACTGTACTGCTCTGGACCCTTGTCGGAAGGTATCTTAGAAATATTTTCAGTTTCTTCCATGGTCCATTTAAGCTTTCTATCTTTATCATTTTGTTTATATTTCTCAGCAGAAAATGTCCAAATTTGTTATACATAGCATTTTCCTATCTATCTAGAGCCTCCACCAAGTATATTACTTCCCCTTTTCCAATTCTAAATGTTTTCTTTTTTCCTCTTGATTAGATTTACTAGAATATTAACTCTTTTACTGATATGGGAGGGGCTAGGATAAAGAACCAGTTAGTGCATCTACTTGTCAAGTCTGCTTTCTCTTCCAATTCAGTCTTCTACATTTATATTTTCTTCTTCTGATTTTCTTCAGTTTTTTTAAACTCTTCTAGCAAACACAGATTTTATTTTCTTGCTTTACATAAACACGTAACATTATAAATTTGCCACTAAGTATATTAGTAAACAGGCATCAAATCAAATGTAAGACTGCAAAAAGCAAGATATGATGCTCTTCCCGAGTTCTGAGATTAGTGAAAATTTCTCTGAACTTCATGTTTTATCTTTTAAAATACATGTGGCTTTTCCCATTCTACTCCATGTGTTTTAATACAAAAACAAAAAGTATTAAAGCAAAGTTAGCTGACAACTGCAAAAGGAAGAGATTATGTTTATTCAGTGATTCTCTCCTACAGCACCTTCATGCATCCTTAGGAGTAAATGTATTCAGAATAATTTTGGCTATATTCCATTAGCTTTTATAGGCAGGATTTGTATTTTAGTCTAAAGTTTTACTTACACTAATACAATGCTTTCCTGCTCAAAGCATAGGAAAGGAAGAACTGTCCAGATCATATAAAAATACATCTGACAAAAATGAAAAGGCAAGTAAGATAAATAGCTCTCACTTTTAGATTGTGATATAGCTCTGGGAGTGTTTGATTTTTATATTGAAAATTCTGTCCAGGCAATAACCATTGAGGAATATACTTTCACTTTCAAATGATTAGGTGTTCCTGGTTTAAAACTATACTAACAATTTCTGGGTATACTGCGGTGTGGATAGAGTTCACGACCTATATGATTCCCACTTTTAATAATTTCCTGACACTTTCTGTGGTCTAATAAATGATCTTGTATACATGTTCTATCACATTTTAAAAGATATATTCTGTTTGTAAGATACCAAATTTTATTAAGTCACCTTTACTCATTATTCCTCATTTTTAGTTACTCCAACTTCTCAAGACTAACATTTTGTACACTGATTACAGTTTATAACATAAAATGACCTTTTAACACTAGATTTCTTTTCTTGCCTTGAATTGTTTGAAATTATAGGTACTAACCCTGTTTTATGCCTACTTTTGCCGGATACAACTTTGTGTACTCATTACATTTATTCATTTTGATTCCTCCATTCATTGGTTCCTCTATTAAATCATGTGCTAATCAACTGAAATACATTTTTGATGAATTGGTAAGAGACTTGGGTGTTCTAACATTTTTTTCAATTGTCCTATCTTTATCTTGACTAATTCAGATTTCTTCTGATGTAATATTTCCCCCAGAAGTCTAAACATTGCTATACTGTTTCCTGATGTTCAGTGTTATATGTAGATGGGACACCAATTAGATTTTGTTTCTTAGTAAATAAATTTTTTCTCGAAATGTTTTTAGACTACACCCTACTTGGGTAAAGCAAGTTACCGCCTACTTCCCAGGTAAATCTTGAACTTTTCACCTTCATTCACAGATCTATCCACTTACTCTCCTGTTTTTGGAAAATGCCATCTATCAAGAACCAATTCAAATGCTACTTGCTCCAAGGCACATTCCTATGATTCATATCAGTCAGTATTAACATTTCCTTTATCTAAATTTATACCACTGATACACTGCTGTAGCACTGACTACATCTATAGTGTATTACTGGGGAATATCTACCATAGGCTCTGGAGTCAGACCACCTGGGCTCAAATTCTAATCCTGCCACTTTCTAGCTGTGTGACCTGCAATAAGCTGTTGGGCTCTCTGTGCCTGTTAACTTACCAGCAAAATGAGAATAACAGTCCCTAGCTCACAAAATGGTTGTGATGATTAAGTGAGCTAATATCGGTAAAATATCTAGACCATGCTCTAGAATATAGTAAGTGCTCTATGAAGTCCTGACATGTACATACAGGTGTGTATGTCTGATGTGTGTGTTGTCCACCATTGGTAATGAGAAAAATTGCTGTGAAACAATGAAACAGGTGCTACCATAGAGGAAGAAGTATTCAAAGGATGGGACAATCAATTACAATCTGTTTAGGAAAAGAAAAATATTTCAACTGAACCCTCGATATTTTAATTACATAATATTTTAAAAGCACTTTCACATACACTAGCTCATTTCATCCTTAGACAAGTTTGTGAAATTATTTTGTTTTATGGAGGCAGAAGTCAAGGATGGTAACTCAAATTGCACAAGGTTCAATTAGTTAGAGAGTGAAGATTAAGAGATATTTTATTTGGAGCTTGATATGGTTGTTCCCTCTGTACCTGCATTTTTCTATGAAGGATGAATGAGAATGCAACAGACAGGTTGGAATAAACAGGACCGGGGTAGAAAACAGTATTCCAAGCTTTGGAAACAGCTTAAATAAAAGAATGGTGGAGTGAAATTACATGGCATTCTGCAAAAAATGAAAGTAAAGATGGAACACTTAGCACAATGCCTTGTAAAGGAGGCACTTGCCTGAACTGAATTACAACTTTCAAATAATATTCCTTCAGTTTAGCAATCATTTGTAGTAAATAATCCCTTCTAGCTGAGGCATCTATTCCATATAACTGTGACCTCTGTTTTGAAAGAGCGGGAGGAAGGGAGGGAAGGAAGAAGGAAGAAAGAAAAAACAGCATTTGTCATTAACTACAGTAAATAATGGATTATTTTAGATATCTACAACAGGAGGTTATATAAAATCGTAAGTGTTAGCATGGTCATATAAAGGTAATTAGGGGAATTGCCTGGTGGTCCGGTGCTTCCACTGAGTACAGGTTCGATCCCTGGTCAGGGAACTAAAATCCCTTATGCCACAGAGCACGGCCAAACAACAACAACAATAACAAAGGTAATTATTTTTTCTCACTAAAAATAGTTTGAATGAACCTTAATTCTCAACAAAATTAACAATTTTACTGACAATTGATTTTGAAACATATCAAACCTAGTTTCCCAATCTTTGGGATAGAACAAATGAAACTAGCAGAAATATATTAATGTTACTTCTAAGCTCTAAGGAAACTAAGTTGCATAGAATTCATCAGTTATATCATTAATCATCTGTGAAAACTTATTAAAGTCATTTTAACTCCTCTGTGCCAGTTTCCTATATGTGCAAAATACTGTTCATGTTTTGAAGGGGTTTGTGTAGGGTTTTGAAACTCTATACGATATTATTATAAAAAAATAAAAAGAAAAAATGTAACAAAACATCTAAATATTCTCAAGCACTGAATTGTCTTTATATTACTTTTAAAACCATAGAAAACTGAGCAGGACCTGCAGGGCCTTCCAGGGTACAGAACCCCCATATCCCCTGCCTCTTGTTTGTAGAAAAGCTTCAGCCTCCAAGGCCTTCCCTGAGTTCCAAACAGCAAATTTAGTCAGAGAAATGAGACAATGCAGAAACAAAGGAAAATAGTCAAGCAAGACAAAATAATAGTTTAGCCATAAAACAACGTCAAAGACCTTTAGTTCCTCCTTGAGGGCTATAGATAATATTCTGAGCCATACACTTCAGTTGTTTTACAGATAGTAAAATTCTCACCAGGTATAAAAAGTTAACTACATGCTGACCACAAGCACATACACCCCAGCCAGGTTGGAACCAGAAGGCTGATTAATGTTGACTCCCAAAATACCACCTGGTTATCTCATTACCAACCAGTCAGGAGACTGTCCACAAGCTTATCAGGCACCCTGCTTCCCCCTTCCCTAGCATAAAAGAAGCTAGAATTCTACCCTGAATTAAAATAATTCTTTAGGATGTTAGTCCGCCATCTTGGCTCACTGGCTTTCCAAATAACGTCATTTTTCCTTACGCCAACACCTTGTCTCTCAAATTACTGGCCTGTCATGCAGTGAGTGGTATGCAGCAAGCAGTATGAGCTTACACACACAGTTAATACCAGGTATTGATGATTGCTCAATTAGTCTCATCAGTTAGTCACATATAAGTAAAATTATTTTTAATCGACATACTATATCTAAAATTAAATCCTTTAGTGATGTATTTTGAGCCAAATGAAAGGTCTAATCAGAGGTTAACATAAGAAATATTTGCCTGAAAATCAGTACATTTAATATTTGACAGAAGTCTCATTATTAAAATTCCTTTTATTGTTCCTTCAGTGAAATTTAAGTATTCCCAAAGTCTCAAATCAAATGTTTTCTCTTAGTTTACCAACAGCTGTGATTTGTCTTCTTTTGGTCCATTCAGTAGGAAGTGAACTATCTGAAGTAAAACATCATCATTAAAACCTTTCACATTATTATCTTCGATTGTTTCATAAAGAGGCTTACTTTGTGTCCCCCAACATATGTTTTTACGAGGGTTATTTTGATCAGCTTGTGCAGTCAGCGCCAAAGTGTTTAACTGGTAGCAGAAAAAGGAGAAGTATTTTCCATCTGTGATCACACCCTGGGAGACAAAAGGTCGAGTAACGTCTGCTTCACTCCAGAATCCTGTAGAAGAAAGTTATGCTGAAACTTACATACAGAATATATTTTACCAAAACAAAACACACACATTAGAGGATATAAAATACCTCCTAAAACCTATATATTTTACCTACCAAATTCCTAAAGATATCGAAGTTTTCCCTATCTTCTCCATTCTAATCCTATATTCCATTTCTGCATCAAGAACTATTTCCTTCCCTCTACTATCCCCAAAGTTCAGGATACACCTTTGCAACAACTTTGGACTTCATCAGCTTTCAACCTTAACTCACTTCATCTAAGAAGAGCAGCAAGCTCTATCTATGCAGATCTCTCCTACATCTGGTACTAACCACATGATTACTCACAGCCTCAAATATGTTCAAATTTTCCTTATACCAGCAGCATCTAACACCCAATAACCATTACGGCCATTTAGTTCATCAAATCTACCCAAAAAAACGCCCTTCAGAAAAAAACCTGACTTTCTAAGAACTTCAGCCATGTAATTAGATGAATTCTGTGTCTTAATTTATAATTCAAAATTGATTTTATGAGTTGCTTTCATTTTGCCTAGTGTATTTTACGTCATCATAAGGTTCCAGGATATCTTAATACCTTTACTACTCAAGTTTTCTGGCTGCTTCTTGTTCCAGGCTAACTGGCTTTAATACTTTTAAATCCAACTGCCAGGGCCAAGGAGTAACTTATAAATTTTGCCACACATATTTTATATCAGCTTTAATGAAGATAGCCAATAAATAGTATTGTTAAAATATAGAATTATACTGTGAAAAGAATTACTTTATCTTTTATGAATGAACAATGCCATTCTAGTATCTTCAAGAAAGTTTCCTTCTACTTTTTCTGATTCTGTCTACTCCTATTCCTACTTTATCCATTTATTTCTATTACAAAAACGTAAGTCAACAATTGTGAGTGTAAGGTTAAAATATATATATATATATACATGTGTGTGTATACATATATGTGTATATATATACACATATATATATATAAAGGAAAAAGGTGAGCCCGGCAGCAATTAAATCTGTATTAAAATTCCTCATGGATGCTTATATAGGAGTAATCTAGGTATATATTGTATTGTAACAAAATCCAAATGCTTCACAATGGGCTGGCTCTAAAAGTCCTCCATGGCATGCCTCCAGCTTCCTCTCTCTCACCTCCTATCGCTTTCCATTCTCCCCCTCCCTTTCTTCATCAGCCTTCATGCTGTTCCTTCAACACTTCAAGTCCGTTCCTAGCTCAGAGTTACTTGCCATTCCTTTTGCCTAGAAGTGTCCTTCTCCCAGGTTTGTGCAAAGGCAGCTCCTCACCATTCAGGTCTCTGTTCAGATGTCATTTTTTTAGAGACCTCCCCTGAATTAACTCTGTTTAAATAGATTCTGCCCCACGCCTCATTTATACCTGCAACCTATGAATCATTCTACCCCTCATCTAGTATAGTCTCTCCAGAGTAACACCACTAGCTAAAAATACTACATGTTTATTATCTTTTACTCTCCTTACTATAACATAAGCTCCAGGAGAGCAGGCTCTGTCTCTCTCACTCAACACTGTATCTCCAAGGCCAACAGCACCTGGTATGTAAAAACCATAAGCCATTAACTGAATGAACAGTCTCCTAACTCACACCCTAGATATGGCCATCAAAGAAGTTATATATCATAACTGTGATTTAATCTAAAATTTAATCCATGAAAACATTTCATTTTCTAGTTTCAGAAAGCTGCTGTCATCTACAGAGCTGACTCAGTTAGGTGGTCTTTGAAATACTTGAGAACATCATCAGAAAAAAATACATTCACACAAAAATGGTCAAAGTAAAAGATCACAGTAACTACCAAAGTGCCACTTACCAACTACAAATGTAAAATATTTAATTATGGACTTTAAAACAACTGCATTTTGTGCCAATGCAAAAGCTTTCAAAATGTGAAGATTCAGCCTACATTTTAACCCAAGGAAAACAATTTGATCTATTAAATTCTTAAAATGTCTTCCAATAACTATAATGCCATAAAACTAGTTTTACCTTGATACATAGCCTGTGCTCCGGTCCAAGCAAAAAGGCTTGCAATAGCATTAGCTCTAAAAACAACTTCTATCTGATCAGCACAGTTTTGTTTCAAGAGCCTTTCCCTTTTTAATTTGTCAGGTAGCAGATGAAACTGGGTATGTCCATAACAGTGTGGATCTGCTGTCTTTGTGCCTGAAGAGCAAAATAAAAACACTTCAGATGAAATACACAAGTAGAATATCTGCAGCACATGTCCTCAGTATTTGTTTCAAGGCTATCTGTCTCCTCTATTCATTATGTGATCAGCATTTAAAATACACAAACGGAAAGCTTGGCTTATTTATTTTATTGATTACAATAAATTTCATCTGAAAGTACAATCTGCTAGCTATCATCGGCTCACTATGATATAGGATAAGTCAAAAGAATATATGTAAAATTTATTTAAAATTCCCTATTATTTCAGTTTTCTCAAACTCCTCGGTCATAACTAGGAGCTTTGTTATTCTGCTGGTCATAATCACCAAAGGATACAAACGCTTCATGACTTTAAAAACTTCCTTTATAATGCTGAAATTCTTGGTTTTAGTGGTAAAGTCTTTTCAACCAAAAGTTCCCCATAATTCACTCTCTAAGACCACAGTGACTGAGAAGGGACTGATAAAACAGTTCTGGAGGACCAGCAGAAGCTGCTTTCTTAAAAATCTTCCTCAATCAGCTAGGAATTAATAAACAAAGAAAAAACAGCCAAAGTATAAGCTGCATGAGCACAGAGATCAGGCCTTATTAATTTTTATATTCCTGATGGTTATCAGTGTGTGGCACAAATGGGAGGCTTTTGTTAAAAAAAAAGCCAATCACTACCTCAAATCCAGTTCTTACCTGTTTACTTTTGAAAAAACACAAATTACTTTTCTATATAAATAATAAATCAACAAAGCCTAATAAACATAACTATTTGTTAAATACTGTTAATTCAGTAGAAACAAGTAAAATTTTAAATGGCAAGCTGAAAGAATATTTTCTTCCCAATTTTCATGCGAACTGCAACCTGAGATGAATTACATTGCTTATAGACTATCTGAACCTCTTGGTCATCAAGAATTAATTATGGGGCTTCCCTGGTGGCGCAGTGGTTGAGAGTCCGCCTGCCGATGCAGGGGACACGGGTTCGTGCCCCAGTCCCAGAAGATCCCACATGCTGCGGAGCGGCTAGGCTCGTGAGCCGTGGCCGCTGAGCCTGCGCGTCCGGAGCCTGTGCTCCGCAGCGGGAGAGGCCACAACAGTGAGAGGCCCGCGTACCGCAAAAAAATAAAAAAATAAATAAATAAATAAAAGAATTAATTATGCAAATTTGCACAGGACACTTTGAACTCATGTATTAAAAGAGGAAACTTACCAATAAATATGGTATTTTCATATTGCCGTTTGAATAATGGAAGTTTGTCTGGCTTACAATTCATAACTGGGATTTCTACAGGTACAGAATAATCCAGCGGCACAAACTTAAAGAAAAAGTCATAAGTGAATTCACAGCAACACTAGCATATGTTTTAGTCACATTCTTAGTAGATTTAAAAATCTTAAAAATGAGATGATTTTACAAAATGATTTAACACTACCCTCTAGTGATGGGCCAAATCCAGCCAGCCACCTGTTTTTCTAAAGTTTTATTGGAACACAGTCATGCAAATTCATTTACCTATGGTACACGGCTGCTGTTACATGTTAAGAACTGAGAATGCAACAGAGACTTATGACGCTCAAGGCCTAAAATATTTACTATCTGGACCTCTGCAGAAGAAATGTGCCAACCACTGACATGGACATACAGATGATACTCAAAACACACTTGTTTTCTCCAAAAAAAGTGTATACACATAAGATGACCAGCTTATAGCTGTAAAAATGCCTTGATTTATAATTAGGTAGGGTACTTTACCGTAAATTACAATCATAAACTATTATCAGTATTTTCATTTAAAAAAAAAGATTTGTATGGTCCTAAAAACTGAGGACTTAACCCCACTTAAAACGATTATTTGACCTCTGCAAAATATATATACTATAGCAAGTTACAAAGCTGAAAAAGAATTATAGCTGAGATATATTCCAAATACACTTGAAAGAAAAGGGTTCTATCCAAAACTTTTTATCCTACGTAGCCCATTACCTAGCCTGCTATAACACTTCCTCCTCAACTGTCAACAGAAACATATGCAATAAATCTTTACCTCAGGTAGTTGTTTGGATATTCGAATCTGGTTGTGTGGTTTATCATTTATTTGGTATCTCAAAGCATCAACTCGACCTTTCCGATGACCATGAGAAATAATTTCTTCACCACGCAACCAGTAGAAGTGAACTGGGCGTTTACAGTCTATCAAAAGATATTCAAAAATTTTTTATATGATAATTTAGATGAATTTAGTTATTGTAAGCACACCAAACTCTGCAATACAGAACTCAAGAATGACTGTGCTAGCTGAAAATACATCAAAAATTACTCTTTGATGTAAGATATAGCGTCTGGATTATGTAATAATTTAACTTAAACAATCACAACTTTAAAATAACGCTCAAATCTTTATTGTCTACTTGTGCCACACTACACTAAGCATTGTAACCAAAGAGGTTTCTCAGTTAAGGACAAACATAAAATAAAACTAACAGCAGCATCATTCACCAGAAATAAAAAGTTTATTAAGAGTCAGAGCTGTCTTATGAATTACTAATTCAATCTTCACAATAACTCTCAAAGGTATGTATAGTTGTTATCTCCATTATACAGAAGAGGAACCTGGGTTTTGACGAGATTGTCAACTTTCCCAGGCCATCAATCATGAGCAAAGTCTGTGACACTTCTCTCAAGACCACTTCATTCCCAAATGGGATGAAAGAAACAAGAACACTACAAGACTCAGTTGAGCACACACTTACAGTCACAGTAAGGTTAATTCAATAGATATTTATTAAGATACCTACTGGGTGGCTGATATAAAATGAAGAACACGTCAGAAACACTGATTTTTAAAACTGTCTATCCATTAATTATTTTTCATGCCTGCATGTTAACAGTAAAACAGAAGTTGCTGATTGTTTACTGAGAACCCAGAATGGCTGGGTTTGAAGCCCGTCCTCCAAATCTACCAGCTGTAGCCTCTTTAACTAGATACACTTTACGTTTCTGTACCTTGGATCTGTTTGTTTTTTCATTTATAAAACAATGCTGCCTACTGTAAAGTTACTGTGAGGATTAAATTTGGCACATATAAAATTTAGAACAGGGCCAGGTACATAGAGAGTACCGAATACACGTTAGGTATTTTAATCAATATCGCCTTTAATCTTAACAGTTCTATCTATGACCAAGTAGTACTATTATCGTATTCTCATCTTGAAAATGAGAAAAACTAGGTCAAAATCGGTTTATAAACTAACATAAGGTCAGTAACTTTTTGATGGAAGAGCTAAAAGGCAACCCCAGGCCTGTCCCGCTCTCCAGGAGCCCCTTTTCTTAACCAACACTTGTCTGGACCTTCACAAAGCAGTCTTGGAGGGCTCAGGCTACTTAGCCTAGGGTTGTACAGTGAGTAGGTGGCAGCACATGCACGAGAACCCAGTCTCCGGACGCTGTCGCCAGCCAGGAGCGAAAGGACTGAGAAAAAAACTGACCAAGCAGAAAGAAGGAAGAGGGGGCAAATCTGGCGCAGAGAGGTCCCCTACCATCCCCACCTCCCCCGCCCGAAGTGGCGGGCCCGAGGCTCACCGAGGGCGGCGTTAGCCAGGGCCGGATTGCGAGCGCTGAGCAGGCCCGTGAGGGAGGCAACCAGCTGGTCCAAGAAAGGCGAGGTGATGGCCTCACGTTCCAGGTAAAGAGGCACACGCTTCTTGCGCCGCAGAAAGAAGTGCTCCTGCAGTAGGCAATCACAGGCGGCGTCGCGCAGGGCCACTACGTCCAGAGCCGGCGCGGGCTCGGTATCGGGCTTGGCAGGCGGCGGCGGCGGCAGGCCCGATAGGAACACCGTCTTGGTAAAGCTCTGGTACCAGCGGTCGGCGTTCAGGGCGAAGGTCTGCGGGTAAACTACGTACTTCATGAACTGCATCTTGGTGAGGATTCGCAGCTTCTCGTCTACCGACTTGGCCGCGTGCACCGTGGCCTGCCATCGCTCCACTCGCCGCTGCCGTGCCGCCTTACTGTCGGCAGTCAGAGAGGCTACGACCGGCGGGTAGCGCGCGACTGGGGCTGCCGCGACATCTGGGCCGGTCACTTCGGGAGCCTTGACGGCGGCCTCGGCCGCGGTGTGCAGTGACAGCCCTGAACCACGGAGCACAAGCCTCCAGCACCTGGCCGCCGCCATGTTCGCTGGGGTTCCCGACCCAGAGGTCAACTTCAGCAGTTGGCCCCGCCTTCTTGCCGTAATAACCAATCGGAAAGCGGAATCTGAGGCAGGCTAGGGGAGGACGATTCTCAGTGGGCTTGAGAAATCTTACGTCATTATTTCTTAGCCAATCAGGTAGCTTCTGCAACTTAGTTTATCTTGAACCGAAGAGGTTGTTGCTGAAAGGAAGAGCTCTCGCGCCAATAGGTTTTCCATGGATGTGTCGGGGAGGAGTGAAACTTTTAAATAGGAGATGCTGCCTGTTAGAACCAGGGCAAACTTTTTGCCAGAAACCCTTTAGGAGTACTCTGCACCGAAACCTCTGGCCCTTGGCTAAATTTACTGGTTTCATTTATGGATATCACATCACTTTTCTATTTTAGTTCTTGGGGTCGAGTCCTGTTATTGAAAATACTGTTCTAACATGTTTTGTGATACATGCTTTTTTTTTTGGCGGTACGCGGGCGTCTCACCGTTGTGGCCTCTCCCGTTGCGGAGCAAGGCTCCGGACGCGCAGGCTCAGCGGCCATGGCTCACGGGCCCAGCCGCTCCGCGGCATGTGGGATCTTCCCGGACCGGGGCACGAACCCGTGTCCCCTGCATCGGCAGGCGTACTCTCAACCACTGCGCCACCAGGGGAGCCCCATGCTTATTTTTTAAATGATGCAAGCATCACTTATAGATGACTAGTGCTAATTTTGGGGAAAATAATTACACATATATCTCTATGCTAGTTGATATATAATTTGTTTAATGAGAATAATTTACAAAAAGAGGAATATACTTTTACTTGGATCTAATTTAAAAAGGGAAATAAATTAAAAACTACCAAAGAATTGTATTTAAATTTTGCTTTGTGTTAAAACCAATTATTATTTTAACATGAATTGGTTGCTACTAATCTGTAAGCTGCTCGAAGTAGGGACTATTTTATTTTTGATCCGCAGTGGCCAGTCAACCTTGCATAGTGGGTACTTACCAAATACCTGCTGAAAAAACTCATCTAGGGCTTCCCTGGTGGCGCAGTGGTTGAGAATCCGCCTGCCGATGCAGGGGACACGGGTTCGTGCCCCGGTCCGGGAAGATCCCACATGCCGCGGAGCGGCTGGGCCCGTGAGCCATGGCCGCTGAGCCTGCGCGTCCGGAGCCTGTGCTCCGCAACGGGAGAGGCCACAACAGTGAGAGGCCCACATACTGCAAAAAAAAACAAAAACAAAATAAAAACCATCTAAATCACTAAAAATATAAGCTCATTTCAGGTGATCTAATTTATTGACTCTCATTCCTATTATAATCAGGAACTGGAATATTATTTGGATTTATTGCAATAGTTCTTGAGGGTATTGAAAACCAAACATTTTGTTAATAAAAGGAAAAGCTATAACTTAAGTATTCCTTTAAGCTATAATGGATGATACAATCTAACTATAAAGTTGCAAGTATATTAAACTGACATTTAGAAATAGATGCCCCAAATGCATTATTTTTTTCATTAAGTCATTAACTTTTGAGCAAAGGCTCAAAGGAAGTGAGGAGTGAATCATGACAGTACTGAGAAAAGAGGATTCTGGCAGAAGGAACGGCTGGTGCAGAGGTCCTGAAATGGAAACACGCCTGGTGGGTTCAAGCACAAGAGAGGAGGCCAGTGTGGTTGAAGGAAGTGATGGATGGGGAGAGTAGTAGGAAATGAGATTAAGAAGGAAAGAAAATCCAGAATTTATAGGTTCCTAAAGGCAATTTCTAGGATTTTCAGGGCTCTTAACTAATATTCAGAGGAGTAAGAAGCCAATGGAGGGTTCCACACAGAGGGATGGCATGGTGTAACTTAGCTTTTAAAAGAATTACTCTATGTATTAGGCAGTTTAGGCTTACTAGTACCATAGACTGGGTGGCTTTAACAACAGAAATTTATTTTCTCTTACTTCTAAAGGCTGGAAGTCCAAGATGAGGGTGCCAGCGTGGTTGGGTTCTGGTGAGAGCTCTCTTCCTGGCCTGAAGTCGGCTCCCTACTTGCTGTGCCCTCACATGGTGGAGACTGAGTTCTCCCCTGTTGCTTATTATAAGGAGAGAGGCCTATCAGATTAGTGCCCTAACCTTATGACCGTATTTACATAATGTTAACTACCTCTATAAAGGCTCTGTCTCTGACTGTCTCAAAGGTTGTGTCTACATTGGAGGTTAGAGCTTAAACATATTAATTTTAGAGAGACGCAGTTCAGTCCATAACACTCTGGCTGATTTGGAAATAGATTGTGGAGAATCAAATTTGGAAGTAGAGAAACCAATTAGAAGACAATTTGCTGTATTTCAGGCAAAAGCTCATTGTGGCTTCAAGAGACAATAGCAGTGAAGATCGTGAGAGTAATCATAGATCCTGAATTGAACGTAGGTATGAGAAAGTATCCAAGATTTTGGTCCTGAGCAGTGGAATGAGAGGAGAAGGCCAATGGGCAAGAAATGCACTTTTCCTTTAATCTGTCGTCTTTTTTTGGAAGGGGAGAGGGCAGCAGGAGAGTGGGTTAAGATTTGGGAAAGGAAATAGGAGAATCTGTGAAACATGTATTTATCTATTATATATGTTTATTTAGTTGACATTCTCCTAGAAGAAATGGATATTAAGATCTTCCCTATTAAGGTTGCCACTGATCTTAGATTTAAAGTATTATAGTTAAAAGCCATGACATTCTCCAATGGTCTTTTGAAACCTCTCTACTTGATTCATTCCACAAATATTTATCAAGTGACTACTACATAGAAACACCTTTCTAGGTACATAGTATACAACAGTGAAATAAAGGCCTTCATAGAGCTTACAAGTTAGTACGTGAAATTTAACCAAATTTGTCAAATATACGTGTTCTATGCTAGATGGTGATAGGAGCCAAGAAGAAAAATAAAGCTGGGAAGAAGACTTTTTTGGGTTTAAGGGTTGTGTAGAGTGATTTCAATAGACTGAGCAGAGAAGACCTCTGTGAGAAAGTGACACTTGAATAACATCTGAAGGAGATGAAAGATAGAGCCATGTGGATATCTGGGGGAAAAACATTCCAACCAGGGCAAAGGTCACAATGTATCTGGAAAGTGGGAGGAACAGCAGGGAGGCCAGTGGGCTAAAGTGGAATAGGGCATTACCCTTTTGCCAGCAATAGTCAATATCCAATTCAGAAACAGGTTCTGATGAGTTAGACAATATTTATACTCACTTTTTATTTTCCTGTTGGGAACCTATCTCACTGTCTCCTGGCTGGGCATGAGTTCTGTTGCTGTTTGGATGAGACCATAACCTCCCAGTTGATGTCCTTATCAGAGCTTATATCTCAAACTGAAGGTATGGGAAGGAAATGGAGACTGGATAGTTCCTATTTACAGATGTGGATGAGAGTAACAGCTAGTCCTTTTGAGTTGTTTCCTTCACATGTATTTCTTACTGAAGGCATATATCTTACCTGGTTGCATATATAACACATTTACATAAAACAGAGAACATAATATACAGTATTACTGGGGGAGAGAGTCTGTGTGTGTGTGTGTGTATGTGTAGATTTTTGATGGTTGGTTTAGAATCAACAGGAAGAAAGCTAAGTGTCTGCATCATATGCCAGGTACTATATTAAGTACTTTATATGTGTCAGTGCCCATAATCTCACAATCACCCTCCAAAGGGAATACTATCCTCCCTCTGGGTTTTTTTTTTGCAAAGTCACAGAGCTCTTTCTCATCAACAAATGAAGAACAATTAAAACAATTTTGAAAAGAAAAGAATGAAGGGGGAGGACCAGTCTATTTGATTTCAAGACTTAATATTTAGCTATAGTAATCAGTGGAGGAAAGACAGACTCTTCAACAAACAGTGCTAGAACAATTGAACATCCATAAGCCAAAAATAAAAACAAAAAGAACTTCGACCTATTTCTTACATCTTTTGGAAAAATTAACTCAAAGTGGACCACAGACTTAAATGTAAACATAAAATTATTAGAAAAAAAAAGAGGAAAAAATCCTCAGTTTCCAGAGCTAGGCAAAGAGTTTTTAGTGTTGACACCAAAAGCATGATCCATGAAAGGAAAAATTGATAAACTGGGCATCATCAAAATAAACATTTTGCTCTGCAAAACATACTGTTAAAAGGATGAAAAAGCTACAGAGTGAGAGAAAATAACTACAAACCATATATCTGACAAACAACCAGTATCTAGAACACATAAAAAGGAACTCTCAAAACTCAACAGTAAACAAAACAATCCAATTAGAAGATAGGTTTTTAAAAAATGACTATCAAAGAGAATATACAGATGGCAAATAAGCACATGAAACGATGTTCAAGATCATTAACCATAACGGAAATGCAAATTAAAATCAAAATGAGATTTTATTATACTCTTATCAGAATAGCTAAAATAAAATAACAACAAATACTGATGAGAATTAGGAGAAATTAGATCACCCAGTACTTTGCTGGGTGAATGTAAAATGGCACAGCTACTCCAGAAAACAATTTGTCATTTTCTTCAAAAAATTAACCATACAGCTATCACATGACCCACACTCTTAGGGCTTCTATCCCAGAGAAAGGAAAATTTATTTTCAAGCAAAAGCCTATACATAATATAACCTTATTCGTTAGAGCCCCAAATTAAAACAAACAAAAAACCAAAACAAAACCCAGGTGTCCTTCAATGGGTGAATGGTTTATCAGTCTATGATACATCGATACCATGGAATACTCTCGGCAATAAAAAGGAAAGACCTACTGATACATGTAATACCTGGATGAACCTCCAGAAAATTAGATTGAGTGGAAAAAGCCAACCCTTCCAGAGGAAGCTCGGCGGCCATGGTCGCTGTAAGCAGGCCAGATGCCTGCTGGCTGACAGGCTTTCCCCTAAAGCTGGCGAAGGTGGAGCCGCAGTCCAAGCTGCCGCAGCCTCTGGACCCATGGCGTGACAGGTTCCAGCAGAGAGGGGCATAGCTGCTTTCAGATCTCATTATGCATCAGAAAAATGAAAAAACAGACGAAAATTCTATGGAGGAAAGGAATCCACTTAGCCTTTTCTTAGAAATGGAATACTGGGTTTGGAGCCTTTAAGAAGTTCTACTTTCATGAACAGTTGTGCATTCTGAAAGCCAAGTTGGGAAGGCCAGTTACTTGGAGCAGGCATTTGAGGCATTTCCAATGCAGAAAGAAGGCCCTTCAAATCCAGAAAATATGGATCCAGGATGAACCCCTTTTTGCTAAGACAAAGTCCAATATGGCTGTTCAGAATCTTAGTACTTTGTCCTCTAAAGTGAAAAGAAAGGACACTAAACACTTCATTTCCTCCTCAAGTACATTCCTGAAAGTCCAAGCAGAGAAGTTGCTATCATCAGCAAAGAACTCTGATCTGATCATGAATATTCTGGAGAGAAAAGTCTCTTGAAGGCAGCTGCTGACGTACCAGCAAATAGTGTTTTAAGTCAGGCCAGTGGTCACCGACCTAGGATGGAGCCACAGGCTTCTCATCTTCCTATGAAGTTCAATGTGGAGAGCCAGAGTCCAGGTGAGAGTGGCACAATTGTGGTCACCTTGAGCAACCATAAGAGAAAGAGCTTTTGTTATGGCTGCTACCAAGGGCTGGAGCACCACAGGAATGAGGGACCCCGATTCCAAAAAAGTTTCAACTTAACAGAGAAGAATAAAAGTATCTCCTCATATGATGTATGAGAAATGATCCATGATTAGATTTCGGTACAGGGTTCTCAGATCCCAGCACTTCAGAACAAAAAGCAAAGCTTGCAAGCTAAAAAAAGCCCAGCAAAGCTGGGTGCAGGTCACTGGGGACCATCAAGAGACCCTTATGGAGAACAGTGCGGGTGGCAGTTGCAGCCCATTCCCTTCCCCAGAACCTGAAGAGCCTTCTTGTCGGCATTAACCATACCTTCCAGATATGGACAGCAATGCTGTGGTGAAGGGAAAGAACTCTCATGTGCCTCATGGCCACACTAAAGGAAGCCCTCTCTTGGGCAAGGAGCTTAGTTTAGATGAAGCATTCCCTGACTAACAGAATGGCAGTGCCACAATGCACCTGGGGCGAGTCAGCCTCTTCCTCTCCTAAGTGGGAGTGTACAGAACTGATTCATGACATCCCCTTACCAGAACATCATTCTAGTAACATGTTTATCTTGGAAACTGAGAGAGAAGTTATGGCTCTGGGTCAGGAAAATCGGACAAGTACTGTCAATGATGACACAGTAAAACTGTCAGTGTCAGGGGCAGATCAATCTGTGAGTAGTGTAGATGGGCCTGTGTCCGAAGACACTGTTCAGAATGAGAGCTCACGCCAGTGGGATGAGGATGGATCTTTCAAGCAGAACATTCTTAGTTCTAAGTTACTGGACCACCACTGTAAAAGTCCACTGGAGGCTCCTCTGACAGGCAGTGGACTCAAACTAGAAAATCAAGTGGGAGGTGGGAAGAACAGTCAAAAAGCCTCTCCAGTGGATGGTGAACAGCTGTCAATCTGCCTTTCTGGATTCCTGGATGAGGTTATGAAGAAGTATGTCAGTTTGGTCCCACTCAGTGAAAAAGATGACCTTGGAAGATTAAAATGTGTCTTTAACGAAGACTTTTCCAATAGAAAACCATTTATCAATAGGGAAATAAGAAACTATCAGGCCAGACATCAAAAATGCAACTTCCGCATCTTCTACAATAAGCACATGCTGGATATGGAGGATCTGGCAACCCTACATGGTCAGAATTGGCTGAATGACCAGGTCATTAATATGTACAGTGAGCTGATAATGGATGCAGTCCCAGACAAAGTTCACTTCTTCAACAGCTTTTTTCATAGACAGCTGGTAACCAAAAGATATAATGGAGTAAAAAGATGGACTAAAAATGTTTATGGATACAGAAACTGAAAAGTAGAAGTGGTTTGTTACAAGGTCATGTAGACTAGAAGGAGATTCTTCTGCAGCAGCACATTATCTGAATATCAGAAAGGAAAGAAGGCTTGAGAAATAGTTTCTAAGAACCTAGCTTAAAATAGCCCTGTAGGGACTTCTCTGGTGGCACAGTGGTTAAGAATCCACCTGCCAATTCAGGGGACGCGGGTTCGATCCCTAGTCGGGGAAGATCCCACTTGACGCCAAGCAACTAAGCCCATGTGCCACAACTACTGAGCCACAACTACTGAGCTCTAGAGCCCACGAGCCACAACTACTGAGCCCTCATGCCACAACTACTGAAGCCCGTGCGCCTAGAGCCCATGCTCCACAACAAAGACAAGCCACGGCAATGAGAAGCACGCGCACCACAACAAAGAGTAGCCCTGCTCGCTGCAACTAAAGAAAGCCTGCACACAGCAACGAAGACCCAACACAGCCAAAAATAAAATAAATACATTTTTTAAAAAAGAAAAAAGCCAATCCCAAAAGGTTACATACTGTATGATCCATTTATGCAACGTTCTTGAGAAGATAAAATGGATAACAGATTTGTGGTTGGCAGAGATTAAGGCATCAGTAGAATGAAAAGGAAGTGGACGTAGCTATAAAAGAGCAACATGAAGGATCCTAGTGGTGCTGGAAATGTTCTATATCTCAACTATATCAATGTCAATATCCTGGTAGCATTATTTTACTGTAGTGTTGCAAGACATTACCATGAGAGGAAACGGGGTAAAGGAGGCAGATTTCTTTGTACTATTTCTTTTAATTGCACTCAGATCTATATCTTAAAATTATATATATAATTTATATATATTGATATAATGTCTATAACTTATATATATTTATATATATGAAAACAAATGAAGTAGAGTATTTGGACTTAGAAACTATTGTTCAGTCTTTAGGTTAAATAGGATTCAGTAGGTATGTATCTATAGCTGTCACATTCCTGGTGGTTCTATATATAGGGATGTTCTTTATATGTGATTTCTAGTGTGATTATGCCTGAGCATTTTGTATTAAAATACAAATTATTTTATTAAATTGCTATCCTTTATTTCTCCTTGTATTATAGTAGGGGTATCAGTTAGATAGGTAGATAGATGATAGCTAGCTAGCTAGCTAGCTAGCTAGATAGATAGATTAGATATACATTCCTGGGTATAGTAGGTTATCTATAAATATTATTTCAGGATAGTAAAGGTAGGGTTACAATTTATTGTTATAAAAAGGGAGCAGTGGGTCTAATAGGGTTGAGAAATTTTAATGTAGATAGTCTACATTTAGAGTTAGATACAAGAAAAAAAATGAAGATAAATGTTCTTTTCCTACAGGTCCAATATATAACAATTTATATGCATCTATGGAAGTATGTTCTTTGTCTTCCCCAAACCATTCTCTTTGCTGATTTTTTTTTTTTGGTATCATAAAGAATTTCATGAATTTACTTATGTGTTTTTTGTTTGTTTGTTTGAACATCTTTATTGGAGTATAATTGCTTTACAATGGTGTGTTAGTTTCTGCTTTATAACAAAGTGAATCAGCTATACATATACATATATCCCCATATCTCTTCCCTCTTGCATCTCCCTCCTTCCCACCCTCCCTATCCCACCCGTCTAGGTGGTCACAAAGCACCGAGCTGATCTCCCTGTGCTATGCGGCTGCTTCCCACTAGCTATCAGTTTTACATGTGGTAGTGTATACATGTACATGCCACTCTCTCACTCTTTGCTGATTTGAAAGATCTCATTTGAGATCCAGGCCCAGCTCTGCCACTTTCACTTTCCTTATTTAGGAGACTAGATTAAAAAAACACACTTTACAAGTTTGCTATGGGGATTTAATGAGGTGGCATATGTAAAATGATGCAAAACAACATTTGCCAAGTACCAAATATTCTATAGGTGCCAATGTTTTTAATTCCCTCAGCAACATACTTTAAATCAGAACACTGATTTTCCTGAGGTAAGGGATTTGTTCAAGCTCATTAAGGGTCAGAACCAGCATTAAACCATGATCTCTGACCATGAAGCCCATGCTTGTAAAGAGTGGTTTTGTAAACTAGAATGATGAGATCCAGGAATTCTTAAAAGGTAGGAAGTCAACTTTCTAAGATTGTATGCACAATTCAGAAATAATAGGAAATTGGGATAATATGAAATTCACCTATATCTACTTAGCACAAAATATTTCAGAATCTTGTGCATTATTTTGACTAGTCCATGACTTTTCCTATCTCACAAATAAGCAATGTGAGGGAAACTAAAATATTTTCTCTTGGCCTCAAAAATCTTATCAGAGATACAGGAGTCATAGGACAGCATAGCAGAGCTTTAAGTTTGCTAAACTACAGAATAGGAGGTCACAGTGGCCTTCTCAGGAATAATGAATCAACAACCTAAGTCAACTCAAAATGACATAGATCGTGGGGAGAATGGAGAAAGTTGACTGCTATGTCAGCAAATAATCATGTATCTAATTCTGCTTCCAAGAAATAAGAGGACTTTAACTTCCATGATCAGGATATGGTCCTCCACTGTGGGCAAACAATTCTGAGGCATCAGTGTCCTAAAACCTACATAACAACAGCAACAATAAAATATGGTCATGGCAAAGAAATTCATTAAATGAAAAATAGTAATTAGGATCAACTTCTACAGTCCGTTATCAATAGCAATATGTTCCAAAAATTTTCCCACAGAAATTAAGGTGAATACGCCTATAGAAAAAACCCACAAAAAATGTTCACTTTGGTGCACCGTCAAAGTTTGTAGGAATAAAGTGGGGTGTTTTTCTTATTGACTAATACTTCATGATTATAACACAGTACTGGGCTTGCATGTTATAACGATTTGCTGTAAACAATTGAGTGGATAAATAATCTGCAAAGTAGACTTCAAAGAACTTGAAAAGTGTAAGTTTGTATTTATCATTGTTGCTGTTTGTGGTCAAGCAGTACACAAAGGTATAATACGTGTTTTGAAAAAGTGTATATGTTGATCATATTCGTGATTGGAAATTTCAACCACATACAAAAAATTATAAAACGAAAACTCTTCTATGATTTTCACTCCCTAAGATAAGTTTGATTAAAAAGTAGATAGCATTTCAGATTTCAAGGAAACTGCTAATTCAGGATTCTTGAATTTCTTGGTTAGCTCCTTTTATTGGTATTTCTATTGATCAGACCTTGCTACTTCTCAGCATCGTTTTTCAAATTCTTTTTTAAAAATTTTTATTAGAGTATAGTTGATTTCAGCATGTTTATGCAATTTGTAATTGATGCTTACAAAGATAAATCAGAGCCACTGCAAATTCCAGTGACACTTTTAAAATCAAACTTTTCTTAAATAATAAATGTCTAAGGTCAATAATTCAGAGACCAAAGGATGGGCAGTGAAAAACTCTCCTCCTTTCACTCTTAGTTCCTCCTTTTCCTTCTCTAGAGGCAATTACTGTTACCAGTCTCCGGTATATCCTTTTTTTTTTTTTTTAACATCTTTATTGGAGTATAATTGCTTTACAATGGTGTGTTAGTTTCTGCTTTATAACAAAGTGAATCAGTTATACATATACATATGTTCCCATATCTCTTTCCTCTTGCATCTCCCTCCCTCCCACCCTCCCTATCCCACCGCTCCAGGCAGTCACAAAGCACCAAGCTGATCTCCCTGTGCTATGCGGCTGCTTCCCACTAGCTATCTACCTTATGTTTGGTAGTGTATATATGTCCATGCCTCTCTCTCGCTTTGTCACAGCTTACCCTTCCCCCTCCCCATATCCTCAAGTCCATTCTCTAGTAGGTCTGTGTCTTTATTCCCGTCTTACCCCTAGGTTCTTCATGACATTTTTTTTTCTTAAATTCCATATATATGTGTTAGCATACGGTATTTGTTTTTCTCTTTCTGACTTACTTCAATCTGTATGACAGACTCTAGGTCTATCCACCTCATTACAAATAGCTCAATTTCGTTTCTTTTTATGGCTGAGTAATACTCCATTGTATATATGTGCCACATCTTCTTTATCCATTCATCTGTTGATGGACACTTAGGTTGTATCCATCTCCAGGCTATTGTAAATAGAGCTGCAATGAACATTTTGGTACATGACTCTTTTCGAATTTTGGTTTTCTCAGGGTGTATGCCCAGTAGTGGGATTGCTGGGTCGTATGGTAGTTCTATTTGTAGTTTTTTAAGGAACCTCCATACTGTTCTCCATAGCAGCTGAACCAATTCACATTCCCACCAGCAGTGCAAGAGTGTTCCCTTTTCTCCACACCCTCTCCAGCATTTATTGTCTCTAGATTTTTTGATGATGGCCATTCTGACTGGTGTGAGATGATATCTCATTGTAGTTTTGATTTGCATTTGTCTAATGATTAATGATGTTGAGCATTCTTTCATGTGTTTGTTGGCAGTCTGTATATCTTTGGAGAAATGTCTATTTAGGTCTTCTGCCCATTTTTGGACTGGGTTGTTTGTTTTTTATTATTGAGCTGCATGAGCTGCTTATAAATTTTGGAGATTAATCCTTTGTCAGTTGCTTCATTTGCATATCACTTGGTATATCCTTTTAAAGACTCTATTCCTGCATAAGAATTTCGACATATACATACACATTCAGAGGGTCAGATGTTATTTGTTCTTGTTACTGACTGCTTATTCAAATCCGCTCTGAAGAGCTATTTCCTTCCTGCATCTTGGAGAAAATGTAGGTCAAGATCTATTATTTTTCTAGTTGATCTCAGATAAATCCTCCAGTTCCTTCTAGTCACAAAAATTTCTTAACCCTGTAACTCCATGTTCAGTTCAATGCAATAAGAAACAGAAACAATGCTGTCAACTTCATTTAAAGTTCTATCCTCTCTCTCCAGCCTTAACTCAAGCTGCCTTAGCTTGGCTGGCAGAAGCCTGGGTGGGCTTCCTCTGCTTCCCTACATTAGCTTCGCTCCTGCTCACTAGGCTGCTCCTGGCAACTCCATGTTTTAAGTTGTGACTCAGACACCACTGTGCCCCCAAACTCCAAGAAACCAGTACTAAGCTCCTCCAGGGGATCTGATGGTCTTTCTAGGTAGGCTTGAGATAAAGGAAAGTCGCTCCTCCTGCCCTGTCAAGGGTGACGTTGGGGTGGGAGAGACTCTCAGTATGTTCTGGGTCTCTCCTCACCTTTGGATTGGGGGAGGGTCAAGAAGTACAAAACCGTGTTTTATAAATTCCTTTGCAATTGCTGCATACTTAGCCTGGCACTTACTTGGAAACATGGAACTACTTGGCACCTAGTGTTTTAGGGCTTCAGCTGAAAACAAGACAGAGATAGTGTGTGTGTGTGTCTATATACAGAAATAGAGAGAGAGAGAAGTCTACCTTCTTCTAAATCATTTTAGATGTATCATCAAGGAATCAAATATTCTCATAATTTTTAATTGAGTTATTTTTCTACACTCTAATATGAGTATTGGTCACCCACTAGCATGTATGGTCATTTATAAGAATAAAAACATTTGATTAATCAAATCACCCATTTTTGCCATATTAAGAATGTCCTTGGGGCTTCCCTGGTGGCGCAGTGGTTGAGAGTCCGCCTGCCGACGCAGGGGACATGGGTTCGTGCCCCGGTCCAGGAAGATCCCACATGCCGCAGAGCGGCTGGGCCCGTGAGCCATGGCCACTGAGCCTGTGCGTCCGGAGCCTGTGCTCCGCAACGGGAGAGGCCACAACAGTGAGAGGCCAGCGTACTGAAAAAAAAAAAAAAAAAAAGAATGTCCTTGGAGAGGACAATCTTTCCTAAATAAAAGGCAAGCTTCACAAGGAGAGGATCTTCCCCTCCTTTTTCTTTCTTCCTGGACCACAGATGCAAGAAGCCATAAACCAGTGGGGACAAAAGCCCATTTTGAAGAGTGAGGAAACAGAAAGATAGGTGTGGCTGGGACCTTCTTATCTTCTCGAAGCCATGCATTAGTCCAGATGCTTGTCTCCAGACTTATTGCTATGTGAGGAAAAGAACCAACAATACGGTTTCATTGCTCTGCCCTAGATAGATTTATCCCCCACTCGTGGCTTCAGAGCAGCAGACCCAATAATTGTCTCCCACAGTGCTCATAAAACTATAAATATTTTCTATAGATGCTTATATGAGAGACAAATACAAGACACTTATTTTTTCACTTTGGGTGGGATAAGTTTTAAATAAAAACAGAATTAATCTAATACATAGGAAGAGTCCTCTAGGTCAATAGATAAAAATTTAACACTTTTTTCGATAGCTGATTTATATTCCTTAGTATGCATCTACCATAATTTATTTAGACAGTCTTGTAGACGGGCATTCAGGTTAATTCAATATTTTAAAATCTCCTTTCTTTTTTACATTATAGGCAATTATATAATAAATATGTTTAAGTACTAGTGCTTTTATTTTCCTAGGCTAGACTCTGAAGAGTGGACACACATTATATGCCCTTTTTTTTTTTTTATTTTTTATATGCCCTTTTGATTTTTAGACATATTACCAACAATTTACACTCCTACCACAGTGAAGTGCACATTTTCTCTCATTCTCACCAACAATGCCTTTTTAAAAAGTAATTTTGACCAAGCTTAATAGATTATATAATTGCTTTAACTTTTATTTATCAGATGTTAAAAGGTAAACCAAGGCACATTAAAATTTACAAGAGTTTATTTCAGCAAACATTCGTTCAAATTGGGCAGCACCAAACTGAAAGTGTTTAGGAGTGCTCTGCTGACAGAAGCCAAGGGAAAGACATTTCCAGAGAAGATCAGAAGCAAAGCAAAGAAATTATCTGATTGGCTACAGCTTAAGCAGTTGCCTTATTTGGGGAAGCCTGGTTGGCTCTTAATGATTAGTTTTTCTTCAGTTATGTTTTCTTGGATTCGAGTGCCTTGACTCTGACTTAGATTTCGGTTTGCTTACCTAGGTTACCAAGGCACTAGAGACACCTCAGTCTACCTGCCTCCTTGTTTAATTACTATAACACAGACCACAACTGAGGTTGAGCATCTTTTCATATATTTGTCCACCACTTACATTTCTTTTTTATGAATAGGCTTTGCCCCTTTTTGGTCTTTTTCTTTGAAGTTCTTTGCCTATAAAATATTCACCGTGTGTTATTAACCTTGTTAATTTGGAGTCTTGCTACACAAAATTTTTATCTATTCAAAAATGTGTATCTTCTTTTTTATGACTTTTAGTTTTCTGTTTTGCTGAAGAAAATCCTCCCACCTTATGTGAAAATTTAGATTTTAATCTAATTCATCTGGATTAGTGGTCCTTGAAATAAGAGAAAGTGTTACAGAAGTTACAAAGAATAGCCCAACTGGATTATGCATGAAAAAGTTCAGTAGAAACATTTCCATTATTGTACAATTAGAGGTGTATAGTTGATGCATGTCCTAAATTAATTTAGATGTGGATTTGAATTGAGGAGGGGAGGTCACTTACATGTGACTATGTATACATTGATGTCTCAGTGTACCCATAGTCATAATACTCCAATTCATAATACTCTAAAATGAATACAGAGACACAGTATGACTCTAGTATGACCATACATCATTCTACTAAATTTTGTATGTTCCAATGTCAATGATGTAGAGATGTTCAGTAAATATTGGGCTCAGGTTTTGCTTTGTTATATCTCTTAGGTGTATTGATAAAAGTCTCCTGCCAGGTGTCCTTTTATCTCTGGCTACCTTGAGCACATTGCCTCTCAAGTAGCATATGATGCTAGAACTTGTTTAAGAATCATATCCACTTTCCTAGCTCCATTCTACAATTTTTCCCCTTTTATATCCTAGGCCATGTCCTCTGTTATTAACATACAATTCAGGATAGTGTCACTGATGTCACATTGAATATTTTCTATGGGAGAACATACAGATTTATAACTCTTCTCTATTTTATTTTATTTTTTTAGTATTATTATTTTTTGTGGTACGCTGGCCTCTCACTGTTGTGGCCTCTCCCATTATGGAGCATAGGCTCCGATGCGCAGGTTCAGTGGCCATGGCTCATGGGCCCAGCCACTCTGCGGCATGTGGGATCTTCCTGGACCGGGGCACAAACCCGTGTCCCCTGCATCGGCAGGCAGACTCTCAACCACTGCGCCACCAGGGAAGCCCAACTCTTCTCTATTTTAATGGAAACCTGTATTAATGACACTTGCATATCTACCAATTTTCTTTTCTCCTATAAATCGTATTCTTTAGTATAGTACCCTATACAAAGGGAAACTTAAGGGATAACACCCAAGGGCTGTCTTTCTCAATTTGAGTTGATTCCTTTTCTCTAAGTGTAATTTCTCAATAATCAAGTAATTTCCTAACTGAACAGATACCCCAGGAACTTGTCTTTCCTCCCACATACATTTTTACTTTTCTAGTACAATTTCATCATGTTAATTCAGCTAAACATTTTAAAGAACCATAAATGCACTGTAGGCCATGTTGTCTTTGAGTACACATTTAACTACCTATTACTATGAACAAGAAGCACAGGTCGTCAGATATTCTGCTATCGAGTTAGATAATGATTAGAAATTTAGATAATTAAATCTTTGCAAGCTAGAGAATTAGACTAAATTCTATCCATTTTTTCCCCCATTACTGTTCATGCACATCATTATGCAGTTAGGGAAAGAAAAAGAAGATTGATATGGGAAAGAGGTAGAAAAATTTAGGAAGTAAATACTCAGCCAACATTAATTAATTAACTCATTAATTACCAAAGAACAAAGATCATGGGCAGGAAAGAGTGATCAGTATTGTGAAGTGTTGTGGTTAAGAACGTGAACTCTGGAGTGAAGTTATCTAGGTTGTATTCCTGACTCCACCACTTTAATAAGTTGTGTGACTTTGGTGAAACCCTCTAAGCCTCAACTTCCTTATCTTAAAATAGGGACTATTATCACCTATTATCATAGGGTCACTATAATATAATAAAATAATAAGATGCACTTTAAGCATTATGCTTTTGTTAATATTATTATTTGGGGGAGGTAAAGGAAGAGGAAGAAGCTCATTATTACCACTAGAAACTAATTAGTTCTCATGATATAGCAATCTCATTTTTTAAATATCCAGGATTGGAAGAGTATGGAAAGTTTATTTTGTATTAGCAAGTATTTTATACTAGGCTCCTCTCTTAAACAACTGTTATCAAATGGATGATGGAAAATTCACCAACTGCCAGAGTATCCCTATGTTTTGGGAGCTATCCTGCTTATTTATTTATGTGTCCTCTTCAAATACTTTTTTGAAGGTTAACTGTATGTTAAGTATTGGGCATAGATACAAATGAATACGACTAGACCCTGTACTTGAGGAGCTCAAAAGCATAGCAGTTGTGAAGAAAAATTCATAAAGAAATAATTAGAATACAATATAATAAGTGTTACTTTACACACATACAAAATAGTGTGTAAAACAGTGTTTTTCACTACACTGAATTGAGATGGATATTCCTATATCTTCTCATCTATTCAGTTTTCTGGTTGTGGCATGTTTTTGGAATTCAGTGACCATCCGTCTCTTCTTCTTCCTGAGTGGTAGAACCTTAACCGTGTTCAGGCATTTATCATCCAATATGCTCTGCAAAGCCAACACTTCCCTCAGTCCATGGGGGTGGGTCATGATTAGCTTGAGCCAATTGTGGTAATTCTAGCCGATTTTCAATGATGGCTCAGAAAAGGGCATATGACCCAATCCTGGTCAATGAAGCCTGAAGGGGAATTTCCCATGAGGCTTCTAGGAAGGTTTTTCTCTTCAATAAAAGGAGACACCATCTTCTTCCCCAACAGTTATTGTATTGGGTTGGCCAAAAAGTTCGTTTGGGTTTTCCTGTAACATCTTATGGAAAAACCCCAACGAAATTTTTGGCCAACCCAGTATCTCCATGTGATGCTTGAAATTGCTTCAGCCATTTATAACCATGAATGGAAACATCACAGAAATGCTAAAGATGACAGAATGGAAAGATGGTCCCGATTCCCTGATGATATTTTCATATTGTTGAGTTAACTGTGTAGTAAGGCATTAACTGACCAGGCTTGGAGTGTTCAAACTCTGAACGTTCCAAAGAAAAGACTGGCTAGAGGAAGGGGTAGGGGTGGGTCCTGGGATTTAACCTCTAAGCCCTTGGAATATCCTGCTAGATGAGTGTGTTTTTGTATAACTGGAGTCTTGGACCACACAGTGTCGATTTGACCTCTGAAGAGGCTAAAGTGTTAATAAGATCAGTCAAGCAAGTACTCTGTGCCTATGTGACTGACCCTCAGTAAAAATCCTAGACATCAAGGTTCAGGTAAGCTTTTTTGGTTGGCAACACATCATATGTTGTTGCTGGGAGAATTACACATTGTCTGTATGACACCAGTGAGAGAGGACAACTAGAAGCTTGCACTGTTTTCTCCTGGCCTCTACTCTATGCACATTTTTCCTTTATTGATATTAATCTTTATCCTTTTACTATAATGAGCCATAACCATGAGCATAAAAGCCTGTGCGTTCTGTGAGTTCTTCTTGAAAATCATCAAACTTAAGGGTGGCCTTGGGGACTCCCAACACAAGCCCGAAACATCTCCCTTCACATTACTTACTACCTGAATTCATGGTGTGGCCAAGGGAGACCTGACAGACATTTCTGTCAATTCATAGTTTCTGTCAAGCTAACCCTAATGTCTCACATGAACTATGACTAAGCTACATCTCCTGCTCTGTAGTTATAACCATTGAATCTCAAATTCAACATTTTACATCTACCCCCTTCAGTGTCAGCTTATTCAAATCAGACAACTCTATCTTTTCAAGATTTTTTTAGGTCCTGTTTCTGTTATTAGCATTTTTGTTATCATTCCTTCCTTACTATTTGCCAAGGTGTATGAGATGTCACCATTCTTGATCATATCTTTATATATCTGGCATAATGTAAATTCCATGGGCAGGAGTTTCGTCTGTCTTGTTTACAGCTACCTTCCTAGCGCAGAAAAATATATATTTCTGTAGTAAATTAATGAGAAGAGATTTTATCTCTGGGCAGATTCTTTTTAAACACATACATATACCCTAAGAATAATAATATAATTATCCTTCAACATTCACGCACCATATAGATTATCTATTATCTACAACCAGGTAAGAGAAGAACACTGAGGAATAGAATGTATTTAAGACTTATTTTGGGGTTGGTGAGGTAAGAAAGATGAAAGACTTTGGAAGCATGAAAGAACAGTCCATGGAGGAAAGGTCTGGTTGGAGAATACAGTAGAAACTTCTGATTTTTTTGGTGGCCACATGAATATGCTACACTTCTGAGCAGAGAAGGGGAGAAAAGAGTAGTTGGGGCAGGAGTAAGGCACATTGAGTCAGGCACATTGAGTCAGGAGTAAGGCAAGTGTCTCACTCACCTCCAGTGCAGACTTTGAGTGGTACAAAAACATCAAATATTATATAAATGATATTATTAATAAAACATCTTTAAAAAATCAAAGTTAATACCAAAAAGTTCATAGTGAACAAAATGTCAAAATTTTAAATGAAGACAGGATCAGCAGTAGCACTGATCTACTCACAATCTATTCCCAGTCTAGAAGTGAAGCCCCTAAGAGGCCATACATCTGATGCTTCCTTAAATATTAGATTGGTGAGTTTCCCCTCATCCTATTCTCTATCTGTACATAGGTCTGGTCCTTCCTCCCCAACAAAGACTTCTTAAGGAGATACCAATGAAATTGAATATACTTTTTATATATAGGATCAGATTTTAATGTGGCTTAGTGTCCTACCAAACTGATTATTGGGTTATATATTTTCCTATTTCTCAGTATGAAATGCTTTTGAAATAAATACAAATTAAAAAACCAAGACTAAAAAAAACTGCATAAACTTCATGATCCATTAAGAAATATATGTACACAAAGACACACAGAAAAGCCCAGGAAAAAAGTGCAATAAAATGTTAACAAATGTTGAAAATTGGTGATGGAATTATTGGCATTTTTCCTCCCTATAATTTCTAATTTATCTTTAGTGGACACAGATTGTTTCTTTCTTTTACAAATCAGAACAAAACTTAGAAATTAAAAGTTAGGAAAAAATGTAACAGGTAATCAGAATCTGAATAGATGTACCATTTCTTTTTGTTTTGTTTTGTTTTTTGTGTGGTACGTGGGCCTCCTGCTGTTGTGGTCTCTCCCGTTGCGGAGCACAGGCTCCGGACGGGCAGGCTCAGTGGCCATGGCTCACGGGCCCAGCCACTCTGTGGCATGTGGGATCTTCCCGGACCGGGGCACGAACCTGTGTCCCCTGCATCGGCAGGCGGACTCTCAACCACTGCGCCACCAGGGAAGCCCGATGTACCATTTCTTATTATATCAGATAGCCCATTCCTTGTTGAATAAATTTGATCATATAGTAAAATTCTAACCCAGAGTAGAATTCTGGGTTAGATTGTACTGATCTTCCATGCCAAAGTCTAATAGTCTGCTCACCCAAGTTCAAATTTGGAGAGGATAAACTAGTAAATTCAGTGCTAGGAATTGGAAGAAACTATCAGACCCTTGAAGAAATGTCAAAAGTCAACAGAGAATAACCTGAAAGAAGCCAGTGTGGAATCAGAACAGACAACAGCTAACTTGGAAGAAGCTCACCTCTTGTTTAAGTGCAGGTTCCATGGCCTACACATTGAGTTGACAAAAAAACACAGTTGCAGAGCCTTCCCAGGAAGACAGGTGGCAGAAAGAGAAACAGGATAAAAGGCACAACATCGTGTTCAGCTAGTCTGCTCTACATCGGTGGGAGAATAAACAGAATCTTAGACTTGTGCCCAAGAAGTGTCATTCTGAACTAGAGAGAAAGTGATATCTTTGACAAAGTGGCTTCTTCATTTATAGCTACACCTCCATGATTCCCTGAGCCCGGCAACTAGGGCTGGCTTGTTCCCACAGTAACAGGAACATGAAGTCTTGATGTAGGATGAAGATTTTGGACCTGAGTTTATCCTTTATGTTGTAATGACTGTATCTTTATGTAGAGTCTTGTATGCGATAATAATTTTGCTTGTGATCCTTTAGGGGATGGGCAATCATGGCAGAACTATAAGCAGAGAAATTATTACATATAGGAAAGATAACTCTGATGGCAGCAAAGAATAAATATGAGGGATCCGAATGGAGGTATACAAAACAATAAAGCTACTGCAATTGTCAAGAGAAAAATGATGAGAGTCTGAACTGAAGTGGTGATGGAGAGGGTGATATATAGGAGAGAAATTTTGGATGTATAATCAACTGAACTTATATAGGAAATAAAGGAACGTGAAAAATCTCCTAGAATAACCCTCAGGGAAATGATACTGATGTTGGCATCATTATTCAAATGTGGAGGGAAGTATGTTTTAGTGGGGGAAGATGATGAGTCCATTTTGGGATATCCTTCTACCAATTATTAGACATATGACAGTGGAGCTCAGGACCAAGATGTAGTCTGGAAATACAGATGTGGAGGTCAATAAATGTGTGGTAGGTTGAAACCATGAGCATAAGTGAGATTGCCTTGACACATTACTGACAATGAGAAGAGAGTAGTTTGGACTTTGGTGGACACCAATATTTCAGAGGTTGGCAGATGAGAGGACCTTTGCCAAGGTAAAAGAGAAACATCCTCAGAGACAGAAAGGCGGCCAGAAGAGTGTAGTTTTGTAGAAATCATGATAGAGGATCCCAGATAGTGTTGAAGCTTGAAGAGACCTTAAATAGGAACAGATAATTCGTATTGATTTGATAACAAGGAAGCTACTAGTTACATTACTGAGAACATAATTGTTCTTAGTAATGGATATTCTTACCATAAGTGGATATTCTTAAATATTTATTCTGTAAGTGGCAGCCATGGATTTGTGCAGTGAACAACCTGTGTGAACATTCAAGGCAGTCCTGACTACATATTGTTTAGTTTTGCATGGTTTTGAACTTTAATGAAGTAAATGAAGTCATGCTATGTATTTTCTTCTGTGATGGGCTTAATTATTCAACTTTAAGATTCTAAGATTTCTCCATATTGAATTTTATAGTTGTGGTTTGCTTACTTTTGTGTTGCACTGTATTACTTTTTATGGATAGATTTCAGTAGGGTAATCCTCCAGTTTTTTAACATTTGCATTGTTTTTCATTTTTGGCTATTTCAAATAATCCTCCTCGAACATACCTTCTCTGTAGTATATGCTAAAAGTGGAATGGTGGGGTCATCTTCAACTATGGTAGGGCATCAAATATTTTTCCAAGGCAATTGTTTCCACTGATTTATCATCAGCAACACTTGATACTGTCAGACAAATTTTTGCTCATTTGGTGTGTGTAAAATAGAATTTTTGTGGTTCTAATTTGCATTTCCCTGACTACTAATGAATTTGACCATGTTTAAATATGTTTGCTGATCATTTGTATTTCCTCTGCTATGAAATGCCTCTTCAGGAGTTCATCTTTTTTTTTTTTTTTTTATAAATGTTTTTATTTATTTTTGGCTGCCTTGCGCCTTTGTTGCTGCACACAGGCTTTCTCTAGTTGCGGTGCGCGGGCTTCTCATTGTAGTGGCTTCTCTTGTTGCAGAGCACAGGCTCTAGGTGCATGGACTTCAGTAGTTGTGGCATCGGGCTTAGTTGCTCTCTGGTATGTGAGATCTTCCCGGACCAGGGCTCGAACCCGTGTCCCCTGCATTGGCAGGCGTATTCTTAACCACTGCACCACCAGGGAAGTCCCATCTTTTTTTAAAGGACTTGAAATTATGTTTTCCAGTTTGTAGCTTGACTCTTCACTTTCTTTTTTATATCATTTGATAAACATCATTTCTTGACTTCAGTGTGGTCATATTTATGTTTTGCTCATTTTTAAATCTGGTTTAAGAAGCATTTCTCAACCCTGATGTTACAGATATATTATATTATCATCCAAACATTTTATTACTTATTTTTTCACATTTTAGTCTTTAACTCATCTGGAATTGATTTTTGTGTATGGTGTGAGATAAGGGTTAATATTCATGTTTTTCCCTGTGACAAATGAAATCATTTCCTTCTGTACAACAGCTGCTGAGACCAATGGTGGGGACATTCCTGTACTAGTTGCATTTCTGGATTTTCTGAAAGAAACCTTCCTGCCTCTAATTTCCTTCATTAAAACTCATTCTGGTCTAAATATCTAGGCTGAACTCTGACTGTTACAATATTGTTGAGGGACTAATTAAGTGTAGAAACTTAAATTTGCTGGCAGCAACCTAGATGATTCTAATTTTTTTTCTACTACAGCAATGGAGTAGAAAAGACAGCTGGGAGTTGCACAGAAGCCTATGCAAAAATTTAAGCGAAGATGGAACATTAAGGTTTATAGGCTGAGTTATTAGAATAATGCACCATGGGGTTTAGGTTGGATAAGAGGAAAGTCTATGTTTACATGTGCACACATGAGCACACACACGTGTGTATACACAGAGGCAACCCTCAACTTTCTCATATTTGGTTTTTGTACATTATTTGGCAAATATTAATATCCCCTAATTGCCTTTTTTAAAATTAATTTATTTATTTTTTGGCTGTGTTGGGTCTTCGTTTCTGTGCGAGGGCTTTCTCTAGCTGCGGCAAGCAGGGGCCACTCTTCATCATGGTGCGCAGGCCTCTCACTATCGTGGCCTCTCCCATTGCAGAGCACAGGCTCCAGATGCACAGGCTCAGTAGTCGTGGCTCACGGGCCTAGTTGCTCCATGGCATGTGGCATGTGGGATCTTCCCAGACCAGGGCTCGAACCCGTGTCCCCTGCATTGGCAGGCAGATTCTCAACCACTGCGCCACCAGGGAAGCCCCCCCAATTGTCTTTTGTACAATGAATTTGAACTTTAATCATCACGAAAGAGAAGAGACTTCAATCTCTAGTTCAAAAAAATGGGTGACAAAGATTTTTAGAATTTATAGCACTTAGAGATCTACAAGGACCATTATATTTCATTCAAGTGCTTGAATTATTTGGCTATTGAGTTCACTAGGAAATATCATCATGACTACAGTGTTGTGTGAAGAGAGAGGTAGAATTTTTATGACTGTGACCTTTATGTTATTAGAGAATATTAGGAATAAAACCTCTGGTGATTATTCATCCAACAATGTGGGTTAGAAAGGTGACAATGACCCAAGTGCTCTGATCCCAGGAGCACCTCTTTTTCAGATTAGTGGATATGTATATCCACTGGAGTCAGATTGCCTCGGTAAAAGTCATGGTTCTACAATATTTTAGCTTTGCCATCTTGGGCAAGTCACTTAACCTTTCTCTGTCCCCTTCATTCATCTTTAAAATAGAAACAATAACATATCTACCTGATAAGGCCATTGTTATGTTTAAATGAGATGATACTACTTCAACGTGCTTGGAAGAGTGACAGGAGCATTGTGAATGTTCAATAAACTTTAGCTGTTATTATGATTATCCAGAATACCCACTCTGATATTCGTGGTAGGGCGCAGGAAGACGAAGTAGTTCACACATCCTAATGAAATTAAAACACTCTTTTTCCTGACCCTGCGCTCACCCCTCATCCTCCAGCACTCACAATTTCTATTTCACGTTTGTGGGAAGTTTTCACTATAACACCCCCAATGTATATCACTTAGGATCATAAAAGAATACTCTGTAGGGCAGTGATAACATTGTGTGATCCTCAGACTAGCAGTAACAGCATTGCCTGGGAACTAGTGAGAAATGTAAATTGGGGGGCCTCACCCCTCTGGGGGTGGTGCCCAGCAAACCATATTTTAGCAAATCTTCTAGGTCATTCTGATGCATGCTAATTTTTGAGAACCACTGCTCCAGGCTATCACTCTGGGTCATGGCAGTAAAAAGAATGCACCCCACATGGTACAAATGAAGAAATTTTAATTAACAGCCTACTTACAGAGGTGTGGGCAGGGTTAAGAGAGCACACTAGGGATGATGAAACTCAGAGACCAGCAACAGCAAACAGACATGCCTACCTCAAGTTGTGAAGAGGCAAAGGAGGAAAGCGCATTACCTGAGCCCAGAGAGACCTGTCCCCTGAAGGAGGGACCACCTGATGGTACCTGTTGTCATGGGATATCTGGGTACAAGACAGGGGGGACACAGAAGAAATACCTCAACTTCTCACTTCTCATGCCCTTTATCAAAACCCAGATAGAAACCAGCCAGTCAGGGAGTCCAAGGGAGGCAGTCCTCGGGGCTCAGCTTCCCAGTGCACAAAGCATGGCAGAGAATAGATATGGGAGCTGGCTACAGATAGAGAGTAAACAGTGCATATCGTGTGGAGCCTGAGCAGAGGAAGACAGAAATGGGAGCTGAGGGCATCATAAATGTAGGCTGAAATGGGCAAGAGATATCAGTTTTCTCCTCTAGTGAGAAGAACTGGAACAGTAGACTCCAGTTTTAGAGGAGATTTTAGCTTCATTGAACAAATACTGTTGAGTGGGGCTTCCCTGGTGGCGCAGTGGTTGAGAGTCCGCCTGTCGACGCACGGGACGCGGGTTCGTGCCCCAGTCCGGGAAGATCCCACATGCCGCGGAGCTGCTGGGCCCGTGAGCTATGGCCGCTGAGCCTGCGCGTCCGGAGCCTGTGCTCCGCAGTGGGAGAGGCCGCAACAGTGAGAGGCCCGCGTACCGCAAAAAAAAAAAAAAAAACTGTTGAGTGCATATCATGTACTGGACACTGGGCTGCCCTGGGCACTGGGGATTCATCTGTAAACAAAACAAGTAAAGTTCTTAGTCTCCTGAAGCTTACATGCTGTCCCAGAGAGATAGAAAATAAACAAATATGTAATATTCACATGCTGGATAAGCATTCTGGAGGATAATAAAGCAGGGCAAGAGGACAGAGAGTGATGGTGGAGGGTGACTTATGTAAGCTGATCAGGAAGGACTTCATTGACAAGGGACGTTTGAACAGAAAACTGAAGGGAATCAAGGAGTGAACCATGAAGATACCTGAGGAAAGGGAGTTCCAGTCAGTCAGAACAGCAAGTGCAAAAGTTTGTAGGTGAGGAGGGAGAGGGGGGAAGGAAGGGACAGGAGGTGGAGGGGGATGAGACATAGGAGACGACATCAAAGGGAGCAGGAATTACTTCCATTGTATTTATAATTTCATAATGAAATTGTCTTATTTGTGTGGGAAAGATCCATGGAGAGGAATTCAGGAACGTTGTATCTGGGGTTAAGCCCTAAGGCTTCCTGTAAAGAAATCAGGTTTTTATTCATTGCATTTGCATAGCAATATAAGTTCACTACATAAGACCTGGAACATTTAGAAATTGCAAAATCTTTATTTTTTGTTTCTTATTTTTGGAAAGGTAAATATATCCCACCCAGTAAATCCGGTGACCTTTCATAGCGTGAAAGTATTTTTAAATTTAAATAAACTTTTAAAAGTTTGGGAATAGTTTGAGATTTACAGACCAGTTGCAAGGATGTTATAGAATTCTATTTCCATATACCCCTCAACAAGTTTCTCCTGATTTTTAACATTTTACATGACCATGGCACATATATCACAACTAAGAAACCAGCAATGGTGCATTTCTATTAATTAGGGTCCAGTCTTTATTTGGATTTCTCTAGTGTTTCCATAATGTCCTCTTTCTATTCCAAGATCCCATCCAAGATATCACATTACATTTAGTTGTCATGTCTCCTTAGCCTCCCCTGGTCTGTAGTAGCTTCCCAGATTTTCCTTGTTTCTGAAGACCTGGACAGTTTTGAGGAATACTGGTCAGTTTTTGGAAACTTCCTCTCAGGTTGGGTTTGTTTGATATTTTCCTCATGGCTAGATTGGGGTTATGGATTTTTTTTTTTTTTTTTTTTTTTTTTTTTTTTGCGGTACGCGGGCCTCTCACTGACGCGGCCTCCCCCCGTTGCGGAGCTCAGGCTCCGGACGCGCAGGTTCAGTGGCCATGGCTCACGGGCCCAGCCGCTCCGCGGCATGTGGGATCTTCCCGGACCGGGGCACGAACCCGTGTCCCCTGCATCGGCAGGCGGACTCTCAACAACTGCGCCACCAGGGAAGCCCTGGGGTTATGGATTTTGAGAGGGAAGACCACAGAGGTAAAATGCCATTCTCATCAAATCATATCAAGAATACATGCTATCAACATGACTTATGCTTTTGTGATTTTAAACAACTAATTTAACAATTAAAGATCTGCATAGGGGATAAGCACCACAAAAATATTTGGAAGTGGAAGGAGAAACTAGATATTTTTGCAGTAAAACAAAAGGGCATTATTTCTGTACTTTGCATACACACACACAGGCTTTTTTAAGAGTAAAAACTAACCACAAGATGTCACTGTTAACTTTTGTATGGGCAGGAAGGACGCCTTGAAGAACAGATTTTGCTGGGCATATGTGGTTAGAATTCATTATTTTAAAAACCTTGACAAAAAATGTTTCAGTTTTACAAAACCACTAGAATGTTTTGAGTTTGGATGTTAATTTTTTTTCCTTGAGTTTTGCAAAATATTTTCCCTTGAATTCACACCCAAGTATATTTATTTGGAAATTTAATTTAAAACAATATGGTTTGCTAATGAAGTTGAATGCTCTATTCTTAAATAGAAAACAAATCCACCAAAAAAAACACTCTGACTTTATATTATTCTTTTAACCAATAACAATAGCTTTATTTGAATTAACAAACATTTCCTCCAGAAAAGATTTAATAGAAGATGAAAAAAGAACATGATGCAAGATGCTTTATGTGACTAGAATTGGTTCTATCCTCAAAAACTAGCTTAGAAATGGTTGTATTAAATTTGTATCTCTTGGGCTTCCCTGGTGGTGCAGTGGTTGAGAGTCTGCCTGCCAATGCAGGGGACATGGGTTCGTGCCCCAGTCCGGGAAGTTCCCACGTGCCACGGAGCGGCTGAAAAAATTTGTATCTCTTACTTTATTACTACATGATTTACAACATTACTCTGCAGGTAAAGTAGGAAGAAATCTATTTTTAATCCACTACTTTCCAGCATATCTTCAATTAAACCTTCCTGGACAAAACAGTTTTGATTTCCAAAGCAGACTCCGTAACTCTGACTTTGTTATGGTTTTGCTGTTTTACTCTCTGCTTTCTTTAGAGTCCTTTTCTTTCCCCCTCATTTTTCTACTGCCTCTGACAGTACCTTTCGTTTTTTCCCCATTCTTTGTGAATTTGTATTATGGCAGCCTCTTCCATTGTTGTATAGTAATAATGACTAGAAAGTTCTTCCTAGTTGAACCAAGTATCTACTTCTCTATAGCTTTTACCCATTGGTCCTACTTCTGTCCTTGGAAACCATGTAAAGCTAAGTTTTTTCCTGCTCCTACGTAACAGCCTTTCAAATACTGGGTGACCACTGTCATTGAACTCCCCAACCTTTTCTTTCATTCTTCTAAGCTCACCCAGACTTTTTGACCATTTTAATATCAGTACTACCTTTAGGTTCCCATCATCTTGCTACTCTCTCCCTGATATTACAGACTTACAATAATCCTCCTAAAATATCATGCCCAGAACTAAAAGTTAATCCATCAGATATAGTTGGAGGAGTCAAGAATACATCGGGACCATTGGTTTCCAAAATTATTTTGGTAGCTTAATGACATTATTCACTTTATTAATCAACCCTTTGTAAATCCTCTACTAATGAAATACTGCCACCTAGGTTCCTACTGTTCTGGTGGGTCAGGGGTGTGTGTGTGTGTGTGTGTGTGTGTGTGTGTGTGTGTGTGCACGTGTGTGTGTGTGTGCACGTGTGTCTCCTATCTACCTCTCCAGGCTTATCCTGAAACTTAATCTTTCTGACATTTAGGCTATGGCTGATTAAGCAGAAAAAAGAGTTTGCCTTTTCTACTTCATTTTTCTTTTAATAACACAGGCCAAGATGTGTATGTTTGAGACATGACCATATATAAATATAAATATATCCAATGAGTTCTTATTCCTATAGAATCTGTTCATATGATTATCAATAGCACAGAAAAACACAAAGTCATATTTACTGGAATGGATTTCTCGTTATAATGCAGCCAAGGCAGACCAGCTATACTGGACTTGAAATCCTAAATGTTTGAATTATCATCTAGATTAAAAACTTACAAGCTAAATGAACCTACGAATTCACAGACTCTTGGAATATATCACCTAGTCTTGAACGGCTATTTAGAAACAGAAAACAATGGAATAACAATATAATGAAATGGCTTAGAATGTAAAAATAAGAAACAGATGGAATGATTTCAAATCTTGTGTCTCCCACTTACTAGCTATGATACTCCAGGCATCTCACATATTTGGCTTGATATCTACTCCTGGTATTAGTGTAAGGGTTAATTGAGATGAGGTATATAGCCTCTCAGCATAGCACCTGGTCCATAGGGCACACTCAGTGAAATATAGCTATTATGATTAATAACAAACAGTTCTCAAATAAGTGTGTACTTTCTGTGTACATAGAATTGACATATATTTAAAGAAACACGTTGATGGATTTACAGTGATACAAGAATACCTGGCCCCTCTGTGATCCACAGTCAGTGCTTATGAAAAAGCTGTCAAGATTTAGAGAATTGGCTTCATGTGATGGAATAGAACTATCCCACAGAGAATTGATTTCTAACAAAATCTTCATCAGCAATCTAACCCACTGATTTTCCTTGTGTCTTTAGTGTGGCCATAATAGAGTTCAGCTTTGGTTTGTTTGACCACCAAATTTTAGTCTGCATAGGATTATGAGGGAGCGGGTGGCTAAGTCACCTTTTGTTTCTACCCCTCACTATGTCTTGACACTAAATTCTGGACTTTTTTCCCTAACTTAGGAATCTCGAAAACCTGACACTTGCTGCAGGAAAATAAAAACCTCCATATAACATACCACACCTATTCCCTCAGTATTTTAGAAATGGTTAGGTTGAAATCAGGGTCTCTGTTTCTTTAAATGAGGACAGTTTGGGGGATTTCAAAGGCTTTTACCATTACCTCATTCCATCCCATGGGTGCATTTAAGTAGCCAGTTCAGTTCGGCAAGAAGTCAGATGAGAAATTCCTTAATACTGTGTTATAAACTAAAGATATGCTCACTTTTCTCCCAAGTCCAATATCCATAGTTATCAGTCTTTCCACAAAACTCATCATCTGGGCTCAGGTCTTACAATATTTTGCCCGAACACGATTTGGCTATAGCACAGTGAGAATTTTCTCTTCATTGATAATTTAGTGATTTGTCCCCTCTGATGCTTGTCAAAATGATGATACTAAACTATGTCATCATTACTACATAGACATACTATTATGAACTGTGTATATTTTGAGTTATCAGGAAAGCAGATTGAGCCACATTCACTCAAAAGCTCTATGACACTACCAAATTTAAACTAAGCAATTTTAGAAAATTTATGGATTCTTTCGGCAGCTTACTAAATAAGTTCTATATTCACAAGTATATTGCCAGGTTATTTATACAGACATTCAGCCTAGAGTCCTGCTTTAGACATCTACAATATCTACATTTTTTTCTCTGCTTTTCTTTTGATCTTACTCTTTAAAAAACAATAAGAAAACTTCGTTTTATCATATGTAAAGCCAGAACATTTTTTGCATAGATAATGTGCACTCAAAGATATGTTCTTAACCTAGGGAATCTCAAACTCAGATTTATAATCTTGTTTTCTGATCTGTGAGAATAATTTTTCCCTTTTAATTTTTCCCTTTAATGCTGTGTGCATTAGCAGTAATATTTAGAGTGCATTTATAAGTAACCAGCACAATCTTATTAAGTTTTCTGTAATTTAATTTCAATGAAATTGATTTTATCTGAAGGACACAATATTATTGATTTTTCTGATCCACAAGACTGAACACAAATTATCGTAAACCCCTACTCTCTGGCCTTTTCCCTAAGAGGATAGTTAAGGTCAGTGATGATGCATGTTCCAGGACATGCATCCTGGAACATGAAAGGTCCTCTAAAACTGTCCCGTTTCACTCGTCTTTTCATATCTTGGAGATGTGGGGGAATGATCAGCCAGCGAAATGGCTGGCTCCGACTCTATGTATCTTCCCCCTGGAGCTCAGCACAGTCTGGGCACTGGGACAGAATCTCTGTGGGGGGCTGGTGGAAGTTCACCACTCAACAGTGTGCTCATAGATCATTCATGTTCCAGGAAACCACCACAGAGCACTGGACCCATCGACTAAATGGCCCCAGACTCTTAATCAGTCCTCCTTGACATAAATGAAATAATATAGCTCTAAAATACAATGCCTTTGCAACCCAATGAATCACTAAACAATTTATATTATGATGTTACTCAGTTTCTAAACTTGGTCAGCAAATACCAGGAGTGATGTGCTGACTTAGAATTGAGAGACAGATCTAGCTTTACTTCATGTTTACTCTATGTATGATAGCTAAACAAAAGAACCACACACTTGGATATATGGGTATGAATGGGTATTTATATCACAATTTAATTATAAAGGAGATTAATTTTCTCATGGGCAAATGCTTCTACGTTACAAAAATGACATGATTTTCCAAAGAAAAGCATATTTTAACTCCTGCTAAGAAGATTTTCTCAAACTCGGCTCATTTATTCACTGTGGACTTCAGCGGGGGAATCTGGCTGAGGGAATCTATTCATGATTTTGGATCAGGATATTTCCTTGAAATTGAAATTGGAGCTGGGAATGTAACCTTTAGCTAATGTCTTGGGTTTAGATGACCCACTGGATTCCGAATGGCTAAGAGTTTTAATTTGCTGTTCTATATAATCTCCACTGATCATCATCAAGAACTGTGGATTAAAACTCTGTTACCTAAAGCTATCTATTACTCACATGGATTAGAAGACCCTTCAGTGCAGTAGAATGGATTGGCTATGAATCTGTTATTTCTATGTCAGAACTTAAGCAGTGAACTATGACAATGCCAGCAGCTGGTCACTGACCTTGTCTTTGTTAATGCCCCTCAGTGATCACACAGACAAACGTGGTTTTAGTCTCCTACCCATTCCAGTCCCTCTGCCATATACTCACCTTTCACCAGCACTTAATTCTCTATCAAAATATTTTTTCAGGATGTGAAAAGAACCAACTTCCAGGCAAGAGAATGAGTGATTCTAGCTAATGACTTCCAGATAAGAATTTGCTTATTTTCCTAATGGCCTACTGAGTCCTGCTAAGCTATCATGTCACAAACAGAATAGATAACTTTAATGGGAGAACTGTCTGAGGATCTGAGGACATAGCCACAGCACCTTTGTCTACATAAAATATTTTTTAAAATAAGTAAACGAAGGGAAGCTGCAAACAAGTAGAATCTAAGAATAATTAAGTATTCAGTGAAACTATTTTCACAACATGCAAAATCAATAAAAGTAAAATCTATAAAGACTAAATGTATACATGTTTTTGGTCTACTGTAAAAAGAAAAAGTTCTTTATTTAAGAGATACTGTGGAAAAAGAGGGGAATGTAATGAAAACATATTTGTTCACTTGAAGGCAAGATTGAGAATTCCAGCCTAGGGTTGCTTCATTCAGCCTTTCCTTTGCTGCTTTTCTGCCATAATTATCTGAGATACATCTCCCAGAGTAGCCACTAATATGAAACCCCTGCTAAACAAAATGTAAACACTAAACAAACAGTAATGATGGTCTTTAGTTCACCACAGAGGTCTGACCACATCAAACATGAATGAGTAGGTGGTTTTCAGAATATTGTCAAATAAGAGAAAACAATCTGTTGCTGAAAAAAACATTGAGTAGTGGAAAAAGAAATCCCCAAATTGTTTCATCCTCATAATAATAAATGAAATAAAGTAAAAATATTAATAAAAACATAATAGCAGACCAGAGCTATCATTCAAGAAAAACTTTTCAATATGCTTTATTATAATTAACAGTTATAGGGAGGAAAAAGCAAAAAATTGGGAGGAATTGTGGTTACCATTTTCAGAACTGCTCTAGCATGGAGGGTACTTTTCCTGTCTACAGGAAAACATTTACTTTTCACTTCATTTTTATCAGTCTATAAATGATACTCAGGGAGAAAAAAAGAAGTCTTACTTTAAAGAGATATTTGGCTTAATGTTTATAAAGTGGTTTGGTTGCTTATAAACTAAAAAAAGTAAAAAGTATTATTATAGCATTTGTGGCATTTAAACCTATAATTAAGGTGACCAAATATTTTCTATAACTCCCCCTTTATATTCAGTCCTTTACAAACTTTTTGCAAGTTCATAATTTGAAGCTAAAACTTCCCATGTTCTATACATTAGTAAATATATATTGCCTGGAATCACTTAAAAATTATTCAAACAAGTTTGATTATTGGTAATTTGTCTTTTCTTGGATAATTTGAAAGTCACTGATGTTTCTACATAAAGCAAAAAGAATGCTACATTTCACTTTGGATTAGAGTTTAAAATCAACTGTAGCATTCAGGGAGCCAAAGGGAGCTTATATAAAGTTGGAAAATAATAGTTTAATGATAATAATGATTGATAGATTAAAACCCTGATCTAAACATGTTCCGTTGCAAATTTTACCTTAGAAATGCATTTTTGATAGTTGGACCAGTTCCTCTTCTCTCATTTGACTTGTACCTCACCAACTGGTTGTTTGAACGCTGCACAGAAAGCTTAGAATGTAATAATTAATTTTATATTTAGAAACAGGCTGTATTTCTAGGACCAGTGTAGATTCCAAATTTTTCCATTATATTATACTTTTTAAAATTATTTAAGAGAAACAGTAATTATGTAGACTTTTGAGATGAATTACATTCTCATAAATATGTGCTGTAACAAAATTCAATCATAGATGATAATATTTTAGTTTTTGCTCTTCAGCACTTAGCCAATGAATATTCTGAGGCAAGGGGTATAGGATGAGAGTGGAGAGGAGGATGGTGAAATAACAATAGTCTTTTCAGTTTTGCATATTATGTATATGTTTCTTTTATATTGTTTTAAAATCCAGCAACCAGAAAGTTCAATTGGCTAGGCTGTTCCTCTACATTACAAATGAAAGGAAACAAGCTGATGTAGATTTTTTTTTACTTATAACACTCAGAGGTTTGGTAAAGATATTGGCATATTTTGCACACCTAAACTGAGAACACAGGTCATTCATCATACATTTCTTGAGAATATTCGGTGTTCCACTGGATCGGGCAAAAGCAGTGCCAAAAGAATTAGGCACAGAGAGTTGTTTCAGAGAGTTGAGGGGAACAGAAAATAATTTCAATACATGGTGATGAAGGTTATATCAAACATAAATTTGCAGGGTTTTGGAATTGCTGGGGAAGAAAGTTATAACACTCTAAACAGTTGGCGAGGCCAGTTTAAAGGATGGTAAGCTATCTCAAAGATTTTCCTTGACATTAACTCTGCCTTCCAATCAGTTTCCAAATGCTCTGGAATTTAATGTGATTCCATTTCTCACAGTGCAGTTCATGGACTGGCAACGCTGGAATTACCTGGAAGCTTGTTCATATACAGATTTGGACGGCTCCAGTCCAGACCTACTATATAAGGATCTGCATCTTAAAGAGATTGCTTGGTGATTCATATGCATATTGAAATTTGAGAAGCATTATCCTAGATTCTGCATTCTTAATAATTTTCAAACCTAGCTGAAAGCAGAAGTTTGTATTTCCCTTTATGTTCGAACTTTGGAAAGACACCACCTCAAAGAGCACCTCCAGCACGCGGTGTATTTAATCAGAGAGAATGGACCCAAGATAACCTTTGACTCCAGTTCCCCATGGTGTGAATGTAAATGGAATAGGTTCACAAGCTCCTGTTTGCATTTTAAAGTGCTAATAAGTGGTCTGGAGATCTGAAGACACATGTAATTCGTACTGGGAAAGTATTTAGTCCCCTTTTGACTGGAAACTGTGGGATGACCATGGGCCATAGTAGCCGATGCTACAGACAGAAGGGAATGGGTACATCAATAAGGGAGACCAGAAAGAATCGAGAGGGCAGCTCAAGGAACAGAGGCCCCTCTTATCCCAGTCTTACAAGTTTTTTTTAAATGCTCAGATAGCCACCAAAGAGAGGTGAAAAAGAAGGGTGACGTGGGAGTAGATAAAATAGAGTAGGTGGAGAGCCTTTGATTTACCTAGCTAACCTGGAAGAGACTAAGTTCTAAAGTGGAAGAAACTAGGTTGCTTGGCAGGGTTGAGTTTGTAAGTTATTTTTATTTTTCTCTCTATTAGCAGATTTGGGGCTAAAATCAAAAATAATTATTTTATGGAAAATAAAATTGCACTTCCGTATATCTGATTGATAATATTAAAAATTTAAAGCACAATATAAACATGAGATACCTTTGCTTAGAATCCTTTAGTGGCTTCTTACGGCTACTAAATTATAAATTGGCACATACCATTTCATTTGGTTCTTGCCTATGGTTCTAGCATCATTTTCTGAAACCAGCAATGGAGACTGGAAAAACAATATTAAAGAAATAAAAGAAAATTTTCATGCAAATTCTAAGCCAGTAGACCTGTATTGGAGTGTCTGTGTCTGTCTGTCTGACTGTCTGTCTATGTCTGTGAAATACATATGACATTACCCCTTTATCAGTTAATTCTGATCAAAATAATGTTGTGTTAAAAACCATCCCAAAACTCAATGAGGAAAAATAGAGGACCCAATAGATAACATATCAGAATCATATAAAAATTTGTGAAAAATTCAAATTATTGTTGTGGTCATCCATTTACAATGCTTGGTGTCAGTTTATCTCTTGTAAAAATAAAATACAGTGTGTATGTGTGAAAAAAAATTTTTAAATAAATTAATTAATTAATTAAAATTAAAGAACAAACCTGAAATAGATCAGCCCTAACAGCCCAAAACCCAGTCTCTCATGGAACAAGGTGATGTGTTCATACTCGTCTACCTAAAGAAAATTAAATCCTATCTGGAGAAAGACCACTTCGAAAAACAAACAAAAAAATTCGAATTATTGAGGTCGCCACCACCTGCCCTCTCTTCCCGGCCCCCACCCCAGGTTCTCTCAGCCCAGCCCGGTCCAGCCCAGGAACTGGGAGGATGAACTTCATGTATAAAGGGGAGTATCCGTTAGAGAAGCGTGGCTCTGAGGGCTAGAAAATCTGAAAGAAATACCCGGACTGGGTCCCGGTGATAGTAGAAAAGGCTCCCAAAGTTCGGATAGGAGACCTGGACAAAAAGATATACCTGGTGCCTTCTGATCATACAGTTGGTCAGTTCTACTTCTTGATCGGGAAGCAAATTCATCTCTGAGCTGAGGATGCCTTGTTTTTCTTTGTCAACAATGTCATTCCACCCACCAGTGCCACTATGGGTCAGCCCTACCAGGAACACCATGAAGAAGACTTCTTTCTGTACATTGCCTACAGTGATGAAAGTGTCTACGGCCTGTGAAGTTGCTGCCCCTAAGGTGAGGTGGTCCCATTCTACAAAGAGAGAGGGGGCCCCCTTCCTTGACCTACTCCTCCTTGAGGCTCGAACACCAACTCTCTTCCTCAGGACCTGCACTTCATAATGTTTGAGACTCTCCTCCAACCCCTCTTAACAAGAGGATTACTGGGGGAGATGTCCTCTAATACCTTTCCTTTCTCCTTTCTTCCCCTTTCTCTACCACCTTTCCCATTCTGCTTTAGACTCCTTGATTGTCAATCTCTGTCACATCCAGTGATTGTTTTGCTTTCTGTTCCCTTTCTAACTGCCCACGGGGCTCAGAACCCCAACAATCCCTTTTCATTACCTTCTTTTTAGGGGGTAAATGGAAGGGACTGAAACTGTGGGAGGAAGGTAGAAGGCACATCAATAAAGAGGAAAGCACCAAAAAAAAAAAAATTCAAATTATTGAAATGAAACTGGCTTGAAACACTGAACCACTTATTCTCACTTAGCTGCATGTTGTTGAAGGTTGTCTGAGCTGGGCTTGTTTGGGTGGTTCTACTGGTCATAACTGGACTCACTCATGCTTCTGGAGGCAGCTAGGTTCAGTAGGGCGGCTCTGCCTCACATGTTTGATAGCCTCCTCATGGAACCAGAAGGCTAGCCTAAGTGTGTCCTCATGGTGTGTGTGTTCTAAAGTACAGGGCCAATTATGCTACAGTTTTACAAATTTCTCTTTGTGTCACAGTTGCTAATACCCCACTGACCAAAGGTTGACATTAAAAAAAAAAACACTGAGTAAGTCTGCTCTACCAACTATAGGCAAGCAAAGAAAGTTACATGCCAAAGAGTATGGATTTATAAATTAATTATGTGACTAAAGTAAAGAATGGACAAATAATCCACTCTACTACAAATCTCCCCTTAAAGACAGGTGACACTCCATCATAAAGAAGGTCTTCCAATTAATAACAATTAGAGATGCAAAATCTGGCCCAGTGGTGGTGAATTCCTCCATAATGTGACCCCAGAATCAAGTCCTTTTTAAATTTTCTTTCTTTCTGGAAAACTGATTTACAATTATAAAATTGATCACCAAATTATGGTTCATAATGTACACATTCACAAGTTTGATTTTATCACTTTCATGTTCTATAGAGGGGACAATAAACCACAACCAGCACTGGCCGGCCTCTGATTTTGTCAATAAAGTTTCATTGGAACACAGCCCCTCTCATTTGCTCACTTCTTGTCTATGGCTGTTTTTTTTTTGGGTTTTTTTGTGGTACACGGGCCTCTCACTGTGGTGGTCTCTCCCGTTGCAGAACACAGGCTCCGGACACGCAGGCCCAGTGGTCACGGCTCACGGGCCCAGACGTTCCGCGGCACGCGGGACCTCCCCGGACCGGGGCACGAACCCGTGTCCCCTGCGTCGGCAGGAGGACTCTCAACCACTGCGCCACCAGGGAAGCCCCTCTATGGCTGTTTTTATGCTACAGCAGCAGAGTTGAGTAGCTGTGACGGAGATCATATTGCCTGCTGAAATATCTACTGAAAAGCTGAAAATGCTATCTCACCCTTTATAGAAAACTAGACATTCCTGCTTATCATATTTTATGGCACATGCACCAATTAATTTCTCTTAGATGTCACCAAAGATCTATTTCCTTTCAGAAAGAAGAAAGTTTTAATAACTAACAGAACGAGGATCTGAATGCACATCTAGCTGACTGCAAAGCCAATGCTTTTTCCAATATATTACACTGTTTCCACAGTATTTGCACTGTTTTGAAGAATACTACTTATTCTGATAAGAGATGGGAAACAGAGGGACCAATGTATCAAAATCATGATCAGAATCATGTGAAAAGCTTGTTAAACATTCAAACTCTTAAAACTAAATCTCTATGCTTGGGAGCTGGAAATCTGAATTTTAACAAATGTCATAGGTGATCCTTTTTCACACTGAAGACAAAGAATAAAGGTATTAGTGAAAGAAACAACTTGATCGATGTTGAATTTGAGTTGATGGATTTGAGGAGAGTTGAAAAGCTTGATATCATTATGGTCTTCAAGGGGCCATGGTGAAATATGCCTGGAAGAAGATGGGGCAACCTTACTCCTGACCCAGTTCTCTGCAGTTCTTTAAGGGTTCAAGAGAGGATAGCAAGTGTTCTTGATGCTACATGTAAAGGTGCATGAAGGTTAGTGGTGGGCATGAGCTGCATTGCTGCTCAAGAGGTCATAGACGTCAAGTGAATAGATGTTCATACCAGAGAAAGATTGGTGATTTTATACCTTTGACTTGTCAAAGGGAGTCGGGGCTATCCTTTGAAGAGGGAACGGAGTCTGGAGCAAGCTGAGGAAAATATGCCCATATGTCTTCAAACATCATGTCAACAGAAAATACTAGGAGAAAATGAGACCAATCAATACCAGATGCCAGAGGCATCCCTCTCTCACTGATACCTAAGTCCCCTAGTTATCCACCTTGCCCCCAAAAGTGGGGAGTGAGTGCATAGAAGGGAAAAAGATGAGATTTCTTTGAGCCAGAACCTGCTCCCTTACTCCAAGAGTGGAGGAGGCCAGATTTGAGCCTGCAGTACATCAGGGAAGGACACAATCCTTGAACTGAACTGACATTAAATCTTTACAATGAAAAGGAATATATCCAGTTGCGAAACAAACAGAAATCTCTGCTAATAACTGGAAGTATTTTCTGAAAGACAATTCCCCATGGGTCTCTTGCATTTCTGCACTTCTTTTGAGCAGAGGCACTAACTAGCTGCCTTTGTATTGAACTATCTTTTCACAGACAGCTGTATAATGAATAGCCTTGGAAGACAGATATGTCTTCTTCTGAGCAAAAGGCCAGTATAATGAAATTACTGTCTTCCTCCAGAGCAACAGCAAGCAGGTTTACTGCCCATGATAAAAGATTTGGGTTCCATTAGCTTGGAGTCATTCTCTTGTGACACAATCTGCTGTATGTGCAAGTGTAATATGGATCTCTGTTATCTTGTGAGAATTCAGATGTGTGCAACTAGCACAAAAATGATAATCCTCTGGCCACAAACTATTGTTGAGAGTAATAACCTATCTTTTAGCTCTAATCCAGGACTCGTCTGCCTCTACCAGCATCCGTGATATGGTGGCAGGCTAATTTGTCTCATATTTTTCACAGTTCTTGATAAGGAACACTTAAGAATGTATACCAGGGAATGTGGGGAAGAGAAAACCCTTGTGCACTGTTGGTGGGAATGTAAACTGGTACAGACCTTATGGAAAACACTATGGATGTTTCTCAAAAAAAATTTTAAAAGAACTACTATATGATCCAGCAACTCCACTCTGGATATTAATTTGAAGGAAACAAAAACACCAACTCAAAAAAATATATGCACCCCCATGCTCACTGCAGCAGTGTTCACAATAGCTAAGACAGGAAAACAACTAAGTTCCACTGAAAAATGAATAGGATAAAAGAAGATGTGATATATACTATATATATATATATATATATATATATATATATATATATATATATATATATATATAGTGCAATATTATCCAGCCATAAAAAGTAAGGAAATCCTGCCATTTGTGACAACATGGGTGGATCTTGAAGGCATTATGCTAAGTTAAATAAGTCAGGCAGAGGACTACAAATAACATCACACTTACATGTGAAATCTAAAACAAACCAATGAACAAAAAAACTGAACTAACTCATAGATACAGAGAACAGGTTAGTGGTTGCCAAAGGCAGGAGTGGAGGGTGGGGGAAATGGGTAAAGATGGTCAAAAGGTACATACTTCCAGTTATAAAATAAATAAGTCCTGGGGGGGGTATAATGTACAGCATGGTGACTATAGTTAATAATACTGTATTGTATATTTGAAATTTGCTAAGAGAGTAAATCTTAAAGCTGTTCATCACAAGAAAAAAATTATAACTATGTGTGGTGATGGATGTTAACCACACTTATTGTGGTGATCATTTCACAATATATACAAATATCAAATCATTATGTTGTACACCTGAAACTAATATAATGCTATATGTCAGTTATGTCTCAATTAAAAAAAGGTAATAGTCTATCACAGTTCACCCTCTGGTTTCCAGTGATGTTCATGTCTTTCCCACTTGTAAAATATACTTAACTTCCCTCTCCTGTAATACCTCTTAAACCTCATTCCTTAATGGCATTATGCTCAAGCCTTAGTGTCCAGAATCTCATAACTGAAATCAGGTTCCAGTAATGTATGAGAGTTTTCGGGTGCAGCTCTCCCTTAATGAAGATCTGTGAACTAAATCTATCTATCACCCATATTCTATATTGAGGGTAAGACAGGGACAAATGAACCACAGTAGAATATCTTACTCAAAAATGAGGGCTGAGGTGATGAGAGGCACATAGCAGTCACTGATCCATAGAAATTCTGAAATCCAGCCCTTTTCCATGTTCTGGAAACAAAGGAATTATGTTCATTAGGACCAAGTTCTGCTCTCTGGGAGTGGTTTTCTGCAGCTATTTGTTCCACCCTCTGGGGTACTGGCTCTGCCTTCTGAGACATCCTTCATTTTCCATAAGAAAGACCAGCGTTAGCATGTGAATAGTTTTCTCAGCCAATATTTCTGACCTATAGAAAAGAAAAAGAGCTCAGAGATTTTTTTTTTCTTTGAATGTCTCTGTCTCTTTCAGTCCAAACTGATATAATTCCTTTAAAAGCTTCATGGGTTTCCAGATTATCAAATTATAATCCAGTCCATTAGACAAAAGCCATAATAAATCTCTTAGAAAAAGACTCTGTCTACCCTGAGTGCTATAGAATGATTCCCTTAAGTCTTTTTTTTTAATGTTTATTTTATATTGGAGTATAGTTGATTAACAATGCTGGGTTAGTTTCAGGTGTATAGCAAAGTGATTCAGTTATACATATTCATGTATCTATTCTTTTTTCCTTAAGTCTTAAGAGTGCTTTTGTTTGACATAGAGACTATAAGAGGCATAACCTTAAGATTCTTATATGTCTTTTGTATAGCTGAGAGGACTATGAAGCACCATCGTAAATATTCCAAGCCTCAAAAAGGGATCTTATAGCTTGACTTGACTTGATTATTACCCTGAAGTCACATTTTACTGTCAGCACTCTGTACTTGATATTTGCACTGAGGCCTTTCCCAACTTTGAAAACCTTTTGCCAACTGGAAATCCTGAGAGTGAAAAACAGTTTTATTTTCCAACCCAGTAAATCCTGTTGTGTAAATAATTCTTCTAAATTCTGCTCAAAAGTTGAACATTTCCTTCCTTACTTAGTACATCTCTCTTTTGAAATACTTTATCAAAGACAGCTTAAAAATGTACATTATACTTTTAACATTCTGCCTGAAAATCACCTTATCCAGACCACAGATTTATTAGGTCCTTTTCACATCTTCCAGTTTATAGCTAGTGACAGTCTCACCAATTGCTCCACCAAATATATAACACAAATCCCTCCAGCTTGCAATAGCACTCTTCTCCCTGCACTTCAAGCCCCCACCAACAGTGTCCTTACTGACCACTCCCAAAGCCACTGCCCATGATTTAGGTTATTCTTACATCAGTATCTACCTTTTTAGATATTAACTTCTATCTTGGTTACACACTGCTGCGTAACAAACAGTCCCCAAACTCAAGATCCTTAACTTAATCACATCTGCAAAATGCTTTTTCCTGTATAAGGTAACATTCACAGATTCTGGGGAACAGGATTGGGATATATTTGGGGACTATTATGTCATCCTACCACAGAGATACTAAATTATACATACTATATTAAAATTATACATACTATACTACATTATCATTTTCTCTCTCTCCCTTGCTCAATTTAAGGAGAGTGTCAAGTTTTGAACAACAAAAGGGATGGTAGCAGGAACAGAAAGCAGAAATAAACTGTGGATATTTCTGGCTTTCGTTTTCTGAAAATCTATGTCCTAAGTGAATTTAAAGCATATAAAGGAAGATCTGCAGATTAAGACAATGTGTTTTGGAGAAATATATGGATGAGAGTGTCCATAAAGGATAGGAAAACGTCCCTCAAGAATAGAGATCCCCTGAACTTGTGGAGGAGGAAAGAAAGAAGGATGGTGTTTTCTGGCCTCACCAGGAAAGCAAAAAGATTTCAGATATGAAAGGAAAATGAGTGCATGGGCAAGTCAGAAATCATTCCCTCTCTTAAGCCTGGCATAGAAGTAACAGACCTGAAGTGGTTTTGCAAACAAGGGAATAGATGACAGAATGCCAGTAAATGTCCCCCAAGGCCTTCACTCTGGAAAAAATCCTGTCGAAATACGGGAGACACCCAAGAATGATGACAATTGAATTTTTTAGATACATATAGGTAGATATAAAATGGAGTCTCAGGGTCAGAAATGAAGTTGTAGAAAATTTTAATTAAAATATTTCCTGCATGTCCAGGTTTGAGGACAAAAGTTTATCTCTGCTTTCTCTTTCTTCTTTCTTTTTCTCATGTGTATGTGTGTGTATGATAATTTTTTACATTGTTTAAACAATGTGCCAAATTATCATTACTTTCAAGGTATATATAAAAAGAAGCACTATAATTTTGGTGCATAAACTTTTCTTGAACAAGAGCATAAACATACCTTTAGAAAACAATTTATCACCCACTCATTGAGTGTTACTCTTTAATGATCATGTCAATTAGGTCATTTTGTTTTCATTTTTATAAATAGTGATGTATTTATTGAGTCTCAGAAACAAATGTAAAATTTTTCTCACTAGACTTTAAGTATCTTAATTCCATAATTTCTTGTTAATAATATCCATCAAAGTATTACACTGACTTTTTCCAAGTTGTTACTCAGGGGAAAATATAGATATCTATAGGTTCTTAGTTTGACTTATTGCTTATCAAGACTTACAATCTTTATACAATTTCTTTTTCCTCTGACAGTAACTGAATTATGAAAAAATAGCTATGAAATTGATATCAAGAGGGGTAGCCAAGAGTCCTTTCCAGTGGGAATAATAACTTCAATTTTCAGATGGTTTCTATATAAATTTTTCCATTTGATTTTTCACAAGAACATTAGATAGCGTGGCAGGAGTTTTCATGTACATTTCACTAAATTAATTCTTTCAGAAACTCGTGTGGGCTACTGTGGAAACTAGAAATAGAAATGAGAAGGAGCTAACACATTCTAATTGTTCAGTAAATGGTAGCCATCATTGCTATTATTTGGTGCCTGTGAGAAGTGAGGGTCAAAGTGATTATGGCTTGCCCAGGTCTTCTGACTCATAGTCCAAAATTTCATCCTCAGGGCCTCACAGAGATTCTCAGCTAATTTTTCCCTTCAAAGAATGGGGATTGATTTAACAATAGAACAACAACAGGAGTAATCCCACAGATTGTATTCCACCTGCAGGACCTCAGGCTTTTAGGTTCACCAGTTAGTTCTGGACAAAAAGTGTTTGCCAAGTCCCTGATCCTCTCAACCTCCCACACTCCCAGTGTTTATCTTTAGAAGAGAAAAAAAGGAATCCCTTAGAAAAGGTCTTAGTCCTCTTCTCTCAAAGGTGGGGGAAAAACACCTTTTGAAACTACTCCTGCTGTCAAAGTTCATGCCTTGATTTGTGAAGCCTGGTCTTGCAAAAGTACTAAATCAAAGTAAAATGGATTTACATTTGTAAACTTTGTTTCCACTTAATGGGATTAGAAAGACCACTCACATTAAACAAACAAAAACATCAGTTCAGCAGCAAGACAGATAGAACAGTAAATTAACCGTACACAAGCTCTGAAACTCAGTGTGAACTTAGGCCTAGTAATTTTCTTTTAAGATAATTTGAAAAATCAAGAAAGTTCCAGAGCCTACTTATATGTTTTCATATCTACTCTTTACCTGAGCCACGTACATTGCTGGGGAAAGAGAAAAGCCACAAAGAGAGTGATAGACAATGTGCAATGAAGTTGGTTGGAAAGCAGTTAATAAACAGGTTTTCTAAACCTAAACTTCTCCAGTTGTGAAGATTTAAAGTGTGAGAACTTAAACTCAGACGTAGGCAGCAACACGGCCGTTGAAAATCTTCTCAATATGCAGTGAAGAAATGCACAACATTTCCCAGAATATACAGCAGTAGAAAGTTTTCTTAAAACCATCTTAAGTACTCCCAAATAAATTAGCTTTGAATATTTCAGGCAATAGGAGAACCTGATAATAATTACTCTTATAACCCAGCGTCTGCTCACACATCTAACAGATTTTGCAATGTTTTAATTACATCTGTTTACATTTTTTCTCTGTCCCAAAAGAAGGCTCAGTGCTGTCTTCACTTTCTGGCCTCGGTTCCCACTGACATCAGATTTCTCCCTGTGGAAATCAAGCAATGGACACAAAATTAAAACTGCAAAGGGTATGATTTTTATCAATTTGTTTTGTCTTTGTGGCTTTGCCTACATAACATCCCAACTAAATTTGTAAATTCAGGCAACATCCTCATTTGAATTGAGGGTGAAAATGATCATGCCAGGGCTTGAGCAGTCACAGAGCAGGTGGGCGTAGGGGGGAGTACAGTTGATAAAATAGGAAAATAGGCTAATATATGGGTCCAAAGTCTCATCCAAAAAGTTCCACTAAGAGACAAAGAGTGGCAGATACTGTAGGGCAAGGTCAACAAGGAGACTGGGCAACTGGATTTGAGCACCAAGCCTCGGTGCTCAGACCCAAATCAATAGAGCTGAGCAGCAAGAAGTTATCTGGGCAGAAAGTCTTGAGGGACCAGAAAAAATGTGAGCTGATGCAGAGCAGTGTCTGTGTTGCAAAAGCTTTTTTCAAGGAATGGCTATGAAATATTAAGAAGAATTTTAAGTGTGTCTGGCGTTTGAGCAAACATACTAAAGCATATACATTCAGATGTGTGTTGTCATGCATATCAATCACCAAAGTTAACCCTTAATTCGTTGAGGCTGCTGTTAACAGCTCAGTTTTGAAATTCCTATGTTAAAATTGCTTTCACAACCCGCTTAAAAACCACACAGTGAGATCAATGGTATTATTCATGGACAAGGCAAGCAGACCTTATGCTTATGCTTATGCATGTCCACTCTGCTTCCAAAATCTCACCCTGACATTTGCCATTACTTCAAGTAAAGATGAAAAGAATGAATTAGCTATTACCTATTGTGGCAATCAGACATTTTAAAATAATAATGTGAAACTCCTGACTTAGTTACATACTCAGGTCACTCTCAGTAGCCTAGTGAGAGTGGTGCAGGATTCCAGGTGTGGAATATTTCATCCTCAGTGTTAGGGAGTTAGAATGTTGCCAATAGTTACCAACATTTATATGGGACTGTGTCTCATTGATGTGACATAAGTAACCCCAGTGAATGCTAGGCTGAAAAAAAATATACTTTCCACCATCTTCTCTTGGATGTCCCAAATTCCACTGATTGGACTGCCATTGCTTCTCTATACACTCACACACTGGCAGAATTCTTTCCCAGGACTACAAGCAGAAAGCAGGTTGATGCACATAATTCTTAGCCCAATATCTATCGACTAAGTGCCAGTGAGGTGTTGCTGATCTGAGACAGGATTGCCTGTACTTCAATGCCGAATTTTGCAGCACTCTGAATAAATGATGCTTGCAAAACTTAACAGTATTCACTGAGTTCTTTCTCATTAATACTTTTTATATAATAACTTTGTTTGTAAAGATTATACCTTCTAGGATGTTGTACAACCTCACTAGACAACCTCTCCCCAACACAAACACATACACACACACACACACACACTCTTGACTAGTTGTTTTCTTTCTATTTATTTATTTATTTATTTTGCGGTACGCGGGACTCTCACTATGTGGCCTCTCCCGTTGCGCAGCTCAGGCTCCGAGACAGCGCAGGCTCAGCGGCCATGGCTCACGGGCCCAGCCGCCCCGCGGCATGTGGGATCTTCCCGGACCGGGGCACGAACCCGTGTCCCCTGCATCGGCAGGCGGACTCTCAACCACTGCGCCACCAGGGAAGCCCTTTCTTTCTATTTTTTATAGTCTCCAAATAGACATACAAAGAGAGAGAGTCATGGTAGTAAGTCATTGGGTTATGGAGAGGGAAGAAGAATCTCAAAATGTGGTACGCATATAATAGATAGTTCCCTAATTTCCAGGTCGATGAAGATTTATTTCTGAATCAGGAAAAATAGCAAAGAGGGAAAATTTTATCTACTTTTAATTGGGCAAATAAGGTTGGAATACCTATTACAATTTTTAATACAATTTTCTTAGCTCTGTTAATGAACATTCTTTATAGATACTGGTAATGGTTTTATTATCAATTCTGATTTACAGTGTTCTGACTTGTGATTTTCCTCTGCCTTCACGGATATTTTTGGGCACAGTTGAGACCAGCTGGATCATGGGCTGCAAACCATATGCCATTTTACACTAGAAACCTCTTTTCCCTCTGGACCCGCTTGCAATTACTCCCATCTTCTGATTTCCTGAATTTTTGGCGCCTCAGTTCAATTTCTACATCTGCTGCTTACCCATTTGCTTTAGTGAACATCCCTTTCCAAGCTTCTTGGACTTGGATTCTGCACACATTTCTGGGATCTGTTCATTCCTCTGGTTTTGGTGACCTCTATTCCATCTCTCAACTTGTTACATTTCCAGCTTTTGTACTGAGACAATCGCTAAATGTACTTGCCCCAGAATTACATGGAGTGGTAATGATTATTTTGTAATACCACAGTCCATGTATAGTCCTTGAATCAGGTGAGTTTGTCTTTCTGGGGTATGAGTATTATATTATTATGATGATGATGTATTTATTAATGTTTTTGTGTACAGTCTATGATCTTTTGTCATTAAAGACAATTTCCCCATGATATGCACTAAATAGAGAATATATTTATTTAGACAAGACCCTTAGTGAGGTCTGGGTTGCCAGAAAATATGTTTAGAAAACAGATACAAGATTATACATGAGATAGTTATATGAAGAGCTGAAGCAAGACTATTAACTGTGATGTAACTAAGAATTATTGTGTTAAGATATGAAACTCTTATGCTTACTGCATTATTGTAAATTTAATCTAGTGAAACTAAACAAATCCAGAGGATGAATATCCCTCTAGTCATGCTAAATTGTATTAATTCTTATCCTTCTTAATCTTTTTGGCATCAGAGATAGGAAGAAACAAGAGTTTTGACACGCCTGGTGTCCTTGGCAAAGAAAGGAAACCGTTTACAAGTAGGCAAGTGTTTGTGCTTTTGAAATGACTGGAAATGACTTCACAATGGATCTTAAAACAAAACAGTTAAATATTATTCCAAAATGCAATTATCTCACTATTCAAGTGAAGCATAATAAGTTAGCTGCTATTGTTGGAAGCTAAAAGAATAACAGAAATGGGGCTTCCCTGGTGACCCAGTGGTTGAGAGTCCGCCTGCCGATGCAGGGGACGCGGGTTCGTGCCCTGGTTCGGGAAGATCCCACATGCCGCAGAGCGGCTGGGCCCGTGAGCCATGACCGCTGAGCCTGCGCATCTGGAGCCTGTGCTCCACAACGGGAGAGGCCACAACAGTGAGAGACCCGCTTACCACAAAAAAAAAAAAAAAAAAGAACAGAAATGATTTGGAGAACCAAGAGAATTCTTCAGTCACCAAAAATCAGAAGATCAGCTCCATGAAAAATGATGTCTTTGTCTTTAAGATGAATATTCTAGTAATATATTATCTGTTCATGACCTGCCTAACCCTTTAAACTTTTGTTGTCATGTAGTTAAAACATCTACAATATATATATTTCCATGGAACAGTATAAATTTCTTTATTCATCTGATTTCATAGTCCCTTTTGGATTAGAAAAGGCATGAGGTAAACAAATAGCATATTTTTGAGTTTTCATTTAACTTGCTGTTTAGATACATATCATTTTTCCCTTTGTGAAGGGATTTGACATTTTTATTTCTTTTTTCTTTAAATGTCTCTTTCATGTTCTTTGGAATATGAGGTCAGCATGCTTTAAAATATTACGTCTTAGAATCTAAAGTCCTACATTGATGTGACCTAGTTTCCCTTTATATTTCCAGATACCTGATTTTTAAAATAAGATAAATAAGTACTAGGGATGTAATGTACAACATGATGACTATAGTTAACAATGCTGTATGGTATATTTGAAAGTTTCTAAGAGAGTAGATCCTAAGAATTCTCATCACAAGGGAAAAAAATAATTTTGTATGCTGCTGTATAACACATTTAATTGAACTTATACTACCAATGAACAAAGATGGTGGGGTCTTTCTTTGTTTTTATGTTTTTTCTTTGTTTCTTTTTTTTTTTAATGGCAATTTTTTGCAGAAAAGTCTGTATTCCAGAATATACAGCCTGTCACCTTTGATCCATTTCATTGCTGCTTTGATACTTCATTGTGATGCTATATTTGGGCAGGGGGCAGTTCAGGTATGTTGAAGAGAGACTGCCTAGAGCATGCAAGATGAGCAGACCACAACTGCAGACAACCTATAATGAATTAGGGAGAGGTGAGCAAAAGATGGAACTAGAATCCATGGAACTAGAAATAAGATTAAAATACAAAACCATATGTGAGAAATTAGTTTTGGTTCAGCAAGACTATAGTTTGATTTTCATAAAGTGGATGCTGGGAAGTGATCAACTTTAAGTCCTTACTGACGACAAACTTTTCTGTAGGGGATAGTATTATATGCATTGGATAAAACATCTTCATTAGTCATAATAATTAGTTATCAACAAATCATAAGTTCCTTGATGGCAAGATCTAAGTCTATTTATCCTTTGAATAACCTAAAATATTAAATTATCTGCAAAAAATTTTGATAAATTTCTATGTTGCAGATATTGTTAACAGGCTGGGAAGTTCTTGGCATTAGAGAGCTCAAGGTCCCAGGAAGGAAAGTGAATAGTAAACCAGGAGTCACAGTTCATTATGACCTAGTTTCCAACTGTTTGCATTTATATAGCACATCAATAAAAATTTTAAGTCATGCATTCTCAATATATGTATTTCTATTCATAAAGGTTTTATATATACTTCTATTAATAGTTAACATCTCAAAGTGTAATTTATACTTAAGGAAAAGTTCATTGTCAATGACTTTTGTTATAAATCCACATACAAATAGTTTTCTTAATGATTTCAATTTTTTATCTGATTTCCTCAGATAATTTTAATATTCTTAGTTAAGCCTCTTTCAAAGTTGGATAAGGTCAGCTCTGCCAGTTTTTGCTCGCATGTGCTTGCATTATTGGCATTATGTTTAATCCATGGATTTTTTTTAAAAGTAGAAGCTTTTAAAAGCTACCCTCTTAAGGCTTACTGTAGCATTTCGAGTTGATATATAGTATATAAATATAAATTTTTGAGCACATGCAAATTGCCAGTGGGTCCTGTGGCGCAATCCCTGAGAGGTGAACGCTCAGGGCAAGCTTTCCTAAGACACGGCAGGCACAGATCCACACTGCAGAAACTTCTTAAATACACTCCCAAGCTTCACGCTCCCTCTTAAACTCCTGAGCCATGATAACCCATGTAACATCACTGTTCACTAATGAACCAAATAAAAAGTCAGAACACAGAACTGCATTTTCAATCCGGAAAAGGCTGTGAGGAAAAATGCCAGTTAACAGTTTGATGAACATAAAATTTAAGGTAAAAACCATTAACACAGCGTTTGAATATAAAAAAGAGCTACGATAGCCCAGAGATGGAGACAACCTAAGTGCCCATCATCGGATGAATGGATAAAGAAGATGTGGCACATATATACAATAGAATATTACTCAGCCATAAAAAGAAACGAAATTGAGCTATTTGTAATGAGGAGGATAGACCTAGAGTCTGTCATACAGAGTGAATTAAGTCAGAAAGAGAAAGACAAATACCGTATGCTAACACATATATATGGAATTTAAGAAAAAAAAATGTCATGAAGAACCTAGCGGTAAGACAGGAATAAAGACACAGACCTACTGGAGAACGGACTTGAGGATATGGGGAGGGGGAAGGGTGAGCTGTGACAAAGCGAGAGAGAGGCACGGACATATATACACTACCAAACGTAAGGTAGATAGCTAGTGGGAAGCAGCCGCATAGCACAGGGGTATCAGCTCTGTGCTTTGTGACTGCCTGCAGCGGTGGGATAGGGAGGGTGGGAGGGATGGAGACGCAAGAGGGAAGAGATATGGGAACATACGTATATGTATAACTGATTCACTTTGTTACAAAGCAGAAACTTTGTAAAGCAATTATACCCCATAAAGATGTTAAAAAAAAAAGAGCTAAAATTTGTCCATATAGGGGAAAATAACATCTACCAAAATATATGTTACAAATAGATATAATAGTAGAAAGACATAAGAGAAAAACATTGAAAAATGACAATGAGGTCAATGGAAGGTTTGTGAATTTTTTTTAAAAATTTTTGAAGCTTTGAGGGTTTTTTTGTTTTGTCTTTTTTAACTTTTTAGTGTGAGAACAGTTAAGTTCTACTCACTTAGCAAATTACAATTACATAATACAGTGTTATCAGCTATAGTCATGTTTTACATTAGATCCTCAGACCTTATCTGTCTTGTAACTGAAAGTTTGTACCTTTTTAGCAAATTCTCCCTATTTCCCAACTCGCCCAGCCTGGGATCCACTCTTCTGTTATGTTTCTATATTTTGGCTATTAATCCCTTATCAGAAGATATATGATTTGCAAATATTTTCTTCCATTTGGCAGGTTCCCTTTTCATTTTGTTCATAGTTTCTTTTGCTGTGCAGAAGCTTTTTAGTTTGATGTAGTGCCACTTTTTTATTTTGGCTTCTGTTGCTTTTGCTTTTGGTGTCAAATCTGAAAAATCACTGCCAGGACCTATGTCAAGGAGTTTTTTTACTGTACAGTTACTGTATAGTTTTGGCTTTATTTTGTTACCATAATGTGAATTATTAACCTAAATAACACTTTTGCAAATGAGTTTGATTGTTGAGTCCAAATATGTCAATAATTTGAAGCAAGGAAATATATATGTATATTTATTTAAAATCTATTAATGACAATGGATTATTAAAATCAATTATCTAAGGAAATGTCAAACATATTAACAGTTCTGAAGATTGTTAACTAACTCTAAGAAAAGAGAGCAAACCGTAAGTAAAATAACATTTTTAAGGTAACTTCTCCACTGTAATAAATATTTCAACCAATGAAAAGTTGCTTCTTGCCATCAAACTTTGAGATAATAATAATAACAATAGTAATAGTAATAATGAAAACCAAGCAGAAAGAAAACAAAGCTAAGGATACTTCATTTGCTGAATATCAATTAAGTTATTATGCAGACCACTTTCTGAAACACATGTTTAGATGAGTTAAAGCACTGAAACATATAACAGTTACTAACTCTTAACATACAGATGTTAAAAAGTAGTTTATTAAAAGTCATCCAAGAAATGCAAATTCATATTGTTTCCTAGAAATTTCTTTTACATATAGTTGGCCATATGAAGAAATTGAACATCACCCTAGGTCTGTATGTGCGTCTTTTAGTGATCCAAAGACTAAACAAATATTTAAAAACCCAGCGATAATATGGATCTAATTTACGGTTTACTGTCTTGCTACATTAAGTAGGTATAAATAACGTGCAGAATACACCTTTTTCAAAACTGAGAAAATGCCATTGATGCTATCTGTAATGGTTTTATTTAAATTGAAAGACAAAAGCATTCATGTGATTCCTCAGGCCAGCACTGTTTTGATGTGAGAAAAAGAAATGATCATCAAAATGCAGCTCCTTAAGCAAGTGCTTAATTTCACACTTTCAAAAATAGTGCTATCTTTCTGGTCAGGCCAGCAAGAATTGAGAAAGATTAAGAAAATGCTTAAAGATGTTTATTAAAAAATAACTATAGGGCTTCCCTGGTGGCGCAGTGGTTGAGAGTCCGCCTGCCGATGCAAGGGACACGGGTTCGTGCCCCGGTCCGGGAAGATCCCACATGCCGCGGAGCGGCTGGGCCCGTGAGCCATGACCGCTGAGCCTGTGTGTCCGGAGCCTGTGCTCCGCAACGGAGGAGGCCACAGCAGTGAGAGGCCCGCATACCGCAAAAAAATAAAATAAATAAATAACTATAAAAATGTGAAGGAGACACAGCACTGAGCATTCCAAATAGAATAAAACCATCATTAAAAAGACTCAACAACTATGAAGAGTTCTTCAAAATATACCATGTTTTTTCTAGATAACGAAATCTATCAATTCCAAAGGTCTACTTTAGTCATGTATAAAGGCCGCAGTGATTCACAAAAAACAAAGAAAACTATCCCAAGGCATCCTTGCTTTTTATCACATCCACCATAGAATCTAGAAAAAGTCTGCTTCTTGAGAGTTTAATTCTAAGTGAAATTTTAGTTCTCAGTGAATTTTTTGGTCATAAGATGTTTTGCCAGAACATGAACATGGTAGCTGTTTTGTTCAGCTTAAGTTTTTTAGTCATCTTAATTTTTATTGTTCTATGTTTTATTTTTATTTATCTTTTATTACATTGTTTTAAAAATACAGAAGTACTACATACTCATATTAATTTGGGAAATAATACAAGACATATAAAGAAAAGGTTAACTATTTCTTCTTTCTCTGAAATCTCTACATCCGTTGCCCTAGGAAACACGCTAACAGCCTGATGTGTTTTCATCCACATATTTTCCCCTGCTCATAAATACTTATGAATATTTATATGTATATGCATTTTGATTTTTTTGTTCCTGTTGCACTTGAATATTTTTTAAACCAAAACCATAACTCTGCAATTTTCTTTTTTCATTGGACTAGGTGTCCCTAGCAACAGTTCAGATCAATAGAGTTGATGTATTAACACATTTGTTTTCATAGCTACATTGTTTCTATAGTATGGTTATTCCATCATGTGTGTGTGATAATATCCAAAATGATCTTATAATTTACACTTGGATCATTCAATTTGTATCTTTCAATCAGTAAAGTTGAGAAATATTTTATGCTTTTCTGACCTTTTGGAATATCTCTTTTATGAATTAGTATCATTATCTATGATAGTCAGTACTTGGTATTGTTTGTCTTTCAATTTTAGACATTCTGGAGGACATGTAGTAATATCTCATTTTGAATTTAATATGTATTTCTCGGATTCCTTAAGATTTCAAGCAATTTTTCATAAGTTTATCGGTTATTAGTTTTCTTCTCTATTTTGAAGCCAATTGTACATTGTTCTATTGGTTTGTTTTTTATTGAATTGTAAACATTCTTTAAATATTTACATATGAGGTCTTTTTTGTTTAGTTTTATTTTTTATACATCTTTATTGGAGTATAATTGCTTCACAATGTTGTGTTAGTTTCTGCCATATGACAAAGTGAATCAGCTGCATGCACACACATATCACCATTCCTCTCCATCTTGAGCCTCCCTCCCACCCTCCCTATCCCACCCCTCTAGGTGGTCACAAAGCATGGAGCTGATCTCCCCATGCTATCAGCAGCTTCCCACCAGCCATCCATTTTACATTTGGTACTGTATGCATGTTAGTGCTACTCTCTCACTGCGTTCCAGCCTCCCCTTCCCCTGCTGTGTCCTCAAGTCCGTTCTCAACATCTACATCTTTATTCCTGCCCTACCACTAGGTTCATCAGTACCATTTTTCTAGATTCCATATATATGCGTTAGCATATGGTATTTGTTTTTATCTTTCTGACTTACTTCACTCTGTATGACAGACTATAGGTCCATCCACCTCACTACAAATAACTCAGTTTTGTTCCTTTTTATGGCTGAGTAATATTCCATTGTATATATGTGCCACATCTTCTTTATCCATTTGTCTGTCAATGGACATTTAGGTTGTTTCCATGTCCTGGTTATTGTAAATAGTGCTGCAGTGAACATTGTGGTACATGTTAGATATGAGGTCTTGATTGGTTACATGTCAAAAATATCCTCTTTTTCCACTCTGTTGCCTTTTTATTATTCTAAAAGTGCCATTTGATGCAAATTAAGTAACTCAGTTTTAATATTGTCCAATATATCATGCTTTTCAGTTATGGTTAGTATTTTTGTCTGTCATGTTTAAGAATTCTTCCTCTACTCCACTGATGGCTCTTATATTATTTCCCAGAAATGTTATTGTCTTGCATTTCACATTTAGATCTTCAAACTATTTGGAGTTAATAGTACATATGGTAAGAGATGAGAGTAAAGCTTTGTTTTTTTTCTCCCATGCAGTTGTCCAAATTGCCTGTTTATTGAAAGACCATCTTGTTCTCCCTACATGGTGGGGCAGCCCCTTGGGGTGGGTCTGTTTTGAATCTCTTTGCGTCTATTTGTCAATCCTGTGTTAATACCTCACTGTTTTAATAACTGTAGCCTTTTACCTATTAGTCTAAATAACTGGTAGAATTAATATTCCTTCTTTTGCTCCTTAATATTGTCTTTGCTATTATGAGTACTTTTCATGACCATATACATTTTAAATAAAATTAGTTTCTCAGTTTCCACGCAATGCCAAAAATTTCTCAAACTTTAGTGAAACTGCATTAAAAAAATCAATTTGGAAATATGACACTATCCAGAAGGACAGTACAATGATTTATTTCTTTAATTTCTCTCAATTTCTATGTAATTGATTTGGTTTTTTTGCTACAGTAAAATATAGCTTTAGAATTTTTATTGCTATTTGTTTCTGGCATATAGAAATATAATTGATATTTTAATACTGACACTGTTCCAGCAATGCAACTAAACTCACATTTTAATCCTTCTAATTCATTTCTGGACTTCACAGAGATTTTTATAACTATTAATAACAGTTTTATTTCTTCCTTTCCAAGCCATGCATCTTATTTTTTCCTGCTTTTTTTAAACTATCTAAGCCTATTCTACATATAAAAGGGAAACTTTTCAATATTCCATCATGTATGATTTTTTTTGCATTTTATTTTAATTATTTTTTATACAGCAGGTTCTTATTAGTTATCTATTTTATACATATTAGTGTATATATGTCAATTGCAATCTCCCAGTTCATCCCACCACAACCCCACCACCCTGCTTTCCCCCTTAGTGTCAATATGTTTGTTCTCTACATCTGTGTCTCTATTTCTGCCTTGCAAACCAGTTCATCTGTACCATTTTTCTAGATTCCACATATATGCATTAATATATGATATTTGGTTTTCTTTCTGACTTACTTCACTCTGTATGACAGTCTCTAGGTCCACTCACATCTCTACAAATGACCCAATTTCATTCCTTTTTATGGCTGAGTAATAGTCCATTGTATATATGTACCACATCTTCTTAATCCATTCATCTGTCCATGGGCATTTAGGTTGCTTCCATGACCTGGCTATTGTAAATAGTGCTGCTATGAACATTGGGGTTCATGTGTCTTTTTGAATTGTGGCTCTCTCTGAGTATATGCCCAGTAGTGGGATTGCTGGGTCATATGGTTATTCTATTTTTAGTTTTTTAAGGAACCTCCATACTGTTCTCCATAGTGACTGTATCAATTTACATTCCCACCAACAGTGCAAGAGGGTTCCCTTTTCTCCACACCCTCTCCAGCATTTGCTGTTTGTACATTTTCTGATGATACCCACTCTAACTGGTGTGAGGTGATACCTCATTGTAGTTTTGATTTGCATTTCTCTAATAATTAGGGATGTTGAGCAGCTTTTCATGTGCTTATTGGCCATCTGTATGTCTTCTCTGGAGCAATGTCTATTTAGGTCTTCTGCCCATTTTTGGATAGGGTTGTTTGTTTTTTTAATATTGAGCTGCATGAGCTGTTTATATATTTTGGAGATTAATCCTTTGTCCATTGATTTGTTTGCAAATATTTTCTCCTATTCGGAGGGTTGTCTTTTGGTCTTGTTTATAGTTTCCTTTGCTGTGCAAAAGCTTTTAAGTTTCATTGGGTCCCATTTGTTCATTTTTGTTTTTATTTCCATTACTCTAGGAGGTGGGTCAAAAAAGATCTTGCTATGATTTATTTCAAAAAGTGTTTTTCCTCTAAGAGTTTTATAGTGTCCGGTCTTACATTTAGGTATTTAATCCATTTTGAGTTTATTTTTGTGAATGGTGTTAGGGAGTGTTCTAATTTCATACACTTACATGTAACTGTCCAGTTTTCCCAGCACCACTTATTGAAGAGACTGTCTTTTCTCCATTGTATATCCTTGCCTCCTTTGTCATAGATTAGTTTACCATAGGTGCATGGTTTTATCTCTGGGCTTTCTATCCTGTTCCATTGATCTATATTTCTGTTTTTGTGCCTGTACCATATTGTCTTGATTACTGTAGCTTTGTAGTATAGTCTGAAGTCAGGGAGTCTGATTCCTCCAGTTCTGCCATCATGTATGATTTTTGCTATAGACTTTATCAATACCTTTTAATATTTAAAAAGTTATACCTTTTATTACTTTATTAAGTAAGTGCCTTTCTATTTCTAGTTTACAAAGTGGTTTTGTTTTTAATCATACATGAAATGTCAAATCATGTCAAATGCATTTTCTAAATTGGTAGAGAGGAACATATGTTATATTTATTTTAGTCTATTAATGTAATGAATAGTACTTAGTAATTTTCAAGTGTTAACTTAGGCCTTTATTCCTGGGATACTTTCAACTGTGTTGAGATAAATTATCATTTTTGTATAATACTAGATTTAATTTACTAATGTTTTCATGAAGATTTTTTGCCTTTCTCTTCACAAAAGAGAAAAAACTATATATATATATATATGTATATGTATATTATATATATATATATATTTATTTTCGGTAATAGCTTTAGTGTTCTTAATAAGTTTTAACAATACCTGATGCTTTAAGTGTTATCTGTTACTTTCATGTCTAAAAAAGTTCGTGTAAAACTGGCTTTCTTCTTCCTTAAACACTTGTTAGAATACCCCATTGAATCTACCAGAACCTGTAGTTTTCTACAGACAAGGTTTTATTTACAGATTCAATATCTGTACTGGATAAAAGAATATTAACATTTTCTATTCTTATTTTAGCTTTGATATGTTGTATCTTTCTAGATCATCTACATTTGCAAATTTATTGGCAAAAATTTTTATAAGATTCTCTTATGAACTATTAAATATCTTTAGCATAATACGTATACTTTGAATAATATGTACATATAGTAATTGTTTTTTCAATCTTGGTATTGTTATTTGTGCCTTCTCTCTTTTTTTTCTATATTAATTCTGCAAGAAATTTACAAGTTTTTCCAAAGAAAAATAACTTGGTTTTCTTGACTCTCTTTAGTTTAAAATAGCTTTTGCTATTTTATGAATTTCTCCTATTAATTTTTATTATTTTTCTTTTATTTTTTCTGGGGTTTATTTATAGTTCCTTTTAAAAACGTCCTTTCTACAATATGCATTTTACACCTGTCAACTTCTCTCAGAGCACAAGAGAACTATTAATGGACATGCAGGTCTTTCTCCTTAAGTAAGAAGCAGGAATGAGAAGCATTTAGGGGACAGAGGGAAAATATTGAGTACCTTCAATTGCTTTTTTGTTTTTTTTCTTGGAATGCTGCATTCTCTAGTATTCTTTTTTGGTATTTTTTAATGTTTTTAAACAGATTATAATTATTATTTGTCTAGCTATTCTCGTTTCTTTTTTTCAGTGGAAGGCTTGGTATAAATGACATTTCACCATTACTAAAAACCTGGAATTTATTTTTACACATGATGTAATCTAGTTTTATCCCCAAATATTTAATGAATTGTGTTAATGCCATTTTTTACATAAACCCTCATTTTTCTTAGAATTAAATGAATGCCAATTGTGCCAAACCAAACACTATATATATATATATATATATATATATATATATATATATATATATATATATATATATATATATATGTATATGACTTATCTGTATCCCCATTCTGGTTTCAGGTTTCTCTATTCTGTTTGACTACTTGCTTGTCCATTCCTGTAATAGTATTTTTTTATTACATTAGTTTTATAATCAATTTGATTGTACTAATTTTGCTATTTTTAAAATAGTTTTCTATATGATTTCCTGGAGCTCTACGGATATTATAGCTACCAATAACTTGTAAGTTTACAAGATTGTGAATCGATAGTGTTAAGTCAGTCCATCAGTAAAAGGGGTATATTTATTTATTTTAACTCTTTTTATGATGTTCTTCAAGACAGTTTTTAAACTTTTTATCTATATAGATCTTATGCATTTTAAGACTTCTTAATAGATAATATAGTTCTGTTGTTTTGTAAAACTGTTATTATTAGTTGAGTAAGTTTTGAGTATCTGTTGATTTTATGAAGTTTTCTATGTGGATGTTTATATAATCTACAAACAATAATAGTTTTATTTCTTCCCTTTTAATTCTTACATCTCTCTTTTTTTATTTTCTTATGGATAGTGTTAAATAATAGTAATGATACTGAACATCCTTGACTGAATACTGCTTTTGATTTTATCAAGTTTATTCATTAAGTATTATAGAGATTTGTGTATATGGCTTTTACTAAGTTAAGTTTTTATTTCTAGTTTTATAAGTGTTTCAAATAATAAATAAATGGTAAAATATTTCTATTGCTTTCTCTAAATCAGTTGAAAGAACATTATTTTCCTTTTGACCCATGAAAATAATGAATAACATTAAAAATTACCCAATATTGAACCATCCTTTAATTTCTCAGATATCCTTACTTAAGAAATTCTTGGTGATTATATTTAAATAATCTATATTCTCTATTTATACTATTTTTCAGAAATTCTATTATAAAGTTATTGACACTTTAATTTTTTAGCACTTACCATTTTCAATTCTTTATTAATTTTGGTGTTTTCTGGCAGTTATTCAATCTGAAATTCGAACCCACTAATTAATTATTTGGCTATTCATCTTCTCTGATGAGCTCTTTATTTAAACAATTTTATTTTTCATTCTCAGTATTTCCACTTGGATATTTTATATAACTGCTTGCTCCTACTTGGTGTTATCAGTGTCTTATACCTATGAAAATTTATATTTAATTCCTTGATTTATTTTTCACCAAATAATCTTAATCCTGTTACAGCAGTTCAGTGATTATCAATCATCAGTTCAGGTTCCCTGCCCCAGCCCTCGTACCCATAGGGGTTGCTGCTGTGATTTTCTGTGCTTACCTGTCTGCCTCTGCAATTTGGGGCACCACGGTTTACCTTGTGAGCTCACTACCCTTACAGATCTAAGTAAGTTGTTGATTTTCCAGTTTGTTCAGCTTTTTACTTGTTATTAGGATGGAGTAGCAATTTCCAAGCTTCTTACATGTGGTGTGGGAAACTCTTCTCTCACATTTTGGAAACAATTTTATTCAAACTTGTTAAATGCATCTTCGAAATTATTGTAATTTTTGCCACTGGTTCCACTTTGTGAATCATTGAGTACTTGTTTCTAATGCACATAACCTTCACATCATCTAAGTTGTTTAAGACGTAGCATTTTTTGAAATCACAGCTGAATTTCCTAACACACTTCAATCTTATTTGCATGACATAAGACAGTTTTTCTCATTCGTTCCAATCTATTCCAAAATGAATTTCCATAATCTCTAAACTGTGACCATACATTTTTATTCCAAATAATTTTTAAGATCCATGTTTCTCATAAAATCCCAAACATATAACTATAAAATCATTTACTCAGGGATAATCACTAAATCCACCTTCAATTTCCTTACTACCTTCTTTAACATATTCTGTCAGGTAAACTTTATTATAATCATCCCAAACTAGCACTGAGGGCTGTCATTTAAGGCTAATATGTCTTCCTCAAATAGATCATTGATTTTCAAAACTACTGAGAGCCTGATAGACTATTTGAGAAGTTTTATAAGAACTCAAATATACAATGATTCACTTATGAGGGAAAACCTCATAGAACAACAATAAAAAAACCACACCTGCCTTTTATGTAGGCATTTATGTATTTACTGTTCAAATTTACTTCCCATAATTCTGCAATAATTTAGGCATTTAGGTTATAACTTCTCTCATAAGTCCAGCTTTTGTATGTCTCATAGGTAAGTTTTATTTTCAGTTTCTCTTTGATTTAGTGGTTATTCCTGAGTGTATCTTAATTTCTAATACTTCACATTTTATTGGTGATTTCTAGTTTTATTAGATTATCATTAGAAAATATGCAAGTGATTTTTGCCCCCAAAATGAAGCAGCCAAACAAAAAGAATTGGCAAACCCTTACCCTTCTAGCAACTATGTGGAAGACATTTTCATCCTCCAAGTTCTCCCTGTGTGCCAATTGCATTTCTCTCCCAAACGCTGGAGCAGGAACAACCCAGGCCAGTAATATGGTGACTCTCCAGTTCTAATAGCACCGGCATAAGCAAACAATGCCACCAAGAACAAGTCCAGGGGTAGCCCCTCTGCAAAGGAATCAACAGGATTCTGCCACTTGAAGTGTTCAAATATGAATTTTGCCCAGTTTCTGAGAAAAAGGTCTTCTCTGCCAAGAGTTTCTTGGCTTTGGCTCAGTACCAAAGAAAATAAAGTTCTGGAGCTGCTCTCTTTCTCATGGATCTCAGACAAATCCCAGCAGCAGTGTGCGTGCCCTCTAAATGAGGGCAGCATGCCTCTCAGTATTACGTAACTTCCCAGAGACAGAGGGAAGGACCATGGCACCCAGGAGTGTGGCCAAGATGCCAGCCTCCTGGAATTTCTCCAGCTGGCAGCCAAGCGAGTCTGGATCAACTGTTTCAGTCCCATTCTCAAACAGATAAAATGATCACATTGTTTCTGGTACAGTTCTAAAAGGATGCTACAAGTATGTTTTGTGAGATATTAACAGGTGATAAGTCAAACACAAAAAAATTACCTGAATAGATGTGTTTGGAAAATGTTTGGTTAAACCTGTTTGCAGGGCAGAAATTGAGACACAGATGTAGAGAACAAACATATGGACACCAAGGGGGGAAAGTGGTGGGGTGGTGGTGGTGGGATGAATTGGGACATTGGGGTTGACATGTATATACTAATATATATAAAATGGATAACTAATAAGAACCTGCTGTATAAAAATATAAATAAAATTCAAAATATATATATATATTTAGACTGGTAAAAAAATTTTTAAATAAAAAAAAAAGCAAAGAGTCACAAAGTTTTTTGAGTTTGTTCTCTCTGTTCACATACATTATTTTCCTTAGTACCATATATTAAAACATTGCATTTTATTTTAAAATATGATTATATCTGAGGAGACTGGTAATACAAAAAGAAAAAAAAAGGAAACACTTGGTTAAAACCAGTAAAATTTCTTGTTTGCAAGATTTTTAAGAGGCTTGCATATGTGAATACTCATTATTGCTGTCTGAGGTAGAGTTCAAGGTGGTTCTGATTATTTTGACTAAAGAACACTTTTCTGTTGTAGTTTCGTTATGGCTGTTTTTGTCATTGTTTTAACAGCATCTCCAAGAGTGTTTCTATAAAACATACTTTGAAAAAAATTGCCTTACTTTTGTTCCCCAAATTATGAAATATATCAGTATTTTCTTAATTTCCAACATAATTATTATACAATACTAACTGTAATACAATTATACAATTTTAATTATTAAAAATAATTTATGTATTTGATAAAATCATCAAACTATCAAAATTATTTTATAATTTTAGTAGTCAAACCATAAAATATGGATAGAATATAAAGTTAGCCTCCCTCCCATCCTGATGTTCAGTTATATCCCTCAGAAGTGCACACACAAACACATATACACACACACACACACACACACGCACACACACAATTACATTTCCTAATTAAATCTTTAAAAATTTATATAATTAGGCACATAGTCTAACCATGTTTGGGACCTTTTAAAAATAATTTTACACTTACTTTTAGATAGCTTTGTGTTAGCTGTACACATATACTTGCCTCACTTTTTAAGAACTGAGTAATGTTTCATTGTATGTATGTATGTGTATATATATATATATATATATATATAAAAAATTTACTTAGCTCTTCCTCTATTGAAAGATTTTAGATTGCTTCAGCAACCTAAACCTGGGGGAAAGCAACCTAGACAACCACCCAGACTCTTTCCCCACGGCTCCATAACAAAATTCATTCAAGCTTACTACCATTAATTCTAAGTCTTATTCCTTTCTCCCAGAGTCAGAATAGAATTAGGCATTGTGAGGTGACAGTTAATGATGAAAAAAAGTTCTTTGTAGGAATATTATTTCCAAATTCAGTGATCTGGAAAACTAGTTCACAAATTGTGTTGTTCATCATTTTGTGATCATTGTAATTATTAAATAACAAATATTTTTATATTGGTATGAAATATATATTATGCTTTAAAAAAGAACAAGTGATGAAGAACACTATGGCTGTTATAATTTTAATTTGCACTTCTTAACTAACTTATAGGAAATCTGCCTTTGCCTACACCTATCAGCTAAGTATCATCAAAAAGAACACAAATAACAAATGTTGGTTAGGATGTGGAGAAAAGGGAATACTCGTACACTGTTGGTGAGAATGTAAATAGGTGCAGCCACTGTGGAATGTTCATAGCAGCATTATTTACAATTGTCAAGATATAGAAGCAACCTACATGTCCATCAACAGATAAATGGATAAAGGAGATGTTGTATATATACAATGGAATACTAGTCAGCAATAAAAAAAGAATGGAATTTTGCCATTTGCAGCAACATGGATAGACTTGGAGGGTATTATGTTAAGTGAAATAAATCAGACAGAGAAAGACAAATACTATATGACATAACTTATATGTGGAATCTAAAAAACACAACTAGTGAATATAAAAAAAAAGAACCAGGCCCATTGCTGCCATCTTGAATGTGGTGTCCTGCCTGAGCTTCTGCCCATGGTGCTGCGGAGCTGCAGTGTCAGGACCAGCTGTTTCCCACTAGGAGCTCTGGTCTGAAGGGCTTGGTGCAGGGCATCTGCACATGGTACCCAATGAGCAAGTGAAGCTAGACTAAGCAGCAAAAAGGAAAAAAAGAAAGAAAAAAAAAAAAGAAAAAGGCAGGAGAAGGAAAAGCCAGAGATTTCTCTTCCTTCATATTTTGAGCACACGATTCACGTTGGTTTTGATGGTGTCACAGGCAACATTACACCCTGTGGATGAAAGGCTCTTGGTGCTACAGCCAGGAGTCAGTGCTATGCCTCTGACGTGGAAGAGCCAACTTCAGGACACTGGTCCACAAGAGACCTCCCAGCTCCATGCAATATCAAACAGTGAATATCTCCCAGAGATCTCCATCTCAACACCAAGACCCAGCTTCACTCAACGACCAGCAAGCTACACTGCTGGACACCCTATGCCAACCAACTAGCAAGACAGGAACACAACCCCACCCATTAGCAGAAAGGCTGCGTAAACTCATAATAAGGCCACAGACACCCCAAAACACACCACCAGACATGGACCTGCCCACCAGAAAGACAAGATTCAGCCTCACCCACCAGAACACAGGCACTAGTCCCCTCCACCAGGAAGCCTACACACTCCACTGAACCAACCTCAACAACTGGGAGCAGACACCAAAAACAAAGGAAACTAAGAACCTGCAACCTGCAAAAAGGACACCCCAAATAAAGTAAGATAAGCAAAATGAGAAGACAGAAAAACACAGAGCAGATGAAGGAGCAAGATAAAAACCCACGAGACCTGGGCTTCCCTGGTGGCGCCGTGGTTGAGAGTCTGCCTGCCGATGCAGGGGACACAGGTTTGTGCCCCCTTCCAGGAAGATCCCACATGCCGTGGAGCAGCTGGGGCTGTGAGCCATGGCCACTGAGCCTGCACGTCCAGAGCCTGTGCTCTACAACAGGAGAGGCCACAACAATGAGAGGCCTGCGTACCGCAAAGAAAACAACAAAAAAAACCCCACCAGACCTAACCAATGAAGAGGAAATAGGCAGTCTACCTGAAAAAGAATTCAGAATAATGATAGTAAAGATGATCCAAAATCTTGGAAATAGAAGAGAGAAAATGCAAGAAATATTTAACAAGGACCTAGAAGAACTAAAGAGGAAACAAGCAATGATGAACAGCACAATAAATGAAATTAAAAATACTCTAGAAGGGCTCAATAGCAGAATAACTGAGGCAGAAGAATGGATAAATGCCCTGGAAGATAAAATAGTGAAAATAACTACTGCAGAGCAGAGAAAAAAGAATGAAAAGAACTGAGAACAGTCTCAGAGACCTCTGGAACAACATTAAACACACCAACATTCGAATTATAGGGGTCCCAGAAGAAGAAGAGAAAAAGAAAGGGACGGAGAAAATATTTGAAGAGATTATAGCTGAAAACTTCCCTAATATGCGAAAAGAAATAGTTAATCAAGTCCAGGAAGCACAGGGAGTCCCATACAGGACAAATCCAAGGAGAAACATGCCAAGACACATACTAATCAACCTATCAAAAATTAAGTACAAAGAAAACATATTAAAAGCAGCAAGGGAAAAACAACAAATAACACACAAGGGAATCCCCATAAGGTTAACAGCTGATCTTTCAGCAGAAACTCTGCAAGCCAGAAGGGAGTGGCAGGACATATTTAAAGTGCTGAAGGAGAAAAACCTACAACCAAGATTACTCTACCCAGCAAGGATCTCATTCAGATTTGATGGAGAAATTAAAACCTTTATAGAGAAGCAAAAGCTGAGAGATTTCAGCACCACAACACCAGCTTCACAACCAATGCTAAAAGATCTTCTCTAGGTAAGAAACACAAGAGAAGGAAAAGACCTACAATAACAAACCCAAAACAATTAAGAAAATTGGAATAGGTATATACATATAGATAATTACCTTAAATGTAAATGGATAAAAGGCTCCCACCAAAAGACACAGATTGGCTGAATGGATACAAAACCATGACCCATATATATGCTGTCTACAAGAGACCCACTTCAGACCTAGGGACACATACAGACAGAAATGGAGGGGATGGAAAAAGATATTCCATGCAAATGGAAATCAAAAGAAAGCTGGAGTAGCAATTCTCATATCAGACAAATAAACTTTAAAATAAAGACTATTACAAGAGACAAAGAAGGACACTACATAATGATCAAGGGATCGAGTCAAGAAGAAGATATAACAATTGTAAATATTTATGCACCCAACATAGGAGCACCTCAATACATAAGGTAAATACTAACAGCCATAAAAGGAGAAACCGACAGTAACACATTCATAGTAGGGGACTTTAACACCCCACTTTCACCAAAGGACAGATCATCCAAAATGAAAATAAATAGGGAAACACAAGCCTTAAATGATACATTAAACAAGATGGACTTAATTGATATTTATAGGACATTCCATCCAAAAACAACAGAATACACATTTTTTCAAGTGCTCACGGAACATTCTCCAGGATAGATCATATATTGGGTCACAAATCAAGCCTTGGTAAATTTAAGAAAATTGAAATTGTATCAAGTATCTTTTCCAACCACAACACTATGAGACTAGATATCAATTACAGGAAAAGATCTGTAAAAAATACAAACACATGAAGGCTAAACAATACACTACTTAATAACGAAGTGATCACTGAAGAAGTCAAAGAGGAAATCAAAAAATATCTAGAAACAAATGACAATGGAGACACAATGACTCAAAACCTATGGGATGCAGCAAAAGCAGTTCTAAGAGGGAATTTTATAGCAATACAATCCTACCTTAAGAAACAGGAAACATCTCGAATAAACAACCTAAACCTTGCACCTAAAGCAATTCAGAGAAAGAAGAACAAAAATCCCCAAAGTTAGCAGAAGGAAAGAAATCATAAAGATCAGATCAGAAATAAATGAAAAAGAAATGAAGGAAACAATAGCAAAGATCAATAAAACTAAGAGCTGGTTCTTTAAGATAAACAAAATTGATAAACCATTAGCCAGACTCATCAAGAAAGAAAGGGAGAAGACTCAAATCAATAGAAATGAAAAAGGAGAAGTAACAACTGACACTGCAGAAATACAAAAGATCATGAGAGATTACTACAAGCAACTCTATGTCAATAAAATGGACAACCTGGAAGAAATGGACAAATTCTTAGAAATGCACAACTGCCAAGACTGAATCAGGAAGAAATAGAAAATATGAACAGACCAATCACAAGCACTGAAATTGAAACTGTGATTAAAAATCTTCCAACAAACAAAAGCCCAGGACCAGATGGCTTCACAGGCGAATTCTATCAAACATTTAGAGAAGAGCTAACACCTATCCTTCTCAAACTCTTCCAAAATATAGCAGAGGGAGGAACACTCCCAAACTCATTCTACGAGGCCACCATCACCCTGATACCAAAACCAGAAAAAGATGTCACAAAGAAAGAAAACTACAGGCCTATATCACTGATGAACATAGATGCAAAAATCCACAACAAAATACTAGCAAACAGAATCGAACAGCACATTAACAGGATCATACACCATGATCAAGTGGGGTTTATTCCAGGAATGCAAGTATTCTTCAATATACGCAAATCAATCAATGTGATACACCATATTAACAAATTGAAGGAGAAAAACCATATGGTCATCTCAATAGATGCAGAGAAAGTTTTCAACAAAATTCAACACCGATTTATGATAAAAACCCTGCAGAAAGTAGGCATAAAGGGAACGTTCCTCAACATAATAAAGGCCATATATGACAAACCCACAGCCAACATCGTCCTCAATGGTGAAAAACTGAAACCATTTCCACTAAGATCAGGAACAAGACAAGGTTGCCCATTCTCACCACTCTTATTCAACATAGTTTTGGAAGTTTTAGCCACGGCAATCAGAGAAGAAAAGGAAATAAAAGGAATCCAAATTGGAAAAGGAGAAGTAAAGCTGTCACTGTTTGCAGATGACATGATACTATATATAGAGAATACTAAAGATGCTACCAGAAAACTACTAGAGCTAATCAATGAATTTGGTAAAGTAGCAGGATACAAAATTAATGCACAAAAATCTCTGGCATTCCTATACACTAATGATGAAAAATCTGAAAGTGAAATTAAGAAAACACTCCCATTTACCACTGCAACAAAAAGAATAAAATATCTAGGAATAAACCTACCTAAGGAGACAAAAGACCTGTATGCAGGAAATTATAAGACACTGATGAAAGGAATTAAGGATGATACAAATAGATGGAGATATATATCATGTTCTTGGATTGGAAGAATCAACATTGTGAAAATGACTCTATTACCCAAAGCAATCTACAGATTCAATGCAATCCCTATCAAACTACCATTGGCATTTTTCACAGAACTAGAATAAAAAGTTTCACAATTTGTATGGAAACGCAAAAGACCCCAAATATCCAAAGCAATCTTGAGAATGAAAAACGGAGCTTGAGGAATCAGGCTCCCTGACTTCAGATTACACTACAAAGCTACAGTAATCAAGACAGTATGGTACTGGCAGAAAAACAGAATGATAGATCAATGGAACAGGCTAGAAAGCCCAGAGATTACCCCACACACATATGGTCACCTTACCTTTGATAAAGGAGGCAGGAATGTACAGTGGAGAAAGGACAGCCTCTTCAATAAGTGGTGTTGGGAAAACTGGACAGCTACATGTAAAAGTATGAGATTAGAACACTCCTTAACACCATACACAAAAATAAGCTCAAAATGGGTTAAAGACTTAAATGTAAGGCCAGAAACTATCAAACTCTTAGAGGAAAACATAGGCAGAACACTCTATAACATAAATCACAGCAAGATCCTTTTTGACCCACCTCCTAGAGAAATGGAAATAAAAACAAAAATAAACAAATGGGACCTAATGAAACTTCAAAGCTTTTGCACAGCAAAGGAAACCATAAACAAGACCAAAAGACAACCCTCAGAATGGGAAAAAATATTTGCAAATGAAGCAACTGACAAAGGATTAATCTCCAAAATTTATAAGCAGCCCATGCAGCTGAATATCAAAAAAACAAACAACCCAATCTTAAAATGGGCAGAAGACCTAAATAGACATTTCTCCAAAGAAGATATACAGATTGCCCACAAACACATGAAAGAATGTTCAACATCACTAATCATTAGAGAAATGCAAATCAAAACTACAATAAAAAAAAAAAAAAAACTACAATGAGATATCATCTCACACCAGTCAGAATGGCCATCATCAAAAAATCTAGAAACAATAAATGCCGGAGAGGGTGTGGAGAAAAGGGAACACTCTTGCACTGCTGGTGGGAATGTGAATTGGTACAGCCACTATGGAGAACAGTATGGAGGTTACTTAAAAAACTGCAAATAGTACTACCATATGACCCAGCAATCCCACTACTGGGCATATACCCTGAGAAAACCATGATTCAAAAAGAGTCATGGGGATTCCCTGGTGGCGCAGTGGTTGAGAGTCCGCCTGCCGATGCAGGGGACATGGGTTCATGCCCCGGTCCGGGAGGATCCCACATGCCACAGAGCAGCTGGGCCCGTGGGCCATGGCCACTGGTCCTGTGTGTCCAGAGCCTGTGCTCTGCAACTGGAGAGGCCACAACAGTGAGAGGCCCACATATCGCAAAAAAAAAAAAAAAAGAGTCATGTACTAAAATGTTCATTGCAGCTCTATTTACAATAGCCCGGAGATGGAAACAACCTAAGTGTCCATCATCGGATGAATGGATAAAGAAGATGTGGCACGTACATACAATAGAATATTACTCAGCCATAAAAAGAAATGAAATTGTGCTATTTGTAATGAGGTGGATTGACCTAGAGTCTGTCATACAGAGTGAGGTAAGTCAGAAAGAGAAAACCAAATACCGTATGCTAACACATATATATGGAATTTAAGAAAAAACAATGTCATGAAGAACCTAGGGGTAAGACAGGAATAAAGACACAGACCTACTAGAGAATGGACTTCAGGATATGGGGAGGGGGAAGGGTAAGCTGTGACAAAGCGAGAGGGTGGCAAGGACATATATACACTACCAAACGTAAAATAGATAGCTAGTGGGAAGCAGCCGCATAGCACAGGGAGATCAGCTTGGTGCTTTGTGACCACCTAGAGGGGTGGGATAGGGAGGGTGGGAGGGAGGGAGACGCAAGAGGCAAGTGATATGGGAACATATGTATATGTATAACTGATTCACTTTGTTATAAAGCAGAAACTAACACACCATTGTAAAGCAATTATACTCCAATAAAGATGTTAAAAAAAAAAAAGTACCAGACTCACAGATATAGAGAACAAACTAGTAGTTACCAACTAGTGGGAAGAGGGAAGGGGTGAGGGGAAACATAGGGGTAGGGGAGCAAGAGGTACAAATTATTATGTACAAAATAAGCACAAGAATATATTATACAACACAGGGAATATAGCCAATATTTTATAATAACTATAAATGGAGTATAACCTTTAAAAATTGTGACTCACTATGTTGTACACCTGTAACTTATGTAATATTGTACATCAATAACTATACTTCAATAAAACTATACTTCAACAAAAGATTAAAAAAATTCCTAAATTAATGAAAGCCTGCTGAAAAAAATTTAAAGAAGCTTGGTAACTACATTCTATTTCATGATTTTAACTAAATTGTGTTGTGTTACAAAAGTCAAATATAGCGTTTAATGTATTTTTTCCTTTTTCCTTAGGTAATGTTCTAAGAAAAATAAGTTTCTAGAGAAAAACTTTAAATGTGATGGTAAATATAAAGAGCTACTTTCTAAGGTCAGAGATTTGTTACTGTACAAAATGGTGACATAAGCAAAATTTGTTCAGGAACACGCACATACCTTTTACTTATTCTTTTGAAGGTGGGAAGGAGGGGATCCTGTCTGTTGTCTCAGAACCTTGGACACAGTACCAACCCCAGCCTCAACCTGGGCAAGGAAGATGCCCTAAACAAATTAGGATTGAGGATGCCAACTGCACATTTCACATATGAGGCAACTAAGACACAAAAAGGACAAGGTATTTGTTCAGTTTCCAGAGAGACCAAGTGAGAAAGTGGTACAAGTCTGCTGATTAATATTCAGCTCATGCAGCATGTTGCAATTCTAATACTAAAACTACTGTTATAGCCAAGAAGTCACAAAAATTATTCTTGACTGACTATGAGTCAAGGAAGGTAAGTGCCCTATTTTTTCATTAATATAATATGAAAACATAGTTAACTTTGTAAGGCCCTATTGAAGGGTGACACCTTTAGAATTTAGCTTATATATGGTCTCCTCAAGCAAGCTTCCACACTGTCTCCCCTCAACCTAGCCCAGTTTAGGTTCCCCTCCCACATGCTTCCATAGTTCCCTTTTTCTATCATTGTACTTTCCCTACTTTGATTGCCTTATGTCTTGCTTGTCTCCTCCAGTGAACTCTAAGCTCTTTGAATACAGACATCATACACATGCATCTCTATGCCCTAAATTATATTATTGCTTAGAATAAAATAGGTGCCCAGTCAATGCTTATTTTCTAAGTGAAGGAGTGAATGACCATTCATGGTTCCAAGATCCTATTTCTACTGTAACCAGAAGACCTGCTCACACCTTGCTCTCAAGGCAAGCAAGATTTTAGCTAATATAGGTTACCGTGCTTTTCCTTTTAAGGATATTTGAGTTTTCATTGGGGATACATCAGAGTCTATAACAAAATTCTGGTAATGGACTTTTGGTAATTGTAATAGACAATCAGGGATATATTTTTTTAAACAGAGAGACTCTCCATATCACATCATGTATGCAGCTCACATCATAAAGCTAGCCCAGACTTGGTGTTATGTAGAGATGTACAGATATGTGTGTTTGCAGGGAGATCCAATGGGTCTGATGAATGCTAAGGTACATGAAACCATACTGCTGCAATTGAACTTGACTAGATTAAACTTACTTTTGGCTTGCTTTGCAATGTGTCTGGCACGAGATGAAGTGAAAGAGAGAAGTGGTACAGTGGCTAGTTATAACCTTAGTAAGCATGTGTCTCATGGTTTCCGAGACATCCACTTTTTGCTATTTTTATTCTCACCTGATAATGATTCCAAATGTATGACATTTGAAAAAGACATAAATCATTAGTTCCCAGTTAGAACAGCAATTGTAAACCAGGCAATGTGTTTGGCATTTTCCAAAATGCTTTATTGGAATGATCAAGGGGTTGAAAGGCTAGAGTTAGGTATAATGATCATTTTCTTTAAATGGGAGAGGGTCATGATGAAAGTTCCTTTTTATCAGTAATTAGAGTTCTATAGCAGCAACATGTCCTAATTATGATATTTAGACCATTAGCAAATGAACAATGTTATTTAGATTCTGCTACGGAAAATTACCCCAGGCCATGTGGCGTCTTATGAAGCGATTGTGTACAAAGCTATTTGTGGTCTACATCTCACGCACTTACCTAACCCGTCTCACATACACGCTCCATCTGGACTCATTTATTAAGGGCACTTTAGTGTTCAACACAGAACTTGAAAAGTGGCATCACAATGGGCTTGGAGATGAAAACGAACATCTCTGTATCTTATTAAATTTTTCACGACAAGGAAAACATTATGGATGGTGAGATACAGTGAAACTCTGGTATCTAATGAGCAATAAACATTTATGAATGATCACAATTCCCTCTGAATCATTCTTTCAGAAACATGGGCAATGAAATCAGAAGGATCTAGAATCAGAAATTATAAAATATCTAGTGATTACTTCAGAATAATTTGACCTAGCATAATGTTTAGGGTAACTTACCAGACATATTCATGCATCATTCACATTCACTGTGTCAGACACCATAACAGGCATTAAGGACCGGAAGACTCCTGCCCTATAGATGCTTTGATCTAGATGAGTCTGAAACGTATAACAAAAATTTCTACCCAGCGGACTATGAAGATTGATTGTTGGTACAGTTACCCAGAGCATTTTGCACTTTTTGAGAGTGAGAAAGAAATAATACTGATTTCATGTTCCCACAAACACAGCTAGATGTTAAACATTAAAGGAATTTCCTTGGTCTGACTTGGATTATTAGTCCAGCAAGGCTTGCCGCAGGCTGCCAATCTAGTGTTGCCCAACCCAAGGGCAGCTCAGTCACTCTGGTCACAGAACAACAGTACTTCAGAGTTAAGAGCTCTTTTGTTCCAGGAAATTTTGCCAATTATTCAATCTAAGGTTTCATTTGCTTAATGACTTCCTCATTTTACCATCTAATGTGCTTCCTCATTCCTTTATCTTTTTGCTTTTTATTTCTTTTAGTTATTCTTTGGTCTAGCTACGCTTAATTTAATCTTTCCTCTTAAATAAATGCCTCTAACCCCTGAAGGCACAAGGCCAAAGGCCAAATGACTTTAACTGCCAATGAATGAAAACTCTCAAAGCTTGGTGAGGTGGGTGTCATTACTGGGGGCACAGAAATGGAGGGGGGATGTCTATACTGTCAGTCATAGTAAAGTGTCAACTCGAAGCTGCAAACATTCAAAATGAAGTCCTTTTATTAGGGGTAGTAGAACTTTTAAAGGTCTTCCCTTTCTTGTTTATTTAGGCATTTCGCCCCATTAATTGGGTTGGAGGGATTGAAGAGTTTATAGGAACAAGTTCAATAAGCACAAAGGGGAGTTAACCACCCCTGGGTAATGTGTGGCCATTTGGAGCTGTCAGAGAGAATGTGTTTTGTGGAAACTACCTGAACTCTTTTCTATAAAATGTTTAAGAGAATTTGTGCATAATATAAAAATACTTTAAAAGTTTTACTAAGCAGATTATTTCCTAATTTGCAGTAAGACATATAAAGCAATGGAAGAAATCTTAGAGACTTTAAACATATCAATATGTGCCCATTGCTCCTTTGTCAAATCTGTGATTTTCTTTTTGTCAAAATCAACATCAGATACATAACAGTAATAATGTTATAAATGTTAGTTAAATGGGATAATTTTTACTTATATTCATCACAATTTTCTTCTTTTAATTATTTGTGGGTTTTGTGTCCCATGAATGGTAACCTTATTTTGCCAGCCTTCTTTAAGTTTTAATTTTAAGACTCCTTTTCATTTCTTTCCAATATCTTCAGGTTTTGTTATTGGAATTTATACTTTATGCTCTTTTTGTCACTTATTCAATTTTGTCTTTGTTTTGTTTTGGACATATTTCTTTACTATTTTTTGCCAGTACTTGTTTGCCTTTGCAAGTGAGCTTATAGTAATTTTCATTTTAAACAGCTTAAAATTTTCTGCAAAATTATTTCAGTTCTGTTTGAAAATGTATGCCTCATAAAATGATTTTTACATAAATTAAAGATTGAAAAATGTGTGGCATTAGGATATTATATCACTTTCCATACAATGAATGCACAATAATTTTGAAAATCCTACTTCTTATCTCTAAGACAATTTTTAAAGTCAATATTTCACTAGTTGGGAAGTAATTTTCATTACTTTATGCCAGTAATTCTCATACTTTATATTACACGTAATAAAAATTACGTTCTGTTATCTGATATGCTTTGGGTCCTAGGAAATCATTTTACATAACAAGGGAGAACATTACATTTGGATGCAATTGTCAGGGAAATAAGGTGGCTTTTCTCTCCCCTCTTGAGGGTCAATTATCTATCTTTTAGGCTAATAATGTTTCAGACTATTTGGAGGAATCTATTGGTCCCTTCAATACAGCCAAATAAACATCTACCAGCAAGTGCAAGAAAGTCCTTTCAATCATTCTATTAGGATAAACCACCTTAGATATTTAAGGATTAGTTTTCATGGAAAATACCATGTATACTGTTTCTAAATATAGACTCAAAGAAATATTATTAATGAATATTTCTAAGCATCACAGATTGGACCAGATTATCATTCATCTGATGCTTTCAGATGTCTTAACAGTTGACCTGAAACAGCATATATTCCATTTGGTGGTAGCAGCCATCAGAATAGCCAAAATTACTACACAGGCATATGCCAGGTCCAGTCTGGAGGTAACATATAAACATGATCATCATCAGCAAATATGGGCCAGATGTTCATCCCCTAGGAATCTATGGAAATGATTACTTATGTTATGGTATATAGTCAGTCCTGACATGAAAAAAACAAACTTAATTTAGCATAGAAGAAAGTACAAAATTTCAAATGATCCTACTGTACCTCTGGAAAAAAGAAACTATGAGATTTTCTTAAGTAGAGTTGATATTTTTGGATATTGATGCCTATTAAGTTGCTCAACAAGAGTAATCTTTCCATCTATTCCTAACTATGGTTCCTTTACTATATCGTCTGGTCTACTTCATTAGAATGGCTTAATTTAAAAGAGTGAGAACATTTTTTAAAACTTGGATATACTGTTTTTCTTAGTTACGCTAACTCATCTACTAACTGTACTAAGAGAGACATGACTAGTTATTTCTTAACTAGTCTTCCTTGTTTAAAAAAATTACTACTTTTTTGTCCACATGACTATACTCTATCACCTCAATTGGCTTCCAGACAAAACTTCATTAATAACCCTGTAGGACATGTTGTCATATTTGGGGCTATTTTTGTTTTCTTCTTGAGATGAAGGCTAGAGAATTGTCACTTTTTAAAATCCTGTTTCTGGACACAGCTGAATCTTTTATCTTATATTGAAGTAGAAATAAAAACTCAGTACTGTAGATTAGAATATGGCTGCCTAAGTAAATGAATACGGAAACTTCTGCAGAGAGAAAGATTTTTAAACACGGTGCTTGAGTATCAAACTATACTGAATAATATGTGTTATAGTGAGGTATTTCATTGAGTCATGACTGTACTACAGTGTATTACTCTGGGGAATTATATTAGTTAAAAATTTATTGTAAGGGCATGCATTAATTTCTCATACATCCCAATTCCATGTGTTAATCTTTCATTAGCATATTTGAAGCAAAGGTTTTCAATGATGTGGATGTGGATTGTTTATGTAAACCACAGTAAAAGGAACTTTGAGACTCAGTTCCAGAGTTTATACTTTCAGAGTCATGCCACGATATGTTCGTCACAACCCAGCTGTGCTTAAAATGTATTTCTCCTTTAGAGTCCATGTATGTAAAGGGCATATCTGAAGATGGCTAAGCAGGATTGGCTAGGCATTGTAATTCCTTCTCTTCATTTGAAGGCATTTTGAAATGAGTTGACAAGTATCTATGAAGTGTGTAAGTCATGATAATGGTGGATATCAAAATTGGTATGAACACACCCCTCATACAATATCAAACTCTAGATTCTGTAGCTAATGAATCAAATGTTTTATTTTTCTTAAGCATTTTTAGTTTAAAATTAAATAAAAAGTTCTCCAGTGACAGGATAGTAATTGTCTTTCATATTCTAATGATACAATGTTTAAAAGAATTTTCAAACTAAACATTTTCTACTTAAAATTTGCTTTATAAATATTTGTCATTTTTAGCCTAATCAATCAACTCGTTATCGATGCAAAGAGCATGTTGCCAAATTCTCCCTGGGCTTGTTCTATTTATGTATATCAGAGGCTCAGTTTCTATTCAACTGTAGCTAAAAATTAGCCACAAGTCTTAAGACCACTTAAGTTAGTCATAATTAGGTATTTTGGAGAAGGTTAATTGAAAGACTCAACATTAGCACTGACATAAACTTGAATTTTTTCTTGTAATCCTTATTAGGATAATGGTATTAGATATACTTGTATTTCTCTTATGAGTTTATTTTGTGAATTTAATGTTCTTAATAAAAGAATAAAGTTCTACCACTCCCTCCTTTAACTCTCATCTCAACTCTTGATGTCCCTAAGAAGTGTCATTTAAGTTTTTGGGCTTACATTTATTTATCTGAGCACCCTGTATTAGATATTTCTTTTACAATCTCCCTTACTTTCTTTTTGTAGCATGTAGTAAACTAGAGGGCATGTAATATTGTACAAAACTCTATTGAGATAGAGTTTTGACGTCTTAATGGGTTCTCATAAACCAGCGAATTTTCATATACATATATATGTATACACACTCATATATAAGATTTTCTGAGCGAGATAATTGACTGACCATAAAAGAGTGTGAAAAATATATATGTGTATATATATATATATATATATATATATGTATATGTATATGCATTTATGCACCTATTACAATGGCCAAAATTCAGAACACTAGCAAAACCAAATGCTGGCAAAAATTTGGAGCAACACGAGCTCTTGTTCATTGCTGGTAGGAATGCAAAATAATGCAGCCACTTCGGAACACAGTTTGGAGGTTTCTTACAAAACTAAACCTACTCTTACCATATGATCCAGCAATCACACTCTTTGGTATTTACCCAAAGGAGCTGAAAACATGTCCACAAAAAAAACCTGCACACAGATATTTACAGCAACTTTATTCATAATTGCCCGAACATGGAAGCAACCAAGAAGTCTTTCAGTGAGTGGTACATCCAGACAATGGAATGTTATTTAGTGCAAAAAAGAAATAAGCTATCAAGCCATGAAAAGATATGGATGAAATTTAGATGCATATTACTAAGTAAAAGATGCCAATCTGAAAAGGTTACGTACTGTGTGATTTCAACTATATTACATTCTGGAAAAGGCAAAACTATGGAGACAATAAAAAGATCAGTGGTTGGCAAGGGTGAGGAAAAAGAGAGAGATGAATAGGCAGAGCACGAAGGATTTTTAGGGCAGTGAAAATACTCCCTATGATATTAAATTAATGGGTATATATTATTATACATTTGTCAAAATGCATAGAATGTACGACACCAAGAAATGAACCTTAAGGTAAACTATGGAGTTTGGATGATTATGATGTGTCAATGTACGCTCATCCTTGGTAAATAATGGGGCTTTAAACTGTTTCAGGCTGCTTAGAATAAAAGCCTAAGTCTCCCGCCCTGCTGAAAATCCTCTGAGTTCTGCAGTGAACAGTAGAAATGTTCACAAACATTTTCACTCTTCCCTTCTGAGCACACAGTAGAATTGCTCTGCCCCACTTGCTTTGAAGTATGTGCAGCCATAATATGTGTTTTGGCCAAAATAGTTTGACCAGAAGTGATGTGACAGGAGTTTTCAAGCCAATGTGCAATTTGCCATATTTTCTTCCCACTGCTTCAGTGATTTTGAAAGCACATGTCAAAAATGACTCCAGGGCTTCCCTGGTGGCGCAGTGGTTGGGAGTCTGCCTGCCGATGCAGGGGACACGTGTTCGAGCCCTGGTCTGGGAGGATCCCACGTGCCGCGGAGCAACTGGGCCCATGAGCCACAATTACTGAGCCTGCGCGTCTGGAGCCTGTGCTCCGCAATGGGAGAGGCCACGACGGTGGGAGGCCCGCGCACCGTGATGAAGAGTGGCCCCTGCTTGCCACAACTGGAGAGGGCCCTCGCACAGAAGTGAAGACCCAACTCAGCCATAAATAAATAAATAAATTAATTAAAAAAAAAGAGGTAGAAACTTTATAAAGTTTTACCATAACTTTATAAAGTTATGGTAAAAACTTAAAAAAAAATGACTCCATTGATCCAATTCTTTGAGTAGATGTGGTGAACAAAGTCCTTGACCAACCCGCATTAGACATGTAGCATGAGAAAGTAACACATATTTTTCTCTATATAAGCAACTAAGCTTCTGGAGGTTACATATTTTTTGACAACAATATAACCTGCCATGACATATCCTGATACAATTATTGAATATATTTTTATTAATTTACATCTTGCTTAATTATATAGAGTTTGTATGTTTCTTACAACCTGACTTCTAATGAGTGACCTCAGACTAGGTGAAACTTTGAGGGACAAAGTGGATGCTGACATAAGAGAGTATGATGGCCCTGAAGAGTGCAAGGCCTATCGGGGGTGAGGAAAGGGACGAGTTGCTTCTAAACACATGCATGGCTTAAAGAAAAGAAAATGATTGACAAAAGTCTCAAAATCTTGATTTCAGCCCAAATACCAGGGTTTTTATACAAGCATACTAAAATATTGTCTTTTGTCTAGAGTCCTCAGGGTTGCAACTGCCAAAACCAAACAAAATTTGATTGTTCAGGTTGCCAGATTATCATACTAATTGAATTCACTAGGTCTTTGACCTGGGGGAAAACTGGGATTCTGAAAACTGGAATGGGAATTTGTAGGAGGAAAACACTGGAATTGGGTCCTCCTCCTTGTCGTTAGGTCTTATCGGAGGGCACTGAGTTCCCTGACGGAAGGATCATACCAGGTACTCGTGACTCCTCACGTAGTCCCCAGACCTATAACCAGAATCAGAGTCAAGAATATTTGGGTAGGGAAATCACACACACACACACACACACACACACACACACACACACACACACACCCTTGGCATAGAAAGCTTATAAGATATTGATAATTTGTATGATTTATATGGACATAGATGTGGAGAAAATGTGCAAGAATGGAAAATTCTAGATCTAAGAGGGAAAGGAATAATTTTAGAATGGGTTACATCAATCAATATACACTCAGTTACCAAGCTGATTCTTGGTTCACTGTGTCAGCTTGAGCAGTTGAGTGTGGGTTTTTTTTTTTTCAGTTTGGTTAACTTTACACTGAACTCAAATTCTTTGGCATAATGTAGACGAAAGAATCTAAAGGCTCATGGATTAGCAAATGTTAAAGAAGGTTGAACACACTGAACGGCTCAACTGCTGCCACACTATGCTCTCTGAAGGGCCCAGTAAACATTCACTACTCCAAGTTTTTGAGAAATATTCTAGGGAATGGAGTCCCCACATCTCTAAAAGGTACTGCAGGGGGTGGCACTCTGGAGAAAAGTAATGCTTGTGCAAGATACTGCAGTCAAGGGCTCCCTGACTTCAGTGTGATACTGGATCCCAGGATGTCAGAAGGTAAGAAATGGTGCATCACTGTTGGACTAATCAGGTCATAGTGACTATAAACATCATTAAATGAGCAAAGGGATCAGAATGGTGTGTTCCATAAGGCATTTTGTGGTGACATATTGATCATAGGGTCCTTGATATGAACACAGAACTGCATAAACCCTAGACCTCACGAGTAGAGGCCTTACTTAAGCCACCACAATTTATAACATTTCCTCACCCGATTTTTAGAGCTGGGTCAGTACAAATATCTCATGACCCTTCAACCAAGGGAGGGATAGATAATTTTGTTTGGAATCTGTTATATCAGAAGTACATACTCTGACTCTACCTCTTAATGTTTTCCCAAAGAGAATTGTGTCTATTTATTAGAATAACTGCATCTTTGGAAAAGATAATTTCCATAACTTTCAGGAGTTCTTGGACACTTGGTTCAAGGTAGATCCTGGAATAAAGCCAGAATATCACTGTACCTGTCATAAAAGTGTTTATGGGAGTCAAGACCCAAGTCCATCTTATGTTAGGCTCAGTGAAGCCCCTACATTTTATTCCCTAGTTTCCAAATGGAATTAATATTCTAAACAACTGACAGAATTCCCACCTTTACTCATAGAGTAAAGATTAACATGATAGAAAATGCTAAAGGGAAACCCCAGAACCTCCCCATCCCATACCAAAATAGTAAAACAAAAACAATACTGCAGCTCAGAGAGAACAGTAGAGATTGATCCTGCTATCAAAGACTTAGAAGATTAAGAGATGATGATTTTTGTTGTGTCCACATTGAACTTTCCTCTTTGACTGATACCAAAAATAGTAGTTAAATTATCTTTAGTTTAAGCAGTAATTCTGATTGCAACTGCAGTTCCAGATGTGGTTTCTTTCTTGGGTCCTATCAACACAAAACCGAGCAACTAGTATAATCTGGAAGTTTTATACATATATATGTAATTTTTACCTGTCATGTACAGAAGTACATCTTCAATGTCTTGCAAAAGACATGTGCTGTCTCCTGTTATAGACCACAATTTAATTTGCAGGGAATTTAATCTTCTGACTATCCCTCAGAATATCATCTTGGCCCACTACTTTGACAAAATCATACTGTTAGTTACCAGGGGAGTAGAAGTTTGTTGGTGCTTTGCTAGAAGATAGTAGATAAATTCATGAAAATGTGTTACCCTGACACCTTGGTGAAGTTTCCAGAGACCCACGGATTATAACATGTGGAGGTATGTACTCCCTACAAAATGGCAGAGCAATAGCTGAACTCTGCGTTCCCTCCCACTAAGTAGGGATATAGTATTTGGTGAGCCTTCCTGGATTTAGAGGCAACAAACAAATCTGTTTATTGTAAGACCCAAAAGTTTTACAGCTTTAAGTGGGGGCCAAAGAAGACCCTTGCCATGTGGCTCCAGTGAAACCAGTGATTCATGAAATGTCTGTGGGATGCTATATGGAGCCATCAGAAAACCCTGATAAGGGACCTTCAGTGGAGACCCCCTAATGGGGGTCTAATGCTCCAGCCTCTGCCAAAGATGCCGTAGATTGGAATATAAAGTTAATTGCACCCCCAAAGAGGAATATAACAAAATTCATTCTGAAGATGATAGATATGATGATAGAAATTCTGCCCCATTTCCACAGGCAAAGCAATCAAGCATCATTCTTCAGGGGCAAGCATGTATGTCCCTTTTTGGGGTAGGGCTGACTTCTATCTTTGATGGGAACAGCAGAGGAGATCTGTGGCCAACCGCCGCCCAGACTGATATGTTCTGCAACATTGTCTTGGAGTTTTTCCTGGCTGTGTGTCCTCTCTTTGGTCATCTTGCAAACTCTGTGAACTATCCAATTCTTTTAGCATAAATCATTTTCTGCCAAATATGTCCAGAGTTGGTTTCTTTTGCTTATGACTTAGACTGGCTGATCACTTAATATGTTATTAAAATGCTGAGAATACTCTGGAAAAAAAAGTTGGCTTATAATATCTACTAGTATGCACATTAGGTGGAAAAATAACTCTGGAAAAACTAGGACTGTTGAAAACATTAATGGGCCAATAGATTTCAAACTATAAAGTTTAAGCCACTCTAAGGAGTTCTCATAAAATTATGAACCATTAGTCTTATAAGGTGAAATCAATAATAGTAAATTGCTAATCCCCCTGAATAAAATCTGACCCCTTCTCAAGACACGTAAAGCAGAGATTTAGCTTTTATTTATTTTATTTTTATTTATTTTTGGCTGCGTTGGGTCTTTGTTACTGCGCGTGGGCTTTCTCTAGTTGCGGAGAGCGGGTCTACGCTTCATTGTAGTGCGCGGGCTTCTCATTGCGGTCGCTTCTCTTGTTGCGGAGCACAGGCTCTAGGAGTGCCGGCTTCAGTATTTGTGGCGCACGGGCTTTAGTTGCTCCGCGGCATGTGGGATCTTCCCAGACCAGGCTTGAACCTCTGTCCCCTGCATTAGCAGGAGGATTCTTAACCACTGCGCCACCAGGGAAGCCTTGGCTTTTATTTTTTATGTTTTTAAATCATGTGTCTTCCCTGCTTAGGAAGGTACAATGACTCCCTAATAAAAGATTTGCAGTTTATTACAAGTTTTAACACCTCATTGTTTTTTGTTTGGCTTCATAACATTTTCTGCACACATTTTCTAGAGGCACTCAATAAAAGTAATATTGTTTTCAAATTTTCCCGACACTTGCTAAAGCTTAAAAACAGAACTAGAAAAAAAACTGTGCTTCTATCAACTGGTCCTTCATCACTTAAATAGTTAATTCTTAGTAAGTTAACTCAGATTAGACTTTAGCCAAGCAAACATGTTTAACATCACTTACGTACAGGTACATGTGTTTCTCTATTACCCCATCACATACCATGGCACCCATATAAAATTCCTTTATTTTTCACTCTTTAAACTATGATCTTTGATTTTAAAACACTAATCACACACTTTCTGGATAAATAGTACTTACCAGGAATGCATCTTTCCTTCAGGACTACTGTCATCATGGGACATCTGTGGTATAAAGAAAAAAAGGATTGAATTAATAATCAAGTTTTCTTGATTTTATTCATTATTCACTCATTCATTCATTCATCCAACCAACATTTGTTGAAGGCATTCTGCATACTAAGCACTTTCCCAGGTGCTAGAGGTGTATAGGTGAGTACCTGACTTCAAGGTGCTGATCCAATGGAAGTATGAGTCCTACCTTTACCAGGTATTAATTGTGAAATCTTACAAAAGTCATTTTGTTTTTCTGAATCTCATTTTATTTTCCTATAAAAAAGGCAAGAGTAGGGTTTATGGGGTTATCACTGATTAGAGATGTGAATATAATTGGACATAGCAACATACTGAGGTGGGATTCAGAGTTGACTACATCTCCTCTGTTTGCATCTATTAACTTACATCAGGAATTCATATACTATATCAGTTAAAGAATGAGGATTTGACTACCTAGGCTTGAGTTTCAGCCTATCCACTTATTAGGTGAATGAACATGGGCAAGTGTCTTAATCTCCCTGTGCATTCACTATCCCCTAAAGATAATGAAGATAGTAATATTTGTGACATTTAGTGAAATAGTCCCTGTAAATCACTGCACTCTGTGCCTAGTACTTTGTGTACACTCAATAATAAAGATGATGATGATGATGATGATACGAGATTTTTTTTTTAGAGAAGAGGGATGAGTATTTTTGCTGGGTCAGTGGTCTAGGGAAAGATGGGGGGCAAGGGTATAGGATGGAGGATCATAGATAAGTATAATCCTCCTGTGTGGCCCTATCAAAAGGAGCAGCAGATGTTGAGGAATAGGGGCCAGATCAGAAGTAGAAGGACATAAAGACACATGTCACACAGTGACCTGGGCTGAGAGTCTGGACTGAGGGTGAGACATTTTGGGGGAACTCCTCAAAATAGCTGGAGTATATATTTTCAATGGAATTAAAGCATTACATGAGCAGATGGGCACAAGATGAGAAACTTGTGGTTTGGGGAATTAACATGATTTAATATTAGTATGATTTAATTTGAACCACAGGTAAGGCCTGATATTATTTGGTTTATATAAAAAGGAACATTTATACAATAAAATGTTAAATTTTTATATGTTATAATTACTGTATATGCTCATTTCTATATTTCTTTTAACACATTTTTAATCCTTTTTTATGTGCATTCTTAATTATTTTGTGAACCCATTAGCTAGTCTCCTTTTTGAGAGGAAGGAAAAATAAAAGAGTGTGTTTTAGGTTCCTACTAGAGTACTAAAAACCGCTCCCTTGACAATGATCAATATATATTAACTGATTTATTTCAGAAAAGATTTAAGGCAATTTATAAATATACCTGCAGAACCACAAGATTTAAAAAATTAAGTGAAGAAGTTTACTGTGAAAAAGAAAACACAGGCAAGAAAATTAAATTAAAATTAGGATAAAGATTGTACCCAAAATTTCTTGTATATTTCCTAGGGTTATGTTATACATTTGATTGTATGCTTTATAGTAGCCAAGATAAAACTGCAATCTTGATCAGTTATATGCATCAACATCCACAAAATCAAAACTAATTTTCCTGAAGACATATAATTAATCCTTCTATTAAAACCTGAGGGAAACTTCTTCCATAAAAATGAGGCCATGCTGTATAGTGAGCATCAACCATATTGTAAATATGATGATGAGATTCTTAGAGATGTTTATTCTAAGTTTAAGCATAGGCTGAGGGATAATATGAAAGCCAAGATTACTAAATACTAGTCTTTGAGGGACCAAAAAATATTGCATGTGTCTCAACTCCCTGCAAGTCTGGCTTCATCCCAGGATATCATTTAGAATGTTTAGAGCAATCAGGCAATCTTTAGGAATGCCTTAGTTTACAATCAGGACTATTAAATTTTGTCAGAAAAAATTTCAGGTTATAGTCCTCTACAATGCCCTAGAAAGTTGAGGTAATTGTCAAGTATATTCCAATAAAAGAACAACAGTAACATCAACAAAAATGTCACTGTTGTCTTAATTAAGATCTTTTTGATTAGGGTTGTATCAGGCAGAATGCTGTGAAGGCCCTACAATTACTGCCTACAGTCACTTTCAGTTTAATCTCTTCCACTTAAATGTGGGCAGGGTATGTGAATATGATGGCTATCACTCCTGTGATTAGGTTATGTAACTTGGCAGGCAAAGGTGAAAAGATTTGCATTAAGTTTGTAAACAGGTGATGTTAATATGATCAAAAGGAAGATAATTCTGGGTGAGTCTCAAGCAAGCTTTTTTTAAAGGACTCAGAGTACTATTTGGTAGTGCATATATGTCCATGCCACTCTCTCACTTTGTCCCAGCTTCCCCTTCCCCCTCCCCATGTCCTCAAGTCCATTCTCTAGCAGTTCTGTGTCTTTATTCCCAACCTGCCCCTAGGTTCTTCATGACCTTTTTTTTTTTTTTTTTTTTTTTTAGATTCCATATATATGTGTTAGCATACGGTATTTGTTTTTCTCTTTCTGACTTACTTCACTCTGTATGACAGACTCTAGGTCCATCCACCTTACTGTAAATAACTCAATTTCATTTCTTTTTATGGCTGATCCGCTTGGTGCTTTGTGACCACGTACAGGGGTGGGATAGGGAGGGTGGGAGGGAGGGAGATGCAAGAGGGAAGAGATATGGGGATATATGTATATGTATAGCTGATTCACTTTGTTATGAAGCAGAAACTAACACACCGTTGTAAAGCAATTATACTCCAATAAAGATGTTAAAAAAAAAAAAAAGACTTAGAGTGACAGCTGCAGACCAAGAAACTGCTTTCCTTGGCCATGAAGAAGCAGTTTTCCCTTTTGTCCATCTTGTACATGAAGGTGGCCTGTAGGAGATGAGAACAATCCCTGGCTAACAGCCAGAAAGAAAACAGGAACCTCAGTCCTACAACCACAAGAAGCTGAATTTTGTCAACAACTTGAATGAGCTTGGAAAGGCACTTCCCCATTCAAGACTCCAAGTGAGAACATAGCCCACCCATTGATTTCAGTTTTCTAAGACCTCTCAATCAGAGAACACAGTTGGACTATGGTCATACTTTCATCTTACAGATCTCTGAGATGATAGGTAGGTACAGTTTTGTGGTAATTTGTTACACAATAAACACAAATACAAGGGTATTTAAACCAAAATAACTAAACAGAAACTCCCCACCCTCTCCTATATGAGAAAAAAAAAGCTTATCTCCAAATTTATTTAGATACATTACTAATCAAAATCTGATATAACTTATAAACAATAGGCTAACAGAAGATTAAATGATTGTTAAGCAATCATGTTTTTAAATTTTTAAATAATATTTCCTTGAAATAAATTGATAGAAGGTTCAGAGATGTGGCAATGATAAAATACTTTAGATGCTTCCAAGCTTTGAAAATTAAAACAACACAGCAGAGGGACCTTCTGAGGTTTCTGTTTAGATACTGTGGATTTCAGCAATTTCTATCTCTAATAACTTCTTGGAAAGAGTGAAACATAGATTAAAAAAAAAGAATGAGGAGTTATTAGATGTCAAACATTTTAAGAAATCTGTTGACCTGATTTAGGGTGTAAGCAAAGCATAATATGATGTATAAAAATACATTTAGATGCATGCAATGAACGTAGTTAGTGATAACAGTTTGAATATTTTGAAGGATTTCTATGGGGAGAATAGCCAGGAAGAATGAGGATAATTAGGAAGTAGTTCTCTGAAATATCCCAGGGTTATTTTTTTAAAGGCAGGTTAGGGGGAGAATAATCTGGTGTCAAGAAAAATAGCAGTAGTGGCTCGATGCAAAAGCCAGACTGACTCAGCCAAATTGTTGAGTAAATGTTGATCAGAATGAGACTTTCATTCATAATGGTTAATAAGTACCTAATTAAATCAGTTAGGAGGATCTATTGACCCTAGAACTCCCTCCGGCTTTGTATAACCTCTTGCCTGGTCTTTGGGAGGATGCAGCTTTGCCCTATGGACAGCGGTCAAATGTTAATGGGCCATATGCACTGATGAGTAATGCTTCCTATAATAAGGAGGCTGCCCGGAATACATACAAACACAAACAAACCCTTTGGTTGCAGGGAATCTGAAAATGTGATTGCAAGCAATTGCTCCCTCCAACAATAAAAACCTTGTAATGGGGCCCTGTGCCATGGTCCCCTTGAGCTGGCTAGGCTGCTTGTGGCTTTGGGCCTTACTCTACTCTGACAGCTAATATACACATGCTAATGCAGTTACGGAAAGAAAGGGAATTCAGAGGAGAGACATGATACAAGGTGATCAAGCCCAAAACAAGGGAAAAAAGAAGTAAAGACAGGGTTTAAGGCACATTTTCTTTCAGACTTCTAGATGCAACAATCCTCTTGACAAGAGGGAATTAGAATGTTATGACCATGTATTTTCTGCTAAAAAAAAATCAAACCTATATTATACTTTTAATAATTAATCAGTCTAAGTCTTCCACTGCGTGAAAATTGGCAGCAGAACTGTTTTCACAAAGCTACATATGAATCACGTGTTAATTTTTTTTTTTTGCAGTACGCGGACCTCCCACTGCTGTGGCCTCTCCCGTCGCGGAGCACAGGCTCCGGACGCACAGGCTCAGCGGCCATGGCTCACGGGCCCAGCCACTCCGTGGCATGTGGGATCCTCCCCGACCGGGACACGAACCCATGTCCCCTGTATCAGCAGGCGGACTCTCAACCACTGCGCCACCAGGGAAGCCCACGTGTTAATATTTTTAAGCAATAATTATTTTTATCGTGGAAAGGGTTGATTGAATCTCTAAGGGCTAATTCCTTTTGATGTGGTAAAGATTTTTACAGTAATTTCTCATTTTTTCTCATAGAAACCTTATGAGGTAAATATGACTAGAATCATTATTTTTATTTGAAAGACAGGTAAATTTGACTTAAGCACTTAAGAAACAGCTGAGGTGGTATGGAGAAGCTAGTGAGAGAAGCTAGATTTGCTCCCAAGACAATACTTTTTTGTCACAGGATGACATTTTCTTGCTTAAAAAAATATAAATCATTATTACTATGGTCAAGAGAAAGCCATTTCACAGGAACATTATTAATTTCATTTCTAACTATAATACTGTGATGTTGGCGATGAAGCAATTTAGCTTTGTTAGGTGCAGTAGAAAAAAAGTACAAGCAGTGAAAGCCATTCTGTAATTAACAGTCATAGATTTCTGACTTATTCTCCACCTCTTGCCAAGCACAATTTACTCTTCAGCATACGGAGTTTTAGTGAAACAAATAGCCTCTTTAATGTAGAGTGCTTATTTGACAAACTGAATAACAATACAGTGAAATACACTGAAACTGAAACAGTATAGTTGATTTTGACATTTGCAGATTTTTTTTTTCATTTGCAGATTTTTGATACTTACTTTTGACTATGAGTGAGCTTGAAGATATATGATGTGGAATTTCTAATTTCATCAGGTAGCCTTTTGTATCATCTGCATGGATAACCTGGTAAAGGAGTAATTGTGTCTAGTACTATATTCCATTGACCTTTTGGGATGATATAAAATCACCTTTAAGTATCTTAGGACTATTATTATAAATGCAGTTTTACAGTACTGCAGATGTGTTAAGGCATTCAATAATAATGCAAATGTTGGATAAACAAGATTTTTCTATATTAGGGAGAAACAGAAACAATTTTAAATGTTAGTGTAAATTAAGTTTGGGGTTTTTTTAGTATGTAGTTTTAAAAACTTCACCCTATGTGTTCTTTCTAGGTCACCAATAATATGTGTGTGTGTGTGCAAATCCCAGAGGCCTTTTTTTGTTGTTGTTCTCAATCTCTTTGATGATTCTATATCCTCTGAAATTGGTGACTCCACCCTTCTTGAACTGCCTTACTTCACTTGCTTCTGTGAAATAATGTCCTACTTTGCTTCCTGCTTCCTTGATTAATCCTTCTTTGTTTCCTTTTCTGGCTTCTCTTTAACCACTGAGACGTCCAAGTTTCAGTTTGGGGAACTTGGTCCTCTTATATGTATTTGTTTCTCAGCTATGTTGATGACTTTCAAATCTGCATTTCCAGAATTTTCTCATCTAGTCTTTGGCTCTCTCTATTACCTTCTGATATTTTAAGATGGGTTCTCTGCAAACTCAACATGTTCAAAGGTGAACCTATGATCTTCATCACTTTATGTCCCTCAATCGGTTCTTACCTGGGACTGAAGATAAGTTGCCTAATTCATACCTTTCTTTGACATATGTAATTAGTAAGTAATCAAAGCGCATCCATGTTTTATTGGAATTTTTGATCCAATTTTACTTCCATCTAGATACATTTCTGCACTAGAATTATTTAGAGGAATTCCCTCTTGAAAAATCAGTGCCAGCCTGATTTTTGACCTACCACTCTGATAAGGTTTCTCTTCTACTCAGAAACCTGCAATAGCTCCCTATTTCTTATCAAAGTAGGTTTGACCTGGGTTTAAGGCTTCCTTACCTGATCCTACCCTACCTGTCCTGCCTTCTTCTCTTTATTATCTTGTATACACATTTCTCTTCTATCAGGAAAGACTCCTTTGTTTCCTCCAGTGAGCAGACCACTCTCATTCCTAACTCTATGTCATTGCTTTGATGGTTGACTTGCCTGGCATCCTCCTTCATCTTCTTCACCTCTGCATCTGTCATCTATCTTCCAAGTTCCAGCTCAAGTCCAACTTCCTAATTACAGTAGTACTCTGTAAATATGATCTTCTCTGATGTCGCTCAAAATTTAATATGATGTAAAGGGTATATCCTACGAGATATCACTGAATCATGTTGTTTAATATAGTTTAGTTTAGATTGGGAATCCCTGGAAGCAGGAGATATGGTTAATAAGTGATGTGTCAGACACTGGCTCCTAGATTAACTTATACAAAACAGATGGTCAATCATTAATTGTTGATTGAAAACTGGTTTCTCGGATTTCCCAGTCATTCATGTTATTTCAATATCACACCTGGTCATTTGGAAAAATAAAATGGTACCTCAAAGCTTTAAGTATAAATGTAATTATGTTCTCTTGTTTAGTTAAGAACACAGCTTTCAAGTTCACCTTTGGGAAAAGAGAATAAACATTAAACCCTTGATTTTTTAATTAATGGAAATTATTTCACAAGTCTGGCCCTTAGTTTAGTCTAATTTATTAACAGGAAACACCTGAGACTAATTGCTTTCTGGTCTGCAGAATCCTGCTTTATTATTTTTTTAGCCTTTTCTATTTAAATATACATATAGCTTTGATGAATACATAATCACTTATGGTTAGAAAATATAGCACTCTTTTTTTCTATGGCTGATTGAAATTCTTTAATTAAAGGTGATTTTAATTTGGAAATTCAAGATGTTACGAATTAAATTCTACTGTACTGAAAGGAGAAGGAAAATATTTGAAGTACTGCTCTGGGTGTTCTACAAACTATGGAAAAAAATGCTCAGTATAATCTTAATTTATTCATCAAACTGAAACTTCTTTTGTGGCTTTATAGAAGTAAATTTTTACTTTGTACCTGTAGCTAAGTAGTTTATGTTCTTCCAGATTTCTCATAAAGTTCTTCTATTTAATGCTTCAGATTTTTTAGGCATACCTCAAAAAATCTTGAGTAGCATATCTTTTATACATCAACATGAGTTCAAACAGTTGTTTTTGTTTAATTCTTGCAAATTCAACATAAGAATAGAGATTCCATCGCCAAATGTTATAGGGTTTTGGTGGGGATGCTGTGGAAGCAACTCTTAGCTCTCTCATAAAGTAGAAGAGCACTCCTAATAGAATCCCCAGCTGAGTAAGAGTGAGTGTGACACATTATCTGTGGGCTGTGACCTTACATTATTTGAAGATCAAGTTGCTGCTCAGTGGAAGGGTGACATATTTGGCGGCACTTTAGGGCACTTCTCAGGACTTCCGCTTTATGTTTGGCAAGGATACACTCTAGACATACCCAGTTATTTATTTTTTTCAAGATTTGGTGGTGAGACATTGAGTGAGAAGAGGGGTGGTGAAACCTGAACCTCCCTTTATAGAAGTCTTTGATAAGTCTGATGTAGAGGAACACTCTATTAGGAAAATAAATTTGGAGAATTAATTATCACTTACACTAGTAGCACACAAATACATGCTACCTGAAAAAAATTGAAAACATTAAAGATAAAGGTAAAATCCATTTTGAGAATATAATTTTCAGTTGTAGTCCCCTGTGTTCTTCCTCAGATATATAGTTATCAACTTGGTGTGTGAGCTTTTCCAATTAATTTAGGTGCATATATACGCCCTTATAGAAAATAAGTAACTTTGTTTTATAATTATACTTCTAACAATTTTGTTGAGATATAATTCACATGTCATACAATTCACTCATTTAAAGTGCACAATTCAATCGTTTTTAGTATGTTCACTGAGTTTTGTGTACATCACCATAACCAACACTAGAACATTGCTCCAAAAAGAAATGCTGCTCCCACTAGCTGTTACTTTCCCAATCCCCAAGCCACAAACATACCCCTCAGCACTAGGCAACCACTAATCTATCTTTATAGATTTGCCTATTCTGAATATCTCATATAAATGAAACCATATGTGATCCTTTGTGATTGGCTTCTTTCATTTAGCATAGTTTTCAAGGTTAATCCATGTTGTAGCACACATCAGCACTTTATTTCATTTTATAACTGAATAGTATTCCATTGTATGAATATACATTTTATTTATTCATTCATCAGTTGATAGACGTTTAATTGTTTCTACTTTTTGGCTATTACTTATAATGCTGCTGTAAGCATTCGTGTACAAGTTTTTATGTGGACATACGTCTCCTTTTCTCTAGCCTAAATACCTAGGAGTAGAATCACTGGGTCATAATGGTAACTCTATATTTAATCTTTTGAGGAAATGCCAGACTGTTTTCAAAAGTAGATGTTCCATTTTACATTCCCACCAGCAGTGAATGAGGGTTCCAATTTCTCTTCATCCTCACCAATACTTGTTATCATAATTCTATCTTTAAAACATAACATTACATTTTTGGTTGTTTTACAATTTCCCTTTTTTTCTCAAGAATAGCTGAAAGATCTAAATGTATACCTCATTTGTTTAATAACTGCAATTTCCTCCATACTATGGATATGCAATAATTTCTTTAGTCCTTCCTTTTTCCACAGACTTTCAATTTGCTTCAAATCTTTCACTGTTAAAAGTGATAATACCTATACAATGAAGATCCTTGTAAAAGAATTTTTCTTGTATATGTGAGAGTATTTCTCTAGAATCGGAAACTAGAAGTTGAATTGCTGGTACATAGAACATGCAAAATATTTTCTTTATATTATATATCAAAATAGTCAAAATATACTGTCAAATATGGCTGTTCAAAATACAGTCCTGCTGGCATCTGTTAACCATGCTTTCACCAATCTGTAACCTTATTAAACTATTTATGTTTTTGTAAATCTAATAGATTAAGATGTATGTTATCTTAATGCGTTTCCCAGATTACCAGCTCTCAAACATCACTCATGTTTATTGGGCATTTCTTTTATGATCAGTCAGTTTTCTCTATCTCTTAGTGATATGTAGGTATTCAAATACATTTGCATATTAATCCTTCATCTGTAATATATTAGTTTGTTGCTTATCTTTTAATTTAGAAACTTTAGAAAGAAACTTTAAATTTATACATAATCAAATGTATCAAATTTCTTTTTTTTTTGTTTTTTTGTCTAATTAAAATTATTCCTACCCTAAATTTATAAATACATTTTCTTACACTTTTTCCAATACTTTTATAACTTTCATGATCAAATCTTTGAATATCTGAGATTAATTTTACTAAAAAGTATGAAGTAGGGATTTTTTTTTAAAAGATAGACTATTCAATATAACTAAGAAAACTGTTTTGAGCAACTATGAAATGCTAGGTATAGTTCTAGGTAATGGGAATCCATTCAAAGTATGACAAGTTGCTCCTATCAGAAAGCGTACATGCTGGCCAGCATTTTTCAGTGCCATATACTGACTAGGTCGTTCTTTCTCCACGAATTTGAAAAGTAATGTTTATCACATTTTAAAGACACTCACAGGTATATATATATATATATATGGCAGCCATGGGAACACGTCACTTGGATCTGCTACAGAGACCATAGTTGATTTACAGTCCCAGCTGCCAACCCTTGGGATCTACCACATTCCTCTGGCTAACTCCCAATCAATCCCTATCGGTGACTAAGCACAACAATGATGCTAACACAAGCTTGTTTCTGCGAGTCAAGGGAATCCTCAAATGGGCAACTTTGGCTCAAAGACTCCCCATTGCCCAGTTTGAAAATTCACTAGAAAATGTATTACAAAGGTGTTGCAGTCTGGGCTCTACCTACCAAAACTTCCTTCGTCCTTTCCTTTCACAGGCCTGCACTGCTGTACAAAGTCTTTCCCTGTCTACTCTTGCTTCTTCCACTTTATCCTTCCTATGGGTTCCCTTCCAGTAATTCTCTTGTATGTCTACTCCTTTCTTGGTGTCTGCTTCTCAGGGGATCTTGACTTACACAAATTGAATGACTAACAGCTCCATCCTTGTCAGTACTGGCCAGAATCATGACAGATTAGCTGAGGAAGCCACTGCTTGAGGGAGTTGTAGAAAAGAATTCAGATCAGTGGGGGATAAGTTCAAGACAATAAATATGCACCTGTCCCTGTCTCTGATGATTTTAAATGTCCCCTTTCTATTAAATGAGGGGTTTCTCATTGTTTTGGAATTATAATTATAAAATAATAATATATGATAAAATATATTATATAATTAATACTGTCTAACCCATATACAGAGCTATTACCTGGAAGGACCCCTTCATCTCATGATGGTTGAGTGAACTTCTCTCCACCTGTATCAGGATGAGGACAGCCAGCACAAGGTCTTAAAACACAGTATGTGAACTTGGAAGTCCAATATTTTTTTCAAAGTGCAGAGAAGGGGTCCAGCTCCAGTGAGGTGGCCACCAACAATGAATGAGGAGGCAGCAGTGATTTGGGGCATGTGTCCCTCATCCCTAGGCTCAGGGTGAGATCCAGACTTCCCAGCCCCCTGACACTCATAGTAGAGGTGAAAAATAGATGTGGTAAGATATATGTAGACTCAGGGTCCTGATCGCAATTGTGTGGTCCAGGCCTCTCCCTCCTTCCTTACAATGAACTCCTAGATTCTCATCAGACTGCTGAGAGCACATGGAATCTGTGAGGAACAGTTTTATTCAGAGCATGCTTAGCATAATTAGCTACAGGCGAACATCCAGCCAGCCTGTCATGGGGGGCAAAACACTGGCCTGGTGAAATATGCCTTTTTTAAACTATTCCAGAGATCTATAGTCCAGCTGCTCCAAGGATCATAGAATAGCTACCTTATTCCTTGCTAGGGGACCAACTTCTGTGTTGCCTGGGCAATGAAAAGAGGTCCATTTTCTAATTAAATATTGCTTGCAGGCCACCATTATAAATGGAGACTACCCTTCAATACTTGAACTGTGTTCAGGGGTATTTGTATTCGAACAACCAATGCTTCTACCTCAGTGGCGGAGTCATCACATGACTAGGTTTTAATAAAAGAACTGGAGGTTGCCCCATTGGATAGGCCTCTTTACTATCCTAATACATCGCGAGGGAGTACAGTTATGGCATATCCTTTTCTGTCTTTTCTATGTCCTGCACCCTCTTCAAATATCTTTTAAAAAGTCATTTTGATCGTTGGTATCATTCAGTGATCTGAAACAGGGATCCACCCTTTGGTAACTTTTTTCCCTGGTTACTATTTTCCATTTACAGGCCATTTCTGTCTGGATGATTCATTTCAAAAACTACATAATAACAAAAAACAAGGAATTCCATGGGTAATCTTATGTCATTTTCTCCCCAGTCCTTCCTTTAGCCTTCCATTCCTTAGCATTTTGAGAGTTCATTCCCTCAATCAATCTGTGATCAGCTATTCCAGTGACTAGCTATGCTGTCCCAGACATACTTTCCTGCTCACCAAGTAGGTCTTTCATATCCAGTCCTTTGATTCTCTTCCATAATGGCAAATTATATTGATTGTTCTTTCATATGCTATTTGTTGGATCCAATTTATTAACATTTTGCTGAAGAGTTTTGCAATATTTTTATCTGGTTTTTGTATTAGGGTAATGCTGGTCTCATAGAATAAGTTAGAAAGTGTTTGTTGTACTTCTATTTTCTAGAAGAGATTATGGAGAATTGGTATCATTTCTTCAATTCACCAGTGAACCCTCCAGTGAAACCATCTGAACTAGTACTTTTAAACTTGAAACTTAAACTTGTGGTCTAAGAACATACTTCATATGATTCCTAGTACTTTATATTTGGTAGTATGCTTTATAGCTCAGAATTTGGTATCTTGGTGAATGTGACTTTTTTCAATCTGTTGCACTTGTTCTTTTTTTCTATATTTCCTCTCTTTTTCTACCTTTTGTGGTTTTAATTGACATTTTATATGCTTTCATTTTTTCATCTTTCTTAGTCAATCAATTATACCTCTTAAAAAATTGAGTGGTTGCACTACATTTTGAAATTTATATATTTATCTAATCTAAATCCACCTTCAAAAAAGACTATTCCATTTCACATGTAATGCTGGTATTTATAACAGAATATTCCTAATTCCTTCTTCCCATTTCTTAGCATATTGCTGTCATTTATTTCATTTATCCATATGCTATAATCATCCAAAACATTGTTAATATTTCTATTTTACACAGTGTTGTCTTTTAGATTAAGAATAAGAAAAATAAAATATTTTATTTTACTTTTATTCATTCACTTTCTGATGTTCTTCTTTTCTTTACATAGATCTGCCTTTCTGACCTATATCATTTTCATTATGTCTGAAGAATTTCCTTTAAGATTTCTTGCAGGTTATTTCTGCTGGTGGTGATGAATTCCTTTGGTTTTTGTTTGAGAAAGTATTTCTTCTTCAAATTTGATGGATAACTTTACTGAATACAGAATTTTAAATGAATGTTTGTTTGTTTTGTTTTTTTCTTTCCAACAATTGAAATATTTCACTCCATTCTCTTCTTGCTTGCAATAATTTCTGATGAGAAGCCCATTGTAATTCATATCTTTGTTCCTCTATAGGAAAGGTTCTCTCTGGTTTCTTTCAATATTTTCACTTTGTCTTTGGTTTTCTGCAGTTGAAAGGTGTAGATTTCTTGGTATTTACCTTGTTTCCTATTCTCTGAACTTCCTGGATCTGTAGTTTGGTGTCTGACACTAAGCTTGGAAGAGTTTTTAGCCATTATTAGTAAAAATGTTTCTTTTGCTTTAGTCTCTCATATTTTCCCTTCTTACCTCTCTTTTAATTATTAATGACCTTGTTATATTCACTTGGGTGCACATAGATAGTTATATGCAAATGAGGCAGTTTAAAAATATTTATAATTAATTTATGTTTTTTTATCTTGTTGAATTAGTTAAGCATTCCAATAAACTATTACATAGAAGCAATCATGAGGTACTTATATCATGAACTTAGAAAGCATAAAAAATTTCTGCTTATCACTGTCTAAAAAAAACGATATAGGTGTTAAATTTCATCCTTTAAATTTACAAACATACAAATATAACTAACTGAAGAACCAAAACTAGCTATGTAGCTTTATTGGGAGGAAAAGAAAAGAGAGGTATTTTAGTTTAATCAAGCTAAATCTTAATCATTCGTAGCAAAGGATAAATTGATAATATCTAAAATTATAGATAGTAATAGAAACAATTTATTTAGAGGAAGAAAGATACCTATTGAAATAAAAAACAGCAATGGTCCTTAGAAGAAGTATGGGCAAAGACTTTTAAAAGAAATATTCTTAAAAAAAAAAAGAAATATTCAAAGAGCCAATTGGTTAAAAATTCATATGCCTGCATGTATTACTTCAATCAAAAGTTTTAAAAATTAAGCTTTCCTACAGTAAATTCAGTGTAGCTAAATTTACATACTATGTCTATCACTATTTTCCCAGTTACAATTCTAAGAATTGAATTTTATGTCAAGGGTATATATAATATTTTCACATTATTACTAAAGTGTCTTCAAAAGAATTTATTTTTTCCATGATTCTTCTTTACATCTTTCCCTTTCAACTATTGTTCATAAAGTTTTTGTAGTTGTGAGAAAATGGCTAGAATAAACTACAAATAAATATTTTTATAGTATATATCAAAAATCTAATAAAAACTACATTACAGAGAAATAATCATTAAATATCTAAGATTAGTTCACACAAAAAAGATAAGTTCCTGACAATTATATAAATATAGCTTATTTTTCTGTTCTGACACCTAGGAAAGATTTCTCCTTTACTTCTTTTCTTTGGTTCTTTTTTTATCTATTTGAGTTGACGATTTTGCATTTACTTCAGTCTTGACTCTACCTGAATATCTTATATTTTATTCCCTGTAAGGTTAAAAATAATCCAATAGGTAACCAAAACAGCTACAGGAATCTATTTTGTGATGAACTTAGATGTAGCAGCATGGCAGCACAGCACTTTGAGCATCTGTCAGTGCACTGAAATTGGCCCTCAAGGTAAATCTTTGCCTTTCCTATGCTACGTTGTATCTGTAGGCAATAAAAAAAAGACCTGTATATTTTACTGGAATTTCGAGGTCAACATGTCCAAAAAAATACTTTAAAAGAATACTTCAATTCTGGTAACGGAACTAATTTTTAAACAAATTTTCAAATTATAATCTAAGTCAATTCTATCACTTCTCTCAACCCATTTGTTCACAACATTCTAATAATAATATCACCTCTTAAATATTTCTTAAATCATTCCTTCTATGGGAACCACCTTAAAACTAAGCCTTTTCTCTTGCCTTGACTATGAAAAATTCCCAAACTGGTATGGTTGCTTAGTGTCTCTTCCCCTTTCAATCCTTCCTCCTCTTTTCCAACAGACTCCTCTTTTAAAAATAACAGATTTGCATTTGATTTCTCCTTCAGTGACATTCTACCTGTGTCATAAAGCCAACACTCCACTGAATGATCATTCGTGATCTGGCCCATGTCTTGCTCTCTGGCCTCTTTCCAGATACTGTTTCCTCAGACTGAATGTTCCAGCAACCCAAACTATATTTTCCCAACTACAACATGCTGTTACAGTTCCACTGCTTTCCACATGAAATCATCTTTACCTGAAATACTATCTCCTTTTGCCATCTGCAAATATCCAATAATGATATAATCTTTAAAATAGATATATGCATTATACTAAATCAAGAAGGAATGAACAATGCGTATGACAAAATGAACCCTATAAAATGGTCATTTCTACTTTAATGAACTCTGTGAATTACTTGGCTTTATTGCATTTGGATGACCCCAAATAACATCAATATAAATTCTAAGTATATTCTCACTCTGCCTTCTCCATCATATCTCTAGGTTTCTATATGAAATAATACCATTAAATAAGTACACAAGTATGGCTTAGAATTGGAAAACACCTGTATTTGAATACCAGTTTTTATACTAATTCTACAGCTCTAAAGCATGGCTTTCTTTCTTTATTTCTTTCTTTCTTTCTTTTTTGCGGTACGCGGGCCTCTCACTGTTGCGGCCTCTCCCGTTGCGGAGCACAGGCTCCGGACGCACAGTCTCAGCGGCCATGGCTCACAGGTCCAGCCGCTCCACGGCATGTGGGATCTTCCCGGACCGGGGCACGAATCCGTGTCACCTGCATCGGCTGGCGGACTCTCAACCACTGTACCACCAGGGAAGCCCTAAGGCATGGTTTTCTAATAAAAAAGTAATGTTAATACTAGCTTCTCATCCATAGGGTGTGGGAATATTAAATGAGATAATACATATAGTTTATTACAGTACCATGTACAAAGTAGGGACCTTATAATGTTACTCGACATCAAAACATGCCAATTTAAAGGCTTATCATTTTTTATTTTACTTTATCCCCAGTCGTCAAATATGGTAATTTTGTGCTGCATCAGGCATGAGAAGTGTCAACTTTTGCTACTCTAGGTTCGTTTTCAAACCAGAAACATGAAGCATCTCCTGGAATTTGTGGAGAGGAAGATTCTTAGGCACCCCCAGTATTCCTGAATCAAAGTTTATGTTTTAATAAGATCTCCAGATGATTTGTATGCACATTCAAATTTAAGAAACACTAAATTTTAGAGCATGTTTCTTATAAACCTTCTACTTTGTTTGTATGTGTTACACCTGGTAAGATTTACTCCCCTGAACTGTTCACCACGTGTTTTCCTGACAAGCTCTATAGTACAGTTGTAGTAATAGGTATTATCATCATATATATCAAATACTGTATGTAGATTGCAGAAATCCTGGGAATATCAGTGGTTAACTGTCCATTTGCCACATTCATCATCATGTAGGAGGTTAGGATCACTCTCTGAAGTTGCTCTGGTTGCACAAACTTTGTTCTGGTTTCAGAGGATCCCAGATTTCTGAGATATATATTAATTTAACCCATTTCAGATTCCGCCTTGATCAATATTGTATATGTCTTTTTAACACATGTTACTTTCACACATCTTAGGACTTGTTCTTAAAAATCATGCCTGTAGGTCTTCCCTGGTGGCGCAGTGGTTGAGAGTCCGCCTGCCGATGCAGGGGACACGGGTTCGTGCCCCGGTCTGGGAAGATCCCACATGCCGCGGAGCGGCTGGGCCCGTGAACCATGGCCGCTGAGCCTGCGCATTCGGAGCCTGTGCTCCCCAGCGGGAGAGGCCACAACAGTGAGAGGCCCCCATACCGAAAAAAAAAAAAAAAAAAAAAAAAATCATGCCTTTAGTTACTTTGTTTGAGATAAAGTTTTCATACAGTCAAATGCATCTTAGAGGTAAAATTCAATGATGTGCAGGACAAAACTTAAAACACTTTTAACTAGAGAAGCCCGCGTGCTGCAGCAAAGACCCAGCACAGCCAAAAATTAAACAAATGAACAAACAACCAAACACAAAACACTCTTAAGAAGACATTAAAGTATTTTCAAAATACATGTAAACATAATAGTCATTAAAGTTTGCAATAATGTTGATATGATTCACCACTTTATAAGTTGTAAGTTGTAACTATAATTTTGAAGACATTTATGCACTTTAAAAATACCCATTTATCTGTCATGCTTTGAAAAATTACTCACCCAATTAAGAACCTTAAGGATCTTAACTACATAATAAAATTTATTTTAAAAGGAACATGCTTGAAACTACTATAGCAATACAGCTTTTTCTAAATATCCTGTCATAATTTAAATTCTAGTCATTTAGTTTTCTTCAGATTATGATGATTCATTAAGGTTTTGTATATATGGATTTTAATATTCCACTCATAAGCTAGCACTTATAAAATGTATTTTTTCTTGTTCTTTATCTTTTGCGATACAGATTTTTACAGGGAAAGAGACAGAAAATATGTTAGGGACTAAGTTATGCTCATGTATGGTATGTATTTCTTCTGATTTTTGTGATTAAAATTGTGTTTTGAGGTGATTGTGAGGGATGAGAGACTGGGGAACAATCCTTGAAAGGTGGTCCTTATCACTTTTTAAAAATTATTTCAAATACCAGAATGACATTCCAGTGGATCCATGGTTTTCTGCAGCACCTGCAGCCTGGCGACAAACTGTTCCAGGTCAGCCAAGTGGGGTGACCATTCTTTGAAAGACTCAGGGAGGATGTGCCCAAGACTGTCACTGAGCATTCCACCAGCTTGCTTCTTTCTCTTTGGCTCTCCATCTGTGTTATTTTGGTTTGAGCTCAAGCAGTTCTCAATAACAAGGTAACATTTTCTGATTTCTTTGTAACTACTTTCCATCTATGTTTCTGAGACTGAATGAAGCATGGAAAAAGTGAGAGGCCTGTTGGTTTGGGGAGGGCAGGAGATACCAAAGGCAAGTAGCAGTGACCAATGCACTCAAAACAAGGCCAAAAGACCTTCAGTCCTGAGACTTTACTTAGGATGATGCAGGGAGATAATTCAGATGTGATCTTGGTCTAACATCCTAAGAAGAGGGTGTTTGTTATAGACAGTAAGCTTTGCCATTCAGAAAATCCTCTCTAGCAACTCTTTCATAAACCAGAGGCATCCGCTTTCCATCTGCAATCACTCCTCTATGACCACCTGGAAATAGGCAAGCAAACTTCTTTTTTAAAAAAATATAAGCATATATTTTCAAAGAAAGCAATCAATATGAATAGAAAGTAAAGGATACAAATAATTTTAAGTTGTATAAAACATTTTGAAAAGAGTGCTTAGTTCCCTAGAAATTGATATTCTTAAATTAGTGGAATGTTTTTTATCCTCAAATTTAAATGGTATAGTCTCCTTTTTTCTCTATTATAATACCTCCAAGGACAGACATAGTTTTAAGTAACACACGACAGTTGAGATATTTAACCTTAAATGTGTGAATGCTTCTTTGACTATCAGAGCCTGGATTATGATTCTAAAAGCAGAGAAAGCATTTATAAGAAAAAGAAGAAATCAAAAACAATTATTCATAGAAAACATTTATGTCCCCCCACAAAAGATAACAATTCACTATATGAAAATGTTCAGGATTTCCCCCAGGGAAGTAAGTCTATGAATTGCTACTTTCACAATGTGCAGACCTACTACGGAGTTTGGAGACTGTAATCCCAAGTGTTCTGCACTTAAGATGTGAAGCAATGACATGAAGTATGGCTAACATATGTCCCATATTAGTTTCTTATTCCCAGTCAAATGAAATCATCCCCTCTAAATCCAATACCTGTTCATTATAGAATAGTTTTGCCAATCTCAGGAGCCTTATGGCCTACATTTATCCAGATGTTTTGATTTTTCCAACAGATGGCCCTCACAATTTTATTCCTATTTCAGTTGCTGCTGCCACTTTAAGTGTTTCCTGAAGATCTTTGGCAATTCCTTCTAAGGGCTTCATGGCACAACAGTTAGGTATCCAGGCCTTTTAGGTTGTGCTACTCACATCCTCGCACAAAACGTAATGAAATACAGACTGATACAAAGCACCAGAGATGTAAACTATTTTATTTATAAAAAATGTACTGATATTCATGAAAGGTTTATGTGCTCATGTTAGATCACATCTACAATGAAGAATTATAGCAAATGCACATTGCAAAAGTGTCAATTATACATTTATGAACATTCAGTATTCCAAACAAGTAGCTTGATTAATGATTTCACTGTCCATTCCACTGGACTTTTAATCATTTTCAGACAGTTTATACTATCTATTTGTGGTTAAAGTCCATCGATATAATGTTCAGTTTAGATTTATTGATGCAGAGAGGTTGCCAGTAGTTCACTTTAAAACGTAACATTAGCACTTTTAGCATTTTCCCCAAGTGATAGCTCAGGCCTATTAAAGACACAGAGTAATCAAACAATCTATTCTTTGCAGATTAGGTTTAAGTTTAAAGTTTTGCTAATGTAGGCTATATATAATTATGCACATGTTTCTAGTTTCCCGAATTATTCATGTTTATAATGAGAATTCCTATCATGATATGAGTTTTTCCCTTTTACAACTGAACATATTTTGTACTTTTTTTCATTATCTGAAGAGAGTTCTATAATGATTTAGAACTAAATATATTTTAATGCTTTCAGGGATATCAGAAAATTACTTGGAAGAATCTTAACTTTTGAAAATTTCTAGCAAATATCAAAGTATTTGAGATTTTTCTTACTTTTATCATTCTTTTCAGAAGTGAAGGGCCGGAGTTGTTAATTGATTAATAGTATAAGCAGGGCTTCCCTGGTGGCACAGTGGTTGAGAGTCCGCCTGCCAATGCAGAGGATACGGGTTCGTGCCCCGGTCCGGGAATATCCCATATTCTGCGGAGCAGCTAGGCCCGTGAGCCATGGCCACTGAGCCTGCGTGTCTGGAGCCTGTGCTCCGCAACGGGAGAGGCCACAGCAGTGAGAGGCCCGCGTACCACAAGAAAAAAAAAAAAAAAAATAGTATAAGCAGATGGGAGGAAAAAGAGAATAAGAGATATAGTGTGAGATAGGCCATTAAGTGTAGGGCTTAAATAATTGAAAGTCAGGTCACATATGGAATGGCTTAATGCAGAATGCAGACAAGAAATAAATAGGAAAAGATTAAGGACACTGAAAGAAATGTTACAGAACGAAATATTGATTTTTTAAGTTGAACAATATTGTTCGGCACAAAGAGCAAATAAATAATTAAAACAAAAGAAAACAATCCACAAATCTAACTGCCTTATAACTGAAAAGTTTTATATTTTTATTAGTTCCTCACAAGTTCTTCTCCGCACCTACAATTTACTCATAATTACAATCACAGTGTGGGTATATTTTTACTCTGCCTTTTCCTATTTATCTTCTAGCACAAGATACTCTCCAGGCTACTGCTATTATGTTTATATGCACTATTACGGTTCTATAACAGGACTTTAACTGCAGCCTATAGGCCAATCAGCCATTTTTGTAAATAATGTTTTATTGGAACACAGCCATATACATTTGTTTCTATATTGTCTGTAGCTGCTTTTGTGACACAACAGAACAGTTGAATATTTGCTACACAGACCATATAGCCTGCAACCCAACTGATTTAGCAACTTGCTCTTTAAGGAAAAGTTAGTTAATGTATCATAGTATCCTTTTTCTGCCATTGGACATTAAAGTTCTTTCCAAGTCTTTTCCATGTTATAATAAAATCCATATGACCACTTCCTTTTTAAAATGTTATTCCTAAAGAAACATACTGAGGGTTACTGAATTAAAACATATATGCAAAATTTTTAATTATAAAATTAATTTTAGAAGGCTTTGTACATGTGACTACAAGTACAAATTGCCAAAAGTATTGTCTCAGAGTATGAGGTTTAATAGAACTTTGCCAGTATTAAACATTATAATATATTTTATTTTTTAATAGTTTTGTCATCATTGTATTTTTGATTACAAAAGGAATACAATGCTGACAATTTTTTTAAAATTAAACTTGATAAACTGATTCTAAAATTCATCTAGAATAGAAAAAATATTACTGGGAGTTGGGTGAGAGGAAAATTTTACCAAATGTCCAAACCTGCTGTAAAACTATATTAACAAAATGGTATGGAATTGGAACAGAATTAATAAGATCAATTAAACATAAGACTTCTGAAAATATAGACATACATAATTTTGATAATTTTGTATATATTAAATATGTGATTTAATGCCATCCTATGAATGATATTTTAATAACTGACTGTTTGGAAAAAAAAGTTAAATCCTTACTTCACACCATATACAAGAAACAAATTCTAGAGGATTAACTAGTTACACATTTTTAAAAAACTATAGAAACAGGGCTTCCCTGGTGGCGCAGTGGTTGAGAGTCCGCCTGCCGATGCAGGGGACACGGGTTCGTGCCCCGGTCCGGGAAGATCCCACATGCCGCGGAGCGGCTGGGCCCGTGAGCCATAGCCGCTGAGCCTGCGCGTCCGGAGCCTGTGCTCCGCAAGGGGAGAGGCCGCAACAGCGAAAGGCCTGCGTACCGCAAAAAAAAAAAACCAAAACTATAGAAACAATAATTATAAGGAAAATTTAACTTGGATTAGTGAAGGCCTACCTAATTAATTAGCAAAACATAAAACACAAATACTCAAAGAAAAAGACTAAGATGTTTGCCTACATTTTAAAAGAAAATAAAACTTCTCTATAGGAAAATAATCATACTCAGAATCTTAAAAAATAATAACAGGGAGAATGTATTTGGAACCTATTTATAATATATACAGATTAATAGGTAATATTAATATACACACACAACCATTAAATCAGTACAGATATAAATTCATCAACTTTTTAGAAGAGTGTTTGGAATTACATTAAAATGTAAATGCCTATCTTCAATTTAATAATTCTACTTCCAGATATACTTGCACAAGAAAAGTTATAGGCTTGTAATAATGAAAACTGTAAATAAACTAAAAGAATACACAATAATTAAACATATTTAAAGTATCCATAATATGAATTTCTATTAAATACTTTGAAAGAGCAATGTAGATTTATATAAACTAATATGGAAAGAAACTCTCCAACATATATTGGGATTCAACAAAAGCAAATTATAGACAAGTTTAGAATAAGATCCTACTTATATAAAGTACATATATAACAAAATTATGTTTATATTATTTAGCTATGTTTCAGGACTTATTCCAATCATTTCCATTTTTAGATGCACATATGTACAGACATATATATATATATATATATATATATATATATACAAGCAGAGATAAAGCTATTCCTAATGGATTAGGAAAGGCAAATCCAATTCTTCTTTTGGATTAATTATGGAAAGTGTTGGGAAAAAAGTCTCAGTCTTGGAAGACTTGGATTCAGAAGAAATATACAATTAAGGACTAAAGAGAGGATGTACAATCCTCCCGCATGATGCTTGCAACAAATCTACTTTACCAGTAATATTCTTTGTGTCCCTCTACTCTGCAACCTTAAAATACCTGTCAAATGACTTTAGAATTAATGTAGGTCTCTTCTGTCCTGTTGACCACTGCATTGCCAAGCAGCCAGGGTAATGTCTGATGCATAGGAAGCACTCAATTAATATTTGTTAAATTAGTAATATAAGATTTAATCTTTAGATTACTAACATAAAATCATGTTTAGAGGCAGGGTTTATAAAACTAAACTGCAGTTTGGACACGGCACACATTCTTCATCTATCCATTTGTTAAACTAACATGTACGTATTTATGTACGTATGCATTCATCACATCTTTATTATACATAAGGCAGTCATGGCTTCTGCTCTCAAGTCACTTATACTGTATTGGTGGCCGGGGATGGGGGGAATAGACAATAATCAAATAAATCATTTAGCAAGAAAAGATTAAGTGATTAATGTGCTTTATGATAGATAAAGATATCTATCTATCTTTATCTGTAGATAAAGGTAAGGGGGGATAGATAGTGATTCAGGGGCTACCTTTGGCTGAGGAATGAGGAAAGCCTTCTCTGAGAAAGTGACCTGAAGCCAGTGATTTCAGTGGTGTGTTTGGGGTGGGTGGTGTGTGATTTTGCCCACTAGGGGATCTTTGGTCATGTCTGGAAACATTTTTCTCTTTACTACTTGGGGGAGTGGAGAGGTGTTCTACTGGCATCTAATAGACAGAGTCCAGGGATACTCCTGAATATCCTATAAATCACAGGATTCCTGTCCCCACCACAAAAATTTAGCCAGACCAAACGTTAACAATGCAGAGACAGAGAAGTCCTGCACAGAGGTAAAGTCGATAGGGCAAAATTTAATCAACCTTAAGTTGCTTGCTGGAAAAGCATCCCAGCAGAGGAAATGGCTATAGCAAATACCCTAAAATAAGAACATTCTTAATGTGCTTGAGGAATGGATGGGAAGAAACCTATCTTGAGAAAGTAGAAGGAAAGATAGAAAGGAAACAGGTAGAAAGGGTTTGCAGGAAGGGGTCTGAATATATTACAAATGCAATGGGGAGATAAGGGAGAGGCTTATTCTGGAGAGCAGCATGCTGTGTTTTGCATTTTTATAAGATCACTTTGGATGCTTCCTGCAGGAAAGAAAAGAGGAAGAGAGCCACAGCATTATGTGAAGAGAAGAAATAATTTCAAAGGGAAAAGAACACATTGGTCACTTGTGTGAAATGCTGCTAAAAGTCCAGTCATTTTGTGACATTAACATTTTTCCTTTCTCATTTGCATTATCTGGGTCCACCATACACTGAGTTCAGTCTAGTACTGAACACCGTGCTAACAGGTATACCTACATTATGTAACAGAACCTGTGTAACAACCCTGTGAGGAACATACATATTACTATCTCAATTAACAAATGAGAAATCTGAGATCAAATGAATTTAAATAATTTACCTATTATCCCTGAAATAATAAGTGGCAGAGCTCAGATCCAGAGCTCATACCTACATTTCTTCAATCCATGTTCTTAAACACTCTGTATGAACTTCTAAGTGAGTTAAGCATAGGTAAGAGTTACATATTGCTTTAGCAAGGAATCCTAGATTTTTTACATGACATTTTGGTCTCAACCAAATGACATATAACAACAATTTTTAGCATTTATTTCTTCAATCAGTAATACAGACATTGAGGGCTTCCCTGGTGGCGCAGTGTTTGAGAGTCCGCCTGCCGATGCAGGGGACACGGGTTCGTGCCCCGGTCCGGGAAGATCCCACATGCCGTGGAGCGGCTGGGCCCGTGAGCCATGGCCGCTGAGCCTGCGCGTCCGGAGCCTGTGCTCCGTAACGGGAGAGGCCACAACAGTGAGAGGCCCGCGCACCGCAAAAAAAAATAATAATAATACAGACATTGAGCAAGACTGTATTTTATGATAATCATTGGGTCTTCAAGCTTCCCAGAAGTTTCTTTTTTTCTAGATCTTAGTACAGGTATTGCCTTCAAGGAGCTGTTACTTTTAATAACACATCTTTGATCACTTTTTCTCCCCCAATATCCCATTTTACACCTTCTATTGTTCTCTGAGTTCTCCTGCTACCCGTGGTATAATCCTTATCTTTTTTCCTCCCCACTCCCAACTCCATGATGTTACCTCTCAGTTGGTCATGCATTTAAGTAGCTATAGCTCTTTGGAATGTTCTACCCTTCATGAGTACAAAATAGAGCTGGATCCTGACAATGCCTCATTTCCAGTTTGTTTTTTTTTAATTGATTTTTATTGGAGTATAGTTGAGTTACATTGTTGTGTTAGTTTCTGCTGTACAGCAAAGTGAATCAGTTATACATATACATATATCCATTCTTTTTTAGATTCTATTCCCATATAGGTCATTACAGAGTATTGAGTAGAGTTCCCTGTGCTGTACAGTAGGTTCATATTAGTTATCCATTCTATATATAATAGTGGGCATATGTCAATCCCAACCTCCCAATTTATCACTTTCCCTCCCACCTTTCCCCCTTGGTAACCATAAGTTTGTTCTCTATATCTGTGACTCTTTTTCTGTTTCGTAAATAAGTTCATTTGTACCATTTTTTTTAGATTCCACATATAAATGATATCATGTGATACTTGTCTTTCTCTGTCTGACTTACTTCACTCAGCATGACAATCTCTAGGTAAAAAAACTGAAAAGAGAGCTACCATACGATCAGGCAATCCCACTCCTGGACATATATCTGGAGAAAACCATAATTCAAAAAGATACATGCACCTCAATGTTCATTGCAGCACTATTTACAATAGCCAGGACATGGAAGCAACCTAAATGCCCATCGATGGAGGAATGGATAAAGAAGATGTGGTACATATATACAATGGAATACTACTCAGCCATCAAAAAGAATGAAATAATGCCATTTGCACCGACATGGATGGACCTCATTCCCAGCTTTGAGTAACTATGAGAAGTCCCTCCAGGAACAGGGAAGGGAGAATTTGATGGAAATCACCCATTGACATATATGAAAAAATGTTTTTTTTCTTGTTAAGTAAGAAGGAGTCAGTATCTCTGACCATCTTTTACCTCCTGGTAACTTCCTTGCTATCCCTGGACATCATTTTGCTTTCCCCACCCCAATTGTACCTACCCATTTTTTTAGAATAGCTTTCATGGCTCTCATTTTATTTATGTTCATGAGACTTATTCCCAGTGTCTCTGGGACCTGACTAGCATTTATGCATTTGTTGAGATTCTATTTCATTATGTCTGCATGAAGTCTAACAAATAAACAGGAATCCCAGTGGCCTTCTGATATTAAAAATTGCTAGAAAGATATATGAAAATTAGATCCTCTCTGTGATCTATATCTCAATAGTGGTAACCACTAAAAGATAAACATGTACATTGAAATGGCCACTAAAAGATAGGATATAAGTAATCAATAAAACTAAGCCATATTCCAATCCTTTCCATTTCTATAGCTGTTGATCCTTATAATCAATATTTTCATTGTTATTCAAGAAAGTGGTAGACTACAGGTGGCTCTAAATATTCTAAATAAATTTCCAGACATTATGAAATCTGTTTCTTATGTTACCACATTTACTGCACATAAGATTTACAGAAAGTCTCTAAAGCTTGCAGATCTGTTTCTTTTTTTGTTTTTGTTTTGTTTTGAGACATATACCTAACTACACCATAGAACTGTTGTGATAATTGAAGGAGATAAAACAGTTGACAGTGCTTTGAAAACTACAAAAAATAAAAGTCAGGTTATTCATATATAGAAGTGGAAATTATCTGCATATCTGCAGTTAAGTCAAAATAAAGTGTGTATTTATAGATGCTATATATTTAACAGTTGTAAGATAATCACCATCCAGTCTGAAAAGACAAAAGACATGACCTTCTACAATAAGCGTCCTCACCTAGCAGAGATCAAGTTCTATTCCAACCAGTTTGGCACCTGTGGAAATCTTTGTGTTTGATGATGACATTCTATTGTAAGCATCAAAGTTTTACAGGAATGAAAGAGAAAAAAAATTAGACATTGGTTTACCTGACACTGAGGCATGTATAAATAAGCTGAACTCCCAGTCTCTAATAAAAAGCTAATGCTTTGTTCTCAAAAGGGTTTGTGACAAGGTTCCTCCTTTCTCCAATACTGAAATAAATGGAGGATTGTAGAGGAAAATACAAGAGATTAAAGGCCTTTATTTCTATACTGTTAAATTACAGCAGCTTGAACATATCGTTTGGTTGTCATCTAATTGAGAAGTTCATTCAATGGAAGTGGTACCCAAACTCACCTTGACACCTGATTTGTCATGGAAGATAAAAATCGAACATTGTTTGGATCAGTTTTAAGAATGTGGCTAAAGAGGATTTCTGTCATATCTTTTTTTGATCCTTCCTTGCTTGCAAAATTATACTTCACTATAGTTCGGTAAGTAATGGTGATGACATATGAAAGTCCTTCTCTAACAAACCTGATTATCTACTTTTTCCCAAAGGAATCCCTTTGATGTTGCATCATGTAGAGGGTGGCTAGCAAAGGTTAAACACATGAAGAAAATTCTTAACATTTTTACAACTGTAATTGCAATTTGATGCAAAGTTTCGTATAAGATCACTAAACCTAGAAAAGCAATGGAATAATTTTGTAACTCTTGTTGGTATTTTTAAAATGAAATTTCCTATTTCTTTATCTAACACTGACAGAGCGATATACAGCTTACCTCTTCCGTCTTCATTTATTAAACAGTTGAATTCAAGAGGTACCAATCCATTGCCTATGGAATAGTAGAGGTTTTTGGACCTAGGCTTGATACAACATAGGAATATGCAACTATATCTCTTTACCAGCTGCATCACATAATATGAACCAATGGATTTAGCAAAGGCCATTTCCATGCTGTAATTGATGAACTAACATTTCTTAGTGTCATATCCATAGCGACATCATAAAATAATCGTGGCTGATCCTAATTTAGAGCTATCTGGGTTAGCGAATTTAGGTATGGCTAACAAAATATGTTCAATAAAAGCACTTGCCGATTTATCTGACATTCAATTTACTGTGCCAGTTTTAAAACATTTTAGTATGGAATATATAATGTGAACTTTTTAATCGTCTATGAGGTAGTCTGTCCAGTGGATGAAGAAACAGACTCAGAGAGATGCAAGGTTATGAGCCTAGAGGAAGATATGGTAGCATTCACTCTTCATGTGCAATTTCATTTCTATACAGTTTTAGTTGCTTATTTTCCCTTATAATGTTGTGATTGAGGATTTCTCTTTCTTAGTGTTTAGCTCCATATAAAAACTATACCTTCCCCTCCACCCCCACTGAGGCAAGTTCTTTTTACATTTCCGTCCATGTCTCCTTTCTTCCTCTCCCTACTTTTTGTTTCCTGGAGGCCAGATCTGGAATGTCTTACTGAAACCCTGGAGTCCTGGGCTGTAATCGTAGTCTGTCAGCTCTTCAATGAGCATCAGGTTTTGCACTTGGGGGATGTGGCTGATAACTCTAATTCAGAGGGTTGTGAGGATGAAACGAGCTGGCCTAAGTAGATACCTCACAGGTAGCATGTAGAAGATTTGACAAAAAAAAAAAATATTCCTCACACTGATATGCAGAATTTACAAGTCATTTGAACTTCCCATACCAAAAGGTTTAGTTGCTTCTTATATAAATACCCTATATTACCAGGTAGATTGTATGCTCAGAGATAATCTGTGTTGTACACACAATCAGTATCCTTCATCTAACAGTATTTTCTATACAGAAGGTAAATAAACAAATGGATAGCTGAATGGATGAATGAATGAAGGTTCTTGTTTTGGTCCCCATTTTGACAGTTATTTCAGTGTGAAAGAGACTCAGTGTACATTTGTTGGTGCCTCCATTTTAGGAAGAGTAATATAGAGATGAACTATGTTTAGGACCTACGTAACCAAGATAAAGATGATTCCTGTGAAGGCTGACAGCGTGCAACGAATATCTGGGAAGCTTTGGGATATTCTGAACCAAACACCAAGTATGTGTGTGTATATATATATATATATATATATTTTTTTTTTTTTTTTTCCGGTATGTGGGCCTCTCACTGTTGCGGCCTCTCCCGTTGCGGAGCACAGGCTCCGGACGCGCAGGCTCAGCGGCCATGGCTCACGGGCCCAGCCGCTCCGCGGCATGTGGGATCTTCCCGGACCGGGGCACGAACCCGTGTCCCCTGCATCGGCAGGCGGACTCTCAACCACTGTGCCACCAGGGAAGCCCCTCAAGTATATATTTTAACTCTCTCACTTCATGCTCTATTCCCAACTAATTAGCTTCCGATTCCACTTAAAAACATCAGCAAAAATAATTCCCTGAATGATAAAGGTCAATCATGTTTTTCCTGGCCAAAAAATGTCTAACTCTATATACTTTATAATTAGAGGAGATTTGCTTAAATTCAGCATTTCAAATTTGCAATGCAAGTTCATATTCATTTCAACTCTATTTCCTTTTCATTTTACCAAAGATAAATTAATAACCGGGTTATTACTCTGGTAAAGAAGCCATGGGAAGAATTGTTTTTCTCTCTGGCAACACAAACTTGAGGTTTCTATGTATCTGTTTCCCTTCAATCTACTGCATGCCTTATATCAGGGCCCCCTTCTGTTGCCATTCAGGATGTTTACGAGCCACCTTCTCGACTGGCATTTGGTCAGGTTGGCATTGAGGTCCTTTCTGTTAGTGTGCTACTCAGTGTCTTCTGGCAACAAAAAACAACCAATAGGAAGCAAATAAACAAACAAAAAACCCAGCAGCAGCAGCAAAAACGACAACAAATAATGCCATAGCTTCCAAAGGTCAACAGAGAGGATTTCTGGATTATCCACTATTTGGGATAATCTTCACTCCTGATCTCCAGTATTAGCGTGCCTAATCCAGAATTCCTTGCATGTGACCTGACTTGTCTGCAAAAGAGCCATAAAAATCTCTGGCCCTTAGAGCAGTTTCTATGAATGAAATTAATTAAGAAAAAGAATTTGAGGTCCTCGGATGGGAATCATGGCAAAGCATTTTTAAATTATCGCGTCGTGACTGGATATTGGAGTAAATTCTTTGATCTCTTTTCTTGTTAACGAGATGATGTGATATTTTAAAGGCAACCATTCCATTTTGAAGGTCTGCTGACATCACAAACCATCAGAGCACGGAGGGTATGGAAATAAGATACCCACTTCTCTCTGCTTCCTCTTACTGATTTCACGCAATGACCTTGCAGTTATTAAATATAGGCCAACTTGCACTCTCAGACCTCAGGCAACCTCTTTTTTAAGTGATCGCTTACTCCCCAACATTTCTACTAAAATTTGATGCTTAAAGATCACTTAATGGAGGCAACCAATTTATCCCTGTCCCTTGGGTGGTCCCCCAGGGCAGTTTTTGCTGTTTCAACACAATTACAAAATGCTTCCAGGCTCTGTGAACTTGGTTATACAAGAAGGTTATGGCAACAAAGACTGTTTTCTTTGGAAAATTGTTACAAAGTGCTGACCTTCCTAAAGTATACAGCATTCTGAAAAGCCTAAAAGCCCAGATGCTTAACACTGTGAGAGGCAGTGCCAAATTCTGGAACCAGAGACAGGAGTTAAAGTGCAGGATGAATTGAACCAAGACAAGAAGGAAGAGAACGTTCTTTCAGGAACACTTATTTCATGTCCTGTAGCCAGGATTCAAACAAAATTCCCTTGTTGACTCGAAAGTGTGTTTAGGAGAATCTGACCTAGGAATGGGTTGAAGTCTCATACACGGTGCAGAGAGTTGAAGAAAAGCCAGGATGATTTTGGAGACTATAGTGAGAAGCAGAAGCTCATTTGATGCCCCGCTGCTTTCGTGTTAAACATCAAGGGCTTGATTCAAACCACTACGTATACAATCCAGGCAAGACAATGGATAAGTAAGACAAAAAACATTGGGTATAGCCTCAGGTTTTCTCCATATTCATTACACGGTGTCCACACGGCAGGCACATATTATTTTACTGAAAAAGGCATGTTTCCTAACCTTGCAGACAGCTGTGAGGGAGGATGTTCTCTGGGGAAAGGGAGGGGCTGGGAGGGGTGGGGAGGTCAGTGAGAGTCCCCCTCCAACCACAAAGGCAATTACTGTGACAGCAGCAGTCCCCCCTCCCTGCTTCCCCAAGGGCAAAACACTATGGGATACACCGGACACTCTTCTCCAAATCCACAGGGATCTCCCATTTCCATTCACTTTATTTGGTTCTGTTCTGCCATGCAATGAGGACACGTAAATGAATAAGACAATAGCCCTCTCCTTGACACCTGGGGGCTTCATCAAGCACCTTTGCAGAAACAAGTGGCCTAGGCAACACTGCAAGCAATAGCCTTAAGGCTAGAAAGTCAATATTTGTAGTATAGTGATTTCATGATACATGGATTTTACTGGAATTTTAAAATGCATTCATAGCAGTTTAAGTGGTTATGGTGTAACCAGGACTAGAACTGCATCCAGTTAATGTTCCACAATTTACTTAAACATTTCCTTATTAACAGGCAATTTCATTAATTTCTGTCTCGTATTTTTTATTTTCTTACATTTTACTATGTATAATATGAACTGCATTGTCCTCTGTCAAGCATTTTTCTTGTGTGGACTTTTTGTAGGGCAAATCCCTAGGACAGGAATTATGGAGGCAAAGCACATAACTACTCCCAGGGTTCTTGGATATATTTGGATAGCCTAGGGTTAAAGAATAATAGAAAGAAGGTATATTGGTTCTCTTTTTGATTGCTTCAATTTCCTCTTGAGTACAATTTTCTACATGCTGAGAAACATAAAACAAACATTGGTAAGAGAGCATTACAGTTTTAGGAGTTCTGTTGATAATCATCTACCCTTTAAGTGAGGTCAAGCTCTTAAGGTACTTAGAGAATTGCAAAATAGATTGCTAAATAACTGTCTGTTAACCGGAAAACTTGTGGAGAGATCATGGAAAACTGGAAATGTCAAAAGGTAAGAGACTGTAACTTCTTTTAATTGGAAATTGAATATTTTTAATAGTTTGATGTTTTCAATAATGTCCACTGAACTTGCCAAATAAGACTCTTCAGAACTTTTTTTCTCATGATGAGTGAGGACCCTGAGAATTTAATGGATCCTAATTTCCTGGAGCAAATAAACATGTCCACACTTGAACATTTATTTGAGTGTGTAACATAGGAGTCAAACGCCATGGGATTCTATTGTGCAGAAGCTGCTAAACGTGTCAAATGATGTGGCCATTTTGTGATACAAGGTAACTTCTACCACTGATAACCTGAGACCTATAATGCTTATTTAATTTGTGATCTATTGATTTTGTTTAAAAAAGATCATCCAAGACATTTGTCTTTGTCTTTCTGACTTACTTCACTTACTATGATAATCTCTAGTTGCATCCATGTTGCTACAAATGGCATCATTTCCTTCTTTTTTATGGCTGAGTAGTATTCCATAGTATATATGTACCACATCTTCTTTATCTATTCATCTGTCAATGGATATTTAGGTTGTTTCCATGACTTGGCTGCTGTGAATAGTGCTGCTATGAACATAAGGGTGTGTGTATCTTTTTCTTTTAATAGATCTTTATTGGAGTATAATTGCTTCACAATACTGTTAGTTTCTGTTGCACAACAAAGCGAATATGTGGAATCTAAAATATGGCACAAGTGAACCTGTCTGCAAAACAGAAACAGACTCACAGACATAGAGAACAGACTTGTGGTTACCAAGGGGGAGGTAGGTGGGGGAGGGAAGGACTGGGAGTGTGGGATTAGCAGATGTAAACTATTATATATAGCATGGATAAACAACAAGGTCCTACTGTATAGCACAGAGAACTCTATTCAGTATCCTGTGATAAACCATAATGGAAAAGAATCTTAAAAGAAGAATGTCTATCTGTGTATAACTGAGTCACTTTGCTGTACAGCAGAGGTTGGCACAGCACTGTAAATCAACTCTACTTCAATAAAATAATTAACCAAAAAAAAAGAAAAGATCATCCAAGACAGAACAGAGTAAGAACTCAGACATCCTCAGATTTTTGCCTAGTTTATCTACAAGTGATTTGTTTGTGGGATGTAATTATACCTACTATTAGATCCCATTACAAAAGTGTATATAATTTAGGAGTGGAGTGTCCCAGTAACCTCAGTGAACTATGAAATCACCAATGACAGACCTATATTGACAGTTTGTGGCCAAATTTGAAAGACCTAAATATTTGAAGATACCATACAAGTTCATAGAATATATTATCTACAGATTCAGCTGGTTCTAATCATGGTATAGTATTTGCATTCTGTGAAGCGCAGAAATCACTGGAGACATATGATGCAATCATGGAACAAACATCGACTGCACGCTCATCTACTGACCAGTCAGGCACTGTTCTAAGCATTAACATGTATTAACCCCATTTGATTCTAATAACAGTCCTATGCAGAAAGTGCTAGTAAATTCCCCATTTTTACAGATGTGATTACTAAGGCATACAGAATATCAATAGCTTAGCTAGCTGAAGTTTACCCTGTTACAAAATGGCAGAGTCTAGATATAATACAGTAAAAAGAATATGGAATTCCAGATGAGAAAACCAGGTTTCAATTCCTTGCTCCTTTACCTGCTGCTTGTGACATAACAGGCAAGTCCTTGAAACTCTGGTACGGAGGGTCTGGGTTTGAGGGGGACTTCCACCTGCTTGCCCTTTTAAAATTTTGAATTTTCAAACACCTCTTAAGTGAAATTTCAGAAGTAGTACTTCGTAAGGTAAATATTATAAAATGAAAAATGACACAATTGAATTTCAAGTGTCTTTTCTCATGTTTTTGTGCTTTTGAAAAAAATACTCAGTGAATTACAAAAGTACCTGTTGCAAAAGCACTCTGTAAATTGGAAATAACCTTGCAAATGTTAGCTATTATTGCCACTGCTGCGCCTTCTGCTTAGGTGTTTATGCTAATGAGACATGGTCAAATATTTTAATCTCTTGCTATTTGAGTAAACATTTACTGGTATAACCTCAATTTCAGATTTTGATGAATTATACAGGAACTAAAATACAGAAAGCATTGTCAAGCGTTATTTATTAACTGAATATTTCTATTCCTTCCCAGCAATCAAATTCATCTTCCCCATTAAAGAGAAAACAAGAAAAGTGGACCAAAGCCTCCTTACAATTTATATTCTGAATAATCTACTCTGTCACTAGAACACAAGTCACTATCCTACACCGATCACTATCTTAGTAATTTGATTTCAGGATTTAGTTTTGGAGTCAGGCAGACATGGAATTTAAACCTATCTTGCTTATAAATTGCTGCGTAATCCACCCAAATTATTTAATCTTTCTAACTCCCAGTTTATTAATCTAAAAGATAAGAACAAGAACACTGAATTCTCATGCATTCTGAGACATTATCATTACTCAATGACATCATCATTACTCAAGAATGCCATCCTTAAGGTATCAAGATGACATTTTAATGACTCCTATTCTTTTTTCTATAAAAATTAGCAGATCTCTTGAAAGTGTTGTATAAACCTTCCTACCTTCCTGAAACAGAAAAAGAGAAGCCATAACTACCAACCTGCCTAGTGGATAATGCTGACAATTGAGTATCAAGTTTTACCTGGAAAATTCAGTTCACTTACTTCCTTTAAAACACAAGTAGCAGGAAGCCATTGATAATCTATTATTCTAAATACAACATCTAGAATCATGCTTATAATATTTGGATCTCAATTGAGTCATAGGCCTAAAATGATGGCCTAACAAATTTCATAGGAGTTTGCATTTATTTAGTGAACACTGGGCTTTTTCGCCAAGGAAAAAAACCAAATGTCTAGAGAAATCCAGGACAGATTCTATGATGGATACAATTTCATGTGGAATATACATATGGAAAAGATGTTAATTAGTTAAACTCATGGGAATTCAGAAAACGCTCTGCCAAATGCAAAAGACTGTGTAATAGTGCAGTTCATTCCTCTTGCCCCTAAGTCTACAACAGGACTGAACTTTAGAGTCATCTGGGGAGTTTTTGGACTCCCCAGATGCAGACCCAAAACAGGCATTAATGATTATTAAAGTGCCCGGAAGATTCCAATGTCTATCCAAGGCTGAGAATCTCTGTTTTTTTCGGGGTTTTTTGTTTTTTTTTTGTGGTATGCGGGCCTCTCACTGTTGTGGCCTCTCCCGTTGCGGAGCACAGGCTCCGGACGCGCAGGCTCAGCGACCATGGCTCACCGGCCCAGCCGCTCCGCGGCATGTGGGATCCTCCCGGACCGGGGCACGAACCCGTGTCCCCTGCATCGGCAGGCGGACTCTCAACCACTGCGCCACCAGGGAAGCCCAGAATCTCTGTTTTAAGGCAGTTTAGTCCGTGTTTTCACCTTCAACTTTTTTTTTTTTTTAAAGAATTTTTTTTTTTTTTACATTTTATTTATTTATTTATTTTTGGCTGTGTTGGGTCTTCGTTGCTGCGCGCGGCTTTCTCCAGCTGCGGTGAGCGGGGGCCACTCTTCATCGCGGTGCGCGGGCCGCTCACTGTCGCGGCCTCTCTTGTCGCGGAGCACAGGCTCCAGACACACAGGCTCAGTAGTTGTGGCTCACGGGCCCAGTTGCTCCATGGCATGTGGGATCTTCCCAGACCAGGGCTCGAACCCGTGTCCCCTGCATTGGCAGGCAGATTCTCAACCACTGCACCACCAGGGAAGCCCTCAACCCGTTTTATGAGAAGCACATGAGGATAAAATTTTTGAGAAACCAAGGTAGAGCACTTTATAAGAGGCACGGTCCCCAACTGAATATTTTAGAATGAGCCCTTTAGAAAAGCTTATGTAAAACTCTAAAGGCATTAATTTTTTTTAAAGAAATAGTCAGCGGGTAGTAGAGTGGTTGCAACACAGATTTCACATGATGTCAGCATCACCCCATGTCACTACTTTAAAAGATGATGGAATCATCTGCTTCCATTTTTCCACTGATAAAAACCTCATGTCAGAGTGAGGCCTGATGACTTGAGCCTCATTTAGCCATAAACATGGGAAATGACAGACACTTCTGCTGGATGTTTATGAAAAGCCAAACCACTATGTGCAGCTTTTTTTGGCCTCAATGCAAGTAAACAAGAATTCGTCTGTGCCCAGTTGGTATCTGATGGGCCACTATGGAATGCTCTCAAAATGTGTGCAACACAGAGTAGTTCAGCTGCTGCTAGTTAGGCCGGTTGGTTGGAGCACAGTACTATGAAGCCAATGTTATGGGTCTGGGCAATTTGAATTCCTCTGTTCCATGGCCACAGACTTTACCACTAGCCTCAGCCAGCTGCCCCGAAAATATGCGCCCTTGGTCACAAAGCAGACTGGGTGAGAAAATGCAGATGAATCAGTTCAAATCTTCCACCACAACTAGAAAAACAATTCGAAGCACATGCTCAGCTGACTATAGATGCATGGCATTATCTTCACACACAACGCACAGCCATCGTGCTCCATCCAGTTGTGATTTTGTTTGCTGCCATTTCAGCACACTGAGAAAATGTGACACCACTTTCTACTCTAGTAGTCTATAGGGAGTTTATACTCTGTATGTACTGTGTGTCTGCTTTTAGAATATGATTACGAGTAGTAGTCATAACCATGTAGTAAATCTCACTGAAAACTCATCTTACAGGAACAGAGGAGTGCCAGACATCTCACCTTACTTGCTCTTTTCCCTTCTCCCTTTGTTTAGATATAGAGGTTAATGGTTCCAAGACCACATTCTACAAATGAGTCTTGAACTATCTACCACTGGTAAGCTCAGAAATTTCATCTCCTTAAACCATGATTAAGGTGTGTGCCTTCTTCCTTCATCTTTGTTATAAGAGTTTTTTTTCACCTTAGCACCTTAGTATTGTACTAAGTTTAATCATCTTCTGGAGCAACTCAACTCATATAATAGGAGGAAATCTCACAAAGAAAATGACATACTGGTAAAGAATTTGCTAGTTCTCAGGGTACTTACTTATATAGGTTTCCTGGTATTATTGTAAAGGCCACTTACATTAACATTTTCCTATCATACAAATTATAAGATCAGTGCCCAGAGAAGGGAAGAATAAGCAGGCTATTTTTAAGACATTATTCCCAGCTATAATCCATATTGAACTTCAATAAACACACAAGCAGATGCACACTCACACATATCTATTTCTTATTTAAGAAATAAGATCTATAGTGATTTGGATAATACTCCTAAAATGAGTGAAAAGTCTATGCTTTTATGTTTTTTGTTATGTGAGCATATTGGCCTACCTTTTCAAATTTTCACAATAAAATACATATCACCAGCAAACAGTAGATTGAATCACTATTACACATAATTCTAAATTAAAAGACAATGACCTTGTTATGGACATTAACTGTAAAAGGAATTGGATGTTATTTATTTTGCCATCTTTTAGAATTTCATTTGTAAAAGATGAGGAAATCCAATTAGGCAACCTATTTGCTACTATTGCTGTTTTTCAAAGTTGTCTCTCTACTGAACTTTGTAGTTTGGTTCTAATGGGAGAAGCGCTAGCAACATTAAACTGAAAGATGAGAATATGGGGTGAACAGTAAGTTGGTGGCTTGGTATATGACTTTAAAATAGCTTGAGTATAAAATATTTTAAGACTAGTAAAAATTTTAAGTCATGGCAAACAGAATGAGCTTATTAAAAATGTATTCTACTTGGTTTAACACATAATCTGTTGTAGACCCTTTACATTTCTTTCAGCAAAATGTTATTGAGCACCTAGAATATGCAATCATTCTGTCATGTGCAGGAAATACAAGCTGATTATGATAAGGTCTCTTCCCTCCATATGTAGCAATATCCAGTGTAAAACAAAATGCAATTCACCATGTTGAGTTCTATGATAAAGGTATATACAGGTGACAGTGGTGCCCTGAGGACTACTATTAGAGGAATGGAGGAAAGGCCCCACAAGCATGATGCTTGAGTTGTAAATTTCTAAGAATGAGTTGCAGATAGGTGTTGAGAGTTAGAGTCGGCCAACTGTACAGTGGTTCAGACCCCAGACTAGGATCCACAAACCTTGTTTCAATTCTTGGCTGTTATACTTCCTAGTTGGATGATGTCCTTCTATCTTTGCTCTGTTGGCACTCATTTTTCTAAGGTAATATTCTTTACAACCCTGGTTTCAGTGATCATTTATTTCCAAACGATTTACAAATCTCCAGCCAAGATCCCTTTGCTGAATTCCCCAACCATGTATCCTACCACTCACTTCACATTTCCACTTAAATATCCCTTAGGCAATTTAAGCTTAGTATGTCCGGTACTGAATTTATCATCGTTCCCAATACACATGGTTGTATTTCTTTTCTTCCTTTTTTCTCACTTGATAAATGACTCTACCACACAACTAATCACTTAAGCAGGAGACCTACGATCATTCCAGGAGTTTTTCTTCTTCATTCCTTATCACAGCTCTTTTCTCTGTATTCTGCATATGCTCAGCTATCTAATACATATACTCCTCTTCTTTCTTGTCACTTAAACCTTGGTTGAGATTTGGGAGGGTGGGGAAATTGTTGCAATATCCTCCACTGCTCCTTTACTTTTTTTCCCACTTCTTAAATTCTCTTTGCTACAACAGCCTTCAAGTTTTCTACCTCTGGCCTATCCTCAACTCCAATATCTTCTCTTCACTACTCCTAGAATTACCTTTCTAAAACATCACCCTTCAGCTCACAATCCTTCCTATGTCCTTGCAGATAAAACCTAAACTATAATATTTTTTTCCAAGGTCCATCATAACTTTCCCCCTGACCTCTTCTCCAGCTTTGTCTCTTTATTGCTCTCCCATTAAACCTCTTTGCTCTAGCAAGGTAGAATTACTTACATTTTTCTAAATGTACCAATGTCACATTTTTGCCCTTTCTATCTGTCTTTTTCTGTCAGTCTCTTGCTTTCTCCCTCATGTGTGCCCGTGTCCATGCACACATTCACACACACACTCAGAAACACCCACTACACATGTCTGCACTTGCTGTTTCAGATAAGTACACTGCACCTGTTGTTCCTATAAGAACAATAACCTTCCCACATCCTTCCAAATGTGATTAACTCTTCTTTGACCTTCAACACAGAGGTCAATCTTCTGGAAAGCCTTTCTTGTTGGCTTCTCTCCCTTCCTCTTTGAATCAACTGGGTTAAGTTCCCTTACTGCAGTTCATATGTGACTGTAATTGTTTCCTTTTCTAATTCCTCTACCAGACTGCAAGCAATTTAAATGCATCACTGGTCTAAATATCTACAGCAATAAACACTGTGCTTAGCACATAACACCAACTTAATAAACATTTCCTGAAATAAAACCAAAGACAACTCACAATTTCCCAAGTGGTAACTGTGTCTCTCTATAATATGACCTCTTCTCTTTCCAAGTCTCTTCCTTGGTTCATATTCCCTCCCCCTCCAGTGCCACTAGATATTTCTCCTAAACAACACTTCTCTTCTGCAAAGCCCCTTTCATTTACCCTTTGCTTACAGCAGTGCTTCTAAGGTGGGGATGGTTTTACCCCCAGGAGACACTTAGAAATATCTGGAAACGTTTCTGATTGTCACAATTGAGATGGGGGGTAAGGGATGCTACTGGCATCTAGTAGATTGAGATCAGGGGTGCTGGTGAACATTCTACAATGCAGAGGATACCTCCCCACAACAAAGAATTATTGAGTCCAAAATGTCAATAGTGTCAAGGCTGGGAAATGCTGGTCTATAGTATATGAACAAACATGCTCACTATCAATCTGCATGTCTATGAAACATTCCCTCAAGTAATGTAGAAAATATGGTGACTAAAACTCACAACAGCTGGCCAGGTGCCCATCTGCTAGGCTGTAAAAAACAGAGATGCTGCAATGGCCTCAGACTTCAGGATAATCTCCTGTGGTCCAGGAGGCGGTGGAGGCACCGGCAGAGCCCAGGACAGATTTCACATAGACAAATACTGATAAAACTGCTTGTCTTGACCTTGCAGCCATACACCAGAGAGGCTTCCTATAGGAAAGTCTTTGAACACTAACATTAAGGGTTTTTAAATGTTTGTTATATGTGAAATAGTATCTCTGCAACAGGATGGAATTGACAGGGCTCTATGACTGTATCACCAGGGAGCAACTCAGGCACTGTAGAAAATGAAGCTCAATAGTCTCAAGAAAGCATTAGAATTGATTAGTTATCATCTCTATCATTCAAAATTTACTATAGAATTTGAAATCCAAGGAATTTATTGACCCAACTCTGTTTTCCATCCTTTTTGCTGAAATAATTTTAAAGTAACGGGAAATAACTAGGGGCAAAAATATTAGATTTTATTTTTCAATTTACCTTAGCCAATGCGAATCTAGTAGTAAATTGGGCTACAGGTTTACATGTTAAGTTGCCAGCTATTAAATTTGTCAGGATTTTTTTTTTGTGGAAGAAAGAACAGTTATGCTACTTTGACTTGGCAGTGAGGCAGTGGTGGGTAATTTGTTCAACACTGTGACAGTAATAACCAAGGCATTAGGACATTGTAATAATATCTACATTTGCTCTGGGAACAGTGTAGTTGTCAAAATTCACACTGCAAAAAAATGGGCAAATGAAGTTTTGAGGGTAAGCAACATTACCCAGCACAGGATTAAGCCTTGTGGGGCTTTTCCAAAGCATCAATTTAAGAACATCTGCTTTTAATTTCTATATGTTCTGTTTCCCTGGAAACTTGAAATACTCTAAATTTAACATAAACTGACCCTTTTTGTAGCTTATTTTATTTTTAACAACTCTCCGATAGTCTTTCATTTCAAACAGACATTTTAAAGGTTTTATTTTTTCTTTTTTATGAATGACAGTGAATTGCAATGTAACTTTCTAAAAACAGTTCCAAAAGTTAAACTTCATTAACTCAACTTACTTCAATTCCCTACCTGGGCTAATTTGGAACTCATTTATACATCTAGGTAAACCTTATCTAGGAGAGGAGCTCCTGAAATGGAAGGATTTAGGCATTTGAGCTCCATTTAAAAAGCTAAAAAAAGAAGAAGAAAAAAATCCATCAACCAATAGTCTGTTGCTCCTCCATTTACAAGAATCCAAGGGACAAGATGTCAAAAGGAAACTGGTAAGAATAATGAACAAACAGGGCTATCTAATGTCAAAAAGGGAACAGACCTATGACTTAACTTTAAGGTTCACAAGTTTTTGTGAATATCAGTCAAAAATCTGTTGCTAACTATACTGCCCTCCTCCTGTTAGCAATTTCTCTGGCAAATGTTGATTTCTCATAATGATGATACTGTTACTCTTCCCGTTTTCTTCCCCCACGAGCTCACATGACATTGATGGGCTATCTGCCCAGGTTGCATATGATTTTCAGACACTGATAATGCCTACTGAAGGGGCCATGTATTTTCCACCAATTGCCCTTCTCTGTACCTAACAGAGAACTTCCCAGATTTCCTTGGTGCTACCAAAAAGGAAGCTTAGGAGTTCTTGTTGGATTAGCCAACTCTAGCTTTTTCAATAGACTCTACTGTTTTCCGTGGAATAGTGAAATATCTTCCAAAGATTATTACTTTATTGCCTCAGTAGAAGAAATGCCAGACTTACCATATCTCATAGAGTTGGATGTATGATTTTCCTTAAAGAGTCACATTCTCTTACTCTCTAGAGCTCTCTACATAAGAACCTGCTTAGATTATATGCTGTCTCGCAAAGGAAAAAAGCCAAACTCAGCTTTTGCAGGTGATCCCAGGCTTTAGATTATCCCCCAAAGCACTTGGATATATTACACAAGTTGAGTTTCTATATATAAAACTAGCAAGGGTTAAATGTACATGAAAATTATCAATAGTGAATTTCTAAACATTTTTTTCTAGTATATATTCAAGGTCTTACAAGTCTTGAGACTAAAATCAATAGAGTATTCAAAGTTAGGATAAAACAAAATTTGCACCTTTCCCCAGAGCTTCAGTGTCAGGCATCCTGCAAAAGATTATTGACTAGGGTTTCTAGATTTGTTATACAGTACCTTATTTGTAACAAGGACTAACTCTAAATTAAAAGTCTCTCATGTACCTTTACCTAAGCAAATCATTTAAGTTTAACGTATACCCACCTTTATTGTTAATCAATGAGATTTCACTCTTGTCTGTAATGATTAAATCCAATTCCCAGCAAAAGCAGGCCAGAGAGAGAGGCCCAGCCAGGCAGTTCACAGATCACTATACATTACATGAGTCTGATATCTATGTTTAGAGACATCAACATGATAGCCGGCCCATAATTAGGCAGTAGAAGTGAACTTATATGGCAAATCATGCCCATGTAGATTATATCCTACAGGAATACTTAGGCCAAATCCAAATATAAAATAGGAACGTCATTCAGGAAACTGAAAGCAGAGGTTAAATTATGCTATGTCTACACAACGATGCTATGTTACACAACTAAGGATATTAAGGAGTGTGGCAGCAGCAGAGTGAGTGAAATCTGTGAAATAACACACACAAATGGCAGACAGAAGCCAAATGATCACAATAGGAAATTTTATTCGAACTAAGTGAAAGTCATAACTCTTTTAAACAATAGATTAATATGGTCTGGCTTTCTATTTTGATAGAACATTCTGTCTCCTGTGTAGAAAACAAATTGGGAGGGGAAAAGTCATGTATATAAGCATGAAGATATGCATACCAGTTGTCCAGGTCAGAGATAATAGTGGCTTGAACTAGAATGGTGGCTGTAGAAATAAGTGGAGAAAAATTCAGGTATTTGAGATACATTTTGGATGTAGGTACAAAAGAACTTGATGAAAAAGTAATGGGTTTGATGAAGGACGGTGAGAGAAAAGGAGGACTCAACTTTCTGGCTTGCTTGCTTGAATAGATGGTGATGGTTTTAACTGAGATGAGGGCGACTGGATGAGAAACAGATTTTGTAGGTTAGTACATTTTTGGACATGATAACTTTTGAGTCATCCATCAAACAGACAGATGTATATACAAATACGGAGTTCAGTGAATGAACTGGCCTAGCAATATCAACATAAAACAGGAAAATCATCAGTATTTGATTATGTTTAAAGTGAAGAGGCTGGATGATATCACCTAGGGAGAAAGTATAGATGAGAAAGGAACAGAACTCAGGAAAGAAAGTTGAGGAACTCCAACATGGAAAGTTAAAGTTGAAGTAAATATAAGCGGAGTAAGAAAAATTGCACAGGAGATGTAAAGGTGAAGCCTGGGATATAAAAGCAAAAAAAAAAAAAAAAAGCAGGACTCCATGGTATTAAGGATGACAAAAAGGAGAGTATTCTAAAGAACTGACTTTAAGTACTTAACTGTGTAACAATACTGAGGAATCGTGGGAGTTGAAGATTGAGATATGTCTATAGGAATTAGTAATGGGATGATTTTGGTAAACCCAAGAAGGGAACTTTCAGTGATGGTGGGGATGAAAGTGAAATTAAAATAGGTCAGAATCTGAATGGGAGATGAGAATGTGCTATTACAAGTGTATGCTATTTATTTAAGAGACTTTGCTCTGAAGCTAAGCAGAGTAATGGGCATTAGCTAGAGGGGAAAATGGCATTAAAGGGAGGCTTATTTTTTTTTTTAGGAAAGAGCATACTAAAAGTTTTAAATACTGACAGGAATAATCCAATAGAAAGAAAAGCAATATTGATGATGCAGAAAATATAAGAGATGATTACATAGGCAAAATCCTTGAGAGGGCAAGAGGGGATGAGAGCCTTAGCACCAGTGGAGGGGATTTTATTTGACAGGAGCAAGGGTATTTCCTCTGCTGACTAGGAACAGGAGAATTTACCTTCAAGCAGGTAAATTTGGTGTTGCGAAAATAAGACAGTTTTCCTCTGATAAAATTTGTTGAACTAATTTAAAATACATGATAATTTCTGGCTTTTCAAGGCAGTGTAGGAGTATGGAGATTGTTAGTTGGGTATGTATATATGTTTGTGTAGTGAGGAGAGCTGGAAGGGGTTTGAAAAAGAAAGGAGAAGGTATAAAGTTGTTTCTTTGGAAAGGAAGAGGAGATTTACAGTAAGTCCCCTACATATGAACCTTCAAGTTGCGAACTTTCAAAGATGCGAATGTGCATCTGGTTCCAGCAAGGAACCAGAACCTGTACCATCAACATCAGGCATGAGTGAAATGGCAGCTTGCCCTCCATCTCCTATTGTTGATGATCCTTCAGCTCTACCATCTCCCACTTCCTCTCTCTCCTCCAGCCAGTAACTCTTCTTGCCTGTTCACTCGATACCAGCCCCTGTATGCCAGCTGTTGTACTGTACTACTGTACTTTTCAAGGTAATGTACTGTAAGACTAAAAATGTTTTATTTTTGTTATATTTTGTGTTTGTGTGTTTGTCTTTATAGTTTGTGTTTGTTTGTTTTTTATTTATTATTTGTGTGAAAAGTATTATAAAACTATTACAGTACAGTACTATATAGCCGAGTGTGTTAGTTGGGTACCTAGGCTAACTTTGTTGGACTTACAAACAAATTGGACTTTCGAACATACTCTCAGAACGGAACTCGTTCATATGTAGGGGATTTACTGTACTAAGGAAAGTAGTATTTTAAAGTACCCTTTTAAATTTGCAAGTGGTAATTTAAAATAAAATGAGTCAACCCACTTATATCATTTTATTCCATAATATTCACAAGGATAAAGAAGGCAGAAAATTGGATCAGATTGGGAAATATCTGAAATCAGGATTTCAAATGTGGTACAGTTACTGCTGATAACTGATCCAGAGCATGGCTTTAAGAGTGAGTAGCTTTGGCTACCAGGATTAAAGATTGTAGCATTCAAGGCAGGTAAGGAAATGACTGACTAGTGTTGCAGGTATCACTTCCTTGGATACTAAAGTCATCAGGAAAATAGCAGCGCTGGAGGTAGAGAGGAGTACTCTACTCGAGCCTTCAGTGAATGACAGAGAGTGACCATGGAGGTCTAGAGAACCGTAATATGAGAGAGAGAGTTGGATGAACTGAAGGTTGAAAGAACTGGGGTTTGGAAGGAAGAGCAAAGGAAATGGAATGGTTTCAAGCAGCAGTGGGTAGCAAGTGGTCAGCTAACACAATACCCAGTTCTGGGGTAGGTGAGAAGGAAACAGAATAAATAATCTCCACTTGAGAGGTCCTCAGGGGAAGTAGCTTAATCTGGGTTTAGTCAAGGCAAAAAAGAAGAAATAACGGTTTAGAAGAGAACGAGGATATAAGAGGCTATGTTAACCACAGAAGGAGTATTTCAGGGAGCACAGGAAAAGGGTCTGGGAGTGAGAGGAGGGTTGGAGGGTGTGTCAAATCAGAGGATGACGATGGCAGCATTAGACTAATGCACACCCTGCAGAGCTTGGGTTTCTTGTGCTGCCACAGTGAAAACTAAGAAGTGAGATATGATGCTATTAGTTATGAAAGACTCTTAGAAGATGGACAGAAATCTACCAAAGGGAGTCCATCATGCCATAAAGACTGCTTATTGTTACCTCCTACAGTTCTGGATATCCCAAGCTCTTAGGCTTCATCCATTTTATATTACATATTGCAGAATTATACAAGGGTGAATCAAGCATTTCAGGTGGAAGCAAATTAGCGTTAAAAAATATTTCCTTCTACATGTCACCTTTTATGAAAAATATTAAATCCTTCCCCTTCTTTTGTAGGATGGAGGAGATTTTTTAATTTAGTCAGAGTTTAGACTCTGATTTATATTTTTATCTTTATTTGTTTCCATTTTCCAAATGAAACCACCTATAATACACTTTTATCCTCAAAAATTTTAGTTAAGAAATGATATTCTCATCACTACCCTTTTATTAAGTCACCCCAAGAGGTGATTAAATACACTGATACCATGTTAGTTATGTAGGCTTGGAATTGGGTATCTCTACAATTTCATCACTGATGTCCTCCCAAGATTATTGATTCCTCTCAGGAAATTTAAAAATGTGAACAGCAACTGATGGTACTGGAAGAATTGCACAGTCAGTAATCCATGATTTCATCAAATGTTCTACTCAGAGCATAGCCTCATTTTTCACTCTAATGCAGATATCTTTTTACTCATCTGATATTAAGTCAGACATTCTGTCTCAATGAATGGTACATCTTCCCATTTGTGGCTAGGGACATAGGTAGAAACTAATTTCATTGAGGCTGTAGCTTGAAGGCAGAAAAGGATTTTATGACAAATGGTTGATTCAAGTGAAGTCTCAAGAAAATAACATTTCTCCGGTCAGAAATCTCTCTTTTGTCTATTTCAGTATCGAGTGAGAATGTCTCTTCGTTTGAATCAGCAGCAAACAGAAACCATCATCAAACCATGTAGGTGGTGGCATTGGAACTGGGTCTTAAAACATGAAAAGGAGCTCTGGAAATACAAGGAAAGGCTGACCCAGTGCTTGCAAACTTACGGATGCCTGAAGAAAATATGACATATTTAAAAATGTACTGAAGAGTTCACTGTGGCCATAGCAAAGGGTGTGTGTGTGCATGTATGTATGCTGGGAAAGAGGAAAGATATCTGGAGACAGGAGATACCACACCATAAAGTAACTTCTCATATGTCAATTCTATCAGGTCAACTGGTTTGACTTTTGCCTAGTTCATCGTTTGATTATATTGACAAGTTGAGTGAATCGAATTATAAAACTAGTTGAGAATGAAGACATATACATAGTTGCACTAACTCATGTCTTCTCTTAGTATTAACCTCTTTATAATAAAGAGGTTTCTTTCTTATATAGAAAAAAAAGAAAACAGCACATTCTGCCTCTTTTTACCTTTTTGCAATTTGTACTGGATTGAGTAGTTAGTACACACACACACTCATACATTATTAATTACATATATAGTATTAACCAAGTCAGTTATTTAACCTCTTACTTTAGTAAAATTCCTCTAATTGAATATACATATATAATTATTTGAGATAATGGGTAATGAAATTAGACCATATTTTACAAAACATATCTCAAATACTTTGCACTTTTGATTTTCACAAGTTTGGATAATTTCTGCATTGATTCTTTACCCTAGAGGTGAAAATCCCCACTCTTTTGTGGCATTTTAGGGTGCCACTGAAGAGCCATCAAACACCTTCATATTTGCTTTCTTCTTAACAAGATGTTTTTAGTAGTATATGAAAAATTAATGATTCTAACATTTTAAAATATTTAAGCCCTAAATTTAATTACAAGACAGTAAAGATTTCTTTAGAATTGGGTAGATATTTTTAAATGGTAGGTTTTTTCTCTCAAAATGTAAATAAAATATTTATCTAAAATATTACATCAGGAATTTTAGACTTTATCTTTTTTCTGTGAATAAGTGGCACACTAACATGGTCTAAAAAATAATTTTGGAATATTTTGGTTTTCTAAACAACCTCGGCATAGCTGGGAAAGCAGAAGCATGAGATCTGAGAAGTGATAGGTAAATGAGATACAAGAGCAGGATGCATCTGAAGGCTGTCGTTGTTAATAGGTTTGCGGCAGGGGGAGGCAAAAAGCTGGGGCTTCATGCCAGCAAAACAAGCCAAATAGGCCCAAGCTTAGGACCTGAGGCAAGGATGGAATATAGTGTAGTCCTGTGCTCGTTTCCTCCCAGCAACCTGATCACCAACAGGCCACAAGAGAGCAGAGCTCTGTACCAGCTGCCTGGTTTCCAATCCTCACACTACTATTGGCTGGCTTTGCGGGGGGAAGGTTACTTACCCAACAAGCCCCTCTGTTCTTATGTGCATAAGTGAGAAAATAGCAAAACCTAACATTTTAGTAAAATGTGAAGAGTAAATAATATAATGCAGTAAAGGGGACACATGATAAATGTCACATAAATTCTCAGTACATACGACAGCTATATTATAATATTGTTGTTATTTTTATCACATAATGTAGGAGGGCAACATCAAAGTGAGAATAGGGGACAGTATGTCTATTCATATGCAAATGAGAAAAATAACCCTTCCAGTGTTCATTAGAGCTGTCTTAACAAAGTTCTTCAAACTGGGTGGCTTAAACAACAGAAACTTATTTTCTCGTAATTCTGAAGACTAGAAGAACGAGATCAAGGTGTCAGCATAGTCATTTCCTTCTGAGGACTGTAAGGAAGAATCTGCTTCATGCTTCTCCCAAGCTTCTGGTGGTTTTCTGGCAATATCTGTGGTTCCTCGTCTTGTCTTGTGTATCACCCTGATCTCTGCTTTCATCTTCACATGCGTTCTCCTTGTGTGTGTGTCTCAGTTCAAATTTCTCCTTTTTGTAAAGACACCTGTGATATTAGATAGGGGTTCGCCCTGCTCCACTATGACCTCAGCTTAACTAATTACATCTACAAAGACTCTACTTCCAAATAAGATCACATTCTGAGGGACTGCTGTTAAAACTTCAACACATGAATTTCGGGGAGATGCAATTCAACCTATAACACCTACCTTTAAAGCACTCCTTCTTGATGGTTCCATCAGCTCATATAGTCCTTATTACAGTCTATTCTTTGTACAGCTTCTTCCCTTTTTCTAGTGGCCAAGGCTCCATCCTCCTGGGATCACAGTTTATACCAATAAGTTAAAAATTGTGTGTGTGTGTGTGTGCGTACACACACTGTTTTCTCAAACAAGTAAATGGAAAACTGCTAACTTTCACCAAAAGGTATTGAGGCTCCATGCAAAGGCTAGGAAATAGAGAGTATCAACATTATCCATGTCATTGGTTCTTAACCTCTTTTAGAGTTTACGGAAAGCTAAGAACCTCCTTTCCCTAGAATACAAGTGAACATGAAAACACACACCATTTTGTGTACAATCTTTGAAAATTACTAGATTACTTCTTATAGCCTTTTTTTTTAGCCCTCCTAGGGGTCCACTAACCCTGGAGTAAGGATCTTTGGTCTATACTAGGGTTTCTCAATCTCAATACAATTAAAGTTTTGTACAGATAATTCTTTGTTGTGAGAGGCTGTCCTGTGCATTGTAGGATCTTAAAAACATCCCTAGGCTCTACCCACCAGATGCCAGTAGCAACCCCTCAGTTGTGACAATCAAAACTATCTCCAGACATTTCCAAATATCTCCTTGGGGCAAACTCACTCCATTTGAGAATAAATTGTCTACATAGAAGGTTGATCCTTGCCCTCAAGTCAATTTACATAAACATTTGGTAAAAGCTGTCAAGAACAGTGGTACATAAATAGGTAAATAAGAAAATCAGTCATTGCTAGATTGAGGGTATCCAGAAAATATGCACTTGTATGTTTGTTTGTTTGTTTTATCTTCAAAGAAGAAGGAGTATATGGCACTCTGTGAGTGTCCAGAAAATATTTGCTTCTGTGTTTGTTTGTAGTTCTTTGTCCTCAAGCCATCCACATTTAGTGGGTGAGACAGAAAAATATGCATGTAACCAAAATAAACATTACCCAAAGATTTTTCCTTTAGTGGGAGTGGTGGGGGCAGCTGGAAGGAATCTGAATATTTATATCTGTGATAATACTGTAATACTTGGATAAAAAGGTGATATAACAGCAAAGAGACAACTGTACAGTCTGCGCAAGGCTGGGAAGTGGTTTATGGAACTACTGTGGATTGGGGCAGGGTGTGAAGGGGTGTATATGTGTCCAACGTTCCTATTTATTTATTTGAAGTATTGCTGATTTACAATATGAAATTAGTTTCAGGTGTAAAACATAGTGATTTGATAGTTTTGTACATTACAAAATGATCACCACTGTGAGTCTAGTTACTGTCTGTCATCATATAAAGTTATTACAATATTATTGACTATATTCCCTATGATGTACATTGCATCCCTGTGACATTTCTTTTATAACTGTAAGTTTGTATCTCTTAATCCCCATTCACCTATTTCTCCCATCCCCCACTCCTCTCCCCTCTGGCACCCACTCTTTATTCTCTATGACTGTTTCTGTTTTGTCATGTTTGCTCATTTGTTTTGTTTTAGATTCCACATATAAGTGAAATCACATGGCATTTTTCTTTCTCTGTCTGATTTATTTCACTAAGCAGAATACCCTCTAGGTCCATTCATGTTGCCAAAATTGTCTACATTTCACTCTTTTAATGGCTGAGTAATATTCCATTGTATATATAAACACCACATCTTCTTTACTCATTCATCTGTTGATGGACACTTAGGTTGTTTTTAATTCTTGGCTACTGTAAATAATGCTACAATGAGCGATTGGTTCAAGATGGTGGAGTAGAAGGGCATGCTCTCAATTCCTCTTGCGAGAGCACCAGAATCACAACTAACTGCTGAACAATCATTGACAGGAAGACGCTGGAACTCACCAAAAAAGATAACCCACATCCAAAGATGAAGGAGAAACCGCAATGAGATGGTAGCAGGGGTGCAATCACAATAAAATCAAATTCCATAACTGCTGGGTGGGCGCCTCACAAACTGGAGAACACTTATACCACAGAAGTCCACCCACTGTAGTGAAGGTTCTGAGCCCCACGTCAGGCTTCGCAACCTGGGGGTCTGGCAACAGGAGGAGGAATTCCCAGAGAATCAGACTTTGAAGGCTAGTGGGATTTGACTGCAGGACTTTGACAGGACTGGGGGAAGCAGAGACTCCACTCTTGGAGGGCACACACAAAGTAGTGTGCATATAAGGACAAAGGGGGAAGGAGCAGTGACCCCATAGGAGACTGACCCAGACCTACCTGCTAGTGTTGGAGGGTCTCCTGCAAAGGCAGCAGGTGGTTGTGGCTCACCACAGGGACAAGGACCTTGGCAGCAGAAGTTCTGGGAAGTACTCCTTGGTGTGAGCCCTCCCAGAGTCTGCCATTAGCCCCACCAAAGAGCCCAGGTAGGCTCCAGTGTTGGGTTGCCTAAGGCCAAACAATCAACAGGGAGGGAACTCAGCCCCACTCATCAGAGACAAGCAGATTAAAGTTTTACTGAGCTCTGCCCACCAGAGCAACACCCAGCTATACCCACCACCAGTCCCTCCCATTAGGAGACTTGCACAAGCCTCTTAGATAGCCTCATCCACCAGAGGGCAGACAGCAGAAGCAAAGAGAACTACAATCATGCAGCCTGTGGAACTAAACCACATTCACAGAAAGACAGACAAAATGAAAAGGCAGAGGACTATGTACCACATGAAGGAACAAGATAAAACCCTATAAAAACAATTAAATGAAGTGAAGATAGGCAACCTTCCAGAAAAAAGAATTCAGAATTATGATAGTGAAGATGATCCAGGACCTTGGAAAAAGAATGGAGGCAAAGATCGAGAAGATACAAGAAATGTTTAACAAAGACCTAGAAGAATTAAAGAACAAACAGAGATGAATAATACAATAACCAAAATGAAAAATACACTAGAAGGAATCAATAGCAGAATAACTGAGGCAGAAGAATGGATAAGTGACCTGGAATACAGAATGGTGGAATTCACTGCCATGGAATAGAATTAAGAAAAAAGAATGAAAAGAAATGAAGACAGCCCAAGAGACCTCTGGGACAACATTAAACACACCAACATTTGCATTATAGGGGTCCCAGAAGGAGAAGAGAGAGAGAAGGGACCCGAGAAAACATTTGAAAAGATTAGAGTCGAAAACTTCCTTAACATGTGAAAGGAAATAGCAATCCAAGTCCAGAAAGTGCAGAGAGTCCAGGCAGGATAAACCCAAGGAGAAACACACCAAGACACATAGTAATCAAATTGACAAAAATTAAAGACAAAGAAAAATTATTAAAGCAACAATGGAAAAATGACAAAATACAAGGGAACTCCAATAAGGTTAACAGCTGATTTCTCAGCAGAAACTCTACAATCCAGAAGGGAGTGGCACAATATATTTAAAGGGAAGGACCTACAACCAAGATTACTCTACCCGGCAAGGATCTCATTCAGATTCGATGGAGAAATCAAAAGCTTTACAGACAAGCAAAAGTTAAGAGAATTCAGCACCACCAAACCAGCTCTACAACAAATGCTAAAAGAACTTCTCTAGGTGCGAAACACAAGAGAAGAAAAGGACCTACAAAAACAAACCAAAAACAATTAAGAAAATGGTAATAGGAATGTACATATTGATAATTACCTTAAATGTTAATGGATTAAATGCTCCAACCAAAAGACACAGGCTTGCTGAATGGATACAAAAACAAGATGCATCTATATGCTGTCTACAAGGGACCCACTTCAGACCTAGGGACACATATAGACTGAAAGTGAGGGGATGTAAAAAGATATTCCATGCAAATGGAAATCAAAAGAAAGCTGAAGTAGCAATACTCACATCACATAAAATAGACTTTAAAATAAAGAACGTTACAAGAGACAAGGAAAGACACTGCATAATGATCAAGGGATCAATCAAAGAAGAAGATATAACAATTACATATGCACCCAATATAGGAGTACCTCAATACATAAGGCAAATGCTAACAGCTATAGAAAGGAAATCAACAGTAACACAATGATTGTGGGGGATTTTAACACCTCACTTATACCAATGGACAGATAGATCATCCAGACAGAAAATTAATAAGTAAACACAAGCTTTAAATGACACAATAGACCAGATAGATTTAATTGATATTTATAGGACATTCCATCCGAAAACAGCAGATTACACTATCTTCTCAAGTGCACACAGAACATTCTCCAGGATACATCACATCCTGGGTCACAAATCAAGCCTCAGTAAATTTAAGAAAATTGAAATCATATCAAACATCTTTTCTCACCACAATGCTATGAGATTAGAAATCAATCACAAGGGAAAAAATGTAAAAAACATAACCACATGGAGGCTAAAAAATACGTTACTAAATAACCAAGAGATCCCTGAGGAAATCAAAAAATACCTAGAGACAAATGACAATGAAAACACGACAATCCAAAACCTATGGGATGCAACAAAAGCAGTTCTAAGAGGGAAGATTACAGCAATAAAATCCTACCTCAAAAAACAAGAAAAATCTCAAATAAACAATGTAACCTTACACCTAAAGGAACTAGAGAAAGAAGAACAAACAAAACCCAAAGTTAGTGGAAGGAAAGAAATCATAAAGATCAGAGCAGAAATAAATGAAATAGAAACAAAGAAAACAATAGCAAAGATCAATAAAACTAAAAGCTGGTTCTTTGAGAAGATAAACAAAATTGATAAACCTTTAGCCAGACTCATCAAGAAAAAGAGGGAGAGGACTCAGATCAATAAAATTAGAAATGAAAAAGGAGAAGTTACAACAGACACCGCAGAAATACAAAGCATCCTATGAGACTACTACAAGCAACTCTATGCAAATAAAATGGACAACCTGGAAGAAATGGACAAATTCTTGGAAAGGTATAAGCTTCCAAACTGAACCAGGAAGGACTAGAATATATGAAGAGACAAATCAGAAGTAATGAAATTGAAACTGGGATTAAAAATCTTCCAACAAGCAAAAGTCCAGGACCAGATGGCTTCACAGGTGAATTCTATCAAACATTTAGAGAAGAGCTAACACCCATCCTTCTCAAAGTCTTCAAAAACTTGCAGAGGAAGCAACACTCCCAAACTCATCCTATGAGGCCACCATCACCCTGAAACCAAAACCAGACAAAGATACTATAAAAAAAGAAAATTACAGACCAATAACACTGATGACTATAGATGTAAAAATCCTCAACAAAATACTAGCAACAGAATCCAGCAACACATTACTTAAAAGGATCAGACCCCATGAGCAAGTGGGATTTACCCCAGGGATGCAAGGATTCTTCAATACATGCAAATCAATCAATGTGATACACCATATTAACAAATTGAAAAATAAAAACCATACGATCATCTCAATAGATGCAGAAAAAGCTTTTGACAAAATTTAACACCCATTTATGGTAAAAACTCTCTAGAAAGTGGGCATAGCGGGAACCTACTTCAAGATAATAAAGGCCATATACAACAAACCCACAGCAAACATCATTCTCAATGGTGAGAAACTGAAAGCATTTCCTCTAAGATAGGAACAAGACAAGGATGTCCACTCTCACTACTATTATTCAACATAATTTTGGAAGTCCTAGCCATGGCAATCAGAGAAGAAAAAGAAATAAAAGGAATACAAATTGGAACAGAAGTTAAACTGTCACTGTTTGTAGAGGACATGATACTATACATAGAGAATCCTAAAGATGCCACCAGAAAACAACTAGAACGAATCAATGAATTTGGTAAAGTTGCAGGATACAAAATAAATGCATTCCTATACATTAACAATGAAAGATCAGAAATAGAAATTAAGGAAACAATCCCATTCACCATTGCAAAAAAAAAGAATAAAATACTTAGGAATAAGCCTACCTCAGGAGGTAAAAGACCTGTACTCAGAAAATTATAGGACACTGATGAAAGAAATCAAAGATGACACAAACAGATGGAGAGATATACCATTTTCTTGGATTGGAAGAATCAATATTGTGAAAATGACTATACTACCCAAAGCTATCTACAGATTCAATGCAATCCTTATCAAATTACCAATGGCATTTTTCACAGAAGTAGAACAAAAATTCTTAAAATTTGTATGAAGACACAAAGGACCCTGAATAGCCAAAGCAATCTTGAGGGAAAACGGAGCTGGAGGAATCAGACTCCCTGACTTCAGTCTATACTGTAAAGCTACAGTAATCAAGACAATATGGTACTGGAACAAAAACAGAAATATAGATCAATAGAACAGGATAGAAAGCCCAGAGATAAACCCACACACCTATGGTCAACTAATCTATGACAAAGGAGGCAAGGATATACAATGGAGAAAAGACAGTCACTTCAATAAGTGGTTCTGGGAAAACTGGACAGTTACATGTAAAAGGATGAAATTAGAACACTTCCTAACACCATACACAAAAATAAACTAAAAATGGATTAAACACCTAAATGTAAGACCAGACACTATAAAACACTTAGAGGAAAACATAGGAGAAACACTCTTTGAAATAAATCACAGCAAGATTTTTTTTGATCCACCTCCTAGAGTAATGGAAATAAAAACAAAAATAAACAAATGGGACCCAATGAAACTTAAAAGCTTTTGCAGAACAAAGGAAACTATGAATAAGATGAAAAGACAACCCTCTGAATGGGAGAAAATATTTGCAAACGAATCAACTGACAAAGGATTTATCTCCAAAATATATAAACAGCTCATGCAGCTCAATATTAAAAAAACAAACAACCCAATCCAAAAATGGGCAGAAGACCTAAATAGACATTTCTCCAAAGAAGACATACAGATGGCCAAGATGCACATGAAAAGCTGCTCAACATCACTAATTATTAGAGAAATGCAAATCAAAACTACAATGAGGTATCACCTCACACCAGTTAGAATGGGCATCATCAGAAAATCTACAAACAGCAAATTCTGGAGAGGGTGTGGAGAAAAGGGAACCCTCTTGCTCTCTTGGTGGGAATGTAAATTGATACAGCCACTATGGAGAACAGTATGGAGGTTCCCTAAAAGACTAAAAATAGAATTACCATATGACCCAGTAATCCCACTACTGGGCATATACCCAGAGAAAGCCATAATCCAAAAAGACACATGCACCCCAAAGTTCATTGCAGCACTATTTATAATAGGTAGGTCATGGAAGCAACCTAAATGCCCATGGATAGATGAATGGATAAAGAAGAGGTTGTACATATATACAATAGAATATTACTCAGCCATAAAAAGGAACGAAATTGGGTCATTTGTAGAGATGTGGATGGACCTAGAGACACTCATACAGAATGAAGTGAGTCAGAAAGAGAAAAACAAATATTGTATACTAAGGCATATATGTGGAATCTAGAAAAATGGTACAAATGAACTGGTTTGCAAGGCAGAAATAAAGACACGGATGTAGAGAACAAATGTATGGACACCAAGGTTGGAAAGCGGGGGGGTAGATGGTGGTGGTGGGAAGAATTGGGTGTTTGGGATTGACATATGTACACTAATGTGTATAAAATAGATAACTAATAAGAACCTGCTCTATATAAAATAATTAAAATAAAATTCCAGAAAAAATGGGCAGATATAAATAGACATTTCTGCAAAGAAGACTACAGATGGACAAAAAGCAAATGAAAAGATGCTCAACATCACCAATTATTAGGGAAATGCAAATCAAAGCTTCAATGAGGTATCACCACACACCCATCAGAATGGCCTTTATCACAAAACCTACAAACAGTAAATGCTGGAGAGGATGTGCAGAAAAGGAAACCCTCTTGCACTGTTGGTGGGAATGTAAATTGGTACAACCACCATGGAGAACACAATGAAGGTTCCTTAAAAAACTAAAAATAAAACTACCATGTGATCCAGCAATCCCACTCCTGGGCATATATCCAGAGAAAATGATAAAATGCATGCACCCTAATGTTCACTGCAGCACTATTTACAATAGCCAAGACATGGAAGCAAGCTAAATGTCCATTGACAGATGAATGGATAAACAAGGTGTTGTACATATATACAATGGAATATTATTCAGCCATAAAAAAGAATGAAATAATGCCATTTGCAGCAATATGGATGGACCTAGAGGTTATCACACTAAGTGAAGTCAGACAGAGAAAGACAAATATCATATGATATCACTCATGTGTAGAATCTAACTAAAAAATGATACAAATGAACTTATTCACAAAACAGAAACAGAGTAACAGATATTGAAAACAAACTTATGGTTACCAAAAGGGAAATGTGGGGAGGGAGGGAGGAATAAATCAGGAGCTTGGGATGAACGTACATACACTACTATATATAAGATAGATAATGAACAAGGACCTACTGTATTGCACAGGGAACTCTACTCAATATTCTGTGATAGGGACTTCCCTAGTGGTGCAGTGGTTAGGAATCCACTTGCCAATGCAGGGGATATGGGTTCCATCCCTGGTCCAGGAGGATCCCATGTGCTGTGGAGCAGCTAAGCCTGTGCACCACAACTACTGAACCTGTGCTCTGGATCCCACGAGTCACAACTACTGAGCCCGTGTACCATAACTACTGAAGCCCACAGGCCTAGAGCCCGTGCTCCACAAGAAGAGAAGCTACCGCAATGAGAAGCCCGTGCACCACAGTGAAGAGTAGCCACCGCTCACCTCTACTAGAGAAAGCCCGCGTGCTGCAACAAAGACCCAATGCAGCTAAAAATAAATTAATTAATTTTAAAAATTAATATTCTGTGATAATCTATATGAGAAAAGAATATAAAAAAGGAATGAATATCTGTATATGTATAACTGAATCACTTTGCTGCACACCTGAAACTAACACAACACTGTAAATCAACTACACTCCAATAAAATAAAATAAGGTTTCTTTACCTCAAAAAATAAATAAATAAAGATTGTCCAAAGGAAAAAAAAATAATGCTACAATGAACATAAAGGTGTATATATATTTTTGAATTGGTCTTTTCATTTTCTTCAGATAACCACCCAGGAGTGAAATTGCAGAATTGTATGGTAGTTCTGTTTTTTATTTTTGAGGAATCTCCATGCTATATTCCATAGTGGCTGCCCAAATTTATGTTCCCACCAATGGTGCAGGAGGTTTCCCTTTTTCCACATCCTTGCCAACACTTATTTGTTGTCTTTTTGATAATAGCCATCCTGACAGGTATGAGATGATATCTCATTGTGGTTTTTGACAAAATTCAACATCTATTTACGATTTAAAATAGCCACAAAGTGGGTATAGAGGAAACATACCTCAACATAATAAAGGTCATATATGACAAGCCCATAGCTAACATTGTGCCCAATGGTGAAAAACTGGAAGCATTTGCTCTAAGATCAGGGACAAAACAAGGATACCCAATCTCACCACTTTTATTCAACATGGTTTGGAAGTCCTAGCTACAGCAATCAGACAAGAAAAATAAATAAAACAATCCAAATTGGAAAAGAAGAAGGAAAATATCACTATTTGCAGATGATATAGTACTATATATAGAAAATCCTAAAGATACAACAAAAAACCTATGAAAACTTACCAACGAATTCAGTAAAGTTGCAGGATAAAAAACTACTTTACAGAAATCTGTTGTGGTTTTTTGTCTCTTTTTTTTTAATTTTTAAAGTCATGTTTATTGAAGTTGAATTTACATTCAATAAAATTCACTTCGAAATTTGACAAATGCAATCACCACCATAATCAAAGTGTAGAACAGTTCCTCAAACCACCCCACCCCTAAACACCTATGCAATGAACTCCTCTCAATTCTTAGGAATCCACTGATCTGTTTTCTGTCAAAGGGGTCAAATTTAATCATCAAAATGATCTATTATAGAAAAAATTGTAAACACAAAAATCCAAGTTTTTAAAAGGATACTTTGAAACACACAATGCTTAGAATTGTCAAAAGAATGGGATTTAAAAATAATCTTTGTATATTAAAGCAGCAGACAAAGTTGTCTTAAGATAGCTGTAGAATAGCTAGTCTAGTTACTGTGTCAAGCTTCAGGCTGGGGCTGGTTGGAAGAAAAACTATTTTAAATAAGGGAATTCAATTCTGTAGAAATTCTCTATGGGGAAGATATATGTTCTTAGAGATATTTGGTACCTTTTTGAAAGTTCACCCCTGCTACCACCATGAAAGGGACAAAGAAAGCAAAAACCTCTCAATCATCACATGTTCAAATAAACCTTATCTCCTTGAAAAGATTCTTTCAAGTACCAGCCCTGAAGTTTGTCAGCATCTTGAACTGGACTGAGCTGAGTCATGCACTATGGCTGAAAGGCTCTGTTGTGTTTTTACACACTTACAATGAACTACCAGAAAGAGAAATTCAGAAAACAATCCCATTTACAATTGCATCAAAAAGAATAAAATACTTAGGAATAAATTTAGCTAAGGAGGTAAAAGGCCTGTACTTGGAAAACTATAAGACACTGATGGAAGAGATTGAAGGTGACACTAACAAATGGAAAGATATACTGTGCTCATGGATTGGTAGAATTAATATTGTTGAAATGATCATATTATCCAAGGCAATCTACAGATTCAATGCAATCCTTATCAAAATACCAATGACATTTTTCACAGAACTAGAATAAATAACTCTAAAATTTGTATGGAAACACAAAAGACCCCAAATAACAAAAATAACCTTAAGAAATAAGAACAAAGCTGGAGGTAGCATGCTCCCTGATTTTAAACTATATTATAAAGCTATAATCAAAACAGTATGTTACTCTAAGTCATTGGCACATATTCTACTGTCCTATCAGAATTCAATTATAAGACACAAACTCAGAGACAAAATTATTAAGTATTTTAAGATGGTGACCACAGAGCATGAGGCCAGAGAGCACTGGCCTTCAATAACTGTTACTACTCCTCCATTCACACTCTATGTTCTAGCAACACAACTCCCTCCTGTTGGCTTTTGTAATGACTACCCTTGATCGGGATTACTTTGGTTCACTTACTCCTCCATAAACTTGAAGTTTAAGCTTGGGTGTTATTTCTTTTGTGACGCCTTCTACCTCTGGAGGTAGTGAGGAGGTACCTCACTGTGTTTTCGTAACACTCACTTGTTTCCTCTATCATAACACCAGTCACTGGAATGTAATTGTCTGTTTACTGGTTTGTTTCTCCTCCTTCACTGTAAACCTCTGTAATGAGAGGTGGATAAATATTTGTTGAGTGAATAGCTCTGTTGAAGGGTCATTTTTCAGACAGTTAAAATTGTAGCTAAGAGTTTATAGAACAATATTTAACATTTAATCAAGCGTTCATTTTGTTTGATGCAGCAAACATTATACTCTACACAGATAAACACTGGTAAATTTTAATAGCTTTGTCAGTTTTGGTCTATTGAGTTTTAAAATCCAAGTAGTATTACCCTAAGTAAAAATAACTTTCCATTGAACATACCCATACTCTGGATAGTGTAGTTTTGGAATCTTTACACAATCAAGAAAATTTTTCATCACAAATGATAATTAGCTGAAGGGTAAAACTCTTGGGTTACAAATTTTGTTTCAAAACTTCATAGATTTTTGTTTCATTAGCTTCTGGCTTTTAATATTACAAAGTAGTCTCAATCTTAACCTGAATTTTGCTTGTTTGTATTTTTTCTGGGTACTTATAGAATGTTTACCTGTTCTTGAAATGAAAAAAGTCTCAAATATCTGTTTACATGGGTTCTATATTCACCATCTCTTTTCTGAAAGAAGCAACTCCTTTCAGTCTTCATACTTAAAGTACTTTTTAAAGTTAGGAAGGTGTTAATACTAATGAGCACTTTGATCACTAATTCTCTTCCAATTTTTGTAGTTCCTCTTTAAGATCATTTATAATTCTGTTTGCCATACCTATTATCTTCATTTTCATGGTTTTCATCCTATTCTTCTTTTCCTCTGCATTCAGACCCATATGATTCAAATTTTCATAGTGCCTCTTATAGTTCTTGTATTTTCTAATGTGAATCTTATTTCTAGTATTTTGTTTTCAGTCTAGATATAACCTTTCTTTATCTTAGGCATTTACTTTTTGTACCTTTTGGTTATAGTTTAACCTCAACCATTTTCCTTTGGATAGCATTCAACTCCACAGAGTTGCACACTGTTTAGCACAGTTCTTAGAACATAAGCATGACTTAATCCCTCAACAAATGACAGTTATTATTAAAAGCAGTTCTCAGTAACTGATATCACAAAAGATCCTAGACTTGCCTTCAGGCAAATACTATTCACTTTTGTAAAATTCAGGCCCCAAAGAGCTAGAAAAATGAAACTGCTCAAAATCACAAAGATAGTTAATACTAAATGAATATATTCAGCCCCAGGCTTCTTAAAGTCAGAGTTAAATATATTTCAACTGTTACGTAACAAGTGTAGGGTCCACGTTAAGAATGGAGATGAAGTATGTGATTTGACTCCTTGAACTTATTAATGGGATTTCATTCAGAGATGTCTAAAACAAAGCCGTACAACTTCACACTGAGCAATTTAACAAGAAATATGTCAGGGTTTTGGTGTTCAAGCATTCATCTGAAATATCTAGACCTCCTACATTTGTTGACTATTTTCTTAATAAAAATTTGGACAATCCAATAACTCAGTAGTATCCTTAAGCAGTAAGCATTGTGCAATGGGGACAAGACACGCCATTCTCACATTAGAAGGGGCTGTGTTCTTTCCTTTCCATTATTATGAGACACAAAATGGGTGGAGAATCAATGAGGCAAATATCATGGGTTAATTGCAGCATTTTCCCTTATATTCCTATCCCTTGACTATGAACTTAATACTGGAGAGGCCACGTTATGTTGGGTTGATTCATGTAAACCTTCAAAACAAATAAATCCAAAACAATCTCTCACGCCTAATGCTTCTTTCTAATTAACGTATTGGAACTCATGTTGTTGTTGTTCTGCAGCTACTCTATGGGTCAGTTAAAGCATCTGGCCTCAGCATATCCAGAGCCCCAAACTGAGCAGTTGTTCCATTGAGCACTTGGGACTGCATATTGGCACGAATAACTTCAAAAACTCTACATCACCATTATCGGAGTAAAAAACAGAATATTATCTTTTTTCATGGTTGAGAATCAGAATTCTTTACCTGATAACTGAAATGGACTAAATATTCTGGGGAAAATAAAACAAAATATAAACATTTCCCAGAAAGCCAAAAGGGTCTTTTTATACATGGATGTTAATTAACCATAAAAGCTTTGAATACTAAATAAAGGACATTTTCTACATTATAAGAGGTTCTTTCTTAGGCAATTATGATATTTCACATTTTTTTTAATCCAGTTCAATTGACAGTGACTTGGGCTCTCAAGCAACCCCTCTTTGGGCTCTCAGATTTGCCTCATAACAGGAGAGGTTGGATACCAAACAAAATGATACATATAAGACAAGGTGATATCCATTAGTGAGTACAGACACAAAAGCTGTAGGCTCCTCAGGGCTAAGAGAAGACACATGGTCTGATATTCTGCTGGGAAATTATGAAATGCTGAAAATTAAGGGTGTTACAATGTTTACCCAAACTTTTCTATTACTTCCCTTACAGAGTATGTCTTTTTTCCAAGGGAGACCATTTCATGGATAATACTGATTGCAATACTGGGGGAAAAAAGCAAATGCCTCTGAACTCCAGGGAGTTTATTAAGTTCTGTGTTACCTCTGCATCAAAATTGGCATCACATGATGCTTCAGGGACAGTAAAGACCAGCTATTCCCTTCCTGATGTCACCACTCAAGAGCAGGAAACAAAGTTAAAGACAGGATCCTCTTCTAGTGGTTTCAACATTATAGGCATATATGTATATGCACATAAAATATTTTTAAATTGTGAGACATGCCATACATATAGAGTGCTGCATAAAGCCTGTATGTACAGTTCAAAGAATACATATAAAGTGAACACTCATGTAATCTCCACCCACATTAAGATATAGAACATTTCTAGCCCCCAGCTCCACTGTGTGCCCTTTTCTGACCACAATTCCATTCTTTCCCTTCAAGTGATCATTATTTTCATCTTACTGATTTCTTTAAATTTTACCATCTACACATGAATCTTTTAATAATATAATTTAGTTTTGACTTAGGTTTTGAACTTTTAAAAAATAAAATCACAGTATATATTTTTCCATTCTTCTTTGAAACTTACTGCTAAATGTTTACCTGTAGATTTCTATTTTGGGATATAATGGAGTAACTGGTATTGGACTTGCTCTCCAATAGCAAACAACTAGAAAACTACACAAAGTATATGAAACAACTGCTTTCAGGCATTCTACAACAGGCCATACAGGGCTGTAATCCTTGAGAGAAGGGGTACAAACCCAGTGAGCCCAGAAACTGGCTCAGATTTCTGCCCGTGGAGGCTTTCTGGACTGTGAAAAGTAGGGAGTCCCCAAGCAAGCTAGTCTCCCTGATTAAAGAGACAGAAATCAGAGTTAAGCAATACTAAGGCAGTAAAGGTTTGTAGTGCAGAAGACCAGATAGGAAAGTGCTCTGCAGAGAGAGTTCTAGAAATCTGCATAGCTCCTTTGAGTTTTTGGCTGAGTATTAAGCTGTGTTTGTGTAGGGTGAAACTCCATAAGGCCAGGCAAAATATAACTGCTAGACAAAGAATAACTACCTGCAAGCTGTAGGCTAAACAATTTCAGTAACTTAACACTGGGTTAGGAGACAGGTTGAGTTCTGACTAGCCAAAATGAAACAAACTTGTTAAACATGCAGGGTACATAATAGTAACGCTGGAAGGGTCTTGCTTTAGTGGTAGAGCTAAACTAGCTTTAGAGTAAAGGCTATCTAGATGCCCCTGCCCCTACAAAGTTTAAAAGCAAGCTTCAAAAAGTTCAAGCTGAACTATAATTAACTTAATTGCCCATCAGAACAAACTTCAATGCTCTTTAAAGGAAAACAATAAAATCCAGAGACTCAACAATATAGCAGTCATAATGTTAGAATCTCATAAAATATGACTACACATGTGTAAAAATAGGAAAATGTTTCCTATAGGCAGTAGAAATCTCAGTCAATAGAAACTGATTCATAAATATTAGAAATAATGAAATTAACAGACAAGAACTTTCAAAAACCTATTTTACATGTGTCTAAGCATTTGAAGGAAAACTTGAACATAATGAAGAGATAAATGGAAGATATTTCTTAAAAACACAATGGAATTTCTAAAGATAAAATAATTGAAAGGAGAAATAGACATATCCACAATTATGGTGGAATATTTCAACAGTCCTCTCTCGGGAAGTAAGAAAATAAGGAAACACAAAAATTAGTAAGAAAGTTGAACACTACTAATAAATTGGCCAAACTGAGATTTACACACTGATGTTGAAAAATACACTCTTTTCAAGAGCACGTGGCATATTCACCAATATAGACTAAACAGTAAAATATAAAACAAGTAGCAATGAATTTAATAATTGAAATAATATAGAATATATTTTCTGACTATATGAATCTGTTCAGAAATCAATTAAAAAATCAGAAAACCCTATAATATTTTGAAATTAAGCAATGCACTGCAGAAAAATCTATAGATCAAAAAAAATCACAAAAGAATTAGAAAATATTTTTAATTAAATTGTAATGGGGAGGACTTCCCTAGTGGTGCAGTGGTTAAGAATCTGCCTGCCAGTGCAGGGGACATGGGTTCGAGCCCTGGTCTGGGAAGATCCCACATGCCGCAGAGTAACTAAGCCCCCATGCCACAATTACTGAACCTGCACTCTGGAGCCTGCAAGCCACAGCTACTGAGCCCATGTGCCACAACTACTGAAGCCTGCACGCCTAGAGCTCGTGCTCCACTACAAGAGAAGGCACCTCAATGAGAAGCCCACACACCGCAACGAAGAGTAACCCCCGCTCACCGCAACTAGAGAAAGCCCACATGCAGCAACGAAGACCCAACACAGCCACGAAGACCCAACACAGCCCAAAATAAATAAGTAAATAAATAAAACCAAAAAAAAAAAATTAAAAAAATTGTAATGGGGAAAAGATAGTTATCCAAATTCAGGGGGTGTAGCTAAAGTGGTATTTACAGTAAATTTTATAGATTTAAATACATATATTAAAAAAGAAAAATAAGTAAAATCAGTTATCTGAGCTTTAAACTTAAAAAGCTGAAGAAAAAAATTAAATCCAAAGTGAGTAAAAATAAAGAAAATATCAGAGTGGAAATTTACAAATGAACACATAAAAAAGAAAATCAATAAAACCAGAAGCTGAGTCTTTGAAAAATCAATAAGAGTTTTAAATCTTTGGCTAGAATGATAAAGAAAATAAGAAATAAACTCAAATTACCAATATTAGGTATAAAAGAAGATTTTCACCACATATCCTAGATATATTTAAAAGATAATAAGGTAATGTAATAAACAACTTGGTGCCAATAAATTCAAGTTGACATGAACAAATTCCCTAAGACACTAATTTATAAACTGACAAAAGAATATAACATATAAAAAAAATAGACTTAGATCTATTAAAAGAATAAAATTTGTAGGTAAAAATCTCCCCTCAAAGAAAATTCCAGACTCTGATGGCTTTATAGACGATTCTACCAAAATTTTAATATAAAAAATACCAATTTTACACAATGCCTTTGAGAATGTAAAGCAAGCTGAAATGTTTCCATATTCATTTTATGAAGCCAGCATTGTACTAAAATCAAATCCAACAGAGACATAACAAAGGAAGAAAATTACAGAGACCCCTTATGAACATAATCATGAAAGTTCCTAACAAAATATTAGCAAACTGACTCCAACATCATATAAAAAGAGCAAAATGGAGTTTATCCCAGAAATGCAAGGATGGTTTGTTATCAAAAATCAATCAAAATAATGTACTACATTAGCAAAATAACCAAAGAGAATGTGGTCATTTTAATATATGCATTTTAATATAATCATTTTGTCAAAGGATTTAATATAAAATCATTTGACAAAATTCAACATTCATTCATAATAAAAACTCTCAGCAAACTAGGAATAACAGCAAATTTTCTCAACATGCATCTAATATGCAACTGATGAAAGAATTAACAATTCTCTCAAGATTAGGAACAAGGCAAGGCTTGTCTATCTTCACCATCACTATTCAACACTATAGTAGAAGTCCTGACCAGTGCAATAAGGTGAGAAAAAAGATGTTAAAATATAGATGGAAGGATAGATAATATATAGATCGATAGATAAATAGAAATAAATAGAAAATAGAGAAATAGATTGGAATTAAAGAAATAAAATGGCCTTTATTCATAGACATTATAATTATATATGTAGAACATCCTATGTATAAATATCCTATTACAGTTGATATTTTAAATTAAGGAATAAATGGAATACCATAGTCATGTATTGGATGACTCAATATTTTTAAACCTTCAGTTCTCCCTAAATTCAATACATAACCATCAAAATAGCATCAGGTTGTTTTGTAGAAACTGAAAGACAATTTTAAGATTTATATGGAAATGCAAAAGGCCCAGAATAGCCAAAACAATTTTTTTAAATGGACAAATTTAGAGACATTTTACTATTTTATTTAAAGATATACCATAATGTTACAATAATCAAGACAGTGTAGAAGCAGCATAAGCATACATGTACATATTCAATAGATTTTTGGCAATGGTTCTATAGTAATTCTAAGTTTAAAATGTAGTCTTTTCAACAAATGATACTAAAGCAATTGGATATCCATAGCCCCCAAATAATGAAACTCAACCCTACATCACAGCACATACTAAAGTTAACTTGATATCTAGCATATATTTAAATGTAGGAGCTAAAACTGTAGAACTTCTAAAAGCAAAAATAGCAGAAAAATCTTTGTGACTTTGGAGTAGGCAAATATTTTTTAATAGGACACTAAATGCACGATTAGTAAAAAAATGGATAAATTAAACTGTATTACAATTTAAAAATCTGCTCATTGAAAACACCATTACAAAATGGAAAGATAAGCCATGGGTTGAAATAAATTCTTCACAATACATGTATTTTGCAATGTGTAAAGAATTTCCAACTACATATTAATACAAATAACCCAGTAAAAAGGGCAAAATATTTGAATAGACACTGGACCAAAGAAGATATACAAATAAAGAAAATGAAAAACATACCCAATATTATTATTCACAAGGGATATGTGAATTAAACCACAATGAGTTACCTTTGTACAGCTACTGGAATGACTAAAATTATAAAGACTAGAAATACCAAAGTGTTAGTGAGGATGTGGAGAAATTTAAACTTCTATGCATGACTGTTGGGAATGTAAAGTGGTATAAGCACTCTGGAAAACAACCTAGTAGTTACTGTGTAGTCAAAAATTTATTTATCATGTGATCCAGCAATTCTTCTCCTAGGCATTTACCCTAACAAATGAAAACATATGCTCATAAGAAGATGTGGATACCCCTAGCAGCTTTATTCATAATAGTGTGTAACTGGAAGAAACACAAATGTACATCAACAAGTAAATCTGTAAGCAAGTTGTGCAACTGCCATACAATGAAATTAATACTTTAATTGATAGTGAACTTACATTAATCTTTAATTGATACAAGTGGAACACAACGTGTACAAAACTCAAAAACATTATACTGAGTAAAAGACACCAGACACAAAAGAGAACATACTGGATGATTTCATTTATATGAAATCTAGAAGAGACAAATTTAATCTATGCCATAATAAAGCAGATCAGTGTTTACCTGGGGTCAGGGATAAGGGAGTAGGAATGAGGGCAAAGAGGAATAAGGGAACTTTTGGGGATGATGGACATGTGTATATATGGGGTGGTGTTTATATAGGCATTTAATTTTCAAAACTCATGGAGCTGTACACTTAATATAGATGCATTTTGTTTTATGAACTTTATACTTTAATAAAGTTAAGGTAAAAAAAACTGTTTAAAATGTTCTAATCAATACATTTAAAAAATAAAAATCCAGAAGCATTTTTTAAGTTTTACTTAATCAGAGGTGAATCTGCCCTAATATGCCCCTTCTTAAAAACAAGACAAAATTCCAAATTAACTCACATTTACCCAGTAAATATGCTCTTTGGCCAGATGTCTCAGTTTTCGGCATTTAGACTTTCCAGTCCCTATGTTGTTATTTTCTAACTTGCTTCTTTGTGTTAATGAAGCTATTTTAAGATAAGCCACTGGCCAACAGCTGTCTATGTCTTTCAGTATAGTGACAGGGGAAATAAACATTTCCAGTTCTTCCCCTATTAATGCCAGGCCACATTCAGTAAGCTCTTTGGTTACTGTCATAGGTAGCAGCCTGTCTTTTCCAATGGTAAGACTGCATTAATCCATCTGATAAAGGGCAATTTGAGGAAGGTGAGCACAGCTCAGGACTCTTTAATCTGTCAAGTCCTATTTTCTTTTCCCCTTGAAATGTTCCAGAATCCTCTTGCCAATCTGTCATAGGCAAGTCTAACATCCCATCCTAGAGTTTACATTAACTTTTAATAGTATTATTGGCAGACATAAAGTCAATTTACAAAGAAGGTGGTCTTCTGTGAATTTTTATATTGCTAGTATCTGAATTGTATTATAAATTTGCCTTTTCTGTCTTTGTTAATGGAAACTACTTTCACATATAAACTATATTTCTAGGCTGTGGAGAGAAGAAAATAAAAATTTTTGGTAAGTAAATGAAATGATGTTTAAATGATTTCCTATTTGAAAATAACTTATAGGCTATTTACAATAGGCCTTTCAGTTGTTAGGCAGATAGCTTGCCAAGAATGTGGTAAATACTACTATGAAATGGATGATTCCTCCTAATGCAATTGGAAATCATAATTTTCCACTCGTGTACAATCTTCAAGCTATAAACTGCATGCTTTAGTATATGGATTAGAAGTATCATTCTTTGAAGCCCTGTACTGTAAAACCAAGAGAAATTTTGTACAACGAATGTAATTGTTTCAGTTAATTATAAAAATTTAAATCTTCTCTAGATATTCCCTGTTAGATAACTCTCTAGTGAAAATTTCATTCCACCATCCCCGGCAGCTTCTCAAACTCTGTATAATAGATTTAGCTACTCAGATGAGGACATGTTACTGGAAATGGCAGTATTTTTAACTTGTGCTTAGAAGATATTTACTTGTACAGCTAGGCGTATGTTTCATTTTAGTAAATAATTATTTCTTTCTTCCTTTCTACCCACAACTTTCATCCTCTATACCATAAATAGTTATTGGAGATATGATTCTCATGGGTAACTCTTAATTACCCATGGAAATGAGAATACATCTAAGAACATTTATATGTCAAAAGTACTAATTTTGGGGCTTCCCTGGTGGCGCAGTGGTTGAGAGTCCGCCTGCAGATGCAAGGGACGCGGGTTCGTGTCCCCGTCCGGGAAGATCCCACATGCCGCGGAGCGGCTGGGCCCGTGAGCCATGGCCGCTGGGCCTGCACGTCCGGAGCCTGTGCTCCGCAACGGGAAGGGCCACAACAGTGCGAGGCCCGCGTACCGGAAAAAAAAAAAAAAAAAAAGTACTAATTTTGAATAATTCTTGGCCTATGTCAACAAATTGGTAAGCAGGTATGTTCAACATTTACCATGTATCCAACCGTCTGTTACTACTACATGGTAGAACACAAGGAAATATAGCCTCTGCTTTCAAATTTTGTTTCTCAGAAATAAAGAAAATATATACACATAAAGCAGAGAATAGTAAACTATAGCATAATATCAAGCACAAAAAGTAGTAATAGCTGTAAAGGTCATGTATCTGTCTGGCTGTGGAGGGAGGAAGACAGAAAGTATAAATAGAATCAGAAGAGAAAATCTGACTATTTCTACTCACCAGGTCTTATTGTTAGGGATTTTTTTTTTTTTTTTTTTTTTTTTTTTTTTTTTTGCGGTACGCGGGCATCTCACCGCCGCGGCCTCTTCCGTTGCGGAGCACAGGCTCCGGACGCGCAGGCTCAGCGGCCACGGCTCACGGGACCAGCCGCTCCGCGGCATGTGGGATCTTCCTGGACCAGGGCACGAACCCGTGTCCCCCGCATCGGCAGGCGGACTCCCAACCACTGCGCAACCAGGGAAGCCCTTGTTAGGGATTTTTATCTTATTTAATACTACCAGCAATATATGAAGTCACTATTATGCCCACTAACAAGATGGGGAAACTGAAGCTTAGAAAGATTAAGATGCTTACCCAAGGCATGTCTAGAATTTACAATGGTAGATTCAATCCAGTTCTAGATTTCAATGGATATTTATTGGTGCTGATGCTGTGAATACATTTAGCCAAATAAAAGGCTGATTCTGCTTCCTTGTGGATTTTCTCACCATTTTAGGATAGAAATGCTAAATGACAGATATAATTAGCCAGAGAGACTTACAGAGTTGTATATTAATGGGATCCTTCTTATGTCCCCAAATTTAAGAAAAGATGCAAGATACCATTAAGATGGAAAAGTCATAGGAAGAATAATAAGATCTTATTCTCATCATAAGATAAACGTTTAACAGTCAACAAGTGGACTATGAAACAGATCCAGTGCCATAAATACCATGAATTTATCCCATGAGTATAAACTGCTCAGGTTGGAGAATGCTCAGAAGTTGTAATCAAAAGTAGAATCCTTTAACTTTAAGGACAGGCATTGGGTTTCTGACCAGAATGTACTCTTTTTTTTTTCTATTACCATAATCATAATTTTTCACATGGCATTCCTCTAAGAATGATAGTCTATCTATAAAGTTGATGCCTACTTGTCAATGTAATTTATATAAGTGACTTTGGGCTACAAATAATTTTGCCTTTTGAAATTGCAGAGTATGTTTAATTCCTTTGTTTAAATATATTTCCATAAATATCAGTAAGTATATAAAATGTCAATCAACATTGATACTCATATATTTATTTCATTAAAAACTATGTTTCAGTGAGATATTAATGTTTCATATTTCATAAACAGAGATTTGACTATTTTTACTATTAATTTAAGATTTTAGATCAGAAAGATGATTTGCATTTGAAGATATAAATTACTTTTTAAAAGATACATATGTGTCATTTGAAATACATATTTTATGCACTGTGTCACCCTCCTCACTCTCCTTCTTAAAAAATATAAAATATTTTATTTACTTAAAGGTCATAAAGGAGAAGTCATTAAAAGTACAGACAATTGCTATCATCAGAAATAAAGTTTGTCTTCATTTCAGTCAGCTGGTTGGGAAAAAGGTGGTGGAAGTTAAATGAAATTTCTGAAATTAAGAATGATCAAAAGTATTTCCAATATTCTTTTCCAAATTTTACTCTTTGATAAAATTGTTCTTGGAGGGTAAACTCCAAAAGCAAGATTCTACATACAAACATATGTTAGTCTTACTCAGCAAAAGACAGGGCTGAGGATAGAAGTCTACATGCAAAGCAAGATATTTCATGAGACCACAAACATTTGTAGATCAAGAATTCTCTCCCAAACTCTAAATGGAACATTTATAAGTTCTGACCTAAAATCAAAGCATTTGTAAAATGCTTATGAAAAATAAGAGAGGAAATAAATGTAACCAAGATTTTGATATTTAGTGAATTTCTTAAAATATTTCCAGATTCTTTTTTGTTCCACACAGTAATTATCTGAATGCCTACCATGAATATCCAAGAATATTGTTAGGATTTTTTCCAATGGTCATTTTTACCTTAGCATAATAATTTTACTGAGTAGTTATGCTTTTGTTTTAATATGTAGCTTATTATGTACAATTTTCTAATCCCACATATTTGTGTACCAGAATGAAAATTCTGGAATTACTTCTATTAGCTATAATCACTGTATAATAGCAACACATTTTAAAATGACAGATTTATTTGGTTTCTTTACTTGCTAATGGTCAGAACATTTAGGATTGGCACAATCCTAAACAATTAAATTCATATGGGATGCTCACGTTTCATTGCCTGGGTTCCAGGCACAGAATTCCCCTTCAAGTGGGACTTGCTATAATTTGGAAGGAGTTCTAGTGCTCAATCAGTAGATCTTTGCCATACCTGATAGCTTTACTCTCTCAACCCAAAACATGTTGTGACCAAGTCTCACTTAGTGTTAAGTCTTCGGGTGAATAGCTGTGTCCAATGAAAGTTGAAGACATGAGTCATGGAGTCGAAAGACCTTTTCCTAATCTGGAATTTACAGTATTCCAGCATCAGGACATTACTGAGAATTAAAGAGAAGTCTTGATTTGACAGGACACATGACCTAAGCTGAGAAAAATACGTGAGTTAATGAACTGAGATGGCTGGTTAATTATGCTATAAATAAATCAAGAAGTCCAGATGACATTACAGCCACAGACATAATGCTCTTTTGGAGAAGTAATGCTCTTGTGGTTTGCAAAAAACATTCTGAGCCTCTGAGAGATTTCAAGGATAGAAATCCATCCCTAGTCATCCAGTGTTATTTATAAAGGGGGTAGAGAGGATTGTTTTTGTTATTCTTATGGTTAAAATGTTCAACATAAGACAGCAGTTTTAAAAAGCCACTTAAGGAATTTAAGAAAAAAAACAAACTCTTATGAATAGCTGTGTTGCCCATGTCTGGAGGCTTTTTGAATATTATGGCATTGGGTTTACAAATTGTCAGGTTAGTTTTACTGTAATTTCATTCAGTGACTCCAAAATTTCATCTCCTGTCACAAAAGGAGCATCTGCCCACTGAAAATGATATGGAAGTTCACACTGGATAGCTACACTAAACTATATATTGAGAGCAAAGCAAATTGGGAAGAAAATTGTCTACTACCACCAGTGACCCTCCTTGTTTTTTTAACACATATTTCCCCCCCTCAAACTCTTGTGTTTTAATGCTAACTTTCTATATTTTGCTTTGTCCTGGAATGAGGTTATTCCTTAATTTCTTCATATTTTTGTGCAGCTCAATTAACAGGATAAAGAAAAAATGTGTACTTATTTATTTTTATATACCCTACCCTTTTCCAGAAAGAATATCAAGTAACATCCATGAATTCATAAAATTATACAAGATTGCATAAACTAAATGGGAGATAAGAAATGGACTAGAAGAGACAAAAGGACAAGGCTAAAAATGTTTCCTTCCTTGTTATGATCAGGTTACAAACTTGGCTGTAAATCTACATTCAGTCCATATGAAGAGAGAAAAGTGATGAACAGAGTCTCAGAATTCATAATATAAAAACAAACCACTTATGGCAAATAATATTAATAGCAAATATCTAATATAGTAATTTTAAATGCCAGGTGTTATTCTAAGCATTATGCATATATCAACTCATTTAATCCTCATAATAACCTTATTAGGTAGGCATTACACTTATCCTCAATTTACAGATGAAGAAACTGAGGCAAAAGAGATTAAGCAACTTGCCCCAGGTCACAAGGCGTGTAAGTAATTATGTTGGGATATTAATATATGCAGTCTGGTTTCAAAATCCCTGATCCTAATTGTTCTGCCACACTGCCTGCAGAAAAATACAAGTATTCTTATGGAAAAAAAAATGTGTTCTGATCCTCATTATGACACTATGCGGTAATGTCTTTAAGAAAATCCTTATAGTAGAGTCCACAATAATTTGAAAGACATGTTCCCCCAATAGGCGCACATACCACAGCAAAAAGCTTATTAGAGAAATCACTTCTGTTGAAGACCAATTCTTGTCAGTGTAGGAAAAGTGTTCTTTTCAGCTATGACGATCATGGAAGGCCACCTGGAGGTGGCGACATTTGCAACGACTCAAAAAGATAAAAATGTTTCTAGAGGTAGAAAGTATAGGGAAGATGGGAATTATTTTTAGACAGTATTTTTTTAAACAGACACTAACACTTGAATGCAATGGAGTCAAAACCATTAGGAAACTGGGACTGTACGATAAATCAATCATGTTTCAGTTCACAAACTAGTCACAAATCACATATACATCCTGGCAAAGGTTTGATTGGCAGGATTCCCAGACATGCCTGTGGCCCTTATAAAAATATAGATTCCCAGCCTCTGCCACACCAACTGAGTCCAAATTCCTAGGTAAAATCTGTAGATTCAAAAAACTCAAATAATATTCCCAAGGAATTGGAGTCAGGTGTCTCAAATTGCAATAAAATTCATCAGGTCCATGTCACTTGCCACAAAAACCTTAAGAATCAGTCTATGACTGTTAAGATGTTTTAAAGCAGTGAATTATTTAATAAAAGAGTAACTCTTGCTTAGGTCACCTTTCATATGTCATATTCAGATCGGTATGGCATTCCTGCTTGACTCTTCTTTCAATAAGGAAGCATTTCATCACTTTTTCAAAGCGCTAACTTGGAAAGAATGTGTACAATTACACCAAAATGTGCCTACCTGTGTTCATTCTGGTTTGAAAAAAAATGTGTTGATGTGTTGGGTTTTTAAAGAGGCATATTTTACAAGTTAATTAAAGTGAATGCCTATCTTCAAATAAATGTAATTGACATATATTTTGTATTAAATTTCAGATAAGGTAGTCTTATGAGGCTTTGGACTCATGGAATCGTCAAAACTGAGGACAAACTGTTTTATTGCTGGGAACTTGAATAGCTAATGGTCTGTAAAACAGCAAACATAAGTTGGGTTTTATTCAATTTCTCCACCAAATGTGTCTACCTGTTGGATTTTCTCAAATAAATACTCTTAGCTGATTCTGGGTTAGGTGCAGCAAGACATTCCCGGACACTTGCCTCTAGAGAACAACTCTGCAAACCTGCTCTCACTTTTTCCTCCTGCCTTGAGCTATGGTGCATGTCTGAAACCAGATAATGTTTTCCAGTTTATGTCTCCCAAAGTACTTAAGAAGAAAAAAAAATGACACACACACACAAAAGTCAGCAAGCTTTTTAATAGAGGAAGGACTTTGTGGGCTCATAAAAGCTCAGAATAAGATCTTCCTTTGGATTTTCAGATATTTTTGCCAGCCACCCTTTGAGGAAGTACGGCCCCCTAGCTGGCTTTCTTAGATTGGAAATCCTAAACGATACACTTGATTCAAAGTTGTTTTCCTCAGTCACAGGTTTAGATGAAAAAAATTTAATTATGGATTATATGATAAATGGTTCAGAAACTCAGTTTTCATCAAAGAAAACTCTGAATACAAAATAAGGAACCAGATGGATGGATGAATACTGGATGGATAGAGAAAGAGGTACACAGATATAAGCTCAGAACTAAATAAGAGACCCCCCCCTCTGTAATTCTACATCTAAAACCAAAAAGTAAATAATAATATACATTACTTAAATTTCAATATGTATACTCAAAATTTTTAAGACTTTAAAATGTATTACTCCCTTTCCCCAAATAGCTATTTATGTTTATCCTGTTTCTTTCTCTTTCCAACTGTTCTGCTCACTAATTACCCCTAAAAGAGTTTGTTAATCTACAGGAAAATTGAGAACCAAGTGATCTGGATTTATTTCAATGACATTTCTGCCTAAATTTACATTTATTACTCCCTTTAAAAATGAAACACACCAAGCTAATATGTTGCGTCCATGTCTTTTTTAACCTTTGGAAAGTAAGCAGCACACTGCCAGGCAGGTAGTCAATGTTTAAAATAAACTTGCTAAATTAAACTAACTATTGCCCACACTACACATAAATTTCAGCCATAAGAGGAACATATGCGTGAAAGCACACTTTGTAATGACCCAGTTCAGCTGGACAGATGAAAGTCTGGGGCGTAGTGTTTCACTGGCTTGATCCATCTGCCACCAGTCACTTGTGGGAAGAGGCTTCTGTTTCTTGTCAGCCAGCAATAGGAAGCACAGCAGGATTTAGTAGCTGCTGAGGTACCAAAGGAAAGGGCACAGCGCACACCATTCACGTCAAGTCAGGGATGGAATCCCAGCTGCCTTATTCTCCCCATCTGGTAAGTAAACACTCTCCATGCTGTTTTGCCTCAGATAAAACCTCGCTTACTAAATCAGGAAAAATACACTCATTTAGGAAGGAACTTAATAATCCCATTTATAAGAATAAAAATATATGTGATTTATATTTTAACTCACAGAGGCTATCTAAAAATTGAGAAAATCGATTATTTGGCTTGCTCAACTTTCTCTTTAGCCACCTCTGGTCAATTATGTGATACAGTCCGACAAAGTGGGTTTTAAAGTCATATTATCAAGACACTATTTCAATTGTCCACTTCACATCCTGTACATAGACATAGCCAAAGTGCAAGATAAAAGGCAGTCCCCTCAGTTAAACTACAAATGGTTTTACTTCTTATCAAAGAGAAGGTGGAATACTCAGGATTTGCCATTTGATTCAGCACTAGGGCCTGCCAAAATGGGAAATATTTGCACATAGTCAATGGCCATCTAATTGGGAGGTGTGAGGACATAGTAACAATGTTTGTTTCTTTTTAAAAGAACTTCAGAGCAGTCCCTTTGTTCAATATGTCACAAACTCTTTTCTGATTTAAAGGGAAAAGAGAAAAACAATTTGATGTGCAAATGCTATGTATACTACTCTAAAAGTTTTTTAAAAACCAGTAATGTTCCAATAAATAGAATTCTGGCAGTAATATTTCATTAGTGAATAAAGCCAGTAGCCATACTAAGGTCGGCAGGAGGGCTCACCCCTCATTCAGTGCATCTGGAGGGAGGAGAGAGCTACTACTTAATGACTTTGGTGTGCACCAGAGATCTTCCAGGAGACGGCAAGTTTGATTTTCTTCCATGCCCAGTTTTGTTTTTTTTTTTTTTTTAACATAGTAAAGCATGTTTAATTCAATTAAGGTGTAACAGAACAAAATTTAAGTACTATAAAGTTAATTAAGGTATAACATAGTAAAGTATGTCAAGTATACCAATCATAGCGCACAGTTTGATAATTTCAGCATAAGTAATCACGTGTCTAACTACTGCCCAGGAGGAGATATGGGACATCCCAGAATTCCAGAAGTTTTTCTTTTGCCCCCTCCCAATATATACTCCTGGCCTCAGGATAACCACTAGTGTGACTTCCATTTACAGATGGTATGAAATATTTAGACTTGAATATATTTTTCTCCAGAAAGTCTCTTGTCTTCTGCAGTTGTCTTGTTTTATAGCTAAAATCACACCTTGTGGGTTTTATGCATACTCCAGTTTTTGAATATCAAGACCTTGCTTTTGAGGAAACAAGTGAGAAAAATAGGGAAATAGATACAAAATTATTTTATTATTGTTGTTGTTTGTTTATTTGGGTTTTTTTTTTTTTTTTTTTTTTGCTTATTACGTTCATTTGTAAAGTTTGGAATTGATGTTTGTAATTACTCAGTGGAGTGAGGCACTAAAAAGTTCCCTTTACATGGGGTGTTACAGGCTATTAGCTTTCTGAGACACTTGCTAACAAGACAATGTGTGTTTAGTTAAGAATAAAGAGAAAAGGTATGATAGTGCTACCATAATCAGGTGATTGTCCGGTCTTCTCTGGGCAAATCATGACAAATTAGCAGGTAGCTGCTGGCAGAGAGTTACATGGGGCATATTTCCTAGACAGAAAGAATTATGGGAGGGCCCTCATTAGGCTTCTATGCTTCAGCTTCCTTTTCTTTCCAACCCCGCCCCACAACTCTGCTTCCATGAGGATCTTACCTGGATCCATCCTTCCTGAAGTAGTTCTATACTGCTGGTGTGTACATCCCTAGGACTGAGGGGTGGCCCAGGGGTCACTATTGGGTGTCTGTGGAGCTTTGGCATGTAGCCAAGGTGACCACACACATCCATGCAAAGCCCCCCAGGGTGTGGAATGAGGCAGTGATGGGAGGAGAAGGAGGCAGACTGCAGACGGGGGGCCAGTTGTTCTTATGTTACCCGGGAGTGTGCTTGAGGGCAGGGAATTCTGGGAAGCAGGATACCTAAAGGACAGTCTGAAAGAGAGTTGTGGGCTTCAGTTGGACTTATCTCTTTGATTCCACAGACTCATTTGCTCCGTGGAGAGGGATGCAGCCATAGGAGGAAAAAAATAGGACCCTCTAAAGCATGGGACCCACAGCAGAGGTCCCTGTTGCCCAGATCTAAAGTAGTGTGAAGTGTGATTCACGTCACACTAGGGCATTAAAAAAAAAAGGACCTCTCACCATCTTGTGCTATTCTGTTTTCAAGGTATTTACCACTAGTTGTGAAATTAGTTTATGCTATACTTTATCATATTTTATTCAGCCTAATCATTCTCATCACAGCCATCATCAAATGCTACTTAAAATTTTCTATTTATAACCAAAAGTCTACTTCTGGTTTCAAAGGTAATTATTTTACCTCTCCTATAAAAGAACTGTTGACAACAGTTAGACCAAAAAAAGAAACCACTGAAAATGTACAGTAACATTGTCAAATATAAAATAGTTAAATATAAAATAGTCAAATGTAAAAAAAAGTCTAAACTTAAGCTAAATGCAAAAGGAACTACAGTATTATTTTATCTCCACTTTAGGCATTATGTATTCACTTGTTACAGTGCAACTGTGATTAAGGATGCTGAGGGCCTACACCCAGCTGCTGTGCCTGCACCCTCTCAGGTGTGTTATTGCAAAGCCTGGGTCTAGAAATAATAGTCTGACTCGAATATTCTCACAGGGCTGTATGGGTCAAACACATGAATAAACACCCACAACAAAAACAGAGTTCAAAATCAGTATAGAGCAAGAAATCCCTGATCAAATATATTTTTTATAAGTACTTTAAATAAATGCTCAAAAGCAGTCAGAGGAGCTTTGTTCTCAGCTCCACACACAACAAATGAGTTAACCCAAAAGCACCTCTTAATACCTTGAAGTCTCCAATATTCAAAATTTCTTATTACATGCATTTTTTGGTAAGAAAAACATTTCCCATTTTACTATCAGAGTGGTAGCAGACAGGTCCAGGAGCACTGGGTGTACTCCGTGAAGCATGCATGTGCTCATGTCTTTCCCTGGGACCCATCAAGGTGCTTAGTGACTGCCACTGTCACAGGAAGGAAGTGGCTTAGTGTGACCAACACAGGCCTCCCCACAAGCCGGGCAAGACTCTAACAGGTGCAGTAGTCTAGGTGATAAGACAGTTTGGTGATTCCCCACTCAATGATGGCTCATTTCAGGTAACCTACAGTCAACCCCATGTGCTGAAAATTCATAACAGAGGTATGAATAAAACCAACCTGGTTTTATTACAGCAAGATGCTTTTAACCGTTCTGCTCTTAACCTTGTTTCTAGCTTGGAGTGGTGAAGGTAACTATTTATAGCACTGGTTGGCATATTAATTACAGTTTTTAAATGTTAAATTATTTTTTTAATTGCATGTGGATTAAATGCTTGAAGATTGTGATTAGTACCTCCAATGAACTCTCTGGTTCCACTGAACAGTTGTAAAACCTAGGCTCTGTCCCATCCTCCACACTGTTACAAGGGTGACCATAAACCAGACACCCCTGCTTAAAAAGTTAGCTTGAAAATACAGTCCAAACTACTTAAAGGAAATTGGTTTTTAATACAGGCCTACTGTATCTAATTCTATATTTCTACTATTCTCTGCAATAAACTCTCTTCTCCCCTTAGCAGACCTCTCATAATGGACTCACCTTCCCCATTCTTTGTTTAGTACATTCTATCTTGATTATTCTCAGCAATGGTTGGATGAGAATAGGGTGGAACTCACGTTTAAGAGAATAGTATTGGTTTCTAGCATGACTGAGGCAAAAGACATTCATGCTCTAAGAAGGAAGATCTACATCAATACAAATAGAGACACCAATGCCTGGGATGATCTAATTTGGTAGGTTAGAGAATACAGAAAGCTAAGACTCTGCATGATGGTAGAAGGCTTTGGAGGCTTGGATTTCTGGGGGTAACTGAGGGAGAAAAGGGATGAAAGACATAATGCAGTTTATTCTGAGGGCAAGGTGGCTATTTGATTCTAATTATGCATTATTTATTGAATTTTGTTCCTGGCTGCAGTTAAAGTGGTGAGACTAGCAGTGTCGTTGGCTGGGGAAAGACGGAGAGGCTAGTAGTCTTACCTGGAGCATTCAGCTCCATAAGTGTTCCTTAAAAATGTTTTTTCCATCTGTTCCACGGCTATAAACTATTCTCAAACACTGATAATCACCATCAACGGAATTTCAACACATTGAAATTGGTTTATTTTGATAATTCTATGAAATGTATGTAGATGTGTCAAGAAAAACAGAACCATTACCGCTGAGTATGCATCTATAATTCAATTGACCATATCTTACTATTCCGCTCAAAAATTTAGTAGATCTTGTCATTTTCTTTCCTGCAATGGGAAAAATTCATGAAACATGCCCTGTTCAATCAAGGAAATCTGTACTGATTTGTGAGAATATGAGTCCTCTGAGAATCTGAAATCAGCTATAATATGATAAATATCAATAATAGGACCCATCTCATCTGATTATTGGGAGGATTAACTAAAATAATGCATATGTAGAGCACCTAGTGATGGTTCAATTTTTTAAAATTATGCTTATATTTATTCTAGCAAGTTTATCAAAACTTGCTCCAGTTCTTGAATCCTGTTAAATTACATGGTATAAATTGATAAATACTCAAAACTAAGTGTAATATTTAAGAGTTGACACATGAGTCCCTCTTAGGAAAGAAACTATTCTTGATAAACTCCTGGATTATAGAAGATAAGACCCAGGGGGCACATGTGGACCCCTTAACTTATTCATTCCTTCATTCATTCACTCATGCATTCATTAAGTGCTTACTATCAGGCATTGAAGTTATAGCAACAAACAAAACAGATAAAGCCATTGATCTCATAAAGTTAATGTTCTACTGAGGGAGACACACACAGAGACACACATATATGCTTAATTTCAGGGAGTGATAAGTGCCATGAAGCAAATAGGACAAGGCAGAGAATAACTAGGTAGGTTAGGGGACTTAGGATGGATAGGTTGGTCACAGAAGGCATCTTTGAAGAGGTGACATTTGAATCAAGACCCAAATGAGGTGATGCCACAGATAAAGAGAATTGGAAGCACAGGGAAGAACAAGTGCAAGGGATCTGGTTTGGGAACAGATGCGGCAAGTTGGCGAGGCACCAGGAAGGCCAGGGTGTCCAGACTTAGGGTGTAAAGAACTTTGGATTTTATTTTAATAGCAGCTCTTTTTCTCATAACCATATAGGAGTGACTCAGCTATTCTAAATGAGATAATAAAAGGATTTACTTAAATCAATCCACTATTAATTAATTTAACATACCTTCTTTAAATTGAATTTAATTAAACAGTACTGAAGTACAAAAATGAAAGGAATAGTCGTTCCCACTAACCCAGTACCTCCCCCTAAAAGGAAATGCTATTATAATTTTGGTGTATTCTTCCAGTTCAAAATATATTTATTTACTGCCAAAAATAGAAACATGCCACAGACATCATTTTGCACCCTGATTTTTTTTACTTCATAATATCACTTGGAAACTCTTCCATTCAAGGGTGTACATATTTTCATCATTTTTAAATGACTGCTCAATGTCACACTGTATGGATTATCCTAATCGATTTAATTAGGCTCTTATATAAGAAACTTTGTTTCCAATGTTTGCTATTATAAACAATACTATTACTTAAATCTTGGGATGTATAGATAAATTCACAAATTTATTCCAGAGCACACTTCCAGAGGGGCTGAAGGACTGATGGAAGTTTCCATCAAGAAAGATAACTGAGGGAATCAGGGTAGCCTTATACTATTAAATGAAGAGTCATTCTTCTTACAGCAGTGTAAATGCTTTGCCCTCTTAATCCCCTTGTCCCAATCTTCCAAAAAGTTCTCTACACTCACGAATGTTTCATTTGCATGGGTTACATTTTTGTTTTGTGGAAAAAAAAATAGTTCAGAGTGTAAATCTGGAATGATATGGTGGATAAAAGAGACAGGAAACATAGAAACCTAGACACAGGCTGGAGGAAGAGTAACCATTAAGAACTCAAGCTACCTGGATTTCACTGACATTTGAAAAGTGTTTCCTCCTTCCACAAGGTGGGTATCAAGATTCAAGGCAATCTTATCTAGGTCTCAAGGAAGACAAGGTGGCCCCAGCTGACATCTGGGTTACATATTTAATGCCCAAACATCCAAGGAGGGGGGAAACAGTCAAGCTAACTCTTTTGATTTCATGTAAACAAAATAACCAATTGATGGACTGATTGCTTCACTTGTTTTGGATTTCTGTATACACAACCACATGCCAGTGATCAAAAATAAATCATCATCTTCAAATTCAGAGCAATACACAGGACTGTGTTATATTGTTCATAGCAATCTATGTTCTAAAGAAAAATATATCTACTACAGTCATTCTTACTTCACATTTTTGTAAGGTACCAAAAAGAACATTAATTATAGGCAAATAATTGTCACTTACCCGGACTACAAATAGCCTCCTTCATAATTATGGCTTCTTTGCTTTTCTTCCTTCTCTCAGTAGTGTGGTACTTCATTATTCATTCTTATCTCCACAATAGGGTAAGCTGATAAAGAAGAATAGAAACCCATATCAATATTTTCAGCTGTCCAACTGTTTAAGGGCCATACCAATATTTTTATTAAATAAATTAAGGATTTCCATATTTTTACTCATGTTTTCATTTAATTTCTTAAAAACAAAGAGTGTTTCAGCTATCAGAAATGAGCCAATTATTATCTATTCCCCTAAATAATTTAGAAAGACATTCAATAGCATCTACTTGTCTCTGATTATAAAAATAATTACATATCCATTGCAGAAACTATAAATATATACAACAAAAACTGGCTGGTTTCCTCTGCTTATTTGTAGTGTCTGTATTTCTATACTATTTTGGAAAATTGAGTCAATAAATCGCATGGATGTTAAGCTAAAATGTGGATTATCAAAGTAAATTATAAAATCTACTCCTGTAAATATCCTTCAATAATTATTATAAATCTAGAATTATATAGCTATAATCCTATCCAAAATCACAAAGGAGACTAATCTTCCTCTCAATTTTTTCTAATTCCTATGGTTTCAATTATCATCTATTCAAAATATATATCTAATCTAGATTCCTCTTCTGAATTGCAAATCTGCATATCCAACTGCCTGCAAGAAATACCCATTTAGAGTTCCCAGGCATACCTCAAGGTCAACAAGTTCAAACCACCTTAAGAAATCTTTTTTACCTGACATCGATTTTTCCTTCAATGTTTCTCATCTTAGTTAAAGGCAGTACCATCTACACCTCAACTGATAAAGCAAAATATCTTCTCTCCTTTTCTTTAGTTCTCCGTATCCAATCATTAAGTCTTGTTTAATTTGCCTCCTAAATATTTCTTGGCTCATTTTACTTCTTGCCATCCTCACTGTTTCTAGCCTAACTAAAATCACTACTTCTTTCACCTGGGTGACGCAGTCCACGTGAATGGGGCCCCTGGAGTTGTAGAATAGGCAACATTTGGAGTCCTTCTAGCCTCATCTTTTATCATCTTCCTCTCAAACTCTACTCTGTAGCATATTAAACATCTTTTGTCTCCTTAAACATTTCATACTCTCTTACCTTGGAGCCTCCAGACAAGCTGTACTCTCTGCCTAGTGTATATAGCATAGTTATATAATATACATAGCATATATGTGTATTATGTATATGTTCATATATGCTATATGTATATATATATATATACACACACATCACACATGTATATTATTTGCTCTGAGATACTTTTTATCATCACCTCTGCGATCAACATGATGGCTGAGCTGGGTGTCCCACCAATATAGTCCCAAAATATCTGTTACTTTCTAATCAGAGCACTTACTACTTTTATTATAATTACTCATTTGCCTGATTATGCCCTCTGGTGGCATCAAGGATGTGTATTTTTTATGACTGTGTTTTCAATATCCAGCACAACTACCAGAGTAGACACTGGAAATATTTCCTAAATGGAAGAATTAATGAATCAATAAGTAAATGCTAATGTTTCAAGCAAAAATATGATAACACAAGGGTCATGACCTTATTCAAACCAAGAGTTATGGTGAAGTAGGAGATATTTGTAGATAGAGTTAATGTCATTATTATTATTCCATCTGTAAGGTAAAATGTAGTGTTTATTCTTCATTTCCAAAAGCTGAGAATTATTATTATTTACATCTTTATTGGAGTATAATTGCTTTACAATGGTGTGTTAGTTTCTGCTTTATAACAAAGTGAATCAGTTATACATATACATATGTTTCCATATCTATTCCCTCTTGCGTCTCCCTCCCTCCCACCCTCCCTATCCCACCCCTCCAGGCAGTCACAAAGCACTGAGCCGATCTCCCTGTGCTATGCGGCTGCTTCCCACTAGCTATCTACCTTACGTTTGTTAGTGTATATATGTCCATGCCTCTCTCTCACTTTGTCACAGCTTACCCTTCCCCCTCCCTGTATACTCAAGTCCATTCTCTAGTAGATCTGCGTGTTTATTCCTGTCTTACTCCTAGGTTCTTCATGACATTTTTTTTTCTTAAATTCCATATATATGTGTTAGCATACGGTATTTGTCTTTCTCTTTCTGACTTACTTCACTCTGTATGACAGACTCTAGGTCTACCCACCTCATTACAAATAGCTCAGTTTCGTTTCTTTTTATGGCTGAGTAATATTCCATTGTATATATGTGCCACATCTTCTTTATCCATTCATCCGATGATGGACACTTAGGTTGTTTCCATCTCCGGGCTATTGTAAATAGAGCTGCAATGAACATTTTGGTACATGACTCTTTTTGAATTATGGTTTTCTCAGGGTATATGCCCAGTATGGGATTGTTGGGTCATATGGTAGTTCTATTTGTAGTTTTTTAAGGAACCTCCATACTGTTCTCCATAGTGGCTGTAGCAATTTACATTCCCACCAACAGTGCAATAGGGTTCCCTTTTCTCCACACCCTCTCCAGCATTTATTGTCTCTAGATTTTTTGATGAGGGCCATTCTGACTGGTCTGAGATGATATCTCATTGTAGTTTTGATTTGCATTTCTCTAATGATTAATGATGTTGAACATTCTTTCATGTATTTGTTGGCAATCTGTATATCTTCTTTGGAGAAATGTCTATTTAGGTCTTCTGCCCATTTTTGGATTGGGTTGTTTGTTTTTTGTTATTGAGCTGCATGAGCTGCTTATAAATTTAGGAGATTAATCCTTTGTCAGTTGCTTCATTTGCAAATTTTTTCTCCCATTCTGAGGGTTGTCTTTTGGTCTTGTTTATGGGTTCCTTTGCTGTGGAAAAGCTTTGAAAATTCATTAGGTCTTATTTGTTTATTTTTGTTTTTATTTCCATTTCTCTAGGAGGTGAGTGAAAATGGATCTTGCTGTGATTTATGTCATAGAATGTTCTGCCTATGTTTTCCTCTAAGAGTTTGATAGTTTCTGGCCTTACATTTAGGTCTTTGACCAACTTTGAGCTTATTTTTGTGTATGGTGTTAGGGAGTCATCTAATCTCATACTTTTACATGCACCTGTCAAGTTTTCCCAGCACCACTTATTGAAGAGGCTGTCCTTTCTCCACTGTACACTCCTGCCTCCTTTATCAAAGATAAGGTGACCATATGTGCGTGGGTTTATCTCTGGGCTTTCTATCATGTTCCATTGATCTATCTTTCTGTTTTTGTGCCACTACCATACTGTCTTGATTACTATAGCTTTGTAGTATAGTCTGAAGTCAGGGAGCCTGATTCCTCAAGCTCCGTTTTTCGTTCTCAAGATTGCTTTGGCTATTTGGGGTCTTTTGCGTTTCCATACAAATTGTGAAATTTTTTGTTCTAGTTCTGTGAAAAATGCCATTGGTAGTTTGATAGGGATTGCATTGAATCTGTAGATTGCTTTGGGTAGTAGAGTCATTTTCACAATGTTGATTCTTCCAATCCAAGAACATGGTATATCTCTCCATCTATTTGTATCATCTTTCTTTCATCAGTGTCTTATAATTTTCTGCATACGGGTCTTTTGTCTCCTTAGGTAGGTTTATTCCTATGTATTTTATTCTTTTTGTTGCAATGGTAAATGGGAGTGTTTTCTTGATTTCACTTTCACATTTTTCATCATTAGTGTATAGGAATGCCAGAGATTTCTGTGCATTAATTTTGTATCCTGCTACTTTACCAAATTCATTGATTAGCTCTAGTAGTTTTCTGGTAGCATCTTTAGGATTCTCTATGTATAGTATCATGTCATCTGAAAACAGTGACAGCTTTACTTCTTTTCCGATTTGGATTCCTATTATTTCCTTTTCTTCTCTGATTGCTGTGGCTAAAACTTCCAAAACTATGCTGAATAAGAGTGGTGAGAGTGGGCAACCTTGTCTTGTTCCTGATCTTAGTGGAAATGGTTTTAGTTTTTCACCATTGAGGACGATGTTGGCTGTGGGTTTGTCATATATGGCCTTTATTATGTTGAGGAACGTTCCCTTTATGCCTACTTTCTGCAGGGTTTTTATCATAAATGGGTGTTGAATTTTTTCGAAAGTTTTCTCTGCATCTATTGAGATGATCATATGGTTTTTCTCCTTCAATTTGTTAATATGGTGTATCACATTGATTGATTTGCATATATTGAAGAATACTTGCATTCCTGGGATAAACCCCACTTGATCATGGTGTATGATCCTTTTAATGTGCTGTTGGATTCTGTTTGCTAGTATTTTCTTGAGGATTTTTGCATCTATATTCGTCAGTGATATTGGCCTGTAGTTTTAGTTCTTTGTGACATCCTTGTCTGGTTTTGGTATCAGGGTGATGGTGGCCTCGTAGAATGAGTTTGGGAGTGTTCCTCCCTCTGCTATGTTTTGGAAGAGTTTGAGAAGGATAGGTGTTAGCTCTTCTCTAAATGTTTGATAGAATTCGTCTGTGAGGCCATCTGATCCTGGGCTTTTGTTTGTTGGAAGATTTTTAATCAGAGTTTCAATTTCAGTGCTTGTGATTGGTCTGTCTATATTTTCTATTTCTTCCTGATTCAGTCTTGGCAGGTTGTGCATTTCTAAGAATTTGTCCATTTCTTCCAGGTTGTCCATTTTATTGGCATAGAGTTGCTTGTAGTAATCTCTCATGATCTTTTGTATTTCTGCAGTGTCAGCTGTTACTTCTCCTTTTTTGTTTCTAATTCTATTGAGTTGAGTCTTCTCCCTTTTTTTCTTGATGAGTCTGGCTAATGGTTTATCAATTTTGTTTATCTTCTCAAAGAACCAGCTTTTCGTTTTATAGATTTTTGTTATTGTTTCCTTCATTTCTTTTTCATTTATTTCTGATCTGATTTTTATAATTTCTTTCTTTCTGCTAACTTTGAGGTCTTTTTGTTTTTCTTTCTCTAATTGTTTTAGGTGCAAGGTTAGATTATTTATTCGAGATGTTTCCTGTTTCTTAAGATAGGACTGTATTGCTATAAACTTCCCTCTTAGAACTGCTTTTGATGGATCCCATAGATTTTGGGTCGTCGTGTCTCCATTGTCATTTGTTTCTAGGTATTTTTTGATTTCCTCTTTGACTTCTTCAGTGATCACTTCGTTATTAAGTAGTGTATTGTTTAGCCTTCATGTGTTTGTATTTTTTACAGATCTTTTCATGTAATTGATATCTAGTCTCATAGCGTTGTGGTCGGAAAAGATACTTGATACAATTTCAATTTTCTTAAATTTACCAAGGCTTGATTTGTGACCCAAGATATGATCTATCCTGGAGAATATTCCATGAGCACTTGAGAAAAATGTGTATTCTGTTGTTTTTGGATGGAATGTCCTATAAATATCAATTAAGTCCTTCTTGTTTAATGTATCATTTAAAGCTTGTGTTTTCTTATTTATTTTCATTTTGGATGATCTGTCCATGGGTGAAAGTGGGGTGTTAAAGTCCCCTACTATGATTGTGTTACTGTCGATTTCCCCTTTTATGGCTGTTAGTATTTGCCTTATGTATTGAGGTGCTCCTATGTTGGGTGCATAAATATTTACAATTGTTATATCTTCTTATTGGATCGATCCCTTGATCATTATGTAGTGTCCTTCTTTGTCTCTTCTAGTAGTTTTTATTTTAAAGCCTATTTTGTCTGAAATGAGAATTGCTACTCCAGCTTTCTTTTGGTTTCCATTTGCATGAAATATCTTTTTCCATCCCCTCCCTTTCAGTCTGTATGTGTCTCTAGGTCTGAAGTGGGTCTCTTATAGACAGCAAATATATGGGTCTTGTTTTTGTATCCATTCAGCCAATCTGTGTCTTTTGGTGGGAGCATTTAGTCCATTTACATTTAAGGTAATTATCGATATGTATGTTCCTATTCCCATTTTCTTAATTGTTTTGGGTTCGTTATTGTAGGTCTTTTCCTTCTCTTGTGTTTCTTGCCTAGAGAAGTTCCTTTAGCATTTGTTGTAAAGCTGGTTTGGTGGCGCTGAACTCTCCTAGCTTTTGCTTGTCTGTAAAGTTTTTAATTTCTCCATCAAATCTGAATGAGATCCTTGCTGCATAGAGTAATCTTGGTTGCAGCTTTTTCTCCTTCACCACTTTAAATATGTCCTGTCAGTCCCTTCTGGCTTGCAGAGTTTCTGCTGCAAGATCAGCTGTTAACCTTATGGGGATTCCCTTGTGTGTTATTTGTTGTTTTTCCCTTGCTGTTTTTAATATGTTTTCTTTGTATTTAATTTTTGACAATTTGATTAATATGTGTCTTGCTGTATTTCTCTTTGGACTTATCCTGTATGGGACTCTCTGTGCTTCTTGGACTTGATTAACTATTTCCTTTCCCATATTAGGGAAGTTTTCAACTATAATCTCTTCAAATATTTTCTCAGTCCCTTTCTTTTTCTCTTCTTCTTCTGGAACCCCTATAATTCGAATGTTGGTGTGTTTAATGTTGTCCCAGAGGTCTCTGAGACTGTCCTCAGTTCTTTTCATTCTTTTTTCTTTATTCTGCTCTGAAGTACTTATTTCCACTATTTTATCTTCCACATCACTTATCCGTTCTTCTGCCTCAGTTATTCTGCTATTGATTCCATCTAGAGTATTTTTAATTTCATTTATTGCATTGTTCATCGTTGTTTGTTTCATCTTTAGTTCTTCTAGGTCCTTGTTAAATGTTTCTTGCATTTTGTCTATTCTATTTACAAGATTTTGGATCATCTTTACTATCATTATTCTGACTTCTTTTTCAGGTAGACTGCCTATTTCCTCTTCATTTGTTAGGTCTGGTGGGTTTTTATCTTGCTCCTTCATCTGCTGTGTGTTTTTTTGTCTTCTCATTTTGTTTATCTTACTGTGTTTGGTGTCTCCTTTTTGCAGGCTGCAGGTTCGTAGTTCCCATTGTTTTTGGTGTCTGTCCCCAGTGGCTAAGGTTGGTTCAGTGGGTTGTGTAGGCTTCCTGGTGGGGGACTAGTGCCTGTGTTCTGGTGGATGAGGCTGGATCTTGTCTTTCTGGTGGGTAGGTCCACGTCTGATGGTGTGTTTTGGGGTGTCTGTGGACTTATTATGATTTTAGGCAGCCTCTCTGCTAATGGGTGATGTTGTATTCCTGTCTTGCTAGTTGTTTGGCATAGGATGTCCAGCACTGTAGCTTGCTGGTCGTTGAGTGAAGCTGGGTGCTGGTGTTGAGATGGAGATCTCTGGCATATATTCACTGTTTGATATTACGTGGAGCTGGGAGGTCTCTTGTGGACCAGTGTCCTGAAGTTGGCTCTCCCCCCTCATAGGCACAGCACTGAATCCTGGCTGCAGCAACAAGAGCCTTTCATCCACACAGCTCAGAATAAAAGGGAGAAAAAGTAAAAGAAAGAATTAGTCAAAGTAGAAAGAAAGAAAGAAAGAAAGAAAGAAGGGAGGGAGGGAGGGAGGGAGGGAGGAAGGAAGGAAGGAGGGAAGGAAGGAAAAAAGAAAGAAAATAAAGTAAAATAAAGTAAAATATAATAAAGTTATTAAAATAAAAAAATAATTATTAAGAGAAAAAAAAGAAAAAACAATTTAAAAAAAAAAAGAAAAACGGACGGATAGAACCCTAGGACAAATGGTGGAAGCAAAGCTATACAGATAAAATCTCACACAGAAGCATACCCATACACACTCACAAAAAGAGGAAAAGGGGAAAAAATCATACATGTTGCTCTCAAAGTCCATCTCCTTAATTTGGGATGATTTGTTGTCTATTCATGTATTCCACAGATGCAGGTACGTCAAGTTGATTGTGGAGCTTTAATCCGCTGCTTCTGAGGCTGCTGGGAGAGATTTCCCTTTCTCTTCTTTGTTCGCACAGCTCCCAGGGGCTCAGCTTTGGATTTGGCCCCACCTCTGCGTGTAGGTCACCAGAGGGCGTCTGTTCTTCGCTCAGACAGGACGGGGTTAAAGGAGCCGCTGATTCAGGGGCTCTGGCTCACTCAGGCCTGGGGGACGGAGGGGCACGGAGTGCGGGGCAAGCCTGCGGCGGCAAAGGACGGCGGGACATTGCACCAGCCTGAGGCGCACCGTGCGTTCTCCCGAGGGAGTTGTCCCTGGATCCCGGGACCCTGGCAGTGGCGGGCTGTACAGGCTCCCCAGAAGGGGGGTGTGGATAGTGACCTGTGCTTGCACACAGGCTTCTTGGTGGCGGCAGCAGCAGCCTTAGCGTCTCATGCCTGTCTCTGGGGTCCGCGCTTTTAGCCGCGGCTCACGCCCGTCTCTGGAGCTCCTTTAAGCAGCGCTCTTAATCCCCTCACCTCCCGCACCAGGAAACAAAGAGGGAAGAAAAAGTCTCTTGCCTCTTCGGCAGGTCCAGACTTTTCCCCGGACTCCCTCCCGACTAGCTGTGGCGCACTAACCCCCTGCAGGCTGTGTTCACTCCGCCAACCCCAGTCCTCTCCCGGCGCTCCGACCGAAGCCCCAGCCTCAGCTCCCAGCCCCACCCGCCCCGGCGTGTGAGCAGACAAGCCTCTCGGGCTGGTGAGTGCTGGTTGCCCCTGATCCTCTGTGTGGGAATCGCTCCGCTTTGCCTTCTGCACCCTGTTGCTGCGCTCCGAAGCTTTCCCCCTCCGCCACCCGCAGTCTCCGCCCGTGAAGGGGCTTCTAGCGTGTGGAAACCTTTCCTCCTTCACAGCTCCCTCCCACTGGTGCAGGTCCCGTCCCTATCCTTTTGTCTCTGTTTATTCTTTTTTCTTTTCCCTACCCAGGTACGTGGGGAGTTTCTTGCCTTTTGGGAGGTCTGAGGTCTTCTGCCAGCGTTCAGTAGGTGTTCTGTAGGAGTTGTTCCATGTGTAGATGTATTTCTGGTGTATCTGTGAAGAGAAAGGTGACCTCTGTGTCTTACTCTTCCGCCATCTTCCCGGAAGCCTCCCAAAAGCTGAGAATTATTAACACTGCCTCTGTAAGCAGAAATGCTCAAGGAAATGCTGGGATCCATGGTGTGCCTTTTCCTAACTTCGCCATTTTAGACATGACAGCTCAACTCTAGCTGAACATAGCCAGACAACTCCCAAGGATAAAACTAAAACCTTAAGTTGCCAGCAAATTGTTTTCCAAAAGAATAATTATTAGGACAACAAAATCATGTAAATATGAAATGGAAAGCCATGACAGGTCATCTAATCTCTCCTGTGAGAATTCTCTTAAATGTTGGCCTCAGTGCTCTTCAGGGTGAATTTTAAGTACAACCAGTGATGTAAATCCCCCCTTTAACCTTGTGAGGCTGTTGTGCAAACCGAAAGTTTCCATTGCTTCTGCTTGGGTAAAATATTTTAAAATTTGCCTTTTCCTCAATGTGTATTTTACTCTAGCTCTCTTGTGCCTCTATCTTTCTAGGTTTTATAAATAAAAATAAGTGGTGATATAATCTTAGAGCAGTAATTTTCATTCAACTAAGGGTTCAGTTACAAGCAGCAAATGTACTCTTTTCATTTAAAGTAAACCTAATGGTGACAATAATTTTTTTTCTATTCTAAGTTTAATGCGCTTTTATTTCATTCTATTGATGTTTAAAAATTGGAAGGGGTAAAAAAGTCAGAATTTATCACTTCAGTAGGTTAAATCTTAGGAAAATCTTCAAGTTCATTTGCTGTGATGCTAAAAATTTAATGGAATATTGTTTAATTAAATGAGCTGTCTGCTGGAGGTGGGAAATTTGGAGATTATATAGAATGTTATGAAACTTATTTTTGTTTATTTGTTTAACATTTTAATCTTATTTTTCCTTGAGACTCTTGCCAGTATTGGTCTCAATACATTACCCTTTCATGTAATTAAACCTATCTTTGGTTCAATGGGTAAGACAATATTGGCTTTTTAAATGCAACATTTCCCAAACATTAGTCTTCTGTGTACCAATTGCCTGAATTTTGGCATATTTTATACTACTGTACAATCTTTCACTGAATATTTTTCTTTTTTTCCTCTTTTTTTTTTTTTTTTCTTCACGGTACGCGGGCCTCTCACTGTTGTGGCCTCTCCCGCTGCGGAGCACAGGCTCCGGACGAGCAGGCTCAGTGGCTATGGCTCACGGGCCCAGCCGCTCCACGGCATGTGGGATCTTCCCAGACCAGGGCATGAACCCGTGTTCCATGCATCAGCAGGCGGACTCTCAACCACTGCGCCACCAGGGAAGCCCTGAATATTTTTCTTGAAATAACGTACTTGTTTGAATTCAAATGTATTTTAAGTAATATTTATGTCATTTAATCCCCTTTTCCCCTAATATAGGTAAATGCATACAATTTAAAACTTTATTGCATAACTTCTAAAATTATCTCGTAGCCCACAGTTCGGAAAACTGTTCTGTCGTATTTCACTATAAATCTCGGGGAGAGGCTTCCGCTGCCATGGAGGTGTTCCTCATGATCCGTTGCCACAAGACCACCATCTTCCCGGATGTCAAGGAGCAGAGCAAAGTGATCGAGCTCAAGTGGCTGCTGGAAGAGTAGCAGCTGTACAAGGACGACCAACTTCTGGACGACGGGAGGACATTGGGTGAGTGTAGCTTCACCAGCCGGAGAGCAAGGCCTCAGGCCGCAGCCACTGTGGAGCTAGCCTTCCAGGCAGATGAAGCATTTGAAGCCCTGTGCATTGAGCCTTTCTCCAGCCCACCTGAGCTGCCTGCTCTGTGTGATGAAGCTGCAGGACTCAAGAAGCAGCGCCAATCAACAAGCTGTGTAGTTGGAGAACCTTCCCCCACTCCTGTTCCCCCCACCTCCCTCCAATAAAAGCGATTTGGGTGTTAAAATATATATATATATATATATATATATATATATATATATATATATATATATATATATATATAATTTCCTTCTTCTTTCATAAAAGAATCTAACTTTCAGTGTTATTTTCTGATAGTCTCCTAGCAGTTTTAAAAATTTGTATTGTGAATTTTTAAAAAAAACTAAAAAATAATCTGCATTGTGTATATTATGTTTTAAATATGTTATGGTGTTCTCCTATTACTATAAAAATCCATTTAATTTAAACAAGTATAGAGAAATCACAGGCATTATTTATAAAAATTAAAAGATTAGTTTTTTTCTTTGATACTTTTCTAATAGAGATGCTACTGAACTTACTTTACTAAGGGGGTAAGACATAGTTAATAACACGTAAAATATTTAAAATATTCTGTTCTATTGATACTAGTTATTGCCTGAATATTATGCACTCCTACTTTTTTATATAACATTTTCAGAAGTCAACCTAAGTCAAACATAAATTCTAAATTAGATATTGATTCATATGAACTCATATTTTGATCTGATTGTTTACTTTGGGTACTATATTGGGTACCTCTGAAAACACTTCTACTTCGAAATTATTGAGGAAAAATAGTCTTTAGCAACAAATAAATAGAGATTTACAAAACTTTGACCATTATGAAAACCTGCTGCAGTTATCCTCAGCTGGATTCATTGCCATTTATTATTTTTGTTTATGATCTTTCAGCCAGTTCCCAATCCATGTGACTCTGTTCTCATCCAAAACAATTATAATTATTTGCAACTAAAAGTTAATGATCCACTGTTTCAAATGCTTCACTGAAGCCCAAATACATGACATCAGTTCCATCCTCTTCATCCAATTAGTTTTGCAACTCTATCAAACAGGCCTATCATCATGGTCTGGCATGATTTGTTCATTATGGACCATGGTGCTTAAGGTTCAAAATTCCATGTCTTCTAACTGCTTACAGATTTTCCTTCAATATTTTCTTCCTTACTTCACTCCATATTGATCTATTGCTTGGTTGTGTGTAAACGTTTGTTTTACTCGGACATGTTTACAAAGAAGAAAAACTGAAGGAAAGTAACGTGTAGAATCACTTTAATTGCTCTTTGCAAACTACATAGCATTTAAGTGAGGTGCTTTGGGAGCTTTGGTCTTTTTTATATTTCCTTAATTTTACATAAAATCCTTTTCATGAGAATTACTAAGGAGTTCTGCATTATTAATTTGTGGGTATTTGCATTTTCAAAAGACTATGAAACTAGGCTAATTAGAGAAGAGTGTTTTGGCTCAGAGGGTTCACACAATAAAGCAATAGGTTCCGTCATGACTTAAATAGAAAATGAGCTAATTGTAGGGTAGAGTGGAGTAAAGAAGAGCTAAGAATGTCTATATGAGGGATAAGATTAATTCATAATTTATAATATATAATTACAAATGTTTGAATTTTTATAAATATTTGAATGGCTGTAATATAAAACTAGTTGTAAAAGTAAAAACAACTTTAAGATTTCTTGGTACACCAACAGCCCATTCATGACAATTATGGGTAAAATCTGCAATAAGCAATAGTTTAATGACATCAATTAACAATTGTATTGGCTCCAATTTCTATGATAGTTAAATTGCTTCATTATACGTGAATAATCCTCGAAAAGATTTGTTCCTTTAATGTAGAAAAGTTTGTTCCTTTAATGTTCTTCCTAAAAAGCTGTTGACATTTGCTGATTGTATAGCAAATGTCTTTTTCTTTAAAAAAAAAAAAAAAAATTCACAATATAGCAACTGTTTTAACCTTCAAAATTACTAAAGTCTGAGAAATTGGAGATTTCCATATTACATTTCCTTTCTGTTCAGGGTAATTAAAAAAGATGTTTACGAAAAGTTATAATTTTTTTTTTTTTTTTTTTTTTTTTTTTTTTGCGGTACAGGGGCCTCTCACTGTTGTGGCCTCTCCCATTGCGGAGCACAGGCTCCAGACGCGCAGGCTCAGCGGCCATGGCTCACGGGCCCAGCCGCTCCGCGGCATGTGGGATCTTCCCGGACCGGGGCACGAACCCGTGTCCCCTGCATCGGCAGGTGGACTCTCAACCACTGCGCCACCAGGGAAGTCCCCAGCTCTTATTTTTTAAGTCTGATTAATATCTGATCAAATTCTAGGCTAGGGCTCGGCCACTAAAGGGCTTGGCAGTTTGAAATTTAAGCGGGCATGTAAAATGGTCCTCTTGATTGCTCACGGGGGCAGGAGCTGTGTGTTCACAGACAATCAAAGAAAAGGGAAAACATTTCATTTTTTTCCAATCAAATTGCTAATTTCTGGAAAATTTTGTGAAATTATAAATGAGAAACTGTAATAAACTTTTGTGAATTTAAGCACACATGATTTAAAGGCTAACTTGCCTGTGATATTGGAATAATGTAGAAGAAATTTAAAATAATGTTTTTAATAGAAAAATTATTTGTAACACTTTCTATTTGAAGGGTTGGATCCCCTTCAAATTTGCTTACTGATGATATGTTTGTTTATTCCTTCAAGATTTAAATAAGAAACACATACCAAATCTCAGAATTTTAATCCTTATTTTCAATGTTCAATGATGAAAATTCTTTTTACTTGTTAAAGGATCTTCTAATTATTCTGATAAAGACACTTAATGATTAAGTATTTCCCACTGAAAGTATGAGTTTTTTATGTTGTAGTCACATGAATGAGCACATCATATTAGCTACACGACAATACAATAAAAAAAATGACAATGACAATCACTTGGGTAACACATTAGATCCTAATGCAGGTAAAATGGCCCTTCCCTGCCTTGTTCACCTCAATTTCATATACCTAGAAGCACTCAATCAATGTATCAATGTTTGTTCACTGAATACATTAAACTCAGAAAGTTTAAAATTTTACACTTTTTCCACTTAGAAGAAAATCTACATTTGCATTTAAATAATAGAAACTCTAGATTCACAGAAATAAAACACTCGCTGAATTAAGATATAAGTATGATTTAAATTCACTAGAAAAAATTTTAAATGGTTCCATATGGAAACTAAAAAGGCTAATATTAAAATAATGTTCTATCTCTTCTACTTCAAAGCACTTTTTATTATTTTAATTTAAATATTTATTTATATATAATTTATCTCAGGAAATATCCTCTGTTGGTTCAGTGATGACAGGGGAAATATCTAATTTGTTCTGTACAGAGTCCTTGGTTTCTAGAATAATACTTGATTTGAGACATAGAAAACCCTTAGTAAGTGTTTGCTGAATAAATTCGTGCAACAGCCAGCTTTCAAGCAGAGAAGCAGAAACAGGAGATCTGTTTTAAGAGATTTGTTGCAAGGAATTGGCTTATGCAGTTGTGGGGACTGGCTGGGCACCTCCAAAATCCACGGGGCAGGCTATCGGGAAAGGCAGGCTGGAACTTTTGGTCAGGGTCAAGTACTACTGTCCATAGGCAGAATTTCTTTTTCATCAGGGAAGCGTCAGCTCTGCTCTTCAGGCATTTCAACTGATTGAATCAGACCCACTCAGGTTATGTAGGATAATTTCTCTTACCTAAATGCAACTAACTGATTATGGATCTTAATCACATCTAGAAAATACCTTCATAGAAACATCTAGGTTAGTTTTTGGTTGAATAAAGGGGGACTGTAACCTAGCCAAGCTGACACAGCAAGAAGTCTTGCATAATTGGAATAGGCATTACCTTTTTTGGTAGTAGATAATCCATCCCTGAGAGTTAAAAAAAAAAAAAAAAAGTAGATTGTTCATCTTACAGGTACTATTTATTTGGCACTTATCACATGGTCTTAAGTTCATTTGATATTAAGCTTTTCATGTATATTGTCATTTGCAATAATTTTAAGAATCCCGCTTTTTGTCCTCATTCTACAGAGGAGAAAATTGAGGTTAAAAAATGATTTAAAAATTTTCAAAGTTAACCAGCTGGTGAGGGTTGAACACTAAAATATACTACTGCCAAAGCCCTAACTCTTAAAAAGTATTATCTGAGTATGGCGTTATTAAACAAAAATATGGTATATAGAGAAAGGGAAAAAAATGTTCAAGTGCGTCATTTTAGTAAAGAATTTCAATCTCACTGCAATATATTTGTTCCTACCTCCTGCTCTCCATTGATGTGTTCATTTATGTCACTCCTCAACATTTCTGAGAAAGTGCTGAAAGGGAATATAGGATGCTTGAGATACTGATTATAAAGATATTTATTATCATTTGTGTCTTATTACAACAGATATTTGGAAAGCCACTAAAATGCTTTTTGAGACAACGACAACAGTAGGAAAAACAAACTTTTCTTATGTGCAAAGCTTATGCTAAAATTATTATTGATTTTTATCTAACTTTATTCAATGTCTGGGTCTAGTTTTTAGAAATGTTCATAACTGAAAAGTAGGAACAAGATTTTAGCATGTAATAAATTATTTCTCCATGCCAATTTTTTATTCTACTTTCTCTGATTCTACTTTACTGCTTAGTTTTCTCATGTACGTAGCTAAACCCCTAACTACCATATGTACAAATCTTAAATATAGTCTGGTCTTCTAAATCATATAGAAATAATCAAAAGAGAGCAAAATGAATTTACCAATATGTAATCAAATGGGATTCTTATTTATTACAAATTTTAGTAAGTATTATCCAGCCTAAATTTACAAGAGTTGGGGCTTTGATAGTGAATTTGATTTGTGAAATTCATAATGAATCTCAACCTGTTCGTTATTTTGCAAACCTAAAATTTATAATATCTTAAGAAATAAAGTTAGTAATCCATTTTAGCTTTTTCATGACAAAAACAAGCCCCTTTTTATGATATTAAACATAATTAAACATAATTTTCTTTTATTTAATGTTAGTGCTACAATGCTAGCTGTAAGTTCTGTGACTGTCCAAAAGATAGAAATGGAAGAGAACTGTAGAAAAGTCCAAATACAGTACAAAAAGAAGAAAGTCTTCCCAAAAGAAAGAAAAATGAAAACAGATGCAGTGTCATCCTCCATTATGTTAGCTCGTGCATGGTTCTTGCTAAAGAACAGACATTCAGTCTGCTTTGAATTATTTGTCACTTGGCTTCTTTATGTTTCCATGCCTTATTTTGCATTTTATTCACTATTCATTGTGTTACACAGTCTACATTGTACAAAAATAATGTTAATATATATTTTTACCAAGGATTGAGCTATGCACAGCCAAGTTTGGGACCATCACAAACCTTGATGTTTTAGACTTTGTAACCAAACTTGATTGTTTTGGGGTCTGAGTTCACTTGCTCTTGGTCCATCTGAATGTAAAAGTCCAATGAATGTGACTTTAAAAGGCTTATGAAATATTCAAAAAGCTTCTTGCACATTAGATAGCTCTTAAGATAGAACATTTTGATGAGTTTAGTGTAAATGAATCAGAAGCATATGGATTAAATTTACCTTAAAATACTCCTGGGTTTAAGAATTAAGAGAAAATGTGCTTGGCAAAACACATTTTGGGTTTTGCCTAACCCAGAACATTGGAAAAGTAGTTCAAGATGTTTGATGAACCCAAAACACGGCTGGGTTCACCCATCCCTAATCCCCTGTGATAATAGCAAAGGACAGGCAGAGGCAGATTTTAGGTGCATAAATCTAGTTCAGGTTTTTATCATGGTCGTCCCAAACTATTGGATAACTCGAGAATGCCTTACCTTGTCTAAATCAAATTTGTGCTATGTGCTTTAAACAACCTCTGTTTAAGGACTGTAGAATGTGTGTTTTATATGAAGGGTGTGGTTCTACATAATTATAGCAGCTTCTGTGTACCCACTCAACAAAAAAGAGAAATTATAAGGTTTATGCTTACCTAAAGCATATCAAGAGATGCAGAGACTTCAGTATTAATCTCAATGACTATTCATTTGAATTGAATAAAAAATTTATCAATTATTTCTACCTCTAAAATTAATAAAAATGTGCTAAAGAAGACTATGGACTTCAAAAAGAAGCAACATGTACTATAGTCAATATTGTGACATTTTATTTCCTTTTTCCAACTTGATTTTATTCCTACACAAGAAATGAGCAGCATATATGAGCAAGTCATTAAATTATCTGAGTATAACTTTATACCAAAAGCAACCATTCATTTCTGATTTAGGGAACTGACTGAATTGCTTTACAGTTGAATTTATGACTAAATCTTTGTGAGGAAACATATGTGGAAAAAAAAAAGTTATTTATCTTCCATCGTCCTTCTTCTCTTCCAATAAACAAATAGCCAGGGAGAGACACAGATCACTGACCCACATCAATGCATATAAACAAATTCCTATGAATTGATGGCTCAGAGAATTTCAAATTACAGCATAAAATATTCATATTTTAATATCAAGTTCATCATGTAGGAATGCTGATGTCCTCAATTAAGGTAGCGTGTTAAAGATAACATCTAAAGTGTAATCTAAATGTGAGTTTTTGTAACAAGTAATATATAAATGTAAGATATATTCTAGAACCCTAAATTAGTAAATACAAGTGATATTTTATCATACAAGTTGCAGGATTAAAAAGTGCTTTTCACAAAAAGAAAAATTATTATATTATGCAGTAATGATAGGCTATTTTCCGCAACATGATAAGAAATTACTAAGAAGATATAAAGGTCTGTTTTTACATATCTTTATACAAAAAGGCTATATTTTAAAAACATGCTCTGTTTGTTTACCTACTCAAATAATAGATTACAAATAAGTAATTTTTATTTTTAAACAAAGAACTGGAAGGTAATTGATTCATAAAGTATTTATATAAAAATGTGTGAACATGGAGAATTTATTTTTAATAACAAAAAATTGAACTACAACACTTTAAATAATTAGTTTTCCATCAGCCCTAACTTTCTGAAACTGGGAAACTAAAACATAGTTTTATCATGCTAAAGGAATGTCATCAATCTGCACTGAAGACCTATACTTTAATTCTAGGCCCCAATTCATAGCCTTTGGATTCTTATTTACTATACAATTAACTTGATTATTCCACAAATATTTACTGAGTACCTACTATGGGCAAGACACCCATAGGGAATGGCACAGAAAAATGTAAAAGAAGACAAAAATTGTATTGCCTAACAGTGTAACAATGGGTGCTATTAGGAATCATTTAATTTATGGTGAGTTTATTTTGTTTAAAAGGATAAGGACGTGTAGAACATAGTTTTAATCAACTTGAATTTAATGTGAATTTTGTATCATATAGAGACGATTGCACAAATGCTATGCATAAGATATTATAGTGTGTGTATGAACAAATAATACAAATAAGTGTAGAATGCTTAATGTTGTATAACAGAACAGCCCTGGGGCAGGGACTAGGTCTTAACAGAAGGTAATTTCAAAGTTGTCTGTGAGGAAGATTATCAATTATCTTAAAAAATCTTTGGCTACTAATGAAAATTACAAGGAATATAGCCTGCTTCCAGCTAAGTTGATAGAGATAAATAGAAAATATTAGCCATCTAGATGTGTGTTCCAAGAACTACATGTAGCCAAATTACCAGGAGAATTTGCTAACAAGAGCAGTTTTCTGATAGTGGAACTTCTGGAGCAAGACCCATCCATCCTAATTGTTAACAAGATTTTCAAATGATTCTTAAGCACATTAACTTTTAAAAACCACTCTTCTAAGTTCTATCAGGAATCTTTTTGGAAAGATGACAGGGAGAGTTTTGGCAGGTAGTCAGTGAGCAGATATCTAAGAGCGATACTCTCTTATGCTATATAAAGATACTCTAATGCAAATAACAGTGATTTGTAAGGTTTGGGGAACATACATTTTGCCATATGTATATTTCATACTAGAGCCATTTACTAGCTATATATTGACATTTACTATAAATAGATGGTTTAATTGTATTTATAAACCAGATATGGTGTTTCTATCTTGTTACTTTCATATGTCAGCTTCGTACAAGTCCTAACATGGCTACACACCTAGCATTTGACAGCACCTTTTATTGGGAAACTAGGGTAAAAGTGAAAGAACTCAGATAGGAAAGTATATTCCCCAAATTACTGACACATGAGGCTAATGTTATCAAACACTTTAAAAAGTTTCCCATCAAGAATGATTATTTTCTATTTTTCTAGTTCTAATTTTCTAGTTTGGGTTATGTTTCAGTTATATGGAAAATATATTCATAGGGAAAGGTATTCTTTAACTATCTCAGATAAACTAGATATAACTGAGATTATGTTTTCATTTTACTTCTTTTTTATTTCTTTATAGATCCCGTAATAAAATTAAAAATAAAAAATTAATAAAACAATTTGGGGAAAGTGAAACAGAATAAAGTACACCATACCAGCAGCTATCACATATGTAAATATGCAGGTACAACAAGTAAGTAGAAATACTAAGAGATATATGGAGTTGATAGATCAGGGAATTGAAGGGGCAGAAACGCAGAGCCTCCCCTAAGTACCTGTCCTACTCAGATCACCTTCACTTTTAGCATTTTCTGCTTAGAAAAAGAGTGGTCTTCAGGCATTAATGCACTCAATTTCCCCTCCTCATAGTTTCACCACAACATACACATTTAACCTTACAAGTTTTACCTTTTTTCCTCTGATCTGAGAGAGATGTGACCCTGCTGTCTAAGGCTATCATTATACTTCTCTTCCTCCTCTCCTGAGTTTGTCTCACTTCATACAGCCTCCCTCCCTCTTAAGGCATCTCCTTAAATCATTCTTCTATTCACAGTCAAGGTTGTAACAAAAGTCTTGACATTCACCTTCATTTAGTTATTGCCCATTCTTTCTTCTTCAACTCACTTGTAATTGAATTCCACCTCTACTGTGCCACTAAAATTACTCTTATTAATGTCACCAATGGTTAACCCCAATGGAAGTTTTTTTTTTAATCTATGTGAATCTTTAATTCTAATTCATTAATTTTACTTTTGAAAAATGTCAAATTATAAAATTTTATGATTATAATTTAGCTGATCACTATTAGTTTGGGGAAAATGCAGCTCTCCATTTCTTTCTAACATGAAGACTTCCCCAGTTATTTTAAACTAAAGTTTTAAGGGACACTATTACCTATACAGTGCAAAACCACAGCATGCATATATACCAGGGACAAAATTGCTTCTAGAGACAGACAACAGTCCCACACATTGAAGTATCATCAATACAACAACAAATTAACAGCAGTAGAGTCTGTCCATATACCATATCTTAGCACATTGGTCCCACTGACATGTTAGACTCTAGCTTGCATAGCAACAGACTATCCAAGACCTGTAAATTGCCACTTGCTTTTATAGCTTAATAATTTTGAAAAACTTTCACAAAACTGATCAGTTTCTTGGTGTTTTGTCGGTTTGGCAGTAACTATGTTTTTTGACTTTATATGAGTTTTAACAAAATTTACATAGGTACTTTAGCAATCAGAGCAGATGAGATAAAAATGTATTTTTAAATGATTACAAGAGTTAACTGTTTTACAGAGTTGCAATCTCCCTGTTGTATCAAAATAAAGAAGAAAATGGCCAGCACTCTGCATATGAGTCACCATTCTTGGTCAGTCATGAGCCATAAGAAAATGATTGCTTCAAACTCTTCTCTGGAAACAGAGAAAATCATTTTTAAATGACTATACATACATTATAACAAATGTTCTGGCTTTCCAGAGATAGACATTGAAGAGACAGCAGTCTATTGAAAAAAGTAATAATACTCAATTATCCAAGACTTTATTTTTACCATCTTTGACCTATTTTGACCCTTTAAGTCTCTCATTCTTCCTCCTGCTGTTTATATATAGGTGAATAGCTGTTTCTTGATATGCGGAGTGAGAATACATGTAAGTTTAATATGAATATGACAATTAGTGCCATGTGATAATGAATGAAAAATATTTAACTTTATGATCTATGGTTTATTATATTATTATACAGTATATTAATCTTATATAATATTAACGCTAATTATTATTATTAATTATTTATTATTCATAAATGTCTTTTTCAGATTTTCATGTACCGTGAAGGGTCCTTTTAGCCTACTTCTCTTTCAGATTCTGGCAGAATATATAATAGTGCTAACAACAATAATCATAGTATTTATTATTATTAATAGCTCTGGCCAGTTATTAGGATCACATTTTAAAATGAAAATTATAACAATAATAAAGTAGTTAATAAGTAATAAATTACTGAGCACTCAGTAAGTGCCAAGTGCTGTTTTATGCTCTTTATATGCATTATCTCATTTAGTAATCTGGAGCCTGAAGTATAATACATTATTATTAATATCCCCATTTTTAGGTCAGGAAATGGAGGTATGGAGAGATAAAGCACATCATCTAGGATCAAAGGGGTAGTAAATGGCAGAGCAGGATTTGAGCTGACACAGTCTCTTTCTGGAGCATGCACTCTTAAAGAACATCCAACGAAAATGAGAATTTCATGCCATGTCATGTCAAGTACCGTACATAGAGAAAGATCTTTATGACACCATTTAAATACCATGTCATGCGTTCAATATTTGCAAACAAAGAAAAAGGAGAGAATAACTGTCTCCAAGGGGAACAAAAATGAGATGGCTTGGCTTTATGGATGTAGAGAGACCTCTGAGCCTCTGAAGAAGGAAGAGGAATTTTCTTTTTCTTTTCTTTTCTTTTTTTTTATGGTACGCGGACCTCTCACTGTTGTGGCCTCTCCCGCTGCGGAGCACAGGCTCCGGACGCGCAGGCTCAGCAGCCATGGCTCACGGGCCCAGCCGCTCCGCGGCACGTGGGATCCTCCCGGACCGGGGCACGAACCCGTGTCCCCTGCATCGGCAGGCGGACTCCCACCCACTGCGCCACCAGGGAAGCCCAGGAAGAGGAATTTTTTAGGAAAAAGTGAGGAAGCACATTCCAAGCAAAGGGAAGAACAATGAAAAAGGCATTGAAGTGAGAGAGGGCACTGCACTTTCAAGTACCTCAAAATTCCCCAGAACATAAACTTCTCAGAGAGGAGAAGAGAGATGGTAGGCAGAGGCCAGATCATCGGGGATCTTACATGCAATGCGGAGGAGGTTGTGCTTTCCTAAAGGCAATTGTCATTGCCGGGTTTTGAAAAAGGAAGTGATATGAAATAATTTGCCCTTTAGAAAAATCATTCTGACAGGAAGTTTAAGGGTTGATTTGAGGGATATAAGAGAGACAGGAAAATGAATTAGGAAACACTTCCAATAATTCAGGCAAAAAAGAAAAAGATGAAATTATATAGTGATGACAGGGATGAAAAAGAAAGGATCGGTTCAAAAAATATGAGAGAGAGAATAAAATGTGGTCTGAGGGTGGGGTAAGAGAGAATAACCTGAAATGTTCTGCTTGACTAAGTAACACAAGGAAAGACTTAGGGATGAGAACTAAGAATGTTGCCATCATGGAGAAGAAAGAGAAGGCATTCTCTGAAGTTCTGAAAAGGAGCTGTGGAGCCAGTGAGGCTGACTTGGATCAATATAAAAAGTGACATCATAAATCCCAACCTTGTGATGTGTTTGTGATGTGTTTGTGCCTTACTTCTGATGACTTTTGAAGACTGACTGCTATTCATTATGAAAATTTATTTTAATAACCTATACACCCTGTTCTTCATATTAGAGGTGAACATAAGTCAAATTTCCCAAGGAACAAAATTTTACTCAACCAAGGAAACCGTAGTTGTAAGTGATTAATAATTTTGCTGGCTTCAACTTTAAATCAATTTATCTTTGAAACTAAAGGGCTTCCACACTAAAATTCTAACTATCATTGGAAGATATTAGAGATTGAGCATAATTTAATTGTTTGGGAGAACATATTACAGACTAGCTTCAGAGTAACAAGCATCATCCTTTATCTTAGTCCTGCTGTATGGAGTACCAGACTCCCTTGACCAAAGTGTTCTTTTCATCACTACCTGACAACCTCTGGCACAAGTAACCCTGTATCCCTTCTGCCTCCGTCCAACTTCACAACACAAAACAGTGTATTTATCATGCTCAGGGCCACTCATGTGTATCACAGCTGTAGGAAGCTATAGCTGCCAATAAAAAGTCCATGGATCTAACAGGATACAAATTAGAGATGTGATGTGGAAACCCCAAGTGTCTTTAGAAACAGGAAAAATCAACATGTATCATACAGTGGTTAAGCAAGCTAAGAGCATGGCTCTAAAGTCAGAATGCCTGGTTTCAGTGACCAGCTCTGCTAACACAGTGGTGTGACCCAAGCATGTCACCCAAGCCTCTACTCTCAGCTCCTCACTAAAGAAATTGAGTTGTTGCAAAGATGAAAAATAATGCTATATGTAAAGCATGTAGCATGGTACATGGCATATAGTAAGAGCTTAACAAATAAGACACACTAAAATTATTATTATCACTATTATTGTGATTGGCCAGAGAGCCCTGACTGTACCTTTTTTTTTTTTTTTTTTTTTTGTACGCGGGCCTCTCACTGTTGTGGCCTCTCCCGCTGCGGAGCACAGGCTCCGGACGCGCAGGCTCAGCGGCCATGGCTCACGGGCCTAGCCGCTCCGCGGCATGTGGGGTCTTCCCAGACCGGGGCACGAACCCGTGTCCCCTGCATCGGCAGGTGGACTCTCAACCACTGTGCCACCAGGCAAGCCCTGTACCATTTTTTTACATTGAATCTAATGACATCTTCCACTTCTGCACACCTGGAAGTCAAATGACTGTCCTTCCTTTTCAGAAATCTGCCTTTATCTCTAATCGCAGTCGGGACTGATAGGCCTGGTGGGCACATAGTCCAAGCGGGCCCTTCTGGGCTGAGCTCCCTGAGATGTGAACCTCCACACTCCTGTAGGTCCTAGTTTCATTTTACGACCTTTACATGCTTTCACCGTGTCACCTCTTATAGTCAGCCCTGATTTTTAAGGTTTTAGGTTTAGATTTTAAGTTTAAGGATTGAAGATTTTAAGATTTAGATTTTTAGATTTAGATTTTAGGTTTTAGGATTTAAGATTTTTAAAGGTTAAGAATAGCCTTACATTTGGAACCGGGTGAGCTATCTTCCAGACAGACTGAAGAAATCCTAAGAAAAACTGATTCAGTACTATCTGGACTGTGGCTAAAGCCTATCCAATAGTAGCTACTGTTAACAAGCCTAAAGAAAAAAAATAATTTGGTCTTAGTGCTCTGTTACACATATTTGGGGCAAAGGAAAGTACATTGCTATGGAAGTTTTCAAGATATTAAAAACGAGATAAAAACAAATGAGAGGAAAACAGAAATTCAGTTCATGGACCTGAAATCACTATAAGTGAAATATAGAATCAATAGCTACTCTAATCTCAAATGATGAAAAAACAATCCTGACTTCTTAATATTACTCTTTAAAACTCTCCCTCCTTGATCCTCTTATAGCAGTTTTAACCTCTTTGATCATTAAATATATTATATTACATTTATTGTATTATATCACACTATATTATTATTTTCAGTTTATTTATTCAACAAATATTGATTAAACACTATAATCCAGGTGCTGCATGACATGCTGGATATAAAACAATGACAACAGGAGAAGATGTGTCCTTGCACATTTCAAAGTATAGTCGAGGAACTAGATATTAAACAAATAAACATGCAGTTGCTCTGAAACAATAGAGATGGGCACACTGAGACTGTCTGACTGGAAGGATGTAGTTTTTACTGTAGAGTTAGGGAAAGCTTACCTGAAGACATGACATTCAAACTGAAACCTGAACTTTTTATTATGTTGACTACTTAGCAAAGTGAAAAGTGTGGGCACAGGGTTATTGCAAACAGACCAATGAGGGGGTACAAAGGCCCTGCGGCAAGGAGAGGACCTCTTCCACAATCTGAAAAGCAGACATGGTGCCAGCTGTACCCCTTCCCCTTTTCTCTCCATATGTAGGGTGACAGAATAGCTTCAGTAAAAACTGTGTGTGCTAAAAAAAAAACAAACAAAAAAAACACAAAACTGTGTGTGCTTAAATAGCCTACCACAAAAAAATGTCTAAGCAAGAGAAGAGCATAGCATATAACAAAAAGAGCACAGTGGTCACTTCTTTATGATTCGTTTTTTGCTCCCCTCCAACTTGGTTGTCACGGAGAATTCCTACAATCAGGTTTACTTATGAGCATCACCTGTGGCATCTCAACTAGGTTTTCCTGGACCTTTTTCTGGGTCTGCTTAATGTAAAGAGGTAGTTCCAGAATTGTTCCAGAACAGCCCACTCTGTTTCTCAAGTTAATCATTTTGATGACTGAACAAAAGTGAAGAGTAAACTATTTGGAATTTGCCCAGGTAATAAAAGAAACCTGAGTTTAATTTGTAATAAATTATGTGAACTAAGACTTGTTGCCAAACATATCTTTGTTTCTCCACCGTAAAGGCAGAAACAGCACAAATCCATATGACTTTTAATAATTCTATGGAGATTACATTTTATTTAGGAATGGAAATCCAGTATAAGACAAAATTATAGTATTCATAAATTCTAACTCGTTTATGGGTTTCGGATCAGAGTTGTACAAAGCTCAAGGTGACATTTATTTACTTCACGTTTTAGTGAGCAGTTTTGATTTATTATGTCAGACACAATTGAAAACACGCTTTCATAAAATACTATAGAATAATTCCACATAAAGGTGAGGTAATCAGCCCCTCATAGCTTAACAAGAAAGGTTCTTATTGAATCGTATATTCTTGAAATCATCTGGTTTTGTGTGTGTGTGTGTGTGTGTGTGTGTGTGTGTGTGTATAAAATACTTTCATTATTAGCATATCAGCATCACAATTTTCTCATATGCCCATTAGGGAGATTTGCCTCAGTTGGCAAATGAGGTAACTTAACTGAGGTTTAGAGGTGCTAAGTGATTTGCCCTAGGTTACTGAATATAAAAAATAGACTAAGGAGAATGTTCTCATGTACCATTTTTCAAATTCAAACTGGTGGATTTAAATAGAAAATCCAATGGAATTCCACAGACTTGCCCTACAAACCTTTAAAGATAATAATCTCTAAACAAATAAATAGCATTTGGGAATATAAAAACATGCCTATGTCTCCACATTCTCTAACAAAAATATCCTTTGGCCTCTTTCCTGTTTCATATTACAATATCATATAATATATGAAAATTTTAATAATACGTAACAGGGTGATTAGGGAATATGTGAGTCTGCTAGAGGATTTGGTACAATCCTACTTCAAAAAAAAATAAAGCACGTTAGGCCTGAAGGGAACCTAAAAGTTCTCAGGGGCCTCAAGGGAACTACCATAAGTAAAAGAAACAACATGCACGCATGATGACATAAAGGGCTCTTAATTAAATATAACTTACAGTATAGGGCTGGTTTCTATGGCAAAATGGAACCTCCAGCATTTTTGTCTTTGTTGCCATTGAAACTTGTGGGTTTTTTTTTTTTCTTCCTGTATTTCAACTAACAGTGATAAATAAAATTTTTGTCTCAGATGTTTCTTTGTCCAAAGGACATTTGCTGGTGCCAGAAATTTACTAAACGTCATAAAATACACATATTTAAGGAGATGTCTTGGAAGACTGGAGTGTTTTATCTTTCTGGAAGCAGATTTTAAATGCTAGCTTATCTGGTTAATTTAAAAGTGAACAAGAATAGTTTAAAATTTAGAGGCAGCATTTTCCAGGGAAAAGTGTCCTTTTGAGTAGAGATAACGGGCTCAGTGGTGGAAATGTGTTTGAAAGGCGAGAGAGAGAGAGACAGAGAGAGAGAGAGAGAGAGAGAGAAACTATTTTGAAAACTCTGTAATAGTGAGTCTTTTGATATGGCATCTATAATTTCAATCATATGATTTATAAATTATCTTAAAGCACACGGAAAGGATTAACTGGCCATGAAATATCTGAGAGGAGCTAGAAACTTCTTTTCTTTTCAATAGGGAACTAATTTCCTATCATATAATAGACATCTAGGTGATATTTTGGAACTACTTTTGAGACTTGCAGCTATATTCTCTGTGTAACCTCAGATATGTCAATCGTCTTCTCTGTTGATTTCATCAACTGTATAGTAGAAATAGTATTATTGAGGTACATTATTAATAAAGTATCTTTTAAATGCATACTTTTAAACACTGAGTGTGGGAAATGAATGTAAGTCCTTTTGGTAAAAAAAAAAAATCAATGCTACTTAACGTCTTTTAATCTATTTATCTATTTATTTTTGTCAGTTATTTAAACATATATTTCTCATATTTATTTCTTTGTTTTCCGAAGAAGAAGAAGTAAAGAAATTTGTCGTATGCTGAACAAAATATAAAACAGTTTAAAGGCTCTTCAGAAGTATATCTTCAAATATAATTAATCTTTTTGCCTTTGATTAAATTAATAATATTTTTTTCTTTTGGCAAAACACACACAACTTATTTTTGACTACATTGGTCCGTGGTATGATATTTTAAGGGAGATACAATTCTAAGCCACAATTAGATTTTGTGTTCATTTGTCATGACTACACCAACTGGCAAAAATATTATGATTTTCTGCTATAAATGATGGTAGTATTTCCCCTTCTCTCCATACTCCTTGGCACCCTTCTTTCCTTTTCCCATGCTGCCAAGTTGAGGTCTGCATGCTTCATTTGGTTCAGATGGCCAACTGATTTTCTAACTTGTGTAAAAGTTTTAGAAACAAGTTATGTTTTGTCAGATTGCATGGGTTACAAGTGACAGAAAGACAGCTCTATTCTTGGCAATAAAAAACCAACCCAAGGAAGGAATCAATAAAAAATTATACTCACTTCATGGCTCATTATCATATTTGATCCATGCAAAATCTCTCATGTTTTTAGTTATTTATTATACTTTTTCCCCATGTTCTATTCCCATTCCCTTTCCTTCACCCTGAAGGAAAATATCCTAACATTTAATGTGTATTGCCACATTAATGCCTGAACTTTTACTTTATGTAAGTGTTATATTATGTGTATCAATCTGTTTCTTTACTTTTTTCCTTAACACTATGCCTTTAAAATCTTTCCTCATTTATCTACGCAGAGAGTAAACTTTTACAGAACATAGAAATATGTGTTGCAGTCCTGGTCCTGCGACTAATTTATTTTGTGACCTTGAGTGAGTCATCTACATTTTTGTGTCTAAATTTCCTTGTTAAAATAAAAGAAATAAGGAGATTCGATTAGAATATGTATCAAGTTTTAGGAATAAACTATATCAAAAGAAAAAAGTGCCATGCATTTTGGGAGTTACTGACATTTATAAATCCTATAGATACATTGGGGGAAAATGTTGAGAGAAGAGAATGCAAACAACCTTGCCAGCTGGCAAAGTTGGAGAACTATGAGGCATCAAAGAGGATAAGAGGAAAAAAAAAAAGAGAGGATAAGAGGAAACAAGGTGGGACTTGGCAGGAACTGGCATTAGATCTTAAGCTGCATGAAATGACATCCAAATGGGCTGCCTTGATGACATTACCTTCAGCCACTCACAGTTGAGGCTAAGGGGTATTAGTCAGGTTCTCCAGAGAAATCGAACCAATAGGATGTATATAGATATATGAGAAGATTTATTATGAGAATTGGCTCACATGATTATGGAGGCTGAGAAGTCCCACAGCTGCCCCTGCAAACTGGAGACCCAGGAAAGTTGATGGTATAATTTCATCTGCGCCCAAAGGCCCCAAAACCATGCAAGCCCAGTGTGAGACTGAAGGCCTGAGAAAGCAGGGCTGCTGCTGTAAGCCCTGGAGTCCAAAGGCCTGAGAAAGCAGGAGCTCCTATGTCTGAGGGCAGGAGAAAATGGACAGCCCAGCTCAAGGAAAGAGAGAGAATTCCCCCTTCCTCCCCCTTTTGGCTTCTTTAGGTCCCTCAATGGATTGGATGATTCTAGTCTCCTTACTCGGTCAACTCAGTCACATGCTAATCTCTTCCAGAAACGCCCTCACAGACATACCCAGATTTGTTTTACCAGCTATCTGGGCATCTCTTACAGCAGCCAAGTTGACTCAAAAATTAACAATCCCAGCGTGCATTGTGAAATGTAGATCCTTGGGAAGTGAAATGGGAAGAGGTGACGTGCCTTCCATCTAGAAAACAGAGCCTACAAGAGCAGAAACAATAGGTCTTTGAGGATGGATCGGGGGATTTTCTTGGATATCCAGTGTGCAAATACATAGCCTTGGGGAAGCTTTTTAACCGAATAAGGGCACATTCAGTATGTATTTGGGAATCAATGAAAATCGGTATATTTTATGACTAAGTTTTACATAACATCCTGGAAAAGAAAGGATGCAGCAATGATTGTAGTGAGAGGAAAGGGTTTATAAACTAATGGTGACCTGAAATTCTTAGTTTTCCTGATATATGCATGTATGGCTTGGTATTTCACCTTTAGAGTAAATTTAACACCTTAATATAACTTTCTGTTAAATATTGTCCATTGTTAAAAATAAACCCCATGAATATCAGAAAAGAGACTCCTTTTCAATAAATAGCAGAGAAAAAAATATAATAAATCTATTCACTAAAATGTTTCAGATAATTTTCAGCTCATTGAATCTTGCTGTACTTTTGCATTTAAGATGTTACATTTACACTGGATCACAGAAAACTGCCTTTTGTTAGAGGACATTACCCTAAAATTACAACCATCTTAAGGGGAGGAGATATTTTTTAACAAGGTTTGTTTTAAAATGGAGGGTGGGCTTTAATTAAAATTGAAATTCCCTTTGAGTATGCAATATTTACACTACTTATTTGTTGCATTCTGTAAAATGTCAGAGCTTCTGGTGATAAAAATTCCTGCCAAAAAGACTGTTATTTCCTGGAAATGTTTCCTTATGTTTAAAGTAAATGAATTTAGAATAGCTTCCAGAAGAGTCATCATCTAAGCAAGGAACTCTGAGTACTTAAACTGAAAACCACAGCCAGTGACTGTCCACATAGTCTGACTGTAGGGATTTGGGTCTAAATGAGCCACATTGGCTGTTTTCAAATGATAATGACTCAGTTCTATGTTTTACTGGGCCTATACTAAAATTTCCTAAAGGAAGGAGAATGATTGGATTGAATATGTCGATATTCATTTAAATAATTATCTCTTGAGTCAGCTGCCCTTAAATAGTGCATGCGTCATTGCTAAATTTAATTCAATAATTATTTATTGTCATTGTTTGAAATTAGGCATTAGATTTTTAGGGTTCAAAGGTAAATCAGGTATAAAACCTCAAGAAAATCTCTTCATTTACCTCCTCAGCATAGCTTAATTAATTCCCTTCCCACCCACCCTACAGTCCCCAGGTACAAACCCCCATTACCTCCATCCTGAACTACTGCTGGAAGGTTCTCATTGATCTCAATACATTCCACTCTCAGTACATTCTCTGAAGTCATTCTTATACCACAAAGTGGTCATTTATAATGCCAGTTTGATTGTGGCCCTGCTGGTCTCCAACTTTAATGTCTTCTCATTGCCCTTAGGATAAAGACCTAAAGCTCGAACGTAGCCTGCACAGTCCTGCATGACCCATGGCCCCTGACTCTCTCTAGCATCAGCTTTGGCCTCTTTCTCTTCCTGTCTATACTCCAACCACATTGGACTGTTCTGTGTTAATCCTTTAAGCGTCCTATGCTCCTACCTGTCTCTGCCTACTACGTTAGCACCTGTATCCCCTTCACCATTTACTTGCAAATTTTGCTCTGGATCTTAGCTCAAACAGCACTCCTTTAGGGCAGTCTTTTTTCTCCACCATATGCATTGCCCCTGTTTCACACTTACATAGCACCCTGCACATTTCCTTCAAAGAACATATTATGCATAATAATCATTCATTAGGTTATTTATGTCTGTTTCCCTCACTAGACTGCAAGTTTCCATTGAAGTATCTTTAATTGTTTTGCACTGTTGTTTCTTTGATAACTTGCAAAGTGCTTACAACCCTAAATGAAATGGAAGGAAGGAAAGAATGGAGGGAGAGAGGGAGGGAATCATCTTACTTGCCAAGAATTTATTGTTTTGCTTTATTGTGTTTTGTTTCTGCTGTCAGGGTGGATGTTAAAACATGGATATGTTTACTTTAAGTGAATCAAATGGTGTCTGAAAATCAGAATATATACCAAACATTATTAAAAAGAACTAATTTTCTTGGCTTCTTATTTTCTCAAGTTTCGTACAGGACTGAGATCTGGCTAAGCAACCCTAAAATCGTGTGTTCATAAAAAACTAAATTGTTTTCTGATACAAAAATTAAAGTTTATTAATCCTAGTTCTTTGACCTGAGTGTCAATGAATAGAACTGTGGAAACATTGTCAAGTAAAAGTCCTCCATACCTCTTAGGACAACGAAAAGGATTTTTACGGAATACATTTAGTTACCGGTCAAGCCCATTAACAATTCCCAGGAAATAAAAATAGAATAAAGTCTAACCTTTTTTTTTTTTTTTTTTTTTTTTTTGCGTTACGCGGACCTCTCGCTGTTGTGGCCTCTCCCGTTTGCGGAGCACAGGCTCCGGACGTGCAGGCCCAGCGGCCATGGCTCACGGGCCCAGCCGCTCCGTGGCATGTGGGATCTTCCCGGACCGGGGCACGAACCCGTGTCACCTGCGTCGGCAGGCGGACTCTCAACCACTGCGCCACCAGGGAAGCCCCTCTAACCTTTTTTTTTTTTTTTTAACTTTTGTGCTTACTTTGGGTTCTCTTGTTCACAGGGTACTGCGGCCAGAGGCCTTGTGCCCGGCACCTCAGACCAGAGTGGAGTTCCTAGCGTGAAATGGCTGCACTGGACCCTTCAGCTCAGGGACGGTGACCAAGTGCAGAAGCGCCACGCACGACTCCGCAATTCAAGATGGCAGCGGCGGGCCATGTTTAGAGAGGCTGCACCCCTACTGCAACCTGGAGCGAAAGAGGCACAGCTGTGCTAGCCAGGGGAGAACCTCGCCCCCTTCTGCTGTTCAGAGCCCTACAAAGCAGCCCCACCCCCAGTCTGTCGCGGAGAGAGTGTGTGCTGTACAGCAGCAGTTCCCAACCGTTTTGGCACCAGGGGCCGGTTTCGTGGAAGACAATTCTTCCATGGACCGGGGCAGGGGAGGGTGGTGGCTTCGGGATGCTTCAAGCACATTACATTTATTGTGCACTTTAATTCTATTATTATTACATTGTAATATATAATGAAATACTTATACAACTCACCATAGTGCAGAATCAGTGGGAGCCCTGAGCTTGTTCTCCTGCAACTAGGTGGTCCCACCTGGGGTGATGGGAGACAGTGACACCCGAAGTGTGTTGCTTATGTCCAGTCTACTCCATGATCTCGCTTTGGTTGCTGTCACTGCAGAAAACCCTGCTTCACAAAGATAGGATGCTGGAAATGCAAGCAGGCTTTTCAGTGCTTTTGTGGCAATCTCAGGATATTCCGCCTTGACTTTAATCCACAGCGTATGGAGATTTGAAGTTGTCTCAAACATACTTTTAAGGCCACTGTCATTTGCGATCTCAAGCAGTTGATCCTCTTCTAGCACGGACAAAGTCGATTCACCTGGCTTATTCACAAATGGGTCGCGGATCCATTCCTTCCCAGTTCGGGGGTCTTTTGTGGTTGGGAAGTAATGCACAAACTCTTTTGAAAGCTGGGATAGATGATCGTGCACCAGCTGGGAGAAAGAAGGCCCTGGCTCAGTCTCTCAAAATCTCTTCTAATGTATGAAACATGTCAAAAATCTCAATGTTCACTCGTCACCCCCATAATTCCAGTTTGGCTTTGAATGCTGCCACTTTATCTGCCGACTTGAACACAGTTGTCGTTCTCCCCTGAAGTGACAGATTGAGTTTGTTGAGCAGGTTGAATGTGCCACACAAGTAAGCAAGTTTTGCGACCCATTCTATGTCACTGAAATGTGCTGCCAGTGGTGAGTGTTTTTCTAAAAGAAATCTCTGGAGCCGCTCTCGTAACTCAGAAACTCTGGCCAGTGATCTACCTCTAGAAAGCCATCTCACTTCTGTGTGTAAGAGAAGACCTGTGTGCTCTGCGTCCTTCTCCTCACAGAGCTGCACGAACAGACGTGAGTTAAGGGCATATACTTTTATGTGGTTGATAACTTTTTTTTTTTTTTTTTTTTTTGCGGTACGCGGGCCTCTCACTGTTGCGGCCTCTCCCGTTACGGAGCACAGGCTCCAGACGCGCAGGCTCAGTGGCCATGGCTTACAGGCCCAGTCGCTCCGCGGCATGTGGGATCTTCCCGGACCAGGGCATGAACCCGTGTCCCCTGCATCGGCAGGCGGATTCTCAACCACTGCACCACCAGGGAAGCCCTGTGGTTGATAATTTTAATCACATCCTGCAAAATGTTGTTAAGTTCAGGTGACACTTTTCGGCTAGCCAGCATTTCTCTATGGATGACACCGTGTGTAGACTCCCATTCAGAAGCGACCTCTTTGACCCGAGTAGTGGAACCAGAAAGTTGTCCCGTCATGGCAGCCACTCCGTCCATGCATATACCTACACAAAATGATCAATTCAGTTTTCCTGATATGTAATCATTCAAAGACTTGAATAGTTCTGCAGCTGTGGTGTTGGTTGGCAAAAAAAGTACACATAACATATCCTCACGCACATCCTCCTGAAAAATATATTGCACAAAAACAAGCATTGTTGCCTTGTTGTCAACATCGGTAGACTGGTCAGCCTGGATCGTGTACCACGGTGACTCATTAATCCTAACAATCAATTCGTCTAGTTATGGTGCTAGCTGAAAGAAGAACACGTGCCACCTTTTGGACTGCAACCTCTCCTGAAAGTTCGTGACAAATGTTCTTAGCAGCAGGCAAGATCAACTCTTCATCAACAGTAAAGGGCTTCTTAGCTTTAGCAATGCGGTTAGCCACTAAGAATGTGGCTCTCAGTACAGACATATTTGATGAAGTGGTGGCCTTCAGTAACTGCTTCTGTTCTTCATGTTCACGCTTTCTTCTTTTGAAAAACTCCAAAGTCTTGTCTTTTTAATGCAGGGTGCTTGGTCTCCATGTGGCGGAGCAGTTTTGAAGGTTTCATGGCTTCGCCGGATAGCCGGTTACCACATATTATACAAAGCGGGCTTGGAGAATGTCAGTCACCTGTGGCAATGAACCTGTAATTTAAGTAGGACTCTTGGTATTTTCTTTTAAATGCAGCTTTCTTTTTGTTGGCAGTCTTAGAGTCTTCTGCTGTCTCATCATTGGGTCTTTCCCCCTTTTCAAAGAAGCTCTTCGGCAACGTGTGTTTTTTACTCATTTTGGCTAGGGTTAGCTTGTGGGCTTAACAAAACTGTGACTGAGACAAGTGTGCAGTGCGGGAAAGCGGCGTGGATGGAAGTGGTAAATAAAATAATGGGCGGGCCACACGCGGACTAAAACAAGCGTCGGATTCTGACTTAAAGCCTGCCACCAGATGCAGCTGTGCAACTGATGTACATCAACTCACTTGCCACTATAAAGCCTGCCACCAGATGCAGCTTAATTGTCACTTGCCACTCACCGATAGGGTTTTGATATGTCTACAAGCAATTAATTTATTATGGTCTGTGTGCAGTCAAACCTCTCTGCTAATGATAATCTGTATTTGCAGCTGCTGCCTCAGCTCCACCTCAGATCATCAGGCATTAGATTCTCATAAGGGGCGCACAGCCTAGATCACACATGCGCAGTTCATAGTAGGGTCCGCGCTCCTATGAGAATCTAAGGCCACCGTTGATCTGACAGGAGGCGGATCTCAGGCAGTAACGCGAGTGATAGGGAGTGGCTATAAATACAGATGAAGCTTCGCTCGCTCGCCTGTCGCTTGTCTCCTGCCGTGCAGCCTGGTTCCTAACAGGCCATGGACCAGTACTGGCTTGGTCTAAAGCATGAGCTCCCATCCTTGATCAAAGAATAAAGCATTTCAGCTCTAATGACACGGGCAGGAGGACTCTTGTTGGGACCCAACTTGGGATCATTGGCTACAATGTCTGAGCCCAGATTTGAAAGTCAAAAGCCATTAATTCTGCTTCTAGCCACTGAGGGGTAATGGAAAATTACAGCTGTAAGGTAACTAGAAATCATCTAGGCAGTAGGCTATCCCCTTTATTTTGAAGATGATGCAACCTAAGAGCAGCTGAAGACCATACAGACATAAAGATATGTGACAGTAGAGTAAGTGGTATGTTTCAAAGAAAACTTTCAGTTGCAAATTGTACAAAACTCACCCAAACATCCTAAAGGGAAAAAAAAATTATTGGCTCCTGTAATTGAAAATTTGAAGGTAACTAGTTCCTAGTACCACTTGATCAGACTATATCAGAGGACCCTGTTTCTCTCCCTCCATCTCTTGGATCCACGTTATGCTATGTTGGCTTCTTATTTTCTCAGATTCTTCCCTCATCGTTAAAAAAAATGACTGTAGCTCTTTCAGCTCAATATGCTTTCAGATTTATGGCTTGCAGAAAAGAGAGCACTCCCTTCCATTTCCTCAAAATAAAAGTCCAGGAATTGAGACTTGGTGACTTGTAACATGAAGGAATTCGATTATATGTTATCCACTGGACCTGGGGATGCAGCCCCATCCAGATGAGCATGGCTGCCAGAGATCAATGGAATAGATGCTGATACGTAAACAATCAACGTCCACTCCATGATGAAACTCTGGTATCCAGGCTCTGTATCAATTATTCCTTTCATATGATGAATTCATTGCAAAGGATCAATGGTTATGTTGACCAGAGCCCAAAGTCACACAGCATGAGGAAGAAAAAGACCAAGGAACAATCTTCTCAGGGAAAGTAGTTGAAAAAGAATATAATCATACAGTGACATCCAGAACAATTAGCTAGAGCATCACTGTGTGTCTATGGGTGTCCTGTAGCCCATCAAGAAACCCTGGAGCCAAAGCCGAAGAATTGTTCCTGAAAGATGTGTGAGGGGAGATGGATGAAGGGGAGAGAATGGGAGTTATGGGAGTCTGTATCGTTTGAACTAAAGCAAGTGTGGTACGTGGATGAGAGAAGGGAACATTTTCAATTCGGTCAGAATGAGGGCTTAGATGTCAATTCTTCCTTTGTTTGTCACTTAGATATGTTGTTATATCATTTATGATATGGGAAAAGAGACAGGAGGAATGTGTGATATATCACCTTATTAGGTATCAGAAGTTTTTTTTTAATATTTTTATTTATTCTTAAAATTTATTTATTTTTGGCTATTTTCTATCTGTTGCTACGCGTGGGCTTTCTCTAGTTGCAGTGAGCAGGGGTTACTCTTCGTTGCGGTGCTCAGGCTTCTCATTGTGGTGGCTTCTCTTATTGTGGAGCACGGGCTCTAGGCACACGGGCTTCTGTAGTTGTGGCACGCAGGCTCAGCAGTTGTGGCTCGTGGGCTCTAGAGCGCAGGTTCAGTAGTTGTGGTGCATGGGCTTAGCTGCTCCGCGACATGTGGGATCTTCCCAGACCAGGGCTCGAACCTGTGTCCCCTGAATTGGCAGGCGGACTCTTAACCACTGTGCCACCAGTGAAGTTCCGAAGTTTGAAAAGAAAATTATAAAGCACTTTTTAGAGAAAGGAAGAATCATAATGTCTCTGTACCAATAGTAACATTCATTGTTAGTCATTGGTAATTTTTTTTTTTTTTTTAGAATGAATGCTGGTGGAGTTTTTTTTAAATTGAGCTATAGTTGCTTTACAATGTTGTGTTAGTTTCTGCTATACAATTAAGTGAATCAGCTATATGTATACATATATACCCTCCTTCTTAGATCTCCCTCCCACCTCCCCCATCCCATCCATCTAGGTCACCACAGAGCACCAAGCTGAGCTCCTTGTGCTATACAGCAGGTTCCCACTAGCTATCTGTTTTACAGATGACAGTGCACATATGCCAATCCCAATCTCCCAATTCATCCCACCCCTCCCCCTGCCATATCCACACATCTGCTCTCTACATCTGCGTCTCTATCCCTGCCCTGCAAATAGGTTTATCTGTGCCATTTTTCTAGATTCCACATATATGTGTTAATATATGATATTTGTTTTTCTCTTTATGACTTACTTCACTCTGTATGACAGACTCTAGGTCCATCCACATCACTACAAATAATCCAATTTTGTTCCTTTTTATGGCTGAGTAATATTCCATTATATATATGTACCACATCGTCTTTATCCGTTCATCTGTCAATGGACATTTCAGTTGCTTCCATGTCCTGGCAATTGTAAATAGTGCTGCAATGAACATTGGGTTGCATGTGTCTTTTTGGATTACGGTTTTCTCAAGGTATATGCCCAGTAGTGGGAATGCTGGGTCATATGATAGTTCTATTTTTAGTTTTTTAAGGAACCTCCATACTGTTCTCCATAGTGATTGTATCAATTTGCATTCCCACCAACAGGGCAAGAGGGTTCCCTTTTCTCCACACCCTCTCCAGCACTGGTTTGTAGATTTTTTGATGATGGCCATTCTGACCAGTGTGAGATGATACCTCATTGTAGTTTTGATCTGCATTTCTCTAATCATTAGTGCTGTTGAGCATCTTTTCAAGTGTTTGTTGGCCATCTGTATATCTTCTTTGGAGAAATGTCTATTTAGGTCTTCAGCCTACTTTTTGATTGGGTTGTTTGTTTTTTTGTTATTGAGCTGCAAGAGCTGTTTGTATATTTTGGAGATTAATCCCTTGTCAGTTGCTTCATTTGTAAATATTTTCTCCCATTCGGAGGGTTGTCTTTTTATCTCATTTATGGTTTTCTTTGCTGTGCAAAAGCTTTTAAGCTTCATTAGTTCCCATTTGTTTATTTTTGTTTTTATTTTCATTACTCTAGGAGGTGGGTCAAGAAAGATGTTGCTGTGATTTATGTCAAAGTGTGTTCTTCCTATGTTTTCCTCTAAGAGTTAAGTTGCAGGATACAAAATTAAGGCACAGAAATCTCTTGCATTCCCATACACTAACAATGAAAGATCAGAAAGAGAAATTAAGGAAATAATTCCATTTACCATTGCAACAAAAAGTATAAAATACCTAGGAATAAACCTACCTAAGGAGGTAAAAGACTTGTACTCAGAAAACTATAAGACACTGATGAAAGAAATCAAAGATGACACAAACAGATGGAGAGATATACCATGTTCTTGGATTGGAAGAATCAATATTGTGAAAATGACTCTACTGCCCAAAGCAATCTAAAGATTCAATGCAATCCCTATCAAATTACCAATGGCATTTCTCACAGAATTAGAACAAAAAATTTTACAATTTGTGTTAAAACACAAAAGACCCCAAATAGCCAAAGCAATCTTGAGAAAGATAAACGGAGCTGGAGGAATCAGGCTCCTTGACTTCAGACTGTACTACAAAGCTACAGTAATCAAGAGAGTATGGGGCTCCCCAGGTGACGCAGTGGTTAAGAATCCACCTGCCAATGCAGGGGACCCGGATTCGAGCCCTTGTCCGGGGAAGATCCCACATGCCATGGAGCAACTAAGCCCATGCACCACAACTACTGAGTCTGTGCTCTAGAGCCCGCAAGCCACAACTACTGAGCCCACATGCCACAACTACTGAAGCCTGCATGCCTAGAGCCCATGCTCCACAACAAAGACAAGCCACTGCAGTGAGAAGCCCATGCAACGCAACGAAGAGTAGCCCCCGCTCACTGCAACTAGAGAAAGCCTGCATGCAGCAATGAAGACCCAACACAGCCAAAAAATAATTAATTAATTATTTTTAAATCTATATAAAAAAAAGACAATATGGCACTGGCACAAAAACAGAAATATAGATGAATGGAACAGGATAGAAAGCCCAGAGATAAACCCATGCACCTATGGACACCTAATCTATGACAAAGGAGGCAAGAATATACAATGGAGAGAAGATAGTCTCTTCAATAAGTGGTGCTGGGAAAACTGGAAAGCTACACATAAAAGAATGAAATTAGAGCACTTCCTCACACCATAACACAAAAATAAACTCAAAATGGATTAAAGACCTAAATGTAAGACCAGACACTAGAATGAATGCTGTTTTAATTGCATAATGTTGTAGATTTTATAAAATGCTTTACACGTGTCTGGATTGAACCTCATAACAATATAATGAAGTGTACCACTTCGTAAAGATGTGGTACATATATACGGTGGAATATTACCCAGTCATAGAAAGGAACAAAATTGGGTCATTTGTAGAGATGTGGATGGACCTAAAGTCTGTCATATGGAGTAAAGTAAGTCATACGATATAGGCTATCATAAAATTGCCTACATTCTTCATCTCTTCAGGCATCCAGGCCCCTGGGCCACAAGTCATTGTTAATTAGGAAATGTATAAATTATTCTAGATCCTGGCATTAACTAGTGGCACCACGTTGAGCTAGTTGCTTGACCGTCCTGAGGCTCATATTAGGTTTCCTTAATTATATTATTATGGGACTGGATTGGTTTTTCCCAATTTGTGTAGTACAAGATGTTTGTGCTGGAGCCTTGAGAAATTTTGTCAGTGGTCCAGGAGGTTTGAGAAACACTGGATTAAAAGAAGTTAAATGCAACTTTATAAAAGAACCTATAAGAGCTTTATAGGCTTTAAGATACAAATGAACTTTGCAGGTCTCCAAGTATGGTCATATTCAGTGATTCCCAAACTTATTTAACCATGAAATGTTTTTAAAGGAGCATTTCTCAGGAATAAAGTGTTACAGAATCTCATCTTGAGAAAAGCAGGGCCATAATCTAAAAGTCATTTTTTTTTCTAATTCTGAAGTCTCTTTAAGTATAGACTGGTTTCTAATTTAGTATATTGTAGGGAAGGGACAAACTCTTTCACAAAAAAATGGAGAAGAAATTTAATGTACATGTTATATGCTAGAATTTGTTTTATTATCATTAAAAAAGGATTTGCTAAAATTAACTCTGCATCTTTTAGAGAATCTTCTAATGATTATAATAACATCTCATCCAAGGGCAGCTATCATTCCTCTAAATTACCAAGATACGGGATAATATTGTGATATTCATATAATGAGTATTTGGAAGTAGTTACAGCACACTAAAGTAATTTCCATTATAAATTATAAAATGAGTATAAAGTCCTACACATTTATTTTCCCCAGGTATATTAATTGAAACAATTGAAATCATATGTAAGTAAAAGAGATTTTTTTCTGAAAAATTTACTGACTCGTGGATGAAATGTTTAATGCTAAAACAGTCACAGGCATTGAAAGATAACTAAAACGTTAACTTTGGGGAATAGCCTTTACATGATTAAGTAATTCCTGTGAATGGGAAAGATTCAAATTTATTAAATTACAACCCTGGAGAAATTGCATGTAAAAGAAAGAAAAAAAATTAATTGAAAAGGCAAAGAAGGATGATCAACAAAAACACCAACCTGTCAGGACCATTGGATGAATGCCACATCATTATCCTAAAAATAATATTAATATTGCCATCCAGCAAATAGCACTGCCTCTCTTAAAATACTAATATCAGTTACAAGGTGATTAAAAAGCCAACATGTCCAAGTGGCTGATAGTCCCAGAAAGAAGGTAAAAAAAGATTCACTTTTATTTTGGCCTGGAGTGAGTAGATTCTAAAAGGCACATAAATGATTTTTAGACTTGGCAATGTGACATCCACTTTTCCAGCTTTAAAGTTTTACCCAATAAAACATGAACAAGCTGTGGTGTGAATTTGAATTTCCTCTCCCTGTACTCTCCTTTCTCCATTTTAATTTCCTTTTCCCTTGGATTGCCAACAATAGTCCCAACCTCCCACTTCCCTAATGCCTGCTCTCTTCCAGCAGAGATTTAAACAATTAACTTTTCTCCCATTTGTTCTGAATTACCTGCTTATAGCCGACTCTGTTCAGTCTTTGGTTTTAACTTCCGTCATGATGCTCTGTACGCTTCATGTTACTTGAGAAGTTTTTCTTCTTCTTTTCTTTTTGTTGATGTGTAGGGATTGCTATCCCCAAGCACATCTCAAATGAGGATAACTTTCTTAGTCATCTAAAGAGCTCTCCTTCCATCTAACCCTCTGACCTCCCACCACTATCTACCATCTTCAAGTGGCACATTTAAGAAGACACAATTTTTTGTGTGTGAGAAAAATTCTCTCCAACTATGCAGCTCAGTTTCATCCCAGATAATTTTTTTTTTAATTTTTGTTTCATTGTAGCTACCAGAACAAGAGTACTATGTCTGTTCTGCTACCTGGCCATATATATCTTACCTCTAGCCAAACTCTAGTAATCTTGAACCCATAGACATTTATAGGTAAATTTTTTCTACAAGTAAAAGTTTTAAAAGATCATTCCATTAAAAGTTTACCTCACTCTGTTTTCTCTGTTCATTTGTTCAAAAGGAGTATTGCCGAACAAATAATCCTGAGCACCTGATATGTCATCTCCTGTTATCACCCACTGTCACTACTTTAAAGCAAATCGTCATCAGCAAGTGCCCTACAACAACTCCCAGACCAGCTTCCCGTCCTTTTCTCCTCTACTATAGCCCCATTACTGCCAGAATTTTCTATCTACAATATAAACATAATTCGTTGTTTCTTATTTTAAAATGCTTCATAGTTCCTTGTGCCTTTTCCTGTTTCATCCTGCCCCAAACCAATCCTATCTTATCTGAGCTTCAGTTCAGTCACAATATATTTTCCTATGTTCTCTAAAGATACCTGGCTCTGTATGTGTGTCCTGTGTGCTCTGACTTTTCATGTTTTATTCCTTCATCCTAGATTGATTGCCCTTACCCTTTTCTCTGTCTGAAGAATTCCTAGTCATCATTCTAGTGTCAAATTTCACATCCTCTGAAAAACCTTTCCTTACTTTTCCTAGATGAGTTACCTCTGCCCTCATTTATGCCTTACCTTTTTATTTCTCTTTTCATTATATTCTATCAGTGGATTTATATCTCTCTTCCATACACTGTGCTTGAGAGCCTATATTGATGATCAGTAAGGTCATAAATGGCACTCCCTTTTCCTTGCCTGTTGAAACCAACTGGCAAACCCAGAAGTCAAGCAGAGAGAGGTCAAAATATCACCCTTTTAGGGCTTCCGTGGTGGCACAGTGGTTGAGAGTCCGCCTGCCGATGCAGGGGACACAGGTTCGTGCCCCGGTCCGGGAAGATCCCACATGCCATGGAGTGGCTAGGCCCGTGAGCCATGGCCACTGAGCCTGCACATCCAGAGCCTGTGCTCCACAAGGGGAGAGGCCACAACAGTGAGAGGCCCGTGTACCACAACAACAACAAAAAAATCACCCTTTTGTTTAATAAAAGGTATAAGAGAATATGATTCAGACCTGTGGGTCAGGCGGGCTTTTTAATATTTTACTTCTTAATTAGATGTATTCACACAACACAGGGGTCACGGAGCTGACACAGGGACAGAGCCTATCTGAGAAGCCCACTACTTGGCCAGGAGTAAATGGGGACACTGTTCTCTGCAACTAGGCAGATATGACGAGAGAAAGGGCCTAAGACGCTCTGTCAGTTCCTTCTCCTAAACTCATCAGTCAAGTAAATCACTCCCTCCTCTGGAAGGGACAGAGGGGTTGGGAGGGCATTCTCCCTGTTTGTGTGTCTATCTCTGTGTCCAAATTTCCTCTTTTTAAAAGGACACCACTCATATTGGATTAAGTGCCTACCCACTCCAGTCTGATCTCATCTTAACTAATTACATCTGCAGTGAACCTATTTCCAAATAAGGTCACTTTGTGATACTAGGGGTTAGGACTTCAACACATAAGGGGGGGGGCAGGAGGTACAATCAACCCATAACAAAATAATTAGTTTTATAGATATCACCAATTATCAAATATGGGAACTAACATTGTGAATTAAACTACTATACAATGATTTATCACTTAGAATTTTAATTTAATACTGGTGAAAGGGCTCATCCAGACCTATTTAGGTATATGTTTTGTAATATATAACTCTAGTGCATATACATAGAAATATAAGTAAAATAAACTGGCTAAGCTTTTTGTCATACATCTTTCACATTCAAGTTCAGTTTTCGGAATCACTTTTCTACTCGGAGTCATCAACAACTGTATTTTTTCACATAGTAGTGTCCTCTGTTCCATCAAGAGCATTGGTAATAAAGCATTTTTTGAAAATATAGTCCAATGTTGTTTTCAGGACTCTCTTCCAAGCCACTATCACCCATTCTGCCATTTTGATAAGTAGGCAATGATCATTTCAACCATGTCATGAATGTTTCCTAGATTACAGCAATTATAAGACATTACTCAATTTCACAGCTCTTCAGCTTGGGGAAGGGGGGCAAAGTCCATCTTGGAATCAATGAAATACAACAAATATAAACTTTATTACAAACCTTGTATTAGTTTTCCATTGCTGTTATAACAAACTATCACAAACTTAGTGGTTTAAAACAACACAAATTTATTACCTTACAGTTGTGTAAATCAGAAGTTCAACAATGGCCTCACTGGGGATAAAATCAAGGTGTCCGTAGGATGCATTCTATTCTATAAGTTCTGAAGGAGAATCCATTTCCTTGCCTTTTCCAGCTTGTAGAGGCCACCCACATGCCTTGGTTTTGTTTTTGTCCCTTTCCACCATCTTCAAAGTTAGCAACATAGCATCTCTCTGATCCTGCTTCCGTCAGCACATTTCTTTCTCTGACCACAGCCAGGAGAGGTTCTCCACTTTTAAGGACCCAAGTGAGTAGCTTGAATCTACCTGCATAACTAAGGATAATCTTCCCATCTCAAGACTCTTAATTTAATTATATCTGCAAAGTCCCTTTTTCCAGTCAAGGAAACATGTGGACATCTTTAGCGGGACTGTTAATCTTCCTACCACAGACCCTATTCACACTCTATGGTCTGTTGACTTGTCTTTATGCTTTTTTAAAGGACAAGTGTGTTTTTGATCTGTATTCTCAGTGTCTGGCACCAAGTAGACGCACAGTAGTTTTGTTGAATATTGAAACAATAGAAGAAATGGTAGACTTCCTTATTCATGTCTATTCAAACAAGAAGTGACATCTGCAAAGGCACGAGTTATGAGTAAGCATGACATATTTCATGAATGACAAGAAGCTTGGTGCAATTAGGGTTTAGGTTGTAGATTAGAGAGCCTTGGGATATGAGTCTACATATACAGATCATGAAAAATCTATACATGTTGCTTAGGAGTTTGTTTTGTATCCAAAAGATATCCATTGAAGAATTATAAGCAGGGAAGAGAGAGGATTGAATTTGATTTGAAAAAATTAGTTTGGTGGTGGCATAAGACATTATTTGAAACAGAGACTAGAGTTAGAAAGTTTATAGTTCATGGCTATAATCCTAGGGGAGACTTTAAAGACAGAGGCTATTTAGAATGTAGGTTTTTCTAATTTGAGGAGCTATACTTTGTTTCTGTTGCCAATACTCTAAAACTTTACAGGTTTTTCTAGAATATTTAAAATCACTTCCAGAATTCTAGTCTTCTCATTATTTAGGATTTAATGATATATAACTCCCTAGGATGCATGTCTAATGATTAGTATACAAATGCTCAGATTTTCCAAACAAGTTTAATCAATTAATTTTTATGAGGTTGTTTTCTTTTACTTTCTGAAAGCCAAGTCAAGGGGCTTCCCCATCTGAAGTCAAAGTAATGTAACAGGAGAGGCAGGAGGAATGAGACAGGAGGACTTGCCCTGCCATTGCTGCCTTTGAAGATGAAGGAGGCCACAAGCCAAGGAAGATGGGTGGACTCTCAAAGCTGGGAATGGCCCTCAGCTGACAGTCCGCAAGGAAACAGGGACCTAGAGCCACCAGAATGGTACACAGCTTTGACTTTTGCCATGTGAGACCTGAAGCAGAGAAACCATCTAACCTATAGCACAATAAAATAATAAATGGGTGCTGTTTTAAGCCACTAATTTATGGTGATTTATTATGGCAGAAATAGGAAACTAATACAAGTGCTAGAAGTGTTAATAAGCTAAATAACCCTAAATATTTTCTATTTAACTGTACATACCATTAACAAAAGATTTTCCATCTCTTATTAAGGTGCCTCTGTCTAATTCCTCATCAAGCCAACCACTAGACTCTTCAATGACAGATTTGTAAATATCTGTCCTGCTGTCACCAGCCTAAATTTTAATGAACTTTGGGTATACCCAGACTAGCATCCCATGGCTTCAATTTTATTCTCCCCATCCTAATCCAAACACTGTATTCAGAAAAAAATGGTTACATAGAACTTAAAAATATTGGATTTGTTCCTGGGTTTTCCAATAGAGCTGCTTCTCATGATGTGCCCTACCTACTTCTGCTTCTTGTAACACAGAGAAACAAGTTCAAGTACAATTGAGAGGTTGGGGTCCCTCAACCTGCTGCAAACTGACTTTATTGACTAATCATAGGCAACGGCTATTCCCATGCTTAGTTGCGCTGTGGATATCCTCTCCACGTCTGGAGGCTTTCCCTGCAAGAAGGCAAGTGCTGTCACTGACTAGAAGGAGAATAAGAGGAGGCTAATCTGTAGCATCCAGGAATGAGTGAAGACCAAAAAGAAGCCTGCAAGAACTGGGAAGATGCAGAGCAAATAACCTCAAGACCACTGGTATGGTCCAGGAAATTGGGAGTAATAATGACTAGGACTCATAAGTCTTCACCTTGCTTACAGCTGTAGCTTCCTGCTGCCTAGGAGGAAGGTTCTATTACCTTGACCCCTCCCTCAGTGTCTCTTACAGTGTGATGATAACCTAATGATTTGTCTCTCCACTAAGGGATCAATGATGGGAAAAATCAAAATCAGTCCCTCCTTAACCAAGGGAAATTTAGGTTAAGTATTCCAAAAGTTAAAACCTCAACCAATAAATTACTCCCTCAGTGCAAAGTTCCCTTTTTTCTTCTGAACACATGCTCTAACTCTCTTTTGTTTCAGATCTGTAACTGAACATCCTTATGGAGGTATACATTACCTTGTTTACTTTGACACCTCTTGGTTTCCAATGTATATCTAATCCCCTGCAAATGTATATTTTATCTCTGTTTATTATCATTCTCTTGTAAACTTGAATTGTTTTTCAAATGTATATTGTTTGTTTACATTTGAATACAAAGGACTCCTTCTCCTGTGGCTATCAAAGTAATTTCCGGATCAGAGCAGGTTGAAAGGGGATTGAAAGAATTTGGAGCTGTGGTCCTGATGTGTAAAGAATTGAGGTGAAGCCTCTCCAGGCTTGTAGAGGCTCACGTCAGCTATTCCTGTGTACATATATTAAAGAAATAATACAAATTATGTTTCACAACTCTCATTAATAAACTTGTGTCACTTGTACATTTTACTGTATTTATTATTCTTTAGCTTTTTTCTTCAACTCTTTTTTCAAAACTAGTTTTTAATTTTCTTACAAAGGCTATCAAAGACCTAGAGTTTGAGAAAAACTAGAGACAATAGCTTTGAAAGACCAAGGTGTCCCATGTTCACAAACTGCTCCATGGTGGAGGCTTCCAAATTAAAGCAAGCTCGGGAAATGTTACGCTCTCCCCTTCTGCACCGGTCAGAGCACAGATTAGTATTTTGAAGGAGCTTAGGTGACCCTCAGTAAAGAAGACTCATCCTCTGTCAAACCCAGTACTAGACCAAGGAGTCTTTTTTCTTCAAGGGTCAGGACTATGGTGATAGGAAAGAGACAAATAAGGTTCTTCCTTCAGACACAAAACTGAAGGGAGACCAAAAAACTCAGTAATCAATATAAATAATACTTTGATACAATACTTTTTTAAATCAAAATGAATGTAAAAAATCATTGATGAATAAGTTATCAAAATTTGAAATAAAAATATCATGGATATTTTCTTACCCTAGTAGCACAGCAGGGGATACGTTATAGGAAACACAGAATCTTTGATTCCCTATTATCACTTACATGACATAGGTACTATTCTAGACACAAAGAAAACATCAGTGAAGAAAACACTGCAGTATTGTTCTCACGAATCCCTCAAAAATCTTTTACATTATGCTGGGGGAATCAGAAAATAATTTAATAAGTAAAATGCATTGGATATTAGTGATAAGCTCTAAGGAGAAAAACGAAGCAGGAAAGAGGAATAAGAGGAATGATATAAATTTTGAAAAGGTAGCCCAGAGAGGCTCCTCTGAGAGTTGGTACTGGAGTAAAGACTTGAGAGACCAAAGGGAACAGCCACACAGAGCAGAAGTTCTTCAGGCCAAAGGAAGAGGAGAGGCCAAGTCATAAGGTGGGAGCATACAGACCTTGTTCCAGGAACAGCAAGGAGGACAGCATGGCTGGAGCAAGAGAGTAGTCCAGGGGGAAGAGGAGTAGTTGAGGTGAGACTCAACAGGGTGGAGGGACAGATCACACAGGGCCTTAAGGATGTGGCTATAGGATATGTCTTTTACTCTGAGTGAGATGAGAAGCCCTTAGAGGAAGCGATCAGGGAAGTGACATGACCTGACTTACTTTCTAAGATGTACCGTGCAAATAAAAGCAGTACTTATCACAATTTTCTCTGTCTCTAGGTGTTTCTTTCTCTTGGTTGAAGACGAAAGAAAAATGAGTTGAGTCTTTTAGTGGGTTTAGGGTAAAGCAGGGATAAGATTTCACAAACCCATTTCCATTCATTGAGTTGATTCAATAAACCTTATCTTTTAATATATAGATAGATGTAGTGACTTCCCTGGTGGCGCGGTGGTTAAGAATCCGCCTGCCAATGCGGGGCACATGGGTTCGAGCTCTGGTCCGGGAAGATCCCACATGCCACAGAACAACTAAGCCTGTGCGCCACAACTACTGTGCCTGCACTCTAGAGCCTGCAAGCCACAACTGCTGAGCCCATGTGCCACAGCTACTGAAGCCCCCGTGCCTAGAGCCCGTGTTCCGCAACAAGAGAAGTCAACGCAATGAGAAGCCCGCGCAGCACAACGAAGAGTAGCCCCCGCTCGCCACAACTAGAGAAAGCCCGCGCACAGCAACGAAGACCCAGCGCAGCCAAAAATAAATAAATTTATTTTAAAAAATATATAGATATGGGCTTCCCTGGTGGCGCAGTGGTTGAGAGTCCGCCTGCGGATGCAGGGGACGCGGGGTCGTGCCCCGGTCCAGGAAGATCCCACATGCCGCGGAGCGGCTAGGCCCGTGAGCCATGGACGCTGAGCCTGTGCATCCGGAGCCTGCGCTCTGCAACGGGAGAGGCCACAACATATAGATAGATAGATAGATAGATAGACAGATAGATAGATAGATAGATAGATGTAGCTGATGGAGGTATAAATGTAGCTGTACTTGTAGATGTAGAGGTGGATGTGGATATGAATGTGGATATATTTAATAGCAATATATTTTGCAATACAGAAGTTTTTTTTTTTTTTTTTTTTTTTTTGCGGCACGCGGGCCTCTCACTGCTGTGGCCTCTCCCGTTGCAGAGCACAGGCTCCGGACGCGCAGGCCCAGCGGCCATGGCCCACAGGCCCAGCCGCTCCGCGGCACGTGGGATCCTCCCGGACCGGGGCACGAACCTGCGTCCCCCGCATCGGCAGGCGGACTCTCAACCACTGCGCCACCAGGGAAGCCCCAATACAGAAGTTTTTTAAAAAGATTTTCTTTCATTTATTTTTTGAATATTTGGAAGGATATTAGTATCCTTCTCAATCAAACATGAGACTATATTTGATGACCAGAACTTAAAAAAGAAGACATCCTTTAGCTTGTGTGTGTGTTTCTATTATTAAGAGCTGGCACAGCTCTTAATATTATAAGAATTTTATAATATTCTCTGCTTCAAATATAAACTGCTTTGCTATCCATTACTTTAATTTCTTTTACATTTTCTTATTCAACTTGCTTTTGAAATTTGTGAAGCAAAAGCATTTTACATGTTGGAAGGATGTCTTGTTTACGAGTATTGCTATGTCAAATATTCATCAAGACTGGTAGCAGACAGCTGCTGATAACGCATAAATAGGGAGTCAGGCCTCTTGATGCCAAATTCTACCCTCTGTTATGTGAAGACAGAGGCGATTTTTACTGAAATTAACGAAAGCTTTCCCCTAACCCCGATTTCTATCAAAAGGCATATAAGGGCAGAATCTGACATTAATTTCTATTTCATTTGCTTGGAAGAGTGTAAAACAGTGAAACAAAATGAAGTGTCAGTTGCCCAGCTGGCATTCAGCCAGCAAGCTTTAGCTTGGCCACACTGGTTGCTTAGAGCTGGCATCCAGTCTAGCTGTTCGGTGCCCCATCTGACGGAGCATTGCCGGTGCCCTCCTGACAGATAAATGTTTTGACTGGCTTTTATTTTATTTGTTTTTAAAATCTAGGTCAGAATCTCAGGAAAGATACGGGAGATTTCCAAAAAAGACACAGGCACTGCAGAACTTGAATTGTCATTAATAAATACCTTCCCCTCTTCCTTCCTCTTCCAAAGTGAGGGTGATAAAGCTGGCAGAGATCACAGAAAGGTTATTGATATTGTTAATAAAACTATAACAGTTAAAAGTTAATAAAGACTTAATAATAGGTTAATACAACTTGAATGATACCATGATGGTAACTCTCACAACAGCCCCTAGAAAACATTTTCTGTAGTTTGTTAAAAATATTTCTTTCCCTATTCCTAGAGCATAGTTTAAGCAGGAGAATTGTTCTGAATTCTATTTCTGCTGTTCCTTCAATTCGGTATCTATCTCAACTTAAACACCCCATCATAAAACACAACTTTAACATTCCTCTGGATCTTACCTCTCTTTACAGAACCATATTCATTTTACCATTTACAAATGGGTAATGTCATTCAGTACTTTTTAACCACATGTACTTCAAGGCTTTATCTATGTGAAGCAATACTAATAAAGCAAAGTTACGATTTAACCAATCAGCTTACTCTTCAATATGGTGGCCTGACACAAATTTCAGTTTTCAGCAACTTCTGAATGATAAAATATGGCGTTCTATTGATTTCCATCTTAACCTATTCTGATTACATCCAGATAGATTTTTTTTCTTAATCTCTGAAAGTGATGTCCTTTGTAGTGAGACATGATGATACTATAATAGTATTTTCTTGTTAATAGTCACATCTGCCCAAAAGAGCTTCTCCTCTATGATACCTTCCCACAGAATGAGAGAAAAATTCCAATAAAAAGATTCCTTTTGACATTTTGACTGTCCAAATGTGCCTTATATGAATTTAGGTACTAATTGTTTCTTTTAGAGGCTTACAAATTTCATGAATGGAAATATTGCATCATCACAGTGTGGCCCATGTCAGCTCCTATCAAAGGCTGCAGAATCCTCTTTCAGGTTAACCAGTGATCGTGTAGAATTTGTCTCCAATTGTGGTTGCTATTGTCAACAGTAGGAATCAGAGGATTCCTTTTACAGATATTAGATGGCAAGACTTAGGAAATGAGGTACAGGTATAAATCAGTCTGAGCTTCACAGTTACAGGTAATCTGGCAGTGTAGGGAGTGAGGGGTTCCTTTGGACTGAATTGTGTCCCCCAAAATTCATATGTTGAAGCCTTAACACTCAATGTGACCATATTTAGGTATAAGGTTTTTAAGGAGGTAATTAAGGTTAAATGAGGTCATATGAGTGGGACCTAATCCAATATGACTGGTATCCCTATAAGGAGAGGGAGAGACCCAAGGGATGCAGGCACACAGAGGAAAAGCCACCTGAGGACACAGCAAGGAAGAGGACATCTGCAAGCCAAGGAGAGAGAGCTCAGGAGAAACCAAACCTTCAGACACCTTGATCTTGCACTTCCAGTTCCCAGAAGTGTGATAAAATAAAAATCCGTTGTTTAAACCACCTAGTCTGTAGTATTTTGTTGTGACAACCCTAGCAGACTAATACAGAAGTCCCAGTTCTTCTTTTTACTTTGTTTTTTTCATCAAACAGGTATATCACTTAGCTCTTAGTGATTCAGAGAGTAAAGAGTACGCTATGAATATATGACCTACTTCAAAATATTTATATTAATATGTAATATAAGCAATATAAATTATACAAACCACCTGCAAATATGGTGGCACTATTGTCCTTTTCTCTCCTACTGCCTATATGACTATTCCTCCATATACAATCCCAATGCCTTTTGTTATTTAATGTAAATCAAGGAAAGGTGCTCCACAGACTTGGTTTTTGTTTTGCAATCAGGTTGAGCCCGATGTTAATTTTCTCAGGGTTGAAGATCAGATTGTGTTTCGGTACTCTGTCTGAGGTTAGACTATCCCAAAGGCTTCTTCTTCCCCTCTTCACTGTTCAGAATCTGAATCCTTCCCTTTAGACTCACCTTCTCCCATCTCCCACTTCCTCACTTCAGCATTTGCCTTTATACAGAGCAGAGAATGCATGCACTGGAGGCTGAATGAAAAAAGGCTGAACCATAGCAACTGTGGGGAGGTTGAAGGGGAGAAGTTCCCGAGGAAGCAATGCTTTTAGCCCTACAAGGGTGGCAATGTGCTGCCTATGGAGAAAGTAAGGCTAACCCTCATGCCCTGATGTGGTTCTGGAGCAAGATGTATAGTATGAATAAGTTTCTAATTAACTTGTACTAAGTGGGAGTCTCTGTATCAGTTGGACTATGTCACTTGAATGTGAAGAGAAGGAAGGACTAACTCTTCTTCAGGATTCCATGTGTGTGCTTGACCAGCTAACAGTATGGCTCTTTTGTAATTGGCTGTAGTAGCCCCTACCTTCTTTGATGATAACTTACACAGTGCCTTAACGTTCTACAGCAAATTCCCATAGTCTATGATAGTTGCTACCTTGATCTAATCCATCACCAGTCTGTATTCTGGGTGTGCCTCTTCATAACTACAAGCAGCTCAGTTTCTGTCCCCAAAACTTCAAGAAGTCACTTTTCCAAGTGACTCTTATTTCAGCCTCAGTCCATAGCTAAATCCATAAGATAAATAAGTACTAGAGATGTAATGTACAACCTGATGACTATAGCTAACGCTGCTGTATGATATACAGGAAAATTGTTGAGAGTAAATCCTAAGAGTTCTCATCACAAGGAGAATTTTTTTCCTTTTTTCTGCTTTCTTTTCTTTTTATTGTATCTATAAGAGAAGATGGATGGTAGCTGAACTTACTATGGTAGTCATTTCACAATATATGTAAATCAAACTATCATGCTGTATGCCTTCAACTTACACAGTGATGTATATCAATTATTTTTCAATAAAACTGGGGGGGGTGGGAAGTGATAGCAGTAAAACTTTTATAGAAAGGCAAAAAAATGAATCAAATAAAAAAGAAAGAAACCTTCTTCTATTTGTCTTTCCAGGCACCGAATCTCTGATGTGGATAAAGATGGAGGCCCTCCAGGTAATTAGAACCAGGGTCCATTGCTGATCAAGGAAAACGGCCAAGAAGGACAGAATAGAAACTTCATCCTCATCCATTTCAGGCAAGAAGATTAAGTGCCGAAATATCTGTGTCATCAGCCAGGGAGAGCTTGACACCAGTTTTAATTGGAAGTAAACAGAGAGCTGTAAAGGAAGGGCAGGCTGACTGGTCAAATGGGAATCTTTGATCAGATTTCATTAGGTCATCTCATGGAGAAACAGCCTAAAATTTACAATTGGACAAAGAGTTTCTGTCCTGAGAGTGGGCCAAAACAATACCTAATATATATTTTATATAACAGAAACTTCTCAATATTTAAGTCTCTCTAGCTTTAAAATGAGGTAAATGTCTTTTTCCTTTACAATTCTCATAGGGACATTTTAATAAGATACTTCCGGTGATATGTTAAGTTCCTTTGAAGAAAAACAGAAGGAAATAGAAGACCTTATTAACATTAAAAAACTATTTGTTGTTGATCTGCTTTATAACAATTTCTTAAAATCTCCTCTACCTCCATGACTTCAGGCAGAGAGTTTTACCTATTTTCAAAGTAATGTTTTAATATGCAAAGCAAAACAAAGCTACACATCTTAATTTAATCAATGATTCATTCACATTTTATTTCAAATGAGAAAACCTGATGCATTTACTAAGAAAGTAATTGATGTCAAGATAGCTATCCTGATAGAGTAGATTACCCTACAATTTGAGCATGTACTAAGAAAATAGAATTTAAATTTATTTCTTCTAATAATAACCCAAATAAATGCAAATCCTTTATTAGTTTTCAAGGAGACTTTTTTTTTAAGTATAAAGTCTTTCAGACCATTTGAATGTGAACAAATGGAATGCTTTCAGTCTCAAAAGAATGGGACTTTTCTTAGTGCTTAATTAGCTTTCTTTTTTAAATCAGGGGGATCTGCTCAGAGTCAGACCACTTCTTCAAAGCAGGCCCAGCAAATTCGCATTTTACAAGGTCATAGTCAGTAGACAGTTTCCAAGCACGTCAGGTCATATTTCCTTTAGAGTTACAGGAAATGGAGAAAAGCCAGAAAGTGCAGGTTACCCCACAGGCCAACAAACAACTATGCCAATTACTCCCCAGGGTAGTCCAGCACAATTGAAAGAGTCCACCATATAATTATTAGTGACACAAGCATTTGCTTCAGTCACGTCGACTTTACCTAACTGAAATAGTCACTAAGCTATATGGGCAAACAACCTCCCCTTATTTGTATTTTTATCAGAATAGATTCATGTAGGGTCTTTAATCTGTTTATACAATCAATTCATAAATAGTTTATACTTTACAGAAATGTAGGTAAAGCAAAAACTTTCTCCTTTAGATAAAATAAAAGCATAGATATTTGAATTTTATTTCAACCAATAATTCAAGATATATTCTTACAGCATTCAGCAATCAGGAAAATTAGTATATTTGCTTTCTTCCTCTTTTATAATTTAATTTCTGGAACTGGTACTAATAAGCAACTAATATTCAAAAGTCAAGTACTTTGAAAAATAATGAAATATTGGAACTAGCTACTTTATAACGTGGCAAATTATATTCAATAGATATGTTTCAAAAAAGCTGCGAGCAAATTTAAATTTTGAAAAAGGAGTCATATTAAATGTTTTAAGGGTATCCAGTGGTATAGGGACTCCAAGGTGACTCTTAAAGTGAATAGATATTTTACATAAATAAACCTACAAAAAGATACTCCAAATTTTCTTTTTTGTATGTGGGGTTTCATTTATCAAATTGATACTCAAAATTGAGCTATACTTAGGTACTTAGTCAAATGATATTTATTAAATTAACTACGTGCTCACTTATAGTTTTATTCAGTAAAAGTTTATTATAACCTCTCCTGAAATGACATCACATTGACCTATGAACTTTTCCCACACTCTGCCTCAATGTGATACCATGATGGTTGTTTTAGTTTCTTATTGCTGCTGTAACAAATTACCACAAAAGTAAGGGCTTATACAACATGCATCAATTATCTCATGGTTCAGTAGGTCAGAAGTCTGGAATGGCTTCACTAATTTCTCTGCTCTGGATCCCACGAGGACATCACCAAGTTGTCAGCTCATTAGCCTCTTAGTGAGAGGCTCTGAGAAGAATCTGCTTTCAGCCTCATTTAGGTCATTGGAAGAATCGAGTTCCTTGCAGTTGTAGGACTGAGGTCCCATTTCTTTGCTGGCTGTTAGCTGGGGGCCACCCTCAACTCCTAGAAGCTTCTCTTCATTCTTGCACCTGGGTCCTTTCATCTCAGAGACAGCAACAGTTCATCAAGTTCTTCTCATGCTTGGAATCTCTTTTTTTGTTTGTTTTTGGGGGTTTTTTGGGGTTTTTTTTTTTGCGGTACGCGGGCCTCTCACTGTTGTGGCCTCTCCCATTGTGGAGCACAGGCTTCGGACGCGCAGGCCCAGCGGCCATGGCTCACGGGGCCAGCCGCTCCGCAGCATGCGGGATCCTCCCGGACCGGGGCACGAACCCGTGTCCCCTGCATCGGCAGGCGGACTCTCAGCCACTGTGCCACCAGGGAAGCCCTGGAATCTCTTTGAATTCCACTTTTGCCCATTTCATTGACTGCCTTCCTCTTCTGCTTTTAAGGGCTCCTATGAGACACTGGGCCCACCCAGATAATTAGAGATAATCTCTCTATTTTAAAGTCAATTCATTGGTAAACTTAATCACATCCACAAAGTCTCTTTCACAGCAGAACATAGATTTTGACTGAATCACCAGGGGACAGGAATCTTGGAGGGACATCTATAGCATTCTGCCCATACACTGACTAATGGTCTCATCACAAATGGCTCAAATATAGCCATAGGAAACATTTTTTAAAACCAGTAGTCTTCTTTTCCACAGTGATTAAGAAAATAAACTTTAACCTTGCCTTTGCTCCTATAAGGAATAGCAACTAACTTGTACAACCAAACATCTTGAAAAGCTAGAGGATATAGAAAGAAAGCAAACTAAAATTAGAAGTAGAATTAGGAGAGAAACAAAACATATGACACACCAAATATTATAAATATTCTGAAGTTTAATAATGCTGAGATTTTAAACTTTTGGTTGTGGTTTACACTGTGCTGTGGCCCTTTATAGCCATCAAAGGGAAACATGTGTTTGTCATTTAAGGGTATATGCAGAATGCCGGACCTCACAATAGATTTTTAAATTCAAATTTATAAGTACTTTTATTGGAAAGGTTCTTAGTGGGAACACCCAGTTTAACTATTGATTTCTTCCTTGAATTTAGAATCTTTAACTCTATTTAGGTGGAAATGTTGAAATGGGTCAGTACTATGTTTACCAGATGGAATTTAAACCATATCCACTGCTGGGATTAAATATGTCTAGACATTGCCTGGTAGGACTTACAAAAGTCCTACAAAATTTCTTTTGTTTTGAGCTGAAGAGCCTTCCCAGAGAGAATTGTTCCTAAAGGGATGAGCCAGGTATGTAAGATGGCCTTTATTTCCAAGGCAGAGTAGGGATATTGAGTACAGTGTGGCACTTGTCTTTCAAAACTAAAACAAGTTCTGCTTCTGAGAAGCATTTCTGGGGAAATAACACCTGAAAGATCTAGTCACATGCCTCTGTTTTAAAAAGCTGGGGAAATATAGTTCTCTGTGTTAACTGGGAAGGAAAAGAAAAGCAGTGAGCACTAGTTATGTCTACATAGATGTGCTATTATTTTTATTTTTATGGTGATTTTGTAGCTGGTCACTTTTCGAAATTCTCTTATAATTTCTGATTTCAATCATTCAGTATCTTACAGTCTCTATGTAGATAAAGTTATCTAAAATGGTATCAGTTTTACCTATTTCTTTCATAGTCTTCACCTTTTTTTCTCTACTTTATATTATTATTGATGTGGTTCCAACAAAGGTGTAATTTTATCTTGTTCCCGACTTTAATAGAAATGCTTCTAGAATTTTACCAGAAAGTGTGGCTTTTACTGCAGGTTATTTGTTGCTACCTTTTATAATACTAAAGTAGTTCCCTTATAGCTCTTGTTAAGCGTTTTTACAATAAGTAATTATTGAATTTCCAAAGTCTTGGTCTATTATGATCATCTGGTTTTCTCCAACCAACTTTGAACGTAGTGAATTATACTGGTAGATTTTTTTATAATACTGAATCATCCATGAACTCCTAGGAGACAGTCTGCTAGGTAATGCTGTATGTGTGCATGTGTGTGTATGAGTCTATGTGTGTGTTAACATGTGGTTGGATTTAATTTCACATTTTAGTTAGGATTTATGTTAAATGAAACTGGCCAATAGTTTTGTTGTCTGATTTGGATATCAAGGTTACATTGTCCCGCTTAGTTAACTTTTGTAGCTCTCTTTTCTTTTCATATGTAGAAAACAAGTTGCATATAGTAGAGAAGTTCCATTCCTGAAATTTTACCAAAACTTAGATGTAACACCATTTGGTCTTGGCAAGCCAAAAATATCGAAAGATTTTTAGCTACTGATTCAATTCTTATCTGGTGCTTTGTCCATTCAGGATATTTTTTTAAGTATGTTTATCAATTTTGATAATTTACATGTTTCAAAAAATTGTTGATTTCATCTTGTTTTTCACATGTATAAACATAGATTTGTTCATAACATTCTTTTTTCTTAATTTCTGCATTATCTTGCCTATGCAATTCATTTTATTCTTAATGTTATTTGTTTTCTCCCTTCCTCTCTCTCTCTCTCTCTCTCCCCTCTCTCCTCTCTCTTCAATCTTGCCAGAGTTTTCTCTCTCATTGTTTAAGGGGAAAAAAGGGGAAACAGGGAATTTTGGTTTTAACATTTGCTTTTTTATTTGTTAGTTTTTTTTCAAGTTCATTAAATTCTAATATTTATCCTCCTTATTTTCTTCTTTCTATTTAATCATTTTTCTTTCAGTCCCACCAACTTCTTAGCTGATTGTTTATCTTACTTATTACCATCAGTGTTTCTTGTCTTCTAAGAAATAAACTTAAAGTTATAATTTTATTCTGAAGTGTATGAAAATCACATAATTGTTCTAATGATTTTCCATTTAAACCATGCATTACTGAGAAGTCTGTTTCCAGAGTTTCAAATACATGGGAAATTTTGTCACTATTTCATGGTTGTTAGTGTTTAATTTTAAAGCATCACGTTCAGAAAATGTAATCTACAAAATGTTAGTATTTTGAATTTGTTGAGATTCCCTTTATTGCCTACTATACCATCAAGTTTTGTATTTTTTTAAGCATGTTGATCAATTTAGTAAAGTACATGTTTCTAGAAAATTGTCAATTTCACCTAAGTTTTCAAATGTATAAGCATAAAATATTTTTCATGTCTGTTTTTAAACAATGTCTGCTCTGTTTCAGTCCTGCAATATCTATGTGTATCTATTAGCTCAGAATTACCAATTATATCACTAAACCATTTATGTCATTAATTGTTTCTTGTCTGCTGATTCTGTAAGAGTGTAATGTCCTGGAGTGATTTTGAAGTTCTAATTAATTCTCTGTGATTCTGTTAAATTATGCTTGATATATTTCCAGGTTCTGATGTTAGGTCCATGAAGATCTGTAATGATTACATCTTCTTGGTGGATTACTTCATTTATGCACAAAAGTTCTCCCGCTTTGTCCTTTTTAATGTTTTTCTCATTAAATTTGATTTTGCCTAATAATATTGCCCTCCAGCTCTCTCACATCAAAGTGTGATCCTGGGATCTCTGAGAATCACTGAGACTCTTTCAGAGGTTCTGCAGAGCAAAACTATTTTCTTAATAATACTAAGATGTTCTTTGTATTTCATCCTCAACCTCTCACAGGTAACAGTGGAGAGTTCCAGAGATTACATGGCAAGTGATATGGCAACAAATTGAATGTAGACACAGATGTGAGAATTCAGCTGTCCTCTATTAACCAAGACAGTAAAGATTTGCAAAAATGCATATTAATGCAACTCTTCACACTAATGTTTTACTGTTATTTTTAAAGGTACTAATAAACACTTATTTTACTTTTCCTAACATTTATGGAATTTACCATACTTTACCAATCTATTTCTAAAAATACTAATTGTCACCCTTATATAAAAGATTATCTGAATATATTTCTTTAAAAAGAATCAGTGTTCCTATTTTTTTTTTCCTTACATAAGTGTGGAGAATTTTGCACTGTTTTACTACTTAACATATGCTAGCTGCTCTCCCATTTCTCACAGCACCCGCGTTCAGCATTCTTATGCTTGCTGCGGGTGGTAGAATTTTAGCATATGTTTATTCTGTCATTCTTTTTCAGAAGCCATGATATTTTTTCCAATGACATTTCTTGCTTAAAATAAACTTTGGTAACTGCTGTTCAGATAATAAAATTTTCTCCCCTTACACATTTAATGGCTTCACAGTTCCTTTAAAAAAAAAAATCACGAACTTAGTCTAACATTTAATCAATGTTAATTCAATGCATTTTCCAGTCTGATTTTCCACTATGCCTACTGAAAATATATTTCAACTGAACTAGACTACAGGACGCTTCCTAGACATGTTTCATCATTTACCATCTCTATGCCTGTGTCTATTCTCTACTTCAGCCTTGAATTCCCTTCTCAGTCTTCAAATTTCTGTAACCAACTTGAACCACAGTCTGGTACAAAGTCCCTTCTTCCACAAAGATCTCCCTGAGAAGCCCATATGGAAGCAATTCCCAGGCACTGAATTCTTAAGCATTTTGTATCATTCAAAATGCAGGTATCTTATGCTGCATTGCTTTGCAGTTATTTGAGGTTTTATCCTATTTCCCCCGTTACATTGTAAGTTCTTTGAGGGCAGATATTATTTTGTTTGTTTGTTTGTTTTGCGGTACACGGGCCTCTCACTGCTGTGGCCTCTCCCGTTGCGGGGCACAGGCTCCGGACGCGCAGGCTCAGCGGCCGTGGCTAATGGGCCCAGCCGCTCCGCGGCATGTGGGATCTTCCCGGACCGGGGCACGAACCCGTGTCCCCTGCATCGGCAGGCGGACTCTCAACCACTGCGCCACCAGGGAAGCCTGAGGTCAGATATTATTTAACCCATCTTTGAATCTCCCACATCACTAAACACAGGATTATTTAGAAAACATTATGGAAACTAATATGTTTCAGGAATATAACAGTCAAAATCAACTGTCATAAAGTTAAGCAATTACTTTTTGGTTTTCTGATATGAGATCATGATCCCTTCTTAGGGTAGGAGGAACATTCTTAGCACACAGCTGGTACCCTTGTTTTGGGTATACATACTGGGAATCAATCCACCATGGGCTAATAGGGAGAAAAGATTGCCACTTGGGGGTCTTCTATATCCATGCTCTGCATTAACAGCTTCAACCAAGATCCAAGAAACAATAAAAGAGTAGCCTCTGTAGCTAACACTATCTCTTTTCCTACTGCCTTTTGCCAAATCATCTCAGGACACGCTGCAAAAGAACTAATGAAATCACTGCCTTCTAAACTTATTAGCAGCCTTAGTCCACAGACATGGTTTCTAAAACATTTCAAAACATTTTCCAGTAACTTTTAATACTCTTTTATCAATGCCCACAATGCATATCAGAACAGGCAAGGAGTATAGTAGATTATTGAAATACAGTGTGCCTACCTTACACAGGATGACATTTGTCAGCAATGATTTCATTTATCCTGACTCCCTCCATTTTTACAAAGACATTTATTACCATCTAAACTGCAGAATATCTTGTGTATGTAAAATATAATTACAAAGAGTTGCCATAGTCCTCTTTTCCAAATATGTAAATCATATATTTAGTTCATAAATCATAAACTAAACTGCTCACTTAGCTCAACAAATAATTATCAAGCGCCTGCCACTTTCCAGATTCTGTAGTAGGCAATAAGTGTGTGGAGATGAATAAAACACAATTCCTGTTCCAAGTGGACTGCAGGCAGTGGAGGAAATAAACATCTAAAGAGATAATGTCAATATAATGTGGTAAGATCTCTGATAAGATGGTACACTTTGGTTTCAGGAAAGGCTTCCATGATAAGCTCACCTCTGGCCAAATGCTTAAAGGGTGAGTAGAAGTAAGCCAGATGATTGTCAGTAAGGCATTTCAGACAGAGGGGTAAAGTACCAGTCTATGGTGAGACTTTTAGAAATACTAAAAAGTCGTGGGGAGTACCAGGAATTGGGGCCAGCCAGTTAGGTGGTGAACAGAATCTTGAATTGCATGATAATAAGCTGAGAGTTAAGTTATGTTTAGCATCTCCCAAACTGTTACAGGAAAAGACTAGAATCTTGCAGAATATAGCAGTTTCTCTTGAAAAAATTATAGTTGTATAGTCAAAAGAATCTCTCTTTCAGAGATTCATGTTGAGAATTTTAAAAGCTATGAGAAGTCCTGAGGTCATGTTAACCCAGAATTCTCCAAACTTATTTGGCTTCTAACCATTTTTTCACAGAATAACTGTTAAAATCCCATGTGACTCAAGTGTTTCACAAATCAAAGTTTGGGCGATATTGGACTTAGCAATGGAATAGCTACCAGCCTCATCACTTTGCATATATGTTGATGAATTTGGACATTATTTGGCATTCAGTAGGGAGCCATCAACACTGTTCCAGCAGGAAAATGGCTTGATTGGAGCTGTGACTCAGGAAAGTAACTCAACAAGGATATAAGGATGGACTGGAGGGGAGACAGGCAGGAGGCTAGAACACCAGTGAGGGGAATTCATTCTTGGAACAGTTCAAAATATGAAACTATAAACATATGCTTTGGAAATGTTTCTAAGTTTAATAAATTCTGTGATAATATACCAGGGAGATTTCTTTGAAAATCCATAACAGATGCCAGCAAGAGCACTATTCACTTTGTCATCAATTAACATATATTTGGGATCTCCAGGGGGCACTGTGCATGTATATAACAACCAAAAACAAATTGCAACAGCCTTGCCTTGTTGTCAAGCTGGAGAAACAATGATCAAGATAAAATAATTAAGTTCAGATGGATTCAATTACTGTAGTCAGTCACTTCCCAACTATTTATTAAGTAACCATAGGGTGTACAGCACTTTATTAAGTTCTTGTAAAAATCCATAAAGATATTAATAACAGAGACTTTTTCCACCACAATAATATGTAATTGGCCCTGGAGTTTGGATGAAAGCAGGGCTCCCTGTGGCTCATCGAGGTGGGGTGTATACAGAGGAGGACAGTCGTCAGTGAGCACCCATTAAACATGTGTGCTCAGAGTCCAGTCAAACAAAATCGACCTCTAAATTCCATCAGTGGAGAGGGTACTGAATTAGATAATTTACAAAGTTTCAAATTATATATGTCTATGATTAGGTGGAAAACTTAGGATAACTCAGAAAGTCTGGGCCACAAGCAATTCTAGCACCTTATAAGTGGGCTAATAGAAAATTCATGTATTCACTCAGTCAGTTGGAAAATATATATTGAGCACAAATATGTGTCTGGCACTGAACAAGGCATTGAGGATACAGAAGTGAACAAAATTGCCTCAAATCATTACCCTTGTGGAGGTTGAATTCTGTCAATGGAGAGAGATCTTAAACAAATGAAATAAGAATAGATACTGATACGGACATAGACAGAGATATGGATACAGACATATATGTCAGTGTGATAAATACAATGTGAGAAATTAGGCAGAGTAAATAGGGGCTTCCAAAAAGTTGGAGGAACTTGAGAGAAAAATATCTCAGGTGGAAGAAATAGCAGGAGCAAAGGCCCTGAGGCAGGAGCATCTGTGACTAGATTAGAATAAAAAAGAGAAGGAGCCAGAGAAATGAGGTGGAAAATGTCAAGATGTAGATCACTAGGGCCATTGACATGAGTTTGGCTTTTTTCTGAGTGTAATAGACATGTTGGAGGGTTTTGAAGAGAGGCGAGATAGTCTCTGACATGATTTTAAAGAATCACTGTGGGGCTTCCCTGGTGGCACAGTGGTTAAGAATCTGCTTGCCAATGCAGGGGACACAGGTTCGAGCCCTTGTCCAGGAAGATCCCACATGCTGTGGAGCAACTAAGCCCGTGTGCCACAACTACAGAGCCTGTGCTCTAGAGACTGCAAGCCACAACTACTGAGCTCACGTGCCACAACTACTGAAGCCTGGGTGCCTAGAGTCCATGCTCTGCAATAAGAGAAGCCACCACAATGAGAAGCCCTCGCACCGCAACAAAGAGCAGCCCCTGCTAGCCGCAACTAGAGAAAGCCCACACTCAGCAACGAAGACCCAATGCAGCCAAAAATAAATAAATAAAATTAAAAAAAAAAAAGACCTAATACCTTCTTTAAAAAAGAAGAAAAAAAAGGAATCACTGTGGCTGCCATATTAGAGACTGGAGGGTGGGTTGACAAGGGCAGATAAGCAACCCCATCAGGAGGCTTTTGCAATATTACAAGTGAGAAATGGTGGAGGCTTGGATGTAGGAGGTAATCGTGAAAAAGTGGTCAGATTTAAGATAAATACTGATGGTAGCGCTGACAGGATTTGCTAGAGGAGAAGCCAAGAATGACTTAGTCTTTGGCTTGAGCAACTGGACAAATGCAATTGTCATTTAATGAGATGTGGAAGACTGTAGGTGGAAGTAGGTTTGGGGATGAAGATTGAGAATTCAGTTTTGGGCGTGTTATGTACGAAGTACCTATTCAGCATCCAGTGGAAGATACCAAGTAGGCGAAAGAGAGATCAGGAAAGGGTCCAAGGCTGGAGATAGAAAATCAGGAATGAATGAAATCACCAAGACAGCACAGATAAAGAATGGATCAAGGACTGAGCCCTGGGATACACCAATATTTAGAATTCAGGGAAACGATGAGACACCAATAGAGCAGACTGAGAACGAACTGCCCATTATAAGAAAACCAAGAGCATGTAATATCCAGAAAACCAAGTAAAGAAATTGTTTCAAAAAAGAGATCAAATTGTCAGTTGGGTCAAATCCTACCGGTAGATCAAGCAAAATAGGCACTAACCATTGACCATTGCAGTTAGAAACACCAAGATAATTGGTGGCTTTTAGGAAAAAAGTTTTAGTGGAGAGATAGAGGCAAAAGCCTTATTGGAGTGGACTTAATAAAGAGGAGGAAAGAAATTAGAGACAAATATAGAGAAAACTCCTTCAAGGCGTTTTCCTATAAAAGGAAAGAGAAAAATAGGACAATAGATTTCAAGGTATGAGCCTCAAGAGTGAAATGGAAGAAATTTCTCAACAGGAGAAATTACACTATATTGTATATTGATGAATCCAATACAGAGAGAAAATCTGATCATGTGTGAGAGAGGAGAATTTCCAGAACTAAGTCTTTATCAGAAAAATGCCATCTAGGGCCCAAATAAAGAGGTTGGACTTACTAGGAATAAGTACAGTTTGTACTTCCTGATAGGCAAAAAGGCAGGCAGATGTAGGTATATGGATTTATGTGTATGGAGGAGAGATCTTTTCTTATTACCTCTATACTTTATCTGTGAAATAGACAGTAAGGTCATCAACTGAGAGTGAGAAGGAGGGAAGACATGATCGCTGAAGAGAGGATGTGCTGGAGACATTGGAGATTTGAGTAGAGAAAGAGAGAAGAGTAATTGTCTGAAAGGAGAGAATAACACAGAATTGTCAGGCAGCCCTAAGATCCTACTTGAAATTAATGGTCCTTAATTAAGGTAAGACCATTAGCATGATTTTTTGTTTTTCTTCAGCCAGTTGAGCTGGGCTAAGCCTTAAAAGGATTAAATGAAGAGTTTAATTCAGCCAGTGATGAGCTTTTGGAAGATGAGTGTAAGATAGCTAGACAAAGTGCAAGGATATAGAAGATAGATTCAAAGGAGTGATTATAGATGGGCCATGGGATTTAGGACAGGAAAGAAGGGACACCAGGATATGGTGAGAGTAATGACAAAGATAAAGTGGGAAAGTCAAATACACTGTAGATCCCAGTGGGATCAGAAATACATTAAAGGTTGAGCACCAGAGGGAGTGAAATTGAAAGGGAATGGATGGTAACCTATGAGTAGGATAATCAAAACTAAAGTTATGGTGAATTAGCAATTTTCATTAGTGGTAGGGTTTCAGGTTTTAAGACAATGGGACCAAATGCTAAGACAGGAGGAGAAGAAGTTTGGAAGAGACAAGGTTAAGATGTTGAAGAGCCAGGATATTAAAAGGATTCTATGCATGGATACTGAAATTACATAGAGTTTTTCCCAAGAGTTGAGCACAGAAGAAAGTTAATACTGAGGATGTTTGAGGGAAAAACAAGAGGAAGATGTAGATGGAATAGGGCAATAGGAGTTTTCAGGTGAGAATATTTGATGTTACTCATAATTTTAGACATTCAGTGAGTAATTTTTGATACATTTTGTGTCCATATGGATAACCTAGGACTTTTACTAAAATGAAGCTTTTGATTTAGTTGGTCTGTGGTAAGGGCTGAGATTCTGCAACAACAGTACAGAAAGTGGAATAAAAGAGAGAGAGAGAGAGACTTTGGAGTAACATTTAAGTTTAGAGAATATCAATACCCTCCAGGAAAACTCAACATCTTGTTTGCTTCCTTTTTTTTCTTATATTCTTCCCAAGTACACAGGAACAAATTAGACTATCATTCAACTGTGAACAGAGAGAAAGTATCCAAAATATTAACATTGATCCAGCTATGAGATAGTTATTAGTGATACCTGAACTAGGTGTTTTGAACATATGTCTAAAAATTAGTGCTTTTATTTAGGGAGTAAAACAAGAAGGAGAAAATTTTCCCTCCCAGAAGGAGTTACATTGTTCTTTGCTTCCATTTTAAAGAGAGTCCCTGGTGAAAATTTGTGTTGCCTTTCATTTGTGTGTTTAAAGAAAATAAACCTCAGCGAAATGGGATTGTGGGCAGACAGTGGTTCATAATGATTAAGAAGAAATGATCCTGATACAAAAGAAAATCCACTGTCTAAAGGATTGGGAACTCAGTATATGACACAGGTATTCAAAAGAAATACATGAACTATTCCATTAGCTAAATTTTTGAAAGAGGCCATTCCACAGTACTTTAAAGGAAGGAAGAAGATTGTATTAACCTGTAGCATCCTTCCCCTGTTATCAGTATAAGCAACATATTTGGACCCCAGCTAATTCTCTTTAGTAGCCTCTGATGCTCTCTAGGAGAAGAAGAATCAGAGAAAGGTAGAATTAAATCTTAATGAAAAATTACAGGTCTCAGAGATTATGAATACGATTGATGAGTTTTTCTTTCCTGAAGGACGACATGCAGATTAAAGAGCTTTTAACTGTTCTTGATGCAATCAAAAGGTTATGGTCATCTGCTAAAAACTCAGCTTCAGCCACAGTTTATGTAAGTTGTTCACATTAGTCACTCGGTAATGATGTACTTGGCCTCACTGTTTGTGGTCTGGTTCTCATTTGTTTGGCATTACATTCCGAGACTGCAATGACTCAGAAATGTTCTTTATTTTTTACAGTAAGAAGAAATAGCGTGCTTTGCCTGAAACATCTCGAGTTTAATCACTTGTCTGTGGTCTTCCCACAATCTATCCAAGCAGGTGTATGTAAGTGAAGACTTCCACATATTGAGTCAGAGAACCAATATCTCTAACCAGAAAGCTTCTGAAGTTAGCTTCTTACACTCATATGACATTAACAGAAAATTTAAAGTCTTTGCAATACTGTACAATATTTACTTTTATCAGACTATAGCTGCTAACAGAGCATTAGTAAGTAGGCGTTTCAGAATACAGGAAAACTTTCCGGGCTAAAAATTGTCAAATATATTTGAAACCTCTAGCAAGCATATCTGAGGGATATGGAAGTTATACACAAATCTATTCGAATAGATGTTACATGCAAAAGGTGTGGGAATTGTTCTACACTGACCTGGAAGATAGAAGTAGGGGCCATAGGTTAAAAAAATATAGGTAGAACTATTTGGGGCATAATACAATTTTGTTCTATGGACTATTAAGCTTTAGTGCTCTCAGAAAACAGAATGACTATCTTTGAACCTTCAGGTCCCTGAAAATATCTAAGCAAAAATGGAAGTGCAGAGTCAGATGAGAGAAGTTAGACTCAAATGCTGTTTCCTACAAATCTGACTATTGCAGATGCTAGCAAGGGTGTTAGTAGGTATTCTTTTTTTTTTTTTTCTTCAAGCAGTCTCTCTCATGACTTAAACTACCTCTGTATTCACATTTCATGACCTCTTGGGTTGCCCGATTTCTTCTCTTTCTCCCATAGTAATTTATAGCACTCGCCTCCCTCAGCTGGCAACAGAAGGTGAGTTCTACCAGAAATGGAGGATATCTTTAAAGTATTCTCCAAATAAATGTGTTTAAAGAGAGAACTTACCAACAACATATTAAACATAATTGAATATAAATATAAATTAACTTATTAGCCAGAATTCATCTATTATACAAAAGACCTGTCACTCAAAAGGCCCTAAGGAAGTAAAATACAGGACAATAAAATTATGATCAGGGAAGGCAGTTTGGAGAGACAAAAAGCACAAAGAAGTGCTGCCCATAGAGGAAAAACTTGGTTAATCATTCTAATATATAGATTAGTTAAATACCCGGATGCAGAATCTGCAGATGTGGAGCGTGAACCGTACTCTACCATTTTATCTAAATGACTTGAGCATCTGTGGATTTTGGTATCATGGAACCACTCCTCCTCTCCCCCTCCCCGAATACTAAGGGATGACTGTATCTTCAGAGTGGCAGCAGGTACCTGTGATGACAGACTTTATCTGCAGTTTATTTCCCTCCCTCTCAAGCATGACCCTACCAATGATTTTCAACAAATACTTCAGAAAAACTTGGGGGAAGGGGCTCCAAAGCCTGATAGGAGTTCAAATAAATGACCTAAAAGATAAACGAAAGGAATCCAGTGCCATTCTTTTACTTACTTAAAGTTCCTCTACTTTGACAAGACCTGTTCAGAATCTGGAAAGAATATTTGGTAAAGCCATATTTTTATACTCAATGTTCACTTCAAGTAAGTTCTCTGGTTTTGTAGGACTAGTCCTCTTGCTCAGTGACCCAGCTCACTTAGAGTTCAAGATTTAAGAAGTTTGGGTTACAAAGGGAAAGTGAAAAGGTAGCAGTAACTTACTGAACTAAGGAAGTATTTTTCTCTCTCTGAAGTGTAACTTGCAGCATAACCTCTAGGTATCAAGATCTTGCTTATTTTACAAATTGTAACTGAAAGCTTCTTTCTCGTATTTGTGTGGAGCCAGAATTTCCATGTATGGCCTCCTTTCCTGTTGTATAAAAGAACTCATGATCTCAAAAGAAGAAAATCATTTAGAGGAGATAAAAAGCCAATAAATATTGCATTTATCCATCACCTCAGCTTCCCAGACTTGCCACACTGTCCTTAAATTAGGAAATGAACTCTTAAGGATTTCTGATTTAACTTCTCTAAAGCTCAGTTTACTCCTCTATAAATACAGACAGCATATTACATGATCCCGAAAATCATGCCTAGCCCCCAATTTTATGATTCCATTCCCACAAGTTCAATTGATTCCAACCCTATTATCTTCTAGGCATTGAAAAACCAACATTTCGAGTTAATCTCTTTCCCCTCTCTGGTAAATCAGCAATGTCCAGGGTGGTCCATAATCCTCTTCTGAAAGAACTGATATGATATATTCCAGTTTGGGGCCACTTTAAGCTCTCTGTGAGTTCTTGCAGATAATTGCTTGTGACTCAGCAATGACTGTGGCCAATTTCTTAAGTTCTTTAGGGTGGAAGCTATCAAGATCTATGGATTTAACTCAACCAATCTGAGTCAGTCATTTTTATCTGTTCCCACTTTAGTGAGGCTCTCTGCCTCCCATCATATCTTTTCTTGCTCACATAATTAGATCATGGTTGACATTTGTGAGAGAAGAATGAAATAAAAAGCACCTTCCTGTCACTGTCATTTTTTAAGTGCTTTTCTTGTCATTTGATAAAGGACAGTGCTTTTCCCACCTTCTCCCACTTAGTGCTTTTAAACAGTTTTTTATGTCTTGAGAACTGCATCTTATATCTTGCTTATATGTTATTGGTTTATCAACCATTGCATAATAGAATATTAAAGGTCATTGGACTTGGAACAAGGACATTTAGATTTTTGCCCGATAATCTTTGGAAAGTATTCAGAATTCCCCATCTTTAATGTTAGTATGTCAGTAGCTTAGTACTTGATCTTAAGGCCCCTTCCTCTTCTTTAAATGTCTTCTACCGCTCCTCGCCATTGGATTCATCTTCGTAGCATTTCCATTTATGCTTGCTATAAATAGTGACATAGTTGGAATTGGAAACCAGGTCTCAACCTCCAGTGTTTTATAAGTTCTAATGTAGATTTTACTGTTTTTATAACCCTATAGCATCTATTCTCTTACTTCCTGTATTCTATATGGGGGGAAAGGGAAAAGGAACATACTTTGTCCAGCATTGGTTGTTAATTTCCATCTCCACCACCTCCTAACTTGGGGAACTTGAAGGTGAGGGACCAGAGTATGTTGGAAACACAAGCCTGGAAGATGAAGCAGGAGGTAAGAAGAGAGGCATGTCAGTGCTCTGGGCCTCACATATAAATAAGAAAGGAAGGGTGCATTCCCTCTAAGATTCTCTCCAGCACCTAGTATCTAGTATCTCTTGATTTTATTACAGATAGCACATAATACAGAGCCCTAATAGAACCAAAAGAGCCTTTACTTAAAGGAAAACCATGTTGGGAAACTTCTAGTCCTAGGGGAACAATCTTGCATAATTTGGACACATACTTTTCCAGCAACTTCTCAAACACTAGGGATTGAGTTAGGCATTGGGAATATCAAGGGAAATAACCAGAGATCCAAGGCTCAAGGCAATCACTATCTAGTTAGGGAGGCAGATGAATCAATAATTATAATGCAGAGGGCTGTATTCAGTAGAATGTAAAAGGTGTACATATAAAACAGTAGAGGGTGACCCTTGAACTGTCTTCCAAGATGAGTAGATGTTGGAGATAAGATTGTTCCAGGAAGAGGGAATCCCATTTGGGAGAGCAGGATATTATTAAATGGCCTGAGTCCTTTGGGGGTTCTCACTGACCATGAGACCAGTGGGAATAAGAGGATAGGCCGAAGAGAATTACTGGAGGCTTTCAAGCTGGGTAACTGAAGGATTCTATTTTAGAAAAATTGCTCTGATAGCTGTATTGAGGGATAGTTAATTGTGGACCAGGAGAGTAAAGCGTAAGGAAGGGGTAGATGCTAAGCCCGAAACAAGGAGACAGTCAGAAACCCATCAGAGGGGTTCAGCTGAGAATTAACGTGAGCAGTATGGAGAAAGATGTCAATAGAAGATAATTAGCAGGGATTATTGATGGAGGAGAAAAAAAGGGAAAGAAGAGTTTTTTGTTTGTTTTTTAATGGCCAATATTACTAACCTCAGACACCATAAGAATAGCATATATACTTACATCTATATAAAGCAGGCATGCAGTCAGGGTACATTTAATCCCATCACAGCAATATTGTACTCTTACCCTCAGTCCTTCAGGTTAAAGCACTGTTATCTGTTTGGAAGTGAAGACTCCCAACAGTTTTTCATATTAGGTCATAATCAGCCACAAATTAGTTTCATTTTATTATCTGTCACAGGGAAACTTGGTTTCAGGCTTTCAAGGATAAAGCACATGACAGAGAGTCTAGTGAGGCATGGATTCAGGAGTGGACTTGTCCATGGTGGGGCGCCCAAGACAGATCTGTTTGTCACTTTCACAAGAGAGGATTTTGATCAGCCGATACAAGACTGGAGCTCTGAACATAAAGAGAGAAAATGGCTGGGGGGCGGGGGTGGGGGGCAGCGGGAAGAGCATCAGAGGAGAAAAGAAGAAGTAGGGAGAAGCTGAAGGTGGAAAAAGAGGAGCGATCCTCAGCCTACCGTAGCCTTCTTCATCTGTGTCGCCTAGCAGGGGAAGGTCAGGCCAGCGCTGGCCCTGGTACTCATAAATGTGATAGGAAAGTACGCAAGAAGTCCGGACCTGGGGGATCTGTGAGCGTAGTTCGTAATGCAGTTAGTTTTAGCTGTGCAGACATCCAAGGAGAGAGAAATAGTCCTACAGGAATGGCGATGATCTTGTTAGTCATCTAGATGAGATATAACCCAGTGTTGCCTTCCTTCTGACACCCACCTTCCCTTTCTTGGAGGCCATTAGATCAAACCAAATCTGCTGCAGAAGAGACCAAAGTATCCAAACTCTTTGGTCAATGAAGAAACTGCTAATTGAACTGAATCTGCTAAAATGAACTTTAACAATTCCTTGGCTCTTTTTTTTTTTTAAAGAACCATTAAACTGTGAAGAATGACTCAGGTTGGCCAACTTGTAATTTTGCCAACAGAGACATTTAAATTAAAAATGTACTATCTACTGTCTACTTTCTCCATCATTTCATAAAGGAGTGGACATTCTAATAGTAAGTGAAAGTAGAAAAATCAATTTCTCAAAAGAATGGACAGTCTAAATTGAATGAATTTAATGTTATGAAAACCTAACTGGATTTCTCACTTTACCACTGACTGAAAAAGCCCTAACACTAAACTGTCATCTGCCAAGGATCTGTATCCAGGAATCACTCTGGAAGTAGGAAAAGAAGGCTCGAGAGACACAACTGCAGTCATCAAAGGGCATAACTTGCACTTAGGCGAGGTCAGGATCAGACCGATTAGTGGCACCAGAGAGTATCATTTATTCATGGGCCAGAGACAAACAGAATTGTTCTTTTTCCACATCCAAGTTTTCTGCCAATTGAAAACACTCCAGTTTGTTATTACATTCAGGTGTTGCTGCAGTTGTCTACTTTCTACCCCTTTAATTCCCCCTTTCCTAAGATTGTGCTGTAATTTATGAAGCTTCTGGCATCAACAACTTTATTTTCTTTCTGACTAGGGATTGCAAACTCCCTGCATATTTCTGGTTTGTTAGCAGGTGGCCTGACCTGCCAAGAAACAACTCACAGTCTTGGATTACCCCCAGGGTTTATCTAGGTTCCAAAATTGATATCAGCCCTGATACATATTACAGAGCCTCATGGGTACTTCAGCGTTCATACAGGGCAGACAGGCCCATAGGGTATTAAGCTTCATCCAAACACCTCACGTGTGATTGAAAGAGGATCCAACATGGCAATAGGATCCTGTTCTTTAAAACTGGTTTTACAATTCACTGAGGAGATGAAAACAGAGGAAACAGGTGAAAAGTTTGGGCCAAGTGAACTGCTGTTGCAAATATTTCCCAACTCGGGAGGTAGAAGAGAATTCAGAAAACAACATCAAATTGCTTTTTTGAGGCTTCTTAATCTGTGTTGCCTAAACACTGGAACACCGCACCTATTCAGAAAACATTTGCCGGATCTTCTGAGTTGGAACCTGGCCCCAAAGAAGGGAAGCAAACTGGGGCTGCAAAAAGAAAATTACAAATACATGACGTAGTCAGGAGCTGGAAATGCCTCAGATTATTTACTTGACCACACAATAAAAGTGACAGGAGTTGTGTATCCTTAAACAACCTTCTGCTGACAGAATGATACCATGAAATGGTCTGTTTTGCTGCTAGATGCACTAAAGATTAGATAAGAAAGCAAACAGTCCTTTGTGGGACACTCCAAGTCCTTTAACTGCCAAAATAAGACCCCTGACTAGATCAAAAGTATAAAGAATTCTAGAGTACCTAAAAGTGCTTCTCAGAACCAGAGAGGTGACTAAAAACCAAAACATTGGAGTAGCCTGGAGTATTGAGATTTGATTCTGGAGAAAGGATGTTATAAGGAGTTTAGCCTACGGTTTGTAACTAAGTTGCCATTCGTAGGCTTTTCTTCTATCACTGTGCTTTGCAGACTTGTTTGTTTATCCAAGTCATAAACTAAGTAAATCATGATGACCTATTAACTCTGTGGGTCAAAGGAAAGCAACAGGGTGGAAGTACATGGGTTTCCTGCTGCAATTCTCTCTTTAATAAGCTGTGTGGGAATCCATCTAACTTTCCTATGTCATAGTTCCCTCAGCTGTGAGAATAAGACATACGGACTAAGATCCTCTCCAATTCTTGAAATAAACTACCTTCTGATTTTGAACTCAGCAGGAGTATTTTAGGCATCAGTAAAAAGACATATGCCAATGACCATTCAATGATCATCACTGTAGCTAAGAGTTGCAGTAAGAAAGTCAGAATTAGGGAATACATGGTATGTCAGTCTCTCTTCTGAGAAGACCACAGTGAAAGGAATTTTGCCCATCAAGTAAATTTACTCTGTCCTATAAACCAACTAACTCTGGGAAGTGCAATACATATAAATATTTTCAGGCCATTAATAGCATAACATGATATAATACTCATGAATATTTGCTCTAAGACAGCAGCAAAAGGACTAAAAAAACAAGGATCCAGTGCTCATCTACATTAGAAAAGGATTGTTTGCTTTACAGGAAGAGCTCCACTTGCTTCTTTTATATACTTAGCTGCTCATATGTGTTTAAACTTAATCCAACTTACAAATTTAGATATACATATATTTTATTCAAATACTGCTTTAGTTATTCAAGATACAACTATTAAAGGTATAGTATGTGATAAATGTAGTGCTAGATGCTGTTGACACAAAGATGAAAAGTTTGGTTTGTTTCTATACTTGAATTGTTCACATTCTAAGTGGCAAACTGACAAATACCAATAATGATATTTTAATGTGAGAAATGATAGTAACAAATATGAACAAAGCTCTTTGGAAGACCAGAGAAGTAGGGATTAATAACCCTGCCTTTTGTAAGGATGGACGTAATCTAAGAGACTTCACAGAAGAGGACATCTTAGAAGCTTGACCTTTTCTAGAGCAAAAGCTGTTAATTAGATCTAGAGCACAAGAAGTGTGGTGGGAAAGGCAACTCACAAAGAAGAATGGTATTTTCAAAGGCATGAGGAAATGGAAATTTAGTAAACGGTTGCTGTTCCCATGTGACTAAACTGTACTGTGTAAGAGTTCAGGGGAAAGAGGGAGAGGTGATAATGAAAAATAAGGCAGACTTTGTTTTAGACAAAGATAAAGGTTTTCAACTTTACCTATAAGCAGTGAGGAGGAGTTATCAATAATGGGATTATAGAAATGTTAAAAAAAAAGTAAGCTCATTAGCATTCCAATGTCCAATTATTGCAAGTTTTGTGAAATGACCCAGGAGGACTGCTTCCTCCTAAAAACTAAATGATTCAAATTCACCTGTATCATAGCTGCAGTTTGGTGCCACCTGGTGGCCAGTGTCTGATTGGATTTATGTACCCACCGGGAAGATTCTGATTCTTGTGGTGGCTGAGACTTCTAGGTCATGGTCAGTGACTCCAGTATGATAATGGCCTCTGTTTCCTTGACTCAGTTTCCTGGGCCAGGAGAATACCAGGAACATGGTTTCTTGCAATTCCTACCCTGTCTTCCCTTCACTGTTTTTTTCTCTCCTTTCCCATCCCGTAGAAGACCACAGGTTGTGGGGTGTTAGCTAGAGACAGGAACCAATCCCTAATCCCTTTGTGTTATCATGAGATTAATTGGTCGTAAAATTTAGATGGCTAAGGTTGACTCTCTACAATGGAAATGACCAGAGTATGTATAACTGATTCACTTTGTTATAAAGCAGAAACTAACACACCATTGTAAAACAATTACACTCCAATAAAGATGTAAAAAAATAAAATAAAATAAAATAACAAAAAATAAAGAGTGTCTAAAGATAGCTTGCTCATTATATTGAACTGGATCTGCCCTGATCACTTTGAGGAAACTAGCTGATAAGCATTGCTAGAAACATATGAAATGGCAAAAGTCTCCAACACCTATAAAAAGTCACAGAATTGTGAAGAATAAAACGATCTATGAGATCATCTATTGCTAAATTTTTATGTTTAATAGATGCAGAAACTGAAGCCTCAGAAGTTTCACTCCTTGTTGTTTATACACAGTCATGCACAGGACAGCAAGAGCCAGATGAAGAATTGGCTACAATTTTTTTTCTTTCTTTTTTCTTTTTTTTTTTTTGCTTTACTTGAGTTCTTTTCAAACCTCAATGAATCAGATAGGTTTGGAAAGTCATCACCAAAATCCTTCGTATTCTTTTAACACATAGCAAAGAAAATGAAATGCAGGGTAGATCAGAGACCATTACATATTAACACAGTACAAGAATCAATCCAAATTTCTAAAGAAATCTTAAACACAAATCATGTTCCCAATGTTTCAAATACTCTGGTTAACTTTTTACCAAAAAGGAAAAACAAGTGCACATGCCTTCTAATGTCATGGAATCCACCCAAACCACATGTTAGAAGTATAAAAATATACTCTAATAACAAACAAACAAACAAAAAACAAACACATAACAACAACAACAAAGCTAGGCAAACAAAAAACAAACAGTTCTCCCAGGACTTCTAACTCAAATTGTATCCACAAATAAATAAACTCTTCGAGGACAACTTCCAGACAAAAGAAATTTAGATTTATTTCTGAATGCTTAAACAGTTACCTGAACAGTTAGTAACTGAATTCTTATAGATTATTTAACCCTGTAAGCAACATCCTCAGTTTGTCCTTTCAAAGATACTAGAGCAAAATGAAAATGAGAATTTAATTTGAAAAATATTACTGTTTCTATATTAGAGTCCAAGGCACATACTTTTTAAAACAAATTATGGAAAATATAGAGAAATATAAAGAAAGACTCTCTATGTGAAAAAATGTTGGTTAAGGAGAATTACTATAACTCTTTCCCATTTTGTTCTGCAGTGTGCACTGAATATCTCTCTCTGATGGATAGAGCAAAACCCTTACACTGCAGTAATTATCCAGAACAAGAATAACAGCCAGTGTTGACCTGAGAAATGATATGGGTGACCATGGTTGATCTGGCACTGGCAGAATTATTAAGAAAGTGACATTAACCTCTATTTCAGTCCTCAAAAAATCTTTATCTGTCTATGTAGCAGATGTCACTGATGCCCTGCTCCATATGCCTGGTTTACCTCTGCACTCACTTGAAGCTAAGGTGGGCATTTTCTATAACTGCTGATGGGGAATCTCTCTGCTTTGCTGCCTGAGACTTTTCTCTTGCTCCCTAAGAAGTTGTGCACACTGCCCACAGCTGAGGAGTACTGGGGATTCAACGGTCCCAAGAGCAACCTCCAAAATAATGAGGGACGTGAGTCACTGGTAAATACCCCAACTTCCCTGTCCTTCGTTAGTGTAATTCTCAGGCATATTCTACACAGTGATTTGGAGGATCCTCAGTAGATCGAGCCTCAGGTGCTCACGGTGGTAACTCACTCATAATCACACCCTTTTGGGGCTCCTCTGCTTATACGTTCTTACACCTCCCCTGAGAACCTCCTCAAAAAGCTACCTGCATTCAAGTCCTTGTCACAGGATCTCATTTTGAGGGAAAACCAAGCTATGATATTTCAGGTGTCTGTCTGATATTCCTTGTGTTAGCCTCTCATCAGTTGCCGATTAATCTAGTTTAATACCTTGAATAGGCACAGGGCTATGCGTTGAGAAGTTGAATTCTAATCCTGTTCCCTAAGCGTGTGTCTGCTCTGAGACTTAGTTTTGCTCATTTGAAAAATGAGGGGATTGGGTTATATATGCTGTAAAGTGCCATTGAACTTTTACTCTTTTCTTTTGTTTTAGACTGGAAGGAAAACTAACATAGCAAACAATAATGGATGGAAGCACGATCTGTCATAAACTTGTCTGATCGACAGAATGCACTTGTACTTCTCACAGTGTGTTAAATTATTTATTACCTGGCAACTTCACTATGATGTGAGCTCCTTGAGGTGAAGAAAGATGTCTTATTCATCTTTGTATTTCCAGATTTTAGTGCAGTGCCGAATGTATAATAGGTATTTCATAAATGTGTGATCAGTAAATTAATAACTATGATGTTCAGAATGGAAAAGTGAGGGACGCTGGCTAGACTGATGGAAGGGAGAATATAAAAATATGTTAGGTTGGTACAACAGGACTGGATTCCACAGGGCCCTGAGTGCTGGCTCTTGATCTTAAACCAATGGCTGTATCAAGCATAAAAAGTTTGTAACCAAGAATGGCACAATGAAAGAGATAAAGCTGGCAGAAAGAGAAAGGGTAGCAGAGAGAGAGAGTGAGGAAAGAAAAGTAATCTATTTAGCTCTCAATTACAAAATGACTAAAAAAAGCTATTATAGATTTTCAATAATTATAATGAAATAGAAGGTGTTTATGTGGTTATTAAACTAACAGTAAATCAATAAAATTTATGTATCGTCAGCATATGATACTCATAAATAGGTGTGAACTATGGCACAATAATTGGCTCCTTATCCATTCCGATATTTTGTGTATTTTCAGTGAAAATATTTTTGACGTTGCCAAATTGGTATTAACTTTGTTTATTTCAGAGTTCTTAGTCACCAGGGTTAGTTCACAAGTTCCAACTGTTTTCAAAACTCAAGTTTATCTCCAGAAAAGGAAAATCTTTCCACATTGAAGAGATTTGAAACAGTAGAGAAATCAAAACTCATTTATATAAATCATTTCCATTGAATTTATTAAAATAAAAAATCTCATTTTTCATAGTCATGACTCCTATTAAAAGAACTAATCATTTCAATATGAGTTAGTTCCAGTTTACAAAGGCAGAAGTCTGAGAGTCACTCTCGAATTCTCCTTTTCACTAATCCTCCTCACCCAATCAGCTGCTTTCCACATAAGCACAGCATACCTTTCTGCCTCTAGAAACTGAATTTACCAGTGGAGAAGTAGCCTTGTTATGGCCAAAAACAACAGGAGGTATACAAACACTGCAAAGGATAAATTGCTACCGTCCAAGAATCCTTTCTTTTTTCTTTTTTTCTTTTTTGCGGTATGTGGGCCTCTCACGGTTGTGGCCTCTCCCGTTGCGGAGCACAGGCTCCAGACGCACAGGCTCAGCGGCCATGGCTCATGGGCCCAGGCGCTCCACGTCATGTGGGATCTTCCCAGACGGGGGCACGAACCCGTGTCCCCTGCATCGGCAGGCGGACTCTCAACCACTGCACCACCAGGGAATTCCCCCAAGAATCTTTTCTAATAGGCCATTGACTTATTTCTTTTCCCTCCTGTCCTCCTCCCCCTTTCCCCCCTCCCCCTTCCCCCCTCCTCATTGTCTCTGATTATTTAAATACCCAATATAAACTGAATACTTTATTAGGAAATTATTTCTTTTCTTAGGAGAACGTCCTTACTTTTAGAAGATGCATATTAAACTCTTTAGGAGTGACATGTCATGATGTCTGCTACTTCTTTCAAGTGATTCCACATTAATAAATGTGTGTGGGGGGCAGAGGAGAGATAGATGAATTAAATGTGACAGAATGTTAACAATTATTGAATTTAGGTGAAATGCATACTAGTGTTTATTGTATTACTCTTTCAATTCTTATATATCTCCAATGTTTTTTCAAAATAACATATTGGGGAAAATTAAATGAAAAATGTGTTAGAACTTACTAGTTTTATAATTTTATACTCCTTTTTATTCAATTACTATTATGCTATAAGTATTTCCCACCTGTTTTAAAAATCCTATTATAAGCATAAAGAATGTACAGGTAAGGACCTACTATATAGCACAGGAAACTATACTCAGTATCTTGTAATAACCTATAATGGAAACAAATCTGAAAAAAGAATATATATAAAACTGAATCACTTTCCTGTATACCTGAAACTATCACAATATTTTAAATCAAATATACATCAATAAATAAAATCCAATGTAAGGGAAAATAATAAGGTACAGGTAAAAAAATAAACATCCATATAAGTAAATAAAATGATACAAAAACACCAGAAGTTCCTGTTTAACTTCAGGTCATTAAAGAGAAAAGGCACTGAAAGTAAGCTGTAAATTAACCATTGTATCATGTCTGTAGTTCCTATATAACTTTGGATTCTCTCCCTTTAGCCATGTGTGCCAAATCATGAACAAATTTCTAAGCTCATTTCAGACTAAACATGATATGCTTATATTTCAGAGAGGGAAAATGTTGTTTAGTTAAAAAAAAGTCAGAGTCATGTAATTCCCTGGCTGCACTGTAGGCCTGAAAGGCAGCGTAAAACTACCTTTCCTACTGAAACCTAATTTCCTCTATTTTATGGTCAGAATTACCTGATAGTTTATTCATAGCCCCCTGCAACAGAAGCTTTGTAAAATAAAGGTTATGAAAGAATAATTTACTATTTTGAATTCTTCTATTTCAATTTACCATTATATAAGAAATGAGTGATGTAGAATTAATGTAATGATCCAGAGTCTGGATCATCCAGATTACTTTTATAAATATAATGTACACACAAGTGATAATTTAGCATATATATTTTAAGTAACTCCATAATTTTTTTTTTTTTTTTTTTTTTTTTGCTGTACGCAGGCCTCTCACTGTTGTGGCCTCTCCCGTTGCGGAGCACAGGCTACGGACGCGCAGGCTCAGCAGCCATGGCTCACGGGCCCAGCCGCTCCACGGCATGTGGGATCTTCCCGGACCGGGGCACAAACCCGTATCCCCTGCATCGGCAGGCGGACTCTCAACCACTGCACCACCAGGGAAGCCCCATAATTTTTTTTGAATGATAACACCAAAATAGTCTGGAGGAGCTCGATCCAGGGCTTCAGAGGCTGGCAGCCTGGATGTGAGCAAGGGGTTGAAGTCCAAGGAACCAGAGCAGCAGGAAGCCTACTTGGAGCAGTAGGCAGCCAGGAGTTGGAGGTGTCCTACGTTCAGATTCTCCCCTGTTGTGGGGAGAGTGAACTTAAGAATGACAGGAAGGTGGAAAAGCTGATCTTGCCTCGAGGAGCACTGAAGTGATTCTGGGTAAGGAGTGTTCCTATCAGCATACTCCCAAAGCAGCTACTGTGAGTAAGAAAGGACAGAAATAAATGCAAGTTATTTAGACACCTGCTGTGAACTGAATTGAGTCCTCTCAAAACTCATATTTGAAGCCCTACCCACCCCCCAGTGTAATGGTATTTGAAGGTGAGACCTTTGTAAAGTGATTAGATTCAGACGAGATCATGAGGGTGGGGGCCTCATGATGGAATTAGTGCCCATAAGAAAAGGAAGAGACACCAGTCTCTTAAAGGAAAGAAAGAGACACCAGTGCTCTTTCTGTGCCATGTGAGATCACAGTGAGAAAGTGGCCTTCTACAAGCCAGGAAGAGAGTTCTCACCAGAACTCAGTTGTGCTGGCAGCCTGATCTCAGACTTCTTGACTCTAGAATTGTCAGAAAACTAATTTTTGCTGTTTAAATCACCTAGTCTATGGTATTTTGTAATGGCAGCCCCAAAAGACTAATACAACACCCAAGCTACACAGATGTTGAAAGTGAGAGTTACAGAATATGGATATAATATATATTACATATTTTTAAAAATTAAGGAAGCAATTAAAAGTTAACATATAAAAACACAGGAATTAAAAATTGTATTAAAAGAAAAACACACAGCCAAAAAAAGAATCAGTGAGCTTGGCGATAGGCCAATAGAAACCTCCCAAAATGAAATGCAGTAGTGAGTTGAAGGTTATTGCCCCAAAAGAGAGGTTTAAGCCCTAACTTCTAGAACTTGTGAATGTGACCTTATGTGGTAAAAAGGTCTTTGCAGATGGAATCAAGGATCATAAGATGAGATCATCCTGGATTTAGAGTGGGCCCTAAATCTTTTCCTTATAAGAAAAAGGCAACAGATTTAAGACACATAGATGGGGGAGAAAGGGATGTGAAAATGGAAGCAGAGATTAGAATAATGTACCTATAAGCTAAAATACAGCAAAAATTGCAATCAGCCCCCAGAAGCTAAAAGAGGCAAGTGAAGGTTCTTCCCTAGAGACTTCAGAAAGAATGCAGCCCTGGTGACACGGTAATTTTGGACCCCATAGCTCTGAGCAAATAAAGTTCTGTTGATTTAAGCCACCAAGTTTGTGATAATTTGTTACAGCAGCCCTAGGAAACTAACACAAATGAAAAGAGAAAAAAATAGAAAAAAAAAACCCACAATGACAAAACATCTAAGAACTGTGGGATCATTTAAAAAGGTGTATTACATACATAACTGGAATACCAGAAAGAGAAAATAGAGCAAAGAAATATTTAAAATAATAATGGCTTAGAAATTTCCAAATTTATGACAAATACCAAATCACAGATTTGGGATGCTCAGATAATACTAAGCAGGATAAATAACAAAAATCTACACCCTTAGGTGTAGGTGTAAATCATATTCAAACTGCAAAAACACTAAGACAAAATGAAAATCTTGAAAGAAGCCAGGGAGCGGGAGATTCGTTTCTATAGAGGAATAAAGATAAGAATCATGGCAGATTTCTGGTCAGAAACCATGCAAACAAGCAAGAAGAGAATGGAGTGAAATAGTTAAACTGTTGGGGGAAAAAAAGCTAGAATTCTATATCCAGTATCCTGGATTATCCTTTGAAAGTGTAGGAGAGTCCTAGCTATTGCAATCATACAAAAAAAGGAAAAAAAGTATACATATTAGGAAAGAAGAAATAAGAATGTCTTTTTTGGTAAATGACATGATAATCTATGAAAAAAGTTTGAAGGAATTAACAGAAAACCTCCTGGAACTAATAAGCAATTAGAGCAAGTTTGCAGGATACAAGGTTAATATACAAAAGTCAATCACTTTTCTATATACCAGCAATGAGCAAGTAGAATTTGAAATTGAAAACGCAGTATCATTTATATTAGCATCACAAAAATAAAATACTTAAGCTATAAATCTAACAAAATAAGTAATAGGTATGAGGAAAACTACAAAACTGATGAACAAAATCAAAGAAGAACTAAATAAATGGAACAATATTCCATGTTCATGGGTAGGAAGACTCAATATTGCAAAGATGTCAGTTCTTCTCAATCTGGTCTATAGATTCAGTTCAATACAATCCCAGTCAATATCCCAGCAAGTTATTTTATGGACACCAACAAACTGATTCTAATGTTTATATTGAGAGACAAAAGACCCAGAAGAGCCCACACAATATTGAAAGAGAAAAACAAAGTGGGAGGACTGACACTAAAAAACCTATAAAGCTGCAGTAATCAAGACAGTACAGTATTTGTGAAGAATAAACAAATAGATAAATGGCACAAAAGAGAGCCCAGAAATACACCCTATAAATATCGTCAACTGATCATTGACAAGGGAGCAAAGGCAATACAATGGACTAAAGACAGTCTGTTCAACAAATGGTGCTGGAACAACTGGATATTCACATGCAAAAAAAAATAAATCTAGACCTTACAACCTTCATAAAAATTAGCTCAAAATAAATCATAGACCTAAATGTGAAACACAAAACTATAAAACTCCTAGAGGATAGCTTAGGAGGAAACCTAGATGACCATGGGTAGGTTGATGCCCTTTTAAACACAACACCAAGGCAAAATCCATAAAAGAATAACTGAAAGTTGGACTTAATGAAGACTTAAAAACTTCTGCTTTGTGAAAGACAATGTCCAAAGAATTAGAAGACAAGTACAGACTTTGAGAAAATATTTGCAAAAAACATTATTATCCAAAATGTGCAAAGAACCCTTGACATGCAACAATAAGAAAAAAGACAACCTGATTAAAAAATAGGCCCCAAACCTTAACAGATACCTCACCAAAGAAGATATACCACTACACACCTATGCAAATGGCCAAAATCCAGGACACTGACAACACCAAGTGCTGACAAATATGTGGAGTACAGGAACTCTCATTCACTGCTGGTGAAAATGCAAAACAGTACAGCCACTCTGGATGAGAGTTTGGTGGTTTCTTACAAAACTAAACCTACTCTTACCATATGATCCAGCAGTCACACTCTTTGGTACTTACCCAAAGGAGCTGAAAAATTATGTCCACAGAAAAACTTGCACACAGATGTTTTTAGCAGCTTTATTTATAACTGCCAAAACTTGACAGCAACCTAATTGTCCTTCCAAGGTGAATGGATAAATAAACTGTGGTACCCCCAGCCAATGTAATATTATTCAGCACTAAAATGAAATGGGCTATCAAGCTATGAAAAGACATGGAGGAACCTTAAATGCATATTACTAAGCAAAAGATGTTAATCTGAAAAGGCTACATATGGTATGATTTCAAGTATATGATATTCTGTAAAAGGCAAAACTATAGAGACAGTAAAAATACCAGTGGTTGCCAGGAATTGTAGGGGACAAGGGATGAATAGGCAAAGCACAGAGTACTTTTAGGGCACTGAAAATAAATAAAGTTGGTATAGCTATTTACCCAGAGTTAGCCAAACAACAAGATTTGAGGATACAGTCCTCTGGAGTATGAAGTCTGCCCAAGATTTCTAAACACTGCAAGTTTGAGGGTTCCCAAAACCACACTCAGTTTCCATAATTTGCTAGAAGAACTCATATGATTCACTGAGAGCTTTCATGCTCACACGTATGGTTTATTACAGGGAAAGGATATATCATAACCAGTCATAGGACAGAATTTGGGCAAGTTCCAAATGTAAAGCTTTCATTGTCATCAGGGCATGTTAGCCTGCAGTATTCCTGTGTGACAATACACATGGAGTATTGCCAACCCAAGTTCACCCCATCTTCAGTGTCCAGAGTATTTACTGGGGCTTCATTACCTAGGCATGATTAGTTGATTGAATTCACAAGTGCCTGAATTAATCTTGTCACCCCTGCCCCACTCCTCAGATCTAGCTAATACCACATGGCCCAAGGGACCCACCATAACTCACCTCATAAGCATAAACTATGAAGTACTGCTCAAGGGGCCCTCATTAACAACAAAGACACTGTTACTATTAGGGAAATTCCAAGGTTTTAGAGGTTTCCTTACAGGAGCTGGTGACAAAGGCCAGACTTCTCCTTGACCACAGCCAAATTCTTTACTATACACTATTATTATCAGGTAAAGTATTAAAAAGCATTATTAGGAGTAGAGAGGAGGTTCTTTCCATATAAGTAAAGAACCAATCACCAGGAAGATAAAATAATTTTAAATGTGTCCACATAATAATATATCATCCAAATATGAAACAAAATTGATAGAATTATAATGAAAAACAAATACATTCATCTTCATAGTGCTGGGTTAAAAAAACTTTTCTTAATCATTTATGTGTCAAATGGATAAAGTCAACAAAGATATAGAATATTTGAATAATAAATTTTAAAATGATCTGCTGGTCATATAGAAAGTTCTACATCTAACAAGTATAAAATATACATTAATCTCAAGCATATATAGAAGAGTTATAAAAATTTATTTCACAATGGACATTAAAGAAATTTTCAAAAAAATTTAATGGAGGTAGCCTACAGATACTTTTTTCTAGTCACAATTCAATGAGGCTGATAAACACTCTTCTATATACCTACAGTTCAAAGAAGAAATTATATAGACATTTCAAAATATTAGAACTAAATAGTAATAAAAACCTACATATGAAAATTATGAGATGTATTAAAGATAAGTGCTTCAAGAAAATCATATGGCTTCAAATACGTATATTTGAAAATAAATTAAACTCCTGAAAATTAATAGGCTATAACAATAGATTTGAAAACATAGGAAGTGGATAAAACTGATTTAAAAAAATACAGAAACCCTGAGTAGTCCTATACCTATAAAAGTATATAGGTATAATTATAACAGACTCACAAACATAATTATAAGTCTGCTCACAGAGTAAACATCATTTCCAGATGGTTTTACAATCGAGTGCTAGCAAACTTTCAAAAACAGATTATTCTAATCTAACATAACTGTCTATGGAAAATAAGAAGGAATCATCTCTATTCAATTATATAAAGTCAATATAATTCTGATAACAAAATTAGAATCTAAACTAAAATATGAAAAGAAAATTATGGATCCATTTCACTCATGAATAAATGTCATCAATATACTATTATCCAAAAAATTGTGTGTAGGGCTTCCCTGGTGGCACAGTGGTTGAGAGTCCGCCTGCTGATGCAGGGGACACGGGTTCGTGCCCTGGTCCGGGAAGATCCCACATGTCACGGAGCAGCTGGGCCCGTGAGCCATGGCCACTGAGCCTGCACGTCCGGAGCCTGTGCTCCGCAACGGGAGAGGCCACAACAGTGACAGGCCCGCGTACCGTGAAAAAAAAAAAAAAAATTGGGTGTAATAAAGCAATATATTGTAATCAAGTTGTGTTTATCCTCGAAATGCAAGGAAGGTTTAATATTAGAAAAATCTATAAATGTTGATCACTGCCTTAACTGATTGGGGGAAAAAAGTCATCTCAATAAAATCAGAACAGAAAAAAGAAAAAAACTCTTGACAAAATGTAACACATTCATGAAAAAAAAAATTAGTAAACCGACAATACAAGGGAATGTCCTTAACCTAAAAAAGATAATCTATAATAATTGTCCAATGAGTTCCTCAAGACTAGGAATTATGTTCACAGTTGTATCCCAAGCATCTAAAATAGGGGCTAGCAAATAATTGGTGTTCAATAAATATTTATTAAAAGAATAAACAAATAAATTGAGAATTAGAAGCCTGCTGCTGTTAGAAGTACTCCCCAATAAGAAGCATTAAACTGAGGAATAAGATGAAAATACTCACTACTATTTCTTCAATTGTACATCGTATAAGAGGAGGTCTTAGCAAGTGCAATCTGAAAAGGAAAAGAAATTAAAACCATAAAACTTAGAAGGAAGGAAATAAAGCTCTCTTTATTTGCAGGTTATATATTCTTTCACATAGAAAACTCATAAAATATATGGATTAATCCAAAATAATGAGGAATAAATTAATATTTAACAAATGGTATTTAGATATCAAAACAAATTCAAGATGAATTAGAAAATTAAATATGAAAACTGCAAACAAAATAGAAATACAACTTTATGTGCATATGAAAAGAGAACTGCTTGCTAAACATAATATCACCAATAGCATAGAGGAAATCAATATTCCTTTGTTTCATAAAAATGCAATTCTTCTGTAAATGAAAAATAAAATAAAAATTAAAATGAGAAAAAGAATATAAGTGATTTTTTCACAAATCTATTGCAGAAGAACTGTAAGAAAATGGGCAAAGAACAAACAGTTTTCACAGAAATGTAAATGGAAATAAACACAAGAAAAAGATTTAGCTTCATTAATGAGAAAAAACAGAAGTTAAAAAAAAATTTATGTTTCTATTTTTTGTGTCAAATTATCACTGTTGATACATATATAGAATATATAAACTGGTTGCACCTTTCTGCAGAGCAATTTGGTACTGACCTAAAAATATTTTGCACATTCTTTAACACATTAATTTTATCAAGATGAAGAACACAGGCTTTGGAAAAAAAACCAGTTCTGTGTTCTTATTCTGACTTTACCTCTTACTAGCTTTTTGACCCTGAGAATGTAAAATTGGAAGTTAATACCTACCTCACATCTATCTTGTGAGAGATAAATGATCTGATGTTTACAAGCTCAGGGTCAGAACTATAGAAAGTGCTTTAAGTCACTATTGTTACCAATTCTAAATTGAGTTCATCTTAGGATCATCAAGGATGTGCCTTAAAATGCACTTTAACAGTGAACAGAGAATATATTTAAAATAGTAAAACTGCCAAGAGACTTAGATGTATCAAAAACCGGGAACAGTTAAATAACTTAGATGAGCTATTGTGTAATCATTAAAATAAGGAATACTTATGAATGCAGGAAAATATCACTGTTGGATTAATTTTAAAATACATTTGTAATTATAAGTCCATATTTTAGGATATTTTACAAATCTGTGGCCAAGACATGGAAGCAACCTAAATGTCCATTGACAGAGGAGAGGAATGGATAAAGAAAGATGGACTATTACTCAGCCATTAAAAAGAATGAAATAATGCCATTTGCAGCAACATGGGTGGACCTGGAGATCATCATACTAAGTGAAGTAAGTCAGAGAAAGACAAATATCATATGATATCTCTTATATGTGGAATCTAAAAAAAAATGATACAAATGAACTTCTTTACAAAACAGGAACAGACTCACAAACATAGAAAACAAACTATGGTTACCAAAGGGGAAAGGTGAGGGGGAGGGATAAATTGGGAGTTTGGGATGGACATATACACACTAAAGTAGATAACCAACAAGGACCTACTATATAGCACAGGGAACTCTGCTCAATATTCTGTAATAACCTAAATGGGAAATGAATTTGAAAAAGAATAGACATATGTATATGTATAACTGAATCACCTTGCTGTACACCTGAAACTAACACAACATTGTAAATAAACTATAGTCCAATATAAAATTAAAATAAATTAAAATGTGTGTGTGTGTGTGTATCTGTGTGTGTGAACAGACATACAAATACATTTGATGTATTTGTACATCAAGGTAGTGTGATGGGGGGATAGTTATCAGACTGTTAGCATTTGTATTGATTCTGGGTTGTGAGAGGATTTCTTATTCATACATTGGGTTTTTTTCCCCCAAACATTAATAAACGTGACTCATTTTATAAACAGAGAAAAACATATCTGCAACTATTGTACCTAAAAATAATGCTTTTAATAATCACAGGTATTAAAATATTTTCTTGCCTGTCATTACATTTCTTTGTACCTTTTGGCATAAATATTTTAACTGGTTGTGATTCATCACTTATTTTTCTTTCATAGTATCACCTTACAGGGATAAACTTTCTGCTTGTTCCTGCGATACCAGATACAGACAGAGAGTCATTAAGCAAGTAACTTTGTAAAGATACTGTATCCTGGATTTAACATTTACTCCCTTGACAGAATTATTCATGAGATTTAGCAGAGGAGGATCAATTTAGGTGGATTGATATTACCCAGAGAAAAGCTACAATATGTTTTAAGCCATTTCTCTGTAATTCTGGTATATAAACAAAGCTACCTACACATTCTTGCATTTACATTTTAAGATCCAATAGTAAAAATAGAAAATAAAATGCTGAATAGAGGAGTATTTAATAACTATCATGACCCTTCAGAATTATCTCAAAGCATATTCTTTCTTTCTTTAAATTTTTTTATTTTATTTATTTATTTGTGGCTGCATTGGGTCTTTGTTGCTGTACACGGGCTTTCTCTAGTTGCAGTGAGCAGGGGCTACTCTTCCTTGTGGTGCACGAGCTTCTCATTGCTCATGGGCTCTAGGCACGTGGGCTTCAGTAGTTGTAGCACGTGGGTTCAGTAGTTGTGGCTCGCGGGCTCTAGAGTGCAGGTTCAGTAGTTGTGGCACATGGGCTTAGTTGCTCCACAGCATGTGGGATCTTCCCAGACCAGGGCTCAAACCAATGTCCCCTGTATTGGCAGGCAATTCTTAACCACTGTGCCACTAGGGAACCCTCAAAGTATATTCTTGCATGCAAAAGTTTTAAAGAAAAAATTATACATTTTGGTTCATTGAATTTATTAGGACACGTTTGCTTTTTTCTACCTTATGACTGGCACTGTGTTGAGCGTGCAATTGTGAGTGTGAGTCGACAGTTCCTGCCCATGGGGATCTTTCAGTATAGAAATCAAACCAATGTGACACTCAAGTTAGCCACTCAGAAAATGATGGTACCCTTCCCTCATGAGACCTAGGAGTACCTGCCTCATGTATTACTGATGTGATTCTCAACGTTTGGAGGGCATATAAATCAGAGCTTGTAATAATATGGAGATGCCCAGCCCTGCCTCCAAAGCCTTTGATAGGGTGGATCTGAAAAAAGAACCAGGAGTCTACATTTTAAATAAAAACCTAGGTATTTCTGACACAGCTGATCTATATTCCACAGTTTAGAAAACACTTGCATTTGTCATAACCAGGATTTCTGAGTTTTGCATAAGTAGGAAGATATTAGACATGGTTTTGAATTCCTGGAAGCTCTTTCTATTTTTCTGGAATGATTATACAATGATTTTAAGATTTAGAAATAAGTAGAACATTCTATAACTTAATTTATAATTAAAACTATTATACCTGAGTTGTTGGTGTACCCTCTTGCTGTGTACCTTGTTGGTGTACCCTCCGTTCATATGTTAAATCCTACCGCCCAATGAGATGGCATTTGGCTGTGGGGTCTTTGGGGGTGATTAAGTCATGGGTGGAGCTGTCATGAACGGTATTAGTGCCCTTGTAAAAGAGACCCCAGAGGGCTTCCTTGCGCCTTCTGTCATGTGAGGACACAGCAAGAAAATGGCTGTCTATAAATGAGAAAGCAGGCCTTCACCAGACACCGAATCTTCTGACACTTGGATCTTGGATGTTCTAGCCTTTGGAACTGTGAGAAATAAATGTTTGCTGTTTATAAGCCACCCAGTCTATGGTATTTTGTTATAGCAACCAGAAGAGACTGAGGCAGTATCTGACTCACCTTTTGAATGGGGTAGATATCCACAGTATCTGAGGTCAGAGTTGGTTGGTACTACCAATGAAACGCTGAAGAATCCATCTGTGCCTTGGGTTTGTCAACTTGAAATTTTGTTCTTAATTATTTTAAGATGTATTTGTGCTTCATTGCTCATGCAACACATAATGCAATGTGTTTTACAAGGCCCTTAAAACTGATTATTAAATAATTTTAAAGCACTAATTTTCTTGAAAGCCTGCTAAGTTATCACCTTAGCAGGTATTTTCAAAACTTTTGGATTCAGTAAAACTAAAAACTCATCTTGCCAAGCACTTTCACTGTTAATTTTTCAACCCATGTGTATTTTCATAGAAATATAATCCATATGTTTCTGATTCATTTACACTTAAATCATCAAAATGTTGTTTTGTAAGAACCATTTGATTCCCAAGGTTTTCTGAGCTTTGTAAACCTCTTTTCTTAGAAACAGAATGTTATGTTTTGCCAGAGGTTTGAGTCCTGGTTGAAATGCCAAAACCAGGAAGTTTCAGTGGCTTCCATATTTGCCACAGAAAGCTTCCTCTTTCTCTCAACCAACACAAAACCAACCCAAATCCCAGAGACCAGAGGACACTATTCTCACTTTATCATGACATGCTTTTTCTCTTCAATTTAGGATGTAGGAATGTACTGAAGGGTTTGAAGTTTTGCTTTGTGTTTATGAAGTTTCTCCAATAGGTTGATTATACAAGGTTTCTATAACCTTGGGGATTACTCACTTAAAAGCTGTTCAATTATAATGCAAATCTAAAAACACAGATTTTTGAAATTTAAAACATATATTCTGACAGAAAAATAAGCAGTTATATATCAAGAAAGATCCAATTGTTTTCAAAAGGTGTCATTCTATTTTTCCATTTTTAACTTCTTAATCAATAACAGAAATATATTTAGAAAAGGAAATTGTTAACTACAGACTTTTCTATAATTTTTATTTACAAAAGAAACACATACTATCAATACTTACAAAATATTATATGTAAGAATTCAATAAAAATTTATTTTCAAAATTATTTCCACTCAATGATTTAGAGGTAATAACTTAGCAGGCTTTCAAGAAAATTAGTGCTTTAAAATTATTTAGTAATCAGTTTTAAGGGCCTTATAAAACACATTGCATTATGTGTTGCATGAGCAATGAAACACAAATACATCTTAAAATAATTAAGAACAAAATTTTCTTCCAGTCATTTATTAATTGTTTTTTTGTTTTAAGTACTTATAAAATACACCATAAAGTGTTACCCAGATTTTCAACTTTTGGTTTACAGAACATCCTGCTTCTTGTTTTTGAGACACTTGACAAGGAAAAACCAAGGTCACTTAACTTGCGGTTTGGAGTCCTACAGGTTTTTCAATTTTCCTTCCCTCTTTGGCTGAACTTTTTGATAAAAATGAGACATTGGAGATTGTGAAACCTGAATAGATTTTGTCCTTAAATTTTGCATTTTAGTTACCCTTGTAACCTTGACTTTCAAAAAGCTTAATGGATACTATCAAGGTTTGAACCAATTTTAAGTGTTTGGTTTTATGATTTTTCTTTAATTGCTATGTAACCTACAGCTTTCTACTATTCATTAAAATGGTTTTACAAATGACATAAGGCCTGTTGCTTTGACAAATAAAAACCAGGCTTATTATTCCGCCTATAATTGAACAATAATTACAATGTTGATTATCTTTTGTTGGCCTTGCTTAATAAAGCCCTAAGTAGTTTAGTGGGATTTATAGCTTCCAGGATTTGAACAAGAGGTCAGAGAGGTCTTTACTTTTTGCCAGCTGACCTTTTGTTTGAGTTTAAATTAACCCAGTTTGTGCTGCTTTTTATATCTGCTCTCAAAAGTCAGGCCTGCACAGTACGCTATGTAGATCTCTACAGCTAACTAATGAAGTCATCTTTTTAAATTTTATTTAAATATCTAGGTGATTTAAAGATGACACTAACTGCAAACACAGGAATGTAATCACTGCAAACACAGGAATGTAAATGACAGAACAGCTAGATTAACCATATACTTTAATGAATATCAAACTGCTTTCTGCAAAGTCTTAGAAATACTGGTTACTGAAGATGAGAAGGCATTTTTTTTTTCTATGCACCTTTCTGATACTCTTAAATAAAACTGTAATTAAGTTTGTTTGTTTCTACCAAGGATATTTTCATAATAATCATTAAATCTGATAATTACAAGCCAAGACTAAATTTTTTTTTAACCTTTGTCCATCTGATATACTTTTACCCGGTTATACCTTTACCCACTTAGCCTGTAGAACAGGAAGAGAGGACATAGAAACTTATATTATTATCTTTACCATTTTTACAATTAGTTTCAGATTCAGCCACCAACATGTTGAACATCTGTCATGTATCTGGTTTTATAGTGATAAAGGAAACTCGGTCCCTGCTGTCCAGGAGTTCAGGGTCAAGACAAGAATACCATTTTATCCTTTCAGCATTATATAATTCCTTAGACATTGACCTGAGTGTTTTTTGTTATATTATGTATCTTGGTCCTCCTAGGACGGGGCTTTATAAATATCTATGGCTTTTCATAAGGAAAAAACAATGTTTTATCTTGTTGCTGTCTTAAAAACTCTATGGCTCTTCCCTGACTGAACAGTACCACCTCCGAGTGAGGGGCAATACTTGTTTAGATGCTTAGGTCTAGGGTGTCTGTTCAAAAATCAGCTCTTAGTCTTGTTATCATCATCAAGTCACCTCCAGTTGAGACGTTCAGAACACTGCTTACATTGTAATGAATACTCAATAGTCTGATAAATGGTATGATGTTTGCTCAGACAGCTTCAGATACAAATGTTTTTAAGAGACAGTGTGAGAGAAAGAGAAGTATGGCTTAAAGAGCTCTAGACTTGGAATCAAGTGTTTTAGCATCCGTTTTACTAATTACAGTTTTTGGGAGAATTACCATTTCTAAACTTGTGTCCTTATTTGTAAAATGGGGATGATACTTATCTCACAAGCTTTTTTTTTTTTAATTGAAGTATAGTTGCTTTGCGATACTAGTTTCATGTATACAGCATAATGATTCAATATTTTTATAGATTATATTCCATTTACAGTTATTACAGAATAATGGCTATATTTCCCTGTGCTGGACATATATCCTTGTTTATTTATTTTATACATAGTAGTTTGTATCTCTTAATCCCCTACTCCTATCTTGCCCCTCTCCCCTTCTCTCTGTTTTTGGTGAGGATTAAGTGAGATTAATATAGGTGAAAGCTCAAGGCACAATGTCTAACACACAGAAAGCAATCATTAAACATTAATTGGAGCAGAAGCAGAAGGAAAGCATCTACCATTCCTTTCAGCTACAAGTATTATGCATTCAGCTATTTCCTGGAAAGTCAAAACAGGCAAGATGGAATTCCTGGTCTCGAAGAGCTAAGTTATATTTATTAGAGTCTAGGAGCTAGACAGTTTCTGCATTATTTGATTATCTGCTACAAGCTTCATCTACAGTAACTTCTTCCATCCAGCTGGCTCAGATCAATATCGAGGACAACTGCTATCAATCAGGATAAGGAATTAGCTGTTGACAATTCATTTGCATTTGTTCTCTGTCAATCAGTAGATGAGATCCAAGCACTCTTATATAGGTTATTGAAATTTTAAAAATTTATTTTCTATGAAGAAAACAGCACTGGTTTTACTATTTTCTAGGTAGGATACAAGTGCGTACATCCCTTCCTGGGTCTATATTCCTCATTTGCTAATGAATAGGTTAGACAGTTTCTAAAATCCCTTCTAATTCCAACATTCTATTTTTTATGACTCAAGCTGTTAGCTTTTGATGGAATGTATTAATCTTTCCATGATAGATAGCTGGAGAAGACAGAGCATTTTATTATTTAAAAAGTTGAGAATAGCTATAGTGTTGGTGTCAGTTCTCTGAATAAGAAATATTTATTAGTATCTACAGTTCTCTGAGATGGAAACTTGCAACACATGTATTTAAATTCTTTTCATGCTACTATTTGCTGAGTTGTGGATGATTACTCTCCTGGTTCGGAGCACTTTTATTTTTTTGGTTACATATTTCACACCCACATTGATGCCTATTATGAGTGCTTTTAATATTAAAGTACATACCAGCTCTGCAACTTATAATGTACGTGACTAGGACAAAATATTTGCTTTGTAAAACCTCAAGGTTTTGGGGTTTTGTTTTTTTGCTTCTATAAAATAGAGCCAATAATACTCAACTAATAAGATTTTTAAGCACTTAACACAGTGCCTAACAAGCACCCACCATAGTTTTTACATTTTAATTAAGAAATTAAATATCTAGTTATATTTTGGCATAGAGTTATTGACTTTGATCATACTCATCCAAATGTTTAATAAGTCTATCTTGTACATATTTCAATTAATTATTAGTCACTAGAAGAGACAAAGAAAAAAGTCTATTCTTTTTCCTAAAAAAGCTTATAATGTATCTTGGGAAACAAGACATAAGATTCAAGAAAAGCTGAATGATAAAGTAGTTGTTATAAGAGATTCCATAAAATAGTATTTGCTAAATTACAGCTTAGTGATATAAATGTATCACTATGAAACATATGAAAATTTACATGAAAACATATGTAAATCAATTCAGAAATAGGAGATCACTGTTACAGAAGTCTGTGTGGAGCAGGTAAGAATTAAACCAGGTCACTGCAAATTGCTCAAATTGAAAAATAAGAATCATTGCCTAAGCCAAGGGAAGAGTTTTCAGGGAAATATATAGTAACATCCTACATGCATGGATGCATGGATGCATGGATACATACATACACACAAACAGAAAAGACATTTTTTAAGATAAGTTATGTAAACCACTGAGCACTGTGCTTGACCTGTCATCAGACATAATAATTGTTACTTCTTATTTCAGAGGCCACAAGTTTGGAGCCCACTGGGCAAATTAAGGGCTTAGACATATTTTCTTTAGCCACATCTTTTTCTTTACATAACACATGAAACAGTTTTTAAAAAGTGGAGGATTTCATAATTTAAAAAAAAAATCTGCATCTCTGGTTCCTCCTGAAAAATCCTGCAGATTTTCTATAACTGAGCCTGCATTTCCTTACCACAAATCTACTGGGACTGAATAGTTGCTGCTGCTTCCTTTAAACTTGACCTCAATCACTAAGGTCTCCACCAAACTCATTCAGTGCTTTCAGATGTACTTATACCCATGCATGCATGCTACCATCTTGCAGAGTATGGCATTTGCAACCCCAAAACCCTGAAAAAAGCCTCCATTTGCTCCAGTCTCCACGGGGAGGACAGGTGTCATTGGGGAGGACCCCTCAAGAGAACACCTGGGTCAGGCTGGGAGATAACTGATCAGGGGAAGATTTGCAGAAAAAAAATTTGTAAAAGGCAGCTTGCTTCCCTCATATCCTCCCCTCTAATCCCTTCTCTGAGTAGATAGATGAGACCCCTCAGGGTTTTTCTAAGTACTTTAAATTTAGATGGGCTACCTGTGTGGACTAGTGAAAAGATTAGCTGTTCTTAATCTAGGTTTTGAAGGAAAATGTTGCTTTCTATTGCCATTTAGAATAGCTCACTAAAAGCAGTTAGAAATTTAGGACAGACATCCTAGTGAGAAAAAAACGAGTGGACATTTAGAGGGAATGTACTCAGGTATCTCTTTAAAATCAAATTGCAGTAATAAGCAGCTGAACAGCCTGCAAAGCCAGGATCAAGATAGCAGTTCCCGTTCACTTTCCTCTAGAGGATATACCTCAGGTGCACTGTAGGGATATTTATATATTTTTCCCAAATATCTAGAAAGTTCCATGGAACTTTCAAAACATCCAATGGCAGTCCAGAGCTGTCCTGTAAAAGATTCAACAGTAAGAGGAGAACCACAATGAACTATGAAAAAGCACACTAGCAGCAGAATGAAACATTCAGATCTGGTATTAAGCCATTACGTAGTTGTTCATACATGTATTCTTGGGAGAAGGAAAAAAACCTAGATACAGCAGATAATTAATGAACAGACAAGAATAGAGCTGGAATATTAGGCTGTCACAGCCTGCTGTGACGATATCTATGGAAGACAAAAGCTGTACATTTCTGATTTACCACTTATGTGACACAGTAAAACCCTCACTTAACCAAGACAAGTAAATGTTACGGCCCCTGTCTGGTTCAGCCAAGTTTCAGATATTTTCTATCTTATCCAAAAATGAGGCCACACAGTACATTTAGCATTAAGAATTGTCATAATAGTGTAATAGGAGGCATTTATGAGCACATTCCTCAGCCTTTTATGTCCCAGTTCTGCCTCTAAATAACAGAGATAATAGCCCCAATTCATGTGGTTAGTATCATGTGCTTAGTAGGGTATCTAATACATAATAAATGTGTAAATTGCAATTATTGTTGTTCATATACCATTCTACCCCGAAACAATATCTTTGAAATTTAAAAAAGAAGCTATGTAATTACATGCTAATTTATGGTATTACAGAGTGACCTCATTTTTTGCTTTCAAAAAGCAGAGCAAATGGTTTTATCTTTGTTTTTTATGTAGGAAATCTGAGGCAGGAAAGTTTAAGTGACTTGTCCAAGGAAACCCCTACAGGAACATGGTGGAGTACAAATCAAAGCCCAATGTTCCTCTCATAATCAGATTATGCCTTGTTTTTCACCCTTTTTAAAAATAAAGACCAAAAAGATAGTGCCCCAAGAAACTAACACAGAAAAATAAAACTCCCTGTGGTCATTTTACATGCCATATTTATTCTTAGAAAGTGAACAGGAAACCGAAAAATTGCCTCTAAATGACTGAAATGCTCACTGACTAAAATTGCTAAATCTTAATAAAGCATTTGCTTATGTACAGGATGCTCTGAGGATCATCATATAAGTGACCAATTTTAGGCTGTGAATAATTTAATCACATTTCACAAATATCCTCTTTCCAGGCACCACAAGAGTTGAGATGAATTCCACCTTTGTGACAACTCATGAAGTTCAACTTTGTTTATTTGGTTTCTTTCTGGACATAATGAAAAAAATATTGGGGCCATTTTGGAATTTTCTGTGAAATGTGGCTGAATGAACGACTTCCCCTTCTCTAAGGAATATTCCCTTATATGGCCATCTATTAATAGGCATCAAATTCCATTCCTCTTTCCCCAACCTGTTTGACATGGAGCATATCCTTTCTAAATCTAGGCAAAGTTAATAACGTAGCTCCATTTAAAAAATACTAAGAATGTTGAAATCCATGACCTATGTTACTATAAAAAGGGCTTACATTTCCAAATTTCTCTTTTTAGCTACATAAAAAGCTCTTAAAATGTCCTACAGCTTAACATATTATCAAACACATTCTCAAATATTTCTATAAATACATTAAAAACCATTGCTTTAGAACAATGCACTGTAAATTAAAATGTTCAGTAAGCTCTTTGACATCGGTCTTAGAAATTATTTTTTTGGATATGTCTCCTCAGGCAAGGGAAACAAAAGAAAAACTAAACAAATGGGACTACATCAAACTAAAAAGGTTCTGCACAGTGAAGGAAATCAACAAAACAAAATGGCCATCTACAGAATGGGAGAAGATATTTTCAAAGAATATATCTGACAAGGGGTTAATATCCCAAATATACAAAGAACTCATACAACTCAACATCCAAAAAGCAAACAACCCAATTAAAAAATGGGCAGAGACACACAGATGGCCTACAGGCACATGAAAACATCCTCAACATCACTACTTATCAGGGAAATGAAAATCAAGACCACAATGAGATATAAATTCATACCTGTCAAAATGGCTATTATCAAAATGATAACAAAAAACAAGTGCTGGCGAAAATGTGGAGAAAAGGAAACCAACTGCATTATTGCTGAAAATGTAAAGTGGTGCATCTACTAAGGAAAACAGTACAGAGATTCCTCAAAAAATTAAAAATATAGCTATTGGGCTTCCCTGGTGGCACAGTGGTCGAGAGTCCTCCTGCTGATGCAGGGGACGCGGGTTCGTGACCCGGTCCGGGAAGATTCCATATGCCACGGAGCAGCTAGGCCCGTGAGCCATGGCCGCTTAGCCTGTGCGTCCAGAGCCTGTGCTCCACAATGGGACAGGCCACAACAGTGAGAGGCCTGCATGCCGCAAAAAATATATAAGTACTGTATGATCCAGCAACTCCACTCCTGGGTATTTATTTGAAGAGAATAAAAACACTAATTCAAAAATATGTATGTTCATTGAAGCATTATTTACAATAGACAAGATATGGAAGCAACCTAAGTGCCCATTAACAAACGAATGAATAAAGATGTTGTATAAATGATAGAATACTACTCAGCCATCAAAAAGAATGAAATCTTGCCATTTGCAACAACATGGATGGACCTAGAGGACATTATACTAAGTGAAATTAGACATAACAAGACAAATACTGTATGATTCCAATTATATGTGGAATCTAAACAACAAAAGGAACAAATAAACATAACAAAACAGTAACGGACTCATAGATATAGAAAACATACCAGTAGTTGCTAAAGCAGAGGGATGTGAGGGAATGGGAGAAATAGGTGAATGGGGATTAAGAGGTACAAGCTTCCAGGTGCAAAATAAATGAGTCATAAGTATGCATAGTACAGTATGGGGAATATAGTCAATAACTATGTAACATCTTTGTATGGTGACATATTGTAACTAGACTTACTGTGGTAATCATTTTGAAGTATATAGAAATACCAAATCACTACGCTGAGTAATCACTCAGCGTGATTACTCAAACAAACCCATAGAAAAAGTGATCAGATTTGTCTTTACCAGAGACGAGGGATGGGGGGAGGGTGAATTGGATGAAGGCATCCAAAAGGTACGAACTCCCAGGTTTAAGATAAATAGGTACTAGGGATATGATGTACAACATGATAAATATAATTAACACTTCTGTATATTTTATGTGAAAGTTGTTAAGAGAGTAAATCTTGAGTTCTCATCACAAGGAAAAAATTGTTTTCTATTTCTTTAACTTTGTATCTATATAAGATGATGGATGTTCACTAAACATTGTGATAATCATTTCATGATGTAAGTCAAATCATTATGCTGTACACCTTAAACTTATACAGTACTGTATGTCAATTATATCTTAATAAAACTAGAAGAAAAAAATGTTCAGGTCCCCTAGATTTCTCCCTGCCTACTAGTTCCAGACTGTTTTTTCTTTTATTTTCCTTAGAAACATGTGGTTTGGAGTTTTTACTGAAATCAATAATAATATCAGAAAGTAATTGCCATTGTTTTACAGCTACTGATTCTTGATTTTCTTTAAATTAGAATGAATTGGCTGAAAGTAGGTGCTAGTTTATTTTTTAAAGAAATTAAATATTCATTATATCAGTTACTATATTATCAAAAAGAAATCCAGACTATAGTTTTTATATACCACTGTGAGTTAATTTTCAGTGGTGACTTGAAAAAACTTTGACTTCTTTTAGAAAATATGTTGAGGTTGTCCTAGAGCCTTAGGTAACATATAACTTCAGTTCCACTTAAATTCTTTTTTTTTCAGTTCTAACTTAAATCATTTTATGACATTTTTATAACTTAGATTTAAAAAATAAATATATGAGAGATAATTTCAGACATTAAAATAAGTAAAATTCACTTTTTATATTTTAATTCAATTTGGTTGCAATTGCTACTTTTTTAAAAAAATAGTAGAGTGCTATACAGTTATATCTTCTTTAAAATACTTCTAAAATTACAAGCAGATCTATATTTCCTTTTCCGTGCACTTGTTCTTTTTCCTGCCTCCAGCTCTTACCAGAATGTTTTTGTTATCCTCAATGATAGTCAACAGCTGTACTTTCTCACAGGACTTATTAGCAGCTGTGAAATGCTACTGTCTTAAGTAGCAGCATTTGTTGGTGACTGTTGTGATGTGATTGCTGTGATAATGAAATTACTTCGCAGGCCTCAGCCAGTCTTCAGTCAACATTTATTGGAACCTACTGCTTGCAAAGTACTGGATTCACCACACAAACAAAACTTAATCTAACTGAAGAGAGAGAACTTAGGTGCTAAGTTACTTTTACTGCCTACCAATGGGAACAAATTAATGCCACATAAACTGAGTATTTAGGTCTGAAGTGTGGCCAAATAACAGAGTGAAATAATCCAAAGGAGGAAAATGAGACTCCCATTTGAGCCCAAGTGGAGGGAATGTTGGTAAACCAAGGGTATCTGGGGATGAATTAAGCTTGGGAAGGTAGTATAGGGAATATCAACAACAAGACAACAACAAGAGGAATAGCAATGAAGTGCACACAGTCGGATGCACTCATACCATATCTTGTTAGATATCTACTAACCAAGAGAGAGAATACATTCTAACAAGTCACTTTTTGAACAGAAGAATGTCTTAATGGAAATGAAAATACCACAGCATGATCTCATATTTGAAGGAAATTGAGCCATGAAATAATAATATTTAAAAATAACTAAAGGTTTCAGCTAACACTATATTCAGTGGTGAAAGACTAAAAGCTTTTCCTCTAAGATCATGATCAAGGCAAGGATACCCACTTCTGTCATTTCCATTCAACATAGTATTAGAAGTCCTAGCAATTAGTCAAGATAAACAAGTAAAAGGCATCCAAATTGAAAAGGAAGAAGAGAAATTTTCACTGTTCCAGTGATATGTAGAAAACTCTCAAAATTCCACATGCAAAAAAACCATTAGAACTAAAATGAATTCAGCAAAGTTGCAGCATACAAAATCCACACACAAAAATCATCTGCATTTCTATACACTAACAATGAACAACATAAAAATTAAGAAAACAATTCAATTTACAATAGCATCAAAAAGAATAAAGTATTAATACTTAGCAATAAACTTAACCAAGTAGGTACACTTTGTATACCTCAAGTGTAATTTGTGCACTTCAAACTACAAACCAATGGGTAAAGGACAATCTTTTCAAAAAATGATGTTGGGAAAACTGGATATCCATAGGTGAAAGAAAATAGTTGGACACTTACCTTATACCATATACAAAAATTAACTCAAAATGTATCAAAGACTTAAAACCAAGAACTAAAACTATACAAACGCTTAGAAGAAAACAAGGGGAAAACTTAATGGCTTCGGATATGGCAATGATTTCTTGGATATGACACCAAAAGCATGGGCAACAAAAGAAAAAAATTGATAAATTTGACTTCATTAAAATTAATAAAAAATCTTTGTGTATTAAAGAACACTACTGACAGAGTGAAAAGGCAACCCATGGAATGGGAGAATATATTTGAAAATCACATACCTGATGAGGGGTTAATGTCCAGAATATATAAACTCCTACAACTCAACAACAAGAAGAAACAAGTAAACCAATTTAAAAATGGACAAAGGACTTGAATATACATTTCTTCATAAAAAGATATACAAATGGCCAATCAACATGAAAAGATACTCAACATCACTAATAATTAGGAAAATATAAATCAAAACCATAAGAAGATACCACTTCCATTAGGATGGCTACAATAAAATTAACAAATATTGATGAAGCTGTGAAGAAACTGAAATATTTGTGGATTGCTAGTGGAATGCAAAATGGTGCAGCTGCTACAGAAACAGCATGGTAATTCCTGAAAAAATTTAAGAATAGAATTATCATAAGATCCAGCAATTCCACATTTGGGTATATATGTAAAAGAGTTGAAAACAAGAATGTAAACAGGTATGTGTACACCCATTTCATAGCAGCATCATTGACATTAGCCAAAAGATGCAAGCAACAGAAGTGTCCATCAACTAATGAATGGAAAAACAAAATGTGGTATAGACCTCCAATGGAATATTATTCATCCTTTAAAAAGGAAGGAAATTCTGACACATGCTACAATATGGATGAACCTTAAAGATACTATGCTAGGGAATTCCCTGGTGATCCAGTGGTTAAGACTCTGTGCGTCCACTGCAGGGAGTGCGGGATCCCCGGTCAGGGAACTGAGATCCCACGTGCCTCACAGCACAGCTAAAAAAAAAAAAGAAAGATACTGTGCTAAGTGAAATATCCATTCACAAAAAGACAAAAACTGTACAATTCCACTTATATCAGATACCTAGAGAAGTCAAATTCATAGAAACAGAAAGAAGAATGGTGCTTGCCAGGGGCTGGAGGGAGGGCTGCATGGAAAGTTAGTGTTTAATCAGTACAGTGTTCCAGTTGGGAAGATAAAATAAGTTCTGGGGATGGATGGTGATGATGACTACACAACAAAGTGAATGCACTTAAATTCACTGAACTGTACCTTAAAATGTTAAAATGATTTATTTTATATAATGGGCTTACCTAAACTGAGTGAAAGAAATCAGGATTGTTTTGTTTTGATAAGAGGAAGTGATGCTTGCCATCAAATAGAGGTGTTTTTTTTTTAACATCTTTATTGGAGTATAATTGCTTTACAACGGTGTGTTAGTTTCTGCTTTATAACAAAGTGAAACAGCTATACATATTCATATATCCCCATATCTTCTCCCTCTTGCATCTCCCTCCCACCCTCCCTATCCCACCCCTCTAGGAGGTCACAAAGCATCGAGCTGAGCTCCCTGTGCTATGCGGCTGCTTCCCACTAGCTATCTATTTTACATTTGGTAGTGTATATATGTCCATGCCACTCTCTCACTTTGTCCCAGCTTACCCTTCCCCCTCCCCGTGTTCTCAAGTCCATTCTCTACTTCTGTGTCTTTATTCGTGTCCTGCCCATAGTTTCTACAGAACATTTTTTTTTTTTAAGATTCCATATATATGTGTTAGTATATGGCATTTGTTTTCCTCTTTCTGACTTACCTCACTCTATATGACAGTCTCTAGGTCCATCCACCTCACTACAAATAACTCAATTTTGTTTCTTTTTATGGATGAGTAATATTCCATTGTATATATGTGCCACATCTTCTTTATCCATTCATCTGTTGATGGACACTTAGGTGGCTTTCATGTCCTGGCTACCGTAAATAGAGCTGCAATAAACATTGTGGTACATGTCTCTTTCTGAGATATTGTTTTCTCAGTATATATGCCCAGTAGTGGGATTGCTGGGTCATATTGTAGTTCTACTTTTAGTTTTTTAAGGAACATCCATACTGCTCTCCATAGTGGCTGTATCAATTTACATTCCCACCAACAGTGCAAGAGGGTTCCCTTTTCTCCACACTCTCTCCAGCATTTATTGTTTGTAGATTTTTTGATGATGGCCATTCTGACTGGTGTGAGGTGATACCTCATCGTAGTTTTGATTTGCAATTCTCTAATGATTAGTGATGTTGAGCACCCTTTCATGTGCTTGTTGGCAATCTGTATATCTTCTTTGGAGAAATGTCTATTTAGGTCTTATGCCCATTTTTGGATTGGGTTGTTTGTTTTTTTGATGTTGAGCTGCATGAGCTGTTTGTAAATTTTGGAGATTAATCCTTTGTCAGTTGCTTCATTTGCAAATATTTTCTCCCATTCTGAGGGTTGTCTTTTGGTCTTGTTTATGGTTTCCTTTGCTGTGCAAAAGCTTTTAAGATTCATTAGGTCCCACTTGTTTATTTTCGTTTTTATTTCCATTTCTGTAGGAGGTGGGTCAAAAAGGATCTTGCTGTGATTTACGTCATAGAGTGTTCTGTCTATGTTTTCCTCTAAGAGTTTTGTAGTGTCTGGCCTTACATTTCTGTCTTTAATCCATTTTGAGTTTATTTTTGTGTGTGGTGTTAAGGAGTGTTCTAATTTCATTCTTTTACATGTAGCTGCCCAGTATACCCAGCACCACTTATTGAAGAGGCTATCTTTTCTCCATTGTATATTCTTGCCTCCTTTATCAACAATAAGGTGACCATATGTGCGTGGGTTTATCTCTGGGCTTTCTATCCTGTTCCATTGATCTATATTTCTGTTTTTGTGCCAGTACCATACTGTCTTGATATTGTCACTTTGTAGTATAGCCTGAAGTCTGGGAGCCTGACTCCTCCAGTTCCATTTTTCTTTCTCAAGATTGCTTTGGTTGGGCTTCCCTGGTGGCACAGTGGTTGAGAGTCCATCTGCTGATGCAGGGGACACAGGCTCGTGCCCCAGTCCAGATCCCACATGCCACGGAGCAGCTAGGCCCATGAGCCATGGCTGCTGAGCCTGCGTGTCCGGATCCTGTGCTCCACAATGGGAGAGGCTGCAATAGTGAGAGGCCCGTGTACGGCAAAAAAAAAAAAAAAAAAAAAAAAAAAGATTGCTTTGGCTATTCAGGGTCTTTTGTGTTTCTATACAAATTGTGAAATATTTTTGTTCTAGTTCTGTGACAAATTCCAGTGGTACTTTGATAAGGATTGCATTGAATCTGTAGATTGCTTTGGGTAGTAGAGTCATTTTCACAATGTTGATTCATCCTATCCAAGACATTGTATATCTCTCCATCTGTTTGTATCATTCTTAATTTCTTTCATCAGTGTCTTATAATTTTCTGCATACAGGTCTTTTGTCTCCTTAGGTAGGTTTATTCCTAGATATTTTATTCTTTTTGTTGCAACGGTAAATGGGAGTGTTTTCTTAATTTCACTTTCAGATTTTTCATCATTAGTGTATAGGAATGCCAGAGATTTCTGTGCATTAATTTTGTATCCTGCTACTTTACCAAATTCATTGATTAGCTCTAGTAGTTTTCTGGTAGCATCTTTAGGATTCTCTATGTATAGTATCATGTCATCTGCAAACAGTGACAGCTTTACTTCTTTTCCGATTTGGATTCCTTTTATTTCTTCTTCTTCTCTGATCGCTGTGGCTAAAACTTCCAAAACTGTGTTGAATAAGAGTGGTGAGAATGGGCAACCTTGTCTTGTTCCTGATCTTGGAGGAAATGGTTTCAGTTTTTCACCATTTAGAATGACGTTGACTGTGGGTTTGTCATATATGGCCTTTATCATGTTGAGGTAAGTTCCCTCTATACCTACTTTCTGGAGGGTTTTTATCATAAATAGGTGTTGAATTTTGTCAAAAGCTTTTGCTGCATCTATTGAGATGATCACATGGCTTTTCTCCTTCAGTTTGTTAATATGGTGTATCACATTTATTGATTTGCACATATTGAAAAATCCTTGCATTTCTGGGATAAACCCCACTTGATCATGGTGTACGATCACCTTCCTTTTACCGTGCTGTTGGATTCTGTTTGCTAGTATTTTGTTGAAGATGTTTGCATCTATATTCATCAGTGATACTGGCTTGTAGTTTTCTTTCTTTGTGACATCTTTGTCTGGTTTTGGTATCAGGGTGTTGGTGTCCTCGTAGAATGAGTTTGGGAGTATTCCTCCCTGTGCTGTATTTTGGAAGAGTTTGAGAAGGATAGGTGTTAGCTCTTCTCTAAATGTTTGATAGAATTCGCCTGTGAAGCCATCTGGTCCTGGGCTTTTGTTTGTTGGAAGATTTTTAATCACAGTTTCAATTTCAGTGCTTATGATTGGATGGTTCTTACTTTTTATTTCTTCCCGGTTCAGTATTGGCAGGCTGTGCTTTTCTAAGAATTTGTCCATTTCTCTAGTTTGTCCATTTTATTGGTATATAGCTGCTTGTAGTAACCTCTCATGATCCTTTGTATTTCTTCAGTGTCGGTTGTTACTTCTCCTTTTTTATTTCTAATTCTATTGAGTCTTCTTCCCCCCCCCTTTTTTTTTTTTTTTGATGAGTCTGGATAATGGTTTATCAATTTTTTTTATCTTCTCAAGGAACCAACTTTTAGTTTTATTGATCTTTGCTATTGTTTCCTGCATTTCTTTTTCATTTATTTCTGATCTGATGTTTATCATTTCTTTGCTTCTGCTAACTTTAGGGTTTTTTTGTTCTTCTTTCTCTAATTGCTTTAGGTGTAAGGTTAGGTTGTTTATTTGCGATATTTCTTGCTTCTTGAGGTAGGACTGTATTGTTATAAACTTCCCTCTTAGAACTGCTTTTGATGCATTCCATAGGTTTTGAGGCATGGTGTTTTCATTGTCATTTTTTTCTTGGTATTTTTTGATTTCCTCTTGATTTCCTCAGTGATCTCTTCATTATTAAGTAGTGTGTTGTTCAGCCTCCATGTGTTTGTATTTTTTACAGATTTTTTCCTGTAATTGATATCTAGTCCCATAACATTGTGGTTGGAAAAGATACTTGATACAATTTCAATTTTCTTAAATTAACCAAGGCTTGATTTGTGACCCAAGATATGATCTATCCTGGAGAATGTTCCATGAGCACTTGAGAAGTGTATTCTGTTGTTTTTGGATGGAATGTCCTATAAATATCAATTAAGTCCATCTTGTTTAATGTATCATTTAAAGCTTGTGTTTCCTTATTTATTTTCATTTTGGATGATCTCCATTGGTCAAAGTGGGGTGTTAAAGTTCCCTACTATGAATGTGGTACTGTTGATTTCCCCTTTTATGGCTGTTAGCATTTGCCTTATGTATTGTGGTGCTTCTACGTTGGGTGCATAAATATTTACAAATGTTATATCTTCTTCTTAGATTGATCCCTTGATCATTATGTAGTGTCCTTCTTTGTGTCTTGTAATAGTCTTTATTTTAAAGTCTATTTTGTCTGATATGAGAATTGCTACTCAAGCTTTCTTTTGATTTCCATTTGCATGGAATATCTTTTTCCATCCCCTCCCTTTTAGTCTGTATGTGTCCCTAGGTCTGAAGTGGGTCTCTTGTAGACAGCATATATATGGGTCTTGGTTTTGTATCCATTCAGCCAGTCTGTGTTTTTTGGTGCGAGCATTTAATCCATTTACATTTAAGGTAATTATCAATACGTATGTTCCTATTACCATTTTCTTAATTGTTTTGGGTTTATTATCATAGGTCTTTTCCTTCTCTTGTGTTTCTTGCCTAGGAAGGTTCCTTCAGCATTTGTTGTAGGCCTGGTTTGGTGGTGCTGAATTCTCTTAACTTTTGCTTGTCTGTAAAAGTTTTAATTTCTCTGTTGAATCTGAATGAGATCCTTGCTGGGTAGAGTAATCTTGGTTGTAGGTTTTTCCCTTATGTCCTACCTTTCCCTTTTGGCTTGCAGAGTTTCTGCTGAAAGATCAGCTGTTAACCTTATGGAGATTCCCTTGTGTGCTATTTGTTGTTTTTCCCTTGCTGCTTTTAATATTTTTTCTTTGTATTTATTTTTGATAGTTTGATTAATATGTGTCTTGGTATGTTTCTCCTTGGATTTATCCTGTATGGGACTCTCTGTGCTTCCTGGACTTGACTGACTATTTCCCTTCCCATATTAGGGAAGTTTTCAACTATAATCTCTTCAAATATTTTCTCAGTCCCTTTCTTTTTCTCTTCTTCTTCTGGGACCCCTATAATTAGAACGTTGGTATGATTAATGTTGTCCCAGATGTATCTGAGACTGTCCTCAATTCCTTTCATTCTTTTTTCTTTATTCTGCTCTACAGTAGTTATTTCCACTATTTTATCTTCCAGGTCACTTATTAGTTCTTCTGCCTCAGTTATTCTACTATTGACCCCTTCTAGAGAATTTTTAATTTCATTTATTGTGTTGTCCATCATTGTTTTCTTGCTCTTTAGTTCTTCTAGGTCCTTGTTAAACGTTTCTTGTATTTTCTCCATTCTATTTCCAAGATTTTGGATCATGTTTATTATCATTATTCTGAATTCTTTTTCAGGTAGACTGCTTATTTCTTCTTCATTTGTTTGGTCTGGTGGGTTTTTACCTTGCTCCTTCATTTGCTGTGTGTTCCTCCATCGTCTCATTTTGCTTAACTTACTCTGTTTGAGGTCTCCTTTTTGCTGGCTGCAGGTTCATAGTTCCTGTAGTTTTTGGTGTCTGCCCTCAGTGGTTAAGGTTGGTTCAGTGGGTTGTGTAGGCTTCTTGGTGGAGGTGACTGGTGCCTGTGTTCTGGTGGATGAGGCTGGATCTTGTCTTTCTGGTGGGCAGGACCATATCCGGTGGTGTGTTTTGGGGTGTATGTGACCTGATTATGATTTTAGGCAGCCTCTCTGCTAATGGGTGAGGTTGTCTTCCTGTCTTTGTAGTTATTTGGCATAGGGTGTCCAGCACTGTAGCTTGCTGGTTGTTGAGTGGAGCTGGGTCTTAGCATTGAGATGGAGATCACTGGGAGAGCTTTTGCCGTTTGATATTACATGGAGCCGGGAAGTCTCTGGTGGACCAGTGTCCTGAACTCAGCTCTCCCACCTCAGACGCACAGGCCTGACACCTGGCTGGAGCACCAAGACCTTATCAGCTACATGGCTGCTGGCCTCTCCCAATTTGATGCTCCAGGAACATGAGGTACTTTATCCTCTTTTACATTTTTGTGAATTTAGGGAGCCAACTCTTTTTTTATCAAGGATCATTTAAAAAGGGAGAAAGATAGATTGACCCTTCTTCCCTAAACTTATGTTTTTGTAGAGCCAACATTTTCACAAGACTGGATTAGGGCCAAATTGGCAAATAGCAAGGCAGATTTTTTTTCTTTAAGTAATTGTTATCAGTTGCAGGAACACACTAAAACAGTATGAACAATAATTCTCTAAGGCCCCAAATCTGCTATGGCAATGGAATTTCAGTAACCAACAGAGCATTTAATAATTTTTCTCTGCCTACACTTTGTTCTAGTTTCTCACTTAAAAGGATTGATTCAAATTGCTCATTTCCCATAAGTACTGCTTGAGATCATAATATATTGCATTCCATCGTGTGTGTGTGTGTGTGTGTGTATGTGTGTGTGTGTGTGTGTGTGTGTGTATACAAACCCAGTTTGGATGCTATTTCAGCTCTGGGCTATAAATGTAATATAAATATAAATATATTGGGCTTCCCTGGTGGCGCAGTGGTTGTGAGTCTGCCTGCCAATGCAGGGGACACGGGTTCGTGCCCCGGTCCGGGAAGATCCCATGTGCCACGGAGTGGCTAGGTCCGTGAGCCATGGCCGTTGAGCTTGCACGTCTGGAGCCTGTGCTCCGCAATGGGATAGGCCACAACAGTGAGAGACCCGCGTACCGCAAAAAAAAAAAAAGAAAAATAAGAAAAATAAATAAATAAACATAAAGTAAATAAAATGTATAAATATAATAGTAAATACTGCAGTACTACACAATTTGCATTGGTTGACTCTGAGGATGCAGAACCTCAGATACGGAGTAATCATGGAGACTGAGGGCGGACTATAAATTGTACAGGGATTTCCACAGCCTGGAGGGTCGGAACCCTAACTCCCAGGATATTTAAGGGTCAACTGTATTTTTATTAATACTCTAAATGCTTTATGAGAGAATAACTAAAAGTTCATTCCTCGTATGCAATATTTAACATTCCTTCTATCTTTTTCTTCTGATTTATTTGTCCTTGGAATATATGGGGTATCAGCTATATTGCAGAAGCAGAAATTTGCTCTATTTCAGACTGCAAGGGAGAGCGCAATGCAGAAAATATATTCCTGCACATTCTCTTCCAGTGCTTTAAAAGCCGCACATTTTAAACTCCAAATTTAGGAAGGCAGATTATGGCTGAAAGAAGGGGCAGCCCAAATGACATGTTTTAGCACATGTCAGTTTGGGGATATCAGGCAACTGCATGGTGTTGTGATACCAACACTATCCTCTTCGCTAGTCTATTAAAGGAAGGAGGAAAGTTTCAGCAGCCCTGAGTTTATTTAGTTACAGAAAGTTTAGTGAACTTCAGTTCATGTTAAGGCCTGTTAACAGCAGGGAGAATCCAGATTTCTGCCACTGAGTATTGGGGAAGCCTGGTGACATTAATAAGATCCAGATCCCAGGCCAAACAACTGTGATCTTCCTTATCCACCGTCCTACAGTGTGAATATGGTAAAGCTTTACATCTAGCAGTGTCTTCCCCTCCTCTTCCATCTCTGATTTGCAACAGGGGCAGGAGAAAGGGAAAATAAGAGTAGAAGCCACCAGAAATTACTGTTTTAATTTAGCATTAGCAGGAATTTGTAAACCACCACCAAGTAGATAAAGCTAAGAGCTACTAACTACAAACATAACCAAACAATAACCTCTGTGACTGTTTAATGGAGGCCCTGATTAGAAACACAGAAGCTAGGAGCCTTAACTGGAAACCAGGGAGCAATAACGTATTCAGAGAGAAAGGCTAATAAGGGCCTGCACACAAAATAAGCATTCTGGAAAGAAAAGAGAGAAAAAAAAAAGAGAGGCAATCAAGTATAGGAGTTAGCATTAATACAGCAATTTGAAAACTGGCTGTAAAGTAATGACACTGAATTATTATTCTGAAGTTAGTGAATTAACACACCAGATTAAAGTCATAACACTTAGAAACACCTACTTTAATTTCACATGATTTTATACAGATATAAGTAGATTTCTGTTTTGTTTCTTCTTTTTCAAAACATAGTTTGTTGTTTAGAAGTGCATGCGTCACTGAATAATCTTCCTCTGGGTATCAGTTTTCAAGTTACATAGTCAGCTCATAATAACCTATTTTGCATATTTATTTGTTTCCAAAGGCATTGCTCACATATTCAAAGAGCAAATTAAAGTGCACATGGCAATACCTTAGAGAAACACCATGGGAATTACAGATATCATTTTCTTCTTCAGGATTTACAATTTTGTCTTTGAGACAAAAAGACACAAAATGGCCAAAATAGTTGGTTGAAGAGTCTCTTACATTACCTAGACACAACTGTTTCCTCACACTTAATTTTTTGATTTCCAAAGGTTTCTTTGATTTGGAAAATAACTTAGAATCTCGCTTTTCCTGGTGATAATCAAAGTAAATGCTAAGGACATTATGCATTTCATTAAGCAAACACTTTATACTATAATGTCCAATAGGGTAGCCACTAGCCACATATCATTCAAATTTAAATTAATTAAAATAAAGAAATGAAAAATTCAGTTCCTCAGTGGAACTAGTCCTATTTGAAGTGCCCCAAAGCCACATGTGGTTAGTAGCTAATGTTTAGGGCCATGTAGACATGAAGCATTTCCATCACTGCAAAAAATTCTATTGGGCAATGCTGTATAGCAAGTCAAAACAGCTCAGGGAACTATATTTGTAGAAAAAAAATAATTCCAATAAATAGAAAAACACATTTCTTCTCTTTGTCATTATTTTCAAAGATTTTTTTTAAACAATAAGTATTCTTTAAAGAGAGTATTCCCCAGATTAACATTGTATACTATGTTAATAACATTGTATACTATACTATCTGTGTAGCTTCTTCATTTTATATGCTTATGGTCCAAAGATTAAAATATAAAGTAATCAATTCATGTAAAATGACACATCCAGTACAGCTTTAAAGTAACATTTAAATTCAACAATGCAACAAAAGCTCAGACTCTTTAGCCAGACTATTCTAAAGTGTAATGTTTTTATAATAATAAGATTAAATTACCTATGCTATGTGTATAAAATAGAAGCAGCCACTTATTAATCACATGATTGATATTATGGAAAAATTGAATATGTACTAAAGTATTGTTTTGAGTATTTCAATTTTTTTAATATCAGTACTAAATTGAAGGCAGATGTCTCAAAAAACTAATTCTTACAATGTGTTCTTACATAGAAGAAGCCAAAGATAAACTAGTCAATTTGATCTCTAAGAATTAAGAGTTTTCAGTACAACTAACAAAAGTATTAGCAGTAATACATTTACTGAATCCTGGTTTCATGAATGATTTCAGTAAGTGCAACTTTTATTTGTCAAAGGCTAGTAGGTCTGATTTCTCTCTTAGGATAGCCTTATTAAAAGAAACTCTATGGAACTATATTCAATATCTTGTAATAATCTATAATGGAAAAGAATCTGTATATATATATATATATATATATATATATATATATATATATATATATATCTGAATCACTTTACTGTATACCTGAAACTAACACAATATAGTATAAATCAACTATATTTCAATTTAAAAAAGAGAAAATCTGTACATAAGTTTATATGCATACATATATACCTATACATAAAATCAGAGTCCTCATAAACACTGTTAAAAAAAACACTCTTTTTTTGAACATGTATGGTAGCATTTCAAGCAAAGCTTAACCTAAATGTATGAGGAGTTAATCTGATGCCTGTAATTTAGCACCTTTGTACTGCGATAGTGGAAAGGGACAGATCGCTTAGTGGTTTCAGATGTTACACTTTAATGAACCAGGATGGGTTTCCTTAGCATGACACCAGTTTATCTAGTTTATTAGCTTTGTAGTTTAAAAATTTATTATTCTTTTGTGCCTGCAAGCATTTTCATGACTTTTCTTCCCTTTGAAAAATGTTCCATTTGTTGTGCTATGTAGGAAATAGTCCATTAAATAACCACTTAATTGCTAGAATTAGCTCCTTCAATCATGATTCAATTTCTTTCAAATGTATTTCTTTAAGGAAATTAAAAGATCTAACCATGCAGGCCTATGTCAATATTCATTAGAAGCTCTTAGCAATTAATGAATAAGTACTTAACAGCACTCAGCTGATGAGAAGAGGTGGCTGACTATTTCAATTGCCTTTCAATATGAAACCAGTTTAGCATTTCTTATATACTCTCATTTATTACATATCATTTCTCTTTCAAATAGCTCTTTTTTAAAGTTATCAGTTAATAAACTTATGTACTTTGAGCTACTCAAATAGTAAATTTTTAATAATATAAAACAAGCATTTCTTTTCTCTGGATATAAATGCATGGCAGGCCACACCAATTATCTGCTAGTTATATAGCAGTCTTGCGAGAAGTCTCAGACTCACTGCCATGTTCATAACCCCAGTCTTATGTGTTTGTTATACTTGAATTGCTTTTTTTTTTTTTTTAATTTACCATGTGTGGCCTGCCTGGATGAGAGCTAATTGGAATGGACATGGGAAATAAAGCAATCATCCTGCAAGGAGGCTCTGAGGTAGACTCTGACCGATGTGTACCTACTCTGGAGGTGACTAGCCAGACCAACTGGAACCTCTTTTTTCCCATTTATAAAAGACAGAGAGAAAAAGAGAGACATATCAGTTAGTTGGCAATAGAGTGAACAGAATGAATAAAGATGGAAAAGTGACCCAGTGCTTGTGCAATAGCTACCAGAATTGCCACTGAGTCATTAGACCTGCTCCTAAGCTATGAAACCTAATTTTTTTAACTAAATGGCACAGAAAGATGTTTGTGATACCTCATTGAGACAGTTGAGACATTTTTCTCCATCTTCCCTTGCTAACTTTCCAACAAACCCTCCATTTACTGAGGCAAATTGAATTTATTCTTACAACCTGAAAAACATCAAACAACACATAGGTTATTAACCCAAGCCCATTGGATATAAATATTTTCATCAATTAAAATTGCTTTTTTGTAACTCTGTGGTGATGGATGTTAACTAGACTTCTTGTGGTAATCATTTCATAATACATATATACAGATATCGAATCATTGTTATATTGTACACCTAAAACTAATAGCATAATGTTCTATGTCAATTATATCTCAATTAAATTTTTTAATTGTTTCAGTTAATGGTGAAGAAAATTGAGTAGAAGCAAAGGTGTAGTATAAAGTGTTGACTTCTTGAAAGTGTAATAATGGTACAACTTGGTTTATGAATTATCTTTCCCTTTTGGATTCAGACATAACTTGGTAAAGAGTAAACTGAAAGGTGGAGAGATTACAGTTGTCTCTAAATAAGTCCATTTCTCATTGTAATTATGTCTGTAGATTAACAATGCACACTGAGCCCATTACATATTTCATTTAATAAAAAGCAGCACCAAAATGTGCTCACCAAAACAGGAGTAAGATAAAAGAGAAGGGAATTTCCTTTTTTCACAACCTGTATAGTTGCTGGAAGAAAAAAATTATTACATTTTTAGGTTTTTCCTCGAACAACTTTGACAATTTTATCTAGTTGGTTGTTTTTCTATTTTCAATTCAGGTCATGGAGGAAATACCAGTAGTCATTGCAGATTAGCTCAAAATACACTCTTTATCACAACAGAAAAGGCATCAGTCCATGTGTCTCTATCTTCTATGTACAGTTGCCGATCTGACTCCCTGTCTGTCCTTGGAGAGCACAAAAATTGCTTCGAGCCCTCATTAGTACGTGGTTTTTTTCCCCCCAATAAAAATAGTTGAACTCTTCACTTAGGCATACCTTAGAAAACAGTAATGACTTTAGACAAAATCATTCCTCACACTTTCATAATTAGTTTGAGGTCTAGGTGCAGAAAGGGACAAAAGTTTAGTGTTAAATATCGGAAGACTTCCGCAGTTTTATATGTAACATCAGAAAAAAAGGAACTCCTACACGAGGCCATTCTCATGGTTTTCATTATCACATACAGTTAATCAAAAACAGTGCAACCTCAGGCAAATATCACCCTGGGATGAAAGTACTAAAGAAGAATAAAATATTTTAGTCACTTGGATACTAATTAACCTTGAGAAAGCCCAATGCAATACAAAATTAGACGTATTTATCTCTGAAATATTTTCCCCTAAATATCAATGAATGCAGAGCTGATAATACATGCATAATACATTATCAAAATTTTGATATATCAAAACCAAATTGGTAAGTACCTGTCCTCACTGTCCGTTGGTCACATGGGGAGTGTTAAATATATACCAGTATAATTTGATGCACAGAACATTTATTTTATCATGAGACAACATGCTGAAATGCTACAGGGCTATTGTTTAAAAACGTCTAGAGCTAAATCACTGAATACGGTATGCAATCCAGATGGCAAATTCTCAAGGCACAGGACTGGAAAAGAAAATTTTTTAAAGAGTTGTTTGGGTTTCTCAGTCTTGCAGCTTCCTAGCTTGCTTTTACCTTTCAGCACTAGCAAGGATTTTAATGCAAAGAAAGCAATTAGTAGAGCTGAGAAACAGGATTTGTTACAGGACTGCTGCTCTTTTAAAAACATCTTTAATCTTGCTAAAATGGCCAGGGCTATTTAAGTTCTTGAGTTGCCCCATTTAATAATGAATAGAGCATATTAGTTTTATTTGTTTGTTTGTTTGTTTGTTTGTTTATGGCTGCGTTGGGTCTTTGTTCCTACGGGCAGGCTTTCTCTAGTTGCAGCGAGCGGGGGTTACCCTTAGTTGCAGTGGTGGGCTTCTCATTGCGGTGGCTTCCCCTGTTGTGAAACAGGGGCTCTAGGCGTGCAGGCTTCAGTAGTTGTGGCACACAGGCTCAGTAGTTGTGGCTCAAGGGCTCTAGAGTGCAGGCTCAGTAGTGGCACACGCTCTACGGAATGTGGGATCTTCCTGGACCAGGGCTCGAACCCGTGTCCCCTGCATTGGCAGGCGGATTCTTAACAACTGCGTCAACGGGGAAGCCCTAAAGTAGTTTTATTTACCTAACTTTCTATTGCATGCAAGCTAATACACACATATTATTTAGATATTCTATATATCTTTCCACTATCTAAATTTCACAGGATATGGAATAACCAGTGAACTAATTTGCAAAATGTGTTTATATGTCATGTGTAACTGATAAAACAACTGGTTAGAGTATAGACAAATATCAAAAAAGCAAATGCAATTTCCTTAATTAAAATGTTAGATGTGTAACCATGCTAAATCACATGTTAATCAAATAAACCCAGACCTTATTATTAAAGACAAGTACTTCCATTGCAGAGTTTTAAATAACTTAATTGTATGTGGAAAATGTGGCTTGAAAATATAAACACAAGACAATTTGTTTTAGTCTTTTTGGTCAGCCTTAGGAAGATAAAAGCCTTGCATATATTGAGATTAGATATTAATTTGTGGCTCTTTGTCACAATATTCCATTAAGTGTGCTTGATTGTTCTTGCACAATAAACAACACTGTCTCCCTCCCAATGTTTTGGAAAGTTTTATTTATGTTAGTTCAAAATGCCTTTAGAAGTTGCCAAAATCTTCAGTATTTAATACAATATCACACATTCCACCTATTTGTTCTAAACGCCTTAAATGAAGTAGCCGTTTTCCAGTAGCTTCCAGCACCAATTGACTCTCCTTGAACCAGGGTTTACATTAACAAAATGTAAATGGGATAACAGTTAGTAGCGGTACAAAAACAACATTGGGGTAAGCTTCCTGACAGTGTTATGTCAGTGACATGAAAGATGCTGCATCGTTTTGGTTTGGAACTTATCTGTGTTTCAATCAGGCTCAGCAGATTTGACTAAGAAGCCCTTGTAGGCAGCTGTTATGGTTTTACTTGTTTGTTTGTTTGGCTTGCTTTTTTTTTTCTTTTTTGATCACCAAGGCACATACAAACATTAGCCTCAAGCCTAAAGCCCTAAAAGAAGCCATTCTTTCGCTGGTGAAATTCTAATCTCATCTTATTACGTTGTCAATGAGCTGCAGAGATTTGCCTTGTCTTGTTAACATGATAGCAGACAGATGAGAAGAAATAAAAAGTACTGGCCTGTGAAAGCCAAATCAAAGAGCCAGATTGAAGGGATTCTCGAGTTACTCAGGTGAGGCCCTCAGCCCGTAACTAGTCACCCAGCTAACGGTCAGAATGCCGTAGGTTCCGTTTGGATGATCCAAACATTCAGACATGGTATTCAAATGTCTGCATAAATGGCTGAGAATTTGCCTTTTCTTTGTAAGCTTACTATACAATAAACAAAAGACTGGTATTTGATACTAACTAAACATAGAGAAGGAACAGACGATAACACTGGATGAATGTATTCAAGACACAAATCTTTATGTGGCATAGGAAAAACTTCAGGGTCCTACATTTCTTTAGCACAGATTTTTCATTGTCCTTGGTTGTAAACCTATCACCATTTACCAAAAATCATACTCATATACAGAAATATCTAACAATATAAGTTACCTGAAAACATGGTAATTCTTTCATACAGGGAAATCTCAATAAAATAAGAGAAAGTTGCAGCTTTTATTACCAACTAAAGGATTTAGGAGAAAGGGTACTTGACAACACTCTTTTAAGAAATAATTTCAGTGTTGTTAAAATACTAGCAATACTAGCATTGTGTCTAAGAGCATTGAATTCTACAGACTAATAACTGCTTCCTGGACATTGAGGGTTTTTTTGTCAACTGCCAATCAAGTAAATGCACCTTAATTTTTAGATTGAATTATGAAACCCAAAATGTTTATTCTATTGCTCTTTTCCTCTTATTTTCTTTTACGTGTGACTTTGTGATTTCCTTCATTTGAAACACTTTTAACTTTAAAGGGAAATTTTACTCTGAAATTTTATCATAATATTTACTCATCAAATTTCAATATCATAATATTTACTCATTGAAATTTTATTTTGTATGCCTATTTACAAGTTTTAGAATAAGAAAGTCAGCTTTCTTAAACAAAACAAAGTCTTGACTAGTAGTGCCATCTAGCATCACAAAGAAAAGTTGGTCAACTACTTTGCAAAATGTTGGGAAATTTATCAATTTCTAAATTGTAAATTTACTAAATTTCCAATTTAGTGTACCAGCTAATACACTATCTCCTTGATCCATTTTCCAAGGGAAAATAAGCAGACATGATCAACTGATAGAAATGTGCACCTAACCTAGAGATAATATACCATATAATATGAATGACAGTGTTCTTCAGAAGATACAATAAAGACGGCAACAGTGAGATATAACTTCTGGTCTGCTAGCTGTCACACCATCATTTTTTCCTCCAATTTAAGAAAACATATTGGAATTCAAATGAATAAAAATAATGTTGGTGTACTTAAATATTGACTATGTCCTAATTTATAAGATAAAAAGCAAGTTGTTCACAACCTTCAGTATCTTATTATGGGTAACAACTTGTGACACCTAAGAAATGATCAGGACCTGCTAGTGTTTTGGGTAATGATTTTAGAACTTTGGGATATATTATCATGGTAAGAAAGATGTCACAGATTCAGTCCAGGATAGAACTGAGGACAGTTATTCCAATCATCTCTGTTAAGATGCTTCTTACTGATGATAAGCTATATTAAGAAAGTACATGACTCATGGCAGATACATTTCTTTCACAATTCAGATGGACTCAGTTGTGAGATGTTATGAAACTTAAATGGTTATCTTAGAAAAGGGAAGAAACCATGGGACACAGGCCAGAATGTAGAGCTTGCTCCTATGGGAGTGGCATATGAGAAGAGGAGGCTAACTTGAGCTCCTTTCAGGCCAGTGCTCAGGAATGCAACGTCTACTGAGAGTGGGACTCCAAGGCAAATGGACAGTTAGTCTGGAATAGGTAGCTTTTCAGATCTCAAATATTAGTTTGAGGTTTAGAACAAAAAAGGAACTGTAAACACCTACCATGAAACTAAAGTGGGGATCCAGCTGTATGCACTGAGCAATAGTATATCTGAAGACAACCTATACTCTAGCAAAACTAATCTAAGACTCTTATCTTCTAGGAGGCAGGACAGTGTAATGGTTGGGAGCATAATTCTGAAGGCTCAGTGCCTCACCACCTGTTAACTATGTGATGTTGAGCAAATTAGATCATTTATCTGAGATCCAATCTTCTCATCTGTAAAATGGACAATGGGCATAATGTCCAGGCCTAACCCAGGATGATAATGAAGACTGAATGAATGAAAAGCACTCAGCACAGTTCCTGTCACATAATAAACAAAATGTGTTGTTATTACTATTATTATTTTATTACTATTCCTTTCTTCTCTGGTTAGATTTATCTCAAGAACTGAATGGGGCTGGATCTTTAAGTACAGCATCTCAGCTCCATTTAAGCATGACTAGGGAAGTCAGTCACACACTACTGATATGTAAACAAATAGGTCCTGACCTAATGAAATTGAGTAAGTAGCACTGCTATAATAAATACAGGAGTATTTGTCACTGATGGATAAAGTGAGGCTATTCTAACACATCTTTATATATAATATTCTTATCTATTAATAAGTTAAAATGCAATCAATCTATTTAATCTCTCCTCCAAACTATAGATTCCAGTTTAACACAAGAAAACATTAGATACCATGAATAATGTTTATCACTAATTTTAATTTTTCCCCTAAAATACAGGTTTAGATGTCAGAAAAATGAAATGCACCTCAAGTGTGTAATCCAAGCCTAAGCTAATCTCAGGTAAGAACTACTACTGTTACTACAACTATTACTCTTCCTTCTTTTTATCTTTACTCAAAATATGAGTAATGGATAATTAGAAAGAATCTTGGTGAAGTTACATATAGAAAGAAGTTTTCAATTCTCAACTTCCAAGTAAAAATAAGCACTGAAGCATCATGAAAGGAAAAAGAATTCTGCCTTGGATGATAGTATAGAAGCTTAACTTCTTTTGCCTCTGTGGTTGCCTTTGTTTTCTCCTCCAGATGTTCAAGCATGTGATATATCAATAAAAACCCTTTATTTGCAAGCCAGATTAGTTCTGGTTTATTACACATATCCACAATTCTGATTTTCAGTGGCCAAAATAAGCAATTTTGGAGACTATGGGTGATTTTTTTCTGGGCTCCGATTTAGATTGAATGAGTGACCAGTACAAGTTTTGGGGCCTTGAGAATGGGAGGAAGAGGCACAACCAGCAGATATTCCAGAATATGAGAAGAATCCTTGATCCCAGTTCTGCCCTTCTGTGATGGTAGTTACATGAATAGACCATAAACAGCAAGAGAATGCATTTTACCTTAATAACTGGCAGTTATTTGAAATATGAGATTTTTTTCTGGGCCCTTATAAAGGACAGGCCTGAGGGCAAGCACTTATAATTGGAAATAAGATCCTTAAAAGCTGATGTATTTAACTTTGTAAAGTTCTACTTGCCTACTACTCTTATTCTCCCTCTTCCTACTCCCCTGATGACAAGATATAAAGATGAGATACTCATTTCCAGATGAGTCCTCTGCTTGGATAAAATTTTGGAAAGTTTAGATACCTTTCATCTAACAAGAAAGCTCAAGGATGTAAGTCTGCCATGTTAACCTACATAATCAAATACGACTTGGTCAGTTTACCTAATTCTCAGTAAATTTTTAAGAAATTTGTCTAGGATTAAGGGTTAGCTGAATTTGAACTCAGTTGCCCATGACACTTTCTTCCCCAAGCTTTATAATCAGACTCCCAGTTAACATTTAATGGTAGATGAATTATTGGCCCCAATATTTCTGACCTCCCTAATTGACACACTTTGGCATGCAACTTTGCAGCTGCTCCCACTAAAGGCACAGTATTTTCATACTTTATGACTTTGAGCTCAGTCATATGACTTGCTTTGGCCAATGGAACGTGGGTAGAAGTGACAATTCTCTTTTACATGCTAAGCTTCTGGTGTCATCATGAGAACATACCTAAGCTAGGCAGCCAATCCAAAAAGGATGAGAAATACACAGAAGAGGCATGAACTTGCAATCAAGCCTCACTATAGCTTGCAATCAAGCCTCACTAACCCCAGACCAGATCAGCTCAACCTCAGCTGACTTACAAATACAGGAGTTAAAAAAATGGTTGCCATTTTATGTCATGGAGTTTTGGAGTTTGTTAAGTGGCACTAACTGATATACCTTTCTCACAGTTACCATTTTCTTAACTTTTAACCTCTTTTTTTATGTCTCCTTTAACTCTTCTCCACTTTTCTCACGTTTAAGATTCAACGTCAAAAAACAAAAAAAAGATTCGTCATTATCTTACAGAGCTGAAACAATTCAAGCCAACAGTTCATTAAGGTTTCCTTTTTATTAGTTTGCTTCAGAGAACCACTAACATTATAAAAAATATTGCTCAGATAAATTAGACAATGTTTAAAATTATGGTATAATCATCTGTATCAATATTGACTATATGTATAAATTATACACTTTTCTAGTTTGATATACTTGTCTTTTTATATCATGCTCTCATCAATGAACACTACATGTTCATAAATGATATTACTAAGTTAAGAGATCTACTACAGTTTTTTTGGTGGTGGTGTGTTTGTTTGTTTGTTTGTTTGCCACACCATACAGCTTGTGGGATCTTAGTTCCCCAACCAGGAATTGAATCTGGGCCCTCCACAGTGAGAGTGTGGCAACTTAACCACTGGACTGCCAGAGAATTCCCTATTACAGTTTTTTAATTAATTAACTCAATCTTGGAATTATTCAATTTGAGTAATACTACACATTTTGATGATTGTAAAAAAGGTAATTAACTATCTGATAAAGAATTCATCCAAACACTTAATTTTTAAGGAAAAATAAGAAACTTAAAGCAAATAAGAAACCAAAGCAATTCTTAAGGAAAACCGATGATTACTGGTAATTCAGTTCTTTTTGATACAAGCCTTAAGTGATACAGTTTCACTATCTCATAAATTTAAAAAAAATTGTAATCCCCATGAGTTTCCAAACTTCATTTATTCAATAAACTTTCACCATAAGCTTACTATTTGTGCTAGATACTTTGTATTCCATATTTTAAATTTACTGATACTTTGCATAGATATTCATCTTTTTATATTATTTATTATATCATTGAACTCTAAACATATTTCTTACAGGATATTTTAATGGATAATTAGCAACAAAACAGAGATATTACTGCTTGGTTCCAGTTCACGTGTATGTTTTTCTGAACTACTATTTTAAATCTACTAAATATTTTGTGAGCCTGCAGTCTTGTTATTTTCTGATACATGTTCCACATTACCAATAGAACTGTATTTCTAAAAAAAAATTTTCTAAACAATATTATTTTTCAAGTCATTTTCAGGCTTAAAATTTTAAAGGACTTCCCCCATTGTCTATGGGATAAAGTTAAAAAGTTTGACTTTTTAATTTAAAAAAAAGTTTTATTTCATTCCACTTAACTTTCCAACTTCATGCTTTTTCACTTTTCCCTCAGTGAAGCATTCAAATGACAGTTGAAAAAGTTTCAAAATGGAATGAAGTAGGCTTGAGGACAGTAGCTGAGTATCTTGTGATATTACATAATTAATGAAATGACCTACATCAGGTGAGAGGGAAATTTCTAGTTATATTCAGTAAGATTTCACTGCCAACTCTATTGCAAGTTACTTGAAAACTGATGTTGTTACAAAACAGGAGAATCTTAGTGACCATAATGAGTAATTAAAAGACAAATGTCAACTTAAAAAAAAGGATATAATCTAATCTATATCAAACACCTATCAAGTATCAGCCTACCTATAGCTAGATTTTGAGGTAAAGTGTAGAATAAGTTATGACCCAGTGCTCAAGGAGCTTGAAGTCTTGAGTGCAAACAATTAGACAAAATGTGATATAATTTCTTAATAATCAAATGTATTCTTGGCTTACATTAAGGAATATATTAAAAATTTGAGAGGGTTATTTCATATGCCTCACACAAAGAATAATACAGATAAAGCAAAGTCAAATCAGAGAAGTACAATCAAGATTATAAGAATTAAAATTATACCATATGAAGAATTGGGCATGTCTAGTTTACAGAAGTGAAACTGGATGAGATTCTAAGAATTAATAATAATGATAATAATTTAATGAAATAAAATAATTGACGCTGGGGCTTCCCTGGTGGTGCAGTGGTTAAGAATCCACCTGCCAACACAGGGTCATGGGTTCAAGTCCTGGTCCAGGAAGATCCCACATGCCATGGAGCAACTAAGCCCATGTGTCACAACTACTGAGCCTGCGCTCTAGAGCCCGTGAACCACAACTACTGAAGCCCATGTGCCACAACTACTGAAGCCCACGCACCTGGAGCCAGTGCTTGGCAACAAGAGAAGCCACAGCAATGAGAAACCCGTGCACCACAATAAAGAGTAGCCCCCACTTGCCGCAACTAGAGAAAGCCCTCGTGCAGCAACGAAGACCCAACACAGCCAAAAATAAATAAATTAACTAATTTTAAAAAAATAATTGACTCTAACTGAACATTGCCTATATACTAGGCATTCCTAGGCATTGTACTGTGTCAAAATTATGTAATTATACTTTAGAGATTTGTTCTATTTTTATTTCTATTTTATAGATGAAGAAACGAGGTTTAGCATATCTAGTAATTTGCCCAAGGTCACAAAGTTATGGATTGAAACTTTAAATCCAGGTCTGCTTACTCTAGGGCTTGAGTTACTAACCATGATACTGCCTGTGGATACTGATATGGATCAAGTGATATCAAAGGAAAATGTATGAAAGTATTTTGAAATGTATAAGGTACTTTAAACATGATTATTATTTTTATTATTATTGTACTCATTAGGGCCAAGCAAGGATGAATGTGTAGAAGCCATAACTAATATTTTATGGAAAAATTTTTTAAAAGTTAGAAGTCTTCAATGCAAATGTGAGTTTCTGAACTTGTACCAGTGAAGGTATTCAAACATAGCATAGATGACCATTTGACTGGACTACTGCTGAAGATATGTAGGCATCAGGTGGGTGTCTACAAATTTTGAAAACATTTTACTTTTCATCAATCATCGTTTTTTGAAAACTCAATTTAAATGTATTTGTATAGTATATGTTTTCTATTCTGTAAATAGATTTTTGTTTGGAGAAAGTCATTTTAGTTATCTTTATCTTTTTTTTTTTTTTTTTTTTTTTTTGCAGTAGGCGGGCCTCTCACTGTTGTGGTCTCTCCCGTTGCGGAGCACAGGCTCCGGACGCGCAGGCTCAGAGGCCATGGCTCACGGGCCTAGCCGCTCCGCGGCATGTGGGATCTTCCCGGACCGGGGCACGAACCCGTGTCCCCTGCATTGGCAGGTGGACTCGCAACCACTGCACCACCAGGGAAGCCCCTATCTTTATCTTTTTTAGAAGCAAAGAAGTTACGTAAAAATCATTTCAGGGAAAAGAGCTCTAAGGAAGTTTTCTGGTTCTCCTTTCCCATTGTTGGATGCTCTTACAGATGTAGTCTTAACACCAAAAATATTTTTTACCATACATCTCAGAATAAAATTATGCATATTTTATTTACAACCTTCATTATATTTTTTCAAAAGATTGATTTTGAGCTCCATAATAAAGATGGCATCAATTTATATTCTCTGATGAGTTCTATTTTATTTTTTTGAAATGTTTGCTAGTTGTGTTTCACAGTACTAGACAGTTTAGCATCTAATTCAACTTTTAAGCTACATATATTACTTTGGTCCTAAATAGTGAAAAACAGTCCATTGAGGGTATATTATTTTGAACATTTTTGTTTTATCTTTCTTATTTCCCATATTTTTGGCCCACTGTAGAGAAACATTAGTCCACTAATGATAGATACAGATGGTGTCCATCTGGCATCCATCTCTAACTCTAAAAATGGAGGCATAAGGATACTCTGAAACACTAGACTTTCAAAATCAGATGTGAGCTAACAGCTCAAAGAAAAAGTTATTTGATCCATTCTGATTTTTTTTTTCCATAGTCCTCATCTTATATTACAACAAGATTAGAATAAATTTTTTTCTAAAAATAAGAGTTGTATCTTTAAGGTCACCACTTCGTCCTGTTCCAAGCCAGTTAACAAATATCAAAATCATTGATATCAACCAATCTTCCGGTTGGGGCTTATCTCAAAAATTTCTCAGTAATCACCAACATTTGAGACATCTTCCAAAGTTTTGTTCTTAGTGTATCAGTTCTTTGAATAAGAAAAATTCAAGTATCTCAGACAAGAATGAAACTAAATAAAATAGGATAATCACTGCTTCACAAAATCTCATCCTGCATTGGGTCCTAAAGGAGAAAAATGATCATGTTTCTCATCAGGGTCACCGGTAATCATAACTATCATTTAAATTCTATTTGGTTTATTTTCCCAAGATAGGATATACCATGACAATGCCCTTCAGGGATACTGCGAAGATATAAAAAAAGCTTCAAAAGAATTTTAGGTGTTCCCAGAGGAAGTGTTAACATAAATACAAAGATATGCCATGCATTTAATAAGAAAAACAGGCCTACACATTTCAGAAAGAAAATAAAAAACAGGAACAAATTCTTGAAAAAAACATTTTTGTGTAAACAATATGTAAGAAACAGAATATCAATAGCAATAATAACTTTAGTAAGCTTAATAGGGATGTTTTGAATAAATATCTAAAGGAAAAAAATAAATTATGCTGTTGCCAATGTAAAGTTTTTTTAATTGTCAGATTTTTATATATATTTTCTCATGTATATGTGCTGGCTTCTATTAACAATTTTGCTACATTTAGAGATTTTATTGTATGTATGCATGTGTGCACTTTAGTTCTTCAACTTCAAAGAAGCTAAAAGTTATCTTTTTAACTAATATTCCCATATCTCAACAATATATAAAGGCATAATGTTTTCTAGGCCTGTATCATGTGTTTGTCACTGTGTATGACAGAAACAAATAAGCTAAGTCCAAACCATTTGCTAATGAATGAAAAGAAAGAAAGCAGAAACCCTGGATATTGTTCTCACCTTGGTCTAAAAGTCAATTTGGGGAGACATTGATTGGGTCCATCACATACCCTTTATAGATGAAGAAACTAAGATCCGAAGAGGTCATGTGACTTGCTCAATGCCACAGAAAAGGCATGCAGAACACTCTTTCACTCATGAACTTTGTATAACAGAAAAAAAATGGAAATCTTGCAATATTCTGCTGAAAGAATTTTTAAAAACATGCACACAAATATTTCTTCATTAGCTTGTATCCCTTGCATCTCTGTTGTGCTTAGGATAGTAACTGCCATGCATCACGGAGTTAGTAAATATTTACTGAAAACATAAAGAAAAATTTAAAAATAAGTACAGAAGCATTGGGTCCTTTAGTGAACACTTACCAATGAATCTTGAAAACCTCACTGCATGGTTGTTGTTAATATTGAAGAACTTGAATTACCAGGAAAAGATCTAGTTTTAGTCAGTATTTTTTTTTAAATTGGAGTATAATTGCTTTTCAATGTTGTGTTAGTTTCTGCTGTACAATGAAGTGAATCAGCTATATGTATACATATATCCCCTCGCTCTTGAACCTCCTTCCTACCCCCCACCCCATCCCACCCATCCAGGTCATCACAGAGCACTGAGCTGAGCTCGCTGTGCTATACAGCAGGTCCCCACTAGCTATCCATTTTACACATAGTAGTGTATTTATGTCAAACCTAATCTCCCAATTCATCCCACCCTCCTCCCCCCCACCATGCCCACACGTCCATTCTCTACATCTGCATCTCTATTCCTGCTCTGCAAATTGATTCATCTGTACTATTTTTCTAGATTCCACATATATGCATTAATATACAATATTTGTTTTTCTCTTTCTGACTTACTTCACTCTGTATGACAGACTCTAGGTCCATCCACATCTCTACAAATGACCCAATTTTGTGCTTTTTTATGGCTGAGTAATATTCCATTGTATATATGTGCCACATCTTCTTTATCCATTCATCTGTCAATGGACATTTCGGTTGTTTCCATGTCCTGACTATTGTACATAGTGCTGCAATGAACATTGGGGTATATGTGTCTTTTTGAATTATACTTTTCTCAGGGTATATGCCCAATAGTGGGATTGCTGGGTCATATGGTAATTCTATTTTTAGTCTTTTAAGGAACCTCCATACTGTTTTCCATAGTGGCTGTATCAATTGACATTCCCACCAACAATGCAAGAGAGTTCCCATTTCTCCACACCCTCTCCAGCATTTATTCTTTGTAGATATTGTGATGATGGCCATTCTGACTGGTGTGAAGTGATACCTCATTATAGTTTTGACTTGCATTTCTCTAATAATTAGTGATGTTGAGCATCTTTTCATGTGCCTCTTGTCCATCTGTATGTCTTCTTTGGAGAAATGTCTATTTAGGTCTTCCACCCATTTTTTGATTGGGTTGTTTGTTTTTTTAATATTGGACTGCATGAGCTGCTTCTATATTTTGGATATTAATCCTTTGCCAGTTGGTTTGTTTGCAAATATTTTCTCCCATAATAAGGGATTTCTTTTCACCTTGTTTATGGTTTCCTTTGCTATGCAAAAGCTTTTAAGTTTCATTAGATCCCATTTGCTTATTTTTGTTTTTATTTCCATTTCTCTAGGAGGTGGTTCAAAAAGGATCTTGCTGTGATTTATGTCATACAGTGTTCTGCCTGTGTTTTCCTCTAAGAGTTTGATGGTGTCTGGCCTTACATTTATGTCTTTAATCCATTTTGAGTTTATTTTTGTGTATGGTATTAGGGAGTGTTCTAATTTCATTCTTTTACAGACAGCTGTCCAGTTTTCCCAGCACCACTTATTGAAGAGGCTGTCTTTTCTCCATTGTATACTCTTGCCTCCTTTGTCATAGATTAGATGACCATAGGGGCATGGGTTTATCTCTGGGTTTTCAATCCTGTACCATTAATCTATATTTCTGTTTTTGTGCCAGTACTATACTGTCTTGATTACTCTAGCTTTGTAGTATAGTCTGAAGTTGGGGAGCCTGATTCCTCTAGCTCCATTTTTCTTTCTCAAATTGCTTTGGCTATTCAGGGTCTTTTGTGTTTCTGTACAAATTTTTTGTTCTAATTCTGTGAAAAATGCCATTGGTAATTTGATAGGGATTGCATTGAATCTGTAGATTGCTTTGGGTAGTAGAGTCACTTTCACAATATTGATTCTTCAAGTCCAAGAACATGGTATATCTCTCCATCCATTTGTGTAATCTTTGATTTCTTTCATCAGGGTCTTATAGTTTTCTGAGTACAGGTCCTTTGCTTCATTATGTAGGTTTATTCCTAGGTATTTTATTCTTTTTGTTGCAATGGTAAATGGGATTATTTCCTCAATTTCTCTTTCTGATCTTTCATTGTTAGTGTATAGGAATGCAAGAGATTTCTGTGCATTAATTTTGTATCCTACAACTTTTATTAAATTCATTGATTTGCTCTAGTAGTTTTCTGGTGACATCTTTAGGATTTTCTATGTATAGTATCATGTCATCTGCAAACAGTGACAGTGTTCCTTCTTCTTTGTCAATTTGGATTTCTTTTATTTCTTTTTCTTCTCTGCTTGTCATGGCTAGGACTTCCAAAACTATGTTTGAATGATACTGGTGAGAGTGGACATCCTTGTCTTGTTCCTGATCTTAGAGGAAATGGTTTCAATTTTTCACCATTGAGAATAATGTTTGCTGTGGTCTGTCATATATGGCCTTTATTATGTTGAGATAGGTTCCCTCCATGCCCACTTTCTGGAGAGTTTTTATTATAAATGGCTGTTGCATTTTGAGATGCATCTATTGAGATGATATATGGTTTTTATTCTTTAATTTGTGAATATGGTGTATAACACTGATTGATTTGCATATATTGAAGAATCCTTACCTCCCTGGGATAAATCCCATTTGATCATGATGTATGATCCTTTTAATGTGTTGCTCAATTCTGTTTGCTAGTATTTTGTTGAGGATTTTTGCGTCTATGTTCATCAGTGATATTGGTCTGTAGTTTTCTTTTTTTGCATTATCTTTGTCTGGTTTTGGTATCAGGGTGATGGTGGCCTCGTAGAATGAGTTTGGGAGTATTCCTCCCTCTGCAATTTTTCAGAAGAATAGGTGTTAACTCTTTTCTAAATGTTTGATAGAATTCGCTTGTGAAGCCACCTGGTCCTGGACTTTTGTTTGTTGGAAGATTTTTAATTACAGTTTCAATTTCATTACTTCTGATTGGTCTGTTTATATTTTCTAATTCTTCCTGGTTCAGTCTTGGAAAGTTGTACCTTTCTAAGAATTTGTCCATTTCTTCCAGGTTGTCCATTTTATTGGCATATAGCTGCTTGTAGTAGTCTCTTATGATCCTTTGTATTTGTGTGGTGTCAGTTGTAATTTCTCCTTTTTCATTTCTAATTGTATTGATTTGAGTCCTCTCCCTTTTCTTCTTGATGAATCTGGCTAAAGTTTTGTCAATTTTGTTTATCTTCTCAAAGGGCCAACTTTTAGTTTTATTGATCTTTGCTATTGCTTTCTTTGTTTCTATTTCATTTATTTCTGCTCCTTCTACTAAATTTGGGGGTTTTTTTGTTGTTGTTGCTATTCTTCTCCCTCTAGTTGCTTTAGGTGTAATGTTAGATTGTTTATTTGAGATTTTTCTTGTTTCTTGAGGTGCAATTGAATTGCTCTAAACTTCCCTCTTAGAACTGCTTTTGCTGGTCCCATAGGTTTTGGGTCATTGTGTTTTTGTTGTCATTTGTTTCTATGTATTTTTTAATTTCTTCTTTGATTTCTTCAGTGACCTCTTGCTTATTTAGTAGCATATTGTTTAGCCTCCGTGTGTTTGTGTGTTTTCCAGTTTTTTCCTGTATTTGATTTCTAATCTCATAGTGTTGTGGTCAGAAAAGATGCCTTGATACAATTTCAATTTTCTTAAATTTTCCGAGGCTTGATTTGTGACCTGAGATGCAGTTTTATTTTTTTTTAAATAGAGATTTTATAGTATATTTTGGAAAGATTTTCATTTGAAAATGCTTAAAAACTTTATTTACTTAAATGTGTAAGAAAGTTATCTTGGAAGCCTGTTACATTGTACATCTTCTGCAAAGAAGCCAGAACAATGAAAAATTATGATAAATATGTTAAATAATATAAACAATAATTTAAGGAATTATTATGATAATGCAAACACTGAAAGTTTCTATTGACAACTGGCATTCTACATAAAACAACGGGGCTGGAAAATATTGTTTTGCTAATTCATTTTGTTTTTTTCATTTGTTTGTTTTTGTTCCAATATACTACTGCACTTTATTTTTATTCAGTGACAGGAATGTCTACCTAGATAAGCATCATTTATTTTAAAAGAAAGGAAGAAAGAAAGAGAGAAGAAAAACTAAAAGCATGAAAGTAAAAAGGGTTTTTTTAAAAAAAAATATATGACCATAAGCACAAAATAAGCTAAAAAAAAAAAAAAAAGCAAGCTTTGTGCTGATGATTCCAGAAGTGTTTGAAAGCATGGGTCCTGGAGGGAGGCTGCCTAGTTCTATGTCCTGAAACTGGCTTCCTGGTTGCATGATGTTGACAAATGACAAGACCTCTCCATACTTGACTTTCCTTTTCCCTAAAATGGGTAATAACAATACCCAATTGTTAAGACAGATGTGAGGTTTAAATAAAGTGATTAAAATACTTTGAAGATTAAATGTGTTTAAACAGAGCTTTAACAATGCCTAATAAATAATAAGCAGTGCATGTTGTCAGTATTACTATTATATAAATCTTTAGTCTCAAAGGAAGCATTACTACTATCACCATTTTGAGATAAAAGATAAAAAAAAAAGTGTCACAAAGCAAAGATAGTGATTTTGCATCTTGTCCTCCTAACCCTAATATAATTCAGCCTGCCAGACACTGGAGAGAACAGAGGAGTTAACCCAGAGCTTGATAAAAGCAAAATGCATACTTTATCCCTGATAAGTATTTGACAGATGTGATTGTGGATCTGACCAAATCCCTCTATATTTGGTACAATTTCTTTACTCCAATTATTATAGGATGACAGTGACATAACTTGAGTATAGATGTGTCAAAAATAAAGCTGATGGTCTCCAAGTAGGATGAACCTCCTCTTGAGAAAAACCTTTATATGTAGACTGGACCACTATCTGCCAGGAATGCCTTAAGGAAGAGATATGTTGGGATGTTCTGAAAGATCCCTGGCAATTCTAAAATGTTCCAAAAATCCATTCAACTTGGGTTACATATAATCTCTGATTGAAAAAAAAAAAAAAGCAAATTAAATTAACACCATAAACAATATCGCAAAAGATTCCCCAGCTTTTAAAAGAGCCAACTCTTTTTAAAACTACAAACACATTAACTGTAAGAAAATATACAGGGAATTCCCTGGCAGTCCAGTTTTTAGGACTCTGCACTTTCACTGTTGAGGGCCTGGGTTCAATCCCTGGTCTGGGAACTAAGATCCTACAAGCTGTGCGGCCAAAAAATATATATGTATACACAACTGCTTACAAGTTCATCTTATCTATTCCCTAAAGCATTTCTAATCTATGGTTGTGAAGAGTTAGCTAATAGGTCCTACACTGAGAACATAAAAATAAAATAAACAAGAACTAACTGTAGAGCTTTATGAAGACTTCTCAGACATTTTACAAATCCAGATGCCTTCTCCCTAAATTGAACTGAGTAAGATATTGCTGAAGAATCAAATCATTTTGATGGTGCATCTACTCAACAGACAGTTGTCTCTCTTCAGAAAATCACTTAATGATGTTTGGACTATTTCCACCTGTCAGCCCTGCCCCATGTGAGAGCTAACTATTTCTCCTTGTCAGAGCTGAAAAATGCCAATATTTAAGGTCTATCATCCTGAAGTGGCTAAGTCCACACTGAGAGAGTTTTACCATCTGCTGGCTCTCTTCCTTCCCTGATCACTGTGCTTAGGAAAAGAAAACATGTGTACATGTGTATGTTTTCCAAAGCAAATGAGAATGAACTTTCAAATTAAATGCCCTTCAGAAACAAATTTACCCACTTGAGCTTTGCTCACTGGCTGAGGCAACTGACAACCAAAACAGGATGTTTTTCTGAAAGGAGTGGCTGGCTTACCTTACTTTCTCATTATAAAGAGCAACCACCCACATGCGTGTTACTGTTTTGCTCCAGAGGAAGGAGGGGATTGGGGGATATATGTATACATATAGCTGATTCACTTTGTTATACAGCAGAAACTAACACACCAATGTAAAGCAATTCTACGCCAATAAAGATGTAAAAAAAAAAAAAAAAATCAATGTAGGTCACTTAAATCTCAAAAATTAAAAGTCCTTCAAAAACCCTAACGTTTTTCAGGGATCTCTGACAACTGTTTGGTCCAATTTCTAATGTTTTTTCATGTCCTTCACAAGTGACTCCACCCCCAAAATTGGTTGTATTCTTTTGTCATCTTCTTAAGAATGAAGCTAGTGTTTCCCTTTAGTTCCAACAGTCATTCCAGAAATCTCTAACAAAAAATATCTACTGTACAGTCTTCTCTGAGGTGGATGCTTTTATCTTCACTTTGTACAGTAAAAAAAGGTAGCAAGCGTTGTTGGTTAGCTCCAAAACAAAGAAATTCAGGGAACCACATTTTCCTGGCATTTCTGAACCACATTTTCCTGGCATTTCCCAGAAGAAAAAGGCCTTAAGATTTAGAATCTAGTTATAAGGCAGGATTCAGGATATACTCTGAGGTAGAAAACTAGATGAATGTCCCATTCTTTCTAATTTTTATTTATAAGAATATTTTTATTATTATAAAAATATTCCAGCTATTGTAAGACTTAGGAGAGGGCCTTCAGGCTATGGCATGAAGAGAGTGGCAAACAAACCTGCTAGAGCTCTGGCTAAGAAGAGCAGAAGTCTGAATCCTTCTTGCCTGAGACACTGCCATCACCCCTCCCCCTCCCTCACCTCCCACCCCACTCCCACCCTCCCCATGCCCCGCTCCTGATCCAGCTCAGCTCAGTCTGCAAAACTGGTAGTTTTACCAGAGAGAGTCTGTCCATGGACACCAGCAGAAGGATTCAGGAGGGGATAGGCAAGGGATTGGGGTGGGAGTGTGAGTGGGGGGCAAGAGGGTGAATCCCACAGAAAACAAAAAGGGAAAAGGTGTAGCTTTGCCAGTCTAAAGTTGAAATCTAGTTAGGGATCAATACTGGATCAGCCAAAAGTTTAATCAGAGATCAGTTCGTGTATGTGAGAGAGCCATAGATGTACTAGATAAGACTTGGCTGACCAGAAAACTATGTACGTATGCAGAGAAAGCCAGAGTAGCCCTGCAGAAAGAAAAAGCCAAAGCAGACTTCAGAACTTGCTGAACATTGAATGTGCTCTTCAACCACACACAGTTATATTAGTAGAGGGGAGAAGACTTATGGAATTGAAGCATTTGAACACAAGCTTGACCCAAAACACTAGGCTATGCAGACACAAGGGTGAGCCTTAGGAAGCCAAGCTAAAAAGAAAAATAAGAATAAAAAACTGACCAGACACATCAACAGTCATATACCAGAGGGGACACAAATTCTGCAACAACAAAAATTCAGAGACAAAGGTCAGGATCAATAGTTACTATATTATTTTAAATGTTCAGTTTTCAACAAAAATATTTTTAAAAAACATATAAGGTAATGGGAAAGTGTGACTCAGAAATAAAAGCAGTCAACAGACATTGACTTAGGAGGCCCAGATGTTGAATTTAGCAGATAAAGACTTCAACACAATTATTATAAATATGTTCAAATAATTAAAAGAAACTATGTTCAGAGAATGAAAGGAAAAAGTGATAACAATTATTCAACAGATAGGGTATCTCAGTAGATAAATAAAGGCTTTTAAAATGGAATTGCATCATCCATTATTATTATTTTAAAACTTAAAATGCCATTGATAGTCTATTTATTTTATTTTCTTGCTTATCATACTTTTGTGAACGTAAAATAGTATTTACAAAAGGTCCCCTGAAACCTATTAACCTATTTTCCAAATAATTGGCTTGAATCAAACACAATTTTTTTTTTGCCATGAAGACTTACAGGAACATATAATCCTTGTGGTTGAGGTGGGAAGGCAAGATTCCAAAATTTCATTTGAAAATTTAATCTATTTTCCAAAGAAGCAATTTCAGGTTAACAAAAACTCTCAACTCATGATGTCACTAATATTGTATTAATAGTACATGCTATCAAAGACAGAAATGCATTCTGAAAACCACCCCAGTACACTAAGGAGACATCATCTACTACAGTCCCTTACTTTCTCATTATAAAATAAAACGTAAGTAGGTACCCACTCCTTCACTTTATAAATGATGCCAAGGTCCAGAAAGTTAAAAAAAAAAAAAAAGTGTTCAAGTTCACAAAAAGAATAGAAAAATCAAAACTAGAAGTTAGATTTCCTGATTTCTAATCTAGTGCTTCTAAGGTTATTCTTGAAGTTCAGGATTTAAAATCTTTGGGATGCAATAAACATATTTAAGTGATTTAAGAATAGCTTTAGATTACCAAGAACCCAGTTAGATTATGATTAATATTATGATAAGCGTACAGGTCTCAATGTTTATTCGCTAATGTTTATTAAGCCAGGCATTATTCTGTAACATTTTATGTGTATTATCACACTTAATATTTTCATGAGGTACTTATCTCATTTACAAATGAGAAAACTAAAGCTCAGAGGTATTAAATAATTTACACAATGGTAGAAGTAGAAGAACTGAGTTTACAATAATAATCACAACTAATTATTTTGGGCATTTACTATGTGTTGGGCATTCTTCTAAGCACTTTATACACAGGAACACATTTAATTCCCATAATAAACCTGTAAGGTAGTTACTCTCAGTTTCCTCATTTTACAGATGAGAAAATGAATACACAGAGAGCTTGAGTAATTTTCCCAAGGTTATACAGGTAATAAGGAGTGATAGCAAGATTTGAACCCATGCAGAATTTCAACCTAGCCAATATGGACTTGTGCTACATAGCCTCGCTCTTACCTACTATCCTCATATTACTATTTGAAAGCCAGATTTTTAAATCACTACATTGAAAGGCCTATCATACCTCGGTATTTTTCTAGTAGTTGTTGGCTCTCTCATGGACCCTAAAAAGCAGTCTATGAATTAAATAGTTTAGGATAAAATTAACATGTTTTAACATTGGTTGCAATGATAAAAGATATTCTTGCTCTGAATTCCTCTAGCATCAGTGTCTATTGTAATCAGTGTCTTTTAAAACAGTTATTACTGACTTGTTTACATAGACAAGTCTGGGATTCATTTCCATCTCTAATATGTCATGGTGCTATGCTTAACATATATTTTTTTAGATAATTATTGAAGCATTAATTTTGAGTAGTTATATTAAAACAGAGAAAAAAATACTTTCATGGCTGATTTGATTATTTACAAATAGACATTAAGCACAAAAAAATGCAATTGTATTGTAAGGAATAACTCTATGTTTTCTATGGAGATAATAGTAAGATTGAAGTGTATTTGAATAAGATTTTTAAAGTTAAAATATGAAAGGAAACACGAGTCAGGGCAATATGAGTAATTTTGCTTATTATATTTCAGGCTACATTAACTAACACCCTTACCTCCAAAATTATTTTGGAGAATTAATAAAAAAAACAACTGATATATAAAAGATGAATGACTTTGGGGCAATTAATTTAATTCTGAGGCAAGAGAATAGTTTTCAAATAGACTTAAGATACTATTTCTTACTAGTTTTGTGGATCTCAATCACTTACAACGTATGTCAAACGGTCTTTTAAAGTATGCCATTCTTTTCTATTATAACTTTTCCATTCTAGTCTGTCAATATTTGTCCTAAGAGTCCATATGTTTCCTACTCTACAGTTTTTCAATCCAAGGATTATTCTCTTTTAATTTTTTATTTATATTTTTATTCCTTTGTGTTTCTTTCCTTTGAAATTGCATCTTTCCCCCCTTCAATCTCCCTCCTTACCCAAAATACTGCATCCTTCTTTATAAGATTTTTATCACCCCTTAGTTATTTAAAGTTTTCAGATAGCAACTAACATTGTCTACTGTGTTAATTTAAAAAAATGTTTGCACGTACATTATCTCATTCATTCTCATAACAACAATGTAAGGTATGTATTATTATTCCCAGTTAATAATAAGGGAAAAGATACTCTTTAAAGTTAATTGAACTGCCCAGAATCTTTATGCTGAAGGTAACAGAAGTAGATTTTTAACCCAGATATATTAACTCCAAGCCACATTCTTTACTACACCAAGATGGCAGAGAAGAGGAGCTGATTATTTACTTGATTAAATATTAATCTACATGTTTAATGACAATCTGCTATATGCTCTGGACTTTAAACACAGTGAGAGAGCCAATTATTCAATCTAATAACTATTGAGAACCTACTAAACAAAGCTGTATATTGCACAGAGCTTGAAGCTGAAAGAGAAATTAAGAAATTAAAATCCATACTCCCTCTTTTAAAGAGATCACACACTAAATGATAAAGTTGGCTATGCATGCATGAAAAGAAAATAAATGCCTGATATTAAGTGCAGAATGATGCCTTTAGATAATTAAATGCCACAGGAATTTCATGAAAAAAATAAAAGATCACTTTGAGTTAGAAGGTAGGAGAAAATGTAACACACGTGGATGGACCTAGGTGGACCCTAAATGATGGTGCTTTGCAGAAAAGTGGACAGCACAGAGAAAACATTCTAAGAAATGGAATGGGCCAGGATACAGAAGAAAGTACAAAGGCATGTCAAGGAAGTTTTAAAGATCCATGAAGACATAAGTAATGGCTACTACTAGGATGGGGACATAAAAATATTACCAAGTGCTAAGTTATCAGAAGAACTGTAGATCATATGGAAGACTGAAAATGTGAAACGCACCAACGGTTCCAAGCATATACAATAGCTAGCCAAAATGCAGCAAAATTATTTTTAATAAAGCTGAACTTTTAAACAGAAAAGAGCAAATTTTAGGTGTCAGAAATGAAGCGAAATTTCAGATCTATAGCAAGTTGGTAATTGCATTATATTTGAGGCTTGGGACATGGGATGGTTAGTAAAATCTTATAAAGATCTAGGCCACAATCATTGTGCAGGGCAGGGAGTTGGAACAGGTCTTCTGAATAACACTGAGAAGCAGAGAGCTGCTGTGCCATTAACAGGAACCAGAAATACTGCAACACACAGTAATTTAGCCCAGAACTGAGTACTCCCCTCCCCACAACAGTAAGCTATGAGCAGGGATAGTGTCCCCCAGGAGAAATCAGATCCCCAAATCTGAGTGACACACAGATGTGTAGCCCAAATACATACCATATATATGATACAGAAACAACAGACTGAGAATATAACATAAAAACTGGTCCTGAGCTACTAAAACCCTTCCTGTCTGGGATAGGAAAGAGTTTGCTATAATTGAGAACAAGCAAGAAGGCAAAGGATGGAATAGAATCCATAAAAGAAGAACAGGATATCATTAAAAAAAAAAAAAAGGTCGACTGGGAAAAAATATGAAATGTCCAGGATTTAAGAAAGATGTGCTCCCTTATCTAGAAAAGGCACACAGGGAATTCCCTGGTCAGGACTCCTCTCTATCACTGCCGACGGCCTGGGTTCAATCCCTTCAATCCCTGGTGGGGGGAACTAAGATCCCACAAGCCATGTGGTGCGGCAAAAAAAAAAAAAAAAAAGGGCACACAAAATCCAGTAGGGTAATATAAAGAAATTTACTCATAGATATATCAAGCCTGGAAAATACTTTGCCATTGTCTCTCTGTTCATTCTCAGTCTTCTCAGCTTCTGTAAAATTTTATTAGCAATACACAGGAGCTAATCCTATATGGAATGTGTTTTAAGTTTTCCTTAATAAACTGTATTCTGGGTGATAGCCTCAGTTTTATCTTCAAACTGACTATCTATTCAGATGTACTTAAGTTGATCCTTTAAACTATTTAGTATGTATTTTACAATTCAATTACTATATATATGTATATATACATATATATATATACACACATACATATATATTTCCCATTCAAGAATAGGGTTAAAAAAAGACATTGTAAGGTATAAAAGACTTTAAAAGTTTACTGGTAAAGACACTTGCTGAAATAACTAGTAAAGGATGTATTTCAACACAAAGGAAAAAAAAGAAATTAAACCCCCCAGAAAGGGAATAACAAGAAACAATAATGAACAACGGAATTAGTCAAATAAAAAGATAAATGGGACTGGGTGAGGGCATCACCAGAACCAAGAAGTGCTGTGAGGTACTGTAAATATTTGTTGTTAAATTAAACAAAATAAGTATTGAATTACATAAATAACTATATTTTTAGGATTTAAAAGCAAGGTGCAATAATGATAATACAATGGAAAAGATGGCAGGTTTGGAGGGAGATTAAAGCACTCAGGTTCTTATACTTGTTAAGGGACTGATCATCTTTAGACTTTTCTGAAAAATAGTAAAGTTGTGTGCATTTAGATATTTTAAATATTTTGGGAAGGCCATTAAAATGAATGTAATAGTATATAGAACTTTGAAGCCAGAAGAAGAAATGAAGAAAACTCCATTAATCCAACACACTCAGAGAAAGAAAAAGCAGTCAATAAATAGATTAAAATAAAATGATCAAAGTAAGTGTAAATATATCAGTACTTATAAAAATAGAAGATGGGTGTGTGGGCAAGGAGGAGCATCTGAGGAAGATTTCCTTGGGAAAGTAGTGCTGAGATTCCCAATTCCTCCTTCCTAAGAGTGTATGTGTGCATGTAGTAGGAGGGTGGTGAAATGATGAATGATTACCCCCTTCCATCTAGAAGGGTTTGGCTTCAACAGGACACCAAGAGTGCTTCTTTTCCCAGGGACTGAGGCATGACTCCTGCTTGAGACATTGCCAAGTTGCAATTAAGACTAACTAACAGTGGTCCTGGAGGCAGGAATGTGCTGCTGCCCCAGGACTGGACCACCCTCCCAAGGGTCTGTATAGGTCTAGGTTTTATGGCTATTTCTCTCAGACCAGTTATAGACCACATGGACAGAGAGCAGGGCTAGGGCCATTTTAAATACTACCCTAGAAAACTGCCTTGAGAGAGGAAGAATGAGGGGGATCAGTAGCATGAGCTGTGTGGTGCAGACCACCTGCAAAGTAAAGGCTGTAGGAGGACCCCTAAATGTGGGGAACAGAATGCTCTGCCTGATGCTTGACAGTTACAGGTGAAAGATCCAGAATCTCAGATCCCACAAGAGTATCAGCTTTAACCATCTGCCAGATGCAGAGAGCACAAAGCCACCCAACTAAGAAGGAACTGCCCTATCTCATCCTTCCTCCCTTCCTCACTGACAGCCCCCACGAAATGCTGGCAGACCAAGCAAGCAGCTATCAAAGAAAAAGTGGGTCTCTTTTAATCAAAAGAAAATGCTTTTATTAGCATAAATACTGGGGAAAAACAGACTTTTGAATAAAAAGCATCAGTGGGGATTAAGGATATAAAATAATGATAAATGGAAAAAACCACTAAGAAGATACATTCATCGTGTAATTTTATGCACCTAACAATGTGATATTGAAATACTTCAAATAAAATTAACAGCATTATTAACAGCATTATGGGCTTCCCTGGTGGTTGAGAGTCCGCCTGCCGATGCAGGGGACACAGGTTCGTGCCCCGGTCCGGGAAGATCCCACATGCTGCGGAGCGGCTGCGCCCGTGAGCCATGGCCGCTGAGCCTGCGCGTCCGGAGCCTGTGCTCCGCAACGGGAGAGGCCACAACAGTGAGAGGCCCGCGTACCGCAAAAAAAAAAAAAAAGAATTAATAGCATTACAAGAACAATTCGAAAAAGAGTCTCACTAAATCTTTCTTAAAAAGTGATACATCAAAAAGCATAAAATAAGTACAAAAAATAATTGAATAATATATTCATCTATCAATCAAATAGTTGTATGAGGGAATTCTGTGTCTTAAAAAATAAAGAATACACATTATTTTCAAGAATTGAATATTTATTTAAATTGCTGAAAGGCCAGCATAAGAAGGAAGTTTTAGCAAAATCCAGAGATAATACAATGTAGATCATATATTAATCTATGAAAGATAGCAAAAGAAAATTTTTTACTATATTACTCTTACAAATTCTAATTGAGTTATGGATTAAAATGTATTTATGTTTTAAATATCTAGAGATATAAAATACTGGAAATGGTACAGATTAAAACTCATCTAAACTATTATTTAAAAGGAAATTTATAGCCTTCAATAAATACATTAGGGGAAAATGGAAAAATAACGAACCAACATTAAATTCAAGAAGCTAAAAAGGAAAACTGAGTAAATTCAGTGAAAATAGTAAGAAAATAACAGAATTGAAATTAATGAAGTAGAAAGTAAAGTAACATTAGAGATCATTTTTTATGCTTAACCTTTGAAAAGATTAATAAAATGTATTTCTGGAAAAATTGATTAGAGAAAAAAAGGATAAGAGCAAATAAATATTACAAAGGAAAAAGAACATAACTACAGATAAGGCCATAATTTAAAAATATAAGGAAGTTCTACAAGCAATGTTATGCCAATAATTTTGAATTCTTAGATGAAAAAATAGGAAAGGCTATTCAATTTATTTTTAAGACTAGAACAAACTCAATATTCAGAGCAGAATTAAATGTCAGTTTTCCTTAAGCACAAAAATCCTAAATAAAATATTATCAAATCAAATTCAGAAATGTCCGTAAAAAAACATCATGACCAACCAAGTGGGTTTTCCAAATAATGCAAGGATGATTCTGCCGGGTTTAGGGAAGGCCACTCTGAGAGATGTACCACTCTGGCATGCAGATTATTTCAAGCTGAAAACAAGCAAGACCCAAAAGACTCAGGAAGAACCTTTGAACTTCCCCCTAACTGCTTAAAACAAACCTTAAGATAGAAGGCCTGTTCCAGGAAGGAGCTATCACCATAGATAACTGTCGTAAAGTATGAACTAGGTGTGGTAGATAGGAAGGAACCTAGCAAGGTCCTTTTAATCAAAGTTCTCTCTGTGTCCCATTGTCTCTAGATGGCCCAGCAAACATTCATTTAACAAACATTAATTCTTTCAGTCTTCCTGTAAATTATTTTACTTCCTTTTGAAGTTCCAGACCACTACCTCCTTATCCTTAGTCCCAAATGACGTAGCTACCTCATCTTGCCTTACTATCTTTGGAATTCAAACTTACATGCATTCCCCATACGTATGTAATAAATTTGATATTCTCCTGTTAATCTGTCTTATGTCATTTTAATTATTTGACCAGCCAAAAGAATTAAGAGAAGGGGGGGAGGGGTGGATATTCCCCTCCCCCACAAGTCTAAATGAGAAAATCCGTTATTCTAAGATCTTCATTGAATGGTTTAAGATGGAAAAATCCTATGACCTTGTAAATGTTTGCCATATAGCATTCAATAAAATTACTCATTTGTGAGTAAAAAACAAAAAACAGTCTTAATCAACTAAGAACAGAAACACTTAGAGTAAACATTGCATTTAATAGTGAAACTTTAGAAGCATTCCCAATAAAGTCAGGAGGGATTCTTTGAGGTACTAATTAGACCAAAAAAAAAAAAAAGTTAAGAAAACTGGCCTTAATGATGAAATAAAGGGGCATTTCCTTTTCTCAATAGCTCTGTGAATGGGCAGCCCACAAATTCCACACACAGACTTTCTATTGATGGCAATGGGATTAGTGTGAGGTTTAAGCACAAAACAAGCAATTAAGATCCACCCTTTGTTTAAAAGATTTCCTATGCAAGATGTTAAACAGAGGCAGGAGCTCTGTCATCCTGTTGGAGAGACAAGGCCTCACATTTAAAACCTTATGAACTCTTCAGGTGATCAAACTTGGTGCACTAATAAGTCAGGCGGAGTAACATAAGTCCCAAACATAAAAGTTTTTCAATTTTAAAAGCTTTCTTATGGTCATTAAACATTTCAGACAAATACTCATTATGAACTAATTGGTAGCAAATGTTCATTTGAAAATTTAAGCTGTTTTTGAGTTATAGTGGTTTGGTTTTGAGACTTGAAAACTAAAATAATGAGAAAAAAATTGTGTGAGCATCTTTCCACACTTCAAAATTTCAATCAGCAAAACCTATTGTTATTTAGATGCCAACTCTGAATAAAATAAGCCTTCTAATCCCAGAGTTAGGGAAGCTTCTCTAAATTCTTTATATCATGAAGATAATTTCTTCTGCTGTGTCCCCTCCTTTTTCCCACTGTCATTCTCAAGATCTGTTGAGACACGTTTGTGAAATTCTCCTTAAATTTTGAAATCTTGAGGATTGGAAACGGGCATTTTCTGTAGAGATGCCTACCCATTCTTAGGATTCCTTTACCTTCTCCTGTTGTTCTATAGAAACAAAATTTCTGGAGCATCATGGTATGAACTAATCTAAGTATCTCAGTATCTCCACAAATAGTTTATCAGCATATTATTAAATCCCACTATAGCTTCTTTATCTCACTTATTTTATAAATATATATTTCATCTATTTCTCCAGTGAGTCTACTTTAAAGAGTAGCTGCTTTCATTGTGACCACAAAAGGTGATAAATGTTTATGCAGGAAGGTTACAGAACATTAAGAAACTACCAGCATATATAAACTATCTGATTTTCTTTTTGTAATTACCTTTCCATGGTACTGGTCTGTGTTGAATTTAACTGCTATTGTATTATCAATTATTCTTTTTTATTTTCCTCTGGGATATTTTTCCTTTCCTCCTTGTTAGGCTAAATAGTTTGTCATCAACAAATTATTTCCCCTTGCTACTCTTATTGTTAATATATTTGACCCAATTATCCCCACAGAAACACACTTATAACACCTTTCTATATTCAGAATTAGCTATCCATTCTCATTCTTCATTCCTTATTTCATATCAAGTACAAAATTCATAATTTGACCTCTATTTTTTGCTCCTGTGTACCAACCACCAGTCAATTTCTCTTCTAAGGAAATTGAGTTAAAGTACCCTTTCTGCAACACAATAGATTCTATTCATGAATATTCAGAAGTCACCATTATTTATCCTTCTTGGAAAATTCTAACACCTCATAGAATCATGAAAGTGAAAAAAATTCCTCTGAGGTCAGCTAGTCCATGTTCTTACCTGTGAGATTAAACTATTCCAGAGTGATTAATTCTTAAATGATTTTAAAATAAAACAAAGAAACTAATTTTCAGTTCTTATTTTTGTCTTCAGATTCCAAGACTCTGGAAAGGTGTGGAAAAAAGTGTTTTTGGTGTTAGGGTGCTGAAATTGAACATTGGATACTATAAACATGATTCTGCCATAATATGAAACCCTTCTAAGTTTCCTAAAAAACGAGTGCTACTGGTGATGACAACACTTTCCTTCCATAAATAGCATTATCAGAAATAGTTGAAAGGCTAGGTTATTTTATTGAGTCAAGCAACCAACTCAATTGATTTATATAAACCAATTATTCTATTTGTTTCACTTCATTTTCACATTTTCCATCTATTTTATTCCCATTTTTTTGTTCTCAGTGTCAGAGGTTGATTGGTTGTACCTCCTCTGACACTATCAATTAGTAAACATCACCATTTGTAAGTAAAATGGAGTTATAGAGAGAGATTAAGTTCTAAAATCATCACACAAGGTAAAAATCTCAGAGGCAAATTTTCTGCAAACCTGTTATGAGATCACCACATTGAAGACTGTTCTGCTGTCTCCATAAATCCATCTCATCCTGTTTTTCTCCCAATATTGAAAGAATTGGTAGTTTTGTTTTGTTTTAGCTGTTAAGTAGGTTACTTGTGGCTGAAGGCCAAGGGCCAAAGGAATTTAACAAAAATGAAAATAACTCATAACCCTGGAATTATATAGCATGACAAGGTTCTCAGTTTACAGAACCATATAAAACCCAAACTGATTGGGAGATCAGCAAAGTTATATATCTCCTGATGTTTATTCCTGGATGTTTATACATATTCTCATTGAGTGGGATGTCAGGCAGAACTGCCTACTGTATTTAAATAATAGTAATTGTTGTTATTATTATTGATAATAATGAGGGCATATAACTGAGTTAAAGTAGGTTAAAGGCACATGTGTTGTATCTTCACCATACTTCATTGAAATTGCCCATGCTAACCTCACCAATGGATTATTTTCAGTTGCTGGAACTCTGCTACAGTTAACATTACTACAAGTTTCCCTTTCTATTAACACTACCCTTTCTTGGTTTCTAGAATACTATTCTTTTCTGATTCTTCTGCTACCTCTATGGTACTTATACTGAGTCATTATGGGTTTCTTTTCCTGAAATCATGCTTAAATATTACCGTTTCTTTGATTCTTTTCTCTTACCTCCTCACAGTGTCAGTTACCATCTTGATTATCCTGATTTCCAAATGTATAATCTCTAACCCGAGCTTTTGACTCATATATCTTATTGTCCACTTAACATGTCCACCTGGATGTCCCATAGGCACCTTAAAACTAAGCTCATGATCTTTGCTCAAACCTTCTTCTACAACATTCCTTCACCTATTAATAATTCTACAGTTTGTTCAATTTCTAAGTCTAGGAAACTCAATCATTCCAGCTTTCTTTTATGCTATCAAATCCTATATAAAATTAGTCTCTGCATTCTGTCAGTGCTAACTCTTGAATATTTCTAAAACCTGTTCCACTCTCTGTGGTTACCACCTTAGTTCAAGCCAATATTGTTTCTTTCTTGGATTATGACAAGAGGTTCCTCACTGATCTCCCTGATACCTATCTTGTTCCCAAAATGCCAGCTGCAATAATGCCACCAGGATAATCTTTTGAAAATGTTTAATAAAATATTATTGTTATGGTTTAAATTGTGTTTCCTCCAAAATCATATATTGACATTCTAACCCCCAGTACCTCAAATTGTGAATTTATTTGGAAATACAGTCATTGCAGATGTAATTACTTAAGATGAGGTCATGCTGGAGTAGGGTGGGCCACTATGCATTATGACTGGTGTTCTTATAAAAAGGGGAAATTTGGACTTAGACGTATGTCCACGGGGAGAACATTCTGTGAACTTGTAGCGGTCGGGGTGACATATCTACAGCCAAGGAATGCCAAAAATTATTAGCAAACCATCAGAAACTAGGGGAAGGCATGGAATAGATTCTTCCTCATAGCTGTCAGAAGGAACCAGCCCTGCCAACACCTTGATCTCAGATTTCTAGCCCCCAGAACTGTAAGACAATAAATTCCCATTGCTTAATCCACCACCCAGTTTGTAGTACTTTGATAGAGCAGCTCTAACAAACTAATATAACAATCATATAATATTTCTACACTCTAGATCTTTACCCATTGTCTATGGTATCAAACACAACGAGCATAATATATAAGACCTAACATGCTTTTGGCTATTTACTCCTTCACTTTTGTTTCTCACTGCTTTCCTGTTTACTACAATTCATTTCTCTCATTGTGACATGCTAATATATTTTTGTGTTTGGTTGCCTTCTGCCTGATGCCTTTCCACCATCATTCACTGGGTAATTTCAACCTATCCATTATGACATGTGTATGGCATTCTCTGTGAAATATTTCAAGGCAGAGTTAGATTTCCATCCTCTGTTCTCCCGCCACCTCCTTTTTTGTGGTGCTTACCAGGACATTTTTCTACCTTCATTGAGTCTCCCTGCCCACCCATTCATCCCCTACAGGTTGAATTCTTTAAGAGAAGAGATTTTGACATATTCATCTGGCACAGTGGAAGCTAAACCAATATTTTGAACAGAGAAATGAGTCCAGACATTCTTCAACCCTTTCTCTACACATTAAGCAACCTTTCTCTTTCTCATCAGGGTGCCTAGATACTCCATGCATCCATTTTTAGTTATTCTACTTTATAGTTAAAAGGTTAAAATTATTCTTATTATTTTGTTTTAGGCAGATAATTTTTTTAAGTTGATAATTATTTACAAGCTAGAGAAAGAACATGTTATAAACATATTTTTAAAGTCCTATTGGCCAGGATTCATAAATTTTTTAACATTCAATGCAGAAAATCATTAGGCAGGGGAATAAAGTAAAATGGTTTTACCCTATCAAATGTCTTTCCAACTCAGACCTCTGGTTTAGATCCTAATACCAAACTGTACCTCACAGCAGTGGGCAATACTTGAAGTTTAAAATGAAATTCAATAATCACACAATGTTCTTGGCTAGAAGTGCATTGCTATAGCAGCAATATCGTCAAATGGAAGGAGAAAGAGAGACAGATTATCCAATACAGCATTGCACTTAATACTTGTTTAGCAAATATTTGCTTTAGCAAATAGAAGTAAAACAGCTAATAGACACAATTCTGGACATAGGTAATAATATTTTTTCCTTAGAAAGAAATTTAATATAATCATAATATAATACGTATGCATTATTACTCTAGGGAGCCAAAGTGTGCAATCACTGGCAGAAAGATGTGTTAAAATTTTGCTCACTATGGTGCTTCACACTATGTCCTGCCAAATGATTCATCGCTCAAAGCTGAGTTTGCCTTTTGTTATTTGATTAATGTAATTCCCATAGACGATATCCTTTAAGAAATAAATTTTCAAAATAGTATTTTGTTTGGAGTTAGGATTTCTGGATTCTGGTCCCAACTCTGTCACCAACAAATTACATAAGCTATAACAAGCATATTGAACAATATACACCCTGTCGGGTACACTCAGTACAATTTTTTCCAACCTCTGCCTAGATCTTCATTCTGCATTGATTAATGAGATTTTGGTTGAGACCTCTTGGCTTCCTAGGTTTTTATGTGATATGAAGAGTCTCATCTTGGTCACTAAGACTCATTTTTCTATTATAAAACCTAGTCTAGTCCACTTTAAATGTCAATTCTCATCTAGTCTCCAAATAAAAGTCTCTATCTGCCTTGCAAGTTCAGGCTTGAACCATACTACAGAGGAGAGAAGATGATCTTTTGCTCTTTTACTCTTTCTAGATCTTTTGTTATATTTTTCTGACTCACTCGCCTGCCTCTAGATGTCCCATTTTTCACTGGTATCCTGGGGAAGAAAAAGAATATTGGAGGAAAAAGAACAAAAGTCTTATGTGTATACCTTCTTGACAGGTAGCCACAGATGACTCCAATAGGCTGGCACCCAAATTCATGCTCTTTTGTGGGATACCCATATGGTTTCTTTAGAAGCCTGCATAGAAAACATTCATACTATTCTCCCACTGATGCCCTTTCTGGGTGACTATATTTGTCATATTTTGCTAGGTTGTGCAGTGGCAACAAACAGGCTCATATCTTAGTGGCTTACAATAACAAAAGCTTATAACTAATTTACATTACATGTCCTCTGTTTGCTAGCATCATCTTTTCTCCCAGCTTCTTTATTCTGGGACTCGGGGATTTGGAAAGAAGCAGCAGCCCTTATCTGCGACCTGCTGCTGCCATTACAGAAGAAACACAAGATGACCCTTAAGGTTTTAAGTGAGAAGTATTACACGCCACTTCTGCTGACACTCCTTTAGAAAAGCGAGTCAGTGTAGAAGCATGGAGTCTATAGGGCAAGAAATATGACCCTTTTCCGAGGTAGGAGCACAAATAAAACAACCTTCCACCATGACCCCTTACACCGTGACCCCTTTCATTGTTAGTTCCAGAAAACACACTCCATAGCCTTCAACTATTGATTGCAGCAACTTCACTTTGTCATGTCATGCTCTTGCATGAAGTATTTTCAAGTTGGCTCCAAAATGACTACCTTTCACTACATCTACTTAATACCTGATATCTGTTCACAACATCTACTTGGCCCTGGATTCATACATTATTTTCATGCCAAATAATAGGAAGGCATGGTTTCTTTCTGCTACGATCTCTTCTCACCTTTTTATTGGTAGCTGCTTTAACCTGACTCACACAGTTAAAATTAATCAGGAATAAGCAGGAACTAGAATATATGCTCATTCTGCCCCTGAACTCAAGATGTCAGTTTCTCCAAAGCGCTTTCTTATCATGATCTACTCGGTGTACCAAGAAATAGGCCTAAAAGTTTCTGATGCTCAGCAAACATCCAATGAAATGCCAGTGTTCCCTTGTTTAGGAAACTCTTGGTTTACTATTTGGCATTTTTTTGAATCCTTTGTTTTGTGAGCAGGAGAGCAGCCCCTGTCCTTTCCTTAAAGAGAAGGTGAAATGCTTCCAGACTCACACTAGGCAGAAAACACATGAAATACATAAACCTATTCTTCAATAAGCTCCAGTCTTCTGTTCATATAGCCTGAGAGTCATCTTGAGGATAAGAGTTGAAGGACCCAGTTGGTCACCTCTTCTTTAGCTCTGGAGGTGGTGTCTGGCATCTCCTTGAAAGTCCTTAAAATATGGAGATTCTTAATGCCTATTATTCATAACTTTGGGAATTTAGCTAAAAACCAGACATACACGTACACATCCTTCAATATCCTTTTTACATATCTGTGAGCTAGAAAATTAACCTATTCAGGACTTAGTTTTCTCAAGTGGGAAAGAGTACTGTTAACTGTACAGCACTCTAAGTCATGTCAAAACCAATAAGAGAGCTGGGGACACACTTTGAACAGGAGATAAGACACTTTGATCCTGGACTTGTTTGCATGCTAGTAACTAAGGGTAGAATTCTTTTGCAAAGCAGTAAACACATTTTCTGAACTATTGCACTTTTTAGAATGGCAGTTTCTGACTAAATGAAACACGCTTCCAACTGTACCAATCAAACATGTTAAGTCCCTGTTAGGTCGATTTTAAAGCACTTCTAATTCTATGAAAACCATAATGCTTATGTACTTCAGAATTTTCCATCCTCAACTACTCCTTTCACATCATAAGAAATCTACTTCATTTAAAATAAATAAAATATTTTAAATTAAGTCACAAAAGATTCAGAGACCTCGAAATTCAGTCCAGTTTTTTGAAACTACAACTGATGAAAAAAATAAAAAATTCTTTTGCCAACTTAAGTTGTGTTACATTCTTAATTTTATTTAAATGTAGGTATTTTGTAATTTCCACTTCCTTTCATATGCAAAAAAGAGCTGTGTGATGGGGATTATGGACATAAAGCTTCCTGAATTAAATGTATCCTGCCAAAGTTGGTTTGTGCATCATGCTTACCATTTATGACCAGCACAAGGTACATCTAATCTGATGCAGACACCTTGGGCCTCTATCATCAGGTTGTGGGCATAGTATATAATTTAAAGGAATGCACAGCTTACATGTTACAAAGGCCATATAAAGAAAGAAGAATCAACTTCCCACTAGAAATGCATATAAAAATTTTCAGTTTATTTAATGCATTGGCAATCTTATTTCAGGTTTTATAGGGAATTATTTTCCTCTTTTGAAACAAAATATTACAGTAAAACTGGTCTCCCAGTAATTACACATTTGTTCATTTTAACATGTCCCCATGGTACCTTCAATACTATGTAAAATTCTCTTTAAAGTATCAGTCCTCAACTGAGAATATGTAATTTTCAAGCACATAGTGGCTTAAGTGGTTCGTAAACAGCCACCATACCTGAAAAATTAACACTTAAGAGTGGAAGGAATTTTAAGAGTCAAAGGAGCTCATGCAACAGGTACCAGCAAACTAGGAGAAATAAAACAGGAGGAAAAATTAGTATTTTTTTAAAAAGTTAATTAACTGCCTCTATTTGTTGACTGTATTTAACATTTGACAGTTTAAAAGCTGTCATACTAGTGGTAGGTACTGATCAAAATCACACAGGAAGTTCAGAAAATGTGAAGGCACATAAAGAGACCAACTAAAAGAACTCCACATCCTATTTGTTTGCTCATATAGCTTTCCTAGGGGTGGGGGAGAGGAGAAATTGATATAAAGACTCTACTAGGCTTCTTTCTAGAAGAAATAAAAAATTATATTGGTAGCTGTAAGGTAATTAAATTAATGAAATTTAAAAATTAATGAATTTTTATCCTTTGCTATATTGAAAGAAAAATGACTTCCTGGATAACATAAAGAAGCAGCCTAAGCATGAAATGGAAAGGGAAGAGGTTTTGAGAAGGCAGAGGGGAATTAAACTAGATCAAATACAATGGAAGAATTTTACACAAAGGAAGAAGAGAAGGAGAAGGAAATTTGATCCACTGGAGGGATCCTTTGGGAAGAGATGTATAATTTCTGGAAAGAAAGCAATATGCCTTACTTCTTTGAAATGACAAAAGGGTCTTCTAGAGTTCGAAGAACTTAGTTACTGGATCTACAAGGAAGAAACAGGAGAATGGAGATAGCAATTTGTATAACTTACATAGATAATCAGTAGTTGTTCTTGTTTCCTGAAATGAATACCATCATCTCCATGCAGAGTCCACTGGGACATACCAATTTACTGGCCTAGCACTGTACCTGGAACAATGATCACCCAATAACTGTAGTTTGAAGTAGAATAAATAAATGAATAAATCCTCTGACTCACCATCACTTACTTACAATGTTGAATAGGGATAAATGAAATTAACAGAAGAAATTTATGAAATAGTTCTAGGAATTAGAGCTCTAAGCAGAAAACTAAAGGATTTGTTGATAGGAAGGTGTCATCTATGTTCCCATTTTAGAAGAGTTGGGGATTTTGTAGCTAGAAAGAAGATTGGAAAAATAATGGTTAGCTAAATAAATAGAGGTACAGACAGGATCTGGTTGCTGCACCAGGGATTATTCTTCCAGATTGATGAACACCTGGCTATGGAATATATTGCACTGAATCATCTGCCAGGTTTACACTAACTTTAAAATCAAAGTCTAAGGGATTGGAGAATCCAATCCCTTGACAATCCCTGTCAAATAAAACTATAAAACTAGATATAATGACGGACATCAGCCATGACAAAAGAACAAGCTATGCCATTGGTACAGAAAAAAGAATTCATAATTAAAATGACTAAAAAGAGGGTTAGGAATTCTACTGGCTATTCAAAGCCCAGAGCATCAACAATATTTGGAGTATAATTCAAGATAGTAAACCACTAAGATTTAAAACATGATCATAACAAAGTTGTACTTTGTTCTAGTAAAGCCTTGGAAGAAGAAGATGTAGATGAACTCCACATATGAAGATGTAAACTTGTGTGGAACTCTTTAATTCTGCCTTTGAAAACATGAAAGCAAACATCTCAGTGAAGGTAAAGAAGAGAGAGAACAAGGTAAAATGTTAGAGAGAGTGTTCTACAGCCTTTATTGAAAGAAGGTTTTGGTCCTACTCTCAGAACTAGAGTGAGCTTGGACCCTGGAATTGTGCCCAGGGATGGCCCCAAGGTAGGGGTCCAGGGCTAGTCATATCGGGAACAGTGTTTACCTAAGAAGTTAAAGGCCTTGTAACTGGAAGAAAAACTGGATCTTAGTTGAAGGAAAAGAGTATTGAATGGCAGATTTAAAGATCAAGACAAGACAGAAAAGAGGAGCAGTCAGAAGCTGGAAGGATTAAGGGTGAGCTTGTATATTATGGAAAAGTTTGTGATAAGCAATTCACAATTAAAGCAACAGAGAGCAAGAGACTGTTTGTATTACCATCACAGGGGATGTTTGGTGCATGAGAGGTGGGTGTGGGCAGGAATATTAACTGGTGGCAGAGGCAGCAGCTTAAAAGACTCAGAGAGCATGGGCCTGAAAAAGAAGACAAATAAAATTGTGTGGGGAATTTTCAGCTTCCCTGCAATCTGTTAAAAGTCTCATTCCATTATGAGAAAAGGCATTTTGACATCATCATGTGAAGCATAAATTTTAGAATCAAATAGGCTTGATTTGGAACCTGGCTCTGCAGGGCTCTGTGATGTTGGGTAAGAAATTAATCTCTACATTGGCCACAAATTTCTCATCTGTAAAACGGGAATTATAATAATGGTAAATACACCACTGTGATAACAGGAAGGTTAAATAAATCTTTAAAGATTTCTACCATGCATATAGTAATCCCTCTATGAATATTAGTCTACTCTTATGATTAATATTCAGCTAAAAGGAAATGATCTGAAAAATTCTTTATTTGCCTTGAAGTAAATTTTTTTCTACCAGAAGTCCATCATTCTTAAGGAAGACTTGGTTAGAGGAGTGGAAATGCGAAGACCTTTGGAAAAAGTTATCTTGTCCTGTCATCTGAAAGCAGTGCTGTTCTAATTCCATGTACTTAGGAGGCACCTGAAGGTCTTTTTAACATGTCCATTGTGATTCAGCTGGCCTAGCATGGAGGCCTGAGAGTCTGCATTTCTAACAATCCCCACCATGATGCTAATGATGCTGGTCCATGTACCTCACTTTGAATAGAAAGGCCATAGAATAACTTCAAATGAGTAAAGGAAACATGGCAGGATGTCAGACATGTAACATGGATTTCAGGAAAGCCAATGTCAGAGGCAGCAGAAATATTGGTAAGATTTCCTGGATCGAAATGAAGACAGCACAAATTCAAAATCAATGGTACAAAATGTAGTTTTTAAGAATGAAATTCTGACTCTATAATCTCAATAATCCTGAAGGGGATTTCTATATAGCCACAAGCCTCAATTTCAAAAAATAACATACACAGAAAATCAAAGAAAGAAAAATAACTAAGGAATAAGAAGAGAGGTCTAGGCCTGAAAAAATAATATTGGTAAGCTGATGAATCCTAGAATTTACTGAGGTTTCTAAAGCCACCTAAAATTAATTTTTTTTGCAATACAATATTTTAATTTAGTAATGGATACATGCATAGAGGCACCTACTCTATTTGAGACTTTATCATATATATTGCATTGTGCGACATGCTCTGGGGAATGTAGCTGATAGAGAGCAGCAACTATCAGGTGCCCCTTTTCTTTTTTCTTTGCAAAAAGAAAAATTGGAGTGTAAAGTCCAGTTCTGTTCATAGAAAGGTAGCTTGTATTAGACTTAACCACTCATCCAGAAACAATAATAAAAATATGTAAACCATATAAAAGCAATTATTTTAAGGACTGGAGAGCAACCACAGGAAGAATCATGGCAAGAAAAGAAGCAGACTAGGAATAAAGGGCTGAATAATGTCCCCCCAAAATTCATATCCCCCTAGAATATCAGAATATGACCTTATTTGAAAATATTTTATAACGACACTAATCACCATAAAGATCTTCATATTGTTCTTTTATAGTCACACACATTCCTCTATACCCTATACCCTTCCTTAACCCTGGCAAACCCGAGATTTTTAATAATCTCTAAGTACACTTTAATATACCCCCAATCTAAATAACCAATGGAATGAAGATTTTGAAGATATCCATTGTAAGAGGAAAAGAGTAGCCTAGTCATACTATGTGTCTGTTCACAACTCGTATTTTAGACACGGTATATCATTCCTATAAAATTAATTTTTAGAGATATTTTTACAATAAGAAGAACACAATGAAATAGGCTCTCTATAAAAAGATTAACTTGTCAACACATTATAGAAAGAATACCAAACTCCTCAGTTTTCAGCTTGCTTCTAACCATGATCTACACTCTAGAAAGTAAAGAATTAAAATTGGTACAATGGACAAGAAGCTAGTTAGTGGTGGGACTACTGCATTATAGCACACAATTTCACTAAATGAGGTCAAGAGTTTCTGTTTCAACAGATTATATTTCATATTAATTAGAAATTGCTGAACAGAATCTTTGTGAAACCATGATGAACATAAAAGTTCTAGAAGACCCTAAATCACTAAAACTTGTGCTACTTGTTTTAATAGCAGTTTCCATGAAGCATTGTCTAAAAGACATAATGCTAATCCTTGGCTGGATTTAAGACATTTTTAAAAAGATAATTAATAAAGACAAAGTATTTTTTCCAATATTTTTCTTCTTTACTCAATAGACTCCTATTCATCCTTAAATAACTTATCCAAATGTGACTTCCTAGAAGTAATTTCCCATTTTCTTAGAGTTGGTTATATTCTTTGTATTCTCATTAACCTTAGAATAAACTTCTTACTTCACTTAACAACTTAGCTGTATTTAACATTATATTTTAGTTTCTTATTCGCATATCTATTTTCCAACCTGACAGAGAATGGCTTATTTTTATCCTTAAAATCCTTATGTGCTGCATAGTACATGATATATAGTAGATATTTAATAGAGGTTTCAAAATTGGAGTCTGAACACATAGAACATACACATTTGATTCAATCGTAAATTGTACTCATCGAAATATAATGTCTAGAATAAGAGAGATGTTAAGTCCTAGTCAACCGAGTGTTGCACAAACTACATATCAAGTGTAAGTTTTAGAAAACATAGTTTATCCCAGTAATTAAGAGCATGGACTCTGCTGCCCAGATTAGTTGGATTCATGACATTACCAGCTACATCATATACTTGGGCAAGTTGTTTAACCTCTCTCGTTCTCAGATTCCATGTGAACAATGATAGTACTGCTGCATAATTAAATGAGATAATATATATACGTATATTTAAAAACAGTGGCTAGCACATAAGTACTAGGTATTAGCTATTGTTTACTACTATTATTATTACTATGATTCATTTTGGGTGCTGCATTTTAAGAGCGCCATTGATAAGTAGCCCAGTCCAGAGACAAATGATCAAGAGAGCAAAAGATTCAAAATCATTTCTTAAGGAAAATTAAAATATCTCAAGCTGTTAGGCTGGAACTGATATTTGAGAAGGGTGATGGGTACATGAGGCAGTATAGCTGTCTTCAAAAATAAGAAAATGAATACCCTTGATCTAGGACACTCAAGAGAACAAAAATGGAACCAAAATTGGAAACGACAAAGAGAAAGATTTAGGTTCAAATTAGAAAACAAGAACAAGAAAAACTCTTTCTCATACTGAGTAAGTAGAATGGGATGATGTCTCTAGAGGTATTTAAGCAGGATTTAGAGAACATACTGGTAGGGATGATAAACATGAGATTGAGTCACTGAATGGCCAGGAAGGCTAGGCTAGCTGTTTCATATGGTGCTTGAATTCTATCCCCTTCATTTTACAGCCGAGGAACTGAGGCCCAGAAAAATGAAGAAATTTGACCCTAGGTAGACACAGAATTAATTAACTGCCGATCCTGAGCTAGAACCCAGCTTGCCAAATTCCTCCTCTAGAGCTGTTTTTTTAAAGAAGTTCTCTCACTTACAAAAAGAAAGTATTTTACAGAACGAGTAGGGGTGTGCTCACAAGTAGGAGTATAAAGTGGAGTACTTGAGAAAGAAGAAGTAGCGAAAACCATGTGGAGTAAAGTCACATCATCTTGAATATATAATGTCTGGGGCTTCTCGGTGACTTTTTATGCTATTCCCAGACATGAGTTTATTTGCATATGTGTGTCTGCACAGAGCACTCTAAAATGTAAAGTTTAATGAGTATAGACTATATAAATCTGAGAATGTACTTGCCAATTTTGCACCATATGTCCCAAATTTTCATCTGAAATAAATGTATGCTAGGCTTCAGTTCAATGGTCCTATATCAGTAAATCGATTTATCTCTCTATCTATTTGCCTACATACATTTGATATTTAAGCTTTTTGGGAAAATCATTTGGAAAAATACAAGCTTGTGGTACCAAGACCCTCACTAGCAGAGATGATAGGTCCTGGTGATTGATAGCCAGCAACTGTGGGTTCAGACCTCCTACATTCAGTTTCTGAATTTAGGAAAACTACTTAACTTCTAAAATCTCAGCTTTCACCTCTGTAAAATGGAGATAACAGTAATACCTATGGCACAAAAATGTGAGCATCACTTAAAATGATTCATGCTGGAGTACTATTTAATTTTCAGTTTTGTTTTATTCAGGTTTTTTTTTATGTTCAATTTTCATGTGGGAATTAATTGAAAGATTAGAACAAGCAACTAGAATATGTGGACTTAACCTAGAATGAACACATAAATTTTATACCACCCTGATGAGGTTTTTTGGCATTGGGTTCAGGGGAATGCTGTGCAAATACGTTTTTTTCCTACAAAAGAGATTCATGGGCCATTCAGGACACTTGCCCATCTGATCGCTTCTATGACTCTTCCACCAGGGCATCAAAAAGCCTGTGCTTGAATATCTCAAGAGCTGTCACCCCACTTAAACCATATTGAGCAGTAATAACAACACTGAGCGAAGAAGAGGAATTTCCTTCACATAAAACCTAATTGGTTTATAGAAGAGTTTATTCTACTTTTTCAGGCATCGATTATATGAAGAATAAAATAAAATATTGATTAATGGGTTGATTGATAAAACATTAGATATTCCAAGTTTATTAGGGATAAAATAATTAACAAATCTTAAGTGAGCAATAAACTGTATATTCCAAGTAAGTTTTGTAATTAGAAGATATTTTGCTCACTGTGGGAAAGATAAGAATGTTTTAGAAATTATCCTGATCCTCTAATTTCTCAAAAGGTTCAGTATTATGAATCCTCTCTTTTGTCTTTCCTTTCATAAGAATATATGCCTCATGAGAGCGAAATCTCTATTGTTTTCACTGATATATCCCCACGTGCTTAGAGTACTTGATATGTAATTGATATTCAATAAATATTAGTTAAATACATGAATAAAAAAGAATGAATTGACAAGTGATAGTGGAAAGATAGCTTATGAAAGCCAATTTAAGTTTGCCAGATTTAACAAATTAAAAATCTTATAATAATAAAAATAAATCATAATTTATCTGAAATTCAAATGTAACCAACCAACCTGTGTTATATCTGGCAACTCTACATTTAGAAAAAAAAACTAATGGCAAGAGTATGTGAAATCATCAATATTTACCTATGATAAAGGCCGAAATAAACTTTTTCCAAGACTATATTACTACATATAAAGAAACCACAATATATATGTTTAAAAAATAAAATAAAACTTTAATCAAAAAGGGATAAATGCAAAATCTCTTTAAAAGCACAGTTTGGGATGAGCTTCAAGATGGCGGAAGAGTAAGACACGGAGATTGCCTTCCTCCCCGCAAATACATGAGAAATACATCTACACGAGGAACAACTCCGACAGAACACCTACTGAACGATGGCAGAAGACCTCAGACCTCCCCAAAGGCAAGAAACTCCCCACGTACCTGGGTAGGGCAAAAGAAAAAAGAATAAACAGAGACAAAAGAATAGGGACGAAAAAAAAAAAAAAGAATATGGACGGGCAATGCACCAGTGGGAGGGAGCTGTGAAGGAGGAAAGGTTTCCACACACTAGAAGCCCCTTTGCGGGCAGAGACTGCGGGTGGCGGAGGGGGGAAGCTTCGGAGCCGCCGAGGAGAGCACAGCAACAGGGTGCGGAGGGCAAAGCGGTGAGATTCCTGCACAGAGGATCGGTGCCGACCGGCACTCACCAGCCTGAGAGGCTTGTCTGCTCACCTGCCGGGGCGGGCGGGGCTGGGAGCTGAGGCACGGGCTTCGGTCGGATCGCAGGGAGAGGACTGGGGTTGGCGGCGTGAACACAGCCTGCAGGGGGTTAGTGCGCCACGGCTAGCCGGGTGGGAGTCCGTGAAATGTCTAGAGCTGCCAAAGAGACAAGAGACTTTTTCTCGCCTCTTTGTTATCTGGTGCACGAGGAGAGGGGATTAAGAGCGCTGTTTAAAGGAGCTCCAGAGATGGGCGCGAGCCGCGTCTATCAGCGCGGACCCGAGACGGGCATGAGGCGCTAAGGCTACTGCTGCTGCCACCAAGAAGCCTGTGTGCCAGCACAGGTCACTCTCCACACCGACCCTCCCGGAACCTGTGCAGCCCGCCACTGCCATGGTCCCGTGATCCAGGGACAGCTTCCCTGGGAGAAAGCACGGCGTGCCTCAGGCTGGTGCAACGTCATGCTGGCCTCTGCTGCCGCAGGCTCGCCCCACATCCATACCCCTCCCTCCCCCCGGCCTGAGTGAGCCAGAGCCCCGGAATCAGCTGCTCCTTTAACCCCGTCCTGTCAGAGCAAAGAACAGACGTCCTCAGGCGACCTACACACAGAGGCAGGGCCAAATCCAAAGCTGAAACCCGGGAGCTGTGCGAACAAAGTAGAGAAAGGGAAATCTATCCCAGCAGCCTCAGGAACAGCGGATTAAATCTCCACAGTCAACTTGACGAACCCTGCACCTGCGGAATACCTGAACAGACAACGAATCATCCCAAATTGAGGACATGGACTTTGGGACCAACAATATATATATTTCTTCCCCTTTTTCTCTTTTTGTGAGTGTGTATGTGTATGCTTCTGTGTGTGATTTTGTCTGTATAGCTTTGCATTTACCATTTGGCCTAGGGTTCTATCTGTCCGTTTTTTTTTTGTTGTTTAAAAAAATTTTTTTCCTAATAAATATTTTTAATAACTTTATTTTATTTTACTTTACTTTATTTTACTTTATCTTCTTCTTTCATTCTTTCTTTTTTTTCTCCCTTTTATTCTGAGCCATGTGGAGGACAGGCTGTTGGTGCTCCAGCCAGGTGTCAGGCCTGTGCGTCTGAGGTGGGAGAGCCAAGTTCACGACACTGGCCCACAAGAGACCTCCCAGCTCCACATAATATCAAGTGGTGAAAATCTCCCAGAGATCTCCATCTCAACGCCAAGACTTACCTCCACTCAACGACCAGCAAACCACAGTGCAGGAAACCCTATGCCAAACAAATAGCAAGACAGGAACACAACCCCACCCATTAGCATAGAGGCTGCCTAAAATCATAATAAGGCCACAGAAACCCCAAAACACACCACCAGACATGGACCTGCCCACCAGAAAGAAAAGATCCAGCCTCATCCACCAGAACACAGGCACCAGTCCCCTCCACCAGGAAGCCTACACAACCCATTGAACCAACCTTAGCCACTGGGGACAGACACCAAAAACAACAGAAACTACGAACTTGCAGACTGGGAAAAGGAGACCCCAAACACAGTAAGTTAAGCAAAATGAGAAGACAGAAAAACACACAGCAGATGAAAGAGCAAGGCAAAACCCCACCAGACCTAACAAATGAAGAGGAAATAGGCAGTCTACCTGAAAAAGAATTCAGAATAATTATAGTAAAGATGATCCAAAATCTTGGAAACAGAATGGAGAAAATACAAGAAACGTTTCACAAGAACCTAGAAGAACTAAAGAGCAAACAAACAGAGATGAACAACACAATAAATGAAATAAAAAATTCTCTAGAAGGGATCAACAGCAGAATAACTGAGGCAGAAGAACGGATAAGTGACCTGGAAGATAAAATAGTGGAAATAACAACTGCAGAGCATAATAAAGAAAAAAGAATGAAAAGAATTGAGGACAGTCTCAGAGACCTCTGGAACAACGTTAAAAACACCAACATTCGAATTATAGGGGTTCCAGAAGAAGAAGAGAAAAAGAAAGGGACTGAGAAAATATTTGAAGAGATTATAGTTGAGAACTTCCCTAGTATGGGAAAGGAAATAGTTAATCAAGTCCAGGAAGCACAGAGAGTCCCATACAGGCTAAATCCAAGGAGAAATACACCAAGACACATATTAATCAAACTATCAAAAATTAAATACAAAGAACAAATATTAAAAGCAGCAAAGGAAAAACAACAAGTAACACATAAGGGAATCCTCATAAGGTTAACAGCCAATCTTTCAGCACAAACTCTGCAAGCCAAAAGGGAGTGGCAGGACATATTAAAAGTACAGGAAGAGAAAAACCTACAACCAAGATTACTCTATCCAGCAAGGATCTCATTCAGATTTGATGGAGAAATTAAAAGCTGTACAGACAAGCAAAAGCTAAGAGAATTCAGCACCACCAAACCAGCTTTACAACAAATGCGAAAGGAAATTCTCTAGGCAGGAAAGACAAGAGAAGGAAAACACCTACAATAACAAACCCATAACAATTAAGAAAATGGTAATAGGAACATACATATCGATAATTACCTTAAATGAAAATGGATTAAATGCTCCCACCAAAAAGAACAGACTGGGTGAATGGATACAAAAACAAGACCTATATATTTGCTGTCTACAAGAGACCCACTTCAGACCTAGGGACACATACAGACTGAAAGTGAGGGAATGGAAAAAGATATTCCATGCAAATGGAAACCAAAAGAAAGCTGGAGTAGCAAGTCTCATATCAGACAAAATAGACTTTAAAACAGACTATTACAAGAGAAAAGAAGGACACTACATAATGATCAAGGGATTGACCCAAGAAGAATATATAACAATTGTAAATATTTATGCACCCAACATAGGAGCACCTCAATACATAAGGCAAATACTAACAGCCATAAAACGGGCAATGGATAGCAACATAATCATTGCAGGGGACTTCAACACCCCACTTTCACAAATGGACAGCTCATCCAAAATGAAAATAAATAAATAAACACAAGCTTTAAATGATACATTAAACAAGATGGACTTAATTGATATTTATAGGACATTCCATCCAAAAGCAACAGAATAAACATTTTTCTCAAGTGCTCATGGAACATTCTCCAGGATAGATCATATCTTGGGTCACAAATCAAGCCTTGGTAAATTTAAGAAAATTGAAATCGTATCAAGTATCTTTTCCAACCACAATGCTATGAGACTAGATATCAATTACAGGAAAATATCTGTAAGAAATACAAACACATGGAGGCAAAACAACACACTACTTAATAACCAAGAGATCACTGAAGAAATCAAAGAGGAAATCAAAAAATACCTAGAAAAAAATGACAATGAAAACACGATGACCCAAAACCTACAGATGCAGCAAAAGCAGTTCTAAGAGGGAAGTTTATAGCTATACAAGCCTACCGTAAGAAACAAGAAACATCTCAAATAAACAACCTAACCTTAAACCTAAAGCAATGAGAGAAAGAAGAACAAAAACCCCCCAATTTTAGCAGAAGGAAAGAAATCATAAAGATCAGATCAGAAATAAATGAAAAAGAAATGAAGGAAACAATAGCAAAAATCAATAAAACTAAAATTTGGTTCTTTGAGAAGATAAACAAAATTGATAAACCATTAGCCAGACTTATCATGGAAAAAAAGGGAGAAGACTCAATAGAGTTAGAAATGAAAACAGAGAAGTAACAACTGACACTGCAGAAATACAAAAGATCAGGAGAGATTGCTACAAGCAACTCTATGCCAATAAAATAGACAACCTGGAGGAAGTGGACAAATTCTTAGAAATGCACAACCTTCCGAGACTAAACCAGGAAGAAATGGAAAATATGAACAGACCAATCACAAGCACTGAAATTGAAACTGTGATTAAAAATCTTCCAACAAACAAAAGCCCAGGACCAGATGGCTTCACAGGCGAATTCTGTCAAACATTTAGAGAAGAGCTAACACCTATCCTTCTCAAACTCTTCCAAAATATAGCAGAGGGAGGAACACTCCCAAACTCATTCTACAAGGCCACCATCACCGTGATACCAAAACCAGACAAAGATGTCACAAAGGAAGAAAATTACAGGCCAATATCACTGATGAACATAGATGCAAAAATCCTTAACAAAACACTAGCAAACAGAATCCAACAGCACATTAAAGGATCATAGAGCATGATCAATTGGGGTTTATTCCAGGAATGCAAGGATTCTTCAATATATGCAAATCAATCAATGTGATACACCATATTAACAAATTGAAGGAGAAAAACCATATGATCGTCTCAATCGATGCAGAGAAAGCTTTCAACAAAATTCCACACCCATTTATGATAAAAACCCTGCAGAAAGTAGGCATAGAGGGAACTTTCCTCAATATAATAAAGGACATATATGACAAAGCCACAGCCAACATCGTCCTCAATGGTGAAAAACTGAAAGCATTTCCACTAAGATCAGGAACAAGACAAGGTTGCCCACTCTCACCACCATTATTCAACATAGTTTTGGAAGTGTTAGCCACAGCTATCAGAGAAGAAAAAGAAATAAAAGGAATCCAAGTCGGAAAAGAAGAAGTAAAGCTGTCACTGTTTTCAGATGACATGATACTATACATAGAGAATTGTAAAGATGCTACCAGAAAACTACTAGAGCTAATCAATGAATTTGGTAAAGTAGCAGGATACAAAATTAATGCACAGAAATCTCTTGCATTCCTATACACTAATGATGAAAAATCTGAAAGTGAATTCAAGAAAACACTCCCATTTACCACTGCAACAAAAAGAATAAAATATCTAGGAATAAACCTACCTAAGGAGACAAAAGACCTGTATGCAGAAAATTATAAGACACTGATGAAAGAAGTTAAAGATAATACAAACAGATGGAGAGATATACCATGTTCTTGGATTGGAAGAATAAACATTGTGAAAATGACTCTACTACCCAAAGCAATCTACAGATTCAGTGCAATCCCTATCAAAGTACCACTGGCATTTGTCACAGAACTATAACAAAAAAATTTCACAATTTGTATGGAAACACAAAAGACCCCGAATAGCCAAAGCAATCTTGAGAAAGAAAAACGGAGCTGGAGGAGTCAGGCACCCAGACTTCAGGCTATACTACAAAGATGCAGTAATCAAGAGAGTATGTTACTGGCACAAAAACAGAAATATAGATCAATAGAACAGGATAGAAAGCCCAGAGATAAACCCACGCACATATGGTCATCTTATTTTTGATAAAGGAGGCAAGAATATACAAATGGAGAAAAGACAGACTCTTCAATAAGTGGTGCTGGGAATACTGGGCAGCTACATTTAAAAGAATGAAATTAGAACACTCCCTAGCACCATACACAAAAATAAACTCAAAATAGATTAAAGACATAAATGTAAGGCCAGACACCATCAACCTCTTAGACGAAAACACAGGCAGAACACTCTATGACATAAATCACAGCAAGATCCTTTTTGAACCACCTCCTAGAGAAATGGAAATAAAAACAAAAATAAACAAATGGGACCTAATGAAACTTAAAAGCTTTTGTACAGCAAAGGAAACCATAAACAAGATGAAAAGACAAGCCTTAGAATGGGAGAAAATATTTGTAAATGAAGCAACTGACCAATGTTTAATTTCCAAAACATACAAACAACTTATGCAGCTCAATATCAAAAAAACAAACAACCCAATCCAAAAATGGGCCGAAGACCTAAATAGACATTTCTCCAAAGAAGATATACAGATTGCCAACAAACACATGAAAGAATGCTCAACATCATTAATCATTAGAGAAATGCAAATCAAAATTACAATGCGATATCATCTCACACTCGTCAGAATAGCCATCGTCAAGAAATCTACAAACAATAAATGCTGGAGAGGGTGTGTAGAAAAGGGAACCCTCTTGCACTTTTGGTGGCAATGTAAATTGGTACAGCCACTATGGAGAACAGTATGCAGGTTCCTTAAAAAACTAAAAATAGAACTACCATATGACCCAGCAATCCCACTACTGAGCATATACCCTGAGAAAACCATAATTCAAATAGAGTCATGTACCAAAATGTTCATTGCAGCCCTGTTTACAATAGCCAGGAGATGGAAGCAACCTGTGTCCATCACCAGATGAATGGATAAAGAAGATGTGGCACATATATACAATAGAATATTAATCAGCCATAAAAAGGAATGAAACTGAGTTTTTCAAAGTGAGGTGGATCGATCTAGAGACTGTCCTACAGAGTGAAGGAAGTCAGAAAGGGAAAAACAAATACTGTATGCTAACACATATATATGGAATCTAAAAAAAAAAAAATGGTCAGAAGAACCTAGGGGCAAGATGGGAATAAAGATGCAGACCTACTAAAAAATGGATTTGTGGATACGGGGAGGGTAAGTGTAAGCTGCGACAAAGTGAGAGAGTGGCATGGACATATATACACTACCAAACGTAAAACAGATAGCTAGTGGGAAGCAGCCGCATAGCACAGGGAGATCAGCTCGGTGGTTTGTGATCACCTAGAGGGGAGGGATAGGGAGGGTGGGAGGGAGGGAGATGCAAGAGGGAAGAGATATGGGGACATATGTTTATGTATGTTTATGGGGATATGGGGACATATGTTTATGTATGTTATGTATGTTTATGTTTGTTATAAAGCAGAAAATGACACACCATTGTAAAGCAGTTATACTCTAAAGATGTTAAGAAATTTAAAAAAAAAAAAAGCACAAATAAAAGTTTGTTTTTTTAAAATCTTGCTAGACTCAAAGATGTTATGACCGATCCTATCATGTGCATATGTGTGTGTGTTTCGGGATAAACCCTAAAACAGCTTTTAAGTGTTTTCTATACTTTGTCCTTCTCTACTTCGAGGCCATTAGGGATGAGTTGTTGCTATTGGCTGCAAGCATGGCATTACACTTGGGTTTCATATGGAGTCTTAACAAATTATTACATTAAAAGTAAATATCGGGCTTCCCTGGTGGCGCAGTGGTTGGGAATCCACCTGCCAATGCAGTGGACACGGGTTTGAGCCCTGGTCCAAGAGGATCCCACATGCTGCAGAGCAACAGGGCCTGTGCACCACAACTACTGAGCCTGCGCTCTAGAGTCCACGAGCTACAACTGCTGAGCCCACATGCCACCATTGCTGAAGCCCACGCGCCCGGAGCCCATTCTGCACAACGGGAGAAGCCATCGCAGTGAGAGGCGCGTGCACCGCAACAAGGAGTGCCCCCGTTCGCCTCAACTAGAGAAAGCCCGCGCTCAGCAACAAAGGCCCAATGCAACCAAATATAAATAATAAATAAAAATTAAAAAAATAATTTTAAAAAACAATTCACAGTGTCAAAACATCAAACAGAATTCTTTAATTCACTGACACTAAGAACCATACACCTGACAATTTTCTAAATATTAAGCAAACCTCTGATCTCCTAAGCTGGTGACTCTTCCTGATCTTTTGAGACTCAATTTAGCAATGAAAAAAGTGAACAAATATTAATTATTTGTGAAATTACATGTCTTCCTAAAAATATCATAAATCCCAGGAATTTTAGGAACCATATCTGAATCGTGTACCTCTTGCGTGATTGGATTCTGGTATACATTAGCTACTCAATTATTCATTGAATGAATCAAATTTTAGGACAAAATGAAATGTAAATAGGAGTGTCACCATCTTTTCTATCTTTTTTAGTTAACTTCTCATCAGAATGTTTTTCTGTTCCCTCATACATTGTTGTGTTTGTTTTGTTTTGTTTTTTGCGATACGCGGGCCTCTCACTGTTGTGGCCTCTCCCGTTGCGGAGCACAGGCTCCGGACGCGCAGGCCCAGCAGCCATGGCTCACGGGCCCAGCCACTCCACGGCATGTGGGATCTTCCCGGACCAGGGCACGAACCCATGTCCCCTGCATCGGCAGGCGGACTCTCAACCACTGCACCACCAGGGAAGCCCTCGCTTATACATTCTTAATATTCATTTAATGAATAAAATAATGAAATAATGTCTCAGGTTTTTTTTTTCTGTAAAACGGGGATAATAATGTGCCTAATGCCATAGTGCTGTTATGAAGGTTCAATGAGTTAATATAGGTAAAAAGCTTGGAATAATGCCTAGCACAAAGTAAATGTTATCCTCCATCATCATTATCATCATCATCATCATTAGCAGCAGCATTTTTTTATAGCTGGGTCTTTTTCCAGTGAGCTTTTTGTCCTTCTGGTCACTCTTGTTAGAAGCCTGGTCTTGTGCTGGATAGACTACTCTGGTTTTTAAAGAAACATCATCCCTTCTGGAAGAGCCTAGCCTAAGAAGTTTCCTTGAAAAGCAATATCTCCTCTCTATGTTTGATTGTTTATTCCCCCACCCAACCTGCTTCTTCAAAATCCTCTCCAGAATGTTGATTATAATAGTTTAACTCTGTTTAACTGTGCTGCCTCATCCCCCCAATTTTTCCCTTTTATTCTAAAAGACTATTGTGATATCACTGTCTCAGCTGCTTTTAATCAGACTATATCAATTGAAAATGGAGAATGATCCATTCATTCTGGATCTGTTAAACAGTCCAGATCTGCTTAACACAGAATAGCATGTTTTATACAACATTGGCTGTTTAACAGTTATATTAGAACTCCCTGTCATCAACTGCTTGAATAGATCCAGAGTAACAGACCCAGATTAAATGTTTAGTGTATGTTACGGCTTAAAATATCTAGTATACTAAGCTAGTTAATATTCTTTCTATATATGCAATATTTCTCAAGTTCTCTTAGAACAGAGTTATGTTAATAAATGTAATTAGCATAAAACTCTGCTTAGCAGCATTAATCTGATGTTGTTGTATACAGTTCTAAAATCTCTCTCCCAACATACTGCCAAAATCACCCTCCTGAATAGTCTTGCGTAACGGTTAAAGATATAAGACTATTTTTGTTGGGCTTTCTTGCCATAGAAATACACATTTCACATTTCTAATGAGATCATATTCCAAATCTGCCAGAAACCAATGTTCAATTTCCTCCTTGCTGCTTCCTGGAATCCAGGGGTAGTGAGCGACACTCAACTGGCCACCTTGGCTTACTTCACTTACCCTTTAATTTGTTTCTCATAGTATTATCTCTTGAATATGTAAACATATGTAATCAACTTTTAAAAGTATTTTTCAGCTAATAAAATTTTCATTTTTTATGTAACTGTATCTTCCCTCTTTTTCATTGTCCATACTCTAGATAATCTAATCCAATGGCTCTCAATCTTGGCTGTGAAAGATTTAAAAAATACAGATGGGACTTCCCTGGTGGCGCAGTGGTTGAGAGTCCGCCTGCCAATGCAAGGGACACAGGTTCGTGCCCCGGTGTGGGAAGATCCCACATGCCGCGGAGCGGCTGGGCCAGTGAGCCATGGCCGCTGAGTCTGTGCGACCGGAGCCTGTGCTCCACAACGGGAGAGGCCACAGCAGTGAGAGGTCTGCGTACTGCAAAAAATTAAAAAAATTAAAAAAAAAAAATACAGATGTTCTGTCGGATTCCCAGAAAAGTGAATGAAAATTCTTATGAGTTGAATACAGACAATATATTTTTTTATATAAATTTTATAAGACATTCTGATCAGCCTTGAGATTCTTCCCATTTCATCCTAATTGAGAAATAATTAAACAAATTAGTATTATTATTATAATTTACAGAGGGAAATAATAAAGATAATAATATAATAAAAAGTAAAGCCAAAATCTAGAAATGAGAAAGAGTCATTACCAGCTTTATTCCTTTATATCTTAGCATATCATCTTATAATTGGGAACACCTCGTTCTTGGAAACTCTTGGTTTCTGGCAAAGGATGGTGACATTGGAAAATTGCTTGTGATACTTATTAAATATCCTCTACATGAATGATATTAGAGTTCTTTGCTCTTCAAGTGCCTTTTTTTTTTTTTGGAATAAGTATTCTGCTTGATGAAAAAGGACAACCAATATACAGTCACATTATGTAAATAAAGTTTTTTGAGCTAATTAGTAATAATTTGCAACGTGATGAAAAGATGTATTCATTTGAATTTTAATGATCAGTTTTTATTTATATACTTTTAAAATAATTTGCAATTTAAAGGAAAATAGAATATATAACTGTACTTTAGAATCTTTTTCTTAATCCCAAACATATTGCATACATTTTAAATAATGCTAGACAGAAGATACCATACCATGATGCTTCAATTATCCATTTGAATCCTAATAAAAATTCAGAGAATTTGTTAATCAATATGCATCATGATTAAACAGATAAATTCCCAATTAGTTTTAGAGCCAAACTCAGAAGAATCTCAGTAGGGGGAAAATATCCTTTCTTGGAAAGGTTATACTTCTAAGTTTAAATAACTGTGTCTTGGTCTCTGAGTCATACAGTGTACATTAATATCTATGTACCACGATGAGACTTTAAAACAGAATGTGGTCTGTTGATTCCTAATATCTATTCAAATATGTTATGAACTCAATTATCCAGGGGCCTATTTTCCAGTTTATGAATTATTTATTTCCTTTGTTTTGAAAAGATTATTATAGCTGTCAGGGCCAAGAGAATATTAAAGCTCCAAAACTTGATGATAATGCTCACGAGATATTTAAGCATGGAAGGGAGGCACTGATTACCAAAGCAAATAGCTATTAATTGAATGAAGAGACTAAACAAAATGATTCAGAATTTCAAAGATTCATTCTATATGGATAAACGAGCAACTGCATAAAATGAATTGTCCAGGAATCCCCCACATGCTTTTAGTTTGAAATGAAATGCAACAGATTATTTTGCCAACATTAGATCTAGGAAAAGAACTGATATCAAGAACTATAGCCTCGACTTTTATTTGATACCATTAGAAAATTAAAACCAAAGCTCTGGCCATTGACTGGGGTCAGCTACACTGAGCCCACCAAAGTCTTAAGTTTTTCTAAACAAAGAGCATTTTATGTGGCCCTTCCCCATTAATTAAAATGCAGTATAAGTAATAGGATTTAACTCATTATACAATAGATAATTTTGAACTTGGTGTCAAAATAGGTTTTTAAAATTTGAGAAACTCTTTTCATATCATCAAAAATAATGACCAAACCACTAACTACAGCCCCTACTAACTATCATTATATCATTATAATATAATTTGTTGCTTTATAGATATAAAGCAGTACTATGGGTAAATGTTGTTAATGACAGGTACCAACCTGATTTAGGGAAACGCTATATAACTAAAACTTCTGTGAACAATGTTCAGCTAAAAGCTATCTTTTTTTTTTTTTTTGTCTGCACCGCACAGCATGTGGGATCTTAGTTCCCGGACCAGTGATCAACCCAACACCCCCTGCACTGGAAGGCAGAGTCTTAACCGCTGGACTGCCTGGGAAGTCCAGATAAAAGCTGTCATTAATTCAGTTTTGAATTTTCTCAGGTTTTTTGGATAGATTTTATTGCCAAAATGGCAAAGAATGGTCAAATGACAAAGCTGTGAGATTTGTAACTACCCCAGATTTTACATCTTTTTTGTTAAGCCGTCTTATCAATGTCACCTCTGAGTCTCTTTAAACACTAAGAAAGATTTTTAACCACACATTCCTAACAAAAATGTATTTTTTATTAGACAATAGAATTGATACATTCTTTATTACAACTCCATCAGATTTAACTTATATAATAAACAGGGAGTAAACTAATAGCCAACACAATCCTGTTTTAGAACAGGATTCATCCCCTCCTCCTGTATCATCATCGGAAAACCAAGATCTTTAGGGTATTAATGTAAGCATGCTAAACAATTACTTTAAATTATCTTGCAATCCTTTATATTTTAGTAAATTTCAACTGAGACATTTATTTGTGAATGATATAATTTTTGGTCTTGATTTCGAGGATCGTGAACTCAAAAGCCATCAGAGACATGGAAGGTAAATTTGTAAACCGGCAGGTGCGAGGTACAGAGAGGAGCAGGACCTATGGTGAACTGCAAAATAGATACATACTGCAAAGCATTCAAATTATTATTTTTTAAAAACGCAGAGCTAGGGCTTCCCTGGTGGTGCAGTGGTTGAGAGTCTGCCTGCCAATGCAGGGGACACGGGTTCGAGCCCTGGTTCGGGAAGATCCCACATGCCGCGGAGCAACTAGGCCCGTGAGCCACAACTACTGAGCTTGCGCGTCTGGAGCCTGTGCTCCGCAACAAGAGAGGCCGCGATAGTGAGAGGCCCGCGCACCGCGGTGAAGAGTGGCCCCCGCTCGCCGCAACTAAAGAAAGCCCTCGCACAGAAACCAAGACCCAACACAGCCATAAATAAATAAATTTAAAAAAAAAAAACGCAGAGCTAGCTCAGCAAGACAGGTTAACAGGCTTGGTTAAGCCTAATGACTACCATGTCACAACTTTTAGTCTAAATCCATGGTTCTAAAGACTGGCTGCACATTAGAGTCACTGCATGAGTGAAAGCAAAACAGAACTACATGTTCCTAGGCCCCTCCTCCAGAAATCTGGATCAATTCGTCCAGGGTAGGGATCAGAGAATGGTGTCTTCTAAAAGTTCCCTAGATGATGCTAATGTCTGCCAAAGTTGAGAACACTCTGGTCTCAGTGATAGATTTGAGATCTAATAAATAAATTTGATTGTATCACATGGAGAATATTTATGTTTTTCTGCTGAGATGTTAATTCTTACAGGAATGGGCTGGTAATTTACGTATTTACGATACAGCCAATTCACTGAGCTGTTTTTCAAATGCCAGTGGGAGTTTTCCCTACACCATCTGCAGTCGCACATTAATTTGTTAGATAGTTAGCTGAGGTTGGAGATACAGACAGCCACCTCACCTGTAGCTATGTATGGTAGTAAAGTTTCTCAAGGGGAACAGAATCAATAGTGTGTGTGTGTGTGTGTGTGTGTGTGTGTGTGTGTGTATTGCATCTATCTTTCCTCTTGAGTTAAATGCGTGAACAAACTTAAATGGAGTTAATAGATACAGGCTATCATAAGGCTAAACCTTCTCTGTAAAGACAGCACAGGTGTGATGATAACATCATTATGTTCTGCTGGGAGACAATTCGGAAAATACATGTCAAAGACAACTTGATTTTCTGTCCTACACCTGATCCATCCCCAGTCATCTGTCCACCCAGCTACAATGCAGGACATTCAGAGGAATCCTAGACTTCCCCCTTTCCTTTAACCAGCATGATAAATCCTACTGAGTCTACCTCTAACACATTCCTCAAGTTCATCCACTTCTCAGCATCTCTACTACTACCATTTCAGGTCACCATCATTTCTTGTTTTATTTTTGGCAATAGGCCCCTAACTGCTTACTTTACTCTCAGATCATTTCACTGCTCTGCTTAAATCTTTCATTTTCTTTAGAATAAAACTCAATATCCTCACCATGACTTACGGTCTTTACTGATCTGGTCCCAGCAACATTTGCGATTTTATATTGACCAGCATTTATATACCATGTTCCACCCACACCAGCCTTTTCCAAGTTCCTTGGACATTCCAAACTTTTTCTGGTCACAGTGGTTTTGTGCTTGCTGTTGTCTAGAACATTCTTCTCATGTCTGATACCTTCTCATTTTCACATTTCCTGATATTCTCTATTAAAGAGTCATTTTTATTTCCCTCATAATACCAATGTCAACATTTATCATCTCACTTAATAATTTTTATGCTACTTTCCCTACTAGCAAATAAGCTCCCCCCAGGCAGAGACAGAGATCTTGACTATGCCAATCCTCCTTGTATCACCAGTGCCTAGCACCATGTCGTACACAGAACAAATGTTCATTGAATATTTTTAAACACCTAAGTGAATGAATGAGTAGTTAGGTTCTGACATGTTACTACGTCTATAAATAATAGAATGATCTGAATGCCTAGGTTTTGCTAAGAGCATAGATTCTATTGCAGAGTGCAGGTCTATGTAACTAGAAAACTCTCAGTATATGTCTTCAGTTGTCATCAACACAGCACTCATTCATCTTTTGATTCAAGCACTTGTTGAATGCCTGCTTTGTGCCTGATTATAGGACAGCATGATACCAAGCTACGACAGATCTTAGGTCGCATTAATATTAGTGCTTGGATATTGCTATTTCCAACATCCCATCTGCTCATTCGGGAACTCAAATGCTTTGACCCTCTCCACTGCTATGGCAATAAGAAGGGTCTTCTATACGCTCCAACATCAGTTTGAGCTGTAACTCCCCACTGTTCGCTGCTACTCCAAGCTCTACATTCACCATCACTGCTGATTATCTCACATAAACGTCTAATCTCAGAAAGGTGCATATCCTTACCTTTTCATTTCCAACATTAACGCTCTCAACCCTAACAGTACTGCAATATGTCAACAGCCTTTGCAGTTCCATCCCACTATATTAAGGTCAATTGGAAGAGATGGGGTTCCACAGCAGGATGGGTTGGGCATTTGTACTAGTAAGAGTAAACTCACAATTATACCAAGTAGATTCAACATTGTAAAAGGCTCAAAACAATAGAAGCGTGTTTTCTGATCATGTGACAGTACTAGATGGGACAACAGCTTGGCAGGACATCCATCTCCCATACAGTCTTTCAGGGACCCGGACTGATGAAGGCTCTGCCACCTTCAGCACGTGGCTTGCAAAGTTTCCTGGGAAGCCCATTATAGGTGGCAGGAGAGAGAACAGAACACAGAGGAGCACCACAGGAAGTTTTATGAGCCAGGCCTGGAGGTAGCACTATCACTTCCTATCATATGCAGTGGGATAGAACTCAGTCACATGCTAATACCTAAAGACATGGAGAGCTGGGAAACGTTATGCTAGACGTCACTTTCCAGTAACAACTCATGAAATTTTGAAGGATAATTGACTATGCCTGCCACAGCTCATAGTGTTTCAGAAGGTGGTGGAATAGCTCTTCCCATCCACACAAGCAGCCCTTCATGTCCTCAGGCTCTACACATGCTTCTAGGGTAGTTAGATTGGGACTGGTTTTAGGACTGAGCACCACACCAAGCTGAGAACCGCCATTCCATTCTGCTCTTCAGTGCCTGCTGCTGAATCTAAAAACGTTTGCAAGGGTTCAAGGTTCTCCGTGTACCCTGGCTTTTGGAGCTTTCTATTGAACCATTAATTATACCTGTATGTTTAATATTTTGGATGAAGTACAGTTTTCCACTCCCCAAGGAAACTTCTCAACCCTCCAAAAAAAAAAATCACTTGGAGCAAATACATGTGTTCTGATAATCGTGTTGCTAAAAAACACCTGCCAGTTCTACCTTATACCTCAGCTCCAACTTTTCTGGAATCTTTGCTAGAAATTTGAGATGAACCTGAATATTAACTGGAACTTATGTAGGCATAGGGGCTGAAGAAAGAATTCCAGGTGAGAGGTAAAAATTTGAAAAAAGACTGAGAAGAAATCATTTATTCATCAAATATGTATAGCTCTGAGGCTCAGAAAAAGAAAATGACTTGTCACTTTATAAACCAGATATAATATTCTTTATATAGACTGCAAACTACCTTATGGTAGGTGCTAACTATTGTCTTCTCGGTAATCTTCAGAGAATTGATTACAAAGCCTTTTTCACTAAAAATTTAAAAGTACATCTTAGAACTCAAAAATAACACTTGGGGGCTTTACAGATCTTAGATATTAGATTTTCTCTTAAAATCAAGATCATAAGATTAGAACAAATGTAAATAGATTATAGGTGTTTTCAAGATTCAGGAAACAAACAACTAAAAATAAGGCTGAAAATAAGGATAATATATTTTAGAATTATAACCATAGGCAACAGTCCAAGGTTCATGAAACTCAGTCCTCAGAACACTGGTTAAGCAATGACATTTGGGAAAGTCAACAAGCAGCAACTCTCCAATCCTCCTCTTGAAGGACAGCGTAGACAGGCCTGGCCCAGCTGGCTGGAGTTTGAGGGGCCGCCTCAGAAGGTAGAAGTGCCTTTGCTTGCATCTGTGGTGCACGGCACCAGAGTCCAAATACCACTTGTGTTCCAAGAAGAGATGCCAAGGGTCAATTTGCAGAAATGTGTCCAAATGTGCTGTCAAACCAAAAAAGCCTGATAGTCAAATCTAAGACAGCCAAGAATCCAGGCAGGGCTACACCAGGAGACAACAGGACAGAACTAGGAACTGGGAGGTAATGACCAGGATTAATGCCTTTGGCTATCCTTGTTCTAGGTGGGGTATAAGGTGGACAAACCAGTATATTTAAAGGACCTAAGACATAGCAGACAGCAAGCAAATTGGCTTTAAAAATTATCTAGTATAGAAATTAATTCTACCAGAGAAGATTTCTAGGAATGTGAAATAAGTGGTAACAAATGTAACTTCATTTAAAAAAAAGCTGATAGACTTGGCTCTTCCTAAACATATGCTTTATTGCCTCCATTTTCGAATAGAGCTTTGAATTTTAAACACTGAAGTCACCGCTGGACAACAATCAATTATTAAAAGCAAATTTATATAAAATCTGAGAAACTTCAAAGAACCCGAAGTCATCAAGCCCTTTTTGGAACAGTTTAATTAGTTGTTGGCTATCAAGACAGAAGACTAAAGAGTGAAGATTTGATTATGACAGGGTGAGAATTTAAAAGCATATTTTTTGAGTATATCTTTCTTAGATCAAATTTCCTTGAAATAGACACAGCTACAAGAATACATGTTCAAGTGATTTATGAAGAAAGTACTCCCAGGAAAACCAGTAAGGGAGTGGGAGAAGCAGGACACGGAGAAGAAAAGCCAAGCAAGAATGCAGTTTCAGGGCTTCCCTGGTGGCGCAGTGGTTGAGAGTCTGCCTGCCGATGCAGAAGACACGGGTTCGTGCCCTGGTCCGGGAAGATCCTACATGCCGCGGAGCGGCTGGGCCCCTGAGCCATGGCCGCTGAGCCTGCGTGTCCAGAGCAAAAGGAATGCAGTTTCAGCAAAGACCCTGCCCCTATAGGCTATACCTGAGTTATCCTGTTCCAGGGCGAGAAAGCTGCCTTTCATACCCTTGCATCGCACCAGACCAAGAGAAAATATTCAGTAACGTGGATAACCCAGAATGTATTAAATTATTTTTCTATGAATGATTAACATTAAAGATGTTTCTATAAATAATACTACACTAAAATATTTTGTACATGTGTTGTCGTTATAGGCCAGTGTTTTATTTCTGTAAATAGATACCTAAAAGTGGGATTTCTGGGTCAAAGAGTATGTTGATTTCTTTTTTCTTTTTTTTAAACAGTGTGGAGGTTTTGAGTTCTTTTAGTGTCACTGGTGGGTTTTTTTAATTATAAATTTATTTATTTTATTTATTTTTGGCTGCTTTGGGTCTTCATTGCTGCGCGCAGGCTTTCTCTAGTTGTGGTGAGCGGGGTCTACTCTTCGTTGCAATGCGCGGTCTTCTCATTGCAGCGGCTTCTCGTTGCGAAGCACGGGCTCTAGGCACGCAGGCTTCAGTAGTTGTGGCTCATGGGCTCTACAGCAGAGGCTCAGTACTTGTGGTGCACGGGCTTAGTTGCTCCGCAGCATGTGGGATCTTCCCGGACCAGGGCTCGAACCTGTGTCCCCTTCATTGGCAGGCAGATTCTTAACCACTGTGCCACCAGCGAAGCCCATATGCTGATTTCTAATATTAAAAGTTAAAAAGAAATTCAGTTGATGACCTTTCCTCCCATTTTACTGAGAAAACAGAAGCAATCAGAGGTGAACCTTCACAAACTGCTTCAAAGAGATTTAAGATTTACAACTGGCTAGGATCTGTATCATATACCATGTCCTCCCTCCCATTATAAATGATGTATTCATTCTCCTCTCTAAATCTGATCTCTCTGTTCATGCACTGAATCTCATGTCCTACTCAAGGACATTGTTACTCTAGCAATGCTCCGCTCTTTCTCCCTCTCCTCAACTTTTGCATTTGCTCAAGACAAAAAACTTAGCCCCATCCTTGACTATTCTCTTTCTTTCATGCTACACATACAATAAATCAGCAAATCAGGTTGATTATAGTTTAATATGTATACAGGATATAACCACTTCTCACTCACTACCTTTAATATTACAACTTTTGGTCCAAGCTATTATTTATTTTTCCAGATCATGGCCCTATCTGCCAAAATGGTCTATTTTACCTTTGTTACCTTACAATCTATTCTCAACACATAGCAAGAGTAATTCTTTTTAACTTAAGACAGATAAAGTGAATATAGAATGAATTCTATAACAACCCTATTTAAAATTGTTAATCACCTTTCACACCCCAATCCCTATATTCTTTCCTACTTTATTCTTTTATAGCATTTATCACATTTAAATAAAATGTATAATTTACGTATTCCAGATCACTTTGGATATCTTATAATTGAATGAAAATGATTTTTTATGTTCAATTCTTATCATTGCATTTTTTGGTCCTTACATTTTCCAAGGTTTCATTATGAAAAATTTTAACATACAACAAAGTGGCAAGAATTTTGCAGTAAACATTCAGTACTCATCACCTACATTTGACCATTAATATTTTACTTTACTTGCTTTATCACATGTCTCCATCTCTTTCCTCATTCCATCCAGCCAATCAGCTATCCTATTTTTGATACATTTCACAGTAAATTTCAGAAATCAGGTTTAATTTTTATCTTACTGATGCCTGACGATGTTGAACACCTTTTCATGTGCTTACTGTCCTTTCGTATATCTTGTCTGGTAAAATGTCTATTAGAATATTTTGCTGATTTTTAATTGTGCTGTTTCCTTTTCTGCTTATTGAGTTACAGATTTTCTTTGTATATCCTAGACACCACTTCTTTGTCAGACATACGTTTGTGTATATTTTCTTCCCATCTGTGGTTTGACTATTCATTTCCTTAATTGTATTTCAATAAGCATAATTTTTAACTTTTGATAAAGTATAATGTGTCAATTTTATAGTTACTGCTTTAACCTTAGAAACTTGTCTCTTAACCTTAGAAACTTTTTTGCCTTTTGCTTATACACACATAATGAGAAAATTCTTATATATTGTTTCTAAAAGTTTGATGATTTAAGCTTTTGCATTTAGGTCAATAATCCATCTTCAATTAATTATTGTGTGTAAGGTGAGGTAGAGATTAAGCTGCTTTTTTAAAGTGATACATTTTATTTTTTAGAGCAGTTTTAGGTTCACAGCAAAATTGAGCAGAAAGTACAGACAGTTCCTGTTGGTCAAAGTACTCCGTACCACCAATTACCAATCACAGGGCAAGACTGCAAACACTTCTGCCCATTGCATCTTTGTATCAGTCACCAAGGGAAACACAATACAGCCAAGCACTGGATAGAATGATACTTTATTTAAATAGAGAAGAGACAGAGCAAGATCAGTTTCAATATTTGGTGTGGGTATCCCATAGCCAACAGGTCTCTCCTGGTAGAACAATTTGCTTGCTCACATCCTTCTCTAGCCTTGGTGGAAGGAACCCTGACCCCTTCCTGTGGAATATGAAATACTGAAAGTTGGGGGAATACCTGAGGGCAACTGACTCCTATGCTTAAGCAGAATAAAGGAACGCTCATTGCTCCTGAAAGGGAAAGATAGTTCCACACAAAGCTATAAGCCCTGCACGGGCTGTGTGGGCCCTTTACCGGTTGGTAAGGAAGAATTCCAGGACCAAGGCCCATTTTTGGTGACTGAGTGAGGGATCAAAAGACTGAACGCATGAGTCTGTATTTCTCAATAATTCCATTTTACAAGCCCACATACGCATAACCTCCTCCTACTATCAATATCTTGCACCAGAGTACTTTTATTACAATCCATGAATCTACATTGACACATTATTATCACCCACACTTCACAGCTAACATTAGGGCTCCCTCTTGGTGTTGTACATTCTATGGCGTCTGACAAATGTATGACATATGCCCACCATTACAGCATTGTACAGTACTACCATAAATACCCTCTGTGCTCTGCCTATTCATCTCTCCCTCTCCCTAAAGCCTGGTTACCACTAATTTTTTTACTGTCTCCATAGTTATGCCTTTTCCAAGGTGTCATATAGTTGGAATCATACGTATGTAGCCATTTTGGATTGGCTTCTTTCACTTAGTAATATGCATTTAAGGTTCTTCCATGTTTTTTCATGGCTTGATTTAGATCATTTCTTTTTAGTGATGAATAATATTCCACTGTCTAGATGTACCACAGTATATTTATCCACTTACTTCCACTTACTACTGCAGTATATCTTGGTTGCTCCAAAGTTTTGGTAGTTATGAACAAAGCTGCCATAAACAACCATGAGCAGGTTTTTGTGTGGACGTGAGTTTTCAACTGATTTGAGTAAATACTAAGGAGCATGACTGCTGGATTATATGTTAAGAATATGGTCAGTTTTGTTAGACACTGCCAAACTGTCTCCCAAAGTGGCTGTATCATTTTGCGTGCCTATCAGCAATGAATGAGAGTTCCTATTGCTTCACATCCTCATCAGCATTTGGTATTGTTAGCATTCTGGATTTTAATTTGCAATGTAGTTGTAACATAGGATATTGAACAACTCTTTATATTTTACTTGCTCTCTGTTATATCTTCTTTGGTGAAGTGTCTGTTAAAGTCTTTTGCCCATTTTTAAAACAGATTTTTTATGTTCTTATTGTTGAGTTTTAAGAGTTCTTTGTATATTTTGTATAACAGTACTTAATCATATGTCTTTTGCAAATATTTTTGCGAAGTCTGTACTTACCTACTCATTCTCTTGACATTGTCTTTTGCAGAGCAGAAGTTTATAATTTTCATGAAGTCCAGCTTATCTATAGTTTATTTTCATGGATCATGCCTTTGGTGTTGTTTCTAAAAAGTCATTGTGATACCCAAGGTCATCTGTTTCCTCCTATGTTATCTTCTAGGAGTTTTATAGTTTTGTGTTTTACATTTAGGTCTATGATTCATTTTGAGTTAATTTGGGGGAAGGTGTGAGGTCTATATCTAGATTAACTTTTTTGCATGTGGCTGTCCAGCTATTCCAGCACCATTTGTTAAAAAGACTATCTTTGCTCCATTTTACTGTCTTTGCTTATTTGTCAAAGATTAGTTGACTATATTTATTTTATGTGGGTCTATTTCTGGGTTGTTCCACTGATATATTATCTATTCACTCACCAATACTACACTGTCTTGATTACTGGTAGCTTTATAAAAATTCTTGAAGTCAGGTAGTGTCAGTCCTCCAACTTTGTTTTATCCTTCAATATTGTGTTGGCTCTTCTGGGTCTTTTGCCTCTTTATATAAATATAAAGTTTACAACTACTTGTTAGTAACCAAAAAATAGCCTTGCTCAGATTTTGATTGAACTTGCATGGAATCTGTAGATCAAGTGGGGGAAACTGCCATCTTGACAATGTTGAGTCTTTCTATCCATGAACATGGAATATTTCTCCATTTATTGTTTTTCTTTGATTTCATTCACCATCATTTTGTAGATTTTCTCACATAGATGTTGTACATATTTTGTTAGACTTATAGCTAAGTATTTTATTTGAGGGATGCTTATATAAATGTGCTTTTAATTTCAAATTTCACTTGTTCATTACTGGTATATGGGAAAGCAATTGACTTTTGTACATTAATCTTTTATCCTGCAACCTTGCTATAAATGTTTATAATCTCCATGAGGTGTTTTTTGTTGTCGTTGATTTTTTTTCTTCAGATTTTCTACATAGACAATTGTCATCTGCAAACAAAGACAGTTTTATTTCTTCCTTCCTAATCTCTATGTATTTTATTTTATTTTATTTGTCTTATTATACTAGCTAGGACTGATAGTACAATGTTGAAAAGCAGCAGGTAATAGGGGACATTCTTCCCTTGTTCCTGATCTTAATGAGAAAACTTCAAGTTTCTGATCATTAAGAATGATGTTAGCTGTAGGTTTTTGGTAATTGTTCTTTATCAAAATTTGGAAGTTCCCTCTGTGTGTGGAGGGGAGAAGAAGCATTCTATGATTATGTCTCAGCTTTGTGGTGAATCTATCTGCTGTACGGTGAGTTTCATCATTACTTCTAAATTCTACATCCCCCTGACCTTAGGTGGGACAGAATGGCTATAGGAAAATTGATTTGGGTATTTCCCTTCTCCTACCTGGAAGGCTAGAGCTGGCCAGAGTTGGATATTTCCTTTCCCCTGGGTAGATTAGGTTCTGATAAAACCCAGAAGGTTAGGCTCTGATAAAATGGTTTTTCCTGAGAAGTCCTCATTAAGAAGACCAGAATGCTCTGGCATATTTCAAAATGGTTCCTTTTTCCTCCCCTTGCAGAAGCATAAGATTTTTCTTCAAAATTTACTCTGAGGATATGGTAGAGCTTCTGGAAGTAAAACTCCTTCCAGAAGTGTGGGAACACTCCTATGACTGGGTCCTCATGGAGTTTTTAACTCTCAAAGTCATACACACTGATCATCCAGCAACTTGCCAATTACTTTACATTTTTCTACCCTAGGCACTTCTTCCTGTGGAGATTTCTGCTGATGGATTTCTGCTTCCATAAATTGTGACTCTCAATCTACCTGTCTGTCTCTTCAATATTTGGGGTAGTGGTTTGGACTGTGACCTCGGAATCTCTAACAGATCTAAGAAGAATTGTTGATTTTTCAGTTTGTTCAGCTTTCTACTTGTTGTTAGGATGGAGTGGTAACTTCTAAACAGCTTACATGCTGGTTTCCAAACCCTCAATCTCAACTAAGTTTCTTTTTATTTTTAATCTGGATACCCAGCTATTACATGCTTTGTTGAAAATATTTTCCTTTACCACTGGATTGCTTAAGTCACTTTGCTGAAAATCAAATCACCATACAAATATGGGTCTATTTCTGAGATTTCTATTCTGTTCCATTATCAGTCTTTTTCTCTGTCCCATGCTGTCCTGATATGCAAAATTATAGTAAGACTTTAAATCATCCAATTTTGTTCTTCTTGAAGAGTGCCTTAAGTATTTTAAATTGTTTTGCATTGCTATATACATTTCAGAATCATTTGTAGATTTTACAAATAAATCTGCTAAGATTATGGTTGGGATTGCACTGAATCTATACATCAATTTTGGGAGAATTAACATCTTAAAAATACTGAGTCCTGGGCTTCCCTGGTGGCACAGTGGTTGAGAGTCCACCTGCCGATGCAGCGGACACGGGTTCGTGCCCTGGTCCGGGAAGATCTCACATGCCACGGAGCGGCTAGGCCCATGAGCCATGGTCGCTGAGCCTGCATGTCTGGAGCCTGTGCTCCACAATGGGAGAGGCCACAGCAGTGAGAGGCCCGTGTACTGCAAAAAAAAAAAAAACAAAAACTAAATCTTCCAATTCATGAACATGGGGTATCTCTTTATATAGCTCTTCTTAATTTCTCTCAAGAATGTTTTGTTGTTTTCAGTGCAGAGATCTCATACATTTACTGTTTAATTCATCCTTAAGTATTATGTGTATTGTGACATGATTGCAAATGCAGTTTTTTAATATTTTATTTTCCAACTATTTACTGCTAGTATGTAAAAGTACAATAGGTTGTTTTTTTCTGTTGTTTGTGTTTTTTTTCCCTATCAGGCTTGTATCCTGCATCACTCTCAAATTTAACTATCATATCTGGTATTTTTTGTAGATTCCTTAGGATATTCTATACAAATAATCATATCATCTGTGAATTAAAGGCAATTTTATTTCTTCCTATCTGATCTTTACATCTTAACATTTTTATTTCTTGTCTTATTCCAATGACTAGGACTTCTAATCAATGTTGAATACAAAGGGTGACTGTGAGTATTTTTGCCTTGTTTCCAATATTTGCGAGAAAATGTTCAATATTTTGCCAATGTGTATGATATTAGCTGTATATTTTTACATGTGTCCTCTATCAGATTAAGGAAATCCCCTTTTATTCTTAGTTTGCTGGGAATGTTTATCATAAATTGGTGATGAATTTTCTCTAATGCTTTCTCTGCATTTATTGAAATAATTTTTATTTTGTTAATATAGTAATTTGTTAATATAGTTAATAAAATAGATTTTAAATGTTAAAATGGACATTCCTAAGATAAACTGCTTAGTCAAGATTTAATGTGCTTTTTATGTTAATGTTTTGTTATGCTAATACTTCATTATTAGCATATATACTTCATCTATATTCAAAAGGGATATTGTTCATTAGTTTCTTTCTTCTTTTTTTTCCCTTGCAGTGCCTTAGTCAGACTTTCTACTAGTCTCATCATAATTCGGGAGAAATTTTTCTCCTTTTTCATGAAATGTTTAGCGTAATATTGGGTTATTTCTTCATTAATGTTTCTTAGAATTTATCAGTGAAACCCTCTGGGCCTGCAGTTTATTGCATGATAAAATTTTCTATAATAATTCAATCTACTTAAGAGATCTAGGGATATTTTTCATATAAGTCACTGAGCTGCTGTGAATCTATAAATTTTTGTCTTTCACAATTTCAGCCACTATTTCTCCCTCCTCCTTTTCCGCCTCCTCCTTCTTCCTGCCATATTTTCTCTTTTCTCTCCTTAGGGGTACCAATTACACATATATTAGAACTAATAACATTATTCTATAAGCCCCAGAGTCTCTTTTATGTTTTTAAAATCTTTTTCTCTATATTCTTTAGATAATTGCTTTCACCCAGTTGAGTCTCACTGATTATTTTCCTTGAAATATCCATTATATTATTAAGTGACATTTTTGTTGAGGATGCTGTATTTTTCAGCTCCAGAATTTCTATTTGTTTTTCCTTTTGAATGTTTTTACCTCTATGATTTGATTTCTTACCTTTTTAGTCATTGTGAGCATATTTTTCTTTACCTTAATTTGCCTCATTGAGTAACTCCTTAAAGTCCTTTTACGCTAATTTCAACATTTGGGTTATCTTGGTATTGGTATCTGCTAATTGTCCTTTCTCTTGAGAAAGGGTCATATTTTCCTGATTTTTCATATGTTGAGTGATTTGGGGTTATATATTAGACATTGGAAATGATACACTGTGGATCTATTATATTTCTCTGGCTAATTAATTTGATTGGATTCAAAGTACAAATTCTTCAGTAGCTCAGATCTCAGCTCAGTTATTTTATCTTCAGCTAGGGTTTGTTCCACACATGCATGTTTCAGTGGTTAGCCAGGTAATTATGCAGAGCTTGTAAAGAAAACTTGGGACTACAGTTCTCTGACTCTTCACTTTCCAGAACTGCCTTCACTTTCCAATGGTTAAGGTCATCACTCTGTATTTTGGTGTTTCAGACTAGAAAGCCTGTGGTTTCATCAGAGTTTCAGTCACTGCAGATGGCTGCTTACTGTAGTCTACACCTCCCTTCATAGACACAAACTGCCATTGTTCCAGAGACCTCATCTACATAAGACAATGGCTGGCATATGAAAAAAGGCATCTCTTTATTTATCAGTAAGGTTGCCAGAAGTCTTCCCTTATTCCAGAACTATGTTACATGCCCATCCTAAAACCAATCACCAACAAAAACAATAGTATATAGAGAGTTATATGGTCCTGAAAAGGAGGGTGGATTTACCAAATAAATTAGCAACTATGTCACAAAGAGAAAGGCTGGCAATAGTTCTTGGCTTGGCAGCCGGTAGTGTCTGCTACATAAATCTCAGCATTGTGAATGCATTGCAAAATACCAGGAGACATTTTTCACATAGACTAACACAGGAATGATGGACCCCAGAATTGTGCACTGTGGTGCTGTTAAAATTAATTACTAGAAAATTTTATGAAAATGGGATTGGGAAATTCATAAAGTGAAAATCAGTTTTATTTCCAGCTAATGGAAGAACCACTTAAATGGAAGTGAGATTAGTGTCGATTAAGAATTCAATGTATGAACCCCCTAAGCATGGATATATAAGAAATAAGGAGAGCATTCTAAGGGGAAAGTACACAGAGTAGTATAGAATCATACTGAGAAAATATATGGATAAAGACAAATCATTAGACGAAGATTTTATAAAAAGTCTAAGTTTTCCCAAAATAAATAAAGCAAAACAAAAGCATATTAAAAACAAAACCCACAAAGTGATGATAAAAGCAAACTTCTGTGTTTAAAGAAGTATCCTAGAGGAGACAGGACCAAAATATGCAAGGTTGAAGTCCAGTTAGTGCAGAAGTGAGATAGGTACTAAAACCTAAGTCACCTTTCCACAGATGACAGGGAAGCCCAAGGACTACTTTCTTGGGGTAAATTCCTAGAAATCACCTGATGAAAGAGTTCATAAAAACCTGTGGGACGCAGCAAAAGCAGTTCTAAGAGGGAAGTTTATAGCAATACAATCCTATCTTAAGAGAACAGGAAATATCTCAAATAAACAACCTAACCTTGCACCTAAAGCAATTAGAGAAAGTAGAACAAAAAAACCCCAAAGTTAGCAGAAGGAAAGAAATCATAAAGATCAGATCAGAAATAAATGAAAAACAAATGAAGGAAACGATAGCAAAGATCAATAAAACTAGAAGTTGGTTCTTTGAGAAGATAAACAAAATTGATAAACCATTAGCCAGATTCATCAAGAAAAAAAGGGAGATGACTCAAATCAATAAATTAGAAATGAAAAAGAAGAAGTAACAACTGGCACTGCAGAAATACAAAAGATCATGAGAGATTACTACAAGCAACTCTATGCCAATAAAATGGACAACCTGGAAGAAGTGGACAAATTCTTAGAAATGCACAACCTGCCAAGACTGAACCAGGAAGAAATAGAAAATATGAACAGACCAATCACAAGCACTGAAATTGAAACTGTGATTAAAAATCTTCCAACAAACAAAAGCCCAGGACCAGATGGCTTCACAGGCGAATTCTATCAAACATTTAGAGAAGAGCTAACACCTATCCTTCTCAAACTCTTCCAAAATATAGCAGAGGAAGGAACACTCTCAAACTCATTCTATGAGGCCACCATCACCCTGATACCAAAACCAGACAAAGATGTCACAAAGAAAGAAAACCACAGGCCAATATCACTGATGAACATAGATGCAAAAATCCTCAACAAAATACTAGCAAATAGAATCCAACAGCACATTAAAAGGATCATACACCATGATCAAGTGGGGTTTATTCCAGGAATGCAAGGATTCTTCAATATATGCAAATCAAACAATGTGATACACCATATTAACAAATTGAAGGAGAAAAACGATATGGTCATCTCAATAGATGCAGAGAAAGCTTTTGACAAAATTCAACACCATTTATGATAAAAAACCCTGCAGAAAGTAGGCATAGATGGAACTTTCCTCAACATAATAAAGGCCATATATGACAAACCCACAGCCAACATCGTCCTCACTGGTGAAAAACTGAAAGCATTTCCACTAAGATCAGGAACAAGACAAGGTTGCCCACTCTCACCACTCTTATTCAACATAGTTTTGGAAGTTTTAGCCACAGCTAACAGAGAAGAAAAAGAAATAAAAGGAATACAAATCAGAAAAGTAGAAGTAAAGCTGTCACTGTTTGCAGATGACATGATACTATACGTAGAGAATCCCAAATATGCTACCAGAAAACTACTAGAGCTAATCAATGAATTTGGTAAAGTAGCAGGATACAAAATTAATGCACAGAAATCACTTGCATTCCAATACACTGATGACGAAAAGTCTGAAAGTGAAATTAAGAAAACACTCCCATTTACCATTGCAACAAAAAGAATAAAATATCTAGGAATAAACCTACCTAAGGAGACAAAAGACCTGTATGCAGAAAATTATAAGACACTGATGAAAGAAATTAAAGATGATACAAATAGATGGAGAGATATACCATGTTCTTGGATTGGAAGAATCAACATTGTGAAAATGACTCTACTACCCAAAGCAATCTACAGATTCAATGCAATCCCTATCAAAGTACCACTGGCATTTGTCACAGAACTAGAACAAAAAATTTCACAATTTGTATAGAAACACAAAAGACCCCGAATAGCCAAAGCAATCCTGAGAAAGAAAAACGGAGCTGGAGGAATCAGGCTCCCTGACTTCAGACTATACTACAAAGCTACAGTAATCAAGACAGTATGGTAGTGGCACAAAAACAGAATGATAGATCAATGGAACAGGATAGAAAGTCCAGAGATAAACCCACACACATATGGTCACCTTATCTTTGATAAAGGAGGCAGGAATGTACAGTGGAGAAAGGACAACCTCTTCAATAAGTGGTGCTGGGAAAATTGGACAGGTACCTATGAAAGTATGAGATTAGAACACTCCCTAACACCATACAGAAAAATAAGCTCAAAATGGAATAAAGACCTAAATGTAGGGCCAGAAACTATCAAATTCTTAGAGGAAAACATAGGCAGAACACGCTGTGACATAAATCACAGCAAGATCCTTTTTGAACCACCTCCTAGAGAAATGGAAATAAAAACAAAAATAAACAAATGGGACCTAAAGAAACTTCAAAGCTTTTGCACAGCAAAGGAAACCATAAACAAGATGAAAAGACAACCCTCAGAATGGGAGAAAATATTTGCAAATGAAGCAACTGACCAAGGATTAATCTGCAAAATTTACAAGCAGCTCATGCAGCTCAATAACAAGAAAACAAACAACCCAATCCAAAAATGGGCAGAAGACCTAAATAGACATTTCTCCAAAGGAGATATACAGATTGGCAACAAACACATGAAAGAATTGTCAACATCATTAATCATTAAAGAAATGCAAATCAAAACTACAATGAGATATCATCTCACACCGGTCAGAATGGCCATCATCAAAAAATCTAGAAACAACAAATGCTGGAGAGAATATGGAGAAAAGGGAACACTCTTGCACTGCTGGTGGGAATGTAAATTGATACAGCCACTATGGAGAACAGTATGGAGGTTCCTTAAAAAACTACAAATAGAACTACCATATGACCCAGGAATCCCACTACTGGGCATATACCCTGAGAAAACCATAATTCAAAAAGAGTCATGCACCACAATGTTCATTGCAGCTCTATTTACAATAGCCAGGAGATGGAAGCAACCTAAGTGTCCATCACCAGATGAATGGATAAAGGAGATGTGGCACATATATACAATGGAATATTACTCAGTCATAAAAGCAAACGAAATTGAGTTATTTGTAGTGAGGTGGATGGACCTAGAGTCTGTCATACAGAGTGAAGTTAAGTCAGAAAGAGAAAAAGAAATATCATATGCTAACACGTATATACGGAATCTAAGGAAAAAAAAAAAGGTCATGAAGAGCCTAGGGGTAAGACGGGAATAAAGACACAGACCTGCTAGACAATGCACTTGAAAACATGGGGAGGGAGAAGGGTAAGCTGGGACAAAGTGTGGGAGTGGCATGGACATATATACACTACCAAATGTAAAATAGATAGCTAGTGGGAAGCAGCCGCATAGCACAGGGAGATCAGCTCGGTGCTTTGTGACCACCTAGAGGGGTGGGATAGGGAGGGATGGGAGGGAGGGAGACGCAAGAGGGAAGAGATATGGGAACCCATGTTTATGTATAACTGATTCACTTTGTTATGAAGCAGAAACTAACAAACCATTGTAAAGCAATTATACTCCAATAAAGATGTTAAAAAATAAAAAAAAAATTAAAAAATAATTCATCATTTTTCTGCTCATTCATGTAGTTTTTTGATAATTTCTTTTCAATTAATTCCTATTGGCTGAGAACGTTCAACTGCAGACTACTTCAGTATCATTGAGGACTGTAAAATATAATTATAAATAAGTAATCATAATTGTCTTGTCCCATCAGGGTCACCTATGGTTACTCTTGATTTCTTATCTTTCATCAAGTACCATGGACTTGACTTCCAACCCCTTTCCATCCTAAGTAGCCAGATTTATGCCAAAGTCTTTTTTATAGTAACTTGCATAAGATTTTTTTAAAAAATCCATTTAGTCAGAGTTCCCCTTTATCTACATTTGCATTTACTCACTACATTTCTCACTCTATTACTTATTATCTTGCTAAAAACAAAAATTTTACATTCCATTTGCTTCAAAAGATGGGTATAGAGAAAAGAATATTGGAAAGTTGGGGCACACAGCTTCTACAGGTTCTGTCACTAATTAGCTGGATAATCTTGGGCAAGTAATTTTTCCTTTCTGGACCGTAGTTGCCTCCTGTGCCACTGTAGGGAGAAAAATGAAAATAGAGTATGATAGTAAATGGGCATTCAGTTCTATCATTCCATTATTCCACAAATAATTCAAGTGACAAGATCAGACTCTCAATGTTAAATGCTATTTGTTCCTACTAGTGCCATATGCAGTACTGGTAAAATACATCCTTCATTATTCTGGGTCTCACATGTTAGAGAATTTTAGAACCAAAGGGTATCTACTCTTTTACCTAAATATTAATGCTAGGCCTCAAAATTACTAGTGTTAGAACTAGAAATATAATCTAGATTTCCTAACTTCCAGGGCTAGTGCCCTTCCCTCTTTTTCCTATTCACCTGCAAATGTAATAATTACAATGATTACACTTATAAACATAATAACATACAAAAGCCTGACAAATATTCTGAGTCATTCTTTCCCCCCACATGAACAACTGTAGAAGATACTATTAGAAGAGATAATTAAAACACAGATTAACAAGCATTTGCCATTCTACATCTAACTTGCATCTGGACAGACTTGGGCAGTCTCCAGCAATGTGAAAGTATAGAAAGTGAAGGCTGAGAAACTGCATATTTTCCTATAAGAGACAGTTCCAAGAAATACACCTCTGTCAGAAAATAAACCCAAAATAATATTCAACAGCACGTAGCACAACACAACATCTGCTGAGGCAAAGACTGATTTGAGTTTCCATGTATTGCCCAGTTTCAAACACATTACTTTCTCATTCTATAAAAGATTCTCTCCCATTTAAACAAAAGCATGTTACTATTACTAACTTTGATAATATCCATACAACAGTGCTGAAACTAAAACATTACAAGAGAAGAGTGATGACTTATGTTAGGGTTCTTAAAGTGGTTTTGCTTTTAAAAAATGTGCACCAAAGGAGCAACCACTCCCTCCTGTCATGCTCCTACCTAAGCTTCCAGCCTCCTCCACTGAACCTTACACACCCTTAGAATTGAGAACAGTGCCTCGTCTACTTCTCTCTACCAAAAGAGGAAAGTGCCAAGTCTCAGGCTCTTGGTCTTACAGCTGCTTTGATGAAAGGCAGGGATCTGGATCAGAACCCCCTCCATTTGCATGCGAGCAGAGTGGCTGGGCTCTCTCCATCCCCCACCACTGGGCCCTAGGAGGGAACAGCCTGTGTGACAAAATATTTCACCTTCCCTTCATCCCTTCTTAATAGTAATTTACTTCCAGATTCTGCTCTTTCCTGATGGAAGTTAGAGGGTACAGAGCTTTTTCTTTCTCCACCTACCAACATAATGTCAGGCACAGATTTCCAATTTTCCCTAATAGTCACTCAGCAGAATAGCTTTGGAAAATCTACTTGGTGACAAAGACAATTCAAACAGGAAAAAATGAATTCCTTCCAAGTGACAGAAGCAAATATCTTCAAGACAAAAAATGATGTAAACGAAACTGGCTCCCAAAACTTTATACAGCAATTAATTTCTTCCTAAAACATCTATCTGCTGTCATGTGGATATAGCCTTGTGTATTTTCAGTAGGCCTAAAAGGGTAGTGTTTATCAATAAAATGTTCTTACGTACCAAAACTAATTATACTTTATGTTGCTAAATCTGAAAATTGCTTTATTAAAAAAAAATCTGAGGTTTCTGTCTTTACCAAATATGTGGCTTCCTTGCTGTCTGTATTTCATTTCCCTTGCTTATTTACCAAAAGATAAACTAGTCACTTTTTCTCACTGGCTTTGCTTAGTTATAAATTTTTTTAACATCACAGTCAATTTTATTTTGCATTTTGATAATGGGAGATCCTCTCCTTAGGTGTTCCATGTTTGTTCTAACTTAAAGTTTTACTTAATTTAAAAGTACATTAACAAAAATTCATCTGACAAACTCAAAATACAAAAGCAAAGTTGAAAATGACAGCAGTTTGTTACCTAAATTCTAATTCTTAAGCAGTGAGTAAATACGGATTTTTTACCCCCATGGCTCCCTTTGTTCTCTGAAAAAATGATTCGGCATCATGCCTCAGGTTTTAATGGTCAGACTGGGGTCTTGTGTTAAGAATCCTCACCAAAGGAAGTTCCAGTTGCTCACTGGGAATGTCCTCAAATAGTGTGAAATTTTTTTTCTCTACTAATTATGTAGAGTCTATGTGCAGCCATCAGCCTTCAATTCCTAAGTAAGATAACCAAATTATTTTTTATCTTGGCACAAAATTAGCTCAGAAGTCAGGTCTCTGCCCCCAAGGGATAAAAGGAGAAGGGCAACTTAACACATAAAGCACATCCCCCAAGTTATGGGAAAAGGCTCTCTTTACCGTTACCGCTGCAATATCAATAATGAAGCAGAAGAAGCAGTTGTGCAGAACAAATGTCTGCATTTAGAAAAGGAATAAAGAAGCAGAGGACATGCTTTCATTTGAGCCTACATTCAGAACCCTGAACTTTCTGGAAGCAATAATAAAATGAGGTATCTAAAAAAGAAAACTACAAAAAGACATCATTACAAAGTACCACTGCTGTTACCCACTGGATCTTCCCAACAGATACCCCCGAACTTTGCTAACTGGCATTTCTGAGGTTCAAAGTACTCAATCTGTGTACCCAGTGTTTTTCTATTCACAGGATTGTGTGGGAATCCTGCCATTTGGGCAGGTTACTCCACCTCCCTGGACTTCAACGTGTACTTCTAAGGTCAATACTCCTTTCTACTTCCTCCGCTATCTTATTCATTGATGACAAAGAACTCACAGTTTGTCTACAGTTTCTATTACTGTAACATTTAACTGTCTTTGATAAACCAAATGTTCATAGTTGCCTTCCAATTACAATAGACTACTTTCTCTGTTCCACTAAGTAATCCTTTTGCTAGTTTTATTTCTGTCAATCTAGAAGTTGACCTTTAAAACAGAGAGCATCCAGTACTAATTTGTATAAATAACAAAAATCTGTTATAGGTAAATATTGAACTAGTGCAAAAGTGGTTTATGTGTTTGGAGGAAGGTGGTCAAAAGGTTTACAAAATAAATAAGTAGTAGGGATGTAATGCACAACATGATGACTATAGCTAACACTGTATAATATACAGGGAAGTTGATAAGAGAGTAGATCCTAAGAGTTCTCATCCCAAGGAGAAATTTTTTTCTTTTTCTTTTCTTTTTGTTTTATCTATATGATATGATGGATGTTAACTAAACCTGCTGTGGTAATCATTTCACAATATATGTAGATCAAATCATCATGCTGTATATCTTAAATTTATACAGAGATGCGTGTCAATTATTTCTCAATAAAACTGGAATAAAAGAGAAAATAATGAAAATGAGCCACTGTAATTTTTGGCCATCTTCCTAATTCAAGCTTTGGAGTTAAAAAAATTATTTTTCAATCAATTCTAAATGATCTGACAGGCTTTATTTTTCAATAATTCAAAACAAAACTAGATAGCTAACAAGAAGTGCTTAAAGGTGTGTGTGTGTGTGTGTGTGTGTGTGTGTGTGTGTGTGTGTGTGTGTGTGTGTGTAATGATAGGAATGAGGGAATGGGTAAGGTGATTTCCCACAATTAAGTTTCTAATTGCAGAAAATATGAGATTAAAATATTTCTCATATATATTTTCCTATTTTTTAACCATGGCAAATATAGGTAAAACCAATACGAGATAAATACATAAATCCAGAAAATGTAATGCTATAAAGTAGGAAGAGCATACCCTAATCCATGCACAAATGAGTATAATTTTGGTTAAAGACAAAATAATATTTCTTTCTCACAAGTTAGCCAAAGAAATATTTCTAAGTCCTTTTTCTCTCTGCCCATAAAATTTAAATATATCAAACCAAATTATCCAAACCTCCACTGATAACTGAAATAGGAACATAAAAGCCAGAATGGCAGGGACAAGAAGAAGCCCTTATAGATTCTTGATTAATTTTAAAATGACATATTTTGAACTATTATTCCAAGAGCAATCTCTTTACCCCTTAGCTAGGATTTATGTAGATGCTCTCCTAATTCGGGGGTAACTTCATATGTTAACCACAGGGACTCGCTCTTCTAAAGGCACGCATTGGAATAAACCCTGAGAATTCTCCAAACAGCATGCTAAATGCCCTGGAGATTCTGAAATGTTCCTTTTCTCCCTCCCTGTCCCACAGCCTCAGCAGGGGCCACTGTTGTTCTTGCAAGGAGATTACATCCATTAAGTATGCGAAAGCTGAAATTCTTGCAATTTGCTATTTTAGTGCATACGTACTGGCTCATCACTGTCATCCTGAACAGCTTGCTTCATCTTCCCAGGCCTTTTCTCTTCTTCTTTTTTCACCTATAAAGAACTAAGGAAGTTAAAAGTCTTTTCCAGCTATAAAGCTTTATCATTGTTCAGGGTGATAAAGTGAGAGGATAAAAGTGAAATCCTTGATCTGCGCTCCATATATTCTAGGCTATATTGATTTCTATAACAAATTATACTTCTGTCAAATTTGTGGAATTGTCTGAAAGGTGGTCAGCTCACAAAATTATCTGTATATGTATTTAATTTGGGGAGTTTTGGTACCATAACCAGCTTTTATGCCCAACTGTATATTTCAAGCCTGCCTACATCTCTGTTCTTAAAGATTTGTTTTTATATAAAAACAAAGTAGGCCAGAAAATAATACTGTTAATTCCCCTCCTTCCTTTCTTTACTAAACTATAAGCAAAGGTCAGTTAGTACAACAAATTTACTCACAAAAAATTAATGATTTTTAAAGATTAGTAAAGATTTAAATTAGGAAACAGTTAAATTTTCATACCAAACTAAAAAGAAGAAAGCTAATTTTAATATAGAGCTTTTTATAGCTTTCCACAAATACATATCCTTTTTATGAACACAATTTCTACTTTACTGAATTCCTTTTCTAAATTTATTTATGTAAAAGTGTTCTATTGCACATTTGGTAACCAAAATGTTCTACTCTTTAATTTTGTACTTCAAAATCATTCACCAAATCAAAAAACTTCCACGATAATCAATCAAAACTTAATACTAGATTCTACACTTCTTGAGGGCAAATGACATGTGTCGTTATCTTTCGTACAGCTCAAGGAATATAGCACGTCAAGCAAGCACTAGATGCTCCCCAAGGTACTTTGTATTAAATTACACTCCCCTGTGGAGTTTTGCATATATACAAAATGTATATTATTATACGCTGGTTATCAGAATATATATACCGTAGTTGGTGTCCTGACTAGGACACAAAATTTACCCTCATTGCTTCATGTGAAGAGACTTGAACAAAATTACTAGTTATAGAGGTGTATGTATGTGAAAGGAAAGAGCAAAGGATGATGCAGATTAGCAATAGAGAGGAACTGTTACCACTCCTTGCACTTCTGGGCTGAGGGGAGGAAATATTGTAGGAACTCCAGTGGTAGCTGGAGCCCTGGAGGAGAGGATCTGGAGGGACACAGCCACTCCTAGAAAAGTGACACTGAAACAAAGAGGAGGAGAGGAAGAAATACCCAGAAGTTCTCTAATCTTCTGAAGATCCCATTCTCCCACTGCCAAAACCAACTGCAAGTCATCCATCCGTCCAAGGGACACTGGTGATGCACAGATGTCAGAACAGAGCTGAGCAGAAAAGGGCAGAAAATCGGTCTGGGGACCAACCCAAGAAAAACCAGCACCGTGCATATTGCATTCCTCCAAAACAATAATATTTCTGTTAATACTAATTTGTAATATTCTATGAATACTAATTCGTTGATAATAAATCTTTGTCAAAGTCTATTTATCAGAGAAAAATTTGTCAAATAGGGAGAACGGATGTTAGGTCAAATTATATTTGATGATATGTATGTTTTAATGGGAAGCACACAGCAGCAGATAGATTAGGGAACTCTTAGCGGGAAATAATTAACATATTTCTAGAGCTAGAAAACACAAAATGTGCATCCAGGAATCTGAGAACAGAAGGAAAAGAAACCGAGTCAGGTTCAGTTAGCAGGAAGGACATGGCCAAAATCCCCAGAGTGCAGGAGAAACTGTAGGGGTTGTGCCAGGGCCATAAAGCCGCCAAAGATCGAGTCTTGCTCCTTCATGAAGCTGAGAACAGAGTTCAGGGTTTCCTTCAGCTCTTCCTGTAAGGAGTAGAACAACCAGAAAGAAATTTCAGGGGCTCTTCTTTCTCTTCTCAATCTCTCCATTTGCTGTCTGAGTCCTAAGATAACCCTGTTTTTTCCATCAATAATAAAGTGCCTAAAATCATTCATTTGTTCATTCATTCATTCATTCATGCTCTTTGCAAGGTAAATTGCTCTCATTTATTGGTAAAATCCTGAAAAATGTACAATGCCCAGCTAGCACACAATAGGTATCAATAAACATTAGTTGAATAAAAACCAATCAGTGAATGGATGGAGAAATGAAGATACTACAAATGTCTGTTGTTATAAAGCATTGCAACTTTAAAGAAAACGCTATGACCTGCCAATTAATTCACAAACATAAATGACTGAGATCAAAATGCTTAAAATTTTGATCTAGGATATATGACTAAGAAACCTAGAGAGCTTGAAGTGAAAGGAGGCACATTTCGACAAAGGGACAGCTGAGAACACAGAAAACAAACAGAACTCTTCAGAGACTTCACAGCTTTGTCAAGGGAAGGTTCTGTTTACCATCAGCTGGAAGGAGACAAACAGCAGCTTTGTGGAAATATGTTTGTTGTGTTTGGTGCCAAGATGCAGAGTTCAGTTTCCAGGAATTTTTGGTGATTTATTATATGATTTAAACATCCTTATATAGAATATATTTTCCTTCAAAAGGTCCTTTTCACCATCTTGACCATTTTTCCTTCTCAATAAGAGATCATTAAGTCTGCCTGAAAGCTAGGGAATAGGAAATTTGCATTAGTTTCAAACTTTGAAAAACATTGTTTAAGCCAATACTTATGCTCTGAAATATCATACTGCTTTACGGAAACTTAATAGTAGAATACAGAAAGAAGAATCAAATTATAAATCTACTTTTCTAGAAGTTGCCATAAATTTTCTGGAGGATAACTTATAAATTCAGATTATATATTTTAAAAAATTCTTGAATATTCTGGAAATATGTATATACATTGCTTTCCAATTGTGTTCATTTCACAGGCTTTGATAAAATAGCCCCCTTTGCCAAATAAATCTCAATATTTATTTGGCTAGTCAACTGGTACTTAATAATTCAACACTAAACTATTTTATTACTTTTCTCTGGCTAATCTACTGTAACAAAGAAATATTGGTTTTCCATAAGTAAAGCCTCCTAACCCTTTTTATCATTTCCCCGCTGGCATCTCCGACATTAGAGTGATGAGTGGTCAATGATAAGGAGAAGAGGAGCAGAGAGGGGAAAAGAGAAAATAGACAAGACAGGTGTTACCAAAAAATTAGGACAATAGCCCATAACCTAGTACCTGAGTTCCAAACTCTGTTCTACCACTGAGTGACTTGGGCATCAGTTGTTCATTCACCTATGAAACGAATGAGTTAGATTCAATTATTGCTAAGAGTCCCATTGGCTCTGCAGTATTACACTACTCTCCATGAGGTAAGACCTCTTGTCCTTTCATTTGAAACCCCTAGTTAAAAACCAATAAGATATCACTATTTTATTTTCCCCCAGATATTATGACTATTAGCATCACCTCTAGCGGCATCCTAGTAAGACCACAAGCCCCAACAAAGCTTTAAAACTGGCATCTTCCGTATCCCAAAGAAAAAACGAGCTGGAGTACGTACTCATAAAGGCTGCACTGCACACTTCAAAAATGAGGCCTGCACATGTCTACTTTGTAGAACAGCCTGGCTGACTTTTGACCTGACTTGGTATTATTTAAAGCAGCTTACTGACACTGCCAATAACATCGCACATAATAGAACACACATCTTGTAAGTGAACCACAGATAGTGCCAGGCAACATAAAGAATCCAACTGCTTCAACAGAATAGCTACTGAAAGATCTGGAAGCAAATACACAAACTGCTTCTCTGAGGTCAAATAACCACGTTTTAGGATTCTTCGATGGCTGCTGCCACAGTCTTGCTTTTAAAAGCCTCAATAATTTCTCAAGACATCGTGTTTAACAAAAGGCCACATCTATTTCCCCCAGTAAAGATTTAGCCTAACATTACTGGATATGTTTAGGGCATAGAAATAAAGCATGCCTTCCAGAGGTTGGAAAGAAGAGAAAAACTGCCTTTTAGAATTAGTAGGTACCATTCTAATCTGAAGCTTGTACTGTCCTTTTCAATCGTTGCAGAGAAACAATTAATAAAGGAATCCATTAAGACCTGATTATTGCTGCTAAAAAAGGAAGGTAGAATTTCAGTCCTTTGAAGTAACTGAGAATGATTCAGGCCTCATTACAGAGATATAATCTACATTCATACATTTATGTTAGTGATTCAAATCTATTGGGAGAGATTGAATTCCGTTAAATAGTGCATCTTTCCCGTGGAACTTTTCTCAGGCTTTCTCGGGCTAACCTAAGAGGTGACCTAACAATGCAAAGCAGTGGAGTATTTAGGGATTCAACTGTGCTATAAAAGAAAGGCTGTACAGAAAAGAGAAAGAAGAATGAGATATAATCTAAAAAGCTATGTCAGCTTTTCCTTTGGGCTGTTTTGTAAATGCCCTTCCTGTCATCATGCTGTACAGAAGAGAGGCGAAAGGGCTCTAGAACTTTTAAACACTGCACCTGCCGCAAGCAGATTTTAATATGGAAGTTTTAAAGATGTATTTTTCCCATTTAGGACAGAATAAAAACACAAAACCTCTCACTTAAATGTCTGAACAGCTTCTTCTACTGGAGAAGAAAGTTGGTAGATGTGTGTGTGTGTGAAAGAGAGACGAGAGAGTGTGTATGTGTGAGAGAGAGAGACAGAGACAGAGAGACTACTTTCGAGGTTTGGGGTGGGGGGTTGTCTATTGTGAGTTAAAAGAATTGAAAGGATCTCAAGCTGGCACCAATACTGTTGGTGCCCAGTGCAGAGAAACCTCAAAATAATAACTTCATGTGTTTTGTAACTTTTCATGGCAGGATTTTTATTGTACGGTTTCATCAAACATATTTTTATTTTCAAAAAAATATGTAGGTTTAATTACTTGTCAATTCAAACATTTGGATTCTGCTGAACAACTGGGCTGAAACTATTTCCTTAGAAACACTACACTCTTTTTTAGGCATTTTTCAGCTCAGGTATAAAACAGTGAACTAGAAAATTGAAATTAGCACTGTGAGTTTATTTTTAAATATCCATGCTTTAATGAAAGAACCAGACTTGTTTGACATATGCTCTTTATTTGCTTAACTCTCCAATTAATAGCTACAGAAATCAGAGCTAATTACATTGAATATAAAAATCTACTGTGTTTACCACATTGTCAAAGTCTTCTGAATAAGCATTGCAATGGTTTATAAATAATGCAGTTAAAATCCTGATTCTAGTATTAAAATGTTCTGTTTCAAAGGCTCTGAATGCACAGGAAACTATAAGAGCACGGTGTAAAGTCATTTTTCAAGTCACCAAACAACATAATTAGGCAATATTCCTAAAGCCCATTTCCAAAGGTAGATTTTTTAATTTCTTTGTCTTTTCTCCTGTTCAGTGAAGACTGAGACCAAACGTACATTGCTGGGACTCTGGTTTGTAGTATATACACAAGCTCGCCTGATTAGTTCCCTCCGAATTACAGTTGCAGAGGTCAAACTCCCAAGTTCACCTTGAAGTGATCCACCCTCTTAGGATAGCTGCCTAAAAATTAGGTTGAACCATATGAAACTGCCACTTTTGAAGGTCAAAAACCATAAAATATTGGCAATTTCACATGCTTCAACATAACACAAAGGTCCAACTGCCTTACAGAACATAAATACTTTATACCAATACATCTTCAGTCACTTCTTCCAGTCAGGCTGTCCCTAGTTTAGAGTAATTCTTAAAGAGACTCTCTAGGAATTCTCACTCAGATTGGAACGGATTATCACAGTATCTCCTTCTTTGTGCCTCTTAATCCTTGGCAAAGGCTGCCTAGCCAGGGACTTGATTCTGTCTGTACCTGAGACATGAGCAAGTTTATTAGCAATGAAGGAGTTTCAGGGTGGTGAATGTGAAAAAGAGAGGGAGGCTGGTGGTACAGTTATTTTATAAAATAGAGCCCTTTAAACATTAAAATTTGAAGACAGAAGAAAGAAAATACCTCTTGATGGCAAAGTGCAAAGGAAATTGCCTAGGAACCAGCAGAATATTCGGCAAAATCGTATGGTTAAATCTTCACAATCTCAATAAAGTGAGTTCGCTTTGAAGTGCACGCGTTATTCTGTAAACGACCCTTGTTAGCTATCAGAAATCGGTCATTTCGGTCCCTGATTTCATTTGCGCCGAGAGAGGCGACTTTTAGGGGTGGTGATAAATCTCCCTGAGCTTAAAAGTCAGAGAGGGCCAAAGTGTGAACTTTTTACTTCAGCAAAGGAAGCGAGAAATCAGTGATTCATTAAAGCAGAGACCTCCTTGGAAGCTGGCAGAAGAGGAGGAAAGGAAGCTAATTATGTCTTCCTTTTCTTTGCTCGCTCCCACCAGTTTATAATCTACTGCCTTGGAGGGTTTATCCTCAGCATCTTCTGTTTTCTCCCTCAGCCCTCCCCTGCTTCTTCGAGCGAGGGGGGAAAAAAAAGTCAGCCAAACCCCAGGCTCCAGGTGGCTCTCAAGTACTTCACTGCCAAAAGGAAAAAATAAATAAAAAATCCTATACTGGAAAACAAGTGAGAAAGGGGCTCCCCAGAGGGGATTGGTTCAGACTGGAAGACAGCAAAACTCGGAAAGCGTGAGGATACTGCTCGCTCCGGTGACCAGCGCTGCGAGCACAAGGACGCTTTCGCAGCAATTAGCCCAAGCTGGAGGCGCTGGCGGAGGCTGCAGGCTGCGGCGGCCCGGGTGGCGAGGAAAGGACCCGCAGCCCCCGAGCTCCAGGCAGAGGCATCGCGCTCCCTTCTCCTGGCTCCCCTGCTCTCCCCACTCCCTGCCCCCTCCCCCTCCCTCTCCTCGGCGTTCCCAGCAGCCGAGGGTTTCAGATGTCCCACCGCCGTTTGACCCCCTTTCCCCCCGCCCGCCCCCCGCTTCTCCACCCCTGCAAATGAGGTTTGGCCAGCAGAGGCAGAGCCCACCTCTGGCTTAGAATCACTGACATTTAGACTCCAGGCTTCAACCTGTTTACAAGCGGGCTTTCCAAAGGAAGGGGGGCGGCGGGGGGAGGGAAATAGGGCCAAACAAAACACCAACCGCCATCCCCTCCAAACAAGAAGTGACTTTCTGGAGGCTTCAAATCAACAGGCACCACCAAAAAGAGAAAGCAAGAGGGGGAAGAGAACAACGGCGACCGGGCAGCTGACTCCAGTTCTGACAACTCAAAGGGACTCACTTTTAGAACTGGCCAGCAAGCTGGGGCTGTGCGGAGAGGGACCAGAAGGTGCCAACCGCAGAAGGGCGCAGATACCTCCCCCAGCCTCCCACCCCAGCCCCTTTGGGTTTTGTTCACCGTGCTGTCATCTGTTTTTCAGACCTTTTTCTGCATCTAACATGGTGAAGAAAGGAGTGAAGAAGAGAACAAAGTAACTCCCGGGGGAGCGAAGATCGAGGGTTACCCACACCACGACGGCCACCACCAGCTCCTGCTACTGCGGCCACCCACGTCCACATTCACCGGGAGACCGAGGGGCGCGCGGCAGCGGATCCGAGAAAGGAGCGAGAAGAGGCAGCCGGCCCTTCCGAGGAGTTATGGATGTTGGTGCTTTCACTTCTGGCCAGATCCGAGCCCAGAGGGAGCTAACCAGCGGCCGCCACCTCCAGCTGTCTCCTTGCCTCGCACCAGGTCTTACCGTTCCAGTATGTTCCTTCTGATGAGACAATTTCCAGTGCCGAGAGTTTCAGTACAATGTGGAAATGGATACTGACACATTGTGCCTCAGCCTTTCCCCACCTGCCCGGCTGCTGCTGCTGCTTCTTGTTGCTGTTCTTAGTGTCTTCCGTCCCTGTCACCTGCCAAGCCCTTGGTCAGGGCATGGTGTCACCAGAGGCCACCAACTCCTCTTCTTCCTCGTCCTTCTCCTCTCCTTCCAGTGCGGGGAGGCATGTGCGGAGCTACAATCACCTCCAAGGAGATGTCCGCTGGAGAAAGCTCTTCTCTTTCACCAAGTACTTTCTCAAGATTGAGAACGGGAAGGTCAGCGGTACCAAGAAGGAGAACTGCCCGTACAGTAAGTAACAAATGCGCGCTCCCCTCCTTCCAATTATCCACCCCACCCCACGGAGGGGGGGGGGGGGATCTGTTCCAGATGTGGCCAGCTAAATATTTACGTCCCCAACTCCTGTAAAATGATTAAGTGGAATACTTTCACACTAAATCACCCCCCCCCCGGGTGTATACATTGCGCCGCCTAACCCCCTCCCCGTAGCGCGCTCCCTCCCACCCCCCACCCAGGCTCTTTGCCACCCTGCCCGCCCCGTCTCTCTGGCTTGTCACTCGCGGGACCACGCAGGGCGTCCAAGAGTTGTTGCAGTGCATAGATGCCCCTCTCTGTCTCCATCGCCTTTCCCCACCTCACCCCAAGGTCTCCTTTCCCTCCCTTCTGGAAATGGCTCAAGTAAACACATTTTGTTCTTTTGGCTGGCAATCTTATTAAGAGTTTCAGGACAGTTTCCTCAAGCTGAAAATAATTATCCGCTGTCAATTATAGGGACTTTATGGGAACTTTATTTAAGAAAGAAAAGTCAATTTCACTCTCCCCCACCCCCATCCCTTTACCCTACCACCCCTCTAGATAGGAGCAAAAGCATTTTTCTGGTTTTGATTTTTTTTGGTCCCTCATGTTGGTTTGAGTGATTGCAGTCCATGAAGTTAGCTTTTCAGGCACCACCGCTGCTATTTGTCTTCTGCCTGCCTTCTCTCTTGGTAACATGATGCTCATGTCTGCATTGTCAATAGCATATGCGCTGCTTTGTGGTGTCCTGTTGTACTCGTTTCTTCTCAAACCTCTCATATTGCAGAGCCATAGTACTACAGCACTGTAAACATCTGGGACTGGAGTCACACAGACCTCACACAAATTTCATTGTCATTCTTTTATTTTCAAAGTAAAAGTCATAAGTCTGTTTCCATGGTGTTGGTTTATCCCATAGGATGAGGTTTTCACCTCAGTACAAATTATGCTCCATCCTTGGATTTCTTGCCTTTTTCCTTTCTCCCTCCCTCTTTCCTTCTTTAGCTCTTTCTCTTCTTTCTTTCTTGCAGGGATGTGGGTTGGGTAGGGGGAGGGAGAACCAGAAGAGGAGGAGTGAACATTGTGTCTCTTCCTGAATCAGTCCAGCAAAGCCAGATTACTCTGTTGGCTTCCTTTCCTGCTTACTTTCAAGTGGTGAGACTTATTCATCCTCTATTGATTGCAATTTGAAAGGATCCCTGAGGCTATGTAATGGCACACTGAAGACAATAACATTTAAACATCTTTAATGACCATTTTGCATTATCTCAAAGGTGGTTCCAAGTCACCTTTTCAAAGGATTTTTTTGTGTCAGTTGTTTGGGAATTCCAAGCATATATTTGCTAGCTAACTTAAATACATGAGTCATATACTTCATGATTCCTTAGCCCAGAAAGTATCTGGTATTAATGGGAAAGACAGTTAAGAAGAACTTAGCATTATCTTTTTAAAATAAAGATTTACAAGAAATAAGACATATTTCTTACTTGGGGACTCACATACCTTCAACATTAACTTCTGTTCCTCCTCAGCTGCTATTTCCATTTACTAAAATTAACAATATGTTTACAAGTAATAAAAAAGATTTGTGTAAGTGTTTTAAAGTATTCCATTTGATGTTTACTACCAGAGATGTACCTATAGTCCATTACCTATATTTTTTCCATTCTTGTTCATAAGAAGTAGCTGAAGTAATGTCATTTTTTTTTTTGCTCCAAAGTAACTTGTTACCTGAAATTATTAGATATGATGTATAGATGTTATGGTTATTAATTTAAAATTTTAATACTTTTATTCACTTCTAAAACACAAGAGTTGTGATATCATCCAGGTAGGACGATGGGGAAGAAGTGGCCCAAACACTTACTGAAGAGTGAGCTGGGAGATAAAAAAAAAAAAAAAATTCACAGGGACTGAAATTCTTTGTATTTTTAGTTCATGGAAATAACTCAAAGAAATATAATAAAATTTCAGAGTGTTAACCTTGAGCAAATTTTTTTTTACACTAACTTGACTTTGCTATTGCTGTATTTTAAGTGTCTTTATGATGTGATGTAAGGAGCAATCTATAGTAGTTTATTTATGCAACTTAAATTACCGTTTTCTAAAATAATGATCACTGTGTGATTAACCATTTAGCAAATGGTTTCCAGTGTACACATTAAAATATCTTTTTACAGTAAGAATTATCTGCAAAGAGAAAAGTATATGATTTTTATCTTGTAAAAACAAGTGTGGAAAATTTTCATCCTGTTTAAAATATACTAATACGTCTTCCATGTGATAAATGATAACTAATAGTCCCTGTTAAAATTATAATATCATATAGTAATGCAATCCTAATCAATGGTTGAAAATGAAAGGGGGTGGAGCTTGCTATGTTAAATAATGTCAAACCATAAATAATTTAGGTTTTCCAAGAACATCTGTATCAAGACATAGCAAGTGAATAGTAGAGGTTGAAACAGCTTTCATTTCACATGTGGCTGGGTAATCAGAATGCTGCTACAGTTTCCAGCTGGACTGATTCAGCTGAACTACATGGTATCATTAAGATATTGTCTAAATGTTGCATAATTACATGAGAACAAACTTTTGCTATGCCTACAGGGTAACCAGCCAGCCAGCCCACCAAATGGTAGCCTGTTAAATATTAGGGTATCTAACCTCTGAAGAGTGTCAGTTCCTTGTCCAAAAACCACATTTCAGTGACATTTTCCTAAACAAGTTATTAATTATTCTCAATACACAAAGCTGTTCTTTTAAGGTTTGCTTATTTGAAGCTTAATTTTCTTTGTTACTTTTGACCCTAGTATTACTGCTGCTAAAATACAGTAACAGCTTATCTAAGAGGTTACATGTTTGTGATGGTCCTGGGTAATTAAACAACTGTTTTACTGGCTTTTTGCCAGCAAAATGCTAACAAAAGAGAAGGAAATCACCCTTGAGCACTGAAAAATCATTTTTAACTTCTACCTCCAAAGTTGGTTCCCAGAAATTGGATGGTTCTAAAAATATTACATGTGCTAGAGAAACTCTTCTCCATTTTGAGTGATTATTATAAATTTTTAGGGGTGGGGTATTTTTTGTTTGCTCCTTTGCCATTATATGAGAGTAGAATAAAGGGAGCAGTGATGAATTATGTTTCTCCTGCTAGAAGTCTGAGAAAGCTTGAATAATTTAGAATAGCTGTGGCGTATCTGTCACTAGATATGCTCGGGCTCATTTAGGTTTGTTATATCATTCTTTACATCTAGAGCTTTGCCCTTGAAACATTACCACTCGTCTCCAGTTCTGGCCTACTAGAAAGGCTGGATACAGCTGTTAGGTACCCGTGCAACTGGAACCAGTGGACTTATTTCTGGATGTGAGTAGAACAGCTGTGGGCTACTCCCCTGATTGTCACTTATAGAAAAGGGGAGTCTAGTGAAAAGAAAATGTATCCCTAAACTTGAGAGAGTCAAGGATAGATACTCTCAAAATGGAAAGCCACAGTGCTTATGAGTCTTTTCAGGAAAGGAGTATGTGAGACATTAGAGAAATCAGTGTGCACTGAGTATGCAGTATGTGCCCTATTTCTTTAAATATATATCTCATTTAACACTCATAATAGTTCTGTGATTTAGATAGGACTATCCACATTTTTCAAATATGAAAACTAACCCTGAAAAAAAGTAAATTACCCAAGGTCATTCAACTAGAAATTGACAGCCAGATTAAAGCCCAAGTCGATTTGGTTTTATCATTACTTATTTCTTCTACCTCGCTACTACTGACAACATTGCTGTCGATATATCAGAAGTAGACACCACAAAACTCTAAAAACCAAATTATCCAGATCCTTAATTGCCTTTTTGCTATGCACACCAACTGTTCATCAGAAGGAAATTGGAAGAGCAGTAAAATGACAGTGGAAAAGAGTGAGTATGTTAAAGTTATTATTGCAGGTGTCTGCATGTTATCAGACAATGTTAGTGCATTCTCTGGGTGAAATCTCTCTTTTGATATTACATTTGAGACTATAACTGCTCATGGACACACAATGTACACATACATCCATCTCACAGAAGGCATTAGGAATACATGACTAAGAAAAATCCATGAATATGATTGTATATAGTAATTGTTTACAGCTGAGGGCCAAATGTTTAATTGTTCCCACATGTAATAAAACAATTTGATTGTAAGTACAAGTGTGAAATTGGGCTGCTGAAGAAACTTCTGATGTATGACTCTAAAAGGAGCAAATCTTAGAGACCTGAAGCTTTAAAATGACTCCGCAAATCAAAAAGGTATTCCAACACATAGAAATGACTGATTATTGTCTTGTAAATAAGGTTTACATTATTACTTTTTAATCAGGACTAGAGCTTATTTTAGGAAGTTAAATAAGAAAATAATTTTTGAGGAAAATAAGGACTTGAATATTATCTCCTAATAAATATACAACAGTTTTCTGGGAAGAAAAACCTATATAAAACTTATGGCTTCCACTGGTGTCTTATTTAAGTTGTGGTTGTTTCTAGAGTTTGGTTGCATAATTTATAACTGGCAGCATTAAATCATGAGGATCGAGGATTTATGAAGGTGGAAGGCACTATTTAATGTTTACATGACACTGTCCTGTTACCTTTACGGCATTCCTACCATATGGACCCTCCACTTTGATGGATTTATCATAAATCCATTAAAAATGCACAATTACAGAGAGTTTCCTCTTTATAAACCTGATTTATAACCGTCTACTACACGAAACTCAAGAAAACAGTTGGCAGAAATCACATGCCAATACTGGAGTATGAGAATTGAGAGACACCAATCTCTAGGTCTTGAGTATTTTAGTAATCTATTACCGAAAGGCATGCACCATTCTTTAAAAACAGGTGTTTTCAAAATGATGTTTAAGCACAGAGCTTAAAAGAAGAAGAATTGTGCCTTATACAATGAAGGAAACTCCACTGCATGCACTTTTCCTCTACAATTTTACTACCCAGTTTAGAGCGAAAAGCCTTACTCCAGTTCATTTCTTCATTTTTTAATGAACTTATGGTAGAACCGGAATGAGCACTTTAAATTCCTACACAATTACCTTAATGTTCAGAGGCAAACCCCATTTATTATCCAAACGTCTGACTTTCCACAAGCCAAAATGTTGGAAAAAAGTTGACGGCTCATTTGAAATGGAGCTAATGTTCCTCACATTTATGAGCTGCCTATGAATATCTCCATCTTTCCTCAGCCTTAAATGTCTGTACACTTATCCAAAATTGCAGTACAAATGATATTTCTTTATTATGCTTCAGAAGGAAGAATAATACATGCGTATTAGTTCAAAGTGATTTTAATCTATCTTAACATTAATTCTGTGAACTTTGCAATGAAGAGTAATTCAGATGACGTTTTTAGTATTACTGTTCCAACATTTGTCAGCATTAATAGTTGATGTTTGCTTAGTGTAAGTAAAACATTAGCATTTCCCTCCCAGAAATTAAAGTTCTCCTTTAATTTTCCAGTAAAATTGGGCATAAGATTTATGATAATTTTAATACAGTTTTATTACAATCTAGCAGAGTAATGAAACTCATTTTGTCTCAAGCTTTTTATGCAGAAGTATCTTAATTTTTCATGTATTGATATATTGCAATGTTTTAAGATCATTTACCTTTGCCATTTGACAAATGGTGTTTGTTACTTGGCTTTGCAGATTAAAAATATTTACTTTTCATAATTGGGACTTGTTCTTTCAGTGCCTATTACCTCTACCTGTGCTGGTCAGTCGGTATAACAAGTGATAACCTAGAAATGTGCCTTATAAAATTAGTGTAAGAAAATATACCTGCACCTTGGGAAGCCACCAGTGACACTCTGGTACCGAATTAATGAATAAAATGTGTCAATGTTTTACAGAATTAGTTTAAAACCAAGTATTTATTTAGTCCAGATTTTGCACAAATAGAAAATTTCAAGATATCTAAAAGGGAGCTGGGTCACCCACAAAATAATGACCTTAAAGATTTCCTTGCTTTTAAATCAGGTCAGTTGTATTCTTTCTTTGAACGCTATGTCCTAATTGGAACAATAAATCAAAGGTGACACTCAGAGTAGATTCCCATGTAAGGTGGACAACTGGACAGTGACTTTTTACTGCTGCTAACACGTGCATCCAATTACCATTTGATAGATTCATGGTGCTGGCAGTAAAGTATTGCCTCATTTTATACTTCACCTAATAATTCTTCAGCCTAAACCTGTCTACCTTTACCTATATCTAATCTGTCAGTATGTGTGTTATCATTAATGAGGAAGTTTCAAATGTTTGGCATGCTTCCTACAATGAGCAATGACATTAAGATATTAATGAATCATTTAATTAACCATAACAGATGAGGTAAAATATTAAGTCAATATATCCCCAACTTCACGTAACCGTCAACTAAATATAACCTAATAATTTCACTACAGTGATAACTTAATTATGAATAGCAGGGGTTAACTGGAACTTAATTCTAGAGAGCAAAATTAAGAACTTTAAAAATATTATTAACTTTAATACTTCTAATTAATTAATCCTAATTGCAAATTAAGAATTCTTTTAAACAGGCATTTTTCCATAATAATTATTATTTCCTATCATCATTATTCTTTTCTTTCAAGGACCTTATGTTAACATGTTTTACTGATAAACATATGTGTTAGCTCATCCTTAACCTTTTTTGAGGCACTGCCCCTGTTTGAGGATAACTTGACATATTCATAGAATCTACAATTCAAGACCCATCAGCTGCTTTCTAATAGTTCTATCTTGAGGCAGTTATACGTCTGAAATAGCAGCCATCTGAGGCATTGTGAATCCCTGATATTTTATCACCCCTTCACCACTTCATTATTTTCTCCTCCTTTTCTTTTCTTTTTTTTTTTTTTTTTCCTTTTCCCTCATGTCTAAACCCCTTACATACCACTTAAGCAAGAGAAAGTCATCCATTATCATTCCTTAGCATCCCATGTTACATTTAGAACCAGTAGCCTAGCTGTTTTTGGATGTATCACTTGGGCACATCAACAACCAAAACATGTAGTTTATATTCTATGCAAAAAAGTCTTCAGCAATGCAAATTCAACATACTCCACCAGGTGCCTCTTCTCATTTTGAATCTCCAGTGAAGTCCCATTATCCCAGCACTCAGGCCAATTTCTTAAAGCTTTGCCTTTCGTGGACTGGGCAAACCACGAATAAGCACCTTCTGAGAATGGACGCTGATTGTCTAGTTACTAAACCATCAATCTGCATTCTCCCTTCAGGTTAAATATTCTGTTCCCAGTAACTCTCCCTACACATTCATTTCACCTTTCTTCTAAAAGTTGTTTCAGTATATGCAACACTTACTAATTACTTTGTCAATTTTCTGACCTTTTGGCATTTGTCTAGACTCCTATAAGAGAAAGAAAGTGAAGATGATTTAGGAAATCAAATAATTATTTTGCTTCTTTTTGAAGTCATCGTTTACTTCAAAAAGATGAACACTAATTTGGAGGTCTTTAATATTTCCAACTTCCAGAACCTCACTTAGATTATAAAGCTTCTCTGTACACCCCTGCCAACTGTAGCTCTTTAAAATGAAACGAATGTTCTCATTTTAATACTGGTTATCAAAGGGGAAAAATGTAAAACGTACATGCATGTGTATTTCAGGTTGACCAAATATAGAAATGCACATAGCTTTATTAGAAAACACTGAGACACTGACAGGAGTTAAAATTTAAATTCATAGCATATGTGTATTCACATACTTCTCTCAAGAAAGAACCTTTTGGCACTGATTGCTGAATTAGATTTATCTTTATTATATGCAGAATCTGACTATTTACGTATGTTAGATTGGTTTGTTACTGTAATAATAATTAAAAGCCAAGCTTCTTTTTACAGTTTGTTTCAAATTATATAGATAGATCGATACAGATATAGACAGAGGGATTTCCATCTATCTATAGGGATAGCTTTGATTTATTGATAGAATTATTAAAAGAAAAATTAATATTCTGCAACATGAGGAAACATGACACTAATTTTTATACTATTTATGATCTGAAGTGAGATATATTTACAATGTTATTAATAACAGTAATTAGCAATGTAGTAAGCCAGATTTCTAGGGCATTTTTTGGAATGTCTCTATAGAAGGATGTGATTCCACAAAGATGAAGAGAAAAAGTGCTAGGGATATTAATCAGATTATGGTATAAAAAGTTGGCGAATGAAACTACATAAATGCTTTAAAGCTGAAGCAAGAGAGATGGTAAAGAACATATAATTAGAATGTTAGAAGCCAGAGGAAAAGCAGAAAAGGCCATAGAGCATTTAGACATAGACTGTGAAAGGAGGAGGAGATGCTTTGCTGGAGTGATGAAGACAAGGGTTTTGAACTCTCAGGAAGGAGATCAAGCTAATGAGTAGCGCTGCAAAAGGGCTGACATGACAAGAAAGGTGTGAGGGAAATATAACCCAATCCCTGGCATTCAACTGGATGTTAAATTAACTGAAATGAGAACCTGTGATCTAAAAGGAATCCCGCAGAAGTAATCGCAGCCACGGTATCAGAGCAAGGAAGGCTAAATCTGAGTTCCTGCTAAAGAGGCAGAAGGGTAGAGGGGTTAAAAGTGTGGGCTTTGATTAAAAGTGATTACAATTATGGGCCTGGATCAAAAGTAAGCTTTGTAGACACAGAAGTGGGTGCATTTGAGGCTCCAAACTGCCAGACAATAGTGTATCACTTGGGCAAGCTGTCATCAGTAAAACAAGGATATTAACAATACCTATCTCTCTTTTCTACATGGTAGAGATTAAATGAGATCATTTATTCATTCAACAGAAATATACTAAGTGCCTGCTTTGTGTCAGATACTGTCTGACACTTAAATACATGCTGAACAAAGATGCTGGTTTTGCTCTCTCAGAGCTTCACTCTACAGACAATATCAAAAAAAAAACAAACAAATAAAGAGATATGTGATGAAAAATTGGGGTAACTGTATGGAAAACAAGCAGGGCACTCTAACAGAAAACAGTTGGGAAGTATTCTAGGCTAGAGAAGCCTTCTGAAGATGGGAGGTAGGAGGAAGGGAACAGCATGGGGAGAGTTTGGTACGTCCTCCAAGAAGTACAGAAAAGGCACACTGAGCCTGGGGTTTGGTGAGAAGTTTGGAGAAGTTGAAGTTAGTGTTTGTAGTAGCTTAACGGTGCTCTCATCAGATGGGTATTATATAAGGGAAAAGTAAATGTGATGCTTCTCTTATTTCAAGGGAAAGTATCAGGAAAGCAACCAGCAGATTACTTGATGAAGTGGAAACTAAAACTATTAGAAAAAAGAAGGAATGAGGAATGCACTTGGCATTTTTTAAAAAACAGAAATATTAGAACACCTGAAATAATTTAAGGTTTGGAATTGTAGTATCCATAATGTTCTGAAGTTTGGGGGAAGCATAGAGTTTCATTAAGAGACTAGTAGCAGACATTTGAAAATTGAAGATGAGGACAGAGTGAAGAACTAAAAATAAAGAATAGAAGGTAACAAATGTGTTCAAGGACAGAACAATAAAAAAGAACAAAAGAAAGAAAAACAACAACAAAATAAGGACAAAACAGGTAACCATGAAGACTAGAAGAAGACAGATTACTGCATGAAAGGAAAAAATAAAAGTGACTCAATTTTTAAATATTTCAAAATAAATCTTATATTTCAAGTTATGATATGGTTTTGAACCAGGATTATCACAGATGCTCAGCTTTCAGGATATTCTGTAGTTAAACTTGTTTCTCATCCCATGACTGTGAGCTTTTTGGCCCATACCCTCAAAGGGTTTGCAATCTAGAGATAGAGACAGATCTTCCCAGGCGGCTGGAAGGTAATATAAGGCAGTTTATACTAGATTCCAAAGAAGCAGGGTGGAATTTAAGTAAACAGCAACCTGTAACTGAGGGAGGGATGAATGACAAGGGGAGTATCACACTGAGGATAAGGGACTCCAGATAGAATTAGATAAGAAGAAAGGAGTAAGAATATTCTAAAAGAAGGCACAGAACCTTACATGAAGTTTTCAGGAAACAACAGGCACGCCACTGGGGTGGAGCAGAATTTACAAATTGGTGGGTATCTTATGAAATACAAAGCAAAATACACTAGAATGTGTCATCACGTGAGAGGGAAGTATGTAAATATACTTAGATTTGAGGACTTAAGTTCTCTGCTAAAATATTACACTTACATAGTTTGCATTTAAAATCGGCCTTCTCTATTTTATATTTGCTTTACTTTTTGAAGTAAAGAAAAAAGAGAAGGCAGAGAGATATTTGAAAAGGGTATAAATTACAGTATAATTGACATAACCTAAAAATATTAAAACTGTAGCTTGATCTGACAAAAACCCAGAACTACTTTCATACTAGGGACATGAAAAAGTAGTTCCTGTGATCTATACCAAATGGCTTCATCTTTAGCATTCCTGATTTGCTAAATGATCACTACTTAAAATTTTAAAATAGCTCCTCCTGCAGAAGTTCTTAACTTACACATATCCCTGGGAAGGGGTTTTACAACTTCACAGCAGATTCCCAAAGGGAACTACTGAGGCATCAATATTACTTGCTCCACCTGTATATTTTTTCTTGTCATTGCCATTCTAAATTGTCTCAGATTTACTTCGTTTAGGTGATTAGGGAAAAAAAAAATCGACTACGGCTCTTTTTCTTGTGAAAGAGTATACTTAAGTCTTTTAAGGGAGCAGGCTGCTGACAGCATATATGCAACTGCATCCACTATTAAGACCGTGAGCTTTGCAGACAAACTTCTTGATGTAGAATCTGGGTTCTAAAACTGCATAGTTGTGTGGCCTTGGACAAAGGACTCCCAGGGACTTGATCTGTGCAACTGTTAAGTGAGGATAATAATATCACCTACCTGATCACTGTTAGAAGGATGAGTTTGTAAATTTACAAATGAGACTATAAATGTAAATTTCTCAATATAGGGCCTGTCACATTTTAAGAGTTCAAAAATGTTAGCTCTTATTACTGTTTTATGCTGTGACTACTGTGTTGTTTTTAATAATCCCATTTTCTGAAAAGACCCCTAAGTCATAAGATAATAAAAAATTAAACAGAAAAGTGATATCATATACCACCTTACTTTATTTTATAGTTTATAAAGAATTCTAATGTTTTCATCAGTTGGATTGTAGAAAAATTCTGTGAAATGGGTAAAAGAGTCACTGTTACCCCCATACTATCTTTAGATGAGAAGACTGAGTCTAAAAGTTATGGTGCCAGACTGAAGTTATATAGTTACCATACATGAGGCAGAATTCAAACCTAGGACAGCCTTGGCTAGGGTGACCGTCCATCCCGGTTTGCCTGGAGCAGTCTCAGATGTGCCTCTTGTTCTGGCATGTTATCAGTAGCAGCCTACTCACTCTTAAAGTACCGCACTACAAAATCACCCTAGTCTTAGCCATTCTGATCTGTGTAAGGCACAAATCTACACAAGCCAGTTCTCTATGAAATACTTCAGTTTCTTCCCAGTACCCTCAAAATAATAACTTCATCTCTTTGCATGTCATGTAAAGCCCTCACCCCCACCTCCTTTCTTACTATACTCCCCATCACAGATATACTGAGTTGATTTTAGCTCCCGAACATACCTCGTTCCTTCACATGCAGCCTTTGCACACACTCCTAGGTCTGGCTGGAGTGATGTTCCTGCCCCTTGTCCCCTTTCTTTCAGGTCTCAGTTAGATGTCATCTCTAGGAAACCTTCCTGACCACTCTACTGTCTCCACCGAACCCAACGCTCAGTATCTAGTATTTTAACACCATCTCACACTTGATTAATCTACCCACCTAGTTTCCTCATACACAGAAAGCTTGTTGAGGGTGAACACTGTATGCATCACACCGACCTTTGCCTGCCAGCCCTTAATATACTGTCTGGAATATAATGGGTCCTCTCTATATGTTTATTAGATAAATTTCTCTTTTTAACCACGTGTCCTGGAGCCAAGACACTTAAGACTTTCTTTGGTCTCGTCACCTGGTCTGGAAAGTGTGATTAACGTATTACCCACCTGAAAAATGCAGTTGAAGTAAATTATCTTTTAAAATTCCATTGAGTTCTAAGTTCTACAATTCTGAGAACTTAGAAGATAAATCAGGCCTCATTACTTAACTAAATGCTAAATACTTGCATTCATACAAACTTCCGAATGAAAGTTTGTGTAATCCTTGAAATGGGTTGTTTCCCATATTTCTCCTATTTGCCTCAGGTTACTACTGACTGTTCAGTAGAGATACATGATGAATTTACTCTCTTTTAAAATTGATGCTGACTGTGGGATAGTTATTTATAGCTTCAGAGTTGTATTTGGGTTCTGGGGTAATTTGGTGACAATTAAGAAATGAGCAATTCTTGGTGATTCATTTAGAGAAGAACATACTGCAAAAGAGTGGGAGTAAAGAGATATGGTTCATGTCTTGGTTGTGTCAAAACATTTGCTGTGCAATCAGGCACATCATTTACTTTATCTTGGCCTCAGAAACTTAATCTATGAAATGAGTATATTAAACCAAATACAATTATTAAAATATTTCTGTTCAATCGTTTCCAAGGTTAAGGACTGGTTTCTAGGACCATACCTATTTTAGGAGATAATAACTATAGCTGAAAAACAGTCACCCAAAGATATCAGGTCCTAATCCCCAGAGTATGTGAATGTGACATTTATATGATAAAATTTTTGCAGATGTAATAAAGTTAAGGATCTTGAGATGAGGAAATCATCCTGCATTATCAAGGTCAGTCCTAAATGCTGTCACTTGTTCATATTATAAAAGAGAGACAGGGAGATTAGACCCACAGGGTGATTAGATAGCAGAAGGCACTTTGATGATGGAAGCAGACAAAGAGAGACATAAAGATGCAAAGCTCTGGCTGTGAAGACAACGGAGCCAAGAGCCAAGGAATGTGGCTATAGAAGCTGGAAGAGGAGGAAACCAGATTTTCTCCCTAGAGCCCATGGAGGGAGCTTGGCCCTACTGATACCTTGAATTGGGCCCAGTGAAACTAATATTAGGCTTCCAGCCTCCAGAACTGTGAAGGAATAAATTTCTATTGTTTTAAGACACCAAATTTGTGATAATTTGTTACAGCAGACACAGGAAACCAGCACAGGTTTTGATACCTCAGAGTGGGGTGCTGCTATAGCATATACCTAAAACTGTGGAAATGACTTTGGAACTAGGTAATGAGTATGGGCGGGAAGTATTTTGAAGCACATGATAGAAAAAGCCTAGATTGCCTTAAATGTACTTTTGGGAGAAATATAGATATTAAAGGCCCTTTGGTGAGGCTCAGAAGGAAGTGAAGAGCACAGTAGAGAAAGCCTGTGTCATCTTAGAGAATACCTGTATCTTCATAGAGAGAATGTTGGTAGAAATAGAAATATTAAAAATGCTGCTGGTGAGAGATAGGGAGCACGTTATTAGAAACTGGAGGAAAGGAAATTCATGTTATACAGTGGCAGATACTTAGGTGAACTGTGTCTTATAATTGTGTGGAAAGCAGTAAGTGGTGAACTTGGAAATTTAAATGAGGAAGTTTCTAAGGAAAGTGTTGAAGGTGCAGTCTGGTTTCTTCTTGCTGCTTACAGTAAAACGTGAGAGGAAAGAGATAAAGTGAAGAAAGAACTGTTAAGTAAAATGGAACCAACACTTGACTGGGAACTTCTCAACTTATCCAGACTGCAAAAGATGCTAAATTAAAAGATTCATTATTCGGAAAGTATGCTCTAAAGAAAAGGCCAGTGGTGTGACTGAACAGCTTATGCTAGTGCGTGTGACTGACGGGTTCCCTCAGCCATCTCAACAGAAGCAAGAAATAGAAATTATCAAAGATCTGGGGAGCACCATCTTGTCTACTGATATGAATGCGTGTGATATACACAGGAGACCCACAAAGTTTTTGAGAACGTTATATCAGCAGAAACACTGCCTGCTTGGACTGAAGGAAACGGAGATAGGACAAAATGAAGGAAAACTGTCAGACTCCCCAAATTCTACAAGCAGGAAACAGGCTGACAAAACCATTCAGCTGCAAACATATACTAGCTTTCAAGTAAAGGAAGGGTCATGGTGAGGGCAGATCCTTGGGCAGAGAAGGCAGAACCACAGATGCAGAAGCAGGACCCTCCAGCCACAAAGGACTAATCCCAAGTCTTGAAACCTAATGGAATTTGTCCTGCTGGCTTTTGAAATTAGTTGGGACTGGTGACCCTTTTCTTCCTTCATTTTTCCCTTTCCCTTTTTTGTAATGGGAATGTCTGTAGCACTAGTACTATGCCTTTCCCTCTGTTGTATTTTGGGAATAGATACTTTATTTTCAAGTTTTACAGATCCAGAGATACAGAGGACTTTTGCCCCAATATGGATCATACCTAGAGTTTCACCCATACTTAATTTAGGTTAGGTGATGAGACTTGGGATTTTTGAGCTCATGATATTTAAATGAGATTTTGGACTGAAATTCATACTATGATGTGTGGAAATTTGGGGGGATGTTGGGGTGGAGTGAACATACTTTATGTATGGAACGGATATAAATTTTGGCGGTCCAGAAGGTGGACTGTAGTATGCTGAATAATGACCATTCAAAGATATCAGGTCCTCTAGAGACTGTCATATTGAGTGAAGTAAGTCAGACAGAGAAAGAGAAATATCGTATGATATCACTTATATGCAGAATCTAAAAAACAAAAAAATGATACAAATGAACTTATTTATAAAACAGAAACAGACTCACAGACTTAGAGAACAAATTTATGGTTACCAGGGGGAAGGGTGTGGGGGGGAGGGATAGTTAGGGAGTTTGGGATTGACAGGTACACACTGCTATATTTAAAATGGATAACCAACAAGGATCTACTGTATAGCACAGGGAACTCTGCTCAGTAGTGTGTAACTACCTAATTGGAAAAAGAATCTGAAAAAGAATAGATACATGAAAATGTATAACTGAATCACTTTGTTGTACACCTGAAACTAACACATTGTTAATCAACTATACTCTAATATAAAATAAAAATTTTAAAAACAAACAAAAACAAAGATATCAGGTCCTAATCACTGAAATGTGTGAATGTTATCTTATGTAGTAAAGTTTTGCAGATATGATTAGATTAAAAATCTTGAGATGAAGAGATTGAGATTATCCTGGATTATCCAAGTGAACCCTAAATACCATCACAAATGTCTTCATAAGATAGAAGCAAAGGGAGATTTGACATACAGAAGGTAGAGGGTGATTTGATGATGGAAGCAGAGAGAGATCTGAAGATACTGTACCGTTGCCTGTGAACATAGAGGAAAGGCCATGAGCCAAGAAATGTGCCTCAAGAAATGTGCCTTCCTTGAAGAGGCAAGGAAGAGTTTCTCTCTGAGCGAGCCTTCAGAGGGAATATGACTCCACCAACATCTTGATTTCAGCCCGATGAAACTGATAATGGATTTCTGGCTCCCAGAACCGTGAGAGGATACCTTTCTGTTGTTTTAAGCCACCAACTTTGTGTTAATTTGTTACAGCAGCCCTAGGAAAATAATACAGTAACCTATGACAGATTTATGTGGCCCAAATTAATGGTGATTTGACAAAAACAGTATCTTATAATAGAAAGCACTAAGCTTTCTTAGTGCTTTCTTGATTTCTTAAATCAAATAGACTTAAGTTCTAACACTTTATCCACCACTTACTACTTGTGTGACTGAGATAGGTCTCAGAGCTTCTGATTCTTCATCTGACCAATGAAGATTAAAATAATTTATCTAAAAATATCTAGAAAAGTACTAGGCTCATAATGGAACCCCATATTTTAGTTGAATCTAAATTGATGACAAGTTTAAATGACTATATATCTGTAAAACATTGTTCTAAAAATATAGTTTATTTGCACCTAGAACTTTGACTGCTGGGCACTACAGGACCAAAGGAAGAGCTCTGATTGTTTGACATAGAACCTAGCTATAAAGGTGGTCTGTTTTTCCATTGGGTTGTAAATTCAATCTGGGTTAAAGAATATTTGTTCTCTTCCTCTTCACTTGTCCAAGAGCCACTGTCCTGAAGATGCATGCTAAACCATGGGAACCTTTCCAACTTACAGTTAAGGATGATAAAAGATCTATTTTATAAATGGATAATTAGTATAATTAAAATGTAAGCAAGTGGTACTTTCTGAAATATTTCATGTTTAAATATGTTGAAGTTACTATACTTGTGCTCTCATTGAAACAATACCCTGCATCACCTATCCTCTTTCACTATGGGTAGAATTCATGCAACATCCCATGTTTAAGCCTCTCACATCTCAAAATGTTTCCATACTAGTATAACCCTCCTAAAGTTTATTATCATGACTGTTTCTGTATCTTGAAATTTTAAGGTAAGGCCTGGAAAAGCAGGATTCTAAAACTGGCATTTCCTCTTCCAGAAAATTAATTTCTCTCACAGTAATAGAAGCTATGAAGTGGTAGACAATAGATAAATGTTTTACTGTCATGTCTTAGGGTAATGGGGCTTTTTCTAAGCTGAGGCTGACAGTGGTACCTCCTAATTTAGAGTGTTACGGAGCGTACTCCTTTTTATCCTTAACACTCATTGTTAACTGAGTGCTGGGGTTATAGTAATTTTGAGAAGAGAAGTAATGGTGGTGAAATGGGAAAGGTGAGTGCAATTAGGAATAGGGCTCTGGTACATGAAAACTGGGTATAAGATCTGACCCAGGACTTTCTCGAGCACAGTGAGCATGCTAATGGGGAGGATCAATCCTACCACCCCTGGAGGTACTTATAGTCTCTGAAACCTGGCAAATAATATAGGTACATACAGATCTACAGCAGGCTTCTGAAATTTTCTTAGCAGTAGAATGGACAGAGAGACAGTTGCGAGTTATGGTTTGAGATCCAGCCCCTACCCATTTCTTTTTTTTTTCTTTAAAGAAAAAACTATTCTATTTATTTATTTATTTAATTTTTTGGCTGCGTCGAGTCTTAGTTGCGGCACGTGGGATCTTCATTGAGGCATGTGGGATCTTTCACTGCGGCACGCGGGATGTTTCGTTGTGGCGCACGGGCTTCTCTCTAGTTATGGCGTGTGGGTTTTCCCTCTCTAGTTGTGGCGTGCAGGCTCCAGGGGGCATGGGCTCTGTAGTTCGCGGCACGAAGGCTCTCTTGTTGAGGCACTTGGGCTCAGTAGGTGTGGCACACGGGCTTAGTTGCCCCGCTGCATGTGGGATCTTAGTTCCCTGACCAGGGATCGAACCCACAGCCCCTGCATTGTAAGGCAGATTCTTTACCACTGGACCACCAGGGAAGTCCCCTACCCATTTCTCTTAATTAAAATAAGATTCATTTTAATAAGTCATTAGAAAAGAGATCTGAGGCAAAAGGAGAGGCCAGATTTGAAAAAGCTAATAATAATAGGTAATGCTAGGTAGTTTTCAAAGTTGGGGCTATGGACCACATGATGAGAACGAACCAGGTGCTTGCTCAAAATGCACATTAGGGGCTTCCCTGGTGGCGCACTGGTTGAGAGTCCGCCTGCCGATGCAAGGGACACGGGTTCGTGCCCCGGTTCGGGAAGATCCCACATGCCACGGAGCGGCTGGGCCCGTGAGCCACGGCCACTGAGCCTGTGCGTCCGGAGCCTGTGCTCCGCAACGGGAGAGGCCACAGCGGCGAGAGGCCCGCGTACCGCAAAAAAAAAAAAAAGCACATTAGGAGTCCTATTCCAGAAGTACTGCACAAGGGAAGAGGAGACAGATAAGAGGGGACACACAGGAATCTGAACTTTATTAAACACCCCAAGCAATTCTTAATGCCAATGAACCTCTAAGAAACAATAAAATTAAGGGTGACACTAAGTTAAGTGTAGTGGTGAGGAATGAAAGGCCAAAGGTGTTTTGAGTTTGGGATAATCTGAAAAATTTGGCAGAATGAATTTCATGGACAGATTCCATTTTTGCACATATTCTGCGAAAGAAGAAAGCGACAGTATATTCTGTAAAGAGAAAGTAATTTTTAAAGTTAAGACATATGCTAAAGTTAAATACCCCTTGGTTGGTGGAAGATTTCCTGATAAATCTGAGATTAGTCAGTTTTCAGCTCACTACAGTAGGTGTATGAGTTGTGTGTATGCTACATCTGGGGTGATGGGCAAGAAGAGACGGTACCTGTCTAACACTGGCTGTGTTCTCACCATGTCAGTATACTCTGCCACTACTATATATGAGGAAGAGCTGGGGGTGCTACACCAAATGACAATTACGTAAAAAAACTTTTAGAGATTCAGGGATCCTTCTCGCTTGTTTTTTTTCTTAAGCCACAGGAATTTGTTCATAAGCGCCTCTAATCCTAAGCGTGTTGGCAGAAACCTAGCCTTCAAAGTAATCACTTGAGTTTGTAGTACAGCTTCCAAAGCTGAAAAAGTGAAAAAGGAATACTGGTGAGATTCTATAGTTTCCTCGGGAATGATCTTTCAAACTTACACAGCTCCTTAATGTCTTATGCGTTCTTGGGGGGAATTTCTCTTTATCGTGAGGAATTTTTTCTTTCAGCTGTGGAAAGTACCTTTGTTTCAGTTCCTGTGTATGACCCTCTCTTCATATGACTGAGACTGGCACTACAGTAAAAGCTGTGACTATGTCCACCTTGGATGTTCCAGAGTATGCAAACTATAGGTTTCCTCCAGGTGTCAGTGACATTTCTTTATACTTACAAAAGACACCTTGGACCAGATTTACAGTCCATATGGAATGTCTACTGCTAACTCACAGGGAATATGTATCTGGAAATGTTAATAAAATTGAAAACACTTAGCACACGCTTGGAGGCATCTTTTTTTTCCTCTGTGTATTTTTTTTTCTTTTTATATATTTTTTCTTTGTACTGAAGCCTTCAAAATCATTTAATAAGATTAATCAGCATATGTTCAGCTGAGCTTAGCAGTGTGTAACCACTGACACCGGCCATAATTTATTAGTCTGAGATGATTATTGTACTGAGCAACCTAAACTAGTGTGGTTGGGCTTTTCACAATCCAAAAAGACTTCCTGGGGTTTGAAATTATTTGTTATATCCTGTCGTGCTATATGAAGCAATTGGCCCAAGGCGTTTTTGCCCTAATGTTTTGTGCTCCAAAGAAGGCATCAAATTATTTCAACTATTAAGGAATCTGAAACTGAACACTGCTGATTTTATTCACCATCAATTGCCATATTATTTTCTTTTCTGGTGACAATGATTATAGAATAAAAGCTCCTTGTTCTAGACCTTCTTACTGTCCCATGTCCTTATTCAGTGACTAACACTTTAATGGAACTAACAATGTTTTCAACTAGTAACAGTGAAATTGTTTGATGGAGCAGAGCCAGATACTAGAAAGAAAAATTAGAACTTGGAATAAGTTTATTATTAATTTTATTCTTATTTTACATTAAAAATAAATGAAGCATTCAGTAATATTCTAAAGTCTCTTGGACTGACTACATAAACATTTTTTGTTTTTCTATGTTGATCATGGAAAATGTTGTGAGGTAGTTCAGTTTTAATTAACATATGGGTTCTTCATCCGACATTGTGCTTTTTTTAAAAAATCATTTTGGACATCAGCAGAATCCATTGAATAAACAGATACAGGGGTTTTTGTTTTGTTTTGTTTTTAAGGTAACAGGGATTTTATTAGTCAGCATTGACTGATTGATGCAAACTGGGTGAATATTCTCAACTACTGATATCAAGCTCCATGGTTTTAGACATTGTTTCAGCTGTTTTTAGAATGAGATAAAATAATAATAACAGCTAATGATACTGAATAGCCAGTCTTAAATACTTCACACGTGTATTCATTTAATCTTCAAGCAACCCTAGGGTATGGATACTAGTGTCATCCCAATTTACAGATGGGAAAATCTGAAGCCACTAAGAGACTGAGTAACTTCACTGAAGTATTGTACTTAATAAGTGGTGGAACTAGGATTTGAACCATAGTAGAGCTGCTCTAGTGCACATATACTTAAACACCATAATACTGCACCCTTCAATAAGACACAACCTGTAACTAGTCCAATTTGAAATCCTTTAGTCAAGCAGAGGCAAACGGCATTGTGGTACATCAGCAAATTAAGTTTTATAGCTGGAGGAGCCTTATATAGTATTCTATGCTTCTTGACTCAACTTTGTCTACACAAAGACCAAAGAATATCTCTTCTTGCCATCTACAGATTTGTACCTGCAGCTGAAAAAATCTGGCCCCGATCACTTTTGTCTTCACAATGACTAAAATAAGAAACAGATCAAAAAATATATGAAGCTTTCCAGTAGTAGCCTTTTTAAAGAATGACAAACTGGAAATGTTTCAAAAATAAATTTTATAGTATGAGTTCATTTTTCTATCAATTCCTTCAGCTTAAAATTCTTTATATCATTCATTTAATATCAAAGATGATACTTTTAATCTAATCACATATGAAAAGAAAATATTTATTCTGTTTTCTTGCAGTTAGGGAAATAGTTGTCTGGATGCCAAACTGCCCACAGACATACTCTTTCACTAAGAAAGCAAAATATTAAGACAAGTTTACTTGGAATTGCTGATCTTTTCCCTTTTACTTAAGGTCTCAATAGTTTCCAAGTTCAAGACTTGAAGTATTCTCCTTATCAAAGAAAGTCATCCATATTAAACTCCTACATCTACATGTAGCCATTTTTTAAGCTCAGAGGAGAACTTAAAAACGATCCAAATATTGAATCAAATAAAATATGTATTTTCTCATCTTATCCTAATGAATTTCAACCAAACTAACCAAAAATCAGCTTCTGACATACCTCATGCTAATGGTAGATTTGCTTTCTGCTTTTGAAGGTGAATTGATATTCACAAATCATATGTCACAAGCCACTAAAAGTGTCAAAATCCCACAGCAGGCCCTTGGTGGCTTGTTAATCTCTCCTGTTTAAAGGAAACAGACTAATTCACTTAAATATAACGAAAGCCATGCCTGCTCCAGCTCGGTCCCTCAAAGAGTGTCAGCCCATGCAAGTCCTGCCTTCTTTCTTCACCTCCTTCTTTCCTGGCTCTGACAATTAAACATGAAACTAAGAAGCAATGATTTCCTTAATGTTGCCACGTCTGAGTTATTTCAGATGTCACATATGTACAAAATGTAGAATCCTTTTCTTGGGGGGGGGGGGCATTGAAAATATGTACAAGGAGGTGTTTCTGCCCACTTCTCTCTATTGTTCTCAACAAAGCATAAAAGATAAACCAAGATGTTAAATGAGGGAACCAGATGTATATATAACCTTTTGCCCTCATTATCCTAATTGGCTTCCATTAGGGGGAGGGAGGAAAAAAATAAAGTAGTACAAAATAGGAAACAATTGTTACAGAGGTGTGAGAGTGAACTTTTACGGTAGATTGGCTAAAATCTAGAAATATTATGGTCGGAGTGATAGAAGAGCAGTTTTCAAAAGGATCAAATCAAAGATGATTGCTATAATAGTAATAGGAGGGAGGGAAAGACTTTATATTGATTCTGTGCATCCAGAAATTGTCCAACTGTGGGCAATTATGCCCAAGCTATATTATTTTTAACATTTCTCATTTATTTCTGTACTTTGGAGGGACAGTCAAATGTTCTCTCTTATTGCCCAGATACACACAACCCACACATTTTTGGCTAATTATATCTGTAGTTAATTTCCCCCTTCTAACCTTGTGTATTTTTCCACTTTAATAGCATTATCTGTTTGTGGTTCTCCATGCTGAAATTATCTGCAACGTTTAGTAAGCTTAGACCTTCCTATCAAGTACCTAGTGACAAAGGAAGGAACCTAGGAATGGGATGAAAACTTCCTAGGATGAAACAGAGTTTTACTTTTAACATATGTCTTAATCAAGGCTTAGAGTCATAAGAATAAAAATCTGGAGTTAGGACATTTAGGGGGAAAAAACAATTTTCATTGCAAGCATGCTGTACATGTTAGTCATGGCTCAGAGGAGTGGGAATTTCATGGAGAAAGAAGGGGGAGGTGCAAAAAGAAGGTTTTGAGTTTCCTTCCAAATGTATTTTTAAAATAACGTTACAGAATCATGATTTATGAAGAAAGGAAGACAATAACGAGAAGAGAGCTTTTTCTTTTGGCCAATTATTTGAGAACTGGATTGACCACCAGGAAAGGAACATGAAGAGGCGAAAAGGAGGCAATTGATTGAAGAGCTCCTTAATGTGGCAATGTCTGGAATCCTACAGGACAATCTGCTCGAGCCTGCTGACAGCTAATCTTGGGGTATAAAGTCTGAGTGGAGGTTGGAGGTATGGAAGGAGCTTTCAGAGGCCATTTACATCACCTCCACTCTCCCTCCACAGAACCCACTCTATGTCATTTTAGACATATCACGCCCATACTGGTATTTGACAATAATCATCATAATTGGAGAATCTATAACACTCATTAATAGCCAATTCTAGTGTTTGGATATAATATCTGGATGTATATTAAACTTTTATCTTAAAGCTCTGGTTCTCTAATTTTAGCTCATTATGTCTTGGTTTCTCAGTGAGCATGAGAAATAACTGAGTAACCTACTTAATATCTTTATAATGACCTACTTAAAATCTTTACATTTTCCATTTATTTGTATCTTCAATTCTTTCATTAATGTTTTATCATTGTCGGTGTACAGGTCTATCATCTCCTTGGTTAAATTTATTCTTAAGCATTTTATTGTTTTTGATACTATTGTTAATGGGATCATTTTATTTCTTTTTCAGACAGTTGGTTGATAGTGTATAGAAATGCAACTTATTTTTGTATGTTGGTTTTGTATCCTGCAACTTTACATTTTCAATGTAAAAACCATCCATGGAAAACCATCCACAAAGATTATTTTGCCACATTTCTATCTTGATTTCCTTGAATCAAAAGGAGTTATATTGTGGCTGAATTCACTCAGATACTTTACTTGTTTTACAGGACTCTTTCATATATATGATCTTATTTGGTTTTCACAATAGCTCTTTGAATTAGGCAGGGTAGGTGGTAATATCTTCATTATATATGTGAAAAAACTAATCCTATTGCACTTAATCTAGAATTCTCTTCCTTTGGTTACTAATTAATAATCTTTCCACTGTACTATTATATTTCTCCTGGAATAGGGTTTCCTAGCCACAGCACTTCTGACATTTTGGGTTGGATAATTCTTTGCTGTGCAAGGCTGCCCGATGAGTTGTAGGATGTTTAGCAATATATCCACTACCTCTTCCCGTTGGATGCTAGTAATAGTCCTTTCCCACTTGTGACAACCAGAAATTGTCATCGTCATAGTCCGTGGGCTAGGAGACTGACAATCTGATCCTATTTGGAGAATAACTGTATTCAATTACTGTTAGATATCATGAAATTCCCCCAATATAAGATGTGTATCTTTCTATTAATATTTATAGGGTTGTTGCGTTGTCATCTTTTAATAATGAGTGCCTGTCCACTCACAGAGGATATAATCTAGTATCTTCCCTTAATACTTCTAAAGCTTTTAGCCTCCCATCCTAATTTTCCATCTGTACTTTAGAAAGAGTCACAGTAAAATTTTTTTTTTTTCTAAAAGTTTTTTTTTTGTTTTCTTAAACTACAAAAGAAGAAGATGTAACTCAGATGAGTTTGGAAGTCTCTTAGGCTCCAAAGCCAAGGTCTCAGTGTGTAGCCAAGATTTGAGCCCTGAAGTGTTCTTTCCTTTTTGCAGTACTCTCTGAAGCTATCAGTTTCTGACATGTAGAGTGAATTCTACAACTCAATTGAAATATAAAGAAGTTGTGTTTATTACCAGTTGATAATTTGTTGCCTCATTACTATGTGATCCAGGGCTATCTTACTTGTGTAAGTGGGGGCATATGAAAGAGCTGAAGAGACAAACTATGAAGGAAAAATTTATCCGGGGTGACCTAGAAAATAGCTAATGAAAGCAAAAAGAATAATTAAGATTTCCCATAGACCACAAGGGTATATACATTATGAGCGATTTCAAGTGAATATGTAGTCAGTGACACTCTACCTTCTAAGTTAATAATAAGTTTTCTAATTACAAAGAACGAATACCAGGTTGCCAAAAATTACTTCCTTTATATTTTAAAGAGGGTCTCATTAATCAATGAAGAAAGATACTGTCAATAACCTCATTGGAAAGATATTGTCAATAACCTCATTGGAAAGTCACAAACCCTTTATGTTCATTTTTCACTTTTCAACAAACATCTTTTTTTGGTGCTCCTTGGGAGTATAAGATCATTGGTGTGAAAGTCCAAGCTCTGTGAAATGTGCTTGGTCCAAGGTTCTCACAGAAAATTTAGAGTGGTCAAGCTTTATCTGAGATGTCTTTAAAAGCTTCCAATCTATATTTTTTAACTTGCTATTGATTTCAAAAATGCCTAACGGCTAAGTCTTGCTGGTTCACTGTAAGTAATAATTTACATCCTTATGAAAGGTTAAATACCCATTTCATTACTTCTACTTATCTAAGTGTCCTGATGACATTCACAATTAGCTATTAAATGAGAATTATGTTTAACTGAGATACACCAGTTATTTTAATGCAAGTTTTCACTTGAAGAGCCATTATCTTTTGTATTGCAAGTTAAAACTGTATTAATAGTGCATTAAATGATGGGCATTTAGAGATCTGAGGCAAGTGAAACAAAATTACATGTTTTTTTATAACATGTAATTTTTAGGTAAATTACATTCATCTGTTGTTTTTCCCCAAAATGAAGTCCAGGAAAATTGATATTGTCATGAACAGTTGGAAAAGTCACAGAGCACACTTATTCAGCAGTACATTCATTATTCAACAAACGTTTATTGACTACCTATTAAATTCCAAGTCCTGTGAAATATTTTGGGGACAACAAAATTAGTCACTGCTGTCTCCCACATGGAACTCAGTCTAGAACCAGGAATAGACACATAAACACATAATCGTATAATACTGTTCGTGCGAAAGAACAGTGCAGTGGAGGCACAAAAAGAGGGAAGAGTTAACTTTGCCTCAGAGCGTTTTGGGCGGGAACACTCAGAAATGAGTAATGTCAATTCAAGTTTCTCCAGGGAGAATCTCTTCAGCAGAGGATAAAGCATATATAGAATATCTCCAAGATATTAGAGGCATTGTAAATGGAGGGAGAATAGCACATATAAGGGCAGATAGGATTGAAATAATTCGTCATATTTAGGAAAATTTTAAATTCCTTACTTATTATCAATATTTATCCTCTAGCACATAGCATCCATTGATACTCTGATATCTCTATGTAGGACAGAGGATATGACAAAATGTTTACAGGATCGGTTACTGTGAATAATATTAGTGTTATCAAATATGAGGAAATATAAGAATAGCTGCTATGCTGTATGCTGGGTAACAGGAACTCTACATATGTCTAGGTTAATTCTATCAAAAATACATGGAACAGGGCTTCCCTGGTGGCGCAGTGGTTGAGAGTCCGCCTGCCGATGCAGGGGACACGGGTTCGTGCCCCGGTCCGGGAAGATCCCACATGCCGTGGAGCGGCTGGGCCCGTGAGCCATGGCCACTGAACCTGCGTGTCCGGAGCCTGTGCTCTGCAACGGGAGAGGCCACAACAGTGACAGGCCCGCGTACCGCAAAAACAAACAAACAAAAAAACACGGAACAGTTGATATTTTCCCATTTTTCAGAAGAATTAAAGGATCACTTGTGAAAGCTGATGAGGACAGTGAGGAGCAGGGCCACGATGTCAAGCCGCATCTGCATGACCCCAACCACTATGGAATACTGTCCTTCTTCTGTGTGTGTTACCTGATTTAGTAAGATTTTTTAGAGATTACAGTGTTCTCAAGGGACCTAAAAGAAATGGAAGCAGAAGGTATAAAAGCATAGGATTTGTTTGGACAAAATAAATACAGATCACCTTTCTGGTAAAGGGAGCAACTGAGAGAGTGCTAGGAGGTGGCTTTGTGTGGAGGTATACTTGAGACACTTTTTGCAAATGCAGATGAAAGGGAATGAGAAATAGTATCTAGGTGCTTCGGAAATGGGAATTACAAAACTGCTGAGCAGACAAACCAAAATCGGTGAAAATTTTCAAGTAAACTTACAGAAAATATCAAATGCAGATTTATTAAGTGCTACATAATAATGAGTTTGTAAGGCACAAAGAATCTGTAGAAGCCCAACATTTCTAAGTCTTGCCAGACTGTGCAAGACAGACTTCTCTCTCCTCCCTGGCTCAGCTCCTAAACAGAGCTATTATCTGGAGAGATAATTCCAGATGCTTTGACCCCTTCCAAATTCTTATTTGATGAACAGTCATCTGGAGTGGAACTCTCCTCTTCATTGGGTTTTCAGAGTGATGCACCAGGCTTCACTCTCCTCATTAACACTATGGGTCATCTCCATGCACCCAGTAGTTCTTGGAGACTGTCAGATTCTCAAATCTATGACACTGCCTCTGGGGAGGATAGGGTTGGGTGGACCCCTTGAGTGGCCTTCAAATGCCGCAGTATTAAAATAGAAGTCTCTTGTGAGTGTCTGAAAAATCTCAGCTGTTATTTCTCCAAATTAAAAAAAAATTTTGAACTCAGAAAGCAATAAACTACGAGCTAAGAAGGCCCATAGAGCTTCTGTGGGACAGCAGAAGCTGTTTTTAGCTGAACTAGCAAACTCTGATTGTCATCATTCCAGTCAAGATTTCAACACTGAAGAATAATCTTGACACAGAGTTGCCTCTGCAAGGCAAGCCTTTCCATTTAAAATTTTTATTATTGCTTGTAAGCCCACAGAATACCTTTTCATATAGATATTTCGGGGCACGTGGGTTTGTGTTCTATATTGGGCCACTGAGATAACTAGGAGGACGTTTATTCAGAAAAAGTTGGAAGTTTAAACTAGACAAAAATTAGGAATTCACCTATGTTTTCATCAGCACCAGGCCTCCTTAGAAGACCCAAATCTTGAAATATCATTAAGACAGTATATTTCCTAGAGAAAGTCATACCCTTAATATGCTTTGACAATCAGTCAATTGGTGATAGGGTTGCTAGAGGTGTCTTGCTACTTTTAATGGCAGTGATAGTAATGATTGCAGGCATAACATAAACAGGCATAATATTCCAGCCCCCAAGCTTGAGTCTTCAATCTAGTTTATAAGATTGAAGTTGGTCATGTAATAAGTACCTATAAAAATTCCTAATTACTGAGTACAAAAGGGATAGTATATAAAATCAATAGAGAGGCAGGCATGAAGAAGCCATAGAGGCAGACACTTGAGAGATGCTCTTTGAAGGAAATATGCAATCTAGGCAAGTGTCTGAGATGGCAAGGAACACAAGGTGGTGGCCATGGCCTAAATGAGAAATGTGGCCAGTATGCGCAGGGTTCAAGGACAGACGCTTGTAGGAGAATGAATGGTTGCCACAGGGAAGAGAGTGTGGGAGATTGGCAGGCAAAGCTAAACGGGCATATCAAGAGCCATTAGAGAAACTCAAATGTAAGGTTAAGTAGGAAAGTTCAATCAACACACTAAATGTTTACCCTTCAAAACTTCTTGATGGAGTATTTTAAACAATTAAGTGGAGTCTGTTTTAAAGATGATCCTTATGTGATTAAGATAATGTCATTTTATAGTGGAACAATGAATTGTAACATTTGGACTTCAAAATTCTCCAAATGTGTCTTGACAAACATCATCCCATGAAGTTTTATATGTCACTATGAGCCAAAGCATCAAATGAACACTTGTCAGTGCAAAGCCTTTTTGTGGTTTTCTGGACTGTGAGGATTGGCATGATTTGAAAGGGGAAACTCTTAGGGTTCCTAAAAGGGTACAGGTATCCCAAGAAGGGGGTTCAGTCCAGGAATGTGGCACTTTCTAAACAACCACAGGTTTAAACATAGATCACAAATTTTCAAGATGGAGTTAGGTTTTCCAGTCTAGTCGAATTAGACCACCATTACTTAGCCAGCACAAGCTACCTTGGGAACCAAGGGGCAAAGTAACCCACCATTAAAGAGTATCTGCCATATGCAAATGATTCCATGTGCTGTTGGATAGGTCTCTACCGAAAAGTCCAATGAACAACACCCTCGCTTTGATTCAGTCTGCAGGACTGCCCCAAAAGAGGCTTATCGACTATGGAATTCCCCTCTCCCAGGTAATGTGGAAGGTTTTGTGATTTCCTTAGAAGGCTGCACAATGCCACGTAGAATAATTAAGGATTATTTTCCCTAGGAGATCCAGAATATCATATGTCATTGAATATGCATCTGATTTTTAATACTATCTTGCCAATGCATTTCAATATAATTTTTCCTTGCAAGATCCTTTATGTAAAAATGTGCAGGTTCAGAGCATACCTAATAGCAGGGAGAAAAATCTCAAGACTACTAGCACATAAACTAGATATAAGCACTCTGCAAGATACTGTGGATGGTTCAAAAGCAGTGTAAGATGGTACCCTGCCCCCAACCCCCGACCTTTACAAGATTTCAAATCTTAGTAGGAGGCTCTCATTGGGGTATAATAAGACTGCATATAATCAACTGGTGAAAGGCTTGAGCCTTTGTGCGCACTGAGGTTTGGACGTTTGGGGTTGTGTGTATTGCCTCACACGAAAAACAAATGTATGCAAAAACAGAGTTGTTCTTAGAGAATATCATTCTGAAATTTTCTATTTTGGGGAGCTAAATCTATTCATTATATAATTTCCATTTTTCATGGCTTTAAAAATAGATACATCAATTTAAGATACAATGTACTAACTTTTAGTGTTGTCATGGGTAGAGCATGTACCATTAAAATTGATGTGTGGAGATAATATGCACCACATGGTTTCTTACTGTCTATATGTCTGGCTTTAATCACAAATTCTTCATGAAATGTTGCAATCCTGGGGTGAGTTAGCTGTGAGATTCTTCTGGGGTACAGACTGGGCTGTGGATTATAGGTGAAACTGCATTATGAGGCTACTGAGGTTAATTACATCTGAAAGTTTCCAGGACAATTCACATCAGTTGACACTCTGTGCTCACTAAATAAACAATCTGGAGGGAGTCCTTTATTAGCAGAGCAAGAAAGCAGCTAGCTGTCTGTGTTCTATAATGTCCTTTTGTTTTTCAGAGCTTCTGACTCCAATAGCCTTTCTGTTTGCTTAATGTATGCTTTATTAAGCCAAATAATGAAGAGCCAAGAGGATCAAAACCTTGAATATAAATTCTCTATCTCAAGGAACAGTTGTTAATTTCAGATTATGTGCCCCAGGACAGCAGTTCAATGCACCACAGGGAAAGAATTCCAGTATTGACCCAAAACTTGAAAGTACATAGCGTAGTGCTAAGAGCCTTCCTTACCTGCAGGAGTTTTATAAAGAAGTTAGCCAACAAGCATAAGTTAAAGATCTTCTCCCTTGAGTATGTTCTGCCTTATCTATCGGAATTTCTGCATGTAGAAGCCTCCTAATTCTCAATGAGTCACAATCCTCTTATCTGTAACACTCTTTCAGTTCTTAAACAAAGGAAGGGTAAAAAAACAAAAAAACAAAAAAAAAACCTGGGGACCCAATAGTCTAATTTGACCTGGAAATACAACTGTCTTCCATCAAGCCTCCTGTTTTTGAAGTCACTCAGCCTCTGGGGTACACCAGTTCCACTTTTCCTCACATGGCCTCTGTTTCATTATCTTATAATTTGGTGGGTATGATAAGTTCTGAAGGCAATAGAGGGAAATATATAATTCCTACAGGTCTTCCTAGGAACCTCCATGGCAGAAAAAAAAAAAAAATTGGGTAGCTTGTGAGGAAAAAGAGACTGTACTTAGCTATAAACAGAAACCTATATTCCCCAAGACGTTGAGAAAGCAGGAGAATTTTGCCCCCAATTGGCATCTTTGTCATTAAGCTACTTAAGCACCGTATAAAGAGAGGTGAAATACCATAAGATTAAGAGCAAGGACACTGGATTTGATGTTGAGTTTGAATCCTGGCTTCACCTTAATGAGGTACGTGACCTCAGGCACATTACTGAACCTCAGGTGCATGTTATCTTTCAGTAAAATAGGATACTAATAGTATCTCTCTCATAGGGCTGTTAGACGGTTAAATGACTTGATCTGTGTTACCTGGTACGCTTTAAACAAAATTGCAACTGGAAATTTTTAATTTCATCCACTTCTCTGATATCAAGTTCACTTTTAGAATTCACATATAGATCAATTTTTACATCTGTAAACTAGTGAGAAAAGAAACACACACAGATGACAAGATGTAGAAGTTTTTGCCCTATCCCAGCACTGGCGAGCTGTGTGACTATGCAATTACTTGGTCTTTTGAGGTTCAGGTTTCCTCAGCTGTAAAATGAGGAGGTTGAAGTAGATTACGTCTATGGCCCCTTTCAGGTCTAACATCCAATTACTCCAACTCAAGAGATTTGTTGTTGTCCAGCCAAAATAACTCATCATGTTTCCAAATTGCATCAGAATGTTTGTTTTTTCATAAAATCTTAGGAAATTACAGATAAGTGTTAGTGATCTAAATGCCATCCCTCACCTACACGCACATACATTTTTTTCTTTGTAACAATCCTTTTTCTAAAAGTTTTGGCAGTTGGAGCAGGAAGAAGTGAAACATTAGATTTTTGAAAGCAAAGTATATTGCAGGGAAAGGGTTATAAGGTCACCCGGTTAGTCTGAAGTGTGTAATTCTTTTCTCTCTCACCTCATTCTTGCTTCTTCAGAGTAGCAGTTGAGTAATATTGCATCAGTTTGATAAGGCTCTCTTGCCCTTCCTAACAACTAAAACCATCCTGGACACCTTTTCATGGACACTCCCTCCATTAAAGTATCAGAGAACTTTAGAACTGCTTTTAAAAATAGCAGATATATTAATGATTTTCTTGAGAAATTCTTTTCACTAGAAGAGTCTGACTGAGAAACAGTTGATAATGCCATATAAGATCCCCTTACTGAATAAAGACATGGAACATTTCTGTCTCCAGAAACATGCTCCGAAAATATCCCTGAGACATTGATATTAGAAAAGGAACAGACACAAGCTCCACTGCATTTGGCTGCCAGTGAAGATCTCATTTTGTTTACATTATTACTCTCCAAAGAAGACAAGATGAGATTGTCATTATCCAAATGTTGTCCAGTGTTTTCCAACTCAGTTCTTGAGCTAAAGTAAGAGATTGCCAAAAATCATGTTTACAACACTGAATGCATAGTGTAATAAAGTGTTTGGTAGATCAGCTAATAAAATTACTTTAGACTTAAATCTGAGTTGAATTTGGGTCTAATTCTCTCCCCCAAAGGGGACAAAGAGAGTTGATTTTTCAATAAACTGAAACATACTCAACTTTTTATTGATAATAGACGGTGAGATCTCTTACCTAGATGTTGCCCATGAGAAGCACTCCTTTTCAGTGGGAGAAATTAGCCAATCTCAACTGAATTGCTGATGCTCATCTATCTAATTGATTTTGATTCTCAAATTTGTTAAAATGAAGTTGGCAAAAAATATTCTTTATTGTCCCTGTTGGCTGACCTATGGACTCTGAGTCAGAAAGGAGTTGGTAAAAGTTAGGGAACGGAGATGAAATTAAATCCTTAGATTCCAATCATTGATTTCCTAAGGGAGATTGTAACAGCTTCACCTCCCACCCTTTTCTGACACTGAGAGTTGTATGATCAGCATTTCCTTGTTAAAGCATTAGTGGTTCAAGCCTCTTGGGAAAAGCAGTGATGTGCTTTGCATATTTGGCCCAAAGTACCATTAAGATAATTTATCTCAATTTATCCTACTTATAAAATTCAGATTAGGAAAACAGAATCATGATGCCTTAAATATAAACACACCCTAATCTCAAAATAGCCACACGGAGTCATATATAAGAAGTTTTCTCTTCTATGCTATGTTGTACTTACTGTTATCATTTTAGTGTTGCTGAAGTATTGCAGAAAAATATGGGCCATTGCACTCTCCTTGTTTTTATGATACCTTTGTGCACTAATACCTAATAAGTCATTCTTTGTTTTGAGCTCAGGAATCTGAGATGCTTGTTAGTTCTCTCTGTCTCAGTAAATGGTACCATTTTAATGTAGATTGTAAATATATACCAGAATATCCCACACTTTTGAGTCCTCAGCAAGTTTCCTGTTCTACTTGATTCTGTTCATGTCAGATCCTTGTAAGCTGTTTTCTCTTTCTGTTCAATCTTTTATTATGTCTACAACAAATACATTATTATCCCATGTAGAAAGCGAATATACTTTGACTTTTCTATAAATGTCCCCATAGAAGATCATTTGTAATATTAGGTTGGGGCCACATACATGAGAGTGTTTTGGTAGGATGAGGCTTTACACATGCTGAAGAGTCCAGGAGACAATGGCTGTTCTTCTTGAATCAACTGTGTCCTTCCCTACACCATTTTTCCAACTCTAAATACAAGTGAAATAAATGTTCTTGTAAGTCCTATTTTCCTTTTCATGCCATTGAGACCATAGTTCCACACTATATGGACACATAATTTAGAGACTGGGTACGTGCAAAGAAGATGAAGTCATTGCCTTTTTAAGACCTGAGTTTACATCAACACTGCCTAGCCAGATAGAAAGCCTAATGAATGGAAAAGGGAACTAGTATTACAACAGTAGTGAATCATGAAAGCTAATAAAAACAAGATCCGACCGAAGCTGCATCTGGGAGTGAGGTTTTAAGGAGCAGGCAGGAATGTGCACTAATTATCAGATTGTTAATGTGTTACATGTGTTTTGGAGAGGAGATAGTGTGACTCAGGGCAGGCAGTAGCCAAACCAGTAGCCCTGGGTTTTATCCATCACAGATTTAGTATTAAAACACCAGCTGCATATAACTTTTCTAATGCAACAGATTCCCATACACAACCTGGTGCTATAACCAAACATGCTACCACTGTTAGAGATTTTAATATTATATGAAGACTGGGGTCTACTTGGATACCTTCTGAAAGGAATGAAAAGTTTAGATACATCCACCCATTGGGTGATGTTTACAGCTCTGCAAGGACAATGAACAAAATTTGAGGGCTCTTAAGGTCTTCAGATACAATTAGACTTAAGAGCAAATGAATTATTTGACTTATAAAAGTCAATGTAATTGCCCTTTAGCATGAGGTAGTTGGGGTCAAGGAAGATATATTAAATATAATATAGTACAGATTATATTAAATTTATATTTAATAAGCAGTTCTAATTAAAAGTGTACCTTCCTCAGCCATTCTGAGAAATGCCATTCATTACAATATTAAGGTAATATGCATGCTAGACAAAAACATGTAAGAACTGAGAACACAGACATTTTAACATGTCACCCATTACGAGTTTTACTTGAAAAGATTTAAATGTTGCTAGAGATGCAATTTAAGAATCTTGTATGTTCTTTGTTAAGCAGTCTGTTTCTTTCTTTCTTTTTTTTTTGTATTCCCCTAAGAAAAGGGAACTTTCTAACATTTAATAAATAATGTAGATCTAACATACTCTAATCCACCTAAACTAAGAATCCCAGAGAGTCATAGCTTGTTATTCACCATCTTATTTTATTCTTTATTTTATTACTTAGCTGTACTGCTCTAGTATGAGAGTCAAAGATAGAGGGAAAAATCCTCAAATTATTTATGGAATAAGTGCATTTGTTACAATTTCATTTCATTTTAGAAATGGCAGCGTATGAGTTAGCTGGATAAACTACAAGCACCCTTTCAAGCTCAGCTGCATTCTAGCAAGGAAAATAAGAGCCTTTTCCTTCATGATAAATTACTGAGTTTCCTCCCCCAATGATGACTTAGAAGACAGTTCACTTAATCCTAAAGCTAATAGGATGAGATTGTAGAGCCTCCACAAATTCCTTACCCCACAGCTTCTTCTGCCAAAGAAAAATTTTCCAGATACATCCAATTTTACGAACAGAGTCTTCCAATTTAGAAGGTATCTGAGAAGCTCTCATTATGATATTTGAAAAGTACCCTCAGGATTTCTTTTACTATTTCTACCTAATTACCAAAGGATTTGAGGCAATTTAAAATAAAATACAAATGTAAACAAAACCATTAAAATAAGGAAATAAGAATATATAATAAGGGCTTTAGTTGCAATAGTTTTAATAGAAACTATGTTTGGGCTTGCTACTGAGCATAACATTTAGCTCTAAACTTATTAAAATGTAAAGAAAAAAGAAAACACAGAACAAAGCCTATAGTTCTCAACAAAAAGCCAAAGTAAAACGAACAGAGCAAAAACAAACAACCACTACCACAACAACAATAACAGAGAGGTTATCTGGACAATAAAAATATTTCTTGGCATTGGATTCTTTTGTGGATACTGAAGAGGGAGGATGGATTACAGATATGGAAACTAATGTTAACCGAGAAAAGACTATTGACCAGACACTGTTCTAGATACTTTATCCACATAATCTAATTTATAATCGTCACAAGATCTCTATGAGGTGAGTTAGTATTATCTCCATGAGAAAAATGAAAACACTGAGGTTATGTGGTTTCATTCTACCTACACATGGCACTACGTCATATTAAGGGAAATTTTTTTTAACTCCAAAACATTTTTGCTAAGAAAGTTTCTCATAACCATTCTTGTAAGAAGTCTGAGAATTTATTTTTAATAGTAACAAAACAACTTATGCAAGCATTTATTGAGCACATACTATACATTAACTCATTTGAACCTGAGAAAAATTCTTGTGTTAGATACTATTAACATCCCTATTTTACGGATGAGGAAAAGTAGTCACAGAGGGATCAACTGGCCTAGGTTCCCATAATTACAGAACCTAGAGCTTTCCTGGGTAATGTCCAAATCATATGCTCCTGGTGATCTGAATTAATGCAGGGATGGGTCTTAGAATACCTTGACAGATACTCTTGGATTTCAGACTACCGATTTCAAAACTCAGTTATCTCAATCAAAGTTCTGATAGGAGCTTGGTAGGAGTCAGGTAGAGTTCCTACAGTTGATACTTTGTTTCCAAAACCGAAGAGCCTGGCTTGTACCCTGGCCCAGGTAAGGGCCATGCCACCTCTGCATTGTTGCTGCATGGGGGCATGGAGTGTCAGGCATGAGTTTCCTCTGTGGCAGGTTCTGCACTGTATACAAGTAGTTCTTTTACTGAACCCTTGAGTTCTGACAGTAGATTCCAACACATCCTGCACTTGTGCATCAGAAACTTCAGAAAAGCTCCTAAAAGCCAAAGCCCTCACCTGCTAAGTGGGTCAGTAGCATGGTGTTCTTTTTGTTCATCAAGCCCAATGTTGTGGCCAGGGCTGAATGACAGTTACCGTCCCACATGTCAGTGTACCCCAAATGTGCTCTTCTTACATGGACTATAAGTTTTGGCCCTCCTTAGCCTGAGATGGAATCAGTAATAAAATAATTGATTGATTCTACAAATATCCACTAGCTTCTAAATTTTTACCACTGAATTAATATTAAAACACAGTATCCTGCTTGTTGGAAAATTCACACCTTAAAGAAAAAAAAAGACATAAATCAACAAATATTTAACTCTAGATTATGTATATGTGTGAATGGTGTGTGTGTTTTAATTTGAAGGAATACACCCATTGTGCATCTTTTGGCACAGATTGTTAGGTTGAATCATGTATTATTGACTACATTCCTCCAAATCTCATGTATAAAAATGGAAATTTACACGAGTCAGTCTAGTATCTGCAAAATGCCAAACTATTGGTAGTAGCCAAATATCAATAGAAATATCAATAGAAATATCAATAGAAATGGTATAGAAATTTAGCCAGTGGTAACCTGGAAGCCGTCTTTCCTCGAGAAGATGAGATTCCAGTGATGAGCTGGCCTGTAAATTACATACTTCTGGTTTTCACAAGGGACGCACACATTGTAGCATGTATATCTGTTTAATTAAGTGCACACAGTATTTGTGATTCTCTAATTCAAATTTTAATTATAGTTCTCAATTCTTCAAAGATTTTTGTTTTTAAACATTTGGAAAACCACTTAACTTTAAAAACAAGTTAGATCATATCAAATGGAATAAATCAGAGACTATCTTTCATTGAGCATAGCCTCTAAGCATTACAAATATAAGAACAAATCCCTAACTCATTTTATCTGTTATCCATCTCTCTGTCTCTCATTTTATCTGTTATCCATGTCTCTGTCTCTATCATCATCGGATGATAATTTAAGCCAGTCTTTTATGTAAGGATATTCATAGACACTGTCATGTCTTTAAAGCATGCCTTGTGCAGCTGATTAGTGTATTTGGAGTCAGTAAATAAGAAACTTATATCATGGATTATCTTCTCTCAAGATAGAGAGAATAGGAGTACTTAAAATCCAAGAGAATTCAAATTTCAACATGGGCTAAATTGAATTAGCTTATTGTTTATTAATTTAACAACCAGAGTAAGCAATCTGACCTGAGAAGATTAATTTTCAATATTAATTTCAATATTTACTTGAGTACTTTTGAAATTCTTAGGGGCAATGTAATTCATATAACAGTGTTCATTTAGCATTATTTTCTAAGCTACCTAATGATGCAAATATAAACAAGTTTTCTCAACATGTAAGCTACTAAAAACATTCTCCTAAAAAAAAATATATATAACTGCACTGCCATCTAAAACATGAATCAAAACCAAGAATTACTATAGTTATTTAATAAGCTATTTGCTAAACATAGATACTGATTTTTTCAAGTAATGAACCATGGATAGAATAAAAATAATCTTTCAAAAATTATTATTGATGATTTTAAACTGAATATATTTCTTATATAAAATTTAAGAGCATATATATTATATATGCTCATGTTACATATGTATGTGTTATGCTTGTGTTTATATATACACATATATGATTTTCTTATTGCTATTATTATTGCATGTCCATTGTTAGAAATATATAAGATAAGGAGGTATTAAAATAATAATTCCTCATAATTTCACTACCCAGAGGTGACTGCTGTTTTATTTTGGTCAATTTCCTTTCATTCCTTTCTCTGTGTCTATGATTATATAATTCTATATTATGCAGCTATTCCTAGTGGATATCATACTGTACATACTATATTTTATCCTGGTTATAACTTTGTTTCTTCTTGGACACTTTTTCATATTATTAAAAATATTCATAAATATTAGTTTAAGACTCCTATAAGATGCTGACATATCTATATCATAGTTTACCCATTTACATATAATATATATTTATTAGATATATATTTAGGAAATATATATGTCAATAGTTAAAATATTCAAAATAATCTTATTAGTTTAATATTCTTGTTATCCCAATCTCTCTAAACATGACTTAGATTTTCCATAGCTAGTAGATGACAAAACAAGGATTGTCCGTATGATTCAAAACACGATGCTCTTAGCCACAGCTTCACTGTCTTCAAATGATTTCGTAGAAGCCAACTTTTTAGGTCAAAGAGTATTCAAATTTTTAAAGTTACCAACACATATTCCCAAACAGCTTTTCAGTTTTTTCTCAAGATGTTTAACCAGAGTAAAATTAGAATATTAAACTATTTTCAAAACCTAGTATGAGTCAAACTGGTATGACATATATACCTAGGCCAAGTCTAATTTGATTTCAAACTAAAGAGACTACATTCCAGCAAGGGAAATAAAGTGATTTTTGCCAAAGTTGCGTGAGTGCGTGTGTGTGTGTGTGTGTGTGTGTGTGTGTGTGTGTGTGTGTGTGTGTGTGTGTGATATCTCTTAGGGAAGAACTGCTATTTGTTAAAAAAGTAAGGCCATGAAGACGTGATCTATAAAGTGATGGTGAAGAAGATAAGATGGCAAAATTGCATTGCATGTGAACTTAGAAATCGCTACTGGGCTGAGTAGCAAGACAGGAGAGAAGGTTGAAGAAATTAAAGAGGAGGCGAAACAAAATAGGAGACAAAGGACTGTGGAGACAAGTGGGTAGTGAGCAACTGGTCATAGTGAAAAGTAGGAAGGGGGTAGGGAGTGTGATTAAAGTATGCTAGAAAATAAACACATCTTTTATTTAATCTTAAATTATTTAAACCGCTATGACCTGTATCCTCTCCCTAGTTTCAAATGTAAATGTTAGGTGAAGCCCACTATATACACAAATGCCTTGAATGAGTTAGAGAACATTACAGAAAAGAAGCCCTGTTTCACAGTGTGAAACAGCTCACACAGGCAGTGTGAGCATAAAGAAGAGAAGATTCATGGAAAGTGTGGTTGAACTTTTAGTGGGCACATAAGATTGAGAGTTTAGTGCAGACAAGAATTTAGAGCCATAGGTAATGTGTCTTAAATATTGCATGGGATATGTTTACACTAAAAAACGTCATTCATTGTTTATCTGAAATTCAAATTTAATTAAGCATTCTGTATTTTTATTTACTAAATCTGCAACCTACTCCTAATAACCTCCAGAGATAACAGGAAGGATGACAGGTTCCGCCTTATCTGGGACAGGAGTGAGAGAAATTTGTGCTGAATTTTCTTTACAATTTAGAGGATAGGGCAAAAACAAATATGCATAGTTAGTGTCAGAATTATTATGAAGTACAGATCCCATGTTAAGTGCTTGCTATGGTCTGAATGTATCTCCTCAAAATTCATATGTTGAAATCCTAAGCCCCTAAGGTGATGGTATTAGTAGGTGGGGTCTTTGGGAGGTGATTGGGTCATGAGGGTGGCACCCTCATAAACGTGATTAGTGCTCTTATAGAAGAGATCCTAAGAAACTCCCTAGCTCCTTGTGCGCTGTTTGGACATGAGAAGTTTGTGACCTGGAAAGAGGGCCCTCATCCGACCACACTAGCACCCTGATCTCAGATATCCAGCTTCCAGAACTGTGAGCAACAAATTTCTGCTGTTTATATGCCATCTGGTCTGTAGTGTTTTGTTAGCTGCCCGGCTAGAATAAAACAGTGTCCTTTTTTCTGTCTCTAGTTCTGCTCCTGTTGTGGTAGGATTATTCCATTAGTACATTTTATTAGCATTAGCTTTGTTTAATACTTATAGAATATTTCATCCTACTATCATCAGTGGTTTCATATAAGAAAATTAATAGCTCACTTCTGGCCCACCTTTAAATGCACAACTCTTTGGAATAGTTCACACATTTCCTTAAAGAAATGTTGCAAGACTAGCTATGCCTTACTAACCACCTCATCCATGGTACAGCTAGAAGGCAAGTAGAATCCTTGAGATCTTCTAACTATCCTCATAGTTGTAAAATATTTTCACTTTGACAGGATCTATACACATTTTACACCAAAATCTGACAGTCTTAAGAAAAATGACATATTGTAGAATGGTTGTATGGAAGACTCCTATATTTACCTTCTAAATTCAATAAAAATATAATATGGCCCCAACATAAATAAAAATCATATTACTCAGACACTAAAAACAATTGTTCTATGTAGTAAAAATGGAAGAAAATAATTACTTTTCTGCAGGAAAAATAAAAGCCTTGAGCCAGACCCACTGAGTCCCATCCATCAGTACAATGGAACCCTGCTATAAGGACATGAGCTGAATTTAATTAACAACTATCAATGGAGCACTTACTAAGTGCTACAGCTAGAATTTTGCTCTGTGCTAAGGTTATAAAAGTAAACCAAAGTCCCTGAAACCAAGTACAATATATCCATGTAGCCATCAAAGTATGAATAAGGTATTAAATGTACACATACACACAAAGGGGCTATTCTCAGCAAGAGAAGGAAGATTTGCCGTGGGTGAATCATCATACAAAACATTTCTTTGGGTTTTTGAAGGATACGTGAGGATTTGCCAAACATGAAGAAGAAGGGTTGTTCCCACCAGCCTAAGATGTGTGAAAACTGCTAGTACCTCAGTATTGCTTGAGTGTAAGATGAGAGGTGGGGAGAGCCATCTATGCAGAAGTCACCATATCATTAAGGGATGCTCATGATAGTGACCTACACCAAAGTGTTTTAAGCAGGAGTGTGTCACTTGATCACAGAAGTAACTCAAAATCATCACTTAGTGACATGAAGGAGAGATTTGAGTGAGGCAGAAGTAGGATGAGGTCATCCAGGGAGGAAACTATTATCAATAGTCTGAACTAAAGATACTACAACACAGGCCTGACTTCAGCCAGAAACAGAGGGGATGGGTTCATCCATTCTTTCATTTATCTATTTTTTCTGCAAATATTTATTGAGTACCTACTATGTGCAGGGCCCTCTTCTGGGTTCTGAGCACATAGAAACAAACAGACAAAAATGTTCCTGTTCTATGAAGCTTATACTGTAGAGAAGAAAAATGTTTTTTCAAAAGTATATCAACAAATTTTAAAATAATACTATGATTTTAAATTATATTTTTTAAAAATAGAATGAAGTGCTGTGTTAGAACTGCACTAATCAATATGGTGGCTGCTAACCACAAGTAGCTATTTTAATTTAGATTAATTTAATTAATGAAAATTAAATTATTCAGTTTCTGATTATCACTAGCCCCATGTTAAGTGCTCAATAATTACATATTGGACAACACAGATTATCAAACATTTCTTTCACTGCAGAAATTCAGGATAGAGCTACTTTAAGATAGATTCTTTATATAAACGTATTTATCTATGAGGAAATGATACTTGTACTGAAACCCGAATGATGGGATAGAGTCAGCCATGTCAAAATCAGGGGAAATAAAGCTCAGGCAGAGGACACAAGTGCAAGAGTCCTGAAGAATGAAATCAATATTTTCAAGAAAGAGAGAGAAAGCCAGAGGGGCTGGAGAATGGTGTGTGAAGGAGAAAATGGTGGGTGAAGTTTAAAAAGTAGATTGTGGTTCCTGAGGCCCATACTAGGGAGTCTGACAATTATTCTAACTTAATAGGAAGCCAATGAATGAATTAATATATATGAATGACATCATGGGATTTATGTTTTGTTCTTTTTTATAATCACTTTATTTGTGGACAAGAGATAGTTGGAGGGAAAATGAAAACATTATGGTGGTAGAAAAACATGTTAGTGCTTTGGATTGCACTAACAACAGCACTGTAGAGAAGTAGTAGGGTCCAGACACAATTTGGAGGCAGAACAAACAAATTTTTGTGTTTGACAGTAAATGGGGGTGGGAGGTGAAGAGATGAGAGAAAGAGCGAATGATACTGCTTTGTACTGAGATGAAGAAATCTGCGGGGGCAACGAACAGCTTTGGGAGGAAAAATCAGTTGTTTAATTTTGGAGATATTAAGATCACTATTAAAATTTAAGAGCAGCTGGCAAGTAGTTAGAGGTTTATGAGCTTAGGAAAGAAGTCAGGGCTGGAGATGTATGTTTGGGCATCATCATCATATGTACGGAATTTAAAGTCATGAAACTGAGAGATACTTGTGGAGACAGCATAGAATACCTGGCTGGGTCTGAGTCCAAAGTCAACCCAATTATCTCCATATTCAGTAGAGTAAGGGGAGAAGATAGAAGAATGACTTAGAAAGAGTACCAAAGAGATGGGAGAAAAATCCAAAGAGCGAATTCTCAGAAGGCAAGTGTGAAAATTGTTTCTAGAAGTGTGGAAGAACAGTGACCTCAAATGCCACGGGAGTTGGGGTAAGACTAGAAGAGACCACCGGAACTTAGCAGCATGGAATTTGTTGGTGCCTGATGAAAGGGTGCCAAGATGAAGCCCAGTTTCACTGAGCTGAGGAAGAGAATGAAAAGTGAAAAATGGGTATATGTAGAAAACTTATGCTTTGCTGAGAAGGGGAGAAAAAAATGGAGAAAAATTGGAGAAAAGCTTGAGGTCAAAGGAATGTTTGAAGATTAGCAATACCCAGACAAACTGTAGAGAATGACCCTGTACTGGGGCAGACATTGATGATGGTAATGGTCATTTGCTTGAGCTAAGATGAACAGATGTTCAAAGATAATGCAAAATTTTTGATAATGCAAAATTTTAATGTATTAATATTCTTATAAACAGAAGACTAAAAAAAATCTGGTTGAAATCTGATATTCTCAGGCACTATAATCTTAGTTCAGTTTAATTTTGCTTATTTTTCCCCAGAGTATTCTCAAATCAAATTTTCTCATTCTATCATTTAATATTTTTCTACAATCAAATAATATACTGTAATTCACAACCTTTTAACATTTGCAGACTCTGTTTAAGGTTAATATATTTTTAGACTCCCATATGAAATCTTATAACTACCTAATGATGGAAGGCTAGTAGGTGTGCTTTAAAATAAATTTCATCACTACAAAATGCTTTAAAATCAATTGTATCACTACAAAATTTCCACAATTATTGAGAAATAGTGTATACTCATTAGATACGATGCTTATTCAGGTTACAGACAATGAGCAAAGGGACCATTGATCATAATAACTGAGATCCTTTAGGCACGCAGATTGGAGGGAGGTCTATATACAATATGAAAAGAAGCCAACAAATAATTGTATCTACTACTGTAGCCTGAATCCGAAAAGTTACTGGGAATATATGAGTGCTTTTATCAAAATTCAAAAAGTTACTTTTCAAATGAAATCCTTTGAAAGTCCAAACACTTCCTTTCCTCTACTGACCCCTAAAAACCACTGACCCAGCACATACCATACAATTAGAACAATGCTGAAACTTACTGTTATTATTAGCAAATGTTTCAAAGAAAGTCATCTTAAAAGAAAATTTGTAATCTCTCAATCCTAAGTATTGAAAATACAAAATATCTGTCCCAGGAAGAAATCAGTCAGGGAGTTGCTTAAAAAACAAAACAAAACTATAAAACCCTAATTTTGTTAAAAAGAAAAAAATGAACTTTTACCCAAGATATCACTCAGCTTAAATCTGTCATTTTTACGGTGTTCTAAATTTAGGGAAAAAAACCATTCATTTAATATTTTAAAAATTTTCAAATCATATATCCTTTGGTTTTATAGCAAACCTAGTGTGAAGTACAATTTTTCCAAATGCTATTCTGCTAATGGTTAGTCTTTAATTGGACATGGTGTCATTATCTACCTGAATTTGTCACCATGCAGGGATGAAGTTTGGTTACGCCTCAAAACTGGACTATGGCAATGGAATGCATTGAAGTACTTAGGCTGAGAAAGCAGCTTGCCTCATCCTCAGACGTGATACCTGTTCTGTGTTGTCATGCTCACCTCTCTCACTGTTCTCTTTAGATGTCCCTTTGCTCTCTGTCCAGATTTCTGACCATCCAACTTAGCTTGTCCTCTTGGTCCTATGTCTGGATTTATATCTTTCCACCTCTATGATTCCTTGGTCATAGCCTTGCCTTGATCTGTCTGCACGCAGCAGCATTTTTACTCTTGGAGAGTAAAAAGTGATGTCATTCAGTCTGCAGACATCACTGAACTCCTCTAAGGAGAAACATTCCCCAACCTAAAATTCGTGAAATATCTCAAAGTATGTAATTGATTTGTTTAAAATGTAGATGAACTTTAACATGGGCGAGGTTATAAAGAATTTCATCATATTTTCATTTCCTTTACCGTAAGGGTCCCTTGCCTCCCTCCTTCTGCCTGTGTTTTACTAGAGTGCTTGACCTAAAGCTGGCAGTCAGTAAATACTCTGAATAATGGATTCTGTTTTTCCCATAAAACCTTCCATAACCTTCCTAATCCAAAATCCTTGTTCTCTTGAACTCCTGTTGAAGTTCTTCTTTATGCAATTTACTTGGCATCATATATATTACATATGGACATCTGTATCTAATATTTATTAACTTTTCAAACATTCTTTTGCCCCTTGATAGAATGTGCCTAATACAGGGTCCAGTGAATTTGAGTGGCTTAATTAAAAGTAAGATCTAGATGCTAGAGTGTGACTTCCACTTCCTTGTATCCTGTAGTAAATAATATATATGTGGTACTTCACACGTGGTCATTGATTTGTCTGTGATGCTTATGAATATCAAATTTAAGACTAAAATAATATAATTTTATAGAGGAGACAGTTAACTAAGGAATAGCTAACAAGAGGTGGTATCCACTGAAAGTATAAGTTCACTAACTTCCAAATGGGATTAAATTCACAAATATTAAAGGTATAATGGGGTTATTAAGGAATACATGTCTAGTTTTTTTTTTTTTCGGTGCGCGGGCCTCTCACTGTTGTGGCCTCTCCCGTTGCGGAGCACAGGCTCCGGACGCGCAGGCTCAGCGGCCATCGCTCACGGGCCTAACCGCTCCGCGGCATGTGGGATCTTCGCGGACCGGAGCACGAACCCGTGTCCCCTGCATCGGCAGGCGGACTCTCAACCACTGCGCCATCAGGGAAGCCCAACATGCCTAGTTTTTAAAGCTTATGTTAGACAATGCTGCCTTCCCAGCTCTGCCTTCGTCATCACCAAAGGTATTTTTGCAAAGTCTTTTGGATCAGTTAGAATATAGAAATAAGAATATCCATTATTTGTTGAACATTTTCCATGCATTAAAAAATTTATTCTCTTATATAAACCTTATGAAGTAGGGTTGTTTAATATCACCCAAAATAATAATAGAAGGCAGACAGGTCTATCTGGTTTTAAATTCTGTGCTCAATCCACTGTCTCATGATTTCACCCCAGTCACTACAGCTCATATTCACATATGTTTCTGTTCTCACATTTGGGTCCTATAACAGCAGGACAGTCAGTTCCAGCCAACTGTCAGGGCCAACTATGGGACTTGATCATCCACAGATTCCAGTATCTACAACAGTTCCTGGAACCGATCCACCATGATGCTGACTGTACTGAGCAACACTAACGGTTCCCTAGTTGATTTAGGTCTTCAAATAATGGTGTAAAATCCCTTCCAAGATGACTCCCTTAGAGTGGGGTGGTCTATAATGTGGACACTATAGGACTTTCATTGTTTCGTCCAATGTCTTGAGTTTTAAAATAACTCACTTACTTGTAAACTCTGATAAATGTTGTGTCATTGTTTTCTAATGATGAGTAGCTGAGACTATCTATCTATAACTAATATACCTACCTGGATATGTAAAATAATGGACTATGTTGTTGGTCTTTCACTTATTCAGTAAATCAGATCCATAACCTAATGAAGTAGAATTGAGTGATGTTCTATTTTTTTAATTCTTCTTTCTAAAAATGAAGTAGAATTGAGTGATGTAGTTCTATTTTTTTAATTCTTCTTTCTAAAAATTCCTTAAGAGCTAAATCCAACCAATTTTTATCTAGCCCAGTATTTATTACATATATTAAATTTCCAAGAACACATGTTCAATGAATCTGTATAATATAAATAGGAAAAAAGTAAATTCCATTATAAAACATTATATTATAATAGTTATTATATTAACAAACATTTACTGCCATTTATTTCACCTAGAACTCATGTGCAAACTTTTACTCTGGAACCTTATATATCAGACAGACCCCAGAGATGCTGAAAGATAAGAACAAAGGAAGAACTGATTAGAATAAATTTTTCTCATATTACATAGACGATATATTTCAGATCATCGTATAAACCCATTTGGATGGTTCTCATGTTAACTTCTAGGATATATAGAGAGAAGTGCATTTTCGTCTTCCTGGGCTGATTCTACCTTTGACTTCCATGTCTTTTTTTTTTCCTTTTTGGGTAAGGGAGAATACATAAAATCCTACTTCTATTTTCTTTTCTGTATTTCTGAATTTATTCAAGGTGGTAGAGCCAAAATCCTAGAAATAGGACAGCTATTCCATTGGAGCCCAAATGAATTTCATGTTTGGTAACACTCTCCAGTCATAAAGTGAACACTACAGGCTAGCAATCTATATATTACTATTGTTGGAATAACGAAAAGAAAAACTATCTCTTTGACAAAAGATAATACCTATAGCCATCATGATAAAGAAACAAACATTTAACTGTGTCCTGGGGTTAACGCTCCTTGTCTTAATGCCTGTATATGCCATGTTCTTAAACTTTCAATATTTTACTGTTTCATAATATTTTAATATTATGTCAGTGGGGTGTGTTTTTTAAAGAGTTAAAGGGGATTACCAAAAACCTAAAAGATGAGAACTGTATGGGTAGAGGGTAGATTTCAAAGGTTAATGACTCTCACTCAAGTTGATAACTCTCAGGCAATCCTTGAGGAAATTGGAAAAGAGGCAAATCTAAGGCACGTCATTCCTGTTCTTTGGGCCACTCTCATTTCACCTTCCAGTTCTGTGTTGGTGCATAGTTCTGCTTTCTCCCTGCACCTACTCTTTTGGTCTCAACTGCTCATGTCATTTTTAATATATCCTTCTCATCTTTATTGCCAGTCCTCCTTAACTGTCCAAAGTGGTAGATGTGTGTGAAGTGGAAAATTTCATGGTCACTTTGGCAAGACCAGCAGTTGGTGAGTGGGGCAAAGATATGACTGCATTCTAAAATCTCTCACTCCCAGTCTCCCATGAATTCTGGTTTCTTACCATTTTCTGTCCTCTTAACCAAATAGTAGAGAAAGACCTGTAAAGTTAAGGGAAATGAGCAAGGTTGTACCTTATTTTAAAGAGGTGTGTAAGAGTGTAGACCTGAGTCTTCAGAGGCAAAATGTGGGTGTTGATAGGAGAGTAAAAAGAATGGGGGCAGATGGCCTGAAGTGGTGTCCTTTGTTCAAAATAATAAGGAGTCTGTAAGAGGGGGAGAATGCAGTCAAAAGTGAGAAAGTGAGGCGCTGAAGAACAAAGAGCAGAAAGCAAGATATTAAAGATAGGGGTCAAATGGCCAGAGGAGACCTTTCAGATAAGAGGACACCTTTCAAAGAATTTCAAAAGTGAAAAAGGAAGAAATAAGTGGAATTTCTCAGCATGAGCCGAATAGGTTACAGTTTCACATATAGAGTGTTGATAGGAGGTTATCACTGCATTTTAGATAATTTGCAAATACACGACATGGAAAATTCTCTTGCTAGAGCAGAGCACAAGCCATTTGTATAAAAAAAAGATAATTTCCATAATAGAAGGCTTTATACTAAATTTTTATTCTGTGTTTTGTTTTTCTATCTTCCCCAACCTCACATTTCTTTAATATATTTTAAGGGCAGAATCATTTGTACATTTAAAAGTTAAACCCTACTTAAATTATGTGTAACATATTTGAGGGGTGGGTTAATCTACATTTACTTGGATTACTGAATTCTAAAATGATTTATCTATTCTGACCATCACTTTATGACATTTAGAACCTTAGATATACAGGCTTCAAATAAAAATAATCAGATTTTTTAAATGTTCTTTGTGCTTGGATTTTAATCTGTTTTGAGACTTTAGATATTTTGGGAATTTTCAAAAATACCATATTTAAGTCATATTCATTGTTTTCTTTGGTCACTTTTAGAAAAGAAAATAGTAAACAGAAAGGGGCTTTTTAAAATTAAATATACTTGGCCCTAAAAGAACAGAAAATTAGATTCATTGATTTGGCTTTACGTGAACAGCTATCGAAATTCTAATTGACATTCTTAACATGCTTTAAATTTATTATTAAGTAGATGGTTAGACAATCTCAACCTAAATATAGCTTGCTTTTCTACATTCTCTGTTATCTTCTTGCATTCCTCACTGAAGAACAATAAAATGTCTCTATTATTTGTCTTTGATACTTGAAACAGAACATATAAATCAGAAACCACTAATGAAAATTAATAGAGTATTTTAACTCAGCTGTTGGGGCATTTCTGATATAAAGTTATAGATAAACTTTACATTGTAATTCAAAGCTAGAGAGAAGCTTCTGTTACAATTCAGCCTCTTCATATTAAATGTTTCTTTGAACTTGTGCTGTAGTGAGGGAAGGCAAAGGGAAAGCTTTGCTGATCTTTTAAACACATCAAAGCCTTAGGAAGCTAAGTATGCTGGACAGATGCTTTTGTCAATCTGAATTATCTGTGCCCCATCTTCCTATGGAGATATAGCATTTATCTCCTCTAAATGGCAGACAGGAGCTCCTGTCACTGCAGGGACTCTGTGAGGTCTACATGGAACTTCATAATTTCTGTTTCTTTTAGTATCGCTCAACTTTGTTAAGTCATCTTTTCCGAAAGTCAATTCTATGCTTGGGAAAAAGGTTCTAAACACTGGTTGTAGAAAATACAGAAGATTATAAAGAAAAATAAAAATCACCAATAAAGCCAACACTCAGAAATAATCACTGTTATTTTAGATTATCTTCCTCCTTTCTGATATATAACTATATATGTCGAATTGTCGTTTTTATGGAATTGTGATCATACAGTGCCATGTTTAAAGCTTACATTATTAGCAATTCCTCAAATCATTAAATAATGTTATTTCTAACATTTTCTATGATTGCTAGTGGAAATAAAATATGTAATCATAAGTTAGAAGAATGATTTATCTAACACTTTTAGTTGGACATTTAGATTGTTTTCTGTTTGTCAGTATTCTGTAATAATTCCAATGTACATTTAATACATAAATTTGGTTTTGGCAATTGTAACCATTTCTTCGGCATAGATTTCTAAAACTGAAATTATTTGGTTAAGGGCATAACAGTTTGAAGGCTATTCTAGCAAGTGCTTAATTGCTATAAAAATGTTCCAGGGCTTCCCTGGTGGCACAGTGGTTGAGAGTCCGCCTGCCGATGCAGCGGACACGGGTTCGTGCCCTGGTCTGGGAAGATCCCACATGCCGCGGAGTGGCTGGGCCCGTGAGCCATGGCCGCTGAGCCTGCGCGTCCGGAGCCTGTGCTCCACAACGAGAGAGGCCACAACAGTGAGAGGTCCGCATACCGCAAAAAAAAAAAAGTTCCAGTTTACAGGCCTATCGGCAATTCACCAAACCAATACCAACACTGGCTATTATATTTTTTTCATCTTACCTAATTTGATAAGCAAAATATTTTACCTTGTTTTAATCTGGATTTATTTTACTAACTAGAGGACTAAATATTTTATATGCTTAAAACCTGTATTTTTCTTCTTTTGAATTATATATTTATGTTATTTGCTCAATTTTCTCTTGAGCTTTAGTTTATCTTTTTTTTATCAATTTTTGTGAGCTCTTAAAGACTTAGGTTAGTTCCCTTGTCAAATTTGTGGTAGAGAATATTCTCTTTTTTTAAATCTTTTCTTTTTATTATGTATTTTGATGTACAGAATCATTAACTTTTTAAATATTCAAATCCATAATTTTCACTTTGAGAGTTTGTCAATGTGTTTTATGTTTTTCATACCCTGAGATTAGACTACTTCCCTATATTTTTACTTCTGATCATATTATGGTATTGTTTTTCATAGGTAATGTTTTCATTAACTAGGAGTTTATTATTGATTTGAGAAAAGGATCCAATAACTCCCCTTTTTGCCCAAATAGGTAATTATCCAGCACTCTATAATGACCCTATTTCTAATTTTTATGCTATGTTAATTGTAAACTATATTTGACATACTGTTATTATTTATCATTTATTTACACTGTGTCTAGTTCCAAATTACTTAAGAAAATGTATAAAGGATAAAACAAAGGTAAAATAAGTAAAATGAAGCAAAGAAAAAATAATAATTGAAATTGTAGATAGAGTCAAGAATGAGTTAACACAAATTTTCTGCCTTCAGATGTTATACCTATGCAAAGAATAGGCCATAAATAGTGCCCCTTAGGTTTTCAAAAAGTTAGGGAGAAAAGGCAAGTTTAGTGTGTTATGGGGTTCAGAATTCACAGATATAAAAAACTAATGCTCTTAAAAATCACGAATTTTCTGCCCAGTGAAACCATAAAGAAGAACACTATGTACTATGGTGAAATATATTTTTTACTATATCTTTATAACAAACAGAACAACACTAAAATTTCCATTGTATTAACCTGCTACTTTCCAGCCCATGGCTTTAGTTTTCTGATGAATTTAATTCAAGTATAGTTTTAAAAATATTCCTAAGAATGTATTGCATATCCCTCATAATTACTGACACTCTTATACAAGCTTTTGAAAGATATTGAGTAGGCATGAATTCAAGAATATTCAACCTCAGGGGGGCCACTAATGAATGCAGCCAGCTGAGGGCAGAACAAGGATTAACAATTTGAAGAGTTAGGATAGAACTGACATCTTCTTGAACAAATAGAAGAGTGTCAAAAGGTCATGTCAAGTTTCTGAATGGAAGTCCACTCATCCTCTGCTTGGAGGAAATTTTTATACATAGGATAATTAGTGTCTGAGTCATTTATTCCATCCATCAATCTCACTGTACTTTTCTCACATTGATTAAATTATTGTATCTATAAAATATATTTTATTACCTGAGAGTAAAATGTTCTCAAAATTACATATTTTAAAGGAAAATTTGACTATTTTTAACTATTTATTTTTCCCAATGAAGTATAAGACCACTTTGCCAAATTAAAATGTTGAAATTGTGATTGAAATTGTATTAAGCACATAATAAATGAAAAACTGAAATGTTTACAATATTTTATCTCTTTATACTCATCTTTCTTCTATATCTCTCAAAATTTTATGTTTCTTCTTATAAGTGCTGCATATTTCTCTTATGATTATTTATTGCTTTTTTTCTCATGATTTTACAAAGGGGATTATTTTCATTTTCTTTTCTAATACTGGTTGGCGTATTTTAAAAAAGCTATTAATTTTAAATATCCTATAATGATCCAAAGTAAAGAAATATTAAGGTTTCCAGTAGATTATTTTGCCATTTAAGTTAGCTAATCCTATCACTCAAAGGTAATAACCGTGTTGCTTACTCTTTTCGATACATATTCTTCTAATCTTTGTCTAATTTTGCTGTATTGCATTGACCTGAACTTCTTGGTTAATGTTAAATACTAGTTCTGTCAATGGGTGTAGTTTACCTAATATCAAACTATATTTGAATTGCTGGATAAATCTCACTTGATCATAAAGGCATCTTCCTATATTGTGCTATTGAAATCAACTAATTAGTAGTTTATTTAGGATTCAATGGTAGCTTTCTTTGTACTATCTTTAGCATATTTCAGTGTCAGAGGTATGCTTTTTGGCAAAATAAATTGGAATTATTAATACAGCATGGGTTTACCTGTTTTAGAATATTTAATAACTTTCACAAGTATAACCACTGGTTCCTAGAGCCATTTTTAGGCTTGGAGAAATTGTTTTACAATAGTAGTGGTAGTAATGGTGGTATTTTATCTCATTAAAAGTAGACCCTTTTCTCAGTTTGAATCAGGTAATGAAGAATATAGGTTCTAAGGATGTTTGAGGGTCACCTTTGGTGTTGAAGTCATTATCATTATTAACATTTATTAATTATATTCTGATGCTTTTAATATTCAAGAATATGAATAGTTATATGAGTTCTTAAAATGGGTATGCATATGTAATATAGAATATTCTCTAGAGTTTGTTTACAGAATTTTTTTTTTCCATTTTCACAACTTGTACTCTTCTGATATGTATAGCCAATAGGGAAGAAAACAGTAAATTACAGCTAAACATACAAGAATAGTCTAAGCATATAACTTAACTACTATGTGAATTTGTATAGAGGACTTGTTTTCTATGATTAGCTTGTATAACAAAATGAATTAAAATAGTGACCTAAATAGAACTTCATTGATCTCCATTAAGGATGTTCAAGATGTAAATCACTGAATAAATTTAGTTGTATGTGGCCTGTAGCTTTGGGATCATAAAATCTAAATTTTTCTTCCCAGTAGAATTCCCAAGAAGACTTTTGTTTAAATTTTCTTTTATTTTGATGAAGTGTCCTTAATATAAAAAGAGAGTTTTTATTATATGCTAAGATATGTACCAAGTAGAACACTAGATATGAACAGGATTGGAGATACAGCCAAAATGGAAGCTTTTCAATGATCAAAACTATCAAAATTTCTTGATACAAAAAAGAAATCTGGAGACTTTTCCAATCAAATAGCACTTGCTTAAGAGAAAGTGGAGTAGGCCATTTCCTCTCATCATTAAGATGCATGAGTGTCTCCTGGTGAGTGACCATTGTTATGAATATCCTTGTCATGTTGTGATCTACATATTCCCACCTGTAGGCATAAGTTCTTATAACTTATGGTTAGAAAAATACAAGCTATTTAGGTTTTTAACTTATCCCCATGCTATTATTCACCATTCTTTACGTGGAAGTTAAATTCTGAGTCTGGCACTATGTAGAAGGGATTAAATTAAACCAAATACAATATTATATTATTAAAAATCTTACAGCATTAACAGGAGGAATGTGCAAGTGAGAATGATTAGGAGAGAGAAAGAAAAGGTCTTGTTATGGGGATTTTTCTCATGGTCACTTATGATTTACTCCCCAGCGTTTATGATCAATTTCCACTGAGCTTTCCCTGGGTTTGTTTATGACCAGTATCTTTATTTTCCAACCAACTAAGCAATACCAGGCATCAGCACTCCTGTTTGCCAGGCATTACCGCCTCAGATGGTAACTACCTTGCAGAGTACCTTTTTTCTAGAGCTAGTGGAAAGAACATTTGGCTGGGATTGAAAAAACTTGCATTGGAATTTCAGCTGGGCTAACCACCAGTTGTATAAAGCCAAGTAATTCATTTAACCATTCTGTCATTCTGCCTAATCCAAATTATTGACATTCTTTAATATGACCTCTAATAACATGTGTATTGATAAGCTTCTAAAGCATTTCTGAATTCAGTTCTTCTTGTATGAAGTGGCCATATTCCCCTTCGTAGTTGGGGTGAGGCAGTGACAGGCATTTCTTTTTAGTGAATTGGGAGAAAACTTATGTTCTTTCTGGGTTTCAAGAAACTTTTGTAGAGGTGGCCTAGAAATATTCCAAACACACTTGAGGAAAGGCCCAGGGAAGTAGTATTTTTCAATTAGATTCTCCCTCTAGAATGCAGGGATAATAAGGTAAAATGGGAGAAGATGCAAAGACTAAAGTGATAAGGCATTTATATCCTCATTCAGAAAAATGATTTAGGGCATCACAAAGTTTCAAGCAACTGAGGTTTACTGAAAGCGGAATACTGGTAAGAAAAATTGGAAGTAACATTTACTATTATTGAACGGAAGTGTTGCCCTTCCTAGTTGTAGGAGCAAGAGAGATGAGAATCACCTTTGCACCAGGTGACCATTTGTTTCCGAAAAAAAAAAAAGCGAGGCCCAGAAGACTTGGTGTAAGAGAAGGAAAGCTCTGATGGAGTGGGAGACCAGATCTAAAATACAGATGAGAGTGTCAGGCTCTGCCTTCCCTCCTCCTGCCAGCTCCTCCCTCTTCCTACAATAACATGCCCAACACATAGAATACAAACACAGAGATAGTGGGATCCAACACACGTCCTTTATTATTCAAACTGGCAGCCTCAGCATTATCTCCTTCCATTGCTAACAGACTAAAGAGGCAGCTGTTGAGAATATGGAAATCAAATCACACAGAGGGAGTTTGTTAGTTAACATTTTGAAAACCAATGAAATGCAACATCATTTAGTGCTTAAGAGCCTGCACATTTGATGTCATATAAGAGTTTGGACCTTAACGCTGAGCTCTTTCAATTTTAGCTTCCATATGTATGTAATGGGACGTATAATGCAGCCATCAATGTTAATGACCACAGTGTTCTAAGCATAGGGTCAAGTACATAGGGATACCTATAAACTGGAGCTATAAGTTTTAACTTTTTTTTTTTTTTTTTTTTTTTTTTTTTGTGGTACGCGGGCCTCTCACCGTTGTGGCCTCTCCCGTTGCGGAGCACAGGCTCCAGACGCGCAGGCTCAGCGGCCATGGCTCACGGGCCCAGCCGCTCTACGGCATGTGGGATCTTCCCGGACCGGGGCACGAACCCGTGTCCACTGCATCGGCAGGCGGACTCTCAACCCCTGCGCCACCAGGGAAGCCCAAGTTTTAACTTTTATCACAGTTATATGTTCATTTTCTCTCTTCCCTTCTGTGAAATGAACTCATGACCACTATTGTCCTCCTTGTTCAGCTCTATACCCTGAGTACCTAGGATAGTGCTTTGAACATAGATAGATAGTTTTTTGCTGCTAAACTTAGACCACTGCTTTCTGGAAAGAAATCCCACTATGCAAGAGTTCAGTGCCGTATGTACTCATTGTTCCATCAATACAGCCTACTTATGTAATAAGTTACACAAATATGGTGAATATTTTCTATCTAGACTGGCTTTAATGTGTGTTTTTACATAATTATAGAGTTGTAAAATCCTGACAGGTTCAACTAGTTCTAATTTTTTTGCAGGCCTGTTAATTAACTAAAATATAATAAAATATTAGAAGGAGACTATGTAAGTCCAAACACATATACTGTCGTGTTAAGACTTAGAAACTTCCTAGAGATGGCTAGTGATCAAGAGGAACGTGGCTTTGCCACAAGAGCCCTTTCAGTCTGGTGGATTGATTTCCTCCTCCTCTTTTCTTCTTCTCCTCCTGTCCTTCTCTTTCCTCCTCCTTTTTCTCCTCCTCCTTCCTCTTCTACTAGCTAGAAACATACTTCTTAGCCCATGCTGAATATGCTTCCTTCCTTACTTCAACCAAGTATGTGCCGAAGAACACTAATCACTTAAATTCTTGCTACTCAAAGTGTAGTCCTAGGACCCGCAGCAGTGAAATTACTTGGGAGTTGCAGAAACTGGGACCCCACCTCAGGTGATTTGAATAAAGCTTGAGCAGCTCTATCTTAGCCAGTCTTGTAGGTAATCTAGGGAAGATATGGTTTCACCCACTAGAGGGCAGTAGGACATGTGCGCCACTAGGCACTGCATGTATTTCCCAAGTATGATTAAAAAGTCTTATAACTACCCACAGTTGCCAAAGGGATAGTACGCTTAGTTCCTTTAAAGGAAAAACAACAAAGTCAAACCAGGTTACATAGAGAAATTCAACATGTGAGATTCATGAAATAAGCAGTTCCATGGCACTAGCATAGTATAAAATCAGGTGCCAAATCCTAAATTGTAACGTTGGCTCTTGTTCATAGATCACAGAATTGTAAAGCTGGAAAAGGCTTTGATAATCACCTCTGGGGCAACCTCCTTATTTTACAGATGAGGAAGGAGACTCTGAGAGGTTAACTGCCCCTTTCAAATTCATACAGCTCACAGTTTGCCAAGCCAAAGCTGGAACTACTACCAACAGACTCCCTACCAAGAGTAAAAAGATTTTAACAGGATGCTAAACAAATCTCTGTAGTATTCATGGTAAAATGGAGTTCATACTTGTGCTTTACACAGATGATGGGTTTAATATTGTTAGCTGTTTCCTTAGAGGGAGGAGATAGCAACGGAGGCGTTTGTCTTTTTTTTTCCTTCACTTATTTATACTCAGTTGTATTACTGTCAGAACACAGCATAGGGACATCCCTGGCAGTCCAGTGGTTAAGATTTCACCTTCCAATGCAGGGGGTGTGGGTTCGATCCCTGGTCGGGGAGCTAGGCTCCCACATGCCTCAGGGCCAAAAGGGTCAAAACGTAAAACAGAAGCAATATTGTAACATATTCAATAAAGACTTTAAAAATGGCCCACATCAAACAAACAAACAAACAAACAAACAAAACACAGCATAGATGTCTCTAGCTCCAGTCCCATAAGTCTCCACATGTAAATATCAACCAATCACTAAGTATTAAGTAATCATAATATTCATGGTACTGTTTCATATTCCTTTCAGCATGATGCTAGCATGATTTCTGCTCTTGGTGGTCTTTAGTTATGTCTGTTATAATAGCTTGGCTGGTAACTGCTTTTAATTCTCAATCCCCATATGTTTTTTGCATGCAAAATGGGATCAACATTATGTCAGACCAAAAGATACAGAAGGCAATGAAAACTGAGCTGGTGGATCCTTATTCATCTAAGAATCTGGAAAGGCTTTACAGAAAAAGGAACCCTAATTGCACATACAACACCCTCAGTACAGCTTGCTCACATGTCTTCAAAATGACCTTTTAAAGAATGCTTTAAATATCAATGCATTTTTAGAAAACATTGAGCCAAACATGGAAATCGCATGAGAAGAATTTCTGAATCTCCAGTTAAAGGCACAAAGAGCCACATTTTCAATTTCCTCTTCCTTTTCTCTTTCTCTAACTTGTCAATGCAATTATTTAATAAAAACTAAAATCACATAAAATTAGTTAGGCATAAGCATTTGAATGTTGATGGATATAATACAAGCAGTTTCTTAGACAGAGCTCCAGTTTTTGAGCAAAGTTCCAGGATAAAAATTGTGAAGCAAAGTTTTGGTGGAGTGACCCCAGCAACAAAAATGCTCCAACAATAAGAGCATAAATTTTTTAAGGAGTATCTTTTTTTTTTTTAACATCTTTATTGGAGTATAATTGCTTCACAATGGTGTGTTAATTTCTGCTTTATAACAAAGTGAATCAGCTATACATATACATATATCCCCATATCTCCTCCCTCTGGCATCTCCTTCCTACCCTCCCTATCCCACCCCTCTAGGTGGTCACAAAGCATGGAGCTGATCTCCCTGAAGGAATATCTAATCTTGCTCGATTTCTAGCTTCACAAAGAAATTTAAATCTAGCTCCTGAATAAATTTTTCAGAGTCCTGATTTACCCATCTCTCCTGTTACCTTTAGCTGCAGTGTATAAATGATGTCCTAATCAACTGTCATAATTTTACATCAAAATTGTTTATAATGAGTTACCCACAAGCTCGCTTTAATTATCAAGAATATAAATGCCAAACACAGCTGCTAAGATTGGAGCAGAGTCTAAAGTAAAGGGTCTAAGTAGGTTTTGATTTTCCCATTTTAAACTAAAAAGGAAATAATCTTAGCAAAAGAATGATGATGTCTGATCAACTGAGCTAGTAATCCATAATCTATAATTTAAACAACTTAAATTGTAATTTTGATTTTCCTAAGGGATACACCAATTATATACTATTTGTATAGGATATGTGTTTTCTCTACCATTAACAGTACAACAATAAAGAAAAACAGTAGCATTTAAAAAACTATTTTTTAGCATTCATATAAAAGTGTATATGCAGTTATTTTAGGAGGTTAATATTACCATTTGGACTTAATTTACCTATTTTATCTGAGAACATTCTTTTTTCTCATTATAATAAAAGAACAGCTCTCAATTATTGCCAGCAATATTAGTGGCATACTCATGTTTATATCTCAAATATGCTTTTAATTTTCTGATGCAGAGGCAAATTGCTGGTGATATCTTAATGTTTTGGGGTAGTTAATGCCAAAAGGCTTGGACCTGATCTTAAACTGAATATTTCCCAGATGTGTGGTAGGGTGAAAGGTGGAACAAGTAACAGAAACCAACTTCCTATCCATGTTAGACTTACTTAGGTGAATTTTAAGTAAGGATTAATTAGACAATGAGACCTTATAAGCAGTCAACTTCACAGCTCCCAGAGATAAAAGCTGGGAACCTGCTCAGTTGTAACATAAGCCATATGTTGAGAAAGAGAAGTATCAACTACCAGTGTCTCCTTGCACCTTGTTTATAATGCTCTTTTAGCCAACTTTCTTTTGAAAAATCCAATACTTTGGGAAATGTTGAAATGCTATTTACTAAAGGATGAAAAAACTTAGTTTTTGAAAAAGTATCAGATAGATATTGAAGTAGCAAAAAAAATGTGAAACATTTAACTCATATGGATGGGCTCATAAATATAAAAAGACAGCTTAAGAATGACAAGAGGAAACTGCTATTAATGTGGCTTATCCTAGACCAGCTTTGTACTGACAGATACCCTGGGGACACTAATGCTCTGAAACGCTATGTCTCCGTGGGAAGCCAGGCTGTCCATTTTAGGAAGAGGAATTTGGCGCAAATTTACAGTCATTTGTCCAGATTCAGTAGAGACGAAAGATGAATTGGAACAACATCTTGCCAATTATTCATTATTAAGGGTTGGGTGCTTTAACTTGACAAGATTTTGCCACCTAAACCAGCTGTTTTGTGTTGGAAACTAGATGGTCTAGTTTAGACCATGCCAGAACTACTTAGAAGGTCTGAGCCATAAATGTCAAAGCAAATGTTTCTGATATTGGGTACATGCTCATTTTGTGATATTTTTCATTTGGATTACCATGTGGAATGGGTGCTGGCTTAGATCAGTGGTGTCGAAGTAGAAGACAGTGATGTCAAGCTAAAAGCCTAGGATCAAAATATGTCAGCCAATTAGGAAAAGATCTGCTTCAACAAACAATGAAAACTAGACTTGGTCCAAGTCATAAGAAATCAATCTGGTGCACTTATTTGCCAACAGTAAGAGCAAAATCTTCATCAATAATATCAGTTCTTCAAATAAGTCAAGTTATTCTGGGTAGAAATCTACTTGAAATAATTTTCCTTATATGGCTTTTTCCTTAGATTTTTTAAAATTATGTATTAACATAGTGAGATTTTCAGGTTATAGTAAGGAATAAGAGAAATGTAAAGAATCTGAAAAAGTATCTTGCAAAGCAAGTAATTGATTATATATTTTTTCTGCCTGTAATAAATTTGCCAGAAAATCTTGTCTACCAAAAAAGTCAGTGTGTTGATATTTTGCTTCAATTTAAAGGTCAAAAATATCTGACTTTTCACGTGATTACCTTACAAAGTAGTTAGCTAGCAAGGGCAATTAAAAAAGAAAACTATCAGATTCCAAAGAGTAGTACGCTGCTCACTCTACAGAAATGTCAGTATTTTTGGAGGGGTTGAATGAAGGTGAAAGAAAAAAAACATGAAAACAGTTTTCAAGTACAGCCATTTAACAGTATAGTGTGCACATCCCTTGAAGTTTGTGAGTGGGAAGACAGCTAAGAAAGTGTCTCTGAAGCTGTCTTTCTGGAAATCAAGTTTGTGTAACTGGACAAGACATGTGGCACAAGTCTGTGCAATTAGATCACATAGCCTAGTACTGCAAACATAATTATTAGCGGCTGTTTTTGTCAACTGGCATGTTAGAGAAACAATAAAAAGAGGAGCTGATGATGATGAAAGAGGAAGGGCGTGAAATGGTTGTACTCTCCTCAGTAGCTTTTAACTTTCAACATAAAGACTTTGTCAAACTCTCCAGACTTAAAGTGTTGACTGAGAAGGCAAAGAGGGATGAGAAGGCTTTTTGTTGGCTAGAAGAATAAAGATAGGATCTCCCACCACGTCAGAAAGCTGTTAAGCACTCAAAATGAAAACACTCAGGGTTTTAGAGTCAGCAAGCAATTGTTTATATTTGGACATTTGCAGCAGACCTCATTACCTTAACATCCTTGACTAAGTTTCTGAGGCAAAAAACCATCCAGGTTGTGGACTGAGATACTGGACTTTGTGGCTAGGAGACTTCTTTTTTTAACCTTTTAAAACAGGTTGCTATGATTGTACACCTATGAAAGGAAAGGGAACAGAGTGGTTCTTGGCTTTTGCTGTGGTTGAAGCAAGCAGAATTTAGTAGGAAAAGACTGAGCAGAAAAATTTAGGCTTGGGACTCCATTTTATTCTTTCTCTTCCTATTACACACATGTCACAGTGGTTCTTTCTATGCTCAGTAGCTGGCTTTCATACACAGAAAGCACCAAATATCTGTCAATGTGATTTTCATAGGGTTGCATTTGATAATCAGTCCTTTAAGGTACCTGTGCTTTACTCTGAGTTGAATGTACATCCATAAAATAATGCGAGGAATCAGTCTCAGGATAGAGCCCATGCTGAGGTTAGAAGACAAATTGGGACAGGATGGGGGGTGCAGAGGGTGGTATGTTCCTCTATATTCCTGCCATGGAAGGTGAAGATGAACTGGCTTTTGATTTTACCCCACTGAGTACTCTGGGTAGAGTTGGCACACTCAAATACCTGCCAATGGAGAAGAGCTTTCCTTTCTTCTTTCCAGAGGAAAATAAGTTGAAACTGGTACTTTGCACATGAGTTCCTTCAGATAAATGACTAATTTGTTCCATGATTATATGTTTGGTACCTGCTATGGGCTAGGTGCTGACAGCACAGATGTGGCCCATTTGGAGAAATAGAAGAGTCATGCTTTCAATAAACTAATGGCAACTTGAGGCTCTTCCTACCTCCAGCCAAAGGCACTCTCCTCTTTCTTCACTATAGTTCTCATCTGCATACTGAACTTCTCCTTGACATAAAAATATGCCTAGTCCTTGTATCAAAATGCATAAAGAAATAAGTTCAGCTACATGACAGCTGTAACTAATCCATAAGTAAAAATTTCTTAAGAGAGTTCTAACCCTGAGTTCCATTTCCATGTTCTGCCATAGCTTAATCAAACTTTTCAAGCTTTTTAAGAGCATGTCTATTTTTATTTTAGTTTTCTGAAATTTAAAAAATTGTTTTTCTCACCGGTTTGCTTATGTAAGATAGATGTACATGTTTCTATTCATCTATCTATTTAATAACAGTAACTATGAAATGTATGTCGTCTCATGGGTCTTGAATTTCTGAGTCTGTTTTGGTAAAATATGGAGGCATCAAATATATATCCTTCTTAAATTATGACACTATATTTGACATCTATTTGTAAAGATTCTTACATGAAAACAAGTAAAAAAGGTTTACTTTGAATTTTACCCAAGAATAATATACACTGATACACTGAAATATTTCAACGTTTGTACTAAATCCAATTGTATTACAATCACAATTTTTTTCTGACCTACTAGAATTAGTGGGAGAAGAAACATTTACAATAGAAATTGAATGGTATGAAACTGTTGAATGTTGCTCATTCTTCTTTACAAATGTTTCCAGTAATTTATTAACCTGACTTGCTAAAAAACCAACCAACCACTTTACTTAAATGTGTTTTGCCAATCTGATGACAATTTGACAAATTATTTTCAAATTTGTATTGTCCTTTTCAGCTTCTGTTTTTCTCTACCTTATATCCATGCACTAAAATTTTACTCACCATAAATTTTATAAATTAGTTATTTTATTTCAGTTGAAGTTAATAGTTATTTGACAAAACAAGCAAGTCAGAATTGAGCAAATCAATTCAAATACTTTCTTGCAATTGAGTATATGAATTAAATAATATTGAGAGTTTTTCTTTTGGGGGGAAATGCTTTCAGATTTTGACAAATAAACGTAAGTGGAAACAGTTCTTCAAAATATAATATATGGAGTTTTATCCAGCTGAACTGAAGTATACTACAAAGAAGTTTAAGATAACTTTTCTTTGAATACTTTTTCCAAATTTTTTAAGATTTTAACAATTTTGAATAAAATTTAATTGAATGCAGTGAGCCATTTGCAATTAGCATGGTTTGGATATGTATTTTAATGCAAGATATACAAAATCAAGTCGGTAGAATAATTTTAATTCTGTGGTTCTTCTCTGTTAACTTTTAGTTTTTGGTTTCCTCTCTCTGTTTTTTCCCCTGTAATCTGGATACCAGAAAGCATGTCTTATATGCAGGAGAACTCAAGTACATAGTAGTTATAATCTATTTTCTACTCTCAAATGCTGAATGTTCAGCATGTTTTATTCATAACAGTTTACTAAGACTTGCATCAAGATGAGTATGAAATAACACTTGTCTGAAATACATATATATTATACACACACACATTATATATTACTCTACTTATTTGCCTCTCGGCAGTTTTTAAAGCTCTCCTATATGGTTCTGTTGATTATTTGGAACCAGCACCTACATATAACGTTCTCTGACCCATCAGTTTTCCCTTTCAAACTTGAGTCAAATAGATTGTGTTTTTTCTTAAAGGGTGTGTGTTCTTTCTCAAAAGTATACTATTTTAAACCAATTTAAGCATTGATTTTTTTTTTTCGGTACGCGGGCCTCTCACTGTTGTGGCCTCTCCCGTTGCGGAGCACAGTCTCCAGATGTGCAGGCTCAGCAGCCATGGCCCACGAGCCCAGCTGCTCCGCGGCATGTGGGATCTTCCCGGACCGGGGCACGAACCCATGTCCCCTGCATTGGCAGGCAGACTCTCAATCACTGCGCCACCGGGGAAGCCCTACACTAAGTTTTAATTTTAATTTTATGCTGTCTCAAAATATTCTTTTTAAGTACCAGGAAAATCCCTTATATTAATTTCTAAGAAAGTATTCCCTCCAGTGTACTCTGCAAAATACTGACTGTGTGCTTTACTAGTGACTAGAAATGAATGTGTGATGCTGTCTTCTATCTCCAACCTAAGAGATCTGTTTTCTTTGCCAGTTGTGTGGCAAATGACAGGGCATTTTCATGAACTTTGGAGACAAAATCACTTCTACCTTGGTGTTTGACCAAAAAAGGACATCCTTTTGGTCAACGTCCAGAGAGCTATGACGTTTCCTGAGTATCTTGATTAAACTTCCCCTTTTCAGCAGAAGTCAGAATTCCTTATTGCAATATATAATTCTATATGTGGCAAATGAATAAATGTTTCAATTTGACAAGTATATATAAATAAGTCATCTTTTTGCATAATCAAATAAAAATACACTTACTAAATCGTCGTGTTTATATATCTTAGTATTATAATTATCCACTACCCAAGTAACTATGGGAAGAATCTTTGAAAGAGTAAAGAAACAAATTATATACCATTCCACATTGTGCTAAAAGCTTTATAAATTTACAAAATACATGTTCAAAGTGAGCCTTGAGTTTGAACTCTAATATATGTTCTACATTAAGTATTTTAAACTACTCAGGGCTGTTCATGCTTAGCTAACATTGTGAACACTTCAATGCATCAAGTAAGACTTTTTCTTACTAGAAGTCTGACATCAAGATGTGCTCTACTGTGGGATGAATTGGGAGATTGGGACGACTGGCATATATACACTAATATGTATAAAATAGATAACTAATAAGAACCTGCTATATAAAAAATAAAATAAAATTCAAAAATTCAAAAAAAAAAAAAAAAGATGTGCTCTACTGACCCATCTTATGCTTTTTGTTAAACTGAGGAGAAAAGATATTCTATATTACATTTAGTTGTATTCAAGAAATTCATTAAAACTTTAGTAAATGTGATAGACATTTTATAAGAATAACTTTAGAGTAAATATATTGACTTGGTGATCATTTAGCAAAATATGTCATGAAATAATTCCTCTGACCCTTTATGTTGGCTTTTAAATTTTTTCTTCCTTTATAAATAAAATATACAGTGGTCAAGCTCAACTAGAATGAATTGTTTCTGTGTAATGAGCAAGATAAATTAGGCTATAAAACATTAAGTAGATAGAAAACTTTTGCCTGGCTGCCAACAGTTTTTAAATGTTTATAGGAGGCTCATGTTGTAGTAGAAAGAACATGTACTAACTATTTATTTCAGGCTCTAAGTAATCTTTTAGAGGTGCTTGGATAAGTCCCTGGATATCCCTAGGTCCCCTGGTGTCATCTATTACAGAAGGGAAAGAGATAAACCAGACAATCTCTAGATTTCATCAAGCTCTTCTCTGACTCTACAATTTGTAAGACCTAGCTTTTTCTTAAGCCTTAAATGACCTGAACTTTTCTCACTAAAATAAATGACACGAAGTTTTCTTATTTTGTAATTTTAGTTGATTTTGAGGCTTTAAAATCTGTGCTTTAAATTAGACTGATCAGAAGTTTTGTTTGAACCAAGAATATTTCTCAAAATAATCTATGATGACTCATTTTGGGGGGTGGGGAACAGGAATATCACAATTGATATGCTTACCAAAGCCTCCTTATCTTGATAGATCTAATTTAGAGAGTTGTTTGGCTTTTTCTAGTACATAACACATCTCTAGTATTATTTTGCATTGTCTGTAGATTTTTCCAGCAGCAATAAGATTGCAGTGATTGTCCCTTATTTTCACATGGTTGATATTTAGACCAACCTTTCTACACAGAATAGCAGAAAGAAAGAAAAAAAGAAAATTTCCTTCCCTCCAATGCTCAGTGAGGAGACATAAACCACATAAGGATTCCCTCAGGCTTTTTCCCCAAATGTTAAATACTGGAGACATAGTAAGAGTAGGGCCGAAGCGGGGTGTGGCTGGATGCCCAGGCAAGAAATCAGGAATTCTAACATTTTAGAATTTTTTGAAGAATTTGCTTACTAAAGGAAATGGGGGGAAAAATAGCTTTATAACTTTATATATAAATATATTTTCTGACACAAAAATAACTTTACCTTTCAAGAAGAAATACTTTCCGTATTTACTTTCTGCCTTATTATGGCCTTATTACCTACCATTCAAATGCATTGTGCTGGGGATTTCTGAGTATATCTTCAGCCTCTCTTTTTGTTTTATGCTATTTCCCACCATTTATTCCACTGTACAATGGGATCCAATGTCAATTATCTTGGGTCACAGCAAACGATTCAAACATGTAAGTATTTCCAGTGTTCTTTTTCCAGGATTACTGTTAGTTGGAAGTAGGGCGAGGGTTCCTATCTCCAGAGGCACACAAGCTTTTCTAGGTCTTTATTTCATGCAAAATTAGGCTTACAATTTTTTCTCATTTTTCAAATTAAAGTTACATCAGTACTTACTATGGAAAATTCTCAAGAATTTCAAATAAATTCTTATTCTTAGAAACATGTCATTTATGTCTCATTGTGAATCTACCCCGAGAACACAAAAGCAATGTCTGAAAACACAGCACTGTTACAATATTAGTAATTGTCTATGTCCTGACACAGTGCAATAAAGTTAAATGAACAACCAAAAAAACTCTGCTAGTGAGGAAAAAAACTTAGAAAATATTACATTTACTAAATCTATTGATCTAGTACAGTGTCATGAAGAGCCACATTAGATGGCCATCTGCAAATATTTATTGACTAATGATCATCGTGGAAGACCTCAGAGTCACATTTCATTTGTAATAAAAATACAATAGTGAGGGCTTCCCTGGTGGTGCAGTGGTTGAGAGTCCGCCTGCCGATGCGGGGGACACGGGTTCGTGCCCCGGTCCGGGAAGATCCCACATGCCACGGAGCGGCTGGGCCAGTGAGCCATGGCCGCTGAGCCTGCACGTCCGGAGACTGTGCTCCGCAACGGGAGAGGCCACAACAGTGAGAGGCCCGCGTACCGCAAAAAAAAAAAAAAACAATAATGAGATGAATCTCTAACACACTTTAAAATTCATTTATAACTAGGGAATAAAGTCTCTAGATTGTGTTGCTTCTGACACTTTTAATGTTAGGTCAATGACAATGGTTAAATTACAGTACTGGTCAATTAAAATATAGCCTTAAATTGAGAAATGCTTTAGAATTTGCCACCGTATTCATCAATAAGACCAGGCTAGTCACTGAGCTTATACTATGACTTGGAAGTACCAGGTGAGAATTTAAAAGGTCATTCTGTACTGTAGCAAATTGGCAAAGATATATCTCCTTATATAGGGATGGTAAAGATTATCTGCTAATGTAGGTCCTGTTTCTGTCTACAATTCTAAATGAATGTCAAGGATATCTGAAAGAACTGTGGCTGAGAGAAAAACTAAATAGCTCTATTGCATTATGCTGAAAAGGTAGCCAGAGTCTATAATAGTAGTACAAGGTGGACCAGATGTAGATCAATGATTAGCCCACTCTGGCATCTTCCCTTTAAAGGTAGTGAGATTATTCTAGAGGGTGGGAGATCAAGTGAATCCCTATAGATCTGTAGCAATTTCTTGGCCATTGGCGTAATTTTAAGGGAGCCATAAAGTCATTTAATTCTTAGAGTGTCAACACAATTAGCCCTATGAGAATGCCTATAAAATACTTCTTTAGGGGTAGATGAAGGCACTTACATTTCCACCAGCATGTCCACACTCTTACTGAGGAGAAGAAAATAAAGATTCTGATAATAATCTTATTGCAAGTCTTCAAAAAACTGACTATAGACAACAATGTACTATACTTGTACACGAATTCCAAATCCACATTATCTCAGTTATGCAGATGTTGAATCCCACGCCTATCAGAAACAAGCAAAAGAAAAACCCAGTACTTCTTTCCACATTCTTTAACAATTTTACTTTGATGTTAAGTTGCTACCATTATTTGCATCTATTCCCGTTTGTGGTTTTGCTTCTCTGCACATGTTTCTGTCAATGCTTTTTTATATCAAAGACCTGCTCTGTCTCTGAATGTAGTGTATAAAACACTGTGTGGTCCTTGGACCAGCAGAATCAGCACTGCCTAGGAAATTGCTAGAAATTTAAATTCTCTGGCCCTACCCCAGGTCTACCAAATCAAAAATCCAAGCAATCTGTTTAAACAAGCCTTCCAAATGATTCTGGTGCATGATCAAGTTTTAGAACCACTGGTGTAGAAGACTGGTTAACTTGACACCATTCTGACTCAGCAGACAGTAAATATCTATTCAATATCCACTGTCTGAGACTCTACGCAATCCTATGAGCTGTAGGCAGTTAGCCCCAACTTGCAAATGAGGAAACCAAGACTCTGAGTCTTGACTTATCCAAGGTCACACAGCTAGTTAAGAAAGAGAGCTATTAAGCCAAGTTCTTCTGCTTTTTAGAGCTTCCACTAATTTCCCTGTCATTTACATCTAAGTGCCTCCTCTATTAATTTCATCACATGAAATGTGACTTTGCTATTTCCTTTAAAAAATGTGTGTGTGTTTGTGTGTGTGGTTATTAGCTGCCTATCATGTTTGTTTGTGTGTTTGTGTGTGTGTGTGTGTGTGTGTGTGTGTGTGTGTGTGTGTATGTAAGAGAGACAGAGATAGGATAGGATGGAGAGGGAGAAGGGGGTGTAGATGGAGAGAAATGAGATGGGAAAATAAGTAGCTGATACAAAATTAAAATTAATATCACAAATGTTGCTGTTGTTCCAGTTACTCTCAATACACAGCAATTACTCAGGTACATTTTGACATTCTTTCAATACAGTTAAGCTAGGGTCTCCAAGCAAATATGCAATCCCAAACAAGTGTAAAGCATGTGGACCCTTAAGCTAAGAGATACTAACATAGTTCTGTTACCTTTCAGCTAGGTGCTTTCCTCTCCCAGTTTTCAAAAAGCCATACTTTTCTTCACTTACCAGTTGTGAACTATTTTGCTTGCACATGATACCCCTGACTTTGGTGACAGTTTTCTACTCTATAATCCTTGTGAGATTTTTTTTAATCTCACGTAACTGTCAAACCAACCAACAAACAAAAAAATCCAGCACCAGATGCTTGTTAAAGGTTACAAGACAGATTTTATTTAGACTACTGCAGTAAGGGAGAGAGACTAGAGTATTAATTGAGCTCAACTCCAACTAAGACAAAGGTGACTGAAGTTTTTAAGGGAGAACAGAGAGGGAATAAAAAGGGATTATGGGGAAGTGATAAAGGGGGGACAAAAAAGAGGCTAGTGGAAATGGAACATTACAGAAGGGAGTGGAATGGAGAATTACTGAAAATAGTTTGGCAAGGGGGGCTGGAACAATTCAGTTTGGCAGCATTGTGTTTTCTTAAGCATGGTGGCTAGAGTCACCTTTAGGGACACAGCCTAGTGAGGCTGGAAGCCAGGGTAAAGTTTGACTGAGTCTCTTAGCACAGTGTTCAGGAAAGTCCTTTGTGCTGTGCGGGAGATCAACAGTTCACATAATGTGTTGAGGCCTCACTGAATTTAGCTCTGTTTCACATTAAAGAGAGGTGAAAACATTATTTGAAATATTTCTACTTAATATGATGACAATTATTTAGCTATTGAAAACCTCTGTGTATTTTTTCTGGACATGATCATGCAGACCTAGAATCTGTCGCACTTTCTAGGTGTAAAGTAGCATTTTATGCTCAAGAACCATGAATGGAATCAAGTTGTCAACAAATTCAAGGGTGTAAATGAACTACCAGCTGAAATAATTTCTGTATAATTCTTTCAACACTAGTGTTTATAAAGCAAAATTATGCCCCATTAAGTTATTTGCGAATTCGCTGTTATAATTTTTACTATATAAGAAAAATTACATGTGTTTCATCATAGACATAAAAATATCTAATTTTATGTCTATAATGAAACAAATGCAGTTTGTTCTAGACTTAAAGCTATATATTTTATGTTTACCCCAGAATTTTAACATTACACTTGTGTAGATATCCACTCTCCAGAATATAACTGAGAGCCTATCAAAAAGAAATACTAATGTTTCTGCATAAAGCCTCATGTCCTATACTCAGAAAAGAAAATCTCCAAACCTTGCTCATATTTTTCACTCAATTTTAACAAGATCACATATTAATTTGGCAGTTTAATGTAGAAGCTCATGAGAGCAATGTACTTTCACAGCAGAGAAAGCCATCAGTGCTAATGTCATCAAGAAAAACAAACTTGTAACTAGTAATCTCCATATATGAACAAGGAAATGAGTGAACTTGAAGATTTAGGAGCCAAGTTATTATTTTTTTTAATAAATAAAGTCTGAGAGCTGAAAAACTTTAGCTACCTAGAAAATTAGTCTATATGGAAGTGAATCCCTTTGTGTGGACTAAAAAGTATGCTTCTCTAAAATACTTTTGAAATCTAAAAATCAAGTGTTTGCTAGAATAGTATAGTACTTTGAGAATAGAATAGTACTTTGGAGAAAAGTATTTAAATAGGTAAAACAATCCTTATCATTGCCTTTGTTATAATTTACCTAAAAGGAATAATAAGCATTTATATTTTATAATTCATCAACTTTCGTTTGAAGCAAACATTTTGGCATTTCCTCTAATTTGGATGTGGAATTACTAATTAATCTCAAGATTTTACAAAGATGATTACTGTCAAAAGAAAAAAAAAATTATTTAATGAACACCCAGTTTTTCTTTCCTCAGCCAGTCATTGGACTGACCACTTATGATTCGTTCATTCATTCAATAAATACATATTGAGCACATATTATGAACTCTGCACTGTTCTAATAATTTTCTTAAAAAGACCACTATGATTACTACAGTTCTTTGAGAAAGATACACAATTAATGAGATAGACCCACAGTGATTCTAAACTGAATACCATATTTGGAGCCATTTAGCCCCTCACTATTGGGTATGGTCACATAATCTCGGAGGTATATGGTGTAAATATGACAAGCCAAGGCACTCCATAGGTCTTTCTATATTAGTATATAATAGAACTATTCGGGCCACTGAACAATTCATGGGGAAGAAAGAGACTTAGAGAGGATAGGATTTGTGTATCATCTTACACTAGTCATGATATGTTTCAGCACATTGACTAAAACTAACAAACTATATATAGCATTAATATCTATTTTGAGTTAAAATGTTTAGACAAAAGTAAGATGTGACTGATTCTGAATTCATAAGGCTCTGACATTTATTGAGCTGCTTCCAAGTTTCACAATAAATTTTTTGAAAAGTATATTCCTGAGGACTTCCCTCGTGGCACAGTGGTTAAGGATCTGCCTGCCAATGCAGGGGACACGGGTTCCAGCCCTGCTCCAGGAAGATCCCACATGCCACGGATCAACTAAGCCCGTGCACCACAACTATTGAGCCTGAGCTCTAGAGCCCACGAGCCACAACTACTGAAGCCCGTATGCCTGGACCCCACGCTCCGCAACAAGAGAAGCCACCACAACGAGAAGCCCGCGCACCGCAACGAAGAGTAGCCCCCGCTCACCACAACTAGAGAAAGCCCGTGCACAGCAACGAAGACCCAATGCAGCCAAATAAATAAAATTTAAAAATTAAAAAAAAAAAAGTACATTCCTCACCCGGGAGAGCATCACTGCTACTCAATGAAGCAGAACCCTTACTTTTACTGAGTGTCCCCTACAAAGTGCAATCGGTGGGGAGAGCCAACAGTGGCTCAGGCACACACTGAGCTCTTTACCCTCCTCCATGCCTTTCATTACTCTTTCACTTTTCTCTACCTAAAATGTTCCCCATGACTTTTCAATTCCCACCTATTAAAATCCTACCCCCTGAAAGGCTCACCTCAAATACCAACCACCTTCTTCAGGATGACTTCTTTACTACTTAAAGCCATGGCAACATATTTTATTTCTAATAGAGCACTTAATATATTTTTCTGTGCTTTAATTACTTAAATTATTCCTGTCTTTATCCTACCCAGTTTTAAAACTCCTTGAAGGTAAAGATGGTGTCTCGTTTGTTTTTTCATCCTCCATCGTGAGAGCTCACACAAGCCCTGCACATTGGTGCTAGGTACATGCTAGCAGAATTAATTTATTCAAATAATCCCCAGGATTTATTTATATATTCATGTTCTGCTTATCTAGGAGAGCAGAATGGGATTTTGCATTTATTTTTTACATCTAACTTCCCCCCTGTATATATCCATTTTCTTAAATGACTTTTACTTTCTTTCTCCTGTTATATCCATGAAAAGGTATTTAAGGAGAAAGTTACTATCTAGGCCAATAGCTTGTTTATTGTCATAGCCCAAAAAGAGTAGTCTCGGTCAAATGTAATTGCTGGAGAGAAAACAGTTCAGATGCTTCTCTTCTGGAGAAGGATGAGAGGCATAAGCTGAGAAAAATGCTTTTGAATGGCTACGTCCTCAGACTGACAACTCAGTGGTTCATCAAAACATAACTCTTGCCCTAAAGTTAAAAGAATAACTGATTTACATGAAAATTGTGATGTCTACGTTATTTCCATTTGGAGTTCATCAGTTTGCAAAATCCTCCCAATTACTATGGTGATGCTGCCTCATTCGGTAGAATTTGCCAATTAACAGGAGCTGATTTTTGTCACAATCACTTTTGTTTTATTGATTATCAAACTTTATTATTTAAGATTTCAAATACAGTTCAAAATAAAGTTAATATATTGCTATTATTAAAGGAATTTGCTTTAAAAATTGGCTTTTTCTAATATGTTCTTTTAAAAGTTATATATTTTTAGATAAAATATTTCATATTTGCCAAAATCCTTAGAGTCTGTAGAAGATGGCTGATAACTTGAGACTGACAACTCCCCAGCCTTCTAACAACTTCCTGCCTTGTTCCTCACTTTCCCCTGGCAGGCTTTCCTTCAGTTGGCATTCAATTTTGCATCAAATTATACACCCATAGAACTATAAGTTATTAATCCAACAACAAACATACTTTCCAAAAATGCTTTTATAGGCAAACTTGATCATCCTCACCAAAGAACAGAGAATATGGGAGAGATTCTTCATGAAAAAATAGGCAAGTCATTTAGACTTGAGTTCCTTAGAAAGTCACACATTCACAGATATTTACAATAAAGACATGTCATTGTCCATTACCCACGAGATTATCAGTTATGACTTAATGACATATGGTGTATCCAAAAGTTCATCTTCAGGACTCAAAAGGACTTAAATCATCCAGGTCTTCCTCTTTCTATTTTGAAGCATACTGAACCTTTTCAAGCTAGCTTTAACTGATTGCAGAGTAAGAAAAATGGTTAATTGGTTGATGAATTCTTTGAATATTGTGTTCCTATTTTGTGCAAAGCAGAAAGAAACCCAAGGGCTTCTGAGCATAAATATGATCTACCATATCCAGTGCACTCTCAGAAATAATCAAAGATTCGGTAATATTTATTACACCAGAACATTTTTGCTTCCGCCAACTCAGTCTGTTACTATAGCTTAATCCCACTACTTCGTGTTCACATTCAAAAATCTTTAATTCTTTGCTGAAATCAACCTTTTTCATTCTAACAATTTCCAGTTACAAAGCATACATAGGGAACACCTTATAATTTACTGATAGTACTTACTTGCCTTTTTGGCAGGCAAAGCAAATAGCAGTCTAAATATTTTGCCCCAGATTCTTATCACTATCTTGTTCTATACCTTCTGCTTGTGACATAAATAAAGTATATTAGATTTCCTTCTCTGAGACTCAGGCATCATCCTCTGTGGCCTGCCAGATCCTTGGGAGGAAAAGCATATTAGTTCGTTAAAGACTATTATCTCGATGAGTCATTACGTCAGTTGGTTTTCTAGCAGAATTCCCTTGTGTAAATGGGAAAGAAGCAGGAGATATGATGGAGAGGCAAAATAGTCAGAGATGGAGAGTAAAATAGTCTGAAAGTGAGAGGCTTACGTGTTGGGTCCCTCATTATAGACCTATGTCACTTTATCACCTTGTGAGTTACAAAACCTCAGTAACATCCATTTTTTCATCTGTAATTGAGAATAATCATACCTCCTTAGATGACTGTTAGGAGAATTAAAGAAATAAAGTACAAGAAAGTACTTTTTAAAATGCGCAAATAAATGTGTGTATGTGTTTGTACCTTGAGGGCAACTACCAGTATAAGGAAAAGGGATGTTTAAAATACAGATACTGATTCAATATCTTGTAATAACCTATAACTGAAAAGAATCTGAAAAAGAACATATACACAGACACAGACACACAGACATACACATAATTGAATCACTTTGCTGTATACCTGAAACTAACACAACATTGTAAACCAACTATACTCCAATAAAACAAAACAAAAAAATACAGCTACTGTCTCCCTCACTCTTCACAATCTTTCCTTGTTTAAGCTTGCCAAATGAGATCTCTTTCAATCTATTAATGAGGAGGTATGCTGTGTTAGGTCACAGGCTTCCTGTAGAATATAAGAACAGAATGTTCTATGGCATGTAGTTCTGGCACAAGTCTCTCTAGTGATGTCAGCTTTGCTTTGGGGGCATGAAAGCATTTCTATTGACCATGACATGGCTTGTTAACCTGTGAAGAAAGGAAAGAAGGTGTCCATGTCTTAAGAACAAGACACTCTTTCCCTCTAGGAAGAGTATAAACATAATTTGTGGACCACATTTAGGATGGTGTTTTTTATGATAGTAAGTACAGGATAAATGATAACATATATTGGCTTTCAGATTTTATAGGCTAAGCCAGTGGGAATTTGTATGTTCTGTTCAGGATTTACACAGCTTGTTGAAGAAGAAGCTTCAAACTCTATAACTGTTGGAGGAAAACTTTCCTCTCATAATAATTAAGGAGGCAGTAAGCTCTAGGCAATTTCTAATTATTTTATATGTACTATCTCATTTAATCATCACAAAACTAGAAGGGAGATACTAATATGCTGCTCATTTTGCAAATGAAATTGAGACATAAGCAGTTCAGTGACTTCTCCTGTGTTCATTCACTACTAAATGCAAAGCCAGGATTCAAATTCAGTCTGGATTCAGAACTTTGCTAATCACAGTGCTGCTTCTCTGCCCTGAGAAAGCTTTCCCAAGGGTTTAAAACTAAGAAGTAGGTTTAGGACCTGAGGTCTCCTTAACCTAAACTAGGTGGGCATTTTAAGTAGATAGTTCACCTACCAACTTTTCAGAGAAAATTATCTTTAGATGCACCAACCAAAACTTGTCTATTAGGGGAAAAGATCTCTTGTCTATCAGTTCCTAATTCCCTTAGTTTTTCATTCTTTCTAGGAAACAAGAAACTAAAACTTCAAAAAATACTAATGGATTTTCTCCCAACGCAGAGTAGTGATTCTGCTATTTTAAAGACAATGTGTATATTGGGATTAGTCTCTCAGTATTTCAGAATGTCAACACATTTGCCAAAAATAAATTTATCAGTTAAATGTAGCCAAGAGATTCAGTTTATCTAAAAGTCCTACAAAGAAGAAACAGTTTACCACTGTTTTTACAGGTTGAAGTAAATCTGACATATTATTGACATATGCTATAGTTTTAATTTAATACCATAGTACTGACGTGTGCTCTGATAAGTTTTTGGGAAACCTAGGCTAAGATGAGCAGAGCTGTTTCAATATTTATGGGGTTGAAAATGCAGAGTTAGCAAAGGAAGCATTTTAATTAAAACAATATTTTCCCCTATATGCGCAGAGTAAAATGCAAGGGAATTCATTTAAAGACTTACTATTTTTTTCCATATTGTTGCTATGTTTTTAGGCACAGTGGAAAAGGTTGGGGTTTTTTTCCCCCAATTATTTTAATTTTTGATTTTGGAGGCATCAAAAAATAAACCATAATTTCTTCTGATTTTTCTTTCTTTCAACTAAATTTATGTGACTCTTTAAGTTTAGCCTTTTTGAATTGTATATTTTAGGTATCTTGGAGATAACGTCAGTGGAAATTGGAGTTGTTGCCGTCAAAGCCATTAACAGCAACTATTATTTAGCCATGAACAAGAAGGGAAAACTCTATGGCTCAGTAAGTATTCTACTTTTATTTGAAAAATCCACTTCAGTAAATTATTACCACAGTTTTGCAATGTTTCCCCCAGACATTAAATAGTTTTGTTATCATTCTATTGCTAGTAAATAGAACCACAAAGGGCTGGTCACCAGCGTTTCAAGGGCTGGCAAGGCAGCTCTTCCAACTCTGTAATCTCCTCTGTTGTTCACCCATTAGTCTACCATGCAGACTGTTGCTGGCATTCATTAGTCAGTGCTCTGAATGCTAATATTCTGAATGCTCTGAGCTAACCAGTCAGACTCTCACGGAAGCATCTGGTTAGATTGTCATGGTTACTGCAGACAACTTGGAGAAGAATCATTGAAAACAAAGATCTTGGATTGAGTAGAAAACCACATACTCTGTGTGTATGTGTTATAGCTGAAGATAAAACGAGGGCATGGGTGTTTTGTATTCCGTTAAAATCTGAAATGGGGAGACACATCAGGAAATTCAACATTTTCTGTGCTGTTCAATCAACTCCAGAATTTTATTTACCTAAACAATAATGATTAATTCAGTTACGGAGCTGGTACCCAGCCAGCGCTTTGAGTACATACATCCCTGTGTTCCATAGCAAGTATCAGGGAATATCACTTTAAAAATGTGTAAATAAACTTATTGTGTTGATTAGTATAAGGATGATTGCAGTGCCTGCCTCGGGCCAGCAGCTTTCAAACTTAAGTAAGTGTCAGAATCACTCAGTGGATTTGTTAAAACACACTCCCAGATTTTCTGATTCAGTTAAATCTGTAAGACTTTGCATTTCTAACAAGGTCCCAGGTTTCCCTAATGCTCCTGGTATGGTACCCACAATGTGAGAGTCACTGGAAATTGATTCCATCATTGGTCTGGACATACAATAGCCTTGTATTTCATTCATATCAGATCCACTTATAACTGGGGAGTCAGGCATACCTTGGGTGAGCCTCTTTGACTAGGATAAATGCTTTTTGGGTGAAGGGGTCAGAAAATTTTTAGTTAAATTTTTCCATTATAGGTAGCTCTACTAATGAGCCTAGAAGAGTAATGGACCATTTAAAAAAGTGGTTCCATTTGGGAGTTCACAGCATAACCACTCTGGAGACATTTTTTGTTTTTCCTTTCAATCAACATGCCGAGGTCCCTTCCCTCCCTAATTCTTATATAAGAATTACTGAGTAAGAGGTCCGGGCACATATTCTTTGAAGAGATACTGATGCATAGTCAAAACCAATGCTTTAAAGTAAAACCTAATAAAAATTTAGATTGAGAGAGAAAATATAAAAGTTTTAATTGCAATAAAAGATTGAAATAATTTTTAATGGATAAAGTATATTTCTTTAAAAAGGTGACATCAAGGAAAAATGGATAGCTCTCAAATGAGCTGTCATAAAAATATTTAATACTTTTCCTTCCATTCCCCCACTTCTTTCTTCTATCCCAACACAGCTCACACACTGTGCCTATGCTTCTTCTTGAGCTCTAAGGCCTATGGATTATTTCATTCTCTATTTCTTATGTAGATGCTCATTTGCTTTCTATCACATCATACCATTTTAATGATCTACAATGGCATTTATCAGATATTTCTCTCAATAATGTGTCTGTTGTTGACTGTCTTCTCCCAGTAGATTGTGGACTTCAAGAGGACAGGGTTTGCCTTGTCCCACATGATTTCTTCAGCATGGAATAGCACAATGCATTAACCTAACTACCTTTCCAAGTAGCTCAGCCCATCATAGCCGATGCAGTCCACTTTCAGCCTGTCTCAGAAAGAAGCTCATTCTCTAACCATAGTGTACTGTTATTGTAATTTTGCATTACCACCAGGAAGAGTAAAGAAGTATGGCTTGTTCAAAATTAAATTAAAAATCTACTCAAATTCAGTGCCCTATTCAGGGCAGAATAGGACTAGGAACTTTGCATTTAAAGGGTATACCAAAAAAAAAAAAAAATTCATGAGTACACATCCTATATATTCTGTATATCAGGTGACATACTCTTGTAATTCCTATCTTTTTTTTTTTTTCAGACAATTTCCATTGATTCCATAGCCTTCTTGAAAATAGCAATTAGGCAAAAACCCAGAGGGGTTGATTAAACTAACACTATATATTCTAGTCTCTTGAATATTTTCCTCGATTCCCTTTTGGGAAACTTATCTCTCTTAGATTTTCATTATTCACCCTCTGAGCAATGTGTCTATTGTATACTATTGTATACTGAGTTTTCTCCTGACAGATGGAATTAAGTAAATAGATTATAAAATTGAAGTATAGAGGACAAGCCCTTGTAGGGCATGGTTTAAAAACCAAAGAAATTTCCCTGGTATTCTGAGGAAATCCAAAACCTTTTTCTAAACTACCAAAACCCTACTTTTGAGATCTTACTCGAGCCTAGATTTTTTTTAGACTTTAATATTTATGATTCACCTAAATGCTGTAAACAATAGATTCCTAGGTCTCCTCCAGAGATTCTGATACAAAAATTTGACCAATGGTCTAAGTATTCAAAATACCTGAGATGAGGAGTCTGATACAGGTACAATTCACTTTCAGAGACATTGTTCTATAAATTAATTTTTGGGAGGAAAAATAATTTAGCATCCATTCCTACTTTTTTATACATAGCTCCATTTCAAATATAAAATCAGCTAAAATAACCTCAATCCTTCTGTAGTCTCTAAAATATGCCTTCTTTATTGAAAAAATACAATTATTCATGTAAAAAAACCCTCTCTGCTTTGAAAACCATACAGTTTTAGACAAACTAGGATGAATAAATAGAAAATAAATAAACTCAAATTAAGGATTCAAATCTTCTCTAATGCATAATTTTTATTTTAAAATCATTACCTTAAATAATTTACCTTTTCTTCTTACTTTCAACCAAATAAGTCATTACTTGAACACTACATTTAAATATTCTTTATAGAAGAGAAGCACAGAGGATAAATAAATTCCAGAAAACAAAGCTTAAACTGGTAACATTAACATAAAATATACCTGCTCATTACAGTTGTGATAATGTTCAAAATTAGGATCTAGCCTGCAGAAACCTGGATATTTAAATATACACACATTCAGGAATTGGGAATTTAGTCAAAATTTCCAAAAGTGCAGAGGTGAGAAAAACTGAACTGCCTAGTAGAAGTTTCAGCTGAAAGATGCCTACAATGCCTTTGATTTGCATAGAGAAGACTCAGAAGAGCAAAAGCCCCAATTCCTTAGCTTTTTAACTGCTTTAGTTTGGGTATAAGGGGAAAGGGATATTTCTGAAGTCAGAGTTTTGAGATTAGTGAGGTATCTCCTCTTTGTTATTAACTCCAGAGTGAGAATCTGGATTTCTAAGATGAATGAGTGATCAATCTTTGTCACAAAAGATCCCCTTAAAAAACTTGGCCACTTGAAACAAAGCCAAAGGACTGTGTCTGTAAAGTGGAATTTCCCAGGACCCAAGTCTTCAGGCTTATACAATATAAGCAGTGCTAGTCACCAGATTTATAGTTTCTTTGACATGGAAATTCACAAAGCAAGTTTGTCTCATGTCCTACTGTTCAACTATTCCTAAACCTCAGAGTAAAACTGGTCAAAATTCCAAGTTACGGAAAATTGTAAATAATTTACAAAATTGAGAAATCTGGTATTTGGAAGAGAGGGACATCCCTCACTCCCAGGGCCTCTTGGTTATCTAGAACTATTATGGTTTTGCTTTAAAATCTGCTTTCTTATCAATGTGTGTGTATTTATTGTGGATTTACGGGTAGATAACATTTGCAAACTTGATAAGCCCACTTTTTTCCTGTAATTCTGTTTTTCCCGTGGAACCCCAGTTATTACTCTGAAAAATAGGATTATAACAACATTCTTTATCATTGGCTCATCACGAATATTGTTACTGGAATGCTTGCTTCTTAACAATCATTCTAGGCACTTAAACATGTCATGTTCAAAGCACATCAGCTTTTTAAAAGGGGCCCAATATGTGGTTATGATGATAGATTAAAATAAATCACATGCCTTCTAATGTAGAATCTGTTTTGTCTTTATGAGTTTTACTCTTCTGTTGTTGATGTTTTGTATTAAGTGCACAACTTATGTACAAATGGCAACAGTAAATAAAACCCAGGAACTGGAGTTCTCTGGATGGTTTGTGTGAAATAGAATCAAGTATCATCACTGTAGGAATAAAAGATTTTGTTTTTCCCTTGCAGAAAGAATTTAACAATGACTGTAAGCTGAAGGAGAGGATTGAGGAAAACGGATACAATACCTATGCATCCTTTAACTGGCAGCACAATGGGAGGCAAATGTATGTGGCATTGAATGGAAAAGGAGCTCCCAGGAGAGGACAGAAAACACGAAGGAAAAACACCTCAGCTCATTTTCTTCCAATGGTGGTACACTCATAGAGGAAGGCAATGTTTGTGGATGCAGGATAACCAAAGGCTCTTTTACCAGCTGGTAAAAGTTGGTGTTCTTCGTGAAGATAGTAGCTCAAAAGGAAAAGACACATTGCAAGTATCTGCTTGGTTGAAAGAAAGGAAGCCTTTGAAGGTTTTTGTACTCTCTGCTGACATATGATGTTCTCTTAATTAGTTCTGTGTCCTGCTTTGTAATTGAGATATAAGCAGATCAGATGGGATGGAAGTTATTCCTAAGTGAACGATATTGTGGCTGAGTTTTTGGGTTAAGTTTTTGTTTATGTTTTTGTTTTTAACCTCTGAGATAGAACTTAAAGGACAAGGAACAGTCTGTTGAATGATCTTCGGGAAAGTTATTTATGGAATACGAACTCATATCAAAGACTTTCATTGCTCATTCAAGCCTAATGATTCAATGAGCAGTAAGACACGCAAGCATTTACTGGAAAGCACTTGGGTCATATCATATGCACAACCAAAGGAGCTTTGGGCGTGGCATCATGGAAGAATTGGATAGGATTAAAAAATATAAACACAGTAGTGTAAAACTGTTCTAACAAAACAAATAGTATGGTATGCTTGTGCATTCTGCCTTCACCCCTTTCTATTTCTTTCTAAGTTATTTATTTAATAGGATGTTAAATATCTTTTGGGGTTTTAAAGAGTATCCTCATCAGCTGCCCTCTGATTTACCTGTTCTTTTTCTTTAGCACACCACATGCATGTTCATGACAAAGTGTTTTTAAAACTTGGCAAACACTTCAAGAGTAGGAGATAAAATCGGGAAAAGAGTGTGAGTGCCCCATGTGCTATCAGTTGACTTAATGTGCACTTCTGCCATAAGAACCATCAACAATAAATATGACAGTGCTATGGCATGGCTCGAGTGAGAGATGTTTGCCATCATTTAAAACCATACATCACTCCTAAAGCTTCCTTTCCTAAGAAATAGACCAGAAGGCCAAATTCTTCTCTTTCAATACATCAGTGTGTCTCCAAGATATTAAAAGAAGGAAAATTAATTGTTACATACAGTTTAGTAGCCTAGCCTCATTATTTACTAATGATTTTTTGGCCATATATCACAGTGGTAAGTGATGAAGAGGCTGTCTGCATATATAAGAACACTCTATAAGTCTCACATAGTGAATCTCCCCCAAAGGAACTATCAAAGAATTTGGTATGAAGTGCAACCCTCCAAGGGGCTTAAACTGAGCAAATATATTCTGGTATATGTGTAACCATATACTGCAACCTGTTCAGGCTGTTCAAGCTGTATGATCTAGTCTTTACAAAACCCAATAAAACTTATTTTCTGTAAATTTAAAGAGCTTTGGAAGGTTCCATAACGTAACCTTATTGAAATTCATTTTGTTAGAGCAGGTATAGAAAACAGTACATAAGAGCGTACCAGTCATCATCACATAGTATTCCACTAAATAAATACATAAGCCTTATTTGCAGTGTCTGTAGTGATTTTTAAAAGTGTAGAAAAATACTATTTGCTCTAAATACTTTAAGTGATAACTATAAGATTATATTGATGCTGCAGTTTTACCTTCATATTTCTTGTTTTGAAAAGGTCTGTTTATTTTTATTGTTTGGACACAGTATTTTGGTACAAAGGAAAGACTCACTAAATGTGTCTTTTTACTAAAGTTTAACCTCTAGAAAGGCTGGTGTTTTGTGATCCTCTCTAATAACTTAATTGTGTCAATGCTTAACCAGCACTTCCAGTTAATCTGTTATTTAAGAATTAGCTTTATTAAGAAACTTTCCCATAAAGTAATCCCACAAAAGGTCATATTTTTCTCATTCCTTAAAAAGTTGGGATTTCCAAGGAAATGCATTTGAGGCAGAGTGTTTTGCCTTATGGCTAAAGTTGCATTTTATGGTACTTGGCTTTCAACTTGCTTTTTGACAAATGGGATTCTAAAAATGTTTAATTTTGTGGTTGGAATCTGTTAAAATTTAATTGGTAACTGAGTCTGAGAGCTATAATGTAATGCATTCCTATGAGAACTAGATTATCTTTAATGTTTTATTTTAAAATAATAATTGCACCTGACACATGAACATTGACCACCCACAACCAAAATTAAATGTTTGGTGAGACAAATACAGTATTAGATGACCATGGTAACAGCAAATAGGGCACAAACTGGATTCGTATTTCACATAGCCATTTAGATTACCAAGAGACTATGTGTAAACAGTCATCATTATAGTACTCACAACAGTAAAACAGCTTCTAGCAATTTTGCAGAAGCCAAAAATAGAAAACATTTCCTTCACCTCTCCCCTGACTCACCCCCAAAACACACACATTAACAGAGAGAAAGACAGAAACCATTTGGTAAGGAGTAATGAGATTCTCCACTTTCAAAAATGGCATCTTTGCTTGGTATTGGGATAGAATTCTGGTCCTCTTTGCACCTGGATTGTGCTACTGAAGGAAAAGCAGCTCCAGTCCTAAATGTCATATGTTTAAAAAGAAAATCATGATTTTGGGAGTTCTGTCTCTGTAGGAAGTGTGACCCCTGGCTACAATGTCAAGGTGCGTCAGCCACAAATGTTTGTCCATCTGAGTGTTGATTTCGAGGAGACTCCTCATAAAGATATAGATTCCCTCCCTCCTCCTACCTCCCAAAAGGCTGAACAGTGTATAGTATGTTACATTTAAATGAATCAATAAAAATGCTGGGAAAAGAAAATGAAAATATTGGCCTTGTTTGTTTTATTAACCTAAAACTATACCTGGTAATAAAGAGAGAAGCTCATGTGTTGTGTGCTTGGCAGGATGTGGTTAAATGCCCCACAGGCCCAAACAACAACAACAGAAAAAAAAATCACTCAAACATTTGTAAGGTTTCTTTAATGTTTTACATGTGTGAGTCAGCTATCCCTACTCTAATAACATCCAAATGCTTTCAATTTTTCCTAAGTATTCAGGTCCACCTAGTTTGCACAGTGGATAAAGAAGGATGAATTAAAAACAAGGATGGCTTGTGAAACAATGAAAGACTTTTGGAGGAAAGCCAGGAGGCTGCAAAATCTGATTTCAAGGGGATAGAGTAAGCCAATGAGTTTGATTTGAAAAGTAGAGAGAAAAAAATACATAATAATGCAAGTTGGGTCCAGGGTCCAAGCAAGGTTGTGGACACTATTTAAATAGATCATCATTAGTATGCACAGTTCTAATAATTTGGATATTTCTTAATTCAGGTTTTATGATTATTCAGCAAAAATAAAAATTACCTTTGCCTTATCAGGGAATGTTTTAGCTGTTCCAAACTTTCTTTAAATAAAGATATTTGTAGGAAGCCATGAAATATTTAAGAGAAGATGTCTAGAGCATTAGAAGTAACACATTCACATGCAAACAAGTATCCTGCTGATTAAGGATTCTTGTCTATTTCACCAGACAGGACTTTTTAAACTTAAATTAAGCTGTAAGAAAAAAAGAGGCGTATTTTGGAAAGATCTTGGAAGGAAAAGGGCAATTCTGAATTCCACCAGAACTGAGACATGAGGCAACTAAAATCCTCTTCCTCTCGGGTACTCTTACCTCTGATTGGCTTTATCTGCTTGGCTACCGCTTGCCTCCAATTCATTTCTTCCAACTCCAAAGCCCAAAACCCCATACCTCCTTTTCTCAAGATTCCAAAACGGAAACATCCAAGGTATGCCTCTTATTGGCCAAGTTTGGATAAGATACCAACTTTCAGAGGAAACAGCAGGACAAGGCATATGGACACTATGGTTGGCCAAGCTTCAGTTACATGATCCAGAGCTACACCGTGGGGATTTTGGCAGCCCACACCACTGGAACTGGTGAATAACAGCGTACCAAGGAAAGGGCGGTGCGGGGCAGGTGTAAAAACAACAACAGTTCTTAGCTACATCTATATAAATGAGACTACCAACAATCTTGCATTTTTTGCTAATTCTAATTAAGCATCATCTTTTTCTTCAAATCAGGGAGATCAAGATTTTTAAAGGCATTTTTTAAAAGGGAGAGATTGTATTCATTTTGTTTTGTATTAAAGCCAAGAATAGGGCCCTGAATATAGGCACGCTCACTATAATTCTGCAAACTGGTCATTGAGATGAATGCAAGTTTGCACTGAATCAAAAGGTGGTTCTCATACTAAATATCAGTCTATATCACAACATGACATTATAAGTATTTCTTTACATTTATCCCAAGAGTATGTACTAGTCGTTTCAAATATATCAACGTGAAGAGAAAAATCTGAAACTCAAATGCCATTTGTTTCTTTTTTAATCGTAAAATAAAAAAGTGAAAATGTGCTCTATGTCTCTCACTATGTCTTGTATATATTCAATATGAGAGAAAAAAAGCTTTATAACATCAATATCTCTTTTCTTCGGATGATTAGAAAATAATAAAACACAAAATGCCCTTGCAAGTGAATAATCTACTGAAAACACCTTTACAAAACACCATGTTAAAATGGAATAATCATGATCAAACTAATGAGATCAAAGGAACTGGTCTCATTCCTAAGTGACTAATAATGAACATTTCCATGTGGCTGTTCCATGATAGCAGCTAAGGGCAACAATTCCATACTCAAAGAGAAAAGCCATATGCCAACCATCTATGCATGTGGCATGTATTACCTTACATGTTTTTATTATCCTCCACAAAAGAGCCTATGTTCATGTTTTAATATAGGCAATTGCATCCTCTAAAGATGAGAACAGCAAATGAAGAATCAAGACATCCCATGTTCCTTATTACAACTGTAAATTGAGCATAGGCCTTCGTACAACTTAGGCAGTGACCCCAGTTGCAGAATAACCAACTATGGTAAGGCCTTAACCCTCCTAAAGTTTGGTTTTAATTACTTTATACACATCTTAAATGCCTAAATAATCTCACGATTTTTGAAATTATTTAGTGATAATTTCTGTGGTCAATTTAAGCTGCTGACAATACAAATATTCTCAGGTCTTTCAAGGAGCAGTAAATTAAAATCAGTGTTTCGTGAGGTATTATAAATCAAAAAAAGACTACTTCTTATGGTTACAGGAGGCATTTGGGTTAAGGGTTATCAATTCAACATTAAAAATATTTTAACATCTGGTATTTAAACACCAGACTTTTCAATTGCCATTTTTCCCATGACACTATCAATATGCTAAACAATAATATTTAAGCCAATATCTACAAAAATGATATTAAAAATATCTGTTTATTAGGGAGCTTTCCAACTGAGAAAAATGAAAGAGAAACACTGACATGGTATTGCAAATAAGTAAAGATACAAACAACATCTTACTTGTTTTCCTGATAAATTGAAAATTGGATGTAAAATTCATTTTACGATGCAAGCTTACCCTCATGTAGGAAACAAATGAAACTAAGTAGTATTTTTTTTTTAAATACTAGTATTTTGGGGACTTCCCTGGTGGCGCAGTGGTTAGGAATCTGCCTGCCAGTGCAGGGGACATGGGTTCGAGCCCTGGTCCAGGAAGATCCCACATGCCGCGGAGCAACCAGGCCCGTGTGCCACAGCTACTGAGCCTGGGCTCCAGAGCCCGCGAGCCACAACTACTGAAGCCCACGCGCCTGGAGCCCGTGTTCTGCAGCAAGAGAGGCCACCGCAATGAGAGGCCCGCGCACTGCAGCAAGGAGTAGCCCTCGCTCGCCACAACCAGAGAAAGCAACGAAGACCCAACGCAGCCAAAAATAATAAATAAACTAAATAAATTTTTTAAAAAATACTGGTATTTTAAAGTCAGTATCTGCAATCCTTCCTCCTCATCTTACCCTAGGAAAGTTCTGCATTCCATCCTCCAAGATCTCCTAAGAAATAGTCAAATCACCATATTTCAACTGCAAGAATTTATCTTTCTTTCTAATTTTTGACTCCAGGTGACATTAAATAGCTATGTCAAATCTATTTCCTTATTAGAGTCACAAGAAAAATATAGGCTTTATTTAAACTAATACCTACTTCAGCTGTATCAAATGAGTATAGACTCCACAGTAATATTAGTAGAGATTGTTGGAGACAATATTGAGTACCTGAAATTATTGTTGCACACTCCTATGGGTTTTTTTAAGTTATATTTTCTCCATGCTTATGAATATTCCCTAGTGATAAAATTAATGGTTCCAAATCATTTAAGTTATTCATTCCTACTACTGGGAAAAAATTAAAACAAAATTTAAACATAGGCCCTAGTAAGGTTTGACGTCCCAGTACCTTAGAATGTGGCCTTATTAGGAAATAGGGTCCTTGCAGATGTGATTAGTTGAGATGAGGTCAAACTAGACTAGGGTGAACATCTAACCCAATATAACCAATGTCCTAATAAAAACAGGAAACTTGAACACAGTCATGCACACAGGGAGAACACCATATGAACATGAAAGCAGAGATTGGGGTGATGAGTCCACAAGCCAAGAAACACCAATGATTGCCAGCAAGTCACTAGAAGCTATTCTCCCTCATAGTGCTCAGAACGAATCAACTCTGCCAGTATCTTGATTTCAGACTTCTAGCGTTCAGCACAGTGAGACAATGAAATTCTGTTGCTTAATACAACCAGATGGTGGTACTTTGTTACGGTAGCCCGAGAAAACTAACACAGAGTCTGTAACTTAAGACCCTTAGAACTCAAGTTTAGGAGGTGCTCTGGCACATCTGGAAGCATAAGGCTTTCTTGTCAATACAACAGAATTGTTTGACACTAACCTTCATATCAATCAATCTCAACAAACTCCTAAGCCATGTCACCACAAAATCCAATATACAGTTTTGCTTAATAAATCTTTACTTAATAAACCCATAGATTTTTGTAATATACCCAGAATCATGTCACACTTTTCTACAAAAATTTATTTTATAGTTTTCTCAATGACCCCAAATATGACAGAAATCAAATAAATACATCTGACTTAAGTCTCAATATGCAATTTAGATGAGTTCTGTGTGGGCCAGAAAATTTAGTGATGAATAGATATTCTATTGGGAGTTCTTATAATTTTAAATGTTGACCTTCTCTGTTAACTAGAGAAACAACAAAAAACAAAATCAAACTAGTACATACAAATATAAACCTATTTATGGTAGCCTCCATTAATTCCTGGTAATTTATAACAATTTTATGAGTTAACATCTAAATAATTATATTTATTTCAAAAATATTTGGAATTAGACTATAAAGGAGACATGACTATCAAATAGAATTGGCTAATATATCAAAATTTATATATAAAAATAAATATTGCTCACTTCAGAGTAGAACATTAGGAGACTATATTTTTATTAATAATATTCTTTACCTTAGAAATCAGCTGTTCTCTTACCCAGATCCTACCTCCTTCCAAGCATGTTTTGATCCAAGTGACTTTCCATTTCATCCCATATATAGCTGTTTACACCAGAGGTAGTTACCTGAACACACACTAATTTATAACCCTAGCTTCCATTTTTTAAATCTTAATCTTCCCAGGAGAACTGCACAGTCAACTTTTGAATCCAAATACATGATTGAATAGGTTCCTGTCATCCTACTGTGTGCAACTACAAGATGGGTGGGTAAAACGGGTGCCCTCTCCAAAAATTTTAGTAAATCCATCCAGAACCAATGCTGTATAAAACAATGGAATGCTTGTGTTATGTACCAAAAAACTACAAGGACATTTTGTAACTATAGTCACATTTGCCAACCCTTCTTTCCTCATTTATTTCTCCTTCTCTGATCATTTACTGGAGAAGCCAATAATATGCAGGATTTCTACAGTGTTCAGTGTTTTATCCTCCTTTCTTTACCATCTGAACTTCCATCTTCTTTTGTACAATAAACAAGCAAAAAGCTAACAGGCCTTCAACAAAATAGATGTCTGCTACAGAGATAAAATCACTCTGGGATAACCCAATGCTAAACCAATGTTTCATGTAACCACAGGAGTACCTGACATTCAAAATATCACAGATTGGTTCTGGGACACAACATAGTTCTGATTTGTTCAGATTTGTCTCCAGTATGAAATGCAGTAAATTAGTTGAAATTCTACTTTTACATCCTACTTTTACACCCTAATTTTGTAAGTGATAAAGTTGAAGTTCATTTTCTTTCCCAGAGCTCACTGCCAGGAAATGAATGCAGATCTCCTGATTCCAAAATTACTCTTCTCTCTATTATATGGGCACTCTACCAAAATAAAAAATAAACATTAATTTTTAAAATCAGATCCACACCATTTACAACCCATTTTTTTTTCAATTCTTTTCAGAAATGTAATTCTAAGGATAATGAAGGTGTTTTATTTTAAATGACACATTTCTCTTTATAAGATACTCTTTTGGGAGGAATGGCATGTACTTTTCAATCAGAGAGACTATTTTTTAAACCTGGCTCTGCCACTTTCTAGCAGTGTAAACATAGAAAAGTTACCTCTTTTAAGATAACAATGAATGAACAAAAAGCTTGGATAATAATTCATAACACTTGGGACAGTAGTAAGGATTGAATGTTACTATATTAGCTAACAGTCTTGTATAATGACCGGCAAGCAGTAAGTACTCAGTACATGTTGATTTTCTGCCCTCTTGCTGGTCGATGGTAAATATTTATAAAACATTTCCTAATGTGTTAAAATCATGTCTAAGTGACTTTGAAAATCTCCACATTCACTCAAGAGATTACTTCATTACACAGGTTTCAGGCTCAGTTTGTGTATTATTTCTTTCTTCCCAGGAAACATTTTTCTGACCATTGACTACACCATCAATGTATGTTAAAATCATGCTTCTCTCAGCACTGTGGATTACTGGGTCCTAGGCAAGCTCATGAGGAGGTACTTTGATTTTGAACCTCAATTTTCTCCCCTGGAGAGATGGGCTTTCTGAGGCATCAGAACAAAGGAGGCCAAGATAACTTACAAACGGACATAGCTTTCTTACTTCAGTTATGGAGATGACACTGTCTGTGGGAAGTTTGGTTTAAGAACCAAGAGGGACTGATGTTTTAAAATATTCACTTGAAACTAAGGGTACGCACTATAAGCATGATAGTTTCTAGAAAAGTTATATATGTCTTAATATAGCAATGGTTTAGCAATAGTTCAGCTTTCTTCCCCCCAACAAAGCCTCATTTTCATAGAAAGTGAAAGTGATAGCTATTAAACACACAGGGAACAGGGAGCGCACACACACACAAAAAAAACCAGATAAAAATATCTTGCGTATTCTGCACTGTGCAGCCACCTACCTCCTGCTAAATTCTTAATATGTTTGTAAATAAATTGGGAAATGAGGGGAAATATGCCTATCATCTTTGTTTCCAAGACAACAATTCAGCTTTTAGAATCCTGCCTAGTTATCAGGTGGTGCACTGCCCATATACCGTTCTCAGGACCTGGGCACTCATTCCCCAGATGCTGAAAGTAAGTTGCATGCCCCTCCTCTATGGCAGCCACATCCAATGACAGCTCACTGTCACGTATAAAACCCTTGTCCTCTTGCTCAATTACCAATAATTCAATGGGGGTCAGCCCTGTGGGACCAGCTGAAACATTTGGTGAGACTTCATCCCAGATCAACTTTTTTTACTCTGCCTAACCCTGCTTCCTTCACCCCTCAAAGATGTCCCAAGAGCACTCTGCAATAAACTTCCTACATGCAAATCTCCACCACAGAGTCTGTTTCCTCTGGAACTAGATCTAAAACATCCTATAAGTGCAGCTTGTTTGTTTTTAAGGTGGAGACTATTCAACAATACTGTAGCAAACCAGCTACCCCTTCTTCTGAATGATGGTTGCATCAGTTTTAACTTAAATAACATGTGAGTTTAATAAGTCCAACGGAGAAACCTAAGGACACACAACACTTCCTAGGAAAAAATTGATGAGAGAAGCAGCAGTTGTTAGGACTACCTTGACCCAACAGCATAGGAAAGAATGGGTTTCCCATCTAGTCCAGGATATGAACTAGAGGCACATGGGCACTAAGCTAATGGCCAAAATCAAGCAGAGGCAAAATGGAAATTTGTCTAAAATCTTTCCTTTCCATTTTATGAAAGAACCAGCAGAGAGAATGCCTGATAGACACAATTCTGTTGTGGAAAACCTAAGTTAGAAAAGTATACTCAAACATTTCAAATTGAATATTCCTAAATGTTTCCTTACAGGAATAAAAAATGTCCATGTAAAGGGTAAATGAGAGATACGTAGGTATATGAACTTCACATTAAGAGAGTTTGTTTCTATTTATCATGAGTCTAAAAAGCAAAGGATAATATTCTCAAGACTAAGAAAAGTTCCAGAGTAGCCCCTCCAAACAGATTCTGGGACCTGTCTAAGTATTTGTATTTTTGTAAAGAAAATCACGGATAAAAATTTACTATTATTTTTTCCAATGTGCTATGTTGAAATTCCATTACTGGGAACCTCAAACATCATTAACCAGGACAATTCCCTATTATTATGTTGGAAATGAAACTTAATTTTAGGTTTCCAGTTCCAAGTCCCAAGTGGGAACTAAATGTCACAGAACAAAATGTCATGCAATGAGATCGGATACTAAAATATGTGACAGTAACCAGATGTTTCCCTGACAATTACCACACAGCAAAAGCCAGTCAAAGAAACGAGGTACAGCGCTTCTCACAAGTCAAAGGGCACTCCACACTGTTATTTAGCATGTTGGTATTTGTCAGTTTATATTCTGATGAGCACACCCTGAATGCCTCTGAAGAAATACAGAATAAAATGCAAAGTATGGTATTTCTATGAAAGACATGTTTAAATAAATTATTCAAATAGGTCTCAAATAGGACCACTCATAGTATCAGCAATATAACCCAATTCTCACTGAAATATGAAGTAGAAGGGAAAAGGTCCTTAAGTATTCTACTAAAAACCTCATTGCCATCATACCTGCCCCAACGCCCTGCCATTAAGTACTCTATCATCTGTGAGGCATGAAAAGAGGCAAAAGGAGGAATAAGGGGACATATGAGACAGATCTTCTGCTCAGAGATGAAGAAGCAAAATTAGAGCTGACAAAGAACAAGACCACCATTCCCCTTCACCTTAGATACTATTTATGACCCAGACCTTGGAGTTCCTTGGATTGGTTCCTCAACAACAAATTGCCAATTTCAGGAAGCAAATGATTTGCTTCAGGACAGAAATTCCTTTAGCCAGTTTTAACACAGAGGTAAAGTTACAGTGGCCAGTAGTGAAACCAAAGGTGAAAAATAGAAACACTCCTCAAGCCCAGTGGAAACACTCAACCCTCCATGAGACAAGGGTAAATATTATTTTAATGGATTTATTCATTTAATGGATTAGAGGAAATATTTCAATAACCAAAAGTCAGAAATAGATACAGGGATTACAAGACTTTTGATGTAAAAATAAACTTAGATTAAAACAAGTCTTACACGTAGTCATGGGGCACAACTAACAGTTTGATCCAAGAAAACTTAGTACATATTTAAATCACCTTATATGTGCAATGTTTCTTTTGTGGAGGCTCTAAAATATTATACGAACTACTATATTTTTATATTACTTAATGAGTTTAACATAGGATAGGGTAAAAATTTTGGAAGTGTTTTAAGTTCTAATATACACCCTTGAATTTTTTTGAAGATCTTGTTCTTTGTTATATCTAAGATATAATTGGGTGGCTAAAATACAACATGCTATACACAGGCTTTATTTTAAATTCTGAGTTTGCTAATAAATCTTAAAATATAAAAGTATACAATGTCCCTCTTTTCTCACTTTCACAAAAATAATCTTTGATGAGATGTGCACATTTGTCTTCAGCAACCTTGGGATGCAGATGTAGAAAACAAGTGACTGAGTCAATTAGGAGAGGAAAGGAAAAGATACTCCTCCTATACAATTCTGTGCAAATTTTTACTTGGTACATTTGTTTTAATTGCCACATGGCATTCCATTTTATGAAAATACCACAATTTATCCATCCTCAAACTGTTGCACATACATGTTGTTTCTAAATTTTTATGACCACTGACGCAGTAAATGTCTCATACACATCCCTTGGTGTACAAGGTCAAAAGGTCTCTTCATTGTGTATCTAGAGATGGGTTTGAGCATCTTTGAATTTCTGCACACATTGTCAAGTTGCTCTCCAAAGTTTTTCCAAAAGATAATTTTTTTTAATGTGGTTTGTAATTTCATGTCATTTTAAAGAAATTCTTCCCCATCTTAATGTTGTAAAGCTTTTCTCTTATAATTATTTCTAAAAGTTATGAAGATTTTTCATATTTATATTTTTAATTCATATGGAATGTATTTTTGTTAGTGTTGAATAGGGATAAAATTTTATTCTCTTCAGTATGGATAGCCAATGATCTCTCTATTTACTTCTAGGTCCACCTCTCTCATATATATAGGATGACTGTATATATTTTCCATCTAAACCAAAAGGTGTTTGAAACTGAAAAGTGCATTATTAATAATTATGCTTGGACAACAGGCATAAGTCCCAGGAATAGTCCCATGCAAACTGGGACATACAGCCATTTTAATCATAAATCAAACTCAATGTGTGGGAATATTTCTTGATTAGTTTTCTCTGTTAAAATTTTTGTCTATTCCTACAGCTGCAACACACAGTTGTAATAATTAAAGGTTTATAATGCCAGATAGTTTCAGGCAAGTTTTAACAAAATTTTAAACAAGATAAAATCTATAGTATAGAAACTATTTCACATAATCTCAACTTTTCAGATTGAGAAACATGTGCAGCACATAATATTGAGAAGGATTAGTATGCAGAATATATCAAGAACTCCTAAAATTTTCTAGAAAATAAAACAAAAAGAGACCACTTCACACCCATCAAATCAGGAAAAATTTGAAATTCTGATAGCACTAAGTATTGAAGAAGAGTTGGTGAAATGGAAAAATCTCATGTTCTGCTGGTCTCTTGGCAAACAGGGGAAAACAGAGACCTATTTAACTTCTTCTTCATCAAAAATGTTCCAAGGTACCTTGTGGCCCTTTTCTATTCTATATGAACTTTCAGATTATCTTGCTCCTCTGAAAACTATTTTGGCTCTTCTGAGTGATTTTCCTGCTCTGAGCTGGGTACATCACAACTTGCTTGCCTAAGAGATTACCAGTGAATTTAAATTATGGATACTGTTGCTTTACTGCACCAAGGGATAAACACGCCATAGAAGATTTGGTGTCAGAACAGCCTTAACAGAAAGATGCTAGGGGAAGAGTGTCGGTTGTCCTCCAGCATCACGATGCTCATTATTTTAAATTTGTAAACTTGTATTTTCAGATACTTGTAGATTCACATGCTGTTGTAAAAAAAATAATACACACAGATCTTGTGTCCCTTTACCTAATTTTCCCAAATAGTAGTATCTTGTAAAACTATAGGACAAATATCACAACCAGGATACTGGAATTAAAAGAGTCAATATGAGAGAACATTTTTATTGCCATATACATCCCTCATCTTGCCCTTTTATAGCCACGCCCACTTTTTCTCACTTACACCCCATCCTTAACAACTGGCAACCACTGATCTGTTCTTTATTTCTATAATTCTGTTATTTCAAGAATGCTATATAATGTAATCATACAGCATGTAACCTTTTGGAAGGGGAGGAAATAGAAAGTGAGGAAGGGCAAGGGAGGGAGGTTAGGGAAGGGAAGAGAAGAAAAAGAGGGATTGCAAGCATCATTTTGGGATTTTGATTCAATTGTTGAAAATTCATAGCTTAATTAGGGGGGAATTAATTTTTTCCAATTGTCTCCTCCTCTTGTTTAAACAAGCTTTCTACCTCTTCTTGTATATTTAGGTTTCCTCTTTTTAAATTACATTCCTGCCAATTGTCCTGACAAATTTGGTGAAGGGAAGACTGAAATTCTAAACTCAAGTAGCAGAGCGCTTTCAATTGTGCATCTAAGTCACAGGAGAACAGCATCAATTTCAGTGACTGCTGGTTACTGTTTCTTTTCTGTATAAGCATGTACTCTAGACTCAAAGTTGAGTATCTCTTTCCTGCTCATACCCTGAACATGTCATTTACCATTCTCCTCCATGTTCACTCCTCCCCAGCACATTGTTTTCACAGCTTCTCAAACCCATAAACACATAGGACTTTCAGACTTTCTAGTCCTACTTTGTGGGACGCTTCCCCTAGGGTATCTACATGGCTCACTCACTCATTTCCATCAGGTCTCTGCTTAAAGGTCACTTTTCAGAAAGGCCTTTCCCAACCACTGTATATAAAATATTTTTGTACATAGATTCATTTTTCTGCATGGCACTTAATACAATCTAACATATATTTATTTGTTTAATCCCCACTGGAATTTAAGGTACACAGGTCAGATTCTTTTTTTTCCACTGTTATATACCCAGAACTTAGACTAGCTCCTGGCACATAGATGGCAAGCAAATATTTGCTGAGTGAATGGAAAAAAAGTATTTGCACACCCTTAGAAGGCTTGTATATCCCTAATGATTGGGCATGAAGGGATCTTACTGCTGCATATATTTAAGGTAGGGACATTTAGAGGAAAAGTTTGAAAACAATAACTGAATTAATGGTAAAACAAAGGGGAGAGTCCAAGCTTCAAGATCTAAAGCTTAAACTCCACCCCTCACCCCCATGAAGTGTCTGATAATTCCTTACTTTTGCATTATTATCTAAATTTTCTTTTATTATCTGCAATTTTTGCATTTGTTCAACCCACTGGAAATTTCAGAGTTTTTTAACATAAAATTTATAGCAAAAGTTGACTTCCTCAAGTTAGGTCTAAATTACCCTAAGAACAAGCCTTCCCCATAGAATTTTGGCATTTCCCCTCCTGGCTCCAGTCAGATCCCAGAAGCCAAAAGGTGTTTCAAAGTGAAAAGTAACAGGAAGGAAAAATTAACCAAACTTCTGAAGCCTCCAAAACAATTGGTTTCAAGTTACATTTGCATTTTGGTGTGGATTAGTCATGAGAGGTGAAGGGGAAGGGCTATAATTTTATTCAGTCTAAGCATTCAGGTTTGAGATGTTTCTCTGTTAAGCTTTCCTTGGAATTTCTTTGTTTAAATCTCTCCTGTTTCTTGCTGACAATTCATTTTTAACAAGGTTCTTTTTCATGTATGTTTAGAGAATTTTCTTAACGGGAGCTAGAACACATTTAACATAACCAGGATGGACCTAATTAAATAGGGGACAGATGTCGATCTTTCCACAATACATGGAAATCTTGTAAGATTTCTTTTTAAATGAGCATGAAATATGCAACAGACTTGTTGCCACCTATGTGGAATTACATTCAAGAATAAATATATATGATAGTGTACACACACATACACAATAGTTTACAAAGATACAGGAAAATAAAAAACACCTGTAGAAAATATTTTTCAAGTTACTTGTTATGCAGGTCAGCCTAAAACCAAACTTAGTGGCCAAGTTTGAGAAAGAACGATCTTCCATTCCTTTCAGTAATATAGGAGTATACTGTACAGTGATGAAAATCATTATCATTTTTTGCCTCTTCTCATTATTGCCCCCCCCCGCAACACACACACCCAAGATAAAGTAAGAGAATACATAGGTTTTCATAATCTATTTCACAGGTCTATTAAAGAACTAGCCTCAACAATCTCAATGTAGTAGAGAGAATACAAACATTAGAGTCTGCCATACGTACATTCAAATCCCAGCTCAGTCACTTATTAGCTGAATTCAGTGTCAGCTATGAATTATTATAAAAGAGGGATTGTAATTTTTTTCTTGAATATTGCTATAAAGATTGGAAACAATACATGTAAAGCTCCTAGCACAGATTCTGGATTATGGAAAATGCTCAATAAACACAAAATCATTTGAACTCTGAGAAGAACACCTAAAAGGTTTTTTTTTTAACCAGTATTTGTTTCAAGTGAAAAAGTAGTTTGCCCCCTAAATTTTTCAGACACATACAACTTACATAATGTTAACATTGGAATACTTTAAAGATCAACTAGTTCAACGCATTTGTTTTAGAGATAGTGAAACAGAGGCCCTGAGAAATTAAGTGATGGAGGGGATCAGACCTTGGCAGCCTGGCTTTAAAGTAATAACAAAAAGTTCATAAAAAATGAAATTCATAATTCTATGACCTAGCACTTTCACTTTTCTGGTATTATTTCTCCCAACTCTTTTCATATGGATATTTCTTCTCATGTATTGGAATTATAGCCTCCACATAATTTTTTTTGAAAGCCTATGATTTAAGAAGTGGGAGAAGAAAAAAACGGAATTGAAGAAACACACAAAAAGAATACTCTTCTGGGGGAATTACTGTTGTTTATAACCTTCAATTCTGGACAGCCAGTTGTCTTTACATTTATGGAACTTTCTTTTTCTTTATATATGGGTAAAAGGCCATTAGAATCTAATATCACGATCCTCACCAGGGGTAGTGGAGAAGTAGTATGTACATGTTGATTGTGAAAAAGTTTCTTTGGCGATTCTTCATCTCCCTACCCTCCATTGACAATCACTAGATTAATTCATAGGCTCTAGAAAGTGGGCATACAAGCCACAAAATAATCTGTGTGTTGCATATTATATCTTTAAATGAAAAAGTAAAACGGAAACAAAGCTTTGCTAATACCTAACATACACAGACCCTGTTGACTTCCCATAGGCCCTTTGTCCAATGGTCATGAGCACTTACTTACAAGGTGAGGTGCCCTCAGAGAAAGAAGGTGGACAGTGATGTATTTGCTTTTAAAATATTAGCATACTGTGGAATTTGCATGTGGCCAATTAATTAGATTTACAGGTTATATTATCTAGTTTTAATTAAACTAACTCTAACAAGATGGACAAATGGTTTTAAAAGATTTCTATAAAAATTTCAGAATAAAGATAACTTTACTAATAGAATCACAAACAACTAGAAAATAGAACTTGCACTTCTCTGGAACAAGCTTTAGTTTCCTTACAAGGTTAAAAACAATGACAGTGCAATCCAATCTGACATGGTAAACTAGCATGTAGTTTCTGAAAAAATTAAAAAAAAAATCTCTTCAAAGTAAGGTTTTATCAATGAGCTTGAAAAGTAAAGCTTTTTAAGTAAATATATTTCTTATGTGGTAAGAATAATTTGAAAATAGAGGCGTGGAGATATTTCTATTGTCACATGATTTTATGTTGAAACATATATATTTATTACTTATAAAATTTCAAATTTCTGTGCTTAACTCTAACAAGTTGTGCCCGTGTGCATAGACACACACACACTGTGAATCCTTTTCCTAAATTCCATTTTCACTATTTTAATTTTCATACCTTTGCCTCTAAAACAATCCTCCTCTTTATATTTTAAAATTTGAAGACACACATCAGAGTTCTTTATGAGGCTTTCTTTAAGGGTTTTATAATAAAGTGACTTTTAGTCAAAATATAATTCAGTAAAACATGTGTGAGAATTTGTATTTATTCTCAATTCTTTGCTAAAGGCTGTGAGGCTGTAAAAATTAAGGCCTTATGACCTTTGTCTTTGAGATGGTAGCAATATAAAAAAGAAATCATAGACAAGAAGATAAACTTATAAAAGGTATCATGTGACAAATAATTTAATAAAGACATATTACAGAAAAGACTGGGTAAATTCTGGAAGAGGATCGTGGTGAAAGAATATTACAAACAGGTAAGATTTGAACAGATGAATATTAGAGGAGAAGAAAGAGGAGAGGCAAAATGAATAAATAGTGCCATCAAAGGAAGGAGGAGCAAGATACTAAGGGAAGGGAATGTTGGGATAATCAAGGCCTCATTTTTCACAATAGTTTTACCACATATGGATGTATGCCCAAGCAACTTATTGTTTAGTTAAGCTTACTTTTGAACTCTCTATGAAAGGAACCAAACTGTATGTACTTTGTTACTTTTTTTCCCAAACTGGGGTTTGAAACTCATCTATGTTGATAAGTTGGCTGCAGTTAATTCATATCCATTGTTGCATAGTTTTATGAAGGTACCACTATTTATTTATTCCAGTAGTAAAGGATTTGGTTTTGCTTGTTTGCTTGTTTCTGTCTTTTGCTCCTGTAAACACATCTTCTAGTATACACACACCTAAAAGCAGAACTGCTGGGGTATGAACATTTACTATTTAAGTGGTTTTTCACAGTATGGTAATAGTTATACTCCCACAGTGTTCCCATCACAACACATTCTCACCAACACTTTGAACTTTGAGAACTTTAAAAAATATTTTTAGTAACCTGGTCCTGTGACATGGTATCTCATTGTTACCATTTATTAATAATCATGGAAAATAATTTCCATGATTATTAATAAAGATGAGCACTTTATATGTCTGTAGGTCATACTTGGCATAAGGTCTGTCCTCAACAACTATTTCTTAAATTAGTGAATAAATGAAGAATCAAACAGCGTTATGTGAATTCTATCAAATCGTGAATAGTGTTATAGCAAGATCTATTTTTCCTAGGGAGCCAAGAATTTTGAAAACCAAACTAATGTTTGGAGAATGTTGCTGTGTATCTTTTAGGGTTGTAGCTGATTCAGTAGAAACAAAGTAGAACGGTATGTTTCTTATTTAACTCTGATTTTTCCTTATCATTTATACTGGCTCTATAAGAATATTTGCTTCTAACTATAGAAATGCCCAGACAACATTACCTTGCCCTTAAATTTCTTAAACTTTGATAGGCAATGTAAGATTAGATTTACTAATTATTTAAGAAATATGTAGTTACAGATAACATGTTTATAAATCATGAATATAGATCAGTCATAATATCCTGCTCTATATCCACATGGAATCACCCCTGACGTTCTGTTAAATCCAACATAGGTTCTAGCCATAGTGAACTTATTTCAGGTTTCTGAAGGTGCCATGAACTTTGTCACCTCCAGGTCTTTAAATACGCAGTACTTTCTGTTATTAATTCCTCCACCCCAACCCATCTTTCAGGTTCTGGGTCCATTTAGACTCTACATAACAAAAAAAATATTTTTAAAATATTGACATTAAACCACTGTGGTAGATCCTTGCAATCACTTCCTTCGCTTTTTCATGCAGTCATATTCTAGTTTATCACCTTTCCTCACTACTCCTCGATCACATAAAAATTATGTAGGATGCTGTTATTTTGAATTTATATTTTAAAAATAATCTTCAGATGTTTTAACATCCACAGGGTCCAAGAAGCCAGTAGATATTTTTATTATTAAAGACATATTTTAAAATAAAATTAATGGTGTAGTCATCAGAATCTTTTGTTTGTTCTTTACAACTTTAACATTTGGGAACAGTTATATTCTTACCACTACAAATTTTATATATATAGTCTAGAAGACTGTTTTCATAAATATATATTCACTATTTGAATAAATCCCATTTGTTTTTTTCACCATATTTAATATACATGGTTTAAATAAAGAAGAAAATGTGTTTAATTCACCATTTCAATGAAAGTAGTGAAAATAAATAGCAATTTCCAGAAAAAAAAATAAAAGAATTGAGTCAGTAGAAATGCTAGCACCAGTTTAAATATTTTTACTTATCCAGATATGACCATATCATTCCTTATATACAAATAAGACTGCCCTTATGAAACCAAAGCAATTTACTTGGTGAGCCATTTGTTTTGGTTTTCATTTGCTTCCCCCTCAAAATACAGTTAGGCACTAATACACATCTGCATCTATAGAATTTAATGTTAGAAATATGCAATTTGAAAGTGTTGTTTGTATATACTATTCCAACCTTATTCTCTAAACATTTTTCTAGACATAAAGGAAGCATCGTTTCTGTACACCGGAGGCAGAAATGTGTTTCACTTCCATCCTCCTACTCCCCAAATTCAAATTCTTCCCCTAGACCATGAGGTGGGATGGGAAACCTCTTGGTACTTCATCACCTGCCTACTCTTGGAGAGGACGTTTCCTGTTACTTCGAGTAATTATTGGGGTTGCCTTGCAGACACTAGCCATTCTATTCAAGAGTCAAAACTAGGGTTTCAATCCTGTTCCAGGAACACCAAGGTTCACCCTTAACCTCTAGAGTTTCTTCCATGGTGAATAACTTATTTTGGAAACAGTGTATTATCCCATGAGTAAAGGGGCATTGAAAGGAAACAGAGACAAAAGATACAGCTCTCTCTTGCCCTGAGTACTTAATGTGAGGTGCTGATGTGTTTCTTCAAACTGACTATCCTTATATACTCTTTTCAAAAATACTAACCCATTTAATATCTTCATTATATTTAATCTAGTGAAGCAATCTTTTTAGTCTGATTCTAGCATCCTATAAGAAATGCCTTTTTTTCAAAATTTTGAATATTTTTTATTTCAACCAAAATCATTGAACATTACCAGTTAAAGCTAGATATGGAATTAGTTATTGATTTTATTTCATATCTGAAAATAGGGATAGTTATTGAAGAAGGAACAATATTCTTTGTACTTTTACATATTATATCAATACATCTTGTTATAGAAAGTGTTTCATTACTTCATTTGATATTCCTTGTATGTGTAAATTATAGCAATTTACACACAATTTACACACACATATACACATAAGGAAGCAAATCTTATTGGTTGAACAAAACCTAATCTTCTGTGTGTTATATAATATTATAATTTCCATTGAAGTAACTTAATTACTTTTAAATATTTCTTGGATTTTTAAGATTTTTAAAATTATGCTTCCGTGTTTTAATTCTGTCAAGAATTTCATGAATTTTATTATTTCAAGTTACCAAGTAACTTTGGTGATTAGCAAATAATTTTGTGTTTTTGGTTTTGTTTTTGTATTGGATAACATTCTTACCATAGATGAGTAGCCTGTAAAATGAATTTGAAAATCTCTCAGCTGTGAGTCACTCCATCATAACTTGGACCTATGGATCCCAGAGAAAAAAGAATTTAGCTATATAGCTAAATTCAATAGCTTGTAGCTTGTAGAATAATTAGGACACTTTAGGTTTTGGAATTTCACTGGATCAATTCCATTCACTAGTCAGAATTTTAAAATGCCACCTTTCTTGTAACCTCTCTCACATTGTGATATGAGGTGAATACAGTCCACCTATGACCAATAATTAAGACAACCCACTATTGTGGGAGAACTATCAATTGAACACCTACTGTGGACTTGACACTAATTAATTTTGTCTGATTTTTAACCATTTCTCTCTTAAGAGTTTCTCCAACCACTCCTATTTAAGAATATGCCTAAATAACCCATTTCTATTTCCTGAACTTGATCTATCCAGGTGACACAAAGATAGAGTGATGGGACTGAGAACAGCAAATTTAGAACCTACTGTGTTATCCCAGCTACTAATTTTCATTTTTGTTCTGCTTTTACACATGTTCCTAGCAAGTATTAATGCTGTGGAAGAAGTATATGACAATTTTCTAGTTTCATGGAACTATTAGTCTTATTGGGAAGAGAATGAATGGAAACAAGATTTATACATGTGAAACAGAGAACAAAATGTGAATTTCAACCTTAGAGTGATGGTGAGAGTAAGCATACTTTCCTTTTTCCCAATCTTAAAGGGAAAGAATTCAGTCCTTCGCAATTAGTATTATGTTAGCCCTATTTTCTTGGTTGATTCTCTACTGGGTTGAAAACAATAAATTATTCCTATTTTATCAAGGGTTTTAACACAAATGGATGTTAAATTTTGTCAAATACTTCTTCTGTATAAACACAATTATATGGATTTTCTTCTTTAATAAACTGATATATTGATAACAATGATTTTGAATGTTGAACTAACCTTGCATTCCCAGGATAAATCCCACTCAATCTTGGTGTCATAATATTTTTTTAAGTTGTTGAATTTAATTTGATATGTTGTTGAGGATTTTTGCATCTATGTTCATGAGAAATATCAGTCTATGGTCTTCTTTTCTTATAGGGTCTTTGGTTTTGTTGAAAAGGTAATTCTGACTTCATAAAAATGAATCAAGAAGTGTTCACACTCCTCTTCTGTGTTCTGGAAGAGCTTGTGTAGAATTGACATTATTTCTTCCTTGAATGTTTGGTATAGGTTTTTTGTTTGTTTGTTTGTTTGTTTTGCGGTATGCGGGCCTCTCACTTTTGTGGCCTTTCCCGTTGCGGAGCACAGGTTCCGGACACGCAGGTTCAGCGGCCATGGCTCACGGGCCTAGCCGCTCCGCAGCATGTGGGATCTTCCCAGACTGGGGTACAAACCCACGTCCCCTGCATCGGCAGGTGGACTCTCAACCACTGCGCCACCAGGGAAGCCTTGGTATAGGCTTTTAATATCTAAATCAATTCCACTCCACTAAACATAATTTGAAGTCAACAATTTCATGTAAACCAATACCATCTGTATCAGAAATGCTATGTGACAACCAGCTTTTGGGGTAAGAATCCTCAATGTTTTAAAGATGTCACTTCTTAAACTGACCTTTGGAGTTGTTTGTCTAAATTGTAATAGGACTTTACAAGGAATTTGACAAGTTGATTCTAAGTTTATGTGCACAAAAAAAGCATAATCAAAGCATTGCTAAAGAAGGATAAAAATATATGTTGTACCCCATGAAATATCAATGTTTATTGCAAAACTGTAATAATTAAGTCAGTGTGGTATTGGCATAGGATAGACAAATTGACTAGCATAAATAGAGAGGAGAGAAACAAACTCCTAAATATAAGGATATGGGAATATGAGACAAATGACAGAAATGGATTATAACTCCCTGAGGAAATGTTGAACCCTTAAAAATATAAGTTCTACGACCACTGATGATAAGACCATATGGGAAAACCAAAATTTATTTCTTACTTGTGCTATTTATAAAAATTAATTTCTAATGGGTTAAAAACTAATATGAAAGGAAAACTTTAAAATTTAAAGAAACCATAGTAGAATACCCATGACCTTGAGTAGGAAAGAATGCATTAAATTAGATACAAAGAAAAAAATTCTAACAAAGAAAGTAGGTCGATTAATAAGATAACATTGAAATTAAGAATTTCTGTTAGTCAAAAGACATAAAGTAAAAAAAAGATACAGGTAAAATTGAGACATGTTACTTGCACCACAAAACTAACAAAGAAACAGTACAGCCATAATATATAAAAGACTATAAAATGATAAGATAAAATGGCCAATAAGAAAATCATCAAAAATAAAACAGACATTCCCCACAATAGTGAATATAAATGTAAATATACAAAAAAAGAAAATGTACATTCTCAGTAATAATCACATAAATTTAAAATAAGACTATGAGACACCATTTTATATCCACTACATTGGCGAGACCTAAGAAGTCGAATATCATCCAGTACTAGAGTGCAATGAGGATGGATCAATAGGAACTCATACATACTATCCATGGGAAAGCAAATTTGTTATGGCATTTTGGGAAAATAATTAGGCACTACCTTGTAAAGTGGAACTTTTTATGTCTTAAAACAGTGATTTCACTCCCAGAGAAATGTTTGCACATGAGCACCAGAATACATATATATATTCCAGAAAATATGTACAGGAATCTTCAGGGAAGCAATATTATTTATAATTGCAAAACAACAGAAACTGAAATGCCCTTCAGCATCCACAGGTAAATGAATAAATTATGCTATACTCACTCGGTAGAATATAGAATGACTTTATAGCTACACACAAAGCCACAAATAAATTGTAGAAATACAATATTGATAGAATAAACAAGCCCTAGAAGACAATATATAACACTGTTTTTTATAAAACTCAACTGGCTTAGGGATTCATCCAGGGTAGAAAAACTACTTTTTATAGCAAGGTAGTGATAATATTCAGGATAGTGGTTGTAGGAAGAGTAAGGGATTGTGATAGGAGAGGAATACATGAGCCTTCATTGATTTTGATTTTATACCTGAGTACTTTTTATTATGCTACATAATTAACCTACTTAACATATATATTCTTTGGTTTATATCAAATATATAATTTTAAAGATTAAATAAGGTTATGTATGTATGTGTGTCTATGCACTTTTAGAAGGTTTACTTGTTATCTCAATAACATGATTTAATCCTATGCAGAGGAAATGAGCAAATGACCAAATTTCCCAGATTCCTCCAACCCCTTACACTGAGTGATGAGAAAAAGGATTTCCATCTGGATTAAGGGCTCAATGACGACAATATGATTCACTCCAGCACTGTATACCACTCCTGCTAAGAGACCCAACTCCTCAGCCTGCTCTAGCTTAAAGCTTTGGCTTCCTGTTTAGGGCTTCTGTTTCTATGGTTAAAGCAATGAAAAAGTCAAAAAAGAAGCTTAATCACCAGGAATGAGCTCAGTCTTTTTGTCTCTCCAACCCCTCCCACAAAAGAGAAGCAAAGAGAAAACCACATAAGTTTAAAACTCTGAGGGTAAACAAGGCCAGTGCATTCCATAATACTACAAGCTATCCATTAAATAAGTAAAATCAAAACAAACAAATGAGGGAAAGAAAAGAAACAATGCTTGACTAGTTGCTGAAATTCTTCTATTTTTGACCCTTTGAAGTTCAAGGCACATTTTTAGCTTTTAGATAAACTTGTACAACAACTGGATGCAGATAAAATGACAATATAATCCATCTTATGAGATAAATATTTTTTCAAAACTGTTCAATTTTCTAGAAGTACTTTGAGCAATCTATTGACATTCCTGTGGTCAAATTATTATGGCAATAAATATGATGCAGATGATATGTTAAGTGGTGTGAAGCAGCCCCTTCCAAGAGATGCTTTTGCCATGGCCTTGCCAAACCAAGGAGAGACAGCCCTGAATCTATCACAATTCACACTCAAAACTTTCATCCATATCAACTGCATGATTATGGCAATCTTCATGAGCATGTGGTGGTTTCAACAAACTAGGAAAAATCTCGTGAGAATTACTGTGAGATATATCTTTACTATAAAATTACTGAGCCATAACCCACTGGTCCAGTGTTACAGCAGATAGAACACAGAGCAATAAGTAAAAGGTAACTCAACTTATGTCTTAAATCATTTGAACACCATTAAGTGGATACACAGTAAGTCCCCTTCATATAAATGAGTTCCATTCCAAGAGCATGTTCATAAGTCCAATTTGTTCGTAAGCCCAACAAAGTTAGCCTACGTACCCAACAAACACAATCACCTATATAGTACTGCACTGTAATAGGTTTATAATACTTTTCACACAAATAATACATAAAAAACAAACACAAAAATAAAGAAAATGTTTTTAATCTTACAGTACACTACTGTGAAAAGTATGGTAGTACAGTACAACAGCTGGCATACAGGGGGTGGCATCGAGTGAACAGGCAAGAAGAGTTACTGACTGGAGGAGGGAGAGGAGGTGGGAGATGGTAGAGCTGAAGGATCATCAGCAATAGGAGACAGAGTGCAAGCTGCAATTTCACTCCTTCCTGACGTTGATGGCACAGGTTCTGGTTCTTTATTGTATTCAATTCTATCTACCCTCTTGAAAAAATGATCCAGTGATGTCTGGGTAGTAGCTCTTTTTTTCTCATCGTAGATGACATGGTAGCACTGGATTGCATTCTGAACACGTGCTGCTCCAACCTTCGTGTACCATTCTATATTCGGGTCTTGTGCCTCAAAAACTAACAGCGCCTCCTAAAACAGAACTAACTTATGTGACTGGACACATGAACACATGTTAACACCTTTGAAAGTTTGCAACTTGAAGGTTCGTATGTAGGGGACTTACTGTACTTCACAGCAACACTTATTTGAAAACTCCTGTTCTTGCCCATAAGTTTTCCTCATATACAGCTACTACTTTCATGCTAGCTTCTAAGAAAGAAAGAAAGGAAGGAAGGAAGGAAGGAAGAAAAGGAGGGAGGAAGGAAGGAAGGGAGGGAGGCAGGGTGGGAGGGAGGGAGGGAGGGAGAGAGGGAGAGAGAGAGAGAGAGAAAGAGAGAAAGAAAAAGAAAGAAAGAAAGAAAAAGAAAGAAAAAGAAAGAAAGAAAGAAAGAAAGAAAGAAAGAAAGAAAGAAAGAAAGGAAAGAAGGAAGGAAGGAAGGAAAGAAGGAAGGAAGGAAGGAAAGAAGGAAGGAAGGAAGGAAAGAAAGAAAGAACAAAAGGAGGAAAGAAAGAAGGAGGTAGAGAGGGAAGGGGGGGGGAAGAGGAAGGAAGGAAGGAAGGAAGCAAATGTGAGAGAAAGAAAAAAGTAAAGAGAAATTCTCTAAGTCTTGATCAGCCTTCTTTTCTACCTTCTCTTTCTCTTTCTGCTATGTAGGTAGCTCCTAAAAGGGAGGGGAAGGGAAAAAACTGAGTTCACAAGGCCAGAATCTTCTTTAGTTGTCAGCAGTAAAGAGGACTGTGGACAAATTTAAGTTAAACATTGTTGACTAAGGCTTTTTATAAGAATCCTTCCATATATTCTTGCCATCTAAGCAAATTTTACCTAAACCACTTGTTCTCAAACTTGGCTGTGAATTTGAGACACTGAAGGGGCTTTCATTTTTCCCTCACTACTGAAGGATAATATTTTTTATATTATATATTCATATTAATTTAAGAATGTAATATATAGTCACACAAATATACACACACATTAGTTTTTTTTGAGGTATATTTGATACACACTATTATGTAAATTACAGGTGTATAAAATAGTGATTCACAATTTGTAAAGGTTATATTCCATTTATAATTCTTATAAAATATTGGTTATATTCCATGTGTTCTACAGTACATTCTTGTAGCTTATTTTATTTATTTATTTTATACACAATAGTATAAAATTTAAAAAAAATTTTTTAACATCTTTATTGGAGTATAATTGCTTTACAATGGTGTTAGTTTCTGCTTTATAACAAAGTGAATCAGCTATACATATACATATATCCCCATATCTCCTCGCTCTTGCGTCTCCCTCCCACCATCCCTATCCCACCCCTCTAGGTGGTCACAAAGCACCGAGCTGATCTCCCTGTGCTATGCGGCTGCTTCTACTAGCTATCCCTTTTACATTTGGTAGTACATATAAGTCCATGCCACTCTCTCACTTCATCCCCGCTTACACTGCCCATTCCCCGTGTCCTTAAGTCCATTCTCTACATCTGCATCTTTATTCCTGTCCTGCCCCTAGGTTCTTCAGAACCACTTTGTTTTCTTTTTAAATTCCATATATATGTGTTAGCATACAGTATTTGTTTTTCTCTTTCTAACGTACTTCACTCTATATGACACACTCTAGGTCCATCCACCTCAGTACATATAACTCAATTTCATTTATTTTTATGGCTGAGTAATATTCCACTGTATATATGTGCCACATCTTCTTTATCCATTCATCTGTCCATGGACACGTAGGATGCTTCCATATCTTGGCTATTGTAAATAGAGCTGCAATGAACATTGTGGTACATGACTCTTTTTTTTTTTTTTTCTCTTTGCGGTACGCGGGCCTTCTCACTGTTGTGGCCTCTCCCATTGCGGAGCACAGGCTCCGGACACGCAGGCTCAGCAGCCATGGCTCACGGGCTTACCCGCTCCATGGCATGTGGTATCCTCCAAGACCAGGGCACAAACCCGTGTCCCCTGCATCGGCAGGCAGAATCTCAACCACTGCGCCACCAGGGAAGCCCCCATGACTCTTTTTGAATTATGGTTTTCTCAGGGTATATGCCCATAGTGGGACTGCTGGGTCATATGATAGTTCTATTTTTAGTTTCTTAAAGAACCTCCATACTGTTCTCCATAGTGGCTGTACCAATTTACATTCCCATCAACAGTGGAAGAGGGTTCCCTTTCCTCCACACCCTCTCCAGCATTTATTGTTTGTAGATTTTTTGATGATGGCCATTCTGACTGATGTGAGGTGATACCTCACTGTAGTTTTGATTTGCATTTCTCTAATGATTAGTGATGTTGAGCATTCTTTCATGTGTTTGTTGCAAATCTGTATATCTTCTTTGGAGAAATGTCTATTTAGGTCTTCTGTCCATTTTTGGATTATTTGATTTTTTTTGATATTGAGCTGCATGAGCTGCTTGTAAATTTTGGAGATTAATCCTTTGTCAGTGGCTTCATTTGCAAATATTTTCTCCCATTCTGAGGATTGTCTTTTCGTCTTGTTTATGGTCTCCTTTGCTGTTTAAAAGCTTTTAAGTTTCATTAGGTCCCATTTGTTTATTTTGGGGTTTATTTCCATTTCTCTAGGAGGTGGGTCAAAAAGGATCTGGCTGTGATTTACGTCATACAGTGTTCTGCCTATGTTTTCCTTTAAGAGTTTGATAGTGCCTGGTCTTACATTTAGGTCTTTAATCCATTTTGAGTTTATTTTTGTGTACGGTGTTAGGGAGTGTTCTAATTTCATTTTTTCACATGTAGATGTCCTGTTTTCCCAGCACCACTTATTGAAGAGGCTGTCTTTTCTCCATTGTATATTTTGCCTCCTTTATCAAAAATAAGGTGACCATATGTGCGTGGGTTTATCTCTGGGCTTTTTATCCTGTTCCATTGATCTATATTTCTGTTTTTGTGACAGTACCATATTGTCTTGGTTAGTGTAGCTTTGTAGTATAGTCTGAATTCTGGGAGCCTGATTCCTCCAGCTCTGTTTTTCTTTCTCAAGATTGCCTTGGCTGTTCGGGGTCTTTTGTGTTTCCATATAAATTGTGAAATTTTTTGTTCTGGTTCTGTGAAAAATTGCATTGCTAGTTTGATAGGGATTGCACTGAATTTGTTGATTGCTTTGGGTAGTAGAGTCATTTTCACAAAGTTGATTCTTCCAATCCAAGAACATGGTATATCTCTCCATCTGTTTGTATCATCTTTAATTTCTTTCATCAGTGTCTTATAATTTTCTGTATACAGGTCTTTTGTCTCCTTAGGTAGGTTTATTCCTAGGTATTTTATTCTTTTTGTTGCAATGGCAAATAGGAGTATTTCCTTAATTTCTCTTTCAGATTTTTCAGTTTTAATGCATAGGAATGCAAGAGATTTCTGTTCATTAATTTTGTATCCTGCTACTTTACCAAATTCATTAATTAGCTCTAGTAATTTTCTGGTAGAGTCTTTAGGATTCTCTAGGTATAGTTTCATGTCATCTGCAAACAGTGACAGCTTTACTTCTTCTTTTCCAGTTTATATACCTTTTATTTCTTTTTCTTCTCTGATTGCTTCCAAAACTTCCAAAACTATGTTGAATAATTGTGGTGAGAGTGGACAACCTTGTCTTGTTCCTGATCTTAGTGGACATGATTTCAGTTTTTCACCATTGAGGACGATGTTGGCTATGGGTTTGTCATATGTGGCCTTTATTATGTTGAGGTAAGTTCCCTCTATGCCTACTTTCTGGAGGGCTTTTTTCATAAATGAGTGTTGAACTTTGTCAAAAGTTTTTCTGCATCTATTGAGATGATCATATGGTTTTTATCCTTCAATTTGTTAATATGGTGTATCACATTGATTGATTTGCGTATACTGAAGAATCCTTGCATTCCTGGGATAAACCCACTTGATCATGGTGTATGATCCTTTTAATGTGCTGTCAGATTCTCTTTGCTAGTATTTTGTTGAGGATTTTTGCATCTATGTTAATCAGTGATACTGGCTTGTAGTTTTCTTTCTTAGTGACATCTTTGTCTGGTTTTGGTATCAGGGTGATGGTGGTCTTGTATAATGAGTTTGAGAGTGTTCCTCGCTCTGCTATATTTTGGAAGAGTTTGAGAAGGATAGGTGTTAGCTCTTCTCTAAATGTTTGACAGAATTTGCCTGTGAATCCATCTGATCTTGGGCTTTTGTTTGTTGGAAGATTTTTAATCACAGTCTCAATTTCAGTGCTTGTGATCGGTCTTTATATTTTCTATTTCTTCCTGGTTCAGTCTAGGAAGCTTGTGCTGTTCTAAGAATCTGTCCATTTCCTCCAGTTTGTCCATTTTATTGGCATGTAGTTGCTTGTAGTTATGTCTCATGATCCTTTGTATTTCTGCATTGTCAGTTGTCACGTCTCCTTTTTCATTTTTAATTTTATTGATTTGAGCCCTCTCCCGCTTTTCCTTCGTGAGTCTGGCTAATGGTTTATCAATTTTGTTTATCTCCTCAAAGAACCAGCTTTTAGTTTTATTGATCTTTGCACTTGTTTTCTTTATTTCTATTTCATTCTTTCTGTTCTGATCTTTATGATTTCTTTCCTTCTGCTAACTTTGGGGGTTTTTTTGTTCTTTCTCTAACTGCTTCAGGTGTAAGGTCAGTTTGTTTATTTGAGATGTTTCTTGTTTCTTGAGGTAGGATTGTATTGCTACAAACTTCCCTCTTAGAACTGCTTTTGCTGCACCACATAGGTTTTGAATCGTCATGTTTTCATTGTCATTTGTTTCTAGGTATTTTTTGATTTCTTCAGTGATCTCTTGGTTATTTAGTAGTGCATTGTTTAGCTTCCATGTGCTTATATGTTTTACAGATCTTTTCCTGCAATTGACATCTAGTCTCATAGCATTGTGGTCAGAAAAGATACTTGATACAATTTCAATTTTCTTAAATTTACCAAGGCTTGGTTTGTGACCCAAGATATGATCTATCCTGGAGAATGTTCCATGACCACTTGAAAAAAATGTGTATTCTGTTGCTTTTGGATGGAATGTCCTATAAATATCAATGAAGTCCATCTTGTTTAATGTATCATTTAAAGCTTGTGTTTCCTTATTTATTTTCATTTTGGATGATCTGTCCGTTGGTGAAAGTGGGGTGTTAAAGTCCACTACTATGATTGTGTTACTGTTGATTTCCATTTTTATGGCTGTCAGCATTTGCCTTATGTATTGAGCTGCTCCTATGTCGGGTGCATACATATTTACAACTGTTATATCTTCTTCTTAGATTGATCCCTTGATCATTATGTAGTGTCCTTCTTTGCCTCTTGTAACAGTCTTTATTTTAATGTCTATTTTGTCTGATATGAGAATTGCTACTCCAGCTTTCCTTTGATTCCCATTTGCATGGAATATGTTTTTCCATCCCCTCCCTTTCAGTCCGTATGTGTCCCTAGGTCTCAAGTGGGTCTCCTGTAGACAGCATATATATGGGTCTTGCTTTTGTATCGATTCAGACAGTCTATGTCTTTTGGTTGGAGCATTTAATCCATTTACATTTAAGGTAATTATCAATATGTATGTTCCTATTCCCATTTTCCTAATTGTTTTGGGTTTGTTATTGTAGGTGTTTTCCTTCTTTTGTGTTTCCTGCCTAGAGAAGTTCCTTTAGCATTTGTTGCAAAGCTGGCTTGGTGGTGCTGAATTCTCTTAGCTTTTGCTTGTCTGTATAGGATTTAATTTCTCCGTCAAGTATGAATGAGACCCTTGCTGGGTAGAGTAATCTTGGTTGTAGTTTCTTCCCTTTCATCACTTTAAATATGTCCTGCCTCTCCCTTCTGGCTTGCAGCGTTTCTCCTGATCGATTAGCTGTTAACCTTATGGGAGTTCCCTTGTATGTTATTTGTTGTTTTTCCCTTGTTGCTTTTAGTATTGTTTTCTTTGTATTTAATTTTTGATAGTTTGATTAATATGTGTCTTGGCAGGTTTCTCCTTGGATTTATCCTGTATGGGACTCTCTGTGATTCCTGGACTTGAGTAACTATTTCCTTTCCCATATTAGGGAAGTTTTCAACTTTAGTCTCTTCAAATATTTTCTCAGACCCTTTCTTTTTCTCTTCTTATTCTGGGACCCCTATAATTTAAATGTTGGTGTGCTTAATGTTGTCCCACAGGTCTCTTGAGACTGTCCTCAATTCTTTTCATTCTTTTTTTTTATTCTGCTCTGCAGTAGTTATTTCCACTATTTTATCTTCCAGCTCACTTATCTGTTCTTCTTCCTCAGTTATTCTGCTATTGATTCCTCCTAGAGAATTTTTAATTTCACTTACTGTGTTGTTTATCAGTGTTTGTTTGCTCTTTAGTTCTTCTAGGTCCTTGTTAAACACTTCTTGTATTTTCTCCATTCTATTTCCAAGATTTTGGATCATCTTTACTATTATTACTCTGAATTCTTTTTCAGGTATACTGCTTATTTCTTCTTCATTTATTTGGTCTGGTGGGTTTTTACCTTGCTCCTTCATCTGCTGTGTGTTTCTCTGTCTCCTCATTTTGCTTAACTTACTGTGTTTGGGATCTCCTTTTCACAGGCTGAAGGTTTGTAGCTCCCGTTGTTTTTGGTGTCTGCCCCAGTGGCTAAGGTTTGTTCAGTGGGTTGCGTAGGCTTCCTGGTGGAGGGGACTGGTGCCTGTGCTCTGATGGATGAGGCTGGCTCTTGTCTTTCTGGTGGCAGGACTGTGTCTGGTGGTGTTTCTGGGGTGTCTGTGACCTTATTATGATTTTAGGCAGCCTCTCTGCTAATGAATGTGGTTGTTTTCTTGTCTTGCTAGTTGTTTGGCACAGGGTGTCCAGCACTGTAACTTGCTGGTCATTGAATGGAGCTGGGTCTTAGCATTGAGATGGACATCTCTGGGAGAGCTTTCACCATCTGATATTACGTGGAGCTGGGAGGTCTCTGGTGGACCAGTGTCCTGAACTCAGCTCTCCCACCTCAGAGGCACAGGCCTGACACCCGACTGGCGCACCAAGACACTGCAAGCCACACGGCTCAGAAGAAAAGTGAGAAAAAAGAAAGAAAGAGAAAAAATGAAATAAAATAAAGTTATTGAAATAAAAAAATATTAAAAATACAAAAACAAGTAAAAAGTAATAAAAAAAAAATAGAAAAGAAGAAAAAAAAAGAAAGAAAGAGAGCAACCAAGCCAAAAAACAAATCCACCCATGATAACAAGTTCTAAGAACTATACTAAAAAAACAAAACAAAACAAAAAAATGGACAGACAGACCCTAGGACAAATGGTAAAAGCAAATCTATACAGAAAAAAATCACAAAAAGAAGCATACACATACACACTCACAAAAAGAGAAAAAGGAAAAAAATATACATATCATTACTCCCAAAGTCCAACATCTCAATTTTTGGATGATTCACTCTCTATCCAGGTATTCCACAGATGCAGGGTACATCATGTTGATTGTGGAGATTTAATCTGCTTCTCCTGAGGCTGCTAGGAGAGATTTCCCTTTCTCTTCTTTGTCCACACAGCTCCTGGGGTTCAGCTTTGGATTTGGCCCCGCCTCTGTGTGTAGGTCACCTGAGGCCGGCTGTTCTTCGCTCAGACAGGACGGGGTTAAAGGAGGAGCTAATTAGGGCTCTGGCTCACTCAGGGCAGGGGAAGGAGGGATACGGAATGCGGGGCAAGCCTGTGGTGGCAGCGACCAGCGTGACATTGCACCAGTCTGAAGCATGCTGTGTGTTCTCCCAGGGAAGTTGTCCCTGGCTCATGGGACCCTGGCAGTGGCGGGCTGCACAGGCTCTTGGGAGGGGATGTGTAGATAGTGACCTGTGCTTGCACATAGGCTTCTTGGTGGCTGTAGCAGCAGCCTTAGCATCTCATGCCCGTCTCTGGTGTCCGCGCTGAGAGCCGCAGCTCACGCCCATCCCTGGAGCTTGTTTAGGCGGTGCTCTGAATCCCCTCTCCTCATGCACCCCAAAACAATGGTCTCTTGCCTCTTAGGCAGGTCCAGACTTTTTCCTGGACTGCCTCCCATCTAGCCATGTTGCACTAGCCCCCTTCAGGCTGTGTTCACGCAGCCAACCCCAGTCTTCTCCCTGGGATCTGACCTCCGAAGCCTGAGCCTCAGCTCCCAGCCCCAACCTGCACCAGCAGGAGAGCAGAGAAGCCTCTCAGGCTGGTGAGTGCTGGTCGGCACTGATCATCTGTGCGGAATCTCTCCACTTTGACCTCTGCACCCCTGTCGCTGCACTCTCCTCCATCGCTCCAAAGCTTCTCCCCTGCCACCCCCTGTCTCCACGTGAAGGGGCTTCCTAGTGTGTGGAAACTTTCCTTCTTCATATCTCCCTCCCAGTGGTGCAGGTCCTACCCCTATTCTTTTGTCTCTGTTTTTTCTTTTTTCTTTTTTTAATTTTGCTCTACCCAGATACGTGGGGAGTTTCTTGCCTTTTGGAAGTCCGAGGTCTTTTGCCAGCATTCAGAAGGTGTTCTGTAGGAGTTGTTCCACATGTAGATGTATTTCTGATGTATTTGTAGGGAGGAAGATGATCTCCACGTCTTACTCTTCCACCATCTTGAAGGTCTCTTTGATGGATATTTTTGCTGGTTGTAGAATTCTAGGTTGATGAGTTTTTTTCTTTTAACACTTTAAATATTTCACCCCACTTTCTTCTTGCTGGCACGGTTTCTGATAAAAAGTCTGCTGTAATTCTTATCCTGCCAATCTATATTTAAGGTGTTTTATTCCCTCTGACTTCTCTCAAGATGTTCTCTTTTCTTTTGGTTTTCTGCATTTTGAATAGTATATGCCTACAAGTATATTGTTTAGTTCACTCTGTTTGACTAACTCTCTCTCCACATTTGGGCAAGGTGATTTTCTCTGTGACTTCATTCTTCTGATACTTTCAACAAAACTCACTGACTTTTAGTTCATTCAGATTTTTTCTGATTGTAAGTTCAGGAATAATGAATTCCAACCTATTTATGTGTCAGGTTTGAAACCAGAAGAGGCTTTTAAAAGTTCAGCTGGACTGAGTTGTTGCCAGGAATTTGGTTTTTACTACCCCAAGTGATTGTATGTGCAGCCAGGATTAACAGCCACTTCCTTAGATTTTTAGATCTTAAAACATTTCTAAATGATGTCACTACTCAAGATCACCTGATAACAGATAACATGACTCTAAATATTTATTCTTATTTTCCATAACATATTCTTTTAGCAGCATTTTTTAAATGATGAGCGTCCTTAAATCTGAGACCATGGTTGTGGCACCTCAGGCCTTGAACCTGAATATCAGAACCAATCTACCACCACTCAGAATCTCACTCACATGGGACAAAGAGCTCCTGGATCAGTCACCTATTCCAGACTAAGCCCTGTTATTATCCCAGAGAACTTCAAAATCCATATAAGAAAATCACAAGCTGTAGTCTCATAGATCCATTACCTCAAGTCCTGAGGACTTCACTCCTGTTCCTCTTAAACTACATGGTCGCCTTCTTTATCTTACCTGACCTCAACAGCATTTAGCAATATTGTTCACTCTGTCCTCAACAATATACCCTTCCATCACTCTCATAATACTCTTCTGGCATCTCTCCTTTCTCTTTGGCTATTGCTTCTTACTTGCCTTCATGGGCTCCTATTCCTCCATTCCCTCCTAATTGTGTCTTTCAGTGTTCCTTTTCTTCCTCCCTCTTCTTGTTCTAAATACTCCCCAATGATGATTTCATCCATATTTTTAGTTTCAATTATCATCCATCAATGAAACCAAAGAACTATTCCTCCACTTTCACTAAGAAGACATGTGTACAAGTAGGTATTTCTATTATTTTGGTTATATGTATCATAATTTAAAGGTGTATAGTTTGATTAATTTTTTAATTATATAATACAATAAGTTAAAATATGTTACTTTTGCAAAAGTTTTAAATATCCATCAGATTCAAAAGGGGCCTACCACCAAGAAAAAAGTAAACATCACTGGTCTAGGTAAGTGATATAACATTTCTTACTGATTGACTAAATTTAAACATCCACTTACTGCTCCAGTGCAAAAAATTGGAGATAACATTTATAGTTAGAGGAAAACTACAAGTTGTCATCAATTACTTGTTGTTTTTCTTTTCTTTTTTTTTTTTTTTGTACAAATATCCAGTCTCCTATACTATATAGTAATCTCCTTCCCCTCTGCAGAAAGACTCAGGTGTCTGCTTTAGGATAACTCCCCCAGAACAATGAACCTCAAACTGGGTTAGCAACAAGATTATGGTGACCTACCACCATCCACAATTACAAACTGCCCAGATGATTCTGTTACAAAGTATAGTAGCCTAGTCTGGTTCAGTGTTGAAGACCTAGTAGTTACTGATAAGAGCTTGTTAACTGATTAAATGATTCTTCTCTAAACAGCTATAAATTTGACTCCACATTAGTTTTCTAATAGGTAAGAAAGTTTCCTTATTGCTTTTGTTTTGCCTTGCTTTGGCTTTTATTTCCTGTTTAGCAATTTGACTTTGGATGCAAATAGGATCACTTCCTTGCATTAATGGGATCATTATCCCTCTATTTTCTTTGACACATCTATTATAAAAAAAGGCTTTAGAAAGCCTGTATAAACATATGCTTTATAAATCCTCCAAAATTCTCATTAATTTATAGCATATTTACCTTTTTATGAAAGAAAAAATGATATACTCATGGTTATTCAGCATAAATCATAAGATTATCTATAATCTATTACTCCCAATGCTTCTTTCCATTTTTTCCGAGTAAGCAGTTACAACTCCATCATTAAACATCATTCAAATCATGACTGTACCCATATAAAATAATGTCAAATATGGGAGAAGATAAAGTCTAGATTCCAGCACCAATCATGAGTTAAGCTTATCCAGGGGGTACACATTTTTGAGAGGGGAAATGTGACATAGCCTTAAATTTAGCCCTTAAGCACAGTACAATATTTAGTGAGCCATTATTTTTCACAGTTCATCAAAATAAGTAGCTTTGCCTTATTTGCTTTATAGGGAACATATTATCCACCACATAAAAATCTTTTTTCCCTCCCCTCTTCTTTAAGCAAGAGTTGATGATTAAACATTGAATTTTAATTAGTATCAGAATATCCTCATTCACTGAGATTAGAAGCTGTCATTTGCTGTCATTTTGCTAGCTTCACGAAAACTTTTCTAACCCTCTCTAGCAAAATATATTGCTACTGCTTTGCATTTCATTCACCACATAACTTCCATTAACTACCAGCAACCAGACTTCTTTGTGATGTTTTGTGCACCTGGTTTGCAGACGGGATGTAGTAACAGAAGCCAACAGAGCACACCCAGACTGCAGTATAGGCCAGAATGTTGGCTACTCTCAACTAATTTTATGTGTCTGTGGAAAACAGAGCTTTGAATTTCAAGCAGCTGAAGTTACTGTTTGCTGTTTCTCTATTCAACATTAACGTTGTTCTGTGCAAAGTCAGAAAAATAAAAGTGAATTTTCAAGATGTTGATAAAGACATCATTTAATTTCAGTCCTATTCCAATAACTATGAATTCATATGTTGAAATTAAAACTACATGGATCAAAGCCTCCCAATGATTTGGAGCTTTGTCGTTGACTTTGCATATGAACAGCATAATATCTGTCTAGTAATAATTTCACAGTAAAGGCTGAGGGCTCCTCTGGAAAAAAACAAACAAAAAAATGCCTTAATATTCTGCATTTTTATTTACCATTACTGTCTGTATTAGCTCAGAGAGTTGAAACATCTCCTTAAAGTAAGTCTTAAAGTTTCTTCCCTGCATGTGGCATGAGCTGCACATCTGTAACATGGCCAATAAATATTTGGGGAGAAAAAATGATGCCTTGTTTTTATTGTGAAATAAGACTCTCTTCATTCTTATTTCTCTCACATTAACATGTTTTGCCACATTCAAGATAGGTTTTCTGACAAGGAACTAGCCACAGAAGTTCGTCCTTGGGTCTTGCTTCTCTGGGATCTCTCTAGTAAGCCCTCCAGATGAAAGTGTCGACAACCTTTTTGCACACTATTCCAAGATAGGTCTTGTAGGATGAGTGGTGCAAGTTCTGCACAAGAGTGTGGGAAGAGTACTTTCTCAGCTTTGACTGGGGGGTAACACTGGACTCAAGATACAGATGGAGCAAAGAGCATGGCATAATTCCTCAAAGATCTCCAGCACAGCTGAGTTAAAATTGATGACTACAGGCCCCTTTCAGGTACATTACAAAAATCCTCACAACTTCAGCACTCCAAAATAAAATGCAAAAGGATATAGGAACTCTTGGACTTTATATGCTATCTCTTGACCCCCATGGACCTCAATTTAGAGAGGTCTAGGATCATGAAAACCATTCCAAAACTGCTTTTATAGCCACTATGTGGCACTCCAAGGAACTATCAGAATCTTCCCATAATAACAACAGACAATTTGGTCCAGAGTTTTGTTACTTCCCATAATGTCATCAAGAAGAATGAAATAAGGTTATTCAGGGAGACTGATTTCATGAGAGGGCTGGGGGACATGTAGAAATATTTAAAACTTAAGAAAACCAAACATTTTAAATGTTTTCTGTCATAGTTATGGCTACTTCATTTTGTGTGTGTGTGTGTATTTTGGTTTTTGGGGGGTTTTTGTTTGTTTTTGGTTTTTTTAGATCTTAATTGTAGTATAACTGCTTTACAATGTTGTGTTAGTTTCTGCTGTATAACAAAGTGAATTAGCTATATGTATACATATATCCCCATATCTCCTCCCTCTTAAGCCTCCCTCCGACCCTCCCTATCCCACCCCTCTAGGTGGTCACAAAGCACCGAGCTGAGCTCCTTGTGCTATACGGCTGCTTCCCACTAGCTATCGATTTTACATTTGGTAGTGTATATATGTCCATGCCACTCTCTCACTTCGTCCCAGCTTCCTCTTCCCCTGCTGTGTCCTCAAGTCCATTCTCTTCGTCTGCGTCTTTATTCCTGCCTTGCCACTAGGTTCATCAGTACCGTTTTTTTAGATTCCATATATATATGCATTAGCATATGGTATTTGTGGCTACTTAGTTTTAAAATTAAATAGTTTAGCTGAAAAAAGATTTAATACTCTTTTTAATTTTTTTCTACCTAACGAACAGATATAGAAGTAGAAAAGTTGCTTGACTATACAACAAAATGAAATGTATAGCATTTCCTCTAACATTGATTTTATCATTTAAGAAATAATTAGAATTTTTCTTCTAGAGAACAGACTTTGATAGAAATGTCAAAAGATTTTTGCTAACTTTATCTTTTAATCTTAGTTTTTGTGGCAATTATTCCCAGACCTTATCGTGGTTTCCTGCACAAAATGATACCCTTAAGCATAGCAGACTTACATTTACTACAGGCTCAAGACAATAAAAAGTCAACAGCAGGAGAAAATATGCTTTATATGTTCAGTTAACTTTACACACAACTGGAAAATATTGGCAAGTGGCACTTAATTATGTTACTATAGTTTCTTTAATAGATCTCAAAAATTGCCAACCTTAAGAGATTATTAATTTCTAGTTATTTAGAGATAGAATAACTATTTCTATTGTTAAAGCCTTCAAATAAGTCTCTGTATTTATGATTTGAAAATTTCTTCCCTATTCAATGTTGTAGCATTGTCACTCTATTTTTTAACTTACAGTAACTTCAAATATAAAATGAAGGAATATTTATTTTATTTGAGATACATAAAAATATAAATAAACTAGACATGAGTAATTCTAATTTCTTTAGCAGGTTGATTTGGGCATTGTATTTGTTTAATACCATTCAGATCTGAAATCTTTCCATTGATGACAGAATATTTACACACTAGTTATATATTGCAATCTATCAAAGTACTTTAAAACTTGGCTGCTTAAAACAACAGACACTTATTTTCTTACACTTCTGTGGGTTAGAAATTTAGAGGTGGCTTCACTAAGTGTTTCTGGCTCAGGTTCTCCCGTGAGACTACAGGTAATAAGTCAGCCAGGGCTGCGGTCACCTGAACACTCAGCTGGAGCTAGCGTTCCAAGATGGCTCACTCCTTTGCCTACTGGCAAGAGGTCTCAGTTCCTCACTGGTTACTGGCAGAAAGCCTCAGGTTTTTGACACATGGGTTTTTCCATAGGGCTTCTTGAGCGTACTTATGACATGGCAGCTGGCTTTCCCCAAAGCAAGTCATATAAGAAAGCAAAAGGAAGCCCCGATGTCTTTTATCACTTAGCTTCAGAAGTTACATTCCATCATTTCCACAATATTCTATAGCTTACAAAACTTACCTCTATTTAACATGGGAGGGGACTATACCAGAGTGTGAATACAGGAGATAAAGATTATTGAGATGAGCTACAACAATCTAGTCCAGCAAAGAAATAAAAAAAAACACACAAGAAAGAATTTCCATACACATGAAAGTTGGACTGCAAGGTCATAAACAGTAAAAATTTCACATCATGACTAGTTGGCACATTTTAGTATTTAAATGTTTCTGGGAATACTACACAAAAACTACTCATTCTTTAAATAAAGCCCAAATGCAAGTGACCAAAACCATGTGGAATTCTAGGACATGTACCTGCCTTTTATTCATTTATCTTAATTTCATTTCTCTTAAATCTTTCAATAATTGAAATTTATCATAATTGCTGCTTGGATTTCTTAATTCCTCTAAACACTCTAATCCCCCTCTAAACACTAAGAAGACACAGAATAGCATGTATAAGAGGAACCTCATGACATTTTGCAAAACAGAAATTAAATTCAAATGATAGAAACAATCAGTTGTTACCATTTGAATTGTAAGCTGACAGTGCTGTGGCTAGACAACTAAAAGTAAGATTTGTAAACCACAATCTGAGTTTGTACATATATAAACGAAACCTCTGCTAGAAATGCCATATGTGTACCCTACGTGTAATAGAGACCATAAGGAGGTGTAAACAAAAAGCATTTTTGCAGTTTCTCAGTCCTCTTAGATAACTGACTCATTGGTCCTACTTCTTTTTTGACAAGAAATCTTCAAAGAAAATATCATGCTTGGTTTTATTCTCCCAGGACTGACTTTCTGGTTACACTGAAGGATGTTTACTGCCAGAATGACTGTGTCCCTTGATGAAATTAAATAGTGACTCCCAGCGCCCAAGAAATGAGAGTGAGAAACATATGAATGGTGAGGTCAAATACTTTATTAGCCTATGGTCTGCCCTTTGTGACAAAGGCCAGAAGGCAGCACATAGCCTTAAATTAGGCATAGACATCAAACTGAAGGGAAGCACAGTGAATCTAAGTGCAAAAATGGTAATTGAGCCCAGCAGAATGAAAAAAGACTGAGAAGGGAATGAGCTGAAAGTGAGGAGAAACAGCAACTTGGATAAGCTGAAGTTACATGGGACCATGAACATACTATAAAACTTCAGGTGGGGAAAATGAAAAAAATAAAAAACAACAAGAGTGTAGGAGAAGAGGCAAAAAGAATTTCATTGGCGTTTACATCCAGCGCAGCAGCTACTGAGAAATATACTGCAGCACAGCAAGTACATGAAGAGAGATACTCATCCACACACAGGCAGAGCTGAGGCAGAAGAAAGTCTTGGGGTTATAGCTGGCTAGAGTCAGAACTGAGGACTGGAGTTAGAGATAAATCCTGGCTTGTATTTAGGTAGTGCTCAGCCTCATCTAGAAGGACATCTTTCAGGTATGTGTTGGGGGCATGGGTAGAAGGAGGTTGGGGTGTAGGAGGCAGTTGGCAGTAGAGAAGGAGCTGGGGGTAAAGTTTGGCCCCCAAGGAGCATCAGGCATCACAAATGGAATAAAAGAGGTTGGAGAAGAGAGCCCAGGCAAGTTTTAAAAATCACACTCTTCTAGTTTTTATTCACATAGACACAATGACAGAGCTCCATTACCAAATTCACCTAATGGCACAGAGCAGCTTATCACAAGATGACCCATGAATCAAGAAACCATGAATCAAACATTAATTATCCATGACAAGAGAGACTATAGGATTCATAATGCCAAGGTGTCTTTACTGAGATCCTGAATTTGCAAAGTCCCACCAGATATGAAGTTACATGAATGAATATAGCATATTACCAGGCACTCTACAGATTCTACTGAGCTATCTTTTTACTTGTATTTCTTACTTTCCTATGACTTAAAAATTATGAGAGGGCTTCCCTGGTGGCGCAGTGGTTGGGAGTCCGACTGCCGATGCAGCGGACACGGGTTTGTGCCCCGGTCTGGGAAGATTCCACATGCTGCGGAGCGGCTGGGCCCGTGAGCCATGGCCACTGAGCCTGCACGTCCGGAGCCTGTGCTCCGCAACGGCAGAGGCCACAACAGTGAGAGGCCCGCGTACCGCAAAAAAAAAAAAAAAAAAAAGAAAAAAAGAGAAAAAAGTTAACGCTACCCTTGGGCAGTTTTAGTAGGCGGCTGAAAAAAATGTGAGTGGGGCTTAACCATGTAGTAATCAAGGATGTGGCTCAAAATATAGAGGTGGAATAAACTGAAGAGCCAAGTAGCTCTATAAATCTGTGGTTCTACTGACCACATGAGAGCACCAGTTGATATAAACAGTGCACTTTTAATCTTCTGAAGTACTTCCACATATTTTCCATATTCCATTTCATAGCCTTACAACAGTCCTGGTGTAAGTCGGGTAGGTATATCTGTTCCTTTAGCTGGAGAAATAGACTCACAGAGGATAAATGATTTATATAAGCTGGTACGTGACAGAGCCATGGTATACAAGTCCCCTGATCCCAGTCTGATATTTGTCTCCCATAGACCAGAGCTTTAGGAACTTTAATACTTACAAATCACTGGGAATCTTGAACTCTAGATTCTGATGTAGTAGGTCCAGAGTGGGTCCTAATACTGTGCACTTCTAATAAGTTCCCAGGTGATATCGATGCTGCTAGTCTGTAGTTCTACACCAGAGTGCATCTAATTCAATAATCTCTTAATTAAATGGCTGCACATCAATTGTTTTTTTTTTTTTAAACAGGGATTCACTCAGGCTTCAGTTCCCTGCCAGCCCACAGAATTATTCAAACAAGCCAGTAATACCCTCCTGTGGGAAATGAGCCTTCCACCCTTTGGATCCGACACAGCCTGCCTCCCACAGCTCCTGCTTGTACACTGTTCCCGAGTGCAACTCCTCACTGGCAGTGCCTGGTATGTGGTGTCTTCCTCTGGGCTGTGAGTACAGGTGACTAATAAACTGCTGTCAATCACTGAATCAATCAATCAGTCAGGGATTCAAGAGCCCTAGCCCAGAGGATTTAGCAGGTCTGACACAGAGCCCTGACATCGGCATTTTTTGTAAAGTTCCACATGTGACTTTGATTCATAACCATGGCTTAGAACTTTTGCACACTAAGAAGTCACAGCACCTGTAATGTACATTTTTAAAATTTAAAGTGAGTATTTTCGTTGCTTTATACTGACTCTAGTTCCATCTTAATAAGCAAGAGAACTGTTTAGTATGTTTATAGAATATTGAACTTTATTTCTTTCTGATTTCTCCCTCCCATCTTTTGATCTTTTGTTTCTCTAGTTCCCAAAGTACAAAATATCATAGCACTCTATAATGTCACAAGATGTCAGTTTCACTCATTTTTGTTTAAAATAACATCACTTACAAATTTCAATCCCCATTTTCTTTGATCTTTTAAGATGTCTACGCTTCTTGGAGAATTTATTGTCAGGTGTAATCTTCATTATAAGGCACATTTTAGAGGTCTTTACAGAGATAAGGAGGAAGTGTTCAAGAAATAAAAATTGTTTCAAGAATTACATTTTGGAAGAGGAAAAAAAACTAACATCTGAATGACAAAGAGTTGGCAACCTTACTGCCACAATTAAGCTTCCCAAGTGAGCACATGGCAAAGACAGGTTGAGATAAGAGCAGGAACTGATAGAAGGCGTGAGGGATGATGTGCCACGCTGGTCTTGCATGTGGTCTTTGGAACTTTGATAATCCAGCAAGTGATCTTCCAGGTTTTACACTCTGAGGGGCAGGTTAAGAGCAGTCTAAAGATGCAGTTTTCTTTGTAAGGATGACCTTGGCTTTCAAATCGCTAAACTCAACTGTAGCCCATGTTTACTCCTCAGATTAAAGCAAACAAAGGTGGTGGCCACAGGGTGTAGGATTCTAGAATAACAGCCCAAGGTTCTTCTCACCCCAAAACCCCCCAACCACAATCTCAATATCTTCATGTTATTGCTTTTGGGTCCTTATGAGATAATGTCCCTAGAGCAGAAATCAGTTCTCAGTTTACACTATTCTTAATGTCTGTAAGTTTTTCACAGCACAGCCTAACCAAAAGAAACATTAATAGTTCTATTTATTAAGCAGTTAGGTCCAAACAATTTTTAAGTACTTATATCCCAACAATTCCGTGACTGCTGAGCACAGCACAACTTCTCAAACCTTAGAATCAGTGGGACACTGCAACCTTCATTTTGTGTTCTGAAATGATTTTTACATGGTCCTTGCTTTTTATCACATAAAACCTAGCTTCACAAAAATATGACATGAACCAATGGAACATAGCAATCTAATGTTCAAACTGTTAATTCATGTAGGGTCCAAAATAGATTACTGTATTTCCCTTGACATTTTAAAATATTTAGTTATGTCCCTACACATCTTCTACAGCACCCTGCAATGCCTTAGCACAAAATTTGGGAATAATGGCACACAAATTTGAAGTCCAAGACTCATATTTCCGGTCATAGCTGTTGAGACTTTTGGCCACGACTTATGGGTGAAGTCTCTTAATTACTGTAAGCTAAGCTTCAGTTTCTTCATGTTAAAATAGAAACAATTTTCAGTGTTCTAAGAGGGGACACAACCAAAAGTACTTTGTATGTAGAAATGCTAAAGATGTAGAGTGTTCTCTTAAAAGTGAGTTGGTCAAAGGTAGTGAATTTTAAACTCTTACTTTCTTGAATATAGAATCCCTTCTTCAAATAAAACATCCCTAAGATGCAAAACACACATTTTAAAAACATAGATATCCCATTGAAAAAGGCATGCTGATCATTTTCCTCAGACCCATTCCTCATCCTCTTCATGCACTGCTCTGTTTTCCAAGGGGGATAGACACGCATTATGTTTCCTAGACCTTCCTGCAAACTGGCTTCCCACTGAGCTCATCTTATAGGCTACTGGAGGGAGAATCCAAGGTATTCCCCCAACTCTGTCTCGCAGGGCATCTTCAGTAGTCCTGTTTTCAGGGCCCCATGAAAGGGCCCCTCCTGCGAAGTTCTCATTCCTATCACATGGCCTCAGCTCTCCTTCCAAATCCCCTCCAGCCCTGTGAGTAATGGTGGATTCCTGAAGTTGCCTACCTTGGAGTTGTCTCAAATTTCCTGAGTTGCTCTTCTTGCTTGTAGATAATTTTCTGTATTACATTTTCTACATCAAATTTCTTGCTGTTGGTCTTATATTCATGACTGGTCTCTGGCTGATACTAAGGTATGAACAGCCCAGAGACGATGTGCCTCTTGGCCTTAGATTTCCTGACATGGTCTTTTTCTTTTTTTTTTAATTTTATTGGAGTATAGTTGCTTTACAATGTTGTGTTAGTTTCTACTGTACAGCAAACTGAATCAGCTACACATATACATATATCCCCTCTTTTCTGGATTTCTTCCCATTAGATCACACAGAGCATTAAGTATAGTTCCCTGTGCTATACAGTAGGTTCTCATTAGCTACCTATTTCAAACATAGTATCAATAGTGTATATGTGTCAATCCCAATCTCCCAATTCATCCCACACTCCCTTACCCATTGGTAACCATATGTTTGTTCTCTACGTCTGTGTCCCTAATTCTGCTTTGCAAATAAGATCCTCTATACCAATATTTCTAGATTCCACATGTATGCTTTAATATATGATATTTGTTTTCCTCTTTCTAACTTACTTCACTCTGTATGATAGTCTCTAGGTCTATCCATGTCTCTACAAATGACCCAATTTTGTTCCTTTTTATGGCTGAGTAATATTCCATTGTATATATATACCACATCTTCTTTATCCATTCATCTGTCGATGGGCATTTAGGTTGTTTCCATGTCCTGGCTACTGTAAATAGTGCTGCAATGATCATTGTGGTACATGACTCTTTTTGAATTATGGTTTTCTCTGGGTATATGCCCATAGTGGAATTGCTGGGTCATATGGTAGTTCTTACTTTTTAAGGAACCTCCATACTGTTCTCTATAGTGGCTGTATCAATTTACATTCCCACCAACAGTGCAATAGGGTTCCCTTTTCTCCACACCCTCTCCAGCATTTATTGTTTGTCGATTTTTTGATGACGGTCATTCTGACCGGTGTCAGGTGATACCTCATTGCAGTTTTGATTTGCATTTCTCTAATGATTAGTGATGCTGAGCATCCTTTCATGTGTTTGTTGACAATCTGTATATCTTCTTTGGAGAAATGTCTATTTAGCTCTTCTGCCCATTTTTGGATTGGATTGTTTGCTTTTTTTGATTTTGAGCTGCATGTGCTGTTTGTGTATCTTGGAGATTAATCCTTTGTCAGTTGCTTCGTTTGCAAATATTTTCTCCCATTCTGAGGGTTGTCTTTTTGTCTTGTTTATGGTTTCCTTTGCTGTGCAGAAGCTTTTAAGTTTCATTAGGCCACATTGGTTTATTTTTGTTTTTATTCTCATTACTCTAGGACGTGGGTTAAAAAAGATCTTGGTGTGATTTATGTCAAAGAGTGTTCTGCCTATGTTTTCCTCTAAGAGTTTTATGGTGTCTGGCCTTACATTTATGTCTTTAATCCATTTTGAGTTTATTTTTTGTATGGCGTTAGGGAGTGTTCTAATTTCATTCTTTTATATGTAGCTGTCCAGTTTTCCCAGCACCACTTGAAGAGGCTGTCTTTGCTCCATTATATATTCTGGCCTCCTTTGTCATAGATTAGGTGACCATACGTGCGTGGGTTTATCTCCAGGCTTTCCATCCTGTTCCATTGATCTATATTTCTGTTTTTGTGCCTGTACCATACTGTCTTAATTACTGTAACCCTGTAGTATAGTCTCAAGTCAGGGACCCTCATTCCTCCAGCTCCATTTTTTTTTTTTTTTTTCTCAAGACTGCTTTTGCTATTTGAGGTCTTTTGTGTTTCCATACAAATTGTAAAATTTTTTGTTCTAGTCCTGTGAAAATGCCATTCGTAATTTGATTGGCATTGAATCTGTAGATTGCTTTGGGTAGTACAGTCATTTTCACAATATTGATTCTTCCAATCCAAGGACATGGTATATCTCTCCATCTGTCTGTGTCATCTTTGATGTCTTTCATCAGTATCTTATAGTTTTCTTCGTACAGGTCTTTTGCTTCCTTAAAAGGACCAAACACCACGATCAACTGGGATTTATCCCAGGGAGGCAAGGATTCTTCAATATATGCAAATCAAACAATGTGATACACCATATTAACAAATTGAAAAATAAAAACCATATGATCATCTCAATAAATGCAGAAAAAACTTCTGACCAAATCCAACACCCATTTATGATAAAAACTCTCCAGAAAGTGGGCATAGAGGGAACCTACCTCAACATAATAAAGGCTATATATGACAAACACACAGCAAACATTATTCTCAATGGTGAAAAACCAAAAGCATTTCCTCTAAAATCAAGAAGACAAGAATGCCCAGTCTTGCCACTATTATTCAACATAGTTTTGCAAGTCCTAGCCATGGCAATCAGAGAAGAAAAAGAAATAAAAGGAATCCAAACAGGCAAAAAAGAAGTAAAACTGTCACTGTTTGCAGATGACATGATACTATACATAGAAAATCCTAAAGATGCCACCAGAAAACTGCTAAAGCTAATAAATGAATTTAGTAAAGTTGCAGGATACAAAATTAATACACAGAAATCTCTTGCATTCCTGTACACTAACAACAAAAGATCAGAAAGAGAAATTAAGGAAACAAGCCCATTTACCACTGCAAAAAATAAAATAAAATAAGATAACTCGGAATAAACCTACCTAAGGAGGCAACTGACATGGTCTTCTTCAGGCACATCTGAAAAACACCGTAAGGCTCATTCCTTACTCTATCACTAAACAGCTGTGTAATCTTGGCCGAGCCATGGAACATCTCTGAGCCCCACTCCTCACTCTGTAAGGATCATACTATCTTGACTTTTTATAGTAAATGAAAAATATTTGGGGATGATTTAAAATGTGAGACTGACCTTTTATTACATCCCTAGACTTTGTGTATTTGGATGAAGGGTTTATATTTAAATATAAAAATGGTGTTGATTTCCCAGGAACCCCCAAAATATACCTTGTCTTCTCCCCCATAACCTAAACCTAGCTTTGAAGGAAATTCTGAACTATTCTTTTAAACAGTAAGATTGAATAAGGATTAATGGACTTCCATCAACTGTAGCAAATTATAACAGATCTTGGCTACAGCTACTGATTCATGTTACTATTCTGATCTTAGTGTTTATGCCCAAAAACCCACACTGGTATTGTGCTCATTCCTTCTTGTACTGTGGTTTCAGCACTTCCAGAGTGCTTTTAGGCATTCCTAATGCAAATTTTAGGTTCATGTACTTAGACATAATTACCTTTGGTTGCAAGGAGGATGCATACATGACAGAGGATAGAATTAGACAATTATGGTTTGAGAATTGCTGCTCCAAATAGAAGAGTTGAATTGTATATGTTTGTAAATAATTGTGACTTAGTGTGTATTGTAGGCTTTGTTTTTCCTCAAAAAAAAAAAATTTCTTAAGTTTCACATTCTGGGGGTTTCCCTGGTGGTGCAGTGGTTCAGAATCTGCCTGCCAATGCAGGGGACACGGGTTTGAGCCCTTGTCCGGGAAGATCCCATATGCCGCGGAGCAGCTAAGCCCATGTGCCACAACTCCTGAGCCTGCGCTCTAGAGCCCACGAGCCACAACTGCTGAGCCCACATGCCACAACTATTGAAGCCCGCACACCTAGAGCCCATGCTCTGCAACAAGAGAAGCCACCTCAATAAGAAGCCCGTGCACTGCAACCAAGAGTAGTCCCCGCTCGCCGCAACTAGAGAAAGCCTGCACACAGCAACGAAGACCCAATGCAGCCAAAAATAAATAAATTTAATAAATTAAAAAAAAAAAAGTTTCACTTTCTGGTTTGCTGTAACATCAACTCTGTCTGGTAGAAAGAAGACATTTGGACCAGTGTCACTACCGCACAGTCTGATTTATGACTGAGAATAGTGACTAAGCAATCTATAGCAATATTGAATATATTGTGTTGTGATTGCCTCTTTACTTATCAGCCTGGCCCATAGGCTATTATAAACTTGAAAGGCAGCAGGACTGAGTCTTTTTCAACATGCATTTCCGATGCCAGAACCGTTGACTGGTACACGGTAGTTTTCAAGACAAATGAGATGAATTAATGAATGAAAGGCTGGATTAAGACCAACTGATGCCCTCAGCCTAGTCCAACAATGGTGCCCTCTCAGTCCTTCCACTGCTCAAAATAAAGAGCTTAAAGATCATTTACACAAATCAGCTGGTGAGTTGAATGCTAGCCAGACTCACCAGCTATGTTTATATTGGATATAAGTGAAAGTCTCAAGCTATGAGATGGAAAAAACTGTGATATCTGACAACAGCTTCAAACCAAACTTTTAAATTTAAGTCACTCATCATGACAAAGAAAATGTTTAATAATACAGATTAAAGCAAAACATGGCAATAACCCCCCAAAATTGGACTAAAGTCAAGGAAGGCAGTGAAATAGTTAAAGAAAAGATAGCTGGGGTGGAGAGAAACGTGTAGTACTCACCTTTCCTTGCTACACCTCCTTACTTTGCTGAATGGTTAATCCAGGGTTGAATGAATGGCAGAAAATGCAGACCTGACTAATGTTTAAAAAAGTCTCCTTTACATGTTCCCCCATCTGATTCTCCTAAAATACCTTAAGCCTCAGTTCACAGTTCCATTTCATGACTCTTCTTTCTTCATATGTCTAGCCCCCTTTCCCAATCCTATGACATCGCTCCTGACTAGGACTTTTCCTATTCTAGCCTTCTGCACTCTGCACTCCCACCACCCAAGACTTTGTCTCTCAGAATTGGTCCTCTAGTTGTCTAGTCAACCACTTTGCTGCTTGATGTGCACAGCACTTTGTGAAAAGCATGGTAAACCTACAATATATTTAAAAATAGCAATTTCCCTATTTTGAAAAAAGTTATCTAGTTTGGTGACCAAGCACACATGCATAAATATATTCTAGGTCTCAGTCTCCTCATTATTATAACAACAGTAAAGAGTAGGTCTTTCTTGCTCTGTTATTCTTTGAATAAAAGACTTAGAAATAAACAAATCACCAAGTCCCAATTGATACAGTACTTGCAAATTGATATATAGATGGAAAGTTTTAAGGGATACAAAGTCTAGCCAGAGTCATAGTTAAATGGGTTAGACAGACTTCTGAGAAGAAGGTACATTTTGAATAATACTGGATGACTACGATTTTAGGAATGGAAAGCCTTTATGAAGTCTTTCCTCCCACATCCCCATTATCCAGTTCTATCAGATCTTAATATTATTGCATACTTTTCTCAAATATTTTATTTTTAAGAAACAATGGTGGTTCCTAGGATCTTGATTCTATTCCCCTTCCTCCTTCTCCACTGGATAAATTAACTGGAAAAAGAATTAATTAACTGAGGTATAGGCATACTGTGGAATACTCTACAATAGTTACAAGAAATAAACTAAATATCAACCTGAATAAATTTTTTAAATATAATGAACAGTTAGGTTGATTCCAGTTGTTCACCACTACAAGCACTGTTCAATAAACAGTCACGTGCACATTTCCTATACACAGGTGCAAGAGTTTCTCAAGAGCATATGTTCAGAAGGGAAATTTGTGCATTTTAAAGGATATGTACATTTTCAGCTTACTAAATATGTTAAAATCTCTCCAAGTGGTTTTTGGCCAGTTAGTAGCATATGAAAGTTTTCATTTCTCCACATCCTAAGTGACATTTGGTAATATAAGAATTTCAATTTTCGACAATCTAATAGTTGTAGAATGGTATCTCTCTTTTATTTTTATATACATTCTCTGATTATTTGTGAAGTAGTACATTAGTTTCTAAGTTTATTGGTTGTTCTATAGATTGCCTATTATATCCTTTTCATATTTTTCAGTTGTTTTTTATGTTGATTTGTAGGACGTAGTTATATATCATAAATAATAATATTTTGCTGGCTATATGTATTTAAAATAACTTGGTTTATTAGGTCTATGGTTGTTTAGAATTTGTTCTTTTGGGTATAGTCAAATTTGACTATTGTTACATTATGGTTTGGGAGTTTTGTATCTTCTATAAGAAATCCTCTCCTGTATTTGGTTCTAATTAAAAGTTAAAAAAAATAGATCTTTAATCTACCTATAGCTTCCTTTATATGGTGTGACATAGGAATCTACTTTGTTTTTCTATATGAAAAAACAATTTTCACAACACTGTATTTATTGACACTGCTTTATATTCTGCCTCTAATCTACTCCTAAAAGTGATCTTTCCAGAAAACTGCAGCACATTCTAAAGGAGATATCCTCTCTTTTCAGCTACGTTTTAAACAGAAGTAGCTAGAGGAATTTAATGTATTACTGCCTGTGTGTATATTTCAGAGGCAATGAACTACCTGAAATCTTATTTTAAAAATATTCATGATGAGATAGTACTGGACTGGAGAGCAAAGGGGGAAGAAAAAGTATTAAAGATGCTGGGGTCCCTTAGGCATAACTCAGCTACAGAGGTCACCCCCAGCCACATGCTAGGACCTAGGACCACCATACTGGGGCATAACCAGAGTCTCTCACTTGTGCCATGAGTAGACCTTGGGTTTCTAGTGACTCTCTGAAATGCGTCCCTAGGACCTCATCTTTACCCTGCACTTATCTTTGGCCCACAATCCAGCAGTCCATGACAACCTCCAGATCAGCACTTTTCTGGAAGCAACACCAGAGAGACATGTTAAAGGTATTTCAGTGTGCAGCCATCTTCAGGGGGACATAGCCTGCTATCAGCTCACTGCCCTCAGGTTGGCAGCTCACTGTGATGTTTCACTGAAGGAAGCAGAACACATACTGAATGGAGTGCTTTCTTCTGGGAAACATTGGATCATCTATCAGGGAAAGAGAAATGACAGTACAAACTAATCACCAAACTGTCTCCAGCAAGCATCTCTGAGGAAGCCAGTGGACAGGAAACAGATGGGCATTACTGAATTATCTCAGATAATAAAGGAGGGGCTGTTAATATAATCAGAGGAGCCTGCAAAATTGCTGTTTAAAAAAACAAAAATTCTGAGCTCAGGTAGTAAAGAGACATATGAAAGCAGTAATCCCTGGGTTCTTTTTTTCACTTTAACACTCCTATAATTTAAAAAAATTTTAATGGATTTTTATATTCAAGACCTGGAAAAACAAAGGTCCTCCTAAGCTGAGAGCAAATGCTTCCAGTGTTCGCCTGAAGCCATTCCTTTTATTGGAGGAGTTACAGCCCCTCAAGAAGAAGGGGTTTATAATGGAAAAAGTGAGACATCGTCAACCATAATGAAGCTTAGAAAATAAATAATAAAAACCCTGTTAATGCCTGACACTTTATGTTTCTAAGGAAAACCCCTGCCTTTTATCTAAAATGAGATAGTTGCTTAGGAAATGGATAAACCCCAGGCTGACCTGCTCACAGTGGTCTGTTCCCTTCAGAATATTCCTCCAAGACAAAGCTTTTTATGAGAAAGACAAGCATATATTTAACATGATTCTTTTACTTTACCTTATTACCCTTCCGGGAAAATAGTTCCTTGATGTATGTTAGATTTCCCTTACTTTCAATCTCCCAGATAAATGCAGCAGAAACCCTTTCAGCAAAGTCTCCAGTGAAGAGAGGAATGTGTTTTTTTCAGCTGAATCCTACAATGTTTGAATGCAGGAAGAGGAAACAACATAATTCCCAGGGCCCAGTTCTTCCTGGAGTAAATGGAGTTTCTGCGTGTAGATTCCTCCGTAAGTGAGTGTATGAGTTCTTGGGGCAACGGTACTCTTTAGAACAGTATATGGAAATAAGTACTCAATTCAAATCCTCATGGAGCTGGGTACAGTAGACATGGCAGTATATGTGAAACTACCCCTGTCCTCAAGGGACTCCTATTCCAGTGAGAGGAGTCAGGCATTAAACACTATTGCTCACAATTATTAAACACTTTATGTATGCTTTCCACTAGGTTTAACTCTTCACACAGATTTTATTCTGTAACCTGCACATCAGTCCCAACGAGGTAGGAACTATTATTATGACTACGTTTTAAGATGCTGAATCAGTCTCCAAAGGATTAATGAGCCTCCCCAGAGGCACTGGGCAGGACCAGGAACCAAGGGTTATGTCATTTCCCTGCTGGGCATACAGCAGGCAAAAATTTATACATTTGCCCAGTTCTACAAGCTGGAATTTGTACTGGTGGAAATAGACCCTTGTTGTTTTTAATTTAAATGTGATAATACCAACAACTGCAGTCAGTTCAGAAAACTTCACTCCCCATCAGTAAGCTGTGGTGAGTAGTATAAATGTAGTGAAATGCCCTGCAGTATTGGTATCGGGGCTCATGCCAGGGCACCCTCTCCATAGAACCTATATAGTACTAGTTTCCCTTAGTGAGATCCAAGACAAGCCAACGTTAATTTTTACTCAAATAAATTCATACTAAGATAGTGGTGATTTGTGTATTGAAAATAAGGTGATGCCAATCCACCCTATCACTCATGAAGTGAATTCCTATTATTTCTCATCCTCTCTTACACCCCAGTTGTTTCTCTGCCTTAATACTGTTATAGAACAATAAGCTTTCTGCATAAACTGCATTGGTTTTTATTTAAAGTAGAGTTTGGTCCCCCACCACATTCTAAATCCTGATGTTGCTGTGTTTGTAAATTGTTTTAGGATATACTTCACATTCTAGCCTGCGCTTAAGTTATGTTTTGTACTTATCTTATTCTTCTATTAAATTTTAGGCTTGAAGGTGAGCACAATGTGTTATTCATTGCTGAGTTTTGAAAAGTTTCTGGGTACCAGGCAAGGTGCCCAACTAAAAAGTTTAACTGTAATTATTTAGGAAAATTTTTATAATGAGGATACTTAGCAGTCTTAAAATGACTGCATGTAGTTCTACAAAATTTTCATCATTGTGACTAAGTAAATAGAATTAAAAGAATAAGTCTTCTCTTTCTTCTCTCTCTACTCCTACTCCTTCCTTCCGAGGTAACTGGTGCTCCAAGTTTAGAGTAAATCCTTCAGCCCTTTATCAGTGTATTCACATGCACATATTTATGATAATATATCAATTAAAAATAAAAAGTGCTGAGTGATTAATATGTGCCTCACACTATGCTAATCATTTTACATATTTTAATTCATAATTCCTATAACAACCCTATTAGGTACACACTAACACTCATTTTACAGATAAGTAAATTGAGGCACTGAAAGTTTAGAAAACTTGTGCAAGGTCTCTCAGGTAAGTGAAGGAAACAGAATTCAAGCCTAGGCAGTCTGATGCACAGCTCAAACTCTCAATCATGAGCAGACCATTTTTAACTGTTGCAGATTCCTACACATTTGGGAGATATTATAATGGAATAGTTTTGTTTTGTTTTGTTTTGTTTTTGCGGTACGCGGGCCTCTCACTGTTGTGGCCTCACCCGTTGCGGCCTCTCCCGTTGCGGAGCACAGGCTCCGGACGCGCAGGCTCAGCGGCCATGGCTCACGGGCCCAGCCGCTCCGCGGCATGTGGGATCCTCCCGGACCGGGGCACGAACCCGTGTCCCCTGCATCGGCAGGCGGACTCTCAACCACTGCGTCACCAGGGAAGCCCCTGGAATAGGTTTTAAAAAATATTTTCATAAGGAAAAATTTAAATGTATAACAAGAATCAAAAAATAGTATAATGAACCCCTACATATCCATTGCACAAATTCAACAGTTGTCATCTCACAGCCAATCATGTTCAAACCACATCCTGTATCATTCCCCCAATGCTGGATTATTTTGAAGGAAATTCTTTGACATATCATTCTATACAGTATGCATCTCTAAAACATAAGGTCTTAAAAAAAAATAACCATGATACAATTACCCCACTTTAAAAAATTGACAATAATCCCTTCAAATCAGCAAGTATTTCATAGGTGTTCAAATTTCTGATTTTCTCATAATTTTTTATAGGTTATTCAAATCTGGTTCTCAATAAGGTCCATAGAGTTTAACTGGTGGATATGTCTCTTAAATCTCTTTAACTTAGATGTTCTTTCTTTCTCTTGCTTCTGTTTTCCTTCTAATGTATTTGTTGAAGAAAACACCTTCTTGGTCCTGTAGTATCTCCAGGGTAGATTTTACTGATTGCACTCCTGTGGTGCTTTCTCATATTCTTCTCTGTCCTTTTATTTCCTATAAATTGGCAGTTAAGTCTAGAGTCTTTTTTTTTTTTTTAATATTTATTTATTTATTTGGCTGCACCGGCTCTTAGTTGCAGCACACAGGATCTTCACTGCCGCGTGCGGGATCTTTAGCTGTGGCACGCAGGATCTAGTTCCCCCACCAGGGATTGAACCCCAGCCCCCTTCATTGGGAGCATGGAGTCTTAACCACTGGGCCACCAGGGAAGTCTCAAGTCTAGAGTCTTGATCACATTTAGGTTTGATTTGTGGGGGGGGTGGGGTGGTCAAGAATACTTAATGGGTTTTGTTTTGTACTTCTATCAGGTGGCACATAATTTCTGTTTGTCACTCTTTGCGTTAGCAGCCACCGATGTTCATTCCCTAGACATCATTTCATTAGAGGTTACAAAATGTTGATACTGTAATTTGATGTTCCTTTCTTCATTTATTGCTTCAAAATATTCTGGAAACTTTTCCTCATTAACTAGTTAGTTCCCTCATTTTATTTACCAGTTTTTAAAATAATGAATTGGTTTCCTGGCATGATATTAAATTGAAGACTGAAATATATTTCGGTATTAATGTGAGCTTATGGATTTAAGCATATTCGATGTTTGGAATCATTATTATTCAGCCTCAAATACTTCCAGCTTTGACCAGGACACATCTTCAAATGGTCTCCTTTTGATGTGAGCTTAGTAGTCTTTGATAACTTTCTTGCTGTTTGATATAACAAGATGCTCCAGGCTTAACTTATACATTTCCTGGAAATCAGCCACCTATCCAAGGAATCCTGTTTTATTTTACTGGGAAATGTTATTTAGAGACCAGAGTATGGATGATAGTATTGCTTATTGCTACAGAGTTGGTCATTCTTTCTAGATTTTTTTCAGTTGGTGGAGCTAGGTTTCATATTTGTTTTCAAGCTAAAATACAACTTTATAGTGATACTTTTAATTCAAACTCAAGATAATAGAGTTTTAGGGCTTCCCTGGTGGCGCAGTGGTTGAGAGTACGCCTGCCGATGCAGGGGACGCGGGTTTGTGCCCCAGTCCGGGAGGATCCCACATGCCGCGGAGCAGCTGGGCCCGTGAGCCATGGCCGCTGAGCCTGCGCATCCGGAGCCTGTGCTCCGCAACGGGAGAAGCCGCAACAGTGAGAGGCCCGCATACCGCAAAAAAAAAAAAAAAAAAAAAAAAGATAATAGAGTTTTAATTAACCTCTTTGTTATTATAGCTATTTCTTCTTTCTCACATGCTAAAACCCCTAGATTCCATAAACATCAACATAATAACTCCTTTATTTTATTCTAGATCACATACACAACAATCTCAGAACAATACTACAGTAGATGGCTGTCACTGATAGCCCCAATTCGTCACCAACCTCTTATATCTACACATTTTGCTGTTTAAACTTTTTTCATTCTTACTCTGGACCCACCTAATGATTTTCAGGGGCCAAGAGAGTTTCAGCAACCATGAAACAAAGAGAGGCTAGAAAAAATTCTTGTGTGTGTCTGCTTTCCTCCTTGCACTTCTGTGATGCCTCAAGAACATGCCTGGGCTAGCCTGCAGGAGCTACCAGGGGCCAATGGACCCACATCGACTCTGTTATCTGCCTCTGCCAAGCCATTCTAGATTAGTCAACAGCCAGCTAATCCTCACCTTGAGCTCACCAAGGATAGCAGAACCATCTATCCAACCGAAAAGTGATTACATATTCATAAGGCCAGAACATAGAAGCTCAACTCTGCAGACTTGTGAGATAAATAAATATTACTTTGTCTTGTATTTGTTACTAAACATTTTGTGGTGAGGCATAATTTCTACAAATAACACAATGTGATTACTGAAAAAAGTATTTTGCAATTCTTTTTGTTCACATTATACTAGATATGTACAATCAAATTATATGCTTTTAAGACCCATGAAGAAGTTCCACTCTATGCAGTTATGCCCAACTTGATACAGAGTAAAATTCATTAATTTTCTTATGCCTTCAATTTTCAAGAATTAATTTTCATTTAATTTTGTTTGATAATAATGTAATATTTACATGATTCCAAGAAATCTATGAAACATGATGTATTCAGGAGAAAAACATAAATCGAAAAGATAGATGCACCCCAATGTTCATAGCAGCACTATTTAGAATAGCCAAGACATGGAAGCAACCTAAATGTCCATCAACAGATAAGTGGATAAAGAAGATGCGGCATATATATACGACAGAATATTACTCAACCGTAAAAAAAAAAAAATGAAATAATGCCATATGCAGCAACACGGATGGACCTAGAGATTATCGTACTAAGTGAAGTAAGTCAGACAGAGAAAAACAAATATCATATGATACCACTTATATATGGAATCTAAAAACATGATAGAAATGAACTTATTTACAAAACAGAAACAGACTCACAGACTTCGAAAACAAACTTATGGTTATCAAAGGGGAAATGTTGCAGGGGGATAAATTAGGAGTTTGGGATTAACACATACACATTACTATATATAAAACAGATAATCAACAAGGACCTACTGTATAGCACAGGGAACTCTACTCAATATTCTGTATAACCTATATGGGAAAAGAATCTGAAAAAGAATAGATATATATATATGTATAACTAAGTCACTTTGCTGTACACTTGAAACTAACACAACATTGTAAATCAACTATACTCGAATATAAAATAAAAAATTTTTTAAAAGATGTATTCAGAAAAGTATAGCTTATATTTCTGTCCCTCCACACTTTTCTCCCACATCTATAGATAGTGACTATTTTAGGTTTAGTTTATCTTGCCATTTAATAAATAAATAAATAGATTCAGATTTATGTATGTTCCTCCTCTTCTAGTTAAAGTAGCAGAATATAGAGAAAGCCCAAGTTGACATGTTTTATGCCTTGTGTTCAAAGCAAGGGTGTTAGTAGCTAGCTATGCTCCTGGACAATAATAGTAATATTTTCATCAAAAACATTAATAATAATAACATTAGTAGTATTGTTAAAATAGTAGTGGTAATAGTAAGCATTAAATACTAACATTAAATGTTAAAATTTCACATTTCTAAAGGAACAAAACCAATGATATCACATTTAATATCAATTATGAGCCAGACATCTTCAGAACAATAGTTAAAGAAACTTACAGGAGTTTAAGTAATTTGTTCAAGACTACCCTGCTAACAAGTAACAAAGTGGGTGTGCATTGGATATATACTCTTCCTGTTCTGCTGTATAGCCTCTCATTACACTCCAATACTTTCTAAGTAGCAGCAGGCTGCCATATAATATGAAAGGGTTAGATGAAACAACTCTGAAGTTTTCCCAAGCTTGAAAATTCTATGATTCTGTAATAATCTATATTTTAAATTCAAAACAAAATGGAGAGATTGATCATGAAGATGACACTCTCCAGCACCCACACATTACAGATTTTAGAAAGTTTTGAACTACATCACAGATAAGCATTATACTGGTATTTTGTTTATATGACACTAAACACTAGTGCTTTTGGAATGTAATGCGGAGAAGAATTATTTTGCTCCTAATGACAGCAGCTCAATTCAAAGTGAATTAAGATAAATAAAATGATTGAAGGGAACTGCTTACAACTAAAAAGTCCAGCACTAGTTATCTTCAGGCAGAGTTGGATACAAGTATTCAAATGATATTATCAGCAAATGTCCCTCTACATGTAGCTCTACTTTCCTGTGGGTTGCCCTCATTGTCTGGTAATTTTTCCTTTTGCAAGAGCATCTTCCTAACAGCTCAGCAAATCTGACTGAAAGAACTTTTTTAAAAAAATCAGTGCCTCCCACAGGAGTCCCAGGACTGAGTATGGGTAACCTGATTTGGATATCATTGTGGTCAGAGGAATAGAATGTTCTTATGAGCAAATCTGGGTCATGTAGCCACCTTTGGCTCCAAGTGAAGAAACTAATCCCACCTAAACCACACGGACTAAGGATGGGAGAAAGGTGATCCCTCAAATGAAAGTGAGAGGTGTTACCGAAAGGAAGTGGCTAGATTCTGTACAAGCAAATACAACTGATGTCCTTCACAAAGAGGATAAAGAAGAAAAGTGCTGACATCCTCAGGATTGCTGAGTAGGTACAGTGATATAGAACCACCTAATCCTTTTTCCGTAATTGATGTTCTGTAAAAGTTGTGTGAAAAAGGTAGAAAGGAAATAGAAAGAATCATGAAATTATCCAAACCAGTTAAACTGTCAATCACCTCATGCTCCTAGCCTCCCTCAAAGGCACAGGAAGTACTCACCGAGTCACTGAATGGAAGTAAAAGAATCCATCTCAATTTAGTGCCAAGGTAGAACAGTTTTTCTTTTTTTAAAATTTATTTTATTTATTTATTTTTGGTTGTGTTGGGTCTTCGTTGCTGTGCGCGGGCTCCCTCTAGCTACCGCGAGCGGGGTCGGGGGGCCCACTTCTCATTGCGGTGGCTTCTCTTGTTGCGGAGCACAGGCTCTAGGTGCACGAGCTTCAGTAGTTGCAGCTTGCTGGCTCAGTAGTTGTGGTGCACGGGCTCTAGAGCACAGGCTCAATAGTTGTGGCACATGGGCTTAGTTGCTCTGCGGCATGTGGGATCCTCCCAGACCAGGGATCGAACCTGTGTCCCCTGCATTGGCAAGCGGACCCTCAACCACTGCACCACCAGGGAAGCCCCAAGGTGGAACAGTTATTAATCAAAGAAAACACTTTTCCTACTTTTTTTATCTCCAGAAAGCACAGAGATGATCACTATTAATATTGGGAAAGAAGAAAAGTGAGAGTAAGGCGTTGATTTTAAAAGATTCCATTTTTCTAACAAATATCGTATGCTAACACATATATATGGAATCTAAAAAAAAAAAAAATGGTTCTGAAGAACCTAGGGGAAGGACGGGAATAAAGACGCAGACTTACTAGAGAATGGACTTGAGGACATGGAGGGGGGAAGGGTAAGCTGGGATGAAGTGAGAGAGTGGCATGGACATATATACACTACGAAATGTCAAATAGATAGCTAGTGGGAAGCAGCCGCATAGCACAGGGAGATCAGCTTGGTGCTTTGTGACCACCTAGAGGAGTGGGATAGGGAGGGTGGGAGGGAGGCAGATGCAAGAGGGAAGAGATATGGGGATATACGTATATGTATAGCTGATTCACTTTGTTATAAAGTGGAAACTAACACACCATTGTAGAGCAATTATACTCCAATAAAGATGTTAAAAAAAAAAGATTCCGTTTTTCTTAAAGGAGAATTCACTTGGCTTATCCTCCTGTATTTTTTTAATTTTTATTTTTATTGGAGTATAGTTTATTTACAATGTTGAGTTAGTTTCAGGTGTACAGCAAAGTGAATCAGCTATACATATCCACTCTTTTTTAGATTCTTTTCTCATATAGGCCATTACGGAGTACTGAGTAGAGTTCCCTGTGCTATACATTAGGTCCTTATTAGTTATCTATTTTATATATAGTAGTGTGTATATGTCAATCCTAATCTCCCAATTTATCCCTCCACCCCGCTTTACCCCCTGGTAACCATAAGTTTGTCTTCTACATCTGTAACTCTATTTCTGTTTTGTAGATAAGTTCATTTGTACCCTTTTTTTTAGATTCCACGTGTAAGCAATATCATATGATATTTGTCTTTCTCTGTCTAGAATAATCTGACCTAGAGATTATTCCATATGTTTTCTCTTGAAATTCCCTGCCTTACAAATTGTTGAATTAGATGCTAATCAAAGATCTTTGAATTCTTCAGAGAAAAATCTCTAAATATGAAAAATCAATGTTAAAAATATTAAAACTTGAAAATACAAAGCTTTTTGGGAATTGTACAACAAAAAGAAAAAGAATTTTTCAGTCACATTTAACAGATTAAACTTATTGATGATTTTAAAATCAACAACAACTTTGTGACTGGCATTTTCTCAAATTAAAATGTATTCTAGTTTATAACTCAGTTTTGTACACACTCTGAACATCAGAGCACAAATAACATACATACCAAATACTGACTTCAGAGCTGTGTGTAGGCAGAAAAATTTTCCTCAAAAATGGATACGTAACTGAGGCAGAATGTTTCAAAATCTTATATGAAACTATCTTAAGAGTCTGCCAAAGATTCTGGTAGAAATTTAGATTGTTGTTTTGTTCTTTTCAGAGTATCTTAAAGTAGGAGGCAGCTGAAAAAACATTGTCTGAAGGTTTATTTTCTGTAAAACTTTATGCATGATCAATCTTTATGAATCATACCTTGAGCAAACATTTTGGACCCTTTGGACCTTTCATCCTGATCAATTATAAAAATCAATCCCACTGAAGGTGGCTTCAGAAGAGCAATTTTATTCACTGAGGTTGAATAATGGATATTCAATACCATTGATTTACCTCTTATCAACTTTCAGATCCAAGGTTAGCACATCAATTCATGCTCCCCAACTTTTCTTACTGTTATAACACCCTTATTCTTTAAACATGCTACAAGACACAAAACAGTGGTAGAATCTGAAATTTGTGCCAGATGAATAATAGAACTAATTATTCCCATATAGCTCCAACTCATAAGAGCTCCCACATGTGTGTCCTACTTTATGTTCATCAATCTCACTTCCAGCTCCAGAATGTGAGGAAGTCAGAGTTCCAATTCCTAGAAAATGAAATTTGTCTTTTATGGAAAAAAAGCTACTCTTCTTTTGTACACATCAAAATAATATTCTTTGGCAAATGCTTGGAAAGATATGCATTTGCAGGTATTATATATAAACATATATGTGAAGAATTACATGTACGAATATATACATATTATATATGAAGAATATACTATATTACATATATGAAGAACATGATGGATAAAGAATTATTACTTTTTGAATCTAGATGTCACACCACTCATATAAGAAGTTTAGAATGGAAAATATTTGTAATTCAACTTTTCCAAAGGAGACCAGTAATAAGATTAATCATGATGAGAGCTCATTCAAAACTTTTTAATATCAAAATAATAGACCTGGGGCTTCCCTGGTGGCACAGTGGTTGAGAGTCCGCCTGCCGATGCAGGGGACAGGGGTTCGTGCCCCAGTCTGGGAAGATCCTACATGCCGCGGAGCAGCTGGGCCCGTGAACAATGGCCGCTGAGCCTGCGCGTCTGGAGCCTGTGCTCCGCAACGGGAGAGGCCCCAACAGTGAGAGGCCCGCGTACCGCAAAAAAAAAAAAAAAATAATAATAATAATAGACTTTTTGCTACTGTCATCTAGCCTTCTTCCCAAGATATTTAGTGAATTGGATATTTCTGCTAGATATTTTCTCTAGATATTAAATCTAAACTTAGGTTTTCCCCATCTGCCCCCCCATTTTTTAGATTTATGCCCATCACATTCTTGGTGTTCCATGGGTGATTATACTCTAGCCAACAAGTATTTTGCATCTCATTCAATTGGACTTAACTTAGTTACTAAAGAAACCCAGTGTCAAATTCTACCACAGATATGTTCTTCTCACACTGAAGTCAAAACAGTTCTGTGCAGGCAACAGAGAAAATCACAGGGGCAGGAGTGCTTTTCATGTCTCTTCAGAAGATAATAGCTCCAGGCCCCTTGTTGCTTAGCTCCCCTCTTCTGAAATTCCTGGATTGTTTTCCACTTAAAGGCCAAGCTACTGCTCCCCTAGCTAATGTCAAAGGCAAGAACACCACCTGCCAAAAAACAAACCAGAGAATCATAAACTAGCCGACGGAGTTCCAACAGTGTCCATGAGCTTGCTGATTCACATGTTACTTATTCCCACTTTAAAATACAAAAAGTTATGCAACAGGAAACCACAGCACATTTAACCTGAAGCTTTGAAATGTGCACCGATGATAGCAATACCTGAAGTCAACACAGGAAATATAAGTTTAGAGTTATGGCAAGCTTGGAGAGGTTTTGGAACCACAGATCTTACTTTGATGTTCATAGCTATTTCAATCAGCAGAAATAGCAGTTGTAGAGGAGAGAAATTTAGACTGGCATTTCTCAAGAGAGTTTTTCTTTCCTTTGAGGAATTCTTTTCAATTTATTAAATTATCTATCTCTTTTTCAGCAAAGTGTTTTAGAATGTAAGAATTTACCAAAGTGACAAGTAATCTACTGGGAACTAAACCAAAATGCAAACTGTTGTCTTTAAAACCACATGTCTTTAAATCCCTTGATTGTTAAGTTTTATCCCAAAAGAAGAGGTCTTAACTTTCATTGACTTTCACTAGGTAATAACTGGACTATTTTGAGTTATATTTCCCCCTACCTTGACAACTTAATTGACCTGTTAGAAGTATAATTTACTATATAAGAAAAGCTCCAAAAGCATTAAATAACTTTTATGAAAAATCACAACAGTATATGTCTAAAAACAGAGTAGGATGGAATAAAAATTAGATAAAAATAATTTTAAGAACCCAGATGTAATATTACAATGCTATCATTTCTATCCCAAAACGTATTTATTCCACAAGCCTTAGCCTAATTGTCTACCTCAGATGTATCATGGTCATCCACACAGCGACTTTCTTTGGAATTAAACTTTGGAATTACTTGTTTACATAAGAAAACTCATCTCAGATGTAGCATCTGTTTCTCACTAAGGCTCAGCTTTTACCTAATTCTCCAAATGGGTTGACTGAGGTTCAAAAATATGAGGTGACTTGCTCAAGATCATACAGTGAATCCAGGGCAAGCAGCGGCACTCCCTAGAGTAGTAGATGGATATCTTGGCACAAAACTCCACTGATGCTGCTCTCAGGCCTGTGACATACTCACATTCACTTGATAACTTTAGTTCAATGAGTGAATTAATTGACATCTTTATATTTTTTAAGTGTACCAGAAGAAAGAGAAAAGTGTCATGGAACTTGAATGTGTTCACCAAGTCTTCTTCATTAAATTATGTCTTGACTCCAGAAGCAGCCTAACCTAAAATATTTGAGTATTAGGTTCACAGGTAATACTATGCCTTGTATAATACAGCAAGAATATAGCAAAGGGAAATATATATATATGGCATATATTAAAAGGTTAAAAAAAAAACAGCGAAAACCTGTTTACATAGCCTTATGTATTTATTCCATATCAAACATGTTTTACTGTCTTTACATACTATGAAAGACTACTTATAAGTACTAATTCTTGCTTGGATAATTTATTGTTTTTCCATTACTCATTGCAAGGAACCCCAAGTAATAGTTAAGTTTACAATAAATCCAAACAATTATATTTCAAGGAAATTAACTTTGCCATAATGTAAGTATAAATTTACATATACTCAGCTGAAATAAAGTGAATACTCTTACAATTTGCCACTATGTGAACTTATAGAGTTTCCTATAATATGACCATATATTTCAACATTTTTATTTTAATCATGATCTTCTTTAATTTTATGTATATAGAATTGTTTCAACCCTTTCCTAATCTACAATGAATAGAATTATGCAAATTCATTTTTTCCAGAGAGTAATGTCTTTTGTGTCCATTTTTATAAGAATACTTCAAATCAATTAACATATCTACAGAGGTAACATTCAGACTTATGTTATTTTTCTACAGAGCCAAAGTTCTAAGTTCAGTTGTTTCTACATGACTGTAATTATCTGTGACTGACTCAGTGATTCCTAATTCTGGCACTGCAATTAAAATGTTCTCTTCTATAATCTCCAATGAGTATCACATAATTCTTCAGACAGTCCCACCAAACAGTTGCTCAAATTACATTCTACTCCATTTTAAATGAAAAATAAATGGTCATGATAGCACAGGGGACTCTATTCATTACCCTGTAATGGGCTATATGGGAAAAGAATCTAAAAAAGAGTGGATATATATATACGTATAACTGATTCACTTAGCCGTACACCTGAAACTAACACAGCATTGCAAATCATCTATACTCCAATAAAAGTTTTAAAAAAAGAAAAATAAAAAATAAATGGGTTATGTCACATGGTAACATTAAGGGAAGTGTGATATAGAGTGAAAGATACATGAAAGCCCTCTGTGTTATCTTTGCAACTTTTCTGTAAATACAAAATTTTCCCCAAATAAAAAGTTTAATTAAAAAGAAGAATGCTCCACATCATTTTTAGGAGGAATAAAGTCAAAGTTAAAATAAAAAATCAGGTTCTGAAGGTAGAAAAAGGTAGGGATTCTTTGCAATAACTTTATGGTTCTTTCACAAATGTCACTAACCTGTAATTGTTATTTCTCTTCCTCCTCTTACAGTTCTCTGAAATGTTGTTAATTTATTAAAACAGTCAAAATGTCTGTAATAATACCAAATATGAAAAGCATGCCCCAATACTAAAAGTATGCCCAAGTCTATCTATAAAAATGACTTATCATGAATGTTCTTCAATCACCTCACAGTAAAGAACACGGGTTACCAACAACCTTTTGATAAAGCAATCAGCAAATATATATGGAACAATTGCTATATCTCAGATATTATACTGGGCACTGGAGATACAAAGTTATAAGGCATGGCCCTATGCTTGGAGAATTAACACTGTAGCAGGGAGAGATGTAGGCAACACATAATGAGAAACTCTAACCCAGTGATGCTGTGCTCCTGATGGGTGTTCAGAAAGGCTCCACAAAGTGGATTATCTTTTACTGCAATGGTCTTAAATCTTATATTTGATAGCATTATGTACTTTACAAAATGGTCTCATATAGTTTTTCTCATCCAGGCCTCTTCGCAGGATGGGCAGCCATTTCATTCCTATGTTACTGATGAGAATTACACCCAGATTCACATGAGGCCCGAGGGTTTAATTCATGTCATATGAACTGCTTTTGCCCCCTTTCTACTACTTCATACTTTCCTAGGGGTATTGCCAGACTCATTCTATAAACATTCCATTCTTTCTTGATATTAAAGTGAATGTCCAATATATTTCTTTTTCCTTGGCCTTTATTCTGTTCTCACCTATTTCTCAAAACAAGGTAAATGATGGTAGTTTTTCTCATTTTATATCAAATCTCCTTTCCTAGAATAGGAGATTCACTTTTGAAAATAAGTGATCTTCCTAGAGCCAAAAGTCCTGTAAGTAAATCAGGTACATTTTGGAAGTCAACTTATAAGCATTTATTACTTTGTAGTGTACTGAAGGAAGCTTGCTCACAAAAAATATTCCGTATTAAAGTGCTTCACAACAACACATTGGTTTTCTTTTTTTATGTGCCAGGAATTATTCTGAATCCTGGAGATACAAAAATAAATAAGACATAGGATCTTCACTAAAGGAGCACCTGGTCTTATGCAGGTGGGAAGATGGATCATTATAATGCATGTGAGAATAAAAAAGGAACATAATAATTGTTCATTATCTTTCAAAAATGCTCAAAGCAAATCTTCTCTTAAACATATTTTATAAAGGATTTTTTTAAATAAGGGAAACACTCTAACAGGGCCTGGGACATAGTAAGTTACTCAAAAATATTGCTGAATTGAAATGTAAATTGAAAGGTCATTTTAAAATGGGAATTCATGGTCATATGAGATGGATTAGAAATTAACAGAAAGGTGGAGAAGGAGGGCGAAAGAAATACTCAGAAAGAGAGTTACGGAGGAGTGTCTCCTGAGGAAGCTTCCAATATAGCCACATAAAATGAGGTAGGGAGCATCCCCTGCTTTTCCAGTTTCCAGAATGGAGTTGGGAACCATCTGACCTGTATATGTCCAAAACACTTTGTGTTAAAACTCCCTGGGTGTGATATTTTTTGATGATAGATTTTAAAACTACTGCTTTGATCACTCTAATGGTCTTATAGGTAAATTGTATTTGTTAAATTATACTTGTCTAGAAAATTTTCCATTTTAGTAAAATTTTCACTAAGGTTTTCAACAGAATTCACTTATTATTTGTTCAGTCTCTCTGTGTCTGTGGAACTTTCCCCTTTTCACTCTTAACAATGCTTATTTAGGGTTTTTTTTTTTCTTCATCATTCTTGCTATAGCAAGTATAATTTATCAATATATGTAAAGTACTATCTCTTGATTATTCTATTATTTTGGTACTTTTCATTTCACTAAAATTATCTATAGTTTTCTTATTTTGATATATTTGGGCTGACTCAGATTTTTCTCTTAGTTCTTAGATTCAAGAACAGCTATTAAATTTTGAAATGTTTTCTTCTTAACAAGTGCTTTTTGAGGCTATAAATCACTCTGTAAGCACTTTTACTTGCATCCTGTTAAGTTTTGATATTGTTCCCTTCTAAGTATCCACTGAAAGATGAACTGTTTACAACTGTGCTTACTGGATATTATATATTATTGGTCCGGTTATTGATTCCATTTTATATATAGCATTGGTAGAAAACATGATTTTTTATAATATTTTTGTGTTTGAGCCCATTTTGCAGCCTAAAAGGGTCAATTTTTGTAAAGTTTCCATGAAATAATGTATATCCTCTAATTTGAAAGTTCAGACTTCTGTAAATATCTATTATTCAAAATTAGCTAATTGTGTAGTTCAAATCTTCTATATCTTTACTAATTGTCTTTTTATCTATCAAACACTGAGAAGTGTGTGTTAAAAAATTCACTATAAGTGGGGAAGTATAAGTTTCTCATTGTAATACAATTAACTTGTACTTGATAGTTATGTTGTTAGGCATCTATACCTTCAGAATTACTATGCATTCCTTGTGAATGTTGCTTTTTACCATTACATTATGGTCTACGTTATCCCTAATAAGATTTTCCCCCAAGTCTATTTTATATAACAAATACAGCTATATCAGATTTTTTATTAGCAGTTTCCCTGTAAAATTTTCTCTATCCCATTACATGCATTCATTCATTATGTTTTAAGCATGTCTCCTGTAAACAGCATATGCCTGGAGTGGGTTTTTTATTTTTTGAAATATTTAAAAATTTTAACAGAAAATTTGTAGCTACAGTGGATTAATTTTTTTTCTGAATGATTTGAGCATCAGTTGGAGACATCATTCTGCACAACCCCAGAATACTTTCTGTGCAACTCCTACAAACAGAGCATTTGCCTATATGAACACAATACAACCATTTAAATCAGGAAATTAGCATTGATACATTGCTATTATACAATCCACATACCCCATTAAGATCTTAGCAGTTATCCCAGTAATGTTCTTTGTAGCAAAATTATACAACCCAGGGCCACAATTACATTTGCAATGCCTTTCTCTTTTAATCTGAAATAGTTCCTCAGACTCTCCTAAACACTCATGAACTTGATACTTTCAAAAATTAAAACCAATTATTTTGTAGAATGTCCCTAAAGTTAGGTGTTTGATGTTTCCTACTAATTAGATTCAGGTTACACATTTTGGGCAGGAAAATCACAGAAGTGGCACTGTATTCTTATATTCTACCATATGGTACACAATTTCAATTTGTCCTATTACTTGTGGTGTTAACTTTTATCACTGGATAAAGTTCCAAGTTTCTCCACTCTAAAATTTTTTTTCCCCTCTGTAATTAACAAATCTTTGAGACTAGGTCAATATTACATTCCTCTTCAACTTTTCACTCACTAGTTTTAGCATCCATTGATGTTTTGTGACTTAATTATTAGTATGATGGTTACCAAAAGATTTGTAATTCTATCATTCCATCTACATATATTAGTTTGCATTCTACTGTAACAATCAGCTTCCTCTTCTCTCCATTTAGTTATGCATTTGTTTATATCCATATGAACAAATGGCTTTCTATTTTATTCAATGGATCATAATCCATTACTTTCATTATTTTGATGCTCAAATCATTCCAATATTTGGCTAATGGGGCCTCTTCAAGCTGCTTCTGTCTACATCAATTTCTGAGCACTTCCTCATTTTCTAGAATAATATTGGGTTGGACAAAATGTTCATTTGTTTTTTTCTGTAAGATGGCTCCAGTAGCACTTAGTTGTCTTTAACTTCATTAGAAACAATTTTGTTAGATTGTATTGTGATAGTTGTCATATCAGCATGCATTTAAAAAAAAACACACCAAAACTGGTGAATTTTTGTGTAGCCATTTTGATACTGAAGATGGAAGAAAAAAGCAACATTATCGGCATAGTATGCTTTATTATTTCAGGAAAGGTAAAAACGCAATTGAAACACACAAAAAGATGTGTACAGTGTATGGAGAAGGTGCTGTGACTGATCAAACGTGTCAAAAGTGGTTTGCGATGTTTCGTGCTGGAGATTTCTCGCTGGATGGTGCTCCAGGGTTGGGTAGACCAGGTGAAGTTGACAGTGATCAAATCGAGACATTAATTGAAAACAATCAACATTATACCACGTGGGAGACAGCCGACATGCTCAAAATATCCAAATCAAGCACTGAAAATCATTTGCACCAGCTTGGTTATGTTAATCAGTTTGGTGTTTGGGTTCCACATAAGTTAAGCAAAAAAAAAAAAACCCTCTTGACCGTATTTCCATATGATTCTCTAGTTAAACGTAACGAAAACCTTATGTTTTTAAAACAAATTGTGACAGACGATGAAAAGTGGATATTGTACAATAATATAGAATGGAAAAGATATGGCACAAGCGAAATGAACCGCCACCAACGGCACCAAAAGCCAGTCTTCATCCAAAGTAGGTGATGTTGTGTATATGGTGGGATTGGAAGGGAGTCCCCTATTATGAGCTTTTTCCGGAAAACCAAATGATTAATTCCAACAAGTACTGCTCCCATTTAGATCAACTGCAAGAAGCACTTGAAGAAAAGCGTCTGGAATTAGTCAACAGAAAATGCACAGTCTTCCATCAGGATAATACAAGACTTCATGTTTCTTTGATGACCAGGCAAAAACTATTACATCTTGGCTGGGAAGTTCTGATTCATCAGCTGTATTTGCCAGACATTGCACCTTCAGATTTCCATTTATTTTGATCTTTACAAAATTCTATTAATGGAAAAAATTTCAATTCCCTGAAAGACTGTAAAAGGCACCTAGAACAGTTCTTTGCTCAAAAAGATAAAAAATTTTGGGAAGATGGAATTATGAAGCTGCCTGAAAAATGGTAGAAAGTAGGGGAACAAAATGTTGAATACATTCTTCAATAAAGTTCTTGGTGAAAATGAAAAACGTGTCTTTTATTTTTACTTTAAAAACTGAAGGAATGGAGAGATATACCATGTTCTTGGATTGGAAGAATCAACATTGTGAAAATGACTCTACTATCCAAAGCAATCTACAGATTCAATGCAATCCCTATTAAACTATCACTGGCATTTTTCACAGAACTAGAACAAAAAATTTCACAATTTGTATGGAAACACAAAAGACCCCGAATAGCCAAAGCAATCTTGAGGAAGAAAAACAGAGCTGGAGGAATCAGGCTCCCTGACTTCAGACTATACTACAAAGCTACAGTAATCAAGACAGTATGGTATTGGCATAAAAACAGAAAGATAGATCAATGGAACAGGATAGAAAGCCCAGAGATAAACCCACGCACATATGGTCACCTTGTCTTTGATAAAGGAGGCAGGAATGTACAGTGGAGAAAGGACAGCCTCTTCAATAAGTGGTGCTGGGAAAACTGGACAGGTGCATATAAAAGTATGAGATTAGATCACTCCCTAACACCATACACAAAAATAAGCTCAAAATGGATTAAAGACCTAAATGTAAGGCCAGAAACTATCAAACTCTTAGAGGAAAATATAGGTAAAACACTTTATGACATAAATCACAGCAAGATCCTTTTTGACCCACCTCCTAGAGAAATGGGAATAAAAACAAAAATAAACAAATGGGACCTAATGAAACTTCAAAGATTTTGCACAGCAAAGGAAACCATAAACAAGACCAAAAGACAACCCTCAGAATGGGAGAAAATATTTGCAAATGAAGCAACTGACAAAGGATTAATTTCCAAAATTTACAAGCAGCTCATGCAGCTCAATAACAAAAAAACAAAAATGGGCAGAAGACCTAAATAGACATTTCTCCAAAGAAGATATACAGACTGCCAACAAACACATGAAAGAATGCTCAACATCATTAATAATTAGAGAAATGCAAATCAAAACTACAATGAGATATCATCTCACACCAGTCAGAATGGCCATCAACAAAAAATCTAGAAACAATAAATGCTGGAGAGGGTGTGGAGAAAAGGGAACACTCTTGCACTGCTGGTGGGAATGTGAATTGGTTCAGCCACTGTGGAGAACAGTATGGAGGTTCCTTAAAAAACTACAAATAGAACTACTATATGACCCAGCAATCCCACTACTGGGCATATACCCTGAGAAAACCAAAATTCAAAAAGAGTCATGTACCAAAATGTTCATTGCAGCTCTATTTACAATAGCCCGGAGACGGAAACAACCTAAGTGCCCATCATCGGATGAATGGATAAAGAAGATGTGGCACATATATACAATGGAATATTAGTCAGGCATAAAAGGAAACGAAATTGAGCTATTTGTAATGAGGTGGATAGACCTAGAATCTGTCATACAGAGTGAAGTAAGTCAAAGAGAAAAACAAATACCATATGCTAACACATATATATGGAATTTAAGAAAAAAAATGTCATGAAGAACCTAGGGGTAAGACAGGAATAAAGACACAGAGACCTACTAGAGAACCGACTTGAGGATATGGGGAGGGGGAAGGGTGAGCATTGACAAAGCGAGAGAGAGGCATGGACATATATACACTAACAAACGTAAGGTAGATAGCTAGTGGGAAGCAGCCGCATAGCACAGGGAGATCAGCTTGGTGCTTTGTGACCACCTAGAGGGGTGGGATAAGGAGGGGTGGGAGGGAGGGAGATGCAAGAGGAAAGAGATATGGGAACATATGCATATGTATAACTGATTCACTTTGTTATAAAGCAGAAACTAACAGACCATTGTAAAGCAATTATACTCCAATAAAGATGTAAAAAAAAAAACAAAAACTGAAGGAAACTTTTGGCCAACCCAATAAGATTTTCTATGCTCATCTTGTACTTTGCTTGCTCCAGCCCTGAAACCAGGTGCTCTCCAAGAAGCCCTAGTTCCTTATAGTTGAGAATTATATTTAGAAACTAAGATCTGTGTGCTAGGTATGCACATTACTGTTGGGATTTCACTTCTCAGTAGACATAACTAAGGAATATATGTAAAAATGTCCATATAAATTTACATCTGTGTTTCTCTTCACCTATTATATAGATATAGATATATAGATACAGTAAAAACATGAGTTCATACCAACATGAGTTCTAACAACATAGGATTAATTCCAGGTTTTTTTTTCCTTTTCATATTTATGACCCACTTCTCCCATAGTGAGAAATCAGACTCCCATTCTATTAGTCTGTTTGGGTTACCAAAACAAAGACTAGGTGGCTTAAACAACAGAAACCTATTTTCTCAGTTCTGAAGGCTGGGAAATCCAAGGTCAAAGTACAGGCTTATCTGGTTTCTGCTGAGAGCTCTCTTCCTCATTTGTGGTAACTGTTACACAGCAATAGAAAACTAATAAACTTCCCTAAAACATTTACCAGAGGATTCATTTCAAAGCAATTTCCATTTCCTCAGCTCTAAATTCTATCTGTATATTTTTGCCCTCTGGATGGACTTGCCTCCCACTTTCTGATAAGCTGTCTATATGAATATCTTCAAATCTCTTCCCTTTCACATTTTTTTAAATCATTATCTTGTCTTCATTTACTGTGTTTTCTTCCTTCTTCCTGTCAGAGAATAAAACGTCTCTCCGATGGCAATGCTTACACTTATGCCTCTGTTCTCCTTTCTTCCTGTCTCCTCTGGACATTTTTCCCAGAAAAAAAAAGTCCTTCCTCTATTTTCAATACAATCTCACTCATGGGCACTCACTCTTTCTCTCTTCTCTCTCTCCTGACTCAATCTACAAATACTGTCATGCCTTAACATTCTAAGCTCAGTTCTGCTACTCTTTCAAGCTATTATCACATCTCCTTCTTTACTTTTATTTTTACCATCTAACTTTTTCCAAATAAACTATACTTGCAGTGTTTAGTTTCCACTCCTAAACCACTGTTAATCCCTTGAAATCTGATCCCAACCTCCATCACTCTGCTTAAACTGCTCTTTCAACAGTCATTAAAGTATAGGCAAACTGCTAACCTAATTTTTTTTTTTTTTTTTTTTTTTTTTAGTTTTCATCTTTCTCAATCACTCAGTGGTATCAGGATTGTTGGCCAACAATCCCTTCTGGACAGTAACCATCCTGGTTCTTCTTCTATCCATGTGATCACTCCTTATATCTCTGTTTCTCTGGCTCCTACCATTCCCTAAGTCTAAATTCTACACAAGGATGTGTGTAGTTTTTTGCCCTTCCCTCTGTGGACCAAAAAAAAAAGACAAGTAATCCACAATGGCTCCCATCATGACTAAAGTAAAATCCAAATGCTCACCCTGCTTTCCAAAGCTCTCCGTTTGTTGTACCCATACTACCTTTCTAACATTACTGAAACCTAGTCTCTTCTAGTCAAAATGAATTATTTTCCAATTCCTAAATATTTCTTGAATTCCAAGCTCAGTGTTCACTCCATAAACCTTATGAACAATTTAAAACATTTGCCATGGGAAAACATTTAAAATGTTTTTCCTCAGTGTAAATATTCAAGTCCTATATATATATTTCAATAATAATAATACATGATTATTACCAACACTTACAACACGTCAGGTTCCATCCTAAGCACTGTGTATTTATTAATTCATTTAATCTCTAAAACAACACCATGACCCAGCTCAAATGCTACCTCCCCCATAAAGTCCTCCATATACACACCTGTGTACTGTGGGAGATATTTTTTTCCATCCTGAAATCTCAAATTCTCAAAAGTTTACATCTTTGTCTCTACTGTAGATATGTACATTTATCTCATTTTGCTTACTCATCAATAAGGTTTTGAGGGCAGGAGTCTTCATAACCCCTTGTTGCCCACTTAAATCTTCTTACTTATTCTTCTTGTCAAAGCACTGAAATCACCTATTATAGGAAATCTCCTGATTCTAAACTCTGCATTAGGTGTTCTTTGTCTGTGCCCTCAGTTCTTTGCATGCCTTATCATCTTTAAATAGAGATTGCTCTATTACAATTGCCTATTTACTTGTATGTGTCCTCACTAAACATTTTCCTCTCGAGGCAAGCACAGGGTCTTATTCCTTTTCCTATTTATAGCAATTGTCACAATACATTGCAGTGTGTATACTCAATAAATGTTTGTGGGATGAATAAATAATTATCCCAAGCATGACCATCTGATCTCCCAAATCACAGGAGGTCACAACCCATAAATTGAAAGGAGATATTTACTGTTGGAGAAAACACATTATAGCACTGAGGAAGAAATAGTAGACAACGAGAATGTTACCACACAATATAGTATAAGATAATAAATTATGAGCCTAAGTCAATAGGAACATGTTAAATATAATGGGTGCCCCACCTCACCCCACGCAAAGATTAATTTAATGTGGATCCTAGACCCAAACATAAAAGCTAAAACCATAAAGCTTTTAGAAAGAAACATAAGAGACTCTCTTTGTGAGAGGGGCTTGGTCCACAAGTTTCCTAGACAGGTCACAGAAAATAATAATCATTTTAAAAAACAAGAAATTTGATTTTATCATATTCAAAAATCACTATTCATCAGAAGATACTGTTAAGGAAATAAATGGGTAAGCCATGGAGTGGGAGAACATACTTGCAAAACATACATCTGACAAAACATTGATATACAGCATAAATAACTCTTCCAACTCAATAATAAATAACCCAAAATAACATGAAAGAGTGGCAAAGAAGTCCATGAAAAACTGCTCAAAATCATTAGCTATTAGGAAAATGTCAATTAAAATCAAAATACCACTATACACTTACCAGAAAGAATAAAACTAAAGGATGTAACATCGGATGTTGTCATCAGAGCACCTGGAATTCTCATATATATTTTTGGTGCCATTGTAAAATGTACAACCATTTTGGAAAAGCTATGACAATTTCTTACAAAACTAAACATACAGACACTCTATGACCTAACAATAACAGTCCTAGGTATTTATCCAAGAGAAGTGAAAACGTAAGTCCCCCAGAATATTAAAATATAGAAGCTTTATTGATGATGACTAAAAACATGAAAATGCTAAGTGTTCACCAGTAAGTAAATGGATAAATGAACTGTAATATACCAAGCACTCAGATCAGTAAAAGGAAACAAGTGATGTACCAGACATGGCTCAAATTAAATACATTATGCTGACAGAAGGAGAAGAAAAGCCAAACATAAATGACAACATTCTGTGTGATTCCATTTACATGAAATTCTAGAATGACAAAACTATAATGACAAAAGGAGGGTCAGCGTTTGCCTCTATGAAGCAAGTAAGACTGGAAAGCATCATGAAGACACTTTCTGGCTGATGATAATGTTCTGCGGCTGGAAATGAATTTGTATTACATATGTACATGCATTTGTCAAAATCCAGCACATATACATTAGTAACTGTATTTCACTGTATATAAATTATTCATCAAAGGTCAAAGTAGTCAAGTACAATGCTAATAATCTGATACTAGTGAGTATCAAAATTAGTTAAGTATGCTGAAATATTTGAGGAAATATATCTGAAATTTACTTTGAAATGCATCCAAATTAAGTTAGATTAATAGGAGAGATGGATATATAAGTGCTTCAGAAAGTATAGTAAAATGGAGAACAGTATGGAGGTTCCTTAAAAAACTAAAAATAGAACTACCATACGACCCAGCAATCCCACTACTGGGCATATACCCTGAGAAAACCATAATTCAGAAAGTGTCATTGTACCACAATGTTCATTGCAGCTCTATTTACAATAGCCAGGACATGGAAGCAACCTAAGTGTCTGTCAACAGATGAATGGATAAAGAAGATGTGGCACATATATACAATGGAATATTACTCAGCCATAAAAAGAAACGAAATTGAGCTATTTGTAGTGAGGTACATGGACCTAGGGTCTGTCATACAGAGTGAAGTAAGTCAGAAAGAGAAAAACAAATACCATATGCTAACACATATATATGGAATCTAAAAAAAAAAAAAAAAAAAGGTTCTGAAGAACATAGGGGCAGGACAGGAATAAAGACGCAGACGTGAGAATGGACTTGAGGACACGGGAAGGGGGAAGGGTAAGCTGGGACGAACTGAGAGAGTGGCATGGACTTAAATATACTACCAAATGTAAAATAGATAGCTAGGGGGAAACAGCCTCATAGCACAGGGATATCAGCTCGGTGCTTTGTGACCACCTAGAGGGGTGGGATAGGGAGGGTGGGAGGGAAATGCAAGAGGGAAGAGATATAGGGATATATGTATAGCTGATTCACTTTGTTATAAAACAGAAACTAACACACCACTGTAAAGCAATTATACTCCAATAAACATGTGCTTAAAAAAAAAAAAAAAAGAGGGCTTCCCTGGTGGCACAGTGGTTGGGAGTCCGCCTGCTGATTTAGGGGACACGGGTTCGTGCCCCAGTCCGGAAGGATCCCACATGCTGCGGAGCGGCTGGGCCCGTGAGCCACGGCCGCTGGGCCTGCGCGTTCGGAGCCTGTAATCCGCAACGGGAGAGGCCGCAACAGTGAGAGGCCCGCGTACCGCAAAAAAAAAAAAAGTATAGTAAAATGTTAATTGTAGACTATGTTTTAAGTACATAAGTGTTCAATGTAAAATTCTTTCAATTCTACTGTTGGGAAAAACAAAGCTACAATGGGGGCTACAGTACTGTTGGGGGAGACTCTTTCATTATACTTCCTTAAGAATTGTTTGAAATTTTTGCCAGAGGCAAAAAAATAAAAAGAAAATTTAAAACTGATGGTGAAGCATTGTCATATTTACATAACTAATTTATCTGTGAAATTGAATAGTACTGAAAATTATGTTCAGAAAATCATAGTTGACTAAGCTGTCTAATTATTCATTTAGACCCAATGAAATGCAAGTACTACAAACTGAACTTAGACTTGTTCAATAGTTAGGGATAGGGACTATAGGAGAAGGGGTAAAAAGTAGAGAAAAAGGACATTCACAAGTTCTCAGTTGTTTTCTTTTTTAACATTTTTAATCTCTTACTAAACTTCTTGGGTGCTACTACACGCATTAATACTTGAATTTTTCTAAAGTTCCACTTAAACAACAAGTACATCCTCCTAAGTAATTTATTTCTTAGAATTATTCCTTCTTCCATCTGTCTCCACTCCTATCATTTCCTTACGCTTTCTCTGTAGCCTATTCAATTTCATTCAGTTGTCTCTCGCTTTTGAAACATTTTATTTGTGTGAAGACTAAATCCCCATTTCCTCCTTTTTGATCTCCATTTAGTCTTGATTACAAAGCTAACTGAATTATGGTCAGTATTATTTAGCTCCTTCCTCCACCCACTCACCTTTATGAGACCAGTCACATCATCTGCTTTGAAAAAACAGGTTTTATGATGGCTCACTTTTCATGATGGCTTTAACATGGATCAAAAAGAAAAGCCATCCTATAAAATCTATGTTCCCAGAGTAAGCAAATGCTAAGAAAGAAGCACAGAGACCCCTAAAACATTTTGGTAGTTTGGGGTTTAGTTAAATATAAAAAATGTGCTAGAATAACATTCAAGAAGAGTTCTAAGATAAGTTAAAACTCCTTTGTTCTCTTCTTCCATAAGAAGACCAACCAGTGGTTGTTTAAACCAGGTAATGGTAAGTTTTAATTCCTCTCATTTGAAAGCAATTCTCTAATTGGCAGTAATATTATTTAACATCTTTAAGATTCAGGACACAGAGCTAGATAAATGGAAGGATACCAACTCTTCCCATCTTTGCTAGCCAAAGTTCCATTCCTGAAATCCCTTTTCCTACATCCATTTAGAAAAGATCTATAATCAGTGAAGGCACCTAAACTGAAACAATACAGTTGCTGACTTTAGCTGTTATAGAAAATCATGGAATAATAAATGTTAAAGATAAACAGAGTGACCATCTATTGTAGTATTTTCTAAATAGCTTTGTGAAGATCTCTTGTTCTATAGGATGTTATTTGGTGTGGTTCCCTGATTAAATAAGGTGAAGTTGCTAGATTCAGTCAAGTTCAAGTCTGCAATAAACCAGGGCAGATTTTAGTAATCTCTTTGGGAGAGTAACTCATCTTTTCTGCTGTCATTTTAATTTGCAAAGAGGCAAGATGATTAGCCTAGGTTATGCGTAGCAAAACTAGGACCACAACACAGGTCTTCTGGATTTCAAGTCCAGGGCTATTTGTACTACATCCCGATACATCCTAATAATTTAATAACATGGCATTAAAGATAATACCCACAAAATTTGTAGAATATATTCTAACACATCTGACATTTCCTTCTTTTCTTTTCCTTTCTGTGAGAGCACAAACCAGATATGTTATCTTTTAGAGTATTCTGGGGTTCATCTATCAAAACATGGACATTGTCAGGAAAAAGTTAACACAGAGATGATCATATTTCCCCTCTTCTTATTTTCTCTTCTAATCAAAAAACAAACCAAAGCAAACAAAAAGTCCAAGTAAAGAAGCTCAATAAGTCCCTGCAAATAGAAAAGATTCTTCTTTTAACAAAAATAAAGACTTTAGTTAGAATTAAGACATCAGAATAAAGGACCAACTAAAAGGTAACAGTACAATTTCTCCTATTCCACATTGTGTGAAAAATAATCTGGTTATTTTCTTAATAAGCAGTGAAGAAAAAGATCACACTTCAGCAATGTCTCCAATGAAGATATGAACAGGAAAGTTTAAAAAGAGTTGTTAGTACTGAGCTGGCAGAGGTTACTCCTAAGGAGCCCAAGGAGATAAAGCCAATCCAGTAAGAGTAGGAGGAAGAAGTGGTATACAGTAGAGTAATTCCTCTAAAAGTTTCTCTATTCCATGTCTTCCAACTGTAAAATGAATAGCATTTCTCTAATTATTTTGTTAAAAGACATTTTCATAACCTAGACTATCATTTCAACTCTTTGGCAAATAGATGTTAGTAGAAAAGTTTTTCTCCCAAAGGTATCAATAACATGAACTCCAATTTATTCAAGTCCCCTTTTTAATCTCTGAAAGATGCCTTCCAATGCCCCAGCCAAGGATAAAAATTACAAACCCTCTTCCAAAATGGGTGCCTAAAGTAGCTAGGAGTGAATAGAACAAGACTCAAAGGAATTAAGATTCATTTTGACCTCCAAAATAATTTAGGAGCAGTCTCTACCACTGGATCAAAAATGTATGCTGTGTCATTATAAAGCTAATTTAAAAAATAGAAAAGAAGATGTAGCTATGTCCCTGTGATTGTTATTCTTTTTTTTTAAAAAAAAAAACAATGTTCAAGTCCATATTGACTCCTGTGATATACAGTCTTCCAGGTAACCAAAAAAGAAAAAAAACTAGACTTTTGCTTAATCAACCAGGCTAATTAAGGCTTCTGTTCTGATCTTTGGATGACAAGGCAGAGTGTGGCTTCAATCAAATTGCTGGTTGACTCTTCCATGGGCCTAAATCATACCCAGCAATGTAATCAAACCAGTTTGGCTAAACTACACACAATATATCAGTAAATGGCTTTTCTGGGTCACTAGGCTACACACAATCTGGCATTAAAGTATAGTAGATAAAAAGAAATGTTTTAACATTTCCAAGAAACTCACATGCATTAGTTAAGGTTTTAACTAATAAGAAACTATTAGAAGAAAAAAAAAGAGACATGAAAGCATAACAACATCATGTCCATCCCAAACGTCATTAGCTGCAATCTTTAATCAGGCACTCATTCCAGTTACTGGGCGGTATCGCCAGCCTCCCAAAGGGAAGTCAGCCGCAGACCAAGAATGAGAAAACCAATTTGAAAAAAAAAAAAAAAAAAATGAACCTGGATGATAACTGAGCCCAGATGGGGAGAAGAAATGTTAACTGTGGAACTGGTCTTTTTTAAAGGCCACCAGTAAATTCAAGCCGCACGAGAAATTTGCCCAAAGAGGGAAAATACTGCTTTTCCCCTATAGTAAAAAGGGAAATGAACATACTCAACTGGACCCACCAACACAGTTTTTTCCCGAGTTTTAGTGTGGAACACAAGGTCCACAAGCAGGAGTTATGGGCTAAATTTGTCACTGCCCCAGTGTAGGAAAGCAGCAGCTGTTTCTTATTATTTGTGTATATTTTTCTTATGGGTAAAAACGTGGGTGGAGTGCCACGGCATACTGCTGTGCAGACCTCCCAAAATGGCAAGGGCAGCGGACTGGCTTTCCTCTGCTACCATTAAAGGTATGATCAAGAAGATATCTAACCAAAGAAACTTCAGCAGAAATAGGACCTGTCCCATGGCCACTGGCATGCAGCTTTATAAAAGAAGAAATGGATTGAGGGGCAGCTTTTAAAAAGTGCACTTAAAATTTTGATTACAAGTAATACCAAGAGATACTGGACCTACATATAACCGAACATTAAACATCATTAAATCTTTACAAACCTATGATAGTTACTTAATATTTTAAATCACATGAGCAGTGGCTAAAACAGATACTACCAAAAACCATTACTTGGCAGGGAGGGCAGCCGAAGAGAAAAATACCCAAACCTCTCTCACCCTCTCACAGATCTACTGCAAACACCTCCTTCTGCACACATACATTTGGAAGCAGAAGGCAAGGCAGCCCTAGGGACACAGGGCAGGGAAGGGCAGAGAATGGATATGGAGGGGCAAGGAAAGGTGACCGGCATGCTTCTGTAAACTCTGTTCTTCACAGGGCAGTATGAGTGAGCCTTTTCAAACCTTAGTCAGAGGTGTCAACTACTATTCTGCTTAAAATCCTCCAGTGACTTCCTGTGGCATCAAGAGGAAAACTAGAATCTTCACAAAGGTCGGCCCTTGCTGTTCTCCAGTATCGCTCTTCCTGCAGATTCAGAATAACTCATTCCCTTACTTCTGTGAAGGCTTTGTACAAAGGCCCCTTTTCAGTGTGATAGACCAGGACTGCCCTGTTTAACAGTTCAACCCCAGGCCCATCCCTGAACAGCTTGCCCTCCTAGGATTTATTTTTCCTGAGAGCACTATCACCATTAGCCTGACTCTCTGTTTTACTCTTTTGTTTATTGTCTTTCCCCTACTAGAATATAGGCTGCAGGAGTACATAATATCCACAACACCTAAACAACACCTGGAACACAGCAGCTATTTAATATTTGTTGAATGAATACATGAAGGAATGCATTAGTATTTTAAGATATTTAATTTTAACATGCTTTGTGATCATTATTACTAATTTATGGACAATATTGCCTATAAAATGGCTGTATATAATAAATGCTTTCAAAGTTTGATTAGCTGCTTCTTACATACGATTTAGGCTAACCAACATAAACAATTCCCAGCACCTTTTCTTCACGTTGTCAAGCAACATGAAAACTGAACAAGTTTCTTTGGACAAGGGCAAAATGACATCTCTTTGATTTTATAAATGAAACAAATCCCCCCTTTTTAATGCAGAGTTGTAAGGGTCATAATGAATGACCTGCTAATGACCAAATCCTACAAACACTCCTCAGTAGTTACCTTTCCTGACTTCTCTGGGTTATTTGACACTATTGAGCACCCCTTTCCTCAAAAAATTTCTTAGTGGTTTGATTTATTATGGCTTACTAAATAGGTGGGAGACTCATTCTTCAGTAAAATCAAATCTATTTTGTTAAATCTATATTCTATTAAATTAATAAAACTTGTGATTTAAAAATAAAATGTAAAGTGTTAGCGTTTGACTATACAGAGAATATGTGCTCACTGTAAGAAATAAATCAGAAAAATCAAATCCCACTACTAGAGAAAAGCAATTTAAAAGCTCAGTGTGTATTCTATTTTTAAAGAATTTTACTTTAAAATGTTATATTTATTCCTTTTGAAATATATGCACACACATCTATATTTTAATGTAGCAAATCTCATGTAGGAACGTGCCAAATTTGTTCAACCCACGAATCATGGTTATATACTTAGATTGTTTCTACTTTTTCTAGTTAAATATAGCTGAATTAACACACTTTTTTGCAAATTACCCACTATATCCTCAAGAATAACTCTTAAAACTGGAATTGCTGGGTTACAACATCTGTAAAAACTAAGAATACTCTCAATATTTATTGCTTATTTATGTTTCTCTTTACTTATTGCTTTAGTTTTGGATATTACTTTTCTAGAATCTTCAGAACAGTAGAGTGAACAGACATGCTGGCCTTATTTCTGATTTTAGGAGAACTCCCTCCTGATACCTATTTTAACCAGATTTCTCAAACTTAAGAACAAATAGTAAGCATAATGAACACACAACTAGGGAAGTGAACATTTTTCTAAACAGAAATTGCAAACTATTGACCTCTGATGAATTTAGCATACCATTTGGATTTGTTTGCCAAAAATCTCTTATTTTTAAATTGAGCTAATAATTTAAATTTAGACATTTTCACATTTAAAATTAAGAAATTTTCATTTCTTGGAAAACCAAAAGATCAGGCAATAGTCAGTCTGCATCCTTGGTAGGCAAAAACGGCTGGAACTGAATAGTCACTTGCCCTCTAGATAAGGACATGAACATTCTAGCTGACCATGGTCCCCACAGCTCACTGAATATATGCATATATGCTTGTACTAAAATTATTCCATTCATATATATATCCTGCCTGATCCACAGAGGCATTGGAGTTTTGGTCCCTATTCCAAAATAGGGGTTTTAAAGACTCCATAGAATTCTATTATATCATAATCATATACCATAATTTTTTTAACAAATGACCTATTTTAAACATTTAAGGTAATTTTCCATTACTTCCATTTTAAACATATTCTAATGTATAACACTGATTACTTATTGAAGCTCTATTCTGAAACTACTTTGAAAGTTTTAGGTAAGCACTTCTAAATATCCTAAATGTAAATTAGTGGATGAAGGACCTTGATCAGTTTAGATAGATACCCACCCATCACTGGCCCAGTTGACTATACATTGTTCAAACACTGCTGCAAGGGCATTTGGGAGGGAACTCTTAGAAGAGTTCAACGAAAGGAATGAAGACAACCAAAACAGGTTCTACCATGTGCAATTGAACAGGTTTCTGTGTGATCATTGGTCACTTGAATTTCTACTTTTTAGAATTGTCGGTTTATATTCTTTGCCCATTTTCCTAATGATGAGTTCATTTACTTCTCACTAACTTGAAAGTGCTGTTTATTTATTAAAGATATTATCCCTTTTCCACATATATTACAAATTATCCACTGGTTGTCATGTAAAGTTTCATTTTGTTTACAGTACTAATATTACAACTACTACTATTATTCTGTAGGATTCTTGTGAGGATTAAATAAGTTTTACATGTGGATAACTTGACACAATGTTTGGAACAAAAATATTGCTAAATAAACAATAGCTGTTATTTTTTGCTTTTATGCCTAGAAGGGCCTTCTACCTCCAATATTTTTAAGAATTTAGATTATCTTCCCATCATTTTATTGTTTTGTGTTTTATATTCAGTCTTAAATTCATGTCCAATTATTTTGATATATGCTCTGAAGGAAAGATTTCACCTAATTTTATTTGGTGTCCAAACTACCCCAACACTATCTAGAGAATAATTATCCCTGCTCCACTAATTTGGAATTCCACCATTTTATCCATTAAGTATATCTGAGTCTGTTTGAGAGCACTTTATTATATTCCATTTTTTGACAAATACTACCCTGTTGTAAAACAATAAGTAATTCTCTAAGTATTCTTTGTGATCTCATACAGTGAGTTTTCTCTCATTTTTCTTCTTATTCTTTGTTGACTACTTTTACCAATTTATTTTTCCACATTAGCTTCACTTTATAAAATTATCTTTCCCTCACCTCCAAATATACCTAAGAAATTTTTTTACATAAGTTCTATCCTGAAGATTTTATGTCTTTATGATATTGTCTTTTCATCCAAAAACATTTATTGACATTTTTTTCTTTTTATATGTCTGTGATTGCAATTTCCTCCAAGGAAAAATAGTCTTTCCTTACTTTCTACCCTCCAAATCTCACCTGAGTGCTTCCCATTTGCGTTTTCTAATGCAGACCCATGTGGAAAAGGTGTTCAGGGATTTGTAGTTCCTGACTTCTTGGCAATGTGCAAAAGTGACCTCAGAAGGGAGTTGGGGTAGCTGCCAAGTTGTTTTTAGATAATTCAGCACATGAGGCACCTTCCTATGATTAATGATTTAGAGGATTAACTCAAATATTTTCTTGAGCATGAATTCTGGTCACTCTTGGTTTGATACAGATATCATTATTATGTTACAAAAGCTTCATTCTAATCTTTACTTCCAAGTTTGCTAAGACATTTTTTACCAGAAATAAATGTTGAATTGTACCAAATGTCTCCCTTCTTGAAACTCTCTCCTCCTGTGGTTACAATGACTCCACTCTCTCCTTTTTCCTTCCTATTTCTTAATCCATTCTTTCTCAGTACCTTTTTTTTTTGCTCTTCATTCTTCATTTTCCTTTTTGCTATCTGTGTTAGCAAGGATTCCACGCTTGGTTTCCTTTTTATGTATTTGCTCACCATTATTATAGTTTCTGTATCCCCAGCCCAGGTTTACTGAATTCTAAACATATTTCCAACTCTCTATTAAGCTTCTCTTCAAACTCTGTCACAGAATGAAGACCTTATTTTTTTGCTACAAATCACTTACTCTTTGTTTATTTCCTGGCTTTGCTAACACCAAGAATTCACCTTTTTCGTAGCTCAGTTAAGGACAAAACCACCTACCCAATGGCTGGAAACATCAGCATAACCTTCATTCTCTTCTGTATCCATAAATCACAATTTTACGTTACAAATGTAGTCTAAATATGCTTTCCCTACTATATGTTCAAAATCTCATTGTCTCTGCTTAGGGTTTATTGCAGCAATCTCCTAAGAGCTCTGTCTTCTCTCCACATCACTCTCACCCACCCAATATGTAACTCATACCATGGTTATCTTTCACACATGCAAAAGAGATCCTGTGTTTTCCTTATTCAAAAACTTTCTTGACTTGCTATCAGTATCAGGATAAAATTCAAGCTTATTAACTACATATAAAAGGCCTGAAGAATTTGAATCCTTCCATAATTGACAATAGCTCTCCCTGGTCTATAGTCATTTCTGCACACTGACTCACAATCTATTTCACATTTCAATAATGTGCCTCTCCCTTTTTTCTCCATATGGAAACTTCTTATTGCTCCTTCAAGACTCTGTTAAAAGTCAACTCCTCTCTGAAGTCTTTCTGAGTCTCTAGGTATAGTCTTTCCCAAATTCCTTTTTCCACTTACCTAATTTTACTATAATCATTTCTTTACATGTCTGACTTCTTCATTAGACTATGAGTTCTAAGGCCATTAGAAGTCTAATGCTTCTCTATGCCTCTAGGACATGGCAAAATTTAAGGGCTCGATAAGCGTTTGACAACTAAATATACCTGATATACGTATGCCTTAAAGATCTGTAACCTATTTCAAACATTAAGTTTACTTAACAAAATGTATAGAAGGAAAATTGATTAAGGATGGATAAAAGACTGCAATTTTTCTAAGGGCTATCACCTGTGGCCACATGACTTCAGCCATGTGATGGAATAATTAAATTGGAATTGAAATGTCCAAATAAGTTATACCGTCTTTTTCCGTCGCTAACCCCCCTGAACTTGAGTTTTCATCTATGTAATAAACATAACATTCTTCCTATTCGTCAGAATTGTTCTGGCAATTAAGTGAGGCTGTGTGTAGGAAAGCTCCTTTAAATTTGGAAAAGATGTGTAGATGCAAAATGTTTTTATTATCCATACTGAGTCATATAAGTAAATCTTTTATTTAAAAAAAATTCTTAAGTTAAGTCAAAGTTTTTATATAAAAAAATTATTGGCCCTCATCTGTTGGTACTCCCTCAGCTCATAGCCTAATAAATAAGAAATAATCACATATTCACATGAGATGTGGAAAGAACGTATCCTCAGTTTCAGTTTAATCAAATCATATTTAATTAGAAACAGAATATCTGTATTCTAGACCCTTTCCAGATAACATAACAAACTCCCTAATGCCAGATCCTTGAAAAAATTTTTAAGAAATAATTTATTTACTATTGGTCTGGGATATATGGCCAATGTAATAAAACACTAGACACACATGAGGTGTAAATATTAAAATAAAGGATAAATGTTTATCATTATCTGAAATTAATGTATTTGTATCCTAGAAAGGCAAGGAAAATCTGCTCAAAATCTATTACAATCAGTAACAGACTCAACAAAATGGCTGAATGTAACATAAATACCTTGAAAAAAATGCAAGTATATTTATCAGCAATGACAACAGATAATATATGGGAAAGGACTCATTTTATACTTTAAACCAAACGGTTAGCATACATTTGGTCCATACCAAAAGGTCCTTGATATTTGGTCCTATACAAAACAACCATAAGAAATTTGGTCCCTAAGACAATTCGTCCACACCAAAAGGTCCTTGATATTTGCAGGACCATTTGGTCCTGCCCAGAACATCCATGAAGACATTTGGCCCACACCATAAGGTCCTTGATATTTGGTCCTGTCTAAAACCATTTGGCATGGACAAAATATGCTCATGGACATCTTAGAAAGAACCAAATTTCAAGGACCTTTTGGTGTGGACCACATGTCTTTTGGACCAAATGTCTTATAGACGTTTTGAACAGGACCAAACGGGCTATGGGAAACCAAGTGTATAAAATAGTTAGAAATAGGCCTACTTAGTGAGAGAAACAAAAAAATTCTACAAAACTTTTAAGAAGGGAAATATGCAGTGTTCCTAAATGGAGTACTGAATAAAAGAGGTGACTTTTTTAAATAAACAAAATTATAACAGTCTGTTCTAAACAAAATATCAATATTCAGGGAATGGGAAGAGGCTGAACTTGACAAAATAACTCTAAAATTCTTCTGAAAGAATATTAAACAAGACTAACCATGAATCTTTTATTTTAAAAAGAGATTTGATGAATTTTCTTTAGCAGGTTTAAAACATAAAAGTACAATTACTAGAGTAAACTGGTACTTCTATAAGAACAGACTAATCTTAGTTGAGAACAGTGGAAAAAGTGTCACACAGATAACTGCTTGAATAATACATTCTCTCAGGAACAAGACAAGGTTGTCCACTCTTACCACAATTATTCAACATAGTTTTGGAAGTTTTAGCCAGATCAATCAGAGAAGAAAAAGAAATAAAAGGAATCCAAATCAGAAAAGAAGTAAAGCTGTCACTGTTTGCAGATGACATGATACTATACACAGAGAATTCCAAAGATGCTACCAGAAAACTACTAGAGCTAATCAATGAATTTGGTAAAGTACCAGGATACAAAATTAATGCACAGAAATCTCTTGCATTCCTATACACTAATGATGAAAAATCTGAAAGAGAAATCAAGGGAACATTCCCATTTACCACTGCAACAAAAAGAATAAAATATCTAGGAATAAACCTGCCTAAGGAGACAAAAGACCTGTATGCAGAAAACTATAAGACATTGATGAAAGAAATTAAAGAAGATGCAAACAGATGGAAAGATATACCATGATCTTGGATTGGAAGAATCAACAGTGTGAAAATGACTATACTACCCAAAGCAATCTACAGATTCAATGCAATCCCTATCAAATTACCAATGGCATTTTTCACAAAACTAGAACAAAAAATTTCACAATTTGTATGGAAACACAAAAGACCCCGAATAGCCAAAGCAATCTTGAGGAAGAAAAACGGAGCTGGAGGAATCAGGCTCCTGGACTTCAGACTACACTACAAAGCTACAGTAATCAAGATAATATGGTACTGGCACAAAAACAGAAATATAGGTCAATGGAACAGGATAGAAAGGCCAGAGATAAACCCATGCACATGTGGTCACCTTATTTTTGATAAAGGAGGCAAGAATATACAATGTAGAGAAGACAGCCTCTTCAATAAGTGGTGCTGGGAAAACTGGACAGCTACATGTAAAAGAATGAAATTAGAACACTCCCTAACACCATACACAAAAATAAACTCAAAATGGATTAAAGACATAAATGTAAGGCCAGACACTATCGAACTCTAAGAGGAAAACATAGGCAGAACATTCTATGACATAAATCACAGCAAGACCCTTTCTGACCCACCTCCAAGAGAAATAGAAATAAAAACAAAAATAAACAAATGGGACCTAATGAAACTTAAAAGCTTTTGCACAGCAAAGGAAAACATAAACAAGACCAAAAGACAACCCTCAGAATGGGAGAAAATATTTGCAAATGAAGCAACTGACAAAGGATTAATCTCCAAAATTCCCAAGCAGCTCTTGCAGCTCAATATTAAAAAAACCAAACAACCCAATCCAAAAGTGGGCAGAAGACCTAAAGAGACATTTCTCCAAAAGAGATATACAGATTGCCAACAAACACATGAAAGGATGCTCAACGTTACTAATCATTAGAAGAATGCAAATCAAAACTACAATGGGGTATCACCTAACACCAGTCAGAATGGCCATCATCAAAAAATCTACAGACAATAAATGCCGAAGTGGGTGTGGAGAAAAGGGACCCCTCTTGCACTGTTGGTGGGAACGTAAATTGATACAGCCACTATGGAGAACAGTATGAAGGTTCCTTAAAAAACTAAAAATAGAACTACCATACGACCCAGCAATCGCTCTACTGGGCATATACCCCAAGAAAACCATAATTCAAAAAGAGTCATGTACCACAATGTTCATTGCAGCTCTATTTACAATAGCCAGGACATGGAAGCAACCTAAGTGTCCATCAGCAGATGAATGGATAAAGATGTGGAACATATATACAACGGAATATTACTCAGCCATAAAAGGAAATGAAACTGAGTTATTTGTAGTGAGGTGGATGGACCTAGAGTCTGTCATACAGAGTGAAGTAAGTCAGAAAGAGAAAAACAAATACCATATGCTAACACATATATATGGAATCTAAAAAAAAATGGTTCTGAAGAACCTAGGAGCAGGACAGGAATAAAGACACAGACGTAGAGAATGGACTTGAGGACATGGGGATGGGGAAGGGTAAGCTGGGACGAACTGAGAGAGTGGCATGGACTTATATATACTACCAAATGTAAAATAGCTAGCTAGTGGGAAGCAGCCACATAGCACAGGAAGGTCAGCTCAGTGCTTTGTGATCACCTAGAGTGGTGGGATAGGGAGGATGGGAAGGAGACGCAAGAGGGAGGAGATATGGGGATATATGTATATATATAGCTGATTCACTTTGTTATAAAGCAGAAACTAACACACCATTATAAAGCAATTATACTCCAATAAAGATGTTAAAAAATAATTATCATAATAATAATACATTCTCTCTGAAACTTCATCAATTTCCTCATGCTACTTTCTCTCACCTTCTTCTGTGTTGTTTCATTATTTTGTATTTGGCTGGCTCACATAATATTATCAATATCCAATCAGTTTTACCACAAAAAAAGGAAAATTTATGTATCTATTGCATCCCTTCATGCTTGGGTATTGCAATTTGTGTTTTACATGTCTGTGTCACACTGTGCTTTCCTTAAAGTCAGAAAACTTTAAAAAATTTATCCATGTATCCCTATCACCTAGGCAGTGCCTAGCCCATTGTAAGAGCATAAAAAACATTTAATTAAGTAAATACTTTTTAAAATATTTTTTTAACTGTGTGACTTTAGCATGTAAGCACACCATTTCTTAATACAAACAAGCCTTTCCTAGAAATCAAGATTGCCACTGACCCAAATCTGTCTTCAGTATGTTCACTATAGATTAAATATCCTACAGAAATATGATGACAGTGAGAAATCAGGGAAACCAAACCAGTAAGAAAGATCAGAAATAGAAACCAGGCTTTTCATCTATAACCAGTCTAGCAATATCAATGTTTAGAAACCAGAGCCCTTCACATGTATTTCATATGACAAATATTTTATCTGTAAACTTCAGAGTTTCAATTAAAATATAGGTTTACTGTTAAAGAAAATAGGAGTTATTAGCAAAATTTGTAATTAATTTGGATGGTTTTAAGTGTGGATCATCACCACTGCTATATCTTTTATTTGGAAAAACATAAACTCCATTACCATTCCTATTAAAGAAAGGAATTTAAACCTCAAAAACCTAATTGTATTTAAGCAATGTTAAGGAAAGGAATTTTTTAAAATTTTTATTGGAGTATAATTGATTTACAGTGTTGTGTTAGTTTCAGGTGTACAGCAAAGTGAATCAGTTATACATATATATACATCCACTTTTTTTTTAACATCTTTATTGGAGTATAATTGCTTTACAATGGTGTATTAGTTTCTGCTTTATAACAAAGTGAATCAGTTATACATATACACATATCCCCATATCTCTTCCCTCTTGCATCTCCCTCCCTCCCAGGAAAGGAATTTTGACCTAACAAACATGAAGACAATAGAACTTAATTTTATAGAGCTATGTTTGGCCCTGAATCTTATTATATCAAAGAAAATGAAAAACTAATAAGACATTACAGTAAAATCTACATGATTACAGACAACATTTTGCCAGCAAACAATTGTGCATGTTTGCTTAGGCAACACCAACATAATAGCAAAATGGTATCCCTATGGCTATTACCCCAATTAAATTTTTTAAAGCCTGTCTTTTATTTTTTATTTATTTTATTTTATTTATTTTTTTTTTTGCGGTACGCGGGCCTCTCACTGTTGTGGCCTCTCCCGTGGCGGAGCACAGGCTCCGGACGCGCAGGCTCAGCGGCCATGGCTCACGGGCCCAGCCACTCTGCGGCATGTGGGATCTTCCCGGACCGGGGCACGAACCCGTGTCCCCTTGCATCGGCAGGCGGACTCTCAACCACTGCGCTACCAGGGAAGCCCCAAGCCTGTCTTTTAAATTAAAAAACTATCATATGCTAATGGAAGTTCTTCTAACCAAATTCTCATTTGCCTTGGAAAACACAAAGCAGTTAGCCAAAATACGTTACAAAAACCTGAGAGTAAAGGAATTTATAATAATGCTGCAAATAAGGTTAACTGTCATTGAAAATGGTTACTTTTTCCTTTGATAATAGGAACCTAAGAAATAACTTCCTTTCACTGTGAAATTGATAGGATTTAATAATTGTTAACACAGAAAATTACAAATTGTACTAAATGAATCAGTTTGTTAAAGATGCATTTAGAACAGAAGTGAAATCTTAGAGCCCAAACTTGGATCGCAAATTCCCACAAATATGTCTGGATACTAGTTTGATACGGTACATAACAAAATGTGTAAGTCTTTTCATCCTAAATATTACATTTTTTAAAAAACAGGAGAAGATGTTAAGAGTTATTTACTGATCACAACATAAAATAAGTGATCTCTCTGAAAGTACCTGAAATGAACTGGTCAATAAAATGAAATGCCAATGTGGAAAAGATACACTACCTGATGTACCATCTTGCTGGCCATTCTTTCTATTCTGACAAGTTTTAAAGTTAGTTATAGGCTCCACTAAAAAAGGCAAGACTCGTGGGGACACTGGGTGACAGAGTTTCACAAGGCCACTAGTTACAACCGCAGTCTTTTTAGAAAGGGTTGTTTTCTTCAGCTTTCTTATATATGTGCCCAACCAGTGCTGCAGACTTGAGGATGTTTCATGATGTGTTCAGGGCAACAGTGAGCAAAATTAAGTTGTGAAATGTTTTTTGTCTTCTGTAGTTCAGTTTTTATACATAAATTATTTTTAGAAGAAATTTTAAAACCTTAGCTGATATTGTTTCCATTTAAACTAATTTATCTTTTTTGTATAATACAGTTGTAAAGTGATTTTTGGAGTATAAATGATACATTCTATAATAAGTGCCACACTTACAGGTGAAAAGTTTCTTTCTGTGACCATTTGGAGACCTTGAATGAGGCAGATTCTAAGCTTCAGCCTTACTCTCAAACTATGTTACTATTAAAAATTCTTTTCAGAGTCAAAAAGTCAACCTTATAACCTCGAACTCTATGTCTCCCTCCTTATTTTAACTCTAATATTCTGATGCTCGCAGTACGTCTGTCTTCTGGAAGGCAAAAGGGAGTTGTTGAAGAGGAAATTCTTAAAATTAACCACCCCCAAACCCTAGACCTTGAGCCTATGAATATGAAAGAACACTGTTGCCAAATTGACACCAGTCACAAAAGACTTTGAAAATTAATTCAAAAAGAGTTTGCACATGTTGTCAAATCCCTGAATAATACTGCCCTGATCCAAGTGAGCCATTATGGAGGAGTGGGAAATCTCCTATAACAAGCAAATGATTATGGGTGGAATGAGCTGAATTGATTGAAGTAGACATTTGACATCTGGGCATATTTCCCCAGGCCTTGAATAAAGAGATAGTTCATGTTTTTTTGAAAATCCAACTACTATTTCCTGCAAGAACTTTCCCTCCAGCAGATTTACCATGGAGTGTGGGCAGCCTAAGACCACCTCTATCCAGCAGGGTACAAGGTAAAGTCACACTGTGAATTCTCCCACATCCACATTTTTAAAGTGTCTATAAAATCATATACAGGCAATCTGAAGATCAAACGACAGTTATATGCCTGCTTCTTCACTGTCTGGAAGATGATAGCAGTGGTTTACACACTAACTACCCATACATAAAACTCAGGTCTTCTTTTAGCACATGCGGATTGAACATGTGCTTTCTCCTTCTCAACCACTCCCAGAACATAGGCACAAAAATGATTTTTGTCATCAGCCATATTGTACATGTGTTTCTGCCAACATACATACAACTTTTCAGAGATTTATCTCATCATCCACTGAAAAGTGGAGCAAAAGAAAAAATAAAACCTTACTAAAATATCTGGCAAGCTGACAGTGGCCAACCTGTGGCCCTCTCCTATGATCTTTGCATGATCAGTAAAGAGTAATGTAGTCAATAAGGCCAAAAAAAGAAAAAATATGCTTGGGCTCTGAAATTCAGATAAGGTGGTTTTATGGTTTTAATTATATTGTAATAACTACATAGAAGTAAATATACTCTTCCTGTTTTAAGTTAGGTGAACATCTGTCGTAAATAACTCCAATGCTCTTTCTTTTGTAAACTAATTACACAATAGACCCTATAAATTCATGGAGTGTTAGGATGCAGAATTTAATTATATAATTCACTTAACCAAAGTTTTGCTCTTGCTTCAGCGCAGTTCACAATTCTCCACTTTTACAGAATGTAGCAGGAGTGCATTACATAATGCCCATGTTGATTTCAGGTTAGAAAGGAAGGTAAAGAAAAGCTTTGTCGATGTACTTTTCTACTCTCTCTCTTAACCTGAACAAGGTGAACTAATGCCATTTATTCTGAACAGAAGTTAAAGTATTCAATTTAAAAATATAGGTGCACTATTTTTAAGTCACTTAACTTGTGACAGTGCTTTTCTGAGTTCCGTAGGAAAAGCAAGAATTCATTCATTTATTCATTTATTACTCATAAATCAGTAGTCATTCATCATCTGCAGTATGTCAGAGAATAGATTATGTGCTAGAACTATAAAGAAAGACGGAAATTCTCATTATGTTGGGACAAATAATAGAGATTATTAGAATATGCTCTATAAGGGATATATATGCAAAGTATTCTGGGACCCCAAAGAAGCTACTCCTAGGAAGAGTCAGAAGAGCACTCTGAAAGGTAACATAGGAGGCATATCTTCAAGTTGGTTGCAAGGAGCAGAGGCTCAGTATTGTGTTGAGCCTGAGAGATTTTTTTTTTTTTTTTTTTTGGTACAGAGCACATTAACTACAAGGATAACTAGAAAGTCACCTGGAACCAAAAAAGGCCCAGGTGCCAACTATCTTCTCTGTCCTTTTCCAAGGGATTCGTAGCCTGAGGACTTTGCTTTGTATTTCTGCTTCATGGCCATCTCCATACTCTCAGTTCTTTTACTATAGATTGACCACTTACTACTGACAGTCAATCCTATCCATATTTTCTAGTCAGATCCTAGAAGCCACCAGAGTATTGGACAGAACCCTTCACACAAGTCCACTTCATAATCATTAGCCAATCTGAAGATGGATTGTTTTGGATTTTAGTCCACCCTTGATCCAGTCAATAGTAATAACCTATACAAGAACCATTCATATTGTATCAGTGAGTAAAGTACTAAGGAACAAGGTAATTTTTCAAGAAGGGCAAGTTGAAGAGAGTAGGCATTGAGAACTGTGTAATTCCAAAGTATGAATATGAATTTGCCCGGTAAATAAGGTTAGAAATGTCATGTCTAAGCAACATTGTTTATATGGATATGAAATACAATGACAATGATGATAACTACCCCTTATGAAAACTCTACTATGCTCCAGTTACTGTGATAAGTACTTTACATATATCCAGCCTAATACTCAAAATAATTATGTGAATCATGACTATCATTCTCATTGAATAGAGGATAAAACAGATGTTCAGAGAGTTTAGGTAGCTTGTTCAAGGTCAAGTAGCTCATAATTGTCAAATACAGGATTTGAATCTAAATATACCTGATCCCCCAAATCTGTGCCTTTCCACTGCTCCGTGCTGATTCTTTGGAGCCTTGAAAGAACCTGATACACATTTATATAATTGCACACTTGGCTTTGATGAGTACAGCAGAAAGTTAAACTAGGAAGTAAAAGTGGGTCACTTTTAGAACAACTTTGATAATTACACTAGTAGTCTGCACTTGTACTATACAAGATCTCCCTGGAAAGTGACAGCAAGATGGACAGAGATTCAAAGCAGAGAAACTTAGGAGGCAAGTGAGTTATAGTCTCAGGGAGCAATGTGAATGTCTGAAGTAAAGCCACTGCCATGGGGCAATTGAAGCGGGGGGAAAGATTTGGAGATTTTGGAAGTAAAGGGAAGCAACGGAAAGTGGGTGAAATGTTAACACCAATGGGGCAGGGACAGGAAGACAAGCAAATGAAAGAATTTGAGTAAGAGTGTCTAGCAAGACAGGAAAGAACAATATCATGGAACCCATGAGGGGACAACGATTCAAGACAGTGGGAGTGGCCAAGAGTGTTAAATGATGCAGAGTGGTCTATCGTAATAAGGACCAAATGGAAAGCTCATAACAAAATCTACTTCCCATGGGGCTGATTAGAAAGCATTAAGCAAAAGAAATGCTAAAAGTACTTGTAATTATCCCTGTCACATAGTATTCAGGAAAATTTCCTTCTCAAAGTCAAGGTTATTTGTGTAGCTATTACTGATTCTTCAGAGATGGAAACCTTTCTCCAGAGCAACAGAACCACAGGTTACACTATTGAAGGAAAGCTCCATGAAGGGAGTACATTAAGACACAGCTTCAAGACCAGTTTATCCCATTCCATGCTGAGGGTCATCCAGGTCCAAATATCACATATTTTCTCTCCAAAAGATATTGTATGCTAATACCTCAAATTAATTGTAAATATAATCTACCTTTTAGTTCCAAAAGCTTCCAGAATATCATCCAAATAATGGAATACTTGGAATGACTTGAGAAACTGATATTGCTATTTTATTGACTAAAAAGACAAATGGCTATTTCAGCGTATTATTCTTTGTTTTTCTTATCATATCTCTATATGATAAAACCATAGGATATTTTTAAGTTTCAAATCTTTCATACATTTATATCCCTTCATGCAGGGTGTTGGGAGGGTGAAGGGGGACTGAGGTAGTCTTTAGTGCTGGTCACCAAATACTTATGTCTCTCCTTCCAGAAACATGGAGGATTGCAATTATCTGCTTCCTTACAGTTGTGTGTGGCCATATGACTTACCTCAGCAAATGAAATGTGACAAATGGCAGTCTGGGTGTCTATATGAACTAGTACATGATTCACCATGCTCTTGCTTTGCTGTGCCACACCAACTGGCCAGTTTCCAGAGATTTACTCTCTCGGTCTACGATCCGAGTGAGAATAACACGGATCAGCATCTCCAGTCAATCCATGATGGACACATAACATGAGCAAGAATAACTTTTGTTGTTTAAAGCTGTGAGATGTGGGTGTTTGTTACTACAGAGTAATCTATATAGCCTGTCTGAATGGATAAACATAGTGTGTATAGTTTGTGCAATGGTGAGAAAGATGTGGCAGAAGAGAAAGAACGAAGGTTTGGTAGAACTCACCATCACAAACAAAACAATTAGTGCTGACTTTATTCTATTCATGATGAATAGCCACACGGGATGGGAGAGAAAAACACACAGGCTAGGACAGTATAAGAGACTCAGGCAAGGCTACCTATAATCATTCACCTTGGGGAGCCATCACAGCACCCAAATACTAACTATGTTGGAAGAAACTCATCATATAGTTTCTTACAACCACAAGGAAACAAGAACCAAATTCTTCATCTTGCTTAAGATGACATATGGTAAAACCAGGGAGAAGTAGTAGCCCTCATAATCTTTATGGTGTGGATCTGGAACACCAGGGATTGCTTAGGGCCTGTTAAGTCTCCTGAATTCAATTGATTTTTATCAGCTAGTAAACATAAAGCTTTACTCTGTGGCCTCAAAACTGGCAAGAATAGTTTCAGCCAAAGGCAACGCTTTCTCACCACATGGTTAAAAATATACATATTGGTTTGGCAATTTCTTAGTTGCATATGGGTAGAATGTATTTTAAAATTCTGTGAATTTTGAAGGCTAATATCTTTTAAAACTCTAGAAGAAATTGTGAATTTAGAAAATTTCATGTTAATGTTAAAGGAAGTTAATATATTTAATCTTAAAGAATAATGAAGTAAATGTTCAATAAGTTATTAAATAGTATATACATGTGACACAATATTTTAAATGATTCCAACACTTACATACATTAAAAGAACTTCTGCAAACAAAACACTGGCCTCCAGCAATACAAGTTTTTTGTTTTCTTATTGTTTATCTATTTTCTGAACATAAATTGCCTGTGAAAAAATCAGATTTCCTTAAAGAATGAAATAGTATAAATGGGCTATCAATAGTATTTTAGTTAGAGAAAACTACTTACTCTTTTAGAATAATTGAATATGAGATGTATTGCTGGTACAAGGGAAACAAAATGTAATAATATGTGAAAAATTCATAGGCTAATTTGTAATTAATTCTAGAGCAACTACTAATGTTTTACAGGCAGGTGTTCTAAATTCACTTAGAATTTAGCCCTATTAATCCTGTAGCATATTGCAAGAGCGGCAGTATGTCCAAGTAGTGAAATACTTGGTTCATATTTGATAGAATTATCCATAATTACCTTTAAACCCCCATGTACTATGTAAAGGAAACTTGCCTTGAGTTATTTCATACATTGAACCTTGAGGCTAAAAAGCCCCTGAAATAGAAATAGTTTTCGCCAGAATTTATAGCCCTAATTCTTATAATCTTCTCCTTCTCTTTACTATCCCCCACCTTCCAAATTCTTCAGTCTGTACCTCAAATGTTGACATGATTTTATTTGAGAGGATAAGAACAAAATAGTTTACAGTGCCAAGGGAATTCATGAGTCCTGAGTTGAACAGCCAAAAGTCCATTTTCCTACTGCTACAGAAATATATCTATGTACCATATATATAGATTTAAATCTACATTTCATTTATATATATTTAACATATTATTTATACTGGATATGTATAAATATAAAGAAATACCAGATATTAAATATTATATTATTTACTAAATATATATATCAATAACATATTATACTAAACAAATATTTAACATTAGAATATATTTAATCATGATAGATCACAACTAACCTAGAACAATGTTTGGTATATAACAGGCATCCAATAAATATTTGTTGAATATGTAGCTAAGAAATTTCAAATTCATGAATTAATTCATATCTATGAAAAAGTAAGCCTTTGATGTCAAATAGCTATCTGAAGATATCTAAAAGATAAAACTATTACTGCCTGTGAGCCATTGTTAAAACAATATGGAAGGACTACCCATATGTTACAGCAAACATGGGAGATTCCTTTTAATTTTAAAGGACTGTGGGAACAGACATTCAAAATAGAAATCTTTTTTCTTTTTTTTTTTAAGTGTGATTTGACTAGATTTGAAGTAGCTAAGCTGGGTGTAGCGTCAATTTAAAAAAAAAACACAAATTTTCACTGTTCTTAGAAGCGGGCCCTGAACTTGTGCTCACTGAATAAATTATTACTATACCATATAGATCAATCCCAATCTAAGAATGAAAGTATGGAATCAACATTTCTGATGCTATTCACATAACGAATAATCACTCGTACATGATTAGAAATGTTTTAGTTATTGGAATTTCTGGATCTCTGTATTGAGATTTCTTATTCCAATATTAGGCATACAGCACATCTACATGTATCAAATCATCACGTTGTACACCTTAAACTTACACAATGTTATATGTCCATTATATCTCAATAAAACTGGGAAAATAAGAAAAAAGTCTCACTTAACAGAATCTTCAATTAGCCACATTTTTTGCTTTCCCCATTTAAATCAGAGAGACAAGAAAACAAGCTTATATCTTTTTTATTTTTTTTAACGTAACTTTCAGTGTATATCCTGAAGTCAATGTAGGTTTGAATCAAGTCTTTATGACTTCCAAATCCACAATAATATCAAAATATGCAATGATAACTGAAGTTTATAGAAATGACCCTGGATCCTGTAGGATCAAGGAAATTTCAATCCAAGGTCATTGTGCTCTGTTTATTAAGTTTGTTTAAGTTTTTATATCTTATTAAAATGTACAGCATCAAACAGTTAAAAAAACATTTTTTCCTCAATTAATCAAAAAATGCGAGTATCAAGATATCCAATTCCCTAGCCATTCTGATTAGCTGAATTTGCAATAATCAGATCTTTGCATTAAAGTTTTAACTCTTCCTATCAGTGTTTTCTTTCCAGAGGAGCATATGCTGCTGCTTAATTCCATTACCAGACCACCTTCTAGGTTTTCTTCTAATAGTACCGACTTAACAGAGATCACAGCAAATGCTCTTGGACTGGGTTCTGAAAAATCTCTCAAAATCATAAAATTACCACCATACATAGAAATACGAACTTTTTTGCAATAGATGCACCTTTTTTTAGAAAGGTGAATTTTCTAGGATTAAGGCAGAGAAGGAGATGCCATCAATGAAGATTTTGCTTTTTAAATTATGTTTAATTTTTTAATGAACATAGTGCAGGTAAACAACTTTCCGTTTTGCTGAGCACATTTCCAAACAGCCGTAATTTCACAGAATATAAGAAAATAGCTTTAGTAATTATCTAATACTACCAAATTTAAACAGGTTAATACTGACAGAACTAGAAATGAGTAATTTAGAATGAAAAATATACTAATATACTTATCCAAAAAAAAATCAAATGTATCACTAATACAGAAATCTCATGATCTAACAATGATTAATTTCTCCACAGAGTAAGTCATGATTCAAGATATCATATTAGCCTTAAAGATGACAAATTCTACATTAAATGAAATGTTATCCCATTCAAAAACCTAAAGTGATCCTTGATTCCTTTTTCTCACCCTACATATCCCAAAGGCCTGATGATTTTACCTTCTAAATCTCTCTCCTTGCCATCACTTTCTCTATTCCATCCACTCCCTCCATTGCCATCTACCTAGTTCATCTTCCCTGACACCTCCACTCCTGTTCTGCTGAGAGACAGCTGAGTGGTTTACATAAATCTACTCTTACCCATCCAGAGTGATCTGTAGAATATGGTAATTTGATTGTCATCTACTTTATGCTTGACCCGCTCCCTTGCTTCAATTATTTTAATTGTTTCCTATTGCACTTATAATAAGGATAAACATTCTTAGCATAGTCTAGGAGGATGACTATTTCTAAAGTTTCATCATCTTTTCCTTCCTCTCTATACTTTGGCCACACTAGTATATTTTAGGTCTCATGTATGTGTTGCATGGACTCTCACATTGAGGACTTGATGCGTGTTGTTCTATTAGCATTCCATTTCCACGTCTATTTATGTAAATAGGTCCTATTGAGTTGTCATTTATCAGCTCAATCATCAGCTCCTCACTTTCCTCACCTTCCTATGTCAAAACCTTCTATTGTATGCACTCAAAGCACCAGTCATCTGTCATTAATGGTGCTTCTCACAATTGCAATTTTATATTTAATTTCTTGACTATTTGGTTAATATCTCTCTCACTATTACAGTAAATTCCATTAGAGCAAGGACCATGTTTAGTTTCTTCACCACTGGGTCTTTGACTTACTACACACTAGGTATGCAATTAATATCTGCTGAAGAAATTAAAACTGAAGGAAAGTCTCCATCTCAACAGATGCCAGTGATGCCAACTGCTCCAAATATTTTTCAAACTCTTCCTTTATTTACAGAATGTACACATTCATATGATTTTCTTGTTCACTTACCTGCCATAACCCTCTAGAAAAACATAACACATTATGCTATTAAATCAGAAACACACACAAATAATTGCATCTGCCAAAATTAACATTCAACTGCTAAACTATTGAAGTTTTAATGTGAAAAAAAATGAATGATATTTTAAACAAGATTATTTTGCCATGCTTAACTGGAAGGAGAGAAGACATGAACTTTGAGTTCATACAAATTGCCAGATATTGTGCCAGGTTTCATATATTTTCTTACATTTAATTGTGCCAAATACATAGAATTTTCACAATTTTATAGCTGAGGAAACTGAAGCTCAGAGAATTTAAGTAACTTGTTCAAAGTTGTATGACCCCAGTAACTGATCAGTTCACATTGCTAATTAGAATTATGTAATTTTATAGTTCTCACTTTTAAAAACAATAAGATTTTCCGACCAGACACAATCAAAGCAACTCTGAAACAATGAGGATTACAGGACTACCATCATCACTTCATCTTCAAAACATAATATTTTTCATTTGGATCATTTCATCTAGCAAAATATATTAAGTAATTACAACATATTTGGAGTCAGGAGACCTATTTAGCAAACAAAGGAGGAGTAAGAACAGCCACTGAATTTTAGTTTACGAGCAATATCCTTTCTGTGATCTGTATTCCTATTCATTAACATATGGTTTAAATTTTGGCTTTCCAGTGAGTTGTAGTCAAAGTACATTGAATACATTTTAAGTGAAAATTAGTGTCTTCAATATTCAAATGCTTCAATGGGGAGAAAGTGTTTTGATGAAATCCAAGCAAATTGACTGAATTTTCTATTTTCATAAACTGTGGCACTTTTATGTATGTAAATGCTTAGGGCTAGGGTCGGTTTCAGGAAAACTGGCATTTTCTTACTGCTATTTTCCAAAACCTTCTGTTCCCAGTAAAAATTAAAAATGAGTTATGCAAGAAAAATATTAAATAACAAAATTCTCTTAGATATCTGAATGCTTTACCATATATATTACCATATTTAATGATTCATGGAATAACTCTTCAGAAAATAAGGTGGTAATTGGATTTTGTCAAAAGCAAAATAATGTTTATTTTGAAATATAGGTCAGAACTAGTCTTACTCAACTTAGAAAATATCTAGAAAAACAATTATTTGTCTGATGCCTTTCAACACCAAAGGCATGTCCACTACACTAAAAGGAAAAGTTTTGGACCAAGTCATGCAATACTTTCAACATTTTCACATTTTAAAAATGATAAATTATTTGTACCATAGAGCAAATACTAAGTTATGATATTTAGTCAATATAGAACATTAACTTTTGAGTTCAAAGATAAATATTTTTTCTCATTCTCACTTTTTTTTAATCTATAAACCATATATGAACAATGAAAGATGGAAAATATAAGCTGTACTTGTAAAGGGATTACAGCAAATAAATTCTAGGGAAGATCCACTTTGATAATGATGGTGTAAGGAGCTCTTTTGACCCTCTCCCTAGTAAAACAACCAAAACTGGCCAAAGTTATTTTTAAATATCATTTAAGTCTGCATTTTAATGGAACTTTTTCCATTTCTAACTCCATCTCAGAGTCTGCTTCCAGGAGAACTCAAAACTGTGACAGTTCGCACCAGAGGAAATCCAGAAAAGCAGGTGGTAAAACGGAATTTGCGGACTAGTTCACTCAGTATCTGCTTGATAATGAGAACTCCAGCCCCAAGAGTAAATTATGCTGTTGACCCCTTGCATGAGGTGGCCATCCAATTGTTGTTGACCTGCCTATGGAGGGGAATTCAGTGGCAAGTTGCTGAAATGAAGGAGTTAGAAATACATGGACGAAATGATAAATCCAAGAATACTAAGATGATTGTTACTAAGTTAAAGGCTTGATCTTGAAAAGCTGAGAGGAATAAACAGACAATTGAGAATTAACTATGAAAGCCAGAGAATTGTTTTTGGTGACCTGCCAAATTAAGGGGGCCAGAACATTAGACTATATAAGGAACATTTTATTGGTATGGTGGTAGTTTCCTCAATTAAAAGATTTAACACCATAGTAAGAACCTCAGGGGATGGTACAAATGTTCTGCTAGGATGTCTCCTAGTCTGAAAAAAGCAATGGCCCATGCTGGAAAAGTTGAAATGCCAGAATTACTGTGGCAGACAGTAGACAGGTTTAAAAGAATCAAGGACGTTAGCATGCTAGAGTGGACATGTTTCTTAAGGCCAAAGACTCACCAGAGGATTACATTCCACAGGAGGAACCATAAATCTGAGGTCACACCATTCACCAAGGCCACATGAATGCACTGGTGAGAAAGGCACCAATATCACTAAGAAACTGAGTGGTGGCTCTTCTCTGTAGGCCAGGGCTAATGGTAGGGAAGGCTTTCACAGAACTGGGATCACTGATAGCCATGAAGCAACCAGCACCCCAAAGCAACAGCAGTCAAGTAAAGTGGCTTAACTACCAGCCACCAGTGTGTTGTAATTATGGTAAGGACCAACAACTCTGAGTGGCAGCCAAGAGGGCCTCACCTGTAGAAAATAATAGAGTTAATAGAATACAGCATTCTAGGGGCAAACTAGATGGATAATTAACTAGATGGATAATTAAAGGAACTAAGTATGTATAATCCAAAGAACCCAAGAGCCAATGAGCAGTTGCCCCAATAAAAGTTCTTAATTCCTTACCCCATTTCTGGACCTGAGTTAGTTTTCAAACCCAGGATTCGTTGATAAAAGATCCAATCCCCAGATCCCCAAGGGAAAGGGTCATAGCAAGTAAACATGGCAAGTAAACACCAATGGATTTTTCCAGTTCTTCAAGGGGACCTAGAGCCATTTATTTGTGCGATTGTACACTGAGAAGGGTAATACCCTGACATTTAGAAGACATTTGGCACAGGGTCCAAGGTGACATTGATACCTGGAGACCCAAAATATCATTATTTTGCATCTGGTAGAGTGGGGGCTTTGGGGAGCTAGGAAATACATAGGATCCTGGCCAAAGTCTGATATTCAGTGGGTCTACTGGGGTTCACAGACCCACCCAGGGGTATTTCTCCAAACCCCAAATACATAGTTGAGATTGATGTACAAGAATGCACTGGGGGGCTTCCCTGGTGGTGCAGTGATTGAGAATCTGCCTGCTAATGCAGGGGACACGGGTTCAAGCCCTGGTCTGGGAGGATCCCACATGCCGCGGAGCCACTAGGCCCGTGAGCCACAACTACTGAGCCTGTGCGTCTGGAGCCTGGGCTCCGCAACAAGAGAGGCCACGATAGTGAGAGGCCCACGTACTGCGATGAAGAGTGGCCCCCGCTTGCCACAACTAGAGAAAGCCCTCGCACAGAAACGAAGACCCAACACAGCAAAAATAAATAAATTAATTAGTAAACTCATACCCCCAACATCTTCTTAAAAAAAAAAAAATGCACTGGGTCCTGAGCTTATGGGATGAGAGTCATTACTATGCATAAGGCCAAGTAGAAGCTTTTGAATGTGCCCATGCACATACTTGAGCTTAAATAGTAAATCAAAAGCAGTATCACAAAGAAGATGGTGAAGATTTATGCCACCTTTAAATATCTAAAGGATGCACAGTAATAGTCATTTAATATTCACATTTAATTCACCAGTCTGGACCCTGCAGAAACAAGATAGGTCCTGGAGAATGATTTTGTGCTACTGCAAGCTCAACCAAGTAGAAGTTAGTTCTGATTGCAGCTGCCAAGCAGACATGATATTGTTGCTAGGGCAAATTAATATGGTCCCAGCACATGGTATGTGGCCACTGATATCAGGAATGCATTCTTTCTGTCTAAATCAAGAAAGGGGATTAGAAATCGTTTCCATATGTAGGTAATTAACAAGACTATTTATTTACAGTTTGGCCTATGTTGTCCTCTGTCATAATTTTATCCAAAGAGATATGGAGCCTATAGACAGATATCCATCAGCATGTCAATCCCACAGATTATAATGATCCATTATATCAGTGAGGTTGTGAGCGAGGCCTTAATGAGATACACATATTCCAGATAGTAGGGACAAATTTTGTGGAGATTTAGGCCTCTGTAATTTCAATATATTTTAGGGCTCCACTGTTTAAGGATGCCATGATATCCCCTCCAAAGTAAAAGAAAAAATTGCCTCATCTTCCATTCCCTACCATGAAGAAGGAAGCAGAAGACCTGGAGGCAGCACCGTCCACACTTAGAAATATTGCTCTAGCCCATATATGGGTGTCATAGAGGACCACTAGCTTTGAGTGGGGTCTGTAGCAGGAAAGAGCTCTGCACAAAGTCTGACTACAATGAAAGCAGCACTGCCACTTGGACCAATACTATCCAGCAGACACTGTGGTGCTGGAGGCAGCAGTGATGGAAAAAAAATTTAGTGTGGATTTTATGGCAAGCCCCAGTGAGAGAATGACAAAGTAAGCTCCCGGGGTTTTGGAGGAGGTCCGTGACATCTGCAGTGGAGAGTTACACACTATTAGAGAAATAGCCTCTGGCATGCTACTGGATGCTAGTAATGATGGAATGCTAGAACACCTGGACAGAAGTGACCATGCACCTGGAACTGTCCTATGGACCAAGTCATAAAGTCAGGCAGGCCAAGAATATTCCATCATAATACAGAAATGGTACATCCAGGACCAAGCATGAGCAGGACCCTGCAAGAGTAGGGTAGTCCAGACCCCATGTCACCCATCTCAGTTGCATCAACGCCTTTGTCTCAGTTCACAGTGATAGACTAAGGGGGACTACTATGAAATCACCCTAAGGAGCATGAGGAAAACTAAACTTGGATTATGGGTGGATATGTCTGGTAAGTAGGTGAAGACCAGAAATTATTAGAATCTGCATCACGGTCCCACTTGGGAGTGGGTTTTTTTGTTTTTTAATTTTTATTTATTTTTGGCTGTGTTGGGTCTTCCTGGCTGTGCGTGGGCTTTCTCTAGTTGCGGTGAGTGGGGGCCACTCTTTGTTGCGGTGCGTGGGCTTCTCATTGCGGTGGCTTCTCTTGTAGCACAGCACGGGCTCTAGGCATGTGGGCTTCAGCAGTTGTGGCATGCGGGCTCAGTAGTTGTGACTCACAGGCTCTAGAGTGCAGGATCAGTAGTTGTGGCGCACGGGCTCAGTTGCTTCGCGGCATGTGGGATCTTTCCAGAAGAGAGCTCAAACCCGTGTCCTCTGCATTGGCAGGCAGATTCTTAACCAATGCACCACCAGGGAAGTCCCTCAGGAGTGGTTTTGAAAGACAGTGGCTAGGGAAAAATCCTAATATGCAGAGATTTGGGTCATCTCCTTTAAATGCATAAAACAATGCTGTCCAATAAAAATTTAATGTGAGCCACAAATGTAGTTTTCAATTTTCTATACCCACATGTAAAAAATATTTCTTTAACCCAATGTATCTAAAATGTTATCGTTTAACATATAATCAATATTTTTAAATTAGTGAGATGCTTTATTTTCATAATAACTTTTCTACATCTGGTCTGTATTCTGTTTTTACAGTACATCTCAATTTGGACAATCACATTTCAAGAGCTCAATAGCAATTAGATATATGGACTAGTGGCTACCCTATCAGACTGTGTAGGGTTAGAATAAATATAAGCATGTGGGCAGCAGCAAGTGACCTGGCCAGAAAGTCAGGAACCTAGAAGCAAAAAGCCTGGAAGATTAGAGGTAAGAAGGTCTGGCGTAGAGGCATGTGGATCGACATCTGAAAAATGGGCATAAAGGGAAAAGATCTTTGTATTATACATTAATGCCAACCAGAAACTACTCACCATGGAAGAGGCACTATACACTCTGCATACTAGTAGACAAAATGTCTTGACCATTTGACGTTGGCCAACCTTTGTCTACAACCACCCAGTGCCAATACAATGAGCACATGAACCAGCTATTCAGTGGTAGAGCTGAAGGCTATGCATGTGCCCAGTGACTATGACTCCCACTTACCAAGGTTGATCTAACTTGCCAGCAACAGAGACCAATGTGAACCCTTGGTATGGCACTATTCCTAGAAGTGTCCTACCACTTGATGACATTCGGTGGTTCATGATCATGGAATAAACACCTATTACCATAGACTTGCTTTTCCTGCTCACAAGGCCTCACTATACCACGTGATATAGCACTGACCTCTCTCTTCTAAGTTTAGCCTCATGCTTAAAGTTTAAACTAGTTAATATATAGTATTTAATATATATTTATGTATAGACTCATATATATAGACTCATACATATATATATATATATATATATCACCACACTATGGTGAGACATTTACATGTAATTTACAGACATCACAAAAGCTTGGATTAGGAGGAATTAAAGAAAATTACTGGGGTTATGTGTTCAAAATTCCTTTCTCCAAATTCTACATGAAGTTTTAAATTTGATTATATTTTTACAAAAATGAAATTTTGTTAATCTTTGTTCCAATGTGAAATATGGTTAGTGCATTATTTATAAATAAAGCCATCACCTTTAAACTTTTATTCTCAGCATACCAGTATCAGGGCACTTTTGCTCTCAGTGCCAGAACTCAGTTGTGTCTCCCTCAAATAATCTGTCATGCAAGATGGTAGGCAGAGCTCCAAAAAGGACAGAAATCAAGAATTTCATCAAGCTTGTGGAATAAGGTGTATAAACTATTTTTTGCTTGCTTACTAATAACTGTGAGCTTAATAAACTTCTGTATATGTTGCAGATTTTTGCCTAAAACTTACTTTAATTAAACCAGGGAGGGAGTGGTAGGGAAGTAGCTAAAACTTACTCCAAAATTTTCAGACTACCATTATATACCCACCTCCACAAAACTAAGAATTGTTCATGAAAAGATTTGCAATTTGTAATTTGTCTTCTAGCACCTTTTTATATAAATCTAAGAGGACTGGAGAAGAAGAAACACTTGATACAATTCATTCCAATGATACAAAAAAGAGATCAAATAAAAGACCCAACAGTTACATTGAAAAATATTAATGGGCTTGGGGTTTTCTATTTGAGTTGGGGAATATTAAATACTTTAAATAAAAATCTGCTGAAATCCATATAAACATATGACTTATGCAGCAGAATAATTTTAGAGAAATTTGCCAAATGTAAATACATAATTTTTACCCAAACTGATATAAATTGGGTTAGTCTGTTGAGGCAGTGTTTTTTGTTTTTTAACATCTTTATTGGAATATAATTGCTTTACAACAGTGTGTTAGTTTCTGCTTTATAACAAAGTGAATCAGTTACACATATACATATGTCCCCATATCTCTTCCCTCTTGTGTCTCCCTGCCTCCCAACCTCCCTATCCCACCCCTCTAAGTGGTCACAAAGCACCAAGCTGATCTCCCTGTGCTATGTGGCTGCTTCCCACTAGCTACCTATTTTACATTTGGTAGTGTATATATGTCCAAGAGGCAGTGTTTGTTGACTTTAAAAGTGAGTACAGTCAAATCCTGATGTATAGGTATGATATGTGTTAAGTATATTTATAGAATAATTTTGATATCTAATTGCTAATCTTAAGGTTAATCTTTAAAAATAACTAATAACATGTCTTTCAATTCAGAAAATAGATATTGAAGAGTACATCTGCAAACTATCATAGATTTGCAAAATTAATTTCTATAATCTTCTTCGATGTCTCAGAAATGGGACATAGTTTAACCTGCTGGGGTCGTAAATACTCTAACAGGAGGGGCTCTTTCAATAACCCTTTAACAGATCCTAAATTCCCATAGTCTATGGTGGGAACACTGTAATGATTAGGCCATATGCAAAGCAGTTACATCCTAGTTAAAATTTTGTAAGGCTGTGAACAATGAAAATATTAACAGACCTAGAGGAAAGCTCTAAGTTTAAGGAGTACATAATAAGGCAATTAGAAGGTTCCCAAGGGATATATTTTGAACAGAGTTTTACTGTAAGGTCTGAAAATAAACAATAGATAAACACTGAGAAAATAACACCAAATACTCATTTTTTAACAATATCACATTTTTGGTAACTATTGTATATTTTAATTAAATTCTGGACAATATGTACAGTTGATCCTTGAATAATGCAGGGATTAGGTGTGCCCATCCACCCAACAGCTGAAAATCTGCCAATAACTTTACAGTCAGCCCTCCATATTCATGACTGTGCATCCGTGGATTCAACCAAGTGCAGACTGTGTAGCACAGTAGTAGGTACTTACTGAAAAAATCCATGTATAAGTGAACCCATGCAATTCAAACCCATGTTGTTCAAGGGTTAATTGTAATTTCAAATTAAAATGTACTCAATTTTACAAAGACAAGGTTAAAAGACATTGTGAGGCATGTATACGTATATGTGTGTGTTTAATTAACCCACTGTTCAAATATAAAGCAATTATAATGGACTGAGAAATTGACAATGAATGTTATAAAAGTCCTCAAAGTTATGTTATTGCTTAGCCTTTGAGCATGAACATGTTTGCTAGAAGCAACAGAACTCTATAGGAAGCTTTAATCTTTTGTAGATTGTTGGAGGACAACTTAGTTTTCTGTTAATATATTTATGATACATATAGTATGTATATTTATGATGTGTATATTTATGATACATGAATATTTATGATGTCTATTCAGTTAATTGAGTATATGTATAATATAGTATATTATGATAAACAATAAAGTGAGTTGTTTATTCAGAGGGGTTTGGAACCAGAGAGCTTGCTCTAGTCTGAGCTCTACCACTTACTGAATAGGTGATGTTGAGGAAGCTCTTCAACTCCTTTAATTCTGTTTTCTCAACTCTAATGCAGAGATGATAGTACTAACATCATAAGGTTCTTATGGAGATAAGATTAATAAAGTACTTTCATAGAGTGCTTTATAAAATACTACTTTAATAAATGTGACATTATTCACCACTACCATCATTATCATCCTCAACTGAAACCCACTCCATGCAGAGCACAAGATACAGAAAGTTAGAAGGAGGAAATTTGGCTCATGCCATCGAAATGTTTTAAAAATCAACTCAGCAGGCTCTGGCAGCACATTTACTAAAGTGGAACAATATAGAGTAGACTGGCATGGCCTAGCCTAAAGATGCCACCAACCTTCATGACGTATTTTATATATGTCAGAACACTGACAGATTTAACTGCAAAGACATAAACTAGAAATTTTGTCTTAAAACCAGAATATGGGACATAAGATTGAAAGCAGAGGTAATTTGAAATACACATACAACAGTGACTGAACAAATTCTTCAAAAAGTATCTCTAAGATGTTAACTATCCTTTAGAAATTACAATTTAATAAAGCACAATTAACTGGTTCTTTGGATTAGCTGTCAGTTGTGAATATGTATGTAGTATTGAAAAATGCAAATTTTTGGCATCTGATAATACAAAAATTGTTGACAATGCAGCTTAAAAAATAAATTTACATATAAATATTCCTGATTTTGAAACTGGTATAATGGTTTCGGCTAAATGTCAGTTTTGTTGCCCTGATGATTATGCGGAAATGCATTAGTGCATTTTGCTTTTTCGATCAGGAATGTTTATATCAAATGCAGTTGTTCAGTTCAGACAAGCACATTTAGATTTTGACACAGGAGATGCATTTCTTCCATCACTGCATAAAGAACACAGAACACAAACAAAAAATTAATGAAGCCATTATAGCTGTCCCAGCAATTACTGCTGATCCAAAGACAAACCACAGGCTGGAAAAAGTTGGAAGATGAACATTTAGGATTTCAGCTTTTCATCTAACTAGTATAGTGAGAGCCTACGCACAATTCTGGAATGTGTAAGAAAATCAAATGTTATTTTTTCAGGAAATGAAACCCCATAAATTTGACCAGATACTCTGCCATTTGGGTTTTTTCCCCTCTAGTAAGTACTGAGGAAAATGAGAAGTTAAATTAAGAGAAGGAAGATACTATGTATACAAAGATATTCACTTTAATTTATCTGCAATAGCTAAAGTTGGGAAAAATTCAATGCCCAACAGAGTGAAATAATGTAAGCATAGGACAATAACAGCTCATTGAACTGCCTGTACCCCAGTTCTGACCTCTTGTAAAATGCCAATAATACAGAGAAAACTATCTACTCAACTACCTAATATTCCACTGCACCTCATACCCAAAAGTACTAAGTACTTTTATATATTCTAAATCATAATCCTCAGAACAATTCTTTGAGACAAGTACTATTAACATCATTTTAACATATGATTAGTGAATTTAGAAAGACTTGGTGAGGTTATACAATGTACTCAATGTCATACAGCTCTTAAGTGATGAACTGGAACTGCAGCCACATCTACCAAGCCCAAACACTTCCTCTAGCACATTTCTAAACTAAATATTCTCCCCCTAAACGTTCTTTTTCCCTGACTTCCTTTTTCTGCTACCTGGACAACCACATTCAAATACTTGGCGTCATTTCCTTCCCCTAACAGTAAACTGAAATAACTGTTGTATCTTTCCTCCTCCATCATTCTCCCACTTCAAAAATCCTTATTACGTCTATGCTTGGAAATTGAAATTGTTCTGTTTCCTGTCTCGTTGACCCCAGTCTCTGCACATCTTCAATCCATTCTATGACTATCTCATCTTCTTCCAGCTGATCCCCTCCACTGGCTTTGTTCTCTAAACCCTAACATGTAGAGGCTGAAGTGACTTGTTTGCTGTTCAAACCCCTCTTTAGTCTGTCCTCAAACAACATGGCAAAATTTCTCACCTACTGCTTTCATTTATACATTCTAATTTCCAAGTAAATTTGAAAAGGCATTGTTTTATTTACATCCTAAGTTTTTCTTCTTGTATGCTTTATTCTATTTCCTCATTCTGGAATTCTTCCTCATTTTACCCAATTCCTAATTTTCTCAGGTAAATGTAAATACCCTATAGAATAAAGATTTAAAGAAATTGCAATCAAACAGTCACAGTGGGTGTCTCCAAATGGTGGGTGGGATTGTGTTTATTTTAAATTTTCTTTTTTATATTCTAAGTTGTATATAATGGGCATTTATTTTCATCATTTGAAAATTATGTTATTAATGACTGTCAATATACAGTGAGCTGAGTAGAAATTAAAGGGAAAGGTTGACTGGAGCCATACATGTCTTCTTTTAAAAGACTTCAATGAAATCTAAGGCATATCTAAAGGCATATGTCAGTCGAGAAAGATGTGTTATAGATGTTACAATAAGATCATCCTGTTGAGAGGCTCTGGAATGTAAGAAGGAAGAGTAATTGGTTTGCTTGCTTCTTGTTTGGAAGAATGCATCATGGGATACTTATTGTGCTTAGACGGCAGGTCTAAGAATGTAGTCTGGGCACAGTGAGTTCATACATGGACTTGAGAGTAATCCAAGTGGAATAGATTTGGTTGTTCAATTATGAACACAGAAAATAATAGTGCAATTTGATTTGCACTTTATAAAGTCAATAGAAAGGTGTTAGATGACATCAGAAAAGAGATGGAAGTGATGATAAACTGTGCAGTAGCACAAGGCCATTCTTGCTGCTGTGCCCTCCTGAATACAGAGTGGGGAAATTTGCCTAATTATAATAGATTAAATTCACATTTGCAAATGTGGAATGAGAAACACCACGTACGGCTATCAAAAATAAATACTCGCCATTAGACTTCATAAATGAGCTAGAGTAGCATATTCAAATATAAGTTTGAAATGAACAGAGGAAAGGCCACATGAGCTTTAATATCAAATTATAGACCTCTAAGAACTTAGAGGTCTTATATGATATGGGGAGGAGCAAATCATACCTCTGAGGATAATAGGCCTTTCTCACTGGTTACTTAGTTACTTGAAAGAAGTGTAAGGAAAAGAGGACTTTCTGCATAGATATATATACAATATATCAGAGAACAAATATATTACAATGCATTGTACATTCATGAAGTTGTACCTGAAATTTTTCATTTTGTTCTCTCTGCTGGTCATGGGCTCAGAAGAAAGTGGCAATATTGAATTCTATTCAGAGAGTGAGTCAAGCATTTAATGTAAGAGCTAATATTGTAAAATTTATTTTAAAAACATAGGAGATAAAAAATCTTAGAGAAAAATACATTAGAACACAAGTAATAGTAACCATGAAAGAAAAAAGGATACATTTCATTTTATCCAAGCTTAAAACTATTCATCAAAAATTATTATTAATAAAATGAAATGGTGAGCTAGACACTGATGAAAATATTTATAATAGATACACTTGTCAAAGAGCTCTTATAAATTAATAACAAAAAGACAAACCCACACTCAGTAAATCTCACCCTTCTGTAAGTAGAAAAAAAAAAAGGCAAACCCAATTTTTCAAAATGGGCAAAACCTTGAATAGACATTCACAGATAAACCTAAATGAATAAATGGCCAATCAGCATATAAAAAGGTACCCAACATCATTAGTCATGAGGGAAATGCAAATCAAAACCACAGTGAGATCTCACTACATACCAACCAGAAGGTTCAAAATTAAGACTAACAATATCAAGTTGGGGCAAAAATGTGGAGCAATGGAAGCATTCATACATTGTTGGTGGGAGTTTAAAAAGGTACAACCACTTTGGAAAACTGTGTGGCAGTGTCTAAGAAAGTTAAGCATCACCTATTTTATGACTCAGCAATTCCACTCCTAGGTATATTCCCAAGATCAAAATGTGTATGTCAGTAATAAGCCTTATACAAAAATATTCACAGCAACTTTATTCATAATAAGCCCAAAATGAAAACAACACAGAAAACAACACACATTATCAGCAGGAGAATGGATAAACAAATGGTGGTATAATTTACACAAAAGGATATTATGGAGAAAATAAAAGGAAAAAACTACTGATACAACTGCTACTTGAAGAATTTCCAAGTATTTTGTCAAGCAAAAACAGCAACAAAAGAGTACATACTGTATGAGTTCATTTATGTGAATTCTAGAAACAAGCAATGATTTCTATCAGAATAGTGATGGCCTCTGGTGGGGGTAAAGGATGTGGATTGACTGCAAAGAGCCACAGGAAACCTTCTGTGGTGATGGGTATGTTTCATATCTTGATTTGGCTGACGAATGCATGGATGTATATATTTATACAAATTTCAGATATATACTTAAGATCTGTGCATTTTTGTATTTACATTGTCCCTCCACAACAACAAAATCAGAAAAAACTACTGAAGAGTGAACTTTAAGTAAACCTAGGCTTGTAAAAAAAATACTAAAACAAAAAAAAAGATTTTAAATCCATGATCTAAATGAGAATAATGAATAGTTATACCTCACTACTTGGCCTATTTCCACCTGCTCACCACTTTTGCTTCCATCTATTTGGCAAACTTGAACAACCTTTACACAGTGGAACAGACATTAATAAGAGGGAACTGAAGCCCAAGGGAACAGATTATTAAGTGCTGGCTTTGCCACTAACATGTTTTGTGATCTTGGGCAAGTCACTTCCTCTGGACCTCTGCTTCCTCATCAGTAATATGAGGACCAGACTAGGTAATTTCTTAGGCTACTTCCAGCTCTAACTTTCTGTATATAACTCCAAATGTGAGTTCTGCTTCTTAATACAAAGAACAGCACCAGAGTTCTACGGTGACCTAATGAAAACATTTGGCAGCATCAGCAGACCTGAAATCTGGCAGATATTTCAAAATGTTGGGCTGCCAAGAAAAGCTTACCAAGGTCATAAGCCTATTACACAATGATATATTGGTCATGCTAGTGTTGACAGCATCTCATATGATCCCGTCCCAAATGCTGGTAAAGCAAGGCTATGAATGAGATCCAGGGATACCTAATTCTTTGTATGTAACCCTGTTAAGAGATTCGAGAAAAGACTTGGAAGCTGATATTAAGATCTGTTCCCAGTCCTTTGGAAAACCTTTTCAACTCATCTGAGCAAGCACTCAAGAAGGAACAAACAACCAATGTTCTAAATAAAAGCATTCCTGTAGGCTTAAAAAAGTTACAATACCATTAAATAAAACTCCTTTCTTTTTAGGTTAGCCATTTAATTTCCAATAGTAATAATAGGTTTGAGTGTCCTGAATGACTATATAAGATGCTGATTATTCTTCTCATTTATCAGATACTAATGTCTTCTACAGATTGGAAAAGGGATAGCTTGCCCACCTCCCAAAGCTATATGAAACCAATACAGAAGTACACCGAGTTCTGAAGACAAGACACAAATTTATTCATTCCTCAAGGGCATTTTTTAGTACATTTCAAAAATGGACTGTCCTGGGTAGTCTACATAATTTATCACTCATCTCCCAGAGCCCTTTTAGTCCAAGGAATAACAGGACCTTCTCATTCCTAAGGCATTCATGGTTAATGACTAAAGAATAAAGAACATTTTTAAAGCAAATCCAAAAGTGATTTCATAAAGGGCAAAGACTGGATTTCACATTTTTCTGCTAATCACATACATTCATCCTGGAGGCATTCTAAGTGTAATAAATAATACATATATCATTTTCTGCAAGGGCTGTTTGTTTGTCTATTCATCTGTTTTGTAGTAAAAATAGCTTTCATTTTCTGGAGTATACCCTAACATCTAAAAATGACTCCAAATGTATGAGAACGAATAGGAGAATGGAAAAACTCAAGACAAACACCTGATCATATTTCAATGCTGTGATGCAGAAATGATGGAGAGGCACAAAACTAGATCAAAATGTGCCAAGTAAATCTGATGGTTCTTGAAGCAGGATGTATTTCAAATTAATTTACACTTAAGTGCAGTCATTGAACAATAAAAATTATTTTGAAAAGGAGATATTTGGGGGTCTTCTCATAATTAACCTCAAAGAAGAATGAATTCTCACCAAATAAAATATTTCCATTTCATATATCACAATATGGAATTATAACTGAGAGCCACCTTAGGAAGATGAACTGTTTTAAGTACATCCTAGTTCTATTCCTTTGTGTTACGTGGAACTTTTCTTGGATAACTAACTTTAGAGGCTTTTGCAAATATACATTGCTTTATTCAAAAAACATGTCTAAAAACCTTACTAAAGCAGGAACTCATTCAAAGCAAATTTCTTTAAGGACTGTTTTGTCTTTTCCCCATCCTGAAGGCTGTGGGCAGCGGAAGGAAAATCTGTGTTACTTCAGAATTTAAACGAGGTTCAAAAGCATTCTTAACACTGTCTTCCAATTGTACGCATGTGTAGCTTAGTATAATTTCCAGGCTTCAATCGCAAAAACTTGAATTTTTTTTCCAGAGATTATAAGATTCTCTATAGAGCTGATGATAGTAACACGATAGAGACGATGAATCCTAGGAAAGTAACTGGGGCAGTAGAAGGATACCAAGAATAAGATAGCTTATTATGACTCTTAGAACAAGTAAGACTAATATGATAACAATTGCACTGATTATAATTTGCTTAGCTGTTGATGCCCCCAGAAAAACCTGAATAACAGGATGTATCATGGAGTTTTCATAGTATAGTTTATTCTCATTATTTGGGGATCCCATATCTGCACATTCACCTGCTCACTAAAATGTACTTATAAACCCCAACAACAATATCTGTGATGCTTTTGTAGTACTTTGTGGACATACACAGAGCTGTGAAAAATTTGAGGCATCCTACATCACATTCTCAGCTGAGGTCAACAAGACAATACTCTGCCTTCTCGTTTTAGGTGCAATGTAAACAAATATCTCTTTCATTGTCTATTTAGTACAACTTCTTTGCATTTTTGTCCTTTTTGTTGGTGATATTACTTTTTTTTTTTTTTTTGGTGCCAGAAATTTAAGCAGAGACCTAAAGTGGAACCAACTGACTAACACTATAGTAAAAAGAAAACAAAGCAATGATCTTGGCTTGAGCTGTCTGGTTCAGTGGTCTGGAGGAACGTCACACACAAGCTCAGTCACTGCAATCAATGTTTTCTGGCTGTCACTTCTAACATAGTAGAATCATGTTAGGGGGAATGGAAAAAGTGAGCACCAATTCTTCCCATGTTCTCCCTCTGTCCCTGTGTTGGATGCAGCAGAGATCACCCACCAATCAGCCCTAACATCTGGGCAGGCCAACAGGGAAGGCCTAATCACTCTGTTCTGCAACTACAGCCAGATTCACCTCGAAAACAGTACCTGTGGCTCTAGCTTGGACTCCTGTATTGGAATCTGGCTCTGGCAGTGGCAGCTAGAGAGGGTAATAGGACTTCTGCTGAATGAAGGAAGTTGGATGAATGAATGGGTGAGCTGCAGGGGTCACTTGCAAAGGGATGAGGAGTGATAAGGAAACAACTCGTTCAGGCAGATGCTTTTGATATCTATCTCTGAAACCTGCCTGTGGCACGAAGGGAAGCCATCTCCCATGGGAGAGAAGTCAATGGGGTGGGAGGCCATATTCTCACGACTGAGTCTTTCCAGGAGCCAGGGCTTCAAGGCACAAGGCTCCTGGTTCCTTCTCTCAACCAACCCCTCTACTCTTTCCACTCTCCCTCACTGTACTTCTTCTTCTTTTTCTTCTTCTTTGCTGCCTTGCTGTCTTTTGACGCATGCCTTGTCTTCTTGCCTGTATCATTCTCAGAGTCTGAGCTGTCAGTCAGATAACTTTCTGTCTATATGTTTCTTTTTTGCTTTTCTCTCTTTTTCTAGAAGAATCTCTTATGGGGTCAGGCTTTTCAAACTGTGCTAACTTTGCCTCTACCTTCTCCTCTTCCTCATCAGGTATCAGAGAGTACTTGGTCCCACCTGGTTCCATGAAATAATCCTTTGCAAAGTGGCCTTTACAGCCACACTTCTTGCAGGTAGTGTTCAGGACAGCCTCAAGGGTGATCTTCTGCCCAGTGTAATCCTGGAAGGCCACCTCTCTTCTTGCTCAGTGATAACACTGTTGGGGGTCACGGTCCTTCCCAGTCCCTTGGTTGACAACTTTCATGGAGAGGAATACGTTTATGCTATCATTTTTCATCTCTCAGCCAATAAGCTTCACCCACACTTTGTCTCCAACGTCTACTCTCTCAGAGGGCTTATCCACGTGACAGGATGACATGTGAGCTCCATGGACCAGACCTTGCTCCCGACAGCCTGGGATTTTGATAAAGTCTCCATAGTCTGTCACCATAGCAACTCTCCTTGGAAAATAGTATAGGGAGAAGGCAAGTTCTCCATGGTCTTGGGTCTTCCTGAATCATCCTTAATGTTCTGTGGTTCCTCCATTTATCTTCTGCTAAAGCTAATTCAAGCGTCTTGGTGTCAGCGTCAGGTCTCCCAGCTGCAGCATTGCTCAAAACACCCTGATACTGCTTCTTAAAATGCCTTCCAAGCATGTGCTGAAGTGTCGTCTGGTGCTCCTAAGCACAAGAAGGCTCTTATATGCCTTACAGAGAAAATAAGTGTGTTAAATAAGCTTCATAAAGACATGAGTTATAGTTCTATAGCCAGGGAGTTCAATGTTAATGAAACAACAATATATATTAAATTAGGGACAGGACAGGAATAAAGACGCAGATGTAGAGAATGGACTCGAGGACACGGGGAGGGGGAAAGGTAAGCTGGGACGAAGTGAGAGAGTGGCATGGACATATATACACTACCAAATGTAAAACAGACAGCTAGTGGGAAGCAACCACATAGCACAGGGAGATCAGCTTGGTACTTTGTGACCACCTAGTACAAAGTTGGGATAGGGAGGGTGGGAGGTAGACGCAAGAGGGAGGAGATATGGGGATATATGTATATGTATAGCTGACTCACTTTGTTATAAAGCAAAAACTAACATACCATTGTAAAGCAATTATACTCCAATAAAGATGTTTTTTAAAAAATTAGGTATTTTTATATAGAAACATACATAAAACAATGATATGTATTGATTATTTGATGAAAATGTTGCGAGCAGAAGCTCACAAGAACTTACTCCCATATTTCTCCTAGGAGCAATGATTGAGTATTCATTCAGTGTTTGCAAACACTTTTTATAAAATATGACCACAGCAAATAATGAGATCAACTGTAAATATATCCATTACAATAAAAATAACAATAGTGTAAAAATTATTCTCATGCTAGAAGGCTTAGTCAACTGCTGATAGAAACTAAAATTATTTTAAAATATTGTTATTTTATTGTATGATAAAATTATGCCTATAGTAAAAATTATTTAAAATGGAGACAAATAACAAAAGATCAGAAAGAGAAATTAAGGAAACAATCCCATTTACCATCACAACAAAAAGAATAAAATACCTAGGAATAAACCTACCTAAGGAGGCAAAACACCTGTACCCAGAAAACTATAAGATACTGATGAAAGAAATCAAAGATGACACAAACAGATGGAGAGATATACCATGTTCTTAGACTGGAAGAATCAATATTGTGAAAATGACTATACTACCCAAAGCAATCTACAGAATCAATGTAATCCCTATCAAATTACCAATAGCATTTTTCACAGAATTAGAAAAAAAAATTTTTACAATTTGTATGGAAGCACAAAAGACCTTGAATAGCCAAACCAATCTTGAGAAAGAAGAATGGACCTGGAGGAATCAGGCTCCCTGACTTCAGACTATACTACAAAGCTAAAGTAATCAAGACAGTATGGCACTGGCACAAAAACAGAAATATAGATCACAGGTACAGGATAGAAAGTCCAGAGATAAACCCACACACCTATCGTAACCTAATCTATGACAAAGTAGGCAAGAATATACAACAGAAAAAAGACAGTCTCGTCAGTAAGTGGTGCTGGGAAAACTGGACAGCTACATGTAAAAGAATGAAATTAGAACATTCCCTAACACCATACACAAAAATAAACTCAAAGTGGATTAAAGACATAAATGTAAGGCCAGACACTATAAAACTCTTAGAGAAAAACATAGGCAGAACACTCTTTGACATAAATCGCAGCAAGAGCTTTTTTATCCACCTCCTAGAGTAATGAAAATAAAAACAAAAAAAAACAAATGGTAACTAATTAAACTTAAAAGCTTTTGTAGGGCTTCCCTGGTGGCACAGTGGTTGAGAGTCCGCCTGCCAATGCAGGGGACACGGGTTCGTGCCCCGGTCTGGGAAGATCCCACATGCTGCGGAGCGGCTGGGCCCGTGAGCCATGGCTGCTGAGCCTGTGCGTCCGGAGCCTGTGCTCCGCAACGGGAGAGGCCACAACAGTGAGAGGCCCGCATACCGCAAATAAATAAATAAATAAAAGCTTTTGTACAGCAAAGGAAACCATAAGCAAAACAAAAAGACAACCCTCAGAATGGAAGAAAATATTTGCAAATGAAGCAACCAACAAGGGATTAATCTCTAGAATATACAAACACTCATGCAGTTCAATATCAAAAAACAAAAACAAAAAAAACAAATAACCCAATCAAAACTTGGGGAGAGATCTAAATAGACATTTCTCCAAAGAAGACACACAGATGGCCAAAAAGCACATGAAAAGATTCTCATCATTAATTATTAGAGAAATGCAAATCAAAATTACAATAAGGTATCACCTCACACTGGTCAGAATGGCCACCACCAAAAATCTACAAACAATAAATGCTGGAGAGGCTGTGGAGAAAAGGGAACCTTCCTACACTGTTGGTGGGAATGTAAACTGGTATGGCCACTATGGAGAACAGTATGGAGGTTCCTTAAAAAACTAAAAGTAGAACTACCATATGACCCAGAAATCCTACCCCTGTGCATATAACCAGAGAAAACCACAATTCAAAAAAAGATACATGCACCCCAACGTTCATTGCAGCACTATTTACAATAGCCAGTTCATGGAAACAACCTAAATGTCCATCAACAGAGAACTAGACAAAGAAGATGTAGTACATATATACAATGGAATATTACTCAGCCATAAAAAAGAACAAAATAATGCCATTTGCAGCAACATGGATGGACCTAGAGATTGTCATCCTGAGTGAAGTAAGTTAGACACAGAAAGACAAGTATCACATGATATCACTTATATGTGGAATCTAAAAAAGGAGGGGATACAAATGAACTTATTTACAAAACAGAAGTAGAGTGATGGATGTAGAAAACAAACTTACGGTTATGAGGGGATTGGGGGAGGGAGGGATAAATTGGGAGACTGGGACTGACATATACACACTACTATATATAAATAAATAACTAATAATAACCTGCTGTATAGCACAAGGAACTCTACTCAATACTCTGTATTTGCCTACATGGGAAAAGAATCTTAAAAAAAAAGAGTGGATATTTGCATATGTATAACTCACTTTACTGTACACCTGAAACTAACACAACATTGTAAATCAACCATACCACTAAAATTTAAGAAAATTAACTTTAAAAAATATTGTTTTAAATAACTTTAAAACAATAAAATAAATGCAAAAGTTTTCATAATGCTACCATCAAAGAAAACTACTGCCAACATTTTGACATTTAAATTTAGTTTATATATATATATATACATATATATATATACACACACATACATACATATGCATATAGTGATATAAGCTGATATTTTCACTTAACTTCTTGTGTATCTTTCTATCAATAAATAGTTTAATGGTTACCTGGTATTTTACATAGTTTATTTTACTAATCTTCATACTATATGTATTTAAGTGGTTTCACAGAGCAATACACACACCCTTTTTGTTATTATAAATAAGACATTACAATAAAGGTATTTGTTTATATAATTTGGTAAACTTGTACAACTGTTTGCTTGGGGGGAAAATTAGAAATGAACTTGTTAGGTTGTTTCAGAGGTTTTGATAGTTGTCAAAATATACTCAGTGTCAGACAAAATAACATTCCCACTTCAGTGCGTGAAAGTGGCTTCCCTACACTGTTACTAAATCTATACATTGAAATGAATGTTTTCTCATATGCCCTGATGGACAAAAATGTGGCTCTAATTTGAAGATTAATTCTATTAATTTGAACATATTTCCATACTTATTTGGACACTTTTACATTCCTGTTAAATGTGTTTTCACAAATTTCTACTAGTCAGCTGTTGAATTCATCTTTTGTTCATTAGTTTGTAAGAAATCATTTTTTGTTAATGGATATTCTTACCATATATGTTGCAAGCATTTTTTTTTCAGTGCAGTGGTTAACTTACTTTGATAATACCTATATTTTGTTTCTTTATATTTGGTGGTAAAGAATTAAATTGTCATATAGTCAAAATCATTTAAACTTTTTTGTTACTACTTTTGACATCATGTTTTCCCAAATTATAAAAATATCTCACTACATATTTCTGGTACTTTTGTGATTTAAATTTTTATATTTAATAACTTGTACCTAACATTAATTCATCTGCAAGTAACTATTGAGTAAAATATGTAATGTTGAGAATCTAGGGTTTCATCAACAGTTTCTTTCCAGGTTAATAAGAGTTTTAATTAGGAATTAAATCAATTTAGTTAACTTAAAGATTATTAAATGCATTTTCAGCATCTGTCATTGGATCATAAGCAGTTTCTTCCTCTCATTTATATTTATGTGATGACTTATTTAAATACTTTTTCTCAAACTATTCCAAAAAACTGCAGAGGAAGAAATCCAAATAAGTCCAAACTTATTCTACAAGGCCAGCATCACCCTGATACCAAAAGCAGAAAAAGAGAAGGAAGAAAGGGAGGGAGGGAGGGAGGGGGGGGAGGAAAAAAAGAAAAGATGTTCTATAATATAATGACCAATCCTCTTCACAAGGGTCAAGACCATAAAATACAAAGAAAGACTGAGAAACTCTTATACATTGGAGGAGACTAGGGAAACATGATAACTATTTGCAATATGAGATGCTGGGTTGGATCCTGAACCAGAAAAACAAAAATAAATGAAATATCTGGTGAAATCTGAATAAATTTTGTAGTTTATCTAATAATATCATACCATGGTTAATTTCTTATCTTTGATAGAGTCTTGTGATTATATAAGATGTTAACATAAGGGGAAGCTGGGTGAAAAGTTTCAGAAACTCTATTACTTTTGAAATTCTTCCATTAATCTAAAATTATCTCAAAATTTAAAATCACCTTAATTTGATAAAAATATACATATAAATTTCACATAGATATACATACCTAATAAAATACTAATCTAATAACAAATCTACATTCAATTAGTCCTCAACATCCTAACCACTCAAAATTCTAAAATTTCTTTCAGCCATAAAGATTTGTTCCTGATCTGGAATGCATGAAAACAGAATCTGTATGTAGGTCAGATTTTATTCAATATCATACACAAATCACCCTGTAGAAATTTGGGTTCATAGAATTGGTAAAAGAAAATGCTGATACTCTAGCTACTGCTATTAATAAAGTCCTTTGTCTTTGACCCAAGAGTCTCATGTCTTCTGCCAGCATTTGTAAAACTGCAGCAAGCCTAATTTGCTAGCTTGCAAGTTGAGTAAAAATATCATCCTCTTAAGAATTCTTAACATGTTCAGTTCTACTTTCTTGCACACAAAGAACAGTAATACAGGTGCTAAAATAATCAAATGCCTAAAGGTGCTTAGCAAGTGATGTAAATAAATGAAGAATGCCAGATGGAGATGGTGACAAACTAGAGAGTTCACTGCTTTTTAAAAGGCACAATTGCCATTCCAATTTATTATTGTGGACCCAGTGCTACCCAATTGTCTGATATTTTTATGAGAAGACAAACCTTTTATATAAGTAACACCTAAGTTTGAAATGTTGATAAACTAATTTTAAAAATTCTAAATCATGTCGTGGACTCAACAAATAGGTCTATAGATCAATGCTGCCATGGATATTTCTACCTTGGTCTACATGTTAGATGTCAAAAGACAAAGGTCTAGTTTCTTCTGCTTATGGACTACATAAGGTAATCCATTTACAAACTTTCTATATTTTCCCTCATTTCAAATCAGTTCCATATTGATAGAATACACAGAAGAGGTCCTTTCACAATTTGTTCATTAGACTCACCCTATTTTTGGTAGAGAAAGTGACAGGAACATACAAGATAGTAGAGAAATTCAGGAAAAAGAAATTAAACAATCAAATTCTCAGGATAGACCTGTTTTTTGCCTTCATGATCTGTCTTTGCAAAAAATAAGGCCTGCAGTTTCAGGGAAAATGAAACACTGTATTTTGTTTATTGCTTATTCAATCAGATATGCACCACTGAGTCTTTAACATATTTTAGCTGCTCTACATTTGCTGGCTAAAGATAAAGAAAATGTATATTAAAATAAGATGCTGGTAAGAACATCAAAGATTGAATGAAAATTTGGGCTGCTCCATTTTGCAGTATAAAAATGCCTAACTCTAGAATTTTCTCACAATTTGGATATCTGATTTTGCATTGATGCTTTTTATATAATATAGTAATCTCCCATAACAAATGGAAATATTGTCTAAGATTTTCATAAAAACCATTCCACACTAAATCTGTGGGATTTCAAAGAAGATATGATATCATTCAAGTATTATTTATTTCAAAAGCTTTAAACCCAAAAGCAATACTTACAAAGAAATAACAAATTATAATAACAAGTTCATATCCAAGGAAACCAAATTTTGCATTTTAAAAACAATCTTACATTCTGAGTTATTGGGTAGCTCAATGGGCCAGCAAAACAAGCCTCTTTTTTATTTGTCAAGTGTACTCTGCTCTCTCCAACCACAGATCTGCTGCTATGCTACTCCATGAGATACTCTCTCCACCCCTCCCTACCTGTGCCTGGTCTTCCATCAGAACTCAGCTCACTTGCCATTGTCACAAGAAAGCCTTCTATGACTTCCCTCTGCTGTCAAATTACTTTCACTCTATCACAGCCCTGCCAGTCCACTCTTTATAACACTCACCACAGTTGTGGTTATTAGAATACTGTCCTTATTCCCACTGGACTGTAATACCCAAGAAGACAGGATCCATTTCTGTTTTTATTTTCCACTGAATCCTCAATTCCAAGTAGAGTTTTTTACATATAGTAGACAGTCAAGTCAAAATTAAGTATATAAATAAACCAAGTCCAAATTCTAAGATGCTAGTCCTAAGTCTCTCATTATCAACTGATCTCAGGAAAATCACTTAGTTTCTTCACCTGAAGAAAGAAGAGTAAAATAATAGGGTTGTTTTGATGAATATAAAAATGTTAGACTGTGGATGACAGTTGCCATCTTTATAGCCTTATGGTGATATTTAAATTATTTTGCTTTGGGTGAATATTTTCAATATAATCCTAATGCATTTAAAGGGATCATATGCGACTAGTAAAAATACAATCCATACATTTGTAAACTGTACAAGGTTTTTTAGTATATTCAAGATGTGTAGAACTGCCACCACATCTTTGGAACATTTTTAACGCTAAAGCCTATTTTGTCTGATATTAAGGTAGCCAGCGCACTCTTCTTATGGTTACAGTTTGCATGATAAATCTTTTTCCCTTCCTTTTACTTTTAATCTGTTTTTATCTTTGAATCTAAAGGGTTTCTCCTGTAGATAGCATATAATTGGATCTCAATTTAATTAAATTGTCCTTGTTTACAAGAATGGTTTTTGACTTCAGTATTTGAGATTTGTTCTAATCCAAAGTGAGTTCTTCTTTTAGACATATCTGGAATAACATTAAGCATATCAACATTTACGTTAGATCGGGTCCAAGAAGGAGAAGAGAGAGAAGAGCATCAAAAATGTATTTTATGAAATTGTGGCTGAAAACTCTCCAAACCTGAAGTAGGAAACAGATATCCGGCTACAGGAAGCCCAGATGGTCCCAAACAAGATGAACCCAAGGCATTTAATTAAAATAGCAAACGTTAAAAAATAAAGAGAATTCTAAAGGCAACCAGAGAAAAAGTCATATAAAAGGGAACCCCCTAGGGCTTCCCTGGTGGCGCAGTGGTTGGGAGTCCACCTGCCGGTGCGGGGGACGCGGGTTCGTGCCCCGGTCCGGGAGGATCCCACATGCCGCGGAGCGGCTGGGCCTTTGGTCCATGGCTGCTGGGCCTGTGCGTCCGGAGCCTGTGCTCCGCAGCAGGGTGGGGTGGGGGGCTGTGGCAGTGAGAGGCCTGTGTACTGCAAAAACAAAAAAAACAAAAACAAAAGAAAAAAGGGAACCCCCCAAAAGCTATCTTTTCTTTAGAAACTTTGCAGGCCAGAAGAGAGTAGTATGATATATTTAAAGTGTTGAAAGGGAAAAACCTGAAACCTAGGATGCTCTACACAGCAAGATATTCACTTAGAATTGAAGGAGAGATAAAAGCACTTCTCAGACAAGCAAAAACTGAAGGAGTTCATCAATAATAAACCTACCCTAAAAGAAATGTTAAAGGAGCTTCTTGAAGTGAAAAAGAAGAAAGAATCTACAGGAAAGGAAAACCTCCCAAAGCAAAATAACCTTCTCCAAGACCCATTATTTTAAAACTGTCAAAACTCAGTGATAAAGAATTTTAAAGGCAGCTAGGGAAAAAAGAGAGTAACCTACAAAGGTAGCCCCACTAGGCTATCAGCAGATTTCTCAGCATCAACTTGATAGGCCAGGAGAGAGTGAATGACATACTCATAATATTGAAAGATAAAAACTGTCAGCCAGGAATACCCAGCAAAGTTATCCATTAGATATAAAGGAGAAATAAAGGCTTTCTCAGAAAACCAAAGCTGAAGGAGATTACCACCACTAAACCTGCCTTACAAGAAATGTTCAAAGGAGCCCTTCTACCTGAAATGAAGAAACAAAAGTACACAAAACTTTGACTAGGGCGATAAGTACACAGAATCAGAAAATTCCAACTCCATATCAGAATAGATTGTCAAACAATTATAACTTAAATGGGGGGGGGGAGCATTATGAATAACTATAGCTACTTTAATTCGGTAACAAACTCACAACATAAAAACAGACAAGGTGACCAAAAAAACATAGAGGTGCGAAGGGGAAAAGAAGAGAACCTGTAAAGCAAATGAAGAAAAGATGCTATCAGCAGAAAAAGGACTATTTTATCTATGAGACATTTCATACAAAGCCCATGATAATAACAAAACAAAAATCTAAAGCAGCAACACAAAAGAGGAAACTGAGAAAAAAAAAATCATAGAAAACCACAAAACTAAAATGGTAGAGAGAAACACGAGGAAAAAGAAATGATATAGCGACCAGAAAACAAAATATAAAATGGCAGCACTAAGTCTTCAAACATCAATAGTCACCCTAAATGTAAGTGTATTGATTTCACCAGTCAAAAGACAGAGTGGCTGGATGGATTAAAAACAAGACCCAACTATACGCTGTCACCAGGAGATTCATCTCAGCTCTAAAGAAAACACAGGCTCAAAGTGAAGGGATGTAAGATGATACTCCAGGCAAATGGCAGCCAAAAGAAATTGGGTGTAGCCATACTTATTAGACAAAACAGATTTCAACCCCCTAAAAAGGTAACAGAGACAAAGATGGGCATTATTTAATGATAAGGGGAACAATCCATCAATAAGACAACATAGCATTTGTTAATATATATGCACCTAACATGGGAACACCAAAATATATAAAGGACTTTTTAACAGACCTAAAGTGAGAAATCATCAGCAAGACAATAATAGTAGAGGATTTTAACACCCCACTTATATCAATGGATAGATCAGACAGAAAGTCAACAACAAAAATGAGCCTTAAATGAAACATTAGATCAGATAGTCTCAACAGATATCTACAGAACATTCCATCCAAAAGCAGTAGAATACATATTCTTCAAGTGTACGTGGAACATTCTCAAGGATAGACCATATTTTGGGACACAAAACAAGTCTCAAATTTAAGACTGAAATTATATCAAGCATCTTTTCTAACCACAAGGGTATAAAACTAGAAATCAACTACAAGAAAGCTGGAAAAATTACAGACATGTGAAGACTAAATAACATGCTACTGAACAACTACTGGGTAAAAAGTAGTCAAAGGAGAACTCCAAAAATACCTGAAGACAAAAGAAAATGAAAATATGACATACTAAAACCTACGGAATGCAGCAAAAGCAGTACCAAGAGTGAAGTTTATAGCTACACAGGCCAACTCAAGAAACAAGAAAAACCTCAATCTAACTTTCCAACTAAAGGAACAAGAAAAAGAAGAATAAAACCCAAAGTCAGAAGGAAGGAAGGAAATAATAAAAATCAGAGCAGAAATAAATGAAAGAGCCTAAAAAGACAATAGAAAAGATAAGTAAAACTAAGAACTGGTTCTTTGAAAATTTTAACAAAATTGACAAGCCTTTACCTAGACTAAGAAAAAGAGAGAGAAGACTCAAATAAAACAATCAAAAATGAAAGAGGTGGGCTTCCCTGGTGGCGCAGTAGTTGACAGTCCACCTGCCGATGCAGGGGACGCGGGTTCTTGCCCTGGTCCGGGAAGATCCCACATGCCGTGGAGCGACTGGGCCCGTAAGCCATGGCCGCTGGGCCTGCACATCCAGAGCCTGTGCTCCGCAGCAGGAGAGGCCACAACAGTGAGAGGCCTGCGTACCACAAAAAAAAAAAAAAAAAAAAAATGAAAGACGAGAAGTAGGATATAACAGAAACGCAAAGGACTATAAGAGACTATTAATAGCTATACACCAACAAATTGGACAATCTAGAAGAAATGGATAAATTCTTAGAATCATACAACCTTCCAAGACAGAAAATCTGAATAGACTGATCACTAGTAAGGAGATTGAAACATTAATGGAAACCTGTCAAAAAAACAACAGTCCAGGATCAGACAGCTTCACTGGTAAGTTCTACCAAATATTCAAAGAAGAATTAATACCTATTCTCAAATTCTTCCTAAAAAATGAAGATAAGGGAACTCTTCTGAACTCATTTTATAATGCCATCATTTATCCTAATACCAAAACCAGGCAAGGACAAAACAACAACAACAAAAAAAGGAATTATAGGCCAGTATCTCTGATGAACATAAATGCAAAAATCCTCAACAAAATATCAGCAAACTGAATTCAACAATACTTTAAAAGGATTATACACCATGATCAACCGAGATTCATTCCAAGGATGCAAAGATGGTTCAACACCCATAAATCAATGTGATATACCGCATTAACAAAGGATAAAAATTATATGACCATCTCAATAAATGCGGACAAAGCATTTGACAATATTCAACGTCCATTTATGATAAGAACTCTCAAAAAAATGGGTATAGAAGGGACATACTTGAACATAAAAAAAGACCATATATGAAAAAACCCTCAGCTAACATCATACTCAATGGTGAAAAACTGAAAGCTATCCCTCTAAGATGAGGAACAAAATAAGGATGCCCACTCTCACCACTCTTATTAAACATAGCATTGAAGTCCTAGCCAGAGAAATTAGGTAAGAAAAAGAAAAAGCATTCAAATTGAAAAGGAAGAAAAACTGTCCATTCTTGCAGATAACATGATTTTAAATAGAAAGAAGTCTAAAGACTCCACAAAAAAACTACTGGAACTTAATATATACAGTAAAGTCGCAGGGTACAAAATAAATATGCAAAAATCTGTTGTGTTTCTATACACTAACAATGACCTATCAGAAAGAGAAACTAAGAAAAATGATCCCATTTACAACTGCAACAAAAAGAATACCTGGAAATAAATCTAACAAAGGAAGTGAAAAACATGTACACTAAAAACTGTAAGACACTGTTGAAAGAAATTAAAAAAACAAAGAAATGGAAAGATAGTCTGTGTTCACGGATTGGAAGAATTAATATTTTTAAAATATCCACATTACCTAAAGCAATCTACAGATTCATTGCAATCTTGTACCAAAATCCCAACAATATTTTTCACAGAAATAGAACAAAAATGCTAAAATTTATATGGAACTACAAAAGACGCCAAATAGCCAAAACAATCCTGAGAAAAACAAAGCTGGAGGTATCACAATCTCTGATTTTGAATTACAGTACAGAGCTATAGTAACAAAAATAGCATGGTATTGGCAGAAAACATACATATGGCAGAACAGAATTGAGAGTCCAGAAATAAACCCACACATATATGGAAAACTAATTTACAACAAAAAAGCCAAGAACGATATAATGCAGAATGAAAAGTCCCTTCAGTAAATGGCATTGGGAAAACTGGATAGCCACATGCAAAATAAACAAATTGGAACTATGTCAAACTAAAACTCTTCCGCACATCAAATGAAACTCAAAACAAAAAGACAACCTACTGGATGGGAGAAGATATTTGCAAATCATATCCAATAAGGGATTAATATCCAAAATATATAAAGAATTTATACAACAACAACAACAAAAAAAAAAACCTGATTAAAAATGGTCAGAGGAACTGAATAGATAATTTTCCAAAGACTTACAGATGACTAACAGGTACATGAAAAGGTGCTCAACATCACTAATCATCGTGGAAATACAAATCAAAACCATGATGAGCTATCACCTCACACCTGTTAGAATTGCTCTTATCAAAAAAGATAAGAAATAACAATTGTGAAAGAGGATGTGGAGAAAAGGGAACACCTGTACATGCTTGGTGGGAATGTAAATTAGTGGAGCCACTATGGAAAACAATGTGAAGATGCCTCAAAAAATTAAGGATGGAACTTTCAAATGATCCAGCTATTCCACCTCTGGGTATCCAAAGAACACAACACTAATTCGAAAAGCATCCCCATATTGATTACAGCATTATTTACAATAGCCAAGATATGGAAATAACCTCAGTGGCCACTGATGGATGAATGGATAAAGACATAGTATACACATATACACACAAACACTGGAATATTACTCAGCCATAAGATGAAATATTGCCATTTGCTACAACATGGATGGATTTTAAGGGTACTATGCTAAGTGAAACAAGTCAGACAGAGAAAAACAAATATCGTATGATTTCACTCACATGTGGAATATAAAAGAAGTAAATGAAGAAACGAGCAAAAATACACAGATACAGAAAACATCAATGGTTATCAGAGGGGAAGGAGGGAGGCAAGGGGGAAGGCAAAATGGGTAAAAGAGGTCAACTGTATGGTAACAAATGGAAACTAGACTTTTAGTAGTATATACAGAAGTCAAATTATGATGTTGTACACATGAAACTTGTATAAAGTTATAAACCAATGTTACCCCAATAAATAAAATCTCATTATAATAGCCAGTAAAAGACTAACTTATTATTTTCTTTTGAAACAAACTAACATTTCTATCATTTTATACTAGCATTTAATTACAGAATACTTAAGAAAACACCATCAGGAAATCAACTATTACATCATTTTTGTCATTCATCCTATACTCAGCGTAGATTTTATAGGAGTTGAATTTAACTTATGATTACGGCCAAAGAGTCACTAATCTGAAATACGTTCTGTGTGATATGTATGTTAAAAGATATACCATCTTTTTGTAAAGGTAAGTGGCTAGAAAAATTTTTACTTAAAAGAACTTTAGCCAGCAAAGGAAACCATAAACAAGACGAAAAGATAACCCTCAGAATGGGAGAAAATATTTGCAAACGAAACAACTAACAAAGGATTAATCTCCAAAATATACAAGCAGCTTATGCAGCTCAATATCAAAAAAACCCACAAACAACCCAATCCGAAAGTGGGTAGAGGACCTAAATAGACATTTCTCCAAAGAAGACATACAGATGGCCGAGAAACACATGAAAAGATGCTCAGCGTCACTAATCATTAGAGAAATGCAAATCAAATCCACAATGAGGTATCACCTCACACCTGTGAGAATGGCCATCATCAAAAAATCTACAGGGCTTCCCTGGTGGCGCAGTGGTTGAGAATCTGCCTGCTAATGCAGGGGACACGGGTTCGAGCCCTGGTCTGGGAGGATCCCACATGCCGCAGAGCAACTAGGCCCATGAGCCACATCTACTGAGCCTGTGCGTCTGGAGCCTGTGCTCCACTAGAAGAGAGGCCGTGACAGTGAGAGGCCCGCGCACCGTGATGAAGAGTGGCCCCTGCTTGCCACAACTAGAGAAAGCCCTCACACAGAAACGAAGAACCAACACAGCAAAAATAAATAAAATAAATTAATAAACTCCTACCCCCAACATCTAAAAAAAAAATCTACAAACAATAAATGCTGGAGAGGGTGTGGAAAAAAAAAAAGGAACCCTTCTGCACTGTTGGTGGGAACGTAAATTGATACAGCCACTGTGGAGAACAGAATGGAGGTTCCTTAAAAAACTAAAAATAGAACTACCCTGCCACCCAGCAATCCCACTACTGGGCATATATCCGGAGAAAACCATACTTCAAAAAGAGTCATGTACCACAATGTTCATTGCAGCTCTATTTACATTAGCCAGGACAAGGAAGCAGCCTAAATGTCCATTGAGAGATGAATGGATAAAGAAGATGTGGCACATATATACAATGGAATATTACTCGCCATAAAAAGAAATGAAATTGAGTTATTTGTAGTGAGGTGGATGGACCTAGAGTCTGTCATACAGCATGAAGTAAGTCAGAAAGAGAAAAACAAATACTGTATGCTAACACACATATATGGAATCTAAAAGAACGGTACTGATGAACCTAGAGGCAAGGCAGGAATAAAGATGCATATGTAGAGAATGGACTTGAGGACATGGAGGCGGCAGGGTGGGAAGGGGAAGCTGGGATGAAATGAGAGAGTAGCACTGACATAGATACACTCCCAAATGTAAAATCGATGGCTAGTGGGAAGCTGCTGTACAGCACAAGTTCAGCTCGATGCTTTGTGATGACCTAAAGGGGTGGGACAAAGAGTATGGGAGGGAGGCTTCAGAGGGAGGGGATATGGGGATATATGTATACTTATAGCTGATTCACTTTGTTGTACAGCAGAAACTAACACAACATTGTAAAGCAATTATACTCCAATAAAGATATTAAAAAATACTTTTTCAAGAACTAAATATTTATATGGTAGAAACAATTCAATAACTAACCAATAAATTCAGTATTTACTTGGTAGACGTAATTCAATAAAATATCAAAAGATGGTGGGTAAATGACTGTGCAATAATACTAGCAGTTTAATGTACATTCTAAGTGAGAGAGGAGAAAAATACATGAAAAAAAACCAATTAAGATGAGTGTGATTCATTTTATACATCAATTTAAGTGAGCCACATGTGCCCAGATTAAACATTGTTTCTAGGTGTTTCTGGATGAAATTAGCATTTGGAACAGTGCTCTTGGTAGACTGCCCTCCCCAGTGTGGTTGGGCATCATCCAATCCATTGAGGGCCAGAATAGAATGAAAGGTAGAGGAAGGAATAATTTGTTCCTTTCCCTGCCTCATGGATTGAGCTAGGACATCTCACCTCAGTTCACTTGTCCTTGGATTAGGATTTACATCATTGACTCCCCTGGTTCTCAGGCCTTCAGACTCAGACTGAAGTATACCACCAGCTTTCCAGTTTCCAGAGGGCTGATCATAATACTTCTCAGCCTCCGTAACTGCATGAACCAATTCCTCATCCTAAATCTCCTTTTATACATATATCTACATCCTCTTGGTTCTTTTCCCTGGAGAACCCTCACTAATACAGTGAGATCACATGTGATATCTGTGATATCTTCTTGTGAACTACCCCCCAAATATGCACACTGCTCACCTCAACAATGCACCCCACACTCCTACCCTCAAATATGAAACTTTAGTGAAAGTCTCCTGAAACCAACCAGGACTTGGTATGAGAGAATTTTAATGAAGTTGGATAAATGGCTGCCTTTTGCACCAAGGTAAAGTAGCAGACTCAGAGGCAGAAGCCAGATGGACAGGTAACACTTGCATTCAACTCCTCTGCCTGCCAATCCATCTCTGGGGTGCCCAATGAACTAAGCACAGGTCTAGCACAGGTAACCTAAAACCCAGCCGAGTCCCCAACCTGGCCCCTTCTTTGCCTCAGAGAATTGGCTCACTAAAGCTGTCCCTCCCCTGCCTCATTTCTCCAAACAATGGAAAGGAAAAAAACAACAGAACTGAGAAAAATCTCTAGGAAGGATTGGACCAGAGACAGAGTGTGAAAATAGATGAAGTTTTCTTTTGGCACTGCCTCTTCCTCACTCAGGGACATGCCCTCTCCACCACACTCTCATGGTCTCCATCCCTGCCACTATGGCAGAGTGATTTGTTCCAGTCTCGTCTCACTTCTCCCTGGACAACTGTCAGATATCTTGACCCTTTAGCGCTTGGTGCCTACAAAAATGATTTGCCTATGTTAGATTTTGCGCTTTTCTGAAAATTGTTTTTCCCCTGCTGTTCCTCAGTTCCCTTATTCTTGTTCCCTCTTCCCTTAGGTCTGCTCCAGCTGTTTCCAAATGACAGAAAGCCTCCAGATAGGTGCTGGCTTGCTGCATGCTGAATCCAATGGAGCAGGACCCGTGTCCTTAGACTAACCATGAACCAAAAATTAAATGCTCCCTTCTCATTCCTGAGAAACGATCAAGGCCCTCTCTCAGTTTGAATATTTTTAGAATCTCCAGATCCAGACTTCGAATGTTGGGAACTGCAGCATTTAGTCACTGGGGATCCAGCATCAGACTAACTTAGCAGTGGGGAGGAGCAATGGCGTAAGGTTCATCTTTGTGGCCGTCACTTTTCTAAGCAGTTCCCATGCATTAACATCAGTACAACAGCCCTGCAAAGTAGTGCTACTTTGAAGATGGGCAAAGAAAATTAGAGAAATTTTTCAAAACTCCCACAAAGATTAAGTGGCAGTAGTGGGATGTGAAACCCAACTATTTCCCCAATAGCCAATACTAATCCAATCTCCTCACTTTACAGTTTAAAAACTGCTACCCTAAACATATTTTTTAAAACTGTTCAAATAAACAGCTATTTAAAATGTGCTGAATGTGTGTTCAAATACTGGAAGTTACAACATATCTGCATTGTCAAAACAAGGCTTACAAGAGTGTAAGAGCAAAGACTAAAACCCAGTTCTTTTCAGGTCCATGCCACTTTATAAATTAAAAATATGCTAATTGTTTTCATTTTTTGCCATTGATGTGTACTTATTTTCTGGCTTATGGAAAGTGTTCAAGATAGTTTTGATGGGTGACTGAATGAATTATACTTCAATAATTTGATTTCATGTCATGAAGTAACTGTAGGAACTCTGAATTGGCAAACTTGAATTTATTGGAATCTGTTCTTTAAGGATGCTCCGCCTGCAAAATCTGTTAATCATACAACATGGACTTTTGCTCAGAACTTTAAAAGTCCTTGGGAACATGACATCAAAAAGTGCTAGCACAAATACTGCAATCATGTGGCTATCTGGAATGTTGATAAATGAACTTCTTTAGGTCTCTGATAAGACTCAGGGCATACGGTTCTGCCCAATGGGAAAAATTGTTATTGGATATGTTTTTTCTTAACAGCATGGGTATGCTACTTAACAGCTCTTTAAAATGTTTAAGACATGGCATTAGTTCTGCTCCCCCAGACCACAGGGAAGGATGCCACCTTCTTTATACAGAGCAAACTTTCACGTGTTTACTCTCCAGTCTCACCATAAGCCGTGCTGGATTGTTCCTTCGTCACCCACAAGGGTGTTACTGTTACTCACGCGCAGTCATTCCCTGCTCAAGTTTGCATTGCCTTGTAAAGTCCAATCTTCTCTAATTGCATCATGCCATGCACTATAAGTCACATTTGCATCCCATTTAAAAGTTAAACCACAACAGACACTGAAGAACAAAAGGAACCACAAGCCCAGGTTTTTTGACAAAACTCCCACACACTGATAATTGGAAGCACATAAATCTACACAGACAAGGTCCAAAACTCCTGCCACGACTTATGCTGCCTGTCTCACAGCCTAACTCACTTTCAATGCTGCCACCAAGTCCCCTGGAAAAGTATGAAGGGCAAGAAAACACTAACAAAACTTTCTGGGGAGCAACAGAAATGAAAATAAATAACATGGATTGCCTAACAAATTGTACTTCTGGATTCTGCATTTAACCATCACTGAGATCTGTCTGGTTGGTTGATGTCATAAAAATCTCATTGTTAGAATTCAATATTTAGGTCAGTTCTGAAACAACAGTTAGTTACTAACAGGTTAAGGTACACATTTGGGTAAACAAGGCTCATTTAAGAAGTCCAAATTATTTTCAGAACTAAGAAAAAATGATTTTGCCCCCCAGCTTATATAAAAACTCCCATGAACAGTATGTGGTTTTTTGTATGTGTTTAATTATCCATTAAAATTCCATAGTTCTAAGCTAAACCAAATTCCTTTACAATACGGGTTCCTAAACTTAATTATCATTTTAGGTGCAAATCTAACAGAAACTGAAAGGCCTTTTACTATGATGTAAAGTAGCTGATTCTGATTTGCTGATGAAAACGATTTTGTCTCTTCTGCACACAGAGGTATATTACACAATCAATGGACTCTCTACTTCAGAATGACAGAAATAGCCCCTTAATGACTAGAAAAAACTAATATAATCTCCCTTTAAAAAATCAATAAGAATAGAGGGAGCTTACCTTAACATAATAAAGGCCATATATGACAAACCCACAGCCAACATCATTCTCAATGATTAAAAACTGAAACCATTTCCTCTAAGATCAGGAACAAGACAAGGTTGTCCATGCTCACCACTTTTATTCAACATAGTTTTGGAAGTTTTAGCCACAGCAATCAGAGAAGAAAAAGAAATAAAAGCAATCCAAATCAGAAAAGAAGTAAACCTGACATTGCTTGCAGATGACATGATACTATACATACAGAATCCTAAACATGCTACCAGGAAACTACTAGAGCTAATCAATGAATTTGGTAAAGTACCAGGATAACAAATTAATGCACAGAAATCTCTTGCATTCCTATACACTAATGATGAAAAATCTGAATATCAGGGAAACACTCCCATTAACCACTGCAACAAAAAGAATAAAATACCTAGGAATAAACCTACCTAAGGAGACAAAAGACCTGTATGCAGAAAATTATAAGACACTGATGAAAGAAATTAAAGATGATACAAATAGATGGAGAGATATACCATGTTCTTGGATTGGAAGAATCAACATTGTGAAAATGACTATACTACCCAAAACAATCTACATATTCAATGCAATCACTATCAAACTACCAATGGCATTTTTCACAGAACTAGAATAAAAAATTTCACAATTTGTATGGAAACCCAAACGACCCCGAATAGCCAAAACAATCTTGAGAAAGAAAAACGGAGCTGGAGGAATCAGGCTTCCCAGGCTTCCCAGACTTCAGACTATACTACAAAGCTACAGTAATCAAGACAGTTATGGTACTGGTACAAAAACAGAAATATAGATCAATGGAACAGGATAGAAAGCCCAGAGATAAACCCACACACATATGGTCACCTTATTTTTGATAAAGGAGGCAAGAATATACAATGGAGAAAAGACAGCCTCTTCAATAAGTGGTGCTGGGAAAACTGGACAGCTACATGTAAAAGAATGAAATTAGAACACTTCTTAACATCATACACAAGAATAAACTGAAAATGGATTAAAGAGCTAAATGTAAGGCCAGACACTATAAAACTCTTAGAGAAAAACATAGGTAGAACACTCTGACATAAATCACAGCAAGATCCTTCTTGACCCACTGCCTAGAGAAATGGAAATAAGAATAAAAATAAACAAATGGGACCTAATGCAACTTAAAAGCTTTTGCACAGCAAAGGAAACCATAAACAAGATGAAAAGACAACCCTCAGAATGGGAGAAAATATTCGCAAATGAAACAACTAACAAAGGATTACCTTCCAAAATTTATAAGCAGCTCATGCAACTCAATATCAAAAAAACAAACAACCCAATCAAAAACTAGGCAGAAGACCTAAATAGACATTTCTCCAAAAAAGATATACAGATTGCCAACAAACACATGAAAGAATGCTCAACATCACTAATCATTAGAGAAATGCAAATCAAAATGACAATGAGGTACCACCTCACACAGGTCAGAATGGCCATCATCAAAAAAGCTACAAACAATAAATGCGGGAGAGGGAGTGGAGAAAAGGGAACCTTCTTGCACTGTTGGTGGGAATGTAAATGGATACAGCCACTATGGAGAACAGTATGAAGGTTCCTTAAAAAACTAAAAATAGAACTACCATAGGACCTAGCAATCCCACTACTGGGCATATACCCTGAGAAAACCATAATTCAAAAAGAGTCATGTACCACAATGTTCATTGCAGCTCTATTTACAATAGCCAGGACATGGAAGCAACCTAAGTGTCCATCAACAGATGAATGGATAAAGAAGATGTGGCACATATATACAATGGAATATTATTCAGTCGTAAAAAGAAACAAAATTGAGTTATTTGTAGTGAGGTGGAGGGACCCAGAGTCTGTCATACAGAGTGAAGTAAGTCAGAAAGAGGAAAACAAATACCATATGCTAACACATATATATGGAATCTAAAAAAAAAAAAAAAAAGGTTCTGAAGAACCTATGGGCAGGATAGGAATAAAGATGCAGACATAAAGAATGGACTTGAGAACATGGGGAGGGGGAAGGGTAAGCTGGGATGAAATGAGAGAGTGGCATGCACATATATACACTACCAATTGTAAAATAGCTACCTAGTGGGAAACAGCCACATAGCACAAGGAGATCAGCTTGGTGCTTTGTGACCACCTAGAAGGGTGGGATAGGGAGGGTGGGAGGGAGCCGCAAGAGGGAGGGGCTATGGGGATATATGTATATGTATAGCTGATTCAACTTTGTTATCCAGCAGAAACTAACACACCATTTAAAGCAATTATACTCCAACAATGATGTTAAAAAAAAAAAAAAAGTAGGATTTTAATTAGATTATCAGAGAGCCTTTTGTTAAATTTTGGAATGCTGATAAATTTTTTAAAGCCCTCTAATCTGGGAGATATTTACTTTCAATCATTAAACTTGTTCTTGATTAAGAATCTGAAAATGAGCCTGTTAAGCCTTCAGCAAAATAGTATGCCCAATAAAACACTGAAAATAACACTGCCAAGCCACCAGGAAACTCAAACAGCTACTACTCCTAGAATCTGCACAACTGGTGGAAATTAAACTAATGCTTGAAAAGAGACCAAAGCATCTTGAATGAATTCTGACCTTGGGCAAGTTTTTGAGTCCTGCTTCAGAAAAATATCAAAAGAAAGATTTATATTTGAATAAATCTTTGAAAAGTACCCATAGGACAAAACTTTCTTATGCTTCAAAGTGACAGAAGTGATAAAGACAAAGGATAATGTTGATTTAACTCCTCAGCATAGATTCTAGGTATTGGAGAAACTGATTACAAAGAAAAAAATCAGGGCCAACTATAACATGTGCAAGATTGATAACCATCAACTATACTTGGTTGGTGATCCTAAGACATTCTGCTTATAATCTTTCCTCTGTAAGCTCCAGCCTTAACTAGCTGGGAACTCAACTCGGTTGAACCATTGAAGATGACATGGATGTCTCCATTGTTCCAAAAGCAAAAGATGGCAAAACTGAACATTGTTAAATGGTACTGACTATCTAAGATTTTCTTTATTACATACACAATGCTTCTCTTTCTGGTGTCTTGACAAAAGTTATTACTGTTGGCCTAAGAGTCACTATCACAAGTAAAAGGCAAGTGTTACTAATTATCTTATTACATAGTAAGGGAAACCAGGTATAAAAAGAACCTGACTTTTCCAAGTTTTCCTAGTAAGTTTAGTGGTAAAATTTAATGAAAGCCACATTCTGTCAATACGTAAACTAATCTCTATTCGGAACTAGGGGATGCTGTTTTAACTCAGCCTATCAACAGACTATTTATTAAATTGTTGCTACAATTATCTGCTGCCAAAAAAAATAGTTTACAAAGATTCATAGGTGTGGCATGGCTTGGGCACACATTTATTCTATAAATTATTGAGCACGTTACAATGTGCCAGGCAGTGTGCTAAACACTGGGGATACAATGGATGACCGAGAAAGAACCAGTACTTGTGCTCTTGAACTTTCATTTTAGTGTGGCACATGGACAAATAAAGCAATCAATAAACAATTCCAAACTGTTCTAAATATATCAGAAGGAACTGAATCTCTACTGGGGCAGTAACAACTCCCTAGGTGGCATCATGGATTGTCAAATGACTTCAGGGATTACTGGCGTTGAGTATTAAAGCCAAGGATGTTACAAATCTTGCAGTATAGCAGTACAGGGGTCAAAGTCCCACAAAACAAAGATCTATCATATCCAAAGTGCCAACAGTATTCCACTGAGAAATAATATGCCTGGTTGAATTATCTAACAAAACACCACAGGTGAATATTCCTACTATGGGGAGGTTATTTAACTGGGTTATATAAAAGGAATAGAAAAAAAAATACTTTCTGCCCCCAGTGAACTTGATCTACCAGCTAAATTATACAAACATGCAATAACTAAAGAGGCTAGGTCAACAAATGCAGAGCTATGCCACATTAAAAAAGCATGTGCTGTTACAGAAGTTAATAGCTTGCGGAGATTTTGTCAAAATGAAAAACTTAAGCCAAAATTAAAAGAGGGCATGAATTAGCATATATGAGGAGAGAGGGCTTTCATAAGCAAAGGAAGAAATCATGTGAAAACAAGAAGACATCAAGTCCAGCCCTTAGGTCGTTAACATAATGAGTGTGATAGGAGTGTGATAACTATCTGTAAATATAAACTAAATCCAACACAACACACAAGTACTAGGTTTCTTGGATTTACATTCTCTTTATTTTGTATCTAAATTTTCCTGTATATTAGGATGATCTCTATTTCCAAAGCACCTGATAGTATTGGTTCTTCTTACTATTCCACTTTTCCTCATTTTTAAATCTTCTTCAGTAACTTTTGATTCTGTTTGTTTAAGGCCATAAGGCCAGTTAATAGACTTTATTAACTTTCATATAAATGGTCCGCAGGCAGGTTCATACACATATCCTCTAAAACAGAGTTCATTTGCCAATGATCATAGGAGGCAAGTTCTTCCACAGTCATTAAAATTCGTGGGCAGTCTAAGAAACAAAAAATCAAGTATTTTTTTTTTCTTTTCCAAGGGCTGACAGTAAAATTTTAAAAAATCAGCGATTCTGGAAGAGCATTATTCAAACAATGAAAAGAGCAATTTTGTGAAATGTTACAAATCCTTGATAAAATTCTCAAAGTTTTACATTGAGTCTTTCCTGTGGCTACCCAGTGAAATCCTCTACTGGAGAGGATATGCCACATTTCAGTTCATACAATAGGATATGGAGCACTGGCCAAAAGAATGGGGTTTGGAAGTCCCCCATTATGTGGTCAATCAATGGTTTATGGAAGGAGAATTCAGAAGTATTTAAATTACATGTAACTCAGATGCTTTAAACCACTAAGATTGCTTAGCAAGCCACACACACACAAAAAATATATTTGTTACAAACCAGTTTAGAAGTTGATCTGAAAATAATGATACCACACTAAGATTCTTACATAAACATTTATTTAAGTTTTATAAGGAAGTAAGTCGAAACATGGTGCTTATACATTTAAGGATGGTCAGGTTCTCTAGGATTTGCAGGGATTTTGTTATATCTTTTATGTATTTCTTGAAGATTTTTTTTTGAGGGAAAGTTTAAATCTAGAGAGATAGAAAAGTGAACCAACTTTAAAGAAAGTAATAAATATTTTCTGGGAGGAAGCTGTGAAAAATTAGAAAACCCAGAGAAATGGAGGCAAGATGGGCTTTTAAAATATAGCCATACAGTCACTGGCTCACTGCCAACTCAAAACCTGGAAAGACATCTTGAAACCTTTAAATACCATAATTTTCAGCTGTAAGGAATTCTCTCCATGTTATCAATGTACTGAAAAAAAGTATTCTTTTATAGATTTCCAGATCCAAGGTTAAAATGCATTTTAGGAGATGTTTATTTGCAAGTATTTTGCTTCTTTCCTATACAGTCCATTTCAAGTAAGATGAGGTCAAATGGAGTTCAGATGAGACTGTACCAGTAAACTGTGTGAATGGAGCAAACCCAAAACTTCTGCTTCACGGTAACAAGACATTGTTACACAAAAGCTATTTTTCATAAATAGCTTATTAATTTTATTTCACTTGTAACTGTTATATATCTCAATTATCCACTAAATTACAACAACTGAATTTCAAAATGCTTTTGATTTAAGGTTTTTAACTCATTATCATTTCCATAGCCAAGCGGACATTTTAGTCCTGTGTCAGAGAAAAGATGTCATAAATATTGAAAACCTTCTTGAATATATATATTCTGCAAGGACAATTTATTCAGTTTAAAGTGATGCCAACATAGGTTCTTGTTTGGCTAGGGATTCATAAAATCTAAATTCCCTTTTTTTAAAAAGCCTGAATAACCCTTCATTGTGGCTAAATTGATAAATTAGTAATAATTGCAACTATAGTTAGCACTTGTACCATAGGTAGCAGCTAATAACAGATTCCAGGATAAGGATCTCGGGCCAAAGTGGCTGAAACATGAACAGGAATCAGGGCAAATAATGGGCATGATGGAGGGCTGGATCTATGTAAGGATTCAAATAATGGATCTGGACATCCGAAATCTGGAAAGCAGTACAGAAGGAAGGTGCATCGGTACCAAGCAGACAAGTATGAGTCTTTGAAACTGAGGATGACCAGGCACAAAGACTCATCAAACCGAAGAGGATGCCAGGAGGCCTCAACACCAAGAACAAAATTAGCAGCATAGGTTCCAAAGAACTGTCTAGCAACCTGAAAACACTCCTCACCCATCCTATGCTACAAGCTGGCAAGTCTTGTTGGTTCTACAGAACATATTCAGAATCTGGCCACTATTTACCACATTCACCACGATCCAAGCCTCTGTCATTTATTGCCTGGATTTTCAACCTTATCCCCTACAGTGTAATCTCAACACAGAAGCTAGAATGCAACTCAGCTCAAGTCACACCTCTGCTCAAAACTCTGCACTGGTACCCAATCTCACTCAGAATAAAATCCAAAGTCGTTGTGGTAGCTGATAAGACCCTATGTGATTTGCTCCCCTTCTCCACTGGCTCTCTGAATTACCTGCTTCTCCATTGTTCTCTGATCACTTCATTATAGGCTGTTTCTAACATGCTCCCACAGTAGACTTCTCTCTAGCTATTCCTTCTGCTTACAATATTCTTGACTCAGATGACTCTTACTAACTCACCTCTTGAGTCTTTGCTCAAAACTTACCTTCTCAACAAGGTCTATTTAATACTGAAAATGTCTCCCCTTCCCCCACATAGGCTCCGAATCCTCTCTAGCTTTTCTAATTTCAATTCTGTCCATAGCATTTACTTTCTAATTTGCATTACAACTGACTTATTAATCATGTTTATTGTTCATGTTCTGTCCTCACCAGAATGCAAGTACAACAATGGCAGAAATCTTTCTTATTACCTAGGACAGTGTCCAACACAGAAAGGCTCAATAATTATTTGTTTAATAAAGGAGCACACAAGCATAAAATGATTTTTTTTTTTTTGCGGTACGCGGGCCTCTCACTGATGTGGCCTCTCCTGTTGCTGAACACAGGCTCCGGATGCGCAGGCTCAGCGGCCACGGCTCACGGGCCAGCCACTCCGCGGCATGTGGGATCTTCCCGGACCGGGGCACGAACCCGTGTCCCCTGCATCGGCAGGCAGACTCTCAACCACTGCGCCACCAGGGAAGCCCCATAAAATGATTTTTTGTTTGCATAAAGTTTTTGTCATTTATTAGCTCAACCTTTTAACAAGGTTTTGTAATTATTCACCATGAAAATCTCTCTTTTCCCTAATCTCGTACGGTACTTAAAATCCTATATGAAGAGGATCCCTCCAGCTTCTGAATCTACTCCTCCCAGGAATTGTTTTGCTGAGTCACACTCATTCCCTCTTTGGCAATTCTTATTAAACATTTGTAATGGTGACAACTAACATTTGTCTAGCAATTTATAGCTTTTAACACACTTTTATGCACATGAACTCATTTGATTCAATAAAGAGAAATTCTATTGCCAAAAGAGTTGTTTCTTGGTTTAAGCAAAATATAATTACATTTTTAGAGATTATAAACATAAAAGATTTATTATTCATCAATGCATGGTTATTTAGAGGATGTGACATGGTTCCAACTGCCCACACTTAACATATGCTTCTATTTATATTTTTTTGTAAAATATTTTTAGGATTAAATCACCAGGGCAAATAACAGCATAGTATAAGTAGTTTAATTTTCTTTGCTCAACTGAAAATAAGTAACGTTCAGTCTTAGCTAGCACTAAGACTACTGTTTCTAAATTCTACCTCTTTTATACTTTTGATTAAATATCAGGTGCATGTGGTAATACACATTCCTAAGTCATTTAAACATCTAATCACAAATGCACACCTAATTAAATTTCCATCTTAAAAAGGATACACTGAGTAAAAGCTATAACTGACATTGTATGTAGATCATAAAGGAAATATGAATTACTAAATGAACCTTTGATGAAAAGTAAATTCCTCCCCTCCAGGGAAATATAAACCCTTAAACAATTTCTGAAAACCTCTAGGACAGTAGCAGAAGTGGATGAAGTTACAAATGAAGCTGCACACACTCTCTTGTCTATCTTTGGTTAAATCTCTCTCTTAGGCAGCTGGCTAGTCTCAGCCATTTGCCCTCAACAGAATTAGTAAGCTGTAACTGTTGCAGACAACCATGAAAGACATCCTTATTAAGATACTTTTGTTCCGTTTGTGCAACTTAACCCAAATAAAAGACTTATAATGGAAATCACTAACAATCTGTTTTCTAAAATCAATTATGCTCTGAAGATTTTTTTTTTTCATTTCAAATAAGAGCCTGAAAAAGGAAATACAGAGGGCTGAGAAGTGTTTGAACAAACTTCCTATCTCACTAGTAGTCAAAGAAATGCAAATCAAAACAGGATAGCATTTTTCATCAACTAAGTGATAATATCCAAAGCTAATCGGACAGGCAAACTTTAGATTGCGTAGAGAAATCTAAATTGGTATTAACCGTTCTAGTAAGCCAATTTGAAATACACACCAAGGGCTCCATAAATGAGCATATTTCCTATTTAGGGACCAATTCTGAAAAATAATCTGGAATGCAATAAACATATATTTTTTTCAAAGATGTTTATTACAACATTAATTGGAATGGCAAATTATCCACAAACTATTGTCTAACTATAAATTACTTAAATATAATAAGGTATATCGGAATGTTACACAGCCATTTAGCTTAATGTTTATAAAGTTACATAACTTGAGAAAGCTAGAACCTACTAGGAAAGACAGCAACAAACTAAGGCTTATAACACCTGCCTAACAGAAACTGAAAATCCAAAACAAAATTTTGAGAAAGAAAAAGTAAAAACTACATCACAAGGGATAATGAATTATGACACCCATATATTTTAACCTTGGAGTGATTTTTTTTCCATATCTAGGCTCGTTTGATCAAATTTACATTCTCAAGAGTAATGTGCTATTGAAAATATGTGAAGGGAAATGTATCAAAGTTCATTAACTTCCCTCAATTAGAGAAAGAAAGGATGAGAGACTGGGTGAATAACAGCAGAACCACAAAGCATATTTGGAAAAGAAAGCAGGAGTCAAAATTCCCTGAATTTCTTTGACCCAACTTCTGATGAGTTGTTTCGGCTCCTCCTACAGGACAGAAAAGCTACCCATAATCTGAAAACGTGTGGTCTGGAGGGCAGTGAAAAGATGGATGAGGCAGAAAACTGTCTATTTAGACCTATGGACACGTTTGATACTAACAGTATCAAAAGTAGCTTCAAGAAAAAAAGTACTTTTTCTCACCACCCAAAGCAGGATAGTGGTGGGCTTTTCCTAACTGGAGTTTATATTATCATGACAAACTCACGCCAAAAAAGAGCAATCACAAATCTTTAATGAAGGCATCGCTGTCTCCTTAAGTCATTGCTTAGTAAAATTCCGTGAATTTACGAAGTGGAGTTTGTCCACACTACTGTGGATTCAACAGTCAAAAAGAATCAGTTGTACAGAAACAAAGATCCCTGGAGTTACTCCTGTTATCCGCACAAATTAGGCAGATGAATGACTACAATGATAAATTTAACCTATACCACCAGCCCTCTAGGGTATAGGTTCTAAAAGAAGGGATCTGAAGAGCCAGGTACATAAATTGCAAAGCCCAGTACAAAATAAAAATGGGGGCTGTGTTCAAAAATCCAGAAAGAAAGCTCCGTTAAAGGTACTAAAATGTAAAATATTTCTTCTTTTGTGTTCTCTCAAACTGTATCATGGTGTTTTTTATTTGCTATTTAATATCATGCTTCCTGGAGTACAAGGATAGTATCTAAGCTAGCTCAGACTCTCACAGCACCGGAGGGGACAGACCCATGACTCCTCATGAATTTACTGCTGAATTTCTCCCTCTGCCAGTTTTCCAACCAACATGCTGTGCCCCAGGCTATTGTGGACAAGTCAATCTCCACATCACAAAGCCCTACCAACCTAACCCATCACATGGTAGTAATTTTGAGGAATTGCAACCTCCACGTGAGGATGTACTAGTTATCTAGATTGGAGTTGGTCAAGAGGACCCCTGCTCAGTGGCTCCCCAAATGTGGGACTGCCATATTGAGAAGGGTCAGGCACTTCCATTCCCCATGCCCAGAGACCACATGTTGTATACCACCTGACCATAGCCTGACCCTCACCTCCCTCATGCTCTTGCCCAGGCACCCACTAAAGGCAACAGGCAGCAGTGTTTACTGAACAAAGGTGAAGAAAAAGTGAGGAAAGTGGAGAATGAGTGCCAAGGAGTGAGGGAGCAGGTGACCAACATTGGGAGGCCCAGACCTGTGAGCTGAGGTTTCATGCATGCTTCATTTTCCACTGCGTTCATTATTCACATACAAAACACAAAATTAAACATAAAATTATTAAGAATTTCAAAATGACAACTGTAGAGAATTAAATCTTAGACTCTCCTGAACATGAGACTATGGCACTGGTCATATATCCACAAAGTTGGCCCTAACCCACAGGAATAGTCCAGGGAGCCAATGAAAACTCAGTACATGATTCTGGGGAAAGTAGCAAGCCCATAAAGGCTTTCCTCATAACAAAGCAGAAAAAAAGAAAACCCAAAAAACTATAGGACATGCAAAAACAAAAATCTACAATCAAATAAAGAAAGGCAGATAGCATGCAAAAGTTAGATCTGGTCATACATTGAAGTATCTTTGCCCCCAGAAAGAGAAGAAAATTTTAGATCACAACAGCACTGTACTCTTAAAACTAGATAAGAGATGAGAAATAACATAATACAAACTAAAATGTAATAATTAAAGATTTAAGTGAAAGAGTAAAGCAAGAGCAAAATTTTAAACCTTTAGAAAATAGCAGAAAAAATACAAGAGAAAAGTGAATGGGTGTCAGATTCAGTGCCAAAGACTTGAGAAAAAACTCAAATTGCAGAGAAAAGAACAAAAAAATAAAGTGAGAATAAATAATCTATATGGAAAATACTCAGTGGAGTTGAAATATGCAGATAGTTTTCTTCTTGAATAGAACATATAGAAGAAAATATTCAAATAGAAAAAAGCTTCACCTAACGTGAAGGAAAACCTAAATGTACAGATGAAAAGGATTCAACAGGATTTCTGATTCAAGTCAACTGATAGAGTTCACTCAAGAAGGATGCCACCAACAGTCAAGAATATGGAGAAATGTTTGGAAAATATAAAGCAGATGAAACAAGATTGATGGAAAAGCTGAAGACAGGCAAATATGAGTATTCTCATATGAGCAGACCAAGATGCCAAGATCAGTGGCAATGAGAACTAGGAGTAAGATTAGGCTACAAAGTTTTGAGCTGGCAAAGTTGTTAACGAAGGGACTATGGAACAGTTGAACCCACACCCTTCAGAGTACCTAGGCCCATATTTTTACCTCAGGTCAAAATCTTCTAAACAAATCTCCAAATAAAAGAGAATACAAAAGAAACCCAATGTATTTTAAGATTTAGAAATAGAAAATTTCTGGATATCTCACCCATTTACTCATACATTCAGTAAAAAATATATTGACACCTAATATATACTAGACACCATTTTAAGCACTGGGCATGTAATATACCAAGAATATATGTTATAAACATATATCCAAACAAAATATCATTAAATTATTTAAAGCAAGTACATTAGAGATACATTGTATTAGACTTTAAGGCACCTTTTTCATAAATGGTCATATTAAGTAAAAAAACATAAGATCAGAAATAATCTTAACAACAAAATCAGTAGGTTTGACTTTTTTCCTTAGTTTCTTTGGTATATATTTTAAAATATTTCTAATTTTTGTTATAGACAATTCATAAATGCATTATTTTTCAATTTCAAATAAAACAATATAGAGTAAAATTTGAAGTCCCTCTTCATTCCCATAACTCCAAATTATTGCTAACATATTGCTGTGATTCCCTCTTTCATTTCTAAGCATTAATACACATATATGTACTTATTACACATACATAGATTTTCCCAGAATATATCATTAAAAGAGCAAGAGATAGAAAATATGAGAGAGATTACAGCGATCTCTAAGTCTAAACATCATCCATTTAATAGGAATTCCCCATGAAGAATGGAGAGGAAGACATAATCAAGCAAACAATTGAATAAAATGTACAATCACTGAGGAAGTCTTCCCAATGGTTGAAAAGACCACTGAAAACCATGCAAAATGTGATCTACATCTAGCAAATTAAAAATGGTTACAGTGTAAAACATCAAGAGAAAAGAGAAAAAAGAAATTCTCCAAAGGTACTGTAACTGCTCACAAACCAGTAAGCAAAGAAAATAGATTGTGTCGGGTTGTTTCCTCTAGTGCCATTTGCACAGAGATGGAGAATTCATTTTATTACAAGGCACTTTTATTTTTTTCATATATGTGCATTTTTTAATGTCACAACTCAACTAGAGGGAGTATTTTAACTGCCTAAATATTTGGCTTTAATTTTTCCATTGGGACACCATAAGGAGAATGCATCTTGTTTCACAAAGAATGCAAGGAGATACCAATTACCTAAAAATATATAGATGCCTACAAAAAATGAAAAGAACTTATTATATTTAATTTATCTGGAAATTAAGAAAATACAGTTAGCTTGAATGGCTACCAGAAAAAAATTTTTTTTAATTGGAGAGAACTGTATAATTCTTAGAAGTCAACATAGAGTACAGAATGATCATGAGGGCTATTAAACATATATGGGCAACCAATCTCTCTTAGGAATGAATTAGCAATAGAGACCACAACTGCAAGCCATAGGACTACTGTAGTTTAGGTAAGAAGGAACAGGTGAATCTGTAGTGTGAAGTTTCTAAATATGGAAGAGCTTATTTCATGATCCTGTTGACTGCAATGCAAGACTCATAACTACAGGAATGAGCTAGCATCATTAGACAAAAAGAAAGCTGTTCATGACCATGAGTGAAAAGTACTGTCTGAAGACTAACTTTTTATTTTACAAATATTGACCCAAAGAATCACCTTTAAGTAGAGGACACAATCATATTCTTCAAGGAAACCTTAAGATCCGTTTGTCTAATATTTGGCTCCAGACAGGTACTCATGAATGCCTTAGATGTTCTGTTCATCCGAGCACCTTTTAAGCATTCACAAAATAAATATTTCAGGTCCCTTAATACCTTGTTTCAGTTACTAGCATCAGAATCATCATCCCATACAATCTCAGAGTTGGAAAGGACCTTTGATGTTATCTAGTCCCCCCCACCTCAAATGGATGTACCAATTTCACTGGTAGCATCTGGCCAAGTGGTCAGCCAGCTTCCCAGCATGTGCATGAATGAAGGTGTCCACTCATTTAAGGCCATTCTCTCAAGACAATTTTTTCCATTCTTCAACAATTCAAACCAATAGAAATATCTTCTGTATGTACATTCAAATCACACTTTGTCACCTTTTTGTTGCATCTCTCCATGAAAACCATTCAAATAAATGCAAGTGAACATCTAGTTGCATCCTGTTCCCTCCACTGTTCTCAAAAGAAGATGCCATGTTCTCTGCCCATCTTCGCTGGTATCCTCTGTGCCCACTCCAGTTTGCCCATCCCTCTTAAAGAAAATACAACTTTCTTGGAGTTTGAGGCAACCATATCAGAATGATTACTTCACTTATTTTAGGTTACATACACAAAATAAAACAATAATAATAAAGACCACAATGACATTCTAGTAATTAAAATTCCTATCCCATAGAAGAGGATTTTGTGCTTCAAAATTAGCCTATTACGAGTAGGCTAATCAAGCCATGGCCACTGTATGAACTATGTATGGTTTCCAAGAGATAAGCCAGATCGAGCTACAAGAAAAGGAGGAACAACAGTGGCATAAAGGAGAGAGACCAACTCAACCAAGATGAGACTGAGAGATTTCTTGACCTTTTCCAAGACTCACCACCCATTCTTGAGTCCTGGGTAAACTAACAAGCTAAATATAGAAACAAGGGAAACTCCAGGATTCGCCTGTCTATGTGGAAAAAGATATATAGGATCAGCAATTGCCAGGGGATGAATTGTTTTTCAGTCTGCCCTTACCCAGGAAATCTCAATATTTCTGCAGTGTCGCACTTAGGTTTAACATATGTGTACTATAGCTTTTATGATAATTCAATTCCCAGCAGAGTTGTTTTGCCTTGAACTCTTGTCCCCTAATTCAAATGTTTCTGTGAGTGCCAAAAAAGGGGAATATGCAACTGGCAACATTCCATAAATATAACTACATGGAAATATTCATGAAAATTTTAATGAACAGAGGTATATACAATGTGACAGTAATAAGATTTGCTAGATTTCCCTACTTAAAATATTAAAAAAAAAAAAAACCTAAGAGCACTGACCTCAACTAATTCCGAAACTGAAGAGGATAGTTTAAATATGTAAACACTAGGTAAAGAATCACACAAATATCCTTACTATGTCAACAGGGTTTTAGCGAATTTTTACTGCCCACTTCTATGAAAACAAACCCTAAGTAATCTCCTCAAAGAGACTTTCATTGACCAAGCTTCAGTCCCCTCGGCAACCTTTTCACTGGCCATTGACCATACTAGTAAATGTAGACAATCCAAGCTTATCAGTTAGATGTAGTCCCCTAGAAGTTTTCCTGGGGATCCTACTTCTGGGACAGCTGCCTTGGCCATAGGATCTTTCCCATCTCTGAACAGGTGCTAGACCACAAAAGTGCTATGCCCTTCCTAGCAGCGTTGTCTCTGAGATCCAGGCTCATTAAGAGTGGTGGAAGTAGAAAGGACCCACCCTGACAGGCGCATCAATTCAGCCACAGTATTCTACATGAGATCTTATGGATTTTGCTACCAGAGAGTGGCATGGAAGCTGAATTTGATTTAAATGCCACCACTCCCTCTCTCAAGTCTTAATGAAAGGTTCAATTGTCAGTCTTCATGGGAATAAATCTTGATCATCTCTGAAAGTTTCCATTCTTAAAATGTTATGTTCATTCTTTCCCTTCCTCCTTCCCCCAGTATGTAGAAGGGGAACTCTGTAAATTAATTTTAGGAAACTTCATAAATCTTTAGAAAACAAGCAGATAAACTTCTGTAACTATATATTTAAAACAATGTGTCTCTGGAATAAAAAATCTCAACTCCATGTAAAATGTATTGAACTCTCTAATATCAGGAAAAAGACCTTGGTACAAGGACATGCATTCCTCAGGGATACATGGCCAATGTGTTGCTACAGGCAAATCAAAAATAAAAATGTTGATAATGCTCAATTTGGGAAATGAAATAAGAAAAAAAATAAAACACATTTTCTTACCCTTATATAAAACCGTGATGCAGACTTGCCAAGATTATCATGTGCAACTCAGGTCACCATATAGGGGTCTGTAAGCTCTGCTTTCCACATAGGTGCCATTCTAAATGCCTTGGATGATACTTCCTTTCTTAATCTGTAATCAGGAATATGGCCTCAATTTCCAGTCCAACAAAATATTAGCACAATTTTTCTGCAAAAGTAGAAAGCAAGGAAGTATCATTCTTCCAAAATATTCTCTGGTAATCTTTCTGACTTCCCTGCCCATTTGTTATGTCAATCAATGCAGCAATCAGCAACCAATGGAAGCGATGGGAGCAAGCAATCTAGAACTTTCCCGACAGCCTGAAATCTAGTCATTAGTTATCTGTGTGATCCCCTCCTTGCTTACTAGCACTTGAAGAAACCACTCTATCACAAACGTGACTGACCGATGAATACAAGGCAAGGGATCATTTCTGTTTGTTGCCTCCTATTTCTACAAAAACCATAATCCGATCCCCCCAAAATAAACTGTTTAGGTAGCTGGAGTCAGGTACTATAAAATATGTCAATTCAACATTATCCCAACATCTGAACATTCTTTTCTGGATGTAATATAGGTGTTTGATGGACTAATTGATAACAATGAGGTAAATGTCACACTGTGGATAATTAGGTGTGAGAGAATGGTTGAAACCATTACAAGCTAGCACAATCTTGGTTAACTGAAAGTATCTTGGCTATAATAAGTATACTTTAAGAATATTTAACCTCTGATCTAAATCACAGGTATTTGAGATTATTATATTGGCTCCCTGAAAATGAACTCAGGAGGTTTAGAAAGTAGATGTTTCATCAAATTCCAAGATTTGGCTTGAATTCCTTATCACCGATGCCACAAATGCAGAGTCAGTAACACATATAAAAAAGACAAAAATAGGACAGGAAAATATCTCCAATGTTGCTTAAAAAGAATAAGGGTATGGGAACAATACTGCACAAAGAAGAGCAAGAGGGTAAATATGTGTAGAGGGCCATAGCGTGCTTGATCAATAAAAAGAGCTTCACTTTTCTCTTTGGAATAATAAAGTCTATGAAGGAAGAATCAAAATATTTACAATTCCAAATGCATTGATAGCATATACTCGTTTACCAATCTCAACATTCTAGAACTGGAGTTGGAGACAAATAATGGAGGGTGGACGCAGACCCTTGAAATTTAAAAGTGGAAAGTCTGAATCAATTTGAAGGTTGCTATTGTTTGGCAAAGATGTGTTAGAAACACACACACACACATATATATATCACATATATATTCACTAGACAAATGAGAGCAAAGAAAATTTTCTTTTTGTTCACTCCTACTTTCCAGCACTTTGAACAGTGCCTGGAACTTATTAGACTCAATAAATATTTGTGAAATGAGTAACAAAATAATGAATGACTAATCAAGTTTTTAAATAAATTCAGAAACAAAGCCTTGCTGAATACAGAAAGAAAATTTGGATGTGTTTCAGCAGCTGGCAGTGTACATTAGTATTATATAGGAAGATCCCTGGAAGGGGAAAACACTGAAATGTTAAGTATTTCCTAGCTTGAAAATCATACAAACATCTAACCACTGGAGAATATCATGATTTCCCATTAGGATGGAAGCATTTGATTTTGGACACCTGTCATTCACTGAGGATTAGTCATTGGCAGAATTATGATAAAAAGTAAATTCTATCATCTATCATACTTTAGGACGTACTAAAGTATACCTCCACTCACTTTAACACATTTCCTTCCTTAAGAACAAGATGCTCTGTTAGAAGATTTTTTTCTATTGGAAAGAGAGTTGAACATACAATAGGGGAATCTGAGTTAAAATTCCAACTCTATAGCATGGACATATATACATTACCAAATGTAAAATAGATAGCTAGTGGGAAGCAGCCGCATAGCACACGGAGATCAGCTCGGTGCTTTGTGACCAGCTAGAGGGGTAGGATAGGGAGGGTGGGAGACGCAAGAGATATGGGGATATATGTATATGTATAACTGATTCACTTTGTTATAAAGCAGAAACTAACACACCATTGTAAAGCAATTATACTCCAATAAAGATGGTAAAAAAATAATAAAAAATAAAATTCCAACTCTGCCACTTGCTGTATGCTCTTGGGCAAATTACCCTCTCAACTGTTCTGAATTTCAGTTTTCTTTTTTGCAAAATGGAATGTGAGAAATAAATTTTCACATGCATGTGAAAGCATCTTCTTTGGTCTTCTTTCTCTCCTTCCAAATACATCATTCTATGTCTTCTCCTTTCCATGTATCTTATATCTTGTGATGTTCCCTGTCAGCCCATAGTCAACCATTCAGGTAAGTTTCACTCAATGCCCAGTAGTTGCTACCTCTTAGTAATTCAATGTATATATTAATAGAAGAGAATTGTTAACTGGCATTAAAGTGTTTATGACTGCCAGCACCAATGTATTGGCTTGTCTCTATTCTATAGCTTTTAAAAAGGCAAATCTAATCATGCCACAGCCCTGCTGGAAGTTTAATTGTTCCCCCATTTCCCTTAGGATAAATAGACTCCTGCACAAGGCTGGTGTATCTTGGACTCTTCAGCTTCATCTCAAACTGTATGCCCCCTTGACCTCTATGATTCACGAGTACAGGGTTTCTTTGAGTCCCTTGGTTAATTTCTGCTCATGTTTCAGGTCTCAGTCTGGACATGTCTTCACCAGGAGGCCTTCGTGACCCTTAGATGAGATCCCTCTACTACCCGTACCTATAGCACCTCATATGTTCTCTTTTGCTTTACTTCTAGTGTTTGTTAACATAGCATAGTTTTTGACTTCCTAAGAACAGGAATTGGGTGCCTTAATCCAAAAAAAGTCACTAACTCAGCATAATTTCTAGGTATCATCAGCAGGCTACAGTTAAAATACTTTGGAAAAGATGCTAGGCAGTCTGATTTACTCCTCATCCCACCTGAAAGCCACTTCCATGGCACTCCCCATCCTGTCTGAATAGACTGAAATAGCCATCTGAATTAGATATAAAGGTAAGTTGCATTATCTCAAGCAAGTAGGATATTTTATTTAATATTTTTGGACAACTACAACATGTTATACTTTGCTCTCTCTCCACTGAGAGTGATTTTTTTAATATTATGGAGCCTATTCTCCTAGAGTTTATATTTTACAGAGAACACACTAAGAGTGTGTCTATCCTCCAGCCTTCTCTCTGTAGCACATTAATAAAAGAGAATGGCACCCTAGACACCCACATGTCCCAGGAGAAGGGCTAGGCCAAGAAGGAACAACACAGGGGAACAGAACAGCATGAAGCCAATAGATTTGGCCAAATGAAAACTAAGACCTGGTCTATTAAGTGTATTAGGCCAGGGAGATCAAACCCAGGTAATGAGCCTAGAAGACAAAAAAGGAATAGTTGGTGATAAAGTAGTATAAACATATCTGAGGGGAGAAAAGATTGCTGGAAGAACAGCCCCTACTTGCCACTTTTGCCTAGAGTAAGATATATTTAAACTAATAAATATTCAGAGTTTAAAGACCACTGTCATTATAACTGTTATCTCTGGGGAAGATATCAACTCCCTCAGTGACTACTGGACTGGTAGAGAAAGTGAAACTCAGAGCAGGGAATGTAGATTAAGCCTGGCAGTGCTCAAAAAATAAAATCACTTATATTCTGTTACATCCTTTATTCTTAAGCATAAATTCTGACATCTTAAAAAGGAGTTTGAGACTTTGAGGAAACAAAAAAACAAATACATATGGTCTGGAAATTTTTAAAACACTAATTGTATGACCAGTTGAGGGAGCAAAGTCTTAAAGGTGTCAAGAGCAAAGTCTTGACACCTGATGACCAACAAGAAGTCCAGTTCAGCTAATGAAACTTTGACTTTTCATCTGGTCATATGTTTACAGCAAATGAACCCTGAAAGTGAATATTAGAGAACTTTTTCCAACAAATGTACAACACATGCCAGTGCATAGATACATAATAAACTTATAAGGAACCATGCTGACAGTTTCATTGCCTTTGGTAAAACCCTACAAATTCTTGGACTGTATTTTAGTAAACATTCCAGTTTTCTCTTTTTCCTTTTTTGATCCCAAGATTCTTGATTGGGGTAGGGAAGGGGTGGTGACACAAATTAGGAGAAGGCATTATCTCTCTTTTAATATTAAGTGACTCTTTAGGGGAAATTACGTAGACTCAAAACAATTTATGAATTACACACAACTTCCATTGAATCCAAAAATTTTGTTCTTTGGTTGCTGTTAATTTTTATTGTTGCAGAAAGTTCTTTTCTCTTCTCAAAAGTGTTAAAATTGTTTATCGAACGCATCTGCTGTCTCATTCTTTATCAACAATAACAGACTTTGTTTATAAACTATTATACATAGCACACATTGGAAATTTTGGATACGTTGGAAAGATCTAATAAGCATAATCAAAAAGCCAGAAGGGTTTTTATAATTTAGCTTTTTATCAATAAACTTTCATAACGATAAGAGGAAAATGATTACAGAAACCCAGAGGGCCACTTGATTGAATCCGATTCATACATGGCTCTCTCTCCCGTAACACTGTTTTAATATCCCAGTCTCACTTAGCACAGGTAACAATTTTTAGAAAAACTTGCATAAAATTTCTGGTCTTAAGAACTAGCCCCTTTACCTCCTAAGGCCGCCAAGCTTTAGAAGTTGCAGAAATATCTTTTCCAAGTAGTGTAATCACTCCATTTTTTTGTTTTTAAAGATCCATGACTAATATATTCCAGGTCTGTTTAACCTACACTGATTACACTGAGTCTCCTTTTGCCTTTCATTAAAGGAATGCTATTTCCACAAGCTTTGCTGCTCTCGGGTGTTGTAGGCTCTTCTCCTTGTACTCCTCATTTGACCTTCTGGGCCCTGACCAACCTGTGTGGTTCTAGAGCTGCTGCTGGCAATCCAGGTGGTCCTGGATTCCAGCCTTCTCTCTGCTTTGTTAACTTATATGCCTGCAACACCCCTGTAGGCCTTAAAAGGTTGACTTTGGCTGTGAGACAGGAAACATTGCATCCATGTGGAATCAGATGAAAAGGGAACCTTCTAACAAAGTACTAAACATAAATCAAGGGGAAAAAAACCAGAATGCTATAGATTAGAGTCTCGGCTGAGTGCATTTTATGTTACACCAAAACACTCAAGTCTGAAGATGAAATGTTTAGTTATCACTTCACTCAAGTTAGAGAAACCCACGCCCATTGGGCTTGATGGTTGGATTAAATGCCAGGTACAAGAAAACACAATTTGCTCCTCTACAACACGAAGAGGTCTCTCTCTTTCTGGAGTTCACTTTTGTTTAAGATAAATGAGATGTCCTTTGCACAACAGATGCACGCCAAATCACCCCAAAGACACCTGCTTTCCTCAAAGTATTTTTAATGCAATCAGCTATCACTCAGAAGTGATGAAAAAATACAGGGATAACTTTTATTTAACTCTCTACATTTTCTCATGTAACAAGGGCCTCTACAGTTTACTTTTATTTTAGTCAACACATAAATGAACAAACTCTAAATTAAATTTAAAAATTCAACTAATTAATTTAAAAATAATTTTGTACAGATAATCGATATTCATCTTGTGGGTCCTCTAGCTCCTCATTCCTATGCTGACAGATCACCAGCTCTCTTAGGTGAGGCCAAGGCAATAATTGATGGTTTCCAGAATAAGCTGACCCATGGAATATATCAAATATTCCTTTTTTTTTTTTTTTGGCCCATTCTGTATGAAAAAAATAAGACAATATTTTCATGTACAGCAGTAGTTCTCAAAGTATGTCCTCAGGGCAGTGGCATCAGTATCACCCAGGAGCTTGTTAGAAATGTAAATTCTCAGGCCCCACTCTAGACTTATTGAATCAGAAATCTCAGGAGTTGGGCCCAGAAATCTGTGTCTTAACAACCCCTCTGTAGGATTCTGAGACATGCTCAAAGATGAGAACCACTGGTGTGGAGCTAGCACCTAGAGTTCTACTTCCCAACCCCTCTCTCCATTAAGAATGGGGTTTCTCTGCCTAACCAGAATGCAAACCTGTTTGCAGCAAGTTTGAATATAACTCTCCCAGAAGTTCTAATTTTAAATAATTATAGTCTGGAAAATGAATATCTCTAACATGAACTAGATCCTTACTTATATTGCAGTCTACATCAAATACTCTTAGCCCACAAGAGTGCAGCGAGAAGCGTTTGTGATCCATCACAAATCATTACTATCAATTAAGTTTTTTTTTTTTTTTTTTTTTTTGCGGTACTCGGGCCTCTCACTGTTGTGGCCTCTCCCGTTGCGGAGCACAGGCTCCGGACGCGCAGGCTCAGCGGCCATGGCTCACGGGCGCAGCCGCTCCACGGCATGTGGGATCTTCCCGGACCGGGCACGAACCTGTGTCCCCTGCATCGGCAGGCGGACTCTCAGCCACTGCGCTACCAGGGAAGCCTCAATTAAGTTTTAATGCATAGTAAAATTCTTATATTTGGACAGAGTATTATTATATGAGAAAAGATCTCTCCTCCCTTCAGTCATAATAGTTTATATTAATTTTTAATTTTCATCTATCATTCAAAAATATATAACTGAACATTTCTCTATCCTTACAATTCCGCATAGTGTCTGGCATAGAATAATGAATATGTATTCTTGAATAAATGATATAAGAAAGCAGTAGTATAATTTAGTGGGAAAATCATGAATTTTTCCACAAAGAGAATTAGGTTCATTTTCTGGTACATTTATTCATTCACTATGTAAATTGGGATTTGAAAAGATATTTAACCTCTGTAGGTTTTATTTTTTTAATCTATAAAATGGAGATAGTAAATATGTTTATGGTTTTTAAATAAAGATTTAAAGAGAAAAATCTGTGTAAGCATTTCACACAGTACTCAGCTTCCTAATAAGTTTTGTGTGATGAGTTCACATCTCCTCTTATCTGGCACAGTGACGACATAGCAAAGAGGAACCAATAATAAAAGTCAGAAATCGTTGCCTTGTATAAAATTTACTGAAGCTATGTATATTGTTGAACCCCCATTGGATCTTTTAAAGTACCAACATTGCGTTTATTTTGAAGGAAGTTTCGCCTAACCCATTCTGGTGATTCTTTCCTTATGGCAAAAGAATGTAGGCAGTTCTCTTAATATGGCAACTTAGGACTTCCTTGGTGGCACAGTGGTTAAGAATCCACCTGCCAATGCAGGGGACACGGGTTCTAGTCCTGGTCCAGGAAGATCCCATATGCCACAGAGCATCTAAACCCGTGCACCACAACTACTGAGCCTGTGCTCTGGAGCCTGCGAGCCACAACTACTGAGCCCACCTGCCCAGAGCCCATGCTCCACAACAAGAGAAGCCACCACAGTGAGAAGCCCGCACACTGCAACGAAGAGTAGCCCCTGCTCACTGCAACTAGAGAAAGCCCGCGAGCAGCAATGAAGACCCAACGCAGCCAAAAATTAATTAATTTAAAAGATATATATATGGCAACATAGAAAGGAGTCCTTTTTGCAGACTGTCCCAGAAATATGCAGTGAAGTGAAAGCTCAAAAACTACAGTATTTATCAGGCAACAGCAGCCAGGAAATTATTGTTGGTTTTCCTCAGAATTCAAGTAAATTCAACTTCCCAAAGAGAAACCAACAAACAGTAAATTGGAAGGATAGAGAAGTAAGCAAGGGCCAGACACTGTACGCACATCATGGGGAGGAAAAGCTGTGTCAAAAAAAGCACATAAAAGTTTCCAAGCCATTCAGATACCTGCCCTGGATATCTGGGTTCACACGTCCCCACTCAGCAGGTCATATATCCACAAACACTACTTGAAATACGACTTTGACCTCCCCACTCTGGGATGCAGATCCCTAGTCCAGTGTTCTAGGCCAGAACAAGAAAAGGACTTCAGGGATTATGGCCAGGAACTCTGGAAGGCTTCTCTGGATCAAGAGAATCCAAAACAGTTACTGATTCTTCAAAGAGTCCCAAAATCAACCAGAAGTGAGAATGGCTAGTTCTCACTGAGACTAATTGAAACCCTAATGGAGGGTTATCAGCTTTCTATTACCTCTTAGTGTTTATCTTTTTAATCAAGTACTGGTCCTTTTAACACTACTTGGATTTTCCTACCTCCAACCACTCTACTTGCTTCTATGGAGAAGTGGAAAACATTTGAGAGATTTGACCTCACCGTGCCTCAGTTTTATTATTTGTAGAACAGGGCTATCATCTCCACTGGGTTATTGAGGCAGTAAGACAAATACTATGAAAAGCAATTTGCTCTGATCCTAGCACATATCTTAATATATGCAGCTGAATCTACAGTCATTTCCACATATTTCCCTGATAATATACTTTCCTTTAAACCAAAGAAGTTAACTCTAGAAATCTATCTAAAAAAAAATCATATTCATATTAAACTAAAATTTCATCATCATGCTATATATGTTTGGAAAAACAAACCACAACTATTTTTATATCATACATCCTATTTTCCAACTTAGACTGTAGGCTTTTATACAACTTAATATAAGCTAATTTTAAAACAAGTAAAAGGAAGTAGACACACAATTATTCTGTTTCAGATCCACCCAATTATATTCGTGCCTGGACTCTTAAATATAAACCTGTGTTTGTGTAGTCCACAAAACTTAGCCCTACATGAATTTCTATCAAATATTTTTATTATAAAATGAATGATATTGATAAACAGTAATACATAAATGATTAACTCATCATTTAGATTTGAGTTCATGACTATTATAGGATTTATGAGAAATATTTTCCTTTTTTTCAAAATTGGTAAATCACACGATTTAAAATATCTATCTACGTTTGTGAAAACTCAGCTGCTGGTGACATGAAGCACATAAAGACAGAGGTAAGTTGAATTACTTAGGGAAGGTAAAACCGATCCTTTATTAGATTATAAATTCTAACAAATACCACTAACAACCCTAAATATAACATTTAATAAGAAATAGAAATTAGCTGAGTTTAGGTCAGATACACCTGTCCAAGATTTTAAAAGTAAATTTCCCCAGACTTGGTTCACTTGGAGACATATTTATAAATAGAGCATTTTCAACCTTCCCTTTAAAAATATAAAATATATAGCATCAATATCAATAAATTAAGTGATTCAAAGTAACTTGTAGGGGAAAGAATCAAGATTTGTTATCTTAGAACATCTGAGTTGGTATTAATCATGTATTCTTTAATCAGAGGTTTACCCTTTCACTTCAACTTTTTTCAAAATAAAGACAATAGAATTCACAAAAATTCACAGAACAATTGCAAAATAGAAAATGATGTTAAAATTATATTGTATTTTACCCAAAGAAATCAAGGGCATTTTCAAATCTTATCAAAATATACAACTGTCTGGAGTAGGAAGTAAAAACTTTCAAGAATAATCAAGCCTTAGTTCAAGTTCAAAACTCTTTTCCAAAACTTCTCCCCATCACTCAATTTTAAAAATTTATAACAACAACTTACTGTGATCAGTTAATTTTGAATGTGTAACACCATTGAATCTGCTCAGCCATCCAACAGGAGGAGCCAAGGATGCAGATTGTTTTTATTTGTTAAATGTGATGTAACTGGAGACCACAGTCATAGTAAAGAATTTATACCCACCCCTTGCCACCACACAAACACATGCAAAGCAGGTGCCTTTCTATTCATTAAAATCAGATTGGAAGGGATCATTTTTATCTCATGTTATTATGTATCTAAGAAACCAGACATAATAGGGAAAAGATATGCCAAACAGGAAAACAAACAATAGGGTGCCACAGATTTAAATCTTTTGCAACCAAAGGGAACTACGTAGCATCAAGCTTCCAAATGGATTTATTTTGGTACATGGCTTTCTCTACACAGAGGCAAATTTTTAATTTTTCTACAAACTCCAAGGAGGAATTGAGTTCCACACAGTAGCCCAACTCCATAAACCCAAGTTTCCTGAGCTTCTCAGAGTCCAAAGGGAAATTTCGTATGAAAGACAAAAGTGAACTCAGCCCGTGACTTTGCTCTTGCACATGTTCCGTAAGTCTTTCATTGGCTTCATAAGCAAGAGCTACCTTGCCAAAATCTCACCAACACTGAGCCCATAGCATAGCACAAAAGTAAATATTTATGTGTACTCTGTTCCACTATGAGTTCTACAAGGCCAACCTGAGGTTCACTATTTCAAAATGAGAAATTAAAACAAGTAGGAAGAGGAATTATCACTAACCAAAGAGTATAGTTATCCTCCAAACACATAGGTGGAAGCCATCTACTTCTTTCAATCAACTGGAGAAGACTTGGATGTGTTCCTCAATCTCTAACAGCAATCATGCATTAACTCTGGCATTTGCAATGGGTTCAATATTTAGGAAAGCCAGAGGGAAAAGAGATCTCTACAAGATTTTGAGCAGCATTCATTAAAGACTGAATCCTATTAAGCTAACACAAAAGATTTACCAAAATTATGTAATGTTAAGTATGGCCTTCCTTCACTGGAGGCCAAATAGAAATGAGAGTGCTATTGCTAATCTTCTTTGGCAAATGTATTTTTGTTCTTGCTCTCATCACGTGAAAATTCCTCTTGGAAGACTCTTCTGCTTCCCCTTTCATCTTGCCTGCCTTTGCTTCTCTTCTTACTATTGTGAAGCAAACAAAGATTAGAAGATATTGGTTTTAGGGTTGATGGAGGTTGTGGAAGAATGAGAGAAAAGAATTCTAATTTCTTTTTCCTCACCTCAAATTTATATGATTTATTAGTCAACATGGAAAGTGTTGAAATAGTGTTTGAAAAATGTAAAATAAGATCATTCTACTATGTGAATGTTAAGAATAACATTTACCTAGTATTATGTAAACATAATAACATTACCTTTAAAAACTATTGTCTCTCACTGTGGATGTTTCATGTGAGAAAAACTGGATGACCTGATGATTATTGTTGTTATTTGTATTTTTAGTAATTAACACAGTGACTAAGCCATGGCAGGCATTCTATAATAAATAAAAGTGAATGAATGAATAAATTAATGACATTTTAGACACAGAACTATCAAAAACAAGTAAGGCTTGCTAGAGTTTCTGGCTCCTCCTGGTTCAAAAGGAATGCCAAACACATGCATCCCACATATGGTTCTCTGTATGTGCCTCCCACTCCCATCTTCTTCTTAATGACTTGCTTTTCCTGAAGGGAACAGTTTTAGATAAATACCAGGTGAAAGATGGTGCCTAAATAAAGTTCTGGAAGTGATTTTTTGAGGTGCTAGAAGCTCCCACACATTGAGACCTCCCACAAACAATTTTCTTAGGGCAGATTCCAAATAACAAGGATTGGTGAAGACTGCTTCCTGTAATACCAACGAGTCATCCATTTTAATCTAGATTTAGCTTAAGGAGTTTGCTAGAGCAGCTTTCCTACCACTGCCCCGCAAAGAAGACAAAGAAAGGCATGAATTGAGAATAGAACATTTGTTATGACTCTGATGAGGAAATAATGTGGCAGTCAGAAGGTGTCACCCTTCCCTGGCAGATGCCTTTCCCCTGCCCTTCCCTGGCAGTAGAGTTGTACACACTCACACCACAGCGGTATAAAATAAACAGATATTGCCTTAAATCAAATAAAAATGACGGAAGATAAAGAAAAAAATAGATAAATGTACGAGAAATATTAGGCTTGTTCTAACATTAAAATTAATTTGAGGAGATTTTACCTACAGTTTACCCTTGAACAATTCAGGGGTTGGGGGGGGCCAATCTTTCATACAATTGAAAATCCGCGGGCCCTCCACATCTGCTGGCCCAACCAACCTCAGATTGTGTAGTACTATGGTATTCACTATTGAAGAAAATACATGTATAAGTGGACCTGTGCAGCTCAAATTCCTGTTGTTCAAGGGTCAACCGTGTTTATGCCAACGCTGCATTTCCTAAGACTTGTTTGGCACATAAAATTCTAAGCAACTTTCTCAAAAACTTGCCATATTTGTCTCAATCTGTGAAATTTGCTGTTCTGATCAGAGTACAAAAATGTTAGTAGTCCAATATTTGGAAATTAACTGATCAAAGGAATGGCTTTCTTGTTCTCAGTTAAGGTGACTGAATTGAAATAATTGTGTGGTAAGGTGTTGTTTGGCCAAAGGGCTGGCACTGGGTGTTGTGGCTAGTTATCTAATTTGGGGGCTCCTTTCTCCATAATTCAACCTTCCCTTTCTCTCTTCCTTCTACTTTAAGAAAAAAGCAAAACAAATTAGAAGCATACCGCAATATTCCAGAAATAGTAAGGTTTGAAACAGCTAGTGGTTCTGATCCCCAGTATCGCATGTCCCTTCCAAATTTTGAAGATTTCTCCATTTTATGAGTCATAGGATAAGACAAGGACCCACCTCATTCTATGGAAGCCAAAAAGTATCAGAAACTCCTATATCTGATACATATCTGATTCTGCCCCACCTCCCAAATCTGGCTTGAGTTCAGCTAGTAAAAAATTCTTACCTTGGATTTGAATTTTGAGTGAGTGGTGCTATCTTAGGTTGGGTTCCACCAGAAGCAGGCTCTGAGACAAGGATTCAAGAGCCAATAGTTTGTTTGGAAAATTTAAGAACACCAGTAGGAGAGAGGGGAGGTGAAACAAAGGAAGGAGAGGCAGTCAGTGATGGGGCATTATCAAGCCAGCTACCACTGTATGGTGACCAGAGCCAATTTCCTTGGGCAAGCGGTATAAAATAAACATTAGAGTAATTCAACCTGAAAAGAGAGGAAGCTTGTGTGTACACCAGTTCTCATCAGTCTTTGCTTGAGGGCTGAGGGATATTAACTCACTAGTGCTTTCAGCCTGCCACTTGCAAATTGAACAGCCTTTGTAGATTCAAAGAAAGCTCTTAGGCAAAAAGATGCAGATACCAGCAGGCAGAGGTCAGTCTGAGCAAACCCAGGAAATAAAAGGATATGGGCAGATACCCAAGATGCTGGGACAGTTTTTAAGATGACTCACTGTGGTGGCCTTCAGTGCCAGTGAGAGTATCAAATGTCCAATAGTGTCCAGCAACAGAAGTGAAAACAGTGGCATTGTAACCAGTGTGTTCCTACAGCTATATCAGTTTTGATATCTGCTGCCTCACCTACCCATTTTCCAAGCCTTATTTTCCCTTTAATTCTGCATGATTCACCCAGTATCTTTCAAATACATTCATTTTCTACTTAACTTAGCCAGTGCTAGTTTTTCTGGCTTGCAACAAAGAACCCAGATTCCTTATCCAACGGTGCTTACAGTGTGATGAAGATCAGATGGTGACTGCTGCCTGTGGCAAACCCTGAGCTGAAGCAACGTCTCTAAAGGTTTTAGAGCAAAGTCATGCCATCTTCAGAATGTGATTATTTCAGCAACTGTGTAGTCTCCCTTTGAGAACATCTTCTGACTTACCATTCGGCCCTGATGGATACAAATGCCTTACTATGAGACACTAAGTGATCAGGGGATTAGAGCTGCCAAAAATAAGTTGGATGATGTATCCAGTGCAGTACAGTACAAGCTGCTATAACAAAGAAACCTAACATTAAGTGGCTTATTTTCTCTTACATTTAATTATCCAGTGGTGTCCAGAGGCACCTAGAAGTGATCCACATCCAAGAGGTAGCTCTGTTCTAGAAGGTTCTATCTTGTTTCTCTATTATCTCAAAGTATAAATACTCATATTTACATCAAAAATTGGCTCAACAACATACCCACATGCCAGCCTATGAAAAGTGGCAAAGAAAGTCCAGGACGAACAACTTCTTTTTAAGCAAGTGAAATAAAACATTACTTTCACTCACATTCCATTAGCAAGAACCTAGACACACAGCTGTATTAGCTGCAAAGGACACTAAGAAATATATTCCCTAGTTAAAAGGAGCCTTGTGCCCAGATACACACTGATAATATGGAAAAGGGAGAGAATGAATCTGGGAAGACAACTAGCAGTCTTTTCTGAACAACCTAAGCACAAAATCAGGTATGTACAACAATATTCTTTCATCAAATAGATGTACTAAATCAGCTAGATGTAGGTTTTAGGAGCAGGTCATTGATACCCTCCATATGCCCAACGCTGCAACACAATTATTCAGCTCACACTTAAAGCCTCAAAGGGTGACCCATATAACCAATTAACTGAGGACACTCTCAAACCTAGTTTCCAGGCATCTGTGATGCTGCAAGTGGCTTGCTGTGGAGATATAGTGCCGCTGAAAACTGGCTCCGAGAAAGGCAGAACTTAGAGCAACACAATTTGAAGAGCATGTCTACATGGATTTCTGGCTGGGAGCTAAAGGTTTAAAAAAATAGTCAAGGATATGAAAGAAACAACATTGGAAGACTATTGACAAGAAGGTTTGAGAATGTGTTATGTGGGTGGATTTCTTAGAATAAGCATAAAAGTGTGTGCTAGGTGAATATCCCCCCCCCAAAAAAAAAAATCCTTGAAGAGAAAGTTCTTAATAATCAGGTGGACAAGATTCGGTTATGGTTTCAGCCTGAAAACATGGCCTTGCAAGGCTGGAATATGGCCCTGTAGGATAAGACAGATGATCTGGACCAATCACCAATATTATTCTCTCATAACAAGCTTGTTTGACTCTGGAAACCAAGAGATAGAAGTGAGAGTGATGCTTCTCAACAATCAGATGACAAATTTGTAATTTTTTATGTTTTTTCATCTCTTTAAAGATTTACAAGTATGAAAAAAAGTGTTGATACTTAAAATAGTACTTCCAACAGGGAACAGGGAGCATGACAAAAGTTCCATTGATTTAGAAGCTGAGAGTACCATCTAACCATTACTGGCCCTTTATAGCACTGGGTGCACTCGGAAAAATTGAATTACAGTGTGGGTTGAGGAGACAGCCCCTTAACTATCAGGGGGAAATAGTATAGCTGCCCACCCGCTTCTCTTGGATACCACCTCCACTAAGATCACACCAAACTACCCACAACTGCCCAAACTGGCTGCTTACTTTCATGCCTTTGGGCCTTGGTACTTGCCAACCCTTCTGGCCTCGCGTGCCCTCCACTCAGCTTTCAAAGCCCAGGTCAAAAATCACCTTCTGTTTAAAGTCTTCCTTAATAGCCTCAGACAGAGCTGGTTACCATATCCTTCAGGCATAAGCTCACAGAGCAGTCACAGCTCTTTTCACATCACACTGTAACTATTTGTTTACATGTTCATGGCCCTCATTACACTGCAAATGTCTAACCAAGCAAATTATTTCAAGAACTGCAAACTTAAAGAACTGCATATTTCTGACCAAGGAAGTTGATTTTAACAAGATATATTCAATTTAGCCTGTGGCCAAGAACTGTAACACTCACCATGATACTTGGCATAGAGAAAGCTCTGAATATATGTTGTTTAAATCAACTAAAATCTTTTACAAAATACATACAGCAACTAAAAGTGTGAGAAAGTTTTCACTTAGGAATTATGTCAGCGTTAAGATATGCATTGGGAATCAATCAAAAAGAGGTGATTCTCTTGGTCATTTGATTGGGGTTGTTGGCTTACATAGTTTCAAATAGGCTCTCTGTGTTGTATACTGGACCACCTCTCTTTGATAGGTATCTGGCATCTCTAGAACCCAGACTGTGCTGGAAACAAAATAGATACTCATTAAACGTTTGTATAATAGATGAATGAATGGATGAACAAATGTATCAAACTATGGATGCTATGATAGCATAGTCTATCAGTTTTATATATACTTGGATAGTATTTATGCCAATATATATTTTATATACACTTGCATAGTGTAATTCTGCTTAAAATCATAACATTAAACTCCTTTATCAGAATGCAATTAACATTCATTCCTTTTAACTTTTATAACCAAAAGTGATTTCTACAATAGAGCACATAAGCATCATTAAGATACTAAAACTACTGATTGCATTTTATTAACATTATATACAGACTACACAAAAAATACATTCATACTCCAACCTACTCTGTATACATTTGCATTCATTACACACAAGGTAACTATTTCCCTAGGCAAGATTTTTCAAGGTGTTACCTGTTCCTTGCATTTCCATATTTACTATTTTGGATTTTTTTTTTTTTTTTTGATAATAGAAAAAGCTATTTTCTTCCATCCAAGAATGTAAATCATTAATGCACTAGGATATGGGATTCAGAAACAGGAAAACGAAGTCATAAGCTAAACATACTATTTGACAATGAGATTAATAACCTGAAGCCCAGAAACAACTTGATTTTCTTCCTTATAAAGTGTCGCGTACTAATATGAACAGTATTGCTTAATTCTCATGGCTATCCAATATTTGGGGTTTATGTGGCCAGTCACTCTCCAACTCTTTAGCAAAGGGATTTTCAGAATTTCTGGTAACAAAGGAGTTAAGGGAGTGGCATTACTATTAAAAGATTTATGCTAACCAGGTGTTTAAGTTGCTAGAAAAGTCAACCATTTAACGTTACAACCTTTCTGGTGTAAATATTATACCATCAGAAGACAAATTAAACAGTTTTGTATAAAACTATGGTTTTAAAAAAACAGGGTAATGAAAAAAACATTGTGTTCAACTTTTCTTGAGTAAATTGCCAAGCTTGTGACCCCGAGAATGCCACAGTGTCCTCATACCAGCAATTCACTTAAATTGTCTCATGCAGAGACAAAGGTGGTATTGGGGGCTTTAAAACATAAATGTAGAATATGCATACCAAAAACAGATTAATGACTATGCTAATCACATATACAATTATGTGTCACGTGCAAAAACTCAGAGGACTCCAAGGTTATCGTGGCCTATACCATCATACTCAGAGACTTTCAGCTTGTCTGAATAATGAGTTTAACCTGTTAACCCTGTCGCTTTCACACTATTTCACTGGAAATCCTGCCTGTTTGGGAAAATTGTGGTTTTTCAGGCTTACAGTCTTGAGCTTGCTTTATGCAAACTAACCACTAAAAATGGGGGTGGGGGAGGCTTTTCATGAAATGAGCATTATAGGAACTAACCTCAGGGTTAAATACTACAATCATTCACAGGTGGGATTGCCTGGGGTTTTGTAACTTTCCATGAAGGGATTCACATATGCCCAAAAGAAGCCACTGCTGAAATAGGTTTTTTTTTCCTTGGTTGGTGGTGGGGGCGGGGGTGTGTGTGTGCAGTTTCAACTAAGCAGTGAAGTAACCGTATCTGTTTATAGTTACCGAGCTGTTGTGCTTTTTGTTTATTAGGTCAACAAACTGTCGTCGTCTTAATTTGCATCTGGGCCTATCACGCAAGGGCCATCGCCTCACAGAAGGTTTTAATCAAAGCAGCCGAACCAACAAAATAGGACATCCTGGTCAGAATTAGTCTCTCTCAACCTCATTTTGAACTGTTGCTTTTTCAGAGGTTTGGCAAATTTCATGATAAGCCACTTAGCAAAGTGTTCACATTTAATGAGGCAATTTTTACATAAAAAATAATCTTCTGTCACCCAGTCCTTTAAAATGTCAAATATCCATAGTTAAATAAAGAGCAGTGCTACATTTTCAACCAGTCTGCCATGAAAATTTAAGCACAGAGTCTAAAACTGTGCTGCCCTTTAAAAAGACTTCTCTACTCATACCCCTATACCCTGGATGCCAATCTTTAAAAAAAATTTAAGATTTTCTTTCCTTCCTTTTGAGCTTCCCATAAACATTAGGACCGTAAGCATTGTTTAGTATTAAGCTTTTGAGTATGTGTATCCATCTTTTTGCTCTATGTTGCTTGGATCTCACAGACAAAACAACTTGTAGGTTACTAAAGAGCCCACTACTATAAAATGAAACAGAAGAACTACCCATTGTCATCAGGAGTTACCAGATTCCCATCTGGCTTTCTCATGAATCACAGAGTTAAACATACAGTTACAACCCAGAAATTTCTAGATTGTTCACAAACAGCCCAACAGGTCAAGGCTGATGCATTTTTAACAGCATGTCAATTGAAGACCATCCTATCTTCATTCACACATTCATGGCATCATCTTTCTCTGCCAATGGTTCACTGAAGTCAGGGTTTTTTTCCTTAAAACAAATCAAAACCAAAGACTCATTTCTCTCATAGATAGATATGAGGTTGCTGTTAATTTTTAAAAGTCCAGTTTGCAGACACACTCTAGGCTTTACACAGAGGCAGTGTGTATGTACACATATGCAAGCAAGTGCAACAGCTGCCATATGTCAAATTAGGGTTCAGGCCTCCTAGCCCTGCCTCATGGCACATGTGCCTATTAATTTAGACCTCTGTGTGCTTGTCAGACTCCTAACTCTGGCATAGCTTCCTCTGGTCACTGCTACTACTTAAACCATGGTGGCTGCAATGACAGGGAGCCAGATAGGAGATCCCTCATAAATCCTTCCCTTCTCCCAAGCTAGAAGCACAGACAAGAGATCAAAGTGCAGAGCAGATTGGTGGTAGATGGACAGCCTTCTGAAAAGAGTATTCCAACTAGAGGAGCACAGGACATTTGAATTGGTCCATACACCCAAATAGATTCAGTGAGTAAGATTTCTGGCAACCTGAGAGAGAGAGAGAGAGAGAGAGAGAAAGGGAGGGAGGGAGAGGGGGAGGAGGGAGAGAGAGGGAGGAAGACAGAGAAGAGAGAGGGAGGGAGAGTAGGCTAGTTCTGTGTATACATCTGTATGAGTATTTGTAGGGCAGTTTCCTTTTTTATCTTTTTTTTCGCATTGAAGTCTACATACAAATATTCCACAATGTACTTAGTGCTTTACTGAAGTTATAATTTCTCTCTTTAAAAAAATTAAAACAAGTCAAACTTTGGACAATTAAAATTGGTTGATAGAATTTCTGGAGTAAGGTAATTTTAATTATGCCACAGAACAATCCATTTTTTAAATCATTCTGTGGTAGTTCACATTTTATAACAGCTCCTCCATCCCTATACCTCTTTGTGTATTTAAAAAATTAGTTACTAAGCAAATTTTTATTAAGCACTTACTATGACTTTGTCAGGTCTTAGAAATAGAGCACAGAGCTATATGTAAAGAGGTGGATAGACCTAGAGTCTGTCATACAGAGTGAAGTAAGTCAGAAAGAGAAAGACAAATACCGTATGCTAACACATATATATGGAATTTGAGGGGGAAAAAATGTCATGAAGAACCTAAGGGTAAGACAGGAATAAAGACACAGACCTACTGGAAAACGGACTTGAGGATATGGGGAGGGGGAAGGGTGAGCTGTGACAAAGTGAGAGAGAGGCATGGACATATATGCACTACCAAACGTAAGGTAGATAGCTAGTGGGAAGCAGACGCATAGCACAGGGAGATCAGCTCGGTGCTTTGTGACCGCCTGGAGGGGTGGGATAGAGAGGGTGGGAGGGAGGGAGATGCAAGAGGGAAGAGATACGGGAACATATGTATACGTATAACTGATTCACTTTGTTATAAACCAGAAACTAACAGACCATTGTAAAGCAATTATACCCCAATGAAGATGTTAAAAAAAAAAAATAGAGCACAGAAGAAAACAAGTGTCATCCCTGCCCTCACATACTTAAACTTTTAGATGAAGCAATATGTCTTTCAAGAACACAGCATTACAGAGTTCTCTCTATTCACAAAATGGTATCCTGATATCTGAACAAGAAAAAAATGAAAACTGTTCAGCAAAGCCTATACTGTTATTAACTATATTCTAAAATTCCTTCTGGTATGAGTTGAATTATGTTCCACCAAAATTTGTATGCAACAGTCCTAAACCTCAGTACCTCAAAATGTGAGGTTATTGGGAAGTAGGGTCTTTACTGAGGTAATTAAGTTAAAATGAGGTTATTAAAGTGACTGTAAACCAATGTGACAGGTGTCACATATTGGGGGATGCTTCTAAACGCCAAGGAATGCCAACGATTACCAGAAAACCACCAGAAACTAGGAAAGAAGCATGAAACATATTCTCTGACAGCCCTCAAAAGGAACCAACTCTGCTGACACCTTGATCTAAGATTTCCCGCCCACAGAACTAATAAAATTTCTCTTTTTAAGCCACCAAGTTTGTGGTACTTTGCTATAGCAAATTACTACATCTTCTGAAACCAAATATTTCTAGTCCTTCTTTAAAATTTGACAAATCATACATAGAAGGAATATGGTGGTAGACAAAATTCTAAGTGGGAGAAATTTTAATTAACAATTTTTAATGCTTTTACAAAAATAGAGACAACTGCTCAACTGAACCTCAATCTAATTATGCTAAGAATGTATATTCCCAAATTAAAGGGATTTATTTTTTATTCTAATGTAAAATAAAATGCAAGGAACACCCTACTGGGACATTTGGAACTGTAGTTCACAAATGTAATTATCATTTCATAATACACAAAAAAATTACAACAGAGAGGAGAGAAAATAGCATTCAATTCTGGTTAGGGCAGGGTCTTTAAACATACACCTAAACTCTAAGTATGCATGTCCAAAATCAAAAAAAGTAAGGAAAAACACTGTTCTTACTTAGTGTAAAAATTTAGCCATATTGTATTTCAGAAGGGTTTTGAGAAATCAGAATTTCTCTCTGTAACTTTGTCAAAAATGTCCAACAAAGTGACAGAAGTTAAATGACTCGAAAACATTTGTTTAAGTTGATAGAAGAACCACAATCTAAATTCTGTTAGAATCCATCATCTTCTATAATGCACTAGTGGAAAAATACCTAAAGACAAAATAAACAAGTTGAAAGTTGTTTTGAATCAAACGTTCCAAAAATATCCTTGAACCATCATTCTTGAATGGCTCCTCTTTCCCCAAAATCTTGTCATCCTTTGTATTTGGAAACTTTCCCATATTTTCCCATATTTATATTTATTTAGGGTGATTTAATGAAATAGAAAAATTACATAGACACAGGCTTTATGACTAAATATTTAAAGTAATCTGTCCTTTAAGATAGTTGTAGCTGAATTAGAATGCATCCTGTTAGTTTTATTTCTCCTATGACATAGTAAATAGCCATAATTTTCCCTCATCTATCCACTATTAGACAAAAATTTATTTTCCTATTTATATCTTCATATATTCTTCTAAATATTAGCAATTACATAGCATCAAGTAGTTTAGATGATTTTTCAATACTCATCTACACAATTTGGGGGTTTTTGTTGTTTTTTTGTTGTTCTTTTGTGGGGTTTTTTTTTGTTTTTTTTAACGTCTTTATTGGAGTATAATTGCTTTACAAAGGTGTGTTAGCTTCTGCTGTATAACAAAGTGAATCAGCTATATGTATACATATATCCCCATATCTCCTCCCTCTTGCTTCTCCCTCCCACCCCACAATTTGTTAATAGAAAAGTAGAATTCTAGACCCATGACCAAGGCAAAAAAAAGATTAATTTTTTATATATTTTAAATATAGCTCTGAACTGAATGTTCAAAATTCAGTTGTTGAAGCCCTAATCCCTAATGTGATGGTATTTGGGGGTGGGGGCTTCAGGAAGTGATTCGGTCATGAGGATGGAGCCTTCATGAAGAGGATTAGTGCCCTTGTAAGAAGGGACACAAGTGAAAACAAATCTGTCATGTAAGGACACATGACAGATGGTTGTCTGCAAACACATGACAGATGGTTGTCTGCAAAACAGTCAGAGCTCTCACCAGACACCGAATCTGCCCGTATGGATCTTGGACTTCCCAGCCACTAGAACTATGAGACAATAAATGTTTGTTGTTTAAGCCACCCAATCTATGGTATTTTTGTTCTAATAGCCCAAATTGCCTAAGCAAATATTGTTTTTAAAAATATATAACCTGATAAGAGTACAATTTACAACATGAATTCCAACCTAATACAGTTGTCCCTCGGTATCCACAGGTTATTAGTTCCAGGATGGCCCTTATATACCAAAATCTGAGGATGCTCAAGTCGCTTATATGACAGAGCGTAGTATTTGCATATAAGCTACACATTTCCTTCCATACATGCTTCAAATCATCTCCAGATTACTTATAATATCTACTACAATGTAAATGCTATGTAAATAGTTGTTGGTGTGTAGCAATCAAGTTTTACTTTTTGGAATTTTCTAGAAATTTTTTTAAACATTTTCGATTCTCAGTTGGTGAATCTGCAGATGCAGAACCCAGAGATATGGAGCGCCAACTGTATTCATTTTCTGTTTAACATTAGAGCAGAGGTCACTACAGGGTGACAGAAGAGGTGCGAGTCTAAGATGAGGCAGTTTCTGTACAAGATTCAGTTGCTGTTTAATAACATAAGATCTGGCAAGCTAGGAATTCAAGTAGGAACCAGGAAGCCAGTGACTTCAACATAGCCAATAGAAGCCAGTAGATTAACAAGGAGAAGTAGCCGGAAATAGTAAAAATCAAAGCTGGCTATTCTCACAAGTCTAGAACACAAGCTTTTTCCATGAAACAGAGGTTCTTTGTTAGGTGATCCCTTTTACACTTCTTACATACAAAAAGTGTAGCCTCAGAAGCTAAACTTGGAGAAAGCATTTGCAGCTAGTCAAAGAATGACTGAAGGGAAAATAAAGGCCTGATTAGGTCTTGATCATTGAAATGGTAGAACAAAGGTATCTTAAAAGCAAGAGATGGTACAAAGAGAAATAAAAAGAAATAACATGGTCATGGTCTAGTTTCATCCATAATGGAGTAGCTATTATTGGACTTAACTTCTTGCTATAAACAAGTAGAAAATCTAGACAAAACATATATAACAACTGTTTGCAGGCACTGGACAGCAGCCACTGCAGGGCTATGGTCCTTGAGAGAAAAGAGGCAAACAAAATAAACGTCACATAAACCCCAGATTTCTTCCTCGGGGCATTTTCCAAACCACAGCTGAGGGAAATAGAGCCTAAGTAAAGACAACAGTCTTGTTGGACAGAAGAAACAGAGTTCAGGGCAGCCAAGAAAACTGGAATGGAGTGGCTGAGTTCTGGAGAGAAAAAACTAAAGAGAAGGAGCCCTAATAATGTGTGTAAAATTTCCCCTCTTGCCCTTAGTTACCCTCTAAGATGCACTTATGGAAGGAAAAGCTTTGGAAACCCAAGCAAGATAGTCACTGGGATGCTGGCAATCAGAGCAAAGATTTCCAAGGCCATGGAGTTCAGGTACAAGAGTTAGAGACTGGAGCATTCAACTGAGATTCCAGATACGCCACTTTCTAGGATGTGGAGTAAAAATCTCCCCCTAGGTACAAGGGCCATGAGCAAAACTGAAACAGACTTGCCCTTGCAAAGCTGAAAACTACCTTGGCAAAATAAAGGTGATCCAAAAGCAATTTTACTCCCTGCTACAACAAAATGTAGCATTTTTTAGAACATAATTCTGAGCATCTTGAACATACACACAATGTTAGTTATACAATCAAAAATTACTAAATGTTAAGAATTTTTAAAGTCTAATAATTGACAGATAAAATAGAATCAGAAAGTAGTTAACAGATGAAGAATGTAAAATAACTATGATTAATGTATTTGAGAGATGGACAAAACGGATAAGAGAATACAGATTTTTAATAGTGGATTTAAATCTATAAAAAAGTAAAATGGACATTCTGGAATTACAAAATATATTATCTGAACTTAAGAAAGCATTATATAGTCTTAACACCAAACTAGAAACAACAGAAAACTATATTAGTGAATTTGAAGACAAATCAATAGAAAAATATCTCAATGAAAGTGCAAAAAGAAAACCACACAAAAAGAAATTCAAGACTTAGGATGGAACCAAATTAAACTTCAACTAATGTCTGTTCTAGACAAATATGTTTTGGAAAATAATAAAAATAAGCCTTGAAAAGGTAAAAGGGATTCCAACCAACCCAGTAACATCCCACAACAAAGCCTGAAAATATCAGAGAAATACAAAGAAATCCAGCACCTAACATAAAATTCACGGGACATGTATTGTTCTTAGGTTCTTGTGTTCTGCATAAAGCATACTATTTGAAGGTAGGCTGTGATAAGTTAAAGTCACATACTGCAAATTCTTGAGTAAGCACCCAGAGTGAACCCTAACAAACCGAGAATGAACCCTACTGTAAAACTATGAACTCTGGATGATAATTATCCAGAGTATTAGTGTAACTAATCAGTATTAGTGGAGCTTCGTGAATTATAAGAATCTACCACTCTGGTAAGGGATGTTGATAATGGGGAGACTATGCATGTGTGGGTGCAGGAGATAAAGGAGTAATCTCTGTACCTTCAGCTCAATTTTTCTGTGAACCTAAAACTACTATAAAATATAAAGTCTGTTAAACACACAAGTGTACATGTGCACACATGGAAATGCACACACAAAGATGGCACAAATAAACAGCAACTAGCAAGACAGTAGATTTAAACACAATCCTATCTATGGTAACCAAATTCTAAAAGTAAGCCCCTAAGAATCCATACCCTAATCCCTAGATTCCCTATGAATATGTCCATAGGTCACAGATTTCTTTTGTGACTATTCTATTCCATTACTGTAGTCAGAACTCTAACATTCTAGACGATATGTAAATGAATGGGCATGGCTGTGTTCCAATAAAACTTTACTTAACAAAATTAGACAGTAGGTTGGATTTGACCTGTAGGCTACAGTTTGCCAACGCCTAACACAGAAAATCCTAAGGAACCTACAGAAAAGATTCTAAAGTTAATACGTGAATTTAGCAAGGTCACAGTATAAAAAGGTCAATCTACCAAAAGTCAATTGTATTTTTACATATTAGCAGCAAACAACTGAAATTTTAAAATTATTGCCAATAGCATTAAAAATATGACATATTTAGGGATGCATTTTAACAAAGTATTTAATGTACAAAATCTGTACATTAAAAACCACAAAACGTTGCCAAGATAAACTAAAGAAGGCCTAAATAAACAGATGTATTGTGGTTTGGAAGACTGAATATCACTAATTATTTCAGTTCTTTCCTATTTGACCTATACCCTGTATATGCTGTGTTTTTTCCTATACAAACATACCTATGATGAAGTTTAAATTTATAGATTAAGCAAAGCAAGAGATTAATGATAATATAATAGAACAATTATAACAAATCACTGTAAGAAAAGTTATGTGAATGTAATCTGCCTCTCTCTCAAAATATATTATTGTGTTAGCCAACACACGGAAGCAACCTAAGTGTCCATCAACAGATGAAAGGAAAAATATGTGGTATATATATACCATGGAATATTACTCAGCCATAAAAAGAATGAAATATTGCCATTTGCAGCAACATGGGTGAACCTAGAAATTATCATACTAAGTGAAGTAAGTCCACCAGAAAGACGACTATAATATGATATCAGTTACATGTGGAATCTAGAAAATACAAATGAACTTATTTACAAAACAGAAACAGACTCATAGACAAAGAAAACAAACTTATAGTTACCAAAGGGGAAAGTGGGGGAGGAATGAATTAGGAGTATGGGATTAACAGATACACACCACTATATATAAAATAAACAACAAAGATTTACACTATAGCATAGGGAACTATATTCAATATCTTATAAAAACCTATAACAAAGAAGAATCAGGAAAAAATATTTATATGTGTATAACTGAATCACTTTGCTGATACCTGAAACTAATACAATATTGTAGATCAACTACACTTCAACACAAAATAAAAATATCTTATTTTAAAGCTGTAATGCCTTTTGCATCTGAACAAAAGCACTTATCACCCACTATAGCCATAACTTTTGCAGTTTGAGGTGAGACAGCAAAACTAGCACGAATTTCTTTTTTCCTTTTACACACTTTCAGGGATTGAAGATTCATTCTTACCATAGATCTTAGCAACATCGGCATACAATTTTTCTTCTTATGAAGTAGAGAACTTTCACCTTTTCACTTAAATAAAGCACTCTATGGCTTCTCTTTGGTGTATCTGAATTGCCACTATCACTACTCTTGTGCTTTGGGGCCATTATTATATAAATTAAGGGTTCCTTGAACCCAAGCACTGCATGAGATACTGTGACAGAGGCCATCTCAGTTAATCAAAGAGACGATGTCTGTCCCAAGCAGGATGGAGGCAGGAAGGTGCATGATTTCATCATGCCACTAACAATGGCGCACAATGTAAAACTTCTGAATTATTTCTGTAGTTTTCAATTCAATAGTTTTACAGACTGTGGCTGACCACAGGTAACTGAAACCAAAGAAAGCAAAACCATGGATAAGGAGGAACTACTATCTAAGAATTAATTTAATTACGTGTAAGACAGTTGGCTTAAACACGGCACACGGTAAGCATTCAATTGATAGTAGTTACATTACTTTTCCTGGAGGAGATTCCAGAAAACTTTTCAGGTGCAGACAGATTCTATATATAAAATTACTTTGATTTTAATGTTGGAATTAATGTTACAGTGTTAAAGTCAAAAGGATCTAGTATATTGATCTGATGGAAACTCAGTCACTTTAAATAAAGGGCATGGATAAACAAGTAATTCCTTAATGTTTCACCTGGAAATAATTCCTCAGTAACTATTCCAAGAACAGGAATAAGTAGTCCAAGATGAGGTTCTACATATAACCAAGAACATGTTATTTGATTTCATCACTGACCCCATTGGAAAAATTATTTTTCTCTCAAATGGGATTAGGCAGATTGTGGAGAAAGAGATACTTATTGGCTGATAGAGACTATCAGTACATGTAAGGATTTTTAAATGAATAACAGAGTCATAAAAATACATGGAAAATATTTTTTAAATTCCAAGAAACAGATCATTTTAACTCTACTACCATGCTTACAGTAATAACACTGAAATTAAAGAATTTCCTTTCCCACATTCTCCAGACTATTTTGTAACTTTGGTCCAAAAGCAAAGTTCAATATTGGGGAAATATTTTTATAACAAACAAATTGAGTAAATTTTTTGGAACAGATGAAATGGACTTTAAAAGAAATTTTAAATAGAAAATCTGGAAAAAATAGAGAAAAGACCCCTTTGTATCTAAAATCATGGCTTCACCTTTCTAAAGAACAGAAAATTTCACATGTATATAATACTTAAACTAAGAAAATCAAAAAGACCTAGATGCAAAGGATATGATTTGAAAAATTTCTTCCTTAAAAGGACACTCATACTCACTTATGTTCAAGCCACCTTCTATTAAGGAAATTAGACAGCGATGAAAAAAAGGAAATACTGGGTTAAAGAATCTACTTTGTCTTCAGGTTGGTAAGAAAAAACATAGGACATAAATCTAAAATGGAAAGTTGTTAATCATTTTTATTCATTGATACAACCAATACATATTGATTATCTTTTGTGACATGAGGAGAAAAATAATTCCTGTCCTTAAGGAATTAGCAGTTCAAAAGGATACATGGACATTTACATGATGAACTATGATACATGGTGAAATGAAGTAAATGCCATGCTAGTAATACAAAGCCCTGCAGATGTTCAGAAAAGAGCAAATTAGGAGAACTGGGAAGGAAGCTGGGGACACTTACTGACTTTATTGATGTTACACATAGGGGATAGTGTTGGGACTGGAGCTTGAAGTATAGATGGGATACTGGTCAGTACAGATGACTGCAAAGGCATCCTAAGGAAAGGGAAAAGTTTATACAAATGTAGGGCAGTGTGGGGTTGTTCAGGATTCATTAAAGGAAACAATAGTTCAAGTTGCATGGGGATATAGAATCAATGAGGAGAAATCCTTTGGAAATAGAGCTGCAAAATTCAGGTCAAATGAGGAATTGTCCTGAAATAAGGCTACAGAGTTCACATTTCATTACATACAGGGAGGTAGTAAAGGTTTTTAAAGTAAGAACTGTATTTTTTTTTTTTTAATGCGGCACGAAGGTATGATTATGGTAATGACTGAAGGCTGGAGCATGGAGCTCTGAAGAGTCCAAATGAAATGTAATAAGTACTCAACCTCAGGTGGTACCCACAGGATAAGAAAGGAGTTGACACAAGTAGTCATAACTTGGGAGCATTCCTAACCTAAGTTTAAGGGGATAATAAAGAATTAAAAGCCTGAGTTTATTTTAACAAATTTTATTAAGAACTTTCTAAAATTTAGGTGTAAAAAGTTACTCCTAACATGAATCTAGCCTCTGAAGAGCCCCTGGTGACAATAATTATTATTATGCAAGGTGGTAAGTCCATTGATAGCAAGTAATGCTTGAGTATTAGAGAAATAAAGAAAAGCAGGGCTTCCCTTGTGGCGCAGTGGTTGAGAGTCCGCCTGCCGATGCAGAGGACACGGGTTTGTGCCCTGGTCCGGGAAGATCCCACATGCCGCGGAGCGGCTGGGCCCGTGATCCATGGCCACTAAGCCTACACGTCCGGAGCCTGTGCTCCGCAACGGGAGAGGCCCGCGTACAGCAAAAAAAAAAAAAAAGAAAGAAAGAAAGAAAAGCAGCAAGAGCAGGTATGGGTGATAGTCAGATATTTCCCTGAAGGGAATAACAATTAAGCCAAGTTGTGTAAAGATTTAATAGGAGTCAGTGAGGCAAAAATCAATCAATCGAGAAAGGGCACATAATATCAGGTAGAAGGTAGGAATAAAGGATTGGGAGAATCAAGAAACAGTTCAAAATTGCATGGAGTTCCAATTCCTCCATATCCTCTCCAACACTCTTATTTTCTGTTTTAGAATAGTCATCCTAATGGGTGTGAAGAGATATGTCCTTGTGGTTGTAAATATATTTTTAAGCCTGCATGAAATGGATGATTTTCTGCAAAAAAAAATATTATACCATTTATAATAACTGACACCAGAAAACACAGTAAATCTAAATAGACAAATTATCAATGGAAAAATACAGAAAACTTCAATGAACTAATTTCCACATGGTTTCATTGGGGTAGTCCATGAAGCATTTAAAAAGCCAGTAATTCCAAAGCCATTTAAACTTAGAGCACAAGAAAATAAGAAAAACATATTAGATTGTGAATAATAACTCTGTCAAAGCTCAAAAGATGCACACACACACAAAGCTACAGACTAATATCATATAAATATTGATGAAAAGTAAATTAAAAATAGGAAACAAAAACCTGCATACATTAAATAAAACACAGCCAAGGAGAATGTAAGGATGTTTCAATATTAGATATCAGGGGAAATTACATACTTATCATTATAGATTCTGGAAAAGCATTTGATATATCCAACATCATTAAATATTTTAGATATCAATAAAATAGGAATGGAAAGATTTTATACCTCAACCTCAAAACCAGCACCATATCTAATAGAGAAATAGTATGTTTTCCCACTAAAGGCAGAAATAAGAATGATATCCACTCTCATCATTGTTTGACTGAATTAATGGAAAAACATCAAGTTAAAAAAAAAAGTCAGAAACAACTAAAAAGATTGCCATTGTGGATGACATTGGATAACTTGAAAACCTGAGAGATTCAGGCTTGAAAAACTGAAACTACTGTGGCTGAAAACTACCACAGGTGATATGGGCAATTAGTAAGATTGTATGGTACAAAACTAGTATATACACATAGTGTTTATATGAAAAAAGAAAAATGCAAGTTAAGGCATATTTATAATAGCAACAGAAAATAGCTTTAAAAAATTTAAGGAACATACAGATATCCATGAGGATACATTAAATTTCCTTGAAAACACAGGATACCTGAACAAGCATATAAAATGTCAAATTCTGCTAATTGATAAATCTAATGCAATTCAAATAAAAGCATCAACATTTTGTGTGGGGGAATAGACAAGCTGATTTTAAAGTTAATTTAAATTTTTAAAAAACACAGTGTCTGGAAAAATCAGAAAAAGGAGAGTTAGGAGAGGGTAGTAGCTCTATCAGATTTAAGACATAAAATAATGTAAATAATTTAAAGTGCATGATCATAGACCCATGAATAGCAAATACATAAATGACATACAATTCAAAGTCCAGATCTACATCCAATTTTTTTCATAAGCTTCCCAGTTTTCTCAACATTATTAATACTTCATTTCCTCACTGAGTTCAGACACTATCACAAATAGTTACTCTCAAAAATTGTGGATAGGAGTGTAAATTTGTACATCTACAGGCAATATGTATTATATTATAATGTACATATCTTTTAAACCAGAAATTTTTCTTGTAAGAACATCTCACAGGTATACACAGAAAGAAAAAAATGATATGCAGATTATTTGCTGCTATATGTTTTGTGACAGCAAAAGTTTAGAAATAATCTAAATGTACAAAAATAAGAAACTGGTTAAATAAATTATATATTTATACAATGGAATAATAGGCATCCATAAGAATTAATAAGGGTGCTCTTATATGGAAAGATCTCCAAGATTTTTTTAAGCTTAATAAGAGTATAGAATCCTACCAATTTCACCTAAAAATGAGGGGGGGGAAAAGTGTGTGTATATGGTATATAACATACACAAAATATATCAAAGGAAATACAGTGGTTGCCTGTGGGAAGAGGAGAAATGGTTGAGGTTCAGGAGGAAGAGGTAAATGTTTTCTGAACTTTGTAGTCTGAATTTTGAATCCTATAAATATAATTACATAATTGGAAAATTAAATAATTTTGTTATAGAGAAAAAAAGCAAGCAAACAAAAACAACAAAACCCGTAAGAGGCCACTTGAAATTCTAAACTCTAGTCAATATAATCTAAAGGTATTTGGCAGAAGACTTTAAAGAACAACCACAATTTGAACATTTTATTATTTTCTAATATTTCTCAATTTCCAATTATTACCCAACAACATGTATTGAGCACTTGAGTTAATAATAAAACATCACAGACAAAAGCTTTCTAGTGAATTAAGTTGAATCTTAAAACTATTATCGTTCTTTCTGATGACAGTTTTTGTTTTTTGTTTTTTTAATCAAAGAGAGATGCTGATTTTTCTAGCTACCCAAAAGCTTACTTTGAAGTTTACTTGTACCTAGTACTGAATTAAGTTAGCAAAAATCAGCAAATACAGATTTTAACTTTTTCTACCCATTAAGACTTATCTCCTATAACCCCAAACATTGTTCAGTATAACTCTCTCACACCATCTCTGAATCCTTGTTCTTTCTCTTCCCTGAGAGCCTCCAGAAGTCAGATCAAGGAGCAATTAGGCATTGTGAGGTAACAGGCACTGAGCAAAGTCTTTTTTGTTTGTTTTTAATTCAAGAATTCTGCTTCCAAACTTAATGTAATGGAACTTTTTCCTAACCTTTGGTGTTCACCATTTCATATTTCATCATGATCTCATGAATTTTGTTGGTATAAAATTAATTCTTTAAATTAATTCTTTAAATTAAATTAATTCTTTAATTAATTCTTTAAATTTAGAAAACAATTATTGGTTGAGAAAACTGAATTTCTTAATTCTAGTTCGTCCTTCTTAATTAACATGATGGCAAATACATATACATCTGCCTTCCATTTATCTTACAAAATTTAACGTAATGTTCTAAAACTTGAAAGACTCCATCATCACAAGGAACTAGGGATTAGCTAACAAATCTTTTGGTTTGAGGGTTTTCCAAATGATAATTTAGGTGGGCAAAAACAATTAAGTGAACCTGTTGGTTTTAAGCAGTTTTCACAGCCCAGTGCTGTGAAATAAAGTAGGATCTAGGGGGAAGAAAAGACTTCAAATAATGGCATGAAATTGGAGATGTTGCAAATCTCCTAAAATAGTTAATATCTGGTAGTTTACAAGATTTGGGTTTGTTTTTTAAGGTGGGGAAGTTCAAACATACTTTTTTCAAAAAGGCAGAAATAATATTTTGATGACTGTACCTGTTCTTTTTAAAACCAAACGAAACACACTTATTAGTAAAACAATTTGTCACTTATAAATCTAAAAGCCATTTCTTCAGACAGGACACACTAAAAAATATTCTTATTACCATCCTCAAATTCATCATCCTATTTTTCTTAAAAAATTGCTCATGTTGAAACTAAGTTTTAACTTAGTTTCCTCATCATTTTCTTTGAATAATAACACTAATACTGGATTAACACTCTAAATGCATGTTATCTAAATATTTTTTCTTCCAGTTTTACTGATATAATTGACAAACAGCACTGTATACTGTGTACAGCATAATGATTTGCTTTACATACATCATAGTGATTATCATATTAAGTTTAGTGAACATCAATGATCTCATAGATACAAAATTAAAGGAAATAGAAAAAATTGTTAAATAGTTATTTAATGAAACAGACAAGGAGAGAGTATGTATCTGTGATTCTCATGACATAGATGAACACTGATACTACTGAATTGTAGGGAAATTTTTCTAACAAATCTATAGCCAAGAACTGACCAACTAAAGATGAAAACAAATGAAAGTCAGCTAAAATGGTTACTAAGAAAATCCTACTTATGTATGCTCACTCTTGCATAGCCCATGCATCTCAGACCTCACCCACCAATAACTGGATAACAATGTATTATGTCATTTTTCTAACTTCATTGTTGTGACAGGAACTCCTACCAGAGTAATTGCTTTAAATTATTGCTTTCCACTGTCTTCCAGTTACCGAGGAGTATTCACCTGAAGTTGTTTTCCCATGAGGAAATATTTAAGCTTATATCCTAAGGCCAAATAAAGTTTTACCTCCTTGGTCAACTTCAGACATCTGTGAACATTTTTATCCTAAAATTATATTCCCTGAAACCAAAATCTAAGAAGAGAATTTCACCTTTTAACTCAGGTTGTTTTCCTCCCTCTGCCTTCCCTACCTCTCATCTAGATTTCCCCATGAGCCCATCTGTAGGCTTAGGTCTAACCTTGTCTCAGGGCCATAATGAAAAGGACAGGGATAATATTACCACCTGTTGTCCAACATACCAGTCAGGCTAGGAATGAGGTCACATTTCACAGACTTGAACCGCTGGGGTCTCTTTATACCTGTTCACCAGACCCAGAGGAAATGTCATGGCCAAGGCTTACCTGGGCATATATATGGGCCCAGAACAAGTGCTCTTCACTCACTCATTGTCCCATTGGACTTTGGCTTTCTTTTCTCTTCCATGGTGACCTCAGTTAGCATGCCTGTTACCCAGGTCCCCCTGCAAAACTGAACCCTTCACACTGTTTAAATCTTCTCTAGGGCTGGACCACCCTGGCAGACTTCCTACCATACAATGACTTCTGCCCATGGCCATCTTCCCATCCTATTTCTGGATGAAGACCACACCTTTAATTCTTTATGCTCAGCCTCCTAGTCCTAGACTTCCATGAACTTGCTAAGTGAGCCCCAAGGATATGCCTTGGGCTATGTGATTCCTCTGGATAGAACCTTTCTCTATAGCTGGGTTTGGTGAATTCTAGCGTTGAGTCATCCAGCTTTTATTTTTTTGCCCTCATGCCACAAAACTCAATAAGGGGAAAAAAAATGCATCCTCCATACAGAAAACCCCATGTATTTTGAGTTGTTAATACAAGTTGTCTCTAGTAAGATAGGATTTATGTGGACTTGAATACTCCTCTGTTCAATCATCTCTCAAGTTTTTTACTCAGGGGGAAAAAAAGGCATTAAAATAAAGACACCTGAATCCTTCATGAGTCCTACATCATCTATAATACCTACTGACACACATATTTAGTAATATTTTCCAAATCTTAATGTCTTTGCAAACCTAAGTTTGGATATCTATATAAAGATGAATTTGGCTTAGAAGAGCTAATAAAAAAATCTGTGGCCATTTTTATAGACCCTACTTTCTTAGAACTGATCTTGTCTACCTTATAGAGATCAGGCAAAAGCCAAATTCAGCAGGGTGGAGAACAAAAACTGGGAAAGTTCTGGGAAACAGTGCTCAAATAGAATTTTTTTTTTTTAAATCACTTCAGGAAAAAACAAAAGGGAGTAAAGGAATATGTTAGAATGAATACTTAACTGCCTTTCCTGTACTTTTCTTTAAAGTGATTACTTTCTAAGGTAGCCACTCTCTCTTCTCTAGTGCCTACCTTATCTTAGAGTATTAAAGGGGTGAAGTGCTGATTGATAACTTTTCCTAGTCAAATAATGCAGGCATTACAGCACACTATTAGGAAAATGTTACTAGTAATTCCTTCAATGTTGATAGAGGACAGATGGCCAGCATACATCCACACCCCAGCCTTGGAGCCCAGTGGGTAAATCAGATTTTGTAGTCTTGAAGCCTGACAGTATACTTTGAAGGTGGGGAAAGCAGTGCCTGAATCAGAAACACTAGCTGGGGGCTAATAGGAAGATGTAACCGAAGACGATGAAATCTACAAAGCTGCTCAAGGTTGAGTGCCTTATTAGCGGAGCTGGAGGTACTGCCGTCCAGTCACATCAAGCCACAAGCAGCCTGATAGAAATGCCAAAGAGCAGCCACAACCCACCAAAGAAAATAAATGGTATTACCAAGCAAAAGCCCATAAGGAGAAAACTGTCCCTCTCCTCCCACTCCACAAACACAAGCCAGGAAAGACGTAGGGCAGGTTACGGGGGCAAGGTTACACATTGTGAAAAAGCACAGGCACCCCAAGCCACTAGTGTAGCTTGCACTGAGCATGACTGTGGGACAGAGTGGAAGAGGAAGGAAGCTCTGAATCAGAAGAGTTCTCAATTCTTCAGGCCCTGAAATTAAGTCAAACTTTGTGGAATCAAAATGGGACATCATTAAAGGAGCCAACACATACCAGAAAATGCAGAGGGAGTTAAGAGACTACAATAGGTGTAGGAAAAAAAGTCTATGTTTATAATACCAGTGAGATGAGACGGCTCAAAATGGACATAATGATGTATGAAAAATAAATGTTACTATCTATCAGTTAAAATATGGTAAACATCTAAAATCTTTCTATCTTCTACATTTTTACATTCTTGAAGAGTTTCAGAAAGGAGAAAAACCCATCTATTCTAAAATACTGCTTACAGGAGTCTTCTTAATGCTTAATAACTATTGGTAGAGCACTTCATGAAGTTGAAAATCTTTTATAAATGGCAAATGCCTATATACTACTCCTAAGTCATAACAATTTTAGGTTCCCCACTCTAAAAGAGCAGGTCTTAGTCAACAACATGACTGCAGTTTCTGGTCTTTCATGCTAACCTAAATAAGCACAATGTAAAAGTCAAAATGTTTATGTGCTCCTTCCTTTTTGCAAATCTCTTTACTACTGAGCATGCACTTCGTACATACACCTTCAAAACGCCAACATCACTAAACATGTCAATAAACCTCCAAATAATTTCTAGACTTGATGCAACATAAAGCTAACACATCAGCAGAGATATTGATTAAATTGATTTTTCCCAAAAGGGACAGTATGTTGCAATGCCATGTATAAAAAGACATTGGTAATATCAAGTTAGGTGAGAATTGGGAGCTTGGAGGATAGGATAAGTGGACAGTAGCTAAGAATTCCTGTCTCCTAGCATTTGATGGAATAAACACATCTCAAGAGGGTTACAGTCATTTCAGGAACTAAAGTAATTTACACTTTGGGAGTGGGACAAAGTAAAAAGCACATGGGATATTTGGAAGATAGTAACAAAGAAAAACTGCCATTATAGATTAAATTTACAGACACAGATTTGCTAACACAACTGTCACTGTTTACCTAAAAATGGTTTTTGTCAATGATTGGTCAACATAAAGATGTGCTATCATCACTGCATAAAAATAAACAGACAGCAGAACCAGCACCCAGAATTACTTTGGAGGAAGGAAGAGGGAAGCCCTTGCCCCAGAAGAATAAAATGTTGCAACTTTCAATAGTGTCCTAAGCCAAATATTCACAAAAAGATCTCTTGCCAATAAAAAAATACTTTGCTAATTTGTTTCTTTTGTTGTGTTTTGCTTTGAATTTTAAAATTTCTTTTTTGTTTTGTTTTAAAGGGCAAACTCATAAATATTTACAGAGATCTTACTAAGCAGAAAAAGAGATTAGAGAAAGTTTTTGAATGAATGCAACATATTTCATGTAAATTGAATTATACAATTAATGTTATACTGAGGAGAAAGAAATTATAAATCACAATATAATCTGCTTTATAAGACAACATTTTAAATGATGGGAAAAGTTAAGATAAATCCAAAGTGTTTTATATTTGTTGTGGTTCAAGTTAAATTTAATAAACATATTGACACCTAAGACAGTAAGCAAAATTATGTACTAGTATTAAATGTCACCAAGTAAAAATATTAATAGTTAAGCCTTTATTTTAAAATTTTCAACATACATCACACATACTACTAACCATGCAAAATTCTGTTTATTAGTGTCTTATAACCTTTGATTTTCTATTTTTTGTAGTAAAAGTTTATAAATTACCACTTCATAAATTAAAAGTTGAATCATTATTTGTGTTCTATTAGACAGTGATAATCTGTACAAAACTACATTCGTGTTTTATTGAAAAACAAAATGGTTTCAAAAAATACTTTCACTGTAGTCATTAACAACCTTCTTGGCAGCAACGTCATCACAAATAAATTTGTTTGCGATAGTCTTATTCATTATTAAGTACTAAATAGGGAAAACAGCCTTAGCCGTTAGCCACCAATGGTGAAAAGCTATGGATTGTGTGATTCAAAGTTCAGCTATAAATTAGGCATCAGAAATACTCATACCACCCACATAAATTTTAGACATAACATGTTCATATAAAATATGTACCTCCTTGGTCTCTGGTTTAATGGTAAAATGACAACTCATGAAGTGCCTCACAGACCCTGGCAAGAAAAGCAAAATAGAAAAAGTATGAACAAAAAAAAGCCTCCACTATCTTCCCAAAATCCTGCATTTCCTCTTAATAAAAATGACAAGGAAATTATCCTATACCTATAAAAAAAAAATCTATAGACCAGAGGTGTTTGAGTTATCTATGTTTAGTCCTTAAATTCTGGAAAAGTGTGGAAAGAGAAATTGATACCTAATAATCCATTTATTCAAATATTAATCGAGGGCTCTCTAGAAAATAAGTTACCATGACATTCATTATCTCTGAAAAGGGGGATGCAATGATAAAAAACATTTACATTTCTTCATATCCTAGAAGATTATGTGTTCCCACAAAAACGTCAGAAAAGAGCAATCTCCACAGTTGCTTTGAGAAATCCAGCATTAAGGTAATTGTTAGGATACTAAGAGCGTGATAGTTTTCCTTGATAAATAGAACACTCCCATAACAATGAAAGCTATGAATTCCCCAAAATCTCTCATAGTTTTTCCCCTTTCTCTAATGTCTAGTAGATAGAATTCCATAATTTAGATCACTCGCTTTAAGCACAGGAGGTAAATTATGTTTTATACACCTAAAGGTCAATACTTATGGGATAGAATAACCAATTAAGGTACATTTTCAATAACATCATATTAAGGGTTACGTTAAGGTTAGGGTTAAAATTTAAATACCCGTATTTGTGATTTTTACACAAAGTCTAAACAGGTCAAAAAAGGTGTTTTTAAAAACAGAAGTTAAATATGTATTTCTCTAGCAAGCTATCACTAGTTAATAACTTCCATCTTACCCTTTAAATTATGTTGAGTATTTAAATACATCTGCAACAGCTGAAATTATTTAATAATAATTAGAAAAAATTAATGAACATACAATGAGAATTCTAAAAGGCAGCATGATTATTTGGAAAAATACAAACTAGGAAATTATTATTAATCCTAATTCTCCTATAGTTATTCGGTACAGTACTTAATCTTTTATTTTTCTTAACTGTGGGACAAAACTATACATATCAGCTTTTTTACTAGGGTTTCATGAAAAATAATTTTGTTCCCAATCATTTTAAAAGTAATTTAAAAGTGGGACAGTAATTGTTTTGACATGGATGACGTTTATTGAAAACAAAATGATCCAGTAGTTGCAATGACCTAATCCAATGCTGTAATAAATGCCCTTTGATAAGAAGTTCTAAAAATGCAGGTTCAAAGGTAGAAGTTATCACATACATGCACACACTATCGAGTTCCTTTAATATTCTCAATTCCCATTTCAAAATTCCCATCTGTATTTATGATTCTCAACTTGGTATCAAACTCTGCCTTTGGCTATGAAGTCATTATTTTTTATTGTCTTAGAAAACATCCATGTACAAAGAGAAAAACAAAATGTTGTAATTCGTATTTATTTTCATTCTTCTTTCTAATCACCGCCCAAATCCAGAATTGCTCCTTATTTCCTTGTACAGCCCTTTTCTGGTCACAAAGATGTCATTAATTCAAAGGTTCAAAAATCATCAGTTTTAATAAAAGAAACCCAAAAATCTAAATGCTAATTAGATTTCTTTTAGATGCTTATTTTTCCCTATAAAGAGGTCATAATTGCTTTAAAAGTAACTATGTCAGAAAACGAAAGTTGCAAAATTTAACATTCTATGAAAGAAACTGTATATTAAATATAAATTAGTGTTAAAAAAGCTCTTCATTAAAAGTGGGGGAGGGGGGTAAAAGCTAGGGAGGCAAAATGTTCAGCAATGTCTGCTGAAAGAATGAATGGTCAGGAGGAAGTTCCCCTGCAGGCTCCTAGCTGGGATGGGAGAGAATTCCCATCGTCCTGCACTCTCTGGAGGGTCCCTGGTGAGATACCACGGAATATGACCAAACCCCCGCAATCATTACCTAGCAATTATGATTTCTCTCTGCAAAGCCAGAAGAGAAAAGAAAGTACTGTAATAAATACAGAGAATTACCCCAGCATTTAAGTGAGGAAAAGACAAAGCTGAGTAAAAAACACCACTATTTAAGAACATCCACATGGAGAATCTTCAGAAGTCACAAGTAAACCTAGGATTCTTGACTCATTAAGTTCCAAAGTTGGGGGAGAGAGACAGTTTTCTTTCAGCTATGAAATTCGAATAGGAAACAGTAGTTTAGTGTAGGGATAAAGTATCTAGTTGTACCTAAACTTGTGCACCTAAATATTGCTAGATTGTGCTAATATTTGTCAGTAATTATGCTTTTCCATTACTAAGTTGCTTTTACTGTTATAATTAGCAGAATTAGAATTCCTAGAGTTCAGGATGAAAGTGTGTCCTATAGAATGCTAGACCACCAAGACATCTTACGAGAGGCATGGAGATGTGCTACTCACACTCCTTTTCAAGAAGGAACACTTTATCCAGCACAAAAGGATACAGTTAGCTGCCAGTCTAAGGGAGTCAGCTCCTTCATGTCTGCCTCAGCTTTTGCACCCAGGTCATGTCCTTCTCAAGGTGGCATTAGACAAATTCTGAGCAAGACCATGGTAAAGGACCCATGGTAATATGCAATGCAAGACTCCTGTAAAACTAGCAATCTTTGCTTTAGGCTTCATTGGGCTGAGAGACTTGTCAAATTTGCATTGTAATCCTATTTGTCCCTGCCCAGTGCTATTTTCTCCCTTTTACTTTCAGAGCTATTAATCCCCAATAAACTTGTTACATCCCAAGTCCGGCTCAGCATCTGTTTCTCAGAGAATCCAAGTAACACAGTAGACAGTTAGTGGTCCAAGAAAGCAGTCAGTAAAATGAGGCTTTGGGACTAGATAACTTACTAATGGGATAGCAAACTTACTAACCGGATAGCAATAAGGGCCCAGCCCAGGTGATATGCATGGCACAGGTACGCCCATCTCGAAGCATTGGCCCAATGGCTAAAACTTGGAAAAGTGTACCTGTGGAGAAGATGTACTCTCTGAACAAGAGCATTTTGGCCAGTGTGATATGATTCAGAGGTTTGAAAAGTATAGGGACAGAATGCACATAAAGTCAATGGAAGTGGCTAGTAGTTATTAAATTACATTGACTCCTGTAAGAGATTATGACAAGCTGAAGACAATTAACAAGCAACTGAAAGCAGAATGGGAAGGCCATAGGGCATCTTTAGCAGCTTACAAAGGCTTTATTCCCTTCTTTCCTGAAGTGGGAGGACAGGAAAAGCTAAAGGACCAAACTTGGGATTTAACAGCAAGAGCTACAGATAGAAAACAAACTTATGGTTACCAAAGAGGAAAGGTGATGGGGGAGGGATAAATTAGGAGTTTGGGATTAGCAGATACAAACAAGGTCCTACTATATACAGCACAGGGAACTATACCCAATATCCTATAATAAACCAATAAACCATAATATAAAAGAATATGAAAAAGAATATATATACACACATATACACATCTATACACACATATGTAACTGAATCACTTTGCTGTACACCAGACTAACACAACATTGTAAATCAACTATAATTCAACAACAAAAAACATTTTTAATAGTAAGTCTACCAGTTTGAAAGAAGATTGAATGCTCAGGTGAACTAGAACAGTTATGCCTAAATGAGGACCCTGATTGGGAAAACCTGGGACCCTGACACATGAAATGTGAGCAGCTGGGTGGAAGCTTGTGAAGATTTTATTTCCCTAGACTACTCTTAAGTCCAGAACCTGCAGTGGCAACCTAGCCCTCCCTATCAAGATTTAGCACTTCTCCAAAGTAAGAATAACCTGCAGAAGCCCCTGCCCTACTAACAGAGGATCTTTCCTCACCTCTTCTTACATCAAGTCCCCAATACATAGGATTAAGTGGCAGCAATAATCCAGTTTGGGCAAACTGGACCTGATAAGAGAGAAAAGGGGACTATTTCCAAAAAGACATGCAAGAATTAGCCAGCATGTACTAACAGGGACTGAAATAATAACTTTGACTGGGTTTTGAGGAGGTTTGACCAAGGAGGCTGGACAATAGGCCTGGATTCATTGAGTGTTAATTAATGTAACGCACTCTCTCAGGATACAGGTTTAATGCTCTGGAAAGGGCCCTAGGAAGTAGTGTAAATTAGCAGCAAGGGTGGTTTCCAGGAGCCTGGAGAAACTGATAACTCATGCTGAGCAAGGTTAAAATGCCTGAACTGCCATAGCAGATGGTATAGGAAAGGAATAAAAGGCTTAGGGAACCAGGCATATTGGCCACGTCTAATATTATATAAGGCCCGACAACCCACCTGAGGATTCTATGCCACAAGACCCAGAGGGCACACTATTCATCAAAGCCATCAGGAATACACCAATTAGAGGGGCACCATCATTATTAAGAAGTTTACAGTGGCTCTCCTCTACACATCAGAGTTGATAGGAGACGCCACAACAGAATTTGGCTCGTTGATAGCAATGGAGATGATGGGGCTCATGCAATTAAGGCCAAGTGAGAGTACTTAACCACCAGAAGCTGGGGTTGAAATCAACATGACAAACGGCAAGGCCAAATGGCTATATATGAACTTTTCAACAAATGGTGTTGAAACAATTCAGTTACCATATGCAAAATAAAGAATATCAACTCTTACACTATAAACAAAAGCTGAGGGGCAAGGCTTGCTCCCCAATTCCCATGGGGCTAGCAGAGACTTTGTCAGATATACCTAACATTCCGAGAGTTCCCATTGCCCAATCCTATTTTTGCTCCTTTTCTTTCACAGGTATAAATACATCTTTTGTTCTCCTAACGTCATCTCAGGATCCACTTCCAATTTTTTTGATTTTTTTTTTTAAAGCAAATGCCTATCTTTCAAAAAGTGCTACAAATGTTCCCAGTTCTGCATGTAAGGACTTTGGAAACCCTCCATCCTAACAACAAGTAAGAAGCTAAACAGACTGAAAAATCAACAACTCTTCTTAGATTCATAAAAGAGAGGAAGACACAGAGCAAACCAGCTGGCCCCAGTATTGGAGAGACAAGCAAATACGGGGAGTCACAACTTACCAGAGCAGAAATTCGTGAGCAGAAACCTCCACAGGAACAAAAATCCGAAATGTAATTCACGAGTTGCTGGAGGTTCCGTGTGGACAACTCTGAGAGTTAAGAACTTCAGGGAGACCCAGTCATAGGAAGGCAGCCATGATATTGTGAGAATCACCTCCAGACCGACCGCTTCTCCACAGAGAAAAATTCCCTGTGCTTCCAGCAGAAGAGAGAAAGAACCACTTCTGAGATACGTGAGAGCACTCTGTTCTTCTAAATAAGGCCTGCGCACAGGGGAAACCAGTTAACCAGAGCCAGAATTAACCACAGCTGGGGTATTATCAGAGCCTAAACGACCTAAGAGAAGGGAAATACCTGACTCCAGCTTCCACTAGCCTTCTAAGTGGGAGAAGAAAAACGCCCACCACCACCCATTCTGCCATCCTGTCTCACCCAAGGGAGGAGAAAAAATCACTTGTAAATTTCACATTTCAGAGACATAGGGTCACTAAAAGACTGAGACCTAATCACAGGTCTATAGAACACTTGCCCTCCTCTCAAACTCACTATCACGTTACTGAAGGCCTATTTACAGCAGTTCCTTTTACCTGACACATCCTGTCTGACTATCAAGAAAAATCACAAAGCATAGCGAAAGGCAAAATCACAACCTGAAGAGAGAGAGCAAGCGTCAGAACCAGACACAGCAGAGATGTTGGAATTTTATATTGCAAACTAGGGCAACAATTAAAGTTTAAAAAAGAAAAAAAGGTATAACTGATATGTAAGAAAGGAGAGAAAATGGAATCATTTAAAATGTTCAATTAAAACCACAAAAGACAGAAAAAGAATGCAAGGCCAAAATAGAACAAGGGGAACAAATAGAAAGTAGTAACAAACCTGGTAAATATTAATCCAACTATATCAATAATCATCTTACAGATCAATGGTCCAAATGCACCTGCTGAAAGACAGAGATTGTCAGAGTGGATAAAAAAACATGATTCCAACTATATGACATTCTGAAAAAGGCAAAACCATGGAAACAGTAAAAAGATCAGTGGTTTCTAGGAATTGTAGGGGAGAGATGAATAGGTAGAGCATAGAGGATTTTTAGAGCAGTGAAAAGTACTCTATATGGTACCATAATGATGGATACATATCATTATACATTTTTCCAAACCCATACAATATACAACCATATGTAAACCATAATGTAACCGTAATGTAAGCTATGGACTTTGGGTGTTTATAATGTGTCAATGCAGGTTCGTCAACTGTAACAAACGTACCACTCTGGTGGGGGAGGTTGATAATGGGAAACGCTGTGTATTTTTTGGGAACAGGGGGTATATGAGAAATCTCTGTACCTTTCCCTCAATTTTGCTGTGAGCATAAAACTGCTCTTAAAAAAATTGCCTTAATAAAAACAAATGCTAGAAACTCTGCATCTTGCATCCTATTCTTAAAATTACAAGACAAATTAACATATTAAAGTTGCTAAGAATTCTTCCAAAAAGAAATCTGATCAAATTTGTTTACTCCAGAGTTTCCTAAAATAATTTGACCATAATTTTCCTCCTAACATCCATAATATCTCACAGAAATAATGTTCTATAGAACACACTTCGGAAAATACTAACCAAGTGGCAGCTTACCTAATTCCAGATATGGTCTTTAAGAAAAAATAAACAATCTCTTAAAACTTGTCCTGAAGTTAAAAGCCTATAAAATAAAAGTATAACATGAAAATGAATTAGAAACTTATATAGTTAACTAATTCTAATTTATTGCATCCTTGAAAATGATGGGAAAAGTGTTGAGATCAAAATTTTCCAATTTTTTACAAGTATTTGCAACAGGAATTTTCAAAACTAGAACAGCTAACTATCTTAAACTCCTTCATGTTTTTGACTGAATTTACTTCTGGGTCATTCAAACAAATACCCTGAGGGGAGAAAGTTTGGTTTAAGTGAGAAAATGAAGAAGACTTTCTTGCTTATAGTTTAGTGAAGAAAAGAATGAGTGTCTAGAGCAGACTGGGGAAGTCAGAAGTCCTGCATTCCTTATCTAGAATTCTCAGATAAAAGAATAGCTGTCTGCCAATGCACACAGCTCAGCTGTGTAAGTGTTTACTCTTCTGCCCCTTCTTAGCATAAGCTCACTCAAAGAGGTAAATTAAGTCAAAGATGTAAAAAGGATACTGAAATTTAGGGAATAAAAACTAAGCTCATTTCCTCCTCTATCACCATGGCAAAATGAGGAAGGTGGAAAAGGAGTGGACATACTCTTCACAGCAGCAGAACAGGTATAGAACCACCCTCACCACACAAGCTTCCTCATTGGGTGTCACTACATTTATCTCTGTAAAATGGGAGCCCGACGTCTCTTTACTCTTCATCTTCAAAAGTCTTTCTAGTTTGTGCCTTTTCCAAGTGACCATAGCATGGGTGAAAATTCTAAACAACTTACATAGTAATTTTAAGTTTGAATAAGATGTAAACTTAAGATTACACAATTATAAGATGTGGATGGACCTAGAGACTGTCATACAGAGTGAAGTCATAAAAACAAATATCATATATTAACACATATATGTGGAACCCAGAAAAATGGTACAGATGAACTGGTCTGCAAGGCAGAAATACAGACACAGATGTAGAGAACAAATGTATGGACACCAAGGGGGAAAACGTTGGGGGTGGTGGGATGAATTGGGAGATTGGGATTGACATATATACACTAATATGCATAAAATAGATAACTAATAAGAACCTGCTGTATAAAAAATAAAATAAAATTCATAAAAAAAGGGAGAGAGAGAAAGTATCTGTGGCAGCATAAATACTGTATTTACATAAATGAAGTATGGATATTAATTGCACTGTTCTTTCAGCTTTTGTGTATGTTTGGAAATTTTAAAAATAAAAATTTGGAAAAAAGTGAAGAGCCATAAAGTAATAATAATGAAAAACAAAAGATTACACAATTATTGACAGGAAAGCAAAATGCATTTCTTCTATGGAAAGTCTGATGACACATGAACATATAGTTGGATGCATACTTCTAAGTGTCAGGGGTTTTATCAAGAACAAGAGAAAGCACAAATCCAGAGAAGTAATTAGAGGTCAACGTAAAGCCATTTTCAATTTTTGAAAAATAAGCTGTATTAAGCCTAAACATGAATTAATTTTAAAAGAAAAGAGACTCCAGCATAATTTGGGGGTCCAGGAAAACACTGAGCTTTATCCTAGTGTTTTGGGTTCAGCAAAATACATTTTGCCAAACATTTCCCCCCTTAATTCAGAAAAGGCACGCATATTTCAAAGGAAATTTAATCCATATGTTTCTGATTCATTTACACTTAATTCATCAAAATACTGTTTTGTAAGAGTTATTTGGTGTCCAAGAAGTCTTATAAGACTCTTCTCTTTGAACCAGAAAGCCTTGCATTGCCAGAACTAAATGGAACTTTCTATGTAAAAAGAGTAGGACCTGTGTTCCTCTAGGAGGTTTGGCCCCAAAACTAGACTCTACTCCTACAGGGATGAGGTCAAGAGTAACAGGTAATGTTGAGAATTAGCAGGGTCCTTTAGTTAGATAAAGAGAAAACTGCCAAACAACACTCTCCAGTGAAACAAACTGATCATTCTGTTACTGAGAAGTAATTTTTGTTTTCATTTTTTATTATGGAAACCATTCCCAGGTTTCAACAAGAAAATGAAGGATTTTGGTCCTTCGCATGGAATGTTGTAATTAGTTATTAACCATGAATAAATATGTTATTTTATAAAACAATAGCAAAAGTGTATTTCCTCTGGTATTTCAAGTATTTTGTTATACAAATTGTGAGCTTCTGCAATGCCTTCATGTACTTCGCTACTTGTTTTGGACCTTGAGAATGCTTTCTGTTAATATAATTGATGTTCAAGTTTTTCCACTAACCAGTAGGCTTTTTCTCTTTGGGCATGTACTTGCTTAACTTTCAAGACTTCAGATACTGGTTCTTCTGTCTTCTTTTTTTTTTTTTTTTTTTTAATAAACATGCAAAGTCTCTACATTTAAAGCCATATTATCCTATGATGCATTTACTGTGCTTATTAACTTGATTGTGCATATATTATGGCAACAGCTCAAAACATCCTTTCCAATGATCCAAACATCATGATGCAGTTACAATGCTATCCCTTGATAGATATGGGAGAGCCCAGTCACTTGAATGACAATGAGACACAGGGATCTAAAACTACAGACCTCATCAGATTTAAAATGACTGTGAAAATTTCCTATGATTGAAACCATGAAATAGTTCAGTGAAAATAACTTGAGTAAAATATTAAGCAGTAACAAAAGTTACTGTTAATGATTTTAACAATTTAAACTAAAAAAAGTGTTTTGAAAAATGCACACTATAGACATATTATTTGATAGTATTGATTATGAACCTTCATATAATGACACTCTAGTGATATAATTTCTTTTAACTTTTTTTACTCTAAAATATTAGTGTTATATAACTTAAATAAATCTTAATTGTCATTGGAAAAAACTATCCCAATTATCATCACAAAAATTTTGCTGAGTACAACCTACAAACTAAAGACACAGGTTGATGAATACAGGAATTTATTGAAATCTTAGTATGCAAACAATATTTTTTTTAATCCTAAAGTGCGTGTAACTGTGTAGTGCAAAGTATAAGATTTGGAGCTTACAGAACTGTCTTATTTCTTACTGGTAATTATAACATAAGAAAGAGACGTCTATAAACAGAATCTGGATCAAGTCCTAGCTCTACCATTTAGGAACTATGTTCCATTTTAAAAAATCATTTTTAAATGAGTCGTCATTTTTAAAAATCTCTATGAGCCAGCTTCTTCATCCATAAAATGGGTAAAATAATATTCCTATCCCAAAGGGCAAAGAATTAAATAATATATATGTGTTAAAGTAATGCTAGCTGTTACAACAAATAAATGTCCAAATACATAATGACTCTAACATGAGAAAAATTTATTTCTCACACACATACAATCCCAAAAGGGTATTCCTGATTATCAGGGGGCTCTATTTCAAACAGGGGTATTGGAACCAAAGCTCTTTTCATCTTGTAACCATACCCTTTTCAACACATCACTTCTAACATTATCGTTCTTCTCTGCATCAAGCCAGCAGAAAAGGAAAGAGCACAGAGTATCACATGTGAGACTATTTTATGGAGTAGACCCGGAAGTGGGACACACCACTGTTATTCACAGTCCCTTGGCAAGAACTAACTCACATGGCCACACCTAATTACAAATGAGGGTGGAAATGTACTAGTTGGTTTGGCAGGAAGAAGAGGAAACAGGATGGGAGAAAACAGCCATTCTTTGCCGCATGTAAAATGCCTAGCACTCTTCTGTCTTGTAATAAGTATTCAATAAATGTCAGCTATCACCACTATTAATAAAGTTTCTCTTAAGTGAAGACATTTAGTTTGGGAAACAATAGCTTCATTGGCAGGGCAGGTGAATACATATTTATCTATATATTTATTATACGGCTAAGAGAAGCTCATATATGTTCAAAATTAAAATACAATAGTAAAGTGTTTTATAGAAAAAGCTTAATACATCTAATGGCTGGATATACCAAATAGGGTTCTAAACAGAAGACTACTGTATATTCTTTAATAATACTATGTATATTCTTTAATAATACTATGGTAAAAAGAATCAAATGGGTTTTTCTCAGGCTTCGAATGTTCAAAGATCCAAGCTTAGCAGATTAGAAAAAAATCTTTAGATAGTTGCATTTCAAAGAACATTACAGCAAACCTCAGACTGTTGTCTAAATTCCTTAGCTGCATTATCCTCCTGTAGTAAAGCACACAGCTTCCATGGTGTACAAGTCAAAAATAGTTTTTGTTGTATGCATAGGGTTCCCATTGCATTATTTTTTTCTATCATGGAATAAGGCCCATGCAGATGTAAAAATATCTTCACATATTTTTCTTCAAGTAAAGATCTGAAACTATACCTGTCTCTCAAGGGCAATGTGGAAAACCTTGTAAAAAGATCATTCCTTTAAAAAAAAAATCTAAAGAAAAAAAGTTTTTTCAGGGTCTGTCTGGTTCTAATGGTGAAGCATTGCCAATCCAAGGGGCAGATTTCAGCAGCTTTAAAAAGAGTTAGTTAATTAAAATCACCCTTCCCTTAATTTGCTGCTTTTTCTGTCTCTTTAGTTGCCCCAACTTGTCCATTAGTATAATATTAAACAAATGAAAACAAAAGGAAAAACGAAGCAAGGTTCTTTCTATGCATATTTCTAAGACCAGGCAGGGTATGTTCCAAAACCATGTCTACAAAGCCAAAATTGTTGTGAAAATAAAGCAGCTTTTTAGCTGATTGAAAATTACTTGAATTCGATGCTTGTTTTACATACCGAAAACTGCAGTTTAAAAAGTAATGGCAAAGCAGATGCTATTAAAACACAGCACTCTTTTCCACATAGAAGGCTTTGAGGGGCCTCTGAAATATACCCAAGGAAGCAGGTTGCCTCATAAATCTTCTGAGGCAATGTCTAACGAAGCCTCATATTATTTTCCCCCAGTAATTTGTTGACCTTGAGAAGTAAAGCTTTCCTGAATGTCCCCAACAACCCTGGCTTTCTGATCATGTGATCAGAGAAAGAAATACACTCTGGCTTTCATTAGTTTAAGGACATCTGCAAGTAGAACACAAAACAATCTCAGCTGCTGAACTTGTTCCCTCATCTGGAGGGAACAGTATTAGAGTCAACAATTGCAGTAGACGGCATGGCTAGAGCTAATGTAAACATTTCAGAAATCATAAGCTTAATATCGTCGTTCAGAAGTTGGACCAAGCTATGACTAAACTCTCCTGTACTCTAGACGTCAGGCTAGAGACTGACTTTGATATATCTCCAGAAAGGAAGTATATCCAAACTTGAACACTGGGAGAAAAGTAAATGCTCCTGGCATGGGAAATAGATGTGGCAATAGGTACGTTTGGTGGGTGGATAAATGCAGAAAGTGGAACAAAGGGTGGTAATGCCCTGCCTGTAGCGGGTGGCAGGCGTTCTGTGGGTCCCATTGTTACTAAAGTCAAGTCATAAAAGTAGATACTGTTTATTTCTGCGGTGGCAGTTCTTAGGCTTTAGCTCCTCCTCTGGCCACATTTTTTAAAATAGCTCCATGCCATTCCTATTATGTGCAGGCTTTCTTTAGACCCAGGGCAAGACAATGGAAAAACCAACCTAAACAAAAACAAACAGAAACTAAATGCTTTGGGTTTTCTTTATAAACATGTCAGCCACAAGGTAGGTAATTGCCCTTCAAATAAAGAAATTATTTGCTGGGTCACTGTGCCCAAGTGAGAATTTTAACATCTATAAGATCATACATTATTTTTTTAATTTTTTGTAGAATCTAGTTTTATGCAGCTAAAGATACTTTTGAGCTTCATGTTTATTCCCAGGGCCAATTCCATGATTAAAAATAGAGTAAACTGAATGGCACTTACTCATCTGTATCTTCAATGGAATGCTTACCATCACTGGACTGAAACTAAATGATTAGGCTGTAACCCCTTCTATTTATAGATTTTCTAAGTTGTAAGAATAGGAATGCTTTCTGTTTTTTATAATTACATTTGGGCAACTCTGTACAATTGCGAAATTACTTTCTCATTGGCTCTGTCACTATTGCCCATAGCAACCTCAAGAGATGGACCAACAGAGAATTAGGACCCCTTATTTGGCGGATAAGGGAACAGGAAACAATAAGTGTCAGAGCTGGGACTTGAACCTAGGGTATCAGATACTAATCCCTGCATTCTTTCCACTACACCATGCTATTGCTGTACAAATATAAGAAGCTGAATTATAATAATTACTGCTTTGACCTATGTAGCCTTCCCAGGGAGAGGGAGTGGCCAGAGCATGCCCAGAAAATGCATAAAAAACTGTTCACTTGGATCCTTCACACAATGGCCTTTTCTAGAAATCTGTGATCTTGGCCAAATAATATTAGGCACCTAGGATGTGTACTGTACATTATCTCCTCAAAACACTTGATAGTCCTAAAAGGTCAGTATGATTGTGTTCTTCATTTATACATGATAAAATGGAATCTGAAAAAAACTAAATAATTTGTTCAAGATCCTATTGCTAGGGAATGGCAGGGATGGCATTTGAACCTGAGTGTGTCTGAATCCAAAAACCCATGCTTTTGGCATCAGACTACACTGCCATAGCTCACAGTCAGCCAAAGACTACAGGTTTGCATTTAAAACTGGCTAAGTAAATAAGAAATTATTAGAATTTCTTTTATATATATATATATATATATATATATATATATATATATATATATATAGTATGTTGGTTCTTTTTTTATTCAAACAGAAAGTCACAAAAATTATAATCATCCTCATCAGTTCACTCAGTCCCATGTAATTAATTTTGTTTTCATCTTGATCTTTTGTTAGCACTTTTATGAATTCATCAGTTTCCCATTAGAGTTCTGAAAATGCTTATTCATTCAGTTCAGCAGTATAGTCAGTTACCAGAAACCTGTATTTGTCAGAGTCTTTTCCATGAATTCCTTGAAGATGAAACCCTTTTATAGGAACATTTTTGCAAAAGCATCAGAGTACACCCAGAACTGCCTGTAAATGACAAAAGACTTAAAAATGACCACGGTTAAAGATTTGATGAAAGTTCATAATAATGCAATTGACAAGGAAATTTAGTTATTTCTGAGATATACATTTTAAAGTAATAACTAGAATTATGACTTATAACATTATACCAGAACATATAAGATTTTTAAGAATTTCATGTAATGTCTGAAACATTTATATTAACATAGTTCCATACAAATAACCAAAAGATAGTATTAGGTTTTTTTTTAATTTTATTTTATTTATTTATTTTAAACAGCATGTTCTTATTAGTCATCAATTTTATACACATCATGTCAATCTCAATCGCCCAATTCATCACACCACCATCCCCACCCCCCACAGCTTTCCCCGCCTTGGTGTCCATACGTCTGTTCTCTACATCTGTGTCTCAATTTCTGCCCTGCAAACCAGTTCATCTGTACCATTTTTCTAGGTTCCACATATATGCATTAATATACGATATTTGTTTTTCTCTTTCTGACTTACTTCACTCTGTATGACAGTCTCTAGATACAGCCACATCTCAACAAATGACCCAATTTCATTCCTTTTTATGGCTGAGTAATATTCCATTGTATATATGTACCACATCTTCTGTATCCATTCGTCTGTTGATGAGCATTTAGGTTGCTTCCATGACCTGGCTATTGTAAATAGTGCTGCAATGAACATTGGGGTGCATGTGTCTTTTTGAATTATGTTTTTCTCAGGGTATATGCCCAGTAGTGGGACTGCTGGATCATATGGTAATTCTATTTTCAGTTTTCTAAGGAACCTCCATACTGTTCTCCACAGTGGCTGTATCAATTTACATTCCCATCACCAGTGCAAGAGGGTTCCCTTTTCTCCACACCCTCTCCAGCATTTGTTGTTTGTAGATTTTCTGATGATGCCCATTCTAACTATTGTGAGGTGATACCTCATTGTAGTTTTGATTTGCATTTCTCTAATAATTAGTGATGTTGAGCAGCTTTTCATGTGCTTCTTGGCCATCTGTATGTCTTCTTTGGAGAAATGTATATTTAGGTCTTCTGCCCATTTTTCGGATACGGTTTTTTTTTTTAGTATTGAGCTGCATGAGCTGTTTATATATTTCGGAAATTAATCCTTTATCTGTTCATTCGTTTGCAAATATTTTCTCCCATTCTGAGGGTTGTCTTTTACTCTTCTTTATGGTTTCCTTTGCTGTGAAAAGCTTTGGAGTTTCATTAGGTCCCATTTGTTTATTATTGCTTTTATTTCCATTACTCTAGGAGGTGGGTCAAAAAGGATCTTGCTGTGATTTATGTCAAAGAGTGTTCTTCCTATGTTTTCCTCTAAGAGTTTTATAGTGTCTGGTCTTATGTTTAGGTCTCTAATCCATTTTGAGTTTATTTTTGTGTAGTGGTGTCAAGAAGTGTTCTAATTTCTTACTTTTACATGTAGCTGTCCAGTTTTCCCAGCACCACTTATTGAAGAGACTGTCTTTTCTACATTGTATATCCTTGCCTCCCTTGTCATAGATTAGTTGACCATAGGTGTGTGGATTTATCTCTGGGCTTTCTATCTTGTTCCATTGATCTATGTTTCTGTTTTTGTGCCAGTACCATATTATCTTGATTACTGTAGCTTTATAGTATAGTCTGAAGCCAGGGAGTCTGATTCCTCCAGCTCCATTTTTTTCCCTCAAGACTGCTTTGGTTATTCGGGGTCTTTGGTGTCTCCATACAAATTTTAAGATTTTTTGTCCTAGTTCCGTAAAAAATGCCATTGGTAATTTGATAAGGATTGCATTGAATCTGTAGATTGTTTTGGGTAGTAGAGTCATTTTTACAACATTGATTCTTCCAATCCAAGAACATGGTATATCTCTCCATCTGTTGGTATCATCTTTAATTTATTACATCAGTGTTTTATAGTTTTCTGCATACAGGTCTTTTGTCTCCCTAGGTAGGTTTATTCCTAGGTATTTTATTCTTTTTAGTGCAATGGTAAATGGGAGTGTTTCCTTAATTTCTCTTTCAGATTTTTCATCATTAGTGTATAGGAATGCAAGAGATTTCTGTCCATTAATTTTGTGTCCTGCAACTTTACCAAATTCATTGATTAGCTGTAGTAGTTTTCTGGTGGCATCTTTAGGATTCTCTCTCTATGTATAGTATCATGTCATCTGCAAACAGTGACAGTTTTACTTCTTCTATTCCAATTTGGATTCCTTTTATTTCTTTTTCTTCTCTGATTGCCATGGCTAGCACTTCCAAAACTATGTTGAATAATAGTGGCGAGAGTGGATATCCTTGTCTCGTTCCTTATCTTAGAGGAAATGCTTTCAGTTTTTCACCATTAAGAATGATGTTTGCTGTGGGTTTGTCATATATGGCCTTTATTATGTTGAGGTAGTTTCCCTCTATGCCCACTTTCTGGAGAGTTTTTATCATAAATCCATGCTGAATTTTGTCAAAAGCTTTTTCTGCATCTATTGAGATGATCATATGGTTTTTATTCTTCAATTTGTCAATATGGTGTATCACATTGATTGATTTGTGTATATTGAAAAATCCTTGCATCCCTGGGATAAATCCCACTTGGCCATGGTGTATGATGCTTTTAATGTGTTCTTTGATTCTGTTTGCTAGTATTTTGTTGAGGATTTTTGCATCTATATTCATCAGTGATATTGGTCTGTAATTTTCTTTTTTTTGTAGTATCTTTGTCTGGTTTTGGTGTCAGAGTGGCCTCATAGAATGAGGTTGGGAGTGTTCCTTCCTCTGCAATTTTTTGGAAGACTTTGAGAAGGATGGGTGTTAGCTCTTCTCTAAATGTTTGATAGAATTCATCTGTGAAGACATCTGGTCCTGGACTTTTGTTTGTTGGAAGATTTTTAATCACAGTTTCAATTTCATTACTTGTGATTGGTCTGTTCATATTTTCTATTTCTTCCTGGTTCAGTCTTGGAAGGTTATATCTTTCTAAGAATTTGTCCATTTCTTCCAGGTTGTCCATTTTATTGTCATAGAGTTGCCTGTAGTACTCTCGTAGGATGCTTTGCATTTCTGTGGTGTCTGTTGTAACTTCTCCTTTTTCATTGCTAATTTTATTGATTTGAGTCCTCTCCCTCTTTTTCTTGATGAGTCTGGCTAAAGGTTTATCAATTTTGTTTATCTTCTCAAAGAACCAGGTTTTAGTTTTATTGATCTTTGCTATTGTTTTCTTTGTTTCTGTTTCATTTATTTCTGCTCTGATCCTTATGATTTCTTTCTTTCTAGTAACTTTGAATTTTGTTTGTTCGTCTTTCTCTAGTTCCTTTAAGTGTAAGGTTACACTGTTTGAGATTTTTCTTGTTTCTTGAGGTAGGCTTGTATAGCTATAAACTTCCCTCTTAGAACTGCTTTTGCTGCATCCCATAGCTTTTGGATTGTCATGTTTTCGTTGTCATTTATCCCTAGGTATTTTTTATTTCCTCTTTGATTTCTTCAGTGATCTCTTGGTTATTTAATAACCAAGCCCCCGTGTGTTTGTGTTTTTTACGTTTTTTTCCCTGTAATTCATGTCTAATCTCATAGCACTGTGATCAGAAAAGATGCTTGATACGACTTCAATTTTCTTAAATTTACTGAGGCTTGATTTGTGACCCAAGATGTGATCTATCCTGGAGAATGTTCCGTGCGCACTTGAGAAGAAAGTGTAGTCTGCTGTTTTGGGATGGAATGTCCTATAAATATCAATTAAATCTATCTGGTCTATTGTGTCATTTAAAGCTTCTGTTTCTTTATTTATTTTCATTTAGGATGATCTGTCCATTGGTATAAGTGAGGTGTTAAAGTCCCCCACTATTATTGTGTTACTGTCGATTTCCTCTTTTATAGCTGTTAGCATTTGCCTTATGTATTGAGGTGCTCCTATGTTGGCTGCATATATATTTATAATTGTTATATCTTCTTTTTGGATTGATCCCTTGATCATTATGTAGTGTCCTTCCTTGTCTTTTGTAACATTCTTTATTTTAAAGTCTATTTTATCTGATATGAGTATAGCTACTCCAGATTTCTTTTGATTTCCATTTGCATGGAATATCTTTTTCCATCCCCTCACTTTCAGTCTGAATGTGTCCCTAGGTCTGAAGTGGGTCTCTTGTTTACAGCATATATATGGATCTTGTTTTTGTATCCATTCAGCAAGCCTGTGTCTTTTGGTTGGAGCATTTAATCCATTCACGTTTAGTGTAATTATCGATACGTATGTTCCTATTACCATTTTGTTAATTGTTTTGGATTTGTTTTTGTAGGTCCTTTACTTCTCTTGTGTTTCCTACTTAGAGAAGTTCCTTTAGCATTTGTTGTAGAGCTGGTTTGGTGGTGCTGAATTCTTTTAGCTTTTGCTTGTCTGTAAAGCTTTTGATTTCTCCATCGAATCTGAATGAGATCCTTGCCAGATATAGTAATCTTGGTTGTAGGTTCTTCCCTTTCATCACTTTAAGTATATCACGCCACTCCCTTCTGGCTTGTAGAGTTTCTGCTGAGAAATCAGCTGTTAACCTTATGGGAGTTCCCTTGTATGTTATTTGTCATTTTTCCCTTGCTTCTTTTCATAATTTTTCTTTGTCTTTAATTTTTGCCAATTTGAGTACTATGTGTCTTGGTGTGTTTCTCCTTGGGTTTATTCTGTATGGGACTCTCTGCATTTCCTGGACTTGGGTGGCTATTTCCTTCCCTATGTTAGGGAAGTTTTTGACTATAATCTCCTCAAATATTTTCTCTGGTCCTTTCTCTCTCTTCTTCTTCTTCTGGTACCCCTACAATGCAAATGCTGTTGTGTTTAATATTGTCCCAGAGATCTCTTAGGCTGTCTTCATTTCTTTTCATTCTTTTTTCTTTATTCTGTTCCATAGCAGTGAATTCCACCATTGTGTCTTCCAGAATTTCTTGTACTTCTTTAGCACCTTTTTCAGCTCATTACCTTATCCTAGACTTTTTTGTCTCTCTGCACTTAGATCTACCATGAGATTTCAGCATAGCTTTTTCTTTGTCTTCAGTCTTATGAAGACTATATTCAACTAATATCAGCTGAACTAGTTCTCCATCTTGTATCAAGTGACTATTTAATTCTTCTTTTCATCAGTGTGAAAAGTCAACTGAGAAGTATATATTAAGTGCTTACTGTGGACCAAGAACTGTGCTACACATTGCAGAGTAAAAACAAACAAAAAAAGACAGTAAACCACCTCCAAGGAGCTTACAGTCCAGCTAGAAATGCACGATTTCAAATGACAGCAGAAAACATTTATATGCTCAACTCAAGAACACTTAAAAAGTGTAAATGCTCAAATTAGATTAGGCATAAAAAGCAAGATTATTGGTTCACATTTACAAAAATTTTCTATAAATTCATCATAACTTGCAAACTTGACCTAAGAAGCAAAGTCTCTCTTAATGGAAATAGTTATCTATGTCACTATTCACTTTTTGTTATGAAGAATAAAACACAGGCTTAATTTTAATTCCATCAAAAATTTTCAACCTGTAACTATGGAGGTTGAAAATTTCACTATGAATATATAATGAAAAAGGAATGACTGTTTTCCTTTGTTTTTTTCTGAAAGGAGAATCTATCTTTTCCAGTTGAAATGCCCTAACATAGGTAGTAGCCTTTCTGTCATTTAGCTCTCATGGTTTTCAGCCTTGGTCCATTAGAGTCATTTGGAAATATTTTAAAAAGAAATCAGTGTCACCTTCCTTCCCCCTCAGCACCAGACCAATTCAGTCAGAAGCCTGGGAAGAGGAGTCTAGACAACAATATTTCTTAAATGCTCACCATGTGATTCTAATGTGCAATGAGAATTGAAAACCCATCTTCTGTCTAGTACCTACATTATACCACCTACTCTGTCAAGGAGTTAGCGGTACTCCCCAGTTAGTGACAAAAGGACAGAAAGTTAATTTTGGCTACTAGACAAGGACAAAACAAAAGAAATGATTAACAGAAGAATTCACACATACTTATTTTTATCCCCAAATGTGGCAGTGATTCTTAGTCATGGAACCCAACAACAATTTGTAATTTTATTGCAAGGGTCACTTCCTGACCATAAAATTCTAGAATATTTATATGTGTCCTCCATTCTTTGAGTTTTTGTTTGTGTTTCTTTTAGTTATTTTGTGCTCATGAAATTAGCCAGGGAATTATTTACCATTATTCATAGACTTCACAGAACATATGAATTGGAGGTTTAGACTACTACCTTCAGGCAGAAATAGTCAGAATTGAATATATGGCCAGTGGATAGGCTGTTCCATGCACTGTTCTGAAGCAGAAGCCCAACCACTTGAAGTTGTTAAAGGACAGTTATTTGAAGGGACTTGTTAGTAAGCCACGTGAAATGACAGGACCTATAAAGTTGGCCATAAATGTCACTTGTAATTAAAGATAATGCATGCATGTTGGTTCATCTAAGAAAATATAGGACTGCATTAGAAGGAGAAAAGCAGCTTAGCTACTGTTTTATTCATAGGTTTTTAGTAACAAAAAAATTAGAGCATTTTGTGGAAGAAGGGAGTCATTTACATTGACTGCATTGGAGAAAAAAGTCTTAAAAGGTGGGAGCTGGTTACTTAAGGGTTTATTTTCTGCCAACCAAAAGGGATCAGATGGCTGCTGCCCATCTTTTCTTCACTTACCTTGACTCCTTAGCCACTGCTGACACATGAGGGAAATCTATGTCTTCAGAGTCAGTGACTTACTCTCAGTGGCCCAACTGGAGGAAAACAGAAATAAACAAACACAAAAACCTCTTATTTTGCAATACTAGCAAAGGAAACACTGACCTTCCACCTCCTACCTAATCTACCCCCAATTGCTTTTCTGACACCAAGCCTAGTAAAATGAAAAGGGTTTTCAAAAGAAGGAAAGAAACATCTGGACTTCAGATTCCCCTCCAAAGCAGAAACCAAGCCTATAAAGGTTACATGTTTCAACGAGCCACGCAAGACAGAGAAAGTTCAACTGCTTATCCCACTTGACCTTGGCTTTAACACAGGATCACGTTGATCCTGATGGAGAGATTAAAACGCCAAGTTCAGAACTGCTCACGAAGCAAATTCACAAGGGGAGTTCTAATAGTTCTTTGGCACTCTTGCTTCATATGGAATTAGCAGGGAGGATCCCAGGCCACAAATGTAGCAATATTTTAACTTAGTGTGCAAAATTTCAAAGATAAAGCCTAAGATTGGAAGCAGTACTGAACCTTTCAAACACTGCTTTCCTGGTAGGCTTTGTCAAGAAAATACAGCATGTGTAAGAGCTGTTGAAAGATTTCTTTATGGAAGGAAATAAAAAAGGAGGCCACTAGGGCCATGAGAGGTAAAGAATAAAGGTGGGGGCTGACAAACCCCAAAACATTTTCTTTCACATATTGCTACTCTAAGTTGCAAATTCATTCAGTGAAAACCACTTTCCTAGTACAGAAAAATGGCACATAAATAATCATGTCTTCCCAGTAAATACTAACACAGTTTTGAATAAGTCAAAAATATAAACTTCAAACCTAAAATTTTGAAAATCTGACAAAAGGATTGTCAACAAGAGAAGTTAACAACAAAGGTCTGTTGTGGTCCACTAGCCCATCTCTTAAACTGCTCTAATAGAAAGCACCTTGGACTAACAGGCTGGGAAACTGGGTTCCAGCCCCACCTCAGCCACCACCGAACTGCACCTCAGCTGAGCTTATGTGCTTTGGGCCTCAATTTCTTCATCAGTTAAATAAAAGAGCTGGAGTAGAGGAATTCTAGAACCAAAGTATTTATAGACGTATGGAAGCTGTGCAAACCTGCTCATGATTACCACACCTCCATTTTCACCTAGTTTTTTCAGACTAACACAACTCATAGTGGTTTCTCCCTCTTCCCTCTACAGAATACTCATTAAACTCCCTCACTGATCTAATGCTTCACTTAGCTCAGTGTTATTCATTTGCTGTAATGTCTTCTCTCTCTCTGAGACTATAAATTCCCCTGAGACACAAAATAACTTGTTTTTAATTGCATCCCTTACTGAAGTTAAAAGAGTGTTATGCACAAGGTGGATGTCTGTGTGTGTTTTTTGGATAAATGTATGAATGAGTGAATGTTTGGCACTTAGTAAGTATTGGGTTAATTGACCAGTTACTATTGTTATGGATGAATCACAAAAGTAAGCCAAGAGAAACACTGATTTCTAGAAAGCAGGATCTAGTTATTAGACCAAAAAGTTGCCCAGACTACATTTGTTAAGCAGTAGGAAAAATATTTCCACTTTAAAATCCCTATAATATCCCTGTTTTGACAGAATCACAAAAGTTATATATTTCATCTGAAAATCTTAAAGATATACAATGAAATAAATCAATTGACATAAAAAATATTTGTTGTTATATTTTTTTCATAAAAGTGGGAAGAAATTCTCTATCTTCCTCGTCCGCATTCATGTACTTATTTTCTAGTGTTTCTTGGGTCTTTGCTCTATTTTATTAATTAATATAGAAATGCTTAACTCTATAATTGTTCCACCATTTAAAATGATGTAAGTAATCACATTTTTCTGTTCTATTAAAACTTAATTCAGCACAGCTAGTGTAAATTTATTGGCCATCTTTGTGAAAAATATCCACTGTGTTTACTCATTCCCTACCACATATATACTAAAGAAAAACTCTTAAGGGCATTGGATACAAGAATTAATACATTTATGGATTTTACCAATATTATTGGCTCCTGTGGCCAGACATTTTCAATGTTTATCATACCAGAAAAGTGCTTACATCATAAGATTCAACTGGAGAAATAGTTAACAACTTACAAGCAAAAGGAGAAAACAAGAGGCTCTGACATTATGAGTCTTGCAACATCACCAACAAGAGTCCTCTTCTACTAGCATATGGAAAGTTTTCTTATTTGCTAATTAAACTCTACCACCCCTCTGCTCTTTACTACATAAACACCAATTTTATCCTACACATAACCTCAATTAGTTTTTCCTATGCTAATAGCTAAGGAGACTAGACACACATTTTTCCCTCTTGGATTTTGGTTATCAGCTCACATTTGAAAGGAACGTACATGGAGAAAAATCATAGCTAGATGGACAAGATTAATTCGTAGGAGAAAGAAGTCACAAGACAATGAAGGACTACAAATTAGGTAAGCAAGCATATGACAGCCTTGTTCTGTGTACTGGATCTTCAGCCAGTGTCTGGGATTTAAATAAACAAAAATTTTCTTCACACGTAGTCTTCAGTTCCCTGTTAAAGTTTACTATCGCAAAATTTCACTGAGGCCAAAATGTATTTTAAAATATTTGTTCATCTCATCTAATCACAACAAAATCATTGGGAAACCCCAAACCAGTTAAGTCTATTACAGCTTGGTGCATTGAAATCATACACATGCACAAACACACACACACGTTAACACAATGTTTTTTAAAAATCCACTTCATCATCAGTGCTTTGTTTTAGAAAGATTATCCCTTTTCCCATATCCCTACCTTAAAAGGGCAATTTCAATTCCAAGTGCCCCAGATAAACAGGAACACTGAACTGATAAAGGCAGTCAGAAACAAATCAAAACCAACAAGAATAATGATTGTCACACACCTGCCCTTCTCATCCTGTAATGATTGAGTTCAGCCTGTACCACCACCACCTTGTGGTGTTTGCCAGCTGAGGCTCACAGTACTCAAGTTGTAAGCCTGGAACTCTAAGCAAACCAATAAGGAAAAGTGGACTGGAAAGCCAAGTCACACCTGTGATGTATCTTCTGGTCTTGAGTATGAGAAATGTTGACCAGAGTAACTCAGAGTCACTAAAACAGCAGAACTGTTAGGCATGTTTATCAGATTGGCCAAAGCTTGATATGACATAAACAGCATGTTCTGCTATTCAATGAACCCACTGGTGTAAATACCACTCAAGCAGCCCATGAACTCCAGTGGAGATCTGCTTATTTTGCACGTAACAGAAGAAGATTTTTCTGACATTTTTGCTTTGAACTGCACAGAAAAAACTTAACCACTGATTGGATCTGATACAAAAAGCAAAGAAAGTAGTTGCTTGATGCCAAAACTTTATCTCTGAAAAATCAGTTATTTTAAATTTTTTTAGTGACCATCAGATGGAATCCTTTCTACAAGATTATACTTGGTTGTTCTCCTAAAAAGTATACAGTTAACTCATTATTCATTTAGAAGATGCAGCTCAAGAATAATTTTAAGCAACAACATAATAATTAAGAATAATTAAACCTCAGGTAGGTTAAAAGTTTCACAGAAAATAAAAATTATTTACAAAGAATAGACCTTTGTTTTTCAAATGAAATTATGTAGCACTTTCTCGGAAATTAAGTGAAATCCTTAACAAAAATGAAGTAGACAGCTAAGAGAAATGAGCTCTCTTAAACATTGGTACTGGGCGTATAAAATACAGCTTTTCTGTAGAGCAATTTAGCAATAGTTATCAAAAGCCTTAAACATGTTTAAAACCTTTACAATGATTCCACCTCTAGGAATATCTCCTAATAAGTAAACTGAGATGCAGTAGAGTTATATACAGTAGTATTCATTGTGGAGTTAATACTGGAAATAACCTTGATGTCCAAAAATAAGAAATTTGTTAAATAAATATACTATGTCCAATGTGATAGAATACTGCTTAGTAGTTTAAAATGATGTCATAGAAAAACATTTAACAGCATTAGAAATGGTCTTGATATTTCATTAAATGAAAAATTAGGTTATAAAAAAGTAAGTATGATACAATCACAATTTTTAATTTCTGTAAATGTATAGGAAAAGGGCTCGGCATATATCCTGTAGATCAGTACTGCCCAGTAGAAGTATGGTGCAAGCCACATATGTGATTTTTAATTTTCTAATATCCACATTAAAAAGTAAAAAGAAATAGGTTAAATTAATTTTCATAATATACTTTAACCCAAAATATTCAAAGTATTTCAGTACTATGTAATCAGTGTAAAAAACTATTAATGGGCTTTTATTTCATACTAAGTCTTTGAAATTTAATGTATATTTTACATTTAGAGCACTTCTCATTTCAGACTAGCCACATTCCAAGCGCTCAATACCCACGCGTAGCTAGCAACTACAGTATTGGGCAGTATACCTCAAGAATATAGGATCTCGGTGATTTCTGTTTCTGTCTTTACACTTTTCTATACATTCTACTTTTATAATCAGAAAAAGAAATCAGTATTTTTTTAACATCTTTATTGGAGTATAATTGTTTTACAGTGGTGTGTTAGTTTCTGCTTTATAACAAAGTGAATCAGCTATACATATACATATATCCCCATATCTCCTCCCTCTTACATCTCCCTCCCACCCTCCTTATGCCACCCTTCTATGTGGTCACAAAACACTGAGCTGATCTCCATGTGCTATGTGGCTCCTTCCCACTAGCTAGCTATTTTACATTTGGTAGTATATGTAAGTCCATGCCACTATCTCACTTCGTCCCAGCTTACCCTTACCCATCTCCGTGTACTCAAGTCCATTCTCTACGTCTGCATCTTTATTCCTGTCCTTTCCCTACGTTCTTCAGAACCATTTTTTTTTTTTTTAGATTCCATATATATGTGTTAGCATACAGTATTTGTTTTTCTCTTTCTGACTTACTTCACTCTGTATGACAGACTCTAGGTCCAGCCACCTCACTACAAATAACTCAATTTCATTTCTTTTTATGGCTGAGTAATATTCCATTGTATATATGTGCCACATCTTCTTTATCCATTCATCTGGCAATGGACACTTAGGTTGCTTCCATGTCCTGGCTATTGTAAATAGAGCTGCAATGAACATTGTGGTACAATGACTCTTTTTGAAGTATGGTTTTCTCAGGGTATATGCCCAGTAGTGGGATTGTTGGGTCCTATGGTAGTTCTATTTTTAGCTTTTTAAGGAACCTCCATACTGTTCTCCATGGTGGCTGTATCAATTTACATTCCCACCAACAGTGCAAGAGAGTTCCCTTATCTCCACACCCTCTCCAGCATTTATTGTTTCTAGATTTTAGGATGATGGCCATTCTGACCGGTGTGAGGTGATACCTCATTGTACTTTTGATTTGCATTTCTCTAATGATTAATGATGTTGAGCATTCTTTCATGTGTTTGTTGGCAATCTAACTTCTTTGGAGAAATGTCTATTTAGGTCTTCTGCCCATTGTTGGATTGGATTGTTTGTTTTTTTGATATTGAGCTGCATGAGCTGCTTGTATATTTTGGAGATTAATCCTTTGTCAGTTGCTTCATTTGCAAATATTTTCTCCTATTCTGAGGGTTGTCTTTTCATCTTGTTTATGGTTTTCTTTGCTGTGCAAAAGCTTTTAAGTTTCATTAGGTCCCATTTCTTTATTTTTGTTTTTATTTCCATTTCTCTCAGAGGTGGGTCAAAAAGGATCTTGCTGTGATTTATGTCATAGAGTGTTCTGCCTATGTTTTCCTCTAAAAGTTTTATAGTGTCTGGCCTTACATTTAGGTCTTTAATCCATTTTGAGTTTATTTTTCTGTATGGTGTTAGGGAGTGTTCTAATTTCATTCTTTTACATGCAGCTGTCCAGTTTTCCCAGCAACACTTATTGAAGAGACTGTCTTTTCTCTATTGTATATTCTTGCCTCCTTTATCAAAAATAAGGTGACCATATGTGCGTGGGTTTATCTCTGGGCATTCTATCCTTTTCTATTGATCTATATTTCTGTTTTTGTGCCAGTAGCATACTGTCTTGTTTACTGTAGCTTTGTACTATAGTCTGAAGTCCAGGAGCCTGATTCCTCCAGCTCTGTTTTTCTTCTTCACGATTGCTTTGGTTATTCGGGGTCTTCTGTGTTGCCATACAAATTGTGAAATTTTTTGTTCTAGTTCTGTGAAAAATGCCATTAGTAGTTTGATAGGGATTGCATTGAATCTGTAGATTGTTTTGGGTAGTATAGTCATTTTCACAATGTTGATTCTTCCAACCCAAGAACATGGTATATCTCTCCATCTGTTTGTATCATCTTTAATTTCTTTCATCAATGTCTTATAGTTTTCTGCATACAGGTGTTTTGTCTCCTTAGGTAGGTTTATTCCTAGGTATTTTATTCTTTTTGGTTGCAGTGGTAAATGGGAGTGTTTCCTTGATTTTCACGTTTTTCATCATTAGTGTATAGGAATGCAAGGGATTTCTGTGCATTAATTTTGTATCCTGCTACTTTACCGAAATCATTGATTAGCTCTAGTAGTTTTCTGGTAGCATCTTTTGGATTCTCTATGTACAGTATCATGTCATCTGCAAACAGTGACAGTTTTACTTCTTCTTTTCCAATTTGGATTCCTTTTATTTCTTTTTCTTCTCTGATTTCTGTGGCTAAAACTTCCACAACTGTGTTGAATAATAGTGGTGAGAGTGGGCAATCTTGTCTTGTTCTTGATCTTAGAGGAAATGGTTTCAGTTTTTCATCATTGAGAATGATATTGCCTGTGGGTTTGTCATATATGGCTTTTATTATGTTCTGACTTTTCAAGGAGGCTATCTGCGGGACTGGCTTCTGTCTCACCTTTCTCAGAGCACTAGCATCCAGCATATTCTAAATAACTTGAAGCTTTTGAGAATAAAGAAGACCTGGGTGGAGTACTACTGCTCCAGACGACCCATGGTATATTAGACATACACCAAAAGGAACAAGAGATTGCAAGTCCCTGAAAAAAATGGCAAATATCTCTAATTAGGTATCTACATGTACAAGTCTAGAAAAAAATGGCAAATATTTCTAATTAGGTATCTACATGTACAAGTCTAGAAAAGACACAACAACAGAAAATGTTTGAAAGGTCCCAAAATGCCTAGCCAGGCTGGTTGGTTGTGGTCTTTCCCTGGTAAAAGGCAGTTCATAAAGACTAGGAAAGGAGGCTTTATTTAAATTCAGGAATACAAACACAGAATTACATGGAACATGAAAAACCAGGGGGAAATGCCAATCAAACGTACAAAATAAATATCCAGAAACTGGCCCAAAAGAAATGGAGGTATATGAATTTCTTAACAAAGAATTTTAAATAACCATCATAAAGATGTTAAATGAGCTCAAGAAAATGATGCATGAACAAAATTAGAATTTCAACAAAGAGATAGAAAATGTAAAAAAGAATCAAGGAGCTGAAGAATTCAATAAATGAACTGACAATTTCACTAGGGAGATAGAGTATCAAACTGGATCAAACAGAAGAAAGAATCAGTGAATTCAAAGACAAGTCATCTGAAATTATCCAGTCAGAGGAGCAAAAAGAGAAAAGAATGAAAAGGAATAAAGAAAGTCTAAGGGTCTTATGAGACACTATCAAGAGGATGAATATATACATTATGGGGGCCCCAGAAGGAAAAAAAGAGAAATAGAAAAGAGGCAGAGAGCTTATTGAAAGAAACAGTGGTTGAAAACATCCCAAATCTGGGGAAGATAATGGGCACAACAGACTCAAATACAAGGAGTTCAAATAAGCCTACACTAAGATACCCTAGCATCACACTGTCAGAAGTCAAAAACAAAGAAGTAACATAACAGCAACTAATCATCTCCGGGGTGGGGGGTGGGGAATCCAATAACACTATAAACAGATTTCTCAGCAGAAGGCTTAGAGACCAGAAGGAGTGGGATGATATACTCAAAGTGCTAAAAGAAAAAACTGCCAACCAAAAATAACCTATCCTGCAAAACTGTCCATTAAAATGAATGAAAGATAAAGACTTTCTCAGATAAATGAAAGCTGAGGGAGTTAATGACCACCAGATCTGCCTTATAGGAAATGCTAAAGGCAGTCCTTCAAGTTGAAACAAAGAGATGGTAAACAACATGAAATTATATGAAAGTATAAAGCCCACTGGTAAAGGTAAATATTTATAGACACACACAGACTACTCTAATACTGCAATGATGGTGTGTAAATCACTTTTAATTCTGGTATATTATTATAACTACAAAAATGTGTTAGTAGATACACAATATGAAAATATGTAGCTTGTGACACAAATAATATAAAGGAGGAGTGGTAAAAGTGTAGGGGTTACATATGCAATTGAATTTAAGTTGTTAACAGCTTAAATACACTGTAGTACCTATAAGATGTTTTATATAAGCCCCATGGTAACCAAAAAGAAAACACCTACAGATGATACACAAAAGAAAATGAGAATGGAATCAAAGTATATCACCACAAAAAATCAGCAAAACACAAAGACAGCAAGAGATGAAAAGAAACAAAAGAGCTATAGCGAACACAAAGCAATTAAGAAATTTGCAATATTCCCTATCAGTAATTACTTTAAAGGTAAATTATTAATCTCTCCAATCAAAAGACACAGGTAACTGAATCGATTAAAAAAAAAGATCAAAAATATGCTGCTTGCAAGGGACTAAAGTAAACAGATGGAAAAAGATATTCCATGCAAGTATTAACCAAAGAGAGCAGGGCTGGTCATACTTACATCAAACAAAATAGACTTAGGTCAAAAACTGTCACAAGAGATAAAGGACATTATATGATAAAAAGTGTTGATTCACCAGGAAAATAGAACAATTATATAGAAACACTCAACAACAGACAGCCTAAATATATGAAGCAAACATTGACATAACTCAAAGGAGAAAAAGACAAAAACACAATAATAGTAGAAGATTTCAAATTATACTTTAACTAATGAATAGAACATCCAGACAAAAGATCAATAAGAAAATAGAAGACCTGAACACCACTATAGCTCAAATGGACCTAACAGATATATATATAACATTCCACCCCCAGAAGGAGAATATACATTCTTTTCAAGTGTATGCAGAACAATTTCCAGGATACATCACATGTTAGGTCACAAAACAAGTCTTAACAAATTTAAGAAGATTGAAATCATATGAAGTATCTTTTCTGATCACAATAGAATGAAACTAGAAATTAATAGCAGAAAGAAATGTGGAAAATTCACAAATATGTAGAAATTAAACAACATAAGCTTGAATAACCAGTTAGTCAAAGAAGAAACCAAAAGGAAAATTAGAAAATATCTTGAGAAAAATGAAAACAAAAATACAACATACCAAAACTTATGGGACAGTAATAAGAGGCAAGTTTACAGCAATAAATTCCCATAGTTAAAAAAGAAGCAAGTTCTCAAATAATCAGCCTAACTTTACACCTCAAGGAGGAAGATAAAGAACAAAATTAGCCCAAAGTTAGCAGAAGGAAGGCAATAACAGATTAAAGCAGAAATAAAAAGACTAGAAATTAGAGGGAAAAAGAAAAACACTAACAAAACTAAAAGCTGGATTTTTTAAAAGATTAATAAAACTGACAAAACCTTAGCTAGACTAAGAAAAAAGAGAGAAGATTCAAATAAATGAATTCAGAAATGAAAGAAGAGACATAACACCTGATGCCACAGAAATAAAAGGGATTATAAAAGACTACTATGAACAACTATATGCCAACAAACTGGATAACCTAAAAGAAATGGATACATTCCTAGAAACATACAACCTACCAAAACTAAATTGTTAAGAATATAAAGTCTGAATAGACCTATAATTAGTATGGGGATTTAATCAGTAATCATAAAATTCCCAACAAAGAAAAGCCCAGGATCAGATGGTTTCATTAGTATACTCTACCAAACATTCAAAAAAGGATTAATGCCAATCTTCAAACTTTTGCCAAAAAATATATAGGAAGGAACAGTCCCAAACTCATTTTATGAGGCCAGCATTACCCTGTATGAAAGCCAAAGACACTATAAGAAAAGAACTGGGGACTTCCCTGGTGGCACAGTGGTTAAGAATCCACCTGTCAATGCAGAGGACTCGGGTTCAAGCCCTGGTGCAGGAAGATCCTGCATGCCATGGAGCAACTAAGCCCATGAGCCACAACTACTGAGCCCATGTGGCACAACTACTGAAGCTCACATGCCTGGAGCCCATGCTCCACAACAAGAGAAGCCACCGCAATGAGAAGCCTGTGCACCACAATGAAAAATAGCCCCCGCTTGCCACAACTAGAGAAAACACACGCACAGCAACAAAGAACCAACGCAGCCAAAAATAAATAAATAAATAAGTAAATTTATTTAAAAAAAAAAACTGCTCACAATACCCCTGATGAACACAGATGCAAAAATCATTAACAAAATACTAGCAAACTGATCTCAATAGCACATTAAAAGGATTATAAACCCTGATCAAGTGGGATTTATCCCTGGGAGGCAAGGATGGTTCAACATACACAAATCAATCAATTTAATGAACCACATTAACAGAACAATGGATAAAAATTATATAATCATCTCAACAGATGCAGAAAAAGCATTTGAAAAAATTCAACACCCTTTCATAACAAAAATGCTCAACAAACTAGGAATAAAAGAAAATTACCTCAACATAACAAAGGCTATATATGAAATGCCCACAGCTAACATCATACTCAATAGTGAAAAACTAAATGCTTTTCCTCTAATATCAGGAATAAGGCCATTTCTATTCAATATAGTACTTAATATACTAGCCAAAGCAATTAGGCAAGAAGAGGAAATAAAGCCATCCAAATCAGAAAGGAAGAAGTAAAGTTATTTCTGTTCAAAGACGTCATAATTTTGTATGTAGAAAACTCTAAAGACTCCACACCAAAAACAAAAACAAAAACCACTGTTAGAACTAATAAAGGAATTCAGCAAAGTTTTAGGATACAAAATCAACATACCAAAATGAGTTGTATTTTTATACACTAATAAAAAATGATCTATAAAGGAAATCAAGAAAATAACCTCATTTACAACAGCATCAAAAAAATAACATACATAGGAATAAAGTTAATAAGGAAGCAAAGGACTTGCACACTGAAAACTAAAAGAACACTACTGAAAGAAATTAAAGAAGATGTAAATAAATGGAAAGTCATCCTGTGTTCATGGTTGGAAGATTTTACATTGTCAAAATGTTCACATTACCTAAAGTAATTTACAGATTCAATACAATCCCTATCAAAATCCCAACAGCATCTTTTCCAGAAATTAAAAACATCAGAGAATTCACATGGAACCACATGGAAAAGCAAAGCTGAGAATATCACACTTCCTTATTTCAAAACATATTTCAAAGCTACAATAATTAAAACAGTATTATACTGGCATAGAGACAGACATATAGACCAATGGAACACTATAAAGAGCTCAGAAATAAACCTATGCATATTCAGTCAACTGATCTTCAACAAGGGTGTCAAGAATTCACAACGGAGAAAAGATAATCTCTTCAATAAATGATTTTGAGAAAACTGGATATCCCCATGCAAAGCAATGTAATTGAACCCTTGTCTTATACCATATGCAAAAAGCAGTTCAAAAATTTAAATGTAAGACTATAAAATGAAACTATAAAACTCCCAGATGAAAACATAGGGGAAAATCTTCACAACACTGATCTTGATAATGATTTCTTGGATATGACACCAAAAGCACAGTCGACAAAAGCAAAAATAGACAAGTGCAACTGCATCAAACTAAAAAGCTTCTGCATAGCAAGAGAAACAATCAACAGAGTAAAAATGCAATCTTCAGAACGGGAGAAAATATTTGCAAACCATATATCTAATAAAGGGTTAATATCCAAAATATATAAGGAACTCCTACAACGCAATAGCAGAAAAACAAATGACCCAATTAAAACTGAGCAAAAGACTTGAATAAACATTTCTTCAAATGCGTATTTGAAGGATGCCTATTAGCTAAGTTAGGATGCCTATTAGTTAAACACATGCACACAGAGAGAGAAAATAACAAGTGTTGGTGAGGATTTGGAGAAACTGGAATCCTTGTGCTGTTGGTGGACACGTAAAATGGTGCAGTCTCTATGGAAAATAATATGGAGTTTCCTTGAAAAATTAAAAAGAGAACTATCATATGATCCAACAATCCCACTTCTGGGTATTTATACAAAAGAATTGAAATTAGGACCTCAAAGACATATGTGTTTAACCATGTTCACTGCAGCACTATTCACATTGTAGCACTATTCACAACCACCTAGATGGCCATCGACATATGAATGGATAAAGAAAATGTGGTATATACATACAAGGGAATATGTACGTATATGATGGCAATATGGAATTCAGCCATACAAGGTAGGAAATCCTGTCATACGCTACAACATAGATGAATCTTGAGGACATTATGCTAAATAAAATAAGCCAGTCATAGAAGTATAACACTGCATAATTCTTCTTATTTGAGATATCTAAAATAGTCAAACTCATGGAAGCTAAGAGTAGAATGGTCTCTGCCAGAGGCTAAGGGGAGGGGGAAAAGAGGAGTTGCTGTTCAATGGGTATAAAGTTTCAGTCATGCAAGATAAGAAATTTTTAGAGATCTGCTATATAACATTATGCTTATAGTTAACGATGCTGTAATGTACACTTAAAAATTTCTTAAGAGGGTAAATCTCATATTATGTGTTTTTTACCACAATTTTGAAAAATTATATAATCAACTTTCTCAAATCTGGTGTTGAATGATATCTGTTATCTTGAAATCTGGGGGCATTTTCTTAGAACTTCTTATGTCAGAGAAAATCAAGACATTCCTCAGAACTTCTTATTCATAAGGGTGACTCAATCTGCACTCTTTATTGATTGATGAATGCCCTTTATTTCTCTCTTAATATAGTTGAATATTAAGAATCTTCATAGGGACTTCCCTGGTGGTGCAGTGGTTAAGAATCCGCCTGCCAATGCAGGGGACATGGGTTCGAGCCCTGTTCCGGGAAGATCCCACATGTCACGGAGCAATTAAGCCTGTGTGCCACAACTACTGGAGCTCGCGTGCCTAGAACCCGTGCTCCGCAACAAGAGAAGCCACCACGATGAGAAGCCTGCGCAACGCAAGGAAGAGTAGTCCCCGCTCACCACAACTAGAGAAACTGCACACGCAGCAACAAAGTACACAACGCATCCAAAACTAACTAACTAAATAAATTTATTTAAAAAAACACAAGAATCTTCATAATCTTCATTCTCCTAAATCGCTTCCCTTCAACTTTGGTACCACCTTGATTTTTTTTTTTTTGTACGATACAGACTGCCATAAGAGTCCCTTCTATCTGGATCTGATATGACATGTTGCCAAAGAGCTCATTGCTTTAGCAGGTGAAGAAACATTCTCAACAGTCATTCATTTGAATGCCTTTATAGTGTGTAATCTTTTGGTAGATCTTTCAAAGAAACATATTCTCATGGTGACATACCACTCACAGTGTTATTTCAGATCGCTTTGTCCAAGTCTTTATCCTCCAGGATGTTCACAAAATGTTTTCTCTACGTCTTAGAAATCTGCTCTTGATTCAGTTCTTCCATCCCATACACCTAAGAACTTGGTACATCAAGCAGTGGTCAATCTCATATTCAGTGTCACATATAGACTGCTTTCCCACTCCATTATAAAACAGTAACACCCAATTTTTTAAAGGCCATACTGAAAAGCCTTTAAACAGCCTTTCTTTCTCACGTGTAAGCTAAAGATGGTGTTAATTCAAATTGATTTGGGCACATTTCCTAAACACAAAAAGACCACTTCAATTTTATTCTGCAATTCTATGAATTCTGATGATATTTCTGCACATTTCAGCATCACTGCCAGCATGTGAGGTAATATCCCCCATGATGATTAGCTTATCAGATGCTGGGAATGCTACAGTGGGTTTTTCCAATTCTACTAGAATCTTTCCCTCCCATCAGTAGTTGTTATGGTCATGTGGTAAAATTAAACCACAGTGATGTCTGTGCCCCTTCACTCAATTTATAAAGAACAGAGATTTCCACTCTGCCCATGCTCATAAAAGTTAAGTACTTTTTTTTCTTGGAAATCCAGATGAAATCTCATGAGCAACCTACCATCACAGATAGCTTAAACTGGATAAAATTCCTGCATAAAAATTCAGTGCTCAAAAGAATAACCCTCCTCAAAATGAAACAAACTGGCACTCCCTCCTCTTTACTTCAGTCAGTATATTTTCACTTTCTGCTTTGCATCTCTATATTAGAGTGCACTTTCATAGACTTTAGGTAATGTTCAAAATCTTTTCTAATAGGTTCTCCAGGTTTGGTATTAAGAAAAACTTACACTTCATAAATATCCATTCACTTAGTCTTCCATCTTTTTCTTAATTTCACATTCTTGGTATCTTTGTTGATATAGCATCTATATATCAAATTTATTGAAATTTTTCACATTTAATTTCTTAATTATATGTCTTTTTTTTTTGGTTTGGTGATATATTCTGCTACTTGGAATTTTTTTAATTAAATAAATTTAATTTTCAAGCCTTTAAGAAATATTAGTATTCTGATAACTTGTACATGGGCATGTTATATAACGATACCCTCCTGGTATTTATACAAGGGTGCATGAAACCAGAATTAAAATTTCATGTTATAATTATAGAAATCTAGTAGCATCCTGTTATACTGAGAATTCCTCTGTGACTTTATGCATTGGGTACCATTGCTCTTACACGCTTTCTCAATTTTAGGGACAACTTTAAGTCTTGCACTAATAGTAGAGTGTCAATCAACCAACACCTCTACCAAAAAGTAGTGAAAATTAAAGTTTTATATCCTTAAAAATCAGATAACATTGCATTTTCTAGATATGGAGACACAGAGTGTCCAAAGGCAGTGAAACTACTCCCACCACCATGTTTTCTGGCTTTTTCTGCTTATTTCCATTAAAATAAAGACCTCTTATTACAAGGAATGCATTAATATAAAAATTAAAGTATAATATTAAAATCAACAAAGACTGTGAAACAACTGAAGTAGTTGAAAGTTCTCATAGGAGAAGCGAATGACACACACGCTAGGTCACTAAGCAGTCTGATCTTCCAAATCCCTCAAGAAACACTGAAGCTATCCAGGGAATGCTTAGAAAAAGAGAAGACTTATGGTAGAGGTTAAATACCTTCATCCAGCAAAGACAGAAAACTCAGGCTAGGCTTTCAAGATAAATAGGTGGATCTTTCAGGGAGTAATTTAAGAAGTTTCATAGTGCTCACAACAGTGACATCAATAGTCAGGCAGTAGGGTAAGGGGGAGTGGTGGGAACAATAATACTATACCAATTCTATCTGAAAAAATGTCCCCAATTACCTAGTTTGAGATTTGCCATTCTTGAAAAGACAAGGAATATAAAGCAGCAAGGCACAGCCATTTTTTTTTCCCAGAGTACCACCCAAATTCACAAAGTTTCAGACCACATAGGCCTAAGTCATCAGGCTCTTTTGTCCTTGGTCTTAATTTTTTTATTTGTTGTTGGTCTTATTCAGCTCCTGCAAAATATAGAACTGATTCTGTAATCCCTCTAGCAGTCCTCCAATAAATTGGGATGACTTCAGGATGCCTTGACCTAACTGGGAAGCTGAAATGTCTTACAACCAATCCAAATACACAGAATCTTCCCAACGAAGGGTAAACTAATATCAGACACTAAAGTCAAGTCAATGATTGACTGGAGCTAATGAATGAAGCTAGTGAAAACCATATCAGTCATACACTAGTCTCAGATTGTTTATTCATGCTATTAGCATTGCATTATTGTCCCCTGTATTTATAGTATTGTACAACATATAATGTTCCATACAGCACACTGATATTGCGTATTCAGTTACTATCCTTCCAGTGCCTGACGTCCTATACACCACAGCATTCCATGTTCAGCCTCCAACAACCTTGAATCCCTCCCATCTTGAATACCATCCAGGAGTTTTAGTCATTAAAAGCACTAATCAAAAGGCAAACACATTCATAAGTAACATCATCTCAAAGAACCCACAAATAGCATTTGTCAAAGCCCAAAAGAATAATATCTAAGAAAACAATGTTTTCACTTATTTCACTTTCTAATAATGGATAATATTTATGCTGCTAATAACTGGAGATTGCCAATGGCATTTAAAGTATTCTGAGGGTGATTAAAAAAGTATCTAAAATTATTTTGATTCATAACCCTACCTATGTTCTCCTGTTTCTAAATGTGGAAAGTAGCAACAATAAGGACTGATAAGAGAGGGGAAATGTAGAGGATTCAAGTAAGGTTAAAATAAACTTAATAGGGAAATCCCTGGCAGTCCAGGGGTTAAGACTTGATGTTTTCACTGCCGTGGCCCAGGTTCAATCCCTGTTCAGGGAACTAAGATCCCACAAGCTACTCAGACAATAAATAAATAAACAAACGTAATAGTTTTTAAGTATGGATGCGTTTGTTTTGAACTATCTTTTGCTATCTAATCAGACACAAAATAAAACATTGGACAAAATTATCTAACTAGTTTACACCAAATGGTTGGAATAGTCGGAACCCTGAATACAGAACATGGCTTTGGTGTGCAAATTGCCAATCAATAAATGGAATAAGCCCTGTAAGTGGGATTCACTGAAACTACATATGTTGTATAGAACTTCTAAGGTGTGCATTGTCTAATGCAATAGCCACTGACAACAAATGAGTATCGAATACTTGGAATGTGACTGGTTCAACTGAGAAAGTAAGTTTTTCATTTAATTTTAATTAATCTAAATTAAATTTTAATTGATAATTTAACTATTAGAAACCTTTCAAGTATGTTTGAAACAATGTTGGCACATGAATCTACTTTTGCAAGTATTGATTTTATGAAATACAAGTTTATCTTAAGTATTTCTAATGAAAATTTGTCATTCTGATTGTGATGTGATCTGAATGTAAAATATTCACTAAAATTTGATGACTTCATACAAAAAAAAGAATGTAAAATATATCAATAATTTTCATGTTAATTACATGTCAAAATTATAGCATATTAGGTTAAATTTATTATTAAAATAATTTCATTTGTTTCTTTTCATTTTTTATGCGATTACTAGGAATTTTTAAATTACATTTGTGGCTCACATTATATGTCTGTTGAATAATGCAGATTTAGAGCATAATAATATTACTGCAATGGAGGCATTCCCCTTCGTGTTTAGCACAGCATCATGCTCATAATTGACTCTCAGTGAATACATGTTGTCTAAATAAAAATTGTCCATGTATTAGGGCAAATGTTTCTTGTGATACTTTCCAAAAAAAATAATTTAAAAATGAGTTTCTTTTTTACCAGAAAGATTGTTTTGGAGACAGTTCAGGCAATGAGAGAAATGAAAACATTTTATTCCTCCTCTTTCTCAGAGAACCCACAATTATTTGACAGAGGTCAAATCAAATAATCACATTTTTAGCAAGTCCCCTCAGTGCTCCCAAGCATCTACTCGATTAAGCACCCCTTCTAGTTGGTGTTTTTCCCACCAAACTCATCATGGCTGCATCAAAATTATCAAAGTTCCAAGGAACTCTCTTATAACTCTAAGAAGCTATAGAGAAATAATAGATAAATGAGGCTAAAAGCATAGTTGCTTGCATTACATAAAATTAGTTGAGTCCTGGTTTTCCCAAACATAGACAATGAAAAAGTTATTTAACCTCTATAATCCTCACCCACAAATGAGGATTGATAATAGTAACCACCAGTTAGGATTGATTTGTTTTAAAACAAAAAATATACATTAAATAGTTTAGTGCTTGAAACATATTAGGAACTCAACATATGGTGGTTGGATGATGCTGACGATTAATTATCATTATTGTTATTACTACAACTATACTACCTCTTTCCAGCAATTTCAGGAAATTCGAACATCTTCTTAAGTAATCTTTATTTTGGTGGTTCCCAGCTTTTCCAGGAAAAAAAGTATCTTTTAGCTTTAATTTCTTAGTTTTCCTGCATGGAATTATCAATCACTCTGCTGGCACTGTAGGGCCATAAACATAAGGAGAACTAAAATTGTATTACACAATCTAATGGGTTTCAGGAATAAGCACTAATATTTCACCTTTTTCTAAGAAAGCTGAGAGAACCACGGTAGGTATTTTTAGATACCCTATGCTGACAAAAATTGACTGTAGCTAGATAGGATAACGCCATATGCACTTGTTTCAATCATGATCAGGTCATTTAAAGTCCAAGGGTTACCATAACTAAGGATGTCACATGATTATTTTATATTTAAAGCAACTAGGCAGCTCATAAACCAAGGCTGCCTTACTACTTACCCACTGTAGACACAGTGCCTAAGACCCACAACACTTTTTAGGGCCCCACAAAAATGTTTTAATTTCTTTTAAAATCAGAAGAAAAAAAAAATAAACTTTTAGGTTAAAGAAAATTTTGCTATATAATATTAATTTATTCATCTTTAGACCAACACAGTCATAAAATATAATTTTTAATATTTTATGGAGGAAGGGGCCCACAAAGGCAAAGGTTCTCAGTCATAATATAGCCCTGCCAGGTAACCAGAAGTAAACAAGATGAGACTTAGTGATGCAACACCACTCTGCACATTAGGAATCACAGGTAGACGGGTTGCATAGGCCTTTACTGCCAGCAGAGCAACATGAAAGAACAATATGTTTACATGACGGGCAGATGGCCATAGGAGTAATCATTGAGTGAATGGGGAGCTAATACTACAAAGGAGTGTTTTGACAGTTCTATATCTGGCTGTAAGCCATCCATAAGCCTTCAAATTCACCAACAGGCCACACACATCACAGAGAAGCTGGCCCCTAGTATCTTGGCATCATTTTCAGCCTTAGAATTGCCCTATTTTACCCTAGGCATCTTGACCTCACCTGATACCTCAGGCTTGGGACTGTATAATTAGACTTCCTTGTTATGGCTTTGCCTCTATCTTCAGCCTGCTGAATGATGAACATTGCTATGTCCTAGGCTATGACTTTTGCATGTCTGCTTCACAAAGGTTCTCCCTCTCGCCGTGCTACCTCACACCATCCTAGGGCCATTCTGCCCACTCTGCTCCTCAGATTCCGTCACCAAACTTTTATGCCCTCCAAAGCCTTCAAGAAAGTAAATTTATACAGTATGTCCTATCACCTAGGAGCCAGACAGATATGATTTGGGGTTTCTAATTCAGCTAGATGGCCTTCAACCTTAATGTCTTTGGTACACAGTTTACTCAGCTGTAACATGGAGATAACGGGCAGCACTCCTAATTGACTCACCCATGTCCCTTGCAAGTGGGAAGCAGGCAGCATGTTTAATAAATGGTACCTTTTTCACTTCTGCTTCATATATACAGATATTTGATTACCTATTACGTACATATATTGTTCTACATACTAAAGATACACAGGTGATCAAAATAGAGTTCTCGCCTTCAGAAAACATATACTAATGTATGGAGACAGACAACAAACAAATCAGTAAACAGCATGTCAGATAATCAGAAGATGACACTTGTTACAAAGAAAGATAAAATGAAGAGATAATGACTGGGGTGTGTATAATTCTATTATATAAGAAGTTTAAAGAAGGTGACATTTGAACAGATTCCTAAAGAGTTAATTGAAAGCCATATACATATCCAAGGAAAGAACCTTCCAGAATGAAGGAGTGATAAGTAGAAAAACACTGAAGAAGGTACATGTTTGTCATGTTTGAAGAACAGCAAAAGCTGGAGAAGTCACTTTTTTAAGCCCAAATGCTGGTAGTGAAGATTACTGTACTTTCAGCCACCACTGTTCTATCCATGAGCAATAATACACAGTTGACCCTTGAACAACACAGGTTTGAACTGTGCAGGTCCACTTATACATTTTTCAAAACTAAATACTATGGTAAAACATTATCCATGTTGGTTGAATTGAAAGATATGGAACTGTGGGTTCGGGGGGCCAATTATAAAGTTATACTAGGATGTTCCATTGTGAAGGGTCAGCACCCCAACCCCCATGTCTTTCAAAGGTCAACTGTAGTTCATTCCCCACTTGGAATGGGAAGCAGGAGAGAGACTGATCATGATGCAAGATTGGGAAGCTCTGTGGTCAGGTCTGGCAGTGCGTTTTCAATTTCAACTCAACAAACATTTCTTAAATACATGCAACACTCTACTAGCCTCTAAAAGAGGATAAAGTTATAGAAGGTCACTGATACCAAAGACTTCATTTTGTCTGAAAAGCTGTGTATATTCAGAACTTCCTAAACACCACTTTACATGTAACTACAAAACCCCTTCAAAGAAAAATAAAATTATTTTTGGACTTTCCACCATTTTGGTTCAGCTATCCCACACCACTTCTCCCTAATTAGTGCAGATAATTGAAAGTTAACTTTATTTTCAAAGCAGAGAAGAACTAATTGGTCCACCAGCTGGGAAATGGAGTGTTTGCAGATTGTAATCTTAATGGTCACTTAAAGACCAGAAGGGACCCAAAAATGTCATTTAATCCATCTCTCTTCCTGCAAGCAGGATACATCTCTACTTTGCCCAGGCAGACAGGGCTCATTGCTTCGCATCCATCTCAATTAATGTGCTTCACCAAGTTTCATGACAAACTATATGTGTCCATCTCTTAACAGGGTTATTACACTGCATGGTAATTTTGCATATTTGAAATTTTTCATCTCTACTCATTTAAAAAACATACTCATATTAACATAGTAATTAACATATAATCATAGTAATAACTGCAAAAGAACTCTTCCAAATGACGATATTTACTATCTGTTTTTTTTGAGTAAGTAGAAATTTTTAAGGGCAAGTGGTTGTTATTGTCTTAGGCTTTGTAGAACTGGTCACACATTTTTATTTTTGGATTAAAAACTATAAGAAGGCAGTAAGTCCCTTTCCTGTTATTAAGGCTAAGCAAAGCAAACATTATTTTAACCTTTCTTGTGTTTCTGGCTCACAGTTACTCCACCATTTTACTGGACTTACTCTTGCATTGCCCAGTGTTGAGCGTTTGTACTTTTTTTTCTCCTACATCTGTTTTTCCTCAAACTCTTAAGTTTCTGCACTTCTGTTTAACTTTCATTTTCCTCTGTGACTTTTTTCTCTGCTCCATTGTTTTTGTTGACCTATATCAGCTTGCAGTATCTTCACATTTTTGTTTTTACTCACTTTTTAAAATATATGCCATATATATATATATATATATATATATATATATATATATATATATATATATATATATATATCTTGTTTTCCTTTTCCTCTTTTAGTTTCCATCACTTTTTAAATTCCTACTTTCTCTCCTGCCCTGGTAAATGCAAGTCTCATGCCACTTTGAAATACAACTATAGTCCTATCACTTTTCCATGATGTGATCAAGCCTTGGGCTCTCTGTCAGTTTGTTAAATAATCAAGTAAATTGGGCAGAAGAAGCAGAAGAGACAACATTCAAGTCTAGGATCTCATGTTAGCTACTGAATTACAAAGTTAAGAAGTACTGAAATCATACAACTGCACACTTTCATTCTACCTTTTATCTATAGCATCTAGGGAGAAAAAAGGGTTAGTACCAATATCACTTATCAAAATGAGAGAAAATTTTACTTCCATTTAAAAAACTATTTTATGATGTTTAGGTAGCATTTTTATAACTATTGATTTAGAAAAAATATGAACTTTGCGATGTAATTCAGATTTGCAATATACTGGCCAGTCTTAGCAGTGGCCCAATGGATCAAACAGATCAATTTGCCCCTAGGAGCACAAGCAGAACCCAGCCCAACTCATCTCTTCTCCTACCTTATTAGTATTTCTTATTTGACATGCCTCTGAATTAATAACTGACCCAGCTACACACAGCCTTTCACCATATATTTCATCATCTCAGCTCCCCAAATGAAATTTATAGTGTCTCATTAACTAGAAAAGCTTAAGTTGATAATAATAATTTTTTTAATTTTCTACTTTTAAGGTTACAACTTTTAAGGTTACTTTCCATTTATAATATTATAATATTTCCATTACAATATTACAAAATATTGGCTATATTCCTCATGTTGTACAATACATCCTTGGGTCTATCTTACACCCAATAATAGTATGTACCTCCAATTCCCCCAAGCCTATGTTGCCCCTCTCCCTCCCACTGGTAACCACTAGTTTGTCCTCTGTATCTATGAGTATGTTTCTGTTTTGTCATACTCACTAGTTTGTTGTATTTTTTAGATTCCACATATAACTGATATCATACAGTATTTGCCTTTCTCTGTCCGACTCATTTCAATTAGCATAATGCCCTCCAAGTCCATCCTGCAAATTTCACAATTTCATTTTTTTATGGCTGAGTAGTATTCCATTGTATACATACCACATCTTCTTTATCCATTCATCTGTTGACAGACACTTAGGTTGTTTCCATGTCTTGGCAGTTGTAAATAATGCTGCTATGAACATTTGAGGTGCATGTATCTTTTGAATTACTGTTTTTGGTTTTTTCAGATATATACCCAGGATTGGAATTGCTGGGTCATATTGTAGTTCTATTCTCAGTTTTTTCAGAAACTGCCATACTGTTTTCCACAGTGGCTGCACCAATTTACATTTCCCCTCACAGTGTACAAGGGTTCCTTTTTCTCCACATCCTCACCAACACTTGTTATTTGTAGACTTTTTGATGATAGCTATTCTGACAGGCGTGAGGTGATATCTCATTGTGGTTTTGATTTGCATTTCTCTGATGATTAGTGATGTTGAATATCTTTTCATGTGCCTTTTGGCCATCTGTATGTGTTCTTTGGAAAAATGTCTATTCAAGTCTTCTGTCCATTTTTTTAATTGGTATTTTTGGGGGTTTTTTGATGTTGAGTTATACGAGCTGTTTATGTATTTTGGATATTAACCCCTTATCAGTCATATCATTTGCAAATATTTTCTCCCATTCAGTATGTTGTCTTTTTGTTTTGTGGGTGGCTTCCTTTGCTGTGCAAAAACTTTTAAGTTTAATTAGGTCCCATTTGCTTATATTTGCTTTTATTTCCTTTACTTTAAGAGACACATCCAAAAAACTGTTGCTTCGATTTATGTCAGAGTATTCTGCCTATGTTGTCCTCTAGGAGTGTTAAAAGTATCTGGTCTTACATTTAGCTCTTTAATCCATTTTGAGTTTATTTTTGTATATGACGTTAGAGAATGTTCTAAGTTCATCCTTTTACATGTAGCTGTCCAGTTTTCCCAGCACCACTTTTTGAAGAGACTGTCTTCCTCCCTCATATATTCTTGCCTCCATTGTCATAGATTAATTGACCATAAATGTGTGGGTTTATTTCGGGGCTCTCTGTCCTGTTCCATTGATCTATGTGCCTGGTTTTGTGCCAGTACCACACTGTTTTGATTACTGTAGCTTTGTAGTATGGTCTGAAGTCAGGGAGTGTGATTCCTCCAGCTCTGTTCTTCTTTCTCAAGATTATTTTAGCTATTCAGGGTCTTCTGTGTTTCCATACAAATTTTTAAATTATTTGCTCTAGTTCTGTGAAAAATGTCATTGGTATTTTGATAGGAACTGCATTGAATCTGTAGATTGCCTTAAGTAGTATTTTAACAATATCAATTCCTCCAATCCAAGAATATGGTATATCTTTCCATCTATTTGTGTTGTCTTCAATTTCTTTCATCAGTGTCTTATTATTTTCAGAGTACAGGTCTTTTGCCTCCTGAGGTAAGTTTATTCCTAGGTATTTTTTTTAATGTTATGGTAAACGGGATTGTTTCCTTAATTTCTCTTTCTGATATTTCATTGTTAGTGTGTAGAAATGCAACACATTTCTATATATTAATTTCATATCCTGCAACTTTACTAAATTCATTGATGAGCTCTAGTAGTTTTCTGGTAGTGTCTTTAGGATTTTCTGCATATAGTATCATGTCAGTTGCAAAGAGTGACAGTTTTACCTCTTCCTTTCCAATTTGGATTCCTTTTATTTCTTTTTCTTCTCTGATTACTGTGGCTAGGACTTCCAAAACTATTGATATGTTGAATAAAAGTGACAAGAGTAGACATCCTTGTTTTGTTCGTGATCTTAGAGGGAATACTTTCAGCTTTACACCATTGAGTATGACGTTAGCTGTGGGTTTGTCATGTATGACCTTTATTGTGTTGAGTTAAGTTCCCTCTATGCCCACTTTCTGGAGAGTTTTTTTCATAAATGGATGTTGAATTTTATTAAAAGCGTTTTCTGCATCTACTGAGATGATCATATGGTTTTTATTCTTCAGTGTGTTACTGTGGTGTAATACATTGATTGATTTGCAAATTTTGAATCTTGCAACCCTGGAATCAATCCCACTTGTTCATGGTTATGATCCTTTTAATGTAGTGTCAGATTCAATTTGCTAATATTTCGCTGAGGATTTTTGCATCTATGTTCATCAGTGATATTGGCCTATAATTTTCTTTTTTGTGTGATATCTTTGTCTGATTTTGATATCAGGATGATGGTGACCTCATAGAATGAGTTCAGTAGTGTTCTTTCCTCTGCAATTTTTCGGAAGAGTTTCAGAAGAATAGGTGTTATCTCTTCTTTGAATGTTTGGTAGAATTCACCAGTGAAGGCATATAGTCCTGGACTTTTGTTTGTTGGGAGTTTTTAAATTATTGATTCAAATTCAGTACTGGTCTGTTAACATTTTCTATTTCTTCCTGGTTCAGTCTTGGGAGATAGTACCTTTCTAAGAATTTGTCCATTTCTTCTAGGTTGTCCATTTTATTGGCCTATAGTTGCTTGCAGTAGTCTCATATGATCATTTGTTTTTCTGTGGTGTTAGTTGTAACTCCTCCTTCTTCATTTCTGATTTTACTGATTTGGGCCCTCTCTCTTTTTTTTCTCTTGTTAAGTCTGGCTAAAGGTTTATCTTTTTTTTTTTTTTTTTAAGAACCAGCTTTTAGTTTCATTGATCTTTTCTATTGTTTTTTAGTCTCTTTTTCACTGATTTCTGCTCTGATCTTTACGATTTCTTTCCCTCTACCAACTTTGGGTTTTCCTTGTTCTTCTTTCTCTAGTTCCTTTAGGTGTAAAGTTAGGTTATTTATTGGAGATTTTTCTTGTTTTCTGAGGTAAGGTTGTATTGCTATAAACGTCCCTCTTAAAACTGTTTTTGCTGCATCCCATAGGTTTTGGATCATCATGTTTTTGTTTTCATTTGTCTGTAGGTATTTTTTTATTTCCTCTTTGACTTCCTCAGTGATCCATTTGTTGTTTAGTAGCTAATTACCTGACTTTGAAGTAGGGAGATTATTCTGTATTTTCCACGTGGGCTCAATATGATCACAAGGTCTTGGAAGGAGACAGGAAGAAGGAAGAGGAGTCAGAGTCATTCAATGTGAGAAGGACTCATCCTGTCATTGCTGGCTCTGAAGAGGGAGAAAGGGACCAGCCTCAAGTCAAGAAATGTGGGGCAGCCTCTAGAAGCTGGAAAAGGCAAGGAAACAGATTCTCCCCTAGGGCCTCCAGAAGGAATACAGCCCTGCTGACACACAGTGAAACCCATTTCAGACTTCAGAATTTTGAGATGATTATCTTCTTATGGCAAAAATTATATTTAAAAATCTTACATTTAAAAATATTTTGATTATCATCTAGATATTACATTGTCTAAATAGCTTCATCATGTAAGGAAATGTTATCATAAGCATTAAAATTTCTAAATAATTAAAGCATTAAACATTTGAAATAATTACTATAGATGTACATTTCATTCTAAAATAGCCCTGATATTCTCTTCTCTAATTTACTCTTATATTCTTTTTGATGGGACTGTTTTAATCCTAAACACGATATTGGAATTTCTGAAATATCAGACTGGTTTCCACACAACAGAACTTTTAAAGTTAAGCCAGTAATATTTGGATTATGTGAATGAAGTTTTAAAATCATGCTAGGTAAAGTCTCTGACAAAACTACTATTTGAATGTTGAAATTTTTTGGAACTCTATAGCTATTTTTCTACTTTTCTCCTCTAGTCAGAAACATTTATATCTTCTATGTGTGTGATATTAGACAAGCTACTTAGCTCCTGCACCTCAGTGTGTAAGACAAGATTATTTATGATTCTATAATACTATGACTTTAAAATGTGCATAGGGGCTTCCCTGGTGGCGCAGTGGTTGAGAGTCCGCCTGCCGATGCAGGGGACGCGGGTTCGTGCCCTGGTCCGGGAAGATCCCGCATGCCGCGGAGTGGCTGGGCCCGTGAGCCATGGCCGCTGAGCCTGCGCATCCGGAGCCTGTGCTCCGCAACGGGAGAGGCCACAACAGTGAGAGGCCCGCATACCAAAAAAAAAAGAAAAGAAAAAAAATGTGCATAGAAGTTTGGTAAGAATGGTGAGGACTAGAAAAGCATTACAAACATTTCCTATCCACAGACAAGCTTAAAATGTTAAGCTTGTTAACATCAAGCTTTAGTTTAACAAGCTTAAGTTTGTTAAAATCCAACTTAAAATTACAGCTATCAAAATTTAATTACCAATATCAATCAGACAGTCATTAGGAAATGCTCAACTTCATTTCCACACATACCATAGAGATGCATGACTCCCCTAAAATACCATCCCTTAAATTCTTCCTATTGTCTCAACTGCTACCCCAGGATTTTTCAAGTGTTTAACGTTACTGATAAAATAAAAACTGAAGAGACTTAGACCTGTCATTTAGAAGGTTAAGGATCCTAGGGGAAAAAGAATGAAATCTCTAGAGATTTCTGGCAGAGAAAATGCGAACAACAATTCATCCACAACTTTTCATCTTTCCATTGCATCTTCTCTGAAGTCTTCAGCCTTCCCAGAACTTCAGCCATAAGCTATGAGGAGAAGCACTATCTGTGGGTACAGCTGGGAATATCCACACTTTCAATGACCAGAGACCAAATATTCATCTTAACAGTTTTCATAAATCCTATGCCACCTTTCTGATTTATCTTGAAAACTGTCAAGCTTAGCTGAAGATATACCAGCATTGACCATCACTTACTAACCTCTTGAATAGCTTCTCAATAGAAAAATAGAGTCTCCTTTAAAAAATATTAGAGTTATATTTGAACTTCTGATTCTCCTTTCAAAGCTGTTCCATGTATTACAGATTCGTGTTATCTTAGTATAGTACATGATTTTCTTTCCTTGAAAAAATCAAAATGCTGTCCCTTGGCAGACCGTCTTATTGTGTAAACTTGCCACTGAGCTATTTTGCATCTCATTACGCAGTCTGATTTGCCAATAGGTAATCACAGTCATCATTGACTTAACTCCATTCTCACAGCATTGTAACAGCAAAACGAGGAGTCTAATGGCATCACTTATACGGAATTCATTACAATAGAAGTGGATATCACATTGTTACACTCCTCTATTCACATGTATGCATTTATTTCTCCAGGCTTTCACGCCTGAAATAAATTTACTGGAATCCCAGCCTCTACTATACGTTAAGCCTACAATTCAAGAACAGCCGGGCCAAGGACACAGTGTTCCATCTTTACAATCAAATACAGATTTCCCATTAAAAGGAAAATTCTCTATTTCAAAAGATTTAATAGTATGGTCCTTTAAAAATAATTCCAGATGGCTAAATATTAGGATTGCAAATATCCTACTATAATAAATATTTTTGCTTTATTGTATTTTGTAGAAAATTTCAGACACTAGAGGTTTACCTCTTAATGTTTTCTTTTAAGAGATAGGTTGAGTTTAGGAGTTATACTGCATTTTCTTATATTATTTATTTCAGCTACATTTGTACCTATTCAAGATGATCTCACTCTTATTGACACATTTTCTGTGATTGATTATGCAAAACATGTTGATATTTTCCTACACTGTTTTGCTACTTTTTGTATCAACTTGGCCATCTTTTCTCACTTGCAACCCTGCCCTCTTTTCTTTGAAGTCTCTGTCTACTTAAATTAAAAATAAACCTCATTGAGCCTAATGGCTTATTATGTCATGAGGAAAAAAATCCAGATACAACAGTGATTAAGAACATAACCTTTAACTGAAATGAATATTTCCAAAATAAACAACACTGAGCAAATATTTCCCAATAGCCTATAGAGAGCTCATGTATAACACAGCAACAATGTTTTTATTGCTCCCACATCTTATTTCATAGGAAATATCTCCAAACAGTGCTCAAATACCATATTAACATACAGTTTTCTATGACATTCAAGTAACTGAATAATGAGTTGAAATCCTTGGCCCCAGCTTCTGCAGATTGAATTCACGTGACTATAAGTCAGATTACTTGCCACTAGATGGCTCTGTTTTTAGTCACTCTGAGATAATATATGCCCTATAATTAGAAATCTACAGTGCTAGCATAGGCATTGATGGCTAAAATTCCGGGGCGGGGGGGCGGGGAAGGGAGTACACAAACTATGTAATGCAATAAATTTTTAGATTTCATTTAAGGTATTATTTTGGAATTATACTTCTGAAGTAGCTAAATGTCTGTAATACATATATAGAAATGATACAAGAAAAAAATAGGAAAAAAAATTCTATATACATCTTAATATGATTTCTGTCACTGAAATGCATAAATTCTTCATCTCATGTAAGTTAAGCCTGCTGGCATCCACCTTATTTTAAAATTAATTTTAAAGTGTGGCTAGTACATTCCCTTAAATGGCTTGGCTGTCCGTGGTTCGTGCCTCTGTGTAGCCCCCTAGGCTTTTTGGTGTGTCTTCCACCAGTCACTGTGTTTCTTCCAAAGGCCTATGGAGTCTGATTCACCAGGGCTCATTCTCCTTTTTTCCTACCATAATATGAACTGTTAAATTTTTCTGCTTAAGCTAGAAAAACATGAATATCAGTCAGTCAAATTGCTAATAGCAATTGCTGGCAGAATAAGTGATGGAAGATTTCATTTGGAATGCCATTTCCTAAACTACCTGCTCAACTGAAAATAGTGACAAAGTGAGAACTGTAACTCTCTTCCTCTAGCACTGTCTTCTATAATTTGAAAAGTAAATAGTAATCTAAAACTGTGTCCTAGATATTTGCACTTTATGAGGAGTGGCTCCAGAATATTGACATGTTCAAGCCGTACTAATGAATTATTATGTCTAAGACTCTGGGGATCCTGAAAATACCATTATTAGGACCACATTGTAAAAATGTAAACACTCCTTCCACAAAATCCCTACGGTTGTACAGTTACACAACTACCATGGCTCTTGGTCTAATTTTATAATTTTATATAGGGACAAACTGAGAGGTCCCTCAGATGGGCGTCATTTACTACCCCTGTCCTCTTTCATGCTACCTGGATTTCTCCCAGGTTCTGGGGAGATATTCTGACCCTGAATTACATCACCACATGGTTTGCAGTAAAATCTGGAACTTAAGTAGCCTGCTTAGTAGTTTTCCTTCTTTGGGATGTAGCCTTGTTCTTCTCACTGCCAGCTGACTGTGCAAAGAGTGTGTGTGACTGTGAAAAGCAGGACAACAGCACAGGTCAGCCACAGAACACAAGACAGCTGACTCCTCAGGCAGGAAAGGACTACACAGTTGTTTAATTGACTTTTGTGTAGTTTTTCGGTGGGAGTTTTTTGGGGCATTCATTCAAAATGACTACTTAGTCCAACTTAAAATATAAAATTTCCAGTTATACCCATACCCCCAAAAAAGTTTTTTTCAATGGTTTGTCATAAACGAATGAAATATGTTTCCATCTCATTCAAGTTTCTATAGGAAAAACACCTAAAAATACAAAATTGTTTTCTTCCATCCTGCTAGTTGAAAAGCACATTTCCCCAGGGGTGGGTATTTTTTAAATAAGGCAGGAGAGTGAAAGTAGGAAAAAGGATTGGCAGTTGTCCTCCCGTGTTCAGATCTAGCTCTGGAATCCTTGACAGTAACCAAAGAGTGTTTGAAACATTCTGAAAAATGGTATCCGGTGAGTTCTACATGAGATAAACTATCTCCCTAAGTAAGGGTCAACATTTTTTCATTCTACTGAAAAGAATCTCTAAGTGTATTTCTAAATACTTTAAATTAGCAAGTATTTTTGAATGCTTGTTACAAAGATTCCAAGCTCTGAGAATGATACAAATATATGTATATGTATATGTATACGTGTGTATATATACTAACACCCATGTATATGTATATGTATATATTATAGTCACTGGATTCATGAGACTCTCACAATTTTGTTAAGGAAACAAGATTTATAAATATATGAAACTATTAAAAGCACAACAAAGAAGTTCTTAATATATATATATAATAAGTAACATTCAGGGTAATTTACAGCCACCTTCCCATCCTCATCACCAGTTGTCCTGATTCTGCATCAAAAGATCCAGGGACCTGACTGGCCAAGAAAAGACTCTCTTAGGTAGATAGGGAGGGGGACCTGTAGGATAGGACAGTACAGTCATGTTAATGAATATTGTCCCATTTCCTGGTGCACAATTGTATAAGAAAGAGAGAACCAAAGGGTTTCATTGCATATAATATATTGTGGCCATTTGAGCTTCAAGTCCTTAATGAAGTAACACAGAAAAAAAATTTTAAGGGTATGGAATAGAAAGGAAACTAAGGAAATCAAAGCAGAGGTTAGAGTTATTCAAAAATGACAGTTATTAGATAGTAACAAGTACCAATTATTGAGGAGTGTGCACTTACTAGGTCCTTTAGGTAGGTCATGTCTAATCCTTATAGCAACTTTTAGAGTTTGCAATTCTTTACTTATATCTAACTGATGAAGAAACCAAAGCTTCAAGGGTTTAAGTAATCTTTCTGAAGTTTCACAGCTAGGGAAAGTGGATAAACTGGGATTCAAGTCAGATGCACCTGAAAAACCCACAGTTTTTCAACTCTGCCAAGTTTCTCCAAACCCACTCCATGTGGGCCTTGAATCCATGAGATGCATGCACATGTCAAGTGCAACAGGTATCACAGTAAGAGATGCAGTGTAGCAAACCTTCAGCAAGCGTGTATCAGATCCCTGTTAGGGCCAGGCACTGTGCTCAATGCTACATGTACAAGAGTGAAGAGGCAGATGCCATCCCTGCCTATATAGTGGGGAGTCTTGAAAATGTGATCTGGAACAGATGCAAGATAAGAGGGACTCGCATCATCTCACAATCAGAGATGCTTTCCTACAAGATGTCAAAAGCAGCACTAGAAGGTTAAGTTATATAAACTATTCCCAAAGAGCAAAAGGTGCAATAGAAGAATATAGCAGAATGTAATAATAATAATGACAACAATCAAAATTTACTGAGTGATTACTAGGTGCCAAGTACTCTTTTACACATTTAACATATGTTAATTCATTTAATGTAAAAAAGATGAGAGCCATTTGTAGGCTAAGAGCAGGAAGCTGTATGGCATCAAAACTGATTATCTCTTCAGGCCATTTTTAACCTCAATAAACTGCATGGCTTGGTCTCAATCTACTTCAATACCTACATGTCATCTCTGCCAAAATCATCATTTGGCAGACAATTTTCAGTATTGAGACAAATAGCAAAAAAGAAAACTCCGCTCAACAGCCAATTCATTTGCTTGGGGGAGCATATTTTGCAGCCCTTTGAGAAGTTACCTCTTCCAAGCCTCAACCTATTCTTGTTGGCATGGAGTTGTCCTTATGAATGGTTATTTCTCCAGTCCAAGTCTGTGCCAGGTAACATGGACCCTCTACTAGGTAATAACTTATATAAGTCTCTTTAATATTCAAAATAAAATATTAACTTTTCTGCATTTATGCCTCATATCTAAACTATATGTCTTGCTTTGCAATCAAGAACATAGACCTTCTATACTTCAAGATCCTTCAGTGGCCCTAGACTCAAATTGACTGCTAATAAAGGACCACATCAGATAACTTAATAGAAAAACGTACAAGATTTGAACAGACACTTAACAAAAGATAACATCCAAATGGCTTACAAACGTATAAAAAGACATTCAACTTTATTAGTCACCAGGGAAATAGAAACTAAAATCACCATAAGATACTACTTTATACCTACCAAAAGGGCTAAAGACTGTCAGTACCAAGGGTTTGCAAGGACGAGAAGCAAATGGAACTTTTATACACTGCAGGCAGAAATGGAAATTGAAAAACTCCTTGGCAGTATGTATTAAAACTGAAGGTATTATATGCTATATTAAAGCAATTCCACTCTTAAATATATACCCAACAAAAATGTATACATGTATCACAAGAAGACACCTACAGAAATGTTCATAACAGCACTACTCATAATAGCCAAAAACTGGAAACTACCCACCCATAGGTCCAATAACAGTAAAATGCACCAATGAATTCTGTTTTATTCATATAATGGAAAACTACACAGCAATGACAATTAATGATCTACAACTACACTCAAAAACATGGATGAATCTCACAAACATAATATTGAGAGGAAGATGTCAGACACAGAGGTTACATACTTCCTGATTCCTTTTATAGAAAGTTCACACAGGAAAAACTAATATATACCATTAGAATTCAGAAGAGTGATTATTTTGAGAAGGAGGACCATGAATGCAAGGGGGCACAATAGGAACTGTGGGGGTCTACTGGTTAATATTCTGGTTTTTGATGGTCTTGGGGCTGATTACCTGGTGTGTTCACTTTGTAATAATTCACTGAGCTTATTAATGCTTATGATTTGTGCATACATATTTTTCCATATATAGATTACATTTTATTAAAACTTTATCAAACAAGCAGGAGGTAGGGAGAGATGTAGGAATATGATGTATGGATATGATGAATATTTCTCTGTCTTCAGCAAAATTTCTGCTAATATCAATGCCTCTAAATAACTTCATGTAGTAAATTTCTCTTAGACTATGTCATCAGAAAAAATATTTGTCTCTCATAAATACCTTTACATTTCATTTATTAGGAAGTTCAGAGCTGACATGGAACACCTCAATGCAGTAAAAATTTTCAGCATTTCTAACTCTCAAATTCAATATTTATATTACATCCTTTAACCCATTTTTTTTACACCTTTATTGGAGTATAATTGCTTTACAAGGTGTGTTGGTTTCTGCCTTATAACAAAGTGAATCAGCTATACATATACATATATACCCATATCTAGTCCCTCTTGCTTCTCCCTCCCACCCTCGCTATCCCACCCCTCTAGGTGGTCACAAAGCACCAAGCTGATCTCCCTGTGCTATGTGGCTACTTCCCACTAGCTATCTATTTTACCTTTGGTAGTGTATATATGTCCATGCCACTCTCTCACTTCATCCCAGCTTACCTTCCCCCTCCCGGTGTCCTCAAGTCCATTCTCTTCACCTGTGTCTTTATTCCTGTCCTGCCCCTAGGTTCTTCAGAACCTTTTTTTTTTTTTAGATTCCATATATATGTGTTAGCATACAGTATTTGTTTTTCTCTTTCTGACTTACTTCACTCTGTATGACAGACTCTAGGTCCATCCACTTCACTACAAATAACTCAATTACATTTCTTTTTATGGCTGAGTAATATTCCATTGTACATATGTGCCACATCTTCTTTATCCATTCATCTGTCGATGGGCACTTAGGTTGCTTCCATGTCCTGGCTATTGTAAATAGAGCTACAATGAATATTGTGATACATGACTCTTTTTGAATTATGGTTTTCTCAGGGTATACGCCCAGTAGTGGGATTGCTGGGTCATATGGTAGTTCTACTTTTAGTTTTTTAAGGAATCTCCATAGTGGCTGTATCAATTTACATTCCCACCAACAGTTCAAGAGGGTTCCCTTTTCTCCACACCCTCTCCAACATTTAATGTTTGTAGATCTTTGGATGATGGCCATTCTGACCGGTGTGAGGTGATACCTCACTGTAGCTTTGATTTGCATTTCTCTAATGATTAATGATGTTGAGCATTCTTTCATGTGTTCCTTGGCAATCTGTATATCTTCTTTGGAGAAATGTCTATTTAGGTCTTCTGCCTATTTTTGGATTGGTTTGTTTTTTCTGATATTGAGCTGCATGAGCTGCTTGTAAATTTCGGAGATTAATCCTTTGTCACTTGCTTCATTTGCAAATATTTTCTCCCATTCTGAGGGTTGTCTTTTCATCTTGTTTATGGTTTCCTTTGCTGTGCAAAAGCTTTTAGGTTTCATTAGGTCTCCTTTGTTTATTTTTGTTTTTATTTCCATTTCCCTTGGAGGTGGGTCAAAAAGGATCTTGCTGTGATTTATGTCATGGAGTGTTCTGCCTATGTTTTCCTCTAAGAGTTTTATAGTGTCTGACCTTACATTTAAGTCTTTAATCCATTTTGAGTTTACTTTTGTGTATGGTGTTAGGGAGTGTTCTAATTTCATTCTTTTCCATGAAGCTGTACAGTTTTCCCAGCACCACTTATTGAAGGGGCTGTCTTTTCTCCATTGTATATTCTTGCCTCCTTAGGAAAGATAAGGGGACCATATGTGCGTGGGTTTATCTCTGGGCTTTCTATCCTGTTCCATTGCTCTATATTTCTGCTTTTGTGTCAGTACCATACTGTCTTTTTTTTTTGGGGGGGGGGGGAATTTTATTTATTTATTTATTTTTATACAGCAGATTCTTATTAGTCATCAATTTTATACACATCAGTATATACACGTCAATCCCAATTGCCCAATTCATCACACCACCACCATAACCCATTTTTTTAATGTTTCCATTATATTCAGGTCTGTCCAAGCAGCTAGCATCCTCAAAACTTTTTGCAATTTGTAGAGGTATAAAAATCTACACTTGAGAGTAGTGAGGATAAATTAATGATCAATTATAATCCAAATTTATAGGTAGGTATTTTAAGTACATTCTTTATGAGTAATAATTTTTAAGCAAAAATCTACTAATCATTACATCCAAGTAAACAACTTTAACGTATTAAATGAAAATATTAAATGCAAGTAGACTATACTAATTATCTGGTCATTACACTGGGCGGTCTCATATTGAGATTATCTCTTATTTGGTAACGAGGAAAGGAGAATTTACATCATCTTCATCATGAGAGGTTAATGTTGTAAAACCCAGAAAGACATCCTCCAGACAAGAGGAAATTTATTATAATGAATGAACTTAAAATGTGTAGCCTAAAACTCTTCTTATATGAAAAATAAGAACAAATGTAACAAAACAAGTGGTGGCAAACCAATAAAGATGTTATTTGATGAGTTTACTATAAACTCCAAATAAAGGAAAACAGGAAAGAACTGATACAAAACAGAGAGAAGTATAAACTGAATAGACCTTATTTTCCTATTGTTTGTAAAAAGCAAATAAATGTCGAATTGTGTAACTGTAATGAAAATGAGTGAACATCAAATATTTCTAAAGGGGTTGTTTCAAAAAAAGCAAACTTAACTTTCAACTATTAATAACTGGAGCTTCCCAAAGGGATTCTTTGTTTTTAGGTCACTGTTGTTGTTGTTGTTATTGTTGTCTAAAATGTGGTGTGACAGACTTTCTTCATTAAGCAAAACAATATTATGTTCTTAATTCCTGTGCTTTCTGGTAAATAATGCACCAAATTCCTTTATTGATAATTTTTATTCCCTTAACTCAGTAGATTAGTCTTTTTTCCCTATTTTCTCTTCTCTTGCACATTAAATAATATTTCTAAAATAATAATAGGTAGATAATAACAATGAACACATATTGAGTGGTAATTGTAGGTCAGGCATTCTTTCAGACACATTATATATAATAATTCATTTAACCCCAGAGCAACCTGATAGGGGTAGGTGCTATCATCACCCCCATTTTAGTGATGAAGAAACTAAGGCACAGAGGATTTAAGTTATATCCCAAGGTTATCCAGCTAATGTGTTAAAATTCAAATACAGTAATACAAAAACACCATGCAGATTAATTATTCACCACATGATGAAAAGAATACGTAAAATACAAAAATGCAAAAGTTATGTCTACAGGAGGGTTTCTCTGGTGGTGCAGTGGTTAGGAATCTGCTTTCCAATACAGAGAACGTGGGATGGAGCACTGGTCCTGGAAGTTCCCATGTGCCACAGAGCAACTAAGCCCATACGCCACAATTACTGAGCCTGCGCTCTAGAGCCCACAGGCCACAACTACTGAGCCCACGCACCATAACTAATGAAGCCCACACACCTAGAGCCCATGCTCCACAACAAGAGAAGCCACGGCAATGGGAATTGCACGCACCACAATGAAGAGTAGCCCCCGCTCACTGCAACTAGAGAAAGGCCACATGCAGCAATGAAGACCCAATGCAGCCAAAAAAAAGTTGTCTATAGGAAAAACAACTTTCCAACAATGTTGAACTAATTTAACCCAGCATTATCTTCTTCCAAATTACCACTATTCACATAATAACAAATTACACATAAACAAATTACACTTTTCTGTTAGAACAGAAAAATCTCCTATGTTGCTACCTTGGAAGAGAATGGGGGCATTTTGTTTTGAAGATTATATCAGCTGAAAGGTTTTCCTTAAGCAGAAGTGAATATGGTAAAACTAATATTTTATAGTGTTGTGACCAACATTAAAAAAGTTTGAGAAACCTTCTCAAGGTTCCTTAGGGACCAAGTTCAAACAAGTAGCCCAACCTGCAAGGGTCTCCCCATCAATGAAACCAGTAGCATCTTCATTGGTAATCAATTGAGCAGACAAATAATATAATATAAAAATGGGTAGGTACCCTCTATATAAAAAGGAGTAAATACAGGCTGCCTGAAGATTATCCTTAGCATACCACTTCCTCACAGTCTAAGCAGATGATGAAATAAGCTTGCTAAAGAAGATGGTCAAGTTAACATCTGCAGACCTTCAGGAAGAGATTAGACAAAGCCTGGTAGGAATGATGGTGACTCATCCTAGAAAATACAGAGACCCACAGCAAGAGGTGATTATGTATACAAGATACACACACAAAGACAAATAGCGAAAAAAAAGCAAAACACTGCAAGACTGAGCAATTCATTTAAAAAAGAGAATTAATATTTAACTTTTTTAATTAAAGTAATAAAAATGGTTAAGTAAAACATAATGTTAAAAGAAATAATTTGTAAAACATATGCCTAAGAAATAGTATAATATTATTTGGAAAATTGTGATAACTAAAAAATGCACAATGTAAACCCTATAGTAACCATTAAATTAGAAGAACAAAGAAGTATATCTAAATTAGCCAACAAAGGAGATAAAATGGAAAACTGAAAGTATACTCAATCCATAAAAAGACAGTAAAGGAGGAAAAGAGAGACAAAAAAACAACATTTAGAACAACAGAAAAAATAAGAAAACTGTAGATTTGAACCTAAAAATATTAAAAAATTATATTAAAAGTAAATTGAATATTTGCATTTAATAATTAATAACTGTCTCCATTCAGAGACATGATCATATACATCAAAAATTATAAAGAACTTCACAAGAGTTCTTAGCACTAATAAGTAAAGTTAGCAAGGTGGCAGAATACATGGTCGACCTAGAAAAATCACTTGTTTCCATACACTAACAAAGAAAAATAGAGAAATAAAATTTGAAATATATATATAAAATAGCACATAAATGCCTGAAATATTTAGGTACAAATTTCAGAAAATATGTGCAAGAACTGCACACTGACAATGACAAAACACTGTTGAGAGAACTTAAAGAAGACCTAAATAAATGGAGAGATATACCATGTTCATGAATTTAAATACTGAAGCCTGTTAAGATGTCAGTTCACAAATTGATCTGAAGATTCAGCACAGTCTCATTCAACATTCCAGGAAAGTTGGCTGGGTTTTTTGGAGGGGTGTAAGTACTTGTTTTAGTTGGGAATTTTTTGTTTTGTTTTGTTTCGTTTTGCGGTACACAGGCCTCTCACTGTTGTGGCCTCTCCCGTTGCGGAGCACAGGCTCCCGACGCGCAGGCTCAGCGGCCATGGCTCACGGGCCCAGCCGCTCTGCGGCATGTGGGATCTTCCCGGACCGGGGCACGAACCTGTGTCCCCTGCATTGGCAGGCCGACTGTCAACCACTGCACCACCAGGGAAGCCCCATAGTTGGGTTTTTTTGATACTAATTAAAAGTTGATTCTATAATTTATATACAAATGCAATATACCTAAATCAACCAACGCATTTGTGTGTGTGTATGTGTTACAGCAATTCGGTCTTTTTTTTAATAGGTCTTTATTGGAGTATACTTGCTTCACAATACTGTGTTAGCTTCTGTTTACACCAAAGTGAATCAGCCATGTGCATACATATGTCCACATATCTCCTCCCTCTTGAGCCTCCCTCCCATCCTCCCTACCCCACCCCTCTAGGTCATAACAAAGCACTGAACTGATCTCCCTGTGCTATGCTGCTGCTCCCCACTACCTAAATATTTTACATTTGGTAATGTATACCTGTTGATGCTACTCTCACTTTACCCCAGCTTCCCCCTCCCTCCCCACATCACCAAGTCCATTCTCTATGTCTACATCTTTATTCCTGGCCTGCAATTAAGTTCATCAGTACCATTTTATTTTTAGATTCCATATTTATGCATTATCACACAGTATTTGTTTTCTCTTTCGTTTTTTTTTAATAGTTCATTATTTTATTTGATTTTTTTCGTTACATCTTTATTGGAGAATAATTGCTCCACAATGGTGTGTTAGCTTCTGCTTTACAACAAAGTGAATCAGGTATACATACACACATGTTCCCATATCTCTTCCCTCTTGCGTCTCCCTCCTTCCCATCCTCCCTATCCCACCCATCAAGGTGATCACAAAGCACTGAGCTGATCTCCCTGTGCTATGCGGCTGCTTCCCAATAGCTATCTATTTTACGTTTGGTAGTGTATATACGTCCATGCCACTCTCTCGCATTGTCACACCTTACCCTTCCCCCTCCCCATATCCTCAAGTCCATTCTCTAGTAGGTCTGTGTCTTTATTCCTGTCTTACCCCTAGGTTCTTCATGACATTTTTTTTTCTTAAATTCCATATACCTGTGTTAGCGTATGGTATTCGTCTTTCTCTATCTGACTTACTTCACTCTGTATGACAGACTCTAGGTCCATCCACCTCATTACAAATAGCTCAATTTTGTTTCTTTTTATGGCTGAGTAATATTCCATTGTATATATGTGCCACATCTTTATCCATTCATCCGATGATGGACACTTAGGTTGCTTCCATCTCCGAGCTATTGTAAATACAGCTGCAATGAACATTTTGGTACATGACTCTTTTTGAATTATGGTTTTCTCAGGGTATATGCCCAGTAGTGGGATTGCTGGGTCATATGGTAGTTCTATTTGTAGCTTTTTAAGGAACCTCCATACTGTTCTCCTTAGGGGCTGTAACAATTCACATTCCCACCAGCAGTGCAAGAGTGTTCCCTTTTCTCCACACCCTCTCCAGCATTTATTGTTTATATATTTTTTGATGATGGCCACTCTGACTGGTGTGAGATGATATCTCATTGTAGTTTTGATTTGCATTTCTCTAATGATTAATGATGTTGAGCATTCTTTCATGTGTTTGTTGGCAGTCTGTATATCTTCTTTGGAGAAATGTCTATTTGGGTCTTCTGCCCATTTTTGGATTCGGTTGTTTGTTTTTTTGTTATTGAGCTGCATGAGCTGCTTGTATATTTTGGAGATTAATCCTCTGCCAGTTGCTTCATTTGCAAATTTTTTCTCCCATTCTGAGGCTTGTCTTTTGGTCTTGTTTATGGTTTTCTTTGCTGTGCAAAATCTTTGAAGTTTCATTAGGTCCCATTTGTTTATTTTTGATTTTATTTCCATTTCTCTAGGAGGTGGGTCAAAAAGGATCTTGCTGTGATTTATGTCATAGAGTGTTCTGCCTATGTTTTCCTCTAAGAGTTGGATAGTTTCTGGCCTTACATTTATGTCTTTAATCCATTTTGAGTTTATTTTTCTGTATGGTGTTAGGTAGTGATCTAATCTCATACTTTTACATGTACCTGTCCAGTTTTCACAGTACGACGTAATGAAGAGGCTGTCCTTTCTCGACTGTACATTCCTGCCTCCTTTATCAAAGACAAGGTGACCATATGTGCGTGGGTTTATCTCTCAGCTTTCTATTCTGTTCCATTGATCTAAATTTCTGTTTTTGTGCCGGTACCATACGTCTTTTGATTACTGTAGCTTTGTAGTATAGTCTGAAGTCAGGGAGGCTGATTCCTCCAGCTCCGTTTTTCGTTCTAAGATTGCTTTGGCTATACGGGGTCTTTTGTGTTTCCATACAAATTTTGAAATTTTTTGTTCTACTTCTCTGAAAAATGCCAATGGTAGTTTGATAGGGATTGCATTGAATCTGTAGATGGCTTTGGGTAGTAGAGTTATTTTCACAATGTTGATTCTTCCAATCCACGAACATGGTATATCTCTCCATCTGTTTGTATCACCTTTAATTTCTTTCATCAATGTCTTATAGTTTTCTGCATACAGGTCTTTTGTCTCCTCTGGTAGGTTTATCCTTAGATATTTTATTCCTTTTGTTGCAATGGTAAATGGGGCTGTTTTCTTAATTTCACTTTCAGATTTTTCATCATTAGTGTATAGGAATGCAAGAGATTTCTGTGCCTTAATTTTGTATCCTGCTACTTTACCAAGTTCATTAATTAGCTCTAGTAGTTCTCTGGTAGCATCTTAGGGTTCTCTATGTATAGTATCATGTCATCTGCAAACAGTGACAGCTTTATTTCTTCTTTTCCAACTTGGATTCCTTTTATTTCTTTTTCTTCTCTGATTGCTGTGGCTAAAACTTCCATAACTGTGTTGAATAATGGTGGTGAGAGTGGGCAACCTGGTCTTGTTCCTGATCTTAATGGAAATGCTTTCAGTTTTTCACCATTGAGGATGATGTTGGCTGTGGGTTTGTCATATATGGCCTTTATTACGTTGAGGAACGTTCCCTCTATGCGTACTTTCTGCAGGGTTTTTATCAAAAATGGGTGTTGAATTTTGTCAAAAGCTTTCTCTGCGTCTATTGAGATGATCATATGGTTTTTCTCCTTCAATTTGTTAATATGGTGTATCACGTTGATTGATTTGCGTATATTGAAGAATCCTTGCATTCCTGGAATAAACCCCAATTGATCATGGTGTATGATCCTTTTAATCTGCTGTTGGATTCTGTTTTCTAGCATTTTGTTGAGGATTTTTGCATCTATGTTCATCAGTGATATTGGCCTGTAGTTTTCTTTCTTTGTGACATCCTTGTCTGGTTTTGGTATCAGGGTGATGGTGGCCTCATAGAAGGAGTTTGGGAGTGTTCCTCCATCTGCTATATTTTGGAAGAGTTTGAGAAGGATAGGTGTTAGCTCTTCTCTAAATGTTTGACAGAATTCGGCTGTGAGACCGTCTGGTCCTGGGCTTTTGTTTGTTGGAAGATTTTTAATCACAGTTTCAAATTCAGTGCTTGTGATTGGTCTGTTCATATTTTCTATTTCTTCCTGATTCAGTCTTGGCAGGTTGTGCATTTCTAAGAATTTGTCAGTTTCTTCCAGGTTGTCCATTTTATTGGCATAGAGTTGCTTGTAGTAGTCTCGTAGGATGCTTTGTATTTCTGCAGTGTCTGTTGTAATTTCTTTTTCATTTCTAATTTTATTGATATGAGTCCTCTCCCTCTTTTTCTTGATGAGTCTGGCTAATGGATTATCAATTTTGTTTCTTTTCTCAAAGAACCAGCTTTTAGTTTGATTGTTCTTTGCTATCGTTTCCTTCATTTCTTTTTCATTTATTCTGCTCTGATTTTTATGATTTCTTTCCTTCTACTGACTTTCGGTTTTCTTTGTTGTTCTTTCTCTAGTTGCTTTAAGTGTAGGGTTAGATTGTTTATTTGAGATTTTTCTTGTTTCTTGAAGTGACATTGAATTGCTATAAACATCCCTCTTAGAACTGCTTTTGCTGCATCCCATAGGTTTTGGGTCTTCATGTTTTCTTTGTCATTTGTTTGAATCCCCATAAGGTTATCAGCTGATTTTTCAGCAGAAACTCTGCAGGCCAGAAGGGAGAGGCAATATACTTAAAGTGATGAAAGGGAAAAAACTACAACCAAGATTACTCAACCGAGCAAGGATCTCATTCAGATTTGGTGGAGAAATCAAAAGCTTTTCAGACAATCAAAAGCTAAGAGAATTCAGCACCACCAAACCAACTTTACAACAAATGCTAAAGAAACTTTTCTAGGGGCGAAACACAAGAGAACAAAAAGACACACAAAACAAACCCAAAACAATTAAGAAAATGGTAATAGGAACATACATATCAATAATAACCTTGAATGTAAATGGATTAAATGATCCAACCAAAAGACAAAGACTATCTGAATGGATACAAAAATATGACCCATATATATGCTATCTACAAGAGACCCATCAGACCTAGGGACACATACAACTGAAAGTAAGGGGATGGAAAAAGATATTCCATGCAAATGGAAATCAAAAGAAGCCTGGAGTAGCAATACTCATATCAGATAAAATAGACTTTAAAACAAAGAATGTTACAAGAGACATGGAAGGACACTACATAATGATCAAGGGATCAATCCAAAAAGAAGATATAACAACTATAAATAAATATGCAGCCAACAAAGGAGCACCTCAATACATAAGGCAACTGCTAACAGCTATAAAAGAGGAAATAGACGGTAACACAATAATAGTGCGGGACTTTAACACCTCACTTACACCAATGGACAGATAATCCAAAATGAAAATAAATAAGGAAACAAGCTTTAAATGACACAGTAGACCAGATAGATTTAATTGATATTTATAGGACATTCCATCCAAAAACAGCAAACTACACTTTCTTCTCAAGTGCGCATGGAACATTCTCCAGGATAGATCACATCTTGGGTCACAAATCAAGCCTCAGTAAATTTAAGAAAATTGAAATCAGATCAAGCATCTTTTCTGACCACAACGCTATGAGATTAGAAATGAATTACAGGGAAAAAACGTAAAAAAACACAAACACATGGAGGCTAAACAGTACTTTACTAGATAACCAAGAGATCACTGAAGAAATCAAAGAGGAAATCAAAAAATACCTAGAGACAAATTTCAATGAAAACACGACGATCCTAAACCTATGGGATGAAGCAAAATCACTTCTAAGTGGGAAGTTTATAGCTATACAAGCCTACCTCAAGAAACAAGAAAAATCTCAAATAAACAATCTAACCTTACACCTAAAGGAACTAGAAAAAGAAGAACAAACAAAACCCAAATTTAGCAGAAGGAAAGAAATCAAAAAGAGCAGAAATAAATGAAATAGAAACAAAGAAAACAATAGCAAAAATCAATAAAACTAAAACCTGGTTCTTTGAGAAGATAAACAAAATTGATAAACCTTTAGCCAGACTCATCAAGAAAAAGAGGGAGAGGACACAAATCAATAAAATTAGAAATGAAAAAGGAGAAGTTACAACAGACACCGCAGAAATACAAAGCATCCTACGAGACTACTACAAGCAACTCTATGCCAATAAAATAGACAACCTGGAAGAAATGGACAAATTCTTAGAAAGGTATTACCTTCCAAGACTGAACCAGGAAGAAACAGAAAATATGAACAGACCAATCACAAGTGATGAAATTGAAAGTGTGATTAACCATCTTCCAACAAACAAAAGTCCAGGACCAGATGGCTTCACAGATGAATTCTATCAAATATTTAGAGAAGAGCTAACACCCATCCTTCTCAAACCCTTCCAAAAACTTGCAGAGGAAGGAACACTCCCAAACTCATTATATGAGGCCTCCATCAGCCTGATACCAAAACCAGATAAAGATACTACAAAAAAAAGAAAACTACAGACCAGTATCACTGATGAATATAGATGCAAAAATCCTCAACAAAATGCTAGCAAACAGAATCCAACAACACATTAAAAGGATCATACACCACGATCAAGTGGGATTTATCCCAGGAATGCAAGGATTCTTCCATATACGCAAATCAATCAATGTGATACACCAGATTAACAAATTGAAGAATAAAAACCATATGATCATCTCAATACATGCAGAAAAAGCTTTTGACAAAATTCAACACCCATTGATGATAAAAACTTTCCAGAAGTGGGCAAAGAGGGAACCTACCTCAACATAATAAAGGCCATATACGACAAACCCACAGCAAACATCATTCTCAATGGTGAAAAACTGAAAGCATTTCCTCTAAGATCAGGAAAGAGAAAAGGATGTCCACTCTCACCACTATTATTCAACATAGTTTTGGAAGTGCTAGCCATGGCAATCCGAGAAGAAAAAGAAATAAAAGGAATACAAATTGGAAAACAAGACATAAAACTGCCACTATATGCTGATGACATGATACTATACATAGAGAATCCTAAAAATGCCACCAGAAAACTACTAGAGCTAATCAATGAATTTGGTAAAGTTGCAGGATACAAAATTAATGGACAGAAATCTCTTGCATTCCTATACACTAATGATGAAAAATCTGAAAGAGAAATTAAGGAAACACTCCCATTACCATTGCAACAAAGAGAATAAAATACCTAGGAATAAACCTACCTAGGGAGGCAAAAGACCTGTATGCAGAAAACTATAAGACACTGATGAAAGAAATTAAAGATGATACCAACGGATGGAGAGATATACAATGTTCTTGGATTGGAAGAATCAACATTGTGAAAATGACTATACCACCCAAAGCAATCCACAGATTCAATGCAATCCCTATCAGATTACCAATAGCATTTTTTACAGAACTAGAACAAAAAATCTTAAAATTTGTATGGAGACACCAAAGACCCCGAATAGCCAAAGCAGTCTTGAGGTAAAAAAACAGATCTGAAGGAATCAGACTCCCTGACTTCAGACTATACTACAAAGCTACAGTAACAAGATAATATGGTACTGGCACAAAAACAGAAACACAGATCAATGGAACAAGATAGAAAGCCCAGAGATAAACCCACGCACCTATGGTCAACTAATCTATGACAATGGGGGTAAAGATATACAATGGAGAAAAGCAAGTCTCTTCAATAAGTGGTGCTGGGAAAACTGGACAGCTACATACAAAAGAATGAAATTAGAACACTCCCTAACATCATACATAAAAATAAACTCAAAATGGATTCGAGACCTAAATGTAAGACCAGACACTATAAAACTCTTAGAGGAAAACAAAGGAAGAACACTCTTTGACAATAAATCACAGCATGATCTTTCTTGATCCACCTCCTAGAGTAATGGAAATAAAAACAAAAATAAACAAATGGGACCTAATGTAACTTCAAAGCTTTTGCACAGCAATGGAAACCATAAACAAGACGAAAAGACAACCCTCAGAATGGGAGAAAATATTTGCAAAAGAATCAACTGACAAAGGATTTATCTCCAAAATATATAAACAGCTCATGCAGCTCAATATTAAAGAAACAAACAACCCAATCTAACAATGGGCAGAAGACCTAAATAGACATTTCTCCAAAGAAGACATAGAGATAGCCAAGAGGCACATGAAAAGCTGTTCAACGTCACTAATTATTAGAGAAATGCAAATCAAAACTACCATGAGGTATCACCTCACACCAGTTAGAATGGGCATCATCAGAAAATCTACTAACAACAAATGCTGGAGAGGGTGTGGAGAAAAGGGAACTCTCTTGCACTGTTGGTGGGAATGTAAATTGATACAGCCACTATGGAGAACAGTATGGAGGTTCCTTAGAAAACTAAAAATAGAATTACCATATGATCCAGCAATCCCACTACTGGGCATATACCCAGAGAAAACCACAATTAAAAAAGACACACGCACCCCAATGTTCATTGAAGCACTATTTTCAATAGCCAGGTCATGGAAGCAACCTAAATGCCCACCGACAGACGAATGGATAAAGAAGATGTGGTACATATATACAATGGAATATTACTCAACCATAAAAAGGAATGAAATTGAGTCATTTGTTGAGATGTGGATGGATGTAGAGACTGTCATAGAGAGTGAAGTAAGTCAGAAATAGAAAAACAAATATCGTATATTAACGCATGTATGTGGAACCTAGAAAAATGGTACACGTGAACCGGTTTGCAGGGCAGAAATTGAGACACTGATGTAGAGAACAGACGTATGGACACCAAGGGGGGAAATCCGCAGTGGGGTGGGGATGGTGGTGTCCTGAATTGGGCAATTGGGATTGACATGTATACACTGATGTGTATAAAATTGATGACTAATAAGAACATGCAGTATAAAAAAACAAACAAACAAACAAAACAACTAATACTAAACTTTCTTTGGGTTATTTGTATGGAAATATGTTAATATAAATGTTTCAGACATTACATGAAATTCTTAAAAATCTTATATGTTCTGGTATAATGTTATAAGTCAAAATTCTAGTTATTACTTTAAAATGTATATCTCAGAAATAACTAAATTTCCTTGTCAATTGCATTATTATGAACTTTCATCAAATCTTTAACCGTGGTCATTTTTAAGTCTTTTGTCATTTACAGACAGTTCTGGGTGTACTCTGATGCTTTTGCAAAAATGTTCCTATAAAAGGGTTTCATCTTCAAGGAATTCATGGAAAAGACTCTGACAAGTACAGGTTTCTGGTAACTGACTATACTGCTGAAGTGAATGAATAAGCATTTTCAGAACTCTAATGGAAAACTGATGAATTCATAAAAGTGCTAACAAAAGATCAAGATGGAAAAAAAAGGAAAAAACAATAATAAGTCAGAATCCCCCCACCCGCATTTCTGTTAATGTTTTGGAATCCATGTAGTATGGACTTTATTCTTTCTTTGATGTATAGTTACTTATGCATTCTCATGAATATAATCTCTGGGTCCTCAAATTTTCTGTTTTTTTATGAGTAGTGTTTTATAAAGTTAGTTATATTATTTTTCATTTACATGTTCAAAATTAAGCTAGAGCTAATGACCTCAAGAAAAAATCACCTCACACCATACATTCTTTTTAACCAGGTTTCAATTAACTGGAAAATTTGGGTAATACTGTGTAATGAACCTCTCTCCCTCTTTCCTCCCTCTCTTTCCCCTCCCTCCTTCCCCTCTCCCTCTCCTCCTTACTTCCTTCCTTCCTTCCTTCCCTCCCTCCTGCCTTGCTTCCTTCCTTGCTTTTTCCCCTCTTTCCATCCTTTGACATAATCTAATCTTTGCTCCAGTTTTAGCTTTATTTTTTGCATAGAAACATTAAAAATAACAAAATCCCAAATCCTAAACTACGCATTTTCCTCCTTCAAAGCTCATACAATCCTAAAGCTATAAATTCCTTGTCTTCTAGATGATAATACAGAGGCCCAGGAAGTTCAGATGTCCTGCCCACTTTCATTCTCACAGGAGAGTCATAATTAGGTCCCAGATCTCCAGCACCATTTGCATTACACAACTGCTCCTCTCATTTGGTTGTGTGTGCGTGTGTCTCCCCTGTTCTGCTCTTCCTTCCAAGCCTTCTCCCTTCCACAGACAAATATTAAATACCAAGTATGTGCCAGCCACTGTTCAAGGTGTTAGGAGATATGAAGATGAACAAGGCAGTCTCTGTTTTCTAGAAAGTTACAATTTAGTAAGGGATTCAGACAAGTAACAAATAATTACAGTACAGCATGAAGATGGGTGCCTATGAAGGTGGTCAAAAGATACAAACTTCCAGTTGTAAAATAAGTAAGACATGGGATGTAATGTACAGCATGGCAACTAGTTAATAATATGGTATTGATTATTTGAAATTTGCTAAGAGGGTAGACCTTAAAAGTTCTCATTACAAGAAAAAGAAGTTCTTTGGAACTATGTGTAGTTGTTACCGATCAGGGTCCTTGGGCTCTACCCTGCTTTTGCTCCCGGAACCTCAGAAGTGGCAGTTGTGTTTTGGCCTTTATGTATCTTGCTTATAACTTGCCCCAACTGCTCATGCATGTGGTTATTTTTAGTCCCTTATAGTTTCTTTGTATTCAGTTGCTGGAGGAGTTGAGGAGATGTTTGTCCAGGTGCAAGCACTACAGTAAAGGGTCCCAGGTCCCAGCCTGTTTCATAGTGACAGATGTTAACTAGACCTATTGTGATGATCATTTCCACTGTATACAGATATCAAATCATTGTTATGTTGTACACCTAATGTTAGACGTCAATTGTATAATTTTTATAATTCAATAAAAAATGAATTATATCTATCCCTTGAATATAAAATAAAAAATTAAATTAAAACATTTTTTAAATTAAAAAAAAAGTACAATGAGATAGCACCTCACACCGGTCAGAATGGCCATCATCAAAAAATCTACAAACAATAAATGCTGGAGAGGGTGTGCAGAAAAGGGAACCCTCTTGCACTGTTGGTGAGAAGTAAATTGATACAGCCACTATGGAGAACAGTATGGGGAGTTCCTTAAAAAACTAAAAATAGAACTACCATATGGCCCAGCAATCCCACAACTGGTCATATAGCCTGAAAAATCCACAATTCAAAAAGAGTCTTGTACCACAATGTTCATTGCAGCTCTATTTACAATAGCCAGGACATGGAAGCAACCTAAGTGTCCATCAACAGATGAATGGTTAAAGAAGATGTGGCACATATATACAATGGAATATTAGCCATAAAAAGAAATGAAATTGAGTTATTTGTAGTGAGGTGGATGGACCTAGAGTCTGTCATACAGAGTGAAGTAAGTCAGAAAGAGAAAAACATATACCGTATGCTGACACATATATATGGAATCTTAAAAAAAAAAGATTCTGAAGAACCTAGGGGCAGGACAGGAATAAAGACGCAGACATAGAGAATGGACTTGAGGACATGGGGAGGGAGAAGGGTAAGCTGGGACGAAATGAGAGAGTGGCATGGACATATATACACTACCAAATGTAAAATAGATAGCTAGTGGGAAACAGCCGCCTAGCACAGGGAGGTCAGCTGTGTGCTATGTGACCACTTAGAGGGGTGGGATAGGGAGGGTGGTAGGGAGACACAAGAGGGAGGGCTTATGAGGATATATGTATACATATAGCTGATTCACTTCGTTATACAGCAGAAACTAACACAACATGGTAAAGCAATTATACTCCAATAAAGGTGTTAAATAAATTAATTAATTAAATTAAAAGTAAAATTTTTTTTTAAATTTTAAAACAAATACATGGAGGCTAAACATGTGCTACTAAATAACCAAGGGATCACTGAAGAAAGCAAAGAAGAAATTAAAAAACCAAAGCATTTTTGAAAAAGAACCAAGATGAAGGTTTACATTACCTGATTTCAAGAGTTACTATCACGCTACAGTAATCAGAGCAATTCAATATTGGCATAAAGATAGGCATATAGATCATTAAATAAAGAGTTCATAAATAGATCTACAGATATGTGACTAATGGATTTTCAAATAAATACAAAAATAATTCAATGGGGGAAGGTATTCTCTTCAACAATTGATACCAAAGCAATAGAATAGCCATATTAAAAAAAAAAAAGAGAGAAGCTTGACCATTACTTCATACCATACATAAAAATTAGGTTTAAAAAAACGGATCATTGACCTAAGCATAAAAGTCCAAACATCATAACACTTCTAAAATAATCCAAAAGGGGAAATATTCTTAAATATTAAGGTAATCAAAGATTTCTTAAACAAAACAAAAAGCGCATGCACATGCATGCGCACACGCACACACACACACACACACAAAGACACACTATGAACCATAGGGAAAAAAAAAAGCAAAAGTCTGGGCTTTATCAAATAAAAAGCTCGTACTCTTCAAAATATGCCGTTATGAAAAGGCAGGCCAAAAACTGGGAAAAAATACTTCCAGTGTTTCTGACAAAGAATATGTATCCAGAAAAAAAAAAGAACTCTTATAACTCAATGTTAAATAGACAGCCTAATTTATTTTCATTTGGCAAAAGACTTGAACAAACTCTTCATTAGAAAATATATATAAATGGCCAACAACCATGTGAAAAGATGCCTCATCATCATTGGTCATCAGAAAGCTGTACATTAAAATCACAGTGAGCTAACATTACACACTCATTAGAAGGTTAAAAAAATTTTTAAGTGATAGCAACAAGTGGTGCCAAGAAAATAGAGCACCTGAAACTCTCATACACTGATGATAAAATGTAGAATGGTATATTCACTTTGGAGAACATTTTGGCAGTTGATTATAGAGTAAAAGTTAACCATATGAATGAAACACTCCCCTCCCGATATTTAGCAAGAGAAATTAAAGCATACATCTACTAAAAGACTTGAACATATATTCATAGTCCAAAACTGGAAGCAATCCAAATGTCCAACAACATGTGAATGGATAGATAAAATGTAGTCTATTCAAACCATGGAATATTATTCAGCCATAAAGGAAACAAACTACAAATACATGTAACATGGATGTAATATCTCCAAAACAAAATGCTTAGCAAAAGAAGAGAGACAAAAGTGTACATACTCTATGATTCTACTTGAATGAAACTGTAAAAGAAGAAAATCTTATCTGTAGTTCTATAAAATACATCACTAGTTGTCTAGATCTACTGGAGTAGTAATTGACTACAAAGGGAATGAGAAACAATTTTGGCACTAATGGAAACATTATAAATTTTGAGTGGAGTTGTGGTTACACAGATATGGTCAAACTCGTCTAAACATACATGTAAAATTAGTTCATTTATTGTATATATCTCAGTAAGGTTGATTTTTAAAGGAAAATATTTATTCTATACATAAATAATAAAATAAAATGCCTGAATCATAAAGAGATCTGAATATTAACTCAAATAGTCTAACTGAAAACTTAGATCATTCTCCAATATTGAATATCATTCAATATTGTGGTTTATAAATGTTTATAAACCACATTTATAAATGTGGTATATAATGTGGTATATAAATGTTTATAAATGTCAATTTGATTAAGCTGGAATTTTTGTCCCAGAATCCTTTTAACTATATGGTCCTGAGTTACAATTGGCTAAAAAAGGAATCTGCATGAGACTTAGAAGGCAGAAGTGAGGCAGCAGCCTTACTTTCTGAAGGTCACTGTGGTTAGATGTAGTGATGGACTCAGAGGTACCCATGGTTTCTAAATTGTCTTTGCCCTTTTCCATCCGATATCCAGCTTCTCTCCCAACTACACTCCCAACTGACACTATAGCTCAGATACACCACGAGATACTTGCTGTAGGACCACAGAAGTGGTATCTACATAGACGCACCATTCCCTCCTCCCCACATAGTTTTGACTTCCCTTGCAATATGATTTCAGTATCTGAACATGTTTGATTTCTCAGATGAACTGATGCTTTCTTCTCTGATCATCCAATTTCGCTCATAGACCTTAACTTTCCCAATTCTTCCAACAATCATATAAGGCCTAATACCTATAATAAATCTATTATGACAGGCGTTAGCAAATTTTTTCTGTAAAGGGCTATAGAACATATATTTTAGGCTTTGCAAGCCAAAAGATGAAATCAAGGATATTGTATAGGTACTCATATAACAAGAGAGAAACAAATTTCCACAATTTTTATTGATAACAAAGTAAAATCATAATTGAGTACAATTTTTATAATACCTATCTACTAATTAGAAGAATGAAATTTCTTTTTTTTTGGTGGGGGAAAACATTATTTTTAATTGGGATTCAAAGTTACTGTTCCTTACCCCCTGAGCACACAATATTACTTGAGCATATCCAACACTTACAACACTTATAAGGCATTTATAAGAGTCTACTAGAAGTCTATTCTTGATATTTGCCCTTTAGCATGTCATTAAATTGCAGATTAATTACTTCCAGCTGAAGAACAGATGGAAGCCCCTGGGTTTGCTGGGTTAAATGGATTTTGAAATATGGAAATTTCCTTTACATTTGAATTAAGGTCTAAATGTGCTTGCAAGGAATGGGAGGAAGTATTTGCAAGGCATATATCTGAGAAAGGAATATTTAATATAAAGAACTACAACTCAACAACAGAAAAACGCAATCCAAATTCAAAAATGAGCAAAGGACTTGATATTCTCCCAAGAAGATATGCAAATGGATAAAAAGTACATGAAAAGATGTTCAGCATCACTAACCATTAGGGAAATTCAAATCAAAACCACAATATGATACTACTTCACACCCATATACACACAAACACACACACACACACACAATACTGGCAAGGATATGGCAAAATCGGATCCCTTGTTTATTACTGCTGGTGGGAATATAAAATGATGTAGCCACTGTAGAAAACAGTTCAGCAGTTCCTCAAAAAGTTAAGCATAGAATTACCATATGCTCCAGCAATTTCACTTCCTTTGGTATATCCAAAGGAAGCAAAAGTAGGGACTCAAACAGATACTTGTACACCAATGTTCATAATAGCATTTTTCACAATAACCAAAAGGTAGAAACAGCCCAAACGTCTATAGATGGATGGATAAACAAAATGTGGTATATATATATAAACAATAAGATATTATTTATCTTTTAAAAGAAATGAAATTCTAATATGTGCTAACATGGATGAATCTTGACAACATTATGTTAAGTGAAAGGAACCAGATAAAAAAGGACAAATATTGTATGATTCCACGTATATGAGGTACCTAGAATAGGCAAATTCTTAGAGGCAGAAAATAGAATAGAGGTTGTCAGGGGCTGGAGAGAGAAGTAAATGGGGAGCTCTTTCTTAACAGTTTGTTTGGGATGATAAAAACATTCTAGAAATGGACAGTGATGATGGTTGCACAACATTGTGAATGTATGTAATGCCACTGAATTGGACACTTAAAGTGGTTAAAATGATAAATTTTATGTATATATATTTTACCACAGGAAAAGAAATTTAAGAGCTGCTAGAACTATAGTTTGGGCTTAGAAAATACATCCGCTACAAAGTTGTGTAAGAATGAAGATCTCAATTCTTGTCTTTTGACAGCACCTATGTGTATAAAGTAGTTTAACATTACTCATTATTGAAAAAAATATTAGTTGACATTCAAATGTCTTACCCGAAGTATAAGTTTATAAGTGCTGTTTTGCCTTTGTAATTTTAGGTTGAATTCATTAAGAAACATTATCAAGTCTTCAGCAAAGGCTAATTTTCAAAGCTATGCAGTGTGCAAAAAATACTGGGTGAGGGCAATTCTTCAGAAAAATTTCACTCTCTTCCATGAGGTCAGAAAAATCACAGTAAAACTTTACCACTGCTAAGCCATTATATTGCTTTGTGGTAGGGAAAGTTAGAATATTCAGCTTCCATTTCTGGCAAAAATTCATGGAACTGATAATGGTTAAGTTTATAAGAGCTAATGAAGTTTACCACTGATGACACCAGTTCAAAGACACATAATAAATTCAAAAGTGCCTCTGGTGAATAATAGAATAAATAGCCATAGACTTTAAACAACTTTAATTTTCATAGGTTTTGCCCATTTGTCCAACTAATTCTTTTTCTGCTCCACACATATTTTACCACCATAAGTAGTAATACATCTTAGCAGATTCCACTTCAGCTTGTACTAAATTCATTTTTTTCTGAACTTCTTTGAAAATATTCTCATTTGTAGTTGTTCCACACACACTATTCATAGGGGCTAATTCTTCAGTCAATTCAAATTCATCATTGCCTCAAAAGAAACAACAACTGAGTAGTATCAGTAACATCTATTGATTCATCAAGGGAAAATTATTCATTTGCCTTGTTTTTTAATTGGCTGTTGATGTTACTTCCAATATCGTCGACTCTTCAAACAACTGTTCTCACCAAATGGTTAATAGTCTTAAATGAGTTTATTTTCTCTGAATGCATTTCTTTGGTTGCCACAGTCAAGCACAGTTTAATTAACTCATTATTCTTAAACAGCTTTCCTTGCTTTGCTAACAAATGAGAAACCCAGAAACTTACTTTGGTTGTAGTCTCATTTTCACTTTTTATTTTTGTGAACAAATTCTTCTGTGATGGATATTCCATTTTAAATTATCTGATTTTTCTTTCCTTTGCATTTCTAGGAGTTGGAAATATTGTGATAAGTACTTAGTCTGGTAATGCTGACATATACTGTGCTCTTCCAGCACAGCTATCATGTTATTTCACGAAAACAAAATGCTTGGCCATCTACTGAAACAACAAAATAATTCACACTTCACCGTGCCTTGAAAGAGCAACATTCAAAGTCTACCTTTCTTGTTTTGACACAATAGGTATGCACTGATAATAAAAAATAAGTAAACAGGTAAAATGTCACAGTCTGGCAATATGCATGGCAGTTGAAACACTGCAGTTATAGCTGCATCACTGCCATTTGTAGTGTGTTATGCAGCAGGGCGAAGTGATAAAAGCACCACAGACAGTCTTGCAGCTACAACTCTGCCTTTTTAGCATGAACACACTCATGGATGACACATTCATGAAGAGGGTGGCTGTATTCCAATAACACTTTACTTACAGACACTAAAACTTGAATTTCATATCATTTCCATACCATAAAATACTATTCTTTTGATTTTTTCCACCATTTAAAAATGTAAAAACACTCAGCTTAAAATCTGTACAGAAATAGGTAGTGGGTCATATTTAACCACAGGGGTCATAATTTGCTGATTTATTCAATAACTCATAGTGGTTATGTCTCACTGACTGAACTATGACACAATATATATTCAGTGCCAACTATGTTTCAGATCCCTGCCAGGCAAAGAAGACACAAAGATGAATATTACAGGTTATCTGTCCTCAAAAGGTCTATATACATTCAATAGTTTTCTGTAATAAAAATTTAACAAGTATTTGCCTGTCCTCTACTAGATACTTGGCATGATATTGTGTGAGATACCAATAGCTTTACTCCTTAAATCTTTCTCAGCCTTGTTTCGGAGACAAGTCATGCCCATATCCAGTTACCTACTGCTGTGTAACAAGTTACCACAAACTAAGCAACTTAGAAAAACACACATTTATTATCTCACAGTTTCTGTGGGTCAGGAGTTCATTCATGGTTTAACTCGGTCCTCTGGCCTAGGGTCACACAACTGCAAAGGTGTTAATTAACTGTCTTCTCATCTCGACTGGGAAAGAATCTCTTCCCAGGCTCACTCAGGCTGTTAGTAGAATGTATTTATTTTTTTGGTGGTTCTAGGAGTGAGGGTACTAGCTTCTTGTCTAGCATCTGGAGGCCTCTCTCAGCTCTTAAAGGCTACTCTAGCTCTGTGCCTCCCAGCATGACCACTTACTTCCTCAATGCCAGCTAAAAAGAGAGAGTCTCGGGCTTCCCTGGTGGTGCAGTGGTTGAGAGTCCGCCTGCGGATGCAGGGGACATGGGTTCGTACCCCGTTCCAGGAAGATCCCACATGCCGCGGAGGGGCTGGGCCCGTTAGCCATGGCCGCTGAGCCTGCGCTCCGCAACGGGAGAGGCCACAACAGTGAGAGGCCCGCGTACCGCAAAAAAAAAAAAAAAAAAGGGAGAGAGAGAGAGTCTCTAGAGGAAGTCTGCAAGCCAGACGGAGCTTGATGTGGTATAACATAATCAAGGGAGTAACATCCGATCACCTGTATAATATTGTACTGGTTACTAGCAAGACACAATTTCTACCTGCCCTCAAAAGGAGGAAATTATACAAGGACATGAACATCAGGAGGCCCATATCACGGGGGGGTCCCCCTAGAGATAATCTGCCATGGGCTCAAAGAGGAATAAAATAAAATATATGATCAAAAGGGAAATGGTATGATATAGACCACTGGTTTTCAAAGTACCTAAAGAATATAGAATAGACGGGAATTATTAAGTAAGGCCTCATGGAGAAAGAAAGGTCTCAGCTTGTCTTTGAACACTATGTAGACTAAAGCATTCATAAAATTCCTTAGGAAATGACACCATTCATGATAATGTTACTACAGCAATATAATTGGAGATTTGCAGTAAAATGCTGTGACTCACTAGAATTCAATCCTTTTCAAGACTTCATGTAAGATGTGATATGCTTCCAGTATTTCAATCAAGAATAAACTGCGCTCCCTTAAATAAAAGCCCTATACAAAACTCAGTAGCAACTAAAAGAAGAAAATAATCATTGTATTCATTCCAGCCCTATCTAATCTGATTTAAATAACTCAATAAGTGATGTTAATACTATTCACCATTCCACTTAGATACAGAAGAAGGAAGGGAAAGGAATAGAAGGAGAAAGGGAAATGATTTCTATTTCTCCAGCATTTACAGAACACTTACACTGCTGCAGAAAACGGGTCCAAATATGGAGACTGACAAACTATTAGCATAGACTATACAATGCAACTGATGATGATAATTCATGCTTACAATTCTTTATAGTCAATAGAAGTAGTTTCATAACTAAAGAAAGTGGGCATTTCTGGCTTCTCATATTCAAATGCTATTTTTGATTCACTTCTAACTTCCTTATTTAAACATTCTTTTCTCCCAAATTAGCCAACAGATTCTTTCTCAGTGAGCACAAACCTCATGGAAAGTTACAGTTTTTAAGTTGCTCCCATTTCTTAGTTCTCAATAAGCCAAAAGGATTACATTGCTTCAGATCAAGAAATCTAACTTTAAAAATTCCTATTTGAGGGCTTCCCTGGTGGTGCAGTGGTTGAGAGTCCACCTGCTGATGCAGGGGACACAGGTTCATGCCCCGGTCCAGGAAGAGCCCACATGCCGCGGAGCGGCTAGGCCCATAAGCCATGGTCGCTGAGCCTGTGCTCCACAATGGGAGAGGCCACAACAGTGAGAGGCCCGTGTACCGCAAAAAAAAAAAAAAATTCCTATTTGAGTTAAGAAAAAGAATGGAAATTTCCTGCCCTAAAAGGTAATTCTAAGAGATCCATGTGAATTCATAAATGCCAATTCTATGTTCACAAACACTGATCAAATGATCCAAAATACTAGATATATTCATGCATAGACTTTATATCACTAATAATTATACTAAGTGAAAGATAACCATAGTAATGAAATAGATATTTGAGATATAGACAGAAATAAAGATAAAACTTGGTCAATAAAAACCTGGAGTTTTCTGTAATAACAGATAAACCAATACCATTTAACCTCCCAGATGTGGGTGTCTAGGAAAATATGCAACTCTGAGTCTACTAAGAGAAAAGCTCTAAGGCAAGAAGTGGCTGGTTCTGAGACAAAGTTCCAGACCAGCTGGGTCTCAGCCCAAAGACTAAGTTCCAAATAACAGACAGTTTCACCACTGTCCACAGCACTCACCAAAAGAAAAAGGAAAGAAAGAAACCTTTACTCAGTACTTATGCTGAAGATTATTTGGCTAACACCTTGGTTCATCTTATCATATACACTCTCAGTCCAAACTCAGGCCTTGATTTCCTTATTACTAGTAATTGTAGAACAATTTTCCTTGTTGTAGAAGCTTGATTCCTCAGGCTCTTCTTGAACCACATCATTTCCTCATCTATCTATTCAATCAAACACCAAATCACTGATTACTTCACTTCACCCCAGTTGATTTAGTGCTTTACCACCTTATGCCTGGACTACTAAAATTGGCTGTCAGTGGCTCCTTCTGCCTGAATTTTCTTCATAATGTCCTATCTTTCACATTGCTACTGGGATTTATCACTTCCTGACTGAGAACAGGCAGTAAGAGCTCCCTTTGGCTATTAAAAGGTAAAGGTTCCTTGTCTTTATTTCAGTGCCCTCTGAGTTATCCCTCAGGATTTCCCTAAGCCTACCCAAATCTGAAACCATGTTTCACCAAGCGGATCTTTCTTTTTATCACTATTCCATTTTTTTAACATCTTTATTAGGGTATAATTGCTTTACAATGGTGTGTTAGTTTCTCCTTTATAACATAGTGAATCAGCTATACATGTACATATGTCCCCATATATCCTCCCTCTTGCGTCTCCCTCCCACCCTCCCTATCCCACCCCTCTAGGTGGTCACAAAGCACCTAGCTGGTCTCCCTGTGCTATGCGGCTGCTTCCCACTAGCTATCTATTTTACGTTTGGTTGTATATATAAGTCTATTCCATTTTTATTTATGTCATTCTTTTCTCCTAGGGGTCCTACTTCACATCTCTCAGCTTAATAGCACGTCTTCCATTAAAATTTCCATACACATACCTTTCTTCTTTTTCTAAACGCAAATAGCATTCTGCACCAAACTCAGTTTTTTATCAATGACTGTATCTTACTCTTGAATATATATATATAAAAATATAATTACTCTTAAAGAAGTCTTATCTTTCTTACTGTTGTATGAGCATACATGGCTTATTTATGCTTTACTCACAAATAAATTTTGAACAACAAAAAAATTTCTTAAAATTACTTGTTGAATGAATGCAATAGGGAAATCTTTAAAAACCAAATACCATATATTGTTGTATATGATGACTATAAAAAGAAACTGTTTTAACTCATAAGTGCGACTAACAGACTCACAAACTCTACATGGAAAATTGTTTCCTGGGGAGACCTTCAAGACAGCAGAGGAGTAAGACATGGAGATCACCTTCCTCCCCACAAATACATCAGAAATACATCTACATGTGGAACAACTCCTACAGAACACCTACTGAACGCTGGCAGAAGACCTCAGACCTCCCAAAAGGCAAGAAACTCCCCATGTACCCGGGTAGGGAAAAGAAAAAAGAAAAAACAGAGACAAAAGAATAGGAACGAGACCTGCACCAGTGGGAGGGAGCTGTGAAGGAGGAAAAGTTTCCACACCCTAGGAAGCCCCTTGGCGGGAGGAGACTGCGGGTGGCAGACGGGGTAAGCTTCGGAGCCTTGGAGGAGAGCGCAGCAACAGGGGTGCGGAGGGCAAAGTGGAGAGATTCCCGCACATAGGATCGGCGCCGACCGGCACTCACCAGCCCGAGAGGTTTGGCTGCTCACCCGCCTGGGTGGGCGGGGGCTGGGAGCTGAGGCTCGGGCTTCGTTCGGAGCGCAGGGAGAGGACTGGGGTTGGCGGCATGAACACAGCCTGAAGGGGTTAGTGCGCCACAGCTAGCCGGGAAGGAGTCCGGGAAAAATTCGGGACTTGCCTAAGAGTCAAGAGACCATTGTTTCGGGGTTTGTGAGGAGAGGGGATTCAGAGCACCGCCTAAACGGGCTCCAGAGACGGGCGCAAGCTGCGGCTATCAGCACGGACACCAGAGACGAGCATGAGACGCTAAGGCCGCTGCTGCCGCCACCAAGAAGCCTGTGTGCAAGCACAGGTCATTATCCACACCTCCCCTGCTGGGAGCCTGTGCAGCGCGCCACTGCCAGGGTCCCGTGATCCAGGGACAACTTCCCCAGGAGAATACACGGCAGCCCTCAGACCGTTGCAATGTCACACCAGCCTCTGCCACAGCGCAGGCTTACCATGCATTCCATACCCCTCCCTCCCCCGCGGCCTAAGTAAGACAGACACCCCTACTCAGCTGCGCCTTTAACCCCATCCTGTCTGGGCGGGAACAGACGCCCTCAGGCGACCTACACACAGAGGCAGGGCCAAATCCAAAGCTGAATTCCAGGAGGTGTACGAACAAAGAAGAGAAACGGAAAATTCTCCCAGCAGCCTCAGGAGCAGCTGAATAAATCTCCAGTCAACTTGATGTACCTGCATCTGTGGAATACTTAAACACACAATGAATCATCCCAAAATCGAGGCAGTGGACTTTGGGAACAACTGTACACTTGGGGTTTGCTTTCTGCATCTAATTTGGTTTTGGTTTTATGTTTATCTTAGTTTAGTATTTATACTTTATTATCATTGGTATATTTGTTTATTAATTTGGTTGCTCTCTTGCTTTTTTTTAATATATATAGATATTTTTTTTTCTTTTCTTTTTTCTCTTTTTGTGAGTGTGTATGTGTACGTTTCTTTCTGTGATTTTGTCTGTATAGCTTTGCTTTTACCATTTGTCCTAGGGTTCAGCCTGTCCAGTTTTTTTGTTGCTGTTGTTTTTTTTAGTGTAGTTTTTAGCTGTGATTATCACTGGTAGATTTGTTTTTTGGTTTGGCTGCTCTTTCTTTCTATCTTTTTTTTTCTTAAAATTGTTTTCTATTTTTAATATTTTTTCATTTTTTATTTTAATAACACTTTTTTTCTTTCTTTTTTTCTCCCTTTTATTCTGAGCCATGTTGCTGACAAGGTCTTGGTGCTCTGGCCAGGTGTCCAGCCTGTGCCTCTGAGGTAGGAGAGCCAAGTTCAGGACATCCACAAGAGATCTCCCAGCTCCATGTAATATCAAACAGTGAAAGCTCTCCTATGAGATTTCCATCTCAACTCTAAGACCCAGCTCCACTCAACGACCAGCAAGCTACAATGCTGGACACCCTATGCCAAAAAACTGGCAAGACAGGAACACAACCCCACTCAGTAGCAAAGAGGCTGCTTAAAATCATAAGAAGGTCACAGACACCCCAAAACACACCACCAGACAGTCTTGCCAACGAGAAAAAGAAGATCCAGCCTCATCCACCAAAACACAGGCACCTGCCCCCTCCACCAGGAAGCCTACACAACCCACTGAACCAACCTTACCCACTGGGGGCAGAAACCAAAAATAATGGGAACTATGAACCTGCAGCCTGTGAAAAGGAGATCCCAAACACAGTACGTTAAGCAAAATGAGAAGACAGAGAAACACATAGCAGATGAAGGGGCAAGGTTAAAACCCACAACACCAAACAAATGAAGAGGAAATAGGCAGTCTACCTGAAAAAGAATTCAGAGTAATGATAGTAAAGATGATCAGAAATCTTAGAAATAGAATGGAGAAAATACAAGAAACGTTTAACAAGGACCTAGAAGAACTAAACAGCAAACAAACAATCATGAACAACACAATAAATAAAACTAAAAATTCTCTAGGAGGAATCAATAGCAGAATAACTGAGGAAGAAGAACAGATAAGTGAGCTGGAAGATAAAATAGTGGAAATAACTACCACTGAGCAGAATAAAGAAAAAAAATGAAAACAATTGAGGACACTCTCAGAGACTTCTGGGACAACATTAAATACACCAACATTCAAATCATAGAGGTCTCAAGAGAAGAAGAGAAAAAGAAAGGGACTGAGAAAATTTTGAAGAGATTATAGTTGAACACTTCCCTAATATGGGAAAGGAAATAGTCAATCAAGTCCAGAAAGTGCAGAGAGTCCCATAGAGGAAAAATCCAAGGAGAAACACACCAAGACACATATTAAGCAAACTATCAAAAATTAAATACAAAGCAAAAATATTAAAAGCAGCAAGGGAAAAATGACAAATAACATACAAGGGAATCCCCATAAGGTTAACAGCTGATCTTTCAGCAGAAACTCTGCAAGGAAGAAAGGAGTGGCAGGACATATTTAAAGTGATGAAAGGGAAAAACCTATAACCAAGATTACTCTACCCAGCAAGGATCTCATTCAGATTCGACAGAGAAATTAAAAGTTTTACAGACACAGAAAAGCTAGGAGAAATCAGCACCACCAAACCAGCTTTACAACAAATGCTAAAGGAACTTCTCTAGGCAGGAAACACAAAAGAAGGAAAACACCTACAATAACAAACCCAAAACAATTAAGAAAATGGGAATAGGAACATACATATCGATAATTACCTTAAATGTAAATGGATTAAATGCTCCAACCAAAAGACATAAACTGGCTGAATGGATACAAAAACAAGACCTGTATAAATGCTATCTACAAGAGACCCTCTTCAGACATAGGGTCACATACAGACTGGAAGTGAGAGGATAGAAAAAGATATTCCATGCAAATGGAAATCAAAAGAAAGCTGGAGTAGCAATTCTCATATCAGACAAAGTAGACTTTAAAATAAAGACTATTACAAGAGACAAAGAAGGACACTACGTAATGATCAAGGGATCAATCCAAGAAGAAGATATAACAATTGTAAATATCAATGCATCCAACATAGGAGCACCTCAATACATAAGGTTAATGCTAACAGCCATAAAAGGGGAAATTGACAGTAACACAATCACAGTGGGAGACTTTAACACCCCACTTTCACCAATGGACAGATCATCCAAAATGAAAATAAAAAGGAAACACAAGCTTTAAATGATACATTAAAGAATATGGGATTTAATTGACATTTATAGGACATTCTAGCCAAAAACAACAGAACACACTTTCTTCTCAAGGGTTCATGGAACATTCTCCAGGAGAGATCATATGTTGGGTCACAAATTAAGCCTTGGTAAATATGACAAAATTGAAATAGTATAAAGTATCTTTTCCGACCACAACACTATGAGACTAGATATCAATTACAAGAAAAAAAATCTGTAAAAAATACAAACACATGGAGGCTAAACAATACACTACTAAATAACGAAGAGATCACTGAATAAATCAAAGAGGAAATCAAAACATACCTAGAAACAAATGACAATGAAAACATGATGACCCAAAACCTATGGGAGGCAGCAAAAGCAGTTCTAAGAGGGAAGTACATAGCAATAATATCCTACCTCAAGAAACAAGAAACATCTCAAATATACAACCTAACCTTAGACCTAAAGCAATTAGAGAAAGAATGACAAAAAACCCCAAAGTTTGCAGAAGGAAAGAAAGCATAAACATAAGATCAGAAATAAATGAAAAACAAATGAAGGAAACAATACCAAAGATCAAAAAAACTGAAAGCTGGCTCCTTGAGAAGATAAACAAAATTCATAAACCATTAGTCAGACTCATCAAGAAAAAAGTGAGAAGACTCAAATCAATAGAATCAGAAATAAAAAAGGAGAAGTAACAACTGATACTACAGAAATACAAAGGATCATGAGAGATTACTACAAGCAACTCTATGCCAATAAAATGGACAAACTGGAAGAAATGGACAAATTCTTAGAAAAAAGCACAACCTCTGACACTGAACCAGGAAGAAATAGAAAATATTAACAGACCAATCACAAGTAATGAAATTGAAACTATGATTAAAAATCTTCCAACAAACAGAAGTCCAGGACCAGATGGCTTCACATGTGAAATCAGATATTTAGAGAAAGTTAACACCTATCCTTCTCAAATTCTACCAAAATATAGAAGAGGGAGGAACACTCCCAAACTCATTCTACAATGCTACCATCACCTTGATACCAAAAGTAGACCAAGATGTCACAAAGAAGAAAACTACAAGCCAATATCACTGATGAACACAGATGCAAAAATCCTCAACAAAATACTAACAAACAGGGGTTCCCTGGTGGCAGAGTGGTTGAGAATCTGCCTGCCAAGGCAGGGGACATGCGTTAGAGCCCTGGACTGGGAAGATCCCACATGCCACAGAGCAGCTAGACCCGTGAGCCACAACTACTGAGCCTGTGTGTCTGGAGCCTTTGCTCCGCAACAAGAGAGACCGCAACAGTGAGAGGCATCCACACCGCGATGAAGAGTGGCCCCAGCTCGCCGCAATTAGAGAAAGGCCTTGCACAGAAATGAAGACCCAACACACCCAAAAATAAATAAATAAATGAATAAAAAAAAAATACTAGCAAACAGAATCCAACCACACATTAAAAGCAACATACACTGTGATCAAGTGGGGTTTATCCAGGAATGCAAGGATTCTTCAATATATGCAAATCAATCAATGTGATACACCATATTAACAAATTGAAGGAGAAAAACCATACAATCATCTCAATAGATGCAGAAAAAGCTTTCTACAAAATTCAACACCCATTTATGATAAAAACTCTCCAAAAGTAGGCATAGAGGGAACTTACCTCAACATAATAAAGGCCATATATGACAAACCCACAGCAAACATCATTCTCACTGGTGAAAAACTGAAACCATTTCCTCTAAGATCAGGAACAAGACAAGGTTGTCCACTCTCACCACTATTATTCAACATAGATTTGGAAGTTTTAGCCACAGCAATCAGAGAAGAAAAAGAAATAAAAGGAATCCAAATCAGAAAAGAAGAAGTAAAGCTGTCACTGTTTGCAGATGACATGACACTATACATAGAGAAACCTAAAGATGCTACCAGAAAACTACTAGAGCTAATCAATGAACTTGGTAAAGTTGCAGGATACAACTTGCATTGCAACTTGGTAAAGTTGCAGGATACAACTTGCATTGCAACTTGGTAAAGTTGCAGGATACAACTTGCATTCCTATACACTGATGATGAAAGATCTGAAAGATAAATTAAGGGAACACTCCCATTTACCACTGCAACAAAAAGAATAAAATACCTAGGAATAAATCTACCTAAGGAGATAAAAGACCTGTATGCAGAAAACTATAAGGCACTGATGAAGGAAATTAAAGATGATACAAAAAGATGGAGAAATATACCATGTTCGTGGATTGGAAGAATCAACATTGTGAAAATGACTATACTACACAAAGCAATCCACAGATTCAATGCAATCCCTATCAAACTACCAATGGCATTTTTCACAGAACTAGAACAAAAAATTTCACAATTTGTATGGCAACACAAAAGATCCCGAATAGCCAAAGCAATCTTGAGAAAGAAAAACGGAGCTGGAGGAATCAGGCCTCCAACTTCAGACTATACTACAAAGCTACAGTAATCAAGACAGTATGGTACCGGCACAAAAACAGAAATATAGATCAATGGAACAGGATAAAAAGCCCAGAGATAAACCCACGCACATATGGACACCTTATTTATGATAAAGGAGGCAAGAATATACAATGGAAAAAAGACAGTCTCTTCAATAATTGGTGCTGGGAAAACTGGGCAGCTACGTGTAAAAGAATGAAATTAGAACACTCCCTAACACCATACACAAAAGTAAACTCAAAATGGATTAGAGACCTAAATGTAAGGCCAGACATAAGGAAAACATAAGCAGAACACTCTATGACATAAATCACAGCAAGATCCTTTTTGACCCACCTCCTATAGTAATGGAAATAAAAACAAAAATAAACAAATGGGATCTAATGAAACTTAAAAGCTTTTGCATAGCAAAGGAAACTATAAACAAGATGAAAAATCAACCCTCAGAATGGGAGAAAATATTTGCAAACAAATCAATGGACAAAGGATTAATCTCCAAAATATATAATCAGCTCATGCAGATCAATATTAAAAAAACAAACCACCCAATCAAAAGTGGGCAGAAGACCTAAATAGACATTTCTCCAAAGAAGACATACAGATGGCCAAGAAGCACATGAAAAGCTGCTCAACATCACTAATTATTAGAGAATGCAAATCAAAACTACTATGAGGTATCACCTCACACCAGTCAGAATGGCCATCATCAAAAAATCTACAAACAATAAATGCTGGAGTGGATGTGGAGAAAAGGGAACCCTCTTGAACTGTTGGTGGGAATATATATTGATATTGATATACCCACTATGGAGACCAGTATGGAGGTTCCTTAAAAAACTAAAAATACAATTACCATATGAGCCAGCAATCTCACTATGGGGCATATACCCAAAGAAAACCATAATTCAAAAAGACACATGTACCTCAAATTTCACTGCAGCACTATTTACAATAGCCAGGTCATGGAAGCTACCTAAATGCCCATCAACAGATAAAGAAGATGTGGTACATATATACAATGGAATATTACTCAGCCATAAAAAGGAACGAAATCAGGTCATTTTTAGAGATGTGGACAGATGTAGAGACTGTCATACAGAGTGAAGTGAGTCAAAAAGAGAAAAACAAATATCGTATACTAATGCATATATGTGTAATCTAGAAAAGTGGTACAGATGAACTGGTTTGCAAGGCAGAAATAGAGACACAGATGCAGAGAACAAATGTATGGACACCAAGGGGGGAAGGGGGGCTGGTGGGATGACCTGAGAGATTGGGACTGACATATATATACTAATATGTATAAAATAGATAACTAGTAAGAACCTGATGTATAAAAAATAAATAAAACACCTACAGATTGCAAACTTCAGTCAGTCTGAGTTTCACATTTCATGAGAGTGACATTTTAAAATATGATTTCAGAAGTTTTCAACCCAAAAATAATCAAGCCTTAAAATTCACTGAAAATAAAAGTAATTGTATAAGGAACATTTCACAAGTATTGCCACTTATGTCAACTTGGATGATATATATATATATATATATATGAAAAATGCTAATCTAATTTCAGAAATTAACCACTTTACAATGTTACTAGAAAATATTTAGAAATATGTTTTCTATTTTAATGAAATGGACTTCACTGATATATCTAAGGACTTAATAGAACTATGGTTAAAATAAAGTTACCTTATTAAAAATTGAGAAGCTTATCTTTTAATCAACTCACAGTAACCTACAAATTTAAAATATAACCCAACTTATTAAATGCTCTATTTCTTTGTGTACACTGGTTAGGGACTACCGAATTGTGATTCTCTTTTTTTGTTGTTGTCAGTGGAGAAAATATTTTTACATACTTGCTAAATTCCTGGGAGATAGCTATTCCTTCAGTAATTCATTCAATAACTAAACTATTTACTGAGCACCAACTACATGCTAGCCATTCTTCTGGGTACCAGGGATATAGCAGTGAGCAAGACAAATAAGATTCCTGCTCTCCAGCGCTTACCCTCCAACAGAGTGGGGTCAATAAACAATTACACTAATCAATCAGTAAGGTAATTTTAAGAACTATGAAGGTACTAAAAGAAGCTAACGTAAGAAAGAGTATCTCAAGAGCAACATTAAAGTAAGTGGTTAAGGAAAATTACTTTGAGATGATGATCTTTGAACCTGGAATTGAATGAAAATAAGGAGTCAGGCTCATGAAGATCTGGGGGAAGAGGATTTCAGGTGTAAGAAGTGATGCAAGCAAAGGCTCTAAGATGGAAAGGACCTTAACCAGCTCAAGGAAAAGGGGGGAGGCCAGTATGACTAAAGTGTTGCAAGCAGAGGAAGACAGGGAAGGAAACAGTGCTGGAGAGGTAGGAGAGTCAACTCAGTGTTTTGTTGACACTATGAAGACCTTTAGATTTTATGTGAATTGCAAGAGGAAGCAAGGGTAGAAGTAAGCAGGGGAATGATGTGACCTGATTTATACTACAGAGAAGATTAGGCCCCATCACATTGTTTAAACAATTAAACAATTTATTCTTGGGTACAAAAATAGAATTACAATGAATGTAAACCCTTGCTTGGATTTATGAAGTAGCTTTCTCCCATAGAAACTCAATATGCTGTAGAAATCACCATCTATTTTATTCTCCCAGCATACATCTTTTATTCATTTTACAGCCAGGAACTGAGACAGAGTAGATTATTTCATTTTTCACTCCCAACATGTAATAATGACCATCACCATGGAATATGCACCCCAGTAGCAAGTTTGTGTCTGCTGTCTAATCAGAGCAAGTATCTTGCCTTGCTGATTCCATCAAACACTTTTCCTCATCTGTTAGTTTTGAGGGAAGAATTTTTCTAAGTGCTTCTGGAAGACAAAATGCTGTTTGCCAAATTACAAGCAGACAGGCAGGCCTGCTTTAATTGATGGATGGTATGAGTGTTATAAGTCACTAAGCTCCAAACCAACTCAATTTAGCCACTTGAACTATTCAGTCATATCCTACCAACACACAGTAGGGAATGAGTATCTTATTGCTTTTAGGAAATGGAATTCATAAATAAAAATAAGATGTATTTAGGTGTTTTACTGACCTCACAGCACAGACAAGTCAAATAAACACCATCTCCTGTTTTTCAGCCCAGAGATCAGAAGCTTAAAAGAAGTCAATCTTGAAAGTCAACCCATTAACCTCTGCCTCTCCATTATCTTGTGTTAGACTTTTAGAGAAACTTCTGTATAGCTACAGCTTCTTAAACCTCGTAATCTCGAGAAGAGCTCAGAGGACTTGACATGTCTTAGGAGCTGTTAAAGTGGGGTTAGGAGATTTGATGAAAATTTAAAGATCATAGAAACTTTTTTGCAGGCCAATGAATGTTTTTTCTTAATCTTTCTGCAGGCCTTTTGTTGTACAATAACATTTCTGCAAGAAAAGTTGCCACAATCATCACTCAAAAGCATGACTTCTCTGAATGTTTTCTTTGAAATTATCAAGTGCACGTAAGTGTTGACGGGAGAGTCCCTAAAGCTGTTCAAGTATTACTTCATTGCAAGGGATTATGCTGGCAAGTCCCATTGTGGCATATCCTTCCTTCTGATAAATTGAAAGGGAATAACAGCTTCCTGCTATAGCTGGTCTTTGGGTATGTCTTCATCCCTTGTTGGTTTCCTTAACCCTATCCATACCTCTGTTCACAGTCCCCTCCAATTCTTTCCAATTAAGCCATTTTGACTGCGACATCTGTTTTCTGCTGAGATCCTGACTGATTCTATACCTGACCTCTGATCAAAAACAGACCAGAATCCTATTGAAAGGATAAAATCTTAAAATCCTTCTGAACCATCAGGACCGTTTTGTCCTTTGCCTCTCGCTGTCCTTGTTGTTGGTATTGTGCTGTCACACTGATTCTGGGGACTTAGGTTAGTAAAAAACAAACAAACAAACAAGCTCATATTAACCAGTATTTATTAAGCATCTACTATGTAACCAGAACTGTGCTAGGAACTGGAAAGATAGAGATGTAGAAGATATTGCTCCTGCTCTCTCAGGGATCTCACATTCTACTGGGTAAGTATACCATCTCTAAGCTAAAAACCTCCCAGAAACCTTCTCATAGATGTTTCTCCACATAAAAACAACCCATGTGTGAAGAAGGGAATGAAGAAGGCTGGCTCTGTGATAATTATAGTCCAGAGGCTGTAAATTACTGGTGTTTAGAGAGCTTGGCAGGAATTCAGGTACATGAGGGAGAATAGTAGAAAGACAGGACTGAGGATTTAGCTGAAACCAGGTAATGGAAAGTGTTGAATGCCATACTAATTTATTTGGGTATAAATTGTTAGGAAATAATAGATCTTTAAACAGGAGAGTGAACTGATCAGGTCTAAATTTTAGAAATATTACTCTGGAACAATAAACCAATGAATTAAAGAATACTGAAAGAAGAGGAAAGAAGACCAGGCATAAGATTACAATAGCCCCAACAAAAGACTAAAATAATGGGCACAAAAATGAAGAAATAAACACAACAGACTGCAAAAACTGAAAAATAAATGGAGACAGCTCATTAATTCTAGCAGTAATGTTGAAGGACAGAAATATTTTGGTAGATTGCTGTGGGTTACATAGTTGTTAACCCAGATAGCTTTAGTCTCAGCTCAGATTTATTGACTTTTTCTCCTACCCCATACCACTGTTCTGTGTAAATTACTGGCATATATTCTACTTAGAAATAATTAACCAAACGTTCATTTGACCCACTATTGCTCCATTTTAGAAGAGTTTCTGAAAGCCGTTTGTTTCAATGAAATATCATGGTGGTCATCATTCTGTTAGAAAGAACGTGGTGTGGTTTTTCTGTCTTACATCAGACAATAAGGAAAACATTGGAAGCTTTGTAATGAATAAGTGAAGCTATAATCATGGCTCAACATGATTCCATCACATTTCACTTTCTCTGTAAACTCTCTTTGAAAATGAATGAGAAAAAGTAGGAAATGTTCCTTCAGCTTTTAAAACAAGGAAACAGAAAGTAACATAATTATACAAATACAAGATAAATTGATGTCATATGGGAGAGGTTGTTATAATAGTATCAATCATTATTAAAAACAAAAGTATTTACAAAGGTTGAACAGCAATGTCTCTACTCTAGCAGAAGATCACTTATATGCAATGAAGAAACTCTTAAAACTCCTCCTCTACCATTTATTTCTCCATGTTGAATCCTGAGGAATATCCTAAAACAAAAATCAAAGATATGTATCTCAGCATCCCGTAAGGTTCAGTTTTTAGTCCTTGACTCTTCCCTTTTCATGTTCCCTCCATCTCAGAGCTCATCTATTTCCACAGTTTCATTACCTTCTCAATATTCTGTAGCTCAAAGCCTACCATCTCTTCTAAACTGAAACCCCCTTTTCTCTTTCTGTCTACTGGACATTCCATGTGATGTCTTGCAACTGCCTCAAACTCAATGTAAGAATCTTTTAAAAATCTAAAAAAAAAAAAAAATCTACAAATCTAAATCAGAATCCATCATCTTTTCTCTTCTATGTCTGAATCAATTCACCCCACCATCATCACTGCATTTAAAGCACCACATTCCACCCAGTCATCCAACCTTGAAATATTGACATTATCTTTTTTCCACTCCTTTATTTCATTCATTCCTATAAATATTTCCTTACAAATGTGCATCATTATTCATCTCTAGTGCCTTCATGTCTTGATTAATAACTATAATATCTTAGTTGTATATATTATACTAGACACTCCTCCATAGCAAAATGTTGAAAATACTGCCTTGAATTCCAGAACTGGCACTGTCCAAACTGTGTAGCCTTAAGCAAGTTTAACTTCTTAAACTCCAATTTTCTCATCTGTAAAGTAGGAATAATAATAATAATTCTTCATAGTACTGTCAAGAGGTTGAGATGATATAATGCACATATAAAAAGACATAGCACCATAATTAGCAACTAATAAGAACTCAGTAAATTTTAGCTGCTGGCATCATCATTACCTCACCCAGATTCAATGTGTCATATATTATAGCTAAGCTAATCTTTAATTAAACTTAAATCATGACACTGCCTTGCTGAAATTCCATTTATCAGCCACCTAAATAATCAGAAATTATTTATCAAATTTTTTGCTCCTGCAACTCTTTTATTTGCATTTACAGCATTTCTTACTTATGATACTGTTGAAAACACCATATGAGATGTCTCTCTACTTTGTCATCAATAACTCCAAGTACCTTGGAAATTATCCTTTTTTGGTCCTTCCTCTAATTCAAAGCCAAAAAAAGAAACATCAACCATTCACACATTTTGTATTAAACAAAGCCATAAAAAATTTACTAAAGTCATTCACTTTTGACTTTGAAAAACTGGAGTTCAGTATCAGGTGCAAGTATAATTTCTTTTGGAATGTGACATCTATGGCCTAGTCAGGCAGATCATGGGATCTGAGTAACTGATTCAAGTATGGCATTTTCACAGACAGGTAGGGTTCTGCAGGATCCTCTGTCAATGTACTCTGATAAGTGAACACGACAAGCACTCTGAGGCTGGGAAATGTTTCAAACTCTTTTACAAAAGTTGAGGATTTGGCGTTATTTTTTTCTCCCCATCATTTTTAAACCCTATTGTGTTTCAAAGGCAATTCAATCCATCTGTTTCTGCTTCTTCAAAACGCCGTTGTTTTGTAAGAGCTATTTGATGTCATGAAGCCTGAGTCTCAACAAAGCCATTTGCTTCCCAATAGAAGGTTACAGATCTCTCCAAGGAATTAATGAAACTAGAACCTTAGGCATCTTAGACCTCACAGACCTCTATCACATTTCTAGAGTTTCTCTCAAATTGAGTTTCCTTTTATGAAGAGCATCTCAATAGGAAATTGCTCCCAACAGCTTCATTAATCAGACACTTCAAAATGTGGTATCTTGCTCGTATTTATCTTCTCAGTACATTTTAATTTTGATCACTGTGTCACAGATAGGGAACATTCTATCACGGGAAATAAAATCCTTGTGATAAGTATTTAAATTTTTTATTTTAATTCTGTAACAATGACATTTTGCTAAGAAAAAAAAATGTTTCCTCACACAACAGATCTTAAAATAGGCTTTTGAGGAAAATATCTTATAATATATAGAAATTAAAAGGTAACAATAACGAGAGGGCTTCCTTTGCCTAAACAGCCATTTGGGAAATTTCTAAGAAATAAATATAAACTAGTAGATGCAGAAATAATTTCATAAGAATAAGCTGAAGAGTATAGCTTTTCTCCTTCTTAGAGTAAGCTATAATTATAAATAGAGTCCTGGGGCTCTGAACTGAAGCAATGAGGGACGTTAAATTGCAAAGTAATTAAGAAAGATGCAATTTAACCAAATTATAATTTTGCCTTCCTGATGTCACCAGGCTTTTGTTACTACTTCCTCAAATAAGCCAGTGAATTAAAAAGGAAATGACTCAAATTAATGTTTTGATCTCCATCAATTTGCTATTAGTATGCTTTTCTATGGAAAGCTGAATTTAATCAAAACAGAAAAGAGAATTGTTCATGCTAATTTATTAACATACTGTCATCTGAAGAGGCCAGGATTCCAAAATGCTTCCATAATTAACTGATATGTGAGAATGCCATCGCATTTCTTTTTATAAAACTTTCCCACTAAATACATTTACAGTGATGAGTATCTTATAAATATGGAGCCCAGATTGACATGAAGAGTAATATACTATCAACTAAACCTCACAATGGCCATTTTCTGGCAATAGGAGCAAATAGGAGAAATAAATTAGGCAATTGGAGAAATAAATCTCTTAATAGGTATCAGAAATATATCAATAGATATGAGAGGAATTTCATCTTTTGCTAGTCTTTTTTCTTCACTTGGTTAGTTTTTATTGATGAGTCATGGATTCTTCCACAAGACAAAATTTTCCAAATTATTTTCCTTTCAAGTAAGATATTAAAGCCAGTTAAATAATGTTCAAGCTAGTCAAATGTGAAAGCTGAGGTACAGTCCTCAGGTGAGACTGCTGAGAAACCAGATTCCTTTTATTCAGATCTCAGAAAGTTACAAGACCCCATGATGGGTGGGGTATGTGTGCTCAAGACACTGACATCTTGCACACGTTCCTTTTCCTTTGATATAGACATAATCTAGTTAAAATGGAAATGTATTAGGAAAGTCAAACAATTAATTGATGCAAGAAAGGTTGTTTCATGTTTTGTGTAAATCAAAGCTAAAAATTCATTTGAGGAACAGCACTGTATTGTAGACTAAACACAGTTTGGCCTGAGTATAGGATTTGGTGTGGGTGTTAAAGTTGTTCTGGGCTACACATGGTCAGTAATCCTCAACAGAAATGTTAACTCAATTTGTCAGTATTATCTTTATGTCAACAGTAATGCTTAAATATTTACAATAGGCATAGTACGCTGAGAGTTAGTAACGCAAGATAAATTGGAAAAATGCTAACAAAATGGATGGTACTAATAGAAAGCCCTGGCACTATGGTCTCTGATTTTGTATACAAGAAGTTTGCCTGAAGGTAAGATTTTATTAGGTTCTATCATTGATATGCTGCTCCAGAAGTCTCCTCAAAATATAAAGAAAAAAGATAAGTTTTTTAAAAGGAAGCAAAGCAATGAGTTTACTAAATTTATTCTACAGAAGTCAAAATTTGAGTCTGAAGTACATGCTGCTACTATTATTTTTAAAAAGACATAAATAATATTGAACGACTTGAACTTCTATGCATTCTCCAGATATATTGCATTTTTAAACTCTCCACAGAATTAAACAGCTACCACATTAAAATACAGAACAAAGTGCTATGAAGAAAGCTAAAATGATCTCTCTCTTCTTTCCTATCCCCAGTCCTGCCTCTGTTGCTACTGTTTGTTGTGTTAAAGGAGTGCTATGTGTTTAAGTTCTTTGTATCCTGAGTTCTTGGAAAAACATAGATAAAACAAATAAATACATCATCTCCTGGACTAAAACATCGCCACTGTACCCAGCCACCTAACAAAAAGCAAATAAATCTTTAAAAATATGAATCCTAGGATACCAAAAACAAAAGACAAAAATTCTTATACCAAAAGTTGTACGTTTTTAGAAAAAAAAGAGAAAAAATGAAACAAATGAAAGAAGTACACAGAAGTGAAAAACATAAGACTATGAATTTGTAGAGTTTTTCTTTTTTAAGTAAGGGAACAAACAGTTAGTAAAATTCCAAAATTAACAACTGCTTATGAAAGACTAGCATTTGTTGTCCACAGGAAGGTTAAGTGAAATGAGTAAACCAAAAGATATTTCCACTTTAAAGCCACTTTTAGTTTTCAACGTTTCTTTAGAATTAATTCACTTAATTGGGTCTGTGTTTAAAAGAGAAAAACCAAAGCCACTTACTTGTGGTTTGAGCAGCCTACATCTTTATGCAGTGCTCCTTCCTACCATTCAAGCTGTCCTGTAATAATTTTGTTGTAACTTTTTAAGGATAATTAATGGGAGATGTTCTACTGCTGAAAAATATGCAACGAACTGTTTTGTGACCCCTGCCTCAGGGCCTAATATATCCTGAAAGACTGCATTTTATTGTAGGAAAAGCACACTAGTACTCTATCCAAAAGAATCTTTACTTTACCTTCCTATGAGGACTTTCAAGCCAAACTGGTAGAGGTAGTCCTCAAAAGCAGCAGTGTCAGCCACTGCTGTATCACCTTCTGGTTTTCACTAAATTCTTCCTCTTAAGTCACATGTATTTGTGTACAAGTACTAACGGCCATCTGTTCTTTGCTTCATATGTAAATCCATAACCCTAATACTATTGATTTTGGTTATAATTACTATTTATAATATTCATTTGTTGTTATTACTATCAATAATGATGCATTCATAGAAGCGACAAATTCACCACAGCTTACTCAAGGACATACATAGTGGATTTATTATGAACAATTAGAAACAATTACAAACAAATGTGTGTCCTGGATACTCGGTAAGCTTACTTCTCGGTAAGCCGAATACCAAAAGTGCCCAAGACACATCCCCTTTGGGTCCAACCAACCTCTCTAGCTCTGTCTCCTACAACTCCTCTTGCCTTTTTCTTTGATATACTTCCTGCTCTTTGTACATACTTTGCCCTCCATCAAGTGTTCTCCTCTCTTCCCCTTATGGGAAATTCTTGCCCATTCTTCAAGAACATGCTTAAATGTCACCTCTTTTTCCACACTCTCTTGGGTGGCTGGGTGATCCCTTCTTGACTCTCACAGCACTATTATTACTATTATTATTAAGCAGTGATCTCATTGATGTTGGCTCCCTCACCAGAAAATGAACAACTTGAGGACAGTGCCATTTATTATTTATCTTTGTATTTCCAGTGCATATCACAGTGTCTGGTGTGTAGCAAGTTATCTATTGCCAAAATAATGCTGTGTTACAAATCACCCCAAAACTCAGTGGATTAAACAACAACCATTTATTATTGCTCACAAGTCAGCAGGTCAACTGAGTGGTTTCTTGGGTCACAACTGGGTTCACTCTTCCACCTGCCAGGAGCAGTCAATTGGATAGGGTCTGCTGTTCCCTGACTTTTTTTTTTTTTAATTAAAATTTACTTTTTTTTTTTAACATCTTTAGTGGATATAATTGCTTTACATTGTTGTGTTAGTTGCTGCTGTATAACAAAGTGAATCAGCTATATGTATACATATATCCCCATATCCCCTCCCTCTTGCATCTCCCTCCCACCCTCCCTATCCCACCCCTCTAGGTGGTCACAAAGCACAGAGCTGATCTCCCTGTGCTATGTGGCTACTTCCCACTAGCTATCTATTTTACATTTGGTAGTGTATACATGTCCATGCCACTCTCTCACTTTGTCTCAGCTTACCCTTCCCCCTCCCCTTGTCCTCAAGTCCATTCTCTACATCTGTGTCTTTATTCCTGTCCTGCCCCTAGGTTCTTCAAAACCACTTTTTTTTTTTAGATTCCATATATATGGGTTAGCATACGGTATTTCTTTCTCTCTTTCTGACTTACTTCACTCTGTATGACAGACTCTAGGTCCATCCACTTCACTACAAATAACTCAGTTTCATTTCTTTTTACGACTAATATTCCACTGTATATATGTGCCACATCTTCTTTATCCATTCATCTATCAATGGACACTTAGGTTGCTTCCATGACCTGGCTATTGTAAATAGTGCTGCAGTGAACATTGTGGCACATGACTCTTTTTGAATTATCCCTCACTATTCTTTTATATCTTTGGGTTTAGCTGGCCTCAGCTCTTCTCCATGTGCATGTCACATTCCTCTCACAGACAAGTTCAGGCATATTGTAAGCACTCAGTAAATATCAGTTCCCTTCCTCTTCCCCTTTTTCTTCTTTGTTTTCTTTTCCTTTTTACTTAGCTTTCTATTTCAACACTACCTTCTCCCATTCCCTATAAGCCTCATACTAAGAATGATGGACATGGGCTTCCCTGGTTGGCGCAGTGGTTAAGAATCCGCCTGCCAGTGTAGCTGACATGGTGTTAGAGCCCTGGTCCAGGAAGATCCCACATGCTATGGAGCAACTAAGCCCGTGTGCCACCGCTACTGAGCTTGTACACTAGAGCCTGCAAGTCACAACTACTGAGCCCACGAGCCTAGAGCCCGTGCTCCGCAACAAGAGAAGCCACTGCAATGAGAAACCTGCATACTGCAACAAAGAGTAGGCCCCGCTCACCACAACTAGAGAAAGTCTGTGCACAGCAACAGACCCAACGCAGCCAAAAATAAATAAATAAATAAATAAAATTTTTTTAAAAAAGAATGATGGGCATTCCTCTCTGAGACAATACTCTCACTTTACTTCAAATTTTATCTTCCTTATGTTATACTTCCTCAAGAAGTTGTACAGGATTGGTTATTATTTCTCGTTAGCTAATTTTCAAGTGTTAACAACTATAATAATATTTGCATTTTAAACATCTTAACTTAAACTAATGAGTTACTTTAGGAACAATAAAGGAAAGTGGAGCCTTTGGACACGCCTAAAATCACACCAATTCATTGAGTTCCTATTCCAATTGCAGAGTGTGATCTGCTCTGAATTTTGTTTCAAGTCTTAAAGAGCCAAGACAGATGAACAGTAATCATCACAAACCAAAAAGAGCCTTCATTCCTAAAAATTACAATTAAATGGGTTAGACTGCACAATTATTTTTTACATAAGGTTTTATGGAAATTAAAAGTGCTGCAATCATTTTTCAAAACCAATTAAACTACAGTTGATGATCGTATGGCTGTAAACTTTCCGTACCTAACCTTTTTATGATTTGCTTTCCAGAAAGTTGAACTTCTGAAAAATTAACAAAGCATCTTTCCTAAAATTAAAGACAAATGAGCAGTCAGCCAAGAGAAAAAAATAGCAAATAAGAAAAACAAGCATATATTTAATCACCTCTATGCCATTTATCATCATGACCCAGAAAACTGATCTCAAAATATGAAGCCACCGGATGGACATTTGGACACCATTATGAAATGTCTGGTCCTCTGTATAGGTAATAGATGGAAGAAACAGCAAATGTTTATTGAACACTGCAACATGCAATGCACTCAGTAAAGGAAACTGGGATTTGGGGAGGACACAAAGATAAGATAGGATGCCTTCCCTCAATGATTAAACTTACAAATCTAGGGCAACATACAGACTTTCAATCTAACCATCGCATAATCTATCATATAAGTTTCCAAAAATCTAGTGTTGTTTTTTTTTTTAAGGCACTGTGAGCCACCATGGAAGAAGTGATTAATTTCAACTTAAAGGAAGAAGAAAGTCTTGAAGAATATTCCTTTCAAACCTTGAAATATTAGTTTGATTTCAACAGTGGCAATTAGTAGGGCATTCCAGGTTTAGTGAATAACACAAATCAAATGTGGCATGAAAAAGTTTCTAGTGTTCACTAAGGAGCAGTAACAGAGTGGCAAGGTGTAATATATGAATATGAGAGACGGTCTAGGAGGAAATGTGCCTGGAATGGTGCTACTTTAAATCAAACTGAGTGAGTACAGAACACTATATTAAACATTTAACCAGAAAGTCATCCACAAATTCCCCTCCTCGCATCCAGTCCATTTGTATGACAGATGCTACTTCCTGAAATTACTCATTAGTTTAATTAAAGTATTTAAAATGAAAATATTATTATAGTTGTTAACACTTGGAAATTAGCTACCTATAAATGATAACCAATTCTTGACAACTTCTTGAGGAAATATAATGTAGGAAAGCTAAACAAATAAAAGATTACCACAGCTGCTGTTTGGAGAATTACCATAGCTGCTCAACTGGAGATGAGCAAGAGGAAAGCAGAGAAGCCAGAGAGGAGGCTAGTGTCGTAATCCAGACAGAAGATGATTTAGTGTCAATTAGAGTAGCAGTGACTGCGGGTGCAGAGGAAAGTAACAGACACAACAGCTATTGAAAAGGCAGCTACAACATAAAACACCCTGAATAAATATTTTTCGAATAAATGGATTTATCCCCAGGCCATGGGCAACCAAATATTCTTGAGAATGGAAATTTGTATTTCATAATTCTGACAGTGTGACAGTGTGGCAGTTTGGATGATGGTGGTTAAGAGACAGGAATTCTGAAGGTGGCAAAATTAATTAAGAAACTAGAATAAATATGCAGGGGAAAGAGGCCTGAGGTTCAAAAATAGGATTGTGTACAATAAAGGAAATTGAAAAGATGGAATTTTAAAGAAAGAGCTAGGTGAATCTAGAGGCTAATTTTGTACAGAGTAATTTAGAGAACAATAAGGACCTAAAGGCTTCTTACAAGGTATAATTATAATGTCCTCAAGAGAAATAGGGCATGAAGAAAATAAATCAAGTTTGAGGTAAGAAAAGCTGGTCATTCTCTTTTAAACACGTTGAAACTGAAATGAGAGATGACCACGTATGAAAAGATAATCACAGTTCCTCTAGTCCATATCAGGACCAAACTTGGGGCCAGGTTCATAGAGCCTAGCCACAATGCAGAGTGGCTAGGTCACAGGGCATGCTACTCTGTGGTTGACAACAAATGCATACAAGTCAGAAGACATGAGGAAGGCTAATCTCTCTGGGCACAAATACACAGTATGAAAAAAGAGAGAGCAGTAGGAGAGATATAGCATTAGATGAGACATGGCCCCAATTTTACTCCAGAAAGGCAAGATGCATTAGATAAGGAAGTTAGCCCTGTGAGAAGCTCAGGAAGCCCTCTTGCCCACACTCCCAACTGGGACTCTGTACAGGAAGTCCCACCACAAGAGAGAAGGCCTGAAAAGTTAAGAAAATGAAATATTCTGGTCAGACAGAGGGAAATCCTGAAGTGTGGTTTTCCTCAGCAATCTTTCCATGTAGCATAGATGGGACAGGACCCAAGAGAGGTGAATCTGAGTAAGGAATTTTCTTAGACTAGGGGATTAGAAAGCCCTGAATCAACAGCTGCAAAGTACAATACCCAGAAAGGGCCTAAAGAGGTCTGTGGCACCATCATAAGATGGATATGACTAAATTTGCCTGGAAGTACCAAGGAGTACACCAGTCGCTGACTTTAGCTGCAAATTCAAGCAGAATAAGCACCAAACCATATGGGCAAGGGACATTGACACAGAGACCAGAGAAGCAAGGGATACCTTGCTTAAGGACCCCTAGTTTTCCACTCAGACATATCCATCCCTTCTCCACCACCACCCTACCCCCCACCAGATACCATCAGATACCATCTTAAGAGCCAGGAGGGATAGTAGAAGATTAAAACATCTAACAGACTGAGCATTTGATCTTAGAGAGATTGAACATTACCTACATAAAGTAGTTAAATTAGAACTGGTCTAAGGTTTAAACACAATTGAACATTTAGTGTAGTTATTTTGAGGGGAGGAGATCTCAAGGACAGAGGTCCCTGCTACCTAGGGGAGAGTTGAGTAGGAAGCCAGATTAATTACTGATAAAAATTAATAAATTATATTTCTCTGCACCTGTAAGTTATGAGTTATATTTATGACCCTGTGATGGTAAATGATAAGAGTAATGGCGATAGTGTTAGTAATACTGACAGGTTTCTTAATTGCCCACTTTAGTAAGTAATAGTCACCTGTCATGGCATTCTCAACATCAGGCACCAATTTGCCCTAATAAAAGGAGCAAGAAAAACATAGTTCATTGAATGGGCAGTGAGTAATAATACCACTGGTACTGCAGTAGAGTGTTTATTAATATGAATGGCTAGAGATGACACTGAAAACTTAGGAGAAAGATTGGGGAAAATCTTAAACATCCAACTAAGGAATTACTTATATAAGTAAAGAGAGTAAACTCATATTCTTAAGGATTAGAATAACATTGGAGAAATCTGTGCTTTAAGAAGATTAGCCTGACAGATGTGTGGGGGTAGTTTGGGCATGGGATGTAAGCAAATATTGGTCTCACAGATAGGGCAAACTTGTAAGATATGGGTCCTAGGACATATTTCAACTATGATCACTCTGTAGTCCCCTGCTCCAAAAAATACCTGGCGCATTTTACTAGAAGACATCAAGTTAAAATGAAGAGTGGGAGCAGTCTTAAAATGGAAAAAAGAGCGTGCAATGCAAGCCACTGGAGGGAAGGGTGTAGGAACAGGAAGGAAGAACTCTCATTTACAAATGGATAGATGGAGATTGGTGCCGAGAGGACCATCTATCCTCACCCTCCTACCTCACTGCCAGCTTACTGAGTTTACTTAGGGCACAACAGGGCAGGACCCCAAAGTCTGAAACACACATCCTAGAAATTTCACTGAGGCAACAGACCACATGGGAAATGGTGAAGACACAAGACTGGTGACGGCCCATGAATGCAAGGGTGCAGGCAGATGTGAGTGATCCTCTGAAGGAACCGCGACCTCAGGAGGCAGTTAGAAGGCCCAAGTTACAATCCAGCTCTTCCATTAACTAGCTACATGACCATGAGAAAATGATTTAATCCCTCTGGACTCCATTCACTTCTCCTATCAAAATGAGGCATAGTAAATGTTTAACAAGTTTACTTCTCACAGCCAATGACTCTAAGATCTCAAAGGTTCTTCCTTTCCCCTCTAAAATTCACAAACACATATATACCAAAAGTCATATCTTCCAAAAGCCAGTGGAGCAGTAGCCTTTTTTGGTAAGCCTATAGACTGAATACGAGTTTCTCTTCCTGAATCAATTCCATTCTAATTCTCTTCAAGGAGAATGTTAAGAAGCTAAAATGGAAATTTATGTACTCAGATAAAGTAATGGCTAGGATTTTCTAGTTTGTCACAGAAGGTTGTTTTCACTTTAATACACCTTAAAAGAAACCCCAAAAAGCTCTTTGCATAAATACTTTGAGTACACCTCTGATTATATTAGTTTCCTATTTCATTTTCTCTCTTAAAATTTTGTGGTAAACTATATTTAAGCCAACTTTTCTCACAGTCTAATTATTCAACAAAATACCAAAAATAAAATTCACACTCCTTAAACGATTTTTAACTAATCAAAATGTTCCTGGCTAAGGAACTAAGGAACTTTACCCAACAAAATACATTATAGCATAAATAGATCAGATATTCTCATTATTAATATTAGAACATAAAATTCCTATTTTAAAAATGACCTTAGCTCCAAAATCCTATGCCAGCTTCTACCCCAAACCCATGCCATCTCATTTTACTTACCAGATCATGGATTAGTTTGATTTGCCACTCTTAAAAAATAAAGAATTAAAAAGGCATAATTACCCCACATTGTGCCTTTCAGATATCTTTCAAACTTGTAGTCTTTTGCCCTATTTCACATTATTTTATCTTATCATTTCCTTGGGTACTTGCTTCCAAATAACGTGATAATTTATCTTTCACAAAAACACCACTCAGAATACTCATGTCTTTGAAATGCCTAGTAGATTTTTTTGCTAGTAATATTGCAAGGGTGTCCCAGGTCTCTAGATTGCCCTAATTAATATCACTTAGATGATTACAGATGAGTTTGCTAGAAGAGCACCATTATAAACTAGGAGCACAAAATATTCCTATGACTATTTTCAAACTTACACAGCTAGAATTATTTACATGCATTAACATATTAACAGGTGCTTGTATTTCTTGACCTTAGCTTTTAGAGGTAGATTAATTACTTTTTTTAATTACATGTGACTATAATAGTTCTATTTTATAATCATAGTATTTTCAATGAGGAAAAATAAAATTATATTTATAACACATATATAAAGAACTAATCTTTAAAATACGTCTGAAAATGTGAATCTTTTAAAAGGATCTAGTTGCTAAATGAAGTCCAATAAAATACGAATACTTCTACCACCCTTGAGTAAATGGAAGCTCATATATATGCTTGAGTATTGAATATTGACTATCACATGAATTCAAAAAAAGCAGCCGGTGCTTTAAAGTTGAGCACAAAAGTAATGTTTTGAAAGTGGGTGAAATCCCATCTTGTCTTTGAGCTGTCATTCAAGTCCTTAGACTTTGACCATATATTCTATTCGATATTCTTGTTCTCAACCTGTGATACCTGATTCCCAGTTCGGTTATTTCCACCTTTTGTTCACAAGTATTTCCTCTTAACAGTACACCATTCAGAAAAAGATATGTCTTTGAATTGTCAACTAGTATTTGTTCCAACAAAAGACACTCTAGTGTTTCAAGACTTTATGTTAGAAATCTCGAAATTAACACCATTTGTTGATCATTAGAAGTGAGTTTACTTGACAAGTGTTAGAAAGTACAGTCAATAACACTGAAAAACAGAATCCTACATTCCAGAATGTGTAAATATTTAGCATAGGTTTATATAATATCACTTTAAGGAATCTAAAAGGATTATTCTCAGGTATGATTTCAACATGCATTTGTTATGACATATTCATTATATAGTACAGCCTCTATTCCCCAGACAAAAGGAGGCAAAAAAATTGGGGCAAATTAAGTAATTGCAGGAAAAACTAAATGGCAATAACTTCCTTGTATTTATGTAGGTCAAATATACAAAATAAAGCAAGGTCTTAATCACCTAGAAACGGAAAGAAATAGAACTGAACTAAAAAAAGAGAGTTAAGTTGGAAGAATTACACTGTACTTTCTTCAAGCAATGATATAGCCTGTTTTTGATGTAATGCTGCAGTAATAATGAAAAATATTGTACTTGTAAAAAATGAAATTCTAGATAATTTAGAAATATTAAAATTGTTTAAATAACTATGCTAAATCCACCAATGCATTTAATATTTTATTAACATTATATTTAGAATAATGTATTTGAATACACTGTTATTTAGATATAATAAATTAGGTTAATATATAATTTGTTAAAATATTTTAAAGGGCATACCATCTATTATAAAAAATTATAATTTATTATATTTTACTCAAAAGCTAAAAATGACAATATTCTTAGTATTGTTTAAAATAACTGTGAAATCGATTGTTTTGATTCATTAATTATAATATGTATTTTCATTTCTCGATTTTTCAGATTTAAATTGGTAGCTGTATACAGTCAAAATATTTAGCTACTGGTTGGTCAAAAGTGCTAAAGTCATAAAATTGTTGACTTTTCAAAATTTTCATACTTTCCTTTTTTTTCTTTTGCTTTTACAAAAATAGACCTCATCATTAAAAATGGATTATCATATGAACAATGAACTAGCCAGCATCTTCCATGTAATATTATTTTCTATATTTTACAGATCTTTCCAGAGATATTTAGACATATGGAAATACATGTATATGAATCATATATGTATATTATTTTTTCACAAATGATAGCAAACTGGACATACTGCTCCACAAATGGACATACTGCTCCATAACTGGCTTCCCAGAGATCTTTTTGTATCAATAGATAAAGGACTTCCATATTTCTGTTTTACAGCTGTATCCAATTCCATTGTATGGGTACACCACAATTCATACATCATCCACTACTGATAAATATATTAATTCACCACCCTTTCCTATTAAGTGCCATCTCCCACGTAGGTAAGTATATCTACAGAAAAAGCTATCAGTGCAATTTCTACAAGAAGTATTTTGCATTTGTAAATTTGATAAATAATCACCAAATTTCCCTCCTTATAGGCTGTACCAATTATGCTCCCACCACCAGTGTATGGGAGTAACAATTTCTCCACACTTGTCCAACACAGTATACTACCAAACTTTTTTTTTATCTTTGCCAGCCTGATGGGTGAAAAATGGTATCTCACTGCAGTTTCATTTTTCCATTTTTCTTACTCTGAGTGAGAATGAGAGTTAAGATGTGTTGAAGGATGCTTTTTAAAAGAAAAAAATCTGAGGTACAATTTGGTAAATTGGTTACTAACAATTCAATACTATCAATTTATTGAATCTAATATTATTCCTGTACTACAGTTGTTCCTCCCAAAGGCCATCTCTTCCACTTGTGCACAAGATGCCATCCTCTCTCAGCTTCTCAGTGATATTGCTCCAGCAATTCTCCCAATTCTCCCCTCTCTCCTACGCCACAGAGAGTCACTGGCATTTGCACACAGGTGCCCTACACTTCCTCTTTAAAACAAAACAAAATCAAAATCTTCCCTGACCCCACATCTTCTTCTTCCAGATTTCATCTCATTTTTCTGTTTCCTTTACAGCAAAACTCAAAGGAAGTATCTATACTCACCATCTTCTTTTCTTTTCTCAAAACTGCCTTCTGAACTTTGTAATTAGTCTTCCTTCCTCAAAACTCCAGAGAAATAACTCTTGTCAAAGCCACTAGTGTCCTCCAGGTTGCTAAATCAAATGAACATTTGCCAAGTCATCTTACTGACCTAACAGCAGTATTTTAAATTCTTGATCACTCTCTCCTCCCTGAAACACTGTTTGCACTTGGCTCCCAGGACGCCGCCTTTGTTGGTCTTCCTCCTACCTCACTGGCAACTCCTTTTCAGTCTCTTTGCTTGTTACTCATTTCCCCAGCCGGTAAATGTTAGATGTTGGTGCATCCCATAGCTCAGATCTCAAATTACTTTTCTGTCTAGACTCATGTCCTAGCAACTTCATCCAGTTCCTTGCTTTATATACTAACTATATTACTAATGACACCATCTACTTCCAGCCTGAATATGTGCCCTGAACTACAGACTCATATAGTCTACTGTCTACTTGACTTCTCACCATAGGTGGCTAACAGGAATCTCTAAATACTCCAAACAGAACTCCTGATTTCTGTCTCCCAAAAAAATCTGTTCTGATCATATTCTTCCTCATCTCAGTAAATTATAACTCCATCTTTCCAGTTGCTCAAGCCAAAATTCTTGAAGTCTTCCTAGACTCCTTTATTTCTCTCACACCTCATATTCAATACATCAGCAAATCCTGTTAGTTTTAATTATCAGAATGCAAACACTTCTTATCACCTCTACCCCTATCATGCTGATCCTAGCCAGCATCATCTCTCACCTGGATTATTGCTGTATCCTCCTAAACGGCATTCATCTTTGTCCCATAAAATCAAATCTCAAATACTAGTCAGAGTGATCCTTTTAAAATATAAGTCAGATTAAGTCAATGCTTTATTAAAATTCCTCCAGTATCTTACCATCTCACTCAAAGTAAAATCCTAAATTATATAATGGCATGTTACATGGCCTGGCATAGCTTCATTTCTGAACTTATCTCTTGTACAGATCCTCTGTACTTACTCTGCTCCAGTTAATGGTGGACTGAGGCTCTTGCTATTCCTTGAGCATACCAAGCATGGTCCTACCTCACAACTTTGCATTTGGTGTTCTCTTTCCCTGGAACACTCTTCTTGCAGAGAACTGTATGCCTTGCCCCCTCCTTCCTCTCAGATCTCTACTCAACTCTCACCTTATCAGAGAAAGCTTCCCTAATCAACTATGTAAAATATTATCATTTCAATAAGTAATCAATACAATACAGTTATTAATGAGGTATTTTACATTCTTTTTGTATCATTTCTAAAATCCAGTATGTATTTTACACATATAACATATCTCAATTCAGATACTAAATTTTTATAGGAAATACTTGCTCTGTATTTAGACTTCATAGAACTTATTCAAAAAGTAAATTGACATACCCAAGTTGTTTCAAACATTCACAAAAGTTTTCCAATGACTGAAATGTGTATGAGTTTTTTAATTTATATTTAAAATAATTAAAATCAAACAAAATTTTAAATTCTTGCCATGTTTCAAGTGCTAAGTAGCCACATTAGCTAGTAACTACTACACTGAACATCAAAGACTTATTCCTTTTTTAAGACCATTAACTGAATACAGCATCTTATATTACTATCTTGTATGTGGTTTGTTATGATAATAAAAATTATCTAATTGGTCACCAAACAATTTTTTGCCCCCATAAAATATTGTTACCATTAGTGTTAGCTAATTTAAATGAACGTTTTACATGTGAAGTTCAATATGAACCATTATTGTCGAGTCACCAAATTCCAAATGTATATATACATGTGTAAGTGTGTGTGTGAAAGAGAGAGGGCTTATTTTCCCCCATAACATTTCTTGACCTCTTAGTGCATCTCCATTGATTTAGATAATCAAAAATTAAATTAGAAATAATCTGGCATTTTATTTGATCTTACTACAGACAAAACTTGACTTGTCAGGCAAAACTTGACTTGAGCAGATGGGTTTACTATTAATGCTTTCTGACCATCAATAGGTCTTGCCTCATTTCCTAAAGAAACTCTAGCCTCCAGACCAACAAGGATGTGAGTTCCAGAGACATAAAAATTGCATAGAAACTAACTATGTTCCAAATTCCACAAAACTGAGCTTAGAAACAGTTGACTTTAGACATAACACTAAAGAGGGTAAGGGACACTAGTTTTGAAAATTACTGAGGACCAATATTCATAGACATATCACCTGAATGGATATTTAAGGCCCCAAAAATCCTGTTGCAGACAATATTATCCTAAGCAGCCTACAGGAAATAGACATATCTATGACATTTTCCCAATCTGGGCATAGCATTATAGCTCCAGGAGGTTTTCAAGCATGCATGTGCAGTCTGAAGAAAATCCAAGACGTGACTGAATGTCAGAGTGCAATAACAGCAAAAGAAAAAAAAAAGCATTTCAGGAATTTAGGATCCATGAAACCCTCGCAAATTCAGACATGAACTGCACTGTGAACAATAAGCGTTCACAGGACACCTGCTGTGTGCAAAACACAGTGCTTCTCCCTGTGAATAAATTAAATCCTCTCTACTTAAGCATCAGAGACTACCCTACTTGTGTTCTCTAGAAGCACAAGTCCATATATCTGTCAGGCCACAGCATTCCTTCTTATTATAGTTGATAACCACTTTCAACCTAGTCCTTGGTTCAGAAAAGTGCTAGAAAAGCCCAATGATCCCACTTATGGGATGACTAATCATACTTATGCTCCTTTTCAGTTTGCCCACAACTACTTCTGTCTACAGTACTTTGGAAGTCTATTTCTATCTAATGGGACAATTTTTTAATACAAGTCTTTTCCCCACAAGATTGGGGAATGGTCATTAACAGTATGGAATTGTAACAGGGAAGAGCAAAATCTGACTCCATGTTGGATCTGTTTCTTTTACCTTTGCTTTTTGTTGCTTTTGTTATTATAATCACTAAAAGGATGCTGTCTATAGCTGTAAGCATACATAATGGCTTGCCACAGGGAACCCTGCCCCTCTGCCTGAATGTTAAACTAAAGTGCCTTTGTTCAGCTCACAGGGAGACATTCTGACCCTGCCCACCTGTGAATAGCAACAGAAAAGAAGAAATTAACACATCCCCTCCCCAATGCAGGCCAAGGGAGGAGATATTTTGCAAGACTAATGGCCTTTTTACTTTACTTCCTCACCTCTTCCCCTCTCTGTAATATAAAAGAAACTGGTCTCCAGACCCCAATAAGATGGTACTCTAGGGCACTAGCCCACTATCTTCTTTGACACCCAGCTTTCTGAATAAAGTTACTATTCCTTGCCTCAAAAAAATAAATGAAAATAAAAACAAGTCTTTGTCACTAATTCATCACATTTACTCCACCATAGTCTATTCCATCTTCCTAAAACATCCTTCTAAACTCATATAAATTGTCCCACTGTTTTCTGATCAGAAAACTTATATTTCAAAATAAACACTTCATGTTTCTAAGTGTATATATGTTTTATGTAGATAGTTGGCTATGAATTTCATTCATATCTAAAATATATTGTGAAATTCTTGAAGTCAGAAATCACATCTTCCACTTTTTTTCTATCTAATCCACAGCTTAATGTGGATTTCTATCAAATTTTGCAGGCATTGAATCAAACTGGAATCCTGCTTTCAAAAGTGCAAGCATGAGATGATTTTGGTAGATAAGATTTCATTTTCAGAGTACGAATAAAGGAATAAAGTAATCCCCATAGATCCCACTCTGTATCTCCCCAGCCAGCTGCCGTGACTCCTCACCTGGCCCCTCTTGGGAAACACAGGAAAAAGAAAAATGAGAGCTCAGGACAGAGCCTGGGCATGGCCCTAGGCTAGGATTTGCTAGTAAGTAAACAGCTTCTGACCTGAACTTCTAGCATTCTCGCACTATGAGAGAGCAAAAGAGATAGGAGGTGTACAATGGGGCTCCTAATTTTCAATAGGCCTTCAAGTCGGATCACTTTACATCTGTACATTGTATCACTTGAGCACACCGATTTTCCCAAAAGGACTCCCTCTCAAGTACGATATTCAGGGTCAAAAAACAAGTCACTGGCATCAAAGCCCACCAACCACAAAGAATATCCACTTAGGTTAAATATATCCACTCAGTTGTCAATTTTGGACTCTATTTTGAGTACACGTGGATCGTCATATCACTTCGTTCTCTGGTAATGTTGCTTTCACTTAGGGCTAAAGAAATTTTACTTCCATCTTTATAATGTTTCCTGAAAAAGTCCAAAATATGAAATTTATCTTATCTATGAAATGTAAGATAAAGGAGAAGAAGAATTTCCTTCAAACTGTAATCCTGTATTTAAAGCTACAACATAATAATGAAATGCTGCAACACAATAATAAAGTAATAAAAAATTATTAATAATAATATTTTACACTTATATGGTGTTTGTTCTTAGAACAGGCACTATTCTAAGAGCTTTAGGTATATTAAATCATTTAATCACAATTTATCAGTTGTAACAAATTTTTTCCAACAGTCACATTCAAGTCCCACAGAATCAAAAAAATCGAACATCAAAATTGTTTCTCTGGTAGGCCTGTATTTGCCTATTCCTAAAAGGGAAATGTCAAGAGGACTAATAGAATGTGTAAGATGACAAAACACTTCCCTGTCCCAACAGTCCTTATTCACTCCCCATATGTAGATGTATCTTCATAATAACAGAGCCCACACGACTCTTAACCCTTTGGGAAAATGGACTTGGCTAACTGCCCTTCTCAGCAGCCAGCAGAGGCCAAACAGAGGAAGTGTATTTGCTCCTTGCATCAGCTACTCCCTGGCAGATTCCAGAACTGTTATTGGCTGTGGCTTCAGGCTTATCTAGGGATGTGTCATATGTTTGGGCTGTTATGTGATCCACCCTGGCTGCCTTATACTCCTGAAAGCTTTTCCCAATTCAATGACTTTTACACATTTCTAACAATTGTGAATGAGGCGCCATGTGACTCCATAGTGCAATCACAAGGGAAGGCTTTTGTGGGTACGGAAAGGAGCTCTCTCACCACCTGAATGCAGCCCAACTGTGAAAACAGAGCATCCTCCCTGGCACCCACTCCAGCTTCCCACCACCAACTCCCATCCCAACTCAACAGCTGCCCTCCACTGCCAACTCTGGCCCACGTCCCTCTTCACTGAACGCTGTCTTACCAAATTATGTAATTACCAAGTCCAGTAGCCACTTCTTGGACCTCCTTACTTGACTTCTCTGAGGCCTGTTGACCATCCTGCCCTTGGAACTCTGTCTTCTCTGGGCTTCCCAGGATCATGCTGTTTTACTCTTCCCTCCACTGCAGCTTCTCAGTTCCCTTCCCTGCTTACTTTCCTCTAATTTTCCCTTAAATGTTGGCATTACCCACGTGCCTTCATGAGTTCAGGCTTCTATAACAAAATACCATGGACTGCATAGCTTATGAACAACAAATTTATTCCTCACAGTTCTGGAGCTACAAGTCAAGATCAGGGTGCCAACATGGTCAAATTCTGGTGAGGACTTCTTTTTGTTGCAGACTGCCATCTTCTCACTGTATCCTCACATGGCCAAAAGAAGAGAAGAGAGCTCTCTGGGGTCTCCTTTAAAAGGACACTAATCCCATTTATGAAGGCTTCACCTCATGACCTAATCACCTCCCAAAGGCCCCATCTGCTAATACCATCCTAATACCATCACATTAGGGGGTGTTTTAGGATTTCAACACAAATTTGAGGAGAGACACATTCAGTCCATAATACCAGGTCTATGTCCAAGCTGAAAATTTTCCCTAAAGAATCTTATTTGCGCTTGCAGCATCAACCTACATGGTCTAAACCCTAACCCTCATTTTCAACTCCCACCTCTCTCCTGAGCTCCACATACATCCCCCTGGCTTCCCCTAGACATCTGCACCTGGATGCTGACCTGTGCCTCACACTTAAACACATTGTTTTACACTCTCTTGTACCCAGCAAACTCTCTTCTCCCTAATCCCTTATGGCAATTAGTGGCATCACTATCCTCACAGTTGCTGTGCCAGTTTGAAGCACGGCTGTAAATTCTTTGACATACCTGAGATTTCTGAGTGGGAGTCCTAAAAAAAACTTGCAGCTTCTGCCTTAGCTCCTGGAAACACTTGTTCTTGGAACGCTGAGCCATGATGCTAAGACCATCACGCTTGAGAGGTCTCATGTAGGTGCTCTGGCCACTCATGTGAGTGAAGAGGTCATCTTAGAGGTGGGTCCTCCAGCATAGCCCTTCCAGCCCCCAGCCATTCGAGGCACCCCTTGCTATTTGCATCGTCCCAGCAAAGATCCCAGACGTTGAAAAGCAAAAGCGAGTTGTCCTCGCTGTGCTCTTTCTGAATTACAAACCCACAAAAACCATGAGGATTTTTTTTAAAAAAAGATTGTTTTATGCCACTAAATTTTGGGGTGGTTTGTTATATAACAATAAACAACTGTATTAGCTGCCCAAGCTTCAAACATGGGAGTCATTACCTTTCTCTCTCCCATGTTTTTAACTAACAAAAATAATTCCATTAAGAGTCTACTATGTGCCAGGCACTGTACCAAGCACTGGTGATACCATTAATTATGATCTAGTGGAGAGGCAGTTCAAAGAAAACAAATAACAAGACAATAAGAAAGCATTTCCCAACCTCGTTCCAGAGAAATCTGCAGGCAGATATTTCTCAAAAGAGAGGTTTTATGGTCAATTAATTCTGGAAACGTTAGATAAAAATACATTTCTTCCCTGAATATCTTCTCAGGACCACCAGTACTCAAATGAGTATAATAAATATGTAAGAGGAGCCTAGAACACAGAGTTTCCCAAAATTATTTGACCACAAAACAGATTTGGGGTTTGTTTGTTTTGTTGTATTTTGAGGAGAAACTCAAGGAAAGAGAGCTCTGCAAAACACTATGGAAATAATGCATTCGGTTACTAGATGTATATATAACGTGAACTGGGAGCCTAGGTGAACGGACACGGAGACTTTCTTCAGTAATCAGGGAATGCCTCATGGAGGAAGTGGTGTCTGAAGTGAGACATAAAGAGTAAGAGGGAGGTGCCAGGTGGGCAAGCTGTGGGAAGGCAGAGAACTGACTAGTGCAGAGGTCCTGAAACTAGAGCGAGCCTGCCTATTTAGGGAAACTCTAAGGAAATGTTACAGAACTCTAATATTTTTGTCTCTCTCCAAGAGACAGATGCTAGAATTTCAAGTTCAGGTCAGAAGCTGTTTACTTACTAGGAAATCCTAGCCTAGGGCTGCGTCCAGTCTCTGTCCTCATCTCTCATTTTTCTTTTTCCTGTGTTTCTCAAGAGGGACCAGGTGAGGAGCCACGGCAGCTGCCTGGGGTTTTCTTATTCCTTTATTTCTATATTTACAGTAAATATTTTCTTACTTTTAAAACCACTTCTCATGTCTGCAATTTGAAAGCAAGATATCAATCTGATCCAATGAACCTACAACTTTATAAAACTGCATATGAGATGCTGTGATTTCGATCATCCAGACTATGTCCAAGGTGTGATTCCTTCATTTAATAACTTGTATATTTCACATAAGAACAGTGATTTTTAATCCTGAGATGATTTAAAATATATGTGCCCCGATTCCATGTGAAGAATTTCTATTGAAGTTTTGATATTTTATAGAACAAATGCTGAAGAGATTTTATAGAAATTTAAAAGCCTGTTTTAAGATACTGGGACAAATTATAACAACATAAAGGTAACAACTGGAGTATATAGATACACTAAGAGTTGTGGTTTTTTCATATAGAAATTGGCTGCCAGAACATATAAGGCAGACTTGAAAGTCATTTATATACAAGAAGAATTAACTCTCTCTCTCTCTCCTCCTTCCAAGAAATGGAGTATCCAATAAGGGAGTTCTAGCAGTTAAGAACTACTGAAGCATGGCCAAAGACCAAGAAAAATCTGCCTAAATGGCTTTGATTTGGGAAGGCTTAACACCAAATAATTTTTATTCTGTAGCTGATGAGCTATTAACTGCCAAATGAAAGCATATTGGACTATAATTTCTCCTAAGAGAATCACCCACTCCTAGAGGCTAGAAAGATGTGAGCAACAATGTAAGGTGTGACAGATCTTACCTCAGTGCAAACTGAGACTGCCACATAAATATACTGAGGACATCACTTCAACTATCCATGGAAATGTGTCTCTAATCTGACATATTCAAGAATCAGAAAGGAGTGACATCACCAAATGGTGAAGTAGCAGACCCTAGCCACTGTCCTCCCACGAAGATCAACAAACATCTATCCACAAACAGAAGCAGCTCTGGGACAGCTCAGAAGTCCACTTAAGAAATTTCAGCAGCAACAACAACAACAAAACAAAACTGAGAATAATCCCACAAAAAGGGGAAGAAAAATAACTTCATTCTGCCTATATCATCTCATTCCCCAGGCAGGCACTGCTCAGAGCCAAGAGGGAACTCCCCAACTAGAAAGATTTCTCCTGGCTGGGAAAGAGCAAGCAGGGTGAGCAAGCAGCTTCCCCAGCCTTTCAAGGCACCACGCAAAGGACCCACTTTGGTTTCACACCACGCAGAGACTGGCAAAGTTGAGACTATCGAGATGACTGGGAACAAGGAAGAAAGAGCAGAGAATACTGGTATCAGCCATACAGCAAGAGTGACCAAGATTCCCAGTGGCTTGCTGTGCAGAGGACCCCAGCAGCTTTTACCACTGAAGAAGTCACCACAGACCCCCTGCAGGTTTTACCGATTTTCACCCCACAGGTATTTGCAGACAAGATGCCAGCTAACTGCATGAGTCCCTCCCTACTCCCTCCTCTGCTGCATCCTGGAATCCACACCAGCTTGCTCAGGCCTCTGCAGCTGCGTGAGTACAAGACACCAGCCTAGATCCCTAAGGCTGATCCCCACTGCCATACATACGCTTGGGGCTAGCCCCTCCAACTGTGCACTTGCACGCCACTTCCCTGACTCCTCTCACCAGCCTCCACTGTGAGAGCCTGCAGCCACAGAAATGCACATGGACAGCCAGAGTCCCCACACCTGCCCTGGGCTCAGCTCTGACCCTGTCTCCTATCAAAGGCCTGCACTACTATGCATGCGCACGAGGTGAGACCCTGCAGCCACAAAAGTACATGCCAATGACAAGGGCCCCCATAGCACCTGCAGCTGGCCCTGGCCCTTGCTGCTGGCCCTGGACCCCACTACTATGTGTATGTCTACAACAACCCCTGCCATACAGAGCTGGTACCTGCAGCCAAGTGTTTTCCCACCACCAGCACTGACTACCACTTCTGCCTGCCCTGATCCTTGGCCACTGAACCTGGAAGTGCTGTGAGGACCCCAACAGCCTTTAGAGCCACTGTGGACCCCTACAGCATGTGCCAAGGACCACTCAGTTGTTCAGTGGCCTGAACATCACTCCTCCCCGGACCAGAGCCGCCACACACTCTTGCACTTGGTGCCCAGCACCACAAGACTCACAGCACACTCCAGCATGTCCCCACCTGCTGGCGAAGGTCTTTTCCTAGGGATCAGTCCATAAAGTCTGGAAGAGGTAGATAAAGAAGGAAGGCAAGATAAAGACTTCCAAACAAACAAAAGCTGAGGAGGTTCATTACCACTAGACCAGCCTATACAAGAAATGCTGAAAGGAGTTGTCCAAGCTGAAATGAAAGGATGCTAATTAGTAAAAATAAAATTGTATGAAAATAGAAAATATACAACACGCTGGCAAAGTAAATAGATTTAGAATACTCTAATACTATAAAATGGCGGTCTATTAACCACTTAACTCTAGTATAAAGGTTAAAGGACAAAAGTACTAAAAATAGCTGTAGCTACAATGATTTGTTAATGGATACACAATCTAAAAAGATGTAAATTTTGGCACCAAAAACATAAAATGCAGGGAGGAGGGCAAAAGGGTAGAGTTTTTGTATGCAATCAAAGTTGGTATCAGCTTCAAATAGACTGCTATATCAGTAAGATATTTCAAGTAACTTCAAGGTACCACAAAACAAAAAGCTATAGTAGATACACACAAGATAAAGGAATCGAAGTATACTACTATCAGAAAATCATCAATTCGCAAAGGAAAGGAACAAAGGAACTACAAAATAGCAAGAAAACAATTAACAAAATGGTACTGGTAAGTCTTTACCTATCAATAATTATTTGAAATGCGAATGAATTAAAGTCTCCAATCAAAAGGCATAGAGTGATTGAATGGATTTAAAAAAAAAAAGACCCAACAATATGCTGCCCTAGTGAAACTAGCACACATGTGAAACTAGCACACATGTAAAACTAGCACACAACAGAAGATATGTACAAGAATACTCATAGCAGCATTATTTACAATAATAAAAGCAGGAAACAACCCAATTTATATAATAGATCAATCAAAATATATTTACAAATTGTATATTCATATAATACAATATTATACAGCAATAAAAATGAATAAACTATGATTACTTGTATCATCATTCATGAATCCAAGGAACATAATATTGACTGATAAAAGCAAGTTACAAAAGTATAACTCCATCTATTCAAAATCCAGAAGCACACAAAACAAATACAATAAACTGTATAATTCTTATGAAAATAAGAAACACAAAATTCAGGAATACAATTACCTGAGAGAAGAAAAGGGATGGAATCATAGAAGGGCACAAACAGATTGTGTGTCACTGCAAATGTAGCATCATAGCCAGCTCTCCTGGGCAGTCACTTAAGCTCAAATTACTTCCCACTTGTAACCTCTATTAAAATATAATTGTCCTCCCATCCATTTCCTTGGGCCTATGCCCACTAACAAAACCAGCACTTTTCAGAAGTAGAAGAGTTATTAACGCTTACAGGTACAATACTTGTAATGTAGAGACATCAAAATGAGCTGATAACGGCATTACAGAGATTTGGTGAGTGTCAGCAGGGAAGATACACTGGAATTGACAGATCTGTGACAGCCAGCAAATTTCATGGCCCAGATATCACCTGTTACTCAAGAACCCAGAATAAATTCATTTTACTAAGCAAAAAATTAAACAGAACTACTTGCTCAAGGAGAAATAAGAAACAAAACATTTCGGTTCAAACCCATTATTGCATTTGCACCATATAGAAAAGAGAAATAATAGATTTGGTCATGATGTTATTCAGACACCATAGATAAAGCAAGTACCAGTGATATCTAACAGTATTTGATGATCACAGGGGACAGCGATTTACAGACTACCATGTAAATAACGTTTAAGAGCAGTTAGTTGTGTTTGTTTATACCACCAACTTAGCAAAAATTCCAAATAATCTTTCTAGTTGTCAATGTCAACAAACTGGAAATAGATTATAAGTTTAGTGTTCAAATAATATCTTCGCTTTTCTGTGGACTTACCTGAAAATGGCCAAAAAATCAACAGTTGGATTGCAGGCACAGAACCTCTTTAAGATTTTCTAAGCAATTATAGAAAAGCTCTTCCTGGAAAAGGTAAATAAGAAAACACTCATTTATTTTAATGTCATGCTGCTCTTTAGTTGACCAGAACACATGCATGAACTTGGAAGGCCTCAAACAGCAAAACGTACCAAAAACCTATGCATTTTTTTACTGAAGTAAAGTTGATTTACGATGCTGTGCCAATGTCTGCTGTACAGCAAAGTGACTCAGTTATACACAACAGACATTCTTCTTTTAATATGCTTTTCCATTATGGTTTATCACAGGATATTGAGTATAGTTCCCTGTGCTATAGATTAGGACCTTGTTGTTTATCCATTCTAAATGTAATAGTTTGCATCTACCAACCCCAAACTCCCAGTCCATCCCTCTCCCACCCCCATGCAACCACTAGTCTGTTCTCTATGTCTATGAGTCTGTTTCTGTTTTTCAGGTAGATTCATTTGTGCCATATTTTAGATGCCCATATAAGTGATACCATATGGTATTTGTCTTTCTCTTCCTGACTTACTTCATTTATCATGATAGTCTCTAGTTGCATCCATGTTGCTGTAAATGGCATTATTCCATTCTCTTTTATGGCTGAGTAGTATTCCATTGCGTATATACACCACATCTTCTTTATCCACTCATCTGTCGATGGACAATTAGGTTATTTCCATGGTTTGGCTATTATGAACAGTGCTGCTATGAACATAGAGGTGCATGTATCTTTTTGAACTATAGTTATCTCCAGGTATACTCCCAGGAGTTGGATTGCTGGGTCATATGGTAGTTCTATTTTTAGTTTTCTGAGGAACCTCCATACCATTTTCCATAGTGACTGTACCAACTTACATTCCCACCAACAGTGTAGGAGGGTTCCCTTTTCTCTGCACCCTCTCTAGCATTTGTTATTTGTAGACTTTTTAATGATGGCCCTTCTGACTGATGTGAGGTGGTACCTCATTGTAGTTTTGATTTGCATTTCTCTAATAATTAGTGATGTTGAGCATCTTTTCATGTGTTTACTGGCCATCTGTATGTCTTCTTTGGAGAAATGTCTATTAAGGTCTTCTGCCCATTTTTCGATTGCCAAAAAACACACATTTTGTTCTTCAAAAGAGGCAGAATTACTCTCGGGTTCTTTCAGGAAAAAAAAAGGACTCACAGAAAAACTGTTATTTCGAAGTAGTACTATAACCACGACAACAGTGAGAAATCACATCGGTAACACACATGAGAGAAAAGGGCTGTAAATTCTAATTTTTCCAGGAAGTTTTTTTTTTTTTTAAGTACTACCTACTTCAGCAGTTTCTCAGGACATTATTGGTTCTATACTAGAGTAATATTTGCTATTCACACTTGTGACTCCAAGTGATGAAAAAGAACTAAATCATCCTTCAAATATTTTGTAGTTACAATCCCTAGTTAGGCATGTGATGCATAATAATAAAAATGCCTAAAATTGAAGGCACTGATATATTAAAATTATCTTTTATGGAACACTGACTCAATTCTGTATATTGCATTCCATAAAAGAAGCTATTCACATACCAGATGTCAACCTCTCAGAAAATAAACTGTGCATCTAAAATATCTTACCTATCCATTACAAACTTTTATCTTGAAGGTGACTTTGAAATTGCTCATTACAAGCTCTTTGCAGGCACTTCATCTTGAATCAGTTTGACACTCCTAAAAGCCATCATTTCTTCAGTGTTTGGAAGTGGTTTCATTTAGATTTCAAGTTCTGAAGGCAATGTGTTTATCCAGAACCCATGCAAAATGTTGGTAATAATAAATGTTACATCTCAGTGATATGCCATACAAGCTTGGCAATCACCAAGTTTTACCATCCAAAAACACTGCTTTGATATCTCTACATATTACGGAAGAATCGTCTCATCTTCTCCCAACAAACTACTCCTTCCCTGCGTTCATGTATTTTTCCTTTTAGGTAGTTGGGAGTCAGTATTTTTTCTGTGGCTTACAGTTTTCTTAAAAACTCTCAGTGATGGGAGAGAGAAATATTAAAATTTATTTTAATTCGACTTTATCAAACAATATATTGTATCCAACACAAATTGCCCCAAAATTCCTTGACTCAAACAAGAGAATTAACTCCTTGGAGCATTAATTAATAATATTAAGACTCAACAAGCTAACTTAGCATTTGTGCCCAGTGAAGTGCTTTCTCCCCAAATGGAACATCAAAACCTCAGTCTGAGGTTCTTTACAGCTAAGCTGACCTATCTGGGAAGAGCCTTAGCCAACATAGATAAAAATGGGCACTACATCAGGTAAACTACCAGCATGATCTGAGTCATTATCTCATGGTGACCTTTGTCACATGATTACTTCTCAGACAATATGGGCTTTCTGGATCTTTAGACACCATTTCTTAGTTAATAAGTTTATCATTTGATAGAATTCTCTAAGGTGCATTACAATTCTGTTAACATTTAGCTTATTGTCACCAAAACTGTTCTATAACTTCTGTAAGCCTTCTTTGCTTGGGGTTATGAACAATTTTTATCTAATTCCATAAATAATCTAATTCACTAATCTAATCAAAGTAACTCCTAATATTCTCCAAAGTTACCCATATATTTGCACTTTTTTTTTATACAGCAGGTTCTTATTAGTCATCTGTTTTATACACATCAGTGTATACATGTCAATCCCAATCTCCCAATTCATCACACCACCACCACCACCACCCGCCACTTCCCCCGCTGGTGTCCATACGTTTTTTCTCTACTTCTGTGTCTCAATTTCTGCCCTGCAAACCGGTTCATCTGTACCATTTTCTAGGTTCCACATATATGCATTAATATACGATATTTGTTTTTCTCTTTCTGACTTAGTTCACTCTGTATGACAGTCTCTAGATGCATCCACATCTCTACAAATGAACCAATTTCATTCCTTTTTATGGCTGAGTAATATTCCATTGTATATATGTGCCACATCTTCTTTATCCATTCATCTGTCGATGGGCATTTAGGTTGCTTCCATGACCTGGCTATTGTAAATAGTGCTGCAATGAACACTGGGGTGCATGTGTCTTTTTGAATTATGTTTTTTTCTGGGTATATGCCAGTAGTGGGATTGCTGGGTCATATGGTAATTCTGTTTTTAGTTTTTTAATGCTTTTCTCTAGAGAGAGGAAAAAAAGCTATGGAAAAATATTGCCCCTGTTTTTCTTCTTTTATATTATCTGAATTTTTCTACAAAACATTTTTTCTGTCATCATAAAAAATACAAGTTTTTTAAGTTAAACACTAAGAACTCAATTGTGCTTCCTACAGAGCTAAGCATTGTGCAGCAGAATAAAATAATTAAATCATACATTAAAAGGTAATAAAAAACATTTTCAACATCTTTAATTTCACATGTTTGGAAAGAGAGAGAAGTAAGGGAAAACTTGTGAAAAATCCATCTCCTACAGGTTACCTCCCAGAGGGAAGGTTGGCCTCCTGCAAAGCTCAATGGAAACTGGCAATGGCAAAGGGCTTAAAACAATAAAAACTGGTCAACTGAACGATTTGGACCCCAGCTCCCCATCAGGTCTGGAAAATGACTGGTGCTCCCTTCAACGCTAATGAGGCTAATCTGGCTGAGTCTGCCACTTCATGAGCTGCAAATACACTGCGTGGACCCCAGAACCCAGATCACCCCTGGAGAGAGACTCGTGCCACCCTCCAACGGCCCCTAATGTGAGGTGGCAGTTTAGAGCTGCAGACCAGCTGCAGGTCTACAATGGCATATTGCTAGGTACCCCCAGCTCCTAATCACACCAGGGATGGTGCCTGTACTTCTCTAGCCATGCAGCTCAATAGTCCCACAGGATTAGGATCCCCACTCCTAGAAGATGTTTATATGTACATCTGAGGAAACAAATGAAATATAATGTAGGTGACTTACGTTTACCACTCATACCAGCCTGGGGTAAAAAGTGAAACACAAAGGCAGCCCTACAAAAATATTTCTCTAGCTTAACTCCCACCTGTTCCACAAAAACTTTAATCTCCTTCCAGCACCTCCTTCCAGCACCTCCCAAAATCTAGGAGTCCACAGACCTCATCTAGCGGGCTGCCTGCTAGTCCTGCTGTCTGTATGTTACATCAATTTTTCCTCCTCCTGTTCCATTTCAAGGAGGTGATGTGGCCAGTCACTGCAATAGCAGAAGAGCAATCTGCTGCCACAGTCCCCCAAAGGCATCATTGCCACTGGTGTCTGTCCTTTGTTCCGCTGCGGTCAGAGTAGCAGTGTTCATACTAGCTCCCTGTACACCAAGGATGCTACAAGTACACCTAGGATGAAGAAGAGGAGGAAGATTCCAAAAGGCCAATATCCGGATTGTGTGAGTTAGAATGTTGCCAACTGCAATGGATTCACTGGAGATGAATATGGACCAAACAAATTCACAGTAATTCTTAGACAGTCACTCTCAGAAATACAGACAGATGAATACGATGAATCCTTATCCTCAAGACATCATCTAGCAGAGAGCTAAGATATGCCATAAACGTAAGAAAAGCTATAGGGTAAGCCTCATAAGACAAGTACACAGAGCTTTGGGAGTTCAAAACAGGAAGAAGGCATTTCCCAGCTGTGGAAATCAAAGAAAGTTGAATGGAGAAGACAGTCTCTGCAAATGGATGGAAGAGGATTTTCCCGAAACAGCAACAGTCCACGATCCACTTGTCTGAACCCTGGAGCACATATTGATAAATGGTAGGAATATATCCCAGAAAAGTATGTTGGGCCAGATCCTCAAAGGTTCTGGATGTCAAACTATTCATATGTCCCCATTACCCTCACCATTAGGCCCTAACTCCTCCTCTGGCTTACAACCTATGAGCCCCCTGCTTCCACGCCAGCCTCATTCTTACCTCTCGCCACCTCTCACACTCTACATTCCAGCCAGACTATTTGGTTCCCTGAAGGTGTCCTATTCTCCCTGACCAATGGACACATGCTATCCTCTCTTCTTCTAACACTTTCCACCCTTTTCCTTCTCCCAGCCCCCTCCTTTTCTGTCCTGGCTAATTTACACTCATTTCTCAGGCCCAGCTTGGACTAGACTTTTCTGAAGGAAGCCTCGTCTGATAGATCACTAGTTCTCAGTTAGGTGCACTTTTACACATGTACTTCCCTTATCACACTTTTCATTAGGGACTGTTTTCCACACATCTGTAAGCTCCCTGAGAGCAATGACCGTGGCTTTCTCATTCATCATTTCATCCTCAGTGCCCAACACAATACCTGATATACAGTAAGTGCCCAATAAATAATTCTTGACTGAATGAGTACACGAATAAACAAATGACAAAATAAATGTTTTGACTTAAACTATTTTAAAAATACAAACCAGAGTAAATGACAGCAGCAAATATTTTAATGCTATTCACCATCTTTAAAAACATGAAACATTTTATAGATAATAAATGTTTCACAATTAGATGGTTATTTAACAAATACTATTTGCTAGAGGGAAAATTCCATGCAGTCGCCAGGTTATTTAACTTTTGTGCATCCTATCTCAGAGCCTTAATAAGCTTCCTATCTCTGATTATGTGGTGGTGACTGCAAAAGATAAAATTCTGCCTATGGTTTTATATTTCAGAAATCTTCAATGATGTATCATGAGGAAAACTCTTCTCCTCAAAGTTCCAAGGAAAATAAAAATTCTACCGTCTCCCAGAGTTGACACAATTATGACGTAATGTGGGCGTTTAATTTATGAATGTTTATACTGAGCAAAATGTGGGAGAACTATACTTATGATTTGACACAGGGAATGTAATAATAAAGTGAAATGTTGACCTTTTAGAGAGAAATAGAGTTCAAAAACATGAAGAACTTGAAAACTAAGAAACTGAAATTCTACTTGGTACATAGAGATATCCAGAAGTATCATGATTCATTTAAAGTCGAAGAGAATGAGTTGGAGAAAGCAAAGAAATAAAACAATTCAGAATGACTTCCACAAAAGAAAAAAAAAAATTACTGCTATTCAAACTATCAGAAAAGGACTTATTGTTAAGAAAGACAAAGAACTTTGCTGCTTCAGAAAGGAATGCAGGACTTAAATAAGGTTGAAATACCTACAGAGAATGCCTATTTCAACCTATAATTGAAAGCTAAACCAGGAGGCCAAGAAAGCAAAACTAAGTGGGCAGAGAATTAAATCTACCGTATCTAGGTAGCCAGTAACAGAAACAAACCAAGAGCCACATATGCTCATAGAAGAGTCCGTGTAAATGAAGCAGTACAGCAGAATGAGGCTGCGAATTTGAAATTTACACAGGTTACACACAGCTTATATCCAGGATCTCCACAAACAGCAGTAAAGGATCATTATACATGGGGGACCATATAATTTATCATTCAAACTGGAACACTTTTAAGATGTAAAAGGGTGCCACTAATAATTAAGCTGGTACGTAATTAAACTGAAACTGTCTCAGTCAAACTGAGATGTAGGGTCAACCTAATTATATATTAAACCCCTGTGTTATACCAGAGAAACACTTGAAGGACACCAGAGGTGAAATCTTCAGAGGAAAAACACAACTTCTTTGAGGAGGGGGCCACAAGTTTCCCAAGCAGGAGAGAATTAGAGGGTCTTCTGCTTAGTTGCTGACCTAGGTGAATGTGGTTGCATGTGTAATGTCCTATATTATTGGGCATACACAACATTTGCACAACTTGTAAATAATTTGTGTCTGAAATTTCTCAGTGTGTATATGCCCTTTCATTGTTTTTTTCTCAGTTGATGACATCTCTGAAATTTCAAGGCCCTAAATGTCAGGAATTTTGTTTCAATTTTCTGTTTATATGCTTGGCCTGTGTTGATTCTGCATAATGCATACAGGGGAACATGAAGATTACTTCCATCTCCGAAGAAATCTCTTGTTACAGCTCATGGATTAACCACCATCATTTCCTTAAGTGTGGTGATGCAGCACAGATGTCTTTGGATTACATGTAGGTCAGAGCCACAACAGCATACAGATGGCACACTCAAAAGGTGTGAATGATCTGAGATTAATGAAGGGCCACTTAACAAAGGTGTGGGCAGAGTAAAGGCAACTATAAGGGATGATAAAAACACCCAAAGGTTAGTAATCCTGAGACCACTACCACCCATACGCTTGAAAAGGCAAGGGAGAAAAGCCATCAAAGGAACATGGAGAAAGCTATAACTGCAGAATAGACCTACCAGGCAGGAGTTGTGGCCTTTGGCGAAAGAACACAGTCACTGCCAACCCACAACCCGGCAGAGAAGAAGCTGTGGAGTAAATACTCCAAATTCTTTTTCTTCCACCCGTCCGATCTCTAGTTGGCACTTCCCTTTGGCTTAATCCATAGGTCAGGAGTGCCTAGCTGACAATAATCCATAGCGATCAGCCTTCTAGGTAACAGGGAAAAATGGAGAAGACTAGAGAATGGATCTAGAAAGATAAATGGAGACTATCCAGCAGAATTTAATTGAATACTGTAAAAGCCCATATATATCTAAAGTCTAAATATGTCACATACATCCTTTAAAATTATAAGTGAAAACTAAGAATAATTTGATCTTTACAGGGATACCAGAGATAGAGAGGGTGTTATTAGTATTACCCTCATTTTACAGATGAAGAAGTCGTGGACAGAGAAGATAAATTACTTGCCTAAATCACCCAAAAAAGATGTAGTGAAGAACACTGAGTCCATGGACCTGTCAGAGAGCCAATTATTTCCCAAGCTTAGCTTCTACCTCTAAACCTAGAGATCTTCCCACTTGGCCTTAACCATAAAAGCTGGTATATTCCCCACTGTATGGCAGAAGGAGACTAAAAACTAATTAAACAAACACATACCAGCAGATTTACAGAATAAGAGCATTGTCTCTGCCTTCCAGGGGCTCTCAGCTTATGGACAGGAAAGTACGCTACTCTGAAAAATGTAGGAAGACTATCAGTCAGTCAAGGAGCATTCCACTAACACCTATTGATACTATGCACTAAATGCCAAGTATATAAAACTTGTGCGGCTGCAATTAGCCATTTTATTTTTGTGGTCATTTGTTATGATGACTTGTAGTTTATGAGGCTCAGGGGATTGGTGGTAAGTTGTCAAAACTGACTCAAATTGCAATAATGGTTGACACAACAGAGTATGAGTTGGCCAATGCAATATTAATAAGTTGACCCTAGGTCCCTTCATACAGAACCCTGCTGCAAGCCTCAAGTTCTGGTGGTGGAAAGAGTAATGAAAATTAGTACAAAATCAAGTGATGATCTGTGTTGCTCTCTGACTTAAGCAGAGTCATGGAAAGCCAGTGACCACTTAAAAACAGAGTAAAGCATGGGAATGACTATACAGATTACGCAGGATCTTACCTGAGACAAAGACTGCTCTGTATATACCAAAACCCTTTTTCTCCTGAGCATACAGGCAGACCACATTGCCTACCGTTCTTACAATCAGATGAGGCCACAGAACTGAGTTCTGGCCAATGTGGGAGAAGTGATTTGCTCCACTGTTAGCCTGGCCCATAAAACTCTCCAGAGATCTTCCACTTTCCCTCTTTTCTCATCTGCCAATTGACTGTCAATGTCCAGGGGACACTGGAAACTCTGAGTTAAAGATGGTGGAACCTATGTCAGCCTGAATCCTTGAATGACTATGTAGAATAGCCCCACACTTCCCTGAACGCCTCCTAGCCAACAATTGATTCAGTAAAATTAGTGAGGTAATTACAATGACCTTAAGAAATACATCATCTCTCAAGAATAAGCTCTCAACATTTTTATGTACAAATAAGGATATATATGTACAAAAAGTATACCCTATTCGACAAATTGTCATGTAATCTTTTTATCTGCCACCATATTGTGAACAATTTCCCGTATTCACAGAATCCTTCAACATTACAGTTTTTAATGACTCTATAGTGTTCCAAGTTGTGATTATACCACGCTTTTTTTTTTTTTTTGCCCTCTCGTCTCATTTATTAAAGAAACAGTAAGAAAAGGTACAATGCAGGAAAACACCAACCATCCTTTCACATCAGGCTGAACGAAGACGCTTCCCATTTTTAATTTTTTATAACTTCAATTTTTCAATTTTGCAAGTATATGATCCAAAGACTTGTGAGATCCTATTATCATAAAAAAGATCATTTCTTCATTATAATTATTTGCTGACCTACAGCTGCCATTCTGAGTAATGGACCACTGATTTTGTGCTGTTCAATCTCATACAAGTTAATATCTTTCTTTGAGTTTGTTCCATGTGATAAACCTTTCTCACATCCCATAGAAAGATATCCTACAAAAGTTAATAAATGTCCTTTAAAAGGTTACAGAATAAAAGGACTGGTGTGAATCATCAGACATTGGTATCAAATCAATGACTGTTCTATGACCTCTATTAGCATACAAAATGATTCATTCCGTTGTCCTAAATTGATGATGGTAAAGTCAAAAATAAAATATAAATCTATTTATTGTGAGGTTTATTTAATTTCCCCCTTCCAAAAGAAAACGTCTATATAGTCAACTGAGTTAACTGAACCCTATCTATTTTTTCACTTTCTCTATTAAAAGTGTAAACATAATCTCCTTTTGGAGTTTTTGAGAGTAGGGATTAGTAAACGTCTCCATGGACACACGCAATAAATTCAAAAGAAAGTGGATAATGTTGCACTATATTTTGCATAGTGCATAACTGCAATAGGAGAGAAAATAGAAGCTATCTCAAAACGTTTAAGGTGATGTAATTTAAATCGGGAAGATAAATTTTTTCTAGTTTCAAAAAAAATGCTGCCAAGTCATTTTATAAAAACAGTAACTAAGAGGAGTAAAATGAATAGATGAAGATCACATGGTTAGTAAGTGGAAGAGACAGATTTCAAAGCTAATACTGATTCCAAATATCATAAGCTTTCCATGTTAATCACACTTCTCACAAAGAGGCAGAGAAAGACACTAAGATGGGTTATTAGTGCCATAGCTTCCTCTGATGGACATAATTGAATTTTGATATTTATTTTTCATAGTCTTTTAAAAATACTCATATCTAAAAATAATCACATATAAGGATCTGGATAATATGTATAGAAACATAATTATCAAGTGTTTAACCAACATTGTGTCATAATTATATTACATTGTTTATTTTAGGATCTCTTGCTGGGAAAATCATTTCAAGGTTTTACTTTTTTATTGAAGTATAGTTGATTTACAGTGTTGTGTTAGAATCTGGTGCACAGCAAAGTGATTCAGTTACATATATATATTTCTTTTTCAGATTTTTTTCCATTATATGTTATTATAGATATTGAATATAATTCCTTGTGCTATACAGTAGGACCTTGTTGTTTATTTTATATATAGTAGTGTATATCTGTTAATCTCAAGCTCCTAATTTATCTGCCCCCTCAAGTTTATACTGTTGTATAGATGGCAGCAAGAGTGAAAGAAAGGTGAACGATATTGTGCATTTTGCCATATTCCAAGTAAAAGATAATGGTGGCTTGATCAGGATGGTACCATGAAGATGGTGAGGCATTGCCAAATTCTGATGTTTTTAAAGGCAGAGCTAATTGGAATTGTTTATAGATTGGATGCAGAATGTGAGATCACAAAAAAGGAGACAAGGATAACACCTAGGTTTTTGGCTGTGGCAGCAGGAAGAATGAACTTATCATTTAGTGAGAAAAAGTATGAAAGGAGAAGTTTGGGGAGGAAAGAACAGGAGTTTGGTTTTACAAATGCTAAGTTTGAGATATGCACTAGACATCTAAGTGAACATATAAAGAAGACACCTGGACAAAAGAGTCTGAAATTGACGATAAAATTCAGGCTGGTAATCAAAACCTGGGATTCAAGAATGTATTTAAAGTCATGAAACTGAATGTATTCTCTAATCAGGAGCCAGTGTAGACAGGGCAGAGAAGAGATCTAGGGCTGAGGCCTGAAGCAGTCAGTGTTTAGAGTTTGGGCAGACACAGAGTGAGTGGTTTTTTTCTCACACCAATCAGTTCTCCTACTTTCCAACACCAAGTATGTGTCCTACAATTCAATTCTGACACTAACTACCAAGAGTTAGCATCAAACTCCACAGGTTTGATGGTTCAGTCCCACAAGACTGTCCCACATCAGATACCGGTTGTCAATGTTAGAAACAAGACAACAGGCCCAAAATGGAATCACTTATGCTAAGCCCCATATCACCAAACCAAGACTTGACTTAATTACAGTTTGACTCTCCCAGAAATGGAATCTTAAACCCGTCAATCAGGAATCACCTGATCAGCACTAGTTAGGTAGTCTACCTGACAGACTCTTGCCATCCCCCAAAGGAAAGTCACTTTGCTATAACTAACCCACTCTTTTGCCTAGTATAACTTCCTTGTTCCCACTCCCTTCTGCCTATAAAAGTCATTTTGTACAACTCCTCAAAGCTCCTTTCCACCTGCTAGATGGATTGCAGCATAATTCGAATTGACCTTTGCTCAAATAAACTTTAAAACTTTAATATTACAAACAGAGCTACCATGTGACCCAGCAATCCCACTACTGGGCATATACCCTGAGAAAACCATAATTCGGGAAGAGTCATGTACCAAAATGTTCATTGCAGCTCTATTTGCAGTAGCCCGGAGATGGAAGCAACCTGGGTGTCCATCATCGGATGAATGGATAAAGAAGATGTGGCACATATATACAATGGAATATTACTCAGCCATAAAAAGAAACGAAATTGAGTTATTTGTAGTGAGGTGGATAGACCTAGAGTCTGTCATACAGAGTGAAGTAAGTCAGAAAGAGAAAGACAAACACCGTATGCTAACACATATATATGGAATTTAAGAAAAAAAAATGTCATGAAGAACCTAGGGGTAAGACAGGAATAAAGACACAGACCTACTAGAGAATGGACTTGAGGATATGGGGAGGGGGAAGGGTAAGCTGTGACAAAGCGAGAGAGAGGCATGGACATAAATACCCTACCAAACGTAAGGTAGATAGCTAGTGGGAAGCAGCCGCATAGCACAGGGAGATCAGCTGGGTACTTTGTGACCGCCTGGAGGGGTGGGATAAGGAGGGTGGGAGGGAGGGAGACGCAAGAGGGAAGAGATATGGGAACATATGTATATGTATAACTGATTCACTTTGTTATAAAGCAGAAACTAACACACCATTGTAAAGCAATTACACTCCAATAAAGATGTAAAAAAAAAAAAAACTTTAATATGCCTCAGTTTAATCCTTTAACGGCGTCAAAAGAGGGAATTGAAGGAGACCCATGGTTCCCAGAACAATAAGTGAAAAGGCGTGGGTACCTTTTGAGCCCCTCAAGCCTGCGGGTTTCTTGGTGCTTCTGGAGGTCATGGGAAAGTTCCTCTCAGATCCTAGCTCTACAGATTTTGCATTATGAGCTTTCAGAATTTATTTGAGCATTTCTTTTTCCAGACTGGGTCTGCCTTAAAAACCAGATTGGGTCTGGGGTTGGACTGGGTCCAGGGTCAGACTAGGTCCAACTTAAGCTGGACTGGGTCCAGTGTGAGGCCTCAGGTGAATAAAATTTTGTTTTAAGGCTGAACAAGCAGTTTAACCTTACCAAAATAATCTTGAATTAAAGTGGCCACAGTGGAGAACTTTTAAGCCAAATAAGTTTATCTATTCATGAGACGCCCTAGAGAAAAAGGGGTCTCAGCCAAGCATTCACCACAAAGCGTAGAGGAAAAATTATTTTTCCTCCTCTATAATTTCTGGTACCAAGATAAGACCTGCTGGGACACCCCACTTGCTCCAGAACCTGCGGACAGAATCCTGGGAAAACTGGCAGAAACCTGCAGACAGAATCCTGGGAAAACTGGCAGAAACCTGTAAAGGGTGAGAATTCTTACCCAAGTCAGCTGTCCTAGATTTCCATCTGTGGTGCCTGGCTGAGAGAGAAAGGTAAAATTTCACATTGTCCCTTTCTTTCCAAATTCAAACTGGCAGGCAAAAAAAAAATTTTAAGAATTAAATCTTTGAATTGTGACTCGCGAACTTGCTTTCAGGTACCCACTGGTTGTCAAGTCTTTCTCTACCAGGAACAGCTACTGCCTTCTTGTTTGTCTCATTTTGTGTCCTGAGAACTTGGCTTGGCAACCATAAGGTTGAGAGCCCCCAAAATATGGCTGGACATAAATGTGGGTTGCACCCCATTTGTGGCTAGAAAAGTACTCCCATTTGCAGCTAGTGTCTTGCTGACTGTTGCCAGCTCTCAAGGGGAATGATCTGGGTCTCTTTTTTTAAGTTATCCTTGGGAGTGACTCTGGATTTTGGGAGGGTGATATGTTTTGCACCTTTTGGGGGGATGCCTCTTGTGGCCAAGGTGGTGTTCAACACTGCCAGGAATATTTACTGCTTGGCCCCGCTGAAACCCGACAAGATGTATGAGATTTTTGGGTTTTTTTAAGTAGTTCTATGGTCAGAGGTTGGCCAAATTAGAAGCTTATATTCAAAGTCCGATAAGAACTTTTTTTGAGGCTTTCTCCCCTAAGCTAAAATGAACCCATGTACCCAGAGGGAAGGAAAAACATTCTCGAGGCTTTATGGAAGGATTTACTAAAACATTCCAAAGACACACAGTTCTAAATCTAGAACATGGGAAATTTCTGATTTCCATTTTAGTTGAAGATCTTCTCCCTGATATAAAGAAGCAAACTGAATAATGTAGTTGGATGGGTGGAGCAGCCTCTTTAATCATGCAGTTTGCAACCCAATTCTTTGAGGAATTAAAAACAACCGTACTTATCTTACAAATCTAATCTTTATAAGAACAGAAGTGTGGCTCTAAAAACACTTCAAAATTCACCTATTTTTTAACCAATCTCAAAACCTTCCTATTCATTTTAAAGGCTTGCAATTATTGTAAAGATCTAGGCTTATGGAACAAAAGTCTCTCTTGGTGGAATTTGCATTCTTTCTCTGTATCTTTTGAGATGTAAGTTTTCTACACAGTCTTCTCCAGGAACCAAGTTAATTCTTATCAGAAAGAGAGAAAAGAAAAAAAAAAGGAAAGCCTATTTTGAAAACTAGGCCTTAAAAAAATCGTAAAAGTCTCTTCCACAAATGTTAGTAAAAGCTTTCACCATCTGAGAAGGTAAACTTATTCCATCTGCTAGAAACATGATTTTGATCCAGCTGTTCTTTTATAAACTAGTAAGTTATGAATTATTATACCTGTCTTGTGGCTAAAATTTTAAAACAAAAGCTATAAGATCTGTTTGCACCTGTCTGTATGTTTATGTATGTCTATGTATGTATATTATAAATGTGATTTTTTTCTACCTCCAAACAGTATTGTCAAAATTAATTTATAAAGAGTTCTATTTAATTGAATTAAAGACAAACAAGCATTTATATAAATCAAGTGTACTCTCAGAAATATAAAAACTAACACAAATGTTTTATTAAGTTCACATGATCTAGGATATTCTTCAGTAAATAAAAGCTAGTTTATGTTTGTTGGTTTAATTAAAACAGGCATGCCTTTAGAGTTATCAGCATTAAATATAATACTTTTATTATACCTACATTTACTAACAGTCAAATAAGCTCATGTCACCTCTGTCAGAGAATTTGTCAACAAGAATGATAACTTAAAATGATAATGAACTGTTTAATGTCTCATGAAATTTTCATGACTAATCTAAACATAATTGTTAAGAACAAGTGAATTAAATAGATGTAAGATAAAATTTATAAATGAAATTTTCAATTACAATTATGGTTTATGGTATGTCTACTTCAAAATAGTTTCCACAAAATTGACTTATTTGTAGTGAGGTGGATGGACCTAGAGAGTGTCATATAGAATGAAGTAAGTCAGAAAGAAAAATAAATACCGTATGCTAACACATATAATGGAATCAAAAAAAAAAAATGGTTCTGAAGAACCTAGGGGCAGGACAGGAATAAAGACGCAGACCTAGAGAATGGACTTGAGGACACGGGGAGGGGGAAGGTGAAGCTGGGATGAAGTGAGAGAGTGGCATGGACTTATATATACTACCAAATGTAAAATAGATAGCTAGTGGGAAGCAGCCACGTAGCACAGGGAGATCAGCTCAGTGCTTTGTGACCACCTAGAGGGGTGGGATAGGGAGGGTGGGAGGGAGATGCAATAGGGAGGAGATATGGGGATATATGTATATGTATAGCTGATTCACTTTGTTATACAGCAGAAACTAACACACCATTGTAAAGCAATTATACTCCAATAAAGATGTTAAAAATAAATAAAAATAAACTTTAAAAAGTTTCCAAAATCTTATTGGTAGCTTGAAACCTTAAAGTTCTACTGAGATCAGTTAAATGATAGATATTCATTGACTATCTAGATCAGTTCCAAATAAAATAAAATACTGAAATGTTAATTATTGAGCATAGGTTTATTCACTTGGGCTTCTTTTTTACAGTAGAACTAGAGATATTTGAGTTTATTAGTAAACATGTTTTATACCACACTGAAAAGTTTACTCTGAGGAAGACTATATATATAAATTTGGCTAGCACTGAGGGCCATTGTCCCATGGCCTCTTCAGCCTCCATTTGTATTAAAATAGTCAAATACAGGCCTTTTCCCAATGCTGGGTTCTAGAATCATTCAGCATTATATGCTGAGTTTGATTGATCCACTTTGCTAAATCCCCATCTTTCCAGGCTGACTTCTAGCCTTTGCCTTCCTCCGAAAGAGAACACCCTCTGATAGGCTTATCCTAGTTAATAAATCCTTTTCCTTTGAATGGTGCTCCTCATTAAAAACAAATTCAGTTTGTTCCAGGATACCTAGACCGGCACCTATCTCCACTAAGGTTCTTTCTGTCTTATGAGCCAGTGTTGTTTAATCTATCATGCTCGTGTAGCCATTATGTGCCAAACGCCTAAGTGCAGTTAGTATACATGTTTTGCACTCCAGAATGTTTGGTCCCTCACACTAGAGTTAGTTGAGTGGTAGGCACAGCTAGATGCAACTTAGTTTGAGTATGCCATAAGACCTCTCACAGCCTTCTTCACCTCAGCGTGGGGCCATTGCCCAGGAGAACGCAGATCTACTACTTGACGGCCATTGTTTTAATCCCATCAGGTCCCCACTGTTTTTCCCTATTTTGCACTTTCCATCCACAAAAACAAGGGTGACATGTATTTGTGCCTGGCATACTGTAGCGTGTTGGGCATGCTGCCATTGTATTTTATCCATCATAGCCAGGGACCTTTCTAAGCATTTGATCATCATTGTTTATAGTTACGCAGGGATCAGTTTGCTGGGAACCACACTCTACACATTTTGAGGTGTCAACAGAAAGCAGTTCTCAGAAATTCCTTCCCAGATGATATCCTCTGTAGTAGATATAACCTGAAAATGAAAGTTAAAAGATACTGGCACAGGGGCTTCCCTGGTGGCGCAGTGGTTGGGGGTCCGCCTGCCGATGCAGGGAGCACGGGTTCGTGCCCTGGTCCAGGGGGGATCCCACGTGCCGCGGAGCGGCTGGGCCCGTGAGCCATGGCCGCTGAGCCTGCGCGTCTGGAGCCTGTGCTCCGCAGCGGGAGAGGCCACGGCGGTGAGAGGCCCGCGTACCGCAAAAAAAAAAAAAAAAAAAGATACTGGCACATTATTAGATGCACTTAGTTATTAACATTTGGTCCAGTTCATCATCATCTCATATGACCAGAATGTTTCCCAGAGCAATGCCTCTCAGGTTTGTATGGCACCATTCAATTTTCCAAAGCAAGGCTGGTCTCAGCAAACACATAGCTTTACCCTTCCAGGCAACAGGTACAATTGTGCGAAGAAATGATATTACTCCCTTGTTCTGAGCTTCCTTCAAAGCATTAATATAATGTTGGACTTCCCTCATTGCATTACCCACTTATTCATTCCTTTACCCACAGCTATTATTTCTCCTTCTCTCCATTTGTCATTTATGTTTACCCTAATATTTCCACCTTTGGAAGGGACATTAAGTTCATCCACAGTGCTGGTCCAGATATATGGCAGCAATACTAGTCTAGCAAGTGTTTTCCCCTCAGATCACTCCCATTCAGATAGGGCAGGGATACACAGATACAGAACCAATGATCTGTCCCAACCTTAGACATAATAGTAGAATTCACCTGTCAGCCCCAACTTTATCAGATGGGATGAACGCACAATCCATCCTAACAAGCCCTTGGAAATTCTGGAATAAAAGTTTAAAGGTATAGTTACAAGTCTCTTGCTTAGGAATCATCTCTGCTTCTGGCACCTGCAATCATCTATGCTTGCTTCCCTGGTCCTGGGACCACCGCAGCAGGTAGAAAAAAGAGAAAGCTGAGGTGATAAAGGGAAGAACTGTATAGTCGCACTACCATCCTCCTTCACCCTCATCTTCTTCAGATCCCTCAGAAAACCAGGGGAATCTATCCAGTGGGGACTCACCCTTGGCCCTCTCATATGAATGTAAACACAGACTCATGAAAGCATATGAACCAGCCCTTTATGCCTATATCTCTCCTAACTTAGGACAGCAAATGTTTCAAAGGCCTATTTCAATTCTCTATTAGATCATTATTCTGAGGATGAAATGCAACAGGATATGTCCACTTGATTTGATAGCTCTTTGAACACTGTTGGATACTATGGGATGTAAAATGTGTTGCTTAGTCTGAAGAAATATAACTCAGCAGCCCAAATTGGTACAGTACCTTCTATTCCAATCCTTTAATGGTATAATGAGCATTTGCATCTATCACAAAGTATGCAAAGCCTGGTATAGGGTAAGTGTCTATTCCTGTCACGATCCATTTATAGCCTCCTGGGGCTACCAGCATGGGTCTAAGATAATACACTTGCCAGCTATGTGCAAGGCCTTCCCCCTAGGAATCTTCCCCGTAGCCATCTGCAATCTCTGTCTCTCTGCAGTCTCTAACAGCACAGTTCTTGTTGGCACTTTGTGCCTCAGAGGGTGCAAGAGGAATATGCCCAGATTCAGCCTATCTCTGCATTACTGCAGTCTCCCCCACCATGTCTGCTCAGTTTATGGATCCAAGTAGAATGAACCACTTCAGTAGAATGAACCAAAAAGTCTACTTGGTGTTTCCAACTACCTTCTGAACCTGGAAGAAGATTCTTCTGATGGGTATCAACATGTCCTACTTTAATACAACCCTCAAATTCCCATAGTGACTTCCATAGAGCTGTGTCCTATAAAAGCATTCCTTTAGTAGACCAGGTGTCCACTTCCCTCTTGCCTGACCATAAGGCCAAGCCATTGGTCATCACCCATGAGTCAATAAAAACCAAAACGTAGGGGCTTTTGTCATTGTTCAATTGTTCCATCACTGCTAAGAAAAGACCAGGCAATGCATCCCACTGAGCTGATTTATTTTTCCCTTCCTCTATCAGAGTGGTGGCCTTCTAAATGGGATGTTTTCCATTCACCTTGGAACCACCATCCATAAGCCAAACAGCTCTCTGTTGGTCAGTCGGGAGTTGTTTATAGGGCACTATCCAAGTGGCAATAGAATCCAGCTGCTCCTCACACAATTCCAAATTCATACTTAGAAAAAAGAGGATCCCTACTCATGCCTATATCCTCCTTGCATTCCTTTGGTAGCTCAATCTGGTATAAACCGTTTCCATCTTATTGTGGAACCCTTCTGGGCCCTGTCCTCTCCATTAGAGTGCTTCTTCAACATCATCCATGAGCCAGGGCTGTTCTAGAAAATCCCACTCCTGATACCAAATGATTGGCTTTTTCCTCACACCAACCAATTCTCCAACTCTCTGACACCAACCAAGTGTCCTACAATTTAACATTAACTATACAGAGATAGTGTCAGATACCACAGGTTTAAGAGCTCAGTCCCACAGGACTACCGTCACTTCAGGCACCAGCGGTCAATATCAAGTCCTCAGCTTACCATACTTTTGTCCAACTTGGCTACAAAGTCAGAGGTTCCCACAAACCACCCCCTCAGGTTCAATAATTTGCTAAAAAGGAAGCTGAGGGGAAAGATACATGAAGGAGGAAGAAAAGTAGGAGACTGTGGTGTCCTGAAGCCAAGTGAAGAAAGGGTTTCAAGAAAGAGGGATGATTGACTGTGTAAAAAGTCATTGATTGATGGCACAAGAAAGCTGAAGACAAATGATCACTGGATTAAACAGTGGACACATGATTGGTAACTTTTATAAGAACTGTTTGTCTGGAGTGGAGGGGATGAAAATCTGGTTGGAGCAGGTTTGAGAGAGAATGAGAGAAGAAAAATTAGGGACCATGCTGCCCCTAAAAGAGAATGTGAAATCAAGAGAGATTTAGGGGGGTTTGTTATTTTTAAGATAGAAGATACTATCAGCATATTATTTTGCTGATGGGAATGATCCACTGCAAGGGGGGATATTGGTAAGTCAAGACGTAAAATGGAAAATTACTGGCACTCTGTCCCTCAAAAGAGGAGAGGGAATGGGATCCAGTACACATTTAGAGGGGTTGGCCTTATCTAAGATCAGAGATAGCCATCCTTAGTAACAGGGAGGAAAGCACAGATACAGGAAGGTGGGCAAATGTGCCAGTGTGTGCTTAAGCAAGTCTCTTAAAATTGCTCTTCTCAGATGAAAAAGGAAAATCAGTTGCAAGTACAGATTAGAGGGAGTGTCGGGAAGTTTAAAGAGAGAAAAGATATTAAATGCTTTACACAGGGATTCTCAACCTTAGCACTACAGATATTTAGCGGTTGATAATTCTTTGTGGGGCAGGGAGGGTTGTCTGTGTATCATAGGATGTTTAGCAGCATCCCTTATCTCTACCCACGAGATGCCAGTAGCACTCCCTCTTCCAGGTTATGACAACCAAAAATATCTCCAGATATTGCCAATGTCCTCTGGTGGCAAAACCGCCCCTGGTTGAGAACCACTAATTCTACTAAGAGATGGAGAGAGTGAATGGATTAGGGAAATGCAAACAGACTGTGGTCATGCAAACAGACTGTGGTCATCTGAGATTCACTTGAGGTTAGTGGTCATAGATTTCAAATGAGGCCAGTCAGCTGGCTTATGAGTGTTTTTCCAGCTATGTTCAGCTGCTCAGGATCAGAGCAGGCAAGAAGTTAGTAGAACAAAGAAAGGGGCAAAGAGTTGAAGGTAATATGCAAGTAAGTGATTATAATGATAGAATGTAAGTCAGCTAAAGAGGAAAGGAGGGATATGAGACTAGGGAGGAACAATGAAAGATGATGGAACAACATATTATAGATCCCAGTTAGATGTAGGTATCTGAGTACCAGAGGGTATGAACTGAGAAATTATGAGGTAATTAATGGTCAGGGAGAGAGATGCTTGGAACTCACTTATTTAACTACTTAAAGTTATTATTAATCATATATACACATTACTATATGATATATAGTATCTATAATATATATATGATATAATTATTGTAGTTATCCTATAATTCTGAGAAATCTTTAGCCCCATGAATAGTCAGGAATTGTGTTGCAAATGTCCCATTAGTGGAATTAATAAAGTATGAAATTCAAATATCCTTTAGAGTTTACTTATAGAAAACAGCCTAATAAAGCCTATTAAGCCAAGTTTTGCTTTTTATTTGCTAATAATTCTCAATAAATAAGTGAAGGCAGCAGGATTCCAGCTTGCTACAAGTTCAAAGATTGGCATGATATTTCTCTTGCTTCGCTGTGAGAAAACTTTAAGCAAGAGGCATCTTTCTCAGAAAAGGGGCTATCAAGCTTGTTTAAATCAAAGCAGCTCAACAAACCTCTCTTTATTAGAATAATGACCATGATATTCAATATCCTTCAGGGAAAATTTAACCTGGTCTTTGATTTTGGCACTTTTAGCTACTTTGAAATTAAATCAAACAATAAAGAGGAAAAAAGAATACAGAACAAAAGATAAAATAAGGTCATATACCAATTTTACCTTTTCAGCATGGCTAAAAGAAAAATAAGAACAAAGTACATTTTCCTTAAGTTCTAACTAATGTTCCACCCTTCTGCTTCTGAAGAAAAATGTGTTTTTCTGTAGTTTTATAATAAATCTAAAACACTATCATTTTTAGCATGAAATGCTAAGTAATTGTTTCACCAAAAATAGTCACCCTATACTACAACCATCTAAGTTTGTTTTAATAATTCTCAGATACCCACTTCCACTATGTCAGCCCCCTTAGTACACCACTATGATTATCTGTTGTTTAAAAAAGATGTCCTAAGTACGTTATCTAAGTGAACAAAAGCATAAACATTTCAACTATCAAATCATCAGAACTGCTTAGGCAAGCATAAATATCTCCTGGCTCCAGTGTATCCCTTATGGAATTTTTTTTGTGTGTTACTTGCTCTGCTGTTGCAATGATAGCAGGCCCATGCTGGGATGATAAAATTATGGATCTTCTTTTTATAGCTTAAGTGCTTTTCATTTCTTATGAAATAGAGATTTATTTCCAGGTAGTGATACATTTTAATATAGTGCAAATACAGGAAAAACAAGATGTTCAGTAAATCAGGAACACAATCAATAGACAATACCACAAGGAAAAATAAGTTGAGTTTAAGAAAAGATCTAAGCCTCCTTGATTGGATTATATTAGAGAAGGCACAATGTATTATTCTTTTTATATACTTCATGTCATTGGTATTTTTCTCACTTTCACCAGGAAACTGAGTTCTCCAAGCCCTGAGCTAATTTTCCCAACAATCCTTTGGTGCTGCAAAGTGAAGAACCACTCCAGGGTGATGTTCAACTCAGTGACTAACTGACTTAGAAATTTCCTTTTCTAGGTCCCATCTTCACATCACACAAGACCACTGACTCTGTCTTGACAACAAAGGTGATATGCCATAGAGAATTACAGAGAAATACAAGAGAAACCAACTCCTATTATAACTTCCTTTGGTGAAATAATTTCTTTTGGATTGGTATCAGATTCCATTTAATACTGTCCATTTCTGAGATCTTTCTTTTTCCCTCCACAGAAGTCCTCTCAACTGTCACACTGACAAGTCGGCCTTTTTCTGATGTCCCTAAGTGCCTGCACTACCAAGGATTCAGATAAGAACTGGAGATGAGTGACTGGGTTAACTGATAAAATTGCTAATTAAAGCCCTGTTTTCAACACTCCTGAAAGATTAACCAACTGGGCCAAACTTTAGAACACAGAGCAAGTTTTACTTTTAACAGTGTACACTGTTTGGTAAACAAAAGGTTCTAACAATTTCAAAGAAAGTAATTTCCAAAGCCATTTTTCCATCCAGAGAGGTATACAAATGGGACAATTTAATCAAAGCTTCATAAGGGTTTTCTTCCTAGTGAGCACTGTTGCTTGGCAGGCAAACATAGAGGTTGATCAACTGAATATATATCGTGCTGACACAGTAAGAGCAACACAAATACAGAAGTGTCATTTTCTTTCAAAAAAATTAATCTAATCATTTCAATTTTAAAACTGGTGAGAAACAAAAAAAAATTCTATTTTTGACTTTCTCAGGAAGATACTGTCAGAGACATAGTATAACGTGTATGGACTCAGCAGCCCAAAGCCTGGCTTTGGATTCTGTCTCTGCCACTTCCTACCTGGGTGACCTTGAGCTAGTTACTTAACTTCTCTATGCCTCAGTTATCCCATCTGAAAAACTGAAATGATAACAATAGTACCTAACTCATAGTTAATGAGGGTAAAATGAATTAAATCAAGTGCTTAGAAGAGTATGAGACACATAATCACATAGGAAGTGTGTGTTATTACTATTATAATTCCGTAAACAAATATGATGGTTAAGTGTCTGAACATAAGATTTAATTCCCCTATGTGTGTGTATAATAATCAAAGATAGCTCCTCAGAGCCTTTCAACACCATCTTACACTTGAAATAATTTGATCACACCAAGAATATCCTCATCTATAAAATGAATTTCTTGTACAATATGACTGCTAAACTTTCTTCTTGCTCAAATGATCATCAGCCTTATATCTGGAACTCCTGACTTCCTTGGCCCACTGGCTAATTATTATCCTCTTGTGACTACTTTCCCAATGGGCTATTGATATAAATCCACCAAGTGCCTAACCCCAAAAATGATTGTTACCTACTCTGCTGGGAAAAGTTCACATAAAGTTATCTCTCATGGAGTTTAGGGTTTTTTAACTTGTAAAAAGAAGTGGGTTCATTTTCCCTGAGGGCTTTTTCTTTTCCCAGAACCAGTCAATCCCTCCAATGACAGTCGTGTGGCCTATGGATACTGTGGGGAAGGAAAGGTGGAGAATGGATGGGCAGGAGAGTTAAAAAAAAGGGAAGAAACACAGCCTCACCAAGTTTTCCCTTGCCTGTTGCTCTCTCTGAGAGTGAAAGACCATTAAAATGTGACCATCTTTGATATCACTTCTAATATGGTTGGAAACAGGACTCTTGCAGTTCAAACGTAGGGTGTTTAGACTGTATAAAAACATGAGGCTCCAGTAACATCAAAGGCTACTCGTGGGTGGTTTGGGCCAGTGTGAGGTCACCACTGCCCTCAACTGTAATAGGTGTGGAGACACTGTGTACCTGAGAAATGGTGGTGTTTGCTTTTCTCCTGCTGATAAATGTGGAGCTGGGAGAGGGGATGCCTTTGTGTGCTTGAGGAATGATCTACTGTGGAAGGTTTAAAGGCAAACAGGTATCAGGTTAGGGTTACAGGGGGCAACTTTTTGAACGGGATGTCCTTTGTTCTCAGAGAACAGGCTTCTTAAATTGGTGGAGCAAGGACAGACATTGATAGGAAAGGCTTTCTGCTTGACCACCAAGTTTAAAATAAAGGCAATGTAATCCTGTCAATAGGAAATTTGGATGACATCAAGGAAGGATATAAAACATGAGATAGGTTAACGCATTTTGCTTTTTCATATTTAAATATTTTTATCTTACATTAGTTCCACAACACCCATCTGATGTTTGTTTTAATTGCAATAGCATAAAATTGAGGTAAGAACACTTCACATAATTTCTCCTAGCCTATAGGACAGGTTCTAAGAAACAATCTCTTTATTTACTATTTATTTCTATTTAATTTATATATTATAAATAAATCTATCTATCATGGTTTTAAGAGGTTTTAGCATAATATTCTAAAACTTTTTAAAATTAGAGATTTATCTATGAAAGAGACCTCATCGAGATAATCTTAACCATTTTCCAGAGCAAAAGGCAATACTATATCCATGGAAAATGGATAATAAGTAAATATTTGCCCTCTAATACAGAGAGCACTACAATTCTAACAAGAAAAAAAGCCAAGCAGAGGCCAACCAAAATAAAGGAAACAAGAGAGATGGACCAGACTGATTCTAAAGGACTAGTTCAGGGAGGTGCTATCTCCACCTCTTGCAGCTTGGGTTTGGTGACATTCTCATTCTCTCCCAGAAACCCACTCATTAGGAATCTCACTAGAGGGAGTTCATTCCCTAACTCTCAGGCTCTCCTGAACTCAATCAATACTTACAAGTCTCACTGGGGCTTATGAATCGCCTCAAATTTGTACCTTATCTACTGTAACTCCTCAACTAATTTGCAAATGCTAGAAAGTACTTTACTTCCTACTTTCTTTTCAACCCTCATGCATCTACTGCAACACTATGAAAGAGAAATTTAATTATTATTGGTTGAGGTAGAAATGACGTCTCTACCTAATAGGAAGGAAAGAAAGAGTAATATAGGAATATCTCACTCTCCTCCAGTGCTAACTCTTTCCACATCTTCTCAGTGGACTAAAAACACATACAGGCATTTCATTTCTAACTGCATGTTATACATTTTAGGGGAAAACATCATTTTCTGCTTGACTCAGGTCCAATTTCCATTGTGATTTTTGCCCTCCAGAAATAAACATCGTGGTCAGGATGTCTGCCCTGCATCCTTGTGGCTCAACAAAACGGTGGTTTCCGATGAAATGTGAGTGCTCTGGTAAGGCTCTGCAGCCCGCAGTGGCTGCAAACTCTTGAACCACAGGTTTTTTAACCACTGGCAGAATTTCAAACCACTGAATTGAATGACAAGTCCTTCAAACAGCTGTCACTTAAGATTCCCGGGTTTTGATGAAAGGCCAGAAGTACTTGTAATTACTCCCCTCTAGCACCCTTTTCCTAAACACAGCACACAGCATTGGCAACAATTCTCAATAAAATAACCAGTCTGAATATGGGACAATGAAGCAGGTATCTAATGACTGACAGAAAAAAAGACAAAGAAGTCTTTGTTTTCTTTCTTTCTTTCTTTCTTTCTTTCTTTCTTTTGTTCAGTTACAAGAAAACCCCAAGGTCTAGAAACAATTACAACTCATAAGGCCCCACTAATTTTAATCTCCTTCCATCTTTCATTGGATTCCAAGGTTCAATTCCCTGTGGCAACTTTGTTGAAACCCATTTCACCTAGAGTAGTTCATATGAGAAGGGAACACTGATTTCCTGAGTGGAGGAGGTCATTCCTTTGGAGGCATATCATCATTCCACTTGGAACTCTAGTGCTGATAAAGTCTAGCTTCTCTAAGAAAAACTTATTGTAATTGTTGAATTTAAACAACGTTTACATTAACTTTAATGATTCCTTACTCTAAAGAAACATATATATATATACATAATATGACCATATTATGTGACTATCAAGACAACAGAGTGAGAAATGTCTGGCAAGTGTCATTATCCTCATTTTACAGATTAAGAAATAAACTTTAACATCTTAATTTCTACCCCTGAACCTCTATGAGCTGACAGGGCCAGTACTGAAATTCACAACCCACTGATTTCAAATCCAGTAAATATTCATACTTAAAAACACAGTCACAACTTCTTTCATATTAACCTCCTTTTTTTTTTAATATCTTTATTGGAGTATAATTGCTTTACAATGGCATGTTAGTTTCTGCTTTATAACAAAGTGAATCAGTTATACATATACATATGTTCCCATATCTCTTCCCTCTTGCATCTCCCTCCCTCCCACCCTCCATATCCCACCCCTCTAGGTGGTCACAAAGCACCAAGCTGATCTCCCTGTGCTATGCGTCTGCTTCCCACTAGCTATCTATTTCACATTTGGTAGTGTATATATGTCTATGCCACTCTCTCACTTTGTCACAGCTTACCCTTCCGCCTCCCCATATCCTCAAGTCCATTCTCTAGTAGGTCTGTGTCTTTATTCCCTTCTTGCCCCTAGCTTATCATGACCTTTTTTTTTCTTAGATTCAATATATATGTGTCAGCATACGGTATTTGTTTTTCTCTTTCTGACTTACTTCACTCTGTATGACAGACTCTAGATCCATCTACCTCACTACAAATAACTCAATTTCGTTTCTTTTTATGGCTGAGTAATATTCCATTGTATATATGTGCCACATCTTCTTTATCCATTCATCTCTCAATGGACACTTAGGCTGCTTCCATGTCCTGGCTATTGTAAATAGAGCTGCAATGAACATTTTGGTACATGACTCTTTTTGAATTATGGTTTTCTCAGGGTATATGCCCAGTAGTGGGATTGCTGGGTTGTACTGTAGTTCTGTTTTTAGTTTTTGAAGGATCATCCATACTGTTCTCCACAGTGGCTGTATCAATTTACATTCCCATCAACAGTGCAAGAGTGTTCCCTTATCTCCACACCCTCTCCAGCATTTATCGTTTGTAGATTTTTTGATGACGGCCATTCTGACCAGTGTGAGATGATATCTCATTGTAGTTTTGATTTGCATTACTCCAATGATTAATGATGTTGAGCATTCTTTCACGTGTTTGTTCGCAATCTGTATATCTTCTTTGGAGAAATGTCTATTTAGGTCTTCTGCCCATTTTTGGATTGGGTTCTTTGTTTTTTTGATATTGAGCTGCATGAGCTGCTTGTAAATTTTGGAGATTAATTCTTTGTCAGTTGCCTCATTTGCAAATATTTTCTCCCATTCTGAGGGTTGTCTTTTTGTCTTGTTTATGGTTTCCTTTGTTGTGCAAAAAAAAAGCTTTTAAGTTTCATTAGGTCCCATTTGTTTATTTTTGTTTTTATTTCCATTTCTCTAGGAGGTGGGTCAAAAAGGATGTTTCTGTGATTGATGTCATAGAGTGTTCTGCCTATGTTTTCCTCTAAGAGTTTGATAGTGTCTGGCCTTACATTTAGCTCTTTAATCCATTTTGAGTTTATTTTTGTGTATGGTGTTAGGGAGTGCTCTAATTTCATACTTTTACATGTACCTGTCCAGTTTTCCCAGCACCACTTATTGAAGAGGCTGTCTTTTCTCCATTTTATATTCTTGCATCCTTTATCAAAGATAAGGTGACCATATGTGTGTGGGTTTATCTCTGGGCTTTCTATCCTGTTCCATTTATCTATATTTCTGTTTTTGTACCAGTACCATACTGTCTTGATTACTGTAGCTTTGTAGTATAGTCTGAAGTCAGGGAGCCAGATTCCTCCAGCTCCGTTTTTCTTTCTCAAGATTGTTTTGGCTATTCGGGGTCTTTTGTATTTCCATATAAATTGTGACATTTTTTGTTCTAGTTCTATGAAAAATGCCAGTGCTAGTTTCATAGGGATTGTATTGAATCTGTAGATTGCTTTGGGTAGTAGAGCTATTTTCACAATGTTGATTCTTCCAATCCACGAACATGGTATATCTCTCCATCTGTTTGTATCATCTTTAATTTCTTTCATCAGTGTCTTATAGTTTTCTGCATACAGGTCTTTTGTCTCCTTTGGTAGGTTTATTCCTAGATATTTTATTCCTTTTGATGCAATGGTAAATGGGACTGTTTTCTTAATTTCACTTTCAGATTTTTCATCATTAATGTATAGGAATGCAAGAGATTTCTGTGCCTTAATTTTGTATCCTGCTACTTTACCAAATTCATTGATTAGCTCTAGTAGTTTTCTGGTAGCATCATTGGGATTCTCTATGTATAGTATCATGTCATCTTCAAACAGTGACAGCTTTACTTCTTCCTTTCCAACTTGGATTCCTTTTATTTCTTTTTCTTCTCTAATTGCTGTGGCTAAAACTTCCATAACTATGTTGAATAATGGTGGTGAGAGTGGGCAACCTGGTCTTGTTCCTGATCTTAATGGAAATGCTTTCAGTTTTTCACAATTGAGGACGACGTTGGCTCTGAGTTTGTCATATATGGCCTTTATTATGTTGAGGAAAGTTCACTCTATGCCTACTTTCTGCAGGTTTTTCATCATAAATGGGTGCTGAATTTTGTCAAAAGCTTTCTCTGCATCGACTGAGATGATCATATGGTTTTTCTCCTTCAATCTGTTAATATGGTGTATCACATTGATTGATTTGCATATATTGAAGAATTCTTGCATTTCTGGGATAAACTCCACTTGATCATGGTGTATGATCCTTTTAATGTGCTGTTGGATTCTGTTTGCTAGTATTTGTTAAGGATTTTTGCATCTATGTTCATCAGTGATATTGGCCTGTAATTTTCTTCCTTTGTGACATCTTCGTCTGGTGTTGGTATCAGGGTGATGGTGGCCTCGTAGAATGAGTTTGGGAGTGTTCCTCCCTCTGCTATATTTTGGAAGAGTTTGAGAAGGATTAGTGTTAGCTCTTCTCTAAATGTTTGATAGAATTCGCCTGTGAAGCCATCTGGTCCTGGGCTTTTGTCTGTTGGAAGATTTCTAATCACAGTTTCAAATTCAGTGCTTGTGATTGGTCTCTTCATATTTTCTATTTCTTCCTGGTTCAGTCTCGGAAGGTTGTGCATTTCTAAGAATTTGTCCATTTCTTCCAGGTTGTCCATTTTATTGGCATAGAGTTGCTTGTAGTAATCTCTCATGATCCTTTGTATTTCTTCAGTGTCAGTTGTTACTTCTCCTTTTTCATTTCTAATTCTATTGATTTGAGTCTTCTCCCTTTCTTTCTTGATGAGTCTGGCTAATGGTTTATCAATTTTGTTTCTCTTCTCAAAGAACCAGCTTTAAATATTATTGATCTTTGGTATTGTTTCCTTCATTTCTTTTTCATTTATTTCTGATCTGATCTTTATGATTTCTTTCCTTCTGCTAACATTGGGGTTCTTTTGTTCTTTCTCTAATTACTTTAGATGTAAGGTTAGGTTGTTTATTTGAGTTGTTTCTTGCTTCTTAAGGTAGGATTGTATTGCTATAAACTTCCCTTTTAGAACTGCTTTTGCTGCATCCCATAGGTTTTGGGTCATCGTGTTTTCATTGTCATTTGTTTCTAGGTATTTTTTGATTTCCTCTTTGATTTCTTCAGTAATATCTTGGTTATTAAGTAGTGTATTGTTTAGCCTCCATGTGCTTGTATTTTTTACAGATTTTTTCCTGTAATATCTAGTCTCATAGTGTTGTGGTCGGAAAAGATACTTGATACGATTTCAATTTTCTTAAATTTACCATGGCTTGATTTGTTACCCAAGATATGATCTATCCTAGAGAATGTTCCATGAGCACTTGTGAAGAATGTGTATTCTGTTGTTTTGGGATGGAATGTCCTATAAATATCCATTAAGTCCATCTTGCTTAATGTATCATTTAAAGCTTGTGCTTCCTTATTCATTTTCATTTTGGATGATCTGTCCATTGGTGAAAGTGGGGTGTTAAAGTCTCCCACTGTGATTGTGTTACTGTCAATTTCCCCTTTTATGGCTGTTAGCGTTAACCTTATGTATTGACGTGCTCCTATGTTGGGTGCATTGATATTTACAATTGTTATATCTTCTTCTTGGATTGATCCCTTGATCATTACGTAGTGTCCTTCTTTGTCTCTTGTAATAGTCTTTATTTTAAAGTCTACTTTGTCTGATATGAGAATTGCTACTCCAGCTTTCTTTTGATTTCCATTCACATGCAATATCTTTTTCCATCCCCTCACTTTCAGTCTGTATGTGTCCCTAGGTCTGAAGTGGGTCTCTTGTAGACAGCATATATACAGGTCTTGTTTTTGTATCCATTCAGCCAGTCTATATCTTTTGATTGGAGCATTTAATCCATTTACATTTAAGGTAATTATCAATATGTATGTTCCTATTCCAATTTTCTTAATTGTTTTGGGTTTGTTATTGTAGGTCTTTTCCTTCTCTTCTGTTTCCTCCCTAGAGAAGTTCCTTTAGCATTTGTTGTAAAGCTGGTTTGGTGGTGAATTCTCTTAGCTTTTGCTTGTCTGTAAAGGTTTTAATTTCTCCATCAAATCTGAATGAGATCCTTGCTGGGTAGAGTAATCTTGGTTGTAGGTTGTTCTCCTTCATCACTTTAAATATGTCCTGCCACTCCTTTATGGCTTGCAGAGTTTCTGCTGAAAGATCAGCTGTTAACCTTATAGGGATTCCCTTGTGTGTTATTTGTTGTTCTTCCCTTGCTGCTTTAAATATTTTTTCTTTGTATTTAATTTTTGATAGTTTGATTAATATGTGTATTGGCATGTTTCTCCTTGGCTTTATCCTGTATGGGACTCTCTGTGCTTCCTGGACTTGATTAACTATTTCCTTTCCCATATTAGGGAGGTTTTCAACTATAATCTCTTCAAATATTTTCTCAGTCCCTTTCTTTTTCTCTTCTTCTTCTCCTCGGACCCCTATAATTTGAATGTTGGTGCCTTTACTGTTGTCCCAGAAGTCTCTGAGACTGTCCTCAGTTCTTTTCATTCTTTTTTCTTTATTCTGCTCTGCAGTAGTTATTTCCACTATTTTATCTTCCAGGTCACTTAGCCATTCTTCTGCCTCAGTTATTCTGCTATTGATCCCTTCTAGAGAATTTTAAATTTCATTTATTGTGCTGTTCATCATTGTTTGTTTGCTCTTTCGTTCTTCTAGGTCCTTGATAAACATTTCTTGTATTTTCTCTATTCTATTTCCAAGATTTTGGATCATGTTTACAATCATTATTCTGAATTCTTTTTCAGGTAGACTGCCTTTTTCCTCTTCATTTGTTAGGTCTGGTGGGTTTTTACCTTGCTCCTTCATCTGCTGTGCATTTTTCTGTCTTCTCATTTTGCTTAACTTACTGTGTTTGGGGTCTCCTTTTCGCAGGCTGCAGGTTCGTAATCCCCATTGTTTTTGGTGTCTGTCCCCAGTGGCTAAGGTTGGTCAGTGGGTTGTGTAGGCTTCTTGTTGGAGAGGACTAGTGCCTGTGTTCTGGTGGATGAGGCTGGATCTTGTCTTTCTGGTGGGCAGGTCCACGTCTGGTGGTGTGTTTTGGAGTGTCTGTAGACTTATTATGATTTTAGGCAGCCGCTCTGCTAATGGGTGGGGTTGTGTTCCTGTCTTGCTAGTTGTTTGGCATAGGATGTCCAGCACTGTAGCTTGCTGGTCGTTGAGTGGAGCTGGGTCTTGGCGTTGAGATGGAGATCTCTGGGAGATTTTTGCCATTTGATATTACGTGGAGCTGGGAGGTCTCTTGTGGACCAGTGTCCTGAAGTTGGCTCTCCCACCTCAGAGGCACAGCCCTGATGCCTGGCTGGAGCACCAAGAGCCTTTCATCCACACGGCTCAGAATAAAAGGGAGAAAAAATAGAAAGGAAGGAAGGAAGGGAGGGAGGGAGGGAGGAAGAAAGGAAGGAAGGAGATAAAATAAAGTAAAATAAAATAAAATGAAGTTATTAAAATAAAAAATAATTATGAAGAAAAAAATTTTTAAGTAAAAAGAAAACCAGACATACAGAACCCTAGCACAAATGGTAAAAGCAAAGCTATACAGACAAAATCACACAGGGAACCACACACATACACATAAAAAGAGAAAAAGGGAAAAAAATATATATGTATCTTTGTTCCCAAAGTCCACCTCCTCAATTTGGGACGATTCGTTTTCTACTCAGGTATTCCACTGATACAAGGTACATCAAGTTGATTGTGGAGATTTATCCGCTGCTCCTGAGGCTGCTGGGAGAAATTCCCGTTTCTCTTCTTTGTTCGCACAGCTCCCGGGGTTCAGCTTCAGATTTGGACACGCCTCTGCGTGTAGGTCACCTGAGGGCATCTGTTCTTCGCTCAGCCAGGACGGGGTAAAGTAGCAGCTGATTCAGGGGCTCTGGCTAACTCATGCGGGGGGAGGGAGGGCTACGGATGTGGGGCGAGACTGTGGAGGCAGAGGCCAGTGTGACGTTGCACCAGCCTGAGGCCACCGTGCGTTCTCCCGGGGAAGTTGTCCCTGGATCACGTGACCCTGGCAGGGGCAGGCTGCACAGGCTCCCGGGAGGTGAGATGTGGATAGTGACCTGTGCTTGCACACAGGCTTCTTAGCGGCAGCAGCAGCAGCCTTAGCATCTCATGCCCATCTCTGGGGTCTGCGCCGATAGCCGCGGCGCACACCTGTCTCTGGAGCTCCTTTAAGCGGCGCTCTTAATCCCCTCTCCTCGCACACCAGGAAACAGACAAGAAAAAGTCTCTTGCCTCTTCGGCAGCTCCAGACCTTTTCCCAGACTCCCTCCCAGCTAGCCGTGGCGCACTAGCCCCCTTCAGGCTGCGTTCACACCGCCAACCCCAGTCCTCTCCCTGGGATCCGACCTCCGAAGCCCGAGCCTCAGTTCCCAGCCCCCGCACGCCCCGGCGGGTGAGCAGACAAGCCTCTCAGGCTGGTGAGTACTGGTAGGCACCAATCTTCTGTGCGGGAATCTCCCTGCTTTGCCCTCTGCACCCCTGTTGCTGCGCTCTCTTCCGCGGCTCCAAAGCTTCCCCCCACCGCCACCCACAGTCTCCGCCCACGAAGGGGCTTCCTAGTGTGTGGAAACCTTTCCTCCTTCACAGCTCCCTCCCACTGGTGCAGGTCCCATCCCTATTCTTTTGTCTCTGTTTTTTCGATTTTCTTATGGCCTACCCAGATACGTGGGGAGTTTCTTGCCTTTTGGGAGGTCTGAGGTCTTCTGCCAGCATTCAGTACGTGTTCTATAGGAGTAGTTTCGCGTGTAGATGTATTTCTGATGTATTTGTGGAGAGGAAGGTGATCTCCGAGTCTTACTCTTCCGCCACCTTGAAGCTCCTCCCTGTAGATTTTTTTGCTGATGGCCATTCTGACCGGTGTGAGGTGATACCTCTTGTAGTTTTGATTTGCATTTCTCTAATGATTAGTGAGGTTGAGCATCCTTCACGTGTTTGTTGGCAATCTGTATGTCTTCTTTGGAGAAATGTCTATTTAGGTCTTCTGCCCACCACCACCTACCTTTAAATGTACCCAGGCCACCTTCCAGTGATACCACAAGGGCAATGGCTATATATAGCAAGTATCAAATACTCCATTCTGGGGCTTGTTATAAAAGTTCCCATTTCCTCCCAAACATTGTTCCCAAACCACTTTTCTGCAATTCCCTGTCAATTGCCTTTCCTCTTCTAAAGGGAAATCTTCCATTTCCACTACCTTTTCCTCACCCTCTTTTCCATCAAATATCAGTTTCTAGAACACTGTTGTCTCTTTTGTTATATCTACCACTTGCTCATATCCTCCTTTCCACCCTTCCATCAGTTATCGTTCTTAGTGACTAACAAAATGGCTGATAATGATTCCAGTGCCCCAATGTCTAATTTCTAGAAAGACTGGTAATATTTAGATACAAAGAGCTCAAGGGAAGCAGCTGTGTTCTAAGAAGTGAGAACTGTGTGAGAAAAGACAAGGAGGTTCAAGTCTGTTTAGAATCTGGTAGAAATGGGAATACAGGCATACCTCAGAGATATTGCAGGTTCAGTTCCAGACTGCCACAATAAAGCAAATATCATAAAAGGCAAATCACACAAATTTTTTGTTTCCCATTGTATATGAAAGTCATATTTAGACTATGCTGTAGTCTATTAATTGTGAAATAGCATTATGTCTAAAGAAACAATGTACATACTTTAGTTTAAAGTACTTTATTGCTAAAAAGTCTAATCGGGCTTCCCTGGTGGCGCAGTGGTTGAGAGTCCGCCTGCCGATGCAGGGGACATGGGTTCGTGCCCCGGTCTGGGAAGATCCCACATGCCACGGAGCGGCTGGGCCTGTGAGCCATGGCCGCTGAGCCTGCGCGTCCAGAGCCTGTGCTCCGCAACAGGAAAGGCCACAACAGAGAGAGGCCCGCGTACCGCAAAAGAAAAAAAAAAGTGCTAATCATCATCTGAGCCTTGAGGAAGTCATAATCTTTTTTCCAGTGGAGGGTCTTGCCTCGATGTTGATGGCTGCTGACTGATCAGGGTGGTGGTGGCTGAAGGTTAGGGTGGCCGTGACGATTTCTTAAAACAAGACAGCAATGAGTTTGCCCCATCAACTGACTCTTCCTTTTGTGAACAATTTCTCTGTAGTATACGATGCTGTTTGATAGCATCTTATCCACAGCAGAACTTCTTTCAAAATTGGAGTCAGTCCTCCCAAAAGCTGCCACTGCTTTATTAACTAAGTTTATGTAATATTCTAAATTCTTTGTTGTCATTTCAAAAATCTTCAAAGCATCTTCACAAGGAATAAATTTCATCTCAAGATACCACCCTCTTTACTCATCCATAAGAAGCAACTCCTCATCCATTAAAGTTTCATCATGATAGTACAGCAATTCAGTCACACTTCAGGTTCCACTTTTAATTCTAGTTCTTTGGCAATTTTCACCACATCTGCAGATACTTCTACTGAAGTCCTGAACACTTCCAAGTCATCTGTGAGGGTTGGAATCAACTTCTTCCAAACTCCTATTAATGGTAATATTTTGACTTTCCATGAATGATGAATGTTCTTGATGGCATCTAGAATGATAAATCCTTTCCAGGTTTTCAACTTACTTTGCCCAGATCCATCAGAGGAATCACTATCAATGGCAACTATAACCTTACAAAATGCATTTTTTCAATAATAAGATTTGAAAGTTGAAATTTTTCACTGATCTATGGGCTATAGAATGGATGTTGTATTAAGCATGAAAATATTAACCTGTTGTACAGTTCCATCAGAGCTCTTGGGTAAACAGGTGCATTGTCAATGAGCAATAATGTTGTGAAAGGAATCTTTTTTTTTCTTAGCAGTACGTCTCAACAGTGGGCTTAAAATATTTCTTAAACCATGTTGGAAACAGATGGGCTCTCATCTAAGCTTTGTAGTTCCATTTATAGAGCACAGGCAGAGTAGATTTAGCATAATTTTTAAGGGCCCAAGGATTTTCAGAATGGTAAATGAGCATTGGCTTCAACTTAAAGTCACCAGCTGCATTAGCCCCTAACAAGAGAGTCAGCCTATCCTTTGAAGCTTTGAAGCCAGGCATTGCCTTCTCTTCTCTAGCTATGAAAGTCTTAGATGGCATCTTCTTCCAATATAAGGCTGTTTTGTCTACATTGAAAGTTCATTGTTTAGTGTAGGCACCTTCATTAATGATCTTAGCTAGATCTTCTGGATAACTTGCTGCAGCTTCTTCATCAGCACTTCCTACTGCACCTTGCACTTTTATGTTATAAAGATGGCTTCTTTCCTTCAATTTCATTCTACTTCATTCAACTTCCTTCTGCTAGCTTCAAACTTTTCTTCTACAGCTTCCTCACCTCTCTCAGCTTCCTCACCTCTCTCAGCTTTCATAGTATTGAAGAGAGTTAGGGCCTAGCTCTGGATTAGGTTTTGGCTTAAGCAATGTTGTGGCTGGTTTGATCTTCTGTCCAGACCACTGAAACTTTCTCCATATCAGCAGTAAAACTGTGTTGTTTTCTTATCATTCATGTGTTCACTGGAATAGCACATTTAAGTTTCAAGAACTTTTCCTTTGAATTCACAAGTTAGCTAACTGTTTGGTGCAAGAGGCTAGCATTTGACCTATCTCAGCTTTTGACATGCCTTCCTCAGTAAGCCTAATCATATCTAGCTTTTGATTTAAAATGAGAGACATGTAGCTCTTCCTTTCACTTTAACACTTAGATGCCATTATAGGATTATTAATTGGCCTAATTTCAATACTGTTGTGTCTCAGGTAATAGGGAGGCCAGAGAAGAGGGAGAGAGATGAAGGGAAGGGCTGATTGGTGGAGCAGTCAGAAAACACACGTTTATTGATTAAGTTCACCAACTTATATGGGCACAGTTCACAGCACCAAAAACAATTACAAGAGTGACATCAAAGATCACTAATCACAGATCACCATAACAAATATAATATTAATGAAAAAAATGAAATACTGCAAAAATTACCAAAATGTGGCACAGAGGCATGAAGTAAACAAATGCTGTTAGAAAAATGGCACTGATAGACTTGTTCAATGCGGAGTTGCCACAAACCTTCAATTTGTAAAAAAATGCAATATCTGTGAAGAGCAATAAAGCAAAGTGCAGTAAAACAGATATGCCTACAATACAGTTTGCCTAAATGACATAGAAATCAGGAAGTAGAGGGAGATAAGAGTAAAAGAGAGACTGATCAGCTCTTCATATTTATATGTATCTCATTAACTATAAAGTTCATGAAGGCAGAGGCACCTCTGAGATTATTTTCAACTCCCTACATTATCTAGTAAGATCTTCAAGAAGTGTTCTCTAAGTGAGACCCAATCAGCCATTGTCTAGCAAAAAAGTTCTATGAATCAGAGATTCTCTATAAGACCTCTTTTTAGTTGTCCCCAACTTACATGACATCCTGTGCTTCCAATGGAAAGTTTATTAGATAAAACATTCTCTGCAAGACTTATTTTTAAGAGTGGAGAATCTGTCCACTAGTCCACTCTTTATTTAGAAGTTATTAAACTTTCAAATCCTTTTACTATTCATAACTCAGGATCTTCACTTTGCTTATTATCTACATCCAAAACAAGGTACTTCCTACTATTCACAAATATGGTCTATACCTATTTGAATTTTTCACCAATCTTAAAATTTTCTCATATCTTTCTCATCTACATCACCAAAATGTTCTAATGTTTTAGTCAGTAAAATAAAATGCTTCCTCTTATTTTTCCATACAAAACCATTGATTTGTTTTTCCATGATATTTATTGCTTTAGTAAAACAAATGCCTCTCTAAAGACCATAGCTTAGTCATATTACAGAAGTTGCTATCTCAAATAGGTTGCCCAGTGGTCACCCATAATTTAAGGGTAAATCGCCCCAACAGTTAAAGAATTTCACTTCTCTCTTAGATATCATTTGGGTAAATCTCTTATGGAATAATTTGTGTCAAAGTTACAGAATCTGACAGACTCCCTCTGGGAGATAATGTGGTAAGTACAGTAAAAAAAAAAAAAAGAAAAACAAAGACAATGGTCCCAGAAGGAATGCACGATTTGTTTTAGTTTACAGCACAGAGATTCTTCTCTTAGTGGGAATTGTGCTCTTGGTTTCAGCAATAAGTGAAAGGAAAGAGTGCTGGACGGGAACCCAAAATACATGGCTTCTAGTAGGATGACACGCATGGTTTCACAAATAAAAATGTCCTAAGGGTAACACTGAGCAGAAATCTGAAATCATGACCCTGCCGGAAAATTAGGAACACATGATTGCTGTAGCACTCATTCAGGTTCTCATATTTACTATCTCTGAAATTTTGTACAGGTTATGCCACCATTCCTCTATCTCATCTGTACAGTGGAAAACATATCCACCTTACTGGACCCAGAGCACCAGTTACCATAACACAGGAAGTGAGGGTTTCCTCTTATTCCTTTCTGCAACTGTCCTAGCTTATACTGGCAAAAATTAGTCCATTACTCTTCACCCTACCTCTCAAAGTAACATGTAAAGACTATCTTCGATGAGTTTTGCATACCCTTGGATCCGTATTCTTTGTCTCTTCCCTGATCCCTCCTCTTTCTTCCCTTACCACTTTCTCTCCTTCATTTGTTTCCTTGTCAGTCTCCTTCTCAAGGATGAGTTGAGCATCAGCTGGGTCCTTCTGATTCATGGGCACATGAAATGGAAGATATCGCCAACTGTTTTATTTTTCTGGCTAAGAGACTTAATTTTTTACCAAAAATAGGCTGCTCAAAGAAAAGCAGCAAATTAACCCAGACTAGACTCATGTTTTCCGTCTACAATGTTCCCATAAAATTCATAGCCTGCATGTTTTCTTTAATGACTCATCCAAAACTTTCCCATTCTGAAATGCTCCCTAGTCATCTACTTTGTGTAAGTGCCCAAGTTAAAACTGGAGTGTGTGCTCCTATGGACAATTAACATTACTTTAAAAGTTTGAGAATCGAGTCATGTTCCATAAGGCAAGGATTGTTTATAGTTAGTCTATATAGGGGTTGAAAATCTGTTTTAGTAAGTGAACTGTTGTTATTGGGCATTTATTTACTTAGCTCAAGATATTTTTGCCATTATGTATGTCTCAAAAACAAAGTACAAACATTTGACACAGTAAAATTGGACTTGTCTTCTCACATGATCCTAGGTTCTTTGATTTCCTCTTTCTGTACTGTCTGCTCTGGGAAACAAATATGATCACGTCTCTTCAACCACTGGTACAAGTGCACAATGGCTTCCAAATATTAGTTTAAAGACCAGTCTTAAAGTAAAATTATTAGCCAGCAATTTTTATTCTTCACTGCCTCTCTTAAACTTCACGTCTTGAATATGACACAATTTCTTTCTCCATAAATTATCGCTTCTTAAATTCTCTGTGACCTTGAATGACACTACCAACCTCCTAATCCCTCTAGCTCAAATATTATAGTGGACCTTACTTCAATCTTTAATCTTCTTACTCAAGAAGGGAACTATTCCTGGAATTGAGATCAGGTTACATAAAACCTACCCTATCACCCCTAGAATAAAATTCCTTACCATGGCCTACAAAGCCCAAGACCCTAAATGATATGGATTCTGCCTGTTTCTTTGGCCTTATCTTCTAACACTCATTACTCTAACCCCAGTGACACTAGCCTCCTTTCCATTCCCATACTATGGATGGCTACCTCCTTCTTGCCATGCAAGTCTCAGCCAAAATGTCACCTTCTAAAAGAGAATTTCCTTGCCACCTGACCTCTTGCCAAGTCACGATCTCATCATCTGGTTCTATTTTCTCAGAAAACTCACTTTGTTTACCTGTTGACTGTCTTCCCCAAACACCCCACCCACACACTCACACATACACAGATTTGAATGCAATCCACGAGAGGGAGAGCTTGTCTGTTTTGTTCTCAGTTGTTTCCTCAGTACCCACTAAACCAAATGGAGATGCCCCCAGGTCCCATTACTCCTCCCAAGATACCCTGCACTTTGCCTTTCATCACACAGCATTCTGTGTGTCAGGTTCCATCTACGACCATAGACTGTAAATTCAAAAAGAAAATGAAATATATCTGTTCCATTCACCACTATTTCTGCACCACCCAGCACAGATATTGACATAACATGCACTCAATAAATATTTGTGGAAGGAAGGAAAGAAGGGAGAAAGGGAGGGAGAGAGGAAGGTAAAGGAAAAAGAAAAGGAAAAGGAATTGACTTTAGAGTAACCAACCTCCCAGTTTGCCTGGGACAGAGGAATTTCAGGATGAGGAACTTTCAGTGCTCAAACCCAGAAACACTCAAGAAACACAAGACAAGTTGGCCACACTAGCTTTGAAGGAAACCCTTAGAATAGTCATCTCGGCTATGGAAATGCCTGCAGATGTAGTGTATAAGTCTCTCCTATATGTTTAACAAAATAGACATCATTTTTATTTGTCTGGTCGAGTAAGGTACTTCTAATTATATTGTCGACCTCAAGGAAATCTTCAAGTTCTTCCATGTCCACATACTCACAAATAAGGTATCCTGATACCTTGGTCTCAATGTCTGGACAAGGAATGAGCAGCTGACCCAGAGGGTGCCATTTAGAGGCTGGTTAACAGACTGGGAGGTAATCTCCGTGAGAACTCAGCTCACTGTGGGGGCTAGGAAAGCACTCTAAAATAGATGGTGATTAACTATACCACCATTTGGGGGGGAGGTTTGAACTTAGTGTTTACAAAGAGGGTGGCAGGGAGAAGTGTCAGGAGTAGTAGATGCAGAAACAGCAAGTAATGTTAACCTAATGGTGACGTGCAGAATACGGAGCAATAGGTTTCTGGGGTTTCTGAGCCTCAGGGTGACACAGCTACTAAGAACTGTATCCTAAAGTACATTGTGGTCTCCTTGAGGCCTGAATGTTTGCTGGTTAAAATTGTTTCTTGTATCCTTGTTTCCCAGGGTATCATTACAATAAACCCCATTAAGTAAGGTAATCTGAGAATGTCTCTGTTTCTTAGACATTAAAAGAACCTAAAAGATAATTATTTCCTCAGTCAACTAATGGAATAAAAAGTAAGAATCAAGACCAAAAAGTCAGAAGAAGAAAAAAAAAGCTGAGATATGCATCAAGTCCTTAGGCTATCATAGTATCCCAAACCTCTAGTAAAGGAAGATTGGTGGCCAAGCAACCCACAGTCTTTTGAGTTATTTAGAGTTGTCTCTATGAGTTATATGTGCTTGTTTGGCTATTTTTAATAATCACTTGAAGACTAAATTTTCTTTTTGAAGAGTTCTTTAAAATTCTGTTTAAAGAAAAGATGAGGTACCACCTCACACTGGTCAGAATAGCCATGAGATTAAAAAGTCTACAAATAACAAAAGCTGGAGAAAAGGGAACACTCCTACACTGTTGGCGGGAATGTAAATTGGTGTAGCTACTATGGAGAACAGTATGGAGATTCCTTAAAAAACTAAAAATAGAATTGCCATATGATCCAGCAATCCCATTCCTAGGCATATATCTGGAGAAAATTATAATTCAAAAAGATACATGCACCCTAAAAAGAAAATTCACTCTGACAATTTTTCTTTGATAATTGAAATGTTTGCTCAATTTTTAACATATTTACTGGAATAATTAGGTTTAATGATCATCTTAGTCTTTGCTTTATTTGTACCACCCTGACTGTTGTTCTTTTAAAATATATTTTTTATCTTCAAAAAAAAAAAGATACGTGCACCCCACTGTTCATAGCAGCACTATTTACAATAGCTAAGACATGGAAGCAACCTAAATGTCCATCGAGAGATGAATGGAAAAAGAAGATGTGGTATATATACACAGTGAAATACTACTCAGCCATAAAAAAGAATGAAATAATGCTATTTTCAGCAACATGGATGGACACAGAGAATATCATACTAATTGAAGGAAGTCAGAAAGAAAATGAAAAACACCACATGATCTCAGTTATATGTGGAATCTAAAATGTGACACAAATGGAACTTAGTTACAAACAGAACAGCCTCACAAACACAGAAAATAAACTTACAGTTACCAAAGGGGAAGGGGGAGAGATAAATTAGGAGTTTGGGATTAGCAGATGCAAACTACTATATATAAAATAGATAAACAAGGTCCTACTGTATAACACAGGGAACTATATTTAATATCCTGTAATAAACCATAATGGATCAGCACAGGAGTTCTGACCTGCCCCATTTCTGATCTGGGCTGGTTCACCCCTCCTTAGGCAACCTGGTGGTCCCTCGCTCCTGGGAGGTCACCATAATGATGCTGAACTTAGTGCGGATACCCGAAGGGCATAGTGCACTACAGCCCAGAACTACTGGGCTCAAGCAATCCTCCTGCCTCAGCCTCCTGAGTAGCTGGGACTACAGGCATACCACCGTGCCAGACTGTAATAAACCATAATGGAAAAGGAAAAAAATTTGTTTGTAGTGGAAACCTGAATTTGACCCGGTAAACTGCAACAACCTTCTGATAGATAATGTGGAATTTAAGCAGGACTGAAGTACTTTGATTTGAAATATGTCCATCCATATTTGGGAAGACAGGGAGATGGAGTTATAGAATTATATGAATGCCAATACAATTACCAACTAAATATTTTGTATTACTGCAAAATAAATATAAGATACCCAAATATAAGATACACAAAGAATATAATCTACCTATTCATTTTTCTTAGTTCTAAAACTTCTGCGAACTGTGTGACACGTTTATTGTCACTTCAAAGTGCTCTCAGAAATATCAAGACGTTTTCTCAGCCAACTCAAAATGCTGAAAGAAAGACAATTGGGAAACAGTTCCTAAGAGCAGCTTTTCACTAAGAGTTTAATATAACTCTTACAGTTTGATAAAGTCTACTATTAACTTGTAATTGCTCATTTTATTTACGTTCTAAAGAATAGGTTTTTTATTAATTTCTCTATAAATATTTTATATAGTTCTTAGATTCTTTAAGCACATAAACTAAATAAGGGGGAACAGTAATCCAAGCAAAAAGAGATGTAGGTTACCATGGAAAATTGGCCAGAATTTAATAATTTTGTTATAAAATACTTGGGAATTAATTACATGTATATTCCTTTTTTCCTTAAATCTCACTATATAGATTTAATCATTTATTTCCATGATATTCACCATTATAATATCACCATAAATCAAAGAAATTAATGCCCCAAATCAAAACATCAGAATCAAATTTTGGAGAGCATATAAGGAAATATTACTCAGCAATAAAAAAGAAAGAATGCCATTTGCAGCAACATGGATGGACCTAGAGATTGTCATACTGAGTGAAGTAAGTCAGATACAGAAAGACAAAGATCATATGATATCATGTATGTAGAATCTAAAAAAAGGGGGGGTACAAATGAACTTATTTACAAAACAGAAGTAGAGGCACGGATGTAGAAAACAAACTTATGGTTACCAGGGGATAAGGGGGGTGGGGCGGGATAAATTGGGAGATTGGGACTGACGTATACACACTACTATATATAAAATAGATAACTAATAAGAACATGCTGTATAGCACAGGGAACTCCACTCAATACTCTGTAGTGGCCAATATGGGAAAAGAATCTATAAAGAAAAATAGTGGATATATGTGTATGTATAACTGATTCACTTTGCTGTACATCTGAAAATAACACAACATTGTAAGACAACTATACTCCAATAAAAAAAATTTTTTAATAAAAAATTTTTTTTTAAAAAAAGAGATGTAGGTTACCATGGAAAATTGGTCAGAATTTAATAATTTTGTTTTAAAATACTTGGGAATGAATCACAACACATATATTCCTTTTTTCCTTAAATTTCACTATATAGATCTAGTCATTTACTTCCATGATATTCACCATTATAATATCACCACAAATCAAAGAAACTAAATACCCCAAATCAAAATATCAGAATCAAATTTTGGAGAGCATATAAGGAAATAGGGATCCTCCCGCACAGCTGGATCCCTACCTCCTGGCCAGGCATTCTACTGAGTAACTCAACAACATCTTATGAAACTGAGTGCATACTCTATAATTCAATAAACACATACAATAGTGTTTACTACATCATCATTTATGATATCAAAGTCTTGAGAACAACCTAAAGTTCCATCTTTAAAATAAAAACTGAAATAAAATAGACTATAATGCACAAAATAGACTATAATACACCAAGAAAAGAAGCAAACTAAGTCTACATATATAGAGTTGAAAAATATAATGTTGAGTGGCTGAGCAAAAAAATTCAAGAAACAGAAATATACAAAATACAACAGCATTTTGATAATTTTTAAAAAACTCAAAATAGGGCTACCCTGGTGGCACAGTGGTTGAGAGTCCGCCTGCCGATGCAGGGGACACGGGTTCGTGCCCCGGTCCGGGAAGATCCCACATGCCGCAGAGCAGCTGGGCCCGTGAGCCACGGCCGCTGAGTCTGCGCGTCCTGAGCCTGTGCTCTGCGACGGGAGAGGCCACAACAGTGAGAGGCCCGCGTAATGCAAAAAAAAAAAAAAACCTCAAAATAATATATTTTTCATGAATAAACATACTGGTAATTAAAAGTACAAAAATTGGAATAAATGCTGAAAGTCAAATTCACACAAATGGGTACCAATGAGAGAAAAGGGAAGTGAGTTTGAGATCAGGGAAACAAAGGTACACAAATATAGGTGATACCATGACCTAAAGCTAAAAAATCAACCCAATTTGCTCCTAGAGTACCAACTTGCTGTCTCTCTTTCCTCGCCTCAAGGTACTTCTCAATCCAGTGGCTTTCATGCAAAAAGGACTCCTCCCTAATGTCACTAACAATTATTTTGCTAAAGGACATTTTCAGTTCTTGGGGTTTTTTTAATAAAAATTGTATACATTTAAGGTATGCAACATGATGATCTGACACACATATGCAGACAGAAATGATGACTACAATCAAGCTAATTAACATATCATCTCCTCACATGATTACCACTTTTTGTGTGCGCTCAGTGCACCTGCAATCTACTCTCTTAGTATATTCTTAGTGTTCAGTAAGGTATTATTAAGTACACTCATCATGCCTGCACATTAGATCTCTGGACTTACTCATCCTACGCAACAGCAAACTTGTATCCTTTAACCAATCTCTCCCCCATTTCCACACACACACACACACACACACACACACACACACACACTGCCCCTGGTAACTATATTTCTATTCTCTGCTTCTATACGTTCAACTTTTTTTCCTTTTTTAAGATTCCACATATAAGCAAGATCATACAGTATTTGTCTTTCTCTGCCTGACTTATTTCACTTAGTGTAACGTCCTCCAAGTTCATCCATGTTCAACTCTTGCTTTATTAGACTTCTCACCAGCATCAAACGCTTTCTTCTCAAAACACTTACTTTGCCTTCCTCAACACCATAGGCTCCTAGTTTGCCCCCTACCTCTCTGCTCACTTTCTATTTCAGTTGCTTTTGCTGTTTCATCCACTTCCTAATCAGCCTTTAAATGTTCTAGCTCCCCCAGGTCCTTCCCTAGACATTCTTCTTTCTCTGGACCATACAAGATAGGGGACTCAATTACCTCTCATTTTTTAATATTGTCCAAATATACTTATATCTCCAGCTAAACCACTCTCTGAACTCATGGCCACGTAACTGCTTTCCTGATATCTGTGTGAATATCTCAAAGGCCCTCAAGCTCAACATAACAAAACTCATGAACTTCCCCTTGAAACCTAGTCCTTTCCAATGATCCCGATGTCAGTGAATGGCACCACCATTCATCCAATTGCTTAAACCTAAAACCAAAAAGTCAAATCTGACTCCTACTCTCCAACATCCTCTGTATCCAATGTATCACTAGATGTGTTGATTTTTTTTAATGTCCTAAATATGTCTTGCGTACATACCACTTCTCTCCATCACCACGGCCACTGCTTAATTCCAAGCTGCCATTATCTCTCACCTGGATCCCTCCAATAACCTCCTAATTGGTCTTTGTATCCACTGGGATCCATTCTTCCCCAGGCCACCAGAGTGGGCTTTCCCAAATGCAAATCTCATTATGTCAATTCTAGCTAAAGACATTATAATGGTTTCACATTGTTCTTAAGATAAAAATCAACATCTTTACTATAGCTTCCACGAAACTCTGCCTAACCTAGCCTTTTTCTAAGTCTATAGCCTCACCACATATCCCTCTTTCCATCGGTTGTCATGTTCCTCCTTAAATTCCTCAAATAATCCATGCTCTTTTCCACCTCAGGGCCTTTGCATACACTGTCTCCTTTGCCTAAAATGCTCTTCCCTCTGTTTGTATTCTTTGAAGCTCAGCTTAAATTTCACCCAGGGAATTCTTTTCTAACTGCTGGATGATTGTCCTGTTATACAACTTCATACAATTTCTCAGTATTTTTCCCTTTATAACGCTTACCACCACTTGCAACACATATTTATATGTGTGGTTATTTTATAGATTTCTCTCACCCCCACTACAAATGCAAGTTTCATGAACGTAAGGAAAAAAAATGTGTTTTGCTCATCAATGTATCTCCAATACCTAGTACTTGCCAGACTCAGTAAATATTTGTTGAATAAAGGAATAAACCCTAGAATATTACTCCACTCTAGAAATTAAATTCAATAAAATTCCATAAAAACCCTACATTAAGCATTAGGCTTCTCAACTAATGCTACAGAAACTGATAATTATACTCAATCTCTCTTCTCCCTTTCTATTGAAATAGAATCCCCAATTTTTAGCCTAGAGTAGGCACCATTTATGGCCTGAATGTTTATGTCCCCCAAAATTAATATATTGAAGCCCTAATTCCCAGTGTGATGGTATGTGGAAATGTGATATTTAGGAGGTAATTAGTTTAGATGAGGTCATGAAGGCAGGGCTCTCATGACAGGATTAGTGTCCTTCTAAGAAGAGGAAGTGAAACCAGAGCTTACTCTCTCTTTCCCTACTTTGTGAGGATGCAGGAGATGGTAACTGCCTGCAAACCAGGAAGAAAGCTCTCACCAGGAGCTAAATCTTCCAGTACCTTGATCTTGGACTTCCCAGCCTCTAGAACTGTAAGAAATAAGTGGCTATGGTGCTAAGACAGGCACTCAGGAAAAAAAACAAAACAAAACCTTCTTTCCAGTCTCCCTTGCATCCCAGTGGAACCACATGAGCCAGTCTGGACCAATGGGATACAAATGCAACCTCCTGGTCATGACTTTAAAGGGGGAAAAAGTAGGCCCTCATCTTCCTCTTTTTTCTTCTTCACACCGGCAGGAAGTGGACAAGGTGTTGAGCAAATGAGAGCAACATTCAGAATGGAATAACAACATAGATAAAAACAGACCCCTGATGCCTCTGTATGCAGAGTTACCATACCTTCCCAGACTTTTAGGAGAAAGAGAAGGACATTTTTATCTTGTTTAAAGCCTTGTTGTTTTCAACCTCCATTACAAGCAACTAACCAATATCTAAGCAATATGTTCTACTAATTAATATATTTAACTGGTGAGTATTTCTCGGAAGAGTGACACAACAAGAAATTGCCACATAAATTCTTCCTAACCAATAGGGCTGTGCCCAGAAGAAAGTTAAGAAAGGAGAAAAAGAAATGTAGATTCAGGGGAAAAGAAATACAGAGCAGCAAAGAAAAAGTTCATCTACTGCAATTTTTGTTCAGTCCCGCCCAAATCAACCATATGCTTAGCTTATAGCTGAACTTTGTCATCAGAATAGTTTGTCAAACGTACCACCATCCCAGTCTGCTCTCCAAGCTCACATTTTAATCCTCCCTCCTATTTCACTCCTCCCTCCTATTTTACTCTTTCAAATGCCTCAAGGCCCTTAAGCAATCCATCTGCCTCCAGTTCATTTTGGTCATCCACCCCCTCTTCCCCCTTCCTCTTTATCCTTGCACCTTGCCTAAACTGAGATTCCAGCTACACGCTTATTTCAGACATGAGGCATTGGGGAAAAAAGTCTTTCTGATTTAAGCCAAAGAGCAAAGCCCCATAAATCTATCCCACCCCAGGCCACCACTGGCTCTCTGAAGCTTATTTACATATGCATTGTGGTAACTGCTGCCAGGGCACAGGTTGCGTGTGACCCACCCCCATACCCATTGCCAGACTCACTACCAGATGTTTGGAAGATTTTCCCTGCATCTGCTAAAGTCTAGTTGGAACTATCCTTGTCTATCTGTAACTTCTTTCACCTGCTTACTTTGCTTGCTTATCTTTCTCTCAATACTTCTATTATCTCAATTCAAATCATTTGCTGAGAGATAAGCGACAGGCAGAATGAGATTAGAGAATCAGTTCATGAAATTGATATTTCTAGCTATTACCACTCCTTAAAAAAACCCATTAGTCCTTTTTTAAAATTAATTGATCTTTTCACAAAGGCAAAAAACAGAGTCAATGAAAGAAGCTATAAATAATAATGTAAAAACATTTGTATATTTTTTCTTATTGTCTAATCTTTATATGTAAATGTCAAAAGTTTTGGGAGTAAAATAATTATAAAATGAAGAGAGGAAAAAATAGTATACATCTAATGATAAATCAAATCAACCTTATATCCTCATCATTGCTACAACATTATACTGACTATATCATGTTGCTCATGTAGTATGATTTAATGTAGAGAGAAAGCATTGTCTGCTCAAACATAGCCCCCTCCACTATCACCAACTGGAATAAAATCCAATATTTCACCACAAGAAATTAATTTCTTTAGCTTAAAATGACTGCATTTTCAAGAGATCCCTATTAAAATTATTTCACTTGCATACCACTTGATTTGTGTAAAATAATTGTGTTTAATCCTGACCCCAAACCAGTGAAGCAGACATCATTGACCTCATTTCAAAATAAGGAAACTGAGGTTGAGAAAGTCAAGTCATATATTTTGTTACAGGCTGAAGGAGAATTCAAACTCCCAGAATTCGAACTCTGATGCTGAGTTCCATGTTCTTTTTGCACTTCACCCTGCCCACTCTGGATACAGCCATGCAGGGCAGAGATTTGCAGTAGGATCCTCCCTGCCACATGCCATCATCAGGAAATCCAACTCAGATTTTCTTGCAGAGCAGAAACAGGACATTACACTACTGTAATCATGCAACAAAGTCTGCTTATTTATTTCCAGATGGCTCCTAGTCAAGAGTCCCTTTTCCTTATGTTTCTATACAAATGTTATCTCCTCATTCGGCAGAAAACCTGATGATAACAATAACAGAGAGTTACAGGGCTTAATGACACTTAAGGAATTCTCCTTTTTTATGATTCCAGCCAAGTATCCAACAAGCCATGCAGCTCTCAATATAAATGGTATTTCCTCCACTGTGGAATAAGCTCACCCCTAAAGGGTAGGACTGACCCTTTGTCTGCTTAAATAAATGGAAAGTGCCAAATTTTCCAAAGGTCAGAAAGTCAAGACTGGCAAGCTCCTTATGTAATGCAAATTGATAACATTTCGTAATTATAAGAACTCAGACATATTTTAAATAGAAAAGTCAAAACAGAAACTATTTCTCCTTCATACCTTACTGGTGAGGTCAGTTTAAATATGAAACAATCATTAAAACAATAGGTATTTGTTACCACCTGTGTATAGGAGATAATGGTACCAACAATTCATATCAACATGGTAAATGCTGCGAGGAGGCACACCTAGTTATACCTGAGGAAGTGACTTTTAAATTTAATGTAAAGAATGAGTAGGAGTTATTCAGGGCAATAAAGAGGAAAAGTCATTTTGCACAGAATATATAGCACATTCAGAAGCACAGGTGCAATATTAAGAAAAATACAACTAGTTGCTTATAGCTGGAACCAGGGAACTACTATGGAAATTGCCCAGAACAAGATTGGAAAGGTGAGCAAGGATTTGATCCTTAACTGCTACCTGCCTAGATAGTTTAGGTCCACTGCAAGGTGTGCAAACTGTTATCTGTCATTCTTTAAACCGAAACAACCACCTACAAATTATGAACCCAGAATCTGAAAAAGCTAACGCTGGCGTACGATTTACCAATCCATATTTGATGCATCACCAAGCATTTTCCTACTTTCTACATGTTTATTAGGTAAGTACTGCTATTCCCATTTCACAGAGTAAATTAAGAGCAAAAGAAGTTTAAAAACTACTGAAGTTTGTATCATTAGTGATAGAACCAAGAACAAAATAACTCAGCCTAACACCCAAGTCCAGTGAAATTTCCATACACCACATGGAAATAATAAATTCCAAAAATAATACCTTCCAAAAATAATAACTACCAACACTTGTTCTGTTCTATTTATCTTACAAATGCATTATTTGTATCAATCCCTATGAAAACCATAAACAAAAATTTAAGACTCAGTTATCCCAAGTTTGCTTGACTAGTTAAGCGGTGAATCACAGACTCAAGATATCTTAGGAGGCTGATCTTTTTGTTAAAACATTATTTTTCTAGTAAAAGCTATAGATTTCTGCTTACAAAGGAATTTAAATCCTTGAGGGAAAATTGGGAATGAAGTTATCAAACAATAAAAAAACTGGAGATAAATGAAGGGACTAACTGATCTGAATTTTCTCTTTACCTCTTCACTGAACCTATTCTTTTTTTTTTTTTTTTGCGGTACACAGGCCTCTCACTGTCGTGGCCTCTACCGTTGCGGGGCACAGGCTCCGGACGCGCAGGCTCAGTGGCCATGGCTCACGGGCCCAGCCGCTCCGTGGCATGTGGGAACACATGAACCCGCGTCCCCTGCATCTGCAGGCAGACTCTCAACCACTGTGCCACCAGGGAAGCCCCTGAACCTATTCTTATCAGAGTCGCCATATATCTTTGCTTCATAGAAGTTATCAGAGTGGGAGCACTCCAAACCAATTCTGGTTTGGCACTCCCAGATTCAAATCAATTTTTGCTCAAATAAACTCAATCTTTTTTAATATGCCTCAGTGTATCTTTTAACAGTTCTGGTATTAGAAGGAGAAACCAAAGGAGACCCCTCCTCCTCCCCACCACCAACAGCTGCCAGGAGCAACCAGCAACCAAACATAGGTATCTGTGGAGCCCCTTGACCTCACTGTTTTCTTGCTGCCTCTGGAGGTTGTGGGTAAGTCCCTCTTGGATCCTAGAACCTAGCTCCACAGCTTTTGTGTTATGTGCTTTTAGACTTTAATTGAGCATTTCTTTTTCCAGATTGGTCCAGAATCAGCCTGAGTCTGACTGGGTCCAGCTTATAAAACCAGTCTGGGTCCAGGATCAGCCTGGGTCTGACTTAAGCTGGACTGGATCCAGTGTGAGGCCACAGGTGAATAAAATTTTGTTTTAAAGCTGAACAAGTAGGTTAACCTTACCAAAGATAATCTTGAATTACAGGGGAGAACTTTTAACCTAGATAAGCTTATCTATTTATGAGGTATCCTAGAGAAAAAGGGGTCTCAGCCAAGTACTCACCATCAAGGGTAGAGGGAAAATTATTTTTCCTCCCCTACAGTTTCTGGTGACCATAATGAGACCTGCTGAGACAAACCCACTCACTCCAGAGCCTACAGATGGGATCCTGGGAAAATTGGCAGAAGCCAGAAGAAGGTAAGAATACTTACCAAAGTCAGCTTTCCCAGATCTCTATCTGTGGTGCCTGGTCAAAAAAGCAAGGTAAAATTTCACATTGTCCCTTCCTTTCCAAATTCAGACTGGCAGGCAAAAACATTGATTAGCAATCCTTTCTCTCCCAGGGACAGCTATTGCCTCCCTGTTTGTCTTGTTTTGTATCCTGAGAACTTGGTTTGGCAACTATTAGGTTGGGGGCCCCAAAAATATGGCTGGGCAGAAATGTGTGTTGCACCGTATTTGCAGCTATATTTTGGTATTGCCAAAATTAATTTGTAAAGAGCTCTATTTAATTGGCTTAAAGACAAACAAGCATTTATATAAATTGAGTATACTCTCAGAAATATGGGAACTAACCCAAATGTTTTTCAAGTTCTGTGATTTAGGATAATATTCAGTAACTAAAAGCTAGTTTAAGTTTCTTAGTGTAATTAAAACAGGCATGTCTTTAGAGTCAGTGGCATTAAATATAATACTTTATTCTACCAAGGTTTACTAACAGTCAAATAAGCTCATGTCACCTCTGTCACAGAATTTGTCAGCAAGAATGAAAACTTAAAATGATTGATAGTTGTTTAATGCCTTGTGAAATTTTTACAGTAATCTAAACATAATTGTTAAGAACAAGTGAATTAAATAGATGTAAGATAAAAGTTTATAAATAAATTTTTCAACAATAATTATGCTTTATGTTATGTTTACTTTAAAATTTTCCAAAATCTTTTTGGTACTTTGAAACCTTAAAGTTACACTGAGATAAACTAAATGAATATTCAATATTCATTGAATATTCAGATCATTTCTAAATAAGATAAAATACTAAAACATTAATGATTGAAAATAGGTTTTTCTACTTTTGACTTTCTATTTGGTCTATTAGTAAATGTTTTGTGCCACATTAAAAATTTTACCATAAGGGGCTTCCCTGGTGGTGCAGTGGTTGAGAGTCCGCCTGCCGATGCAGGGGACATGGGTTCGTGCCCCAGTCCGGGAGGATCCCACATGCCACGGAGCGGCTGGGCCCGTGAGCCATGGCCACTGAGCCTGCGCGTCCGGAGCCTGTGCTCTGCAATGGGAGAGGCCACAACAGTGAGAGGCCCGTGTACCGCAAAAAAAAAAAAAAAAAAAAAATTTACTATGAGGAAGAATATACTTCCAGAAATTGTGAAATACATTTATAAATTTGCCAACCCACAGAATGCTAGGGAAACAGACTGTCCACCATTGCTTACTTCTTAGTTTTCACTAGGAATAAAGGATTCTAAGGGTTAGGAATTCTAATCTATATATGTAATTAAAACTGCTTAGAAATAATAAGGGTGAAAGGAAACTGTGTACGAAATGTAGGTAAGGAAGTAGAATGATCAGTTATTCCAGAATGAGAAAGAGGAAAAAACATAGGACAAAAGAATGGATATTTTTAAAGTTTCAGAAGGTTTATGGAAAAGGAATCTAGGAAAAAGAATTCATCTGTGGTCAAGCAAACTAAAATTGGAATGAATTTATTTAAGTTTTAAAGAATGAGTTTTAATATCAAAAATACACTGGTACAAAATTAGAATTTGGTTTTCTCTCTCTCTGTTAAAAGGACAAAGTCATTTTGGACTATCGGTCTGCTCTTGGTAAGAGACTGTGAAAGGCATTTTTTTATCTTTTGGGTAATACACCTGGAAAGCAAAGATTTTGTGTCTTACCAAAATAATTTACTGTGCTTCACATTGTCTTTGTCAAGTCTTTGATTACTTAAGAAAATCTAGTCTTCTCAATATTAAAAGAGCTAAGTTTTGCTCACAACTATGTAATCTTCTTTGTTTGACTTTAAAGTCTTCTACTGTTACTTTGGTTAAATAATTAGGTACATTCATAATGATCTGACATCCTATTTAGTCAAATGTTCAAACATTTTGACATTTTGACAACTTCCCCAAGTCAAATTCTAAATGGAGTCATTTTGATCTCAAAGTAACTGAGATTTCCCAGAGGTCCCCTGGAAAATCTCAAAGGATTTGTCTATCACCTTGTAAAAAAGAGATGTTAATTAGTTTATTTGGTATGTTAAATTACTTGGGAAGCACTGTCAAATAAGAAGTGATGATAAACCTTCTTAGGTTATGTGTATGGATATATGTACCTAATATAGATACAGTAAGTCCCCTACTTACGAACGAGTCCCATTCCGAGAGCACGTTTGTAAGTCCACCAAAGTTAGCCTAGGTACCCAACTAACACAATTGGCTATCCAGTACTGCACTGTAATAGGTTTATAATACTTCTCACACAAATAATACATAAAGAAAACATTTTTAATCTTACAGTACAGTACCTTGAAAAGTACAGTAATACAGTACAACAGCTGGCATACAGGAGCTGGCGTTGAGTGAACAGGCAAGAAGAGGTACTGAATGGAGGAGGGAGAAGAGGTGGGAAATGGTAGAGCTGAAGGATCATCAGCAATAGGAATTGGAGGGCAAGCTGCCATTTCACTCACGCCTGACATCAATGGCATAGCTTCTGTCTCCTTGCTGGATTCAATTCTATCTACCCTCTTGAAAAAGTGATCCAGTGATGTCTGGGTAGTGGCTCTTCTTTTCTTGTCATAGATGACACAGAAGCACTGGATTGCATTCTGAATGACTGCTGCAACCTTTGTGTACTGTACTACATTTGGGTTCTGTGCCTCAAAACAGTTCCCCCTCAAATAAAGAAAATTCCCTTGCCATTTCCTGCATCATGAATCTCTTTGGTTCTTCAGTTACTTCTTCCTCTTGTGTCTCTTCGTCCTTTCTCTCGGCCTCCAGTTCCATCAGGTCTTCATTAGCAAGCTCCTCGTGTTGCACAGCAAGGTGTTCAATGAAGTCGTCCTCTTGCAGATCTAGCTCCAGCTTCTTGCTGAGGGTCACTAAGTTGCTGAGAACCTCTTTGGACTCCTCATCCACCTTCTCAAATCCACAAAAATCGTGAACAAACTGCAGGCAAAGGTTCTTCCAAACCCCATTCATGGTGACAGCCGTAACCTCATGCCAAGCAAAGTCAATGTTTTTTATGGTCTTGTAGATGTTATAATTCTTCCAAAATTGTCACAAGGTTGTTCCTGATTCATCACTCACCTTTACTGTCTGATGAAAAGTGTGACGTAAATAATATTTCTTGGAAGTCGCTATGACTCCCTGGTCCATAGGTTGGATGAGCCATGTATATTCGGTAGCAGATACACTACTTTGATGTTGGGATGAAAGTTATCCATGAATGGGTGAATGGGGGGTGGCCCAGAGCATTTTCGAGCAGCAAAAAATGTTGAATGGGACATCCTTCTCCAAGCAATACTTCTCTACCTCTGGAATAAAGTGGTGGAAAAACCAGTCCTGGAAAATTGTCTGTGTAACCCAGGCTTTGGGGTTACTCTTCCACAAAACAAGGAGTGAGCCCTTGGCTATGTTTTTAAGGGCTCTTGGGTTCTCTGAATAATAAACTAAGCAAGGCTTCAGCTTCATATCGCTGGAAGCATTGCCACCAAACAACAGAGTTAGACTATGTTAGACTATTCTTTGCTGCTTTATAGCCTGGCATCATCTATTCCTCCTTAATGATGTAACTTCGGTCCGGCATCCTCTTCCAGTTCAGTCCTGTCTCATCCACATTAAAAACCAGCTCAGGTAAATACACGCCTTCATCAGTAATTTCTCAAAGTGTTTCAGGAAATTCCCGGGCAGCTACCGTATCTGCACTCACTGCCTCACCACTTACTTTTATGTTGTGAAGGTTAACTCTAGCCTTGAACCGATGACAACAGCCATGGCTGGCATTAAAAGATGCATCCTGGGCTTCCCTGGTGGCGCAGTGGTTGGGAGTCCGCCTGCCGATGCAGGGGACACGGGTTCGTGCCCCGGTCCAGGAAGATCCCACATGCCGTGGAGCGGCTGGGCCCGTGAGCCATGGCCGCTGAGCCTGCGCGTCCGGAGCCTGTGCTCCGCAACGGGAGAGGCCACAACAGTGAGAGGCCCGCGTACCGCAAAAAAAAAAAAAAAAAAAAAAAAAAGATGCATCCTCTGATTCTTCCCCATGTTTCTTCTTCAAGTCTTCATAAAGGCTTTTAACTTTCTCTTGAATCAGCATTAAGCTGAGAGGGACTCAAAGCTGATGCTGATCCTGTATCCATACACTGAGAAGTTTCTCCATCTCCTCTATCACTTTTCCATGCTTCTTCGATACTACTGTCCACATCATCAGCACAGTAGACTTCACATGTTCCATGATCTTGTCCTTTTTCTTTAGAATCGTGCTGATGGTTGAACGATTCATGTTATAAGAATGAGCAACATCTACTGTCTTTTTGCCTCACTCCACTCTCTCAATTATTTTCACTTTTGTCTCCATCATTATTGCTTGGTGCTTCTTAGCAGTACCAGCTACATCACCACTGCTTTCACGCTTGCTTCTGGAGATCCTGGGCTTGAAATAAAGATACTGTACTACTGTACTCTATACAGTACTGTACAATAAAGTACACAAAAGCACAACCACTTGTAGAGGATGCACGCACATGACAACGTACGCCAGACACGTGAACTAACTTATATGTTGGACATGTGAATGCACGTTCGCATCTTTGAAAGTTTGCAACTTGAAGGTTCATATGTAGGGGACTTTCTGTATTCCAGAAATTGTTTATAAAGTTTCTAGAAATTTGTCAATACTCCCCTTGTCCAATTATTATCCTAAATTATTGTATGTCATAGAAATAACTACATTTTCCTTATCAATGAATTCTCATCAGATTTTTGACTGTGGCCACTTTTTTAAAGTCTTTTTGTCATTTACAGACAGTTATTGTTTTACTCTGATGCTTTTGCAAAGGTGATTCATCTTTAGAGAGATTCATGGAAAGGACTGTGACAAGTACTCTAGAATATAGGCTTCTGATAAGTTTAATATCATTAAACTGAACTGGGTAAGAATTCCCAGAACTAATGGGAAAACTGGATTCAAGCAGAGCAAGAATTAATAATACGGGATTGAATAAATGAATGATGATAATTATAATTTTTTTTACAATTTTTTCTCTGAAACACTATTGGTTCCTTAATGTTTTATTTTTCTAGATTTAAGGAAAACTTTTTCTCTTAAATTATCTATGACTTACACTAATTTTATAAAATATATCTCTAAACAGAATTGAAACATACATTTTCTCCCTACTTGATCCCTCCAGAATTCAGAAACTTATTATTCTTATTTTCATGGCAATATAGCAATTTTATAAGTTCAGTAAGAATCTCTTCTCCTTATAATAGGACACAGTTGGAAACATTGGTTATATTACCAAGGCTTTGACTGTCACATTTGAAATTATGCATAAAATCAGATATGACTAGACAGTTTTAAGGAAGTAAAGTTGACTTTATGGAGCCAATAAAAGCTCCTTGGAAAAACCAGCCTTGTACCTCAATTTCAGGGTTCCTAGCAGTCTTACTAAGTAAGTAAGAAAGGTCATTTCCTGGCAGGCCCAGGAACCTCAGGATATCCTAGGAGACCTCAAGAAGAGAGGAATTCACCCCCAAAATATAGGTATTCCAGGTGAAGTCTGATGGTGAGTTCTTGGCTTGGTTTCTTAGCCTAGGAAGGCTTTTAAAAGTTCAACTTAAAGATTCCTTATGAAAAGTTCCAGCAAAGCAGGTTTTTAAAAACCCTGTATGATCAATCACTGTTCTTGGATACTTAGGTAAATAATCAGGCCACTTAAAGAGACTAGACTTATTTTGCAAAGAAATTAGACCCACTGTGATTATCTTTGAAAGACAATGAGGGTTGTTTACTTTTTTGATATTGAGCTGCATGAGCTGTTTGTATATTCTGGAGATTAATCCTTTGTCTGTTGCTTCATTCGCAAATATTTTCTCCCATTCTGTGGGTTGTCTTTTCATCTTGTTTATGGTTTCCTTCCTTAAAAAACTAAAAATAAACCTACCATATGAGCCAGCAATCCCACTGCTGGGCATATACCCTGAGAAAAACATAATTCAAAAAGACACATGTACCCCAGTGTCCATTGCAGCACTATTTACAATAGCCAGGACATGGAAACAACCTAAATGTCCATCGACAGATGAATGGATAAAGAAGATGTGGTACATATACATAATGGAATATTACTCAGCCATAAAAAGAAATGAAATTGGGTCATTTGTAGAGATGTAGATGGACCTAGAGTCTGTCATACAGAGTGAAGTAAGTCAGAAAGAGAAAAACAAATATCACATATTAACGCATATATGTGGAATCTAGAAAAATGGTACAGATGAACCTATTTGCAAGGCAGGAATAGAAAGGCAGATGTAGAGAATGGACGTGTGGACATGGGGGGTGGGGGGTGAAAGGGGAGGGTGGGATGAATTGAGAGATTAGGTTTGACATAAATACACCACCATGTGTAAAATAGATAGCTAGTGGGAACCTGCTGTACAGCACAGGGAGCTCAGCTCCATGCTCTGAGATGACCTAGTTGGGTGGGATGGTGGGGGGAGGGAGGTCCAAGAGGGAGGTGATGTGTGTATGCGTATGGCTGATTCACTTCACTGTGCAGCGGAAACTAACACAACATTGTGAAGCAATTATACTCCAATTTTTTAAAAAAAGAAAGACAATGTGGGTGATTACAGAGGAAAAAATTATGTTCAGTATAAAATTATAACACAACATATCTTTTGTCCTGTTCATTGTCTTTGAGGTTTTATTACATAACTGTAAACCATACTGGATCCTGAATTCTTCTAGTTTCCTCAAATATCTGGCGAAAACTCTCCAAACTAATGTTTCCAATTTTCTCCCACCCTTCTGATTTGGAATCACTAAGAACAAAGACTTCCCTTGAACTCCCTTGGAAGGAACCATACCAAGTCTTCCTCACTACTCAGACTTGAACTTTGGGTCCACATCCCCCAACTACAAAAGGCTCATTCAGACTCCCGGAATTGCACACCAGCTGAAGATCTAAAATTAAAACTGATTGGGGAAGTTCCTCCCCAAAATCAGATGGCATCTTGTGGTAGACAGCTGTCTCAGGATCACAGATCAAGATCTTCATCTCCAGTATGAAACCTTTATTCTTTTTGCCTTTTCTCTCTGTTAATACATGGAAAGAAAATGTTCCTTAATACTGGCAACTATAGCTGAATCTACTGCTTAGGCTATAGCTACACAACAAGGTCCTTCATTTTCTTACAAAGGTGGTTTTAGATAATAGAATTGCTTTAGATTACTTATTGGCTGAACAAGAAGGAGTCTGTGCTATAGCAATACCTCCTGCTGTACCTGGATCAACATTTCTGGTATTGCAGCAAATACAAGAAATCAACAAACAAGCTACCTGGCTAAAACAGGCTGATGCCCCTTCTGGTACATTCTTTGATTTATTTGATACCAACTGGTTTGGTTCACAGCGGCCCTGGCTAAGAAGTACACTTCAGCCTTTCGGTATTATCTTCCTAACAGTTATCATTGTAGTCTCCCTGATGCACTGTGTTTTCTCAGTGGTCTTAAATGTCACAGCCATCAGCAGTACATCAGATGGTCTCACTGTACTTGGAGAAACAGAAACAAAGTGAGCAACAAAATGAACAGCAAAAATAATTCTTCCAGGGATCTGACATCATAACCTATGAGTTTCACAATGAGACGAGCAATTTAACTCTGATGGTGACTGAGACTGACACTAATACCAAATTTTTGGCCAATCTCTCACATATGAGAGGATGACCAAAAGGGAGGAATTGTTAAATTAATTCAACCAGGAGGTCATTAGACTGATGTGGCTCTAATGTCATGACAGCCTACAAAGCAAATTGTAAGCAAAACAAATTCTAAGCCTGTAAATGCCTCAAGGTTATGAAATCATAACACTAAGGGCAAACAATCACAAACAGCCAACCTGACTTTAAGCTTTAACCAATCAATAGTTGCCTTACTTTGCCTCTTCCTATTCTCTATAAAATCCTCTTTCACAGCTCCTGTTGGTGGAGTGCTCCTAACCACTTCTGGTTTCATGCTGCCCAATTCAAATCAATTTTTGCTCAAATAAACTATTAAAAAATTTTAAGGTATGAGTCATGATTTTACACTTATTTTAGTAGTTCTTTGATTAATGTCTCTCTCCCCCACAAGATTATAAATTCCATGAAAGAACAGATCCATTTTTTGTTCTTCATTATTGAATCTCTAGCATCTAGCACATTCCAAATGGGTACTCAGTAAATATCTGTTGAATAAGTGAACAATTCTCAAATCCAATGACCTTTGCAATCATTACCCAAAGAGTTTGACTGTGTTGCTCTCTCCTTCTTGAAACTCTTTCTAGCACTGGCTCCAATAACACTCTCCTAATTTTTCTCTAACCTTTTTCATTCCTTCTTCTTGGTCCTTGAAGATTCTTCCTCTTCAGACTACCCATCAGTGTTGTCCCCCAAATACAATCCTGGCTTCTTTTCTCTTTTGACTTTATTTATTCTCCCTGGGTAATCTCATATACAACTAAGACTTCACTTACTATTAATACTATTAATTGGCTTTTAAATCTATCAGTCAAGACCTTTTGCTTGAGATCTTGATGCATATTTCCAAATATCTACCAGGTTTTCCACAGTCATTTATCTCATACACAGCATGTTTAGAACTGAACCCATCATCTTGCCACCAAATTGTTTTCATGTATACCCATGTTGATGAATACCAGTTGCCTACGCCAGAAATTTTGAAATACTCAACCATTATCTAGCTTACCTTCAACCCCTTTTCCAATTATTCCCCAAGTTCTGTATATTTGTCCCCTAAATATTTCAGGAATTAGTTCCATTCTTCCCATTCCTCCTGATACTACCCCACCAATTCAGTTTAGTCTATTTAATGACCTCCCACTTAAATCCCTGAAGCCAGTCTTTCCATTTTCCAGTGTATTTCTTACTCAAATGGTACTCAAATTGTGGCCACCAGTCTGGTGACAGTCTGCAAATTGTTTCTTGTCCACAAGGAGATAAGGAGCTTGCACCAGAAAGTCACTAAATATACTGCTTAGTTCAGCTGGCTTTTTTTGGGTAGCCATTCTTGCTCAATGAAGGAAGCAAAGCATTGCTCTGAATGCTGGCGCAAGCTCATCTTTTTGGGGACTTGTAACGAACAGTTCATGGACCAGCTAGCTGCTTTGAGAATCTGCTGAAGCTACACCCTCCCTGAAAGAATTTCACATTCTAATCTGATCATGCACTGGCCAGATCAAGCTATATGGTTCTCACCCCTCTGTGGAGCTTGCCCTGCACCTCTTCCCCTACGCTGAGTTGGGAGAGCCCTTTGCACTAATGTGCTTATAACAGTAAGAGCACTCATTATAATACTTTATTGTTTTTACTCACCTATTTCCTGCCATGTTTCATAAATTTTAGCTGAATGAATGGATGAATGATTTATACAAGAAAAATCCTACAGAATCAGATACAGTATAATTCTAGCCCACAGGCTTTTGATTAAGTTAAAATATGTTAAGTATGTACATATTTTAAAACAAATTAGCTTATTTCAAGATGATTTTAGTCATATGGCACACAATATACCTGATATAGAAAATTTTTCCTTAAGTTTATACAGGAAGAAATTCTGACCTACTACAAATATTTTTGGCAGCAATTTCTCTAGACAATTTGCTATCCAGATCAGGTTTGGCACCCAAGATCCATCTCTACATCTACTTGGCCCAAAGCTTACTGCATCTATCACTTGAAACCTAGTTTTTCAAGAAATTATCATGTTTTAAAAATTGTATGAGCATGCACTTTAGTCCCATGATAGGTAAATATGTGTAACTGCATGTGTGCTATACTCTTAGAGGAGCAAGAAATGTGATTTATGTAAAACACACACAAAAAAACAAAAAACAAATACATCTAACCAACCTGTACATGGAGTGATGTGAATATTTCCAAAGCAACAGCTTGGAAATGTACTTCCCTGACTTGTTTACAGTTGCAGCTGCTTATGCAGCTTGCCACCATCCTCAGTTCAATTACTTACACCTATGACTTGCGATTACCTTTAATGTGTAGATAATACATTAAAAAGAAACAATATTTGTTCTATCTTCTCCCACCATACTTCCCCTTTCTACTCTCAGAAATCTGAGTTCTCATTTAGAGTAGAAAGGGGAGTAATTCAGCTTGGCCTGTTCAATAACCTTTTGGCCTATTCAGTGGGGAATGTGTATCCGTGATAAATTATACAGGTGGACATGGGGAAGCTGCATTGCTTTCTAGCTCCTCACAAATGAGATCTCTGCAAATGTTTTGTAATTTGTTTGGGAGGCTGCATATGTCATGATTGTCAAATACCTTCTTATACTACTGTAGGTGGTGGAATGCATTATTTATTATTTCTGGTTTAGGATAATTTGCTATTTTTTTGTTATCTGGGGCCCTATTCATCTCCAAAACAGTAAACAGGAGTTAACTATTTTATTACTTGTTGGCCCATTCTATTTCTTGAATTATAAATCAGATTTCTCTCATATTTTAAGAGTTCAGAAACTGAGACATGTCTGAAAATCAATGTGTATATAAATGTGGCAGTTTCTTCTTAGCCCACAAAGTAGTTGTTACACTGGTGATGTGTCTAATAACTAATGATATCTTAAAGTTGATGAAAAGCCATATTACATTCATAAAGATGCAGCAAGTGGTGGTTATTGAAAAACAAGTACGTTGATGTCAAGTAACTAATTTTTTAGTGTCCTTCATAAAAACATCCAAGTTGTTGTTCAACGATATCATATTTATTTCCACTAATGCAGTACATGATATTCAATTCATTATAATGAGTTCTTCAGGAGCAAGAGTGATGCTTTATTACTTGGTATCCATACACTCTAGCACACACCCAGCATATGGTAGGCTCTCAAAAGACCTCTGCTGAATGAATGAGTGAATATAATTATTGCGCATAAATCACATTGGTATCAAAGCTTCCCAGCCGTATCTCTAAGGAAGGATTCAACAGAATTGCAAGACTCTCAGAATCTCACAAAATATTCCTTCAAATTGTTATGAAATTCCCCGCCTGGCATTTAGCCTTGGAGTCAATACTAGGATCAGAGGTCAAGGGAAAAAAAGAGAAATTAGGAGACTTCCCTTTACTAAGCCCCTGACTTCTGTTGTACAGATCCAGGAACAGGAGAAAGGGCAGTTTGTGTTTTATTTTTATATGTTCTTTTTCCATCAACTTCAATTTAAAAGGAATGGAGAAATGGTCTTATCTAACTAAAAACCTTGAAGAAACTAAACCCCATAATTAATATGATTTGTCTAAATTCATACCATTTCTAAGTGGCAGACCTGGACTCCTGGACCCTGTCTACTGACTCCAAAGCCAGCACTTTCTCCACTATGTCAGTTCTGCCAAAGGAAAGCACCACTTCCTTGTGCCAAGTTGCACAGTCCTCCAGCTCAGTAACAGGTTAATTTAAATGTGATGCTCTACACAGAATCTCCATAAAGCTCAAATAAAGCCTGGTCTTTATCCTACCCCTAGGTAGAATAACTACTTGTATCCTCAAAGCTAAGAGGGCAGGTTAAGCTATATTTGCTGTCAATTTAACTTAAAAATTCTTTTCCTATTTTAACAATGTATCTACCACTTCTCTTTTTTTTTAATTTTTTTTATTGTGGTAAAAGTCACATTATATAAAACATACTATTTTAACCATATTTAACTGTACAGTTCAGTGGCACTAAGTACATTCACATTGTTGTGCAACTCTCACCATCATCCATCTCCCGAATTTTTCACCTTCCTAAACTGAAACTCTGTTCCCATCAAACACTAACTCCCCATTCCTCTGCCACCCCCCAGCCCCTGGCATCTACCAATGTACTTTCTGACTCTATGAATTTGACTATTCTAAGTACCTCATATAAGTTGTAGCTACCTCTTCTACCCGTGGCTTTTCCTTGCCATTCTTCTAGGGCTAGTTGAAATTATCTCTGAAATTTTATATGTTAGAATCCTGAAAAAAGTTTTACTTTATTTATGTTAGCTTCGTGTGCAATGATATTTACTTTTGCTGGTGTAGCTTTTATTATCATTTTATTCTGTTTTAGCCTCATTCTGTAATCTTTCTTGGTCCTCATCTGCATTTTATATTTTATTACTCACACGTTTTCCTTTTCTTTCCCTGGATTATAACATGTGACTTAGTCACTTTAAAATTTGAAAAACAAAAGTAACGAATATTTTTGGTGGCCATTTCTTTTTGTACTTTCAATTTTGTCCTCCCGAGCCTTCTTCCTTGACTTTATATCTAAGTATTGCGTTTCTTTGTACTGTTTTCTCTGCTTTAATTTGGTAATCATCATCTGAAGTTTTACTTTTCTGGGTCTCACTTGATTCTCAATTACAATCTAACTGAATTATGATGGCTATCACTCCACTAAGTAGTCCCTTATGTCTACATCGCCAATCATTTCCTCTGTGTTACTCAAAAGACAGACATAAATCGTTTCCTTTCTTGTTTGTTCCTTTAAAGTCCATATTGGATAACCAACCAGTTCCCTACCACGTACACAAACTTGGAGTTAAACTGATTTCTTTTAACATCCTGTGGGCCAGTTTATGTCCAAAGAGGTGAACACTTCCATAGCCCCTTATTTATCCTATACATAAACCCTTTTCTTCTTTTTCCATTTCCTCAGACAGCACTAGACACATTCCTCATATCAGTTTACCCCATGACTAAATTTAATTTTGAGTTGCTTAACAATGATACTACAGTTCTTTAAAGGTCTTCTCACTCTCTCAATTACTCCCAAACTTCATTTAGTTAGAAATTTGTATCTCCAAATTGGGTGAGATAGTCACATCTTGTTATATAGGAGTGGGTGGAGACAGCATGCACACACAGTAAAGTGTAGATGAATCTGAAAAACTGTAAGATTTCTTCAAGTTCAATATACAAGTGGAATTTCTAAACTGCCTGAAAAGAGTTTCTTCTCATAAGCTGCCTCTGGATGGGAATTAGGAGTCCTGAGCTGTAGTCCTGTCTCTACCATTAATTATTACATGACTTTGAGACAGCTTCTTAACTTCCATGTCCTATCCTGGAAATACGACTCTCTTTGCAATGCCATTAAGGCTAACAATTTACTCAGCAACCATTTTCTCAGAATCTGTGTAAAGTAAACTCAAGTCTCTCTTAACCTACATCATCACAAATTCTGAATAAATTAGATCTGAATGAATCTGAACTATATTTCTTAATTTTGAGAACTAGTGACACAGGACTCGCTTATTTAAACCAATGAAGAAGACCAAAAAAATGGAAAAAGAGATCATGCATGTCTCCAATAGCCAAATGAACAGGAAGAGCAGGGACATGGATGATTCCAAACAGTAGGCAAAGCTAAAACTTAGTTTGGAAGTTGTTTTTTTTTTAATGTGAATAGACACAGTTGTAGTATTTCAAATAAGCTTAAAATGAAACCACCTTCTAAAAATGTAACTAGTCTTTTCTTCCTCTAGTTCCCACTTTATATTCAAAAATGTGCTTAAAACATCCTTCATATTGATACAAAGAATTTAGGGAACAGCGTTCTTGGCATTATGCAAATTTGTTAGTACACTTCTTTCCTAAGGTAAGAAAATAATTGCTTTTGTCTTAATGCTATTATTAATATTTAATAAACATATTATATCAACTCAATACTTAAATATACAAGGTGACAGTACTTGAAAAAGTTCAAAGTATTTGGGCATTATATACTGATAGATAAGTAAGTGTTAAATATGTTTGTTTTTTCTATAGATTGAATTATAAGACCCAAAAACAGAATATGAGTAGCAAAATAAAAATAATACAGGCTTTTTTCCAACTTTATTGAGGCATAATTGACAAATAAAATTGTGTATATTTAAGGTGTACAATGTGCTGATTTTGACATACATATACATTGTGAAATAATTCCCACAATCAAGTTAATTATCACATCCATCACCTCACATATTTGGGGTAGTCTGTGTGTGTGTGTGTGTGTGTGTGTGTGTGTTTGTGAGAACACTTAAGAACCACTCTTTTAGCAAATTTCAAGTGTACAGAACAGTGTTATTAACTATAGTGTTCTTAACTATGTTGTGCATTAGATCCCCAGAACTTATTCATCTTATAAGCTGAAAACTTGTACCCTTTGATCAACATCTCCCCATTTCCTTCACACCCCAGCCCCTGGTAACCAGAATTCTACTCTCTGTTTCTATGGGTTCAACATTTTTAAAGTTCATATATAAGTGAGATCATGCAGTATTAATTATTCTGCCCTCAACACATCTCTACACACAAATCTAAGTACATCACAAAAATTGTTATGTAGTTCTGAAATAGAATGAATTCTGATCATGAAACCATACAATTGAAGTGGTAAGGATGGTAGGATAATTTTACATTTTGTTATACCTCCAGGGGAACCTAGACAATCTCGTATACAAAGGACGGGATCTCACCAAACAGAAGATTTCATTGTGTCAATCATTAGAATCTCACCAATATCAGACCCTGAATTGTGTGTATCAGATTCCAAAGCTGAATTGTATAAGTTTGACTATTTTAAGTTTTCTCTATCCTTTTTTCCTAAAATTTTATAAATATTGTAGTCCACTTCATCTGGGCTACAGGAGAAGGCAGGAGAAGGGTTTTAGTCTAGGCTTCAGTCAGAGCTTTAGCGGGGAAAACAGCACGGAAAGGGGATCAAAAGAGGATTGGCACCACAGCTCAGGGAAAGAGAACCTTGAGGAGATGTGTGTGTGTGTGTGTGTATGCATTTCCTTCCTTATGGAAAAAATAAAATACATTATTATTTTTTTTAATTAACTAATTTTTTTTTTTTGGCTGTGTTGGGTCTTCGTTTCTGTGCGAGGGCTTTCTCTAATTGTGGCAAGCAGGGGGCCACTCTTCATCGCAGCGCGCAGGCCTCTCACCATCGCGGCCTCTCTTGTTGCGGAGCACAGACTCCAGACGCGCAGGCTCAGTAGCCGTGGCTCAAGGGCCTAGTTGCTCCGCGGCATGCGGGATTCTCCCAGACCAGGGCTCGAACCCGTGTCCCCTGCATTAGCAGGCAGATTCTCAACCACTGCGCCACCAGGGAAGCCCAAAATACATTATATTAAAGATCCATCTGATATATACGGATTGCCAACAAACACATGAAAGAATGCTCAACATCATTAATCATTAGAGAAATGCAAATCAAAACTACAATGAGGGCTTCCCTGGTGGCGCAGTGGTTGAGAGTCTGCCTGCCGATGCAGGGGACACGGGTTCGTGCCCCGGTCCGGGAAGATCCCACATGCCGCGGAGCGGCTGGGCCTGTGAGCCATGGCCACTGAGGCTGTGCGTCCGGAGCCTGTGCTCCGCAACGGGAGAGGCCACAACAGTGAGAGGCCCCGCGTACCGCAAAAAAAAAAAAAAAACTACAATGAGATATCATCTCACACCGGTCAGAATGGCCATCATCACAAAAATCTACAAACAATAAATGCTGGAGAGGGTGTGGTGAAAAGGGAACCCTCTTGCACTGTTGGTGGGAATGTAAATTGATACAGCCACTATGGAGAATAGTACGGAGTTTCCTTAAAAAACTACAAATAGAACTATCGTACGATCCAGCAATCCCACTACTGGGCATATACCCTGAGAAAACCATAATTCAAAGAGTCATGTACCACAATGTTCATTGCAGCTCTGTTTACAATAGCGAGAACATGGAAGCAACCTAAGTGTCCATCAACAGATGAATGGATAAAGAAGATGTGGCACATGTATGCAATGGAATATTACTCAGCCATAAAAGGAAATGAAATTGAGTTATTTGTAGTGAGGTGGATGGACCTAGTGTCTGTCATAGAGTGAAGTAAGTCAGAAAGAGAAAAACAAATACCGTATGCTAACATATATGGAATCTAAAGGTCAAGAAGAACCTAGGGGGCAAGACGGAATAAAGATACAGACCTACTAGAGAATGGACTTGAGGATATGGGGAGGCGGAAGGGTAAGCTGGGACGAAGTGAGAGAGTGGCATGGACATGTATACACTACCAAAGGTAAAATAGATAGCTAGTGGGAAGCAGCCACATAGCACAAGGAGATCAGCTCAGTGCTTTGTGACCACCTAGCGGGGTGGGATACGAAGGGTGGGAGGGAGGGAGACGCAAGAGGGAAAAGATATGGGGATATATGTATATGTATAACTGATTCACTTTGTTATAAAGCAGAAACTAACACAACATTGTAAAGCAATTATACTCCAATAAAGATGTTAAAAAAAATCCATCTGATAGAGTTTAAAGATTACATTATGCTTTAGTAAGACTCCTTTGGAATTCCAAATCGGTACATGTGTGTTGAGAACATTTTGAAGAGCTTTTCTTTTCAAAGGAATACCAATACATTACTAAAAATTCAAAGTTCACTGATTGCAAAAAGGTTCATCTCTTAATATACTGATTACAAATCTTTTTTTTCCATCTTTTGCTCTGAGAATGAATACATTTTTCTTAGAAAACAAATGGTAAATGATATAACTATTTTACAGACTATTTTATAACTATTTATTCTTTCAGATTTTCTTCACTTTTAAAATGTGTGCTACTTTGAAACATGTTTTCACTGACCTAAATTCACTTTTTAGCTACATTTAGCTAGCATTGTTGGCATAAAAGTTGGTTTTAATGCTCCTTAGTCTTTAAGGCATCAGGTAACTCCTTCATTTTTTATGTTCTCTCTTAAGGCAGATTATTAGAAGATTCAAAGCTAATTTTACCATCACCATGACTCCCAATGTTATGGATTTGTGTTTTCATTTAGCTTCACATTATAACATAAACTCTTCTGGGAGTACGTTTCAATCTCAGAGAGAACCTACAATATTGATAAGCTGCTTTACCCATTCAGTCCCTAATGACAATTTAATGCACTCAAGAGTCCCATATTAAGAGATTCTTCATCAAATAATACTGTCCCGAAGTCCCTAAATGAACTTCAGGCCTTGACCATTTCAGACTAATTAAATGGAAAGAAAGGAGCTAGCAATCTGGGAAATTGAGCTTGTTAGACAGTCTTAAATAGACATAAAACGATGTAATTATAAAATTCCAACCATCAGCCTATAAACTCTAGAGATTTCAAAACAATTTGAAGCATACTATTCTGAATCTGCTTTTGTAATAAGAAAATTGAGTTTGGTTGTTTTTTCTGTTTTGGTTTTTTTTTTTGGTGTTTTTTGGTTCACCGTTTACCTTACCCTATAAATCATGCAAATTTTGTTTTTTAGGGAATGCTATCCACCTAGTTGGTTACCAAAGCAGCATTCAAGAAACAATTACACAATTGGGAATAAGAAATTGGTCCTTTTGGGCTTCCCTGGTGGCACAGTGGTTGAGAGTCCACCTGACGATGCAGGGGACATGGGTTCGTGCCCCAGTCCGGGAGGATCCCACATGCCGCAGAGCGGCTAGGCCCGTGAGCCATGGCCGCTGAGCCTGCATGTCCGAGCCTGTGCTCCACAACGGGAGAGACCACGACAGTGAGAGGCCCGCGTACATAAAAAAAAAAAAAGAAAGAAAGAAATTGGTCCTTTATACCCATCTGACCTTCTCTAAGAGTTTCTGACAGATAGCCAGTAAGAATTAAGTGGCTAACCCACAATTTCTATCTGCAAATTTCTGTGTTCATTTAGCTTATTCTTATGTTCTCCCTTGAATAAAATTTTTAAAAGGCATAAAATGCTAAAGAAAAGGAAAATTAAGTCCAAGTCCCTAAAGGCCGAATAGAGTATAAAAATGATTTTTCAGTATATTTAGATATGTCATTTGTTTATTCATTCATTCATGCATTCTTCAAATGTTTACTGAACACCTATTATAATGCCCATGGTACTATTCTAGGTACTGACAATAAAAGGAAAATAAGGCAATAATGTAATCCCTACCGTAATGGAGCTTATATTCTAGTAGAAGAGGTAGACAACCAAAAGTAAACAAATAAATGAACAAGATAACTCCAGATAAAACAGTTCTCATTGTTTAACATATCAGTGCAAATAAACATATGCACATAAACATAGAAACACATATAAACATATATAAAGATGAACATGTTCAAAATCTTGACATCTATCATTCTAAACGACTAGGATGGCATTTCCATCAAGCATTTGTAACCAAGGAAATGATGCTGGTTCTCAGAACAAAGATGTTTAGGGGAGATAACTAAGCAAAACATTTTTTTTTTAAAGTAAAAATGAGACTTTTTCTTAAAATCCATTCAGTTCTTTGGATGATGCTTTAAATATATATGCCCATTTATTATACCAATCAATGAGGCAATGGCATAGCCAATGACAGAATTATAACATCTATCGGAAATCCAACTAAACAGACTCATTTTACTTCACTCCTTCAAAAGCCAGAATAACTACTGTTGAAGGTTCAACCCTTCGCCTTTTCTGTCAAATCATCATTGGCAAAGCACTGGTGCAACTGTCACCTTCTGGGCAATGAAGTGGTGGATCTGGGCCAACTTCACCTCTCCTAGTTATTTCTGTGATTACCAAGATAGGAAAGAAAGTGCAAAGAGAACGTCAGAATGAATAGACTCATTATTAACCTTCTCCTTACTTGCTAACAATTAGAGGAACAACCTTAGTGCAACTGAAACTTTTGAGTGAATAACTGGCCAGATGCCATTTTCAAGGACAGTCTTCTATTAGGTGATACATTGGAGCTAGCCCACAAAAGCCAATAGTTAAATTTTCAGGAATTTGGTCATCTGCTGACATCATGTTGGTACCTTGAATCAGCCACAGTGGGAGTGTTTATACCACAGAAATTGGCAAACACTAAAAGTCAGGACTTTTTAGAGTTATCATATGATCTAGCAATCACACTCCTGGGCATATAACCAGAGAAAACTCTAATTCAAAAAGACACATGCTCCCCAATGTTCACAGCAGCATTATTTACAATAGCCAAGACATGGAAGCAACCTAAACGTTCATCAACAGATAAATGGATATAGAAGTTGTGAGATATATATAGATATATAGATATATACACTCACAATGGAATATTAGTCATATTTGATTATGTGTGGGTTTTTTTAATATGGCAACATATGACATTGGCCAAACAGTTGATGTAGGGAAAGATAAGAGAATGTTGCAAAGGTCTCTAATGTACAAAATTTACATAGTTAAAAGTAATAATCTCATTATTTAAGAGATCAGTGTTGGGAATTGTTCATTTTGCTTTCAGCAAATCTGTAAGAAGAAAAATAAACCCACAAGGTCTAAAAGGAAGAAAAACAGGTCAAGAAATAAGAATAGATGACTGAAACCTGGTCCTATTGCCTTAGTACTCAATCCAATAGACAGATTTTCTAAAGAGGAAAATCTTTATTTATAATATTAATAATTGTCACATATCCCCCTGACCCATTACTACCTTAAACTCCTTCTTATCCTATCCTCTCTGTATGCTTGTTTTCCTCAGGTATTATTATTATTAATCATCTGTATATCATTGTAGCAACATTTAACTGTTTGAAGTGTATATTGTAACCTTAAAATCCTTGAATGTTTTGAAAGTAACATTACAAATTACTTCATCTTGATACTTCTATTTTAAAACATTGGAAACTATGACCCAAAGAAGCAGCTTGCCCTCTCTCTCTCTCTCTCTCTCTCTATATATATATACACATACATATATATATACATATATATATATTTTAAAATCATGGTTGTTATCTAGTCATTTGATATGTGGCCCTACTTTAAAATTACCATTTTTTTAATTTATTTATTTTATTTATTTATTTTTGGCTGCGTTGGGTCTTCATTGCTGTGCGTGGGCTTTCTCCAGCTGCGGCAAGCAGGGTGTACACTTCGTTGCAGTGCGTGGGCTCCTCACTGCAGTGGCTTCTGTTGTTGCAGAGCATGGGCTCTAGGCGCGTGGGCTCAGTAGTTGTGGCTCGTGGGCTCTAGAGCACAGGCTCAGTAGTTGTGGTGCACGGGCTTAGCTGCTCTGTGGTATGTGGGATCTTTACATTAATTATCTGGTATATCAAAGAAATCTTTCAAACAGAGATGCCTAAAACATCTCCTCAAGAACCTTATTTTAAAATATTAATACTTGTCTCTGGGTGATTTTTCTTCCCTCCACCTACTATTTTATATTTTTTCAAACTTTCCATAACTTCCAAATTAAATGAAAAAATAACCTTTAAAACAACTTACGGGGGAAAAAAAAAACTTACGGGGGAAATAATGTTGCAATGGCATTTATTTCTATGCTCGTTTGTGTGGATACAGAAGAGTGCTGAAGGATTTGAAAATTATAGATTCACTAGTATAATCAAATTTGCAAAGCACTCCACTGAGACAAATAAACAGTTTTCAATCTGTAAACCTAATTTGGTTTCTTTAGATAGTAAATTAAATGTGCCTTAGTTATCCCTTAGAATATATTTATTTTCCATCTTCAATTCTAAAATGTGGTTTTGAACAATATTTTATTAATTTCTTTCCAACGTTCATTTACCTTTAATCATGTGGAGCTTAACTTCAGAAAGAAAATCAAAACTCCACTTTTCTGACGCTTTGATAGGTTATAGATGTCCCCTGAATAGCTTTTTTTTTTTGCAGTTTGCGGGCCTCTCTCTATCGTGGCCTCTCCCGTTACGGAGCACAGGCTCCGGACGCGCAGGCTCAGCCGCCATGGCTCACGGGCCTAGCTTCTCCGCGGCATGTGGGATCCTCCCGGACCGGGGCACGAACCCGTGTTCCCTACATCGGCAGGCGGACTCTCAACCACCAGGGAAGCCCCCCTGGATAGCTTTTGACTCCATATACCCCAACACACATAAATGGTATACATTTTATTCAAATTTTCACTCTCTTAAAACTTGAGGAAGATTAATTATTCTTTCAAACTGGTGTCACTGGGACTTTTCTGCCAGGAAATAAGAATAATCCATGTCCTTTATTTTCATAGAAAGAGAATTTTCAACTTGATTATTTAATTTGTGGTCAGTTCAAATCCTGTTTTTTTTCTTTCACAAAGAAAAATTTAGCAGCAGCCATTGGGAAGTACAACAGCGTATCAATTCAAAACACTCATTCTTTTCATTCTTAGATTTATTAATTTTTCTTCCCAGAGGTCTTGAAACTAATAGGAATATTTAACGTTCACCTATAAGTACCAATTTTAATTCAAAGCTCTGAAAATGTGCAACACATTGTTTACCAGATATTAACAGCTAGTTGAAAATGAACTTTTGCAATGAGTCTACTTTACATTTTCAGCTGCCACCAAAACTGTACACTGAAAGCCAGACTCATTGATGGGCAACATAGCAGGACTCATTTGACAGTCATCTTTAATTAAGAACTGTTTTCATTGCTAGGATATTTAAATGAATATCTTTTGTAAGTCGTCAATAGACAACCACTAATTAAAGCTGTCCATAATAAAAGGTAATATACGATAAACAGAGATAGAGATATAAATTTTCTTTGTCTTAGGCTTAAATCTCTAAATAACTCTTCAAATAAAATGATGTTTTAATTTTTTTCTGCCTACGAAGACTGAACAAGTCCACATCTGCACTTTTGTATCTCCTAGTGTCTAAGCATCAAATTTCAAACTATTTTATTTAAAGATACATGGGGGCTTCCCTGGTGGCGCAGTGGTTGGGAGTCCGCCTGCCGATGCGGGGGAAGGGGGTTCGTGCCCCGGTCCGGGAGGATCCCACATGACGCGGAGCGGCTTGGCCCGTGCGCCATGGCCGCTGGGCCTGGGCGTCCGGGGCCTGTGCTCCGCAGCGGGAGAGGCCGCAGCAGTGAGAGGCCCGCACACCGTAAAAAAATAAAAATAAAAAATAAAAAAATAATAAAGATACATGGGAGGGAATACCGCTAGCAAGTAATCAAAAGCATTTAGATGTGATATAAGGCCAGTGAAATCAATAGACTTCACTGATAGCTGATAGATAGCTCTGATAGCTATTTATGTAATATGACATTTAAAATATTACTAAAAATTTTACTAATCAAATATTTGGCATATACAGCTAGTTCCCTACCCAAAATCCAAACTTCCCTTCCTCCTTTCCAAGATAACCCCTATTTGGGGGGCTGGAAGGGGAAGATAGCAAGATTCCCAAGTTTTTTTAAAAATACATTACATATCATCCCTTGCAGCTAGAAGTAACTTGTGTCAGTTCTGACCAATGAAAGTTGGCCAAGGTTTTCTGGGAAACCTACGTTGAGGGTTTCTGGGAAAACTTTGCTTCTCTGATATAGACACCACGCCTTTTTTATACTTCCTTCTTATTCCTTCCTAGAACATGGATTTCATGACTGAGCAGCCAGTTTGCACCCATGAAAGTAAAGCCAAGAGAATCACAGAGACCTCAGAACTGACATCCTTGACCTGCTACAAAACCAACCCCACTAACTGCTTATATCTTACCTACTCATTACATAATAAAAATAACTGTTTGGTTAAGCTACCATACTTGGCTCTCAAAAACCTAAAGCAAATCTTCACCATGAAAGAATACAAATTTTAAGGACTTCCTTTCTCTTTAGTTGATAAGATTATAAAAATAAACACTTTTTTAAACTTTATGGAATTTTCATCAGCTGAAAACTGTTCATTTCCCAAAGGCTATATCTACTTAGACGAACAACCTATGTGTGGCTTTGTGCATTGGTTAATCAGGTCAAAGAAGTTTCCAAACTATAAATTTCCCCCAAAATTTTGTGCCATGAAAAAGCAGGTCTTCCCAGACAAACATCTAGGCTCTCATTTCATTTTATTACTAGACAATGAAAATTTTGTATAACCTATCTTCTTTCCCTTTTAGTCAACTGACAGGGAGTCAAACTTTGTACTCAATTTCAGTAAATACCACAAATCAGGTACCTGAAGAAATTTTTCAACTGCTTCTAAAACTGAGGTCTTGAGCAAGACTGTGCTTCATGTAGCCTTGAACAACCAGAAATTTTACACAAAATATATCTAGAATAAAGGCCCATCTCTTTCATCAAAATCTCAAGGGAGTTTATAACTCTCCCCAAATATTATAAATCACTGCCGTAAATGGTTTTTAATCTCTTGATTTTCATATTTCCTCTCAAACTCTCTTTGTATTCTAGCCACTATTGATGTATAACAAGTTACTCCAAAATTTAGTGACTTAAAACATTTTAATACATCTCACCGTTTCTTCGAGGCGAGAATTCAGGAAGGGCTTGATTGGGCAGTTCTGGCGCAGGGTCTCTTAAGTGGTTGCAGTGAGACGGTAACTCAAGTGCAGACTTCAGACCAGAGGGCTGACCAGGCATCTCTGTCTCTTCATGAAGTGTCAGGGTCTTGCCCTGCGGTTTTCCACATGGGTTAGTTTGAGCTTCTTCACAGCATGGCGGCCTCGAGGCAGTCAGACTGCTTACCTGGCTGCTGCAGGCTTTGAGAGTAAATACAGTAGCCCTCCCTCAGCTGCGGTTTCTGTTGCCCGCAGTCAACCACAGTCCGAAAATATTACGTGGAAAACTCCAGAAATAAACAATTCATCCCGTAACTTTTAAATTGCGCGCGGCTGTGAGTAGCTTGACGAAATCTCGCGCTGTCTTGCTTCGTCCAGAGAGACGTAACTCATCCGCCCCGCCCCCTCCCGCCCCCTAGTCAAGGGTATATCGCGCGCCTTGTTTATCTGATCAGCTATCACGGCATCCTAGTGCCTGTGTACAAGTAACCCTTATTTTACTAAATAATGGCCCCAAAGCACGTAAGTAGTTATGCTGGTAATTCGGATATGCCAAAGAGAAGCAGTAAAGTGCTTCCTTTAAATGAAAAGGTGAAAGTTCTCAACTTAAGGAAAGAAAAAAAAAAACATATGCAGAGGTTGCTGAGTTCTACGGTAAGAACAAATCTTGTATCCCTGAAATTGTGAAGGAAAAAGAAATTTGTGCTAGTTTTGATGTCACACCTCAAACTGCAGAAGTTACAGCCACAGTGTGTAAGTGCTTAGTTAAGATGGAAAAGCTGTTAAATTTGTACAAGATGTTTTCAGAGAGTGAGAGAGACCACATTCACATAACTTTTATTACAGTATACTGTTATCATTATTCTATCATTTTTTTAAACTTTTACTGTGCCTAATTTATAAATTAAACTTTATCATAGGTATGTATGTAAAGGAAAAAACATAGTATATATATGATTCCATACTATCCAGTTTCAGCCATTCACTGGGGGGGGTCTTAGAATGTATCCCCCATGACTCTACTGGTTGAAGTAGTCACAAAAGCCCACCCAGTTCTAAGAAGATTCTCCCTCTCATTGGGAAGAGTGACAAAGAATCTGTGGACATATTTTAAAGCCATCACATTTTGGATATGTGTGCATTATAAATTATTAATGTTAGGTAACATTAATAACTGGCAACTTTCTCTGTAATTCAGGACCAAATTAAAAATCTCTTTGGATCCCACAGTATGTCAAGCAATAGTATGGCTTTTAATGGCTTTTAATAAATATTGTATTTTAATAAATGGCTTTTAATAAATATTGTCTGCAATAGCTGTGACTAATTTTGATTTTTGGTTTATAAATGTCTCTGTCCCTCTCTCTCTCTCTCTCTCTCTCTATATATATATATATATATTTGTAATATACATGTACAATAATTCTATAATTTTCATAAAAATGGAAGTTACTACCCTAATCAAGAATAATCACACCCTGATTTATCTTGTGTATCCAGATTTTAACTATAAAATTTGCTCAAAGTTGGATGCTTCTATATCATAATCTAGAGAGTGGCACACTTCTGGCAAATCTTCTAGGTGAATGATTATGCTAATGTAATTTAAAACTTTTTAGTCATGAGTTATTAATTTTTTTATTGATAAAATTTTAAATTTAGCATATGATTAACAGTTCTGACATCCTCAGCCAAATTTCTGATCTACATTTGAAACCATGAGAAAATTCTATAACCAAGTATTTGGAAAATTCATTTATTCTTCAGATACTTAACCTCAGCTCACTATGCCCAAAATTTAAATGCATCCTTAGACAAATAACATATCCCACAACACAATATATACTATGTATTAAAATATAAAATATTGCAAACCTGACAATGAAAGCCTGTTCAAGAAGACATAAGAATTTGAACCAGGCCTGTGGCCCATACAGCTTACCTGCAACCAAAACCTTCAGTCCTAAAACAAAATCATCTTCTCTAGAACACATTTCAATGTTTCTAACTTTCCTCAATAACCCACTTTTTACTTACTATACATTAATTCATTTAAAACTGTCGTTTAGCATATTTTCATTCTATAATTTATTCCCTAAATCCTTACTGCTATATTCATAGCGATACTCCTTTTTTCCCCAAAGTTTAATCTCTTTTACTCTTCCAGGAGTTTCCCCACTTTTAATACTCTGAAATGCAGAAATGCAGTAAACCTGTCACTTTCTACTAACCCACATCCACCTCAACATCACTCGCTTCAAGCGTGACCCCCAAGGAGACTGGTCCTAATCTTCTTAGCCCATCTTCATCAATTTGTTTCCTCCCCATGCTCATTCCTTTTAACTGATGTAACTGCTCCCTCCTCCTCCCTCCACCATCTCCAACAACACAGCAGACTCCTAAGGCTCAGAATTGAACACTGAACTATCTGGGACAGTGAAATAACAACTTCTGTCTATTTCCAAAGCACTTTCGGCAAGTTATAAACTAAATTTTCCATGTGCACTTAAATTTCAGTGGAATGATACAAGTCCATAGCCAGGAAAGGACAAAAACAAGAGATTCATCAAGATACAGGTAATGTTCTGGTGCTTACTTTAGTATCCTGAAGGCTAAGAAAACCTATGTCCGCATAGTTGGCATTCCATTAAAACATTCTATCACTAATCATTATCCTACTAATGCTCTGTTGCATGAGTCCAGAAACGCCTCCAATAACATATTCCATGTGGCTCTTGGGATATGAATGAAAAAAACAAGGTAATTCTAAACAAGTGCTTTAGAACATGTGCAGGTAAAGAGGAGACAGATCTGTAGGCCCGCTGGACAGGATTATTGCCGTATTTATCTCTGTGTCCACAGCACCCAGGGGAACTCTGGGATCATCATAGCCTTAAATACATATTGGGTGTTGAATTCATTAATTATTAGACAATCATACAACCATATAACAAAAACAGACCTTAGAAGACATCTAAACTAACCTCTTGTTTTACAAAGAAACTGAGATCTAGAGATTTCATCTTGGCAAAGCCTTGGGAACTTGCCCAAAATTTAATAGCTAGTTAGCTGACATTGCAATTAATCACTTTTCTATAACAGTATGCTTTATTTTACAAATTTTCTAAAAACCTTTTTATTTTTACAACACTTTAAAGAGGTAATTTACCAAGAAATAAATATTCACAACCTAAAAACTAAGCTCAATTGGTGTAACGTATTAATTCAGTTGACCATTTCCTCAGTCTCACACATTTTGTAATGGCTGGTATTAAAGTTGCTTGGTGTCCTCACCACACCCCCAACTCCTGCCTCATACAGTGTCCTGAACCAACTGCTCTCCTTAATCTGGCTTTGTTTATTGAGTCTAATGTTATGCCCTGCTACTTTATGCATTGCTAATTTTGTAATATGTTAAGATTGACGAGGCCACTGCAATATCATGATGTGAACTACAATAGAAATTCATAAACAGAATTTATTTCCAAACCCACTGAACAAAAACCATGTATCTCTGTTTTGTGCAAAGACTCACACTCGGGCTTCCCTGGTGGAGCAGTGGTTGAGAGTCCGCCTGCCGATGCAGGGGACACGGGTTCGTGCCCCGGTCAGGGAAGAGCCCACATGCCGCGGAGCGGCTGGGCTCGTGAGCCATGGCCACTGAGCCTGCGCGTCCGGAGCCTGTGCTCCACGACGGGAGAGGCCACAGCAGTGAGAGGCCCGTGTACCGCAAAAAAAAAAAAAAAAAAAAAAAAAAAAAGACGCACACTCATTGCTATTGCACAGGATTCGTTGCAAATAATTCTCTGCCTTGAAAGGAAATAATTTGGGGAGCAATTAATTCAAATCACTTGAAAAAATGAGATTCCATGGAGACTCAATTCAATGCCTAACCTGAGTCTCTGAGTACCCCTTATCTACTCCCAGTAGCCTCACTGCCATTTGCTCCCAACCCAGCTTGTCTCTTTTCAATGTGTTTCAACAAGAGGTGCATGAGGGTGAAGGAGATGTGGAAATACAAGCCTAGAAAGGGAATTTGAATCCCTTGTCCTTTGCACACTGCTCCTGATTACAGTATCTGCAAGCCACAATACCAACATCTGGGAAATAACAGCATTGAAATAAGCCTCCAGATGTCATATAGCCCCATCTTTTGTACCCAAGTCAGACGGTCCCTAATGATAACAAACAGTTAAACATCTCCAAGGAAAGAGCTGCAATAACCTCCTTTGGTATCTATCATGCTAACTATGATAAACTGTTGGAGTGAGTGTGCTATAGGCCACGTTCTCATGAGCCAGATGGCTCTCTCTTACACAGTGGAATTCTCCGTTAGATGTCAACAGAACAAGAGTGTGGATGTCTTTTCAGAGTCATGTGCAAGAAGATACACAATCTGACTTGTGCACAAGTTGTTAAGGGAGAAGAGGAGAATAGGGAGGAATGGCTATATGGGGAAGAGAGGCTTTGCTTGCTTAAACATTCATTCTTCCATGACATTAATGTTTAAAGACCACAAGGTGCCCTTGCCTTGCTCAGCAAACACCATTAGAAGGCATCTGTGCAAAATGAAGACAAAAGTTGAAATTTTAGCATAGATGTTGCAGCTGAGAGATGATAAATCACAACCAAACTCCTCACATTCTGGCCATTTATTGGTGAAACACCAGATGTAAAATGAATCAGAAGTCTCACTCCTCATAACAATGGATTCTATCTACTTAAAGTTTTGAGGGTTTAGCCAATATATTCTTAATAATAAAGAATGACTGGGAGACACAAACTATTGGATATAAGATAGGCTCAAAGATGTATTGTACAACATGGGGAATATAGCCAATATTTTGTAATAACTGTAAATGGAAAGTAACCTTTAAAACTTGTATGAAAAATAAAAAGGAAAAATAAAAGAAAAATTGTAAACTATTAGAAATCACCAGCCTCAAAGGGATAAAAAAGGGTTGGTAGGGGCTTCCCTAGTGGCGCAGTGGTTGAGAGTCCGCCTGCCGATGCAGGGGACGCAGGTTCGTGCCCCGGTCCGGGAGGATCCCACGTGCCGCGGAGCGGCTGGGCCCGTGAGCCATGGCCACTGAGCCTGCGCGTCCGGAGCCTGTGCTCCGCAACGGGAGAGGCCACAACAGTGAGAGGCCCGCGTACCGCAAAAAAAAAAAAAAAAAAAAAAGGGGGTTGGTAATTCCAGGAATAAATGAAGTTTATTTTACATTAAAGAAGAAAAGAAAGAAAGAGACAGAAAGAGAAGGAGGGAGGAAGGGAGGGAGGGGGGAAAGAAGGAGGAAAAGAATAACTGTCTACATTTTAGTCAACATGGCAGTGAGGGAAGCTTCCTCAACGGAAAGTAGATAACCATACTTACAAATCAGGTAAATAGATAAATATATTATTGTTCGTATCCTTGACTATGAAAGGAAAAAACAAACATTTATGGAGTATCATTTATTTTTAAACTGTGCAATTCTATGAGTCAATTACTATTACCTCTGATTTTACATAAAGGGAAATTGCACAACTGGTAAGCAAGAAAGTGTCCAGATTCAAAATCTGTGTGTTTTGTTTTTGTTTTGGGGTTTGTTTGTTTGTTGTTTTTGTTTTGCTGCACCCCATGCCAGCAGTGAGAGCACAAAGTCCTAACCACTGGACCGCCAGGGAATTCCCCAGATTCAAATCTGGAGTCTCTGGCTATAAAACTACATTGGGCCACACAGAAAAAGAAAAACATTCTTATCTTCTTATTTCTCCTGCAAACAAGATCAGACTTATTTTCTAGTGAGAAATGCTTCTTACAATTTGTGATTACTGGAAACTTACTTTTTTAGATGATTCATTAAAGAAACTAGGGTTTAGATTTACCCTTTGTGATACTGAAGTATGTTATCTACCTAATTCACTATGTTATGCCTACTTTACTGCCTTGATCAGGGCTTTATTGTTAAGAGGATCTCTGCATTCTCACTCACCACCTTACCTCTCTCATGGACTTTGGAAAGACAATCAGCCTGAAAGGAGAAGAAAAAGGAGGCAGAAATCTCCCTAGGTAAACTCCTACTGTATGAGAAACAGGCAGGTAGTAGCACTTAACCCTGTATCATATATTACAGTTATTCAAATAAATGTCTTAGATCTCCTATACTTCTATAAGCCTTTATATAAGCAGAAACCATACCTCACTCATTCATAGATTCCCATAGTATGCATAAGTAATCTTTTGAATAAATTGATTTCAGCCAGATACCTCTACAAAGACTGGTTGAATATTGAAGTAAGATTTTTAAGCCAAATATATATTTGTTGAACCTAATCAAGCGTCTTGTTTGACAATACATTATTACAGAGCTGCTGGTACCCTGACATACAAAATTAAAAGTACATATTTCTGGAATCAGCTACCTTAAAGCCTTTCCCAGAAAAACGAAGGCAATAATCAACAGTTGCAGAATGTCAGGTCATTACCGCAACAACATACTTACAAATGAGGAACCTTGGTCTAAAGAGGTTAAATTATTTGCCTAATGTCACATAAGATCATAGCAAACCAGTACTAAACTCCAGGCCTCGCATTTAGTAATGAAATGCCTTTTGTCTCGTGTGACTTGTATCATCCTTCTTCTCATATTTCTGAATGAATAAATAAACTGACAAGTCTCACCAAATATGGAAAGGGACTGGACTAATACCATGCTGTGGGCTAACAATATCAGAGGCAGCCTTTATGGGATATGATTCTTGTTTCCCCAAAAGACATAATTAGACGGATACTATGTAAATGGATATTTGTAGTACATGATAACACAGTTATACTGTATTCCCAAGTTACCTTCATCTGTTTCAATTACCTTCTGAGGTTCACTGGGACAGTCTCCTTTTTTTTTTTTTTTAAATTAATTATTTATTTATTTATGGCTGTGTTGGGTCTTCGTTTCTGTGCGAGGGCTTTCTCCAGTTGTGGCAAGCGGGGGCCACTCTTCATCACGGTGTGCGGGCCTCTCACTATTGCAGCCTCTCTTGTTGCGGAGCACAGGCTCCAGACGCGCAGGCTCAGTGGCCATGGCTCACGGGCCTAGTTGCTCCGCGGCATGTGGGATCTTCCCAGACCAGGGCTCGAACCTATGTCCCCTGCATTGGCAGGTGGATTCTTAACCACTGCACCACCAGGGAAGCCCAGTCTCCTTTTTCTTATTCTGACTTGTTGTGCTCTTGGTTATATTTTTGAAGATGCTATGATGATAAGCCAAATTTCAGTGAAGTTCCTGGAATAACTCAGAACCTGTCTCAATATTACAAACCCCCAAATGTGTTTTCCCTGCCTGCTGCTTCTTTCTTTCTCCCATTCTGCAGGTTAGTTTACAATAAAGGAGATTCATGGATCATGATTTTGGATAGAAAACATGCTATCTCAAGGCATCCTCAGTATTTTGTGGCTGCTGGGGACATCATGCAACGAACCCTGGGAGAGGGAAAGACTGAGGAAAATGAGGCTCCACTGATATGCTGTGGCTCTGTTTATTTCTTAGCTAGAAAAAAGAAGAGAACCACAAAAGCCATAACTTGCAGGTCTCCTTTGCCAGGGAGACTCCTGAAGGCGTCACATCCCACTGTGGTCTTAATCTTGTGACCCTTGGCTCAATTCTCTTGAAAGAATGGTACTTCAGAGCACCATTATGGGTGTCCCCGCTCCACCCAGACATTCCATTCTCATCATTTTTAAACATTTCTTTGTTGCTTTTGTAAAAATATTGGTTTTTCCTTTAGTTCTTCTTCCTCATGATTCTCTCAGGATCATGTTCAGGAAAAAAGCACTTTCTCTCATTCCTGCGTGAGGTCATAGTCTCTCTTAATTTCAATCCCAGTAACCGATAGAAGAAGCTTCAAGAGAAGCAGTGGCTATAAACATAAATTACAGAGCTGATGGAAAGGGGATTTACAGAAAAGAGTTATTAAAATACGACAAAATGGGGCCACTGACAACCTGGAAAAAATAAGGCAATTTCCCTAAAGATAAATTTGTTCTTGTATATGTCACACCCATTCTAAGGCAAAAATTGCTAATGGTTCACTAAAATCCATGTGCTTCTCTTTTTCCTAGGCACACAACTATACTATATTTCATCGCTTTCCTTGCATTTATGAGGGGCAATATAATGAGTTCTAGGAAATGGAATATGAACAGAAGTGATATGTGCCACTTCCATACCTACCCTATCTAAACCTTAAATATGTTCCTCTGTGTTCTTTCTGCCACTGGCTATCAGAGATGGAGATAAAAATGATCTTGCGAGACATGTGTTGAAAATGCCAGAGCCTCCATCAATCTGAGTCCTGAGCAAAGCAGAGCCACCCTGAAGCAAATTTCTAGTATTTTGAGTGATTGTATATTTTGCTCATATTTGTTATAGGAGCCAGTGTCACCCTAACTAGTACACATTTTTTTTCTAGGGACTATAGTATAGTCAGGGAACAGATATCAAGAGACCTGTATATCACTTCAACTCTGCACTAAATACAATTTTTGCCTTAGATGCCTAGCCTCACTTTTTCATGTCTTCTAATGTTTGATAGGGATAAAAACAAGAGGTTAATCAGAGTCATTGAACCTTAGTGTTAAAAGACCACCTAGCCCAGTTCCATTACTACACAGATGAGGAAACCACAGTCCAAACAATTAGTCTATTTGAACCAGTTAGAGGCAAAGTTGGCATCAGAATCTAGGACTATTATTCCCGGTCCAGTGTTCTCTTTTCTAAAAGCTTAAAGTGGAATGATTCCCAAAAGGAATATTTCAATTAGTAGGGGGAAAGAATTCACATGTATATTAACTGGTATTTTTTTTGTAGTACTGGCATAAAAAAAGCATCATCTGATTTTGCAAGACTCTATACCTTGATTGTATTGTACATATTTTGAATGCACATAATAACTAAAAGGAGAACTGCTACTGCCTAGGGAAAGAAAACACATTACTAATCACTGATTAACATTATTGACTCAAAGGAAGATTTTTTAAAGTTATGTATATTGGACAATAATCACAGCTATATAAAATGGCTGAAGCTTTTTTGCTGTATCACTCCTTGCTAATTAAATTCAAAATACTGGAGAACAAATAGGTGAGTCTTAGGACTATTCACAATCAGCAGTCTGTTTTGTTGATGATTTGTTTCCAAAATATAAAACTTTGATAAATGTTTGATACATCTGTGAATAAACTCATTACATTTACCCCATAGCACTTTTATGCTTACATCTTTACATCACCTTCCTTAGCTACAGTAAACTATCCATTAATTGTCCTTTGATATGAAATAATCTGCACTGTAAGCTTTTTTTGCGGAAAGCCCAACACATGCTTAAACCATAAGGCACAAGAGTGTAGCGACTAAAGGCCTGGACATTAGCCAGACTGCATAGATTTTAATCCCAATTCTAACAATTACCTTGGGCCCTTTATTTTACTTCCCCGTGCCTTATAAGTCAAATATGCCGATGATAACAGAATATACCTTGTTTCGTATGGGTGTTAGCAAGAAAAACGCACACTCCAAAACAGTGTTTGAGGAGAGGTTAATGAAGGGGCTCTTTGCAGGGGGTCAGAGCACCCCTGAGCTAGCAACAGCAGAGAGACTTTACCACCCCTACGCCTAGTAGGTAGGAGGAAGACACTGTCACCAAAACCCAGAGAGAGAGACTGTTGGAGAAAACCAAATAAACAGGAGCTGTAGTCTTTGAGTAAGGGATGCAACCAACCCACAGTGACCCAAAAGGGAGGAAACTAAAGTAATATGTACCATGACCTCCCTTTGCTTCCGCCTCCTGATCTCGTGCTGGGAACTCTATTCGGTAAACACAACCGGAAACCACAAAGCAAAATGTTCGGCACCAGAGGTCAGCCTCTCAAGGTACACCACAGGGTATGGAAGGATGGAACGTGCTTGAAGGAGTAAGTAGAAAATGAGCACACCTCATAGAGTTTCTGTGAAGACTAAAAGTGCTAAAATACATAGAGTACTCACAGTAGTGTCTAGCAGTGTGAAAGCGCTCGCTATTTTAATTCTTTTTGAGTAGAGCGGCTGTATAGCATAATAACCTGAAGCCACTGCCTAGACTCAAATTCCAACTTTGCTGCTTAGTAGGACTCTGACCTTGAGCAAGTTTCTTAATTTCTCTGTCCCTGTTTCTTCTTCTGTAAAACTGAGATAAAAACAAAACCGCTATAGGTTATGTGATAATTAAGTGAATAACACATGTAAAACACTTAGAACAGTGCTCTGTATATATAAACTTCCAATTTTTTTTATTTATTTATTTTTATCCTGTTTACTCAAGAACTGTTGGCTTAAACAAGATTTCGGTTAATTCTGGTGCAATAAGACCTAGAAAACAATCCCTTTTCAGCTGAAGTAATTCCCTACTTATCACAAGGAAATGTGTACAGGGTTTACCAGTATACCCAGTGCTACAATATTCAATAGGCCAACTAAACACATGCTTAGGGCACCCTCAAGGCAAATGAGAGAGGCAAAGGGGTTAAGAGAAGATGATGGATTTATCAGAAAATATAGAGCGAAGCCATCTTATCTTCAGCATCCCTCTAAGGTTTACTTTGAATATAATACTAAGGGTAGGAGAGATGAAGGAAATAATCTTCCCAATACTTGGGGTCTCTTCAGGTCTTAATCTAGTGCTAGGAAAACACCATTTGCTTTTATCTGTTTGTGTGTGTGTCCATTTTAAAGATGATGCAATCTCTCTTCAGGATGCAGTGAGGAACAAGGGGAGCCTAGATGGAAAATGGAATCTAATAATCAGACACTTAATATATAAAAGACATTTTGTTGGGATCTGCCCAATATGTAAACCTTTATCAGAATTACTTTTGTTTTTCACTTAGTAAAGCCTCTAAATAACAGAGACCCTCATATTCAAATGCAACTTCAAAAACAGCTTCCCAGGAAAAATATCTCAAACACTTTCATCTTTCAGAACAATTCTACACACACAAAAAAAAATTTGAAACACTTTGCACCTGCGACAGCTAAACAAACTAAGCACTTCAAAACCAAACATTTCATGGGGTTTTCTATTGAAAGTGGAAGTGTACACTTTTTATACTGGGCTTTGGCATTCCCAGATGTCACAGAATTTTATGGTGAGAGTAAGAGAGTACACCTTTTAATAGTGTGAGTATGCCTCTGCTGCCACTCTGATCGATTACGTTCCTGTTTATTGGCTGAGATAGAGAGAAGATGGTGAGACCTGCGGGGAAGGGATGAATATTTAGAGGTGGCATATAATTGAACACTGGACCAGCCAAACCAAACCCATGTTGCAGGTTACTTACCCAGTTTGCCTGGGCCCTGTCTTCAGCCCAGTCAAACACAGAACCCAGAAGATTCCTATTTCCTCTTTCTTATTCTTTGATACCACCAAGGAAGACTCTCTGACCACTTAAAACTCAACAGCCACATACCATTTCCAAAGGAGGAAAAGAAAACAGTCAGGCCCCCACATCTCCTAGAGTTGAAAATTTTTGAAATACATATTTTTAGTTCTTAAAAAAAAAAAGTTTAGTTCTCAAAAACACTGTTTATAATAAATCATATGTCTCTGTTTTTAAATTGTAATCAACTATATGGTGAAAGTAGCTCTTTTATAAAAACTCTGCAATTAAAACAACCACTTAACACTCCAGCCTAATGCCTGCAGTAAATCAAATGTCTTTGCTGTTTAGATTTTAGCTGAACAGGTCCATATAAAAAAGGAGTTTTAGCACTATTTATAAGAGGAATTGTCTCTCCAAACCCATCCAACAATTTTTTTCATTCTTTAGGTAAAAACTTCAGCAGGAACTTAAGTGGGGTAGAGGCAGGCTACCAAAGTCTGTTTTGTGCCAGACATTATATAACAAGGTCAAATTTTAATGTACACACAAATGTACAGCAGCTTAAAAGAAGCAGTTGTTCAAAAACATGTCTAATAAATCATTGCCAAGGAGCTGGGAGGGCTGCAAGGGCATCTGTGTTAAACCACAGCTCTGTCATTTGTATACTGTGTGACCTTGGACATATCACTTAACCCCTCTGCTTCTCAGCTTCCTCTTATATGATCTCTCTACCACTCACTCTGCCTCTTTCCTGGTCCTACGCTCTATAGAACAGTCCATGTGGTAGAGTATTCCTTTGCATTCTCCCAAAGGCGTTTGCCTCATGACTCTTTCTACAAATCCATTCTAAGAAGAGTATAATTCCATGGCTATTCTTTTCTGGACAAAGCAGGCTCTTCCTTGTAACTAAATTTGACACTCTCACCAAAGACAGTGGAGGAGACAGAGGAGAGCAGCACAGCACAGAAAGAAAAGAATCATGTTTTAAGTCAAGAAAACCAGTTTCCAGCTCTAGCTCTGCCACTGCCTGGTTTGGGAAGAGACACTCTGTTTCCTCATCTGTAAAAGATGAGGTTAGAATATGATCTACCTGTATGTAAAACCATGCAGTACTGGCACATAAGTAAAAAAATGGACCAAGGGAATACAGGAGACAGTCCAAAAACAGACCCAATTATGTGTGGAAATCTAGTATATGATAAAGGGAATATCTCAGATAACTAGGACAAAACGGTACTTTTATTAAATTATATTGGGACAACTGCATAGCCATTTGGAATAAAGATGAACTTAGATCAATTCCTAACAACATATATAAGAACAAACTACAAACCGATCTGGAATCGATATGTAAAAAAGTAAAGCCATGCAAGTGCTTAAAGAAAATATGGATGAATTCCTCTATAACCTATGATTCAAAACCCATATTGTAATACTGTATTGTGATTCATAATAAGAAATTTATATTTGGTCTTCAGCCCTGTTTCTGGCACAGATCTCCTAAAACTCCTGGAATTTCCTAAGTGTTGAGAACCACAGAGGTGTCTTTTGTTATGCTAATAAGGTTACTTTGAGACTAAGATGGGGGCTGGTTGCCAGAAGAACCAACCTTGCGATTAAAGGGTTAGAACTTTCAGTCGCACTCCCTAACCTCTGGGGAGGGGAGAGGGGCTGGAGATTGAGATCAATCACCAATGGTCAATGATTTAATCAATCATACCTATGTAATAAAGCCTCCATTTAAAAAAAGGAGGGGGGAGTGGCGTGCCCCAAGAGCACGGAAGCTCTGCACCCCTTTCCCCATACCTGCCCTATGCTTCTTTTCCATCTGACTGTTCCTGAGTTATATTCTTTTATAATACACCAGTAATCTAGTAGTAAATGTTTCTCTGAGTTCCTGAGCCTCTCTAGTAAATTAATCAAACCCAAGGAGAAGGTCATTAGAACCTCCAATCTATAGCCCGTCAGGAAGCCCAGGAGGCAACCTGGATTAGCGATTGGCATCAGAAGGGGAGGCAGGAACGGGGTGAGGGATCTTGTAGGACAGAATCCTTAACCTGTGGGGTATGATGCTATCTCCAGGCAGATAGTGTCAGAATTGAGTTGAAATGTAGGGCACCCAGCTGGTGTCAAAGAATTACTTGGTGGTGTGGGGAATCACCCCCCACCACACACACACACACACACACACACACACACACACACGCACACACGCACGCATAGGAACTGTGTGTCAGAATTATAATATGCAATAAAGGAATGATTAGTAAATTTGAAACTTTTGCATAGCATAACAGAAGACAAAAAACAAATGGCAAATTACAATACAGAATATAGATAAAGAACTAATTGTTCCTAATTTTTTTTAACTTTTAAAATTTGAGAAGCAAATTTAATAGAAAAATGGGCAAATGAACAGAAAATTTAGCAAAAATAGATATAAAAGTCCTTAAGTATATGAAAAGGTGTTCAAGTTCATGATAATGAGACATGCAAGTTAAAGCTGCACTGAGATACTATCTTTCTCTCATCAGATTAACACATATTCAAAATATTGACAATTCATTTTGTTGGCCAGGCTGTGAGGGAAAAGAGCTTAGAAGAAGTAAACCCAAGTAGCAATGTTCAGCACAGCTTAGTGCCCCATCTTGTTTTCTAGATTCCATTTCTTACTTAAAGGAAAGAAATGGCACCTAGAGCCCCTAGAAGAAATGACTGATTGCAGGGCTATCGGGGAAATTATAATCTGAGCCTGAAATATCTTGTCGGGTAAAAAAATAAATGCTTCAAAGAAATGATGAAAGCATATCAGGAGGACACAGGAGCCATTTTGAAGGGGCTCCAACTAGTCAAATCTATGATCATTTGAGCATGAAAAGAAATAAGGCTAAATAATAAATTACAACCTTCTGAATAAAATAGGATTCATGAGTCAATACTGATAATAAATGGATAAGTGAATAGGAACGTATAGAGGGTTCTTCCTTACAGTAAAATTCCACCCGATAAATGTGAAGGAAGTGAAGGAGTTTGAAGATCAATATTTGACTGTCGTAATTTATTGTATGACAATTGTATGATATAACAAATGGTCAATACTATTATTATGGATACCAGTGAATGTCTACTTATTGTTTTTTTGTTGTTACTTTGTTTGTTTGTTTTCTACTTATTGTTTTACAATCCTTGACAAAGAGTTTTTTTAGAGCATAAATGAATACATTTCCGAGAAGAAAACAGTAGGTGAGGGAACTTGTTAGGGTTTTGGTGCTCAATTCTTTACCATTTCCTCCTTAAGGTTGTCAATCAAAGGCAATAACTGCTATTCAAGGAAATAACAACCAAATGGAAACTGGGTGCTGATTTACGAATTGCTGGGAGAGAGTCCAGTAATCTACAATTCCAGAAACTGTGCTGGGGATTAGAGATATAAAGCTAGCTAGTAATGTAGCTAAGAACTAAATAGAGAGGGGGGATTAGGAACAAAAGGACTTTTAATTTTTTCCCTGATTTTGGAGGAAGCTGATAGTAAAATGCTAAGAATGGGAAAAATGACCACTCAGATAAGTCATGGAAAATGAAGGGCCACCCAAATGACTTTTGAGAGAGAATTCTCTTGAAATATTGAGAGTGGGACCTCTGAAGAAGAGTCAGACATCACCAAGGGCTTCAGGATTTCAAGGACTGGAAAATTCCTTGGACCCCCTTAATGACGTGAGTGACCCCATATACTATTTCAAGATAGACTTTGTTTCCATATGTAGTCCATAGATTCACTTTTAGGAGTGGTAAACAAGAGGGAAGGACTTTCTTTTAAAGCACTATTTATAGAGCTAAAGCACTGGGCTTTCCTCTTGGGTGGATTTTTCCCAGATGTGCTATGTGGACAGTCAGCCAATAATGTGTGATTTCCCATCCACTAGTCTATTATCACTCCTTGGTCTGAGGATAAAAGTGATTAAGAAAGTTTACAAAGTAGAAGTTCCAGATTGAATTACATGGAACATTGAAATCCCATGAGCAAATATGGCAAAACCACCAACCATGTAATTATAGGTTCAAAACAACTAAAGAAATCAAGTGATTGAAACTGGACCCCAGAATCTTTAAAAGATCACATCTGGAGATGTCACTTATATTGTGCAGACCATAGCATCATAAAGAAGCAAGTCAAATGTGAAATGGAACCCAACATTGAAATTTTGAAAGTACATTCACTTTCTAAGTCAGTGTAAACATCCAGGATATTGTTGAGTCCCTCTTTAAGTTCACACTTAAGATAGGCCCAACCCACTAGACTTTTTGCACTGCTCCAATCTCAGCCAGTCCAGAGAAGACTCCAGGAGAACGGACTTTTGCCTTTTCCTACACTATGGTTTCTTTCAGACAGTGATGCCAATTAGAAGAACAGGTGAGGCAATATGTATAATACATTCCGTTAATGACATATTACCTACCAAAATTAGGTCAGTCAGCAGGAAAAGCAACAAGTCTGTAGTAGAATTTCCCGATCATGTGGGCTTGGTTTTATATAGTTCTGTGAAATCACCTCACTTCTTCCTCCTTTACAACTGTTTTGACTTGATGCAGATTCTTTCCTCGTACCTCCTTTAGGAAGGTTATACAGACTCACTCTCCTTGGACATAACTAGGTCAGTTTTTCCAATTACTTCTCTATGTTAACATTTTAACATAGGAGTGGTTTAGAGTCCCATTTAGTTAGGCATATACATAGACCTTCCTTTGTGGCAATTAAATTAAAGCCAATTTTTTAGTCCATATATTATATTTCTCTGGGTAAATCTTTGTTAGAGCTAGACAGTACTTGCATTATTTCTTGAGATTCCAATTGGTATTGAGCTCTTTCTTGCCATCCTTTACTTTTGGTTTCTTGGCAAAGGTCTCTTTTCTTAGATTATCCTTATTCTTATTCACTTGTTTCTAACACACTATGAGACCTGCTTTTATATTTGATCTTACTCCTATCACAAGGAACTTTTCCATGTCTTTGGTCTGTTAACATTGGGCCCTGCATACACCAGATACTTTGTCCATGTTAGACCAGTTAGAGAAACCAAAGAAGTTTGAAATCAGAAGCAAGTTTCCAGAAGAGATTCAAAAAGGTAGAAATGGGACACAGTGACAAAGCATTCCTTATCAGGACCCTGAATTATATGCCTACGGCTTTACATACTTGATTAGGCCTCAAGTAACCCATGATCATCTTTGCTTCCTACCAAGGCAACTGTATTATAAGAAACCCTAAAAATACAAATTCCATCTTGGCTTTCTGGACCAAGAGATCATCATTCAAATAATACTAAAAAAAAAAAAAAAAAAAAACCAGAAAAACAAAGAAATGTAATAGTAGTAAAATTCAGAGCCAAGAGAAAAAAATTCACATTAGTGAGAGACAGTGGAACCACCTGAGGAAAGATATAAAGACGATACCTTTTAAGAAGCTCAGTATAGCTGCTGAACCATGAAAAATACCACATCCATAAGAAGCACATAGAAGAAAAAGAAAGGTACTTCAAAGGCCTCCATTTTCCAGCCAAGATCAGTAAGATAAATACATGAAATAAAATTACTGTGGAATTTCAACTCTTTAACTCTTCAGCTGAAATATATTGTGCTAGAAAGTGAATGATTCTGGAATAGAAAACCTCAGACCTCCAGGTCATGTGTTTGTTCACACCAATGAACAAGGTATCCTCAGTTCCCTATGAATCCATTTATTCTAAATTGTCAAATCTTTCCCCATAGTTCTTTGAGAAGGTCATCACTAGCCATGTTTTCAAGCATAGTTTCCTAAAAATAAAATGATTCCAAATTCATTTTTGGTTAAACATACCGCTTTCTAATAGAGATCGTTTCCAACTTCACCTTATACTCCTAGTCTGCAAGATTTCCTTATCCTTCTAGAAGTTACTATCTACCATTCCAAAGCCTATAGTGAACAAAATGAACATGAGAAAAGTGAAAAGCATAGACTACATTAGTACCTACGATTCTTCTTAGAATGCCAACTATCAAAACAACTGCTAGCCTTCTTACTACAACTTTATTCCACACAAATCTATCCCTGGGATTTCTTATTCTTAAACCAGTTTTCTCCACCAAACCTATGCTACCATACCCAGGCCCTTTTGTGATCCCTCCATCACTCATTATATAACAAACAGTACAAAGATCCATTTTATATTGGCTTATAAACTGAAGAAAATAAAACAAGTTTCTGTTGACCAGGCCAAGTATTACTGTTGAGTAGAACATGGTTTTCTGTGGGGTAGAAGATGTACTTGTCTCTAAAAACCTATTTCTCATCTATCAAACTCTATACCTATATCACAGATCTTTCATTATTATTCAACAAACACACATGGCAGCCAAGCTTACCAAGGTCCCTCAGGATTCAACCCATCTTCCATGCCTCCTTGTTTGAGTTCTACCTTTTCAAGCAGGGTCATGTTCCACCAACAGAGGACCAAGCAAAAGAAAGCAGGAGTTTAGCTCTGGGGTAATCCAGGAGGAGCATCTCTTCTCCTAGGCAAATTTAGGTATCAACACCAGAAGATGAATCTTGGGTCTGGTGTAACAATTCCAGTCATCTCCCAGAACCCCCCAACTTTGATTAGGTGCAAGTTTTTCATGGACAAATTGCAGTAACCTTTACATATCATTTTTTCCTCTTTTCCCTTGTACAGAAAAAAAAAAAAGGAATTACTAAAAGAAGGGGTCCCAACAAAGGATTTCGTTAGCCTCACTCCAAGAAAAAACTCTTTTTAAACAATAAAAGAGAGATTATCCCTGTCCTGAGATGAATGTGTTATTGTATGAACCCACTTAACTGTTCAGGGTTTGAGAAAATTTCCTTCATCTCTGGGTCCTGTCTTTTTCCTTATGCCTGGCTAATGTCCCAGCTTAAAATCCTACTCTTGCCTATGCCCAGCTACTGCACCTAAACCTCTTTACTAAACCTTGTCTGGGATCCTTGAATACAAATCTGCCTTCCCTGTTCCACCAGGCTGCTGCAGACACAGATTTCTGCATTCTCTAACCATGGACTTGCCTATAACTTCTGCTCAGTTTCAACCTCTGAACATCCACCCCAAACTGTCTTCTCAAAATCCAAAAATGTCCAGCTTGGGCTAAACTTTGACGTTCTGACCTCCAATTTATCCCTAAAATTCTCATTAATCAACCTTTCCCTCAGCTCTGCTTTCCCTGTCTCTCCTCCCTCCTGACCTAACATTTGTTCATGCTTACCACCAAGTCCAGATGCTAACTTAGAAGACATCATGGAACGCTTCAGGAATTTCTTGAATGTAATGAAGAAATGAGAGGCCTAGGCATATTCTCTATCAGTTCCCACATCAAGCAGAAAAAAGAAATGGACCTCAGTTGATCATTTCAAAAAAGAGTTATAGTTAAAGTGATGTGAGGAGAGAATTGACTGAAAACTATATATTTTTTTGACAAACAATTCTACCAGTTTGTAAAGTTAGGGTTTTTTTAAAATGATTCAAGGAAGGTACCCTAGCCACACGTGTAAGGACTTGTTAGAGCCAGTCAGGTTTTAATTGTTCTGAATCCTAAAGTGTCCCTCTTACTAGAAAGAAAAAGTTAATTCTTTTAGGGAATTGGCATTATATAACCATCAAATATTTCACCCTCATAGATTTAAGACAGTTTTGAAATCTTGCTACATTCTTCCACAGTTCATTCCAATCTTAACATCAAAGGTGAAATTCCTGAATGTGTAAGACTTAGGTCTTTACATTAAGTTTTAGTAATACCTCTACACAACATCTCTAAATCATTTCTGCCTCAGGGTTCACCACTGGTCATTCACTGTGTGAATAGTGAAATATGCGGTGTTTTTGCAAATGGTACAATATTCCAGTGAAAGACATAATGCCCGGGCCCCTCATTCCATCTGCCTCTGGTTTGTGTCAAGCTGACACTCTGTAGGTCAGTTCACTCATCCTTAATACATTGTTTAAATATACAGTAAAAGCAATATTCATAGGGCGGTATAAATATCATACCCCCAAATTACAACAGTTTTATTTAAATACTTCCATCTTCTACAGAACTCATGGAGATTTCAATGTTTCCACAACTTGGGATTTAAACAGACCAAAAGAAATATTCTGAGATGGATGATACAAAAGCAAAATACAAGAGACATAAGTGCAGTTTTTAAAGTCTTTTTTTCAAAGATCATTGCTTTGCAACTTTGGGGGGGAATGCTAGTGAACATCTGGATCATTCTAAGGGTTAAAGATCTATAAAACACTTCTATTTATAAAACCCTTTCTCCATCTCCACTGAGGAAGTCAGAGTGATGAAAAGTATAGATGCTGGTGTCAGCAACACCAGACTACATTCATCATTAAGGCAACAAGACTAAGAATCAAACTTCTCCATGTAGAATGAAACTACTGAGACTGTTAAATTGCTATACTCACCCAGGTGAGTTAGTCTAACACACGATCAGAAAGTAATATATATCATTAATCACCAGTCTCTCTGATGAAAAGGACTCGCTGTTTTGATTTCCCAGAAGTCTGACTATGCTGGTATTTTAAACAGTATGCAGTTCACATTGGGTCTAGGGAATGCTCTGAAAGGGGGAAAAAAAACCCTTTATTTTTATCCCAAATAATTGCTAAATAAATGTGTGACTTAGCTCAGAAATTAGAGAATAATTTGACTCTTCTTTTAAATATTTATCAAAAATAACCCCCCAAATCCAGAAAGAATAAAATATTTCCTTAAACGTGAGAATTTCTAAAGCCAATACCTGTACTTCTGTTTCAAAAATTGTTATAAGTATTTATCATTATTCATAAAGAAAGTAGATTTCATTTGGAAAGAAATATAAGAAAAATCAAAATAAATGTATATCTCGATATTTCGCTTAGTTTAATTGTTTGCACTACATATATTACCCCCCTCTTATGGTGATTCAATGCTAAAAGGCATACAAACAAGCCTAGTTGAAACAAAGCATATTAAAATAATTTTTCTTTTGAGAGGAATGCATGGCATATCTAAACAAATAGTTTCAGTAGATGAAGAACTTCCTGACCTAAGAGATGGCAACAGATAGTCGATAACATAAGGTAACACTGAGTCATAAACCAAAACTTTAGCTGAAAGCTTCAAAGACCCAAAGAATTACTAGTGAATAACATTTAAATCCATTGATATGAGAAGAATTTTAAGTATTTTTCAAATGCAGATGTCTGTAGAATAATGAATTCAGTGAATACTTGACCTTTATTGAGAACTTTTTTAAAGAAAACCCATTTCCTGATGTTGGTTCAACAATAAAATTTATTGAAATTCAATGGTTGTTAAGTGGGGCCCCCTTCCTCTGCTTTTTTGTAATTGTGAGCGATCACTAGACACAACATTTTCCTGATGTGTGAGCCAAAGCCCCAGATGCCTGCCCAGATTCTATCCTTTCCAATTTACTTTGACATCCTCAGTTCCTTTCATAGGAAATGAACATTAGCCTCTTGTTCATCTTGCCTCCTTGGTGATGTCCCATCCGAAAAGCTATTGTCAGAAACCAGTCAGTTCCTACCTGACCCAGACACATCATTGAAATTTAATTCTACAGGTGTTTGGCAGATGAACTAAGAGAGAAGCCTCTGCAATTTCCATTTTCATTCTATAACCCCGCTGTCTGGTACTTATATCATTTTTCCCCTTCTTCTCTTGAATGTAACTGAATGTTAAAACAGTTAATAAAGTAAGACCACATTGTAATTTCTGCTATTTGTTGAAATCTGCCAAGCTGGTGTATTGTTTTCATTATTTTGTGACCTGTTCCACATTCTGACATGGGCCTTCTCCCCGTTTGACATGATGAGCTGTGGCATCATTCATGGAAGGATGAAGAGCTTGCCCAACAGCTAATTCCTTGACCATAGTAGTACCTTGTAAGATTTGGCCAAGGCCTCAGCCTGCAGACTTCAGGAAAGCCAGACAATGGGGGGTGGGGGGGGGCAAATGTTGCATTTTTGGTTTTTTTATACAAGTTACCTCTGATACAATTTCCTTATGAGCTTGCTGGCAATTCTAGAAGAAAACGGACTATTTGTTCCTCCATGGGAATTTTCAAAGCCACAGGATAATGGTTTCAAAGAAAGTAAGAGGGAATGATGAAATAAAAACAATGCTATTACCCTTTCAAGGATAAAAACTACCAGCATATTTCAACTGGGTGGTCCAGTGATTACAAATGAATATTTATTTTTTGTTTGTTGGTAGTGTGACTTATTCCAGAAAAGATTTAAAGCAGCTTCAAAAGAAACATGAAATACAGCAAGTTAAAATAACTCTAAAATACATATGGAAAAAAATCAAAGGAAAATTCAGGAGATGGAAAGTGAGAGGGAAAAAGGAATTCAGTAAATAAAATTTATGGTATGGCCTTTGCTTTGCTAAAGGTACGTCACAGATTATTATTATTAATTATTAATTAAATAATAAATCCACAAGTAACGAAAGTACTGCTTGTAGAAGGAGAATATAGAACTCAAGAGCTGTAAAAGTTGTATTTGAAATGAAGATTGTAGAATTCTTTGTAGGACAGACGTTGGTGTCACTAACAGATGACCTCATTTTACTTTGAAAGCAAACATGCATATGCCATGACTGAGATGCTCTGCTGCAGTTTTAGTCCCCAAGTTCCTAAGTATTAAAGCTAACCTGAAATATAGCTTTACTGTGAGTTTATATTTATCTGTTAGGGACCATGGCCTGAAATTTTCCACATACAGAAGTATTCCTGATTTGCATCCTGAAAGCTGATATCCTAGTATTTCAAGGCAATGATAGATGAACTGTGGCACCACCTAATCACCCGTGCAATTTGCGTCCAGCTCTCTGTCGACTCAAGAACGGTTTCTTGCACACCTGTGGAAGAAAATGCACCACCAGATTAAGCAGGGGGAAATGACTCCCTTTCCCAAAAGAGCAGTCCTCCATGGTTTTGGATGAATTATTGCTCTGCACTGTGAAGTTGGCACCTAGAAAGCCAAATCACTGTTCACAGAATTATTCTATTCAAGAATCCTGTGCATGACAGGTGTTCTGATGTGGCAGGGTGATTTTTCAAAATCACTAGTGACTGTCCTTAGCTTTCCCCCGCAAGAAGCAAAGGCTTGAGAACTGCACTGGCTCCTCCTCCATTTCTGCTTTCTCTATTGCCAACTGGACATGTGAAAACATAAAGGACATAAGAGAAATTCAACTGGTTTTAAATGCCTCTTGAATCTCTTATGCTACTCTATCCTTCAATGACATCATGGACTTTTCTGTACTGGCCAAAACACTGGCAACATTTTAAGCTAATGTTAAAATTTGCATCTTAAGGTACAGGTGGCTTGTATGAGCCTTTTCCTTGGCACCAGTGTGGTGAGGGGTGGTGAAGCTCCAATGAACATCAACGTGCAGAGACGTGTCCTTGGAAACATAATGCTTCACTTCACAGTACAGAATTGAGATTTTCAAAACTTCTTCAAGATTGGTTCCAGCCCAAAGTTAAAATATGTCACAGAAGATGGCCAAATTCTCCTTGCTACAAATGAAACACTGGTTATTGGGAGGTTAAGAAGTGTTGAAGCATGCCTCCAGAACCTCCACTTTCGTTTCCAGAGGCCTCTTTCGTGTATCACGGGCAGAATAACAACCTACCTATGTGCTCTCTCACTCTTATCCAGATTCACTCATCTATCCCTGTATCCATGGAAGTAGAAATAACCCACATCATCCTACCATCATCAAAACACCAATAATAATAGCAACAGTTCCCCTTTACAGAAGGCCTACTGATATACCTGGCACCATACTAGATGTTTTATTATGTCCTTTCATTTGGCCTTCACAATGGGTTTATGAAATTGCTTTTATTACCCTCGGTTTGCAGAGGAGGAACTCAAAAGTTAGAGAAATGAAGTAATTTGTCCAAGATCACCCAACTAACAAGTGCTAAGGTTTTAAAAGTGTGAGGCTAATGAAAATTTCTTTCAACTCCTCGGAGAAATATACCATATAAATTACAAATTATCTGAAAAGTATGAAAAATTTTCCACACTATTTATAGACCAACAATGAAATTATTAGGAAATATAATTAATGAAGCATAGAAGGCCACATGGACAACACAAGATCTGCCTCCAGGCCAGACAAGCTGAATAGCTTGCTGGTACTATGTTTATGAGTCTGTTGCAAGTTGCTATTTGTTAACCTACACAAATTAAATAATGGCCAACTAAGTGTAGTAACCTTCAGGTCTTCCTGGGAAGGTGGGGCCCACTGGGTATAGTCCACAGTCATTCCTTCGCTCATGATCCACCCACATACTCAAACTAGCGCAAGCTCCCTGAAAACACCCTATTTGTTTCAAGAATTCCAGCAAAACTCTATCCAACTGAGGGCTTAGTAAATTGCCTACAACTAATCCATGGCCTGTGGGTTCATTGGGAGCTAGTTCGGGAGGTCAAAGCTTAACGCACAAGGGAAAACAGAACATGTGCGAATGTAGATGAATCCTTCATCCCAAAGCAGTGCTGGAAAATTCATGTAAATATACAAATATGCTGAGCTGTATTGTGAAAGGAGCCATTTGTTTTACTAAAACAAGTTGGTATGGTGCAAGATTTTTCTTGGCAAATAAACAGAACACAATGGAAAAATTTGTAAACAATGAGGTTTTCTGGCAATCTTTTAAAAACTGAATGAACAATCTTTCCAAAAGGTAAAAAACTTCCTTTTCCTCAATCCCCCATGAGATACTACTCACATATTATCACTTTGAGACTCAAAGCAGATGAAGAAATATGGCTCAGTGACCAGCAGAATTTGTTAAAAGGACCTTTTGGTCACTAGTGAGCTAACCTGCCAAATTTCCAACTTGGAACTATATAGGCCAAGCCTTCCTAGCCAGAAGGAGAAGTCACTCAATGATGGTCACGTACTAGAGTTCAGGAGGTGAAGAAATCACTCCTCTTCCCAGAATTCTTCTTAATGTGTAGTCTTCCTCACACTGGCAAAGGTTCCAATACAGGAATTGCTTTACTTCCCAAATGTTACTACAGAAACCAAATGTTCTTGCTTAAACACAGGTTTCATTGGAAAAGTGTTGGCTAAAGTTTAAAAATACAGAGGAGAAAAGTTCTCCAAAGATAAGGTATATGATGTTGGCTTAAGAAATCTCAGCCTAGTATGGTCACACCTCTCTTCTGAGTGGTGTCAAACCAAATGGATGAAGTCTGTAAGTCTGTCCATAGCAAACTATACATCTTTTTTTTCTACTTGGTCATTCAAAAGTGTTGGACACACACACACCATTTTGGACTCATCGTCTGATTCATCTCATTCTTTAACATGCTCGGAAGTACATTTACATCATTTGTGTCTTAAAACTGCAAAGGACTGTGAATTAAATCTTTTCTTAGATTAATTTATGTCCAAAACATTTTTAACTGAGAACTTTGTACACTTGACCGTACGTAACTGTATAAAACTACACATAAAAGATACACATTAGGTTTTGCTATCCAATTCCTTCTCCCTATGGAACTGGTAATAACCCTTAATTACTGTGGCTAAGAGAATAATTCTGGTACCATTCTAGATCCTCTTTTCTGTATCCCACACTAGGCTTATTCCACCTGGTTTGCACTGGGATGTATCGTTACTTCAGCGTTCCCCCCATCAAAGTTCATAGATGCTACTTAAGTGCTTAAAGTCCTATCTGCCCTCAGCCAAGTAACCAATGTTAACAATCTGTTAACAACCTGTGTGTATATTTTATACTCTTCTGCATGCTCATATGTTCATGTATACACATATATATATTACATAGGTATGTATATATACATAATTTGATATATATACTAACATACATGTTAGGAATTTTCTTTGACTGTCAAGAATGAGGCTACATACCTACATACATATATATTTTTCTCACTTAAAAATATACCATGGAAATCTCTCCAAGGATTAATTTAGCTTATTCCTTTTAATGGTTGTTTAAAAGGTCATAGCAAGTATTTGCTAGAATTTAATCAACCATTTCTCTGTTGAGGGGAATTCATTTCCTATCTTTTCCTACTTAAAACGGCTCTTTGCAATTAGAAGTAAAGCAAAGTGGAGATACATGTAAAAGCTTAACCTGAATAGCTAAGAGTACGCAAGTCTTACTCCAAATAGAACACCAAAGAGGGACTATACATACACCCTTTCTATTCTTTGTCCCCCTTCAATCCCATGTCACCACACAAAATGTGCTGTAGTTCCCAGCTGGTCTCTCTACTCCCACTCTTGCCCTTCTACATTCCATTCTTCACACAGCAGTGGGTGAACTGTGAAAATAATGAATCATTCCTTTGCTCAGGACCTTCCAACATCTTCCATTCACACAAAAAATGGAGTCCACAGCCAACCAAGTCCTCCGTGGTCTGGTCCTTGGCCGTCTCCCCAACCTCATCAGCTGACACCCTCCCCACACTCAACCGGCTAACCAAATTTCCTTTGTGTTGTTCCTCAGCTGCACCAAGAACCCTCCAAGTACCCATCTTTGCACCTGCTGTTCAAGATATCTGAAACCTCTTCCTCAGAAGTCCTTCACTTTATTCATCCTCTGCTTAAATATCCTCTTATCAGAGAAGCCTTCCCTAATTATCTTTTTTTTTTTTTTTTTTTTTTTTGCGGTATGCGGGCCTCTCACTGTTGTGGCCTTTCCCGTTGCGGAGCACAGGCTCCGGACGCGCAGGCTCAGCGCCCATGGCTCACGGGCCCAGCCGCTCCGCGGCATGTGGGATCTTCCCGGACCGGGGCACGAACCTGTGTCCCCTGCATCGGCAGGCGGACTCTCAACCACTGCACCACCAGGGAAGCCCTAATTATCATATTTTAAATAGCCTCTTACCTTGCTATTTTTGTCTTTGACTCCCTGATCACTTCCTGACATTACGTCACGTAATTCTTTTTTTGTTTTTTGGCTGCGTTGGGTCTTCACTGCTGCGCGCAGGCTTTCTCTAGTTGCAGCGAGCCATGGCTACTCTTCGTTGCGGTGCTCAGGCTTCTCATTGTGGTGGCTTCTCTTGTTGCAGAGCACGGGCTCTAGGTGCGCAGGCTTCCGTAGTTGTGGCTCACGGGCTCTAGCGTGCAGGCTCAGTAGTTGTGGCGCATGGGCTTAGTTACTCCGCAGCACGTGGGATCTTCCTGGACCAGGGCTCGAACCCGTGTCCCCTGCATTGGCAGGTAGATTCTTAACCACTGCGCCACCAGGAAATCCCATGTCGCGTAATTCTATAATTATTTCTTTTCCTCCATTAGAATGTAAGCTCTGTGCCTTGTCCTCCACAGTATCCCCAAACCCTAGAACAGTGCATAGAACGTAGTACGTGCTAAGTAATTTCTGTTGCATAAATGAATGAACAAATCAATGAATCAAAAGAGTTAGAAAGGTAACAGTATGAGCTAGATACCATACATGTAGACTTTGAGTCTTTTAGGAGAGTCGTACTTGGAGGAATTTTGCCTGAATTGGCTCCAGTATATGCTTCATCTTGTATTAATACTTTATGTTACTAAATCTTCTCCACAAGCCTAGACAGTTAAAATTTTCTATGAAAGTAGGCAATTATGTATGGCCCTAAGGATTCATTATGTCATTTGTACTATTGCACACAGTTGCCTGAGTTTCCATTTAATTTCATTCTTTGTGGTCTCCCTGAGCGTGAATGCAGAGTTATTAGTGGAGACCAATGACAAAACTGGAGAGAAAAATATCCCTACATGTGAGAGGTGTTCTGTTTCCCTTTGGGGAGTTATATGAAAAGGAATAATGGGAAATGCTGAGTTGTATTGTTTCTTATTTTCCTTTGAGTCCAATACAATTCAAAAGACAGACATTCCCATTATCTCCTATTTCAAATATTCATAGTTTGTATACGGATTTGAGTTTCAGTAAAAAGAGCTAGTTAACTAGTATGGGACGAGCGTTCTATGAAATGGGAAGTGGTTGAGGATTCTGTTAAGCAGAATATGAGTAGACAGGGTTAGCTCTAACTAGTTTTAATAGAACAGTCTATCTGCTGACTTGTCATGATTTTACTGTTGTTTCTGCTCCCAGGGCTTTCCTTCAGAGGCAGCAAATTTAGCTGATTGCCTCTACCACAAGCTTTGTGGGATCCTATTTCTTATACTGGGCAGACTCAGAGGAATTTCCCAGTGGATGGAAGGAGGTAGGTTTACCAGATGGTGGAGAGACATGGGTCATATGAAAACAATCAGCCTGTGAATCCCTCCACCATTATTACCACAACGAGTGAAGCAGAGTCATGCCTTTCCTGGCTTGAGCTTTCTCCCTTTGTCCCTACCCCTACCTAAAGGCATCTTTGATGTTGATTTTGACTTAACTTCATCTGAAACAAGATGCTGACAAAGACAGTTAAGTGAAGTATGTTCTTTTTGTTTTTAATTCATCGAAGAGTTACATAGCTTACTATTTGTCAGACATTGCTCTAAGCGTTTAAAATGTTATCGGGGGCTTCCCTGGTGGCGCAGTGGTTGAGAGTCCGCCTGCCAATGCAGGGGACACGGGTTCGTGCCCCGGTCCGGGAAGTTCCCACATGCCGCGGAGCAGCTAGGCCTGTGAGCCATGGCCACTGAGCCTGCGCGTCCGGAGCCTGTGCTCCACAACGGGAGAGGCCACAACAGTGAGAGGCCTGCATACCGCAAAAAAAAAAAAAAAAAAAATTGTTATCAGATGCTCTAAGCGTTTAGAATGTTAGCTGATTTAATCTTCACATCAACACTATTAGGTCAAAGCTACTTAATGATTAATTTGTTAATTGATTTGTCCACGTCACATAGCCAGAGACTAGCCGTTCCAGTATTTGACCCTAGCAGAGTGCCTCTGGGGTCCACGCTTATAACCACAACTATGTTGCCCTTATGCCACTTGCCTCTGACAGTTTGGGGAGAGCAAAATCTTATCACAACTTTTTCTTTTTAATTAAAAAAAGCTATTTGTAAAAACTCAATTAAAAATGGAATAGCAACAAAATGGAATGACTATTTCTGTTTTAAAGCGTATCTACCACTTTAGCAAAACCTAGCTTGAGAAAGAAAATTTTTATTTGAAGAAAAGAACAAGTAAAATATTAATGCTTAATGTCCTGGATTTAGGTTACACCACAACTATTTGCCAATGATAATTGCACTTTCATTGATAATTTAACAACCTGTTCCAGAAAGTGGTTCTCTTTCACAGGAACATCCATTTATAAGCCTTGTAATCTGTGGTTAATTCCTATAGGATTTCATTTACCCCAAGTTGTACAAACAAAATTAGGTTTGTGTTGTATATACATTTGATTTATGTAATTAAGAATATATGAGCTCAGTATTTCTATTATCTAATATTATTTTATAGCAAATTTTCAGAATGTTCTGTACTGTGGGGAATTTGTCTCATGCAATATAATATGAGGCAGGAATTGAAAAAGAGATTATGTGCTTTGAGAGAGGAAAATGTTAAGGAGAACTGTTTATAAAATACATAAACTAACAATGATGAGTTGAAGAACACCTTACCACTAGCTTGCATTTTATAGCTCCTCTCATCCCACAGTCTGAGATCTCAAACAAGACCTGTTCCCTTTATTCCAAAAAAGAAAATTAGATTACAGATTCATTGGTGGATGGTCTAGAGTGTTGTAGCCAATTTGCAGTAGAGTAAGGACTCAGATTTTCCACTGATTTAAAAAATCAATACGGAGTATTTCCTGCCTTATCAAAACAGCAATGATCCAAGGCATACTTTTAAAGCAGGTTAAAAGAAATATCCAAAACCTATTTGAGAAAATTTTTTAAATTCTCTGAAACTCACAAAAGCAGAACAAATGGCAATATCTACCATGTTCTTAAAGAGAACTCTATCTACATCATATAGATGTCATCTCTCCCTACCTTTATTTATAAATTAACTAAATCCAAATAAAAATAGCTCTCATAATTTTTTTCAAAAACTAGACAAGTTGGTTATAAAGTCTGGAAAAAGAGATAAGCAATAACAGTAAGCAAAATTCTTAAAACGAGAGCAATGAGAAGGGGTGGTCTTACGGACATTTAATATATTTTAAAGCCCCTGTACTTAAAATTGTATGATATTGACAGACCAATGAAATAGAAAATCTAGAAATAGACCAAAGTACATACAGAAATTTAATACATAATAAACAAAGCATCACAAATAATTGGGGGAAATGAGTTCTTAATAAGTGGTTTGGAGACAACTGAAGAGTCATATGAAAGTCAGCTTTCATACCAAGTAAATTAGGGATCTAAATGTATAAAACCACGAAAGTACTAGACACAAGCATAACCAAATTTCTGAATGATCTGAGAGTAAGAAAAACTTTCCTAACCAGAACTCAAAACCCAGAAGCAATAATCACAAAGACTGATGTATTTGACTACATTTATACAAATTTAAAAATAATAATTTTATAAGGCAAAAAATTTCATAAGCTAGGTAAAAACACAAATGACAAAATGGGAAGATTATTTGAAATTTACATCACAGACAAAAGGTTAACACCCTTAATATAAAAGGATTATAGCCATCACAATAGGTTAGATTTTGCTGTAGTAACAAACAACCTGAAACGTTTCAGGGGCATAAAACATTATTTCTCACTTACACTTTGTGTCCTTTTTTCGTCAGCAGTGAGCGCTATAATCATTTTGCCTCAGGGACCCAAACTAATGGAGGCTTCATCTCAACACACGCTTCCGCCGAGGCAGAGGAAAAAGGGCATGCCTGACCATGGGCTGTTTCTTCAAGCATCTACAGAGAAAGCGCTTCAGTGCTCATTTTATTGGCCAAAGCAAGTCTCATGGAGATGCTGGATTCTATAGGTGGGAGTATCAATCTTCGTGAACAGTGATATCAAACCCTACAAAGAATTTCTAGCAATGAGGAAAAAATTAAGAAATACAACTCTATATGAGAAATGATCAATAGACACATTTCCAGTAGGGTTTTTCAAACTTGGCACTATTGACATTTTCAGCCAGATAACCTTTTGTTGTGGGAGCACTGCCTCATAAATTATAAGATGTTTAACAGCACCTCTGGCATCTATCCATGAGATGCCAATAGCACCACCCTCCAGTTGTGACAAACAAAAATGTTTCCAGATATTGCCAAATGTCCCCTGGGGGGCAAAATCACCTGCAGCTGAGAAACAGTGGTTTACAGAAAATGAAATGCAAATGACCCTTAAACATATGAATATCTGATCAACCTCACCCATAATAAGAGAAATATAAATAAAAATTACAGCATACCATTTACCACTCATAAGGCTGGATAAAATCTAATAGTTGATCAACATAATCTCTTCCCAAAGATACAGGCGATAACTTCAAACTATATTAAATGGAAAATACGAGGTATTTTCCCGACCAGGGATCAAATCCTTCAAGGGAAGCACAGAGTCCTTTTTTGTTTGTTTGTTTGTTTGCTTTTACTTGTTGAATAGTTTTCATTTCATTTTATTTTATTTATTTTTTTAACATCTTTATTGGAGTATAATTGCTTTACTGGTGTGTTAGTTTCTGCTGTATATCAAAGTGAATCAGCTATATATGTACACATATCCCCATATCCCCTACCTCTTGCGTCTACCTCCCACCATCCTTATCGCACCCCTCTAGGGGGACACAAAGCACCGAGCTGATCTCCCTGTGCTATGCAGCTGATAAAGCACAGAGTATTAACTACTGGACCGCCAGGGAAGGTCCCCAGTTATACCATTTTAAATGATAAAAATTAAACTTCTGAAAAAAATACTTCTGAGTCATAGGAAGCACACAAGTTTTGGAGTCAGGCAAAGCTACATTCAAGGGCTTCCCTGGTGGCGCAGTGGTTGAGAGTCCGCCTGCCAATGCAGGGAACGTGGGTTCGTGCCCCGGTCCGGGAAGATCCCACGTGCCGCGGAGCGGCCGGGCCCGTGAGCCATGGCCACTGAGCCAGCACGTCTGGAGCCTGTGCTCCGCAACGGGAGAGGCCACAACAGTGAGAAGCCCGCGTATCGCAAAAAAAAAAAAAAGAAAAAAAAAAAGCTACATTCAAATCCTACTTCCCCATCACTTACCCAGGTGTGTATCCCATGTGCAGGCTGTTTAACTTCTCTAAGCCTCACTTTGTCAAGTGGATATGAAAATGCCTATTTAACAAGGCTGTTGTAAGCTTTAAAGAGGATCTTAAACACACACACACACACAAAGTGCTTAGTAAAACACATAATGAGAACTAAATAAATAGTAGCTATTACAGTTACATAAGATGGATTGATGAAATTTTCTAGCCGTTTGTAACTATTTTGCTACAAAACTGGAAAAAAGTATTTCAACAAACCATTTTAAAGACTATCTCAGTTGCATAACAAAACATGAACACTTTATGGATCATTTATCAATGTTGAATACAAGTTTCCTCTGATGTGGTGGGAACGGATATCTAACTCTACATTCAAGAGCAAAAATTACATTACTGAAAATGCCTTGGGTGAAGAGAACTGTTGGTCAGTGGAAATTTCAGTTCAGTTTCATACTACCACTCATGAATTTCCATCGCTCCATTTATCACATCACTTTGTTTCTCACTGATTCCTGCCCAGTCTGATATGCAGTTCCCATGTCTATGCCCACATTGTGTGCTCATCCATTATCTTGCCTCTAAAATACATTTACATTTCTCTTTGTCATGTAAATACAGACTTTCTTCAATGCCCGAGGGGTATTGGGTCAGGACCCCTCCCCATGCACACCAAAAATCCAAGGGTGCTCAAGTCCCTTATATAAAATGGCATAGTATTTGCATACAACCTTTGCTCATCCTCCCATATACTTTATATCATATCTGGATTACTTATAATACCTAATACAATGTAAATACAATGTAAATGCTATGTAAACAGTTGCCAGCATGAGGTTCAAGTTTTGCTTTTGGGGACATTTTGGAATTTTTTATCCAAATAGTTTCCATCTGCAGGCCCGGAGATACGGAGGACCAACTGTACTTGGTTGCCCATTTTTTATAGTATAACTTCATAAATTTATTAGGAAGGTCATTTCTTGTGTATGATAATTTGGGTAGGCTAACTCTCACCTATTGCTTTGCAAACACCATTTATGGAACAAACTAATAGTGTAAACATGCCTCAGTCAGTTGCTCATTCTTTGGTATTTGCAAAACACTTTGTATATGTTTGTCTTAATAATAACAATAATAGCTAATATTTATTGAGAACTCATCATGAGCTAATAACTCTACTAAGTGTCCAAAATGCATTAAATAGCATAATCCTAATAACAACCCTACAAAAAAGGTACTATTATTATCTCCATTGTATAACATGGAAACTGAGGCTTAGAAAAGTTCAATTCGTTTCTGAAATTCACATAGCAAGTACATGGAGGAATTGGAATAAGAGCTCAGTAAGTCAGATTCTAGAACCCTTCCTATTATTCCTATCATCTATTAGTATTTAGGATTCTGTCTTGTAATTACTGTATAAGCTCTTAATTTTATGTATCAAATAATAAAAATACAAGCTCCAAGCCAGTAGAGATCATGTCTCCTTCTTCTGTGTGTCCCCAATGCTTTAAACTAGACCCTGGCACATATATAAACAACCAATCTTTGATGAATGAATAAATCAATTGATATCAAACAAAAATGTAAAATTTTCAGTAAAGTTGTTAGATTTTGCTTTGTTTTGTTTAACCAACTGGAGAATTTAGTATTTCCCATTTACCAACAGACTAACATATTAATTTTTTTAAACATTCTGATTTATTAATTTAATACAAAACCCCTGAGAACTTTACATGAGCAATATTTCAGTAGCCTAGCATTTTTTAGGTACTTCAGAGTCAACTCCCTCGCCCCTCTCATAAATTTCTAGTTGTACTAAAATCCAACTTTCTGCCTACTCTGTGCATATCCTGAGAAACCCAATGTGGCTAGAGAAAAGCAAACCACCATACAATGGGTGTCACTTTACACTTATTTCCAGCTACGTAAAAAGGGCTCTTCTTACTGCCTGGCAATTCTCATTTCCCTGGTCCATTCACTGTCCTACTTGCCCAGAAATCTATTTCACACTTCTCTATTCAAACTGCAAATACATCCTCTGCCTCCTCCCCCTCAGCTCTGGGCTTTAGTTTTTTATTTTACTGAGAAAATAGAAGCCATCAGAAGAGTAACTTCCATGTGTCCCCCCCACCGCACCTACCACTCTGCATACCCTGCCTCCCTGCCTGTTAGAATCGGTGAACTGCCCATGCTCCTAGCAAGGACCAACTCTTCCATGTTTCCATGGTTCTCGCCTGCTCTCACTTAATCAAGGTCATGGCTTCTGCAGTTGCTCCTACTCACCTCTGCATTACCAGTTTTCCTCTCCACTGGATCCGAAATCTTATTTCATTCTTTTGAAACACTTCCTTCTCTTGGCTTGAGACGTCACTCCCTTTTGGTTCTTTTTCTACTTCAACGGCCACTCTTACTCAGTCTCCTTTGCTGATTGTTCCTTATCTTCCAAAACTTTAAATGTTAGAGTACTAAGACCTCTTCTGTTCTCTATACTCACTCGAAGATGAGCTCAAGTCTATAAATTCCATCTATACCCTATGACCCTCAATCCCAATGTCTCCCTAAACTCCTGCCTCTTATATACAGCATTTCCATCTAGATGATTAAAGGCATCTCAAATTTAATATGTCCAAAACTGAACTTTTGATTTCCGACCCCAAAACTTACTCCTCTCCAAATTGTTCTCATTCCAATAAATGGCAACACCATCTTTCTTCTCGTTCAGGCCAAAAACTTTAAAGTAATCCTTAACTTTTCACTCTATCAGCAAATCTTATTGGCACTATCTTAACAATAAGTATAGAATGTGACCACTGTTCACTGCCACTGTTAACACACTAACTGGAATCACCGACATTTTACTGAGAGATGACTAGCCTCCCAGCTGGGATCCCTGCTTCTGTCTCGGGTCCTCTTCAGTCTGCTCTCAACAGAATAGCAGAGAGATCTTTTTAAAAATATAAGTCAGCTCTTCCTATTTCCCTTCCCTTTTCTTTCCTTCCTTATCTTCCCATCCCTAGAAATTGGGTCCTAAAGCCATTAGGAAAAGCAAAGCAAGGTAGGCTCCCCCTAGTTGGAGGAGCTATGGTAGCTCAGAATAGGGTATCATAGCCTTGAGCGCAGTAAGTAGTATCCACATAGGAAGGCTTCCTCTGGTGGGAAGTCAGAGCCTTACTGAGGGGAGGACTGAGGGGAGGAGGGCATCCATAGACAGGGGTGACTCGGGGTAGGGAATCACGGGCCAAGCAGCGTAAAGAGAGGATCAACGTGGGAGAGCAGTCTTAGCTCAAACAGGGTGAGAAGGACATCCATGCAATAGGGTGGTCTGATATGGGGTGTCCAACAGAGAGGTGTCCTATGCAAGATGAGGAAGGAGTCCACATGGGTGTGGAGGGGATGGCCAGGGATAAGGCATTAGGTTCAAGACACGGAACAGGGGGAGGAGGACCTTCACAAGGAAAAGTGGCCAGGGAGTATCAGAGCCCAAGTGAGGCAAGAAGGATATCCAAACCACTACTACTGTCTGGACACTAGAGCGTGTCCATACAGGTGAGTGACCAAGTGCAGAGGTGAAAACCTAAGCAGGATGATGAGGATGTCCACACACAGAGGTAGCCCAGCAGGGGGAAATAAGGATCTGAACAGAAGAGGGTTCCATGCAGGCAGGCAGCTAGTTGTGGGTGTCAAAGCCCAAGCAGGGTGAGGAGAGCATTCACATAAGGGGAGCAGGTGCGTATAACATATTGGAGAACCAGTGTGGTAAAAAGAGCATCCCCTGGGACGGTGCCCCAGCAGCATTAGGAACCTGGATACCTACAGCGGGATTGGTCACGTTAGTAAATATATTTAGGGTAATGTGAGCAAGTTTTCTCATTGTTGAGTTACAAATGTGGAAAGAGAGAAAAATAGAACCCCGCTAGAATGGGGATGGAATATTGGTGTGAATTTATGGTTTTCAATATATAAAGAGAAATAAATATAATTATAAATATGTATGTGGTTGTGTGTATATACGTGCATGTATGTAAATGGCTAGATTTTTAACAATGAAATCAAGCAACGAACTATTTCCAAGTAACATATCTAAAACAGAAGGGCATAGAAAAGTTGAAAGTAAAATTATCCCAAAAAGGTACACCATGCAAAAACTAAAGAGGAAATCAAGAACCAAATTTTGAAGAACTTTATGTGACACACTAAAGACTCTGGATTTAACCACCATGATGGGTTGGGTATAAGAGGTACAATCTAGTTCTTGAACAAGGTACGTTCATGGGTGAGAAATTCACTCCCTGTGGCAACTGGATAACTCAAAGAGTGTTTAAGTTGAGATAATAACTGTAAAACTTTAATCAAAGAAGTACAGCTCATTCAACTGTGAAGTGGTTGGAGTATTTCTTTTCTGCCTGAGGGAGGCCCGTTGACTGCTCACACAATCTAGCACAAGGCAGCATTATGGTGAATTCTCCAAGCCCAGAATCTTTTTGTTTCTCCAGAGCACCATCCCAACAGGATCCTAGAGTTCATCAGACTCGGGGAAATTTACTCTGACAACACTTACAAAATCCCAGTTTATAAAACCAACATGCTGATTCATCAATATTTAATGAGGAAAAACACTCACGGGTCAGGCCGACCAGCGTATTCTCTCCGTGTACCTACATCAGAAGCCGTACCGTAAGATGATCTAATGAACTTGGAATTTATGTGGTTTTTCTCTGCTCCCTTCCCTTACTCCAGATCCATTTTTCTGCCCTTCTTTGCTTTGCACTATATCCAGAGAGGCTGGCCCCCATGGCCTGTACACACGCCCTTACCCTCCTGGCCAGAGGCTTCTGTTTGGATTCAGCGACTGAAAGGCACCAGCATGAAATTAGAGAGTGGGAAAAGGAAGAGTTGGGATGTTTCTTCCTCGCTCCCTCCTTGCTTGGTTCCATTTGTCTGGCAGAAGCCTCATCCCTCAAGACCACAACTGCCACTGGGAATCTCAACATCTGTGGTCCAGCTCCACTCTCTCTGGGCTCTGAGCCTGGAAACACCACTTCCTCCTCCAGGTAGGTAATAATTTCCAGTTGTTCTAGTCTCTGTGGACCACCTCAGTATACACTGTCTGATCTCTCAACCTGTTCACACCTCTGTAAGTCTCTTCATTAGAATTATCTGAGCTGAACTGCATTTCCTGCCATTTGAATGAGTGACAGAGCATTCCTGAAACACCAAGCATTCTCATATTCTACTTAGGGTGACCTAGGGTCTCAATTTAAGCAGAACTGAGGTGGGATTCAGTACTTTCTGTTTTCCAGTCAGGATGAGTTGGTCACCCTAATCCTACCTGACTTCACCATACCTGCTTACCACACCTATATGATTATTTATTTAATGTTTTCTTGAAATGGGTTCATTTTGTTTTCTTATTAGTTTTAAAAGAAACTTTAAATCACTGCCTGAAATAGAAAACTAACATCATTTGCCTTTGATCAATTTAAGAAAATATATTATAGAAATAAAAGTAAATGGAAACTAAGCAATAATAGTAAATTTAACTAGAAACTATTACTACCTGTGAAGGAAGTTTCTAAGCCTGAGGCCTGCTCTCTCTATACTTAAAAGGAAGATTAGTATCAGGCATTAAAGACATACTAGCCCCAAAATTAAACTTTCTGCTTGTTGTATCAGAACATCTGGTAGAAATTTTAAGTGGATAACATTCTCACCACACAAGTCTACATTATTTACGAACGTACATACATGACCTACATCATCTTGACTATGCCCAGTGGTATGTGCTCCATCCTTCGGGAGACAACAGTTTAAAGGATGATCAAACACCTAACAAAGTCAGGCTCTACTACTCTGATGGCCCAATCTCCACAGTAGATATAACCAGCAGACTAACTGGGTGCTACATTGGCCTGACAGGACCTACTTTACCCATCAGTGGTTGCTTCTGACTTTATTTCTATGAATATAAGCCCTATTCTAATGGACAAAGCTTTTTCTTTGAATCCAGTAATTCTTTTACAGGAAATAGTCAAATCTTTTAAGTCACAGAACAATTCGGTCTCTTTAAGGTAACTTTGTAAGTCTATGTTATAGTATGCATTTATTACACATTTTAACTCAGAATACAATCTTATTTCCTTCCTTTTCATATTTTTAGGTCACTTACTGTTACATTCATGTTCTACCTATAAATACAAAATGCTCTGGCACCTTGTTGGAGTGGGAGTGGTAGGTATATGAGCTGTGGCCAGCCCTAACATCATAGAAGAGAGGACATTAGAGCTCAGGCTATCAAGATTAAGATGTTTCTCTAGATGGAGAGTGGAAGCAAAGTTAATCTAGGTAGAAGGAAAAGCATGGGAAATAATAAGTAATTCTATCCATTTCATAGAGTTGTTATGAGGATTAAATTAGATAATATCCTTAGACCAGTGGTTCTCAACTGGTAATTTTGCCCCCCGCCCAGGGACATTTAGTAATGCGTCTGGAGATATTTTTATTGTTATGACTAGGGGAGGAGGGGAGGCTGCGACTGGCATCTAGTAGGTAAAGGTCAGGGATGCTGCTTAATATCGTACAATGCACTGGACAGCCCCCCACCACAAAGGCTTTTTTGGACCAAAATATGAAAGGTGCAGAAGCTGAGTATCGCTGACTTAGCCTAATGCCTGGCTTACAGTATGCATTCAGTAAATGTTTCCCAAAAGAGGAGGAGAAGGAAGATCTGGAGGAGGGATGGTGTTGTACAAAGGAGATGAGTTCACTGCAGCTGTTTTCTGTTACGGTGAATGCCAAGCCATCATGACCTGCTGTCATCAAGTGCATTCCCTAATCTCAGCCACCAGCTGTCTATCTACATGGACAATTGGTCATAGGGTGACTAGATAAGAAGTACAAACTGGTGAGCCCTTGAAGAGCAGTCAAGCACCAGACCACAGTGAAGTTTTATAAAAACAGAGAGAGTGATCAAACCTCCCTTTAACTCTAACACACAGCCACCATCCCCCATCCTGTGAACACGTGTCTCAGGCCTGAGAACAACAAATGGCAAGACCCAGTAGCCAAGGCTGCAGTTCATTTGGTCCACCAGCCTTGAAATAGTGAATCATTACAACTAAGATCTGGTGGACCAGACATGTTTTTAAAAGGGACCATAGCACACTATTTAAACAGGTCTTGCATATACAATCTGGGAGGCTTAAAGACTTCTGATGAACTTTCAATCCAAAGGATGGTGTGGCAAAGCTAAAAATGGCTGGGGACAAAAACAGAGAACGCCCTGATGAGTATATAGCATCAGTGATAGTGCAGTCTTGTTCAAACTAAGCTTCAGCTAACCACACTTTGGCATAACGAAATACAGAAGTGAGGCTCTGCCAACAGAGCTTGAGCCGCAAACCAAAGAGCAATCTGCATGTATACATGATGTGGGAAGAACTGCTTGTCAGATGTTGGTTTTTCTCAGCCACAGCCTCACAGGCGGTGGTATCATCTTCAAATTATGAAGGACAATTTGATTCTTTAACTGTCCAGGCATGAGGAGAACTAAGGAAGCATAATGCCCTGTGTCGACAAGTTAATGTCTCAGCAGGGAAGACCAATTAGGAAATGTGTCATTTAGGGTGCCGTCTATACCTCCAGAATCAACTCAAACAATGTCTTTGTTTGAACTGACATCTCAGTAAATGCTGAGGCTCTGGAGTCAGACAGAACTGGGTTTGAATACTAGCACCACTGTTCACTGACTATGTAATCTAGGAAAAGCTATTTAACTTCTCCAAACGCCAATTTCATCAACTCTAGAATGAAGATGATAGCTACTTAGCAGAGTTGCAGTGAGAATTCAATGTAATACTTCAGGTAGAATTCCTACCACCACACCCAGTACAGAGTAACTCTTTGGTAAATACCAGATGCCTGTGGCCATCATCTTATGTTCATATATCATCCCCTACATTTGAGAGCAAAGGACACAGGTCCTATCAAACATATCACATGTTAATAACTGTGAATTGGGGCACCGGGGTCCATACACACTAAAAATAGAACTGTAAACAAAAACTCTGACTCATGAATTTGTTCATGATTCTTCCTAAAAGTGGACATAGCCTTTCTTCAGTTTTAATATATCTATTCGAATGTTTGTCCTTCCATGGTTTTTCTCACATCTGTATTGCCACTATTTTGACAATATATATATATTTCTTTTGAATAATTTCTTCCTCATATATTTGTCTATCTTTGCCATGATACTGGCCAACGATTGTGGCAACCTTCAGATACCTGTCAGCAACAGATGCTGCACTAGGAAAAGTTTGCTATCAGTCACTGCAATTGTTCAGTCTCAGAAACTATAACGAGGAAATAAAACCATCTTTTCCTGAAATTCAGAAGTTAAGCTATCCCAAACACCACACATTAGAATATAAATGCCTCTATTGAACTTTAAGCGACAGTCTGCTCCCAAAATAAGTAATTTGGTAAAATATAAGTCAGTTTCATAGATAGAGGCAGAGGAGGAATAGGTTAGAATACCAGAATGAGAGAAAGGAAGGAAAGGGCGTTAATGTAATTAAATTGGTATTTCCCCGAATTGTTTTGTGACTGGGAACTTATCAGTCTTCATTAGTAAGTGAAAAATGATAAGAAATGTCATGAAAGTTAACATTTTTTGAGGGTTTACTATGTCCCAGGCACTGTTCTAAGTCTTTTACATATATTAAGTCACAGTAATCTTATGAAATGGAAACCACGGCACCCTCGTTTTGCAAGATGAGGAAAAGGAAGGTTAGAGAAGTAAAGTACCAAGATCACACAGCTAGTAAGTGGCAGATCTGGGGTTTAAACTCAAGCAGTATGAATCCAGAGCCTTCCCTTTTAACTTCTACACTTTTAACTTCTAATATCTCTAAATGGAAGTGAAGGAATATTGCCTATCAGACACCATTTAAAATCTAGTCAACAACCCATTTCACAAAATAACATTATGAAATGAAATGATACTGTCATCATATAACAATTTAAATGGTTTTACTTCCAGCCAAAGATTAATGTTGTATTTTAAGGAGAGTAAGGAGAATTTTTTACTTCCCTAGACTTGGACAATCAGCCCACAGAACATTCAGAATTTGGTGATTTAATGATCTTAATGCACAATTTTTTTTCTCCCTAGAGCTTAACATTTTTATCAGAAAGGAAGATGAGATTTTTCTCCGAGTAGTCTAACAACTGTAAAGAGCTGTCTTAAATTTTTCTAATTTTTTATTGCCTTATTCTGTTTAATTCACAAGTTTGTGTTGCCCCTTAAATGAATAAACCATGAACTCAATCTTTTTTCTCATTAGCTCATAAGCACCATCTAGTGAAGAAACAGAATAACTACAGAATGATTCTTCCTGGTGAACAGGATTTCATCTGTACTAATAAAGCCTAAGTTAGCACCATTTTATATCACTGTTCTCAAACAGAAGATTTGTTAAATGCAAACATTACGGCTAAGGTTTAAAATATGTATTTCAAGCTTTCTTGTTTTAAATTTTTAGAAATGAGAATTAGCTTGCTTTGTATTTCCAACTCCACTGGCCTTTCTTCTACTGTTGACTGTATGTCCTTAGACAGCATTTTAAATGGCACATTTTACAGTACCAATAACCCTGGATGGTTTTTGAAATATGTTTTTCCATATCAGCCCATGTTCTGCTTTTTTCCTCCTTCTTTTCATGTATCACATTATGATTTCTTAAATACATTCAGCTAATCATTTATCAAGGACAATCTCTGCCCTCCACGAGCCCATAGTCTAGTAAGTACAGACTTTAGGGAAACAAAGTATTACTGGTGTTATGATAGAGTATAATGTAGTGTAGAATCACTATACTACAATTAATCAATTCTAATCAGAAGGGTCAGAAAGAATTGGCTTCCATTTTGCAATTTCCTCAGAAGGCAAGGAACACATCTTATTCTAACCTATTCTATGCTATAGAATTCTAATCTATTCTAACCAACTCACCACATTAACCAAAGCTCTCCATTACGTCTATAAAATATATTGACTCATACTCACTGCACAGTGAATGCTTAGGGCTAGAAGGCTTTCTAAACACTCATGAACATCTGTTCCTACCAGCTGAGTTGGATGCTTAACAAGAGGCAGTTGGATTTTGTTCCAAAATATGTTTATGCCAGTTTTAGTTGTAGTTACACAATATTAACTACACAACTTAAATAATTACTACATCAATCAATCAAATATAAGTTCGAAAACTGCTGTCCAATTAGGTAGGAGTTAGACAAGTGTAGACGATTGTGGGGAAACAGAACATTCTAGAAGAATTCTGCATTCAAATTGGTTTGAAGATGTTTTTAGATTCTTGCCCTAATTTTTTAAAAAACTTGGAAATCTTAGCTGATACTTATGGGTATATTTTATGCAAGAAAGACAATGCACGGCATTCCTAGGATCTCGAACTTTAAAAGGAAGTAAACATCATAAAAGGATTCATAATCAAGAATAGTATTTTAAAAGTGGCACAGAAGTATAAGAAAGTTGTCAAAGAAGGTAAAATATAACATGAGGTCAAGATTGTGGAACAATAGAACAATAAACTAGGCTCTTTAAATCATATTTAGATAAAAATGAGAGCATGAGAGGTGAAAGTCTTCGAACCATGGTAGCTGATGCCATAATAACAAGGAGCAGAGGCAAAGTTGATCTCCTCGAATCCTATTTTCCATTCTTCTGTGTAAAGTATATTGAACTTCTTTAGCTGGAAAAGGTAGAAGAGAGACTTTATAAAGAACCTCCTAACTTCTCTACAATGTGCCCAAATGGGACTCGTACATACTATACCCAAGTATAAATTCAGAACACACCTTGAGATTGATGACTCTGTCGTCAGCCATCTTTGAAGAATCGGGAAAAATGCTACCAGACTGATCATGGGCAAATATATTCCTTACCTTCCAGAAATGGCAAGAAGTTGATATTGAAAATGATGGATTGGAAATATACTAATTGTCCTCAACAACATTCTAGAACAAATTATTAAAATCTCAGACCATAAGCATCTAAAAAGGGAACAGTGTTGAGTGTGAATCATGATTAGTTCATAGGAAACAAACGTTACCAAAACTAACCCGTAACTATTTTTGTATGTTTATTAAGTTAGTCACTTCCCTATTTCTCTGTATTTTTGGAAAACATTTAACAAAGCTTTTAAAGATACGCTTCTGGACAAAAAGTGAAGAAATGTGAGTTCAATAGATTTATTGCTGTTTGTACTTTAAATGTCCTGATTAACAAATCAAAGTCACTCTCTTGGAGAAGAGTGTGTAGCATGTGTTGTCCTGTTTCGTCCTAAGCCCTACAAAATAAGGAAAATATTTTTCTTCTCAATGAATTCGATGAGAAAATTGATGCCATACTTGCAGGTGACACAAAGTTCACCTGACTCAAGTTCCTGATCCCCAAGGATAGAAAATAGGCCCAGGGACTTCCCTGGTGGTGCAGTGGTTAATAATCCGCCTGCCAATGCAGGGGACATGGGTTCGAGCCCTGGTCCAGGAATATCCCACGTACCGTGGAGCAACTGAGCCCGCGAGCCACAACTACTGAGCCCAAGTGCCACAGCTACTGAAGCCCTCATGCCTAGAGCCCGTGCTCTGCGACAAAGAGAAGCCACTGTAATGAGAAGCCCACACACCACAACAAAGAGTAGCCCCCACTCGCTGCAACTAGAGAAAGCCCACGCACAGCAACAAAGACCCAAACACAGCCGAAAATAAATAAATAAATATTTTTAAAAAAGAAAATAGGCCCAAATAAGTTAAAAAAAAAAAAAAGTAAAGAAGTGTAAATGGGAGAGAAATTAATTATCAGCAGCCTGTGTAAGGAAAGGGTTAAGGATTTAGTTAAGTTCAATATAATAAAAATAAGTGTCAAAGAGGTAATGTGCTCACAGGCTAAATTAATTACAGTAGTTACAGTAGTAGGACCCTAAAAAAGGAGACAGTTTCCATACTGGCTGGTCAATGGTGTCAAATGTTAGAGATGTCCAAGAAAATGAGTTCTGAGGTTTACATTTGGTGATAAGGGCATCATGGTTGACTTTCAAGAGAATAATTTCTGCTAAATAATTAGGGTAGGAACCAACAACAAAGGTTTTTGAGGCCTAAAAAGAGTATGAGCAAAAGTAAACTACCCACTTGAGAGCCTGACTGGTAAAGGAAAGAAAATAGCATTTAAGTAGAGAAGATAAACTAGTATTGGATTAACGTTAAGTTCTCTTGCTTTAGAGAACTTTGCTAATTTTATGCAATTGCGAGCAAAAACCAAAACTATAATTAAAACTGAGAAGCAATATTAGTTTCCTTAGATTATTATACAGCTTCAGCTGTGCTCTGCCCCTAATAATCCATATGGTTTTGTATCTTATTTTAATTTTACATGTATTATATAAATAAGCATATCAGAAAGACTAGTTCTAAGGTAATATAGAGGAACTAGAAAATAGTTTAGCAGAAATATTGGGCTAGTATAAAGAAAGGAGGAGTCTAAACTGTGGATGGAAAGGCAATTTTCTGCAAAAATTTGATCAGCTCTACTGTAAAGAATCAACCTCTACAGGAAACATGGACTAGCATGAAATAAAGAAGTTCAGAAGATAATGGAGAACTCAGATAATAACAAAAAGGAAAGCCAGAAATAGAGGCAGGACAGAGAATCTGCCCAAACCAGACTAGACAACAGCCTTCATAACTTTCCAGTAAAGAAGGAGAAGTAGTTAACACCAGAACCACGATGTGCTTTTGTAGTCGAATTATTTGTAGCCTGTTGTATGGCTATGTATGCATAAGTACATAACAAGATCCACAGCTACAGTATTAGAAAGAAACAAAGAGAGAAAGAGAGAGAGAAAGAAAGAGAAAGGAAGGAAGGAAGGAAGGAAGAGAGGGAGGGAGGGAGGGAGGAAGAAAGAAAAGGAAAACTCAAGAAGGGCCTGCACTTAAAAACAAGTAGTTCATATTCTAGGAGTGATCCTTCTCATGGCACCATGTCAAAATGACAGATTCTGTATTTCTAAAAGGTGAAGAAATCTTTCGGAAAAATTGACTCTGCCAAACACATGCATGATGTTAAGCGAATGTCAAACCGGTACATTAAACTGTACTTCTTTGCTTCTTTGTTTAGAATCCCAAAGAGTTCACAAATTACAAATAGTTCCCAACTTACCAAGAAGTTGTTTTCTAAAAGTTAGTTGGCAAATGGCTTCCCTGGTGGCGCAGTGGTTAAGAATCCGCCTGCCAATGCAGGGGACACAGGTTCGAGCCCTGGTCTGGGAAGATCCCACAGGCCGCGGAGTAACTAAGCCTGTGAACCACAACTACTGAGCCTGCGCTCTAGAGCCCGGGAGCCACGACTACTGAGCCCACGTGCCACAACTACTGAAGCCCGCATGCCTAGAGCCTCTCTGTGCTCCACAACCAGAGAAGCCACTGCAATGAGAAGCCTGCCCACCGCAACAAAGAGTAGCCCTTGCTCACCACAACTAGAGAAAGCCCGCACACAGCAACGAGACCCAACGCAGCCAAAAATAAATAAATAAAATAAATTTATAAGAAAAAAAAGTTAGTTGGCAAATCAGTTCTATGACAGCATAGTACTGTGGTTCAGAGTGGAGCCAGACAGCCCAGGTTCAAATCCTGACTCCACCACCTACGTAATTAATTGAACTCTGAGCTCCCACATCTGTAAAATGGGATACCTACTGAAAGGATTGTTCTGTTGTGATTAATGAGTTATTACATTGAAAATCTTTAGAATCATGCCAGGCACATAGGGAGTATTCAATGAGTTTTAGCTGTTATTATAATTAGCACAGTTGTAGGAACAGAAACACAGTTAAGTAGTTCCTAGAATAGGAGGCTCATAGGGCTGTGGTTAAGGGAAACGACAGGAGAGAAATATGTCACCAGGGGTTTGGTAAATTTCTATACCTTCCCATATGTGTAAGAGGAGACTTCTCTCTGGGTTACATGTCCCAAAGTGTTTAGCAGAATACATTTAAATTCCAAAGAACATGTTAAGCAAAAAATAAATAAATAAAAATGCTTAATTAAATTTAAAAATTCAGTGATCAGATGACAATGGGAAATGCTGTATATTATATCCTTTCTTCTTGGAAATTTACAGCACATATCAGTCCTGTGATTAAAAAGAGAAAACTACCATTGAATTTTGTTTAATCCAGCATTTCTAAACTTCTATAACCATAGAACCTATTTTTCTCTTACCTGCCATTCCCATCACATTTTGGGAAATGCTTCCCCTGGTCAATTACTTCCCAAATATTCTAAATTGAAGAACAAATAGCAGTTATCCCTAAAGAAATAAAACTGGAGGCTTTTGACTCAGAGCCCTCAAAGAATTATAAAAATGCTATTCATAGTGGAATATTGGTTAAATCATGATTGCTCTTCTTTTTTTTTTTTTTTTTTTTGCGGTATGCGGGCCTCTCACTGTTGTGGCCTCTCCCGTTGCGGAGCACAGGCTCCAGACGCGCAGGCCCAGCGGCCATGGCTCACGGGCCCAGCCGCTCCGTGGCATGTGGGATCTTCCCGGACCGGGGCACGAACCCGTGTCCCCTGCATCGGCAGGCGGACTCCCAACCACTGTGCCACCAGGGAAGCCCCATGATTGCTCTTCTTGCTCAACCCATTCAAAGTCAGAACAGCAATGTTAAAATAAAACATAAAGCTCCAATACTTCCTTTTTCTGCTCATATTAGTAAGCCCACTCTAAGCATTTTTTCTGTTCAACTTAATTATTTTAATAATTAAAATATTAATTATTATTAATATAATTTAATGAAGATACTTTAATGAAGATAAATCTGAGAACTGCAAAGTGTATTAAAGCATTATAGTTCTGACTTATTGTGATCATTTCACAGTGTATACAAATATAGAATCATTATGTGGTACACCTGAAACTAATGTTATATGGCAATTATACCTCAATTAAAAAAGCATTATAGTTCTTCCTTCATAAATCCAAAATTGTTTAATTATAAAAGAAAAGGAAGCTTTTAACTATTATTGCATGGAAAAACAAAAATAATTTTTATGGCAGCCCAGTGATGTTTTTACAATGCATGCTAGTACTCATGTCAGCTCTTACTAGTTTTCTTGCTTCTGGGAATGTTTTTATCCATGGGTTAGAATTTAAATGAAGAGGCATTGTAAGGGAGTCCACATTGCTCTAATAAGTCTTAGTTTCAGTGTAGCGCTCTTAGCTTTTATTTCCCCTCTTGAAATATCTCATGGAGCTTTTAGAATGCCATGTGCCTGCTTTCTTGCCCACAACAGTAACGAAACACCCAGTTCAGGCACAAAAATTTCTAAAGTACAGAGGTAAGAGAAGATTTAATTGTTCAGAATCTCAGTTCATTCATTCATTCATTCAACAAATATGTATTGAATATGTTCCAGATGTCAGAATATATGCTAAGTATTGATGATACTACAGTGGGCAAAATTAGACAAGATCTCTATCCCTTTGGAGCTTATAGTTCCAGGAGGTACAAATATAATTACGTATAAAAAAAAGTTGAATTAAAATTTCTCTGAAGAAGAGATATTTGGTTCTATGCGTACATATAACATGAGAACTGATTTAATTGGGGGTTCTGGGACACTTCCCTAAGAAAGTATCAATGGAGTCAAGAGCTGAAGGAAAAGTCATAGTTAACTGGATGGCAAAATCAGGGGAGAGCCTAGCAGGCAGGAGTAAACATGTGGGCAAGGCCCTCTGGCAAGCAAGGGCCTGGTAGCAGTCGCTTTCCTTTAGCCCTTTCTTGGGAAAGGAAACTAACAAACTAATCCTGGCTCAGTAGTGAATGACAAAGAATAATGTTATGTGTCCAGATAGCTGCATGTTCATCATTGGAGATGTAAATTCTTAGCTTAGCGGGAAAATCATTATTTAAATAATGTTGAAGATTCAAGCACCAGGACAGACAGATAAGGAAGATATTCTGGGGTAAGCAGGGTTTCCAAGTGTCTCCCAACTCATGCTGCCTAGAAGAATGACCATTATGCTTCCACAGGAAAAGGGGAAGTGGAGACAATGGAAAGAAATAAGGAATCCAAGGAAGGGGTAGAAAAAGGAACAGTCAGAACTAAGTTAATGCATAGTTTAAAAAAAAAAAAGGGAACCAAGTTTGCTCTTAATGCTTTGTCATAGTTTCTTTCAGTGTTCCACTGCAGTGTAACCAACCACATCCAAACAACAATTTGTTATTTCACAGAATTCTGTTTGTTAGACATTCTGGCAAGGTTCAGCTGGTGGTTCTCCTGCCCCATGGATGTAGCTCATGCAGCTGCCTTCAGCTGGTAAGTCCAAGACAACACCAATCCTCCAAGACTCTCTATAAGTTGCCTCTCGTGATTCAGCCCAGCTTCTTTATATCAAGGCAACAGGCTCCTAGGAGGGAACTTTCAAAAAGGCCAAGCCCCAAGGCACAGGCACTTATCAAGACTCTGTCTGCACGTCACTCGTTAATGCCCCACTGCCCAAAGCAGAGTCAGAGAAGGACTGATCCCCACATGCAAGAATGAGTGCTCTTTGAATTCCTAAAAATGTTGTGTTTCTCTGTATGTGAGCATATACTACACCAAAGCATCACTAAAAATATTTAGCCTTGGGCTTCCCTGGTGGCGCAGTGGTTGAGAGTCCGCCTGCTGATGCAGGGGACACGGGTTCGTGCCCCGGTCCAGGAAGATCCCACATGCCGCGGAGTGGCTGGGCCCATGAGCCATGGCCGCTGAGCCTGCGCGTCCGGAGCCTGTGCTCCGCAACGGGAGAGGCCACAACAGTGAGAGGCCCGTGTACCGCAAAAAAAAAAAAAAAAAAAAAAAAAAAAAAAAAAAATTTAGCCTTCTCTTTTTATCAAATGTTCAAACATTCTCCCCCCACACCCCCACTGTCTGCCACAAAGAAGACAGATTTTACAAGTGTTTTAAATCCCCCATGGCAGTAAATGATGTCCTCTGGAAAAAGGAATCATTCATTAGGAGAATCACTAACTGAATCTACCATTCAATCTGTTTGTAAAAGGTGGTGAAATGTGATTCACCTAATTTTAATATTTGTTAGGAGAAATGGTTGAAGTCATTAAATGAGATGTTTTGATCATCATAACTTCAATGACTTATGTAAGGAACATATTGTGAAAAATCCTAGGAATGTTATTTTTACTTTTGCTTGAAAGCAGCATAAGGAAAGCAAAATTGGCAAATGGCTATTTGTCAAAAAGCTTATGGATAAAATAGGAACCATGACATTATTGAAACAACCAAGCACCCATAATTTAAGAAAAAAAAAAAGTGACTATTTCAACAGTCATGACGCCCAGCCTCCTCCTCACAAATAACCTAGAAAATACTAGTCCTCTAGCACAAGTTTTATTTAAAACATTAATAGCACTCAATAAAAAAACTATATCGTGATCCACATTGGAAGAGAATGACTACCTTTGAATTTTGATTCCGTTAATTTTCACATGCTTTCTCCTCCATTTAAATATTTACCTGTTCCTTCCCTGTGTGCCTAATCATCTCTCATTTATCTTCCAGAACACTTCTCTGCAAATGCTCACCAGAATTTCCTACTCTTCCCCAGGCAATGATTCTCTTCTATAAGCTACCTCCGTAACTTATACTTACAGAGAAGAGGCCAAACCAAGTCAATGGTGGAGGGAACAGAATTCAGAACATTTCAAGTATAAGCAATTTCTCACATCATCTTCTAATCTAGAAAATGTCATTACTGCTACCATTAACTCTTTTTATGGCTTCTTTTACTTTGAATTGCAACTCCTTACTCCACATCCCTTCCAAAAATATCATGCCAATGATTGATTCTTCTCTCCTTTGACATTCCTTACCTCCATATTTGGAATCTACAGTAGTTTGGCTTTCACCCATCTCATGAAATGCTCCTTTGGTCTCTCTCTTCCCAGGGGTTTTCCTCCCCATACCACAGAAGTAAATGGTCCCCCATGCTCAGTGACTCTTCTCACGCTCTGTTCCACCTTGACAAGCCCCTCTCATCCTCAGGCTCAGGTACTCTGGGAACACCTATTACGCTAAGCTCTTCCTTATTGCCCCATGTTCTCCCTTGTAGTCTATTGCAAGTGGTAGCATGAAAATACTAAATCATGGCAGCTTTAAATAGCCGTGATTTAATATCTTCTTTGTTTTGCTCAATTTCCTGCAATTCCATGGGGGGAAAATACCATTCCAGAGGCCCAAAAGCTTATGCATAAAATAGGAACCATAACATTATTGAAACAACCAAGCACTCATAATGTAAGAAAAAAATAGTTAATTGAAAGAAAATATGGTTCTTGTTGTTCCATCTGCCACAGGGTAATTACAGGAAGATTGCGATGCTCTGTTTTCCAATTTCACCAGTTCAAAATTACAATTAATAACATACACAAGGGCTTCCCTGGTGGCACAGTGGTTGGGAGTCCGCCTGCCGATGCAGGGGACACAGGTTCGTGCCCAGATCCAGGAAGATCCCACATGCCGCGTAGCGGCTGGGCCCGTGAGCCATGACCGCTGAGCCTGCGCGTCCAGAGCCTGTGCTCCGCAACGGGAGAGGCCACAACAGTGAGAGGCCCGCGTACCGCAAAAAAAACGAAACAAACAAATAAAAAGTATTTAAATAGTTTCTAATGATGTGGATCTTCCCTTTCATGAGTGCTATCCTTTCCTTCAGCTATTTTTGTTTAACAAACATCAACAGGGTGGATAGTGGACCTGCCGGCTGTCAGCCAGATCTGGGTTTAAGTCCCACTCTACCATATGGCAGAGTGCACTGAAAACCCTCAGGATGTTGATAGGAGGTTGTCTAGCACAAAATGAGCATCATTAACTAATAGCTACTGTTACTATTACCCACTCACTGAGCTACTAAAGTGAACTATAAGGCAGAGTCTTGCTATCTAGAATTTTTTTGTAAAAGCTAAGATAAGCTTCAAGATAATGAGTCCTAAATACTGAATAGAAGTCAATTGTAACACACATAAAAATGCACCCCCTCCCTCCTTCTGCCCTGCATGGTAATATATTTATTAAAATAGCTTAATTTACCAAAAGGTGACACACTCCAGAAGTGTAATAAGCAGGACCAAAAGTGATTCATTATGTAGAAACAGTAACATCTTTCATAGTGACACTGCTATCCAACTATTCAATCTGGGTTCATCACTAAAATCCACCTTTGTTGCTACTTTCACGGACAGTATTCTGGGTGAGACGCATTACAGCAAGGACCAAAGCCAGTATAGGTACTCTGAAATTCTTATGTATACAGTATCCTCATAAGATTTTTTGCCATAGTCTTTAAATGTTCTATTAGTCTCATTTACAATGATCATTCTAATCTTTATGAGACCATGTTTCCAAGTTACTATAATTCTACCCAACACTAATGAAGCAGTTATCCCCAGACACAAGGGTGTGGACCTGAAGTATGCCTAAGCTTCCATGCCCATATATATCCCAATGGGACAAAACCACAGAGCTAACTATAATTTGCAAGAATAAAATTTTCCATGAATCAGTAAAGCCCTGAAAGCTTTCAAAGGCCTTTTCTAGAAGGTGTGATTTCTGAAGCATAGCATTCCAGTAAACTTGGAGAGTAGTGACGAAACATTCTAAAGATAAAGCCATGACATTCTGTTTCATCCCTCTGGGGAAAAAATCATCACCCTGCTGACATAATTCAGAGGAGTTATGTATTTAGTCACACTTTCTCCCATTTCTCTGGAGAGCTTTAGATGTGACCTTTCAGTTCTAACCCTGTGTGTGCAGTAGAGGACTAGAATCGCAAGGTCTGAATAGAATTAACCAGCACAAGACTCTGCTGTACTGGTTTACCCACCGTATTATACTCCGGAATGCGCACTCCCTAACTGGGAGAAAGAAGCAAGAAAAAAACCAAGGCTGGTGGATAGCAACTCACTGGCATTTGAAAAATCAGTTCCAGGAAAGGACTGGTTTAAATCAAAGTTCACAGGCTAAATGTAGTCCTATACCTTACTGTAGAAGTTTCCAAGTTCTGCTTTTCCTACTGTAAACCAAAAACAAAGTAGGAGGATGGGGGAAAAAATGGCCTTATTTCAATTCCTAAATGACTCATTCCATGGGGTTTTACTATCCTGTACATCAGATCACATTGCTGCTGTGTTTTTCATCTTCCCAAATGCAACAGGAAGGAGAATGAGAAAAAGTTTATCAGATATTCCTCTTCCATCTTTATAGTAGAGGAAACAGGAGCACCCTTGGCGCCCTGCTGAGTTCTCACTCCCCTTTTCACTTCTCTCCATTGCGAGGGGAAGGAACTGGCCACCATCACCTCAGGTGTCACCTGCATACCCCAAATCCACATCCCCTCCTCAATTCTTCTCAAAGTCCATGACAACCACTTCTGGTCCCTGCCAGTCCACTGCTGCCACATGGACTTCCCCCTGAACTCACCAGCACCCTCTCCATTCCAGTGCCTTCATGTCTTTGTTACTCACAGTGACCAAGACAATGCAGCCCAAGCACCCAGTTCTCTGAAGAAGTTGGTCTGTGAGTGAAATTTGAAATATCCAGGGGCAAACTGGACTCCATATCATTTAAGCAATCTTTCCATTAGTATTATTCTTCACAGATGGCTTTTGCAAAGAACTGATAAGCAGAGCTCAAGGCTGTAATCTTTGGCAAGAATATGAAGTACAAATATTTCATATAGAACAAGGCAGTCATATGTTTTGACAATCAACATGACTGAGATCCAATATGGTTTTCCACTCTTCCCCCCAATGAATTATCTACTATGATCCAACTGTTTTTTCCTACCACTATCTTAATCATTATATGTAACAGTTTCAAATATTGGTCATTCTAATTACTGTCTCATCATCTATATCACTATTTTACCAGCATCCGAAAGATCTGCATCCAGACTTACAGTATATACCATGTTAAATGTCTATAATTACTTAAATAGTGAAGAAAATAGTTCAATTCCTCAGCCCAATACATAAATCTAAGAAATAAGAGTTTAAGAACAGCAATCTTGAGTGCTTTGAAATTCAAATGTTACTATTTTTGCTGCCTTAGTAAATCAACACTTCAAAAATTTCACTTAAAAAAGTTTTTTTTTTTCCTCGTTAATTAACCTAATTCTTCTTTCCCTTGAGAATCTAAAGAGCAGCTGGATTATGAAAGTTGCTGCCACTGGAGTGAAGTTTTGGGTTTGGGTTTGTTTTTGTTTTTTACATTCTGCCCCAGTAATATTTGTTGGCAAAGACTCTCAAAAACTGGCAAGAGCTATAAATTAGATATCTGAACTATTCTCCCCTATCTATACAAAAGAGCTGTCCAACTTTCCAGTACTAAAATGCCTTAATTAAAAAGACTTATGCCTTAGGGGACTAGAAAATTTACCTCTAAGTCAGATGAACATATGGGTTATAAGTTATTAATTATACAAACTAAGGCTTTGGGATCAGATAAATTGAATTAAACCCTAAAGCTAAATGATACATAATATATCCCATATTTGTGTTGGATAGGAAAACAGTAAAATCTGAAAGTTAGGGTAATGACTTAAATGGAATCAGAAAGGCCAAGGCCCACCTTCCAGATTCATTACCAAATACTTAAATGATATTCACTGGCTCAGGAAAAACTGAAAGTCTACTGCATGAACAGATTAGTCCTCTCTATTAGTCTCTCTATTACAACCCTAGAAAGAAGAGTATGTAGAATGATAAAGAGATTTATGTATCAGAAAACTGTCCAAGGTTAGATAGATAAATCAATAGATAGATAGATAGAATGTATAAAAACTTATACATTTACTATATACTATTCCTTAGTTGGATGCGTAACTTAAACACAAACTCCCAAATTAAGACAAACATGAGAAAATAAAGGATGGTTAATAAGGGCAAAAAGACAAATCAATGTTAGCACTTTACTGCCTTTTTTTTTTTTTTGGTAACAGATTGTAGGGTATAATGGATTTTTAAAAAATTATTTCTAGGGCTTCCCTGGTGGCGCAGTGGTTGAGAGTCTGCCTGCCGATGCAGGGGACACGGGTTCGTGCCCCGGTCCAGGAGGATCCCACATGCCGTGGAGTGGCTGGGCCCGTGAGCCATGGCCGCTGAGCCTGAGCGTCCGGAGCCTGTGCTCCACAACGGGAGAGGCCACAACAGTGAGAGGCCCGCGTACCGCAAAAAAAAAAAAAAAAAAAATTATTTCTAGTTGAATTTCAAAAAGACATAGCGAACAACAGATCAATACAGAATAAAAATAAGTCATTATTTACCAGTTATATGACTTATCAGAAAGGGAGGAATAATAAAATAAGATGAACAAAAATTATTTTTGTTGCTTTTAGACCTCACCATAATTAATAACCCAAGATCAACAATCTTTTGGAGTATTACTTTAAGAAATTAAATATCTAAAAATCCCTTAAATCACTTAAATAAAGTAAAATAAAACCAACCAGAGCATGAATTTTCAATTCAATTAACACAACTGAATGACAAAGGATTAGCAAGTACCAAAGAAATGAGATCATCCTAAATTTTTAAAATATAGAAAAATATTTACTATAAATGATGGAAATAAATCAAAGTATAATTATTTTAATTTAAATTGAATGCAGGAATTATCTCAAAAAAAAAAAAAATCCAAGTTGCTGCTTCCCAGATATACCTACAACTACTTTGAGAAAAGGAAAAGGGCATGACTCAAGATACTATTTACTTTCTTCTAATAGAACTTTCATGATATAATTCAGTCTTGAGGTTACAAATGACCTGAGATCCATTAACAAATTGCATTTACCACTTAAAAATTAAAAAGGACTCTTTCCTGATTTAAAACACATGCACACACAAACAGATCTTAATCTCAGGCACAGCAAGAAAGAAACTGATTACTAAACCAACAAATACTATGAGTTTTCAACTCAATAAACATGAGTATTATAGTAAAAAATTTCACACCAGTTATTTCTTTTTCTGATTTAGAGATACTTTTTACATGTTAATAATTGTTTCAAGAAACTTAATGCCAAATTAATTATATATAGAGAGAGAGATATTCCAAATATTCTTCACACATTCAACCTATACAGAGATTTTGGCATAATGGCAAAGTCACGAAGAAAATCTACACTTTTACTGCAAAAGACATAATCTTTACTGGTGCTAAAAAGACATAATCTTTACTGGCGCTTAAACAAAGAGGTAGCTAAAAACTGCCACCATTTCTCTCAAATGTTATCATTTACATAACACCTTAAAACACACTCTGATTTGGGAAAAAAATTATTCTTCCAAGCAGTTAAGACAGATTAATCTCATCTATTTCATGGTAGCAAAATCTTCCTCAGATATTAATAACAGGCAGAATTACTTGAGTTTAGCCTTTCGTCACCAGAGACAATTGCTACATCACTATGCAAACATGGTGAACTCATTTTATTAGTCAAATAGTTGAATTCCATTCAAGTGCACTTAACACAGTACTACACATTATAAATTGATTGAAATTAGAGAGATCTCCAATTGGAAATGGGGTTTAAAAAATACAATTAATGCTGATTTCAAATTACATGTTTCATTGGTGTTCTAATGAAACATACCAAGCAAATGATTTGTTTCGAGCATCTCTGAAAGATTATCTAGTCCTTTAATGTATTAAAATAGAAGTGAGAAAATACACCCCTGAAATATAGAATCAGAAGTACAGTTTGAAAAATTGAAACTGATGTGATATGTTTAATTCAGATTATGGTTAAATGGTAAGAGGACAGCTCAAGAGTTGATGAAAGTTTCAAATTAGTCACATTTGTTGAAAACACATAAATGCAGGTGGCTGTAATGTTTACACTGAGTCAGATTTTTTCAAATCTATGTATAATGTAAGTCCTAAAAAATTCATAAAGACTAATTTCTTAAAACACTGCTGACTGTTGAGGAAAATCCAAATGGATTACATCTAAAATGACGCTGTTCCTTCTCCTTGTGTAAAATACTTTTGGAATTCATAACACAAAAACTATGCACAGGAAGACATTTAGACTTGTCAATCCTTTTTTTAAAATTGAGGGATTGTTGCTCTTGAAAATTTTCCCTGTATTTGCTTTGCTTTCTTCAGAGTCTTCCTTTTCTTTCAAGAGCTCTGATATAGATGTGTATCAGTTGTATATGTTAATAACTTATTTGCCTGTTCCCACAAGTGAAGAGGTGGCTTTGTTAGACAACAGCTTGATCTTTATGTTTTACTTCTGGTAGGATTCTCTAACTTTCGCCTGAAGGGCATCACACGTCTTCTTGGCATCGCCTAGAAGCATGGCTGTGTTAGGTTTGTAGAAGATTGGATTGTCCACTGCAGCATAGCCAACACCTAAGGACCTCTTCATAACAATGACCTAAGAACCAAAGATTAAGTGAGATGGTGTATTTAACAGACCTGGCCAGGACTTGTTCTGCAAACAAACATTGCCCTGCCCTGACTTTGAACAAAGCAGGTACCACTACTAATTCTTTACTACAAAGACTTAAAATACACAAGGAGTAGTTTTAAATGCATGTTTACTCTGTATTAACTTTAATTATTTAAATGTGCCCATACTCTTATATCCATTAGAGAAAAGGTCATGTTAACAACAGTGTACCTCCAAGTGATAAGTGATTTTTTTTCTCAGTGCTTTTCTCTATAAAGACTATGTATAACATTTTCTAGTCAGAAAAATAAGCATCTTTCTCTGAATGGGCTAAAGAGAACAAATTTAGTGCATAAGCTTCTACTACCCATCCTAAGATAAATGTAGTTGAGTGGGAAAATGGTATGATTCTTAGTCCATTGCTTTAAAGTAAAGGATATGAGACAGAAAGGATATAAGACAAGAACCCAAAGAGCAATCTAGTGTGTCACAGAACAGAGCTAATTACTAATAGAATGCTTCCACGAAGAAAAATGAAGGGGTAAGTCCATCCATCTCTAATACTGATGTGTTCTAGACATTTACAATTAATGTTAATTAATTAATTAATGGATGTTGCTGTCCTGTTGAATATCAAGTCAATTCTTCATGAAATGAAAAGCCTTTCTATGGTCTTTTAGGACACGCATTCTATTCAAAAATGGAAGCAGAGCAAATTTATTCATGTTCCATATACCATTGATACAGTAATGTACCCTACAAACTCAAATACTGGTGATCGATGCAACTGTCCATATACACATGAACAAGTGCATGTCGTATCTACTCACTCACCACAAATACTATGTTTAAAACTCACACATTTACAAAAAAGAGAGACAAATTAAAGGGAAAATATACGTTACGTTATAATGATTCTTAAAATGCAGATATGACTTGAGAGTGTAAAGAGACTTGCCCAGTCGGGGCAGAGGAAAATTTATAAGCGTTTGCATTCTCTACAATCTAGCAATTAGCTTTTTCAGAAGTAATGTGCTGTGAGCAGGGCTTGCTTCCTTCCATGTTATAATCTGGTTTTCTAAATCACCCTTCTTCTGTACACTCCATAACATACAAATTCCCTTTCAAAAAACTTAAATGAAAAAATGTGCTCATCTTCGTATGTGAACGCGATGATACTGACTCACTGTCCTGGAGGGAAGCCATCTGCTTCACTGGACTCGGCCTGGAATTCAGCCAGACTCATCCCAAAAGCTCACAGGTCCTTTTTCAGCTGTAGTTACAGATTGTGTTAATCCATCCAGATAATCTCTTTTAGTTCTAATCGAGATCAGGGCATTCACTCAGGTTCTCTGGTGACCACAGAACAGACAGAAGCTGGATATAGACAGCTGGACCCTAAATCTACTCTAACTCCTGAGCCTCCTAAAAGGCATCATCATTTCTCATCAAGTGACCAAGGAAAGTTCTGTGTATGTGTTTTAAGAGACCTTTAATTATCAGAATGAAACACAAGTCTGAAACTTTACCTGCTTTGATTTCCAGACCTCGAGGACTGGCATGCCTGCAATAATAGAGTTGGGGTCTTCTTGAGCCGCTGAATTAACAGTGTCATTAGCTCCAATTACAAGGACCAAATCAGTGTCTACATAATAAAAGAAAATATAAAAATTAAAAGGGTCACTTTTACTTTCAGGCAAATTATGGTGACCTGACTTTATAACAACAACAACAGAAGCTAAAATTTACAGGACCAACATTTGTGCTAGGTATTGTACAAAGAGCTTTATCAGAGAGGTTCAGTAACTTAGCCAATGTCACACAGCTTAAAAGCAATAGGTCCTGCATCTGAACCTGAGCACCCTGACTGGAGCTTGCATTATTATGCTTTCCCTCCCCTCAATGGATCTACCTAATCTGACTGTATAGCTCTTTTATGATCCCAAAATGATCTTGCCGGTAACATTAAAGACCTGCACTCCCATAAATGGGTGCTGAATTTTGTCAAAAGCTTTTTCTGCATCTATTGAGATGATCATATGGTTTTTCTCCTTCAATTTGTTAATATGGTGTACCACACTGACTGATTTGCGTATATTGAAGAATCCTTGCATTCCTGGGATAAATCCCACTTGATCATGCTGTATGATCCTTTTAATGTGTTGTCGGATTCTGTTTGCTAGTATTTTATTGAGGATTTTTGCATCTATGTTCATCGGTGATATTGGTCTGTAGTTTTCTTTCTTTGTGACATGGATAAAGAAGATGTGGCATATATATACAATGGAATATTACTCAGGCATAAAAAGAAATGAAATTGAGTTATTTGTAGGGAGGTGGATGGACCTAGAGCCTGTCATATAGAGTGAAGTAAGTCAGAAAGAGAAAAACAAATACCGTATGCTAACACGTATATATGAAATCTGAAGGAAAAAAATGGTTCTGAAGAACCTAGGGGCAGGACAGGAATAAACATGCAGATGTAGAGAATGCACTTGAGGACACAGGGAGTGGGAAAGGTAAGCTGGGACGAGGTGAAAGAGGGGCATGGACATATATACACTACCAAACGTAAGATAGATAGCTAGTGGGAAGCAGCCACATAGCACAGAGAGATCAGATCAGTGCTTTGTGACCACCTAGAGGGGTGGGATAGGGAGGGTGGGAGGGAGACGCAAGAGGGAGGAGATATGGGGATATATGTATATGTATAGCTGATCCACTTTGTTATACAGCAGAAACTAACACAACATTGTAAAGCAATTATACTCCAATAAAGATGTTAAAAAAAAAAGATCTGCATTCCATTTTCAACTTTTAAAATGACTACTTAATATGCAATTCAATGTCTAAAAGAAAATGGTCTAAGAGTCTGTACTATATTAAAGCTGTGTCCATAATTCCTGGAACTGGCAGGTTTCACACATAATTTAGCAACAGTGAAATCTGAAAGGGGGCATAAAATTAAAATGGTCTAAATTCCCTCTTTAAGGATCGTAATATAAGGTACCTTAGAACTCTGCCAAAAATGCCATGTGAATCTAGACATACACACAATTTCATTATTTTTCTCTAATAAACAGTACTTTTTAAGTTTACAGTGGATACGTGCCAGAGGGAACTGGTTTAATTTTAACAAACATGATCTTGGGCCAAATGTCATTAGCATTCAACATCCACCCAGTGACAGCCACAAAGTCCAACACCTTATCTAGTGAAGTCCTAGTACTTTAAAGAAAACAGAAAACTACGTACTGACCACGAGTTGGTACAACTGAAAACCAGTAAAATCTCAGACACTGGCAAGAATCAGACACTAAATCATCAGCAGAAGCAATTTCATAAATGAGGAACCTGAGGTTGAGTACCTAGTTCAAGGCCACAAGCAAATGAGACTCAGGACCTGGATTCCAAAGCCAGGTCTGTTCCAAATCCCTCTGCAATGCAGTCCACTGCACTGCCTTCCAAGATTTTCACCATCCTTCAGATCTCCTCAGAGGGAGAAAATGACCCATGCTGCTTACAAACCTGTTGCACCTTTTTCAGTACTGTCTTTTGCTTATTTAATTTCAACTGCATCCTTACTAGGAGCAGGTTACTCTTCATCTGACTAGTAGGTCTTCAAGTAATCCCACAATTTATGCCCTAAGACTGGCATCACTCTATTCATCTAAGAACACCTAAACTTCACCATTATCCCCATCACTTACCTGGGAAATCATGGTTGATCTCATCCATCTCCAACACAATATCATACGGCACCCCAGCCTCAGCCAGCAGCACATTAAGCTGACCAGGCATCCGGCCTGCAACTGGGTGAATTCCAAACCTAGACGTGAAACAAATGAACAGCTGGCCTTACTTGATGGGCCGAAACGTACAGAGACCCCAATATCACCTCCGAATCTGCACACTTTGTTCTTGGCATCTCTGCTTCTCCTGGTACTATCTGATCTCTACAAGCAGGAATAGAATCCGTCTAGATATACGGTCAATCTACAAATAGTAAGGTTTGGAGATTCAAGATCTCAGTATATACAAACTGTAACTCCTCTCAAAAAAATAAGTGTGACTTTAGAACCTGACTCTTCCATATATGTTCTAAGTTCAATGAACTCCCAACAACATTAATAATATCACCTTACATTTAATAAGCATTATGTTCTCTCACGATACTTTATAATTTTTGAATCTTTTTGAAGTCAGCCTGGAATTAAACGTTTGCCATGAAAAACACTTTCATGCACGTAAGTTAAAGGCCTACTTTCAGCGAGTAATATGCAGCATTGCTCCACATCACAGAAGAAATGTGATAGTAACACACTGGAGTGTTTGAAAGGCAGAGTAATACACAAATCAGATATCTGCTCTTTTATTAAGGCCAAAGAAACCGAAGCATCAGGCAATTTCGTTCAACCACAGCCATAATGGGATCCCTGAAGTCATGTAATCCAACCTCTTGCCCACAGTATTGATCTCTGTCTCCCCAGCACTGGGCACAGTCCATAGCACACAGGAAGGACCAAATAAAAAGTGAGTGAGTGAATGAATGAATGAATCCAGTGAAGAAATGCATTTTATACTACCTCTAGGCAGGGATCCATCCAACCTCAGCTTAAATACCTTCAGTGACAGAAACTAACTCCATTCTAGCTCTATTCCATTACTAGAAAATCCCAATAACTATATATATATAGTTATATATATAACTATATATATATAGTTATATATATAGTTACATACATAGCACACACGCTCATCATATTAAACCAAAAAGAACCCCCAACTCATTGCTTTCCAAGGTCTGTAGTCTGAGGGTCTACTCCCTCTTTCACATGTGGATTCCTCTGAGCTAACCTAGGATGCCTATTAAGCAAAACATCTTCAATTCTTTCAACTGTTCAATGACTGACAGGACTTCTAGACTCACTGCTGTCCTAGTCACCTGTTCCTATATTGTCACTGTCCAGCTCAAATTTCAGTCCCCCACCGTAAATACAATATGCTGGATGTGATCTAGATGCACAAGGCACAGCAAGAAAGTCATACCCTCAGGCCCCTTTCAGAAGCCTAGGTCTGTAACAGCTCCCACACCACACTGCTGGTTTTTATCACTGACAGTTAATGTAAGATGCCCTATTGGAACTCTACTCAGTGCTCTGTGGGGACATAATTGGGAAAGAAATCCAAGGAAGAGGGGATATATGTATACGTGTGGCTGACTCACTTTGCTGTGCGGCAGAAACTAACACACCATTGTAAAGGAGTTGTACTCCAAAAAAAAAAAAAGATGCCCGGTTACTTTTCACAGGAACTGCTGCCAAGCCAGACCTCCCCACTCGTAACACAGTGCGTTAGGAACAGATTAAAAAAGCATAGGAATTGACCCCTCCCAAAGGCAGACCTGAAAAGAGCTATAAAATGGCTGTTTATATTGTCCAAATAACTGATATATGGTTTTCTACATCTTTGAATGAAGTTAATGAAGATAATCTGATAATGAAGAGCCTGAATTACTGGGGAGCTTGTAATTGGAAAACAAGATATCAAATGATAGGTTCTCTTTAATCAATTTATTTTTTTATTTATTTTTGGCCACATTGGGTCTTCGTTGCTACGTGTGGGCTTTCTCTAGTTGCGGCGAGCTGGGGCTACTACTCTTCATTGCGGCGTGCGGGCTTCTCATTGCAGTGGCTACTCTTGTTGCGGAGCACGGGCTCTAGGCACAAGGGCTTCAGTAAATGCAGCACGTGGGCTCAGTAACTGTGGCACGCAGGCCCTAGAGAGCACAGGCTTCAGTAACTGTGGTGCCTGGGCTCAGTAGTTGCGGCTCGCGGGCTCTAGAGCACAGGCTCAGTAGTTGTGGTGCACAGGCTTAGTTGCTCCACGGCATGTGGGATCTTCCCGGACCAGGGATCAAACCCGTGTCCCTTGCACTGGTACGCAGATTCTTAACCACTGCACCATCAGGGAAGTCCCTCAAATTCTCTTTTATATAATCTTCATTCTGGGACCGCTGAAAGTTCCTAAATAATCAACTTATGTTTAAAAAACCAGAAACTCAGGGCTAAAAGGAAACAAAACAGTTATCTCTAGGTGGTTGTACAACAGATAATCATTTTACTTCTCCTCTATTTAAAAATGTTTTTCAAATTTTCTATGAGAATGAACAATTTTATGGTGGGAAAAAATTAACTTCATTTAAAATAAATTAATACTTCATGCTTTTATATTGTGATATAATTTACAAATTTCTTATATATTATTTCATTCTATCCCTAATCATCTTTAATAATCTCCAACAAGAATTAGAATTTAGAGCAGCTGATTCAAATCCAGGACTTAGTTAAATAAACTGGGCTTTAGAGCTACATTCCTGTACCTTAAAAAAAGAAGAGAGCAAGAATATATGTAAGAGGGGCTGCTGGCATATATTTTGGCACAATGACTAATACTGACTCTTTGAGATGTGCTATACAACTTGCACAACTTTTTTAGTATAGCTAACCTGTAAGTCAAACTCGGGTCTTTCTGCCTCAAGAGTCTTTTCACTACTATACAATATAGGCAGTATAGTCAAGCATTTAAGAGGTATTTTTGTTTAGTTAGTAGCTCAAGTTAACTAGTTACATGATGTTCAGTAAGTTACTTAATAGCTCCCTCTCTCTCAATTTTCCCATAGAGTACTAACCAGATGTTATTACAAGCCCACATCATGCCAAGGGCTATATTAAACTCTGTAGAAGAGGTTTGAGAAATACCTATTTATCTCTGCTTGAATGGGTGAAATAAGGAATTCTAAGAATCCAATTTACAGTGTTGAGAAAAACTGAGCACCCAGAAAGTTTCAAACAATACTATAAGCTATAAATTTTTTTAATTTAATTAAGTATTTGCATGGACATAGGAGAAAAAAATGTCTCTTAGTACACAAAGTACCTGCAACAATGCAAAACATTTACCAGCACCTCTTAAATGATGGGGAAGTAGGTTCTGAAAAATTACTAGGGGTAGGAGGTAGAATGAACTGTATAGAATGGACCATTAATAATCTAAGACTTTTTAAAATTTTTTATTGGAGCATAGTTGATTTACAATGTTGTGTTAGTTTCTGCTGTACAGCAAAGTGAATCAGTTATACATATACATATATCCACTCTTTTTTATTTATTTATTTATTTATATTTATTTTTGGCTGTGTTGGGTCTTCGTTGCTGCGTGCAGGCTTTCTCTAGTTGCGGTGAGTGGGAGCTACTCTTCGTTGCAGTGTGCAGGCTTCTCATTGCAGAAGCTTCTCTTGTTGCCGAGCACGGGCTCTAGGTGCGTGGGCTTCAGTAGTTGTGGCACACGGGCTCAGCAGTTGTGGCTCACGGGCTCTAGAGCACAGGCTCAGTAGTTCTGGCGCACGGGCTTAGCTGCTCTGTGGCATGTGGGATCTTCCTGGACCAGGGCTCGAACCTGTGTCCCCTGCACTGGCAGGCAGGTTCTTAACCACTGTGCCACCAGGGAAGTCCCTCCACTCTTTTTTAGATTCTTTCCACAAACAGGCCATTACAGAGTACTGAGTAGAGTTCCCTGTGCTATACAGTAGGTCCTTATTAGTTATCTATTTTCTATATAGTGGTGTGTATATGTAAGACTCTTTTAAAAGGCATTTAGCATCTCTTCCCTCAGTGGGCTACCTACAGTTTTTTTTTTTTTATTGAAGTATAGTTGATTTACTACTTTATTTTGGTGAGAATAAAATTAATAAATAAATAAAATTAATCATTTTTTGGAAATGTAACAGTTCAACAGTTGAGTAAAAATTTTTAAATGTTCTCTAAAACCAAGATTTTTTTTTTTGGCTAGACACTGCTATCCTATTGTCATTGTCTGTTCCAAACCAGGGTTTTTAATCACTCCTGAAAACAAAAGAAATGAGGCAAAATACTGACAATTCATGTTCATACTCTCCATGTAGTTAACACAAACTATATTCAGCACGACTGCAGCTATTTTCAAACTGCCTCAAGCATTTGAGGAAAATGCTTTTTTGGAAAGAAAGCATTTCCAAAATGTTACACAGACTCTTGAGTTGAGATGTCTACTTTAAAATTTTAATACCTCTACAATGGCAATAAGATAAAACATTTGAAAAAAAAATTTCTCCAGGCACCAAACTATATGCTCATTAAATGGGAGTTATTAATACTAACCCTCAATCCTGAACATGAATGTCATTTTAATATTTTAACAATAATATAGAATTTTAAGCATGAATATAAAATATAGAGAGAAAAATGCAGTATATTGAAATAACCAAAATATACTCCTAAGCCTGCTGATTACATGAATGTAGAAAAAGAAAAGGCATGACGAATGAAGTTTCAGAGGTGCTTGATTTTGTAAACAAGCATCACAGTCTCTAGTTCAGGACTTTTAAACCTTTCTTCCATGATGGGGAGGGATGAACAATCCCTTAGGTTCACAGGAAATAACAGAAGCAGTAAGAAAAAGACAATAACAAACTCAGAGAAGGTAAAGCTCACTTACATGTAATAAACAATTGAATTGTAAAAAAGAGGAAAGACTGAATTTGTGTAATCCTTACAAAAAGTGAGAAAGAAGGCAGAGCACAAAGCAAACTAAATGCGCATGAAAGAATGACACGGACCTGGGTCTTTAAAGGCACGTATGACACTAAGGTGTATAAAGAAAGTAATTTGAACATCAAAATAAATAAGGATAGGGCTTCCCTGGTGGCGCAGTGGTTGAGAGTCCGCCTGCCGATGCAGGGGACGCGGGTTCGTGCCCCGGTCCGGGAAGATCCCACATGCTGCGGAGCGGCTGGGCCCCTGAGCCATGGACGCTGAGCCTGCGCGTCCGGAGCCTGTGCTCTGCAACGGGAGGGGCCACAGCAGTGAGAGGCCCACGTACCGCCATAAATAAATAAATTTAAAATAAATAAATAAGGATAGTCATGGATTATAACCCACTATGGAAAGTGGGAATTCATGAGTCAAGACTGATAACAGATTCATAAGTCAATAAGGAAAGGATGAAAGGAAGGAAGGGAGGGTGGGAACACTCTCCCCTATAGTGGTAGACCATCAACTGATAAATGTAGTGGGGTTATAAGACCACCATTTTGCCACCATCATAATAAAGTTTGGTTCAGATAAAAATCAGCAGCAGCACATGCTCAGTCTAAGGAGTAAAGCTTGAATGAGGAGCAGGATTTTGCAAGGTCTTAAAGAGAGCGCAACAGAGAAAGAAAACAAAAATCAGTAAAGACTTTCAGTGCTTTCTCTGACAGCTACTTTATTGAAATTGATCAATAATAAGTAGTTGTTAGAATGTCTGGATACTTTGCTCAATGGGCATTTGGTTAAGTGGGCAGAGTCTGTATTTCTTTTTCTCCCCAGCTAACAGTTCCTTATAATACCTAATAAAATAAATTACCAAGATTAACAAACCAAATCTCAGCCAAGAAGAACTTAAATTGAAACTAATTTTTTATGTATTTTAAGGCACTGTTGGGTATACACAAAGTATTTGGTGTACAGAATATTTTAACTTTATGTTCTTTAAATATCAAGTGGGGGCAACAGCCAGCTCTACCCACCACGAGCCCCTCCCATCAGGAAACTGGCACAAGCCTCTTAGAGAGCCTCATCCACCAGAGGGCAGACAGCAGAAGCAAGAAGAACTACAATCCTGCAGCCTGTGGAACAAAAACCACATTCACAGAAAGAGAGACAAGATGAAAAGGCAGAGGGCTATGGACCAGATGAAGGAACAAGATAAAACCCCAGAAAAACAACTAAATGAAGTGGAGAAAGGCAACCTTCCAGAAAAAGAATTCAGAATAATGATAGTGAAGATGATCCAGGACCTGGGAAAAAGAATGGAGGCAAAGATCGAGAAGATGCAAGAAATGTTTAACAAAGACCTAGAAGAATTAAAGAACAAGCAAACAGAGATGAACAGCACAATAACTGAAATGAAAACTACACTAAAAGGAATCAGTGGCAGAATAACTGAGGCAGAAGAATGGATAAGTGACCTGGAAGACAGAATGGTGGAATTCACTGCTGTGGAACAGAATAAAGAAAAAAGAATGAAAAGAAATGAAGACAGCCTAAGACACCTCTGGGACAACATTAAACGCAACAACATTTGCATTATGGGGGTCCCAGAAGGAGAAGAGAGACAGAAAGGACCTGAGAAAATATTTGAAGAGATTATAATCGAAAACTTTCCTAACATGGGAAAGGAACTAGCCACCCAAGTCCAGGAAGCACAGAGAGTTCCATATAGGATAAACCCAAGGAGAAACATGCCAAGACACATAGTAATCAAATTGGCAAAAATTAAAGACAAAGAAAAATTATTGAAAGCAGCAAGGGAAGAACGACAAATAACATACAAGGGAACTCTCATAAGGTTAACAGCTGATTTCTCAGCAGAAACTCTACAAGCCAGAAGGGAGTGGCAGGACATATTTAAAGTGATGAAAGGGAAGAACCTACAACCAAGATTACTCTACCCATCAAGGATCTCATTCAGATTCGAGGGAGAAATCAAAAGCTTTACAGACAAGCAAAAGCTAAGAGAATTCAGCACCACCAAACCAGCTCTACAACAAATGCTAAAGGAACTTCTCTAAGTGGGAAACACAAGAGAAGAAAAGGACCTACAAAAACAAACACAAAACAATTAAATATCAAGTGGAAGAACTAAAGGCACAAAGAATGTGCCCCATCAAAGGCAGAGATTCTATAATTAAATTCAGGGACCCTCATGTGTCATTATTTTTTAATAATGATGAAACAAAATAATTTCCAAAAGAACACATCTTAAAATCAAAAATTTTAGTTTGAAAAGGTCATTTCACTTATGGAGGTTCTTAGTAATATAGTTAACATATCAAATTGCATTAATCAGCTGATTTGTATTCAAAGTTAATGCCATTCTGTATTTCAACTGTCAATTTCAAGTCAACATTCAAAATTAATGCAGGGTTGCTTTCGCACATCAGGAAAAGGTACTCTATCTTCTACCACTGACTAGATCCAATGATAAAACTAAATAACTAGATTTAGTTCAGGGAGTTGCGGCTTAAAAGGATCAGAGGGCACTTGGATAAGTTTCCAGAGAAACACAAAATACCTAACAACTTAGAAAATAACATGCTCTAAGTGAAAAAAGATAAATTGGCTAGAAAAAGAAAGGCAAAACTGATTTTCAAGCAGACCAAATAAAACAGAAGTTGACCAAATATTCCTCATTTTCATTAAACAGAAGAAAAGAAAACAGTCTTCAAATGCAAGAGAAAGAGTTGCAATTAACTTAAAAAAAATACTTTCTGTCAACAATTAGAACAAATCTCCTAGTTAGGGAAAGTTTCAGGCTTTTCTGTGGATCAGGCAGAGACAGGTTCATTCATCTGAGCTGACATACAAACCACCAATTCAGTACAAAATGGATTCAAGGGGATTTGACAAATAAATGTAAAGGATGGTTGGCTGGCAGTGGACATAGTCAAGGCAGTTATGATAGCTGAGACAGCTCTTCATTCATGGGAGGAGGAGGAGGGATAAAAACTACTAGTAAGAGAGAGCAGCAGCTTTGGTGGAACTGAGGATTCCCAGAACAGCTGCAAGACATTGCTCTACCTCAGTCCTATACTACTAACTGCAATGAATGTGCTCTTTTGAGATCTTCATAGTAAATCTTGGACACCAAAAATTTCTCCTAGGGCTTCCCTGGTGGCGCAGTGGTTGAGAGTCCGCCTGCTGATGCAGGGGACGCGGGTTCGTGCCCCGGTCCGGGAAGATCCCACATGCCGCGGAGCGGCTGGTCCCGTGAGCCACGGCCACTGAGCCTGCGTGTTCGGAGCCTGTGCTCCGCAACGGGAGAGGCCACAGCGGTGAGAGGCCCGCGTACCGCAAAAAATAAATAAATAAATAAAATTTTTTAAAAAAATTTCTCCTAATTTCCCAATCCTTCTGAGCATCAATAAGTGCTTCCTGTTTCCCCCAGGTCCCTTCCTCTCCCCAAAACCTGACTGGTGAGGCTTAAGAAAGACTAAGAGTCACCGTGCTAACATGACATTTAAGGTCTGTACTAGCTTCCTATTGCTGATATAGCAAATCACCACAATTGTAGTAGCTTAAAACAACACAAATTGATTATAGAGGTCTGACATCCAAAATCAGTTTCTCTGTGCTAAAAAATCAAGGTGTTGGCAGGGCTGCGCTTCTCAGAGGCTCTAGGAGAAAATCCGTCCCTTGTCTTTTCCAGCTTCTGGAGGCCCCCATTCCGTGGCTTGAGGCTACATCACTCTGACTTCTGCTTCCATTGTCACACCTCCTTCTCTGATTCTGACCCTCCTTCCTCGCTCTTGTAAGAACCCTAGTGATTACATGGGCCCACCCAAATAATTCAGAATCATCTCTCCAGCTCAGAATCTTCACTGAATCTACAAAGTTTCTTTTGCCATATAAGGTAACATATTCACAGGTTTGGGGGTTTCGGAGGTGGGTATCTTAAGGGCCATTATTCAGCCTACCACAAACTCCCTTTCTAGTCCTAAAATTCCATGAACCAGAGATTCTAATTTAGCTGAGTAAACCAATACATACTTTGTGGTTTACTTTTGTATTTCAATTCTGTATCCCTCCTTGATTCCAGTAATTTAAAAAAAATTTGATTTATTTATTTGTTTTTAATGCTGCCTTTGCTTATCTTTAAATTATTCCATCTGGCAATCATCTTTATGCTTTAAGTGAGGTGTCTTGGTCCAAATTAGAAATTAAAGACCTCCAAATGTATTTGTTATTATTGTAATATTTGATTAGCTGCAGACTGCATAAAGACAATGTTTCTGTTGAGCTAGTTGTGAAGGGTAAACAGTCATAAAGCTAACTAACATGTTATGCTGAATATCCCAAAGGACAGATCACTTTATATCTGTTTGCATAATAATTTGTTATAGTAAACTTTAAGAATCTAAAGTTGGAAAGAAACACATGCCAGGCGATTCCAAGAGAATGCCAATGTTTTGAGAGAAATGACAGAACACACTAAATTTGGAGAAATATATATGTGCAGGCTGATGAGCCCATGTGAATTTACAACAATTCTGGCCCATGCAACTGGCTAATCTTCAAAGTATGGATTAAAGTTAATTATATCGGACATTGGTTGCCCATGACCAGCAAATGCCAGGAACTAAGGGCCAAAGCTCATCAACATTCCATCACCACATGAAGAATATCCAGAATTCCAAAGTGCAAAGCCTACCAGTCTTTTGGTTCTTCCCCATGAACCATGAAAATTATCTTTATTGTATACATGCTTCACAAAACAGGATCAGCTGTCCTTGTCCATAACGTAATGCTACAGAAGGGGAATAACTACTAAAACGCGATCACGGAAAAATCCTCCATGCTCCCAGAATTCTTTCTTTATGCTCCTCCTCCTTACGATGCACTGCAGCATAGGAACTGGCTGAAGACTGTGCTCTCCAAACTGGGAGCAACTTGGGAACAGGAACTGTCTCTTATTTATCAGTTCCCCCAGTACCTGGCACTCTATTAGAGCGACTCAAATAAAGGGAGGGAAGGAAAGGGTTTTGTTTGTTTTTTTTTGCGGTACACGGGCCTCTCACTGTTGTGGCCTCTCCCGTTGCGGAGCACAGGCTCCGGACGCGCAGGCTCAGCGACCATGGCTCACGGGCCCAGCCGCTCCGCGGCATGTGGGATCTTCCCAGACCAGGGCACGAACCCGCATTCCCTGCATCGGCAGGCGGACTCGCAACTACTGCACCACCAGGGAAGCCCCACCCTCCATTTCTTTTTTCCGTTGCGGAGCACAGGCTCCGGACGCGCAGGCTCAGCGGCCATGGCTCACGGGCTCAGCCGCTCCGCGGCATGTGGGATCTTCCGGGACCGGGGCACAAACCCGCTTCCCCCTGCATCGGCAGGCAGACTCTCAACCACTGCGCCACCAGAGGAGCCCAGAAAGGGTTTTAAGGAACATAGTGTGCCCAACGAAGTACACTGACTCAAACTTTCTATCATCTCTTTTTAGAGAAAGATTTCAGGGAAGTAGTAAAGAGTAGCAGTTAAAAGCTCTAGAGTGCCACTGCCTGCGTTCAAAACATTTGGACAGGGCTTCCCTGGTGGCGCAGTGGTTAAGAATCCGCCTGCCAATGCAGGGGACACGGGTTTGAGCCATGGTCCGGGAAGATCCCATATGCCGCGGAGCAACTAAGCCTGTGCGCCACAACTACTGAGGCTGCGTGCCTACAGCCCGTACTCCACAACAAGAGAAGCCGCTGCAATGAGAAGCCCGTGCACCGCAACAAAGAGTAGCCCCCGCTCACCGTGACTTGAGAAAGCCCACACATAGCGACAAAGACCCAACGCAGCCAAAAATAAACAAATAAAATAAATAAATTTATAAAAAAAAAAAAAAAAAAAAAAACATTTGGACAATTTACCCGTGTGCCTCACTTTCCTCATGTGTACAATGGGATTCATAATAAAGCCTCTTCAGAGGATTATTGTGAGATTTAAGGGAGACAGTTCATGTAAAGAGCTTTTTATACTTTAGACCACTGCCTGGCATACATAAGCCCTTAATAAATGTAACCTGAAACTATAATAGTCTATTGAAATACATTTTGTGATATAAATGCTCATCTGTATTGCTCAAATAAATGCACATTTTTAATGATCATTTACATTAAAAAAAAACCCACAAATTTTTACACTAAAACAAATGTGGTTTGTTATCAACATTTCTGAATTAATTTTCTAATTTTTACCTTGAAATTCCACTAAGTATCAATATGGTCCAACGAAAGCCAGAAATTCTTTGTACTTGCAACTACACAAAAAAAAACTAGAGAAATTATATTGTCAATATAGACTGAGGCCAATAATTGCCAACAGCGCACACATTGGTCGCAGTTAATATTCAAGTGTCGAATAGTGTCAAATTTCAAAAGGCCACGTTTAACCCTTCTATAGATACTATTAAGGTAAAAATGTACTGTTTCCTAGATTGGTTCAAGAAGGCAGAGTAGAAGAACGTGCACTCACTCCCTCTTGCGAGAGCACCAGAATCACAACTAACTGCTGAACACTCATCGACAGGAAGACACTGAAACTAACCAAAACAGACACCCCACATCCAAAGACAAAGGAGAAGCCACAATGAGACAGTAAGGGGGGCGCAATCTCAATAAAATCAAATGCTGTAACTGCTGGGTGGGTGACTCACAAACTGGAGAACACTTATACCACAGAAGTCCACCCACTGAAGGTTCTGAGCCCCACATCAGGCTTCCCAACCTGGGAGTCCAGCAACAGGAGGAGGAATTCCCAGAGAATCAGCCTTGGAAGGCTAGCAGTATTTGACTGCAGAACCTGGACAGGACTCGGGGGAGCAGAGACTCCACTCTTGGAGGGCACACACAAAGTAGTATGCGCATCAGGACCCAGGGGAAGGAGCAGTGACCCCAATAGGAGACTGAACCAGACCTACCTGCTAGTGTTGGAGGGTCTCTTGCAGAGGCAGAGAGTGGCTGTGGCTCACCGTGGGACAAGGACACTGACAACAGAAGTTCTGGGAAGTACTCCTTGGCATGGGCCCTCCCAGAGTCTGCCATTAGCCCCACCAGACAGCTGGTAGGCACCACAGCTGGGTTGCCTCAGGCCAAACAACCAACAGGGAGGGAACACAGCCCCACTCATCAGCAGTCAAGCGGATTAAAGTTTTACTGAGCTCCACCCACCAGAGCAACACCCAGCTCTACCCACCATCAGTCCCTCCCATCAAGAGGCTTGCACAAGCCTCTAAGACAGCCTCATCCACCAGAGGGCAGACAGCAGAAGCAAGAACTACCATCCTGCAGCCTGTGGAACAAAAACCATATTCACAGAAAGACAGACAAGATGAAAAGGCAGAGGACTACGTACCAAATGAAGGAATAAGATAAAACCACAGAAAAACAACTAAATGAAGTAGAGATGGGCAACCTTCCAGAAAAAGAATTCAGAATAATGATAGTGAAGATGATCCAGGACCTCGGAAAAAGAATGGAGGCAAAGATCGAGAAGATACGAGAAATGTTTAACGAAGACCTAGAAGAATTAAAGAACAAACAAACAGAGATGAACAATACAATAACTGAAATGAAAAATACATCAACAGCAGAATAACTGAGGCAGAAGCACAGATAAATGACCTGGAAGACAGAATGGTGGAATTCACTGCTGTGGAACAGAATAAAGAAAAAAGAATGAAAAGAAATGAAGACAGCCTAAGAGACCTCTGGAACAACATTAAATGCACCAACATTCACATTATAGGGGTCCCAGAAGGAGAAGAGAGAAAGAAAGGACGCAAGAAAATGTTTGAAGAGATTATAGTCGAAAACTTCCCTAACACGGGAAAGGAAACAGCCACCCAAGTCCAGGAAGTGCAGAGAGTCCCAGGCAGGATAAACCCAAGGAGAAAGACACCGAGACACATAGAAATGAAATTGACAAAAATTAAAGACAAAGATAAATTATTAAAAGCAACAAGGGAAAAACGACAACATACAAGGGAACTCCCATAAGGTTAACAGCTGATTTCTCAGCAGAAACTCTACAAGCCAGAGGGGAGTGGCATGATATATAAAGTGATGAAAGAGAAGAAACTAAAACCAAGATTACTCTACCCGGCAAAGATCTCACTCAGAGTCAATGGAGAAAATTTAAGCTTTACAGACAAGCAAAAGCTAAGAGAATTCTGCACCACCAAACCAGCTCTACAACAAATGCTAAAGGAACTTCTCTAAGTGGGAAACACAAGAGAAGAAAAGGACCTACAAAAGCAAACCCAAAACAATTAAGTAAATGGTCACAGGAACATACATATCGATAATTACCTTAAATGTGAATGGATTAAATGCTCCAACCAAAAGACACAGGTTCGCTGAATGGAAACAAAAACAAGACCCATCTATATGCTGTCTACAAGAGACCCACTTCAGACCCCAGAGACACATACAGACTGAAAGTGAGGGGATGGAAAAAGATATTCCATGCAAATGGAAATCAAAAGAAAGCTGGAGTAGCAAGTCTCATATCAGACAAAATAGACTTTAAAATAATGTTACAAAAGACAAGGAAGGACATGACATAATGATCAAGAGATCAATCCAAGAAGAAGATATAACAATTATAAATACATATGCACCCAACATAGGAGCACCTCAATACATAAGGCAAATGCTAACAACTATAAAAGAGGAAATCGACAGTAACACAATAATAGTGGGGGATTTTAACACCTCACTTCACCAATGGACAGATCATCCAGACAGAAAATTAATAAGGAAATACAAGCTTTAAATGACAAAATATATCAGATAGATTTAATTGATATTTATAGGACATTCCATCCAAAAACAGCAGATTACACTTTCCTCTTGAGTGCACATGGAACACTCTCCAGTATAGATTACATCTTGGGTCACAAATCAAGCCTTGGTAAATTTAAGAAAATTCAAATCATATCAAGCATCTTTTCCAACCACAATGCTATGAGATTAGAAATCAATTCCAGGGGGAAAAAAACATCACAAACATATTGCAGCTAAACAATACATTACTAAATAACCAAGAGATCACTGAAGAAACCAAAGAGGAAATCAAAAAATACCTAGAGACAAAAAACAACCAAAACACGATGATCCAAAACCTGTGGGATGCAGCAAAAGCAGTTCTAAGAGAGAAGTACACAGCAATACAAGCCTACCTCAAGAATCGAGAAAAATCTCAAATAAACAATCTAACTTTACACATAAAGGAACTAGAGAAAGAAGAACAAACAAAACCCAAGGTTAGTAGAAGGAAAGAAATCATAAAGATCAGAGCAGAAATAAATGAAATAGAAAGAAAGAAAACAATAGCAAAGATCAATAAAACTAAAAGCTGGTTCTCTGAGAATATAAACGAAATTGATAAACCTTTAGCCAGACTCATCAAGAAAAAGAGAGAGAGGACTCAAATCAATAAAATGAGATCAGAAAGAGAAAAACAAATACCGTATGCTAACACAGATACATGGAATCTTAAAAAAAGAAAAAAAAATGGTTCTGAAGAACCTAGGGGCAGCACAGGTATAAAGACGCAGACGTAGAGAACGGACTTGAGGACACGGGGAGAGGGAAGAGTAAGCTGGGACGAAGTGAGAGAGTGGCATGGACATATATACACTACCAAATGTAAAATAGATAGCTAGTGGGAAGCAGCTGCATAGCACAGGGAGATCAGCTCGGTGCTTTGTGGCCACCTAGAGGGGTGGGGTAGGGAGGGTGGGAGGGAGACGCAAGAGGGAGGGGATATGGGGATATATGTATATGTATAGCTGATTCACTTTGTTATACAGCAGAAACTAACACACCATTGTAAAGCAATTATACTCCAATAAACATGTTAAAATACATATTTTGCTCTGAGGGATTACTGGCAATTTTATACCATAGATTGAATATAGAGATGTACGTGAATACACATGTACTCTTTAGCTTTCCTCTCTTCTACCAAAAGTTTCACTCATTTGACTAATTACACAAATAACTCCCATCACACCCACCCACCTGTCACCATGTTTTACAAGAAGGCAGGCTCAGTGCAAAGAAACACACCGTATTCTTTCAGAAAACCAGAAGCACTGGCTAACTCCTCACCAAATAGTGCCAGCTGTAACTCTGAAACTCAGATATAATGACCTAGGCTCTTGCTGTTCTTCATCATTTCAACTAGCATCTGAATTGGAAACACAATGAGGTTATAAGCGTCCTCAATTCAGAATATCTTAACACCTATTATCTAAGTTCCCAGCAAATGTAAAACTCCACAGGGTCAGGATTTTTGATCTTTGTATTCACTGATGTATTCTCAGGACCTAGAACAGTGCCTGGCACAAAGTACTATATAATTATTCATACAGTGAATTGTCATTAACATGAACAGTCATGGTTGATAAGAAAGTATTGCAAAGCTGGTAAGAAACTCATAAATAATATCTATTTCTTTATTTAACTACTACACTGGATCTTTTATCTGGCCTAACTTCTACTGTCAGATGCATGTACCTTTATTACTTGATAAATTTGCATGTCCTAGCTCTTCCCGTACCCCAAAACATAACAAAATCCAAGACGGCTGAACTCTTGTTTATTTAGATTACATTTAATCCATGAAAAACAGGAAAATCCAGTTAGATCAACAAAATATTTCATCTTCAACTGTCTCCAAAGAATGGGTTTCCTAGTAAAAATAACATATATTTAAACTTATAGCCAGGTCACACAAGACTGTAAAACACTATTAAACTGCAAATACCACTGGCAGCTAGATGTGTTTAGACAGAGGATGAAAAAGTAAATATTTATTTTTTAAAACCTGCAAAAAAAATGTCATGTTATGAGTAGTATAAAAAGTTTAAAATATCCCCTGGACACTTATCTACTCTTCTCTTTTGCATTCCTACCTTCCTTCTACTCTACTCTTCTTAGCATACTATCATATTAAATGGAATTCATTCACTGATTCATTTGTTGATCAATTTGTTCTCTTTATATCTATAAACTTTTGAGAGTGGGAACTGGGGCTTACACATTCTTGTATTCTCAGTACCTAGTAATAAGTCTCTATCAATAAATTATTAATAGAAAGATAGAGTTGAACATTAACATGAAAGCAATATATAACATCAGTTAGTCGATCAAAGAAGTTGAAAGGTGGTTTCATAAATTTAAAAGCAATAATGGCTTTATACAAAGAAAATCAAGCAGTGATTAACTGCAAAAAGAAAAACATATATACCTCTTTCTAAGAATTATTCCTTGGAAAGATTATCTCAGCTTTACAATGAAAAGCCTATCACATCGATCCAAAGACTGGGAAACAAAGAGAAAAAAATGTCTGTGCTCTTGTATCGTAAGATTTTTGTAATAAAATGCTTTCAGAGATCAAGCATAAATTAGGTGTTCTGGGTGCCCGGGAAGCAACAATATCCTGGCCACTAAAGAACAGCTAAGTCAGTGAACTTCCATGACATTCCGAAATGAGCTCTTGTCATGAAATGTCATGTGCTTCACTAGATAATCTCAACTCTCTGTGAGCATGTTAGGACTATGGCCAGAGTAAAGGAAAACAGGAGTGTCTCTAAATCAACCATGGGCCATGAAGCCAGACAGACTGTATGACAGATGCAATTTTTCTTGGCACCACTTGGGCATAACTAATTGATCGCAATCGTATGTCCACACTGGCACGTTTCCATGCGGAATGTGTGCTAATATGTCACCACATCTGGATGCTGGGCATGCTGGGGTCCGGAGGCACAAAGATCTACTAACAGCAGAGGCCCGGCAGCTGTGCTCAATGAACACCGTGGGAGCTCCACAGAGTGATGAAAGGACTAAATTACCACAAACTGTAAATACAGATTTATTTCATTAAAATACGAGGTAACCGCTGCAGCCATCTCTTGTTCAAACAGACATTTGCCTCTTAAGAAAAAGCTAACATCCATGTATATACACAGTCCTAACTTCATAAAGAAAATCTGCATCTCTCCTATGGAAAGATGACACAAATAAAGCAAAATCAACAAAGTTGCTATATTCCCTTTAAAAAAAAAAAAAAATCCCACACGGACACTAGGAAGGAAAAATATGATAATATACTCTCATCATGTTAGCAAGAATAGTTCTCTTCCATTTAATTCAAATGTGAGATTTACATAACTGATTACAAAGCCCATGTTGAAAATTCAACATATTATAGTCAAATAAAACCCTTGTACATATTAATATATATTTCATCTTTAATATGAAATAGATCAGTATAAATGGCTTACTCTTCCTAACTCACAAGTAGAGATTAGGCTGACCAATAATTTTATTCTGATCCTACATAATAAATTATTAATAAATTTATTATTCATAACTTATTTGAAAAATCGATGACGATTATATGAAACAAAAGCTCTCATGAAAAGCCTGATGCTCTGGCCACAGAATTACTTCAATAAAAAACAAATTATAACTGAGAAACTCTTCATATATGTTTAATTAAATATCTGCTATAAATCTTAAGTCAAATAATTACTTTTCCAATGCAGTGTGACAGAAATCCTCCTCTTAAAACAGCAGTTTATATTATGTCCTCATGGATAAAATTCAAATTTTAATCAGGTCAGAAACTAAAATTTCATTTGTCTTATCCCTTTTTTTTTCAGATGATTTTTTTCCTTCCCTCTTAATTCCTTTCCTTTCACATCCTGCCTTCCGTCAAGCTGCTCAACCTGCACCCACAACCTGGACTGACCAGTGGGTAATAAGAGAGGTATGTCAAATTAATCATTCCCCTCCCTAAGGATAACTAAGACATGAAAGCCATCTTTCTCTGTTTTATTATGATTGCCACTCATCTCCTAAACAGTTATGTGGTGATAGAAGGCATTACTAATACATTAGAATTTTTCACATGTGGATTGAATAAAGAGAAACAATTTCTTTTTAGGAAAATCATGAAAGATTCTGTAACACATCCTTTCCACTTGCAGGTCTGCAAATGCTTTAAGTGGCAAGACTACGACTAAAAGGGAAGCACTGTTTAACACCCTCTATGAAAACAGGAATAAGTTATGAAAATGAGACCTTTTATGTGAAAATTAGAAAACAAAGAGGATGCCTTTTCTCATTTTCTATCTTCAATTCATCTAAGATTTTACCAAACGTGGAAGCTGTCTACATCACAGAAACGATGGTCCTATCATGAAACAGTATCTTGATTCTGTGTATTTGAAAAGCACAGACTCACTATATAGGTCAAGAGCAAGAAAAGGACTGAAGAAGGAAAAAAAAGGGTGAGAAGAAAGGAAGAAATAAAATGTAGCTGACACTAAAATATTTTAGATAACCCTCTGATTTCATCATCTAAGTCTCTTTTACCGCTATTAACAGTTGGGACATTCAAGCTGAAGATTATAGGACTCTGCATCCAGTCTGGCACAGATAGTCTGACTAGTTCTAGGCACACTGTGGCTTATTTTCTTATCATCTGCCTCCAGACAAAAGTGTAAGATTGACAGCTCAAAGGAATTTTTATTAACAGACATTAACTGTTTTGTCAACATACATTAACATCCTGGTGAACAAACTAATTGTATTTAACAAGAGAGTTATCTTGCCGCTCTGACTTACGGTACCGTGTCAGTGAAACTGCTAGGGAATCCGTCTCCCCACGCAACACGAAGCAGCTATGCTCCAGGGACAACTCCAGACGGTCCCTTCTTCGCTGCTTCCTAACAGCGGAGTTCCAGAACGTGGATCCAAAGGTGCGCAGAACAGACGCAAAGTACTGCAAGGGTTCATCACCCCCCGCCCCATTTTTACACCCCACAAAACGCTTTATCCAAGGTCATGGGGAATAATCTAGAAATGCAGAGTCCTTGACTTTGCCATTCTGCTTAATATCCGCCCAAGAGCAGAGTCCAGTGCCCAAATGGCAAGTAGCAGGAACAGCTGCCATTCTAATTCACAATTCAAAAAGTGTATGGCTTTATTGATTACCTATTTTATATATAGGAAAAGAAATTTTTCTGCAGTCTTTTCCAGCCTGAGTGTGAGAGCTTTATCAGTCAACTATTAACCAGCCACAGTTTCACCACCGGGTCTCACCCTTCAGAGACCACTCGTTTGGGATGTTTTTCTTCAGTATAAACAACAGACACCAAAAAGACACAACTTGACGTGATTCAGATGCCTTGCTTGACCTCCTTCCCCAAATCAAACCACAGAGAAACCAGGTTTCTCTTTTTCCCTACTGATAACTATCCTGGAATTTAGTACAATAAAATTTCCTTTTCTAAAATGAGACTATATTTAGGTTCGAGGCTATCAGAGATAGCGACGACTAACAGGTAAGCCTAAGGCTAGAATAGAGTCTTTTACAACTTATAATAGTTTCTCTACCTAGTATTCACAGGTAAAACTCCACTTGAAGAAACAGTCACCGAAAGGAGGGAAAGGAGGTCATCTATTTTCCTTTCCTTTAACACACGAACTGCAAGAACTTACCTGACTTTTTTGCCCTGTTCAGAGAGCATCTTTACCAAATCAGCAATGGGGTACTGAGCTTTGGCTGCACAGAGACCGTAGCCTACAAGGAACATTAAGAACACAGAAGAATGCGGTTTTATTTCAGATTGTATGAACTACAATTTCTCTCTTGATTGAAACATATTTTTATGCCAAAAAGGGCAATCAGTTAACAGGACTAGAGGTGAAAACAAAAAACTTACAATACGGACTTTTAAATATATTGGCCTAAATTTCAAATTCAAATTCTCATGGTCCCTTCTCAGTCTCCTACAGTGTCTGACACTGCTAGGCACTTGCTCCCTACATCACATATCACACATCTCACATACACACTCACACACACACACACACACACACACACACACACACACACACGTGCACAGGCTCTCACTTGCTCTCACATAAACATTTTCAAACTGTCTCCCTACTTGGCTTTGATAACATTACAGTCCCCTGGTGCCCTTCCTGACTTTGTCACTACTCTTCCTCGATTTTCTTGAACAGATCTTCTCCTTCTGTGCCCTCGCCCTTAAATGATGAAGCTCCCCAGGGCTTTAACTTTGCACCTCATTCTCTCTGGAAAATCTCAGCCCATCCCATGGCTTCAACAACCACCTGACGGCTCCCAACTTGTCTCCAGGCTCACTGAGCTCGAGTTCAGCCTGTCCGCTGTCCCAGCTCCACCACCAACTTAACGTCTTCAAATAAGAACTTAAAACCTTCCCCCTCTGCCAAAAAATAAATAAATGAATAAAGTGTTCCGTATTTCTGATGGTCCTACAGGTATGACCGAAAATGTCAGTCATCTCCCTTCCCCTTGAACCCCTGTGCTCTGTCCCTCCTCTCTGTGCAATGAATCTCACATCTGTCCCCACTTTCCTACACTCATTTTTCCAAAGACCAAGTCTCTGCTCAAGGTACTCCCTCTGCCCCCGCCCAGTGCCATCCATCCTCTAGGGCCCCATACAAATCCTCACTTCCTAACAGTCCTTCTTAGGTTTCCCATGGTAGAAAAAGTGTCTATATCATCCAATTCAGCCCTATCATAACCCACCGTGCATTATTTATCTATCTCACTTCTCCACTAGATGGAAAATGCCGAAAGGGAAAAGAGTGCTGTCTCTTACTCTCCCCCTTCACACTCCAGCACAGCGTTTCTCAACAGGTAATGCCAAAGCACTCTGGCTGGGACAAGCCATGCTGCAGGAATGTCCCAGGCTTTACAGAATATTTAGTTTACCTGCTCCCACACACCAGCTGACAGTAGCAGCCCCGTCCTGGAGACAAACCAAAACCCCAAACCCACGTGTTTCAAACGCCCCTAGAAAATGATATTGCCCCCACTTGAGAAGGCTTGCACCTGAATATTCAATCCTGCTAAGGTTTGTCATTTATTTACATCTTAGTATATAACCAACCAGCAAACTACCCACATATCGAATCAATTGACTTTCTTTATAGAAAACTTCTATGATAGCATGATAGAGTTAAAAATCCTAATCTGGAATCAATGTATTGCCTGTAATAAATACAACGGCATTCTGCGATGAGTAAAGAAGTACTGGGCTAAACCTCAGAAAATGGGGAAACTGAGGCCTGAAGAGATTAACTGACTTGGTCCACATATGTCAATTGTCAGAGGCAAAATTAAAAACAGAAGTAAGGTGTTATGACTCCTAGATGAAGTCCTTTCTACTGGGCCTTGTTACCTCATCTTGTTGGAAACCACATGATTCTCAATGATTTTTTAAACATTTACTTTTGGAAAGAAAGATATTAACATTTACCAACCTTTACTGAGCGAGTCTAACAAGTAAGTTAGACACTTTCATATACTAATTTAATGCTGACATAGGCCCAAAATTTACCAATGAGAAAAAAAAATAACCAAGACTCAAAGATGATTTAAACATTTGTACAGAACCACAAAAAGACACAGGTAGAATCCACTACCTCAATTTATAGAATCTCTATGTGATTCCCAAGATATTAACCTAAGCCAAGAATTCTCAGGACTTTCCACTTAGTAATCACAGGGCTGCTTCTAAATTTCCATTAAGTTTTCAAAAGTGAAGACGTTCCACTTTGATTTTTTTCCCTATTACAAGAAATTACTTTAATGTAATCAATTACAACCGCTATTACAGGTTGTTTGTTTGCTTTGGGGTTTTGGTTTTTTACCTGGAGTAATAATAATGCTATTAGCTTCTCGAATCATGTCAATTGCATTGTCAAGGTTGATTTCTGTATGCGTGCCAGAAATTTCCATGGGTTTTCCACCAGCTGTTGAAGTGGTACCGTAGCCTCCAAGAATCACATTAGCCAGGGAGCGATTCATTGCCTGGAGAGTGAAATTGTAGCTGTGAGAGCTTAATCCACATAACTTTTGAAAATGGTATGAATCCTGTGTATATGGTATTCAGAATCATTTAAAGAGGCTTATTTGATCACCTAAAACATTTTAACCAAACCAATTTGATCTAGCTTCTGAAAATTATTTCAAAAATTTAAATGATAAGAAGACATCTGGGAAATCACATCATTTTTTTCTATAAAATCAAGTGTACACTGATATCTTTTCAGTCAAAATAAATTTTTAAAAATTTAATGGAAAATTACCAGTCATATTGACATAGATGTGAAAAACTCAGATCTAGTCATTATTATCTGTGTACTGATTGAGCAAGTTCCACCTCCATATTGACATGTATTTCACCAGAGTAAAAGAGAATAACAGCCATAAGAAATTTTACAAGGTGACCCTACAGATCGCAGGTGAATTCTGATACCAGCTGCAAGCTGTCAAAAGGCAACAGGGAGGAATCAAAGGACAGGGATCCCTATCATTTAGAAGTCTGCTGCCCTCTGTCATCAGGAAAAAAGGAAATGTGGGAGTTGATACTGTCTTATTTTCCAAATCAACTACAGCTCCATGAAGCAATAACAGAAGTGACTGGATTCATCATTAGCCTTCTAAAATATTTCACTTCCAAAAAAGGTAAATGAGTTAGTTTATACACTGCTTCGCTAAAATTTACACCCATCTTTTAACTAGAAAAATAATGTCAGGAAAAAGTAAGAGGAAGGCATTTATTGCATGCTCATTTACAATCATCCAACAAAGTACCATACAAACACCACGGCTGGAATATGTGACAATAACGGATCTGGTTTTGAAAACTGTTTGGAGATCTCTAGAGATGTGGTGGTTAAAAAAAAGACAGGAAGCTAGATGTTTTGAGTAATCAAAAACATTTTAAGGGGCTTCCCTGGTGGCGCAGTGGTTGAGAGTCCGCCTGCCGATGCAGGGGACGTGGGTTCGTGCCCTGATCCGGGAAGATCCCACGTGCCACGGAGCGGCTGGGCCCGTAAGCCATGGCCGCTGAGCCTGCGCGTCCGGAGCCTGTGCTCCGCAACGGGAGAGGCCACAACAGTGAGAGGCCCGCGTACCGAAAAAAAAAAAAAAAAAAAAAAAATTTTAAGAATTCAAATCACTGTGTGATCAAAGTAGTCATTCTAAATGATCATAGCTGAATGTATCACTTCATAAAGAATTCCAAAAAATTAAATCCTATTTTAAGGGTTGTAATAAACATATCATTGATCCATCAGTTATACTATTTTAAAGCTATATAAGTGTCAACCTATACTTTAAAAAAAAGACAACACTTTATTTTTAAAGAGCAAAAAGCACCTGGAGATTTTCAGTGATAAGGAACACATCAGAGAAAAAAAAACATAACCACTCATCCAAAGATAGGCAAGCCTGCTACCACCTTAGGAGAGAGAATTACATATACTGCAGAAGTGGGACAGAGGCAAAGGCAGGGAAGAAACGAGCAGAGAAGATGAGCAAAGGGCCACACTTGACTTATCATAAGTTTCAAAGATGTGGATCAAAATGTTGTCAGAGTTTTTTAAATTGTTCTTTTGACCTAACCCCATTTACCAGATATAACATTCACATTTCATAAAGCCCAGAGTCTGGTGGATTTGTCTAAGTTTCTTACATATAAAATAAAGTTCAGAATATATTTATGCATATTACTAACAGACAAGAGGGTCAGAGAAAAATTAAAGTGATGCTTTTAATTAAGTTCTTCATCTCAATCCAACGTGGAGTTTTAAATTCTTAACACAACCTCCTATACTTAAATCCAAGGTTGAATGAAAATCCAAATAGCCATACCTGACACTTCCCAAACATTCAACATTTGCTGATTTTGATAAATCTTTTCTAGTTTTAAATCACAGGATTCTGAAACAAAATTACCAGAAATACGTTCTACCAAATTCTTGCCCTTAAAAACTGATTCAAAGGCCAATTTCAGACACTGAGATATTTCTGCAATAGATTACTTTAAAAAAAAAAAAAAGTGAAATGTACAAAGAGGCTTCATCACCTGCATCACACAGTCCTGTATAAAGGGAGAGATGACAGAGGCACAGAATGTAGAAGAATATGACCACTTTAACTTGGCTTAAAAGGAACCCTCCTTTTCTTCCTATAAAACTGAATGGAGGAGAGGGAAAGAATTTCTGAGGACATTTTATTAATGTGTACCCACTTCTGATGGTATCTTACAAAGAGAAATTAGGAAACCACACAGTAGTTTAACAATCAAAGTCAACTTGTTAAATACATATCCACAATCATATCACCATTAAGCTAATTCCATGTGGTCTCTTAAAAACTAAACTAAATTAATTTTCATCTCTGAATTTACCAACGCAACATCACAGTTCCAACAAATGTTTAGGGTTTAGGGCTTTGTTTTGTTTCCTTCTTTTTTTTTTTTTTTTTTTTTTGCTTGCTTAAGTGATTAATGAGACTATCCTGTGACCACTGATCCACAGATTGAAGAGTTGCCAACTTCTAAGACAAAGTATTTGCAACACTGTCCAAGACTGTTCCTTTCAAGTTATTAAGTCCTGTAATGAAAATTGTATGCTACATTAAAGAGATCCTTAATTCACATAATTCCAAGCAAACTAAGAAATAAATATGAAAACAAAGGAAAGGTCATAATACAGACAAAGCAATAACAACATGTATACCATTGACTAGCATCTCTCATTTCAATGCTTTGTAGGTGCTAATTTGTTGATTGCAAGGCAAAAAAAAGTTATTTTTGGTTTGGCTTTGATCTACTTCATTCTGTTTTCTTTTCATTTGGAAACAAACAGCAAAGTGCAAAAATCAGAAAATTTGCTCGGAGAATGCCGCTGCATTTTTGTAAGCCTTCTATATCCCAGGCAATCTGGACACTATCTCAAGTAAATGGACTGCAAAATCATAAAGAGTTTAATGTCTATACGACATCTGGATAGAAAGCAAATCATTCATTTGAGCTGGCTGTTTGACACTGTCAACATTTTTCAGCTTTTATAATACTGGGTGTTGTGTAACCAAGCATTAGGCTCAGAGGATACCCAAAAGAATTCTTTGTCACAACAAAAATTCAATTTTCGGGATGCTGATTACACTTAGGGTGCATTCCATTCCCTCTCACATAATAAAACCACTCTGTGCTGGTTTGGACTTGCATGTTTCCTTCAATAAATAATAAAATAATGAAGGTAAACATACTAGTAATATTAATAGATGTTTGATATGTGGTAGTGCTTCTGCTACCATAACCTATCTGGAGAGGATTCCAAAACGTGAAATGAGCTAACAAATAGAATATTCATCTAATGTTCATTTAACAATTATTATATTCATTTGAATGTGCCAGGTGCTAGGGCAGGCTCCATAAACACAAAGGCGAATAATAAATGGTGTCTTAGGGCTTCTCTGGTGGCACAGTGGTTGAGAATCGCCTGCCAATGCAGGGGACATGGGTTCGAGCCCTGGTCCGGGAAGATCCCACATGCCGTGGAGCAACTAAGCCCGTGCGCCACAGCTACTGAGCCTGCGCTCTAGAGCCCGCGAGCCACAACTACTGAGCCCACGTGCTGCAACTACTGAAGCCCATGTGCCTAGAGCCTGTGCTCTGCAACAAGAGAAGCCACTGCAATGAGAAGCCTGTGCACCACAATGAAGAGTAGCTCCCCGATCGCCACAACTAGAGAAAGCCCACATGCAGCAATGAAGACCCAACGCAGCCAAAAAATAAAATAAAATAATAAATTTAAAAAGATAAAAAATAATAAATAAATAAATAAATAAATGGTGTATTAAAATATCTTGTAAAGTGAGAATAATATTTCCTACCTCCAGAATTAGTTTGGGGATCAAAAGAGTTAATATTTGTAAAGCACCCAGCATATTCTACTATGCCCAATTACGAGGAGCTATTTCACTTATATTATTATTATGAACCACTCTGAGCTGCTAAGCACAAGCCATGGAGAAAGTTTCTTATAATAAACAGTTTATTATAAGAAATAAACAATTTCTTATAATAAAGATAAGAGTCAATGAGTATTAATGTGAAAAGTCAGAGCAGGAAAACTTAGAAGAAAAGGAAATTTCTATCTTTGAAATTGAAAACCATGCAGGTGTGTTTTTGTTGTTGTCTTGTCTGTTTTGTAATAAGTCATAGGAGTAGAACATGAGCAGTAAAACAAGCACTCTGCACATCACACTGGTGGGAGCTTTGACTGCAGAGTCCTTTGGAGATCAATTTATCAATATCTACACCCAACAAAAAGATCTTATTCCGTTTAATCAAGTAATTGTACTTACAGAAATTTGACCTAAGAAAATAATAAACAAGACACAAGGAAGAATACTGCAGAAAAAAAAAGTTAAGAACAACTAATATCATGGACTTGGATAAATAAATTATGGTATATGTTTGTGATACAATAACATGTAGACACTAAAATTTATTGGTTAGAAAATTAAACGTTAACATAGAATGTATTTAAATATATACATATGAAAAAAGAAAAGAATTAGATATTAAGTGTTAACAGTTAAGTGGTAATGGCATTATAGATTATTTTATATCCTTATTTATCTTTTTCTATTTCCTTAATGAAAGATGTTTCATTAAACATCTTTTATTTTTGCAACTGAGTAATATTTTTTAAAAATTAAAGCTTCAACTGCTTTCAAATCCAAATTACTACAATTTACTATTACAAAAAACATATCTGACCCAGTGTGATACTTATGGTCACAGACAGCTATGAGACCTTGTTAGCCTTACATACAATATAGGAATAAAAAATATCTGAGGTATGCTGACAGTGGAATGGCATGCCTGAGGCAGTGGAAACAGAAAGAAAAGAAACAGAAGAACTAGAAAAAACAGATCAAGAAATATGAAAGAATGGATAAAAATTAAGAGAAATATGGTATAATTACAAAAGCACATGTAGAAAAGAGTACTTTCAACAAGTGCCTTTTATACCTTATTCTAGTTAATGCTACTGCAAAGGTTACTATAGTTACTATAATCAACAATAAAAGAAACTAAATAAAGAAGGGAAAGGAGAGGAAATAAAAGACACAGACAGAAATTTGGGAAATACTGTTGATAAATTTAAGAACCTAAAGAAAACCATTTAAGAGAAAAAGGATAAAGATAAGAAGGTACCCATGCTGACACTCCAAGAACAATATACAAGCCCCGACTTCCTCTCCCCATAAGTATGCCACTGGCCTTGTAAAAATACAAATACTCCCATTTAATTTTAAAATCAGTATTTGACAAACTGTTAAGTATTAATGACAATCTGCTGCCCCCTGCTGGTCACTGAAATTCACCAAATGAAGCAAAGTCAAACTAAGGGTTAAAAGTTCATTTTTAGAGAAAACTATTTCTAATACAACTGAATAAATTTTTCTCCTTCATAAACATTTGTTTTTAAAAACTCCACATCCTCGGGCTTACCTGGTGGGGCTGTGGTTGAGAGTCCACCTGCCAATGCAGGGGACAGGGGTTCGAGCCCTGGTCCAGGAAGATCCCACATGCCGCGGAGCAACTAAGCCCCTGCGCCACAGCTGCTGAGCCTGCGCTCTAGAGCCCGCGAGCCACAACTACTGAAGCCCATGCACCTAGAGCCCGTGCTCTGCAACGAGAAGCTACCGCAATGAGAAGCCCGCGCACCACAACGAGAAGCCCGCGCGCAGCAATGAAGACCCAAAGCAACCATAAATAAAAATAAATTAAAAAATAAATAAATGTATTTTTAAATAAATAAAAACTCCAAATCCTGACACTTTTCCAGTAGGAAACACCTGTCCAAACTCCTTGAACTTGGGGAATTTAATTTAAAACCTCTCAGCTTGTTTTGAACTTAGGCTTTCAAATTTTTGTTTTTTACAATATAGCCAAAGCAAACTAATTTTTTTATTATGAAAAGATAACTTCAGCATTCAATTTGCAATGAGATTTTTCAATTAAAGACGTAAGAGGAATTCTGAGTTGTAAAATAAGGTATTTTTATAATTGTAATAAAAGAATGAAGGTGAAGTTATTTTTCTGCCTGAGTTATTAATCAGCATAAAGTCACATTCTAACTTCACCCAGTTTCATGCTTGTCCTTTCACAGCCATTCAAAACAATTATTTAGAGAATAATAGCTATAATTTGAAAAAGTTTTTTAGTCAAAACTTTAATTATTTGCAGGATATCTTCTTGCCATTAAGAAGAGAATTAGAAACAAAAAGGAAGCTAGGAAGTATGTGTCTTGTTAATTTTTTTTCTAAATCATGCTGACCACAAAACTTCAAGATAGGCACTCTCACAGATGACGAGTGGGAGTGTAAATTGGAGCAAGCTTTCTGGAAACCACACAGCAGTAAGTAGGCAGAGCCCAAAAAACGAGCACACCCTTTCACTTCTAGGAATCATCCTAAGACAAAAATCAGAAGTGCCAAAATGTATTTAGGTACAAAGAGAAAGATAAATCAAACAACCTTAAAGTACAGCATTAGGGAAAATTAAATAAATCTTGAATATCCATATTCTAGATTAGTATGAAGACCCTTAAAATCATATTTAAAAAGCATTTTTAATGATAAGAAAGTGGTAAGACTATAATTTGGAAGATTAAAAAAATTCAACGTGGGCTTCCCTGGTGGCACAGTGGTTGAGAGTCCGCCTGCCGATGCAGGGGACACGGGTTCGTGCCCCAGTCCGGGAAGATCCCACATGCCGCGGAGCAGCTGGGCCCGTGAGCCATGGCCGCTGAGCCTGCGCGTCTGGAGCCTGTGCTCCGCAACGGGAGAGGCCACAACAGTGAGAGGCCCGCGGACCGGGGGGAAAAAAAAAAAATTCAACGTAAGACAGTGTACAATATGATCAGATAAGTAAACACACAGATATGTAATACACAAAGAAAAAGAATAGAAGGAAATAAAATCTTAAGTGTTTATCACCAGATGGAGGGGGTTAGAAGATTTTTATATTTAATTTTCCAAATTATCTACACTTGTGTACTTTAAAAGCAGTATGGCAAATGTATTCAAACGAAACACTCTGATATTTCTGCTGGAGAGAAAAAGAACCAACACAGTCATTTTTACTGCAAATAAAAGAAATGACAAACAGGTCCTCATTTTCAGAACAGCATTTCCTTTTCCTCCATTGGCTGTTTCCTTACCACACACATGATGTAGGACAGTATCGCACCGGAGGAGCCGATGAGCGCACCCACGATGGTCAGCAGACTGTTGTTGAGCAGGAAGCCCTCTGCACACAGGGCCCAGCCTGAATAGCTGTTCAGCACAGTGATGACCACGGGCATGTCAGCACCCCCAATGGCAGCCGTCAAAGTCACACCCTAGCAGAAAAACCAGAGTGGAACTCAAAATTCATGCAATGAAAAGAAACCTCTGACACTGAGCATCATGGCTCCTAATCATTCCGGTTTTCCAATTAATACATTTACATGTAAGTTCCACACCTGGTAATGACCGAGTGACCCCTGTCGGACCAACTCTCCTACAGATATAACAAGTGCAAACGCTGAACCACAACCCCTGTGCAAAAACAATCCCTAAATCCCTAAAAGGGAGTGATGAAGAGCAGGCAAAAACTGGAGAGGGGTCTACACTCGGAAAAAAGTAACAGCGCTGAGTAAATGTCACAGTGTTTATGACTTTAGCTGATGAGGAGGGTCCTGTTGGTGCCAAGTGAAGCAGCTAAAACTAAAATATAAGTCCAGTCTTACTAGCTTGAAAATCTGAGGATAGGGTTTACGGTGACTAAGCAATTACTGTATGTCTAACTTTGTGCTAAGCACTGTAGATGATTTAAAAATTTTTAAACATAAACCTTGTCTATAAAGTATATACTAAGAGTATACTAGACAAACATGAAGTAATCAGTGAATGGCACAGAGCTATACACTGCTCTATACACTGCTATAAATAGAATGCTAAACTGTGACATACAGACACCTAAAGAATACTGTAGGTATCCATATACTAAAGCAGTAACTAGAGAGGAAGAGGGGGGCCAACCTATCCTGAAAGGTTTCACTGAACTCCCTCACTGAACACACAGGGTTTATTAAAAGCATTTCATTTCACATGATTATTTAGTTTGGTATCAGAGCTTCCAACAAATGTGAGAGCAACTAACGGGCAGGGACTCTCCAACACTTATTTTATAGGGCTTGTCACACAGCACGCACCTAATGAACAGAAATGAAACCCCTGGCTTTTTAAATTCCCATTCACCAACACATTGATCCAGTGAAAAGACCCCAGAGCAAAAAAGATGTCACATGTGACAACTTTGACAGGAATTAGTAAGTGAAGAGAAAGAGTAATTTTCTCCTTACACTCTTCTATATTTTCCAGACTATCCAAAGATGAATACATAACAGCATTTTGAAACATTTTTATTCCATCAGGGGTCTTGAAGAGATAGAAATAAGATTAGACTGTAACCTAACAAAATACTTAGTTCCTCGCTAAGAATGTGCTTTCCATCTCTGACCTCTTACCATGACAGCAGACAGAGCTGACACAGAGCCCAGACAGGTAATGCCAGTGGTGAAGCTGGGGTCCATCATGAACGGGATGATTCCACCCACGCTAGCAGCCAGCAGGCCAGCATTGAGTAGGTGCCTTCCAGGGAGCAGGAGAGGGGCGGATTTCAGGATACCTAGGGCCAAGCATGTGGGAATCAGAACCTAGAACGTGTCACAAGAAACTCCCTCACACGCACACACTCTTAAGTGTGTGTCATTTAATCCTAAACCACCAAAATTTAACATTAGGATAAAAACATGCTACTTAAAATATCACTTTATATCACCAGCTACTGAAACATAAAAGTAAATTAGAGTTCTTACACATAAATATTAATGGAAGTAGGAAAAGTAGGGCTTGACTTAATTGTCCTTTACTTTGATCACACAACAATTTCCTTACTCTTTGTCATGGAATCATGAAAAGTGATTTTTTTTTCCCCCCGTATGACCAATACAGAAGTTAAGTGTGGTTTTATTTATTGAAAATGTCAAAACAGAGTCCTAGAACATTAGCCTTTCTGATTGTATCAACTGAGCCCAAGGGAGAAGGGTCCTTGTTTGCTAGTTGGTTCTAAAGACAAAGCATGTACTAACATCTTACTTATGGTACATCTTCTCCTTTTCTTAGCCCCTTTTTGTTTCTTTTGTAAAAGTTGCCACTGCTGTTTTATTTATTTTTTGGTTTATCTTCCTTTTGATTGTCTCCTCCCCAAGAATATAAGCTCCATAAAAAAATAAAATAATAAAGACAAAGCGTGAGACAATATCGTAGGCTTTAAGTTCTTTTGTGATTTTTAAGTTTCATGGAAGTTCCCCACTTAATTCTAATGACTTGATTACTGAGAGACAAGACCAGGTTTTTAAATGACAAACTAGTTTCTCTAGAGACTTGCTTTTTCATGAAAACACTGAAAGCAGCTATGTGAGGTTTTCCCCTCCACTTCTATTTTCATGATTGGCTTTAGCGGTAGCAAAAGCTGCCAGGCTAGCCCCCTAAAATGTGTATTTGTTTTAAAAGTAAGTACTGTATACTAATCACACAAATTTATTCAATAAGCCTCTCTCTATTCTGGAAAATGTATGAATCATTTCTGTGAATGTTACACCAGCATCTCTAACCAAGGATTATAAAGACGTTATTTTGTTCATACACATTATCAAAGGTCAACTAGTCCCTCTATGTGAATTTCTGTGCATTAGTTTCCTTCACTAGCTGTCTGCAGACAACATGGCTTCAAAGCTTTGTGAGATCTGTAAGGATCAATAAAGGGAAGCCATGTTTATGGAGGAAAAAAAACTTTCATAGTGTCATACAAATACTCTTCACCTAACAGGTTCCACTACTAAGCTATTTTCTGAAATTGAAATGGACCCCTAAACACCCTAAATAATAGATATTTACCTCTGTGTTATACTGAATCACTTACCCTGCAATTTTCCATAGGCAACAAGAGACCCACTAAACGTGACACCACCGATGTAAGTACCGAGGTAGGCCACGGTCTTGGTAAGATTAGCTGCTGCATCCGTAGCGAAATGTGGATATTCTACAATGTACTCAGCTATGCACGTAAGCACAGCTGCCAAGCCCACTAAACTGTGGAAAGCAGCAACTAACTGAGGTAAGTCAGAAATCTGGATGCGTTTCGCAATTGTCAGTCCTGTTGGAAAGTGAAAGTCAAAGAGAAATTAAAACTTGACAGACCTTTGAGAAACAACCCAATAAAGACCACACTTGAATATTACTCAGCCATAAAAAATCGGAAATCTTGACATGGATGGACCTTGAGGGCATTATGCTAAGTGAAGTAAGTCAGACAGAGAAAGACAAATACCATAGGATCTCACTTTTATGTGGAATCTGAAACAAACAAACAAACAAACAAAAAACCAAGCTCATAGATACAGAGAACAGATTGGTGGTTGCCAGAGGCGGGAGGTGGGATGGGGGGTGGGCAAAATGGGTGAAGGGGGTCAGAAGGTACAAACTTCCAGTAATAAAATAAATAGTCCTGGAGATGGAATGTACAGCATGGTGACTATAGTTAATAAAGCTGTACTGCATATTTGAAAGTTGCTAAGAGAGTAGATCTTAAAAGTTCTCATCACGGGCTTCCCTGGTGGCGCAGTGGTTGAGAGTCCGCCTGCCGATGCAGGGGACGCGGGTTCGTGCCCCAGTCCGGGAAGATCCCACATGCCACGGAGCGGCTGGGCCCGTGAGCCATGGCCGCTGAGCCTGCACGTCTGGAGCCTGTGCTCCGCAACGGGAGAGGCCACAGCAGTGAGAGGCCCGCGTACCGCAAAAAAAAAAAAAAAAAGTTCTCATCACAAGAAAAAAAATTTTAACTATGTACGGTGACGAATGTTAACTAGACTTATTGTGGTGATCACTTTGCAATCTATATATATAAATCTCAAAATTATTATGTACATCTAAAACTAGTATAATATTATATGTCAATTATACCTCAATTTAAAAAAAGGCCTCTTAAGGTTATTCATCATTGTCATTAATAAGTATTTATCTGCTTCCTGGCAAAATATTCTCTTACAGGGACTATTCCGGCAAGAACACTGGCTTAAATACCCTTTCAAATAGCAGGCTCTTTCAACACACCTCACCAATGCCCAACTCCAAAGAACCCAAACACACAGCATCAACGTTCCTTACAACCTTTGAACACTCTCCCGGACTAACGCTTCTTCAGATTACTTAAAGCTCCAACTAAACCCCTTAAAAACCCCCCACTGCATGAATAACCCAGGCTCTCCTCCCTATCAGCCAACATTTGCCCCTGAGCACACAAGGAACAGCTGGAATATGAAGAAGGTCTAGGTTTTCAGGTGAGTGGATGGGAGCCAAGTCCAAAGGTAATGAAATGCAAATATCTGAGTAGTAAACAACCAACTCAGGAGACTCTGAAGGAGTTGCCTGGCTACAGGTAGGGGGAATAGAAGGACTGGGGCTCACAACATTTGCAAAGGTCATGCCTAAAGGTTGTCCTGCCATGAACCTACAGCACAAGCATTTTGCTTCAAGTGCTTTTCCAGGGACTGTCAAGAAAGGATGCACAGCTTTCCCAGGTAAGTATAAAAGGAGATGTAAAGCTAATGCTGTGCTTGGTAAGTATTTAACCACCAGCCCCTCAGAATAAAAACATGCGTGTGTAAATACATACATGAGTTTTTACTCATAAAAATGTATGCAGCACACAATTTTTAAACAATAAAAATATATACAATACTCTTTACTGTAAGTTTCATATAACCAATTGACTCACAGAATGTTACCAAATTCTGGTATATGTAGCCAACCTAGTGTTTGCAACTGATGAATGAGTGTGGTTCCCACACGAATGTTGGTTGAGATTTTTGTTTACTCTAACAAGTAAGACGAGAGTGAAACAACGAGATGTATATAAGAACTTCACTCACTGTCAACCATGTGAGTGGCAATTTTGCTGAATCTGATAATAGTTTCCAAGTACTGGAAGAATATTTGCTCAATTTTTTTGTGCAATTCACAGTGTAATGACAAAACACACTTTTAAGTTTAAGCTTGCATTATTAAATTTTCTCCATCACCTTCCTAGGTATGGACAATGAACAAAACAATAAATGAAACACAGATTCACAGAATTTGTTGATTTCCATGGTGTAAATACAACTGCCATGGCTGCTCTCAAGCTACCAACATGATGTCATTAAATATGGTTCAGGAAGAGATGTACAGAAGCCCCATCATTACATAGTATTTCTACCACACAGACACAAGACACATGGATAATCTCAAAAGCAGAGATAATAAAAGCTAGTGAATTCATTAGAAAGTCATGAGTGTTTAGGATTATTACCTTTGTTTCTAATTTATTTAATTTTAAGTTTATATAATTTAATTTTTGATAATAGCTATGTTTAATAACCAGCTCGAAAGATTCTTGAAAATTTACCAACCAACCCCAGCACACCACCGAATAAGACTAAAAGAGTGTTTTTTCTGCTGGCACGTGTTTTTCACGTTTTTAACAGGTCTCTGAAGCAGAATCTTCTGCTGTTATTTATACCCAGCAGAATAAAAGATGAGCCTATAGATAGTACACATATAAGTATTCCAATTCCCTGTTCAATTATCAGCTAACTGGACAGAGTCAATAAAGGAAAACAAGAACTGAGCACAAGGCATTTCTCAGCCCACTCTTTTGACACAGTTGATATTACTCAGTGTTTTAAAATGTTTACTTCTGAATGAGAATTACACCAACTGTGATGACTTTTTGCCAAAAGAATATTTACTGAAGCAACTTCCATTAAGGCAATTTAATTCCTTCATCAATATGGGCCTCAAACAGAAATATGTATATTCAGAAACTGAAGTGCAATTAAAAAGTTCTTACTCCTAAAAAAGTATTCTTAAATCTCTGAGCCTAACTGCCGTCAGGTGTTCAAAGGGCATGGACTTACATAAAGGCAGAAACCCACAAATGCTTACCAATGGTACCGCCCAAAGCCATTGCTCCAGACATCTGAGCTAACAGTTCTGGGCACGGTTTTAGGCCTCCAAGGGTGGCTGCCAGGCCTCCAGCCACCCCAATCATGCCCAATGCATTGCCAAGACGCGCAGTTCCCTGGGTGGAAAGCCCGGCCAGGGCACCAACACAGCACAGGCCAGAGCCCAGGTACACAATCTTTTCAAAGGAAAGGGAAGAGAAAGAGAGAGATTATCAAAACCTTCAGTCTACTAGCTTAAGGAGAACTCCTCTTGAGGAAACATGATTCTCTAAGGACAATTTTAAATTCAGACAATAGAAGGACCAATAGAGCTCTCTTTTAAAATATTTCAATATATTTTCCTATCCATTAAGGATATTACCATATTAAATACTTTAAATTGTACTTGCAATTATACCATTTATGTACATTGGCTTCTTCTGGACTTGATAGCATACAAATGCATATAAAAGTACCTAAATTTAAATGGAGTTATTATGGGATCTAGACCTGACCTAATGCTATAAGTGAGCCATCCCCTGAGGTTGTAAGTGCCAGAGACCGTGCTGTATACTTTACTTATGCTGTAACTCAGTCTCATGAGAGTCACAGGAGGAAAGACTCTTCATCCTCATTTTATAAAAGAGAAAACCAGTGCTTAAAGAGGCCACATAATTTTTCTAAGGGCAAACGATCAGTAAATAGCAAATCTGGGATGCAGACATACGTCTCCCTGACTCACTGTTCTAACTCTTCTCAAAAAAGATTGTGTTCATTCAACAAATAGTACATGTTAGAAACAGCAGAAACCAAAGGAGACATGATTTTTCAGCTGTCAGAGAGGCTGAAATAGTCATTGAAAAGAAAGGTATGACTGAGTTTGGAACAAAGTTGAGTCTCTATTATAAATTATATTTAGACATGGAACTTTCAAAGTTCAACTTGATTATTTCTGTTTCTCTACACAGCATGCATTTTTCAATTAGCTTTTTTAAATGCACTGGCATAACATCTCCTGGATCCACAGGGGAAGAAAGTAAGTAGGAAAAGGACTAATGATATCTAATAATAAAAATTTTTTACTGATTATTTCATTGTATCCCTACAACAATCCAGCCAGATACATAAAAAGGGTACTAATAAACTTCTTGCCTCTTTTTACATGTGGAAAAACTTAGGGACAAACAGGTAAACCCATCCTTGCAGACTTGGCAGGCAAATCTGTCTCTAGAATCCAAGGTCCTGATTCTTAGAGGATGAGAATGCTCTATTTGACCAAGATGTTTCAAAAGTTACTGTCATATTTGCTTGATAGAATTTGAATTTTGGTAATGATAATGTTAGGTCTACTTGGGATGAAGACACAGTACAAAAGTAAAAGCTTTCAAAAGAGACTCTTACTTGTTCAATGTTATAACCACTGGAGAGGGCAGCTAAGTATCCTCCAACAAAGGTACCGGCAGGGAGCAGATACAGGTAATTGTGTTCTGGGGGGTCGGTGGGACGTTTGAACATGTCCAGCATTCTCTGAGTCACCAGAAAGCCACCTTATCAAAGTAAATATAAAACAGAAAGAGGTATCTCATTGAGCAACATAATTTTTAAAGGGCTACAAGTTTTCTATTTTAAGCACATCTTTATCATCTAGGAATAAATATCATTTTAAGTAACATTTCAGAACCTCGAAATTAGAAGTTATTCTATTATTCAAGCCAGTTACATTGAAGGGAGGAACCCTTAATACATTTAGGAAGAAAATTTGCTCTCAGAGTATAAAACCAACCATTTCTGCATGACTAACAATAAACAGCCATTCAAACAGCTCGGGAATGCAGAAGATCAAAGGCCAGGGTTTTTCTTCTAATAGGTTATTCTGTTTGTTAAACCCTATAATAAGCGATAAAAGAAAAACTACCGTATCAGCTGGCACCAGGTCTGTTTGGACACGTTAAAGAATTTATAGCTACAAAATATCATCGAATGAGTTTCATATACAAGTGATGTGCTAGGCTTTCAGTTTTCAGGAACATAGGCCAGGATAAGGCAAAAGGCTAAAGTTTTATCGAAAATTATACCCATTTAAAGATGTTATGGTGATAGCTCTAAGTCAGCTTAATTCAAAACTATGCATTAAATAACTTTCCAGTTAACCTGTAGGCATTGTAGTTAACCTCTGGGGCATTCAGGGGGAGGGGTGTTCTCTTATCAAATAGTTTCTAAAACTTACCAATGGGCAAAATAACTAATTTTCCTTCACACAGAGCATTTATCATCTGAGTGAAACATTTTTTAAAGGCATGATTAAATTCTTAAAAATCAGAATGTTTGTTTTATATTGATTTATATTTGCTTCTCGTGTCTCCACTAAAAATCGCACTCTGGGTTCTTTCACTGTCCTCATACCTGCAATGTTGACTGAGGATATGAATGTAGCAAGAGCAGCAAGGCCCTGAGAAGTTGTGGAAGGATACAAATGTCCTCCCATCAGCACCAACCCACCAACTGCGGTCAACCCTGGGAAGAAAGCATGGATATATTAAACAGTAGCTAATAGTCGTGCTGCCAAATCAAATGTTATCGCTGAAAGACCTCACAAGCACACGCATCATAAAGGAGAAAGTTCTCACACACATTCTCACTGAAGTACTCTTGTGGGCAAAGAGTTACCAAAACATTTTCTCCTTTTGCATAAGAATTTTAACCTTTACTTTCTAGCTCTGTTCCCCTGATAAAGATATAAATCAATAATGTTACTAGACAACATTGTTCATGGTGCAAAGGGACCTCTGGTGGTTACACAACTGGAAAATACTATGCATGAACAATAAATATATGATGGTGAAAGCCCATAGCTTTGGGCTTTCCTGAGCATAGTACTTCTTGGAATTGGACCTGTTCCCGGTGGAGATCCTGAAAGCCATGCCTGTGCAAGAGATGCCCACTGGGGCCATGGTTTCCAAGCCACAGCAGCTCCCACATCTGTCCACGTAGCTGTGTGGACCCTGCATGGACCATGCTGCCGCTGTGAAACACTGTTTCCAAATTTTATCAGAGGAATCCCTTCTTTAAAGGAAATCATAACTGAAAGAAGGAACAGTAGCTCTGCACTGCTTGCAACAGGAGCAGCCCAAAGGTATGACACACTCCATCGGCCTCTCACTTCCAACCCCACCTCTGCACCCTCCGGGAGCCCGAGTCACCACAACCACCAAGATGCCAAGCCCTACAATTTGGAAAACACAGACTTTATAAACCTCATGGAAAGCACTCCTAGAGTTGAATAAGCCCTTGAAAACCTAAATTGAGGGAAAACAAGAGGCGAACAAACCTGAGATTGCATTAGTCACAGACATCAGTGGTGAGTGGAGAGCGGGGGTCACTCCCCAGACAGTGTGGTAGCCCACAATGCCAGCCAAGCCAAAAGTGGTCACCATCTGGGAAAAGGCTAAATTGGGAGCCGCAATGCCCAAACCCAGTATCCCAGTGAGACCTAGAGAAAGAGAGGAAAGCGTGTGAGTTCACATCCAATTATCTCGGGAGGATTAAAAGCACACACACACCCACACACAAACAAACATGTGGGACAGTCAATGCTTTAAAATTCCACACCCTTGCCAATAATGAGATTTTTTGAGATGTTCCATGACTGGGAAGAAGGGTGGTGAAAGGGAGTTAAAGGTATTGCGAACAAAATTCAACTTCCTGACCACCACTCCCCAAAATAAAATAAATTTTAAACATCTAGTAAAATTTGAGTCACCTTAATAACAATTTGCACATTTTCCTCTGTATAACTTGTCCTCTTCCCCATTTTAACTTTCACTGACAGTGCCACATGTGTTTATACAAGTGTTTTTATTCCAGAATTATAGGCCTATAAAGGATCTACCAAAGCATTTTCTACTTGGGCAACACACAACCTTTATAAGACAGACTTCTGTGAGGCCAAGTTCATGTCACTCTCAGATTTGGCTGAGGAAGAAGGATTTTAAGAGAGTAGGAAGGATTTCATTCACTCCAGCACCTCCCCAAAACATATGGCTTCCACCCACCCGGGACAGAAGTTTTGCAATTGCTCCTGAATCTGGACTGGACTGCTGGCCAGGGTAGTCAGCTCCAGCCCCAACACTAAGTCAGCAAACAGGATTTTACAAAGAAAAGGAAAAAAAAAAAAATACGAATTAAATTAAGAATGTGCAGAATACAAACAGTCAGCTCTCAACATACATCTTTAATTATCGCCTTTCCTAATAGCAAACATGTGGATGGCTGTTCTGCAACAGAGGAAAGGGTTACCTAGTGGTCAGTGAAAACCAAATGATAATGGGTGACCAGAAAGCTGGAATTTAACTTTTTTGAATAAGGTACTTTTATCCCTTGATATAAACTATTTCTTTATAAGTGGCATAGCTGGAACATTAGCAGTTGACATTCATTTTACTTTACATCAGTCAATAAGACTGTAGTTTTAAATTTTTTTTTAAGTTTTTTCACTGCCCCACACAGCATGTGAGATCTTAGTTCCCCAACCAGGGACTGAACCAGTGCCCCCCGGAGTGGAAGCACGCAGTCTTAACCACTGGACCACCAGGGAAGTCTCTGTAGTTTTAATTTTTATTTTCCTACCCACATACAAGATTTCCAGTGTTCCAATGGATGGCCTGTTAACCATCTGGAGGGAGAGTTAGACAGAATATTGTTTTGTGTTTCAGTTAAACATCAGAGAAGGGCTGTATAGGGTTATATTTAAGGACATGTTTTCTTAAGCCAGACTGCCTGGTTCAAATCCTGGCTCTACTGCTTGTCAGCTGTGTGATCTCAGGCAAGTTACTTAACCTCTCTGTGCTCCAGTACCCTCATCTGTAAAATTATTAACCCTCTCTGTCGTCATCTGGAAAAAGAAAATAATAATATGCCCACTTTACTGAGTACTTATAAGGAATAAACGAGCTAAGGCACGTGAAGTGTTTTAGCACAATGCCTAGCACTCATTAAATGCCCACATTAGTTCAGAAGCACTAAATTACCATAACCTGCGGTCAATTGTGTTGGGCATCTAAGATAGAAATCCCACATCTGAAGGTTTTCTTTTCTTTTGTTTTTTAATAAACTTATTTATTTTATTTATTTATTTTTGGCTGCGTTGTGTCTTCGTTGCTGCGTGAGGGCTTTCTCTAGTTGCGGTGAACAGGGCCTACTCTTTGTTGCGGTGCGTGGGCTTCTCATTGCAGTGGCTTCTCTTGTTGCGGAGCACAGGCTCTAGGCACGTGGGCTTCAGTAGTTGTGCTACATGGGCTCAGTAGTTGTGGCTTGTAGGCTCTAGAGAGCTGGCTCAGTAGTTGTAGTGCATGGGTTTAGCTGCTCCGCAGCATGTGGGATCTTCCGGGACACGGATCGAACCTGTGTCCCCTGCAGTGGCAGGTGGATTCTTAACCACCGCACCACCAGGGAAGCCCCAGGTTTTCTTATTAACTATTTAATAAACTAAAGTCTTTTCTATAATACATTCAGTAATGTCAAATGTGCTACATTTAGTTTGTATAACAGAGGAAAAAGAAAAGAAAAACAGAGAAAAAAAGAAAAGGGAAAAAAAGCAAATCACATTCTTTGAAGAATGCTAGTCAAATAGATTCCTAACAAATACACAAGAAAAACGCTTGGTTTTATTATAAAGGAGGAAGTTTTAGGGTACAGAAAATAAATATAAGGCCATCCTTTTATTCACTGGAATATGCCAATGTCATATCTATTAAAATGCAATAAACCTTGACTCAATAAACATAAGAGAAACCTAGAAAAATAAATCATCACTCATGCCTCACTACATTTCCTTATGAATTGTAAAGAGAAATGGAAATTTACAACCCTGCTGACAATACTCTCCATGCACAAAACAGTAAAATGGTTTCTTTTTTTTTAACAAGTAAGAGCAAATAGGGACACTGCTCCATCTATTCACAATGTTCGCAACTAAAGGCTTTTTCAGTCATTTTGCTGAGACTTGCTCTTTATTCAAGGAGAGTTACATATTTAGCTTTAAAACATCTGGACTCACATGGGAATTTGGAGAATGCTGAGGCTACAAGAATTCTGTGTGCTTTGTACTGGTCCTTATTCTTTATAGTTTGCTTTTGTTTTGTTTTTATTTTGGCTCTAAGCAAATCTAAACATTTTTACTTCATTCTATGAGACAGAAACCAATTTAAAATCAAATATCCATATTTCAGACTCTAACAGTTCATAGCCAGAATGAATATTTATCATTATTTTACAATAATTCTTTACTGCCTTCATGAAGGTGAATTAGAAAACAAAGAATCTATGTTAAATTGTAAAGAAAGAGATAAAAATTTTTTAATTGAATTTTTTTTTTACTAGGTGAATAACTTACTGTTTATTCTTCAGAGCAAATATTTGGTTCCCCAGTCTTACCCAGAGGTGCAGATAATCACAAGTGATGTTTTATAAACCACAAAAAATAAACCAATAACCACATTTACATGCACTTAACACCAACACAATCTGTCATACATCAATACTCATTATATTTGATATATATAAAAATATTAACGATATTTTAAATGTTTTCTATAAAAGTATTAACAGCCTATGTATTATTTCACACATTCAATCCAGCATTTATCCCAGTGCCTGCATCTCTGAGGGTACACAATGCAGTCTCCACGTCCACAGAGGTGGGACAGATGACATGTATGTGAAAATTGCTTCTAACAGGCCCAAGTCCTGATGGAATCCAACAAAGGACAACAGCATTTCATTTACTAATTTTGACAATTAATACATAACTCACAAAATTCAAAGAATCTGGACTAAATCTTCATAGATGGGACCCTCACCTGCTGTATATGCAGAAGCTGATGTCATCGTCTTCCTGAAGGGCGTGACAGTAGCTGCTTTTTCAGCCTCCAGCTCAGCCACTGTCCTCTGTTTTACTGGGGCACCTTGAGGAATATTTTTCGGTGTGGGAGCAGGGAAGATCACTTCGCCATCCTAACAGAAATCAGAAAAATAGTACTTTTTAAAGTCAATCCAGCATTCAGTCAATCCAGTGTTGGGGAAAAACTCTTCTTTGAAAAGTAATTTTAAATAAATATAGAAATTCACGTAATTTATAATATCACTTTATATAAATATATATCACACATGTATATAAATAATGTCTGTGTCATGCATACACACATAGATGTACAATTAGTACGTGCACAGAACATATAAGGAAGAATACAGAACAAACGTAAAAGCAGATAGGCGGGGGAGGGGGAATATTTAATTTTTACTTTATTCAATTCTGGGTTTTTTGTGTTTTTTTGTTTCTGTGTATCAAAAGCAATGCATATTTTAGGTGAGTCACACATGTATATAAATCTTGCAATATTTTTCTTTAAACTGTTCTACATTTTTAAACAATTTTTATTGGCATAAACCCAACACATCGATACTTTATTAGAATATATCCCAATTCCAAAATAGGATCGTTCTGTAAACAAAAATCCTAAAACAAATATATAATGAAAACACAGGAGAAACAGATCTCTTCACTTACCTTCATCACTACAGTTCCTCTAATGACGTGACCCATTGTACCAAAGTCAAAGTCATCTTTCACTTCAAAATAAAAATTGTCTTTGTCAGAGCTGATGGCCTTCAGGAGTTTGGTGATGTTGTTGGAATACAGGGTGCTGGCCTGAGTGGCCATTCGGCTGGGAAGGTCTGTGTAGCCTATGTGAGTAATCCCCTAAACAGACAAAAATACAGTCAGAAAGGTCTGTTACTAAATGCCCATATTCTTTCTAGGACAGTTCTCAGTCAAGGCTAAGTTCTGAAATTACAAATCTTTATAAATATACACACACACTCACAAATACATATTTCAAAAGGAGCTTTAGGGCTTCCCTGGTGGCGCAGTGGCTGAGAGTCTGCCTGCCGATGCAGGGGACACGGGTTCGTGCCCCGGTCCGGGAAGATCCCACATGCCGCGGAGCGGCTGGGCCCGTGAGCCATGGCCACTGAGCCTGCGCGTCCGGAGCCTGTGCTCCGCAACGGGAGAGGCCACAACAGTGAGAGGCCCGCGCACCACAAAAAAAAAAGGAGCTTTAAATGTGACTGTTTTTAAGTTTAGAAAATTTCAGGCCTCAGTTTCTCTAAATATTTAAAGCAATAAACACCCTCTCACAAATCAATAAAGATATAGGAACAGGTTCATAGATAGAGGAAGCTTTGTGCTGTACCTTATGAACATAAAGTTCTCCTGGCTTGGTGGTTTCAAAGTTTCCGCCAGCCTCAGCAGCTAAATCCACAACAACTGAACCTTCCTTCATGGACTCGATCATTTCTTTACTAAACAAAACGGGAGCTTTTTTACCTAATAAAACCAAAGAAAAGAGTACAAATTACATGGTAATTTCTTAAAACTTTATATTCTAATTATTACAGTAGTCTCTGGGTACCCAGGAATTTAACATCTGAATATATAACTCTTTCAAAGAGACCCCCTAAAGTTCATAACACAGGTGAGACTGGTCAGTCTCCTGAGGAAGAAATAGGATGAGTGTGAGCTGCAAAGCCAGTGGGTGGGAGGGAGCCGCTTAGCCAGAGAGCAAGCCTTGTCATTTGCAAAGCATGGAAATTTCAGCTAGCACTGCTCTTCCCAACTGGTTTACAGCCTGTACCACTCATGAAGAGATCAACATTTTGCCTGTTTCTTTAAAAATGCATAATAAATAAGCTAGTAAGGAAACTATGTGCACCCAAATTGGACGATTCATAAAGATCACAAATGTCAAGGGAACATTCAACAGTAATCTATGAATGACAAAATAGAGTATTTCCAATCATCTTAACCAATGGCACCAGATTTTCCCACATGCTATATTAATCTACCTTAATTTAACACAGGATAACTTCGAGGAGAGACAGGGAAGTACCATGAAATGGAAACAGTAGGATACCACAACTCCAAACAATCTTAGGAACCACTCATACATTTTTATTCCCACTCAACAACTATGTATTCTGCACCTCTGGTGAGTCGAGCTCCATGCCTGGTGCTGGGAGTGTACTGGTAGATAAACAGAAAAGATCCCTGTTCTCATGGAGCCTGCCCCTCATGAGATATTTCACATCTTATAATAAATCGTTTACTCATTCTTTCATAGAGGATAAAGCACCAAACATAAGGATTTTTCAAGCTAACATAAATTAATATGTTCAACAGGGGTCCACACTGTGGGTATAATACCTCGTTCAAGTTTCATAAAACAGTGTAAATATCTAAGCCAAAAGAGAAAGGAAATAAACTTGCGAGACTGGCCACAGGAAAGCAGAGAATTAATAGCTTAATGATCTTTTTTTTCCTTCTTTCGAAAGTTTTCAACTCTGTGTCTACAGAATTTTAGTAAAAGCACTGTCAGTTTTATAAATGGAAATCAACTCAAAGTAAAATTTGCATGATAATAATCTGCTTTTCAATCTACTTGACTGGAATATATGCGATTCAAAAAAGAAAAATAACCTTTTTTTTGTAGTACGTGTGAAAGACAAAGTTGTAAAGATACGTGTGGGTGTACCTCCTTTCTCAATGCGAACCTTATACTTCCAAGATCAAGCCCAACTCCTAAGCCTCCTATTACCCAAGGCCTTTCTCCCCGGGCTGAAGCACTCCTCTTAGCATTTCTCCTCACTACTGCCCCACTGGACCTTCTGCTCCAGCCACAATGGTTTGTTAGAGAAGCTCTGGTTCTCTCTTCTGAGTCTCCATGAAAAAGAGCAAGAATGAGGAGATCTTTTCCCAAAGACAACACACCCTTTGGTCCTGGTAGTTTCGCCTTCTCAAAATTCTCTGGAATTACGTATTCCTTTCCTCTACCCTCCCCCACTGTAGTCCACTAAAGGTATCTTGAATACTTAAACATTACTCGAGCATGAGAATTTGGGGATGCAAACAACAGCATCTGAGGACTCGTCCCAAACTAAAGGTCATGCTGACCAGCACTGCAGTGATGTAAAGCTCTGGATGACGTGGCTGCATCTACATAAAGTGGCGACTTTAAACGGCTAACCTGTACTTTGCAGGTATTTACTGTCGTCACCACCCACCCCCAGCCCTTGTCCAGAGCCCCTTCGTTATTAACCAGACTCTCGTTTGCCACAGCCTTTCCTCCCACCTTACTTGGACCCTCCAGTCTTAGGTCGACGTGCCTTAAGCTACTCTTCTGGCTACAACCAAGTTGGATCCAGGCGCAACCCCTTTGAATTCTAACCACACCAACTTTACGACCATCGACCTCACAAATTGGATTTGGCATCTAACTAATTTCTCCCGCCCTAGACATTCTGGATTCCTTCTTCCTTCTGAGATATCTATAGCTACAGATCAGACCCTGCATCTGTAATGCTGCCCACTTTATAAGACGTCAAGTAGCCAAAACCATTTAGGCTCCCTAGAAAACATCTGATGCATCACCTATTTCTCTTCTTTGATTTTACTTATTCAACCTTCACAAAACAATTTTGCAGTGGCTGACACAACACACACACACACACACACACACGTGTGTCATAACAGAGGTAACAGGTGTTCCGTCCATATCATCACTCGGAAATTCAACCGCTTTTGAAAGGATAGCATTTTCTTTCACGTAACAGTATTTTACTTAGTACATAGACAAATAACTGGAAGGTAAGTTAAAAGAATAGACTTAAATTACAGATGAATGTTTAAAAGACATGGAATTATTACAAGTAAAAGCACACAACAGAACAGTATGTATAGGATGTTCCCATTCAGTAAAAAAAAAATTACATATACATATGTATGAATGTTTCAAGAATGTGTGTGTGTGTGTGTGTGTATAGATACATACACACACACACACAAAATATTACATATACTATATAGTTCCTAGCAAATTCTATAGAGTATAATGTTTAACAATATCAGGACGTCTTTGAGTAGTAAGACTAAGAATAATTTATTTCCTTCTTTGTGCTTTTTCTTATCTCCCAAGTGTTCTAGAAGAGCTTGTTTTCATGTTATACTTTCAAAAATTCAATAAGGGCTACAGGGAATACAATGATGAATATAACAGTGCAGCTGCCTTTAAGAACTCACATGTGGATTAACTTTTTGAAAATTCTGAAAAGTGCAGAAATGCAAATTAAAAACAGAAGAAGGGAAGAAAGGGAGCCAAAAGAGGAGCAGAGTAGCACAAAAAAGTTCCAAATGAGCAAATCCTCAAAAGATTAGGTCAAGGGAGGGAAAGACTGAGAAGGAAATTTCAAAGTACTATCCTACCCTGACGGCCTACTATGATAAAAATGTAATGTAAGGTAAGTGCGGCATCACAAAATGGAAGGAACAAAAGGAATAAGATGATTAGCTAGGTTTTGGGGGAAAAAACTCCCCAAACCTAATATCTTACTTCAAACTGAACTCTGAACTCTATAGGTCAGAATTAATTATAAAAGAAGGGCTTTCGTGGTGGCGCAGTGGTTGAGAGTCCGCCTGCCGATGCAGGGGACACGGGTTCGTGCCCCGGTCCGGGAGGATCCCACATGCCGCGGAGCAGCTGGGCCCGTGAGCCATGGCCGCTGAGCCTGCGCGTCCGGAGCCTGTGCTCCGCAACGGGAGAGGCCACAGCGGTGAGAGGCCCGCGTACCGCAAAAAAAAAGAAAAGAAAAGAAAAAAAGTAAAAGAAAAAAATCAACCCATAAAGAAAAGAAAAAAAGGAAACACTTGGTGAATATCTCTCCTGTCTTTGGATTGAAAAGTACTTCCTAAATTTACAGCAATGGGAAAAATTACAAAGGAAAATGTCAAAAGGCTTAAATATGAAAAAGGTATGTATTACTATCCTCAAAAAAAATAAACATGACAAAAAATTAATACAATAAAAATCTCACAGAAATTTAAATAAAACCAAAACACTAAGATCCTAATTGATAAATAAACAGCAAATACAAATGGCCAATTCAAAGAGAATGGTAACAACCAAATGAAGAAAGTTCACCCTCAGTAAGACTAAAAGAAATGTGAGTACAAAGAGTGAGATACATTTTTGCCCTCAAACTGAAAGAGTCAACAAAATGCAAATACTTCTGAAATGAAACAATTAGCTGGAAAATCTACTAATGAGATTATGAACTGTATAATCTTTCAACAAAGCATAGTAGATCAAGGGTGTATCAACAGGCCAAAAATATTGATATTCATTCATCCAGTAATTCTACTTCTAAGGTTTGATTAATCCTGGGGAAATCAATGAAAGTACAGATACAAGAATAAGCAGAAAAAAAATGTTAGAACATTATTTTTAATTGACAAAAACTGGAAATAAATGAAAAGGCTAACTTTGCGAGAACAGTTACATTAAATACAGCACATTCAAACAAGAAAATTCCACAAACCATTAAAATATATTTGCAAAGAGTTCTTATTGACTTATTATGTTAAGGGATAAAACTTATGATATAATAATATTAAGTGGAGAAAGTAAGAAAGATATTTTATCTTCATCTAACATGATAAAAATGCATGGAAAAAAGGCTGAAAGAAAATGGTAAAATGTTAAGAGTATTTTTCAGTGAGTAGAAGGATCACAAATGATCTTTATTTTCTACTTTGTACTTTCTGCATTTCCAACAAGTCATACTATTTTTATAAACAGATAAAGCATAAAGTTTTAAAGTTTCCCCGTTTAAGCTGAGGACAGAGATTAAAGAGTTGCACTAGAAGAATTAAAATAACTTAGAAATGCCCTAAACCAGTCTGTTAACTTACCAATTGAAAACACTGCACTCAAAATCCTCTGCCCTCCCTGCTACAGCAAAGGAAGCTATACAGTTAGGACAGCCTTTCAAACACTTATACAGGCAGACAGAAACATAACTAAGGATGGATAATAGACAGGAAGATGTGCACAGATTTTTTTATAATATGTAACATAGAAAAGAATATATCCAATGTTTAATTAGAGATGTCCCATATAGAGATGTCCCATAATTACCCCAGTGACAGCCCTGTGCAGATCCTAGACACAAGGATAAAAGATCCAATGAGCATATCAGGTGTTTCAAGACAGGACTGTAGAAGGCAGAAGAGTTAATAAAAGAAGGCAGATAAGAGGTATTTTTTTAGAGGCACAATTGGGCTTTCCCCTTTTGACTGCTCATTTCTGTTAATTTTATCATTTATCTGCAAAAGATGAGATACACAAAAAGACCAAGACTGTTACATCTCTTCAAACCACCCTCCCCCAAAAATCACTGATTGAAAAAATTAACAAGGAGAAAAAAAATTTTTTAATATTTTTCCTGGCACAATACAAACTGTGGGTGAAAGATGTTCAACTTCATGAAATATTTCTTGGTTCCTTATGGTTCATGGACATTAAATTCCCGGTAAGATTACTCAGTTCCCTCCCAGTTGGGAGTTTATTTCCATACTTTTGCCAAGACAATGGTAGGACAACATGCACTCACAGTCATCATTCAAGGATTCATCCATTCATTGACTCAAGCAATAACTTAGTGCCTACCACGTGCAGGCTAGATGGGGAAGGAAAGCTTTACTTACAGCTCTAAGGTCTAATAGTTTAGGATTGAAAGAGGTTGCATTCAAAGATTAGTTGCATTCAAAGATTTATTAGGAGAATAGCTAAGATACTTATAGCACTCATCTAAAAGTTTTAATTATAGTTTCCCAATTGGATGGCCATTATTTAGGGTGGGTAGAGGTGTCACAGATTAGTGTAAGGCATCCTTGAATCTCTGTGTGCACCCAGAACTGCCAATAGACAGAAAAAAACGCCTCACACATGTGCACTGTTTCTAGACGTATGTATGTATGGCTGTGATTCACACAAAGTTATTCTGAAATGTGACTGAATTCATAGGATCTTTTCATACTCATGGGTTTTCTCATTAAACAAATACTAAGATGCAGTTTTTAAAGTAGTAAATTCAAAGATTTCTAGAAAAAAATTACTTCTTTCTAAAAATAGCTTTAACAACTTTTCACTATGCAGCAAAAGAATATACCACTGGCCTCTCTACAACAGTAAATTAAAAAAAGAGAGATTTGGCTTAAACTGAATCTCAACAGCTAAAGATTTACTGGAAAGTTTTGCAATATATTATACCTCTCTGAATAAATCAGGCCTAACGTGATCATCTGAAATCAATAAATTCTCAGATTCTATCTTACTGGAAAAAGAATCATGCCCTCACAAACAACTTTAATCACAAAAAAAAAAAGAAAGAAGGAAAAATTAATAGGAAACCACTAAAAATATTAAGAACAACAAGACACCAAGATGAAAAAGGCTTACCACAAAATTTTATAATAATTCCCAAGAGCATTTAGCATTATTTACCGGAATTATTCAATGGCATTTAATCAGATGGGGAAATTCCTAACTTCCTGGCCTGTAAGCCGTCAAATTAAGCAGGCTCAAGAAAAACTTTCTGGGCTTCCCTGGTGGTGCAGTTGCTAAGAATCTGCTTGCCAATTCAGGGAACACGGGTTCGAGCCCCGGTCCGGGAAGATCCCACGTGCCGCGGAGCAACCAAGCCTATGCGCTACAACTACTGAGCCTGTGCTCTAGAGCCCGCGAGCCACAACTACTGAAGCTTGTACACTTAGAGCCCGTGCTCCACAGCAAGAGAAGCCACCGCAATGAGAAGCCTGCGCACTGCAACGCAGAGCAGCCCCCGCTCGCCGCAACTAGAGAAAGCCCGCAAGCAGCAACGAAGACCCAACGCAGCCAAAAATAAATAAATGAATTTATAAAAACAAAGAAAAAGAAAAACTTTCTGCTTTAACAAGAACATGGTATATTTAACAGTATAGTAATAAAGAGATTAATAATATAAATTATAGAGTATATGTCTCCAAATGAAAATAGATTTCTCATGAACAAGTACTATAAATAAAGGATAATTTTTAATGTAACACAATACTATATATTGACTACATGCAAAACAGAGCATGTAAAAATGTTCTGAACTTTAGTATTTATACAGTAAGAAATGTCATTCTAAGCATATAATTTTATACTGAGCGCTAGTGTTTATCCAGCATCCTCTTGTCACTACTTTGATTTCCATTTTCTCCACACAGTCCATGAGCTTCAGGAGAAATGACCTGAAACTACTCCAGAGGCAGGCCTCGCTGGCTTAAGGGTAATCTCAGCACCTACTGAAGACCAGTTCAGAAATCCAGGTGTAAGCTGAGGGGCATCTCATTGCCCTGCCTACATGGATTGGTTCAGAAGTGGGGATGTAACCCAGTCAAGGCCAATAAGAATGAGGGAAAGTGTGCTAAGGGATTGTGAAAAAGTAGTTCCCTTGCTCTTCAAGAGGGAGCCATGAGAACGGCTTGCCTTGCCCTCCGGATGTGTGCTGCGCACAGTGGAGGCCTGCCTCTGCTCCTGACCATGAAACCAACTCAGGGAGGGCGGAGCTAAAAGAGGACAAAGCGGTACAGCAGGGCCCCGACGCACACCTACCCAGCTATAACTGGCTTCCTTCACCTACGCAACCCAGCAAATCTCCTTTCTTGTTTAAGGCAGACTGTGTTGGAATTTCTGCTTCTGGCAGCCAAAGGCACCCTAACTGATACACACCAAAGGCTCTTCTGGAATAACAAAATCATAGATGGGGTTAAAATATTGAGTCTTTTTTTTTTTAACACATTCCTATTCTTTATGATAGTCTACTTCTTTTTTTCTTTCTTTCTTTCTTTATTTATTTATGGTTGCGTTTGGTCTTGTTTGCTGCACGCGGGCTTTCTCTAGTTGCGGTGAGCAGAGGCTACTCTCCGTTGCGATGCGCGGGCTTCTCATTGCGGTGGCTTCTCTTGTTGTGGAGCACGGGCTCTAGGCACGCGGGCTTCAGTAGTTGTGTCATGTGGGCTCAGTAGTTGTGGCTCATGGGCTCTAGAGCACAGGCTCAGTAGTTGTAGCACACGGGCTTAGTTGCTCCACGGCATGTGGGATCTTCCCGGACCAGGGCTCGAACCTGTGTCCCCTGCATTGGCAGGAGGATTCTTAGCAATTGCACCACCAGGGAAGTCCAAAATATTGAGTCTTAAACTATAAAAATGTTACAGATAAGGACAAAAGGCTTTTTATACATATATGTACACATATGAAAAAAAAGAGATAATTGGTTATGTAATAGATTGGATGTGGCAAAAAACTGCTGAACATTTGACCCACTGATCTAATAAGTCTCTGATTCTGCCAGCCCCGAGGTGCACAGAGCAACACACGGATACAATCCCTCTATCTCTGTTATCACTAGAGAGGCTACAGATAGCTCTGTTCATGAACATAAAGGGATTCTGACCCAAGCTTAACCAGTCAAGCTTTATATGTGAGTTCTATTCCTGGAACTAGATAAAAATTTTCTCTGCCTAATTAATTATTTGTATAAGGAACCAGAGAGAAAGCCAGGTGGCAAAAACTTGACTGTTACAAATTGGATGCCTTGAGATATTTCTAAATGTAATATGTAGGAAATATGATTAGTCAACAGCATGTTTTAGCAGATAAGAGAAATCCTTAAAGATCTACTTAAAGAAGAAGCCTAAAAACAAGCCTTTACCTAATAATTAAAGAACACATTTATAAAAATTTTTTGAGGATTACCTCAATAATTTACCTGCCATAGCTGCAAAATTCTGTATAGATAAAAATCAAAATCAGTCAAGGCTTTACCATGGCTTCATAAGCTATGGGAATTCTCAAAAAAAGGAAAACAACTTACCAAACCTAAATGGTAACATAAAAAGGAAACATATATATTATATATTATATATATATATAAATATATAATACATTAAATAATATTCTTATATAAATTATAACATTCTTTGTTTTCCCTCCAATACATGTCTAGATGTCCATTAGCTACCAATCCCTAAAAAATTAATGAATATTTATTATACATTTGTTTATAAAATAATTAGGAGGTTATTTTTTAAAAGAGAAATAATGCTGTTTATTTCATTTTCCATGTCAGAAAACTTAGGTCAGGGGACTTCCCTGGTGGTGCAGTGGTTAAGAATCCACCTGCCAATGCGGAAGACATGGGTTCGATCCCTGGTCCAGGAAGATCCCACATGCCAAGAAGCAACTAAGCCCGTGCGCCACAATGACTGAGCCTGCACTCTAGAGCCCGCGAATCACAACTACTGAGCCCGTGTGCCACAACTACTGAAGCCCACACGCCTAGAGCCTGTGCTCTGCAACAAGAGAAGCCACCTCAATGAGAACACGTGCACCGCAGCGAAGCGTAGCCCCCGCTCACCGCAACTAGAGAAAGCCCACGCGCAGCAAGGAACACCCAACGCAGCCAAAAATAAATAAAATTTAAAAAAAAAAAAAAAACTTAGGTCAGAATGAGATTGACGGAAAAGCCTTAATGAAATGGGTACCTTCAGAAAAGTCAGATAAAAAGCAAGTTAAGCCATGGTTTTCCACAGTGAAATCCATGCTAGATTGCCATCTAATGGCAATGCTTTTGTAACTTCATGAGTATGTCCATAAGCCTGCTGATTTCAGAGAACATCTTTGACATGCCACATAATGCTCAAGAATGTCTGGACTTTCTATTGCAACAGTCAGTAAGCTTTCCAGTCTGGATACCATTTGCAAGACCAAGCATCACCAATGGAAGAAAGGTGATTATGCTAATGCTCTACGTGCCAGGCCCTACACTGGGCTTTTTTCTTCATGTAGTTCTCAAAACAACTCTGCAAGATAAAAAGGTTTACTTCCTTTTCAGAAATGAGGAATCTGAGGTTCAGAGAGCCACAGCTGTTAAGCAGTGGAACTGGAATTTGAATCTACTCTATCTGGTTCTAAATCCATGATCTGATTGCCAATGAATGGATTAAACATAAGCAGATAAAATTAAAAACTGGGGAAGAGGAAAGAAGCTTTTAGTTCCTCACCAAAATCCACATTTGTTATGGGCTGAATTGTGTCCCCAGAAAAATTCACATGTTGAAACCCTAACCCCCGGTAACTCAGAATACGACTATATTTAGAGACAGAGTCTTTAAAGAGATGATTACATTAAATGAGGCCATCAGGGTGGGCCCTAATCCAATCTGACTGGTATCCTTAAAAACAAGAGAAAATGTGGACACAAAAAAGACACCAAGACCATGTGAGGACACAGCAAGAAGAGGCCCTCTACAAGCCCAGGAGAGGAGCCTCAAAAGAAACCTTGATCTTGGACTTCTAGGCTCCAGACTGTGAGAAAATAAATTTCTGTCGTTTAAGCTCCCCAGTCTGTGAGATCTTGTTACGGTACCCTTAGCAAACTAATACAATGTTCTCTTATTCCTGGGGGCACAGTTAGACAACCATTCCCAGCCTCCTTCGTAGTTAGGTTTGGCCATGTGACTAGGTCTTTAGCAGAAGAAATGTAAGCAGGGGTGGCGTACGCCACTTCTGGGCATCCCATGCACACTCCTCCTTGGCCCTTTACTTCTAGCTGGCTGGAACAGAGACAGTGCCCTGAGCGACCTTCACGGCCTCATAACGATGATGACAACATTGCTGTACCTGAATCCCCAGAGGACCACCTGAAGGAGAGCTGCCCTCCAATGTGTCAACCACCTATTACTGTTAACTGAGCAAGAAGTGACTTTCTATAATGTCTGAGCTTTGGGGTGAATTTGTTTTAGCAGCTAGACCATCCTAACTAATACTGAGGCATAACAAAGTATAGAGAAAGTGGAAATAAGGAAGAACAGAAATGCCCATGGTGGAAAGTGCTGGTTATAGCTGTAACTCTATCTATCGGGTGCTGTTTCACCAGAGACGGGACAGCCTCAGCTTCCCAATCCTTTTCAACTCAGGGACTGCCACAGAGGGAAGCACAGGGCTTTCCAATCTTGCAACATACTTTGGGAGAAATAACAGACCAAACCAGAAGATAATTCTGGGCCATAAATCTTCCTACCAGGGCATCTGTTAAATTTGGCCCAGTCACTCACTAAATGTGCTCAAACACACTCTAAATAGTCAAGATTGATAAATGACGATGGAAAACTCCACAGTCTTGGCATCTTCCTCTTAAGGACAAGTTGCCCTGCCTCTGTTGAAAGCTACCAAGACGTGTATAGACAGCCTGTGGTTACCAACCCTTGATGTTGCAACATTTAAGTATTTTTCTCTGTCCTTCCAAATTCTCAAAACAAATGAAACTCTGTACAAGAAATATTACAAAATTCCATACAATCATACAATGCATTTAAAGGAGGAGAGGATGGTAGATGAATCAGATTAGTCAGTAAAAGAAAGTTAAATAATTCAAAAAAAGTTGAAAATCCCTGATCTATCGCTGTCCTGTAAGACCACAATGTTTACAGAATGAAAAGAACAATCTGAAAAATAAAGCTTTACTTTAGAGAAAGACCTTGTGTAGTCATCAAAACAATATTATCTTTGTGGAGTTTCACAAACGAAGAGTATACTGCTATATCAATTATTCTCTTGCCTAAAAGAACAAGTGTGAAAATTACTATGGAGGGCTTCCCTGGTGGCGCAGTGGTTGAGAGTCCGCCTGCCGATGCAGGGGACACGGGTATGTGCCCCGGTCCGGGAAGATCCCACATGCCACGGAGCGGCTGCGCCCGTGAGCCATGGCCGCTGAGCCTGCACGTCCGGAGCCTGGGCTCCGCAACAGGAGAGGCCACAACAGTGAGAGGCCCACGTACCGCAAAGAAAAAAAAAATTACTATGGAAAGTTACTCTTTTGTACTATATTTCTACTTCATATGAAAGATGGCTTCAAAGAGACAGGCAGCATCCAATGCAAAACCAATGTTGATTTTCCAGGAGACTGTGAGATCCCTCAGGTTTGGTCTCACATGTGTAAGGCCCTTGTATATCAAGGGAAAACACTCCCTCCCAATTCTCCAGAGTCATGCAAAATTGCCACAAAGCTCCTTTGATGGGTGTATACTACAGACCCTATCTGATATAGATAAAAATAAAAAGGACTGTTACCCTAACCTGGATCATACCTAAAAAGAGGCCCAAGGATATATGGCCTAAGGGATCATAATTTATAATCAAGCAATGAATATCTTCCCTCCTGGCTGATAGGACACTTTCTAACTCCTGAACAGACCTTCCCACTACTTCCTAATTCTATCTCCTGAGAGGCCTAGCCCAACACCTCAAACTGCAAACGTGGCAAGTGTCCTACTTTTGAAAATTTAAGAAAGCTAGCTTCCCAGTCTTAAACTAGCCTCTGCAGTATTCCTATCCAAGAGTGTTCTTTCTTGGATAGCACTAGAAAAATAAAAGGGATTGTATCAACTGAGAACTAAGGAAGGAACCCACATTAGCTCAGGAACATCTGCTGAGCCACAGCTGTACACAAGGCTCCCTGGTAAGCACCCTCGTGGCAGAGATGAGACAGGGCAACTAAAGGGCAGTGAGACTGAGAACTACTGGAATTGGAGGCACGGGCAAATGCTATGAATGCCGAAAAAAGAGGGTTTACTACGGAGCAGGAGACAGCAGGAACTCTGGAGAAACTACTGAGCTCAGTAGGACTTCAAAAGGCAGGGAATAAAGACACAGACCTACTAGAGAATGGACTTGAGGACACGGGGAGGGGGAAGGGTAAGCTGGGACAAAGTGAGAGAGCGGCATGGACTTATATATACTATAAGTAAATGTAAAATAGATAGCTAGTGAGAAGCAGCCACATAGCACAGGGAGATCAGCTCGGTGCTTTGTGACCACCTAGAGGGGTGGGATAGGGAGGGTGGGAGGGAGGGAGACACAAGAGGGAAGAGATATGGGAACATATGTATATGTATAACTGATTCACTTTGTTATAAAGCAGAAACTAACACACCATTGTAAAGCAATTATACTCCAATAAAGATGTTAAAAAAAAAAAAAAAAAAAGGCAGGGAAGGGCAGGGACAGCATTCCAAAGAGAAGGAACAATACGTGCAAGGCCTGAAAGTCCTTGGCCTCCTTGAGGAGATAATAGCAGCGAGCGTGACTGAAATCTGGCCCAGAGAGCAAGACGTGAGTTTCGCATGAGATCCAAAAGCTCAGTCAGGACTAGAAACTGAAAGGCAAGAAATACCTGACCAAAGGGTGCAAAATGTAGAGCACCTAAGGGTGGGGTGGGGAGGGAGGGGAGGTGATCCAATCCTGAGGACTTGGATGCCTTTACCTAATGATGCTGGGAACTTGAGTGGCCCACGTTACCGTCATGACTAAACAAAACCCCAGGCTTTCCAGTAGCTATGGTTCCATTACGAAATGAGGGCAGGGCCCGAGGTGGAGAAGGGGAGAGCAGGAAAACCAGATGACCCTATGATGCTTACGATTTTTAATTAGGCGTCATCAGGAAAGGTTCTAAATGGAGAAAGTTGTCTCTGTCAGGGTAGATTTAGCGTGTGCCCCACAGTACTCCTAATTCTCACAGGAATTTAGGCAAAATTTGCCTCACACACAGTCACTGCTAAACCACTGTGATTCCTCCTCACACCCCCACCCCGTAATCCCTAATTTACGAATTAGATTTTCAACCTGATTCAGTTTCTTCCTGATTAAACCTTCCAAGTCTATGAAAAGTCTCTCTAAAAGGGTTTCGGAATAATAAGAATGCTGAAAAAATCTCCTGTGTCTCAAAAGGTTTACTGGAAAAGATTATGAGCACAGCCTGAACTTTATCAGAGAGGGGGGCTGCCGAACTTTTTAGTGGTAACCCTAAAGGTCACAGAGCTGGACAGGAAGGTTGGGAGCTTTCCCTCGTGGGCACAGCACCACAAAATGAGACTGTCCGCTAGGCCCTCTCTTGAAGTTACCTGCACTAAGTGAAATGCTAGCCCTGCATCCATCGCCCAACCCAACTGAGGGGGTCTAGACAATGGTACAAGACACCAGGCAGCATAAGAAGTAGCTAGCTACAGAAATGCTTCATTTTACCCAGGACCTTCATGAGTACAACGTTATTGTGTGCCCAAGCCCACTGACTGACGTGTGCCTAGGAGGAATGAAAATTTACCAGCTCCACAGGACTGCTACCTGAAGCGAGCTCATTGCCCATGTTCCTCTCTCAACGTTCTTATCCACGCCAGGTTTTCAGTACAGCCGTGAGGATCTCGGTCTAAGGAATCGCCACTTGGAGAACTTCTGACATTTAACTTAATCCCCTTTGGATCCACTCAAGGAAAACTTTAGAACAACTTCTGCTCCAGGAGTCTTTCAGGAGCAAGACACACCATCAGGTGACTTATGCAAAGGCTCAGGACCAACACCAGTAAGGGTACAGTGCCAAGGACACTGTTTTTCAAAGGGCATGTGTACCTTTATATAATCTTTTCAATTTTTTTTTTTTTAATGCTCAGAGGTTTTCAAGTTTCAGTCCCCTAGGGATATGTAAGATCTTTAGAAAGATCATCTTCTTCCTTATTATATTCAAATTAGCTTTTCTCTTTTGGGGGGCTTACCAAAAAAGTAACAGAAAGGTGCTTTTCAGACCAGCCTTGTGAGTGTGAACTCTGGGTCAATCCACTGGTCAGGAACTTTGTGCAAGTTTAAAGTGCTTTGACCAGATGGCTTCAGAAAAGACTGAAAACAGGAAAGGCTCAGCAGAACAGACTCGTAAACCTTCAACAAGTCCTCTTTATCACTATCATATAATTTGAACTGCTGCTAAGGTACACTCACTGTAAACTACTTATAAAAAATAAGAAGTTAAAGTTTAGTCAACTGTTCACATGCCCTTTTTCTGTTCAAAAAAAAAAAAAGATACTATGGGGGGTAGGTCCTAAAAGTCCATATGTGTTTTATACAAGAAGTCTTGAGTTCTATAACTTACTTTAAGATTTACCATCAATAATAATTCTATATACTATATCCAAAGTATACTCAGTTCTTTTTTTTAACCTAGTGACATATATTTTATTTTTTCTATTTTTTATTATTTTATTGAAGTTTAGTTGATTTACAATGTTGTGTTCATTTCAGGTGTAGAGCAAAGTGATTCAGTTTTTATATATAGATACATAGATATAGATATTCTTTTTCAGACTTTTTCCCTCATAGGTTATTACAAAATACTGAGTAGAGTTCCCTGTGCTCTACGGTAGGTCCTTGTTGGTTATCTATTTTATATACAGTAGTATGTATATGTTAATCCTAAACTCCTAATTTATCCCTCTACCCTCTTCCCCTTTGGTAACCATAAGTTTGTTTTCTATGTCTGTGGTTCTACTCAGTTCTTTATAAAGAGAATGATTTAAAACTACTAGCTTCAAGGGCTTTCAGGGCTTCACCATTTACTGCATGAGTAAATGCTTTAGCACCCTCTACTGGCCACTTGTTACATCCAGTCAGTTCCCAGCTCATCAACTACCTTTCAACGGTCTAATGGTGGCTACAGCAAAAGCCACCCCATCCTTCCTTCAAAGCCACCTGCAACAGCTGAGCCAGAAGCCACCGCCACAAAAGGAAAGGATGAATCCTGAAGTGCTCTCCTGCCACCACCTGTCCATGAGTCCTACTGTCGCTGGCAGATTTCAAACACCACCTGTGGCCCCTGCCTTGTCTGATCTGCACCCACCTCCAGTAACCAACCCCAGCCTCATTTCCACACACACACACAGATTCTTCCAGGGGCTGAGCCCACGTCACTCTCCCGCTGTCTGCTTCATCTAGCCAGCTCCGGTGGGATGGGGATGTCTGGAGAGAAGAGCTCACCCACTGGGTATCACATGGGTAAACAGAGGACAAAAAGAAGAGCCTGAAAGGCACGTTTTCCCCCACAAGCTCACAGATATGCTGCCAATCAGCTTCCTGCCCCTGGGTGTATATTAGCCAGATTGGGGGAAGGGGGTGCCAGAGGAGGACTTCTCCTTTCCCAGAACCTCATGACAAAGCAGCTTCTCCTAATTTTCCACGGTCCCCTAGAGAAAGCAAGGCTCCTTTAGGAGGATCGAACACAAGTAACGCGAACCCTGTAAGTTCTCATTATCTGGCCCACTTTCTTTTAGAAAGGGAAAAAAATTAGAGTCAGCATGGTATTCATTATTCACTAACAGGAGCAAAGGACAGGAGAGGAGATAGGAATATAAAAGGTAGAGAGTTTCTTCACTCCCAAATCTTGCTAGATCAAGCTACTGTTTACTGTTTATTACTGATTAATAAATGCTGGCTGGTTTGACATCAAGCATCTATTCTTTAGAAGAGGACGTTGTAAAGGACTAAAAAGTAATTCCTGCCATCAAAGAGCTCATGATTTGATTGCAAAGACCAAACAAGTCAAAAGAAGTAATTACAAAGTAACAAAGCATCATAACCTTTAGTAAAAAATATATACGGGAAATTCCATAAATATATATACACACACACAAAGTCCCCCTCTCTTTCTCATGTATAAAAAAATGATCATCAGGGCTTCCCTGGTGGCGCAGTGGTGGAGGGTCCGCCTGCTGATGCGGGGGACGCGGGTTCGTGCCCCCGTCCGGGGGGATCCCGCATGCCGCGGAGCGGCTGGGCCCGTGGGCCATGGTCGCTGGGCCTGCGCATCCGGAGCCTGTGCTCCGCAACGGGAGAGGCCACAGCGGTGAGAGGCCCGCATACCAAAAAAAAAAAAAAATGATCATCAAAATATTAATAATGGGACTTCCCTGGTGGTGCAGTGGTTAAGAATCTGCCTGCCAATGCAGGGGACACGGGTTCGGGCCCTGGTCCGGGAAGATCCCACATGCTGCAGAGCAACTAAGCCTGTGCAACACAACTACTAAGCCTGTGCTCTGGAGCCCACAAGTCATAACTACTGAAGCCTGCGCGCCTAGAGCCCGTATTCCGCAATAAGAGAAGCCACCACAATGAGAAGCCCGCGTACCACAACGAAGAGTAACCCCAGCTTGCGGCAGCTAGAGAAAGCCGACGCGCAGCAAGGAAGACCCAACACAGCCAAAGATAAATAAATAAAATTTAAAAAATAATAAATAAATTTTTTAAAATATATATTAATAATGGTCACTCTGGTAGAACTTCCAATCTGTACTTTTTCTTTCATATTTTTCAGTGTTGTTTGGATTTCCTACAATAGAAATGTAGTATCTTAACAAAGAGAACAGAAGTAAATTAAAAAACAATTATCAAGGGTGTAAACAAAGCAAACTGCTTACAAATATAATACTGTACACAGAATATGATCTATGAACATAGATAAAAATACACAGAAGACTGGAAGAAAATATACAAATTATTAATGACCGTGTTTGTCCAGGGGCCACAGTGATTTTGTCTTTTCTGCCTTTCATGTGCTTTCTCATTCTCTAGAAAGTAAATCAATCTTTACTTAAAGAAATGCAAACGTTAAACAATTATTCACCCTCATTTTAAAGTATCATTAGTAAAAGTGCTTTATCGATAACCACTGATGTAATGACACACCTGGAATAAGTGCTGTGCTGATAAGGATATCCACCTCCTTGCACTGCTGAGCAAATAGCTTCATTTCAGCCTCAATGAACTCTTTGGACATCTCCTTTGCATATCCTCCTTGGCCCTCACCAGATTCCTTCAAGTCCACCTCTAAGGGCTCAGCACCCAGAGACTTGAACTGCTCCAAAGCTGCGGCCCTGGTGATTATTGAAGGGAAAGCAGTGGTCATTTCAGGTCCTTAATACAGAAATCAAGATCATCATTTACATACACATTTTTAAGGAAGCTCTATGTATTCAAAAGTAGAAACTTTCTTTTGAGGTCTCTGACCAGACCGTTTGAATTTTTTTCTAAAGGCAGGTAACACCCTTATGATAATACCTTTTTCTGGGAAAAAAAAAAAAAAAAAACTATAGGAAATTCCAACTCTTACTTAGTTAAGTTACAAAAGGAATTTCACTACTGCCAACTCCAGTCATCAGTTAGTAGAGTTTCTTGACAGTAGTCCCACTGTTGATGATGTGAGATCTGACCTACGTTCAGATTTGACATCATTCAAATCACTCAAGTTGAGGTCTTCACTTGTAAATGTTCTGACTTATGGGGACTTTTCCCATATAAACGACTCTTTTATTTAGAAATATTGTTACAAAGTGATTTTTGCCCCTAGTCCTCATTAAATCGTGTTTGAGAAAAGTGATCTATAAATGGCATAAATGGCAAAATGTGACGAGCCAACACATTTAACTTATGTAAAAATACATTCAGTTTAAAAATAAATAAATAAATGCTAGCCAAGTTCTGTGTACTAGTTGGGAAACCAGAGCCAACAAAGCTCTCAGCTCTGTGGCGGACAGTGTTTAACTCACCAACATCCATCCCACTACAGTGAATCCCAAACCTCCCTAACGACAACAATCGCTCCAGGCACTTGTTAAAAATTCAAATTCCCAGGCCCATTCCGAGACCCACTGAATTACAATCTCCAGCAGAGGGGCCAGGAGCTCTATTTTTAGCAAGAGCTGTAGGTAATTCTTGCCTTAACGGAAGTTTGGGAAACAGTGGACTGAGCCCATCAGTCCCCTGGCAACTGTCATGGTCGGGGAGCAGACACAGAGGTGGGATAATGAAGGCAGGGCAGAAAAGGTAAGGCATGGATGAACAAGAGCTTCTCTCCATTTCTGCTGACTTGAACAAGGAAGCTTGTATCCCAGATTGCCTGCGGAGGTCAATTTGTGACCACAGCGGGGATCAGCCAGAGCTGAGGACAGCAGAGAGGAGAGACAGAAGGAACCTGGTCCTGGATGGCACTGACCAGCGGCTGCCTCTAGTGTCAAAAGGGAGTCCTTTCCATGGATTTTCACTTCGGAGAGATAACACATTTTCTTATAGTTTAGGCCAATCTGAGTTGGTGTTACTCAAAGGGATACAGGTTTAAAAAGTTTTAGAAATGTCTACTATTTTATTTATTTATTTATTTATTTTTGGCTGTGTTGGGTCTTCATTGCTGCATGCGGGGTTTCTCTAGTTGTGGCGAGCGGGGGCTACTCTTCATTGCAGTGCGCGGGCTTCTCATTACCATGGCTTCTCTTGTTACGGAGCACGGGCTCTAGGCGTGCGGGCTTCAGTAGTTGCAGCACGCAGGCTCACTAGTTGCAGCATGCGGGCCCTAGAGCGTGCTGGCTTCAGTAGTTGTGGCACGTGGGCTCAGTAGTTGTGGCTTGCGGGCTCTAGAGCGCAGGCTCAGTAGTTGTGGCTCATGGGCTTAGTTGCTCCGCAGCATGTGGGATCTTCCCGGACACGGATCAAACCCGTGTCCCCTGCACTGGCAGGCGGACTCTTAACCACTGTGCCACCAGGGAAGCCCCAAGTCACTGTATTTCTATACAATGAATCTTGTGCAGCCATTAAATATATTTCCAGATAAGTAAAGAGCTTCATGACCTACTGCTAAGTTAAAAAAAAGTAAAAAAGTAAGTTAAATAGTACTATTAGTAAAATTACATTTTTAATTAATGTGTAGAAAAGGGAACATATATAGTAAAATGTTAATAGTTATCTCTAGCAGGGTTGTAGGGTATTTTATTTTCACTTTTTGTACTTTTTTATATTTTTCTGAATTGGGAGAATAAGCATTTTTACAATCAGAAAGAAAGTAAACTGGATAAGTTATTAAACTGATTTATATTTCTTTTAACATTATGTAAAATAGGGTTATTTATTCCTATTTCATATACTTACAATAAAGAACAAATAAAATAAAGCATAGAGCACAATGCCTGGAAGAGAGTAAGCATTTAGTACAGGTATCTGAAAACTAAAGCTCTTGACCAGCCAATTGTTTTTGCAAATAAAGCTTTTTGGAATACACACCAAAAAAGGAAAGTAAAGACTTTATAAACTTTGTAATAGAGACAATAGGCAATGAGTGGAATTTCCTAGTTATTGTCTGAAAGAATTTAGAAAATCACACCCATATAATATCGCTAGGCAATGAGTTGTCCTTAAGTTTTTAGGATGTTTAACTGAAAATAACACCATTCAGTTTTCCAACAAGAATATATAATCAAGTGTGTTTTCCAATATATTTAGATTTCACATTTATAACATGATACTAACCCCCAGTCTCAAGATAGTGATTAGATTAACTAATGAGCTATAATTATAAGAAAAGCATTATATCCGGTCAGCCACATCTTTCTTCACTGTATACTTATCTTAATAAACTGTAAATAAAATTGAAGTTAAGCAACAGCTATATTCTAGCTGTCTACTCTCTACATAATCTAAACCAAAGACATCAACATAACTTTTATAAATTCTCAGTAGTTAACTCAACACTGAGTTTCACATCATCTCCAAGTCAAATATATACACTTCCACTTTAATAGTATTGTCCACTACGATGAAAACTTGAACAACCTACTTTTGCCAGATTTGGGGGGTCTTCAATAACTTCACATCTGCAAACATTAAAAATTAAAAGCTAGGACTAATGACATGCTTAACTGTGGCTATCCCTGGCTTGTGTCCTGGTTACTTCAGAAATGCCTTTTCTCATTTCAGCAAGACAGCATTTTATCAGCACATCACCCCTCTAAACTCCCGGTAAGCACTGTAAACCATATTCTATTGGAACAGTCTTTATTCTGAAATGTCATATTCTTTTTAACTTTGAATGGTTGCATTTCTTTTTCATCATTCTATATTCAAGATTAGCAATGGTATTTTTCCTCTACTGACTTCAACTGATAATAACTAACTACATGTTTCAACCTTAAAAAAGTATTGGAACACATAAATGATAACAATACTCAATAAGCACGTAATAAAAGCTAGTATCTTCTGAAATGAAGAACAATTTTAATTGAACTTCTCTTTAAAGAAATTCCAGGAAAATGATGATACGTCTGCTTTAAAGAAATATGCAATGAACATAATCAAGCACTTTCACCTGGCAGCTCTACTGCTGCCCAATCAGCTTTATCTGCTTCCGTCTGCTGGATGCCGAGCACATCCCTCACCCCCCCACCCCAGTCTGCTCTCCAAGATGTCTCCCATACTACTCCCCTTCTTCACACTCACAAACATCTTTGTTCATGCCCTACCTAGTGACTAAACACATTCTGAGCAGAAATAAAACACAGTAGAGCAACATGTTAGAAAGTCAGGATGCAGAGAACTCTGGTCCCATTGCTAATCTACATGAAAATACAAGACTGAGTGTGAGCGGTTCATTTGCAATTTTTAAAAATTATTTCTGCTGTACTGGGCCTGAGTCCTTAAATTTTTTTTCCCACTAAGTAATACATTTTCACTTTGAGTTAACTTTGAACAAATGGATACATTTTTAAATGAAAAGAGCTTACAGAGCAGTTTCAACGTGCTACTTCAATTTGCAAAAGGAAAGCGTAACATCCACCTAAAACAAAATGTTTTTACCTTAACAGCAATCACTAGTAAAGCCCTCACCTTGTGTCAAATCCCCGAACAATCGCACCCATCGACTTTGCTGCACCTGCAGAGGCCAGCCCTGCCACACCGCCACCGACTATCAGAATCTAGGAAAGAAGGCAGAACCCATATGTTTTAAATAAAGTTCATGATCAACTGATTATGTAAAATCATCCGCTAGTAACTCTCAGGGCCGGGTACACAGTCAGCACGCAGTAATACAACAGGTGGTGCTGGTGGCGATGATCAGCCCTGAATAAATGTACTGTGTGGATAGGCTACTCTGTACCTGGACTGCCACTGTTTTTCAGGTTTTTTCTTTCTTAGTTGCAGCACACGGGATCTTCCTTGCGGCATGTGGAACCTTCTGTTGCGGCTCACAGGTTCTTTGTTGCAGCGCAGGGGTTTCTCTCTAGTTGTGGTGAGCAGGCTCCATATTTGCAGCACACGAGTTCTCTAGATGTGGCTCGCCGGCTCAGTAGTTGCCGTGCGGGGTCTTAGCTGCCCCCCGGCATGTGGGATCTTAGTTCCCCAACCAGGGATCGAACCCCCAAGTCCCTTGCATTGGAAGGTGGATTCTTTTTTTTTTTTTTGGAAGGCGGATTCTTAACCTGGACCACCAGGGAATTCCCCCGGACCACCACTGTTTTAAAAAGTTTTTTAAAGCTGATGGCAAAGGCCAAAAACTTCACTAAAACTAGTGTGACACTCAGCATCTCAGTGTAAAAGCTACATACAGCACCATCAGTGTTACGTATGTTAAAGACTGACAGGTTCTTTCCCACACTATCAAAGCTACTTCTACTAATACTATATATTACAGTATTCTAGCTCCCTCTCCCCTCTCAAATTTTAAGGTTTTCTATGTTCATAAAATATCAAAATAAGTTTCAAAGACGGGTACAACTTTGGTGAAACACCTACTCCTATTTTGAGCTTCTAAAAGGAACAGCAGGTGACCAACCACCTAATTTTGATCCACTTTCAATGAACTGCACCTGAAATCCGAAGCAATGTAACTAATCTCCCTAACCAAGGAAGGATCAGAGCCAAGAAAATCATAGAATTCCTCAGAAACAAGAGTCTCTCCGCCTTCTAAGAAACAAACTAAGAACAATGTCATCTGGAATGGGCCTTCCAGAGAAAAGACCTATTATACTTCGCAGTCAAAACAAAAAAAAAGCCACCCACAGAAACTGAGAAGTTTATAAATTCCCACCCACCCATCACGCCCACTTTTTCTGCCTCTTTAAGAAGACTAGGCTAGTGGAACTCTGCTCTGGTGACCCCTGGGCAGTGTCTCAGAGATTATGTGAATTGATCTTAATGGGAATGCTTTCTCTGGGGAGTCTACAAGAAAGGGGACAAAGAGGGACCAGAGGGAACAAGACGCTGCTGGGCTCCAAGGCACCAATCCCCACTCCACACACTGAAGCCCCACCACCACTAAAAAAAAAAAAAAAAATGAAATGAAAATAAGTAAAAGTCATAGGACTGGGCCAAATTATCCTGAATCAAGAAATAACTTCAGGGGCTTCCCTGGTGGTGCGGTGGTTGAGAATCCGCCTGCCAATGCAGGGGACACGGGTTGGTGCCCCAGTCTGGGAAGATCCCACATGCCGCGGAGCGGCTGGGCCCATGAGCCATGGCCACGGAGCCTGCGTGTCTGGAGCCTGTGCTCCGCAACAGGAGAGGCCACAACGGTGAGAGGCCCACGTACCGCAAAAAAAAAAAAAAAGAAAAGAAAAAAAAACAAACAACCCAATTAAAAAATGGGCAGAAGATCTAAATAGACATTTCTCCAAAGAAGACATACAGATGGCCAACAGGCACATGAAAAGATGCTCAACATCACTAATTATTAGAGAAATGTAAATCAAAACTACAATGAGGGTGCTTCCCTGGTGGCACAGTGGTTGAGAGTCCACCTGCCGATCCAGGGGACACGGGTTCGTGCCCCGGTCCAGGAAGATCCGACATGCCGAGGAGCAGCTGGGCCCGTAAGCCATGGCCGCTGAGCCTGCGCGTCCGGAGCCTGTGCTCCGCAACGGGAGAGCCACAACAGGGAGAGGCCCGCGTACCGCAAAAAAAAAAAAAAAGAGAAGAAAAGAAATAACAAAAGACCCCATGATTTAAGACACAGAATCCATTCTTCAAAAAGGGAAGAGGGGCTGGAAATGGATTTAATGATCCATCATGCCTACGTTATGAAGCGCCATAAAAATCACAAAAGTACAGGGTTCCAGGAGGTTCCGGAAGCTTCCAGGAATGGTGTCCAAAGAGGGCATGGAAGCCCCACACCCCATCCCACGTACCTTTCCCTAGTCATCTCTCTCAACAGGATGTTCATCTGCATCCTTTATCATAGTCCTTCATAATAAACTGGTAAATAGGAAGTAAATTGTTTTCCTGAGTTCTGTGAGCACCTCTAGCAAATTAACTGAACCCAAGGCGGGTTGTGGGAACCTCTGACTTACAGCCAACCTGTCAGAAGCACAGGTGACAACCTAGACTTGTGACTGGCATCTGAAAGTGGGTGGGGACAGTCCTGTGGGCCTGAGTCCTTAACCTGTGAGATCTGATGCTATCTCCACGCAGATAGTTTCAGAATTAAGTGAAATTGTAGGGCACCCAGCTGGTGTCACAGAATTGCTTGGTGTGGGGAAAATCCCCACACATTTGGTGACTGGAAGTATCAGAAGTGAAGTGTTCTATATGAAAGTTAAGGAGAGACACAAGAGCAAGAGTGGAGTTTTTCCTAAACAATCCTAAATCAGACATTCCCTCATCTGCAAGAGGATCTGGGACTTCCCTGGTGGCACAGTGTTAAGAATCCACCTGCCAGTGCAGGGGACACGGGTTCAAGCCCTGGTCCGGGAAGATCCCTCGTGCCGCGGAGCAACTAAGCCTGTGCGCCACAACTACTGAGCCTGAGCTTTAGAGCCTGCGAGCCACAACTACGGAGCTCACGTGCCACAACTACTGAAGCCCACGCGCCTAGAGCCGGTGCTCTGCAACAAGAGAAGCCACCACAATGAGAAGCCTGCGCACCGCAATGAAGAGTAGCCCCCACTTGCCACAACTAGAGAAAAGCCCGCGCACAGCAATGAAGACCCAACACAGCCATAAATAAATAAATAAATAAATATTTTTTTAAGAAAAAGAGGATCTGAACTCTGTAACATGACCTAGAAGAAAGGCTCCACATCATCAGATCACTCTCCCTTGCTCACCACACTCGAAGACCAATGGCCTTCTTCACTCTCCTAGAAGCACTGAATTCTTTCCCATCACGGCACCTTTATGTGTGCTATTCCCTTGGCCTAGAATCCTGAACCCCACTTTCTTTCTTCCCATCCTTTAGGTCCCAACCAAATGTCAGAGGCGCCTTCCCCATCACCCTAACTACAGTAGCTTGCTCCTATGACTCACCACCATATCATGCTGTTCCTTTCTTTTATATCTAAAATGATACTCCATATGTGTTTGATGGTTTATTTATCTCCTCGCTGTGGTCCCTACTATGTGTAAATTTCTGTGGCAGGGATTTTTTTGCCTTGTTCATGCCATATCCCCAGCTACTAGAACAGTGCCTGGCACATCAGAAGCCATCAACCGATTGATTTTAGCTCATTCTAGACATGTAAGAACACTCCATGTTTAAAGGAAACCCCAATAAAATATTATGCAAGCTACTTTTTTTTTTTTTTTTTTTTTTTGGCTGTGCTGCACAGCATGCAGGATCTTAGTTCCCCAACCATTGGACTGCCAGGGAAGTCCCTAAGCAATCTACCTTGATAAGTCCATCTATTGTCCAATTCTTCAATATCAGGGAAGTTTTTCTGACATGTAACTAAAATTCCTTAAGCTGCAATTTAAATTTTCAGTAAAGAGAGTCACTTTTCCACCTTTTAAAAGCTGACTGATTCTCCTTCCTTTACACCTCTTGTCTTCCGTTTCACTTTTTAATCCCTTATATTAACAGCTTTCCTCTCACCTTCCAGACAGATTCTAACCAAAACTGAGTAGTGGATTTGTGCATCAAAGCATTCAGCCACTTTAAGAACAGCAGCCAACTTCTGGCCACCATGAGGGTCAGACCTTTTCTTACGATCCCGAGAAAGAAGTCAGATGTAATCACTTTACGTATCACACCTCTGTGCTGTTTGCTCATACTCTCTTGTTAAGTTTTCTGGCCTCCACTTGAACCACGTGCCACCGTCTTCACCTGGTCTGTTTTTAAAGCCATGTATAACTAGATTTCTCAAAGCTGCTATTATCTTTTTTTCATTTTTTCTAGGAGATTTATTTTGTGTGAGAGCTCTGGTTGATATAACAAAGTAATTAAGAGCAGGAAGCACCAAGTAAACCTGTACCCTACAGAGTATACTCTGCAGATAGATGACAACGTTTAAGGTCCTGTTTCCTATACTCTGCTGAAAGGCTTACACTATTATTTAGGGTCCGTGGCCTCGAAGGGTCACAGCATAATCGATTCTTTCACCTAGCCACCACCACCTCTCATCAACTGCTCTTCTCTGCTCTCAATATAGATTAAAGAAACTGCACCCTTTCCCCCTGCCAAACACCCTGATTATACCACCTACTATTTCCTGTCCTCTTGACCCAAAATTTGGCAAAAAGTGAGAAAACCAAGTCTTTCCTGAGCCCGTGTGTCACAATCATTGGGAAGTTGAGAATTTGCTGAATGTATTACGAGGCTTTTTAAACAATTACTAATAAACAAGTCATCCAAAATCCCTTTAAGAATTCAAGTTATAAAGTGAAAAACAGGAAAAAAAAAATTGGACTTCCAGAAATGTCAAAATTCATTGTTTTCAAGTAACCTTAAGTAGCTTTGAGGCTCTGCCATATATTTGTATATGACATGAACATCATAATTTGCAAACAAAAAAATTTTAAATAACTATTTAAAAACTACAATACCCTTGCCTAATTCATAGTATGAAGAAATATTAAAGTTTTACCTACCTTAGCTGGAGGAACTTTTCCAGCAGCTGTGATCTGACCAGTAAAAAAACGTCCAAAATGATTTGCTGCTAGTACAACAGCCTTGTAGCTTAAGAAAATAGAAAAATAAATGGATACATAATTCTATAAAATTAAAGAACTTAAGTTTATATAGGAGAAATTATTAAAGAATAAGAATAATAGCTAACATTTTTATAGTGACTACTATCTGTCAAGAACAGTTCTAAGTGCTGTATATATGCTTACTCCTAATCTTCACAACAATCCTATGGATAAGTATAACTATTATCTTCATTTTATAGGTGAAGAAACAGACACACAGAGGTAAAGAGACTTGACTGAGGTCTCTCAGCTAGTAAATGGCAGAGCCAGACGTCTGACCCTGGCATGTTGCCTACAGAGGCACACTCTTACCCGTGACGCTCTCTGACCTCTTTGTAATGAGCTCAGTTGGGATTAAAAAAAATGAAGGGAAGACAAGAAAATGCTAACAATGGTTTTCTTTGGCAGTTGGGACTACAGATACTTCAAACTTTCTGTTTTACTTTATTGTTCAAATTTTCCTTGTTGACTGTGTAGTCTTTATATAATAGAGGAAAAAAATCTTTCAAATTAAAAAAAATGGATTGGCTATATGCTTGTACATAATAAAATTCCAACCTCACAACAAAAAACACTTCCCTTGATCTCTAATGGTTGAAACCATGGGATTTTGAGACAGAGTGACCTCAGTTCAAGTCCAAGTTCTATCACTAACTAGCTTTGTGACCTTGGGCAAATTTCTTTAGTTCTCTAATCCTTGGTTTTCTCATCTCTAAAATGGGAACAAAAAGAGTCTCTTAGTGTTGTGAGGACTAAATGAGATAATGCAGGTAAAGCCCTTATCATAAAACCTGTTACAGTAAGTGCTTGGTAAATATGTTTTTAGCTAAAGAAATGCTCTATGTATCAAAAACTAGTAATTTATACCACCTTTTCTTTAATAGGATATTTTTATTACACTAATTTCATTTCCTATTACATTAATTTCATTCTATTATTTTATACTTAAAAGGCACTTTTGCACACTCTCAGTAACACACAGTCTACCTTAACATTATGATACAAAGATTAATATCATAATGCAAATATTATAATGATAAGATCCACCTGCTAGTTGACAAAAAAACCCTTTCCCTGGTCATATTTTTGTAAAATAATACTTGATATAATAATTAATGCAAAAGCATGGAACAGTTACCACTATTACTTTAAGTTAAATAATATTAGAGCAGAAAAATATTTTAATGATTACATTATTTGTTAGTTTTGAATCCAAGTGATAGAAATTTTCAGAGAGCAAAGATGATAAAGATTCAAAGTCCACTACAAGGAATTAATTTTGGAATTAACGTTTTAAAAGATTCAGTTGTTATACTGGAAAAAAACAAAAATGAGACTGATTACACAGGAAATGTACAAGAAAACGTTGATAGTGGGAAAAGGTGATAAAAGTGGGCCTGTTTTTGATGAAAGCAAAAAGGGTCAGAATGAACATCAGGGAACTAGAAGGAGGGTGTCTTCACGGTAGTACAGCTGTGTGTGTGAGTTAGATAATGATTTATCACACATTGTATGGGTAAATATACTAGGTGATTCATCTCAAACTATGCCTTTTGCATATACCAGCTCAGGACGTAAGGCAATGATTCTTTAAAGTGTGTCCCTGGATCCCCAAAAGTTCAAATTTCAGCCAACTCTGGGGCCATTGTGGCTTGGATGGAGAACAGGGAGAGAATGTTTCTACACACCCTTCCATCCCTCAATTCAATGAAGACCACTCTGTTCTTATTGGATTTGTTTATACTGCTTCATATTTCATTTCCTCAAAAGATTCTGCAGCAGAAAACCACTGATCTAGAGCTACTGGTGGGGATAACCTTTCACACATGTGCATTTCACATGACAAAAATCAGCAGCACCCTTAAAACTTTACGTTGTACATTTCCTATATAAAATTTTAAGTCCCATATTGCATAACTCTTCCAGAAACTAAAGAAATATGACAAAAGTTTATTTTGTCCCTTAGTATTAATTCACATCACAAGAAATATCTTCAAACCAACCATTTGCCATATTACATAAGGACAACAAAATGTGTTGTTAACTTGTCCTTTTTGTTTACTGCATCTCATTTATATCAAATGTGAACAAGTTGAAACCCAAAGTGGAATCTGTGGCACATTTGATATGCTACATCTAAGATATGAAACCTAAGAAAACTTTCAGTTCATGTGTTAGCTTTAAGAGTCTATTCAGGTTAGTCTTTTTTCATGCGCCATTTTATTTTTTAAACATTTTCATTTGTCGGTGCCTCATTCATATTAGCAAGTTGTCACTACTAATAGTTTTCATGCTTAAAATCTAATTCAACAGGCTTCTTAGATGAGCTGATTTCATAAGCATCATCTGACTTCCAGATTTTTCCCACTCTCCAGGCAGAGTCAGCAATACACTGTACTCACATAGTTATTCCTATCCCTGCCCCGTGGCAGGCATGGTTACTCAGTCAGAGCCACATTCCTCTGAGCTGATTGGGCCTTGGAATTCTTTTATACACAGTGGTCCAGGCAATCAATGGGGAATGAATTAGTGCTGGTGGGCGAATGAAATTTACTGCCATCTTGGCCATAGTTAGCCCTCAGTTATCAATATGGGTTTTGACACCAGATGCAACTTCCTCAAGCGCACGCATTTTCCCTATTCATTAAATATTTTATAAATTTACCTATGTAAAAGCTAATTAAAATGGTAAATCTACCAATATGTATATATTAGATTGAACCATATGAAACTGCTAATATCCAACCATTTGTGACCCTATGACAACAGCAATTTATGTTAACTAAACTTATTGTGGTAATAATTTCACTATATATATATAGCAAATCATTGTTTACACCTTAAACTTATACAATGTTCTATGCCAGTCATACTGTAATAAAACTGAGGAAAAAAACAGTAATTTCAACCTAATATATACAAAAATATACACATATGTACACAAACACATGAAATACAGTGTATCCCTGTTAAAGTACAGATAAATTCCAAAGAACAAAATTTGGGACATTATGTATTCGGAAGTCAGAAGTACTTTCTTAGCATAGACTCAGAAGCCTTATAATTAGTAAACTAAAAATAAGACTTTCTACATTGCACCCTTTCCCTTTCTCATCCTTTATGACTAACAGTCTAAAAAGCAGTACTAGATCTATGTGAATTTTAAATCATTTGTCCTAAATTGTTATCACTACCCTTGCTATCGACTTCAGTAAAATATGAGTTTACTATATTAAGGTTTTTGGATAATTAGAAATTACTAACACTATGGTTTACTTACCATAGTTTTTCATGAAAACAGATATTAAGATATTGCATTTCATTAAAAAAAAAGTCATTTCCTTTGGTGGAAGGAAATACTACTTCCCTTCTCCCCATGAATATTAAAAAGTAGTGTACAATAGCATGCAAAGTGAAGAGCCATTTCCCACTGATGACTGTGAAACAATACAAGTCTTAAAAATAATTTAAGTGCACTCTCAGAAGGCTGCAATCTCCAACAATCATTACAAGTAAAATCATTGTGAGAGAGAAGAGCTCTCTCTTCTGTGAGAGAGAGTGTTTCTATAGTACCATTGTGCTTTTGTTCGGCTGGAATGGAAAAGAATCAACCTACCCAGCAATGTTGGCCATGGAGCTTAGCGCATCGTATCCCTGAGCAATTGTGACTCTTGGAACCTGGTCCATCGCCAGAACTGTAGTTTTCCTTTTGGAAAGTTTATTTAGCAAGTCTGGATTTTGGGTTGGGTAAATAAAACTAATCAGTGTTCCCGATGTTTTTAAAAGGTCAGCTTCATGAACACCTAACGTTGGGTTAAGCATAGGGGCTCGCACCTAAGAAAAAAGTCATCACCAATTAAAAATGTAAATGCCTTTATAATATTTTTAAGTTAACAAAACAATTAAAATAATATGCCATGATTGAAATAACACTCCAGAAGTCATCTCTCAGCAATAAATTTCTGACTCAATTCCTAAACAAAATAAAGCACACAAAGATCTATGCCACCGATCATCTCACTGAACCTATGACCTGGTCCTGAGTAAGGAGCACACATACCTGGAAATAGTGTTGGGACAGGTTTGATAATGACAGGTAGAGCAGTAAAAAAATATGTAGGTTCTACAACAAACCTGTTCTCCCAAAATCTATTACTCTGGTAAAATTAAGACATATTAGAATAAACAGGCAGGAAGTTTTTGTTGTGTGTTCAAAGAATCAACTCTTGTTAATTTTGGCAAGCACAAACATTTGGAGTGGTGAGAAGTTAAGAACAACATAAACTAAAATATCCATGGTAATATGTATCAATTTATGTCACCTTAAAATTCCAGAAGAATATTTATAGATGAACACAACTCAAACTAGTAGCCTTACTGAATTGGGTTTAAGCAAAAAGCTACAATATATTCTGTTAAGTATCAGTCAATGAACACACACTGCACATGCTTGAAAGTTTCAAACGTCCACTTTTTCAAGCCAACTTTTTTAAAATTCCATTTAAAAAGGTGTTTTAAAATGTGTTTCACATCCCTGTTTAAAATCAATCTTAAAGTATATGATTTCATTAGCTCCCAATTTGCAGCAATAGTGCTTTTAGGCTAGTAAGCACAGAAAAAGAAAAACAACTCTGAGACTTATGTTTTAAAAGGAAACAGAAACACAAACACTGGGTCAATACTGTCATTTCACAGCATTTCATCTCAATTTACCTATGAGACACCTTTATCTGTTATTCCCATTTCAGTTGTTGATCTGGTGATGCATGTGATTTTAGGTTCTGGACTTTAATTAAGACTCTCTGACAAGGTCTATTTTTCCTCAGTGAGAATCTATAATATAGATTTAATAAAAATTAGAGGACAACTTTGAATTAATTCTCCTGGCCCCTATCAAATGCTCAGCTGAGACTGCTGACATCTGAGCGAGTTAAGCCACTAGAACATTTCCCTGAAGGTGCTTTTGGGTCTCTAGTTCCTCAGAATATTTATAGACTTGACTCAAAAAAGAGACCCTAAGATCAAGTAGTTTATTAGTACAAGTATAAGGTTACTTAAGTTTTTATATTATAGGATTTCTCAGTGCATGTAACATGCTCATACACATTGTGAATCCCTGAAAGGAACACAGAGCATTTCTAAAACTTATGTGCACCCTACTAATCCTTTTTTGTGGGACATCTCAAGGTTTTGGTCCCTATAACATACATTACAATGGGTTATACTCATTTTTCTATTTTCTCTAAGCTCTTTTATTATACCAAGTTACATTACCAAGTATCAGTATACCTAAACACTTAAAAACTTAAACTGAATTACTATTTATCTCCATATCATATTGTTATTAATTTTCTATAGAAGAAAAGTTTTGTGTCTCTGCAAAAAACATGATTTAAGACCCTATCAAGTTATTCAGTGGACTGTATGTAAAAAAAACGACGTGATTGAGTTCCCCTTAGAAATTAATGTAGGAAAAAAGCGGGTCTATCCTGAAAAAGCAAGCAGCTTATTTTAACCAGATAATCATGCTTATTTAATCCATACTTCCTTACTTGCCTTGGTTACAGAAGGCTTAGGATTTAAGTTAACGTTCAGATACAGTCTCTCTTTTCTCTACATGATTTTTTACTTAAGATTTTATTTGTAGAATTGCTTTTTTATTTGTAACATTGCTTTTTCCAGAATAGTCCTCCCTCTCTAGAAATAGTACCTACGTCAGTTAAATCACTATTCCTTCAAGGTATCAGAAGATCATTCTACATTCGGTCCCAGGAGGAGTTCCATGCCTCCTTTCCATTCTAGAAGCAGTTAAACACTCACCTGAGGGTATTGTGGACATATAGGAACCATGCACTGCAAATTTTCCCTAGGCAATAAGAAGGGCATTTCCACATAGCAAATGTAAAAAGGAAGATCACTTCTCCTTTTCTCATGGTTAAATATAGGTCACATTGCCTGATAAAAGTTCTACTGGAACATGAAGAATATTCACAACATGCAACCATTTCTTTGAGAAATAAAGCATCATTTGAAAGTATGGAAAACTATAAGCATAGAAGAGGTAATTTAATCTTTCTACAAGAAGATTTAGAAAAGTCAGCATGCCATAAATGGAAGGGGGAAAGGAATAATTACTTTGACCACCAAATCAGAAGCCAGCACTTCCTTCGCCCCTTGGATCTGGGCACCTGCTGCTCTGTAGTGATCATCTGAGAACTTGGAAGCTTCGCCAGCACCCGACTCCACAACAATATTAAAACCCTGCTTGACCAAGGCCTGAACGCCAGCAGGAGACAATGCCACTCGCTTCTCATTTTGGAAAATCTCTTTGGGGACCCCAATAGTCAGTTGCTTATATGGAATTCCTACAACAAAGACAAAAAAAAAAAAATTTGGTAAATACCAACACCAAAAGTCAGTGTTTTAATAATACCGTTCAGAAAGCAGAAATGGGCAGTCTGTTCAAAATATACTGCACATACAGGTTGCTGTTCAAAATGGTGTTCCTGATTCATACTCATAATTTTTTTACTTTTTTTGATAAGATGACTAGAAATTTTTATATCCACTCTCCTGAAAACCCAAATATTTTATTTAACCAAATGGCTCTCTTCAAGGCCTATAACTAGCTTAGCTTATTCTTAGGGAAAAATACGTTGAAAGGCCACTCAACAGGCTAACCCCACTCATTTAACTAATCCTCTCAGGTTTATGGTCTCCTGGTCTTTACCTTTAAGGAAGACAGAAGTAATTAACTATTTTGAAAAACAATCCTACACTAGACACTTTGATGGCCTGCCACACCCAAAGTCCTTTTCTTGGCAATTTGGCCATAGGCAATTCCTCATAGATTTCCCAGTGTTGTATCTTAAGACCTTCCATTCTTGGCCACAACTGATTAGACCAGGGGTGGGCAGCTGGGTCAGAGATAACAGTCTACAGGCCAGACCTAAGGAAAACCAGCAGCCCATGAGATGACTTATACAGGAACTCTGCCTGAGGACACTCCATGTTGGCCAATGACTATCCAACCCAATCAGGTTCTCTCAAAGGGAGTTTGGATGCAAGACCCACCAAAAAGGACAAAGAGAGTAGAAGGGTGCAGCAGCTATTCATAAACACAGCCATGAGATAATCAAAGGGAGGTCAGCAGCCACAACAGTAGAAACATCAGTAGTGGACATGCAGAGGAGTCATGGCTATGAAATCCAGAATAACATCCCACTTTTCCAAGAAGTAGATGAAGGGTTTCCCGGGCTCCCATACTTCCCAAGAATCCATAAAATAAAAATAAACCCTCATCACAAAATATAACATGATGTGATTGTGTTGCCTGCAACACAAAAGAACCTGTATAACACAGAGTTAAATTATTTATATATGGTTCAGACCAGACTTAGCTAAAGTAGACTAGTTTCTTCTGTTGTTTTACTCAATATATGGACACAAACAGATATTTTTTTTTAATGAAGAGCGTCTGCTTCTATATAAGTTTTACTAAAGTTTAGAAAACCCACTCTAGCAATCTAAACTCTGAATATATATAATAAAAAGATAAATCAAATTATCTCTACAGAGTAATTTATTGAGACCTTAGAGAGACTAAATCAACCTAAAATAGCTGCATTTGGACATACAGTCTTAGATCCCACACTGTTTAAGCAGTAATAATTGACAGTAGGCCAAAGGCAAACATATGCTGAATCTTGCTCTCTACTTAAAGGAAGAGGGAGGAAAATAATTGAAAGCTGGCAAATATCTTGAATTAATGTGCAAAATTAAATCACATAAACTAATCTGGAGTTCACTTATCTGACAACCTCAAATTATCTAGGTCCTACCAAAGACAAATGAAGTCGTATCAAAAGGATTTAGGATCCAACCTCAAAGGGCTTCCGCTGGCCAAATATGAGCCAATTTGAGCATCAAAAAGATAATTAATTGCAATGTAGTAAAACACATCTAAAGATGTTAAAATCCATGAGTTCAGGATAATAATAAATGTTTCAAAATCCAAAAAATAAATATTTCCTGGGCCTCCCTGGTGGTGCAGTGGTTGAGAGTCTGCCTGCCAATGCAGGGGACACGGGTTCGTGCCCCGGTCCGGGAAGATCCCACATGCCGCGGAGCGGCTGGGCCCGTGAGCCACGGCTGCTGGGCCTGCGCGTCCGGAGCCTGTGCTCCGCAACGGGAGAGGCCACAGCAGTGAGAGGCCCGCATACCGCAAAAAAATAAATAAATAAATAAATATTTTCTAAAATCTTCATTGGTCAACTCTGGAGAAAGTAAGGTGTGATAGGCAGAATCATGGTCTCCCAAATATATCCATGTCCTAATCCTCAGAATCCAATACATGGCAAAGGAGAATTAAGGTAGCAGATGGAATTAAGGTTGTTAATCAGCTGACCTTGAAACAGGGAGAATATCCTGGATTATTTGGGTGGGCCCAATGTAATCACATGGGTCCTTAAATGTGGAAGAAGGGAGCAGAAGAGTCAGAGTCAAAGAATAATTTGAAGATGCTATCCTGCTGGACTGGAAGGCAGAGGCAGAGGCCATGAGCCAAGGAGTGCAGGCAGTCCCCAGAGGCTGGAAAAGGCAAGGGCACAGATTCTCCCCTAGAGCCTCTGGAAGTGAGAACCATTTCAGACTTTGGCCTCCATAAGTGTAAAATAATGAATTTGTGTTATATGAAGGCAGTAAGTTTGTGATCATCTGTTACAGCAGAAGTAGAAAATGTATACATAAGAAAACCAGCTGATTAGCAAAACTAGTAAATAATGGAAAATAATCAAACATCTACCCACCCTTCCAGTACAATCTCAGAGTGACTAAATACAGTTGGCCCTCCGTATCCACGGATTCAACCAACCACAGATCAAAAATATTAAAAAGATTCCAGAAAGTTCTGAAAAGCAAAACTTGATTGTATTAGGCATTATGAGTAACCTAAGATGATTTCAAGTGTACAGGAGGATGTGTGGAGGTTATGTGCACATACTACACCATTTTATATAAGGGACTTGAGCATCTGCAGATTTTGGTATCCACGGGAAGTCCTGGAACCAATTCCCCATGGATACCAAGGGATGACGTAATACAGGGAAAGATTTTTTAATAGAAAAATTCTAACTAATAAATGAAGATAAAATGATAGAATATCACCATTTTAAAGCCCCTGATAAAAATCACGGATTTACTTAATGATCATCAAATGACTGCTACAGCATTTGAGTGAAAAACTAATGAGAACTTCACAATAGATGGATCACACTGACAGCATCTAAACTCACTGATGAATCTTCTTGATGTGCTACAACAGATAGTACACAACATCACCTATGAAGTACACTTGCCAAAAAAAGCAAACCTGGGTCTGATCAAGCCTCTAGCTCTAGCTAAATGTTACAGAAAATACAAGCGACAGAGAAACTGGTTAAATAATACCAAGGGAATTCAATAAGCTAAACCTAGATAGAATGTGAGAAATTCTACAGAACTAAATTCTTCAACAAATAAATTAAAAAGAAAACAGAGGAGAGGAACATACAGACCAAAAGAGACCTAAGAGACAAGCAAGCAAATACAACACACGGACCCTGTTCGGATCACCATTTGAACAAAGCAACTGTTAAAAAAAAAAAAAGAAAAGAAAAGAAAAAATTGAGAAAATATGAATACTGACTGAAATTACTTTTCATGCTTTTCAATGTGGTAATGAAAGTGTGGTTATATTACGGAATAAATAGGACCCTCATCTTTTAGAGGTAAAAAATAATTATCTAGGAAACAGTCAAGAACCAGAAGTTAAACAAACAAAAAAAGTCTTATGCATAGTTGATATAGAGATCTTGAAGTCCGCGCTTTCACTCACAAGGACAATTCCCATGTGCTCAATGTAGTTATTGGCTTTTACTTTATACACAATTTTATCACACTGGATAATCTGGCTTTTCAGAACACTTTAAAAAAATCTGAAGATAAGGCTGAGGGCTCTCAGAGGCAGGTACCCTGCCAATAGTGACTTGTCATGAGAGAACAAGAAAAGAGCTGTGAAGTCTACAAAAGGCAGACATAAGAACTCAAAAAAACCTTGGGGCTTCCCTGGTGGCGCAGTGGTTGAGAGTCCACCTGCCTATGCAGCGGACACGGATTCGTGCCCCGGTCTGGGAAGATCCCACATGCCGCGGAGCGGCTGGGCCCGTGAGCCATGGCCGCTGAGCCTGCGCGTCCGGAGCCTGTGCTCCGCAACAGGAGAGGCCACAGCAGTGAGAGGCCCGCGTACCGCAAAAAAAAAAAAAAAAAACCTCAAAAAACCTAGCAGTTTAGGCAGCCTTAATGTACAAATAGTCCTACAAACAAAAAGGGAATTATTCTATTTGGCAAAGACTTCTGGTTTCTCTCAAATAACCACGCTGTTCCTCCCCTAAAAATAACAGAATGCTATTTTTATTTGAGTATAAATAAAATAAAATAAAAAAACTAAATGGCCAAGTCTCCCTTAGAGCTACATATTGCCACCTGTCTGAGTTCTGGCCAATGAGGTGTAGACAGAGTGCTAGGAGGGTCTCTGGGCAAGATGCCTAAAATGATCTGACTCAGCTTAGAAGGTTCCCCTTTGACACTCTCCTCCTTCTGGCTTGCACCCCAGAACACAGGCAAGTGGGGTTCCTAGCAAGGAAGGCCTTGGAGGCCACTAGAAGACTTCAGCTCTTACTCTGTGTGACCTAGGAAGCTAGTTGCAAATTTCGAATAGAAGAGTGACATGATCTTTCATTTTAAAAAGATTATTCTCATTGTCATGTACAGAACAGACTGTTGTCGGGGACAGAAGTAGAAAGCAGAGACCACTTAGAAGACTAATGCAATAATCCAGGTGACAGATGGTAGTGGCTTGGACCGGGATGATAACAGTGGTGATGGTGAAAAGAGGAGCGATTCTGGATAAAAGGTAGAGCTGACCTATACCTACTATGCGGATCTGGAATGTCTCCAAGGTTTCTGACCTGAGCAACTGAGATGAAGTTGCCATTTACTAAATCAAGAAACATTAATGCAGATCAATTAATACACCTAGTTCCTAATTCCTGAGCATAGCTGAGCCGTATATGTACAATTCCCCAACACCGACCAGGAAAGAGGAAGAGCTGCTAGGAGAAATGGATACTATGAGCAATAGTTTCTTGGGTACAACTCAACTGATGTGACATTTTTTTTTTCTATTATATTTTCTTTTCTGTTAGCACTGACAGTCAGGAACTTCCATGCATGGAAAATATAAGAAAGCACTCATTTCGTTTTTTACTCAAAATGATCACTGTCAAACACAGGGCTGTAAAACTGCATGCCTTATGTTATCTATCATCAGGAGATCTATTGGCTCCTATGACGTGAAGTGAGACTTTACCTGGTTTTACAGGGGCTTTACACCACAGCGCCTGATGAGTATGAAATGTTCGTAAAAAATCCTTCTTCCTAGGTAGAACCTTACAGGACCCCAAATTGCTAAGGAAAGGGCAGGAACAGCCAGTCGCCACTGTTTTCAGTAGGTTCGCCATGTTCACAGGAGCTCCCAACTTTCTGAATTCCCAATTTCCTTGAAGGTAAATCACTAAAGGAAAGAAAACAAAACATTTCTGTGCTGAGAAAGACATACTTTGCCTTTCGTACATCAAAAACATTAAAAACAAAAAAAAAGCTAATTCAAAGAGGTTGGAAAATAACAGTTAAATGTGGGCATCTACAATGAATTTATTTGCCAAGTCCTTTACTTACAGAAGATGCTTCAAAAGTTTGTTTCTAACTCAGGTATTTAAAACTTGGAATCCGTTTTCCCACTTAAATTGTAGTTATAAACTCACTATTCAATTCCAAGCCTAGGTCACATAAGTCTAATTGATCCTTAATGTAGCTGGAAAGTTAAAAAAAAAAATGCTATAAAGTCCAGTCACATCTTACATGAAAGTTACTGTCTAAGTCAGCTTGTCCAGCAAAAATTGCATAAAGTCAAAATTACCAGTAATTTCCCTTAGATTGTCTAAAATACTGTACAATACAGTAGTACTTGTTTAGCCACCACGCTATACAGAAAACACCCACATACTTTTCAGTGCCTCAGGATATTCATCCTGTGAGATACCCCCCCAAACCCAGACTGACTGAGTGAATGATAGATTCATGTTTGTTGGGTGTACATCGCAAGAAAATTAAACATGCATGGAATATGACTCCGATTTTAAAAAAGAAAGAAAAATTCCATGGTTAACCTTATCACATAGGTTTGTGCTTGCAGATGTGGGCATAACTAGGAATTCTCTCAGTGGTTCCCACAAGTGGCCAGTTTTTGCCAGCTCTAACTGAGCTAGGTGAAGTGTCATCGACCTTTGCTGTTTCTGAGGCTTCAGTGGCTACCTCCACCACCCTCCGTGGCAGATCCCCAGGGGTACATAGAAGGCACTCCCCCAATCCCTCTGACTCCCAATGCTCTCTTTCCTTCAAAAATGGGAAGAAGTAGAGGACCTGGAACTCCATCAATCAACCTCAGCTAACTCCACTAACTATGCCTTCAGGCTCTGCCCCATCATGCGGTCCCTCCTGGGGTCCAGCACCCAAACCCAGCAGACTCCATAAACATACTTCCAGCCTCCAGAGGAAGAAGGGTCTAACTCATTTTTTATGTCATAACTACTGCCACAACTCCCTGAAGCAACTTCCTACAAACACCAGAAAGCAACAATGGGAACAGAAGTACGCGATCCAGGTAGGGCTTATTCTTAAGATGTCCTTTAATTCAACAAACATGTACTGAGGGCTGAGTCTCAGAGGCACAGCCATCAGGAGCATCTGTAGAATTAAACTGGAATAGGTCACAGACTTGGAGATAAGAAAAGTCAACAAGTAATAACACGGCAAGCAGAGTAACACAAATCCAAAGTTCCAGGCATCAAAGGAGATCATGTCCTTCTACAAGGCTAAGAAAAGGAAGGCAAAGGCATTTGAGAAGGAGAGAATACTATGAAAAAAGCTAAGGAAGAGGGAGCATGCAAGATGTGTTCAGGCATGCAATCAAAAATGTGAATAATTCTTTGCATTCAAATAGAAGGTTTTATATTTTCACAGCATTTCCATATATGTCATTTCATCGCAGTCCTAAAGCACTCCTGAGTCAATAAATACCTTCCTCATTCATTCACAGGTCACTTCTACGGTTATTCATGGCTGGGAATGGAGAGCAAATAAGTTCAGAATTCAGCCACCCATTGGAAACATTCACTGAATCTATGCCAAGAACTGAGGGAGATACAAAGATATATAAAACATAATTCTTCGAATTTGGAACCAAGATGGTGGAGTAGAAGGACGTGCTCTCACCCCCTCGTGCGAGAACACCAGAATCACAACTAGCTCCTGGACAATCATCGACAGGAAGGCATGGGACCTCACCAAAAAAGATACCCCACATCCAAAGACAAAGGAGAAGCCACAATGAGACGGTAGGAGGGGTGCAATCACAGTAAAATCAAATCCCATAACTGCTAGGTGGGTGACTCACAGACTGGAGAACACTTATACCACAGAAGTCCACCCGCTGGAGTGAAGGTTCTGAGCCCCACATCAGGCTGCCCAACCTGAGGGTCCGGCAATGGGAGGAGGAATTCCTAGAGAATCAGACTTTGAAGGCCAGCGGGATTTGACTGCAAGACTTCGACGGAACAGCGGGTAACAGAGACTCCACTCTTGAAGGGCACACACAAAGTAGTGTGTGTATAGGGACCCAGGGGAAGGAGCAGTGACCCCATGGGAGACTGAACCAGACCTACCTGCTAGTATTGGAGGGTCTCCTGCAGAGGCGGGGGGGTGGCTGTGGCTCACCATGGTAACAAGGACACGGCAACAGAAGTTCTGGGAAGTACCCCTTGGCATGAGCCCTCCCAGCGTCCGCCATTAGCCCACAAAAGAGCCAGGGATGCAAGGCTTCTTCAATATATGCAGATCAATCAATGTGATACACCATATTAACAAATTAAGGAATAAAAACCATATGATCAACTCAATAGATGCAGAAAAAGCTTTTGACAAAATTCAATGCCCATTTATGGTAAAAACTCTCCAGAAAGTGGGCATAGAGGGAACCTATCTCAACATAATAAAGGCCATATACGACAAACCCACAGCAAACACCATTCTCAAAGGTGAAAAACTGAAAGCATTTCCTCTAAGATCAGAAACGAGACAAGGATGTCCACTCTCGCCACTATTATCCAACATAGTTTTGGAAGTCCCTGCCACGGCAATCAGAGAAGAAAAAGAAATAAAAGGAATCCAAATTGGAAAAGAAGAAGTAAAACTGTCACTGTTTGCAGATGACATGATACTATACATAGGGAATCCTAAAGATGTTAACAGAAAACTACTAGAGCTAATCAATGAATTTGGTAAAGTTGCAGGATACAAAATTAATACACAGAAATCTCTGGCATTCCTATACACTAACAATGAAAGATCATAAAGAGAAATTAAGGAAACAATCCCATTCACCATTGCAACAAAAAGAATAAAATACCTAGGAATAAATCTACCTAAGGAGACAAAAGACTTGTATGCAGAAAACTATAAGACACTGATGAAAGAAATTAAAGATGATACCAACAGATGGAGAGATATACCATGTTTTTGGATTGGAAGAATCAATATTATGAACATGACTATACTACCCAAAGAAATCTACAGATTCAATGCAATCCCTATCAAACTACCAATGGCATTTTTTACAGAACAAAAAACTTAAAATTTGTATGGAGGCACAAAAGACCCGGAATAGCCAAAGCAGTCTTGAGGGAAAAAAACAGAGCTGGAGGAATCAGACTCCCTGACTTCAGACTATACTACAAAGCTACAGTAATGAAGACAATATGGTACTGGCACAAAAACAGAAACATATATCAATGGAACAAGATAGAAAGCCCAGAGATAAACCCACACACCTATGGTCAACTAATCTATGACAAAGGAGGCAAGGATATACAATGGAGAAAAGACAGTCTCTTCAATAAGTGGTGCTGGGAAAACTGGACAGCTACATGTAAAAGAATGAAATTAGAACATTCCCTAACACCATAAACAAAAATAAACTCAAAATGGATTAGGGACCTAAATGTAAGACCGGACACTATAAAACTCTTAGAGGAAAACATAGGAAGAACACTCTTTGACATAAATCACAGCATGATCTTTTTTGATCCACCTCCTAGAGTAATGGAAATAAAAACAAAAATTAACAAATGGGACCTAATGAAACTTAAAAGCTTCTGCACAGCAAAGGAAACCATAAACAAGATGAAAAGACAACCCTCAGAATGGGCGAAAATATTTGCAAACGAATCAACAGACAAAGGATTAATCTACAAAATATATAAACAACTCATGCAGCTCAATATTAAAAAACAAACAACCCAATCCAAAAATGGGCAGAAGACCTATATAGACATTTCTCCAAATGGCCAAGAAGCACATGAAAAGCTGCTCAACATCACTAATTAGAGAAATGCAAATCAAAACTACAATGAGGTATTACCTCACACCAGTTAGAATGGGCATCATCAGAAAATCTACAAACAACAAACGCTGGAGAGGGTGTGGAAAAAAGGGAACCCTCTTGCACTGTTGGTGGGAATGTAAATTGATACAGCCACTATGGAGAACTGTATGTAGGTTCCTTAAAAAACTAAAAATAGAATTACCATATTACCCAGCAATCCGCTACTGTGCATATAACCAGAGAAAACCATAATTCAAAAAGACACATGCACTCCAATGTTCACTGCAGCCCTATTTACAACAGCCAGGTCACGGAAGCAACCTAAATGCCCATCAACAGATGAATGGATAAAGAAGATGTGGTATATATATACAATGGAATATTACTCAGCCATAAAACGGAACGAAATTGGGTCATTTGTTGAGACATGGATGGATCTAGAGTCTGTCATACGGTGAAGTAAATCAGAAAGAGAAAAACAAATATCGTATAGTAACACATATATGTGGAACCTAGAAAAATGGTACAGATGAACTGGTTTGCAGGGCAGAAATTGAGACACAGATGTAGAGAACAAACGTATGGACACCAAGCGGGGTAAGCGGCAGGGGGGTGGGGGTGGGGGTGTGATGAATTGGGAGATTGGGATTGACGTGTATACACTGATGTGTATAAAATTGATGACTAATAAGGACCTGCTGTATAAAAAAATTTAATTTAATTTAAAAATAAAAATATAATTCTTGTCTTGAGGGAGATTTTGAACTACCATTACCAAGGACCTAGTCCTATCCCAACTTCCCCACTTACCCTAGTTTCTCTTCTTGGATCATCCCAGCTCCCCAACAACCACCATTCTCACTGGTCAGGCTTAGCCAGACCTCATCAGCAAAAGAACAAAGCTGCCTAGAATACAGGCCGGGTATAGTCTAAGCCTGCCACACACTCGCTGTTTGACCTGAATCTCTCAGCACCCCAGTCTGCTCATCTATAAAAGGAGCACAGGAAAGCTCCTTTGTAGGACCCCATTAGGCTCTATAAGTTTTATGATTAGATGAGATTTTGCAATGCTTTAAAGCTGAAGTCCTATTTCATGGCCTGGAGCCTGGAAAATTAGCACTGACTACTTGTAAATGTCACTAAGCCTAAATAAAATAAAAATGACCCTGAAAGACATTCAGAGAATATTTGAACCATGCTATCACAGCCTAGGACTTGTTAACATCAAAGATAGTACAGTTGACCCTTGAACAACGGGGGTTTGAACTGCATGGGTCCACTCCTAGGCAGCTATTTTTCAACAGTAAATATTAACATTACTACAATATACACAGTCCGTGGTCGGCTGAATCCTCGGATGGGGAGCAACGGCAGATACAGAGGGCCCTTATTCAAAAGCCAACTGTATTCCATCTTAATTGTCACATTTTCCCCTATCTTCGCTTTAAGGCTCTTTGCTGTTTTATTATCCATGTCTTCTATGGCTTTTAAGCAATGGAGAAAAACTTTACAACTCAAAATTGAAAAAAAAACTGTTTTTTTTAGTATGGCATTCATACAGCCGTTTAATGTAAGTTATTTCGGTAAATATCTCCCCTAATAGATTAAAATCCTTGGAGGCAAGCGCCTGAGAGAGGATAGTATTGAGGCTAAGAGGGTGAACTGGTTGGAAGGCCCCACTCTGCAACACATTAGCTGTGTCACCCTGGCAAGTCACTTCTTTGTGTCTGATTTCACCACCTTTAAAATGGGTTAAATCATAATGGCACCTATCATATAGGGTTATTGTGAGGATTAAAAGGACACAGTATCTTCATTGCTATCAGTGTTCACTTTATTACCTCTGGCCCAGTGCCTTGCACAAAATAGAGGAAATCAACAAGTATTGTTTGACTGAGTGAATGAATAACTAGGGCTAGGTAACCTGAAGCCTGGGGATCTATGAACACATTCTCCAAGAAACTTCAGGAAATTTCCTTTAAAATTAAATGCTGGGCTTCCCTGGTGGCGCAGTGGTTGAGAGTCCGCCTGCCGATGCAGGGGACACGGGTTCGTGCCCCGGTCTGGGAAGATCCCACATGCTGCGGAGCGGCTGGGCCCGTGAGCCATGGCCGCTGAGCCTGCTCGTCCGGAGCCTGTGCTCCGCAACGGGAGAGGCCACAACAGCGAGAGGCCCGCGTACCACAAAAAAAAAAAAAAAAATTAAATGCTATGTAGCTTTGTGGAAAAGTGATTCCATCAGCAAAGCTAAGCAGCCTGAGCACGCTTGCTAATAAGAAAGCAATCCTAAACTGTCCATTCAATTAAAAAAAAAAAAAAGCCAAAGTTTGCAAGTAAAAGGGTGCCCTGGAGAAGAGAGAAATATTTTAAATTAAAGCTCACAAGCCTCACCGTTCCTAACACAGCCTGTCCTACAAGACTCCTTACAGATTCCTTAAGGACTTCCCTGCACCAGAGGGCGAATAAAGGACGCCTGCAACTTTAATAAACAAGTTACACTTCTAAAACGAGACATACCAACCAAGGACACAATACCCTACAAAAGCTTAGACTGGCAGGCAGCGTGACTTTGCCCAAAGCCACGGGTTCAGCTCCTCCCTCTGCAACTAAACTGCCACCCTGCTGGCAGCTGCCCGGGACCGCTATTTATAACGTTCCCCGGAAGCCGATTGGCCGAGGCGGCGTAATAGTCATTCCGCCTCCGGAGTTCGAATCAGCTCTGTCCCCTCCGCTGTCTCTCCCGCATTGCCAACCCCGGCCCCACTCTTGGCCCAATAGAGGCATGCCCCGACCACCACCAGCCCGCCTCCGACATACACTCACAACTTTCGACACCAACTGTGTCTCCAGCCAGTCACCCACCCCAAATTCCCTCCGGGTTCAAGCACAATTTCGGAGGGTCCAGGTGCCACCTCTCTGGGTGCACCACGTACCAAGAGTCCTCTATGACCTCCTTCCCTTCTTCCATCCTGTAACCTGAAACAACCCCGTACAACTCCCGCCGCCCCACACAGCTCCAAAATCTGCACCTGCACAGCTGACACCTCGTTCCCTGCCCTCAGCGAAGACGCAGTTTTCGAATCCACCATCCCGCACTTGCTTCCACGTCGCCCCCGCTCGAGACAAGAAAGGGGGCCCTCGAGGCACTGTTCTCCTTCCCGGCCCAAGGCTCCCGAGGGTCCACCACGTGCAGGGGTCACTGCCGACCCCGCCCCCTTCGGCTCCTTGACAGATCTCCTTCTCCGCGGGCGCCGGGATCTTCTGGACCAGCCCCAAGCCCCCTCCCCAGCTGCGCCCCAGGAGCGCGCCCGGGCTGCCCGCGCCTTGACGCTCACCTTGGCAGGGAGGCCGGGCGGCCGCGGGTTGCGAGGGGACGCCGCGCTGGCAGACCTGGGCTCCAGCCCCGCGGCGCGGCGCCTCCAACCCGGAAGAACAGCCCCAAGCCGGTGGTGGCTGAGGCCACGTGACGACGGCACAGCCCCCACCCCGGCCCAGCGCCCTCTCCTCGCCGGGCCCTGCTTCCCGCCCGGCCGCCTCCACCAGCCCGCCCGCCCGCCCGCCCGCCCGCCAGCCCTCTCTCCGAATGAAAAAACCTCACGAAATGCCCCTTAGCGCACAAAGGCCAGTTACCCCAAGGAACACTTCCCTCTCCTTGGTGGCAGCCAAAAACCTCTTTGTCCCGGGCTCGACCTGTGGCCTACCCGCCCCCCCTCCCGCGTTTTCCCTCGGCCCGTGCTTGTCAATCAAACCTGGAGCCCAATGCAGGCGCTGAAGTTCCCAGGGCTACATTGGTCCTCTCCTGGAGAGCCAGTTACAAAGTGTGATCGCCTCTCCAGTGTCCCACCAGAACAAATGAAATAACAGAACTCCACTTTTGGTACCTGACTTTCCTCTAGCTGTCTAGGAAAAATCAGAACTTCTAAAAGGCAAGTGGGAGGAGGCCAGTAGGTGGTGAAGGGCGGGAATGGGGGCGTTGTTTTTCCATTCCGGACGGAGGGTGGAGTTAAATTCCTCTGAGAAGAAGTCAAGGCCCCAAAATTAACACACGTCTGCTGACTGGTCTTCCTAGGCACGCCCATAGAAAGTCGTGTGCTTCTGTTCGTATTAATATCCAGGGGCTGGAGAGCGCCCTTGGTGGACGTTAAGTGTCCTGACCAGGCCTGGGCTCATTTCGGCAAAACAACTAAAGGACGCTGAAACGTAATGACTTGTGTTACTTAGTCTGCAGGTGTCTTCTGATTAAAAGCTGGAATAATAAGGTAGAGAGTATAAATTGGTTCACTTACCCAAAGCTGAATCATCACGAAGTGTCAGTATGGTCACTGCATTTTTACTTTAATTGAAATATCTAAGATGAGTTAAAAATTATGAATCTCAAAGGCATGAGGCAAACATATTCCATATCCTTAAAAAGAAAGAAACTGCAGGGAAACCCTTATTTTGAGAAGTTTTCTTGTCTTTAACCAACACAAAAGGTCATACAAGTTGAGGACTTCCACTGCATCCAGACGAGGTAAAAACACTCTTCCTGTCCTGGAAGAATTCACAGACAGGAAAGGATAGAGCCTCATGTTTTAAAATAATAATGAACGGTGATAAGTGCAACCCTAGAAACAATTTCAAGATACTGCAAGTACAGTAAGGCAGGAGTAGTTGATAAGGATTAAAACTAAGCTCCTTTCACAATATACCTAAGTCACATCATTATGGTGTACCCCTTAAACATATGCATTGCTGTGTGTCAACTATATCTCAATAAAACTGGGGAAAAAACTAAGGTAGGTTTAAAACATGTGTTGGAGGGTGGAGCAGGGGTTTGCTTCTTTTCTCTCCCAAGGCTTAAACAGTGGTTCCCAGCTGGGGACAATTTTATCCCACAGTGTCAGGAGACATTTTGGTCATCACAGCTGGAAAGGGGAGGCATCTAATGGGTAGAGGCCAGGGATGCTGCTAAACACCCTATATTACACAGGATAGCCCCTTACAACAAAGAATTATCTGGCCCCAAACTTCAACAGTGCTAAGACTGAGAAACCCTGGCTTAAATAAATGCTCAATGGCTTATTTAATTTGATTTAATTTGTGATTATGTGACTGGACAGCAAATCCAAAGATGATATATCGATTTTCACTTTTTCTGTTAAATAGTAAGTATATGGTAATTTTATTTTTTTCATAAATTTATTTATTTTTGGCTGCCTTGGGTCTTTGTTGCTGCGCACAGGTTTTCTCTAGTTGCGGCGAGCGGGGGCTACTCTTCGTTGCGGTGCGTGGGCTTCTCATTGCAGTGGCTTCTCTAGTTGCGGAGCACGGGCTCTAGGCACGCGGGCTTCAGTAGTTGTGGCTCGTGGGCTCAGTTGCTCCGCGGCATGGAGGATCTTCCAGGACCAGGGGTCAAACCCATGTGCCCTGCATTGCCAGGCAGATTCTTAACCACTGCACCACCAGGGAAGCCCAGTATATGGTAATTTTAAAAATTCATTCTGCTCATTTGTCCAACATAATTTGAGTGCATTGCTCCAGATGAAAACATTTGTCATTTGGAGGATTCTGTTTTAGGCTTTAAGCTCCTACATAATAATTACAATATGGTCATAGGAATTACCAAAGAAAATAGGAGTATTTCCAAAAGTGTGTTTTAAGTTAGTTGCTTCTGAATCTTAGACGCTGTCTTGTATAAAATTTTTGCAAAGATTTTGTATCCCCTATTAGGTGGTGAGGACTTTGTCCATTTTGATATCTGCTCCTTCCTCCTTGGCCTTCTCAGCCTTCAACCCCACTTAGAACAGTACTTCTCACATATATGCAAGTTTTCATTACAGATTGTTCTGTGATTGGACATTTTAATTTTAAATATATTTTTAAAGCAAGATACACATCAAAACTTAAACCCTCTAAAATTTAGGAGACTTTGTACACACAAATGCTTAAAGATATTATTTAATATTTAGTCCTAATCTATCCAAAGCAAAAAAGATTTAAATCTTTAGAAGAGTGTGACACACCATTAGAGTCAGCTTTGAAGCCTCAAACCACAGAGGTGCCCAATAGCCAAAAATCAAAATGTAGGCTAAGCCTGAGGAAATGTGTGATCAGAAACCGAACTCTAAAGATAACATGTTACCAAAACCCTGCATCTAGTTAAAACCAGGCCAGAGAACAGGTCAATTTAATGTGTTTTCATTGTGGTTATTACTTTAAACAGTTATCAGCAGTTTGTTTTTTCAAACTTCCCTTTTATAAGTAATTATAAAAAGTAAACAACTCCAATGAGGTGATATGCTTAGACTCTGGGGATTTTTAATTATACAGACACTTGACAGGTTTTGAAGCAACCATCACTAACCTCAGTCTCAGCCCTCTTCTCTCAGGCAGACCAATCAAAAGTGTGTTTGATTGTAGGAAGCAAATATTAACTGACTGAATGAACTTACACTAATCAACATTAATTGGAAGAGGATAGAGGAGAACTGACAATAAGCAGCCAGCACAAAGTTAAATAATTGGCAATTTAAGTTCAGTAAAACAAGTTTGCATTGAGAACTGTAAGCATCTAAAACACCAGCTCTAAGCACACCTTTGTTCTCTCCATGTAGTAAGTGCCAGTGATAAAAATCTATGTTTTTTTTAATGAATACAAAAAATTATTTATTTAATGATATCTTTGGGGACCTGGGGAAATGGTGAGGGGTAGGAGCTATATTAATATCCTAGGGCTGCCGTAACAAATTACCACAACCTGGGTGTCTTAAAAATGACAGAAATATACTCTCTCATAGTTCTGGAGGCCAGAAGTGTGAAATCAAAGTGTCAGCAGGGTTGATTCCCCTGGAGGCTCTGAGGGAGAAAATATCCCATACCTCTCTCCTAGCTTGCGGAGAAAGCTTCTGGTTGTCAGCGATCCCTGGTGTTCCTTGGCTTGTAGACACATCACTCCAATCTCTGCCTCCTCTTCACATTGCTGCCTTCTCTGTGTGTCTCTGTGCCCAAATCTCCCTCTTCTTCCTCTTACGAAAACATCAGTCAGTGGATTTAAGGTCCACCCTGAATCCAGGATGAGATCCTTAACTAATTACGTCTGCAAAGACTGTATTTTCAAATAAGCGTAGTCACAAATTTTGGGGAGACACTGTTCAACCCACTACAGGGGCAGTCTGTGTGTTTAAGGGTACAAAATGTAAAGACGGGTTTTTGTTGTTTTTTTAACATGGGTAGATTTACTAGCTCTTGAGTTTAAAGTGAAAGTTCAAATTATTTGGCGGAAATTCAGGTGAAAGTTGTTTATTAATAATTAGAAGAATTTTCCTATAAACTTCTTTGCTTTTTTAATACTCAACCTAATTGAATTTTTCTTCAATTTTTAAAAAAATATAACTATATATTACACAGTTACCATTGTCAAACTACTTGATCATAAACTCCATAACAGCAGTTAACATGTTTATACTTAACTTTTTATTTATTTTATTTTTTTAACATCTTTATTGGAGTATAATTACTTTACAATGGTGTGTTAGTTTCTGCTTTATAACAAAGTGAGTCAGCTATACATATACATGCACCCCCATATCTCCTCCCTCTTGCATGTCCCTCCCACCCTCCCTATCCCATCCCTCTAGGTGGTCACAAAGCACCAAGCTGATCTCCCTGTGCTATCTGGCTGCTTCCCACTACCTATCTATTTTACATTTGGTAGTATATATAAGTACATGCCACTCTCTTACTTCATCCCATCTTACCCTTCCCTCTCCCCATGTCCTCAAGTCCATTCTCTATGTCTGTGTCTTTATTCCTGTCCTTTCCCTAGGTTCTTCAGAACCATTTTTTTTTTTCTTTTTAGATTCCATATATATGTGTTAGCATACGGTATTTGTTTTTCTCTTTCTGACTTACTTCACTCTGTGTGACAGACTTTAGGTCCATCCATCTCATTACAAATAACTCAATTTCATTTCTTTTTATGGCTGAGTAATATTCCATTGTATATATGTGCCACATCTTCTTTATCCATTCATCTGTTGATGGACACTTAGGTTGCTTCCATGTCCTGACTATTGTAAATAGAGCTGCAATAAACATTGTGGTACATGATTCTTTTTGAATTATGATTTTCTCAGGGTATATGCCCAGTAGTGGGATTGCTGGGTCTTATGGTAGTTGTATTTTTAGGTTTTTAAGGAACTTCCATACTGCTCTCCATAGTGGCTGTATCAATTCACATTCCCACCAACAGTGCAAGAGGATTCCCTTTTCTTCACACCCTCTCCAGCATTTATTGTTTGTAGATATTTTGATGACGGCCATTCTGACTGGTGTGAGGTGATACCTCATTGTAGTTTTGATTTGCATTTCTCTAATGATTAGTAATGCTGAGCATCCTTTTTGTTGGCAATCTGTATATCTTCTTTGGAGAAATGTCGAGTTAGGTCTTCTGCCCATTTTTGGATTGGGTTGTTTGTTTTTTTGATATTGAGCTGCATGAACTGCTTGTATATTTTGGAGATTAATCCTCTGTCAGATGCTTCATTTGCAAATATTTTCTCCCATTCTGAGGGTTATCTTTTCATCTTGTTTATGTTTTCCTTTGCTGTGCAAAAGCTTTTAAGTTTCATTAGGTCCCATTTGTTTATTTTTGTTTTTATCTCCATTACTCTAGGAGGTGGGTCAAAAAGGATCTTGCTGTGATTTATGTCATAGAGTGTCCTGCCTGTGTTTTCCTCTAAGAGTTTTGTAGTGTCTGGCCTTACATTTAGGTCTTTAATCCATCTTGAGTTTATTTTTGTGTATGGTGTTAGGGAGTGTTTTAATTTCATTCTTTTATATGTAGTTGTCCAGTTTTCCCAATGCCACTTATTGAAGAGGTTGTCTTTTCTCCATTGTATATTCTTGCCTCCTTTATCAAAAATAAGATGACCATATGTGTGTGGGTTTATCTCTGGGCTTTCTATCCTGTTCCATTGATCTATCTTTCTGTTTTTGTGCCAGTACCATACTGTCTTGATTACTGTAGCTTTGTAGTATAGTCTGAAGTCAGGGAGCCTGATTCCTCCAGCTCCGTTTTTCTTTCTCAAGGTTGCTTTGGCTCTTCGGAGTCTTTTGTGTTTCCATACAAAGTGTGAAAGTTTTTGTCCTAGTTCTGTGAAATATGCCATTGGTAGTTTGATAGGGATTGCATTGAATCTGTAGATTGCTTTGGGTAGTATAGTCATTTTCACAGTGCTGATTCTTCCAATCCAAGAACATCGTATATCTCTCCATCTGTTTGTACCATCTTTAATTTCTTTCATCAGTGTCTTATAGTTTTCTGCATACAAATCTTTTGTCTCCTTAGGTAGATTTATTCCTAGGTATTTTATTCTTTTTGTTGCAATGGTAAATGGGAGTGTTTCCTTAATTTCTCTTTCAGATTTTTCATCATCAGTGTATAGGAATGCCAGAGATTTCTGTGTATTAATTTTGTATCCTGCAACTTTACCAAATTCATTGATTAGCTCTAGTAGTTTTCTGTTAACATCTTTAGGATTCTTTATGTATAGTATCATGTCATCTGCAAACAGTGACAGTTTTACTTCTTCTTTTCCAATTTGGATTCCTTTTATTTCTTTTTCTTCTCTGATTGCTGTGGCTAAAACTTCCAAAACTGTGTTGAATAATAGTGGTGAGAGTGGACAACCTTGTCTTGTTCCTGATCTTAGAGGAAATGGTTTCAGTTTTTCACCATTGAGAATGATGTTGGCTGTGGGTTTGTCATATATGGCCTTTATTATGTTGAGGTAAGTTCCCTCTATGCCTACTTTCTGGAGGGATATTATTACTTAACTTTTTAAATGTTGCATTTGATGAAAACTCTAGTTCAAATACTTTTAAAGCAGTTTTGTGAACGTCATCTCTTTGTAGATCTCTTTTTAATGCTAGATGTTGCCCATAACAAAAAAGCAAAAACCAGATTCTGGTTTTCATTGGTTTTCATCTTACCACTTTCCTATCTGCTCCTACTTCTTTAACCATTCTTTCTCAGTTCTTTCACTGCTTAAATCTGCAAATGTTCTCTTGGCCCTCTTTCCTTTTAACTCTAATATTGTCTTCCTTCCAGTTTAATGTCAACTGTGCTATCACAACTCCCAGAGCTTAATGTCCAGCCCCAATCTCTCTCCTAACCTCCAAACTCATGCAGCCGACTGCCTGCTGGTCATTTCCACTGGGATATCCACATATATCTTAAACTCAATATGAAAAAATTCTGTCCTGATCTACAAAGGACTCTTGTATTTAGAATATATAAAGAACTCTCAAAACTCGACAGTTAAAAAAAATCCAAATAGAAAATGAGCAAAAGGCATAAAAAAAATTTCACCAAAGAGGGATATAAGCACATGAAAAGATGTTCAACATCATTAGCCATTAAGGAAATGAAAATTATAACCACAATGAGGGCTTCCCTGGTGGCGCAGTGGTTGAGAGTCCGCCTGCCGATGCAGGGGACACGGGTTCGTGCCCCGGTCCGGGAAGATCCCACATGCCGCGGAGCGGCTGGGCCCGTGGGCCATGGCCGCTGAGCCTGCGCATCCGGAGCCTGTGCTCCGCAACAGGAGAGGCCACAACAGTGAGAGGCACGCGTACGGCAAAAAAAAAAAAAAAAAACACAATGAGACATCACTACACATCTATATGAATGTCTAAAAAAAAAAAGATAGTGACAATACCAAATGCTGGTGATGATGGGGAGAAGCTGGATCACTCACACATCACTAATGACAATGTAAAATGGTACTCATCACTGGAAAACAGTTCAGTGGTTTCTTAAAAAACTAAACTTGCAACTAGCATATGACCCAGAAATTATACTTCTGGGCATTTATCCCAGAGAAATGAAAATTTATGTTCACACAAAAACCTGTACATCAATGTTCATAGTAGCTTCATTCATAATAGTCCAAAACTGGAAACAACCCAAATGTCCTTCAACAGGTTGAACAGACTGTTGTATATCCTTACAATGGAATGCTTTTCAGCAATGAAAAGGAATGAAGTATTGATACACACAACAGCTTAAATGAAACTCCAGAGAATTATGTTGAGAGAAAAAAAGTCAGTCTCAAAAGGTTACATACCTGTATGATGCCATTTATAAAACATTCTTGAAATAACAAAATTGTGGAAATAGAGAACAGATTAGAAGTTTCTAGAGTTAAGAAGGAGGGTGGATGTGACTATAAAAGGGCAACAGGAGAGATCCTTATGATGATGAAGATGTTCTGTATCTTGACTGTATCAATGTCAATATCCTGGTTGTGACACTATACTATAGTTTTGCAAAATGCTACCATTGGGGAGAAGTAGGTAAAGAGCACAAATATTCTCTCTGTATTATTTTTTACAACTGCACATGAATCAACAATTATCTCAAAATAAAATATTTAATTCAAAAAATAAGCCTGGCAGGTGTAGTAAAATATTAATGATAGAATCTAGATGCCAACAGAAAGGGCAATGAGTACACTGTGCCGGAGATAGGGAAGCAGAACATGCCTCATACTTGACATTTATACATTAAACACTGACATTCCTAATTGTTTTTTGAATGCCAAATTTCAACGCTGAAAATAGCATTTCCAGCTATTACATTACCTTCCTGCTGGCCAGCAAGCACTTCAGTTCAGTTAGTTGAATTGTACAATTAGTAGAATATTGTACGTTGTAACTATTCACCAGAACTTCCTCTAAAATTTTTAACTCTCGTATCTCATGCTTGGACCACCACTTTCTTTCCAACTCCTTTACTTCTTTCTTTTGATCCCCCTTTTCCTTCCAATCTATCACCCTCATCTTCAACCCTTCCTCTAGCTAGCTGAAACCATGAACAGCCTGTCAGCCCCTTCTGCCTTTATTCTTCTGCCTTAACTGCATCATGAAATTACACTCCCACTAACAGGCTTCTCAGTTTCCACATCAGGGTGGGAAGAGTTGCTAGAGAAAAGTCACGTAATTGTTCAGAGTGTTGCCCCTACAAGTCCCTGGTCTCCAACCTCAGGGGGACTTTCGGTACCACCCAGCTATCTTCCTGTGAGCACTCCCCCTTTCTCATCAGCTTCCTCTCCCAGAGCAGCTTTTGCAACTGTTGCCACTCTCCTCAAGTCCCTTCTTTTATGTCTCCCACCCTCAAAGTAAAGACATGTCCTTCTTTTTTGCTGAGAACATGGAGACCGTCTGAAGTTTCCAGCACCTTCCCTCTCCTGCAGTTTATCTGCATTTGCTTCCATTTCTTAGTGACATAGTTTTCTCCCATCTCAAATTATTCCTGCTGCCTGTACTTTGAGTTTATGAACTGCTACCTCCTCTGGTCCTTTAATCTCTCAATTTCCCCCCCCCCTTTTTCCTGATGTGTTCCCTTACCTCATTGTCTTTGGCTAACAAACTAATCTTTCTCCCATTAAAACAAAACAAAACAAACCCATAATAGCAACAAAAACGTCCTTAATACACTTGTCTTGCAAACTTCTCATATCTCTCCCGTTTATTTCACAGTCAAGCTTAGAGCTGTCTATACATCCTAATACTGGCAATTGCTTGCACCCAAATCACTCACAAATCTATATTATTCCAATTGCTAATATCACTGGAATGCCTATTTATTAATTTATAGTGAGAAATATAGCCCAAACGGAATAGAATGTTTGTATCAGTGTCATCCACTTATTCTGGAGATAAGGTATAGCATATTGTCTCAGTTTGTAGACTCTTAATAAAACTGAGTTGCTCATTAACTATGTGATCTTAGGGAAGTTAATTAAAGTCTCTGAATCTCAGTGTTTTTATCTATAAAATGGGGTAAGTGATAGAACCTACCTCATAGGGTTGTTTTGAAGATTAAATGAGATAATCCATGTAAAATGTACTTGGAACAGAGTTGGTGCTAAATATTAGCTATTATTGTTGTTATTTTTCCTCTCAAAATGCAAATTTATCCAGATAGTCAAACTATAGTCAGAAGATGGCTTGGTGAAGGAGGGTGTGGTTCCCAGAGGCGGTTGTTCATTCAGCTCTGTAATGACCTCGGACAGCACACAGCTGCCTAAGTGACTTCGGGGCTCAAACTCAGGGAGTGGGTGTGCTTTCCTGGATTCTTTAGAATCCTACTTTTATTTGACATCTCCACACAATTTGACACTCTTGGGCTTTCCGTCTTTAATCTTCTATTCCTCACTGTCTTCTCTCAGTTTTTGTCCTATGTAAACAGAGTAAACAGATTCCTCTTCTTCAACCTAACCATTCAGTTTGGTGCTTCTCTTTCCTCTTCTGCCTCTATATACTTTTTCCTAAGTTACCTCATTTCTTCCTGTGGCTTCAGCTATCAAATCTCTAACTCTAGGCAACATCCCTCTGAACTCCAAGTCCATGACTTAACTGTTGACTGAACAATTCCACTTTGACACTCCGGGTGCCAAATGAAATGTCCAAAATGGAATTAGTGAGAGGCCCCTGTTCGGTGAGAGTCTGCTTTCCTCTGGTTTTCTCACTCTTTGGGACTGAGGCACCAAAGCCAGAAACCTGGGAGTCATCCTTATCTCAGGCCTCTCTTTAATGCCTTATACACATCTGTCAGCTTCTTTCTAACATCTCTTGCATTTGGTCCTTCTCTCCAACCCCACAACCATTACCTTAGTAGCCATTATCACTTCTCACCGGAATTTCTGCTACAGCCATCAAACAGGCCTTCCTGCTTCTAGTTTCATACACTTCACAGCTACTAATCTCACACCTCTGAGTATCCTCACACCTAGAACAGTGTCTGGCATTTAGTAGACATGCAATAAATATTTCCTGAAGGAACAAATAAATGAATTCCTATCCTCATGGAGTTATACTCCAGCTAAGAGATCAACATTAAACCAACGTGTGCACTAGATGTTGGGGGAATCCCAGGCAATCTCCTGGCTCTTGAAGATGGAATGGAGCCCTGATCCAGATGGGAGTCAAGTGCTGACTGGCTGGGGCTACATTTCATAGCAGGCCCAAGAGACTAGGAGAGGAAGATAATTCACACAAATGAGACCCAAGAGAACAAACACATCAGTTAATTCTTCTCTCTGTTAATGAGGCCCCCATTAATTTAAAATGATATATAAGTTGCCATGATGATTTGGGCAGGGAAAAGTGAACAGAATTAGCTAGGAAAGAGTTGGGAGTGATGGAATAAAATGAAATAAGGCTTATTTTTTAAACTTTTTACTTGGAGACAATTGTACATTTACATGCAGCGGTAAGAAACAATAGAGAGAGATTTCATTTCCCCTTTACCCAGTTTCCTCTGATGGTAATGTCTTACATAACCATGCATTACTATAATACAATATCACATCCAGGAAACTGACAACATACAATACACCCACCTTAGTTTTACATGCACTCATTTGTGTATGTGTGTGTGCACACATGTAGTTAGTTCTATGCAATTTAATCACATGTGTAGATTCGTGTGATCACCACCAGTTAAGATCGGAATAGTTCCATCGCAAGAATTCTTCATACTTTTAATAGCCGCACCTACTTCTCTCCAAACCCCACCCCCTCCTTAATCCCTGGTAACCACTAAACTGTTCTCCATCTTTATAATTTTTTCACGTTTATAATTTTGTCATGTATAAATGGAATCATACAATAACCTTTTTACTGTGGAGCACAGGCTCTGGACACGCAGGCCCAGCTGCCATGGCTCGCGGGCCCAGCCACTCCGCACGCGGGATCCTCCCGGATCCTCCTGGGATCCTCCAGGACCGGGGCACGAACCCGTGTCCCCTGCACCGGCAGGCGGACTCCCAACCACTGCGCCACCAGGGAAGCCCTACAATAACCTTTTGAGATTACTTTCTTTTAACTCAGCATAATTCCCTTGAGAGCCATCAAAGCTGCATTTATCAGTGGTTTTCTTGCTGAATAGTGTTTTATGGTATGAATACCACAGTTAAACCATTCACCCGTTAAAGAATTTATGTTGTTCCCCATTTGGGCTATTATGAACAAACCTGTTATAAAAATTGGGGTACAGGTTTTTGTGTGAACATAAATCTTCATTTCTCTGGCATAAATGCCTAATTTGGGCTGCTTTAACAAAAATACCACAGACTGGGTGGAAGCACATCACTTAGCTGGTTTCACAGGTTCACAGCTGGAGAGGATCTTCGCCACTTTATAATAAGGATTGCCTTTTCTCCGTTGTCCAAAAACATCTTCATTTCTGTCTGATACCTCATCAGAATCACCTTTAGTGTCCATATTCCTAACAACATTCTGTACATGATTATTTGTATATTCTAAGAAGATGGAAGCTTTCTCTACAGCTCTCCTCTTTTCCTTTCTCAGCCCTGACCAGCATTACCATTAACAACCCCTTCATGGCAATGTCGACTTTTTCTAGCATGCATCAAAAACCACTACCAGCCTATACCCATTAACCAGTTCAAAAGCCTCTTCCACATTTTTAAGGTATTTGTTACAGCTGCACCCCACTTCTGAATATCAGATTCTTTCTCAGGGTTCTTCAGAGAAAGAGAACTTATATATATATATATATATATGTGTGATTTACTATGAGGAATTGGCTTATGTGCTCAAGGAGGCTGCTAAGTTCCATGAGTTAATGTCTTCAAGCTGGAAACCCAGGAAAGCTAGTAGTGTAGTTCTAGTCCGAATCTGAAGGCCTGAGAATCAGAGCAACAGTGTAAAAAAGTCCATCCATGTTGTCTGCAAGTCCACTTTTCATATGTCATGAGAATAGGGCTAAAGTTGTATAACAGTTAATAGGGAGAGGCGAAGGACAAGATCTCAATTATCTAACTTATCTAACAAAAGGGACTGTAAAGATACCCTGATGTCACCATGGATGCAGAATAGCCTCATCCTCAGATAAGAAAGTCTTAGGTAAGGAAAAGGGGTTAGCCATCATAAAAGTTCTAAGGGGAAATAAAGGGTAGTGAATGCAAACAAAAGCCTGGGACAGGATTGGAGCATCTGCTTTAGTGGAACATATAGGATAACTGTTGTTGAGCGTACAGTTTGTGGGGCTTTCTTATGCAATACAAAAGACTGGGCAAGAAGTGACTGACGACTACCTAAAAAAATGGATTTTTATGTTATTGGCATTACCTCACCTAATTTTTAAATTGTAATCTTGTCCTGTCTTTGTAATATATGCTCAGTGCTACAACATACTTACTTTATACATGAGGAAACTGAGGCCCAGAGAAGCTAAATCCCTTACTTACCCAAGACCGCACAGGCATTAAGGGTCTAGGCCAGGATCCAAAGTAAAGCTCTGGCCTACTTTGAACCCTACATTCTTTTTTTTTTTTTTTTCCTTTAGCCGTACGTGGGCCTCTCACTGTTGTGGCCTCTCCTGCCGTGGAGCACCGGACGCGCAGGCCCAGCGGCCATGGCTCAGGGGCCCAGCCACTCCGCGGCATGTGGGATCCTCCTGGACCGGGGCACGAACCCGTGTCCCCTGCATCGGCAGGCGGACTCTCAACCACTGCGCCACCAGGGAAGCCCTGAACCCTACATTCTTTCTCAACACCAAGGAACCACACTTTTTGCTGGCTTCCTTCCCTGACTCCATTATTTTTGCCAACCATCAACAGCATGAATCAGTTATTCACGATTGCCTTCATTAGAGCCATTTTCCTCTTGCAGTTGGGTGAAGATGTCAGTGTTTTCTTCATTAGCAAGAAGAGAAAATGGTTAAAAAGAGTTTTCTTAACTGAAATGATTCTCAAGATGACAATGGTGAAAAACATAAAGGCTTGCTTAAAATACAGGGCTACAATCAATTTGTGGAGATGTTTCAACCTAACAGTAAAGAAATCATTTTTCCCCTCCTTTTCATTACTTATATTCATCCTTCATTTGGCTTTAGTACCATCAGGACTGATTAAAACAGTAATTTACACATAAATAATGTCTAGAACTTTGTTGTGCAATGCGGTAGCCACTAGCCACAGGGGGCTATTGAGCACCTGAAATGTGCCTAATCCCAAGTGAGAATTGCAGAAAATGTAAAATACACTTTGGATTTTGATTAGTATGAAAAAAGAGAAACTCTCATTAATATCTTTATATTAATTACATGTTGGAATGATACCATTTGGGATCTACTGGGTTAAGTAAACTATATTATGAAAATTAATTTCACCTGTTTCTTTTCACGCGCGTAATGTACCTTCTAGAAAATTTATAATTACATAAGTGGCTTGCATTTGTGGTTCGCATTATATTTTGATTGGACAGCACTGGTAAAAGATGAAAAGGAGGAGAGTTTCATTGAAAGGTAGGGTATTTTCTTAAAATTTCTGGAGGGGAAGAGAAAAGGGAAGAGAGTAAAGCTTGGTCACAGTGTGACCTACTGTGATAAATATCTACAGTGAATTGAGATGGGCCGGGGTGGGGGGCATTTGTGATTCTGTTCCTACTCCCCTCCCCGCAGCTCACGTAGCAAGTGGCAGAGCAGCTTCCAGAGCCCCCTTCCCGACTAGTCCTCCGGTCTCCCAGGCGCCGGGTCATTGAACACACCTGCGCGCCCACGGAGGTGCGCGTCCACGAACCCTGGCTCTGGCTCCACGCCCCTCCCCCCGTATTTTTATTTTCCTGGCATCAACCGTCAGTGACTTCTCTCCATAGAACCTCATGTAGGCCGGGCCCGCCAGGGGTAAGCGAGCCCGCCCCGGGAACCGACATGCCCTCGCCCCGAGCCCGGCCCTCGCCCGACATGCCCTCGCCCGGCCCGAGGCGAGCAGGGCTGTCCAGCGGTCTAGCTACCCCTCTCCCGGCAGCCTGCAGGACCGCGGCCGCCGGCCCGCCGCGAACGGGGCCTCCGGGCCGCGGGGGGCCGCTGTGACCCGCCTTCGCCCCCGACGCGCTGAAGGCGGGGGAGCTGGGTTTTGGGGGAGAATCAGAAAGCGGAGGGTAGCCGTGGGGGCCGGGCGCTCCGGTGCGGCGGCTTTGGCGGGTGCTCAAGCTGCCGTCCGCTCCGCCGAAGCGCGGAGGAGCCGAGCAGGGGCCCGCCGCCCTCCTCCATGAGGCCCCAGTGAGCTCGGCGGCGAGAGCCGGGCTGCGACGCCTCTCCCGGCGTCCTCTTCCGAGCGCAGCGGCGGTGGCCCCCGCAGGAGGAGGAGGAGGAGCATGTCGGACGGTTTCGATCGGGCCCCAGGTGCTGGTCGGGGCCGGAGCCGGGGCCTGGGCCTGGGCCGCGGAGGGGGCGGGCCTGAGGGCGGCGGTTTCCCGAGCGGAACTGGGCCTGCTGAGCGGCCGCGGCACCCGCCGCCGCCGCAGCCCAAAGCCCCGGGCTTCCTGCAGCCGCCGCCGCTGCGCCAGCCCAGGACGGCCCCGCCGCCAGGGGCCCAGTGCGAGGTCCCCGCCGGCCCCCAGAGGCCTCCCCGGCCCGGGGCGCTCCCAGGTACGGAGCCGCTCTAGGGGACCCCGTCCTCCTGGGCCAAACGCTTCCCCACGGCCCTCCGCGCGCGCGCGCGAGGGCGGCGCTCTGTCTCCTCTTTCCTCCCGGTTCCCCGAAAGCATTCCCCGAGGGACCCGGTTGTTACGGGGTGGGGACGGGCCCGGAACGGGGTTTGGAAGGTGGCCGCTGGAATCCTTTGTGCGCCCGGGCTGGGGGAGGGGTCCGGTGCGCGGTCTCCTGAGTTCTGTTGTCCCGGGAGGAAGTAAAAATCGCCTCCCCCTCCCCAGCCCCCGAGAGGGAGGCCTTAGGCGGGCAACCATCTCTTTTTAACCGACTTTAAAAAGAAAAAAAAAAGGAAAAATAAGCCCTCAAGTGTTTATTAAGGAAGCAGGTCTGTTCATAAATGAGCTAAAGCAAGTCTATTGTTCCTTTTTGTAGGCTCTCTGCGCATATTCTGGCGATAACCTTAAATTTCGTGAGGGTTCTTGTTTGACTTAAAAACCATCCCTGCTCAGATGGCTTCTCAGTGTACAGTAAGTTGTTATACAAGGGAATGAACGCATCTAACACCGATTTTTTTTTCCTTTCTCAGAACAAACGAGGCCCCTGAGAGCTCCACCTAGTTCGCAGGATAATAGCCCACAGCAGAATTCGGAGTCAACAATGGCTAAACCCCAGGTGGTTGCAGCTCCTGTGTTAATGTCTAAGCTGTCCGTGAACGCCCCTGAATTTTACCCATCAAGTTATTCTTCTAATTATACAGTAAGTACACTTTTACTGCAACTCTAGGTTAATATTATTGGAATAATATGGTTATTGCATCATTTATCAATATACTGGTGTGCTTTCTGTACCACACATAAAACATTGTATGAATTTATTGAAATCATGAAACAATTGATTCAAGAATGTATTTTGTAGTTATTATTTTCAAGATATCAGAATGTAAGCTTAAGAGTAGACAATCTTGTCTATTTTGTTCACTGCTGTATTTCTAGCATCTATAGACCATCTCTAGTCTAATAAATTTAAGGTGGTCAAGGACATCTTCAGTCTATGAAACTAAAGTCTGTGTCCTGACTTTATGGACAACCTATAGAATAGTGGCCTGGCAAAGTTAATTTTTGATTTTAGTAGGACAGCTGAATATTCATTGGTAGCTTTAGGGTAAATTATCAGTGGTTTTGCTGCAGACTAATTCAGGTAGGTTTTTGAATGTTGAGAAATACACATCTGGGCTCTGTTATGTTAAAATAGAAGTGTTTCTGGTTCTAATTAGCAGTTATGTAGAAATGTAGGGAGTTTTGATGAAGTGTTTTAAACTTTTGATAAAGTGTTTTAAACTTTCAGAGTCATCTTTGTCAATAACGTAAGAATTTTAGAAATTGATCACACTTAAATGGCAGGAAAAAACACCAAGCACGATTGGGATATATAGAAAGGAATTTGTTGTGCTATGTAAATGCATAGCAATTAATTATAGATAAGTAGGGCAGGGACCATTCTGGATTGAAGAAATGATAATACTTTAGCATAAGTCCTATTTTTCCGGTCTTCATTTTTTGACATGTAATATACAGAATAGTGTACATTAAGTTATCAACACCCCCAAAGCCCGCTCTGTCCCCTTCTAATCATTACTGCTCTCCAAAGGTAACCGCTATTTTGCTTGAACAATAGTTTTGCCTCTGTTCAAAGTTCATATAAATGGAGTCATATAAAATATATTTTTCTTTCATTCAATATCAAAAGTAATCCATATAGTAGCATGTAATTGGAGGTGACTAATTCTCATAGCATTCCATTGTGTGAATATTTGTCTGTTGATGAGCATTTGGGTAGCTTTCAGTTTGGGGCTTTTACGATTAGGGCTGCTATTCTTGTCCATGCCTTGGTGGACATTTGCCCTTGTTTCTGTTTGGTATATACCTAGGAGTGGAGTTGTTGGGACTCAAGGTAGCCAGCTTTAGTAGAGACTGCCAAATATTTTTCCAAAGAGACTGTTCCAATGTATGTGTTGAGTACTGTTTGGTTTCCAGTCGCTTTAATTCCTTGTCAGCACTAGGTATTTGCTATTTAAGTTTAGCCATTCTGGTGGATGGGTGTTAGTTTTTTAATTTGAATGTATCTGATCAACTAATGGTGGCACACCTTTTTTTGTTACTTTTGGGGCGAGGATGGGGGGACTTGACTTTCATATTTGATAGAAAGCATGGGAAAGCTTTATTCCATATTTTAGAAACTTCATGCATCTTAGACTGCATTAAGAAGAACCTTGGGGCTGGAGAGGGGAAAATATAGGCATAGTAGGAAGAGCAATTGATTTGGGGTGGAATGGGCCATCAATCAGGTAAAGTAGAAATGAGAGCAGCTGGATTCTTGCCCCAAAACTGTATTTGGCTTAGAGAAGAAAGGAACCATTGGAGAGCTGTGAGTAGTTGAATAACTCTTAAGGATACTTACCTTAAGAACCACAAATGTTCCTCATTTGTTTGTCTTGCTATTGATTTGGGCTATCTTATGGTGGGAGGGATGCAATTTTTTTTTTTTTTTTGCAGTTCTTTGCCAACTAGTTTTATACATAGTTCAAGTGATTCCTGAGAGCAGTGTGTTGAGCCATGTTAGTCCACCTCCTTTGAGCCACGGCCATCTTTTAGGTGCTCCTTGGTCTCCTGAGATCCTGCTGCACTCATTTTGCCAGAAAAGATTGCAGACTGGAAGCCTGTGGCTCACGTGTACCCTGCAGGTGTGTCTTTTTTGGCCCTGAGTTTTTTTAAAAGGGGCTTTATAATTTACCAGTACTTAAATTAGGTATTGCAAATCTGAATTTTTTGGTTTCTTTTGAAATCCGTAAGATCTGGCCATACTGGACTGCTGTTTTGGTAGAGCAGAGTTGGCTGGAGCTGAATAGAGGCAGCCCCTTTATATAGAATGTGTAAGCTGTAATTTGCTCACTGGCTTACTTCATTTGCCTGTAATCCACCTGGGTTCTATAAGCATTCAAGCTTGCTACCCCTGCCCTGATAAATTTTCGGGCCTTACCCTTTTACCCTCTGTCAAAGCTAGGAGTTTTTCTCAATCCAGTTAGTCACAGAACAGCAAAATCCTTGTTTTTCCCAAGTCTTAGGATAAAATCTGGTTATGAGAGAAACTTTTCCTTGTAGTAACCGTAATCCAAAGTCACTCACTCATTAAGAAATAGTTGAGGGCTTCCCTGGTGGCACAGTGGTTAAGAATCTGCCTGCCAATGCAGGGGATGCGGGTTTGAGCCCTGGTCCAGGAAGATCCCGTATGCCGTGGAGCAACTAAGCCCATGTGCCACAACTACTGAGCCTGCGCTCCAGAGCCCGTGAGCCACAACTACTGAAGCCCGCGCGCCTAGAGCCCGTGCTGGGAAACAAAGAGAAGCCTCCACAATGAGAAGCCCATGCACTGCAATGAAGAGTAATCCCCACTCGCCGCAACTAGAGAAAGCCTGCGTGCGGCAATGAAGACCCAACGCAGCCAAAAATAAAATAAAATAAAAGTCGAATGCTTACCACGAGTCAAGGGCTGGGGATACAGCAGTGGATAAAATGGACAAAAATTCTTGTCTTTGTAGAGCCTCTATTCTAGTGGTCTCCTAGCTGGGTTTCCAGAAATTCCTTGAGTCTGCTTTTGTTACACACATGAGAAGCTATTGCCTGGTATCATTGAGCTGGATCTGCTCTCAAGAATGCATGCTTTTTAAATTTTTTCTGATAGTCTTTTGCTGTGCTTTCATAACCCTTCTAAAACTCCAAGCCTTTTATCTTCAATCCTTCCTCTAATCCCACTGCTAGAATTTTACTGCTTACCATGCCTTCTTACCATTGAGTTGCTGTATCCATCTATTACTGGCCATTGCTTCTTCTCAGGTAAGCCATTACATCTTGAATATTTAATCATGGTTCACTTACGAGAACCAAAAATTCCACATAGGAGTTGATAAAGCATTCATTAAGAGACAACCCGCCCCCCCCCACATGCACAAAAAAATCCCAGCTTTTGCTAAGAACATCCTCCTTCAACTTACTGCCCAGTTTTTCTTCTGCCTTTCAATAGTGATATTCTCCAAAATGAAAAATTATTCACTGTTGGTACTACTTTACTTCTCACTGACCGTTCAAACCTCTGCAGACTGATCCTCTTAATTGTACTGATATTATTTTTGTGACAGATGCTGATGTTGTTTGGGTTTTAAAATCTATCGTCCTCTTAAACCTCATCTAAATAGACTTTGTTGACCACAGTATGATCTATAAGGTTTAATTCCCAGTGTGGGTCCTGTTCTAGGTGCCAAGGGTACCTTTTCAGTCTTTCAGGATTTCTTCCTTTTTATAAAAACTGAATATTTAAGATACTAATTTACTCAGGTTTTTTCTCTGTGTGCATAGTTCTGATTCCTAAGACTCTGCAACCATCATTCTCTCAGATTTTAACCAATGACATTATTCTGTAGCATTTGCTATTATGAGCACCTCTCCTCATTTACCTTTTCCTTTGGCTTCTGTGGCAGTACTTCATCCTCCCAACTTTGAGACCATTCCTCCTTCCCTCAGACTGCAGGCTCTGAGGTTCTGTCTTCTGTTTTATTACTTCCCTTAGTGATACTAGAATCCCCTAGAATCTGACCATCACCAACCTGCCTGTTGATAACTCTGGAATCTAATTCTTCCTCTTAACTCCAGGCTTGTGTTTCCATTTGTCTTGACCTTTTCTGAGGATCTCACATTCAAACTCAAGAACGAAAAAGAATTTATCTTTTGCAAACCTCTTCTTATACTTTTATATTCTAACTAGCTGCTCAGGCTAAAAGCTTGTGGTGTATTGACTCACTTTCCTCTTTCACACTCTTGCCCGCTTCCAATCAAGTTAACTAAAATAGTCGCGACTATTCCACCTAAGTGATCATTTCCTTTTATCCCACTGCTTTGGATTAGGTTCTCATCTCTTGACAGTGTATTCAAAGTACCTACTGGGAAGTGAGTTTTCTTTTTTGTTTTTTTTAATTAATAGACTGTTTTTTAGAGCAGCTTTAGATTCACAGCACAGCTGATTGGAGAGTACGGAGAGTTCCCATATACCCCTATCCCCCCATATGTACCGCCTCCCCCCGGAAGTGAGTTTTCTAGTTGATGTCCCTCCTAACCTCTTGTCACAGAACTCTTTCTAAGAAAAATAAAACTTAAATATTCCTCTGCTTGGAAGCCATTTGACTTCACATTGAAGACTGAAGAAATGTATACTTTAAGAAATCTGGTACTAGAGAACTAATACAAGCTTTAATTCAAACACATTGGAGTGCTCATCTGTTCAGAATACTGTGTCTCCCTTTTTGCTTGAAACAACAGGCCCTGAATCCCCTTTTCAGCTTTTTTCAGAACAGCTCTACTTTCCTCTTTTACTTTCACACTTCAAATTCTCTTAAAAGAGTTATGCTTATTTGGGGAAAAAAAAGACTGAAATCAGTGTTCTAAACTGCATTTTGCCACAATGAATGATGTTTGATAGGAACAGTTAAGAAATCAGTACCATCAACTGGGACCTGTAGACTTCCTGCTTTTCATTGTCATTAATAGTAGGATACTACAAATCTGTAAAACTCTAAACTGTATATCAGAAACTTAAACTAGTTTTTAATTGTAAAATTCACACGTTTGTGGTTAACATTAAGTAATTATTTAATATACATGCATTTATAATGCTTAACTGCTTTCACAATTTCATAATAAAGGGTCTGTATTTATAACATAAATCTTTCCTCACTCCAGATGTAACTACTATTATCCCTTGTCTGTCTTCCCAGAAATTTTTATTGGCTGTAAGTCTCTCTAAAAATTAAATAATACTAAAATATGGTTTTGTGTTCTTTTAATTAAAAGGTTGGGAACTACTTAAAGGTGATAGTGGTATATTTAAAAAAAATTTTATTGGAGTATAGTTAATTTATAATGTTGTGTTAGTTTCAGCAAAGTGAATCAGTTATACATATATTCACTTTTTTAGATTCTTTTCCCATGTAGGTCATTACAGAGTATTGAGTAGAGTTCCTTTTGCTATACAGTAGGTCCTTATTAGTTATCTGTTTTATATGTAGTAGTGTGTATATGTCAGTCCCATTCTCCCAGTTTATCCCTTCTCCCTCCTTTCCTCCCTGGTAGCCATAAGTTTGTTTTCTACATCTGTGACTCCATTTCTGTTTTGTAAATATGTTCATTTGTGTCATTTTTTTAGATTCCACATGTAAGTGATATCATATGATCTTTGTCTTTCTCTGTCTGACTGACTTCACTTAGTATGATAATCTCTGGGTCCATCCATGTTGCTGCAAATAGCATTATTTCATTCTTTTTTATGACTGAGTAATATTCCGTTGTATATAAGTACCACATCTTCTTTATCCATTCATCTGTCGATGGGCATTTAGGTTGCTTCCGTACCTTGGCTATTGTAAATAATGTTGCTATGAACATTGGGGTGGTAGTGATAGATATTAATTGGAAACTGTTGCTACTATCAAGATTGGCTGGAAACTTGGACATAGCAAGTCTCCTACCACTGTACACTATGATATTTTATAGTCACTTAACTATATATTTATTTCCATGTCCTTGGGGATTGACAGATGACAAACTTCTTTTTTCAATATAGAAATTGTCAAATATCTACAAGGATAGAGAATGGTATAATGAATGCCCATGGCCTCAGTAGTTAGCTACAGGTGGCCATTCTTGTTTCTATATCTCTGGTCCCTCTCCCCCTCCCATTTTGAAACAAATCCTGGATCTTATTGTATCTATAAATCTTAATTTTGATCTTGGTATTATAATGAAATGTTGGTTTAAACTTTATTTCTCAGCCGTCTTGTAAATCTACCAGAGGTGAGAAGACAATTCTCTACCCAGCGAGATGAAGCCCTTCTATTATAACATTTTGGCTATTGGGCAAGGAAGAAGTGGACTTAACTTTTTGAAGAAAATAACACATTTTATCAGGTTAAGGATTCTTAAAAATATAATTTGAGCTAGAGACATCCCAACTCAAAGCTGCTTCATGTTTTTTTAGCCAGTTGCATGGATTAATTTATGTTTAACCTTTTGATCTATAGGAATCCTATGAGGATGGTTGTGAGGATTATCCCACTTTGTCAGAATATGTTCAGGATTTTTTGAATCATCTTACAGAGCAGCCTGGCAGTTTTGAAACTGAAATTGAACAGTTTGCAGAGACACTGAATGGCTGGGTTACAACAGATGATGCTTTGCAAGAACTTGTGGAACTCATCTATCAACAGGTAGGTTGGCTAATAGCATGGGGCAATCACTGGATAGCTTCCTTGATGCCCAAAGGTGGTGGCTGCTCCTTGAGGGAGGCCAGGTACGTGTTCACCAGCCTCCACACTCCTTGACTCTTTATGGTTCATGAGAGCTTTTAAGTCTCTGTTGTACAGAATTTCTGTAATTAGGGATCCAGGACTAGAGCCAGACTGCAAATTTTCCTGTGTAGCCAAGGCTCTGTAGGCAGTTGGAAGGAGCTTTGGACACTTCTGAGGCCACTACATGAGTATCATGCCTTTTTTCCAAACCCCTGTTTTATAAGGATCTGCCATTATTGGAGTAGGGGAGAAAAAAAGTCATGGGAGAACTTTTTTGCCTCACAAATGATTCTTTATTAAAAAAAAAAAAAAAAAGGACCACAAAACACCTTGATTTAAGTCTTAACATTTCTGCTTGTCTTTAAAAATTTCAAGGATTTACATCTCAATTCCTTTAAAAAATCTAATGTCAGTCTAGGTTGTTCACACAAAGTTTAGTTTTAATTCTAGCATATTGGTCACTGACACATTAATGCTATTTGAAGGGGGAAAAAATAGACAACACTCAATTTTGAAGACAAATTTAAGGTCAGTGAGGAGGCTGGCCAAAAACAGAGTAGGAGATAAACGCCACCAAAGGTTATATTTCTGTTTCAGTCATTGCTGAAAGAGCAGCTCAAACTGGGACTATATGTGAGGGTGACTTATGATAGCAGGTTGTTTTTTTGTGTGTTTTCTTAATCCTACCTCGTGTTTCATTTGACTACTTTTCCAGTTTGTTCTGGATTGTTACTGGACCTCAGTATTACCTGACCAACTCTTAGATTTCTAAAAATGCTTGAGGTTTTAGGAAGATAGATCTGCTCTATTTGTACTGATTCCTACTTTTGCCATCTAAATGGATTAAAAAGGAATATTAGATAAGAAAATGGAAGAATTTTACTGTTTTCTTTTTGCTTTTCTGGCTCTATTTAGTTTCAGCTCTTCAATAGGCTGCTTGATTATAGTTCTTATATCAGAATTATATTATTATAGTTCTTATTATGCTCGTATTATATCAGGGTTGGTTAGAAAGGCTCTAACCTAACAAACTACAATTTCTGTGATTGTCTCAAAGCCAACGCTTCATATATTTTAAGTCCTACCATTCTATGGTCAGTGATATAGATTTACCAACAGTAAAAAAAAAAAAAAGCAGATTAAACCTACATACTCAATTTTGATTCCTCACCAAATACTACTGTAAAATGACAGTGTGGGGATTTTAGAACACCAAAAGCCCATAAGGACTTATATGGCGAAAGGAGATAGAAGTACCCATTTTGGAGACTAGAACTCAGATGGGTGAGTGGTAACTGACCTGGCGGATTTTTTTAAAAGTTGAATTCCAAGCCAGTGGGGAAAGTCGAGAATCGCCCTGATTTATGATGCAGAATCTCCAAAAAGTTTCTAGGATAAGGATGGAATGAGGCTAAAAAGATTGCTTGAACATCTAAAAAAAATTAGACTGTCTAGATCTTTTTGCACTGAGTAACCAGTTTGAAGTTTTATCATAATCCTTCTTGAAGTTATTGAAGGAGGTACTCCACCAAAAGGAGGATTTAAGGATGAAGACATGGGAACTAGGAAACAGGGAATTTTACAGGAGAAGCTAAGTGAATCATCCAGATGATGGTGAAGGGAGATCCCAAGATAGTAGCCATGCACATAGTAGGCCTAGAGGTACAAGGCTTCACTGGAATCGGGCAGAATGCTCCAGGAGAGACTTCCCTGGTAAGATGAGGACACTCCCTTATGTTTGAAGATATTAAGAAGAAAGAACTAATGAGAAGTCAGTGAGAAATATATTTAAAAAGTAGAAAAAATTAAGTCTAGGGAAAACAAGGTTGTGCAAGAGAGGAGAAATCAGCATAATACATGGTACAACTGTAAAGGGAAACACAAAACTATTTAAAAAAATCATGGTGTATCTACAGTTATACCATAGTGGAATGAAGTAAGGTTAAACAGGGTGAAAAGTAAATGCTTATCTTCCTTCGTGGGGAGCTAGTAAGAAATGGCTAAACTCAAATCATGGAGCATGGAGATACGGAGGTTAAAACCTTTTCAGCTGAAAGAATTGAAAGTGGTTGTCTATGGAAGTAAAATTGAGGTATAGCAGGGAGGCAGGAAACTTTAATGACCAGCCTTGTTGTCTTTAAATTTACTTTAAATTTTAAAAGTAAAGGAAAACAGGCAATGCCAATAATGGGAAAAGTATAAATTTTGAATTTCAAGTCTTTTGGGGTACATACATGAATGTCAGGAGGAATCAGTCTTTCTTCCTTGCTGAGAAATGTACAGGGTCCTGTGTGAGCAAGGAAATAATTAGAAATAAAAAGTTCTAACTATAAAGTACTTACTCCATGCCAGGCAATGCTAAACACTTGACCTGTAGTTAACTCATTTAATACTCAGTGGTTGCAAGGTATTACTCTTATCCCCATTTTATACATAGCTTAACAGAGGTTAAATGACTTGTCTAAGGTTGCACATGAGTAACTAGACCCAACATAGGATTGGAGGGGCATCAGGCCATTTGTTAGATCTAGACTCTGGTAAACTACTACCTTTGTGAGATTGGCCAAGTCCCTTAACCTCTTAATGTGTGTATTCTACTGTTCTTTAAAAACTGCAGTGAAAGTTAAACTTCCTGAGTACTTCTTTGGCTATGTCACACAGTCTTTGATACTTAGTGTTTTTCCACTGTCTTCTTATTAAAAATAGCTTATTTCTTTTGATTTCCTCTTTTATTACCCCAAGTGTTTGGAGTGTTGTTGAAGTGTTAATCTTTTGCATCAGGTACCATTAATTACCTCTTTAGGAATCAAGAAACTGAAGCTCAGGGAGGTTTAGAGATATCCAGGGTCACAAAACAGGCCTGGGATTCTTGTTCTGGACTGCTAGATGCCAAAGTTGGTGCCATCCTATTCCTGAGAAATGCCACAGATCATTAGTTTGGCAAATATACTTCATAATTGGCACTATGCAACTGGGTACATGTACATATTTTGTGCAAAAATTAGTTGGTGTAAAGAGAGATTTATCTCTTTGCTTTCTGCTAACCTCGGGTAAATGGTGGGGAGAGCTTACCTTAATGTTTTTCTTTGTACTTATTCTGGTTCTTGGTGTAAGGTTGGGAGGGAGAGTTAATATCCTTATGCCTAACAATTACAAATGACTTGTACATTTTTCTGTACAGTTTTGGGGGCAGGAATGTTTTTCCTCTTTAGAATATTGCTGTTAAGTGTTTGCATTAATAACTTGATGTGTCTGTGTCATATAAAACTTTTTTCTTTTTGAAAGGCCACATCTATCCCAAATTTCTCTTACATGGGAGCTCGCCTCTGTAATTACCTGTCCCATCATCTGACAATTAGCCCACAGAGTGGCAACTTCCGCCAATTGCTACTTCAAAGGTTAGTGTGTATATATGAAATTAAAGGAAAACTACTTCTAAATGTACTAGAATTTGACCATTCTTCTTTGCTAAAGACTGTTCTTTATAGAAAGTTGCAGGGGAGAATAGGGCAGCCATTCTTTTTTTTTTTCTTTCTTTTTAAAATTTATTTATTTATTTATTTTTGGCTGCATTGGGTCTTCGTTGCTGTGCAGGAGCTTTCTCTAGTTGCAGTGAGCAGGGGCTACTCTTCGTTGTGGTGAGTGGGCTTCTCATTGCAGTGGCTTCTCTTGTTGTGGAGCACAGGCTCTAGGCACGCAGGCTTCAGTAGTTGCAGCTCGTGGGCTCAGTAGTTGTGGCTCGCGGGCTCTAGAGCACAGGCTCAGTAGTTGTGGTGCACAGGCTTAGTTGCTCCGTGACATGTGGGATCTTCCTGGACCAGGGCTCAAACCCGTGTACCCTGCATTGGCAGGTGGATTCTTGACCACTGCGCCACCAGGGAAACCTGGCAGGTGGATTCTTAACTGCTGCGCCACCAGGGAAGTCCAAGGGCAGACCATTCTTACTTGTATAGTATTAAGTTTATAGTCATGTATATGCCTTTTTCTTATGATGGTCTCTGCCTTTGGTTTTGTGCCTAGAAAGGTCTTTTCCTTTTCCAAGATCTTAAAAATGGTCACTTTACATATTTTTTAGTACTTTTGGCTTGAGTAAGGATCTAATTTCATTTATTGCCACATGTTTAACCAATTTTTCCCATACCACTTTTTTGAATGATCCATTCCTTATTAGAACTGCTGCCTTTATCACACTACATCCTTATATTTGCATTGATTCTGGACTTTCATTCTATTCCATTCATTACTTGTTCTCTTCCTGTTTTATTACCAGGCTATTAAAAAACTCTCATTTTTTCACACTAGTCTAGTTAGTTCCCCATTCGTTTGTGTGTCTGTGTGTGTGTGTGTGTGTGTGTAGTCTTCTTTGCTATTCTTGCATGCTTATTTTCTCTGAACTTTAGAATCAGCATGTGAAATTACACAAATGTTGTTACTTATTTATGTTTTGGGATGACATTGAATTAATGAGCTAATGTAGGGAAATGAATTTTCTTATAATCTGAGTTGTTTTATTCAATAACAAGGTTGTCTTTGAGTTTATTAGAGATTGCCTGTTAGTTCTTTAAAGATACTTTTAATGGTTGCAAAGTATTCCATCGTGTGGTTAAACTGCACTGGAACAGAGTAAAGACTCCAAAAGTACACTCCAGAGACACTTGAAAATTAAGCTTTTAACGAAGGTGACACTTCAGATACATAAGTAAAAGACAAATTGTGCTGCTGACATAACTGGCTAGTCATTTGGGAAGAAAAAAAACAAAGATGGGTTCCTGTCTCATTCTTTACACCAAAATATATTTCAGATATAAAACTGAAACAGTAAATACTAGGGGAAAAAATGACAAACAAAAATATTAGGTTGGTAAAGCCATTTTAAGCAAGACATGATACCTACAGGCCCTAAAACAAGAGATTAAACTTAATTTCATATAGATTATAATATTGGAGGGGTCATAAATTTATAAGAAGTGAAGTAAAAATAGGGACATTTGTAACAACATGGCAGTGAGCTCATTTATTTAATATGAAAAGAGGGGCCTCTTAGGAATGAATAAGAAAAAGGCCAGAAATATTTCTATTTTTAATAGAAGTATTTGGAATGACTCTGGATAGGTGCAGTTTGGAAAAATATAAATGACAAAGTTACAGAAATATCCAACCTTACCTAATCATTAAAGTACAAATTATAGCTTTTGGAAAGATGTGAAAGTTGGCACTTTGAGGAGGTAGGATGGTAGAAAGGCTTGCTTATCTTCCCTTGTGCTACTCACCCCTGGCTCTGCCTTGGAGTTACCTAGAGACTTAAAATGGAGCTAAGCCCCCAGTCTTGGAAATTCTGATATAATTAGACTGAAGGAGAGTGTGGGCATGGTTTATAAATCTCCCCAAGTGATTCTACTATGCAGTCATGGTTGAGAATCACTCTTCTGGCTCTTTTGACTCTGTATCCCCTGTGTGTGCTTCTCTAGTACTAGGATACTGTCAAAGCTATCAACATGGACGAACACTAATCATATAACAAGTGAAAAGATCATAATTCTGTTAACTTAAAAATGTAGAATACTTTGAAACAGATAGAAGTTACCTTCAGTAACTTCAGTTACCTTCAGTTACCTTCAGTAACTTCAGTAACCTTCAGCAGTTATTTCTGGGCTGCAGTGTCTTTATCCTTTATATTTTTCTGTTTTAACCTTTTTGAAATAGCCATGTATTAATTTTATAATTGAAAGTCTTTAGCTTAAAGTTTTAGAGTCTTTCCTCTCACCTAGATAATCAACCATGTACAAGGGTAGGGATTTGCATTTGTACGTACATTAACATATATTAATATATAATCTAATAGTAATGGCGTTGATAAAACAAAAAGGTCATTTCATCGAAGCTCTTACCTGAAAAGTCATAAAAGGAAAGAGAAAGGAAAGCAGCCAACAAGGTGCTTGGATAACTGAATTGGCATTAATTAACTGATCCTTTCCATTATTAACCAGTGTTCTATTTATAGATATCCCAACTTTTTTTCTGATGAGGAATTAATATGTATGAGAAGATGACCAATATCTTTCCATGTCTGACTCAAACAGCAGATGTTGCTCATTTAATATAGCTTGTAAGCATTGGCACAATAAGCTAAGCTGGGTTTATGATTGATACATAAACTGAACCAAGGTAAATTCTTGGACAAGAAATGACTTTTTAGGTTCTTTTTGAAAATTTTTTTAAATTGGTACCTCAGGTATGAAAGCCATTAAGCCTTCATAAGCTGCTCCCTTGGTCTTTAAAAGGAGAACTATCAAAATCATTTTTATAAAACGCATGACTTTTCTAGAATGTTCTTACACCTTATCAATAAAAATAAAAAAATCTTAACACCAAAATGGTGAACATTAAAAGTAAATTTTAAAAATCCGTTTTAGTAACAGCTGACACCATAATTCATTGGTATAGACAATGACAGGCTTATTGTGATTATTTTAGATAATAAGAGCTATGTAAGCTCTAAGGTGAATGCACCAAGTCAGGGAGAAATCAAACAAGGGAAAATAAATTGACTCCTTTAGTCTCTATTAGAAACAAAGACCCAGACAAAGACCAGATTAATTGCCTTCTATGTTTCTGTGTGGTTTCAATTGGGGACTTCCTCCTCTTACTTCACTTCTCTGATTCGTATAATAGAAATTCTAAGAATAATGGGCTTAATAAGAATTCATTTTCAGCTTAGTTGGACGTCACCTGTATTTATATATCTTTTTTAAAGCTCTGTTCAAAGTTCGTATTTCAGCAAGAGCAGAATATTTTAGGGATACTTCGCATAAAAACAGTGCTTTCTTAAAAAGCCTATGAGACAATAAATAAGGTGAGGCAGTGAGGGTTTTTGTTTTGTTTTTTAGTGCCAATATACAACGAACCTCATGAAATCTATGTAGCTGTAACTTGTTACAGTTTGTTCTAGTAATAGGTTTATTTTCAACTATTCTTATCAGTTTCTTAAAACTAGGAATCTTTGTATGAAAAGATAGTACATATTCTGATCGCTACAATAGACAGGAACACTTTTTATTACAGAAAATCAGAGTGTTGGTGCATTGTACTTGCCTCTGTATTGCTTGTGAACAACCAAACTGACAAATGGTCATCTTGTTTGACTATTTAAAAAACAAAGCAATGTGAGATTACAAAAGGTATGTCTTTATTAGATGTCGGACTGAATATGAAGTTAAAGATCAAGCTGCAAAAGGGGACGAAGTGACTCGAAAACGATTCCATGCATTTGTACTCTTTCTGGGAGAACTTTATCTTAACCTGGAGGTGAGGAGAAATTTTTCTTTTTAGTACTGACAAAGCCTGAGAATATAAATTGATCTCAATAAGGAATTTGTGTTTACTCTTTTATAACATTAAGAGTGAAATGGGAGATAAAGAAAATAGTCTCAGTACCTACTCATGGTAGTATCTGTCCTCAAATGGAACATATGTACCATTTTGTCTTCCTGTTCATGGGCAGTGTTGGGAGATAGTTACTAAGCTATGTACTTTTGGAAAGCCATGGTTTACATGTGATTTCAAGCTTTTGGAATACAGATAGTCACACCTTTTTGAATCCTTGTATCATAAATATTAGCACATTTAGTATGTTGACTTTCAGATGGTGACCCAAAAGCAACTTGCCTTGCAGAGCATAAAACTTTGAAGAGGGGAGAGACTAGAGTTTCTGTGTTTTTTGGGTTTTTTTTTTCACCTAATTCACCTACAGTAGTTCTTTTTGGTCCTATTTTATATATTAATCTTCTATATAGAATGTATTTGTACAAAGTCTACAGCTAAATTGGTGGCATACTTGAGTATATGCTTGTTGGGAGGCAACATTAAGTGCTGAATATTACTTTGTAATGGATTTGCTTGATTTTTTTTTTTTTTTAACTAGTTAGTCCCAGATATCGGTATACCTTCTTAAACTCTGATTTGAGGACTTAGTATTGTAAATACCACTGAAAAGACACACGAATCCACCGTCAAATGTACATCTCAGTCAGTGCATCTAAAAGGTCTTTGTGCAATCTCGTGCCTAATTTACTATCCCTTTTTACCACAGATAACCTTAATTTTTAAAAAACTCTCATGCCGTAATCTTTCTCAGTTTATTTTTGTATAAGCCAAATAAGAACACCAATATAAAATGTACCTTAAATGAATTGTCACTTCAAGAACGCAGTTGAACTTCCTATGTAGAAGTCATGATATGTGTGGTGGGAGTTATAAAGATAAGGCATGGCTCCTGAACCTACAGTTCTTCAAGCCAGAGAGCTGAGATACATGTTGTATTCTGATGCAAGTTAGAGTATTTTTAAATAGTATAAAAAGCAGAAAAAAGCTCTGTGTTCCCAAAAAGGTGTTAATAGGCTAGAGACTGCTTTATGAAGTGGTAATATTAAAGGAGGCTTAAATTATCCTGACCATATATTTTTTTATATATATATAAATTTATTTATTTATTTTTGGCTGTGTTGGGTCTTTGTTGCTGTGCGCGGGCTTTCTCTAGTTGTGGCGAGCGGGGACTACTCTTCGTTGCAGTGCGCGGGCTTCTCATTGTCATGGCTTCTCTTGTTGCAGAGCACAGGCTCTAGGCGTGTGGGCTTCGGTAGCTGTGGTACGTGGGCTCAGTAGTTGTGGCTCGCGGGCTCTAGAGCGCAGGCTCAGTAGTTGTGGAGCACGAGCTTAGTTGCTCCGCGGCATGTGGGACCTTCCCCAGCCAGGGCTCGAACCTGTGTCCCTTGCATTGGCAGGCAGATTCTTAACCACTGCACCACCAGGGAAGACCCTGACCATATGTTTTGTATTGTTTAACTTAAACCACTTATTTTGCCAGCACTTTGTTAGACCATTTGTATATCTGTGTTATATTTTGGCATAGTTGCTTTTCATTTTCTTCTCCCCAAAAGATCAAAGGAACAAATGGGCAGGTTACAAGGGCAGACATTCTTCAGGTCGGTCTTCGGGAGTTGCTGAATGCCCTCTTTTCTAATCCTATGGACGACAACTTAATTTGTGCAGTAAAATTACTGAAGGTAGGTTTTACGTATTTTTTTCTTAAAATGTAACTGTTTCATCCCTTTAGTGTATAATTTAGAGGAAGGAAAGTACATATAATGCACAAATAGATCCAAGAGTTAGTTATTTAAGTTAAATATTGACATTTTACTTTACTCTCAAATTTAATATTGGGAAGGCAATATATACTTAGTGTTTAATATAAGAAATTTAAAAGTGAAAAATGGAAGTCCTTCACTCCGCTCCATACGTAAAGTCCCTTTCTTTCCCTTCCTCTATCTGCATGTGTGCTCTCGTAAGATCTTACTCTGATGTGGCTGGCTTTTTCGCCACCAAATGAAGGTCTTGGATTTTTGCATGGCTCTTTCCTCAGTAGCTTCCCAGTGTTCCATTGTATGCATGCACATTGTTTATGCATTCCATCCTTGAGCAGTTATTTTCAGTTTAGCCACTGTAGCACTGTCAGTAATATATGCAGTTGTTTATGTAACTTAAATTCTTACCCATAGATTTGGTGGCTCAGTGAGCATGTATACCTTAATTAGATAAGTAATGCCAAATTTCCCTTCCAAATGCTGAACCAGAGTGTGTTCCCACCAACAGTGAATGAGTATACCTCTTTTCCCATATCCTTATCAGTGATGGAGAGAATCAATCCTAGGTTTTATTTTGTCATCGTGATGAGTAAAAACAAAAAGCTCATTTTAATTTGCATTTCTGTGACTAAAATCACTAGTGAATTAAAGCTTTTTTTTGTTTGTAAGCCATTTTTTTAGTTTCTGTGAATTACCTGCTTATATCCTTAACTCATTTTTTCCTGATTGTGTTTTTTAAATTCTGAGTTTCTACACTTGTTGGATGTTGCATATTTCAAAAAGTGATATGTTGATTAAAATTTTATAGCCTTGGTCATATAGCAAACATGCCATACAGTCATTGGCATATAAAGCCTATGATTAAACTTCTGCTATAGTTCATTCCTTTTCCCTGTCAAGAAAAAGTATAGCGATTCCTGAATATTAGATGGTAGAAAATAATTAGGAATATTTAACTTGCTAAATTCATCTTATTTAAAGAATGCTTGAACTACTACTAATATCTTTTTAGAATTTCTGTACTTTATTGAATTCTTTATTTGACTGATACTTGCTTTTTTAGTTGACAGGGTCAGTTTTAGAAGATGCCTGGAAGGAAAAAGGAAAGACTGATATGGAAGAAGTTATTCAGAGAATTGAAAATGTTGTCCTAGACGCAAATTGCAGCAGGTAGGAAAAGAAGTAATATAGACAGCCAGTAGATCTCAATTCCTTGCTTTTTATTTGGGGTTGTTTTTAATCTGTTGTGCTTCATCAGAATACTCTTTATAGATCTACAGAAATTTTTTTTTACCTATGGCTTCTGCTCACCTAACCACTTTTCTTCAATTATGCTTATGAATGGAAGAAGTTAAGATATTCCTGGGGGAATATGAGTCCATTAAAAATAAAATGATTAATACTTTTAAGCTCAATAAATATTTGGGTAAAGTACTACTGTAAGTCCAGTTGGAGGTATAAAAGTGTTAGCAGGATCGCACTGCCTTTAAGAACCATATATAGCCACAGTTACATGGAATAAATTTCAAGCCTGTCTTAAAAAAAAAAAGACAGCAGGAGCCAGGCAGTGGGCTGCGAGCATGTAGACTTCACCTCAGTGCGTAAGAGAGCACGTCAGACCCTCTGGACAGTGCTGGGTGCCGTTGACCAAATGTGGCTCTCAGAGGCGAGGACAGGCTCCTCAGTGGGCGGCAGTGAGGGCTCTGGCCTCAGTAAAGCAGAAACCACTGCCAAGCGCAGCGAGGCCCAGTGAAGATCTGAAGGCGCTCCTCTGAAGTCCCACTACCTCCAGTGGAGCCCAGTCATCCCTTCCACAGCAGCATCAGTGAGGATCGAAGGCATGGAGACCTCACTGCAGGTTAGCTACCCTCCCGTGAGAGTCTGAAGGATACTATTACCAGAGCTCTGCCCTTTTGGAAGGAAGAAATAGTTTCCCAGATCAAGAAGGGGAAACGGGTATTGGCTGTAGCCCACGGCACCCGCCTCCAGGGGCATTGTCAAGCAGAGAGGGTCTCCGAAGAGCTTATCGTGGAGCTGAGCCTGCTGACCGTGAATTGGACAAGAACATGAAGCCCATCACGCCTGTGCAGTTCCTGGGGGATGAGGAGACTGTGTGTAAAGCCATGGACGCTGTGGCTGCCCAGGGCAAGGCCAAGAAGGGAGGGTGAGCAGCAGACAAACTACTCCCAAGGACACCCTCCCTGCCCATCCCATTCCTCTGCACTTCTCCCCTACACATATCAAACTGACCGCATCTGTAAGTTGTAGATCCAGATGGGGACCAGTGGCTCCCAATTTCATATTAGCCATTTTTTTCTCTTGGACCCACTCCCTTCATGCAGTCTAGTCAGAATGCACCTCTGGGGCAGGGTTGTCAGTCCAAGCAAGGGAAGATTTGTCCAAGAGGGTGGACAGGAAGTAATTCGGGGGCGGGGGGTTGCTAATGCTTTGTCTATTACTAAGGATCTGCTTGAGTAAGGGTTGGGGGAACCATGTTAGGCGTGACCAATGAGGGAAAACAAGAGAGCCTATTTATGTTCCCAGGGGCCAGTCCTGTATTATTCTGTAGTCAGGTGACTGGGTGGCTGTAGTCATTCCAGTGGAGAATGAATGTAATATGCGTGGCGATTGAAACAAATATTTCCTCCCTGCCTGCAGAAGATTGGGATCAATCCTGGATGTTTATGTGTTGTATTTACTTTTACAAAAAAGTATATAATTTTTTTTTAATTTTTAATTTTTTTAACATCTTTATTGGAGTATAATTGCTTTACAATGTTGTGTTAGTTTCTGCTGTGTTACAAAGTGAGTCAGCTATACGTGTACATATACCCCCATAACCCCTCCCTCTTGTGTCTCCCTCCCACCCTCCCTATCCCACCCCTCTAGGTGGTCACAAAGCACCGAGCTGATCTCCCTGTGCTATGCAGCTGCTTCCCACTAGCTATCTGTTTTACATTTGGTAGTGTATATATATCAATGCTACTCTCTCACTTTGTCCCAGCTTACCCTTCCCCCTCCCCGGGTCCTCAAGTCCATTCTCTACATCTGCGTCTTTATTCCTGTCCTGCCCCTACGTTCATCAGAACTTTTTTTTTTTAGATTCCACATATATGTGTTAGCATATGGTATTTGTCTTTCTCTTTCTGACTTACTTCACTCTGTATGACAGACTCTAGGTCCATCGCCCCACTACAAATAACTCAATTTCGTTTCTTTTTACGTCTGAGTAATATTCCATTGTATATATGTGCCACATCTTCTTTATCCATTCGTCTGTGGACACTTAGGCTGCTTCCATGTCCTGGCTGTTGTAAATGGTGCTGCAATGAACATTGTGGTACATGTCTCTTTTTGAATTATGGTTTTCTCAGGGTATATGCCTAGTAGTGGGATTGCTGGGTCATATGGTAATTCTATTTTTAGTTTTTTAAGGAACCTCCATACTGTTCTCCATAGTGGCTGTATCAATTTACATTCCCACCAACAGTGCAGGAGGGTTTCTTTTTCTCCACACCCTCTCCAGCACTTATTGTTTGTAGATTTTAAAATTATATAATTAAAAAAAAAACCTTCTGGGGTTTCTGATGACTGTTGAAATATTCCCACGTGTGGTCATCAGAAAATGAGCCATTCCTTACACCAACATGGGATAAGCTCCTTGATTTCCAAGGTGTAGGAGTTCATCCTCTCACGTGTTAGAATCCCTCCGCTGCCTTATTACTTTGTGGTAGTGAAATGCCTCTTGATCACGTCCAAGTGTGTCTTTCACTGTGCCAGATTTCTGAATCATGTTCCAGTTGCTTGGCCTGCCACTTGGGCCCAGTACGCATTTGAGCATAACTGTACTAGATCCTTTTTTCCAGATCAGTATAGTAAAGGAGTGATGTGCATTTTTTTTAAAAGATAAATTTGTGTTATTAAAGGAAATGTCTAGAATATCAAAGCATGTTAAATTTTTGAAACAACGTTTTAGGCATCTGTGATATATTAGAGCACAATGACACTTGCTCGTTTTAACTCATTTTCAACTTTTGTCTGCAGAGATGTAAAACAGATGCTCTTGAAGCTTGTAGAACTCCGGTCAAGTAACTGGGGTAGAGTCCATGCAACTTCAACATACAGGGAAGCAACACCTGAAAATGATCCTAATTATTTTATGGTATGCCAGTGTTTGCATTTTAAATTTGGTTATTGCTTGAATTCAATTTTGGCAATTTGTAGATAAGTTACATAAACTTATCTCAGAATTTAATACCTAATAACTCTTTTCACTGGCTTAGAGTCACATGGCAGCCATGGAAGGAATCCTCAGTGAAAGGGTAGACTAGACAAAGAGCCATTCAATGGCAAGGGAAATGAATAAGGTTTGACTTGGACTTGGGTGAGTGTAGGGATTCCTCAAAGCAGTTTTTCCAGAGAATTCATGATCAAAGGCCTGCATTTCAAACTTTTACTTGGCATTTTGTAGTAAAGTAAATTAAGAAAGCGAAAATGATTACCAGGCCAGTGATGCCCTGAAGCTCTCGACAGGATCAAACAGAAAGAAACTATGGAGGAATGCTCTTACAATCCAGTCTTGGAAATACTTAAAGAAAAAAATGGTTGCAGGGGGTGGGAACCACAACTAAAAATCAGCTGACACTAAATCACAGTGCACGACGACGCACCAAGTCACCAAGGGTGTGACAGGCGGCAGACGGTGGGGTTAGACCCACAAGAACTTGAGATAATAGAATAGTAATCTGAAGACCATAGACTTTCCCAGTGAAATGAAAATGGCTGCTAGGAATTTAGTTTTTTGCTTGTTTTTGTATTATCAGGTACAGATGAATGAAATCAGCCATGCTCAATTAATGTGCTTTAAAAAAGCAATTCTGAAATGATAACATGTTTTAATCGCTCTGATTCCTCCTAGAATGAGCCAACATTTTATACATCTGATGGTGTTCCTTTCACTGCCGCTGATCCAGGTATGTTGTCTCAGTCATTTTCCGACCATTTTTTGGTAAGATAGTAAATTACAGAAAACCATACCCTCACTGGCACAAAGTTGTAGCATTTTGAAGAGTTCACATCGTTCTAAAATATAGGGTAAAGGTTTGTCTCACTAGAATATTCTTAGAGTTACCACTTGGAACCATTTCACATCGAACATTTGATTCAGTATATAGTGTCTTGTCACCCTAACAGTGAAGGATTGGAAGAATCCCTCAATTAAATGCAAGCATTTTTATTTTATATTTCCTCTAATATTTTGTTTTTATACTCTAAACTTTCAGGTAGTTAAAGCGGAAGGGGTAGTTATACTATATAGTTCACTATATAGTCAGCAGCTTTCATTGGTACGGGTTAATACTTGCAGATACTAAAAATTGTGAATCTTATTAATATTTGGTGGGTCAGTTAATTAAAATCTAAATCTCTGCACACTTCCCTTCCCAGAAAAGAGCCGTTTTATAGAATGAGTGCTTTAATTGTGATCAACAGAACTGCACTGTGAGCAAGAGAACATTTCCCCACTTTGAACAAACTTACAACCAGCTTATCAGAATTTTCCCATTTGTTTCCTCTGGATAGCAGGCACTGACTGTCCTGTGCCTCTAGCACAAAGGGGTAGAAAGAAGAAGCACTTAACTTCTCAATTTTAAATTATGAAATATTCAAAAATATTAAAACCACACACAAAAAAGGGCATATTGATTCACTGTCAAGATTGAACCAATTTCACTTATCAATATATACTTTGGGTCTTTTCAAAGAAATAAAACCCTTTATAGATAGTAATAACCATTCTCTGTTTCTATAATTGATACCTCACCTTCAAGTCCAGTCCTTCCATAACTTCCCCCCACAGAGGTAATTACCGTCCTGACATTGGTGTCCCTGTGCTGTCTTTTTACTTCATGTATGGCTGTAAATGATAGGTGTTGCCATACACAGCAGTATTGACCTAAATGGTGCCTTATTGTGCACATCTTTTTTGCAACTTATTTTTTATTCAGTATTTTTGGTGTTCATGTTGATTGATATATATATAGGTTTAGTTCATTCATTTTAAATGCCAAATAATAACCTACTCAGAGTAAACCACAGTTTATGGATCCCCTCCCACTTGTGGATGGTTGGTTGGTTCACACTCGTTACTACCCACAGTGCTGCGCAAACATCTTTAAGAATCTTTGTGCACATGCAGGAACTTCTTTAGGGTAACAAAGTAGAATTGTTACATTATAGGCTATATGCATCTTCAACTTCACTAAATGTTGCTAAACTGCTTTCCATCATGATTATACCACTTAATATTCCCACCAGCAACATGTGAAAGTTCCTATTTCCCATTGTTGGCAACACTTATTGATACCAGACCTATTTTTTTGTCAGTCTGTTTGTATGAAATTGTAAACTTTTATTTCCCTACTAGTGGTAGTGAATTTCTTTTCATGTTTCTATTGACCTCTTGATTTCTTTGTTTGAGAATCACCTGTTTGTGTCCTTTGCCTGTATTTCTGTTGGATCATTTGTCTTTCTCACTGATTTGTAATTACTTACATGGCCTGGAAAGTGATCCTTAGTTTCTCCTAGTATGTGCTGTCTTTCCATTTCATGTGTTGTCACTTAGAAGCTTTGAGTGTTAAAGTCTTGTTTGTGCTCTCTGTGACTTAGTTTCCTTACTATGATCAAATTCCATTGTCTTCTAAACCTTGTTGCTTTTTATATTTAGGTGATTAATCCATCTGGCTAGTTTTTATATGTGGTAAATGGTAGGACTTAAATATTCTATAGTTACTCATCTCAGCAACAGGTCATCCTTCCTCTCTTGGACAAAACGTTCCTCTGTGTACCATGTAACTCCCTGTAGATTTGTGTCTTATTCCTGTGTCCATGAATGTGGATCTTTCTTCTTGTTTGTCTTGACACCAATACTGCATTCTTAATTATTCTTACCTACTGTAAATCTTGCTATGTCTGGTGAGACAAATTTCCCTTCGTCCCTTATTCTTTGAGGCTACCTTGATTCATTTTGGTTCTTCGATCTTCATCTTTGTCCAATCTGTTTTTCCTACTTATTTCTAGTGGCTGTTTTATTTATAGAAATTCAATTTGGTTTTCAAACTGAATTTTGTTTCTGCATTTTGTTCAAAGTATCTTGATCTTAAAGTTTTGAGTCCTTTTTTTCTCATCATTCTAAACATGCTTATTTTTGCTTCATATTTTTGTTTTCTTTTAATTCTAACCCTGTTATTTCTAATTGTCATATACAAAATGCTTTATGTTGTGTTCTTGTTTTGCAGTCTCATATTTAACTGTCTTTCTTAAACTTTTTTTGTGGAAGTGATTTCAAACTTACAGTAAAGTTATAAAAGTAAAAACTGTGCAAAGAACATCCATCTACCTTTTACTCAGATGTACCTTCAACAGTTTACTCCATTTATTATTTGTTCTCTCCACACTCACTTTTTTTTTCTAAATCATTTGAAGTTAAGTTGCATATACTATGGCCCTTCATGACAGCTCCAGCGTTTTAACCGCCTGTTTGTTTTTGTTTATGAAAACTTGTGGCTTGGATTGTAGGAACATCTCTCCAAAGGGGGGTTTATATTTGCTTGTGCCAGGAGCCACAGCGGTAATACTGGCTTGGAACAAGTTTCTATTTTCTTGTCGTAGGGATTCTTTATGTGGATAATAGAAATTTGAAGTGCAGGCCCATTGTTAAAAATTCTCTGGGGAACCAGTTTCTTCAGAGTACTTCTGTCCTCACTCCAAACCCAGGCAGAGACAAGCAAGCTTCTTTGCCATCTCCCTTTGCCACCGAGGTGTTTTTTGTTTTTCCTTGGTTCACCTTTTGCTTGCAATACCAGTTCTTTGAATGTTCAGCCTTTGTGTTGGTGGGATGGACTTGGGGCATGAATTCCATCTCTCTGTTTCACATGGACTCAAGGCCTTGCTTTCTGACCTTCTGTGGGTTTTAAAATCGAAACCCTTTGTTCATAATACCACCTGGTCTATCAGCCTCCCAGCTGCAGTAGTTATGTATGGCTTTCAGTTCCCTTCTCGTTTCTGTCATCTGGTGACTTGATTGTGTGTGTGTGTGTGTGAACTCATTCGTACATTTAAAAGAATGTTTTATCTGTTGCCTTAAGTATTTGTTGCAGGAAGGTTTTATAGTTAAAATTGTCTCCAAATTGCCAAGATTGGGTATCAAAATATCACTAACCCTTTAAGCTAGAATTAGAGTTTTATAGAGACTGACAATCTTGGAAAAACATGGTCTCTATCGAGTTAAATGTAATTACATCATCCTCTCAAAATTTGAGGTAGCTGTTGTTCATAAGAAACTAATTGTAAGATAACTAGTTTTAATATACACTGACCAATTTTATTATTCAGAGGTAAGGACTTCATACACACATGCTAATCTTAAAAGATACTCGGTAACTCTGCTTAAGACAGTTGGCAGATGGAGAGCTATAATATCACCTGTTATTGCCTTAGAAGAGCCCAACCAAGGGAAAGTTAGTATAGCTGAAACATTTATCAGGTATCTACGTTCCAGCTGTCTCTAAGGAGAGGGAAGAAAAGAAAATCTCCTATGCTCAGAACATTTGCTAGGTTAGCCTCCTCTGATTGAGAAACTTCAAGCAATGATGGCTCTTACCTGCCAGCCAGGTAGCTCACTTTACCTCCTTGGGAAGGAGTAATGGGGGAGCCAGAAACTAGGAGGTTTGATTGAAATCCCTCCTTGTGGAAGGAAAAACAGTAGTATGGAAGAAACATGTTCTTCCCCAACAAGTTAGGACAATATCTTGTCTGATGGAAAGAAGCAGCAGAGAATGTAAACAGCATGCACACTGGGTGTGAAATGTACTCTGTTATGTTCATAGTGGCTTTGATTTCCATCTTATATTTAGAGGAATATTAAATATACATTTGACCCCTGAACAACACAGGTTTGAACTGCACAGGTCTGTTTATATGTGGATTTTTTCTCTAAATATGTGCTACAGTACTTACACAGGGTTGGTTGAATCGCGAATACAAAGGAAACGTGTGTAAGGAGGGCGGGCTAAGTTATATGTGGATTTTCGATTGTGTGGAGGGTCAGTGACCCTAAAGGGCCAACTGTATAATTTATGAGCGTATTTTGGGGGCGGGGAGAGATAAAGCAAGCCAATTAGAATATAAGTTTTGTAAAAGATATTCTTAAATATGTAGTTGGAACCTTGCTGTTATTTAAATGTATCTGCTTAAATGAAAAGCCATAATATTAAAAACATTTTTAGGGATAACTGGCCATTTCATATGAATATTTTTCAGCATTAAAATTTTTTATTTTTTGTAGATTACCAAGAGAAATATCAAGAGTTACTTGAAAGAGAAGACTTTTTTCCAGATTATGAAGAAAATGGAACAGATTTATCAGGGGCTGGTGATCCGTAAGTTCTGTTTAGCTGCTTTCTTTTTTGGGGTTTTTTGGGTTGTTTCTTGGGTTTTTTTATTGGTGGGGGGGTTGTTTTGCTTTGTTTGGCCATGCCGCGTGGCTTGCCAGCATGATCTTAGTTCCCCAACCAGGGCTTGAACCCGGCCCCCCTGCAGTGGAAGTGTGGAGTCCTAACCACTGGACTGCCAGGGAATTCTCATCTTTAGCCGCTTTCTTTGTGAAATTTCTGTGGCCACAGTTTGTAGATGGAGTTTAGACTAGAAAAGATGATGAAAGAATGTGCATTTTGATTTAATGGTGTTATAGTGGTATATATGTAGTAGTTATTTACCAAAAATTTTCAGAAAATCATATTAGAGAAAACACTATGGTTCTGAAAATTAAATATAGTTAAGGTGGAAAAACTATTAATGTAGCATATTCAAACAATTAGTTTTTATAAAATAAATACTATTATTATACCTAAGACTTTAAATAAGTAACTAATGCTGTAAGATCTTAGGTAAGTTCTGTGCCTGTTTCTCCATCTATTAAATAGGAATAGTAGACCCCTCCTTGAGTTTTTTTGAGAACTAAATGAGATACATAAATACTGAGACAGCCCCCTGGCACATAGTAAAAGGCTCAAAGCTTAGCTGTTAAACGATTAAAATTAAAACATAGATAATTATATAAAAATGTTTGGACTGATAGACATATATAAATTATAGTCCTGTTCTCATCTCTCAATCTTCATCTGCCATTCTTTGTAATAAAATAAACTTTTACTGTATTACTCATTTATCGTTAGACCGTACTGCATTTTGTATATGGAAGGACCAAGAACTTACGAGGTTTAGTTCCAGTTCTGTTAACAATTCATGTGAATTTGGACATGCTACTTGGATTCTCCTCTTCATAAGTGGAGGGTGGAAATAAATTAAGTCTGTGGCTTCAGTTTTTCTTATCCCATCTCATGTGTTGTAGGTTTAAAAAAAAAAATGAACCACCTTTATTCTGTCTCTAAGTAGTAACATTTTAATTATAAGTCAGTGTAAGATTTTCTAATGTTAACATACTTTTATGTACTAGTTTAATAGAAAAAAATACAGGGATGTGCTTCCAAGCACAATTAGGAAGGTTCAGCCCTGCCGAGAGTATACTACTGGAAATTAAAGTTGCCCTTGGCATTGAATTTCAGGTTATCCTCTAAAGTTTTGTTTGGTAAGCATAATATTCTCTTTGCCCTAATGAACTTGTGGCATTTCAACATATGGCCTTGTACTAGAAATGGGAGAGGAAGAAGGAGAAAGACCCATCAGCAATTGGTAGGATTGGCAAGATAGTTTTGTCACATGTTGGTAGAAAGGGTCATGGGGGGGGGTGAGGAGACACATATTTACTTTCATGGCGTAGTATCTTAGACATTTTCTGAATTAAAAAACATTAAACTTGTCATATATGCTTCTTTCAGATACTTGGATGATATTGATGATGAGATGGACCCAGAGATAGAAGAAGCTTATGAAAAGTTTTGTTTGGAATCAGAGCGTAAGCGAAAACAGTAAAATTAAATTTCAGCATATCAATTTTATAAAGCAGTTTAGGTTATGGTGATTTAGCAGAACACAGGAAAGCAAGAAAATGTGTCACACTTATACCAAATTAAGGATGTTGAGTTATGTTACTAATGTATGCAACTTTAATTTTGTTTAACACTCTCTGCCAAAATAAACTTTATTCCCTATAACTTAAAATGTGTATATATATAAAATAGTTTATTATGTACAGTTAATTCCACTGTTTTGGCTGCAATAAAATCGATTTTGAAAAAAATGAAAAATGTCGAAAGTAAATTTTGCTAGCTGGTTAGAAGCTTATCCTTTAAATTCTACTTTCCTTGAGGGAAAAATTCTTAGCCTGGAAATACATATTACTGCAAAATGTAGCATCCTTTTTTAGATATGAGTATTATAGCTTTCACTTAGTTTTACATTTAGTGTCTCAATGAATTGAGTTTCAAATATGAATCAGAATCATGAATATCTTTAGCACTGAAGTCTTAGAATATATCATTAACAACTGATTCACATATCCAGATGCTATTTGAGACCAAGGGCTTTTAAAATGGCTTAAAAAAAAAAGACTAAGAACTCCCAACTAAACAACCAAGATTCTTCACTGAGGATTTACTGCAATTCTAGAATTGGTTTTTTTCACCTAACCTCACTACCCTAAAGCCTGGAACATTATTCTGCTTTATTTATATGACTTTCTCATTTTTGTTTTATAGCATGAGTTGCATTGACTTTTTTACTAGAGAATTTTACTAGATCTTTGTCACTCAAGTTTTCATCTGCTTTATAATTGCTATACCTTGAGAATCACTTTTCTAATACTTTTATTACTATAATGTGGTACCACCTCAGCCCTACCTAATTAATATTTTTACCAATGTCAAAAATCTTTTTCCAACTAACTAAAAGTAAAACTTAATGTACAAAAGGATGGCTTGTAAATATGCATGTAAATAGTTCTGTTAATAACCCACTGTTTTACATTTGGTACATCTGTGTCTGCCTATACAATCAGCTTTCTCACTTTTCTGCTTGTTTGTTTGGTCTGGATTAAAATTAGACTTTAAAAATAAAATTTAAATAGTTTTCTTTCCTCTAAGTTTTTGGAGTGGTATCCTGGTATTTTAAAGAGTTTCTGTTGAACTTTTTTACATGACATCATAAAGTTCAGATTTGAAATCAGAGAAACTATACTAGGATAGAAGATATTCTTTGAACAAGAGTTTCAATAACATATACATCTACTCAGAAAAAAACCAGCAATTATAAAACATTAAAATTCTTTAGTGTCCTTATTATAAAAGAGAAATATATATGTAATTGGGGCTTTTGGAAATTGTAATAGTCAGAATTCTTTTTTTCAAAATGGCTCCTAACATGGTGGCTAGTACTTTAATCTGCAGTTCTCTAAAGATTGTGCTCACTGTAAGTCAGAGGGATAGGGGGAAGGGGGTGTAGGGACGGGGCCCGACATTAGACTGGGGCCAAGAATATGCTAACTGAATATACTTTAAACTTTGCCCAGTCGCTCTGTGCATAACCACCCAGTTTATCTGCTAGCTCATTGTCACCAACTACTGCTGTACTCAAAACAGCTACCAACAGGATCAGTGTGTTCCGATTACTAGTGCTACTTAAGTAACCACCCAAACTTAGTGTCTTCAAACAATAAGCGTTTTATTATGCTCATGCTTCTGTGGCTCAGGAATTTGGACAGGGTACAATAGGGGTGGCTTTTCTCTATCCTGCAGTGTTTTGAGGCCTCGTCTGGGAAAACTAAGGACGAGGGGTGGCTCCAACAGCTGGTGGCTCTAATCATCTGGAGTCGTCTTGACTCACATGGCTGATGACCCGGCTGAGATGACTTGAAGCCATCACTCGACCAGACCCACCTACACAAGGCCTGTCCACATGGCTTGGGCTTCTTGCAACATGGCAGCTGGGTGTTGAGGGGCCATTGCAAAAGACCTGGAAGAAGCTGCCTTGGAAGCTGCGTGCAGCATTACTTCTGCTACAGTGTCTTGGTTCTAAGTGAGACGCTTGCTATAAAGCTGTATCAGATAGAAGGCCTTCAAAGAATGTGTGGACATGCTTTAAAGCTGCAACAGTACATACTGAAAGGAAGAGTTGGCCGTGTGCCACGATAGTTGGCCTTTAGGATTGCCGTATCTTCAACAGAAATATGGATCAGTAAGTCTTTTGTAACAGGGACTATTAGTACAGATCTTTAATGAGCAAGGACACAAAGGTGCCAGTGAATGTTAGTCTTGTGTCTGGTAACAAAGTGCAAATATTAGTCTGAACCTGGCAGTTGTGTCATCAACTCAGATCCTCTGTATTGTCAGTGCTCTTCAGCCAAAGACTATCAGGACCATACCTGTACCTGAATGTGCTGGGTTTAGTACTTGTTGTCGTGAGGCAGAATTTACACCATGCGGAACTGTGGGGTATGTCAGTAAGAGGGTGTTCAAAAGAACTTATAGGATTTGGGCTTTGGTTGGATAATTTGGGAGAGGGCCTAAGAAACCGGAGGTACACTAGCTTAGATGCTGTCAGAAAGCAGGGGCAATTCTATGATTAGGTATTTCATTCAATCTTACCTGTAGGGAGGACAGTAGAGTATGGATTAAGTTGTAATTTGTTTAATAAAAAAATCGTCACATTTATCGAGAGAGGATGCTTGGTGTAAAAGAGTAAAAACCTGTCCAGGACTGAAGGACTGAAAATTAGCTCGTACTGAAAAAGAAGGAAGTAGCCCTGCCTATTAATCAGTCTGGGAGGACAGACACAGGTAAAGCCAGCTGCAAATTTAACAGGAAACATTTTTCCCCAAGGCCATGACCACCTCTTTGTGTGACCGCTGCTCTGTTAACAATGATGTCTCCAGACCTGCTTTGCTATCCTCACCCATCTTTTACTGGGGATACCCAATTGCTAAATTGCACTCACCTCATGATAACAGCAGTTAAACCCTGCTTCTAATCCTGTGCAGAAACAGCATCCAACCAGGAAGTGGTCTCTTCCCTTAGAGCTTCCTCAGAATGCTTCAGCAGGAACCCAAACCTTACAACGATGACGCCCTCCTCCCCCTGTGGAGAGCACCATTTGTGTTTCCTCTGAAGTGTGCTTTCTTCCTTACATGTCAAATATTTTGTCAGACTACAGGCTTGAGCCTGGTGGTCTTTGGCTGACTAGACTTTAGCAGATGTAAATAATTTAAGGTCATGTATGCTACTGCTGTATTATGTAAGCCTAGCAAAATGCCAGCCCTGGACGAACTGGACACTGCTGCTGCATCCAAGCATCTGGAGGTCATGTTTCTGGTAGGTTTGTACTGCTATAAATTCATAGTCACCACCTTCATTTAGGCTGTCAGTGCTGCCTGTAATCTTACATTTCTTCATTCTCTTGTTTAATTCAAACCCTCTCTACTCTGCTTGCCCCTTTATTCCCTAAAGACTTGCTTCACCGGAAAAAAAAAAAAAAAAGCCACCAGACAAATGTATACAAATGCATCTGCATGTACTTCATTCCTCCTCTTCCTGTATAAGAAGTATCCCTCCACCTATTAAAAACCAGTTATTCAACATGTGCTTGAATCCCATGCCCTCTCACTCTCATGAACTCTATTGTTACTTGGTCTGTAATTTTTTAAAAAATCTTTCTGCATCGGCCCTTTGCATGAGCTGTTGACCATGCCATTCCTCTCATCAAAAGAAATCTGGCCCTTACATTTCTCTCCAATTACAGTCCTATCTTTGGTTCCTAGTCAGGCTTCTCAAGTGTTTTCCCATTTTTTTTTCCATTTCCTTACCCATTTGCTCTTCAAACCCACTGTAGCTTCTGCCACCACTATATACAACAGACCTCATTCGTCAATAATGACGTCCATGTCATTAAGTTGAATAAAGACTTCATTCTTTAGCTTGTTCTCTAGGCAAGACACCAAAATTGAATACACCCAGGCATCTAGAATACAATAGCTTGCTTTCTAGCTTTTGTGCTGTTTCTTAGTGTTTGGGGGGGATTCTTTTCCCTTACCTAATCTGTAAGAACTGGTGTTCCTCAAAGCTCAGTCCAAAGCATTCTTTTCTCATGTCACAATATCCTTGGACTATTTCATCCTCTGAAGCTTCAGTTAGCATCTATCACCATTGACCTCCATATTTATTTCTAATCTCCTGATTCTAGACCTTTACTAACTTGTTTCCACTGGGAGGTCTCACAAAATTTGTCATGCTATTCCCTAAATTTACTCTTCTTACATTCCCCCCTCGTTGATCGCACTGACACCTACTCACTTTCCCCAATCAGAAACCCATGGAATTGTTTTTAACTCCTACTCTTAAATCATCCCCAAGACCAAAGAGTTGATCTCTTAAATATTTCTTGGAGCTATGCTCTCCATTCTCACTGTCCAGTCTTGAGTCTGAACTGCCGTCATCTCTCCTGTTGCTCTTTCAAAAGCCTTTTACTGGGCTCCACACGTCTGTTCTCATATCCTACAATCCACTCTCTATTCAGTAGTTCCAGGAATTTTTCTAAAGTACAAAAAGCACCACAAAACCCCTCTGTGGTAGACAGAATTTATATATAGGAGGTTCTTATACACTGGAGGGGGAAAAGGTGGGAGTTGGATAGGACCTAAGTTAGCACTGTGTAATAAAACTGATGTTACAGATCAATGAAAACATGGCTGTCTGAGGATGCCCTTATTACACTTTACGTAAGATTGAGGTCAATTTGCATATCAGACTTTTAAAAATGGAGATGAATTTAAGGAGCTATACTTCAGTCCCTTAGTGCTGCCACCTTTTGCTTAAAGCCCTTGTAATAGTTTACCACTGCTATTAAGATAAAGTCCATAATTCATAAATCTGTACTACCTACCTCTATAGCCCAATTTCAGGCTTCTCTCCCCTAGGAAGAGCCTCTCTCTTCTCTTTAATCATTCTTAAACCAAACTGGGTTTTTTTTTTCAGCCCTTTTAAGGGGCCAGATCTTTCCTTTGGGCCTCAGAGCCTTAACACAAGGCTGTTACTTCTGCTTGAAACACTTTCCCCCTCTACTTGGCTAACACCTACTTAGCCTTTGGATTTCAGTGAAAATATTTCTTCAGTCTAGGTTAGGTCTGCCCACTATATACTCCCACAGACCTCTGTATTTTATCTTAGGAACACTTATCACAGCTGTGATCAAATTACTGTCCAGTCGTTTCTTTCCAGTTAATCTCTAGCCCCCATCCTCAACCCTGGGTCTCATTCGCGGCTTTATCCCCAGCACGCCCAGCACGTAAAAGGCTCTCCATAAATACTTGTTTTAATGGAAATAAATAAATATAGCAGACGCGTCCACTCGCCATTGTAGAAAAAGATTTAAAAGGTAAAGAGAAACTGTTTAAAGTCATTTTCTGATAGCAAACTAGGAAAAGAAGGTCTCTATCTTTGCCCAATTTTTTTAACAGCTTTATTGACGTATAATTGCTTAGATTATTTAAATAACCATTACTCCACTAAATTATACCTCTGTAGCTATCTCGGATAGACCATCAGAATGCAAGTCCCAACCAGGTTTGAAACGACCAGGTCAGACCAGCTCCTTGTGGGGTACCGGAAGTAAAAACCGGAGAGGAGCGGCCCAGCTTCCGGACTGGGAGCCCCCGCCTCCCCTACTTCCGGTCCCGTCCCCCGATGCGAGCGGAGGGCGGGGTCAGGTCGGGACTTCCGGTCTTCATTTGTAAAGTGGGGCGGCTTTTCTAGGATGCGGGAAGGTTTGAATCGCAGCTGTTTGCCTTCGATTCCTCTCCGGGGTCAGAGCTGTCGATGCTGCTGCTGCTGCTCCTCCGCTCCTCTGACTCGACGAAAGACCGCCAAATACTCTCCCTGTGGCCTTATTCCTCTCGGTTATGATTGTTTTCTTTCATCGAGAAACATAACTTGCTGGTAATTTGTTAAACTCAAAACAAATTCCTCGAGAAGCAGTCGTGGGCGGGCGCAGACGTTTCTACTCCGACCATTTTGGCAAATTAAAAGCACAAGGGCCGTTGATTGTCCTCATTTCCACGACTTTTCAGCTCAGAACTGCTTGCTGTGTGAGTTTAAGATGTTGGTTGTTGTTTTGATGAGGCTTTTTCTGTAACTAGATAGCGCATTTTGAAAAATGAGGTTCCCGTTTATGTCAAGAACAAACTTGTGGCTTTTTGATCGTTAAATGTACTCGGACGTAATGTGCTGGGTAGTGAAAACACAAACAGGAATAAGACAGTAGAGATGACGCTGGAAATTTAGGTTGGAGCTGGATTATTTTTTTTATGATGCCAGGAACTTTAGACATTTCTACTGTTTCTTGTGTATGCTTGATTATTTAAATAATCTAAACAACAATTATACCCCAATGAGCTGTTAAAAAAAAAAAAGAAAACTTGGCTAAAGATAAAGACCTTTTTCCAGCTGTTATCAGAAAATATGTTTTCCAACTGTGTATCTGCACTTGTTTTTTTCAGAAATAGCAAGTTGATATCATGCATATATATGATACGTATAGCTGCAATATAAATATATTTATTGCTATGAATATTTATTGCCGTTTAACAAGTATGTAGACAAGTGATGTAAAGCGGTTGGTATGGTCGGGTTGTGGAAAGTTACTTGTGAGGGCAGTACTGGAAATGGATTGGAGAGGGGAAAAATTGGAAAAAGGTCCCAGACAGTCTACAGGAATGGAGGGGAAAGTTGAGGACTGAACTAGGAAAAGGAGGAGCCAGATTTATGGGGGAGACTGACAAAATCAACAGGACTTGTTACTTGGATGTAAAGGGAAACAGTGAGAAATCAAATATTGCTAACATTGAGATGCCATTAACTCAAATTGCAAATTCAGGAGGAGCAAGAATTTTAAAATTCACTTATATATTCTTATATATTACTTACATATTTATCATTAAAAAAAATTTATTGCACCGTTATTATTGGCCAAGTATTGTTTTAGGTGCCAGGGATAGAACTGTGAATAAGACAGATGAGGGCCCTGCTCTGATTGAGTTTATGTCCTAGTGGGAAAAGACTAAAAGCAATAAATAAATAGAACAGTTTTGATAGTAATAGATATTATGAAGAAAAACGATGAAATGGTTAAAAAGTGATTGGGAGATGGTTGGGAACAACTTTAACTGGTCAAGTTAGGCCTTTGAGGAAGTTAGATATTTGTGCTGAGATATTAACGGTGCCAAAGGACCAGCCATGTGATGAGCCAGGGAAAGGACATGCTAGGCGGAAGGAACAGTGCAAAGGTTCTGACATGTGATACAGCTTTCTTAAAAAAACATTAAAAAGGCCAACGTAGCTAAGTTGTCCTGAACAAGGAGGAGAGGGTTAGGAGATGACATTGGAGAGGTAGAAGATGACATTGGAGAGGTAGATGGGGGCAGGTTGTATGGCTTTTATAGGCTGTGGTTAAGAATTTGAGTTTGGGGCTTCCCTGGTGGTGCAGTGGTTAAGAATCCACCTGCCAATGCAGGGGACACGGGTTTGAGCACTGGTTCGGGAAGATCCCACATGCCAAGGAGCAACTAAGCCCATGCACCGCAACTACTGAGCCTGTGCTCTAGAGCCCGTGAGCCGCAATTACTGAGCCGGTGTGCCACAGCTGAAGCCCGCGTGCCTAGAGCCTGTGCTCCGCAACAAGAGAAGCCACCGCAATGAGAAGCCTATGCACCACAACGAAGGGTAACCCCTGCTCGCTGCAACTAGAGAGAGCCCGTGCACAGCAAAGAAGACCCAATGCAGCCAAAAATAAATAAATAAAATAAATTAATTTAAAAAAATTATTCAGGTTTTACCTAAGTGCAAATATTGGGTTGTAAGTCAAGAAGGGTTAGATCTCATTTTTATTTTAAAAGGTCCTTCTAGCTACCGTTTGTAGACTGGCCTCCAGGGAGTTGAGTGAAAGTGAATTAGGGGGTATTACTGAAGTCTGCTTTTGGTGGGAGTGATTAAGTTCCGTTTTAGTCATGTGGAGTTTGATGTATCTGTGGAACAGGGACATGAAGAGAGGTCCTGCAGGCAACTGGAAGCTCTGGAGAGAGGTCAGGTAGATTTGGAAGTTCTCTAGAGAAAGAAAATGATTAAAGTTGTGTGAATTTCCTCAGGAGAGATCATTTAATATTGGTTTAATATTTAGTTATATGCTGACATATTCTGCAAAAGATTATAGGCTATATCATATGTAGCTAATTATATACATTGAAAAGGGGTAAGATTTTTTTTAAAAAGCAAGGGTGGGCATAAAAGCAACATGAGTGTATCTAGTAAGAAGAGATGAAATGGGGACTAACTAAGGTCAGGTGCTGATGAATCCTTGATTTGAGAGAATGGTGAAGAAAAGGAATGATTAAACTAAAAAGAGCAATAGATATAGAGGGGGTGGTGGAGGAGGGACCATGGCGCACCCCCACCCTTTTTTTAAAAAAATAAGAGGCAGAGGAAGAGGAAGTTTGGCGCAAGGGAAGATAGACAACATTGTCACACGTTGACCAGTTTAGTAGGGTGAAGACTGAAGTCATTGGGTATAGGAAGGTACTGGTAACCGTTGTGAAACAATTTCAGTAGAGAGGTGGAGGAGAAAGCTGGATTGCAATTCATCGAAGATTGTTGGGAGAGAAAGCTGACACTGAGTGGATACTATACCTGAGAAGTTTATTGGTAGGAAATAGAGGTAAACTGGGGAAAGTGGTATCCATGGAAAGTTGTTTTTTTCTGACAGGTGAAACTTTATCACCTGAGTAACAGAAGGAGATGATGTCCTAGAAGGGGATGGAGTTAGTTTTAGAAAGAATCATAAAATTTACTGAGCTCCTACAAGGCAACATTCACACTACTGCCACTGTCATACATGTTGTCTCATTTAATCCTCACAACGATCCTGTTACCCCCGTTTTACAAATAAGGAAACAACCAACCCAGCCAACCTGTGGTTTATAGCTATGAGCTAGTGGAGTTGGAACCCAGCCCTCCATTCCCCTTCTGTCACACCTATATGGAAAGCGTAAGTGAAAATACAGAGACATTTCAGAGGTAAAGAAGAGGAAATTGAATTCAATGAAATAAGGATGAATCTAAGACACTAGCTGGTTAATTAGCTTTCTGAGTTGTGACATGGATCTACTTCCTTAATGCCAGGCTAGGGGCAAGAATCCAGGTGTTCTTTTCCCTTAGGCCTAATAGTTACTTTTGGCCTGCCTTTTACATGTCCTACAAATGATTTGATGTATTCTTTTTGCGAAGATGGAATTTGCTTGTTATTTGAAATGAGATACTGAGCATACAATTTTCAGAAGTTAAACTTCAGATGCTACTAAAGCTACTAAAATGATAAGGGCATTTATAACTTGGTGGGCCATCTCCCTCTCAGTTATCTTCCACATTGAAGTAGAGCCCTTGGGGTTAATGAAGGCATTCAGATCACATAAGCGTGTATAGTAAGATAATCACTTTTCATTCAACAAAAGTAAATGCAATGGCAATTTTGTGTTTTGCTTATGTTCACTTATTTTGATAGAACTTTTGTACATGACGAGAACTATTTGGTGCTACTGTATTTCTTATTTCCTCAGCCTTTGCCTTGGAAGGACATTTTAGCCATAGTCACAATAATGGCGGCTGAAGTGCAAATAGTACTTTATGAAGATGACTCAGTGGAGGTACAATATGTTGATGGTTCCAGATTGCAGCTTTCTCCCTGTGGCTCTGAATTTTTATTTGAAAAAGCACCTCCTATTTCAGCACATCCTTTACAACAACCAGAAAGAATTCGCCAAAGGACACACTTTGTTATTAGCACGTACCGAGTAAGTAAAGATGACACAAAAACTACTCTTTTTAATACTAAAATATTGTTGAGGTGGCCAGAATATGGAAAGTAGTTAGTATTCCGGATTACTGTCATTCTAAATTGATTTTCAAATCATTTTTTTTAAATTACTTTGTATTTCTTTTTGTAGGAGCAGCTACAGCGAGCCCTAGATTTCCGTAACTCCTTTGCTACTTGCCCTTTTTTATCTGAAAGCATCATACCTTCTGAAAGGAAAATGGTAATATTTTTTAAACTTCATTTTTAAAACAAATATTTGAGGACAAGTAATTACAAACAGGTAGTTTAATATTTAGTCTTTTTCTTCATGACACTTTGAGCATAGACATGTTGCTATAGAACACATAGGCCTATATATTTCCACAGACTAGGGTGTTTTGATATTTTGTACATTGAGACACAGAAGTTATATAGTTTCTCTCTCTGCCTTTTTTTTTCCTTTAACATCTTTATTAGAGTATAATTGCTTTACAATGTTGTGTTAGTTTCTGCTGTATAACAAAGTGAATCAGCTATACATATACATATATCCCCATATCCCCTCCCTCTTGCGTCTCCCTACCACCCTCCCTATCCCACCCCTCTAGGTGGTCACAAAGCACTGAGCTGATCTCCCTGTGCTAGGCAGCTGCTCCCCACTAGCTATCTGTTTTACATTTGGTAGTGTATATATGTCCATGCCACTCTTTCACTTAGTCCCAGCTTACCCTTCCCCCTCCCTGCGTCCTCAAGTCCATTCTCTATGTCTGCATCTTTATTCCTGTCCTGCCCTAGGTTCTTCAGAACCATTTATATGTGTTAGCATATATATGTGTTAGATTCCATATATATTCCATATATATGTGTTAGCATACGGTATTTGTTTTTCTCTTTCTGACTTCACTCTGTATGACCAACTCTAGGTCCATCCACCCCACTACAAATAACTCAATTTCGTTTCTTTTTATGGCTGAGTAATATTCCATTGTATATATGTACCACATCTTCTTTATCCATTCATCTGTCGATGGACACTTAGGTTGCTTCCATGTCCTGGCTATTGTAAATAGTGCTGCCATGAACCTTGGGGTACATGACTCTTTTTTTCTTTTTTTTTTTTTAATTTATTTTATTTTTGGCTGCTTTGGGTCTTTGTTGCTGAGCGCAGACATTCTCTAGTTGTGGCGAGTGGGGGCTATTCTTTGTTGCGGTGCGCAGGCTTCTCATTGCAGTGGCTTCTCTTGTTGCAGAGCACGGGCTCTAGGCGCATGGGCTTCAGTAGTTGTGGCACGTGGGCTCAGTAGTTGTGGTTTACGGGCTCTAGAGCACAAGCTCAGTAGTTGTGGCGCATGGGCTTAGTTGCTCCGCGGCATGTGGGATCTTTCCAGACCAGGGCTCGAACCCGTGTTCCCTGCGTTGGCAGGTGGATTCTTAACCACTGCGCCACCTGGGAAGCCCTGTGCCACACTTTAGATTCCACATATATGTGATATCATATGGTATTTGTCTTTCCCTTTCTGACTTACTTCACTTAGTACAGTAATCTCTAGTTGTATCCATGTTGCTGCAAATGGTATGAATACTTCCCTTAATTTTAGCACACTAACATCTGTACACATAGATAGCACTGTAAATTTACCAGGCTTTCTTGACAGTAGTTTTCGTAAATCTAAGGTTTTATATAAATGGAAGGTGAAATGTGTAAATTGGCAAAAGCTTAACTGATTAAAAGACTGTTATGTGACACTTGCCATTTTTATCTTATATGAAAAGATGCAACAGGCACTGTTACCTGTTATGAATCTGTTTGCTGTTGGTCCAGATCAGTTTACCTTTGAGTAATTCGATTTTTTTAAATGTTACCCTTTAAGGCACCCGGAATTTAGTGTGTGCTGTACCTGGTGCTATGTAGGACGAGTACCTTATACATGTTATCCTGTTTAGTCCATGTGATAATCCTTTGAGGTAGCATTTCCCAAATGCTGTTCAATCATTTCAGTACCATTTATTAAATATGTAATTCTCCCTTTCCCCCCTTGTTTTGAAAAACTTATGTTATCGTATGTAACATTTTGAGATACGGTTGAGTCTGTTTCTGTGTTCTCTAAATTGTTCTGTCAGTGATTGTTATGCTGGTTCCATACCATTTAGGTTATGATTGCTTTTCATACAGTAGTGCTGGTCTTCCCTCATTTATATTCTTTTTCAGAGTAGACTTTTGGAGAGAGGCTGCAAATCTATTTATCTCTGATGCAGTGTACACTTTAAATCAAAATACGTTTAACATTAAATATAACCAAGATGATTTTTCTTTTTCTTCTTTTCTGTCCTTTTTGTCAGAGAGTGTGTGTGTGTGTGTGTTTTATGTCTACTTTTCTAAGAAATAATCTTAACAATATCAAGTGCTCTCTGGAAAACCATATATAGGCTGACATTTTTCATTCTTTCTAGGTAGTAGAACACAAAACTTTAAGAGCTTTCTTAAGTAATATGTAAGTATCAAATGTATGCAAAAATTGGACTGTTAACAGAAAATACCATCCCTTTTTCTCCCCTCAACTCAGCGTATCTTCACTGACATCTCAGAAGTAAGATGGCCCGATCTTGATACTGATGGTGGCATGATATGTATGCAGAGTGGCACCGTGAAGATATCATCTTTAGACGGTCACGCATACCTTTGCCTGCCCAAATCTCAGCATGAATTTACAGTACATTTTTTGTGTAAAGTAAGCCAGAAGCCAGACTCATCTATAGTACTGTCAGAAAAAAATAATAAAGCCAAAAAGGACAAACTAGTTGAAAAAGCTGGCAAAATCTGTACATATGGAAGTTTTTCAGGACAGAGACTGAAGAATAAAGAAAATGAACTTTATTATCAGATCACGAAATCCAAAGAACCTTTAGAGAAGAGTTGTGTAAATGGAACTGAAGGGAGGGAGGCACTGTCTTCACCTGGGACAAAAGACACGTGTGTATACACGTGGGTAAAGCAGTGCTGGTCAGTGGCCTCCTGTCCGGAGGAATGGGAATATCCTTTGTCTTTAGCACTTCGTTTTCATAATAAAATCAGCAATATGTCTGGAACTGATGCAGATATCACCCAGAAGAGAATTTTAACTTCTGACATTTCTGAGGAAAGAGGAAAAGAAGTTTCTGTTCTTCCCAGGGCCCTGTTACTAAGCTGTCCTGTCCCACACCTGCACAGGTAATGGAAGAATGACTTATTTGTCCTAATGCTTTTGTCAGAACCAGACCTACCTAAGGATCATTTTTCTTTCGGAATCATCTGATACCATTCATAAGGAAAGTTCAGTTGATCTAAAACTTTGCTTGTAACGGATAGTAAATAATGTCCCCGGCTAATGTGTTGCTTATATTTCTTACTTCACATCCATGCATTGGATGTTGGTGGAAGGCTGACTACACTGGGTACTTTGTTAAGCATGGAGACTGTAGAGATGAAGAGTCCCTGCTTTCTAGGAGCTTAGAGTCTAGTAAGGGTCACTATCACTGGAAAGATTATTAAAGTGTGGTAAGTGACGGCACAGAGCTCTGTGGGAGCAAGCCCTGGGAAACATCCGCAGCTGCTCAGTGGAACCTGTTAGTTCTGTTGCTGGAGCATGGACCTGACGTGTGTGATCATGGGTTCTTTCTTTCATACATAGCCTCAGAGGACACCCTTGTCTTTGGTTAAGTGACTGTAAATGTGTCCATCTTCAACAGGGATAAACATGGAGAGGCTTCTGGCTGGCTAGGTACAGACCTTTTACCTTCACTAAGAAATGAATAGCCTAATGGTTATAGATTTGTAACATGAACTCTGCATAAGTAGTGTAGTAATAATGATAATAGCTAACACAGAGCACTTACTTTGTGCCAGGCATGGTTATACTTTACCTATTTTTTCCTCATAGTAACCCTATGAGGTAGGTACTATTATCAACCCCATTTTGTAGAGGAACTTGAGACACAGAAATGTTGAATAACTCAAGCACGGTCTCACACCTAGTGCTTGTAGAATTGGGATATGATCCCAGGTAGTCTTCTGAGTACATATTTGTTATTGGAAACAAAAAATGAGAATGATTTTTAACCTTGTCATGATTATGTAGTTAGAATTGGGAATTCCAGTATTATAAGTACACATCAAAAGAGATTTATGCTTCTAAATTAACAGTTTTTCAATAACTTGCCACTGGCCTTGATTGAAATCCATTATCCTTAGGCATGGCTTAACAGGCCTTCTGTTATATGGTCTTTTCGTGGGTCTGTAATCCTCACCACTCTTGCCCTTGCTTTCTCTACTCTTGCTAAACTGGACTTCTTGCGGTCCATAGAATTCTTGCCCAAGCTTTCTTTTACGACGGCACCTACTCTTTCCATGCCAGGAACACTCCTTTTATCTCTCTCAGCTCGCTAACTTATGCTCATTTTCAGGTCTTAGCATAAATAAGCCTTTCTTCCTTAGGGTCATTATTCTGAAGTCCCTAGATTGGATTAGGCTCTATACAATCCCATAGCATACAGTAATTCTCTTTTCTTTATATTCAGTATCTACTACTTTATGTCCCTGCTAGATAGAATCTCCATTGAGGGCAGGGACCATGTCTGCTTTCTTGGGTGTCATATCCATAGTGTGTATTGCACAGTGCCTGGATCACCATAGATATTTCAGTAAATATTTATTGTTTGAATCCTAAATTTTAAAGGTTAGTGAAACTTAATTTATGTATTTATGCTGAGATTCAATAATGAGATTATTAAAAATACTAAGAAAAATACATGGAAAAATAAGATTACAATTGACTCTTGGACAACATGGATTTGAACTGTGTGGGTCCACTTATACACAGGTTTTTTCAATAAATATAGTGCTGTATTTTTATTTTTCAGATCTTTAAATGAACTAAGTATGGGGGGAAAGTTGGTGTTCAATTAGAGATCACAATTTGGGGAATCAACAGAACTAGGGTTTGAGTGCTGATTTTATCCAAACTGTTTCAGCTTCCTGCCCTTGGGTGAGTCATTTATAAACTCCTTTGCTTTTGAGGCAGAGATAACAGTACTCAGTTTTTTACTGCACTGGGGTTAGTGCCCCCAACCCCCATGTTGTTCAAGGGTCAACTGTAGTTTTAAATTTCATTAATGCACTTTCATATTAATTTTTACTTTTCTTTGATCTAATGACTTAAGCAAGAAATAAATCTTACTACAGTAGCACTGTTCTGTTCACTTCTAAAGGTAATTATGTTAGGCAACCAGGATTAATAGCTTGTATTTTGTCCTTCACAGGTGGGAGTTTTGTGATTCACTTTCACAGAGACAGTTTGTTGAAGAAGAATATTCCTATCCTGAACTAGTGAAAGTGGTTTGGTACAAGGGTATTACCTATAGGTAAGGCACTTGTGTTGCATTTGGAGCTATTTAGCAATGTCACAGAGGGTATAGGACTACCCTTGTGGATAGACTCCCCCGTGAGTACAGTTTTGCCTGGGGCCACCATTCTCCTGTGTTTGGCCCTGAGTTTTACAGATCTCTATGTGTACTAATAAAATTTAAATTAAATTAAATTTAAATTTAATTAAAACTGAATAAAATTTAATTAATAATTTTATTAGTCCACATAGATGTCTTGTGACTAATTCACATTAACCATATTCACAAGATTTTTGTGACAACTCCAAAGCCAATGAGGAATTAGTTTTGCTTGTGAATGAAATATTTTGCCAGTTATTTAGGATACCCCTTCCAAGCAATAGGGGATCTAGTCATCTGAATTAGTCATGTCAGAAGGATGCCTGTTGAGCATGGAATTAGAGGAGAAGTTAGCTAGCCTAGAAGAGATTTCAGTCACCATTCATGCCACAGATATTCACTGAATGTCTCCTCTGTGTCTGCACTATTCTATTGAATTATCCCTATTCTACCACAAAGTATACCTCGCTAGTGACTGGAATACTAGTGTTGGCTAGATTCAGAGTTTCACTTCTGTAAATAATGCTAGAAGAGATCTGTGAAATTTTTGTTCTTTGGGGTCTCCTTTTCCTGCATGAAAACCACCCCTTTCTCTTTTTTTTTTGTTTGTTTTTATTTGTTACTTTTATTTAAAAAAATTTTTTATTGAAGTATAGTTGATTTACAATGTTGTGTTAGTTTCAGGTGTACAGCAAAGTGATTCAGTTATACATATATATGTATGTGTGTGTATATATATATATGTATGTGTGTATGTATATACATATATTCTTTTTCAGGTTCTTTTCCCTTAGAGATTATTACAAAATATTGAGTATAATTCTCTGTGCTATATAGTAGGTCCCTGTTGGTTATCTATTTTTTATATAGTAGTGTGTATATGTTAATCCCAAACTCCCAGTTTATCCCTCCTGCCCTTTCCCCTTTGGTAACCACAAGTTTCTTTTCTATGTCTGTGGGTCTATTTCCGTTTTACAAATAAATTCATTTGTTTTGTTTTGTTTTTTAAGATTCCACATGTACGTGATATCATATGATACTTGTCTTTCTCTGTCTGGCTTACTTCACTTAGTATGATAATCTCTGGGTCCATCCATGTTGCTGCAAATGGCATTATTTCATTCTTTTTTAAGGCCAAGTGGTATTCCATTGTATATTATACCACATCTTCTTTATCCATTCATCTGTCAACGGACATTTAGGTTGCTACTGTGTCTTGGCTATTGTAAACAGTGCTTCTGTGAACATTGGGGTGCATGTATCTTTTCGAATTAGAGATTTCGTCTTTTCTGGATATGTACCCAGGAGTGGGACTGCTGGATCATATGGTAACTCTATTTTTAGTTTTTTAAGGAACCTCCATACTATTCTCCATAGTGGCTACACCAATTTACATTCCCACCAACAGTGTAGGAGGGTTCCCTTTTCTCCACATCCTCACCAACATTTGTTATTTGTGATCTTTTTGATGATGGCCATTCTGACTGGTGTGAGGCGATACCGCATTGTAGGGTTTTTGTTTGTTTGTTTGTTTTGCGGTACGCGGGCCTCTCACTGTTGTGGCCTCTCCCGTTGCGGAGCACAGGCTCCGGACGCGCAGGCTCAGCGGCCATGGCTCACGGGCCCAGCCGCTCTGCGGCATGTGGGATCTTCCTGGACCAGGGCACAAACCCGTGTCCCTTGCATCGGCAGGCGGACTCTCAACCACTGCGCCACCAGGGAAGCACCCTCATTGTAGTTTTGATTTGTATTTCTCTAATAATTAGCAATGTTGAGCAGTTTTTCATGTGCCTGTTGGCCATCTGTATGTCTTCTTTGGAGAAATGTCTATTTAGATCTTCTGCCCATTTTTTAATTGGGTTGTTTGTTTTTTTGATATTGAGCTGTGTGAGCTGTTTATATATTTTGGAAATTAATCCCCGGTCAGTAGCATCATTTGCAGATATATTCTCCCAGTCCATAGGTTGACTTTTCGTTTTGTTTATGGTTTCCTTTGCTGTGCAAAAGCTTTTAAGTTTAATTAGGTTTAGAGAAACTTAGAGAAATTAAAGAAACAATTCCATTTACCATCACATCAAAAAGAATAAAATACCTAGGAATAAACCTACCTAAGGAGACAAAAGACCTGTACTCCGAAAACTGTAAGACACTGATGAAAGAAATTGAAGACGACACAAACAGATGGAAAGATATACCGTGTTCTTGGATTGGAAACATCGACATTGTTAGAATGACTATACTACCCAAGGCAATCTACAGATTCATTGCAATCCCTATCAAATTACCAATGGCATTTTTCACAGAACTTGAACAAAAAAATCTTAAAATTTGTATGGAGACACAAAAGACCCCAAATAGCCAAAGTAATCTTGAGAAAGAATAATGGAGCTGGAAGAATCAGGCTCCCTGACTTCAGACTATACTACAAAGCTACAGTAATCAAAGTAGTATGGTACTGGCACAAAAACAGACATATAGATCAATGGAATAGGATAGAAAACGCAGAAATAAATCCATGCACCTCTGGTCAATTAATCTATGACAAAGGAGGCAAGAGTATATAATGGAGAAAAGACAGTCTCTTCAATAAGTGGTGCTGGGAAAACTGGACAGCTACATGTAAAAGAATGAAATTAGAACATTCTCTAACACTATATACAAAAATAAACTCAAAGTGGATTAAAGACTTAAATGTAAGACTGGAAACCATAAAACTCCTAGAGGAAAATATAGGCAGAACACTCCAAAGAGTGTTCAAAAGATAAGTTGCAGTGATATCTTTTTTGATCTGTCTCCTAGAGTAATGGAAATAAAAACAAAAATAAACAAATGAGACCTAAACCCACCCCCTTCTGACAATATGTTCTTCATATATGTTTCGATAAAATTGACTTGGCTTAAGTTTTTATAAATTATATACCCAATACCTTGACTGTACCTGGCTGCTCCAGGTACAGTCACCTTCTCTTAGGGGTGGCTCCTTTTACACATGGCTAACCTCATCCATCAGGTATTGATTCTACTAGTTTCATTTTTACAGAATAATATTATTTTTAGGCTCTGGAGTTGTCATATTTAACTCCTATGCAGTGGGCATTGCTTTGATGACTATAATGTACCAGCCACTGTGAGTGGCAGTGGGATACCAGGATGATAAGACAAGATGCCTGACTTCTAGAAGTTGAGCTTAGTTGAAATAGATACATTAACCAATTCTGGGTGTTCTGTTTATTTTTTTCAAAAAAATTAATTTAGCTGGTTGATGTGCAGAGTATGAAATTATCCGTTTTTTTTAGATAGGCAAAAAAACCCCTCATACTACCTTTTTTTTTTAATATGATTGCCATCATCTATATGTTAATCTCAATGAGAAAAATATTTTTTTAATGATTATTTCTTTTCCTTAGACTTACCCACAAAAATATGAACTCAATAGAGGTTTATCCTGGAGATGGATCTGTTTTCAAATCAGAAGGAGCTTATTTGGGAAACTATTTTATATATTATTCCATTCAAGAAGGATCAGAAGAGGTAAGTTGACAATGAGGTCTCAGCTCAAGAAGATTTTTGGTACATGGCTGTTTATAAATAATTCTGAATATATATATATATATATATATGGGAAATTTGATCTTCTATAAAATTTCTTGCTACTACTTCTTAGTCTAGAGAATTAATATAATCTTACTGCCAGCATTGGCACAGTAATTACTAACTGCCTTATTTTTGCTGTATTCTCATCCAGTATTCTGTCATCCATTTGCCTAAGCAGTTTGTTTTTAAATCAGAAATTAAATTTCTTCTGTCATAGAATTTATCAATAGGAAACACTAAAACCAGCAATATTATTTGGAATCAGTATACTTCTTTGAATTAATATTTGCATATTAAAAAGCACATTCTTTTCTCTCCACATACAAGTGCTTGCATATATAAAACACCTCTTAACTCCTAAATCTTCATATACAATTAGAACATTGAACAGGATCGTTCTGTTGTTGAAAACAGTGAAACATAACATGATCTATTTAATATATCAGACCAAAATGTAATCATGTGGAAATTTTGTTAATAGTCTAAATTTGCTTGTTCCCAGTCTGACATTTGAAATCCACCCTTTTATAGGGATTACTATAGTATCACACAGCTTTGCTTCGCAGGATGGAACATAATACGTTTTCTTTCTCTATTACAGAGTATTTGAGTGATAAGATTATCACGGTTGCTAGGAAGAAGACTTAAAACTAGAGCAGATTTTTTTTAACTAGGGAAAATTTCAAACATATGCAAAAGCAGAAAGACTGGCGTAACAGACCTTCATGTACCCATTACCCAGCTTGTTCCATCTATACTTCCCACTGCCCCCTCCACTTCCTATTTATTTTTAAGTAAATCCCAAGTATCATTTTATTCATAAATATTTTAGCATATATTAGAGCAGATTCCCTGCTGAAGTCTATTTGTAGGAAAGTATTTATTCAATAAATATTAATTGAACATTCATAGGCAGGCACTCTGTTAAGCACTGGGTAAAGATGAAGCGTTCTTGCAGTCAAGAGTTCACAGTCTAGTAGTCAGTCAGTCAGGCAAACAGGCAAATGAGATGAAAGCATGACCAGTAGTGTGTGTGTGTGTGTGTGCGCGCACGCGCACGCACGTGTGTAGTACATGAGATGATTCAGTAAACAGGCAAATAGAATGGGTATGCATATACATCCACACTACTGACTGCTATGTATCGAGAGTTCAAACAACTACAAGGCAAATACAGAACATCTTCCTGGAGCTTCAGTTTTACTCAAAGGTGTCGTGGGGAGGGGGTGATAATTTTTATACTGAAGCAAACGTATCACATGTGCTTTGGAGATAAAACAAAACTTCCAGACAAGTTAGTTGTGCCTTGTGGTGGGGCTGCTTTGGGCCTCACACACTCAGACCCCAGTGAGCAACACATTCATTCTCCTCTGTCCACTTGAGTGAAAAGATTTAGAAACAATTTGCTTTCTTTGGGGAGTACAATTGTTTGCTCCTTACTTTAGCCCATATTCCAAAATAAATTCCAGGTGGATTAAAGGGCTAAATGTAAGAAACCAAACTTCATATTTATTAAAAGAAAATAGAAGGACAGTGTTTATAGTATTGTGATAGGGAAGGCCTTCTTAAGTACAATACACAAAACCAGAAGGCATAAAGGAAAGTTTGATCAGCTTGAAATTTTTAAATGTATGTTAAATTTTAAATATTTAACTTCTGTTAAATTAGATAAAGTAAAAAAGACAAAGACCTGGAAGAAAATATTGTACACTATAAATCATTAATAAAAAGACCAGAAAAAAACCTAACAGAAAAATGAGCAAAGGATAAGAATGATTATGCCATGTAACCCATAGTATTTGAAAACACGTTCAACTTTACTACTTGCATCAAAGAAATGCAGATTAAAATAACAATGATATAATATTTTTCACTCATCAAAGTGTCAAAAGGTTGATAATATCTACTGCCAGCAAGGGTATGGGGGAAAGGGGTGCTTTCATAGTGTTGATTGGAGTGTAAATTGATTCAGCCTTCATGAAGGCCAACTTGATAATACCAAGTAAAATTGGCTAGAAATTCTGCTTCTAAGGTATCTATCCTAGAAAACTATGAGCACGTATATACAAAGAAGCATGGCCAAGGATGTGGACTGTGGTCTTGTTTGTAGTAGTGAAAAACTGGAAGTAATCTAAATGTTCATCAGTAGAAAATGGTGAAATAAGCTGTGGTGATCAGGTCATGGGAATGTTGGAAGCAGTTTAAAAGAATGAGGAAGATGTAGACGCATAGAAAGACAGATACTGAAAGATCTCCAAAATGCTGTTGAGTGAAAAAAAAGTTGCATGAGAAGATGTACAATGATATCTTCTGTGTAAAGAACAAAAAACAAACCCCAAACCCAATTATATTACTGTATATAATACACGTGTAAATGCACAGGGAAAGATCTGGGCAGATAAAAACTAAACTGAAGTGGTTACTTTTGGGGAGGAATCTGGGATTTTGTGAGGGAGGAAGAGTCGGGAGGGGCTGAAATCTTATATTTTTGAACTCTTCCCCCCCCCCAAAATGTAGTAATGTATCATTGCTTGTATAATTAAAAATTTAAAGAGGAAAGATTGACAGGGACTGACAGTGCTTCCATAGAGATAAACGCTTGGTGCTTTGGGTCCACATAAGGAAGGGTACCTGACCCTGTTTGGGAGGCTCCAGGAAAGCCTTCTGGAGGAAGACATGGCAGGAGGAGTTATACAAAAGAGGGATGGATGTTAGAGGAGCATATAGCTAAGGGAACACTGTTCTTGCTCAACTCTTTGCATGGCTGGCCTTTTGTCATTAGAATTTCTATTTCAATGCCACCTCCTCAAGGAAGCTTTTCCTGACTATCCAGCTTAAAGAAGCTACCTATGACACTCCCTATCAAGGTACCCTCCTCTTTTTTTCTTCTTGGCATTTAGTACTTTGTGACATTTTCATATTGATCAGTGTTTGTTTACTAACTAACCCACCTAGAGGTAAGCCTTGTCTTGTTCAACACACTATTTTGCTAGTGCACAGAACAGTAGATAAATGTCATCTAACTGGAGGCAAGAGTCTGGGGCCAGTATGGAATGTTGAAGGAAATGAAAATGCTGTGGTAGGCTGTAGTAGACTAAAACAGAGGTAGAATGGTGGGGGAAATGTCCACAGAAGAGATTAGACCAAGTTGAGCCAGTTCACTAATGGAGCATGAGAAACCCTATTGCTTTTGGAGAGCCACTGAAGGATTTAAGTAGGGAAGTGACATCATATTTTTGTTAGGTCTTTTCAGAGGAAGATGAACTGAGATGGGGAAGCAGTGGCACTTCAAGCTGTAGAACCAGTTAGAAGACATGTATAGTAGTGCAGAGAAGGAAGTATTAGGGCCAGGCAGTGGTAATGAGAATGGAAAGATAAGAATGGACCCAAGAAATATTAAGGAGACAGAACTAATGACTGAACGGGATATTGGGGATGGGGAAGGAGTTGAAAATGATGCCAAGTTATTGAATTAATCAATGAGTGGTGGTACCAGGCACTGGATTAAACCAAAAAAATTTTTAAACCGAAAGTGTATTGATGATGGCATTTTTTGAACTTACCAAGAGATTTCCATAAAAGATTTAAATTCTATTATAGTTCAGTCCCATCTGCCTGATAGTAATTGAAAGAAACTCTTAATTGTAAGATGCATCTTTATTTCAGAGAGGTTAAATTGTGAAAAATAAGCATTTTAGAATTGATGAAATTAGGCAGTGGAAAAAGACAAGAACCTTCGAGGGACTCAGTATCCGATAGAGAAGGACATAAATAATTAAGGTGTGATATTTTGAGTGCCTACCATGTGACTTAGCCCACTGTGCTAATAAATGCTGAGGATACAGAGGTCAGCAAAACAGATTCAGCCCCTACCTTCACGAAGCTCCATTCTAGCAGAGAAGACCAACATTAAGTATAAAACATTAAATTGCAATTGTAATGGAAACCAAGAAGCAGGAATAGAGGTTTTCTGTGCTTGTAGACATAACTAGGGGGTTTCACCTAGCGTATGGGACCTCCTTAATGGCTTCCCTGATGCTGAAGGAAAAGTAGGAGTTAGTCAGACAAAGGGAGGCGATGGAGGGAGGGAGCTGAGTTCTAGGAAGAGGGAATAACATGTAATGATTGACATACCAGAGGTAAATATGAAGTAGGAGGGAGGGAAAAAAATGCAGATTTTGAAGGGAAGGTAATTTCATTTTGATATGTTGAAGTTGAAATGTCTTTGTAATATCCGGTAGAGATTTAGATATTCAAGTCTACAGTCCAGGATAAAAGAGGAGAGATTATTTTTTGAGTACCATACTATAGACTAAATTCTGTCCCAGTTGCTTTATATATGTATTATTTTATTAATCCTCGGGACAATGTGGATGGTAGGTAGTATCCCCATTTCATAGGTTGTAGGCACTGAGACTTAACACAAGTTTGTATAACCTGCCCATCATTATAGTAGTAAAAGGCACACCTGTGATTTGAATCCAGCTCCGACTTTGAAGCTTATTTTCTCTCACTGATGGTAGAGTATGGGCAACACTCTCTTGTGGTTCAATTCAGACCTCTACTACTACTTAGCCCTCAAGCCTCAGTTTCCTTATCTAAAAAATAGACATTAATATTTCATATCTCTCAGGATTATTTTGAGGAGTAAATGAGATAATCCTTTGTAAACTACATAGCATAGCACCTAGCAAATAGTATCATCTATTTAATAAATGTTAGTTGTTGCTGTTGTGATATTTATTATGCACACAGTTTTGGACCCTCCTGGGATTACCCAAGAAGAAACAGGAAATCAGAAGAGAAGGCTGGAGACAGAGTCCTGGTAAACGCTAGCATGAAAGAGTCTCAGAAAGAGGAAATTCAGAGGGAATAACAAAACAACATTTTTTTCTAATTCAAGAAGTTGAGCTTGTAAATAATAATATTGTCTTACACAAACTAGCAATTGTTCTTCCATTAATAAAGTACAACAAAACGATATAGCCATTCAATTAAAATAGTAATTAAAACAGTTTTTTAAGCCTATTTAACCGCCGCCGCCTTTTTTTTTTTTTTCTGTCTAAAGGGAAAAAGGGGCTTATGGTAGGTTTCCTGTTAATGCACAGGGAAATTAGTTTGTTAATTTGAGTACAGCCAAGATTTAAATTGAGCAGTAAGTTATAGGCTATTAGAATGTAATTTTTGAGTAGGATAACTTTTGATAGGAGGAATTCTAGACTTTAAAAAAAAAAGGGAAAATGGAAAAGCATCATAAAATACCTTTTAAAGTTACCTTTTATGGGCTGTTGATTAACTTAAAATAACTGCTTGCCTTTTCACTGTATAAATACATATTTTAAGGAAAAAAAGTAGCTAAGTAATAATGGCCAAAATTTATTATTGAATCTTTTTTAAAATTTTAAACTAATTTTCAGAGAGAAGAGAAAACTTATTCAGTAAATAACCTTCCTCCAGATAGACCAGGAAGTCCATTTTCTGTTTGTTCTCTAATTAAACAGGCAACCAGGTAAGTGCTTCACGTTCAACTGAATCAAGTGTTATGTGTCTGAGAAACTTGATACATTTTCTAGTGGTTTGGATGAGATTAAGAATTGGTGGGTACAGTGGAAATGTCTTTAGTAAAATCTGTCAACTTTTCTGGTCTCATCATTTATAAAATAAAGTGATCACAATGTCATTATAAGAGTACTTCTTGGCATTTCCCTGGTGGTCCAGTGGCTACCACACTCCCAATGCAGGGGGGCCCGGGTTCGATCCCTGGTCAGGGAACTGGATCCCACGTGTTGCAACTAAGAGTTTGCATGCCACAACTAAAAGATCCTGCATGCCGCAGCTAAAGATCCCACATACCACAACAAAAATCCCTTGTGCCACAACCAAGACCCGGCACAGCCAAATAAATAAATAAAGATTAAAACAATAGCAACAACAAAATCCCAATTATTTAAAAAAAAAAAGTACTTCTGGCTTTGAAATTTGAAGTTAAGTATGGAGAAACATCCACATATGGCAAGCAACTGCTGGAAGAAAATAAGTGCCTTTTCTCTAGGTAAGTGTGGCATCATTGTTGTTCCTTGGAATCAAGTTGAAGATTTGATGATACATTTGAATTTTCATACTTCTTTATTATCCTAGGAGTAATAACGATTTCTGAGAATGAACAGAAGGTGAACTGTAGTTTGGTTCTTTGGTTCATATGTTTTTTAATTCATTAATCAGTCTGTGGCACTGAGAGGAATGAAAGTGGATTGTTGAATTAAATTATTTGTTTTATAAACTTATGTTTAAGCAACTTCTAAAGTAGATTTGAAGGAGCAGAACTGGTCATTTGATTTTCTAGGGACAGTTGATTCACATCCCCACCACTCTTAGACTATGCTAAACCTTTCAGGTGCTGTGAATCTGTCACTTCTTAAAAAGGAGCAAATTCTGAAAATCCTCTCCATTTGGAGTCATTTCATTGCTAAAAATTAGAGGAATAACCTTAATTATGTAAGATTAGCACAAAGGGAAGCAACAGTAGTAGTTCCCTTCTAGGGGCTTAAGGAAGAAAGAGGTCCAAACGTATTTTTGTGGAAACGAGTTACTTGCCTAAAATGTTGTATAGCAGTGAGAATGGGTTGCTAGAATTGGAAAATGACATTATTTGCAAATGTTTAAGTAGTATTTTTCCTTGTTCACAGAATTCTTCAGCATTGTGCCAAGATGAAGCTTTCTTTAAGCCATAACTATCATATATGCTGCTGGAAAATGGTATCTTAAATTATTTTAAAAGCAAGATATTTTTAATTGCTTTATTATTTGTATACATACATATAAGTTCAAATTACTTTCATCTAAGTCATGTGAGAAAGTCTTTGTAATATTAATACTGGTTTATTTAAAAAATCCATTTAATAGATAAACACTGCAAAACTGGGCTTTTATGTTATACTTTTACTGTATATAGTTTGTTGTTTCTTTTTTCTTAGAGGGGGAGCACAGGGGAATTGATTGGATTTGAAGTATGTGAAAACATAGTTATTTTGAAACATATTACAGTATTCATTCTATTTCCATAACTGTAAAAGTAAATTTTTTTTAATGCTGACTTGGAGGAAGTGATTCTCAGACCTTGATTTCTGTATCTATACTGCTTTGATTATAAACCTATATGTTGCTGTAGTTCCTAATCTTTGTCTATTTTCTATGTAAAGTTCAGCAGAATGGTGACTTTCCAAAGGTATTAATCTGCTTACAATAGACTCTTTTGGGTAGCCACTTCTGGAAAAGTCAAAACATCCGTAAGGGTTCTACAATATTCAACTTCTGAATGAGAATCTGAAGTTGCCTCCGTGTTCATTAATCATTTCAATCTTATTAGTGGATAACTGTCTTTCCTGCTATTTTTATTTTCTGGTTTTAGGTACCTGGGATAAATGATAGCAATATACTGCCTTTGCTTTTGAGAGAATCGTTCATACCCAACGTGGGAAGATTTCTTGCATACTCTGATGACAAAGTACATGCTGTCTTTTTAGATGGCATTACTCTAACCCTGAATTGGAATTTCAGCTCTCTTATTGAACAGAGACAGGTAATTATACTTCAGACTGAAATCTATTTTTTATTTATTTATTTTTAATCTGTGGAAATAGAAAATGAAGTACCACAGTATCTCTATTTTTTGAAGTATAAAATCTGTCAAGAGGCTTTACTGATCTCATTGGATTTCCTAGCAGAAATCAGAAAGGTGTGACAAATCGTCATTTTTATAAATGTAACTCATTATAGAGAGAGGGACTAGTATTTTTGTTCTTTTGATAATTATCTATATAAGGGTGGTGGTTAAATAATACCCATATCCCATGTAAAACAAAACTTTTAAGTTAGTCAAAATAAAGTTTTAATGATTCATCTACTTCTTTTTTTTTTTTTAACTGAAAATTAATTAAAAAGAAGGTTTTGTTTTTCAGTTCTAGAATACTAAAACTTTCCTTTCCTCCTTGCTTCTTAAGGTAAATCGAGGTCTCAATTTATGTTGGTGTAAGTTAACTTTTCCTGATGGACAAAATCAGTTAATTCAGATTCAACACCCTGGACCATATGAAAGGTACTGGAAAGCAATTAAAAAAATAATTTCATGTTAGTAAACAACTTCCTTTTAGAGAGGAAGCATAAAAACATTATTTAAATGTTGTATATATTTTTAGTTTTTCCATGTGGAAAATGCATAAAGTCATTTCAGCGGGTTTCAGTAGCTGCATTGTTTTTGTTTTTGTTTTTTGGCCATACCGTGTGGCTTGTGGGATCTTAGTTCCCCGACTGGTGATCGAACTCACGCCCCCTGTAGTGGAAGCGCAGAGTCTTAACCACTGGACCTCCAGGGAATTCCTCAGCAGGTTTCAGGGTTTACAGTTATATTGGTCTCTAGCATAACTAAATAGATCAGGTCAGCTTTAATCATTTCCATTTGTATTCTAGTGATTTTTCAAAAGAAATGTGTTATAGATATAACTGGCTTGCTGTGGAGGTTGGACTGTGGTCAGCTGTGTTAACCAGTTAACTAATTAATCCCCTAACCAATTTAAACTAAGGCTTACAGCCACAAATAACTAAACTTATGTATTATTTCTGTAAAGTGAAATAAAACAAACTAGCTAACGATTATTCTTAAAATGGAGAAGATTCTTGAAATCAGCTTTTTATGAATATACTTTTTCTCTTTTGGCTTATGTAATTTGTTATAATAATCATTCTCTTTGTGATGTTCTTGACATGTTAGTGATTTTACTTGAGGATGTTCACAAAACAATTGCTTTTTTTACCTCTTGAATTTATTTTTCTGTTGGGAGTTATTGCATTTTGGTTTAAATGCTCCAACATTCATTGCTAGTTTGAATAATTTGCCTCAAAAGATAGTGTCTGTTTAGCAAACATTAACTATTTATTTCAGCCAGTCACTCCAAATCATTCGTTTTATTGAACTTGATACTTGTTTTGTGTGTTTGATGAGTTATATGTAATTCTGGATGTGTGTGTGTGTGCATTAACAGGTGTGTTCTGGTTTAAATTTTAGAAAGCAAATGCTCACTTAGTCTTGTGTGTAAAGACATTTTCATGATAAAATTTAATGAAATTCATTTTACTTTGAAAAACTAAAAGGAGAATTTAGGTATTAGAACTTTGAATGAAATCCAAGTGTTAACCTGTGTTCTGATTCTTAAATCTCATCTTTATTAATCATATATGTGAGTAAATCATCTTATTCCTGATGAATGAGAAAAACTTGCTTTTTCTTTTTCCAATGAAAACGATTTAAAAATTGCCCTACTTTAGAATTTTTTCTTTATTCTTTTTTCCCAAACCATCTTAATGATTTTTCCAATTTTTAAATGCTTTTATAAATATTCTACAAGTTCGTTTTTCAAATATATGTCTTAATGTATTCAATCTAGATATGTGACAACAGTAATATCATGGTGCAGAAGACTGACCCAGACTAGTCAGAAAGAAATGCCTACACATCCTTCATCTTCTGTTCCGGAAGAAAACTGGTATTTGTATTTATTTTAAACTTAATCTGTGTAGAAGAGCCAAGTAATCCTCAAAAATTAAAATGTTAAAAGGTAAACTGACTCTTTTTCCCAAAAGAACTTTCTCTTAGTTAAATATATTTAACTCCTATGATGTTTTGATAGCTTAAATCTTGAAAATATCTTTAATTGGATATCTCACTTATTACCTTTCATCATAGTATATTTCATCTGAAGATTTGAAAACTTCATATCAAAATGGGTGACTCTTTTAGTGTAATAAATTCATCCTGAAAACTTTATGGAAAAATTTAGAGGATATATTTTTTTTTATCTTAGTAATATTAAAGGAAATAAAATGTTGACTAACATAACAAGCTTTCAGGAAAAGTTGATTTTTAAATAACTTCTATTATATTAATTGCCTCCCCCAAATTAATTGATAAATCAACAAATAAAGCAAGATTTCAGTCCCTCCTGTGTGCCTTTCAGTGTGTAGGGGACTAGAACTGGGCTCCGAAGGAATATTTAGGGAAATTAAGACATTTTAGGGAGGAAGCAAGGGCAGAGGTAAAAAAGGGTATTTTGGCTTGTGGAGATAGTAAGAAGTTAGTTTTTATGGAGCAGACACTTACCTGCTTGGGTGTAGTGTGACTCTGATGGATAGGAATAGACCTTGTAATCAATAGAGGAGTTCAGACTTCATAGAATTACAAGTTCCTATATGGAAAAATGACAGGAAGAAAGAGCCTTAGGAAGGTTAGTGTCACTGCAAGAGTATAATCTGATTATATTGGAAAAGAAGGATATCAGGAACAATTTAGGAAGCTTTAAATTAAAGTAAGTTGTAAGAGGACTTACCTGGTGGTCCAGCTGTTAAGACTCCGAACTCTCAATGCAGGGGGCCCAGATTGGATCCCTGGTCAGGGAACTAGATCCCACATGCCGTAACTAAGAGCCCACATGCTGCAGCTAAAGATCCTGCGTGCCGCAACTAAGACCTGGCACAGCCAAATAAATAAATAAAAAGAATAAAGTAAGCTGTAAGGTGTCTTAGTGCATGGTGCATGGTGAAAAAATATATATACAATAAGCTTGATTCTTATCACCTTTTCCTAAGTTACTTAGAGAAAGAGGTACAATCAAATCAGTAGATGTTATTTGAATATCCAGATATCTTAAGGATTCAGCTTTCCAGGTCCCGCTCTTCAGCTACAGTTTAGGAGCAGAAAAGTTGCCTTAATAGCTAGCAAAAAACATAGTTGGGAAGAAAGGGAAATTGTACATGGCTATAAAATTGGTTACTTCATCATTGCTCAGCTGGCAAAGTTTGTAAAATGCTAGGCTTTTTATGTGAAAGCTTAGAAGAGGATAACTGTCAAGACAAACTGAGAAGTGAGGGGGTAAGAGAAGTACAGATTGGTGAAAGCAGCTATGGGTGGAAGCAACGCGGAGCAGAGGGGAGACAGGAATTGAGGAGTGGGGAGGGGAGATACAGCACTTGAACAGCTCCATTCCCCTCCCAAAGCCTAAGACATCTCCACAGAATCAGATGATTCTTGTTTTCTTGTCAAAGTGGATAGGTTGAAGGGAGAGAAGAGATCGCATAATAAACAGTTACCTAAATTGTATTTCAGCTGTAAACATAATATACAGCTACCTAAATTGTATTTCAATATTTTATTTCCAACTCACCCTATATTATTAGCTTACTCGTTCAACTTTTTAATAGGAATGCTTGTCAAAAAATAGTACAGGAGATATTTTATAAGACGTTGGTTTATCATATGAGTGACAGCATTAAAGGTAGTTTGTACGGTTCTGGGTGTACCCAGAAAATGTGTCTCATGTTTAAAAAAGGCAGGGGGAGTGTGTTTTGCAATGATGAAGAGTCGGCGGGTTTTGGAGTAAGTCACATCCAGGTTTTTACTACGGATGCTTAAAATGATGAAAGGTCTCTTTTATTCTCCGTTCATAGGCTGGAGTACAAGGAAAGAGTGCAGGCTGATGAGGTGCATGTGGTCCATTGTGTATGGTCCATTGTCTGCCAGTAAAGCAGACAAGTCGTATACCCTATTGTGAGCTGTGAAAAGACTTTTCTAGTGACTTGAATAAAGAGATGTTTTAGCATGAATGTCCTCATTAATTTTGCAAAGCTAGTCCAGTTACACTATTTTCTAGTTGTGTGCCACTGCTCATATTTCATCTAGTGATGAGGGAAAACACAAAGAACACACACGTAAGAGGTTCTGCTGGATTTGTGTACATTTAGCCTTCTATCCCACACCAGTTGCCCCAATATCTGTTTCTGTGGAACATGGTAAGGGCTGATGTTCATATATTAACCCTTCAAGTCAAGAAGAGAATGTTTAGTATACTGTGCTTAAGAAAACAATGAAATGGTAGTCTATTCCAGAAGAAATTTAATAGAAAGTAGTCATTATGTTTTGACACCTAATTCAGTCGTATAAAAAGTTGGCCCTGGAGACCGTCCATTCCCTAAGAGTTCCATATAAATGAGGTCTTAACTATATGTGTAAGATCCCTTCTCCTCCAAAGAAACTATCTAGGTATGAAGATCAGAAAATTAAACAGTTCAAGAGAAAGCATTACAAAGAAGTTTATGATTAATTAACATACTGCTGTAGGAATTCAAAGGAGAGAGTATTTCTTTCATAGAAGTGATGAGATTTTAGTAGGTTTTTAAAGTTTTAGTAAACCTTGAGGAGGAAAGTAGAAGATATGCCATGTCAGTACTGAGTTGTAGCAGGAAGGCTCATTACCTTCAAACCTCAATACTTAATTCAGAAGTCCTGGAGGTGGAGGACTTTTATTCACTTGCCTTACTCATGAAAGGCACTCAGTAAGCATCAGTTGAATCAAGGTGATTTGTTGCTACATAAAGCCAATATAAAGAGAATTCTTAACCTCTAGGTTCTTATGTCAAAAATTCTAACCTTTATGAAAAAAAATTAAGTATGCTCATTTGAAATATTGTGGATATAAAAGAATCAGACAACTAGCATGAGGTTTTTTTTGCACAGGTCTGTGGCTTCTGAACTTGAAAAGATACAGAAGTTTAACTGTATCCTTTAAACAGAATGTATTGTCCTGCATAATTTCTCTCTTTCCATTGTAGGCTTAATTCATGACTCTACTTTATATTAATTCATACTTATATATTACAGAGCTTTATTGAATAATATTTAAGATTGTAATTTAAGATGTATCTTGTCTATAGGAGGTACATCATGTTAGCATTTGTACTTTTCATTGGGTTTAACTCAGCAAAGGACAGTGAACTGGGGTTAAGATGTCCTATGGAGACTTTCACACTTATATAATTATATTCTAAATTATAACTGAGAACTATCTCTGACTTCTTTCTTTTTTTAAATTTGTAGGATTTTTATATACTATTATTTGTAAAAAAATTTCAGCTTTATTGAGGTATAATTGAAAAAATTATAAGATACTTAAATAGTATATCACAGTGACCTGACACACATACACACTGTAAAAGGATCACCCTATCTTGTTAATTAACACATATATCACTTCACATATCTATCTTCCTCCTCTCCTCTACCTCACCAACCCTCCCGGGGTAGATGGTGGTGAGAACATCTGATTTCCACCCTCCCAACAAACCTCAGTCATACAACACAGTGTTATCAGCTACAGTCACCATGTTATACATTAGATCCTCAGACCTTATTCATCTTATAGCTGAAAGTTCATATGCTTTTACCAACCTCTCCCTCTTTCCCCACCCCCAGCCCCTGGCAACTACCAGTCTACATTCTGTTTCCATGAGTTTGACTTTTTAAAAAATTCCACATATGAGTGACACCATGTATTTGTCTTTCTCTGTCTAGCTTAGTTCACTTAGCAAAATGCTGTCAAGGTCCATCCGTGTTGTTGCAAATGTCAGAATTTCCTTCTTTCTCATGGCTGAGTAGTATTCCATTGTGTGTATATATATGTACCACATCTTCTTTATCCATTCATCCAACAGTGGACACTTAGGTTGTCTCCATATCTTGGCTATTGTGAAAAATGCTGCAGTGAACAAAAGAGTACAGCTATCTCTTCAATAGACTGTTTTCATTTCTTTTTTTTTGTTTTTGTTTTTGGTTTTTTTGTGGTACGTGGGCCTCTCACTGTTGTGGCCTCTCCCGTTGCGGAGCACAGGCTCCAGATGCGCAGGCTTAGCGGCCATGGCTCATGGGCCCAGCTGCTCCGCAGCATGTGGGATCTTCCCGGACCGGGGTATGAACCCGTGTCCCCTGCATCGGCAGGTGGACTCGCAACCACTGCTTCACCAGGGAAGCCCCGACTGTTTTCATTTCTTTTGGATATATACCCAGAAGTAAGATTGCTGGATCATATGGTAGTTCTATTTGTAAATTTTTGAGGAAACTTCCATACTGTTTTCCACAGTGGCTGTACTAATTTATATTTCTACCAAGGTACACAAGGGTTCTCTTTTCTCCATATCCTTACCAACACTTGTTATGTCTTATCTTTTTGATGATAGCCATTCTAACAGGTGTGAGGTGATAGCTCATTGGTTTTGATTTGCATTTCCCATGATGATTAGTGATGTTGAGCACCTTTTCATGTACCTGTTGGCCATCTGTATGTCTTTGGAAAAGTACCTATTCAGTTCCTCTGCTCATTTTTTAATTGTTTTTTTTTTTTTTTTGCTATTGAGTTGTATGAGTTGTTTGAATATCTTGGATATTAACCTCTTATCAGAAATATAATTTGCAATATTTTCTTCCATTCCATAGGTTGCCTTTTCATTTTGTTGAAGGTGTCCTTTGCTGTGCAAAAGCTTTTTAGTTTGACAAGTACCGCTTGTTTATTTTTGCTTTTGTTTTCTTTGCTTCTGGTGTCAAAAAGTCATTGCCAAGACTGATGTCAAGGAGTTTATTACACCCTATGTTTTCTTCTAGGGGTTTTTTGGTCTCAGGTCTTATTACATTCAAGTCTTTAATCCATTTTGAGTTGATTTTTGTGTATGGTGTAAGGTAGAGGTCCAGTTTTCCCAACATCGTTTATTGAAGAGTCTATCCTTTCTCCATTGTATATTTTTGACTGTTTGTTGTAAATTAATTGACCATTACAGACATACGTGACTTTATTTCTGGACTTCTTATTCTGTTCCATTGATCTATATTTCTGGTTTTTGCCAATGTCATACTGTTTTGATTACCATAGTTTGAAATCAGAAAACTTCCAGAGTTGTTCTTCTTTCTCAAGTTTGCTTTGGCTATTTGAGGTATTTTTTGGTTCCATACAAATTTCAGTACTGTTTGTTCTATTTCTGTGAAAAATGCCATTAGAATTTTGTATTGTTCAATACATTGAATATTGTATTGAATCTGTAGATTGCTTTGCGTAGTATGGACATTTTACCAATATTAATTCTTCCAATTCATGAGTACAGAATATCTTTCCATTTATTTGTGTCTTATTCTGTTTCATCTAATGTCTTATAGTTTTCAATGTACAGATCTTTCACCTTGTTGCTTAAATTTATTCCTAGGTATTTTATTCTTTTTGATGTAATTATAAATGGAATTGTTTTCCTACTTTCTTTGTCTGATAATTCATTATTTATTTTTATAAATTTATTTTATTTATTTATTTATTTTTGGCTGTATTGGGTCTTCGTTGCTGTGCGCAGGCTTTCTCTAGTTGCGTCAAGCGGGGGCTGCTCTTTGTTGTGGTGTGCGGGCTTCTCACTGCAGTGGCTTCTCTTGTTGCAGAGCATGGGCTCTAGGCACGCAGGCTTCAGTAGTTGTGGCACGTGCACTCAGTAGTTGTGGTTCATGGGCTCTAGAGCTCAGGCTCAGTAGTTGTGGTACACGGGCTTAGTTGCTCCACGGCATGTGAGATCTTCCCGAACCAGGGCTCAAACCCATGTACCCTGCATTGGCAGGCAGATTCTTAACCACTGCGCCACCAGGGAAGCCCAGGTAATTCATTATTAATGTATAGAAATGCAGCTTAATTTTTATATTGATTTTGTATCCTGCAACTTTACTAAATTTATTAGTTCTACCAGGTTTTTGGTGGAGACTTTAGCAGAGTCTATATATAATATCATATCATCTGCAAATAGAGACAGCTTTACTTCTTCCCTTCTGATTTGTATGCCTTTTATTTCTTCTTTTTTTTTTGTCTAATTGCTCTGGCTGGGACTTCCAGTACTATATTGAATAAAAGGGGTTGAGAGTGAGCATTACTGTCTTCTTATTTTAGAAGAAAAGCTTTCAGCTTTTCACTGTTGAATATGATATTAGTTGTAGGCTAATCATATATAGCCTTTATTATGTTCAGGTATGTTCCCTCTATACCCAGTTTGTTGAGTGTTTTTCTGCATCTATTGACATATGATTTCTATCCTTTATTTTGTTAATGTGGTATACCACATTAATTTTCATATGTTTAACCATCCTTGTATCCCTAGAATAAATCCCACTTGATCATGGTGTATGACTATTTTAATATATTGTTGAATTTGGTTTGCTAATGTTTTGTTGAGGACTTTTGCATCTATGTTCATCAGAGATACTGGCCTGTAATTTTCTTTTCTTGTAGTGTCTTTATCTGGTTCTGGTTGTCAGGGTAACCGTGGCCTCGTAAAATTAGTTTTGAGGTATCTCTCCTCTTCCATTTTTTGGAAGAGTTTGAGAAGGATTGGTATTAATTCTTGTTTAAATATTTAGTAGAATTCACCAGTGAAACCATTTGTGTTGGGAGGTATTTGATTACTGATTCAATTTCCTTACTAGTAATCAGCCTGGATTCAGTATGTTTCTAGGAATCTATCCATTTCTTTTAGGTTGTCCAATATCTTGGCCTATAATTGTTCATAGTAGTCTCTCATGATCCTTTGTATTGTGTGGTATTGGTTGTGATTTCTCTTCTTTCATTTCTAATTTTATTTGAGTTTTCTTTTTTCTTGATAAGTCTAGCTAAAGGTTTGTCTATTTTATCTTTGCAAAAAAAAAACCCAGCTCTTTGTTTCACTGACATTTTCTTTTGTGTATAAGCTCCTTCCAGGGAGATAGCAGCAACCTTGAGTAGGCCAGAGAAAGAATGTGGAGATATCATCTGCCAGCCTCCTGAGTCTCCAGGGAGGATCACATTCAGCCCCTAGGCACGTGCTAAATGAGAAGCTTTTAAAACATGCAAATAGGCATACCTCAGGCAGCAGCTTCTAAAGTATGCAAATAGCCCTCTTTGAGGGAAAGACTGGGAGATGGGTGTTTCTGTCTGCTCAGAACTAGGAGTTTTAGGGGCCTGTCCCACACTTAGGAGTCTTAAAAGTTGGAGCATTAGATCTTGGGGCAAACTGTTTACTCTTCAGGGAGAAGCTGGGAATTGTGAGTTCCCCCCTATTGTGCTAAGGGTGGGGTTTATAGTGAAAGTGTGTCTCAACCTTTCTTACCCATTTAATTGTGGATATATTCTTATTCACTCAGTGTATAGGAGTCACTCGGGTAGTTCCTGGATTTCTGACAGCGAGAATTTCTCCATGTGTAGCTGTAGATTCAGTGTCACATTTGTGGGAGGAGGTGAGTTCAGGAACCTCCTACATCACCAGCTTGGACTGGACTCTTACTTCTTTTTCTTATTAAACCTTTTGTTCTGTACATTCCTATCCCAATCATCTAAATTTCTTTTATCCTGTTATTTTTCCATAATCCTATTCAAATAATAAAGTAGCTCTGCAACAGAGGACAGATTCTTTTCACTCTAGATGTTTTAAGTTAAAAATACCCTACACAGATTGTTTGTATTCCTCTCACCCCTACTTTGGTTCCCTTTTATTCCCATATCACTTCTTCATTTAAAGAAATGTTACTGAGGTTTCAATTCTTTTATTTCCTCCCTGTCACCAAACTTCCATCCAAATACAGACATACATACTCTCTTTTCCTTTCCCCCTCTTATAGTCTTAACTAGTTTCTTCATCTATAAGGGATAGACTTGATAAATTCTGAAGTCCCAACTCTACTGTGAATCCAAGAGATCTTCCTCCCAATGGAGAAATAATATTTTAATATGAAGGCTAGGCTTTCTGAATTAAAAACAATTATAATGAAAAATATTGGGGAAAAGCTCCTTAACTAAGCAACTTAGTATTATTGGAGAACAGTGGTGTCCTAAGCCAGATTTCTAACAAGAAAAATGAACAGTCTTTGGATCATTGTAAACCACAATCTTCAGAAGACTTGCTAAAAGAAGTTAATGAAAAGAGTGTATCAGTGGCATTGAAAAAAACCTCTGAAATCCTTCAGGATATTGACTGTCTTCTATCAAACTCTAAAAGGTGAAATATGGAATTATTACAATATATTATTAAACCTTGAGGATGTTATTTCAAGTGACTGGTAGAAAATTACTAGAAAGCCAAGAAATTATATATATGACTTCTGTACAATGATTTTATGAGAAATGACATTTAACTTTGGAGGTATTTTACCTAACTTGTAAATTTTAAAATATATATTTTATTAATAAAGAACTATTTTAAAAATTTGAACAATTTCTTATCTCAGATTTGAGAAAAAATTTTATAAAACTGTAGTTGTTGCTGTTTTGTCTTGTGGAGCATTCACTATTAATCAAGTTTCTTTCATTTTACTTATGCAGAATTGTGTACATTGATCATTTGCTATTTAGTCTCTCTACTCCAAGTATTTTTCAGTAGAACCATGAAAAGAGAATTAGATCTTAAAAAAACAAAACGAAAAACCTTAATGTGGGCAATATTGCTTCAAGCTAAGAATCGAGCACTTTAGCTAAGACTAAATTTTATCTGGACTATCTCATGTACCAGATATTTTCATTTGTTTTGAACATCTCCAAAGATTTATGCTACAAAGTGTATGAAACCAAAAGAGGAATGAGCTCACCAAAAGTGCTATGTATTACACCTGTCTCTTGGGAAAGAACAAAACCATACATCTAGAAAGACTTCAAGATTATACCAGACATAATCAGAAATGTTCAAATTAACTTATGATTTCTTGAAAAGACCAGTCTCTTCACATAAAAGAGAAGAAGCAACAGAGGAAACAACGAGAAAAATAGAGAGCAAAGCAAGCAGAGTGTAGTAGGTTAGGAGAGGTAATGTAAGCAATTTGAATGGGCACAATGCTCTCTTTAGCTCACAGTGGGCTCCCTGCCACCTTCAGGTCTCAGCACAAATAACCCTGCCTCAGAGGGGCCTCCCCCAGTTACTATTACATCACCATGTTTACTTCCTTTAGAACACATATTTCAGTCATTCAACTTACTTCTTTGTGGTCTGTATCCTCCACTAGAACTTGAGCTCCATAAAGTTATTTTATAGTCTTATTACCAAGCATAGTGCCTGGCATATTGAGAGCGCTCAGTATGTATTGTGTAATGAACAGTCCCTTTGGGCAGCACACTGCCCACAGAGAAAATAACTAAGTTCTGTTTTGGTTGCAGGAAACCACCTATGTTGTCCCTAAATAACTCTAGAAAGCCTAGACTATAAGAAATGCACCCATGCTGCCATAAGGGTAATGCCAAACTGTTACTGCATTCAGACAGAAAATATTTGTTCTTAACATGACTAAAAGCACCCAATATTGTGGTTAATGTGTTCAGTAATATTTTTAATAAGCTTTTAAGCTGTGCAGGTAAAATATGTATAATTTCCTCCCTCAGTTGAGTCTTTCCCGTTGGCTAAGAACCAAGAGTGTGACAAGCAATGAAAAGTTCTGTAACAGAAACTCAGCCACACTTTAAGGTTCCGTGAAAGACCTAGAAGTTTGCTTGAGATAGAAGATTCGGATTCTCTATGGTCTCCTTCAACTATGTACTTAATATAATCCCATTGCCGCCCCTGCATTACATCCAACACTTGTTTTGAGAAACCAGGTAGGAAGGAGAAAGAAATTTTCCTCTTTGAGCCCCCGCTTTTCGCCCAGTGCTTACTAGAGCCACATGTCAAGCTCGATGTCTCCTTGGTGCTCACAGAGCAGCCACCACTCCGAGGCAGGGAGTCGGGATGGGAACTGGCCACAGACCCATTAAACAAGCTGCACCTTGTCCGTTCAGTTAATCAGAGTCAAGCCACCCTTTATGTTGTCTCTTTTTCCGACTCTTGGGCATTCAGTAGTCATGATTAAGCGTTCTAGCCTTCTCACTGCTGTCCACAAGAAAAAGCTGCCCCCAACGTATACCGCACAGCGCCAAAGAGTAATTATCAAGAGCTCCCCAAGGGGGCGGTGGAGCGCCACAGAGGACCGTAAGGTCCGCAAAGTCGCCCGGTCTTGCGGAGTGAAAAACTCTCTCCTACGCCCACCCTAAAGGATCCCATGCAGGAGGTCGGAAACATCTCTACATCTCCGGGACAGCCGGCGGCACCTCTGGGCAGAAGCCCGCGCGTCCCATATTCGGTGAGGTTAATTCGCGTCCCCGGCTTCCCGCCGCCGCGTGGGCGCGCTGTGGACGGCGCCGGCTAAGCCGAGAATGAATCCTCAGGGTCGAGAGAGGGGAACCAACAAGGCACTTTTCACTTCCCACCCGTCGTCCCAAATGTGTCCTTTTGGGGAGCACGACGGTAGGGGAACTCGAGGTACCCAACCCCTCGTCTTAAGAGCCCTCAAGCCGCGTTCCTGGCCGCTTAGAGTGGAACCAGTATCCCGGCGTCCTCTCGGCCTGCGTCGCGGGCTAGAGTCGCTCAGGCCCGCGGCCGGCGTCTCTATGGTACCGACGGAAGCGGGTGTAGAGGGGCGGAGCCGCCGTTCGCGCGGCTGGCTTGTTTCAGCTGGGGGAGTAGACGGTGGGTGCGGCTGATCCTCAGCAAGGGACCGGGCGGGGGGGGTGACTGACTGTATGGACGCCGCGAAACTGCGTCCTGAGGTGGCAGGCCGGAGGCGGGGACCACCTGAACCTGAAGTCTAGAAGATCCAGGTTCCCGATGGGAAGGCGTGGAGGGGCGGCAGTCGCGTGGGACCCGAGAGCAGGCGGGGTGTGCTCGACAGACACTGGCCGGTGTCTCCGGGATCTGCGCGATCCCTGCACGGCCCTCCTGCTTCGTCGCGCCTTATAGATCCCATGGGCGTCAAGCCCTCGCCTAGGCTTCGCGCCCCTGGCGTTTCCCTGGCTCTGGGCGGGTTGCCGGCGATCTTGCCAGAGTTGCCCATTGCCACCTTTCCAGCCACGAGGGCCCTTAAGGCGCCCAGGCTACCGGGAGGGGTGATTGTGGAGATTGTAACTTGTTCCCTTCCCTGCAGACGCCAGGGCTTTCCACCTATTTTCTTAATTGACATTTTAAAAATTATTGAATCATGCCAACCTTAGGAAAGAATGACTTTGGGAATTTGCTAAGACTTGTTGAAATTCAGAATCGTATGTATTTGTAATGGTCATAGGAAAGAAACATTTTACATGCAGGTTACGAAGAGTATCCGTGAAAGTGAGCAAGATTTGTGTTTCCTTTCTTTGCAAATTAGCTGAATTAGACTTGGCATCTGCTTTGAGTACTACAGCATTAAAGAAAGTAAATATAAAGTTTCACAGCAACTACAGTTCATTGAAGAGGACTTATTTGTAAAGCATAATAAAGGCAGTTTTCGGATTCTAGACGGTGCTTTTTCCTCAGGTTTTTGTAAATATTTGTGATGGGGTTTGGGGTGGGGGAGAAGGGGTGAAGCAGAAAAGGACATTTCTGTTGGGAATTTGCTACCTCTTATTTTTTTGGTAGGAATAACGTCAGAGATTATTAACAAACCATGCACAACAGTGTGTAAAGTAACTGGCTAAGAATGTGTTTGTAGAGTTAAGGAAAGGGGGAGGATTACTGCTAGGTATACTTTGAAGACCCCATAGTTGATGGCATAGTACTCTTATAGGAATGGTGCGTGGCAGAGTTTGGCCATTGCCGAAAATGGCTCCCGCAAGTCATAGAGAGACATTTATGATCTGGGTAACTGGCTGTTATGGCAGAAATCATTCCAAATAATATCTTCAGTTCACAGGCTGAGGATTGCTAACCTGCTTACCCCCTGTATTAGTATAATGAAATATTAAACACCTTGAGCACATTAACTTCATGCATGACAAGTTTAAGAAAATTATAATTACTGCTCTTAATGAACTTACCCAACAAAAGTGAATATGTAAAATAAAGGTATTTTACAGTTTAAGAGGTTCTGGAGTCCATTCTATTTATGCGGGAGGAGCAGGAAGTGGAAAAAGGAAGCAGAGAGAAGAAAAATGGGACACTTAGGTGTTCTAGTCAGAGACAATAAATAAGAGGAAGTACAACTATTAAATTACTTTCTCATACTCAGAATCTACTCTAAATATCTGCACCAGTAGTTGGAGTGGAATAGATGTCGGAACTGTGTTTCTGGGACCATAATTATACCTTTCTTGAAAAGAGAAACTACTGTTTTAGCTATCCGTGCTGCATAACAAATTACTGTACCCCAAAACTTAGAGGCTTAAAACAGTAAACAGTTATTATCTCACTGTACCTTTGGGCCAGAACTTTTGGAAGAGGCTTAGCTAGATGGTTCTGCTCAGAGTCTCATGAAGTTGTAGTCCAGATGTTGGCAGTGCTGCAGGCATCTGTAGGCTTGACTAGGGCTGAAAGGATCTGCTTCTGAGTTTGCCCAGGTGAGCTTTTTGTTCCTCTCTCATCAAGCAAGCTGTTTAAACTTTCCATTTAAAATGCATTTTGTGCTGCCCCATTATGTGTATCTGTTCCTATTCATAAACTACTACAGTATATAGACATTTGGAAAACAGTAAGTTTTTCTTTTTCACGTCGCTTTAAATTTGGATCATCATTTAAATACTTTAAGTGATCTTTTCATGTTTCACTTTGCTCATGACACTTCATTAGCTACTCGATCCTTTCTTGTATCTGAACTCATCGAGTAAAACATTAGGTGAGTACATTTAAATATATTTAGTGATGACAAAAATTGTTTAGTGAGTAAAAGAAGATGGATGTAATGAAATGGCTTTATAGAGACATCATGCAATTTGCAATTAGGTGTATAATGACCTTTTGTCTGCTTTCTAGGATGAGACTTGACAATAAATTTGCAATTAAATGCATACAGAAGCATAGTTTGAGCGGCAGAAGAGCTTTTCTGTTAGGCCTCTGTGTATACTGTGCCCAGCCTACGTTCTCCTCACAACTCATCCATCTGAATGGCCTTCTTTCTTCTTAGGGCTAATTTACAGGCCACGGCTTACCGTGGGGGATATTGCTCTGCGGCTATACCTCTCCGGCTTGGTCATTAATTCAAGCTTTCTGTGTCCCAGTTCCCATCCAGCTAAGGGGATAATGATATTATCTTTGGTTCAAAGGAATATTTTATAAACTTTAAAATTATATGCACTGAGCCTTTAAACACATTGACTTCTTTATCCATTCAGGTGTCAGATGTTTACTTTGCAAAGCAGGGACCTGATTCATGATGTGTGGAACTAAAATCCTAAGGTATATGGAAAGGATTCATGACCTTGGAGGTTTCTTTTGCATTTTGGTCATATCTCTTGGTTGAAAGTATCTTGAAATCATTATTTCCTAATCCTGGAAGAATCTGTAGACTATAACTCAATCTTAGTGCTTTAGAGAACAATTTTCATTTTTCCAAATGACTAAGAATTTGAGGATGGTTTTAGATTCCATTGTCATTAACAAAATAGTTGTTCTCTGCAAAGCAAGTATTCTTCACACTAATAAAAAAACTTAAAGGAACCTGCATAAGTTTATTTCATCTGGAGATACAGAAATCTTTCATACAGGCTTTTCATGTACCAACTAATACATAAATATAAATACATTATTTTTATATTATACTTATAAATTTGACGTGAGATTTGCATACAATTTCATTAATGTTTATTAATGTTATATATTCTAATATTTTATTAATATTTATAATGTTATAAATATGTTTCTACATTTTTAAAAATTATACTTTAAGAAACTGAGCTTAGCATCATGGTCTGAGTTATTAATTACTTCTAACTTTTCAAAGGAGCTTTATTGGTTTTGTTTTCATGATAGTAACATTAAAAATTTTTATGAAATCAAAGAAAAGGGAAAAAAAGTAATGATCACATGTAAGCCCACTAGTGAGAGACAAGCCAAATGAACAGCCTTCCAGATTTTTTATGCATATGTACATATTTTTAACAAAAAATGTAATATTTTACATATTATTTTTAGGCTACCTTTTAAATTTTAGTATCTATTGAGCATTTCCTATGTCAACAAATATGGGAATAAGTATTTTTTTAATGACTGCATAATTGTATGGAATTTATTTCACTAGCCCTGTATTTTGGACACATAGTTTCTAATTTTTCCTTATTATAAACAATGCTGTGCTGAACATCCATGTGTAACTCTTTGTATTTATCTAATTCATTTCTTAGGATAATTTCCTAGAATTGGAAATCCTGAGTCAAGTGTTTGCTCATTTATTAATCATTTTCGATACATATTGTCAAATTGTCTGCTAGAAGAGTTATACCAATTTATACAACTGCTAATACTGAGTGATTGTTTCCCCACCACAAACAAATCATTAGCAATCTTTCGTCGATCTTATGTTGAAATCTCATTGTTTTAAATTCAATTGATTACCAATAAAGTTGAAATCTTTTAATAGTTTTCTTTGACCGTTTGTATTTATTCCTTTTCCAAATTGCCTTTTCATAGACATTGCCATGTTATTATTGGGATACGTATTTTTTCTTCTTGTTAGTTTTAAAAGCCCTTAGTAAAGTAGGGCTTCTAATCTTTCTCCATCATAAATGTTCAAAATTTCCTCCATTTATTAGTCTTTAATTTTGACATGCAGAAGTCTACATTTTTATATAGTTATCAGTATTTTTTTTTTTTTTTTTGCGGTATGCAGGCCTCTCACTGTTGTGGCCTCTTCCGTTGCGGAGCACAGGCTCCGGACGCGCAGGCCCAGCGGCCATGGTTTACGGGCCCAGCCGCTCCGCGGCATATGGGATCTTCCCTGACCGGGGCACGAACACGTGTCCCCTGCATCGGCAGGCGGACTCTCGACCACTGCGCCACCAGGGAAGCCCCCAACTCCAAGTTTTGAGAGCAAAGAAACAAATATGCCAAGAATCTTTTATGACAGAAGCAGATAGGGCAGTACTAGCAGCAATGCCAATGATAAAATGTGGTGATGGGTCAGGCAGTGTAAGCTGGGCTCGGGGGCAGAGAGGTCTTCACCACAGGTGTCTGGTGTCATTTTCACTGAGGTGCTTGAGGCAGAGTTTGAAGCCTGGTTCTTGAAACCTGGCAAGTCTGTGATTTCCCAATATCCTTTTAATGGTTTTTGCTTTTACTTAGAGTCCTTTCTCTTCCGTGCACTTAAGAACCCTACCTGACACAGGATCTGAGTGAAATAATTGTTCCTTACCAATTTGGAATTCTACATACATTTCCGCCTTCCCCAAACACACACTTGACCTGTCTCAGACTTTGCATTTACCTTTCAGTATTCATATTACTCTGCTTTTGCAAGTTTATTGGCATTAACTCTTTCAAATGCCAATCTGAAAATGTTTTGTGAAGTTGCTAAAAGAAAATCCCTTTTATGATTTTGATGAGTTACATTAAATTTATAGATTAATTTGAGGAGGATAATACCATCCATGTTGTCTTCTTCCTCAGTAAAATGGTCTGGCTCTTGTATCAGTAAAGTTCCATCAAAGGAACAGAACTACTTTGCGTGCTAAGGAATAAGAAGTTTAGACCTGCTGTAATCGTGGGGCTCGGAGGGCAGGCGCTGCAGGCCGTTGCCTCTGAGTCTGTTTTTGAACCTGAAGCTGCAGCAAGTCGGGAGGGGAAGGTAGATGTGGATGAGAACAAGGACAGAATGGAACCTGCACTGGCCTCTCACCAAATCCAGTTTTGATGCTGTGGGTGACCTGCAGGAGAGGCTGGCACTCTTGACCTTGGGGCTGCACATGCAGGCCCAGGATTTGGAGAAGCTGAAGGAAGATATGGTGAAGGCTGAAGGAGCTGCAGGCCTAGCTGCTTGCTCATGCCAGCAAGGTGAGCTGACAGATCAGCAGCAAGACGTGCGAGCTCCATGGTGCGTCCAGCACCAACCTTTAGAGTTAAAAAATGTGGCTGCTTCACTTCTGCCTTCCAAGTCCCATGTACAGTGTCTCCTGTAGCCAGCACTACAAAGAACTATAAAAGGAAGGGGATTCTCGGAAATGTCCTTCCAACTTAGATGCGTTAACATAGCACAAGCTCTAAATAGCACAGAGCTCTAAATAGCTGATTGATAAAGTACAGTTTTGACATTTTCTTCACATGCATTACCTGTTTAGTTTATTCCTTGATATTTGAATTTTTATTGCTGTTGTGAACGTTCATTTTCCTGTATTTTCCCCTTATGATTATTGCTGGTATATTAATAATTTATCTTGAATTAGCCACCTTTTGCAACTTAAATTCTAACAATTTTCAATTTATTCTCTTGGATAGGCAGTCATTTCACTTACAAACTAATGTAATTGTTTTCTTCCTGATATGGTAATGATACATTTCTCTCTCCCTCCCTCTATCCCTTCCTTGCCTCATTACATTGATTAAAACTGCCAGAACAATATTATAATAGCTGTACTGTTTTGACTTTAAAGGTAATGTTTCTTGGTTTTCATTCATTTTGGTTTCTTATAACCTAGCAGTTCTTAATGTTTAGTGAACATAAGGATTACCTGGTATTCGCACTTGCTAAAAATGGAGATTTCCAGGAACACACGCTACATTTTACTAAATGCCATTTAATCATTTAATAGGGAATACCTGGTGGGTAACAGATACAGTGTATGATGATTTTTATTTAATTCATTCAATAAACACTTGTTGAGCATCCACTGTGTGCTAAAAGATAGTGGTGAACAGATAGACAAAGTCTGCTCTCTGAGCTTTTGTTTTCTTTCCTGAAATGTTTACAGAGCATAAACACTTGAAAAGTAAGCAAGTCTTTTGGCTCTAACAGAATTATTTGCACCACCATTTAAGCTTAGTTTCTTCGAGCTAATTAGGTCACTATTTTTCTTTTAAGCAGTTTAAAAGTGATGAATTATATATTGCATTGTGGTCAGAGAATTTGGCCTGAACATTTCCACTTTTTAGATTTTGTTGAAGTTTTTCTTGTGGATGACTAAATGTGTAATTAAATTTTATAAATGAGCCACAGACATTTGGAAATAATGTGTATTCTATGTAATATACACAGTTTTAGACCTGTATATGAAATAAAATTTGTAATTAAATTATTCAGACTATATCTTTTTTTTTTGCTACTTGACCTCATTCATGTAAGCACGATTTGACATGTAAGCATCTTCTTATCTAACTTTACTATGACTTGAATATTTTATCCCTTTTAGTCCCACTAAGTCTTTTGCCATAAATTGTGTTTGATGGTAGTATTACCACAGCTGCTTAACTTTGTTTGTGTTTTCTAGGTATGTATTTTCTCATCTCTTTATTTTCTATATTGCTAAGACTTTTTGTTTGAGATGTTTTCTTATGAACAGTAACTTGGGAGATGTTTACTTCTATTCCAATCTGTCTCCTTATAGAGAAATTTAATACATTCACATATATTATAGTATTTGTGTTTGATGTGTTTGTTTCCTTTTTTATTTTTTTGGTGGGTGGGGGTGGGAGTAAAATTTTCTTCTTCATTTTTTTTTTCTGTTTTGCTATATTGAGCAAGTTTTCTGTATTCCTCTCTTCTTCCCCTAGAAATTTAGAAGTGCTGCTCCTTATTTTTTCCCCAGAAATCATATATAAAAGTGTTATAATTTCTAAGGTAAAAATCTTAAAATTTGCAGTTGTCACGTAGGGGCCATAATTTAGTTGTTTAGAACCCTATTGTCATAGTCCTGTTCTCCCAGAGCTCTGTAATTGTTGTCCCACAATATTTGGTGTTGATGTTAATCACATTCTCTTTCTTTTGCAGATAACCATTGTTGTTGATGATGATGTTTTTTTTGGACGTGGAAACTCTTAAGGATTTTCTCTATATTTTAATTTTTTTAACGGTTTTTATTTATACATTAATTATAAACAATAGCAGTAAAAGCTTTCCGAACATTGGCAAGAAAAGCCGAAAAATTGTTGGTCTTCCTTACATTTTCTTGAAATTCTGCTAGGCACTCAAAATGAGGAGCGCTATCTGACACCTCATAGTCCCTTGCTTCATTTAGGCTCAGGGAAAACATAAATAGGCTCTCAGGATGCTTAGGGTCAATATTAGTGAATATAAATTGCAACTTACCACCATAAATTTTTCGAATTTCTAGTCCAAGTCGACCTGTATACAGGTCTGCAGATTTCTGTAGCCTTTTCAACCTCTCTTCATTAGCTTTGTTAGCAGTGGAAATAGTTTCCCTCTTCCTAGCATATTCTTCCTTAAGGTCCTGGATATCTGCAGTCAGTGCGTCCAGTTCCTGCTTTTTGTCTTTTACTTCAGCAATCAACTTCAACAAATTCTCTTTCTTTTCTTGAGTGAGCTTATTCTGCCTGCAGATCTGATTTTGATATTCCAGAAACATCTCAACCATTCGTTCTTCTTCCTTTAATTTCACAGCCAGCTTTTCTGCAAATGCTTTAATGGAATCCTTGTAGGTATCTCTTAGGCCCACCATCTGACAGGAGGTGTCACTGACAGTGCTTTTGAATTTATTCCAAAATTCATTTATGCTTTTATCGAATAGTGCCAGTTCATCCTCTACCACTTTGTAAGACAATGTGATACCAGCCAACAGCGGGTCTCCAGAATCGGATCCCGCAGCCGCGCCAACTTTCCTATTTCAAAACTCTCTTTATTTTTTGAATTTGTTTTTTCTTTCAATGCCCACCTCTTTGTCCTTTTTTTCTCCCTCAAGCTTTGGGAAAATTCTTTGAAAGTATTTTTACTCACTAATTATGTTTTTTGAAGCATACATTTTACTATGCATTGCTTCTATTGACTTTTATTTGGGCCATCAGGTTTTTTATCCCCATAATCTCTTTCTTGTTTTCAGATGCTCCTTTTACATGAAAGGCTGCTACTGTTACTGACAATAAAATGCTTTCTCTAACTTTTTAACATCTTTATTGGAGTGTAATTGACATGTAATAAACTGTACATATTTATAATGTGCGATTTGATATGTTTTGATGTGGGTATGAGACTATGAACCGTGAAACTGTTACCACAATCAAGATGATGAACGTATCTGTCCCTCCAGTTTCCTCATCCTCCTTTTTTTTTTTTTTGCGGTACGTGAGCCTCTCACCGCCGTGGCCTCTCCAGTTACGGAGTGCAGGCTCCGGACGCGCAGGCTCAGCGGCCATGGCTCACAGGCCCAGCCGCTCCGCGGCATGTGGGATCTTCCCGGACCGGGGCTAGAACCCGTGTCCCCTGCATCGGCAGGCGGACTCTCAACCACTGCGCCACCAGGGAAGCCCTTATGCTCCTTTTGAATCATTCCTGCCCCTCCAGTCTCCAGGCAACCACTGATCTGCTTTCTGTCACTTAGATTAGTTTGTATTTTCTAGAATTGTATATAAATGGAATTATACTATGTACTCTTTTAAAACAATATTTCTAAATGAAAATTTCAAACATAAAAGGAGTATAATGAACTAAAGTATATCCATTACCTAAATTTAACAATTATAACATTTTCACATACTTGCTTCAATTATTTACTTTTTAAAAATAGACCTTTTTTTTTTTATAGTAGTTTTAGGTTTATGGGAAAATGGAGCAGAGTAGAGCGTGTTCCCATATATTCCTTCTACCTCTGCACACATCTCTCCCTATTAACTTTTTGCATGAGTGTGGCACATTTGTTACAATTAATGAACCAATATTGATACATTATTATTGACTAAAGTCCATAGTTTACATTAGGGTTCATTCTTTGTGTTATACAGTTCTATGGGTTTTGACTATGTAATCTTTTTTTTTTTGGTCTGGTTTAGTGTTATTTTAAGGTTCATTCATGTTTTTGTATGATTCACGTTTTGGTTTCTTTTTATTTCTTTTTTTCCACATTTTGTTTATCCAGTTGGGTTGTTTCCAGCTTGGAGCTAATGTAAAGAAAGCTGCTATGAGCATTGATGTGCACGTCTTTGATGTGCAAGTCTTTGTGCAGATGTTTGCTCTCATTTCTCATAGGTAAATACCTAGGAATAGAATGACTGAGTCATATGGTAGGAGTATGTTCAACTTTTTCAGAAACTGGAAAGTTGTATCATTTTACATTTCCACCAGCAGTGTATGAGAGTTCTGGTTGCTCCACATCTTGTCAACATTTGGAATGGTCTGTCTTAAATTTTAGCAGTTCTAATAGTTATGTTTGGAATCTCATTGTGGTTTTAGTTTCCATTTCCCTAATCATGAATGATATTGAACATATTTCATGTGCTTCTTGACCACCTGTATATCATCGTTGTAAAGTACCTTTTCAGATCTTTCACCCAACTTTGTATCAGTCTGTTTTTCTGTTATCATGCTTTGAGAATTCTTTGCTCTGTGTACAAATCCTTTATCAAATATGAGATATGCAAATATTTTCTCCCAGTCTGTGTCTTGTCTTTTCATTCTCTTAACATTGTCTTTCAAAGAGCAGAAGTTCTTAACTTTGATGAAATTCAGTATATCAACTTTTTAAAACAGATGGAGCTTTTGATACTGACACTAAGAACTCTTTGTATAACCCAAGGACAAAAATATTCTCCTGTGTTTTCTTCCAGAAGTTTTACAGTTTTGTTTTACTTTTAGGTCTGTGATCCATTTTGAGTTAATTTTTGTATAGGGAGGAAGGTATGGATTGAGGTTCATTATTTTTGCATATGGCTATCCAGTTGTTCCAGCACCATTTGTTGAAAGGAATATCTTTGCTCCATTGACTTTCCTTCGCATGTTTGTCAAATAATCAATTGACCATTATGTGTGGATCTATTTGTGATCCCACTCTCTATTCTGTTGCATTGACATATTTGTCCATCTTCATAACGATACCACATTCTTCATTACTGTAGCTTTATAATAGACTTGAAATCAGATGGTGTAAGTCCTTCAACTTAGTTCTTTTTTAAAGGTGTTTTCCTATTCTAGGTCTTTTGCATTTCCCTATAAATTTTAGAATATATACAATGAGCTATGCATAGTTTTTATTACAGAATGGAGGTTGAATCATTCTCAATAAATCATTTAGTTATTCTTTAAGTCTCAGAACTAAAACAAAACAATACAAAAACTTCAGGTATCACACAACATTGATAACTTTAACTAGATAAATGATTTCAATATTCTATGCCAGGCAAGCACTCAGAATTATGATTGCCTTTTTATGTCAGTTAAGGTTCTTTGGTTAGAGGTAACAGAAAGGAAAAGGGGGCTTATTGGGAAAATCCTGAGGTAGCTCATGGAAGGTGAAAAGTGAGCTGCAGGAACCAGGGCAGCTCTGAGAACCTTAGAGATTGGACCTGAGGACTTAATGTCCTTATATGATTCTTTTTTCCTAGGCTGTCTCATGTAGTGGAGTCCATGGTCTGTAAGAAGAAAAAGAACTTTCCCCATCAGCTCCACTAGGGAAAATTCTGAAAGGGAGTCTGATTGGCCCAGCTGGGGTCACCTTCATAAGCAGAGTAATCACTACTAATCACTACTATAAAATTATTACTAATTAGTAATTGCTTGTTAATCACTACTATTAATAAGGGATACAGGGAATTCTAATTGGTCAGCTCCAGAGTTTGGGTATTTTGATGAGCAGTTTTCCCAAGGGAAGTGGATGCTGTTATCAGAAAAAGTATGGAAAGCAGTTGCTGGGTACACAGACGCAATGGATCCCCACTGCTGTGTAGTACACATTGCTGAAAGAAAGAACTATTTGATGACCTCAAAGTAGTAGATTAGTCAGTGGGCTTTCTTAAATTTCCCTTGATACATGCTACGATCTAAACTGTTGTTCCTACAAAGCTAATCTGTTCTCTTTGGGCCACATGGCATACTATATATAAATGTAAGAAATACCATTTCTTTTAATATGAAAGTTGCTAAGAGTATATCGTAAGTGTTCTCATCACACTCACACAAAGGTAACCATGTAAAGTCATGAATGTGTTAAGTAACCTTATTGTGGTAATCATTTCACAATACATATGTATATCAAATCATCATGTTGTGTAAGATAAACTTACACAGTGCTATGTACCATTTATATCTCAATAAAGCTGGAAAAAATAAAATGAAATTACTGATAACAGTTAAAGAAAAAAAGAAATACCAGTTTTTACAACTTGGTTTTATACTTGTAAAATTATTCTCGATATTGTTTTGGTTATATATTATAATGGCAGCCCATAATCTTCATTTTCTCTGCTTTCTATTTTAGGATGACTGGGAATGTAAACAAGAATAAGCTGTTTGTTTCCTGATGGCTTTTAGCATGACATACCATTTGTGATGGCATCTGAGACTGAGAAGACCCATGCTTTACTCCAGTCTTGTAGCACTGAATCTCTTATTTCCAGCCTTGGTCTGGGCATTTTCTGCCTAGTAGCTGACAGACTTCTTCAGTTTTCCATAATTCAACGAAATGACTGGCTTCGTGCACTCTCAGATAATTCAGTACATTGCGTGATTGGCATGTGGTCATGGGCAATAGTCATTGGAATCAAGAAGAAGACTGACATTGGAGAAATCGTCTTAGCTGGATTTTTAGCCTCTGTTATTGATATAGACCACTTTTTTCTAGCTGGATCCCTATCTTTAAAGGTAAGAAACCTATATGTTTAATTTTTCTGCTCTTTCATTTTTTTTAACATCATTTTATTTATCTTCACAGCATCATTCTACTTAGAGCTAGAGAAGATTAGCCTTATTTTGAAACAGGAAAGCCCATTCTTCCAACTTTTTTGAGCACCGAGTACTTCCCTGAGGGCACAGACATGTTGCTGACCACATTATATGGCATCACAAAGTGCCATGGAGGCACCCAGAGCAAGGGCTCACTAATTGTACCGAAGAAGTTCCATTCTGGCTTTACAGAGGATGTGTTTAGTCAAGTCTTTTTTTTTTTTTTAATTGAAGTATAGTTAATTTACAATGTTGTGTTAATTTCTGCTGTACAGCAAAGTGGTTCAGTTACATGTATATACACATTCTTTTTTTCTAATATTTTTTTCCATTATGGTTTATCATAGGATATTGAATAGAGTTCCCTGTGCTATAAATAGGATATTGTTGTTTATCCGTTACCCAAGTCTTGAAGGAAAGATTAGCTAACTGCTTTAAAGTAATGGGGGTCATTCTCAAGGCCATCCTAGTCCTTTTTGTATCAAGGTTCTTTCTTTAGGACAACACTTAAAATTTTCCCCTATTCTTCATGTTTTACAGTTAATATGAAGCGTGCCTATGTGCTCCATAACAGCTGAATAGCTTTAAGATGATTCCTAGGCCTGGGGAATGACTATAATGGATTCATTCATTCCTCAAGTCCCTCTTGAGGCCAAGGTGTGCATTTCAGCAGGCTGATCAGGACACAGTCCCTGGTGGAGAAATTGAGGAATTTCATTGAGGCTTTAGGGGTATAGCTTACACAGTGACCTATTAGTATAGCTTATACAGTGACCTATTAGTATTTAAGCCTAAAATGGCAGTTCAGATAATATTTTCTAAGTGTCAACAGATTTACCTACTGTTTGTGTAGTTATAATCTATAAACATATCAGGAAAGAAATACAAACTTGTAGAGCAAGGACTTAGCTTTGTTCACCACTGGCTAGAACACTGTCTGGCTTACCTAGTAGGTGTTCAGTAAACATGTGTTGAATGAATAAGAAATGATCTTTTGTTCTTCCCAGTATGTGTCAAGTCCCGCACCAGGTACTTCTCAGAGGTTGTCTCACTTATTTAGAAATTTAATCAGTAAGGAATCAGTAATTCCTGATTAAAGACAAATTTTAACTTTTTTTTTTTTTTGCTATAAGTAGAGGCAGCATAACATTGCTGTTTAAGATTGGAATCAGAAGACCAGAGTTTAAATCCTAGTATATGGTCTCAGCAGAGCACTTTTCTTCCTTAAGTCTCAATTTTGTCATCTCTAAAATGTGGATTGTAACGTTACTTCCCTCATAGGGTTGTTGTGAGGATTAAATGAGTATGTTAAGTGACACACCCTGGCAAATAGTTGGTAAAAAGTGTGATTTAGGAGAACTGCCAAGATGGTGGAGTAGAAAGATCCTGAGCTCACCTCCTCTCACGAGCACACCAAAATCACAACTATCTGCAGAACAACCATCAACGAAAAAGACTGGAACTTACCAGAAAAGATCCTCTACAGCTAAAGACATACAGAAGGAACCACAACGAGATGGGCAGGAGGGGCAGACTCGTGATACAATCAAATCCCATACCCCCTGGGTGGGTGAACCACAAACTGGAGAACAGTTATACTGCAGAGGTTCTCCCACAGGAGTAAGAGTTCTGAACCCCATGGCAGGCTTCCTAGCCTGGAGGTCTGGCACCAGGAAGACAAGCCCCCAGAGCATTTGGCTTTGATGCCAGCAGGGTTTAATTGCAGGAGCCTCACAAGACTGGGGGAAAGAGACTTCACGCTTAAAGGGTGCACACAAAATCTCATGTGCACTGGGACCCAGAGCAAAAACGTTAATTTGATAGGAGCCTGGGCCAAACCTACTTGCTGGTCTTGGAGAGTCTCCTGGAGAGACGGGGCAGCTATGGCGCAACCTGGAGACATAGACATTGGTGGCAGAGATATTGGGAAATATTCAAATGTGTAAATACTGCTGCTGGGGGCTGCCATCTTAGCTCATTAGTGCCAAAACCTGGCCCCACCCAACAGCCTGTAGGCGCCAATGATGCCTCAGGCCAAACAACTAACTGGGTGGGGAATAGCCCCACCCATTAGCAGAAAGTCTGCCTAAAGATTTCTGACCCAGACACACCGCTAGACATGGCCCTTCCCACCAGAGAGCCAAGACCCACCTCTAGCCACCAGTGGGCAGGCACCAGCCCTTCCCACCAGGAAGCCTATACTAGTCTCTAGACTAGCCTCACCCACCAGGGGGCACACGCCAGTAGCAGAAAAATACGGTCCTTCAGGCTGCAGACCAAGCCTGCCAACAGCAAGCCAGACCTGACCCTGAGACAAGCTGGGCCCTGCCCCTGCCCATTAGCATGCCAACGCAATCTTTGGGACACTCCACACACTATACCCAACTGTGTCAGGAACTGCCCCCCACCAGCCAGTGATTCGAAACACGCTTTGGGATCCCTGGGCCCTGCAGTCAGACCAGGAACGAGCTCTGCCTGCCAGTAGTCCAGCACTAACCCCAGGATCCAGCTTCACCTGCCAGTGGGTAGGCAATAGCCCCAGTGTCTTCAGGACCCTGACTCCGCTCAGCAGTAAGCCAACACTAGCCGCAGGGCCCCATGGAGTTCTGCAGCCAGCTGCCTCATGACCAGGCCCCACCATAGAGTTCTGCAGCCAGCTGCCTCATGACCAGGCCCCGCTAAACAGCAGCCAGCAGCATCCACACAAGACAGGGCCTGGCAACCAACTGGACTAAGAGCCAGCCAAGCCTACCAGGCCACCCACATAGCCCAACACAAAAGAAGGACCCACACAGCCCTCTTAGGGGGACCCCTAGACCATATAGCTTGGGTGATGAGAGGGGAGTGCACTGCTGGGATGCATAGGATGTCTCCTACAAAAGGCTACTTCTCCAAAGTTGAGAAATGTAACTAACCTACCACATACACAAAAATGCAAATAGCAACCTATGACAGAATGAAGCAGCAGAGGAATATGTTTCAGACGAAGGAACAAGATAAAAACCCAGAAGAACTAAGTGAAGTGGAGTAGGCTATCTACCTGAGAAAGTTCAGAGTAATGATTGTAAAGGTGATCAAAGAACTCAGGAGGAGAATGGATGCACAGAGTGAAAAGTTAGAAGTTTTTAACAAAGAGTTAGAAAATATAAAGAAAAACCAAACAGAAATGAAGGATACAATAACTGAAATGAAAAATGCACTAGAAGGGATCAATAGTAGACTAAATGATACAGAAGAATGGATCAGTGAGCTGAAAGACAGAATACTGAAAATCACTGCTGCTGAACAGAAAAAAAGAATGAAAAGAAATAAGGACAGTTTAAGAGACCTCTGGGACAACATCAAATGCACTAATATTCACATTGTAGTGGTCCTGGAAGGGGAAGAGAGAGACAAAGGGCCTGAGAAAATATTGAAGAGATAACAGCTGAAAACTTCCCTAACGTGGGAAAAGAAATAGTTACCCAAGTCCAGGAATTGCAGAGTCCCATGCAGGATTAACCCAAAGAGGAAGACACCAAGACACACTGTAATCAAAATGACAAAAATTAAAGATAAAGAGAGAATATTAAAAGTAGCAAGGGAAAAGCAACAAATAACATACATGGGAACTCCCGTAAGGCTATCAGCTGATTTTTCAGCAGAAAACTCTGCAGGCCAGAAGGGAGTGGCAGGATATATTTAAAGTGATGAAAGGGGAAAACCTACAACCAAGAACACTCCACCCAGCAAGGCTCTTGTTCAGATTTCAGGGAGAAAGCAAAAGCTTTATAGACAAGCAAAAGCTAAAAGAATTCAGCACCACCAACCCAGCTTTACAACAAATGTTAAAGGAAATTCTCTAGGCCAAAAAGGAAAGTCTGCAACTAGCAACAAGAAAATTATGAAAGGAAAAACTCATGGTAAAGGCAAACCTACAGTAAAGGTAGGAAATCATCCAAACACAAAGCTAGTAGGGAGGTTAAAAGACAAAAGTAGTAAAAATCATCTGTATCCACAATAAGCGGTTAAGAGATACACAGAACAATTAGATGTAAAATATGACATCAAAAGCAGTAATTGTGAGGGCAGGAGAGTACAAATGCAGGGTATCTAAAATGCATTTGAAATTAAGAGATCAACAACTTAAAACAATCATATATATACATACATACATATATATATATATATATATATATATGGAGAGAGAGAGAGAGAGAGAGACTCTTACAAAAACCTCATGGTAATTGCAAACCAAAAATCTCTAATAGATATACACACAAAAAGAAAAAGGAATCCAGACATAACACCAAAGATAGTCATCAAATCACAAGAGAACGAAAGAAGAAAGGGGGGAAAACACATACAAAAACAAATCCAAAACAATTAACAAAATGAGAATAAGAACATACATATAGATAATTACCGGAAATGTAAATGGACTAAATGCTCCAAACAAAAGACATAGAGTGGCTGAATGGATACGAAAATAAGACCCATATATATTCTGCCTACAAGTGACTCACTTCAGATCCAGAGACACATACAGACTGAAAGCAAGAGTATAGAAAAGGGTATTCCATGCAAATAGAAATCAAAAGAAAACCAGAATAGCAATACTTATATCAAACAAAATGGACATTAAAATAAAGACTGTTAACAGAGACGAAGAAGGACACTACACAATGATCAAGGGATGAATCCAAGAAGAAGATATAACAATTATAAATATATGCACCCAACTTAGAAGCACCTCAATATATAAGGCAAATATTAACAGCTACAAAAGGAGAAATCAACAATAACAAACTAATAGTAGGGGACTTTAACACCCCACTTACATCAATGGACAAATCGTCCAGACAGAAATCAATAAGGAAACACAAGCCTTAGATAACACGTTAGACCAAATGAACTTAATTGATATATAGAGAGCATTCCATCCGAAAGCAGCAGAATACACATTCTTTTCAAGTTGGAACATTCTCCAGGACAGATCACATGCTAGGCCACAAAACAAGCCTCGGTAAATTTAAGGAAACTGAAATCATATTAAGCATCTTTTCCAACCAAAACACTGTGAGACTAGAAATCAACTACAAGGAAAAAAAACTGCAAGAAACAACATGTGGAGGCTAAACAGTATGCTACTAAACAACAAATGAATCACTAAAGAAATAGAGGAAATCAAACAATACCTAGAAACAAATGATAACAAAAACATGATGAGCCAAAACTTATGGGATGCAGTAAAAGCAGTTCTAAGAGGGATGTTTATAGCAATATAAGCTTACCTTCAGAAACAAGAAAAATCTCATAAATAACCTAACTTTACACCTAAAGGAACTAGAGAAAGAAGGAAAAACAAAACCCAAAGTTAGTAGAAGGAAAGAAATCATAAAGATCAGAGCAGAAATCAATGAAATAGACATGAAGAAAACAATAGAAACGATCAATGAAACTAAAAGCTGGTTCTTTGAAAACGTAAACAAAATTGATAAACCTTTAGCCAGACTCATCAAGAAAAAAAGAGAGGGCCCAAATCAATAAAATTAGAAATGAAAAATGAGAAGTTACAACCGACACAACAGAAATACAAAGGATCATAAGAGACTACTATGAGGAACTATATGCAAATAAAATGGACAACCTCTAAGAGATGGACAAATTCTTGGATAGGTACAGTCTCCCAAGACTGAACCAGGAAGAAACAGAAAATATGAACAGACTAATCACCAGTACTGAAATTTAATCAGTAATTTTAAAACTCCCAACAAGGGACTTCCCTCGTGGTCCAGTGGGTAAGTCTCCACGCTCCCAATGCAGGGGACCCGGGTTCGATCTCTAGTAGGGGAACTAGATCCCACATGCATGCCACAACTAAAAGTTCGCATGCTGCAACTAAGTCTGCATGCCGCAACTAAGAGTCCGCATGCTGCAACTAAGAAGGCCACATGCCACAACTAAGAAGGCCTCATGCCACAACTAAGAAGCCCGAGCCTGCATGCCACAATTAAAAGATCCCACATGCCACAACTAAAGATCCCCCATGCTGCAGCGAAGACCCTGTGTGCCACGACTATGACCCGGCGCAGCCTAAATAAATTAATTAATAAATTAAAAAAAAAAAACTCCCAACAAACAAAAGTCCAGGATTAGTTGGCTTCACAGGTTAATTCTACCAAACAAATAGAGAAAAGTTAACACCTATCCTTCTGAAACTGTTCCAAAAAATTGCAGAGGAAAGAATACTTCCAAACTTATTCTATGAGGCCACCATCACCCTGATACCAAAACCAGACACAGATACCACACACACAAAAAAATTACAGGCCAGTATCACTGATGAACATAGATGCAAAAATCATCAACAAAATACTAGCAAACTGACTCCAACAATACATTAAAAGGACCATACACCATGATCAAGTGGATTTATCCTAGGGATGCAATGATTTTTCAGTATCCACAAATCAATCAGTGTGATACACCACATTAACAAACTGAAAAATAACCATATGATCATCTCAATAGATGCAGAATAAGCTTTTGATAAAATTCTATATATATTATTAAAAAATTCTCCAGAAAGTGGGCATAGAGGGAACATACCTCAACATAATAAAGGCCATATATGACAAACCCACAGCTAACATCATAGTCAATGCTGAAAAGCTGAAAGCATTTCCTTTAAGATCAGGAACAAGACAAGGATGTCCACTCTTGCTACTTTTATTCAACATAGTTTTGGAAATCCTAACCACAGCAATCAGAGAAGAAAAGGAAATAAAAGGAATCCAAATTGGAAAGAAGTAAAGCTGTCAGTGTTTGCAGATGACATGATACTATACATAGAAATTCCTAAACATGCCACCGGAAAACTACTAAACCTCGTCAATGAATTCAATGAACTAAACCTCGTCAATTCAGTAAAGTTGCAGGATACAAAATTAATATACAGAAATATGTTGCATTTCTATACACTAACAATGAAATATAAAAAACAGAAAAAAGAAACAATTCCATTTACCATCACATCAAAAAGAATAAAATACCTAGGAATAAACATAACTAAAGAGGCAAAAGACCTGTACTCAGAAAATTATGAGACCCTGATGAAATAAATTGAAGATGACACAAACAGATGGAAAGATATGCCATGTTCTTGGATTACAAAATCAATATTGTTAAAATGACCATACCATCCAAGGCAATCTACAGATTCAATGCAATCCCTATAAAATACCAATGGCATTTTTCACATAACTAGAACAAATAATTTTAAAATTTGTCTGGAAACACAAAAGACCCCGATTAGCCAAGAGTCTTGAGAAAGAAGAACAGAGCTGGAGGCATCAGGCTCCATGACTTCGGCCTATACTGCAAACTCCAGTAATCAAAACAGTATGGTACTGACACAAAAACAAACACATAGATCAATGGAACAGGATAGCAAGCCCAGAAATAAACCCATGCACTTATGCTCAATTAATCTACCACAAAGGAGGCAAGAATACACAATGGAGAAAAGGCAGTCTTTTCAGTAAGTGGTGCTGGGAAAACTTGACAGCTACATGTGAAAGAATGAAATTAGAACATTTTCTAACACCATATACAAAAATAAACCCAAAATGGATTAAAGACCTAAATATAAGACCAAATACTATAAAACTTATAGAGGAAACATAGGCAGAACACTCTTTGCCATTAAATCATACCAGTATTTTTTGGGATCTGTCTCCTAGAGTAGTGGAAATAAAAGCACAGATAAACAAATTGGACCTAATTAAACTTAAAAACTTTCATACAGCAAAGGAAATTATAAACAAAATGAAAAAACAACCTATGGAATAAGAGAAAATATTTGCAAACGATGCAACTGACAAGGGATTAATTTCGAAAGTGTACCAATAGCTCATATAGCTCAATATCAAAAAAACAAAAAACCCAATCAAAAAATGAGCAGAAGAACTGAATAGGCACTTTTCCAAAGAGGAAATGCAGATGGCCAACAGGCACATGAAAAGATGCTCAACATTGCTAACCATCAGGGAAATGCAAATCAAAACCACAGTGAGATATCACCTCACACCTGTTAGAATGAATATCATGAAAAAGATTACGAATAACAAATGTTGGTGATGATGTGGAGAAAAGGGAACGCTCATATGCTGTTGGTAAGAATGTAAATTGTGTAGCCACTATGGAGAACAGTATGAAGGTTCCATTAAAAGCTAAAAATAGAGCTACCACATGATCCTGCAATCCCACTCCTGGGCATATATCCAGAAAAGATGAAAACTCTAATTTGAAAAGATATATGCACCTCAGTGTTCATAGTAGCAGTATTTACAATAGCCAAGACGTGGAAGCAACCTAAATGTCCATCGACAGAAGAATGGGTAAAGAAGATGCAGTGTATGTATATGTGTGTGTGTGTGTGTGTGTGTGTGTGTGTGTATAGATAGATAGATAGATAGATAGATAGATAGATACACACACAATGGAATATGTCATTTGCAGCAGTATGGATGGACCTAGAGATTATCATACTAAGTGAAGTCAGACAGAGAAAGGCAAATATGTGACATCACTTATATGTGAAATCTTAAGAAAACGATATGATCTTATTTACAAAACAGAAATTGACTCACAGACATAGAAAACCAACTTATGGTTATCAAAGGGGAAAGGTGGGGGAGGAAGGGATAAATTAGGAGTTTGGGATTAACAGATACACACTACTATATAGAAAATATTGAATAGATAGACAACAAAGACCTACTGTAGAGCAAAGGGAACTATACTCACTATCTTGTAATAACCTATAATGGAAAATAATCTGAAAATGAATAAATATATGTGTATAACTGAAGCACTTTCCTGTATACCTGAAGCTAACACAACATTGTAAATCAACTGTACTTCAATTAGAAACAAAAACAAAAAAGGAAAAGTGTAATTTATAAATGCATTCATCTAGAATTTAAGTATTTCTACTGTAATTCTTAAAAAACATTTAGGCTGTATACTGTATTTATTCCCTAATTCATTGTTAAGCAGTAATGTTAAGAATATGAGTCATAGAGTCAGGCAGATCCAGTATCAGATTCCAACTCTGCCACTTGATAACTGCACACTGTGGGGAAGTTACTTAGTCTCTCTAAGTCCCAGTTTCCTCCTCTATAAAATAATCCCTAACTCATAGGGCTATTTCTAGGATTAAATGAGATACTGTACATAAAGTATAGCATAGTGCATGTATTGATCCTTATATTTTCTTTTAACATCTTTACTGGAGTATAATTGCTTTACAATGTTGTGTTAGTTTCTGTTGTATTACAAAATGAATCAGCTATATGTATACACATACCCCTCTTGCGTCTCCCTCCCACCCTCCCTATCCCACCCCTCTAGGTGGTCACAAAGCACTGTGCTGATCTCCCTGTGCTATGCAGCTGCTTCCCACTAGCTATCTATTTTACATTTCATAGTGTATATATGTCAATGCCACTCTCTCACTTCGTCCCAGCTTACTATTCCCTGTCCCCGTGTCCTCAAGTCCATTCTCTATGTCTGCATCTTTATTCCTGTCCTGCCCCAGGGTTCTTCAGAACTTTTTTTTTTAGATTCAAAATATATGTGTTAGCATACGGTATTTGTTTTTCTCTTTCTGACTTACCTCACTCTGTATGACAGACTCTAGGTCCATCCACCCCACTACAAATAACTGAATTTCATTTCTTTTTATGGTTGAGTAATATTCCATTGTATATATACGCCACATCTTCTTTATCCATTCATCTGTTGATGGACACTTAGCTTGCTTCCATGTCCTGGCGATTGTAAATAGTGCTGCAATGAACATTGTGGTACTGTCTCTTTTTGAATTATGGTTTTCTCAGGGTATATGCCCAGTAGTGGGATTGCTGGGTCATATGGTAGTTCTATTTTTAGTTTTTAAAGGAACCTCCATACTGTTCTCCATAGTGACTGTATCAATTTACATTCCCACCAACAGTGCAAGAGGGTTCCCTTTTCTCCACACCCTCTCCAGCATTTATTTTTTGTAGATTTTCTGATGATGGCCATTCTGATTTGTGTGAAGTGATACCTCATTGTAGTTTTGATTTGCATTTCTCTAATAATTAGTGCTGTTGAGCAGCTTTTCATGTGCTTCTTGGCCATCTGTGTGTCTTCTTTGGAGAAATGTCTATTTAGGTCTTCTGCCCATTTTTGATTGGTTTTTTTTTTTTAATATTGAGCTGCATGAGCTGTTGATATATTTTGGAGATTAATCCTTTGTCCGTTGATTCGTTTGCAAATATTTTCTCCCATCTGAGGGTTGTCTTTTTCCCTTCTTTGTAGTTTCCTTTGCTTTGCAAAAGCTTTTAAGTTTCATTAGGTCCCATTTGTTTTTATTTCCATTACTCTAGGACGTGGATAAAAAAAGATCCTGCTGTGATTTATGTCAAAGAGTGTTCTCCCTATGTTTTCCTCAAAGAGTTTCATAGTGTCCAGTCTTACATTTAGGTCTCTAATCCATTTTGAGTTTATTTTTGTGGGTGGTGTTAGGGAGTGTCCTAATTTCATTTTTTTACATGTAGCTGTCCAGTTTTCCCAGCACCACTTATTGAAGAGACTGTCTTTTCTCCATTGTATATCCTTGTCTCCTTTGTCATAGATTAGTTGACCATAGGTGCGTGGGTTTATCTCTGGGCTTTCTATCCTGTTCCATTGATCTATATTTCTGTTTTTGTGCCAGTACCATACTGTCTTGATTACTGTAGCTTTGTAATATAGTCTGAAGTCAGGGAGTCTGATTCCTCCAGCTCTGTTTTTCTTTCCTCAAGACTGCTTTGGCTATTCGGGGTCTGTTGTGTCTCCAAACAAATTTTAAGATTTTTTGTTCTAGATCTGTAAAATATGCCATTGGTAACTTGATAGGGATTGCATTGGATCTGTACATTGCTTTGGGTAGTATAGTCATTTTCACAATATTGATTCTTCCAATCCAAGAACATGGTATGTCTCTCCATCTGTTTTTGTCACCTTTAATTTCTTTCATCAGTGTCTTATAGTTTTCTGAGTACAGGTCTTTTACCTCCTTAGGTAGGTTTATTCCTAGGTATTTTATTCTTTTTGTTACAATGGTGAATGGGATTGTTTCCTTAATTTCTCTTTCTGATCCTTCGTTGTTAGTGTACAGGAATGCAAGAGATTTCTGTGCATTAATTTTGTAGCCTGCAACTTTACCAGATTCATTGATTAGCTCTAGTAGTTTTCTGGTGACATCTTTAGGATTCTCTATGTATAGTATCATGTCATCTGCAAACAGTGACAGTTTTACTTCTTCTTTTGCAATTTGTATTCCTTTTATTCCTTTTTCTTCGCTGATTGCCGTGGCTAGGACTTCCAAAACTATGTTGAATAATAGTGGCAAGAGTGGACATCCTTGTCTTGTTCCTGATCTTAGAGGAAATGCTTTCAGTTTTTCGCCATTGAGAATGATGTTTGCTGTGCGTTTGTCATATGTGGCCTTTATTATGTTGAGGTAGGTTCCCTCTATGCCCACTTTCTGGAGGGTTTTTATCATAAATCGGTGTTGAATTTTATCAAAAGCTTTTCCTGCATCTATTGAGATGATCATATGCTTTTTATCCTTCAGTTTGTTAATATGGTGTATCACATTGATTGATTTGCGTATATTGAAGAATCCTTGCATTCCTGGGATAAACCCTACTTGATCATAGTGTATGATCCTTTTAATGTGTTGTTGGATTCTGTTTGCTAGTATTCTGTTGAGGATTTTTGCATCTATATTCATCAGTGATATTGGTCTGTAATTTTCATTTTCTTTTTTTTTTTTTTTTTTTTTGGTGGTACGCGGGCCTCTCACTGTTGTGGCCTCTCCCGTTGTGGAGCACAGGTTCCGGGCGTGCAGGGTCAGCAGTCATGGCTCATGTGCCTACCCGCTCTGCGGCATGTGGGATCTTCCCGGACCAGGGCATGAACCCGTGTCCCCTGCATCGACAGGTGGACTCTCAACCACTGCGCCACCAGGGAAGCCCTGTAATTTTCTTTTTTTGTAGTATCTTTTTCTGGTTTTGATATCAGGGTGATGATGGCCTCATAGAATGAGTTTGGGAGTGTTCCTTTCTCTGCAAGTTTTTGGAAGGTTTGAGAAGGATGGGTGTTAGCTCTTCTCTAAATGTTTGATAGAATTCACCTGTGAAGCCATCTGGTCCTGGACTGTTGTTTGTTGGAAGGTTTTTAATCATGGTTTCAATTTCATTACTTGTGATTGATCTGTTCATATTTTCTGTTTTTTCCTGGTTCAGTCTTAGAAGGTTTTACCTTTCTAAGGATTTGTCCATTTCTTCCAGGTTGTCCATTTTATTGGCATAGAGTTGCTTGTAGTAGTCTCTTATGCTGCTTTGTATTTCTGCAGTGTCTGTTGTAACTTCTCCTCTTTCATTTCTAATTTTATTGATTTGAGTCCTCTCCCTCTTTTTCTTGATGAGTCTGGGTAAAGGTTTATCAATTTTGTTTATCTTCTCAAAGAACCACCTTTTAGTTTTATTTATCTTTGGTATTGTTTTCTTTGTTTCTATTTCATTTCTTTATTTATTTATGGTCGTGTTGGGTCTTCGTTGCTGTGCAGGCTTTCTCTAGTTGTGGTGAACGGGAGCTGCTCTTCATTGTGGTCTGCGGGCTTCTCATTGTTGTGGCTTCTCTTGTTTCAGAGCACAGGCTCTAGGCATGCAGGCTTCAGTAGTCCTGGCACGTGGGCTCAGTACTTGTGGCTTGTGGGCTCTAGAGCTCAGGCTCCATCGTTGTGGCACCTGGGCTTAGTTGCTCCATGGCATGTGGGATCTTCCTGGGCCAGGGCTTGAACCCATGTACCCTGCCTTGGCAGGCAGATTCTTGACCACTGCGCCACCAGGTAAGCCCTTTTTCATTTATTTCTGCTCTGATCTTTATGATTTCTTTCCTTCTACTAACTTTGGGTTTTGCTTGTTCTTCTTTCTCTAGTTCCTTTAGGTGTAAGTTTAGATTGTTTAGCTGAGATTTTTCTTGTTTCTTGAGGTAGGCTTGTATTGCTATAAACTTACCTCTTAGAACTGCTTTTGCTGCACCCCATAGGTTTTGGATCATCGTGTTTTCATTGTCATTTGTCTCTAGGTATTTTTTTATTTCCTCTTTGATTTCTTCAGTGATCTCTTGGTTATTTAGTAACGTATTGTTTAGCCTCCATATGTTTTTGTTTTTTACGTTTTTTCCCCTGTAATTGATTTCTAATCTCATAGCACTGTGGTCAGAAAGACGCTTGATATGATTTCAATTTTCTTAAATATACTGAGGCTTGATTTGTGACCCAAGATGTGATCTATCCTGGAGAATGTTCCGTGTGCACTTGAGAAGTGTAATCTGCTGTTTTTGGATGGAATGTCCTATAAATATCAATTAAATGTATCTGGTCAATTGTTTCATTTAAAGCTTGTGTTTCCTTATTAATTTTCTGTCTGGATGATCTGTCCATTGATGTAAGTTAGATGTTGAAGTCCCCCACTATTATTGTGTTACTGTCGATTTCCTCTTTTATAGCTGTTAGTAGTTGCCTTATGTGTTGAGGTGATCCTATGTTGGGTGCATACATATTTATAATTGTTATATCTTCTTCTTGGATTGATCCCTTGATCATATGTAGTGTCCTTCCTTGTCTCTTGTAATATCCTTTATTTTAAAGTCTATTTTGTCTGATATGAGTATTGCTACTCCAGGTTTCTTTTGATTTCTATTTGCATGGAATATCTTTTTCCATCCCCTCACTTTCAGTTTGTATGTGTCCCTAGGTCTGAAGTGGGCCTCTTTTAGACAGCATATATATAGATCTTGTTTTTGTATCCATTCAGTGAGCCTGTGTCTTTTGGTTGGAGAATTTAATCCATTTATGTTTAATGTAATTATCGATATGTATGTTCCTTTTACCATTTTCTTAATTGTCATGGGTTTGTTTTTGTAGGTCCTTTTCTTATCTTGTGTTTCCCACTTAGAGAAGTTCCTTTAGCATTTGTTGTAGAGCTGGTTTGGTGGTGCTGAATTCTCTTAGCTCTTGCTTGTCTGTAAAGATTTTGATTTCTCTGTCAAATCTGAATGAGATCCTTGCCAGTTAGAGTAATCTTGGTTGTAGGTTCTTCCCTTTTATCACTTTAAATATATTGTGCCACTCCCTTCTGGCTTGTAGAGTTTCTGCTGAGAAATCAGCTGTTAACCTTATGGGAGTTCCCTTGTATGTTTTTTGTCATTTTTCCCTTGTTGCTTTTAATAATTTTTCTTTAATTTTTGTCAGTTTGATTACTGTGTGTCTCGGCATGTTTCTCCTTGGGTTTATATTGCCTGGGACTCTCTGTGCTTCCTGGACTTGGGTGGCTATTTCCTTTCCCATGTTAGTGAAGTTTTCGACAATAATCTCTTCAAATATTTTCTTGGGTCCTTTCTCTCTCTCTCTTCTCCTTCTGGGACCCCTAAAATGTGAATATTGTTGCATTTAATGTTGTCCCAGAGGTCTCTTAGGCTGTCTTCATTTCTTTTCATTCTTATTTTCTTTATTCTGTTCCACGGCAGTGAATTCTACCATTCTGTCCTCCAGGTCACTTATCCATTCTTCTCCCTCAGTTATGCTGCTATTGATTCCTTCTAGTGTATCTTTCACTTCAGTTATTGCATTGTTCATCTCTGTTTGTTTTTAATTCTTCTAGGTGTTTATTCTTTAATTCTTCTAGGTCTTTGTTAAACAGTTCTTGCATCCTCTCAATCTTTGCCTCCATTGTTTTTCCGAGGTCCTGGATTATCTTCAGTGTCATTATTCTGAATTCTTTTTCTGGGAGGTTGCCTATCTCCACATCATTTAGTTGTTTTTCTGAGTTTCATCTTGTTCCTTCATCTGGTACATAGTCCTCTCCCTTTTCATTTTGTCTATCTTTCTGTGAATGTGGTTTTCCTTCCACAGGCTGCAGAATTGTAGTTCTCCTTGCTTCTGCTGTCTGCCCTCTGATGGATGATGCTATCTAAGAGGCTTGTGCAAGCTTCCTGATGGGAGGGACTGGTGGTGGGTCGCTACTTCTATTTTTAAGATATCTATTTTTACTTGTATAATTTTATGATATGTCTTTGTTTTATTATTTATCTATGAATGAAAAATTTGCATGAATATTTTAGAAATTAGGCAAGCAACAGAAACTTCTTGTTTCTTCCTTAGCAACTATTAATATAAATAGACTTCACAAATGAAATTGTGAATAGTCAGTATCCCTCCACACATCCAGAGCACAACTGCTAATCATCTCAACATGAGGCTATTGCTCTCCACCAAGTACTGATTACTGTAGCCCATCCTGCCCCCCATCCCACGCTGCTATTGAGGAGCATGATATATTGTGGGTATATAACTTAAAAACAAAGGTGGAGGCTAAAATGGCATAATACAGAAATGTTATGTGTTCTGACAAAGTAAAAATAAAACAACTAAAAATGTGGAGGAGTAGGGAGAGGGAATTAGGAATGTAGAATAAATAAACTCTTTGATGTTCAGCGGGTAGGTGGGGATTAAAGAATACTGGTTTAAGGAGTGGCTTTACAAGATACCCAGTTTAAGGTTGGTCTGATTTGACAGTGTTGCAAGGTACAGTCTCTTTAATGGATGATTTTTTTGTTAATGTGGTGGGAAGGTTGTGTCCTTTATTTTTTAAAAAATAGGAACCTGACTTTTGCCTTTACTACTTCTTTTTTCCCTTTACCACCCGAGTCTCCAAAGGCTACCTCTCCCTTCCTTTGTACCATCTTCTCCTGGAAAACTAATGCTTTTCAGAGCCTTGAATCGTGCCCACTTTTAAGTCCTTTCTGTGTAGTTAGTGCTCTTATGTACGAGGACCCCACACTTGGGTTGAACTTTCTCTTTCTAGTGGTAACTTTAGATCAATCTTAGATTTCCCCTTATCTTTCTTCAATGCAGTTTTTTTTGGCTTGAGTGGGGAGTGTGAGAGAGTGCTCACTAACTTGGTGTTTAATACTTTAGAGTAATTGAAGTTTGGGCATTCTCTGACTTCTGGCTATGCTAAGTGGGGCTTGGTATAGTTTTATTTGTCATTGTTCTGTAGCGTTTTTGAAGATGTGTGGGGAGATTCCAAATCAGGCAATCTTCTCTATCTTCAGCTTTATTTTTATTAGAAATTATCTAGTTGGAAATTAGCCTTTAGAATGTGTGAGAATGAAACCTTACTCATGGATCATTCAGGTGTTAAGCCTGAAATTTTCATTTGTTTAGATATTGATTACATTTTTACAATGGTTTAGAAATGCTATTGGTTTATTTAACTCAACTTTCAAATACTTGTTTAAAATAATATACTGCCTCTAAATGTTGTTATAAATAAATTCTGAAAGTATTCAAGGCTAATATAAAAGGTTACAACAAAAATACTCATCTTTTATGCATATATTAATTGAAGAATGGGGTGGGGGAGGGACAAGATAGGGGAAGGAGATTAAGAGGTACAGACTATTAGGTATAAAATAATTAAGATACAAGGATGTAATTTACAGCACAGGGAATATAACCAGTATTTTATAATAACGTTAAATGGAGTATAATCAATAAAAATATATGTTGTACACCTGAAACTAATAAAACATTATATATCAACTATACTTCAATTTTAAAAAGTTTAATTGAAGAATATTTTATTCAGTTGTGAGATTTTTTCAATACTCTTAGAGGTCCCAGACAATTTTTTTAAAGTCCAAGTTTACACTAACCATATATTTAGGATATAAACTGTTTGTATTGTGACTTTTCTAAGTAAATAATAGGAAGCTTTTAAAAATTAATCACATGTTCCTGAGATCGTGATTTCATTTTTAGTGCAAAGTGTTTTTGGAGGAGGTGGCATAGAAAACGTTTCCTTTGCATTTCCAATAGCCTGCAGGAAAACAGATGGTTACAATATTAGGAAGCAGCTATAAAATTTTGTTTGCCAAGAAGGAAATGATACTAGCTACCGCTTTCCCTGTGCAGGCTGCTATTACTCTTCCACGAAGACCTTTCCTTCACTGTTCTACTGTGATACCCGCTGTGGTTCTGACCCTGAAGTTTACGATGCACCTTTTCAAGCTCAAAGATTCATGGTGCTGTCTTCCCTGGATGTTATTTATATCCTGGACCTCACACCATATTCGAGATGCAATTCGCCATGGCTTGTGGATATGCCCATTTGGAGAAACTTCTCCTTTGCCATTTTGGCTTTATGTAATAATCACATCATCTTTACCTCACATCTGTTCATTTGTTATGTATTTCACAGGGACGAGCCAAGTGATGTCTTCAAAACATGGAAATTATATTGATGTCTGAGATAACCATATGGCAGTCTTAAAGAACCAATGGTTGAGATAATGACAGCCAACATTAAAGTGAATTTTAAAAACATGTTAGGTACTTATATTAATTATAAGATGTATAATGAATGCTAACATTTCTTTATTTCATATATTTTGATCCTGACTGAAGTTTAATTTGCCAAGTGCTTTAGTGAGTTGTGATTACTGGCAGAAACTGCTTTTGTGCACTTATGTTATAATATTCTTAAAAGACAGTAACATTAGACCTAGGTTATTGTTTCAGAAATAACTTTAGGAAATAATTATTATAATATGTTGACTGTAGTAACATTCTACCAAAGTAGTATTTTTTCATTATCTTTGCCCTCAAATCTCATGTGTTGGAGTTTTAACTGTTTTGAAAAACATAACTAAATTTAACAAAATATTTGTTTAAAATTAACATTAACAAAATATTGATACTTGACTCATAACCATAAAATCCACAAAAAAGGACCTAACGAATAATGTCATTTCAAATGTAAACTCCTGAATGTGCCATTAAAATTGTTTTAGTTGCTATCAATTTGTTTACATACTATTCTAAAATATTATACCAGTTAAATCATTTTTTTAAAATTTGCCTGATACTAAGAGACAAAACAATTTTTTTTCAAAAAAGTAGTTTTAGGAAATTGACTTTTTCCTTTGTTCTTTCAGGTTATCTTCTGTTAAAAATGATTAACCTTTATTAGAGAAGGAAAATTGAGTTGCTGTAAGTTTTACATTTGCACAGTAATATACTTTGACATAACAATCAGTGCCCCAAAGGCACCTGTTTTTTGGTAGCATTTGTACCAGCTGCTGTCTTCAGATTTTCTTACACATTGTGTTTGTAATGCTGGTGACTGTGTGCCTTAATCTCTGAGAAGTGATGAAACAGTGCCTTATCCAAAGCAGATTTTTCTCATTAAGTTAAACAGAGTTCTGTAAATTGTTATAAAGGGTCAGCCTCTTTACTTTTTGTTGTTAAGCAATTGGTTGCAATCTGTTATATTTTATAATTTATTAGCTCTTACAATGTATTATTGTCTTTTGAGAGCAATTATTGTCAATTTAGTTGGTTTAATAGTAAACATTATATAGTGGGGGTAAATTTGATTAAGGTAGAGATTTTTAAAAAGCATATGATTTTAGAAATCCCTGGAAATAAAGCATATGTGTTGTGTAACTCTTTCTGACTAAATCACAAAACTCTCCCTTTTTTAATTTCTCCATATTAAACAAATGAATATCATAAAAATATAAGGCCTTATTTAAGAATGTCACATTGACATTTTGGGGGTTGTCCTAACTTTATTAGAATGGGAACTCACTTTGACCATGAGTCCTTGCTTAAACAATAACTGAAAATTTTAAGTGTGGGTTTATCTTTATCTTTGTTCCTACCTCATCAGAAATGTTCCTTGTCCTCTAAGTGGTCTCTGAAAGCTGCAGTTGTAACCTCTAGAGATATAGTAAGCAACTTCCCATGCCGCCATTTTGTCCCCTTTCTTAGAGAAAGAGTTTGCTTCAGTACAACTTATGTTGAAAGTTGGATTGTATCTTCTTTGCACGGGTGTGTTTTCTCCATTCTCCAGACGTCCTCCTTTCACTTAGTGTTCTCTCTTGGCTGTTTCACTGATCTGACCTCCCGATCTACTGTTTTCTTGAGCCATGTTCATTATGCTGGCTACTCAGGAGAACTTCCACCACTGAACTATTTTCTACTCATCCCAAGCCTACTTTCTTTTAGTGGTGGGCTAAGAACCTCAGTTGTGTATGGTTAAAACTCCCATTTATCCACACCTCCTTTCTTTAACTTAGACCTCTCTTCTCCCAGGCAGCCACCCTCTTTCTCCCAATCAGACACATACTTCTTGGCTCCTTTCTCTTTTGGCTGGTGGAACAATTACTTTGTTTTTCCCATTTTTCCCAACTGAAGGGTAGAGGAATAGGGGCTATTCTGGTACTTGCTCACTGTCACAGCTAAACCATTTATCCAACACAATTCTGTCTTCTTCCTTTGATATCTCATTATTCGTTCCAAACCCTCTTCACCCTCACATGCTACCCTCTAAGACTCAGTTTCACCTTCTTTGATGATATGAGCAACTGGATCACTTTTTTCCCTTTTATTCTAACCCTTGATTTTATCCTCAGTCATCAGATGACTCACCTGAAATCGGGACTTCAGTATCCCCTCTTCTTCTGTACCACTAACTCTCGTCACATCATATCAGCCATCCACCAGCACAGTAGGCCTCTGTACCTCCTTTTTAGGTGACACTGCTCATCTAGGAGAGCTCCAACTTCGTCTCCTTTTTCTAAACCAGTAGTTCTCAAACTGACATACATCAGAATCACCTATAAGGCTTGTTAAAACGGGGATTGCTTGAGGCCCACCCCAGAATTTTGACTTGGTACGTCCTGAGGATTTGCATTTCCAGCAAGGTCCCAATTGATATTGATGCTGCTGTTCAGGAACCATCCTTTAAGAGCCACTGCTCTAGACACATCCTGTTTAACTTCCTTTTTCTCCCCTCCCTTCTCTTCATTGAGCCAACTCTTTGCCTTACTGATATGTTTAATTTTTCTTAACCTTCCTTTGTCAGCAGGTCCACCAGCCCGCTTCTGGGTACATTTAATTCTGTCCTGGCTCCACATATGCAGTGTGTAAGTTACTATGTCAATCCCCTAATACCCCAGACTTTCTTGTGTGCTATCCAATTAGCCAACCCAGAATAACCCACAGCCTGCTTTCCCCAGTTCTCCTTTAGATTACATGTCTTTAAAGTAGTTATGGATCCATGCTGACTTGGCCTACTACAATTCATACTATCTAACTTTGGCTGGGTACTTAATAATACTTTGCTCGCTGCCAAACAACTTTTTCCCAAATATTGTACTAGACAAGCCGAGCCTCAGAATATCTGCCCACGTTAGATCCAGCCACAAGCCAGGAAGTGCACAGCATTTCACTGATCTGAGAAACTCTTGTTAATAATCCATCTCCACAGTTACTTTGCACTTTGCGTAAATCCACAGCATTGCCACATGCGTCCCTTGGCATTTCTTTACTTCCCAGGGATCATGATAATAATCAAAGGGTTTCTGAAGCATATTACCCTTTTGACTGATCTTGCAAGGAGTTATTTGGCTTATATACCCAGCAGCGCTAATTAACGCTGCTTCAAGGTTTGGGCAGCCTTCCAATTCCGTCTGCCCCATGATGGCCTGAAAAGGAGGGGAATGTCAGATTAGGGCTCTAACACTCTGATATTCCTCAAATACCTGTGTGAGCTCGCAAAGAAAGCACCCAACTGAATTCACACATCCTTACTCATTCAATATTCATTTGATTTAATTTAAGCACTGTCCAGGTTCTCAGATTAGCAATATTGATACCATGCACGTAAAGTGGAAGTCAGAGAAAATTTTCCATAAATGTCTGGGTGATGTTAAATAAAGTGTAAAAATGTGGTATAGTGGTTACATAACAGACCGCATACAGGGGTGGCATATCTAAATGACAGTGGTCATAACCTCGCTACCCTGAGCTATTTCACGCAATCGCAGGGAGTAACTGGAGCTTTTTGAAGTTTCATAAGAGATCCTATCAGGACCACAATGTATGCGGCAGAGGCCCTGCTCTTGGAAAGCCATGTGTAAATACCATACTTCCCTCTTCCTGGAGCTCTGTGGCTGTCTGCCCAGAGTCAATAACAATAGTCTCTCAGTGTTAGGCCTGTTCCATGGCCAGCAAAGACTGTGTCGTTTCTCTAGATTCTAAACTGATTGGCACAAGGCTGCCTTTGGTCAATCTGGACTCACAAAATGTTGTACGAGCCCCAGGCCAATCTTTCTGGAAAGGGCTCTGCCATTTCTAAGGTGTGAAACCCAGAGCAAATCACTCCGCAAGCCCTCTGCTCCCACCTCGACATATCAACCCAAGTGAGATGGGATTAGATAACTCCCACAAGATCTCTAAAGGATAAGAACACTACAGAAGAGTGAGAAGAAATTATGGACAAGAGATGGGAAGCCTGCCTATTTGGCCTGCTTACGATGTGTGTAGCCTGCATTACTCTTCTCTTGATGCTGTAACAAATTACTGTAACTCAGTGGTTTGAAACAAATGTATTATCTTACTGTTGTGTATGTCAGAAATCCCACACAGGTCTCACTGGGCTAAAATCAAGACATCAGCAGGGATGCCTTCCACCTGGAGGCTCTAGGGGAGGCTCAGCTTCCTTGCCTCTTTCAGCTTCTAGTTGCCGCCTGCACTCCTTGGCTCGTGGTGCCCTTATTCCATCTGCAATGGCAGGTCAGCTTCCTTTTCACATTGCATCTTTCTGATCCTCCATCCATAGTCATGTCTCCCTCTGATCACAGCTGGGGAAGAGTCTCTGCTCTAAGGGCCCATGTGATTAGATTGGGTCCATCTGAATAATACAGGATAAACGTCTCATCTCAAGGTTCTTAATCACATTTGCAAAGCCTCTTTTGCTGTGTAAGGTAACATTCACAGGTTCCGGGGATTAGGATGTAGACAGCTTTGGGGCCATTTATTCCACTTACTCTTTGATTCTAGCCCTGGTGTCTTTGAACAGGTCATTTGTCTTCTTTTAAGCCAATCAGGAATAAGCCAGGTACTTTCCAAGACTCCCTTCCTGCTCTTTCTATAACCTTCATCTCCTTGTCCTAGTAATGGGCAACCTCAGTTTCTGGGGAAATGACCTCCAACTTGTCAGAGTTAAGTTTAACCTTGGGATAATAATGTCCTTTTCTCCCCTGCTATTAACACTTTTGGTTGTTACTTCTCTTTATTTTTTCCATGTGGAACTACTGAATCTTCATACATACCCTTTCTCTATTTTCCGTGGGGGGGAAAAAAAATTTTAATTCATAAAATTCTTAGCCAGTAAAACACTCAGCATTCCTTTGGGTGAAAATGAACACAATACCTACCCTCACATAACACCGGTTCAGTCAGCTCTGAAACAAATGTTTAATGTATTCCTGCTGTGTTGCAGGCTTTCAATTAAAAACTAATGTTCTAATGGTGAAAATGACAATCTCTACATTAAAAGAACAGCTAGGCTAGTAGTGGGGACATACAAGAGACAGCACATCTCAGTACAGCGTGTTAAGTGCTGCAATAAGCAAGCGCAGGGCCTCTGAGGTCCCACTATGGAAGAAAGGGGAGTTCCCTGAAACTAAAAGAAAAGCAGGAGAGCTCCAGTGAAGGTGAGAGTGAGGTGATGGGAGGTGGGTGGGAAGATCCCCACAGGCAGAGGGAACAGTGTTTACAGAAGCCTGGCGAGACTCCAGATTGTAGGTAATTCAGCATTGCTGGAGCAGGGTGTTTGAAGTGGGAGAGTGGTGAGGGTTGATGGCAGTCAGCTGACCATGACTAGGGCCTGGAAAACCTTGTTTACCTGTTAAGAAGTTGGGAATTTATGCTGAGGGCAATGTGGAAGCATTGAAAGGTTTAAGCCTGAGGTTGGCATGATCAGGTTTGCCTTTTTTCCTGGAGACTCTAATTGGGAGCTCAATCCAAGGGCTCCTGCGTTTTAACTGCCGTCACGTAATCAGGCGGCCTTCCCATGAAGAACTTTGGAGGTTAGAGGCACAACAGCAATAAGAAGCCTATGTTCGGGCTTCCCTGGTGGCACAGTAGTTGAGAATCTGCCTGCTAATGCAGGGGACACGGGTTCGAGCCCTGGTCTGGGAAGATCCCACATGCCGCGGAGCAACTGGGCCCGTGAGCCACAACTACTGAGCCTGCGCGTCTGGAGCCTGTGCTCCGCAACGAGAGAGGCCGCGACAGTGAGAGGCCCGCGCACCACGATGAAGAGTGGCCCCCGCTCGCCGCAACTAGAGAAAGCCCTCGCACAGAAACGAAGAGCCAACACAGCCAAAAATAAATAAAATAAATAAAATAAATTGAAAGAAGGCTCAACATTTAAAAAAAAAAAAAGAAGCCTATGTTCTCGGTGCCACTTGCCTCTGAATCTGGCTACTCATAATCTAAGAATAAAACACTAGAAATACTATGTAAGCAAAATCACCCCTACCTTAAGCAAACCAGGGATGTGGTCCCTCTCCCGCTGATTGCAGCTGTTTGGTTCGGGTCTGGCCCCTTTACATGGAGCACTGGACTCTCTGCGGTGCCTGGAATGAACCGTGCTCCACAACACCTTTGTGCACATGCTGGACTGGAAGCCATTTCCTTCCCCGCTCAGGCGTCAGGGTAGCTCTTACTCTCCCTTCAAGACTCACCACAAGTGTGTCCTATCAGTAAATCATTTAAATCCTCTCAATTCAGCCTCCAAGGTTGAGCTAGGGTTCCACTTCAGTAAAGTGTTCTGCCTCCCTCTGTTTTGTGGCTATCACACTACGATGCAGGCTAAATGCTTTCCTGGTCCTACTACTCCCCGTCACCACCACCACTACAAAGTCCAGAGGAGAAGTCTTGTAACTAGGACTCTGGATGTGCACCCTTTGTTACCAATGCAGGATGCTTGGCAAGGCGAATGCTATCTTAGTATAGCAGCCCCAGGATATTAATTAACAAGAAACCAGTTCAGAGATATGTGAATGAAAGTGTTAGGACTTTCTCATCTCACCAGGGGTTCGCATGGGAATTAATCTTGGGGTGTTGAACCAACCCTAACCCTGCACAGCTTCTCCCCCACACCCATCTTTGCTGGGCAGCAGTAACTGGGCAGAGGAGGAAAGGACGGGGATGCAAAATCTGCAAGTCTCAAAGCACTGGTGAGGACAGAGACTGGATTATTTCCATAGGGAGGCGCCGGCGCCTGTGCGGAGGACCGTGAAATGGCAGAGCGCTGAGGGGAGAGGGCTGCTGGGAGGGAAACGGAGCACTGAGGTGGGAAATGAGGATGCCCTCTGAAGGCCCAGGGAGAAGGCCCTGAAGGAGGCCCAGGTGATAAGCCTTGCCCCTGAGAAGGAATGGCTCAAACAATGTGTTCCCTGCGGAGAAAAATATCAGGAAAATTGATAGATGAGGTACTCAAGGTTCCCAAACTTTCTTGGTTTACAGTTGATGTCCTTAATGTCTCAGTAATTTTTTTCAACATACCACTAGGCCAAAAGAAATACCAAATAGTGCCTGTTATTTGGTTGGATCCAAATGACTTCACAGTGGTAGTTGTGTGGCATCCGACAGTTGTCCTTGTATGTCTCTCAATAATTGAGAATATCCCACAGCACCTCTAAGAGTTCGTTTCAGCACCTGGGTGGGCCTCAGCACACAGTTTGGGAACTACATTACCAATGCAAGAGCAGCCTTCCTTTTTGAGGACTTGGGTTCTAGGAAGCATCAATCCCAGACAAGACGAAGATTCACCGAAGACCTGTAAGGGTGCTTGTTTTGATTTGCCCCACTTCAGAGTAACCTAGGGCTCACCCTGAGGAACAGAATAGGACAGAACCTATCACAGGAATTAACATTGTAATTTTTGATTTTCTTTCACTCTCCCTCCACCAGCAAGGATTCCTTGAGGGCAAACACACTGTCTGCACCTCTTACTCTTTCCCTAGAGCTGTGCTCAACACAAGGTGGGGACTCAATACAGGCACACCTCCCTTTATTGCACTTTGCAGATGTGTACTGCATTTTTTACAGATTGAAGATTTTGGCAACCCTGCGTTGAGCACGTCCATTGGTGCCATTTTCCCACCAGCATTTGCTCACTCTATGTGTCTCTATGTCACATTTTGGTAATTCTCGCAATATTTCAAACTTTTTCATCATTATTATATGTTATGGTGGCCCGTGATCTGTGATCTTTGTAGTTACTATGACTCCCTGAATGCTCCGATAATGGTTAGCATTTTTTAGCAATAACGTATTTTAAAATTAAGGTATGTACATTTTTTTTAGACATAATGCTATTGCATACTTAATAGACCACAGTATAGTTTAAACATAACTTTTATATGCACCAGGAAACAAAAGAATTCGCTTGACTCACCTTATTGTTGTACTTCCTCTATTGTGCAGTCTGGAACAGAACCCAGTGTCTCCAAGGTATGCCTGTACATTTTTTGTTGAATGAATGACTGAATGGTTATATCTATTTCACCCTTCCCTATTTTCTTAGAAGATATGCGCTGACATGTCCTTGACAGTCCTAACTCAGGACTCTTTCCTGAAATGTCAGCCAAAAAAAGGAAAATATAATTATCCAGGTTCAAAGCCAGCAGCAAAGACCTGGTGGGAGCTTAAAATTTCATTTGTTCTCCACCCTAAGGGAAATGCAAGGGGAAAGGTGACCTAGGAGCACAAACACAGGAAAAAGAAAGATGGACATTACTTTGATGTTTTTTGTTTTTTTTTTTGTTTTTGTTTTTGTTTTTGTTTTTGTTTTGTGTTTTTTTGTGGTACGCGCGCCTCTCATGTTGTGGCCTCTCCCGTTGCGGAGCACAGGCTCTGGATGCGCAGGCTCAGCGGCCATGGCTCACGGGCCCAGCCGCTCCGCGGCATGTGGGATCTTCCCGGACCGGGTTACGAACCCGTGTCCCCTGCATCAGCAGGCGGACTCTCAACCACTGCACCACCAGGGAAGCCCTGATGTTTTATTATTTAAGATCGTGGGGCCTTTGTTTTGATGCTTTTAAAGAATTGCTAAATTATTGGGGTGGTTTGGGTACAAGCTAGCACTGAGATAGAGGAATACATTAATCACCCATTTAGAGGCAGTTCACAGCAATATTTCAGGTTCTCATGCTTTTCCAGAGCCTTGCCACTTTCCATCGAGAGGTAAAGTCTATTTCTCCTTCCTTTCAACCTGTGTAGAACTTTGTGACTGCCCCAGCTAATCGAATGCAATAGAAATGAACCTGCATAAGTTTCCAAGACAAGTCATAGAAGGCCATATAACTTCCACCTGGTTCACTCTCTTGCTCATGGGATACTCCTTGGAAGCCAGCCACCAGGCTGTGAGGAAGACAAACTAGTCACATGGAGAGACCCATGCAGAGACCAACCGAGGTCCCCAGCTGACAGCCAGCATGAACTGCCAGGCATGGGAATAAGCCCTCCAGATGATTCAGGCTCCCAGCCTTCAAATTACTCCAGGTGATGCTGAGTGGAGCAGATGTGAGTCACCCACTGCCTCAAGTGCAGATTCATGAGCAAAATAAACGCTGATTTTTTTTTTTTTCCACCCCACGTGGCATGCAGGAGATCTTAGTTTCCCGACCAGGGATCGAACCCGTGCCCCCTGCAGTGGAAGCATGGAGTCCTGACCACAGGTCCACCAGGGAATTCCCCCAATGTTGTGGTTGTTTAAGCCACAAGTGTTGGCATATTTGTTATGCAGCCTCAGTCAAAAACTTTTTTTTACCACTGTATTTGAAAAATGTATACATAGTGTAGTAAGGAACACAGAACTCTGAACATAGAATGCCTGGGTTCCAATGCTAGCTCCAATACTTACTAGCTTTCAACCTTGGGTAAATCACTTAACCTCATGCCTGTTTCCTTATCTATAAAATGAAGGTAACAACAGTTCCTACTTCATAGGATGGCGCTAATCATTAGGTGACTTAATATGTGCAAAGTGTTTGGAACTGTGCCCACTATGAAATAAGCTCTACATAAGGATTGGATATTGCTGTGGTGGCGATGGTGGTCTTATAGTTGGTAATGTTGGTGTGTTCGGCAGAATTCTAAAACCCCAGTGACTCCTGCTTCATGGAATCCTGTCACTTGCTTCTAGTCAATAGATGTAATTAAAGTCCCTAAAACTAACCTTAAGTGAATCAAAAGGGAGATTATCCTGGGTGGACCTCACCTAATCAGGTAAGCTCTTTAAAAAGAGCTCTTTAAAAGAGGACCTAGAGATCAGACTCTCTTGCTGGCCTGGAAGAAGCCAGCCACCAGGAGTTCAACAACTGTGAGGAAATGAAAGCTAACTACCACAGGAACTTGGAAAGGACCCCCAGCCTCAGGAGAAACTGCAACCACGGCTGACACTTTGACTGCAGCTTGTGAGATGCTGAGCAGAGGATCCAGGTAAGAAATCATACTTGACTCCTGACCCGTGGAAACTGTGAGCCAATAAATAAACAGATGTTGTTTTAAGTCAGTAAGTTTGTGCTAATCTTATTCAGCAATAAAAACAAATATAATTGGTAAAAATTCAAACCATAAAAAAGTATATACAATGAAAAGTAGATTTTTCTACCACCCTGGACATTCATCCTCCTCAGAGGCAACCACTAGGAAAAACCTGTGTCTCATCATTCCAGAAATTTTGTATGCATATGAAAACATCTACATGCATCTGTATTTCCTTCTTACACACACACACAAGGATATATATATAGTGTACATATATATATATATATATATATAATATGGATATATATCTTGAAACATGGGCCAAGGGCAGTGAGTGAGTATGTTATCTCAGAAATCTGTATTCTTTAGAAACAATATAGAACATCTTCCAGCTGAAACAGCTTTTAGGAGAGACAGGATAGGTCCTCTTAAGTGCTTAGGTGGTTTCATGATTTACACTCTGTAATTAAATGTGTGATGGGGTTGGGCATTAGTCTGCCAAAGTAGAGAAGAAAGACTATTTTTCCACTGCTTTCCACTTTTTTTTTCCTTTCACTTACAGACCAGAGACCTTTACTTACAACACCTTATCTTTACTGCTACAGTAAAGTCCATCGTGTTGTGTGCCATGATTTATTTTTCTAGCACCCTACTGATAGGTATGCAGCTTGTCTTTAATAGTTTACTATTAAAAAATGCTACAATGAGATTCTTATGCTTACATCTTTGCATACATGTGTCTGTAGTATAAACTCCAATAGTCAAACTCTTACGTCTTCATTTTAAATTGATAGGTATTACCAAACTAATGTCCTAAGACTTTGCACCAAACCACACTCCTTCTAACCACTTGTGATAAATAGATACTTGCTAACACACTTTGACCTTTGCCACTCTCATAGGTGAAAAATGTATCTCACTTTGTTTTCTTTTTATTTGTTTACATAGTTTTGAATGTTGAATAATGTTGAATAATGTTTATAAGCCTTATTTCTGTGAACTATATGTTCATATCCACAGCCAAATTTTCCATTAAGTCACTGGCCTCTTCCTTATTGATATACAAGATCTCTTTATATAATAGCCCTTTGTCTGTTGTCTGACCAATGTCACCCCCCTCCACGTGCAACTTTATGCCATTTGTCTTTTATAGAGTTTTATTTTTCCATGACAGAATTTCACTTTTTTGTACAGTCAGATTTTTCATTCTCTTCCTTATGACTTCTGAGTCTTGTTTTATGCTTAAAAAGTTGTTTCCTGCTCTATTTTTTTAAGTTCATATTTCCTTTGGATACCTTTATATTTTATTTACATTAAATATGTAATACATCTGGAATTCAAAGCCTCAACTTTTTTTTCACATGGTTAACCAGTTGTTTCAAACAATTCATTGAATAATCCAGTTTTTCCTGATGTAAAATGCTAACTTTACTACGTAGTAAATTCACTCGTTATATTTTCTGGATTTATGCACTGGTGTCGTGTCTACTGTAACTCTTTTAATGATAGTAGATTTACAATATATTTTAACATCCAGAAAGACTAGTCATCACTCACAGCTCTTCTTTCTCAGATTTTCCTGAGGAGATTCTTTTTGTTTTTATTAGCTTGAGGTATTTATTCTGCTTTGATTCCCAATTTATTGACTAATCTTAGGCAAGTCACTATATTTCTGTACCTCACCATCATAAAAGACTGATGATACTGGACTGAATCTGGATTATTTATATATATGGAAAGCATGAATGCTAAAAAAGAAAAGTTATAAATTTAAGTCTGGAACAGAAACTACAGTGTTAACCAGGAATAAGAAATCCAGTGAGAAGGAAATTCCCTACTGAGGCTCTCAGGTTATACTGTTTCTACTTAGTCCTGCATTCTTTGCTCTGTTTACTTTGGCATACCTGATACCCAGCCCCATCAAACATTTAGTTAAGAGTATAAATCAGAAACTGTGGCACTGAAAGAGACCTAGCATGGCTCTCCTAAAAGCCATCTCAGCTGAAAGATGTTCTAACTCATTTCTAAAGAATACAAGTTTCTGAAATATCACATACTCTCTCACTCACTCAATCATTCACCCTTGACCCTTGTTTCAAGCATACAAATTCCCTGGTGATATGTATTTTTACAACTAACCGTCCTCCATGCTTTAAGGAAAACTCAATGCATAATTTTTTTGTTTTCTGTGTGGTATAGAAAACAACTCCTTCTGAGAAATGTATATTTGAAATATTATTACCAATTAGACTATAGATATTCAGAAGAGGCCACAAGTACCAACCGTGGACATCTGTGACCACATTGGCAAGATTTTGCCCATGTAGTGAAGGCTTGTTCGAATAATCCAATTTCTTGTTCATTCAACACTAAGCCTCTAGTATTTGCTGAGCACTGAATGAGGCACTGGGGGTATAATGATGAGTAAGATACAGGCCCTGTCCTAACTGAGCCCCACTCTATTGGAGGGCAGAGGCACACACGTATATAAAACAGTGTGAGATAAGTTGGCAATATACATTAAAAAGTGACTTAAATGGGCATACCCTTTGAGAAGTTCCATTTCTAAGAATTTATTTAAGAAAATTTTGAGATGAATGAAGAAAGTGTATAGAACTTATTATCATAGCATTTCTGTAATAGTAATAAATACCAGAAAAGGGAAAAACCAAACTACCTAAATATCCAAAAACTGAGTAGAATCTAGTAAATAAACTACGGCAAAACCATGTGATTGAATACTATTAAACCCTTGCAAGATAAAGAAACAATACAGGGCTTCCCTGGTGGTGGTGTTTGGGAGTCCACCTGCCAATGCAGGGGACACGGGTTCGAGCCCTGGTCTGGGAAGATCCCACATGCCATGGAGCAAGTAAGCCCGTGTGCCACAACTACTAAAGTCCGCACGCCTAGAGCCCACGCTCTGCAACGAGAAGCCACCACAATGAGAAGCCTGCGCACCGAAACGAAGAGTAGCCCCCTTTCTCTGCAACGAGAGAAAGCCCGCGTGCAGCAACAAAGACCCAGCTTAGACATAAATAAATAAATAAATTTATTAAAAAACAACAACAATGCAGATCCATAGGTTTGGCTATGGAGAGCTATTCCTGATTAATATAAAGTCACAAAACAGAGGGGGGAGGGGCAAAATAGGGGCGTAGGATTAATAGATACAAACTACTATGTCTAAAATAGATAAGCAACAAGGGTATATTGCATAGCACGGAATTATAGCCATTATCTAGTAATAACTTTTAATGGAGAGTAATCTATAAAAATGCTGAACCACTATACTGTATACCTGAAACTACTATAATATTCTAAATCAACTACACTTCAATTTTTTTAAAGTCACAAAACAGAAAGTGTTATATGACTCTATTTTTGTAAGAATAAACTATACTTACAGATAAAAAATCAAAAAGATAAACATCCAAATGTTGGGCTTCCCTGGTGGCGCAGTGGTTGAGAGTCTGCCTGCCGATGCAGGGGACGCGGGTTCGTGCCCCGGTCCAGGAAGATCCCACATGCCGCGGAGCGGCTGGGCCCGTGAGCCATGGCCGCTGAGCCTGCGCGTCCGGAGCCTGTGCTCCGCAACGGGAGAGGCCACAACAGTGAGAGGCCCGCGTACCGCAAAAAAAAAAAAAAAAAAAGAGTAGATCCCAAATAAAGGTTTATTCAATGAATGAATATGCACAGAAGTAACACTGGAGGAATATGCACCAAAGGTTAAGAAACTTTATTTCTGGATATTTAAACATTTTCCTTCTTTATATTTTTTTACATATTCCAATTTTTTTACAGTGGACCCAATATAATTTTATAATCAGAAGGAACAACATACTATATTCAAAAATGGTAACTCAGAGCCTACCATAAAGTATTTGAAGCTCAGTTTTGAAACAGAGACCCCTGTTTGGCTCTTCATATCACAGAGGTTAAAAGGTGATTATTCTCATCACCCAAAGATTAATGGAGGAGCCCATTAAATTTTAAATTCTTCTAGGACATTTAAAAGTTGACATGGGGACTTCTCTGGCAGTCCAGTGGTTAGAACTCCACGCTTCTACTGCAGGGGACAGGGGTTCGATCCCTGGTCGGGGAACTAAGATCCTGCATGCCGTGTGATGTGGCCAAAAAATAAAAATAAAACAAAAATAAAAGTTGACATGATTTTCAAAATATCAATCTATATACTTATTTCAAGACAAATCTTCAAGGGAAATTAATTTTATTTTGTGAAAGCTACTGTTTAGAAATCTTCATCTCCCTAACCCAAACTGGCCATTTCTAGGGCCTGGATGGCATCAAGTATTTTTATGACAGTCGGAGGTTCACACTTTACTTCTCTTTAAAGTGAAAACGATTTGGTTTTTCCGGGTAAAGTAAAATATATGTATGTGCACGTGTGTGTGTGTGTGTGTGTGTGTGTATAAATTTTTTTTTTTTTAAGTTTGCAACCTGGTATTCTTTGCCAAGGACAATGGAAAACACAAAACCATACAGTTTTAGATTGTACTCAAACTGTTTTCATTCTATTGCTCTACCCTCCAACTACCTTTCCCCTAGGTCCTAAAGGCATACGTTTCCCAGGCTCCTCCTCATTTGGTTTTGTAGAAGCCCTGAGCCCAGATAACAATATTTAAATAATCAAAGTTGCTCTGATACCACTCGGTTTTGTTTTGTTTTGTTTTGTTTTTGCGGTACGCGGGCCTCTCACACAAGTGGCCTCTCCCGTTGCGGAGCACAGGCTCCGGACGCGCAGGCTCAGCGGCCATGGCTCACGGGCACAGCCGCTCCGCGGCATGTGGGATCTTCCCGGACCGGGGCACGAACCCGTGTCCCCAGCATCGGCAGGCGGACTCTCAACCACTGGGCCACCAGGGAAGCCCTGATACCACTCCTGAAACTCCTTCCCAGTTAATTCTGGTCCACATCTGCCTAGTGAACACCCTGTCACACACAGACCTACACACCCCATAATTACAGCTTGCACCATGTTCTCTCCAGACAAAGTCCCATCCCAATTTTGCCCTCACCCCAGTCAAACTGATCTGCTGGTGGATGTCAGGTTTGCTTTTTAACACCAGGCTGACTTAATGCCTTGCCCCAAGGCTGCCATTCTAAAGGTGGTAATTTCACAAGTGCAAGCTTTAATGCTTTTGGTTCCACGAACCACACCAACTGTCTTCAGGTTACCACTACCCAAGCCACCATCTCAGCAGTGACCCCCAGGAAGGAGAGGGAAAGTACTAATAACCTGTGACACTCAAGGAGGGGCCCCTGTGCTCTCCAAGTCCAGATTCTGTCCCTAGGTCTTTTTCCTGGAAGGCCCATGGTGACATTTCCTAGCAGAGGAGAGAGGCACACAGTGAAAGGGAAGCTTTCCTGTTAAATAGAGAAACAAGTAAGAGTTCTCGAAAAAGTACACAGGGTCTGTCTAATCCCAGGTTCATCAAAACCGAGCCCAGCCTTCCTGTTTGATTAAAATCACTCCTATTACCCAATAGTCATCCTTCATTTCATCTGAACAGAGGCTTTTTTCTACTGCACAGAAGCCACCCTCAAGAAGGCCTCTTAGGGCAGGAACTTCAGGCACAGTGGCAGGCTGGTGACTGAATGTTTATGTACCTGTGTTGTTTCTGTAAATCAAAATAATTTCTTAACTGTGGCTGTTTCAGAACATAACTTCTGTGCAGCTTCCCTGACTCACCTTCAGAGCACCTGGTCCTCTGCTAGGTCCAGAGGCTGCTCAGTTGTGGTGGGTGCATATAGCTTCATGGGCCTTGACAGTCACCTCTGCAGCCGAGAACTTCAGCAAGAGTCTTAAGACCTTTGCTTAGTGGCAGAGTCTGGAACGGCTGCTCTGCATGACTAGGTCTTCCCATTCTTGGCCTAGCCCTGTGCCCACAAAGCTCCCATTTCCTATTGTATTATAACTCCAGTTCTTGATAGTGAAATTAGAGCTTGGTTAAGTACCACAACTTGACAGCTGGGGGACAATTCTGACCTCGAGCTCTTGACCTTATAAAGTAGCGCTGCCCAATGCAAATATAGTGTAAGCTACATAAGTAATTTAGAATTTTCTGAGTAGTCACATTAAAAAAAGTAAAAAAGCAGGTGAATAATTTTAATAATATAGTTTATGAAACTCAATATATCAAATATTATCATTTCAGCATATAATCAATACAAAAATTATTAACGAGATATTTTATATTTCTTTGTACCAAGTCTTTGAAATTCTGTGTGTATTTTACACTTACAGCACATGTGAATTTGGACTAGCACATTTCAAATGCTAAAGGACCACATATGGACAAGAAGCTACTGCATGAGACAGTGCAGTTAGAGGAAGCACGGCAGGACTTTGGAGGTCATGCAGCCTGCCTTCTTATTTAAAGAACATTTGCTAAGGTTATGTAACCAGTTAGTAGAAAAGGCAGGATTAGAACCCAACTACCCTCAGCCTACCCTATAGCTGTATTCACAAAGCTGATTAGTGACAAAGCTGGACTACAGCCCACACCTCCTCATGCCTGCTCACACCTGCTCTGGGGCTCTTTTTTACCAGGCATAGCCCCTCTACCTGTCTTATTACCTTTCTCCTAAATAAACTAACAGCCTCACTGGAAACACTTTGGCTGCAGACCAAGACCAGAATGGGGTTGAATTTTCCCATCTTTCCACCAGATAATGTTTTTTATGACTTGCCACCTTTGTCCCTAGAAACTCAGTTTCAATAAGCTACTAAAAAACTGATTCCTTTACGCAATGGTTCTCAATAGAGGTATCCATCAGAATCACCTACGGAGCTTTTTAAAACTTCAAATTACTGGTTCTCTCCTCCAAAATTCTGATTTATAACTGTGGAGGAATTCATGTAGGTAGCTATTTTTAATGGTCCCCAAATTGATGCACACCTCCAAACTCACAGCAATCTCACCAGAGGTCAGATCACCACAGACATCACCTGATCCCTCAGGTGGTTGAACACAGGTCTGGTCTTAAGAAACAGCCTGGTTTCAAGGAAAGAAACATGAGAAAGAGGTACCCTAGCACCTACCAGGGTGGAGCTTTCTGGCTTGCTTTCCTCCACGCTCTTTCTCTGCACCCAAGGGCACTTTTAGCCTCATTTCCTGATCTTAACAGGCTCACCTGCAGTGCTGTCGAGTTGCTGGGGCAGGCAGGAATGCAGCGGACAGGACTCGCTCTCGTGGCCTTGGCTGCCTGGGTGGCTCTTCAGCCCTCAGAAGGTGAGTGGCCGGCTGGCTATCTAAGCCTCCAGGGGAAGGAGGGGGGCTGCCTTCCAAGATGGAGCTGGAAGGAGTGAGGTACTTCTGCAGTTAGGGGTCAGATTTCCAATTATCTACGTGAGAGTGGCGTTGGTTTAAATTCCTCAACTCCAAGAGGCAATTTTAGGAAGGAAACTCATTTGCACTTAAATATCAGTAATTTGCCACCAGTGCAACTTTGAGCAGTGCTTTCTTTTCTGATGATAGTATCTTAAGAGAATCCCTGGGTAGAGGCTAGAGGAAAGCCCCTATTATTCAACTGTCTTCCCCCTTACCCTGACCTGCTGAACTGTCTGAATACAAGTGTGCATATTCCTGGAAGAAAGACAGACTGGACCTCTGGTTTATGTTTTGGTAAGTTGCAAGCTTTCTGATCAAAGTCAGCCCTGTGGTTACTGAAAACCAAAACTTCAGTCTGATCTTTAAAAAGGAACACAGGATAAAGGAGATGATTGAACCATACAAATTATATCAAAGAGAACTTCTATTGTGATTTGCTAGCATATATATGGAGACTATAACTGCGTCTGGACTGGAGGCAATCTTTTCTACTGTATTTAGGAAACCCTAAATATAGGTATTTAATACTTGACTGATTTGACTCTTTTCCACTGTCTTCTTTTCTGAAACTTTACCCTGAATAGAGTCTCTAAATTCAGAAGAGGTGAAATGTAAGTTTTGTTTGGTCTGCTTTTTGAAAAATTAAGCCAACATTTTTTTTTTAATTAAAAATATTTTTATTTATTTATTTTTGGCCGCACCGGGCGGCCTGTGGGATCTTAGTTCCCCGACCAGGGATCGAGCGGGTGCCCCCTGCAGTGGAAGTGCGGAGTCTTAACCCCTGGACCATCAGGGAAGTCCCGAGCCAACGTTTTTAAACTGACAGATTCCAAATACACATACTCATATATACACACATACGAATTAGATTTTAGAGCTTCTCTTGAAAAGTCAGATCTGGCAACAATGGTTCCCCACTCCCCGGCAAGAACTAGCTAGAGCAGACCAGCCTCTGTCCTACTCTGGAGGTGGCTATCATTCTATGACTCCCAATAGAGTGCCCCAATCTACTGAGCTTTATTACTGAGCACAGTTCTTCATCTCTAGCCACTTATCTTAGCAAACCAAAAAGGTTTTCAGTTTATATGTTTCTGTAAATTTTTCAGAAAATTTCACCATTAAAATTTTAGGACTCACCCCCATTGTTAAACAAAAGTCTACCAGCTAAGGCTTTATTCCTAGTCTTGGCAATGCAGTTTTTTTTTTTTTTCCTCACATAAAGCTTTGAAATAAAAGTGTATACAACTCCCCGTTCAGCTTCCGGGCCTATTTTATAATCCAGCCGCAGGAGCAGCAGCCGCCCTCCTCCAGGAGAGGAGGGAGGGAGGGGCCGGTGGAGGGGGCAGGGTAATGAGGGAAGCCTGCCAGACCCAAGGCCAAGGTCTGCATGGGACTGAGCTCTGGCAGAGGGGGTGGGACCACAAAACACAGAGGTGTTTGAAAAGGAACAGTTGGCGATGATAAGAAAGAGCTGAGGAGACCCAACAGTAACTTTCTGGGTTAGTCTTGGGCCTTTTTCCTAAGGCAGTTTGGGTCACAGGGAAATCACATTGTCTGGGAAGCTCCAGCTTTCTTATTTAAAAATAAGTGATGTCGGGGTTAAAATACATGAGAGTAGGCCTGAGAACAGTTGTGGAACTGAGGGGCAAGCCCACTGCTTTCCGTGCCAAACGTCCATTCAAGTGTCTGTGTGTCTCAGGTGCCTTGTGGGAGGTTGTAATGAATTCAGGCTGGGAGAAAGGTCAGGTTGGGAGGGAGAGAGGGAGGGAGGGAGGGAGGGAGGGAGGAAAGTGAATACTGAGCAGCGCAGGGAAGGAGGTATACATGGCCCTGGCAATTGTCTCAGGCTGAGGGAGGGGATAGGGAAGTGGCCCATGGCCGTGTGGGACTTTGGGAAATACATTTTGTTTTTTGAGGCATTAAATGTTCCATTCTCTTAATGGTGCCTGAAGTGTCCATCTTGATGTGATGGCTCAGTAACTGGCATCCCCAAAATATTCTGCATAAATCAGGGAGCAGTTGACTTACCCATAATTAGAAGCCCTGGATTCTCCTCAAAGATAGGGCATACTCCACACCTGCTGACGTGGCTGCCGGCTCCCAGAACTCAATTCCGACTCCATAAAAATGTCTATCATCCAGTGGCCAAGAGCCAGATTATTTAAAGCCACAACCTAGGGCTTTGTGGGCCTTGCTGTTTTTATTGTGCGTTAAAGACTAAGCGTCCACTTTGTCCAGCAGATACAAGTTGGGGGATTTTGCTTATGTTCCAAATTGGCTTTCTTCCCATTTCCTGTGACAACCTATTTTCTCAGTGCAGGATGGCTCCTGATTAGAGATACTTGCTAGGGACTTGCTGCTTGCATCCTAAAAGAAAACTTTATCTTTTGTTTGTTTTAATCATAGAAGACTCACTAAGGAGGGTTGGAAGAATATACATTTGTGCTTGAAAGTTGTTCTGAACAGTTGGGACTCTGTTTCACCAGGAGTGCTTCCTGAGAAGCCAGACAAGACGTGCCCAGTAAATCTGCCCTTCAGTTTCTCTCCAAGTGTGCCCTTTAGTTAAAACAATAGGTCCTGATTTCCCTGAGTTCAATAACATTATTGGATTTAGCATCTAGATTTGGTTAAAAAAAACCCAATCATCATCTTTATAATGTAGTTCAGGTTTGTTTGGTTTTTTTTAATGTCCTTTTCTATATCTAGAGAAGCAGACTGGCTTCTTATAATAGCAATCTTCTCAAATTTCAGTCATATATGGGCCCCTTTAAAGAAAAACATTCTCTTTATTCTCAATGATGACTTTTAAATTATTTTACTACATCACTTGATGTATAAACATATAACTAGGTATAAACCCCATATATATGTGTTTATGTATGTATCTTCTGCAACTGTAAAACCAAAATAAATTTAAAATTTAAATAAAACCACAACTACAAAGCCAAGAAGATTTAAATGTAACAATATTAATTTAACCTAATGTTAATGTTTGGCCAAAACGAAAATCGCTATTCCAAACATGAATATAGCACTGATACTCGAGGTGCAGGTTTTGAGTTTCATGTGCATTAACTACCCTGTTCAGAATAAGAAGTGTTTTTTTCCCCACCATCTTTTTCTGTTTGAACCCTGATGGTATAATTTGCCCCTCCCTTAGCATGAATCCATTTTGAAACTCCACTCTGTTCTCTTATTGGCCTGGGACAATTAAGATAGTATCTGACTTGGTAACAACACTAGCATAAACTTAAAGCAAAATTCAAATGTCCTGCAAGTGCTCCTTTAAGATGGTCTTCCAGAAGGTCCAGAACATGTCTATGTAAAGATTATCATTGAGATGAAATATTAAATTTAGGCATTGTCTGGAGAGCTCACGGACCCTGAGAACACATCCCCAGACGTCTATGAAACCCAGTTTAAGAAATGCTGGCATACTGGGAAGAGTGTGAGCTTTGGACTCCAAAACGCCAGGTCAGAATTCTAACTACATGAACTTGGGGAACTGCTTAACCACGCATAACCACACAGATTTTTAAAAACATTAAATAGGACCATGAAAACGTTCCTGTACCCAATTCCAACATTTGTGTAGGTTTCCCCAGACCAACAAACAACACTGAACTCCTCTCAATTCTGACACTATCTACCCAGAGATAGAATCAGATTCCACAGGCAAAGGGGTCAGCCCCACAAGGCTGCCCTCCACTTCAGGTGCCAATCGCAAGCCCACATTGTTACCTGTGCTTCTGACCAACTGGCTATAAATGGGTGGTTCCAATGGTCTCCCTCCTTGGGTTTGATTAATTTGTTAGAGGGCTCATAGAATTTAGGAAAACCTGCTTACTCACCAGATTACTGATTTATCACAAAGGATATCAAAGGATATGAATCAACAGCTGAGTGAAGAGATACATAGGGTGAGGTCCCGAACAAAGGAGCTTCTGTCCTGTGGAGCTTTGGGCCCAGCACGGCAGCACATGGAAGCATTTTGGTTCCCCAACATAGAAGCTCTCCAAACCCCCTCCTTTTTTTTTGCTTTTATGGAGGCTTTATTACATAGGCATGATTGATTAACTCATTGGCCGTTGGTGATTTTTATTTATTTATTTTTGGCCATGCTGTGCAGCTTGTGGTGTCTTAGTTCTCTGACCAGGGATCGAACCCGAGCCCTCAGCAGTGAAAGCGAGGAGTCCTAACCACTGGACTGCCAGGGAATTCCCAGCCATTGGTGATTGATTCAACCTCCAGCCCCTCTCTCCTCCCTGTAAATCCGGGTGGAACTAAAAGCTCCAACCCTAACCAGCCCGCATCCTTAGGCGCTTTGCAAAAGTTACCTTCATTAACATGAACCCAGTTGTGGTGGAAAGGGCTTATTACCAATAATGACCAGACACTCATTTCACCTTTATGGTTTGAAGCATTTTCGGGAACTGAGGACAAGAAAACCAAATATTTTAACAAAAGATGCTCCCATTGCTCTTATTAAAAGGCAATTCCAAGCGTTTTGGGAGTTGTGAGCCAGGAACTCACGTATATTTGAAGATCAAATATATCTGAGAAATATATTTTGGTCATGTGAATGACCTATATTTTGGTTGTCTGAATGTCCAAATATAAATATTTCTTATAAATCACAAAACACAATCTACATACTGCTTTATATTTTGTTCCACTTAATCATAGGTAACAGCATATCTGTACAACACATATAGTCATTTCTTAAAAGTTTGCATCATTCATCTTAACAGACAACAAACTTCTTGGAACATTAAAGTTTCATTCATTCATTATCAATTAAGAGTCCTATCAAGAGACAGAAACCAGACAATAATTAGAACAGCAGAAGTTTAATACAACAAATTATCAACTATAACAAGAGACAGGCTAGAAAGAGGACACTAAAGCATACAGGAATAGCAGATTTTCCCGGGACAAAATAGAGTACTCAGGGAAGAGATCCTGCACCCCTTCCCTGCCCAGCTGAGACCAAGACCTTGTTGGAGGGCACAGCCATGCTCACTGAATGGCAAAAAAAAAATCACCAGGTCTGCCCTCCAGTTTGCAGGGGAAAGTTCTTCACAGGGAGGTGTCTCACTGGAGGGAGAGGGGGCCAAGGATGGGGCAGTCTGGCTCTTTAGTTGTGCAGCTGACAATATGTTTATTCTGTGGATGCCTCTGAAATGGGTGCCTTGGAAATCAAAAGCTTAATGTCAGCCACTTACATTACAATCAAAAAAGGTGGCTTTCAGGCACTTACACTACAAGGGCCCATCTTAATTTCATAGAATAGGCAATTAAGGGTGAATTTGAAGCTAAGGGGCAATACATTGACAATGGACACATTCCACAAACACTCAGACACCGGGATACCTACTATGGAGCTGGCACTGTGCTGTATATTGACCTCCAGATGATGTCTTTTTTGTTTCCATTTATTGTTTACTATTTGTCACTTCTGTTCTAAGCACTTAAATGTATAAACTCATACAAGCCTCACAACCCCATGAGGTAGGTGTATTACCATCTCCATATTGCAGATAAAGAAACTGGGACACAGAGTATTAAGTAACTCACCCAACATCAGCTAGTAAGTGGCAGAGCCAGGGCTTGAACCTGGTAGTCTGTCTCCACACACCTAATAACTGTGCAGTAATGCCTGTCAGCATGTCTCTATGGCAAAAAATTACCTAACCCCCTTCAAGACTACCCCCTGAGCACTCCAGTGTCCATGATGTAAGAAGTACTGGTGACCAAATCTGTTCAGATTAACTAAAGAAAAACCCTCATTCACTCTCCATTACACAAACATTATCTCAGGGCTCTAAGAAGTCTCTGGGAGAACTTTATTTGGGCACAGCAGCTTCATGCATCATATCTTCGTGACCCCTTCTTGCCTATATGGTGACAGCAGTGGACACCTTTGTCTGTAGGCATCCACAGTGTGAGTGGCTCCATTAAGGTGTGAAGTTCACTGGAAGGGGAAATGTGTCCCCAACCATATTTGGAACATTTCTTTAACTACTATCATTCTTTTTATAATTAAAAAAAATTTTTTTGTACCTATTGCCATTCTTAAGTTACACTTATGGACTTGAGATACTGACAGCAGCCAAGTGAATCTTTCTTATCATTTTTATCTTTATCCTGGGAATATTTCTCTAACAATGGCATGTACCTTTGCTCTGTTTCCTTTCTTGTGTGTTCCATAAAGTATTCTTGTAAGGCTAACTGGCCCGAAGCAGGGGAACACAATCGGATTCACAGGTTGCATCAGAGCGAAACTCTCCGGACCACCCAGTTCCAGGAACTGACCTGGGGTCTTTGAACCCGGCCCAGCCTTCCCGCCTTTCGAGGGGCGGGACTAACGGTCCCCCAGGATACCCGAAAAGACCACCAAATAAGGAATACCCTGCGCCCTCCCAGATTCACCACACCCCTTTCCCTTCTTCCCCTATAAAATCTTGCCCAACTCTCGCCCGGGTGCAACTTCTCTGGCCCCTTTCTCTTGGACCAGTGAACCTCTCTCGGACCAGTGAACCTCGCCCGGCAGCGCTCCCTAATAAAGCTCACTTGAAGCTTTCCTCTGTTTCGCGGTGCCGTTTGTTACGATCCGATCTTACAATTCTTTGTACTGGTACTTTTCAAACTGCATTTCTAATAAGCCCCCAAGGGACAACCATACTGGAGCTCTGGGAACCGTACTTAGCCATCCATCTAAGGAAGACAGGAAACTGGGTCACCTCCGTACATTAACAGAATCCTTTCCTTAAAACCCAGAATCTAATCTTTATATCCAAATTTGATGTGCAGTGTTTTAGTGCTGGTCTTAAAAGGTCTTGAGTAGGGAAATCTTTAAAGCCTTCTAGTTACTGACTAAAACTGGATCATAGACATAAAATCAAATCAGGGACAGACATTCCCATTAACCATCCAACTCTGACACTTAATACTGGAAACAATGATGACAACCCAAAACCAACAGAATCAACGGCAATAACACTATAATAAGACAAAATGCTTTTAATGATACTAATATCATCATCTTTAAAATATTAAATATAATATTTAATTATATAAAATTAAATATAATGGACAAATGATTCATCATACTGAATTGACCCCTAATTACTTGAGGGTGGGGGGATGGTATGTTTCTGAAAAGCACTGTGTAATTTTAGGACACTTGAGACATAAGACCTTGATCAAAAAACGATAATCTTATTTTTTTAAAAAGGAAAAATATTTAAAAGCCTTAAAACAAGATAAAAGGAAACATGATATAAGACTACAACAGAGTTTAGATCAGCTCAAGAGACATTCAGCACTAATGCCAGGCACTGTGCTATGTGGTGTGGGTATAAAGGTATGCTGAGGGAGTTCACAGTCAAAAGACAGTCGTGTAAACGCTTAATTTTATATATGGTAAAGACAGAAAAGCACAGGGCGTTGTGAGACCTCAGATCCACGTGGGGAAAGAGCAAGACTGGGAAAACAGAGGCAACTGGGAGGGTCAGTTGGCCAGGAGCAAACTGATGAGGTTTGGAACTTGGGCAGTGGTAACAGGGACGAAAAGGGGGAGACAAATCTGAGAAATGTCCAGGGAGTAAAATTTACAGGTGTTTGTGACTGGCTGTGGAGTGCAGGAGGATGGAAAGACACACGGGTTTCTGGCTTGGGTAACTGTAAACGATGGTTAAATGAGATGAGAAAATGAAAAGGAGTAAGTTTAAAGTGGCAGGAGATAACGTCCTCAGTTGGATACAGAGGAATGACTGTATTAGGGGAATGAGGAATTTAATGTCTTGAAAATCAGGGATATGGAAAATTTCTAGGACGGAAAGGGTAAAAATGTCACATGCAGCAAGGAGGTCTTCTAAGATATTAGGAAATTGCTAGGGTAGGGACTCTGAGTTCAGGTACAGTGACTCACTAATTTTTGTATACTTAGTGCCTGGAACAATGACTGACACAAGGCAGGCGCTCAATAAACGCTGCTGAATTGTACTGATGTGGCAATTACCTTCATTGTAAAATAATACTTGATTCAAACTCAAAAAGATTTGTATGAGATATTGTTGCTCTTCTCCCAGGGAAGTTTTTTCTTGACCTAACCAAGCCTAAGTTTTCATTAAAAAAACTTTTGAAGGAAATGTATTAAACTTATCAATCCAACCGAAGGGGAAAAAAAGCAAAGAAAAAAGATGACTGAAAATACAAAATAAGATGGATAAATAAATTTAACCAAAAGTTTAGTGTCACGCTATTAATATCAGAAAAACAGAATTTACGCAAAAGTCTGTAATAGCCCTAGAGGAATCTTAGGGAAGGATAAGTACAATCAATTCACCAAGAAGGTTCACCCAAGGCTGAGAATAGGGTGGGGAAGTGATGTGACCGAGGTGAGTCGTGCAAGCGCAGGGTCGAATTTTGTTTTTATTTAAAATTGCAGTATTTCATTCATCATATATGTCTTTGTATTAATTCTTATTTTAAAAAATGCTGCATTAAAATGTGACTTGTCTTCGTTACTGAGTTTTTTGGCGCCCCTTTAAATTTGGCAACCGAGGCTAGTGCTTCTACTCCAATCCCGGCTGCATACCGGAAGGGTACTTGTACGCGTTTGAAAATATAACCCCAAGCGATGCATTGTAAAAGCTGACAGACTGGCAAGGAAAAAAAAAAAAAATCTGACATAATCTCAACAACAGTGTAAGATTTCTTACCTATGTGCATGAGAAACGGATAGATCAAGCACCCAAAACACTAACGAAGGTAGGAAAGACGTGCCCAGCGCAACTGACTTTGCCCCACAGCTCCAGGAAGGACAGCCCGCGGTAGGCCAGGCTGGCCCTGCGCGCCCCGGCCAGGCTCTCCCGCGCCGCCAGAGCGCGTCCTCAGGAGCCGCCGGGCAGAGGCAGGACTCGCGCTTCCGCTCGGGGAGGTCCGGGCGGCGGGCGCAGTTGTCTGCTGTTTCAGGGTCGCGGCCGGGGAGGCTTGCGCTGGCTGACGTCCGTGGGCGCGTGAGCAGCCCAGCCACCACGCCGGTCGCGTGATGTAACCCTCCCGGAGGCGCACTCCTTATACTTGCCCGCTTCTCCGCTCCCGCGCCCTCCCTGCGCCGCAAGCACCAAACACCCGCTGAGCGAAAAGCAGGCCCACCTTGCCTGTGGCGCCCAGCAGGTTGCACAGGCGCAGAGACCGGAAAAGCGGCGGGACGTGGCCCAGACAAGCGACGACAAAGCACCACCCGCTGCCCGCAGCTGTCGCCCCGCACTCCTCCTCCCCTTTTTTGGGCCGGGGCTTCGGCTCCAGCACCTAGTCTCCAGATCCACGGCCGCCTTGCCTACAGATAGGTGTAGCGCGACAGCCGTAAAGCGCCGCAGCGTCGTGCTGGTGTCTTTTTCCCATCTTCGTTTTAGTTTCCTCTGATTTTCCTTTTCTAGGGTCGCGAGTTGAACCTTTTATTTTATCGTGTTTGTGTTTTAAATAAATGCACTTAGGCTAAATTTAGCTGTATCCTACCTGTTATAATAAATAGCACCTCCGCTGTTTTCCAGAATAAATGTTTCGTGATTTCACTTTTAACCAATGAGTTCAATGCATTTTTTTAGTTTCTAAGAAAATGATTTTTGTAAATTTATAAATATATTTTCTTTATTATTTAGACCCAGATTTTTAAACGGTTACTTTGCACAGGAACTGCCTCTTCAAACACTGTATACTAAAAAAGAACTCAACTGTAGATACGGTAAGATAGTGCTGTGATGTAGGGAAGGAAAAAAAAATTTTTCCTTCTACCCTTCTAGGTTCTGTACTAGGACCCCTGTAACAAAAGACAGATTAACAAGAGAAAAGCATACAAATGTATTTAATGGGTGCCTTTGACGCAGGAGATAGATGGGCCCCAAGCTAGGCATTTACAACTGGCCTCCCGTTTACATTTCTTGGGGTAGGAAAAAAGTGGGCTTCAGGCAGGACCCTTACAACTAGCCTCCTGTTTGCATTTCCTGAGACAGGAGTTAGATGGGCTCCCGGTTAGACATTTAAAATCAGCCTCCTGTTTACTCTCCAAAATGGAAGCTATAACAGGGACAGGGTAAATAGCCAAGATTTGTCTCTTGTGGATGCCTTAAGATAACAGTTATGGCAAGAACAAAGAGGGGCAAAACCTTGTTTGAGTAAAGGATCAAGGGATCTCCGTTCCCCCCCTCCTTGGGGCAAGGGAGACACTAAACATGCACAGAAAGTCTCCTTAGGGGTCAAAAGTCAGGGAACAACGCCAGGCCCTGATGAGTCTTGCTTCCCCACCTCCCCCAATCCTTTGTGTGGAGATCCATCTTAGCTGAGAAGTGCGTGCGCACCTACGGGGAGGGTCCTGAGACAAATTAGCCTAGGGGGACAAAGCAAGATGATTGGCCAGAAGGGAGACAAGGACCCAGAAAACTGGCCCCTCATAAAGGATTTAAACTTCCCAAAGGTGCGACTCTCTCTCTCGGAGTTTGCCTGTGCGCCTGTGCGTCTTTCCGCATGTACTGTGCTTTTCCAAAAAACTTTTTACATTTCTCTTTACCTTCTGCCTCCTCGCTTGAATTCTTTCCTGACAAGGCAGGGGTTTAGGCCCTAGCCGCTGGCTTCTGTGGTTTAGCAGTTAGGACTCCCGGTCAGGGAACTAAGATCTTGCTTCCAACTACTGCTCACTGCTGCTTGTTACAAGCTGCTGCTTACTGCTGCGTGCGTCCGAAATCACCTTCACGAGGAAATGAAGACCCAAAGAAGCAGTCTGAGTTACTGAAATGGAGCAGGACCCTATGGTCCTTCCCCCCACCCCCCATGTCCTCAGCCTGCCTTTTATCTGTGGAAAAAATTGAGCCAAAGAATAAGTTTCATCAGAGAAGTGAGAAAATGCAGGAACAGGAAAACAGTCAAAGGAGACAAATTATAATAGTTTAGTCATTAAGCAAAATCAAGGACTTTTAGTTTCTCCTTAAGGTCCATAGACAATATTCTGAGCCATATCCGGTGAGCTGTACATAAGCTGCCACAGTTCCAAGAATTGGCCTCGAAAGAAATGGGAACAAACCAATCCCGGAACTGAAGATTAACTGTACCGAAAACAATCGATATGACGCTGGTCAGACCACCGATGACTGTCAGAGCTTCTGCACCACGTAGCCCCCTCCCTCTGTCTATAAAAACTCTTGCCCCCTGATTGTCAGGGGGGGAGTCGGCCTTTGGACACGAGTCTGCCCTCCATACCCTGCCCCCACCCCGGTTTCCGGCATCCAAAATAAAGTAAACTTTCCTTTCCACCAACCTCGCCTCTTTATTGGCTTTTGAGCGGCGAGCAGCTGGACCTGGGTTCGGTAACATTACGACTTATATATTAAGTTGGACAAAGAGTGGTAATTGTGAAAACGTGAGAAGACAAAGGAACTTGGGCTAAAGCAGTTAACCATGGAAAAGTGACTAGGAACATAAGGCTTAGTTTAAAAAGGTTCGTTTGTGGTTCGTTTGTGCAGATTTTCCTTGGCTTCAGCTTCCTGTGGGGTGGAGATACCATCTCACTTCACCCAGAAGGTGGGGTGGTACCACCCTCTGCTGCTAAAAATTTCTTTCTTCCCCAGGTGTTGGGAGAGTACCTTTTACGTGGAAGTTTTCTCTCTTGCTTTTAGGAAGGTCAGAGTACCATTTCTGCATCTGTTGGTTTTTTAAGTGGCTTTAACTTAAAATAATCAACATGCCAGAGTGGCATATTTTGGGGTGGCGTGTTCCGAACTCTTTCAGTGACAAAACACTAGAAATTGTAGATGAAATGTACAATTTCTTAGAAAGCTAAGATATCAAAATTGACTGGAGAAGTTACAGAAAATCTAAATAAACATGTAACTACTAAGGAAGTTAAGTCAGAATTGAACATCTTTTCTTCAGACAGACAGTAGACCTAAATGGTTTTAGAGGTTTTACCAAACATTGGAGGGACAGGTAATCCTTGTCTTACACAAACTTTTTCAAATAATAGAAAAACAGAGAAAGCTACCCAACGCATTGTTGAGATTAATATAACGTTAACACTCAGCACATTCAAGGATGATATCAGGGGATAAAAGTATGGAGTAATCTTTTTTATAAACATAGATGCAAAAAATATAAAAATGCAAAAATAAAAATATGTTTTTATATTTATATTTATCATCGAAATCAGAGGAAGTTCCTGGTGGTTCTTTCAAAATGGAAATATTGATAGGAAGCTGCTCTAGAAAACCTCTAGGGGGCGATGTTATCTAAAAGAATCTTACCTTTGCCCTAATGCAAACCACCCTGTTAAGATTCTTCATTGCTTAACTCCTTGTGCACGCTTCAGAGGATTCCATCTTTCTTGGCCTTTTACATTTCCAGCTGCCTCACTAGGGCACCAGTCACATCTGTGAACATATGATAAATGCTGGCCTGCCTCTTGCCTTTCGATAGTTAATCTGTCTTAGGTTAAGTGATCTCCAGGTGAGCCCAGCCTACCTTTATATCTGAGAAATATAATTCAGTTTATTAAGTACATATAGGTCCTGAGTGCTTTTCTGGCTTAAAACTGTGCTTTGAATTGATGTCAGCACTCCGAAAACTCAAATTCTTAAGCACATAGGTTTGCCTATGATTCTTAATTCCCACAATGCTTCTGAAAGTCCATTTCATATTTTATAGTTGCCTGGGTTACAACTAATAACAGAAGTATGTGTAGTAGTAACTCTTCATCTTTCTACCCCCAAGGTCCAGCATAGTGATTCACTGTAAAAGAGCTCATAGCCATAAATATAGATAGTATTTCATTTATAAGAATTCACATAGTAATTCTTATATAGTAAGATGGGTGAATGAACGAATGGTTACATGAATAAACCCAAAACCTTGTTTGGGATAGTAAAACAGTTTGACTTGGAGAATAGGAAGCACAGCGTAGCTAAAGAAAGAAACAATTAGTTTAAGGAAATCAATGCATTAATAAATGTGAGGACAACCAGTGTCCTTCTCCCATCGTAATTTTTTAAAAATTGAAATAAGGAATTCCCAGGTGGTCCAGTGGTTAGGACTTGGTGCTTCGCTGCTGTGGGCCTAGGTTCGAAGCTCAGCACGCCCCCACCCTCCAAAAACAGCATATAATTCGGGGAGTTCCCTGGTGGCCTAGTGGTTAGGATTCCGGGCTTTCACTGTCGTGGCCCCAGGTTCAATCCCTGGTCAGGGAACTGAGATCCCTCAAGCTGCGGGATGTGGCTAAGAAAACCCAAAAAACAAACAAAAAAAAGGGGTACAACTGAGTGACTTTTAGTATATTCACAGAATTGTAATTCTAAATTACAATTGTAATTCTAAAAATCTAATTTCAGCCTGTTTCATCAACCCAAAAAGAGACCCTGCACCTATTAGCAGTCATGTCCCATTCCCTCCTACTCCCACCCCTGGCAACCACTAATCTCCTTTCTGTCTTTATGGATTTGCCCATTCTGAACATTTCATATAAATGGGATCATACAATATGTGGCTCTTTGAATCTGGCTTCTCTCACTTATAATCTCTCCTTGTCCCAAGAGCAGGGACCTCTATGGCTTAGAGCTGACACCACTGAGGGGTTTTACTCATTTCTTTTAACCTCTAATTCAGGGGCTAACTTCTGTCTGTTATTATGAGACTGCAGCCACTGTTGACTATAATTTCTAACTTTTTTTAAAAAAAATGTATTACCCACTTGGAAGAATGGGGAGCATAGAATACTGTGTGCATGTGGCACGTAGGGATTTGCAGGTACACATTTTAGTAGGAGATTAGATTTCCTTGCATATTTCTGTTGCCCTTTTCTCCTTATATCTGGGTAACGTAAGCTCCTCCTAACCTGACTTCCTGCCCCAGTCACTCCTCCCTTATCTTATCCCCACTAGCTCATTACTGCAAGACAAATTTTCCTAAAACCCTTCTCCTTTCTCAAATCTTTAATGGACTCCATTTCATAAAAGATAAACCTCCTTAGACTGACATTCAATGGGGTGTGACCTCAGTCTATGCTTTGAACATACCTCCCATTACTCAGCTTCCCAGCCACTCAGTTCACACCAAGTGGTCTATTTTTCTCTATTCTCTAAATGTGCCCTGGGCTTTCCTATCTCAGAACTCTTGACCATGCACTTCCTTCGGCCTGGACAAGTTTTCTCCATTTTTCTCCACCCATCCAACTCCTTAAAGATTCAGTTAAGAACTTCCCTGGTGGGTCCATTTCAAACCTGCTCCAGGGACCCATGTGGTTGCTCCCTTCAGAGCTCATGGGACACTTTGTCAACCTCACCTCTTTAAGCAAGTACGGTTGCAACCCCAGTAACATCATCTGAAGCTGTTTCTCAACTCTTGCCTTGTTTTGTGTCTTTGCTTGTGCTTAGTTTTATCTCCCCACCCCCAATACAGTGTAATTTCTGTAGGGTAGAGACGTGTCCTGCCCTGGAGTCTGCATGTACAAAGCCCCCAGTAAGTGTTTGCCTCTTGCTTCAGTGGGTTAACATTCTGTTTCTCTAGAGTCTTCAAGATAAGAGCCAGGCCAGTGTTCGGTAAACTGTGAGAGTTCACATTTCTTTCTTCTCTTTTAGCCATACTTCCCATTGCCTCCAGCTGCTGCACTGAGGTTTCACATCATATTTCCAGAAGGCTTCTGGAAAGAGTGACTACATGTAGCATTCAGAGAGCTGACGGGGATTGTGACTTGGCTGCTGTCATGTGAGTGTTCTTGGGCAGGGAGGTCTAGACCTGCAGAGTGGTCGTTTCTCGTCTAGTGAACAGTAGGTTGGGGAGACTTTGCCTGATACGCAGCATGCATATAATTATTTGAACAAGGGAGGGGAGGGTGGAGTGAATGCGCACTCGCTCTGTGCCAGGATGTCCAGAGGCACTTGCTAACCCTCCGTTCCCTGCACTGCACTGCTGTGTTGAGAGGGAAATGCCTTTAGTCACCAGACAGTGTGCACGACTTTCCTCAGCCAAAAAGGGACATTCTGAGTGAAAACAAAAGCAAAAATAAAAACAGAAGATGACTCTATTCAATTTCATGGCTTTAACTATAATTTTTCCCTGCAAGTAATGGGCTGCTATGATTTTTCCTCTCTGAATTCATCAGAAGTGTATGTAAGATTCAAACAGAAGCGTGGAGGTGTCCATACCTGTCACAAGTGCTACGTGCAATCAAGTTCAAATGCCCTTCTTTGCTTTGGATTCTGGGCTATTGGCTCTTGGTGAATGTTCTCACCCCTCCTACCTCCACCCATGGCTCAGCTATTCAAAACTCCGGACTTACTGATGTACTCAACGTCTCCACAGAGACTTTAGAATCGGAAATGCATTGGTACTTAGCAAATCTGGGTTCTGACAATAATGCTGTGAGGAAGGCGTAAATCATATCCATGTCGCACAGGAGAACGCTGTCACTGAGCAGATGACATAGCTCATCTGGTGACAGATAGCTAGTGAACAGCAGAAATGGGATGAGAACACAGGTCTCTTCGTTTAGAACACTATATTCCAAGGTCTCTCAAAACAACGGTGGGTTGTGACAGCCTGGAGGGGTGGGATAGGGAGGGTGGGAGGGAGGGAGACGCAAGAGGGAAGAGATATGGGAACATATGTATATGTATAACTGATTCACTTTGTTATAAAGCAGAAACTAACACACCATTGTAAAGCAATTATACCCCAATAAAGATGTTAAAAAAAAAAAAAAAAAAAAACATTGTATGGAGGTACCACAATTTTTTTAACCATTTGCCTGTTTAAGAACATCTGGGCTATTTCTAGTTTCTGTTGTACTCTTTAAATTTCTTATAATTTTAATTGTCAATTTTATCTCAATAAAGCTGAAAAAAATAAAAAATAAAAAATAAAAAATAAAAAAAAAAACAACAACGGTGGGACTACCCATAAAATGTTCTCCCAAACTCCAAAGCATTTGGCACCTTTAAATCGTAACAAGGGCACATTAGGCATCTCCCAGGAGTGCTGGTTTTAATACCACTTGTGGCTCCAGGTGACACAAATAAGCCCAATGCTGATGCCTGAGTTCCTGAGTCACTGGGGAACCTCTTCATTAATTGAATGAATTCAACAAATATATATTGATTAGCGATTACCCAGTACCCTTCTATGTGCAAAGATACAGCAGTAACAAAACAGACTCTGCCCTCCTGCAGTCCCCAGGAGACTCTATCCAACTGGGTCCTGCAGACCATTCTCTGAGATTTAAGATACATTTTCCCCCCTTTCAAAGGAATCCATCCATTACTCATCCTTGAGAAACACTTCTCCAAGAAAATATTCTCAGAAGTTCAGAGGAAGAGTTTGTAAGCTGTCCATGGATAGACTTTCTTCAGGTCAGGGGGCTGTGAATTCCCTGAAATTTGTGGGTATGAATGTGTGAGCATTTTCTTAGGGAGAAGGTCCATAGAATTCACAAGCTCCTCAAAAGGATCTCATATCCAACAAAGTTTAAATATCACACTTGGGGTTAGATGTACGGAGGAAGACAATTCCTGACCCAAACTTTTAATAAGCACGGGTGTCTGTGGGGGAGAAGCGAGAGGACCGGAAATTCTCTCAGTGTCTCCTCAGATCACGCCCCTCACTGGCGCTGTCAGCTCAGGAGGGTTAGTCGGCGGGAACCAGTGACTCCCATAGCAATCCGGGGAATACTAACTGACGAGCTCCCTTCTGAGGGGATGCTTCACGTTCCCAACGGGCTTGAAAAGCTCCCATAGTATATGCCTGGCCAAGATCCCATCAGTTTTTATTTAATCTGAATAAATAGTGCTGGTAATAGTTGCAGAGTGAAAATTCATAGGCAGTTCACAGATAGGCAATGCTCTGGAAAATTGGAAACACCTGGGTATTTGTGTCAGCCCTACCTAGCTGAAGTAAATCTGCCTGAGGCTGCTCTCAGAAATGCTAGATTCTCAGCTTTCAATTCCCTCCACCTCACTGGCATATGTCACCTCAGACTAAAAAAGCCTTCAGAACTTGTAAGGGCTCCCGTGGGACTCCCAGAAAGCCACAGAGAGAGAACCAGAGGAGGTGTCTGTGTGTATATGAGTAAGAGACAGATGCTGGGGACTCTCAGGGGACACTATTCTCAGAATTTCCAGAGAAGTTTCTTTGGGTTAAGCAGGTGTGAGATAGAGATCTAAAAGCTATAGGGTACAGGGACTTCCCTGGTGGTCCAGTGGGTAAGACTCCATGCTCCCAATGCAGGGGCCCTGGGCTTGATCCCTGGTCGGGGAAATAGATTCCCCACGCCGGAGCTAAGAAGCCTGCATGCCGCACTAAAAAGTACGCATGCCGCAACTAAAGATCCCACATGCCGCAACTAAAGATCCCACATGCAGCAACTAAGACCCAGTGCAGCCAAAATAAATAAATAAATGAATAAAATAATAAATAAATGTTAAAAAATAAAAGGTATAGGTACAGAAATATTGCAAATCCTCACTTCGATAAAGGAAAATATGATCAAAAACATGATTCTTCATTTTAAAAAGGACTCAATTTTAATTAAAGGGAAACTCTGAAGCCAATCACTTGGATCTAAAAATACTTCATCCAAGTACAAGTTTTTAAATTGGCCCCTCTGTGCTGATAAGACAGCTGAAAAATATAGAGTAGTTATGACCTGGTCTCAAATAAGATGAAATTGGACTATGTAGTATTTTGTAATCATAAATTACAGGTCATCTCTGTTGTGTTTTCTGATTCGACATAAATAAATAAATGTTCTCTTGTTTTCAAATTGTTTTACTACAGACCATGTTTTTACTTATCCAAAATGTAGTCCCTTAACCTTGACTGTGTATAAAGACATTAAGGTTTGAGACAAGTGTTTTAGATGTAGAAAATATTGCAAGCGTTGAAAATACAATTCCCAAAAAGCATGTATCAATATTATTAATCACAATTAACTAATATAAATTAACTTACATTGAACTCACTAGATTTATTTCCTTGTCCTTTCTGCCTAGAAATAGGTCCTTTGGTTCACACCCTTTGAACAATCACTGGAATATTTGATGTCTGAGACAGCAGTTTGTTTAAAATTTCTCTACAGTGATTTCATTAAAGAGCTTCTAGCTCTTTCTAAACATAAACACAAGGCAAAGTTGTATATCTTGAGCAGAGCACTGCGTTTTTTTGTTTCTGTTTTCATCTTTTGGCCATGCCGTGCAGCATGTGGGATCTTATTTCTCTCCTTCCCTCCCCCTCCCCTCCCCCTCCAATTCCTTCTCCTTCTCCTTTTAGTATTTTCTGCAGGTGTTTGAGGAACCACAGGCAGCACCATAGTAAAGACTCATCCTTGTGGTCCTCAGCTTTAGGATTCAGTCTATGTCCAAAGATACACTGTCCCAAAGTGGGAACTGCCTATAAGTTCACTAAGTTTTTACTGACTTGTACTTTCTATCAGTGATTTTTTTTTCTTCCCTTCTTGGCAGCCTTCACGTCAAGCGCAGAAGAATCTGTGTCAGCCCGCACAATCACGTTATTAAGCAGTGGATGAAAGAACAGTCAGGCAAGAAAGATGCTGAAGGCAACATTTGCCGTAAGAAGAAACACCCCAGCAGGAGGAACAGTAAAGGGGCACATCAGGGGAGGCATCAAACACATGGCCATAAAACTCCTTACTAGAGAGAGTACAGATGAAGCTACACAGATGAGTCCTGAGTGAACTTGGCCACGGCTGGCTATAAATATATCATGTGAATGTTCCAACAGGGAACAGGGCGAAGCAAAATATAATTTTGTAAAGGAACAATTATACAGATGCAAATGGAGCCAATAATATACTCAACTGAAAAATGAAATGAAGAGAGAATACTTATCTTCACATAATATTTTAAGCACAGCATACAAATCGAATTTCTCCAACCTTTTTATTATGATATTTTCCAAACCTACAGAGAAGTGGAAAGAATGGTACCGCGAACATCTGTATGCCTTTACCTAGATTAATCCTTGGTAATATTCTGCCACATTTGTTTTGTTTTCTCTCTTCTCTCCTTGTACATGTATATATAAAACATTATATACATAAAGATATAATTTTTTTTGCTGAACCGTTAACCATTTGAAAATGTTATAAACATCATGACACTTCATTCCTAAACTTATTTTAGTGTTACAACTTGGCATCCCTCAAGAATAAAGACATTCTCTATATAATCGCATAATCAGCTTTATACCTAGCAACAATTTCATCATATATATGATATAATATATATGTTCAGATTCCACATTCAAATTTTTCCAACTATCTCCAGAGCATAGATTTTTTCCAACCAATTAATCAAGGTTCACATATTGCAATTGTTATATTTCTTGTTTTTTGGAATTTTTGAATTTTATTTATTTTTTTATATAGCAGGGTCTCATTAGTTATCCATTTTATACATATTAGTGTATATATATCAATCCCAATCTCCCAATTCATTACAGCACCACCCCCCGCCGCTTTCCCCCCTTGGTGTCCATACGTTTGTTTTCTACATCTGTGTCTCAATTTCTGCCCTGCAAACCGGTTCATCTGTACCATTTTTCTAGGTTCCACATATATGCGTTAATATATGATATTTGTTTTTCTCTTTCTGACTTACTTCACTCTGTATGACAGTCTTAGATCCACCCACATCTCTATATATTTCTTTAGTATCTTTTCATCTAAGAAAGTCCCTCTGCTTTTTTTCTTTCTTTCTTCCCATGGCATGAACTTTTAAAAAAAAAAAAGAGTATAGGCCAGAACCTGTTCTACATTCTGTGTTTGTCTGTTTCCTCAGGCTCATGTTCAGATTTAACATTTTTTGGTAAGAATGCTTCCTTTGTGAATTAGTATATTTCTTATTGCACCATTTAGAGTTCATGAACAGCGGAGTTCATTTTCTACATAGAAAACTTTTAGCTGAATATCACCTTAAAACATGGAGTAGTTTGAGCATCTGCTGTTGTTTGGACTGACAAATTTGGATGCTGACAAAAACGCCTGCTTTGCTCTGGGGGCCATCTGCCTCCTAGAGTCAGCTCTTGGCGCTTGTAAGCGGTCCAGAGTTGGGTCCTGTGTGGGATGATTTTATGGTTTCCTAAAGAAGGAGCCTACATTCTTTCATTCCTAAACCACCTTTCAAGGCTCTGCTGCTCTTTGGGCCTCCTTGCTCACAGAGGCTTCGGGATGTAGAGTAAGAGGTCGTTTTCATAAACAGCCACCAGATGGCAGGAGCACAGGGTCCACTCAGCCAAGTGTCAGGCGTCTGAGTCGCTGCCGGCCACTCTCTGGCACTGGTGTTGCCAGCATGACTTGGAGGTGTTAGTGAAGCACACGGAGGTGCTGAACCTAATGTAGGTTAAAAATATCACCAAATGGCCGATTGTCTAATACTCCTCATTGACACTAATCTAGCATGTGATTGATTTATTCTTACCATCAATCCTGTGAGTTTTGTATTGATGTTTCCACTTTATGGATGAGGAAACCAGAAGCTCATGGGGTAAAATGACTTGCTCAAAGGCACACAGTAAGTGGCAGAGACAGCCTTGTACCCAGGTCTCCAGACGCTTCCTCTTCTCCCATCAGCCCCAGCAGTTGAGCCTAGAAGGTGTGGACATGGAAGTGGGGCAGAAGAGGAGGAATTCAGGTAAAGATTTGGGCATCAGGTGCTCCACAAAGGGCCAGGGATGCCTGCTGACAGTTTTACTTGGGTCTAGAATTAAGACATGTTGCTACTGGCATCGGTGCCAATACTGGCAAAAAACGTCTTCATAGATTAGAACAGGCCCCAACATGATTTTATTGAGTTTTGCACTCTTAGGAAGTGAAGGAAATTGCACACTATTTATGGCCTTTGTTCTGCAAAATCTCCCTCACCAGCTGCTTCTTTTCAACTTAAAGACAGATTTTGTCAGAAAATGAGGCATGCTTCCACTCAACTCCATCATGCTTTTTAATATGCTAATATGATAAAGCAGGTAATCCTGAGGAAAATAATTCCTAAATGTCTTAGTCCGTTCCAGCTGCAATAACAAAATCTAATACCGCAGATTGGGTGACTTATAACCAAACCTTTATTTCTCACAGTTCTGGAGGCTGGGATGTCCAGGATCACAGCGTTGGCAGATTCTGTGTCTGGTGAGGGCTCTGTTCTGGGTTGGAGACCGCTGACTTCTCTCTGTGTCCTCACAAGGTGGAAAGGACTAGGGAGCTCTCTGGAACCTCTGTCACAGAGCACTAACCCCATTCATGAGGGTTCTATGCTCATGACAAAAGCACCTCCCAGAGACCCCGTCTACTGATACCATCAACTTTGGGGGTTAAGATATCAACATATGAGTTTTAGGGGGCCACAAACATTCAGACCATAGCGCTAAATATTCCCTTTTGATATTGTAGTCCTATCATCCAATGTCATCAAATTGCAGGTTCTAAAAGCTGAAGAAAGTGACATTGAATTAAAAATAATTAATAAAATAAGATAATAATATGGGAGTAACTTAAAGTCAATCACAAGTTTTAAAGTTAATTAATCATAACAGACAACATTAATGAAAAATTAAAATAAAAACATTGGTCTCTAGTCCTCTCGACCAACAACTTGAATTATTTTCAATTTTGTCTCCCTTCCAGTCCAGATCCAGAATTCTACACAATTTTTTGTAGCTATAAGGACAGTAAGTTTTATGCGATATTTAAAAATTTGGATTTTACTGCAATGCAAATAAATGAAGCTTTGTATAAGGACCACATGCCTGGGAGAACAGCTTCTTAAAGAAATTCCATTTTACAGGCCATCACATGTGCTTATTAAAACATTACTGTGTCACCAATACTGCACTATGAATATATCACCCAGGTTAACCCTCTAAGTTTTTTTTTTAGATTACATTTTTATTAAAATAATGCAAGTGTGTATTAAAATATAAAAGAAAAAATGCAGCAGAATTTATCATGAAAAACAACATCCTCTCACTCTGTCCTCCCTCTTCCCAGACCTGCTTCTTTGAGGCACCTTCTTAACCTTTTTAAAAGTTTTCCTTCTTCTGGAGGTGTAGGGGAGGAAAAAGTTTTTCTCCTCCTTCTTATTGTCCCTGGCTGGGTCTGCAAACTAAACTGACAAAGACAGATTAACAAGAGAAAACATACACATTTATTTAATATACATTTTATGTGACATGGGAGCCTTCAAAGGGAAATGAAGACCCAAAGAAACAGACCTGAGTATTTTTATTTCGAGTTTGATGGTGAGTGGATAGTCATAGAGAAATGTGATAGGTCAAAGAATATGAAGGCAGTGTAGTCAACTGGGGGAAACTTAGAAAAGAATCCTAACAAACAGGTCTTGCTATGTCCCTTTGTCCTCAGAAATAAGGCTGCTCTTCTCCTCCATGTATAGGGAGAACACCTGTCACCTGAGGGTTTTATGACCTGTTTCAGGGAGGAAGGGTGGGGGAAGGTCAGAGTGACCTTCCTGCTTCTGCTGTTTTCTCAAACTCCTTCAGCCTAAAATATTCAATATTCAAGGTGCCGTATTTTGGGGTAGTGTGTACAGAACCCCATCAGTGGTTACCTCCATAATTTCAAGTGAAATGCTTAAAATATTATTTATTTGTTTATCAATTTTAGGCAATCTCTGTTGTCTCCTCATTACTTCCTATTTCCCTTCCCTTCTCCCTCCTCACCTTGATAGTTTTATCACTATTGTTTTTCCTTATCTTTATAACTTACAATATACCCACCTTCCATTCATTAGTCTGTTAATCCTAGAATTTCAGTCTCTTTATGTAAGATGTAGATAATACCCCATTCTCCTTTTCTTTTCCTCCTATCCTTCCATCTTGCATCTTGTGTCATATCAGCTATATTTTTACATTTATGTAACTATAATTCTGTACTATAATAATAATCATCTTTCATGCTTTTAGGCAGGGTCTCTCAACTCTAGCACTACTGACATCTTGGGCTGGGTAATTCTTTGCTGTGGGGACTCTCCTATACCTTATAGGTGGATTAGCAGTATCTCTGCCCCCTACCTACCACATGACATTCAGAAATGTCTCCATATATTGCCAAATATCTCCTAGGAGAGAGGAGTAAAGTTACTCCCAACCCTAGTTGGGAATCACTAGTCTAGAATCTAAGGTAGGTTCTAAAATTGAAAACTATATTGCTGGAAATTTTCTAAAATGATCCCCAAAATTCCCTGCCCTGACACACACCTTCTCCCAAATACTAATCTAGGTATTGCAGCAAAAATTTTTAAGGTCACAAATCAGTTGACCTTAAGATAGGGAGGGACTTCCCTGGGGGTCCAGTGTTTAAGACTCCACTCTCCCAGTGCAGGGAACCCAGGTTCGATCCCTGGTCAGGGTACTAGATCCCATGTGCTGTAATAAGACCCGGCGCAGCCAAATAAATAAATATTTTAAAAAAAAAAGTTAAGGAGATTATCTGGGTGGGAATGACTTAATCACAGGAACCCTGTAAGTCTGTGTCTAGAGGTCAAAGACAGGGTAGTCAGAGAGTTTCAAAACATGAGAAGAATTCAACATGCCATACCTGGCTTTGAAAACAGGCGGACCAAGTCCCAAGGAATGTGGATGGCCTGTAGTTGCTGAGAGAGGCCCCAGGCTGACAGATAGCAAAGAAACAGGCACCTCAGTCCCACAACTATAAGGAACCTCATTCAGCCAGGAACAAGAATGAGCCCTGCAGCAGATTCTCCTGTGGAGCCTCCAGAGGGAATGTAGTCCAGCCAATATCTTGAAGATTTCAAATCTAGAAGATTTCAGCCTTCTGAAACCCTAAGCAGAGAACCCAGTCACACCACATCTGGACTTCTGGTGTACAGACAGTGAGCTAATAAATGGGTGTGGTTTTAAGTGGTTAAATTCATGGTACTTTGTTATGCAGCAATGGGAAATTAACACAGCCAGTAAATGGCGCTTTTATTTACCATCCTGACTATGTAAGTTATTGTTCGCTGCCAGGCCAAGTAGTGTGGTAGAGTTTAACATCCTTCTCTAACAATGAACTGTGTATGATTCACTATTCAGGCAGCCTGAGCCTAATGAAACATGACTACTTTCTACATTATTTGTGTGGTTTAGGTATTTTACTTCTTTCTCAAGAGTAGCCAGGTCTCCCTGTGAGCTCTGGGTTTTTATATTATCCATGAACAAATAGACATCTGATGTGTTTCACAATTTACATAACCAATTTGATGCTCTTTTGACAATTGTAGCCATTTTCTTCTTATTATTTTATTTTTATAAAATCATGCTTTCCCTGTGGTAAATATAAGAGAACTCCAAGTTCATCCCATCCTACCCCCAAAGCTGAGATTATGCTCTTCCTTATAATTCACTGACAGATACTTTGATCAATTGGTATATTGTAGTCTGTCCATCTTGTTGCCATTCTGCCACTGCAGAAACTATTGAAAAAGTAAACATCTCCTTCTTTCATTCAGGGTTTAGCACATAGCAGGCACTCAGATAAATATTTACTGAGAAAACATTTGTAGGCAACTGACCTCTTGCTTGGCCAATTCCAATGAAAATAAGACACCACAGAAGAGTCCTGCACTCCTGTAATGATCAACCTCTACCTAAGAGTGACAGAGATACTAAGGCTTAAATTCTGCAAGGTCCTGGCCTGGGAGAGTATACTAACTAAACCCAGGATGACTGGGCTCCATTGTCTTCAAGCTTTTCTTAATCTCAGAATTTTTATGTTTTTTTACCTCTTCCCTACATCTCTGACTCCAGCCTGTTCATAACATGGACTTTATCTTCATTTCTGATTATCTTTCTCCCAGGGCACAATCATCTGTATCAGGGAATTACAGAACTTTCTTTGCAGAGGTGGTAGGGCAGAAGAAACAGCTTCTGGTAGATTGACTTTGCTAAACCCAGATCACAGTGAAGGCAAATTGTACAATCTGCGAGAAAACCTAGGTTTAGGAAGAAGTGGGGTGATAGGGGTTTTGGGGATTATAAACGGTGAAGAAAAGAGGTGACTCCCTATTTGATTCTCAACTTTCAGAGTTACCCTGCACCCATCAAAATGGCTAAAATTAAAAAGACAGAGAGGGCTTCCCTGGTGGTGCAGTGGTTAAGAATCCGCCTGCCAATGCTGGAGACATGGGTTCGAGCCCTGGTCCGGGAAGATCCCACATGCCGTGGAGCAACTAAGCCCGTGTGCCACGACCGCTGAGCCTGAGCACTAGAGCCTGCAAGCCACAGCTACTGAGCCCGTGTGCCACAACTACTGAGGCCCACCTGCCTAGAGCCTGTGCTCTGCAACAAGAGAAGCCACCACAGTGAGAAGCCTGGGCACTGCAACCAAGAGTAGCCCCCACTCTCCGCAACTAGGGAAAGCCCGCACGCAGCAACGAAGACCCAATACAGCCGAAAAAAAAAAAAAAGGCGAAGATACCAAATGCTGGTGAGGATATGGGGTAATTGGGACCCTTATGTGTGCTGGTGGGGATGCAAACTAATAAAAATCACTTTGGAAAACTGTTCAGTAGTATCTACTAAAGCCAGATACCTACCTTATGACCCAGAAATTCCACACTTAAGCAATATCTGGGTAAGTAAATATGTTCACCAAAACACATGCATAAGAATGTTCAGGGCTTCCCTGGTGGCGCAGTGGTTGAGAGTCCTCCTGCTGATGCAGGGGACACGGGTTCGTGCCCCGGTCCGGGAAGATCCCACATGCCACGGAGTGGCTGGGCCCGTGAACCATGGCCGCTGAGCCTGTGCGTCCAGAGCCTGTGCTCCACAACGGGAGAGGCCACAACAGTGTGAGGCCCATGTACCGCAAAAAAAAAAAAAAAAAAAAAATGTTCATAGCACCCCCAAAATTACAACTACCTAAGTGCCCATCAACAGTAGAATGGATAGGTTTTAAATGTTACAGTCATAACTGGAGAGGGTATGGAGAAAATGGAACCCTCCTACACTGTTTGTGAGAATGTAAATTGGTGCAGCCACTATGGAAAACAGTATGGACTTTTCTTTAAAAAGGACTTTTCTTTAAAAAACTGAAAATAGAGTTACCATATGATCTAGCAATCCCACTCCTGGGCATATATCCAGACAAAACTCTAACTTGAAAAGATACATGCACCTCAATGTTCATAGCAGCAATATTTACAATAGCCAAGACATGGAAGCAACCTAAATGTCCATCGACAGATGAATGGATAAAGAAGATGTGAGTGGAATGTAATACTACTCAGCCATAAAAAAGCATGAAATAATGCCATTTGCAGCAATATGGATGGACCTAGAAATTATCATACTAAGTGAAGTAAGTCAGAAAGAGAAAGACAAATACCATATGATATCACTTATATGTGGAATCTGAAAAAATGATACAAATGAACTTATTTACAAAAGAGAAACAGACTCATAGACACAGAAAACAAACTTATGGTGACCAAAGGGGAAGTGCTGGGGAGGGGTAAATTAGGAGTTTGGGATCAGCAGATATGAACTACTGTATATAAAACAGATAAACAACAAGGTCCTACTGTATAGCACAGGGAACTATATTCAATATCTTTTAATAAACTATAATAGAAAATGATCTGAAAAAGATCTGAGTCACTTTGTCGTACACCAGAAACTAACACAACATTGTAAATCAACTATACCTCAGTTAAAAAAAAAAAGTTACATTCATAAAATGAAATAGCATCCATCAATGAGAAATGACAATCTATAACTCATGCATCAACATGGATGTATCTCACACGTATATTGATCAGACACAAAGGAGCCAGTATTATTTATCTATTGATATGTAACAAATAAATCCGAAACTTAGTGCTTAAAGTGGCTTAGCTGGATGATTCTGGCTCAAGGTCTCTCATGAGGTTGCAGTCAAAATGTTGGCAGGAGCTGCAGGCATCTGACGGCTTGACTGGGGCAGGAGGACCCTCTTCTAAGGTGACCTGCTCACTTGGCTGTTGGCAGGAGTCCTCGGTTCCTTGCTTATCTGAGTGTTGGTAGAATGCTTGGTGATCCTCCTCTCGCTGGCACTCGCTCTTGTGTTCTTGGCTTACTTGCTCTATTACTTTCCTAGGGCTGCCCTAACGAAGTACCACAAACTGGGTGGCTTAAACAATAGAAATGTATTGTCTCACAGCTCTGGAGTCTAGAAATCAAGGTGTAGGAAGGGTTGGTTCCTTCTGAGGGCTGTGAGGAAGAATCTGTTCCATGCTCTTCCCCCAGTGGTTTGCTGGCAATTGGCATTCCTTGACATGTCTAAACAGGAGCCTGATCCCTGCCCTCATCTTTGCAGGGTGTTCTTTCTGTGTGCATATATCTATGTTCAGATTTCCCCCTTTTATAGGGACATCAGTCCATATTAGATCAGGGCCTACCTTAACGACTTCATGTTAACTGATTACATCTGTGATGATCCTATTTAGAAATAAGGTCACATTCTGACACACAGGGGGTTGGGACTTCAACATATGAATTTGTGGCACACAATTAAACCCTTAACACTTGTCTTAATGAAGCAAGTTGCCATGTGAGAAAGGCCCACTTGGCAAGGAACTGAGGGTGACCTCTAGCCAATAGCCATTGAGTATCAGAGTCCAGTGGCCTGTGAAGAACTGAATCCAGCCAACAACCATGTGCGTGAGCTTGGAAGTGGATCCTTCCCCCGTTGAGACTTGAGATGACTACTGCCCAGACCAACACCTTGATGACAGCTTGTGAGAGGCCCTGGGCTGACATCTTGATTGAGCCTTTTTTTGGGGGGGGGGTGCGGGTGAAATAGAAAAGAATAGCTTTATTGCTTTGCCAGGCAAAGGGGGCCACAGCAAGCTGATGGCCTCAAAACTGTGTGTCCCAACCTGGAGGGAGTAGTGAGAAGTTTTAGAGTAGCGGTTCAAAGAGGGTGTGATCAACTCATGGACATTCTTCTGATTGGTTGGTGGTGAGGTAAGTGGGAGTCAGAATCATGCACCTTCTAGTTCCAACTGGTCTGGAGTCTACGTGCTGGTGGGCAGCGTACCGTTAACTTCTCCCAGCTGGTGGGGGTTTCAGTATACCGTATTTCCGAGCCCCTAGTACCTCTCATTTTAGGGTGGTCCGGGAAACACATCCGTGTGGGTGTGGATATGCACATTTGGAGGCTCTGGGCCAAAAGTAAATTGCTCTGGTCTCAGGACTTAATGAAGCTCAGGTTCTTGATGTCTCATTGCAGAAAGAATTCAGTCACGGACAAAGTGATGAAGTGGATTTATTTAGAGAGATACGCATTCCATAGACAGAATGCAGTCCGTCTCAAAAGGCTAGAGCAGCCCCAGGGCATGGGGTTGTCTCGGAAAGTGAGAGCGGCCAAGGGCGAAACCAACTCCTCAGAGTATGGGTCATCTCAGAAGGCAAGAGGCCCTTGATTGAGCCTTTTGAGAGAGTCTGAAGCAAAGCACCAAGCTAAGCTGTACCTGCATTACTGACGCACAAATATTGTAAGATAATACAGGTGTGTTGTTTTAAGCCATAAAGTTTGAGGCAATTGGTTATGCAGCAATAGATAATGAATATAAAGAGATAGTGTAATCAAAGAAAAGCAAAAATGGCAACAAATTCTACAATTAAAGAACACACACACACACACACACACACACACACTGAGGATTGGGAATCAGATGAGGTAGCTTCTTTTTTCTTATTGTACTTTTAAAAATATTTATTTATTTATTTGTTTATTTATTTACTTATTTATTTTGGCTGCACCGGGTCTCAGTTGCGGCATGCGGACTCAGTTGCGGCAGGCATGTGGGATCTAGTTCTCTTACCAGTGATCGAACCTGAGCCCCCTGCATTGGGAGCATGGAGTCTTAACCACTGGACCACCAGGGAAGTTCTGAGTTAGCTTCTTTTAAATATATTAATAGAAAATATGGCTGACAGTGAGAGCTATAGATATAAAAGGCAAAGAGAAGCTGAGGAAAAAGGAAGAGCTTAACTTCAAACACAGATATTCGAAGGCTGGCAGTAACCTGAGTGACAGAATATCTGAAGTCAAACGGAGTGAGAATGAGAGGAATGTTTGTGTTTGAATCTGATATTATCATGAGATGTCAGAAAAGACACTGAGGAATAAGAGGAATTGTTTCTTATTTAATAATTTGAGAAGATCCCATTTCTGATTATATAAAAGCCAAATACTAGAATCAAATATCTTTCATTGTCATTGACACGGTGCCATACATCTAAATTTTTTTAAATTAATTAATAAATTTATTTATTTATTGCTTCATTGGGTCTTTATTGCTGTGTGCGGGCTTTCTCTAGTTGCGGCGAGCGGGGGCTACTCTTCGTTGCGGTGCGCGGGCTTCTCGTTGCTGTGGCTTCTCTTGTTGCGGAGCACGGGCTCTAGGCGCGCGGACTTCAGTATATGTGGCTCACAGGCTCTAGAGCGCAGGCGCAGTAGCTGTGGCGCACGGGCTTAGTTGCTCCGCGTCATGTGGGATCTTCCCAGACCAGGGCTCGAACCCGTGTCCCCTGCATTGGCAGGCGGATTCTTAACCACTGCGCCACCAGGGAAGTCCCATACATCTGAATTTTTAAAAATCCTGATAATTATCTGATTTTGTTTTCAGTCAGACTCAGTCTAAAATCTGCTGATCAAAGAAGCCTTTTTCATTGCAGTTCCCCAGGAAGTTCAAAGCCCAAACCAGAGGGCAAAATATTAAAAAAAAAAAAATACACTTACAAGGAAGTAAATGCTCTAATGGGGAGGAGGATAATAATTAGTAGATGCAATAATAGTAGTGATTAGTATAGGAACTAATTTGAGTAGCAAGAGAACCAGTTATCTGAAGAAAACTAGACAAGATCATTTTTTTCAACCACATAATGCCCTGAGAATAGTTCACTGAATTTTGACTTTTTGCCTTTGAATGTTTATATTTCATTCACAGGAGTGAGTGTGCCCATTTTCTCCCTTCCTCCCACCCCAAATTATAAATATCTTCCATCCAAAATAGAACATTCCACTTAGCTAAGAGTTACACTGAATGCTGCCTCAGACAGCCTCCTCTGGTGAACAGGCTGTTTATTAATCATTGTTTGTTTTAGTTAGGACTCTGGTCCAGATTCTGAAACAAAAAGTAGTCCAAACCAGACACAAGTTTATTTCTCTCTCCTCACATAGCACTCCAAGTGTAAACAGTCCAGGGCTGAAATGGTGCCTCCGTGCTGCCTTTTGCCTTGTTTCTCTGCTGTCCTCTTGTCCACATGATCAAACACGGCTCACCACCATGTGTGCTGGGGCCACCCCAGGCTGCAGTAAGAGCGCCTTAGTCTGCTAGGGCTGTCATAACAAAGTACTAGAAACGGGATGACGTAAACAGCAGGAATTTATTTTCTCAGTGTTCTGGAGGCTAGAAGTCTGAAATCAAGGTGTTGGTAGTCGCGGGTCTTTCTGAGGTCTGTGAGGGAAGGAGCAGCTCCCGGCAGCCTCCTTGGCTTGTCCATGGTCGTCTTCTCCCTGTGTCTCTCCCCAACATCTTTTCTCTACACATGCCTATTTCTGTGCCCCAATTTCCCCCTTATATAATATAAGGACCAGTTATACTGCATTAGGGCCCACCCTAATGACCTCATCTTAACTAATTACATCGAAAACAACCCTATTTCTAAACAAGTCACATCCTGGGGTACTGGGGGACTAGGACTTCAATGTAAGAATTTGGGAGCGGGGAGCACAATTCATCCCAGAAGAGGGAGGATGAGTGAGGTGGGAATGAGGGAGGAAATGCTCTTTCCTTTTAAGCGCATGACCCAGAGGTTGTACATAACACTCCCTCGAATCCTTGAGCCAGGAATGAGACACATGCGAATCCTTGAGCCAGGAATGAGACACATGCGCACCCAACTTCAAAAGAAAAAGGAAACATAGTTTCTTGCTGGTGGTCACATGCTCAGCTAAAACTATTATTAGAGGAAGAATGGGAGGATGAATATCAGGGCAACAAGTAGCTTTAGACATATTACAGTTTGCAAAAATCTTAGGAAGCAGAGAGCTAACGTCTTCCTCCAAAGTGCACTGATAATTACTCTTTGAGTACTGCCTACCATACCAGAAATGTTATATTTAGTTCTCACAATAACTCTGAAAAGTTGATATTTTTTCCCCACGTATTTCAAAAAAGGAAACCTGGGCTCAGAGAGATTAAGCAACTTGCCCAAAGCTGAAACTATTAAAAGCTGGAGCCTGGAATCCAGCTGAGGATTTTGTCTGGTGCTGAAGCCTGATGAATTTCACCGCACCCACCGCATCCTGAACACTGGCCAGCAGCTCTCAGCATGCCTGCCTTACTGGTAACTGCTCAATTTCAGCTCACTTCAGCCTCCGTTCTGGTCGATGACTTGAAGATTTGTATGGGAGACATCAGAAATGCCCATTTCTAGACTTCATGGGTTAGCAAAGTGATAGGCAACCAAAATTTCATATACAGACACACAATGGCATAAATATGTAAAAGATTATATACATATAACACCCTACACAATACACATGCACGCATAGGTGCACACACATGTACCCCCCCACTCACACACACATTTTGCTTTTGTGGAAAACTATTATTGAGACAGGAAGGGGGTTAGGGCACAACCTTTAAAAGAATGGCAGCCGTTGAGGACACGACATAAACTGGTTGGAACCAACTAGGTCCAAAATGGCGGACAAGTCAACTTCCACTAGACTTTGAGCCTCAGTATACGCTCATTGTAACACATCAGCATGCTAAATGACACATCCACAGGTGCCATGACAGTTCCAAGGTCAACCATAAAGGTCAAAAAGTGGGCGGTGGCCCAATTCCTGGAAATCCCCACCCCTTCCCCCAAATAGCTGGAATACTCCTCCCGGTCATTAGCCTGTGAAATTACCCAGCCCTATAAAAACTGACAACCCCATACCCTGGTGTCTCTCGCCTTCGAGATGGCCCACACTCTGTCTGTGGAGTGTGTATCTCCCTGAATAAACCTTTCACTTTACTATGGCTCGCTCTTGAATTCTTTCCTGCGCGAAGCCAAGATCCCGCATTTGGCCGTCCCAGGGACTCGCCCGAGACCTGGGACGTGAGCATCTTCTCGTGTCTCACTTTCTTTCCTGCAACACTATCCTTTCTTAATTGCCTCCCCACCTCCACCCCCAAGGCATCACTTTGCTCTGTGTTGCTCTAGTTAAAAAATAATCAGATATGATCTCTCATATGTGGAAACTAAAAAAAACCCCAAATTCGTAGAAATGGAGAACAAATTGGTGGTTGCCAGAGGCGGGGTTGGGGCAGTGGACAAAACGGGTGAAGGTGATCAAAAGGTACAAGCTTCCAATAATAAGGTAAATAAGTCCTGAGGAAGTAATATATAGCACAGTGACTACAGTGAACAATACTTTATCGTATATTTGAAATTTGCTGAGAAAGTATATCCTGAAAGTTTTCGTCACAAGAAAAAAACCTGTAACTGTGTGTGACGATGCATGTTAACTGTGTTGTGGTGATCATTTTGCAATATATATGTAGGTCAAATCATCATCTTTGCACACCTAAAACTAATATAATGTTTCATGTCGATTATATCTCAGTTAAAAAAAAACCCACAATGTTTATTAGAAAATGAAGTCTATAAATAAGAATTCTCTGGAGTTAAGCAGAGAAACTTTCATCCCTCTCCTTCTACCCAAAGACGGAGACAGGTAAAGCAGTGCTGTTATGGTTTCAGTGGTCTTAGCCTCTTTCCTTCTAGGCAGACAGAAAGTCACCTTGGGATGGTGATTTGCTAGTCTCAATTTTTCTGTGAAGGGTTTCCTGAGTGGCTTCCTTTTGCTGCATAAATGTAAGGTCAGTGGACGTAGGCAAATGTCACAGTAAGAGCTCCCTCTCCCCTTTATGGCTTAGGAGCAGTTTCTTCTAAAATTCTGGGGAATGAGTATACGATTTGAACAAGGAGACCAGAGCATCTGGGAAAAGGGACCAACAGTCTAACCTTAACTGCTGAGATGGGAGTTAATGTCATGGTAATTTCCCAAGGTCTGCTAGAAGGCAAGGCACCAGTTGCCACTAAGGCAACCTCACCAGAACGGAAGTATTCTTCTCAGCTGATGACTCAGGCTTGACACCAGGGGCTCGGTGTTTGGGCACAAAGGTATATTCTTTCTACCTCGGTGTGTGGTTGACAGTCAAAGCTCTCAGAACCTGGCCACTTGGTATATTGTCTGAGCCTGTGTGTGACCCAGGAGAGCTGCAACTGTGGAACTAAGCATGGAGCATCTCCCTAAGCTGGTCCGTGTGTCTGGTCCAGTTAGGGCATCATCATCTGGACCATGGTATTGGGAAAGTCTCATGAGGATGGAAGCCATGTCTAGTGTGTTCTCAGCTACATCCTTGGTGTCCAGTGCAGCGACTGGTACATAGCAGATGCTCAGTGAATATCTGAGCATAAAATATCCTAATAAAGGGTCCAGGATCCAGAATTCAGTAACAACACCCTATGGTAGCAACCACACCAACTGTAGACTCCGATCTCTCTACCTGGTGCTTGGAAAGCAGGCGTGCCTTGCTTTGGACTGAATTCTTAGACTATTCAGGTAGAGGAGATAGAGTGTCCTTGAGAAGGAAACACTCTAGTTCTTGTGAATAAAGGTAAATTGATTTGCAATCAATTGATTGGAAGAATAAAAGAAATGTGACTCTATTTATACACCCCAAGCCAGTGGAGCAAGTCTTATGGGTTGCATAAGATATTATTTCAGATATCTAAATCTTGTAGAACACAGGTGCCAATTGCAAGGTTCTGATTCCCTGAAAGGACAGGCCTGAACAAGGTTTATTTCAACTGGGTGTAACCCTTAATATAAATGAGACAGGAAGGGGGCAGGGCACAACATTTAAAAGAATGACAGCCGTTGAGGACACGACATAAACTGGTTAGAACCAGCTAGGTCCAAGACGGTGGACAAGTCAACTTCCACTAGACCTTGAGCCTCAGCATAGCTCATTGTAATTCCTCAGCATGCTAAATGACACACCCACAAGTGCCATGACAGTTCCAAGGCTGACCATAAAAGGCCAAAAAGTGGGCGGGGCCCAATTCCCGGAAATCTCCACCCCTTCCCTAAAATAGTTGGAATAATCCTCCCACTCACTAGCCTATGAAATTACCCAGCCCTATAAAGACTGACAACCCCATACCGTGTGGCCTCTTGTCTCTCTCACCTTCCTAGATGGCCCACACTCTGTCTATGGAATGTATATCTCCCTGAATAAACTTTCTTTCTCTTTAATACGGCTTGCTCTTGACTTCTTTCCTGCGCGAAGCCAAGAACCCACACTTGGCGGCCGTCCCAGATACGCCTGAGACCTGGGACGTGACCATCCTCTACGGCCCCACTCTCTTTCCTGCAACATAAACACATCAATTTTTTTGTTAGAAATAGCTCTTTGATCCAAAATGGGCTCAAGTTGCTTTCCAGCGGTAAAAGGAGAAACTTGACCTTTCCAGTTCCCCCAACCAAACCTCATAATCAGGCCAATTTCCCCATATTTCAGGCAGAGAAATTGGAGGCAGTGAAAATGGAGCAGATATTTATATTATTTGGAGCTAATATACTCATAATGATAGCTATGTAAATAACTCAAATAAAATATTAGTTTTAATAAGCCTACTTGAGTTTTGTAGTGTTAGCAATTGCTAGTTTAAAAACACACACACAAAACTTAGAAAATATATGTGAAGGTGTTTTTATAAATCAAAATTCTCCAAAACTATGTCATTATTCAATTCGTTTTTATAAATTGAACTGTATTTTAAGTGAAGTAGAACAGTTTTTACCTAATTTCTCCAAAAATACTTGGATAAAATGAATATAATTTTTTAAAAGCTAATGTTGACATTTGATTTTTTTTTGTTTGTTTGTGTAGCATTATGTGGTAGAAAAAGCACTGGGTTGTTTTGGTCAGACAGGCCTTGATTGGAATCCTTACATAGAATGTTGGTTTGTTTATTTACAAATGGAGATAATAAAACCAGCCTCTAGAGATTGTTGTGTAGTCAGAGAAGGCGATGTGATAACAGAAGAATAATCTGTCTCTAAGAAGAATTGTATGTTGTGACAAGTTCTAGGCCGCCATGGCTGCCTTAGAAGATGGAGGGAGAGGACCACAGTCCATGAATGTGAGCAGCCTCTAGAAGCTAGAAAGGCAAGGAAGGAAATGAATGTTCCCCTAGAGCCTCCAGAAAGAATGCAGTTCTGCAGACACCTTGAATTTTGCCCAGCGAGACTGACTTCAGACTTTGGACCTCCAGAACTTTAAGACAATAAATTTCTGTTGATTTAAGACATTTTAAAAAATTGGTGTGGGGATTTAATGTAAAGTATAGTGCTGGCTACATAAGAGGTACTTAGGAACTGTTTGTTCATTTTTGAGGAAGATTGCATTCTGGTTTGTTTAAGTGAGAAAAACCTTTGAAAGTGAAGCTTTCTCTCCAACCTGACTTACATTTTCTGATTCCTAGTACTTGAGCACCTGTTAGACATTGTAACCTGGCCTCCGTCACGCCATGGAGAACTGGAGAAAGATCTGCTTTGTGCTTCAGAAAGCATAACTAAGGGGAAAGCAGTGTCCTCACAAGGCCAGAGTGGTGACATGGGAGCTGTTACTAACAGAACAGATGACATCTGTGCCCCTAAGAGCAGCACCCGCACATGGGTCATTGGTAGCTGAGGCAGCAACAGGGCAGCAGAAGCAAGGCTGGAGCAAAAGCACACAAATCACCTGTCGCTGAGCACAGGTGGGACAATACCCTTTGGGCCCTGGGGGTCACACGGAAGAAAGGCAAAATCTGACCATTTCGTTGGCGGGATTACAAAATATCCTAATTGGGCATCAAAAGAACGTGTCCTGATCTTTTAGTCATACGTGTTATTTGTTTCACAGCACGGAAATAGCTTTCATTGATTTGGATTGGGTTGGGGAGAAATCTGAGAAAATATCATAGCCGACCCTCCCTTGGCCCTTTCTTTATCTGGAACCTCTGAGACCTGGATGGGACAGAGTTGGAAAACACAAGAGAAAAGGATAAAGTACAGCTGTCTCATGGTATCCTCGGCGGGGGTGGGATTGGGTCCAGGACTCCCATGTATACCAAAATTCATGGGTGCTCAAGTCCTTTATATAAAATGGCACAGTATTTGCAATATTACCTACACATATCCTCCCACATACTTTAAATAATCCCTAGATTACTTATAATACAATGTAAATGCTATGTAAATAGTTGCCAGTGTGTGGCGAATTCAAGTTTTGCTCCTTAAACTTTCTGGAATTTTCTTTTTTCCCAATGTTTTTGAACCTCAAAATACTGGTTGAATCCTCAGATGAGGAAACTGTGGATACAGAGGGCCAACTATAGCTATAGCTCTTTGAGATAAGGGCAAGATGTGGGCAGCTTCATAGTGTTCTTGTTTTTGTTTTTGTTTTCCCTCTGTTTCTACTTCACACCAAGACTACTTCCCCAATGCCATAGCTGAAAATCAATGACAGTAACTTTTTTTTTTTTTTTTGCGGCAGGCGGGCCTCTTGTTGTGGCCTCTGCCGTTGTGGAGCGCAGGCTCTGAACGCGCAGGCTCAGCGGCCATGGCTCACAGGCCTAGCCGCTCCGCGGCATGTGGAATCTTCCCGGACCGGGACACGAACCCGTGCCCCCTGCATCGGCAGGGGGACTCTCAACCACTGCGCCACCAGGGAAGCCGACAGTAACTCTTAACCCCTTTCCTGTGTCCATATCAGGAGTGGCGTCAAAGAAGTGGTTCTTTCCTGTGCTGAAACTGGTGTCTACTATGATCATCCATGGTATATTGAATTACTGGCCCCAATTCTTGTCCTCCCCTGTGGCCACACCCTTTGCCATGTGACTTTGCAGCTCCTCCAACAAAAGCAGAGTGTATTCCCCTCCCCTTGACCTTGGACTTGACCCCATGATTTACCTTGGCAGGTTAGCAAGTGTGATACAACAGGAGCTTAAAAAGTGCTTTTGGAGCTTCCCTGGTGGTGCAGTGGTTGGGAGTCCGCCTGCCGATGCAGGGGACACGGGTTCGTGCCCCGGTCCGGGAAGATCCCACATGCCGCGGGGCAGCTGGGCCCGTGAGCCATGGCCGCTGGGCCTGCGCGTCCGGAGCCCGTGCTCCGCAAAGGGAGAGGCCCGCGTACCGCAAAAAAAAAAAAAAAAAAAAAAAAGTGCTTTTGGGGTAGGGCTGGCCCTCTTGCATTCCATCATTGAAGAAGAATCCTCCACTTTGGGTAGTTGTTCCCTCCATTCTGGGTCCCAGGGTAAAAACACACAGAGAAGAGACATGAGCTGGCCAGACCCAGAGCTTGAAAAGAGCCGTTTCTGCTGAACCCAGCCTGAATGAGCTGATCCTTGGCTAACACTCAGACATGTGAGGAAATAAATGGTTGCTGTTTTAAATCACTGAGTTTTGGGGTGATTTGTTTCCAGTACTGGTTGACTAATGCACGTTTCTGTGGAAAGGAGGTAGAGGGAAAGGAATACTCTTCATGGGGATTTATAGGGATCTGTCACAGGGGAAATTCTGCTACATCAAGGAATAGAGGAGAAGAAAAGAGGTGATGGGGCCAGAGTGACAATGAGGCTCTGAGAACAAGATAAATCTGATGGATAAGAGAAAATAAAATCAGTAGAGTCTTATTATAGAACCAAACTTGGATCTGCTAACCTGCAGAACAGCAAAGCCAATTTACTGACACCAAGTTGTGGTGAAGGACAGCATTTATTGCAGGTGCCCTGCAATGAGAAAGGGCAGCTCATTCTCAAAAGACCCAAACTCCCTGATGGCTTTCAGGGAAGAGTTTTTTGTTTGCTTGTTTGTTTTTTGTTTTGTTTTGCAGTACGCGGGCCTCTCACTGTTGTGGCCTCTCCCGTTGCGGAGCACAGGCTCCGGACGCGCAGGCTCAGCGACCATGGCTCACGGGCCCAGCCGCTCCGTGGCATGTGAGATCCTCTCGGACCGGGGCACGAACCCGTGTCCCCTGCATCGGCAGGCGGACTCTCAACCACTGCGCCACCAGGGAGGCCCAAAGGGAAGAGTTTTTAAAGGTAACGTTTGGGTGGTGTTTCAGGAATCTTCATAACCAACTTTCTGGATCCAACCAGTCTGGGGTCTTTGTTCTTGTGGTTAGATGTAGTCACCATCCTCCAACTGGGTAGGCGTCTTAGTTCCTGCAGAACAACTCAAGGATATGTGTCAGATGGTTTGTACATCCCTTGAGGAGGAACTAGGACTGTTTTATGGCTGCACTATTGTTTCTTTACTGCTTTTCCTTTGTTTCTGCATCCCCTCACTTCCCTAGTTAGTAACTGCCTCTGTCTGCTCTTTGGAACTCAGGGAAGGCCTAGGAGACTAAAGCCTTTTCCCACAAACAGGAAACGTGGGACACAGAGGGGCTTTTGTGCCTGGGAGGGCCCCGCAGGGTCTGGCTTGGTTTCAGTATCACCCCTTAAGAAGGGGCTGCACAAAGAAACTTCTTCCAAAATGTATAGTATGGAGGGGAGGAAAAGAGTAGCTTCACTGTGGAGAAACCTGACAAACACTACCTGAGCTAGGTGATCAAGGTCAACATTAACAGTGGTAAGTCACCTTGATATGATCTGATGAGAATAGCACTTTGACCTCTGATCATCTTCCAAGAAACAACATAACCCCAGAATAACCATGAGAAAAAACATCAGACAAACCCCAAATGAGGAACATTCTACAAAATGGTTGACCAACATTTCTCAAAACCATCAAAAACAGGGAAAGTCTGAGGAGTAGAGGAACTGAATGAAGGTGGTCAAAAGGTACAAACTCCCAGTTTTAAGATAAATAGGTACCGAGGATGTAATGTATAACATGATGACTCTAGTTAACACTGCCCTATTATATATTAGAAAGTTGCTAGGAGGGTAAACCTAAAAGTTCTCATCACAAGGAAAAAAACATTTATCTTTTTTTGGCATCTGTATGAGATGATGGATGTTAACTAACCTGTGGTGATCATTTCACAATATATGTAAATCAAGTCATTATGCTGTATACCTTAAACTTATACAGTGCTGTATCTCAATTATATCTCAATAAAACTGAAAGAAAAATAACTAAAAGCAGGGGCTTCCCTGGTGGTGTAGTGGTTGAGAATCTGCCTGCCAATGCAGGGGACATGGGCTCGAGCCCTGGTCCGGGAAGATCTCACATGCCGCAGAGCAGCTAAGCCCGTGCGCCACAACTACTGAGCCTGCGCTCTAGAGCCCGTGCTCTGCAACAAGAGAAGCCACCGTAATGAGAAGCCAGCACACTGCGACGAAGAGTAGCCCCCGCTCGCCGCAACTAGAGAAAGTCCGCGTGCAGCAACAAAGACCCAATGCAGCCAAAAATAAATAAAATAAATTTAAAAAAAAAGCAAAACAACAGCAACAACAACAAAACTACAGCAGGGAAGTCTGAGAAACTGTCACAGCCCAAGGTGACATAACAACTTAATATAATGTGGTCACCTGGATGGGATCACAAACAAGCAAAGAACATTAGGTAAAGGCTGAGAATCTAAATTAGTTAATGATAATGTGTCAATATTGGTCCATTAGTTGTGACAAATGTATCATATGTAGGAATTAACAATAGAGGAATCTGGCTGTGGTGTATAGGGGAGCTCTTCTGTACGAAATTTGCAACTTTTCTATAAATATAAAATTAATCTAAAATAAAAGTGTATTTTAAAAATTAGAAGAGTAGATTTTCTTAACTAAATCCTCACTTTTCCCAAAAGGCTTTTTAGCTTGGTTTCACTCATTCATATCTCTTCCCTCTCATTCTTCAAGTCCCAGTTCACCCACCTGTCTTTGAGATGGTGCCCTCAATTTCTCTTATTACCCTTCATTTGTTCCCATGTTGCCTGCTGTCACGCTAGTACATCTGACCAGGTTTCCAGCTCCCGGATTGGTGGGTATGGATAGGACGATGTCCCAGGCTGGATAAGACAGGGCAGGTCAGGACTTGCTGACTTACTGTCATGTCAACAACTCAAACTTTGTCACCTTAAATAGCATATTTTTCTTCTCACAGCAAAGGCTATTTCTTTGAGGAACTGTGAAAACAAGCCAGCAGTCCCATTTTAGGCATTTAAAAAATCTTAGAATTTAAGAACACGGCAGGGACTCTGAAGATCACCTGGCCGAATCCTCTCATTTTAAAGATAAAGAGAATGAGGGCCAGAAAAGATAAGGTTGACAAGGGTAAAGCACAAAGCTGGGTTCCCAGATTCAGAGATCGTATGTGCAGCTCACTACACAAAACTTTTAGGGAAACAATGACCCAGATCAACTGTATTCATATCAGAAAACAGTTATTAAGGATCTACTTTGGGCAAAGCATTGTGCTTGATGTTAGAGGTAATAGAAACATGAGCTAGAACAGTCTCTGTCCTCAAGGAGCTTCCAATCTAGGGATGGATGGGAAATAACAGCAACCTGCAGAATAACTGTAATGTAAGCAAGAGTATATGTGTACCATAAGAGGGATAAGGTAGGAAAGAGGCCTGACATCCAGTTAAGGATATCAAGAAAGGATTCATGGAGGGGGTATCACTCCTGGTGGACTTTGGAGGATGGGTGAGATTTTGATGGGTAGACATGGTGGTGGGAGAGAAATTCTAGGCAGAAGAAGAGCACAAGCTGAGTCAGAAACGTGGGAAAGTACAGACTGCACTGGAGGAAGAGCAAATTACCTGGTTTGGGGAGAAAATTCGGCAATAGGCCAGTATAATATTACAGAGGGCTTTGAATGATTGTGGCTTGGTATTTAATTCTGTACGTAATGAGGAACGCCTGATGTGTGCCGCTGGTAGGGAAGATGGGGCATCTTACCTGGCTTGGCTTGGTGTTTTCACTGCAGAGTGGTAAGAAGGTCAGAGGCACACTTATCCCCAGTCTGGAAGCAGAGCATAAGATGGACTGGGGGAAGGCATGCCGCTTGAATGAGGCGGGAACAGCCCGGGGAACCAGAGTGTCCTGTGAGGATATGGGGCTTAAGTAGGGCAACTCAAGCATAGCCAGGGAAATGTGTGAGCCAGGAGGAATGGGACATGCATCAGAGTAAGGACAGATAAAACTTGCGGCCAGTTTAAGAACCAGGGAGACCAAGAGATGTCCTGAGTAGTGAGCTATGAAATAAGATGGAGGTGAGGCTAGGAGGTTCAGGAAACTACAAATAAAAGGCCCATCAGGGGCTTCCCTGGTGGCGCAGTGGTTGGGAGTCCGCCTGCCGATGCAGGGGACGCGGGTTCGTACCCCGGTGTGGGAAAATCCCACATGCCGCGGAGCGGCTGGGCCTGTGCGCCATGGCCGCTGGGCCTGGGCTTCCGGAGCCTGTGCACCACAACGGGAGAGGCCACAGCAGTGAGGGGCCCGCGTGCAGCAAAAAAAAAAAAAAGTAAAAGGCTCATCAGTCTGGACTGTTCTCTTATGCTGGGCATCAAGGGGGTATATAGGGAAATTAAATTTATGTAATAGAAAATTCCAAAGTGAGTGCTAGAATAAGATGCAGCTTTTCAAAGGAAAGAGTAAAACACTAGTTTGACAATTATAAAGACATTCGACCATAATAAGGGTGTGATGACCAGTTTTATGTGTCTACTTAGCTAGGCCACAGCCCCCAGTTATTCAATCAAACACTAATTAGGTGTTACTGAGCAGGTACTTTGTAGATGCAATTAAAATCCAAAGTCAGTTGACTTTAAGGGAGATTATTTTAATAATCTGGGTGGGCCTAATTCAATTAGCTGAAAGGCTTTAAGAGCACAGCTGAGGCTTCACTGAAGAAAAACAACCCACCTGTAGATGCAGCTTCAACTCTTGCCAGGGAGTTCCAGCCTGTCCTCTGGGAAGGCCTGCCCTATGGATTTGCTTCCACAATCACATAAGTTAACTCCTTGCAATAAATCTCTTAATATACATCTCCTATTAGTTCTGTATCTCTGGTTGAATGCTGACTGATACAAAGGGTATTGAAGAGTTGACAGAGGACAGCTTAAGAGACAATACAGTGAGGAGAATTTCTTTGGAGGGAGGTGTGCTTTGATCTCCTCAGGTTAGGTGGGGCTTCGATGGGACCACTGAGAGTTTGACATGTGTTCCCTGAAGCGTGGGACAGCACAGGCTGGTAACAACTGCTGAGGATGAGAGTTGGTGGGCTCAGTCCTTCAGCCAAGGAGCTACTAAAACCAGGACGGAGACTTCCAAGTGAAGACATGAATTAAACACACATTGACATTAGCTTCCAGTGAAAACTGACTAAAGTGATCATACACAGCTTTACTATAAAGCCATACATCTAAAAAGGTAGGAAGCTTAGAAAAAGAAGCAACAGGAACAAACTTTAGTTGGGAAGGAAGTAAAGCAGTGGTTACAACGAACAAACAAAAAACAGCAAAAGCTATCAGTATCATCTGAACACATAACCAGCTATTTGAAGAGAAGAAAAATTCTCAGTATTCCTTTACAAGGAACAACAGAGAATGCAAATGCTTAACTCCAAATTCTCAGATGCCTTTGGATAAACACAGATTATTTATTACTTTAGTATTGGGTTACCCCGAGTTTTAAAAAGCAGTTAAGAGTGTCAGAAAATACAATTGACTTGATGTCACTACAAAATACAATCAAATCCATATCTAGGTGTACTGGTTATGGATTTGCTGCTTCTTAGCTCCAAATTCACCAGTTTTGCCTGCTCTGTGAAAACAGTTCTGGTACCTTTAAATATTTTTCCTTTGCCGGCTGGCATGGTGTTGAGCTTTGTTGGTAGAGGGGCTGCTACAAAGACACTGTAGGAGGAAAAAGGCTCCTGCAGGACTCGGTGCCTGGGGTGGTAGGGGTGGGTGGCACCCAGAGGCCAGCAGCTGTCCCCCTCCCCTATACTTGCTCCCTGATCCTCAGCAGTTTTGTAGCCCAGCGCCTCTGGTGAGCCCCAGCTACTTCCCCAGCACCCCAGAGGGCAAATTTCCAGCAAATTATAAAGTGACTTCTCTGCCGTTCCACGAGCCACAGCTAAACTCTCGCCAACAAAGCATGGATCTCAGCCTGGTGGCGCAGCGCTTCCCTTCCGTGCTCTCTCTCAGCCCTGGGGCTGCTGGCTTCTCCTCCTCTCTGCTATTCCTGTATGTTTTAGAGTTCCCTTTACTTCTGGACTAGCCGATCCCTCTTAGACCAATCATATCATTTAGTAATAATTCTTTCTATTAAAATGTTCCTGTTTAACTATTGTGCATTTTCTCTTTCCTGACTGGATCCAGACTGATGTCAGAGGGAAAAATAGACAAATATTAAACTTTTAAACGTTTACTCAGGGACTTCCCTGGCTGTCCAGTGGTTAAGACTCTGCACTTCCAATGCAGGGGGCATGCGTTCGATCCCCGGTCAGGAAACTAGGAACCCCCATGCTGAGTGGTGAGGCCCAAAAAAAAAAAAAATGTTTACTCTGGAAGTACACATGGAACAATTTGTATAGACCTCTTAGAATCTCAGGGGGCTTAAATAAAAGCAGTCCTCTTCTGGACTCTCTTTCAGAATTGTCAAGTTCTGAAACAACTGTGGTTGAGATTTAAGTATTGCCTTTATTACTGATGAAAACCAAGGTAAGGGATGTGGTCTAGGTGTGTGGTGTCTATGGGCTTCCCAATACTGTGCCCCAGAATCATAGACTCACCCTCCCAGGCATAGGCAGTGGTGGATGAGGGCAGGCCTCCTTCAGAAGGGCCAGGCTGATACGGCAAGGTAGACAGCAACTAAGAGCATCCCCTCTCTGCAGGCCAACCAACCACTCCCAACACCTGGTGTCTTCTTCCAAAGCCTCTAATTAGGTAAATTGCTCCTTCTTCCCAGGGCAGGGGGGAGTCAGTGGTATGGAGAGGCCAGTAGGATTATACAGTCATACCCTCCACATGCTTCCCCCTCATCACCCCAACAAGGTCTATGCCATTTTTATGTTATTTTTCTGGGTTTCACAAGGACCAATTTAAGAAAGACACAGGCACGGTTGGATTATAACACATATCAGTTAAAATCCCATGTTCATAATCTCCCAATACCAATATGGAGAATGAAGTAAATTCAGGGTTCTTTTTTTAAATCATAAAATTCAGTATAATAACTTCAGCAAGGTGCAAACATAGAAAGTTAGCCATTGTATCACACACCAATTCTGGCTGATTTAAACAGAAAAGGGATTTACTGAAATGGTATTGGGCGTCTTGGGGAATTTCAGAGAAATTCCTTAAAACCAGGATTGGAAGATGGGCAAAAACGAAGGGAGGCCAGCCAGTCGGCACAGCAGCCGGAGTCACGCCAGTCAGGAAGTGATTGTGAACACACTTTTTGGACTTTGCCCTTGGAAAATGGATGGTGCAGCCACTATCAAAATGATTTCTCCACTTCCTTGCTTCTTCGCCACACTAGCTTCAAAGTCCCAGGTGGATGCATCTGACAGATTGTTTTCTCCCTAGCTCTTAGTTGTTCTGGGAAAGTGATTATCTGTTGTTCTCATCTTTAGGAAGACATAAAGAGACATTCATGGGGAATTCCCCCAATATAGGAAAAAGGTCTACATGCTAAGAAGTCAAGAGAAAAGAATGACAAATGGGTATTGTCATTTTTGGCATCAGTGCAAATAACCAAATGTTTGCATGAATTAAAATAGGTCATGCTTAAACCCAAAATTTTGTATTCTATAGTACCTTTATGATCACCAGAGAGATGAAATACAAAGTGTGACTTAAAAAAAAATACACAGTGAATTTTATTTTATTTATTTATTTGTTTGTTTATTTATATTTATTTTTGGCCTGAGGCTTGCGGGATCTTAGTTTCCCAACCAGGGACTGTACCCAGGGCCACAGCAGTGAACGCACCGAGTCCTAACCACTGGACTGCCAGGGAACTCCCACAAAGTGTGACTTTTAAAGAATTAAAGTCCATAAGACAAAAAAGTAATACAGCAATATTACTTCATATCTTCATTCCAACCAGGAATCAAGAAAATATATAAACCAAGAAATATTAATAGTTCTATGTTTATTATATCATACGTTTTTATTAGTTTTTAAACTGGAAGCATTCAGTATGTGGGGACAGTGCTTCAACATCCTTTTCTCATTTCAGAAAGTGAACCTCAAGCCAATATTCAAAAATGGCAACCAAACTCTCATTTTTTTCCCTTCCTGTCTTTTTCTTAAGTATTCAGATTTGGTGATTATGTTGATAACTGTTCTGGGCATATTGTTCCTTAATTATCCCAATTATCCTAACAGTTGCTACAATTTGGGACTCTCATTTTCAGAGTAAGGTTATAAGGGAATATAAACAGTATTTGAAAATAACTTTTGCAGAGTAACATTTCGTTTGCTAGGTTGGAAGCCATGAGAGTTTAGAGCTCCCTGAACTTTCCCCACAGAAAGGAAACACATCCATCCTGGAAAGGACACACCTGCATGCATCAAAGATACTTTCAAAAATGTGTTTTTTTAAACATTTGTTAACTGACATTTCATATTTTTGATTACATGTTTTGTCTGTGCTTTTCCAGGCAACTATCTCTGAAACTGGCATTCTAATTATAATACACACCATAAATTTGGTTAATATGAGTTTATTTCTGTGCCTTTTACTAAGAGCTAGCTTCTGAGCCCACAGGGCCAAGTGCCAAATCCTTGAGCATGTTCAGTTCCTCAAAGAAATGAGAACTGGCCTGAGTGGCCTATCTGGAGAAGCGACCCACCTTCCTTCTTTCCAATGTCGACCACCTCTCTCTGTCCTTGGACACCACTGTGATTTTGAGGGGTACACAGACTAGTGGAAAGAACATGAGTTTTGGCACAGAAGACCTGGATTTGAATCCCAACTTTGTCATTTACTGTGGGCAAACTACTTAAATGGTCTGCAGCTCAATTCTTCACTTGTAAACTGGGAATAATATCTACTTATAGTTTGGTGGGTAGGATAATGTACCTAAGCTGCCTATTACAATGCCTAGAAAATATTAGATGCTCAATAAATGGTATCTAGTATTAAAACATTTTCAAGTGATTAGCAGGTAACTCCTAGAATCACAGTGAGGAAGGAGTGTGCCACTGAACTCACTCTTTTTGCCCAGACTGGAACAGAGGAAAAACCCAGCACACGGAAGGATTTTTATGCTACTGACTATAACTTCCATATTTCCCCTTATTCTCATGGTCCATTGTTACTTTTAAGATAAATTTCTCTCTTTTGGTTCCATCTCCAAGTCTGACTAACTCCTTTTAGTTCTTCAAAACTCAACTCAGTCACACCTGCCTTTTGTCCGTTCTTCAAACAGGCAGAGTTTATTTCTATCTCAGAACCTTTGTACCTGCTGTTCTTCTTGCAACACCCAGAGCCTCATATAGCTGGCTTCTTCTCATCACTGATTTCTTGACTCAACTGTCACAGAAATTAATTTTTTTTCTAACCACCTCATGTATCACCAACTTCATCCCAGCCAATCATATTCTATCTTATTTATTTTCTTAATAATATTCAATATGGAAATTTTCATCTTATTTATGGATTTATTTATATATTTGTTTATATATTTCTCTGGCCCCTCCCCACCTTCGATATTGTGATTTATAATTAGAAATATATTTTTGATCTTCATTCTGCTTCTGGTACAGAGTTCCTAAAACCCTTGGAATGTCCTAAGTCATAAAAGTGATAGAGGTATCTCGTTATTCAGTAACAAACTGTGAGTTTCAACCATACCTGAGTTTATGTTAACAAGGTGAATTTTAAAAAGCACCTAAGGATAGGGGCTGGTTGCCAAGGGAAACAACCAGGTGATTAGAAGGTTGGAACTTTCAGTACTCACCCTTAGCACCTCTGGGGAGGGGAGAGGGGCTGGATATTGAATTCAATTACTAGTGGCCAGTGATTTAATCAACCATGCCTAAAAAATGAAGTCTCCACAAAGACCCAAAAGGACAAGGTTTTGGAGGGCTTCTAGACTGGTGAACAAGAACATGTCCACGTGCTGGGAGGGTGGCACACTCCAAACTCCATGGAGACAGATGCTTCTGTATTTGAGACCCTTCTGGACCTCGCCCTATGCATTTCTTCACCTGGCTATTGGTTCGTATCCTTTACTAACCTTGGTAATAAGCTAGTAATCTAGTAAGTAAATTGTTCTCCTGAGCTCTGTGAGCCGCTCTAGCAAATTAACTGAACCCGAGGAGGGGGGTATGGGAATTTCTGATTTATAGCTGGTGGGTCAGAAGTGCAGGTGACACCCTAAACATGTGATTGGTGTCTGAACTGGGTTGGGTTGGGGAGCAGCCTTATGGGACTGGGCCCTCAACCTGTAGAATTGAGTTAAATTGTAGGACACCCAGCTGGTGTCGAAGACTTGCTTGATGTGTATAAAATCCAGGTCTGCTTTCAGAAGTGAAGCCGTGTTGTAGCAGAGCATTGAGAGTGGAGGAGACACACAGTGTTTGTTTTCTTTGGACTACTCCACTAGAAAGTAAGCCCTCCAAGAACTAGACTTTGTCCTGTCTTGTTTCCAACTGCTCACCTTATAGGATGGAGATCTTGGGCAAGGAAGGAGACTTTCAGAGAAAAATGCCAACACCAAGGAAATCATTCTTGAAAGATGGAGACCACAATAATAGTAAAAGACATCAACTGACTTCTTGGATCCAATTATCCTCGAGACAAAACCAACCGCCCGCATTTTTCGTTATGTGATCCAATTGATTAGGTTAGTATGTGTTAGTTTCTGTTCTTTGCAACCAGAACAGTGACTAACACACCAACAAATGGAATCTCCAAATTAGATCAACCAGCATCCAATTAGGGCTTAAAAGGAGTGAACCGTCATAAAACCGCAAGCCTGGCTGGCAGAGTCCTGTGATTGCGTGGCCTCCACGCAGCCCTTAGACACCCACACCCACACATAGGAAGTGGGCTGCTCAAGTGGAACAGCTCCCAGCTGGAGACTCCCCAGCATGGCAGATACAGTTCCTGCCTATCTTCAGCCCTTTGCTCCATCCTTCTTAGGAACAGAATCCAAATACTTTTTAGGGAAGGCTAAAACTAATTATGATAACTATATTCCCCCATAATGCTTGATTCTTGTCAACAACCCCAAACCTGGATTTAAACTGGGGGAGAGGAATAGAGGAAGAACTAACCTCCCTTCCTCCACAGGGTGGGAAGAAATTACCCTCTCCCCAAAATACTGGACTCCTCCCAGGGCTGATGACTCTTGACCTCCCTCTCTTCCTACCCTCACCATCACACCTTCTTTTAGGTTGTGAAGGTAGAGCAAGTGGTGGTTGATTTTAGAAAGATTTTTCGTTCACCAATTCAAAAGCCCTTTGTAGGACTACTGAAGCCCACATGCATGGAGCCTGTGCTCCACAAGAGAAGCCACCGCAGTGAGAAGCCCACGCACGGCAACGAAGAGTAGCCCCTGCTCGCCGCAACTAGAGAAAGCCCGTGAGCAGCAATGAAGACCCAATGCAGCCAAAAATAAATAGATTTATTTTGTAGGAATGTATCTGGCCCCAGCACCGTTCTTTTCAGACTGTAAGGTATTTAATACCTCATATCTTGTATCTCGGCTTTGGGCCTCTATGTTCATGCTTGCCTGTGTGCTCCAATCTAGGGTGACTCACTTGTAACCACATTGCATAATTCAGGCTGTTTGTGGTCTGGACGCTGTCTTAATACATTCCTTCCATACACCACTGTGAGGGAGAGTGAGGGCAGTGCGGGCTTTCAGTAGGTGGAGTCTACTGTGCGGTGCCCTCTAAGGATATGGAAACAAGATCATCTGCTGAGGAATAAGCCCTAAGAAGTTGACACATACTGGAGCAGAGATAGAAAAAGTTACTTGAAAGAAACCAAATGTCACTCAGGCAATCAAGACTACACATTAGCCTGACTGATTATACTGACTTGTTTAGAGAATTGAGCACTGGAAGTGGAGATGGTGAGCCATGGACTCATGAAAAGGGGATTCATAGATACAAATGCAAACAGTGTCCAATTAAGCACAGTCCACAGAATAAGAGAGCTTAGGAGTAAATTTCAAGTATTCTAGTCTCATTAGCAAAGCCGGTCTTAAAGGGGCCTGGGTGAAGGCAATCGATGGCTTATGGCCTTGGCATATCTCCACTCCTATTGGGAAGACCATCTTATTGAGAAATGGATACATCATGTTATCTTAACGCAATAGCATGAAAGAGCTGTCTTTCCAATGTCTTCCCAATTCCATGTTTACCAATCAATGTTCTGAGGATGACTTGATTTCCTGTGTAGTTAATCTAGAGGTTGAGTCGTGTAGACTTTGAGGGTTGTGGTCCCTTTGGTTTTATAAATAGTAGGCTGGCATTCTGATTTTATGCATCATAAACTTGATTAATGTATTGCACCCCTCAGAGATGGACTTGCTTCGAGCAAGTTGATAAAAGAGGTCTGCTGAGCCCATGAGCCAAGCACCAAACCTGTTCTATGGTTAGATTCCCCAAGGGTAATAAGTGCTATCCTCTGAGGCTGCTTGGGAGAAGCTACCTACCTTCCCTTATTTGACATCTACCACCTCACTCCAGTCCACCCTATCTTTGAGCACAACTATGTTTCTCTATATAGAATAGTGGAAGGAATATGAGTTTTGACATCGGTAGACCTGAGTTGTTTTTTGTTTTTCTTTTTTCGGTACGTGGGCCTCTCACTGTTGTGGCCTCTCCCGTTGACCAGCACAGGCTCCGGACGCGCAGGGTCAGCGGCCATGGCTCATGGGCCCAGCCGCTCTGCGGCACGTGGGATCTTCCTGGACCGGGGCGAACCCGTGTCCCCTGCATCGGCAGGCGGACTCTCAACCACTGCGCCACCAGGGAAGCCCTAGACCTGAGTTTTTATCCCAGCTTTGCTACTTTGTAATTAACTTGGAACAAGTTACTTAACCTCTCAGTGCCTCAGTTTCCAAATTTGTAAATTGGGGTTTATCCAGTGGGGTTAACTGGAGGGATAATGTGTATAAGACACTTATTAGAATTCCTGAAAATACTGATAATAGATGCTCAGTAAACTCTCTTTACAAATGTTGACAGGTGAGCCATAGATTGCTCCCGGATCACATTTTGGGAAGGACATTCCATTGAACCCATTCCTTTTCCCCTCAATATTACAGAGAAAATCTTGCACGCTGCTCCATTAACATTCCTTTTACCTGAAAAACCTAGCACAAAGGAGATTTCACTGTTACCGTAATCTCAACTTATTTTATCATTCTTGATTAAGGCTGCAGTTCCCACATATACAGTTGATGGATGCCTTTTCCTGAAATGACTCCCCGTCCCCCTCCTCTTCTTCCTGCCCTCTGGTCCACACCCCAGATAACTTCTTAGTCCTTCAAAACTCAGCTTGGACATATGGGCCTTTTGTTTCCTGATTTTTTTTTTTTTTTGCGGTACGCGGGCCTCTCACCGCTGTGGCCTCTCCCGTTGCGGAGCACAGGCTCCGGACGCGCAGGCTCAGTGGCCATGGCTCACGGGCCTAGCAGCTCCGCGGCATGTGGGATCTTCCCAGACCGGGGCACGAACCCGTGTCCCCTGCATCGGCAGGCGGACTCTCAACCACTGCGCCACCAGGGAAGCCCTTGTTTCCTGTTTTGAGGCCTGTTCCTCCCCCTGCATCACTCTGCCCCCAGAGCTTCATAGACTGGATCCTTCTCATCCTTCAAGTGTCACTGTTTTAGAGAGACCTTTCCTAACCACCTCGAGTACTTACCCATCCCACAGTAAGTGTCTGTCTCATTACTCTGCATTATCTTCTTTGTAGTATTATCACTACCTGAAGATATCTCAACTTATTTTCTTACATAATGTTTAGTCTTCACCAACTAGTTTGACTGGATCAGAAATTGTGTCTGTCTTGTTTACCACACAGAACCCCCTGAACCTAGAACAGTGCCTGGTACACAGTAGTGCTCAGTAAAGACTCCTGAATGTGATAAATGAATGAATCACCTGCTCTGGAAAGCCTGCCTTAACCACCAGGATGGACTAGATACTCCTCCTTTGAACTTCCATTGTCTTTTGGGCATGCTTCTTTATGTAGCCCTTGAACTGTATTGTAATCGTTAATTGTGCTATTTTTTAAAATACCTTTCACGTATCCTCGAATGGTAGTAACCCTTTCAGGGGTGAGAAGGGTAAGAGATAAAACCCTAGAGGGAAGTACTGTTGGAAACAATGGTGGCTTGTTGGGGTGGGAGAACTAAATCAGTAGGGTTTTCAATCAAGTTCTCATTAGCGGTGGTAAAGTGGTTCTGGAGAGAGGAGAGTCTCTCCCTGGAAACCACAGACCTACTTTAGGGTGTAGCAGCACAGTTTTACTAGCATCAGTCTGCAGTCAGGTAGGGACTGGGCCCTGAGCCTCCCTCAAGTTCTTTTTCTTTTTTTTTTTTTTTTAGATTCTATGTAGAGAATTTATGTATTTATGTATTTATTTTTATTTTTTTGCTGTGTTGGGTCTTCGTTGCTGTGCGTGGGCTTTCTCTAGCTGTGGCAAGCGGGGGCTACAGTGCACGGGCTTCTCAGTGCAGTGGCTTCTCTTGTTGCAAAGCACAGGCTCTAAGCACATGGGCTTCAGTAGTTGCAGCACACGGGCTCAGTAGCTGTGGCGCACAGGCTTAGTTGCTCCGTCGACATGGGATCTTCCCGGACCAGGGATTGAACACGTGTTGCCTGCACTGGCAGGCAGATTCTTAATCATTGCACCACCAGGGAAGTCATACAGGAGTTCCTTATGTCATGCAGAGGAAGGAAGACAGCTGAAACTCTGGCTGGCAGCATGGAAGGGTTTTGCTGCAAAAGGGGCTGAGTGAGCCTAATAGTGGGCTGCTGTTGGGCTGCTGAGTGCAGACTACTGGGTAGGACATCAAATGAAAGTAAGCTTTGGGATTCTGCAGCACAAGAGAGCACCAAGGCCAAGGCCAAATCCTAGTCAGCAAAGGGAGGCCAGTACAAGACCCCACAACTAGGGCTGAGGCCCCTCTTCAGATGTAACAACAACCCAGTATGCTCTGCCCATTGCCATCTTGCCATGAAAAAGGGCTTCAGGAGAAATAGCTCTGATACGGAACTAAACTTTGAACGGACAGAATATTTAAGCAAAATAAAGCTGTTTAAACCTGAAGAGATAGAAATACCTTTAACTGACAAATTTGAAGGTTCCTCCTACCTCACCTTCTCCTACCCTTTTTCTAGTGAGATAGTGGCTGGAAAGCCAGCCCTTTGCTATATTCATTTTTCTCTCCTCCACTCTTTAGACTATGAACTCTTTAAGGACAGAGTCTGTCTTTCAACTGTGTCTTCCTACTGTCTAGCTCAAACGGGAGCCACAAATGGGAGCTGCATATGGAGTTTTACATTTTCTAGCAGCCACACTAAGAACTACAAAGAAACAGGTGAAGTGAATTTAATAATATATTTTATTTAACCCAATATAACTAGAATATTATTGTTACAACAAGTAATCAATCAAAAAATTATTAACGAGATAGTTCCTTTTTTGTACTGTCTTTAAAACTTGGTGTGTACTTTACACTTACGGTATAGCTCACTTTGGACTAGCCACCCTTCAAGTGTTCAAGAGCCATTGCCTTGCCTAGCACTTGCCTTATTGGACAGCGTAGGTCTAGCACAATCCCTGTCACAGAGTAAAAAGAAGACGGTTGTTCAATGGATGAATTTATAATACCAAATGTTATCATTACATCTTCCTGCTTCTTAAGAAACTTTTGCTCCTTTCCAAGTAGGGCACAACAATAAATTATACTTTCCCTTTGATGTACAGCATCTACAGTGCTTTACTAATACTATTGGAATTACATTTAGAAACAATGTAATAAAACATATATATTAACATGTCTTAAAAATGCACATTAGGGCCTTCCCTGGTGGCGCAGTGGTTGAGAGTCCGCCTGCCGATGCAGGGGACGCGGGTTCGTGCCCCGGTCCGGGAAGATCCCACATGCCGCGGAGCGGCTGGGCCCGTGAGCCATGGCCACTGAGCCTGCGCGTCCGGAGCCTGTGCTCCGCAACGGGAGAGGCCACAACAGGGAGAGGCCCGCGTACCACACAAAAAGAAAAATATATATATACATTCAAGTATAACATGCTTATGTCACATTGTAGCTCAAAAATGCTTGCAGCCTCTACCAAAATAAATATATGTATTTTGTCCTCAATGGCATGGAGAGCTCATACATGTGTAGCCTGGTATAATCTACCATTATATTTCACAGAATCACAGAGGCTTGTTTTTTAAAATTCAGTTGAGATGTTCTATATTTATTACTAACCCACTTCATTGTCTGTTGCTTGACTTCCCAATAACCATGCTCACTTTGCTTAATTGGAGATTAATTTGATCAAAAAGACAGTCTGCACCTTGTGGGAATTTCCTGTTGTGCAAAATGAACTTCCTCAAGACTATCTAGCTAATTATTTCCTATTGTGTACTCCTGTAGTTGGAACTATTTGCTATCTTTTTCTAAGGACAAAGCTATATCTTCTTTCTTGTGTTTATCCTTACTGCCTTTCAATGCAATCTAGTATGCCAAGAATGTTTAAAACCCCCTCAAAATTGCTGTTGGTCACAATCAAGCAGTGTCTCTTTCTCTTTGTCACCTAGTTACTCTATGAAGGTATAAATGACATTGATTCTGGAACAGAATGAATGTCATCAGCTACATTGTGGAGTATAACCATTGAGTAGTCCTCTCTCCCAAGTAACTTATGCCACCACTTCACAGTGGTTCCATTGCCAATATGATTGGCCACTTCGCAGCTGAGAATGTCTCTAACTAGGTTAGTATCTATAGTGGATAATGAATTTCACATAAAAGTAATTCTGTGATGCATAGAATCATCAGTGACCCCTTATCAATAGCGTTCCTGGGTCATAATGAAACCGAGGGGGACAGAGATACAAACAACTCTGAACCTGTCATGATCTCCTACCAAAGCTAAGTGCTACAGTGTCTCTATTTGAGAAGATGACGCAGAGTCTAATTTAAGGCCATAATCATCCTCCTTTGGATTCTCCCAAACAGTGTTTCAGTGATTTCCTCCAGCTTGAATTGCTCCTCTCTATCTTCTGGGGGAACTAGGCAGTGCTTATCCTGTGGATTTGCTATACTGAGAATTATGGGACCCCATCCTTCTTTCAACAACCTTTAATTAGACAACTACCGCATATTAAGCTCAGAAAATACAGTGGGGAATGGGCCATATGGAGCCCCTTCCTTCAGAATATATGGGCTAGCAAAAATCCTAGAATCAGGACCAACTCCCTGCTTAGGCAAGGCCCTTTACCCTCCTCATTGGTGTCTAATCCCAAACCATCCTGTTTTAGGTTTAGTTAGTTTGTATAAAGGTGACAATATTGAGTATCTGCAAATCTGGTATTTAGAATATTTACAAAATTACAAATTCTTGGTGACGTATTCTGCTCCAATTTGTCATGCAGGCATACTTGGATGCTCTGGGAAACTAGAAAACGTTAAGATTGAATTCAAATCAAGTATTTCAGAAATTTTACAGGTGAAGCCTAGCTCTGGTTGCTAGGCAACCTGACAGACTCTCCAGCAGGGACCAAATTGCCTTCCACACTTGACCATCTCTCCCCAGTGGTGGGACGTGGAGGCCTCATTGGCTCACATCTCCTCTCACTGGGTTCCAATTGGCCGGAGAACCTCTCACTCCGCTCCCGTTGGCTCTCGCCGTCTCTCGCTGCTCTGTCATTGGTAGGCCGGCTCTCGGGCCACCACACGTCACTCTCTCACCCCATTTCCTCGGCCCTCCGGCTTTGACCCCGCCCCTTCCCCCGCCCTTCCAGCCACGAGGGAACACCCCAGCGAGTGCCCGCCTCTAGTTTCCTTCGGATTGGTTGAAACCGGACAGGGAGGCGGGCGCTACCGGCCTACTCTGCCGGTCACGATTGGCTGCTAGGTCCATGGTCCCGCCTCCCACAGACTCCGGGCCGTGCCGGAGTCTGGTGGGTCGGCGGCTATAAAGGTGGTGGGGAGGGGAGGCGCCGCGGATTGCATCTTCGTTGGTCGTTCCTTTTCCACGGCCACTGCCCGCTCACATTTCGGTGAGTGTCCGAGTGGAGGAAGAAACCTGGGCTGCTGAGACCCTGCGAGCAGGGTGAGGGCCCAGCGGATCCGTGTCCTTGACTAGGCCTGAAGGAGCTCCGGTTCCGCCAGGGTCTGGGCTGAGGCGTGGACCTAGCCCGGGAGGATGGGGCACCGTGAGCGGGGGCCGTGCAGGGCGTCCCCTGTCAGGGACCTGGGGCCGACCGCGGTGGGTCCTAGGAGGGGCCGGGGCCACTGATGTGGGCAGGCGAGTCGCAGAGGGGAGAAGGAGAGAGGGCATTGAGGGCTAGGCTTCTGATGACATAGGAGCTGGAGGTGCCAGGGGAGTGGCTGTGACCGCCTTGAGGGGATGGGGGGCCCACATGAGGGGGACGAGAAAGGAGTTGGACTGTCAGGGTGTTTCCGGAGCCTTGGCTTAGGGGTGGACGCCGAAGGATGGGGAAGATCACGCTTAGATGGAGGCTTGTAGGTTGGCAGGGGGTGTGTCCTCCTGCCACAGATTAGAGAGTTGCTGGGAGAAAGGGAAGTGGGCAGCATTACTCTTCGTCCCTAGCTCAGGTGCGAGAAAGCATCACAACCGTGGTTTAACCTGGTTGAGTACTTTGAATTCTTGACTGCTTCGGTCTGTGCTTGCTTCAGGTATCACAGATTCCTGCTTCCTACTTTCCCGCCTCCATATTTTTAATGCCCATTAAGATATATATATAGGTTTCCTCGGTGTTTTGAAATTTCGTATCTCCCTCCTGCCAGTAGCCTCAGGACCAACCAGACTTGCTATGATGATGTAATGGGCAGGCAAGCACAGGGTCTTCACCCACAATAGGTTTGGGTTGAACCAAGGACATTTCAAAGCTTGGTATATGGAGTCTTTGAAAAACTTGTGTCCTGCCCTGACCAGTGGTAGAGAAAGAATTACTCTGACCCACCCTGGAGGAGAGAGAGATTTGGACAACAGGTAGAGTGAGGCTGGCCCGGCTGGTCATGCTCGCCCTGTGGCCTTGGTTTAGCGCATCACAGGCTTCTTTGCTCACCTCTGCTGCAACTCTGCCCTCCTGCTGATGCTCTTGCCAAACTGCTGCAGTGGATGATGTGTTCTGGCTGCTGCTGAGTAACATTTGCTCTGTTTCAGGGATGAATCATGAAAAACAATGGCAAGGTAAATGACAAGATTGAGACAAATGGAAGTGCCTGTATAGTTAGCAGATTTTTCCTTCTGAGGTGGAGTTTGGACTTTTATTGCACAGATTTGTTAGAAGACTAATTGAAAGTCCTTAACCTGTATCTTTGCCAAATGGTTCTTTGCAGCTTGAGACATCTAAGCAGTTTGTGTTCTTTATGTTTAAAATTTCAGTTATTTTTCTGTGGATACGGAGGGCAGGGATAGCATATCTTATGGGAAAGGAGAAAGACTTTCTTTTCTGTGTGTCTAAACTTTGTAGGTCTCTCTCCTAAGTTTGTAAGTTTGCCCGTAAATCAGTTCGAGTTTAGTTCAGTTCAATTCTAGTTTAGTCAGTAACCCTAGTTCTCAGAAGGTGTTTCCGACGGGGAGAGCTAAATGGTATTATGTTTAGGGCCATAGAAGGCCACGTCATCTGTTAGACTAATCCTGGGCCTTGTTTTTCATTTTGTTTTTTTCTTAAATATTCCTTCAGGGTGCTTTTACATCTTGTTTCTCGTAACTGTGGGATTGATTTTGAGATTTTTTTTTGATTGAGATTTTAGATAGCTTTTCTCACAGGAAATGCAAAACCCTGATATTGGTGTAATGTGTGTTTCATGGGTACCCTAGCATTATTTAAAACAGTGGTAAGTCAGTGGAACTGAATGCAGGGAGATGCACTGGGGTTGTGGATGGAGGAGCTTGATGAGCTATATATCAGAATCTCTATTTAGTTTCATTTGGAAAGGAATATAGAGTCATAATTTTATGCTGGGTTATTAAAAAAACCCAAATATCATAGAAGGGTGTGATATTTTTGTTTCTCAAGACATAGAGATAAAAAAATGTTAGATTAAAAACATGTTACCCAATCTAATGGGAGGGTGGTAGGACTCAATTCCTAATAATTTAGTCAACCCTAAAAGCTTAGCTTGTGGTGATGTCCACTTGCTGTTAACTGAGTGTAGTGAGAGCAGTAGAGGAGAAGCTAATCTTCCAAAGCTCACAGGCTTCATCTTTGCAGGGTTCGTGGTTGGGGGTGTGTGCATTTGGGAATGATTGTAAGACCGACAAATGTTCTCTTCTGATTCCATTTGAACTCCTTACATTTTTCAAGGAATAATTGAAACCTACCATTTGCTTTGAACAGCAGCAGTAGAAAGCCAATTTTCTTAAACTTCTGGACACTGTTTGGTGCTGCAGCTCATGTTGAAAGTGATAGTGAAGAGCTCAGTAATGAGGGCCGCTGCTATTGCGTACTTGAATCTAAAAGATTTTTCCTCTAATTATAACTCCAAATTCAGCCCCTCAAAAAATAGCAATTCTACTGTTGGTGGGAATGTAAATTGATACAGCCACTGTGGAGAACAGTATGGAGGTTCCTTAAAAAACTACAAATAGAACTACCATATGACCCAGCAATCCCACTAATGGGCATATACCCTGAGAAAACCAAAATTCAAAAAGAGTCAGTACCACAATGTTCATTGCAGCTCTATTTACAATAGCCAGGAGATGGAAGCAACCTAAGTGTCCATCATCGAATGAATGGATAAAGAAGATGTGGCACATATATACAATGGAATATTACTCAGCCATAAAAAGAAACGACATTGAGCTATTTGTAATGAGGTGGATAGACCTAGAGTCTGTCACACAGAGTGAAGTAAGTCAGAAAGAGACAAACACCGTATGCTAACACATATATATGGAATTTAAGGGAAAAAAAATGTCATGAAGAACCTAGGGGTAAAACAGGAATAAAGACACAGACCTACTAGAGAATGGACTTGAGGATATGGGGAGGGGGAAGGGTAAGCTGTGACAAAGCGAGAGAGAGGCATGGACATATATACACTACCAAACGTAAGGTAGATAGCTAGTGGGAAGCAGCTGCATAGCACAGGGAGATCAGCTCGGTGCTTTGTGACTGCTTGGAGGGGTGGGATAGGGAGGGGGGGAGGGAGGGAGACGCAAGCGGGAAGAGATATGGGAAAAGAAAAAAAAAAAAAAAGCAATTCTGTGTGCCCTTTACTCCAAGGTCTAAAAGGGATTTCAAAAGAATCAAAATATAGCCCTTCTCCCAATAGGAGTCTAAGTATCCAGTATTCTTAAGAAGACTGCCAATAACTAGTTTTCCATTGAGAGTAGAATATGAAGGCTTCAGTGTAGGTGTGAATGACATACCTGCTGTAGGAGTGCAGGGCCGTGATTAGAAAGCTCTAGGAAACCTTCCTGGAAGAGGGAGCTTAAAACAGGACCTTGAAATATGAGTAGAATCTCTGATAAGCAGACCAGTCCCTCTGGGGGGAGGCAGGGTGTCTGTGATTTTTACTTAGGGAACTAGACCAGAGTTGTACAGGTGTGGGCAAGGCTTTCCTAACAGTCGTTTTGCTTGCTTGCTCCTAAGGAGGAAAGGGTCATTCTCAGTTAAAAAGGATTCCTGGATTTCTCTCCTGTAATAGTGAAAAAGATCAGCAGGTAACTGCTTGTGGTTTATCGTGTACCAAAATGTGTACTGGGTGAACTTCTCCGACCATTTGTTTGAATCAAGGCTAACGAGGGAGCCAGAAGGAGGAATTCAGAACACTGAACAAACCCCAGGAGAAAGTTGATTGGCCCTAGGCAGTCTTATCATTCTTCAGTTTTAATCTTTGCCAAACTCGAAACGCCTGTATTTCAGCTCAGGAGTCTCCTCCAAACATGCTTTGTGATAACCTGCCCAGCCGCTTGTGATTCATAAACTGCTGTCTGAGCCACGCTGCTTCCCTCTATCACTTGCTCTGAAAAGACCTTCTGTTAGAAATAAGCTGATGACCTGCTTGCGACTTCGGCACTGCTGTTCTGGTCAGGATAGAGAACGCTCCTAGCAATTGCAGAAGAGAATGGAAAGCCTAATCCCTTTCTGATTGACTCTTCCCCAAAGTGGCATTGATTGCTCCATTTCCTTTCCTGGACTCCAGGCCTCTCTTTCTCCTGAGAGCTTAAGTAGCATGGCAGTCCTCTGTGAATCTTCTTTCTTCTTCTGTCTTTCTTTGCTTTCTTTTGTGCGCTGGAATTCTCTTTCTCCCTTCTCCCTCCTGCTCTCTCTGCCTTCCCACCTAACCTCCCTCCCCAGTTTAAATAATCAAAATTGAAAGAGGGAATATTGGCAGTTCAAGAGAAATGTCCATGATGAAAATAGTGTCAAATGCATATGCAAATGTGGTTTCAAGAAGAAATATTAAGTTATTTAAATAGTCTCAACTCTTAAGAAGGAATCATGTCCCCGCCCCCCCTCCACCAGTGAGAACTAGTCCCCATGGAATGCTTAATTTGCAGATTACAAAGGGATAATTTGAGAGAATAAGGAACGAAAAGTTATTTTCTCAAAATGTATATATCATCCTGGAATCAGAGGTTTTTTGGAATATAGAAGTCTTTTCCCACAAACCTCAGTATCGATTTATGGGATGGGGGTGGTGAACTTAATGAAGGGAAAGGAACTAAGTCTCTAAGCTCTTAAATGATCTAATCGTGTAAAAGAAGTAAAGCTTTACTAAACAGCAGCTGAGGGTAGTCTCCAGTTAATCAGGCAAGGGCGGATGCTATATTCACCAACAATTAAATAGAGAGCAAAGGTAATTAATTGTTTGCGTTAAACAGGAACTGTTGTCTCAAGTAACAACCCTTCAAAACAGGTGGACTGAGGAAAATGGTCCAAAGCATTTTGTTTCCACATCATTTTGTTTCCACAGAATTTAAATGATGATAAAGCTTAATGCTCCTTGGTCTTGATATCAAATAACTACCTTTTTAACCAAGCACTAAGGGGAAAATCACTTTCTAAAAGGTTGGGGCAGGTGAAAGTGACCATGTTGAAAACTAGGAGCGTAAGATTAAATAAATGAAGATAATTAGGTCTTGCTAGAAAGATACATATTTTGTTTGAAAAATACTGAGAGCTAGGATAATAGTAAATGCTTTATATTATTCCCATATTTTATCTTCTCAACCATCCTTCACAATGAACTGGGAGGGCAGGTATTAGCTCCATTTTACAGATGAGGAAATTGAAGCTCAGAGAGGCACAAATTGTTCAAGTCACAAACTCCCAAGTGCAGAGCAAGCTCTTGAATATGTAAGCCTCTTTACTCCAGAAATGTATTAGCCTAGTACAACTCATTTATATTCCTTTCCCCCAATTCTTGAAAACCCTAATTTAGTAAAGAAGACTACAACTCTCCCAGCATCATATTTGGTTTAAAGCCTGAATCAGTGATAGAACTACTCACGTCAGTTCATTACCAGGATCGAACCTACCACTGTAAGAGCTAATAAGATAAGGAGAAAAATGTTTTATAAGCCTTAAGTACCATTTTTTCTAAGCAAAGTCAAACTCTGTTCTACATAATGTAATTGGACAAGGAAATGTTTCTTTGAACTCACTTTGAATTGGAGTCATTATTTGAATTTGTGTGGTGATTTATGACTTTAAAAGAGGTTCTTATTTGAAATTCCTAGTGCCTGAAGGAGGAAACAGAGTGACAGACCTGGAGACTGCCGTTCTTTATCCCTCGCACAGGTATGGCATCCTGTCATGCTGCTAACGGAAAGTGCACCTTTCTAATGGAAGGGGGAAATTTAATTTTTATCCTGAGACAAATAACCATTTGTGTACACCACACATTCTTAAAACCCATGCTAGGATTACACCTTGTCTTTAAACATTAGTTAATGCCATAATGCTTCAGGAGACTGATTTTGTGTTTGTGAGACTAATGTTTAAAATCTAGAAACTAATCTTAAAAATAAGCGTTCACTCATAAGAGAAAAAAATCTAGATAATAAAATGTAACCGTATAAACTGCTTAGTCAGAAACAATCACAGGTAAGCATGTGTGCCAATAGTGCTTTCTGAATTACAGCCTCGAAAGATATCCATCAGGGCTGTAGATTGAATGTTTATGTAAGATTGGACAGTGGTTACATATGTGTTTGAACCAATAATCTAAATATTTGCAGCTATTGCTTTCTTCTATTACCATGGAGCTCCTCTTATGAGTCTGCTTTTTTCAAAAGATTAAGAATACATGCAGGTAATTTTTTAAACTGTCAGATGTTTAAACTGTATTCTATTTAGAAAATTTTTGTGATATTTAGAATAGTGAATTAACCAGAATATCCCATTCTTTGACTAAAGTTAATGCTATAATGTGAACATACCAGGTCTTTAGCTGGCCTTTTTTTCTTTTTTTTCTCTTTTTCTAATTTTTCTGGCCTACTTCAGAGAGCATTTGAGAGCACAACATAAGAGCACACAACAGGATAGTTAAAAGTAAAGATTATAGACCCTATAAAAAAAAAAAAAAAAGATTATAGACCTTAAACTATATCAATCTTTTTGTTGTTCAAAATGCCATGAAGGCAGTTACTCCCTGTATTAATTTCTCTCTTTTTTTCTACTTTTCTCACTCTCCCTCAATTTCAACCAAAAGGTAAATATTTCAAATTAGATGGTGTTTTACCAGGAATGTAATGAAAACACCTTGGCTGTCAAAAATCCTCAGAGAACGAGCAATATTGACTGAGTTCAGACAATGTAAAAATTTTTTCCACATCAAGATCAGAGGCATGATTCGCTTTCATTAGTCGCTCTGATGGGTATGGGCTATTTTAGTTTAGCTACCTTTTTTTCCCCTCAAATGAAACAAGTCACTTATTTAACTCTAGGAGGCTTAAAAATAGAGTTACACCTTACTTAGTAAGTACCATATAGCAGTGACTAATCAGAGCTAGTTAGATTATGGTAAATATGGAGTAATTCTGGAATTAAAGCCTTCTTTCTGGCTTTTCATAAACTGGTTTATATCTTCAGAAGATTATATATATATTTGTCCATTTTATTTCCAACAGCACTGCAAGCTGTTGGGCCAGGCAGGGAAAATTATACTGTCCTCAGCATGTTTAGAGCGGATTGAAGAGTTGAAAAGAATCTAAAGGTTAACCTTGTGGGAAAGGCTGGGAAGGTAGTTAATCCTACTGCCTCTGCTTTGGTGACTTAAAGGGTAGCATATAGGAGGGGTTCTTTTATAAGTATGTGGACTGTGTTTTTGTTTTTAACACTAGTTGAGTTTTTTTCTGTGGACTATGCAGAGGACTTTAACCTATTTTACTATAAACTTAGAATCTGCCTTATGACATATTAGATAGTCCCTTTATGTCTTCATTTCAACTTCAGTGTAGCAGAGTTTAGATTATCATAAAATTGATGGGTTTGCATGGAACAGGGGAAAGATAGGACAAACTGGAGAGGTGCTTCTCTGTTCACTTGTGTATCTGACAGTGAGTGATTCTGTCAAGAAATAAAACAGTGGAGGCTAGAAATCTGAAGTCATCCTCAGTACTTCATCCTTTTCCTACTATCTAGTCAGTCACAATTTCTGCCAGTTTTCTGCTTCCATATTTTTTTGAAGCTGTTCCTTTACTCTTCATGTAGTAATTGATGTAGTTAATGACCTACATCTCATTGGGCTTCTGTATCAGCTTCCTAACTCAGATCCATTCTCCACAGAGCACCAGTGACTGTGTAAAATGGTGACTCTCAAACTTTTCTGACTATGACCCTCAGTAAGGAATCCACAGTTGCAACCCAGGATATGTGTGAATAATTGAGACAAAATTTTCATGAAAATTTCTTGTATTTAGAAGGAAGATTTTCTTAAGACCTTTGACTTAGATCTTGTGATTATATTTCCAGGTGCTTATTTTTCAGATTTTACTATACTCATACCTTGATAACCTATGGGCTAAGGATAGATCTCATGATTTAAGGACAGCTTCTCTGCTTTAGATACTTTCTCAAGATTTCAATAATTAGCAACGCACTATGGCAATAGTCTGTAATTTCATTATCCCTAATGCTACACCTGAGTTGGCAGAGTGGCAGAGGACAAATGACATAGATACAGGATTTGCCTTTTGTCAGTGGCAGCAGCAGCAAGAGTGTGGGGCTTTGGCTCTAACTCAGCAGCAGAGGTGCTGGGACCAGGAGCTCTGGCAGCCTCAGTAGGAATGTGAGCTCATGGGGTCTGAATAGTAACCACCTTCCTCCCCTTTGCTCCTCTAGCCCAGCCAACAAGTTGGTAACCATTTCCCTGTATTAAATCCTCCTCTGTTAGAAATATCTAGAATAATTTCTCTTTTTCTGATTGATACAACCTCTAAAGAAATTGAGGCTCTGATAGGTTATGTGACTTACCCATAGGCCATAGCAACACTCTTGAGTGGCTAGCACATTTTCTTTTTACTGTTGGTAAATAAATCTAGACACTAGTTTACAGTGTGGCAACAGTCCAACTTTTTAAGGCCCTTTTTCAAACAGAAGGGGTTGTTTTAAGAGGTGTTATCTAAGATGCCACACAAATAATGTGTGGATTATCAGTTTTCAAATTTGAATCTGTTTTGGGGTTTTTTTGCCTGATTTAGAAGCTAAGTGATAACCTTGTGATTTTATGATCATTTATTGCCTATACACCAGCTGTAGAAAGTATAGAATATTGACTTTTGACTGTTATGGGTCCAGAAACTTGTCTTTGCTTTAAATTTTAATCATTTGGGTTCTGGGTGGGGCTTCTTTGGAAAGCTGGGATTATAATAGCAGGGGCCTTGAGTAGATTGCTATGGTAGACTTGACAGTGTGGCTTTTCTACTTACTGGTATTGTTTAGATCAATAAAGACTGCAATATTGTTTGTTCTAACAGTTTTAAAGTCCCATAAAGTCAATAGCTATGAATAATCAATATACCTATGATAAATGAATGAATGGCTTTTTTTAAACTTTTTGAGGGGCCAGGAATAGATCAGATACTTGACTTCTGATTTGTGGGCCTTATTACTAAATTGTCATTGTATTTTATCTTACAGTTCTTTACAACATAGAAGAATCTTATTTGAGTTTTCTTTACCTCTAATAATCATATTTTAAATCAAAATATATCCAGCTCTGAATAAAGTGCAAGCCTTTCTAAAAGATGATAATTTTTTTGTTTTGTTTGGCCTTGCCCTGGGGCATGCAGGATCTTAGTTCCCCGACCAGGAATTGAACCTGTGCCCCCTGCAGTGGAAGCGTGGAGTCTTAACCACTGGGCCACCAGGGAAGTCCCTAAAAGATGATAATTTTAAATAATAATGGAGTTAATAATAACTCCAGTCATACTATAATTACTACTTTCACATATTAAAATTGACCCCCTAAGTAAACTAAACTTAGAAATTAATATTTTAGGTGATAATGAAAGTCTCAATGTTGATTTCTTAAGTTTGAACTTGACAGTCTGCAACCTATAATCTACAACAATGTTTTTTCTGTTTTTCTTTCTAAAGTTCTTTCACCATGCCTGGGTCACTTCCTTTGAACACAGAAGCCTGCTGGCCAAAAGATGTGGGGATTGTTGCCCTTGAGATCTATTTTCCTTCTCAATATGTTGATCAAGCAGAGTTGGAAAAATATGATGGTGTAGATGCTGGAAAGTATACTATTGGCCTGGGCCAGGCCAAGATGGGCTTCTGCACAGATAGAGAAGATATCAACTCTCTTTGCATGACTGTGGTCCAGAATCTTATGGAGAGAAATAGCCTTTCTTATGATTGCATTGGGCGGCTAGAAGTTGGAACAGAGACAATCATCGACAAATCAAAGTCAGTGAAGACGAATTTGATGCAGCTCTTTGAAGAGTCTGGGAATACGGATATAGAAGGAATAGACACAACTAATGCGTGCTATGGAGGCACAGCTGCTGTCTTCAATGCTGTTAACTGGATTGAGTCCAGCTCTTGGGATGGTATGTTACATATTATTCCAAAGAAACTCTCCTTGAAGGTGAAAACGCCCAAATGACCTTTAATTAATGCCGTATGCACACTTACCAGTTATGCTTGTTTGAACATGTTCAGAAAGATAGCTATGACTTTCAGCTTATCTGAATTATGAATTGGTTATTTTTATCATGTAGGACAAAATTATCTATCAAAATTTAGTCAGAATTTTTTTTTTCTTTACCAAAGATGGGGAAAGGATATTCTGGGAAAATATAACAGATTCAGTTTATATGTATGATATTTAGAGTGTTGATCACATTCTTGTATATAATACAAAATATTTTTCAGGACGGTATGCCATGGTAGTTGCAGGGGATATTGCTGTATACGCCACAGGAAATGCTCGACCTACAGGTGGAGTTGGAGCCGTTGCTATGCTAATTGGGCCTAATGCTCCTTTAATTTTTGAACGAGGTGAGTGTCTGGGAAAGCATTTTTTTTAATTTGTACAATATGCTGAGAAATTTGAAAATAAAAATAGAAGCTAGTACTTGGTGATCATTAAATGCAGGCACTACCTGCTAAGTGCTTTATGTGTATTATCATATTTAGTCTTCATAGCAATTGTATGAGGTAAGTGATGTCATCCCCACTTTACAGAGGAGTAAAATGGGTTTAAGTTGGGTTTAAGTAATAACTGGGAGACATAACTTAGCCATAGTCATACAATAATTTGTTTTCAGTTCAGTAGAGCAGTTATGATCTCCTGGTTAGGTATATGAAACTTGCATAAAATGTTGTATATCCAAAGAGTCTTAGGCCTGTCCATGGATATTGTTATGCTTCATTTGAATTACATATTGGTTTCACCTTGTGACTTCTCTTCTGTGAGTAGTGAGTTGACTAGATTAAAGGGAAGTTCCCAGATGATGCAATATGCTTACTAACATACATCAGAAAGCAGAGATACATGGACCTCTTTCTTTTTTGTTCTAATAGGACTTCGTGGGACACATATGCAACATGCCTATGACTTTTACAAGCCTGATATGCTTTCTGAATATCCTATAGTAGATGGAAAACTGTCCATTCAGTGCTACCTCAGTGCATTAGACCGCTGCTATTCTGTCTACCGCAAGAAGATCTATGCCCAGTGGCAGAAAGGTGGGCTTTATCTATTTTCCTCGGTTTTGTTATCTGTTGAAGGCAGTATAATGTGCCGACTGTCTTTAGTGAGAAACTACTTCTTGGGCATCCTTCATTAGTGTCTCCTTAAACCATTTCTTTCTCACCCACCAAATAGCATAGTTTTCCCATAGTTTCTGGGAATGTGTAATGTAAGAGAACAGGTAAACTTTCCAAATGTAGTGTATTTCTATAAAAATACTTAGGATGACTTACCCCCAGTAAGAAAATCAAAAGCAGGGTAAAAGAAAGTAACTTGAATTTTGTACATATTCTGAGAGAGGTATTCTCACAAGGTTTTAGTTTGCAACTGTGATCTGAAGAAAACTCTAATGAAAATAAATTATACCAAAGTGATCCCCCTGCCCACATAGTCTTTTTGCACTTGAGCTGTGAATTCATACTTGCTTTTCTCGTGTCATCATCAATCTCCATCTTTAACCCTGAGAAAGTTCTTGAGGTACTGAGAAGGACAGTATTCGAATTAATGCTATTAAAACACACCATATCATATAAAGTATGCTTTTTCCATAGTCCAACTTTGGGGTAAAAATAATATTCAATAACAGATATTAGGTAACATAGTGGCTTTGCATAAGAAGCATTCTTGAAGTATGTAAAATATCATACTGTTTGCCAGTATTTAACAATACAATGATTTTCTAACTTTTTACTAGGACCCACAGTAAAATGTATCCTTTACATTGTATGTGCAGTTAAATGGAAACTAAAGTGTCATGAAATTTCCTGCCCATGCTGCGGGTTATACAGTTTGCTATTTTCTACTCTAGTCTGTTTCATTAAAAACAAAACACAAACAAACATAAAAACCTCTTAATTATTAAGGTTAAAAAAATATATACTGGCCCTGACCCAGTAAATTGATCACACAACCCACTAATGGGTTGTGATAGTTCAGTTTGAAAACCAGTAATACAGTAGTGTATATTGTTCTATTTCTAGATGTCTTTTTGATAAACATTTTAAACTATAGAGATGTTTCATTATACAGTGTATTTTTGGTTGCTGCTTAAAGATATAAAAACATCCCAGCCCTGTTCTAAAATCAAACTTCAAAAGTTAGTGGCTTAAATGAATTTCATAATTTCTTTGGATTTCTCTTTCAGAGGGAAATGATAGAGATTTCACCTTGAATGATTTTGGTTTCATGATCTTCCACTCACCCTATTGCAAACTGGTTCAGAAATCTGTAGCTCGGATGTTGCTGAATGACTTCCTTCATGACCAGAACAGAGATAAAAATAGTATCTACAGTGGCCTGGAAGCCTTTGGGTAAGAGGAATTATGATTTTTTCCCTTCTATGTGAGAGTATTTTTTATATCTGTGAAACCAATATTTGTACAGACATGAAAATTTTAGTCAAAAGAAGTCATCTTGTCTAACCTATTTATGTAATCACTGAAGAAGCTGAGTCCCAGAGAGGTGGTCGCTTACCTACATGAACTCTTTAGTCATTTCTACTCAGATTTTCTGATTTCCTCTTTTTAGATCTGTTGCCATTGTCACCATAATAATATAGCCCCACAAGTGTCTGTATTTATAGAGCAGCCTCTTAACTCTTCTCCCTGCCTCTCCCGAGCCCCTGTGCCCGTATCCATCCTGCACATAGCCACTGCTGACGTCTGCTTTCATGCTCCTTCCACGTTTTCCCCACCTCTAGGGCCTCCTAGTATGCTATTCCTGTTAGACTCATTCTGTTTCTCCTTTCCTGTGTCTCTTCTCCTTCTGATAAAATTCTATTCAACTTTTTAAGACTTGGCTCCTATAATGTGACTTTTCTAACTAAATGGACATTATTATGGACTTGAAATAGTAGTATATTCTGTTTGGTGATGACAGCTTTAGTGGGTTATTAACCCATTCAAATTATGTTGTTTTAATTTGATTAAAAACCTTTCAGAAAAAGGACAATATATGTACAACTGTTATATCTTACCTAGCAATTAGCATACTGCTACTTGGTTTTTAATAAATGGGAAATCAGAATCATACACACTTATAGTTAGGTCCAATAAGTAATATAATAAAAATACAGTCTTTGAATAACGTAAGATTTTCTTTTTTCTAAATCTTTCAGGGATGTTAAGTTAGAAGATACCTACTTTGATAGAGATGTGGAAAAGGCATTTATGAAGGCTAGTTCAGAACTCTTCAATCAGAAAACAAAGGCATCTTTGCTTGTGTCAAATCAAAATGGAAATATGTACACATCCTCAGTGTATGGCTCCCTGGCTTCCGTTCTCGCACAGTAAGTATAAATTTCCGCTGATTCACTCCCCTCGTTCGGAGATGTTAGATTTCTAAGACCAGATCTGGTGTCAGGCATGTTGGTGGCAGGTCGCAGAATGGTATTTTATTTCCAGGCTCTCTAGCCTATTGTCTATTGACTTGAAGGACATATGGGATGAGGGTACAATTATTCCAGAGTATTTAATTTCATACTTGCTTTCCTGACTATTGTTCTCATGGCCTTATTATTCTTTTTTTTTTAAATAAATTTATTTATTTATTATTTTTTGGCTGTGTTGGGTTTTTGTTGCTGCATGCAGGCTTTCTCTAGTTGCGGTGAGTGGGGGCTACTTTTTGTTGCAGTGCGCAGGCTTCTCATTGCGGTGGCTTCTCTTATTGCAGAGCGTGGGCTTTAGTAGTTGTGGCACGTGGGCTCAGTAGTTGTGGCTCGCGGGCTCTAGAGCACAGTCTCAGTAGTTGTGGCGCATGAGCTTAGTTGCTCTGCAGCATGTGGGATCTTCCCAGACCAGGGCTTGAACCCGTGTCCCCTGCATTGGCAGGTGAATTCTTAATCACTGCACCACCAGGGAAGTCCTGGTTTTATTATTCTTGACCTACAGTTGAACCCCAGTTGGCAAATAACTTACATTAGGGCATGATAACTTTCAAAAACCCCATCATTCCCAGAGAGATGAGAATTCTTGTTTTCAGTCTGCTTACTGTAATAGTAAAGCTTTAGGTTAGATCCCTAGGCCTAGGATGAATTTTATTCCAACTCGTGGTTTTCCACCCATTGTAGTTGGATCAATTAAGCTTTTTAATGTTTTTTTTCCCTCCTACACAGGTACTCACCTCAGCAGCTGGCAGGAAAGAGGATTGGTGTGTTCTCTTATGGTTCTGGTTTAGCTGCCACTCTGTACTCCCTCAAAGTTACACAAGATGCCACACCAGGTAAATGCTGAGTCTTTCAACAAGAATGTCTTGAGAACCTACTGTGGTAAGGTTGACTTAGCAGGCTTCTCAAGTGAGTGCTTGAATCTGTCCCGTAGATCATTATGACATTTTAATCTTCATTACTTCTTTCAACATACTCTCCGAAAATCTGCCTTAACTGGGTAAAGGGCAGGATTATGTCTGAGTCAGAATATCTTTCCTTCCTTCCAAGTCAGAAAAAAATGTCTAATCAGCTGAAACTTTTTTTTTCTAATGGCATAGTGTGACTTTTCCTTCTTTGGCAAGTAACTTTATTTTCTCTTTTATCTCATTTTTAAAGGATATGTAGCCAGGGGACGTAGGTAGAGAAAGGGAAGCATACCTATTTAAGGCAGGTGGCTTTTGAGTCTTCACACCAATGACTGAGTCTGATCATATGAGTGAATAATACCAGGTCATTTCTTGGTTGGTTTACTGAGTTGTCTAATGTTTATAAGGGTATGGTCTTAGCTGTATTTAAGGACACTTTTGTGCCTTCCCTGAGCAGGGAGGAGCAAAAATATGGAGAAAAACTGATGGAAGACTTGGCATTACTCTAAAACTGTACTGTAGGTTGACTGTAGACAAGTTATTTATAGTTTCAAATCCCACCTATTTCCTAGCTTGTCTACTGGCTGATACGGAACAAACATTTCGTGAGAGGTCAGCGGAAGCTGTGCCAAATAAATAACAGCTTATCTTTTAACTAAACAATAGCCAGTAGTTCTGCAGAAATGCAAAGTTGTTTTTTTCATTTGGCAACATTTTGCTCAGGCTTTGTGGCATGCTATTTTTAGTCTTTTAATGTTGGAATTATTTGCTGTTTTAGGGTCTGCTCTTGATAAGATAATAGCAAGCTTGTGTGATCTTAAATCAAGGCTTGACTCAAGAACTTGCGTGGCACCAGATGTCTTTGCTGAAAACATGAAGCTCCGAGAGGACACTCATCACTTGGGTAAAAATATTAAATTGTTAATACATACCCAGAAGCCTATTGGAGGGCTCTAATAGCATTCAACATGTGATGTATCAGATTAGTCCAGATATCTAGGTGGGATTCGGTACATACCTGATGTTGGTGAAAATTATGGGGAAATAGCAAATTTTATCTTTAGTTTTATTACCAGATGAGCTGTATGTCATAACTAATTTTTCACATTCTCCGCCTTTCCTTTAGTCAGCTATATTCCCCAGAGTTCAATAGACTCACTCTTTGAAGGAACATGGTACCTAGTTCGAGTAGATGAGAAGCACAGAAGAACTTACGCTCGGCGCCCCTCTCCAAATGATGACACTTTGGATGAAGGCGTAGGGCTTGTGCATTCAAGCACAGCAACTGAGGTAAAGAAAGCTCATTGTGTTTGGCTCTGGGCTTTGACAGGGTAAGGAATTTCTGTCCCCAGGTCTTAGGGCTTAGGGGATCTAACTGAGATTTAGCAACTTAAAGGAGTGTCAATAAAGCAGCGCGATTCAGAGCCAGGGCTCTGGTATTGGATTCTAGCTACGCCATTTTCCAGTTGTATAAAGTGCTTTGCAGTTAAATTATTAGCATTTTTAAGTGCACACTAAATACGAGGTTTTGTTAACAATACCAGAATTTAAACGAAAACTGATCTAGAGAGAAGGCTCACCTGTGGTGTGTGTCTTGGTGAGAGATGAAGTAGGGGCAGGATGTTGAGCCCCTCACATCCCTTCTCTCAGCCTACTGTCTAATCTGTCTCCAGTTGTCAAGAAGGGACAGAAATAGCTATGATTTGAATTCCTATTACGTGCTAGCCACTTTTTTCATTTTCTAATTAATTTAATTTAATTTTTAAATTTAATCCTTAAAAGAACCCCCTTGACCTAAATGATACTGTGCCCATTTTAGAGATGAGGCTGAAAAAAGTTAAATGACTTAACCAGGATCAGAGCCAGCCTTCAGACTGAGGACTTTGAAAACTCTGAAGTTATTAATCTTATCCACTCATCACAAATTTGCTAAATGCATAGTCTTGCTCCTTGAGGTAGCAAGTCAAGCCACAAGTGTTTGAGTTGCAAACACAAGATGTGACAAGTGAAATACTGGGTATGGTGGATCTCCGTGTCCTTCCTCTCCCTTGCTACACGGATAATTGTATAATAAATTCACCATAAAGTAAAGAAGAGATATTTAGCTCCCTCCGTGAAAAGTTATATAGAATATATATTGAGCATAAGCCTCTCCAAAGTTGCCCTCTATCAGTTTTCCTACTAGAACTTTAATTAGCAACTTGACTCTTCCTTAAAAAAAACACTAAGAGGCAACAACTTTTTTCTTTTGATTTTAGCATATTCCAAGCCCTGCTAAGAAAGTGCCAAGACTCCCTGCAACAGCAGCAGAACCTGAAGCAGCTGTCATCAGTAACGGGGAGCATTAAGATACTTCTGTGAGGTGGAGGACTTCGGGGCGGGGGGTATGTATGGGAACGGTTGGGGGAATGGGTTGTCTGGGGACAATTTTAAAGGATTACATGTTGCTTCAATTTTTATGTGACTGACATGGAGCCTGGAAAATTATCGTGTTCTTGGGAAAGTCTCTTTGCTCAGTTTCCTAACATGCTTCCTGTTGTGGTTTAGCCAATGCTTAATGTACTCGAATGATGTTAAGGGCTCTGTAAAACTTCATACCCCTCTGGCCATTTGTATGCATGAAGCTTAGTTTTTAAATGTAGTGTGATGAATTGTGCACTTCTGGCGAAGAAAGCAACGGTACTAGTCTCCAATTTTAATTTTTTTAAACACGTAAGAATTTTATACTTTGAACAAACAAGATTACTGAAAGTTCCTGTGGTTTTTGAAAAAAGTTTCTGGTTTAGGGAATGTGGTCTTAATGAGATGTGCACAAACCCTGTTTAAAAATGGCAAGACAGACATACTCTTTTTCTAGAATTTATGAATCCTAAAGAAGGAGAAGAGTTGGGACAGTTACACTAGTTCTAAAAACCGTTGCTTTAAATCCAGGCCAGCAGTGATGCGTTACTGTAATGACCTCTGTGAACAGAGAGATGCTGGCATTGAGCAGACGTCTGGTATAGAAAACATGGATGTAACTCTAGGTCTGCTCCTGACTCAGTTCAAGGTGTATTTTGCGGAACAACATTGAGATGTTATTGGAGTTGTGTATGAGGAAGTTGGTGGTTGCAATCCTTCTTTGCACCTTATTTTGAAGAATAAATAAAACATTTTTATGTCTGCCTTTTAAAAATTTAAAACAAAAAGGAAGGATAGGGGCAGGGCATTATTATTAGGTTATTTCTGATGCTTCAGTGTTATAAATTCAACTTAAAGACTGACAACCGAAACTCATGTTGTAAGTATCCTTTTTGGTTTTTGTATCTGTTCAATGAAAATTAAAAGGTACAACCGAAGTTTTTACATAGTATGACCAGCCAAAAAGTATCCCACTTCTCAAGGTCTGGAAGTAGGATATATAAAGCATTTTTTCAGACTTTCACCTTAAAAAAAAAAAGAAAAAACCAACAAAAACCATCATATGGAATAAATAAGAAGACTGGTTAGACAGTTTTGTAGATCTTTTTGGTGCTGAACTATGACATGAGCCTTATAGATTGTAAAATAGAGATAGTTGGAACTAATGTACAGAACTAAATTTTTTAAAATTTGCCATTGAATTCTGTGACGTTTCAGTTATCTAAAATAAACTTACACAAATATAAAATGTAAGTTTTAGATTGCAAGGTAATATGTAATGTAGTGTTTGTAAAATACTCTTTGTCTAATATTAACTAGCGGTGTTTTGATTTGTACAGTCATAATTTGTTAAAATGACTTCATTTTAACATCCACGGATGTAGATTAATAACTTAAGTTCAGATTTAAAGACTGGTGGGAAAATGGTGCATGTAATACTTCTGCAAGTATTGGGAGTTTGGTATGTTTTGAAAAGAGTAATTTAACTTTTGGGGTGTCAGGAAATGGGTTTTCTCAAAGTCCATTGCCGGCAATGGGCAGGTCTACTAATACTGGCACAGAGCATAAACTGTACACCTTATTAACAGTGAGGTGAGTAACTTTGAATAAAGTTTTAGAGAAATACTTCAGATATTTGAGTATTCTTTTTTCCCTCCTGAACTAACAGTTTAGGCAAGAAATCAGCTAATATGTTATTTTAAAATACAGTCATTCATTTCATTTCAGTCCATTAATTCACTAACTCATTAATTCATTATTCAAAAAATGTGCAGACCTGATATAAGCAAGGTACTCTGCTTCCATCAGAAATAAAGATTTACAAGATATATGGTCTTGCCTTCAAGGAGCTATTTGTCTAGTATGGAGGAATTTATACTGATGGTTTATCATTCTTATACTTCAGACAAAGAAATTAACTCCCAAATTGGGTGCTAAGCATGTGTGAATTTCACTATAAATATTTATGAAGAGAGTTATTGTGTTTTCCTAAAAGCAAGGTAAGATTAAGGGTTGGCAATTAAACACTAAAAGCACATTTTACAGCCAGTATAGAGCTGCCATCTAGAGCCTCCAGCCTGAGGGTCTCAGGTTGCTGGTGCTCCCAGAGGTTTTACAAAGAGAATTTCTGCACTGGCAGTAATATTGGACTAGATAATCTCAATCCCTGTGAACTCTTAGGACTGTATGAATTGGGAATTAAACCAGATTATTTTCTAGTACTGATCAGCTATTTTATAATGCTGTCATGTCTAGATTAAATATTTAGTAATAATTTCTTTTGTTTTCTGGGCCAGTCTCCAATATCTCTGGGTCATTTAGAAGATGAGGCCAATGTTCTCTAATTCTACAAATTCTAGGATCCTGATTAATATGGCCTTAAGAATTCTATCCTTCCCCTCCTCCTTTTTGGAATTTGTGCACTTTTTTTTTTTCACCTTCTGGGTTTTGTTTACTTCATGAACAGTGATGAGTATGTTTCAGATTAATGCTGACAACTCAGACAGATGCAGCAGCTCCTTTTGACCCTCCTGTGGCTTAGTTGAAACACTTTATCTCTTGTCTGCTGTTTGAAATGTCGTGGCACACGAAAGTGGAAGTGAAGAGAGCAAGGAATGTAACAGGATCTTTAAACAATTTACAGCTATGTAATCTTGACATAAAAGTGAACACTTTCTTTAAAATTTCTAGCAACTGCTCTTAATTAAATCATAGGTTCCTGTTTTTTTCCTAATTGGTGGTGGAGGGAAATAGTTGACCTGTGATTTTTTTTTTTTTTTTTTTTTTCCTCCTCAAACTATTACAAGCGTGGTACTGTGGAGATGAAGATTATGAATACCAATCCTCAGGAAGTTTATATATCGGGGTTCTAGCTTATAATTATAAAAAATACATTTTCATTTTAAATGTTTAGAAGTGAAAAACAAGGAATTCACCTTTTTTTTGGGTCTTATTTCATCACTGTGCAGGCATCTACAGTAAAAATAATGGAAGTTTTGATCTAATTTTGCAAAAGCTTCCCTTTGCCTCCAGGTTTTTTTACATGCTATTAAACTAGCACCTCCGACCCATCTTAGCAAAACCTTGTTGATCTTTGGGGTCTCAGCTCAAGATCTGCTTCCTCCCGAAAGGCTGCCTGGACTACCTTAGGAGTAAGCACTTCTCACCCTATGTATCAAATTCCTTATTCAAGCTTGCAAAGTCCTGAGGGATCTGGCCCCTGCCTACTTCAACTCAGTACCACACCCACCAAGGCCTACTATGTTTTCATCCACCCTGCCTTCTCCGTTCCTCAAACATGCCAAGTTTATTCCAGCCTTAGAGCCTTTGATCTATGGATCAGAAACCTTGGGCCCACTTGAGGCCTTCTTTGCCCTGCCTTCTACTCTAGCCACATTTGTGGCAATTGCTTCCATGCAGTCTTTGACCAGGATTTCAGAGAATATGATAGTACCTCCCTCCGGATTCCTGCTACACGCCTCCCATTTCGGTCTCTGTGTTGCGGGGTGCTCATAGAAGTCATTCGGAACTCATAACATGGCCCAGAAGTGCAAAGAAGTTAAGTTCCCATGGGGCCACCCTTAACAGTAGTGGACCCTTACTTGCTGGTAGATAAATGCTTCCTCCTTTCATTCCCCTGGGCAGATAGTTCTGAGAAGCATTTCAGAAGGTGCCTCAGAAGATCCTGCTGAATCAACTACCAGTTGCCTACAGCCAGTTTGGCAACACATCCTTATATGGGCTTGCCTCTTATTTTTCACTCCTGCGTCGTGGGATCATTTCCTAAATAAATGACTTACGTGCAAGCTCTTGTCTCAGGCTCTGTTCTTTTGGAGAATCCAGGCTAATACGATTGGTACCCAGAACAGCCCTATAAAGCAGACCCTCAGGATAGGTGGTTGGAGCGGGTTTACTGACCAGTCACGGCAAAAACCCCATTGCTGTTGGTAGTAGGCAGAATGATTCCCACCTCTGGGACCTGTGAATATGTTATGTTACATGGCAAAAACAGATGTGATTAAGCTTGAGGACCTTGAGATGGGGAGATTGGGTAGGTCCAACCTAATCACAGGAGCCCTTAAAAGCAGAGAGCCTTTCTGAGCTGTGGTCAGAGGGAGATGTCACTATACAAGGGTGAGCAAAGAGATGGCCCATTGCTGGCTTTGAAGATGGAGGAAGGGGGCCACGAGCCAAGGAATCTGGGCCACCTCTAGAAGCAGGTACAAGCAAGGAAATGGGTTCTCCCCGAGTCTCCAGAGAGGAACCCAGCCCTGATAACACCTTGATTTTGGCCCATTGAGACCCACGATGGACTTCTGTCTCCCAGAACTGTCAGATAATAAGTTTGTGTTGTTTTAAGGCACTACATTTGTGGTAATTTGTTAAGACATCAGTAGAACACTAATGTGCTGTTGGTAAGAGGGTGCGGACAACCCCTGGCTTGCAGGAGCAGCACAGTTACTACCGAGGCTGTCATCTAGAGGTATGGGGGGTTGGGGAGATGAGATACTGGACCATGCGGCACCTGCGGCACCTGAACGGGAGAAATACTGGACCATGTGGCACCACTGCTTCCCTGGTGGCACAGTGGTTGGGAGTCCGCCTGCCGATGCAGGGGACATGGGTTCGTGCCCCAGTCCAGGAAGATCCCACATGCTGCGGAGCGGCTGGGCCCGTGAGCCATGGCCGCTGAGCCTGCGCGTCCAGAGCCTGTGCTCCGCAACAGGAGAGGCCACAACAGTGAGAGGCCCGCGTACCGCAAAAAAAAAAAGATAAAGCCTCTGGATTTGGCTAGCTTTTGTTAACTGTTTTGGAAGCCTGAGGGGAAAACATGACAGGTTTAAGTCAGCCAACTATCAGCTCAAGGCACACCGAAAGCCCAAGGGCCTTTGTAGTGACAGTTAAGGAGAGGCTTCTCTCCTGCAGCAGAGAGAAAACTACCTAAAACAGGCGCAGGATCTCACTGTAAGGCTGGCTGAGCTGCAAAGGAGATAAAATATTCAGTCTTGACAATTCTCCTTTATTAAAGTCAGGGCCTCAACAGCAAGAGAGTGGGACACGGCAGCATAAACAGGGTGGAGGAGCCTGCAAATGCTGAACACCAGGATTCCGCGAGTGTGGGGCTGGCAGGGGCAGCTCGTACTTCCTGTCCTGAAGAGCCTGCCAAGGCCTCTGGTGAGGCAGATGCCCGAGGAGGAGGATGCTTGAGCTCCTCAAGATGCGCTTCCAACACCCTTATTCTCCAAGCCAGGAACCAGTCACGCCTCAGCACAGCCTGAGCAGAGAACTACAACTGCTGTCAGGGAGGAAATACTCAGACACTGAAGTAATTGCAGAACCTAATATGCTACCGCCAGGAACCGGGGGAAATGTGTGTGAGTGGCTCTTGAGGGTAGTGAGCCAGGGATGGAGGTTGAGGAAAGGCTATAAGGCAGGATAACGGAGAGTTTATCATCATGGGAGCATTTACCCGTGACTTGGAGTGAAGGACACCTGAAGCTGGTCCTAATATTACTGCTGAGATAGCTACTGAGGTTTGGACATGAGTCTGACATACAAATGAGGTGGAGATGGGGGAACTGCTGTGCCAGGATTAAGGAAAGGGTCAGAAAATTCCAGGAGGTGTGAATGTTAGAATGGATTCATTATGTGAGTCTGAAGAACCACCTAAGTTCCCAGGAGGACACTGCCTTCACACAGGTAATAAAGACTGCACTGGTGGGGCTTCCCTGGTGGCGCAGTGGTTAAGAATCCGCCTGCCAATGCATGGGACACGGGTTCGAGCCCTGGTCTGGGAAGATCCCACATGCCGCGGAGCAACAAAGCCCGTGCACCACAGCTACTAAGCCTGTGCTCTAGAGCCCGTGAGCCACAACTACTGAACCCACGTGCCACAACTACTGAAGCCCGTGCGTCTAGAGCCCATGCTCCGCAACAAGAGAAGCCACCGCAATGAGAAGGCTGTGCACCACAACAAAGAGTAGACCCCGCTCGCCACAACTAGATGAAGCCCGCGTGCAGCAATGAAGACCCAATGCAGCCAAAAATAAATAAATAAATTTATATCTAAAAAAAAAAAAAGACTGCACTGGGGAGGGGGCACCAGCATCTCCAACAAGATCAGTGACTCCTGCCCTCTGCAGGCAAGGGGTGACAGTAGGAAATGCCAGTCATGGAACTGGGCATGCAGGGATAATGGGGTTCCAGAGTGGCAGAGGCCATGTGTCATTACTTAATTGTCAGAGGCGAGGTGGACATAATATAATGGACGGTAAGGCTGGAGCGGGAGTCAGGGTGCCTTGATTTGCAGGGCTTTGTGACAGTGGCTAAGAGATCACAGAGTCCTGAGGGACAGTTTGCTAGAGTGTTACTTGTATAGCCAAAAGAAAGAAAAGAGGCGAGCTGGTGGGCAGACCCATGAAGATTCAGGGGTCTGGTCACACTGATGAAGTGTTTAGAGGACCAAAGACCTGAGGCATGCCCACATATGTTGCACCTTGTACCCCTTAGCGCTGAGATAGAGGCACAGGGTTTAGTAGGCCTATCTGGGTTTTGGAAGCACATGTATTATATACTTGGCATATTCCTCTAACCCATTTGTCGGGACTGCTGGTTTCAAGTGGATGCCACAGAAAAAAAATCTACAGCAGTTTCAGGCTTCAGTGCAAACTGCATTGCTACTCTCTGTCTACGTGGTGCTTAAGAATATGGTGTGGAGTCTTTTTGGCAACCGCTGTAGAAGGTTACAGCACAGCCCTGCAGGGTCCTGGAGTGAGGCCATGCTTTCTGCAGCAGAGAGAAATACTCAGGATCTTGGTGTGTTTCTAGGCTCTAGGAGAGACGGAGCACCTGATTATGGGTCACTGAGGGACCAAGCAAAGGGAGCTGTCTCCTCCTGAGCTGGGCATTATCAGATCCACAGAGTCATAAATTCAGACAAACACAGCAGTGATTCATCCTTATGGACTTGATATCTACTCAGGATATGGGTTCACCTTTCCTGCCTTCAGTGAATCCTCCAATACAATCATGCTAGGTCCTAGAAAATAGCTGGTCCATTATCATATATATTACATAACATTGCCTCAAGGACCACAGTTTTGGTAAGAGCCGTGTGGGCAATGGGCACATGACCATGGGATGTACCCCTCTTACCATATACCTCAACACCAGAAGCAGCCAGCATAGATGGATGGAGTGGCTCAGCTAAGGCACCGGTCATAGGGCAGCACCCTGCAGGGCTGGGGTGCTATCCCCCAGGATTCAGTATACATGATTTAACAATGGCTCATAGATATGTGTCCCCTGCTGTTAAAATACACAGGTCTGGGAACCACTGGGTAGAAGCATGATTGACTTTTCTTACCATCACAATCAGGGACCCACTTGAAGAATTTGTACTTCTTTTTCCTACAGTCTCGGCTTGGCTAGATTAGAGGTTTTCGATCCTAGGGGCAGGGGGATGCTTCTACCGGGAGACCCAGTAGGGGTCCAGTGAATTGAGAGCTATGGCTACCACATGGTCACTTTGGGATCCCCATGCCAGGTGACAAGCCGGCAAAGAAAGGAGCTATTATAGTGGTGGGAATTACTGACCCTGACTTTCATAAGGAGCTAAAGAGGAGTGTGTCTGAACCCAAGAGTGTTACTTTAGAGCCTCATAATAATGGTGAAGAGGCAATTGCAGCAACCACGAGCCAACAAGAGCAAGGCATCTAAGGGTTCAGATCCTTTGATGATAAAGGTCTGGGTCATACCACCCAATCCAGACCAGCCGGAATGCTGGCCAAAGGTGAGGGAAATTTACAATGGTTGATGGAGGAAGGAAGGTATGAGTCCCGTTACAGCCTCAGGACAAACTGCAGTAATGACTAGACTATCCTGCACAGGAGAGGAAGGACCTGGCCTATTTTTTATTTTGCAGCACCTTAAACAGCGTCTGGCACGTGGTAGGCACTGCGTAAGTATTTCTCGATTAACTGAGTGAATGCTAGAGTTTGAAAACAAGATGAGGTTGCAAACCAAGCCAGAATCTGAGCTAATAGACTTTCTTTTGGGGGGGGGGGGCGGAGGGGAAATGCATATCTTAAATTTAAATTTATTTAAAAATTACAAAAAAGTCTCCACTCAAGTTGGTGAAAAAATCTGAAAGCAGCAACAATGATCTTGCTTAATTACCAGCAGTCTAATGCAATTTATAAAATTGAACAAAATTTGGATGTGTGTCTTATGCCTCTGTAGACACGGGACCCCTTCTTTAGGTCCCTCTCTTTAGGGTCTGGTAGTATCATTATTGGGACACTTTCCAAAGCCTTTTTCTTTTGGACTCTATGCAAAATGATTCGATAGACGCCTGTGATGGAGCTTCGGGCATCTCTCCCTTGGTTATTTCGAATATGCTCTTCCGTAATGCCCAAGTGTTCTAAAGTGCTTTTGACCTCATTTTCTTCTTCTTTGAGGGTGCTGGTTTCTGACAAATGTTTCGGATCCAGTTGGAAAGGCTCCAGAGGGGTGGGGTACGGCACTCCTTGCATCCACTCATTGTTCATGATGGAGTCGATTCCGTACCTCTCGGCGGGCACCTGCTGGAGGACTCCCCTGATGAGCCGGAGGCAGGGCTCTGACACGTGCGGAGGCTCGCTGTACGTTCCTTCCAGGATGCTCTTCTTCAGTTTGGCCACGGTCTCTGCCCGAAACGGCATGGTGCCCGTCACCATGAAGTACAGAAGCACCCCCAAGGCCCAGATATCCACATAAACGCCAACATAGTGCTCGTCTCGAAAAAGTTCGGGCGCCGCGTAGGGAGGAGACCCACAGAAAGTGTTCAGCATTTCACCTTTCTTACTTACTGTGCTGAACCCAAAGTCCCCCACCTTCACACAAGTATTATTGGTATAGAACACATTTTCTGCTTTCAGATCTCTGTGAATAATCTGGTTTTCATGCTGTGGAAAGAAGACAAAGGGGGGAAAAGTCATCATTTTCAAAGTAATATACCAACATTAAAGATGCCTCAGTTGCTCTGAAACAATGAGGTGATAATGGTGTAACAACAGAAATTCAACGGAGATCAACTTAAGTCATGTCAGACCTCAGATCTTGAGAGCTGCCCTGTCATAACCGTTAGCCCAGGGTAAAGCCCACACCCTCCAAGCAGACCAAAGGTTCTGTTCTGTGGGGTGAGGGTTGGAGTCTGTCCCCCACACGTGGACTCAGGAATTAGGGCCAGAAGTAAGACCCAGATCTTGTGAAACACAGTGAAACAGTAATCCTTAATCCTTCCTTCCTGAGACCATGTATGGGTTTTTCTGGCTGAGCAAGCAATCTCTTGAGTAGGGCCAACCCCAAGAAGGTGAGGAGTCCTCTCCCAAGTCCACAGCCCTGCTCCTTTGGGTGGGCTCCTTTATCGCTATAGGATTCAATAGAAGGGAGGATACTATGTTGGGCAAGGTTCTGGCAGCAGATCCAATCCCTACCCTTGAATTCTGGATCCAGACAACCTTGAAGACCCTTGACCAGTTTAATGCCAAGGGCTCTTGGGAAATGGTTTAATGTCACTTTTCCGGCTGGATCTCCTGTGGCAAGAATCCAGGCTTTGGAGCCTGACATCTTGGTTAATTCTAGATTCAACTATACCAGGTGTGTATGTGAGTGTTGCCTTCCGTCTTTGTAAAATGGGACACTGAGAACCGCCTCATAAGGCTGTTGTGAGAACTGCATGTGATGCTGTATCTATAGCATTCAGCATGGTCCTGGCACATAGCAAACAAACCTGATAAAATTGGAATCTGTGTCTATCATTCACCCTTCCTCTTTTTGGAGACCAGAGAGCTAGGAGAAAGGTCAGGGTGTAGAGCCTCAGAGGACTCAGTCTGCATCCTCTACTGCTGGATCCTCTTCTGCTCTCCCACCAGATCTCTTTTCCAAGTAGAATGTGCAAGGCTCTGCCCATCCGCTCCATTGCTTGGTAAGGGTCTGGCTTATTCCCTGGCCCAGGGAAAGTTCACCCCAGCACAGGGCCACTTAGATGACAACCACAGGTCTGAAACAGCCACTACCATCACACTCACGTTCTCCCTGCTCACTTCTTTTTCCTCCCCTTCTCCCTCCCAGCTGCCATCTTGGGCCCCTTAGGTCACTAGTAACCTGCTAATAATTTGGCCAGGAGCTCACTGATCCCAGTTCTTGTCTCACGACATCCGAACAGAGGAGCAAACTAGAAACAGCCTCTCAACTAATATAGACACCAGACAAGTGTCTCTTCCTGCCAATTGGACTGAGAGCTTGGCAAAGAGGGCAGAAAACCTTTGCACTAACAGAGTGGTACAAGCGGTCATCAGGTCTGCAAGTCAGATTCCTCCTGTGTGCCCAGCAGGACAACCAACAATAGGGAGGGCACAGGAGAACCAGTTCATGGAGGAACTGGGGAGTATGCTTATGGAGTCCAGGTTTATCTAAAGACATAATCAGAGAACTAAAATAAGAATGACACAAGCAAGTGTTAATGTGTTGAGCACAGAGGCAGCAAGAGCTAGTGGGGGGCTTCCCTGGTGGCGCAGTGGTTGAGAGTCCGCCTGCCGATGCAGAGGACACCGGTTCGTGCCCCGGTCCGGGAAGATCCCACATGCCGTGGAGTGGTTGGGCCCGTGAGCCATGGCCACTGAGCCTGCACGTCCGGAGCCTGTGCTCCGCAACGGGAGAGGCCACAACAGTGAGAGGCCCGTGTACCGCAAACAAACAAACAAACAAACAAAAAAAAAGAGCTAGTGGGGTTCACCAAAGGCATGAAGATCAGCGCAGGCTGACCCAAGATTGAAGAAAGTTTCACAGAGAGAGACAGAACTGAGCTGGGTCACGAAGTGTGGATGGGATTGAGGATGTGAGATGTGAAAAGAGGGGAGAGGGCATCCTAGACACAGAATTAGGGAGGCAAGGCCAAGAAGCAGTGAGAAGCCAGCTCTCTAAGTAGTGGAAGACGGGGCTGGAGGAATGCATGTGGCCAAGGAAGGGGTGATGGTCATCTGGCTGCTCAGAGTGAGTCCTGCCAACTTTCACAAAGGCCAAGAGGCTGCCGTGCAACTGGAGATCCCTGGGCATTGCTTCGGAGGCAGGGAGCACAATCCCAGCCAGACATCTGACTCTCGCAGAAGGGACTGCTGTCTGCCCTTGTAGGACTAAAGTCTTCGGAGATGCTTAGATGATGGTAAACTAAAGCCCCATGCTCCCACTGTGGGTAGAATGGGAGCAGGACTCTCCCTCCTCGCCCCGCTCACCATGTGCTTCACGGCAGACACAATCTGGGAGAAGATGAGCTTGCTCTCTGGTTCTGAGAACTTCCCTTCAGTGCTGATTTTCCCAAAGAGCTCCCCACCCCCTGCATACTCCATCACCAAGTGGAGCTTGGATAGAGTCTCCACGACTTCATAAAGGCGGATGATGTTGGGATGGTGCAGTTTTTCCATGCTGGAGATCTCGCGGGATAGGAGCCTTTGGGTTTTCTGGTCCAACTTGGTCTTGTCCAGGATCTTAATGGCCACCTTTTCTGGAAGAAAAAAAAAAAAAAGTCAAAGGATGTGCCTGAGTTCATAGCTAGAACTGTTCATAGAACAGTCCTTCCAGTTCATAGAACTGGAAGGAAACTAGTCCCTCTATTTCACTAGACACAGAGGTTAAGTGGCTATTTCCAGCTCAGAAAGCTCCTCAGCAGTAATGACAAACAGCAATTTTTGAGTTCAACATCCATGCTGGTCCCTTAGATCAGTGTGACTCTACCATGTACAGGTTTTAATGCCAACTCCTGCCTCCCAAGGAGGTTTCAGTTTGGTGAGCTTTATCCAGTTTTCTGGATAAAGTTAAAGCACCTTTATTTAGCCGACAGAGCCCCTCTTGATCAGGCCCAAGCTACCTCTTCAGCCTCATGGCCCACCGCTCCTAACCACCTCCCCATGCGCCCTGTAGTCTAACGTTACAGAACGGTTTGCTGTTAACTGAAAAGGTACAGGACATTCATGCCTGGGATCTTTCCTCTTCCTGGATCTACCTGGATTATTTCCTCTCTCTGGCTCATCACTCCTTCCTGTTCTTTACTCAGCTAATGCCGGATGAGTCTTCAAGGCCAGCCTCAGAACCAACCTCTTCCAGGAAGCCTTCTATGACACCTGTCTCAGGAAGATGATGACATCCAGCTTCTGTGTATTCTCTGTACTATCGTCTCAGCACATCTACCTATAAATATTGCCTCCTCATCTGTTTCTTCCTCCTACCCCCTTCCTTGCGTGGGCTGTTTGATCTGATTTGACTTTGTCAGTGCCTGGCACACCATGTACCAGTACAGGAAACACCAGTGCTCGGTGTGTCTGGATTGTTGGAAAGCCATGAAGAGTCGGGCACTGCAAGGTGCTGCTGGTGGGAGGACTAGTTGGTAAGATGGTTCTGGACTGTAGTTTGGTATTACGTCTTAAGAGTCTTTAAAATGGTCACACCCTTTGACCCACCCTTTTTACTTTTGGCAATTAATCTTAAAGAAATAATCGGACACGTGTACAAGATTGCTTGTGTAAGAAGCCTTCTCTAACACTGGGAACAGCCTAAGTGTCCAGCAAGAAAGATGGTTGAAGTGTGGTTCATCTCTCTCTCTAATGGTACAACATGCAGCTTTCAAAACAATCACGTTGATCTTTATTTATGAACATGGAAAGTTGTTCAGTATAGAACAAGTGAGGAAAAACACAAATGTGCATTCGCATAGGAAAAAATCTGGCAAGATATACACCAAAATGTTTAGAATAGTTATTTTATTAATGGGGGGATCATGGATGGTTTTCTTTTTTTAAAACTTTTATTGGAATAGTATAGTTGATCTACAATGTTGTGTTAGTTTCAGGTGTACAGCAAAGTGAATCAGTGATACGTATATATATCCACTCTTTTTTTTTTAAGATTCTTTTCCCATGTAGACCATTACAGAGTATTGAGTAGAGTTCCCTGTGCTATACAGCAGGTTATTATTAATCTATTTTATAGTCACGTATATATGTCAGTCCCAATCTCCCAGTTTATCCCCCGCTAATGGATGGTTTTCCTTTAATTTTTCTTTTTTTTTTTTTTTACTTATCTGTGTTTTCTAATTTTCCTACAATTAATTATACAATTAACATAGATTGTGTAATAAAAATGGTTAATGTTTGAAAATGAATGAATCGCTACTCCGAAGTAACACTTCATTCATTTTTTGGTTCAAACTGGACCAGACTTTCTATTAGATAAGAAAGAATTTTGCAGGCAAATAAACAGGGAGAACGGGATGGCAGGGAGCCTGTTTGACCTACTTGCAAAACAACTGGTTTGAGGACCTTTTGGCACAGTGGTTATGGGCATGAAAATAGAAGCTGCTAGTTTAAAATAGGAGTGTTATCGGTTTGTTAAAGTAGGTCCAGTAGGACTCCTGGAAGACGAAGAGGCAGGGCTCGCTGGTGCCTGAGGTGGCCGCGCTTGCTCGGGTGGGGAAGGCGGAGGGAAGCTACACGGAGCAGGACCCTCAGGGCTCCCGCGACCTCCGCAGGCAATCCTCCCGGCAGACGGATGGACCAACACGGCCGGTCCCCGGGGCGTTCTCGCCCCGCTGCTCGCGTCCTTTCTGCTGTTGAGGCTTTAGGATTAAGATTCCCCGCCGCTCTTTACCTGAAACAGAAACTCTGGTTTTGTGTAGCCTGGTAGGCGAGCTGTTATCCCAAGGGCTAGAATAATGAATTCCGTCCTTCAGCCTGGCAGCCTGTCTGCGGAAGGGGCCGCTGCTGCGGCCGGTCCTCCCCAGCGCAGGCCAGGCTTCTGCTTAGGTGCGGGTCCCTCTCTGCCGCCCCCTCGGCCGCCGCAGCTGCACGCGCGCTGCTCACCCTGCGACCGCCCAAGAATCCGGTTGGGGTGTGCGTCCAGGCCGCTGTCTCAAACCTCCCTTTAGGACAATCCTAGTTTTAGATTTTCAGTTTTATATTTGAGCGGTTCTTAGGAAAGGCTGCCCTCCCACGGCCGGGACCAGAGTGAGGCAGGAGAATGTTTGCGAGAGGAAATGCGTTCTGAAATTCTACACCCTCAGGCGTCCGATGGCTCACTCTAGTCCCAGCCTGTTTCCTCCGCTTTGTGTTAAATCAGATTATAGTCATGCCGCATAACGTACATGTATAATCATCTGAAACATTTGAAAAAGCCCTGGTGTTCTGAATTGTCACTAAGTGGTAGAAATTGCCGGCTCGTGAAGAACTAGGTCTCTAAGTCCACCTTTCAACAAATGTTCAGGCAGTACCTACTCTGCACCAGACTGAGAAAAAGACAGACATGTGCCTACAGTCCAGTGAGACTTTGAAAAAACCCTCATTACAAGCGTGGCACATGTTAGGAAGGGGCGCACATAGGAGAACAGAGAGATCCCTTGAGAAATGACACTTGCCTTGTGAACAGGAGGTGAGGAGGGAGGCCCAATACTTGGCCATGGGAAGGGGACAGTGTGCCAGGTCTGGGCGAGATGTCACGTTTGTGTTTCAGGATCTAAGAGGAGCCCACTCCGCTGGGCATGGAGAATTGGCAGGCTGGGGGGAAGGGGTCCCAAACCAGCCTGCAGCGTAGGCAGGCGTCACATTACCCAAAGACCTGGAAATTATTTCAAGAAATGTAGTCTTGGCGGTGGGAAGACGAAGAAATACACTCTCAGAGGAAAAAAAACTTTGCCGGACATATCAGTAAACAAAGGATGTTGCAGCCATTAAGCCTTCACATTACAGCCGCTGAAGGTTAAGCCTGAGGGAACTCAGGATAGAAATGGGATGCCAGCCATGAGCAGTCAGCCCTGCTGCCACCCGACCCCCCCTGCACCCTGAGGAGACTCAGAATGAGAAAGCGCAGGATACTGGCCCCAGATAGCTGAGGTGCACATCAAAGGAATGATTTCAATGAGTCCCGACTTTTGCATCTTCCCATACCCAGAAAAGTGCTGAATTCCTTAACTTGCAATATCCGGTGTTCTTTAATTAACAGTAATCTTTTGAAGTTCTGACTACCTGGTCTTTGTTGCAAAAGCTCCTATATACCCTGGCTCCCCCCTCACCTCTTCAGAGCCATCTGAGAGACTGTGTCCCCAGCTTAAGTCCTCAGTTTTGTCTGCTGAATAAAAGATAATTCTCAACTTTAGGTTGTGCATTTTTTTTTCAGTTGACATGGTGATGGAGATTGAGGTACAAACTTCCACTTATAAAATAAGTCACAGGGATGTAATGTATAGTTCAGGGAATATAGTCAGTAATATTGTAATAACTCTGTATGGTGACAGATGGCTTACCATGGCGATCATTTTGTAATGTATAAGAACATTGGATCACTATGTTGTACACCTGAAAGTAATATGGTATTGTAAGTTAATCATACTTCAATTTTTTTTTTAAGTAGCCTTTATTTTTAGGGCAGTAGGAAGACACTACAAGGTTTTAAGGGATTGTCATAACCAGATATCCACTTTAGAACGGGTACTCTGGCTGCAGTGTGGGAAAGGGATAGGAGCAGAGCACACCTGAGGGCAGGGTGGTGGTTTTGGAGGTGATGATAGCAACCGCAAGGAGAGGACTCTCTCGGTAGTGATGGAGAGGAGAGAGAGAGAGAAGTAGAGAAATTCGAGAGGTAAACCTCCCCTTTCTCCAAATTTGTTGAAGAGACTGACACATTTCCTTAAACCAGGACTTGCAAACTCAAATGTCTCTAGAGGCCAGGGTGGAAACAGGGTGGAAAGCTTATTGTAAGGCAACAGGGAGTAGTGGGGACTGTGGAGTCCTGAGAAGTACATGCCCCAGAGCAAAGGGGCAGCTGCTACTCAACTCCAGACAATTGTTACTGTTTGGGATGTAGACTCAGTGTTATCAAATCTAACTTTTTTCAAGAGATATCTGAATTGTAATGCAGTCATTCTAATCATTAAGTGTCAGCAACGAATTCAAACTTTCAGACCTAGAGTGGACCAAGCAAAATCTGTCTTTGGGACCAAAGGGACAGGGGGAGGGAGCAGATATTAGAACCTAGAGAGGGTTGTGTAGAGAAAGCTACCTTGAGGGGAGCTGAGACGTCCTTCCAGAAGTACAGGTGGCCTGAATCAACCTCACAGTCAGGCTGGGGGAACAGATCTCAGGCTCTCCCTCTCCTTCCTTTGATCCAGTTCAAGGGCTCCCTACAAGTTAAAGCCAACTGGAACCCACAGGACTAAAGAGACGTGATGAAGTCTGGGGCAGAGAGCAAAATGAAGGGTGGAAAATGGATCTGGGGAAGCAGGTGGAAGATGTCCAGCACAGTGGGCTAGGAGGGTAAGAGAGGGGGATGCAGTGGAGCAAAAACAAGGGGATGTACCCCGAGTCAGAGGGTCAGGGAAGATTTTTAACACTTTCCCTGGACTCTAAATGTTAACTAGAGGAAAGTAGGGGAGAAGCAATAAGGGGAGATTCTAATAGTAAGGTTGTATAGGAGAGAAGATCTTGAGGCAGGAAAGACCCTAATACCTTAGGGTAATGGTCTATACACTTTTTTGATTAGCTTCCTTTACTAATAAACATTTTTGAGCATTGCTCTCTATGTATATTTATTTATAAATTATATGCATGCACTACTAATATACACATTTTAAATGTATGTAATCATGGAAATTAAAAACATGTAATAACAAATAAATATAGAAAAGAAGTTCTAATATTTTCTTCCCTCATCCCAGTAGGCACCCCCATGGGTATGTGCACCCTACTTTGGAGACCACTGCCTTTGAGGAATTGAAAGAAGAGAGTGGAGCTGGCACAAATGAAGGAAAAGATAGGCCAAGACGAGGCTGGAGAGTCAGCCAGGGCCAAAGTCTGTGAGTCATATTCTGGACCTCAAATTAAGGGCATTGAGAAACCACTGGAGAGTTTTTCTTTTCTTTTCTTTCCTTTTCTTTTATATTGGGGTATAGTTGATTAACAATGTTGTGTTAGTTTCAGGTGGACAGCAAAGTGATTCAGTTATACATATACATGTATCCATTCTTTTTCAAATTCTTTTCCCATTTAGGTTGTTACATAATATTGAGTGGAGTTCCCTGTGCTATACAGTAGGTCCTTGTTGCTTATCCATTTTGAATATAGCAGTGTGTATATATCAATCCCAAACTCGCTAACTATCCCTTGCCTGCACCCTTCCCCTCTGGTAACCAAGAGAAACCACTAGAAAGTTTCAAGCAGAGAGCGAGCTATATGACCAGCCTTGCATTTTCTAAAAGACCGCTTCTGGCTGCAGTGCAGAGGATGACATAAATATGGATGAGGGAGACAGATTACAGCAATTTAATCCAACTAGGAAAGGGTGAGATACTTAGAAGGGAGCATCAATAGCACTTGGGGTTCAGCCAAGGGTTAGGGTTGAAGAAGAGGTAAAGGTTTCTGGGTTGAGGAATGGGGAGGATTGGTGGTGTGCGCTCGAGGGGCATCTTTTTTCTTTTTCTTTAAAATTTATTTATTTATTTATTTTTGGTTGTGTTTGGTCTTCATTGTTGTGCACGGGCTTTCTCTAGTTGCGGCGAGCAGGGGGCTACTCTTCGTTGCAGTGTGTGGGCTTCTCACTGTGGTGGCTTCTCTTGTTGCAGAGCATGGGCTCTAGGTGTGAGGGCTTCAGTAGTTGTGGCACACAGGCTCAACAGTTGTGGCTCGTGGGCTCTAGAGTGCAGGCTCAGTAGTTGTGGCTCACGGGCTTAGTTGCTCCATGGCATGTGGGATCTTCCAGGACCAGGGCTTGAACCCGTGTCCCCTGCATTGGCAGGCGGATTCTTAACCACTGCGCCACCAGGGAAGTCCTGGAGGAGCATCTTTATTGTTGTTGTCATGGCTCTGTGTACTCCCTCAACATCTCTGGTCTCTCTCATCGCGTTTTCTCAGCTGAACCACACCCTGGTTAAATCCAACCTCCCACCTACTCTCTGCCTACACCCATGCAGTGACCATGACGGCTTGTCTCACTTTGAATTCATGATCTATAACCTCAGGTGTGTCTTTATTGCTCCTGGCAGACACATTATATTTCCCTGGTCCAATAGTGCCCCTACACTTTTAGATGACGCTTTCATGCCTTCTCTTCTCCCATCAAATCTCTAATACCTTCTCTCTCTCCTCACTCATAGTTGATGACTTAGATTTCTATTTTATCGAGTAAAGAAAGCCATAGAAGAGAATTTCAAGTTCCTTCTGCCACTTCTTCCAGCCTACCTGAATCTGTGCCCATAAACTCTGTCTTCCTGTTTCTCTGGGTAAATGGTCCCTGCTCCTATCTAAGGCCTAGCGAAGACCCCTCTACATGTTGAATAGATTCCATCTACTCTCCTCTACTCAAGAACAGGCATCCAATATTTCTTCCTTCTCTCCTGCGGCATAAGTTTTAACCTTTCTACTGAATCTTTTCCATCTGCATACATTCATGCTATTTACCCATCTAAAAAAAAAAGTCTTCCCCACAAAAATGCATACATGTTACCAAAAGACTTGTACTAGAATGTTCATAGTAACGTCATTCATAGTAGCCCCAAATTGGAAACTATCCTCACGTTCATCAACAGTAGAATGGATAAATAAACTGTAGTATATTTGTACAATGGGCTGCTATGTAGCAATAAGAATGAAGCATCTAAACTACATAAAATAATACGGATGGTTTTCCCACTTTTTTTTTTTGGCTGTGCTTTGCGGCTTGCACGAGGGATCGAACTCGGGGCTCCAGCAGTGAGAGAGCTAAGTCCTAACCACTGGACCACCAGGGAAGTCCCCAGCTTTCACAAGTTTAATATTGAACAAATGAAATAAGACAAAAGAAGACATACTGTATGATGCCATTTATATAAATTGTACAGGTAAACACAATCTGTGGTGTTAGAAGTCAGGGTAGTGGTTATACTTGGGGATGTAGTAAACAGAAGGGGGGAATAGGGGAGCCTCTAAAGTACTGGGAACGTTCTCTTTTTTGAACTTGGCAGTGGTTATATGGGTCTTTTTAGTTTGGAAAATTCATTTAACTGCATATTTGTGATTTTCATACTTCTTTTTGTATTTATGTATGTTAAACATTAAAAAAAGTTTTTGAGAAACCACAAAAAATCTCTCTCGACCCCACTTCCCCCTCTAGCATCAGGCTCTTCTTCTCATTCTTTTGTAGCAAAACTCTCTTAAAGAGCTGGTTCTACGTCACTGTCTCCAGCCCTCCCCTCATTATGTCTTGAACCTAAGAGATATTGCTACCAGAAAAGCTCCTCTCAGGGTCACCGATGACCTCCAAGTTGCTAAAACCAATGGCCAGTTTCCAGATTTCATCCTTCCTCCTAGAAACACCTTTGTCACTTGGTTTCTAGGAAAACACACGCTCCTGGTTTTTCTCCTACCTCTTGCCGCTTCTTCTAAGGCTCCTTTGCTGTGTTCTTTTCATCTGCCCAGCCTCTAAATGTTCAACACCTGAAGGCTTAGTCCTTGGACATCCCTACAATTTCCTCAACAATTCCAGATGCATAAATACTCCTGCCTACAAGACCCCTCCACTTGGTTGTCTCAGTTTGGCTTCTTACAGAAGCAGATCATGAGGCAGTGATTCAGGTGCAAGCAGTCGATGAAGGAGGTGGTACCCAGGAAACACTGGTAGAAGAATGAGGAAAGGCAGCCAATTAAGGATGTGTTACTAAGCGAGTTACCAGTTAATCCTGCATGGCTGTTAGCATAACTGACATCATCTCGGGCTCAAACAGTTCTTCCTGTCCTTCCACTGACCCTACCCAGGACTGCACGATGCGGCAAATCACTTCTCTGTCAAGGGCTTTGTAGTTAACAGATATTTTTTAATGATCGGTAGGTCCAGGTGGCCTCTATGCTCTGTTAGTTCCCAAATAATGATGAAGACCTTCCCTGACATTTTCCTGGTACCCACGAGACTAGTTACCCAATCAATCATCTTGACTTAGGAAGGTACTTCCTGTTTTCAAGGGTACTCCCATACCCTAGGTTAGCTATAAAATTGCCCCAGTGGCCCTTCGGGCGGTGCAGAGGACAGCTGCGAATGCTTCCAGATCTTTGTCAGCCCGATCCTGAACCCACCTTGTAAGGTACCCTACAATAAACTGATCCATTGAGTATATGGCGCTGCCTCATTTCAGTCTCAAGATGACTTCTCAGCTCGATGGGCATCTTTTCTTCCCTCCGTCTTCCAACGATCCTGCTGCCAGTTATCGTTTGAGTTTTATCATGAGAAGAGTGAGAGAGCTGGGGTATTTGTATATCAACTACCGCCAGTAACTAGTCGTTGGCTGTTCCTGGCAGACATTAATTGCCCTCTATTTCCCACGCATGCAGGAACAGCAGCTCCAGCAGCTAGAGGAAGCCCAGAGGCAAAGAGATGGAGAGACTGGCATTTGAAGGTCTGGCCTGCATGCACTGAAATGGTGAGGCCCAAGGAGACACGGGTGAGGCACCAACAGCCTCTGCTGTGCATGTGTAACAGGCACGCCCAGCATAACACGTCCAATACTGATCTCCCCCGCCCCAAACCTGTTCCTTCTACAGTCTTCCCAGTTTCAGTAAATGGAAACTCTATTCTTGCAGTCATCCAGGACAAAAACCTTGAGTATTTGACTCTTCTCTTTTACACTCCACTTTCAATCTGTCAGCAAATCCTGTTATCTCTACTTCTAAATACAGCCAGAATCCAGCCACTTCTCAGCCTTTCACTGCTCCCTTCCTGGGGAATCTCTCTCGCCTGGATTATTCCGATAGGCTCCTAGCTGATCTCTCCTTTTCTGCCTTTGACCCCTTGCAGCCTATTTTCAACAGAGCAGCCAAGGTGATCCTATTAAGCGTTAAGCCAGGTCGTGCTGTCACTTCTCTGCTGCCTCAAAGGGCTCGGGTTTCCCTCCTAGGAAAAGCCGAAGTCCTGACTTTGCCATACTGCGTATTAACCCTATGTGGTCTGGTCCCTGCCACCCTCTGCTGTCACACGCCTCAGCCGTTCCTAGAGTTTTACAGGCACTCTCCCACCTTGGCGCTCTTCTGCTTGCTGTCCCCTCTGCCTGACCACGTTCCCCCATGGACTCCAAGGCCAGTTTCCTTATTCCCTTCAGTTCAATGATCACCTCCTCAGGGAGGCTGTCCCTGGCCATTTTGTCTAAAACTGCAGCCCCCAGTGCTCCCTCCCCTCCCCTCTGCTCTATCTTCCTTCCTGTCCCTTATCACTACGTAGCATAATGAATATTTTACTGGCTTACTTTTGTCTGTCTCTCCCTGCTAGAACATAAGCTCCACAGGACAGATTGTTGTCTATTTCGTTCAATTCTGTATCTCCAGTCCCTGGAACAGTGCCTGTTGCACGGGAGGTGATCAACAAATATTTGTTGAATAAATGATCTCACTTAACACTCACAAGAGCGCAGGATAAGTATCCCCACTGCAGTGTAACTCAAGTTTGCACCTTGCATTTTCATTTATTATCGTGTCCCACGCATCCTCCATGTTACCACAGACTCTCCACAATTGTGATTTTTAATGGCTGTGTGACTTCCATCCAAGTGCATATGCTTTAATATCCTTGAGCTTTCCTGCATCATTGGAGCATATAAATTATTTTGAGTCCTTTGCATTATAAATAGGGAACTTCTTTTTGCTATAGTAATACTGAATTTATTTTTAGGATGGATTCACCAAAGCCAATGACTAACCATTCTTAAAGTAAGAAAACATAATTTTATTTATTTTCAATTTACTTTTTTATTGAAGTATAGTCGATTTATAATATTGCATTCATTTCTGCTGTCTAGCAAAGTCTTTTTATATTCTTTTCCGTTATGGTTTATCCCAGGATATTGAATACAGTCTCCTGTGCTGTACCGTAGGACCTTGTTTATCCATTCTATACATAATAGTTTGCATTTACTAACACCAAACTCCCAGTCCATTCCTCCCCCATACCCCCTCCCCCTTGGCAACTGCGAGTCTGTTCTCTACATCTGTGAGTCTGTTTCTATTTCATAGATATGTTCATTTGTGGCATATTTTAGATTCCACATCTAAGTGATATCATATGGTATTTGTCTTTCTTCTTCTGCCTTACTTCACTTAGTATGATAATCTCTAGTTGCATCCAGAAAACATAATTCTAAACTGCTGTTTTAGTGAATGTACTCAAGAGGAGGGACCCCTTTTTCAAAACCACTGGGCCTTCTCGGTTAAGCTTTACTGGAGCCTGCGTGAGTCCCCCAGCCCTGTCCTTCTAGGAGATTAGAGCATGAAGGACCCACCAGAGAGTACTGCCATGCATTGCTCCCTCCCATCTCTCTTCCCACCACTACTGGACTTTCCAGGGAAGTTATTATACTGACTTAATTCACCAAGTATTTGTTGAATATTTATTAGTTATAATGAACGTGGGGGAAGTCTGAGGATCAATATGATACAATGTCTGACACCAAGGAGCCTACGACCAGGACATACAAGACTTTCACTGTACCCCAGATTTATTAGGCCCCAAACCTTTATTTCTCATGCATACTGTCTCTTGGGTTCCAAGATGGTCACTGGGCTCCTTTACTTGACCTCCATGTACCTCCAAGTCACTGCTTCCAGATCTGCACTCTCAAATCCACTTCTTCTCCTGTATTCACTATTCACTGCTAAGTCATTAAGGCTGGAAACCTGGGAGTCATCTTTCCTTCTTCCCCTCCCTGTCCTCTCCTGCTTTCCCCCATGCAGTTGACCACAGGTTTCCCAATACTCTAAAATAGTTTTCAAATGCATCCCCTTCTCTCCATGCTCACTGTCACTTCCTTAGTTGAGGTGGACATCATCATTCATCTGGATCATTAGACTAATATTTTATTCTGACATGCCTGACTCTTGTCATGTCCCAACTTCAATTCCCTTTCCTCACTGAAATAATTAATAGTTAACCATTTTATTAATTGCTTGCTTCAAGCTCTTCAATGGCTTCCTGATACATAAATGACAAAATCCAAATATGCAAGAAGATTCTCCATGATCTAGTCCCTGCCTACATCACCCACCATATCTCCCACTGCTCTGTGGGTGCATCCCATGCACTAGCCTCATTGAATTACTCTTAAATCTCCAAACACTCCGCACCCTGGCTCACACCTCCAGTCACTTTACATCCTCTCGCTCTGACTGGAATTCCCTTTCCTCTGTGTCCTGCATTATTTCTCCGAAAACCTCAAGACCTAATGCAAGCCTTTCCTGATCGATTGACCCTTTCCTGATTTCAGCCACAGTCGAGCACACCCTTTGTAACCTCACCCTGTGACAGCACTTATCAGTTGTTTCCTGTCTGTCTCCATTACCTACTGCGAGTTCCTATCAGGCAAGAGCTGTATCTCATTCATCTCTGTAAGGCACAAGAGAGTTTATTATATTTTTTAAAAAAGAAGGAATGAACCGATGCATAAATAAATTGAGAGAGAAGAAGAAAGACTTCTAGAAACATGAGACTAGAGTAACAGAGAAGAAGACCAGGGATGAAGGGGTCAGAAAGGACAGCAACAGAGAAAGGGACGGGCACCCATGGCCTCTTTTACTTTTGTTTGAGGCAACAGATGGGACATAAAATATTCAGAAGCCCAGTGCGTCATTTCTTTTGAGAAATTTCTAATCAGCCTAAAAGGGGACTCATGATGGCTTCAGCCTGCCCGATCAGCTTGCAAGGCCCAGGAGAATCTGAGCCATTAGCTATAAAAATAAACTCCAGCCAGCAGGGGCCTATACTGGAGCCTTCTCTTTAGGGAGCCAGAGCAGCTGGTGTCTTTTTTTAAACTACTGTCTTGGGAGCTGCCCCTGGCACAGAAACCCTCCGCTTCCCTGGGAACCTCCTCCTTTATCTTATCCAGGTTGTCCATATTTCCTAGAAAACCTAATGACAATTCTTGGCAAGCTGGCTTTGCATGGGAACCGTATTTATACAAATCGCTCTTCAGACTATGTCTTCTGACATGGCCTGGTAATGGGACAGGGTATTTGTAATTCCCAGCAAAGCTAAACCACTCCCTGATAAATCTCCTTCCATTGTAGAGGTAAAGATTTTAGAGGAATGTCCCCCTGTCTTTCCAACCCAGTCTGCTCCTGGTAGCCTAACGTCCTCCCTCTTTTCATAAGTCACAATCTTCCAGTCTTGCCTCTGTCATCCTCCCAGAGTTCTCACTTCCTAGTACCTACACCGCCCGTCTCTTTCTTCATCCCCACATCGATTCACATCTGGGTCTCCCCTCCTTCACACTCTCAGTTCCTTTTGTCCTCACCTTCCTACTCTTTCCTGGGCTCACTTCTGATAGAACCCAGAAGAGAGATGAGCACGGTACCAGGACGAGGCCATCCCGGGATGAGTCTGCAAGTTGGGAGGTGAAATCTGGGATTCATTTTCCTGTTGCATCAGTACAATGTACACAATGACCTGCTGTTAACATTTTCTGGCTTGTTTAAATGTGCCTGTTGAACTGATTTTTCCTCTGCCTGTGCTTTTGGCCTTCCTCTCCTTTTGTGCACCCATCTCATCCCATAAGCAGAGGCTGACATTGAGCCTTTGACAATAGGGCTACTCTGTGGTGGTTTAGGAGTGAGGAGAGCATGATAGTGAGGCCACTGAGGCCCCCATCCACACAGCAGGAAAACACCGCATTCTCTGAAACTCAAGGGACTAGAATTAAGTGAATTCTGTAATCCAACAGGCAAGAAGCCTTTGGCATTCAAGAAGAAAGTCACTATGTAAACACCAATTGTGGTCCTTCCTCTTTCTTCTGTCCTCCTCACATAACAGCCTGTCCAAGGAATTAGACGCTTTCCTGCTCCTGGCTTGTGGTGGTTTCCCTGCTTAGCTGGTTATTGTCGCGGTGATGGTATGTCCATCAATCTACTGTGTTCTCCACTCTCCCATCTCAGAGACGCTTCTTTGGACCTCGGGCCCTGCTGACAGTGCAGTGGGTCGTGTGACCCGAAAGGCTGCAGCTGACTTGACATAGGCAGGCCCTTGACTCAGCGGTGGCCTATCGCCGGCTGGTCAGTGAGCGATTATATTCTCTTTTCAAAATCTGAGCTGAAATAGAATGAAACTAGTGGGATGGAGATGGGATAAAGCTGAGAGGTTATGTAGATATGGGACTGGAAACAATCATTCTTGGCCATATGCCTTTGGGTAATTAAGCAGAGAAGGCCACTCCGCAGAAAGAAGTACGAAGTAGAAATGAGAAGCCGCGCAACCCCAGAGAAAGGGGAGATGGAGGGGGTAACCTCCATCCTTGAAACGTGGCTCTACCTCCCTGCTGAGCGGCCACAAGATTCCCCTGCACACAAGTCACCCTGTCAGCGTGAGCTCATCTGAGTCGGCTTCTGTCCCATGAAACGAATGATGTGTGACTCACACAGGCCTAAAGGACCTGGACTTTTTTGAAAGCAGACTAATACTGGCACTTAATGGATACTTGCTACATGCTCTGTCCAGGTACATGGTAAATATTCGGTATATCATATCTTTTTAAAATTCGCTCCTCCTAGCAATCCTAGGCAGCTGATATATTTCCTTCACGTACACGTAAGGAAATTGTGGCACAGAATGGTAAAGTAACTTGTTCGGGGGTCACACAGCTAGAGGAAAAAAGAATTGGAATTCCACACAGGTCTGGCTGACTCCAAAGCTGATATCTTTCCACAATATTGCACTACCTTCTGCCACCTTCAAGACAAGGTACCGCTCTCTCTTACACACTGTCTGAACGGGGAGGGCGGGCAGAAGGTAGGTGCTGCTTCTGAGTCTTGGTTATACACTCTAGGACTTGCGCATTGTCCCCTGCTTCCCTGCTGCAGGCACTGGAGGGCAGGATCCCTCCCCGGCAGTCCAGCCGCCAGGAAGGAGAATGGCTGGTGAGCAGGGTGGGGTCTGGCGGGGGTCTGGGGCTGAAGAAGGCAGTGGCAGCCCACTTGGTCGGCTTGTTCAGGGCAGCATGTGAAAGAGCTGCCCCCTCCACCCTGCACCAAAATCCCGAGGTAGCTTGCAGCAAAAAGGAAGCTGGGTTCTAAGCCTGTCTCTGCCATGACCTCGGGACAGCCACTTCTGAGCTCCATCTCCCCATTTGTAAAATTCAGGAGGGCTAGATGAGGTCAGTGTTTCCCGAAGTGGAACCTTGAACACTCATGGGGCATGCAATGATTTTAGTGCATGAAAACAGCCTTAAATAGCACCGAAACACAGCATAAAAATGTTATTTCTGTATTGGTTCTCCCTTCACTCTCCTAAGTAAGGTAAAGAGAAACTCACAGATGGGTTTTTGGCATGTTTTAAATTACTTTCAGTCACTTCGTAAGTTTCCTTTAAATTTTATTTTATTTTTTTGGCCATGCCGTGTGGCTTGCAGGATCTTAATTCCCCCACCAGGGATCAAACCCATGTCCCCTGCCGTGGAAGTGTGGAGTCCTAACCACTGGACTGCCAGGGAAGTCCCCCTTTAACATTTTTTGCAAGTTGCTAAGAGAATAGATTTTAAAAGTTCTCACCACACACATATGAAATTGTAACTATATGAGGTGGTGAGTGTGTTAAATGACCTTATTGTGGTAATCATTTCATAATATATACATACATAAAATCAGAACATGGTACGCCTTAAACTTACACGATATCATATGTCAATCACATCTCAATAAAGCTGGAAAAATAAATAAACAGAACTTTGAAATTTGTGTGCATTGTATTTATTTTTACCACTACCTTCTACTCATGGGTTTTCATGACTTTAATATCAAATTTCCTTCTGAAATAGGTTTAAGTAAAAAATAGACTTGCACAATGATAGCTACCATTTATTGAGTGGCTACTCTGTGCCATGTACTTCATATATATTATTCCTAATTTCCCCAACAATTCTAAGATACGAGTCATTATCTCTATTTTACAGCTGAGGCAACTGAGGACCAAAAAGGCTAAGTAATATGCATGAAGTCAGATACCTAGTAAGTGACTGAACGAGGATTTGAACAGATTTGTCTGATTCTGAAGCACATGTTTTTTCCACTATCCTATCCTCTCCACTAGAATCTAATATCTGAACCTACACTCGGGAAGCAGCTCCAACACGCTTTGCTCAGACTTTAGCCCCTGTGACCTCTCTGCCACAACGGACACTCTCCCCTTTCTGAATTCCTCTCCTGGTTTGCCTTTATGCAACTTCTCCTCTCCACTTCCTGTTCATGTCTTCCTTTCAATTTCTGGCCCCTTATCTCCTTATGTGTTTTATGTTGTCTTTCACTCTTGCTCTAGACTATTGAAAAGCAACATCTTTCCCAATTAGATGTGAATCGCAGCCCTAGAGCTGCTTTTATGAGTAACGTAATCAATGCTACTGGCTGCATTTTGTCAGCGAGGATCCTGAGGGCTCAGAGGAGCGCTGTAATGTCCCCAGGTAGGTAAGGTGAGTAGGCATGAACCCAGACACTCGGGCTCAGAGCAAGATAGAAGGGGACTTGGAGCTCCAGTGACTTGGGCGTGTGTGCACGCATGTGCGTGCGTGTGTGTGTGTGTGTGTGTGTGTGTGTGTGTGTGTAGGTAGAGGAGGTTGTGGTACTTTCTCCATAGGGGCCAAACAGGGATGAGCAGGGAATGGGATTGGGGGTTGGAGAAGAAAAGAAAACAAAACTCTGACACGAGAAAGCGCAGCCCTGGAGACGTGGTGGCAGCCTGAGTGCAAGGAGAATAAATGTCAGTACGGGACTCTCAGGGAGAGGGCAGAGCCCATGGGCTTTAGGAAGTCTGTAGATTATACCGAGTTGCAGGCATTCTTTCTCTGTCCTGTGACTCCGTTCTGACTATCTCCAGGCTTAGTTAGCTAAATTAGAGGTAACTTGGAGAAATGCCCACATGGGTTGGGCAGCAAAGGGCTGCTGGTCTCTCTACACAGCTCCTCTCTCAGGCCAGAGCGGTGGGCGCTGCTGGGCTAGAATCCAGAGTGACCAGCAACCAAGCAAGCGTGGCTATTGGTAGCAAGCAAGGAGCTAACAACAATGAGAACTAGTACAGAGCAGGCTGAAGCAGAGAAGTTCTTGAGGTCAAGTCCCTTTTCCCCAAACCTAACAGAAGCAGCAGCCTCTGGTAAGGAGGAGAGGCTGGACCCCGCTATCCACCGACCATCCGGGAGGTCCCCTGTGCCACTGGTATTGACAAACAAACACAAACAGAAGTTACAAATAAGGACCCGGAATACGAGTGGCCTTGGAATCAAGCCACACTCCCCTCCGCTCCTCCAAGGTGTAACTGGAGAGGACAGATTGCCCTCAATGTTTTAGTGAGTTCACCTGCATGCTATAGTGGGAGAGCTTTTGGAGTCAAAATCATCTAAGATTAAACTGCTAAAGCCACATTTGACATCTTTGGATCTTAGTTTCCTTATCTATAAAGTGAAATAAAAATACTGAGCTAACACCATCACTGTGAAAATGAACGGCGGCAACAATGGACGGCGGCCGGTATAGGACTTGCACTTAGCAGGGGCTCAGTGATGACGCCTCACCTGCCTCCTCTGCCCTGGACTCTTAACCCGACCCCCAACCAGGTCCCAACACCCTGGGCATCACCCGTGGAGTTTGGATCCTACCTTTGGTTAGGGAGTGAATCCCGAGCTTGACCTGGGAGAAGTTCCCACTTCCGATTTCCCCTCGGATGCGGTAGAAGCCGATGCGTTTCCCCAGCGTGATCTCCCTCACCACCTTCTGGTCTTGGGACATGTCCTGGGTCAGCTTCTCGAAGGGTGTCAGCTGGCGAGGCTGTCCCTCTCCGTCCTCCTTGGTGCACTCCGTCTGACCGCCACTCTCCACGCTCTCTCGCCGGTCCCACCTGGCATAGCGGGTGTTCTCCAGGCCGCCTCCATTCACATACAAGGCAGTCATCGTCCTCCGCAGGCCCACGTTTCCATCTCAGCAGAGGCACCGATGGGGGGGCAGGCTGGGGAGGGGCCGAAGGGGCCCGGCGGGTGGGAGATGGGAGTTGACTGCCAGAGCCCTGTGTCCTTGGGAGCTGGGCAAGCCCCCCCTTCGGCCGGGGGAGGGCAGAGGCCAATGCCAGAACCGCCTACCAGCCAAGCCCGAAGCTGCCCTCACTCGAGACCTTCCTTCACGCTGAACTTCCCAGCTCTAAGTGGACCATCAGGCACACGTCCAGGTACCAGAGCCGCTCCAAGAACTTTCTGGCTGGCCGTGCTGTGCTCTGTGGTAGGTGGCTGTGTCCCAAAACAAAGGCTCCAGTTTGCTATTTCCTTTGATGGCCAGGGAACCTTTTGCTCTGGTGTGTAAACGCCCCGCAGAGGCCCTCAGGTCCCCGCTGCTGGCGCGTATCTCCGATCTTCTTCATTTTGCACTTTTGCTGTCAAGTTGCAGGGCCCCGGAGACCTGATAATCTGGACCCCAGGAAAGAAGAAACTTGCAAATCAGCCTTCTGGTCACACGGGCAGCCAGAGGAGGATTAAATCCCCGCAATGCCACTTTAGCCGGCCTTTATTTAGATGAGCCTTCCTCTAAGCCGTGAGCTGTCTCAAAAACTTGGTGGGTGCTACTTCATCCTAAGAACAGAGAATAAGGAAATGTATTAGCCCGTGCTAATGTACAGTACGGGATTTATAATGAATGTGAAGCTGCTTGGTAAGCGCCAGTCTAAAAGCACTCTACAAATTTCAGTTATGACTCATATCAGTAGTAAATGCTTGATCACGTATGATTTAGTAAGAAGAAAATGTACGCACACACACCCCTCGATCTACATTTCAGAAAGGCCCTCACAGCCTGTAAATATTTCTAGCAAAATAATTTTTCTGCTTCTGTTTCTGGCTTGCTTTGAAGCCATAACTTTTAAAATAATAATACAGTAGGGAATTCCCTGGCGGTCCAGTGGTTAGGACTCCACACTTCCACTGCCGGAGGCCAGGGTTTGATCCCACGAGCCACGTGGCACGGCCAAAAAAAAAAAGAAATTAGTAGGTACAGTGGAAATTTCTTTAGTAAAATCTGTCAGCTTTTCTGGTTGCATCATTTATAAAATAAAGTGACCACGATGTCAAATTTTGAGATAAAATGATAATACGATCATCATAATGACAAAGATTTCCTATCAGTTTTCAAAAGTTCTTACACTGATTCGAATAACAATGTGTTATATTTCCTTTACATTGTATGTTCTCATACACTGGCTAATTTTTCTCCTAGGCTTATTTTCTAGGTATTTCTAATCAGGTGTCAGCCTCCAGGCCCAGCAGCTCATTTTGAAGGTTCAGAAACAGGGTAATGTTACTGGAGGGCAAAAGTCTATGGCCTCCTCAGTGATGAGAAATACTTGCTCAGCTAGAATATCTTCATGACTTTCTTCCATGCAGCCTCCAGTAAGAAATAATCACTTCCTCCCTGGATCCCCACAGCACTCTGTACAATTTCCGACAGGTCTCCTATCCCTGAAGGTGGGAACCAGGTTTAATTCATCTCTATATCCTGCTCTTCCTCCTCTCTCCCTCAGCATGGAGCATGATGTCCTAAATAAAGAAAGTGTTTGCTGAATGTGCGCTGAACTCGATTTTTGGACTTGAACATTCCAAACCAAAAAACCCGAGCGAAAACATGAGAGACTGCCTTGGAAATGGGAATTCCCAATTCTGTTTGATGATATCACATTATTCCAGTTAGGTACAGAACTGCTTACACTGTAATTGTGTTTAAGTATGGGGTTGCTGAATAAAGAGAAACAAGGACAGGAAAGAGGAGTGGTGGGAGGCTGCCCATCACTGTGCCTATTTCTGCATGGGGGAGGGGAAGCTGGATGAAGGATAAAGGACAGAGGTTTAAAAGGGGCCAGCTATTAGTAACCACACACATCTCTAGGCTAGAGTCTGACTAGGGTGTTTTAAAAGACATTTTAAGGTGAAAGAGCCTGAATTCGCTTGAGGAAAATCTAAGCCACTGGTTCTTAAGCCTCCTGGAGTTGCACACTCCTTTGAGATTCTGATGAAGCCTGTGACCCTATCCCCAGGAAAAAGCATGCACACCTAATCTGCATCCAGTTTTAAGGGGTTCATAGACCCTCTGAGACCCATCCCTGTACTTCAGATTAAGTAGCTCTACAAAGATCTCCTCAGATCCCTGGCAGAAAGAGACCACGCAGACAAGAAGTGGTGTAACAATTTTAATCCTGAAAGAAACTTTAGCTTCACCTACGCAAAGAGAGTAAGGCCTTTCGACAGGATGCAGTGCTCCATCGCCTCGTGTTCCTGCAGGTTCCAGGACCTCCTGGCTCTGTGTCCTTCCTGGGCCTTGCTCAGGACTCCAGGCTTGCCTCTCTCCCAGTGCCTCACCACGGTGCTGTCATTACCAACCCCAACTAGATAAGCACCTGGAGGGCAGGAACCTGCACCTTATTCTTCGAACTCCCAGGGCTCAGCCCAGTGCCTGGAAGTTGTATGATAAGCATTTGTTGAAGAAGGAATGAATTAACCTACCAACTGATTGATCGTTACATTCAGGTATGATCTATTGAGTAGAGGTAAATATTTTATTTATAGACACATACCACTATCCCAACATTTACTTGAATTATCTCAGAAAGCTTATTTCAGTCCACATTTCCAAGGCCTGGGCTACCTTCTACTGGCCAATAGTATTCCTGGCCCCGCCTTCTTGTGTAGGTGAAAACTTAGTCTGAATTCCACCATCCAACTGAGAATTGCTACAGTACTGCTTAGAAATCCAAAGTCTTCAAATTATCATGCACTGGTTAGAGAGGGAAACAGGAGCTCTCATCCATTGTTAGGGGTATGAATTGGTACAACTTCTTGGAGGACAACTGGCTATAGGTATTAAAGTACAAGTGTACGTATCCTTTGCCTCAGCTATTCCACTTGAATTTATCCTGCACGTACATTCACAAAGGTATACATATTTCTAATATAAATATGGCTAGATAGATATTCACTGCTGCATTGTTCTGTAGGAAAAAACTAGACATTAATTAATTAAATGCCCGTCAGTAGGGACAAGTTAAATGTTACAATACATACATATACAAAAATAGTGGATTATTTGTGAAATAATTCATTGTACTTGTGAATGAGTTATGATATCCAAGTTACATTGTTAAGTGGTCAGTAGAGTTTACATAATGTGATATCAGAAGTATAAGAAAGAGGAGGGTATACCTGAGAAACTGGCAATATTTACTGCATTTGAGGAGGGGAGTTGTTGGACTGGGAACTAGAATGAGAGAAAGGTGTGTATTTTTCACTATTTACTCTTTTTATATGATTTACCTTTTTTCATGTGCATGTATTTACCTTTAAAGAGAAAATTAAAAATATGTAATATGTTGCCATCTTACACAACTGGTGTACAGAAAGTTTGCTTTACTTTTGGTTATACAGGGAGATTGCCACACCTGATTGTCTAATACTAATGGACTGCTTTTAAAATCAAAAGATAATTAGGGACTTCTAGTTAAATACAGAATTTTATGCTTTCATTTATCTCTATTTCCTTCCAAACCCCCACAGTAGAAATAGGAGGGGAAAAAGGCATAAACCCATAAGGACAAACAGAGTAAGAGAGGTAATAGCAGATGTAAGATACCAACACATCTGGGGGAGATGGAAAGCAAATTGAGGAGTAGTTAATGACTCTGCAAAGACAGTGAAGAAAACTGCAAAACTGGACATGCCAATGAGATATACCGTTCCAAACGCTCAAGAGACTTCAAACTATAAGAGATCAACTACCTCAAAGTTTGGAGGATTGAAGCAGACCAAAAACGGGGATTGTTTGAATGTAGAGCAGTGAGAGCCCCTTTTCTCCTCAGAGCCAGTTTGCTACTCCTTCTGCCCACTCCCAGGCCAGCTCAGGAGCAGAAGGCACAGGACAGTCCATTAGCTCAGATCCAGTTATGGGAGCACTGTTTCCCTCTTCTCTCTGCACCCCTAAATGCTTGAGTTTCCAGAATAAAGGGAAACATGTATATAATGCCCCAGGCAGGGGATTCCTCTTTTGGTTAAAGAGAAAAGACCTCCTGAAACCCATCTTCGGAGGTTCTCCAACCCAAAACCCGCCTGACCACCTACTGTGCAGTCCTCCAGGTGCCAGTTTCACTTGCAGGCAAGGAGCTTCCAATCAGATTTAAGTGCCTTCTGCTTAGAATGAATGTCCAGCCAAGAGGTGCCAGACACCCGAGGAAAGGCTCCACAATGAAAGGAAGAAAGCACACCTACCCCCTCGGCCGCTCGCCCATGGGGTGAGGCAGGGATTCCGTGTGGTTGACAGGGTCTTGGTGCTCTGGCCACGTGTCAGGCCTCAGCCTCTGAGGTGGGAGAGTCGAGTTCAGGACATTGGTCCACCAGAGACCTCCCAGCCCCATGTAATATCAAACGGCGAAAGCTCTCCCAGAGATCTCCTTCTCAACGCTAAGACCCAGCTCCACTCGATGACCAGCAAGCTACAGTGCTGGACACCTGATGCCAAACAACTAGCAAGAGAGGAACACAACCCCACTGATTAGCAGAGAAGCTGCCTAAAATCATAATAACGTCACAGACACCCACTAACACACCACTGGACACGGTCCTGCCTACCAGAAAGACAAGATCAGGCCTCATCCACCAGAACACAGGCAACTAGTCCCCTCCACCAGGAAGCCTACACAAGCCACTGAACCAACCTTACCCACTGGGAGCAGACACCAAAAACAACAGGAACTACAAATCTGTGGCCTGCAAAAAGGAGACCCAAACACAGTAAGTTAAGCAAAATGAGAACACAGAGAAATACACAGCAGATGAAGGAGCAAGGTAAAAACCCACCAGACCTAACAAATGAAGAGGAAACAGGCAGTCTACCTGAAAAAGAATTCAAAGTAACGACAGTAAAGATGATCCAAAATCTTGGAAATAGAATGGAGAAAGTACAAGAAATGTTTAACAAGGACCTAGAAGAACTAAAGAGCAAACAATGATGAACAACACAATAGATGAAATTAAAATTCTCTAGAAGGAATCAATAGAAGAATAACTGAGGCAGAAGAATGGATAAGTGACCTGGAAGATAAAGTAGTGGAAACAACTACCGCAGAGCAGAATAAAGACAAAAGAATGAAAAGAATTGAGGACAATCTCAGAGACCTCTGGGACAACATTAAATGCACCAACATTCAAATGATAGGGATCCAAAAAGAAGAGGAAAAAAAAGGGACTGAGAAAATATTTGAAGAGATTATAGTTGAAAACTTCCCTAATATGGGTAAGGAAATAGTCAGTTGAGTCCAGGAAGCACAGAGAGTCCCATACAGCATAAATCCAAGGAGAAACATGCCAAGACACATATTAATAAAACTATCAAAAATTAACTACAGGGCTTCCCTGGTGGTGCAGTGGATGAGAGTCCGCCTGCTAATGCAGGGGACACGGGTTTGTGCCCCAGTCCAGGAAGATCCCACATGCCGCAGAGCGGCTGGGCCCATGAGCTATGGCTGCTGAGCCTGCACATCCGGAGCCTGTGCTCCGAAATGGGAGAGGCCACAACAGTGAGAGGCTCGTGTACCGCAAAAAAAAAAAAAAAAAAAAAAAAATCTTCCAACAAACAAAAGTCCAGGACCAGATGGCTCCACAGGTGAATTCTATCAAACATTTAGAAAAGTGCTAACACCTATCCTTCTCAAACTCTTCCAAAATATAGCAGAGGGAGGAACACTCCCAAATTCATTCTACAAGGCCACCATCACCCTGATACCAAAACCAGACAAAGATGCCACAAAAAAAGAAAACTACAGGCCAATATCACTGATGAACATAGATGCAAAAATACTCAACAAAATACTAGCAAACAGAATCCAACAGCACACTAAAAGAATCATACACCACGATCAAGTGGGGTTTACCCCAAGAATGCAAGGATTCTTCAATATATGCAAATCAATCAATGTGTTACACCATATTAACAAATTGAAAGAGAAAAACCATATGATCATCTCAATAGATGCAGAAAAAGCTTTTGACAAAATTCAACACCCATTTATGATAAAAACCCTCCAGAAAGTAGGCACAGAGGGAATTTACCTCAACATAATAAAGGCCGTATATGACAAACCCACAGCAAACATCATTCTCAATGGTGAAAAACTGAAACCATTTCCACTAAGATCAGGAATAAGACAAGGTTGCCCACTCTTACCACTATTATTCAACATAGTTTTGGAAGTTTTAGCCACAGCAATCAGAGAAGAAAAAGAAATAAAAGGAATCCAAATCGGAAAAGAAGAAGTAAAGCTGTCACTGTTTGCAGATGACATGATTCTATACATAGAAAATCCTAAAGATGCTACCAGAAAACTACTAGAGCTAATCAATGAAACTGGTAAAGTAGCAGGATATAAAATTAATGCATAGAACTCTCTAGCATTCCTATACACTATTGATGAAAAATCTGAAAGTGAAATTAAGAAAACACTCCCATTTACCATTGCAACAAAAAGAATAAAATACCTAGGAATAAACCTACCTAAGGAGGCAAAAGACCTGTACTCAGAAAACTATAAGACACTGATGAAAGAAATTAAATATGATACAAACAGATGGAGAGATATATCACGTTCTTGGATTGGAAGAATCAACATTGTGGAAGTGAATATACTACCCAAAGCAATCTACAGATTCAATGCAATCCCTATCAAACTACCAATGGCATTTTTCACAGAACTAGAACAAAAAATTTCACAATTTGTATGGAAACACAAAAGACCCCGAATAGCCAAAGCAATCTTGAGAAACAAAAACAGAGCTGGAGGAATCAGGCTCCCTGATTTCAGAGTATACTACAAAGCTACAGTAATTAAGACAGTATGGTACTGGCACAAAAACAGAAATATAGATCAATGGAACAGGATAGAAAGCCCAGAGATAAACCCACACACATATAGTCACCTTATCTTTGATAAAGGAGGCAAGAATATACAGTGGAGAAAAGACAGCCTCTTCAATAAGTGGTGCTGGGAAAACTGGACAGCTACATGTAACAGAATGAAATTAGAACACTCCCTAACACCATACACAAAACCATACTCAAAATGGATTAAAGACCTAAATGTAAGCCCAGATACTATAAAATTCTTAGAGGAAAACATAGGCAGAACATTCCATGACATAAATCACAGCAAGATCCTTTTTGACCCACCTCCTAGAGAAATGGAAATAAGAACAAAAATAAACAAATGGGACCTAGTGAAACTTAAAAGCTTTTGCACAGCAAAGGAAACCATAAACAAAACGAAAAGACAACCCTCAGAATGGGAGAAAATATTTGCAAATGAAGTAACTGACAAAGGATTAATGTCCAATATATACAAGCAGCTCATGCAGCTCAATATCAAAAAATGAAACAACCCAATCCAAAAATGGGCAGAAGACCTAAATAGACATTTCTCCAAAGAAGATATACAGATTGCCAACAAACACATGAAAGGATGCTCAACATCACTAATCATTAGAGAAATGCAAATCAAAACTACAATGAGGTATCACCTCACACCAGTCAGAATGGCCATGATAAAAAAATCTACAGACAATAAATGCTGGAGAGGGTGTGGAGAAAAGGAAACCCTGCTGCACTGTTGGTGGGAATGTAAACTGATACAGGCACTATGGAGAATAGTATGGAGGTTCCTCAAAAAACTAAAAATAGAACTACCTTATTACCCAGCAATCCCACTACTGGGCATATACCCTGAGAAAACCATAATTCAAAAAGAGTCATGTACTGCAATGTTCATTGCAGCTCTATTTACAATAGCCAGGACATGGAAGCAACCTAAGTGTCCATCGACAGATGAATGGATAAAGAAGATGTGGCACATATATACAATGGAATATTACTCAGCCATAAAAAGAAACGAAATTGAGTTGTTTGAAGTGAGGTGGAGGGACCTAGAGACTGTCATACAGAGAGAAGTAAGTCAGAAAGAGAAAAACAAATACCGTATGCTAACACATATATATGGAATCCTAACAACAACAAAAAAATGGTTCTGAAGAACCTAGGGGCAGGACAGGAATAAAGCCGCAGATGTAGAGAATGGACTTGAGGACATGGGTAAGCTGGGACAAAGTGAGAGAGTGGCATGGACATATATACACTACCAAATGTAAAGTAGGTAGCTAGTGGGAAGCAGCCACATAGCACAGGGAGCTCAGCTCGGTGCTTTGTGACCACCTAGAGGGAGGGTGGGAGGGAGATGCAGGAGGGAGGAGATATGGGGATATATGTATATGTATAGCTGATTCACTTTGTTATAAAGCAGAAACTAACACACCATTGTAAAGCAATTATACTCCAATAAAGATGTTAAAAAAGAAAAAAGAGAGAAAGCATACCCAACCAAAACAGCAGTGACTGAAAGGAACTTGAAGGAAACAGAAAGCATTGCAGGAAGCAGAAGACAAAAGACAAAATACTGCATCCATAAAACAAGAACAAAATTCCAAAACTAAAGCAAACCAAAATAAAAACCCTCAGAGAATAAGAAAGTTCTCTATTAGAAATTTAAATTAAGGAATTCAATCAAAGAGTTGTTTAAAAAAATCTAGAAGAGATGAACAATAGAGAAAAAAAGATAAGAAAAGGGGGTAATCAATTCATGAAGTCCAACATCTAATTATTAGAATTCCCAGACTCACACTATTGTGCTCCCAATAAGCAAAGACATACGGTTTCTACTGTAATTGAATTGCCAACAAATCTCAGAAATTTCAAAATTAGTAATGAGTGAGGAAAAACTCCAGATTCTCACATATTCCAATAGAATAAAAAAGTAAAAGAAAAAATCCAACTAGCAAGATAAATCCTGTTTGGCTGTGGATATTCATTTTTATTTTGCAGGATTTTTTTTCCTAAAGACTTTTCTTAGATGTCTGGAAACAGAAATCCTGATTACACGTTGTGGCATTGCTATAAATAGTTTATATTTGGACTGCTTTCTAGTAGTGTCCTAAAATATCAAGCTATATCATGTTGAAAATAAGCAATAATGGAAATGATGACATACCTAATTGCAGACGAAATCCTCCCTTTTCTTAGATGCAAGCATGGTTTGCTGTCATTTTACTCTCTGCCCTTTTGATTTTGACCAATTTTTATGGACATTAATGAGAGCTTAGAAACCCAACCAGCCAAAAATATAGAGTCGTGTCATTATAGATCAAAGCCTCTGAGGAGGCAGAATGGTCCTTAATTATTAGCTTACTGTGGATGCATAGCAATGCATTCAATAAGATTAAAGAAAACGGAGCTTACTCGGTCATTTATTTTCTTGACTTGCAACCCACTGTGAAAATAATATCAAAGAAAACCATTTCGTCTTTGTTCTCTTTGTCTGAGTTTAAATTACAAAACTTCTGGGCAAGGCTCTCAGACAACCTCTTCCTTGCTTGGCAAGGCCAGGCACTGGGCTGCTTAGAAAATAGCTGGGTTTTCTCTATGTGTGAAAACAGAAGGCGAGGACAGCCAAAGCCCACATAATCCTCCTCAGACATGGTGGGCCCTCGGGGGAGATCATTAGCAAACATGCTTCATTTGAAAATCTATTTTAACATTTAAAAATTATTTGCACCATATTAGCTTTTGGCCCGAGCTTTTTATTCCTCAGCATATTTGTCAGGATCCCCATGGGAGGGGAGTTGGGGGTGGTGGCAGCTGGGAAACTTTGAAGCAAATGGAAAATGAACGTGAACTGGTTCTGCCCTAGTGAGGAACAGCAGCGCGGCTCCTGACACGCCCTCTTGCCCCACTTGATCTCACAAGCTACTTTCCCAGCCAGGAGGCTGGGGTCTCCCCATTCCGCTTACACTCACATCCATGGCCAGTCCACCCAGGCTGATGGGCTTACATCAGCTCTTCCCTCACTGAGCTCTACCTCACTTGAGGTTCTCTTGACCATCAAGGTCACAGACGCAAATCCCCAGGAGGGCCGTACAGGTGTTCAATGGGGCTTAGTGGAGCCCCCATGCCCAGCATGACGAGGCAGCCCAGGCTCAGCAACAGCCTGGGTAGCCATGCTGGAAGGCAGGCTTACTTTTTCCAAGCCTTTTAATTCTTTAAAGGCAACTGGAAATCAATAAATTTTTGGTCAACTCTCTCAATGTTTAAATGATGGCTTAAATATTTTAAAAACACTGTGTGGCCTAGTGAAACTGAACCTTCAGGCCAGATTTGGCCGTCAGGTTGCTAATTTGCCAATTCTGCTCTAGGTTTTATAGGAACATCATCAGAAAAAAAGGGGATGGCAGTCCATAGGTCCATAGTCAAATACATCTGGGAATGGTACATATTACACCCTTCTCAGATATTTGTATTAGTAACTCATGATCTTCTGGTGTTTAAAACACACACAAATAAAATCTGGTTTTTGTTTGTGTTTGTTTGTTTAATTCAGTGTTCTCCAAGTTTATTTGACCATTGAATTCATTCTTCTTTTCTTTCTAATAAATTTCTTTCTTTCTTCACTTTTTGGCTGCGTTGTTTTTTTCATTGCTGGGCGCGGGCTTTCTCTAGTTGTGGTGAGCAGGGGGCTACTCTTCTTTGCGGTGCACGGGCTTCTCATTGCATTGGCTTCTCTTGTTGCGGAGCACGGACTCTAGGCTTGCGGGCTTCAGTAGTGTGGCTCGCAGGCTCAGTAGTTGTGGCGCACAGGCTTAGTCGCTCCACGGCATGTGGGATCTTCCCGGACCAGGGCTCGAACCTGTGTCCCCTGCATTGGCAGGCAGATTCTTAACCACTGGGCCACTAGGGAAGTCCCACCATCGAATTCATTCTTACAAATCTTTTTCTGGCATTTTCTTACAACTCTGACTTCAGAGTTAGATAAAGCTATAAAATCCTCAATTAACTGTCAGTTAAATAGCTGTAAGAATTTAGGTCCCAAAAGGAAGATTATGAAAACAATTCAGTATAGAATGAAACAGAAAACAGAGTAGTGGAGTTTAATCCACAAATGTAGCCAGCTGGGTGGGAAGGGCCCACCTCTGTGCGGTCTAGGATGACATAGCAGTTTCTTAGTGATTAAGGTTTTTTTGTTTGTTTGTTTTTTGTTCTTGTGCCACACCACGTGGCTTGCAGGATCTCAGTTCCCCAACCAGGGATTGAACCCGGACCAGGCCAGGGCAGTGAAAGCCTGTAACCCTAACCACTAGGCTGCCAGGGAACTCCCTTCAATTAAGTATCTTTTAACCTTGGGAAGATTTAGCAGCAAAACCAGAAATGTTTAAGAGACTCAAATCCCATATTATTAATATTTTTGTTTTGATGAACCTGTATGAAACTGGTATTTTATATACTTGTAATGTGAAGAAAATTGGCATAATAAAGTAACAAAATAGATTTGTGACTCTAATTTAAAATGAAGAATTGAATAATTGACTTTGGTGGTTTCGTGGAAATTTTACTGTTTATAAGTAGCATTGGAACATATTTAAGAGAACTTAAGGTTTACCCTGTTTGTATGCTTATCATTATATTTATGAGAATTATTAGTATTCTGAAAGTTATTTTTTCTAATCAAATAAAGTACTTTAAAAGGAAATGAAATAGATTAAATTATAAAGGCAGTTTAAAATGCTAAAAACGGTTTAATTAGGTTTTTAATAGGATAAACATTAATCTTTAAAAATGATTGTTAGATAAAATAATATGTCTGGAATTTGTTTCAAAATAATGAGTGGAGAAAATGATAGGAATTTAAATGTAACAAGACTGACCCATGAATTGATTTTTTTTTTTTGCGGTACGCGGGCCTCTCACTGTTGTGGCCTCTCCCATTGCGGAGCACAGGCTCCAGACACGCAGGCTCAGCGGCCATGGCTCACGGGCCCAGCCGCTCCTCAGCATGTGGGATCCTCGCGGACCGGGGCACGAACCCATGTCCCCTGCATCGGCAGGCGGACTCTCAACCACTGTGCCACCAGGGAAGCCCTGAATTGATCATTTTTGAAGCTGGGTGATGAGCACATGGAGGTTTATAACGTTCTTTGCACCATTTTTGTATCTGTATTAAATTTTTCTAGAATGCAATTTTAAAATTTGTTAAAATCTACTAGATCAAAAATATAATGTTTGTAATTTTATAATGCTAGGTATTTTACAACAGACAACAGTGAAATGGATGAATAAGTGAATGAATGGATGAATGACATGGCCACCCTGTGAGGTAAGGTACTGTCACTTCCTTTTCACAGATTAAAACGAAAAACAAAACTAAGGCCAACTGAAATTAAGAAAGTTGCCCTTAAAGTTGCCCTCCAAGAGCGTGGAGATTGTATATTTAAGTTAACCTTACAACATGTGAAACCAGGAATTTCAAACACATGAGGAAGAGAATGGGGTCAAGTTCCAGAAGCAACATGGCAGAAACTCAGGCCCTTCCCCATAAAGATATGAATCTCAGTTATAATTCATTTCCAAAACACAGATCTTCCCAGCTCTTCTGAGGGAGCATGGTTGCCTCCATACAAATAAGGAATGGCATTAAGGTACAGAACGAAACCATGGGTTGAATCACAAGCAGGTGGCCCTGAGCAGAAAAACAAAATGTATCCTACATCTCCTCAGGAATAACTAATTTAGGAAACACAGTACAGGAACACTCATGCCTCTTTGCAGCTCGTGGTTTATTTTTAAGGGATTAAAAATATTTGCAAGTCAAAGCAGACACTGCTCTTCTGCTGCCTTATAACTTTCTTCAACTCTAATGTAGTGTGTTCACTAAGAAGCAGGAGCAACGTTTGAGTGATGGCCATAGGGGGTGTTCGAAAAAACATTTTTTTCTCTTTGAGCAGAACTCAAGAAAGTCTATCATGGCAGGAGGGCTGCAGCGCTACAGTCATGGAGGAGGGCAGCATTTCAGAATAAAAGCTCTTACTTTCACCATCATAAAAAATTCAAATTTCAAGTAAAATTTGAAACCTTTACTAAGATCCTCCCATCCATCATAAGTGATCCCTTTACATCCTACAAGAAACACATCTGAGGATTCTTAAATAGTTACCCAGCAGTGGAGGTACGTGAGGGGTGCTGGTGGCAGGGGACAAGGGGATGAATTCCAAAGCATTTGTAGGAAAAGAAAGCCCTCCTGAAGTCCAAGAGTCACATTGCCCCCCTCTGGACCTTTGTAGTCTTCACACAAGTGAGATGATTAAAACCCCATAAGCCTGCATGAACCTGCTGAAATAGGATAGTGGAATTCCCTTTTCCCCTCACAAACAATTCAGAAAGCCAGATTTGAAGGTTTCTAATAGAGGTATTAGAAGACAACCTAGGAAGGGAGAAAGGGCAAAGGGCATCAAAGGAGTAGGTGTTGACATGGGGGTGGGGCTGAACTCAGGAAGTTTGACTCATAATTTTATCTCCATTATTCCCCCCATATAACACGTACTACTAGCTATCCTTTCTCAGGTGCCTACTATGTGCCAGGAACCAAATTTTAAAAATCCTTCTGACAACCTTCCAGCCAGGCCTAGAATATCTGTGTCTCTAGTGGCTCCTGCTTAGCACCACAGTTTTGCCTTTTCCTCTCTAAGTTTTCCCCAACCTGTGAAGATGGCTTCTTTCCCATTTCCTTCTAGAAGCATACTTGAAGTACTCCTGACCACACTGCCACTCTCCTGTGGCACCTGAGATCTGCATCCACAGTCTGGTCCTTGACGTCACATTTCTTCCATTTCATTTGTGTGAATCAAGCCCCCTCGCAGCTCTCCTCAAGAGCAGGGTCCGCGTGCGGGGGTCACGTCCATTCCCCTAGGTTCCCCACCACCTAGGACAGTGCTGCTCACACTGGGCTTGACGACTCACATGATGACTTTATCACCACCTGGTTTCTCTGTAGGGGAAATGGCTCGTACTTTGGGTAGCAGTCTCTCATATTTACTCTAAAGTAGGAAAACCAAGCTTCTGACTTTCTTCTCCAGGCTTGCTCTCACATATTGGGGACTGGCAACACATGCTTCTAGCTGAAGCCGAAAACCTGGACTCCTCTTTTTATCTTATATCTCATGTTCAATCTGTCAGCAGATCTCACTGGCTCTATTTTCAAAATATATCCAGAACACAATCCCTTTATCCCATTATTACCCAAACCACAGTCATCCCAGTATTACCATTGAGTCCAAGCCACCAAACAGCTTTTGACTGGATTATAGTTACAGTCTCTGCAGCTGGTCTCAGAGCTTCTGTTTTATCTGGCACCCACCAGCCAGGTAAGATAGAAGCTCTGAGACCAGCTCAGACATCGTCTGTTTCAAACAGAGCATCCAGGAAGATCCTTCTAAAAGATGTCAGATCATGTCACTTCTCTACTCAAAACCCTTGGATGGCTTCCCTTCTCACTCAGAGTAAAAGCTAAGACCCTTAAAATGGCCTTCAAGGCTCAGCCCAATGTGATCCCCTTCTTCTTTGATGTCATCTCTTCCAATCTCCACCTCACTCACTCCACCCAGCCGCACTGGTCTTCTCACTCTTACTGGAGGGCACCAGGCCTACTCCTCTGCAAATTCCTACTGATCCCTTAAGGATCATTTTAGGTGTTACCTCCTTCAGGTAGCTTGTGTACCTACACACCTAAACCAGGTGGAGTTCTCTTTTGTACTTCCAACATCTGTGGCTAGCACTGTGACTTTCTCCACCTCTTTGTACTATTATGACTTCTATGTTGACTGTCTCGCTCATAAATCAGATTGTAAGCTCCTTCAGGGTAGTGATCATATTTGACTCATACGGACTATATTCATAAGAGCTACAGTAATTGAGACAGTGTGTAAGGATAGACCAAAAAATCAAAAGAGAGTCCAGGAATTGACCCATATATACGGTCAATTGATTTTCCACCAAGGCGCCAAGCCAATTCAGTGGGGAAAGGCAAGTCTTTTTTAACAAATGGTGTTGGATCTACTGGATGTCTGTGTAAATAAAAGTTGAACCTTGACCTTTATCCCACACCAGGCACAAAAATTAATCCGAGATATGTCACTGACTTAAACATAAAACCTAACACCATAAAGCTTCTAGAAGTATATCTCCAGGACTTTGAAGTAGGGCAAGTTTTTTGGACTGGATACAAAAAACACAAACAGTAAGAGGGAAAAAAAATTTGATAAGTTTGACTTTATCAGCATTTAAAATTTACGGGTATCAAAAGATACCATTAAGAAAACCAGCAGACAGATCAAAGACTAGATTATATATCCAGGACTCTAAACAGTATTTGGCACACAATAAGAGCTCAATTAAATATTTGTTGAGCAAATGTATAAAAGATCTGGCTCTTTTCCACCAGAATACATGGATATTCTAGCGGGTACAGCCAGCCGAGGTGTCAATATCCTACGACTATTGAGTGAGCAGTGCTAGTTAGAGGGGAAATCTATCTTATAGGAGGAAGAAAAGTTATCAAGATTCACTAGTAGAACTGAAACGTGTAGTCAGCAAATTTAGAAGAATGTGTACAGGGCACCAGGACCTGTAGAAAATCAGACAAAATAAGGTGTGAATAACAGTAGAACACTCACATACGGAAATTAGCTAAAAACAGAGGAAGAATTTCACCAAATGGAGCAGAAGGCATATGCCTCATTCTTCGTTGCCTAGGTAATGCTAATGATTTTATAATGAGAAACACAGATGCTGTAACTAGCAAAAAAGCTGAAGCTACAAGTGATCTACCGTAGATCTTAAGAGGATTGAGAGTTCTATCACAGGCAAACGGTGAGGTCAGGAAGGGAAAATTTTGAGTTAGTTCAAAAAGGGCAAAATTGATCCTGCACACTTGAGACTGCTTCTGGACATGGCATAGACCTAGGCTGACTGTACATTCTGGTTTGCCTAATACTGTCCATGCGTTTCCCAATGTGATTAATATTACCTCCTTTCTGTATTCTCAAAAGTGTCATTGGGGCTTCCCTGGTGGCGCAGTGGTTGAGAGTCCGCCTGCCGATGCAGGGGACACGGGTTTGTGCCCCGGTCCGGGAAGATCCCACATGCCGCGGAGCGGCTGGGCCCGTGAGCCATGGCCGCTGAGTCTGCGCGTCCGGAGCCTGCGCTCCGCAATGGGAGAGGCCACAACAGCGAGAGGCCCGCGTACCGCAAAAAAAAAAAAAAAAAGTGTCATTGTTTGGATGATATATAATGTGATCATTTTACTTAAACGTGTTATTTCTTCCTCTTACTTTGGATAGTTAATGAGGATAAATAATTGTGTAGCTGCATATCCACTGTTATTTGTTTTACCTGATAGCATCCCTCCCTAGAAGGCACCTCAGGCCAAATAAGAGCGAGCGCTCACTTTCCTGACGACCAGTGTAAGACGGTGTTGACAAATGTATAACCTGATGTTTAGACTGCTTCCCTGCTCCTTGCTGTAACCAGGTGAGTTCGGCAGTAGAAGTCTTCAGTGTAATTATTTTGAATTAACATAGCTCTAGTCTACTCCTAAAACCACTAATTATATCAATACTTTCTTTTAAAGACATGGAAACCAAGGCATGAAATGATCCGGTTAAATGACTTGTCTGGGATCATTCAGGGTGAAAAATCTAGATAAGACTCCTATTTATGATAAATGTATTTTCAGCTCACCATCACCACCATCATTCATTCATTTAGCAAACATTTATTAAACACCTATTATGTGCCCAAACCCCCCTCTCCACATGATGAGTTTACTAAGGCTCCAGCGACCTGGACACTCACTGTGCGTGCCTGGCTTAAAATAGGCGATCTGCTGCTGAGATAAGCACATTGGGTACCGATGTTCGGTGTTTAAAGTGTGTTCTATGTTTCAACTGAGAAAATTGACTGGAAGGGACCCTGCAGTTCTACAGTAAGACAAATCTTAATTGTACAAGTGAACTTTAAGGGTCCAAGCAATGCAAGTGGGTTGTGGAACACTTATGGGGAATAGGGGAGTAGGGGGGAAGGGGCGGTTCTTGCATTCAGCGATGGAAATAAACATCCAACCTTTCTACTGTATCTTTCTAATCTAAAGATTTTTTTTTAAACCTTAAAAAAGAATCTTTCATGACGCTGCTCTTTTACATGATACAACCAGCTAGGAACAGCCATTAATTAGTGTTTTGAATGGCTCATACATTTACATTAGAAACATCACCTTTGGTGTCTTTGATTCCTGAGCCCATTGATCTGCCATGGCTTTGAAATCTCAGGCAGGAATTCATTCAGATCAACCTAATTTGAAAGAAAAGCAACTGCTTTCCTGCCCTCTGAATTATCCATCCAGGGGGCTCCTCTCTGTTCTGGTAACCTCTGGAGTAAAGCTCGTTTTTCAGAGGTAGAAAACAGTTCTTTACCACAGTAACCACATAACAAAATGAAATAAATATATATAAGAAGAGAGTTGTTGCTTCTCATTCGCTCAAGCTGTAAAATAAATAAATACATATATACATAATTGGCTGCTACTAAGGAGAAGCCTAGATAGATATGTAGTATGGAAAATGGGAAGTCTAAACTTTTATTGAAATTTACTGATAATCTCAACTATTCTAGTCTTTGTTTGATAACAATTATTACATCAATAATAATAGTTAGCTCTTACATAATATAATACATACGATGGGGTGGGCACTATTCTAGGTGCTTTATGTGTATTAACCATTTAATCCTTACATGAATTCTCGGTTTTACAGAAAGGGAGGTCAGGCGACTCCACCCATCCAGGATTCAAGCCCAGGCAGGGAGGCTCCAGTCTCGGGGCTCATCTTCACCACCACAGCGGGCTATATAGTTATTTCCGGAATGTTTTTACAATACAGTAATTTTTTATGTCTAGGACTTAATATTTGGCATAAGGAAAGCTGAACACTTTGTTCTATGCAAGCTTTCAATAAATGTTGTGGGTGAATGAATGAGTATACAAATGTAGGAGATCACAGGTTTTCTCTCAGTTGCCTCCGCCAATCACTAATAATTTTCTTCTTCCCCTTCTCACTGCCCACCCTCCACCCGACCAGCTTGGTTAATGATAAATTTATTCTGTCTTCCCTCTGCTCAGTCTTAACCAATAGGCTTGCACTTCTTATCCTTCAGTAATTGGACATCCTGCTTAGGACCCACAAAGGGAGCAGGTGGTCCAGGCAGTCCAGTGGGGATGTGGGACACAAGGTGAGACCCCAGGAGAAGCACCAGTTTAGAGCCAGAGGCACTGAGAAGAGACAGAGATTGTATTCATTTGGGGAACACAGGGACTTCTTCTTTATTTAAAAAAATATATTTTATTTATTTGGCTGCGCCAGGTCTTAGGTGCGGCAGGCGGGATCTTAGTTGCGGCAAACGGGATCTAGTTCCCTGACCAGGGATCGAACCTGGGCCCCCTGCATTTGAAGCACAGAGTCTTAACCACTGGACCACCAGGGAAGTCCCAACACAGGGACTTCTAAGACTGAAACTCTCTTGCCTCATCCTCCAAGATCTGCACCAGCCATAGGATGCATCATTCATTCATTCAACATTTATTGAGCATCTGCTATGTGCCAACACCGTGTTAAGCCTCAGACACATATGGCACTGAATAAGAAAGACACTCTCACTTCTTCTCATTATGATTATTACCTCTCCCCCAATACACACAAGTCACGCAAACTTATTCTCTTAATCTTAATCTCTTCATTACTCATCTCTACATCTTATTGGGACTGTCTCTCTCTGGGACTTCATTGATTGTCTGTATGGAGATCATTATTCATTCATTTATATATTAAATGAGCATCTACTATGTGACAAACACTGTTCTAGGTGCAGGGGATATGATAATGAAACAAAGTAGAGAGGATTTCTTCACTCAAGGGGTTTGTAATAATCCTCAAGTCTATCTACACTTGCTATCCTTTCTTCTCTCAGCTTCTTTAAAAGACATTAAATCATATAAATGAATAATTATAACAATATGCTGTTTTATTTTTAGTATATAAAGATACAATAGTTATAACAATAATAGTACAACAAAGAGGAGGAGGGAATGGAGCTATAAAGGAGTAAAGTTTCTTGATTTCACTAAAATTGAGTTAGTATAAATTTAAACTAGGTTCTGGGAGTTCCCTGGTGGTCTAGTGTTAAGATTTGTGTCGAGAATCTATAAATAAAATAACTCAATTAAAAATAAAAAGATAACACAAAAAATAACTCAAATAAAAAGACAAATAACCCAATTAAAAATGGGCAAAGGGGATTTCCCTGGTGGCGCAGTGGTTAGGAATCCGCTTGCCAATGCAGGGGACACGGGTTCGAGCCCTGGTCCGGGAAGATCCCACATCCACGGAGCAACTAAGCCCGTGCGCCACAACTACAGAGCCTGCGCTCTAGAGCCTGTGAGCCACAACTACTGAGCCTGCATGCCACAACTACTGAAGCCCGTGCGCCTAGAGCCCGTGCTCCACAAGAGAAGCCAGCGAGATGAGAAGCCCGCACACTGCAACGAAGAGTAGCCCCTGCTTGCCATAACTAGAGAAAGCCTGGGTGAAGCAACGAAGTCACAACGCAGCCAAAAGTAAATAAATAAATTTATTAATAAATAAATAAATAATAAAAATGGGCAAAGGATCTAAATAGACATTTCTCCAAAGAAGATATACAGATGGCCACTAAAAACATATAAAGATGCTCAACATCATGAGCCATCAGGGAATGCAAAACCACAATGAGATACCACTTCACATCCACTAGGATGGCTAGAATAAAAAAGACAGGTAATAGCAAGTGTTAGAGAGGATGTGGAGGAACTGGAAACTTCATACACTGCTGGTGGGAATGTGAAATGGTGCAGCGCCTTGAAAAACAATCTGTCAGTTTTTAAAACAGTTGAATATAGTTATCTCATAAACTAGCAATTCCTCTCCTAGGTATATACCTTAGAGAAATGAAAACATGTCCACACAAAAACTTATATACAAATGTTCATAGCAGCATAATTCATAATAGCTAAAAAGTAGAAACAACCCAAATATCCATCAACTGATGAATGGATAAATAAAATAGCTCCATTCCCTCCTCCTCTTTGTTGTACTATTATTGTTACAACTATTGTATCTTTATATGTTAAAAATAAAACAACATATTGTTATAATTATTCATTTATATGATTTTTATTTTATTTATTTAATTTATTTTTATTCATCAATAAAAAGAAATGAAGTACTGACATATGTACAGCAAGGACAAACCTTGAAAACATTCTGGTAGGTGAAAGAAGCAGTCATAAAGGACCGTATATTGTATGATCCCATTTACATGAAGTGTTCAGAATAGGCAAATCTATAGCAACAGAAAGTAGATTAGTGGTTGGCTAGGGCTTAGAGGGAGGAGCTGGGGACACTGGCTAAGCAGAGCAACATTTCTTTTTAGGGGTAATGAAAATATTCTAAAACTGATTGTGGTGAAGTAAATATGCACAGCTCTGTGAATATACTGAAAGTCATTGAACTGTATACTTTAAATGAGTCAATTGTATGGTATTTGAATTGCATCTTAATAAAGCTGTTAAAATACGTTTGAAACAATTAAGGGAATTAAAATGTTACACTAGAAAATACTCACTTAATGCAAACTACCCAGCCAGCTGCCTTCAAATCTTTTACCTACTACCTTGACCATATTTTTGGATTAAATACAACCTTCTGATTCCAGACCATTCATGTTCCCTTTCTGCCATTCACATTTCTGCGCACATCTTCCATCCCAGCTCACTTTCTGTTTTTTGGCTGCGCCGCATGGCATGTGGGACCTTAGTTCCCGGACCTGGGATTGAACCTGCACCCCCTGCAGTGGAAGAGTGCAGAGTCTTAACTACTGGACCACCAGGGAAGTCCCTCCAGCTTGCATTCTTAACAGCTATCTCCCCTTTCAGACTTTTATTTAGATTTTGCCTGCTGTTCTTTGCCTACACTGTTCAAAATGGCTAGAACAAAGAATTACAGAATGTTAGAAACGGAGGACACTTCAGTGGTCCTTCCCTCCCAGCCCTTCACTTTAGGGCTTAGGAGAAAAGGGCCAGAGAGATTACATGACTTGTCCCTAGTTCCCAAAATACTTCCTCTTTGGCCCACCTCTTCCCAAAAGCCTTGATTCATTAAGCCTTGATCCCTTATCTTTCTACCCAACCTCTGACACCATTCTTTATTGTACTACTGAACTGTACCAAATGCATTGATCTCAAGATGTCATTCACATTCAAACACAAATTTTGCATCCCAGAGGGAAAAAAGCAGCGCTTTTATCTCCATGGCTACTATATCTGCCGTCTCAGCTGCTGTAGCTTTTTCTTCTTCTGTTGTCATGAACAATTTAAAATTCATAGGAGTATGGACACCAAGGGGGGAAAGCGGGGGGTGGGGGGGTGGGAGATGAACTGGGAGATTGGGATTGACATGTATACACTAATATGTATAAAATAGATAACTAATAAGAACCTGCTGTATAAAAAAAATAAAATAAACTTTCAATAAAATAAAAGAAAATTCATAGGAGGCTGGCCTCAAACCAGCCAGGAGCAAACACAGGGAAAACCCCCCACCCGGTTTCCATAAAGGACGTTCCCTCAACTTACTTCACAGAAAACCATTCCTGAGGTCTTCAGTAAAGAGCAATCTAGCCCACAGAAAATACAGCATCTCCACATTTTTAAATGCTCTCGGAAAAGAAAATGGTAATAAAGGGTATTTACATGTCTTTATAGGTCGATACCAGTAGGTATACCAGGATCAAAGATTAGTTGTTTTTTTAAATCAACTAAATATTCATCTTGATGAGAAATAGAACATCCTCTAGGGAGGCAGGAAATTCATAAATCATGTAGGTATAAGCAGTCATTCTGGATTTTACATGAAGAGAAAATACATTAAATACATTAATGTATTTTATGTATACATATGTATGTATGTATAATGTATAAATACATTATAAATACATTAATAACTGGCCTTCTGTGTGAAGGGAGTAACATAGTAAATAATAATGTAAATCCATTAAAGAACATGAGCCGTGAAGTCAAAGATCACGCAGGCCTACCTGGCTTGGAAAAGCAAAATGCACTGCTCTCTAAAAGGAGAGGAAGGGCCCTTCTGTCTGGCTGCGCCTTTGCTGCTCCAGGAACTGCTGAGCACAGGCATCTGCACAGAGGACCTTGGCGACTGAAGAAGAGAAAGGCAAATGTAATTAGAGACGCTTTCTTCCCCAGAGCGGGAACAATCTGGGGCTGGTTGAAGAAGAAGTGATTACACAGTGTTGGCGAGGCAGTTTAAGGGGCACCCACCAGGGAGCCAGGAGGCTTCTGGAGCCAGTTCTGAGAATTACATACTGTTCCATGGTGCTTGCTAATTGACCCGGTATTTCAGGCTGAAAATATTTCCCCAAGGAGGTGAGTGACAGTAGATAACAAGGATCTCATCTCATGGGGCAGCCCACAGAGCATGAGCTTTAGAGACCAGGTATTATTATTATTTGAATGTATAAAACTGCAAAAAGATCACAGACTGAACACGGAAAGATTCTGAATTATGCATCAAGAAGATTTCTGCTGTGATTCTCAGCCTACACTCCCCCTCTCCTCCCTGCCCTGTATTACTTTAGTTTGAATTTTATGAATTATTTATCATTGTAAAGATAAGGGGTATGTACGGATCTATGAAATGGGCACATCTCTGAGAGCTTCATGATAACAGTCACTTCATTTAAGTGGCCATCTACGCACACATAGGGAAAGATATCTACAAAGTGCAGGAAAAGTTCTGGATGCGCAGTACCCGACTGCTGCCAAGGAGGAGGGAAATGAAATAGGGGACGAGGTGGAGAATTCAAGAAGCTCTTTCACATTTCACCCTGTATACTTCAGCGTGTGCTTCTGTTGTTGTCGCTATTTGGACTATTTATGATTATGACAGCGATTTTCTTGGCTTAAGGACTAAAAGTCCTTAAGTTTACCTTAATACGTTTACCTCCACCGATTTCTGGGGAACACGGCCTCTCTCTGGTGACTGTGTATGTAAAAGTAACTCACCTCTGATACAGTAAACTGGCCTACCCACGTGGCATGGTCTAGGCCAGCATTCCAAAGCTGAGATTTTCCAGAGTTGTGAGTTCAGAAGTAGGGTGACTTGGAAAGAAATGAAACCTGGCACTTTGTGTCAAGTGGTTGAAATGGTGACATAATTACCAACTGACTGTAGAATACACCCCCAGGCAGAAGGGGGTGCTCCAATCTTGGTGATGAAAACGATACATGGCACTATGGGGCCAGTATCTGACACCAGGCCTGGAGGAACACGAAGAGGGAGTTAAAGCCCTCATGGAGAATATTAGCTGGTGTGCACCCTGCACTTGTTTTTGTTTCTCTCAGAGTTAGGGCTTTGGGAATCCCGAAGAAAACAGTATAATGAGCTCTAGTCCCAGGATCATGGGGGGAATTCTCTTCCCAACTGAGTTATGGATATTTCAGAATATTCAGAAACAATCCCAGAGATATATTTAGCTGCTGCCTGGGGCCTTTTGTTCCCAGACAGATTTGGGGGCTGGCAGTGGCTGATGCCATGATGCATGTCATCGGGATAAAGCTGTGTCTCCACGGGCTGCATCTTCTCCTTCTGTCACTGAGCCACAGTTCCAGAGCAAGTAAGGGGACCAGGTTACCTTTGCACAGAGGAGCCACCTACAAGGGGAGGATGAGAGATGGGTGAAAGGAACGGGGGCCCCTGCTGAGCCCTCCTATCCGAGCCAAGGTTGTGTCAGGAGTCTCATGACAGAGCTGTGCTGAAATGGTGGTTATGTCAGAGGCTGAATCTGGTCCTGAGGATTTTAAAGTCTGTGAGGGATTTATTGGGGGCCCTCGGATGAGGGCATTTTAAAATACCCGTTGGAGCCTGGACTAAGTGCAAAGGATGGAGGCACTCTGCAGAGGGAACAGATGCTGGAAGGGTGCCTGCCTGGGAGGGGCCACGGCCAAATGTCAGCCATGATGAGCAGTAGGAATCCAAAGGCAGGGCACGACCCTGCCACCCAAGTCAGAAGTCTCGGCGCCGTCCCTGGCTTCTCTCTTCCCCTCATCCATCACTCAGTCCTGTTGATTCTCCCACTTCAAACCACTCCAGTCTTTTTACCCATCATCCTGACCACCGCCTGTACTGGGCAGGCTGGATCCCACAAGACACAGTGATGCACATGCTTTAGGGCACCAGCAGACCAGGGCACCAAAGAGAAGAGGCAATAGAAGTCTTAAAATATTTTGATATTTGACATAATTTTTTCAATGCATCTAAACAACCATCATAAGAAACATCAGAACTTGGGTTCTATTATTCTTATTTTATGGTTAGCTCTGCTTAAATTTTGAATTGCATGTGGGGGATGAAGGTGATGGTCTTTAAAGGTGTCAATCCCACCCGGCACCTAGTTGGCTGAAACAGCCTTCTAGCGGGCTTTTCTACTTCCTGTCTTGCCCAGTCAACTTTATTCTCCAGGAGACCACCTGCAGGATCTTTCTAAAATGTAGCTATTACTTTCCCACTTAAAATCCTTCATTAAAATGACTGCAGGAGGCCACTCTCACCTTCTGAGATGGCCCGCACTCTGTCTGTGGAGTGTGTTTCTCTCTAAATAAATCCACTTCTTACCTATCACTTTGTGTCTCGCTGAATTCTTTCTCCGATGAGACATCAAGAACCTGAGCTTCATTAAGTCCTGAGACCAGAAATGTGAGCAGCTTGAGGGCACGTGGGCAGTACGTGGGCAGCACCCTGTGCCTGGACAGCCCGTACGGGGGCCCAGAACGGCGGCCTGAGAGTGCAGGTGTGCGGCCCGGCGCTGTCCCAGTAGTGGAAGTTCTCGCTCAACCCGCAGCAGCAGCTGGGGAGCCGCCCGAGTCCTCCCGCGCCGTCGGGCCCCACGATGAGCACGTTATTGATTCCGTTTCTCAAACTTTCCGAGAAACTATGTATCTCAGTACTCCATCAGGGTCTGAAGGTCGGAGGACCTCAGCTCCGGGCGGGCGGCCCCGGAGCGACGAGGGCAGGGAGTTTCTCCCTCCCTTCCTCCCCACCCCACCACCCGCCGCCCCTGCCAGCCCAGCGCCACCGCGGATGGATGGTGGGAGCCCCACGCCTGCGGGCGGCAGGACCGGGAGGGAAGGGGCAGCTGCCGCAGCACAGCAAGGGGAGCTTTCCAACCTCCACTTGGATCCACTGACATCACGTACGGTTTCCACGCCGGTCACGGTCAAGGTCCCGGTCTTGGCATTTTCCCTGCCCCGCCCTCCCGACTGTCTTCCTAGCGCAGACCCCCTTCCACGTGGCGTACCTGCTCTCTCTGGATACGAACTTTTCTATGGTGGGACACTGAACACAGAGAGTTATAAGAAAGGATGTACGGTCACAGTTCCTACGGTTTCTGTAGGTCACCCTCGTCTTGTAAATTCTCCACAAAGCAGATCACAGCTGTGAGGAGGAGGGGCTGAGCCCTTCGGGGCCAGAGGGAGGAAGTGGCCTCCTAGTGGCTCCTCCCCGGAGCCTTATAGAGGGGTAGGTGCTGCTGTGGCCGCCACACTGGGGGGCTAGCGCTGCCCTGAGGCCCAGACCCCGGCTTCTCGTTTTGGCTTCAGCTGGGAGTCACGTCATGCTTTGTGCTGGAATCCACTTTTTTTTTTTTTTCCGGTATGCGGGCCTCTCACTGTTGTGGCCTCTCCCGTTGCGGAGCACAGGCTCCGGACGCGCAGGCTCAGCGGCCATGGCTCACGGGCCCGGCCGCTCCGCGTTATGTGGGATCTTCCCGGACCGGGACACGAACCCGTGTCCCCTGCATCGGCAGGCGGACTCTCAACCACTGCGCCACCAGGGAAGCCCGGCCCCATAGTATTTTAAGCAGGAGAGTCACTCTTTCTTCTCGCCTTGCCCTTCTTCCCTGAAACATGTTATACAACCCTCAGGTGAGATGGGCTCTCCCTATACCTGGAGGAAAGGAGCAGCCTCATCTCTGAAGACAAAGGGTCATAAAGAAGAATCCTAACAAAGAGGCTTTGCTAAGTTTCTACATGTTGACTACACTCAACTCGTACTCCTTAGCCTATCATATTCCTCCATGACTGTCAAGTCTTCATCAAACCCAGTGTAAAACACTCAGGCCTGTTTCTTTGGGTCTTCATTTCTTTATGAAGGCTCCCATGTCACATAAGATGTATATTAAATAAATTTGTATCCTCTTCTTGTCAGTTTAATTTCCAGACCCAGCCAAACTTTTCATCCCTTATAACCCTATATTTGAGACATATCAAAACACCTGAGGTCTCATAAACATCCCAGGCTGCTTCATGCTTCTCTGCCTTTGTACATGACATGCCCTCTACATGGACTGTTTCCATGACCCATTCACCATCAAACCTCCGAAACTCCATCCGTCCGTGAAGTCTTCCTTGACTCTCTTACACCCACGGGGCTCTCAAGAGTATTTCATGCATCCCTCTGGGTACATCTGCCTCTCTGTGGTGTCACTGTTTGTGTGCACATCTCTGTCTACCTGTTTAGACAATGAAGGAACTGAGAGCAGAGATGTTCTATTCCTTTTCTATCTCTGAACAGTGCCTGGCACAACATAGGTACCCAATGCATGTTTACGGAGTAGAAGAATTAACCAATGAATTAAAACAGGTTTATTTTGTTGGTAAGCAGAAAAATCATTTTAAACTCTTGTTTTACAAGAGATTAATTTCATTCCTTTTCTTAATTTCAGTCACCTAATGGTTGAAATTCTACGTATTCAAATTAAGACTACATTCCATTCTCTTTCCTTTCCTTCTTTTCCCTTCCCTTCCTTTCCCTTCCCTTCTGTTCTCCTTCTGATACTCCTCGCAAGAATTTAGCTCCTCCTCTGGTTTTCCCCCATGAACTCCAACATTTTCCTTCAACATCTTCAAATCCTGTCTGGTGTTTGAGTTACGTGGGTACGTATTTGTCCTCCTGAGCGGAACGTGGGTTTCTATGGGGCAGGTCCTCAATCTTATTAATTTCAGGATTCTGGGCACCCAGTACCCAGGAGGAGTATATAGATGCTGGCTGAAATGACTTGAATCGGACAGATACTTTAAAAGGTAGTGTGGATCTTGGAAGATACAGGTATTTCTCTAACAGACATCCTTCTCTGGCTGAAAAAAACAAAAAACCCACCACAAACAACTGTTGTATGATGAAGAAGAAAAGGCAAAAATCTAAAAAAAGACAACCAAACAAAAACCAAAACTCTTCAAGTGCTGTCTCCTAAAACAAGGGCAGGTTTGTTACAAGTGCCCCTCACCCGAGCACCTCTGGCTGGAAAATTTCTGAAACCTTGTGAGTTTGAGGAGATGCCCTACTGCTTTTGAACGGCACTCTAAGGTTCCTAGTGAAGCACACCTCCAATGTGGGTAGACATTCCTAAGTAGGTTATTTGAGTTGGAGGCATCCAATGTTTACAGACCAACGCTTGCTCCAGCCCACAGACAATAAAAACAACCCAATTACGGTCTCCCTTTGGAAGGCTACTGAGGTTAAAATGATCACAGTACAAGTAAAGAAGGCTCCGTTTCCCTCTGTTTTTATTTTAAGGGTGTGACACGTTAGTAGCCTCCAGCAGATTTTGCTGTGTTTTAAAGCATGAGAAATAATCCCTGCTCTATTTTCAAGACCTTCTCTGCACTCCTCAGTTCCTCCAAAATGGTTCTGCAAATAGACACACCCATGCACTTGCCTTTGCCCTTCTCCCTACTCCTTGCCTTCTTTGTGTTTACACTTCCCCATGGGAGCCAAAACCAACACTAATTAGTGGTGAATTAAATCCTACCACTAGGACACTAGAGGATCAGTGTTTACCCAGGATTCCAAGGCATCCCTCGTCCCTTGTCCCAAGCTCAAAGACTCACAGTTAAATAGGCAGCCCTGAAAGGAATTCTGAGATCTGAATCTATTATGCAGTTTATTCCTAAAATTTTACCATCCCTATCGTAAAATCTTCTTTCATGCCCAGGTAGCCTGACATACCCAACTTGCCCTGACTGGAGCACACTTGCTCCTTGTCTCACTCAGGCTTCAAGACCCTGCTGAAGTATCACCTTCTTGGTGTTAGACCAGACAGAGTTCGCTGTTCCACCCTAATCACTCCCACTGAAATTCATTTCTTGATATTCTCAGATCTTATCCTGATGTTCTGTCTTGCTATCTCATATCCGATAACCTATCAGCTCATATTCTAATTATGTTTGGCCTTTCTAGACTGACCTCAGCTGCTTGTTTACCTTGTATCCTTAATAGTCCCCAGCATCTAGTCCTAGGATATGGTAGGCGCCAGAAAAATATTTGTTCTAAAATAAAGAATTAAAACAATATACGAAAGGTGAAGTAACATAAATCTATAAACCACAAACGAATAGCACCTTTGGAAGGACGACTGCAAGCAGTCATGCTTTTAGCTGGTGTTAGCATAGTCTTACTAGCATTTTATTCAATATGACAGAGAAGGTATACTAAAAGCTACTTTTATAAGCAATTACTATATACCAGACACTGTGCTTTTATATTATTGATTAGTCATTATGACAAACCCCGTAAGACAGATATTAAAATTCTCATTGCACTGATGAAATAACTAAAGTGTATAGAGGCTGAGGAATTTGTCCAAACTCAGAGAGCAAGTGAGTGTCAGGGCAGCATGGACGCCAGGCTCTCCTGACTCCACTGGCTGCCTCCATGTGGTCCACACTACAGCAGAACATAATGCTCAAAGGAACGAGCCGTTGCCCTGAGGTCCAAGCTTGGGCGTGAGTTACAGATAGCAGCAAGGGCAGACAGGAGAATCAGAAAGGAAGAGTCTTTAAAGTGCTTTGTTTCCTAATGAACCACTGGGCCTGATGAATATCAGTGACAGTAAATATAGAAATGGAAGTATCTTTTATTCACAACTACGTAATAGACTTGCCTTCCCCATTGCAAGTACCCGACCTGACTTGATGAAACTCTAGATAACCCTATGCTATTGGATGACAACCTACACAGAGAAAGATCAAAATGGTTCACTATGATTATTATTATTGCTAAACAAGTTCAAATGTCTCAATGGAAGTTATAAATAAATAAGAATACACAGCAAAAAAAAAAAAAAAGAATACACAGCAATACTTGCTGTATATGTATACACCAGAGAAGAAACAAGCTAGATCACAGCTCAGGCCATCTTGGAATAGAATACCTGTTGAAATTTAGCAGACTGCACAAAAAAGTGAAATTATAAGCCAATTTCGCTCCCTAACATAAATATAAAAAATGTAAAATATATAGTAGTAAATGAAATCTGGCAGTATATTTATAAAAGTATGACCAGCTAAAACTTCTCCCAAGAAGGTAAGCACGGCTTAACAATAGAAGATGTGTATATTTAATTTGACACGTGAATCAATTAAAGGAGAAAAATAAAAGAACAGCTCAGCAGGTGCAGAAAAAGCATTCGATAAAACTGTACACTCGAGCTATTTGCAAGGATTTGGTTCAAGATGGTGGAGTAGAATGACATGCACTCACTCCCTCTTGCAAGAGCACCAAAATCACAACTAACTGCCAAAAATCATTGACAGGCAGACACTGGAACTCACAAAAAAAGATACCCCACATCCAAAGACAAAGGAGAAGCCGCAATGAGATGTTAAGAGGGGCGCAATCACAATAAAGTCAAATCCTATAACTGCTGGGTAGGTGACTCACAAACTGGAGAACAATTATACCACAAAAGTCCACCCACTGGAGTGAAGGTTCTGAGCCCGTCAGGCTTCCAACCTGGGGGTCCGGCAATGGGAGGAGGAATTCCCAGAGAATCAGACTTTGAAGGCTAGTGGGATTTGATTGCAGGACTTCAACAAGATTGGGAGAAACAGAGACTCCACTCTTGCAGGGCACACACAAAGTACTGTGTGCATCGGGACCCAGGGGAAGGAGCAGTGACCCCATAGGAGACTAAACCAGACCTATTTGCTAGTGTTGGAGGGTCTCCTGCAGAGGCAGGGGGTGGCTGTGGGGACAAGAGGACAAGGACACTGGCAGCAGAAGTTCTGGGAAGTACTCCTTGGCGTAAGCCCTCCCTTTGCCCACCATCAGCCCCACCAAAGAGCCACTAGGCTCCAGTGCTGGGTTGCCTCAGGCCAAAAAACCAACAGGCAGGGAACTCAGCCCCACCCATCAGCAGACAAGCAGATTAAAGATTTACTGAGCTCTGCCCACCAGAGCAACACCCAGCTCTACCTACCACCAGTCCCTCCCATCAGGAAGCTTGCACAAAACTCTTAGAGAGCCTCATCCAACGGAGGGCAGACAGCAGAAGCAAGAAGAACTACAATCCTGCAGCCTGTGGAAAGAAAACCACATTCACAGAAAGACAGACAAAATGAAAAGGCAGAGGACTATGTACCAGATGAAGGAACAAGATAAAACCACAGAAAAACAACTAAATGAAGTGGAGATAGGCAACCTTCAAGAAAAAGAATTTAGAATAATGATGGTGAGGATGATCCAGGACCTCGGAAAAAGAATGGAGGCAAAGATCGAGAAGATGCAAGAAATGTTTCACAAAGACCTAGAAAAATGAAAGAACAGAGATGAACAGTACAATAACTGAAATGAAAAATACACTGGAAGGAATCAATAGCAGAATAACTGAGGCAGAAGAACGAATAAGTGACCTGGAAGACAAAATGGTGGAATTCACTGCTGCGGAACAGAATAAAGAAAAAAGAACGAAAAGAAATGAAGACAGCTTATGAGAACTCTGGGACAACATTAAATGCACCAACATTCGCATTATAGGCATCCCAGAAGGAGAAGACAGAGAGAAAGGACCCAAAAAAATATTTGAAGACATTATAGTCAAAAACTTCCCTAACATGGAAAAGGAAATAGCCACCCAAGTCCAGGAAGCACAGAGAGTCCCAGGCAGGATGAACCCAAGGAGAAACACACCGAGACACATAGTAATCAAACTGACAAAAATTAAAGACAAAGAAAAATCATTAAAAGCAGCAAGGGAAAAAAGACAAATAACGTACATAGGAACTCCCATAAGGTTAACAGCTGATTTCTCAGCAAAAACTCCACAAGCCAGAAGTGAGTGGCATGACATATTTAAAGTGATGAAAGGGAAGAACTTACAACCAAGATTACTCTCCCTGGCAAGGATCTCATTCAGATTTGACAGAGAAATCAAAAGCTTTACAGACAAGCAAAAGCTAAGAGAATTCAGGGCCACCAAACCAGCTCTACAACAAATGCTAAAGGAACTTCTCTAAGTGGGAAACACAAGAGAAGAAAAGGACCTACAAAAACAAACCCAAAACAATTAAGAAAATGGTAATAGGAGCATAATATTGATAATTACCTTAAATGTGAATGGATTTAATGCTACAACCAAAAGATATAGGCTTGCGGAATGGAAACAAAAACAAAGCCCATATATATGCTGTCTACAAGAGACCCACTTCAGACCTAGGGACACATACAAACTGAAAGTGAGGGGATGGAAAAAGATATTCCATGCAAATGGAAATCAAAAGATAGCTGGAGTAGCAATACTCATAACAGATAAAATAGACTTTAAAATAAAGACTATTACAAGAGACAAGGAAGGACACTACATAATGATCAAGGGATCAATCCAAGAAGAAGATAGAACAATTATAAATATATATGCAGCCAACATAGGAGCACCTCAATACATAAGGCAAATGCTAACAGCTATAAAAGAGGAAATTTCAGTAACACAATAATAGTGGGGGAGATTAACACCTCACTTACACCAGTGGACAGATCATCCAGACAGAAAATTAATAAGGAAACACAAGCTTTAAATGACACAATAGACCAGGTAGATTTAATTGATATTTATAGGACATTCCTTCCAAAAACAGCAGATTACACTTTCTTCTCAAGTGCACAAGGAACATTATCCAGGATAGATCAGATCTCAGGTCATAAATCAAGCTTCAGTAAATTTAAGAAAATTGAAATCATATCAAGCATCTTTTCTGACCACAACGCTATGAGATTAGATATAAATTACAGGGAAAACAATGTGAAGAACAAAAACACATGGAGGCTAAACAATACATTACTAAATAACCAAGAGATCACTGAAGAAATAAAAAAATATCTAGAGACAAATGACACGATGTGAAAACACGATCCAAAACCTATGGAATGCAGCAAAAGCAGTTCTAAGAGGGAAGTTTACAGCAATACAATCTTACCTCAAGAAACAAGAAACATCTCAAATAAACAATCTAACCATACACCTAAAGGAACTAGAGAAAGAAGAACAAACAAAACCCAAAGTTAACAGGTGGAAAGAAATCATAAAGATCAGAGCAGAAATAAATGAAATAGAAACAAAGAAAACAATAGCAAAGATCAATAAAACTAAAAGGTGGTTCTTTGAGAAGATAAACAAAATTGATAAACCTTTAGCCAGACTCATCAAGAAAAAGAGGGAGAGGATTCAAATCAATAAAATGAGAAATGAAAAAGGAGAAGTTACAACAGACGCTGCAGAAATACAAAGCATCCTAAGAGACTACTACAAGCAATTCTATGCCAATAAAATGGACAACCTGGAAGAAATGGACAAATTCTTAGAAGGGTATAACCTTCCAAGACTGAACCAGGAAGAAATAGAAAATATGAACAGACCAATCACAAGTAATAAAATTGAAACTGTGATTAAAAATCTTCCAACAAACAAAAGTCCAGGACCAGACGGCTTCACAGGTGAATTCTATCAAACATTTGGAGAAGAGCTAACACCCATCCTTCTCAAATTCTTCCAAAAAATTGCAGAGGAAGGAACACTCCCAACCTCATTCTATGAGGCCACCATCACCCTGATAGCAAAACCAGACAGAGATACTACAAAAAAAGAAAATTACAGATCAGTATCACTGAAGAATACAGATGCAAAAATCCTCAACAAATACTAGCAAACAGAATTCAGCAACACATTAAAAGGATCATGCACCATGATCAAGTGGGATTTACCCCAGGGATGCAAGGATTCTTTAATATACGCAAATCAATCAATGTGATACACCATATTAACAAATTGAAGAATAAAAACCATATGATCATCTCAATAGATGCAGAGAAAGCTTTTGACAAAATTCAACACCCATTTATGATAAAAACTCTCCAGAGAGTGGGCATAGAGGGAAATTACCACAATATAATAAAGGCCATATACGACAAACCCACAGCAAACATCATTCTCAATGGTGAAAAACTGAAACCATTTCCTCTAAGATCAGGAAAAGACAAGGATGTCCACTCTCGCCACTCTTATTCAACATAGTTTTGGAAGACCTAGCCACAGCAATCAGAGAAGAAAAAGAAATAAAAGGAATACACATTGGAAAAGAAGAAGTAAAACTGTCACTGTTTGCAGATGACATGATACTATACATAGAAAATCCTAAAGATGCCACCAGAAAACTACTAGAGCTAATCAATGAATTTGGTAAAGTTGCAGGATACAAAATTAATGCACAGAAATCTCTTGCATTCCTATACACTAACGATGAAAGATCAGAAAGATAAATTAAGGAAACAATCCCATTCACCATTGCAACGAAAAGAATAAAATACCTAGGAATAAACCTACCTAAGGAGGTAAAAGACCTGTACTCAGAAAACTATAAGACACTGATGAAAGAAATCAAAGATGACACAAACAGATGGAGAGATATAACATGTTCGTGGATTGGAAGAATCAATATTGTGAAAATGACTCTACTACCCAAAGCAATCTATAGATTCAATGCAATCCCTATCAAATTACCAATGGCATTTTTTACAGAACTAGAACAAAAAATCTTAAAATCTGTATGGAGACACAAAAGACCCCGAATAGCCAAAGCAATCTTGAGGGAAATAAACAGAGCTGGAGGAATCAGACTCCCTGATTTCAGACCATATTACAAAGCTACAGTAATCAAGACAATATGGTACTTGCACAAAAACAGAAATATAGATCAGTGGAACAGGATAGAAAGCCCAGAGATAAACCCATGCACCTATGGTCAACTAATCTATTACAAAGGAGGCAAGGATATACAATGGAGAAAAGACAGTCTCTTCAATAAGTGGTGCTGGGAAAACCAGACAGCTACATGTAATAGAATGAAATTAGAACATTCTCTAACACCATATACAAAATTAATTCAAAGTGGAATTAAGACCTAAATGTAAGACTGGACACTCTAAAACTCTTAGAGGAAAATATAGGGAGAACACTCTTTGACATAAATCACAGCAAGATCTTTTTTGACGCACCTCCTAAAGTAATGGAAATAAAAATAAACAAATGGGACCTAGTGAAACTAAAAGCTTTTGCACAACAAAGGAAACTGTAAACAAGATGAAAAGACAACCCTCAGAATGGGAGAAAATATTTGTAAACGAATCAACGGACAAAGGATTAATCTCCAAAATATATAAACAGCTCATGCAGCTCAATATTAAAAAAACAAACAACCCAATCAAAAATGGGCAGAAGACCTAAATAGACATTTCTCCTAAGAAGACATACAGATGGACAAGAGGCACATGAAAAGCTGCTCAACATCACTAATTATTAGAGAAATGCAAATCAAAACTACAGTGAGGTATCACCTCACGCCAGTTAGAATGGGCATCATCAGAAAATCTACAAACAACAAATGCTGGAGAGGCTGTGGAGAAATGGGAACCCACTTGCACTGTTGGTGGGAATGTAAATTGATACAGCCATTATGAGAACAGTATGGAGGTTCCTTAAAAAACTAAAAATAGAATTACCATATGACCCAGCAATCCCACTACTGGGCATATACCCAGCGAAAACTGTAATTCAAAAAGACACATGCAGACTTCCCTGGTGGTGCAGTGTTTAAAAATCCGCCTGCCAATGCAGGGGACACGGGTTCGAGCCGTGGTCTGGGAAGATCCCACATGCCACGGAGCAACTAAGCCCATGTGCCACAACTACTGAGCCTGTGCTCTAGAGCCTGTAAACCACAACTATTGAGCCCACGTGCCACAACTACTGAAACCCTCACGCCTAGAGCTTGTGCTCTGCAACAAGAGAAGCCACCACAATGAGAGGCCCACACACTGCAACGAAGAGTAGGCCCCTGCTCACTGCAACTAGAGAAAGCCTGTGCACAGCAACAAAGACCTAACACAGCCAAAAAAAAAAAAAAAGACACATGCACCCCAATGTTCACTGCAGCACTGTTTACAATAGCCAGGTCATGGAAGCCACCTAAATGCCCATCGACAGAGAAATGGATAAAGAAGATGTACTACCTATATACAATGGAATATTACTCAGCCATAAAAAGGAACAAAATCGGGTCATTTGTAGAGACATGGATGGACCTACAGACTGTCATACAGAGTGAAGTAAGTCAGAAAGATCGTATATTAACAAATATATGCGGAATCTAGATAAATGGTACAGATGAGTTTGCAAGGCAGAAATAGAGACACAGATGTAGAGAACAAACGTATGGACACTAAGGGAGATGTGGGAAGAAGGGTGGTGGTGGTGGGATAAACTGGGAGATTGGGATTGACATATATACATTTATATGTACAAAATAGGTAACTAATAAGAACTGCTGTATAAAAATCAATAATAAAATTAAATTTAAAAACCAAAATACTGTACACTCATTATTAATAAAAATGTTAGCAAACTAGGTATAGAGGGGAACTTACTCAACCAAGTTAAGTCTATCTGCCAAAACCTACAGCAGACATCTTTTTAAATGGTGAAATATTAGAAGCATTCTCTACAAAATCAGGAAGAAGACAAGGTTGCCTGCTAACACTGCTTCTATTCAATATTTATTGGAGCCTCTGGCCAATGAAAGAAGACAAGAACTAAATAGTGAAAAGAAACAAAACTGTTCTGATTTGCTGACAAAGAATTTTTTTTTTTTTTTTTTTTTTTTTGTGGTACTCGGGCCTCTCACTGTTGTGGCCACTCCCGTTGCGGAGCACAGGCTCCGGACGCGCAGGCTCAGCAGCCGTGGCTCATGGACCCAGCCGCTCCGCGGCATGTGGGATCTTTCCGGATCGGGGCACGAACCCGCGTCCCCTGCATCAACAGGCAGACTCTCAACCACTGCGCCACCAGGGAAGCCCGACAAAGAATTTTAAACATTGAAAATCTTAGAGACTTTACTCACAAACGATTAAAACTAATAAATAAGTTTAACAATGTTGCTGAAGACAAAATCAGTGCAAATTCAATAACATTTGTATTCACCAATAATAATCTGGCAATAATAAGAAAATATAACAATAATAAAACATATTCCATTCATATGAGTAGCAATAAAAATTCATGAGATACCTAAGGATAAATGCAACAAAGGAGATGAGAGAGACATAAATCATGAAAATTATGAAAGCTTATTGGAGAACAAAAAAGAATACATGGAAAAAACATACCATGTTTAATAAAAGAATACCTAAACTCAATATCATAAAGATGTAAACTCTTCCCTAAATGAATATACAAACTTAGTGAATTTCAATGGAAATCTCAATTGTTTTTTGTTTTTGTGTATGAGTATGCTTAAAACGGCATATTTCGTCGTGTATTCCATAACACATGGAAGAGGCTTGTTCCAGTTTCATGCTTTAGATTGGTACACCTGCTCTCAACTCCAAATTTCAGAACAGGAAACATCTTCATGCCTTCTGAAAGAGGTATGAGCAAAACTGTTAACATGAGTCATTTAGAACAGCCACAGAAGTGTAGGGTTTTAAGCAACTTTCCAAGAAGGCAATGAGTTGTCCTGGGCAAAAAACGGGGGAGGTACCTTTTTCAACACTTCCGTCAGTTAGCTCAATCAGGAAGTGCTCAGCAGATGATTCTATCTTCTGACAAGTGAAAAGTTGAGAAAATGAAAATCTTACCTGAGGAAGATTTCATAAAAATAAATGCGTTTTTAAGAATGGGGAAGAGAGGTTAGCAGAGAAGGTAGAGGTGAGAACTTCCAAGGAAGAAAAATTCCAAAATAATTATAAACCACATTAAGGGTGGTCAGAGGTGGAAGCCTGGAATGGGTCAGGAATAGGAGCTCTCGGTACCTTTAAGACATTAGTCCAGCATCACCATTTCAATAGGCAACTGAAATGTCAAAATCTATAACATGGTTACACCTTAAAATGTCAGTGTGACATTGTAATACTAATATATTCAGCTATTTGATAACATGATTTCCCAAGGGAAAATCTAAACAAAAACTAGTCGGGATGATTGAACATGCAAATTTTCTAGATTCTAAGTCTTTTGTTTCAAAAATAAAAGTGATAGGAAAATCATGTTGCAAAACCTAAGAGATGTCCTTTAGAAAGGAGGTCATAGTGAAACCGTGCAACTCAGATTGGGACTTGAACCCATGGTCTTTTTTTTTCTATTTTGGGTGTGTTGGGTCTTCGTTGCTGCGCGCGGGCTTTCTCTAGTTGTGACGAGCAGGGTCTACTCTTCGTTGCGGTGTGCAGGCTTCTCACCACCGTGGCTTCTCTTGTTGCAGAGCACGGTCTCTAGGAGTGCGGGCTTCAGTAGTTGTGGCTCACGGGCTCTAGAGCGCAGGCTCAGTAGTTGTGGCACACGGCTTAGTTGCTCCATGGCATGCGGGATCTTCCCGAACCAGAGATCGAACCTGTGTCCCCTGTATTGGTAGGCGGATTCTTAACCACTGTGCCACCAGGGAAATCCCTGAACCTATGGTCTTTTAATTGAGATTACACATCTGGTCTCAGGATTTAATGAAGCTCAGGTTCTTGATGTTGCAGAAAGAATTCAGTGAGAGACAAAGTGATAGGTAAGAAGTGGATTTGTTTAGAGAGAAACATACTCCACAGATGGAGTGTGGGCCACCTCAGAAGGCGAGAGGTGCCGAAATATGGGGTGGTTATTTTTTATGGGCTAGGTAATTTCATAGGCTAATAAGTGGAAGGATTATTCCAACTATTTCAGGGAAGGGGCGGGGATTTCCAGGAATTGGGCCACCACCCACTTTTTGGCCTGTTATGGTTAGCCTCAGAACTGTCATGGCACTGGTGGGTGTGTCATTAAATGCTAATGTATTACAATGAGTGTATAATGAGGCTCAAGGTCCACTGGAAGTCGAAGCTTCCACCATCTTGGACCTAGTTGGTTCTAACCAGTTTTTGTCATGTCTTATGGCTATGTCATTCTTTTAAAGGTTGTGCCCTGTCCCCTTCCCTCCTGTTTCAGTAGGAAACATGGGAGTGGGAGGGGTGGAGCTGATGATCAACCAGCCACAGACTGTGTCAAAACGGTTAGACCTATGAAGTGCTGTTAGACCACCACATGTAATCTTGGCTTGTTATTTATCTTATGGTTGTGGTCTATCTCCCTTATTAATAGCTACTGTTTAATGAGAGCCTACAATAAATAGCGAGTGCTCAGTAAGTAGGGTGAACACAGAATTTGTCACTCAAACCAAGACACTTTTGAGAGTAGAAGGGGGTGCTATTAATAATCACACTGGGACAACAGATGTAATCCAGAGCCTTCTCTGATGAACTGGGACACATGGTCACCCTATCAATCAGTGATGTTGTGGCAGTCACCGTAGGCTGGCTCACTCAACATCTTTATTAACTCTCCCTTCCTTGCCTTCTTCTGCTGTAGGGGCTGGAAAGCCCAGTTTCTCTTCCTCCCTCAGAGCTAGGGCTGTGGGATACTCCTCCAATAACAAGATGAAATATCCAGGTCAGCAGACTATTTTTAAGTGCCTGCCTACTTTAAGCCAGTGGGTACGAGGTCCTCCCCAAGAGCCACATAGGTACGATTAAATCATCAGCTAGTGGGGCAAGGTAGACACCTAAAACAGATAATTTAAATATAACGTTCAAAGCATTGGGCCAGACATATGTACAGGTAGGGTGGGCACCCAGAGAACACGTGGGGTATGGTCAATGTTCAGGGAAAACTTCCTGAATGAGATGAAACCTGAAAGAATTTGCCCCTGTGATTAAGCAAGTGCTAAGATAAGGAAATGTAGGTCAGGGAAACAGAAAGTGAAATGGGGGTTGTTGTGTTTTTTAATGGCCATTGAATGTGAGGCAATGTAAAGGGTAGGAAAATCTGTACCTCACTGTCTGCTACAAGAACTAGTGCTGTTGATTATGTCCAAAGGGTATTTGTCTAAACGAGAAGTTCAGAAAAGTTTAAAAGGTTTTTTAAAAAAACTTAATCATAATTAAATATGATCAGAGTGTATTTTATTAGCCAAGAATGGGAGTAATAGTCTGTATTTGCATCTTAGTCTCTGTTCTGATGGGCAACTTTCACCAATTAATCTAGCATTGAACAAAAAAGGTTTAAGTCACCAAATTTCAACTATCACTGAACATTCCATCAATGAGACAAACAGCTTTAAACCCAGAGTCTACTTACTTAGCACTGCTATATACTAACTTAGCACTGCTATATACTAACCTTTAAAGAAATGTTGCATCCTGTTTCCTATAGCTATTAACTATGTCACCTGTTTTATTGTTTTAAATCTTTTTTACTTTTCTCGGCAGACAGTAGTCACCAAACTACACAGACTAGTTCTCACATGGATGTGATGTGCTATACAGAGAGGGTGACTCTTAAGGAAGCCTGAGTTTAGGCAAGACAGAAGCATTCCTCCTCACCTTCTACATCACCTTCTATATATCTCCATCCAAAACCCACCACCCAGACCACAAGCCTCTGAAGAACTTCTCTGCTTCCCGAGAAGACAGTAATTCTCTAGCACGTGCAACATGACAGAACACAAACCCGCTAACATCAATTTGTCTCAGTGTTACATGGAGTGCTCTCAAGCGGCATGAATCTTCACTGGGGCTGCTCAAGGCTTAATTCCAGAACTCTGGAAACATTGCTAAGTCGACTGCTTCTGGCTACATAGGTCCTGTGTGAGTGAAGCAGACTGGTGACTGTCATGCACTGGGGAAGATCACGTCGGATCTCCCAGGAGATCAAAGCAGCCTCAGCTTTCAGGATGTGTCTGCACACAGAAGCCTTTTCACTGGCTTCCCAGCCTCACTTAATTGCTGAGGTTCCAAGGAAAAAATCAAAATATCAGATCCACATTCCATGTGGTCTCTGCCGTGCGGGTGGGGAGACCCACACCTCCATGCTTAATGGTCCCACTGAGTCCCACCCCACCACTTCCATTCTGGTTGTCACCCAGCCCTCCCTCTCCTCCTCCATCATCTTTTCATGTGAGTATCCCTTCATTTTGTTCTGATCCACACTTTTCAGATGCCATCTCCAGATTCTTCAGATGCCAGAATGCTTTCAATGTCTAGCGAAAGATTAAGACCTGTCTTAAAGGTAACTGAGTCTTCTCGAATTCATGACAGGAAGACCTCTTTACACCTGTTCCAAACCCAAAGGGTCCAGGAGGAAGAGCTGGCTTCCCAGTCAGTTAGTACTTATGAAGAACCTAATTTGCAAGGCTCTGTGTTAGGGCCAATACAGGAAGCAAATACACCACAGAAGAATATTGAACAGTCAAGCTTAGACTATAAAGACAAGTGGAAAAAGCAACATTAAAACTGTATGTACAATATGCCTTTTTTTTTTTTTTTCCAACTACCAAGAAACAACCCTTGGAATGTTAACCATGGCCATCTCTCTAGTTGGGATTATAGATGGTAGTAGAGACAGAATTAAAGATAATTATTTCTTTCATTTTAACATTTGTTTCTGTACTTCTGACAAGAATACTAGTGACATTGATATTTATTGTATGCCAGGCACCGTTCTAAGAGCTTTACATGAATCAACTCATTTAATTCTCGCAATTATCCTAGAAGGTAGGTACCATTATTATAGGCCCCCAAAATTGAGGTACAAAGAGGTAAAATAATGTGCCCGAGGTCACACTGTAGGTGAGTCACAGAGCCAGGATTCAAACTCAGCAAGCTATTCCAGAATTAGACTTAACCCCCACTTCTTTTTTTTTTTTTTTTGCGGTACGCGGGCCTCTCACCGTTGTGGCCTCCCCTGACACGGAGCACAGGCTCCGGAAGCGCAGGTCCAGCAGCCATGGCTCACAGGCCCAGCTGCTCCACGGCATGTGGGATCCTCCCGGGCCGGGGCACGAACCGGTGTCCCCTGCATCGGCAGGTGGACCCTCAACCACTGCGCCACCAGGGAAGTCCAACCCTTACTTCTTGCTGCCTCTGGAATATGTACTATTTTAGAATATATACTTTATGTATGAATATAATATGTCTTACAGTAAAGAACTATAATATTTCTTTATACTAAAGAAAAGAAGATTAAGAAATGAAAAGAAAAAGAAATATAAGACAAGGTAGCCAAGCAGAGAGAGGAGACAAGGTGAAAGAATAATGGTTTAGAAAGGAGTCAGGAGAAATGACTCCACACTTAACATCTCAGGATTGGTTTCCTCCACTGTAAAATGTGAAGGTGAACAAGTCTATATTCTAGAGAGATATTTTACTCTGCAGGTTACCAATAGTTGACATGAAAGGTCATGAAACCTGCACCATCATTTTAGGCTTGGCCTTCACGTCATTGATTAGTCTGTAGCAAATTTGCTGTCTTTGTGCTTAGATTAACATCTTCCAACCAATATGTACCGTAACGCAGATGCCCAAAGAGTACCAAAACTATTAGTAGAGCTAAGGATATGGTACTATATGAATGAGAGTAGAGATCGGTTTTTAAAAGACCAAAAGTGGTGAGAAAAGAGAAACTGGTCTGGCAGCATACATGATTCCAAAGGGCAGCACCCAATTTATTCAAAGCTAAAAATCCTGAGTTGATACAATTAACAATAATCAATACATGACAAGGAAAAGAAACCAATAAAATGGAATAATTTCCCAAGTATGCCTACATTAGTAATTCCCCATAATTGCAGGACATGAGTTTCCCGGCTCTACCAAGTATCTGAACATAATCCATAGAAAGTGAATCCATACTTACTGAAATTTCATAAAACAGTGAGAGAGTCCTACAAGGTTCCAAAGAGAAAAAACAGATTTCACGCCAAGAATCAAGCATCAGAATGGCAATGAACTTTCAGAAACACTGGAAGCTGGAAAACAATAAACCAATCTTTGGAAATTCGCAGGAATGAATAGCCAGTCTAGAATCCTAGACCTAGGCAAACCATCAATTAAGTGTGAGAGTGAAATAGACTTTTCCAGACATGCAAGGTCCCCCAAATTTACTTCCTGTACCCTTTCTTAAGAAGCTAGCAAAATGGATGCCCCATAAAATGAAAGCATAAACCAAGAAAGAAGAAAACAAGAGAACAGGGGGAACAGGGAATCAGCACAGAAGGAAGGTAAAGAGAAATCTTGGAATGCCAGTGGGTGTCAGGGCCATCAGAAAACTGGTTCAGACTGGAGAACTGAGGGGTCCATTTTGGAGGGCTGGAGTGGGTCCCAGAAAGAAGGCAATTGGCCGATGCATTTCATTGTGTGGAAAATACCCAGGAGAGGCATTTTAAAGAGCCTCTAGAAGAACTGGCGATAGGTTCTAAAAAGTAAACAAATGAAAAACTATTTTCCTCAAAATAGTTGTAGAGAAAAAGAAATACAACCATAGTTCGCGATTTGGCCCTGCAGTGAACAATAATCACACAGTCATAGCAATGCAAACACAATGTTGATTTAATTAACATTGCGATGCCACTTGTGAGAAGCACGATAGGGCAGGATTTTCCACGGAGAGGTGTGCAAGTCCTTGTCTCCTGCACTCTTCCTCCTCACTGTCCTAGCACAAGACATTAGCCCCTGAATCTTCCTCCCCATTCCCCTGTATAAAATCCAAATTACTCAAATAATGGCTACTAATCCGAAAGAGCCATTTCTCCCTTTTCTATCCTTGACCAACTATTTCTGAAGTTAGCAGAACTTTGGCTGCTCTGGCTAAAGTCCTAGGAAACATTTAGTCCTCCTTCCCTAAGCCTGATGCTCTATGGAGCTCTCCCCTGCCTGGTATTTGTAAATAAAGGGTTATACTAATGGTGCTCTGGCTGATTTTCTTCCACCAACTATGTTGCAGAAATGGAGGAAGGGGAAGTTGGACGGGTGGAGTAAGAGAGCTATATGTTCCCCTATAATAAGAGAAAGTACATAGATTCTGTCTAAAACTGGTAACTCAAGGACCAGTCACATAAGTGAATTATTTGGAAATGGGGAGGTATGTGATCAAACAGCCAAGAGCAGAGTCTCCCAAGGAGGGGGACTGTTGTTTTGTTAGAATCTTTTCACATGCTCTAATTCACAAAATTAGATGAATGCCTTACTTTGATAACAATTTAAGCGATTTTTAAAAGTGAAACCTGCAATTTAAAGTTTAATAATTGCAATTACATAATCAAGTGTGTCTACAAATTATCCCAACTAAATGATCCCAACAAGTGTAAATGTAGAAAGCTTTCTTAGTGGCTTAAGGATTGGGAAGAAGGAGGTCTAGCGAGCAGATGGGAAGGCTGCCTCAGCCCATACTACTGAGGAAGCGGTGACCCAGAGAGATTTTTGGTCCACCACTCAGGCCTCCCAGAGATCCTCTAAGTTGGAGGATTTTGCTAAATAGGATAGTGGGGGCTTTCTGGAAAAGCATCAGATTCTCTGTTCTCCATGGAAGATGAAGAGTAGAGTTCTTTTTAGCTTCCTATTCTCCAACTTGTTTTTCTTTTGTTTTTGTTTTTCTGTGCAACTCTCTTTACACTCAATTTTTTCTTTTTACTCCCTTTCCTTTAATCTGTGAGTTTTCTTCTCACTTAAGACTTTTTCCCTACTGTTTTATTTTTCTCATAATCTTAAATTCTTCCTGCCACTCTACCTTGTCTCTCTTCTCACCTAGATTTTCTCTAAGTCCTACCTGATACTCATGTTCATAGACATGCCAGGTGATTTTAGTTTTCATCTCTTAATTTTCCAAGTAGTTAGCTGAGATGACTTGAGTCTTTAGAACACAACTTGCCCATCCATAAAACTGGTTAATATTCCCCAGTATACTGTATGATAATGGTTGAGCTATTTTTGAAGTTCTTGAGAAAAAAGTAATTTAAGAACTGTGATCTGATTAATTCAAATTGTAGACTATTGTCTTCATAAGAAATCTGAATATTTTCTTCTTTTCTTGAAATTTATAACTTCAATTCTAGAGAACTTTTTCTAGAATGACCATAGGAAGTGACAACCATAGAACGAGACTAATTTTATAAACAGTTTGTCCTTTCAACAACTGAAAGAAAATCAGCCAATGAATTAAGGCTCTTTAGTCCCTAGAGAAATACTGTAATGAGATTCAAAGAATGCAGTTGGATTTTACATTATATTTTAATTTTTAAGTTTCTTAAAATGGAACTAGATACTTGGCTGAAAACATTAACCTACTAGGACAAATTCTTTTTTTTTTTTTTTAACTGTAAGTCTAGGGGCTTTCAAATTTCCCAGTCATATGCTATCAATATGTAAATTTAATTTATAGGATTCAATGCTCAGGAATTGTGAATGTGTAAAATATTATGGTCCTTTAAAGACATCAACACTTACTAATAAAAGTATTTGAATGGGACCATTGCTCCGCCCAAATTAAGCCTTTTTAACTGAAAACCTAAGGCCAAACCAAGAGCATAAAGGGCTCTATGGCCTATCTGTAGTTATTACTGGGAAATTGAGATTTCACACAAAACTGTCTTTATTTTAAATGCAGTGTTATTAGAAAAAAAGCACACACCTCAAACTAAATATCAATCCACATTTTTTTCCTAGCACAGAATGAGGCCTCTCTGAAGGTTTTTACAGGCTTACCACTTAACAGTGGTCAAGCCAAAAATAAACCTACCAGGACTTTACTAGGCAATTCAACAGCACACAAAACACCAGTCCGTGGAGAGCTGGACTTAGCTTTTTCCCTATTAGCCTCTTTCTGGGCCTCCCACTCACATTCCCCCCTCTTATAATTAGAAAGCTAATTAGGATTCCAAATTTAACGCTTAATGGGGAGAGAGATCTGGTCACAGGCCAGGATTCCTTTAGCATCAAACACTCTCCTCGGCCTCCGTCCTTAGTGCAGAGAGCTGTGGGAAGGGAGCTGGGCCAGCGGGACTGATTGGCTGGAGGGCAGTGTTTACTCTCAGTTGTCTGAGAGGGAAGATCTGTTTCACAAATTGCACACTCTGAAAAGGTAAAATTAAACAACAACGACATGCCTTGGGCTTTTAGTACTTTAAAGAAACAAGTATCTTACAGGCTCGATTATTATTACCATGGTAACATGAGGCGACGTGGGGAGATCTCCTCAAGAACAGTTCCTGGATCCAGCCAGGCAGCCTCTCAACAGTGCCGGGCGACTTCTTCAGTTACCATGGCAACCAAAATTAGAAGTGCTTTTGCAACACTAACAGAAACCATCTTTTGAAGCTCTTCTGTGAATCAAATTGAATACTGATGATGCAAACTTGAGTGATACATATTTTTCAAACATTAAAAACTCCTATCGCCATGAACAAATACTCGTTTTAGATTCCCCTTTGCAATCTTGACTTAACTTGGAATCGATTTTTCGGTCTGGTTTTGTTTGTTTCCCTTTTGGATTCCCGCGGCCTCGAGTGCAAAGGCGATTTGTTTAACTTCCAAACTTGTCTGAAATTGCACGGGTGAGAGCTTAGAATGTGGTTCCTTCGCTCTCGGTTTGAAACGGGGTGAGGAATGGGGTGGGGGAGGGTGGGTCTAACAGAGAGCCCTCTTGTCTAATAAAGTCGGGAGGACGAAAACGGGGAGGGGTTGAGGAGACAGGCCGGGAGGGACGGCGGAGGAGGGAGAGAGAGAAAGGAAGAAAAAAAGTGCAGAGGGCTGAACCTCCGCTACCCTTATTAGGGCTAGGAGCACCTTTATCTGTTGCCTGGACCTCTCCATCCGCTCCGGTATTGTGTGAGGCACACAAAGCTGATCGGAGACGGCATTTTAAAGACCCTGTTGCGATCCTCTCCGGGTCGCATCGCCCAATCCTCGAGCTCCTAATATTCCTGAAGGGACCTCAGGGAAGAGGAGACAGGTTCTTCCTTACTTGTACAGTCTTCCAAAAGGAGCGTTTTTCTTTAGGGCGCGTCGTGGCGTGGGTGGTGGTGGAGGGTTCCTTCCTCTGGGCCACAGCCGTTCACTGTCAGTTCCCTCCACTGCCCACTGCCAGCCGGGGTCACGCAGGTCCCCGGCCCTCGATACAAACTCTCGAGCTCTGGGCTTGCGCCCGGGAGCGCTGGTGGCGCGCAGCTGGTGTGCGCGGGGCGAGGCTCAGGGCGCGCCCCCAGACACGGGTGCCCGCACCAAGCCGGGACTCCGGGACACAGGCGCACACGCACCCCGGGCGCACGCCCCCGGGCACGGGCCCCATGCGCCGGCACACCCCGGTCTCCGCCTCCAACGCGCTTTCCTCCCAGGAGCGCTGGGCCTGGGAGGGGGAGCCCCTAAAAAGCACCTAACCTTCTCCTAACCCCAAGTCGCCCACCCCCGCCAGGAGTTGTGTCTTTCTTTCCCCTCGGGTCACGGGGAGGAGAGGCGTCCCTCCTCAGCACCCAGGTCGGCAGCCTGGCGGAGGAAGGGGCTGCCGGGTGGGGTGCTGGCTGCGAGCCCCGCAGCCCTCGCTTACCTTGGTGGCGAGCTCCTCTCGCGGAGTCGGCTGCGCGGCGCCCGGCCAGGCGCTCCCGGTGGTTGGCGCGGGCGCGGGCGGTGCGTGTGTGTCGGGGCGCCGCGGCCGCGCTGTAGGCTCCCGGAGCTGTCAGGGGTGGCCGACCTGACGGACGGCGGCCGCGGCAAACCCCGCCCACCGGCCCGGCCCGGGCTCCTCCGAGGGGACCCAGTCGCCCCGCAGCGTTTCCCGAAGGACCAATCCGGAGCGGGGGGCTGGCCCGGCGGAGGGGGGGAAGGGGAGGCCCGCGGGGTACCGGGACGCGGGCCTGGACTTCGTAGGTCGGTTTCTATGGCAGCCAGGCGGGAGGGGCTGGAGGGAGTGGGGCGCGCGGCGCGGGGACACCCGTCGCAGACACTCGAGGAGGGGGTTTGGCCCTGCCGCAGAGAGGACGCCTCCTAGAGCACGGATGCGAAGTGGCCACACAGCCGAAAGAGGGTTGACACAGCTCCCAACTCACGCTTCGTACTGAGCCGCTCCAGCCTCTGGATAAAAAAGGTTTCCGTGTCCTTGGGAGACAGCGACCCAGTAATCTTCCTAACAGAACGGGGTTTCCTAGCAAACCAGAGTGACGGCTCCTTCAGGTGAGTCTGGCAGGGTTTAGGCTCTGCAGAAATAAGCGCTAATGCCACCCTCAGCGTGGAGTCCTTGCATATATTAGGCCCTGTTCCTTTGGTGCCACTTAGGCAGTGGACCCCTAACTTCCTGTGTACTCCGCAGCTATGACTCTCTGGCTAATGATAGGTGCCAAATATTTTTCCAGTCTACAAACAAGGAGGGAATGCGATTCACCGAATACTGAAGCATAGAGTTGATTTATTGAAGTTCAAGTCCTTCATTTTACAGAGGAGGAAATCCAAGTCGGAGAGGTCAATTAACTTAACAAGGGCCACACAGCTAGTTAATGGCAGAGCCATGATTAGGAGCCCTAAGTCGCAGCTCAGTGAACACTCTTTCCTCCTCCTCCTGTTGCGGCATCCTCAATTCATGATTACCAGGGTGTATTTACAAAATCGAAAGAGCTGAGGAGAAAAATAACCTAAGTTTAAAACCCTTTTATGGTAGAAATTAGGGTATCCAAAGATTCCTTTTTTCACTCCTTGCCAGGAACTGTGACACTTTCACAAAGAGTAACCGATTAAATCCTCACAATAACCTTTTTAGTTAGGTGCTCTTATTACCATCCCTGTTTTGATAGATGAGGAAACTGAGGCCCAGAAACGTTATTTGACTTGCTCAAGGTCACACGAGTCTGCAGCTCTTCCTTACTACCCTCTGCTGCCTCTTTGTATGATGATTAAAGGGGCCAGAACAGGAAAGACAAGAAATAAAACCTTGGACAGCTCCACAGACTGACCATTGAGATTGGCAGGAAAACCAAGAGAACCTAGAATAATTGCTTCCTTGTTTTGTAAGAGTGGTCATCTACCTGTGTAGGATAAAGGTTCTCTGTGAGAAAAGTGTGACTTTAAAGGGAGGACTTCTCCTCAAAAGACAAAAGGACTTTTTTTAAAAGGAGTAATCTTAATACATGCCGTCAGTCTCTCTAAAACAATAAAATACAGGATAAATCATTGCATATTTTTAAAATATAAAATACTCCTTGAATCCTACAACATGACAATACACAGAGCAGGATTTCATAAAGAAACTGCCTAGATACCAAGAGCCTCAAACTCCCAACCTGACATGTACTCTGTCATAGGCCCTCCCACCATGTACGGACCCGTACAGCACCAGAGGGCGAAGCCGATGCTCGATTCTAGAGAATTAAGAGGTTACTGAAAACTTTAGGCTATCATAGAAAAGGAAAACTTAAAACTCAGCATCAGAAACCACTTCTCTTAAAGTCCATTGGCCAGACTCCATTCCAGGAGCCCCCTATACCCCAATTTCTCTTGCAGACATGCTGCTAGGGCCTGCTCCCTTTCAAATCATAAACCCTTCCTTCATGCCTTCCCTTCCCTTGGGAGTCCCGGGATACCCAGCCATACAGGGCTGACCTCATGGTTCAATTCCCTTCATTTGAAAAACGTGTTGTTTTTCTCCTAGAAAGGGCCATTCAACAATAGGTTGATTACAATGTAACAGTAATATATAGAGGTTAAAATGTCTTGTTTTGAATAGTATGGGGAAATATTTTCAACATGTTAAGTGAAAGCAAAAGTTGCAAAACAGAATGACAGAAATCTGTGATATATATAACTAGAAGGAACTACACCGGACATTGGAAATGTTTTTGGTTATGTGGCAGAATCTCAGGTGATTTAAACGATCTTAATACTTTCCAGTGTTGTTTGCATTTTCTACAATGGGTGTATATGTCAGAGAAAAATTTTAATGTCAGAAAAATATTATTTTCCAAAAGAATTGATGAAACTGTAAGACCTGTAAAGACAGTATAGACAGTTTCATGTTATTGCAGAGCTCATTAAAATTTAGTTTGCTAAACCCTGCTCCCTTGTGTTAGCGGAAAAGAAGTCAAAAACATTCTTAGGAACAACTGACTCTAATGCAGGAGGTCCTTGTTCTATACTTTGAGTAACATTGACAGTGGCTAAAAGTTTAGATTCTTGAGTCATAAAGCTACACCTTGACTCGTAGCTGTTACTTACTACTTATATGACACTCTGGTTTCAAGCACCTTCTAGTCTGTTTCCTCACCTGTAATCTGGGAGTTGTGAGAATTGAGACAACGTTTCTGGAAAACAGTAAACTAGGTTTTCTTAATCTGGAGTCCATGGGCTCAGGTGGTAGTCAGGAGGACCCCCCACTGACAATGTATCTGTCTACTCCTTTCATCACAGTCTCTAAGTAGCTGGGGCCCAAATGTCTAATAAATGCCTAATAAATGGTAGCTATTATTTTTATTTCAGGTTTTGAGGGACCTTTCCACCTTTAGTGCTGTTCTAGGGCATATAGGGACATTCTACTCTTATTTTCTGGTCATTAAGTTACCTGATACATAGCATCCCTGTTGAATGGGAACCTGGGCTATTCATGGGGTTTTCCTACCTCCACTCTCCTTCCTCTCTCCTGGTAGGCATATTTGACATATCTTGGGAGCCGACACAGAGCAAAAGTTTTCTAAGACTGCATATTGCTGTAGAGTTGAACCTGTAACTCAAAAGGTATATCCTGTTCCAGGAAAATTTGTTTTATTTATGCTGTTAAGGTTCTGTGTGCTACCCGAGTCTGAGACTTCATGTCTTACAGACACTTCAGAAACATTCTCAGACAATATCTCTTTGAATATGATCCCTGTCCCATGTTTATCTTCCTTTCAGGTTTTCCAGTTGAACATTATGTGTGTCAGACCCCCTCATTCTAGCTCATGCCTTTTTTCATATTTTCCAGATTTTTACCTTCTTTCAGATTCTGGGTAATTTCTTCAGCTCTGTCTTCTATTTCACAAATTCTCTCTGTGCTGTAATTAATCAGCTGTTTAATCTGCACACTGACTTTATAAGCCTTGACAATGCAAACATAATTAGCAAATCAAATTGAATCACTGACAATTAGTATTTATTAAAATCCCTTTTTCCTTAATTTTATAGGAACCTTTAAAGGACTAGTAGTAAAGAAACATTTATCTGAGGTTTATCCATGTATCCTGCTTCCCTTCTTATTTCTGTTATATTCGAGCAAAATTAAACCAAAAGAATTAAGACTAGCAGGGCAATTCTGTTTTTAAAAGTTCTCTCTCTCTTGTGCATATGTATATGGACAGATATTCATGTAATGTTAACAATAGTTATTTCTGATTAATGGGTCTTGGAGTAGTTTTTAACTTATTTTTCTAATATAGGTGAATCTTCTACTTGAGCAAGTATAAGTTAACAACAACAACAAAGTAGAAAAAAAGGTTGTAAATTTCAGCAGCTGAGTGAGCTGCCACTACTCCTTCTGCCGGTCAGCTTACATTCTATTGATATACTGCATACTTTAATTCACTTTAGACTTCCCTGCCTCATCATTTAGTCATTAATGTTCAATATTGAGCTTTCTTTCTAAAGGTAAAGTACAACAGAGAAAAGAGAGAGAGGTGGGAGGGAGGGGGGAGAGAAAAAACCCCTAATTGTGATCTTGAGATATTTTCATATAAAAAGTTTTCATTATAAAAGTAATTTTCATTAAAAAATTTGAGTTGCTGAGATTCCCTATAGTAGCAACTATACTCCAAAATTTTGACTATGTAGCCAAGTATAGCAATAAGTGTGATATTTTCTTATAATCAGCACTTGGGTATTATTTACAGTTGGACAGTGAACAGATGAAGGCTTTGGGCCCATTGATCCTGTAGTGAAATTATCTCATGAAAAGTTGTCAGAATCAAATAGTTACTTTTGTTTGATTTTTGTCTTTAGTTTTTCATAAGCACCATTTCAACTGGACTAGGGTTCTGAACCCCTATTATTCCCTCCATAGTGTTTCATAGCTGTATCTAATTGATAACTATTATTTCAGAGGACACAGTTACTGCTCTAATATGGGTGGTCTACCAAACTCCCAACCAGTTAATGATCTAGCTCTTCTTAGGTGAATTCATACATTGACATTTGCTCCTCAGCAGATAATTAGCTATTGTTTTGTCTCTAAAGTATATTTGAGTTACCCAGTGGAAGCAAAATTATTCAATTATTGTGATTTTCCAGTTTCTAATTTCTTATTCTCTAACATTTCATGTCTTTGTGGCATTTTCATTTCAGAAACATTATAAAGGCAATTCATTACTGAGAATACGTAGAACGCTCTTGAAACAAAAAAATCCAAGACTGTTGTCTTAGTCCAGTCCATTACGTGAATAGTAAACATGAACAACAAGTAACAAGATATTTTGAGTAGCACCTGACTACGCTACAAAAAAAGAAGAGGCCCTCAAAACAAGTTAGTGCCACTGGCTAGTCATTTGTGCTTCCTTTAAGTACTCTGTGTCAGCCATTCTCCAGGTGTGGTTCCAGGACTAAACCCAGTGTATTACCTGGGAAGGTTAGGAATGCAAATTCTTGGGTCCTTACCCAGACCAATCGAATTGTGCGTTTTAACAAAATGCTGATGCACGCTGTTGTTGCAGAACCATTGCCTAGATGGTGTGGTCTCAAGGCAAGGAGACTGGCAAGGAGCTACCAAAAGGCAATTTGCTCCATGTGTTTTGCCACCTTTTCCCATCTCCTGTTCCCCCACCCCAACCCCATCAAGGGCTGATGTAAATTACAAAAGGAAAATGGGTGTTTGACTTATGCTCTGTGCAATCCAATATCGTCAGCCACAAACAGATCTCATACAGAGGTAACTGTATTTTAGTGATCAAGGGTGTAGTCTGTGGAGTCTAACTCCCTGGTTTCAAATATTGGCTCCACTTTCACCAGCTATTTCTCATCTCCTCCTCTTAGTTTCCTCTATTTGTAAAATGATAGCTAATAATGTTAATTACCTCATGAGGTCGTTGAGATGATTAAATGTAAAGTGCTTGGCATATAATAAGTGATTCATAAATGACGCTATTGTTACAAGATTTTTCTCTCCTAGGCTGTATTTTGGTACAAATATCAAGGTGGGCATCACTTCAGTTGTATGTGTCATATTTAGTGTCGTATTAGGTTGTGGGAAAGTTGAGGAGAAAAAAATTATGAATTCACATGCTGCCTTCCTACGTACCATGTCAACAGAATTAATGAAGTAACATTTATAGAACATGTAGTAGTTTTAAGATATTCTGTAAATTCAGCATACATTTATGATAATGACAGCCTCTACATTTATGGTTTTAAAGCAATACACTTCTAGGCCTCCAAATATAATGGATCTCAGTAATTGGTGGTGATAGTTTTAATTCCTTCTGCTTCTCACTTGAATCCTTTATGACAAATTCTTTAAGAGCCATGGCACAGCTCAGCACATTACACATGAAAAACATTCAGCTTAGGTTTCTCTCTCCTGATATAACAAACACAGTGGTTAGTGTTAATAAATTCAAAGCTATTACGTTACCTCCAACAAAATCAGGCTAAACTTTTAAGAGGTCATTTACTTGTAATTTTACATGACAGTTATAAAACTGTTTCCATGTGAACACTTTAAAGACCATTTGTTTGGTCTTTAATTGTTCATTTGTTCGTTTAGAACAATCAACCCATGTTGAAGATGTGCATTAAAATCCACTTGATTTACTGGTTGACACTTTATCTACATCTAGGCCTCAGTCAATACTGTTTGCTTATTCAAAGTATAAAGTGGGTAATTAGAAGACTCTCATGGACTTCTTTAATCTTGAAATATTACTTCAAAACTGAATGTAGTTGGAGAAGCACTTACCTTTCCATGAAAATATTTCTACTTTCAATAGCAGGATGAGGATGGCAGCCTTTTTAAATGGTAAGACTGTAAGATCCTTCTGTTTTTGTACATATCCAAAAGATTTCTAGATTTTAAATGTATTGACATGAAGGTTCAGTTAGTTTTCCTTTGAATCTCAGATGATACATACAGTATAATAAAAAAGTATGTATTCAGTCTTTGTCCCTGGTTCCTGGCACTAAGCTCCTAGAACCCTGGCAATTTCCTGAGTTACGTCTTTTGTTATTCCTAACAAGCCCATACCTGAGTTTATGTAATGAGGTGACTTTAGGCTCTGGTCACCAGAGGAATCAACCATATGAATCAGAGGGCTAGAACTATCAGCCTCACCCCCAAGATCTCCAGGGAAGTAGGAGGGGCTGGAGAGAGTTCAATAATCAATGGCCAATAACTTAATCATGTCTAGGTAATGAAACTTAAGTAAACAATGTTAAAGGAGCATCTGGGTAAACACACCCATGTGCTGGGAGGGTGCAGCACCAGGACAGGACAGGGAAGTGCTGTACACTTCTCCCCCCACTTTGCCCTATGCATGTCCTTCCTCCCATCTGTTCCTGGTTTGTATCCTTTATAACAAAACCACACTCCTAAGTACAGTGCTTTCCTGAATTCTGGGTCATTCTAGCACATTATTGAACCTGGGAAGGGGTGGGAACACCTAATTTGTAGTTGGCCAGGCAGAAGTGTGGGTACCCTGGGGACTCTATTGTCGGCTGGTGTCTGAAGTGGGGGCAATCTTGTGGTACTTCTAATTTCTGGAATCTACATTAACTCTTGGTACTGTCAGAATTGAAGGAAACCCAGTTGGTGTCAGATAATCAAAGAACTGCTGTTGAACAGTGGAGTAGGGGAGATAGAAGAGGCTCTCCTATCGTTCTCCAGTGCTCTTGGGATTCCTATGATGACCAATGTCTGGCACTACTGCCCAGGTGTCACACTGTAGACCTAGCTAAAAACTCCAGTAGGAGTAAAGTGAGAGGAACAAAATACCCAGTTCAGTACAATATACATCATGGTTTTTAATAGCTGTTACTGTAAAATGCTTTATGAACTGCCAAGTCCTAGTCAACCTAAGGTTTACCACCAGTGGGTAGCTTTCTCTCTTCTGCAATCACATTTACTGGCATTTGGAGCACGCTGATACAGCCTTCACTTTTGGGAAAAGTAAAATGAACTATACCTGTCCCTCGAACCTGTTCTGAAAGGCCTTGCCAAATCTAAAAACTCAAATGATAATTTTAATGCTTTTCTGTGCCTTTGTCCCTGATCTCTACCTTGTGGTCAGGGCTCTAGAAAGATTATGTTTAAAAATAAACCTTGTTTCATACCTTGGCTTAAGGGCACAGCATGAGCTATTTTCAGCATTCAAAATTCACTAGATACTAACTAATAATTTATATACTTGAGACCACTGTTATGTCAGGAATGTAAACATTTCTTTAAACTACAACTAACTCAGGAACGTGGACATCTTAAGGCAAACTGAAAAATTCAATATGATATAATTCTATCATTAGTATTTTTTGACTTCAAAAAAAGAAAAATATATATATATATATATAAATAAAAATATAAGCTTTGTAGCAGATACCCAACTGCCAAAGAGAACAGACTTGGAAATGTTCATACACTTTGATCCTAAAATAAAAACCACCTTCTAATTCCTATTATCTTTAAATCCATGACTTCTCCAGTTGTGTGAAGCCATCCTCTTCAGTAATTTCATAAATGTGATACCATTTAACATCAGCATTACTAAAAGTCATGTTGAATTGATCTTTTAAATTTAACACACTAGTAAGTGGAGAAAGTATTTTTAAAATAGGCTGTACTAAAATCCCATTGGCTATTGTGCTCCACCATACAGAAGAGCAAATATCAACCTCTTCCTCCTTCCTTTCTTTTGAACTGATTTTTGGGGACTGGAGATGTGTACTGAGAATTTTATATCTCAATTCGTGTTATCAGTCATGTTAATACAGATGAGAAGACATCTCTGACCACGAACCAACTTCCACACTGGTAAGGTGAAAAAAGAGTCATGAACACATAATTTTAAAGTTTACTTTAAAAATGTAAATATCTCCCAATATTTAACAGGTAAAGAAAATAGCATATTGGTGTATGTGGTTGTTATATTTTATTTTCCAAGTAATACTGATTAAAAATATTTACACACCTACTTTTAAGTCCACAGTTTAGCACTCTTATTTGTATGGCTTTAAAAGTTATAGCACAAGATCTTTACATTAAGGATTGGGGAAAAAGATTCATTCAAAACAAAGCCTAATATATTATATACATGTTTTTTCTCTGTACTTTTAAATACATTAATTTTTAAGTGATGCTCATCTTTTTTTTCATCTGGTGGTAAAATACTAGTGCAACTTTTCATCAAAATAAAGTTTACCACAGATATAAGTGAATTTTCCCAATTGAAAATGGCCCTTCAGCCGCCACTGAATGAAATTTCTCAATCTAACTGAAGTGAAAAAGAACCGGTAGCTGTCACTGTAAGGAAAATACCGAGTGCTATAGCATGACCTACATTGCTCCTTGCAACACAAACTCTGAAAGACCCAGAGGCGCTTTACAGAAGTTTAGTTGAATTTGAAAAGGCACATGGGTGTGGTTGGTTTTTAAACATTCTAGAAATTTGCCGCCACCACCACCGTTTCTGTTGCAGAGATGACATCTGTGACTGTCAGGGTAGACAAGAGTGTTGTTCAAGCTAAAGAAAGCCAGAAGCCAAAATTTAACTGCACAGTAACAATGCACTTTTCTTCATGCAGCCTTGTGTTTCCTATATATTCAAATATTCTAACATGCATTAGAATACATAAACTTGTATTCTAATGATTTTATGTTTGATTTTACAATATGGGGGGAAAAAAACTTGAGGAAGGACATGACTGGGCAAAGAGAGAAGGGAGAACCCTTACCACAATGAAAATAGATACATTCGTACCCAACTATATAATAAGAATATAATCCATTTCAGTTTTCCAGAAATATACTTCTCAAAGCTTCCCATTCACTTATGGGAAAGATCCCTCCTCTGTGGCATCAAGTGGGGGAAAATCAGTTTGTTTCAATAGAAACAGTTCAACACAACAGGAAAGAGCTTAACTTTGGTCCACATGTCTGTTAGCTTAAGGACAGTCACACTGCCCATCATCAGTTCAAAAACTCAACACATAAATTTAAAAATATATTCATTTGTTATTTCATTCTAAAACTGGCATAGGTGTTCTGTTCTCATTTTCTGACTTTTCAACTTGGGAATCCACTGTTGATTTGGTCTCTAAACCCTCAGCATCTTCGTGATCTTCTCTGGCCGCCTCAGCAGCATCTGCTTGGGTAGGCTCTCTCTCCTCTTGGTTCATGATTTCAGGGGTCACTTGATCCAAGTCTGCTTCTAGAAGCTCAGTTTGTACTTCCATTGGCATCTGATTTACCCGTTCAACGTGCAGCTCCTCTACATGTACTTCGGTACCTTCTTCAGTCTGAATTCGACCCACTTCTAGATAACTTACCTGGACCTGTTCTGGAAGCTCGTTCATATGTGAATCGTGCACTTGGCTGTCCTGGAGCAGATCTGGGTGGACCTGTTCCACAGTCACTTGTGCCGAATCCACTTGAACCTGAAGCAATGGTAACACGTGCACCTTCCCAACTTGTTCTATAATAGTCATTGATGTCACAGGTTCAGTTTGCACACGTGTTTCTACTGAAAGAACTTCTTCAGTTACTAGACGCTCTGAAATATTATGAGCATCACTGAGATGCCTCCTTAATTCATTTCCTTGCATAAACCACAAGTCACACAAAGTACAATGGTTGGGTTTATCTCCAGTGTGTATTACCAAGTGATCTTTGAACTGGTCCCAGCTGTTAAACACACTATTACAGACCTGAAATAACCAAACATTTGGTGTTAACATTTATATTCAAACTGAAGGAAATATGGATGCATTTATTCTCTATAAGAAAAAAGTTGAAGATTTTTCTGAAAATGTTATAAATATGACATGTGTAACATAGTCTAAGGGAATTTCATAATTCTTTTGTTTATTTGATCTTTTACCTGATTAGCTAACAACTTAAATCCTTTTGGGGAAACATTTTAATATTGCCTATATTAAAGGACTATAAAGTAACACTATTATAATTTCTTCCGTGATATCAACATTAAGAACAATTTCACCATGTGGGATAAATACACACTAATCATGGAAGAGCCGCCAATTATAGCTGGTCTGCCTCCTCCACCCCACTCCTGAATTCTAATGATTGTTCTATGGTTAAGAATAACCATAGTTTCAGACTATGTTACTTAGGACATAGTTTTATTGACATTGGTATCATCTAGGGTTGGATAAAAACAACAACTACTACTATTACTATTCCCCCTTATGAAAGCAGGACAATGATGTTCTTTACTCTCATTTCTTTCTGAAGTTGTCAGCTCTATACCTTTGCTCTAGTCCGTCACCCTTCACCTCTAATGATTTCAAACGCAGACTCCTTTGCTAAGGACGGAATACACCCACACATACCTGACATTCATAAAGCTTCTTTCTTCCCTTTTTTGCCCCCACTCCAGTTTGGCATGCAGTCAGGTGACATTTGAGGGTGCTATTTCTAGCAAATCGTTCATGACAATTTGGACATTCAAAAGGTTTTTCACCTGTTAGAATAGAAAAAAAATCATATTGACAAATTAAGAAAAACAGAAAATGCAAAAAGTTTTTTCTTTTTGGTTAATTCTAATAGCACCTTCTTGAAAGAAGGATCAGAACTTATAACTCAGATGTTTCCACCACATCCGAAAGACTATTCTAAGAGGTGGAAATAGTAAGTTTTTAATGATTCTTGTGATTATATCTGTGCTCTGGCAAAGAAATAAAATTTGGATCTGAATATTGTTCCATGTTTTTGCATTTCTTAAAAAATTGTATATTTTCCCTTAGATAAAAATCAAGGTCAATTTCCTTTTTGGGGACATGCACCCCTCTCCATTCCACAAGCATTTTTTGAGCAATTATTGTGTTGCCAGGCCACATGCCAGGTAATGAAGATAAACTGTCCTTGTTTTTAAAAACTTCATATCATAGGCCAGAGTATTTCAGGAAGGTAAAATACATGAACATAAACAAATGCAATGCACCACAGAAGGCCTGTTACAGAGAAGAGGGCAATGGGAAATGGGACTGCAGCAGTACAGAGGAGGAGAGTGATGAATTCTGCCTGGAATGGAATGAGCGAAGGACAGGAAAGAAGTAGGTTATTCTAGGCAGAGGCACAGAAGTGTAAAACAGCATGGCAGGTGAGGGGTAAGGAGGGAGGTGTCATACTGACTCCCAGATCTCTGGCTTAGAATACCAACCAGAATAAAGAACAGAGGAGTCCCAGTAGGTTTGGAGTGGGATGTGCTAGGGAAGATTATAAATTCATTTTTGAGTCAGTGAGTCTGAGGTACTCAAAGCAAAGTGGAAAATCTGGTAGACAGTTACATAGACAAATCTGGAGCTAAACAGAGGGTGGACTGACATACAGATACAGAATCCAATAAAACATCCAGTTAAAACAGCAGGTAGATGAAGCAAGCAAAGAAAACAAAAAGAATAGCCAAAAGTAGAAGGAAAGAACACTGAGGAAAATTAAGAAAGAAATTTCAGGAAGATGAGGTAATAAACAGCGTCTAAGTGAACAGAAAGATCAGGTAGGATAACAACAGGGGATTGGAATAACTCTAGCAAGAACACTGTGAGTGGTATGGTGGAATCAGAAGCCACACTACAGTGGGATAAGGGAGCATGAGTGAGGCAAGTTAATGGAAACTGTCAGTACAGAAATTCTTTCAAGAAGGCTTGGAAGTAAAGAGGAGACATGGCTAGAGAGGGACATGTCAATAAGAGGTTCTCTAAGCCAGAAGAGAGTCATTACTTATTTGCTGAAGGAGAAGGAGAGAGTAGTAGGAATGACAGATGAAACATGGTCTTGGAGGAGACATCAAGGTGTGGGATTCAGGATTGGCCTTGAAGAAAAGGGAAATATCTTTCTCTGTAATAAAACAGAAGGAGACAACGAGGAACCACATAGTTTACAACACAGCTAGGTTGGGGGTAGGAAGTCAGACAAACATGTCATCTGCTGGGGTGGGGTGTGGGCAGAGGTCTTGAGTGCTGCACTGAAGGTCTAGAATGCCAATTAGGAAAGGAAAGATATAAATCAGACACCAAAACGCCTAACTTAAGGTCTGATAAGAATTTTTTCCAGCAGTGCTCAGCAGGGAGCAGAAGTAAATGACTGCAATAATTAGTTCCAGGATGTAGGGTTCAAAAGCCAAAGGGAGCTGGGCCTCGGTCCTCCACCCGCACCTGCTGGAGCCTGTTCGCGTTGACTGACCAGAGTCCGCGAATTCAACGCTCCGAGCCCGTTCGGACGGCCCCGACCCCCAGCTTTCTGTCCTTTGAAGGCACTAAGAATAATGTCCCTGCGTCAGTTTTTTACTAGAGCCAATCACCTGTCATGCCTGGAACAGGGATCGTACCCAGATTGCCCTTAGCCCCAAAAACCACGAAGTCCACATCTATGAGAAGAACGGGAGCCAGTGGGCGAAAGCTCATGAACTCAAGGAGCACAGCAGACACATCACAGGTACAGACTGGGCTCCCAAGAGTGACGGCGTCGTCACTTGTGGGGCTGACTGCAATGCCTACGTGTGGAGTCAGAAAGATGGTGTCTGGAAGCCGACCCTGGTGATCCTGAGAATTAACCGTGCAGCCACTTTTGTCAAGTGGTCCCCGCTACAGAACAAATTTGCTGTGGGCAGCGGAGCACGACTCATTTCTGTTACTTTGAGTCCGAAAATGACCGGTGGGTAAGCAAGCACATTTAAAAACCCATTCGCTCCACGGTCCTCAGCTTGGATTGGCATCCCAACAACGTCTTGCTGGCAGCAGGATCCTGTGATTTCAAAGGCAGAGTGTTTTTTGCCTACATTAAAGAAGTGGATGAGAAGCCAGCCAGTACGCCCTGGGGCAGCAAGATGCCTTTTGGTCAGCTGATGTCAGAGTTTGGTGGCAGTGGCACTGGCGGCTGGGTGCACGGGGTCAGCTTCTCTGCCAGCGGGAGCCGCCTGGCCTGGGTCAGCCACGACAGCACCGTGTCCGTTGCCGATGCCTCAAAAAGTGTGCAGGTCTCAACTCTGAAGACAGAGTTCCTGCCCCTCCTGAGTGTGCGCTTCGTCTCGGAAAACAGCGTCGTGGCCGCCGGCCGTGACTGCTGCCCCATGCTCTTTAGCTGCGCCGACCGCGGCTGCTTGACCTTCGTCTCCAAGCTAGACATCCCGAAACAGAGCATCCAACGCAACATGTCGGCCATGGAGCGCTTCCGCAACATAGGCAGGCGGGCCACGACCGAGGACCGCAACACGGCCCTGGAGACGCTGCACCAGAACAGCATCACTCAAGTGTCTATTTATGAGGTGGACAAGCAAGATTGTCGCAAATTTTGCACTACTGGCATCGATGGAGCCATGACCATTTGGGATTTCAAGACCTTAGAGTCTTCTATCCAGGGCCTTCGGATAATGTGAAGCTGAGCGAGCCTCCCAGATCCAGCATGAGGACGGACACGCTGCGCCGGGCAGCTGCGCCATTTGCATCATGGGTAGGAGAGCCGGCCGCCAGGAAACACTGAAGACACATATGGCGCAAACCTTGTTGTGTGTTTTGTTTGAGGATAATTGGTGAAAGCGTTGGTTTTTTAAAAGCAGCAGTGATTTGGGTTTTGTTTTGCTATTTCATTCCATTTTTTTTTTTTTTTTTTTGCGGTAGGCGGGCCTCTCACTGTTGTGGCCTCTCCCGTTGCGGAGCACAGGCTCCGGACACGCAGGCTCAGCAGCCATGGCTCACGGGCCCAGCCACTCCGTGGCATGTGGGATTTTCCCGGACCGGGGCACGAACCCATGTCCCCTGCATCGGCAGGCGGACTCTCAACCACTGCGCCACCAGGGAAGCCCTCATTCCATTCTTGACCAAAGCTTCTCTTTAAGTAGTTTATTATGGAAAATTGTCACACTAACTTAAAGGAAGGGGGGGGAGGTATGTAAATTGTCCGCTAAAAAATTAAATAAAAATACTGAATGTGGGGGGGGGGGGGAAGCCAAAGGGAATATGCTTAGAGTACAAGAAAAAGTGACTCAAGATATATACAATGAGGACAAGATAACGTCAGAAACGGGGCAATAAACTAGGTAGAAAGGGGTATGGAAAGACAGGAAGGCTAAATGAGGTAGACTCCCACAGTCAAAGTAAGGAAAGCAGTGAGAATTCAAGAGACAAGATGATGCTTGTAGAGAACAGGACTAAGATTTCAGAGGTGGAACCTCAGTGATGATCTGGTCCTAGACATGACCCTCATACTCACGTGGAACAGACACAGTCAAGTAACTCTGAGCTGTGTTTTATCCCTGACAAAACAATTATAGCTTATTTTTTATATAATTTTCATGAGATGAAAAAATTAATTTGAGAGAGAAGACCTAATCACCTAGAATTATTGTTGGTATAGAAACTCCTTTACAACTCCCCAAATGTTGGGAGATACTGCTAACTAGAATAGTTTTAATAGTGTATAATTTTTTACTATAAATGAAGCCTACAGATGAAAACTGTCATAACCTCTTTAAAGGGCAATTTGATAATATTTGCCAAGATTTACAATGCACATATTCTGTGACTTGGCAATTCTGCTGTCAAAAATTAAGTTATTTGAACATGTACACAAAGATTATGTACAGGTGTGTTTATTGCAGCACAGTGTGTAATAGTAAAAGACTAGCAACAACCTAAAAGTGTATCCACAGGAGTAAGTAAATTATGGCATACCCAAACACTGAAATACCATGCAGCCACAGTGAAAAAAATTAAGTAGATTCATGAATGTTTCACACATTAAAAAGAGTTCAAGATAAATTAAATGGCGTAACACTGTATTGCATGCTCCTGTTTGTTTGTTTCAAAACTTGTGTGTGTGTCTGTTTATGGTTACTTGAAAATGCAAAGAATATATCTGGAAGGACAAATAAGGAAACGATGTCAGTAACTGCTTCTGGGGATATCTATTTAAGTAGGAAAGAGATTCACTTTTCAGTGCACATCTTTTGAGCTTCTGCTATTTAAAAATTTAGTTTAATAAGCCCAATAAAATCTAGGAATTGTAAGAGATTGATTATACTTTAGATGTGTAGAAAGTACAGTCTTCCAAGTGCTTTTATCATTTTCTCTTATTTGTCACAACCCTGTAAAGTAGGCATCATTATTCTTATTTACACAGACAAGGAAAGAGGCCCAAAGATAAAGTTCATCAAGCTGACAGATGTCAGAACTGGAGCCTGGGAATTCCCTGGCGGTCCAGTGGTTAGGACTTGGCAATTTCACTGCCAGGGCCAGGGTTCAATCCCTGGTCAGGGAACTAAGATCCCGCGAGCTGCGCAGTGTGGCCAAAAAAAAAAACCAAAAAACAAAAAATAAAAAAAACCTGGAGCCTCAATCTAATTATGGTTTCCGGACCCAGATTTTTTCCTACAATTCCACACTACCTCTCTGGGCAACTAGGGAACAATTACTTGAAAACATGGTTACAGGTCATCTTTGGATTCTTTCACATGCGATGTTCCACAGGCATATCTGTCAATATATCTGGCTCTCTCCCCCCACCCACAAATCTTACCCTTCTATATTTTTCTTTCTAAATTAATAAACTTCCAATCATGTAGCCACCCAAATCAGAAAGCTGGGAGTCACCTTCTCTTTTACCCCTACATCTCACCAATCACCAAACCCTGTTGATTCTGCCTACTTAATGTTGTATCTCCAACCCTTTTTCACTATTACCGCCTTTATTCAATCCCCCATTCTTGTTTAGATTACTCCAACAGCCTTCGAATTAGACGCAGTAGGCTTCACCCACTCCAATCTATCCTGCCAGTTCTCTCTCTCTAAAGCATAAATTTAATCAGAAAACTCCCTGGCTTAAATTTCTTTAAAGTGACCCAGAGTCTTTCAAGATAAAAATCCAAACTCATTTACAGCACTTAAATGAAAATAACTACATGATCTTAGCCTCATCTCCCATCACTTTCTCTCTCGTCCTTGAACCACTGGGAGATCGTCCATGATGCCTAAGTGCACGCCACATGGTCAGCCCTCCAAACTCTTTAGCTGCATCTCCTGGCATTCGGACCCAATCCTCCAGTCATAACAACCTGCTAGCAAGTACTCCAAATGAGTGACTTATCTCTCCTCTATGTCTGTGTACACTTAATTTCTTTTGTCTGGAATGTTTATCTCCTGGCTAACTCCTTTTCCTTTGGGAGTCATAGGGTAAACCCTCTAGGAAGCCATCCTTGTCTCTTTCATCATAAACAGCACAAGCAGGCATTCCCATAAGACTCTGTGCTTACCTCTATCAGCACTTAGCTGATTGTGCCTGCTTGTCTCCCCTAACGTAACTTTGAACTCCTTGAAGGCAGGGACTCTAAAATTTATCTCCATGACCTAGCAGGCTGGCATTATCATCACTATTTTCCAAATGGAAACAAAGTAATTCAGGACAAGTAACAGCCAAAATTTTGCAAATCAAGCGTGGATTACTGTGCATGCTTTAAGAACATACAAGAAACCAAAGCACTAAACTAATGAAAGTATACAAAATATGAAATTGAGGGGGGTATATTATGTATATGTTGAGAGTAGGAAACAGGAACGGGACCATTTATCTTTACACTTAGTTTGTTATAAGTGAAAAATGATCCACCCTTTATTAACACAAACACAATTAAAAACTGTTTACTGGGGGCTTCCCTGGTGGCGCAGTGGTTGAGAATCTGCCTGCCAATGCAGGGGACAAGGGTTCGAGCCCTGGTCTGGGAAGATCCCACATGCCGCAGAGCAACTGGGCCCGTGAGCCATAACTACTGAGCCTGCGTGTCTGGAGGCTGTGCTCCGCAACAAGAGAGGCCGTGATAGTGAGAGGCCTGCGCACCGTGATGAAGAGTGGCCCCCGCTCGCCAACTAGAGAAAGCCCTCGCACAGAAACGAAGACCCAACACAGCCAAAAATAAATAAATTTATAAAAAAAAAACCTGTTTACTTATGTTCCTCTTGAATTTACTAAATCACTGATCACATATGCTGTCTTGTGACTAATTACTAGTACAATAATTGATCGAGGTTAAAAAAGACAATAAAAGTTCAGTTTGCTTTACATACTAAACTGTTCCTTCAAAGGGCATCTGGTTCTGTAATTTGTAACAACTACTTAACTAAGTTACTTAAGTTATCTCACATCATTTTGAAGGGAAACACAGACATAAAACATAATGTGGGGCTTCCCTGGTGGCACAGTGGTTAAAAATCCGCCTGCCAATGCAGGGGACACGGGTTCAAGTCCTGGTCCAGGAAGATGCCACATGCCGTGGAGCAACTAAGCCCGTGCACCACAACTACTGAGCCTGCGCTCTAGAGCCTGTAAGTCACAACTACTGAGCCCGTGTGCTGCAACTACTGAAGCCCGTGCGCCTAGAGTCCCTGCTCTGCAACAAGAGAAGCCACCGCAATGAGAAGCCTGCGCACCACAACGAAGAGTAGCCCCCGCTCGCCACAACTAGAGAAAGCCCGTGTGCAGCAACGAAGACCCAACGCAGCCAAAAATGGATAAAATAAATAAATTTAAAAAAAAACCCATAATGTGATTTAGCTCTATACTTTTCTGCTCAATCCAAGATACAATGTGCAGGGCTTGGAAAGCATATTTAAAAACTTCCAAAATGGTTTGCGTTGTCCTATTTTCAAACAGGTAAGTCACTAGGTAATGTTTTGGGTAAAAGAGACAATTGTTTCTACTTTCACACTGATAGGAAATAATATAGAAGTGATTATCTGTTGGGGTACTGGAAACTCCTATCAAAGTGTGCTAGTCACCAAGTAACATTTATTTACTAAGTTGTGCTGCAGGTACACCAATGCTTTTGCAAAACTAATCCACAGTTACCACAAACATGTTCATCAGAAGACCATTAACATAGGTGCTTATTTGTTTTTTAAGGACTAAAAACTATACCTTTAGGCAGTTTCCAAATATACCACAGGTCTTTACATATAATGTTTGTAAAACCAGAAAGCATTTTCCCCAAAGATTTCATGAATGCCTATTAGTTACCCCAAATTAGTTACCTTAAAGCCTTCTAAATTCATAGTGAGCCTTTAAGTAAATTAGGAGATTCCCTTGCTGTTCACTTATTTATCCAGTTCTTGAGTATTACTAACAAGGGTTTGAATAGTGAGGGATCCCACACTATTTGAATCTATGTTTTCTCAGTTTCAAGCAGTATGTAGCAAGCAACTCTGGACAGCAAGGGATCTACGAAAAAATTTCATCCAAAGTTCTCCAAACTCTAGCATCAAAGAGAAAGATTCTGAATAGTGTGGGATAACTATATTGTATTCACTGTATTAATAGTCTCAACAGCCTTAACCATCTCACAGAGTAAGAACTTGGGAACAAATGTCCAGAAGTCTGACACTTAGCACTCTGCAGCAAGTGCTTTCCCCACACCTTTGTCACAGGGGGTTTAGGGACTCCCCAAGATTCCAAGTCATTCGTGGTGGTAACTCCTGTGTATGGCACAGAAGACCTAGCAGAGAAAGCCTGGGGTGTGGGACCAAGGACAGGGACTCTGACAGGGAGAAAAATAGGCTCAGGGATGGATGCAGAACTAGAAGGGCCAGAGGTTCTAAGGCAGACTCCCTGGACATCTCCCTCACGTCTGGGATGGCTCTTAGGAGAGTACAGAGACCTTACACTTTTCATCTCCCTGGCTGTGCACCAGTCCTGACATGTTTGCCCTTGGAGAGATGAAGGAGATGGACAAATACTGCCTTCCTATCTGCCAGGTCAAAACAGATAACGAAATGTATGCAAAGGTATAAACATATTTGGGATTGTTTGCAAATGTACCCATCTATGTAATCTGTTAACATAAGGCAGGGAAAGTAAAAACAGTTAACAGTGAAGTTTCACTGTAATTAAAATCTCATAATCTATAACCGTTAATAAAGAATCACAACCGTTTTATGTATTTTTTTTTAAATTATAAAAATTGCCAAGATGTAAGAATGAAAATTACTTTCAAAGTTAGTACTGATTTTGCTTTGAAAGCGTAAATATTTCAACGAATATTATAAAAACACTGTGTGCTCAGCCGGCACATTAGGGAACACAGGAAGTGGTTCCTGTGGTGCTAATTAAAATAAGAAAAAAGGATTTAGACACTTAGCTTCAAGTGAATGTGGAAAATCTATACTTTTAACATAAAGTATTTGCTAATTACCTGTATGCTTTCGAAGATGCTCTTTAAAATGTCCAAAGTGGTCAAACTGTTTCTCACAGTACTGACATATGTGAATTTTTTTCCCAGTTCTTTGCTTCTTACTGACTCCACCTTCTTCAAGGTGGTAACAATTGAGGTGCTGTTTCCATGCGCTCTCCCGAAGATACCTTTTATTGCATATTTCACACTTGAAACTCTCAGTGGAGTGTGATTTCATGTGTTCCTTAAAATGGTAAAACAATTTAAATGAACGGTTACATTTCTCACAATGGAACAAGTCCTTCACATGTGACAGCTGAAGTTCCACAATTTCAATACCTTCTACCTGTTTGCTTGTGGGGTCAGAGGCACAGCCATCTTCATCTTTAATCTGCCCTTTTCTATCACCTTGACGGTACTTGCTGGTGATATCTGCCAATAATGCCAGAGCGGAATCATCAGAGGAACCTGTGCTCTGAATATACTTTATGGACTGCCTGGCAGTAGCCACATCCTCTAACGTTTCAATGCCTTCATCTTCCACTTCGATTGTGCCTTCAGCAATCTCCACCTCGATTTCAACAGGTTCAGATTCTGCAGACGGCAATGACTCAGTGATAACATTTGAAGTTTCTGCAATCTTTCTTTTTTTTGCTTCACTTTTTCCTGTGGTAGTTTCCTCTAGTGGAGCTGAGTTTTCTTTGTTCCTGAAATACACAATGTATGGATTAAAAAAATCTATAAGATCAATCAAAATCCTACCAGGCTTTTTGGAAGAATTGATAAGCTGATAATAAAATTTGTATGGAAAGGCAGAAAACAAGACTGTAAGACTTATACTACCCGATTTCAAGACTTACTATAAAGCTACAAAATTAAGACAATGTGAAATTGGTGAAAGAATACACATGGAGATTAATGGAAGAGGATAAAGTCCAGAAATAGATCTACATATATATAGTCAGCTGACTTCTGAAAAAAGGTTCCAAAGTAATTTAATGGAGAAAATACAAAACAGTGGTGTTGGAACAACTGGTATCTATATGGGAAAAATAAACCTTGACCCTTACTCTCATATTATACACAAAAAAATTAAAAATGAATCATAGACTTAAATGTAAGAACTGAAACTATTACACTTCTAGAAGAAAACAGGATAAAAATCTTTGCAACATTGAAAGATTTCTTAAATAGCACACAGAAAGCAGAGACTTTCAGCAAACATTGATAAAATGGATTTCATCAAAATTAAAAACTTGGTCCTTTGAAATACACAGTTAACAGAAAGGCACACCATAGACCAGGAGAAAATATTTGTAAACATGTATCTGTCAAAGGTCTTATATAGAGAATACAAAAAGAATTCGTACAATTCAATAAACTCAACGGCTTAAGACAACTGTTGGGAGACAATTCCCCGTGAGTCCCTTGTGTTTCTGTGTATCTTGTGAATTGACAGCTTTGGTTCTGGACTAGTTTTCAAGGATGTTTGCTGAAGAGCCAACAGCCTGGGAAGACAGAGTGGCTGCTACTGGAGAAGAGGACACCTTTACTTACTGTCCAATATAATAATGTTCCCCACTGTGGGATAAAGGTCAGGCAGGTTTGTTTGCAGCCCATTCTAAAAGATTTTGGTTTCCTAAGCTGGAGATCCTTCAGCTGTGATGAAAACGACCACATGCAGAGCACTCACCTGGGCCACTCTATGTTACCCCTGTGGGACTTAAGGAAGGGAAAAGTGGCACAAATAGAAAACTCATGCTGCCTGCTGTGCAGAGAATAATAAAGTCCTTCTTTCTGACCTGCGAGACCCGTTATCTTCTATCAGCATCCATGAAACCATGGCAGGATAATTTCTTGGCTTGCAAGTAGGATAAACACTCAGATCTCTCACAGATCTTGCCAAAGTTTGGCAACCAAGAACAGGATGCTGAAAAAGACAAGGCTTTCTGGAACAGGAAGGATGAGACCTCACAGAGCAAATGGAATTTGAAGAAGCCTACTAGAGCTGGCAGTAAACCTGTTTACCAAATTGTATGGTCAACTGGGCAATAAATGGTCCTCTACTTATTTGCCTATTGCTCTGAGTTCAACTGTGTGCCCCCAAAAGATATGATGAAGTCCTGACCCCTGATACCTGTGAATGCAACCTTATTTAGAATTGTCTTCACAGACGCAATCAAGTTAAGATGAGGTCATTAGAGCAGGCCCTACTCTAACTAAGTCTTTATAAGAAGAGGGACATGTGGACCCAAAGAAGAGAAGGCCATATGAAAACACTGAAGGAAGACGGCAATGTGAAGATACAGGAAGAGATTGGAGATATGCTGCCACAAGCCAAGGAACACCTGGGGCTACCAGAAACTAGAAAGGGCAAGGAAGGATTCTCCCCTAGAGGCTTTTGAGGGAACATGGCCCTACCAACACTTTGATTTAGGACTTCTAGCCTCGAAAACTGTGAGAGAATACATTCGTGTTGTTTTAAGACATGCAGTTCATGGTACTTTGTTATGGTAGCCCGAGGAAACGAAGACGCCTATTAATGAGGAAAAACTGAGAAGGTGGTTACAGGATGAGTACTGGGCAGTAAGTTTAAGGACAGCTGCTGGAATTGTGTCCCAGTTGCTGCAAACTTGCTAGGGGTGGGGGAGGCAGCGGAGGACTTCCCTGCCAATTGGGTGGTCAGCCTGAAGTCTGCCCACAGTAACAATTAACACTAAGATTCAAAGGGAGTAGGAGGGTGGAGACAGAGGTTCTGCCCCTTTATAGACAAGTTACTGCCACATGTACCTAAACCAAGTGTGCCAGGAGGGAAATTCACAACTGCTACAAGCAGAAACCAGTTGAGTCATTAGAACTTTGGCTGGTCCACATGGGAGATGAGGGGGCAACATAATGCTTGTAGAGCAAGGAAGAATTGCAACACCTGGGCCATCTCAGGGCTCAGCTCCTCCTGCGGTTTGTCATGTCCACCTGAGATCTATTTGGAGATGACTGTAAAAGGCTTGAGTTTTTTTTGCAGTGGGTCCTGGCTGCCACAGGGTGCTGTGGATGCTCTTGGAGAGACTTCTCTGAAGCAAATTCCTACGATGAGGCATTGACTAGCAAGAGTCTTCCTGCCCAACTGGGTTTATAATGCTGATGAAGATGAGTCACTGGGGAATGAAAAAAGGATCCAAAGTAATATAAAATTCTTTGGTCAGGCCTGCTGAAAAGCCCCCTTTTATGTTAGACCAGGAAAAAGTGTAAGAGATGTTATCATGACAGTGGGGCAGCAAATATCCAAGATTAAGCTACACTCTTGAAAAAAAGCCACCACTGCGGAAGTCAAGTCTGAGTCATCTAAAAGGCATAAATGACATGGCCCCAACTAGAAATCAATGTGGATGGGGCTACTGAATCAAGGGGTCCCCCAAACTGACACTGATAGTGTCAGTAGTGATGACTTTGCTGCCGGATAGAGGGCTTCGAGTGGGCTGAAAACACTGGAGGTTTGTTTGGCTGAGCCACGTGCAGCTCCAGTGCTGCTTGAAACCAAAATGTACCTTGCTCACTGGCAGAGAATCACTTTCTCCCTCCATACCACTTCCCCCCTTCTACCTTCCTGTTGCCTCTAACTTGACCTCACCAGCTTGGAAAAGGTAATTAGGGTTGGAGCCAAGGTCTCCTTGTTCCCAGGGGTGAACAGTGAAGACACCATGTATGCATCCAAGTATGCTGAGGAAAACTCAAGAATGGGAGAGGCTCAAACTTCCATGGCTCTGTTTTATCCAGCAGGTGTCCCACTCACCATCCCACCTGGTTCCACAGACAGGAGGCGCTTACATTCAACTGATGGGGCTTGGGCAAGGTTCACAGCAGGAAAGGGAGGCTGTCCTGACCCCATGGGTGGGCCTGATTCTACATACTGTTGTTGCTTTGACATCTGAATGCACAGCAGGGATTGGTATGGCATGTGCATTTACCACTTCTCATCCCGTAAGTACCAGATATGGAACATCCCAATTGAGAAGAGCCAGATGTAGAGAAGAGCTACTGGAACAAACTCCCCTAACGTTAGCCACCAGTAGCTGGGTCAGGATTTAGCACAAGTGTCTTATCTTTTGATATCTAAAATTTGTACTATACTGTTGATATCCTACTGACTGGCAAGCCAGAAGTCTCAGTCTCAAAGGCCCTGACCGTAGTGTTATGACACCTCTACCAGCAGAGGTTGCTGATAAATCCCAACAAAATTCAGAGGACTGCTCACCAGGTAAAGTTTCTTGGGACTAGACAGGCAGATGCACAACACTCAATCCCCTGCAGCAGTAAAAGAAAACCTGTTTTTTCACCTCCTCCCTCTTCCCACCAAAAATGAAACCCAGCATCTTACTGGACTTTTTAGGTACTAGAGACAATATGTGCCTCACCTGCGCATTCTACTTTCTTCGTTATATCAGTCAATATGCAAAACAGCATCTTTTAAGTGGGGCTCCAACCAACAGGCTGAATTGGAAGTTTCCATCAAGCTGTGGCACAGTCTCTACCTTCGGGCCCCAAAACCCTAACGACCTCTTTGAGCTGTTAGTCTCTGAGACTGACGCTTTTTGCAGATTAGAGCTTCTGGCAAAGGGAGGTGGTCTCCACCCCAAGGTATTCCCTGGATTTTGGACTTGCCAATTCCCTGACATGGCTACAAGGTACACTCCCTTTGACAAGAAAGGATTAGCTTGTTATTGCACTCTTGTTAAAAGTGAAGCCTGATCCATGGAAACTTGGAGGCTCTCTAGCCTGATACTGCCGTTTGGGAGTGTGTTAACTAAGACTTCATGACTAGCAAGGTAAGACGTGCCCAACAAGTCTCACTGGTCATAAAGAAACAGTGACAGTCAAGAAAGCAGCTGGTCTCTCGGCTTTACATGAGAAAGTGGTAGCTCCCCCACGCTGCTGCCCAAAGAAAGCTACTAGATCGATGGGGTCTTTGATTCACTGATGGTCTGGCTAAGCTGAAGGCTGATGGTATTCACTGGGCTGCTGCGGATGCTCAGCCTTAGCACCAACTTTGCAAAACCAAAAGTGGACATGGCTGCTCTGCTCAGAAGGCAGAACTCAAGGCTGTCTTTGTCGCTCTGGATGACACTCTCCACTATGAGCCTTGTTGTATTTTTACTGACTCTTGGGCTGTTGCAATGGCCAAGCTGTCTGGGAGACCTGCAAGTCTTGGCAGATTAGACACCCATCTTTCCATAACTGTGGAAATGAAGAGCAGCTATTGATTCAACTCTCTGGATAACTGATTAGACGCTCATGGTAAAAGCCTGTTCTCTGATACCAACTGGAATCAAGTTGCTTATCAACCTACACTGCCCAGACTTCCATCACTGCCACCTAGGCCCAACATTATTCTGAACATGGTGACACATCCACCATCAGAAAGTCAAAGACCCTATGCTTCTGATGGAGAAGTTGCTACCGCATGTCAGACTTGTGACACCTGCCAAAGTTGGCCTGTTTGTTTCATGGTGAATGAGGCCAAATCATACAGGGCATTGTGTCCAACTGTACCTGGCAGACTAACTACACTAGACCTTTCACCCCATCTCAGGGCTATCCCTGATGCCTCACAACTACTGACACTTTTTCAGGTTACACTGTTGCTGTTCCAGTCTGAGCAGTTGGTTCTGGCCACACCAGATGGCTCTTGAAACGAAGCTGTGTCATATGTTTAGCTTTCCGGACCATCTGCAGTCTGATAATGATGCACCAAAAGCTATTCAATTGGCTGTTAGTCAAGGTATTGTTAAAACTTCCAAGCTCCCTGCCATCCACAGATATTGATATTGTAGAGAATTACAATAGTTTCCTCAATTACTGACTCAAAAAGATTTCAGACTCTACTTCCCTCACTTCCTCCTTGTCCAAAAGTCCTAGTAAGGCAGTTTGGTCATCAAACTGAGCTCTACCCGGAAAAGGATCATCTGTTTTTAGCTGCCTCCTGGGTAATGATCAAGCCTAATGGGGTGTGAAGTTACATAAACCTAAATGGAAGTTCAGGATCTGTCCCGACCATTCTCAGACACGATCTTTTTCCTTCTGCCTAATGGCAACCCTGGGACAGCCTGGTTGGTACCACTTCCAGGTGACAGCCTGGTCAAAAGTGGGCCTAGCAGATTCAAACCTAGTTCAAGTTCAGCCATCTGGATTCTCTTACTGAATGGACATCATCTTAGATCCTAAGAATAATGACCACTTGGTTGAATATACTGCTTGCCAAGTACAATCAGATTGGCCCTTGTGAGCCAAAGTGGGAGACATAACGGGTCTCTTAAGTTTTATAAAATGTTCTTGTCCCTGACCATTCCAGATGAAAGGTCTGGGTAAGGGGAGGAGATGACTGGAAAAGGGATTGAGTTACAGCTACTAGAATAGGATACACTGATTTTGTGGAGGTGGAGGGAGAACCACCACCCTGGAACCTGGAGAGAAACCTCTTAGACTCCAGGAGGTATGGGGGAAGAAGGGACATTAAAAATCTTTGTTCTTCAGAACCGCTCTTAGAGCCTTCCTCAGGTAGGAAGAGGCTCTCATGCAGCTCTCCCCAACTGTTGCAACGTGCTGGATCTGCCATCCCACGCCAGAGGGCTCTGACAACTGGATCACCATCTCCCTTAACTTTACCGAGAAGTATTTTGCAAACAGCAGGGGATGGCCAAGCGTCCTGCATGCTCCATGCAAAACAAGAGACGTTGGCCCACTACCATTCCCAAAGCTGAGGCTCAGTTCGCGAGGTGGCTGACTGCCGTTCAGCTGGCATCCAGGTGCTCAGGATAAACAGAACAGACCGAACTGGCTGCCCTCAGACATTCAGTCCAAAAACAAGGCCTAGACCCAATCATTCTGAGCTGGGAAAGAGGGAGACAACGTTGGTGACAATGTCAACCTGTGCCCCTGACTGATGAAGGTCCCCCTTTGGGGGCACAAACAACTATACTTCCTGTATGGAAGCCAGGTACTAACTTCCTTCCCTCCCAAAAATATGCCTTGCAACTCTGAGGTGGGAAGAAGGGACCATCCAGTGTTTAGGGAAACACCACTGGTAGATCACTTTAGTTCTCAGATGACCATGGAGGTCTCTCCAAAATGAGCCTACCCTTGGGACTTCCCTGGCAGTCCAGTGGTTAAGACTCCGCACTTCCAATGCAGGGGGCGCGGGTTCAATCCCTGGTCGGGGAGCTAAGATCCCACATGCCGCCTGGGTGGCCAAAAGTGAGGCTACCCTTGGTTACTTGGGGGAGTGTCCTGGAGGAATAACTGACTTATTTATGCAAGCCCTACGGGCAGTTTTCTCTACAATGGGAGTCATCCAAATAAAAAGGTGGGGACTTGAGAGTCCGCCTGCCAATGCAGGGGACACGGGTTCGTGCCCCGGTCCCAGAAGATCCCACATGCTGCAGAGCGGCTAGGCCCGTGAGCCACGGCCGCTGAGCCTGCGCGTCCGGAGCCTGTGCTCCGCAACAGGAGAGGCCACAACAGTGAGAGGCCCGCATACCATGCAAAAAAAAAAAAAAAAAAAAAAAGGTGGTACAAAATTTGTGCCTGACTCAAGACAATGTGATCAATGACACTACTTGGGCTCTGGAAGGTATTCATGTCAGCCTCAAATCACTGGCCACGGTTATTATGGAGGCTAGACTTGCCCTAGACTTCCCCCTGTGGACCAATGCTCAGACTGTGCAATTGCTAAAACATCTTGCTATACTTAGATTAATGTTTAGGGCTAAGTGGAAAAGTCAATACACAAACTAAAGGAGAAAGCCACCTGGCTTTCTAGGGATTTGTTCAGTTGGTTGAGTGCAGGACCTTAGCCGGGGTAGGTGCACGCTTAAGCTTAGCACTGCAGGGTGGCCACATCCTGCTACTTGGAGTGCTGCTGATAGTTGTCTTAATTAAATCCAGTGTAAGAAAAACTGAATGGATTAGGTCCCAGTCCCCTATTTGTCACATTAATCAGAGTGGTCACGGAGTACTGTGCTCATGGGAAAATTCACCAGAAGCTAAAACAGTGTAGAAGAAAACGCTCCATGGATCCCTCATGTTTCTGCATATCTTATACACAAACACACTGGCAGTCTTTTGTTCTATCTTTCAAGGTTGTCTGTACAGCAAATTGCCTTAGAAAATAGAGCCTGTCTTCCACCAGAGTGGAGGGCAGGTTCATTTATTATACAGAATAATAAAGATAACAGCCCCTCTGGGGCAGAAGCTGGGCAGGTTTGCTTACAGCTCATTATAAAATATTTGGGTTTCCTAAAGCCCAGAGTTCCTCAACTGTGATGTAAACCACTGTGAGCACGGTACACACCGAGGCCACTGCATCGTTCCCCACTGGACTCAGGGCGGGGCGGGGGGGGAGCAGCATGAGCTTCATGTTGATATGAACATGAAACTCATGCTGCTCCATATGCTGTGAGAGAAATAAAGTCCTTTCTGACTCATGAGTTTCATGTTTTCTGCCAGCATCCATAAAAATGTGGCAGGCCAACTTATTAGCTTGCAAATAGGATAAAGTCTTCCACCTGTCAGTTCTTGACAATATCCCAATTTTAAAAACGGGCAAAAGATACTTCACCAAAAAAGATAAACAGATGGCAAAAAAGCACATGAAAAAATGCTCAACATCATTAGTCATTAGGGAAATGCAAATTAAAACCACTATATACCTACCAACTTGGCTAAAATGAAAAAGTATGATCATACCAAGTATTAGCGAGGCTGTGGAGCAGTTGCAACTCTCATACACTGAAAGTTGGAATGTATCACTTTGGAAAACAGTTTGGCAGTTTCTTAAAAAAAAATTAAATACATCTACCATACAACCCAGCTATTCCAATACTAGGTATTTACTGAGAGAAATAAAACCATATGTCCAAAGACCTATACACAAACATTCGTAGCCGCTTTATTTGTAATAGTCAAAAACTGGAAACAACCTAAATGTCCGTAACAGATGGTATATCCATACAATGGAATAATAATCGGCAATAAAAAGGAACCCACAACAACATGGACAAACCTCTGAAATATGACGCTAAGTGAAGAAAGTCAAAGACGAAAGACTACACGTCTTAGGAATCCATTTATATGACATTCTAAATAAGATAAAGCCACAGTGATAAAAATCAGATCACTGGTTGCCTGGGGCTGGGGATCAGGGTCAACTGCACGGTCATAAGAAAACTTAGGGTGATGGGAATGTTTTTATGTCTTGATTGTGGTGGTGGTTACACTACTGTGTACAATTAACAAAATTCAAACTCTACATTAAGATGGGTGAATTGTATTATATGTAAATTACATCTTAAAAGGCTGGGGAGGAAAAAATCTGTAAGGCAAATGCTTCTTCCTAACAAATAACAGGAACCTTCTCCTACAGTTTTAAATAAACAATGATGGAATTTCAGCAAAATAAGGTCCTAGTATTTTTTTTCAGTGCCATTCAAAAAGTGTACACTATATTCCAAAAATACTTGCATATTGCAAATGTGAGAAGAGCCTTATTCACCTTCCATACCTGCAAAACAGTTATACAGTAGTCTACTCAGTATAGAATTGCCTTCACCGGTTGATTTAAACACAACTACATTATGTAATTTTTATTCCTAAATTGTATAACATTATACACAGCCAATTATAAACAGCCAATATGTAATACTGCTATCTTTCTGAAGAATTCTTCAGAGTATACTGCATGCCTAACTGGTTCATGAAACAATTCAACATGCTACTATATTTATATTGTAAAGCGCTGACAGTTATAATTATTTTAAGGATCCCAGTCTTATAATAATAAACTTTCTAAAAGGTTCTAAATAGGCATAGTAAAACAGCTGTATCCAGCTGTTCTTACCCAATGACTAGACACATGAACTCAATTAAATGCCTACCAAATCCAACCTGGGCCGTTGTCACAGAATATATTCCAATGTTCTGTTACTCAGGACTTTCCCTGTAGTAAGATGCTACTCGCTACCATGAGCAGCAAAGGGACCACACAGAACATGTTTCCAAAAAGTTCTCATACAGGATTTAACCACAAATCTGATGTTGCCCCATGCATATATATTCCCCTAGTCTACCTCCACATTGAGAAGGTATGACCTAATCAGGTATATATCCTCAACACACCTCTATTTTGCTATCCGTGTCTTAGCTCTCTCTGCAGGAGAATACTGGCTTGGTTTTAATGGGCATGCACCCATCCATCCATTCATAAATGTTTACTGGACACCTACTATGTGCCAAGCACTAGTCATCAGAGAAAATATACACACCACGCTCTTGTCAGAAAAGTCTAATCTTGAACTCTGTCACCAAACTAATTAAAAGCTCATTAGGAGAAATAGTATTTTTGGATGACTACAGTTCAATTATTTCTTAGTTATTCTAAGTTATATCTTTTGACTGAACCACATCAGTGAGTCAGACTAGATCATTCTGTCCCATGTGAAACTGATTTTACCAAACTGCACATTAGTGTTATACCAATGACCTATATTGAGGGTCACAAGAAACAAAGCCAGGAGATAATAACAACTCCCATGCCAGACTCCATGCTAACCACTTTACATTCATTCATTCAACCCTCACAAATAATCCTATGTAGAAAGTACCATTTTTATCCCCATTTGACAGATAAGGAAACTGAGTAGCTGATAGCAGACCGAGGCAGTCTGACTCCAGAGCTCTTGTTCTTAGACACTACCATGCCACTATTCATTATGTAAGATGCTGAGGTCTTTATTCATTATATCACTTAATGTTTTCCTAATAACTTCCTATGAGAAATTGTGTCTTTTAATACCAAGAATGGCTCCTAAGCAATTGATTTGTTCTCATCTTATTATAAATAATGTAACTGAGGTGTTTTTTTCCCCTTTTTCTTTTCGCTTCGTACTTCAGAACTCAGAGCTAGACTCAGCCCATCTAGCAAGTGTACAGACTTAAACAGCATGCATTTTTGCCATCACATTTCTAACTTCACTGATTATCACTTCCACCTGGCCTATTTCTTATATCTTCACCGATTTCCTCACTTTTTTTTTTTTTTTTTTTTTGCAGTACACGGGCCTCTCACTGTTGTGGCCTCTCCCGTTGCGGAGCACAGGCTCCGGACGCGCAGGCTCAGTGGCCATGGCTCACGGGCCCAGCCGCTCCGCGGCATGTGGGATCTTCCCGGACCGGGGCACGAACCCATGTCCCCTGCATCGGCAAGCGGACCCCCAACCACGGCGCCACCAGGAAAGCCCCTCCTCACTTATTTTTAAACAGTACCATATTAATCTTTGTAAGCCAAACCACTTTTAGAGTAAGTCTTGGTACAATTAACAACCTGAATCCACAGAATAGATTATAGGAACCCAGAGAACCCCTAAAAAGATGCCTAGTCCTCCTTATTTTATTAGAAACAAAAGATGCTACTTGAGTTAATATTAGCACAGTTTTTACATAAGGACAAGAAATCAAGCGTGAAGGAAAGAACAATCATAACCAGTAGAACTTTATAGATCCTTAAATACATATTCTTAATTTCAAAACATCAGTTCTTTACAGCATGATACGTACAATACATTCTTGACTAACAGGGTGAACATGACTGAATATAACTATCTCTGCCTCACTAAGGAAATCAATCCCTTATGGCATGACATAATAAATTCTTGACTAACAGTCAGGGTGGACATGACTGAATATAACTATTCGTTCCCTATTAAGGAAATAAGTAATTACCTGACTTCAAGGGCTTTGATAGCTTCTAGCATTTGTAGAAACTCTGCTGCTTTCCATACATCGTTGGCTTCTTCTTCTCCTTGTATCATTAATTTTGCTGTATATGTGAACTCAATCAAATGACGAAAGGCCATTTTACTAACACCTGTAAAAAAAAAAAAAGACATGCATTAAAATGTATTCACATTGATTCAAATCTTGTAACATTTAGTAAAGAAAAAAATAGAAGCCCAATGTTTGGAAAATGATTAGTATTTGTCACTTTGGAAGATAATTTCCTGGCAGAATTCTCATTTACAGTATAATAATTTTGTAGCCAAGTTCAGCACTAACTAGCAAACTACTTTAAGATCTTTCCCAAAGACTTCCTAAGGCTCTTACAGAACAGTAAAATCTATCACTCAAATACACGAATGGCCTATTACATCAGACATGCTATGTTACCTGCCAGGGAGCTCTGTGTCAACTCAGCTCCAAAATCATCAACAGCTTTCAAAAGCTTAGCAAATAAAGTTCAGTACCATTCTGCCTTTATTTCAAGGTCCTTCACATTATTTTTCTACTTACCACTATTTTTCCTTCCAAATTTTAAACTATATCAAACCTACACTATATACTGATCCTCAAACAAACCCTTCACTTTCTAAGAATTTCCTTCCCTTCCTTAACACCCTCCATCCTGAATGCTTTATCACCTTACCTCGACAAATCCTACCACCCTTGAAGGACCAATTTTAATGCCACATCTTTAATGAACCTCTTTAATAGTTCCCTCAGGCTGAACTCTGTACCTGGTCTTATAGTTAAAATTCATGGACAACTCTTGACTGTAAGCTACTTCACGGAAATTTGCCTCTACACCCACCTCACAGTACCTAACACAATGCTTCCTAAAATGCAGGCACACAAAGTAGGTATAAATGGATAAAGGCCAAAGTCACTTTCAGAATTAAGCTTCCACAATTCCAAGCTTTCTTTGCAAGTTTGTTTAAATTTTGGCCCAAAATGATACTCTACTTCTTTGTGCTCTTCAATGCTATATAATATTGTTTCAGTGTGCTAATGCAAGGCTATGAAAAGCTATTGACAGGAACAAAGAGGAAACTCGTTTTTATAGATTTTTTTTTATGCTAAAAAAATGCCCAAGACCAAGCTGCACACAATATGCACAATTACAAATACAAAACAGGAATTTCCTGGTAGTCCAGTGGTTAGGACCCCACGCTTTCACTGCCAAGGGCGCTGGTTCAATCCCTGGTTGGGGAACTAAGATTCCACAAGCCGCCCTGGGTGGCCAAAAAAGAAAAAAAAATAGGAAAAGAAAAAATATTTTTATGTTCTTCCCATGTACTTTATACACCTGAATGTGGCCTTCAGGACAACAGTAAGAATACTGGTGGAATATCCACCATCTTCTATATGTGTTAGGAAAAAATATCGTTCAGGAAGCCAACTTTCAAGTTTCAGTTCAGTCTCTCCATGACTTGTGCAATCTGGGGCAAGTCAGAACCTCTGATCCTCAGAAAACTCATCTTCAAAATGCCTGAAAACAATCTGAATATTGAGAAGCACCATAAAATATAATGTAATATGACCAAGTTACATGCTACCAAATAAGCAAACTAAAAATGACTGGATTCATTAATGGCTAATTTATTGGGTCCCCTAATCTTTTTTCTCTTGGTTGTCTTATTTATTTATTTAGTTTTTTGCGGTACGTGGGCCTCTCACTGCTGTGGCCTCTCCCGTTGCGGAGCACAGGCTCCGGATGCACAGGTTCAGTGGCCATGGCTCACGGGCCCAGCCGCTCCGCGGCATGTGGGATCTTCCCGGACCGGGGCACGAACCCATGTCCCCTGAATCGGCAGGCGGACTCTCAACCACTGTGCCACCAGGGAAGCCCCTCCTGGTTGTCTTTTAACCATGTTCTTTATTATATGAGAGTAGCCTGAGAAACAGACAACTAGATTTTGCTGGGGTTTTTTTTAAGGTGTTTTGACCAAATATTTAAAAGTGCAACAGAAATCTTTCCTAAAAACAATGTGTAAATTTTTCCTGAAGCAGAATGAGATTTTGATTTTTAATCAAACACACATATGTATGCCTACTATACATATCAGACAGGACTCTAAACACTTTACAAATCATCAACTGACTTAATCCTCCCGACAACCCTATGAAGTACTATTATAATCCCCATTTTACAGATGAGGAAATTGAGGCACAGAGAAGTAACTTGCGAAAGTCACATAGTTATTAAGTGATAATACTAGAAGCAAACCCAGATGGCCTGACTCCAAAGTCCATGATGAAGATTTTTAAATACGATGATGGTAGGAAACATTCCTGCTTGGAAGCGTCTGAATACCCATGTCTCATTCACTACAAGACTGCAATCTTTTACTCCTATTTCCAAAGTCCCCCAAATCTCTTAAAACCAGAAGTTTTCCCATAAATTTGGCAGCAAAATTTGACCTGAACTGACATGAGGCTATTTATAATCTTTATCCCACTTAGAGTAAATATTAATAAGCTATGCTGCTTATTAATAATACACTGGATTATTATGTGCTTATAGGATATTGCCCCAGACCCCAGTGGGAGTATTATGTAATACACACAGTGGATTACCATAGAAAATTCTAAAAATTAGTAATTTCAAGAACCAACTGGCCTCCAAGAACTTGTGGACTTAGTTCTCAATCTTGGTTAATCAGAATCACCTGTAGACTTAAGCATGGGTCCCTGATCTCCAGAATCAAAACTGGGAGAGGGAACTCCTTTTTATAAGCACCCTGAGTGCTTCTTTTTTTAAATAAATTTATTTGTTTGTTTTATTTTGGGCTGCGCTGGGTCTTCATTGCTGCACACAGGCTTTCTCTAATTGTGGCGGGCGGGGGCTACTCTCCGTGGCAGTGCACGGGCTTCTCATTGCGGTGGCTTCTCTTGTTGCAGAGCACAAGCTCTAGACGCACGGGCTCAGTAGTTGTGGCTCGCAGGCTCTAGAGCGCAGGCTCAGTAGTTGTAGCGCACAGGCTTAGTTGCTCTGCGGCATTGGGGATCTTCCCAGATCAGGGATCAATCCCTGTCCCCTGCATTGGCAGGCGGATTCTTAACCGCTGAGCCACCAGGGAAGCCCACCCTAAGTGCTTCTTATGTGGCCAGTCCAACACTGGTCCTAGGAATAAGCCACTGACTTAATTAGCTAACAGGAACCAAACTTACAACACCTGCCCAGGTAAGTGAAGGGTTGGTAGATGATGTACAGCTGCAAAAATATTTTATACTCTATTAGGACTAGTTTAGTAACTTTCAAATTTCAGTCCATTTTCTCAATTCCTTACTCCTTTCATAATATACAATTTTTCTAAGGAAGTATCTAAGAAAAATGTTAATATAAACACCTTGACCTGAGTCATTTTTTCCCCTTAGGAAGAGGCAAAAGTGGGGGGTGGGCATTCTGGAATTTCTCTAGTCTTACAGAATTCCTCAACTGGTGGAAAACTCCTACTCAAATAGGATGTATGAATATGTGCTTGGATGCTCTGTCCTTGATATTAGGGGCTAAGATTTTGGACGCGATGGTAGAGTTGCTGTTTGAGAGAAACTAGGTGCTTATGGATCTGTGGTTTCAGAAGTAAAGAATGGATTTGGAAAATTGAAGGCTCGGGTTAGGAGAAGGCTGTTGTGTTCTGAACAAGGGAGTGAATGTCTGCTGAAGATTTTATATGGTGTGAATCCAAGTCACAAAGCTGCGGTGGGATGCAACTGGCTTCAAGGACAACAATTTTGACTTAAATCAAAGGTGAACCTGCAGTCCTAATCAAAGATAACTTACTTCACCAGGGATCCAGAAAACAGGGAGAGAGCTGGCTCAGCTTGCATCTAATGACAGTTTATACTCATAGAGCATATTTCAATTTAAATTCTCTTTACATACATTTGCTTTTACAAAACCCTATAAGGCAGTGGTTCTCAACACTGGCTGCATACTGGACTTGTCTTAGGGCAGTGCTGCCCTAACTTTGCTGTACAAAGGAATCATCTGAGGATTCTGTTCTGATTCAGTAGGTCTAGGGTGGAGCCTGAGAGTCTACAGTTCTAACAAGCTCACAGGTGATGCCCACGCATTACTGATCCTCAGACCACACCTTGAATAACAAGGACCTAGAGAACTTTTAAATACAGATGCTTGGATCTCACCCCTCAAAGACCGATTTAATTGATCTGGAGAAAAAGCCTGGGTATTAGTACTTGCAAAAGCTCCCCTGGTGTTTCTAGTGAGCGGCTAAAGACAAGAACCATTCCTATTTTACAGATGGGAGTTCTAGTTCTAGCTAAGATGAAGAATGCATACGCCACCCTATCTTGTCCATTGATTATAACTAAAAATTCTGAAAAGAATACATAAAGCAAATATACAAGGACTCCGAAGAAAAAACAGAAGCAAAGAGACTGGGGAGAGAAATCAAAACTCAAAGAACAGCAGTAAGTTTCCTGGTTTTATATTTTTCCTCCCACATAACCCAGCTTGAGGACAGCCCAACTCCCGTAACTGGGTAGCAGGTGCAGACAGAAAAAGCTACAGGAGAAACTCTTTCCGGCTAGAGAACCAGCAAAGGGGATGGAGAGTGTGTGGGGGTGGGGAAAAATAGCTGGTTTTTATTTTTCTCTCAGCCCTCCCTCAAGACAAGCCCCAGTCTGACGCTGCACATCTATGGCTAGTTGCCACCAAGCAGGCAACTCAACCCTAAGAAAAAGTTCTCTCTGGCTGAGAACTAGGAAAGAGATTATCATCTGAAGAGCATGGAGAGAATTCTTGTTATTTTCTTCTCTCACCATGTTATTATCCAGGAAATGGATTCCACTGCAGAAAATGTACGACAGCACAGGGAAGCTAACCTCCTAGTCTTCCAGCCAGAGGACCAGGAAAGGGAGCTCAGGGGAGCTAAGTACAGAGGCCATCAGGAGGGAGCTGGAGAGAGGTCCTTTAAATCTGCGTATGCAGTCTTGAGCTCACCACCCAGCTGCACGTGTGCAAAAATGACGTGAGGCAGCACAGCAAAGGCTTTGAGAATTACACTGTGGTGTGGACTACCACCCAGGTCGGCACACCTGGGACCTGAACAGAACAACAAAGGTTTTGAAAACTAAATTGGAATTGGATCCACAGTCTACACAAGGCAGTCTGAACCTAATCAGGTTGATTGCTAAAACAAAACAAAATCAAAACAACAACAAAAACCAAAAGCATTCTCCAGATGATTCTAACAGCACACAGAGGGTCAAAACATAATATTCAAAATGCCCATGACAGGGACTTCCCTGGTGGTCCAGTGGTAAAGAATCCACCTTCCAATGCAGGGGATGCCGGTTCGATCCCTGGTTGGGGAACTGAGATCCCACATGCTGCGGGGCAACTAAGCCCACCTGCCACAAGCTACAGAGCCCATGTGCCACAACTAGACAGAGAAAAACCCACATGCCACAACTAGAGAGAAGCCCAAACACGCAACAAAGAAACCTTGCACCGTAACGAAAGATCCCGCATGCCTCAACAACCTGACACAGACCAAAAAAAAAAAAAGGAAAAAAATAATGCCCATGACATAATCCAAAATTACTTGACATTTTCTGCAGATTAAAAGAGAAAAAAGGAAGCTAAGATGTCCAATGTTACACAACTGACAAACAGTAAAGCTGGGACTACAAGTCAGGTTTTCTAAATGCATGCCCAGGGCTTTCTCTACAGCCAGGTGACCTAGCCAGATAGTGCAGCAATTCCAAAGTTAAGGGCTTAAGAAGACATTGAGCCAAATTGATTCTTTAAACCTGAATCTGGCAAATAACAAAAACAGAAAGAATGTTTTTACATTTTTCTTTCTTACTTTCTACAGTTTAAATACTGAAAGTTGTGTGTCCTGTACTATAATGGACAGAGCACATCAGAAGTACAAGAGATAATCCCAAGGTGATTAGTCTTTAGAAGAAAAGACCCTACTTCTCCAGGTAGGTCAGTACTCCACACTCCACCAGCAATGCATATTCTAGCCTGGGCCACTTATTTTTTGACTTAAGATTCTGCCCAGAAGTTGACTCATCTTTGAAATCCTCCTTCTCTCTAAAGTAAACTAAACCACTCATCCTCCCTCCTTAGTGACACCATTCTGCAACAAAATTCTCTGCAACATTTTTTGCACTCCTTAACTGTTGCTTATCCATGATTAAATTTGCAAATTCTCTAAAGGCTGTCTTATTAATCAATTTCTCATTTCCTGGGTCTGGCATGGTATATTATAATAGGTATTAAATCTGATAAACAGCCCCAATCTATTAAGCTTTGACAGTGCACCAAACACTACGCCAGGCACTCTGCAGATGCCATTTCAATTAATCATTAGCACAACAGTACAAGCCTATTAACCCACTTTTCAGATGAAGAGGCAAATATGCAATTGAGATAAAGTAACCTGCCTGGGGTCTCAGTACCTCAGGTGAATAAATGCACAAAACTTTGGCTTGTAACAGAAACACCGTCTAGGCTGATGGATTCTCACTTTAGTAAGCTTTGAGGATTTCCATCATGCCTGTGCTCTCTCCATCACAGATAATCAAAGATAATCTATCTATGGATATCAGCCAGAATGCTAGGTAAGCTGGAACTATCAAAATAAGAGAATACTCTTAACTCTACGTTTTCTTTACTCCCCTAGACACCAAATTTTTCCAAGGGAATACTGTTTCTAGGCAACCCATTCATAACAGAGAATATATACACACTGAGAGAGATACAAAACCCAAACTCAAAAACCCTGTATTTATGTAGGTAAGCTGACTTATTTCCCACAGTTTTGGATTGAGGGGTAGAGGGCTAGGTATTGTAGCAGCAGAATTAATAGAACAAACTGAATCCCCTGCTAGCTGGGCAACCTCAGACAAGTAACCTTTTAGAGCCTACTCCCTGATACGTAAATTGGAAGTAAAACCACTTACTTCAAAGCACTGCTGTGAACCTCAGAAAATGCACACAAACTACACAGCATAATACCTGGCACTTGGTGGGCTATTATTACAAAAAGTCAAACAAGTATAAAAATTTCTATTTTAAGACAGTATCTAGTAGATGACCCCCTTCCATCCTAGACTTTCTATAGCCACTAGAACTTCTTCTGAATGCTACTTCAGTTAATCTTTCCTAGCCTTTTCCATATTATGACAGCCCATTTCACACTGTGCGTGTCATGCTGCTAATACAGAGGCCTGCAGCATCTGGACCAGTCTGAAACATAAGCCCACTAAATAAGATGGAAATTCACTTTTAATACATGTTTTCAAAAGACAGTGATCACTGGTATTAGCAATGAAAAAGACTCCTTTAAGAGACCAACCATTTAACGTAAGAGTTTTTCCTGGAAGATCATTTTACGAAGCACGTTACTAAAAGTAAGAATTCTCAGGTGTCAAAAGAACAATTTATCCAGTCACCGAATAGAAACCATTGATGCCTGTTTCCCATGGTATCTTGCTAAATTAACTGCCTAAAACTTCTTCATCAAATTATAATGCTTGCTAAATATTGTATTTAAAACAAGCATTTACCTTCTATCTCCACCAAAGGTTCCTGAGTAAACTCCTGAAAGAATTTGTAAAAGAACTTGCTGCAAGCAGCCAAAACAGCCTTGTGGGCCTTAAAATGGTGTCCTAGAGAAAAAACAAAATAAAATCATCATATTCACAAAACTCAAATATAAAACTATAAAACAAGTTAAGAAATTAAAGTAAAATAGGTCTTTTGTAATATAATTATAAAACTATATTCTGGACAGCTATCTTGACAAATTTAAATCTCAATTTGACATGAAGCAGGATCTTTACCTCAAGGGCCTTATTAAGTCAGCTTTATAAAGGCCACCTTACAACATTTCAGGAGGTACCACTTAAGTCAAAGGCATATCCTATTCAGTTGAAACTGCTAAATATAAACACAACCCAAAAGGTTATACGTCATTTGAAAAGAGAAGAAAAAGCCACAGAATAAGCACCAAGCTGGATGTGTTTGCTATGGAAAACATTTTAGTATGCCTAATATTTGGAAACTCAACCTACAGCAGACCAGCTGTAGGCTATAATAAAGTATAGCTTGCCTCAAGAAGTCTATTTTCACTAAACAGAAAAGATACCCAAGCTGGGTTTGCATCCATTATAATGACTACTCCTAAGACTGGTAAAGACCGCATTATATTTTGGGGGTTACCAAAGGGGGTACCAGTGCTGCAAAGGAATCTCTCACATTTTCCCTCCAAGACCATTTGGGAAACTAGAAAGAACACTTCCCAAATGACTCCTGTGAAAGACTGCTCAAAGCAGCTTAGCAGCAGAAGTCTACTAACCAAACATTTAGAGACATCCTCCCTATCCCCGCCACCTTGCACTCAAGTGTACAATGCGAACACTTGAAAAGGCTGCAAGAAGTTAAAATGCCATGATTATGTTGAAAGCGTGACTATCCTTCTGCAGCATGGTCTACGTGAAGGGACACTGATAAGTGTCCTCGGGTTCCAGAGCACACAGTCCGCAGACTTTCGATAGGGAGTCCACAGAAGGTGGATAAAAAAGGCGGATGGGGGAAGGGGAGAGAAGATCTGAAGCCACAAATTCGCTCCTCGGCCCACCACGCTACCCACCGTCGACAATCAGGGTGATGTCAGTAAACCGGTCCTGCTCTCGCTGTTCATTCAATCGGTCCAGGATCATTTTATGATGTTCAGGGAACTCCTGAAGGCATTCCATCGTCTCTTCGGCCTCCATGGCCATCGGGTTGTTCTACAAAAGAGGAGCATGATAATGTACACCCATGAGCTCGGGCTGAGGAACAAAACCCCTAAAGCATAAAACAACAAAAAACAAAACCCCAGCAACGCGAAAAGAAGGGGGGAGGGTGAGACAAGAGGAGAGGAAGGCGAGGGAAGAAAGAAAGGCGAGCCGGGCGGCCGCCGCGCGTTGGGGGCCGGAGCCGCGGCCGCGGGACTCCGAGCCTGACCTAATTGGAGTCGGGAGACGCGAGCTGGAGCGGGGTGGGCACAGCGCCGGAGGCTCCGGGCTCCGGGGCGCGCAAGTCCGGCAAGGGAGGAGACCCGACAGCCGCCGCGGCCCTCTAACGGCCCGCCAAGCCCTTCGGCCCGGCCCTGGCTCCCGCCGCCCCGGGACCCGGTCCGGCCCGCGGCCCACTACGACTCCCGGGTCGCCTCTCCCTCCCCCGCCCGCCCTCTTCTCCCCCGCCCAGACCGGGCCGGCACTCACTCAAGGAAGGAGGAGCGGCCCGGGCCTGCGCGTCACTTACGTCGACGTGCCGCGTCAACGCGTTGGGGTCCGGCTGACGCGGACGCCGACAGAGCGCAGACGAGGGAGTGGGCGGGCCACGCCCCCACCCGCCCTCCTCTAGTGGCGGGGCGGAGCTAGCTGAGGGGATTTGGCGCTCGAGAAGGGCAGGCCGCCCGCGCTGGGAGGAGGAAGTCGAGCTGTGGTGGGGTTGGGCCGGTTGCGGGCCTGCCTTTGTCTGGGTGGGGCTCCACCTTCCACCCACCCGCGCCAGACTCCAGGTGTGAGCACTTCCGACCCGGACCTTAGAATAAACTCGCAGCCAGATTCAGGTGTACCTTTATGCCGCTGCCCCCCCCCCGCCCCCTTTCCTCCCAAAGCCTAGGTCGGGACGCCTTACCTAGCTCACGATCCTTCCTCTCTCCTTTCCGTCCCGAAAGCCTTACCTTCTCTACTCTCCCCTCTCGGGGCGTAACTCGCCCCACACTTTTCCCTAACCCTGAACAGCGCCTCGCCCGCCATTTCCTCGCGAGTGCCCGGGCGCTCCCTCTGCTTGGGTCCGGCCGGCGCACGTGGGCTCGCTCCGAGACCCGAACGGCCGCGGCGCGGGCGGCGGCGGCCACGGGCGCGAGCACGTTCCGGCCGCCTAGGATCTTCCTCCCGGGTGCCCGCCCTCTCCGTGCTCGGCGGGCAGCACGTGTTTGCTGGGCTTAGGACCTGTAGCTGCAAGATTATTTACGCATGGTGCTATTACTGCAGCTCTCCATTCCCCAACCCCCGCGCTTAGAATGGCCAGTGACCCATAATCAGCCTCACGTGACTGGGTCATTCATTCATTCCTCTGAAATTGGCTTTGTGAGAATGAGATAGTCAAGACTTACTTATTCTATTCTCTCAAAAGAAACATTAGGATTAGGGAATTTTTTTTTACATCTTTATTGGAGTATAATTGCTTTACAATGGTGTGTTAGTTTCTGCTTTATAACAAAGTGAATCAGTTATACATATGTTCCCATATCTCTTCCCTCTTGCGTCTCCCTCCCTCCCACCCTCCCTATCCCACCCCTCCAGGCAGTCACAAAGCACCGAGCCAATATCCCTGTGCCATGCGGCTGCTTCCCACTAGCTATCTACCTTACGTTTGTTAGTGTGTATATGTCCATGACTCTCTCTCGCCCTGTCACAGCTCACCCTTCCCCCTCCCCATAACCTCAAGTCCGTTCTCTAGGAGGTCTGCATCTTTATTCCTGCTTTACCCCTAGGTTCTTCATGACATTTTTTTTTCTTAAATTCCATATATATGTGTTAGCATACGGTATTTGTCTTTCTCTTTCTGACTTACTTCACTCTGTATGACAGACTCTAGGTCTATCCACCTCATTACAAATAGCTCAATTTCGTTTCTTTTTATGGCTGAGTAATATTCCATTGTATATATGTGCCACATCTTCTTTATCCATTCATCCGATGATGGGCACTTAGGTTGTTTCCATCTCCGGGCTATTGTAAATAGAGCTGCAATGAACATTTTGGTACATGACTCTTTTTGAATTTTGGTTTTCTCAGGGTATATGCCCAGTAGTGGGATTGCTGGGTCATATGGTAGTTCTATTTGTAGTTTTTTAAGGAACCTCCATACTGTTCTCCATAGTGGCTGAACCAATTCACATTCCCACCAACAGTGCAAGAGTGTTCCCTTTTCTCCACACCCTCTCCAGCATTTATTGTTTCTAGATTTTTTGATGATGGCCATTCTGACTGGTGTGAGATGATATCTCATTGTAGTTTTGATTTGCATTTCTCTAATGATTAATGATGTTGAGCATTCTTTCATGTGTTTGTTGGCAGTCTGTATATCTTCTTTGGAGAAATGTCTATTTAGGTCTTCTGCCCATTTTTGGATTGGGTTGTTTGTTTTCTTGTTATTGAGTTGCATGAGCTGCTTGTAAATTTTGGAGATTAATCCTTTGTCGGTTGCTTCATTTGCAAATATTTTCTCCCATTCTGAGGGTTGTCTTTTGGTCTTGTTTATGGTTTCCTTTGCTGTGCAAAAGCTTTGAAGTTTCATTAGGTCCCATTTGTTTATTTTTGTTTTTATTTCCATTACTCTAGGAGGTGGGTCAGAAAGGATCTTGCTGTGATTTATGTCATAGAGTGTTCTGCCTATGTTTTCCTCTAAGAGTTTGATAGTTTCTGGCCTTACATTTAGGTCTTTAATCCATTTTGAGCTTATTTTTGTGTATGGTGTTAGGGAGTGATCTAATCTCATACTTTTACATGTACCTGTCCAGTTTTCCCAGCACCACTTATTGAAGAGGCTGTCCTTTCTCCACTGTACATTACTGCCACCTTTATCAAAGATAAGGTGTCCATATGTGCATGGGTTTATCTCTGGGCTTTCTATCCTGTTCCATTGATCTATCTTTCTGTTTTTGTGCCAGTACCATACCGTCTTGATAACTAGCTTTGTAGTATAGTCTGAAGTCAGGGAGCCTGATTCCTCCAGTTCCTTCTTTCGTTCTCAAGATTGCTTTGGCTATTCGGGGTCTTTTGTGTTTCCATACAAATTGTGAAATTTTTTGTTCTAGTTCTGTGAAAAATGCCAGTGGTAGTTTGATAGGGATTGCATTGAATCTATAGATTGCTTTGGGTAGTAGAGTCATTTTCACAATGTTGATTCTTCCAATCCAAGAACATGGTATATCTCTCCTTCTATTTGTATCATCTTTAATTTCTTTCATCAGTGTCTTATAATTTTCTGCATACAGGTCTTTTGTCTCCTTAGGTAGGTTTATTCCTAGATATTTTATTCTTTTTGTTGCAATGGTAAATGGGAGTGTTTTCTTGATTTCACTTTCAGATTTTTCATCATTAGTATATAGGAATGCCAGAGATTTCTGTGCATTAATTTTGTATCCTGCCACTTTACCAAATTCATTGATTAGCTCTAGTAGATTTCTGGTAGCATCTTTAGGGTTCTCTATGTATAGGATCATGTCATCTGCAAACAGTGACAGCTTTACTTCTTCTTTTCCGATTTGGATTCCTTTTATTTCCTTTTCTTCTCTGATTGCTGTGGCTAAAACTTCCAAAACTATGTTGAATAATAGTGGTGAGAGTGGGCACCCTTGTCTTGTTCCTGATCTTAGTGGAAATGCTTTCAGTTTTTCACCATTGAGGACTATATTGGCTGTGGGTTTGTCATATATGGCCTTTATTATGTTGAGGAAAGTTCCCTCTATGCCTACTTTCTGCAGGGTTTTTTATCATAAATGGGTGTTGAATTTTGTCGAAAGCTTCCTCTGCATCTATTGAGATGATCATATGGTTTTTCTCCTTCAATTTGTTAATATGGTGTATCACGTTGACTGATTTGCATATATTGACGAATACTTGCATTCCTGGAATAAACCCCACTTGATCATGGTGTATGATCCGTTTAATGTGCTGTTGGCTTCTGTTTGCTAGTATTTTGTTGAGGATTTTTGCATCTATGTTCATCAGTGATATTGGCCTGTAGTTTTCTTTCTTTGTGACATCATTGTCTGGTTTTGGTATCAGGGTGATGGTGGCCTCGTAGAATGAGTTTGGGAGTGTTCCTCCCTCTGCTATAGTTTGGAAGAGTTTGAGAAGGATAGGTGTTAGCTCTTCTCTAAATGTTTGATAGAATTCGCCTGTGAAGCCATCTGGTCCTGGGCTTTTGTTTGTTGGAAGATTTTTAATCACAGTTTCAATTTCAGTGCTTGTGATTGGCCTGTTCATATTTTCTGTTTCTTCCTGATTCAGTCTTGGCAGGTTGTGCATTTCTAAGAATTTGTCCATTTCTTCCAGGTTGTCCATTTTATTGGCATAGAGTTGCTTGTAGTAATCTCTCATGATCTTTTGTATTTCTGCAGTGTCAGCTGTTACTTCTCCTTTTTCATTTCTAATTCTATTGATTTGAGTCTTCTCCCTTTTTTTCTTGATGAGTCTGGCTAATGGTTTATCAATTTTGTTTCTCTTCTCAAAGAACCAGCTTTTAGTTTTATTGATCTTTGCTATTGTTTGCTTCATTTCTTTTTCATTTATTTCTGATCTGATTTTTATGATTTCTTTCCTTCTGCTAACTTTGGGGGTTTTTTGTTCTTCTTTCTCTAATTGCTTTATGTGCAAGGTTAGGTTGTTTATTCAAGATGTTCTCTGTTTCTTAAGGTAGGATTGTATTGCTATAAACTTCCCTCTTAGAACTGCTTTTGCTGCATCCCATAGATTTTGGGTCGTCATGTCTCCATTGTCATTTGTTTCTAGGTATGTTTTGATTTCCTCTTTGATTTCTTCAGTGATCACTTCGTTATTAAGTAGTGTATTGTTTAGCCTCCATGTGTTTGTATTTTTTACAGAGCTTTTCCTGTAATTGATATCTAGTCTAATAGCGTTGTGCTCAGAAAATATACTTGATACAATTTCAATTTTCTTAAATTTACCAAGGCTTGATTTGTGACCCAAGATATGATCTATCCTGGAGAATGTTCCATGAGCACTTGAGAAAAATGTGTATTCTGCTGTTTTTGGATGGAATGTCCTATAAATATCAAGTCTATCTTGTTTAATGTATCATTTAAAGCTTGTGTTTCCTTATTTAGTTTCATTTTGGATGATCTGTCCATTGGTGAAAGTGGGGTGTTAAAGTCCCCTACTATGAATGTGTTACTGTCGATTTTCCCTTTTATGGCTGTTAGTATTAGCCTTCTGTATTGAGGTGCTCCTATGTTGGGTGCATAAATATTTACAATTGTTATATCTTCTTCTTGGATCAGTCCCTTGATCATTATGTAGTGTCCTTCTTTGTCTCTTCTAATAGTCTTTATTTTAAAATCTATTTTGTCTGATATGAGAATTGCTACTCCAGCTTTCTTTTGGTTTCCATTTGCATGAAATATCTTTTTCCATTCCCTTACTTTCAGTCTGTATGTGTCTCTAGGTCTGAAGTGGGTCTCTTGTAGACAGCTTATATATGGGTCTTGTTTTTGTATCCATTCAGCCAATCTGTGTCTTTTGGTGGGAGCATTTAGTCCATTTACATTTAAGGTAATTATCGATATGTATATTCCTATTCCCATTTTCTTAATTGTTTTGGGTTCGTTATTATAGGTCTTTTCCTTCTCTTGTGTTTCTTGCTTAGAGAAGTTTCTTTAGCAGTTGTTGTAAAGCTGGTTTGGTGGTGCTGAACTCTCTCAGCTTTTACTTGTCTGTAAAGGTTTTAATTTCTCCATCAAATCTGAATGAGATCCTTGCTGGGTGGAGTAATCTTGGTTGCAGGTTTTTCTCCTTCATCACTTTAAATATGTCCTGCCAGTCCCTTCTGGCTTGCAGAGTTTCTGCTGAAAGATCAGCGGTTAACCTTATGGGGATTCCCTTGTGTGTTATTTGTTGTTTTTCCCTTGCTGCTTTTAATGTTTTCTTTGTACTTAATTTTTGACAGTTTGATTAATATGTGTCTTGGCGTATTTCTCCTTGGATTTATCCTGTATGGGACTCTCTGTGCTTCCTGGACTTGATTAACTATTTCCTTTTCCATATTAGGGAAGTTTTCAACTATAATCTCTTCAAATATTTTCTCAGTCCCTTTCTTTTTCTCTTCTTCTTCTGGAACCTCTATAATTTGAATGTTGGTGTGTTTGATGTTGTCCCAGAGGTCCCTGAGACTGTCCTCAGTTCTATTCATTCTTTTTTCTTTATTCTGCTCTGCAGTAGTTATTTCCACTATTTTATCTTCCAGGTCACTTAGCCGTTCTTCTGCCTCAGTTATTCTGCTATTGATCCCTTCTAGAGTATTTTTAATTTCATTTATTGTGTTGTTCATCATTGTTTGTTTCATCTTTAGTTCTTCTAGGTCCTTGTTAAATGTTTCTTGCATTTTCTCTATTTCCAAGATTTTGGATCATATTTACTATCATTATTCTGAATTCTCTTTCAGGTAGACTGCCTATTTCCTCTTCATTTATTAGGTCTGGTGGGTTTTTATCTTGCTCCTTCATCTGCTGTGTGTTTTTCTGTCTTCTCATTTTGCTTATCTTACCGTGTTTGGGGTCTCCTTTTTGCAGGCCGCAGGTTCGTACTTCCCGTTGTTTTTGGTGTCTGTCCCCAGTGGCTAAGTTTGGTTCAGTGGGTTGTGTAGGCTTCCTGGTGGAGGGGACTAGTGCCTGTGTTCTGGCGGATGAGGCTGGATCTTATCTTTCTGGTGGGCAGGTCCATGTCTGGTGGTGTGTTTTGGGGTGTCTGTGGCCTTATTATGATTTTAGGCAGCCTCTCTGCTAATGGGTGATGTTGTGTTCCTGTCTTGCTAGTTGTTTGGCATAGGATGTCCAGCACTGTAGCTTGCTGGTCGTTGAGTGAAGCTGGGTGCTGGTGTTGAGATGGAGATCTCTGAGAGATTTTCGCCGTTTGATATTATGTGGAGCTGGGAGGTCTCTTGTGGACCAGTGTCCTGAAGTTGGCTCTCCCACCTCAGAGGCACAGCAGTGACTCCTGGCTGCAGCACCAAGAGCCTTTCATCCACATGGCTCAGAATAAAAGGGAGAAAAAGTAGAAAGAAAGAATCAATAGAAGAAAGAAAGAAAGAAAGAAAGAAAGAAAGAAAGAAAGAAAGAAAGAAAGAAAGAAAGAAAGAAAAGAAAGAAAGAAAAGAAAGAAAGGAGGGAGGGAGGAAGGAAAAAAGAAAATAAAGTAAAATAAAATAAAGTAAGATAAAATATAATAAAGTTATTAATATAAAAAATAATTATTAAGAAAAAAATTAAAAAAAAAAAACAAAAACGGACGGATAGAACCCTAGGACCAATGGTGGAAGCAAAGCTATACAAACAAAATCTCACACAGAAGCATACACATACACACTCACAAAAAGAGGAAAAGGGGAAAAAAATCACAAATTTTGCTCTCAAAGTCCACCTCCTTAATTTGGGATGATTTGTTGTCTATTCAGGTATTCCACAGATGCAGGGTACATCAAGTTGATTGTGGAGCTTTAATCCACTGCTTCTGAGGCTGCTGGGAGAGATTTCCCTTTCTCTTCTTTGTTCGCACAGCTCCCAGGGGCTCAGCTTTGGATTTGGCCCCGCCTCTGTGTATAGGTCCCTGGAGGGCGTCTGTTCTTCCCTCAGACAGGAAGGGGTTAAAGGAGCCGCTGATTCGGGGACTGTGGCTCACTCAGGACGAGCCTGCGGCAGCAGAGGCCAGCATGACATTGCACCAGCCTGAGGCACGCCATGCGTTCCCCCGGGGGAGTTGTCCCTGAATCCAGGGACCCTGGCAGTGGCGGGCTGCACAGGCTCCCCGGAAGCGGGGTGTGGATAGTGACCTGTGCTCGCACACAGGCTTCTTGGTGGCGGCAGCAGCAGCCTTAGCGTCTCATGTCCCTCTCTGGGGTCCGCGCTGTTAGCCGCGGCTCGTGCCCGTCTCTGGAGCTCCTTTAAGCAGCGCTCTTAATCCCCTCTCCTCGCGCGCCAGGAAACAAAGAGGGAAGAAGTCTCCTGCCTCTTCGGCAGGTCCAGACTTTTCCCCGGACTCCCTCCTGGCTAGCCGTGGCGCACTAACCCCCTGCAGGCTGTGTTCACTCCGCCAACCCCAGTCCTCTCCCTGCGCTCCAACCGAAGCCTGAGCCTCAGCTCCCAGCCCCGCCCACCCCGGCGGGTGAGCAGACAAGCCTCTCAGGCTGGTGAGTGCTGGTCGGCACCGATCCTCTGTGCGGGAATCTCTCCGCTTTGCCCTCCGCACCCTGTTGCTGTGCTCTCCTCCGCGGCTTCGAATCTCCCCCCTCCGCCACCCGCAGTCTCCGCCCGCGAAGGGGCTTCCTAGTGTGTGGAAACCTTTCCTCCTTCACAGCTCCCTCCCACTGGTGCAGGTCCCGTCCCTATCCTTTTGTCTCTGTTTATTCTTTTTTCTTTTGCCCTACCCAGGTACGTGGGGGGGGGGGGTTCTTGCCTTTTGGGAGGTCTGAGGTTTTCTGCCAGCGTTCAGTAGGTGTTCTGTAGGAGTTGTTCCACGTGTAGATGTATTTCTGGTCTATCTGTGGGGAGGAAGGTGATCTCCGCGTCTTACTCTTCCGCCATCTTCCCGGAATCCCAGGATTAGGGATTAGGGAAGGATTTAAATAGCTGTCTGCAAGAGTAAATGTAATCATTATTTCAACCGACATTTATTGAGAGCCAGCGTTGTGCTAGGCGCTGTTTAAGGGACTGGGAATTCCGATGGTGAGCAAGGCCTATGTGGTTTCTGCCTTCCCAATCTTAGTATGATGGAGTAAATAGACATTCTGAACAGTGAATTGACTCGGTGCTGAGTGCTGAGTGTTATAAGATGTGAAGAACAGGACAATCTGGAGGTCAAGGAAAACTAGTGACCTATAAGAAGCAATATGAAGTCTGAGTGTTCTTAGCCAAGAACCTGCAGAGACACCAAGATTATAGCATTCCGAGAACTGAAGGAATGTTGCTGGGCAGACCCACAGGGGCCTTGGAAACAGTGTTAAAGATGTTAGATTTTCTTATCACAAAGGAAAGTCTTGGAGGTTGAACAGGATAGTGACATAGTAAATTTTACTTTTTAAAGAGAATTCTACGGATAATAGATTAAATGGGACAAAATAGAAGTAGAGACCAGTTGGGAGGCTGTTAGTAATCTAGATGAAACCATGGTGGCGAATGGGATTAGAAAAGTGATAGAGGGAATTGCCTGGTGGTCCAGTGGTTAGGACTCTGTGCTTCTGCTGCAGGGGTTCAGTCCCTGGTCCAGGGAACTAAGATCCTACAAGCCGTGTGGTGCAGTCAAAAAAAAAAAAAAAGGCAACTATATATGGATCCGTATAGAGCATGGAGGAGAGAGTCAACCTTAGAGATTTGGAAAAATTTAGCATAAAGTGGATATTGAAGCCATGGAAATAGATGAGATTGTTTTAGGAGAATCTGCAGGGATGAGAGACTAGCAGCTTGTAGGTTAAATTGGACTGCTGGTGGTTTAATATTATCATTATTATTCACAGAGTGTTTTTAAGACTAAGAAATTGCACCTAGAAATAGGCATTTTAGAAATTCCAGTCTAGACGGCTACTTGCCTATAAAATAACAATTGGATTAAGCCAAATAGAGATTGCCGTCTCTAAATGGGATTTGAACTATCTAGTTCACCATAGCCCCCATCACTTTTTAGTGTCTTACACCCAGTACATATCATTCATTTTTACTTGCCTTTTTCTGAAAGCATTTGAATTTGGACTCTCTTGGCCTTACAGGGTCAGAATGGAAGAAGGTGTAGAACTTTATCCCTGAGAAGTATCAACGTTTATGGGTTTAGTAGGAAAAAAAGAACCTGAAAGGACAGTATGGCAGCTGGAGAAAGGAGGAAAACCAGAGGAGTATGACTTCAAGGAGGTCAATGTTTCAAAAGACAGGGTATGATCAGCAGTGCGAAATGCTCCAAAGTGCTCAAGTTAAATAAGGATTAGGAATGTTCCATGGGGGGTGGGGGAGTCTAGGAATAAATAAGTAGGTTAAGGAATAATTAGGAAAATAAGTTGAGTTGACAATGACAGAACTCTCATTAAAAAATAAGGGAGGAAAGAAAGGAGTACTTGTAGAGGGTGATAGGTCAAGCCAGTTTTAGTTTTTGTGTTTTGGTATGGGAGAGACTTAAACAACTTAAATGCTGATAGAGAAGAATCCAGCAGTGGAAGATGATAAAAATACAGGAGGAAAAGGGGATAATTGTGCAAGAGAGGAAGAGACTGAAGAAGATGAAGTTGAGAGGATAGGTGAATGAATCAGCTTTAGATAAGAAGAAGAACATCTGTTAACACTGGAAGGATTAATAGATTTGGTGTTCTTAGGAGTGTAGATTTGCTTCCAGGAGGTTGAGAAAATTCCCGTCTAACTGAAAACCTCTATTTTCTCTATGAAATAGGTGGCCAGGTCATCTGCTAAAAGCCAAGATTAGGAGAAGAAAGGGGTGTGTGTGTGTGTGTGTGTGTGTATGTGTGTGTGTGTGTGTTGGGGAGGAAAAGTTTGAGATTGGGAGATGTATTAGTTATTTAAGGCTGTGTAACAAATTGCCCCAAAATGTAGTGGCTTAAAACAATATTGTTATTTCACAATTTCTGTGGGTCTGAGGATATCACTTAGCTGGATTTTCAGGGTCTCTCACAAGTTTCTAATCAAGATGTTTGCTGGGGCTGCTCTCATCTCAACTCTTGGCTAGGGCAGAATCTGCTTCCAAGTTCTCTTAAGTGGTTGTTGACAGAGGTCAGTTTCCCCTGGGCTATTAGACAGAGGACTTCAATTTTCTTTATACCACCTCCCTCCATTTGGGTCTCACAATAGGGACTGACAGCTAGATTCCATCAGAGCAAGAGAGAACAAGCAAGACAGAAGCCAAAGTCTTTTTTTTTTAATAGATTAAAAAAAATATGTATTTATTTATTTTTGGCTGCATTAGGTCTTCATTGCTGCAGGCGGGCTTTCTCTAGTAGCGCCGAGCAGGGGCTACTCTTCATGGTGCTGTGCGGGCTTCTCATTGCAGTGGCTTTTCTGGTTGCGGAGCACGGGCTCTAGGCACGCAGGCTTCAGTAGTTGTGGCACGTGGGCTCAGTAGTTGTGGCTTGCGGGCTCTAGAGTGCAGGCTCAGTAGTTGTGGTGCACAGGCTTAGTTGCTCTGTGGCATGTGGGATCTTCCCGGACCACGGCTCGAACCCACGTCCCCTGCATTGGCAAGTGGATTCTTAACCACTGTGCCACCAGGGAAGCCTGAAGCCAAAGTCTTTTTGTAACCTAATCTCAGAAGTGACATTCCATCACTTTTCTGTATCCTATTTGTTAGAAGCAAGTCACCAGGTGCAGCCCACAGTCAAAGGAAAGTAATCATACAGTGGTGGAACTACAGGCACACCTCGGAGATATTGCAGATTCAGTTCTAGACTACCGCAATTAAGTGAATATCACAGTAAAGTGAGTCACATGAATTTTTTGCTTTCCCAATGCAAACAAAAGTTATGTTTACACTATACTGTAGTCTACTAAGTGCGCAATAGCATTATGTCTAAGAAAACAATGTACATACCTTAATTTTAAAATAACTTTATTGCTTTAAAAATACTAACCATCATCTGACAACACAGGGTTGCCACAAACCCTCAAGTTATTTAAAAAACACAGTATCTGCGAAGTGCAGTAAAACAAAGTGCAGGGCTTCCCTGGTGGCACAGTGGTTAAGAATCCGCCTGCCAATGCAGGGGACATGGGTTTGAGCCCTGGTCTGGGAAGATCCCACATGCCACGGAGCAACTAAGCCCGTGAGTCACAACTACTGAGCCTGCGCTCTAGAGCCCATGAGCCACAACTACTGAGCCCGCATGCCACAGCTACTGAAGCCTGCACACCTAGAGCCTGTGCTCCGCAACAAGAAAAGTCACCACAGTGAGAAGCCTGCGCACTGCCACAAAGACCCAACGCAGCCAAAAATAAATAAATAAAAATAAATAAATTTTTAAAAAGTGCAGTATGCTTGTCCTAGCATGATCTTTGGCATGATCTTTGGGAGAAATCTTAGAAGCTGCCTACCACAGAATGGAAAGGGTTCAAATGGATCTTGAACATAATAATATCACAGTAGCATCAACAGGATCTGGTAGAAGTTGGTGACCTCGAATTTCTGTGATAGCAGTCTGTCAGACATCGTGATTTCCTCCAGAAGCATTTAGTAATCAGGTACCTAGAAGAATAATAAGGATGAGGACATAAGAATGAAGTTAGTGTTAAAACACAGTTCTCTGTGGTGCAGATTTTGTGTCAGTTAATAATAACCAGGTTTATAGATGTTCTCTGGAGTTAAAATGGATTCTTCAAACTTGAGGAGAGTTGACAAACAAAGGGTACTTCTGGCTACCATATTCCTGTATATGTTTTTTTTGTTGTTGTTGTTGTTTTGTTTTTGTTTTTGTTTTTTTTGCGGTACGCGGGCCTCTCACTGTTGTGGCCTCTCCCGTTGCGGAGCACAGGCTCTGGATGCGCAGGCTCAGTGGCCATGGCTCACGGGCCCAGCCGCTCGACGGCATGTGGGATCCTCCCGGACCGGGGCAGGAACCCGTGTCCCCTGCATCGGCAGGCGGACTCTCAACCACTGCGCCACCAGGGAAGCCCCATCCTGTATATGTTTTAAGGCAACATTGGGAAGGAGATAGCCTTGTGGTTAAGAGTTTGGTTTGAAAGATAGCCTGGGCTGAAGTCTTAGTTCAACTTAATAGTGGGGTGACTTTGGGCAAATGGTTTAATTTCATTTACCTTCCATTTCATCATCTTTAAAATAGTGTTGTTAGGGGAAGCAAATGAGATAATACATGGGGAGCACCTACATTAGTACCTGGTACGTAGTAAGCTTTCATTACATGGTCTTCATTGTTATGCCCCAGTATAAGGTTTATATTCTGTTTGCTATCTGCTAAAATTTTTAAAAAGTTATTTATGGGTCAAAAAATGAAATCTTTGGGAATTCCCTGGTGGTCCAGTGGTTAGGACTCAGTGCTTTCACTGCTGGGCCCTGGGTTCAATCCCTGATCGGGGAACTAAGATCCCACAAGCTGTGTGGCATGGCAAAAAAAAAAAAAAAAAAAGGAAAGAAAAAGAAAAAAATCTTCTTGTGGTTGCCCAAAGGAACTAAAAATCCAGGATGTCCCCAGTGAGCCCACAGATACAGCAAGCTGATAAAAGGATCATAACAAGCCCAGATTTTTCAGAGCGGCACATATTTTACATATGCCACAAATAAGAAACTGATCAAATTATTAGGGTTATTTCCTCCTTTTCTTCCTTCAGGCAACATGCTGGAACCAGGATGTCAGTATGTGCTTGAGGACAGTTACTTAGTTGCTTCCCAACTTGTAGATGGTGACCTTTATTCTTATACTAGTCAAACTTTAATGTTGGCTTGGAAACTCCAAATTAGGAGAGTACTCAATCATTACTGTGGAGCTGAGGAAGGCAGGACAGCAGCCGGATAGCAAAAATCACAGAAGACAGCAAGTTAAGCAGGGGATGACACACCAGACCTAGAAGTTTCTTTTCAGCATTGTTGCCTGAAGTGGCTGCTAAATCTTGAGTGTTCAAGTTCAGCTCTGGTCCCATCTTGGCATAAAAACAATATGAAATGAAATAACACCCAGGTGTGGAAGTGGTTACTATTCTCCTGGAAGTTGGAGAAACTCATGAATGCTGATATTGTCAAAGGGTCCTTTAGGATCCATGCACTGTGCTTTTATTGTTAAATTTTTATTGCAAGCATGAAACTCACTGAACTCTCCTTGGTCTCTCTGGATATTCCTGTTTTCCTTAACTTCTCAATGTTCATGTGCCCCCCCCCATTAATTTTATTGTAATTCTAATATATTTGAGATTAAATCTATTTTGTTAACATTTGTTTTCTGTTTGTCTTACTGTTCTGTGTTATTTCTCCCTCATTTCTTGCCTTATTTTGGATCTTTTTTTTTTTTTTTTTGGCTTCTAAGATGACTTCTAAATAGGACTGGAACTAGGGTAAGGTGAGGGAGACACTTGCCTGAGTTGCCAAATTTAAGAGGGGGTCAAAACTCAGAAATCAAGATAAATAGTATTCTCATATGATGTTTTTAGAAACAAAATGAATGCAAGACCTCTACTGCCAGGAAGATAGAGTAGATGTACTTTTCACTATTTCACTCACTAAGCACAACTAAAAACCTGACACTTTATGTAAAAAACAAACATAAGAAGACTCTGAAAGATTAGAAGAAAGAAGACTGACTAGGGACCTCAGAACCCGAGGAACAACACAGTGGTAACTTCCTTGAGTTTTCTTTTGGCTTATGTATCCCAGATTCGTAGGCAAAGAAGCCAGCAAGTCAGAGGTGCCAATGAACACACGAAAAAAAAACAACAACCCTACAATAGCCTGCTCTCTCTAGTCAAAGGACCAAGAAAGGGGAAGCCTCACAAGACATAAAACTTTTAGACAGAAACTGCTCTACTGAGGCCAAACACCACAGAGAAGAATGTGGTCCCACCGCTACCCATGGCAGCAAAGCTGAGTGAGGAGCCTAAACGTTTGCCTTCTCCAGGTTGTAGTGACGCATCCCAATTCCCCTCCTCTCCTGGGATGGTGTCACAGAAGGCCAAGTAGGAACCCAGATTTTAATCCAGACCCAGCAGTAACAAGGTTCCCCTCTCTCTCCTCCTGGGGTGATGTTACAGGAGGCCTAGTGGAGCATCAGGACTCTCACCATTATTCAGCAGTAAGAGGCCAATTCCACTGCAGTGTCAGTGAAGACCATGTGGGAAGCCACAACATCCGCTCCTGCCCAGTAATGACAAGGGTCAACCTCTTCCTTGGGTGTCAATGGAGGCCAAGTGGGGAACCTGGAGTTCTTCCTCCATCAGGCAGTAATAAGATGCTTCTTTCCTCTGCAGGAGCAGTGTCATAAAAACCAGTCAAAACAGAAGGTTTAAATAAAATCCAGAGTCTCATAACATGTGAAATATCCAAGTTTCAACTTAAAAAGTCATTCATCCTAAGGGGGAAAAAAAAATCACCTATCCTACCAAGCAAGAACCAAAAGATCTCAAACTATTTTCAATCAATAGATGCCAAAAAGATGGCAGAGATGTGAGAATGAGTAGACAGTTATTATCCATGATAAAAATGCTTCAAGGAGCAATTATGAACATGCTTGAAACAAATGAAAAAGAATACAAAGCCTCAGCAAAGTGATAGAAGATATAAAGAAGGACTGAATGGAAATTTGAGAACTAAAAATTCAGTAACTGAAATAAAAAGCTCTGTGGATGGGTTCAGCAGAAGAATGAAGGGTACAGAGGGAAGAATCAGAGAACTGGAAGATGGAAGAATCAAAAGACCTAGCATTAATGGAAGCTGAGGAGCAGACTTAGGGGAGGGAGGGAGGCAGTATTGGGAGAAGAGACTGTTAGACTTGGAATATTTAACTCAGGTTTTAGCATTGTTAGAATAATAAGACTTTATATACTAATGAAGTGGGGCTAAAATGACTATAAAAAGCAAAAGCATCTGTAGACATAGACATTTGTCCACCCACAGGCATATAACCACACATACTCAGAGAATAGTGAACAGATCTTTGAGTTACCACTCATTTTGCAAGACTTAAAACCAAAAGAACATATTTTCAGATGGTTAAATAAAGTATTATTCTGAAAAAAAAACTCAATTTGAAGAACAGAGAGAAAAATAGACTTTAAAAAAGAGAGAGAGAGAGAGAGAAAGAGAACAGAGCCTCAGGAATCTATGAGACTATAACAAAAGATTTAACATTCATGTCATCAAAGACCCAAAAGGAAAGGAGAAAGAGTGAGGCTGAAAAAGTATTTGAAGTAATAATGGCTGAAAACTTCCCAAGTTTGATAAGAGATTAAACCTATGGATTCAAGATGATGAGCAAACTCCAAACAGGATAAGTCACAAGAAATCAAAATCAAGACACATCATAATTAAACTTATGAAGCCTAAAGACAAATTCTTTTTTTTTTTTTTTTTTTTTGCGGTATGCGGGCCTCTCACTGTTGTGGCCTCTCCCGTTGCAGAGCACAGGCTCCGGACTCGCAGGCTCAGCGGCCGTGGCTCACGGGCCTAGCCGCTCCACGGCATGTGGGATCTTCCCGGACCAGGACACGAACCCGTGTCCCCTGCATCGGCAGGCGGACTCTCAACCACTGCGCCACCAGGGAAGCCCAAGACAAATTCTTGAAAGCAGCCAGAAAAAATAAATAAATAAATAAAATTAAAACTTACCTATAGGGGAAATACAATTCAAATGACTGTAGGTTTCTCATCAGAAACCAGAATGTCAGAGGAATGTGGCATAATATTTTTCATATTCCTTCTGTTCCATTTGCTATCTGCTTTTGAGATTCCAAATACCTGTGTATTAGACTTTCTACTTGCATTCTCTATGTCTTTGCCATCTCTTGCCTTTTCTCCTTGCTTTCACATGGACATTTTCTTCTGATCTTGAAGCTCACCGATTCTCTCCTCAGGTGTGTCTAATCTGTTACTTTATTGAGTTCTTAATTTGACTGCTATATATTTTAGTTATTTTTACCTTTTTGTTATCATTTCAAATTCTCTGAGTTTCTCAATTTTGTCTTTAATTTTCTTGTGCACATTAACAGTGGTTATTTTACAGTCTATGTCTCATTATCTGGAGACTCTGTGTTTCTTTGTTGCTTCTCGATTTTTTTATCATGTTGTTTTGTCTCCTTCTTAATTTTTTTATTGAATTCTGGACATTATTTGTGAAAATTTTTATAAATAATTTGAGGCCTAGGATGACTTTATCTTCCTCCATAAAGGATTTTTTAAAAAATCTATTTATTTATTTGGCTGTCAGGTCTTAGTTACAGCACAAGGGATCTTTTGTTGCGACACGTGGGCTCTTGGGTGGCGCGCGGGCTCTCTAATTGTGGCATGCGAGCTCCAGAGTGCACGGGCTCAGTAGTTGCGCTGCACAGGCTGTCTAGTTGTGATTCATGGCGTGCCTCCACAGAATATTTATTTTTGCTTTTGGCAGGCAGCTAGGGACATTGGTAACTGGGATAACCTTATCCAATGTCAGAAATAGAGGTGATTCAAAGATTAACTTCTTGCCCTTTGAGGAACAATCTACTTCTTGTTCTCCTTTAATCCTAGGGTATAGGTTCTTAACCCACATCAAAGCCTCTTCTTTGTCAATATTGTTTGGATTTTTTCTCATTGTCTGTTTCTGGAATGTTATAATATTCCATAATTGTCTATGCTGGTAATCAATATTTTGTACTTACTTGGGCCAGACAGAGTTAAAGGGGAAGTAGTGCCATGCCCTGGCTAGCATGAGGTGATAGTGATAAATAAGAGTTTTTCAGGTCTAAGGAAAACCACTGAGATAGAGTGAGGGCACATGGGTTTAGTGTGAGGATCCCTCTCTCACCACCAGGAGGTACTCCCTTTTGTGTAAGCTTTAGAGCCCAGAACATTATTTTTATTGACGAAGGTAGCACCTTCTTATATGTTCACTGGTTTCTTCTGAATCTTTTAAACTCCTGTTTTGTTTTGTTTTTTCCTCTGAGGATCAGGCAAACAGAGTCCTGCAGTTGATGTCAGTCAAAAAAGAAAAATAACATTATAGTGGGTATAAAGGAAGACATTGAGGATTGTGCTGTATGAACAGTCTGTTTATAACCTGTAGTGGGGAGGAGACCTGGGATGGTCTTAGTGCAGACTCTTAATTTGGATAGACTTCCAACCAAATAACTTGTCTTCCCTTGAAATAGATATAGCTCATAATCTCACTTCATAAGATGACATTAACTAGATGAAAAGAGGCAAAGTAACTTGTTCAATACATTTTGAACCTTTATTGAAATGAAATGATAGGAATAGCAGAATGGGACATGGAATTAGTTGAAAATTGAAGAATAAATGGAGTGAAATAATTTAGCATTTCCCCCCTCACCACTAAGTACTTCAATTTAGTATCTGTTTCTGGCCAAACCGTTGTTATTGTTGTTGATACTGGTTTGTCTTGAAAGATTCTCGCATAGGGCTTAAGAAAGCTTCAGGTTCACACAAAACTGAAATGGCCTGTTAATGTGTGTCTCTCTCCCCTTAGATTGCAAGTTTCTTGAGGGTTGAGACTATGTCTTGTTTGTGGTCTCTCAGGGGTCTCTCTCATTTTTGGAAGTTCCTCACATATTAAAACACCGAGAAATCCTGAAACAATTTTCCAAAAATTGTAGCCTGTTTAGAAATTCTGATTTAATAAATTTCTGCTTTTTCACAAATTAAGGTATAATATAATATAGTTATGCTTTTCCAAAAAAAATGACAGGATTTTTAAAAAGAAGATACTTAATAGTGCCAAACAGGGACAAAAAGTTAAAGTTGTAAAATTACCACCTTGCATTCCTGTCACTGTAGCTCTGTTTCTGAGGCCTTTCAAGTATATGACGTCTTAATTCAAATGGGCCTCCTGCCTCCTCTGGCTCCAACTCTTGCATTGGCCCTGGTCTTATTCATCTTTGTACCAGGAGCCTAGCACAGTTGCTGGTTCATAGCAGACATTCAACAAATGTTTGTTGAAATTTGTTTTTATTTATTCTTAATTTATTTTATTTTATTTTTCTGGGTCTTATAATGGTTTTTATTTAAATTTTTACTGGAGTATACTTGATTTACAATGTTGTGTTAGTTTCAGGTGTACAGTAAAGTGAATCAATTATACATATACATATATCCACTCTTCTTTAGATTCTTTTCCCATATAGGCCATTACAGAGTATTGAGTAGAGTTCTCTGTGCTATACAGTAGGTCCTTATTAGTTATCTATTTTATATATAGTAGTGTGTATATGTCAATTCCAATCTCCCAATTTGTCCCTCCCCCACACCCCCTGGTAGCCATAAGTTTGTTTTCTACGTCTGTAACTCTATTTCTGTTTTGTAGATAAGTTCATTTGTACCCTTTTTTTAGATTCCACATGTAAGCAATATCATATGATATTTGTCTTTCTCTGTCTGACTTACTTCACTCAGTATGACAATCTTTAGGCCCATCCATGTTGCTGCAAATGGCATTATTTTATTCTTTTTTATGGCTGAGCAATTTGTATGGAAACACAAAAGACCACGAATAGCCAAAGCAATCTTGAGAAAGAAAAACGGAGCTGGAGGCATCAGGCTCCCTGACTTCAGACAATACTACAAAGCTATAGTAATCAAAATAATATGGTACCGGCACAAAAACAGAAATATAGATCAATGGAACAGGATAAAAAGTCCAGATATAAACCTACACACCTGTGGGTGACAAAGGAGGCAAGAATATACAATGGAGAAAATACAGTCTCTTCAATAAGTGGTGCTGGGAAAACCGGACAGCTACATGTAAACAAATGAAATTAGAACACTCCCTAACACCATATACAAAAATAAACTCAAAATGGATTAAAGACCTAAATGTAAGGCTGGATACTATGAAACTCTTAGAGGAAAACATAGGCAGAACAGACTTTGACATAAATCACATCAAAATCTTTTTTGATCCACCTCCTAAAGCAAATAAAAACAAAAATAAACAAATGGGACCTAATTAAACTTAAAAGCTTTTGCACAGCAAAGGAAACCATAAGACGAAAAGACAACCGTCAGAATGGGAGAAAATATTTGCAAATGAAGCAACCAACAAGGGATTAATCCCCCAAATATACAAACAGTTCATGCAGCTCAATATCAAAAAAACGAACAGCCCAATCAAAAAATGGGCAGAAAAGGGCTTCCCTGGTGGCACAGTGGTTGAGAGTCCGCCTGCCGATGCAGGGGACATGAGTTTGTGCCCCGGTTCGGGAAGATCCCACATGCTGCGGAGCGGCTAGGCCCGTGAGCCATGGCCGCTGAGCCTGCGTGTCCGGAGCCTGTGCTCTGCAACAGGAGAGGCCACAACAGTGAGAGGCCCGCGTACCGCAAAAAAAAAAAAAAAAAAAATGGGCAGAAGACCTTGGGACCTCCCTGGTGGCACAGTTGTTAAGAATCTGCCTGCCACTGCAGGGGACATGGGTTCGATCCCTGGTCTGGGAAGATCCCACATGCCGAGGAACAACTAAGCCTGTATGCTACAACTACTGAGCTTGCCCTCTAGAGCCCACAAGCCACAACTACTGAGCCCTCGTGCCACAACTACTGAAACCCGCGTGCCTAGAGCCCGTGGTCCACAACAAGAGAAGTCACCACAATGAGAAGCACACACACCGCAACAAAGAGTAGCCCCCACTCACCACAACTAGAGAAAGCCTGTGTGCAGCAACGAAGACCCAATGCAGCCAAAAGTAAATAAATAAAATAAATAAATTTCTAAAAAAACATATGGGCAGAAGATCTAAATAAACATTTCTCCAAAGAAGACATACAGATTGCCAACAAACACATGAAAAGATGCTCAACATCACTCACCTCACACTGGTCAGAATGGCCATCATCAAAAAATCTACAAACAATAAATGCTGGAGAGGGTGTGGAGAAAAAGGAACCCTCCTACACTGTTGGTGGGAATGTAAATTGGCAGAGCCCCTATGGAGAACAGTATGGAGGTTCATTAAAAAAACAAAAAATAGGGGCTTCCCTGGTGGCGCAGTGGTTGAGAGTCCACCTGCCAATGCAGGGGACACGAGTTCGTGCCCCGGTCCGGGAAGATCCCACATGCCGCGGAGCAGCTAGGCCCATGAGCCATGGCCGCGGAGCCTGTGCTCCGCAACGGGAGAGGCTGCAACAGTGAGAGGCCCGTGTATTGCAAAAAAAAAAGTTAAAACTCACTTTTTTTAAAATAAAAATAAATGAATTTTTAAAAATGTCCTTTCAGTTTTAATTTTTCCACAGTCTTATCCCATTCCCAGACTGAAACATTTAAATTTAAAATTTTTTAAATTTTACTTATTTTGCTGATTATGTCCATATCACTAAATAATGTGTTTTTCCAGAAACTTATCAACTCATCTTCTGTGGAGGATAATTGTGCTAGATAATTCCATTTTCTAGTCTCCTAACTATCTGGAATTTTTTTTTAACATCTTCATTGGAGTATAATTGCTTTACAATGGTGTGTTAGTTTCTGCTTTACAACAAAGTGAATCATCTCTACATATACATATATCCCCATATCTCTTCCCTCTTGCATCTCCCTGCCTCCCACCCTCCCTATCCCACCCCTCTAGGTGGTCACAAAGCAGCGAGCTGATCTCCCTGTGCTATGCGGCTGCTTCCCACTAGCTATCTATTTTACATTTGGTAGTGTGTATATGTCCATGCCACTCTCTCACTTTGTCCCAGCTTACCCTTCCCCCTCCCCGTGTCCTCAAGTACATTCTCTAAAAACTCACTATCTTTTGTTGGTGGAGTAATAGTCTGTTTTTCTTTTCTTCCTTACAAAGTTCGGTATTTTCTAAATGTTTTACACCAAGCATGTACTATTATTAAATGTAAGCTCCATGAAGACAGATACATTTTTTTGTTTCCTTATGTATCTGAAGTGCCCAGAACAGTGTCTCACACATAGTAGATGCTTAATAAATAATTTAAAATTAATCTTTATAATGTAAAAAATAAAATGAAAAGGGATAAATGTATTAGAATTCCATTTCCTGCTCTTCCTGGATTGTGTCTTATTTTAATATAATCTTCATCCCTTCCTTTAGAGCACCTTTGGCTAAAAGGGTCAGCAGTGGCCATACCTGCACAAGTCATCCCTAGCTCTTGATTTTTCTTCCGCTCAACTTTACAAAGGTTTGCCTTCTATTCTTTCCTTTCACCTCTCCCAGCAGATATTTTTAGGAAGAGTGGTACAAAAGGAGTTTTCAGAAAAGTGGCATCAGCATCGTGGTGGAATACGATGTCCCTTGTTTTTGTCTTCCCCGTCAACAACATTAATTTGTCATCTGTTCACGGACAGAGGTGGCTTTGTGGGAGCTGTGGGATCTCATACCATATGCCAAGGGACCCAGGAGAAGTCTTGCCCACCTGTGCACCAGGTAATATGCATTTAGACCTTGATCCTGCCTATGGACACTACGGTGGTCTGTGATCTATCTCCAGCTTCCCTTGGTTGTGGCCCAGGAGCCCCTGGAAAGCACCGTTTTAGAAAATCACCAATGGATGACAAGACCCTTTTGTGGAAGTCCAGGTTTCCAGAGAAGTTCTAGCACATCACTGGAGGGAAAAATACACACACACACACACACACACACACACACACACACGAGTTTAGATGCATCAAAGGGTGTAAGAAAACAGCTTGACTTTACTTGCATCACCCCTCCCCCAAAGCAGCACAGTAAGGCCAAGAGAGGTTTTCTTGGTCTATGATCATCCTTATATTAAAATAAGATACACTGCTTCCCCAGCTCTGCAAGATGCTGACAAAGAGGCCCTCTCCCACTGTGGTAGCAGGAGTGAGCTTTGGTATATGGCTAGTGAGCATGTGCATAAAACCTGCCCAACTCTGCAAGCCAGAGTGTGCCCAAACTTGAGACTGAGCGCCACCTTTGGGAAAACAAAAGAGAGGCAGTCATCCCTAGGCCAGGTTCATTGCAGAATCCAGAGAAGGCATACAAGCTAAGAATTCTGCCACAAGACAGAGCAAGAAGAGTGGAGGAGGTGTACCTATAGCCAGTCTGAGAATCCCTAGAAGGACTGACAGAAGACATTTCTCTCCCAAAGGCAGTTAGTAAAGCCTGAAGGAGGTGAGTGCTATTTCAAATGAGAAGACAATGATGCAAAACTTCAAGGAACATGGAAAGTCAAGGAGTAACATGAAAACATGAAAGCATACAACACACTGGGAAAGGTAAGTATATAGTCAAATACTCTAACACTGTAATATGGTGGTGTGTTAACCACTTAACTCTAGTATAAATGTTAAAGGATAAGAGTGTTAAAAATAACTATAGCTACAATAATTTGTATGAATACATAGTATAAAAAGAGGTAAATTGTGACATCAAAAAGATGTAGTAAAAGGGTAGTTTTTGTATGCAATCAGTTATGTGATTATCAGCATAAAATACTGTTCTATCTATAAAATGTTTTATGTAAGCCATCTGTTAATCACAAAGCAAAAACCTACAGTAGATTCTCAAAAGATAAAGAGAAGTGAATCAATGCATACCACTACAGAAAATCACCAATTCACAAAGCAAGGCAGCAAGAGAGGAAGAAAGGAACAAGGGAACTATAAAACAGCCATAAAACAATTAATAAGATTGCATTAGCAAGTTCTTACCTATTAATAATTCTCTATTTGGAAACAGATTAAATTCTCCAATCAAAAGGCATAGAGTGGGGGCTTCCTTGGTGGTGTAGTGGTTGAGAGTCCGCCTGCCGATGCAGGGGACACGGGTTCGTGCCCCGGTCCGGGAGGATCCCACATGCCGCAGAGCAGCTGGGCCTGTGAGCCATGGCCGTTGAGCCTGCGCGTCTGGAGGCTGTGCTCCACGACGGGAGAGGCCACAACAGTGAGAGGCCCGCGTACCACAAAAAAAAAAAAAAAAAGGCATAGAGTGGCTGGATAGATTAAAAAAACAAGAACCAACTATATGCTGCCTACAAGAGACTCACTTCAGATAAAATAACACACATAAGCTCAAAGTGAAGGATGGAAAAAGATATTTGAAACAAGTGGAAACCGAAAGAGAGCAAGGCTAGCTATACTTGTAGCAAACAAAATAGACGTTAAACCATAAATGATAACGAGAGACAAAGAGGGCCGTTATGTAATCATAAAGAAGTCAATTAATGAAGAAGATATAATAATCAACATATACCCACCTAAACATGTTATTCAAATACTAACATATCTGAAAGGAGAAATGGACAACAATTCAGTAATAGTAGAAGTCTTCAATACTTCACTTTCAACAATGGAGAGATCCTCCAGAGAGAAAATCAGCAAAGAAACAGTAGACTTGAACTATACTTTATACTGAATGAAGCTAACAGACATATACAGAACACTCCATCCAACACATCCTTCTATCTGGGACATTCTCCAGGACAGACCACATCATAGGTCACAGCACAAGTGTTAACAAATTGAAGAAGACTGACATCATACCAAGTATCTCCTGACCACAGTGGTATAAAACTAGATATCAATAACAGGATGACAAATGACCAATTAAAAATATGTGGAAACATATTTTTAACATAAGTAACACACTCCTGAACAACATAAGCAACATAAGAAACATAAGCAACATAAGAAACAACATAAGAAACATAAGCAACATAAGAAACAACATAAGAAACCTAAGCAACACACTCCTGAACAAAAAATGTGTCAGCTTCCCTGATGGCGCAGTGGTTGGGAGTCTGCCTGCCGATGCAGGGGAAGCAGGTTCGTGCCCCGGTCCGGGAGGATCCCACATGCCGCGGAGCCGCTGGGCCCGTGAGCCATGGCCGCTGGGCCTGAGCATCTGGAGCCTGTAGTCTGCAACAGGAGAGTCCACAGTGGTGAGAGGCATGCGTAACGCGAAAAAAAAAAAGTGTCAAAGAAGAAATAAAAGGAGAAATAAAAAATATCTTGAAACAAACCAAAATGGAAACACAATATACCAAAATATATGGGATACAGCAAAAGCAGTTCTAAGAGGAAAGTTTATAGTGATAAATGCCTATATTAAGAAAAAACATCTCAAATGAGCAATCTAACTTTAAAGCTTAAGGAACTAGAAAAAAAAGAAGAAACTAAGCCCAAAGTTAGCAAAGAAAGGAAATAAAGAACAGAGCAGAAAGAATGAAAGAAAGACCACAAAAACAATAGAAAAGATCAAGGGAAATAGGAGCTGTTTTTTTGAAGAGATAAACAAAATTGACAGACTTTTAATCAGACTAAGAAAAAAGTGACAGAATAATAAAATAAGAAACATCAGAAATGGAAGAGGAGACATTACAACTGATACCACAGAAATACAAATGATCATAAGAAATTACTATGAACACCAAAAAACTGGATATCCTAGAAGAAATAGAAAATTCCTAGAAACATACAACCTACCAAGAATGAATCATGAAAAAATAGAAAATCTGAACAGATCAATAATTAGTAAGAAGATTAAATCAGTAATCAAAAACCTGCCCCAAAAGAAAAGCATAGGACCAGATGGTTTTACTCGTGAGTTCTACCAAATACTTAAAGAATAATTAACACAAATCCTTCATAACTCTTCCAAAAAAATTGAAGAGAAGGAAACACTCTCGAACTCATTTTATGAGGTCAGTTTTACCCTGATACCCAAGCCAGATACGGACACTGTAAGAAAAGAAAACTATAGGCCAATATTTCTGATGAATGCAAATGCAAAAATTCTCAACAAAATTCTAGCAAACTGAATTCAACAGCACATTAAAAGGATCCTACACTATGATCACATAGGTTTTAACCCTGGGATACAAGGATGGTTCAACATACACAAATAAAAAAATAACACACCACATTAAAAGAAGAAATGATTAAAATTATTAGATAATTTAATAGATTCATAAAAGTAATTTGACAAAATACAAAATATTTTTGTGATAAAAACTTTCAACAAGTTTGGTATAGAAGGAGCATACATCAGCATAATAAAGGTCATATATGACAAGCCATGCTAATACCATCCTTAATGGTGAAAGGCAGAAAGCTTTTCCTGTAAGATTAGGAACAAGACAAGGTGCCAACTTTCACCACTCCTATAAACATAGTGCTGGAAGTCCTATAGCCACAACAATCACGCAAAACAAACCAAAACAACAACAGCAAAAAACATCCACCAGGAACACTAGAAGTAATATTGTCTTTGCAGATGGTATGATTTTATATAATCCCAAAGACTCCACCAAAAAATTGATAGAACTAACCTACAAATTCAGCAAAGTCACAGGATTAAAAATCAACATACAGAAATCAGTTGTGTTTCTATATATTAACAACAGGTTATCTGAAAAAGAAAAAGAAAGAAGGAAAAAAAAAAGAAAGAAGGAAAAAAAAGAAATAAAGGAAACAAACCCATTAACTGTAACATCAAAAACAATAAAATATTTAGGAATAAATTTAACTAAGGCTGTGAAAGATCTGTACACTGAAAATTATAAGATACTGATGAAATAAATTGAAAAAGACACAAATAAATGTAAAATAGCCCATGTCATGCATCAGAAGAATTAATATAGTTAAAATGTCCACACTATCTAAAGCCTTCTATAGATTCAGTGCAACCCCTAACAAAATTCATTGACATTTTTCACAGAAATAGAAAAATAATCCTAAAATTTGTATGGAATCATAAAAGACCCAAATATCAAAGCAATCCTGAGAAAGAAGAACAAAGCTGGAGGTATTACACCTCCGGATTTCAAACTATACTACAAAAGATATAGCAATCAGAACAACATGGTACTGGCATAAAAGTAGACAAGTCGAACAGAATTGAGAGTGCAGAAATAAACTCAGGCATGTACAGTCAACAAATATGTGACAAGGGAGCCAAAAATACTCCATGGGGAAAGGATAGTCTCTTCAATAAATGGTGTTGGGAAAACAAGATAACCACTCTAAGAAAAGTGAAATTGGATCCTTATCTTACACCACTCTCAAAAATTAACTTGACATGGATTAAAGACTTAAACATAAAACCTGAAACCTTAAAATTTCTAGAGGAAACATAGGAGAAATCTCCTTAACATTGGTCTTGCCAAAGATTTTTTGGATACGACACAAAAGCCCAAGCAACAAAAGCAAAAATTAATATGTGGGGTTATATTAAATAAAACGCTTCTGTATAACAAAGGAAACAACAAAATGGAAAGGTAACCTATAGAATGTGAGAAAATATTTGTAAATCATACAGCTTATAAATGGCTAATATCCAAATACATAAAGAATTCATAACACAAAAGCAAAAAAAAAAAAAAAAAAAAAAAACCTAAGAAATGGTCAGAGGAACTGAATAGACATTCTTTTCTAAAGAAGACATACAAATGGCCAACAGGTACAAAAAAAGATACCAACATCACTAATCATGAGGGAAATGTAAACCAAAACCAAAATGGGATAAAACTTCATGCTTGTTAGAATGGCTATCACCAAAAAGACAAGAAGTAACAAGTGTTGGTGAGAATGTGGATGTACACTGTTGATGGGAATGTAAATTGGTGCAGCCATTATGGAAAATAGTATGGAGGTTCCTCAAAAAATTAAAAATGGAATGATCATATGATCCATCCATCCCATTTCTGGGTATGTATCCAAAGAAAATGAAATCAAGATCTTGATGAGTTATCTGCATTCCTATGTTCACTGCAGTATTATTCACAATAGCCAAGACATGGAAACAACCTAAGTGTCAGTCGACAGACGAATGGCTAAAGAAGATGTGGTATATATACTAAATGGAATACTACTCAGCCATGATAAAGAAAGAAATCCTGCCATTTGCAACAACATGGATGGACCTTGAGGGCATTATGCTAACTGAAATAAGTCAGACAGAGAAAGGCAAATACCATAGTCTCACTTACAGGTGGGGTCTAAAAAAGCTGAACTCGTAGAAACAGAGAGTAGAATGATAGTTGCCAGGGCTGGGATGCAGGGGAAATGGAGAGATCTCAAAGGGCACAAACTCCAGTTAGAAGGTGAATAAGTTCTGGGGGATCTAATGTACAGCATGGAAACTATGGTCAACAATACTGCATTGTATACTTTAAAGTTGTGAAGAGAGTAGATAAATACTCTCATCAGAAAAAGAAATGATAATTATGTGAGGTGATGAAGGTGTTAACTAATGCTACAGTAGTCATTCTTTCACAATATATGTGTATTAAATCAACACATTGTACACCTTAAACTTACACAATATGATATGTCAGTTACATATCAAAAAAACGGGGGGGGGGAGAAAAAAAAACCAAAATGTTTTTTGAAGAAAGCAGCACCGCCCCCTGGTGGCTGAATTTAAAACGGTAACGTTGATCCATCGTCTCAGACCAAGTGTGCAGATTTAGGCCACTGCAGGTTCCAGGTTTGCCCCTGAACCACAGTGTCACGGTAGAGCCTGGCGTGCTGCTGCCCCCTATGGTGAGTGGGCGGCAAAGGCCCCACTGCTTTTCTTCCAGCCTGAGGGGGCCCCAAACTTCCAGCCTGGAGGTTAACAAAGGTTGAAACTGGCTGGACTATTGAAACCACCCACAGTTCATCTCCTCCCCTCAAACCTCCCCAAATAATTGAGTCAGTCAGCAGGAATCGTCAGGTCCAGCACTGGGAGGGTGGGCTGAGATGGAGTCCCTCAACTGAGGTGCAGGACAGGAGCCCTTACCCAGTCAGCCCTATTGCCCTGCTTGCAGGGGTGCAAAACGAACACGACATAGAAAGTGGACAGAGTGGATCTTCTGGCAGGGACCCAGATCTAAACTGTCTGGGCTTTTTTGTTTCAGTTTTTTTTGTTTTGTTTTGCTTAGCTTTTGCAAATGAATTTTGGTGACCGTTGGTTTCGGAGGGGGCGACTCTAGCAGACAAAACTTTACGTCTGCATCGCAGTTTGGTTTCCCTCTCAATTCTACAGGATTTTTGACCCAAAGTTTCCTTCCCTCTCACTTTTCTTCTTTCTTCCAACTTATTTTTCTCCCTAGATTCCCCTGCTCTGATAACTCGGAGCCTCTGCACCATCGTCATCTTTTCCAAGCCTAAAACCAAGACCGTTGTGGCCTTGGAGGGGTGTGGCATAAATGCAGATGTGTTTAAAATGAGCCCCAGTTCTCCCTTATTATCCTCATCATTTGTCTCTGCCTCTCACAGATGCACTCGAGTCCACTGTCACAGAAGAGTCAGTGAAACAAATGCCTTATAAGGGATAGACCGACGGACCAATGGGACACAACATTGAGACTTAAAACAACTCTGCACAATATGGAAGCCTCAGTATCTCATAGAATATAAACACCACCGTCTGTGAGACATGCCCTGACTCTCCATATGTTAAAATAAAATTTTAAAAAGTCTTACAGTCCCTCTGCATGTAACCAATGTCCAGTGTTCTCTGGCACTCCCACACCCTCCCAAACCCCTGGACCTAAAGCCTATTGTTCCCCTGGAATGGGTGCTCTTCTCTCCCAGTGTGCAGGGAGCCTTTGCAACGCCCCCCCCCATTATCCCCACCTCCTGGTCTTTGTGTCCTCTTATAGTCTCCTTCTCTCCAGTGTGGCCTGGACCTGGTGATTTCCTTCCAAATGTAGAAAGGTGATTCCCTGCACTTTCTAGATTCTTTGTGTCCCTGTTGAGCAGGATGTCAGAGTTCCTCTTTCCAGGAGCTGAGGCTGAGGGGTTGGTGCTCCAGAGTGGTCATTTTTATGTGAAGTGCCTACAAAGGCCCCTGTGCAGGAGGAAGGGTGTTGGTGTATGTGTGAGTTGTGGAGGGAGTGGGAAGGGGGAAGGGTTGACTTAAGACTTCGGGGGAAAATTCCATGATCTGAGGTCTCTAAAATTTTCTGGGAGCCAAACACTACTTTTTGATTTTCTTCCCCTTGTACTATCTCCTATTCCCCTTTCTGCCTCCTTCCATTTTTAGGAGACCCACTGCCCTCCCTGCCCCTTGCCCCCTGCTTTTTTTTTTTTTTAATGTCTTTATTGGAGTATAATTGCTTTACAATGGTGTGTTAGTTTCTGCTTTATAACAAAGTGAATCAGTTATACATATACATATATCCCCATATCTCTTCCCTCCTGTGTCTCCCTCCCTCCCCCCCTCCCTATCCCACCCCTCTAGGTGGTCACAAAGCCCTGAGCTGATCTCCTTGTGCTATGCAGCTGCTTCCCACTAAGCTATCTATTTTACATTTGGTAGTGTATATATGTCCATGTCACTCTCTCACTTTGTCCCAGCTTACCCTTCCGCCTCCCCATATGCTCAAGTCCATGCTCTAGTAGGTCTGCATCTTTATTCCCATCTTGCCCCTAGGTTCCTCAGAACCTTTTTTTTTTTTAGATTCCATATATATGTGTTAGCATACAGTATTTGTTTTTCTCTTTCTGACTTACTTCACTCTGTATGACACTCTCTAGGTCCATCCACCTCACTACAAATAACTCAATTTCGTTTCTTTTTATGGGTGAGTAATATTTCATTGTATATATGTGCCACATCTTCTTTATCCATTCATCTGTTGTTGGACAGTTAGGTTGCTTCCATGTCCTGGCTATTGTAAATAGAGCTGCAATGAACATTGTGGTACATGACTCTTTTTGAATTATGGTTTTCTCAGGGTATATGCCCAGTAGTGTTGCCCCCTGCTTTTGAAGTCCTGACAAGGTAGAAAACTGGATGAGTTTTTTTTTTTTTTTTTTTGGTACGCGGGCCTCTCACTGTTGTGGCCTCTCCCGTTGCGGAGCACAGGCTCCAGACGCGCAGGCTCAGCGGCCATGGCTCACGGGCCCAGCTGCTCCACGGCATGTGGGATCTTCCCGGACCGGGGCATGAACTCGTGTCCCCCGCATTGGCAGGCGGACTCTCAACCACTGCACCACCAGGGAAGCCCGTTGGTTGAGTTTTTTTAAAGCTTTATTGAGATGTAATTGACACCATAATGCATACATATAAAGTGTATAATTTACAGTATATAATTTAAGGTGTACAATTTGTGAAATTATCACCACAATCAAGTTGTCTTGTGCCATTTTGTACTCCCTCCACACTGTCCCCTGCCCCCTCCCCCAGGCTACCACTGACCTGCTTCTGTCCATATAGATTAGTTTGAATTTTCTAGATTTAAAAAAAAAAAATGGTGTTTTTAAAAATTTATGGATTTGGGCTTATCTGGTGGTGCAGTGGTTAAGAATCCACCTGCCAATGCAGGGAACACGGGTTCGAGCCCTGGTCCGGGAAGATCCCACATGCCACGGAGCAACTAAGCCCGTGCGCCACAACTACTGAGCCTGCGCTCTAGAGCCCGTGCTCCGCAACAAGCCACCGCAATGAGAAGCCCGCACACCGCAACAAAGAGTGGCCCCTGCTCCCTGCAACTACAGAAAGCCTGTGCGCAGCAATGAAGACCCAACGCAGCCAAAAATAAATTAATTAAAAAATATATATTTTAAAAATTTATGGATTGGAAAATGAAGCCGTCTCTTTACTTTTTGCACAATTCCTCATCTACCTTTTCCTGCCAAGATCAATTTGTAGGATAATATGGAGTAGCCTTCAGGGAATTAATGAAATTGATGTATGGAAATATGTGAGTTATTAAAGTATTTTTCTCTGGACCCCGAACCCATTTTTCTGTGCTCTTGTATTGTAGTGCTGAGCTGGGACTCAGCAAGTCACATTTCCGCTTTGTCACCTAGCTCCAGAGTAGGTTCCCTGTTCGTAAGAAGCTGGAGGGAGACGGCTAGGCTGGAGGAGAGAGAAAGCACTTGCTTCTTCCTGGCTGCTTCCTGAGGATTTCCTGTTGGTTCCCACAAAGCAGCATTTTTCTCTCTAGAGGTGTAGTGAGCCTTTTCAAAGCAACAGCTGAACCCAATCTGCTGTTTTTCCTAACATATAGCTTCATGTTGTCCCCCTGGAAACACCACATCAGCTCACCCTTTCCTCGAAGATCTGGGCCCGAGCCGCACAGCCCCTGTGAGCTCAGAGAAACAGCGGCAGCTCAGTGCTGCCCCTGCCTTTCCAGTCTGGATTCAGCTCAGCAACACCTGTTCTTTACACTTCAAAGTTTAATAATCCAGTCTCTTGCTTCTGTTTCCCCAGCTGCCCTTGCAGTTGCTATCTCTGTGATATCTTAGATTTCTCTTTTTACTCTTTCAGTTACATAATTGATAGCTTTCTACCTGGTTTCCAATTCTATATTTTAATTTCTGCTCAAATAACTGGTGTGGTTTCTGTCACCTGCCTGGATTCTGAATATTATAGGAATAGACAGATGTGTTTATTTGATGTTCCTTTTAAAGAAAATACACAGAAGAAATTGTATACATAAAGATATGACATAGTGTTTGTAGGGGATTGAATGGTTGCCTCCCAAAAGCTACGTCCTTGTCTTAATCCCCAGAACCTATGAAATTAACCTTATTTGGGAAAAGTCTTTGCAAATATAATTAAATTAAGGATCTTGAGATGAGGAGATTGTCCTGGACTCTCCAGGTGGGTCTCAAACCCAATGACTAGTGCCCTTTTAGGAGTGAGGCAGTGAGAGGTTTTGACACAGAGGTGGAAGCAATGGACCATGGTGGCAGAAATTGGAGTAGTGCAGCCACAAGTCAAGGGATGCTGACAGCCACCAGAAGCTGCAGGAGACAAAGAAAGATTTCTCCCCTAGAGCTTTCAGAGGGAGTAATTACTGCTGACACCTTGATTTCAGACTTTTAGCCTCCAGAACTAAGACAGAATAAATTTCTGTTGTTTTAAGTGACCCAGTTAGTGGTAATTTGTTACAGCAGGTGCAGGGAACTAATATAAGCTATAAACTGCCAGGGAGAATTTAAAGTGGTGGAAGCTCAACTTTATGGCTTAGTGGATCTAATAAACCTATGCATAGTCACTTGGTGCCCAGTATTGGATATATTGAGTCATAAGGCCTAAGTGGCAAGTTGGCTATTTCTGCTGCCTTGTCCTCCTTTGGACATGATCCCTCTCTTCCTCTGGGCCCCATTCAGCATTCAGAGCCTTCTGAGTCACTGACTAAATGGGTTGGAGTACTATTGTCAAGAGTGTCCTATGCTGTCTTCAAAATTGAAAGAGGCCACAAGTGCTGTGCAGCAGAAAAAGCTAACATTTATTTATCTATAATGATTTTAAGCCTCTCTTCACACACTCTTTAGCCAATTTGTATTATATTATTATTTTTGAAAAATATTTATTTATTTATTTTGGCTGCGCCAGGTCTCAGTTGCGGCACGCAGGATCTTCATTGCAGCATGTGGACTTCTTAGTTGCAGCATGCGGACTCTTAGTTGCAGACGTGCATGCGGGACCTAGTTCCCTGACCAGGGATCGAACCTGGGCTCCCAGCACTGGGAGCGGAGTCTTACCTGCTGGACCACCAGGGAAGTCCTTGTATTATACTATTCTTTTGTGAATTGCCTATTCATATCTTCTGAACATTTTCCTTTGGGTTTCCTGCCTTATCATTTAATTTACCGAGGTTATATGTATATAGATGTAATAACTTGTGAATTTTAGACTTTGAAAATTTCTTTTCCTAGTTGTCATCCATCAGCTTTACCCATGTGTCCTTCATGGTATAGAAATACTTCTTTCTATATACTATGTTTGTCATCCCCTTTTGGAGAGTGTGCTGTGTCATTATTTCCAGGGCATACAACAATGACATACTTTTAGCAACTGTTGTCCCATTGTTTAATTTTTCTACATAATTCATAAAAGGAAGCTTATACTGAAGCATGATTCTTACCTGGAAGCTTCTCTAATAATTTCTGTATTTTCTTACCCTGGAGTTCTTTTATGCTCAGAGCAATCTGTAACTTTAAACTTGAAGGTAAGAATAAATTCCTGATTTTTTTCCTAAAAAATTGTGCTTTCTAGATTTATCTACTTGAAAGTACTAGGTGCAATTATCAACAAAATAGTATTGAGCACATCAATTTAAAAATTGTGGTTTTCACATACCAGTTACCAATGAAAGGAACCTAGTTTCCTTGGAGAAAAGACTGATTGCAGGTCTGGGGCAAGGAAAGTAAAAGTTGCACCTGGGACAATTCATTGCACCAGAAAACAAGGAAACTGTAAAAGACTATGAGATCATATGCCAGCAAAGAAAAAAGAGTGAGATTACAGGGCTGTCATTGACCAAAGATAACAACACTTGAATATCAAATAAAATAATGAGTAGAATTTATTTAAACACTCTCTCTGGTCAGGTTCTAGAGGACGCAGGGACGGAGTTAGGCATGCAAATGTTTATTGAAGAGTAATACCTATGAAAGGAAAAAAGAATGAAGGAAAGCTGTCAGACCGCTATGCAGATCAGACAGTTTCTGCCAGGCAAAGGGGTAGACTAATTCTAATATGAATGTGCTGGTGTTCTTACGCATCAGGATTCTGTCTGAACTTCAGAGCTTTAGATAAACCAAAGGGAGATGTTGCACACTCAACTATGGGGGCCAAAATACCTCTTTGTTCCTGCCGTGCTATTATAGTCATATATTGTGCAGCTTGTTGGTGACTGATGCCAAGCATCTGCAGACGGACCCCACTCTGGATCTCACCGAAGCGACTTCTTCCTTGTGCACCCACATCACTTGCTTGCGGTGCCCCCCCTCCTCCTTGAATTTCAGCTGTGACTGGGTTCAAACAATTCTGAGCTGGCCTCGACCTCAACCACTCAGGCAGAGCTCTTCTATTCTGGGTATCTTTGTGGGAATCTTCACCTCAGCTGTGAGTGTCCTAAATTGCCCCCGTAAACCTTGCAACTAGTTGAGCTTTCAATCACCTGCCATCTTTACTGTCCTGTTGTTTGATTTTTCTGTTTTGTTATTTATCATTTATTATTTTACCATGCTCTTCCCTCCTCCCTGCAGTTAAGCAAACAATAAAAATCTGGCTTTGAAGGGAGGCATCACATTTAGAACGTTTCTTTCTGGTCAGCAAATCAGCTATGGCAATGCTCATGGACTTGGCTGTATTCTGAATGGTCTCTTGACTGCCGCTTCGCTCTCTCACTAAGATGTAAGGACTGAAAGCTGTAGCCAGATTTTCATCTTTTTGTGTGTGGCTCCAATCACAGCACCTGTAACACGGAAGGACATCAAAATGTACTTCCTAAGTGTTGGGAATGACTGTACTTTATCACAGTAAAATAAATGTCTAGTCAAGGACATCAATAATGTAGCCACTGATGCTTTTGTCAACAGGTTGACACAGATGAAGGATATATTACAATGCAATACACCATGGATATGTTATGTTAAGGAAAAAAATCCATTTAGAGGGAAAAAAACCTCCCCTCAAAAGGCAGTGTTTAACATTTGTTCTCATTAAATTATCATTCTATCCATGATGATATTGATAATAATACTTGAGCACGTTAATTTCTGCCAGGTAATCCTAAATATTCATTTTTATTATTGAATGCATTCATGAAAGCTGCCTTGTTTATTTGCTTTCCATTTCAGAGGTGACAAAAGGAGGCCTAGAGGGAGGAGATAATCTGCTGAGGGTCACTCATCCAGAGACGGGTGGAACTGCCCCTGCACCCAAGCAGTTCAGTTTCTGGAGCTTCTTGTCGTGACTCTGGTCCAAACACAATTTGAAGTTCTTTGAATTGAGCAATTCACTAGGAGAGGACAAAACTGGGAAAGTCAGAAAGTCCAATTTGAGAATTAGGTCACCACCCTTGGCCCTCCTTTACATCACAAACCTTCCTTTGGCATTCCCCCACCCCTGCAAGCATTCCTTTGCTTGGAGATCTGGGTTTCCAAGTCTGTTCCAACACTAGCAGTATGATTTGGGGCCTTCTACACCCCATTGTCCCCCCAAACAGTTTTTTCCCCTTCGGGTGTACTAGTACTTTTCCTTTTCAACCCTAATCCCATCTATCATGAACAGATTTGACCATGAATCATTTTATCCAAGATGATTGGTTTTTGTATTAATATTATCAGGTCTTCTGATGCAATTATCTTGTAGGATTAATGTCACCACCCAAACTCCCGCTATCTGGCCAGGAGGCCAGAAGAGCATAAAAACTCGCGGGCTGGGGGCTTCCGAATCCCAGACACTCGGTATCGCCCGGTGTGAGACCCACGCGATGGCGCAGCCCTTTCCCGACTGTGAGCGCCGGGGCCCCAGACGCCGCCAGCCCCGAGCTCAGCCGACTCTGAGTCCTGGACACTCCCTTTCTACCCCGCCCCGTGCGAGCTCTCCTGGGACGGCCCAGACTTCGACTGGGAGATGCTTTCCAGTCCCTGCGGCGGGCTTCTGCGCTGGGACCGTTCGCGAAACGGACAGTTTGCTGGAGGCCGAAGCCCTCGCGACGGGACGCAGAGCCACCTGCCCCGGACCAGACGCGCGCGACGCACCCGGACCCAGAGACGCCCCAGGAGAGGCGGCCGCCGCCTCCGCAGCCTCCCTCGGCGGGTGGCACCGCTTCCCGGACGGACGAGCGGAGCCCAAGAACGCTGACGGCGGGGACCCTATGGAGCGTCGCCCGGCTCCTGCCCCCGGGACCCGCCGCACGTCCCAAGGCTGGTGGCAGCGGATCCGACGCTCAGTGGCCCGGAAGACCCAGGGCTGCCAGGAGCCCCGAGATTTGCGCTGAGTCCCTCACTAAGTACAGTCCCATTGGCAGTTTATGAAATGCGTATTACCCTGCAATGTGAAGATCATTGATAAAATCAATGTACAATGTCTTCTGAATTTGTATAACAAGATGAAAGATACATGCTATTGTTTTAATTTCTGTATTTTTTCATTTGTAGGAATGTGAACCTCGTTAAATAAACTTTAAAGAAAAGAAATTTATGCAAGATGATTGGTGTTTTGCTTTCAACAAAACTGTACAACTGAATTTTACCTGTTTGGGATGAGATTCCTTGCTGACACAGCTTAGGAGCTGCCCATAGTTCCTTGTCAAGTGGGCCTCTACAGGGGGCAGGGAGCCACAAGTTATCCTGCTTCAGTAAAGCAAGCAGGAGAGAAGAGCCAGACAGGGAGTGCCAGCAGGACACAGTCATAGCGTTTAAAATCTCCTCTTGAAAGTGACACTCCATGACATTTGCTATCCTAAGTGACATCTTCTTTTCCTCTGTGAGCTCTATCGCATATGCCCTGCTGTTTAATGGTTTGTTTCAAGTAACTGGGCTGGAGAATGGTAAGGAGAAACTCTCATCCTTAGTGACCCTTAGGTGAGACTAGCATGGACTTAGAGAAAAACTTTCCCTCCCTATGGCGGGCAGTGGGCAGGGTGAGGTGTTTCCAGAAGGCTAATGGCAAAAGAACTCTATTACTTGGTCTCAAGCAAAGTCAGCCTTTAAGTCTTGGGAGTGTGATTAGGGTGAGGAAGGAGCCAGATTAAGCATGAAGTCTTTCTCGCAGATAATTTTCCCTCTTGGTCTAGCTAAGGAGCTGCACTTTGCTCTTTAGTTTCAGGGGTTTTTCAACCCTCCACACTCACTCTACCACTAGGCTCAGCCCCTCACCACGAGACTCCAGATGCCCCAGTCTCTGGGCTACTTCAGTCTCTGGGCTACTTCAATGCCCAGCAGGGATTAGAGAAGCTCCTTGCTCCTGTCCCAGGAGCCCTATGTTAAAAAGGTTAACACATACAAAAGACATTCAAATGTCTTTATTAGAATGGTTTATTTAATTCATGATGGAAGGACGTGTGAGAAAGGAAAGATGTAAAACTTCAAGATAAAATATTGAGGGAGAATTTTCATCTTTTAACCGTATGGTCTCATCTAAAAACCATGATGAATATAAAACAACCATTCTCAAAACATCCTGAAGAGCAAAAGAAAAATGTGAACATTTACATATGTTATTAAGGACATCTAGATTCATTCTTCTAAGATTTCTAAGAGAAAAAGATTGTAATCAGTAAATATAATGTTGACTGTGATGTCCCTGTTGTATTTCTTTTTGTGGTTTTTAGGAACAGAAATGGAATAACTCAAACAGTTTAAGCATAAAATAATTTATTGGGGGATAAAAAAAATAACTTGTGGGGCCTCCACCGGGCCCCGCACAGCGGCCGCAGTGGCCCTCGGCGTGCGCGTGGCGCCTGTGATAGCGGCGCCGCTCTGCTCACGACCCCGGCCCCGCGCCGGTGCCGACCTCCTTGGCGCGGCGGCGTCGCCCGGTAGGGTGGACGGCGAGGCGGGGTCCGCGGCGGGGGTGGGCTCCGAGGGCCGCTGTGCGAGGACAGGCGCAAGGGCTGCGACTCGAGCGGCGAGGCTGTGGTTGGGCACGTGCTGCTGGAGGTTGCCGAGCCGGTGACCCTGAGCGCGCAGCGCCTGGAGGCCCAGGGCCGCGCCACCGTCGCCTGGGGCCGGAGCGCCGGCGCCGCGGACCCCGCCGCCGCCTCGGGGATGGAGAACCTGACAGTGCGCCTGAGCCTGCGCGAGCCCCCGGCCGGCGACGGCATCGTCTTACTACAGCCTGGAAAACATGAATTCCCATTCAGCTTTCAACGTCCATCGGAACTTTTGGTAACCTCATTCACCTGGAGATATGGAAGTGTTCAGTACTGTGTGAGAACGGTTTGGGAACGACCTGATCAGAAGGTTAAGCGGGAACTCCAGGTCGTCGGTCACATCGATGTCAACCCACCAGCATTACTAACCCCTGTATTGAAAACTCAACAGAAGATGGTTGGCTGTTGATTTTTCACTTCTGGTCCAGTCTCGCTGAGTGCCAAAACTGAAAGAAAGGGATACTGTAATGAAGAAGCTAAATCTATGCAGAAATAGGGAATTGTTCCACTCGTCTGATTGTTCCCAAAGCTGCCATTTTCCAGTCGCAGACGTATGTGGCCAACGTGCGCGGGAACCACATCGCCTCCGGGAGCACCGGCACCTGGAACGGGAAGACCCTCAAGATCTTCAGCACGGGACGCCGTGCTGCATCATCCGAGTGGATTACTCCTTAGCTGTGTATATTCACATTCCTGCTGCTAAAAAATTGGTGCTTGAGCTGCCCTTTAGCTTTGTGTCCTGGCAAGAATCTATCATCTCAGAGTCTCAACTCTGAAACCAGGTAATCCTCTCTAATAAGCTAAATTACTAGACATTTGTCAGCCTTGCCTGACGAGTAGAGAGTTTTTTTTCCCCAGTGAATGGAAAAGACAAGGACTGGACCTGTCTCCCCAGGGACCTGCCTCTCCTCCCATCCCCCTCCCTAAACACCATCACCAAACCCCTCCCAGCAAGATGCAGTTTTCTCCTTAATCTCGCGAGGCTCCGAGGCAATTTGCAAGGCAAATGAGTGTCTATCTCCACTTATCTGGGCTTGGATTTCCGATCTCCCGTACTAGACAGACCCTATAAAAGGCACACTCAGCATGGGGCTGAATCATTCGCCCCTTTGCTTAGACCCGCCACGCGTCTGGCCTGGGAGGAGGCTGAAGCCATGGAACCGCACGCGTACTACACCTGGGAAGAGCTGTCCTGGAGGAGGGCGCATCCAGAGCCCCACATGCCACCGGGCCTCAACCGAGAACAGGCCTGGGCCTGGGCTCTGGATAACTTCCCTGCGCTGAGCCGCCCCTCCTGCCAAAGCCCCCAGTTCTGCGGGGACGCCCACTACTGTGCATGTGGGCTGCCGCGGCGCGCTTGCCCCGGACACGCAGACGGTCGCCAGGCGGAGAGCGGCCACAAACGCTGGCGAGACCCACAAGCCCAGGAGCCAACGGCTGACCCGGGGTGGAACGACAGTCCCGTCAAGAAGAAGCCGAAGCCACACACCGCAGGGCACAATCGGGCCTGAACAGCCAGGAGATGCCCGCAGCAGCGGAGGCCGACAGACACGCGGCCACATGGCCTCCAGGAGCCCAGGACGATCCCCATCCCCTACCCCGAAGCTGCGGAAACCCTGTGGAGGCTTGAAACCCTGTGGAGCTCGGCAAGGAAAGGAGTCGCATTCTTCTGTCCGGCCCACGGTGCCCCTTCAACCCATGCCCTGGCCTGGACTTCTCCCCTGGGCCCCGCCTTGCTCTGGGATGAGCCTGGAGGACTCTGTGGGGCAGACCAGTCCTTAGTTGTCCCTCTTTTCCTGGATTACTGACAGCTCTCTCAATTAGAAATCTCTCTTCAGGGGATCCATACTGTCTTAAGGAGCTTTCTTGCAGTTGTACTCAGAATTGTCATGTTTCTTATGTTGATTCCAGTTATGAGCAATGATTAAAACTTGCTTCCCTATTCTCTGCCTGTGGATTGATTTGGGTGGGTAGAGTCAGGCCTGGAAGCGGTATAGGGGCTTCTGTGGCTGAAAGGGGAGCTGGGACCAGGGCCAGGGCTCCTTAAGATCAAAGAAATGTAAAGTGAAACCATGACATATAACTTTGACTACCACAGTGGTCTGTATTAATCTTTTCCATTTGTTCTAATATTGCTAAACTAGTAACTCCCCAAAGCAGCTTTTGAGAAATGAATTTGAAAGGGTCTTTGGAAAGCCAACGTGACAATATGCATTAAGCATTTCAATATGAATACCCTTGGGGACTTCCCTTGTGGTCCAGTGGTTAAGACTCCGAGCTCCCAACGCAGGGGGCCCCCAGGTTTGATCTCTGGTCAGGGAACTACATCCCGCATGCCATAACTAAGCCCACTCGCTGCAACTAGAGAAACCTGCACACACCAATCAAGAGCTTGCACACCAAAATGAAGACCCAGTGCAGCCTAAATAAATAAATAAATCTCAAATATATATATATATGAATACTCTTGACCCAGAATTCCAGTTCTGCAAGCCAGAAATTGTGGTTAACAGGCGATTTTCCAATATAAGATTAAAAATAAATGATAGTCATAATTGCACAGTTCCAAACTATGCTGCTCTTAGAGGTAGAATGGAAGGCATGCCTTTGAAAAGATACCCAGAGGCTGAATGTACCAGGCTGAGCCCTGGACAGGTTGTGACTGTAGCAACTAAGGGTGGTTCTAAGCAAGTTGGAAGGGAAAGCACTAAGGCACAGCCACCCATTAGGCTGAGAGAGGGCAGGGTTTCCAGAGCCTTGCCTATGTAAACGCTCTGCTGCAGTTCCTTCCACAAGTGCCTACCTTGGGAATTTGCAACTGAGACTTAGAATTTGATCATAATATGTACGTCAAGCATCAAGATGCCTCCCAATTTCTTGTTACCTGTCTCAAGTCTATGTGTAAAGGGATTTTCTCATGTCTCTTCCTGGATTGACACACAGCCACACAGTCCCCACTGCAGTCCACCCGGATATTCCCAGCTCCTCTATAAGAAAACTTTGCATCACTGCTGGTCTTCCCCTGGATGCCAGGACATGGTCACCAATAGCACACTGTTGTCTGGGCGCTGGTTCCAGAAAAAGGGTGCTCTGTTTCAGGATGCATTTCTTCTAGTGCCCATTCTTTAATCCCACCAAGTATCATCACACAAGGTTGAACAGCTGTACCAGTTTTTATCGAAGGATTGGGATAACTGAAGGAAATTACACAGCAGAAGGGAAAAATTTAAACTAAATATTGAATTTTTTTAAAGTTATCATTACTGAGAATACCTTATGACCTACTATAGAAAATGAACCTCTTTAGAATTCGTTTCCTTACAGGGCACGATAATGGTTCCAAGGAGAATCAGAATGTTTACTGACCCTGTGCACTAAACAGTGCCAACCAGGTTTCCCAGACTCTCCAGACCACAGTTCTCCCTTAAAAATTGTGGACCCGTGGCTGTCACCTAATTGTGCTGCTAGGGCTGAGAGATAGCACTGTGGTTTTCCTCTTAGGAGCCTGCGTTTTGTTTCACTTCTTTCTCAAAAGCAAAAAGATTAGCAATAAGAAGACAATCCAGGGCTTCCCTGGTGGTGCAGTGGTTAAGAATCCTCCTGCCAATGCAGGGGACATGGGTTCGAGCCCTAGTCCGGGAAGATCCCACATGCCGCAGAGCACCTAAGCCCGTGCGCCACAACTACTGAGCCTGCGCTCTAGAGCCCAGAGCCACAACTACTGAGCCAGCGTGCTGCAACTATTGACGCCCACACGCCTAGAGCCCATGCTCCGCAACCAGAGAAGCCACCGCAATGAGAAGCCCGCACACCACAACAAAGAGCAGCCCCCACTCGCCACAACTAGAGAAAGCCCGCGCGCAGCAATGAAGACCCAACACAGCTAAAAATAAATAAAATAAAATAAATTTATTTTAAAAAAATAAGAAGACAATCCATAGGCAAGACCTCCTCACCCCAAAACTGGAATCACAACCTGCAGGAAAAGGAACCCATTTTTTGAACCATATAGTTAGGATCCCTGAGAATATTTTCCCCACACTAAGACTGTCCCTGACTCTCTCACCAGAAGGCAATCCCTGCCTATACATGTCCTTGTTAACTCTTCTCACAGATCTATCTATATTCTTTCATGACACCCTTTTCCCTAACAATAGACCAAAACTTATTTTTGGTATAGGTGGAAAAAGAAATGGACTTATTTTATTCTAAAATCCATCTACTTTATTTCACATCCATTTCAATGATTATTTGTGGAATCTATAAAATACTCTTTCTGCCTTCCCTTCTTGAAATCACCTCATTCCTGTCTTGAGAAAATAGCTACCTGGTAGATATCTTGCTATTTCACATGCCCAATATTGAAGGATGAGTTTGCTCCGTGCTGGTCTATACGGTCAGTGGAACTTTCCTATTTTTGATGCTCAGAAAGGTTGTTTATGAGTGAAACTTTAAAAAAATAGGTGAGACATTGTACTTGACATACGCTTTTCTTCAAAAAATAAAAAGGAAAAAAAATAAAAGAGTTGGGGAAATTCTACAGATTAAAAGAAGTATTAAGACCTCCCAACTACATGTAATGGGTAGACTTTATCTGAAATCAGTTGTTCCCCCCTTTGTTGGTGACTGGTATTGGTCATCTGCAGTCTGACCGCATTGCTGGTTCTCACTGTAGTGGCTTCTTTCTGCTGCGTGTATAACACAGGCTAGCTGCTCCTAACCTCTGTGGGGAAAACCAAATGCCACTGGTGTTCAAACAACTTTCTGAGAAGGTTCTACACCACCAGGGCCTATTAGCACCATGTTGAGCCTTCAAAGGAAACAGTGTTGTTGTCCTTGCCTTAAACCCGGCCAAGCAGAGCTTTGTGTCTTGAATATCTGTATTAGATTCCCCCAAGTCAGTTACAGTCACTGCATGCTGGTCTAATGAACCCCTTCAACTCACCACTATTGGCTGCCTTGCCCAGAACTTCCAACTCTCTGCCTCTTGCATTGTCTATACTTTCATCTTCTTTAGTTCCTTATTTCTCATTTTTGGTTTTGATTCTCTTCCCTCTTTTCTCTGTTTCCTTATTTCTCTTTTTTTTTTTTACAGTTACTGCTTTAAAAAATTAATTAATTAATTAATTTTGGCTGCATTTGGTCTTCGTTGCTGTGTACGGGCTTTCTCTAGTTACGGCAAGCAGGGCCTACTCTTCGTTGTGATGCGTGGGCTTCTCATTGTAATGGCTTCTCTTGTTGCTGAGCACGGGCTCTAGGCACATGGGCTTCAGTAGTTGTGGCATGTAGGCTCAGTAGCTGTGGCTCGTGGGCTCTAGAGCGTGGGCTCTGTAGTTGTGGTGCACCGGCTTAGTTGCTCCACGGCATGTGGGACCTTCCTGGACCAGGACTCGAACACATGTCCCCTGCATCGGCAGGTGGATTCTTAACCACTGTATCACCATGGAAGTCCCCTTATTTCTCATTTTTATTGATACCATTTCTTTTTACCTCAGCTCATGGAAAACACAGGCTTTGCTGGGAGTCATCTTAAACGTTAGAGTTTTCCTTCCTGTCAGAGAATCAACTTCCATAAGGAAAAAGTTTTAGCTGTGTCCTCATGGTCTCTTAACTGTGACTTTGCTCTCCCCTTAAAATTCAGCTCTGCCAAAGCAGGACCCAGTTCTACAGCTCTGTGCAGCACCATCACAGCAGCTTGCCCATGGCAGGTTGTCAAAACATGCTTGTTAAAAACTCTGAATTTAACTGACTTTGTTACATTGAAGATGAAATACTGATCAAGGAAGTCTAGGCTTAGAGGCACTGACATGTTTGCAAACAGAACGTCTGAAACAGCTCAGGAAGGATGTAAGGGAATACGATTTCACTATAGATCTGACACAAGAAGGAAAAAACAATCCATTCAGATTAAACACACACAAAAAGACAACATTTTGAGTTTGTTATTCATTGATGTTATGTTTAATATCCATGATCATGTCACTAAGAATGACAATGAAAATAATAATAATTGTAATTCAACAACTTATTTTCTGCCTGGGAATATCTAATTACATGACCTTTGTTATTGAATTTAATCATAAAAGTTACCTTGTAAAATGTTAAATTTTAGCTACCATCCAGGCAAAAACATGAGGATAAGAGAGGTTAGGTAACTAGCTGAGTCATATAGAAATAATAGACAGAACTTGTACCCAAACAGTCTGCATCTAGATCTCTAGACTTTGAGCCCTCCCCTCCTACATGTTGGCTGGAAGTCTGAAGCAATTTTAACTTAGAATTGAAGATCAGAGTGTCAGTCTGACCAGCAGTGTGATTTCATGCAAAGATGACTAACTTTTCATTCTGATCATCTGGGTAAAATCTGATGGTACTTTCCAAGCAGAAGGGCTCTGAGAATCAATGGACATACAGTTAACTAAAAGTGTCGGGCACATAGGATACTTTTCATAAAGGAGTAACCTTCCAAAGAGCTCGTCTTGGCAGAGTCGCTGTACCTGTAATTCTTTAAAAAAAAAAAAAAAAAAACCAAACAACAACAAAAATTTAATTCTATCAAATCAACAAAATCGATTCAACTTCGAATAACTCCATCCAAGATGATTGGATTTTCCCCTAATCTCCTCAGGGCCCGCCTTCTGAAGCAATTTGAAACCTGAGAAAAACGACACCACCCATCCTAATATCCTCTGGTTGGACAGCTAAAAAGTTGGACGGGAAGGTATAAATTCGCAGGGAAGGGATCCCTGAAAACTTCTCCTCCTCTCAGGGGCTGAAGCGATGGAGCCGAACTTCCCCCGCTGCATGCGCGAGGCCTGGGATTCCGCAGAGGAGTCCCAGGAACCAGAGATGCTGCAAATCTTGAGCTTAGCGGACCCTGAGGAATGGCAGCTCCCTTTCTATCCTACGCTGGGCCAGCTCTCTGGGGACGACGAGGACTTCAATGGGGAACAACTGTCTACCGCCTGCGGGCGTCTGCACCCACACTGCCCGAAACACCGACCCCGAGCGCAGAGCACCTGCAGGCTGAGCGCTGGGCCGCCCGCCCCGGACAAGACGCCCACGACCCGCCAGGAGCCACAATCGTCCTCAGGAGGTGGGGCCGCCGCCCACCCGCAAAGCTTCCCTGGGCGGGTCTTGCGGCATCGGGAACCCAACATCTGGAACCCGCGACCTCTGACCGCGGGGACCCTTCCGGAGCATCGCCCTCCTCCTGGCCTGGAGAGACACCACCGGACGTCCCAAGGCTGGTGCCCGCGGACCTACACGCAGTGGCCGGGAAGACCCTAGGCTGCCTCTCCCGCCGCCTTTGGACCCAGGAGCCCTCATCTCCGCTGAGACCCTTCATTGGATGATCCCTTGCGACAGATGTTATTACAATAACACCTCTCCGTTCAGCAATCATGGAAGAATTCGTCTTCAGAGACATTTGTGAAGTTTTCTTTCGCTTACTTAATAAATTATACCAAATTCCAACGCCTTTCTCTCTCTTACTTTGGCTTTTGGGGAAGGACCCGACGCAGGGGCGGGGTGGCCGGTGCCACTTCTCACCAGGGACCCTCAGTCCCCTGATTTGCTGGGCGGGGGGAGGCCGGTGGGGTCTCTTGGGCACACCGGGTGGCCAGGGGTCCAGCATAGGCGTTGCCAAACTGGGTCACACGTGCTGGGCTCCGAGACATCCAGCAAAGAGCGGCCAGCAGCCCTGAGAACTCCGCTTTGCCCGACGAACGCTCCTGCGCCCTCGCCCTGACCCTGGCCCTTCCAGTCCATCTGTGGGGCCGTCCAGTCACCTTCACGTTGCTCCACGGCCCCCAGCGCCTGTCGCCGCTCCAAACGCATCTAGAAGCATTGGCCTCGGGTAGCGCAGAGCCTCCCGTCTCCCTCAGGCACTCTCCTGGGCGTGTCCCTTCTTCCTGCTCGCCCCAAAGCCGACTTCCAGCCCCCACCTCAGAGTTGACCTACAGCCAGAGCGCTGGGGCCCCCGGACAGGAGAAAACTAGGGATTGTCTTTTGCGGCGGGGCGTTTCTGCGGCCAGATTCTCGAGCGGTTAGGCTCGCGTCACTTCCCAACTCCAACCTGGCGACTTCCCAAGGCGCCTGACTTCTCATTACCATTCGGAGTTGAACTAGAGTGTCCACCCAGTCCGGGGTTTGAAACGGGGCCTGAGAGAGCAATGGCAGGCAAAGTGTAAGTGCTTAATAAATGTCAATACAATTATACTGAGAATTTCTCAACTGCTGTGATTTTTCTGGGGGCAAAATCCTTCACTGGGATTAATCTCACAGGAGTCTGAATGTGGGGACTCCCTGCCTCGGGAGCAGTTTCCTGGAAACCCTTCACCTCATCGCTCTGGTTTCTGGCATCCCACCCAATCTCACCCTTTCTCTCCTTTCCCTGCCAGGATTCCATGGGCCACCTGTGCAGCCTGGATGCTGTGGCTCAACCAGTATGTAACCCTGGCCGGTCCCCAGGGAATGCAAAAAATTATCCTTTCCACCCATCTGTTAGACCACAGGGTGATAGTTTACTTTTTTAGACCCAAACGGAACTTTTCCATTGAGGCCTGAGCATGGGAAATATACAGCTCATAACAAGAGGATGCAATGACATGGGTGTGTGTTGTAGACACTGCTATGTCTTTATTAATGTACTTTAATTTCCTACTTTGTCTTTTATTTCTTAAAGAGTGTATATGAGAAATGAAATCAGTGAGAACCGGAAATAAAGAAATCACTTTTAAGTTTCATCCTCCCTTCTTCAGTAGTCATTTCAAATACTTAATCTCTTAAGCAAATAAATGAAATAGCCCTTGAATTCATGGAAAGACACAATTGTCTATAAGCCCACTTGTCAGGAGTCACCAGCAGTATTTGGAGTACAATTCTACAGTTCCTTTAGCGATTCTAAAATCCAAAATTTTATGCAACCTACAATTTGGTGTGTAAATTTTGGTACAAAACTCATTTGACAGCAAAATATGGCATAGACTGATGTGAGGCCGTAGTGTACTCTATCCAAAGTAGCGTGAGTATTCATAGGAATGACTGATTACTGGGACTGTCCTAGACCATGCAGACAGGTACACTCTACCAGGCAAGCTCTTATTGTCACTTTATAATTCCTTACATTTTAAATTATAACACACATCTAGACCCCAGTATTTTAATAAATATATTAGAGTATCTTTAATATTAAATAATGTATTAGCAATATCTAAAAATACAATTATAGGTTGTTTTTGGTTGTAAAGTTGACTAGTAGTGCTGAATACTGTAGAAGTGCCCTTTGCTGGTAGAAAGCTGGAGTCATTGCAGTATTTGATCATCCGTAACATTGTCAAAGAAAATTCTGTTCTGGAATAGATTGCTTCTGCCATTGCCTGTAACTATTTCTAGTAATGGGGTTTGCATGCTCCATTTTTTCTTTTCTTTTTACTTAAAAATTTTTTTTAAATTGACTTGTATTAGTCACCTCTACCCCTGCCCTTTGTACTTCCCAACAGCTAAAACAATGACTCACAGTATAAAGAGAATTTTTTTAAGCTGTTAGGTTTTATTATCAAAAAAGATTGTTTTTTCTTAAAGAAATGTTTTTGTGTAATTTTTAAGTAAGGGAAAGGAATTTTCACAAATGTACACAATGTCAAAATTTCTTACATGATTGCTAATTCATGCAATTCAATATGGGGCATGTGGAGCGCAAGGTACCTATATGTAGCTATTTCCTCAAGTCTAGAAATGGATAATTTCAAGAAGGGAAGGCAGGCAGGGGACACAAAAGCACGAATAAACTAATGGGACTACATCAAACTAAAAGGTTTCTGCACAGCAAAAGAAACTATCATCAAATTGAGAAGGCAACCTACTGAATGAGGGAAGATATATCTAATCACATATTTGACAAGGGGTTAATACCCAAAATATACAGAGAACTCTTACATCCTCTTAAGGTTTTAACTCAAGTTATACAACTCAATTTATATGATTTAAACTCCAAAGAAAGCAAACAACCTCCTTGAATAATGGGCAGAGGACCTCAACAGACATTTTTCCAAAGAAGACACACAGATGGCCAACAGACCCATGAAAGATGCTCAGCATCACTAATTATCAGGGACATGCACATCAAAACCACAATGAGATATCATCTCCCACCTGTCAGAATGGCTATTCTCCAGAAGACAGTAAATGACAAGTGTTGGAGAGAATGTGGAGAAAAGGGAACACTCATATACTGTTGGTGGGAATCTAAGTTGGTGCAACTACTATGGAAAACAGTAAGGATCTAAAAATCTAAAAATAGAAATCTAAAATCTAAATCTAAAATCTAAAAATAGAAATACCATAGGATCCAGCTTTCCACTCCTGGGTATACGTCCAGAAAAAACGAAAGCATGAGTTCAAAAAGATACATGCACCTATTTATAATATCCAATACATGGAAGCAACCCAAGTGCCTAAAAAAGGATGACTGAATTAAGATGTGGTAAGTATATACAGTGGAATATTGCTCAACCATAAAAAGAATGAAATTTTGCCATTTGCAGCAACATGGATGGACCTAGAGAATATTATGCTTAGTGAAATAAGCCAGACAGAGAAAGACAAATAGTGCATGATATCACTTATATGTGGCATCTAAAAATAATACAAATGAATGTGTATGCAAAACAGAAACAGACTCACAGATATAGAAAACAAACTTGTGGTTACCAGAGGGGAGAGGGAAGAGTGAGGGACAAATTAGGGGTATGGGATTAACATATACAAACTACTATGTATAAAATAGATAAGCAATGAGGATATACTGTATAGCACAACAAGGATTACAGCCATTATCTTATAATAACCTATAATGGAATATAATCTGCAAATATACTGAATCACTATGTTGTATACCTGAAACTAACATAATATTGTAAATCAACTGTACTTCAATTTAAAAGAAGATGTGGTATATATACACAATGGAATACTACTCAGTCATAAAAAGAATGAAATCCTGCCATCTGCAACAACATGTGGACCTTGGGGGTATTACTTTAAGTGAAATAAATCAAAAGATAAAAGACAAAAACTATATGATTTCACTTATATGTGGAATCTAAAGAAACCCCAAACCAACCCCCCCCCCAAAAAAAACTGAAACAAAAAAACTGAACAAACAAAACAAGAGAACAGATTGGTATTTACCATAGGGATGGGGGTTGGGGGCTGGTTGGAATGGGTGATGGGGGTCAAGTGTATGGTAATGGACGGTAACTAGATTTTGAGGATGATCACTTTGTAATGAACACATGTGTTCATAATGCTGTACACCTGAAACTTCTATACCAATTTTACCTCAATAAAAAAGAAGGAAAGACAAAAAGAATATTTTATAGATTTCATAAGTGATCACTGATATTGATGTGAAATAAATGTAGATGGATTTTAGAATAAAATAAGCTTCCTTTCTTTATCCACTATTCCTACCTACAGGATATATCCAAAGTCATATACCTAATGAATGCCTACACAATCTATTCAATTTACTTTTCTTCAGGAAGGAAAGATAAAAATAATATACATTTCCTGGAAGATTTGGGGGAAATAATGTGGCTTCAAAAGAGTCCCTGTCCAGCAACAAATCCAGAGAAATGAGCCTGCACCCTGCACTGCAATATCCAATCTAGACAAAGAACAGATAAATACTATTTATTCTAGTAAATAGAGAGCCTTATTTAGAAACTAGAATGGAAACTCCTGAAACCAGAAATTTCAAGCGTCTCTGTAAGTGGACTCTAGGTGTCTAGATGGTGGATCCTGAGAGCAGGAGCAGCTTCGAATGGCAAGTGATTATTGGGGGAACTTCAGAAGTGGTCCCAGGAAGCTGACTGCAGCTTTGCTGTGCTAAGTAGCAGAGATATGTCTGTTCAGGTGTGAACAGTGAATGGATGTTTGCATTGTAGAGAAAGGAAGGTGCCTGGATGGCTGTAACACACAGAGGAGTGAGGTTTCCCAATGGGGAGGCCGATTCCCTAGACAAACACCTACTGAGCAGCCCTCCAGCTGACATCTCTCTCCCTCCAAACTGTGCAAATCATGGCATTAGTTCCTTTCAACTTCCCTAGACAGAAGCTGCTCACTAAGAGGGGAGATGATGTATTAGGGGATCTTCAATTTACACACTCCAGATTACACTGTTATACTATTTAAATCAAATTTTACTGTTCTCTAGTGTCTTGGAAAAGCTTCTTGAATAATCACAATATTTTTCTCTTCCACTTTATTTTGTATCTACCCTGGAAAATACAGTGTCATAACAGAGAAACTAAATAAACTAAATATGGGGTCATATAATCTGAGAGAGTGAAGAAGAAATTGTGAACACACCTTCAAATACCATCAGTTAGGTCTTCCCTATCAATTCCTTGGCTACATCTATGGTCAATCTGATAACTGATTAGGTCAATATCATATATTTGAGTAGTCAAAGTCAGCAATTAAACTATTCGATCAAATCTAACACAAAATTTAAATCTTTCATCATAATTACCTATTAAGTATGATTGGATGCTAGCAGAGACAGAAGACTCTGAGATTGCTGTGGTACAGATATATCTCACTAGGGCCACAGAAAGCCAGTATCTGCCTTCCCTCCATCAATGACCTTATTAATCTTTTTCTAGGCTGAGCCTGTGAATTGGATGTTCTCTCTCGATGATGAGATTTTCCTTCCTCTAGATTTTCCATCACACTACTGAGATCTAAGTTGAAAGGACATGCTCATATCTCTAATTATGCTATTTTGACTCTTCAAGGTAAGTATAGTACCCTCCCAGTTACCTTCTTTCAATTAACTTAGAAAACATTCTTTATAGCACTTATACTAAAAGAGTTCTGTTTGCTTATTTATTGGCATGTTTACTGTCTGTCCCTCCCATGAAACTCAGACACTTTAGGACTTCCCTGGTGGCGCAGTGGTTAAGAATCCGCCTGCCATTGCAGGGGACACGGGTTCGAGCCCTGGTCCGGGAAGATCCCACATGCCGCGGAGCAACCAAGCCTGTGTGCCACAACTACTGAGCCTACGTGCCTAGAGCCTGTGCTCCGCAACAAGAGAAGCCACCGCAATGAGAAGCCCACGCACCGCAATGAAGAGTAGCCCCTGCTCACCGCGACTAGAGAAAGCCCACGCGCAGCAACGAAGACCCAATGCAGCCAGAAATAAATAAAAAATTAAATTAAAAAAAAAAGAAAGTTAGACACTTTATGGCAGGTCCCATGTCTGCTGGTTGATGGCTTTAGCTCCAGGATCATGTATACATGTAGTATAATATTGGTGCTTAGTAAGGCTTTGGGAATGAAAAAGGAATGAATATAGAAAAAAATATTCTCCAGCCACAGGCTGAACAGAGGAAGATCAGATATCACTGAAAAGGAGAAAAATAACTCTTGGGAGGATTTATTTGTTTGTGTTTCCTTGCTGCTTCTCAGAAATGCTGGTAAACATGCTGTGAGCATCAAATGCTGGGATGACCCAACCAATCAGATCTGACCAAAGCCACATTCAGCTCGGTTTTATTGGATGTCATTCAGAAGAGTATATTAATTTGCTTCTTCTCGGGGGTCTGGTATCCTGAAGCAATGTGCACTGAAGGTTAACACCAACGTCTGTGTTTCAGCATCTTAATTCTGATGTCTTAGATCTCCTAGGCTAGAGGACATCTGCTTCCTGCTTCTCTCTCTTGGCCCAGTCATGCTGTTTCACGGTGTAAGAGAGTGAAGGTTTGGAACTTCATCTGTCTTGCTGTGAGGGTTCGGTTGTCTACAAGCAAGAGGCAGGAACCTGGCTACTGCCTTCCCTGCTCTGGGTAGTAGCCTGGGTCTGGATAACCTCCAGGGACTGAGCAGAGGCTCAGGGGAATGCTCCACTTCTGGTAGGATAGGACCTACAGTGTGGGAGAGACATAATGAGGACTCAGAGACTTTCTCTGTGCCATGAGTAGTTTGGAAGCTCCCAAAAAGGCCTGCCTGGGAGTAGACACTTGGGTTCCTGCCTGGTCCAACTTCAGCCCCAGAGAAGCCGAATATGGCAGATCAGGTGGCTGCCTGGATCCGGAAAAGCTACAAAACCCCGGTACAGGTAGTCACGGGGTGCCCACAGGGCACGGACCTGGAATTCTGCCCTCTCTAAGCCTACCTGGTTGGCTATCTCAGCGCTTTCCCCTCTAACTTGGTTAGAACCATCCCCTTGAATTCAAGTCCCATTGCTACAATCGCCTCCTGCCCAGTGTTCTAGTTCCCCTACTGTACATTTGTTCTCTGGGATATCTTTTCAAAATCATGCCTCCCATTTTATTTCTGGGGCTGCTTAGTTTGGGATTGTGCAAATATGCCTATTGTTTATATATTTTTTTATCCTGTATTGGAAAACACGTCCATTTTTTAACCACAATTTCAGGCTTGTAGAACTGGAATTCTGGGTCAAGAGTATTCTTTTTTTTTGAGAATTATTTATTTATTTAGGCTGCACTGGGTCTTCGTTTGGTGCGCAGGTTCTTGATTGGTGTGTGCAGGTTTCTCTAGTTGCAGCAAGCGGGATTAGTTGTGGTATGTGGGATCTTAGTTCCCCGGCCAGGGATCGAACTTGGGGGCCCCCTGCGTTGGGAGCTCGGAGTCTTAACCACTGGACCACCAGGGAAGTCCCCAAGGGTATTCATATTGAAATGCTTAATGCATATTGTCACGTTGGCTTTCCAAAGACCCTTTCAAATTCATTTCTCAAAAGCTGCTTTGGGGAGTTACTACTTTAGCAATATTAGAACAAATGGAAAAGATTAATACAGACCACTGTGGTAGTCAAAGTTATATGTCATGGTTTCACTTTACATTTCTTTGATCTTAAGGAGCCCTGGCCCTGGTCCCAGCTCCCCTTTCAGCCACAGAAGCCCCTATACCGCTTCCAGGCCTGACTCTACCCACCCAAATCAATCCACAGGCAGAGAATAGGGAAGCAAGTTTTAATCATTGCTCATAATTGGAATCACCATAAGAAACATAACAATTCTGAGTACAACTGCAAGATAGCTCCTTAAGACAGTATGGATCCCCTGGAGAGAGATTTCTAATTGAGAGAGCTGTCAGTAATCCAGGAAAGGAGGGACAAATAAGGAGTGGTCTGCCCCACAGAGTCCTCCAGGCTCATCCCAGAGCAAGGCGGGGCCCAGGGGAGAAGTCCAGCCAGGCAGAAGAAGGCCTCCACTGGGGTGACTCAGGCTCCAGGCCAGGGCATGGGTTGAAGGGGCGCCGTGGGCCGGACAGAAGGCTGCGACTCCTTTCCTTGCCGAGCTCCACAGGGTTTCAAGCCTCCACAGGGTTTCCGCAGCTTCGGGGTAGGGGATGGGGATCGTCCTGGGCTCCTGGAGGCCATGTGGCCGCGTGTCTGTCGGCCTCCGCTGCTGCGGGCATCTCCTGGCTGTTCAGGCCCGATTGTGCCCTGCGGTGTGTGGCTTCGGCCTCTTCTTGACGGGACTGTCGTTCCACCCCGGGTTAGTCGTTGGCTCCTGGGCTTGTGGGTCTCGCCAGCGTTTGTGGCCGCTCTCCGCCTGGCGACCGTCTGCGTGTCCGGGGCAAGCGCGCCGCGGCAGCCCACATGCACAGTAGTGCGCGTCCTCGCAGAACTGGGGGCTTTGGCAGGAGGGGCGGCTCAGCGCAGGGAAGTTATCCAGAGCCCAGGCCCAGGCCTGTTCTCGGTTGAGGCCCGGTGGCATGTGGGGCTCTGGATGCGCCCTCCTCCAGGACAGCTCTTCCCAGGTGTAGTGCGCGTGCGGTTCCATGGCTTCAGTCTCCTCCCAGGCCAGACGCGTGGCGGGTCTAAGCAAAGGGGCGAATGATTCAGCCCCATGCTGAGTGTGCCTTTTATAGGGTCTGTCTAGTACGGAAGATCGGAAACCCAAGTCCAGATAAGTGGGGATAGACACTCATTTGCCTTGCAAATTGCCTCGGAGCCTCGCGAGATTAAGGAGAAAACTGCATCTTGCTGGGAGGGGTTTGGAAATTCCGAGTGGTTTTGGTGATTGAGTTAAAGGAGGGGGATGGGAGGGGACGAGGGTCCCTGGCAGCTTCCATTCACTGGAAGAAGCCTCACTACTTGGAAGGAACAGCTATGCATATCACACCTCAGGTTCTCTTCTTTTAGCACAACAGAGTGGATGGACCAGTGTTAAGAGGTGAAACAGCCAGGTTCCATCTTTGCCAGAACACAAAGGTAGTTCATGCTGCAGCTGGACTGAGATTCCAGGTTCTCCTACTCCCTCATCAGGTGGGGAGATGAGGAACGGAGTGATTAGGTAGGGGCGGGAAAAGGAGAGTCCCATGCCTACTTAGAATTCTAATACTTCTATTTTGGTCTCCACTAGCTCAGCCGAATCAAAGGGACACCTCAAGTTTGCCCTGATTTTCAAAGCTACAGGGCACGTTGAATTGAGTGAACACCATGTTTTTAATCGTGTTTGTTGGTAGGGCCCCTTTCCTGTTTTATGTAATTATGGACATTCTATCATTAGTGATTCTCATTTCTCTGCTCCCCTTAGGTGTAATTTTTCCTATTAATAGCTATTGTATTTTTAATGTGTATTTGGTATTTTTCAGTGTTGTACTATATATAATACTGTTTTGCGTGCCCACGTATTCAATTCATGTAAAGGAAATGTGTTCTATTCTGATTTTATTCATTACTTTCCATCCGTTTGCTAATTTACAAGATCTTTATATGCAAATTTCATCTGCTGCTTCCAACTCATGCCTATTCCCCTCTGATGAGCTTCTGCCACACTTTACCCCTCCACTGTACCCCAGGGGACCTTCAGATTGCTACTGAGTTACCATTACCGTATGGAATCATCTCTTATGGATCAGAGAGACACTTTCTCTAGGATAGGTACCCATAAGCACAATTGTGGCACAGAAAATGTATAAGCCCAATTTAAGAGAGTACTACTACCAGATCATTCTTTGGGATGACTGTGTTACAGCAGGCAGGTAGATAGAGGAGCAGAGGAATGGGGGCAGGCGCCGGGTGGCAGGAAATTACGCAGCTTGTAAACAGCAGGGGTCCATGGGCAGACAAAGAAAAGCAGGAACCTCCAGACTGACAGGAAACCACAAGTTTGGCGTGATATGTGTCCTGGAAGCAAAGAAAGGTGAGGAAAGGTGGGAATGTCCTGCACCTGAATGTAACCTGTTGCTCATTATGCTCTCATTACAATAAAATTATCCTTGCAGATAAGAAGTACCCATCATCTTTTCAATTATGTTCGCAGCCACCTGTGCGATGCCGTTCGCTCTCCAACTCTAGCACCTTCTCTAGCTCCCCAAGCTCCAGCTGAAGGTGAAGGGGGGTAAGTAAGAAGGTCTCCATACCATGGCTCTTACAAAGCAGACTGCCACAAATCGACCGGTGGAAAAGCACCAAGGAAGCAACTGGCTACCAAAGCCACTGGCAAGAGTGCGCTCTCTATTGGAGGGGTGTAGAAACCTCATCGTTACAGGCCTGGTACGGGGCATGCCCTGAAATTAGATGTTATCAGAAGTCCACTGAACTTCTGATTCGCAAACATCCCTTCCAGCATCTGGTGCAGGAAATTGCTCAGGACTTCAAACCAGATCTCCGCTTCCGGAGTGCAGCTATTGGTCCTTTGCAGGAGGCAAATGAGGCCTATCTGGTTGGCCTTTTTTTAAAACAATAAATTTTATTTATTTATTTATTTGGCTGCGTTCGGTCTTCGTTTCTGTGCGAGGGCTTTCTCTAGTTGCGTCGAGCGGAGGCCACTCTTCATTGCGGTGCGCGGGCCTCTCACTGTCGCGGCCTCTCTTGTGGCGGAGCACAGGCTCCAGATGCGCAGGCTCAGTAGTTGTGGCTCACGGGCTTAGTTGCTCAGTAGTTGTGGTTCACGGGCCCAGTTGCTCCGCGGCATGTGGGATCTTTCCAGACCAGGGCTCGAACCCGTGTCCCCTGCATTGGCAGGCAGATTCTCAACCACTGGGCCACCAGGGAAGTCCTGGTTGGCCTTTTTGAAGACACCAACCTGTGTGCTATCCATGCCAAACGTGTAACAGTCATGCCAAAAAGACATCTAGCTAGCGCGCCGCGTATGTGGAGAACATGCTTAAGAATCCACTAAGATGGGAAACATTTCATTCTTAAAAAAAAATTCTCTTCTTCCTGTTATTGGTAGTTCTGAACGTTAGATATTTTTTCCCCCACGGGGTCAACAGGTACCTAAGTATATGATTGCAAGTGGAAAGATAGGGGACAGAAATAAAATATTGGCAGTTTTTCCATTTTCATTTGTGTGTGAATTCTTAACATAAATGCGGGGTCATAAAGCATTAATGCAAGTCAAAATGTTTCAGTGGGGCTTCCCTGGTGGCGCAGTTGTTGAGAGTCTGCCTGCCGATGCAGGGCACACGGGTTCGTGCCCCAGTCCGGGAAGATCCCACATGCCGCAGAGCGGCTAGGCCAGTGAGCCATGGCCACTGAGCCTGCGCATCCGGAGCCTGTGCTCCGCAGCGGGAGAGGCCACAACAGTGAGAGTCTCGCATATCATTAAAAAAAAAAAAAAAAAGTTTCAGTGAAGAAGTTCCAGCAGTTCAACTTTATAACAATTATAAATAAACCTGTTAAATTTTTCTGGACAATGCCAGCATTTGGATTTTTTTAAAACAAGTAAATTTCTTACTGACTGAAACTAAACGGTGTTTGTAGCATTTTTATCATACAGTAGATTCCATCCATTCACTATACTTTTCTGAGTTGTCCTACATGCAAATACATGTTTTTATTGTTGTCTGTCTTCTGTGCTGCTCCTGTAAGTTTGCTATTAAAATACATTAAACTATATTAAAAAAAAAAGGTACCCATCATGCACCGACGCCATGACACTTCTGATCTAAGCTAAATAAAGACAAAAAGGCCTCCTCCCCTCGGGAAGATGGAGCTGGGATGAAAATCAGGGAATATGACCCCCAAACTCCTCCTTCCCTAGTGAATATTCTGCCCCTTCATTTGTATGCCCCTCATAACTGGCTTGCCAAAGAAGCCCAGGGCAGCAACTCCTCACCTGTCTGCCTGCTCTCCTTCTGAGAGTGTATTCTTGCTTAAATAAAATCTCACTTTACTTTCTTAACCTCCCTGCTTCATCTCCGAATTCTTTTGCGACGAGACAAGAACCTTAAATTCACTGGGACCAAATGCAGCCTTGACAGACAATAGTGCAGGAGGATTACAGATTATGCATACATTCCCCACATGTTTGGTATGACCCAGCATTCTACCTCATGCCATGAGCTGCATGGTTCCAAATAGAGCAGCTATGGTGGGTGTTCTGATTCAACATTTTTCTTTTTTGATTTCTGACAGTGTCTCTCTTGAGGGGCCAGTTTACAGTTTGGTTCTCAGAGTCTTTTCCCAAGGAATGTTCAGTCTGATGTCTGCGTCTTCCTTTTCCATCAAATTTCAGTTATCTTCTTCCTCTAATAAATCGCATGTGTAAACAATTCCAGGGTTCTGTTTGTTTCCTAAAAAGCATAAAATAAATAAAACAGTGACAACACACTCATCTTCATCCTTACTAACTTATTACAATCTTCTTTCTTTAATTAACCTCTTAGAAACGAATCTATGGGCTACCCTGGTGGCGCAGTGGTTGAGGGTCCGCCTGCCGATGCAGGGGACACAGGTTCGTGCCCCGGTCCAGGAGGATCCCACATGCCGCGGAGCGGCTGGGCCCGTGAGCCATGGCCGCTGAGCCAGCGCGTCTGGAGCCTGTGCTCCGCAGCGGGAGAGGCCACAGCAGTGAGAGGCCCGCGTACCGGAAAAAAAAAAAAAAAATCTAGGTGCCCTGAATGAAATATGTATTTTTGAAGTTTACTTTCTGCGTTCAGGGTATTTTGAGGATGTTTGTTTTGTTATGATCATGATTTTTCAATGAGAAAAAAGGAAAAAGAAGAAAAATTCCTCACAATATTTCATCTTGAACTTTGACAGTTTTCCCTTTGTACGTGTATTTCCATCAAGAAATAAATAAAATATTTAAATAATGACGTTTTGTTTCTTTTCTATGTGTTACTTTAATTAATGTAGGATCCCAGGACAAAGCCAGGAGCTCTTCTGATCTTTGCTGGTCACTAAACTAGCCCAGGGATTGGGGCATCAGGAGTCTGAATATGGGGAGGGGCCAGGAGTGGTGGTAGATGAGGGGCGCAGGGAATGGAGAGGAATTGAAACTGAAGATGGAAGAGCAGCTCCTTAGCTAGACCCAGAAGGAAAATTATCCAATAGGAAGGCTTCTAGCTGAACCAGGATCCAGAGCCACATTCGTCTTGGTCCCAGATTTGAAGGCTGACTTTGAGACCAACAATTGGAACTCCTTTGCCACTGGCCACTCTGGACACCCATCTCATACACACACCAAGCCTAGGGCTAGGAAGGGCACCTGCCCACACACCAAGAGGAGGAAAGAGCTTCTGGAAGTCCATGCTAGCATGACGCTCGCAAAAGTCAGGATCAGAGATCTGTCCCCTACCCCTTTTCATTTGCAGACTACTAATTGGATGCAAATCATTAAGAAGCCAGAGGAATGAGGTAGAGATGCCAGAGCACCTGGAAGATCTCAGAAAGGCCCCTGAGGAGGGCTAGGACCCTAGGAGGTACAGGAAGACTTAGTTGGGGTAGATCCCAGACCCAGTGACGTTCTCAGAGATCCTGTCTGCCGGATCTCCTAGACGACCAGTGCACGTCTGCAAATTTGACAAGCAGCCACCTGGCCACCTCCGTGTGCACAGGGGACTCCACCACCCTCCTCACGCCCAGGAAAGTGAGAGCACCAGCCATCTCCACCCCTGCACCTCTTCCATCGCCAGCAGTCAAAGTAGGAATAGACCTGAGAAAGAAGAATTTCGCATTTATGGACAATTTTATTAAAAGAGCAGAAAAAATGGGTACACATTGTTTGAAGACACAATGTCGCTCATCGTGTGAGCAAACGGAGGGATGTTGCTGCAACTTCCATAGCCGAGGACCACCCAATGAAGGGTTTCAGCGGAAATCTCACGCTCCTAAGCGCCGAAGATGGAGGCAGCCCGTATTCTTACAGGTCTCAGCTCGTCGGAGCCGCTGCTACCAGCACTGGGACGTGCGGTGGTGGCTCCCGGGGCAGGAGCCAGGCGATGCTTCGAGGGGTCCCCGCCGTCAGGGTGCTAGGGCTCCACTCGTTCATCCTAGGAAGCAGCGTCACCTGCTGAGGGAGGCTGCCTGGCTGTGGCTGCGGAGCTCCTCGTCATCGGCGGCCACCTCTCCCGGGGGCTCCTCTGGCTCCTGGTGGGTCGCGGGCATCCCGTCCTGGGCTGGCGGCTCTGCGCTCCGCCTGGAGATGGTCTGGTTTCTGAACCCTAACGCAGAGGCTCGCAGAGACTGGAAAGCAGTTTGCAGTTTAAATCCAGGTGATCCCAAGAGAGGTGGCTCGGGCGGGGTGCAGAATCTGTCGATTTTTAGGCTGGGGGCGTCTTTGGCGCTGGCGACTCTTTTGCGCAACCCCAGGCCCGCTGCTCACCACCGGGAAGTTCTATTCCAGCACGTAGCTCTCAGACCAGCTGACACAGAGCACCATGCTAGCAGTGCTGGAGTAGAGACTGAAGCGCAGGTCCCTCTGCCCAGGGGAATGGCCGTGGAGGGGACGCCTAAAGGATGGTCTGGGATGTGGGAACCAGGAGGATTGGGGTTTCGGCTTCTGATCCTATCCCACGGTGAGCCGGCTCTCTTGGGACCTCCAGTGAGAATTGCTTTCCAGTCTCTGGGCTTGTGCATTGCAACTGTCGGCGACACAGACCCAGATCGCAGCGCATCCAGTGGCGGGGCGCAGAGACGGCCTGGGACCGACCCCTGCGACCCGTAAGGATCCATAAGAGGCGACCCCAGGAGAGGCGCACGCCGCGGAGACCCGTTGATGACGGATCTCAGAACCTTTCCAGGCGGGGTCGCCCGGCTCCGGGGGCTGAGCACTGGAGCCTGAGATCTCTCCTGGTGTGGACCCTTCCAAGCCTCATAGCTCAGCTCCTGCCCGCAAAGAGCCACCATCACCCGGCCCAGTGCTGCTGGAATTGGAGCCTGCGCCTCCGCCGTCTGCGCTCCTAGGAGCCCTGAGACTTCCGCTGAGACCATTCATTGGACAATGCCTCTGGTTTTACTCACACGGGATGGGAGGGCTCAACAGAATAGGCTTGTGGAATAGATAGAAACAGCGGACAAAGAGAAACCAGAAGGCTGCTAAACTTTGGAATCCTAGGAACAAGAACAAGCTAGCACAAAGAAAAGAAAATTCCAGGAAAAAAATTTTAAATTTAAGATCAGAGTATCGGAAGGTTTGAGAATATGAAAGAGAAGGGTTGAGAGTAAATAGTGTAGAACAGGGAGAAGGCAAGAAAAAAATAGCATGTAAATGGAGCTTGTAGACTGAAAAAAATGCACAACATAAAAGTTGAGAATTATGTTTTATTCAGTGGACTTTCTGAGGACTTCAAGCTGGAGAGGCAGCCTCTCAAATAGCTCTGAGGGACCGCTCCAGAGAAGTAAGGAAAGAGCCGGGATATATGAGTTTTGCAACGAAAACCAGGTAGTCGGAACATCACAAGATTACTGTTAATTTTTAGAAAACCGATTTCTCAAGTTAGTGAATTTAGCGCTTTTCTATGTATGGAAGATGCAAGAGTCGGGGCTCATTGGAAACATTTCTTTGACGTGCACCTTAGCTATCTAAGGCCAGTATCCTGTTCTTTCCCATCTTGAGTTCCCTCAGGACTCACCGTCTGGGGTGGCTGTAGTGCCTGATGGCTTGATGGCCCCAGCATCCTTTGTTTGCTGTTAGGGTAGGCAACATTTTTCATCCACAGGCTGTGATGAAAGAAATTGAACAATAGGAACCGAATATCATGTGTCTCTGATGTGGTAACTGTTGAAAATTAGACTGTGTCAATTCATAATTTTTTTTGAGTGGTAGATTTGTCAGTTTAATGCATTATTGTAAACAAGTAATAAATGTAAATGTATGCACCATTTGGGAAAATGTGTCTTTAACAAAAGATTAGGATTACTCTGTTGCTCAATATCATGTTTCTAATGGGGGAAAAAAAGGAAAACCTCTAAGTATTCTGTAACATTTAAAAAATTTTATTTATTTTATTTTATTTATTTTTGGCTGCTTTGGGTCTTCATTGCTGTGCGCAGGCTTTCTCTAGTTGCGGTGCTCGGGCTTCTCATTGTGGTGGCTTCTCTTGTTGCGGAGCACGGGCTCTAGGCCCATGGGCTTCAGTAGCTGTGGCACATGGGCTCAGTAGTTGTGGCACATGGGCTTAGTTGCTCCGTGGCATGTGGGATCTTCCCAGACCAGGGATCGAACCCGTGTCCCCTGCATTGGCAGGCATATTCGTAACCACTGCGCCACCAGGGAAGTCCCTTCTGTAATACTTTTACTCTGAAAACATTATGGGTCAAGGAAAAAAAAATGTGAATGGAGGGAGAATTTGGCAACTGTGTGTTTGGCAGGCGACACTGCAGTCATTTAAGGATGTTTTATTCTATTTCCTCACATCTTACTTTCTTGCAACTTTGTAAAGATAGATGAGGCAACTCTCTGAGCCATAGTTTCCCACTGAGGATGTGAAGTACTTTGCACAGCTCCTACCTCAGGAGTTCAAAGTTAATGATATGGTTTTCTTATTCTTTAGCATTTTACCACTTGTTGTCCTTGCCCTGGGCTTCTGTTCCCAGTTGTCCAAACAAAACTGAATGTAAATTCAGAGCGTAAAAAGAAAAAGATGAACACAAATGTTAATTTTTGCTCTCTCTCCCCTTAAAAAAAAAAAAAAACCCTAATAAAAGTTAAAAGATCAAGAAGTGGGGGAATAATTTAAAATTTTTACAAAAGGTTAAATTCCATAAATAGAAAAAGTTCTTTCAAACAAATAAGAGAGATGTGACTGGGTTCATTAAATTTTTAAAAAATGCAAATTAAAACAATGAGATATAATTTAGACTAATATATGCTAATATGTGAAACTTTTCATTATAACCAACGTTGGTGAACTAGTAACTCCCAAACACTACTGGTAGGAATGAATTTGATAGGATCTTTAGAATCGTAATATGGCAACATGCATTAAACATTTCAACATCAATACTCTTTTGACTGGAAATTTCTTTTCTTGTATAAGCAAGAAATTATATTTAAAAACAAACGTGTTTTTCAGTAAAGGACTGAGAAAAATAAATCATGATGCATCCGCACAGTCTAAACGTATGCAGTCCTTAGAAATAGAATGGATGCATTATTTTGAACATACATCCCAGAGGTTATCATTATAGTATGGGGTCCTCAGCTCTGGACAGGCTGGTGGCCGTAGTACCAGGGTTTGGAAGGCACGGTCTGAGTGGGAGGGGAAATCACTGGGGTTCCCATACCCAGCTACGAATAGAGAAGAACAGAATTCCAGGACCCCTGCCTCCGTGAGCACTGTCTCTCGGTTCTGAGTCCAAATGGGAAATTCTGGCATTTCTCCATCACATGCAGCTACTTTGTATGCAGCACTCTCCTGTACTGGAGCTGAATTAGGCTCAGACGGGAGCGCCAAGACAAGACTCGGTCCCAGAGCCCCGAGCACCTTGGAACCAAGCCCAGCCCAGCTGACCCCCGCAGGAGAGAGGGACCCGGCCGAGGAACTCGACGGCCCCAGTGCTCCAGCAGCTTCCCTTGGCCAGGCCTGCCAGACCCGGCGGCGACAGACAGCAGGACATCGAGACTCCCGACAGCCGGCCCCCTTCTGAGAGCCGCCCTCCTCCGGTCCCCGCTTGGTGGAGCCACGAGCGTCTTCTCTCGGGCTGCTTGGAGCGGTTTGGTCGGACCCTGCGCACCTTGAGCTGCGGCTGCTGCAGGTCCATCTTCGGCGCCTAGGAACCCTGAGATTGCAGCCGGAGTTTTGGGCACTTGCCCCGTGAAAAGATTCTGGGTTACAAAACCTGACCTCTTGCATGGAATAAAAATGCAGTAAGACCTAACTTCCGAGTTCGTTATCAGTGTTTGCTTCTCTTTCCCCTTGAGTTTCTCGTTGCAGTTCTGGTCGCTCAGCACTTGCAACTTGCTTGTTGGACAGCGAGCGTAGGGAAAAAAAAATACTGATGTATCCGCTATTTCGCCCAGCTGGTCGTTTGCCCGTGGCAGTACCGCCCGTGTTGCGGAGCCGGAGATCGCTCGCCGGCTGGCAACAGCGGTAGTCGCCTCCTGCGGGCGCTCGCGCCTTCCCGGTACTTTTAAGCGTCCTGGGACTGTTTTCTGGGTCGAGCCTCTGATTGGTGCACCGGGAGGGCGGTTTCCCCGTCCATCCGGAAGTGTTTCCGAAGGAGCGCGCCAAACCCGGTCGTGTTTCTGGGCCACAGGCGGGTTGACTCTTTCTCGCCGGCGGCACAGCTACTTGAGCAGCCCCGGGTGTTTTCCTTGGCAAAAGCGGTAAGCTGCACCGAAACCGCTGGTTTCTCGCCCTCTAGTTCCATCGGAGTGCGGGGCGTGGCGAAGCTCTCCGCTGCAGAACCCCTAAATTCGGCCAGGAGCTAACTGGGTCCTAGCATCGCCGCAGCCCCGCCTTCCCACGCCTCATAGTAGTATCCCTTGGGGGTGGCACGGAGCCCCTGTTCCCGTTGGCACTTTCCGCGGTTGTTCTGAGCCCGAGGGTTTTCTCTCACAGAACGCGTTTGCCTAGATGTGATTACGGTGAAAATAAGGACCTTTTTTTAACCTTTGAAATTTTGGTAATTACTTTGGGGGTGTCCAGACTGCACGGTTTGATTATAAGTGATTACCTTGTTCCATTTCCAAAGAATGACATTCTTTAATTCCTATCAGAGGCATTTTCAAGAAATAACATAAATTTAAGTGTTGCTTATGTTTATGAGATAACGTAGATTTAATTTTGCTTAGGCGGCCTAAACGGTTTGGTTGGCTCTAGTTATTTTGAAGCATGGTGGATTGTACATTCATTTACCGTTCTTCATTAAAGGTACTGAAGTTTTAAATTTTTGTATTGTTTTATGTACACCTTTAAGTAATTAATTTTCAGTATATTAGCTTATTTGGAAATGATTTAGATATTCAAGGAACATCCATCATTTAACTTTGTATAAACATTTATGTTACTTATAGCTACTTACATTGCTGTGTATTATGTATATGTTTGGATTTGATATTAGACATTTAACTGTCATCTTAGATTATTTTTCTTGCTGACAAATTTTGTTAGATAGAGATAGTATGAGCTTATTTGACCAGTAAGCTCATGTAGATAAAGTTTTATGTTTGCTTTATAGTAATCTTTACAATTCTGAAGACATGGGCATTTTATTGAAACCTAAAAACTTAAAGTAGCCTATATTGACCAAAGATTATTCCAGGACATATGAGCTTGAAAAACCTTTTGGGTTAGTTTCTATAATTCTGAGAGTTCATGACATAATTTATATAATTACTTATTTTTCTTTTGCCAATTAGAGATCTTTAAACATATCACACATACATAACATACATACTTACATATACATAAACCTTTAGATACACAGTAACAGATTTACACAAACAGACATACACAGATTGTAGATTTGTAGATATTGTAGATTTTATTTTAAATTTTTAACTATGTGTCAGGTGCAATAATACAAAACTCAAAAGATTAGCTGATTCAAAACTGTGATGCTGGGAGATGGATTAAGTTAATGTTACCCATTTAGATGGCTAAAGCTTTCTACTCATGTTTTTTTTTTTTCCATTATAAAGATTCTTTTAGTGAAGCTATTTATGGAATCATTTTGTCTTTTAGTAGCTTCTGCATACAAATGAAAGAATGAATTCTATTGCCTCCAGAGTTTTTGGGATTCTCTCTGTTTTTCTGGGAACCCTGAAAGTGGTCTCATGTAAAAGTTCCCCGAAGTGGCCACAGTAATTACAATTGTTGATGAAAATTCAGTTAACAATTAAGTTAAGAAGAAAAAAGGCAATTTTATTTGAGTCAAACTGAGGATCATAACGTGGGAGACAGGCTGTCTGAAGCTCTGATAACTGGTCCTGCTGTTAGCAAAGACACAGTCATTTACATTTTTGAAACCAAGGATCCTTCATCAAAATGACATACTGACGTTTTACATAAAGTCTACCAAAGATACACAGTCTAGGTAAACACAAATGAATTGAGCAGTAAGTCTCAATGACCACCTACAGAGTTGGAAAGAATGCTAATCTTTAAGAAGTCACATTGCTAGCATCGGAAGAAAGGAACAAATTGATCTTTGCTGTGGAGCAGCAGGCATTCCCATCTTTGAGGAGGTCTGGTTAATATGTGATGCAGATGCATTAGGGAGGGAGGAGGCTGAAGTGAAGAGAGAAGAGAGAATTTTATGCTTTTCTTTACCTGTCTTAAAATATAATTTCCTTTTTCACTTTCCCCTTTTGATCATTAATCTTTAGATAGCATTAGGTGATCAAATATTTGTTCCCCCAATAACAGGGTCTTTGCTTATTTGCTCTGGATCCATCATGTCCCTCAGTCTTATTACCCCAGTTCTTTCTTTCCTTTTTAGGAGTTATGCTAGTAGAATGCCTGGCAAAGGCTGATAGACAATCGTGCTCCAACAGACGCTTACAGCTTTTTTTTTAAAAAAAAATTAGGTCCAAACCATATTTGTGTGGTGGGGTCAAAATTCTCCGTTTTTGTTACCGTATCTGTCTTCTTTAGTAGCAATTTCTTGAGCTTATAGATGACATCTTTTACTGGATTAGCACGGTTAACAGAGAGCAGTGGACAGAAAATTTCAAGGCTTTATGGCGTGAGTATTTAAAGCTGCGTGTTTGGCTGCAGCATCAGCAAGCTGATTTCCTTTAGCTTCCATAGTGTCGGTTTGGAATGTCCTAGTGTCAATAATTGCTAACTGTTTTTTTGGCAGTTGTATAGCAGTTAATAATTGCAATCTGTTTTTCATTTTTTAGGTTGTCCTGAAAAGGTTAAAAACCTCATTGTTCCCATAGCATTCCAAAGTTGTGTGCCACTCCAGAAGGCATTGCAACTGTCAGTATAAATATTTGCTAGCTGGTCTTTAGCAAGTTGAAAAGCTAAGGTTAGGGCAATTAATTCAGCTTGTTGTGCTGACTTTTTCTGGTAAATAAGAGCTTTCACTTATGTTCACTGTGAATGTTATTGCATATCCAACTCTATAATGCCCCTGCTTATCCTTTAAGTAGAACCCATCTGTAAATCAAATTAGATTAGCCTTATGAATAGGAGCTTCTTGTCATTCCTGGGAACAAGATGATAATCTGTTAATAAATGCAGTCGTGATTGTCTTCTTCCTGTAGTTCTGGAAGCAAAGTTGCAGGCTTAAGGTTATTACAGAAAGCAACAATACTGCATAAGAAACTAGTCGGTTTACAGAAGTGCTGAGTGTGGTGAGAGTTTAGAAGGACTCAACTGAGTGTGGAGCATAAATAAAGAATACCCCCATTGCTATTTCTTCAATAGTCTTATGTAAGAGTGAAATAGCCCCCATACAAGGTGGAAGTCCTTTTGCTACGGAATCAAATTTAGTTTCAGAGCATAAAAGCAAGTCATCTACAAACATTTTTGTAAAAGCATCAGAGTAAGACAACTCTATAAGTGACAAAACACTTAAAAAACATGGCTAAAGACCTGATTACAATGCAGTTGTTAAGGAAATTTGGCTATTTCTGTGACATACAACACTTTAAAATAATAACTAGAAATATGACTGAGAACATACCACAACATTTCAAATTTTAGGGAGTTCATATAATTTCTAGAACATTAGAACCTTCTAAGAAGGTTTATCATTACTTATTTGACAATATTTCCCATGTAATTTAACATAGCAAAAAAGGCTAATTAGTTTAATATCTCTCTTTGAGGTGTTCAGGGACCCTCTGAAACATTCCGAAGTTAACTAGAGGTCAAAAGAACATTTAGAATTTGATTTGAGGAAGTTTGTCAAAGACACCAAAAGGTTTTTGTTTCGTTTTTTTACATCTTTATTGGAGTATAATTGCTTTACAATGGTGTGTTAGTTTCTGCTGTATAGCAAAGTGAATCAGTTATACATATGTTCCTATATATCTTCCCTCTTGCGTCTCCCTCCCTCCCACCCTCCCTATCCCACCCCTCTGGGTGGTCACAGAGCACGGAGCTGATCTCCCTGTGCTATGCGGCTGCTTCCCACTAGCTATCTGTTTTACGTTTGGTAGTGTATATATGTCCATGCCACTCTCTCACTTTGTCACAGTTTACCCTTCCCCCTCCTCATATCCTCAAGTCCATTCTCTAGTAGGTCTGCGTCTATTCCTGTCTTACCCCTAGGTTCTTCGTGACATTTTTTTTCTTAAATTCCATATATATGGTTTAGCATACAGTATTTGTCTTTCTCTTTCTGACTTACTTCACTCTGCATGACAGACTCTAGGTCCATACATCTCATTACAATTAGCTCAATTTCGTTTCTTTTTATGGGTGAGTAATATTCCATTGTATATATGTGCCACATCTTCTTTATCCATTCATCTGATGATGGACACTTAGGTTGTTTCCATCTCCTGGCTATTGTAAATAGAGCTGCAATGAACATTGTGGTACATGACTCTTTTTGAATTATGGTTTTCTCAGGGTATACGCCCAGTAGTGGGATTGCTGGGTCATATGGTAGTTCTATTTGTAGTTTTCACAGCAAGATCCTTTTAGACCCACCTCCTAGAGAAATGGAAATAAAAACAAAAATAAACAAATGGGACCTAATGAAACTTCAAAGCTTTTGCACAGCAAAGGAAACCATAAACAAGACCAAAAGACAACCCTCAGAATGGGAGAAAATATTTGCAAATGAAGCAACTGACAAAGGATTAATCTCCAAAATATACAAGCAGCTCATGGGGCTCAGTATCAAAAATACAAACAACCGAATCCAAAAATGGGCAGAAGACCTAAATAGACATTTCTCCAAAGAAGATATACAGACTGCCAACAAACACATGAAAGAATGCTCAACATCATTAATCATTAGAGAAATGCAAATCAAAACTACAATGAGATATCATCTCACACCAGTCAGAATGGCCATCATCAAAAAATCTAGAAACAATAAATGCTGGAGAGGGTGTGGAGAAAAGGGAACAGTCTTGCACTGCTGGTGGGAATGTGAATTGGTTCAGCCACTATGGAGAACAGTATGGAGGTTCCTTAAAAAACCAAAAGGTAAAAAACAAACAAACAAACAAAAAACCCAAAAGGTTTTAAACGTTTGGCTAAGTAGGATCATAGTCGCTGTGAAACAATAGTCATTTAACCAAAGTGACAATAAAAAATTTCAAAGGCAAATACAGAAAGTTACAACAGATTGCTTAAGAGTTAGTAAAGAAACTTTACAAGCTATTTATCAAAAGATTGATATTTCAAGAAAACTTTTTTCTCTTAACAGAGTAAGGAAACAATTTCTAGTTTTGTACAACTTTACTATCAAAATTCATTCACTTGATTAAATTCAGTCTATTCTTAGTCTTTCCTGACCATGCATAAAACTCTTTTTACAGGGTTCCTTTTTAAAAATTTCTTTTATTAAATTTTTTTTTCTGATCCATGCATCCTTCATTCCATCACCAACGGCTGTGCTGCATCCAAGCAACAGTACACAAACTGGCAACCAACTGCAATTCACCTGTACAACGATCGGAGGCTTACAGTACATTTAATGCTTTTAAATTTGGAAACAAATTTTGTTAATAAAACCAAAGAACCCTCAAACCCAAACCCCCAACCAATCAAGTAGTGTAGCAATTTTAAGCATCTTACACTTCTGATGCTTACTGGAGCAACTCCAGTGTGAAAACCCAAATAACTCCTAAACTAGAAAGATTAGTTTAGTGAAATTTTAATTACATAAATTTTTCAAAGCATAAACTTGTAATTTTTTGTCTTGGAAGTGTTATTAAATTTTTAATAGAAAACATAGGAATAAAAACATATTAACAGGGTCTTCCCTGGTGGCGCAGTGGTTAAGAATCTGCCTGCCAGTGCAGCAGACGCAGGTTCGAGCCCTGGTCCAGGAAGACCCCACATGCCGTGAAGCAGCTAAGCCCGTGTGCCACAACTGCTGCGCCTGTGCTCTAGAGCCTGTGAGCCACAACTACTGAGCCCACATGCCACAACTACTGAAGCCTGTGCACTTAGAGCCCATGCTCTGCAACAAGAGAAGCCACCACTATGAGAAGCCCATGCACCGCAACAAATAGCCCCCGCTGTCTGCAACTAGAGAAAGCCCACACGCAGCAACGAAGACACAATGCAGCCAAAAGATAAAAAAATAAAAATAAAAAAATGAAAACATATTAACAAAATGTAGGCAATCATTTACATTACAAACAAGGAATTTGCAGTTTGTTGTTGTAGACTGACAAAAGAAAAGTACCCATTAAGAATCTATGCACAATGTAATTGCAAATATGTACAGTACTTTAAAAAAGCCTACAAGGAGGACTTTACAGAAGGACAGTCGGCTAGGTTCTTTGTTAGACCAACCAGACAAACGAAATATAAAACTCTGTGGACTAGTAATAAGTTTACTCTTAAAAAAAAACCCAGGGCTTCCCTGGAAGCACAGTGGTTAAGAATCTTCCTGCCAATGCAGGGGACACGGGTTCGAGCCCTGGTCTGGGAAGATCCCACATGCTGCGGAGCAACTAAGCCCGTGTGCCACTATTGAGCTTGCGTTCTAACTAAGCCCGTGTGCTCCAACAACTGAGCTTGCGCTTTACAGCCCACGAGCCACAACTACTGAGCCTGTGTGCCGCAACTACTGAAGCCTGCACGCCTAGAGCCTGTGCTCCGCAACAAGAGAAGCCACCACAATGAGAAGCCCACGCACCGCAACAAAGAGTACCCCCGAGGGGCTTCCCTGGTGGCGCAGTGGTTGGGAGTCCACCTGCCGATGCAGGGGACACAGGTTTGTGCCCTGGTCCGGGAGGATCCCACATGCCGCGGAGCGGCTGGGCCCGTGAGCCATGGCCTCTGAGCCTGGGCGTCCGGAGCCTGTGCTCCGCAACGGGAGAGGCCACAACAGTGAGAGGCCCGTGTACCGCAAAAAAAAAAAAAAAAAAAAAAAAGAGTACCCCCGCTCGCCACAACTAGAGAAAGCCTGTGTGCAGCAACAAAGACCCAACGCAGCCAAGAATAAATAAATAAATATATTTTTAAAAAACCCAACCAGTTTCCTTTTGTTTAAGAATATTCCAAAAAAAAGAATATTCCAGAATATTCTTAAGAATATAATTTATAATAATTATAATGTTTATATGGTTCCAGTTGATGAAGCTGTTCACAACAGTTTCAGTAAATTACCCTTTAATTGATTGGGGGAGAGATCAGCATGTTAACAAAAATTAACGAAGGAATTTTCATCACAATGGTTTCCAGTTACACTATCACAGTTTCACAAGTGGATTGGGCCCCTGAATCCAGGGGCTGAAAGAGAGCTGCAGGTCAAATACTGAGAATGAGGATGGAGAGAGGTTGAGTCCTGCATAAATGAATCCTACTGTGATGGGTTAGGTAGAGAAAGGGATGTGAGCATCCTTTTTACAGCATGAGAAAACGGTGCCCCCACTCAGCTCTCATTCCCATTCTGCAAAGCAATGAAGCTGGAAATCACAATCAGTTTAACATGTGTGAGTTGGCAGAACCTCTAGATACAAAAGACCAAGATGTCCTCAGCTCTCTCACTGATTAGGATGCCTGAAAAGCTGGGCACTTCCTCGTGATTACCACGCCATGACAGCTATCCAGTTAAAGGATGTGCAAAACAGAGGACTCTTGTAGATGAGATAAAATCAAGTCATCCTGAGGAATTAGGAAGTTCGTGAGATATGAACTGTTTTAGTCTTTCTAGGTATTGTGCATAAAGCTCTATGTCATTATGTCTTTGACCCAGAGGGGCTCCACGGCCCGGGAACAGCGTTCATACATGGCCAGGCCATGGGAGAAATCGATGACCTCGTCCTTTGTACCGTGAATGACCAACACGGGAGAGGTGACTTTAGATATCTTGTAAATGCTGGGGAAAACATCAAAGCACTATGTTTTCCTGGTATTGGGAAAAGCCACACGCAATCCAGGCATCAGAGGCGAACGGAGAATTACGGCTGCACACTCATACCCGGAGGCCAGGTGTACAGTGGGGACGGTCCCAATGCTCTGACCATACAGGATGATGTTCTCAGCACTTACGCCATACCAGGTGCGCAGCGCCTGCCACGTGGCGTCGATATCAGCGTAGAGGTTCTTTTCAGAGGGCTTGCCCGAGCTGACGCGCCGTAGCCGGAGTAGTCGTAGGAGAAGATGTTGCAGTTGATGCGCGAGCGGAGGCCGATGTATCACAAGGAGCTACACGTCTGGCCCAGGTCCACGGCACTGCCGTGGGAGAAGAGCTGCGTGTAGCCGCTGGAGGGCGCGCAGCGCACGAACATGCAGCCGAACCGGTTGTCCCGGGCCGTGCGTGAGAAGACCTCGACGGCGTCCAGCTTGCGCCGCGAGTACTGCCAGTCGGCGCGCTAGCTCAGGTGCAGGCTGCAAGCGCCGGGCCCCGTGCCCTCCTCGGGCCGCTGCTGCGCGGGCTAGGCTGCTGCGCCGGCTGGGGGCCGCGCTGCTCGGGCGCCAGCACCGTGTAGGTGGGCTCGGGCTGCAGGAAGGCCAGCTTGGCGGCGATGCGGCTCGGGCAGGGCGGGCAGCAGAAGAGCCAGCACAGCTCTCCTGGCGAGAAGCCGTTCATCCTGACGCCTGGTTCGGGCATCGGGGCGGCCTCGAGCGGCCAAGCAAGGCGGCTGCAGTCCGTCGGCCCTGCGGCAGGAGGAGGAGGAGGAGCGGAAGAAGAGGCGCAGGAAGGGCGAGGCGGGGCTGGCCTGGCCGGCGTAGCGCTTCGAGCCGCGGCGGGTCAGCTGCGGCCCGGGTGGCCGGACGAGGCGCAGGCGGCCGGGGCCCGCGCGCAGCACAGAAAGCCGCGGGCCACGACTGCTGCTGACACGCCGGCTCCAGCGCGCCGCCCCCAACCCCCCTCACGCCCGCCGCCTCCACTTTCGGGTTATCCAGGGTTCCTGTTCTTAGATTTAAATTAATTTCTACAAACACACCACTTCATAACACAATCTTACAATAAAGCAGAAAAGATATTTATTAATAGTCTGGAACATATTCTGTGTCTCGGTAATAAGAGGTCAAAAGTAGGTAAACATAAATTCCTTTAGCAATTAATGTTCAGTATTTTATCTTATTAAAAAATGATCTAGAGGGAATTCCCTGGCGGTCCAGTGGTTAAGACTCCGGCTTTCACTGCCATGGACCCAGGTTGGATCCCTGGTGTGGAAACCAAGATCCCACAAGCAGGGAAGCGAGGCCAAAAAAAAAAAGATCTAGACATTCAATGAATTTCCATCATTTAACTTAATTTAGCAGAACTCTAAAGCTTCAAGTTACCAAATACCTGGAGAAACTGTTTTTAGGCAGATATAAAACGTAATTATTTCTAAAGAGCTCACCCAAAAACTTTTATTTATCTCTATTTCATTACTTATGAAAATATCATACCAAGTTAATTTTATTGTTGACCAATTTTATAACAGAGATAACATGAGCTTACTGATTTTCAGTAAACCTAGGTTTAGTATAGTATATTGTATGGTACATTAAAAGTACTATACTTAATGTTGATGACTCTAAGTACATGTCTGTATCAATTAAACCATCAACTTAATCTTATTTTTATTCATTAAAAATCCTAGATCATGTGATTCTTTAAAAATTTTGGGCTAGTTTATGTTATATTTAGAAATATTTGATTTGTAAGTGCTTAGTTTTAAGTCAGCTCTTTAACAAATTAATTTCGATAACACCATCCGAAGGTAGACACATATTATATATATAACATACACACAAACATATGAATATCCAGAAAGACACAGAGATCTCATAGTTTTCCTGCTTGAGTTTAGAAAGGTTTCTTTTCCCTTTTATTCTCTCAGTTTTAAGTTCTAATTTAGCCGGAGCTGTAGTCTCAGGCGATGAGCACTGTGTTTAAATTTCAAGGGCATGGTTAAGTATTATAAATCCAAGCTTTCCCCTAGAAATACTTTTATTCTCTGAGTCAGAATTTTGGAAACATGTTTTATCAAGCTGGCTTTCTCTGCTTATGAAAAAAACAGTTTTGGAATGTCAGAAGAGCTCTATCCTGGCCATTTAAGAGTTAAGATAATGCTTACAAGTGTTGGCTTCGTTCCAATTGTACACGAAGCCAGCTGGCATTCCAGTGCCTGGCTGTCCATCAGGGAGCTGTAGAGCCTTTGAAGCATGTTTTCCCATTACTAATTTGGTAGTCTAATTTAGATATGATCTGAACAAATTTCTCAGGGCAGTGTGATGAATGCCATGTGTGCTGCTTCTGAGCCTAGCTCCCCAAGGAGTTACCCTGGGGTCGGTTCCACTCTTCTGTGTGTCTCGGTTTCTCCCTCTGACAGTCTAAAACTGCCGTGAGTGCTTGGAGCACTGGGTGATCAGCCGTAATTATTGTGCATCCCCATGAGCAGAAGTTACTTAATGGTTGTAGTGGGATCCCCTGTGGGACCACTGCTAGTCATGAGGATTGACCCTCAGACATCTGCTGGGTTCCCAGTTGCCTGAGAATGCCTTGTGGCCGCAGGAGCAAGGGTCCCTTTTCTTTTGAGCTGCAGGCTAAGTCTCTCAGTTCACTAGCAAACATATATACAACATATACACCATATACACATATACACCACATATACACAATATTTCCAACTTAAGCCAAAAACTTAAAAAGCCAGCCAAGCCAGTTCACTCTAAAATTCCCCCTAGGTCCTTGCCTAGGAAATGTCAGTACATCCCTGGGACTCCAAGTCCCAAGAAAAATAGCTTGAGTAAAATTTAGGATGTCACTTAAAGCAGTGATGTCCAGACATCAGGAGAACTCACCGAAGCACCTGAGGAATACCTAGAAGCCTGTGGGGCTCAAAGGGCCGGCGCTGGTACCAAGCACCGGTTCGGGGTAGACTCCAGGTTTCTACTGGTGGGTGTCTCTGATATCCTGCCAACTATGCCAAGCAAATGTTTACAGAAATTCAATTAACAATGAAGATAAGAAGCAAAAGAGAATTTTAATTCAAGTCAAACTGGGGATTATAACGCAGGAGACAGACACTGAGAAGCTCTGAGAACTGTTCCTCCTGTTAGTAGAAGGCACAGTCATATACATTTTTGAGACAAAGGATCCTACAACCAAATGACATGCTGACATTTTACATAAAGTTCACCAAAAATACATTGTCCAGGTAAACACATACAAAGCAAGCAGTATGTCACTATGACCCCCTATAGAGTTGTGAAAGAATGATAATCTTTAAGAAGTTGCATTGCTAGCGTCAGGAAAAGAAAAAAAAACTTTGCTATGGAGCAGGCATTACTGTCTTTGAGGAGGTCTGGTTGATGTGTGATACAGATGCACATTAGGGAGGGAAGAAGGAGGCCAAAAGGGGTGCAGGAAGGGAGAGAGAGAGAGAGTTTTATGTTTAAATTTAATCATCCGATAGTTCACCCATTTTCCCAAAAGGCACAAGATTGTATTTCCCGTTTTGGACCAAGTGGAACCCATCTTTGCCTTTAGATTCCCTAAGGCAACTTAACTCTGCCCGTTTTTCAACAGCGGTTCAAAAAACGTGGAATCACGAGTTTTCCCCCTTTTGAACAGAGCAGGGTGACTTACCAAGAAGCTTCCACAAAGGTCCCTCAACAGAATTGGAGGGCACAACACAAAGGGAGTAGAGCTGGGTTCCCAGATCAGTCACAAATCAGTGAGCACAGTGGGTTCCAGCATCAGTTACTCACCAGCCTCCGGATTCTTAATGGGTCGTCTTTCCATCCTACTTTTAACGACAGTAATTAAAAGAAAACTCAGAGTTTTACTGGATATTGAGGAAGAAACAAACTGTTCGCAAAAATGAAGATTTCAAACTGAAAACTCGTATGAAGCTCTAAGGCTTGACATCTCCGGGAAGCTTATAAAATAAACAAGAGGAAGTTGTTTGACCTTTACAATGATTGGCTATTAAATACAATGGAGGTTTCCAGAGGTCAGGGGATTGGTTAAAGTGATTATCTTATTCCGTTACAGGAAGACAAGGGTTTTTTGTTTTTGTTTTTAAATGATTTTCAAAGGTATTTACAAGAAATAGCTTGAGTTAAATTACCCTTATGTTTTGAAATAAACTCGATTTAGTTTTGTTTACGTGGCTTATTCGGTTTTGTTTGCTGGGGGGGGGTTTCAAACCTGGTTTCTATTTTATTTCATTTCACCCCACTTCATTCACCTCATCACCAGCAGCTCCCATCTTTCTCGGTGTGAGCACGGCTCAGTTCTCAGTGTCCGCAGTTTCTAGGTGGCAGCACCCTCGAAAGCGCCAAAACGGACATTTGACTTTGGCCACAACGCCGCTATCTGCGCTGTGCCTCCCTTGCTGGGCCCCGGCACCCTTAGGCGCTCTGTGTCAGTGTTTGGTCGGTCGCGGTCCCGGCAAGTGCACTAGGCCGGCGTTTTCTCAGAAGTAGTTTCCACTAGAGTGCAGCCGGAGCTTTCTCAGGGTCGCAGCCCCGCGGCCTTCCCCATCCCTCGCAGCGGGTGGCTGGCAGCAACGCAGTTGCTTTGAGCCATTTTCAAATAGCGAGTTCCGCATTAGCTATGCTGCACATTTCACTCATGCTAGTCGGAGTGTGCCCGGGAATGCGCTTTGGAGCGTGGCAAACACCGATTTAGCGAGAGTGACAGCGATCATCTAATCCTAGGACTGCCCCTTTCAACGGTGTTTTGCTGTTTGTTTCTCGTAGGGCTAGTTTCTCTGAACGACTGGCTTGTAAAAATTCTTTTCCGGTGTGTTTTGCTCTGTTGTTTTGTTTTCACATGTATCTTCATTTTAGGATTTCTTATGCATTTGTAGCATTTTAATTTACATGTAGTTTTCTACCGAGTTCCTGAGTGTGTCTGCGCTCAGCGGCAGCTCCCTGGGCCGCCTGCGCCCGGGAGCGGAGGAGCGCCGCTGAGTCTCGGCCGCGCTAGCGCCCAGTTCCGCTCGCCGCGGGTGCTGCGCGGGGCCCGGCTCCCGCCGCCCAGTCCGCGTTTTCTCAGCCGCACTTTCGCCAGCAGCGCCGAGCGGGCGCTTTCACTTTGGCCGCCACACTCAAGGCACCAAAGGGAACTCTTCTCCCTCGCGTGGGCCTGGGTCCTATATGCCGTCGCCTTCTCGGTCCTAGCACCGCTCCGTTCGTGGCCAGCCGGTTCAGCGTCGCGGCACCGTGATTCGCGCCCGTCTGGCGCTCCGTTGGCGTTTTCGTTAGGAGTGAAACGGGCCGCCGTTTTCCTGACACAACGCGAATTTGCACCCAGTGGGTGTCCAGCAGGCTGCAGCACCGTTCCTTCCTCCAACCCCGAAGTTTCTCGGCCGCTGACCACTAGTTTCTCAGAGTTTCTTGGGGACTTTCCAAGGCGCCAGGCGCCTTACCTCGCTGAAGAAAAGGGGAATTCAACTAGAGTATACGCCGCGTGCGGGGCTGACATGGGGCACTGTTGCGGTCCCGCACACACCTGCGAACTCCCCCGGAGAGGAACCAGCACCAAGGAAGAACACCAAGAGCCAGTGTAGATCAAAAGTATATTAGTAATAGGCGTTTATTAAGCACAGAAACACAAACCGATCGATCGGGGCCTCTCCCAAAAGAAGGGTGAGACCCCGAGCCTTCACACAGGTGCTGTTTTATACCCCAGGGTAAACAGGATGTTCGTGCTAATCTTAACATCTCGGGTCGGCCACCTGGAACTCAGAATTTTCCTGTTCACAATATGCTTGGCAAGCAAAGCTCAGTTTTCCCAGAGGCTGTCACGCGGTTAGCAATAAAAGCAATTTCAGTACAAACAGTTTCAAACCAAAGCATTCCACCATTGATTCCAGGCATCACAATCTAAACTATAAGTTCTGGGACAATGTGTCTCGCCACATTCCCCCCTTTTCTTGTAAATCAATCAAATCCTGGATTCTGTTTCATCGGTATCTAAATGAGCATATGTCCTTCTTAAAGCTAAGATTTTTATTTCACTAATTTTTTGCTTAACAAACTTAACGAAAGCATTAAGTATACAGGGCCCAACTAAGAGTCCCAGGAATAAAAGGATTACTGGTCCTGCTAAAGCTGAGAGAAGAGTAGTCATCCAGGGAGACCAGGTATACATTCTTTGGTACCAAGGCTCAGAGGCCTGTCGATTCTTTTCTCTTTCTTCGATATTCTTCCGCACAAGAGCAAGGGAGTCTCGCACTACTCCCGACTTATTAGCATAGAAGCAGCATGTTTCTCCTAGAGCTGCACATAACCCACGCTCTTTTAAGTAAATCTAGTCCCCTTCTATTTTGTAATACCATCTCGGCTAAGGAGTCCACCTGATCCTGTAGGGTTGTAATAGATGCAGTAAGATGTCGTAAGTCAGCATCTATCAAAACCTCTAAATTCCTCAAATGTTGGTGGCTAGTGATGAGTCCCGCGGTTCCTATAGCCGCGGATCCGGCAAAACCTAGTCCTACCAACAGGGGAATCAGAATAGGTACCGCACGATGAGATCTTCGGGTCCCTAGCAGGTGGGCTCTTCCTTCAGTCCCTCGGAATAGATAAATCTGGGGTAAAATATGAACTAAAATACAGATGCTGCTAAATTTAGTAGAGCTTACACAAGGGGTGATGTCTTTCATACAAGCAAACCAAGTTCCCCGGGGGGAGCGCAATATATATTCAAAACCCGGCGCACTGGGAATGCTTATAGTATGATTACAAATATCATGGTAGGGTGTTAGGGTCACGTTAAACCCTTCACGAATTACACATGTTCCATTTCGCTTTACATCTCCCAAAGTTACATGGGGGTCTTCCCAAGAGCACCCTCTTGCATCTGTTGTGTTGCGGATGTGAGTTTCATTTTGTCCTATTGAAGCCCGAATTGCTAGCCCCACATAATAGGGGGGCTGTGGTTTGTAACAAAGCCAGCAGTCCTCAGCCAGTAAAGGATAAGTTTTGTTTATGAGGACATGTGCTTCTTCTACTTGTTTAAGGAGGGTGTCCTGAGGTGATTCCTGCAGAAGGGTACTTTGGGTAGGAGGAGGCAGTTTAGCCTCCTCGTTGGGGGAACTCAGGGCTGTGACTGGATTGAAAACGGGTGCCTGAGGTCGGTATTGATTTCTGTTTGGTCCTATGGGATTTAGTGTTCGAGGCTTTTGTACTCGTTGGAGTGTGAATAAAGCCCCAGGGTCTGGACCATATATATATAATCTTATTCCCCAAGTTTGCCCCGTTGTCCATACCTCAGAGCTTGCTTCCTTAATACACAACTCCAAAGGGTTACATTCCCTTGGGTTTTTGCAGGTGGTACTTTGAACCCGCCATAAGGTGATCAACGGGTCCTTATTAGTTACGCAGGGGGCCAAAGTTTCACAGCCCCATGCTCCACAATAGTATTCTTCCTCCAGGGCACATTCTGGGCTTCCCTCCCTGGGGCAAGCGTACCATTGGGTATTTCTAAGGGCTTTGGTTACCTCAGCACTGTCACAGCCATGGGGTTGACTCCCAAATCTTCCGTAGCCTTTGTGGCCATAACCTCTAAGACTGTTCCCGGCAATATCACAAAGATTGAACCTCAAACAGGGCCGAGTTGAAGAGGTTTCATTTTTAGTTATAGTGAGGCCCGTAATTCCATCTCTCAATTCCCAGACATAAGGGTACCCTTCTGCTAACAATATGATTCCTCCTCCATTTGGTCCTCCCCCCAAAATTTTCAATAGTTTCCATATTAACAAGACTTGCGAATAATGCGCAGCTTCAGTGGATCCTGCGGATGAGCCTGGGCTTTCCATGTTGAAGGTTCTCCTTCTGGCTCTCCCGCTGTGTGGTCCTTCTTTATCCTGCTGTAATGGATCCAAGTCCGCACGCCGTCAACCTTGACTGCGGTCGGGGTGGTCAGCACAATGAGGTGAGGTCCTGTTCACTTGGTCTCCAATGTCTGGGGGTTATGTTTTTTTCACCCAGACCAAGCCTCCAGGCTGTAAGGCATGGGGTACAGCAGGGGGTGATGTAAAAGCGTCTTTTAACAAAGGTTTAATAAAGTCTTGAAACCGTTGCAAAGCTAGAAGAGAAGTGATTAAATTTTCCCTCTCTGCCAGCAGATGGAGCTCTTCCCTAATCCTAGGCAGAAGAGGAGGAGGAACACCAAACATAATTTCAAAAGGGGAGAATCCCTTCATATAAGGGGTGCATCGGAGCCTCAAGAGGGCCAGTGGGAGGACATCTACCCAATTTTGGCCAGTCTCTGTAATTAATTTTGTCAATGTCTCCTTCAAAGTCCTATTCATTCTTTCTATCTGTCCTGAGCTCTGGGGCCTATAAGCGCAGTGTAATTTCCATCTTATCCCCAGGGCCTTACTAACTCGCTGTGTGACCTGCGCTGTAAACGCTGGTCCATTATCTGTCCCTACCTGAAGCGGCAGTCCAAACCTTGGTAAAATTTCCTGCAACAATTTCCTTACTACTATTGAGGCTGTCTCTTGTTTTACCGGCCAGGCTTCCACCCATCCAGAAAAAGTGTCTATGGCAGTAAGTAAATATTTATATCCATATTTTCCCGGCTTAATTTCTGTAAAGTCCATCTCCCAAAATCGGGCAACCTCATTTCCCCGGTACCTCTTCAAATCCTGGTGTGAGATGTTGGCTCCTTGGTTCACTTGAGCACAAGTCATGCATCATCTTGTAATCTGTTGTATCTTCTCCTTTAGTCCTGCTATTCGAAAATGTTGTTTTATTAATTCATATAATTTGGTGGAACCCCGGTGGGTCCCTTCATGTAGACGATGAATCAATGTTTTTCCCAAAGTTTCCGGTATGAATACTCGCTGGTATTCATCTTGGATCCAATTCTTCCCTTCTGCCTCCGTTAATCCCCCCCCCTTTTTTTGTAATCCAGTCCAAATCTTTGGGGGAATATTTAGGAAACCGAGGCAGCGATGGATCTGGAAGTAAATTGGTAAGCTTGGGCTTTTGAGTTAAGACCTTAGTAGGAGTTCCCATGGCTGCCTGTCGGGCTGCCTGGTCAGCGAGTCTATTTCCTTTGGCTATTGGGGTTTCATCTCTTTGATGTCCGGGACAATGTACTATAGCAAGTCTTTTTGGTTCCCATATTGCTGCCAAAAGATTCAGTATTTCTTGTTTATTTTTAATGGTCTTACCTTCTGCAGTCAGGAGGCCCCTCTCCTGGTATATCTGTCCATGTACATGGGTTGTGGCAAAAGCATATCGGCTGTCTGTGTATATGTTAGCGGTTTTGTCTTTTGCCAGTTGTAAGACTTTTGTAAGTGCAATCAGTTCCGCCCGTTGGGCTGAAGTTCCGATGGGAAGGGACTGTTGCCAAAGAATTTCTGAAATTGTGGTGACGGCTGCTCCAGCTTTGCGCGTCCCTGCATCTATTAAGCTGCTACCGGCAGTGAAAAGAGTCAATTGAGGATTTTGGAGTGGAATGTCAGTCAAATCAGATCGCAGGGTAGTGTAGGTCTGGAGGGCTGATAAGCATTCGTGGGGCTGGAAATCTTTTTCTTCTGATGATTGAACCGTGGTCGGCAAGAGAGTTGCTGGATTCAATGTTGATGTAATTTCCAGAGTTATCCTGGGTTGGTCCAGGAGTAATGCCTGATATTGTACTATTCGAGCATTAGAGAGCCAGCGCTCAGGTGGGATACGCAGCAAAGTTTCAACTGCGTGAGGAGTAAAGACGTTTAAGTTCTGTCCCATAGTCAGTTTATTAGTATCTCGCACCAGCCAGGCAGTGGCGGCTATCTGCCTTACACAGGGTGGCCAGCCGGAGGCCACAGGATCCAGCTGTTTAGAGAGATATGCTATGGGTCTGCGCCAGGGGCCTAGTCTTTGGGTTAGCACCCCTCTAGCTACTCCCGACCGCTCGTCGATGAAAAGTTCAAATGGTTTATTTGGATTTAGGAGTGCTAGGGCTGGGGGTGAGGTCAAAGCCTCCTTGATGTTCCTAAAGGCAGCGGCCCGCTTTCCTGTCCAATCTCCATAGTGGTTCCTTTTAATGCTTCATATAAGGGCTTGGCCAATTCGGCAAAGCGTAGTATCCATAGACGGCAGCATCCGGCTGTGCCCAGGAATTCCCCGAGTTCTCTCCTGGTCTTAGGCTCAGGGAGTGCCAATATGGCCTGTGTCCGTGATTTCCCCAGCCATCTCTGTCCGTCCTTCAAAATATACCCCAAATAAGTCACCCGATTTCGGCAAATCTGAGCTTTTCTCGTAGAGATTTTATAACCAAGTTCCTGTAGCAATTTTATTAGTCCTTTTGTCCCCTTTCAACATTTCTTAAATGTCTCCCCTGCTAAGAGTAAATCATCCACGTATTGCAAAAGAGTCACCTCAGGGAATTGGTTGTGGAAAGGCTGTAAGTCACATCGTAAAGCCGTACTAAAAAGGGTAGGGCAGTTTTTAAATCCTTGGGGTAGTCGAGTCCAAGTCAATTGGGTTGGTTGTCCCTTTTCATTTGTCCATTCAAATGCAAATAGCGGTTAGCTCACAGGAATGGAAAAGAAGGCATCTTTCAAATCAAGCACAGAGTACACTTTGCGTTGTGGAAGAAGTAGGCTTAAAAGCGTATATGGATTTGGAACCGTAGGGTGACAGCCACCCTGTCATTTACTGCCCGCAAATCTTGAACAGGTCTATAGTCATTACTATCAGGTTTCTTCACAGGGAGAAGGGGGGTATTCCATGGGGGAATGGCAGGGGTCTAGGATTCCTTCCTTCAAGAGCCGTTCGATGTGAGGGGTAATTCCCCTCCTGGCTTGGTCATTCATAGGATACTGCCGTAACTGAATGGGGCAGGCTCCCGCCTTCAGTTCGATGACCACAGGCACTCTATGTGCCGTTCCCCCAAAGGGATGGTTTTCAGCCCATACTGTGGGGAATTCCTGTTTTAATTCAGCAATAAGGGGGCAGTCCGGCCCCAATAGCAGTCCTTCTTCTTGCAAAGGGACCGTAATTAAAATTGTGGGTATCCTGTCTGGTCCGAAAGCAAATTTGAAGCCGCCTTTGTCAAACTTGATACTGGCTTTTAACAGCTGCAATAAGTCTCGTCCCAAGAGGCCTTCATATGGGCAGTCAGGCATGACCAGGAAGGAGTGGGTGACTGTTTGTCTGCCTAAGTCCACCTTGCGGTTAGTAGTCCAGGAGCATTGCTGGGTTCCAGTAGCCCCCTGTACAAGGGTGGTACCGGGCAATTTTGGTCCAGAGTCAGTTTGTAAAACCGAAAAGGTGGCTCCTGTGTCTATGAGGAAGGTCTTGGATTTTCCCCCCACTTTAAGGTTTATCAAGGGCTAGGGGTTGGGGGGTGGTTAGAGCCCTGACCCCTTCAGTCTGAATCTATTTCCAAAATCTTAGGGGCAGCTGGTGACTGTTCTTTCTTGGTCACCAAGTCTGGGCATTTATTTTTCCAGTGGCCTTCTTTCTTGCAATAAGCACATTGATCTTTCTTTAAAGGCACACGAGGGCCGGGGGTCCTTCTCTCTTTTGGGTTGGAAGCCTGCCCATTTCCTATCGTTAGGCCTATCATTTAGGACTGCCGCCATTACCTTAGATACCTGCCTCAATTGTCTTATTTCGGTGTTATCTCGATTGTTATAAAATTTTAAAGCTATTTCCACCAATTCTGACAAATTTTTCCCTTCAAATCCATCTAGTTTTTGTAATTTCTTCCTAATATCTGGGGCGGATTGGGCCACGAAGGCCAAGTTAACAGCCCGTCTATTCTCAGGGGCCTCGGGATTGATAGGAGTCCATAATCGGTAGGTTTCCATGAGCCTCTCTAAAAAGGCTGATGGGGACTCCATTTGTCCCTGAGTAACTTCAGTGACCTTAGACATGTTAGTTGGCCTCCGTGCCGCCGCCCGAAGTCCTGTCAACAGAGCCTGGCGAAAACGGGCAAGGGCCTGTCCCCCCCCCCCCCCGCTCTGTATTGGGGTGCCAGTCTGGCCTGATTGTCGGGAGGACAGTCTCAATGAGGTTTAGATTCTCAGTTGGTCGCCCATCTGGTCCCAAAACCTGTTTTCGGGCTTCCCTCCGAATCTTTTCCCTCTCCTCGGTAGTAAATAAAACTTGTAACAGCTGTTGACAATCATCCCAAGTGGGTTGTAACAAAAACTGTCTCCAGGAGAGAAATCAAGGCCTGTGGTTTCTCTGAAAAGGGAGGATTTTGCAATTTACAATTATAAAGATCAGTAGTAGAAAATGGCCGTATGTAAGAAAGGGTCGAGCTTCCCCCGGTCGGGAAGGCCGCTGACGCAAGGGGAGGATGGTTTGGGCTGATTCCTTGATTTGTCTCCTAGAGCGAGTATGATGTCTCTTTGTTTGGTTCCGCGGAGTGGACTCCGTGGAACTAGAATCTGCATTTGGGGAAACATAAGGAGGGGGAGGTGCGGAAACTTCAGGAGGAAAGGTTTCCTCTTCTTCGGCCTCCATGAGTGGGGCTGAAAGTCCTTTTGGATCGTTTGAATCATCCTTTTTATCTCTAGTAAGTTTTGCAGAACAAATCTTATTTTTGTTTTTGGTGCAGTTTTGGGGGGGGGAGCCAGGGTTTTAGCCATGTTGGCGGCTCCTCTACCAAAACTCGCCAACTTTCGATATATGGAATCTGATCATCATGAACCTTAAATACAATTGCCTCAGTGGCTACAAGAGTAGGAAGGGAAAAACGTACCTTCGGATGGCCATCCCACACCAAATGTAGGCCATTCGAGTTCACAGAAAGTACGTAATTTTCCCGGACTTACTTGACTTCCATAGCCCTTGGCGACCTGCCGAAAGTCTCCGAAGTGACTTAGGACGAGTCCCAAGGGTGCTGGGGTCTTACTCTTACCTTGACCCATGCTTACTGTTGGATGAAAAGTTAGAACAGAGAACCACAAAATCCAAACAAAGATAAAAGCGAACACAGTAGTAGCGGAAAGCAAATAGGAAGACCAGTGACCTGACAAAAGAAGGTCCCAGTTCAAGGTCGGGAAGTTAGAATAACGAACCCGACGTTGAAACCCCAGCGGGGGATCACGGCGTCCCGTGATCTCCCCTGACTCCGGACTTATAGCCGCGTCCGGCAAGTCCCTATGAGTCTTAGAAATGTTGCCGGCAGCCCAAGTCTGATAACTCACCCGTTGGAGATGCAGGCGTGGTCGTCGAAGGGAGGGACCCTGTTTCAGATCTTTAATCTCCGCTTCGGAGCTTCCAAAGACAGGGAGGGACCCTGTTTCAGATCTTTAACCTCCACTGTCCGATCCCGGACGAGCCCCCAAATGTTGCGGTCCCGCACACACCTGCGAACTCCCCCGGAGAGGAACCAGCACCAAGGAAGAACACCAAGAGCCAGTGTAGATCAAAAGTATATTAGTAATAGGCGTTTATTAAGCACAGAAACACAAACCGATCGATCGGGGCCTCTCCCAAAAGAAGGGTGAGACCCCGAGCCTTCACACAGGTGCTGTTTTATACCGCAGGGTAAACAGGATGTTCGTGCTAATCTTAACATCTCGGGTCGGCCACCTGGAACTCAGAACTTTCCTATTCACAATATGCTTGGCAAGCAAAGCTCAATTTTCCCAGAGGCTGTCACGCGGTTAGCAATAAAAGCAGTTTCAGTACAAACAGTTTTAAACCAAAGCATTCCACCATTGATTCCAGGCATCACAATCTAAACTATAAGTTCTGGGACAATGTGTCTCGCCACAGCACTGAGTTAGAACCATGTCCAGCACAGTATAAACGCTCGGTTAAGGTTAACTACAGTTCTACTTATAATTGTTCTCCTACTGCGATTTCTCAGGGGCAGCAAAGTTCAAGAGGATTGAACTCGGCGGTGTCTGAAAATTTGTACTATCTTCCCTGGGAGCTATCCCGTATAATCTTCTCACCTCGCTTTACTAGTTTACGGCACCGCAACCCAACCGCACCCTCCCCCTCGTTTCCCTGCCAGGATCCCATGTGCCGCCGCTGTAGACGTGGGTGCTGTGACTCAGCTGTTACAGAAACCCTGGCCTGTTAACTGGGAATTGCAAACATATTATTTTTATAATCTGTTGGACCACGGGGTGATAGTTTACTTTTTCAGACTCAAAGAATTTTTCCAGTAAGGGCTAGCTTGTGGAACATACAGCTTTAACAGGAGGGCTGCTGATGTGTGTTGTAGACACTGATAGGCCTTTATTAGAATACTTTGGGTTTCTACCTGTGCTTTGTATACATGAGGAACGGAATCAGACAGCACGGGAAATAAATGACATTCTTGAATTTAATAAAATTTTCATTTAATCCTCAACATTTCCAGTTAGTATTTCAAAATACTTAATTTGGGGAGAATAAATGAACTATCCCTTGAATCGTGGTGAGAGTGATTTATCTGTATCAACTTGTTTGCCATTATTACTGGTAGTATTTGCAGTACAATTCTACAGTTATTTTGAGCAATTCTAAAATCCAAAATTTTCTGCAGACATACCCCTTTGAGTTTAATCTAAGAGGTTAAAGTGTACTCTATATCCAGTTAACATGAATATTAATAGGAATGGGTGATTACTGGGTAATGTCCTGACCCCACAGGCAGGGTTACTGTCTTGCAGGGCAAGCACATATCATCACTTCATGATTTACACATTCTGAATTCCAACCAAAATAATTTCTGAGATGATTTTGTGGACCTGTAATTTTTCTAGTTATATAGAAATGAAAAACAGAAATGGAATCATGATATACATACCATTATGTAACTAGCTCTTTTTTACTTAATATCTTGTATCTACATAATAACATTGCATTTTTCAAGTGTATATATTCCATTTTGGATTCAATTTTTAAAATTTCTAATATCTTATTGTTACAGATTTCCCAACATCCATGTTTTGAATTTGATCATCCTCAACTTGTGGGAATTTTGTTTGTGTGTGTACTACAGTGACCAAAAGTTAACATTATGTGTCAAGAATATGTTCGTTGTGAATTTAATTCATATCTTTATATTCTCCTTTAAATTACTGTACCAAATGTACTTTCACTGCATTACAGAAAATGTATATTGCCCTACAATGTCATGATCATTGGTGTAATAAAGTATGTTTTGAATTTATATGTTTGTTTAATATTTTGTTTTTAAATTTTGGTGAGTTTGAACATCATTTTACTCTATTTTAAAAGAAGTTCATGCTATTTTATTGCATTATGCTTTCAACAGATATTTTATAGCTATTTTTTTGGATTAGGTTTAAATAGACTTCATTTTACCCTATTCCCAAAAAACTGTAGGTGAAAGTGAGAAGAATGGCCAATTCAGTTATAAATAAAATGAACGAAATTTTTAACTACAGTCAACTTCTAATTGATATAAAAGTTGGGACAAAATCCACTAGTTACATTATGCAATTACTGTTTTATGAACCCTCCTCTCAAATATTCTTACATTCTCATCCACCACTATGTCTTTGCTTATGTATCTGGGTTTTATTCAAAGCCCTTGTACTTGCTAGCTATGTGATCTTGAGTTTCAAATGAAAAATGCAATATTAATACGTGACATCTATGGAGTAAATATTTAAATCCTAATACTTTATGTCATAGAAGATGATTGGAATAAGTGAGGATACCTTTGTTCCTCTGGATAGAACCATGTAATTTAATTCTTTTGGAAGAATACTATAATTATGGACTTGATGACATATTTATGATCGTTTAGAAAATAAAAATGAAGTAACTATGGTTCAGGCCTCCAAAATGGAGCCAAGTGGGCATTGTGGATATGGTTTCAGGCACCTTTCTGCATCACTGAGAACCTGAACTTTCTGAACTGTGTCAAATTCAAGGACACCACCAGTCCTTTTCAAAACAATACCTGCTAGCAGCTGCTAGCCCAACCTTGTAGTTTCAAAGTTCCTCCCCTTCACAACTATGTAAAGATTTCCAACACCAACCAAACCCTGCTTAGCAAGCATTCTTACTTCTTGCCAAGGCCAATCCTAATTATCGAAAAATAATTCATGTAACCTTGCTCTGTTTTTAAGCTTCCCCCATTTTCTAGTTCATCAGAACACAATAACACAATTCAAGTGCTTTCCTGAATCTATGCATCCCCTACTGCAGTCCTAACAAACCCCAAATACAAGTTTTTTTTAACATCTTTATTGGAGTATAATTGCTTTACAATGTTGTGTTAGTTTCTGCTTTATAACAAAGTGAATCAGCTATACGTATACATATATCCCCTGTGTTCTTGGAATTTTTGGTTAACAGACTTGTGCACTTGCACAAGCTCAAGCATATAAAAGTCTAGCACAAAGGGCTCACTGCTAGAGGTTGAATTGTAGGTGATGGCAGCCTTGATCTATTCCAGAAAAGAATCTCCTGTAACAGTCAAATGGATGATCAAATATTGCAATGACTCCAGGATTACACTGAGCAAAGTGCACTTCTACAGTATCCAGCATTACTATTCAGCTTCATAATTGAAAGAGCCTATGATGGTGATTATGTATGCTCTAACACACTATCTAAATATTAAAGACACTCTAAAATATTTACTAGAATCCCAATTATATATCAAAACAACGAATAGTTTCAGCAGAAAGAAATTTACCTAAGTCCTTATCCTTAAATGTTTAAGAAGATTCCAGCACCTTGATTCTTACAGAAGTTAAGTCAAATGCACCCAGCATGGTTCATCATTATGTCTTACATGATTTAAGGCTTTGGCTAGTTCTGTAGATGGTTTCTTCATCTGGTCCTTCAGTGGTTACCGGCTGCAATAGTCATGGTTTCCAGCAAAACAGAATCAATATAAAGGAGATTCTCAAGGTATCCTTGAGCTTGTGCAAGTGCACAATCCTTAAATATGGTTTTCTTCCAAAAGAAACAAAGGCCAAAGTAGAAAATGAAAGTATTTTAGAATAAAGGCATATCAGTGTCCACAACACACATCAGCAGCCCTCCTGTTAAAGCTTTCTTTCTGTTGGCAGTCTTAGAGTCTTCTGTTGTCTCATCATTGGGTCTTTCCCCCCTTTCAAAGAAGCTCTCCAGCAACGTTTGTTTTTTACTCATCTTGTCTAGGGCTAGCTTGTGGGCTTACCAAAACTGTGACTGAGAAAAGTGTGCAGTGTGGGAAAGAGGCATGGATGGAAGTGGCAAATAAAATAATGGGTGGGCTGTGCGCAGACTAAAATAAGTGTCGGATTCTGACTTAAAGCCTGCCACCAGATGCAGCTGTACAACTGAAGTACATCAACTCACTTGCCACTATAAAGCCTGCCACCAGATGCACCTTAATTGTCACTTGCCACTCACTGATAGGGTTTTGATGAGTCTGCAAGCAATTGATTTATTTATTATCTCTCTGCTAATGATGATTTGTATTTGCAGCCGCTCCCCAGCACTAGCATCACTGCCTCAGCTCCACCTCAGATCATCAGGCATTAGATTCTCATAAGGGGTGTACAGCCTAGATCCCTTGCATGTGCAGTTCACAGTAGGGTTTCCGCTTCTATGAGAATCTAATGCCTCCGCTGATTTGACAGGAGGAGGAGCTCAGGCAGTAACGCAAGTGATGGGGAGCGGCTATAAATACAGATGAAGCTTCGCTTGCTCGCCTGCTGCTCACCTCCTGCTGTGCGGCCTAGTTCCTAATAGGCCACAGACCGGTTATCCGTGGCCCAGGGGTTGGAGACCCTTGTCCTAGAGTAATGAAAATAAAGGCAATAATAAACTAATGGGATCTAATTAAACTTAAAAGCTTTTGCACAGCAAAGGAAACCATAAACAAAACGAAAAGACAACTCACAGAATGGGAGAAAATATTTGCAAATGAAGCAACCGACAGGGGATTAATCTCCAAAACATACAAATAGCTCATGCAGTTCAATAAGAAAAAAACAAATAACCCAATCAAAAAATGGGCAGAAGATCTAAATAGACATTTCTCCAAAGAAGACATACAGATGGTCTGTTTTGTTATGTTTGTTCCTTTGTTTTTTTAGATTCCACATATAAGTGAAATCATACAATATTTGTCTTTCTCTGTCTCACTTATTTCACTTAGCACAATATCCTCTAGGTCCATTCATGTTGCCCCAAAGGGCAAGATTTCATTTTTTGTTTCTGAGTAATATTCCATTGCGTAGTTATACCAAATCTTCTTTATCCATTCAACTATTGATAGGCACTCAGGTTGCTTCCATATCTTGGCTGTTGTGAATAATGCTGCAGTGAACATAGGAGTGCATATATCTTTTCTATTCAGTGTTTTTGTTTTCTTCAAATAAACCAAGAAAAAAATGTAAAGATTTAAATATTTAAAAAATAAAATAACACTATAAAATAAAAAATAAATTTAAATGAAATAAAATAGTAAAAATTAAAATTCCTAAAGTTGCATATAAAATATTAAAATTTTAAAAATTTTAAATAAAATATGATAAATTAAAATAAAATAGACCATGCTTGAAAATCCCCCAAGCGAAAGTATTTAAGCCCCCTAAGCAAAACTAAATCTATCCTACTTCAGGAACATAAGCGAGACTTAATTTAGCGCATTTCTTGTAAATGCCTCTGAAATCCATAAAACAAATGTCATCCTACAAAAATGGTACAAGGTAATCCCTTTTAATCAAACCCTGCAGTCTGGACACCCCCACCGTAGCTACCAACCTTTGCTAGGGTTAAGAAAAGTCCTCATTTGCACTTTAAAGCCATCGTGTAACATCATGCCTTTGAGCTTCCTACTAGACTTGGGGCAAATGTGTTGGCATTCTTAGTAGCATTAGAAAAAGCACCATTTAAGCTCTGTTTACAATAGCCAGGACATGGAAGCAACCTAAGTGTCCATCGACAGATGAATGGATAAAGAAGATGTGGCACATATATACAATGGAATATTACTCCGCCATAAAAAGAAATGAAACTGAGTTATTTGCAGTGATGTGGATGGACCTAGAGGCTGTCATACCGAGTGAAGTAAGTCAGAAAGAGATACGCAGACGTATCTCTACTACTTGGCAAAGCAATGCTGCAGTCAGCTTGTGGGGATCGCTGCTGATGTTACCCAATAATCACCTGTCAGTTACCTGTTCCTGCTCTCAGCATGCATCATCTAGACACCAAGAGTCCACTTATGGAGGTGCTTTACATTTCTGGTCTCAAGAGTGTTCCCATTCTGGTTTCTAATGTAAATTTATTTACCTCTTGCTTCTGTTGATGAAAATTCAATTAATAATCAAGCTAAGAAGAAAAAAGAGAATTTTATTTGAGTCAAACTGAGGATTACAACCCAGGAGACAGACTGTCAAAAGTTCTGAGGACTGTTCCACCTGCCAGGAACTAGATGTGCAGTTTTATACATTTTTGAGACAAATAGTTATGTCTCATATTGAGAGGTTAACATTATACATAAAGTTCATCAGGGATGTTTTGGTCAGTTGTGCATGTATACAGTGAGTTGTTAGGTCAATGTGTGTTTTGAGTACCACAAAAACAAAAAACAAAAACAAAAAAATTACAGTGCTGGTGTCAGAAAAAGGGACCATTTTTCTCAAAGGTTGATTGCATCCTCCTGCCTTGAGAAGGTCTGGTTAATGTATTATGCAGAGGCACATTGCAAACTGGGAAAACCCCATCCCAAATGGGGACATGTTATGTGGGTTTCAATTCTGACCTAGTTTGTCCTGCCATAGAGAAATTTATTTTTTTCCTCATCAGTTCTCTAGATTAGATACTGCAGTGCAGTGTGGAGGCTTATTTTTCTGGATTTGTCACTAGATGGGGACTCTTTTGAAGTCACATTATTTTCTCCATATCTTACAGGAAATGTACATCATTTTTATCTTCCTTTACTGAAAAAAACAAATGGAATAGATTATGTGGGCACTCATTAGCTATATAAATTTGGATATGTCTCTCTAGGTGGGAAGAATGGATAAAGAAATGGAGCTTATTTTATTCAAAAATCCATCTACATTTATTTCACATCAATTTCAATGATCATTTGGGAAATCTACAAAATATCCTTTCTGCCTTTCCTTCTTTTTTTATGGAGGTAAAATTGGTATATAAGTTTCAGGTGTACAACATTATCATTCAACATCTATGTTCATTACAAAGTGATCATCCCCAAAAGTTTAGTTACTATCCATCACCATACACCTGACCCTCTTCATCCATTTCAACCACCCACAGCTCCCATCCCCTCTGGTAACCACCAATCTGTTCTCTGTGTCTATGAGTTCATTTCCATATCTCAACTGTTGTAAATAACACTGCTGAGAACATTGAGGTGCATCTATCCTTTCAAATTAGTGTTCAAATTAGTGTTTCAAATTAGTGTTCTTGTATTCTTCAGATGAATACCCAGAAGTGGAATAGCTGAACTGTAGTTCTATTCTTAACTTCTTGAGGAATCTCCATACTGTTTTCCAAAGTGGCTGCACCAATTTACATTCCCAGCAACAGTGTATGAGGGTACAATTTTCTTCACATCTTCACCAACACCTGTTATTTCTTGTCTTTTTGAGAATAGCCATTCTGATAGGTATGAAGTGATATCTCATTGTGGTTTTGCTTTGCATTTCCCTAATAGTTAGTGATGTTGATCATCTTTCATGTGTCTATTGGGTCCTCTGCATATTTGAAAAATCAGGTTGTTTGGGGGTTTTGTTGTTGTCAAGTTGTATGCGTTCTTTATATATTTTGAATATTAACCCCTTGATGGATATGTGATTTGCAAATATCTTCTCTCATTCAGTAGGTTGCCTTCTCATGTTTTTTTAAAATTATTTATTTATTTGGCTGCATCGGGTCTTAATTGTGGCACATGGGCTCTTCATTGTGGTGTGCGGCCTTCTCTCTAGTTGTGGCAGGCGGGCTCCAGAGCACGCGGGCTCAGTAGTTGCAGGGCAGGGGGCTTAGTTGCACTGCAGCGTGTGGGATCTTAGTTCCCTGACCAGGGATCAAACTCGAGTCCCCTGCATTGGAAGCCAGATTCTTTTTTTTTTTTCCGGGCCTCTCACTGTTGTGGCCTCTCCCGTTGCGTAGCACAGGCTCCGGATGCGCAGGCTCAGCGGCCATGGCTCACGGGCCCAGCCGCTCCGCGGCATGTGGGATCTTCCCGGACTGGGGCACGAACCCGTGTCCCCTGCATTGGCAGGCGGACTTTCAACCACTGCACCACCAGGGAAGCCCAAAGGCAGATTCTTAACCACTGGACAACCAGGAAAATCCCAGTTGCCTTCTCATTTTGATGATAGTTTCTATGGCAGTGCAGAAGTTTTTAGTTTGATGTAGTCCCACTAGTTTATTTTTGCTTTTGTTTTCCCTGCCTACCTTCCCCTCTTGAAATCATTCCATTTCTAGACTTGAAAAAATAGCTACCTGGTAGATACCTTGCTGTTTCACATTCCCAATATTGAATTACATGAATTAGCAATCATGCAAGAAATATTGCCATCACAGACATTTGTGAAAATTCCTTTTGCTTGCTTAATAAATTCTACAAAAATTCCAACATCCTTCTTTATCCCATGGGTTCCTGCTTTGGCTGTTGTGGAAGGACAAGGAGCCCAGGCAGGGGTGGCTGGTGCCATTCAGGTTCAAGACAGTTAAAAATAAAAGAAAAGGAAAAGGAAAAAAAGAAAAGAAAAATAAAATGAAAAAAAAAAAGGAACACATAAACCCCATTACTAGAAATATTTACAGGTAAAGGCAGCAGCCATCTATGCCAGAAAAGAATTTTCTCTAACAATGAAATAGATGATCATATACTGCAATAACTCCAGCTTTCCACCAGCAAAGGGCACTTCTATAGCATTCAGCATTGCTTGTCATTTTCATAACCAAAAACAACCTAAATTTATAATTTTACATATTGCAAATACACTATTTAATATTAAAGATATTCTAATATATTTAATAAAATACTAGGGTCTAGATGTATGCTATAATTTAAAATGCAAGAAGTTATAAAGTGATAATAAGAGCTTGCCTGGTAGAGTGTACCTGTCCACATAGTCTAGGACAGTCCCAGTAATCAGTCATTCCTATGAATACTTGTGTTACTTTGGAGAGAGAACACTATGGCCTCACATCAATCTATGCCATAGTTTGCTGTCAAATGAGTTTTGCACAGAAATTTACACACAAAAGGGTAGATTCCATAAAATTTTGGACTTTAGAATCGCTAAAGGAACTGTAGAACTGTACTCCAAATACTGCTAGTGACTCCTGACAAGTGAATTTATAGAGAACTCTGTCTTTCCATGAATTCAAGACCTATTTCATTTATTTGTCTAAGAGTTGAAGATTTGAAATGACTACTGAAAAAGTGAGGATGAAATTTTAAAATAATTTATTTCTTTATTTCCAGTTCTCACTGATTTCATTTCTCACATACACTCTTTAAGAATTAAAGGACAAAAAAAAGAGAATTAAAGGACAAAGTAGGAAATTAAAGTACATTAATAAAGACATAGCAGTGTCTATAACACACACCCATGTCATCGCATCCTCTTGTTATGAGCTGTATGTTTCCCATGCTCAGGCCTCAATGGAAAAGTTCCGTTTGAGTCTAAAAAAGTAAAGTATCACCCTGTGGTCTAACAGATGGGTGAAAAGGATAATTTTTGCATTCCCTGGGGACCGGCCAGGGTTACATACTGGTTGAGCCACAGCATCCAGGCTGCACAGGTGGCCCATGGAATCCTGGCAGGGAAAGGAGAGAAAGGGTGAGGTTGGGTGGGATGCCAGAAACCAGAGCGATGAGGTGAAGGGTTTCCAGGAAACTGCTCCCGAGGCAGGGAGTCCCCACATTCAGACTCCTGTGAGATTAATCCCAGTGAAGGATTTTGCCCCCAGAGAAATCACAGCAGTTGAGAAATTCTCAGTATAATTGTATTGACATTTATTAAGCACTTACACTTTGCCTGCCATTGCTCTCTCAGGCCCCGTTTCAAACCCCGGACTGGGTGGACACTCTAGTTCAACTCCGAATGGTAATGAGAAGTCAGGCGCCTTGGGAAGTCGCCAGGTTGGAGTTGGGAAGTGACGCGAGCCTAACCGCTCGAGAATCTGGCCGCAGAAACGCCCCGCCGCAAAGGACAATCCCTAGTTTTCTCCTGTCCGGGGCCCCAGCGCTCTGGCTGCAGGTCAGCTCTGAGGTGGGGGCTGGAAGTCGGCTTTGGGGCGAGCAGGAAGAAGGGACACGCCCAGGAGAGTGCCTGAGGGAGACGGAAGCTCTGCGCTACCCGAGGCCAATGCTTCTAGATACTTTTGGAGCGGCGACAGGCGCTGGGGGCCGTGGAGCAACGTGAAGGTGACTGGACGGCCCCACAGATGGACTGGAAGGGCCAGGGTCAGGGCGAGGGCGCAGGAGCGTTCGTCGGGCAAAGCGGAGTTCTCAGGGCTGCTGGCTGCTCTTTGCTGGATGTCTCGGAGCCCAGCACGTGTGACCCAGTTTGGCAACGCCTATGCTGGACCCCTGGCCGCCCGGTGTGCCCAAGAGACCCCACCGGCCTCCCCCCGCCCAGCAAATCAGGGGACTGAGGGTCCCTGGTGAGAAGTGGCACCGGCCACCCCGCCCCTGCGTCGGGTCCTTCCCCAAAAGCCAAAGTAAGAGAGAGAAAGGCGTTGGAATTTGGTATAATTTATTAAGTAAGCGAAAGAAAACTTCAATGTCTCTGAAGACGAATTCTTCCATGATTGCTGAACGGGGAGGTGTTATTGTAATAACATCTGTCGCAAGGGATCATCCAATGAAGGGTCTCAGCGGAGATGAGGGCTCCTGGGTCCAAAGGCGGCGGGAGAGGCAGCCCAGGGTCTTCCCGGCCACTGCGTGTAGGTCCGCGGGCACCAGCCTTGGGACGTCCGGTGGTGTCTCTCCAGGCCAGGAGGAGGGCGATGCTCCGGAAGGGTCCCCGCGGTCAGAGGTCGCGGGTTCCAGATGTTGGGTTCCCGATGCCGCAAGACCCGCCCAGGGAAGCTTTGCGGGTGGGCGGCGGCCCCACCTCCTGAGGACGATTGTGGCTCCTGGCGGGTCGTGGGCGTCTTGTCCGGGGCGGGCGGCCCAGCGCTCAGCCTGCAGGTGCTCTGCGCTCGGGGTCGGTGTTTCGGGCAGTGTGGGTGCAGACGCCCGCAGGCGGTAGACAGTTGTTCCCCATTGAAGTCCTCGTCGTCCCCAGAGAGCTGGCCCAGCGTAGGATAGAAAGGGAGCTGCCATTCCTCAGGGTCCGCTAAGCTCAAGATTTGCAGCATCTCTGGTTCCTGGGACTCCTCTGCGGAATCCCAGGCCTCGCGCATGCAGCGGGGGAAGTTCGGCTCCATCGCTTCAGCCCCTGAGAGGAGGAGAAGTTTTCAGGGATCCCTTCCCTGCGAATTTATACCTTCCCGTCCAACTTTTTAGCTGTCCAACCAGAGGATATTAGGATGGGTGGTGTTTTTCTCAGGTTTCAAATTGGTTCCGAAGGCAGGACCTGAGGAGATTAAGGGAAAATCCAATCATCTTTGATAAAGTTATTTAAGTTGATTTTGTAGATTCAGAGAATTAAAGTTTTTGTGTTGTTTGTTTTTAAAGGAACAACAGATACAGGGCTCTGTCAAGACAAGCTATTTTAGAAGGTTACTCCTTTATGAAAAGTATCTTGTGTGGCTGACACTTTTAGGTAACTGTAAGTTCATTGATTCTCAGAGCCCCTCTGCTTGAAAAGTACCATCAGATTTTACCCAGATGATCAGAATGAAAAGTTAGTCATTTTTGCATGAAATCACGCTGCTGGTCAGTGACAGAAGTCAGACTCCCATCCTGGTCTTCTGTTTGTCAATTTATAAGTTAAAATAGTTTCAGAATTTCAGCCAACATGTAGGAGGGGAGGGGTCAGGTCTAGGGACCTAGATGCAGACTGTTTGGGTACAAGTTCTATTATTTCTATATGACTCAGCTAGTTACCTAACCTCTCTTGTCCTCATATTTTTGCCTGGATGATAGCTAAACTTTAACATTTTACAAAGTATCTTTTATGATTAAATTGAATAACAAAGTCGAGTAATTAGATATCTCTGGCAGAAAACATGTTATTCATTTACAATTATTATTATTTCATTCTTAGTGATATGATCATGAATATTAAACATAACATCAATGAACAGCAAACTAAAAATGTTGTCCTTTTGTGTGTGTTCAATCTGAGTGGATTGCTTTTTCCTTCTGTGTCAGATCTATAGTGAAATTTCATCCCTTTACATCCTTCCTCAGATGTTTCAGACTTTCTGTTGGCAAACATGTCAGTGCATCCAAGCACAGATTTCCTCTATCAGTCATTTATCTTCAACGTAACAAAGTTAGTTTAATTCAAAGTTTTTAACAAGCATGTTTTGACAACCTGCCATGAGCAAGGTGCTGTGATGGTTTCTGCACATACAGAGCTGTAGAACTGGCTCCTGCTTTGGCAGAGCGGAATTTTAAGGGGAGAGCAAAGTCACAGTCAAGAGACCATGAGGACACAGCCAAATCTTGTTCCCTATGGTAGCTGATTCTCTGCCTGGAAAGAAAACGCTAATGTTTGAGATGACTCCCACCAAAGCCAGTCTTTTTGCATGAGTTGAGGAAAAAAGACAATGGTAGGATAAATATGAGGAAAGGAAACAGAGAAAAGCAGGAAGACAATCAAAGTGAAATAAAAATGAGAAGCAAGGAAATAAAGTGGATGAAAGTATGGACAACAGAAGAAGTAGAGGGTTGGAAGCTCTAGTCAGGCAGTGGTAAATTGAAGGGGTTTATTGGAGCAACATGGAATTTTTGCCGCTAACTTGGGAGAATCTAATAAAGACAGAAAGCTCTGCTGGCCATGTTTAAGGAAGGGACAACAACACTATTCCTTTGAAGACATGGAGCTATTTAGCTCTGGTGGTGTAGAACCTTCCCAGAGAGTTGTTTGAACCCCCGTGTAATTTCCCCCAGAGAGGTTAGGGACAGCTAGCCTGTGTCATAGATGCATAGCAAGAAGCCACTACAGTGAGAACCAGCAATGTGGTCAGACTGTGGATGGTCTATATCAGTCACCAATGAAGTGGGGATCACCTGATTTCAGACAGTGTCTACCCATTGTTACATGTAGTTGGGGTGTCTTAATATCTCTTTTAATCTATAAAAGTTCCCATTCTCTTATTTTTTCCCTTTCAATTTTTGCAGAAAACGGTATGTCAAGTACTATGTCCTACCTGTTTTTTAAAGTTTCATTCATAGATGACTTTTCTGAGCATCAAGAATGGGAAAGTTCCACTGACCCTGTAAGCCAGCGTGAAGCAAACTAACCCTTCAATACTGGGCACGTGAAATAGCAAGATATCTACCAGGTAGCTATTTTCTCAAGACAGGAACGAGGTGATTTCAAGAAGGGAAGGCAGAAAGAGTATTTTATAGATTCCACAAATAATCATTGAAGTGGATGTGAAATAATGTATAGATGGACATTAGAATAATATAAGTCCATTTCTTTTCCCACCTATACCAAAAATAAGTTTTGGTCTATTGTTAGGGAAAAGGGTGTCATGAAAGAATATAGATAGATCTGTGAGAAGAGTTAACAGGGACATTTGTAGGCAGGGATTGCCTTCTGGTGAGAGAGTCAGGGACAGTCTTAGTGTGAGGCAAATATTCCCAGGGATCCTAAGTATATGGTTCAAAAAGTGGGTTCCTTTTCTTGGGGGTTAGGATTCCAGTTTGGGGGTGAGGATGCCTTGCCTATTGACTGCCTGTATATTGGTAATCTTTATGCTTTTGAGAAAGAAGTGGAACAAAATGTAGGCTCCTGAAGGAGGAACCAGTTATGTCTTTCAGCCCTAGTAACACAAGTAGGTGATAGCTGTGGGCCCACGTGATGTAAGGAAGCAGTATGATCTGGAGAGCATGGGAAACCTGGTTGGCACTTTTTGGTGTGCGAGGTCAGTAAATATTCTGATTCTATTTTTGAACCGTAATTGTGCCCTGTAAGTGGAATTCTAAAGAGGTTCATTTTCTATAGTGAGTCATAGGGTACTTTCAGTAATGATAACTTTAAAAAGGAAATCAATATTTAGTTTAATTTTCTCTCTCTTGATGTGTAATTTCTTTCAGTTACCTCCATCCTTCTGTAAAAATCGATACAGCTGTTCAACCTTGTGTGATGATACTTGGGCAGTGTGATGTGTGATGATTAAAGAATGGGCAGTAGAGGAAATACATCCTGAAACAGAGTAACCCTTTTTTGGTACCAGTGCACAGACAGCAAGCAGTGTGCTATTAGGGTGACCATGTCCTGGCATCCAGGGGGAGAGAAGCAGTGATGCAAAGTTTTCTTATACAGGAGCTGGGAATAGTGGAGTGGACCACAGTGACGACTGTGATGTAATGGCTGTGTGAATGATCCAGGAAGAGACATGAGAAAATCCCTTTACATGTAGACTTGAGAAAGATAACAAGAAATTGGGAGGGAAATTGGCACCTGGAGTACATGTTCAGATCAAATTCTAAGTCCCAGTTGCACATTCCTTGGTAGGGACTTCTGACTTGGCTTGGGTAAGATGCCAAGACCTAGACCATCAACCAATAGCCAGTTAGCAGAAAGGTTAAGCCTTAACTTGCCTACTGCTGCAGACATGGATGGGGAAGTGGGGAGTAGTTTTTAAAATGGGAGAGGGTTTCCTGCAGATATATCATAATTTATTTTTTTCCAATCCGTTACCGAAAAGCACATTTGTTTTTTAAAGTATGATTCCTTGCTTGTAAGAAGTGGAATTCTGGGCCAAAGAATACACAGTGAGATGCTTGATGTGTATCTGCATACAGTATTGCCTTTCCAAAGACCCTTTCAGATTCATTCCCAAAGGCTGTGTTGTGGAGTTACTACTTTACCAACATTGGATCAAATGAAAAAGTTTAATATAGGTCACTAAGGTAGTCAGAGTTATGTCATGGTTTCACTTTGCATTTCGTTGATGTTAATGAGCCCTGACCTGGGTCCCGGCTCTCCTTTCAGGCACAGGCCCACCTGTACCACTTCCAGTCCTGACTCCACACACCCAAATCAATTCCACAGGCAGAAAATAAGGAAACAGGCTTTAATCATTGTGCACAATTGGAATACATAAGAAGCATGAGTACAAGACTCTGAGTACAAGAAAGCTCCTTAACACAGTATGGATCCCCTGAAGAGAGATTTCTAATTGAGAGAGCTGTCAGTAATCCAGGAAAGGAGGGACAAATAAGGACTGGTCTGCCCCACAGTGTCCTCCAGGCTCATCCCAGAGCAAGGCGGGGCCCAGGGGAGAAGTCCAGGCCAGGGCATGGGTTGAAGGGGCGCCGTGGGCCGGACAGAAGGCTGCGACTCCTTTCCTTGCTGAGCTCCACAGGGTTTCAAGCCACCACAGGGCTTCCACAGCTTCGGGGTAGGCGATGGGGATCGTCCTGGGCTCCTAGAGGCTCCTGGGCTCCTGGAGGCCATCTGGAGGCCTGGAGGCCGCGTGTCTGTCGGCCTCCGCTGCTGCGGGCATCTCCTGGCTGTTCAGGCCCGATTGTGCCCTGCGGTGTGTGGCTTCGGCCTCTTCTTGACGGGACTGTCGCTCCACCCCGGGTTAGCCGTTGGCTCCTGGGCTTGTGGGTCTCGCCAGCGTTTGTGGCCGCTCTCCGCCTGGCGACCGTCTGCGTGTCCGGGGCAAGTGCACCGCGGCAGCCCACATGCACAGTAGTGCGCGTCCTCGCAGAACTGGGGGCTTTGGCAGGAGGGGCGGCTCAGCGCAGGGAAGTTATCCAGAGCCCAGGCCCAGGCCTGTTCTCGGTTGAGGCCCGGTGGCATGTGGGGCTCTGGATGCGCCCTCCTCCAGGACAGCTCTTCCCAGGTGTAGTATGCGTGCGGTTCCATGGCTTCAGCCTCCTCCCGGGCCAGACGCGTAGCGGGTCCAAGCAAAGGGGCGAATGATTCAGCCCCATGCTGAGTGTGCCTTTTATAGGGTCTGTCTAGTACAGAAGATCGGAAACCCAAGCCCAGATAAGTGGGGATAGACACTCATTTGCCTTGCAAATTGCCTCGGAGCCTCGCAGATTAAGGAGAAAACTGCATCTTGCTGGGAGGGGTTTGGAAATTCCGAGTGGTTTTGCTGATTGAGTTAAAGGAGAGGGATGGGAGGAGAGGAAGATCCCTGTGGAGAGAGGCGCATTCCTGGTGGTTTCCATTCACTCTCTGCTTGGGAGGCACACCTAAGCAAAGTCACTGGGTTGGAGTGGGGAGTGCAGCGATCACGCCCCTCCCGAATCCGAGAGCGCTCAGTCCATCCTATCAGGGCAGGGTGGCTGGTCTCCCCGGCCACTAGTCCAGGGTCGTTATCCCCTTGGCTTCCACGCCAGCAATCTCACAGCAGGTCAGCTCGGCCAGTCGCTGGCAGGCACTGGGCAAGGGGGTTGCAGAGGGTCGGAGGGGTAAGGGACACTTGCTGGGATTTGGTTAGCGCCTGAGGAAGCCTGAACTTCTGGGCAAGTTCGGGGAGGGTGTGGGGGGAATGCGGTGGAGGCGGCGCCAGAGCTGCCTGCAGATGCCTGGAGAGCCCTGAGATGGACTCGGGGCCAAAAAGGGCCAGGGCCACGGAGGAGGGACGCTTCCCGGGCGAGTGAAGTCCTCGGGGCTGCGGGCGGCCCCTCTGCTGTTCTTGGAGGCCCAGCCTGTATCCGGGAGTCACACGACAGGCCACGCTCCACCATCCCCGGCTCCGTGTGCACAGGCGACCCCAGCATCCGCCGGCGCCCAGCAAAGCCGGTGACCCAGTATCCCGCCCGGGAACCGGCAGCGGCCACCGCTGCCCGTGAGCCTTGTCTTCCCAAATAGACAAACCAGGGACTCACGGGACAAATAACAGACTGTGACATCGTTTTTCGTCATCTTTACTGACTAGCGAAAGGAAAATTACAGGAAAGGGCTCTGAAGACAAAGAGCTTCCATCCTTGTGGAGCAAAGGCAGAGACGATGCTGTAACATAATTTGTCCGCGGAGATGAGAGACTCAGCGCAAATCTCGGGGCTCCTGGCAGCCCTGGGTCTTCCGGGCCACTGCGCGTCGGATCCGCTGCCACCAGCCTTGGGACGTGCGGCGGGTCCCGGGGGCAGGAGCCGGGCGACGCTCCATAGGGTCCCCGCCGTCAGCGTTCTCGGGCTCCGCTCGTCCGTCCGGGAAGAGGTGCCACCCGCCGAGGGAGGCTGCGGGGGCGGCGGCCGCCTCTCCTGGGGCGCCTCTGGGTCCGGGTGGGTCGCGGGCCTCTGGTCCGGGGCAGGTGGCTCTGCGTCCCGTCGCGAGGGCTTCGGCCTCCAGCAAAGTGTCTGTTTCGCTAAGGGTCCCAGCGCAGAAGCCCGCCGCAGGGACTGGAAAGCATTTCCCAGTCGAAGTCTGGGCCGTCCCAGGAGAGCTCGCACGGGGCGGGGTAGAAAGGGAGTGTCCAGGGCTCAGAGTCGGCTGAGCTCGGGGCTGGCGACGTCTGGGGCTCCGGCGCCCACAGCCGGGAAAGGGCTGCACCATCGCGTGGGTCTCACACCGGGCGATACCGAGTGTCTGGGATTCGGAAGCCCCCAGCCCGCGAGTTTTTATGCTCTTTTGGCCTCCTGGCCAGATAGCGGGAGTTTGGGTGGTGACATTAATCCTACAAGATAATTGCATCAGAAGACCTGATAATATTAATACAAAAACCAATCATCTTGGATAAAATGATTCATGGTCAAATCTCTTCAAGATACAGATTCCGGTTGAAAAGGAAAAGTATTAGCACACTGGAGGGGGAAAATGTTTGGGCGGACACTGGGGTGTAGAAAGCTCCAAATTGCTTTCTTGGAACAGAAACCGAAACCCAGATCTCCAAGCAGAAGAATGCTTTCGGGGAGAAGGAGGCGTGTGGCGGAGAAGGGGGCCGAATGCCAAAGGCAGATTTTCCAAGTGAAAGAAGGGCAAGGGTGGTGACTCAATTCTAAACTTGAACTTTCACTCTCCTAATGTTGTCTTCTCCTGGTAAATTGCTCAATTCAAAGGAATTAAGACTGTGTTCAGACCAGTGTCATGACAAGAAGCCCCAGAAATGGACTGCTTGGGTGCAGGGGCAGTTCCACCCGTCTCTGAATGAGTGACTCTCAGCAGATTATCTCCTCTCTCTAGGCCTCCTTTTGTCATCTCTGAAATGGAAGGCATTACAAAGCAGCTTTCATGAATGTATCCAATCATAAAAGTAAATAGGTTTACCTGGCAGAAATTTATTTGCCCAATTATTACCATTATCATATTAACGATATCATCATGGATACAATTCGAATCTTAATGAGAATAAATGTTAAACACTGCCTTTTGAGGGGAGTTTTTTCCTTGTAAATGGATTTTTTCCTAGGCATATCATATCTATGGTGTATTGCACTGTAATGCATCCTTTTCAACCTGTTGAGAGAAGTATAAGTGGATACATTGTAGATTTCCTTGACTAGGAATTTATTTTACTGTGATAAATTATAGTCATTCCTAAGACTTAGGAAGCACATTTTGGTGTTCTTCCCTGTACCGGGTGCTGTGATTGGAGCCACACACAAAAAGATGAAAATCTGGGGGCTTCCCTGGTGGCGCAGTGGGTAAGAATCCGCCTGCCAATGCGGGAGACACGGGTTCGAGCCCTGGTCCGGGAAGATCCCACATGCCATGGAGCAACTAAGCCCTTGTGCCACAACTACTGAGCCTGCGCTCTAGAGTCTGTGAGGCACAACTACTGAGCCCACGTGCCACAACTACTGAAGCCCGCATGCCTAGAGCCCGTGCTCCGCAACAAGAGAAGCCACTGCAATGAGAAGCCCACGCACTGCAACGAAGAGTAGCCCCTGCTCGCCGCAACCAGGGAAAGCCTGCACAGCAATGAGGAACCAATGCAGCCAAAAATAAATAAATAAAATAAATAAATTTTAAAAAAATGATGAAAATCTGGCTACACTTTTCAGTCCTTACATCTTAATGAGAGAGCAAAATGGCAGTCAAGAGACCATTCAAGAATACAGCAAAGGGACTTCCCTGGTGGTGAAGTGTCCACCTGCCGATGCAGGGGACACAGGTTTGAGCCCTGGTCCTGGAAGATCCTACATACTGTGGAGCAACTAAGCCCTGTGACACGACTACTGAGCCTGCACTCTGGAGCCCGCGAGCCACAACTACTGATCCCGTGTGCCACAACTACTGAAGACTGCGCACCTAGAGCCTGTGCTCTGCAATAAGAGAAGCCACCGCAATGAGAAGTCCAAGCACCACATGGAAGAGTAGCCCCCGCTCGCCGCAACTAGAGAAAGCCCGCGCTCAGCATCGAATACCCAATGCAGCCAAAAATAAATAAATAAATAAATTTAAAAAAAAAAGAATACAGCCAAGTCCATGAGCATTGCCATAGCTGATTTGATGACCAGAGAGAAACAATCTAAATGTGATGCCTCCCTTCAAAGCCAGATTTTTTTTGTTCCCTGTCCTATACAGTAGGTCCTTGTTGAATATCAATTTTATGTATAGTAGTGTGCATACGGTAATCCCAAACTCCTAATTTATCCCTCCCCTCCAGGCTTTCCCCTTTAGTAACCATAAGTTTGTTTTTGAAGTCTGTGAGTCTGTTTCTGTTTTGTAAAGAAGTTCATTGGTATCATTTTTTTAGATTTCACATATAAGTGATATCATATGATATTTGTCTTTCTCTGACTTCACTTAGTATGATAATCTCTAGGTCCATCCATGTTGTTTCAAATAGCATTATTTCATTCGTCTATATGGTTGAGTAGTATTCCATTGTAGTAGTATTCCATATATATATACATCTTCTTTATCCATTCGTCTGTTGATGGACATTTAGTTTGCTTCCGTGTCTTGGCTAGTGTAAACAGTGTTGCAGTGAACATAGGGGTGCATGTATACTTTCAAAGTATGGTTTTCTCTGTACCTATGCCCAGGAGTGGGATTGCTGGGTCATATGGTAGTTCTATTTTTAGTTTTTTAAGGAACCTTCATACTGTTCTCCATAGTGGCTGTACCAATTTACATTCCCACCAACAGTGTAGGAAGGTTCCCTTTTCTCCACACCCTCTCCAGCATTTATTGTTTGTAGACTTTTTGATGATGGCCATTCTGACCAATGTGAGGTGATACCTCAATGCAGTTCGGATTTGCATTTCTCTAATAATTAGCGATATTGAGCATCTTTTCATGTGTTTTTTGGCCATCTGTATGTCTTCTTTGGAGAAATGTCTATTTAGATCTGTCCAGTTTTTGACTGGGTTGCTTGTTTGTTTTGTTTTGTTTTTGATATTGAACTGCATGAGCTGTTTGTATGTTTTGGAGATTAATCCCTTGTCTGCCGCTTCATTTGCAAATATATTCTCCCATTCTGTGGGTTATCTTTTCGTTTTGTTTATGGTTCCCGTTGCTGTGCAAAAGGTTTTAAGTTTAATTAGGTCCCATTTATTTACTTTTGTTTTTATTTTCATTACTCTAAGAGGTGGACCCAAAAAGATATTGCTGCGATTTATGTCAAAGAGTGTTCTGCCTATGTCTTCCTTTAAGAGTTTTACAGTATCTGGTCTTACACTTAGGTCTTTAGTCCATTTTGAGTTTATTTTGGTGTATGGTGTTAGAGAATGTTCTAATTTCATTCTTTTACATGTCGCTGTCCAGTTTTCCCAGCACAATTTATTGAAGAGACTGTCTTTTCTCCATTGTATATTTTTGCCTCCTTTGTCATAGATTGATTGACCATAGGTGCGTGGGTTTATCTCTGGGATTTCTATCTTGTTCCATTGATCTATATTTCTGTTTCTGAAAGCCAGATTTTTATTGTTAACTTCAGGAGGAAAAAGACCATAGTAGAAATAATAAATGCTAAGTAACAAAACAGAAAAATCAAACAACAGAAGAGACAGTAAAGATGGCAGATGACTGAAAGCTCAACTAGTTGAAAGTTTTATGAGGGCAGTTTAGGACACTCGCAGCTGAGGTGAAGATTCAGACAAAGATACTCAGAATAGAAGAGCTCTGCCTTGGTGGATGGAGGATGAGGCCAACTCAGAATTGTTTGAACCTAGTCAAAGCTGAAATCCAAGGCAGAGGGGAGGCACAGCTAGTGTGTGGTGTGGGTACACCCAGAAGAAGTCACTGCAGTTGAGATCCAGCAATGGCGTTCGTCTGCAGATGCTCAGTATCAACAACCAACAAGGTGCAAAGTATACGACAATAATAGCAGGGCAGGAATGAAGAGGTATCTGGGCACTCTAATATGTGATCGTTATATGTCCTGAAAATATTCACATAGTACGCTACCAAAAATGGTTGTTAGGAAGGATAGTACACGGAAACAAGAAAAATTTCTATTCATTAGATTACAGACTGGGAGACCGTAATATCAAAGTCTAAAATTCAGAAGTACTGAATATCTATGTACAAGCAATGTCAGCTCTGCAAATCAAAATGATAAAGCAGGCAACGCAGAGGAAAAATGTGAAAGAAGGTAGCAACAGTCAATCCATATTTGATCAACACAGAATGTCTAAAACTTAAATGGAGTCTGAAAATCATTATATGTAAGGTAAATATTAATTAAAACTGTGAAAGCATCGAAAGGGAAAAAATTAGAAATGTAGATTATGCAAAGAGCTGGTGAGGATTTGCTGTGAACTGACCTCTCAAGAGGCCTGGTGTTACTATTAATTCTGAAAAGCAATATGGCAGTATTTGTGGAAGTTATGTAGGCTTTTGTTCATTGTCCCTCTAAACCCCCTCCAGCATCTATATCCCAGAAAACATCTCATACAGGTCCCTAAAGTACACACATAATGGTGTTTATCTCATTTTTGTTTGTGATAAAGGGGAGTTGGAGGCATCCATGATATGTATGTAAAAGGCTGTGTATTCATTCTATAAAATATTCTGCAGCACTTAGATGAAATAAACAAGTTTTATATATATAGCTATATTGATTAATCTTAAAATTATAATCATTAGTGAAAAATTAAACAGAAAGAGACATGTGTCAGCGTACCATTAAATACATTAAAATGCATTCATACACTCAATATAAATTATATATGGAGACACATAATTACATTTAAAATCCACTAATTCAATTAGTTATCTCTTGCTCTGTAACAAACGACTCCAAAATTTAGCAGCTTACCAAAAATATTTATTATCTCACGGTTTCTGAGAATCAGGAGTCTGGAATAGCTTAGCTGGGTGGTCTTGCTCAGAGTTCCTCATGAAGGTGCAATCTGAAGCTTTGCCTTGGGCTGGAGGATCACCTTCTAAGCTCCTTCTTGATAAGAGGTCTCAATTGCTTAACACAAGGGCCTCCCCACAGAGCTATTCATGATGTGGCAGCTGGCTGCCTCCAAAGGGGATGATCTAAGAGGGAGGAGGTAGCATGGTAGAGTGATCAAAATGGAACCAGTAGCATCTTTTGTAACCCAATCTCAGGAGAGACATTATCATTTCTACCATATTCTATGGATCACACAGACCAACCCTGGAACAATGTGGGAGGGGACTGCCCAAGGCTGTGAATACTAGGAGGCAGGTATCATTGTTGGTCATCTTAGAGGCTGGCTATGAAGTCACTTTAAAGTTTAGTCCAAAGGAAGAAAATGTAGTTGCAACATAATTCTCAAGGGTGATAGATAATACCATTAACGCTGCAAAAGCACCTATGAAGAAATTGAAAAACTATGCTCACATTCCCCAAAATCAAAGAAGTGGAAAAAACTGGGATATACATAGTTTGCCTACCATAGGTATTTTAAGTTGGTTATAAGCACTGCTATCGAGAGTGGGGCAGTAGACATATAATTCAAGTAGAAAATTATGGCTGCTATATTTTGAAGAACATTAAATTATATAAGTTAAGTTTATTATGCACAGAACGTTATACAACATAAAAATTTCACTTCTAGCAATGTATTCCACCAAAAAAACCCTCCATAGAATGGAGATTATTTGAGCCAAAAAGTAAAAACAAGGAAATGTCTAATATAGGAAATTTGAAATAGAATATTTTTACACCCACCAAAAAGGGTATGTGTAGTTGTTGAAAGAGAGAATTTCATTACATAGTCATTTAAAAAATTGGCCAGGATATTAAGAGGAGAGAGTTAGTTACATAATAATGTGTATATCATGATTTCATATTAACATGTAACTAGGAAAAATACAAGTCCTCAATATCTTTTACGAAATACTAGGGTAGATGTACTTTAGGATTCAGAATGTAGAGGATTTTAGACAGATTAGAAGGTGCATATCTTGAGATAATATAACTGTGACCATCCCGGTTTGGGGTAGCATTCTGTAGCATGTCATTGATACTCATGGTGTGGAAAGAATGAGTATTCATGCTAACTGGAGTAAAGAAAGAGCATAATATACATTCACCTAAGATCAGATCTGTTTTGATATCACATAGTTTGGGGGCCAAACTGTGATCTACAAAGAGTAGATTATAAGATTATATTGTAGATTATATTGGACTTTAGAACTATTGCTAAGAAATTGTACTGCAATCTCTGTGTTATTGGCCGGGAGGACTGTAGAATACTGTCCTCTCTAAGTACATTGAGGGACTATGTATTCACTTTTCATCTCCTCTCTCCCAGTGATCAGTTATTAGCTTGGAAAAAAGAAACAAATGGTAGAGTTAAAAGTAAAGATAGAATTTCTGGCAATCTTTTATCTTCAACAATTTCTCTTTTTTATGTGCACTTCTTAGAAGTAAAGATCAAACAAAAAAAATTGAAGTATTTAAGTAAAGGCACAGCAGTGTCTGCAACATACCCCAATTTCTCAGGTGGTATAATTTATGTTTCACAGGCTAACCCCAACTGAAGGACTCAGAATTGATTGAAATAATAAGAATATCAGCCTGTGGTCCAACAAATGGACACAGACAATACTTTTTCAATGTTCCTTGGAAAGGCCTGAGTAAGTTACAGCCTCAGCTCCAGTGAAGGTGGCCCAGGAAATCTCTCAACAGGAAATGATGGAAAGGGTGGTGTGGTATCTTAGAAGGTGAAGAGGGGAGAGGCAAAGGGTTTAGGAAATAACTCACAGGGGAGAAAGTGTAAACTTTGAAGAGCCACAGAACTAATGCTGGTGAAAATCTTACTCCCCAAAATTTCTAGAAGGGAGCAGTTAGAATAAAATTCTAGTTAACATTTTTGAGTTTACATTGTGTTAGGTGTATGCCTAAGGGAGTGTGGCCATTAAACATTGATATGGTGGGTTCCATAATTATCCTCCATTTTCTTAGTGAGGAAAATAAAGCAGAAGGGATCGGCTCACTTCTGGAAGTCACTACTGAAATTCTGTGGGTTTTGGCAGGCAGAGGTAGAGCAGTGAGGTGAGAAGTGTCCAGTTATTGACAATTTCCATAGACTATAGAAAGCCGCTCCACGTTTCAGACAAGCCTAGACAAATTCCTCTCACTAATTTTCTTCCCATATCAGAAAGGCATTGCCTGATTGTAGAGAATAGATTCCATGAGGTTAGATCATAATTCAAGGTCACAAAGCTGCTAGTTCATGCTGTCACTGGACTGAGAACCTAGGTCTTCAAGCATATGTATCAGGCAGGGGAATTAGCAAAGGAATCATTATGTTAGGTTGGGAAAAGGAAAGTCTCATGACTACTTAGAATTGTAATTTTTCTATTTTTCTCTACACTAGATTACCTCAATCAAAGGAATATTCAAAATTGTTATGAATTTCAGGGGCTTCCCTGGTGGCGCAGTGGTTGAGAGTCCGCCTGCCGATGCAGGGGACACGGGTTCGTGCCCCGGTCCGGGAAGATCCCACATGCCGCGGAGCGGCTGGGCCCGTGAGCCATGGCCGCTGAGCCTGCGCGTCCGGAGCCTGCGCTCCGCAACGGGAGAGGCCACAGCGGTGGGAGGCCTGCGTACCGCAAAAAAAAAAGAAAAAAAAATTGTTATGAATTTCAAATCTAAGGGGCCACTGGGTTGGGATGTCACATTTTCAAGAACGTTTTTTGCTGATCCCTATCCTCTTTTATGTAATTGTGTGTATTCTATTCTTATTTATTCCCCTTATATGCTTTCCCTTCGTCTACTGAAATTCTTGCCATGAATATTTTATTTAAAAAGTCTCTTCTTGTGTCAGTCTTGTAATATGTTGTTTATTCTTTTGTGTGCTTATAATCCATGTAAAAAGTATTAGGTTATACATGTGATTTTACTTAATATTTCCCACTCAGTTGCAATTTCCCAAGATCTTTACATGGACATTTGATCTGCTGCTTCCAAGTCTGGCACGTTAGCCTCTGATGTGTCTCTGCCACTTTACCTATCTACCGTCCCCAGTGGGTGCTCAGATAGCCACTTAGTCACCATCACCATGTGTAATAGTCCCTTATAGGACCTGTGAGAAAATTTCTCTAGGATATGTACCCATGAGCAGAATTGTGCCATGGAAAATGCATAGACCTAATTTTACTGACTTTTGCCAGGTTGTTCTTTAGAACGAATGAAGCATTTACCCTCTAACAATAGTGCATGAGGATTACTTGATGCGCACATTCCACACAAACACTTGGAATGACCCCAAATTCTAACATTTGCCAGGGGCTGCATAGTTCCTGAGAGAGCAGCTGTGGGTTGGTGGCCACAGATGCAGTATTTTCTGATTTTTGGCAGAATCTCTCTTTGTGCATCAGCCTGCAGTGTGCTGAGAGTTATTCTCCGATTTTCAGTCTAAAATCTCTGTTCACCTTTCTTCTAGATTTTAAGTTATCTTTATCTCCTAATAAATCCTTTTCTTCTTAAACTATTAAGTGCATTCTTTTTTTTTGTTGCTAAACACCAGAAAAAGAAACAACAATGACAAAACATTCAACTTTACACTTTTTAAAGCTTGTTGCAGTCTCTTTACCTTTTAATGACCTTGATAGAATGAATCTAGATTTTCCTCAGAACATATTCAAGTATTCAAGTTTTTTCCCCCGTTTTCAGGATATTTTGAGAATATTGGTTTGACGTTGTTCATTTTTATTTATTTATTTATTTATTTATTTATTTTTGAAGGCGAGTGGCCCCAAAATATGGAGTGGTTAGTTTTTTTTAAATTTTATTTTAATTAATTAATTTTATTTTTGGCTGTGCTGGGTCTTCGTTGCTGTTCGTGTGCTTTTCTCTAGTTGCCGTGAGCGGGGGGCTACCCCTGGTAGCAGTGCGCAAGCTTCTCATTGTGGTGGCTTCTCTTGTTGTGGAGCACTGCTCTAGGCACGCGCTCTGCAGTAGTTGTGGTGCGCAGGCTCAGTAGTTGTGGCTTGCAGGCTCTAGAGCGCAGGCTCAGTAGTTGTGGCACATGCGCTTAGTTGCTCTGCTGCATGTGGGATCTTCCTGGACCAGGGCTCGAACCCGTGTCCCCTGCATTGGCAGGTGGATTCTTAACCACTCTGCCACCAGGGAAGCCCCTGTTCATGATTTTTAGATGAGAAAAAGGGAAATGTAAAACAAAACCCCCAAATTCTTCTCAATATTTCATCTTAAAAATTTAGTTTTCCTTTCTTATAAGCCCTTCCATTAAGAATTAAATAAGTTATTTAGGGCTTCCCTGGTAGTGCAGTGGTTAAGACTCCACGCTTCCCACGCAGAGGGCGTGAGTTTCGGGAACTAAGATCCCACATGCTGCGCGGTTTGGCCAAACAATTTTAAAAAATACATAAAAAATAGCTTTGATGATTTCATAAAATTATATAGGTAAGGTGATAGCTTCTGACACAATATAATTAATAACCTTAGTAAAGGTATAATCATTATTATTTGATCAATACTATTATGATAGAAGGATAATCCCAATGAAGAACAAATGGCTTTAAAAAATATCCCTAGATAGATTTTTACATTCTTATAGGGACCCAAAATAAAATTGTAACAAGTATAGCCACCTTCCACTTGGCACCTTCCATGACCAAAGTTTACTCTCCAGTGTTATAAACTTAGCATAATCATTAATTTAACAAGCCTTAATTGAGAGCCTGCCTTTTGCCAGGTTTTATGAAGAGAGCTACACATACAAAGACAACTAAGGCCCGTTTCCCCTCTCCTGCCTGAAGCAGGTGCAGAATTCTGCAGCCTCAGGGCTGCAGCCTGAACCGCATCAGGCGCTGCGGGATTTCTCCTCGGGGGAACGCTCGGAGCAGGCTGGAAGGCGGGTGCAGAGCTGAGCGAGGTCGTGAGCCTGGGATACATAGCGATCCGAGGGCTTAAGGGCCGGGGCCTTTTCCTTTCGGGGCCCTTCATTTTCTACGTATTTTTAAAGTTTTCCGAATTTAAATCACCCGCATTTGGTCAATAATAACGAACAAGATTTGTCCGTACAGGTTTTATAGACTGTGAGGGAATGTTTTTCAATGATAATTTACCCCCCAGCCCTAAAGCAAGTAATTTCGTTGATTTATTCGTTTAGATGTTAAGGAGGAGAACAAAAAACTCAGTTAGATGGGAAAGTGCAAATCCTTAGCGCTCATCTGTTTGCCTTTCATGTTAAGCCCTGACATGTATTTGCAACTATTAGCTTGCATTTCAAATTTAAGTTTGCTTAAAATAAGACTAGTGACCCAACTGTGCAACATTATTAGGTAATGATAAGAAACAAAAGACATTCACATTAAAAATGAGCAAGTGACTAGTAGCTATTAAAGGAAAAAAGCTTAAACCTAGTGGAAGAATGGGGAACATAAAGAGAGTAGATCTTAACTATTTTCAACACACACACACACACACACACACACACACACGACTTTGTGAGGTGAAGGATGTGTTAACTTGATTATGGTAATCATTTCACAAACATATACAGTATGTTAAGTCATTGTGTTGTACATCTTAAAAAATAAATTAAAAAAAAAGAATGGGAGCACAGAAAGAAGTTTGAACCAGAGAGAGACACTTCCTCCAGATGAAACAAATTTCCTCCCTGTTCTCTCCCCTCCTATCACCCAATCACTTCTGACCACACAAACACAATGCACACACAGCCTTGTCAATTATTCTAACAATTCCAACACCAATAATGTGATAACCCAAATCATTATAATTTGGGGGCAGTGTTTCAAATCTTAGGTCTATCCCACTAGAGAGAAATTGTAACATCACTGTCTTTTAAAGTCATTTGAAACAGTTCTGCTTTGTGTGGTTGTGATGCCAACTTGTTACACATTTAGGATCTTTTTTATCCACTTTGGTTTCAATTTTAAGAATTATTTTACATAATTATAAGCAATTTTTAAAGTATTCAAACTTTTCCCAAACCAAAATCTACAAATTATAGTCAGAGGTGTTTAGCTTCTATCTACATGATATATATAAGGAGAGAGAGAGCCTGGCTTCTTCTCCTTTGGCTACAATCCTTCCCCCATCTTTCGGGATTCCATAAGGGAGCTCTCACTACATCTTATTGGTAAAGGACATAATTTGTGATGGAAAACTGAAATTTCCTCCTCTTCCTTCCCACATTTCTTATTGATTTAGAGTGAGAAAATGAGAGGGGGGGGGAAATAAAGGTAGAGGGTGGAACAGGAGAAAAGGCATTCCCTCTCAGGATTAAAGCTACTTAATTTTGATTCATAATTGACAGCATTTGAATAAATGGATTCTACTCTTCTGGTTTCCTACCAATAGATGTGAAAAGATAAAGACTCTTCTCATCTCCCATTGTTTATAGTTATTTTGAGGTTTGTGAAAAAATGTTTTAGAAAATAGAGAAAATACTTAAAACATGGCTGGGGTAGGAGATAGTGGTAATTCATAAAATCTATTATTAATCACTCTAGAGATCATTGAACCTAAAATGTAAAGGCATGAGATCTAAAGACGGTTTTCACTGCCTAAAATAAAACTCTTTGTTTTCCAGCATCATCAAAACCTCAGAGTCATTCAGAAATTTGAAACTGCAGTCTGACTGCTGTCTCTGGACCACAGTCTGGGAGATGAGTGTTTGTGACCGATTCATAGCAGACACAGTGCAGAACTTTGTTAATACCTAGATATTATCCACCTCCCCATGCCCAACTGCCACACTCAAAACACGTCCATTCATACCTCCCGAGGCGGAGCTTTCCTTCTCTCCTTTGCACAGGTAAGTCAGTGCTGCTGCAACAGCCAGCAGGAGGGCCTGATTGGTTAATGGAAAACAGAAGAGGCTTTCCCTCCCCCCGCCCCCCCGCCCCCGCTTCCCGCCTTGTCCTCCTATTGGGCCGGATGTAAGCTGGGATTTGTAGTCGGCCTTGCTTCTCAAAGTGCGGTCCGCAGAAGGAGCGTGGGCCTCGCCTGGGAGCTGTACTGAATCCGCAGCTCGTTTTAAAGTCCCTGGCAGGTGATTCGTGTTCACGTTACAGCTGAGAAGCACTCTACAAGACTGGGTGCTGAGAGTTTGGGAACCAGCTCCTTGTAAGAGGCCCCGGGGACGCAGAGGAGGATGCGGTCGTCCGATCCTCGGGCGCCGGCTGGAACGCGGATGGCGCCTCGCTGCTCAGCCCACAACCATGGCTCCTGAGAGCTGTCGTTTGCCTCCTGCTGAGCAGCGGCCGAACTGCCTGCGTGATTCCGAGCCAGCTGAAGCCAGAGGCGGCTCCTAGAGAAGGGGACACCTCAGGCAACAAGTACCACGGTATCTCTCTCCTCTTTCCCCTCCTCTTCCCCTGGCTCTAAACGTGAGGACAGTTACCTTTGTGTTTTTGAGAATTACTGTGGGACTGCTAGTCTGCGATAGTTTACATACAAATTAAAATCGTTTGATTCTTGTTGGACAGATTGACTTAGAGGTTGAATCCAGAGGCAGATGGAAAGATCCTTATGAGTGGATAAAAATAAATGAGCATGAATGGATATTGAATTTTTGTCAAATGAGTTTTCCATATCTGTTGAGATTTTTTCTTTTATTCTTTTAATACATGTTATATGGTCAACTTGAGTTATATTGGTCAATCTGTCCCTAAGATACACCCAATTTGGTCTTGATATTACATACATATATGTATGTATATATATGTCTGTGTGTATATATATACACACACGTATATATGGCTGGTTTTAATTTCCTGATATTTTGTTTAAAATATTTGCATTATTTTTCATAAATGAAATTGGCTAGTGGTTTTCCTTTTTTGCAATATTCTTTTCAGTTTTTTAATCAAAGTTATTCTGGCCTTACAAAACGAGTTGGGAGGCTTCCCTGGTGGTGCAGTGGTTGAGAGTCCGCCTGCCGATTCAGGGGACACAGGTTCATGCCCCGGTCCAGGAAGATCCCACATGCCGTGGAGTGGCTGGGCCCGTGAGCCATGGCCGCTGAGCCTGCGCGTCCGGAGCCTGTGCTCCGCAACGGGAGAGGCCACAACAGTGAGAGGCCCGCGTACCAAAAAGAAGAAGAACAACAAAAAAAACGAGTTGGGAAATGTTCCCTTTCTCCAGTCTTTGGAAGCTTGTGCAAGTGTAGACTTATTTGTTCTTTTAAAAAGTTAGCTTCCTGGAGGGATGATGTTGAGGGCAATCAATCATGGTAAATAACAAGGCTTGGTTGGACCCCAGCCCCCAGATCTTGCCGGGGTAGGGATGGATACATTCTGAACCATGAATGTCACCATGGCTAATTCTGTAATGTTATGAAACATCAAAACCATGGTCTTGTAATACACTTTGTGGCTTAAATAGAATTCTTGCACAGTGAATTCAGATTTTTTTCAATGAAAAGTTTTTTTTCCTCTACCAACAAGAATGAGTTATAATATAACTTTACTGATACTAGATAACTGTCAAATCTGTCAAAACTTAGAAAGTGTCGTACTTGGAAATTTTATGCAAATTCAGTATTTACTCTTTTCCTGAATACATTGTGTTTTTATCATAATAATCATAACACCAAAAAGCAACGATATTTAAAACCAAGCCCTATAAACCGGGGCTCGAACCCGTGTACCCTGCACTGGCAGGTGGATTCTGAAACACTGCACCATGAGGGAAGTCCGGTTCCGGCCTTTGGTAGCTTACTCTTTTGTCAACCACCATCCCTTGTAATTCATCTGGATTTACCGGAAAGGGACCCCGATGCTTTCTCAATTCTTTTTTCTGGTGGCTTCTTTGGGAGCAGAAGATGAAGTTCCCTAGATCCTTGGTATATACTACACCACTTTGTTGCTCATTCATTATCTCACTCTTTGAGCACCAAATCAAATCCTGGAAGGAACTTAGGAATTAGGTGAAGAACTGGAATAAGATCAGGTTATTAGGACTGGGGCTCAAGTGATTGGGAACTTACCTGTGGCACTTATTATCCTCCATCAAGGAGCAGATGGCAGAGGGACCTGAGATGCAAGAGCAAATTGGGAGCTGAGGTCGACGCTGGGCACCCATCCCTGGTAATCCTGACAGGTGGTGGGAGCTTAATTAAAACCATTGAGGGCTTCCCTGGTGGCGCAGTGGTTGAGAGTCTGCCTGCCAATGCAGGGGACACGGGTTCGTGCCCCGGTCCGGGAAGATCCCACATGCCGCGGAGCGGCTGGGCCCGTGAGCCATGGCCGCTGAGCCTGTGTGTCTGGAGCCTGTGCTCCGCAGTGGGAGAGGCCACAACGGTGAGAGGCCCGAGTACCGAGAAAAAAAAAAAAAAAACACCATTGAAGTTGGGGAGGCCTGGGGTGGAGGAGGCAGTAAGGCACTGCAGCTGTCTTGGCTCCCAGCCCGTTTCCAACCTTGATGGCTTGAGGACAGAGGGAGAGAGATTAATCTTGGGGGGAGATGGATTAATCTTGGGGGGAGATGGAGGGGCTTCTGGGAGAACTAGCATAGATACAAATGGTAAAGGAAGAGAAAGGAGGTTGGTGAGCATTTCTACTGGAAGTACTGAGACTCAGGAATCACTCTATTAGAGTGGTGTTTCTCAGCTCTAGCTGGGGCTAGAATCATCTGGGGAGCTTTTAAAACATTGATGCCCGGGCACCACACTCCAAGATTCAATCATTGTTAGTGTGAGGACTGAGCACTGGTGTTGTCTTTAAAACTGCACAGGTGGTTCTAATGTGCAACCAAAGTTGAGTACAAACAGCATTACCATCACCTGGAGCTCATTAGAAATGCAGACTCTTTGGTCCCAGATCTACTGGATCACGGTCTGCATTTAAACAAGATCCTAAATTGATTTGTATGGCCACTAAGTTTGAAAATCATTGCCTCAAAGGAAAATGGTCTTTAGGCAAATGGAAACTGGCTAGAGATGGGGCTAGGCATGGTTTCCCTTCCAGGCCTAGCCTGTTTTCCCTTCTTTATAAATGATCCCTTTTAGCTTCTTTCTTCATCGTCTTCTCCTTCTCTTAATGCTCCTCTTCTGTAATCCTTGAACCATTTGATAGATGTGCCACCTTGTTCTGTTTATAGCCATCCCTTTCTGACCGCCCCCATCCCCCGCCGGTTCTTCCTGGCCTTGAATTCAGATGAGTGATATACCAGCATTCGGATACACCCAGTCCTTTGGTATCCACACCTACTCGGCAGAGAGGATCTCTGTGGCTGGGTCATCAAGACTACATTTTGCTGTACATGGGTCTCTATGATCCCCTCCTGCCCCAGCAGAACTGTTTTATCACAAATATCTCATCCCCAGCCTCAGCTCAGCTGTGTGAATAGCCTGTTGTTCCCATTTCCTTTGTATCTACCATCTGCTGCTATTGCCTAAGCTTCTTTTTTTAATCCCCAATTCATTCTCTCTCTCTCTCTCTCTCTCAATATATATGTGTATATATATATTTTCTCTCTCTATATATAATATGTATTATATATATATATTTAATTCAGGATCCAATCCAGGGTTACACATTGTATTTGGTTGTTTCAAATATTTTAATGGCTGCATAATATATTATTTTATGGATTATAAAATTATTTAATCACTTTCCGTAATGCTGGACTTATAGGTTGTTTCTTTTTTTAATTTAAAAGAATTTTTATTTTATATTGAAGTATAGTTAACAGTGTTGTGTTAGTTTCAGGTGTACAGAAAAGTGATTCAGTTATACATATACGTGTATCTATTCTTTTTCAAATTCTTTTCCCATTTAGGTTATTACCGAATATTGAGCGAGTTCCTTGTGCTATACAGTAGGTCCTTGTTGGTTATCTAATCTTTTTTTTTTATTGGCCACACTGTGCGGCCTGTGGAACTTCCCCTCCCGGGGAATGAACCCGCATCCTCTGTAGTTGAAGCGAGGAGTCTTAACCACTGGACTACCAGGGAAGTCCTGGTTATCTATTTTAAGTATAGCAGTGTGTACATGTCAATCCCAAACTCCCAATCTATCCCTCCCTGCCACCCTTTCCACCTGGTAACTATAAATTTGTTCTCTAAGTCTGTGAGTCTGTTTCTGTTTTGTAAATAAGTTCATTTGTATCTTTTTTTTTAGATTCTGCATATAAGCAATATCATATGATATTTGTCTTTCTCTGTCTGACTTACTTCACTTAGTATAATCTCCAGGTCATTGTTTCTTAATCACAGCAAACTTTGAGAAATGTTTGTACAATGATTTTTCCACATTTCAAATTATTTCTTACAATTGATTGAAATTACTGGGTGTGAACATTTTTTAGAGCTCTTGATACCTATTTCTAAATTGTTCTCCAGAAAGGTTCTATTAAGTTATAACCTCAATAGTATGTAATAATGCTTACCTCAGCTCAGGTTTGGGCAGCACTGCATAGTAGTGTTTACAATTTTTTGCTAATTTAATTGGCAACAAATGGTTTCTCTGATTTCTTACATGTTTAAAGATACTTGTATTTTATTTTTATTGATATATAGTTGATGTATAATATTATGTTAGTTTCAGGTGTACTACATAGTGATTTGACATTTGCATATATTTTGAAATGATCATCACAATAAGTCTAGTAACCATCTGACCCCATACAAAGTTATTGCAACATTACTTACCATATTCCTTATGCTTATATCACATACCCATGGTTTATTTATTTTATAACTGGAGGTTTGTACCTCTTAATCTCCTTCACCTATTTTGCTCCCCCATCTCCCCTCTGGCAAATACCTGTTTGTTCTCTGTATCTATGTGGCTGAGTCTGGTTTTGTTTTGTTTATATGTTTTGTTTTTTAAAATTCCACATATAAGTGAGATCATGCAGTATTTGTCTCTCTCTCTCTCTGACTTAGCATAACCCTCTGGATCCATCCGTGTTGTTGAAAATGGCAAGATTTCATTTTTTAATCACTGAGTAATAATCCATATGTATATATATATATCACATCATGTTTATCTGTTTATCAGTGAACACTTAGGTTGCTTCCATATCTTGGCTATTTTAAATAATACTGCAATGAACATTGGTTTGCTTATGTCTTTTGGGTTTTTTTGCTTATATCTTTTGTTTTCTTCAGGTAAATGCCCAGAAGTGAAATTGCTGGATCAGATGGTAACTATTTTTAATTTTTTTGAGGAACCTCCATACTGTTCTCTGCAGTGGTTGCACTAATATACAGTCTCACCAACAGTGCACAAGGGTTCCCGTTTTTCACATCCTTGTCAACACTTATTTCTTGTCTTTTTGATGATTGCCATTCTGACAGGTGTGAGTGGAATCTCACTGTGGTTTTGATTTGCATTTCCTTGGTGATTAGTGATGTTGAGCATTTTTTCCTGTGTCTGTTGGCCATTTATATATCTTTGGAAAAAAGTCTATTCAGGCCCTCTGCCCATTTTTAAATTGGATTGTTGTTTGGATGTTGAGTGGTATTAGTTCTTTGTATATTTTTGGATATTAACCCCTTGTCAGATATATCATTTGCAAATAACTTCTCCCATTCATAGGTGGCCTTTTCATTTTGTTGACAGTTTCCTTCACTTTGCAGAAGCTTTTTGGTTTAATATAGTTCCATTTGTTTAATCTTGCTTTTATTTCCCTTGCCTGAGTAAATCCAAAAACATATTGCTAAGACTGATGTCAAAGAATATATTGCTAATAGGCTAGAGGGAGCATTCCAAATGGTGCTTGCTAGCACTGGTGGAGCTCCCCAAAATGGTTGCCACCAGCATCTCCATCCACAGGGGTAGTCCCTGTTGCCTCCTGGCTCTCCAGGGGGCTCTTCAAGATCAGCAAATGGGTCTGACCCAGGCACCTTTCAAATTACTGCCTCCGCATGGGGACTTGGAACATGTGAGATTTTGTGTGCGCCCTTTAAGAGCAGAGTCTGCTTCCTTAGCCATCTGGTTCTCCTGAATGTAAGCCCCACTGGTTTTCAAAGCTAGACCTTCTGGGGGACTTGTTAGTGCAGAACCCCTGGGCTGGGGAGCCTGATGTGGGGCTTGGTCCCCTCACTCCTTGGGGAAGAACTTTATGATTGTAATTATCCTCCCATTTGTGGGTTGCTGACCCAGGGGTGTGGGTCCTGACTATACCTTGTCTCTGTGCCTCCTATCCATCTCATTGTGGTTCCTTCTTTATATCTTTAGTTGGAAAAGTTTTTTCTATTAGCCTTCAGGTTGTTCTCATAGATAGCAGCTCTGTAAGTAGATATGTCGGTGTGTCCATGGGAGGAGGTGAGTTCAGGGTCTTCCTACTGCACCATCTTGGGCCACCTCCCTGTCCTGTTGCCTAAGCTTCTCATTGCTGCCACTTTGTGGGGGTCTAAACTGCCTTCTTGGATTCCTTCTTCTAAATTCTTAGGTTAAAAAACATCTTTTATTATTTCATCCTCAATACACATCATAAAATATGAGCCATTATAGAAGATTTCATGAGCATTCAGTATGGTCTTTTTGGTCTTTAAGTCAACCCTATGGGGTCCTGGTGTTTCTTGTCTGGCTCTCCAACTAGACTGGGAGTGTAAGGAGGATGGGAACCAGGCTGCACTCATTTTTTGGGTGCCCAGGATAAAGTAGATACTGTATGTCTGTTAATCTCTATGTCTGTTACTTGAATTTGACTATGTTTAATGGACAGAATTAGTCCATTAGAAAAAAGGCATGATCAATCTATACGCAAAAGGGAGGAAAACTATATTTTTTTCCATCAACGTTCCTGAAAGCAGAGGATTAGAAATTATCAGCATAAGAATTATAAAGTAATTTCACGGTATATTTGATTTAAAAAGTCAAAGTTATCCTTTCACAGCAGGAACACACTAAAACTCTTTAACAGCTACTCTTTTTGGGGGGGCATTTATTCTTCATTGATGCTAAGTTTCTACCTTAAAAAATAACAAGAGGGCTTCCCTGGTGGCGCAGTGGTTGAGAGTCCGCCTGCTGATGCAGGGGGACACGGGTTCATGCCCCGATCCGGGAAGATCCCACATGCCGCGGAGCGGCTGGGCCCGTGAGCCATGGCCGCTGAGCCTGCGCGCCCGTAGCCTGTGCTCCACAACGGGAGAGGCCACAACAGTGAGAGGCCGGTGTACAGCAAAAACAAACAAACAAACAAACAAACAAAAAATAACAAGAGATACTTTACTGAGCACTTTCTTTGTAGCTGGCATTTTGGAAAGCAATTTACCTGTTAACTCTCTGAGGCAGGTTCAGACTTACGATGGTATGACACAATTTTTTGACTTTATAAAGGTGCAAAAGCGATACACATGCTTTAGAAACCACAATTCAGATTTCAAATTTTGATCTTTTCCTGGGACAGCAATATGCCACACGATACCCTTATGATGGCAGTGGCAGCACAGCTCCGAGTCATGCGATCATGCGGGTGAACAACCAATGCACTTACAACCATCCTGTACCCTTACAACCATTCTGTTTTTCACTTTCAGTACAGCATTCAATAGATTGCACCAGCTGTTCAACACTTTATTATAAAATAGGCTTTGTGTTATATGATTTTGCTCAACTGTAGGTCAATGTAAGTGTTTTGAGCACATTTAAAGTAGGCTGGGCTAGGCTATGATGTTTGGTAGGTGACATGTATTAAGTGTATTTTTGACTCACAGTATTTTCAACTTGCAATGGGTTTCTCAGAATGGCATCCCATCATAAGTTGAGGAAGATCTGGGATCCATACTTGCACTCAGATAGTTTGAATCCCAGAGCTCAGGATCTTGTAATTTTGCTCACTTGCACTTAAAAAAAAAAACAAAACTGTGCCCTTTTATTGGGATGTTCAGAAGTAGAAAATGAAAATAGGTAGATGTAAGTCCATCTTAGAGAGAGAGGGGTTAGTGTTTTTCCACCTGCCTTTCTCTTACCTCTCCCCACTGCCCAACCTAAATACCAGGTTGCTCCCTCTTCCTAGAATAAGGCTGCTTGGAGACTTGAATTCCACTCTTGCCCCAGCATTAACTAGTACTGTGAATTGAACTTCGTGCAAAAAATCAGACAAGTGCTACCTGGAAGAGACGCCATGAGAAGTAGACACCATGAATAGTCTGGAGCAGACTTATAGCATGATTAGAAGCTGTGAATAACTGCGCCCAAATGGCCTTTCTTTTTACCAGGCCCTGTCCAACTCTGCTTCTGTTCCAGCCCATACTACAGTCAATTCAACTTTGAAAAATATCATCTAGGATGGTCCAATTTCCCACCATTCTGCCCTCTTTTGATTTCTGACACTTTAAGAGGCCTAGAACAAACTTCATTTTATCTCTTAGCCCAGACACACTGCTTCTTTAGGCCTGGAGACAAAGCGATGGTACAGCTGTGCCTTTCCTGTAGACACCAGGCTTGGAATTCTGCAGTTGAGGAGGCAGAGCCTCAGGCGTCATTAGCCCTATCCCAGGAATCTTCTGGGCCAGTGGGCACTGCATTATTACCCCAAGCTGGGTGATCCCCTTCAGCCACAGCCCTGAATTCTTCTTGGACTTACTCCACTGTTTTTGTGGGCTGTCATGGTGGGTGTTGACATTGCTCTCTGGTGACATTGATTTAAAAATGGCAGAATTGATGGAATTGAGGGGGTAATTGGGCCATTCCATTATGGAATCATTCTTACTAGTTGCAATTCCTGGAGTTGCTTTCATAGGGAAAACCAAAAATAGAAAATTAAAAATCAAAATGTGGGTTCCACTGTCCAAGATTTGTCTCCAGTACCCCTTTATATAGCTGAAAAACACTCATTTAAAAGTACCCACCTTCAACTTATTCTTTTCCTCTAGCTCAATTTGCATAATGAAAGGCAAATCATTAAATAATCAATCTGCTAAATAGCTTGCTGGAAGCCAATTTGCCATATTTACTTGCTTCTTTTAATCCTTTAGCTTCCTGAGCAGTTCCTGAGCAGTATTCTTATCAACATTTTAAAGAATACTGAACTTGTGTCTGTCTCAACTGTTTTTTTTTTTTTTTTTTTTTTTTTTTTTTTTGCTGTACGCGGGTCTCTCACTGTTGTGGCCTCTCCCGCTGCGGAGCACAGGCTCCGGACGCGCAGGCTCAGCGGCCATGGCTCACGGGACTAGCCGCTTTGCGGCATGTGTGATCCTCCCGGACCGGGGCACGAACCCGCGCCCCCAGCATCAGCAGGAGGCCTCCCAACCACTGCGCCACCAGGTAAGCCCTCAACTGTTTTTAACTTTGAAATAAATTTACTGTCAGTAGATTTGAAATAAAAGATTCCTAGAAAAATATCAAAACTGACCCTTTAATGTTAAGTGCTAATGGTACAAAATATAGAGAATGAGCTTAATTTTAAAATATGTATTACATGCATTTCCACAAATATTCATATATGTGAGACAAATATATGAAAATGTCAACCAACAGTGGTGTTAGTACCTGTTGAAATTATAGGTCATTTACTTTTTTCGTTAGTATGTTTTCATTTTACATGTTTTTCACAATGAGTACATATTATTTTTGTAATACTAAAAAGGGTTACCACAGGGATTAATATGCATTAAATATAACAAATAACTTCTGGAAATAGTCCTGCAAATTCCAACTCTGCCTCTCACCAGCTGTAGGACTTTGGGTAAATTAAAATAATCTAACCTCTCCTAGCAGGTTTTCTTACTTGATACACATGGATCATAAATTTCTTCCTAGTGAGGATTAAATGATACCACCTGTAGGGACTCAGGCACATTCAATAATGATTCTTTCTTTCGTTAGCGAACCGACCTAGGAGTCCAACCCTTAATCTAAGGCTGTGTAGCTGTAACCGCGCCTTCCGCGCTGGAGAGGGGTCGGGCGTGGGGCCCAGGCGGCTGCTCCTGCGCCGGCCTGTGCCGCTGCCTCCTTTCGCTTCTGCACCTTGGTTGTTGGGGTGATGCTTTCTCCCCGCCGGCCTCGGAAGGATGAGGTGCAGTCTCTTCCCCAGGCTCCGCGAGTTCTCGGTGGGTACAGGTGGGAGACCGGGATCCGCAGCGGGTAACTGGGAGGCGGATGGCGCCCTCCACGCTCCCGGGGTGGCGGGGAAGGCATGCAGGGCGGGGGCTGGGGCGCGGGGTGGGCTGCCCGGAACTGTAGCAGGAAGCCTCGGGGTCGGTGGGGGGGGGTGCCCGACGCTAAGAGGCCTATAAGGGCTGGAAAAGTTCCTCCTCTCAGAGGGCTTTAGCCACGAGCAGCTGGAACCGGGAGGTGGCCGGGCCGCGCTCAGGATTGGGCACGCCCAGGGCGCGCGGGTCGCGGAGCGGGCTGGGTGTCAGCCGCTCCGGCCCCTGCGCACTCGACGCCCCAGCGCAGCGTGTCTCCTGGTTTCTCCCGCTCTTCGTCCGTCCCCGGTCCCTCGGCTTCCGTTTACCACCCACCCAGATGGCTGGAGCCGCTGGCCTCTCTCCTCCAGGGGCCCACGGAAGCATTAGCAGCGCCGCAGGAAGAGAGCGAGGGTTCTTGTCTCTTTGGGGCCGCCCGGGGGCTGCGCTGGCTCAGGGTGCGGGGGGCGAGGGTGGGGACGGGGTGGGCTCCGCGCTATTCCCGAAAGTCGCCGGGGATTGGCGGCCACGAGGGGCCACCTAGTGGACAGCGAGCGTCGGAGCACCGGCGGGCCTGAGCTAGGGTGAGCGGGTGAAGCCGGAGGGCAGAAGCTTATCTAGAAAGGGGCAGCTCCTCGTAGGGGCGGCTTTCGGAAGAAATTGAGCTCTGCGAGAGGTTGGAATATTCACCTTCTTCCTTCCCCACCGTCTCCTTTATTCTCTTCCAGCGCATGTTCCTTTCTCGGGTCGCCCTCCTTGGCGTTTTCCATCCTCCCCCGAAAAGGATGCCGCGGGAAAGGAACATTCAGATCCTTTAACATTCATAGGTTGGAGTGTGAGGAACGTTCACCTTGAAGCTAATGAGACTGTAGCTTTCAGGGAGTGTAAAATTTGCAAAATTGAGATTATTTCCCCCTGTTTTTCTGAAAGGACCTCCCCTCGCCGCCCGCCGCCCCCCCCCCCCCCCCCCCCCGCCACCGTTATATAAGCTTTCTGCTCCACAAAATCTTGATGCGCCTTTGGCTGGAGTCTTTGGAGCTAAGATTGTATGTGAAGGAGGATTTCAAAAGATGCGGCTGTAAAAGAGGTGCTGGGGAGAGAGAAAGAGAGAAGGAACTAGAATGCCCTGATGGGGAAGGGAGTGGTTTTAGAGTAAAACGCAAAGCTCAGGGTGACCCTGAGAAGCCCCCGTATCTCCTGCTTTCCTTTCTCTCTCATCCCTGCTTCCGGTCCTCCCTCGTGCTTGTAGTTAACAATACTGGTTTATACTTAAAATTTTGCTAAGCAAGATCTTACTTTGTGTCCTTGTCACATGCAAAAAATAAGGGAGTGAGAGGAAACTTTTGGAGGTGATATATTTGTGGCATAGATTGTGGTTTTACCACTGTACACTTATCTCCAAACTGATCAAGTTGCATATATTAAATATGTGTCGGTTTTTGTATGTCAATCATACCTCAATTAAATGGTTTTTTAAAAAGTTACATTCACTAGTCTAAAAACTTTCCATATCAAGAGTTTAAAATGTATATGACTGTACTGACAGAAATGAAATTTCAGAGACCATATTAATAAAACTTATTTCATTTAGAATTCTAGATCCAGGCAGCATCTTTTGGGAAGAGGGCAGGAGAGAGAATTATCTCCACAAGTACTGGTGTAGCAGTCTTACCTGTATTAATGTGTCATGAGCTGTGACACCCTGTGTGGTAGACAGAATAATGGCCTCCAAAGATGTCCATGTACTGATCCTCAGGGCCTGTGAATGTTACGTGGCAAAAAGGGACTTTGTACGTATGATTATATTAAGGAACTTGAGAATAGAACATCCTGGATTATCTGATAGGCTCAACGTAATCACAAGAGTCCTTATAAGAGGAAGTTGAAAGGATCAGAGAGATCTGAAGATGCTTGCTGTTGGCCTTGACAATGGGGGAAGTGGTCATGAGCTAAGGAATGCAGGTGACCTCTAGAAACTGGAAAAAACAAATAAACGGATTCTCCCCTAGAGCCTCCAGGAGAAATGCAGCCCTATTGATACCTGGATTTAAGACTTCTGATCTCTAGAACCGTAAGGTGATAAATTCATGTTGTTTTAAGCCACGAAGTTTGTGGTATTTTTTTGTCACACCAGCAACTGGAAACTAATCTACCTGGTCTGTTCCTTGACATTCCCTTCTCTCATAATTGTGTATCAGTCATACCTTTGGCTGTTTCTAAGACTCTCGATAACTTCGCTTCCATACTCTTACTTTTAAACATCTCACCCTCTGGCCATCTCCTTCTGTTTTTCCAGCTCGTTTTTCTCAAGTACCTGAACTCCTACAGTTTCGACCCCACCAGGGCCTTTAATTTCTTAATTCTACACCTTTTTAATTTCTCCCCTCATGTCTTCTCTTTACCCAACTTAAATTCCATGTTTAATTATTATATCTGCACTCTTGCATAAACCCTCAACATCTTTGCCCCTTTACCACCTTGTACTTGGTGAAACCACGACCCTGGTTAAGTTCATCTCTCTAATCATGCCTGTATCTTCACAGCCAAAAATGCCTGAAGAAAAACACACCACCATGCTCACTGACCTAACTTTAAATTCATGACTACCAGCTTCAAGTTCTCATCTTACTTGGCCTCTCTGTAGCATTTGACCCAGCTGTTTACTTTTTCCTCCTTGAAATGTTTTCATTTGTATACCAGCTTTCCCTGACCTTTCTGATGGCTCTTCAGTTCAATATCCCCCGCTGATTCCTCTTTATCTACCTGCCAATGGGTTGAAACATATCGAATATGTGAAAATTCATAATGATATTACAAAATAACTCATTGCACAAAATTGGAAGTTTTTAAACACACCAAATAATTATTAGGAAACTGGTAAATAAATGTTTGTCCTGATTTTTCTTCACAAGCCAAATTTCAGGGTAAACATATAGTGATAAGGAAGTGTTCCTTCTTTTATAAGAAGTCCAACTAGTAAAGGTGGAATGTTAAAATTACAATATTGCCATTTTGTAATTTTTCAGTAACGGATCTAGATAATATCAATCAACAGCTCCTAAAGCCATTAGGTGAAAGTCTAATGGGGAACTTTGGAATAAATGGGTTGGCCTGAAACCGCTAATCAATTTTAACTTTACCCAAAGGGGACAACCAGACAACATGTACCTCTTGAAGTAATACAATAGGTGTATGCAGCACGATTTATTAGGCAGTCTTGCCAAAAAACTCAAACTCAAACCTGAGTCGAATCCAACTTCAGATCTAACTACTGATTTAGAAAATGGCACCCTGGGAATGCAATTAGCCAAATGAAGAATGTGGAGTATTTCACAGGAAATTATAATGGAATTTCTTTAGTAAATATCAACGTAAAAGAGAAAAAAGCTGTTACAGATTTAAAGAGAGGGATACAGAGAGTTAAGAAACACACTGACTGTCCTAACCTGGGTTCCCTAGAAAGTAGAGGCTGAAGCAAGAATTAAGATGCCAGCAGTTCATTTGGGTTGTGCAAGCTCTGGTGATTATGAGGGAAGAAAGAGAGGAAAGGGAAGACAGTAAGCAAGGTGATGGGATGTTATCATTGCTGCCTCTGCCTTCACCAGGAGTGGGGAAGACACACAGCAGATGACCCAGCAGGTTGGGGGACTTGGCTTAGGACTTCTCCGGCTGGACTGTGGGGAGAAACAGCACCTTGGATGGTATGCCGAAGAAAGAATGATGTCTCCAATTTCTCATTGGTCAAATTTTCCCTTTCAGGAAGCTAACTCTCTTGCACTGGGGTTGTTTCGTCCCAGTCTTCCAGGCTTTTCAGGATGTTAGATTCCATACTTGGTGGGCTTGTGTTTCACCCAAGACCCAAAGTGGCATGCCAACTAAGGAGGAGGAAGGAGGGTAGTTGAGGGCATCTAAGAAAATGCTTAAGTTTGTGTCTTAAAATTTTTCCCACTTAAGATCCACTCACACCTTCCCAATATATCCAGCTCCCAAACCACAATATGGGGATTCCCTTTTCTTCCTTGGGAACAAAAATGTCCTCACTCTTTGCCTGTAAGGAGAGGTTCAGGTCCAACTTGCCACAGATTCTTCTTCAAGGCAGCTGATCATGGTTTCCTAGAAGAGGAAGGCAAGAGTTAAATCAAGTAACGTTCCCCAGTTCTGTGGCTGCTTTCAAGGCAGTCGAACAGTTCCTCGATGTTGCCACCAGGTGGAGCCATTGGACCAGGCCGGATTCCTAATGCCCTGAGTAAGGATGGTGGATACGTAGCAAGTGTACGTTATGAGATAACTGGTATAAGAAAACTTTGGAAAATGTTTCCAATTAAAAGTACACTAATTAGGGCTTCCCTGGTGGCGCAGTGGTTGAGAGTCCGCCTGCTGATGCAGGGGACAAAGTATACTAATTAGTAAAGTGTTATTAAGACGGTATCTACTTTCAAAATCTTTAGGTTTTGTGGTGGGTGAGACAGGGACAAAACATTTTGAGTACAAATGATTTCTTTTCATGTCATTTCAACAACACTTATTAGAAGATTAAGTGTCCTTCCCTGTGCTGGGCCTTGGAGCTACAAAGACAAGACAGATATCAAGGCACTCATAAACCAGCAGGGAAGAAAACACAAAGGCGATTACAGTATATTCTGCTAAATATAAAGACAAAGATGTTAAATAGATGTTGGGGAAGATGGAGAAGGACCCAGCTTCAGGGAGAACACTCAAGGAAGATTCTCGGAGCAGATGACAGCTGAACTGATTATCATTTAATTAAGGAGAACAGCGTGGGAAAGGCACAAAGTAACAGAGCAACGTGGATGGGTAGGTGACCTCCTATGATAAGTTCATCATTTCAGGGAGCATAAGGACCCAGGCTGGGAGTGGCAGAGGACAAAGATGGGGACTGAGGTGGAAGTCCAGTTGCTAAGAGCCTTGTGTGCTCTATTAAGGAGCCGTGCCCATAGGGGCAGGCAGACAATGTTTCCAAGGAGGAAAGCAGGCTGACAGTTTACACATTACACCTGCAGGAAGGGGTCTTTTGAAGGAATAGGTTCACTTCCCTTTGTTCTCAAAACACACTGCCCTCTCTTTTTATCACTTTTATTAGGAACAGAAATCCAGAGCAATATTTTTCCCCTCATTCATAGGCCCTAAAAAACTGTATGAGGGTGATGCTAAAAAGCAACTGATACTTGGCTCTGCAGCTAGGCAGGAAATGGGGACTAATGGGGAAGAGCAAACTGGAAACCCCCTGCTCTAAAAGCACAGTTCTTTGGGAAATTGTTGTCACAGAATAATTCAACACAAGTATTCTTGGACCCTTTTATTTTTTCCAGAAAGGCAGAATATTCAGGGAATCTTCAATTTGTGATGTCTTCCTTTAGTTGATGGGAACCACGGAAACATTTTAAGCAGAAGGGGGACATGGTCACATTCACATCAGAAAAGTTATGGTGGTGTTTCTAAGGAGGGTGTATTGGAAGAGGCCATAGGAGAAGCATGGACAGTTGTTAGGGGCTTATCGAAATCGTCTAAGTGACTGGTTATGCAGATTTGAACTTGGGCATTAGTGGTGGGAGTAGAGAAGAAGCCACAGGCGTATATAGCACATAAAATATTCAGGCCTTGGTGATGAACTGACATAATTTGATATAATTGGGTTTATATCTACCAGCTTACTGTTTGTTTTCTATTTGGCCCATAGGTTTTATGTTCCATTTCTCTTCATTTCTTATCTTCCTTTGGAATATCCAAATATTTTTCCATTATTTTCTTTATTGACTTATTGGCTATATATTATATTTTGGTTATTACAGATTATTGGTTATATATTATATTGTATATTGGTTATTACATATGTTATTTATATATTTTTAGTGATTACACTAGGGATGAAAACAAACTGGACTTATTTATTTAATATGATATATATTGATTTTACTGTTTTCCTTTTTTCTATTAACATCAGTATCTAGGTCATCTGTGGGTTTAGTTCTATTATCTGTTTTTTTCCACTTAATTATAGATATTTTCTTGCCTTGTTACATATCAGTTGATTGTGTACCAAATAGCACAGAAAAAGAAAAGGTAAGTAGAGCCTCCACCAGAGAGGGTTCCCCTTCTCCTTTCTTAGGCAGAGGGAATGAGGGCTTATCAGGGTTTGAGGAAAATTGAAGCTGGGTTGCAGTCTGTCTGTGCCCCATTTTCTGGGGCACAGAAGGCCCCAGAAACGGACAGAATGGACAGAAGGCCATTCTGTCTTTTACATTAAGAGCCATGCTCGTCTCCATCTGCAGCCCTAAAGACTGAGGGAGACCCAGGTCTGTTCTTCAGAAGTTCCCACCCCTGCTCCAGCGCCCCCTGCTCTGTGCAGCTCCTGTCAGATGTCCTGAGGGGGAGAGTAGCCATGGGCTTGAGAATGGGCTTCCCTGCTCATGAGTCTCGTTGCCTAAATGGCATAAGTCATTCTGCCCTTTAGAAGCTTTCTGGCCAACTCCCCAACCTCTCGTTCAGCCCCAGAACTTGGCAACTGTCACCTCGAAAGAAAACCCTATGTATTTGAGGCACATCAAATTTTCCATTTGTCATTTTAGTCCCCCTATTTTCCCTGCAGAGGCCCTTGGCCTGAGCCAAGATTGAGTCTGTTTGCTCCACCTGGAATTGATAAATTTCCCTGTGGGGTGTGAGTGTGTGTGTGTTTTGAGGGTTGTGGCTGACGCTTGTAAGCTCATCTCAGAACACTTCTTTTTTCCCTGGAATTTTAGCTTGTGTAGTTTTCTTCGATTCTACAGCTCTGTGAATCCCCTGCAAATACTTTTATATTTCCAGCTTTTTCCAATTCTTACGGTGGAAACATTGGCCTGCAAGATTTACCATGCTCTGCTTAGAAGCAGAGTTCTCCCATTAACTTGTAACATACTTACATTCTTTCCCTAAAAAATTGCCCTGGACTGCATATCACACTCTAACTTTCCCATTTCTCCTGTAATTCATAACCAGTTTTTTAAAATAGTTGTCTATATTTGCTCTCATCTTTTTTCTCCCTTTCCTAGTCACATTTCTGCCCATTGCAGTCTGACTTACACCCGCCCCCCCAAACTTCTCAGAAAGTTCTATTTCCAATGCCACCAAAATCCTTTCCTAGTCACTGTGTCCAGCGTCTACTTTTCAATCATTATCTTGCTTGACTTCTCAACAGCATGGGAACTATTGAGCACTCTCTCTCTTTCTGGAAATGTCTTCTTTCCCTAGTGTCTGTGATATCACATTGTCATGCTTTTCTTTCTGCCCCACTAGCTATCCTTTGTCATTCACTAATGTCGGGTTTCTGGTCTACTCCTTAACTTCTGGCATTCTTCAGGATAATGCCTTCAGTTCTTTTTAATCCCTCACTGTAGCAGAATAACATTTTTTAAATAACATTTTTTTGGTCCTTTTTACTCCATACATTTACTGCCATTTAATCCAGACCAGGGCTGTCTAATGGAATTTTCTGAGATGGTGGAGATATTCTGTGTCTGTGCAGGACAGTAGCCACCAGCCATACATGGAGAGTAAGGACTTGAAATGTGGGTAGTGTGACAGAGGAACTGTATATTTAAAAATTTTTTTAATATTATTTTTTGGCCATGCCACGCAGCTAGCGAGATCTTAGTTCCCCGACAAGGGATTGAACCTGGGCCACCTCAGAGAAAGCGCTGAGTCCTAACCACTGGACTGCCAGGGAACTCCCCGACAGGAACTACGCTTTAAATTCTATTTAAGTCAGATTTAAATAGCCACGTGTGGCTAGTGGTTACTATATTGGGCAGCCCAGATCTAGACCAGGAGGTATTCATTACTTTATGGAAGAGACATCTTATTAGAAAAATCAGCAGAGACTTTTGTGCCTTTGTGTGGGGAATCATGGCATTGAAGAAGTCAGGGGAATTGGAAGGAAGATACGGGCTAGATATTACATCAGAAGGCAGAGGTTCCTGGCAGGGAGAGGCAGGGGACGTGGTGAGGAGGGGTCCCTGGAGCTGGAGGTGGGGCATCCGATCCAGCATCGGCAGTCACGTCAGTGCCTCCTAACGGTCTGGTCTCCATTCGGGTTAGTTCACACCTTGGCTGTGCAGAGATACTCTGATGGCAGGCCTGTCTCTTGCATCCTCATTGACAGCAGCCAGCATGTCACCTGTGACTGTTCAGCAGCAGAGACACCATTCTGTGCCCTCATATTTTGCTCAGTAACAATCTGACTTACCCCCCACGTGGATAACATACAACAGCATGTAACGGGGATGCCCAAAGTCGTCAGCCTTACTGCTTAAAATATTAATGTAAGTTTAAAAATTTAAAAAAGTTAGACTTGCGTTTGTTTTTATCTGTTGCTCTCTGGGACAGTCCCTCCGTGTGGAGTGGGCTTTTGTTTTCCCTTTGTGATCTGTTGCTAGTTTCCGGTGCAGATTGCTTTGTTTTGTTAAGTCCGTGGATGAACTCAAATTGAAACATACCAGGTCCCCTTTCCTGCATGCCCTTTGCTACTGAGCTGGTCGCCTGACTGCTGCTTCTACTTCCTGTTTTTCTCTGAAAACGGTATGTGAAATCTTGGCTTTCGGCCGTTTTTCAGACTGGTTTAATGCACATGTCACTGGAAATCCCCAAGTGAAATTTCAGTAAAAGGACTTAATACGTCTGAAAATCAGAGGGGGAGGTCAGTTCCTGAGATGGAGACTTGTCGCCTGGGAGTTCATTTCTCGTGGGACCTACCTTCCAAGTCCCCACCTTCACCTGCTGACTGTCTTCCAATCAGTCACCTACCCTCCATACATTCATTCACCTCACACTTACTGAGCACATACTAGGTGCCAGGCCCAGTTCTAGGTGCTGGGCGTATAGAATTTCATAATTCAATATCTCTGTGCCCTCATGGAGCTTGCATTCTAGTAATGGAGAAAGAGCAATAAATAAATACTTTTCCTGACATATTATATATGTAAGAAGGAATATAAAAACATTAAGTGGGATGGAGAGTAAGGAGACAAGAGTGGGTGGTGATTTAAGAGAGGAGTTAGGGACAGTCTCTTTGGGAAGGTGACATTTGAGCAGATTGGGACCGTGGGAGACTATGAAACCTGTGAATGTCTAGGGAGAAGGATGTTCCAGACAGAAAGGCCAACCAACACAAGAATCAGCTTGGCTCGTTCTTTTTTTTTTTTTTTGGCCATTTTTTTTTTTGTTTTTAATTTATTTACTTATTTATTTTTGTGTGCTTTGGGTCTTCATTGCTGCTTACGGGCTTTTTCTAGTTGCAGTGAACAGGGGCTACTCTTTGTTGTGGTGCACAGGCTTCTCATTGCAGTGGCTTCTCTTGTTGCAGAGCATGGGCTGTAGGCACGCGGTCTTCAGTAGTTGTGGCATGTGGGCTTCAGTAGTTGTGGTTCGCAGGCTCTAGAGCACAGGCTCAGTAGTTGTGGCACATGGGCTTAGTTGCTCTGCAGCATGTGGGATCTTCCTGGACCAGGGCTCAAACCTGTGTCCCCTGCATCGGCAGGTGGATTCTTAACCACTGCGCCACCAGGGAAGTCCCTTGGCTCGTTCTAGGAAAAGCAAGCAGGATAGTTTGGCCAAACTGAAGGGAATGAGGTGGAGAATGAAAGGAGTTGCAGCTGGAGAAATAGGCAAGAGCCAGATGTTTTAGACCTTATCGGATGTGATAAGGTGTTTGGGGTTTATTTAAAGTATTATGAGAGGCCATCGAAGCAGGGGTGAGACAGATCTGATTTATGTTTTAGGAAGAGCATTCTGGCTGCTCTCTGGAGACCTGACCATTGAGGAGTGAAAAAGGAATCAGGGAGTCCAGGTGTAGGACTATTGCAGTGATGTAGGTGGACTGTGGTGGTTGCTTTGGTCTAGATGGTGGCAGTGGAAGTGGTGAAAGGTGGTGGGTTTGGAAGTTTGAATCCAATTTGATGAATTGGATGTGGGCGGAAAGGGAAAAAGAGTCTCCTATATTTTGAGTCTGACAAAGCAGGGGAATGTTTATTGAAATGAGGAAGGCTGGAGGGAGGGCTGATGAGGGTGAGGCGCTCACCAAACATAGACAGCTAGAGATATGGCCTGGGAATTTAGGGGAGAGACCGGAGATAAAGGTGTGGGTTTGAGATTCTTGAGTGTCTAGATGCATTTAAAGTCCTGGATGTGAGTGAGACCATCCAAGGGGAGAAAAGCATATACGTAAGAGAGCTGAAGGCTGAGCCCTGAGATGTTGGAAGAAGGAGGAGGGGTCATATCTGAAGAGTTTTCAAGAGAAGGGGGGTGATTATCTGCTTCAGCAATGCTTCAATAGGTCAATTAAGACCGAGACCACCCGTTTGTGGACAAGATCAAGTTCAGGGAAGTGGTAGGGGTGAACACTTAATCAGTGTGGGTTGAAACCACAATGAGAAGTAAAGAAATGAAGATACAAGTATAGACAACTCTGTTGAGCTGAGAAATGAAGTAGCACTTGGAGGGAGATGAAGGGCCTAAAGAGGCATCTTCGCTTGCTAACGTTGAGAGATATTGCAGAATGGTTCTGCTTTCAGAATTCATTTTTAAGAGCAAAGATACAGGGCTTGGAGGACAGAGCTTGCTCCCTGCTCCCAGCAGGGGCACTCAGAAGGGACTGACTTTTGCCTGAGAACTTAGCTTGGATAGAAGCAATGGAGCCCATTGACTGGGTCCAGCATAACAACTCTGCTGGGCAGATTGGGCTGGTCTTCAGATCCCCATTTTGTCCTGAAGTTTCACTGTGAACTTCTAGTTGGTTGGCCTGGTCATGCAGCCTTCAGGAGCTCCACATGTGTACCCCACCCCCCGCCCCAGTTATTGGTGTAACAATCTAAGCAGCTGATGTGTCGTTTTTGAGATCTATGGACTATTACAGGTAGTGGGGCCGTGTTCTGGGTGAGAGTTCAAGGGCAAAGGACACATCCACGTGCTTCCTTCTCAAGATGGGGTTAACAAGGGAGGATCTACTGGAGTTGTTCTCTCTCTCCCTCTTTACCTTCTCTGCCCTGTTTGTGAAGGAGAGTCTCAAGCACACCCTCTACATCTCCATTCCACAAGAAAAGTAAATTAACATGGACTGACCTCAGCTGAGGTACTAGCCATAAGAATCCCATTAGAGAGTGTGATTAAAGCATACGGATGAGAATAGAATATCCCAGTTATCTTATGTTTTAGTGGACATTGTACTAAACTAAAACCATGGTATGACCTTGATCAAGTGTGTTATCATCTTTGGGCTAAGTTTCTTCACCTACCAAATGAAAGTTTGGGGAGGACAAGACAGTATCTAGAGTCTCGCTGGCTCATCAGGCTGGAGCTCTGTGACGTATACGTTTTGCGGTTGCGGTGTGAGTAGAGCTGTGGTTCTCAACCTTGGCTGCACGTTAGAATCATCCAGGGGAGCTTTAAAAATTCCTAAGCCTCCCCGGTGATCCCAGTATGCAGCAGGCGAGGGAGCAGGACCACGTTAGAGCCATGATCACCAACACAGGCATCGCCTGGCAGCTGGTTAGACACTTGGACCTACTGAATTAGAATTTGCATTTTATCAGGATTCCCACGTGATTTGCATGCACTGGAGGGTTGGAGAGGCTGCTTTAGGGCTTTGCTGACATCCACTGGAGACAGCAAATTTTAAGATTTCCCTGGAATGAATTGTTAAATCAAATCAAAATGCCAGATGTCACTTTAGTAAGTCAAATTTGTGAAGAACCAGCTTTGTGAACCCGGAGAACAATACCCAAGAAATGCATGATCATTCCCTTATGAGTAAATCGTGACTACAAGACACATAGTAAACTCATTCCTTTTACTAGAAAAGAATGAAAATTGCTGGTGAAAGCACCTGACTTCTGTAAATATATTCTAAGATTTAGCTTTCTGCATGCAGATTTTCTTTCCAGTTTAATTTCTGGTATTGAAAAATACCAAAATTAAAAATAACTCGAGTGTTCCCAATGGGGGAATAGTTAAATAAATTATTACTACATTCACTCAGTTGATTTTCAAGCAGGTACAATGAAGTTTTGGAAACATGAAACAAGACCCATGTCAATGTTTAGTTAAGAAAAATGAAGAGCAAGGTATATACTTGTATACACAGTCTGATGACAACTATACAACAAAAACAAAACAAAAACAAGCTCAAGACTATGCAAGGAGAAAAGACTGAAAAGATATGCGTCTAAATGTTAACAGTTTTCCATGAGTAGTAGACACTTTTCTATTTTCAAAATGTTTCTAAAATAAATGTTCTTTTATAATTTAACCCATCCCCTTGAACAACCCAGAATTTGTAACTTTAAAAAAAAAACCTCCTGCCCTCTGGTCTTCATGAATTGTCCACAGCCCACTTACCTGAAACATTTTAATCTCCTGCCCCTTATCCCTAAATTTCACAGAAATCTGATAGAGGAAAACACAATCATATAACATGATGGCTACATGATAACAGTTACGGCTTCTTTATGTGGCTCTGTGAGACTCATGCCACCATTTGAATTCTCTCCAGATCAATTTCTGCCTCAGCAGTTCATAGTAATGGCTATCTTGTGTTATGTGATTTTCTGAGGGAGGCTAAGTAATTACTGCTCACGTGTACAGACATAATTGCTGTTCAGGAAATGTAATTAAAAACAAAATCTTCTCTCAAGCTAGAAAACCTCTCCACAAAGGTAGAAGAGAAAGAAAACAGTTTTATTATTGAATAAGCATTAAACCAGAATTCAGTGAGCATCCCAGGCAATCCACTAAGAGATTGCCAAGACAGAAGGAAATCTTACCCTCTTGTATAGTCAAGTGGATACAACCTGTTACATAAATGTTTTCTAGGTAAACAGTAACTAGTCCTGATTCACTTTGTTATACAGCAGAAACTAACCCAACATTGTAAAGCAATTATACTCCAATAAAGATGTTAAATTAAAAAAAAATAACACTAGTCCTCAGAAAGAGGAATTAACACCATTTGCCACACACAGTTCATCCTAAATTTACCTGGTAATTGGGATGACCATCGGTGTTAGCTAACTGGCTTTACCTAAAGGAGAAACAAACTTTATGACATGAAGTTTTACAATTTAAAGCAAGGCACCAGCTCAAGTTGGGCTCCTAGCCTCTCACAGGGACGGGGGCCCTATCTTTCTTGATGTTTCCATTTCCAAGAGGTCCTTGAGAAAGACATTCCTGGGTCGGAAAACTGACAAGAGGCTTATTTAGCTTTTAAAAATTTGTACACATTACAAAGAGAGAAAGAACTTACAATGATAAGTTTTCTAAAGTACATGTTCTAAGAGAAGGGAAGGAGAAGATGTCTCTTCCCTTCTTTTCAACTGGGAGAATTAAGCTTCTTGTTATTTTTTTAATTGAAGTATAGTTAAGTTACAATGTCGTGTTGGTTTCAAGTGTACAGCAAAGTGATTCAGTTTATATATACATATATGTATATATATATATACACACACATATATATTCTTTTTTATATTCTTTTCCATTATAGGTTATTACAAGATATTGAGTGTAGTTCCCTGTGCTATACAGTAGGTCCTTGTCATTTACCTATTTTTATATATAGTAGTGTGTATATGTTAATCCCAATCTCCTAATTTATCTCCTCTCTACCCCCTTTGGTAACTGTAGGTTTGTTTTCTATATCTGTGAGTCTATTTCTGTTTTGTAAATAAGTCAATTTGTTTCACTTTTTAAGATTTCACCTGTAAGTGATATCATATATTTGTCTTTGTCTGACTTACTTCACTTAGGTCCATCCATATTGCTGCAAATGGCATTTTCATTCTTTTTTATGGCTGAGTAATATTGCATTGTATATATATGTGCCACATCTTCTTTATCCATTCATCTGTTGATGGACACTTAGGTTGCTTCCATGTCCTGGCTATTGTAAATAGAGCTGCAATGAACATTGTGGTACATGACTCTTTTTGAAGTATGGTTTTCTCAGGGTATATGCCCAGTAGTGGGATTGCTGGGTCATATGGTAGTTCTCCTTTTAGTTTTTTAAGGAACCTCCATACTGTTCTCCATAGTGGCTGTATCAATTTACATTCCCACTAAGAGTGCAGGAGGCTTCCCTTTTCTCCACACCCTCTCCAGCATTTACTGTTTGTAGATTTTTTGATGATGGCCATTCTGACCGGTGTGAGGAGATACCTCATTGTAAGCCTCTTATTTTTAATTTGCTTTTGTCTTTACACTGCCCACAGCCTTAACTGAACTTTGTGAGAACAGTCTCTTGAAGGCTCTTACTGTATATTAATCGGTAGCCTGTGCTTCACCCCTCCACCTGACTGACCCCTCCAAGAAATGGATTAAACCAGTGGAAGCCCTTCTGATACTTGATTGTGGTTTCCCATCCCATTGGCTTTGAGTGTGATGAGTTTTACTTGCAAAGGTGAGTAGACCAGGGAAAAGTGAGGGGTAAATGGGTTTTACCTCTAAAACTAGGGGTGCTGCCTCTCTGCTCAGCCTCTCCCTAGGTTTCTTACCTCCATCTGAACCCAGTGATGCTTGGTACACTGCAGTCATTTACAAAAATTTTCCTTCCATAGAAGCCCAGTCACTGTGCAGTTAACAATAATGTTCTCCATTTGTGTCGCACTTTACGACTGAAGAAGCATGTTTACGTCTATAATTATTCTAAAGGTTACAACAACCCTCCAATGTAAATGTTATCATCCGCATTTTCTATAAAATCTGCAGCATCCATTTATACTTCAGATGTCGTATTTTAGAATTTTTTGTTTTATTTTCCATATATAACTTTAAACTTTACTTTCAAATTAAAATATTAAAGAAAATTTTAGAAAAAGGGAATGTTCTTCTAATACTTCACTAATTTGCCTAACAATGGAGGCATGAAGTAGCTTCCTCTGATTTGTGAATATAAGATACATATGCATAAAATCAGCAATTATCACTCGGTATATGTGATCTAAAAATACTGAAAGAGTAAACAGTGTTTAATGTTCACCACTCAGTATTACAGCCAAAGAAGATTAAACTTAGGCATCAAAATGAGAGGGAAATTCAACTCTAAGATGTGATAATCTCATCAGGACAAATTACACTTAAATGCTTCCTATCTAGAGTTCTAGAATTATTCCCAGATCAGTTCGTGGGGTTATAGTTTTCTTTCTAAAGCAAAGTCAGTAGGACTTCATTTGGTTTTATCCAGAATGATTTAACTGAATAGAATGCCGAGTTAAGAATTATTTAAATCTGGACATGCTCATAGAAGCAGGGAGCAGTGGGTGGACTTTTGAAGACAGAGGTCTCTTTAAAACTTCATTTAGGAATGTAACCCCCTGCACCCTCCTTCCTCAGGGCTAGAGTCATCCCCTTTGTTTTAGACGATCCAGTAACCATAACAGATGAATCCGCAAAAAACTCTTGTTTATTACCTATTTATGTATTAACATTTTTTATTAAGGTATGATTAACATGTAAAACTCCAAACATATTTAATATATACAACTTGATGTGTTTGGGGATAAGTGTACATTTCTGGAACCATCACCATCAAGTCTATAAGCGTATGTATCACTTCCCAAAGTTTTCTCTCGCCCTCTTTATTATTATTATTATTATCATCATCATTATTTTGGGGGGTGAGAATAGTTTAAGATTTACCTTCTTAGCAGATTTTAAGCATACCATATAGTATTGTTAGCTGTAGGTACTATGCTGTTTAGTAGGTCTCAAGGACTTATTTATCTCATATAACTGGAACTCTGTACCCTTTGACCATCACCTCCTCATTTCCCCCCCGCCCCCCCCGCGCCCCCCCCCCCCCCCGCAACCACCATTTTACTCTCTCCTTCTGTGAATTTGACTATTTTGCATTCCACAAGTAAGTGAGATCATAGAGCATTTGTCTTTCTGTGTCTGGCTTGTTTCACTTAACATAATGTCCTCCACATCCATACATGTTGTCACAGATGGCAGGATTTCATTTTTCTTTTGTTTTTTTAAGGCTGAGTAATGTTCCACATATGTAGAATATATACCACATTTTCTTTATTCATCTGTTGATGGACATTTAGGTTATATCCATATCTTAGTTATTTGGAATAATGCTGCAATGATCATGGGCGTGTATGTGTCTCTTCAATATCCTAATCTGAATTTCTTTACATAAATACCTAGAAGTGGGATTGCTGGATCATATAATAGTTCTATTTTTAATTTTTTGAGGAACATTCATTCTGTTTTCCAATGCTATAAACTTGTCTTTTAGAAAACTGCTTTTGCTGCATTCCATGAGTTTTCATGTGTTGTGCTTCCATTTTTGTTTGTCTCAAGATATTTTTTTGCTTTTGATGTCTTCTTTGATCCATATGTTGTGCAGGAGTATGTTGTTTAATTTTCACAAATTTGTGAATTTTGCAATTTTCCTCCTGTGATTGATTTCTAGTTTCTCAGCATGGTGGTGAGAGAAGATACTTGATAGGATTTCAATCTTAAGTTTGTTAAGACTTATTTTGTGGCCTAACACATATGATCTAGCTTAGAGAATGTACTGTGTTGCACTTGAGAAGAATGTGTATTCTGCTGCTGTTGGGTAAAATGTTCTTTATGTGTCTGTCAGGTCCATTTGGTCTGTAGTGTTGCTCAAGTCCACTGTTGCCTTATTGATTCTCTGTCCGGATGATCTATCCATTGTTGAAAGTGGGGTATTGAAGTTCCTTACTATTATTGCATTGCTGTGTATTTCTCTCTTCATTTCTGTTAATATTTGCTTCATACATTTAGGTGCTCCTATGTTGGGTACATATACAGTTACGATTGTTATGCCCTCTTGATGAATTGACCCCTTTATCATTATATAATGACCTTCTTTGTCTCCTGTGACAGTTTTTGACTTAAAGTCTATTTTGTCTGCTATAAGTATAGCCACCCCTCCTCTCTTCTGGTTACCGTTTGTGTAGAATATCTTTATCCATTTCTTTGCTTTCAGCCTATGTGTGTCCTTAAAGCTAAAGCCAGTCCCTTATAGGCACATATAGTTGGGCCTTGTTTTTAAAATCCATTCAGCCATTCTATTCTTTTGGCTGGAGAATTTAATCCATTTGCATTTAAAGTAATTGTTGATAGGTTAAGACTTACTATTGTCATTTTATTAATTATTTTCTGACTATTTGATAGTTCTTTTGTTTCTTCCTCTCTTGCTGTCTTCCTTTGTGATTTGATTTGTTTTTCTGGTGGTATGCTTTTATTCCTTCCTCTATCTTTTGTTCAAATACTACAGGTTTTCCCTTTGTGATTTCCATGAAGCTTATCTAAAACATCTTATAGTTATAACTGTCTTTTTAAAGCTGATAACGTTTATTTTTTAATAGAAATAATTTATAAACTGTAGAGAAAATCCTCAAATATCTTAAACTCCCCCTCTTCCTTATTAAAGGAGTCAAAGAGGTCTGTGTGGTGGCTGGTTGGTCATCCAAGCTGGAATTGGGAGGCCCCAGGCTCTCAGATAGACCAGGATAGCTGGAACTGTCTAATACCTCTTGAGTAGATATGTATGAGCCTAGATACTGGCTAATCGCTGGTCTTCATCTCCATCTTCATCTTAAAAGGATGTCTCATCTTTGCTCCAAATCATGTGAGTTTTGCCCTTGATTAAAAGATGTGTCACTAGAATCTATACAGTAGTTGCCCCATTTCTTGCCAACCTTAATAGCTCTTCCTTAAAGAAGGCAGATTCTTACTCAAGATGGCAAACTGAGGATATATGTTTGTCTCTTTTCATTGCTTTATTAAACTAGTAGCCAACAAATAATTTAAAAAATCAAATAAATAAAAGTAAAGGGACTTCCCTGGTGGTGCAGTGGTTAAGAATCCACCTGCCAATGCAGGGGACACGGGTTCAAGCCCTGGTCCGGGAAGATCCCACATGCTGTGGAGCAACTAAGCCCGTGCACCACAACTACTGAGTCTGCACTCTAGAGCCCGTGAGTCACAACTACTGAGCCCACGTGCCACAACTAGTGAAGCCCACATGTCTAGAGCCCGTGCTCCGCAACAAGAGAAGCCGCTGCAATGAGAAACCCGTGCACCACAAGGAAGAGTAGCCCCCGCTCGCTGCAACTAGAGAAAGCCCGTGCCCAGCAATGAAGACCCAATGCAGCCATAAATAAATAAATAAGTAAATAAATTTTAAAAAGTAGATAAGCAACAAGCATATGTAAAAAAAAAAAAGTAAAGATAATGGAATGGAGGTATCAATAGATGAGATATTTCAATTACTATTGCAAGTTGGGAAAGATAAGAGAGGAGGAATTTGCAACCCAAGGTGGGAAAATGCAGTGAAAAAGGGAGTTTTCTGCCATGGCAAACCCCCAAAAGTTGTGACCTTGTTAGCAGGTAGAGAAGGGGGTGCTGAAGCACAGTGTTTACTTAAAAGTCTGCCTATAAAAGCCTGTGCCCACTGGCTTCCCATTCCCTCTCTTATGTCTCCATTTGAGAGCAGGTAGCTGTAATTTACGTCCTGAATAAAAACTGAGAGGTTTTTTCCCTAAAGAATTTGAGCATGCAAGGAAAACTGGGGGCTACTAACATGTGTGTCAATGCTTTTCAGTTATGTTTTTCTTCTTTTTCTTTTTTTAAAATTTTCATTGGAGTATAGTTGCTTTACAATATTGTGTTAGTTTCTACTGTACAGCAAAGTGAATCAGCTATATGTATACATATATCCCCTCGTTTTTGGATTTCATTCTCATTTAGGTCACCACAGAGCATTGAGTAGATCCTTGTGCTATACCGTTAGGTTCTCATGAGTTATCTATTTTATACATAGTATCAGTAGTGTATATATGTCTATCCCATCTTCCAATTCATCCCCCTGCCCCGCTTTCCCCCCTTGGTGTCCATACATTTGTTCTCTACCTCTGCGTCTTTATTTCTGCCTTGCAAACCGGTTCATCTGTACCATTTTTCTAGATGCCACATATATGCGTTAATATATGATATTTGTCTTTCTCTGACTTAACTTCACATTGCATGACAGTCTCTAGGTCCATCCACATCTCTGCAAATGACCCAATTTTGTTCCTTTTTATGGCTGAGCAATCAGTTATGTTTTTCATCCTTCCTTCTAAAATCTCGTTAATGGATAAACTCTGCTATATATACACAGAGCTTTTACTCAGTCCTCCTATTCAAGAGAAAACTAGTGGTAAAATTATTTTGAAGTTATACTTTTGTAGCCAGACAAAATATGAATCATTGTCAACAAAAACGAAGACTTTTCAGACATTCAGTGGCTCAGACATTTTTCTTATGCACTATTTCTGGAGAAGTTACTTGAGGATGTCCTAGAAGGAAATGGATATGAGAAGCATGTAGGCAGCATATGTGGGATATAAGGGAGACTGGAACTCTAGATCAACGAAGAGAGTATTTAGAAACTCTGGGGGGAAAAAAAAATGTACATCCTAAAGCCAAGGTCCAAATTTGAAGCAAACAAACAGACAAAAATGCTGATGATTTTTGAGGAATGAATAGCCTGTAAGAAGGGAGAAGCCATTAGATCTAAACTTCAGGATCATTTGGACGTGAGAGAAGGAATTGCAATCCCAGGACATGGCTTGGCCTTGTAGTGATCAATATTACATAGGCATAACAACATAAGTGTTCCTTATTTGTTTTCAATTTTTAAAATCAACATGTAGACAAAACACAGATTTAAACATCGTGGAGATGGGCGTTGGTTAGGTCTGCTGCCTTGGTCAGCCCTTAGCAAGAAGTCCCTTGGGCAGCAGCAGAACTCTTGAGGGTTCTTAAAAAGAAGAAATCTGACCAGGACGGATAGTAAGTCTGTGTGACAGTCATGGGGAAGTTTCTTTGTCTTGTAGGGAAGGGGCTGGAGTTAGGATATTAATGATGTGCTTCTGGCATTAGCAGGAAATAGAAGCCTGAGTGGGAGGAGATTCAAGACTCCCCTGATCTGGTGTGACCCTCATCCACGTTTTGAGAGATAAGAAAGGCCCTGGGGAGCTGGGTTCTCTCTCCCTTCTGCTGTATACTTTGCCCCAATAGCTGGACCGTACTCTTTATCAGAGACAAGAAAATGTTTACTATCACAATGAATACATGTCTGAGTATTTTGTGTCTGATGATCTATTAACCAATGGGGTATGTGATTCCTCACAATAAAAGTTTCAGGTCAAAAATTAAACATTATTAAGTTACAGTTGTCCTTTTAAGAAATGTACTCGTTACACAAATAATACTTGTTCGTTATAAAATTGGAAAATACGTGTAGAGGAAAAGAAATATTCACTATAATCTAGTCTTGTAGGCTCAGTTGTTTCCACTGCTGTTTGTTGATCGCTATTATACGGAGAGCTTGTTAAGAATCCCCACTTCTTGTCTCTAATCCAGAACTACTGAGTCGAAGTTCCCAAGTGTGAAGCCTGAGAATCTGTGTTTTAGAAATTCTGGTGCAGCAAGTTCATTGATTTTGTAGATTCTACCACTTTCTCTGTTTGCAAGTAATTTTATTTATTTTTATAAAAATTTGGGCTAATATTGTATATTACAACAGAACCCCAATCCCAGTTAAGCAAAAAGAGTTTACTGGCTCCTGAAAGTTCTAAGGTTGGTTCTGACTTGGAGAACCACTCAATCCAGGGCATCTGCTACCTTTGCCATCTTTAATTTTTTTGGAAGTTAAGGCCCTTCTCTCCCTTAACGACTCTAGGAAGAAAAAGTCCAGGTGTCAAGGGAATGAGGAACTTAAAATTGGTCTGATTCACTTGTTTGGCCTACGCAGTTTGGAGTCAGCACCGCTTGAAACACGTGGAGTTGTTTTCCTATGAGAAAGGGAAATTCTGTTAGTGGAAGAAAGAGGAGATGGACATGGGCTAATCAGACAAAAACCGCATTTATGCAGCACACTGCACACTACACTACACAGGTTCTGCTTCCTGCTGCTTCCACCTAATATATACTCATCACTTTTTCATGTCATCAAGTATTCTTTGAAAATCGGATATCTGATTACCACTTAATATTCTACTTAATACTAACACTGTATTAGTTATCTTTTGCTGCAATACAAATTACCTCAGAATTTAGCAGCTTAAAACAACAAATTTATTATCTCACGCAGTGTCTGAATCTCAGGAACCCTTGAGTGGCTTAGCTGGGTAGTTCTGGCCCAGGGTCTGTCATGAGGTTGCAGTCAAGCTGTCAGCTGGAGCTGCAGCTCTCGAAAACTTGACTGGGATTGGCGACTCCTCTTCCAAGCTCACTCACATGGCCATCGGTTGTAGAGTGATCTAAAAGAGGAGAGAGAAAAGAGGGGAGGGGAGAGAGACAGAGAGACAGAGACAGGGAGACAGATAATGCACCCTCACCTGAACTCTCCCTCCTTCTCTGTCTCACTCTCCCAGATCACTGGTTCCTGCTTTCTGGCATCACCTCTCAGATAAACTCCTTGCACCAAGTGCTTAACTCAAGGTCTGATTTCAAGAGAATACTAAATAAATCAGTAGAGTTTTATAATTATATAGCAATCATCCTGTTGAATTAACTGTGAAGTCCCAGAAAAGACCAAGGATTCTTTGCTATTCTATGAAATATGTGGGACATTGTATACATTCTTTGTCTTATTATGCTTTTGGATTAAGAACCATCATTTCCTCATTTCCTTTACTTAACACATTACAACAGGCTACGTAATAGATGCTAATAGAAAACATTACTTCCCAGATAGGAGTTTTCTGAGCTATGTGTTTCAAAATTCACAAGGATTTTCCTCCAAGAAAAAGAAAGTAGCTTAGATCCGCCATATGTAGCATCTTCTCTCTTGAGAAATCAAGGCCTCTAGCTCCTTTGGCAGGCAAGGTCATTAGGGAATGAGATACCGCCATTTAAACAAGAAGGGTTTACCCTGGCTGCGGTCCTCATTGGCCCAGACCTAGAACATGCCAAAGCTACTACTCAGGACAATTTCCAGCTTGCTGATGTGTCAACAAAGTACAAAGAACAATCTGACGTCTCCTGGGCTGACCATGTATCAACCCTTACAAGTTTACGTAGAATCTAATTGCTTGAGGAGTGACTTTAGAACAAATCTCAATTACCCTGGGCATATGGGAGAAGGGGAGGGAAGACATCTGTTCCATCAATGCCCTTCGTCCTCTTTGAACATGTCTTTAGAAATTATGGCTATACCTTACTTTATGCAATAGAAATCTACATGAAAAAATTCTGAGTTCGTCAACATGTTATCACTGTTTAAAGTCACTCTGCTTATCTCTAAACGCAAATGGTACACATTAATTATGCACAGATTTTTGTATGTAAAAACTTTTTTAACATCACTGTAAAAATGGAGGAGAAGGAAGAGGATGTCCATTTACTCGTGCAGAGACGGGATAGCTTCAGATTTAGATTTTATCCTCATTAAAATTCTCAACATTCAGAAAGGATGCTAGCCAGTCACCCAGAACAGCTGTCAGTTAAAATATTTGTGTCAGAACTAAACTGAAAATACAGTTCCCAAGGGACTTGGTAGAACTGTAATTATAAATTTACTGTGACTCAATGTATATTGAAAGGTTAAGGTGAAATGCATATACAAACGCTAATTTTTAAGCGCTGAATATTTTGGTGAAGTGAAAAATCTATCATGTAAGGAACCCCTCTAATTTCTGCTTGGATTTTTAAAATATTGGATTACATGGTGAGTCACTGTTAGTATCTCTATTACTGAAATGAATTCACATAATTTTAGCTAAAAGCAAAAAAACCTTGGGAGTCTAGTAAGTTAGCATTAGAGTAGGCAAGGGAAGATACAGTTTTTAAAATATATATATATATATTTATTTATTTGACTGTGCCGGGTCTTAGTTGCTGCACGAGGGATCTTCGTTGCCACATGTGGGATCTTTGTTGTGGTGTGCAGGATCTTTTAGTTGCAGCATGCGGGATCTAGATCCTTGACTAGGGGTCGAACCTGGGTCCCCTGCATTGGGAGTGTGGAGTCGTACCGCTGGACCACCAGGGAAGTCCCAAAGATATGTTTTTTTTTTTTTTGCATGGCTGATCAAAATTTATGTGTGTGTGTGTGTGTGCGTGTGTGTGTGTGTGTTTTCGGTACGCGGGCCTCTCACTGTTGTGGCCTCTCCCGTTGCGGAGCACAGGCTCCGGATGCGCAGGCTCAGCGACCATGGCTCACGGGCCCAGCTGCTGCGCGGCATGTGGGATCTTCCCGGACCGGGGCACGAACCCGTGTCCCCTGCATCGGCAGGCGGACTCTCAACCACTGCGCCACCAGGGAAGCCCCTGTTTTTCTTTTTTAATCTTTATTGGAGTATAATTGCTTTATAATGTTGTGTCAGTTCCTGCTGTATAACAGAGTGAATCAGCTATACATATACACATATCCCCATATCCCCTCCCTCTTGCGTCTCCCTCCCACCCTCCCTATCCCACCCCTCTAGGTGGTCACAAAGCACTGAGCTTATCTCCCTGTGCTATGCGGCTGCTTCCCACTAGCTATAGGTTTTACATTTGGTAGTATATATATGTCCACGCCACTCTCTCACTTTGTCCCAGCTTCCCCTTTCCCCCTCCCCGTATCCTCAAGTCCATTCTCTATGTCTGCATCTTTATTCCTGCCCTGCCCCTAGAGTCTGTCATACAGAGTAAAGTAAGTCTGAAAGAGAAAAGCAAATACTGTATGCTAACACATATATATGGAATCCAAAGATACATTTTTTTTTGAACTACAGTCTTAAAGAAATTTCTCAGACTTTCTTTACTACTTTCAAGGAGTATCTGAAGACCCCAGATTAAGGCTAACTGGTTTAGATCACTTTTCTATTTCTTGGAAGTCTCTCTGGGTCATTTGGTGCCAATCAAGGCTAGGGCCCTGGTAATTCAAAATTATCACCCTTTCAATGCCTATCTTGTAACCTAAGATCATAAAATAGTCTCAGAGAGAGGGCCCTGACCATTGGGAGATGAGTTCATAGTTGAGTCCATGCTGGAGGTAACTCTTTACCAGCAGATTCTGCAGAGAAAATGTTTGATTAGCATTTTTAGACTGAAGTTCCCGTTTGTGAGGTCAGAGTTGGCCTGTCTGCTGCTCCTGCCTATGCTGGGGCCTGATCATAAGCCGGCAGTAGGTCATAAGGAAGCTTTTCTTCAAGCCTGAGACAGATAAGTTTTAGTCTTTCCGCTTTTACACTCTCCCTTCCCCCATCTTCCCATGCTCCCACCTGCACCTCCAGCCCCACCATGTACACACCACACGCATATTCGGGCCTCTCTCCAGTAGAGGGAAGTAAGACATCAGAAGAGCCCTGAATGCAGTCCTCAGCTTCTTTCTCTCTCAACACACACGCACTCACACTGTTTGTCCTTAGGAGCAGGAATGGACCAAGGACATGGTTTGCTAAGCCCATGTCTACAAAGCGCTTTCTCATTTTTGACATCTAATGATTCCAGATGTGGGTTATACCTTGAGAAGAGCTAAATATTAGAACAAACGTGCTCCCTTCCTTTTCTGATCTTTTCTTTCTCATTGAAAGGGCTAAATGTTGAATTCACAATTTTTATTTTTTATTTTTTTTAAAATAGATCTTTATTGGAGTATAATTGCGTCACAATACTCTGTTAGTTTCTGTTGCACAACAAAGCGATTCAGCCATATGCATACACAAGTCCTCATATCCCCTCCCTCTTGAGCCTCCCTCCCATCCTCCCTATCCTACCCCTCTAGGTCATCACAAAGCACAAACTCTGCAGGCCAGAAGGGAGTGGCAGGATATACTTAAAGTGATGAAAGAGAAACACCTACAACCAAGGTTACTCTACCCAGCAAGGATCTCACTCAGATTCGATGGAGAAGTCAAAAGCTTTTCAGACAAGCAGAAGCGAAGAGAATTCAGCACCACCAAACCAGCTCTACAACAAACACTAAAGAAACTTCTCTAAGTGGGAAACACAATTTTTAGAGTGAAGCCAGGTTATCTTTCTCTAGATCAAACACTCAGATTTTTAAGTAGTTGGCCTTGGTCCTTAAAATTTGAGTTTTTTTCCCTTCCAATCCTCCCTTTAAAAAATATCCATAAGAAAGATTATTTTTGCATTTTGGGTAGTTAAATTTAGGACAATAATAATTCAAAAAACGTGTGACTGTATCTTGGTCAATAGGGCAGCAGCTGGAATTCCAGCATAAAACTCGTCAGTGGGGCAGACGCCATCTTGTTTCAGCAGCTTTTGTTTTGTTTTGTTAGCTCTATGGCTGTTGACAAAGCATCAGTTGCTGTAATTTGATACTGAATAATTTTCAGGGTTAATTTTCTTCCTTTTGTCTCTCATTTTTTTTTTTTAAAGTTTGAAGTCATTGTAGGAGGATTATTAGATACGTCATCCCAGTGAGGACGCCGCCGTCCCAGGGATTCTGCTTCCATCCCAAGGACAGCTCTGCTGCACTGTGCCTGTCACTTTCAGTGCTCTTCCTACTGACCCTGAGTCCCCTATGTTCCAAGGTTAAATGCTTGAGAAAGAACGTGATAAAACAGCCTAGAGAAACTTAAAGTTTTGAGCTCTCTGTTCTCTGGCCTTGGACCCAGTTCCCCTGTAAGATCTTGAGTTTAGCGGGCCTGAGAATTGCCAAAGACGTGAAGCTAACCGGCCTTTGCTTTCTCCTTCTCAGAAGAGTCTTCTTTCCCCAGGTTCCTGACCCTCTAGCTTTCTCCAGGAATCTGAAGTTCAGTGACTGATCACAGCTTAATTAATGATAGTAGTAAGCAGCGCTGAGTAGCTCTGGTGTTGGGCGCACGCACTCACTATGTTAGATACTGTCTCATTTAATCCTCAAGGAAACCAGTGCAGATTATTATGTTAATTTGTGGATGATGAGGTTGAGGTTCTGTGAGGTTCAGTGGCTTGTCTAAGATCATTCAGCCATTAGAGCCTGGATTTGACTCCAGACTTTGAAGTGTGTTCCCTGCAGGACACCGTGAGAATGATCACATTTCTCGGGGGCTGCAGGACAAGTACCCGCATGCAGCATAATTAAGAGGCGACTGAGATACCGCCTTCGATCCAGGCTGTACCATCACTTAGGTGTGTGACTGGGCAAGTCTCCTAACTCTTAGAACACCAGCGTCCTCCTCTACAGGTGAGGGGTTCAGCCACATCTCAGGCCCCTGCTGTGCCAAGGCTCTGGTGTCCCCCAAGTCTAGACACAGGAAGGAAGGAAGCATTGCATCAGTAAGCTCCTGGGCCAGGCGAGGATTAAGTAGTGGAGGGAAGGCTGACCAGGTTTTCCTGCATTCTTGAAGGCTTAGATGCAGGCTGGACTCGGATAACCTGCTCATGTAGATGAAAGATGTGTGCCTGACGCAGGCTGGGGACAAGTCTGAGCGAATCTCCAGGGATCGTTGTCCTTTGGGCTCTAGTTGGTGGAGTGAGAGCTGGAGGCCCTGTTCTGAGCCCTCAGGGCACTCCCTCCCTATGTCCTTCTCCTCCCCTTTAGTGCACCTGGCCTTGACCTGAGGTCCCCAGAGGCCTCTGTACCCCTCATGTGGGAGTCGACAATGCCAGGGGCAGGGTGTAGGTGGGGAAGGAAGGAACTGATTGGGATCTGGGCTCCACACAAATGGATTCCCCTACTTGCCATTGGGAACCAGAGCCTTCTGCTACCTGGAACCTCATGTTCCTGTGCTAATGAAGTCCTCTTCCCACTCTTCCCAGCGCTCCTGGCAGTGCAAGGGACTTACCTGTACCTAAGCTTTCTTTTTTTTAAATTAATTTATTTTTATTTTTGGCTGCGCTGGGTCTTTGTTGCTGGGCGTGGGCTTTCTCTAGTTGCAACGAGCGGGGGCTACTCTTTGTTGCAGTGCATGGGCTTCTCATTGCGGTGGCTTCTCTTGTTGCGGAGCATGGGCTCTAGGTGCATGGGCTTCAGTAGTTGTGGCCCGCGGGCTCAGTAGCTGTGGCTCATGGGATCTAGAGCGCAGGCTCAGTAGTTGTGGCGCACAGGCTTAGTTGCTCCGCGGCATGTGGGATCTTCCCGGCCCAGGGCTCAAACCCGTGTCCCCTGCATTGGCGGGCAGATTCTTAACCACTGCACCACCAGGGAAGTCCTGTACCTAAGCTTTCTGCATCCATCCATATAACTCACCAAGAAGAACTTTTTCCCAAAGCCTGTGTCCCATGCCTACAGGTTGCGCTCTGAACACCCAAGTAACAATAAAACTGTTACCAAACTAGGTTCATTTGCCCGATGTGCAACAAGCCAGACATTGAGATGCTGAGGTTTGCAGCAGAGAAAGGGTTTATTCATGAGACAGCCAAGTGGGAAAACGGGAAAACAAATCTCAAATCGGCCTCCCTGAAGGCGAGGAGCTTGGGATATTCATGGGATAAAGCTGAGGCGTGGGGAGTGTGAGGGAAGGTGATTGGAAATAAGAAAAGGTGAGGTAATCATTGTCCTGTGCAGGTGCAACTAAGCTACAGGCTTTTCTCATGGGCTACATGTTCAGAAAACGGTGGTGTTAGCACCTTCTGAGGGTGAGTTTTGGGCCCTCTGATGTCAAAAGGTCATGGAACGGAGGCTCGTGAATGCCCAGTTGGAGGGTTGGTGGTCTTAACCAGTCCTAACTGGCTCGAGCTCAAATTGGACACGGTTGATTCCAAGTTGCTGAAGAGCAACTTGGGCAAACAAACATCTTATTGTTTAGGCTGTGTGACACTCGGAGTGTTTTGCAAGTTTTTTGTAGCGACAACTAAAGCGAGCTTGGTCAGTGAAGGCAGGTTACAGGTTTAATGGATTCTAACTGATAATTACCGTCCATTTCAAAGCTACCATTTGTTGAAGGTCTAAGTCCCAGGCATTTTAATAGCAGCCTTAGGTACGTTATCTAACTTGATTTATTCCTCACCACCCTGTGAGTCAACTAGCATTACCCCATTTGCTTATGGGAAAACTGTTGCTCAGTTACCCAGCTAGTAAAAGGCAAACCGGTTTTCCTGATTGAAAGAAAAGCATTGCCTTCCCAAGGCTATTTATCATGACCTTGCTTTCTTAGCTAAAAGTTAAAACACACATTCTGATCAGATACAGTGTACACCGGGACCCTCTCATAGAATATCTGAGGTCATTATTGTCCCAAATGAACTGGGAGATGTGTTCATACTCATAATTCACACTGACCTCTTGTCCCATCTCCCACACGCCCCAGTTCGGTGGGTGGGTATCAACCAGTCATTAGGAAGGAAACAACATGATGAAATAAGTCATCCCAGTCAGGCTGCTGTGTTGGTTGTGTTTTGTTTTCCTCTGTGGGGTGAACAGGGGAGGGCCTCAAATCGTGGAGTAGCTCGAGAATTGTTTTGGTTTTCCTGTTACTGTTTTTAGGTGGAATGTCAGCATATGTGATTGCTAATTTGACAGACACTCTTTCTTTTCCTCTTTCTTCCTGAGCAAGGACCCAAAGGCCCAATATTCCAGCAGATTCAAAGCCTACCACTGTCTGCACTCTTCTTAGTACAGCACCATGTGGTTGCCTGTTCACTTCTTTCTCCTCTTTAATAATAGACTTAAAGGAAGGTGATTAACCCGAAAGAAACCTCGAGTTGGTGGGGTTTCTGGCTGAGAGGGTTTTCTGATTCCTCTGAAATCACACACCAGGTGGGCATCCACCTGCTCTAGGAGTGAGTAAAGTGAGTCCTGGGCTTAAGGAGAGCTGGTGAGCTTCCCAGTGGGGGAGGAGATGATAGACCCAGGGATGCTGGGACCTCTCCACCCCCACTCAGTTATCTTTTGGTTTATACCTGAGGCAGGTGGCCCAGGCCCTGAGGTGTCTTAAAGTAATAGCTTGATGGTCTGCTCACCAAGACTGCCATCCCTGGACTGACTCCTGGTCTCTTACCGCTGCAGGCTGAGACCTGTGCCCCTCCACTTCCCGTGTTCAGCTCTGACCCCTGGGCTCTTGCTTCTGCTCTGCGGCTTGAGGAAGAGGAAGCATGGGAAAAGGAAGGGTGTTGCCCTGGAGGAAACAGAAGCTCTGCAGAGTCTAGGGGCTTAGGTGACTGGCTCAGCCGTTCTCACTGAGGTAGGGAGTGGACATTCTGAGGGTAGATTCTGGATCTTAAATATTTAGGAATCTGAGGGTAGAAGAAAGGGTACGGGAGAAAAGAAGAAATCCATCAGACCAAAAGGATCTGGTAAAAGAGGTCCCAGCACTGCAATTAGGGGACCAGTGTCCCAGACCTAGTGAAGGGGGTGAGGAGGGCGACCATGAGGGTGCCCTCACATCAGATGAAAGACTTTTTATTTTATACCAAGTTACTAACTTTAGATTTGTTAATCTTCCACTGCACAAAATATTCGAATTTTCTGTCATCTTTGCTGTTTGTTCATTTCTGGGCACCTTTTAACATGGATGGGAGAAAGGGTGTGAACACATCACAGCCCCCATGCACAGGCATATTTATTCTTAATAAACCACCGAGACCAAACTCATGGTGGGCACAGGCGACTTTGCCTTTGGTCAAGTCTCTGAAGCTGAGTTTCCTCCTAGGAAAGTGTGGAAGAAAATACCCGCCTCATCTTTCACGTACAGCTGTTGTGAGGATTCAGTGGGTTAACAGATTGTTCATTTATGTTTTTTTCAACAGATATTTATCAAAAGCCTACTCTGTGTCCACCCTCCTCCAGAGTTTGGGGGTTCTCAGTGAACAAGATAGACGAGGACTCTGATGTCAAACCACTTACATTCCATAATGCATCTGTGGTTTTCAATATTTTTTTTAAAAAATTTAAAAGTTAGATGCAATTATAACCATACCTGCAAGTCCACTATGTAAAATAAATAAAAAGGAATTAAGAGCAGGGACTTCTTCCAGCCCCAGTTTCCAGTGAACTTTGGGAGCACTGTTTGAGAACTACTTCTAGAAATTTCTTCACATGCACTTAGCGTGTGAGAACACAGTGACTCCCGATTTGGCGAATACTGTGTGGGTAGGTCCACCCAGACCCCCTATGCTGGCTAAGACGAGAGCAGAGGGAGCCTTTACCCTGGGCCTGCAGGGCAAAGGCAGGGAGTAATCATCAGTGAGAGCTAGTGAGAGCCGCCGCCAAAGGAAAGGCTGCCCGTGGCCACTGTGGCTTCGGCAGAGGGATGTACCTGCTGCCAGACTGAAGCCTGGTCGGAAGGGGCTCTATCGCTGCATCCTCCCTCCGTCCAGTCTCCTGCCAATGCGCTCCACGGGTGGAATCCATCCAGAAGCTGGAGGCAAGGAACCCCTCCTGATGCAGGCACAGAGCAGGGTGGGGCGAACGGAGAACACCTGTGACAGTGCCCTGTGGTGTGCCCTGCGTGTGCAAGGTGCTGCAGATACGAAACAGGCGAGCCGCAGCCCCGTTCTAGAATGCAAGTCAGTAACTCCAGGGGAGCGTGATGAAGACTTGTGCCGGCTTAGAATCACGGTCTAGATGAAGATCAAATGACAGCTCAAAAAGAGTCTAGAAGTGGGGATCCTTACACATAATATGGCTTCTACGCAACAGTAGCCTCTGAACCAAAAACCTGATATTGATATGCGATACCGTTCTTGTCTTTTTTTTTTTTTTCCTGACAGGGTCCTCTCAGGGAGATGCAGACAGTGATCCTTAAATACTCAGCAACCTGGCCTCCTGGTCATTAAAAACTGTTGTACTAATAGCATTAAAAGGTGTCCTCGATAACGTAGTAGTAAGGAGGAGGGGAATCCCCCCACTGCACCCCACCCACGTGCCACAGCAGCTCATGACGTCCTGTCGGCTCAGAGCAGCTGCAGCTGTGCAACACGTGATAAACCACGAAGCAAGGTAGTACGTGACATCTGCTACTTAAATTGTGGAACCTAAGCCGCAGCTCAGTGGGTTTGGCACACATGGGGTGGCCGTGTGTGTGTGTGTGTGTGGTGTGGTGTGGTATGAGATTTTGAACAACTGAAAACGAAGATAAACTATGTGGTTGTATGGATTCCCTCCTGCATTAGATGATTCCCTTCTCATCTCAGTGCGTCTCCATCATGATGGGAGTAGATGTGGAGGTGGGTGAGGTAGGGCTCCTGTCACCCCACCCAAGCACTGGTTGCCCCTGTCCTGCAGTGACTGTCAGAAGGCAGATGCCAAGAAGCCCAGGGGATCTGCCAGTTCCCTGACCCCCTGTGGGAGCACCTGCCCGGCAAGAGTGGACAAGAAGTTTCATCCTAAATATTGTTGCTCATTCTCAAATTGAAACTCCACTGGTTTCAATTGCTATATTTAAAAAGGATAACCAACAAGGACCTACTGTACAGCACAAGGAACTCTGCTCAATGTTATGTGGTAGCCTGGATGGGAGGGGAGTCTGGGGGAGAATGGATACATGGATATGCATGGCTGAGTCACTTTGCTGTGCACCTGAAACTGTCACAACATTGTTAATCGGATATACTCCAATAGAAGATAAAAAGTTAAAAAAAAAAAACTCCACTGGGATTGTTAGGAAAAATTGAAATAAATTCTCAAATAGAGGGATGAAAAGAATTGTTTTTCTTCAGAAAAGATTTGTTGATTTTTTTAAATGCCAGCAAACTTGTGGCCAAAGCATCCAAAAAAGACTCCGAGAGTCCATGATTCTGATGTGATTTTTGTAAGAATTTGAAACTAAGTCATTTCATTGCGATAGGAAGGTGGTTAACTGACCTTCTCTAAGAGTCAGCTCTTTAAGGAAAAGGGAGCTCACACCTATTTTGGCAACGTCCCTCCGTGCCTGAGACCCTGGGAAGGTGGGGAGGTTTCAGTGAACTTCGTTGGCTCCCTTTGCAAAGCAAAACCAGACAGGGATGGCGTTTGCAAGTTCCTTTCTGAACAGCAAGTAAGACAAAAAGATCAGAAAGTTCAGTTTGGTACATAGACTGTTCTATTCTGACTTTGTTCTCAGAAGCTGCTGTGTTTCTGTTCACCTGACTGTGCTTTTTAAACGTGCACAAGAGAAAAGTGATCCAGCTGGGAGTGGGGAGGGGAAAGGAGCCCCAGGAGGTGGCAACAGTGTACACGCGGTTCAGCAGCTGAGCCAGCACGGCCAGGAGCATGAAGGGTGACAGCGTGGGTTCTCGGGGCAGATGAAGCCTCTGCTCAGCTTCCGTCCCGGCTGCTCCGTGTGAGGAGAGCTGTGGTTCCTCCTTGTCACCAGGGACGTGACAGGAACGAGGTGCTCTGTGTTTCCGAGGAAAGAGTGCAGTGAACCCATCTGCAGTTTGTCTTCTGCGGTTCCTTATCAAGCAGTCAGAGACGGCGTGCTGAGAGTATGAGGCTTCCTGATTGTCTTTCTGTGACTGTGTAAATGGTACAAGTTTTCTGAAAACTGGAGGTTTAAAGGGCCGGTGTTATTAATGGAAAAACTGGCTGGAAGAATGCTTTTGGGGTTAAATGCCAAAACACAGCTTCCTTCTCTTTTCCCCTTTGAATGGAGTTGACCCATTTAGGTACTGAGAGTTGAAAAATGAGCCATTTGAAACTGCAGCTGGGCCTGCCAGAGAGGGAGGACGGCTGGGAGCCCCTGGCTCTGGGTGCAGCAGCTGGGGGAGGGGGAGGGGGAGAAGCAGGGCCCAGATTTTCCTCACATGTAGTCCCACCGTTAGCACAGAGGAGGGAATCCCCTCCCCGCCTTCCTGTTTCTCTCCACACACATCCACACCATGATGCTGCTTCATGATCCACGATGCCTGGGTGCTGCTCCGCCATTAGTGTGTGCCTTGGGCAAGTTAGGGAACTTCCTGTGAAAGGGAAGTCATAATAGTCTTCAGGCATTCTGAGGATTCCTTGAGACAATGCACTGAAAGCTCTTAGAACTGTGTAGAAAACAGTAGTTTCTCAGCCAATGCCTGGCTCCTGCTGCTGCGAAGCCCTTTTGATTTCCCCGAGGCCCTTTGATCACTGGCTTGAGGGTGAGGCGATCCTGGGTACAAACAGCTAACTGGGAAGTGGAGAAGAAGAATTTGTCAACAGAATCCTCTCCTTTCTGGAAGCTGGTGAGGTGGTCAGTGACAACAGCTGATTAGGAGACCATAGTAAGCATTGAGGATGTAGTGATAAGGGACCCTTGTTTCAATGTATGTTGTTGATCGTGCCACACAGAGGTGGTACTTAGGCCCACAGATCTGTAGAGGATGATAGGTAAGAAAGAAGTTACCTAGATGCAGAGAGAAGTACATATAATGAATAGCAGTAGACAGTGAGGAAATAGCTATAGAAGGTTAGGATTAGCACCAAAAATCGTGACTTGAGAAGACTTCATTTTGGCTTGACCTGAGGCTGTAGAAATGACTTTACTTCCCCCAGGAGAACTGGGAACTGAACAGAGTGAAACTGGGAAGAGTTGCAGGACTTTGTAGGGAGAGTTTTGAGATGGAAAGGGTTAAGGCCAGAGATCAGGCAGAGAAAATCATTGCTGTCACTTTCACCATCAATAGCAAATATTTGCTGACTCTCTAGACAATTTTTGTCTCATAAGCAACATACTCATGGACTTTGAAACCAAACTGTTTACATGGAATAACCCTACTTGTATAATGTGTTTAATTTTTCAGATCATAGTGAAAGCTTTTATATTCTAAGTGACTGACTGAGGGGATATGCATGATGAATCTGCACTGAAGAGAAAGGCATAGGAGAAATAGGGTAAAGGTTACAATGTTAGTGAGGTCCTGGCCCCCCAACATGAAATTCTCCTTTAGCCCCTATGGCAAAGATAGTGCAATGTGTTCACCAAACTGTATACATTCAATTCCTGAGCAAACAAGAAAATCCCATTTCCCACCAGATGCTCTTGCATCTAGCTGGGACCACAAGACTAGTTCTGGACAATAGAATATTAGTAGAAGTGATACAGCCACTCACGTTTCCTAGATCTTCTACTCTTCTTTTTCCTTTCTAGGAGGCAGAGCCACAGATGGAAGGAGCCTGGATCCCTGAGTTAAAGCTTAGAAGAAATCCACCTGGGAGAGCCACCCAATGAACATCAGAATGTGAGTGGACTAGAAATAAAACAGCTGTGGCTTGATGAAGTTTTAGGGTTGGTTGTTGTAGAAGCTAGTGTTAATGATCCTCAGACAGCCAAAATAACCAATATTGGAATCCTATCATTAGAGTAACCATGGTGTTTTGGAGCAGTAATAATTTCTTTTGCCTTAAGATTTGGGGAGGTTCCTGTTAAAGTGCGAATATAGAAGTATACTATATTAAGTGATTGAAATTCATGATATTTGCTGCAGTCAGAGACACATGAAAAGGCACAGATTTGTTCATTTATTTATTCAGTATTGAACAGGTGCCTACTACGTCCTAGGCAATGGCTAGATGCTAGAGGTACTAACAGTTTTTCTGATTGGTCGTTTGTGAAGGGCTTGTTGATTGGGATAGAGATTTTTTAGATCTAAGTGAGAAACATCCACTCTCTGGGATGTCTCCTTCCTAGTTTTTGTTCCTCAATCACACCCAGGAAGGGCAAGGGAAGAGTTCCAAACTACAAGCGTCTGAGCTTACCCTTTGTGGCACAAGTGGAGACAACTCCCTGGTAGAGAGGCCCTGGCCTGGGAGCAGGGAGGACAGGAAATTCTTGTGCGCCCAAGTCGGTAGGAAAGGACTCATTTATGTTAAGATAGGCAAGATAGGAGCCGGGAGGACTTATAGGGAGCTTGGGATTCCTTGGAATTAGAATCTGTTAGAAGGTCTTGATGTCTAAAAATGATCACTGGTATTAAAATAAGCAAACAAAAGCAGTGCGATTCTTTTCCACCTATAGATATATGTCCTTTGGAATTCTTTCTGCTTTCTTAGTATGGTGGAGATTCTGAATAATGGGGTTAGGGGCTGAAGCAGAATTCTAAAATATCGTGTGAGCAATTTCCATATTTATAGAAAGAGATAAAAAAATCACCTAAGCATTGACATTTGTTTCACTTTTATGCATGAAGTCCTCCTTAAGAGAAGGATGAGTAGCCTTCTCTCAGTTATCAAAGATGAGACTCGAATAAGCTGATATCCTGAGAAAGGGGACAGAACATTTTGTATCTGATGATACAAGCCCTTATCCAAGCCCTTCGCTTGGTAGGCAGAGTTCCGGAGAAGGGGAGACCAATTACATAAAGAGATCAGGCCTTCCTATGAGGAAGAAATGGGAATGCCCTGGACCTGCTAAAGGTAGATTAGAGAAACCTTTAGGCTGAACTGGAGTCTGCTGACGGGGAAGGACAGCATGGACCCTAAAGCAGACCTTACCAGGAGGACAAGGGATCCAAGACTCAGTGCAGGGGTCTAAGGATTTGGGGTAAAGGCTGGTTTCAGGACAGAGTGTGTTGAAGGCAGGAACCCCTCCTAGATGACACATTCACTCTGGCATGATTTCAAGCCTTTGCAGAAAAAGTGGCTAAGCATCAAAGGGTGGAAGAGCTGAAACCTTGGAACTATAACCCAGAGCAGGGACAAGCAATCGTTAGCTAGAGCAGGGCCAAGAGTGACAGTGGTGCTAGGCCGCTGATGACAGCGTCCAGTTCCCTCTCTCCCTCTTTCATCATTGGATTCTTGGACACTCCTTGTGCTCTTGGACAGTAAGTGGTGTGTATTGTGAAACTGTGAGAGGGGGAGCAAGCAGTGCTTGAGAGGACATGGCAGACATGAAGGGTATGTGAAACTTGGAACAATTAAGTAAGAAAAAATCATCATCATATTTTCACTCACAGTAGTTTGCAGGAGGTCATATAGACCATGTCAGCCTTCAGTATATCTAAATGAAGAATGGGATGGAAATCGAGCCCCTAAGTACACACATGAAAGGAGTATAGGATTCGTAGCTGTGGTGAAACAGATAATTTCATGGACGCAGAATTTGTGGCTGCCTTTTGAGCCTGGTCTGGCCTGAACATGTGACCAAGATGCATAATACATTAGCAGAACAATGAGATCTGTTCACATATCCAAGCTAGTTTTGAGTTCTGCAGAAACAGAAATCAAACTATCATCATTGCAGTACTGACTTAAAGGAGAACAGCAATTCATTTAAAACAGGTTCTTCAAAACTGGTTAACATACAGACTTCTTTTTAAGGGAAAATATTTTATAGATTTCCACCACTGACAAATTATCTTTACTATAATGATCTGGTCTTTCTCCCTTTCTTTCTTTCCTTTCTTTTCTTCTTTTATCTTGTGCTTGGGGCTCATTGAGATTCTTAAATCTTGAGTTTCTTTTTTTTTAAATCAAATTTGGAAAAATTTCAACCGTTATCTATTCCAATATTTTCTTCTATCACCACTCCACCCCAGTTAATCCAATAACATAAAATTATGTTGCTTGAAGTTGTTGCACAGGTCACTGACACTCTGTTTTATTTTTTTCAGTTTTTCCCCTTTCCCAGGGATTACTGTCCTGCACAACCTGGTGTCCAATGTCCGAAAATCATTGTTTTATATATTTTTACCCTGTGTTTTAGTAGTTTCCGGCAGGAGGGTACTGGTGCTGGCTACTCCATCTTGGCTGGAAGGTGAATGAACCATCAAGAGCCACTTTCAAAACCTCTCTCAAAAAAAGGAAACCTTTCTCTCCCAGAAGCCTTCAGAAACCTTTCTCTCCCAGAAACCTTTCTCTCCCAGAAGGCTTCTCCTTCAGGTTCATTAATCATTCACGGTCATGTGTTCACCCCCGTAACTCTGGCGGCATGTGACTAGTTCTGTGCATACTGCTCACACAGTCCACCTGCTTCCAACCCTCCCTGGCCGCCAAAGTCCTGCCTTAGAGAAGCACAGTCTCATCACAGACCCTGTGAGAATTTTGTGCACCAGGAAAAGCCTGGCTACTTGAAGGGTACCCGTGGGACCAGCAGTATGGGTACCACCTGGAAGTCTGCTAGAAATGTAGAATATCAGGCCCTACCCCAGCCCACTCAATCAGAATCTGTATTTTCATAAGATACCTGCATGATTCATGTGCACGTGAAAGTTTGAAAAGTGCTGTGGTTAGATCTCGGTGTCCTTTGTGACTTCTCAGAGTCCTCTCCAGGGTAGTGGTCCTTTAACCCAACAGCAGGTGACCTGGGCAGTTTTGATCATTCCAGTGAGGTGTGTCTAACCATGTTAGCAACATTATGGCTGTTGTTAAGGTTGTGTTGTCAGCAAATGTGTCTTCCTCAAACTCTTCACAACTTGGATTCACAACTTGGGGTCATGCAGGAGGACTTACCTCTGAAGATCCCAGAAGCCTGGCTGCATTGGATAGGCACAGGCTAGACATGAATAGCCCGGGGGTGTGGCCTCGAATGCCAGAGGCACTGCACTTTGCTGTTCTACTGGGGTTAAATCAGGTGGCTATAAATCATGATGTCATTGTGATCGATACTTTCAGGATCTTCACAGATAACATACTTCTTCCTGTAACAGCTTAGGAATGTAGGCATTATCTTAGAGAATGATGATAGTGATGGGTCCAAAATTTGATTTTCAGCTTTCTCATTTATTAGTTGTAAGATATTGGGCAAGAAGACTGATTTCTCTAGCCCTCACTTTCTTGTAAATTGAAGGGATTAGACTGCTATTAAAGGACTCATATCCCATTAAAAAACCAACCAACCAACTCTAGCCAGGCAGAGTTAGAGTGATACTCTCTTTACAACAGCTGTAAAGGTTGACTGTGCTCATGCAGAAGACACTTTGTATCAGTTTATGAAAACTGCCCAATTAGACCATGAAAATGATAAACATAGACTGACAGAGACTTGGAAAGGACTTTGAAAGACTACTAAGATTATCCTTCCAGAAGCATCTAAGTGATAATCACAAAGGTCACTGTGACCTGGTGAGACAGGCTGTAACTATGAGCCTGACTCACGTGCTCAAAGTCCAGATGCCTCACAGGGACACACTGCTTACAGAAACAGAAAGGAACATATCATGTACTTCTGCTTCTGCAGGTGGTGAGGCCCTAGCTAGACAAATATGAGCTTCGCTGGTTCAGCTTCTTCTTTGTTTAGTGAAGGTTCAGCGATTGTGGCTTGATATGTGATCAAGCAAAACCTGTCAGTTAAAAGCACCAGAAGCTTCTTCTTTTTTTAAAAAAAAATTAATTGCAAAATATTTCAAAAATACAGAAAATAATAGATACTAACAAATACTAACATTTGGTCCTATTTCCTTTAGATCCTTTTCTCTATAGAAATTAATTACACCTACAGTTAGTCACACCCATTCCTATGTTCACTCTAAAACCATGATTTTGAAGTTCTCTGCCTTTAAAAGTAGAGATTGTGGGCTTCCCTGGTGGCGCAGTGGTTGAGAGTCCGCCTGCCGTTGCAGGGGACACGGGTTCGTGCCCCGGTCCGAGAAGATCCCACATGCCGTGGAGCGGCTACGCCCGTGAGCCATGGCCGCTGAGCCTGCGCGTCCGGAGCCTGTGCTCCGCAACGGGAGAGGCCACAACAGTGAGAGGCCCGTGTACCGCAAAAAAAAAAAAAAAAAAAAAAAGTAGAGATTGTAATTTGATAGCGGTTACTGTTACAAAAAGAAACATACTCTAAAAAGTCAAAAATTGATATGCCTACACTATTTCTGAACAAAATAATGACTTTAGAATTCTTTAATTTAAATCACCTTCCCCTTCTTCTATTTTTTAAGTATCTTAGTTTTACTTCATTTAAATTCCTCTCTTCAGTTGTCATTATTATTGTTGTTATTTCAAACAGTGAATGAATATTTACCAAAGTATCAATATTCACCAAGTTCTTTGATCCATACTGGTTTTTGCTCTCCACTCATTCCTTTTCTGTTCAATTTCCTCTTTCTAAAGTACGTTCTTTAGTAGTTCTTTCAGGGACTGTTTGAAAACATACACGCTCAAACTTTATCTCTCCTCTTGAATGATACTAGCAGATATTTTTCCTCAGCACTTTCTATTATTTTGTGGTCTTTGTTTTTTCCTGTTGAGAAGTCTGCTTTAGTCTAATTGTTACTTTGTAGGTAATCTGGTTTTTTTTGTTCTGAATACTAAAATTTTCTTATTTTCAATGGTGTTCTGCAGTCTTACCCGGGTGAATCTAAGTGTGGCTTAATTTTTACTTGTTTAGCTTAGTATTCATTGTGATTCTTAAATCTGAACATTTAAGTCTTTCATTGATTCTGGAAAATTCTTATGTGACTGTTGCCTCTCCCCAGTAATTCTTTTCCTTCTTTTGTGACTTCTAGACATTGTCTGAACTCCTCTATCTCAGTAGTTAATTTTGTATACTTCCTGGAGAATACGGATTCTATCCAGTACAGACTCCCACTGATTGCTATCCCCAAGCTACAGATGTTTTAGTATATGTAATATATGCACCTCTTCTCATTTCGTTACCTCAATTTAACTTAGGTATCAAGACACAGGTTTTGGTGTGAAAGTCAAGTTCATATCTGTGTTCCATTTTTACTAGGTGTTATTTTTTTTTAATTTTTAAAAATTTCATTATTTTTTTTTTTTGCTGTACGCGGGCCTCTCACTGTTGTGGCCTCCCCTGCTGCAGAGCACAGGCTCTGGACGCACAGGCTCAGCGGCCATGGCTCACGGGCCCAGCCGCTCCGCGGCATGTGGGATCTTCCCCGACCGGGGCACGAACCCGCGTCCCCTGCATCGGCAGGCGGACTCTCAACCACTGCGCCACCAGGGAAGCCCTAGGTGTTATTTAACAATTTCCAAACCTCAGTTTTAGATTTGAACAGAGGTGCTCAATGGAGATAAAAAGTATGTACTTCTTAACGTTGTTGTGAGGCTAACATAAGATAACATGCGTAGTACTTAGGCTGGTGCCTGGCATAGTAAGCGTTTAATAAAATGGAATAATTTAAAAATTGTCATCATATCACCTGCTCAAGGCAAATCCCTACACCTGTGTTTGGTGTCCATCTCCTCTGCAATTTGCAATATTCTCTTTTTCTCTAGTATTTTCAGCTTCTTCACCTCTACTAGATCCCACCTCACAGACTATAAAAATACCCAGGTTTCTTTACTTCCAAAATAACGAGTTCTATCTCCATCCTGAGATCTCCCTCCAGTTACCACCCTTTTATCTTCCTTTCTCCGAAAGGGCTTCTGCTACATTCTGCAAATTATCCTTCCCAAATCACTTTTTTTTTTTTTTTTTTTTGCGGTACGCGGGCCTCTCACTGTTGTGGCCTCTCCCGTTGCGGAGCACAGGCTCTGGACTTGCAGGCTCAGCGGCCGTGGCTCACGGGCCCAGCCACTCTGCGACATGTGGGATCTTCCCGGACCGGGGCACGAACCCACTTCCCCTGCATTGGCAGGCAGACTCTCAACCACTGCACCACCAGGGAAGCCCCCAAATCACTTTTCAACCAACTTTTTGTCTTTTTTCACAAGCTTAGCTGTGGGTTGTAAAATTCTGTATTTTTTTTTAAGTCTCACTTTTGCACATAGTCAGCCACTTTAATTATGATGATAGAGATAATAACTGTTTTGAGACTTTGCTTTTTTCTGGGCATCAGGCTAAGTGCTTCATTACCATTGTCCCATTTAATCCTCATAGCAATGCTTTGAGGCAGGAACAATTATTATTCCTGTTCTACAGATGTTGAACTTGAGATTTAGAGAAACTGAACAACTCGCCGGAGTCATGTTGCTAGTAAGTGAGGAGCTGGGACTTGAAGCCAAGGTTCCTTGAAACCAACTAATTGGAATCACTAGATGAAGCCAACTGTGATGCCTGCCCTACTTTTAGGATTCCAGCTACATCATCCAATCACAGTCCTTAGTGTTTAAGCCTGTCAGGTTTTCTGATATTTGTAGCCTGTAGTGTCCTGTAGTTGACCTAGGCTACCATGCTCTAAGTCCTTGAAGGGCTGGGTCTCTGGTTTGCTTCTTTATTGTTAATTTGTAATACCTAGCACGATGACTGGAACACAGTAGGTATTTGAATTTATCTTGAATGAAAGAAGAAAGTTTTTATTCTTTACCATTTCAGCACATTTCATCAGAACTATTCCATTCGTTTGAACATTTAATCCAATGATTCTTACTTGAGCAAAGAGGTGGCAGAGCCCCTCTGAGAAGAGGGGCTCATGTCTGGATCACCTGGGAGAACTTTTCAAACCTATTTAGTTTTCCACTGCCATTTTGATTCTCCCCTCTATGGGGCATGTTCTCCAAGTGTACTGACTGAGCCACTGAAAGAAACGTGTTATAAATCTCCTGTGTGTTAGGAGGGCAAAAAACTTTAGAACCCCTGAAAATCAGGTATTGTGTATGCCTGTTTCCACGCACACAAATTTTGTTGTTTCAAACAGATTGTAAGAGCTTATCAGGAATTCCTTCTTCATCTTGGAGAGGTTAGACTCATAGAAAGTAAGAACTGGAAGGGACCTAATATTATAAGAGCTTATCAGGAATTCCTTCTTCATCTTGGAGATGTTAGACTCATAGAAAGTAAGAACTAGAAGGGACCTAATATTATCTGATACACTTTTCATATTTCAGTGGTAAGGAATCTGAGGCCTTGAGAATTTAAGCGATGCTCCCATAGTTGGATCCTTTGCAATGGCCAGCAAAGTGTTAGGCACATAAAAATGTGCTCAATAAATACTCATTATGTGGATGAAAAAATTAGAAATAAAAATCAGATTGACATCAAAGTTGTCCTGCTTTTCTACTCTGCCTCGGAGCAAAAATGCTCTATTTTAACCACGTCCAATCACAAATGCCCAGTCAGAAAACTATTAATTGGACCCATCCTGTCTCTGCTATTCTCTTGTCCTTGAGTTCTTGGGGTATTATTGTAAGATATACTGTATGATCTAGTGCTTATTGTTTTTAATATTTTTCTGCACATTTTTCATATCTCTCTGCATTTTGTCTTCTGCACATTAAATGCTCTGAGAGTATCTTACTTTGTATTGCTTTGTCTCCCTTCACCACCCCCAATCCTGGAACAGCTGGGATTCTAATAATGGTTAACTAAGTTATTTTTCATTGATCACTGATAGATTAACTGATGCCTAATGTCCGAGTAAAGTTGTTATACAGGTGACATTTACCTTTTTTGAATTGAATACTGTCATGTGACGTAGTTTTAAAAGTAAATGAGTGAGTGAAGGTTAAATTCTCTTTTAAGTGTAACTGTAGCAAAAAGCACATCGTGCTGACTTGTTCTTAGAGACTCAGAAGTACATATTTTGAGTGTAGCTTCCTGGTATTTACAAACACGTGATCTTGGTTTGCAAAGATTAGCACATTTGAGAACGATGTATTATTTACTTATTGCACAATCACAAATCCACAGCCTTGTGAATGTTAATATTTTCTGGGAATGATAATAGACTTTGGAAAGATAACAGCTGCAAAAACAGTCAGAAGTTATCCACAGTTTTGGAGCCTGAATTCTCTCGCACAGGAAAAGACCAGCACGAAGAGCCCAGAGTGGCAATAAATTAGCCTGGGAGTCAGGAGATTAAGAGTTCTAGTTCTGCTCTGGTTCAAGCCAGCTGTGAGACCTTGGATAAGCCTATAAATCTTGCTGGGCCTATAGCTTCTCATCTCTGAAACCAGAGGCTTGAATTTCAGGTGATTGGTAATGTCTCTTCCAGTTCTAACATTCTCTGATTTATTTGAATCAACAACCATTGTGATAGGAAGAACATGTAATGGTGATAGTGTTAGCACTGGAAAGATGGGTTGTAGAATGGAGAGGAATAAACTCGTGCTCTTTTGATAGAGGAGGGTCTTAATCCTTCAACCTAAAAGTTTGAATTTCACAGCATCTGAACTGAATATTTATGTAGTTATTTCACTGTTTAAAATGATTTTGAAGTCCATAGATACGTCCAGCTAAACATTAAATGAGTGAGACCAAGTTATAACTGGATGAGTTTCATAGAGCTGGGAACTTTTCCAACTAATTCTCCATTAGTTGTTTTGTATTCCGGGACCACAAAGACCACATCTTCATGGTCTCCATCACCAAAACTTTGTAATCATTTCTGCAAAGGTATCACCCAATTCAGCCAAAAGTCCACTTGATGTGGAGGGCAGTGTGTGGCTAAGAATAACTGTGGCTTTGTGAAGCCTAGTCTGGCTGACGACTCACACGCCTTTTTTCCTTTTTTTGAGGTTGTGGTTGGTTGCTCTTTCTCTGCCTACCTCTGAGGGTCCTGGGTCAGTATCGTGTGATGAGCGAGCTTGTGAGCTCTTTTCGTTAAAAGATATTGAGACGTACTCTGGCTGAGCAATGGAGGTTTGGAGCGAGGATAAGCTACATATAGGGAGGACAGACTTCTAAAGTGGCTCCACAGAATATTCGTGGAAACCCAGGAACGGCTGGGGTGACAGGTTTCAGGGAAGGAAGAACAACAGGATTTGGGAGGCAGAAGAGCCGACAGAGATCTGCTAGCTGAGCTGCCTTGCTGAATCCTCAGCACTGGAGCTTGTGCCCTTCACTGGAGCATCGCCATCGTGTGACTGGGTCATGTTCTTATCTTTGCTTCTCTTTGTGTGTGGTCGCTTCTCCTCTCAAAACAACTTCCTCAGGCTGTTCTTATTTCCCAAGGCAAATTCCTGAGACAGAATCTACCCATCTAACTGATAATCAGCATCTCTGTTTTGGGCCGTGTGCAGAAAAGAGTTAACACAGCAGGCCTGAGACTGCTCTCTTTGGAAAGGCCTGCTTGCAAGATTGGCCTTTGGCTGGTATGTGGGTGTTTCTGCTGTTCTCAAAACTGAGAAGGGTGGTTCTCTGTGCCTAGACTGTGTGCAAACGAGGATATTTATGCTGAGCACCTGCTTTCCTTCTGGGAGTCTGGAATTTTGATGCATGCTAGGCAGAGAGTGCAGATGTGACCAGTCCCCAGTAAACATGTTGAATGTTCTGTCTCTACTGGGCTTTCCTGGAAGAAACATTGCACACATATTACTACATTCTTCATTGCTGGAGAAAGTAATGTGTTCAAGTGTGTCCCTTCATAGAAAGAGAGCATAGGAAGCCTGTGCATGGATTTCTCTAGATTCTGCCTGTCTTTTTCCATTAGGATCTGGCTGTGTATCCTTACTCCATCACTGTAATAAATCTTAACCATGAGTCCAACTATGTGATGAGTCCCTGTAGCACATCTCTGAATATGGGGATTGCCTTGGAGATCCCAACACAGGCCACCTCAGAGGACCCAGGCCAACTTAGGTCTTGACTGTCCTTGGGTTAAGAGTTCGACATTGGTCCCATTAATTGCATATGGGGGAGGGGGGGTGGAGTCGTGCTTGATCTCTCCAGCTTATGGAATGGTCTGAAGCAGTGGTTCTCAACCCAGGCTGCAAAACAGAATCTTCTGTGATGACTTAGAAATTAGACCCCATCCAGGATTAATCGGAACCCTGAAATTAGAATCTGTGGGGTGAGCCTGGATAGTGGCATGTTTTAAAAGCTCTCCAGTGATTCTAATGTGCAGCCAGAGCTGGGACTGCTGGCCTGGAGCAGTTTTCCTCCACAGGGCTCCAAGTGGCGGTTTCCTTTGCAAGGTGACTGTAGGCCTGGGAGGCACTGGGATTCATCTGGCCAGCACAGTGCGCATTTTTCACATGAAGAAATGAAGACCCCGTGTCTTCAGGCATCCCCCCAAAATGGGTGGAATTGCTTAGCTGTAATTGGGAATTGTGTCATTTTAGGGGTTCTGCTGAGGCATCTTTATAGCATAAAGTTTATGTTGGTGACCTTCTGTGCTTCCAAACTCTGGTAGAAAAACCAGCAGAAAAAAAGACATTAAAATATACATAGCCAGCTGCAGCAATGTATTGCCATTGACACACAGTCCTGAACATGGACTTCCACAAAATCGCTCTCTTATGAAATAAACAGTCACATGTGTTTCTCAGGGTGATTCCAAGATCCGTGTTAAATTGTTTTTCTTGATTAGAGAGATTCTCACTTTGTCTTTAGAAAAGCTGGTTGTCAGGAAAGCCCCAGTGGGTGGTATTATAGTGACCCTTCCGTTCCAGTGCAGGGAGCCCAGCAGCTGACCTTGGAGTACGGCGGGGTGGGTTCCTCACAGCCTCCAGCGCCAAAGCTGCTGCACGAACAAGCTCCAGCTCCCTGGAGCAGCCTTCATTCGGTTCATCCGCCTTAATGCAATGTCCTGCTCACGCTGGACGCCTGGCAAATATTTGTTGAGTTGACCTGAGGTGATAATGGAACTACGGGAAGAAAGAACTGCTGCTAACCGGTGGGAGCTCACCGCCCTCCCTCCCTGTTTTCCGTAGAGCCCAACGCTCTTCCATAAAGTGCCACTTTATGGATAAAAGCAGTTCTTTTCTATATGGAAGCAGCCTTGGACTGCGTGTCCTTAGGAAACATCCTGATGCCAGGTTAGGATGGAGTCTTTTCTTCGTGATAGCTGTAGAGTATTTGTAAGAGACTTGAGTACCTATGGCGCCCTCCCATCCCCCTGCACGGCTTCCGATGACCCTTGCACAGTTGGAGATAAACAGGACTTAACTTCAGCCTCCAGCCTCCGCTTTGGAATTGATATCTTTCTTACCCACACATGCTGTGTATTCTCTCAAGCTGTTTACCTCCCCTGCTTTAGGAAGGGGCTTGAAACTCATTCATTCTAAGAACTTTGGGTTTAAATACCGTCCTGAGTTTTTGCACTTTAAGAACCTCAGTGAGCAAAGCTTCAGGTGGAGGAGGTTGCTTTTGGGGGTAGTGGTGGTACAGGGGCACTGAGGCAGTGACTTCCGGTACCCTTGGCAGTCTGGTTGGAGTCCCCTCCTGTAGGCTATAGGCTGACCGCATCATGGGGTGGCCTGGCTCTGACTCAAGACATGTGGGCCTGGGGCATCCTGACCCTTAGAACCACTGCTAAGAGCACCAGCGGAGGAAACCCATGTTCTGCCACCACCATGTCGTCTCCAAAGCATTTCGTTTCGCCATTCCATTTTGTTTCCCTTTCTGCAAGCTAACCAAGGCATCTGGCAGCTGCAGTGCAGAGTCAGCAGGAACAGTTCTGTTTTCTCTTTGCCACTGGCACCGTCTCAAACTTGAACGAGTTCTCAATCCCCAACTGTGCTTTTGGAAGTCTTCCAAACGCAAGGAGGCTGCTAAAAGACCAAGTCTTAAAGCGGCATGAAATTCTACACCAAGAGGCCTGAAGAAAGGTATTCAAGTGAAAACACCATGAAACCAGAAAACAATATTCTTTTTTTTTTTTTTTTTTGCGGTATGCGGGCCTCGCACTGCTGTGGCCTCTCCCATTGCGGAGCACAGGCTCTGGATGCGCAGGCTCAGCGGCCATGGCTCACGGGCCCAGCCGCTCCGTGGCATGTGGGATCTTCCCGGACCGGGGCACGAACCCGTGTCCCCTGCATCGGCAGGCGGACTCGCAACCACTGCGCCACCAGGGAAGCCCGAAAACAATATTCTTATATGTGGGGTGCTTAAATACCCAGAAACAGAACTTCATAAACAGCTAGTAATGAAACTATACCAAGCATGAAAAAAAAAAAGCAGACTGTAAAAATAGCATGTGCAGAATGACTTGTTATAGTAAAATACAGGCTATATAAAATATACAGACCATTTATTGTTTGTTTACTATGTGCCAGGCACTTTGTTAAGTGCTTATATACTGTACTTTATTATATATTGTACAACTGACAAAAACCCAGGAAGGCAGTTCTTATTATCCCCGTTTTATAGATGAGAAAATGGAAGCTCATGAAGGTTCCAGCTTGCCCAAACTTGACCAAAGTCCTGTGGGAAAAGTCCATGCTCCATCAGAATATTTTGAACCATTACTATATATATCTGCAAGGATAAATCATTGGTGATAAATCATAATATTGGTTGATAAAGGATGAATGATTTTTATTTTCTTCATTTTGCTTATGTATATTTTCTAATTTATCTCCAATGAACATCTTTTCTTAACAGAAAGTTTTTTTTTTAAATGAATAACTTATACCAAATACCGAATAGTTTATAGATGAGTTAAATATATTTACTGTGAAAGGATGATTAAAAATTTTTGGGAGAATTCTCTTTATTCCTTTCATGAAACTATAAAGACTTCTAGTTATTAGTTTGCTAGGGCTTCCATAACAACGTACCACACAGGCTGGGTGCCTTAAACAATAGAAATTTATTTTCCCACAGTTCTGGAAGCTAGAAGTCTGAGATCAGCATATTGGCAGGGTTGGTTTCTTCTGAGGGTCATTGTCTTTGGCTAACAGATGGCAGTCTTCTTCCTGTGTCTTCACGTGCTCTTTCCCCTGTGTGCGTGTGTCATAATCTCCTCTTCTTATAAGGACACCAGTCATACTGAATTAGTACCCGTCACCCACATCACCTCATTTTACTTTAACTATCCCTTTAAAGGCCCTGTCTTCCAACACAGCCACATTCTGTTGTGCTGGAGGTTAGGACTTCAACATATGAATTTTGGGGTTACACAGTTCCGCTTGTAACAACTTCCATGATAGAAATGTTTGACCTAAATAACTCAAGAAATTAAATTAACACCAGTGATGAAAACAACATTAGCCGAAGTTTGAGGGTATCCTGTGTCTTTTACTCAAATACTTCATTTGTGAAATAATATTTTTAGAGTAAACCTTATAAGACTTTCCCAAAGACTCCAAAAAGAGCCAAAGAAAGGTCTAATGATGATAATACAGATGTGCAATTGTCATACAATAGGAATTCAAACTCCTACAACAATCATCATTAAATCATCTTTATTAGTGGTCTGAACTTGTGACTCTGAAATTTCTCTCTTCCACATTTCATGAGACATATGCATCATTTTAGCTACATTTCTAACCTCCAAGTGATGAGACATAAATTCTCAGGCTGCTGTATCTGAAAATGCCTTTCGTGCATTTTGTTTTCCCCTAGTCGTTTGCAGTGATGAATGGTTCATTCAAGCTTAGGAACAATGGAACAGTATAGCAATGACCTCAGAGATGGTACAAACTGAAGGGAAGAAATTCCACTCCCTGCCCCCATCTTTGACAAGATCAACAAATTGTGTATACAGTATTAGGACCAGGCAGAGGATGGGCTCTTTCTCCAGAGTCCCTGATGCTGGTGGTGACTGGCCAGAAAGGAAACTCTGAATGAACCTTGTTCTTTTTCCCCTGTGGCTTTTCCTCATGCCTTTTCCACTAGCTTGTACACTCTCAGAGGTCTAGACCTGCTTCCTACCTGCCACCATCCACTTCACTCTCTGGCTTTTCCTATCGCCATCTCTGCCGGCCAGTTGAGTACTGTCTATCCAGCAAGGTCTGGTCAAGAACCTCTTTGGGAATTCATTTCTTTGGGAATGCCTTCCTGGACTGGACCTTCAATATTACTGCCTTTCTTAGATATTTGTAGACTTGTCTAGAACGTAGCTCCTTGAAGACAAGGAACTCTTCTTGTCCCTAATATGACTTTATCTTAGTAATGCTCAATAAATAGGTACTAAGAGAATGAATAAATGAGTGAGCCTCAGATAATGGGGCCTTTGCTTTTGGCAAAGTTTCTGTATTAGAAATATATTGCTATATAACAAATGACCCCAAAACTTGGTCACTTAACATAACAAACATTTATTTTTTCTCAGTTTCTGGAGTTAGGAAGCTGGGAACAGTTTATGTGAATACCTCTCCCTCAAGGTCTCTCTCAAGGTTGCAGTCAAAGTGACAGCTGGGGTTGCAGCCTCATCTGAAAGTTCAACAGGGGGAGGATCTGGTCCCAAGCTGGCTCATGCAGTTGTTGGCAGGATTCATTTCTTCGCTGGCCATTGCACTGAGGGTCTCCCCCAGTTTCTTGCTACATGGACTTTTCCACAGGAAAGCTCGCAGCATATCAGCTGGCTTCCCTCAGAGCTAGGGAACCAGTGAGAGAGGGAAGAAAGATGGAAACCAGAGTCTTTTTGTAACCTAACATTGGAAGTAACATCCCATCACTTTTGCCATATTTTATCCCTGTCCCACCAGCACTCAAGGGAAGGTAAATTACACAAGGCCATGAGATCCAGGAGGAAGGGATCATTGGGGCCTGCTTAGCAGCTGCCTGTCCCAGTTCCACTCTCAACAGGCATTTTTACTTGCTGCACTTGGTACTTTTCCCTCTAGGCAGTGAGTTTTAACCCCATAAAACAGGCTTCTGGGGGACCCAGCTCCGGGCTAGGTTTATAAATGCAAAGTCTGAATGAATGACTGTTCCTTTAATTTAAAAAGGCCTCAGAAAGATCCAGACATTTGCTCCTGCTCCTCTTTCATTTTCGTGGCACTGACTGGGCCTTATCTTGAGTGATTGGCCTGGATTTTTCGCTTTCTTTACTCTTTACAGAATTATAGGCCGAACTATAATTCTGGGTTTCTTGTTGATCCATTACCCTTGTAGGATTTCTCCCACCATGTCACTATGAAGGCCATTATGGTTTCAAACTGACCAAACTTTTAAAGTCCATCCAGAAACCAAAAGGAGAAAACTTTGATTTTGTAGAATGCCATTGCATGATCTTGATTTAGGTTGAGAGGATTTTTAGAGTCGGGGTAAGAAATACTTATGCTCCAAATATCAAATTCCGACCACCAGTTGTTAATTCAAAACTGAACAGGGTCTGCCATATTAAACATGTAATATTCCATTAATGTAGACAGTTAGCAGCTCTTACAAAAGGACCAAAAGTACTAGAACTGGACGTTGAAGACTTGGCTCTTAAACTTGCTGTGTGATGTTAGGAGAATCATTGAAACTTCTGCCTTGGAGTCCCTATATAAAGTGAAGCTAATAATAGTGAGCTTACAGTATATAATTTATATCCACCAACAGTTTAAAAAAACTGCTTTCCGTCATCACAATTGGATAATCTATTTTTAAAAGATGACAATCATGTTGACTTTTTTGATATATGAAACTAGTGGCATGAACTAATGTTTTTTATTTTTAAATTTTATTTTATTAAACTATAGTTGATTTACGTGTTAATTTCTTCTGTACAGCAAAGTGATTCAGTTATACACACACACACACACACACACACACACACACACACACACACACATATATAGTTCTCTGTGCTATAGAGTAGGACCTTGCTGTTTATAATGTTAAGTTTTTGAAAAAGTTAATCAAAATATGGAGAGGCCCATGCTACTAATGGTTAAGAACAGAGTCTACAGAGCACAACTTTCAAGTTTGAGCCAACTTTCTAGTTGTATAACTTTGGGCAAATTACTCAAACCCTCTAGGCTTCAATTTTTCTCACCTGTAAAATGGGATAGTAATAGTAACTTTCTCATATGATCAATAGAGGTTAAATAAGTCAGATATAAAGTGCTTAAAATGGTAACTGGTACATAGTAAGTTCTCAATAAAAATTAATTTTCTTATGTGCATATGAATTACAACAATATGTGAGTGCAAGCCTTTAGGCAAACAATAGAAGTAAATTTGGAGGGGCTATAGTTAGGCTATATGTCATTTGTGCTTTTTAATTTTCTGTAATATTAATAGCTAACACATATTATACACATGTAAAGGTAAGACATTATCTAATTCTCATGTCAATCTTGTGAAGTAGTTACTACTCCCATTTTCAGGGTGTAGAAACAGACAGAGGTTAAATTGTCATTTTGCCAATAGCAATGTGGAAGGGATGGAACCCAAACATTGGTTTGGACTCAGAATATGTGTTTTTAGTGTATTTGCTATGTTGCCTTGTATAATGATGCAATTTAGTAATATTAATGAACAAATTGTTACTGAGTGTTTGCTATGTGCCAGCCACTTTCCTAGGTACTGAGGCTGCAGAAGTAAATAAGACGGCCATGATCCCTGATTTTAGTGGGGAGACAGATAATAAACAAACACATAAATAAATACCTAGAAAACTCCAGAGTATGAGCTGTCCCATGGATTAAAATAAGATGGGGTGATGGGTAACTGGACAGTTATTTATTTATTTTTTGTATATATTTAAGTTTATTTTTTAAATTTATTGAAGTATAGTTGATTTACAATGTTGTGTTAATTTTCTGCTGTACAGCAAAGTGATTCACATATATATATATACACACACATATTCAGATATATATATGTGTATATATATATCCACACACATATATTCAGATATATAGGTGTGTGTGTATATATATATCCTTTTTATATTTTTTCCATTATGGTTTATCACAGAATATTGAATATAGTTCCCTATGTGCTATACAGTAGGACCTTGTTGTTTATCCATTCTGTATATAAAATCTTACATCTGCTAACCCTAAACTCCCACTCCAACCCCCCTGCCTTTGGCAACCACAAGTCTGTTCTCTACGTCTGAGTGTGTTTCTGTTTCATAGATAAGTTCATTTGTGTCATATTTTAGGTTCCACATTTAAGTGATATCATAGGGTATTTGTCCTTCTCTGTCTGACTTCCTTCACTTAGTATGATCATCTTTAGGTCCATCCATGTTGCTGCAAATGGCATTATTTTGTTCTTTTTTGTGGCTGAGTAATATTCCATTGTATATATGCACCACTTCTTTATCCACTCATCAGTCAGTGGATATTTAGGTTGTTCCCATGTCTTGGCTATTGTAAATAATGCTGCTGTGAATATAGGGGCGCATGTATCTTTTTGAGTTATAGTTTTGTCTGGATATAATATAAAATTTACCATTTTAACCACGTTTAAATGTACAGTTCAGTATTGTTAAGTATATTCACATTGTTGTGACCCACAACACATATTTTGCAGGAGTTTGCAGGATGGGAATTCTAACCTGATTGCTCACAACAAGGCCTTCACTCGTGGGGACTCAAATCTCAGAACTCATGAGACATTTGCCCTGGTGGCACCCTAGTGAAATCAGAGATGCTGGACATACCACTGCAAACCCCAATATGTAGCAGTGTGTGGCTACTTAATTGATGCTCAGCTATTTAGAAACATATAAGTAAATGAAGGAATACAGCCAGTTTTTTTGCTAAGCAACGTTTACCATTGTATATAGACTCAGCTCTTGTGGTATCAGTATTGGACTAAATGATATTTTGTGTGTAGGTACAAAACGGCCAATGTGCATCCTCCAAGGGCTTAGGAATGCCAGAGAAATTGATTGCAAGGCTGTTTGCTGGACTTTTCTTCAGAAAAAAAGGAACGTATTGTTTTCTTTCCCTATAGGCCTCTAACTGCTAGGCATAAATTTCTTCTCAGACTTTCTGGAAAACCTCGCCCCTGGACTAAGATGAAAAAAAAGAAAACTCCAGGCTTTTCTTGGAGTAAATGCAAGTAAGATGTTGACTGAACTCTTCAGCTCCAAGGAATACTCTGTTCACTTTTATCAAAACACATGATTACCTGGCCTCGGGCCTGAGGGGCTGTGTCTGGGCTCTGCCAGTGGAAACCCAGAAAGATAGGAGCCTGCTGAGAACCTGCCAGAAAGTCAGTTATGTATCTGTTTTCCCCCAGGCTGTCACGCCAACTCACAAATTCCTTAATTTAAATATCTTTCCCTGACACAAACACAGAATCTTGCTAAGACTCTTGACTCCTTTTATCAGTCACTTCTTTACTTTTCATAGTGACCCTAAATTGCATTACTTTAGGAAAAACAACTCTCCCTTTTCTCAAGACAACAACCCACACATAGTAAGTAATTATGGTCAGCAAGACGGCAAGGTGTGAGTTTTAAGTCTCCCTTGAAAGCTAGGAGGGTAGCTGTGAGTCTGGCAACAACCTTACAACATTTTCAGTTGAGTTTGAGCCATCTTCCACTTTCAAACTTTGCTGGCCAAGTGGATCAGTGGCCTGTCCCAGGTCCTTTTTGAGCCCTTGGGCTCCTGCAAGAAGAGGGCTGATGGTTGAAAGGGCAGAGATTGACCTTTGGAGAAGCTTTTCTGCACTGTCTAGGCTGCACACTGCCCCTCTTGCTGCCTTCCAATCACTGTGCACTAAAGTGATTTTTGAAAATCCAAATCTGATCATGTTACACACAAACTCCCACAGGTCTACACAGCCTGGCATGGCCTGGCCCCCGTGCACGTCTCCTGTTTCATCACTTACCCTCCGCTCCGGCTATCCAGACTCAGTTCCTTCCGTCAGCCGTGCTCCCTCCCATTGACGGTCTTTGCACTGCTCTTCTGTCTTCCTCCAGCTGTCTCTGCCCCACTCCTGTGCCTCATTTGGACTGCAGCTCAGTTGCTACCTCCTCAGGGAAGCCTTCGCCAACCCTACGGACCAGCTCCTTTCCCTGTTTCCTACTGTCTGCTACTGAGCACTTGACATTTGTTCTGCCATCCGAGTATAAGCTCTATAAGGGTAGGAATGGGTTGTCTTCTGCTTTTATCTTTTTTGCTTGCTTGTATATCCAGTACATAGGAACAATGTCAGCACTTGGATGCTCAATAACTGTTTGTTGAATGAACAAAAAACACATTGTAAGGACAGTGACCAAGATACTACAAACATGGTGTCTTCCCTTCTTGGGATTCCCTGGAATTTTTGACATACTTTACAAAAAAAAAAATGCCATTTCTGGGTAGTAGAGGGAAACAAATCTTATTTGTTTTGTGAGCAGAGCTATAAAGAAAGCAAATTGCACCCAACCAACAAGTGACAGGAAACCAGGTGTCTGACTAATTATTTCTGGTCCTTTTTACTGGTCAGTTTCAAAGCAGTTTAGCTTAATGAAACATAGTAGATACTTACTGAGGAACTTTTATGTGCCAGGTATTGGGATGGTGGCTGCAGAGGATACAAACTGAGTAAGACACACTTTTGGCCCTTAGGAGTTCATAATCTGGAAGGGTGACCAAAAAATAAACAAATAGCTGGAGTAGAGGCAGAATATGGTTTTAACACCAAGAGCGGAAGGTGTCAAAATAGTGCTGTGAAGGATCTAAGGAGGGAAGGATTTCCTGGTCTGCCAATTCCTGCATCAATCCCAGGATGGAGGGGGTCATGCGGGCCAGCCTAGGCACGTGAAGAAGAGGCAAGACATGAAGGTCACTGTGGACAGTGCATTTTCTCTCCCAGCCTTAGGGCATCCATAGTCCAGTTCCTGAGGTGAGGGTAGCTTGTTAAGATATTGTGTCATTTGATAAGACAGACAGAAGGCTATGTGTCATGAGTTCTTTTTACAAAGTTGTTAGGCAACAGAAAACTGGCCATAGTGGCGTAATCAGGTGGAGACTTATTTTTCCTCACATATAAGAAGTCCAGGAGTAGGCAGTCTGGGCTGATGTGGGTGCTTGAGAAATCATCAGGTTTCCAGCTCCTTCTAGCTTCTTGCTCCGGGCTCTGGGTGTCATCATCCCCAGGGTACAAAAGGGCCGATCCACTGCAGGCTGTTCATTGGCATCCCAGCAGAAGGATAAAGAAAACAATGAATGCTAATAAATGGAAAGAAAAACTTCCCTAGGGATCCCCAGCCGACTTCAGACTTCCCCTCCATCTCATTGGTTAGAACTGTGTCATACAGATACCCCAGTGGCAGGATTGGCTGAGAAATGGAGGCTTTCTTTGGTTTCTGTCTGTCAGTCTGAGCACAGAGCAGCCTAAGGACAGACCTGAAGGAGGAGGAAGGACCTGGATGTCGGATCGGCAGGTAGTGGTACCCCCATAGCTGGTGCTGCTACAATTCTCATTTTACACATGGAAAAACCCTAAGTATTGAGAGTTAAGTCACAGTTGCCCAAGGCCCCTAGTTAATAAGTAGAGAAACTGGACCCAAACCCAGGCAGTCTGATTCCAGAGCCTGAATTTTTTTTTTTTTTTTGCGGTACGCGGGCCTCACTGTTGTGGCCTCTCCCGTTGCGGAGCGCAGGCTCCGGATGCGCAGGCTCAGTGGCCATGGCTCACGGGCCCAGCCGCTCCGCGGCATGTGGGATCTTCCCGGACCGGGGCAGGAACCCGTGTCCCCTGCATCAGCAGGCAGACTCCCAACCACTTGCGCCACCAGGGAAGCCCCAGAGCCTGAATTTTTAACCCCGTGCTAGGATTTGAACTGGGGAGTAGAGGGAAAGGGCCTGTGGGGCAGGGGGACGGTGTTGACAAAGTGGGGAGGACCAGGTGAAGCTGTAGAGCTGGATAGGGGAGCCGCACCCAGGAGTGGTGGCAAATAAGGTGAGAGAAGTGGTTTGGCTTCATTCCGTCTGCCTGGTTAAGCCTTCAGGGTCATGAGCCTCGTCAGTCCTGAGATTGAAATAATGATGACATAAATAGGCAAGTGTTGGCAAGAAGTGAAAACCTTGTCCAGAAGGCAAAATCCAGGTCAGTGACTATGACCAGGGTCGGTACATTGGGAGATGCCAAATGTGGGCAGAGCCAGAACCCACGGTTTGTGGCAAATCAAGGTTGAAGCTGGAACACGCTGAGAAGCGGCAGCCAAGGTTAGGTCCAGCCATGTTCTGAAGGTTCAGATGCCTCATGGTCTTAAAGATATAGGAGCTGGAGGCCAGGGTCTGGGTCTGATGGTTTGGGGTCAGAGGGTTGAAGAACTGGAGCCCTGGTATATTACATACCTAAGGCCTGATTCATTTTATGGCAATATTTGTCCATTCCTGCACCTTTGCAACATTGTTGGCACGTTACTCAGCACTAACTTTCAGCCCCTCTAGTTAAACACAACATTCAAGAGGCTGTGATGACCCCAGACTATGACAGCACCAGAGCACGGCAGAGGGAAGTGTTTTCCATTGAAATGTATTACTTTCAGATACTAGCTTCACCTGTGTTATCTCCCAGGGTAACTGGAGTGGGAACCCAAAGAGAAAGGTAGAATTCAGAAGGAGGGAGCTGGGCAAAATGGTAACCTCATCAGCTTTAGACTATGTACTTTTCTGTGCAGTTCCTGAGTGCAGAGCTTGTACCGCGAGAGTTCAGGTTCATGTGGGGAGACTTCACTTACAATGTGGGATGCTCCATGAGAGAACATGGAGGGGCGAGCTCTCGGAGGGGTGAGCTCTTCATTCTACAAATGTTTGCGTAGAGGCTAGAAGACTGCTGAAGAGAGAGGTTTCAGAAGTGTTCCTTGTATGGAGTGTGAGGATGGAGTTTGAGGGTTTCAAATCTGCATTTCTATCACTGTACAGCATATGCTCCTCTGAAACTAATCTGATTTTTAGACTCCACGTAGTAATCTGAGAGCGCTTCTGTCCTGAGTCAGGTGGCAACCAAACGGTAGGAGGGATTGCAGAGCCGCCTTCTGCCTGGTACCAGATTCTTCTTCCTCCAATAGAAAAACCTAGCAGTTGAAGTATTTTGGAAAATAGTTATGATGACTATTCTCCAGCAAACAAGAGCGTGGAATTCAGCTACAGGTGCTATGCATTTGTTTAAATGCACCAAGCCTCCGCATGTATGTGCCTAGCAAAAACACGTATATGTATACACATATATACATCCATACGCATCTATGAAGGAAAGTGAATTCATGTTTATTGTAGCAGTTAAGCTCTTGAACACTGGAACTGTTGAGTTTGAATCCCAGCTCCTCTGCTTTTCCAGATCTGAATCTGGGGAGAGTTACTTAACCTCCATTTGCTTCAGTTTTCTCAACTATAAAGCAAGGGTAATAGGCTGTTGAGAGGATTACATGAGCTATTACCTTGAAAAGACTTAGGACAGTGACAGGCACACAATAAATGATAGCCATTCTGTTATTGTAGACTTCTTAGCCATCATTACAGTAGACTTTTTAGCCACCACTACTATAGACTTCTTAGCCATCATTACTATAGACTACTTAGAAAAAAGGACATAAGCACAAAGAAGAACTAAAACACCCTTATACTAAAGGAGAACCACTGTTAATTCTATGTTCCCAGTCTTCTTTCACGTGCTCGCCTTCTGTTTACTGTCACTCGAGTCACACTCCAGTGTCCAGGGTTCCAGGGCATGTGGGCCTGCACACACAGACGCGTGCACACACAGGCATATACGCACACTCACACCTTTTTATGCTTCTTGCAAAGATTAGACTATGTGCTTTCATGGTTAAATAACCCTGCACAAGTATGCATTCAGGATTAAGCTATGCACTAAAAGATCAAAACTTACTTTAAAAGTTATTATGGAGTCATGTTTCAAAAAGAACAAATATTTTGCCATTTTTCCATTAATCCTCAAATCGAGGAAAGTGTGTGTCCTACTATTGGCTGCTTTGTTGAGTATATATTTGAGTTACATAAACATGAAAGACCTTAGAACTGAAACATGCCTCATTTATACAACCCGTGTTTCATTTCAAAAGGGAAAGTGAGTGTATCACCAGCTGTAATTATGAATTCTCGGTGAATTGCCAATAGTTTTTCAAGGAGCTAACACGTCCCTTTTCCCACCTTGTTCTGCTTCTGTTGTCCTCACTTTCCTTCTCCATGTAGAGAAGTCAGGTGGGCCTCTGCTTACTTGTTTATCTTTGAGAGGGGTGATCTTTCCCTTCTCTGACAGTTTGTGATTTTAGGCTCCTAGAATGCGGTAAAGAACCATAGATACTGTTATACAGATCAGAAAGCTGGAACAGAGGGTGATAAAGTCCCAGTTTCCAGGGAGAACTAGGAGTGGGTATGTCTCCTGTTTGCTCTCTGTCCTCCAGAAGGAACATTCTCTACCCAGTTTCTTCACTTCATCACATGATGATTCCCACAGGCCCAGAGACCATACGTCTCATCAGTGAAAAACGTCACCCCATAAGTACATGGTAGATGATGTGTGATGATGACAGCATGGCTATTTATATTCTCCACAGTTCTCAGTCCTAAGTTTCATCATCTGACCCTCCAGGCCTCATTTCCTTCGGCGCCGACCTTGCTGCAGCACTGAGTAACTGGGAATGGCCCCCTTCCCTCTCTGATAACCATTTGCTTTATCCCAGGCCTTTCTGGAGACAAGGAAGATTTTATTGGGAGGACTTAAGGCACAGAGGAAGTGATTTTTGTGCCCTTCAAACTAAACCATATAGATGATTAATTACCTGTCTACAAAGACAGCTGGTTCCGAAAACAACTGCTTTATAAAATAATTTTTTTAGAATGACATGACTGCTTGTACCAGCACTAGAGGGTTAATAATGGGGCAATAAAGGAGAATTTAGCGCTAAATATGAGTGTTGGCCTTTAACAGCTAGGATGGTCCCATGCTATCAGCATTACATTGAAAATAAGTTGTAGCAAAACCTAGTCTGAAAATGCCAAGGGAAACTGAGGTGCCATGCTTCTAGGTGGTGATTTAAGGATGTGAGAAAAGTAAAATTCCTTCTGCACTCAGGCTTATATTGCTAATAAACCAGAATTTAAAAGATGCATTCATGTATGTTGATACATAAAACAGCAAAGAAAAACATAGAGCAGGAATACGTTCCTTAATATACAAATAATGTTTGAATAAATTTAAAAAGATTAATAGTAAAATAGACAAATGGCATGAACTGGCATTTCACAGATAAGAGAGTACAAATGGTCAACGCTAGGGGCTGAATTGTCTTCTCCCAAATTTGTATATTGACGTCCTAACCCCAGTACCTCAGAATGTGACTGTATTTGGAGATGGGGCCTTGAAAGAGGTAGTTAAGGTCAAATGAGGTCATATGGATGGTTCTAGTGCGATATGACTGGTGTCCTCATGAGAAGTGGAGATTAGGAAAGAGGCACACATAGAGGAAGACCATATGAAGACACAGAGAGAAAATGGCCATCTACAAGCCAAGGAGAGAGGCTTCAAATGAAACCAGCCCTGCTGACACCTTGATCTTGGACCTCTAGCTTCCAGAACTGTGAGGAAATAAATTTCTGTTATTTAAGCTGCCCAATATGTGGTACTTTGTGATGGCAGCCCTAGCGAAGTAACACAATCAATAAACTTACAAATAATGAAATAAACTCAAATTAAACAATAATTTGACAGTGGAAATAAGTACTGCCATGTACTTTTGGGTGGGAGTATGATTTGGTATACTTGGAAGGGCAATTTGGTAATAGCATTCAAAATTTGAAATATGCATTCCCTTTCACCAGCAATTTTACTTCAAGCAGAAATTATGTGTCATTCACAAAGATACATATAAAAATATGGTCAATTAAATTTTTTTTTTTTTTTTTTGCGGTACACGGGCCTCTCACTGTTGTGGCCTCTCCCGTTGCGGAGCACAGGCTCCAGACGCGCAGGCTCAGCGGCCATGGCTCACGGGCCTAGCCGCTCCACGGCATGTGGGATCTTCCCGAACCAGGGCAGGAACCCGTGTCCCCTGCATCGGCAGGTGGACTCTCAACCACTGCGCCACCAGGGAAGCCCCAGTTGAATTATTTTTAATGAGCATTATACAAAACTACCTGGTCTGAAATTATTACACTTACTTGACTATTCTTTCAGAAAATTCAAAATATTTGCTTTAAGATTCTATGATAAAACTCTTAATATTTGAGAAATCATCAACACAAGTCCTGGAAGACTTTTTGGTATTATGTAAACTGAAGTGGCAAATTAAGACCACCAGAAAATTAACGTAGATTGTCTTGAAATATCCATCTAACTGAGATATTTCAGTTTTTGTAGAGTTGAAATGTTTTATTTATTATCTTTTTGTATAGTTGAAATGTTTCAACTATACAAAACTGGCCTCTTTGCAAAATGGATAGCATGGTACACGCACAACAGAAAGCTCTCTAAGTTTTAAGGAAAATGGGCGTAAAAGGTTTTTAGCAGCTAGTCTAAGGCATTATTAGTGTTGAGAAGGAATTCATCAGACTGACCTATGTTTTCCATGTCTAGGATATGTGAAGAAATGAATATTCACTTGAGCTGCATTGGCAATAAGAATTACTTTGGGCTGTATTTTGGAGAAACTGCAGACACAGGAGAAGCTCTGAAAACTGAGAAGTTATTCTTTTGTAAGGGATATTTACATTTATAAGGGAAAACTTCTGTAAGGGTATCTCCCTCTCTGTAACAAGAGGGGGAGGATAACCGAATCTAGAAACTTATCAATGGAGAAGACAATGACCTAAATCTGTGTAATAACCTTACCCTCGTTTACTGTGCTTTCCCCAGTAGCCTCCCATAACTAGCTCCCAACACCTTCTTTTGCCTTTAGCTGGAGGTGGTATTTAAGGTGGTGACTTGAGCCGTTTCTGGGAGTTACTCAGTTTTTCTGAGTATCTCCCATGTATACAGGAGGTACACGTGTTATTAAACCTCCGTTTGTTTTTCTCTTGTTGCTCTATCTTGTACTACAGGGGGTGTTTCAGCCAAGAACCTAGAAGGGCAGAGGGAAATTATTTTTCCTCCCTTACATGTCATCTGGAGGCTATGTGATGCCCCCTTGCTTCTTGTATGTTGGTGCCAATTCTCTGTCCTGTGAGGAGCTGCAGGTGCTGGCTCTGGTTTAGACAAGTTTTTTTAAAATTAAAAAAAAATTAATAACATCCTAATTCAAAGAAAAATTCTTCTGATGTCTGTTACTCTCTGTGCTCAGTCCTGCATGAAATTTGGCACTCTATGTAGTTACTCCCTTAATTGCATTCATGTTTGATATATCAAACAGTTCTCCGATCTGTCAACTTGAGAGCTTGAAGAAGAGCTCCCCGCAAAGCATATTTCATATGAATCTCAAAGGCTCACATTACTCCTTACCTAATCCAAACTGCTGGTCCATGCCTTCCTCTGGCCATTGTTCTTAGTTTGCCTGCTTACTTTGAAAGCATCTCATTTTTTTCCTGGGTACCCCTTGCATAGTCAACGGCTTACCTTTAAACATGGATGCTCAAACAATCTTATACTGGGTACGATGTATAAGGTGAGGTCTAGGGCACCTTCTTGTACATGAAAGTGGAGGAAGAATAATTTAGATCAAAGGGTCCATTTCCCAAAATATTGGAAAAGTCTTCATTTCCCTTTGTATGTAAAACACCACCTAACAACCAAGTTAAGGGGGTTAATATTTTATATAGGCCCTTCATATGGTAATGACGCTTTTTAATAATTTGAGATATCAATGTTTTACAAATGTTAATGGATCAATGTCATATCATCACCTGCTGTAGCTAATAAACTGATTTCTAAAATCACAGTTCATAGTCTTTTTCTCTTTTAAGTATATAATGAACTCACAGGTTCTTAGGGCCCTATTCTCCATGGAAGTCACCAAGACCCCTAAGAACCTGAGAATGCTTATTAAAAACAGGGATTAAATAGATGCATAAACCTTCTGGGGGAAAATGATAAGGATGTGGAAGAATGAGACAGTACGAAGAAAGATTCTTTACTCCAGGGCTGGAAGTTGTGGGAGATGAGATCATTAGGATAAAGTTCAATTTGATAGGATATAGTCAGTAATCTTTTTTTTTTTTTTTTTTGCGGTACGCGGGCCTCTCACTTTGCGGCCTCTCCCGTTGCGGAGTACAGGCTCCGACGTGCAGGCCCAGCGGCCATGGCTCACGAGCCCAGCCGCTCCGCGGCATGTGGGATCTTCCCGGACCAGGGCACGAACCCGTGTCTCCTGCATCGGCAGGCGGACTCTCAACCACTGTGCCACCAGGGAAGGCCCCTACAGTCAGTAATCTTAAGGTTCATTGTATGGTGGTGCCTGGAACAACCTATCAGGAGATTTTAGTCATTCATAAAAATTGAAACAAAATATTTTTCTAGACAGCGCTATGATCAGCTTTGCTGGGGGCTTTGGAGGTAAGAGTGTGAAACCTAAGGTAAAGTGCCTGTTGAACTTGTGCTAACCTACCCTGCTGGCCCTATCTCCAGGCTGGGTTAAAACGCTCCTCTTTTCATATCCAGGGTTCCTACAGAACCTTGTGCTTACAGCCATCCTAGACATTGTCTCACTTTGCAATGTGTTTTCACTGCTTACATGTCTGTCTCTTCTATTAGATTTTGAGGTCCTTAAGAACAGGGAACTCAGCATTGTGCCTAGCATAAGCACCTAATAAATGTTTGATCTTGTTCAATTTAATGTAATTTGATTTACTAGTCAATAAAGGTTTGTTTGAAAACTCTGCTTTCTTAAGTATGCTGACTAGACCCAGATTGCCCAGCACAGAAGGGGCTGTTAAGAATGGATTCCCGGGCTTCCCTGGTGGCGCAGTGGTTGAGAGTCCGCCTGCCAATGCAGGGGATGCGGGTTCGTGCCCCAGTCCGGGAAGATCCCACATGCCGCGGAGCGGCTGGGCCCGTGAGCCATGGCCGCTGAGCCTGCGCGCCCGTAGCCTGTGCTCCGCAACGGGAGAGGCCACAGCAGCGAGAGGCCCGCGTACCGCAAAAAAAAAAAAAAAAAAGAATGGATTCCCTTCAAACCCTCCTCCACTGTTGGTGGGAATGTAGATTGGTGCAGCCACTATGGAAAACAGTATGGAGGTTTCTTAAAAAACTAAAAATAGAGTTACCATATGATCCAGCAATCCCACTCCTGGGCATATATCCAGAAAAGGCAAATTTGAAAATATTGAAAATATAACTAATTTGAAAATATACACGCACCCCAGTGTTCATAGCAGCACTATTTATAATAGCCAAGACATGGAAGCAACCTAAGTGTCCATCAACAGATGATTGGTTTAAGAAGATGTGGTATATATTTACAATGGAATATTACTTGGCTATAAAAAAGAATGAAATACTGCCATTTGTCATACTAAGTGAAGTAAGTCAGACAGAGAAAGACAAATATTATAGGATATCACTTATATGTGGAATATAAAAAATAATACAAATGAATCTACATACAAAACAGAAACAGACTCACAGACATAGAAAACAAACATGTTTACCAAAGGGTAAAGAAGGGGAGGGATAAATTAGGAGTATGGGATTAACAGATACAAACAACTGTACATAAGTAAATAAACAACAAGGATTTACTGTGTAACACTGGGAACTGTAGGACTCCCTGGTGGCGCAGTGAAGAATCTGCCTGCCAGTGCAGGAGACACCAGTTTGATCCCTTGTCCGGGAAGATCCCACATGCCGGGGAGCAACTAAGCCAATGCACCACAACTACTGAGCCCACTCGCTGCAACTATTGAGCCCGCATGCTGCAACTACTGAAGGCCGTGCGCCTAGAGCCCGTGTACCGCAACGAAGAGTAGCCCCCGCTCGCCGCAGCTAGAGAAAGCTCGCGTGCAGCAACGAAGACCCAATGCAGACAAAAAATAAATAGGTAAAATTTTTTAAAAAATTGGGAACTGTATTCAATACCTTGTAATAACCTATAATGGAAAATAATCTAAAAAATATATATCTGAATCATTTTGCTGTATATCTGAAACTAACACAATGTTGTAAAATCCACTATACTTCAATTAAAAGAAACCCATGGATTCCCTTCAAACATTGCAAGCTCCCCATCATCTCTTTTTGCCATCTGGGGGTTTTAGCTATAAACTGACCTAGACACAAACACTCCCAGGCGCTTTGCTTTGGAGCTAGCTGCACATTTGCAGGGAATTCTCTGGCACAGGAGGCAGCTGCTAAGCCACATGTGAAGGAAGGTGGTGATGGTGAAATACTCAGTTTCCTGCTGCAGACAGACCCAACATGACTATTTACATTTGTGAAGAAGATGAACTATAGGGGGATTATCTGCTTCATACAAATTTTTTTCACACGGTTCTTTTAAAAAACAAGTATGTATATATGCATTTTTCTTTTCCTGCAGAAAAACTAAGCATTTCACTAGATTCTCAAAGAGATCTGGGACCCCAAAAGGTTAATACCTACTGCTTGGTGTGAGTAAATAGAATTTGGCTTTCAAATGTCAAGCTTTTCCTTTTTTTTTTTTTTAAAAGAAAGTTGCTGCTTTATTCAATAGTGCTTTAAGTGGCAGAGGAATTTAGAACCAACCCACTTTATGGAGCCAAGTGTGGAAGGATTCTTTTTTTTTTTTGTCAGCGCCACGCGGCGTGTAGAATCGTAGTTCCCCAACCAGGGATGAACCCGTGTCCCCTGCATTGGGAGCGTGGAATCTTAACCACTGGACCACCAGGGAAGTCCAAGTTTCTACTTGGATAATTTCTTTACAGGAAAGATAACATCAGAGCCTCTTTGTACTTTCTGCACCTTGTACAGCAGTACTCAGCCCACAGCCATCAATAGGGGTTTGTTTGGACAAAATGCATCGGTAGTGAAAGCGAGGCTTACTTGAAAACCATCACTATCCAGGGCTGCTGTCATTTGAAATTTCTGCTTGCCTTACCTATCATGCGTGTGCTCATTTGTAGCAGTTAGTGGAGAGAATGTATCCCTTTCTGAAAGGGTAGGAATTTTCCATTTTATTTGTACATTTTGAAATTTCCATATCCTTTTCCATGTTCAGCTACTATCACAGCTAACTTATTTGTATGGTACTTAAATTTGTAAAGAATTTACAATAGATTGTTAAAAGCTTCTGTGGGATACCTAGGTCTTCCTGGGAGTGGGACTTCTGTGATGAGAAAAATGAGACCTGGCATCTCTCAGAGAAGAGGGCTCTTTCCTTATTCCTTTCCTTAAATGAAAAAGAAAAGAGCAGAAGTCCTGTGAGATCCCACAGAGATTCAGGTTTTAACCACTGCAAAATAATCTAAGTAGGTCTGTAACAGCAGGAAAGATTTGAAACACCAGGTGACTTTTCTAACAAAGTTCACACAGTTTGGGTTAGGCTAGCACCTGACCACTACAAAGTAAAAGAAAAAAAATTTTTTTTCTTTTTTTAAAAAGACAGCTTACCTCGCTGGCTCAGCAAATGTTTTTCCCTATTATAGTTTGGAAAAGAGCATAACTTGCAGGCCTTCTTACCCTTAGCCCTTCCTCCCGCCCCCGACTGTACCATTAAATCCTAGCTACTGGGGTGTCTAAAAAGGATAGGGAATAAATCAGTAATTGCAAAAACTCTCCCCCGCCCCCGTTTTGTGCATGCCAGCACTTGCTACTTTTTAAAAGTTGGTTGCAATAATCAGTCAGAGGTTGTCTCTGCTAGCCAGGTCACAGCCTGAGTGGGCATTGAACTTTGGACTATAGCTGAGGGGCGAGGTAGACAACAGGGACTATAAATATGCGAGTTTCTGGCTGTGGCTTTGTGGAGCTGCCCCAGCTGAGCGAGAGAAAGGAAGCAGCAAGCTAGTCGGAAGGGCTTGTGTAAGTAGAAACTTCGTGTTTTTCCAAACTTGATTCCTTGACAGTTTGGTAAATGATTTGATTTTTGAGTCTTGATAAAATGTTTCTGTCCTTAGAATAGATTTGAAGAAAAGAGATGGGTAAAGAAAAGTAATACAAAAGAAAGAACAAAAGAGTCTAAACGCCGAGTGCAGTGGGGACACTAACAATTCTTGCTGATTTTTGCCCTGCTTTCTGCACAGCTGAGGATGAAGATGCGGGCAGAGGAGGCTGGAGAAATTGAATTCTTTTCCTCTGCAAAAAGTTGTGATGTTACATAGGCAACATTATATATTCAAGCTTAAATATTTCCTGCCGAAATGCAGAGTGAGAGCTCTAGGGGCAAAACAGCCTGTGGGTTTGAAGAGCAGAGACTGAGATATGGCCTTTCTACAGTGCTGTAGAAATGGCCAGGGATATTGTGAGCAGTTTCAAGGTTAAAAAAAAAAAAAAAAAAAAAGGGAGAGCAGGTTTGGTCCACTGTGCGGAAGTGATCATCCTTGAAAGAGTTAAAACCCATGTCAGAATCGGGTGATCTGCGATTAAACGCAATGCCTCGCAGTTTACGTGGTGATGGGTGCTTTCAGGAGAATGAGGGGGGACCCTCAGATGCGGGTCTGAAGGTTAGGGGAAGAGGGTGGAAGAAGTTTCTGCGTGTTTTGCCTTTTGATGGGAAATTTTAAACAAATGTAGCTCTGTATGTGGCCAGTGAATCTAGGTTTTGTGATTGAAAGTGGTGAGATTAGTGAAATTCATAACTACATTTTAACGGTTATTGCATCAGCTTCCAGTAAATCTAGTTTTGTTATTTATCTACATTATTTTATATAGTTGTCTGACAGCTGTAATTAATCAGAAGTTTATTATGTAAAAAGTGATTTTAAGGAAACAAAGTAGAACAGCCTATTGATTATAGTAACAGAGGAAAATCTGAAAGTGTGAACTCTGTAATCCACTCTGCCAATGGCTTCTGTTATTTTTTCATCAAAAAAGTAAATGAGAGCAATGGGTGAGATAACCTTTTCATTTGTATTCACTCTCCAGCCAATTGGAATGGTATGCAAAGTAAGGGCGCCAGGCGCTGAGTTTATGCTGGGGTCTATAACTACTGAATTTATATTCTAGAAAGTAGGGAAGATCTAGCCATTCTAGTAAGAAACAAAATAGCTTGAATAATTTTGATGTTTTCTTTGTCATCTTAGGGCATTAAAAAAACCCAGATCCTGGCTACTATAGTTACTAAAGGTGACCCAGCTAAAAACGGTCAATATATTGCAGTAGCTAAGAGGTCATGTGTTGGAATAAGTAGAACCAGTTTGAATCCAGTTTCCCTGTGACTTAGTACCTGTGTGGACTTGGGCAAGATGCCTAAGCTGTCACTTAGCCATAGTTTTCTCAACTGCAAAAGGAGATAATGGTCACATAGTTGTAAGGATTAACTGACATGATATTAAAAAAGTGCTTTGTGCTACCTGCAAATAGTTGTATAAATGCTCGATAAATGGTAGCTATAAGAAGGATAATTGTATCATCAGTATAAGTACTATCCTAAAGAAATTCCCTAGATTTAGTCCAGATATATCCTCTCCTTTTTTTAAGTATTGGAATTTTAAAGATATTAGAATAGTTGGGATGGCCTTAATAAATTATTTAATTTATCCTCTCTTAACACCCCCCCCCCCTTTATTTCTCTTCCTTTAGTTAGGCTCTTACCAAGATATTCTATATAGCTAGGAATTTTGTGGTGTCAAATAATGTGAAAGATAAGCAGGTTTTTAAAAGTTCTCTCTATAGCTACCAGTGCATTAGAGCCCAAATCAATCTGATTTTAGCCTTTCTACTCCCCTCTTAACCCTGGGCTCACTCTAGGTAACTTATCGTTAGCTGCCCACCCTCCCCCCTGCCCAAGTACTTTTACTTTTTTAATCCCAGATCAGTGCCTGAAAATGTGCCAACTTCCTAGTTCTGGAATTTTGTCCTGATCTCTCTCCCTCAGACTTTTTTTTTTTTGCGGTACGCGGGCCTTTCACTGTTGTGGCGTCTCCCGTTGCGGGGCACAGGCTCTGGACGCGCAGGCTTAGCGGCCATGGCTCACGGGCCCAGCCGCTCCGCGGCATGTGGGATCTTCCCGGACCGGGGCACGAACCCGCGTCCCATGCTTCGGCAGGCGGACTCTCAACCACTGCGCCACCGGGGAAGCCCCTCTGACTTTTATATCAAAATGAGCCTGATTACTTTATCTGATTCACTTAGTGTGTCTTAAATAAAAATTAAATCATGTTTGCATAAATGTATGGATTTTTCTTTCTCTGCTTATCTCTGCTGAATATGCTCTTTTTTCCACCACCTGTCTACAGATCACGTGTTTTATTTGTACCTCTCTGCAGAGAGCGCTAGCCCTTGTTTTGGGAATATTTCTTGTCATGTATTTAATACTTGTACATTTCTTGTCTGAGTATTTCCTACTCAGAGGGGTCATCTTTTTTACCCAAGAATGTGCTATCTAGTCACAGGAACTTCCTGAATGTAGTGGTAGCCAAGAAGTAGACTAATCGAGTGTAGATTCCAGTGAATCTTAAATGGTACAGGGGCCAGTGATTTGCAGTACTTCTTCCTGGTCTGGTGTTTTTTCATTGGTTGGTGTTTGTCTTGGATGTGATAGCAACATTTTGGTAGGCAGTAACATCTGAATCTCTTCATGTTGGTAGACTGCCCTCACTGCCACCTTCTTTCTTCCTGGGTTCTCTTCCCGTGCTGTCTTTTCATTTCTGTGGAGAATCCCCTACTTACCCTTTCCTTTCTTAGATTGGTGGAGGATAGAGAGAAGCAGGCAGAACTTGGTGTGTCTCAAATAAAAATCAAATCATGTTTGCAGAATGTTACTTGGTTGTAGAGGCCACATTCTCAAAATTTCCTTGGACATGTATTTTCTCCTAGACATATATCTTCTACTAGAGAAGTACTTGGCTGCCTGTTCAGGCAGATCTCCACTGCATGCTTACTAAAGTATCTTGCTAAGCCAGATAGTTAAGAGGTACTTTGACAGCTTCCCTGACTCTGGCTGATCTTTTCCCCTTTACAGGGAGATTTGGGGCTAAGAGGCCCAACGTAGTGAGTCCAACAACATGGAGACAGAATCCACTGGCTAGATATTTGTACAAAGTAGAATTGTACCTGCTGGGTTTATAGAAATTCCTTGTTATGACTGTGAAGATGACAGAAAGGTTTTCTCTTTTACAGAACAGCCCCAGCAATGTGGAGAGGCCTGGGGCTGGCCCTGGCTCTTTGTCTCCTCCCCACGGGAGGAACAGAGAGCCAGGGGCAGAGCTCCTTTTGTAAGCAACCTCCAGCCTGGAGCATAAAGGATCAAGACCCCATGCTGAACTCCTATGGTTCAGTGACGGTGGTTGCTCTTCTTCAAGCCAGCTGATACCTGTGCATATTGCAGGCATCTAGGTAAGGTAGTCTTTCTGTGGTCTAGCATTTCTTAAGGGGATAGCTATTAAATACATACATACATAAAATAAAATAAAAATAGAGAAGATATTTTTATTAAATTGCATTTTTGAAAAACTATACAAGTTTGCCTAGAATATGTTAGAGGAAAGAAGACTAGGAGGGTGTTTACAGTTGTTTTCCTGGGGCTATGGAAGCTTCTTCTTCTTTTTGTGTACCTGTATTTTATAGTACCCTACTAAATATGTACTACTTGTGTAATGAAAATGTTCTAAATTGTACTGTTGGAAATGGATTAGTTGTTTCAATATAGGAAGCAGAGACGAGAGCTTTGCTAGAGTAGAATGAACACTAGACTTGCCACCAAAGGTCTTGAGTCATTTAACAAATTTATAAATATATATTTGTTGGGTTATTTGCCAAATATTTATTGGGTACAATTCTCTGTAACTGCGAGATGGCTTAAAAATATACCCTTCACAGGATTAATTTGCGGACTAAATGAGCTGATGTTTGTGCAAGCGCTTAGCATATTGTTTTAACTGAGCATAAGTGCTCAATAAATAATTAGAAAAACAAAAGTTTTAGTCTTCTAAAACAATGCAAAAAAGAGGTATGAGTTAAGTAAAAAATAACAAGAGTTTCATTTAGGAAAATAGAGTGAGGAAAAAGGGAGAAGTCACTAAAATAAAATTAAATGAAATTATTCCTTTTTTTGTATTTTTTCCAAATATTTTAGATTGGAAGACCTGCGAGTAAAACTGGAGAAAGAAGGATATTCGAACATCTCTTATGTTGTTGTTAATCATCAAGGAATCTCTTCTCGATTAAGCTATGTGCATCTTAAAAATAAGGTTTCAGAACATATTCCTGTTTACCAACAAGAAGAAAACCAAACAGATGTCTGGACTCTCTTAAATGGAAATAAAGATGACTTCCTCATATATGACAGGTGTGTACACACATGTATACATATATGCATACACACCCACCCCCCCCAATTAAAAGATACCTGCTTTGTATTTAATTTAATAAGTAATTTAAAATAACACATCTGCTTTTATTACCAAATACTCAGTTTCAAAGTGAGCCCGTTCAAATGTTTGGTTTTAGTATTTTTGAAATGACTTCTTTTCACACAAGGGAATTCACCACTCCAGTAGGGAAATAAAGAAAATTGACTATACTTTTTTCCCCTGTAAATTAGCATTCTGATTAAATTAAAAAAAGAATCAATTTGTACCTCACATACAATTCTAACTTAAAAATTTTGCAGATGAATAACCATACTTTGCAGGCCACTTGCTTATCTCTAATCTAATTACTAAATTTTAAGTTTACATGCCTGCATTTCTGAACTATAAAATATGTTAATTATTTAGGTATAATCGGCATGAATCTGCTTTTCATTCCATGAATGAGTAAAACGTTTGTATTTTCAAGGAACCTCAACGCATACATTATTTGATATCACTGGGACTTCCTTGGTGGTGCAGTGGTTAAGAATCTGCCTGCCAGTGCAGGGGACATGGGTTCGAGCCCTGGTCCGGGAAGATCCCACGTGCCGCGGAGCAACTAAGCCCGTGTGCCACAACTACTGAGCCTGCGCTCTAGAGCCCACGACCCACAACTACTGAGCCTGCGTGCCTAGAGCCTGTGCTCTGCAACAAGAGAAGCCACCGCAATGAGAAGCCTGAGCACCACAAGGAAGAGTAGCCCCCACTGGTCGCAACTAGAGAAAGCCCGCGCTCAGCAACAAAGACCCAATGCAGCCAAAAAATACATAAATAAATAAATAAATTTGACATCACCAACATTTCTAGTTGGTGCTGGTTTTTTTTTTGGCTCTTCAGGAATGGTAAGCCAGACTCTGCCAAGGCCTAAGACCTACTTGGTCTTACTCTAAATATTTTTAATATTACATGTCATTCTTTTAGGATTGCAAACTTCTTATTCTGTTGCAAAGTATAACCCTTTGATAGTCATATAAAATTGTATATACAGGGTAAAATAGGGGTAAGAAGAACATTTCAACTCCACTATTTCTGAAAATGCCAGGCGTTGTATTTCCATTTCTTTCACTGTACTGAAATTTTTGTTGCATCAGATATTTTTTTAAATCAGTGGGCTACTGGCCAAGACGTGAGGATCTTTTTGTTATGCTGTGGTTTCTTATTGTGTGGAATTTGTGCTGCTTTAGCAGTTATGAAAGGATCGTGTGATTTGCAGAGCCCAATTTATGATGTCAGTGGTTTGAGCATTGATAGAATTTACAAGTCAATTACAAAATTGTATTTGACCAAGTCACAGTAACTAGATTGCATAGTTTTGACATTATTTGTTGTGACATATCTATTTCACATTTCAAAATCAGACTCACTATAGTCTTGTCATGACCTGACCTGGTATACAGTGCCAGGGAGGTTGTTTGGACCCCATTCAAGGAAATTTACTGAAGTTATGAAAGGGTCTTAGTTATAAGACCATTGAACCTACAGTACCTATCCCAGATGGTGCATGAGTATGATCATGATACAGAAAATATTGTAATGACTTTGTTATTTTTTTCAGATGTGGCCGCCTTGTATATCATCTTGGTTTGCCTTATTCCTTCCTAACTTTCTCATATGTAGAAGACTCCATTAAGTCTGTTTACTGTGAAAGTAAATGTGGAACCTGCTCTCTCAAGGTATTTTTCTCAATTATTTTTACGTGGAGAAAAGAGGAAATCTTTTAAGAACTATTTAAGTAAGTTAGTGTTTCATGACTAATTAGCTAGTCAATGTTTCTGTTGGTGTACTAAAAATAAACTACAACAGTAATTTTTATTAATATAACTACATATGCTTCCTTTTATGTAACATATACTTTAAAACGTCTTTTCAAGATCCATATTGCTGCTTTTATCTAGAAGAAGTTTAGAAAACAAAAAAATCAACGTAGATTACGTATTTCAATTACCACCGAATGCTATTGCATGAATATAAGTACTTAAAGAATTCAGCCAACATAAAATACATTATTGCAATATTCTGAATGTGCTCATATAAGAGCATAGTGATAGCAAAGATTATGCATGGCATTACCTGAAGTGGAATTGGGGCCCAGATAACTACTTAATTTACCAAGAATGTAAAACTGTCAGCTTTAAAAAAAAAAAAAAAAAAAAAAACTGTCAGCTTTTCTGTGAAGCCCTTACACAGTGCACTTGGAATTACTGCATTTATTTCACAATGGAATAACTTTTTTACTCATTACTGATATTTCTCTCTTAACAACCATGAGAATATTTATTCCTTGTCATGAGAGACACTATATTTACAAGTGGTTTATAAAAAAGATACTCAAGGAATTGATTTTAACTTGTATTAACTAAACTTCTTTTCCTCTCAAACTGAGAAGGAAAATAATTCCAAACAGTGTTTCCTTGACAGAGCAAGTGGGCAAAATTCGAACTCAGGTTTAAAAATAATCTTGAATTTTTATTTCTAAAATAAAGGAAGCTCTGCTTCCTTTATATTTTTCCCAACTCTAAAGAAAGCCATTCAGATTTTAATGAATCACTTAAGTTGTTAAGAAGCTCAACAGTTTAATTACTCTAGTTATGTCATTTTTCACATTTTAATCTTCATAATAATACCGTGAGGGTTATTTTACTGCTTTTACAGATGAGGAGACTGAAGTAATGCAAATAAAGTATTAACTCAATGTCTAACTTATACTAAGTGCTTAATGAATGTTAGCAATATTGATTCCTCATTTTTGGGGACTTTTTTTTCAGCATTCTGCATTTTCACAAATGCCTAATAGTTGTAAATATACCTAGGTATATTGAAACAAAGGTAGAAACAATTCTCATAACATGTGTAAAGTTTACAAACATCTGTAAATAGAAATAATATATCGTATTATCTGATATGTCAAATCAAATTGGAGTTTTTCTATTTCATTGCATCCTAGATGCCACCAATTATATGACACATTATTTATGTGTTATTAAAAACTGCTGTCAGTTAGAGTAGGATACAATACTATAAAACTATCACTAGTAGGATGCATTCTAATTTTAAAGATATTAAAATGTGAAAAAAATACATTGTAGAATCAATGAAATATAATAATTGGTTTTTTGGAACCAATACGTATATCAAATTGTTTGTTTTTAATAAAACACTATTAAGTTCTCAAAAGTAATTCAGAAACAACCAAAAAATGTACCATTTATTAGTTGTAAGCTAAAATCCAGTGGAATTTATAACTTTTCAAAACCTTCAAAATACCAAATCATATCACTTAGTGAGTGTTTGAATTTCTTATATGTTACCTTTAAAAATCATTTTTTCACGCATTCCTGCTAAATCTATAAATTTGCTGGTAAGTGATTTATAAATTTATTCCAGACACTGGAATATGAAGACTTCTGTAAAAATGTATCTTTGGCTACTGTGGAAAAAACAACCGAGGCTCCACAGCCCCATCACCATCACCATCACCATCACCATCACCATCTTGAGAACGGTCATCTTTCAGAGTATCCAAAACCAGAAGCACCAGATAACCCTGAGCATCCCCCTCCTTCAGGTCTTCATCGCCACCATAGGCACAGGGGTCACCAAAGACAGGGTCACTCAGAGAACTGAGATGCATTACAACTTTCTTTTCCACAAAAGAAGCTCTGACGAAGTGGATGCATAAATCAGTTACTCTGAAAATTTCCCAAAGATTCAGAATCAGCTCTGAGTAGCTGATGATGACACTGCCGACATCTGATATTTGAAAAAACAGGGTCTGCAGTCACCTGACAGTGTAAAGACAACCTCCCCTCTTTATGTAGCTGACAGGGCCTTCTGGCGGAGGAGCACGTCACTGAATCTTGACAGTGACGTTTGCCTCCAGCTGCCTGCCACGCAAGTCAGCAGCTCAAGCCTACAGAAGCCAGCACCAAATGAAGCTGAGAGAAGAAGGCAGAAATGTGAAAATGACCTTCAGATTAAACATTTACAATCGGATGTACTGCCTAAGTCAGTCTAGACAATTATATCTCCAGCATTTTTATAAGCTACCTAATTAATAGTGATCCAAAAATAGGAATTGGATTTGTGTACACATGGAGAAATTGGCTTCCACATTTTAAAATTTAAGTCAAAAAATGTTTACCCCCCAACCATATTTTTATTACAGGGCAGCTGAAAGGTGGTTGCAGCATTTGGTTCATATGTTTTTCTTTTTCTTTCTCCAGCATTCTACTTGCATTCATGAGAACAGAAACATAAACTATGACCTAGGGGTTTCTGTTGGATAGTTGGCAACTTAGAATGGAGGAAGAACAACAAAGACATGTTTTCCATTTTTTTCTTTACTTATTTCTCAAACAATATTATCTTTGTCTTTTTAATCTTACGTTTTTAACAAATTAAACCTTTAAAGAAAGAAGTGATTTCTGTCTTTTCAGATCCAGAAGTACTCATACATGAATATTTTGCTATGATTACATTTTAGATATCCATTTATACTTTTTTTACATCCAAGACTCATATCTTGATTTTTACTATCACATATGAATGAAGTCTTTATATCTTGCTTTCTTTGTCTAGCATTGTATCGTACTCTTTAAAATTTAAGATTGCCAGTCTTGAAAGATAGATGGGAAATGATAAAAGAATGTTGTCCATCTCTTGATTGCTTAGAAAGTATTTCCATAGTCAATGATGGTTCAATAGGTAAACTAAGTCCTATAAACCTGAACTTTTTTATGGCTGATACTATTGAGCAAGAATGCAGAACACGATTGGCAAAAGTGTGCATTTGTTTAAATAAACTCAATGAAGTTTAAAGCTGTCTTTTTGTTTTCATTGTAATTACTTAGTACGTTATATTGACAATAGAAGTGAATTTTCAATTGCTTTTAAAGAAATTAAATAGCAACTAATGAATTTACTTCCATACTCAAAACCGTCTACGCTTAAAGTAAGAATCTTTGCCAGCAAGTTTAAATTGAGAATCTTTGCTAACAGAGAGGCGTTGCTCTAAATCGTGAATGGTATTACGAAGAACTGCAATCTCCTTGTTTTTTTCTTCTTGAAGATGCTGAAGCTTCTAAAGAGAGCAGAAAAATTTTGTTATTGCAGTTCATAAATAATAAGATTAAGTACAAGGAACAACAGAACAACAGCAAAAACTATGCTTCTGGTTTAAGTAGAAGTAGGTATTAAAAAAGATACCATATTTTGAAAGGTCTATAATTTTGCTTTTGTGGGATTTAATGGGGTAAAACTGGTACAAGGATACAAAAACACACATTAGCACCATTTGTTTTAGTTTGTTCCATTCTCCCTATATAGCTTGAAATTATAAACCATAAATAAAGGAGTTGAACAAGAAGTAATCTGTATCTGAGTACCTAAATAACTTCAGAATAGTAAATCAGCCTTAGTTCAAAGTACATTATGGAATTCCTTAGATGGTCCAAAGAGTCAGAGGACTTCTCTAATGTTTTAATTTACTACTAAGATTTACTAGTTTAAATTGAAAGAGACTTATAAAGATTATTAAAAATCTAATATCTTTATGATATATTTTAAGGAAAACTGTTAAGTATGTTGTTAGTAAATATAACCTTTATGAAAACACACTAAGAGAATTAATTTTTTTAAGCAACAGCTGTGCAAGAAAAACTCACATACCCTTCTGTAGATACTGTGTGGCAAAACAGTAGAATCTGGATATGATTTTGATTTAGTTTGAACTCTTGCTAGTTTGGCATCAAACTGAATCAAGTTTAAAAAGAAAGTTGAGAACATTCTAGTTAAACAATTAGAAACAAATGTTTCTGTAAATATAAGTATAATCCATTGTATCCTTAGACATATAATCTGTAATTCAAGTGTATTCACTGTATAACAGAAGATAGAAAAGTCTTTAAGAGAGAATAAGGAATACCCAAACAAGATTAACCCTGGCTGCATTTTAAAATTACCTGGGGAGATTTTTTAAAGAACCAAATACCTGGACACTACCTTAGAAATTCTGGGGTGGGGTCAGCATCATTTTTTTCTCAAGACATCTGTTGATTCTATCATGGAGGATTAAGAATCTAGTTAATTAGGGTTGAGAATCTAGTTAACTTAAAGATACATAAAAATATTTTCATGTTACTATGAGTGTACTTTGTAAAGAATATGTAGTATAATCAACAGTCATGGGAGAAAAACATATACCCTTCTGCAGAAACTTTGAGGCTAAATAGTAGAATTTGGATATGATTTTATTGATTTAGTTTGAACTCTTGCTGGTTTGGCATTAAAGTGAATTGGGTTAAAAAAATTCTCATGGGCCATTGTTACAGTCATATTTTTTGCAAAATCTTCCATTATAATTTTTCCTTCAGGTTGAATTTAATGTAGCCTCACTGTGAACTAAGAATAAACTCTGTGAGATTGTGTTCTGGTTTGGGGAGAGAAATGGATTATAGTTATAATGAAGGTAAATAGCAAAGAGTTCTGTATATCAAACAACAAACTTGGGCTAGACCAGTGACAGGGCCAGGATGGCAAACAAAATGCACATTCCCAATCAGTGGATTAGAAGTTGATGGCCAATCTTGAAACACAGTCTATTTTATATCAGATGGCCATCCATCCCTCACTGTGGTTTGTGGGTACACTTGACCAGAAGGCAGGAACAGCATCAAAGAGCCTCGAAAGTCAACATCAGTCCCCTTTTGCTCAATAATTGTAGAATCTTCAACACTGTATCTCACCACGCACCTCAGGATACCAAACTTTAAAGAACATGAAAACTAGGTTATCTTAACTAAGTAGGTGAATTCTAACAACGTAAGGTAAAGTGGGAGTCAAGCTGAGGGAAGAATGATGGAAAGGGAGATTAGAAGGATCTAGACAAAAATGTAAAGGGCAAATATATTGTCAAAATATCAATGTCTTTGAGATTCTGACATCTAATTAAACAACCAACTGAGAAGGCTTTTGACCCAAGAACCGGAACCTCAGCCTTTGAGATGCCCTATTTAAAGTCCCTTTAAAAAAATCTGGTTTGTCTGCCTCTATACTTCTACATATTTATTGGGAACAAATCAGTCTCTTTTTATTTTAAATAAAGAAAAAGAAATTTCCAGTTAGTTCACCAGGGTTCCACAATTTCTGCTGAGGAGAGAGTAATGTTTAGGATTAGAAACACTCTCCCCACAGCTGGAATGGTAGTCCTAGAAAGGCTGCATAGACTCAGCTGTAAAATGCAGGTAATATGAGTTATCTGTCTCTGCTGTCAGAGGAAAATACCCTCTCTGGAAACCGGGACCTTTTGAATGACTGAAGAGTCCCACCCTGAGGCCAAGTGCTGAAAGGCAGTGTAGCTAACAGTTGTCTGTACCAGGTTGAAGCATTGCATGTGATGGATGAAGAATGAGCATGTGTGAAGCCCTCTCACAGGGTTGTTTCTAATCCTGAAATTTATCTCACTCTGATGACAAATAACCAAAGTATGGCCTAGACTAAGGGATGCATCCTCAAATCTAGCAGAGCCTTAAACTTACCTCTAGCTGTAGTTTGATTATTTCACTTTGTTTTTCCTTTTCTTGAGTTCTTAACTTTGCATTTAACTCTGAGATTTCCACCTCCTTTTTCTCTATCAGTTCTTTATTCTTTTCTTCACTTAATTCAACTGCATAAAAACATAAATTCATCTTAACATTTCAAAAATCTTAAAAGATTTTTTTTGAATTTTAAACAATCTACAAGAAAGTGGAATTTATTAATAAAAACATGTATTTTAGAAACTGTTTACATGCAGGGTAGCTTTTATATATTTTTCACAAGCCCCTGAAAAATGCTTGCGATGCAAAGGTTGCCCATTGAATGCTTTTGAATGAATAATTTGTACTCTTAAATATCTAGAGAATAATATTCTCTAAATGCCTAGAGAATAAATAGGAGATTTAATGGTTAAAGAGGGACACATCCTGGGTTCCTAGTTATAGAAGGCCTCAAATTACAGGATGACTAGAACTACATCAGCTTTTTCTGGCTCCCTCACCATTTCCCTTCATAAGCATTTTGTCCAATAAATTTCTTTGACTGTCTACTCCGATCTTGTTGGCTCCTTGGAGGACCTGAGCTAGCACAAGAAAACAGGTATGATGGGGCACTTACTGCTTTGTAAGAAACGAGGAAGCCATCATTAGTGGTATATGGAGTACTGGTAGTTCCTAGTACACAACGGGGGTCTGATTGCTGAAGATTTTACCAGAAGTAATCTGGGGGAAATGTCCTGGTGGAGGTGAATGCCTTGCAGGTGTAATAGTTCAGGCATTTGAAAGATAGAGGGAAACAATGCCCACAAAGACAGTAGAGTTGGAGAGTTACTGCTAAATTAAATTGACATCCTACTGAGGGATAATGAGAAACAGCTGTTAACAAGAATTTAACGATTTAAAGAATAGGTGTGGCTAATTATTAGAGAAATGCAAATCATAACTACAATGAGCTATCACCTCACACTGGTTAGAATGAGCATCATCAGAAAATCTACAAACAATAAATGCTGGAGAGGGTGTGGAGAAAAGTGAACCCTCTTGCACTGTTGGTGGGAATGTAAATTGATACAGCCACTATGGAGAACAGTATAGAGGGTCCTAAAACACTAAAATAGAACTACCATATGACCCAGCAATCCCACTACTGGGCATATACCCAGAGAAAACCATAATTCAAAAAGACACATGCACCCCAGTGTTCATTGCAGCACTATTTACAATAGCCAGGTCATGGAAGCAACCTAAATGCCCACTGACAGACAAATGGATAGAGAAGATGTGGTACATATATACAATGGTATATTACTCAGTCATAAAAAGGAATGAAATTGGGGCATTTGCAGAGACGTGGATGGACCTAGAGACTGTCTAGAGTAAAGAGTAAAGTAAGTCAGAAAGAGAAAAACAGGGCTTCCCTGGTGGCACAGTGGTTGAGAGTCTGCCTGCCGATGCAGGGGACACGGGTTCGTGCCCCGGTCCGGGAAGATCCCACATGCCACAGAGCAGCTGGGCCCGTGAGCCATGGCCGCTGAGCCTGCACGTCCAGAGCCTGTGCTCCACAACGGGAGAGGCCACAACAGTGAGAGGCCCGTGTACCGCAAAAAAAAAAAAGAAAAAAAGAAAGAGAAAAACAAATATCGTATATTAATGCATATATGTGGAATCTAGAAAAATGGTACAGATGAATGGGTTTGCAAGGCAGAAATAGAGACACATGTAAAGAACAAACGTATGGACACCAAGGCGGGGGGATGGTGGTGGTGGGATGAATTGGGAGATTGGGATTGACATATATACACTAATATGTATAAAATAGGTAACTAATAAGAACCTGCTGTATAAAAAAAATAAAACTCAAAAAAAAAAAGAGAAAAGGAAAACAAAACAAAACAAAAAGAATAGGTGTGAGAGCCAGAGGGACTCTTTGGTAGCTTACAAACAGACTCTCACCAACTCTAGTGGAAGAGCAGGTAGAGCTGAGCAACAGAAAATCTAATCATTAAAGTTGCAGAACTCCAGAGATGTTGAAATGTTCAGCCAAAACAGGTCTGCTATGCTAAATCAGGGTCCTAGTTGGGAACACCTAAGATCCTGAAAAATAGGACAGGAACATCTGGATAAACACCTGTGAGGATGCTGGCTGTGACAACTCCCCTAAATGCTCGGAAATTGCAGACCTACTTTTTCCTGTTAAGAACTAGCACTAACCTAGCTGATGAAAGATGCTGCAGAGGCTCCTCTCAGAAGATGCCCTTCCCTCCTCTTTTGGCTGCTAGGCCAATAACTAGGGTTAAAGTGCAGTATAACCTGGTTGGGGGAGTGCTGGGGCTGATAAGGGGGGAAAGTGATTATACCCCAGAGAGCCGCAAGAATTAGCTAGGTTGTATTGGAAAGAGCCATGTGAATACCCTTGAGAACAGACTTTGAGGGTGCTGGATAGAAGAAGACTGAAAGTAAGACTAGGTAAGCAAGAATTCATTGACTTGAAGATATATACTCTTTAGGGACAGGGGACATAATACCCTAGCAAGGACCTAGGATATGGGACAAACTCTGTTAGAGTAGCCTTAGACCTCTAGAGAAAGCCCTGGCCAAAGCTGAGTGAAGTGGGTATACCTGAGATGCCCTGGCAGATAGTAGAGAAAGGCATAAGGAGGCTCTCGAAAGTTGGCATGCTTGAGTGGATATGTTATGTGAGGCAAGATAACTCAGCAAAAGATCATGTTCCTTAGGAGGGCCCAGAAGACACACTATTAACCAAGACCACAAGGAATGTGCTGGTGAGAGAAAAATCAGCACCACCAAGAAGTTCAATGGTTGCTCTCATCTGCAAGCTTGGGCTGACAGAAGAGGTGGGTATAAAGTTGGGCTCATTAATATCTATGCGGATGGTGTCCCCCCTCCCCCACCAAGCTGTAGAAGCCAGATGATGGTGCTTAACTGCCAAAACCCAGGAGGCCACAATTATCATAATGAGCAGGAAGGTCAGAGAGCGGCCAAAGGGGCGTGATTTTCGACAGTTGTAGAGTTAGTTAATAGATGAGCAACCAAGCTGCTTAACACCTAGTACAAAAGAATCCAAATGGAGGAACAGGAGGCTGAGGGTACATGCCCCAGTTAAAAATTATTATCCTTTGCTCGGTTCCCCAGTCTGAACCACGTTTTTGGTCTAGAACCCGCTGGCTGAAAAGACACGGTTAGGTCCCTAGGAGGAAGAACATTTCAACAATCCCTCTTGTAGGTTTCTCCTGAGGAAGAAACATCCACAAGAACCATGGAGAACCTGCTACCTGAACTCCTATGGAGAAGTAGGTATGTGTAGTATAAGGAGGGGACAGTTGTGGCCATGAAAATGCATCTTTCAGATCTCCAGCTTCAGGGAACATAATTGGCTCATTGTCCTCATGACCATGTTTATGCTGAGCTCATGATTCCCAAGAGCTGCTCCTAGCCAGTGACTGAACTTGGCAGGGACACTAAGGCAGACTTGTTCCTGAGAGTTGCTGAACTTGGTTGATGGGCAAATTTGGCCCAACTTTGCTGAAACTTTCTTATAAGTGTGTCACAGTCTAAGACTTCTGCCCAACACACCTTCCTTTCTTCTCTTCTTCACAGAGGTTAGACCTGTATCATAAACCCACGGCTAACCCCGTCTCCCCCAGTTCCCTCCCTATCTACCCTCACAAATGTCTGCCTTAACAAACCTCTTGAATGTCTAATTCTGTCTAGGCATCTGCTTCTCAGAGAACCCAAAGAAACTGCAAAACTCTTTTCTAAAATGACTATAATTTTGTAGTCCCACTAGTAATGTATGAGGGCTCCAATAGCTCCACATCCTCACCAACACTTGGTATTGATAGTTTTATAGAAGATTTTAGCAGTTCTAAGAGGTGCAATGTGGTATCTCATTGTGGTTTTAATTTGCATTTCCCTACTAACCAATTATGTTGAGTGTGTTTTCATGTGCTTACTTTTCATCCGTATTTCTCTGGGGAAGTGTCCAAATATTTTGCCCATTTCCTTACTGGGTTGTTTCACTTCTTATTCAGTTGTAAGAGTTCTTCATAGATTTTGGACATAATCAGCTATGCATTTGTAAGTATTATCTCCCTGTCTGTGGCCTGTCTTTTCATTTTCTTAACAGTGTTGAAGGACAGAAGTTAATAGTTTTGAAGAAGTTCAATTTAGAACTTTTTTTCTTTATTTTTTGTACTTTTTGTTTCTTTCTAAGAAATTGTGGCTAACTCAGGGTCACAAAGATTATCTTCTATGCTTTCTTCTACTTGTCTTATAGATGTAGGTTTACATTCAGACTTACCATACATTCCAAGTTAATTTTTGCATACGGTGTGCATCTAGGCTCATTAAGAAAGTTTTTAATACCTTTATGAAACCAGTTAACTCTCAACATAATTTCATGAGACTTTGCTGAAGGAAGAATATTTCATTAGTGAAATTATATTCAATATGCTGAGTATATAAATATCAAAGTTAACTATACATTTTATATTAATTTTACAATGATATTAACTATTTCACATTAAATAATGTTAAGTGCAAACTCCATGAGTCCAATTTCTAAGTGTTATAATTTATATCACATAAATATATATAAAGGAACAAAAACTAAATTCAAATGTGTCAAGGCAATGTTTATTCAGAATACTGGCAATTACTGAAAAAAGTTTATATATCTGTGTAAATTGTTTTATGGTATCTTAGAATTCAGTAAATTTTAAAACTTACCTTTTTTCTGCATATCTTGATAAAGTTTTGTTATTTCTGTCTTATGTCCCTCCTCTTTGATTTTCATTTCACTCATAAGTTTGGCAATACTATTCTTATATTCCTAAAGATTAAAATATACATTCATCCTTCAATTTGAGTATGTGTAGACAACTTTTGATTAATTAGAAAGATGAAATTTTCAGTTTATATTAATTTTTGGTATATAATCATATCTAGAGGGGAAAGATATTGTTCATTGTTTGAATGCTCAGCTTTGAGAAGGACCAATTTCTGGTCCAAGTAGATAGAGACCATCTAGAGACAATGATTTTTTTTTTTAAATTTATTTATTTATGGCTGTGTTGGGTCTTCGTTTCTGTGCGAGGGCTTTCTCTAGTTGTGGCAAGCGGGGGCCACTCTTCATCGCGGTGCGTGGGCCTCTCACTATTGCGGCCTCTCTTGTTGCGGTGCACAGGCTCCAGACATGCAGGCTCAGTAGTTGTGGCGCACGGGCTTAGTTGCTCCGCGGCATGTGGGATCTTCCCAGATCAGGGCTCGAACCCGTGTGCCCTGCATCGGCAGGCAGACTCTCAACCACAGCGCCACCAGGGAAGCCCCCCCCCCCCTTTTTTTTTTTCGGTACGCGGGCCTCTCACTGTTGTGGCCTCTCCCGTTGCGGAGCACAGCCTCCGGACGCGCAGGCTCAGCGGCCATGGCTCACGGGCCCAGCCTCTCCGCGGCATGTGGGATCTTCCCAGACTGGGGCACGAACTCGTGTCCCCTGCATCGGCAGGCGGACTCTCAACCACTGTGCCACCAGGGAAGCCCTAGAGACAATGATTTTTTATCTTTGCCTCTGAATTCTCATCACTATGTTCAGAGCATATCATAGATGCTCAAAATATTTTGTTTAATTGTATGAATAAATGCCATGACAGCATTAAAATATGTCAAAAAAGCGCCAAAGCTATATTTTAAAGCCAACTTTAGGCACTGTTTGATGGTCTGTGCGCTTACCCTAATGTAGGATGAATCCCTTTGAATGTGGGCTGAATTTCTGTTTCTGAAAATTGTATAAACATTCCTAATTCCCAGAAGGAGGTTAAGCATTACCTATGGTAAGGGTTACTTTTATGGGGAGGCTAAAGAAGGATGAATTTGGGGTTTGAGAAGTGCTCAACAGCCTCCTGAGGTTAGTTTCTTAGGTTGCTGAAGCATAGAAGTTATTTATTATGCTAATACGGAGAGTGGCATTGAGAGAGGTGTTGAGAGAGAAATCCTCCAAAGATAAAATTTACAATTTTTCCAGAGGTATGTTTCTACATAGAGAAACCACTTACAGGCAGGAGAAAAGGAAAGCAGGAAGAATAAAAGTGAGGTGGGATAGTAAGAAAGAGACAACGATCAAGGCAAGAGGCCCAGAAAAATTTCTAAACACCATAAAAGCAGGGACTTTGTTTTTACTCACTGTTGTATTCCTAACTCCTAGTGTATATCCCTTGATATATATTTTTTGAATGAATGAGAGGGCAAATAAGAATTAAGTCAGAGGTTCTTAGCCTAGACCCAGTGAATAGCTCCTCTAGATTATCAAAAATTCAAGGGGATATAGTCAGGAGTCCTACTTGGGCTATGTTTTTTTGCCAGGCAACTTGGAGGAATGGCTGAACATATCCAACCATTGCCTTTGATTAAAGCTGGGCAGATGACTAAAGGGGTGACTCTCATAAACTGCTATTTTTCCTATGTTTGTATCTAGATTTCTACATGGGCAACTATAGAGTGCCTTTCATAAACTTCTCCTGACTCAGATGGTTGCATTAAGCAGTTGCTGCCCTGGGAAACCACAAGAGACAAATCTATGTATCTTTTCCCCATTGACTTTGCCACCTGAAATGTTCCCATTAATTTGGTAAGACCCAGGATTTTCACTGCAGCCTTGAGGCATAAGCCTATCCTAAATGTCTGGGCTGGGGCCAGGCTGTATCTAATTAGGTTCTTCTCCCCTAGTTTAGCCTGTGCCAGCCCCAAGGAGTCCAATCCTTTCTTCTTTTTAAGAGGACAAAGTTCCAACAAGTTATTCTTAGTTGCCTTCTTTTCATTTGCTTTCTGGGAACTTTAAATTCCAAGGGACAGCTTCTGGTTATATTTTTGTTCTTATAAAACTTAATAATTCTTAACATATTCCATAAATATGGCCGTTAAGTAACTCCTAAGTTTGTTTCTAGGGAGTGGTTCTCCATATGTTTTGGATGTGCCTGGAGGTTTTGTACTAGAGAATTTTCATTGGATTGAGGTGATCTTTAGTTTGCTTTGGACAGCGATTAATAAGTTCAGAATCTTGGATCATGGCATTTTTCTCTGTAATTCCCATCCCTCTGAAAATTCATAGTATTCTAGATAAAGCAGTATTCTATGATGACATTTTAGAAGAGAAAAGAGGCAAAAATTTTCCTCCTTTCACTCTGTCCCAGTTACACCCTGACTTCACATTTATTGTTGAACTCTAGAGGCAAGATATGAAAATGATGGAAAAATAAAGGAAACAGAGGAAAGGAAAAATAAAGGATGGGATATAATCCAGAGATATTTAAATTATTTCAAAATTGGTGATGAGAAGCTAAATTTTCCAAGAGCACAGTCGGATGCCATTCATTACTCCTGAGTATTACCCAGAAGCCCTGGAAGGGTTACAGAATTAGCCTGTATTTCTTCAAAGGCTCCCCAAGTGAAGAACCAGATTGAAATAGAGATGATCCTTCAAGTTGAAGTTCTAAGCTGGATACAGATCCAAGTTGAGTTTTGGAAATCTTAGGTCTGCCAGAGTTTGACATGTTGGCTCTTAGAAGATGAGAAAAAATTAGCATAATAAACTTCCCACAGGGCAGAGGGGTGGGAGCTTACATTTACTGAGGACCTTTTATGTTCTAGGTACTGTGTTTTATGTTCTATAATTGCCATCATGGCACTGCTCTTATAGGAGAGAAGAAAACATAGCAGAGGGTATGTTGGCCCTTGGGAGAAAATTAATTGGTGATCCACATAAAATGCTGTCTTCATTTAGACGGTACAATAAAATTGCAATAAATTACTCAAATCATAAATATTGAACACATTCACTTTATTATAAAAATGTTTTAAAGTGCTAATTGAGTATATTCTATAGTAAAAAGTCTGGCACTCCCATATATATTTACTCTAAAAATTTTGGCTGTCTTTTTTTTTTTTTGGCGGTACGCGGGCCTCTCACTGTTGAGGCCTCTCCCGTTGCGAAGCACAGGCTCCGGACGCGCAGGCTCAGCGGCCACAGCCCATGGGCCCAGCTGCTCCACGGCATGTGGGATCTTCCCAGACCGGGGCAAGAACCCGAGTCCCCTGCATCGGCAGGCAGACTCTCAACCACTGCGCCACCAGGGAAGCCCTTGGCTGTCTTTATTAATGAAAAAAACTACTTTATTTTTTCTAATTTGGAAAGACAATGCTCCACAGGGATCTGATTGAATATGAAGACACACAAACTCACCTGTTCATGAGTTTTTAACTTTTCTTTCATAAGATCAGCATTTCTTTTTAGTTGTTCATTTTCACCTGTGTAAAAAACATCAGTGAATATCCTAATATATAGAACTTTTAAATTAATATGGGAATATGTTTAACATTTCAAGTTTCCATTCATGTATGTATTCAACACATGCATACAGCATCAACTACACACCAGGCTCTGTGCATGACATTGGGAATGTTGAAACAAAAAAATTATTTCTCCTCAAAGAACTTACAGCCTAGTGGTGAGACAGATGTGTAAACAGTTATGATATGCTATGATAATTGCTCTGTAATGGCAGTGTGTCTGAAATATGGCGGGGAGCTGTGGAAGAAAAGCTAAGGTCAGCTTGAAGTCAGGAAAGGATTTGTAGAAGAGGAACCACTTGAGCCGAGACTTAAATGATAAGTTGGAGGAATGTGTTCCAGATACAGAAAACTGCACAGAAGACTTTGGGCTTGAGTGAATATAGCACATTTGGGAAAATTACAATTCAAATACAGTATTGTTGGAATGTAAATTTTAAGGAGAATGTGTTAAATAGGTTGGAGATGTAGCCTAATAGGAGGTAGACATATTCTATATGAATAACTTCGAATTTTATTTTATAGGTTACAGAATCATGAAAGAATTTTGAACAGTGAAGTGAAATGATTAGTTACATGTTAAAAAGATTATCCGGCAGTGCAGAGGATGAATGGGGGTGGGGGTTGACCCCAGAGGAATGGATATCAGTAACAAGTGATCAAGTAAGAAATAACAGGAGCCTAAATTAGGTCACTGGCAGTAGGAGACAAAAGGAAAATAAAGATAACTATTTAGATGATAGAATTAACAGGAGACTTAGTGACCGATTGGATAGCAGAGGCAAAAGAGAAAAGGGAATGTTTGCCTTCTAGTTTTCTGATTTGAGTGGTTGAAAACTGTTCATTGGTTTGGGAAAAATTAAAAGAGGAAGATTTTTACGAGTGAAGTGATGAATCTAGATCTTTACCACACCAAATTTGAAATGCTTGAGGTATCCAGAAGAATATTTCTTGTAGGCTGAGAAACATTTAGAGGTGGCCAAAGGAAGACTATCCTATAAAGAAGACTAAGAAGAAGTGTCCAGAGACGCAGGTGAGGGTGTTACTAAGAAAAGAGAGTTTAAGGGGGTTATAATCAATGGCAATAAATGCAGTAAAAAGATAAAATGAAAGAACTTTGAATCTGAAAACTTTGGGAGATGTTCAATTGTTCTAAGTTGAAGACTAGGTGAAGGTAAGGAAATGGAGAGAGTGAGTGCAGACTATTCCCTTGAGATTGGATTGTAAAAGGAAAGAGTGAGGGTAATTGGAGGGAATAAACCCAAAGTCAAGAAAACTTTGTCTTGTTTGTTGAAAAGGTGGGAGAGATCTGAGTTGTTTAAGTGCTGAGAAGAATGGCCAATAGAAAGAGGGAAATGAAAGAGAGAAAAGAAGAGACAACTGAAGATGCAATATCCCAGAAGAGAGAGGTGAAGAGAGATGAAAGTTAAACCCATGCAGAGAAATAAACTTTGGATAAGAAGAAGGATTTTCTTTTTCCTAAGCTAATGAGGAAGGAAGGAAGGATATGCCTGTGTATGAATACATTGGAGGAAGTGCAGTGGGAAGCAGGGGTGGTAGATGACAGGAAATGAGGTAGTTTATACCTGACAGCTTTCAATTTTTTCTGTGATATAGAAAGTAAAGTAGGTTGAAAGAGAAAGAAACATTTGAAGTTGGGGGCTTAAAGGATGAAAATTTAAAAAGCCAAGATAAATTAAGGGTATAAGTGATACTGGGACTCAAAAATTAAAAGGAGTCTGCAGTGTATGATTTTTCACCAATAGCCTTCAGTAGTCTGCAGTGTATGATTTTTCACCAATAGCCTTCAGTAGCTGTAGCAATGTAAGTAATACAGTGTATGGTTGGATTGATCTGTATTTGAGGATTAGTATAGTTTGTATTGCAGAATGGGTGAGGGAAACAAAACTACTGTCAAAAGAGAAGATGAGTGATATCCTAAGCTAGAAAGAAAGGGAGGTTTTAGCTTTCAGCAACATTATTAAGAACCACAGTTGTATTTATATAATGCCTTTCCATGTAAAACTTAAATAAGAAAAAATGAAATTAATTAAAATGTAGTTTTGCATCTTTAATTTGTCCTACTGTTTCACACCTATCATAATTGACATTTTTTGTATATAACCAAAATGTTTCTCTTGATGAAGGATGATGGAGAAGGAGTGGTGCTTCACAGTTTTCTGTATTCACTCTTGTTAACCTCTAGGTGTTTTTAGGAAAATCAGATATACTTAGATCAGGAAAGAGCCAATCCTGGTATAGTGCGTGATGAGAGTTCAAAATAGAGTCAGGATCTCTACCTGAGCCAGATATTAAAGGTGTTCAGAGCTAAAATTAGGCCAGAAGTAGGATTGGAGCCAGGACTGGAACTGGGAATCAGTATGAGATAGAGGTCAGGACTTGAGTTCAGTGCCCAACTGGGATCAGTGACAGGACTGAATGAGACATTAGACCTGGATAACAATAATTCCAAGTTCTGTATTATCCACACTCTGTCATATTCACAAAGTAACTTGCTGGGATATTGATTGGGATCACTTTGAATCTATAGAACAAGTTGGAAAGAACTGACATCTCGACAATATTGAATCTTCCTTTCCATGAACATGGACTTTCTCTTCATTTAGTTCTCCTTTGACTTACTGTATCAAAGTTTTGTAGTTTTTCTTATATATATCTTATACATATTTTGTTAGATTTATACCTAAGTATTTCATTTTGGGAGGTGCTAATGTAAATAGTATCGTGTTTTATTTTTAATTTTTAATTTAAAACAATTTATTTATTTATTTTTGGCTGTGTTGGGTCTTCGTTGCTGTGTGTGGGCTTTCTCTAGTTGCGGCGAGCGGGGGCTGCTCTTCGTTGTGGTGTGCGGGCTTCTCATTGCGGTGGCTTCTCTTGTTGCAGAGCATGGACTCTAGGTGCGCAGGTTTCAGTAGTTGTGGCTCAGAGCCTCTAGAGCACAGGCTCAGTAGTTGCAGTGCATGGGCTTAGTTGCTCCGTGGTATGTGGGATCTTTCCAGACCAGGGCTCGAACCCATGTCCCCTGCACTGGCAGGCGGATTCTTAACCACTGCACCACCAGGGAAGCCCCAAATACTGTGTTTTAAATTTCAAATTCCACTTGTTCATTGCTAGTATATAGGAAAACAATTGACCTTTGTATATTAATCTTGTATAGCTCAACCTTGCTGTAATCACTTAGTTCTAGAAGGTTTTTTTTTGTTGAATATTTTAGATTTTCCATGTAGATAATGATGTTATTTTTATTTTTTTGCGGTACGTGGGCCTCTCACTACTGTGGCTTCTCCCGTTGCGGAGCACAGGCTCCGGATGCGCAGGCTCAGCGGCCATGGCTCACGGGCCCAGCCGCTCTGTGGCATGTGGGATCTTCCTGGACTGGGGCACGAACCCGCGTCCCCTGCATCGGCAGGCGGACTCCCAACCACTGTGCCATCAGGGAACCCCCCCATGACTCTTTTTGATTTATGGTTTTCTCAGGGTATATGCCCAGTAGTGGGATTGCTGGGTCGTATGGTAGTTCTGTTTTTAGTTTTTTAAGGAACCTCCATACTGTTCTCCATAGTGGCTGTATCAATTTACATTCCCACCAACAGTGCAAGAGTGTTCCCTTTTCTCCACACCCTCTCCAGCATTTATTGTTTGTAGATATTTTGATGATGGCCACTCTGATCATGTGTGAGGTGATACCTCGTAGTTTTGATTTGCATTTCTCTAATGATCAGTGATGTTGAGCATCCTTTCATGTGTTTGTTGGCAATCTGTATGTCTTCTTTGGAGAAATGTCTTTTTAGGTCTTCTGCCCATTTTTGGATTGGGTTGTTTATTTTTTTGATATTGAGCTGCACGAGCTGCTTGTAAATTTTGGAGATTAATCCTTTGTCAGTTGCTTCATTTGCAAATATTTCCTCCCATTCTGAGGGTTGTCTTTTCGTTTTGTTTATGAAAACTCTCTATTCTTAAAGGTGCTTAAATATATCTTATTTTTTTAGATTTTACTTTTTTTTCTAACTTACCTTTCAAATTATGTTGATATTCAATGGTCTGTTGTAGCCCTTTTATCATATTATGAAGAGTAGCACATTCTAAAACATAAAAGATAAATTTATTTGAATATTATTTGCTTTCATTTTGGAATTATTATCTCAAAGTTGAGACACTTAAAATAATATTTAATTGACAATTATGAGACCTAATAAAGCAACCAGATATCTCAAAATAAATTATATAATAAATACCTTTTAATCACTCTTTAAGCACTCTTTAAGTCAAATGCACTCCAGGATTTAGTAATGAGTTTTCTAAGGCACGATAAACCCAGTATGTAGGGATTCCCCACCATGTGACTTAGCAACATCTGCCCTAGAAGTAAGGCACATTTGGACATGTCTGGAGAACTATGAGGTGTGTATCCAAGTGAATTTTCCATAAAAGAACATTCTAAGGAAAGAGAGTCAAGGAACATTAAGTTCTGTTCGAAAATAGAGCTGATGAGGTGTCATTTGGGAGAAAATAATGCTTTTCTTCCTCACTGTTCTCTAACCTGTCCTCTTTGCCTGAGTCCTAGAGCAAGGGAGTAGCAATAAAAGTAAAAACTCAGTGTGCTGAGTTACAAGGCATCAGCAACTTTGGTGCCAATGTCTTCTTGCATAATGGGAGATGGAACCTCCTTTGCAAGCATTAGTGCCCTGACATGTGCATATAAGCTTTCAGTATACCCTTGGTTATCACCAGCAACAGCTGATGGTAGCAACTTCTGTAACTTTAATCAGTCCACTTGGCTGTAAGCTCCAGGATAGCAGGGACTATTTTCTTTTTTACTATTTCTCCTTAGTACTTAGAACAGTTGTGGTCCATAATAGTCTTTCCATAAATATTTGTTAAGTCATTGATTGATTGACAGGCAATATCATAGTAAGAAAGGAATAAGTGGAGAAACTGTGGTGTGAAAATAATATTGTATTGATATTCAAAGTGCTTTGCCAATATTAAATCATTTAACCCTCTTAACCTTATGACATTGGTCCTAGTATTTGCCTCATTTTACATATGAGGAAATTGATACGCAGAAGTTTAGCAAATTATCCAAAGTTATAAATAGTAGATGGTAGAGCTACAACGTCAACTCCAGCAGTCCAGCACCAAAGTCAATGATTCTAACTACTTTACTACCACCAAGAAGACCAGCGCAAGACCACTTCTTCAGAGTAATTTGAGTAGGTGGGAGGCCCTGGAAAGGGGGCAAGAACAGAGCCAGAGACAGACTCTGTGATAGTTATTGCTATCACATTTTTACTATAAATTTGAGAAACCCAGGTTGTACTAGTTTAAGTTTATAATTATACTAGCTAAATATATAATGATGAAAACTTCATAAAGAATAACAATATTTTTAAAAAGAAAGATTGGGGCAATTTCATTCTTATGTGCTTGGCTTAACAGCTAATAAATATGGAACCTTATGCTCTTTCTTTTTGTTTTAGAGGCCCACGGCCGATATTCAGGCACTATGCATTAGTGTGACACACTGACTAGTTTCCATTTTAGTTGGGTATCTGTTTTGATGGTTAAATATTAAATACCACATTTGTGTCTAACAATAAAAATTGTCTAGGTATAATAAAGTACTATTATTGAATGTTTACCCTGCCAGGCATTACACTAAGTACATTATAAACATCATAATCAGTATTCCATCTGATACTGAGAAGTTGGTATAATTACTGTGATTTTGCAAAGGGAGGAAGTCACCCATAGATGTCTGGTTACTTAACAAAGATTCCACAGTATATGGAAGGTCTAGTTTTGAACATAGGTTTTTCGCATTTCAAATCCTGTGCTCTTAATTCAGTACTTCCTCAGGAATTGTAGGATATGCTGATGAAACCATGAAATTTGGAATCAGAGGAACCAGATTAGAGTTTTCTTTACTTTGTAGCTATGACACACTGGGTAAGCTACTATTCTCATATATTAGACTGTTCTGACAAACAAATGAAAAAATATACTTTCTAAATTCACTCACAAATATTCAACATTGTTATTGTTACTATTTCTCTCCTGTGTCCCATAACAGTTTGTATATATTGCTTTTCTCCATTGTTCACATTACATTTTAGTTATTTGTGGTTTCTCCCACTAGATAGTGAACTCTTTCAGGTAAAGATATTTATTTTGATATTCCTTGCTTCTAAAGTGGTAACTATTTCATAGGTGTTCAATAGTTTTTGTATTTATTAACTAACTGAAAGAACCAGTACTGTGAGGGGAGAATTCAAAACTTCACCTTTCAGTTAGAGGTCTTGCACTCAGTCTCCATGTACTTTTTTCAACTACACTAATAGAAATGAAAGTATTTTGTAGAAGTTAAAATCTTTATGCAAGTATAAGGTTCTACTCCTCCCCATTCCCCCTCTACCTTCCCCACCACCAGCTCAGACAAAGTTCCCACCATCATCCATTTTTTTTCTCTTGCTGTTTCTCAGTAATAGAATGATGGTTAAGTGACAACTGACATTACCTACTTCATGTATGGTATTGTATTAGCTGCTACAATTAAAAATGGAGGCATAGATCCTGCCATCACTTGTCTTTGTGCCTTTAAAAGCATGAATCCAGCATTTATGAAATATGGTACCTCAGTAATCAGCAAATTGAAAACAGAGCCCTGAAACTGAAAGTATACTGAATGTTCCCAAAATGTGTATTTTCAAATTTAGAACACAAGGTGGCTCTCTCAACACACCTTTTTTTTAAAAAAAAAAAACAAAGGAAACTGGCTCAATAAGGAATTCTTCAAAAGGTATCAATAGAATACCATTCATTATTTTAGAATAATAGCTTTTAATTCTCTTTGCAAATCTTTACCTGCATTATCATTTCTGTTGGACTCTACAGTGTAATTTGAAGTATACTATCCTATCCAATTCTTAAAAACTAGAGCTCAGAATATTAAGCTACTGCTTATACTGTATAATTTAGTAAATCAGTGATTATTTTGAGGTCACATTTAGGCTCTATCATTAACAAGCAATTTGGGCATTAATATCTATTTCATAAAGCAGTTGTAAATATTAAATACAATTATGTATGAAAAGGTTTTTTTTTTAATAGTATATGATCCTCAATATCAATATTATACCATCTTGAGCTGGCAAAGACATTGTTTATCTGGTATCAAGTGAAGAAAATAAAATATCAAGATATCATTCTTTATTGTTGAACAAGTCCAATCATTATATGTAGTTTGTTCTTCCTCTCTAAGTGAATTAGTACACATTTTGCTTTCTAAGATATCATTCTCACTTGTTCTTTCACTTCTACTGCGTATTATTCAGCAAAAAGGCCATTAGATTTAGAATAAGTATAACTGGATTTTAAAGAAGTATTTGATTATGTTTTTCAAGTAATACATACACATGAAACACAAGTTTAGTGAAAAGTGACTATCTCGCCAATCTCTGCCCCAAAACTAGCCAGTTTCCTTCCCATCAAAGCAAGCACTGTTACCGGGCCATTGTTTAGCTTTCCAGAGATATACAAACATATAGGGGAGAGGGTGTTTGTGTGTGCATTAAGACACATTTTTATAAAAATGATAATATACTGTTGTGTACATTGTTGTTTTCATTTACTATATGTGGGAGATTATGTTATATCATATAAAGGTAGTTCATTTTTTTATCAGTTACATAGTATTTCGTTAAATAAACATACCATAATTTATTTAACCAGATATCCACTGGTAGATGTCACTCTTGGAAAGGCTTTCTCAGTTTTTAAAAACATAAAAACAAAACCCCCTATATTCTCTTCTAGTTTTTTTTTTTTGTGGCTTCATTTTTTGACCTTTAATTAACTTTATTTTTTAGAACAGTTTTAGATATACAGAAAAATTGGGAAGATATTACAGAGAGTTGCCAAATATTCTATACCTGGTTTCCCCTATTATTAACATCTTACTTTAGTACAGTATATTTGCTATAATTAATGAACCAATGTTGATACACTATTATTAACTAAAATCTATGCTTTATTCTGATTTTCTTAATTTTTACCTAATGTCCTTTTTCTGTTCTACGATTCCATCCACAATACCACATTACATTTGTTTATTTATTTATTTATTTATTTTGCCATACGCGGGCCTCTCGCTGTTGTGGCCTCTCCCGTTGCGGAGCACAGGCTCCGGACGCGCAGGCTCAGCGGCCATGGCTCATGGGCCCAGCCGCTCTGCGGCATGTGGGATCCTCCCGGACCGGGGCACGAACATGTGTTCCCCGGCATCGGCAGGCGGACTCTCAACCACTGTGCCACCAGGGAAGCCCCACATTACATTTAGATGTCATGTCTTCCTTGGGTCCTCTTTGCTGTGATAGATTCTCAGAGTTTTCTTGTTTTTGATGACCTTAACAGTTTTGCAGAGTACTGGCCAGGTATTTTGTAGCATGTCCCTCTATGTGAATCTGTCTGATGCTTATCTCATGATTCGAGGAGGTTATGGGGGGGAAGAACATAGAGGTGGAGTGCCATGTTCATCACATCATAGCAAAGGTATATACTATCAACATTACACCACGTTGACCTTGATTACTTGCCTTAGGTCGTGTATGTCAGATTTTTCCACTATATAGTTACTCTCCACCACCTCCTTTTCCATTCTGTATGTTTCCCTATAGTGAAGAAAGTCACTATACACAGCCCGCACCTGATGAGTGGGGTGTTATGATATACCTCCTTGAGGCCAAGTCACTTACATAAGTTATTTGGAATTCTGCAGAGATTTATCTCTTCATCCCCATTTATTTATTTAATCATTTATTTTTATCAGTATGTACTCATGGATATTTATTATATACTTTGAGTTATAATCCAATACTACTTTATCTATTTTGTTGCTCAAATCATTCCAGCTTTGGTCATTGAGAACTTTTTCACCTGGGTCCTTTATCCCTTTAACATACCCCTATCATTGTGGAGTTTTTATTTTCTTTTTGAGCACTTTCTTATTTTCTGGTACTACAAGATGCTTTAGACTCATCTTATATATTTCTTGCCCCAGTCTTAGAATCAACCATTTCTTCAAGGAGCCCTGGTTCCTTTTATTATAAGACGGTATTAGAAACCAAGATCTTGGTGCTAGGTTCGTTTGTTCCTACTGACTTTATGCCCTCTCAGTTGACGTAGTGAGGAATTATATGTATACAGCTTCTTCTTCTTTTTTCTTTTTCTGATGCCCAGCTCTTTATTAGTAAGGACCCTCGGTCTGGCAAAGGGAAGGCTGGGATGGACAGGACTAGCATCCGTCTAGGGGAATCTTCCTGGTTATCAGGTGGCTTCTGCACGCAGGTGTAGAGGAAATACCTTATGGACGAGACCCCCCCACAGGGCACCACTGTGACTGGCAAGCAGCAGAGGTAGGAGGGGAGCCCTAGGCACAGCTGGGCTCCTGGGACAGCAGGGCTTCCATGCTGGGCACAGACGCATCTTTGGGGAACTTCTCTAACTTCCAGGCAACAGCGTTGCAGCACACAGAGCCCAGGTGATGAACTTGGACTCTGTTGAAAACAGCGGTTGTCAGCGGGCTAGGGCAAGGCCTTCCACAGGAAGACGTAAAGCAGGTGCATCTGCGTGCCATTCATCACACACTTCTGGAAAAGCGTGACCATCTCTGATGAGCTTGAGGGAATTCAGGCTCTCTTGGTACTTGGTGTTCTCCTGATGCCTGGAACTGGTTGCATGGGAAGCCCAGCACTACCAGGCCTGGGGCAAAGTTGCCACTGCAGCTGGTTCATCTGAGTGCAGTCTCAGACCTTTGTGCCCCAGAGAAATGCCGCTTTCTCAATGAGTAGCACCGTGCCAGGCTGGGTGCCCAGGCTCCCAGGCTCCCTGAGGGCTGATGGGTGCACAGAGAAGGTGTAGGGCAAGGAGAGGCAGTGTGGATGGCGGCTGCTGGGAGCTCAGTTGAGCGCATGGCGTGGACGTCCAAGAAGTGAGGGGAGAGCTTCAGACTAGGACAGCCCATTTTTAACACTAAAATTTTTGACCCATCTCACATTTCTTCTGGTGTAATTGTGAGGCAGGAATTCAACTGTACTTTTTCCATGTGTTTGAAGACCTGGACTGAGCCTTGGATTTGCCATTTCTTTTTTTTTAAGATTTTTTAATGTAGAGCATTTTTTAAAAAGTCTATTGAATTTGTTACAATATTGCTTCCGTTTTATGTTTTTGGTTTTTTGGCTGCGAGGCATGTGGGATCTTAGCTCCCCGACCAGGGATTGAACCTGCACCCCCTGCGTTGGAAGGCGAAGTCTTAACCACTGTACCGCCAAATCCAGGGAAGTCCCTGGATTAGCCATTTCTTAGCTGACTGGACTCAGACAGATTACCTTCTTTTTTTTTTTTTTTTTGCGGTACGCGGGCCTCTCACTGTTGTGGCCTCTCCCCTTGCGGAGCACAGGCTCTGGACGCGCAGGCTCAGCAGCCATGGCTCATGGGCCCAGCCGCTCCGCAGCATGTGGGATCCTCCCGGACTGGGGCACGAACCCGCATCCCCTGCATCGGCAGGCAGACTCTCAACCACTGCGCCACCAGGGAAGCCCCAGATTACCTTCTTTTGTTCATGTTTCTTCATTACCAAGGTGGAATAGTAATACCAGTCCTATCTGTCTTTCAGGTTTATATTAAGGATAAAATGAAATGATAGTCTGGAAAGTTCTATGTGAATTTAAAATATTTTACAAATGTAAAATCACTGTTACAGCAAAAAGCACACTCATTAGAATTACTATTTCTATAGGCAGCAGAGAACTAACCTTCTTTAATTGCGACCTCCTTTGTTTGCATTGCTTTCAATAAACAGTTAGCTTTTTCCAACTGCATATCCAATATATTGTTCTTTCCACTGTTTTCTATCATCCTCTATAGAAGAAACAGAATACATATTACCACTAAATCAATGCTGCTCTTTTGATTTTTTACCTAAAGATATGAAGACTAATGAAAATACAAACCATTTAATACCTGAGAGTCTAATAATTAAGCCTGGCATATATTCTTGAATAAGCCAACTTTCTAATTTATCTTTAATTTAAAGAGTAAGATGATAAAAAGTTAAAACAGATGAACACTTATGAAAAGTTATAAAAAGTAAAAATATGATCTAATTTGAACCTCCTTCTTTCCAACTATTCAACCTCCAGTCCTTCGATGAACAATTCCTTATAAATATTTCCAAAATATTTTGTGACTATACAACTATAGGAAAGGGTCGTATTTACTCTGTTCTGTACCTTGGATGTTCCACTTAGTACTATTTTCTTGGAGATGATGTCACATAAGCACATAAAGGTCTGCCTCATTCTTTTTAACAGCTGCATTGTTTCATTCATGAATATAATTTATTTAAATAGTTCCCTACTGAGGAAGATTTGTGCTGTTCCCACTTTTTGCTATTATAGACAATGAATAAATATTCTTCAACATATCTCTTTGATATCTTTGTGAATAGTGAAATAGCTGCCATGTATCCTTCAAGCACCTTCAAAAATCATCAATTCATGACCTGTCCTGTATCATCTATACCTTTACCCAATCCTAGTCTCACCACTTTTGAATTTATCTCAAAGCAACTCCTTGACATTATATTGTTCCATCCATAAATATTATCATTTATATGCATCTCTAAGAGATGACTCAAAAATACAAGGACAGTACCATTATAACATCAAAAAATGAACAATATTTCTTATTTAAAATGTCTAAGAATATAAGAGCTAATTCCAAATTAATCTTCAAATACTTTGTACAAATTCTTCTCCCACCAAAGTGCTTATTTCCTTCTCTTTCTCTCTTACTTTGGTCAGAATCACTTGGTTAAGAAAACCCAGGTTCATCGTTGAAAAAAAAGCTCATGTTATCTCAAAATACCCATTGTCACGAAAATTCTTGCATTATGGCAATACTAAATTGTACAGAGGAAAAGAAGGAATAGAGAAGGATGATAAGAAAAGGAGAGAAAATAGAAGTAGGTATTATTCCCGCTCCTATTCCTGTTTCACAAATCCACCTCCCAAGTCTTTAATTTATCCATCTACATTTCTCAACAGCTATTCCTACTCCTCTCCCAGACACAGGAGGAGAGAAAAAGCCTAATATATACTTGTGGGTATGGTCTACCATGTAATTTGTCCAGAGTTGGGGAGGGGGATTTTAATCAAGTCTGCTTTTAGGCAAAAGAGAAGAAAAAGGGAACAAATAAAATAGGAAAGACTAAAAAATTAAGAGTTAGTCATAATGGCAAGAGACTGAGGATTGAGTCTACTCCAATTCTTACTAAACCATTCTTGAATTTATGGACATCCTGGGTACTTACACACGTATTTCCCCTTTAAGTTTAGCAAAAGTGTATCAATTATTAATTCCCTTGCCCCACAAACATGTTGATATATTAGTATAAACGAGCCAAAACCACATGTTTTAAATACAGATTTTAAAAATGAGAGAGAGGGGCTTAGCAAAATGCATTTCCATTATTTTTACCTTGCTTATTTTTTTGTACATTTTTTTTCTTCCCAACTCCCTCCATTGGCAAAATCTGTTCCACTTTTCCTTATATTCTACAACTGTTTGATATCATTACATACCTTTTCTATCTGTGAGAAGTCATTTATAAGTTTGTCAATATTCACGTTGCTAATCTTTTTCATACATCCTTCACTGCTTTGATTCATATCTAAACTAATGAAGAGTAGTGTTAAAACAAACAAACAAACAATATACAAAGCATATAATAGTGGTAATAGCTCAAATACTAAAGTTTCTGTATTCCACTCATGGGGTACCTACTTGAGCTCCATTGCACTCAGAGAATTTTTATTATACCCCCAGTATTAACCATGGTCAAATGAATTAAGGTTTCTCCACTCCTCTCCACACCCACACCAGCCAAGTTTTCTCTAAACCAATCTAAAATTAGTGCAATGATATGTGCATATGTAGAAATTATTTGTCCCTATTACACAAAAAACAAATTATGCCACTGTTCAACTCTCATCTCTTTGCCATCAGTATGGCTGTACTTAAAATCTGATGCATTACTAAATCTGATGCATGACTTTTAAATATAGGTGTTCTCAATTTAAGATGTTTATAATATTTAATTATCATGCCACAAATATTTTTTTGCTGCATTTCTTGGTAGTCTGCCTGTTGCTAGGAATTGAACTGTGTCACCTCCAAAATTCTTATGTTGACGCTCTAAACTCCAGTGTGACTGTATTTGGAGATAGAATCTTTAGGAGATAATTCAGGTTAATTAAGGATAATTAAGGAATGAAGTCATAAAGGTGGGGCCCTAATCTAATAGGACTGTGGCCTTATAAGAAGAGGAAGAGAGAGAGTGCTCTTGTTTTCTCTCCACATGTTCACACTGAGGATAGGCCTTGTGAGCACACAGTGAGATGGTGGTTGTCTGAAACCCAAGGAGAGAGCCCTTGTGAGGTATCAAGCCTGCTGGCACCTTAATTTTGGACTTCCCAGCTTCCAGAACTGTGAGAAAATAAATTTCTCTTGTTTAAGCCACTCAGCCTATAGTATTTTGTTATAGCAGCCTGAGTAGACAATACAATTATTGAATATTTTTCATATTTTGTATGGTAACCTGTTTGGTAAATAAAGGACATAAGGAAATTAATATGCTCAAAGCAATTGCTAAGTATTTCTATTCTCTTATTTTGTATAAGAATACTTTGGGATATAGCCAACTAATGTTGAAGTGAAGAATGAGTTTCAGTTTTAGTTCTATGGAACCAATCACAAGAAATTCTGCAGAATTCCAGAGGTAAACTCATTTAGTTAGGATGAAGAAATTGACTTTTGCAAAACAGTAAGCATTTACATTTGAGTCTAGAAGAATCAGGATTAATATAATCTAAAAGTATGAAATACTTGTCTTTAGACTTTTCTCTAGCAAAGAGGAAGGAGAAAATACAAATTTGAAATTTAGGTAATCTAGACTGAGGAAGGGGCATGTGCCAATGCCTGGTGTGTGAAAATGGCAGTAACAAGTAGTCCAAAGTAAAGGTAAGTAAAATTCCTAAAGTAATTACTCAAAGTAATTTTGGGGATATATTGTTTAAAATGAGGTACACCAAAACATAGATATTGCTTGACAATTTGTTACTTCATAAAGAAATCCAATTTCCTTCCTCTTTTTATATTGCATTAACAACTATTAGTGGTTTTTAATCTGAATTTTAGCCATGTATTTTCAGTTTATTGAATTATTATCCTCTGTATCACATATACTAGTAAAACTCTTCAATAGTTAAAACTTGATCCTTAAGACAGGAGACTAACTGTATTAGCAACCCATGATAAATGCAGTAAAATTCCTTTTGGGGTAAAGTTTAGAAATCATTATGATTTGATATACTGTTTTTGAACTGTATACTGTTTTGATCTATAGGATAATCTGAAGTAGTTAATGATGCAAAATCCTCCCTCTCGGGCTTCCCTGGTGGCGCAGTGGTTGGGAGTCCGCCTGCCGATGCAGGGGACGCGGGTTCGTGCCCCGGTCCGGGAGGATCCCACGTGCCGCGGAGCGGCTGGGCCCGTGAGCCATGGCCGCTGAGCCTGCGCGTCCGGAGCCTGTGCTCCTCGACGGGAGGGGCCACAACAGTGAGAGGCCCGCATACCACAAAAAAAAAAAAAAAAAAAAAAAAAAATCCTCCCTCTCAACTTTTTTTTCAGTTCTTAACATTTTATTTTATTTATTTTACCCCCCCCGGCCCCGCCCCACCGCCCTTGGCAACCACAAGTCTGTTCTCTATGTCTGTGAGTCTGTTTTTGTTTTCTAGATAGGTTCATTTATGCTATATTTTAGATTCCACATACAAGTGATATCATATGGTATTTATCTTTTTCTTTCTGACTTCCTTCACTTAGTATGATAATCTCTAGTTGCATCCATATTGCTGCAAATGGCATTATTTGGTTCTTTTGTATGGCTGAGTAGTATTCCATTGCATATATGTTCCACATCTTCTTTATCCATTCATCTGTTGATGGACATTTAGGTTGTTTCCATGTTTTGGCTATTGTAAATAGTGCTGCAATGAACATAAGGGTGCACGTGTCTTTTTGAATTATAGTTTTGTCTGGGTATATGCCCAGGAGTGGGATTGCTAGATCATATAGTAATTCTGTTTTTAGTTTTCTGAGGAACCTCCACACTGTTTTCCATAGTGGCTGCACCAACTTACATTCCCTCCAACAATGTAGGAGGGTTCCCTTTTCTCCACACCCTTTTCAGCATTTGTTACTTGTAGACTTTTTTTTTTTTTTTTTTGCGGTACGCCGACCTCTCACTGTTGTGGCCTCTCCTGTTGCGGAGCACAGGCTCCGGAGGCACAGGCTCAGTGGCCATGGCTCACGGGCCCAGCCGCTCCACGGCATGTGGGATCCTCCCGGACCAAGGCATGAACCCGTATCCCCTGCATCGGCAGGCGGACTCTCAACCACTGTGCCACCAGGGAAGCCCTACTTGTAGACGTTTTAAGGATGGCCATTCTGGCTGGTGTGAGGTGATACCTCATTTTGATTAGTGATGTTGAGCATCTTTTCATGTGCCTACTGGCCATGTGTATGTCTTCTTTGTAGTTCCTAACATCGTACTATTATTTTTTTTTAATTTATTTAAATTATTTATTTTTGGCTGTGTTGGGTCTTTGTTGCACACTTGCGGCGAACGGGGGCTTCCCTTGCGCAGCTGGGGCTCTAGGAGCACAGGCTTCAGTAGTTGTGACACACAGGCTTAATTGCTCCGCTGCATGTGGGATCTTCCCGGACCAGGGCTTGAACCCGTGTCCCCTGCATTAGCAGGCGGATTCTTAACCACTGCGCCACCAGGGAAGTCCTGTAGTTCTTAACATTTTAAATGAAAAAGGTTTCACTAGGGTTTTGTCTCAGAACATGGCTCCTGAACTAAACTCATTTTAATTTGAGCTTGATTTTCTCCCAACTCCTCCCCGCTAATGAGACCCTTGAGGTGTTTTTAAACCGTCACTAATATTATAGAACCATCCTTATAAAATCATCATTAACATTCCACTGGCTGTTATCACATGCTGTTCCTTTTGTCACACAGGCCAAGCCATCTGATTGTTTCTAAGTGTCTTCATTGCCCCTCCTCCGATGTACGAAGGACAAGGTCAAGATCTTTTCAGTCTGTATGGTCTTCTTGCCCAGTGAACTAGGTGACAAGCTGGTGATTCAGGGGTCGTCAAATTCTTGGTGAGAAGCCAGGGACTGACTTGTGACCTCCACAGCCCCAAATTCAACCATCCGCACAGTGGGTGGCAGCCCCATTTCCTTCCGTGCCCTTCTCCTGGGTCGCTGCCTTGCCCTCGCCCCTACCCTGCTCAGGCCGGCCCGCGGCAGCCCAACGACAGGCTTGTGTTATCTCCCCACCCCGCCTCCTTGCCACCCTGAATGAATTCACCCTCAGTCCTGAGGCCCGGGGATTCCAGTTTCCTCCACTGGCATCCTGCTGTCCTCAGGCGTGGGAGAAATGGCCGCGTCAGAACTCTGTTCTGACCCAGGAGGATGTGAGGAGGTGTTAAGTAAAGAATATTCACAGAAAAGAGAATTCCGAACCCGCCCACGAAAGGTCTGGAGCGTACCTGCTGTCTCCCACAGTTCCCTCAGGCTTCCCCCCGCAGCTTCCTCCTGGTGCTGGTGTGCCCCTGACTGCTGTCCCTTCCCCCGGAAGCGGTTCCCCCAACAATGGGCCCGCCCTTCTCCTGGTCCCACCTGTGCTCTGCCCTAGGGCCCCTCCTCCAGCCTTACCTCTTTCAGCCTTACCTCCTTGGGCTTCTTAGGTATTTTCATGTAGTTTCTAGAATATGATTCAACACTTAGTGACTGTCAGATCAATAATTATTTCCCGAGCAAAGAATAAATCACATTGGGTTAAGTTTTTTTTTTATAAATTTATTTAATATTTGGCTGTGTTGTGTCTTCGTTGCTGCGCGCAGGCTTTCTCTAGTTGCTGTAGGCGGGGGCTGCCCTTCGTTGCGGTGCGCGGGCTTCTCATTGCGGTGGCTTTTCTTGCTGCGGAGCACGGGCTCTAGGCTCGCGGGCTTAGTTGCTCCGCGGTATGTGGGATCTTCCCGGACCAGGGCTTAGAACCCGTGTCCCCTGCATTAGCAGGCGGATTCTTAACCACTGCGCCACCAGGGAAGCCCGGTTAAGTTTTGATTAATGAGTCAGCACTATTGAATAAATAATAATCCATATTTATTCTAGCAACATAAAGTAGGCTTATAAAGTACCAGACACTATGCTGGGTGATGGAGATGAAAACGTGGATACAATGCATTCTGTGCAGTCCAAAGTCAGTTAATGGATATGATCTCTCTTCTACAGAGTTTTGTCTTGGTAGCTTAGTGGTTAAGGGCGTGGGTTCTGCATGGATCCAACCCGCAACTCTTTTATTTACCAACTGGGTGATCATGGGCAATTTGTAAATTATACCTGCTTCAGCTTCTTTGCCTGTAAAATAGACATTAATTTATTAATGTCTACTTCATAGGGCTGTTGCAATGTTTAAATGAAATGATGCATTTTAAAAGTGAATAATGTACCTCCTGGCATAAGGTAAGTGTTAAAAATATTAATTATTATAATTAAAATTTTTTTTCAAAGACTGTTTGAAAGAATATCCACTGCCAACTTTGCCTTATCTACTTCTGTTTTTTTTTTTTTGAGTAGGAGATGGGAGATTTATTTTTCTTAATTTGATTTTTCTATGAAACCCAAAATTTGGCATGCAGAAAAATGTAAACTGTAATAGGATAATTCGTACTTTATTATTTGAAAGGTATTATAGCATGGTGGCAAGAGAACTAGATGAAAGTGGGAAATGTGGCAGGGGGGAGGGGGGAAATCCTCCTTATGTTGATAACCTGTTAATAATTTGGGAAGGTTGGACTTCGCAAGTCTTTTTTTGTTTTTCATTTAAAAATAAGAGAGGTAGACTAAATAACAGAGACAAAATTTTAAGATTTTTAAACTAGTCTTATGATAAGACATTGCTCATCAAAACATTTTGAAAATGTCATTTTCTCATATTTATTACCTCATTAATTTCACAAAATTCACACGTACACACACACATAATTTAATTTTTAAAGATCTTTCAAGAGATGAAACTTCTGGCTATCCAAGGAGGCTTTCCTTGACATTAGTAACAACACATAGGGATATTGAAAATGGCCTTTCAAATTGCTGGTTTTATCCAATTAGTGTATATATCTATATATCTATATCTCTATATCATGTTCTATGTCACTTGTATCATAATAGGTTACTTAAACAAGCCCATTTTAAGATCCACCTAAAATGCTGCCTTCTCCATGATGCATTCACTGATCATATCAATCAACATGACCTACTTTTCCTTGTTCTATGCTTTTATTACAATTTGGACCATGCTGGACTTCTTTGGCATTTCTTAGGGCTGTTTGAATTGATATCTTATCTCTCCTTCTCTCCTGTTGCATTATCTGCTCCTTGGAGAAAGAAATCTAGTGTGTGTGTGTGTGTGTGTGTGTGTGTATTTCTCCATAGTGCCAGCATAGTCAGAATAAATAAATGAATCAACATACCAGAAATAACTCATGAAAATTTAGCTTGATTTTTCTAGTTTGAAATGAGTCATAAGCGTCTCTTCCAATTTATAGGTGTTAGCACTTTTTGGAAAGAATCCTAGTGAATTCGAGATATATCTGTCAATGAGAAACTATATGAGCTTCCCATGATTTCATCTTTAAAAAGGGAATGTCTTCACAGTTGTATTCACAGTTTTATTCATCAAATACCATCTGAGAAACAGAATGGACTCATTGAACATTTGCTCAGAAACTGCCTGGAAAACCGTAAGAGAGAAATAACTTACGTTACTATGCCGTACTAACAAAGGGAGTGTAAAGAAAGTAACGTTAGAATCCATTAAAAAGTACCTTGGGGGCTTCCCTGGAGGCGCAGTGGTTGAGAGTCCGCCTGCCGATGCAGGGGACACGGGTTCGTGCCCTGATCCAGGAAGATCCCACAAGCCGCGGAGCGGTTGGGCCTGTGAGCCATGGCCGCTGGGCCTGCGCGTCCGGAGCCTGTGCTCCGCAACGGGAGAGGCCGCAGCGGTGAGAGGCCCGTGTACCACAAAAAAAAAAAAAAAAAAAAAAAAGTACCTTGATTTGGAAAAATAGATGCATATGCACCCACATAATTGAAAAAAATTAGAAGCCAGTGATTTATGTATGTAAGTATCTTAAGATGAATGATACATTGATGTTTTTCCAGGTTACAAACAACAGCATTTTTTAATTCATTCCTAAATATTTAAGTACTTGCAAGGTACCAGCTACTGAGGATCTAGGTGCTAAGGAGAGCAAGTCAAATAAGACATTCTCCTTCTGCTTTGGAGCTTATAGTCTCACAGGACTGCTTTTTTAAGACCATCAGCACTTACCCATCTATTTATTCAAAAAATACATGTTGAGCACCAACCATGTTTGGGGATCTGTGAGAACACTAGAAATGAACAAAACAGACATCGTCCCTGACCCCAGAGGACCTACAGTGTTGAGATGAAGATAGATAATCAACAAATAAAGGATAAATAAAAATTATAATAAGTGCAAGGAAAGAAACAAAAATCCATGATGTTGATTTAAAAAGTGAACATGAGTTGCTTTAGGTATAGTGGTCAGGAAGTGTCTCAGAGCAGATAAGGTGAAAGCGAGACCTCAGTGGTACATCAAAATGTTAGCTATGGGCAACAGATAAATACTAGGGTTGCTTTTTTTTTTTTTCCTTTTTTTTTAAACCTCCTGCTTGCTCTCTTGGCACACTTCTCCCTGCTCTTATCTCTGTGTTTATCTGATTCCCTTATTTCAATATCTGCTATTGAACCACATTGTCCTGGCTTCAGTTGCAACTTCAGGTCCCAGTTCTGTGGCTCCCTGGTTCTCAGCATTGCCTGCAGTAATTGGGTAAAAGACACCCTGGGCACCAGGTCTATGACCCTATGAAACTATGTTGGTTGGACTCACCTCCATCCATCCTCATGTAGAGAGAGGAATTTGGACACAATCCCAGGATAAATCCTAAACCATGGAATACTTGGACTACTTTTCTTGAAACAATCAGCCTTATATATGTAAATATTCCATCTCTAAACAGGCTTCTGTTAAAAGTAGAATCATATAGCTAACTGAGCAGAATTTGTATTTTTGGTTGAGGACAGAAAGTACGAGTATTCTATTTAATTTATTAAGAAGAAATCAATGTACTTTAGACAGTGAGCTTATGGTAAGGGTGACATATTTTTGTGAAAATTAAGGAATCTAGCCACCGCTTAGTGGCTTGGTCTTCCATAGTTACTTGGAGGTGACTATAGGGTACTCTCAGGAGAAGTCAGATTTTTTCTCAAAATACAGTTTTAAGTCTGTACAAGTACATAAACAAATGATCCATGATTACTTTGATGTCATAATGTAGAATGAGTTTAATGATTTGGGTCTAAAATATTCCTTTGCTCCCAGAGAAATCAACTTGTTCATAACATACCTTCTTAGCGATAACTCGGTTGGGGGTAGAGGGAATAAATAGACTTTTAGGCATACCTAGCTTCAATCCTGGCTCCACACCTATGAGCTGTGTGATTCTAAGCAACTCAGTTTATCTCTCTTCCTCTTAGTTTCATAATTTTCAAATGGGAACAAACTTCTGAAGATTGTGGAAGAGCTAAAATGAGATATTACATCTTATCAGGGCAGGCTTAGAGTATGCCAGAATTATTTGTTGAATGGATGAATGAACAATTGAACAGTGTTAGTTCCTGAATCAATAAGCTATTGTAGTGTAATAAACTACTCTAAAACTTAGTGGTTTGAAACAACCATTTATTTAGCTAATGCTATTTCTGGTCAGAAATTTAGACTGGGCTCAGTGAGTAATTTTTCTAGTCTTGCCTGGGTTCCCTTATGTACCTGTGTTCAACTGTGGATCAAGTAAGGGGTGTAAGTGGCTTTGCTGGTCTTGATTCAGCTCTCACATCTTGGGATGTGAGTTGGGATGGCTTTTCACTCTGTCACTTGTTCTCTCATCCTCAAGCAGGCTTGACCAGGCTTGTTCTCAGGGAGTGTCAGGATTTTAAGAGAGGAAGCAGAGGCATGCAAGGCTCTCTAGTGGGTGAGGCTCAACACTGCCCCCAACCACTTCCTCACCGTTTTGTTAGGAAAAGTGCATTACAAGACCACCCAGATTCAAGTGGTGAAGGGACAGACTCCACCTCTTGATGGCAGGAGTTGCAAACAGGGTGAATACAGGAAAGGCAATAATTGCAGCCATTTTGCAAAAAAAAAAATTAACCAATAACTATCTTTAGGTATACCTGTCAAAATAAAATAGTTGTAGAATGCATACTTAAGTAAAGGGGATACATGGCCTGATGCATATAATAGTTAAGTTTAAGTCCAAGTTTAAATCCAAACTTGGAAGACATCTGCCAAATGATTTTTGTGTAAGAAAAATTGAAATTTGGTCATTAGTTCTAATAGTGGTTAGATAGCAGAATGAAATGTCTTTTGAGGCAACTCCTAGTTTAAATCACCCATGTAAAGGGGCATAAGTATCCTCCTAGGCAGTTGTAAATAATCAAGCGATATTAAAAAGAAATGGAGAAAATGAAGAGTCAGGTGATTCTTAAAACAGAGCTAGGGGGCTTCCCTGGTGGCGCAGTGGTTGAGAGTCCACCTGCCGATGCAGGGGACACGGGTTCGTGCCCCGGTCCGGGAAGATCCCACATGCCGCGGAGCGGCTAAGCCCGTGAGCCATGGCCGCTGAGCCTGTGCATCCGGAGCCTGTGCTCCACAACGGGAGAGGCCACAACAGTGAGAGGCCCGCGTACCAGAAAATAAAAAAAACACAAAAAAACAAAAAAACAGAGCTAGGCTTCTGGTTCGAGGTGGCTGCTGTTGCAGGGCAGACTATGGCAACTCAGGAAGCCAGTCAGAGGAGAGCAATGCTTTGGACTTGCCATCAGCTTATGATGTAAGGGATTAAGTGTTGCAGAGACCCAGCCAGGAGGCCAACAGTGAGGCTTTTAGCTCTGAGGAATCCCTTTCTATTCCTTGCTCTTCTGATGTGGATCCAGCCGTGTGGCTGACAGGGTCATTGTGCTCCGACCTGGTGTCAGGCCTGAGCCTCAGGTGGGAGAACAGAATTCAGGTCATTGGACCACCAGAGACCTCCCGGCCCCACATAATATCAATCGGTGACCGCTTTCCCAGGGATCTCCCTCTCAGTGCTAAGACCCAGCTCCACCCAACAGCCAACAAATTCCAGTTTTGGATGCCCCATGCCAAACAACTAGCAAGACAGGAACACAACCACCCCCATTAGCAGAGAGGCTGCCTAAAATCATACTAAGTCCACAGACACCCCAAAACACACCACCGGCTGCACCCCTACCCATCAGAAAGGTAATTTCCAGCCCCACGCACCAGAACACAGGTACAAGTCCCCTCCACCAGGAAGCCTACACAAGCCACTGAACCAACCTCACCCACTAGGAGCAGACACCAAAAACAACAGGAACTATGAACCTGCTGGCTGTGAAGAGGAGACCCCAAACACAGTAAGTTAAACAAAATGAAAAGACAAAAATATGCAGCCAATAAAGGAGCAAGGTAAAAACCCACGAGACCAAACAAATGAGGAGGAAAAAGGGAGTATACCTGAAAAAGAATTCAGAGTAATGATAGTAAATATGATCCAAAATCTTGGAAATAGAATGGAGAAAATACAAGAAACATTTAACAAGGACCAAGAAGAATTAAAGAGCAAACAAACAATGATGAACAACACAATAAATGAAATTTAAAATTCTCTAGAAGGAATCAATAGCAGAATAACTGAGGCAGGATAAGGGATAAGTGACCTGGAAGATAAAATAGTGGAAATAACTACCACAGAGCAGAATAGAGAAAAAAGAATGAAAAGGATTGAGGACAGTCTCAGAGACATCTGAGACAACAATAAATGCACCAACGTTCGAATTATACGGGTCCCAGAAGAGGAGAAAAAGAAAGGGTCCGAGAAAATATTCAAAGAAATTATAGTTGAAAACTTCCCTAACATGGGAAAGAAAATAGTCAATCAAGTCCAGGAAGGGCAGAGAGGCCCATACAGGATAAATCCAAGGAGAAACATGCCAAGACACATATTAATCAAGCTATCAAAAATTAAACACAAAGAAAAAAAGGGAAGCAGCAGGGGAAAAGCAACAAATAACATACAAGGGAATCCCCATAAAGTTAACAGCTGATTTTTCAGCAGAAACTCTTCAAGCCAGAAGGGAGTGGCAGGATATATTTAAAGTGATGAAAGGGAAAAGCTTACAACCAAGATTACTCTACCCAGCAAGGGTCTCATTCAGATTTGATGGAGAAATTAAAACCTTTACAGATAAGCAAAAGTTAAGAGAATTCAGCACCACCAAACCAGTTTTACAACGAATGCTAAAGGAATTTCTTTAGGCAGGAAGTGCAAGAGAAGGAAAAGATCCACAAAAACAAACCCAAAACAATTAAGAAAATGGTAATAGGAACATACATATGGATAATTACCTTAAATGTAAATGGATTAAATGCTCCGACCAAAAGACATAGACTGGCTGAATGCATACAGAAACAAGACCCATATATATGCTGTCTACAAGAGACCCACTTCAGACCTAGGGACACATACAGACTGAAAGTGAGGGGATGGAAAAAGATACTCCATGCAAAGGAAATCCAAAGAAAGCTGGAGTAGCAATTCTCATATCAGACAAAATAGACTTTAAGATAAAGACTATTAGAAGAGACAAAGAAGGACACTACATAATGATCAAGGGATCAATCCAAGAAGAAGATATAACAACTGTAAATATTTATGCACCCAACCTAGGAGCACCTCAATACATAAGGCAAATGCTAACAGCCATGAAAGGGGAAATTGACAGTAACACAATCATAGTAGGGAACTTTAACACCCCACTTTCACCAATGGACAGATCATCCAAAACGAAAATAAATATGAAACACAAGTGTTAAATGACACATTAAACAAGGTAGACATAATTGATATTTATAGGACATTCCATCCAAAAACAACAGATATACTTTCTTTTCAAGTGCTCATGGAACATAGAGCCATGCATAGATCATATCTAGGGTCACAAATCAAGCCTTGGTAAACTTAAGAAAATTGAAATTGTATCAAGTATCTTTTCCGACCACAACACCATGAGACTAGATATAAATTACAGGAGAAAAACGGTTAAAAATACAAACACATGGAGGCTAAACAATATGCTACTAAATAACAAAGAGATCACTGAAGAAACCAAAGAGGAAATACCTAGAAACAAATGACAATGAAAACACGATGACCAAAAACCTATGGGATGCAGCAAAAGCAGTTCTAAGAGGGAAGTTTAGAGCAATACAATCCTACCACAAGAAACAAGAAAAATCTCAAGTAAACAACCTAAACTTACACCTAAAACAATTAGAGAAAGAAGAACAAAAACCCCCAAAAGTTAGCAGAAGGAAAGAAATCATAAAGATCAGAGCAGAAATAAATGAAAAAAAAAATGAAGGAAATAATAGCAAAGATCAATAAAACTAAAAGTTGGTTTTTGAGAAGATAAACAAAATTGATAAACCATTAGCCAGACTCATCAAGAAAAAAGGCAGAAGACTCAAATCAAAAGAATTAGAAATGAAAAAGGAGAAGTAACAACTGACACTGCAGAAATACAAAGGATCATGAGAGATTACTACAAGCAACTCTATGCCAATAAAATGGACAACCTGGAAGAAATGGACAAATTCTTAGAAAAGCACAACTTCCCAAGACTGAACCAGGAAGAAATAAAAAATAGAAACAGACCAATCACAAGCACTGAAATTGAAACTGTGATTAAAAATCTTCCAACAAACAAAAGCCGAGGACCAGATGGCTTCACAGATGAATTGTATCAAACATTTAGAGAAGAGCAAACATCGATCCTTCTCTAACTCTTCCAGTATGTAGCAGAGGGAGCAACACTCCCAAACTCATTCTACAAGGCCACCATCACCCTGATACCAAAGCCAGAAAAAGATGTTACAAAAAAAGAAAACTACAGGCCAATATCACTGATGAACATAGATGAAAAAATCCTTAAACAAAATCCAACAGCACATTAAAAGGATCATACACCATGATCAAGTGTGGTTTATCCCAGGAATGCAAGGATTCTTCAGTATATGCAAATCAATCAATGTGATACACCATATTAACAAACTGAAAGATTAAAAACCATATGATAATCTCGATAGATGCAGAAAAAGCTTTTGACAAAATTCAATACCCAGTTATGATAAAAACTCTCCACAAAGTAGGCATACAGGGAACCTACCTCAACATAATAAAGGCCATATACGACAAACCCACAGCCAACATCATTCTCAATGGTGAAAAACTGAAACCATTTCCTCTAAGATCAGGAACAAGACAAATTTGCCCACTCTCACTGCTATTATTCAACATAGTTTTGTAAGTTTTAGCCACAGCACAGAAGAAAAAGAAATGAAAGGAATCCAAATCATAAAAGAAGAAGTGAAACTGTCACTGTTTGCAGATGACATGATACTATATATAGAGAATCCTAAATATGCTACCAGAAAACAACTAGTGCTAATCAGTGAATTTGGTAAAGTAGCAGGATAAAAATTAATACACAGAAATCTCTTTCATTCCTATACACTAATGATGAAAAATCTGAAAGCAAAATTAAGGAAACACTCCCATTTACCATTGCAACAAAAAGAATAAAATACCTAGCAATAAATCTACCCAAGGAGACAAAGATCTGTATGCAGAAAAATATAAGACACTGATGAAAGAAATTAAAGATGAGACAAAGAGATGGAGAGATATACCATGTTCTTGGATTAGAAGAATCAACATTGTGAAAATGACTCTACTACCCAAAGCAATCTACAGATTCAATGCAATCCCTATCAAACTACCACTGGCAGTTTTCACAGAACTAGAACAAAACATTTCACAATTTGTATGGAAATACAAACGACCCCAAATAGCCAAAACAATGTTGAAAAAGAAAAAACGAGCTGGAAGAATCAGGCTCCCTGACTTCAGAGTATACTACAAAGCTACAGTAATCAAGACAGTATGGTACTGGCACAAAAACAGAAATATAGATCAATGGAACAGGATAGAAAGCCCAGAGATAAACCCATGCACATATGGTCACCTTATCTTTGATAAAGGAGGCAAGAATACACAATGGAGAAAAGACAGCCTCTTCAATAAGTGGTGCTGGGAAAACTGGACAGCTACATGTAAAAGAATGAAATGAGAACACTTCCTAACACCATACACAAAAATAAACTCAAAATGGATTAACGACCTAAATGTAAGGTCAGACACTATAAAACTCTTAGAGGAAAACTTAGGCAGAACACTCTATGACATAACTCACAGCAAGATCCTTTTTGACCCACCTCCTAGAGAAATGCAGATAAAACCAAAAATAAACAATTGGGACCTAATGAAACTTCAAAGCTTTTGCACAGCAAAGGAAACCATCATAAATAAGATCAAAAAACAACCCTCAGAATGGGAGAAAATATTTGCAAATGAAGCAACTGACAAAGGATTAATCTCCAAAATATACAAGCAGCTCATGGGGCTCAGTATCAAAAAAACAAACAACCAAATCCAAAAATGGGCAGAAGACCTAAATAGACATTTCTCCAAAGAAGATATACAGATTGCCACCAAACATATGAAAAGATGCTCAACACCACTAATCATCAGAGAAATGCAAATCAAAATTACAATGAGATATTACCTCACACCACTCAGAATGGCCATCATCAAAAAATCTACCAACAATAAATGCTGGAGAGGGTGTGGAGAAAAGGGAACTCTCTTGCACTGTTGGTGGGAATGTAAATTGATACAGCCACTATGGAGAATAGTATGGAGGTTCCTTAAAAAACTAAAAATAGAACTACCTTATGACCCAGCAATCCCACTACTGGGCATATACCCTGAGAAAACCATAATTCAAAGAGTCATGTACCACAATGTTAACTGAAGTACTATTTACAATAGCCAGGACATGGAAGCAACCTAAGTGTCCATCAACCGATGAATGGATAAAGAAGACATGGCACATATATACAATGGAATATTACTCGACATAAAAAGAAACAAAGTTGAGTTATTTGTAGTGAGGTAGATGGACTCAGAGTCTGTCATACAGAGTGAAGTAAATCAAAAAGAGAAAATCAAATACCGTACGCTAACGCATATATATGGAATCTAAAAAAAAAAAAAACGGTTCTGAAGAACCTAGGGGCAGGAGAGGAATAAAGACACAGATGTAGATAATGGACTTGAGGACACTGGGAGGGGGAAGGGTAAGCTGGGACGAAGTGAGAGAGTGTCATGGACATCTATATACTACCAAATGTAAAATAGATAGCTAGTGGGAAGCAGCCACATAGCACTGGGAGATCAGCTTGTTGCTTTGTGGCCACCTAGAGGGGTGGGATAGGGAGGGTGGGAGGGAGATGCAACAGCGAGGGGATATGCGGATATATGTATACGTATAGCTGATTTACTTTGTTATACAGCAGAATCTAACACACCATTGTGAAGCAATTATACTCCAATAAAGATGTTAAAAAACAAAAACAGAGCTAATTTGGACCCTCCGTCCTCTGCCTTCTATGAAGGGAGTCAGCAGCCTTGCCATTAGGATCTTCAGAAAGGATTCGTGAGTAAAAAACAAAACAAAAAAGCGAAAAACTAACAAATTGAAACTAGATCTATAAATAGGCAATATAGGGCAAGCAGGGTAACTATAAACATTGGAGATATTACATTGTTCTGGAAAAAGAAGCCTAGTCAGGTCAGAAAATAATCAAGATTTTACTCTATGTGTCTCAACCCTCAGTAAAAGTCCTCCTCTTTTCTTCACCATTTCATTTGTCATGGTTCAGTAAATCCTCAGATAATTGCCTTCTCACAGTCTCTTTAACAACTCCTTTCTACTATACTCAATTTGGGCCTAGTAACCTTAAGACATCTCTCTCTCTCTCTCTCTCTCTTAGGTTCATCGGATGTTACCAAAATGAACTTAGTCTTGGCTAATAAATGCAGTGTGACCCACATAAAAGAAAATATAAAGTTGAGAACCAGTACCACCAACTCTGAAGCCCTTGAAATTTTCTGGGAGTTCTCTTCATCCTTCTCACACAAGCCTCCGTCTGCCTCCTCATCCTCTGCTAGGTAAATGTTCTTGTCAAACATGAGATGAAAGATACTTTTAAGATTGCTTCTTAACCAGGTAGTGCACAGAATCTACTACTTCACCTTGAATGTATAGCATTTCAGTTGCACTGAGGTTTAAACAGGCTTGTATAGGTATGCTATAGGTATGCTTATATAGCATAGGTATGCTTAATCATAGAATCTGACAGTGTTTCTACAGAAAAATGCATTCAGACTACTGAACGATTGAATTATAAATGAAATTCTGGAACACATTAATTGTACATATTATATAAAATAAGTAACCGGGTTAATTTTTTAAAGAGAAAACTTTCATATTGACTACATAAAGTTTAGAAACATTAAACAACATAGAATAACCTGAACAAAATGACAAAGATTAAAACGAAATTGCAAAATAAAATGCAAATGGTTGCAAAATGTCAACTCCTCTAAATTAATCTATAAATTTAGGCTAAACCATAAAAAGTTTAGCTCCAGTATTGTGGTGGTTGTGCATATTGCTTTTAAAACCAATGAAACTTATTGAGGTAAATTAAATGACTTTTACGTATTTTAAATAACATCCTCATAACCTATAAAAATGGTCTTTTTTATTTAAAATGACTCCACCTGGTTACATAAAACTTCAATTTTGGATTATTCAATCAAAATGCCATAATTATAATTTTTTTAAAAAAATTATTTATTATTTATTTAATTTTGGCTGCATTGGGTCTTAGTTGTGGCATGCGGGATCTTCATTGAGGTATGCGGGATCTTTCGTTGTGGTGCGCGGGCTTCTCTCTAGTTGTGGTGTGGGGTTTTCTCTTCTCTAGTTGTGGCGCGCAGGCTCCAGGGCACGTGGGCTCTGTAGTTTGTGGCACGCGGACTCTCGTTGAGGCGCCTGAGCTCAGTAGTTCCCCGACCAGGGATCGAACCTGCGTCCCCTACATTGGAAGGCAGATTCTTTACCACTGGACCACCAGGGAAGTCCCTATACTTATAATTGTATTTAACAAATTCTAGAGTGTTCAGGGTAGTTGAAATAAGATGTTCATAAGCATTAATTACTCACAAAACTTTTTTTGGGGGGAAATATAATTCTATCAAACCTCAATAAGAGCAAAACTAGCATCAGTTAAATAACCACAGTTAAACTAAAAAGAAATAAAATTATTTTTAAAAAGAGAAAACAGATGCCCTGTTGTGGCTGTGGATGTTCAGGGGTCCCTGCTGTGAAAGCTGAATCAAACCTGCATGTCCTATATACACTACCAAATGTCAAATAGATAGCTAGTGGGAAGCAGCCGCATAGCACAGGGAGATCAGCTCAGTTCTTTGTGTCCACCTCGAGGGGTGGGATAGGGAGGGTGGGAGGGAGGGAGACACAAGAGGGAGGAGATATGGGGATATATGTATATGTATAGCTGATTCACTTTGTTATACAGAAGTAACTAACACACCATTGCAAAGCAATTATACTCCAATAAAGATGATAAAAAGAAAAGAATAAAGACTAGGTGATAAACAAAACAAAACAAAACAAAAAGCCTGCATGTCTCCTGGCTCCTTGGGTCCTCACACTGTTACCCTTTTTCTCGAGGATTTGATTATCCAGCGGTTCCCCTGATCCTCTCGGGCCTCTGCCCAGGACTATACGTGAACTGCAGGGGCAAAAGGGCCACTTGGAAAAAGCTGGAATTTAAACTCTGTTTCCACCAATTTTGTCTATTATGATCTCCCCCCACCCCACCCCTCCCCACCTTAGCTCTTTGAGCTTTCTCTCAGTTGACAGAGCTGCCAACCATCTTTCTTGAGGTTTTTCTCACTGGAGATAATCTGCCCTTGATAGAAGGAAGTCATTCTTTCTCATTCTTTTTCCAGGTCTTCAGCCATCCCCGTGGATAAGTATTCAGCTGTTTTCATACAGTTTGGGAAGCTATTTTTTTCTTTATTTGCAAGTGGTAAATACCCTCCTCTACTAATTTTCTGCAAAGGTGCATTTCAGGTTCTTGGTGAAGTTCAGGAAGTATTTGCAATTTCAGCTGAAGCTTTTGAATCTCATTTTTAAGCTGAGAAAGTGAAAAGCCACTTCTTAGCTTAAAAGTTCACTGTCTTTCCTCCATGTCCTGAGCACTCCCAGCCTGGCCCCAAATATTCAGGCACTCTCTTAACCTGACCTCCTCTCCTTTGGGACCATCTTTTAGGAGTTCTCAATCCCCACCCCAAAAAAGCGTTAAAATAGTTAAACAAGGAAGCTCTTAGACTGATGTGGCGCTAATGTAGTGGGGGCTTACGTAAGCAAACCAAAATTTAAGCCTGTAAATGCCTCAAGGTTACAAAAGCAAAACGCTTAGGACAATCAATCACAAACAGCTGACTAGGCTTTAAGCTACAGGCAATCAAATAATTAATTTCTTTCTCCTGGCTCCTATCGGTGGAGCGCTCCTAATCACTGTGTTTTGGTGATGCTTGATTGGAATCTATTTCTGCGCAAATAAACCCTTAAACTTTTAAATATGTCTCAGTTTATCTTTTATTTTTTGTTTTTGCGGTACGCGGGCCTCTCACTGTTGTGGCCTCTCCCGTTGCGGAGCACAGGCTCCGGACACGCAGGCTCAGCGGCCATGGCTCACGGGCCCAGCTGCTCCGCGGCATGTGGGATCTTCCCGGACCGGGGCACGAACCCGTGTCCCCTGCATTGGCAGGTGGACTCTCAACCACTGCGCCACCAGGGAAGCCCTCAGTTTATCTTTTAACACAAGTTATCAAAACGTTTCTTCCAACCATACATGGTTGTCTGGAAGAGGAGTTCTGGGTGGTTTTCTTCATCTTGTTATATTTCCTGATAGATTGGCACTCAAACTCTGCCCCAGGTGGTGCCCCTTAACTTGGCTGTGCTGTGGTGGTCCAGGCAGACCCTGCCCTACCTTTGATGGGGCTCCTTGGAGATCTCACTCCCTTCCTTCCTTCTCTGCCCACTTTCTTCTTAATGCTCACTCTCCCTGATCCACTGTCGTGTTCTTACTTTTTTTTTTCCACTAATCTCTCTTAGTGATCTCTGGATCTCCCATCAGAATGCCTCATGGCACTCACCACTGAGAAGGGAGTTGGTTCTCATCTTCCTGGGTTTTAGGGCACTTTTCACTCTTTGAATTTCACGGCTAGGTTAAGAGAGAGGCTTTTGGCTCTATGGAGGTTAAAGAAATGTAATTTCTATTATATCTATTATTGTAAATTCAAATATAAATTTCATATTGTGCCTCAAATTAGTTCATTAATCTACCCTGCCTCTGAATTCTATTTGAAGACTGGGAATTGAGGTCTAGCCACTTTCCTGTATCTTGAATGTGAGAACAACTCAGATAAATCTGTTTGCAGCTGTTCCTGGAAAAATACTCTGCTATCTCCTCTGAGATTGTGTTAAAGCTTCACGGATGGAGTTTACCCCTTTAATAAGAGCTTCTTCTACTTCATGGTAGATATTTTTATGACATAGATTCTTTCTCAAACTTGGCCTGGAGCTCTGGGAACCTGTGTTCTACCAGAGAGTCAGTCCAGGGTTTCCCATTTCCTCCATCTACCCAGTAGCTTTTCCTACTCCCCCACCCTTCCCTAGTCACAAGACAGTAACAATATTTAATTAGTCTATTTCTCTCCATAGTTAGAAGGTAGAAGCAGAAGTCTCAGGACTTTTCTGACGCAACAGTGATGCTTGCAGGAGGGGAGGGAGGGGAGAAGAGCCCTCACTAACCCTCCTCTGTTTCTTTTCTTGGTTGTCCTCTTCTAAATGTATGACATAAGGTCATGGCTTTTCTCTTGTCTCGTTGTTGTTGTTGTGAACTTTTTGACTGCTTTCATCTATTCTTTTTTTGTTGTTTTCATCTTACTAGCTTATAATATGGTGAGCTTCTGTGATCTGTTCATTATCGCCCATCTTTACCAAGAAGCATCAATAACAATTTGATTGTAAAGCAATTGTGCATATAGTTTGAAATGATTTAAAGGGATATAGTATTTTAATATCATTATAGCTCCTACAAAATAATTTATCCATTGGCTTCCTATGACACTGCATGATTCTCAGTTTGCTTCGTGTCACTGTCTCAGCTACATGGCATGAATTAAGAACACTTCGCGTCCACTTCTTAATGACATTGCTGCAGAAGGGTGATTTCCAGTTCCATTTAAGCTGATATCGTAATCCCTACAGAGTTTATATTAGGATTTTAAAGAGAGAATCTAGGTCAAACAGGAAGAAGTGACAAGCTGTGCCTTGACCCCTTTATCGGCTGCTCTGGATCCCACGGTGTGATTTCACTTTGCAATCAGGTCTCCATCAGGAGCTGCGCTGTTTATTTGCCAAAATATGTTGAACTTTCTCAAAGCCTTGTGCTTTGAGAAAGTTGTCTTATTTGGGACAGATAAGACAACAGTGGGAAATAAAATACCACTGAGAACCAAAAAGACTCATTTCAGCTTTAGGAACCAGAAATACTCAGAAACCTAAGTTATAATGGGCTCATAGACTCAGCTGAAGGGTTAAGCACCTCTAAACTGCTGGGCTGAACCAACCTCTTCATCTGAATCTTTAGGCCAAAACACTCCAAACCAGCTCCCAGCAATAAAGCCTATTCCATCATCACGGCTGAGGAATATTAAAAAATAATATTGCCAAAAAAAGAAAAGAATGGGAAAATAACCACATGGGAAACAAAAGGAGGTAAATTCCACCTGGATCCTTTTGTTCACTGAAGGAAACACAGAAAATCACAGAAAACCAGCTGCCCAGGGTTAGCAAGTGGTACAATAAAATGAACACTGGCAAAATAGCTGTATGGTCAGGCCATTCAAGATGATTCTTCTCTTACTCTCCGTGCATCCCCTGCTTGACCAGACCCGCCTTTACTCACATGACTATCCAGTCTTCTTAATTATAGGGCTTAATTGGTAACTGCCTACATGCTTGCCCCGGCTCCAGCTGCTGGTTTCCCTGGTAACTGATGAGCCAACCTGACGTCACTTGCCCCTATAAATGGTAGCCGCCTCCTCCCAGCAGTAGTAGAGGTTCTTGCAGACGCCTGCCCTACACGGTGCAGTTTCATGACCTTTTGCTTCAAACTGGTAAGATTCCCTGTCCAGTAAACTGTTGATGTTTCTGTTGCTATTTCCAGGCTCCTTCTTCTGTCTCAATCTGGCAACTACAAGGCTTGTAGTTCTGTGAGGTGCAGCCCAACAATTGACGAGCCAGCCAGGAGGCCAAAGAGACCCCCATGAGCACCAAGACGTCAGGAAATAAGAACGGGGAATGGAAAGTTGCAGGGGGAACCCCGGTTTGGCTGTCCACTAGTAAGTGGGGCCCTGTGGTGGCTGTCCTTGAGGAAGGGGTGTCGGCAAGAGAGTCCAGAGGGTCATGGCCCATCCAAATTGGGCTCCCAAGGTGTGGGACCTACTGAGAGCACTGAAGAAGGGGAAGATTAGGATGAGGTCATAAAGGTCCTTATCCCACAGAATAGAGATGAAGAGCGGCTCCCTTCAGAGCAGAGGCAGCCTACTACCATGAGAGATGTCTTTCTCTTCCACCATATTGATGATATCCTGTTAACCTCAGAGATTCTTTCTAGTATTAAAAGCAGCCCTGCACTTGTGGCTTGTCTGATTGCACGGGGCTGGCTGGTGAATACAGACAAAATGCAAGGACCTGGATTATCTATCAAATACTTGGGTGTTATCTGGTCAGGTAAGACAAGCATAACCTAAACCATTACAGACACAGGCATTAGGGATATTAACACAGGGCCAGGCTTGTGAATTGGATGTGGTCAGTTAACCAGAAAGGTTTGGTTTGGGCCTGTGGCAATGGCAAAGTGATGAAAGAGTACCCTTGGGCTTCTGCTCTGAGCTGTGGGAGGAGGAAGAGTAAGGATTGCGTGATCGAGCGGCAGCTGCATGTGGGCTACAGTGTTACAACAGGTGGAAGACATTACAAAAGGCCCACCCAAGTCATCCAGCAACTCAATAAAACCACTAGCTGGGGATCTATAACAGCTGTGCGTGATGTATGGGCTCCCCATGTACTTCAATAGCCACCAAGGAACCCACTTTACCAGCCAGGAGGTTCAGGCATGGAATGGTAAAAGTGACACACTGGCCTTTCCACCTGCCCAAAACCCCCCTGCTGCCGGGCTAGCAGAAAGGGTGAGTGGGCTACTTAAACAACCATTGAGATGGAAACCTCTCTCCACGTGTGGACGGGGAAGCTAATTCAAACCTTGTGAGCTATAACTGAAGAAGCCAGTGGCTATGCCATGTTAACCCAGAGGCAACTAGGCAATGGTCAACTATCGGTCAGGACAATGATTCACTTTCACCCTTGCTGCAGGATATACACCACTCCCCATCCCTCCCACAGCCCCCCACCGGGGGAACACACTATAAAATGGCCCTGGGATTGGCAGGTAAAGCCCCGGTGGTTTGGGTTTGCTGAATAGGGTTAGAAAGGGACTTACAGATCTCACCTGGCTTCTACCTGGCTACACCCAAAACTACTATAGTAATCTGGGCCCCTTAACTGAAGAGAGGTACCGTCATATTAACACTGTGGTCTGTTTACATATGTGGTCTCCAATCCTCGGCCCTGGCTGTGGAGACTGAGGGTGGACAGGTGGCGTGGCTCTGCAGGCCAGGACAAAACCACAGGCAGGGGTGGTATTTTCTCAGAATGCTGTTACTGCTTGTAATTGGCTTAATGGTCATGATCTCCCCTGTATTGTGCCTGTCCAGCAACTCACATTTCATCCCTAGTCTGTCTGAGGACAAGGTGACAACTGTGGTCTCACTGCAAAGTGAGTCTGATTGCTGGATGAGCAGTAAGATGCCATGAAAAATCGACCCAGCTAATGTGACTACGTGGGGACGACTGAAGACTCTCCTCTTTCCTGTCCCGCATGCCAGGCACCTGGCTCCAGAATTTTCCCACCTCTTGGAGAATCACTATTTTTAGCATCCTAGGTATCTTACACTTGATACTCCGTAGCTGCTGTTGTTTGTATTGCATTTGTGGTATTTTGTTGCTGTGTACCTCTACATACCTGACCCCAGGGATATTGTGGAAGAGGGGCAGGCCAAATTGTAAGGGTTGTGCAGGGTGCGAAGGGGTGGAGTGTATCCTCAGGCCACTCAAGATGACTGTTCTCTTGCTCTCTATAAATCCCTCACAAGACTATCCAATCCTCTTAATGATAGGGCTTAATCAGTAACTGCCCAGGTGCTTGCCCACTATCCCAGCCGCTGGTTTCCTTGGTAACTGATAAGCCAAATTGACTCCAATTTCACCTGTAAATGGTAGCCTCCTTCTCCCCAAGTAGCGAAGATTGCTGCTGTGTCCTTCCTGGTGTCTGCCATACACAGTGGGGTGTTACTCCAGGAGCTTCTGCTTCAGACTGGTAAGATTCTCTATCCAATCAACTGTTGATAGTCTCTGTTGCTGTTTCCAGGCTCTTTCCTTGGTCTCGAGGCTGGGCAACAAGGCTTGCAGGCCTGTGGGGTGCAGCCCAACAATACCATGTAACCAATTTTAGGGGGAAATGGGATTGAAAGATTTTTATGACTGGACCTGGGTTGTAAAAAGTTGAAGAAAATCCAACGTCATAATCCTTCCTTAGGGAAGGTTAGATATGGCTTGAAGCGCCAGCCTCCAAACCCTCAGACCAGAACTGCCTACATAAACTGTGGAGCCCTTGCACAAAAACTAAATTTCAAGGCAGAACAGAGCATTAAACCAAGGACAGACCCTTCTGTATGTGGAGCCCTGTGCTTGCACACAGGTCACACACCCATGCAGCTGGCCTGCCTTCCACTCCTGCATTCTTGCCCCACGGATTTTTACCTTTTTCTAGCTCCTCTTTTTTTGTCTTGAAAGTTTAGAGTCTGTAGCTGTGTGCTGGGAATGCTTGAGATGCAGAGGTGGAGGAGGCGCAGCGCCTCCTGGTGACTTCTCCAAGCATTGCACAATCTCCTGAGAGGAACGCAAGCATCTTCGTTTCCGTCTTGGGCTTTGTCACAATCAGTTTTATAGCCATAGACCAGTGTAAACAATACTTTAAAACGAGCTCAGAAAATACTGTGTCTGTCAGCGAGCTATTCAGAAGGATACCAGTGAATTTAGTTACTCCAAATCTCTTTGTTTAGAGCCAAGCCTCCTCCCCTGATGCTTTCTGTTAGATTTGATGGAGTCAGGGAGAGTTGGCACACAAGGCAGGGTAAGACCACTAAGTCAATTCATTAAAAATAAAATCCACAGGGGCCATCAATCTTCCAAAGTTAAAACTCAGTTTTGATTAAGGGTTGGCTCTAGATTGAGATAAGAATTAGAAATGCCTAACCTGAAACTCCGCAACAGTCTAGAGCCCGGGACAAGTTTGTGATGAGCTTTGAATATCGGGCTAAGGAACATAACGGTTATTTTGGTTAAGACATGTGGATGCCAAAGGATTGGCATGATCATACCTATGTTCTAGAAAGATAATTCTGGCGAGGCCAAAACTTATGGAAGAAGTTGAAGTTGGGAAATCAGACAATAAAAGTCTGAACTCTTCAAAAAATAAGTGATATGTAGAAGTTGAACTCTTTTTCATTTTTTACTTGAAGTATAGTTGATTTACAATATTAGTTATACAACACAGTGACTCAAATGCTTAGGTTATATTCTACTTAAAGTTATTATAAAATGTTGGCTATATTCCCTGTGCTGCAGTGTATCTTTGTAGCCTATTTTATATATAGTAGTTTGTACCTCTTAATCCTCTACCCCTATCTTGCCTCTCCCTACTGGCAACCACTAGTTTGTTTGCTAGATCTGTGAGTCGGTTTGTTTCATTATATACACTCATTTTGAGTTCACGTACAAGTGATAACATATAGTATTTTGTCTTTCTCTGACTTATTTCACTAAGCATAATACCCTCCATGACTAGCCATATTGTAAATGGTAAAACTTTATTCTTTATGGCTGAGTAATACTCCATTGTGTATATATATCACATCTTTATTCATCTGTTGATGGATACTTAGGTTGCTTCCATGTCTTGGCTATAGTAAATGCTGCTATGAACACTGGGGTGCATGTATCTTTTTGAATTAGTGTTTTCATCTCCAGATACGTACCCAGGAGTAGAATTGCTGGATCATATGGTATTCCTATTTTTAGATTTTTGAGGAATCTTCATACTGTTCTCAATAGTGGCTGTACCAATCTACATTTCCAACAACAGTGTAGGAGTGTTGCCTTTTGTAGAAGCTGAATTTTGGTGGTGGAATTTGGTGATGGAATGGGTATCTGGAAGTCAGAGTGGACATTTGGGGCTTAGATATTTTGTAACTTAGATCATCATATTTGCTGATGCCATTATTTGATATAGGGAGTATCAGCAAATCAGCCATTAAAATTCCTGATGGGGGTGGATTGGGGGGTCCTCCATTCTGCATAGTAAGACAGTAATAAACCAAGGTACTTATCCTTTTTTTTTTTTTTTTTTGCGGTATGCAGACCTCTCACCACTGTGGCCTCTCCCGTCGCGGAGCACAGGCTCCGGACGCGCAGGCCCAGCGGCCATGGCTCACGGGCCCAGCCGCTCCACGGCATGTGGGATCTTCCCGGACCGGGGCACGAACCCGTGTCCCCTGCATCGGCAGACGGACTACCAACCACTGTGCCACCAGGGAATCCCAAGATACTTATCCTTTTGACTTCCACCATTTTCAGTCACATCTTTAGAGATCTAGTTCATTATAACTTTTGAAATTATCAAGCAAAATTAAAAGTTAATTAGAAAATATCTTTAAAGCTAAAATAACTAAAATATAGCTAGATACAGCTATATTTTATAGCTAGATAACTAGAATATAGCTGAGACAGATTATCTTCCAAAGAGTCCTGATAAAAGCTGTGATAATGTAAAGTATTATGCTATGCATAATACTATGTAGAGAACTCTAGCAGAATGGGTGCCTTCCTCAATTTGGGGTAAAAAGTTTGAATTCTGTAATCCCATACTCATTGTGATGGCAATGAGATTTTCTTTACAGAACCTTCTGATGGCTCTGTAATCTCACAAGTTTAGAATACCAAGCTATGTAGTAACAATATTTTCCTAAGTTTGAGTTGAGAGGAAAATTACCAGGATTTGAGACCTCCAGAAACATAAAAAATCCTTAATGATGGTGGAAACTTTTTTTTTTCCTGTCTCTTCATCTTCCAGAGGGAGCCCCCTGAGCCTGTAATTCTGAACCCATACACTGATTAAACCCAACTTCACTGGTACAAGTTTTAAATTCTAAGTTTTTAAAACAAAGTTTAAAAGTTTCAAAAACTAGAATAAAGCTTTTGATTGATGTGGCCTAAAAACTCTATCCTGTGATGCCCTTGTAATTTCTTTTTCAAATGTTTGTGGTTATAGAAGGAATGTACTTTAATTCGTGATGAGTCTGTGAGAAATCAGTCTTATATGTGCATTGTTCAAATGTGCAAGGATGTTTTTGGGTTTTCACAATGACTGAAGACCTTATTAGAATTAGTATCTGGAAACCAAAGGTACATCCTGTAATGCGGGGACAGATGTATACCTGAAATCCTGGATAACTGTAGGATTCTTTGTTTTTAAAAATATTACCAGAATATATGCAGCTGTACTGTGTATGTATAACCCTGTTGTACTGTTCCCCTGGCGTATACATGCTATCTCAATATTCAGGGTTTCTTTATATCTCCTCCAGTTTCTAGATGGTCCAGTTGCTATTGCTGCAAAACAAACTACCCCCAAACTTAGTGATACACCAACCCTTTTAGTATAGTTCACATAATCAGTAGATCAGAAATTTGGACAGGGCTTGGCCGAGAAATTCTTTTGCTTCTTGTATCTTCAATTGAAGTCATTCCATGGTACCCAACTGTTGGATAGGCTGGTGTGCAGGGCAAAAGATGATGTCCCTGCTCTTCTGGCTTCCTGACAGTGGTGGCTGGAAGGCTGGGCTTAGCTGGTACTATTGTCTAGAGTGCCTACACATGATGTCTCCTGCATGGTGGTCTCGGTGTTGTCAGAGTTCTTATGTGGTGGTGGGCTTTTCTGAAAGGAGTTGTCCCAGGAGAGCTGGGAGGAAGGTGTATCACCTTTTGTGACTTAGTGTTCAAAACCATACAGTGTCATTTCTAGCACATACTGTTGGTTGAAGCAGTCACAAACCCACCAGATTCAAAGCATGGAAATAGATTTCTATCTTTTAAAGGGATAAGCATCAAAAAATTTGTGGCCATTTTTATAAACTACAACTTCAATTTATTCACTTAATACTGAGTGTGTAATACATGCTAAATACCCTGCTGGGCTTAGGGACAGTGAACACAGGAAATAAAACACCCTCATATTAGGTGGGAGAAAGACATGAAAACAGAATGGCACAAATAACTACACAATAAAAGTAAGTGCTGTGAAGAGCTAACCTGGTCTGGGGCTCAAGGAAAGAACTTCCTGTAAAAAGCATGTTTCAGCTGAGATCTGAAGGATGAGCAGAATGTAGCCAAGCTGCAGAGGGGAGGAGCAGACATTCAGGGTGAAGGAAGGTGGCCCGGGAAGGCACAAGGTGTTCAAGCAACAGAGAAATGCTATATGGCTGGACATTGAGAGTAAGGTGGAAGTTGACCCATGTCTTGTATCCTTTTTACAGGAGTTTGTAAGTTATCACAGTAGAAATGACAAATGTTTTTATCAGGTAAGTTGAGACCTGATCAGATCTGAAGTTTTACTGTAACGTTTTTGCTTGCTTTGGGCCCCAAGTGAAGGGAGTTGTCTTACTCATAATCAGTTTATAGCACAGCATCAGTGATGCATGCCAGGCCCTTTTCCTCTTTTTATATCTTTTGCCCTTCATCTTCCTGCTTCTATTTCCCTTCTTCCCTTCCTCCTTTAGAGGCTGCTACTCTAAAGTGATTAACATAAATCCTTGGCAAGGTATGTATCATTCAAAGATATGGTGTAATTTATATATTAGGTGTGCCTTACATTTACATAGAGTACTATGTGCTAGCTCTTGTTTTGTCTCTCTTTTTCACATTCAACATTTTATCCCCAAAGTGTATACTTGAGGTAGTGGTTAAAAGCATGACCTCTCAAAACTAGGATTTCTCCATTTAAATCCTGGTTCTGCCACTTTTTAGCTATGTGATCTTTTTTTTTCTTTGCGGTACGCGGGCCTCTCACTGTTGCGGCCTCTCCCGTTGTGGAGCACAGGCTCAGGATGCGCAGGCTCAGCGGCCATGGCTCACGGGCCCAGCTGCTCCGCGGCATGTGGGATCTTCCCGGACCAGGGCACGAAACCGCGTCCCCTGCATCGGCAGGCGGACTCTCAACCACTGAGCCACTAGGAAAGCCCTCTCCATACCTCAGTGTCCACATTTAGGAATATGATAATGGAGCATTGGGTTGAATACAGGTGGTGCAGATAAACAAAGGGCATGGCAAACAGTAAGTGATGTTAGCTAGTATTATCAGTCAATGTTAGCTAGTATTATCATTCCCTAGTAGTTAACTAAATATTTGCTATCATCATCTAGTTCATTGCTTCTGACCACTGAATAGAATTGTCATATGCCTCCACCCCATTTGGTTTATGTAGTTCCTTGATGATGGACAACAGACTCCAATTCTGTTATACCAGTTCTCCCTTATAAACCTATACAAGAGTTTCACTGAAGAACACACAAGTAATACTGGCAAGTCGCAGGGTGTGTGCCTACCCAGTTCCACTAAATACTGCTGAATTGATCTCTAGGATGGCTATGGTAGTTTATACTCACCTAACTGATCAGGGGTACGAAAGCCTGGACATCTTAGGACAGTTCAGGACAATCTTGAATATTCTGTAACTCTCTGGGGGATGGGGGCAGGGGAGACGAGGCTTTCTCGGCCTGCATTGAATCTTCACTTCTTGTTCTGCCCACTCCTGCTTCCTCCTCCCTGCCACAGATGTTGGTCCCTAGGGCACTCCTAAGAAATATTCTGCATGCTAAACTTTGCGTCCTGCAGAACCCAACCTGAGACTTCATGCTATTTTTCAACTGAATTTTAAAACCTGATTCTATGCAATTATGTTAAATTACTTGAATGCTCAATCTCAAAATGCTACAACGTGCCACTGAGAAGACCACCTAATTTTGTCACACCATTGAAACGATTGTTTTTAGGAAAATACATTCTATTCTTTTTGTTCCGCTTCCTCTATTTTTGAAAACCTAGTTTCTCCCTGCAGCTCTATTAAAGGAAGTAAAACATTGAAGGGTAGCAGAATATGCCACCCCAAATTATGCTTCTTTGGCATAAGATTATTTTGAACTGATTATTTTGAGAAACTGCAGACACAGGAGAAGCTCTAAAACCAGTAGAAGTTACGCTTTTGTAAGAGTAATTTACATTAGAAAGGGGGCCTGTACTAGGAACAGAGTTATTACCAGAGATAAGTCACCTGAGGTGCTTACCTACAAGGCAAGGCAACGTTTGTTTGACAAATATTTCATTTCCTCTTTTCACCTTCCCGTGAATTGCCTTCTCTCCCTTTTGAAACGCAGACCTCTATCACTTTCATTAGGTCAGGATGTTATTATAAGCCTCAATAGTCTGGCTGCCTTTTGAGTCTCACATCTTCGGAATGCTCCTGTGTGTTAAGTACATAATTAAAATAGTGTTTTTCTCCTGTTTATCTGTTATGCCAATTCAGTTCTTAAGTCAGACACAGAACCTAGAAGGGTAGAATGGAAAAGTTTTCCTTCCCAACAATATTAACAGGCTAAAAATGGATTTTCTGACTCTAGCAAGGGTACTATGTTTATCAAAACTGAAATTCCTTGTTTGTAAGGAGTCATCTACAAGTCAGTGAGTTATATTTCTGATACTGATCTAAAAGAAAATACAGATCTTCCTTGACTTACGGTGGGGTTATATCCCAATGAACTCATTGTAAATCAAAAATTTCCCGAGTTGAAAATGCATCTCACACACCTACTAAACATCATAGCTTAGCCTAGTCTACCTTAAAGATGCTGACAGCTAAAAATTTTCACCTGCGCTCTGGTTCTATAAGAATCAAGTCACTAGCCACTGCAGTTGCTGACTTTTGGCACACCCTGAAAGGAGTTCAGGGAGAGGAGGAATGAGGTACTCTGTGCTCTGAGAAAAACTGGCAGAACAGGGCTTTTGACAGTTAAATACTTTCAGCAGGAGATTTTATGAGCCCAAATTCTTGCATCTTCTCGTATCTAGAAGAACGCTAAAATCATTAACAGACATCTGCCCCTTGTGACTAGCAGCAAGCTTCTTGTGACTAGCAACATTCTACCGAAATGTGTGCTTGATCGCACGTATCCCCCTTCACTAAAATTATATACTGACCACGCTCCCACCTCTTCCGAGCAGTTCCTCAGAACTATCTGAGGGGCTGTCTCCTGGGCTTTAGTCCTCATTTTGTCCAAATAAAACTTAAACTCATGTGCTTTTTTTTTTTTTCAGTCACCAGTTTGGCAACTAATGAAGGGACCCAGAGCAGTCTTCTCTCCTTTGCCTGAACTCTATGAGGAACCAGAGTTTGGTACCAGCAGAGGCCTCTTGTGCCCATTCACCTCCCTCAGAGAGTCTAGACGAATTTGGGTGAGTCTCTCTTCCCTGGCTCTCGGCTCTCCCATATTGGTTGATATCCTGAGTTTTATCTGGCAGTATGTAACAGTCCTTGGCCCCTCAGGTGAAAGACACTGTTGAGGGGTGTGCCCACCCAGCTGAAAGATACTAGGGAAGGCGTCCACCCCGTTGAAAGACACTGAGCTGTCTGGGCTGAGTGGTTAGGTAGAAGGCTGATCTGACACCTCTCCTGAATTTGGCTGCTTTACTGAGTTTGTTGGGATAAAAGTGAAGATATTACATGAGAGCTTTGCTCTGAAGAAGGAGGATAAGACTGCTTCCGGTTGGTTACGACTTTCTCAGGAAACTGAGAAATTTATGGGAGTGGTGGAGGCAGAATCCTCACACTGTGCAGTGGTCCCACGGGGCAACCTGTCTATTAATTAAAAGATGTGCTCATCCAGGGATCATGTATAAGAATTGGCCATTCAATGATCTGAGTACCAACGGTGGTCTTAGACGACCAAAGGGAGAAACTGAGACACGTAAGAGGGCTGCGATGACTCTAGAGCGGCGCCTAGAGGAGTTAAGCTCACAAGCAGCACACTGGCCCACATACAATCTCATTAGTAGATTTTATCCCCAACAAATTCAACTTTAAGATGGGAAATAGAGCTCTCAAACAGAAACAAGGGGTGTCAGAAAGCCAGCCTCTGACCAACACCCCAGCCAAGTTTATAAACAAAACTTACTCTTACAAGCACTTACCTAATTGGGCATTAAAGGAGAATCTTGCCCAGAAAATGGCCAAAGTGGATTCTATAGCAGACATAGTTGTTAGAGAAAGCTGGCATGATAAAACACCTTTCCAGAATTCTGACCCTGAGGGAACAAGTCTTTCTAGGAAAACTTGCTTTTCTCTCCCAGTGCCTTGAGATGTAAATGTTCTACCAGGGTTCTCAGGAATACTTACCTAGACTACTGTAATTCCTGAGACTGAGGGAAACAACGGGGTGGGGGAGACGAGGCCTTTTCAAATTTAACTTATTCCAAATGTTATTTATAAACGAATGAGTTTTATATTGTAATGCCTAATTCATGACTAAATTTTAAAGTGAAGTTGAGACCTCTGCTTGTGTCTTTCCATATGTCTATGTGTGTATTATAAATATGTCTTTACCTTTGGATGGTATTATCAAAATTAATTTGGAAATGAGCTCTACTTAATTGGCTTAAAGGAAATTAAGTGCTTATATGAATTCTCAGAAATATAAAAGGAAACTGCCAGAATGAATTTCAGGTTCACATGAACTGGGAAATATTCATTGTTAATACCTGGTATTAAAGTTTGTCAATTTAATTAGTATAGACATGTCTTTAGAATCATCAATATTAAGTATAATACTTTTACTGTATCTAGGTTTAATAGAAGTCAAATAAGATCTTATATGTGTTGCAGATTTGTCAGCAAGAAAAAACTTGGTATGATTTTTATTAAAAAAATGTAAATGAAGTAAGAGCTTTTGGGTAAATGTCCTAGGAGTAATTATGTTTTAGGAATGTCTACTTAAAAATAATCTCTCCAGATATTTGGTAACTTGAAATTTTAGAGTTGTGCTAATTTAAATGAGGAAAGTTTATTGACTAGCTAGGTCATTCCCAAATAACATGAGGTACTGAAACACTAATTACTAAACATTGGCTTGTATTTACAGGGAAACTAAAGATATTTAAGACGATTGATAAATATGGTGCCACATGAGATTTTCTATAAGAAAGCACATATTTTTAGAAATTATAATTGGTATTTATGTTTGCCAAGCTATAGAATACTAACATAAAAGACAGCTCATATTTGCTTGATCCTTAGTTTTCACTAGAAATTAAGGTTTTGAAGAGTTGAGTATTCTAGTTTAAATATGTAATTAAAGCTACCAGAAATAATTAGAGAAATATTTCAGTATGCAGTAGCAAAGTAGGATGTGGGTTTTCAGTAAAAGAAGGTATGAAGAATAGAATTGCATTTTGTTAAGGGAAAAGAAAGTAATTTTGTCCTAGAGATGGTTGTTTCTGCATGGGAAAAAATAAGAGACAAACTAATACTGATACAGAAAGTTATGGAAAGTTCGTGGAAAGGGACCCCGAGAAAAGAGTTTTGTGCAACGTCGGGATTGGCTAAGTTTAGAATAAATTTAATTAAGTAAATGAATTGTTATTAAAAGTAGGCTGATGCAAGACTGGAGTTCAGTTTTCTTTCTGTTAAGAAAACAAAGTTGTTTTTTGACCATTGAGCTGATTTTATAACAGAACTTAAGTTTCTTTACCTTTTAGAGTTTATCTTTTAAGTGATCTGTATTTTCCTTTGAAATCTTTTGTCACATTGCTTAAGTGAATATGTATTGTTTCACAGTGATCTATGGTCCTATTTGACCAAGTGTTTTAAAACCTTTCTGACATTTTTTGACAAACTTCCCAAATCAAATTCCAGTGAAGTTCCTTTGACCTCTAACTAACTTTTGGGATGCTCCGAAAGGGTCCCTGAAACCTCCCAAAGACAGATACTAAACTAATTAGGTTCATTTAGTACATTAATTACATGAGAAGCATTGTCAAATGAGTAATAAATCTTCTTAGGTTATATTGTATGGGTAAATGTTATTAATATAGATATTCTAGAAATTATATGGAATTCCTAAAAATCAGTAAGCCTTGGTAAAGTATTATGAGTCATAATTCTAGTTATCTTAAAATGTTTTGTGTCATAGCAGTAACCAAGTTTCTTTGTCAACTGCATGGTAATTAGGTCTTTAACCGTGCCTTAAGTCTTGTCATTCATAGACAGTTATTGTTTTACTCTGATGCCCTTGCTAAAATGCTTCCTCTTCAAGAATATTCATAGCAAGAATATGCACTTTTTGACAAGTGCAGGCTTCTGATAACTTTCAGATTATACTGCTGATGGGTAAGAAATTAAAGAATTCTAATGGAAAATCTCTTGGCTTCATAAACTTAACAAGGATTAGTTACATGAGACAGTGAACTGGTGAATATGGTTATAATTTTTTATGGCTTCTGTCTGAAATATTATTGGCTTTTAATCTTTATTTTTCCAGCTATAAGAAACCCTTCCCCTTAAGCTAATTATGACTTACATCAATTTAGTAAATTATACCTTTGTAAGCAGAATTGAAACATATATCCTTTCTCTCTACCTGATCCCCCCAGAGATTGGAAACTTGTGGATTACCGGCACATTTATCAGGTAAATTAGGAAGGCCACCTCCTAACAGGTGCAGGAATCTCAAGATATTTTGAGGACCTTGAAAAAGGAGAAATTCACTCAAAAATTTCCAAGGCAAAATCAGTGACAAGCCCTTGGCATAGCTTTCCTACCCTTGAAAGGCCTTTTAAAAATTTGAGATTGCTTAAAAAGTTCCAGCAGAGCCAACTTTAAAAGAACCTATATGATCAATTACACTTGTATAGATCATCAGGCCAAGTTTATTGAAACCAGACTTACTTTGCAAACAAATTAGTCTTATTTTGGCTATATTTTGTAGAAATGAGGGTAATTTTAGAAAAAGATCGTTTCAGTGGACATTAAATTATAGTTTTGTTAGTTGAGGTCTGTATTTACTAAGACTCACTTCCCTGTAGCTCCTTGCTGTTACATTATTGTAAAGTTTAATTGAATTATTTTAAGGACACTCTAAGTTTGCTTCTGAAGTTTACCTCAGTAATCTATCTTTGGATGAAGATAAGATGCCCCTGGCGCACACACGGCCCCGGCGGGGAGGCGAAGCGGGTGGCGGCTGCGGAACCGGCAAAGGCTGCCTGTTTCATAACCATCACTCCTTGCTGACTCGCGGGCTGCGAGGCCTGGGTTGGGTCGGGCTGCGCCGCGGGGGCCGCTTGGAGTGGAGGCAGCTTGGGGGCTGGCGGGCTGGAGGACTGTTGAACACGGGTTGGAGGAACGTGCAGCAACCATGAGTTGAACAGAACAGAGGAGGGCAAAAAATAAAGTGCTTCGTTAGCATGCTTGGAGGGAACACAGTAAGGAAAATTGTCAGCAGAGGTGTCTAGATGGAGAGGATGGAAATGCATGTTTGAGGGGAAGGAGAATCTGTTCTTCCAACGCAGATGGGCAGTGCCCTCAGGGGTTCAGGTACATGTGCTGATTTTTTGGCAGTTTAGTGTGGAAACCATTGATCACCTTGTCCTCATTTCTACTAGTTCTGTGTTGTCGAGGGAGCGTGCCCAAATGAGCAAGGTATCGCAGCAGAACAGTACCCCGGGCGTGAATGGAGTAAGTGTCATTCATACTCAGGCTCATGGCAGCGGTTTACAGCAGGTTCCTCAGCTGGGGCCCGCTGGCCCTGGGGGCGGAGGCAGAGCTGTGCCTCCAAGCAAGCAGAGCAAAAAGAGTTTGCCCGTGGATCGCTACCGTGACGTCAGCGCAGAGAGAGGAACAGCATGGCGGTGAAAAAGAGCCTGTTGAAAAGCCAGCTGAAAGCGCAGGATACACTGCAGAGAGTGAATCAGCTCAAGGAAGAGAATGAACGGTTGGAAGCAAAAAGTAAATTGCTAAGGAATTAAGTGTACTGAAAGATTTATTTCTTGAGCATGCACAAAACCTCGCAGATAACGTGCAACCCAGTAGCACTGAAAATATGACAAATTCTGATAATGCAGGACAGTAGACCTCACCCCTTCCAAACGTCACAGCTTGTGGCTTGAACGTTAAACGTGTCACCACCTACACCACTCGTATCAGTGGCTGAATCTCCATTATTCAAAGATCCACTGAAGGCTGTTTTCTAGGATCAGTGCTGAAGAATTGATTAGCTAAAAATGTTAGCCATGTAATTTGAATATCTGGTTTTAAATGATAAGGATTTTTGTGGGGATAAAAAAACATTTTTAAAGGTATTTGGTAAAAAAAAAAAAAAAAAATGCCCTGGAGCTTGAAGCTTTTAATAAATCCTGACTTCCCAAGGGAAAAAAAAAAAAAAAAATGCCCCCATGACTGCAACCAGGAGATTATGCATACTGGAAAAGACATCATTTAAAGGACTATCTCCAACCTAAATGGGAAGGACCCTTATCAGGTACTTTGAACCAGCTCATGCACAGTAAAACTAAGGAAGTTGACCCCTTGCATTGGACTGGCCTATGGAGAGGACTGCTGACCTCAAAATCATCTTAAAAGCGATGCTTAAACAGGGGAGAAACTACAAGACCAGGACGAGAAGAAGACTATATCTGAAGTAGACAGCTTACCTAAGATGATGGATCAGGCCTGTATACCAATTACTTTGATAATTGCTCACACTTTTGCTTACAAACCAAATGTATTTCTTTCCTGGGACTCCCTCACTTGGCCAATCAATCAGACTTGCTCTAACCATCACCAAAAATATAAATTTTCTTTTAAAGGTACTCAAATTCAATCAGAGCAACGAGCATATTTTCAGCCAAAGAATGTAACTTCCCTCAGTTGTGTGCTGGATTTATATGGCTAACATCAGGCTATGATTTTTAAGACCACCCCCCACCCCCCGCCTTATGTTGGGAACAATTAAACCATACTAAGGATTTCCAGCTTAATAACACTAGGAAATTGGGCTGGGTGCCTTATGAATAAGCCTATATATCACTTCCCTTAAAGATACGAACTGGTATAGAACAGACTAAGTCAAATGACCTGGGAATATTACTGGGTCGCACCTAATGGAAGTTCTTGGCTTAAATTCTTACTTATGACCTTACTAATACTACTAGCTAGATTATTTGTATTGCTTGTTTTACAAGATTGTTGTTTCTTGCATTACCAAATGTGTGAATGAACCTCTGATAAAATGATGACTAAGTGACTTGAAGAAGTTGACTAGACATATAGTTCTGTATAAGATCAATGATTGTAATAGTAACTCTCAATATGGGAAGAAGCTCCAAGAGGGAATCATTTCTAGGACCATAAGGGACTAGTAAGACAGGTGGTCCAGGGGCTTTTGGCTACAGTTAATAGGGCCTAGTTCAGTAATAGCACATTGAGTGGTATCAATGAAATCCTTGCCTAGGAATGAACATTCCATTGCACTGTGGGACAAAATGGTCATGAAATGCCTCCCAAGCCATCGTCAAATGTATGACCATGAGGGGCACTGCCAACTGAAAATTGTCGCTCGCTATCTGGTTCTATAAGAATGAAGTCACTAGACACTGCAGTTGCTGACCTTCGGCACACCCTGAAAGGAGTTCAGGGTGGAGATCAGGAATGAGGCACTCTGCTCTGGGAAGAACTGGCAGAACAGGCCCTCAGATAGTTAGATATCTTCAGGAGAAGATTTTATGAGCCCAAGTTCTTGCATCTTCTCATAGCTAGAAAAACACATCGTTAACAGACATCTGTTCCTCATGACTAGCAGCAAGCTTCTTGTGACTAGCAGCAAGATTCTGCCAAAACGTGTGCTAGATTGAACGTGTCTCTCTTCACTAAAATCACATGTATGCTGACCTCCCCCGCTACCTCTTCTGAGCAGTCTGTCAGAGCTGAGAGGCTATCTCCCAGGCTATAGTCCTCATTTTGTCCCATATAAAACTTAACTCACGACCCTCATGCTGTGCATTTTTTTTTCAGTTGACAGCACTCAGACACTTATATTAGCCTAAAGTTGGGCAAAATCATCTAACACAAAACCTATTTTATAATATGTTGACTATCGTGTGTAATTTACTGAGCACTGTATTGAAAGTGAAAAACTAAAATGTTGTAAGTCTGGAGTGGTTGTAAGAGTATTGGCTGTTGGTTCTTGTGATTGCATGTGTGACGGGGAGCTGTGGCTCCCTTCTTCTGCCCAGCATCATAAGAGGGTATCATACCACATATCACTAGCCAGGGAAAAGATCAAAATTTGAAAAATGGTTTTTACTGAATATGTATCAGTTTTACACCATCATAAAATCCAAAAATCTTAAGTTGAACCATCCTGAGTTGGGGGCTGTCTGTAGTCCATTATTTTAGACTCAGTAGGAATGCTAGTCAGAATAGTAGCATAATGAAACTAAAGACTAGTAAGTCATTTTTCAGTTGAGCCCATCTGAGAATCACTCAGAAATATCTTATTGGGATGTAAGCCTTTGCCCTTATATGTGACCTTAGGCAATCATTAACTTATGAGGTTGCTTTGGTGTTGTTAAAAAGACAAACTGAGGCATATTAAAAATTTTAAGAGTTTGTGAGCAAAAATCAGTTCAAATTGGGCAGCTCCAAATGGTAGGTGGTTAGGAGTTCTCCATCAACAAGAGCTGGGGAGACACTTTTACAGAGAAAAGGCAGAAGCAAAGCGAGGAAATTGACTAAAGCTTAAAGCCTACTTGGCTACTTGTGATTGGTTGTCCGTAGGTTACAATTTTATAACCCTGACACATTTACAGGCTTAGATTTTGAACTGCTTACATAGGCTGCTGTGGCATTAGAGCCACCTCATATAAAGACCTCCTTTTTTTCATTTTTATTAGTGTTTATTTCTCTTGCATGCCATGATTTTTTTTAACATCTTTATTGGAGGATAATTGTTTACAATGGTGTGTTAGTTTCTGCTTTATAACAAAGTTATACATATATCCCCATATCCTTCCCTCTTGCGTCTCCCTCCCTCCCACCCTCCCTATCCCACCCCTCTAGGTGGTCACAGAGCACAGAGCTGATCTCCCTGTGTTATGCGGCTGCTTCCCACTAGCCATCTATTTTACGTTTGGTAGTGTATATATGTCCATGCCACTCTCTCACTTTGTCCCAGGTTACCCTTCCCCCTCCCCGTAGCCTCCAGTCCATTCTCTAGTAGGTCTACGTCTTTATTCCCCTCTTGCCCCTAGGTTCTTCATGACCATTTTTTTGTTGTTTTTTAGGTTCCATATACATGTGTTAGCATACTGTATTAGTTTTTCACTTTGTGACTTACTTCACTCTGTATGACAGACTCTAGGTCCATCCACCTAAATTGACTACAAATGACTCAATTTCGTTTCTTTTTATGGCTGAGTAATATTCCATTGTATATATGTGCCACATCTTCTTTATCCATTCATCTGATGATGGACACTTAGGTTGCTTCCATGTCCTGGCTATTGTAAATAGAGCTGCAATGAACATTTTGGTACATGACTCTTTTTGAATTATGGTTTTCTCAGGGTATATGCCCAGTAGTGGGATTGCTGGGTCGTATGGTAGTTCTGTTTTTAGTTTTTTAAGGAAACTCCATATGTTCTCTATAGTGGCTGTATCAATTTACATTCCCACCAACAGTGCAAGAGTGTTCCCTTTTCTCCACACCCTCTCCAGCATTTATTGTTTATAGATGTTTTTACGATGGCCATTCTGACCAGTGTGAGATGACACCTCGTTATAGTTTTGACTTGCATTTCTCTAATGATTAATGATGTTGAGCATTGTTTCATGTGTTTATTGGCAATCTGTATATCTTCTTTGGAGAAATGTCTATTTAGATCTTCTGCCTATTTTTGGATTGGGTTGTTTGTTTTTTTGATATTGAGCTGCATGAGCTGCTTGTAAGTTTTGGATATTAATCCTTTGTCAGTTGCTTCATTTGCAAATTTTTCTCCCATTTTGAGGGTTGTCTTTTGGTCTTGTTTATAGTTTCCTTTGCTGTGCAAAAGCTTTGAAGTTTCATTAGGTCCCATTTGTTTATTTTCAGCTTTATTTCCATTTCTCTAGGAGGTGGGTCAAAAAGGATCTTGCTGTGATTTATGTCATAGAGTGTTCTGCCTATGTTTTCCTCTAAGAGTTTGATAGTTTCTGGCCTTACATTTAGGTCTTTAATCCATTTTGAGTTTATTTTTTTGTATGGTGTTAGGGAGTGTTCTAATTCCATTCTTTTACACGTAGCTGTCCAGTTTTCCCAGCACCACTTACTGAAGACGCTCTCTTTTCTCCATTGTATATTCTTGCCTCCTTTATCAAAGATAAGGTGACCATATGTGTGTGGGTTTATCTCTGGGCTTTCTATCCTGTTCCATTGATCTATATTTCTGTTTTTGTGCCAGTACCATACTGTCTTGATTACTGTAGCTTTGTAGTATAGTCTGAAGTCAGGGAGCCTGATACCTCCACCTCCGCTTTTCTTCTCAAGATTGCTTTGGCTTTTCGGGGTCTTTTGTGTTGCAATACAAATTGTGAAATATTTTGTTCTAGTTCTGTGAAATATGTCAGTGGTAGTTTGATAGGGATTGCATTGAATCCATAGATTGTTTTGGGTGGTAGAGTCATTTTCACAGTGTTGATTCTTCCATTCCAGGAACATGGTATCTCTCTCCATCTATTTGTTTCATCCTTAATTTCTTTCATCAGTGTCTTATAATTTTCTGCATACAGGTCTTTTGTCTCCTTAGGTAGGTTTATTCCTAGATATTTTATTGTTTTTGTTGCAGTGGTAAATGGGAGTGTATTCTTGATTTCACTTTCACGTTTTTTATCATTAGTGTATAGGAATGCTAGAGATTTCTGTGCATTAATTTTGTATCCTGCTACTTTACCAAATTGATTAATTAGCTCTAGTAGTTTTTTGGTAGCATCTTTAGTATTCTCTGTGTAAAGTATCATGTCATTTGCAAACAGTGACAGCTTTACTTCTTCTTTTCTGATTTGGATTCCTTTTATTTCTTTTTCTTCTCTGACTGCTGTGGCTAAAACTTCCAAAACTATGTTGAATAAGAGTGGTGAGAGTGGGCAACCTTGTCTTGTTCCTGATCTTAGTGGAAATGCTTTCAGTTTTTCACCATTGAGGATGATGTTGGCTGTGAGTTTGTCATATATGGCCTTTATTATCTTGAGGAAAGTTCCCTCTGTGCCTACTTTCTGGAGAGTCTTTATCATAAATGGGTGTTGAATTTTGTTGAAAGCTTTCTCTGCATCTCTTGAGATGATCATATGGTTTTTCTCCTTCAGTTTGTTAATATGGTATATCACGTTGATTGATTTGCATATATTGAAGAATCCTTGCATTCCTGGAATAAACCCCACTTGATCATGGTGTATGATCCTTTTAATGTGCTGTTGGATTCTGTTTGCTAGTATTTTGTTGAGGATTTTTGCATCTATGTTCATCAGTGATACTGGCCTGTAGTTTTCTTTCTTTCTGACATTTTTGTCTGGTTTTGGTATCAGGGTGATGGTGGCCTCATAGAATGAGTTTGGGAGTGTTCCTCTCTCTGCTATATTCTGGAATAGTTTGAGAAGTATGGGTGTTATCTCTTCTCTAAATGTTTGATAGAATTCGCCTGTGAAGCCATCTGGTCCTGGCTTTTGTTTGTTGGAAGATTTTTATCAGTTTCAATTTCAGTGCTTGTGATTGGTCTTCATATTTTCTATTTCTTTCTGGTTCAGTCTCAGCAGGTTGTGCATTTCTAAGAATTTCACCATTTCTTCCAGGTTGTCCATTTTATTGGCATAGGGTTGCTTGTAATCTCTCATGATCTTTTGTATTTCTGCAGTGTCAGTTGTTACTTCTTCTTTTTCATTTCTAGTTCTCTTGATTTGAGTCTTCTCCCTTTTTTTGTTGATGAGTCTGGCTAATGGTTATCAATTTTGTTTATATTCTCAGAGAACCAGATTTTAGTTTTATTGATCTTTGCTATTGTTTCCTTCATTTCTTTTTCATTTATTTCTGATCTAATCTTTATGGTTTCTTTCCTTCTGCTAACTTTGGGGTGTTTTTTTGTTCTTCTTTCTCTAATTGCTTTAGGTGTAAGGTTAGGTTGTTTATTTGAGATGTTTCCTGTTTCTTAAGGTAGGATTGTATTGCTATAAACTTCCCTGTTAGAACTTCTTTTGCTGCATCCCATAGGTTTTGGGTCATCGTGTCTCCACTGTCATTTGTTTCTAGGTATTTTTTGGTTTCCTCTTTGATTCCTTCAGAGATCTCTTGGTTATTAAATAGTGTATTATTTAGCCTCCATGTGTTTGTATTTTTTACAGATTTTTTCATGTATTTGATATCTAGTCTCATAGTGTCGTGGTTGGAAAAGATACTTGATACAATTTCAATTTTCTTAAATTTACCAAGACTTGATTTGTGACCCAAGATATGATCTATCCTAGAGAATGTTCCATGAGCACTTGAGAAGAAAGTGTATTCTGTTGTTTTTGGATGGAATGTCCTATAAATATCAATTAAGTCTATCTTGTTTAATGTATCGTTTAAAGCTTCTGTTTCCTTATTTATTTTCATTTTGGATGATCTTTCCATTGGTGAAAGTGGGGTGTTAAAGTCCCCTACTCTGATTGTGTTTCTGTCAGTTCCCCCTTTTATGGCTGTTAGTATTTTCCTAATGTACTGAGGTGCTCCTATGTTGGGTACACAAATATTTACAATTGTTATATCTTCTTCTTGGATTGATCCCTTGATCATTATATAGTGTCCTTCTTTGTCTCTTGTAATAGTCTTTGTTTTAAAGTGTATTTTGTCTGATATGAGAATTGCTACTCCAGCTTTCTTTTGATTTCTATTTTCATGGAATATCTTTTTCCATTCCCTCACTTTCAGTCTGTATGTGTCCCTAGGTCTGAAGTGGGTCTCTTGTAGACAGCATATATGGTTTTTTTTTTTTTTTTTTTTGTATCCATTCAGCCAGTCTATGTCTTTTCGTTGGAGCATTTAATCCATTTACATTTAAGGTAATTATCGATATGTATGTTCATATTACCATTTTCTTAATTGTTTTGGGTTTGTTATTGTAGGTCTTTTCTTTCTCTTGTGTTTCCTACCAAGAGAAGTTCCTTTAGCGTTTTTTGCAAAGGTGGTTTGGTGGTGCTGAATTCTCTTAACTTTTGCTTGTCTGTAAAGATTTTAATTTCTCCATTAAACCTGAATGAGATCCTTGCTGGATAGAATAATCTTGGTTGTACTTTTTTCCCTTCATCACTTTAAATATGTCCTGCCTGTCCCTTCTGGCTTGCAGAGTTTCTGCTGAAAGATCAGCTGTAAACCTTATGGGGATTCCCTTGTGTGTTATTTGTTGTTTTTCCCTTGCTGCTTTTAATATTTTTTCTTTGTGTTTAATTTTTGATAGTTTGATTAATATGTGTCTTGGCATGTTTCTCCTTGGATTTATCCTGTATGGGACTCTCTGTGCTTCCTGGAGTTGATTAAGTATTTCCTTTTCCATATTAGGGAAGGTTTCAACTATAATCTCTCCCAATATTTTCTCAGTCCCTTTTTGTCTTCTTCTTGTGGGACCCCTATTATTTGAATGTTGGTGTGTTTAATGTTGTCCCAGATGTCTCTGAGACTGTCCTCAATTCTTTTCATTCTTTTTTCTTTATTCTGCTGTGCAGTTGTTTTTTCCACTATTTTATCTTCCAGGTCACTTATATGTTCTTCTGCCTCAGTTATCTTGCTATTGATTCCTTCTAGAGAATTTTTAATTTCATTTAATGTGTTGTTCATCACTGTTTGTTTTCTCTTTAGTTCTTCAAATGTTTCTTGTATTTTCTCCATTCTTTTTCCAAGATTTTGGATCATCTTTACTATCATTCTGAATTCTTTTTCAGGTACACTGCCTATTTCTTCTTCATTTGTTAGGTGTGGTGGGTTTTTACCTTGCTCCTTCATCTGCTGTGTGTTTCTCTGTCTCCTCATTTTGCTTAACGTACTGTGTTTGGGGTCTCCTTTTTGCAGTCTGCAGGTTTGTAGTTCCCGTTGTTTTTGGTGTCTGTCCCCAGTGGCTAAGGTTGGTTCAGTGGGTTGTGTAGGCTTCCTGGTGGAGGGGGCTAGTGCCTGTGTTCTGCTGGATGAGGCTGGATCTTGTCTTTTTGTTGGGCTGGTCCCAATCTGGTGGTGTGTTTTGGGGTGTTTGCGGTCTTATTATGATTTTAGGCAGCCTCTCTGCTAATGGATGGTGTTGTGTTCCTGTCTTACTAGTTGTTTGACATAGGGTTTCCAGCACTGTAGCTTGCTGGTCATTGAGTGGAGCTGGGTCTTGGCGTTGAGATGGAGATCTCTGGGAGATTTTCGCCATTTGATATTATGTGGAGCTGGGAGGTCTGTTGTGGACCGATGTCCTGAAGTTGGTTCTCCCACCTCTGAGGCACAGCCCTGACACCTGGCTGGAGCACCAAGAGCCTGTGATCCACACGGCTCAGAATAAAAGGGAGAAAATGAAAGAAAGAAAGAAAGGAAGAAGATAAAATAAAATAAAGTTATTAAAAAATAATAATTATTAAAAAAATTTATAAAGTAATAAAAAAAGGAAAGAAGGAAGGAAACAAACCAAAGAACACATCCGCCAATGACAACAAGTGCTAAAAACTGTACTAAAACAAACAAAGAAACAAAAAACCGGACAGACGGAACCCTAGGGCAAATGGTAAAAGCTAAGCTATACAGACAAAATCACACAGAGAACGATACACATACACACTTACAAAAAGAGAAAAAGGGGAAAAAAAATATATCGTTGCTCCCCAAGTCCACCTCCTCAATTTGAGATGGTTCGTTGTCTATTCAGGTATTCCACAGATGCAGGGTTCATCAAGTTGATTGTGGAGATTTAATCCACTGCTCCCGAGGCTTCTGGGAGAGATTTCCCTTTCTCTTTGTTCGCACAGGTCCCGGGGTTCAGCTTTGGATTTGGACCCGCCTCTGTGTGTAGGTTGCCTGAGGACGTCTGTTCTTCGCTCAGACAGGACAGGGTAAAGGAGCAGCTGATTCGGGGGCTCTGGCTCACTCAGGCCGGGGGAGAGGGAGGGGTACAGATGTGGAGCAAGCCTGCGGGGGCAGAGGCCGGCATGATGTTGCACCAGCCTGAGGCGCACCGTGCGTTCTCCCGGGGAAGTTGTCCCTGGATCACTGGACCCTTGCAGTGGCGCGCTGCACAGGCTCCCAGGAGGGTAGGTGTGGATAGTGACCTGTGCTTGCACACAGGCTTTTTGGTGGCGGCAGCAGCAGCGTTAGTGTCTCATGCCCATCTCTGGGGTCCGCGCTGATAGCTGCAGCTCGCGCCCATCTCTGGAGCTCGTTTAAGCAGCACTCTTAATCCCCTCTCTTTGCGCACCAGAAAACAGAGAGGGAAGAAAAAGTCTCTTGCCTCTTCGGCAGCTCCAGACTTTTCCCTGTACTCCCTCCCGGCTAGCCGTGCCACAAGAGCCCCCTTCAGGCTGTGTTCACGCCGCCAGTCGTCTCCCTGCGATCAGACCGAAGCCCAAGCTTCAGCTCCCAGACCCCACCCACCCCGGCGGGGGAGCAGACAAGCCTCTCGGTCTGGTGAGTGCTGGTCGGCACCGATCCTCTGTGCGGGAATCTCTCCGCTTTGCCCTCTGCACCCCTGTGGCTGCGCTCTCCTCCGAGGCTCCAAAACTTCCCCCCTCCGCCACCCACGGTCTCTGCCCGCGAAGGGGCTTCGTAGTGTGGAAACCTTTCCTCCTTCACAGCTTCCTCCCACTGGTGCATTGCCCATCCCTATTCTTTTGTCTCTGTTTATTCTTTTTTCTTTTGCCCTACCCAGGTACGTGGGGGAGTTTCTTGCCTTTTGGGAGGTCTGAGGTCTTCTGCCAGTGTTCAGAAGGTGCTCTGTAGGAGCTGTTCCTCATGTAGATGTATTTCTGATGAATTTGTGGGGAGGAGGGTGATCTTCACGTCTTACTCTTCTGCCATCTTGAAGCTCCACTAAAGGCCTCCTTGTTTAATTTAACTGTGTAATAGGACTTGTCTCTTGCCAGTATTATCAGAACTATGAGGCTTAGTCAATAATTATAGTTTAAGGCCTTCAGAGGTGTTAAAAACCACAGATCCAAAATAGTCACTTATGCTAAGCTCCATGTTACCAAACTCAGACTTAATTACAGTTTTGGCTCTCCAGAAATCGAATCTTAAACCAATCAGGAATTGCCTGATGAGCACTAGTTAGGTAATCTGCCTGATAAGACTCCTGTCATCCCCTAAAGGAAAGAAACCTTGTGATAACCCACCCTCTTTTATGTCTAGTATAACTTCCTTGTTCCTGCTGCTTTCTGCCTCTAAAAGTCTGTCATTTTGTACAGGTCCTCAGTGCTCCTTTCTCTATACTAGATTGGATACTGCCTATTTCATGAATCATTGAATAAAACCAATAAGCTCTTTAAAATTTACTCAGTTGAATTTTGTTTTTTTTTGACAACACCATATGCCATGTGGGATCTTAGTTCCCTGACCAGCGATTGAACCCGCACCACCTGCAGTGGAAGTGAGGAGTTCTAACCCCTGGACTGCCAGGGAAATCCCCGAATTTTTTTTTTTTAAATAGAGGTAAACACTGCATGAGGCAACCTTCCAGGAAACTTCAGTCTGAGCCCATTTTGCCTACTGGAAATGTTCCTATAACTGTGTCTATATTCCCCAGAGCTCTGTCCACTATTACTATAAAATGTAACTAGTCCAAAAATTGAGATAACGTAAGACCACAGAGGTGGGAGCCACCGATTCTGCCTGTGGATGCTGGGGAAGATTTTACAGTGGAGGTAATTCTTATAGGTTTTAGCCTATTGTAGAAGGATGGTAAGAGTTTTTCACACTGCATAATTAAAAAATGATGTCAACAGGTGATTCTGGCTTGCCCTTTTTGCAGGGAGTTCTTGCTGATTCTCTCCTCCTCTTCTCCTTAAGAATCAGAAAATTTTAAACAGGCCAGCACCTTCTGGAGGTGATCTAGCGTGAGAATGCTGCCAGATAGGGATGATCTACATGGATTGAGACTACCCAACCTAATCAGAACTTCTCTCTTGGGCTGTGCCAGGAAGTAAAAGGGGGAATATAGATAAGAGAGCCAGAGCTCCAGGAATAGGATGGGATTAGAGGGGAGGGATCACTAGATGAATGCCTCTGAGGAAAAAGAAGAATTAATAAAAATTATTGGGTCATTGTTGGAGCCTGGCTTGGTAGTCAAGAATGTGACTTCTTTTGCTTCTTGCTTCCTTACTTTTTAATGTATGTACTAAGATCCATCACATAGTGTAGTAGATAAAAAATGGCCAAAAATCCGCTGGAGCTCCTGCCTTTAAGAGGTAGGTCTGTTTCCCCATCCTTTTCATTTAGATTGGCCTTCATATACTGCGGAAGAAGGAATGTGAGGTTTTCCAGACCTTAAGAAGTTTTGCACCTTTCACTCATCTTTTTCTACTTCCACCATGTGAACAAGCCTCAGCTACCCTGCTACAGAGGTCATGTGGAAGAGACTGAGGCTCTCCAGCCAACAGCCTACCAATTGCCCAACAGGTAAATGTGTCCATTTAGACCATCCAGCCCTAGCCAACCCATCAGCTGACAGTTGATGAGTAAGCCTAGCTGAGACAGGCAGAAAAACTGCCCAGCTAGGCCCAGCTAAAAAGCCCAACCTGCTGATTTGTGAACTAATAAATGATTATTATTTTAAGCCATTAAGTTTTGGAGGGATATTTTATGCAGCAAAGGCTGAGTATATTGCTATTATTTGAAACATGAAAGAGCATAAAATATTTGCCATGGAAAGAAGTTTGACTTTCTTTCCATTTATTGCCATTTTTTCAGAAATGATCCTCTTTCAAATTAGGTAAAATGTAGCTTTCCTAATTGGATGTAAACAGTGGGACAGTTTAGGAGAGTGAAGTACTGAGATAACCAGAGCCTGAACTAAGGTAGTGGAAGTGAGTATGCTAATAAAAGAATAGGTTAATGGGTATTTCAGACTTCTAGGTTTGATTCCTGAGCCAGGCTATTGATGACATTTTCATTTTACAAACATTTCCTGTATTGTGAATAATTAAAGATTTGTGTGCCAATGATTGTCCTGAGAATCCCAATAACTGAAGCTGCTGAAAAAATCCCAAATTGTGCAATAACTTGGATTTTACCCTTCAAAGCACTGGTCATATAAGTGAAGACATTAATTCAAATAATAATTCAAAGAAAGTTAAAAGAATGGGAACAACAAAATATGAAACTGTTGATCGAGAAAAAGACCACAGGCTAGAACTCAAGTTCATTTCCCTGCATTTTGCCTTTCAGAGAAAGTTATGTGATAGGACTAAATTTCAATAGAAAATTAAAAATGTTATGTATTATTTTATGATCCTAAAATAATAAAATTTGATTATAGACAATGTAGGAAATTACATCAAAGTAAAAATTAGGGAATTTAAACACCCATATTCCTACCTTCCAGAGATAACCATTATTAACATTTTGATGTATATACCATAAATCTTCTGTATCACACACATACCTACACAAAATTACATATGTACATATATGTGTATTTTACCCAATTTAGATCATGATGATTATATTGCTTTATATGTTCCCCTTTTCTCTTATTATGAGCATTTCCTATCCCTTAAAAATATGAATTTTAATATTTGCATGGCATTCTATTTTATGGGTATATCAAAATATATCTAATGTTGGAGGATAATGTTCTAATTTTCCAAAATATGTGACATTTAGGCTCATAATTTTTGGATATATCTCTAATTAGTCCTATAATTAAATTCCTAGATGTGTGATTACTAGGTACAGTTTATGAATGTTGTCAAGGCTCGAGACACATATTGCCAAATATTCTTTTTAAAAGTGCCAATTTTTGGGCTTCCCTAGTGGCGCAGTGGTTGAGAGTCCACCTGCGAGGCAGGGGACGTGGGTTCGTGCTCCAGTCTGGGAGGATTCCACATGCCGCGAAGCGGCTGGGCCCGTGAGCCATGGCCGCTGAGCCTGCGTGTCCAGAGCCTGTGCTCCGCAATGGGAGAGGCCACAACAGTGAGAGGCCCACGTACAGCAAAAAAAAAAAAAGTGCCAATTTTGAACTTGCACTTTTAGTCACTAGGTATTGTCATAAATGACAATAATTTACAAGACTTCCAGGATACATATGATAAGTAGACCACTTGCATCTATGAGCATAGAGTCAGCACAATTTAAGTTGAAAGCCAGAGTAATGACCTTGATGCTTTATGAGACTTCAGAGAAGTGGACTAAGATATTTAGTAATGTTCAACAAAAAGTATAATCAAGCATTCCATTCCTTGGGCATTCTAGTTAATCAAGGGTTTACCCTCTGTTACTTCTTTTACAGTAAAACTGAAATTATATAGAAACTAGTGTTCCAGTTACTACAAGAATTTTCAGTCACTCTAAATATAGACAGAAAAAACAAGTAAAACAAAATATCTGACGGTGAAGAAGAAACTTAGAGCAGTGAACAGTCATGGAGACAGCCAAGAAGAGCCAGAGTTCTCTCTCTTGATAATCACATCCCCTACATTCTGAACAATTATTTCCTGGCAGAAGGAACTCTAGTGGTCTGGCTCTGTCTCTAAAGTCCAGATTTTCTGCATGAGATCCAAGTCTGCTGTAGAATCAACAAGATGTATAAGGAAAAAAAAATTCAGGAATAAATGTGAAAATAGAGGGAAGAAAAGTGGAAGACTCCATAGATGATGGTGGTTCAGGGATATAGTGGAGTAAAGAAGTAGCAATACAAATGTCACAGTAACAGTGGCAGCAAGCAGCCACTGATGGAGAGAAGGAGGGAAGAGAGAGAACATTAAATAGGCTTGTTCTTTATGGAGAAAGAGAAAAGTGGTGGGAATTTGGGTCAAAAAGGCCCTGGATGCAACTTTGGATTGAATAAAGGGATAGGAATTATTTGTAATTTTGAAGTAAAAATCACATTTTCAAAACCTTCAGTTCTTGTCACAAGTTCTTCTGTCTTTTCTCAAGAAATAGCTGATATTTGTATTCCTGGGGAACACATGTCTGACCAGGATTCCTTGAAATAATTTCCTTTAATTTTTTTTAACAACTTTGTTGAGATATCATTGACATATAAAATTGTATATATTTAAGATATACAGCTTGATGTCTTGATATACACATACATTATGAAATGATCACCACAATCAGGCTAATTATGGACAAAAAAATGTTGCCTCTCATTTCAGTAAACAACAAATGTTGCCTGCCTTCAGCCACTGCAGCTGCCTCTGACAGTGCACCCTGAGTGGAATTCACAATGGAGAAAAATAGGATACTGGTCTCAGATAAGATTCATATCTAAGGTATAATTTCCAAGAGCCCAGAATCTTGCATCTTTCCATACCTAAAAGAGTACTAAAATCCTTAACTTGAGATATCTGGGGTTTTTTTTTTGTAATTAGTAGTAATCTCTTGATGTTGGACTACATGTTTTTTTGTTTCTGTTTTTTTTCCCCAATAAAAACTCCTATATATCCTGGCTCCTCCTTTACCTCTCCAGAACAGTTCCTTAGAGCTATCTGAGGGTCTGCCTCCCGAGCTATAGTCCTCAGTAAGGTCCCAGCATAAAACATAACTCACAACTTTTAGGTAGTGCATTTTCTTCAGTCGATACATATATATTTCATATACATATATATTACTTCTACATAGTTACCATTTTGTGTGTGTCTACATAGTTACCATTTTGTGTGTGGTGGTGGGAAGGGGATTTAATCCTCAATAAATTACAAGTATACAATATAGTATTAACTATTGTCACTATGCTGTACATCAGATCTCCAGAAATTATTCATCTTGCATAACTGGAACTTTGTACCCTTTCACCAACATAATCATATTTCTCCACCCCCAGCCCCTGGAAAACTACCACTGGACTCTCTGCTTCTGTGAGTTTGACTATTTTAGATTTTACATGTAAGTGAGTTCATGCAGTACTTCTCTTTATGTGTCTGCCTTTCTTTGCTTAGTGTAATGTCTTCCACCTCCATTCATGTTGGCAGTATTTTTTTTACTGAGGCTGTATTCCAATGTGTTATATATCAATATTTATCATGTATCTATCTACCTCATAGTTTTTTTTCTTTTAATTGGAGTTTAGCTGATTTTCAATACTGTGTTTCAGATGTACAGCAAAGTGAGTATAATGTGTATATTATATGTATTTTCAGACTATTTTCTATCACAGGTTATTGCAAGATATTGAATATAGTTCCCTGTGTTATACATTAAACCCTTGTTGATTATCTATTTTGTGTACAGTAGTTTGCATCTGTTTATCCCACACTCCTAATATGACCCTTCCCTTACTTTGGTAACCATAAGTTTGTTCGTTTGTCCTCTACGTTTCTGTTTTGTATATAGATTCATCTGTATTATTTAGATTCCATGTATAAGTGATATCATATAATATTTGTCTTCTTCTGTTTAACTTCACTAAGTATAATATTCTCTAGGTCCATCCATGTTGCTGCAAATGGCAGTATTTCTTTTTTTTATGGCTGAGTAATATGCCACTGTGGGGGTGTGTGTGTGTGCGCGTGTGTCACATCTGAAGTCAGTTGTCAGTTAATGGGCAGTTGGGTTGTTTCCATGTCTTGGCTATTATAAATAGTGCTTCTGTGAACATTGGAGAACATGTATCTTTTCAAATTAGAGTTTTCATTTTTTCCAGACATATACCCAGGAGTGGGATTGCTGGATGATATGGTAGCTCTATTTTTAGTTTTTTAAGGAAACTCCATAGTGTTTTCCACAGTGGTCACACTAATTTACACTCCCACCAACAGTGTACCAGGGTTCCCATTTCTCCACATCCTCTCCAGCCTTGTTTTTATGGCTGAATAGTATTCCATTGTGTGTGTGTGTATATATATATATATATATATATATATATATATATATATATATATATATATATATATATATATATATATATATATATATATATATATATATACAGACATTTTTCTTATCCATTTATCAGTTGATGGACACATAGCTTGCTTCCGTATCTTGGCAATTGTAAATAATGCTGCTGTGAACATTGGGGTGCATGTATCTTTTTGAATTAGTGTTTTATATATATATATATATATATATATTTTTTGGATATATACCCAGGAGTGGAATTATTGGGTCCTATGGTAGTTCTATTTTTAGTTTTTTGAGAAACTGTCAAACTGTTTTCCACAGTGGCTGGACCAACCAACAGTGTACAAGGGTTCCCTTTTCTCTACCTTCTCACCAACATTTGTTATTTGTGTTCTTTTTGATGATAGCCATTCTACCAGGTGTGAGGTGATATCTTATTGTGGTTTTGACTTGCATTTCTTGTAATGATGTTGAGCATCTTTTCATTTTCATTTGGAAAAATGTCTATTCATGTCTTCTGCCCATTTTTTAATTGGGTTGTTTTTTTTTGATGTTGAGCTGTATGAGCTGTTTATATATTTTGGGTATAAAGCTCTTATCACTCATTTCATTAGCAAATATTTTCTCCCATTAAGTAGGTTACCTTTTTGTTTTGTCAATGGTTTCCTTTACTGTGCAAAAGCTTTTAAGTCTAATTAGGTAACATTTTTAAATTTTGCTTTTATTTCCTTTGCTTTAGGAGACAGATCCAAAAAAATATTGCTAAGATTTAGGTCAGAGTATTCTGCCTATGGTTTCTTCTAGGATTTTTATGGTTTACAGTCTTAACATTTATGTGTTTAATCCATGTTGAGTTCATTTTTGTATATGGTGTTAAAGAATGTTTTAATTTAATTCTTTTACATACAGCTGGTCAGTTTTCCCAGCACCACTTGTTGAAGAGAATGTTTTTTCTCCATTGTATATTCTTGCCTCATTTATCATAGATTGACCATAAGTGTGTGGGTTTATTTCTGGGCTCTGTGTTGTGTTCCATTGATCTACGTGTCTGTTTTTTTGCCAGTATCATACTGGTTTTTTTTTTTTTTTGCGGTACGCGGGCCTCTCACGGCTGTGGCCTCTCCCGTTGCGGAGCACAGGCTCTAGACGCGCAGGCTCAGTGGCCATGGCTCACGGGCCCAGCCGCTCTGCGGCATGTGGGATGCTCCCAGACTGGGGCACGAATCCGTGTCCCCTGCATCGGCAGGCGGACTCTCAACCACTGCGCCACCAGGGAAGCCCCATACTGTTTTGATTACTATAGCTTTGTAGTATAGTCTGAGGTCAGGGAGCATGATTCCTCCAGCTCTGTCCTTCTTTCTCAAGATTGGTTTGGCAATTCAGGGTCTTTTGTGTTTGGAACATGTTCCTTTGTTTGGACCATGTTTCTTTGTTTGGAACCTGTTTCTCTGTCCCCTCATTTTGCCTAAGTTGCTGTTTTTATTTTTATATATCTGGTAGGTTGGTTATATTTCCCTACCTTGGAGAAGTGGTCTTTTGTAGGAGACATACTATGCCTCCAGATAGCATATTACCTGCTCATAACCCAAACTATAGGCTCTAGAGGCTTCATCTATGAGGGCTTCAGGGGTCTTTCTGTTGTGGTGGGCTGACTATATGGGATTCTGGTAGGGTTGGTTGGCCCCTGGTCAGGTTGATTGCCAGGCCTTACCTTGTCCAGAGGCTGCCAGCCACTGGTTGGTGGGACCAGGACATGAAGAAGCTGACTATGGAACCCCAGGGGGCTCCAGGTCTTATGCCGGCTCACTGCTGGGCTGAGTCAGAGTCTGGAAGACTCAGGGTGTTGCCTACCCACTGGTGGGTGAAGCCAAGTTCTGGGGTTAGAGCCAGGTCCTGGAGTCTGGTTGCAAAACCCAGGGACCCCAGAGTTAGTGTTGGATTGCTAGTGGGGCAGGGTAGTTTCTGATACAGTTGGGTCTGGGGTTCAGGGTTTCCTAAAGCTTGTTGGCCTGCTAGTGGGCAGGGCCAGGGCCCAGCTAGTCTCAGGACAGAATCTGGCCTGCTGATGGGCAGGCTGGGTCCACAGGCTGTAGGATTCTGGGTTTCTTGAGTCTGGTGTCTGCCCCCTGGTGGGTGAGGTTGGTCCAGAGGCTAGAATAGGCTCCCTTAAGGGCAGGGCTTGGGCCCAGGGTATTCTTGGACTGGTGCCTGCTCACTGGTGGGTGGAGCTGTATCCTGGGCCCTCTGGGAGGTGGCAGGGTCATGTCTAGAGGTGGCAGGGTCATATCTAGAGGTGGTTGCGGGCTCAGGGGATCTTAAGGCAGCCAGTCCCTGATGAGTGGGGCTGTGAACCCACTCATTAGTTGCTTGGCCTCAGACATCCCAGCACTGAACACCTACAGGCTGTTGGGTGGGACCGTGTCTTTGTGCTAATGAGCTAGAGGAGGATTCCACAATGGTGCTTGCTAGTATCATTGTCCATGTGGTAGAAGGAGCTCCCAACAACTGCTGCCTACAGCGTCTATGTTCTGAGGTTGAGCTGCAGTTGCCTCCTGCTTCTCCTGCAGACTCTCCAGATCATCAGGTAGGTCCAACCCAGTTCTTACCATTTTTTGACTTTTTTTTTTTTTTTGATGTTTAGTTGTATGAGCTGTTTGTATAGTTTGGACATTAACCCTTGTTAGTTGCATCATTTGCAAATATTTTCTACCATTCTGTAGGTTGTCTTTTCATTTTGTTGTTTGTTTCCTTTGCTGTGCAAATGCTCTTTTTTTTTTTTTTTTTTTGTGGTACGTGGGCTCCCACTGCTGCGGCCTCTCCCATTGTGGAGCACAGGCACCTGATGTGCAGGCTCCGCGGCCATGGCCCACAGGGCCAGCCGTTCCGTGGCACGTGGGATCCTCCCAGACCGGGGCACGAACCCGTGTCCCCTGCACTGGCAGGCAGACTCTCAACCACTGCGCCACCAGGGAAGCCCCCTGTGCAAATGCTTTTAAGTTTGATTAGTTCCCATTTGCTTATTTCTTCTTTTCTTTTGCTACATTTATGTCCAGGAATGTTTTACCTGTGTTCTCTTCTAGCAGTTTTACAGTGTTATGTCTTATATTTAGGACTTCAAACCATTTTTAGTTTATTTTTGTATATGGTGTGAGGGAATGTTCAGATTTTGTTGATTTACATGTAACTGTTCAGCTTTCCCAACACCACTTGTTGAAGAGACTGTCTTTTTTCCCTTGTATGTTTTTGTGTCCTTTGTCATAGATTAATTGACTGTAGGTGCATGAGTTTATTTCTGGGCTCTCTATTCTGTATCATTGATCTATATGTCTGTTTTTGTGTCAGTACCATGCTGTTTTGATTACTGTCACTTTGTAGTATAGTCTGAAGTCTGGAAGGGTTATGCCTCCAACTTTGTTCTTTTTTTTTTTTTTTGTGGTATGTGGGCCTTTCACTGTTGTGGCCTCTCCTGTTGTGGAACACAGGCTCCGGATGCACAGGCTCAGCAGCCATGGCTCACGGGCCCAGCGGCTCCGCGACATGTGGGATCTTCCCGGACCGGGGCACGAACCCGTGTCCCCTGCATCGGCAGGCAGACTCTCAACCACTGTGCCACCAGGTAAGCCCGCCAACTTTGTTCTTTATCCTCAGGATTGCTTTGGCAATCCTGAGTCTTTTGTGGTTCCATATAAATTTTAGGATTGTTTGTTCTAATTTTTTTGGAAAATGTCATGGGTATTTTGATAGGGTTATCAAGTCTGTAGATTGCTTTGAGTAGTATGGCCATTTTAACAATATTCTTCCAATCCAAGAGCATGGGATATCTTTCATTTCTTTGAATCTTCTTCAATTTCCTTTATCAATGTTTTATAGTTTTCAGTGTATAGATTTTTCACCTCCTTGGTTAAGTTTATTACTAGTTTTTTTTTTTTGATGCAACTTTGGGATTTTTTTTAACTTATATTTTGTTGGTGTAAAGAAGTGCAACAGGGGCTTCCCTGGTGGTGCAGTGGTTGAGAGTCCGCCTGCTGATGCAGGGGACATGGGTTCGTGTCCCAGTCCGGGAAGATCCCACATGCCGCGGAGTGGCTAGGCCTGTGAGCCATGGCCATTGAGCCTGCACGTCCGGAGCCTGTGCTCCGCAATGGGAGAGGCCACAACAGTGAGAGGCCCGCATACCGCAAAACAAAACGAAACAAAAACAAGAAGTGCAACAGATTTCTGTGTATTAATCTTGTATCCTCCTATCTTGCTGAATTCATTTATTCTAACAGTTTTTGTGTGCAGACTTTACAGTTCTCTATATCAGGTATCATATTATCTGCAAATAGTGACAGTTTAACTTCTTCCAATTTGTATACCTTTTTTTTTCTTGTCTGACTGCTGTGGCTAGGAATTCCAATACTATGTTGAATAGAAGTGGTGAGAGTGAGTATCCTTGTCTCATTCCTGAATTTATCAGGGAGGCTTTCAACTTTTCATCACTGAGTATTATGTTGGCAGTGGGTTTGTTATAGATGGATTTTGTTATGTTGAGATATGTTCCCTCTATGCCCACTTTTGTGAGCATTTTTATCATGAATGAATGTTGAATTTTATCAAATGCCTTTTCTATGTCTATTGAAATGATCATGTGGCTTTACTATTTGTTAATGTTGTGCATCATATTGATTTGCATATATTGAACCTTCCTTGCAACCCTGTAATCAATCCACCTTGATCGTGGTGTATGCTATTTTTTATGTATTGTCAGATTTGATTTGCTAAATTTTGTTAAGGTTTTTTCTTCTATGTTCATCAAAGATAGTGGCCTGTAATTTTCTTTTATTGTAGTGTCTTGTCTGGTTTCTGTATAAGTGTGATGGTGGCTTCATAGAATGCCTTTGGGAGTGTCCCCACCTCTTCAATTTTTTGGAACAGTTTGAGCAGGATTACCTATAAGTTCTTTACATGTTTGGTAGAGTTCAGCAGTGAAGCTGTCTGGTCCTGGACTTTTGTTTTGAGGAAGTTTTTTAAAATTACAGGTTCTGTTTCACTTCTAGTGATCAGTCTGTTCAAATTATCTGTTTCTTCTTGACTCTGTTTTGGCAGGATCTGTTTCTAGAAACTTGTCAATTTCTTCTAAGTTGTCCAACTTTTTGGAACATAACTTCATAGTATTCTCTTATGATATTTTTGTATTTATGTAGAGTCAGTTATTGTTTCTCCTCTTTCATTTCTTATTTTGTTTGTTTGGGTCCTCTCGCTTTTCTTCTTGGTGAGCCTGGCTAGAGGTTTGTTAATTTTTGTTTCTTTTTCAAAAACCAGCTCTTAGTTTTATTGATCTCTTCTATTATTGTTTTTCATCTCTATCTCCTCTCTGATCTTTATTTCCTTTCTTCTGCTGACTTTGGGTTTTTTTTTTTTTTTTTTTCAAATTCTTTTTGGTGGTAGATTAGGTTGTTTGAGATCTTTCTTCTTTCTTGAGGAAGGCCCATATCATTGTGAACTTCCCTCTTAACAACTGCTTTTGCTGTATCCCATAGATTTGGTAGGCTGTGATTTCATTTTTGTTTGCCTTGATTTTTTCTGAATCCTTCTTTTGTTTCTTCATTGACCCATTGGGTTTTTTTTTTTTGTTTCTGTGGTATGCGGGCCTCTCACTGTTGTGGCCTCTTCCGTTGTGGAGCACAGGCTCCAGACGCACAGGCTCAGTGGCCATGGCTCACGGGCTTAGCCGCTCTGTGGCATGTGGGATCCTCCCGGACCAGGGCACGAACCCGTGTCCCCTGCATCGGTAGGTGGACTCTCAACCACTGTGCCACCAGGGAAGCCCGACCCATTGGGTTTTTAGTAGCATGTTGTTTCATCTCCATGTGTTCATTATTTTCCCATTTTCCTTTCTGTGATTGATTTCTAATTTCACACTGTTGTGGTGAGAAAAGTTGCTTTAAATAATTTCTGTCTTAAATTTGTTGTGGCTTGTTTTGTGACCTGGTATGTGGCCTCTTCTTGAGAAAGTTCCATGAATACTTGATAAGAATGTGTATTCTGTTGTTTTGGTTGTGCTGTAGTGTAGACATCAAGTCTAAATTGTCTGTTGTGTCATTTAGGATCTCTGTTGCTTTATTGATTTTTCTGGATGATCTGTCCATTGATATCAGTGGGGTGTTAAAGTTTCCTACTATTATTATATTATTGTCCATTTCTCCCTTTATGTCTGTTAGCATTTGTTTTATGTATTTAGGTGCTCCTGTATTGGGTGCATATATGTTAGCGAGTGTAATATCTTCTTCTTGTATTGATCCCTTTATTATATAATGCACTTATTTGTCCTTTTTTTTTTTTTTTTTTTTTTTTTGCGGTACATGGGCCTCTCACTGTGTGGCTCTCCCTTTGTGGAGCACAGACTCCGGACGCACAGACTCAGTGGCCATGGCTCATGGGCCTAGCCACTGCGTGGCATGTGGGATCTTCCCGGACCGGGGCGCAAACCTGTGTCCCCTGCATCGGCAGGCAGACTCTCAACCACTGTGCCACCAGGGAAGCCCCTGTCCTTCTTTATAGTGTTTGTTTTAAAGTCTTTTTGTCTGATATGAGTATTGCTACCCCCACTTTCTTGTTGTTTCCATTTTCATGAAATATTTTTCCATCTCCTCACTTTCTGTGTGTCTTTCACCCTGAAGTTGAGTCTCTTCTAGGCAGCATATTGTAGGTCCTTGTTTTTTTTTATCCAATCTGCCACCCTATGTCTTTTGATTGGAGCATTTAGTCCATTGACATTTAAAATAATTGTTGATAGGTATGTGGTTATTGCCATTTTAAACTTTGTTTTCCAGTCGTTTTTGTAGTTCTTTGTTCATATCTTCTTTGTTTTTCCTTTGTGGTTTGAAAATTTTCTTTTATAGTTTGATTTTCTTTTGTAGTATGCTTGAGTTCCTTTCTTTTTGGCTTTTCTGAATCTATTGTATGTTTTTGATTTGTGGGTACCACGGAGTTCAAGTGTGTTGACCCATAACTATGTCTACTTGCTTTAAACTGATAGTCATACAAGTTCAAATACAGTCTAAAAGATCTACATTTTTATACTTCTCTCTCCCACATCTCGTGATTTTGATGTCCTATTTTACATCTTCATGCTTATCATTTTACTGTTAATTGTAGTCATCATTTTTATAAAATGTTTTTGTTTTTTTATTCTATTGCTATATACTGGTTTATTTAAGTGATTTTCAATCCTTTTTTATATTTGCCTTTCCTATTGTGATTTTCCTTTTCCTATAGATTCTTCTTTTTTTATTTGGAGAAGATCCTTCAATATTTCTTTTAGGGTAGCTTTAATTTTGCTGAATTCTTTTGGTTTTTGCTTGTCTGAGAAATTCTTTATCTCTCCTTCTATTCTAAATGATAATCTTGCTGGGTAGACTCTCCTAGGCTACAGATTTTTCCCTTTCAGGACTTTGAATATATCATGTCACTCCCTTCTCGCCTCTAAAGGTTCTGCAGAGAAATCAGCTGATACCCTTACGGTAGTCCTCTTGTAACTGACTCTCTGTTTTTCTCTTGCTGCCTTTAGAATCCTCTTTAACTTTTGCCATTTTAACTATATGTCTTGATGTTGGTCTTTTTGGGTTCATCTTGTTTGGGACCCTCTGTGCTTCAGGTACCTGGATATCTGTTTCTTTGTTTAGGTTTGGGAAGTTTTCATCCATAACTTCTTTGAATACATTTTAGATTCCCTTCTCTCTCTTCTCTCCTTTGGGAACCCCTATCATGCATAGGTTGGCATGCTTTATGTTACCCCATATATCTCATATGTTGCTTTCATTTTGTTTTTTCATTTGTATTTCTGTCTGCTGTTCTATTTAGGTGATTTCCATTATTCTGTCTTCCAGATCACTTGTTTATTCTTCTGTGTCATTTAGTCTGCTATTCATTGTTTCTAGATTGATTTTTATTTTGGCAATTGAATTATCTATATTTGATTTGTTCACCTTTATATTTTCTAGTTCCTTGTTACAGTAATCTGCATTTCTGTTGATAATCTTTCTTAATTCCTTTAGCATTTCTATTACCTCCTTTTTTGAACTGAGGATGTAGTAGGGTGGTGAGGTGTGTTTCATTCTTTCAGGTGATTTCTTTTATCCTTTTAATTGGGGGTAGTTCCTCTGCCTTTTCAGGTTACTTAACTTTCTCTTATTCTATGGATTTAGGAGAAGCAGTTACCTCCTGTGGCCTTAAAGGGGTGTTTTTATGTGGTAGCATCCCTATGTAGATTGCATGCATTCAATGTTTTTGGTGTGAGGGCTGGTTTTGGTATGGATGCCAGAAACATCGTTCCTCAGAGTGTGCTGGCCGTTATCCCTTTGACTGGTGTTGGTGGATTTAAAGCCTGTGCAGGATGTGAGGCAAGGTTTTCTCTTTGCATTGTGTCTGTCCCTGCCCTGTCAGGGATGGGGTCTGCTCTCCAGCTGTTGGAGTAGAAAACTTGAGGGTCAGGTTTGATCAGGCTCCATTGCCATTGAGTGCATGCCCAGCCCCAGTAGAGGTGGTTGCTGAAGGAAATGTGGACTATGTGTTCACAGAGGACCTAGGCACTGCCTATGTAGGCATCCATGGTTCTGCTCAGCAACAGCCCAAGGTGGTATCCCTTTCTCTGTTGTGTTTGTCCTAGATCTAGTGCAAGCCTGTGGTGTATCTCAGTTTCTTTATCCCACATTTTCTTTATCCATTCATCCATCAATGGGCACTTGGGTTGTTTTCATATCTTGGTTATAGTGAATACTGTTGCAATGAACACGAGAGTGCACATATCTCTTTGTGATCCTGTTTTTAATTCCAGAAGTGGCACTCCTGGATCACATGACAGTTCTATTAATTTTTCTAGCTCCTTTCTGGAGTTGGAGTTCTTGTGTTTGCATCCTGACTCTAATATTAATTTTGTGACTTTTGTCATGGTTAATAAACTATATTCCTCAGTTTCCACATCACTAAGCTGGGAATAATAGAATTTACATCATTGGATTGTTGTGAGGATAAAATAAGTTCATGTATGTAAAGTGTTTAGAAAAGTGCCCGGCATATAAGTGCTTAATAAATTCTAGAAATTCTATCCTTTATGAAAAATGTCCATTAGATGGAATTATCAGGTTATGTAGACTCAGTGGTGTGCTGGAGCTGGTTTCAACTATCTCATGAGAGGTGATTGTGCAATATTTCTGACTGTGTTCAGTGATGAAGCACTGATGGCTTAAAATCAGTTACATTGGGAATCTTTACACCACAGAAATTTGCAAATACTACAATCTGGACTCGCTCCTCCCCCCGCCCCATCTCCCTGAACTGGTTGTTAAGTGGTGGTGTGCTAGTAAATGTTTATCAGAAAAAGAAACTTTTATCTCTAGCAGGTGATTCTTTGGATTCTTGGACACTATAAAATACTTTTCCATTTCTTCACACTGAATAAGATCAGAAGCTTTTGCCCTATCAAGGAATGTTACATCCTACACTGTTTTTAGAATACTGGACTAGTCAGAAGGTCTATGCTTTTGTCCTGGCTCCAACACTTATTAATTAACTTTGGGAAAAACTCTTAGATTTTCTGAGCCGTGGTTTTCTTGCCTGTAAAATGTTAAAAATAATGTCTGAGTTGCTTACAGATTTATGTTTATATGAAAGTACTTCATAAAATTAAAACACTATGCAAATTATTTTTATCATATTGTATCATCTAAAGGAAAGCTAATAATAAAAATCTTTCTACTTTGAACTTCTGCAAAATCTGTTGGGAAAGCCAAAGTGCATTACAATTTCCTGACAAAGTATTTCATCCTTACAGAAAATGCAGGTAACATCTCTTAATGTGAAAAATCTATTATGCTTGAAGTTCCGTCTGGGTGATTTTTATTTTTATTTATTTATTTAATTTTTTTAACATCTTTATTGGGGTATAATTGCTTTACAATGGTGTTAGTTTCTGCTTTATAACAAAGTAAATCAGTTATACATATACATATGTTCCCATATCTCTTCCCTCTTGCGTCTCCCTCCCTCACATCCTCCCTATCCCACTCCTCCAGGCGGTCACAAAGCACAGAGCTGATCTCCCTGTGCTATGCGGCTGCTTCCCACTAGCTATCTACCTTACGTTTGGTAGTGTATATATGTCCATGCCTCTCTCTCGCTTTGTCACAGCTCACCCTTCCCCCTCCCCATATCCTCAAGTCCATTCTCTAGTAGGTCTGTGTCTTTATTCCTGTCTTACCCCTAGGTTCTTCATGACATTTTTTATCTTAAATTCCATATATGTGTGTTAGCATACGGTATTTGTCTTTCTCTTTCTGACTTACTTCACTCTGTATGACAGACTCTAGGTCTATCCACCTCATTACAAATAGCTCAATTTCGTTTCTTTTTATGGCTGAGTAATATTCCATTGTATATATGTGCCACATCGTATTTATCCATTCATCTGAAGATGGGCACTTAGGTTGTTTCCATCTCTGGGCTATTGTAAATAGAGCTGCAATGAACATTTTGGTACATGACTCTTTTTGAATTATGGTTTTCTCAGGGTATAACCCAGTGATGGGATTGCTGGGTCATATGGTAGTTCTATTTGTAGTTTTTTAAGGAACCTCCATGCTGTTCTCCATAGTGGCTGTACCAATTCACATTCCCACCAGCAGTGCAAGAGTGTTCCCTTTTCTCCAAACCCTCTCCAGCATTTATTGTTTCTAGATTTTTTGATGATGGCCATTCTGACTGGTGTGAGATGATATCTCATTGTAGTTTTGATTTGCATTTCTCTAATGATTAATGATGTTGAGCATTCTTTCATGTGTTTGTTGGCAGTCTGTATATCTTCTTTGGAGAAATGTCTATTTAGGTCTTCTGCCCATTTTTGGATTCAGTTGTTTGTTTTTTTGATACTGAGCCCCATGAGCTGCTTGTATATTTTGGAGATTAATCCTTTGTCAGTTGCTTCATTTGCAAATATTTTCTCCCATTCTGAGGGTTGTCTTTTGGTCTTGTTTATGGTTTCCTTTGCTGTGCAAAAGCTTTGAAGTTTCATTAGGTCCCATTTGTTTATTTTTATTTCCATTTCTTTAGGAGGTGGGTCAAAAAGGATCTTGCTGTGATTTATGTCCTAGAGTGTTCTGCCTACGTTTTTCTCTAAAAGTTTGATAGTGTCTGGCCTTACATTTAGGTCTTTAATCCATTTTGAGCTTATTTTTGTGTATGGTGTTAGGGAGTGATCTCATACTTTTACATGTACTTGTCCAGTTTTCCCAGCACCATTTATTGAAGAGGCTGTCCTTTCTCCACTGTACATTCCTGCCTCCTTTATCAAAGATAAGGTGACGATATGTGTGTGGGTTTATATCTGGGCTTTCTATCCTGTTCCATTGATCAATCTTTCTTTTTTTGTGCCAGTACCATACTGTCTTGATAACTGTAGCCTTGTAGTATAGTCTGAAGTCAGGGAGTCTGATTCCTCCAGCTCTGTTTTTCATTCTCAAGACTGCTTTGGCTATTCGGGGTCTTTTGTGTTTCCATACAAATTGTGAATTTTTTTGTTCTGGTTCTGTGAAAAATGCCAGTGGTAGTTTGATAGGGATTGCATTGAATCTGTAGATTGCTTTGGGTAGTAGAGTCATTTTCACAATATTGATTCTTCCAATCCAAGAACATGGTATATCTCTTCATCTATTTGTATCATCTTTAATTTCTTTCATTAGTGTCTTATTATTTTCTGCATTCAGGTCTTTTATCTCCTTAGGTAGGTTTATTTCTAGATATTTTATTCTTTTTGTTGCAGTGGTAAATGGGAGTGTTTTCTTGATTTCACTTTCAGATTTTTCATCATTAGTGTATAGGAATGCCAGAGATTGCTGTGCATTAATTTTGTATCCTGTTACTTTACCAAATTCATTGACTAGCTCTAGTAGTTTTCTGGTAGCATCTTTAGGATTCTCTATGTATAGTATCATGTCATCTGAAAACAGTGACAGCTTTACTTCTTCTTTTCCAATTTGGATTCCTTTTATTTCCTTTTCTTCTCTGATTGCTGTGGCTAAAACTTCCAAAACTCTGTTGAATAAGAGTGGTGAGAGTGGGCAACCTTGTCTTGTTCCTGATCTTAGTGGAAATGCTTTCAGTTTTTCACCATTGAGGATGATGTTGGCTGTGGGTTGTCATATATGGCCTTTATTATGTTGAGGAAAGTTCCCTCTATGCCTATTTTCTGCAGGGTTTTTATCATAAATGCCTGTTGAATTTTGTCAGAAGCTTTCTCTGCATCTATTGAGATGATCATATGGTTTTTCTCCTTCAATTTGTTAATATGGTTTATCATGTTGATTGATTTGCGTATATTGAATGCTTGCATTCCGGGAATAAACCTCACCTGATCATGGTGTACGATCCTTTTAATGTGCTGTTGGATTCTGTTTGCTAGTATTTTGTTGAGGATTTTTGCATCTATGTTCATCAGTGATATTGGCCTGTAGTTTTCTTTCTTTGTGACATCTTTGTCTGGTTTTGGTATCAAGGTGATGGTGGCCTCGTAGAATGAATTTGGGAGTGTTCCTCCCTCTGCTATATATTGGAAGAGTTTGAGAAGGATAGCTGTTTGCTCCTGTCTAAATGTTTGATAGAATTCGCCTGTGAAGCCATCTGGTCCTGGGCTTTTATTTGTTGGAAAATTTTTAATCACAGTTTTAATGTCAGTACTTGTGATTGGTCTGTTTATATTTTCTATTTCTTCCTGATTCAGTCTTGGCAGGTTGTGCATTTCTAAGAATTTGTCCATTTCTTCCAGGTTGTCCATTTTATTGGCATAGAGTTGCTTGTAGTAATCTCTCATGATCCTTTGTATTTCTGTAGTGTCAGTTGTTACTTCTCCTTTTTCATTTCTAATTCTATTGATTTGCGTCTTCTCCCTTTATTTTTTTGATGAGTCTGGCTAATGGTTTATCAATTTTATCTTCTCAAAGAACCAGCTTTTAGTTTTATTGATCTTTGCTATTGTTTCCTTCATTTCTTTTTCATTTATTTCTGATCTGATTTTTATGATTTCTTTCCTTCTGCTAACTTTGGGGCTTTTTGTACTTCTTTCCGTAATTGCTTTAGGTGCAAAGTTAGGTTGTTTATTTGAGATGTTTCCTGTTTCTTAAGGTGGGCTTGTATTGCTATAAACTTCCCTCTTAGAACTGCTTTTGCTGCGTCCCATAGGTTTTGGGTCATCGTGTCTCCACTGTCATTTGTTTCTAGGTATTTTTTGATTTCCTCTTTGATTTGTTCAGTGATCACTTCGTTTTTAAGTAGTGTATTGTTTAGCCTCCATGAGTTTGTATTTTTTACAGATCTTTTCCTGTAATTGATACCTAGTCTCATAGCGTTGTGGTTGGAAAAGATACTTGATACAATTTTAGTTTTCTTAAATTTACCAACACTTGATTTGTGACCCAAGATATGATCTATCCTGGAGAATGTTCCATGAGCACTTGAGAAAAATGTGTATTCTGTTGTTTTTGGATGGAGTGTCCTATAAATATCAATTAAGTCCATCTTGTTCAATATATCATTTAAAGCTTGTCTTTCCTTATTTATTTTCATTTTGGATGATCTTTCCATTGGTGAAAGTGGGGTGTTAAAGTCCCCTACTATGATTGTGTTACTGTCGATTTCCCCTTTTATGGCTGTTAGTATTTGCCTTATGTATTGAGGTGCTTCTATGTTGGGTGCATAAATATTTACAATTGTTATATCTTCTTCTTGGATCGATTCCTTGATCGTTATGTAGTGTCCTTCTTTGTCTCTTGTAATAGCCTTTATTTTAAAGTCTATTTTTTCTGATATGAGAATTGCTACTCCAGCTTTCCTTTGGTTTCCATTTGCATGGAATATCTTTTTCCATCCCCTTACTTTCAGTCTGTATGTGTCTCTACGTCTGAAGTGGGTCTCTTGTAGACAGCATATATATGGGTCTTGTTTTTGTATCCATTCAGCCAATCTGTGTCTTTTGGTGGGAGCATTTAGTCCATTTACATTTAAGGTAATTATCGATATGTATGTTCCTATTCCCATTTTCTTAATTGTTTTGTGTTTGTTATTGTAGGTCTTTTCTTTCTCTTGTGTTTCTTGCCTAGAGAAGTTCCTTTAGCATTTGTTGTAAAGCTGGTTTGGTGGTGCTGAACTCTCTCAACTTTTGCTTGTCTGTAAAGATTTTAATTTCTCCATCAAATCTGAATGAGATCTTTGCTGAGTAGAGTAATCTTGTTTGCAGGTTTTTCTCCTTCATCACTTTAAATATGTCCTGCCACTGCCTTCTGGCTTGCAAAGTTTCTGCTCAAAGATCAGATGTTAACCTTATGGGGATTCCCTTTTGTGTTATTTATTGTTTTTCTCTTGCTGATTTTAATATGCTTTCTTTGTGTTTAATTTTTGACAGTTTGATTAATATGTGTGTTGTCGTATTTCTCCTTGGATTTATCATGTCTGGGACTCTCTGTGCTTCCTGGACTTGATTAACTATTTCCTTTCCCATATTTGGGAAGTTTTCAACTATAATCTCTTCAAATATTTTCTCAGTCCCTTTCTTTTTCTCTTCTTCTTCTGGAACCCCTATAATTCGAATGTTGGTGTGTTTAATGTTGTCCCAGAGGTCTCTGAGACTGTCCTCAGTTATTTTCATTCTTTTTTCTTTATTCTGCTCTGCAGTAGTTATTTCCACTATTTGATCTCCCAGGTCACTTATTCGTTCTTCTGTCTCAGTTATTCTGCTATTGATCCCATCTAGAGTATTTTTAATTTCATTTATTGTGTTGTTCATCATTGTTTGTTTCATCTTTAGTTCTTCTAGGTCCTTGTTAAATGTTTCTTGCTTTTTCTCTATTCTATTTCCAGGATTTTGGATCATTTTGGATTACTATCATTACTATCATTTTGGATTACTATCATTATTCTGAGTTCTTTTTCAGGTAGACTGCCTATTTCCTCTTCATTTATTAGGTCTGGTGGGTTTTTATCTTGCTCCTTCATCTGCTGTGTGTTTTTCTGTCTTCTCATTTTACTTATCTTACTGTGTTTGGTGTCTCCTTTTTGCAGGCTGCAGGTTCGTAGTTCCTGTTGTTTTTGGTGTCTGTCCCCAGTGGGTAAGGTTGGTTCAGTGGGTTATGTAGGCTTCCTGGTGGAAGGGACTGGTGCCTGTGTTCTGGTGGATGGGGCTGGATCTTGTCTCTTTGGTTGGCAGGTCCACGTCTGGTGGTGTGTTCTGGGGTGTCTGTGGACTTATTATGATTTTAGACAGCCTCTCTGCTAACAGGTGGAGTTGTGTTCCTGTTTTGCTAGTTGTTTGGCGTAGGGTTTCCAGCACTGTAGCTTGCTTGTCGTTGAGTGAAGCTGGGTGCTGGTGTTGAGATGGAGATCTCTGGGAGATTTTCACCGTTTGATATTATGTGGAGCTAGGAGGTGTCTTGTGGACCAGTGTCCTGAAGTTGGCTCTCCCAGCCCGAGGCACAGCACTGACTCCTGGCTTCAGCATCAAGAGCCTTTCCTCTACACGGCTCAGAATAAAAGGGAGAAAAAGTAGAAAGAAAGAGAGAAAGAAAGAAAGGAGGGAGGGAGGGAGGAAGGTGGGGGGAAGGAAGAAAGGGAGAAAGGAGGGAATGATGGAAAAAAGAAAGAAAGAAGGAAGATAATGGAAAATAAAATAGAGTAAAATATAATAAAGTTATTAAAATCATTATCATTATTATGAAAGAAATTAAAAAAAAAAGAAATTAAAAAAAAAAAACGGACGGATAGAACCTTAGGACAAATGGTGGAAGCAAAGCTATACAGACAAAATCTCACACAGACGCATACACATACACACTCACAAAAAAAGGAAAAGGGGAAAAAATCATCAATCTTGCTCTCAAAGTCCACCTCCTCAATTTGGGTTGATTCGTTGTCTAAAGGAGAGAAGGAAGGAAGGAAGGAAAGAAAGAAAGAAAGAAAGGAGGTAAAGTAAAATAAAAGTGTTATTAAAATTAATTATTAAGAAAGAAAAAAACTTAAAAAAAACAGACGGATAGAACCCTAGGACAAATGGTGGAAGCAAAGCTATACAGACAGAATCTCACACAGAAGCATACACGTACACACTCACAAAAAGAGGAAAAGGGGAAAAATCATAAATCTTGCTCTCAAAGTCCACCTCCTCAATTTGGGATGATTCGTTGTCTATTCATGTATTCCAGAGATGCAGGGTACATCAAGTTGATTGTGGAGCTTTAATCCACTGCTCCTGAGGCTGCTGGGAGAGATTTCCCTTTCTCTTCTTTGTTCGCACAGCTCCCAGGGGCTCAGCTTTGGATTTGGCCCTGCCTCTGCGTGTAGGTCGCCGGAGGGCGTCTGTCTTTCGCTCAGACAGGACGGGGTTAAAGGAGCCACTCATTCGGGGTCTGTGGCTCACTCAGGCTGGGGGGAGGGAGGGGCATGGATGCGGGGCGGGCCTGCGACGGCAGAGGCCGGCGTGACGTTGCACCAGCCTGAGGCGCGCCGTGCGTTCTTCCGGGGGAGTTGTCCCTGGATCCCGGCACCCTGGCAGTGGCGGGCTGCACAGGCTCCCCGGAAGGGGGGTGTGGGCAGTGACCTGTGCTCGCACACAGGCTTCTTGGTGGCGGCAGCAGCAGCCTTAGCGTCTTATGCCCGTATCTGGGGTTCGCGCTTTTAGCCGCGGCCCGCGCCCGTCTCTGGAGCTCCTTTAAGCAGCGCTCTTAATCCCCTCTCCTCGCGCACCAGGAAACGGGGAAGAAAAAGTCTCCTGCCTCTTCGGCAGGTCCAGACTTTTCCCCGGACTCCCTCCCGGCTAGCCGTGGCGCACTAACCCCCTGCAGGCTGTGATCACGCCGCCAACGCCAGTCCTCTCCCTGCGCTCCGACCGAAGCCAGAGCCTCAACTCCGATGCCCGCCCACCCCGGCGGGTGAGCAGACAAGCCTCTTGGCCTGGTGAGTGCCGGTCGGCCCTGATCCTCTCTGCGGGAATCTCCCCGCTTTGCCCTCTGCACCCCTGTTGCTGCGCTCTCCTCCGCGTGTCCGAAGTTACCCCCCTCCGCCACCCACAGTCTCCGCCCGTGAAGGGGCTTCTAGTGTGTGGTAACCTTTCTTCCTTCACAGCTCCCTCCCACTGGTGCAGGTGCCGTCCCTATCCTTTTGTCTCTGTTTATTCTTTTTTCTTTTGCCCTACCCAGGTACGTGGGGAGTGTCTTGCCTTTTGGGAGGTCTGAGGTCTTCTGCCAGCGTTCAGTAGGTGTTCTGTAGGAGTTGTTCCACGTGTAGATGTATTTCTGGTGTATCTGTGGGGAGGAAGGTGATCTCCGCGTCTTACTCTTCCGTCATCTTCCTTCTCTTCACCCGTCTGGGTGATTTTTAATTTTTTTTTAACTCAGAAGATAAAAGTAAGGAGTGAATTATTTTTGTTCAAGTAATAATATACACATTATTCTGTAGCTTCCCAGTAAAATATGCTCTTCATGAAGAGTAATATAAGCATTACTCAGTGTTGTAACACACAGATTTCACAGTAAACTAAATGTACTGAGACTGAGAATTTGTTACTGTTCGTAAGTTCCATGTGTTAATCCGCCTCAGCTAGTCTTCCAGCTGAAGGGGGGAAATTCAGTCTTCTTTTTCAGCAAGGAGATAGAAAGTCAATGCCACAGAGAAGACAATAAATGCTCTAAGACCTCCAAGACCTTAGAAAAATGTCATTTCATATGGGAAAAAAGGTAACGTACCTGAGTTGAGAAGGATCTGTGGTTATTTTAATCATGCAGCTGCAGCCTTTTATTTCTTAGTAAATTTTATGGCTTCAGAGATGCATTGTTCGGATTCACATTTACCTGAAATTTATTATAACTTTATTTTGTGCTAGGCTTTCTGGTTACTCTTTTTAGAGCAGCTTTCCCCAAGTGTTAATAGACCCAATGATGGGTACTCCTTTACCATTATATTTTCCATTGTTGAATAAACTGGAAAATGTGTTAAATTTAAATAGATTTAACAGTAGAAGCTTTAAAATGTCAATTTGTACTCTGGCTTTCCCAGAGGGAAATGTAGTATGAAGTGTTTTCCAAATTGACTACAGAATCATTCATTTAAGAACATTTCAGGAAACAGGTATGCCCCAGAATACCTGTTGGCAAACCCATCCTAGGCAGGTTGTTAGGTGAGTTAAAAACTAGAGTGTGATAAACACCATTAGAAGTGGTTCAGAGGAGGGAATGATCACTCAGGCCTGGAGGAGATCAAGGGGGCTGCATGAAGGAAGTGTTTGAGCTGGGCCACGAAGGATGAGGGAAAGTTCAACAGGCAGAGTTGGTAGGTGGGAGCTTTCAGGTGGAGGAAGAGGCAGGAACAAAAACATAGAGATGGGAAAGCACAAACTCTATTCAAAGAGTGGCAAATGTCTCTTGATACCTCCACAAGGGGATCTTAAGTTCAAGTAAACATTCCCCAGATGACTACGGACCACACTTGGCCCCAGTCTACTGATGAGACTGTAAGACAGGGCAGTATCAGGCTTTCTGTTTTACAGTCATAGTTGTAGCAACAGTCCATGTAGCAGAATACACAACCATTGACATAGCTGTCCAGTGTTTTCTTTCCTCTCCTCTGCCAAGTGACAGCTCAAGTGCAAGGGCAGGGGACTCATATTGGGCAGGTAAAGGAGTTCTCCCAGGCTCGGAAGCTCTTTGTTCCACTGGAGCCAATAGCTCTTATTACAACTACATAGGCATAGCTTTTAGTGTCCCCATAGGGGATGTACTCAGAGTCACCATGCTCAAGTCCAAAGCATGGTTTATCTCGGCATCTAGAGTTTCTCCTTACCCAGATGCAATTTACCAGTCAGGTCATTTTAACCATGAGCAATTTTACTTGTGTAACATAGTTGACATAATATTCTTTAATTTCCAAGGGAACAGAGCTTAACCAAAGGTCAAATTCTTATTCAGAAACTGTGCCCTTTACACACAGCCCTTAAATATTAAGCTAGCAAGGAGATTGGGCAAATGATGTATTATATTGGATTCCAACTAGAGTTTGGATTCAAGTAACTTCTACCTTTTCCCATTTCTTACCCTAAACAGGGAACATGCAAAGACATTTAGTATTTTGTTATAAAACTCTGTAAATATGAAAATATTATAACACTAGATTTCAGCATTAGTATGTTTTGATAGAACCATTAAGAATTTAAAATACAGGAACACATGTGTAGCCATCTTGATTAATCTTTCAGAAGATTAACATGACATTAACCTTCTGGAATAGAAAGGAACGTGCTCTTCCGATCCATGGAAATAAGAGTCCTGCCTTTCCCTTCACTCCTGATCCTTGAAGCATCTAAAAAATATCTGGTGCTTCAAATGTGACCTTTAGTTTTGTAAATGTTACGGCAGTATATGTTCCAGTATCTTAGGGTCAAATGAGACATGATTTTCCAAACTATATTTCTAAACAAGGAAGTAGGAAAACCTCAGGCTTCACCCATGGTTCTTTTAGATAATGGCTGCTCAAAGAGCAGAAGGCAGCAGGTGGAGAAATTTTGTTTTTTAATTTTTATTTTATATTGGACTATAGTTGATTTACAATGTTGTGTTAGTTTCAGGTGTACAGCAAAGTGATTCAGATGTACATATACATATATATTATTCTTCAAATTCTTTTCCCATTTAGGATATTACAGAATATTGAGCAGAGTTCCCTGTGCTACACAGTATGTTCTTGTTGGTTATCAATTTTAAATATAATAGTGTGTATATATCAATCCCAAACTCCCAATTTATCCCTCCCTCCCCACCTTTCCCCTTTGGTAACCATAAGTTTGTTTTCTATGTCTGTGAATCTGTTTCTGTTTTGTAAATTAAGTTCATTTGTATCATTTTTTTTAAGATTCTGCATATAAGTGATAGCATATGATATTTGTCTTTCTCTGTCTGACTTACTTCACTGAGTATGATAATCTCTAGGCCCATCCATGTTGCTGCAAATGGCATTATTTCATTCCTTTTTATGGCCAAGTAAAAATCCATTGTATATATGTACCACATCTTCTTTACTCATCTGTCGATGGACATTTAGGTTGCTTCCATGTCTTGGCTATTGTAAATAGTGCTGCAATGAATACTGAGGTGCATGCATCCCTTTGAACCATGGTTTTCTCCAGATATATGCTCAGTAATGGGATTTCTGGATCATATGGTAGCTCTATTTTTAAATTTTTAAGGAACCTCCATACTGTTATCCATAGTGGCTGTACCAATTTACATTCCCACCAACAGTGTGGGAGGGTTCCCTTTTCTCCACACCCTCTCCAGCATTTATTGTTTGTAGATTTTTTGATGATGGCCATTCTGTCTGGTGTGAGGTGATACCTCATTGTAGTTTTGATTTGCATTTCTCTAATAATTAGTGATGTTGAGAATCTTTTCATATGCCTCTTGGCCATCTGTATGTCTTCTTTGGAGAAATGTCTATTTAGGTCTTCTGCCCATTTTTTGATTGGGCTATTTGTTTTTTGTTTTGATATTGAGCCACATGAGCTGTTTGTACATTTTGGAGAATAATCCCTTGTCAGTTGCATCATTTGCAAATAGTTTCTCCCATTCCATGGGTTGTCCTTTCATTTTGTTTATAGTTTCCTTTGCTGTGCAAAAGATTTTGAGTTTAATTAGGTCCCATTTGTTTATTTTTGTTTTTATTTACATTACTGTAGGAGACAAATCGAAAAAGATATTGTTGCGATTTATGTCAAAGAGTGTTCTGCCTGTGTTTTCTTCTAAGGGTTTTGTAGTATCCAGGCTTACATTTAGGTCTTTAATCAATTTTGAGTTTATTTTATGTGTACTGTGTTAGAGAATGTTCTAATTTCATTCTTTTACATGTAGCTGTCCGGTTTTCCCCACACCATTTATTGAAGAGACTGTCTTTTTTCCATTGTATAGTCTTGCCTCTTTGTTGTAGATTAATAGGCCATAGGTGTGTGGGTTTATTTCTGGTCTTTCTATCCTGTTCTATTGATCTATATTTCTGTTTTTGTGCCAGTACCATACTGTTTTGATGACTGAGCTTTGTAATATAGCGTGAACTCAGGAAGCTTGTTTCCTCCAGCTGCATTTTTCTTTCTCAAGATTGCTTTTGCTATTCAGGGTCTTTTGTGTCTCCATACAAATTTTATGATTTTTTGTTCTAGTTCTGTGAAAATGCCATTGGTAATTTGCTAGGGATTGCATTGAATCTGTAGATTGCTTTGGGTAATATAGTCATTTTCACAGTATTGATTCTTCCAATCCAAGAACATGGTATATCTTTCCATCTGTGTGCGTCATCTTCAGTTTCTTTCATCAGCATCTAATAGTTTTTGAAGTACAGGTCTTTTGCCTCCTTAGGTAGTTTTATTCCTAGGTATTTTATTCTTTTTGATGCAGTGGTAAATGGGATTGTTTCTTTAATTTCTCTTTCTGATCTTTCATTGTTAGTGTATAGAAATGCAACAGATTTTTGTGTATTAATTTCATACCCTACAACTTCACTGAATCCACTGATGAGTTCTAGTAGTTTTCTGGTAGCATCTTTAGGATTTTCTATGTACAGTATCATGTCATCTGCAAACAGTGACAGTTTTACTTCTTTTCCGATTTGGATTCCTTTTATTTCTTTTTCTTCTCTGACTGCTGTGTCTAGAACATCCAAAATTATGTTGAATAACACTGGTGAGGGTGGACATCCTTGGCTTGTTCCTGATCTTAGAGAAAATGCTTTTAGCTTTTTACAGTTAAGTATGATCTTAGCTGTAAGTCTGTCATATATGGCCTTTATTATCTTGAGGTATGTTCCTTCTATGCCCACTTAATGGAGAGTTTTTATCATAAATGGGTGTTGAATCTTGTCAAAATCTTTTTCTGCATCTACTGAAATGATCATATGGTCATATTTGTCCACTTGTTAATGTGGTGTGTCACACTGATTTATTTGGGGATATTGAAAAATCCTTGCATCCCTGGGATAAATTCCACTTGATCATGGTGTATGATCATTTTAATGTATTGTTAGATTTAGTTTGCTAGTATTTTGTGGAGGATTTTTGTGTCTATGTTCACCAGTGATATTGGCCTGTAATTTTCTTTTTTTGTGGTATCTTTGTCTGGTTTTGGTATCAGGGTGATGGTTGCCTCATAGAATGAGTTTGGGAGGGTTCTTTCCTCTGAAAATTTTTGGAAAGGTTTCAGAAGGATAGGTGTTTACTCTTCTCTAAATGTTTGGTAGAGTTCAACTGTGAAGCCATCTGGTCCTTAACTTTTGTTTGCTAGGAGTTTTGAAATCACTGATTCAATTTCAGTACTGGTAATTGTTCATATTTTCTATTTCTTCCTGGTTCACTATTGAAAGATTATAAGAATTTGTCCATTTCTTCTACATTGTACATTTTATTGGCATATATTTGCTTGTAGTAGTCTCTTATGATCCTTTGTATTCCAGTAGTGTCCATTGTAACTTCTCCTTTTTCATTTCTAATTTTATTGATTTGAGCCCTCTCCCTTTTTTCCTTGATGAGTCTGGCTAAAGGTTCATCAATTTTGTTTACTTTTTCAAAGGACCAGCTTTTAGTCTCATTGATCTTTGCTGCTGTTTTCTTTGTCTCTATTTCATTTCATTTTTTTTTTTTGATTAGGGGTATAGTTGTTTTACAATATTGTGTTAGTTTCTACTGTACAGAGAAGTGGAGTTCCCTGTGCTATACAGCAGGTTCTCATTAGTTAACTATTTTATACATATTAGTGTATATATGTTAGTCCCAATCTCCCAATTTATCACCCCCACTTTCCTCCCTTAGTGTCCATACATTTTTTCTCTTCATTTGTGTCTCTATTTCTGCCTTGCAAACCAGTTCATCTGTACAATTTTTCTAGATTCCACAAGTATGCGTTAATATACGATATTTGTTTTTCTCTTTGACTTACTTCACTCTGTATGACAGTCTCTAGGTCCGTCCACATCTCTACAAATGACCCAATTTCGTTTCTTTTTATGGGTGAGTAATATTCCATTGTATATATGTACCACATCTTCTTTATGCATTCATTCCATGACCTGGCTATTGTAAATAGTGTTGCTATGACATTGGGGTGCATGTGTCACTTTTTTTTTTTAGTATCTTTATTGGAGTATAATTGCTTTCCAATGTTGTGTTAGTTTCTGCTGTATAACAAAGTGAATCAGCTATATGCATATGTATATCCCCATATCCCCTCCCTCTTGCGTCTCCCTCCTACCCTCCTTTTCCCACCCCTCTAGGTGGTCGCAAAGCACCGAGCTGATCTCCCTGTGCTATGCAGCTGCTTCCCACTGGCTATCTATTTTACATTTGGTAGTGTATATATGTCAGTGTTACTGTCTTACTTCGTCCCAGCTTACCCTTCTCCCTCCCCATGTCCTCAAGTCCATTCTCTATGTCTGTGTCTTTATTCCTGTCCTGCCCATAGGTCCTTCAGAACCATTTTTTTTTTTAGATTCCATATATATGTGTTAGCATAAAGTATTTGTTTTTCTCTTTCTGACTTACTTCACCCTGTATGACACACTCTAGGTCCATCCACTTCACTACAAATAACTCATTTTCATTTCTCTTTATGGCTGAGTAATATTCCATTGTATATATGTGCCACATCTTCTTTATCCATTCATCTGTCGATGGACACTTAGGCTGCTTCCATGTCCTGGCTATTGTAAATCGTGCTGCAATAAACATTGTGGAACATGACTTTTTTTGAATTATGGTTTTCTCAGGGTATATGCCCAGTAGTGGGATTGCTGGGTCATATGGTAGTTTTATTTTTAGTTTTTTAAAGAACCTCCATGCTGTTCTCCATAGTGGCTGTATCAATTTACATTCCCACCAGCAGTGTATGAGGGTTCCCTTTTCTCCACACCCTCTCCAGCATTTACTGTTTGTAAATTTTTTGATGATGGCCATTCTGACTGATGTGAGGTGATACCTCATTGTGGTTTTGATTTGCATTTCTCTAATGATTAGTGTTGTTGAGCATCTTTTCCTGTATTTGTTGGCAATCTGTATATCTTCTTTGGATTAATGTCTATTTAGTTCTTCCACCCATGTTTTGATTGGGTTTTTGTTTTTTAATATTGAGCTGCATGAGCTGTTTGTATATTTTGCAGATTAATCCTTTGTCCATTGCTTTGTTTGCAAATAGTTTCTCCCATTCTGAGGGCTGGCTTTTTGTCTTCTTTATGGTTTCCTTTGCTGTGCAAAAGCTATTAACTTTCATTAGGTCTTGTTTATTTTTTTGTGTGGTACGCGGGCCTCTCACTATTGTGGCCTCTCCCGTTGTGGAGCACAGGCTCCAGACGCACAGGCTCAGTGGCCATGGCTCATGGGCCCAGCCGCTCCGTGGCACGTGGGACCTTCCCAGACCGGGGCATGAACCCACGTCCCCTGCATCAGCAGGCGGACTCTCAACCACTGCACCACCAGGGAAGCCCCTTGTTTATTTTTGTTTTGATTTCCATTACTCTAGGAGGTGGGTCAAATAAGATCTTGCTGTGATTTATGTCCAAGAGTGTTCTTCCTACGTTTTCCTCTAAGAGTTTTACAGTGTCTGGTGTTACATTTAGGTCATTAATCCATTTTGAGTTTATTTTTGTGTATGGGGTTAGGGAGTGTTCTAATTTCATTCTTTTAAACGTAGCTGTCCAGTTTTCTGAGCACCACTTATTGAAGAGACTCTCTTTTCTCTGTTCTGTGTTCTTGCCTCCTTTGACATAAATTAGGTGACCATATCTGCATGGGTTTATCTCTGAGCTTTCTATCCTGTTCCATTGATCTATATTTCTGTTTTTGTTCCCATTCTGTACTGTCTTGATTACTGTAGCTTTGCAGTATAATCTTAAGTTAGGGAGTCTGATTTCTCCAGCTCTGTTTTTTTTCCCCCCCCCTCAAGATTGCTTTGACTATTTGGCGTCTTTTGTGTCTCCATACAGATTTTAAGATTTTTTTGTTCTAGTTCTGTGGAAAATACCATTGGAAATTTGATAGGGATTGCATTGAATCTGTAGGTTGCTTTGGGTAGTATAGTCATTTTCACAGTATTGATTCTTCCAATCCAAGAACATGGTATATCTTTCCATCTGTTTGTATCATCTTCAGTTTCTTTCATCAGCATCTTATAGTTTTCTGCATACAGGTCTTTTGCCTCCTTAGGTAGTTTAACCCTAGGTATTTTATTCTTTTTGTTGCAGTGGTAAATGGGAGTGTTTCCTTAATTTCTCTTTCAGATTTTTCATCATTAGTGTATAGGAATGCAAGAGATTTCTGTGCATTGATTTTGTATCCTGCTACTTTACCACATTCATTGATTAGGTCTAGTAGTTTTCTGGTGGCATCTTTAGGATTTTCTATGTATAGTATTATGTCATCTGCAAACAGTGATAGCTTTACTTCTTCTTTTCCAATTTGTATTCCTTTTATTTCTTCTCTGACTGCTGTGTCTATGACTTCCAAAACTATTTTGAATAATAGTGGTGAGCATGGACATCCTTGTCTTGTTCCTGATCTTAGCAGAAATGCTTTCAGTTTTTCATTATTGAGAATGATGTTTGCTATGTGTTTGTCATATATGGCCTTTATTATGTTGAGGTAGGTTCCCACTGTGCCCATTTCTGGAGAGTTTTTATCTTAAATAGGTGTTGAATTTTGTCAAAAGCTTTTCCTGCATCTATTGAGATTATCATATGGTTTTTATTCAATTTGTTAATATGGAGTGTCACATTGATTGATTTGCATATATTGAAGAATCCTTGCATCTTGGGATAAATCCCACTTGATCATATTGTATGATCCTTTTTATGTGTTGTTGGATTCTGTTTGCTCGTATTTTGTTGAGGATTTTTGAATCTATATTCATCAGTGATATTGGTCTGTAATTCTATTTTTTGTGACATCTTTGTCTGGCTTTGGTATCAGGGTGATGGTGGCCTTGTAGAATGAGTTTGGGTGTGTTCCTCCCTCTGAAATTTTTTCGAGGAGTTTGAGAAGGATGGCTGTTAGCGCTTCTCTACATGTTTGATAGAATTCACCTGTGAAGCCATCTGGTCCTAGGCTTTTGTTTGTTGGAAGATTTTTAATCACAGTTTCAATTTCATTACTTGTAATTGGTCTGTTCATATTTTCTGTTTCTTCCTGGTTCAGTCTTGGAAGGTTATACCTTTCTAAGAGTTTGTCAGTTTCTTCCAGGTTGTCCATTTTATTGGCATAGAGTTGCTTGTAGTATTCTCTTATGATGCTTTGTATTACTGCAGTGTCTGTTGTAACTTCTCCTTTTTCATTTCTAATTTTATTGATTTGAGTCCTCTCCCTCTGAGTCTGGCTAATGGTTTATCAATTTTGTTTATCTTCTCAAAGAACCAGATTTTAGTTTTATTGATCTTTGCTATTGTATTCTTTGTCTGTTTTTCATGTATTTCTTCTGTGGTCTTTATGATTTCTTTCCTTCTACTAACTTTGGGTTTTGTTTGTTTTTCTTTAGTTCCTTTAGGTGTTAAATTAGATCGTTTATTTGGGATTTTTCTTGCTTCCTGAGGTAAGATTTTATTGCTGTAAATTCTCTTAGAACTGCTTTTTCTGTGTCCCATAGGTTTTAAATAATTGTGTTTTCATTTTCATTTGTCTCTAGGTATTTTTTGATTTCCTCTTTGATTTCTTTAGTGAGCCATTGGTTGTTTAGTAGTATATTGTTTAACCTCCACGTTTGTGTTTTTTTTACATTTTTTTCCTTGTAGTTCATCTCTAATCTCATAGTGTTGTTGTCAGAAAGATGGTTGATATGATTTTAATTTATTTAAATTTACAAAGCTTGTTTTGTGTCCTAGAATGTGATCAATCCTGGAGAATGTTCCATGTGTACTTGAAAAGAATGTGTATTCTGCTCCTTTTAGAGGGAATGCTCTATAAATATTGATTAAGTCCATCTGGTCTAATGTGTCCTTTAAGGCCTGTGTTTCCTTATTGATTTTCTGTCTGGATGATCTATTGATGAAAGTGGGGTTTCAAAGTCCCCCACTAGTATTGTGTTACTGTTGATTTCTCCTTTTATGGTTGTTAGTATTTGCCTTATATATTGAGGTGCTGCTCTGTTGTGTGCATATATACTTACAATTTTTATATCTTCTTCTTGGATTGATCCCTTGATCATTATGTAGTGTCCTTTGTCTCTTGCAAGAGTTTTTAAAGTCTATTTTGTCTGAGATGAGTATAGCTACACCAGCTTTCTTTTGATTTCCATTTGCAATGAATACCTTTTTCCATCCCCTCTCATTGTCTGTATGTGGTCTTAGATCTGAAGTTTGTCTCTTGTAGACAGCATATATATGGGTCTTGTTTTTGTATCCATTCAGCTAGTCTGTGACTTTTGGTTGGAGCATTTAATCCATTTACATTTAACATAATTATTGATATGTACATTCTTATTGCCATTTTGTTAATTGTTTTGTATTTGTCGGTCCTTTCCCTTCCTTTCCTCTTCTCTTTTGTGATTTGATGGCTAAATTTACTGTTGTGTTTTTATTCCTTGTTCTTTTTTTGTTTATCTATTGTAGATATTTGGTTTGTGGTTACCATGAGGTTTTGATATAGCAGTCTCTATATAAAGAAAATTGTTTTATGTTGCCAGTCTTTTAATTTCAAATGCATTTCCAATGTCCTGCATTTGTACTCTCCTCTTCTCATGATTGCTGGTTTTGATATCATATTTTTTTGTGTGGATGATTTCCTACCTTTATATTTGCCTTTTCCTTTTGTAATATTCTTGTTTTTAGTTGTGGCCTTTTCTTTTTCTTTTTCTCCTAGAGAAATTCCTTTAGTGTTTGTTGCGAAGCTGGTCTGGTCTGGTGGTGCTGAATTCTCTTAGCTTCTCATTTTTGTAAAGCTCTTGATTTCTCCATCAAATCTGAACAAGAGCCTTGCTGGCTAGTGTATTCTTGGTTGTAGGTTCTTCCCTTTCATCAGTTTAAATATATGGTGCCACTGCTTTCTGGCCTGTAATGTTTCTCCTGAAAAATCAGCTGATAACCTTATGGAGGTTCCCTTGTATGTTATTTCTTTTCCCTTGTTTCTTTTAGTATTTTCACTTTGTCTTTAGTTTTTGTCAGTTTGATTACTCTGTGTCCCAGTATGTTCCTCCTTGGGTTTATCCTGCCTGGGACTCTCTGGGCTTCCTGAACTTGGGTTACATTTTCCTTTCCCATGTTAGGGTATTTTTCGGCTATTGTCTATTCAAATATTTACTCAGGTCCTTTCTCTCTATCTTCTCCTTCTGAGACTCCTATAATGTGAATGTTGGTGCATTTAATGTTGTCTCAGAGGTCTCTTAGATTGTCCTCATTTCTTTTCATTCTTTCTTCTTTACTCTGTTCCACAGCAGTGATTTCTATCATTTTGTCTTCCAGTTCACTTATACATTCTTCTGCTTTATTTATTCTGCTATTGATTCCTTTTAGTGTATTTTTCATTTCAGTTGTTGTATTGTTCATCTATGTTTGTTCTTTAGTTCTTTTATGTCTTTATTAAATATTTCTTGTATCTTCCTGGTCTGTGCCTTTATCTTTTTCTGAGATCTTAGATCATCCTTACTATCATTACTCTGAATTCTTTTTTGGGTAGATTGCCTGTCTCCACCGAGTTGTTCTTCTGGGATTTTATCTTGTCCCTTTCTCTGGGATATAGTCCTCTGCTGTCTCATTTTGTCTTTCTGTGATTGTGGTTTCCATTCCACAGGTTGCAGGGTTGTAGTTCTTCTTGCTTCTGCTGTCTGCCCCCTTGTGGATGAGGCTGGTCTAAGGGGCTTGTGCTGGTTTCCTGGTGAGAGGGACTGGTTCCAGCCCACTGGTGGGCAGAGCTGGGTCTTGTCCCTCCTGTGGGCAGGGCTGTGTTAATGGGTGTGTTTAGTGGCCAGCTGTGGGCTTAGGAAGACTTTAGGCAGCCTGTTTGCTGATGGGTGGGGCTGTGTTCCCACCCTATTGGTTGTTTGGTCTGAGGCATCCCAGCACTAGAACCTATTGGCGGTTGGCTGAGGCCAGGTCTTGGTGAGAAAATGGTGGCCTCCAGGAGGGCTTACGCCAATGAGTACTACCCAGAACTACCGCCACCAGTGTCTCTGTCCACACAGTGAGTCACAGCCACTCCCTCACACACCCCTAACCCCCTCCACAGGAGACCCTCCAATACCAGCAGGTAGGTCTGACCTAGGGTCTTATGAGGTCACTCTTTTTACCCTGTGTCCTGGTGCTCATGAGACCTTGTGTGTGCCCTCCAAGAGTGGAATTTCTGCCTCCCCCAGTTCTGTGGAAGTCTTGCAGTCAAACCCTGCTGGCCTTCAAAGCCAGGTGCTCTTGGGGCTCCTTTTCTCAATGCCAGACCCCCAGCCTGGGTAGCCTGATGTGAGACTCACAACTTTCACTCCTGTGGGAGAACCTCTGTGATACAATTATTTTCCAGTTTGTGAACTGCCCACCTGGTGGGTATGGGATTTGACTTTATTGTGATTGCACCCTTCTTGGAGCTGGAGCCTCCAATGGGGGAATCTCTGCTTTGTGGCTTTACTGCTCTTAGGCTCCTACACAACCTACCTAAACAGCTTCCCTCCCAGACTTGACTTCTTATTGGCTTCCCATTATGACAAGGAGCTAGTCTGACAAACTGACTTGTTCTAATGTGTGAATGGTAGAGGGAGAACTGTTTACCCCTCCCCTCTTTCTAGGCAACATGCTCAAGCTCTCCCCATGTCACAAACACCCCCATGTACATCATGCATGCTTTGATGCATCCAAAATATGGCTCTAAGAGTCCAAGCAAGCCAGCAGGATATTTTTGAGCTGGGCTTGTGTTTATTCAAAATAAAAAAAGGGTCGGAGCTGTCTTCTCTGCTCTATATTTCAGCACAGAAAAAAATCTTCACACACATTGCTACTGTGTTTAAACGAACTGTGCTATGCTCCCCTTACAAGAAGAAGAACTGAGTATGCAGTCTAATTTAGGATGCTTTTCCTGTGGGTGTTTGACAATAGAAGCATACCATCACAAATCCAAGAAAATAAATTTATTAAACTTTGAAGGAAAAAAATCCACAGACATAAAGAAAGTTAAATATAAACTGCAGGACACAACTAGTCATACTAGTGAATAATGGCTTGTGTGGCCAGCAAAGTACCAAAATGACATTCGGAGACCGATTGAGGTATTTAGCTATTTTTGGCTATAGAAATGTTGTCAGCCTATTGTAAAATAGTAAGATAGTTTTCCCAAACACACAGTTTTTAGTTGAATTAGGTTCTACATTGATGAAACTGTCTATGAAACTAAATTATGCAGCTCTTAGAGAAAACCGTAGCAGCAAGGTAGCAGAAAATCTATTAAACATCTATTACAAAGTAACATGTTGAACTTTAAACACCCAATTCTAGCTTTTCACTGTCCTTCCTGCAAGAAAGAGGGAATTTAAAATCGCCAACCATTAAGCTTTTTTACTAAAAAGGTATGGCAAATACTATTTAAGTTAAAGCTAACTTTAAAGTTTTATTAACCTTTAAAAAATACTTAAGTGAGAAGCATTCTTGAGTGAGATGAGTCTTCTCTTTTTGACAAACCTTTTGAGGAGCAATCCCAGTGCTCCTATGAATGATGTTTAGGTTATTAAGATATTGAACAATAACTTATAATTTACTCAGGCTGCTTCTTTTTCTTCTGACTACCCACTTTAAGGCCAATCCACTCAGAGGGGAAGTAAAAAATGATGAAACTTCTTTTATTACTTTAAGTAAATCCTACAAAAGATTTGGTAAGGAAGAAAGTTTCTGCTATGGGTTTAAATAAATTTTTTAGTTATCTTGGGGATTTAAAATCTTGTTTTTTCTCTTTTTTTTGCTACCATGAATAATGAGTATGTGTCTGGCTATAGGCTGTGAAAGAAAAAGCTTTTTCTTGAACTTTTATTCCATGATCTGGTTAACTTCACTTCGACCAGCTTCAACTTACAAAATGCTTCTTGTACCTATTCCTTCCTTAGGTAAATATGAACTAAGAGACACTGTGGCCGAGGTTCTAAGGCTTGACTCTCATGATCTGAGTGCACTAAGAAACTCCTTCCCTGTGCACTGCAGTGATTAAGCATTCTGGGTCAATAGGAACCAGCTATGATTTCTATTCTCTTAGTATGCAGTGCTCTGACATGAACCAAAACTTGGGTAAGAAAAACCTTTTTGTTCATTTGTGTTGTGGGGTTTTTTTGGGTTTTTTTGGTTCATGATAAGTTGATCTGTGCAAACATTTTAAAGTTTTCTAAATTAACAAATATCTGTTTACAAATTCAGATAAGATGAACACATTCCAATAATGCAGCTAACTACAATCATTTTAGAATCATTTAAAGAGTTTTAGGAGGTATAAAAAGGGCCTTGTAAAAAACTAGTTTTTCTTCAGGTGCGTTGACCAAAGCATTAAACCAGCTTTAGACTGCAGTTACTACATTCTTTAGATGGGTCGGCATGAGCTACAGTACACCGTGTATAGTGTAATAGAAAATAGCCATGCTTAAAGTGTAAATTATTAAAAATACCTTTATCCATTTTATGTCAAAATAAATGTTTTACATATCCAAACTATTTCTTGTCTTCTTACCTAAAATTTTAGTTCCCAATTATTAAAAAAAATTAGCCTGTGCTATGATTTGCATTCAATCGTCCTGAACTGCAAAAGCCACCTGATTTTTCGCTTTTTCAAAAAGCATGATTAACTATAGATTAAAAAACATAGCCATTCAATGCTTAGTAGCACAAAATTAACACCCACAATAACAAGACAATCACTGCCACTAAACAGTCTTTGAGACAATTCTTTAAAATATTTACAATTCACAACAAGAATATCTATCTGATGAAGGGTTCTTCTTCTTTTTCTTTAATATCATGTTTCAACACTTCAGGAAAAGCCATTTAGAATCCGTATCCCCCACCCTCAACTCCCACCCCCCTCCAAAAAATGTTTAAACATTGTTTTGGTTTAAGCATTCATGCCCTAGCCAACTCTTTGCTAGAGTAAATAGGTAACTCATTAAATATGTAGCTCATGGGAAATCGAAGAAAAGCTACGGCATGATTTTGTTCAGTTGGTCTGTGCTCACGTAGCCACATGATGAGAGAAACTCTTTGTCAGGCAAGGGCAGGGCAGTTGCATTGAGTACGAGGCCCTGTGGAGATTGTACTATATGAATGGAGGTATAGTCTGGGACAGGCAACTCAGAACTTGGAACACGTTCTGCTGTCCCAGACCTCCCAGCAGTAGTGGTAAGGCTTTCCGTGGTGATGTAAATGTCTTCCTGGTTAAAGCTTGGCTCTACATGTGATTCAACCTCGACATGAGGGGCCAGGGCGATGCACTTTTTAGCATCTGCCTCACAGAAGTAGGCGTTGTCCATGATGAAGTTTGCTTGGCAGGGTGAGACGACTTCTGGATGCATGTCACACTGGGAGATCCCAGCCTTATTCTTTTGGCCCGGGGAAAGGACCACACTCCCTGCTGGTGTAATGTCACTTACCTGGGCATAAAAGTCGATGTTTGCCAATGAACTTGGATTGCTGAGCTGTTGCTGTGTATGGCCAGCTTGATGAGTTGACTCAGTTTTGCCAATAAGAAGTGATCTTGGTTTGTTTTCCTCTCCTAGGATAACACTGGGCTGCTGGCTAGCAGGGGTAGCATCATTCGAAGGTGAGTTATTTAGATTCTTCTGGTCAAGGCACAAGCGATCTGCTTCCCCTTTCAACCTTTGTGGCTGAGCAACCTCTGAGGTACCATCACACATGTCATTGGCATTGAAATCAGTCTCCAGAATGTCAGGTTCATAACAGCTGGTACGTCCAGAGTCGTCATCCTTTGCCCCAAGGATATTAAGTGATTTTTCATGGTCATTGCTTAGAAGTCTGTCTGTGTCTGATCCTTCAGTCTTTTCATCAGGGTCATCAATATCTAGCTCAATAAATTCAACCCAAGAGTCATCATTGTAGAATTCGTGTTTATAGTTGTCATGAATGGCTAAGATTGTGTTCACCTCTTCTAATTTTCCTTCCTAGGAAATAGAAAATGAAGATCTATGAAAAACTCACAACAATTAAGTGATATAATAAATAACATTCAGAGACTAATTAGTAACAAAACCACATTAGTGAAGAACTTTTCTTTCTTTCTTTTTAAAAATTCTTTTCTATTATGGTTCATCACAGAATACCAAACATAGTTCTCCATGCTATACAGCAGGATGTTGTTTATCCATTCCATATATAATAGCTTGTATCTGCTAACCTCAACCTCCCATTCCATCCCTCCCCAACCCCCTCCCCCTCGGCAACTACAAGTCTGTTCTCTATGTCTGTGAGTCTGTTTTTGTTTCATACGTAGATAGGTTCATTTGTGTCATATTTTAGATTCCACATATAAGTGATATCGTATGGTATTTGTCTTTCTCTTTGACTTACTTCACTTAGTATGACAATCTCTAGTTGCATCCATGTTGCTGCAAGTGGCATTATTTCATTCTTTTTTATGGCTGAGTAGTATTCCATTGTATATATGTACCACATCTTCTTTATCCATTCATCTGTCGATGGACACTTAGGTTGTTTCTATGTCTTGGCTATTGTGAATAGTGCTGCTGTGAACATAGGGGTGCATGTATCTTTTTGGATTAGAGTTTTGTCTGGTATATGCCTAGGAGTGGGATTGCTGGATCATATGGTAATTCTATTTTTAGTTTTCTGAGGAACCTCTATATTGTTTTCCATAGAGGCTGTACCAACTTACATTCCAACAGTGTAGGTGTGTTCCCTTTTCTCCACACCCTCTCCAGCATCTGTTATTTGTAGAGTTTTTAATGACGGCCATTCTGACTGGTGTGACGTGGTACCTCATTGTAGTTTTGATTTGCATTTCTCTAGTAATTAGCAATGTTGAGCATCTTTTCATGTGCCTATTGGCCATTTGTATTTCTTCTTTGGAAAAATGTCTGTTTAGGTCTTCTGCCCATTTTTCAATTGGGTTGTTTTTTTGTTGAGTTATATGAGCTATTTGTATATTTTGGAAATAAAGCCCTTATTGGTCTCATTGTTTGAAAATACTTTCTCCCATTCTGTAGGTTGTCTCTTTGTTTATGGTTTCTTTTGCTGTGCAAAAGCTGGTAAGTTTGATTAGGTCCCGTTTGTTTCTTTTTGTTTTTATTTCTATTGCTTTGGGAGACTGACTTAAGAAAACATTGGTATGATTTATGTCAGAGAATGTTTTGCCTATGATCTGTCCTAGGAGTTTTGTGGTGTCATGTCTTAAGTCTTTAAGCCACTGTGAGTTTATTTTTATGTATGGTGAGAGGGTATGTTCTAACTTCATTGATTTCCATATGGCTGTCCAAGTTTCCCAGCACCACTTGTTGAAGAGACTGTCTTTTTCCTATTGTATATTCCTTCCTCCTTTGTTGAAGATTGACTATAGGTGTGTGGGTTTATTTCTGGGCTCTCTATTCTGTTTCATTGACCTATATGTCTGTTTTTTGTGCCAATACCCCTGTAGCTTTGTAGTATTGTCTGAAGTCTGGGAGGGTTATGCCTCCTGCTTTGTTCTTTTTCTTCAGGATTGCTTTAGCAATTCTGGGTCTTTAATAGTTCCATATAAATTTTAGGATTATTCTAGTTCTGTGAAAAATGTCATGGGTAATTTGATAGGGACTGCATTAAATCTGTAGTTTGCTTTGGGCTGTATGACCATTTTAACAATGTTAATTCTTCCAATCCATGAGCATGGGATATCTTTCCATTTCTTTGACTCACCTTCAGTTTCCTTTATTAATGTTTTATAGTTCTCAGCATATAAGTCTTTTACCTCCACAGTCAGGTTTATTCTCAAGCATATTTTATATTTTTGGGTGAGATTTTAAATAATATTGTTTGTTTACATTCCCTTTCTGATATTCTGTTGTTAGTGTAAAGAAATGCAACTGGTTTCTATATGTTAATCTTGTATCCTGCTACTTTGCTGAATTTGCTTATTATTTCTAGTAGTTTTTTTGTGGATTCTTTAGGGTTTTCTATATAGTATGTCATCTGCATAAAACGACAATTTTGCCTCTTCCCTTCCAATTTGGATACTTTTTATTTCTTTTTCTTGTCTGATTGCTATGGCTAGGACTTCCAATACTATGTTAAATAGAAGAGGTAAGAGTGGGCATCCTTGTCTTGTTCCAGATTTTAGTGGGAAGTCTTTCAGCTTTTCACCATTGAGTATTATATTGGCTGTGGGTTTGTCATAGCTTTTACTATGTTGAGATATGTTCCCTGTGTACCCACTTTGGTAAGAGTTTTTATCATGAATGGATGTGGAATTTTGTCAAATGTTCTTTCTGCATCTTTTGAGATGATCATGTGGTTTTTTGTCTTTTCTTTTGTTTACGTGATGTATCACATTGATTTGTGTATGCTGAACCATGCTTGTGAACTTGTGATGACTCTTGGTCATGGTGTATGATCTTTTTTTATGTGTTGTTGGATTTTGTTGAGAATTTTTGCGTCTATATTCATCAAAGATATTGGCCTGTAATTTTCTTTTTTGGTGGTGTCTTTGTCTGGTTTGGGTATCAGGGTGATGGTGGCTTCATAGAATGTCTTTGGGAGTGTTCCCTCCTCTTCAATTCTTTGGAAGAGTTTGAGAAGGACTGGTGTGAGTTCTTCTTTGTATGTTTGGTAGAATTTGCCTTTGAAGCCATCTGGTCCTGGATTTTTGTTTGTAGGGAGTTAATTACATATTCTATTTCACCTCTAATGATCAGTCTGTTCAAATTATCTACTTATTGTTGATTCAATTTTGGTGGGCTGTATGTTTCTAGAAACTTGTCCTTTTCTTCTAGGTTGTTGAATTTGTTGAGATATAATTGGTCATAGCATTCCCTTATGGTTTCTGTATTACTGTGGTATCAGTTGTTATGTCTCCTTTTTCATTTCTTATTTTGTTTATTTGGGTTCTCTCTCTTTTCTTCTTGGTGAGCCTGGCCAGAGGTTTGTCAGTCTTGTTTACCCTTTCAAAGAACAAGCTCTGGGTTTTATTGATTTTTTTCTATTTTTTAATCACTATTTTATTTATTTCCTCTCTGATCTTGATTATTTCCATCCTTCTGCTGATTTTAGGTTCTGTTTGTTCTTTTTCTACTTCTTTTAAGTGGTAGATTAGGTTGTTTATCTGAGACTTTTCTTGTTTTTTTGAGGAAGGCCTGTATCACTATGAACTTCCCTCTAGGAATTGCTTTTGCTGCATCCCATAGATTTTGTACAGTGGTGTTTTCATGGTAATTTTTCTCAAGGTATTTTTAAATTTACTCTTTGATTTCATTGTTGACTGATTGGTTTTTTAGTAGCATATTGTTTGGTAATCGTTTTTTTAGTAGCATATTGTTTAGTCGTCATTTTCTTTTCCTGTGGTTGATTCCTAGTTTCATGCTGCTGTGGTCAGAAAAGATGCTTGAGATAATTTCTATACTCAAGTTTGTTGAGGTCTGTTTTGTACCCTAGTATGTGGTCAATCCTAGAGAATGTTCCATGTGCACTCGAAAAGAATGTATATTCTGTTTTTTTGGATGTAATGTCCTAAAAATATCAATTAGGTCTATCTGTTCTATTGTATCATTTAGGATCTCTGTTGCCTTATTTTCTTTCTAGAAGATCTGTGCACTGATGTGAGTGGGGTGTTAAAGTCTCCTACTATTATTGTATTCCTGTCAATTTCTCCCTTTATGTCTGTTAGTATTTGTTTTATGTATTTGGGTGCTCCTATATTAGGTGCATATATGTTGATGAGTGTAAAAGTGTCCTTCTTTATTTTTCTTTATGGCCTTTGTGTTAAAGTCTATTCTGTCTGATACGTGTATTGTGATCCCCACCTTGTCATTTCCATTTGCATGAAATATCTTTTTCCATCTCCTCACTTTCAATCTGTGTCCTTTGCTCTAAAGTGGGTCTCTTGTAGGCAGCATATTGTAGGCTCTTGTTTTTTTAATCCAATCTTCCTCTCTGTGTCTTTTGATTGGAGCATTTAGTCCATTGACATTAAGGTAATTATTGATAGATATGTATTTATTGCCATTTTAAGCCTTGCTTTCCTGTTGATTTTTTATTTCTTCTTTGTCCCTTTTTTCTTTTTGTTTTTCCCTTTTGTGGTTTGATGATTTTCTTTTGTATTGTACTTCTTTTTGGTTTTTGTGAGTCTATTGTATGTTTTTGATTTGTGGTTACCTTGTTTCTCAAGTATGTAAACCCCATCCTATAGCTATTGATACTTGCCTTAGACTGGTAATCATATAGGCTCAAACACATTCTAGGAAATGATAAAAAAAAATTTACACTTTCTTACTCTTCTCCCCCACATTATATGATTTTGATGTCCTCTTTTACATCTTCATGTTCATCCTTTTGCTGTTCACTGTGGTTATCATAAATTTCACAGAAATTTATTTTGATTTTTTTTAAAATCCGTGTACTGGCTTATTTAGGTGATTTTCTTTCCAATTGTGATTTTCTCTTTCCTATATATTCTTCTTTTCTATTTACAGAAGACCTTTCAATATTTCCTTTAGGATAGGTTTAGTATTGCTGTATTCTTTTTGTTTTTGCTTGTCTAAGAAATTCTTTCTCGCTCCTTCTATTGTAAATAATAATCTTGCTGGGTAGAGTATCCTAGGTTGCAGTTTTTTCCCCTTCAGGACTTTGAATGTATCTTGCCACTTCCTTCTGGCCTGCAAAGTTTCTGTACAGAAATCAGCTGATAGCCTTATGGGGGTTCCCTTGTAATTAACTTTTCTCTTGCTGCCTTTAGAATCCTCTCTTTAACTTTTGCCATTTTAATTATAATTTTGGTGTAGGTCTGTTTGGTTTTACCTTGTTTGGGACCCTCTGCTTCCTTTCTTTACGTTTGGGAAGTTTTCAGCTTCCCAAATACATTTTCAATACCCTTTTCTCTTTCTTCCCATTCTGGGGTCTCTATTATGCATAGATTGGCATGCTTTATATTATCCCATAGGTCTCTTATATTGCTTTCATTTTTTTTTCATTTGGCTTTCTGTCTGCTGTCTTGATTGGGTGATTTCCATTATTCTATCTTCCAGGTCATTTACTCAGTTTTATGTATTATTCATTCTGCTATTCATTGCCTTTAGTTCAGTTTTCATCTTGGCAAATGAGTTTTAAAATTTTTTGGTTCCTTTTTATAGTTTCTAGTTCCTTTTTATAGTACTCTGCATTTCTGTCAATAGCATTTCTTAATTCCTTCAGTATTTTCATTATCTCCTTTTTGAAGAGGTCTGTTTCATTGTTCTTTCAGGGGAATTCTCTTGGTCTTTTAACTGGGAGTGGTTCCTCTGCTTCTTCATTTTACCTTATATTTCTCTTATTCTGTGAGTTAGTTTAGGAGAAACAATAATCTACTGTGGTCTTGGAGGGCTATTTATATGTGGGAGTGTCCCGGTGTAGTTTGTGTGGATTTAATATTTTGGTGCAAGGGCTGTTTTTAGTATTGATGCCTGTCACCTCTTTCCTCAGCATGTGCTGGCCATTATTCTCTTGATAGGGCGTGTGCAGATGCGGTGGCTGGTGCCTGGTTCCTGGTCCTGGCATTCTCTGTGGTGGTAGCAGCTCATGCGCAGCCCTGGAGCACACAATGGGAGGTGGCTCACAACTACTCCTGGAATCTGCGAGGGTGGTGGTGGTAGCTCATGACAGCTCTTAAAGCATGGGGGTTGGGGGTGGTGGTGGCTTGTGATCGCTCCTGTAGCTGGTGCAGGCAGTGTCCTGCAACCTGAGAGCACATGCAGGGAGAAAGGCTGCAATGGCAGGTCTTGCCTCTCCTCTCGCACACCACCCAAACAATGGTACCTGGCCTCTAAGGTAGCCCAGGCTTCCTCTGCGTACATCCTCTGGTGCAGTTGCACCAAACTCCAGCCCCTTCAGGCTCTTTCTGCACAGCCCACCACCTGAGTCCTCTCCCTGGATCTAATCTCTGAAGCCTGAGCTTCAGTACCCGGTCCCTGCCTGCACTGATGGATGCGTGTCTCCGGCCGGGGAGTGCTGAGCGGTGGCACTGACTGTCTGCTGGTCTCTCTCCATTCTAGCTGCTGCAAAACCGGTTCCTGCATTCTCCTCCAAGGCTCTAAAACTCCCACTCTGTCCCAGCTGATCTCCATGATGGTGAGGGGACTTCCCAGGGTGCAGGCATCTTTCCTCTTTCACAGCTCTCTCCCAAGGGGTGGGGTGCAGGTCCCTTCCCAATTCCTTTCTTTTCTTTTGTCCTACCAGGTTACACAGAAATTTTCTTGCCCTTTTAGAGGTCTGCCAGCGTTCAGTAGATATTCCGTGAGAATTGTTCCACATGTAGATGTGTTTTTGATGTATTTGTGTGAGGCAGTGAGCTTCACATTCTACTACTCTGCCATCTTGATCCAGTAGTCAAGAACTTTTAAATACGTAAGACATTTTCATAATTTTGAGATGTATTATTTAAAAACTTTTTTTCCAGAAGGAATACAAAAAATAAAATGTAATACATATAGCTTGCAAAAGGTCTCAACATAAGACATTATTGTTCAGGTATCATTTAATTAGTGTTATGTATAACTTAGATAAATTATTAATTACCTTGAGGAGATCTGGATCAATTCCTTTAATCTTTGGAACTGGAACTGGGGGTAGAATCAACATCTTAATCCTTGAAAACAAAATTTTGTTTTGATGTCAGTTATACATTCTCATTTCAAAAGATAGAAATAAAATGTTGACAGTATTATTAAAGTAACAAAATTTGGAATAAGTATAACCTGAGAAAGAGGAAAGCATTAAGCAGTAAATGACAAGGCAAAACTATAGAAGAAAAAAAGAACAAAAAAACAAAAAACCCTCATCTGAAACCAATTTAAGTAAAATGCAGTTTTCTTATAACTTTTCTTTTATAATGTCTTTTATTGATAAGACAGTCTTAGTATTGGAAGTTAGAAATTTAATTCCATCTGAAGCCAATTTCCATGTCAGTTATAAGGGAGGTAATTTTAATATACATCTCATCTGTAATTTGTAGAGGAAGGGAAGGGGAGGAGAAAGAGCCAATCTATGTGGAGCCAACATTATCTGTACCCTTAAAAAAGAGTGGGTTGGTATAAGTTCATACCACAAATCTACATGAATTATAAGATTATCCAAGGCAATCTCATTAACCAGGGTGTTATTGCACAGTTCATTTCAGTTAGGACAGACTAAATTTGAACTATCTCTAATCAGTATGGATTTGTATACACAAGTCTATGATGCACTTAAAATTTCTGTTCCAAATATTTAAGTTACTTTTTGACCATAATTCATTTCAATATCTATCCTGCTTGTCTTGTGCCTGATTGTATCCCCAGCACTTAGAACAATTCCTGGCACAGAGAAGGTGCTCAATAAACCATTTCTTGAATAAGTTTGAGTAAGTCATTTATTTCATTAATAGTGTAACTAGAGTTTTTGTTTTAAAGTCAACATTGTGGCTGTGGAATAAAGCTCAGATACTACTATAAACCACTGATGAAAGAAATCAAAGATGACACAAACAGATGGAGAGATATACCATGCTCCTGGATTGGAAGAATCAATACTATGAAAATGACTATGCTACCCAAAGCAATCTATAGGCTCAGTGCAATCTCTGTCAAATTATCCATGGCATTTTTCACAGATTTAGAACAAAAAATTATACAATGTGTGTGGAAGCACAAAAGACCCCGACTAGCCAAAGCAATATTGAGAATGAAAAACAGAGCTGGAGGAATCAGGCTCCCCAACTTCAGACTATACTACAAAGCTACAGTAATCAAGAGAGTGTGGTACTGGCACAAAAACAGAAATACAGATCAATGGTACAGGATAGAAAGCCCAGAGATAAACACATGCACCTATGGTCACCTAATCTATGACAAAGGAGGCAAGAATATACAATGGACACAAGACAGCCTCTTCAATAAATGGTGCTGGGAAAACTGGACAGCTACATGTAAAAGAAAACGTGAAATAAGAACACTCCCTAACACCATATACAAAAATAAACTCAAAGTGGATTAAAGACCTAAATGTAAGACCTGACACTATAAAACCCTTAGAGGAAAACACAGGCAGAACACTCTTTGACATAAATCACAGCAAGATCTTTTATGACCCACCTTCTAGAGTAATGAAAATAAAAACAAACAAATGGGACCTAATGAAACTTAAAAGCTTCTGCACAGCAAAGGAAACCATAAACAAGACAAAAAGACAACACACAGAATGGGAGAAAATATTTGCAAATGAAGCAATGGACAAAGGATTAATCTCCAAAATATACAAACAAACAGCTCATGCAGCTCAATATCAAAAAGACAACCCAATCAAAAAATGGGCAGAAGACCTGAACAGACATTTCAGCAAAGAAGACATACAGATGGCCAAGAGGCACATCATAAGCTGCTCAGCATCACTAATTATTAGAGAAATGCAAATCAAAACTACAATGAGGTATCACCTCACACCAGTCAGAATGGCCATCATCACATATCTACAAACAATAAATGCTGGAGAGGGTGTGGAGAAAAGGGAACCCTCTTGCACTGTTGGTGGGAATGTAAATTGGTACAGCCACTATGGAGAACAGCATGGAGGTTCCTTAAAAAACTAAAAATAGAACAACCATATGCCCCAGCAATTCCACTACTGGGCATATACCCTGAGAAACCATAATTCAAAAAGATTCATGTACCACAATGTTCATTGCAGCACTATTTACAATAGCCAGGACATAGAAACAACCTAAATGTCCAATGACAGACAAATGGATAAAGAAGATGTGGTACATATATACGATATTACTCAGCCATAAAAGTGAACAAAATTGGGTCATTTGTAGAGATGTGGATGGACCTAGAGTCTGTCATACAGAGTGAAGTAAGTCAGAAAGAGAAAAACAAATATTGTATATTAATGCATATATGTGGAATCTAGAAAAATGGTACAGATGAACCTATCTGAATGGCAGGAATAGAAAGGCAGACGTGGAGAATGGACGTGTGGACACAGTGGGGAAGGGGAGGGTGGGATGAATTGGGAGATTAGGTTTGACATCAATACACTACCATGTGTAAAATAGATAGCCAGTGGGAACCTGCTGTATAGCACAGGGAGCTCAGCTCAGTGCTCTGTGATAACCTAGATGGGTGGGATGGGGGGGAGGGAGGTCCAAGAGGGAGGGGATATATATATATATATATATATACATATAGCTGATTCAGTTCACTGTACACGAGAAACTAACACAACATTGTAAAGCAATTATACTTCAATTAAAAGAAAAAAAAATTAACATTGTGGCTCTGGAATAAAGCTCAGAGATTATCCATTCCAATCTGAGTTTTGGGTATCAGCTGACAGTCTACTTAGTGTGAATGAACGTTTTTTGCATGTTTCCACCACCTTTTTACATAATCCAAGGAATGAGCCAAATTCCGTAAGTTGTGTTTGAGTAGACTCCACTAGGTTTACTCTGTGGGACGGTGTTAAATTGTTACTGATGAACAGAAGTTATAGAAAAAATTCATGTTATTAATAACTGCTACCATTTTTGAATGCTTCTGATAAACCACTATGAGATGTATCTTGCACTAGACTCTGGGTCGGCAAATTACTGTCTATGGGCCAAATGTGGTCTGCCCTCTGTTTTTGTAAATAAAGTTTTATTGGAACATGGTCATGGTCATTTTACATATTATCTATGTAAAATAGTTTGCATATCATCTATGGCTGCTTTCATGCCACAGTGGCAGAGCTGAGTAGTGGTGACAGAGATTGCATAGCCTAGAAAGCCTAAAAATTTACTGTTTGGTCATTTTTAAAACAACTTTGTCAACCCTTGCACTAAACATTTCATTTAATCCTTACCACTACCAGGGAGGCAGAAGACATTATCTGTGGAAAGATTTAGATATTTAAGGAACATGTTCAAATCACACACCAATACTTGGCTCAGCTGGCACTCAAATCCAAAGCAGCTGACTCCAAAACCTGGGCCCTTTGCCTTCTGTCACGCTGATGGGTTAAACTTGGTTCTGCATCTCTAAATGAATAGTTCACGGGTTCAAACACATAGAAAAATGCAACAAAACCCCAGTTACAGGAGGCAAAGTTTCCTAAATGTCTAACGCTTTACTTTGTATGGGTGCCTTTTTTTTTTTTTTTGAAGAGGATGATGCATTTAGGTACTTGTTGATAGCTTTCTAGGAGTTGTGGTTGACTTTAGGCCAGGGTGGCAGACCCTGCAGCTTGGAGGACCCAAGCCAGTCATGCAACTGAATATAGCGGGCCTGGTACAAAGTCATAGGGAGGGATGGGAATGGTGACAGAGAACGTACGCCCTTTGCAAATGGGATGGTTGTTGGTCCTCTGCTTCAGCACATGTTGCCATGCAGGAATATCAGCCCAGTTTCACTAGATCTGTTTTTAAAGGTAATCTGGTAATCTGGATTTTTGTGTGAAAATTCCCTGTTTTATAAACACTTTGCAGGAAAACCTTTACTCCAAAATCAAAAGGACATAAAACAACAAAACATGGATCTGTGGGCTGAATTTGGCTTTCAGGTTGCCAGTTTGTCACTTCTGTTTTATGTTGATTCAGTTATTTCTTCCTGGATTAGTCATAGCTTGAAGGCTGGAGTAGGTCATATGGTGGGAGCCACAGAGTGTAGAATAACGATAAACTGGCATGAAACTACGTTTCTGATTTTTCTATCATTTTATTCAAATCCAAATTACACTATAAATTTTGCTAGAGTTGACTCAATGATCTGGACTAAGAAAGGGAGCAGTGGCTTGGTTTGTGAACTAACAAAACCTCAAGCAAAGAGCACCTGAAGTCCTTTACAGTCCTGAAGTTCTGGGGTAAACTGGCATAGCACCTCATTCTTTGAGTTTCATTTTAATTGTTCTTTCCACACTTGCTGTCAGCTATTTTCTACCATTTCCTACTTTCATTAGAACATGGAAATTTAGACAATGATAAGGGTTTTTATGCGTACATGAAAAAAGAAAGGTTAATTGTTTTCCACGGAAAACTTAATTTAGAACAGGAAATTTGGCAGTACAAATAGATTTCCAAAATTTTTCCCAATTTGGTGATTTTGACCAAGCGTCATAGTTAAGAACTTCATTATTCATAGAAAACGCTCTTTTAGACAAAGGTTAATATATTTCCTTTGAAATTCTATTTGGAGGATTATTTTTTCTTTCAAATATTGTTAACTAATGTAATTTTAAGCAACGTAACAAATTTGCTTGGTCTTCATGATGACTCGAAATTGACAACTAATGTTAAAAGTAAATTCCGTTATGTACATAGTGGGTTTATCTACTGCAGGTACACATAAATTAGCCCATCGCCTAACTGTACAGATCAGTGAATTCAAATTAATCAACAGAATAATTTGACTCCTTTGCTGTTGGCATTGCTTAAATATATAAATTACTTAAAATCCTAAATAATTATTTACTTATTTACTAACTCCCCCCCCCACAACTGAAAAGTGTGTTATCCTGCTTTATAATACTTGTGTTTCTAAGATAGTAATGTTGCTAGAAAGTTAGATAGAAAATAAAATTCTACAGAGGGAATTTTGTTTTCTCCTGAGCTTACATTATAAAATTGGAGATTAACCCTTCCTACATTCACTTGGAGACTTTTAGCATGCTTGACACTCTGGAACTCTAGAATTCTGAGAATTCTTCTCTCTACTGAAACTCTATTTTGATGTTTACAAATACTATACAGCTTCAAAATACAAATTAAAAAGCGTTTACAATATATTCACATAGATCCTATTCTGATTTGTAGATGCGTCTTGGCTTCACCTGGAGACTTGTCTTTAGTCCTAGCTAGAGTAACCAACTGTCTTGGTTTGCCTGGACACAGGACTTTCAGTGCTAAAACCAGGGAAGTCTCAGGCAAACAGAGTGTTAGCTACCCTAATTCTAGGAGAAGGGGCAAGATTAACCCATGGGACTTAAAGAATATTCTAAACTACCATATGACCCAGTAATCCCACTACTGGGCATATACCCTGAGAAAACCATAATTCAAAAAGAGTCTGTACCACAATGTTCATTGCAGCTCTATTTACAATAGCCAGGAGATGGAAACAACCTAAGTGTCCATCGTCGGATGAATGGATAAAGAAGATGTGGCACATATATACAATGGCATACTACTCAGCCATAAAAAGACATGAAACTGAGTTATTTGTAGTGAGGTGGATGGACCTAGAGTCTGTCCTACAGAGTGAAGTAAGTCAGAAAGAGGAAAACAAATACCGTATGCTAACACACATATATGGAATCTAAAAAAAAAAGGTTCTGAAGAACCTAGGGGCAGGACAGGAATAAAGATGCAGACATAGAGAATGGACTTGAGGATATGGGGAGGGGTAAGGGTAAGCTGGGACGAAGCGAGAGAGTGGCATGGACTTATATACACTACCAAATGTAAAATAGATAGCTAGTGGGAAGCAGCCGCATAGCACAGGGAGATCAGCTGGGTGCTTTGTGACCTAGCGGGGTGGGATATAGGGAGGGTGGGAGGGAGGGAGACGCAAGAGGGAGGAGATATGGGGATATACATATGCATATAGCTGATTCACTTTGTTATACAGCAGAAACTAACACACCATTGTAAAGCAATTATACTCTGATAAAGACGTTTAAAAAAAAATATTCTAAATGTAAGAAAACTGGCGACCAGTACCAGTAACTTTTCCTATGTTTTGTATTAAAAGTTCCTGTAGTCTGTACTGAGTTTCTTTCAAGAATGAAAATAGGATAATTAGCCTTTACAGCTTAAGGGAAATTTAAAGGTCATATAATCCAACACCCTCAAATTACCCATGAGAACATGGAGGCCTAGAGAGATTAAGGGACTCAAATGAGATTAAACAACAGTGGCAGAATAATAACTGGAACCTGCCTTTTGACTGCAAGAGAATGCAGAATGGAATCTCTTCAAGCTTAGAATTTTATCTGTGTTGACAAAAGCAGATGAAATACCAAATCATAACTATCCAAGCAATTTCAATAAAACCCAAATTTACTTAAAATCATCATCATATGAAGTCAAAAAAGGTTTTATTAGATTGAATTATCTAGGTGCTTTAGTTTACCACTTAAATTTCCTCTTACATTAGGACTGTGTCAGACTCAGCCAAAGCCTCACTGCTGCCTTATGGTCCTGGAATAAATGAGCCAATTTTTTCAGAACTTTGAGGAGGTACATATCACAAGGTGTATAGTCACTAGCCTCAGCCTCTTAATGTCCTATGCAACTTTCCAGATAGAACTGAGACCTGTGATGTCTCTATGATGAACACAACAAAGTGGTAAATGTATAACTGGACATAACGTTTCACTGGGTTGAAATATTTCACTCATGATTCACAAAAGAAAACATCAAACAATAAATGGAAACATGTATGTTTGCTAAATAACTGGCAAAAACATATCAAAGTATGTTATATCACACTTACCTTTGTTGTTTAGAAAATATGCATAAAAATAATGTCACCATTAGTCCAAATGTTCCAAAGATAATAAATAAGAACCATGGAAACCGGAAATCTGAAAAACATAAGAACAACATCTCACTCACAGAACTATGAATAGTTGAAGTTTACATTTCACTCTCCTGTTCCACATAAAAAAACTTCCTAATTTGTATTCATCTAGTAGAGTCAGTGATTTCATTTGATAACCACTGAAATAGACTGCAATGACTTAGGAGTATTTTCTGTTCCAAGAACACCTCTATCCACTTCCTCAGATCCTTTCATGTACCAAAAAAAGAAAATCAAAGTAAAGAAACAGCATACAGTTTAAGCACAATCCATGTTTATACAAACAAACTGCTTTAAGCATCTTATGTATTCAGGGTATGTCATTAAAATGCTTCAGCTCTAGGAAAAATTGATGCCTGTTAATATACTACTTTTCCTAAGTAATGTCCACTTGGTTCTTTTTTTTTTTTTAAAGGTGTGGTGATATTTTTTAGCCTCCAGATTGGGGATCCATCAAAGTTTTACTTTTGAATCATTACTGAAACTTTTTAGACATGCAGGGCATACATTTTCTGCTTAAATATTGCTTAAAAATATGCTTAAAAATATTGTTTGACAGAAGAAGATCAGTACTAGGACTCCCATCTTTAGATTTTAGTATAATTTGTAGCAAATTTGTGGGCGTCTGTAAAACTTCTATTTCATTTCTCAAGAACAAGTGCCGCAGTGGCAGAGGTTGACTGCTTTTAAGGTGGAATTTACCTTAAGGTTGCTTTATGAAAGTAGGCTTTTATGCTGTAATATTTTATTTATTTTCTTATTCAGTTATTAAAAGCCCCAAGGGAGACGTTAGGCATATTATAAAGAATTAGTGGGGGAAAGAATATCATTTTTTTGTATGTTGTGGTACCTATAATTTTATATCAATGATATACTCAGGAACATAATATAAAGCGAGTTTAATTTTTTTCTTTTTTAACAGAGAAGAAAAGCTTGTTTAAAAAATGTTTTTGTTAAGGAATTAAATGCCATCACAATAAGGTTAAAGGGCATGTGGCAAATGTGCTTTTAACCTGAATTTCATTGTATCAAGTATCATTTGAAACAACAAGTCTGTTGAATAGAGTGTAGAAAAGATGGTGCTATAGACATTTTCATTTGTGTTATATAGTATCACGGATTCTACCTGTACTGTAAGTGCAGAAATATAAATTTAATTTCTCTGTAGCTTGTGACTGTTTCGTTAACAAACCTCAGACCCTCATGTGGCACTGTAAACCTTCGTTTTTAATGGGGATGAGTTATAGCCAATTCCCATTTGGGAGTGATAATACTTTATACACTTACTATTCATTGTTAAGCAGCCTTCTTTATTTCTGTATCCAAAAATTTAAATTCTTTTATTCTGAATTCATAGGTCTCATTTCTTTAAACTATATGTTTATATTTCTTTTATAGAGGATCTTCAAATATTCCTTGTCACTCTTGAGCGTATCTAGCACACGATTTATTAAGCCTTCCTCCAGGTAAAAGCCACACCCAAACTTTCTAAAACCAATAAACATCTGCCATTGACTACTTATGCTGACTCAATATTAGGAATTCTCTAAGATGCCACATAGACAGCCATCCATCCAGATTCAGAATTTCTTCACTGTGTGTGTATATGAGAAACATTTTTTTCTGATTATAAGTGCAAAACAAACTCATAGAAAATACTAGAAATACAGAAACAAGGAAATAAAGAAATGAAGAAAAGAATCACCTGAAATTCTGTTATCCAGAGATACCCCACCCCCTCCATCAATAGCTTAGTGTATCTTCTGCTCTTTAACTTGCACCTACCCCATGACTTTTCCTGAATAATTCAAAAATGAAATCCTCCTTCCTCTTTTGTAATGGAGAGTACCTGTTACAGGCAGTGAACTCAAGGTCCCTCATCCTGACAATTGATGCTAATGTATCTTGATCTGGACAACACCCTAACAATCCCTGTATATTGACAAAAACCATGTTGGCTTCCATCTTAATCTCTTAGGTTTACCTTCTTCACATGCAAACGGTCTCATCTGAGGAAGTGTTACGAAGAGCACCTCACTGAACTCGCCATATTTTTCAGAGTTTCGTTGTCTGGATCTCACACGCACTTCATACTCTTTATCCAGTCTCAATGAGTACACTGGAACTGATGTTGACAATACAGGGTCCATCTTTCAAGACAAAATATAAAACTTACTGGTTAGAGAGTCAACAACTCAATGCAATAAGCTCTATGAGGTGTTTCTACATTCGTATTCAAAATGAATTTCTGTGAAGTAGGCAATGTTTTAAAATGCGCTGGTGGAGTTTGCTATTTAGAGAAAGATCAAGGCAAATAACTTAGTAACACAACATTGTAAATTAACTATACTTCAATTAAAAAATGGTAAAAAAAAGAATTTTGTTAAATGGGGAGTAGTCTTCAAATTTATTTTGGTATAAACACAAAGATATGATAGACTTGTTTAAAGAAATGCAGCTATATCTTTGCATTAGGCTGTCAGATATTCTACTCAGATCAAAGCATAATAGAATTATAGTGAATGGCAGAATTATAAAGATTACAGATACATTGCCTACCCTTTGGGATATTGCATTCTTATATAAAGACATCAGAACAGAAAGAAACACACATATTTCCTATATCTGTATCTGTTCTTTGGAAATCCTGGGTAGTCATTCATATGATCACAGAATTGGAGGGTGTCCTAGAAAAATCATAGTTGTCTTAATTAAACTTTCAAACAATTCTATCAGCTTGCTCTAGAAGGCTTAAAGCCACCTCAAAATAGTTTGCTATTCACAATTTGTGAAGAAAAGTCACTGGAGGCCTTTGGTAACAACCAACAGGATTCCACAACCCTGAAGGCCAGGATGTTCCTTTACCTTCCCAGGGAAGGGTAGGTGAGGCTATTAGACCTTTAAGACATGTTGCTATCAAAGAGGTTAGACACAACTAATGATGGTGTTTTCCTCCAAGTCACATATTCAAAGCAGGTACACAATATGTGGTTTTCTTGTGTTTTTGGGTAGAACATCTTGTTCCTGTTTATAGAAAATTAGGAACATTCTCTTCTTCAACAGCATGGGTTTTATCACATAAATAAGATTCTCATAATTTATTTTATTAAGTCAGAGCCTGGGCCTTCAGCTTCTAAAACAAATTTCCCTTCACCTCAGTTAGTTTCTACTCACAAAGTACCTCTTTTTTTCTCCTATGTACACAGAATGGTTAGTTTGCATCTTTTATAGATGCTTAATATATGGAATATTTGTATAGCTAAAATGCTTCTGAATATTAAATTCATTTTATTATTTTTCTTAAACTATTTTAAAAAGCCTATGTTTCCGTTCTTGAAGCCCTCATTTCTCTGTCACCGTCACCAGTACTATTTCTTTACAGATTTCATTAATAACAAAACCAAAAAGGGACCCTCGGCCATTCGACCCATAGCCCCCTCTCCATCTTCCCTCACCCTTCCACACCAGCCACACCAAACTCAAATTTGCTCACAGGTCTCCTAATACCCGCCCTGCTCCCTGCCACCTTCCTATGAGGGAAAGCCTATTCTTGGCTAATTCTCAGTGCAAGTACTGCTGATATTCTAAGAAGCCTCTTCTGGCAATTATCCCTACTCCATCCTGCCAGGTAGTACACATATTACTTCTTTTAATTCATTGCTCTAATTTCTATATTATACTGCAAATTCCCTGGGGGCAAATGATGCCTTCATTTTCTTTACATTTCCAAAGCCCAGCACAATACCAGGTATATAGTGGGTACTCAAGAGATGGCCAACACATTGTGGATAATTCTACGCCACCCATTAAGTCTTAAAAAAAAAAATAAAAACCAACAAATTCTTAACTTGGTTTAGCGGGTATATAGTTGTAAGCAACTAAATGGTCATTAGAATTACTTTTATATTCAAAATGTGTTTAATAAATTAAAAATGGGCATAGTAATACCAAATTCAATATTGTCAAATGCAACATGAATTCCTGATACAAGCAACAAACATTAGCCTTTTCCCCCTTGACTTACAACCCTCTCTTCTTTTTATGCTTATGCCTCTTGTTCTCATAACCAAGTAGAATGTAAGTTCTTCAAGAGAGGTCAATTCTATAGATGGGCCCTTGATACTCATGACAATTCTGAGATACCTTGCAAATTACCAAACTTATAAATATCATGAATTTGTAACTTCATTTATAAAAGGTAAGTAAAGTAAAAAAGTTAATTGACCCCTTTGGACTTATCTGATGAGATTTAGCAGGGGTGCAATGAAAAGTGCCGCAAAGCCAAGTTGGGATGCAGGCCTGAATGGTCGACGGAGTCCCATGCTCCCACGCATCTGGCTCAGAGTGTGTGATTCCTATCAGTGCCTCGCCTGGGACAGAACTACAGGCCATGGACTTTCTGTGTTCAAACTATCAGCACTCAGTTTGTGTGCTAATGTTCTGATTTACATCTTTGCTTTTTCTAGGTTGTCAAACTTTTTTTGTTTCAGGTCTCCTCCACACTCTTAAAAATGATTGAGAATCCTAAAGATTTTGGTTTTTTTGGGTTATAACTTTCACTATTTACCATACTAGACACTGAAAATGAGAATTTTAAAAATACTAATTTCAAAATTAAAATAATAGATTTTACGTTAACGTTTTTATAAAAATTATTGTACTTTCTGAAAGAATAAAATTATAGTGAGAAAAATGACATTGTTTTACATTTTTGCTAATCTCTTTAATATCTGGCTTAATGGCTGTATTTTTACAACTGTCTCTGAATTAAAACTGCTAGGATGTGTTGTTTTGGTTGAGGTGCATAAATAAAACTTGGTCTCACAGATATATAGTTAGAAAATGGAAGAGATATTTTAATACTCTTTTCAGATGATTGTATATATTCTTCTTTAACACCAACAAAAAAACTCAGTAAGTGGTATTTTCTTAAAGGTTAGTTGCAATGTGGAATCTGAAACTCTATCAATGAATCTTTCATACGTCATTATATTAAAATCCACCATTCCATCTAGTACTTTGAATGGATCATTTCCCCATGTGTGGTTTTGGTTACAGTACGTACTGGTCATTTGGAAAATATTGTTCACTGAGTTATGCAGATTTTCTAAATGTTCACACATTTCACTATACAATATTTTAAAAAAACCTCACTTTTGCTTATATCACCGTTGATCTCATTAGGAGATCTTCAAAGGTTGGGGAAGCTATCAAGCTCACAGCTGCAGATGGCAAGTTTTCCAAAATTCGAATTTAACCTTGAAAGCTCAAATTTTCTCCTTGGCAACAAATACTGTCAATTGTTTTTCTTAAGTGTTAAGTTCACTTTTTCAAGAAATGTTGCCAAGTATTTGCCAACTCAAATATGAAAAGCCATCCAGCTGTTTATCAGTTATTCTTTCAAAGTAAAAATGGTATTCCAAGCAAAAAGGAGCTAGTTCTAGCAGGCAACTCAGGTGTTTAAATGCCTTTTCTCAAGATAACCAACCACACCTCAGTATGTAGCTGCAGTGCTTTAGGTGTACTTCCCATGTGTTGCACAGAAGATTAAAAAGCTACATACTCAGAAGTCGTGATTTAATAAAATTAATAATATATGCAGCTTCATCGAGGACATTCTTATGTGAAACCACCTCCCCGCAGCCCTGCTCACCGCTTCTTAACTGTGAGTGCATGGTGGTGAAGAATACAGTGACTGTCAGTACGATTTGGAATTACTGCCTTGATTCGTGCTAAGGCAGCAGCAGTGTTTCCACCATTGCGTTTGGACCATCTGTGTAAATCTCGACACAGTGAAAAAAGGAAAGAACATTCTAGTATTATTATGAAAATAGTCTTGAGCTTGTGGACTCCCTGAAAGGGTCCCAGGGACCCTCAGGGGTCCAAAGTTTACACTTTGGGAACTGCTGCCCTGGGGTGCCTAGCACCGTGCCTCTTGCACGGTAGTTATTTCAACACCTGGTTGCTGAACAAATGTTTGACTGAAGCTTGAATTTAGAAAGGCTTGTCTGACTCAGCATCCAGCCAAGCTTTTCTGCACCAAGTTATGGAACAGATATCTAAATTAAAATGATTCTGCAAACAGAACCTTGAAGCCCAATACTTAACTGTGCACAGCTGCTCTAAACTTAACTTTCCTCTAATGACAAAACTGGCTTCTTCCTCAGCAGTTCACTGAATGGACAGGGCCCGGTGTCGCAAAATTCTAGGAGTGAGGCTGTGCCGGGCTGCTGGGCACGACCTGGTGACCAGCCAGAAACCACTTGGCTTGGCCAGGCCTGTGGCTGTGGCTAGACTGATTTAGAATTGGTTACACTGGGAGCAGCATGATAATCCTGGTTTCTTCTTGTTGTGCGCCATGTGGACTTGATCGAAGTGCCCAGTTCCCATACACTTGGCAAGGAAGTGTGGGGTTCAGAGGTCAACCAGTACCATGCCACTTGCTTACATAAAAACCTCTTAGCTTGATTCTCCCTTGAGGTATGTAACAAAACATCCTTCTGAAACCTCTAGGGGATCGATTCCCTCCCCCTCTGTTTCCCTCCTGGAGTCACTCAAGAACTTATTTTAATGGGGGTCTGGTGAAGAGTAGCAACTAAAATCATGGGAGAATATTTAACCCCGGCTCACTGTTGACCTTGATCATAACCCTTCCCATGTTTAGCCACACCCTCAAAGGCAGCTAAGTGGCTAGAGTGCACGATATTGTTCTGAAGTTCAACTGGATACCAATGATGACTGGGGAAATATAGTTTTCCTTTCCTTCCATAGGTTTCTGTATAAAACTCCATGTAAGCATTTGCTGTCTTAAAGAATTCCAAGATGATATTTTACTGATTATATCCATTTTTCTCAAATAAGAAATTAGAGAGCATATAGCATGGGCATGTGGTATTAAGTCAAAAGGAAGTCTATAAATGAGAGGGGGTTGTTAAACTAAAAAGAAGAAAAGTCAAAGGATTTTTAAATGTGAGATGTAATGATATCTTACCATTTTCCACTGGGTCTCATTTACTTCTTTGTATTGCAGTTCATATTCCAGGACTATCCACCCCTTCTGAACATCTGCATTTGGTGGTGGTTCCCATCTCACTTGGATATCTGCATGAATCCCTGTTAAACTGATGTTCAGTAAAGTCCAGTTGAGGCCAATGGGTGGATCTGGTTGCACTGGGCATTTCAACAGAGAATTAGTACACAGACACAGCTCGATATTAGTGGAATGCTTTCTTCCGAAGAGACTGTTACTTTATACATTTTTATTATTCAAACTCTTAATTCTTCCAATATTCCCACTTTATGGGACAGTATCATTTTTTTTAACATCTTTATTGGAGTATAATTGGTTTACGATGGTGTGTTAGTTTCTGCTTTACAACAAAGTGAATCATTTTTTAACTTAAGGATGATCTGTTTTTAACTTAAGGATGATCTGTTTTTGACTTAAAAAAAAAGCCCCTATAAAAAACTTCTTTTTGAGTTTAAAATCTGATCTATAGCTATTCTTAAAGATTTGCCATGTTTTACACTTCTTTTGGCTCTGGTAGGATTAATACTTTGGGATTTTGGCAAAGGAATTCACTTTAACTCAGAACTGAAGGAAGAGAGTCAGAAAGATCTGTGGTATTTAAACATGTCACTGTTTTGGAACTAGGGGTGGAGAAATCTTTTTTCTTCCAAGCTGTATGTGACCTGGGGCAAGATCTTTCTTATTTTCTTTCTCATTTCTTGTCTTTGCCACTTCTGTATGGCTACAGAAGCACAATCCTTCCAAACACTCAGTAAATACTCCTTAGCTTGTCTTCCTAGCCACATGTGATCATTTCTTCAGATATAAAATGAAGGCATTACACTGCTCTCTCAAACGGTAATGAATCAGTGTTTTCTGTGTTTTACTTAACTGCATGCTACTGACCACTGTGGAGTGGATACTACTTTATAAAAAATGAGAAAGTCCCAATTTGACTAATCATGACCACATTTTGGAAACTAAATTGAAGGGATTTGCAAAATAGCTAAGCTACCCACATCATGATAGTTATACCTCATCTTTCTGGATTTGTTGGGGACTGATGAATTCTGAAAACCAAAGCTTAACCCTTTATATGACTGAACTATAAAAATGTTTTTAATGCAAAGTTGTCTCCAACCTATTACTCATTTTGCATCTTACAAATCTTCCTACTTTAAATAGAGGATATAGAACTGGGTCCTTTTTGAGAAGGCTCAGTACCACCGTTACGAGCATAATAATCACCTCTTCCTTACTTTTATGCTTATTTCTAGGTGCCTTAGTTGACACATTACAGTGTGAGAAACACTCTGAGATACTTAAAAAGCATCTGAAACTGAATGCATTCAAAGGCAAGTCTTCTGCCTGAAGCTTGCTCCTCTTCTACCTTCCCTGGTTCTGTTAATGGCGACTCCATTCCTCCAGTTGCTCAGGATAAAAATTCAACTCTTCCCGGACTCATCTTTTTTTTTTTTTTTTTTTTTTTTTCCGGTACGCGGGCCTCTCACTGTTGTGGCCTCTCCTATTGCAGAGCACAGGCTCCAGACGCGCAGGCTCAGCGGCCATGGCTCACGGGCCCAGCCGCTCCGCGGCATGTGGGATCTTCCCAGACCGGGGCATGAACCCACGTCCCCTGCATCGGCAGGCGGACTCTCAACCACTGCGCCACCAGGGAAGCCCCTGGACTCATCTTTTTTTTCACCATCCCACATTCTGTCAGCTGTACTTCCAAGATACTCCCCAAATCCACCCACTTCTCATCAGCTGCATGGCTCTAACCTGGTCCTAGCCATTATCATTTTTTTTTTGTTGTTGTTGTTGCTGCATTAGCCTCCCAACTAGTCTCTTCCTGTGGTCCTTGTCCCCCTTCAGTCTATTCTCAACACAGCCCTCAATACTGTGGACATGGTGGTCATCTTAAGTTAGGTCATATCACTCATCATTTAAAGCCTTCCAAAGGCTTCCTATCTCACTCCAGATGAAAGCCAAAGTCACACATGGCTTAAAGGGTACCTTAGCCTTGACCCTCTGACCTCTGGGATCTGGTCTATGACCACGCGCCTCCTCGCTCTCTGTGTATCCCCTCGCTACCCCATGCTGTTCCTTGAGAGAGCAAAGGCATGCTCCCGCTCCAGGATCTTTACCCTTCCTGTGCCCTCTTCCCTCAGGTGGACACGTGACTGTTCTCTCATTTCCTTCTTCACTCAAGTGTCGCTGTCTCGGTGAAGCCGTGTCTGATAACGCTACCACTGCAACCTCTCCAGCATGCTTTTCTCCCTCCCGATGTTACCTCTCTTCCCAGCATGGTCTCTTTCCACCCTCACTGGGAAAATGTCCCACTAGGGCAGACGTTTTCTGTCCCCAGCACCTAGAACACTGCCTGGTCTAAGGAAGAGACTCAACGATTGGCTGAATAAACTGAATGAATGACAGATGCCTAAGTAATATGACTTTAAATCCAAAGACGAGCCCTGTGAGGTCTAGTAGAATACATTCATAATACATGAGGAAGCTGAGGCTTGTGGCTGTCATCTTCAGATCTAGGTTCACCTCGGTTCTTTGTTGTCTCTCACTCTCAGCTCCCTCCCTACCTGCTTTCATGGTAACTCTGCCCGTCATCATCTTTTGCCTTGATTATCACAAAGTCTTCTAATCCCCATACCTCTAGTCTGTGCTATTCCAATCTACCCTCTACACTGCAGCAAGACGAATTCCCCTGAGACAATAGTACCATGCTGTATGGCTTTGAGGTTAAGAGCATGGGCTCTGGAGCTATGCTGCTTAGGTTTGAATCTCAGCTCTGCCTACCAGCTGTCTGACCTTGAGCTAGTCATTGATCCGCTGCTTTGGGGATCAGTTTCATCATCTGTAAAATGGGGATTATAATAGAACCTATCTCACACAGTGATCATACCTGATCTATGGTAAATGCTGTGTAAGGGTTAGCAATAAATATCCTGAGGTCATTTCCCTGCTTAAGCATCCTCAAATGTACCCCTGGGCAGTAAGGTAAAGTCCAAATTCCTCTGTGGGGTACACAAGATCAATTGATGATTTCTCTGGCCAGCGAGTCAGGCCTGCCAAACTGCTCCCGAGTCTGTGAACATTCTGTGCTGTTTGTCACTTTTGGAACTTAGTCGCTGTTGGAAGACACAGTCCATCTTGTATAACTGGCAACTCCTGCTGATGCTTTAAGAAGTAACTGAACTAGTCACCATCTCTGTGCAGCCCTTTCTCTACCCTCGGGCCCAGTCAATCATTCCCACCTCTGGCCACAACCTTGGCTTGCTGTGCATTCCACACACCTTGAGTCCGGCACCTATTGTGCTGTATCACAATTACTTGTTAACCTGCCCGATTTCCCTACTTGACTGCGTCTTACTCGTTCTGTAGCCAACACACCCAGCACAGGGCCCGGCTCGTGGCACTTGGCAGGGACAGGGTTAGAACACGGGTCTTGACACAGTAGTCTTTCTACTACCCATTTAGCCACTAGACAGCTACATCTATTGACGTTAGGGCATATGTACGAATAGTTCCTCTAAACCGTATAATTGGGTTCTCTTTTCTGCGTGGTACAGTTTTCTCAATCTTCTCCCTCAAAGTCAGGCTATCAGATTTACTTGTTTCCATCTGCAACTTCTACCCACACTCTCTCTGTCTCTTCCAGTCTGCTGATGCCTGGGAAACCACACACAAGAACAACACGTCTGAGAGAGGCTCCAAGGAATTCCTATAAGCAACAAATGAGCTTTGTGGATAGATCTGAGGCACCAACGTCAGCTACTCATGGTCCTTCTTTGATTCTTTCTATTTAGCTGTTTATACTATTATAGTATAAACATGAATATTCCAATTATGGTTGTTTGTTTTGTTTCATTTCCCCTGTGTCCACATGATGCGCAAGGGATACGTTGCTTGGAACTTTCACTTCGTTCACTGAGCTGATTACCTCCAGTGTTTGTTTTGAGATCTTATAAACATGTCTTTAAACTGATTTTGGCTGTTCTGTCCATGTAAAATTCCAGAATGATTATGCCTTGTGGTAAAGAAAATCTAGGCCTTTATTATAGCAGTGACAGAGATCAAGGCCAATGTATTTCAGTAGATCAGAATATAATAATCATACCAAATCATTAGGAGAGAAGGAATCTTAAGAGTGCGTTGAGTTTGTCCCTTGCAGCGGCACACAAGAATACAATCCAGCTTTAGCGACCTTCTCAAGGCAAAGACTCCATAAGACTCCTATTCTTTTCTTTACAACATTTACTGCCAGATTTCTTTCATGTTAGAGCCAACCCAAGCTCCCTCTGCCCTTTCTCTCTTGTTCACCAGCTGATCTCATGCACTGTAAAGGAGACCGCCATCCCTCTACAGAGTGCAATGACACAGTCTTCCTATTTGCATACACTTGGACTTTGCAGCCTTCCCCACTTATTTAATCTAAAGCCATGTCAAATAAAACACAAACCTGTGATTTACCTATTTCCTCAACAGAGAAACACTTTTGATCCACAGTATCACCATTGCTAGTTAGCTTGATACAGTAGGGGATCCAAATGGAGGTATAAGATGAATTAAAGTAACAGCTGTTTTCTCCAGCAGAGACATAATCGGGGCATTCTTTCCATTCTTGAGTCCATTCTTGAGTGCTCCTGAAATGGAGGGTAAAAAAGGATGAATTGTTCCCCCAAATCATGCCATAGCTTAAGCCAAAGCAAGGTGCTTGGCAGTCAGAGTCAATAAATTGGGACACGACTATGTTATGAGCAAGTATCTTAGTGGCACCATTTCCAAGAAGTAGCACATCTGTGGACTGATGATCAGTGTCTGTAGACCGATAGAAGGCCATTTGGTACTTCTGCCTATACCAAAAGCATCCCTTCATTGACTGTGTATAATGAACCAGCTCCTAAATTAAGTGATTTATTGGTAGGTACTTCATTACCCCCATTCTGCAGATGAGGGTTCTCAGGCTTACGAAGGTTTAAAAATGTTCCTTTATTAAAATACTGCAGAGAGTCAACCCCCAAACTATAGAGATTCCCAGAGAATAGCTGAGTCTTTAAACCTGGGTATTCCCCCAACTCATGGTGGAAGAAACTGAGGCAGCACACTGATGGTGTTCTGCAGGCTGAGTGACATGGAGATTTGGGTGGCCCTGAAGTGGACAATTGGCTACCGCCCTACTCTGAACTGCTGCATCCTGTGTCCATCTCCCCAAAGCTGTCCATTGTTTGGGGGGGATGGTTTCCTGTTGCCTCGAACTCCTTCCCATTCTCCTGATTTTTTTTCCTTAATTACATGAAGAGCCACGGGAACATTTCAAACATGCTGGACATCCAGGTAACCTTTAAGAAACATGGGAGTCCTAGGATTTTCCCCTCTACTCATAAAAGAGACAAAAGCCATGGACCCAGAAATTAAAAAAAATTCTCCAAACTGAGAAAGCATTTTTCTTCTCCATTTTGTAAATAGAAATGGACATTTAATTATAATATCAAAAAAAGGAAAACAAAAATGGGCTGAACTGAATCAATGTGTTTGCCAGCAGTTCCTTTTTTGGTTTCTCTACAAAGAACAAGTTCATCTTTTCCTATATCTTCGATCAGATAAGAAGAAACAAAACAAGTCATGAGGGATAGATGGACACATGGAGAACACTGAAGAAATCAGAAAAGCTACATCTCCATATTTAAATTCTACCATAGAGTTATTCACCTCTATCCCAGTCTACAGAAAGCATCATTTACCCAGATGACTTAGAACAACAGCAGGATGTGTGTCGAAGAAAAAAGAGATGCCAGGAAGTTCACTGTGGGAGGACGTCAGTTTGGGGAAAGGATATTCCCTGATCAGCTGCTAAAGGGGACCTGAACAAAAATGCAGAGCAATCCAAAGATCGCTCAGACTCAAGTCCATCCCAGCAGGAACTGAGCAAACATGTGAGACAATGTGACACAGCTCTCCTCCCATTTCCCATCTGCTTGCCTGACTGAATGACTGAATTCAGCAAGCCATCACTGGGTGTCTCCAATGCAAGCAGTATGTAAGCATGATAGCTGGCACTAGCACTGTGTAGCTATAATGATTAATAAGACTTGATCACTACCTTCAGGCTAGAAGACGACTCAGAAATTACCATCCGAGTACTTTCTTTTTTTGTCTCCTTTATTCAGTATACTGATATTTCATAAGCATTGATTATATATAAAACACCATGCCAGATATTATGCGGGATTCATGTGAATTACTCCTGCCTCAGGAGAATGACCAAGAAACTGTATTACAAAGCAGTGTGGCTAAGTGTTTACACATCGTACTCACTGGAGTTAGAAGAGGGAATGATTGCTCTGGCTGTTCATGGAAGGCTTCAAGGTGGAGGTAGTGTTTTTAGCAATCTTGAAGATGGGTAAAAGTTTAACAGATGGCAATAGGGAAAGGAAGAGAGGGAACAGAAGGCAATGGAATCATTGGGAAAAACTTTCTTAAATTAGAATTGCTACTTAGGTGGGGTAATTGATTATTTACTTACTCTTCACTAGGCTATCGGCCGAGAAGGGGGTTTACAAGTCCAGGAGACATAAAGCCAGGTAATCTGTGGCTGAGGGAGAAGGGGGTAGGAATGACCTTGTGTCGGCTGAGGTGCTTGGGGCTGGCAGGCCAGACTGTGGAGGTCTGTGAGCATCACCCCAGGGGGATGGGTGCTGGGCAGCAGTGGACAGCAAGGACCCTGCAGGCTGTGGGAAGGCAGGATGAAGAGCTGGGAGAAGACACATGTTTCCTTCTTTACAGCTGTTTCCCAAGTTTGGCACTAGGAGGAAAGTTGTGTAACATCAGGGGGTCCTTGAGACAGCTGCTTGTCAGCTGTTGGAAAGAACTTGGGATTAACATGGACAGTGAACTGTTGCTTAATTTCTGGTTGAGATTCTCAGAAGCTGCATACTCTTGGATGAGAGGGAGATTCAGCTCTGATGGGAAAATTAAGCGGGTAGAGGGTAGAAGGAAGAATCGTGTGTATTGTGTGTATGTGTTTAGAATAGGAAAAAGATAAAAAAGAACTATCGATAGGTGGGTCATTGAACTATGGTATGGTTTGTTTTATCTTGGCTTTCAAACAAAATTAGAGTACAGTAAAGAGAATGGTTTAAGAGATTGCCCAGGAAATGAGGTTTCCATATAATAGTAAAGGACATATCAAATGTATTTAGCATAACTGACAGTATTAAAGTGACTATTAAAACATTCTAGTGCTTAGCAGGTCTGGAGTTGTAATAGGGAGGTTAGCTCTGTGTATTTCACAGTTTCTCAACTTTGGCTTGTCAGCACCCTGGTCCCCATGGGGACTGTAGGAAAAACACTGTTTAGATTGTCCCCAACCCATTAGCTCCACGGAACAAACAACTTAAAGCACTTATCTTAAGCACAATAGATCCGGAAGAGCTAGTTCAAAACACAACTCCCAACCCCCTCCCTCACTAACTGAAGTTGAATTTTATTTTAAATACATATTTAACACTTCTTTTTAAACTATTAAATTTAGAGAAGAAAAACATGGGGGCTTCCCTGGTGGCGCAGTGGTTGAGAGTCCGCCTGCCAATGCAGGGGATGCGGGTTCGTGCCCCGGTCCGGGAAGATCCCACATGCCATGGAGCGGCTGGGCCCGTGAGCCATGGCCGCTGAGCCTGTGCTCCGCAACGGGAGAGGCCACAACAGTGAGAGGCCCGCGTACCACAAAAAAACAAATGGACTCACAAAACCGATGCTCTGTTGCTTGCCTTCACTGGGTTGAATTTCTCTACAGATGACCAAAGCCCGTTTATGGAAGCTACTCCCTACACTTAAGTGCGCTAGGTTTGCTCCCAGACTGGCTTGTCACATACCGGTGAGAACTATAGCAACAGCCTATCAATAAAAATCAGAATAAAGAGCAGAAGAAATGCTTTCCACTTAAAGGTAACCAACTGGAAGAGAAAAAAACAAAACAAAACAACATCATTTATGTTCTAAGGGCAACTGTTTTCATTATCTCCAGATCATGCGTTTTAGGCTTAAAATTTAACACATTCCTTAAAAAAAGAAAAGAAAGTAAAACTGCTCTTTCTCCTTTCTAATTTCCCCCACCACCTTGCATGGAAAAGAAACTTTCTTTTCAAAAGCCGGGGTAATTTGGGGAGGGGGTTTGGTGGGGTTGGGGGAGAGAGAATCTTTGAGACTGAGTCTTCACATGCCCACTTCTTTGAAAACAAGGCATCTGCAGGCAAAAGGCTGAGAGCAGAGCATGCTGACAGGCTCCTCTTTTTGCCAGGCCTGTGATTTGCATTCTTGCTGAGTCCCCTCCAAGCTCAGAGGCTGAATCGGGCACGGTCTCCATCACAGGGTGGCACAGACTGTTCTGAATTGGCTGCCTCTTCCCCCAGCTCACCTGGCCAGGAGCAGAGCCAGCCAAGCCTGCAGCTGCCTCTGGGCCCGCGCTCTGGGCCTGACGTGTTTAGATTCCCTTGTGCTTTAGCTACCAAGGCCAGGCCGGGAGTGCATCAGCCCCCTCCCTCTCCTCCCCGCCTCCAGTGCTCTGGCTCTGGATGACATCATGTCACAGTCTCATCTCTGTATCAGGGATGGGGAGTCATGATTCTATAGTCCCAGGAGTTGCCTGGGAACTGAATTCTAAGAAACAATGACAAGAGTCAGAAAATGCGTTTGTATTTTCTGCTTTGTGTGAGTGGGTAACGTGAAGGCGACACACTTGTACTCTAATTGGTGCAGTCCTGGTAATGTATATTCCTGATACTCCTAATTCCCTTAATTCTCCCCTTTCCAGAGACACCGGGCTGGGCGCTCATGTTATTTTGGCTAAGATATTCAAAATAGTTCAATGCTTATAGAGAAAACACAAAACACTGATTTTGCCAGTTTGGTAGGCCCTAATTATGAGGTTGTACTTAGGGGGTTGGAGGATGTGACAATTTCTTCCCCTGGGATCCCAAACTCTACTAGGACAATAATTGATGACGTCTTTCTGAATAGATCCAAGACTTTCCCCCACCTCATCACACTTTTAGTAGCATCTCTACTGGCACAGGGCTGGGTTTGGACCAGGGATGCTGAAAAGCCTGGGCTGTGCTGAGAAGGCCTGGAGGCAAAGGTATGTGGCCCTGATGGATGAGGTAAGGGACAAATACATATCTGTGAAGGCTGCATCCTGTTGGATCTTTTTACTCAGGTTCAAATTTGGTGAATATTAGGGTGGTGAAAATCTGTTTTCATAAAGTGGGCCCAACTGCTATTTCTCTCTTTATTTTAGTTATTTGTGCCAGTATGAATAACCTATTTTGTTTTGATTGAGCTCTAAGCTGCTGAAGCAAAAGTATGAAAATTGAACCTACTAAATCTCTCTTCATTTAACAATAATTTCAGAGGATATTCAAAAGTGTTACCAGACATTTTCGCTTCCTTTCAAAAGTGTTACCAGACATTTTAGCTTCCTGTCCAAATGTATGTATACAAATCAGCTTTGTCAGCTGGCCCCTACCTCTCTGCAGTATCAGCCTCGCTGGGGAAAAAAGTGCATTTGGTGCCCAACCGTCTCATCTCTGTGTGCCCTTTGGGGTACATCTGAGAGACCTCTCACACACCTGGAAGGTGACTAAGGCCAGTCCTAGTTGCTAATTCAAGGTATTTATTTGCAAATTAAGCATCCAGCTCTGCATTAAAAATGGTCTTATAGCACATCAATAATCATAAGCAGTAAAGAATCAAAAATCACTTTTGTAGCCCAGCAATTAGAATTCTATATTATTTTCAATTATTATCCCGCTACCAATAATAGGAATAGCAGCTACCATTTATTCAGTCCTTACTAGGCTTGTCACCAAGCACAGTGATAAGTGTTTTTCATGGATTAGTTAATAGAACCCTCACAAGAAGCCATGTAGCAAGGTCTATTATCTCCATTTTGCAAATGAGGCGGCTGAATTGTTGACAGACTGACTAATCTGCCCAGCACCACTCTGTGAGCGAGGGCCGGAGCCAGGCTGAAACGCGAGATGGTTGGCCCTGAGCTCATGCCCTTAACTGCCTGCTGCCTCTACCTTTCCTTTCCCCGCTCCTCTGGGGGATTGAAAGCACCATCCTTGGACAGATGACCACCACCAGATCAGGGGTCTCCACTAATCTTGCATCTTGGCAAGAAAAGAGGAGATGATAGAGTGTTTGAGCCTAAAATTTTAAAAGCAAAAAGGTACAACATGAGAGTAAACAGAAATGGAAATCGTGCCAGGTGAGGAGGGGTAAGAAATGAACGACTTGGGTGGTGATCACGTTGGAAGATTTTTGTTTCACTCTTCCCGTTATTTTACAGGATCATCAGTAAAAATGGAAGAGAGAAGTATCACAGTCCCTCACTGAATGAAACTAATTTAACAGGGACACAGTCTATTTTCTACATAGGAACCAGTCTTTTAAAACACACATCTTTAAAAAAACCCCTATGGCTTCCCACCACAGAGAAAGTAGGCTGTGCCGTGGCCTGCAAGGCTCGTCTCAGTCTGGCCCTGCTAACCCTCTGACTTCTCCCCCATTACTCTCCCTGTCTTCCACCTTGTACCATCCGGCCTCCTGCTTTCTTCCTACCTGCCACATCGGCCTCAGGGCCTTTGCACTTGCAATTTCCTCTGTCTGGACAGTCTTTCCCCCGGATACTCACATGGCCTCTCTCACCTCATTTACGTCTCCGCTATAATGCACCACAGAGAGGCCTCCGATGACCTCCTCATTTAAGATGTCACCCGAGCTCCTGACATACACACACACTCATGCACACTCACTTTGTTCACTCCCCCATATGCTCACGCACATTTACACATACAGACACTCATGCACAACCACACCTCCCCACACTCACACATATTCACACGTACATACTCACCCACCTTCCCACATTCATGCAGTCACACTTGTGCCCACTTTTACACACTCACACATTCTTGCACTCACAAACATGCTCACTCATACCTTCACATACTCACCCTCAGACACTCTCAAGCACATGCATATATTTACACAGTGCTAACACTCTTTCTGGCTTTACTTTTCTTAACCATGTTGCCAGCTGACATTTAATTTTTAATTAAAAAAATTTTTTGTCTGTCTTCCCCCACTGTAAACAAAATCTCCATGAGACCAGGGACTTTATCTTTTTGTAATCACTACTGTATCTCCAGGGCCTAAAACAGTACCCAACATAGAGTAAGGGCTGAATTAATATCTTTGGATAAATGAATGGGTGAATGCATTTAGGTCATCAGAATAGGTTATTTCCGTTCCTACCACTGCATGTCACTCAATACGTTTTAATGAGAAAGTCTGTAGAAGAGAAAAGTCAGAAAGGCACGAAGCCTGCACCTTCTGATATAGAACAGCTGTATGGATCCTGGGCTCTGTAAACCGTGATGAACCCCATCTGTCCAGTGGCATGAAAAAGTCTCTAGTTCAGGTGAACGGCACTTGGTGAATTTAGGCTTCCCGGAAGAATCTGCAGAATAAAAAGAAAAGGCAAGGCATGATATCGGGAGGGTAACAGATGGGCCTAATGAGACACATACTTAAAGCGGTCAAGAACAAGCACTTCTTCTAGAAATGCTGTTTCCTTGGGTCACAGCTACAGAACTGCCAGCTGCCAGTTATTTCTCTGTCAGTCCCGATTCCAGGGACAAACCATTTTGTCTTTATTTCCGACATTATTTCTTGGGGCCTGTTTAAGAAACCAGAGCTAGAGATGAGGATTTGGGCACAGGTAGTTTATTTGGAGGGTGACCCCAGGAAAGGGAAAGAGGGACGTAGGGAAGGGAAAACAGCTAACAAAGTGTCTGCTCTTCGGCTCGTGCCCATAGTGGCTGACAGGGGTCCAACCCCACAGAGGTCCCTCTGAGAAGCTGTGAAAAGTGTGCCTTCCCTGTGTCCTCGACAATGATGGGAGCCCAGGGCGTTTATCCACCAACTCCCATCGGTGGAGGGCTGCCCTGGTGGTGTTAATGTCACTGAACTTCTAGGCTGCACCTGCCCATGGGCTGAGGGTCCGCACCTGACTTCTGAGAAACCTAGGCAGGCACCCGAAGTGTGCCCAGCAATGTGCATGGTGGCAGCTACCCACCATGGATGGCTGCGTTGGCACCAGTTGGGCCCCAGAGAACCACAGAGGCTTTTCTCTTTTTACAGATGTTTGATAAAGTCACTAATGTTTGCATTCTTTTAAAAGATTCAGCCAGTAAACTCATTAAATAGGTATCATTAAACAGATACCTACTTTCAACAACTTGTGCATATATATACGTGTCAATTCTAATTTGGGAAGTGGAGAAAGACTCCTGTGTGTTAGGATATTAGCCAAGCTCCTCTGCATCTATGAAAACTGCAGCTATGAATGTGCAGCAGGTCTGAGGTAAAACTAATTTCTGTTTATCAATTTTCATTATTCTTCTGACTTCCATGGCCATTTTGGAGACTGTGGTCAATGTTTATGAACCCACTCAGAGCACTGAAGCACTGGAGCCTGTGTAATCGATTACAAATGAAAAAGGTGTATGTTTCTTTAGGCAAGCAACTATTATACAGTAGAGTTCCTGGAAAAGTTCCTTTTTCTATTAGCTGAAGCACTGGAAGTATTATCTTTTAGATCCTTCCAGAAAATCAGTGCTAAATAAACCACATTTAAACCACAACTAACATGTTTTAACGCCTGCAGGGTTGAGGGGAGGATTGCACATTCTGACTGTTTTTTTGAACAGAATGTGAGAAGAGGAAATACACCAGATTTCCAATTGAGAGATTTGTGATATAGTCTCAGCTCTGATACTATGTAGCCTTGAACGTCTCAAGTCATCTGGACCTCAGTTTTCTCAATAGAGAGGCTGGAATAGATGAGATCCAAGGTACTTTACAACTTCACTTTTACAATTAAGTGACATATACAACCACTAATAAAAATCTACAGAATCAAAACATAATTTTGGCATTGGAGCCCAAACCACCAGAGAACACCATCCAGGTTCCTATACTCCCTGTGCAATGAGCCTGCCACATAATGGCAAGAATAATAAACCTCATATGAAAACTTGAAACATGAAGGGAGAAAAAAAACTTTGCTAGCTGGGGGAAAAACAACTTAAAAAGAATTAATTTGAAACACATTTTGCTTGCTTAAACTTACTATCCTTGTTTATTCTGTTTCCTTTTAACTCCAGATATATAGAAAGCCCCATATTGTCCTGCATTCTAAATAAGAAATAGGAAATTCATGGTTGTGGTGCTAATGTGATGAAATACGTGCCCACAGAGGAATCCCGATGTAGGCGCAGTGCAGCAAAGCTACTTTTTTAATGTCTGTCTTTCATTGCCTGCCTTCCTTTCCCTATCTTCCTCCTTTCTTTCTCCTTCCTTGCACCCTCCTTCTCTCCTTCCTTCCTTCCTTCTTTTATGGCTGGGTATGTGCTGCTAGGTGCTGTAGCAGACAGCCTCTCAGATGGCCCCAAGGATCCCTGCCTCCTTCAATCCTCCTTGAAGGATCCCTGTCCACAACCTTGAATATTTCCTCCCCTTGAGTAACTTGCCTCGAACCTATGGAATATGATAGCATTGAGGGGATGTCACACCTGTGATTAGGTTACAAAGGATTGTGACTTCTGTCTTGCTAGCTGACTTAGTCTGTTGCTGAAGCAAGCTGCCATGTTAGTGAGGACCACAGGGCAAAGAATGGAGAGTGGCCTCTGGTCCACAACCAGCAAGACGTTGAGGCCCTCAGTCTAACAACCCTCCAAGAACTGAGTCCTGGGAAACAACCATGAAAGTGAGCATGGAAGCCGATCCTTCCCCATTTCAGACTTCGGATGAGACCACGGCCCTCGCTGGTACTTTGAGTGCAGCCTTGTGAGAGAATCTGAGGCAGAGGACCCAGCTGATGGATTAATTTGGAGGATGGATAGGGAAAAATATTACCCATAGTAAATATCTGAAGGCTGTTGATATATTGATATAATAAACAAATTCAGTATATATCAGAACTTCAGAGCTGTGTTTAAGAATGACATAAACTACTTTTCTTAGCGAATGAATATGTCACAGTGAGTGTGGGAAAGTGGGTAACTTCTCTTCTGGAGGCAAGAAGAACTGTAATACAACTGCTGCTTCTCTCTTGCTCAGACACCTCCTGCTGCAGCTGTTATCACTGTGGCTGAAGACATTCAACCTTCCTCAAGTCCAGTTCCTTTGAGTCATGCTCAGGTTTCCCAAGTCTGAGAGGTGCTGGCCTAACCTTAAAATGAGCACCTGTCTATTTGATCTGAAAATCCCAGTAGAAACTTGTTTTGTGTTTCACTATGAAGGCAATAAATGGTTATCATACACTCTGAGGTCCTCTCTGATGAGCCACACACAGTCATTTCTAGACTAGAAATACTTCCTACTCTCTTGTGATGTTTTTTTAGCCTAAACCTACAGACAGAGTAGTACACTCTTAAAAACATCTCTTAAAAGAATGTTTCAATGGACAAGAGAAGCCACCTTTGGCCTTAAAGTAATTCTTAGAGAAATGAGTATTCCATTCAAGTGGTCCCACATCCTGAAGAAATGTTAATGTGTTAACACTGATCAGCATTCAAAAATCTTGACCATAACCTTGGGATTCACTTTTATTCTCTCTTTGGAGCTTTCATTTTGAAAATAAGGATTGTAGTGACATACTTACTTTGTTATCATTACTGTGTTTCATACATCATGCTACATATTGTTACATCATGTTGAATATTTATGTAATCTCCTTTAATACTGCTAACAGTTCTAGAAGGTGGGTACTATTTCCACTTAGACATGGGTGAAACTGGAGTTCCGAGAAGTTAAGTGAGTTGCCTGTGTTTATATTGCTGTTGTTTGCAGAGGTGGGATTAAAACACAAATCCTTGTGATTTCGTCTAAACTCTCAGCACTAGTAAAAAATAGCTTTTTTGTTAGACAATTCTCTACTGCTTCTCAAGAAATTCCCAGAAAGGAAAGATGACCAGCTCAGATGTGCTCTTAACTAAACTCTCAGAAATCTGTAACCTGGCAAGCCCTAAGAGCAGCATTTCCTAACTGTGACTGCACATCGGAATCGACTGAGGAGTTTTAAGAAAATACTGATGCCTTGGTCTACTCCCAGAGGCTTGACCCAATCTGTCAGGGGTGCAGCCTGGGTATTGAGATTTTTTAAACAATAGGTAGCCCAGGTTGAGAGCCACTGATGTAGAGAAATAAAGTTATACGTAAGCACTGAAAAGTCAGCTTTCCACATTATTAGGTTCTCTGATCAGTTCTAGCAGAGCTGCAGATCAAGAGTGACCTCCTTTGAGCCAAAGGTGCAACCTCCTTTGAGCCAAATTCTGGAGGGCGTGGGAAGGATGTGAATTAATTATGACCTTAAAAGAGTAGAATAACTGTTCACAATGAACGCTTGGAGAACTAAGAGATATTTTAAATATATGTGTGAAACGATACATCTAAATGCTAAACCTGCCCAAATTTCTGATGGGCTATAAACTGGTAATAAGAACTAACTAAGAATAAGTTAAACTGATATTCCTACTGAAATTATTCTCTAGAAATCTTGAAGAGAGTTTTACTAAATTCAAGTTTTTAAAAGTCAATGGAATGATGTTATGTTCAAACCTACGATGACAGAGGGACGGCATCAGAGGGGCTGGGAGGCGCCGCTGGTGGCAGCACATCACCTTTGACAGTGACCGTCCCTGATTTTGTCAGCCAGGTTGGCTGGGCCTCCTTTCCTGCCCAGTGGCTCTCCCCTTGGAGGAACATGATCTTCCTGGGCCGTACACAGACGTCGAACAGCTGTTACATACTGAGATAGTCATCTGCCTTCTTACCTTCCGTTCTCTCACCAGTCATGCTTTTCTATCCTCAACTCATGACAAAGCAGAAACAAAAGCCAAACGAAATCACATAGAAGTTCCCAACGTGTGCTTGGGGGTTTGGGGTTAGAAGAGAAGGAAGAAGAGAAGCAATTGAAGTGGGAGGGGAAGGCTGGAAGGAAAGGAACCTTTCGGAGGAAAGGACAACCTTCTTCCGAGAGCTCCAGGTCGTGGAGGGGAAGGCAGTCAGCAGCCATTTGCCCTTAAATGTACAACCTCCACTGCAGCCCGTCGTGTGATTCAACTGCTGTCAACAGTCCTGGCCAGTTGTTATCACCCCTGAACAGAGAGGCTGGGGACTTAATACCTTGTGAAGAGACAACCTTGCCCTCTGACCAAAGTCTAACTGAACACAACCAGTTGAGAATTTCCTTTTGAGTTGGGCAGCATAGACAAACAGTAAGGCAAGGAAAGAAAACAAAACAATAGTCCTTAATATAATTAAGAATTAAAACTTGCAAAGACATACTAAAGAAAACAATTTTATAGAAGAGATAAATGAACTTCATAAATAAATAAATGGAATGGGCCAAGTGGTTGAACTGTATTTCTAAAATGCTACCTTTTATTTTTTTGTAAAGCCTAAATATTTCCTGGGGCTTCCTAGGGACCAGGTTCTGGACTGAGGGGCACTGCGTTTTGCACAGTGCTTGTAAACACTTAGGTGGAGGGGAAAGGACCCCTTGCCCAGCTTCCTTATGAAGAGTCCTCCCTTATGAATCTCTGCTTTGAGGCCCCACATCCTTCTCCTAAGTACACCTGTCATTTCCAAAGCACTTTTCTATTGGAAGAGCTTCAGGAATTCACTGATTCCTTTACCTTAGAGCATCTTACACCCCCTTTCACCAAAGGTCTTGTCCTTGATGGATGCTGGCCTGTCAAAATATGGTAAAAGAAATCTGTAAACTTCCTAGTTGATCACTCTTGTCAAAAGTAACTGCCTTATAGATAATATAGTGTCAAAGAACACATCTTTTAAGTCTGGTAGGCTATTTTTTTTAACCTATGGAATTGCCAAGTGGTTATGAAACTGCAACTACTTAGTGCATAAAACTATTGGCAAAAAAAGCTTTAATGTTGGAAACTGGCAAAGAATTTAATAAGTATTTTGTATTGGACAATACTGGATATAAGGAATTCACCCTCACAGTTGATTTCCTTTATGGTTCTCTGTGGAATTGAAGAAGGCACAGCTGTAAAATCTTCTGCTTAGGCACTTAGTGGCTTAGAGTTGGGAACAAGAATTCACAAGATCTCCCCTGAACTACTCATTTCTTTCTTTTTTATTATTTTAAATTAAACTCTAGTATGCTTTAAAAATGGATTCTTGGTGCATTTAAAACATTGTAAGGTTGACTAAAATAAAGGCTTAGTAAACATGTCCAGTTAATTTAAGATGAATGTCAAATCAAGTGAACTTTGCAGTGTCTTGGAAAAGTATTTGCAGCACATGTGGTCTGGCAGGGAACTTAACTGGATGCAGCCTCTACGGATAGCTCATCTGTATGGCAACGTCAGGAAATGTTGTGCATAGAGCTGTACATGCAATTCTATTAGCATTTAAGCATTTATCTTTTCACCAAAACTTGTTTTGTTGTTTTAGTTAAGTTTTCACGGAACATTTTCATTATAAAATATATTTACTTCTCTTCTTAAATAGCTGCAGCTGAACATAATTAATCCTAGTTTTGAACATTCAGGGGCATTAATCAATCATCTTTCCTTTCTTCTCCACAGCATTTATCTGGTGCATTTAGCTTACTTAGTGCTTTCACATTATTTCACTGAATTCTCTTGGACAGAATGATCATATATTTTCCTATCTGATCTAAGATTTTTCTCTCTTCTCCCATCAATTCTCTTAAAACTGTTGTGACTACTAACGGGGCTTCTTGGGTGGAAGGGTGTGGGCACTATTTTCCTTGGCGTTCTTTTCTCTGGCTAGAGGGGGGATGTGCCAAGGCAGCTCCAGCAGCCCCGAGTTCCAACAGGGTAGCCTGCTGGAAGACGGAAACAGGAGCATCACCTCAAAGACATGTACTTACTGCCCTGCAGGATAACTGACTCAGGAAACAGAACTGCCATAGTTTCATTATTCAAGAAAAAAGTATTCTGTATATCATGGTTTTGAGATGTCAAAGAAACAATTAGCATTAAATTTAGTAAGATTTATTTTCTGTTTGGTTAAGGTAAGGGACATCCTAGATAATAATCAAATAATTAAAATATAAAGCAAGAAGGTGTGGAATAATTGGAGCCTCCAGTAGGAATGTAAAGTGATACAGCCACTGTAGAAACACAGTTTAATCATTCCTCAAAAGTTAAACACAGAGTTACCACATGACCCAGCAATTCTGGTCCTAGGTAGGTACCCAAGAGAATTGAAAACACAGGCTCACATAAAAACTTGTACAATTATATTCATAGCTTCATTATTCATAATAATAAAAAAGTGGAAACAACCCAAGTGTTCATCACCAGATGAGAGGATAATACACAAAATGTAGTATAATCATGTAATAGAATATTCGTCAGCCATAAAAAGAAATAAAGTATTGATACATACTACAACCTTGAAAATCTTTTATTAAGTGAAAAAAGCCAGACAAAAAAGGCCACATATTATATTATTCCATTTGAATAGAACTTCCAGAATTGACAAATCCATTAAGATAGAAAGTAGATTAGTAGTTGCTAGGGAATGAGGGGGAGGGAAATTGGGAGTCACTAGTAATGGTAGGGTTTTCTGTAGAAGTGATGGAATGTTCTTGAATTAGGTAGTGGCGATGGTTGCACAACATTGTGAATACACTAAAAGTTACTTTAAAATGGTTAAAATGGCAAACTTTATATTATGTGAATTTTATCTCAGTAATAACATGATCTAAAATGTATAAAGCAAGAAATTATACTTAACACTAAAATTGATACGTATAATTTAATTTTTATTTCTTCTTATCCTCTATTGGACAGTCATTTTTTCAATTTAAGAATCCCTATCATTAATTTAGGCACACCACTGTCATAAAATAGGGAATTGTAACTCACTGCACAAAAGACACTACTGCTTCCCTCGATCATATGAAAATGTCCTAAATGAAACTTAACCGAAGCACTTGTGAATGTCAGGTTCTTTTCAATGAGATGATCCAAATTCCTGAAAATCAGTAGCTGGCAGAGGAGCTATAGACAAAATTAACACATCATATGCTGGAATCTCCTGGGAAATTAGAAAAAAATACCAATGCCTGAGCTCTAGACTTTGAGATTCTACTTTCATTGGTAATTTATGGAATCACCAATTTAGTTACCTGGGCATAGGATTTTTCAAAGTTCCCCAGTGATTTTGAAGTATAGCAGAATTCAAGAACCACTGACTTATATCATCTTTTCCCCTCTGAGCCCAGAAGGCATCCTGCTTGTTCCCACCACTGGAGCCTCTTGTTTGGGTCTCCCATGCAAGTTCTTCGCCAGGAATGGGAGGAAAAAGTACATGTGGGGATATTCTCATCCAAGCCTAAAAGTATAGCCATGCTTTGCCAAAGTCAAATCTCTGTCATGAAAAACATGAACCTCCTAGAGTCTCACGGGAGCCTTCTATCGCCAGAAGAAACCAACTGATGAATGAGCCTTTATTTTCCTTGTCTTGTAATTTTGTCGAGGTCATTTAATTCTCACTGATGATGATATAGTCTTCTATGTAATTTCATTTCTAAGGTTTGGAGTTTCAAATGCCATAAAACAGGGTCTTTTGTAATGAGCACACCAAAGCTTCTTAGATTCACAGGCACATTCAACATGCATTCATTCATTTGTTCATTTATTCAACAAACAAACATATTTGTTCATTTATTTATTTATTTTTGGCTGCCTTGGGTCTTCATTGCTGCACGCGGGCTTTCTTTTTAGTTGCAGCGAGCGGAGGGATAACTCTTCGTTGCAGTGCGCAGGCCTCTCATTAAGGTGGCTTCTCTTGTTGCGGAGCATGGGTTCTAGGTGCGTGGGCTTCAGTAGTTGTGGCACGCCAGCTCAGTAGTTGTGGCTCGCCGGCTCTTGAGCGCAGGCTCAGTAGTTGTGGCGTACCGGCTCAGTTGCTCCGTGGCATGTGGGATCTTCCCGGACCAGGGTTCGAACCCGTGTGCCCTGAATTGGCAGGCGGACTCTCAACCACTGTACCACCAGGGAGGCCCAACAAACAATCATTGAACACCTGTTTGTGTGCCAGGCTTCAGCTTAACATCATCCCTTGCTGAAACAGTATATTCGGTCCAAGGATGATGGCACAGCAGACAGACTATTTTATATAAAGAGGCTGGGCCAGCTCCCTGAGAGAGAATCAGCCTGGTCATTCTTTCCTAATAACTTTTGCTCTGTGTACATTTTCTTGCTTGGTGAAATTACTCCCACCACATGTTTGAATTCTTAAGTGTATATTCAGATTTTTTAAATGTTTCATGTATATATTTCTATTTCCATTAAAGAATGACCAATATGACACATGCAAAGATAAATATGGTATACATAGCCATGGCTTCCAAAATGCAATGAGAGAACATTTTTCTATAAGTACTTATACATGTTTCTCAGGAACACAGCTTGTCATGCTTGTGTGTGTGTGTGTGTGTGTGTGTGTGTGTGTGTGTGTGTTAATTTTTAAAGGTATTTACTGCTGCAGTAAGGCAGCTGTGTCATACTTCATTCTTCTAAACCAAGGATTCTTAACCAGGGACGAGTTTCCTTCCCAGCAGCTGTTTGCTGGAGACATATTTGATTGTCATGGCTTGGGGAGGGATGACACGGGCATTTAGCAGGTAGAGGCCAGAGATGCTGTGAAACATTCTACAATGCACAGGATAGTCCCCACAGCAAAGAATTATCTGGTCTAAGATGTGAATAATGTCCTCTTCCAAAGAAATAATTAAAACCATTAAATTACAAAGTAGTTCTCCAAAATTCAAACATGTAGCTAGAATGAAAAAAGCTAACACAACAACTGAAATCTCTAATCTCCTCTACCACCTTGCCCATCTGAACTTTTTTTTTCTGCTCAACAAACACCTTGCATTTTTAAGTCCTTTGGGATTTTAAAGAGACTTTCACATAGATATTCCATTAATCAAGAAGCATTTATGCAGCACCTATTATGTGCAAGGCACTCTTTCAGGTGTTGTGGGAATTATAAAAATAACGACACATGGATTCTGCTTTTGAAGAACTGTAAGTAGTACAGGAAATGACACATGTGCATATGAGAAGTAGCTAACAATAAAAGGGAGCTCAAATAAAGATAATAACTGCTTTAGGAAATCAAAGAGAGCTGTGATTCCTAAGAGCTGAGGGTGGAGAGAGAGGAAGGCTTCAAAGAGGAGTAAGGAGAGAGTGATTAACTGATCCTCGTTTGCTGCGATGGAAAAAGGCTCATGATAGTCACCAACCAAATGCCACTAGGGACACATCTGTACACAAAGTTAGGTTTATTTACCTTCCTACGTGCTGGAGCCGAATCTACATTCTAACAAGTTCCCAGGTTATCCGTAGGCACATTAAAGATTGAGAAGCATTGACTTAAGGCACCTGACTGCCAGCTAAGGGTTCTTTCAAACTGGACCAGTGGTTCTCATCTCCGGCTGCACATTAGAATCACTCGGGGATCTTTAACAAACTACATTCCAGAGAGCTAATTTAATTAGATTAGGTGATGCCTATACAGTGTTATGTCAATTATACCTTAAAAAAAATAAACACTACTCTCAATGTATGGAGTGAAAGAAACAAAAAGGACTGGGATGATGCCTGGGCATTGGTATTTTTTTTAAATGCCCCAGGTGCTAATGGCAACCAGGGTTGATAACTACTGAACCAGAACAATGAGCTTCTGTGTTAGATTAGTATAATAAATTCCTTAAGCAAATGTATTGAAAGGCCCCTCAAATGCCGAGTCCTGTGAAAAACAAACCAAATAAGGGTTAGCAAGGCAAAGCAGCATGCATTGAATCTCCGAGGGGAACTAGGTCAACCCCCAAATAATGAGGATGTTGACTGTGTCTACGTTGGCTCTCAGCGGTGGCAGTGTGGTAGACAGCACAAGTCCCTCTGGGGGTGGTCTTCCTGGGGTCTCCCAAGAAGGTCCAGCCGTAAATTCCACTGTGTAGAGCAGAAACATATGCTTGCAGCTGTGTTTCAGGGGTTCTAAAGTTGCAGTTTTAAGCATATATGGTATTGAGAGTACAGCTGCCTTAATTGTGGGAGTCATGGAAGTTAGTGTTAGATTCTGTGCCATAGATCCTGGGAGCAGAGCCAGTTCCAGGCTCCAGGATGGCCTGTGTCAGTCCACACAGTAGAACAGCCATGGCTGCCTTTGTGGGAAACTACAACTTCTCAGCAGAACACATCATATGAAGCCCTGGCATTGCTCCTGTAGCGAATTTCCTAAGCTCTCATAGTTCTTCATTTATTCACTCTTTCTGGACTCTTCGTTGGAGAGATCTGCGGTATTTTTAGAGAGATGCTTTTCAAACTTTAATACGTATAGACATCACCTGGCAATCTTGTTAAAATGCAGATTCAGTTGGTAGGGCCTGAGAGTTTTGCACTTTTGACAAGTTCCAACATGCTACTAATGCTGCTTCTGGTGGCCACATTCTGAGGGGCAAGAATTTAGATGTGTTGTCCAACACGGTAGCCGCTAGCGTCACATGGATATCGAGTGCTTGAAATGGGGTACCGCCACCAAGAAACCTAGTTTTAAATTTTATTCAATTTTAATTAATTTAAATTTAAAAGTAAAAGCAAAAAAATTTTTCCTTAAATATAACTTTGTTTCAGTAGGACTACATTTCACTTCTCTGAAAATTTAGCATCCCAAGTGTGCCGTAAATGTAAAATACACACTGGATTTTGAAGATTATGAAAAAATAATGTAAAATATCACAATACCATTTTTATTAGATTGATTACATGTTACAATTATAATATTCTGAATATATTGGGCTAAATAAGATATATTATAAAATTTTTTTTACCTATTTCTTTACTCTTTTAATATGGTTAATAGAAAATTTTAAATTTTCTATGTAGCTGTCATATTTCTATTTGACAGTACTTGTTTAGATGGAAGAACTGATTTCAAAGGAAGAACATTTAGTTAAAAAGGAAGAATCTGGAAAATGTATTGTATCAGGCTTAAACACGGAAGACCTAAAAAAAAGTTGCTAAATTGGCAAATTGTATAAATCGAGGTATAGAGGTAACCCCCATTTCAACGAATTCATTCTCTCTGGTGCACTGGTCCTGAGAAAGCTAGAAGTTTTCACCTAGTTCATGGACACTCAAGGGCCCCTCAGCAGGAGACCCAATCTAACCTTCCTGAGCAGAGCCCCTTAATCTTTATAAGTTTCTCTCCTACCTTATTTCCTCTAAAACACACCCATCTCTGTTTCCAATCTTAGACCCTTGGTGGATAGGGGCAGTAGGGAGCAGTAGAAAGAGCAAGGCTTGAAGGCCGGCTGGATTTAGGTTTGAATCTCAGATGTACAACTTGCTAGAAATATTACATAAAGTTTCTAAGCCCCAGTTTTCCCATGTGTAAAATGAAAGCGAAGTACCTGCACAGTTGCTGAAAATTAAATCAGAATATTTACGTAAAGTACCGGGAACAGGATTGATTTTCAACAAGAAACCAGCACCATTATTACAGAGAACGAACTCACCAAATTTAAAATTGCATACGAAGCTCTCATTGTTTTTATTCATGTGGATTAGTAGATCCTTACTCCTTCATCTGTTGAGTTCCAAGGATATTTTTGAAATATAACAGGGCTTTATACGTTGTAATGATTCAGCCTAAAATTATGGTGCACAATGAGAATCTGAAACACTGAAATGGTTCACATAGAAAGATATTTAGGACTAAGCAAATTTATGCAGAATCCACCAAAGTGGAAGCTACCTTCTTATTCACGCATCCAGGCAGTCTCAAATGCAAACCAAATTTACGTCAGAAGTAATGGGTTCTCTAGGTTCTATGGCAGGGTTTCTCAGCCTCAGCACTGTTGATATTCTGGACCAGCTACTTCTTTGTTGAGGGCGTTATCCTGTGCAGGATGTTTAGAACCCCGGGTGGGATGCGTAGCATCACTGCTAGTCTCCACCCACTAGATGCCAGCAGCACTCCCCTCTCCCTCAGCTGTGACTGCCAAAATGTCTCTAGCTATTGCCAAATGTCCCCTGGGAGAGAGAATCATCCCTGGTAAGAACCGCTGCTCTGTGGGAATGTACCACTCATTTTAGTACCTCAGTTACAAATGCCCTGATTATATTGAAATTGCATACTTACATTTAAATTGAATAATTTTTATTGTATATAAGTAAAAGCATTTTACTTAATGCATAAAAGTTCTTTCTGACTACCATTAATTGAGCTCCTACTATGTGCTAAGTTCTTGCCCTCTGTTTCTCGTCTCATCTTGACAACTCTTCTGTGAGGAATGTTGTATGACAGTATGATAACCTTCATATTATAGATGAGGAAGCTTAACTTCAGAAAAGGTAAATCATTTTCAGCCAAAAAAAACAAACCAGTGAGTAGCAAAGCTGGGATCTGAATCCAGATTTTTCTCATTGCAAAACGGTTTTCCTCATATGCTGCACTCTTTCAGTTTTATTTGGGTTTTCTCTTTATGGTGAGGTTGCTTTTTGGCATTAGGCTTAGAGATTTATCAGCTTCTATGAGCTGTTAGATGGCTTGTAGAGACTACAGCTTAGAGATTAACTGTCCTGTACTTGGTTTGAGAAGGCCTTGTACTTCACCCTTTACCCTCATTTATATAAAGCAAATAGGAAAAGCATCCTTATAATCAGAACCATATGTATCCCTGAACAGCAGTGCCAGATCCCCTCATGGAAATGAGAAACTAATGATAGTCCCTGCCTCTGTGAAGTTTTCAGGCTGGTTGGGGAAATAAGATTTACACATATGAAATGGTCAGAAAATAAAACACTTTAGGATATACTGTAGTAGCTATAATGAACTGCATAACGAAAAGTAAGACCGGTATGAGTTACAATAGACCTAGAAACCTTCATAGAAGAGTTCTGATGGGAAAGGAGAGGGAAAAAATGGGGGTGCATTTTAGGATGTTGGTCATTTATAACAAGTATTATACTTCTAAAATTGTCATTGTGAGATAAGAGAGGAGGTTAGACGCATATTGGGAAGTAGCTGCTTATCCACTGGTGGACAACATTCCATTGGGCAACTCTCGAGAATAAAGGGCATACAATCATGGTCCACATTTGCTTCCTTCTCTCTTCCAAGTCAAGATTTCCACTCACTTCTAACCATAACCCAAAAGATAGATAAACATATAGAAGAATTAGAGAAGCAGCACTTATTTCAGACATCAAAGAATTCTGGGAACATGACTTTGGCAATTCCAAATAGAAGAGAGTCTACATGCGGTCACATACTCTTAGAGCTGGGAGAGACCTTGACAGTCAGCTAGGCCCACCATTTCACTTTACAGACGAAGGAAATGATGTTCAAAAAAAGAGAAATGAATCAGCCAAGGTCACACAGCTGGTAAGAAGCCAGGCTATGTGTTCCACTGCCTCCATGAAGTAAAAATCATGGTCACTAAACATGACGGCCTCCTGATTATTATTATTATGTATTTACTTCACACCTACCAACCTCTGAGGCCCCACCACATTTCAAAGTGTCACATTTATAGAGTGAACCAAGCTTGATCCTGACCCCTAGACTCTATGACAATATTAAGACCAAGTCCAGGGTCCCAGTGACAAGAAACATCGGTCATTGATTAGGCACTTTGAAAGCTTTGAAGAAACCAAAATGAAGAGGTATCTTAAGTACTAACATTCAACCATGTAATGAGTTCAGAATTCCATGCATAATTAACCTACTTTATTACACTAGATGGCAGCAAATAGGTACCTAGGTTTACAGTCAGTTAACTAGGAAATTGAAAACAAAATGAAACTACACACAGACTGGGTCTAAATTTGCCTGAATAAAGTGAAAGTCCATAAGCATTAAGCCCTTGCATGCTTTCAAACATCCCTGAAGTTGTGGTTCTTGTATGTTTTTTACCGAGGTTCCTTCTTACACATGGTAGGGTGCTAAAAATTGTGGTGAATCGCTGCAATGTTGAACTGTACGACCACTGACTTTTGGCAGGTAGGACAATATTTTATATATTTCCAGAATCTTTTCTCTGGCTATCAGAGGCAGAGCAATAATCAGAGGCTAGGGGATGTACAGTAGTGAAAAGACATGTCTGGGAAGAGATATTGCAGGATATAACCGTTAGGATGCACAGGACAGAAATGTCTACTAACAAAAGCAGGCTATAAATACTGGCAGCAGAGGTATTTGAAATTAAGAAAAATTAGAGGCTACATAACACCAAGAGGACTGAAAGATTCTCTAAGTTATCGTCTTCAAAATGGACCATGTGAAATAATCCATTGGGAATGAAAAGAACACACTAAAGCTTTTATTAATATGTATTGTTTATCTAACATGGAAATTAAGGTTTATTAATAATGAACATGGAGAGTCACATGGAGCCTTCATTCAGCTTGTGTCAGAGTCACATGTCACATTTGTTATGAGAGGAATTCTGCAGGAAGAGTGGGTAGGAACAATTCAGAGAGTTGGTGAGTAGTTCCTTTACTTGTCTCTTCTTTTAACATGTTAGAGCAGTTTTTTTCCTTTTTACAGGTTCTACATGGCTGATTTAGTGGATAAACAGATTAAACTAATATTATGGTGGCTTAATCATCACGTAGTACACAAACGACTTAAAAATATTCATGTAATGATATCACTTACATGTGGAATCTAAAATATGGCACAAATGAGTCTATCTACAAAACAGAAACAGACTCATAGGACATAGAGGACAGATTTGTGTTTGCCCAGGGGGTGGGGGGCAGGGAGAGGGATGGACTGGGAGTTTGGGGTTGGTAGATGCAAACTATTACATTTAGAATGGAAAAACAATAAGGTCCCAATGTATAGCACAGGGAACTATACTCAATATCCTGTGATAAACCATAATGGAAAAGAATATAAAAAGAAGAATGTCTATCTGTGTATAGCTGAGTCACTTTGCTGTACAGCAGAGATTGGCACAACATTGTAAATCAACTCTACTTCAATTAAAAAAACTGAAGAAAAAAATATTCATGTAAAGAAATCTCTTATTGAAGGTAATTCTAATAATGCCAGCCCAAGTCAACAAAAAGGCAATGGCTGAGCTGATGCTTTTCTTACCCACAGAATAGCTCTAATCAAATTTGATAGGAAGCTGATTTCCAAACTGGGAAATTATCCTAAACATTATTTGAAATATAGATTTACACCTTCTACAACTACTCTTCATTTTTTTAAACATCTAACTTGGTGTACATCTCACACTTTTCAGATACGAGACTGAGATTGTCATTAAAACAAAATATTGAAATAAATGTAGCATAGATCCAACCTTCAAACTGTGTTTCACAAACTGTTAAATGAAGACTTCCTCCTCGAGAAGAAGTAAACTTCTTCAAACACATGGCAGGAAGTATTTTATTCTATCAAACATTAAAATATTGTATAATATTTCTTGGTTTAACTTAAGACTTTAACATTTATATTTTTATGTATGTTTTAGAACAAAATATATTAGAACACTGTACATACATAATTTACAAATATGTAAACATGTATGTTGTGAGCCTGTTCAAAAATTATTTTACTAATGGGATACAGAATCCAAACTTCAGTGACCTATAACTTGAGCACAATCGCTTTACAGATGAATGAACAAAATGAAGCCAGAGGCTTAGGGACTACTAAGGTTAATACAGAGCATTAATTTTTTAAATTCTTGATATCCAAACTCTTTCCATTTCTTTCTATTCTGCTTTCATCCCTTCTTCGGGTTTAACTTATCAGGCACACGTTTAGGTACACAGGTCCAAGGCAGACAACTGGACCTTACCCTCTTACAGCTCTCCAAGTGCCTTTATCCTTAAAGAATTCTCTGTTGGAAGCACAAAGGTACAAGGAATATTAAAGAGAAGGCATCTGCCCATCAGATAAAATGCAACTATATGCGAAGGAAGGACCCAGATATTAGAGCAGAAAGATACTACAGGATAAACTGTTTATTCCTATAATTAATCTTGTCAAATGAACTCTCATAAGCAAGAGAATTACTAAAAATGTATTCAGTATTTTGAACTGCACAGGAGAATGAGCAATGGCTTAGAAATAAGAGGTTGATGTGGTCACGGAGAAAATTGTCTGGCATTCTGGGGCAGGCACAAGGGAAGTTTCCCTTCCAGATGAGGCATTTCCATGGCCCCAGTGGTCTTCTCCATGTCGGCTCCCTTTTCTTTGTGGAGCTGCGATCAACGGTCTGCATAAATCCTGCTGCAGAGATATAAAGTGGCTCTGGGGGACCAGTGTGCTCTCCACCTGGGGACCTTGAGAAACATCTAAGTTTCAGAGCCCCACCCCTGACCAATTCTCTGAGAGGGGCTTAGGAATCACTATTTTTGATTCCCCTAGTTGATTTGTATACTTTTGGGTCTCAACTCTCAGGCACAATGTGTTGTCTGGTAACCACAAAGGGAGAAAAGACAAGATCAGAGGTTTTCCTGCTGGCCTGAGGTCATTAGGGTCTTCCTTTCAAAGACAGTATTATATTCATGTTATGAACTTCAGTAAGATATAAGACCACTTCTGGCTCACAAAGAAAATGAAACACAAGAATGGCTACATTTAAGGAGAGACTGTAAATCTTCACTTTGAAAAGGGCACTCTCTTTTGGGTCTTTTGAGATGTGTCTTTGCTCACATGGGGGGCAAGGGCACCGGGACAGATTCAGCTAACACTTATTGCATGCAACTAGGTTCCAGAAACACGTATATTTAATGCTCAAGCCAACCATAGAAGGCAGTCAGTATTATCCGCAGTTTATAAATGGGAATGTAAGACTTGGAGAGGTTAAAAGTCTTATCGAAATTCATTCAGCTAATATAACGCAGAGGTGGGATTTGCATCAGATCTCTGAAATTCACAACCAGTACATTTTCCACTGCCTTTGTGCCACTACCCTTCTGGTTCTAAAATTCAGGGTACCATTAGTAAACAGATGAGAGAAAAAGTAAAACTATAGAGGAGATAGGAATAAAGAGGGAAAGGCTACTGTATCTGGCGAAAAGGAAATATGCAGGCATTCCTTATGACCATTTAATAGAACTATAATAACCCTTACAGCAAAGGGGAGTAAAGGAATCTCTCTAAACTGATGACTTAGCACCCTTGAAGTTGTAGGTCAACAAACAGGAAATATTCACTTGGTTTGAACTGGAACATAGAGTTCCCATCTTACGAGAAATTTATAGGATTGTCAACATTGACAAGTGGTCGGGTCAGCTGTTGAGTTTCACATCTTCCATGGACAGAGCAGACTTACTATCCCCCTGGAGCAATGGTTCAGCACTGATTCATGAAGCAATAGCTCTCAATTAGGAGCCACAGCTGCCACTTCCTATATCAACCAAGATTTCCTGGGTGGTCTCTCACCATACCGTAATTATTAATGTAACTTTATTTATGGACTCAGACAGGTCTTAGCACAGAGCAGCACGGTTGTTATCCAGTGAGCCAATACAGCTGTGCTACATTTGTTACCATGTCCCTGATGTAATTTCACAAGCGTAATATTAATTTTTCTCTCTTTTCTCTGTTTTCCTATTGCCTCTGTTTTGCATTGGTGTTTTTGATCAATGTAAGGATTGGCTGAAGAAACCTGGGGTTTAGAACAAGACAAGGGTGGTAGAAGGAGCTGAGGCTTTGGGGCCTGTGTTCTCTGAGTTTGAATACTTGCTTATTTGATTTTAGAAAATAATATATTTTCCTGTGGTCTGAGTGTTCTCAAATTCAGTGAAATGGGAATGTAAGAGTTATCTTACTGAATTTTTGTGAGATAAACTCTAAAAAGTGCCTGTTTAATAAATGTTAATCATCTCTCACCCAGGAAATTTGGCTACCATAATTCACATACTAAGGTTGATGTTAATACATTTATTATGATAACAAGAGCTAATACTTATTGTTAGCTCTTGAACAGGCCATCTATCAGGTCCTGTACTCAGAGCTTTTGGTGTATTATCTCATTTAATCCTTCTAACGAGTACTATGAGATAGGGACTGATGGTATCCCATGGTAAAGATAGGAAAACTTTGACCCAGAGATGGGAAGCACCATGCCCAGGAAGTCCTATTTCAAAGCCCATACTCTCAATCTCTGTATATCACTACTTCCCATTATTCTAGAAGAAGAGTTCTACAACAAGACGATATACAGAGGCAGCACAGAACGGTGGTAATGAGCAACGGTACCTGAGTCAGGATGGCTGGGTTTGAATCGCAGCTCTGTACTTCTTAGCTATGCGTGCTCTGAGCAAGTCACTTATTCTCCTGTGCACAGTCCTCATCCATTACATAAGGATAGTAGCAGGACTGTTATGAGAATTACTAATGATTTTAAATATGTAAAGTGTCTGTTAATAAAGCATTTCCAGGTAGTAAGTCTGATGATGAATGTCTTCAACACTGCAACTGTAAACAATCTGTGTTTTCTTTGTTTTTTGCTCCTCTCAATGATTACAAACCTTCCTTACAATTCTGCATCAAATAATAACTTTGCTAGTGTTTTATGAACTAAAACAATATCTCAATTTCTTCTTAATGCAATAACCCATTTTAATAACCCATTTTGGCCTCTGTGACATGAACAGTAGTAAAACCCATTTAGGTCAGTGAAATCATAGGGTAAGAAAAAGAAGAAATAAGAACACGGTCTTTAAAAGCAGGCACTCATTAGACTAGAGACCCCACCTGACACGGTAGCCATACCCACCATACACAGACTGTAATTTTGAAAATTCATGCTGTAGCAGTGTCATCATTTTTAAAGACCTACTTTTAAAGACCATATTTTATTTTTTAAGGTAAAAAAAACTTGAGTTCAGAATCTGAAGTTTGAAAGTTCAGAATTCCCTGTAGTTGTCACAACTACCTGTGCTACAGAATCTAGTACTTTCATCTTGTCTGTTTGGTATAAGGAGCGGGATGCGTGCAACATTTTACTTAATTCTTGCGGCAGAGAATTTACCAGATTCTAATTTTGAACTTTCCTCTGGCCAGCAATTCCTGGTTTATGACTTGTAATTTGAAAGCTGTGCATCAGCACACTATACAATAAAGTAGCGCTTAACACATTTCCCTTTTTGAATGATCTTAACGAAAACAAACACAGCTGAATGATGCCCCCAAACAGTTAAATGTATTGGTCATTTATAGAGCTTAAAACAGTGCCTTTTTCTTTTGTAGTTTTTTGGGTTAATCTTTTAAAATCAAGAGTTTAATTCATGGCTGAGGCAAATATACTATCAGGTTGAAAGGCACACTTTAAAAATACTTGTACTGGGACATAATGCTTAAGTTGAGAACATAGCAGAAGTCCCACCAAATGAAATCAGCTAATACAACTTTCCCTTTTAATACAAAACTACCATCCATCTCTGGCTTGATAATATCAGTCTAGAAAAAGGTTTTGAGTAAACACATTTGCTGGACAGTTGAGAGAGAGAGAGAATAAATGAAAACGGAGAAGAGAAAGGAGAGACAGAACAGTTCAGCATGTCACTCAAAGGAGTACGTCTCTCCCACTTCTCATAGCTCCAGGATACACTATGGCCCAGCTGAGAGAGAGGTGTGTCTCTTGGTCCATGTGTGTCTACTAATTTGGGGCCCCTGGCCAGCTCGTCTCGATTCCCTACTGATAAAAGGCTACCATGCACCAAGTTTTCTGTTTCATTCTCAACACTGTACAGGGTATCCACTCAAAATCTGGTCCAGCCTTGAGAATCTGGAGGTTCACTAACCCCTCTTACAGTGTGCAAGATGATGGAAGGCCATGGAAAGATTAGAGATGTGGCTGGGTGGAGTCTGAAGGTTACTTGGGACAAAACCATCATAAAATAGAGACTTTGCCTCTCAGATGTGAACCAGACACACTTCAGGGGAACACGTGAGCAGTGTGGTTTCTTTGGGATTCAATCATAGGAAGCCCTAGCCTTGGCAACATTCATGAAAGTCTCCCAGAATCGCTCTGGGGATCCTTACTACCCATGCAGGACCCTTTTACTAGGATGGAGAAATCAGGAAAACCCTATTTCTTGATCTCTTTCCCGTATTTGACAACTCCACTTTGTTCCAGCAAAGTCCCTATGGAACAGGTTGGATACTAAGTCCATTTCATTCTAAAGAAGACTTCTAACCATTTAAAATCACCTTGGAGTTGATAGCTCTAGGCTGACAGTGGCCACCTGCACTCATGAATTTACAATGCTTGGATAGGTGCTCAAGATAAAGGCTATGTTACCCACTTACTTGGGGCATCTGGTTCAGGGTTCCAAAAGGACAACTACAATTACAGCAATCGTGCGCTTCATAAAAAAGACTTCTATATTCTATATATTATCATCACATTCAGTAATCTCACATATTTTATTTCAACTATTAGCGCTTGATGTGATTACAAAGTAATAAAACTTACCATTTTAATCATTATGCTGGCATTCATATATTTAAATAACATTATCTTTAAAAGTGAGTACCTTGGGAAGTTTTAAATAAATCCCAGTGAGGTTGTTACTACTCAAAGGACTTTTAAAACTCTTCCTTGGGAATTATCTTTAGAGTTAAATTAATTCATGAGTCACATAAGAAAATCAGTCCTATTACTTTTTAGTCCGAACCAATCTAATTTAGTAATACAGTGAAAGTTTTTGGAGCAAATAATTTCATTATCTGGAACTGGCTGGTACTGGCATTTTCCTGTCCTTGCTTGCAATTTCCCCAGGCAACTACAGATAACGGGGGTAGCGAATATAATGGAAGCATTTAAGTGTCACTGCTGCTCTCTGTAATATTATCCCCAGTAAATTTATGTGGCCTCTTGTATGACTTTGAATAACATCATGGTGTAAGGAAAATGGGGACAAAAAGCCCTCAAATAAATTGTAAGGCTTCAGGTCCAAGGGCCATGTCTTCTCTCTTTCTAACCCCTGGCCCCCTAAACATTCACTCCTTAGGTCATTTAAGATAGTTTTATGCTCATAATAGGTGCTCAGTAAATACTCCCAATGCACTAGGTTGAAACCTACCTTTCTATTTTTTTGCTTCCAACTGAAACCTACATTTCTTAAAGAAAAGGACTCTGGTTTCTCCCCTGAATGGCTGGCTCACCACCAAAGTAAACAGGATTTCCAGAACATTCTCCATTTTTTCAACCTGTCACACTGCTTTATAGCAGTCAAACCAAATCCTTGTACTGAGCTACTTTATTTTCAAAATCTCTGCAGAAATCACCTCCACTCCATGCTCAGGATCATGCTTTTCGGATTTAATTATGTTCACAGGTTCCGGTAAATCATTTCATCTCCTGGCTGTTCTTTTTGTGCAAGAGGAGGTTGCTTTTCCAGAGTGGGAAATAAGCCCCAGGGAGTAGACCATAATTTTCCAGGTGTCAGTTTTCAAAAGCCCTTTAAGGAGAACCAGCCTTTTTGGCTTTGTCTTCTCTTTAATGGGGTTTTAAGGCTTCTATTACTTTGCAAATATCAGGTGCCCTGTATCTTACTGCTTTGATAATTTCCTCTTTCTCTGAATATTTATCTTCAGTTTATTTTTCCCAGATTCATTAATTAAAGTATTTTGTTTATTTGTTTTTAATGAATTACTGTTATTATTTTACAAATATTCCTTATTGCATTGATAACATTCCAAATCAGCACCCCTTTAAAAAAATGTCCTCAAGGATCTCAGATCTTGGGTTTAGTATATTTCTATACTTTCCCTTGTGCTAATGAAATGTTCATGACTTCCTAAACCACAGATTTTCATAGCTGGATAGAAGAAGGAAGGAAACTCACATCATGTTCAGGGGAAATTTTTATGCATACTTATAAAGCAGGTAGCATTTATCTTTGTTTACAGATCAGCAGCTTAAGGCTCAGAGGTTAAGTGATTTGTCCAAAATCCCACAGCTAGGAAGTAGCAGTGTCAGAATTCCAGCCACGACTGCCTGACTCAGAGTCCAAGCGCTTGGGCAGGCTTCTCAGAGGACCGCTCCTTTCAGTTTCATTTTTCAAATACTCCTCTCATTTGATGGAAGTTTTAGGAAAATCACTTGTGCTTTTTGAACCTCTTAGAAAAGATTATCATTACTGATTCCAAGAACAAGATATATTGGTCAGGTTTAAGAGACAGGATCTTAAGGGCTAAAGGCACTCCAAGTTGTCATAAGTTTGTTGAGGATGCTACAAAAACAAGCAAAGTCTGAAACAACCCAAATCTGCAGGCAGTTGCCGTACAAGCTGCCCGCCAGGTACAGGAAGTATTTCTATTCATTTCTATTACCATTTTTATTTCTCTCAGTAATAATAACAACAGTAATAATAATAGTTGCTATTATATATTATAGTATATAGTATATAATATAATATACACTATATACTATATATACACTATCATATACATAGTATATAATGTATAGTATATACTGTATAATATAATATTACTATTATTATTAATTTAGAACAGTCATACTAAGGAAGTAGGGTAAGACAAAGCTAAGCAAAATGTCAGCTTTCTGTTGTTTATTAACAAAGGGAGTGAAAAGTCCCCGTTCTGAGGCTTTGGGTAAAGAGAGGAATAAGGCTCTAGGAAAAGCCAGGAATAGAGATGAAGCCAGGAAGACAAATTATTTCCCTTTTCCTCTTCCAACACATATACACACATGTCCACAAACTCCTTGCACTGCTGGCTATGTCCTCCTTCACCGGAGACATTAACCAGAGAGTCTGGTTCCATGACAGAGTCTCTGCCACCGTGCTTCACTGTTTGGAACAGCCCACAATTTCTTCTCCTTTGAGAACCCCTTATGGCTTACAGAGTCCTAGAACACTTGCAAGCAATGTGCACATCTTGGTCACACCCAACCCCTGTAAAGGCGAGAGTCTAAATATACATATTCCTATTTTTGAAAATAAAGGGAAGAGCCTCAAGAGGTCCATGGCTTTCACATGGTGGGGCGGCTACTCTAGGCCCAGTTTTCTGACTATGCTCTTTCTACTTGTTTATACTTCTTGTTGCTGGAAATCTCTGGTCTTAAATTTTTTTTTTAAATTAAAAAAATTGAGATAAACTTTATACACAGTGAAAACACAAATTTAAATTTATACTTCAATGATTTGACAAATGCACACAGTGTCATCAACCCCTCAATTAGGGTACAGAACACCTGATCTTCTTTCATTTATGGTAGCGTAAACTCTAGGACCACTGAACAAGTCTATTAAAGGGAAAGAAAGCCATATTCAGGGAAATAAAACATATTTCAAAAATTTAAAGTAAAAACTCTAAAAGCTATATTCAAGGAAATACAACTTTGGGTACTTGATATGCCTAACGTAAGGCCCTTTTGCCAGGAGGGAAGAGGGAAAAACAAGCTCGAGTGCTGGTTTTTCTAAGCTAGCTTTCTGTGATTTTTCTCTCCGCTTCCTTCCAGTTGATGAGCTTCTCTGCTCTGCATTACGCTTGCATGGAAGACTCCTAGGAACATATGAGAATTAGATTTTCCCTTCATTTTTACTTTGGCTCTTGATTTGACTACACTATTAATATCACACTACAAAGCTCTCAGTGGCAGTTGGCTAATGAGTCTTATTCATATTGAAAAAGGACCATAATCCCATCTTAAACTTTGCACAGTGCAGCTCAGTGTTTTCTTCTCAGATGATTCTCAACCATAATGTTATAATTATGCCATTTTCTCAGCAGCATCACCCAACTACTATAATTACAAAGCTAAGGCTATGTTTAGAGTGTACTGAAGAGAATGGAATTGTTTCATTTTAAGCGATTCATTTACCTCCTCTGTTGGTAACAGAAATGCATGATAATAGAAGAGTCATGGTTTAATATGCTTCTCTGAACAACAGCTTCAGATACTGAGAAGCCAAAAAAGAAAATAAAGCCCCAAAACCCCAATATGAGAAAGTATGGGAGACATGATTCCCAGTCTGGTTACCACAGTGACTCCTCGTTTGAAAATCTAGGATGGGCAAGGGAATGGAGGTTAGCATGCTGGCGGCCACTGTGGGGTCTCAGGATGCCCTCAGTTGATCCGCCTTGTGGCAGGACATCCCCATGCACCTCAAGTCAGTTTGCAGGACTGACATCGTGGCTCTGAGCCTGTAAGATAATGACTCACCTAAGCACAGGGAACTTCTGTCCTGCAGGACCATCCATTCCTTTATGGATGAAAGAGTGGATGGATATTTCATTCATATCCACTACGGGCTAGTTCCAGGTGCTAAGTACACAGCAAGGAACAGAAATCTCTGTTCTCTTGGAACTCTAATGTATTTTAGATCTGTCTTTTGCTTATTTACCCAGATGAATAAAAAGAAAGCTTTTACTTTTTTTATTTCATTGACCTATAGTTGATTTAAAAAATTGTATTAGTTTCAGGTGTACAGCAAAGTGATTCAGTTATACATATATATATATATATATATATACACATGTATACACACATATGTATATTCTTTTTTCAGATTACAAGATATTGATTATAGCTCCCTATGCTATACAGTAAATCCTTGTTGTTTATTTTACACGTAGTGGTGTGTATCTGTTAATCCCATACTCCTAATTTATCCCTCCACCCCCCCTTCCCCTTTGGTAACCATAAGTTTGTTTTCTATGTTTGTGAGTCTGTTTTTGTTTTGTAAGTAGATTCATTTGTATTATTTTTTAGATTACACATATAAGTGATATCACATAATATTTGTCTTTCTCTGTCTGAGACTTCATTTAGTATGATAATCTCTTCGTTCACCCATGTTGTTGCAAACTGCAATATTTCATTCTTTTTTATGGCTGAGGAATATCTCATTGTGTGCGCGTGCGCACGTGCACGCACGCACACGCGCACACGCACACACACACACATCTTCTTTATCCATTCATCTGTTGATGGACACTTAGATTGCTTCCATGTCTTGGCTATTGTAAACAGTGCTGCTGTGATCATTGGCGTGCATGTATCAGAAAGCTTTTACTTCTACTGTGGGTGATGCAGACTCACCCATATTAGCTTGCATGACAAAATGCCAGTCCACTATAGACTGAAAGCCACCATTTTCTTGACATATGGGCATGTATTCGGTCTGGCAAAGAGAGAAATGATAAATGAGTGGAACAGCCTGGGGTTAGATGTGCTGGGTTCATTTGTAATCAGCTAAGAGAGAACACCCTCCAGCTCTCTGACACTGATGGGGTAGAGATTGATACTTCATCTCCAGTACACCTCTCACTGGCTTGCCTAAAGCCTCTGGTTGAAAATGTTTCATAGAACCTTGACATTCTTTGACTTTTCCTGCTCCATGGAACCTTAGGTGCAGGAGGAGTAGACGATAACATTGTGGGAAACCATAAAGGATGGCTTGGTGGGAAGACATGTCTAGGTATGTGTCTCATGTTTATATTTTAGGAATTACTTCTCAGGTGTATGGGGTTTCCTTTTCTTTTTAGAGCAAGCTAAATTATGAACCAATTTTGATAGCTTTTAGGCCAACAAGCAGATGCCTATGGTGCAAATGATTCCTCTCCTGGGTTCTGAGACATCCAACGGCTGAGCCCAGGCCTCTTAGAAATCAGTCAGCAACACTAAGGGAACTGAACAGTCTTTGAAATGAAATTCCATTATTTCTGGTTATCACTTAGATTTCCTTCTATTTATATGGGCTTGAATGACTATGCTACCTGCAGTGCTCTCAGCCTCTAAGCCCCTGACCTAGGACAGCAGGGCAGGAGTGGAGAGGAAGTAGGCCGAGTGGCATGGACAAGGACAGGGGTGGCCATATTGCCAACATTTCCTGTAGGCTTGAAAATGGCAAGCCTTAAAGTTGGACCTTCAAGAACAGACAGCTGGAAAGTAGAAATAAGAAAAAGCCTGCATTTAGAAAATTGCAGCTAACTGGTTCCCTCTTCTGTCCTCTCTTTTTGGTTTGTGATTTAATCAAAAGCCTATTGATTATCTTTCTTTCTTTCTTGTTTTAGGAGCGGTAAGAGGCTAATCCAAGGCGGCAGAATGTAAACACTCCATTGTCACATCATCTTGGAATCTCTACAGGGACATAGCACTGTTCACTATAATGTGACTTCAGTTCTAGGAAATTGCTTGCACCAACATTAGACCTATAGCAGAGCTTGTGTGCAAGCAAATTCACCATGGTAGGTAACAGCAGCAATGAAATCTTCAGCCCAATTGAGTTCAAATATGACCTAGAGCCATAGTCTTAAATTCTAGACAAGTTGTTTTCCTTGCCACTTGAAAACAGGGTATCATCTTTCAACATGAACCGTTCAGGACCACACACTTCAACACAACGCATGTCTAGTTAGCTAGAACTCCACATTTTCTGGTTTTCCCATAGCAATTTTCTAAACTAATGTGTTCATATAAAGACTTTTCCACTTTTCATAGATGGAATTCTGGTCACCAGTAAAGCTAATTCATGGTTTCCATTGGGGATGTGAATTGTGTTTTCTTGGGGGTGGGGATTGAGATCATCTGTTCATGATGGATTACTCTACATTTATTATGGAATTTGCAAATACACACAAAAACAGCGAGCACAGTTTAATGAACCACTATATGTTCCCCACCCAGCTTCAACAATTATCAGCATTTGACCTATCCTGTTTTGTATTTTCTTAACCTATTTTTTTTTAATCATCTGCTTTTACCCGTAACTACCTACATATGTATATTTAAAAGCTAAGGACTCTCTCATTTAAAACAATAATCCAATATCACACCTAATAAATTAATAATGATCCCTAAATATCATCTAATATCCAGTCTATGCTCAAATTTCCCAAAATGTCTCAAAAATTTTCTTTTGGCTAATTTGTTTGAATCAGGATACAAACTAGGTCCATGCAATGTCTCAAGTCTGTCCAAATCCATGATACTTCCTTTCTCTTTTTTTAAATTACATCATTGTTTTGGTTGAAGATAGTTTCCTTTAGCTTACTGAATTCTTAAAGAGTGATTTAAAATATCCCTCTTGACCTGTTATTTCCTATAAACTGGCATTAGATCCAGAGGCTTAATTTGATTCTGTTCTCCTCTCATGGAAAGAACCTGTCACGGGTAGCTGTGAACTCCTGTATCAGGGACATATTATGTCATATGATGACAAGACTGATCTGTGTTCAAAATGTTGTCAGCCTGATTCACCTAGAATACAGCATACCTACATACTTTTATCATTCACGGACGATCTTGTCTAAATCACTATGTCATTAGGGCTTCTAAACTGGGGATTTCTCTAATCCTGCCATTTCATCTGCATTTATTAGCTAAGTATGTCTGTATAAAGAACAATAACAAGCAAAAGTAAACAACTTTCCTTCACCCTGAAATGCAATTCATACAAAAATTCAAGGTAATTGCTTGATTATTTCCCTGATGTATCAGTTTTTATAATAATGAGTAGAGGTCCTAGTAACCTCCAAAGGTGACCATTTTTTAAAAAGTATCATTATGAACTTACTGATGCCATTCCTGTTTTGATGTCATTTTTAAGGGACTGTAATGATAAGAATAGAAATGATGAAGTAATTTCGTCTTTTTTCAGCTCTTCTGAGCTTTTTTCAGAAAAAAAAAAAGCATACTGTGTAATCTTGGCTACCTTTCCCCTTTCCATTCCCCTCTTCTCCACTCTATCACCCTACTATTTTACCAGGCTCCTTCCATAAAAATGGCTGAAAGCAAGACTCAAGACTAGATGACTTCTAAAAATCCATGCACATATACCAATTGTCTAGGGAAACCTCTTTGTATATTTAACGAAGGATCCACACATACTCGGGGAAGGGTCAATACAGACATCGATAATCTAAATGTTTGAACGCTGTGGTAGACTCATGTGCTAGACCCAGGCCATGCCCTCAGCATTGAGCACAGCTGCAGAAGTGCCACAATCACTAGCCACCTGTCCTCCTTTGAACACTAGTGGCCACTGGGGTAGCAATAGGTAATCCCTTGAAAAGAAGTTCCCTGGTCAACCATTTTCAGAAAGTGCTGTGGTTCTTTTATTTCTCTTGGATATTCACAATGCACCCAAACAGATTAGAGACTCTGAGTGGTTCTGTGATAAAGAAGCCTGTTTAACTTTGCATGTTCCCGCATTTCCCAAGCACTGGAGACATGGTAGGCTAAAAAGTTAAGGTCAGAGTTCTTTGCAGGGGTGTGTGAAGAATATTTGTGGAGGAAATTTAAAAAAAAACTTAGGTACAACTATTTCATATAAAATAAACAATAAGGTCCTACTGTATAGCACAGGGAACTATATTCAATATCTTGTAATAACCTATAGTGGAAAAGAATCCGAAAAAGAATATCTATTTCTCTATCTATCTATCATCTATCTCTGAATCACTTTGCTACACCAGAAACTAACACAATATTATAAATCAACCATACTTCAATTTAAAAAATACATCTCTGTAGTGGGTTAAATTATATTCTCCAAATATATGCCCAAGTCCTAACCTCTGGTACCTCTGAATGTGCCCTTAGTTGAAAAAAGGTCTTTGCAGATGTAATTAAGGTAAGGATCTCAAGATGAGGTTATCCTGGATTAGGGCTCTAAAGTCAATGATGGGTGTCCTTATAAGAGAAAGAAAAAAGAAAGGAAGAACAGACATAGAGACACAGGGAGAAGGCAATGTGAAAATGGAGATAGGGACTGAAGTGTTAAATCTACAAACCAAGGAACACCAACGATTGCTAGCAGTTTCCAGAAGCTAGGAGAGAAACAGGAACAAATTCTCTCTCAGAGCATCCAAAAGGAATCAACACTAACGTCACCTTGATTTTTGACTTCTGGCTTCCATAACTGTGATAGATTAAATTTCTGTTGTTTTAAGCCTCTAGGATTATGGTAATTTGCTACATAGCAGTCCTAGGAAATGAATACAATATGCCTGAATCAATGAAGATTGATTCAGTAGATCTGAGGTAGATGGCATTTATATTTATTGAAAATGTCCACAGATGATTCTGATGGGCATATATACCAAGAGCCACCATTTTAGGATCCTTGGGGTTGACCTGGTTATATTGACATCCTATAGGATTTAGCCTCTTGCTGTGACTCTGGATGGACCAATAAAGCCTCCTGCCCTTTACCTCCAAGTCTGTTTTTCAGAGAAAGTAGTCCTAAAGAAAATGTTTTTGGGTTATCCCTTAAGTAGTAATTGGAAATAGTTTTTTATAGGTGGTGACGATGGTCAAGGCTATGTGAGTAGAAGGAAGTAATTATGGGTTCAAAGGGAAGAGGGGAAAATCAGCGCTTGTCAAATTAGCCATATGGATCTCACTTGAAGGGAGCTTTCATTTTGCAGCCTGAACAGGGCTGAGCTTCCTTTCTTTTGGTACCTTGAGAAATCTTGGTCTCCTACGACTTCAAATCATTCTAATTCACTTCTAATCTTCTGGACTCAGTTTCCTTCTTTTCCTCAGCTGCCTGAGGAGGCTGCTTCTTTCATCCCCAGCTTCTATTCATCTGAAAACATCTTCTTTCTTTTCCCAATTGTTCTCATTTTAGCGCCTAGACTCCCTGGATGTTTTTGATGTACTTCTTCCCTCTTAGCCTCCAGTTTCTCCAAAAGGAGTGGGAGGGTCCTATGCTAATGAACTCAGTCTTTGCCTGACACTTTGCCTCACCCTGAATTCCTTCTGTGCTGAGACAAAAGAACCTGAGCTTCAGTAAGTCCTGAAACCAGGCTATCCACATCCTGGTGAAATTTGTTGGGAAGCAAGTTAATATGGACTCTGATTATGCTCCAATGGCTTAAAAAAAATACAGTCTTCTCTAGAAAACATAAAGGCACAGTGCTAAGAGTCTGTGCTGATCTGAAGCCCTTTTTTGAAGCAGATGCTACCTTACTAGAACCAATTGAGCAGGATGTAAATTAAGGTCAAAGCTGTCCACATTACACCAGAGACCTCCTGGCCCCACAGAATATCAATTGGCAAGAGCTCTCCCAGAGATCTCCATCTCAACGCTAAGACCCAGCTTGACTCAATGACCAGCAAGCTCCAGGGCTGGACACCCCATGCCAAACAACTAGCAAGACAGGAACACAACCCCACCCATTAGCAGAGAGGATGCCTAAAATCAAATCTAATGACTAATAAATAAGGCACCTGCTCTTAAAAATACCTCCGCAAGGAGAGGTTTGCAAGACAGGCATGAGTTGGTGTATGCTCCTCTGCTCTTCTGGTTTGACAGCTTCTCACACTGAGGCTGACTAGACCCTAGGAGGTTACTTACTCATGGTTTAACCAAGATTATCCAGTCAAAAGCTAAATTTGGCAGAAGGTACCAAAGAAAAATTTCAGAACTTTTGCCCTAGCTGGTTCTTCACCCAGGAAGTGGTGAAGTGTGGTGAAGGGGAAGACAGAGGGTAGGGGTGGTGAGGGCAGGATGAGATGGTGAAGGAGGCATTCCTTCACCGTACAAACCGCAAAGCTCCTGACCCAGCTCTAGGAGCTAGTCACAGTTCACCTACAACCCAAGTCAAACAGGCTGTCACAGCCTAGATGTGTACTTAACCATTAGTTAATATATTATTTGTTGCAGTTGTTACACTTGATTTGGAGAGCCTCCTTACAGCCGAACTTCTGAAGCAAAAACAAATTTCAAGTTAGGGACTCCAGGGCCTTATAAATGTATACATATAAAAGAATCCTAGCAATAAAACAGTACTCGATTATTGCCAAATGACTCCCCAGGCACTAAATGTTCTAAAAGCTCAGAGAAGGAAGCTTGGGTCTGAGTTTAGCTCAGTAGGGGGTAAAGTTCCCCTTTGGAAAAGTAGAAAAAGTCTGTTTTAATGGCACACCTTTTAGCTGTCTATACAGCTTCATTGCTTCTATAGCTAAGGACAGTCTTTTTCAGGGGAAAGAGGAAGGAAAGGGAACAACATTCTACTAGGTGCCAAGTACTGTGGTAAACATTTGATCTAATGCTGCCTCAGGACAGCCCTGAGGCAAGACAGTGAAGCAATGAAGTCAGCTTCCAGGCTGCTCCTTCCCCCTCTTGCCCACCACCTCCTCCTTGTGACGTCCATCTTTCTTGCCTGGTACCCATGTCTCATCCTCTGGACATCTGGAGTCTGGCAAGCCTCTCAGTCCCTCCCTTTCAGTAAGTGCTCTCTGCTTCCTCAGCTCTAAAGGGCCAGCCTGACCTATAGTCCAGGTTGATGTGCTTATAGCAGAACATGAAAGCAGGGCTTCTCAAACAGGTGTCTTTTGGGATACGAAATTAAGTTGTGTTCTTTTTGCAGAGATAAGTGACAATGAAAAGAAATATCTCCAACATTAAAATTTATTTTTTAAATCAATTTTTCTCAAACTGGCCTGTACAGGCATTCTCTGGAGTCTGTGAGAATTTTACTTCCTTAAAAAATAAATTACTCAAAATAGAGCTACCCTATGATCCAGCAATCCCGCTCCTGGGAATATATCCAGAGAAAACCATAATTCGAGAAGATACATGTACCCCAATCTTCACTGCAGCACTATTTACAATAGCCAGGACATGGAAGCAACCTAAATGTCCATCGACGGAGGAATGGATAAAGAAGATGTGGTACAAATATACAATGGAATAGTACTCAGCTATAAAAAAGCACAAAATAATGTCATTTGCAATGACATGGATGGACTTAGAGATTGTCATACTGAAGTGAAGTAAGGCAGCCAGAGAAAGACAAATATCATATGATATTGGTTATATGTGGAATCTAAAAAAAATGGTACAAATGAACCTATTTACAAAACAGAAATAGAATCACAGATGTAGAAAACGAACTTATGGTTACCAAGGGGGAAAGGGGGAGGGGAGGGATAAATTGGGAGATTGGGATTGACATAATACATTACTATATATAAAACAGGTAACTAATAAGAACCTACTGTATAGCACAGGGAAATCTACTCAATACTCTGTAATGACCTATATGGAGATAGAATCTAAAAAAGAGTGGATATATGTATATGTATAACTGACTCACTTTGCTGTACAGCAGAAACTAACACAACATTGTAAATCAACTATACTCCAATAAAAATTAATTAAAAAATATACTACTCCAATATGAGATATATTCTACTAGATCCAGCATCCTTCTTATCCTCCCAGAAAATATACACAGGAGATAAGCTCTGGTGAGTGGGGTGAGGACGTGGGTAGGATGCTTCCAGCAACCCAGGCTACTACTACTTTTTCAGGAGGAGTAATAGCAGTAGTAGCAGCAGCAATAGTAAAAATAATAAAGTATCTAATATTTATTCCTTACCTACTTTGCGCCAGGAATTTTCCTATGTACCTATCTGCTCCTCACAATGACCATTTGAGATAGATGTTAATATCTCCACTGACAAATGGATAAATCAGAGTTCACAGCATGTCAGCCGTATGCCAGGTGCACACACACAGGACCAACTCAGGGTCTCCAGCTCCCCAGACTCCAAAGTGCTCATCCCACAGCCTGGGACACCAACTGAAACCAATAACAGAATTTGCCACAATCACTAGTGGCTGATAAGAACAAACACCTCCAATACTTTTGTAGGACCTTCTTGTCTGCTTTTCCCCACGAGAAAGAAAAATGGCAGAAGAGGAAATGCATCTGCTGCTCTCAGATTCAGGAAACAATTCTCCTCAGTATTGGTCTTAGTGTTGTGGAGAGGATGTCAAACTCAAACCCCATGAAATCTAAGCTAACGCCTCCCCCTCCACTTCCCTTCTGCATTTGCTCTCAAGTCATTCCTGGAACTCACGTGGCATTCATTTAACCCATAGTAAGCCCCCATTTTGTATCAGGCCCTGTTTATGTTGTGGAGGAAAGGAGCAGAGCATATAAAGATGAGGGAAGACCTTCCCTCTGAGAACTTACAACTGAAGGGAAGCTACCATATGTACACAAGCCACTTGACTTCAGTGCAAAAGATGCACAACTTCAAACGCTTTTGGAATTCAGAAAAAGAAGAGCTTCTGTCGCAGTAAGGATGCTATCCAGGTGTTTCTCCATTTCTCCGGGGTTTGCTTGGCAGGAGCTTCACAGTGACAGGTGCACAGACCCACTCCTGCAAATATTTGCTCTCCAACGAATCCAAATTTGTAGTGTTAAAATTCTATTTACTAAGGAATATTAAGTGAGAAAAAAGAAGAGCTAAAGGCTGCTTTTCCATAACATATGAAAATGAAAATATAACCTGTAGCAGTAAAGACATGAATGTTACTTGAGAACATGTTGAGGACACGCAAAGGCCATTCATCTGAACGGTAACATCTACTACAATGTTGTGAGGTTTCTGGGTTACGAGTCTTTCACGGTGCACGATTTCCTAAAAGGAGAGTCTTCTGTCTGTATTCTTCAGCATGAATTCAGTGGCAGCAGTCGGTTTATGGACGATCCACAAACCTGTAAAGTCAAGTCTGCCCTCAAACTGGAGCTGTGTGTTACACCGACTGTAGCTCTTCATAAGATAAATATTATGTGATAATGATGACATATCTCAGACAGTTCAGTTGCAAATTATTGCCCATTCAATCCATCACCAAGCATTTACAGATGCTCAGCTTTCATTTGGTGGAATACCAATAATAATAAAAATGTACAAGTCCACACCGATCAGCAGATACTGTTAATCTTACTTTGCAATAGAGTGTATTTCAGAAGAGTTGACTGTGAAGGAAATTCATAAAGTGAATCCTGAATTCTCATTTATGTCGGTTACCAACTGAAAATAATTTTCTATAGGAGATTAAAAGACAACAACCAATACAAACATGATGACTAGTTCCATAAAATACCTTTTTATAGAAACAATCTTTTTCTGTTTATAACAGGGGTTGACATACTTTTTCTTCAAGGGCCAGATAGTAAATATTTCAGGCTTGTGGACCTATGTTTTAGCTACCCAGCTCTGACATTGTATCCCCAAAAGAGCCATAAACAATCTGAAACAAATCGATCTGGCTGTGTTGCAATAAAACTTTACTTATAAAACGACTGAGGACAATAGTTTGCTAACCCCTGGTTCAAATAATTGTTGACCTTAAAAAAAAGTAGCTGATTTTGTATCATATATTGTGAATTACATGCAAATCAATTTCCTATAAACTATATATATTTAAAAGCCCTTTGAAAGTTGTATAACCTATTTTCTAAATCATAAGTTCTTTATTTAGTAATTCGTCATCTCTTATTTTTGGTTTAAATATATATTGCATATATTTGCCATAAGGTACTCTATTATTTGAACTTCTACTCAATGGTACCTATGTTTGAATTCCATAAATCTTTTTATAAATATGGTGTGTAGTCTGCTTTCTCAGTGCATAGATTAATCTGTATTAAAATCAGGGCCCACCTGTATGATGAATTCAAGGTTTTTTCCTTAGTGCAAAAGTGCACATTATCTGAAAAACTGTGCATCACACGTTGGAGCTGGTATGAACAAAGGCCTTTCTGGAATGACAGAGCCTAGGCCTTTCTGGAATGACAGAGCCTAGGCCTTTCTGGAATGACAGAGCCCAGCCTCTGTCTCTCCCTAGAGAGGCTTCTGTGCACAGAAGCCAGAGTTCTCTTGAGAGCAGTGATTACAGAGTTGGTTTGGAAGCTGTAGAACTAAGCAAGTCGTCAGGGCTGCAGTCTGGAACTCAAAGGTCACAGTCAACTTTGGGATGCTTTAACTTTCCAGTCACTAAAAAGAGTTCACCACCCACTGGGGTCACCTAGGGTGAAAGAATGTTTGTCTTGGATTTCACCCCTGAAAAATGTGTGTTATGCTTTGGAAGAGAAACCATACTAGGAATGGGTATGTAGAGTACACACAGGCCCACTGGAATTTTTAGAGAGATGCTTAATCATCCTCAGACTTCAAAAAAAATTGTTACTTCTACCGTCAAGGCTTTCCGAGGCATATGCCCACAGATTTCTAAATCTTTTCCTACTGTTTGGGTTCCAGAATAAACAGACAACCTTGATATATGTTGACAATCAGAAAGGACCTGCAGGGGCTCGAAGAGGCTGACCTTGAGCTGTGGTTTCACTCCCCCTCTAGACGTTCACTAACGCTGGTCTGAGCGCGTGCACAGAGAACAGGTCTCTCGTAAACTCAGTGGGAAATATCTACTCACCACTGATTATGGCTCAGCAAATTGCTGGCAGTTGAGGAGGATAAAAAAGTCAAGACCTAATATTTATCTTACAAAGAATCCTTACCTCCCAACAATTATATGTGAAAGCAGGGAGTGTATAATGAAGCACTACCACTGGGAAACTAATAGCAGGCATTATCTGAGTATTTCAGCCTGGAAAAAGTCACTATCAAGTCCCTATTTTGAGATAACTAAACACTGTTATTTGAATTCTCAATAACATGCATTATCTACACTTTATTTTGCTCATCTAGGAGCAGATACAAAGCATCGCATGGACGGTACCTTCTCTACTCTCTTGTTGGTCTGTCAAAGAGACTTGGGGAAGCTGTTTTGTCTCTACCTCTGTTTCTTCTTCTATAAAGTGCATAAGTCTACCGGCCTCCCTCCAACCTCAGAGAAGCAAGGAAGGGGGATAAAGAGCCTTTGCAGGATGCTTGGCATTATCAGGATATCAGTGCTGTCTGTGAGTCAGGATGGGCTACCACTAGTTTGGGTGCAAGAGGGAGCCAACATAAACACCGTTTCCTTAAAAGGGATCATAATAATCTGTGTTTACTTACTGAATCATTTGCTGAGTTGTTTATAAACAGCAGACTGTAAAGAATTCAATGTCAGCTTCGATGTCAGAGTCCAATGCTGCTCTCTAATGCATGTCCAAAGCTCAAGTTCTTTGTAACCAAGAAAGGCTGCACATTCTCTCTGAGATACCGTTCCTGCACGGACACACTTCCCTTATGTTGTGTTTCTTTTACGTGTACTGTCAGCTTGTGCTTATTGTAGCTGTATTGTCAGTTAATAAGCCCTTAAGGTTGAAACTATCTGATGAAAAAGAATGATTAAAGCTGAGAGGGTCATTCGGCTCTTACAGGGGCAGGGATGGGTCACAGGCAGGAGAGGGGCTGCTATTGCCTTGGCAGCTGAAGTGCCCACAGGATAGCACAGTGATGACACAGAAACACACCCCAAGACTAGACCATGACACTGGTCCCATGACCTGAAGCTAAGGTTCTGTGGAAGGCTTTTGGGAAAGACTGTAAGTCTATTAGTAATGGACGAGAGAAATGTCTCCTCCTGCCTATTTTAATTTCTCTCCTTTCATAAATGACTGCCAGAGGACGTAAAGGTACCCTATGGTAGCCAAAGAATACTTAAGATACCAGGCAGAAAACTTGGCTTCTATTTTTTGAATTTTTTTCGTGTGCATGCAAAATCCACTGACTGTTTGTTAAACACTCGGCATTTGCCAGGCCCTTACAGGTACTGTAAGATACAAGGATGTAAAAGACGTAGCCCTTATCCTTAGGAATAGTACAGTCTATTAGAGGGAACAGAAAGTGCATGAGTCCCCATTAGGTTGAAACAAATGACATAATGATATGATGGTCCAAAATAGAGTTGACTATGGGAAATTTCATACAGTTCAATTCTAATTCTTGTTGGAATATAAATAAGAGCCCCAAGAGAATACAATAAACACCGTGGGACCAGGTACTATCCTAACTACTTTAAATGTAACAACACTTGTAATTCTCACCACAATTTTATGAGGTAGGTACTATTAGCATCTTTATTTTAGAAGTAAAACAAAACAAAACAGAACTAGGTACAGAGAGGTCATGAAACTTAGGTAAGATCAGGCAGGAAGTAAGTAATAGAACTGGGACTTGAACCAAAGCTGTCTTGCTGCAGAGGCTGAGTTCTTCAAGTACTGTGCTATATACTACCTCTCCTAGAGAGGGAGAAAGAAAGGGCTTCAGAGATTCTAAGATGGAAGTGTGCATTCTCTTGGGGGAACTGGGAAAACCTTTGCGGATAAGGCGATATTTGAAGTATGCCTTAAAGATAAAATCCTTGAAGGAGTGTTCCCACCTGGGAGGTAAGAAGAGGGAATTTCTGACAAAGGGGTCATTATGAATGGCTATGATGAAGCAAGAATTCAGGGGATACAAACATGGGTGTACATAGTACATAAGCGAGATGAGGCTATGTTGTGGGCCTTCTTAAACGCCAGAGAGATGAGTTTATTCATAATTTAGGAAACAGTGGGGAGCTACTGAAGACGATGGGGCAGAAGAATCACTGGATCAAAGGTAGACAAGAATGAATGTGGAAGCAGAGGGTAGGATGGCTGGGGACAGGGAAATAATAGGAGGTAGGGAAGAAAAATTAGGAGGCTAGGACAGGAGTCCAGCTAAGAATGTACAGTAAGGACCCCAACAAGCAAAATAACAGTTACTATATTAAATTTTTGTCTCCTATAAGTGTCTTTATTGAAAAGTAACTCACCATTGTAAAGGAAGTTGTTGAACTTATAAAAATTGAAGCAATTCACTTCTGTGCCCATCTAATATGATAATCTTTTGGGATTCTTTCAAAACTGCATTCTGACCTCAGTCATGGATGTTTATGTTCAGGACGCCTGTTTTCATAAAATCTTGGACAAATTTATGCTCCAGATGCCAGTCAATGAAACTTCAGCAGTTTTCTCCAGTTGGATATTCATTTTATTTTGAGGTGGAAATGCCACTGATCACACAATTTACACTTTCATAGTAATACGTGACAAATTCAGTGAAAAGGTGTGGCTTTAAAAAAAAGGACAGGAAAAATCCCCCTCAGAACGATGTGCAATCTTTTAATAATTTCTCTATGTGTTTAATAAGTCTTAAGTATTTGGCCCATACGATCATCAAATCCTCTGCCAAAAACCAACTGTGAGAGAGAAATGAAATTACTGGAAAAACACAAAGCACATGGGACCACAGCAGCCTAACTCGGGAGTCTGCCTTCTTCAGGAGCACTAACAACGTTTTGCTTTTCTCTAGAAGATTCTAACCATCCTCATCACTCTCTCCCACAACTAAAAGCAGCTTTCTTTGTAGTAAGTTTGCACCGTTCCTTCTTTAAAGTATACAAGATGCCTACCACTTTAAACCATAAACTCCGTCAATATCCTTCTCATCCTATATGTGGGTCTTTGCTCAGATTTATGCCTCTGCATAGGTGAAGTATGCTGCTACCCACGTGCATGGGCTAAAAAGTCCTCATGGGACTTTTAAAAATAGCTCTTTGTTTCCAGAAAATATTTCTCAAGCCTGTACTCTGCAGAAGGTATGTTAGTATGTGCCCATTACCACACAAACACCTATTCACATGGATTAGGTCCACGCAGAAAGCAAAGCCCCGAGGGCTTAGAAGCTGGGACAGATACTTTTTAGTGAGCAAGAGAAGGAAGAGATGAACGCAATGGGCAATTCTTTAAGTGGCGCATGGCGTGGGTTAATTTTAGCTGGTCCGGTTTGACCGCGTGCTTTTTTTCCAGAGTTACTGATACTTGGCAATGCTATGTATAGACTGTGTTAACTAAAGATAAGTGATGTGCTGTAGTCATGGGTCCCTGAGTTGTTTCAGGGCAGAATATGTCAGCTTGTCAATGCTGCTTAGCAATGTAATTAAATTTATGATTTGCACCTAAATTCAGTGGAACTGGGGGCTGATGGTAAGGCTGTCCACATAGCTAGGGTGCGCCTACACGATGAGCTCACTCTAGGAAACTCCATCACGAGCAGACTTTGGGCTTCCTCGTACCAAGGTGCTTGGCAGGCACACAGGTAGTGGTTCCAGACCTGGTGGGTGTGACTGTGCAGTGAGAGGACGAAGGGGCCTACACCTGGGCTCTCCAGACCCCGGTCAGTGCACTCCCCTCATCTGCTGTTGCCCTAGTGTATCCTTTGCCTGTAAGGAAGCTATCCTCTGAGTATAAACCATCTGATTCCTATGAGTCCTTTTAGCAACACTGAAGGTGATTAATGGGCAATTAACACAGGTGGCGAGATCTGTTCCTCCATGAATGCCCCCCCTCCACCCCCCGCCCCTGAGATCCAAGAGGCTCCACGATAACAAGGGGGGCTGGTGGGAATTGTCAAGAGTGCTGAAGGGTGGGTAGCCAGGGAGCTATTAAGGATACTTCCATTTAGTTAATTTATTTGCAATATCATTTATTACTTACAATGTTCAAGGTACCATTTGAGGTACTGTGAGTTATACAACTCTGAATAAGACACAGCTGTTCATAATCCAGATGGGGAGATAAGAGAAATACGCAAATAACTACACTCCAAAGCAGCGTGTAATATATCCCCTCAGAGTGATACGAAATCGTGTGACCTCTCAAAGACACACACAGAGGAGGGAGGAACTGCTTCAGGCCAAGGGTCAGAGTGTTCTGGCTGAACCTTAAAGTATGGGCAGGATTTATATTTCCAGAATGCTGGGTGAGGCGGAAGGATGATAGTTCTGGAAGATGGGACGGCACGAGCAAAGTCCCAGAGGAGGGAAAGCATAGTGGTCCTGGGGAGTAGTGGGTAGTCTAGACTTACAAGCTGGGGTCAGGTGACAGATGGTGGATTTGAGTGTCTTGGGATAGGATTGCAGTTTAAAATTTAGGCAGTGGGGAAGGTGCTAAAGATAGTTAGGGTTATTTAGAACAGAGGGATATGTTGGATTCTGAAAATCGTTATTGGCAGAGGAAGATGGATACAAGGAAGGAGAGACGGGGTAGGGTGTGGAAGGAGAGAGGAGCGAGACAGCTACTGAAGGGTTATTGTGATAGCCCAAGCGTAAAGTGAAGGTGGCCTGCAGAAGGGTGGTGGCCTTTATTTACGTTTGGACAGTTCTGTCTAGGATTCACTCTGGGAGGGTTTATTTATTTTTCTTCCACAAGGTTTTGCTTTGAATCTGAGAATTCAGAAAAGTGCACATAGGAAATATATACATTACAATTGTGAACTGACAGTTCTTGAACACTAGCTTTTTGTGTAAAACTATCTCCTTAGGGGGAATATGACCTCCCTGAGGTCAGGACAATATCTTACACATTTCTTTCTTCCTCAAGGTGTAGAGCTAGCTAGTGCTGGGTGCATGGTGCGGAGTTAAACATTTGTGATACAGTGACTGTGTCCACAGTGACACAGTGAGGATACGGGAGCCCTAGGGTCTGTTGCATCTCAGTGAGATGCTTGGATGATAAAGGTGGCCATGTGTCCTAGTGAGTGCACTGTGGAAGGTGCCTAGTGATACAGACATATCCGTTGACGTGGGGTACTTTATCCAATCAGTCCTGAGACAGAGGGCATGTAACTTCAGATAAGGAGAAGCTGGAAGGATAGGATTCTTCCTTGCGTGGGGAGCTCAGTGTCTGTGTGACGTGCCACAGATGAAGGGTAACAGCTATTATTCTTGTTTATCACAAGGACAGAAGATCAACATATGCCAAGTGACTGGCAGCAATTTCAACACATCTGCCATACTCAGAGGTTGTATTCCAACAAGGCCCACAGCTTACGGTCCTCAGACCCCATGACTTGACAAAGACAATGGCTTGGGGAAATCTTATCACCACTTTGGGGGCAAGAGAAGGGCAGTGTACTGTGGTTGTGTGTTGGGGAGGGTTCCAGTGTGGGATGGAGCACGCACCATTAGTAAACCATTCTTAACTGATTCCTTCTTATTTCCTTACAGAAAGCAGCAATAAGTCACATCATCTGCTGAGTGAAGGCTTTGGAATATACTGGCTGGGATAACCCAAACATAAGCAACAGCTAATCTTTCTACAACCCCTCACATTAATTAGGGAGCAGATTAACATGTCAGATGATTCTAAAACAGGAGGGTTGTAGAGTTCGCGGTCTGGCACAACTGATGAATTGATGACGTTTGTTAAAAACAGCACCAACCCTCCTTTTCAGTCACCTCCAAGAAAAATGATGTTTACATCGCCTATTAGAAAAGGACTCTGCAATTTAGTCACAAAACCCCAATTATAGTTTCATGATGCCGTTATGATCCCTGAAACAGCAATGGCTTAAACACAGTCAGGTACACTAACCTCCCTTCCTTTATTTTGTAATGTGGACTCGAGCACATACTTCAACTGAGGAAAAGAAAATCCATCCTTAGAATTTAATTGAAGGTGCCTACTATGTGATCACGTTTTTTTTTTTTAGGTCACGCGAGGGATTTAGAAGAAGCAGAAAACATAGGCTTTGCCTTAATTAATTGAGACATAATTAATTTGTGCAGCGCACACAACTCATTGAGTCCTGCACATGGTATGAACACATGCATGAAGATGTTGTGAGGTAATGCTATCACGGAGCAGTGGACAGAATTTCAGAGCCCAAGGCGATTTGGTTGAAGGGACAAATTTGACTGTCTGGTAATGTGATCACTAGGTAAAGAAATATCTCAAAATAATAATGACAATACAATACAGGACTTATAAAACAAAAATGCAGATTCCTAAACTCAGTAAACTAATTGTTGGCCCACAATAAGTTATTTTATGTCTTTTTTTCTTTGCATTAATTTGGGCTTACTTAACCTCTAAGGATAAGCTTATTAGAAAAATAAAGAAGCATTCGTTTTTTCCAAAGAGGAAATGCAGGTGGCTAACAGGCCCATGAAACATGGCTCAACACTGATAATCTTCAGGCAAATACAAATCAAAACCACAATGAGATCTCGCCTCACACCTGGCAGAATAGCTAACATCGAAAAGAACACAAATAACAAATGTTGGCGAGGATGTTGAGCAAAGGGGATCCTCATGCACTTTTGGTGAGAAGGTAAATTGGTGCAACCACTGTGGAAAACAGTATGGAGATTTCTCAAAAAACTAGAAATAGGACTACCATATGACCCAGCAATTCCACTCCTGGGTACAAACAAAAACACTAATTTGAAAATATATACTCACCCCAATGTTCACAGCAGCATTATTTACAATTGCCAAGGTATGGAAGCAACCTACGTGTCCATCAACAGATGAATGGATAGAGAAAATGTGTTATATGTACAATGGGATACTACTCAGCCATAAAAAGAATGAAATTTTGCCATTTGCAGCAACATGGATGGACTTGGAGGATATTATGCTAAGTGAAATAAGTCAGACAGAGAAAGACAAATACTGTATGATATCACTTATATGTGGAATCTAAAACAATCAACAAACTAATGAATAAAACAGAAAAGAAGCAGACTCACAGATAATAGAGAATAAACCAGTGGTTACCAGTGGGGAGAGGGAAGGAGGGAGGGGCAAGACAGGGGTAGAGGAAAGAAAGGGTTATTATGGGATTATATGAAATCATTTGCATGAAACTTGAAAATTGTAAAGAACTTTGGAATTTAAAGGATCTTTCGTTCAATTAAAAAAAAGGGAAAAAAAAGAAGCAGCCTTGCAGAAAATTTGAAAAAGAAATTCTGAAAAAAAAATTTGTTAGTTTGCCTGTGTAATTTCAGTCAGTCATTCATCCAGTTACCATATCCCAAATAAAATAGGGAAAGGACAGTAGCTTGAATTACAGTAAAACCTGGACACTATCGTTGAAGGCAGAAAAGGGAGTGAAATTCTTACTTGTCTCTAGGCCTGGATGAACTCTCTGCAGACTCTGAGACGCTCTGACAAGGATAGCTGGTGTGGCTGGAACAGAACGAGACGAAAACCATGAGTTACCCCTATAAAAAGTGGTCTGATGTGACTTTCTTACAATCTCATTTTCAAATGTCAAAATGTGACCAGGCCCAACCTCACAACAATTCTCTCCTTTTTCTTTCTTTCTTTTTCAAACTAAAATTGCACCTACCCTCTAAAAAGAACTCCTAAATATTCAGAGCAAATGGAAACCTTCTGGTCTTAGCTGCCTCTGGTCTCATGCCTGGACACAGTCAGGAGGATGAAAAATTGCCTTCCTACAACATTTGAGTCCAAACTTAAGTCTTGCTTGTGGAAACAAGGAGGAACATAAATTCTTTTTTTAAAAAAGTATTAAAAACAGTTCAGTCAAAAGCATTTATTCTTAGAAATAAACATGTGAGCAACCCTGGGAATAGGGAAGGAATGAGGGGAAGTGAGAAGTTGGACAAGAGGGGGACAGTTTAGGATGCGAGATGGCAATGAGTCATCTATTATAAAAGCACTTTTAATTTTATTGATACTAGTATTAGGTTGCATTAAAAACAGGAAAAATGGGCTTCCCTGGTGGCGCAGTGGTTGAGAGTCCGCCTGCCGATGCAGGGGACACGGCTTCGTGCCCCGTTCTGGGAGGATCCCACATGCCGCGGAGCGGCCGGGCCCGTGAGCCATGGCCGCTGAGCCTGCGCGTCCGGAGCCTGTGCTCCGCAACAGGAGAGGCCACAACAGTGAGAGGCCCGCGTACCGCAAAAAAATAAACAAGAACAAAAACAAAAACAGGAAAAATGGAAAATGATCAATGTAGTTATCATTGAACTGTTGAAATGCGTTGAACTGCAAACACCTCAGCTACAAAAGTATTGTAACTGTTATCTGGGCTTGGTGGAGAAGGGGGTGTCTCCAAGATGCCTCCCATCCCATCAGGCTATCCGTGGGTTATCAGAGAGGCAGTTTGGTCCAGGCCCACGACAAACAGAGAGCATCACCTCAAAGCAGCGAAGCTGCTGCTGCTTTTGGTCCTCAATAGAAACCCACAGTAACAGCGCTAAGAAATCTTTCTTTGATATGAAAAAAGGAGGAGGAAGAAAATGAAGATCCATGGGCAGTGGAGCTGGCCCACACCCATCTCCCTGAATTTCAGGGAGGGTGAATCCTGTCCATCTGTCCTGATCCACTTCTCAATGTCCTTTTTTACTAACTCCTCCCACCTGGCTAACCACTAGGAAGCAGCTGTCGGGTCTGAAGTTCAGAATATAGAACCTAACAGAGGAAGTTAAGATCCTTTCACTAAATACTGCAGAATTCTAACGCGTGAAAGTTTTTGCAGCCTGGGCCTATCAGTGAGAGCGTTCTTCCAAGCGAAGTTAGGTTTGGGGGCCTTGGTGAATTGATATTTTAAATTCTGTGTGACTATTAGCTCTGGAAGGGTTTCTTTTCAGTCTCTCTCTAAATTTTAATATTAACTTCATCTGTAGAAGCTCATTTACTCCCAAATACAATAAAGAATTACGACAGAAAGCAAATGGAATACACGTTTCCCTAGAGGAGATAATGTACTACAGATTGATTTTAACGTGGCCAGAAAGGAAAACTGCATTTTATGAAAATCCCCTCAAGTCTACTCACTGTCTTGATAGCCTTAGTCTTTATTATTACCATTGTCTAGACCCCAACCCCTGCCTTTCATTCCTTGCTACAAATCAGAGAACACTTTATTACCCCTTGCACTAAACTGGGCACCAGAATGTTATTTTTGGTCAAGGTTTGGCAAGTTTGTATAACTTCCAACTGTGAATGACCTATTTCACTGAAAACTATATATGACTTGAGAAAGTCCCGCTAGCTCAAAAAAAGAGGAAAATTAAGTTAATCATGGGATGACACGCAATCATGTGTGTTATTTTTGTCAAAATTATCCAGCAAGTTTGTCTCAATTTTCAGCTTGAAAGTGAGTAAACAGACACCAGTTTCCAGGCTCAGATCAGCAGGAAAGTTGACGAATTTCTCCAGAATGACGACTGATATGGAATGTGGGCATCAGTTAGGAGGCCCCAAGGAGCCCACAGAGCCAAACCTCAGGCCCGGAAATGCTTGGGGAGCACTGGCCACCGTTGACTCTTCCCAAACCAGGATTTTGCTTTCTTTGCAGACAGACGTCTGGTGCTTTCCTCCTTATGGTGTATTTGGTAACACTTGCATGAAGCAGAAAGTCTTACTCAGCTAACACCCTCCACAGTATGTGATGAATCGAGGCATAAAAGGAACAAATGGCATTCTTGGGGAAGACCCACAGGTTTATGCCAGTGCCCAGAGGGCGCTGATTACAAATCGAGCACAATGAGGAAAACTGTGCCACCTTAGCAGATGGAGACGTCACCTTCAGTTGTCAATTTTAGTGTCCCAGCTGTCCTCACTGTCTAAAGTGCCGAGCGATGGAGGAAAACAAATGAAGGGTGACAATAAGCAGAGCATCACAGCTCCAGTATATCCTAGAGGAGCTTTTAAATGCTGGGCATTATAAAATGAATTAGCTGCAGCTCCTGGCCTTGGTGAGCCCACGATTTCCGGGCAGGGATCTATAAATGAAGGAGTGGTCAGCATCGGAGGGGCAATGTGGTAGCCCTTCACGAGTCTGGACAAGCTCCCTGGGGAAGGTGACCCTTTGGACAGGCGCTGAATTTGGGATAAATAAGAAATGAAAAGGAAAGGAAAGGGCAGTTGGAGCCAAGGCAAGCACTGCATAAAGACAGAGATAAGACACAACCTAGGCATGTAAAGAGCCATGATCTGAAGGGAGCGGGCGGAGCAGAGCTGACCTAGGATGTGTGGAGAGGTCAAGGGCATATTGGGAATGGTCTTTCCAAAGAACTTAATTGTGGGACTTCCCTGGTGGTCCAGAGGTTAAGAATCCACGCTTCCACTGCAGGGGGCACGGGTTTGATCCCTGGTTCTGAAACTAAGATCCCACATGCTGCAGCCAAACATAAATAAATAAAGCAATAAAGAACGGAATTGTGATCCTGCAAACATTGGAGAACTAGTACTTTGCAGTGCCTTGAGGCGGAGCTTCTCACGGCGGACCTGCCTAAGAATGAACTGCAATCTATCCTCTCCTACTTATGTCCAGCCTTGTGCTCAGCTACCCAACTATGGTACACAATTGGACCTCAGTTTCTGTCTGTAAAATGGGGACAGCTGCAGTATCTACACATGTGAGGTTTAAGTCAGTTAATACATGCAATATATTAAATATGCAATATAATAAGTGCTTGGTAAATGTTAGATATTCTTCTTGTTATTATTATTGTCACTTATTATTGCTACCACTACCCTGAAAGTAAGAGCCCATCTTTTCCAACAAAGAATTTGACAATGTTTTTACACTAGACTTTGTGAGCTTAGGGCTTTGCACATATGAGGACAGGATGCTGCCCTAAGCCCAGCATCTACTCCGGTCCTCCTGCACAGGCTGGATGCAGGCAGTGGGACTTTGGGGAAGTAGGGTCAGTGGCATCGGGGATGGTAATCTGCCTGGGACTAAATGCCATCAATTCCAGTTCTTGTAAATTGGTGAATTCCCTATTATATCAGTAAGAAAGCTAGTATGGGAGAATCAATGTTCTGGTGAGTACTGTAACTTACCAGTTGTGCAGCAATGGCATTAGAACCAGCCACGAATAGACAGTGCAAACACAAGTAGGTAAACCAAGATACTGCATATGGCAACAATTTTACATGACAGGAGATAACGTAAAGGGCCTCACAGGGCATCTGCCATAAAATAGGCATTGGTTAATGTCAGCTATTGTTATCATTATTAGCTTATGGTTACTCTAATGATAATGATGATGTAACTATCATGAAATCTCTATTTCAAGACTTCCTCTGATTGCTGTAATCATTTTACAGTATATACATGTATCAAATCATTGTGTTGTACACAAACTTGCACAGTATTTTATGTTAATTTTATCTCAATAAAGCTGGAAAAAAAAGACTTCCACTGAGAGGTTTTGCTTTCTCCCTCAAGCAGGTAAGCTGTCCTCCACCCAACAGCCCTAGAAACCATTCTTACACCCTTTGCTGTAACTGCTTATTCTCCTGTGCCCTATGACACACAGCAAGTTTCTTGAGATGGGCATTCCTTTTATCTTTGTAACGTCTGTTAGGAGCACAGGGCATGGCACCTAGCAGAAAAATAAGGCTTGCTAAAGAAATGAGGTAGATGAATGACAAATGCTTTAAACTTCGGCTTTCCAACTAAAAGGGGATCAAAGAAAAATTGTTTATTCTCAGCAAATTGTCTTTCCTTGTAAATGTCAAGTTTGCTTGACTACTTTTCCTGCCTTTTTGAAGCGTACTTATCCTTGTGCATCTTCCAAAAATTTTCCCAGCTCGGATTTCAACCTCAAAGCTCTTTCCAGACCCACTTTTTTCTTTCTGTCCTTTTTTCTCTATCAAACTATGATCACCATCACGGAAGAGTATTCAATTTAAAGTCCACATCTCCTCCAGATACGCAGCCTCCTTGCAATAAGGCTGAAGTTCAAGCTCACTGTCTGGTCATACTGATGCCATGCCCCAGACCGTCCTGCTGCCTCTGAAGGGGCTGGCTGATGGCAAAGTCAAAAAATGTGTGTGAGGTGTTTACGTCTCACATTTATTGTGCCCTTAAAATGTACCAGGCACACACTTCAGGACATTTTATGATTTTTTCCATTTTATCCTCACAACAACCCTCTGAAGTGGATATTATTAGTTACATTGTATGAATGAGGGATCTGAGGCTCAAAGAAATAACTTGCCTAAGGCCACCCAGCAATTATATGGCAGAGGCCAAAGTGGAACTGGAGTCAGATTCTGACTCCACCCCACTCTATAGTTTCCCAAACTTGTCTGACCACTAAGATCTACTGTGGTGGGACTTCCCAGGTGGTGCAGTGGATACGACTCCACGCCCCCAATGCAGAGGGCCTGGGTTCAATCCCTGGCCAGGGAACTAGATCCCACATGCGTGCTGCAACTAAGAGTTCGCATGCCACAACAAAGGAGCCCATGAGACGCAACTAAGGAGCCCACCTGCCGCAACTAAGACCCAGTGTGACCAAATAAATGAATATTTAAAAAAAAAAAGATCTACTGTGGCATTCATTCATTCATTCATTTACTGAAGTACAGTTGATTTAACTGTGGCATTTGTTAAACATACAGATTCCGAGGCCCTGTGCCAGCTCTACAGAATCTGAATCTCTAGGGCCCTGGTCAATCCACATGTTGGCAAGGTCCTGAGCATCTGTATGCTTACCCTGCACGCTCCATCCCCCAGCCAGGTGATCCTCATGATATGACACATTTGGAAACCTGTTCACTGCCCACTACTTTCTTGCTCTGATCAGTCACTGTGTCCTCTGTGGGGCTCCCCTTCTAGGGGTCCCCCACTAAGTGTCCACAGCTGGTGTTTATGACTTGCGCAGCCCGATTTATTTGAATGCTGCAAACATTCTGGAAAGTTATACTGATGGGGCCAGGTTGTTGAGGCTCTGGGCGGAAATACCCTTCAGGGGTCAGTTCACGAGGAACCAGGTAGGACTTGCAACACCCTGGCAGCCAGGCCTCTTCCTTTTGCTCTGTCATCGAGTGATATCTACACAGCAGGTCCTGGGGCTGCAGAGGTCATGTTGGTCATGGCTACTCCTTGGCACACCAAGTCCTGGGCCCGAGTGCAGGGACAATTCTAAACCGGAATTCCATTTCTTTTGCGGCTCACTGGCTAAATTGAATTTCCATCCATAGTTTCTCCTGAAATAAAATGTATTATCTCCTACACATTATGGCTCTTGGCAGCTCTAAAGAAGCCTGTGTAATCTGAACAGGAAATCTCTGAATCTTTCAGACAGCATTACCTCCCCAGATCTCCACTAGGGAATGTGTTTCTTCTATACTTGAATAGTAAATCATAGAGCACATTACATAAGATAATTTAAACAAACAAAAAACGGAGCTGTGAAATGATGCTGGTGGTTTCAAACACCTTTTAATGCTAAAAAAGCTGCTTCACAAACAATCTACAACAACTTTGGAGGAGAAACTGGTGTCATGAAATGAAGCACATGCTGAACTACATCTGCAGCAGCCGTATTTCGCTGTAAATGCTCTTAGAGAGCAGCTGGGCCTCGAGGTAAGAAGAATCAATGTGCAATGAGAAATCATAAAGACCTTCTTTTCCCGCAGGTCTACCTCTGGCTTAGTGGACAAATGTGGACGTTTCCTAACAACTTGAAGCTTCACATATTCCTTTTCTGTCTGGCAGTGCTCTCCTTGGTGAGTTAAAAAAAAAAAAATCCTCCTGACACAAGTTTATGCACATACCGAGGACATCTGCTTGCAATTAAAGACAGAAACTAGGGCCTGACTTTTCAAACGTAGCTCTTTGAGTGATAAGGCCAGTCAGGGGTGCAGTGACTTAAGCAGAACACATTGGGGGGTGCTTTAAAAAAAAAAAGGTATGAAAGGGAGCAGTTAATATGCATGCTGGGTCTCAGCTGGCTTGCATCTTCCTTCAGCAAAGCTTCCCAGCAATTCCTCTGGCTTTCCCTTCCAACTGCTACAAGAACAGTGAAACACCCTGCCCAGCTAGCAGCCCTTAAAGCTGCTTCTCATTATGGAGAACAGCAAGGGTGTCAACACCAGGCAACGGGCGGAAAGCCATCCCTCTGTGCCATGTGATAGCAGGAGCCCAGGGGAATCACAGCCCTGCTAAGAGAAGCAAACAGAATCCAGGTTGGCACTGGACCATTATCAGTCCTAGGTGGCTAGGCAGAGGCATAGGACTGGGACCGGAAGGATAGACAGAGTATTAAAAGGTCAGACTGAGGTGTAGGGAGAAGGGCAGAGGTGTCTCTTCCTCTATAATGTTGTCTTAGATGTTTTTAATACCTGTGAATCCACTCATTAAAGCAATAGAGTCAGACGTCTGAATAAAGCCCAAAGCTCAGATGGTGACTCACAGATGATGTGCCGGAGCTGACACCTCTTCCCAGCTCTGTGTTCAGTGACATCATGTCATTAACTTGAAATCAGCCATAGTGGGAACACTTACACCATAAAATTTGGTGAACGCTCCAAATCAAGGCTTTCTGCCATCTAAGTCTGTGAAAATTCCATTCATCTTTCAAGATGAGTGTGTCTTCTCCTCCATGATGCATTTTTAAATGTTCTCCCAGATGGGATCCATCTCTCCATCCTTTGTGCTTTCACACAATAGCTGGACCACGGCATTTCTTATTCCCTGCCTGGCATCTCAGTTATCTGACCTGCTCAGTGAATGATAAACTGGACGTTTGAAGGCAAGGACCCTGTCTCTTCCTTCTGACCCACCACATCATTACACAGCTCCTTCAATATAGTGAGTGCCCAGTACACATGTGTGAAATTACTGAGCATCTCACTGGGAAGTCTTTCGAGAAACGCTGTGAGGCACCATGACTTTACTTATATCACTTTGAATTTAGCAGACATTTTGTGGTCTCTGGAGTCTCAACGGGCACAAAAGGAGACTCTAAAGCACATCATTAGATGCCAAGTGTCCTCCTGGGACCGTGAATGCTCAAACTTGAGGCAAAGTCAGTGCATTTCAACTCATTTTCATGGTATTGAGCCGCTTAATAGTGCTCAGTGAGGGGAAGAACTAATGAACATAGGATCGTTCAACTTCCTCACCTGCCTTCCTGTCACCTGGACAGATGCATTTGCTTGGTTTTGGCTACAGCAGAGAGCCAGTGTTTTGATACCGAGGTGTGTAGTCCGTGTCCATTTACTAAGCTGAGGCTGGTAGTAGGGACTTTTAAAGTCCCGGGGATCAGTTGATGTGGCAAATTCATAGATCTCCTTGTTGAGACCAGGCAGCGTTTCAGAAGCACAGCACAGTAAAGGTGTCCTAGGCAGGCATATACTTTGTCAGAGGTTTAAAGTTGTGTTTTCCCCTCTCTGGGCTTTTATAAACAGGTTGGTCTGAGCTGCCACTCTGCCTCTTGTTCCCAAGTTCCACTTACCAATTTCCATGGAACATTTCTTGAACAAAATCCTACTCCCTTGGGAAGTAGGTATTTGAGAGGTATCGAGAGGTCAGAACTGCAGTGTGTGAGATGCCAGGTGCTGTCCTCGACGCCGGGGATACAACGGTGAGGAGTGTGGAGGGAGGTGTGCCTTTCCGGGTGTACAGTCTGCTGTGTGCAGAGGGAGACAGATAAGCCAATGGATGATGCCAGGTAGCAGGGGAGGGCACTGAGATGCGGGGAGAGGAGCTATCAGAGACTTGGAAGCAGCATGAAAGAGTGTAGGCCCTAAGGTGGGACTGGGGGCTAGAAAGGAGGTCGGTGTGGGAGGGGCAAGGGGAGAGAAGAAGGAACAGAGGGAGGGAGGGGCGAGAAGAAGCATTTGAGGTCACGGTGTGCCAGGGGCCAGATCTTGCGCTGTCTTGCAGGCCAGGGTAAGGACGTGTGGACTGCTCACTATGTCACCATGTCACGTTCCATGAAAGGGACCCCAGTGAGTTGGAGGTACTATTGCTGTCACACCTGTCTCATTATGTGTGTCCTTCCCACTTGAATCCTTCACTGTAATAGTTGGGAATTGGGAGGTGTTGGCATTGGGTCCCGGGGCTCTTTGGTGTATGGCTTTAATTCACTAATTACACTTATCCCATTGTACTTGGTCTGGGTTACAGACACAAGCCAGAGGGCCATTTGTTTGTACAAGACATATTTATCAAGCATCTATTGTGCATAAGGCACTATACTAGGCATTGGGATATGGTGGTGAACAGACTACCATAGGGCCCAAGGTTCATTTCTCTCTATTCCCCTAAACGGATCCTTAGCCCCTGACCAATGCATCTCTTTGCCATCTGGTACATTCCTGATTCTAGGTCTTTGCTCACCTTATATCATTCTCCTTGTTTTCTCCAGAATGGGGAGAAGATCAGAGGTAATTCCCATCTATGGAGTGGGGATAATCATTCAGAAAATGAAACTGATATCCATAAAGTACTTCACAGAATGTCTGGCACAATAAGAAAAAGAATTAAAGAATACCATTTGCAGCTACACGGATGCACCTAGAGGTTATCCTACTAAGTGAAGTAAGTCAGAAAGAGTAAGACGAACACCATATGATATCACTTGTATGTGGAATCTAAAATATGACACAAATGAACATGTCTACGAAACAGAAACAGACTCACAGACATAGAGAACAGACTTGTGGTTGCCAAGGGGATGGGGTGCGGTGGGGAGGGAAGGATTGGGAGTTTGGGATTGGCAGATGTAAACTAGTATATATAGCAGGGGTCCCCCAACCCGTGGGCCATGGACCGCTACCAGTCTGTGGCCTGTTAGGAACTGGGCCACGCAGCAGGAGGTGAGCGGCGGGCCAGAGAGTGAAGCTTCATCTGCCGCTGCCCATCGCTCACATTACCGCCTGAACCATTCCCCCCAACACCCCCGCCCTGGCCTGCGGGAAAAGTGTTTTCCACGAAACCGGTCCCTGGTACCAAAAAGGTTGAGAACCGCTGATATGTAGCACGGATAAACAACAAGGTCCTACTGCATAGCACAGGTAACTATATTAACTATTCTCTGGTAAACCATAATGGAAAAGAATATATATATGTATAACTGAGCCACTTTGCTGTACAGCAGAAATTAACCTAACACTGTAAATCAACTACACTTTAATAAAATTAAAAAAAATTTAAGTAAAAAAAAAAATCTCTGGCACATAGTGTTTATGAGTACAGTACAGTTCACTGAGAGCAGTTAACGGCATTTATATATGCCACTCGTCGGGCAGTTATGTCCTATGCTGATTCTTGCACTATTTAGTTTGTGTTTATATATTTGCTCCCTCAATTAGATTACAAGTCCCTTCAAAGTAGGAACCACATTTTATCCTTTCCAACCCTGCACATATTAGGCCCTCCATTAATATCTGTAGTATGATGGCTAGCTGGCCTTTTGATTGGTATCTATGAGATTACAGGTTTTATTGGTCAACAAAGATTCTTAGTGGAAGGTCATGTACACTTTATAGATATATTTGTCACAATTTCATATGGTAAAAGAAACATGAAAGTTTGACACAGCTTCTCTCAGATACTTGACTCAAAATTTTTAGATTCATTTTCTGAAGCCCAGTTTTGGAAAGAAATTATTGAAACTCTGTAGCCGACATGCAACCAGCTCCAAAAATTATTTTGCAGCAGAAACTAGAAGCTCTACCAAAAAGTGCATGGAGATGGATAAGGTGACAATCCACTGCAGACACGTACCTTGTACCTGAAGCTTACTTTTTTGAACTCTGTCCTTTTTGTTGTGCCTTCTGTAGTTCTGGCTCCAGTGAGAAGCAACCCTTATGGGCACTGAAGCTTAACCCTAAATCTAACTTCAGAATTTCCAAAACGGACAGTTAAAATTAGAGTCAAAAGAGTCCATCAAATCACACAACAACAATTTAAAGCAGAAAGTTATACTGGGGGTGAAAAAAAATTTATGACATTTTTCTGGAAGGAATATGTTTCAACTGAAAAGGAGATCCATTTCTTTGTATCTACAGGGCAGGCAAAGTCTTATAGTCTAAAATATAAGCTTTGATTCCTTGCTGGAATTATGTGTAGTGTGGTGACAATATGACAGAGAAAAAAAATCAAAAGCCTTATTGGTCAGCCGTATGTGGCCACTGCCCTGGCCATATATGGAAAGGGTTGGAAAGGATAAAATGTGGTTCCTACTTTGAAGGGACTTGTAATCTAATTGAGGGGGTAAATATATAAACATAAACTAAACAGTGCAAGAATCAGCATAGGACATAACTGTCCAACGAGTGGCATATACAAATGCCGTTAACTGCTCTCAGTGAACTGTACTGTACTCATAAACACTATGTGCCAGAGATTTTTTTTTTACTTAAAAATTTTTTTTTTAAATTTTATTAAAGTATAGTTGATTTACAATGTTGTGTTAATTTCTGCCTTGCACAGTATGCCTCTGTGTCAGCCTGAAGGGGTGCCCTGCCCATAGGCTTTCTGGCGGGACAAGGGACACTGTATGGCTTTAAGTGTTCCCTGATTGAAGGTGGGAAAAGCAGCAGTGAGCCAAGTTCTGAACAGAGTTTTTACTGTGCTGAGGCCAGGAGGTGAGGGGGAGGGAGAAGGACAGGACTCCCACACAGCTTCTGCCCTGCTCTACTTTCTGGTAGATATAAGTTAAAAAGGCTGAGAAAGACACCTTTGGGTAGATGGGACAAAGGAGGATCTGGGACTCTATACAGTTCAAGTTTAGGAAATCAGCAAACGCAAATATATATATAACGTGTATTATATGCATGTAATATTTATAATTTATATTAATTTATATTTAATTTACATTATATATATATATATATATTTAATGAACTTCTAAGTAGCAGCTAGTGAAACTGAAGGGCACCCAAAATAATATGTATGACTATACAGATCCTACCTCAGTCTTGTCTGCTATTAGCCCCCTCCTCTAAATTGGAAAAATCTGAATGGCCTAGTTTCTTTTCAGTGGAAGGAGCATGTAGGGAAAAGGGGTCTAGAGAAGCCAGAAACGGCTGGGCCACCGATGTCATTTCAAATGAAAACTACAACAGGACATTTCTCTTTCTAAAGAATAACATCAAAAAACAATTTAAAAAACGTATCTGGAAAGTACACTCATTTCTGAGTCATTAGGAGCTGTGCTGCCAAGAAGCATCTTTCCTGTTCCCAGATCTTTGAAGCCCTGCCTGAACGACGGACGCCACTTCCTATTTTCTTCTCTTTTGAATCCTCTTCAGCTGTGTTTCTGACCCTTCCCCCTCCACTAAACCCGTTCTTGTCAAATTCAATGGTCTCTTCTCTTTCCTTATATGACTCAACTTTTCAGGTGCGTTTGACTTTTAAAGATACGCTCTTTGCCTAGCTTCCATGATGCCGAATTTGCCTGGTCTCCCTTTTACCTCACTGGCTGTTCTTTCTTGCTCACCTCTGCTGGCTTCTCTTCCTCTGCTTTCCCCCCTAAATATTGTAGTTTCACAGACTCTTCACTTCCCTAGCTTTTCTGCCCCCATCCCCCCCGAAAGGGGAATCTCATCAAGCCTCGTGGCTTTAAACATCACCGTATGCTGATGGTTCCGAATCTCCATCTTTATTTAGCCTGAACCTCTCCATTGAACTCCAGGCTCGACTCAGCCTCTTTGGCCTCTTCTCTAGATATCCAATAGGTATCTCAATCTTAACACACAACTCTCAAGTAATCCCCGATGAACCCACTCCTTGTCAACTCTTCACTATCTCTGTAAATTAGTTCACCATCCACGCTGGTACTTAATCCAAAACCCTATAGGCCATCTTCATTTCTTCAGTCTCCCTAACTCGTATTCCCTTATTTAACCCAGCGACAAATTACGTCAGTTCCATCTCAATTCACTTCTCTCCTTCTCCTTTGCTATTATTATAGCCCAAGTTCCCAACACCTCTTGCCTAGACTTTCAAATAGCTTCCTAATTGGTCTTCTCACTTCCACTTTTGGCCCCCTTCAATGAACTATTGAAACATTAAACAGGATGACCTGTTAAAAGCATAAATCAGATCATGATACTTCACTAAAATTCTCCATGGTCTCCCATGTAATCAGACTGAAGCCCAAACTCCTTGTAATGGCCACCAAGACCTCTTGTGTAGTAAACACGGCTGGTTGTCTACCCAGACTGCCTTCCTCTCTCCTTCTCAACAGAAACGCGGTTTTGTTTAGGTAACCACTCCTGCCCAAGCAGCTCATGTGCCTCAAGGGAAGCCAACCCAACCCCAGCTCCGAGAGTAGGTATAATTGGACGGAGGGTTATTCCCATCCTCTTCTGAAGTTCAAGAAAGAGGATGTGACCCAAAGGGAATCTTACTGGGGGGGATTCTAGAAAATTTAAGGGAAGAAATTTACAGAATGCCCCAGTCTCCTGGCTTTGCCTATTTCACCCCAAACCTGAACATGCAGCTGATACAACTGAGAGGGCAAAGACTTTTTTTTTTTTTTTGGAATTTTACCAACTTGGTCAATTTTAATTTTATTTATTTTTTTATACAGCAGGTTCTTATTAGTCATTCATTTTATACACATTAGTGTATACATGTCAATCCCAATCTCCCAATTCATCACACCACCACCCCAGGCAAAGACATCTTTTAGAAAATGAATTTGAAGCCACTGGATTTAGCCGATCCACAGCCTGCACCGGCTCTGTTTTTCTAATTTTATGAATTACTTTCCTTATTACTCAAGTCAATTTGCATTATGCTTCCTGTCCCTTGCTCCTGATCCTGGCTAGTACATTCCAAGAGTGGCCCCTGCTTCCCTTTCTTTCTCCTTGTGCCAACGTCTTCTTACCGTTACGCCCCAGCCCTGAAACTTACTGATCTTATTCAGACTCAACCCCTGCTGTTCTTAGTACCCACATGATTCTGTGTGATTGGCTCAGGCTTCATCTCAAATGGTATCTTCTCAAGGATGCTTTCTCTGACCAAATAATCTAAAGGAGTCATTCCCAAGTCACTTGTAGGACATCGCTATGTTTTATTTTCTTCATAGCCTTTATTTATCTTCGTGTTGAGTTCAATTATTTGTATTCTTCTCTATTTTCCTATCTTCACTCCACTAGAATATAAGTCCTGAGAAAAGCAAGGATCTACTTTCCCAGCACAAAGTAGGCATTTTATAAATATTTGTTGAATGGAGAAATGCATGAACGAACCCCTTGGCCCAGTAATAATGGGGACTTTATCTACTTTTTGCTTGTTACCTTATCTGCAACAGATTTAAAAGCTGTAGATGTATCTGCAAATATTTTCCTAGAAACCCTACGAAAATTCCTGACAATTAGCAACAAATAAATGGTTGCTAATTTGCTTAGGGGGGCATAAAGGCTGTTAAAGCAGGCAGAATCTTTGAATGCAAATAGTTGGTAACCTAAAGATTGGCTAATATCTTCTCCCAGTCTCCAGAAATGGCATCATCGCTGTTTTCTTGGACTTGGACTTACAATTTTGGATTTGTCTATGACTTCTCACTTTTTCTACCAGTTGTCAGAACATACCATTGGTTCTTTCCTTCCATGATGTGTTTCCCAGGCTACTCCCTTTCTTTCCAACTTCCACTTCCCTAACGAGGCCTCATTTCTTCACCCACGCCTTATTCCAAAGCTTCCTGCTATCTCTGCCCTGAGCAGGGATTCCAGTCTATTCTTTGCGCAATGTTGGATTAATCTTCCTAAAATACCATTTTCATCCTGCCACGCCCCTGCTGATGGACTCAAATGTCACCCTCTTGCTTACTGGATTAAGTCCAAATTCTGCAGCTCAACATTCAAAGCATTTCTTCAGAAGGCACTGCTTTTCTCTAACTTCTTTCCCACAACTTGTTAGCGCAAACACGCTTCAGTCAAGACGGCGTGCCTACGATCGTCAGCCTGTGTTCTCTTTTCTTTCTCCTTTACCTTTTTCTCTTTATCCTCTTCTGCTGAAAGTTTCCATCCTTCCCTCCTTAAGCAAAAACCTCCAACTCCCCGGAGAACACCCCTCCTTCACAAAACCTTCCTTGATAATTGGCTCCCTTCTGACAATTTTTGACATTTCACCTCTCCCCTTGAACTGGCCACTGATGTTCTCCATCAGTAATTTTTCTTGAAAAGACTGCTAAGGAGGAACATGGAATGTCAACTATTTGTATACAGTTACTATCATTAGGATATTCTCTCCACACAGGAAAATGTGACCCAAGTGTATGTGATAAACGAGTAGCATAACAGCGTTAGAGAACATGGAGGCTCCAAACATGTTCTTCAAGTCACACTGGAATGTGAACTATTTGTAACACTTATTCCCAATAATTAGAATCTACCCAAAGCTCTCGGAAATACTTTACATTGTTCTCCCTCCTTGGACACCTTCTTACAGTAGATTGACACAAACTGGTATATTTCAGACATATTAAAATTGATAATCACATAATTTTCTTTAATTAAAACCCACTAAGTATATGTTTATTTTTTCAAATTTCTACTTTTAGAGTGTAGTGTGAACAGGTAACCTCCTCTGTTTCTTAAGCTTAACCACAATGTTAATTATTCATAACCGGCAGCATGTTATAAAGGTAACGGATGACATGTCCGCATTGTCTGAAAATGTCTTCCCTAAACCCATTCTTTGAAAATGAAAAATACTGAGATGGCAAACTGATTATGCATCATCATTTCAGTCAACACTTTTATAGGGAGCATTGCCTAAATGCCTAGCGCTTTGCTGGGTTCTGTGGGCTAAGGAAAAGTAGTTGAAATAGTTGAAGTTCCTGGGCTTAGAAATTTTCATCTGGTCCGGGAGCAAAACTAACAGACCAGATGCTACCTGAGGCTCCTAAGGGCTAAAATGGTTACAACTTGCTGATGCACAAGGACTCTGGGAAGTGAGAGAGTGGCACAGTCAGGAGTAGCTTGATAATTTATATGACAGTGAAGGCTTGTAGAATGGAGGATGCAGATAGATGGGCAGGTAAGGGAAATAACATGCCCAGGGCAATGATAAAAGGGCAAAACTGGCTCAGAGGAGCATTGCGAAGGACAGACACAGCCATGACGGGGAGTGTGTCTGGGAGGAGATGGGGGAAAAGTTGGACATTTAGTGGAGAGTCAGATGGCCTCAAAACACAGACTTGAAGCATTTGGCAATGTGAACCACTAAGATTCTTGAACTAGAGCGTGATAGGACAAAAGTGCTGTTTTAGGAAACTGAGCTCTTCAGCTGCATGCCTGAGGGATTGGGGAATCCAAGGGGCTCTTACAATGGCCCAAGAATGACCTCTGAGGGGACTGAGAACATATCCATTATTCTCTATTGTTCTTACTTGTTCAGAAGACGTTGACAAAATAAGGCTTTCTCTACATGGCTTGATTTCTATGTGAAAGTTTCCTTTTCCACATCTCCTGCCAAGTCTCCTAAGGACCATCCCCCTTGCTTCCCTCCTTTAGTTCACAGTGACCTCTTCTTCAGGACTACCCTCACCCTCATGACCATTAAGTACTAAAACACATGAATAATCATAAATTTGTATCAGCTGAGACTTTAAACCCAGAAGGGTCCAAAAATTAACATGAATGTTTGTTTTGAATAGTTTTAACTTCTTGAGAAATAAAAATATGGTAATAAATTTCTATTAAATGTTCCCTTCCTCCCTGCAAAGTTGGCCGTGTCAAATCCCCCTTTCCTCTTGAGGCAAGGCTCCTTTAATGCCATGTTGGAAAGGTTCTAGAAGATTTCAGACACTTTCACTTAACAGAATAACCTCGTTCTGACAGTAAAGACTCAGTCTGTTCATTTTAAAGTAGGGCTGCTTTGACCAAAGAGGGAGCAGAAGGCCCAAATCTGCCCACTAGGCAGCATTTACTAGCTTGTTTGTGGAAACCATTGATCAAAAAGCCTCTGGCAAAACGTTTAGAAATTAAAAACCAAAATATTTGATTGAAATTATATTTCAGAGGCTATCTGTACAGTTACCTGAAAATTTATGAGGTGCTTCCGGCAGTGGGCTAAAGAACTGTTTCTACTTATTCATTAAATCGACAAATAACAACTGGTAACTTCATATCTACTATACGGCTGGCATGACTCAAAGCTCTAAGGACACAACATCGAAATATCTATCCCTGCCCTCATGAAGGTTATAGTCTATGGCTATCCTATCTCAATAGCATCAATCTGCTTAAAAATGCCCAAGACAATAACTTTTATGACTTTTTAAAAGTAGTCCAATTTCTTTAATGAGCAGAAGAAATTAGACTATGATATGAAAAATCTAGGGAATGAATTTGGAAAATAAACAAAATCTTAGACAGTTAAATCTCCTTTTCCTGTAGAACTCAACCAACAAAGCCATAAACTGGATGGAAAAACAGTTTCTGGGGAGTATGCAATGTGTTAACCTAAGTAAATGTCAAAAGTGACAGCATTATGTACTGAATGCATACTACAAGCAAAGGTTCAAGTTTACATGGTGGGTCATTTCTGTCTCCTCTGTTCATTTCTGTTAACAGTTTTGTATCAGTGCATGTGCACAAAAATATCCTTATTTTCTCATTAGCATATTTTGCTATGGAGTTTAAAAAACCTTAAGGGCATATTCTTGTAAACTGCCTAGGTATAGATTTCACGTGAAGCAGGTATAAATTTTTGGCAAAGTCATCGGGGTGCGAAGAATGCCGCATTACTGTACTTTTCTAAGATTGATTTGAGTCTGACTCGGAGCCTCCTCAGTTTTTACCAAGTTCGTGGGATATTCAATTGCAGCTATTTCTATAGGAAATAGCTCTACTTCCTACTCCTGGGTCAAGGGAGGGTCTTTGGAGGTCTTACACAGAGATAAACATTTACAAAAAAAGTATCCATTGTCTTTCTCTTTCTTCTCTTTGGGTCCCAACTCTCCTTAACTCCAGAGATGCTCACTTCTCTCTCCAACATTTGTAAAAAAAGCCTAGGAAGAGAAGGCCTGTTCTAGACCTGCAAAATCCCCTGGGGCCAAGAGAAAAAGAAATCTTGGCTGCCTTTGGAATGGGAGCTGGAACAAAATACAGATTAATGCACCAATAATGCTCCTATCCCATTTGAAATGGTAAATGGCTTGTGGTCACCTTCCATTCTTGTTGTGTCACAGGAGTGTGGAAAGGCAGCATTTTTTAGTCATTAATTCCTTGGAATTGTAACCTAGAATTGTAATTGGTGCTCCCTGTAAAAAACATTCTCTTTGTCCTGTAGAGCTTGCTACTCAAAGCAGTGTGCAGTCTACGTGCTGGCAGCATCAGTGGCCCCTGGGGGCTTGTTAGAAATGCAGATTCTCAGGCCCCACCCTAGACCTTCAGAATAAGAATCTGCATCTGAACAAGTTCCGCAGGTGATTCACATGCTCCTTAAAGTTTGAGAAGCACTTGTCTAAATGATTTTTCCTTCCTTTTTTCTTTTCCATTTCTCAAACACAAGGCATAATCCTTGCACGTCTTATAGGCCCTGAAAAATCCCTTCCAAACGAGTAACGAAAATTAAGCTTTTAGAAGGGGCTTCTGTCTGTTCTTCAACACTTGGATGAAAACTGTGTCACAACATCTGGGATTAGGTAATCAATAGACTTCCAATGAGAAGAGAGTTCACATTTTCCTTCTGGAGGGAACAAGACATATTTGTGCTCTGGTTCCATATTTATGCTGCTGATTTTACTAAATTGTGTATGGAGGGACTTCTGAGCTCAGATCAGTAAGCTTTAATTTGAGACATGAAAGGCCAGCATTTTGGTCCAGGTCCCAAACACAGCTTACTGACTGCTTACTACAGGCAGCAAGAAAAACGTCTTTTGAGCCAGGGTACAAGTAGTTTTCAGAAGTCATTAGACTTGTGAAAATTCTACCTGGCCTATAAAATTTACACTTGGCCCAAGCATTTACACTTTGCAGCGCCAGTTAATTTTCCAAGCAGGTATTCCCTTCTCCTACTGTCCCTAATGTTAACAGCCAAGGATCAGGAATATTTGCCTGTTAAAAATTCTTCCCCACTCTTCACCCACAGTCGAGATTAGAGAAGAAAAACAGATCAGGTTAACTTAAAAAAAAAATCATTTCCACATTTCATGGCCTTTAGGTATGTCATTCACTCATTCATTCATTCATTTCTACTTTTGTCCACTTTCAAGTAGCTGTTTTTAAGGCAATTTTATATCTTCAAGATAATGTCAAAATCAAATACCTGAAATAATTTACGAGTGATAAACTTCCTGCTTTGAAATGATGCTCTCCAAATTACATAGCTTTCCATATTGGCGCCTGGTATAGAGTACTACCAAGAAATACTGGGTTTGCTCATTTCTTAACAACATTTATCAAGTGGCTGTTATGTGTCCAATTAGCTATCATAGATTTAGCAATATAAGATGCAAGCGTTGTGAGAAGTAAAAGTATTAGACAAATCCCCATGCTCAAATAGATTACAGCTTGTTGGAGGAGCCAGACAGGAACATACCCACGGCGGAACAACAGCAAGGATGAGTCAGTATCAGCAAAGCATTGCTAGAGGGCCTTTCCCCAAACGTTGTCTGATGAGTACCTAACCAGAGCAGTGATGTGGTCGAGATCACTGAAAGCTGGAACAAACTGGGAAACCTACATGCAGGAAGTAAGACTTGAATTGGACCCTGGAGGATGGCTGGGGAGAAGTTAGAGAAAGAGAAATGCCAAGAGGCACAGTCATAGACAATGTTATGTACTGAAAGAAACTAATTTCTCCTCTGGAAGAACAATTGGGAAATGAATCCCTGCATTTTGTGACTAAGTGAGGCTTAATTTGCAGACGGTCTAGATCCCAATCTTACCAATAGTAGGGGAGACTTCAGGGGCTGCACTGCATGCTGGATAGGCTAAGAATTTCTGACTAGGGGCCACTGCAGACAACATGTTTGTGAGGCTCTGGACTCTAGAGTCAGATGGAAATCTCCCCTGGAAGGCGCAGTTCTTACTCTGAGAGCAAGTGCAGTTCTAAGGATAAACAGCTTCCTAAATCGTCATTCAGTCAAATGTCTTGAGCTGAAATTACTTTAAACGGCCACAAGTTTTATAGTACTATTAAAAATCTAAAACAAATAGCAAAAATAACACCACCTAGTAAGTTAACATCAGGAAAATATCTGAGCAATAATTACATAACCTCAGAGATTCCCTGGTCCAGAAACCAGAACCCAGTCATTAGCCAATATAATCCTCAGTATGGTCTTTCCATTCTTCCCATCATTCCTTTTCAGTTAATACTGCCTGATGGAATCACCATCTGACACTGCACAATTAAGTCAAAGTCATTATAAATTCTTGGCCTCTATCCAACGAATGCTTTTTAAATTTTTAAAAATCAAGGCCAGAAAAGAGCTTTATCTTTTTCTTTTGGGGCTACGTCTTGTGAAGGAATCAGAAACAGTTGCGAAGAGTTTCTAATACTTATGCTCCCTGGGTGGCAGATCACCAATCATTGTGAAAACTATTAATGTTATGACAAAATTAAATGGCTTTCCTAGCAGGCCATTTCTGAGAAATATTATGCCTGTGGTTTTAGGTCAATTCAATGACATAGCTCATCTTCCCAGAGACTCAAGTGGAATGCTTATTTATTTATTTCTTTCGCATTTCCTTAAATCACAACACTATGGAAACCCATACTGATGTTCTGCTCCAAAACTGTTTTTGTAGTGAGACTTAGAGGTATTCATTCATTGTTGAGGCAGAATAACTAATTCTGTGCGTACATATTCCAGACTTTTTAAAAAATTAAATACCTAAATTTGATGAATTTTCAGTCAGCCTGTCCAAGAGCAAGCAAATAAGCTACTGTTTCTCTGGTACCTCACAAATAGCCATATTAAAACCAACACACTGGGGCTTCCCAGGTAGCACAGTGGTTGAGAATTCACCTGCCAATGCAGGGGACACGGGTTCGAGCCCTGGTCCGGGAAGATCTCACATGCCGCGGAGCAACTAAGCCCGTGCACCACAACTACTGAGCCTGCGCGCCACAACTACTGAGCCCGCGTGCCACAACTACTGAAGCCTGCGTGCCTAGAGCCCGTGCTCCACAACAAGAGAAGCCACCACAGTGAGAAGCCCACGCACCACAATGAAGAGTAGCCCCGCTCGCCGCAACTAGAGAAAGCCTGTGTGCAGCAACGAAGACCTAATGCAGCCAAAAAAAACCCAACACACTAAGAATCTAGAGACTATTATCAACATTTGTGACTCTTAGTAAAGGCATTCATATCTTCCCATTCCTGTCGCCTCCTTTACTATTCTTATCTCTACCTCTTGGCTCTTGTTCTCCAGCCTTCATTCAGGATAATAATTTCTCATGACAGCTGAGTACAGTATTTCCTTCTTCAGCCAAATAACAAAATAATAAAAATAAATGATTTCTTTACTGCATTTCCACATATCACCTCCCTGGATGAGAACTTTGGCATTTTGGAAGTTTTAAATTCACAATAGGCAGAAATGGGGATATACTGTGGCTTCACTCTGCACAGTACCATGGGCACATAGATATTTAATATGGAACAATAATACTAGCGGATAGCTAATAACCACCTTCCATGAGCCATGCACCATGTTATGCACTTTACAAAAATGATCTCTTTTAATTCCTGAAACAATCTCACGAAGCTATGGTGCAAGTGCTCTTGTTACCATCATTTTAAAGATATGAATAGTGAAGCACAGAGTGGGTGAGTAAGTCACCCCAAATCACAAGGTAGTAACTACTGGACCTAAGCCAGGCAGAGGCTCTAGAGCTCATACGCTTAAACCCCACAGTCTAGTTGGTATTTCTTTGAATGTTTGTCTGTGAATTCTTTCAGTTGGATCATCACCAGAATCTGACAGCAGTAAATGAAAGGAACAAATAAAACAAAATAAAAGGATTGAAGGCTGAAGTTGGAATGGACCTAACTGTTAAATGGGCCATAATTTTAGAGATGAAATAACAGGGTCCTAGAGTGGTTAAGGGACTGCTCAAAACCACATAACTAGTTAGTTGGACTGAAAATATAATCTAGGTCTCCAGCCTTGTCTGTTAAGGGATCTTTCCACTGTGCCATGCTCCCTGACTCCTGATCTGTCATTCCTCTGCCCTGTTATTCCTCTGTTCCATGCAAGGTTCAGGGCATGGGGATATTCAAAATCACAAGCAGAAGTATGAGTTATAAATTAATACAACAGATTTAAACTGGTGCCCATTTTATATATTCATTTTAATGGCTTTCTTTCTACTTAAAAGCTATCATTTACAGGTTCTCTCTTGATAGATAACATTTTAATGACAAGTAAAAATGAAGGAACAGATACAGATATACATATGTATTGGACTAACTGGTTAAATGAAACTTTTTTTCACTGTTCTGAAAACTATAACCTTAACCTAGGCAATATGAATTGCATGTGTGCGAGGACTGAAGCTGAGAGAATGGGAGATAGTGATGTCATAGGGACAGGAATGAATTTCAAAGTGGTTCAAAAGTAGTGGCAACAAGTACCTCCTTGCCAGGAGATGAACAAAGTTGCATACTGGGTAGAATTTCTAGTATTTACTACAGAATGGAGATTTGGAAATATAGGGTCAACCCTCTTGCACTGTTGGTGGGAATGTAAATTGATACAGCCGCTATGGAAAGCAGTACTGAGGTTCCTTAAAAAACTAAAAATAGAACTACCATATGACCCAGCAATCCCACTACTGGGCATCTACCCTGCAAAAACCATAATTCAAAAAGACACATGTACCCCAATGTTCATTGCAGCACTATTTACAATAGCCAGGATATGGAAGCAACCTAAATGTCCAAAAATAGAGGAATGGATAAAGAAGATGTGGTACATATATACAATGGAATAGTACTCAGCCATAAAAAGGAATGAAATTGGGTCATTTGTAGAGACATGGATGGACCTAGAGACTGTCATACAAAGTGAAGTAAGTCAGAGAAAGACAAATATCGTATATTAATGCATATATGTGGAATCTGAAAAAATTGGTATAGACAATCTTATTTACAAAGCAGAAACAGAAACACAGACGTAGAGAACAAACATATAGACACCAAGGGGCAAAAGGGGTGGAATGAATTGGGAGATTGGGATTGACATATATACACTATTGATACTATGTATAAAATAGCTAACTAATGAGAACATACTGTATAGCACAAGAAACTCTACTCAATGCTCTGTGGTGACTGAAATGGGAATGAAATCCAAAAAAGAGGGGATATATGTATACATATAGCTGATTCACTTTGCTGTACAGTAGAAACTAATACAACATTGTAAAGCAAATATACTCCAATAAAAATTTTTTAAAACTCTGGCAGATATTAAAATGCATTCAGTGTTTAGAGGCAGAAAGAAAAGTTAATTTGATGCTGATTCATTTCTGGTCCCAAAAGATGTCCTAAACCCTTGTTTCTGGAAACTATTTAGGTGACAAAAACCCGTACAGAAGCTGAGTGAGTGACACTCATTTTGTCCTTTTAAAATAATATGTATGGTCTCTCTAGGTCTGGGTTAATGCTGGCACACATCTTTTCAAGTTTTCTACTATAAGCAACTTTTGAGGGAGTAAAATTGGATATAATGACATTGAATTTAGGATGAGGAACATTTCTATACTGGAGTTTCAAGGCACAATGTGAAAATTGAAGTTCTTGCCTTAATGAAAGTTTGCCTATAGTTGGAGTTTCCTGTAGGAAAAGAATATGACATCATTAAAATACTACTCATACAGGGGAAAGGTCCATAACAAAGAAAAGTGTTTCTCCAGGTAAACTTTGAAATGAAGATCTGAGATGGTAGCCTGTCAAAAATACATCATGTTCCTTCTCTTTGTTTATATCCTTTGTTTCTATGAAGACGGGGAAAAAATTATAACAACCGTAAAAATCTATATCTACATGAACTGATCTGTAAGTCAGAGGCTACTCATTTGTAAGGTGAGATTGTATCTGAACACACATGGTAGTTTGATATATTCAAACAACCTGTTAAATTCTAGCAGCCAGTGGTAACTACCTACTGAAGAGCTGTTTCAAAATAGTAACTGATTTACCATTTAGCCAGACTTTCTTCCTAAAACTCGGTGTATATAATAATGGATTTTCAAATAAATGATAAACCTACAAAATCCTATCCTGAAAGAATCTATAGTGCATTTGCCTCAACAGAAAGGGTCTTAACTGCTACAGATTTGCTTCTGGTTGAAGTTCAGAACTCTCTGACTAGGTGAAGGGCGTTTTTCAACTACTGTATGAAGTCTCCGTGTCCTTTTAGAATTCATATAAATGTCAGAAAGGGGAAACTTGCAAAGAGGGGGAGGACACTATTCGTTCATACACGAAGTGTTTGCTAGTTGCGATGAGTGTTATCCTAAATACCATGCTAGATACAGAGACAGAAAGAAATCAGATGAGTTATCAAAACTTCAAAAAGATTATAGTCTGATAGGAAAGATGAGGCAAACATAAAAATATAGTATAACCTACAACATTTTATATATATATATATATATATATATATATATATATATATATATAAAATGTATGCAAGATGTACATAACAAAGGGCTAACATGGTTGAAAAATCTGATGAAGAGGGTCAGGAATGACTTCATGAAGACCATGGCAATATCTTGAACATGATGGAATTTGTACCTTCAAAGACTAAGTTCTTTATGTAACTACATGTTTATCGTCATTCAAATTTCAGCTTAAATGCCATCTCTTCTCTGACCCCTCTATCAAAGTAGAACCCTTCCCTAATTCCGTCAGAGTATCCCGTTCTTTTACTTCTGACACTCTTACATGATTTGCAAGCATGTATTTGTCTATTGACCTGATTATTATCTGTTGCTCCTCCACTAGATTCAAAGTTCCAAGAGGGTATAAACCACATCTGTTTTGTTCCCTAACATATATCTAGTTCTAAATCTAGGGCTCAACCCACGGGAGGGGCACACTAAATATATGCTATGAATAAATTCTAGTTGAGAAAACAATTTGAGCAAAGCGATAACAGTGGATAAACAAGAATCATTTAGGACACAGCAAATGTTTCAAAAGAGTTGAAATACAAGGTAAAGTGAAATGGTATATAATTAAGGTTGGAAGGTGGGTTGGGACTAGATTGTGGGAGACTGAACTCCAAGCTAAGGAAACTTGGACTTTATTATTTAGATGCTGGGCCAGCGGGACAATCTGTAAATGGACTGTTTCAGAAAACCTGGGGTATAAGATCACATATGTAAAGATAAGGAAAAAGCATTGAAAATTCTTTAAGAAATGAGATGACTGTTGAATATGGATATTGAAAATGAATGTAATAGTTAATAAAGGGCCTTCATCAATGTATTTCTTCATCTGAAAGATAACACATCTCCAAATTTTGCTTGTACGACCTGTTGCTCCTGAAAGGTTTTGGTGGCCATAAAAATCCATCTCCCAGATCTCCTACTGCAGAAAGCATAACTGGCCTATGCCCTCAGTTGCTGTGCTCCGAAACCCATCCAGCCAATGACTCAGCATGACAAAGATGCAATGGCAGGCCCATTCCTGGGACAGGCGTGGGGGGTGGGGGGATTCCTCTGTCAGGTGGCTTTGGCTTGAAGACTCCCTGTGTTGGCTTTGCCAAAACTTTCCTAGCCTTGTACTACTGTCTAAGGCCTTTCCTCCCTCCCTCCCTCCCTCTTTTCTTCCTTTCCTCCCTTCCTTCCTCCCTCCCTCTCTTCTCTCCCTCCTTCCCTTTCTTTCATTCCCTCCTTCATGTATTTCTTCTTCACAGGGGTCAGAACTGCGCTGTAGTCTGCAGCTCTCCCAGTCCCCTCTAGTTCCTTCCCTCTTTTTCCTCACAAGCATTTCCTCTCATAAATCTCTTGCATAGCTAATCTCCCAGTAAATCCCTTGCACGAGGTCTGCATCTCAGAAAACTCAGGCTAACCGAGCAGCCAAACCTTACATTCCCAGAATCACAACAGCTTGAGAAAAATAAATTTCAACTGGTCAGCCACTAGCAAGCTGCTGCAGAGGTCCCAAAACATTGTGTCATGAGCTGATGAGCCACTTAGCTTTGTTTCTTCTCCTAAGAGTGAAGTGTGTGCTCTGGGTAAAGAGGTTGTCAAGCTTTGAAATGAAAAGAGAGGCTCAAGGACTAGAGGGGTTCAGGCTCAGGTTGGCCTCATTGCCAGTGGGGTGCTTCCCAAGGAGGACCCAGTGGCTGGGAGAACATAGCTAATCTTGGCATTCAGGACTTGCTCTTTTTTTTTTTTGTGGTATGTGGGCCTCTCACTGTTGTGGCCTCTCCCATTGCGGAGCACAGGCTCCGGACGCGCAGGCTCAGCGGCCATGGCTCACGGGCCCAGCCACTCCGCGGCATGTGGGATCCTCCCTGACCGGGGCACGAACCCGTGACGCCTGCATCGGCAGGCGGACTCTCAACCACTGCGCCACCAGGGAAGCCCAGAATTTACTCTTTTACTTTTCATTTTCCCCTTGAACATGCTGTCCTCACATTTCCTCTACACTCTTATGATTTATGTCTGGTCTTCTTGCTTTAGAATTTTCTTTCCCCCCCACTGCCACATGAATAAAAAAAGAAGAATAACTCTGATCACACACTTATAATATTCCACTTCCTGCCGTTCAAGGGCCCTCCTGAGAGCCCTGGAAGAGCTTTCATGCCTCCTGCTTTACTATTTCAAGCTATGTTTGCATTTTAGTGACAATCACTAAGGCCACTTCGTCTTCTAAGGTTTTTCTTAGTCACTGGCCTATTATTTTCCCTTCTTGAGCACTGTACCAAATGACAGAGAACACAGATGTTAAAGGTGATTCTGAATTACAGAAAAGGAGATTGAAATTTCTAATGCTATCTGAAAAGCATTAATCTCGAGAAAGCAAAAAATGACTGTTTTCACAACAATAGAACAGAAATGAATCTGGCTGATTGTGTGTCCTTCTAACCTACTAATTTATTTCCTTCTTTGAACCTGTGATCTAGGAGCTGTTGCGCCTATGAACTCAATCAGGGCACTTTATTCTTTACCTTAGGTTCTTTTAAGAAGTTCCTGTGGAGCCGAGCTGCAGTGCTGCATTGGGCTTCTCAGCCTCCAAGATCTCCTCCCACTTCCAGAATCCAGACATAACTTTGAATGTTCCCTTCCCGGGAGAAAACCAACTGTCAGAGCGGAGACACATTGCCCCCTCCCCCTTCTTCACCTGAGCTGGATCCTGGCTTTTCCTCATCCTCCTCTACAGTGCCCGGTAGACAAGTGCTACGTTGAATACAGACCTTGTTAAGACTTGTCCTGTAGCTTGGCATTACAGATGTGCTGTTAGTGCAATAAGGTGAAGGCTGTCTGCCCAGAGAAATACGTAATTTATATAAGAAAATAAATTTCATAAATTAAAAAAACCTACAGTACTATTTGTAACTGCATGAAAAATATAATACCTAGGAATAAATCTGTTGAAAGGTGTGCAAGACCTTGACACTGAAAACTATAAAACTTATCTGGAGAAAAATTAAAGATGACCTCAGTAAATGGACAGATATTCCATGTTCATAAATTGAAAGACTCAATACTGTTATCGATTTTTTCTAAATTGATCTATAGGTCCAATGCAATCCAATTACAATTCCAGCAAGCCACATGTGAAAAAAAAGAAGTTCCTGTGGGCAGACACCATTGGTTGGTTACCCAACAGTTAGGAACCAAATTACCCCAACTCATGGCTACATTGGGATTAGTCTAAACCAGTTAAGATATCCCATTCACCTTTGTCAGATGTTCACACTTATGACATCCTTTGCAACTGGAGGTGGCAGGTGAAAGAGTTCTGACTAAAGAGACTTATGTGGACGTTGGCTGAAGACTTCTGGAAAACCTTTAGATGCCTTAAAAAATGGACAAGTTGCAAAAGAAGAGCTTGCTGACACCATTACCTGTTCTATCTTCAAGCCTTGAGTATGTATGTGATGTCTGGAGTTTTAGCTATCGTCTGGCCATTAGGCAGTGACGATCATGAAGCCAAAAAGCCATCACACTAGGGGTGGAGCAGAAACCCAAGAAAAGCCTGATGACATCCTTAACCTGCCTAACCAAACCCGAGACCACTTCTAAATTTAAGTAAACAGTAAATGTCCATATGGCTGGAGCCACTACTAACGGGATATTCTGTTATTTGCATCAAAAATAATTTTAAAGTCCCCCTCTCTGCTTCTCTCTGTTTCTGGCAGAGACTGTGTTCCACCATGACAGCTCTGGTCACATGGCTCCTCTCATACTACTCTGTGTCCCACCTCGGATCTAGAATGCTGTTTTCTCCCCTTGCTCATGTAGATACGGGGCAGTAAAGGCTCTCAGCTATTGCTAGCTCTGGGTCCTTCACCATGAATTGGTTTCTTTAACTCTGTGGACTCTTTTGTAAAGATACACATCATTACACTCTCTCTAGTTAGACTCTTTGCATATGCCATCTCCTTCCTCCCTGGACCTAGACTGATAAAATGGATTTCTATACATACTGAGTTTTATTGTTTGATTCCACAATTCTGATTGAGAGTTTTCAAAAATAAGCAACTTAAAAGCTTCCAAAAAATGGAAAAACCACTTTTGGGAGGGCAGAGTCAAGAAGGCGGTGGGGGAGGATGCAGAGTTCGTGTCTCCCCACAACTAGGGAGCCTGCTGGACACTGGTGGGGGACCTCGATGCCCAAGGAGATAGGAGGAACCCTTGAGAGACCATGTAGGACGTGGTGGGGAGTGAGGGGGGAGGAGAAGTGGAGGTTAGATAGGACTGGAGCCCCTGAGGGGTGTCTGGGAGGGGGGAGGGGTTCCCATACCTGGAGGGACCCTTTGGGGGCTCGGAGGATTAGGGGGAGCGCGCCTACCATTTGCCCTGCCCAATCCTCCCCAGGAACCCTGCTGGGCTCCCGGGCTGGGTCCTCCGCCCTCCGAGGCCTCCTCCCAGCCAAGTTGGTCCTAGGGGCATAGGAGGGAGGCAGGGGGAGAAGAGGAGAGTTGGGTGGGAGGGGTCATCTGGGACCAGAGGATCAGGGGAGGCACGGTGGGTGTTTCTGCTGCCAACTTGGGCCCCAGGAAGCCTCATGGGTCCTAGGGACATGGGAAGGAGGGAGGGAAGATGGGGGAAGAGGAGGAGAGGCCATGGTGGGGGCGCACCCTCCAGGACCTGAGAATCAGGGGATATGCGGTAGGCATGTCCCCAACCCACTCAGCCCCGGAAAGCCTGCTGGGCTCCCAGGCCAGGTCCCCTGCCCTCCAAGGCCCCCTCTGGGCTGTGTTGGTCCTACAGGCGTAGGAGGGAGGTGGGGGAAGAAGAAGAGAGGCCAATGGGGAGGGGGGCCCTCTGGGATCAGAGGCTGGGGAGGGACACGCCAAGCATATCCCCTGCCCACTTGGGCCCAGTGAGCCTGCTGGGGTCCTGGACCTGGTCCTCCATGCTCCAAGGCCAGAGGCACGCCTGGGTCTGTCCTGCTACCTTGAGCCTAAGCCCCACGCCCCACCCCCGCCAGGGCCTTCTCCAGCCCTGTGGGTCCTAAGTATAGGCCCTGCCAACTGCCGAAACCCTGCCCCTGCCTAAGCCCTGCCCCACAGCCAAGGCCTTTTTGGGTTTTTTTTTCCTCCTCTCTTTTACTATTGTGGTTCTGGTTTACCTTCCAGTTGTTGTTTCATCTATAATTTTATTTTTTTATTCTTTCTAACACATCAGTTAGTTTTCTAATCTTATTGTTTTACTCTTTGTTATTGTTCTGCTCCTTTTCTTCTTTTTTTGAACCCTGCATGGCTTGCAGGATCTTGGTTCACCAGTCGGGGGTCAGGCCTGAGCTCCTGCAGTGGGAGCTCCGAGTCCGAACCACTGGACTAACTGAGAACCTCAGACTCCAGGGACTATTCATCGGAGTGAGGTCTCTCAGAGGTCCTCATCTCAGCACCAAGACCCAGCTCTACCCAAGAGCCTACAAACTCCAGTGCTGGAAGCCTCAGGCCAAAACCCAGTAAGACAGAAACATAATCCACCCACCAAAAACAAAACAAAACAGAGATGACAAAAAAATATGTCACAGATAAAGGAGCAAGGTAAAAACCTACAAGACAAAATAAATGAAGAGGAAATAGCAACCTACCTGAAAAAGAATTCAGAGTAACTATAGTAAAGATGATCCAGAATCTTGGAAACAGAATGGAGGCACAGATTGAGAAAATACAAGAAATGTTTAACAAAGATCTAGAAGAACCAAAGAACAAACACAGAGATGAACAACAAAATAACTGAAATGAAAAATACACTAGAAGGAATCAATAACAAAATAACTGAGGCAGAAGCACGAGTAAGTGAGCTGGAAGACAGAATGGTGGAAATAACTGCCGAGGAGCAGAATAAAGAAAAAAGAATGAAAAGAATTGAGGACAGTCTCAGGGACCACTAAAAGCACCAACATTCGAATTACAGGGGTCCCAGAAGAAGAAGAGAAAAAGAAAAGGTCTGAGAAAATATTCAGAGAGATTATAGTGGAAAACTTTCCTAACGTGGGAAAGGAAATAGTCACCCAAGTCCAGGAAGTGCAGAGAGTCCCATACAGGAAAAACACTAGGAGAAATACACCAAGACACATAATTAATCAAACTAACAAAAATCAAATTCAAGGAAAAAATATTAAAAGCAGCAAGGGAAAAGCAAAAAATAACATACAAAGGAATCCCCGTAAGGTTATCAGCTGATATGTAGCAGAAATTCTGCAGGCCAGAAGGGAGTGGCAGGATATACTTAAAGTAATGAAAGAGAAAAACCTACAACCAAGATTACTCTACTCAGCAAGGATCTCATTCAGATTCAACAGAGAAATCAAAAGCTTTACAGACAAGCAAAAGCTAAGAGAATTTGGCACCACCAAACCAGCTTTACAACAAATGCTAAAGGAACTTCTCTAGGCGGGAAACACAAGAGAAGAAAAAGACCCACAAAAACAAACCCAAAACAATTAAGAAAATGGTAATAGGAACATACATATCAATAATAACCTTGAATATAAATGGATTAAATGCTCCAACCGAAAGACACAGACTGGCTGAATGTATACAAACACAAGACCCATATATATGCTGTCTACAAGAGACCCACTTCAGACCTAGGGACACATACAGACGGAAAGTGAAGGGATAGAAAAAGATATTCCATGCAAATGGAAATCTAAAGAAAGCTGGAGCAGCAATACTCATATCAGATAAACTAGACTTTAAAATAAAGAATGTTATAAGAGACAAGGAAGGACACTACATAATGATCAAGGGATCAATCCAAGAAGAAGATACAACAATTGTAAATATTTATGCACCCAACATAGGAGCACCTCAATACATAAGGCAAATGCTAACAACCATAAAAGGGGAAATTGACAGTAACACAATAATAGTAGGGAACTTTAACACCCCACTTTCACCAAGGGACAGAGCAACCAAAATGAAAATAAAAAAGGAAACACAAGCTTTAAATGATACATTAAACAAGATGGACTTAATTGATATTTATAGGACATTCCACCCAGAACAACAGAATACACTTTCTTCTCGAGTGCTCATGGAACATTCTCCAGGATAGATCATATCTTGGGTCATAAATGAAGTCTTGGTAAATTTATGAAAATTGAAATTGTATCAAGTATCATTTCCAACCACAATGCTATGAGACTAGATATGAATTACAGGAAAAAATCTGTTAAAAATACAAACACATGGAGGCTAAACAATACACTACTTAATAACCAAGAGATAACTGAAGAAATCAAAAAAGACATAAAAAAATACATAGAAACAAATGACAATGAAAACACAACAACCCAAAACCTATGGGATGCAGCAAAAGCAGTTCTAAGAGGGAAGTTATAGCAATTCAATCTCACCTCAAGAAACAAGAAAAATCTCAAATAAACAATCTAACCTTATGCCTAAAGCAACTAGAGAAGGAAGAACAAAGAAAACCCAGAGTCAGTAGAAGGAAAGAAATCATAAAGATCAGAGCAGAAATAAATGAAATAGAAATGAAGAAAACAATAGCAAAGATCAATAAAACTAAAAGTTGGTTCTTTGAGAAGAAAAACAAAATTGATAAACTATTAGCTAGACTCATCAAGAAAAAAAGGGAGAGGACACAAATCAATAAAATTAGAAATGAAAAAGGAGAAATCACAACTGACACCACAGAAATACAAAGGATTATAAGAGACTACTACAAACAACAATACGCCAATAAAATGGACAACCACGAAGAAATGGACAAATTCTTGGAAAGGTACAATTTTCAAGACTGAACCAGGAAGGATTAGAAAATATAAACAGACCTGTCACAAGTAACAAGTATTAATTGAAACTGTAATTAAAAATCTTTCAACAAACAAAAGTCCAGGACCAGATGACTTCACAGGTGAATTCTGTCAAACGTTTAGAGAAGAGCTAACACCCATCCTCCTCAAACTCTTCCAAAAAATTGCAGAGGAACATTCCTAAATTTGTTCTATGAGGCCACCATCACTCTGATAACAAAACCAGACAAAGATATTGCAAAAAAAGAAACTTACAGACCAATATCACTGATGAATATAGATGCAAAAATCCTCAACAAGATACTAGTTAACAGGATCCAAAAGCACATTAAAAGGATCATACACCATGATCAACTGGGATTTATCCCAGGAATGCAAGGATTCTTTAATATATGCAAATCAATCAATGTGATACACCATATTAACAAATTAAGTAATAAAAACCATATGATCAACTCAATAGATGCAGAAAAAGCTTTTGACAAAATTCTATGCCCATTTATGGTAAAAACTCTCTAGAAAATGGGCATAGAGGGAAACTACCTCAACATAAAAAAGGCCATATATGACAAACCCATAGCAAACATCATTCTCAATGGTGAAAAACTGAAAGCATTTCCACTAAGATCAGGAACAAGACAAGGATATCCATTCTCGCCACTATAATTCAACATAGTTTTGGAAGTCCTAGCCATGGCAATCAGAGAAGGAAAAGAAATAAAAGGAATACAAATTGGAAAAGAAGTAAAACTGTCACTGTTTGCAGATGACATGATACTATACCTAGAAGATCCTAAAGATGTCACCAGAAAACTACTAGAACTAATCAATGAATTTGGTAAGGATACAATAACAACAAAATATCAGAAAGAGAAATTAAGGAAACAATCCCATTTACCATCTCATCAAAAAGAATAAAATACCTAGGGATAAAACTACCTAAGGTGGCAAAAGACTTGTACTCAGAAAACTATAAAACGCTGATGAAAGAAATCAAATATGACATAAACAGATGGAGAAATATACCATGTTCTTGGATTGGAAGAATCAATATTGTGAAAATGACTGTACTACCCAAAGCAATCTATGGATTCATGCAATACCTATCAAACTACCAAAGGAATTCTTCACAGAATTAGAACAAAAAATTTTACAATTTGTATGGAAACACAAAAGACCCCGAATAGCCAAAGAAATTTTTCTTTCTCAAGAGAAAGAAAAATGGAGCTGGAGGAATCAGGCTCCCTGACTTCACACTATACTACAAAGCTACAGTAATCAAGACAGTATGGTACTGGCACAAAAACAGAAATATAGATCAACGGTACAGGATAGAAAGCCCAGAGATAAACCCACGCACATATGGTCACCTAATTTATGACAAAGGAGGCAAGAACATACAATGGAGAAAAGACAGCCTCTTCAGTAAGTGGTGCTGGGAAAACTGGACAGCTACTGTAAAAGAATGAAATTAGAACACTCCCTAACACCATACACAAAAATAAACTCAAAATGGATTAAAGACCTAAATGTAAGACCAGACACTATAAAACTCTTAGAGGAAAACACAGGAAAAACATTCTTTGATATAAACCACAGCAAGATCTTTTTTGACCCACCTCCCAGAGTAATGAAAATAAAAACAAAAATAAACAAATGGGACCTAATTAAGCTTAAAAGCTTTTACACAGCAAAGGAAACCATAAACAAGATGAAAAGACAACCCTCAGAATGGGTGAAAATATTAGCAAATGAAACAATGGACAAAGGATTAATCTCCAAAATATATAAACAGCTCATGGACCTCAATATCAAAAACCAAACAACCCAATCAAAAAATGGGCAGAAGACCTAAATAGCCATTTTACCAAAGAAGGCATACAGATGGCTAAGACGCACATGAAAAAGATGCTGAACATCACTAATTATTAGAGGAATGCAGATCAAAACTACAATGAGGTATTACCTCACACCTGTCGCAATGGCCATCATCAAAAAATCTACAAACGATAAATGCTGGAGACGGCGTGGAGAAAAGGGAACCCTTTTGCACTGTTGGTGGGAATGTAAATTGATACAGCCACTATGGAGAACACTATGGAGGTTCCTTAAGAAACTAAAAATAAACCTCACTACTGGGCATATACCCAGAGAAAACCATAATTCAAAAGGACACATGTACCCCAATGTTCACTGCAGCACTATTTACAATAGCCAGGACACGGAAACAACCTAAATGTTCAACAAGAGATGAATGGATAAAGAATATGTGGTACATATACACAACGGAATATGACTCAGCCATAAAAAGGAATGAAATTGGGTCATTTTTTGAGATGTGGATGGACCCAGAGTCTGTCTTACAGAGGAAGTAAGTCAGAAAGAGAAAAACAAATATCGTATATTAATGCATTTATGTGGAATCTAGAAAAATGATACAGATAACCTGTATGTAGGGCAGGAATAGAGATGTAGTCGTAGAGAATGGACATGTGGACATGGGGAGGGGGTAAGTGGAGGATGCGACAAATTGGGAGATTAGGTTTGACATAAATACACTACCATGTTTAAAATAGTTAGCTAGTGGGAACCTGCTGTGTAGCACAGGGAGCTCAGCTCAGTGCTCTGTGATAACCTAGATGGTTATGGAGGGGGGAGGGAGGTCCAAGAGGGAGGGGATATAGGTATACTTATAGCTGATTCACTTCACTGTACAGCAGAAACTAACACAATATTGTTAAGCAATTTTACTCCAATAAAAAAAAAAGAAAGAAAAAGAATAGGAAAAAAAATATCTTCCAGAAAATATAGTGCAGGATGGGTTCTAGGCATGTAGATTTTAATGGAAACAAATGAAGCAACCCTTTACTTTCTATACTGGGTAGAAGAAGTGAAGGTAGAATTTGAGTTTCAGCAACAGGCATAAGAAAAAATGCAGAATATGTAGTACCATGCTCTATTTCATCATAATCTCATGTTCGTTACATAGTGTAACTTATCTCTGAAATCTAATGTTTTTTTGGTTTAACTTGAGGATTCAAAAAAATGAGGACTGAATGTTTTGTACTTTCAATACTGTAGTATAACTAGGGCTTTCAATTTTTGACAACAATCCACAAATATACATTTGACCCATATATACATCACTTATGTCTCTGTGTATCACTAAATGATACCTACCATTAGTATAAATGATATAATCTTCCATACTAAAGAGTGCAATATATATCTTACTCTCCTGTTCTATGCTTTTTCATTAAAAAATACTAGTTAGGGAGTTTGGGATTGACATGTACACACTGCTATATTTAAAATGGATAACCAACAAGGACGTACTGTATAGCCCAGGGAAATCTGCTCAATATTATGTAACAACCTAAATGGGAAAAGAATTTGAAAAAGAATAGATACATGGATGTGTATAACTGAATCACCTTGCTGTACACCTGAAACTAACACAACACTGTTAATCAACTATACTCCAAAAATAAAAAAAAAATACTAGTTGAGCCTTACTAAATAAATTTCATGGCAGCCTGATGGTTGCTACTGGTAATGTAAAAAATTTGTATGGAAATACAAAAGACCCCAAATAGCCAAAATAATCTTGAGAAAGAAGAACAGAGTTGGAGGAATCATTCTCTCTGACTTCAGAGTATACTACAAAGCTACAGTAATCTGTTTTTGTGCTACAGTATTGGCACAAAAACAGACACATAGATCAATGGAACAGGATAGAGAGCCCAGAAATAAACCCATGCACTTATGGTCAGTTAATCTGTGACAAGGGAGGCAAGAATATACAATGGAGAAAAGACAGCCTCTTCAATAAGTGGTGCTGGGAAAACTGGACAGCTACAAGTAAAAGTCTATAATAAGAACATTCTCTAACAGCATATACAAAAATAAACTCAAAATGGATTAAAGACCGAAATGTATGACCAGATACTATTGTCCTAGAGGAAAATATAGGCACAACTCTCTCTGACATAAACCACAGCAATATTTTTTTGGATCCATCTCCTAAAGTAAATAAAAGCAAAAATAAACAAATGTTACCAATCAGACTTAAAAGCTTTTGCACAGCAAAGGAAACCATCAACAAAAAGACAACCTAGTAAGTGGGGGAAAATATCTGCAAATGATATGACTGATAAGGGATCAATATCCAATATATATCAACAGCTCATACAACTCAACATCAAAAAAACAGTCCAGTTAAAAGGCAGAAGACCTGAATAGACATTTTTCCCAAAGAGAAAATGCAGATGATGGCCAACAGGCACATGAAAATATACTCAACATCACTAATCATCAGGGAAGTGCAAATCAAAACCACAATGAGATATCACATCACACCTGTCAGAATGGCTATCAGCAAAAGAACACAAATAACAAATGTTAGCGAAGATGTGGAGAAAAGAGAACCCTCATATACTGTTGGTGGGAATGTAAATTGTTGCAGCCACTGTGGAAAACAGTATGGTGGCTTCTCAAAAAACTAAAAATAGAACTACCATTTGACCCAGCAATTCCATTCCTGGTATATATCCAAAAAACCAAAACCACTAATTTGAAAAGATACATGCACCCCAATGCTCACAGTAACATTATTTACAATTGCCAAGATATGAAAGCAACCTAAGTGTCCATCAACAGATGAATGCATAAAGAAGATGTGGTACGTATACACAATGGAATACTACTCAGCCATAAAGAAGAATGAAATTTTGCCATTTGCAGCAACACGGATGGACTTGGAGGGCATTATGCTAAGTGAAATAAGTTAGAGAATGACAGATACTGCATGATATCACTTATATGTGGAATCTAAAAAATACAACAAACTAGTGAATATAACAAAAAAGAAGCAGACTCACAGATGTAGAGAACAAACTAGTGGTGGCCAGTGGGGGTGGGGGGAGGGGCAATATAGGAGTTGGGAAGTACCAACTATTGGGTGTAAGATAGGATGTATTGTACAACATGGGGAATATAGCCAATATTTTGAATAACTGTAAATGGATTATAACCTTCAAAAATTGTATTAAAAAATTTAAAAAAAAACCATATTCATCTTTAAAACAAAAATCATTGCACTTAACTTTTTAATGAAAAGAATCTAAATCCATGACATAAAAGTGTGGTCTAGTGGAGAGAGTAACCAAAACACTAGCATTTGTATTGTTTAATAGTTTAAAAAGAATTTCCACTCTTTCTGATATAATTTAATAGCCAAAATAACCCAGTAATATAAATAAGGCTCTCATTTCCATTCCTAGGTGAGAAAACCAGGGCTCACCAGATTAAACAATTTGCTCATGTTCACACTGCCAGAAAATACAGGTTTTCATCTTCTGATGCTGAACGCCTAACTCCTTGACTCTTCTAGGTTAGCAGCAGGTAATTAGGATCAGCCCAAACTGTAATTGAGAAAGTCAATAACCTCAGCTGTAAAACAATAAAAAATATTTGCCTCTTTCACTTTGCCAGAAAATCTTGAAAGTAGACTGAGGTGTTGGATGGTTTCAACACTCGAAATTCTTAGGAGAAAGTTAACAGTAAGTTCTTATCAATATCAAGCCTCTGCTATTTTCACCTTTCTGTGCCTCTAATAGTGTTACTATACTGGAATGAGTCTCTTCCATTTCTCTCTCCACATCCCACCCCTTCGTTAATGCTCAAAGTGAGTTCCTTCTCTTCCATGCAGTCTTCTTGACCAACTCTTATCTACCCTGTCCCCTTTCAGTTTTCTGAATTCTACCATCACTTACATACTACAACGGCATTCAGCAACTTATTATGGTGCCTTGTTATTTTGCTTTTATATGAGTCAGTCTTTTCTTCCTGATTAGACTGTACACTCTCTCAGAGTAAGGATTTTTATGGCTGTATCCTTCCTAGCTCTTAGCAGAATATGAAACACCTAGTTGGAGTTTAAGGACATAGTTAACTATTGATAAATCCCAGACTTATTTTTATACTTTGCTTATTTCTTTCCCTCTTTCAAAATTTAAGACAAGAAACAGAACATTTTCGGGCTACAAATCCTATTAAAAACCACCTTTAACGCATAAGTTTTCATTAAATGTTCATGAGAGGAATAAAAAGCTGAATGAAAGATAGAAAGGATAAGAACCAGCACAACTAAAATAGTAATAAGTTCCTTAGTATTTGACATCTAAGGGCAATTACATTATGTATCTTTAATACGAAATTGTAATAAATCAGATTAGACTTTAGCAATTAATGACATTAATCCTGTCAGGCATGAGAGAAGGTAGGGGCGTAGTAGGAAAATTCCACTTGCATTAACTCTTTAATGAGATTTTGGAAAATAACAAACCTATGATGTGTTTGGGACTATAATTTCTTCTTTGGGACAACTGCTTCAGAGCCACTTAGAAAAATATATCTATTATTGGGTCAAGGTCCCTAACATCCCTTTTGCAATGAAGTGAGTTTTTTCAAATGCCTGGATCAACAATCCTCATGAATAGATCAAAATGAAATCAGTAAAAGTAAAAAGCTGCACCAGCAATCGTACAAACCAGAGCTGAAGACATCTGATTATTCCTTGTATGGTTAACACAGTAGAGTTAGAGGTCTGGGGGAGAGAAAAGGGAAGACATCAAAAGAAGGAAGATTCTGGTCCTTCTCAAAAAGCATTCTTTTTTGAGATTACAATAAGATATAATAAGAGTTGATTCAGATTTCTGGACACAGACTGGTAACAGTTTGATGATCTAATACTATGTGAAGACGAAAAAATTTCTGTAGTGACTAAATGATAAGTTAGTAAAGTGGGTAAAGAGTATGGCATCCAACTGCTCTCTTAGGCCAGAACTTGCTTGATTCTGAATCAGTCCAAAGAACTTAGGCACAGCCTTGGGTACCATGTAGGACAGGGTCACAACCTGTGCCTAGAGGCAGGGTTGATATTCATCTGTGGTCACTGGTACAGTTGCTGGTCATGGGGGCCACTGCAGAGTGCTGTCCAGACCCCTTCAATGAAGGACCAGGTGCTGGAGGTGCTCTAGGCCAACAGCCTTCAGTTCTCAGCCCTTTTAGGGATTGCCTCGGCGGTAGAGGGCAGCCTCCACCAAGGGCAAGACCCTTCCCACATTCACTGAGTGATCTGTGTTGGGGCAGAAAGGCCAGGTTATCTTGCCCTCATGAGAAACAATTATGAAGGGCCATCCAGCTCCTGAGCTCCCCATGGGGTCAGCTGAGGCTGTCCCTGGGCCTGTTCCGCAGCTCAACTTCCTGCTCTGCCCACTCTTTTTTCCCCCCTTTTGTTTGTTTGATTTGTTTAATTTTAACTTTTGAAATAATTATGGATTCACAAGGAGTTGCAAAGATAATACAGAAAGATCCTCTGTATCCCTCACCTATGTCCCCAAGGTAGTTACATCTTACATAATTATGGGAGAGTATCAAACGCAGGAAACTGACATTGGTACAGGGTATATGTAGAGTTCTGTGTCATTCTGTCGCATATGAAGATTCGGGTAACCATCACCGCAGTCAAGATAGAGATTCCATCAGCACAAAGACCTTCATGCTGTCCTTTTCCTGCTCTGCTGTTCCTGTTGCCTTTCTCTCTCTTCCACAGGTATTGATTAAGGAGTACTCTTAATAAACATCCTGTACTTCCATGCTAGTTGGTAAAAAGCTACGAACACAAGCTCCTGAGGGCCCCACTCCCCAAACTGCCTCCCTAGTTCCTTCCCTGGGATTTCCTGAACCTTTTTATGATCCAGTAACTAAACGAGTAATGTCCAGCCTAGCAGTCATGTTCTAGGATTCTGTCCTGGTGCTCAAGCCTGGTTCTTTCTGACTGCCCATGTAATACCTGTTACTCAATCTTTTAAATATGACCTTGGCCTATTGAAGCTATGAGGGTAGCAAAAATGTCTAAAGCAGCCTGGAGGAAGCTGCGGGGGTAGGATGGACAAGTAGAGAATGTTTGCCCCATCTGAGAGGGTCAAGGGCTACTTAGTTCCAGACAACTGTTTTAACAACGCCCAGCCTTGTCCAATTAGTCAAAGAAAAGTCAGAAATAAGAATTGTTTTTTGGGGCTTCCCTGGTGGTGTAGTGGTTGGGAGTCCGCCTGCCGATGCAGGGGACACGGGTTCATGCCCCGGTCCGGGAGGATCCCACATGCCGTGGAGCGGCTGGGCCCGTGAGCCATGGCCGCTGAGCCTGCGCATCCGGAGCCTGTGCTCCGCAACGGGAGAGGCCACAAAGGTGAGAGGCCCGTGTACCGCCAAAAAAAAAAAAAAGAATTGCTTTTTTGTTGTTAAATCCTTCAGATTTTAAATGATACCAACCAATTTGACTTTACAGAAATGCTGCCTGGGTGACAGAAAACATCTGGCCTAGGGTCATCAGCTGTGGGCTTTGTGATTCAAGCTCTGGTCCACATCACCCTCGGAGGCCAACTCCAGTAGGATGTTTGGTGGCTGGCTGGCTTTTCTAATTCCTGCCTGATCTGACATCTGGGGAAATGTGGAAACACTTCAGTTTATGCCCCAAGGCAGAAGACCAGGCTGGGGTCAAGAAGCTTAACTTAAAACCCATCTTGGATAGTCACTATGTCCAGTGAGGAATGTGACACTGACCCAGTCTGCACTAAAGCTATTGATCTCCTACTGAATAGCTTCATTCACTGCCCCTGGCAGTGGTCACATAGACAGCTCCGTAACTCAACTTTACATTGTTTTTCGAACTGCAAAACTGAGTAACCCAGAGCTTTGAAACTGAGCCAGATAATCTGATTTTAAATGAAGAAGAGCTCTCCAGATGCACCTGCTTACACATACTTTTCATATTGCACATTCATATCTGCACACTCCATTGACATACCTATTTTCTTAAGTTTTTCCTTTTAAGATGTACTCAAGTAATTTTTCTTTAAAAAAGAAATAAAGGTTTTAAGAGGCTTCAGCTATGTGTATTTTTCCAAGTTCTCAATCCAGATTTACAGAAATATATTTCTTGAAGACAACAGGACAAAGAAAACTCTAGAATTACTGGAAGAAGATGGGTCCGATAAATTCAAGATGAAAGCATAAAGAGAGTTCCGGGGGCTTATAGCCATTTATGTGCATCAAATTGTCTTTAAAACTTAAGTAGCTGCTGTGAAAAGCTACTTAAATGATGAAAGATTAATTCTCTTGACTAAAGGTATATTGCTTTTCTAATTTACCTTTTGGAGAGGAGGAGAATAATTTTAGATATGAAGACTACTGTTTTGGCAATGAGCAAACATTCCCTTTAAGAACAGGTTAGGGCCAAGCCCTGACAGAAAGCCTCCAGCAGTACCCAGCAGCCTGTCCATTGACTGGGGAAATTTTACCCATGATCCCCAGGCAATAGAGTGGTGCCCAAGGGTGTCTCCAGAATTCTTTCAAAACCACATACCTAATTCTTTCAGCCCTCTGCTTATTCTAAGGTCTTTCTATTACTAAAGGAAAAAACTTGAAACTCTTTAGCATGACATAAAAATGCCCTTGACCACCTGGCCCTGAACCCCTCGACCACTCTTATCTCTACTCGGATGAGGGAGCACTGTGGGACCTCTCATAAGGGCACTAATCCCAATCGTGAGGGCTCTGCCTCATGACCTAGTCACCCCTAAAGGCCCACGTCCTAATACCATTGTCTTGGGGATCTGAAAGGTCAATATCTGAATTTCGGGGGCACATAAGTATTCAGACCACAACAGCCCCCTTCCCAGGTACCCAAGTAGGCTCCTGGGCAATACAGAAACACTCTCTGTGCCTTCACATTCCTACGCTTTGTCTGCCTTGCTTCCTCTGCCAAAGAACACCCACTCTGTAATCTTTCCTTCCCACCTCAGTGATCAGTCTTCTCTAGTCATCATTAAAGACCCTATTCAAACTTTCCTTCTTTACTTTTCTTTGACCCATTTCAGAGCTATAATGATTTCTTCTTCATTTCTGCACGCTGACTATCTTACACTTAAATCCCTAAAAAAAAAAAAAAAAAAAGCCCCATAAAACAGGGACTTCCCTGGTGGTGCAGTGGTTGAGAGTCCGCCTGCCAATGCAGGGGACACGGGTTCGAGCCCTGGTCCGGGAAGATCCCACATGTCGCGGAGCAACTAAGCTGGTGCACCACAACTACGAAGCCTGCACTCTAGACCCCGCAAGCCACAACTACTGAGCCGCGAGCCAAAACTACTGCAGCCCATGTGCCTAGAGCCTGTGCTCTGCAACAAGAGAAGCCACCGCAACGAGAAGCCCGGGCACTGCAATGAAGACCCAACACAGCCAAAAATAAATAAATAAATAAATAAATTAATAAAACAAACAAAAAACACTTTTACCCAGGTTGTGTCGAATTTTTTTGTGGCGTCCTTGTGAATTGTCATCAGGCTTCCCACTTTAGTACTGGACATGGCGCGGGTAGGTATGGCAATCATTCCAATATCTCCTAACATCATCCCTCTGCTCTCAGGGCCTCCCAGCCTCCTGGCAAACCTGTGACATTGCACCATCCAGTAAATGCAACTGACTATCAACCACGGATACCAGGACCTGAAGCTAAGCAAGCCATTCAGGACAACTCACTCTGCTTACAGAATGACGGTTTTCCTGGCCATTGGAAGAGACCTGGGAGCAGTGCTGCAGGACCGAGTTATTCCTCTCTCCCCGCCCCTGCACAGGAACCATGGATGCCAGTGTCAGCACCTTTCTTGGCAGGGCAAAGTACTTCTTCCAGATTGTTCTTACCTAGTGGTGTGCTGGAGTCAGCTCTTACCAGTTCATGGGAGTGAGCTGGTAGTCACATTTTCAGGAATTGTGTGAGCTAGTTATTAAACACAGGCACTATTAGAAGTTAAGTTATATCAACTTAAAATTAAACAAATTATATTAAAAACAAATGTAATCAAGACTTAAAACCCATCACTTCGTAATTATTTCACTACATTTAATTACTCTCTATGATCTTGAGGTGATTTATGTCTGTTGCATTTGTCTGGTGGAAATACTATATAATGGGGACTGCTGTGCCTCTCTTCCCAATGCTACTTTTGGTCACCCTGGTAGCTTGAAATTGGCCATGGGGAGGAGTATTTACACCACAGAAGTCAGCAAATACTACAGTTCACTGCGTCCTTTCTCTCTCTTTCCCCACCACCAAGAGCAGTTGTTCAACATTTACCAGCATTCCACTGCAAATAGCCCTTGCCAATCTACCTTGACTGAACTCAGTTAACAGCCTGGAGTGGTCACCCTTTTCTAAACATCCTCCACAGTGTCCTATGGTGACGTCGCTGACCAGCCGCACAAGTCTTACAGGTTGGAGTGGAACAGGTTACTGGCAGCGTGGGCGGCAATGCTTAAAGGCCACCCTTCCAATCAGGCTGGTGAGCTGAGAGTGAAGGACTCATTTGCTCAAGACTGATCTCCCTACAAGCTGGCCTCCAAGACAAGGAGCTGGCTTCCTGCAAAGCTCTGCAGGAGTTCTTACCTGATGCTTAAGGCAATTAATTCTATTCAACATGAAGGCCTAGAGCTCAGACACTTGATCATGCCAGGAGAGAAGCTGGGGCTCCCTGCAACCACAAACACCAAGCCGGCAGGACTAGGCTGGAGCCAAGGTTCCCACAGATAGTTCTACTGTACTCTGGCTCCTGATCACACCAGGGGAGGAGCCAGTGCCTCGCTCATCAGGTGACTTAAAACTCCCACGGCCCAAGGGCTCTGCAAGACTGTTTATGTGCTGCCCCGGAATGTGAAAAGGCAATGCAGGAGTTGCACATCTGCTTCTACTGCCCTCTCCCCATGGACTTCTGCTCCAGCATTTGTGCTGAGATTGCTGCTTTTCCTTGTTTTATAAGACCTTCTCAGAGCAATTTAGACATATTTGACTTTATTTACCTGTTTCCTTTCATTTTCCTTGGAGGCAGGGACCTACTTCATTCATCTAAGAACATTTATGAAGCACCTACTATGTGCTATATACCGTGGTAGGCTCTGTACACAGTGATGGATAAAGCAGACCTGGTGAGAAGTCAATAAGTCATGAATTAATGTTAACTCTACCAGGTGACGAAAGCTGGCTACAACGCACTGATTCTTTTTTGTACCCTCATCTGCTTTTTCCATACTTGGGTTTAGCTAGCCCTTTCTAATTTTATATATATACCATCAGAACTTTCTCTTAACTGGCCTCTCCGCCTTTAATTCTCTACCTTCTTATTTATTTTAGAAACTGAAGTGAGAATCCTTCCCTAACAGGAAACTGTTACTTGACTTTTCCACAGTTCCTATCCTCAGCTGTCTCTTCAATCAAATGAAAACATAATAAGGCAATCAGCTCTGGTACCACAGGCAGACAGATCCCCTTACTGCCCTCAGGATATCACGCACTCATTCTACAGCTGCATCTTCCTTACTGACAATTTCGCACGTAAAACACCTGCGTCTCCAGCAGCCCACTTCCTTTTCCTCCTAAGCTCTACTTAAGATCCATTTCATTAAGGGAACTTTAAACCGCTCACCCTACTTAGTCTGCATTCCCTCTAGGCACACCAACAATCCCTCTACACTGGATCCATAGCTTTCTTTCTCATTTTTTCACTCATTCCCATTGGAAATTAAACAAATACACAATGAAACATATTAAGAAAAATAAATCAGAGCAAAGGAAACACAAGATCTAAGGAACAAGATAATTTCAGGGAAAATTCCATACAGTAATAATGCCATAGGGCCCTGAATAATAAGTTGGATTCTCAGCTCTTGTCTTCCTGGTGGCCAAAGCAGAGCAGAAAGCACCGTTGTGAGATTTACAGGGGCCATAAGATAAACACGCACCAGATTCCGAGTACAAGCAGTTTTTACTATAGCATTCAGCATTTCTCCAATGGGTAATAATAAAAGGGAACAGTGTGTTCTACCTCATTGCTAAGATTACAGTAAATCATTTCATAGGCCTGCTTCTTATAAAATGAAGATCAGCTAAAGCAATTCCCCAGCACAGGTAGTAAGATAAGAGAGTAGGCACTACCAAGTGGCTAATGGATCATCTTGGCTTCTATGTAATCTTTTTTTTTTTTTTTTTAGAATTACTGCAGGAAGCTTCATTAAACCAGAATTTAGCATCATTTTTTTTAGTATTTATTTTGGGCCTTAGATTGTAATTTTCTAGGGAAAGGTGTCATGAAAATATTCTATGTTGGTGGGTTCACAAAGTCAAAATTATCATTATAATAATACTAAACTACTGTTTGTCTCTTTCATGAGTGCACTGTGGAGTCTTCCAGAGGCTACCTGATATGTGATGATATCATCGCTCTAATGGCTATGTGTTGGTTTAAATATTTCTCGGATTTTATTTCTTACACAGTAAATATCAATAAAACCCCATAAACAAAAGTTCTTAGGCGTCCAGTAATCTGGAGGAATATATAATAGGGTCGGGAGACACAAAGCTCTGGGAACTGCCGTTCTACTACGTAGGTTACCAAGTAAGAAAAGAAAGGTGTTTATAAAGTTACAGTGTGTGTGCTCTAGGACCTACTGTTACTAAAGTGATCATTCTAAAGCAGGGGTCCCCAACCCCCGGGCCACGGACCGGTAGCAGTCTGCAGCCTCTTAGGAACCGGGCCACACAGCAGGAGGTGAGCTGTGGGTGAGCCAGCGAAGCTTCGTCTGCCGCTCGCCATCGCTCACGTTACCGCCCGAGCCATCCTTCCCTCAGCCCCCCACTACCCCCCACCCCCTGTCCGTGGAAAAATTGTCTTCCACGAAACCAGTTCCTGGCACCAAAAAGGTTGGGGACCGCTGCTCTAAAGGGAATCCATCACTGGCATTGCTACCTCAGTGGCTTGGGGGAAAACTTGAGCTTTATCTGATAGCACTGGTCATGACATTATTTTAATAATATATGCAATGTTAGTCTTTATATTTTAGAAAAGATGAAAGGAAGGCATGTGAGAGATGCGCTACAAGAAATGATGACAAGGTTTAGGGTTATTTAACCCAAAACTGTGATTCCCAAACTAAGAATGGCATTAACCTGTACGGGAATGAGAGTGAGCGTGGGGACTGGAGTTATCTGGATCCAAGAATCCACGTCACCTCCAAGGACTGCCTCATATTCCAATAAATAACGTGGAGATGTGAGGGCTGCAGAAATGGACACTAAATGGGGATCACATTGGAAAAGTCTGGGAAGTTATGATCTAGAAGGAAAGAAAGCTAAAGTGATCGAATATAAATAGATGTAAGATATTTTCATGGCAAGATGCTGACGAAAGGTTGACAAAATTCTGACAATGGAAAAATGTTTATCATTCATGAAGAGAAATTTAGGCTAGAGACATAGGAAAGTTCCCCAACAGCAAAGGGTTTTAAATAGAAACATGTAGTTTGGGGACTGCAAGGTTTTTTTCGTTTGTTTGTTTTTCTAAGGACGAGCCAGGTACAATCTGGGTGGTGGCTGGGAGAAGGAAAGCTGGCCTAGAGAAATGACCCCTTGGTCTAGGATTCTCTATTGCCTGGTGCCCTTCTCAACCCTGAATTTCAAAACTCTCCTTCAGAAACCAGCGGGTGAATTCCCAATTAAGAAAATCTGTCACTATTTCAGAGCCTCAAGAACGGTTATGAGCCTACTCGATTCAGAAGAGGAAGGAAGGTTTGGATCAAGGCTCTGAAATCACCTTCTCTTTCCAGCAAAGGGAATTCCCCCACAAGTGGAAAACGTGTATGACTTTCCTCAGGGCCTCACTTTAAATTCTAGGCCCAGGCATGACATTCCAGCACGTCACCTTCAGAAATACCCTTGGCAGGGATGCTCCTTTTGGGGCCCTTTAAGCACAGGTGACCTCCTTAGGAGGTAGCTCTACCAAGGTAAAGTCCAGGATCCAATCAGGGAAGAAAGATTGAAGTAAGAGTGCCTCAGACTTCTTCAGCTGCCCAGTGCTCAGCACCTTGAATATAGGCAGGGCCACATACATAACTCAATATATATCCATAGAGATACAGAATGTTCACCAAATCAGCTGAATGTGTTTGTTTATGCAAAAATAGTTATTTTGACATCAATACTGATATATAAGAGCTTCTAAGAGACAGCTTCCCTTGCTTAACCCTGTTTCCTAGGGAAAATAAAGATTGTCATACTGAGTTCAGTCAGACAAAGAAAGACAAACATCATATGATATCACTTACATGTAGCATCTAAAAACATGGTACAGGGCTTCCCTGGTGGCGCAGTGGTTGAGAGTCCGCCTGCCAATGCAGGGGACACGGGTTCGTGCCCCGGTCCGGGAAGATCCCACATGCCGCGGAGCGGCTGGGCCCGTGAGCCATGGCCGCTGAGCCTGCGCGTCCGGAGCCTGTGCTCCGCAACGGGAGAGGCCACAACGGTGAGAGGCCCGTGTACCGCAAAAAAGAAATTAAAATAAAATAAAATGAAAGATTAAAAAATGGTACAAATGAACTTATTTACAAAACAGAAGTAGAGTCACAGATGTAGAAAACGAACGTATGGTTACCAAGGGGGAAAGGGGAGGGGAAGAGGGTTGGGATTGACGTATACATACTACTATATATAAAACAGGTAACTAATAAGAACCTACTGTATAGCACAGGGAACTCCACTCAATACTCTGTAATGAGCTATATGGGAAAAGAGTCTAAAAAAGAGTAGATGTATGTATATGTATAACTGATTCACTTTGCTGTACAGCAGAAACTAACACAACATTGTAAATCAACTATACTCCAATAAAAAATAATAAAAAAGCAAAATAAAACAAAAACCAAAACTGTATCAACGCATTAAATATTTACTAAAGCTTACTTTAAAAGCACATTGCTAGACGCTATGTAGACTGATATGTACCTGACACTACGCACTTGCAACCAAGGAAATAACATGGAATCACACAGCTGAAAATGTAGGTCCAGTACTCATTTCTATAAACTTCTATACATACAGTATCTACTGTTTTGTAACAATAAACAATGTTTGCAAAATTAACTAGCATTTTCATAATAATGATGTCCTCATTATTCTTTGCTTCTAAACTATGAGCTTAGAGTAGAAATTTAAGGTTAGAAGCCAGATTTTCCACTTGGAAACTGCTTGGCCTTCATGGAGAATCTTGGAAATCATTTCTTTTGGATTGCTGGCTTCCAGAGGGCAACTACTGCTCTTTTCTAACTAACCAGACTAAGCAATCTCTCTACCAATTCATCCACCTTGCGTTGCTTCAAATTATTTGGTTAACAGAAGTTTTCTGAAGTTTTACAAATCTACAGGTAAGGATGTCAAGGGATATTTTCAGTTCAATTAGAGACTTGGTTTAACAACCTGAAATAAACTGCAGTAAAATACCTTTTTTTAATTTTCACTGATTTCAATGAATTTTGGCAAAGGAGTGAGGATAAATGTTTTCAAAGACATAACAACTAAACGCTATATCTTTAAAAAGAAAACATGGGGAGCTGGATAATGTATTCACTTGCTGAGTATGACCTGAGGGACTGAGGGAAGAATCCCCTGGGTCACCAAGATGTCCATACCAGCTGGTGCTGGAGAACAGAAATTGTACCGTTAGAGATTTATTCATCTGGATGAATCATGGCCCCCTACTAAAACGCATATACCCCTGAGGAAGCTGTCACATTCAGAATACTCAGCTGGTCAAACACCTCAGCATAAATTATTTTAGGATTTTCCCATGGGCCATCAGTTTGGGGCACATGTAAATAGGTTTTGAGATGGAAGAGAAAAAGGCCAAAGTCTGGAGCTCTTTTGGGAGGGCAGGCCTGTTAGGGATGGGAGAGGGATGTCCTGGTGACAGGGACAGTGGGAGGGTGTAGGATGGGCATGGGGTGGATAGGAGACAAGAAAGAGGGAGTCTCAAAGAGAGCTGTGGAGGATTCCGATGCTGAAAACAACCTTGCCAACTGCACGTTCTCCCTAGAGAGCACATCTGAGATTTAGTGCAGCAGTCTTGACATGATTTTCCCATCTGGGGGAAGATGGCGGACACTGGGGGATAGTGGGAAATCACAGTTCTCAAGTCCCATCATCCCTCCCTTCAGCTGCACCTATAAGAACCTCTAACTTGTGATGAAAGTGAAACAATTCAGAAGCCAAAGATCCTACCCACTGGTGCTGAAGGAGAAAACTAGCCTGGGAAATGACAGAACAAGGTCCACGAGAGCCATTTGCCTCCAATGGGGTCAAAAGTTCACTCCTGACTGGAGTTGCTGCCGCTCCTTTGACCTAACGCAGAAGGTCTGCCCCATTTCTGGGCACCCTAAGCGCTGTCAATAGCCTGCACAGCTCCCACCGAAAACCTCTGACAATATTACAGCTGTTTCCTTGCCTGCCAATTCCCTTAAACTTGCAGGGTTCCCTGCATTCTTTTAAATAAGGGTTGGAAGCCATAGCTAATGTAGATGATTCAGCTCAAGTGTTTTTCATTTTGATTGCAGAACTGTACATTTGCCTAATGTGGAATGCTTCCACACAGAGTTCCCTTTTAGAGACTGTGAGGTGGGTGGCCAACAGGGAGTTCTCTTCTGCTCAGATTTTACTGTGCTAAACTGAAAAACACGTTGCTAGGCTTACAGCAGAGAAATCAACCGTAGTCCCGGCAAAACACACACAGCTGTATAAAGAAATCCAATAGGGAAGGCAAGGACTCATTTCACTCCCATTCTCCCTGTGAACAGCCTGGTCAGTTCTAGGCATACATACTGGGTTTCTGATCCTAGAAACCCATGAGATGTCCACTGGTTAGAATGTCAATGCATGTACTTATTGTTATGAGTAACAGTGTTTCTTAATATCAAGATAACCTATTTTTAATGCTGGTTTATAGTTACATTTCCCACAACAGAATTTAAGTAGCAAAAACCCAGGGGTAATTGGTTCTAGGAGAAAACTTTTTGGCATTCTGCGGTTGGTTTGCAATCTGAATATGTGGCAGAATCTGATGCTGTGTGGTTGCTTTCAGGGGGACAGTAGTTCTCAAATACTGAATTTGTGTTTCCACTTCCCTGATCACATCTCTATCATGCTGCCAACACAGCAGTCCTCCCCACACTAAAAGTCAATACGCAAAGGAAGGAAGAAAACAAAAAAGCATCGTGTTTAGTAGCTGAGTAGAAAACTCTAGTCTTAAAAACTTTCCTCACAGAAACACGTCTCTTTCCTTTCTGATTTTAATCTTTAGCCTCTTTAAATGGTTACAGATAGACTCTTCGGGGATCCTTTTTATTATTTTGAAGCATTATGTGTTAAAGTAGAAGTTGTCTGTAGCTTATTACTTTAAGTGCTTGGCTGTGTGTTCAGAACAGAAAAGCATCTATGGACTGGCCAGCTGTATTTGAAGGCGGAGGGCGACTGTTCCTCATTATACTCACTTTCTCATTTTGTGTCTCCCTCACCCTTTTCAGGGAAACTAGGATGATGCCAGGCATGCAGCACGCTCCCAATAAACATTGACAAATGAATGAATGAAATAACTGGTTAATGTTGCCATTCCCTTCCCCAACTTCCCACTGACCTCATGCTGACCCCTAGGGGCCCAGAGCCATTCGTGTGTTTTCCCCTCCAGCTGGCCTTCTCCAGCTCTGAATTTCTCACCACCATCCCTCTCCACCTGAACTTAATGGTCTTGGGTTTCACTGCATCTTGCCAAGTATTGGTACCAAATCTGATGATTTGCTATGTTTAGATTACAATTTTGAGACTTGTTACTTATTCTAGGAATAATCACTCAAAGGAATCATCTCCACCTTAAATTACACCTCATGCATGGGTAGACTCTCAGTCCTCTCACATGTAGCACAAATGATCTTTAAATATTCAGGATGCACTGAAAGAGCCAAGTTAATACAAAAAAAAAACCCATAAGTACATATATATATATATATACACACATATATATGTACGTATACGTGTACACAGATAAAGAGAGAGGCGGGGAGACTATGGACCATTTTTTTAAAAAGCTGATGCAATAATTGATAGTTCAGAATTTTTACACTTAAAAGGTAAAGCTCTAAACGGAGATACATTTTTCTCTCTTCTCACAAAACTAAAATATTGGGTTGGCCAAAAAGTGTGTTCGGGTTTTTCCGTAAGATGTAACAGAAAAACCCAAACACGCTTTTTGGCCAACCCAATACTATGAAAACAACAAGAACAGATGATTCAACTCAGAGAAGAAAGGGAAAGCAAAGGGAAACACTTATAGAATTTTCTTCGTCTCAGTCAAGGGACTGCAGAATACCGAATAAATGTAGTTAATTGAAGTCTAAAGCCAATGGAACAATAATCCCAAAGCTAACAGTGAATTCATTTCTGAGCGTTTTCAGAGGACAAAAATAGGAGATATCCCAATATTCAAATAAGTTAAAAGGGTAGATTCTTAACCTATACCTTTAACTTCAATCCCCAGCAACATTCTAGAATGAATTGTTAGTTTCTAAGTATCCAGAAAGGAAACCATGGGTCACTTGGAACCAGCATGGATTCACTAAGAACAAATCATTATAGGAAATGTACTTCATTTCCTTTCAGAAGGATTATCTGACTGTTGTTTAGGAGAGTGTTGTTCATCAAATGTTTCAGTGAGACAAGGGACACAGTCTCTCATGATATGTTGTGAGTAAAATCTATTACTGTGGCCTGAAAATTATAAAGATAAGTGAATTCATTGATGGTTAAACAAATAACCCAAGAAGTGAATTGCAGAATTCTGAACAGCTTGGGTCATGACCTTCATGGGTAGGTGGCAAGGTTTTGCATTTGGTTTTGCTATAAAGGCTTCGGTGGAAGAACCCCCAAAAGTGGGGAGCATGCATATGGATTTATCAAGTCCTGAAAGAAAATTGGTAATTCTGTTCTGGAGGAAAAAAGAAGGACAGGGTTTCCAACCTACCAGATCTCTATTAGATTCAACTAATGGACTAAAATGAACTAAAATTCTCCAAAATTCATTTGGAGAAAAGGTAAAGTACCAAGTTTGAATTTGAAATTCTCTTGCAAAAGTACAGGGCACTCCTTATCAGCCTGCATCATTGCCTGACCTCCAGCTGGCAAAGCCTGTGCTCTTACAGAAGTTTCTCTCACTCCCCAGAAGCTGCATCAGTAGGATCAGACTCAAGGTATCATTTTGATTTTGGAAACTAGATTCAAAGCAGACAGCAAATTAACACAATTTTAAACAATACACACTTTAACACTGAAAATCTTAGTCTCTCTGATTCAGTCCTCTCTGGCAAAGGCAGATATCCAGGCAAGGAGAAAAAGACAAGTTCATTCACTTCTCAGAAGACTGGCCCTGAACTAATGGGTTACCCTTCTGGGAGATTATAACTCACAGTAAGGGGTAGACACATAACCACAAGGTATGGTGGAGATGGAGGTGGGGTAGGGTGGGGAGAAGAGGTGATGGTGGACAGGGAACATGGTCCAGCCCCAGGGGGAGGCATGTGGCCCCATTTGTCTAAGCATCTCATCTTGTTCTTTAGTTAGTTGTGGTCTTCCTGTGCCAGGGAAAGGGTTTGTGAGAAGAACAAGTCTCTATTTCTTAAAAAAAAAAAAAAAAACCTAACAGCAGCAAAGGATAACCCCCGAAGTTCACATTCCCAAATAAAAAGAGAAGGAAGCAAAACCTTTGCCACTAAACAGGAAGACCAGGCAGTTGTGTTTGCACAAGTTTCCCAGGGAGGAAGGAGGAGGGGTTTAGACTAGTGATAAGATCATAGCTTCCAGCAGCTGAGTGACTTTCCCTGACCCTCTGGTCTTGGGAGTTCTGGACCAGAATTCGGATCCCTTCTGGCTTTGACAAGAGAGAAACAAAATAAAACCAAAAACAGAAAGGGGGAAAGAAAATGAAAACTTTCCCAAGTTACTGATCTCCTTTTTCCCTCATTCCTTCTGTCTTTAGTCCATCCATCCTCCTGTGATGGTGCTCTATTTGGAGGAGAAGGAAACCATTTTAATAAGATCCCTAAATATTCCAGTTTCTGCAGCCTCCCAGCCTTAGACCATGCTCAGAAAAGCATGACGCCTTCATGGGGTTTGTTTCTTGCGTTGTCTTGTTCTCATTCAATTGTTTTGAAATGATACACGTTTTCCAGTGTATTCCGAATAAAAGCAATCCTGTTTTAAAATGCTTACTGCCAAATTTACAAACATCTTGATAAGAAAAAAGAAGCCCATGTGGAGTTAATTTATCCAGGGAGCCCATTTTTTTAGTGTGCTATCACTTTTGGGTTCAGTATTAGAAATGTTGTCCCTCAGGTATCAGACAGCAACTCAATATTTTGACCCTCTTCCCTTTCCCCTTTCCATGTTATTTATAAACTATTTCTCCAACAAACTTATCTGAGATGCCCAGTGCCACATGTTGGGCTCTATTTAGTCATACATTTTGCACCTTCATCCAGCTTTGGCTGGAATCCCAGCCCTCTGGCTCAGATGTACTTCATGGCCTGGTAAGAAGGGCCCTTTGAGGTCAGCAGAGCCCTGGTGAGGAGGGGTGAAGACCTGTGACTCCGGAGAGACACACCACAGGCACGGATGGCCTGAGGGATAACTCTGCTCTTTGATTTTGATTTCCATAATGCGTGAGTATCACCTGTACACAATACAGCAACTAAACCCAAACGTTGGTGAAGTAAGAGAAGTAGGCTTTGCAGAGTAAACGTCTCTCCTAAAAGCATAGTGACGCGTCCTTAATGTTCATCCTTTAGAGCCCTGAGTCCAGCTGTCCTAGTTTTGTCATTGAGCCAATCAAAAAGTTAAACCCATTTCTTAGGAAATAAGCTTTCTGTTGCTATAAAGCCCAATACTGCTGGATGCGGCCACTTTAGCTGAAAGGTACACCTGATTATCAAAAAGCTTCCTGCCCCCCAAAGCACGCACATCTTCTTTTCTTCTAAACATTTTTGCTGAAAAATTCTAAAGTTGGGAGGAAGAGAAATAGGAGGCAGGGTGGATTGGGAGGTGAGGCAATTGGGGTCAGAGGAAGAGGAAGAAAGGAAAACATTACCAATATCCCACCAAACCATATGACTTCTGGGTTCTCTTTCTCTAGTTTTATAAGACCTTATGTCTATTGAGCGCTTATGTGCTAGATAGGTTTTCAGTTCTTTACATGTATTAACTTATTTAATGCTCACGATAACCCTGTATTCTAGGCAGTATTATTATCCTCTCTTACATGAGGGAACTGAGGCACAGAGAGGCGAAGTAACTTCCCTGAGGTCACACAACATGTGGTAGAGGGAGGATTCAAATCCACTCTGTTCTCTGCACCACTCTCTGCTTGATGGGTTCTTTGTTACGCAGCCTCTGTGGCACCGGGCAGGTCAGCACCGCGAGCACAGAGAGAGAGAGCATCCTCTCTCCTTCAACCTCATTAACCACCTTCCATCTTTCTTTCAAGTTTGTTATAGGGATTACATTTGTACATTTATTTAGTATTTTATTCATCAAAAAATAAAGACATGGTTTTTCCCTGAAATCCTGAAACTTCAAAGGGTCAAAACTTGGGGAATAAAGTTTTTTATTTTTAAATTTTGATTTCAAATAAGCAAGCTATGAGAACAGTAACAAACTAAAAAAGGTGCAGCATGAGTCCAGGAGGGTGCGTTGGCATCAGTGCTCAGCTGTAGGAGGGAAGCATAGAAAGTCATATGGAACGTTCCAGGGGTGGGGTTTGGACGATGACCCACTGCCTGGAGCTCAGCCTCCAGCTGTCTAGACAGATGTGCCCTCCACCAGAAAACCTGAACTCACAATAAAATACAATTCAATTACAAATGAGATGTCGTTATTTACAGAGACCTATTTGTTTTATAAAAGGCTTAACCTCCAATCCCTTTAACTATGCCAGTTTAGCGTGTGTTTGTAGGCTACATATGAACTAGAAAAACCACAAAGGAGAAAAGCAGATCCGAGGAAGCCTCTAGTTGAGCAGGGACGGCAAGGCATCGTTCTTGCGAGCTGGTGGAAAAACAGATTCAACCGATGGCTACTTAATTTTAATCAACACGATTTCCGTTTAACTATTCAGGTGCTTCAACTACAGCATAAATGAAGGTACAGCTCATACAGTTGGAAAGACCCTGAGGAATCGTGCAGATGAGCCCGCTCAACTGATTATATGGAATATAATCCTGGTTTTACAAGGCTCATTTTACTCACCTGGCCAAAGCAACGAAGTTTTAAAATGGCAGGAGGGTAGGGAACTGGGATCAGATCCTAAGTACTGTTCTTTCCATACTATGCTGTTCACACACAGAGCAAAGGGTGGGTTTGTGACTCATACCAATTCTCTTATCTACACAGAGCTGTATTTTATATCATTACAGGGGAAAAGGCAGTTCAGGCGTGTGTGTGTGTGTGTGTGTGTACACATATTCCAGTTAAGACGTTAAATAGATTGCATGACAGTATTCCAGTCATAAGGATATACAATGGTAAGAAAAATAAGCCAAGTGAAACCTATTGTTTATGTTCCTTAAGAAAAAAATTAATAAAAAATCACTCACCAATATATTGACAATCAAGGATGAAAGAAGAGTGAAAAACCACCACAAAAAGGGTACATTCATGCTGATATAGCAATCATGCAGGATCCTGTGGGAGATGGATGGAGACGCACACATACACATGCACAGAGTTTATATCAGTGTCTGGCCTCTGAGTTCTGCTCTGCTGGTTAATACAGGGAACTATTTAGTTTCACCAAAGCTTGCAGGGGTATTTGGCATCTGCCCTGTGATATCCAGTCTCAAATTTCCAACAGTTTTGTGGCTTTTGCTGTCCTCATCTCCTACCCAGACTCACCCACCTGCCAAATTCCTTTCCTAAATAATTCTAGATGCAAGAGTATTAACATGAGGAACTGAGGATTGTGCAGAGATACACTGATTATTAAACATGCATTAAAGAAAAGAATGATTTTACTATGAACATAGTACCATGAGATTTAATATCATTTACCGTGAAAGTTATTATTTCTGTATTACTAAGTAGAGGACCAAGCAATCACTGCGTAGCGGTAGCGAGCACATTAAAGGAACACATGGGCGCTCACCAGCAGCCTGACCGGGGCTCTAGTTCGAGCTTTTCCCCTTGCTGCGTGACATACCACAACCCCCTCAAACTCTCTTAACCTCAGTGCCTCCGGGGTAAATAGGACGACTGCATATACCTCACAGGGTCTTGGAGGGATGCAAGGTGAGCACAACTGCCTAAGTGTCCCTTACACTTAATGCTGAGTTCACGTCTGCCCCTTTAATCTGGTGACTAGAAGTTTCTAAAGTGTAAGGATTTAAAAAAAAATACCCTTTCATTTTTTGCAAAATTAAAAAAATCCAAAGGTTTGGGGAGGTAGGGAGGAACCAACTTTGTCTGCAAGACGTGGAATCTGGGTAAATGATAGAAGAAAAGGGGGACAAGGAAGCAAAAATATCCCAAGGATAATCTGTTGCAGGTAGATTTCTGAAACCTGGGCGGGGGGGGGGGGGGCGGGGAACCCATAAAGAGATGCCAGGATCTTTATAAAGCTCTGCTCTAAATGTAAGTCATGTGCAAACAGTGTCCCATTAGCTTGAGGCTATCCTAATGATTCCTCTCATAGCTGTGGTCTGTGTGTATCTCCTTGGGGACTTGCCAGCTCAGACTGGCCAACTCCTGGCGGCTCCCATTTAAACATTTGCTGCTTGTCGGCACCTCCACTAGAGGGCAGCAGGTGGAAGGGAGAGGACGTCCAAATGGATCAGTGTCAGCACTTGGCAAGAGCAGCTGTCAAGGTGGGGTGCCGAGTAATGGGGGCTGCAAGGGGGCAAGTCAACTGAGTGGAAAAGATGAGAGCCTGAGTGATCAGTGGTTTTCCATCGCCAAGTGAAGCCAGGGACAGAAGGAGAAAGAGCTCAGCGTTAGAGGAAGCTGGGGCAAGGTTTTCCAAACCAGCTAATCTTCAGATTCATGTTTGGAGTTTTCCTAAAACACACACACACACACACACACACACACACACACACACACACACACACACACACACACACACACACACCCATAACATGAAAACAGACAAACTCCAGGACATCACTCTCAGCCTTCTGCATCAGAATCTCTGGGTATGGAGCTTACGAATCTGTATTTTTCAAAAAACTCCTAGCTTATTCTGAGTAACAGCCAAGGTTGGCCTCACAAGGGTGTCTGAGGTCCCTTCCAACTCTCAGAAGACTAATTTCACTAACATAAAATATGCCCAAAGCAACCTTCAAAATAATGGTAAAACTGTGTATCCCTCTAGCAACTTGTCTTCAGAGAAAGAAGGGGCAGAAGTAATTGAAATTGCTAGAATATGGATTGCAAGTTACAGTTTTCAGTGTTATTACAGACACAATCTCCCTTAACCTTTTAAGCCTCACAGCAAGCCTGTACATAGGAAGATTTTTAAAGCCCATGCAGAGTTAGGGAAACCAAGGTCTAGCAAGGCCACCTAGAATGGTAGGTCTAGGAGCCATGACTACTGACTGCAGTTTATTCCAGTACATGCCTACTTCCAGTGCCTTTTCAATTCTGTTCTTAACCTGGATTTATAAACAATCTTTTCAACAAATGATCTAGTGGAGCTCTAAGAATGACGGCCAAGTCCAAGGTATATGCAGAACAGGAATGGAGACAGGAATAAGAGAAAGCTGTGGTGGCAAGGCCATAGACCCATCTCTAGGCGTGTCTTCTGGTGCTCCAGGAAGCAGGAGAATGGGCAGTGGTGGTCTGTGAGTGAGAAAGGTGAATGAGGGTGCAAGGATCAGGGGTTATGCTTCCGCAGCTGGCCTGCCATGGCGGAGAGCAGAGTGATTTCATAAGGGTCTTGTCTCAACCCAATTCATTCACCTGAAAATCTCCTTTCTGCTATTGACCACTCTGCCGTGAGGCTGCCACTCGGCATGTACCTTAAGACATTTTAAATTTTGCGATGTTTCAAAAACATTAGATTCCACCTGAAACTAACACAACATTGTTAATCAACTGTACTGTCATATAAAATAGTTACAAAAAACTATATTACCATAAAAAATAAATACCAAATTATGACCAGTGAAGAAATATAATATGATGAAAATTCAATAGGCAAGGGGATTTTTATATTTAACTCGATGGTACTACCTGTCGTATTAAAGAAAATCACTGATTCAGAAACAAAAACAAAAAAGAAACAAATAGATTCTGCCAACTAGGTTGCTTGCTGTCAAAGGCTAACCTGTGGAGGAATGCACACCAGGCCAGGAGTCTGCATCTTGGCCCTGCCCCTGCTGATGACTACTGGACTTGGGGTAAGTCATTTAACCTCTCTGGGCCTGGGCTTTCTCATCAATAAACAGAGAGGGTGCGCGGTGCAGCTTCCAGACAGACCATGAGGACATGTTTAGTGTCAAATTATTTTGAACTGGTCCCTAACACTGAAAACTTAGGAGATTCAGATAAAAATATTTCAAGATCAACTTTTGGTTACACTCCGATGAGGAACAAATGGAGTGGTTATAATTATTCAAATAATTTAATTATTATTTTTATAGGCTATCATCTGCCTCACCTACCCACACACCCTCTTCAAAACACATACACATCCTGCTAAGGAAAGCTCCACGGCAGCAGGATTTTTTTACATTTCTTGTTCACGAAAGCATTGCAGGCACCTAGAATAGTACTTGGCACATAGTAGGTGCAAAAAAATATTTGTTTTTTTAAAACCATTTTTCATTGACGTATAGTTAATTTACAATAAAAAATATTTGTTGAATCAATTCCTGGTAATTTAATGAAAAGCAAGTTTTTTTCAAGTGAGGGAAGCTAGAGACAGTACAATCCAGAGATAAGACATGAATATATCCAATGAATTCCTGATTTAAAAATCATAATACAGGCTTGGTTTTCAAAATGAGTCATCCAATAAGGGCTATCGATACATGCTTATGCTGTATACAGTATGTGTCTTTCTCATAAGTATAATCAAGTTGAGATTTAAAGATATAGGGCTGGGGGAGTTTTCACAGGGATTCTGAATGTACCACAGGATCCACCCATCCACCTGTTTGTTTCGCTTAAAAAACAGCACGGCATGGATATTCTAAAGGCACGTGACGGACAGCTCAGTATGCAGAATGTTCCATATTGATGTGACCTCAAACGTGGAGACTGATTTCTCTGGTGGTAAAAGGCAGGTCTTAAGGCTGATGAAATGTAATCTCACACCAATTACATTGATTTCAACAGCTGGCTTTGCAGTTCCCACACTCCACCAGTCTTCTACTCAATGCTCAGGGATGTCTCCCAGTTTACTTCACCAGGCTTTCATTCTCGAAGCTGTCGAGGGAGAACTGACAGGAAGCATTTGTCGGAAGCACTCAGATGTGGCTGTGCATTCATGGGATTTGTAAGCTGATATCAAAGTTGCTGCACTCCCCGTAAACAAGCACGAGGGACAGGCTTTAAGTGTGATCTTCCCAAACAAATGTGACTCAAAGCCATTAGGGCAGCTCATGCTAAAGCTAGCAACGCTTGCTCTAGTCAACCTGTGTGTACCTCTGCAACACAGAATAGGTAAAATTGCAGGGGAGGTTCAAAGGCAGGACAGGCTTTAATGTAAATGTGGCTCCACAGGGCACACCAGCTTTTACATGGAGTTTCCTTGTTAATGAATATTTAATGCAGAACATTCTGGAATAAAGTTTGGAAATTCTGATACTTCCATAGTGGTCAAACCTATCTCCATGGTACTAGCAGGTAATTACTCAGGCAGACATATTTCTATCTAAATATGCAATGTCAGATTTAGAGCTTTAAACAGGGGTTCATGATTCTGGGAATGGTTCTTCCTGAATCAACAGACCTCAAATGAGCCGATCGAGGTCCACTTGAAGAATATACTCAGGACTGAGCTTCCTGTGTTATTCTCTAGTGTCTGATATTTGTGGCTCTCCTTCAGGAAATCTGGGCTAGAATTCTTGTCTATTTTTTTGTCTGATTGTTTGCTATCACTGGAGCGGGTATGAAAAAAGGCGAAAATAACAGGTGTCTGTAACAACTTCAATTAAGTTGCTCATTCAGATTTCATACCCAAGTGTAGACCTAAAAAATGATTAATACCTTAATCAGTGCTGAACACGGTCAGCACACACCTTAAACACTCCTGGCAAAGCTGCATGAATATATGTCATTGGGTGAAGGAGAATTAGTCACAATTAGTCAAACGGGAATTGCTATTACAGAGCTTCAGCTGTGTAGTCCAACTGGTTTTCTATGGCTTGGGTCAAAGGCAGCCCTTCCTTCCTTGGGGCTCCCATAACATTCTGTGCATGTTATATGCATACATTCGTTATGGGATGTCTTACATGATTGCTCTTTTTCTTCTAAGTTCTCTGTTTACTCGGCACACCTTTCAGCCTCTCAAGGTTTATTTATTTAAAGGTGTCCACCACCTGCTTCAAAAAAATCTTAGGTTGAATGAATGGACAGATAAACCAGTGAAAAGATAAGGGCTGCATTGTAACTATATGTATACATTTTTTCTTTACTTTTAAAAGTCTATAAACACGTTTTGTCTAATTTGCTCCCTGCAACAACCCTGGGCACGGTCAGGTCAACATGCAATCACCAGATCTAGGGCAGTGGTTCTCAACTGGGGGTCATTTCCCACCCCCGGTGCCCCCTCACCCAGGGAACACTTAGCAGTGTCTGGAGATGTTCTGGTTCTTACAACTGAGGGTGGAGGGTACCACCTAGTACCTAAAGGTCACGGATGCTGCTAACATGTTACAATGCACAGGACAGCTTCCACCACAAAAATTTATCTGACCTGAAATGTCAATATTGTCAAGATTGAGAAACCCTCATCCAGGCCTTCGATCTCTAAAACTATTGTAACCCTATGTTCTGTGAGCTCCTGTCTGACATATTTTTCTGACTAAGTATGTCCTAGAAGAAATCACTCAGTGTACCGTATTAAACTACTCCTTGCATTCAGTCACCTTACTCAAAAACATACAAACTAACCAGAAAGTATGGGAATAGCAAGTTCGTGGTTTGATCCCCAACTGCTGATCCAGGATGAATGTTTGGTTTGCCCACCATGTTCTTTTAGAGAAGGCACTTGGGCATAGCTTGGAAGCACCTGGGTACTTTCACGCATTTCAAGAAGAATAATTTTGCTGTCTAAGCTCTCTTAGAACATTTACAAGTTCGCCTGCTTCTTGTGATTAAAGCTCCTAGAAGGACAGCTAGAGAGGTCTAGATGGATTTAATTATCAGCTGTTTAAAAGAAAACCCAGTGTCGAAATACTGGCAAGTTAATTCCACCTTTTGCCTTTGAGAAAATCATACGTGACCTGCTGGGGGGGAGGGGGGCAGTGGAGCAGGAAATCACGGTACCGCAGTGATAAGAGAACTATAAAGAGGGGGCTAGCAATCCCTTTTGTTTGTCACAACTGAATTATCTTTCTATAACTTACAAGAATGATTCCCTAGCTTCCTAAGTGTAGTGGAGTAACACATTTGGGTCTTTTCTAACTCCATCTCCAGCAGGATTGTGCATGTTCTAGTGAGTATGAATCCCAACAACACAGACGTGCAGAGAACAGGGAGAACAAAGCCTTCTTAGGGATCATCTTATCCACTGATTTTCTGCCTTTTAAAAAATTTCCTGAACTATTCATTCATACCTGGAAACTTACTGTGTAAAATCAAAATGATTACATGAAGCTGTGTTTGGACAAGAGTGGAGGACAAGAGCGGGGCACCAGAGCGCCCTGGCAGGTCAGCACTGCTCTCCCAGACTTTTAACCCCAGCCCTGCCTGACCTAGCAACTCATCCTCCTTTGGGGTAGTTGCAGTAGGCATAAAATACTTTCTAGGAAAGCAACCTAACTGTCCTCTTTCTTCCCCTCTCGAAGGGAAGGTAAACAAAGAAGAGCTTAGCCTTTACAAAAAACCTATCTCTTACCAATAACTATGCCAGGTCATCTAACCTTCATGGATGGCTTTCTGAGCAAGATATTATTACCCCTATTTCAAGATGGGAAACGGATATGCTGAGAAATGACTCAGTCACAGAGTTGAAACTTACAGAGCTGAAATTCATACGTGCACATGTTTGGTTCCCAAAGTCTACATTTTTGGTATACTATTTCTCCATGCTTTCTAAACACAGTTGATTAAAGCCCTCCTCAACAGGATACATTTTGAAAACAAATACCTTGCCATTGCCCCTTCATCACCCTCAGACTAAACATCTCCAGTTCCTTTTGTGTGATTTCAAGAGTTTTCACCATTAAGATTATTTTGTTCTGGTTGATCAATATCTTTCTTAAATCTCGATATCTGGAACTCACCGGATTATTCTAGATATGCTGTGGCCAGTGCAGAGTCCAGAGGACTGGTGATTTACTTGTTCTAGACCCTCTGTTTCTATTAAGGCAGGCTGAGCTATCTTATCTTACTTTGGTAGCTACACTGTAACAGGTAGAGTTAAATTATATATTTGCCATGAGCTAAATAATTTCAAGTCTTTTACAGAGGACTTGCTGTGAGCCGGGACTGTCACTTCATTTATGATTTTATAAAACCTAAACACAGGCCTTTACATTTATCCCTATCAAATTTTATCTTGCAGTTTTTGGCCCACTACCGAGGCTGTCAAGATATCTTGAATCCTATGTCTGTGATTCAGCACATTAGCTATTCATGGCTTTGCATCATCCGTAGATTTGGTGAGTCTGCCTTCCTTGTCCGCACACTAGTCACTAATTTAAAAAAAAAAAAAACGCTCAGGAGCAGAAAGTCTATCACAAAGACCTTCAGACAGGGCTTGGCATGAAGGAATCCCTAGCTGGGTACTACATCCGTATCTGAGAAATAACAGAAAAAATAATTTTGGAGTTGAGAGGGACAGATTTGATTTTTTCTCTCTGAAAAGTTTTATTCATATATCAGCAACTGAGTTTATAGAAATTAACAGCTTTTGCCCATAACCACAGAACTGATTACTGATGCAACTGGACTCATAACCCAGAGGTGGTGACTGGTTGATGTTTTTTTCCCATCACACCATTAGGTGAGATCACTGATGGCAAGAAAGACACTCCAAATTTGTTTTTAAATAATTTCTTGGTACAGTTTTCTTTTCTGACAATGTGCCCCTTTACCTTAAAAGGGCAACACAAAAATAAATTCCAATGAATGGAAGACTCTTGTTCATATAAGCTTGGTTTCAGGTCCACTGATTTGTATGGACAAATCTTACCAGAAAATGGTGTAGGAACAATGTTATACCAACACAAGTCCTGTGTACAAAATAGGGAATGTTAATACAGTGACGATGAGAAAAGCTGTGGGTAAGGAGGTACAGTCTTAGAAACAGGCAAAAGTACATGCTATAATAGTGAGCGTGTGTAGTAGAATAATTATCTAGGTATGTTAGTAGATGGCTTTCCTTTACTTTGACAGCTTCTGCATTCGTGGAGAATCCAGGAGTGATCAGAAGAGAAAATCCAGAGTTGATTTCATAAGACAGTTCTTGAACCTCCTTAGAACAATGCAGGGAGAGCCTTGTACACATAACAGGGCTGCACAGTACCAGACGGGGCTGCCCAGTGGCCCAGGAGGTACCTTTCAAGGATTTTTTTCAAAGGAGAAGAGGTGGCACCTGTCCCCACAAACTTTGGCTACTGATATAACCTCGGGGAGAGATGCCCATTTGCTTTGAGGAAACTACCCATGCCTCATCATAAGTTTTACATTTGTATGTAAGTATATATAAGTATCAATACTTATATATGAAACAATGAGGTCAACATTAAAAGTCAAAGTACTACATTAAACTTAATGAATCTGAATCTTAGAGGATTTACAGAAGGAGTTCATGGAATCACCTCCTGTTGCTTTGACATAGCTATGATTCTTGACCTTGGCTGAGTAAGTGAAACACATGCAACTTCCAGAGTTCAGCTGAAATTCCTGCAGAGGTGAGTACTACAGATAGTTAGGTGCCACGGAAACCCTAGGACACGTGAGGCAGTGTAGTGTGCACTCTGGGGTCAGACTGCCTGGATTGGACTCTCACGTTGGCCTTTGCTAGTTATGTAAACTAGTTACATAACTATTCTTGGTGTCCTTACCTAAAGCAGGGTAATAATGGAACTTTCCTCTTACCATTGCTGTGGGAATTAACCAAGGTTACAAGTATAAAATACTTAAAATTGGATCCATGAAATGCTTCTATTTTTATTGCAATGAACTGGTTTTAATTCTCTCTCCCTACATCCCCAGTTCACCTGGTGACTAACCTGGGAAACTGTGTCTCATTCCTCTTGGTCTCATGTCTGCCATATGGCAAATGCTCAAAGAACGCTCGTTGAACTCAACTGACTTGCCCGGTGTCACTCCCAGCAACAGCGTCAACTCACTCCAGACCCACTTGCTGGATTGATCAGATTCGATTTTATTAAAAGTATAAGAACTAGAGCACTAAGGTTTTTATCACACTTATCCTCTGAGCATTCACTGTTAAAACTATAAATACAGAACAGTGTCCTGTTTCCTAAAAGTTTATGCCATCATGCCTTAGTTCTATTGTTGAAAGCACCTTAAACATTAGAATCCTCTTCTAGACAGTTTTCTGGAGTTATTATTAAAATTATCTTTAGCTTCCAAAACTTCCTTGTGCAACTGAACTGCTCCTTTTAGGCATACATTGTTATAATTCAAATTCTACATGTCTGTTTAGTTCGCATGTTTATTTAAGGCCTCAGGGTTTGGAGTAACTCAACCTGAGGCCAATAAGAGTTACCAGTTGTTGACTACTTATGTGCTTTTCCTGTGTCATCTCAGCAGGTGCTTTACTATTGTTACCTCCTTGATGGTTTTAAACAAGTTCTTTTCCTCCCATTTAACAGAAGAGAAAACTGAGGCTCAGAAAGTATAAGAAACTACGAAAGCCTTTGTAGTACATGCTGTCAGTGCTCTGCTGATATAGATCCCATAACCATTTATGTGCACATGGACTCCCTGTGTGCTTTCACTCCCAACACCCAGCACCTGTGTCTCTGTCGGCACCTGGAGCCATCTTGACCTGCACTTGGAGAGCTGATAGTGTCTAGGAATTTATGACCTCTAAGGGTCGCCCTTAACCATCAACTGAGGGCTGTTCTGGACAACTTGAAGCACTACTTCTAGAGGGGACCGAGTCAGATACCATCCCCACCATCCACCCCACCGTGGGATAGCACTTGACATTGCATTCTTGCTTGTTTTTTTTTTTTTTTTTCTTTTTTAGCTTTTTCCCTGTCTCATTTCCCTACTCCCTGTCAGTTTCCCCCTGGAATATTTTTCTAATAATTCACTGTCATTTGAACCCTTGTCTCAGCATCTGGCTTCTGGGGAACTCGACCTAAAAAAAAATCACACAACTCATTAATGATAGAGCTGGGATCCAAACCCGATTCTGACAAAGTTCAAGATCAATGCTCTAAAATCCCCAATCTAGACTGCTTCTCCTGACGATGGCAGAGAAGATGGAAGCAGGAATCAGATATGACTGGTGCAGAGACGTGCTTACTGGTCCTACCCCCTAAGCATCTCTGTATGTTCTCTGAGTACCAGCCAAGGCCATCTGACCAGCCTCTCTCCTCACCCTCCAGAGAGTTCCTCCACAGGCCCCCTTTACCCTCTGATGGTCTAAGCCTCTGGCTGATTGCTGCTGCCCCAGGGAAGTGATAGCCAAGGGCAGGGTCACAGAACCAGAGGGACACTGTGTATAACCCAATCAAGTGCAGCTCAAACTGGGCTCCTAGCAACTAACTGCAGAAATCAATCAATGGTATTTATTGAACACCAACTGTGGGCTCAGTGACGCCATGGTCCCCTCACTTCAGCCTGGAATTTCAGCCTCTTCCTTCTACCTTCTCCTTTAAGGCATCCATTGACTCTCCGCCACGTCAAAGGCTTCTGACTTTGGGTTTATAGCAACCCACTCTCAACCAACATGTTAGAGAAATGACCCTCTGCCCAAATTTGACGGTTAGGGAATAGTTTCATTTTAGAAACATCTCATGTTAATGCAAGTGCTACATATCCTTTGTCTTTAATGTTTTTTCCTTCAGGTAAGATTTTAAGACATAAAAATACAGGCTTTTAGTACCCATCCATAGAAATAAGACAAGACAGGTCATACTGGGGAGTAGCCACACTTTTGCCTTTCACACCTATAATGGCTATATAAACACGAGTTTGACATGCATATATGGCCATGGTATGCACAGAAGTTAATCTAGGTCTTTCTATTCCTCGATAAGAGCTTTCCAGGAAGTCAGGCTTAGTGATAGCTACAAAGGGAGAGAGAGCTAGTCAGCCATGCTTATGAAGTTCAGAGCAAACACCCAGAGACTATGGTGCTGGCGTGGCTCACAAGGGAAGTTGGGCACAATCACAAACCAGTTTGCAAACTTGGCCTGGGCTGTATGAGCACAGCACCTCGGTACTTCACTGCATTCTCCACCTCACAAGCTAATCTGGCCCGACTGTGCCCTGACATGGGACAGGGCTCTTTGACTGGTTCCCCCACTTCCCCGACTGCCCTGCTCTCTTTAAAAAAAAAAAAAAAAAAAAAAAAAAGCATGGTGCTTCCTGCTTCAGCCAGGGAAGCAGCTGGCTCACGGTTGGGTAGTGGAGGGAGGAGGATTGGTCCTGAATGTTACACAGCCACAAAATGATCCCTTCCTAAAAAACTGAGCTCTCAGTTTGGGGGAAGCCAAGGCGTGGTAAACATCACCAATTCAAACTCCACTAATGTAAGTCTATTAATACTTAATAACACACAGCTATCCACAAGTCAAATATTCTGAACGTTATTTCTCCTTTTACAAATTTGCAAGATTTTACTCAAAGATTAGATTACACAAAAGACAACTTTTTTCCATATTCATGGATGAAGAAATTAAGGATTTTATCATATACCTGATTTAATTTTGAGAGTTTCATACTTCAAGATGGGCTCTCATGGGAAACTGGGAAAACCGGATATTCAAGGGATGTGGCTGAGAAAACTGATCTAGCTCTCCCTAAGATCCCTAGTCATGGTCTTTCGTAATCTGAAGTTCAATGTCTGAAGGGGCAGAGAAAACTTGAATTTGGAATCTACAGGCCTCATTATACCTCTCTGTCAATATTTGAGGAGATTTAATCAGGTAGGTGGGGCACAGATAAAGGTGGTGTCGGGGGTAGGTGCTGGGTGACTGGTTTATTCAATGCAGGATGTCGGCCAGTAGCTGGTGCATGGGGTACAGAGTCCGGTCACCTGGGTAAAGGTTGGCAAGACTTATAAAGGGCATCAGGCTCCCAGGTGTTGGTGTGTTGGGCAAAGTTCTGACCCTGGGTGCATCTGAAGTATACAGCAGGAAAATGAGAGCATTCCATCCACAGGGAAAGGCCACAAATCAGGGCTTCGGGTAGGGCACAGGGATACTTGGGGCTTCTTGGAGAATAGCTTCTACAGTTGCACAGCTATTTCCAGACACTTTCTACTGGAAGGGCGTCCAAATCCAGCCTCTGCCCTGCTTAGGGCTGGACATAACAGAGCATTAGTGACAACTGTGGACAATTACTGGGAAAGTTCCAGGTCAGGATTTAGATGTTGATTCCCTTAAATAAAATGAAGATCTACTCCATGTGTCAGAATGCTAGAGGAGGGGATACAGGGGTGATCAAAACATCCTCCGTGAATTTTCAGGTCTAGTGAGTTTTAATCCATAACTATTTATCACACAGAGTATGCAATGGTCATTTTGTCAATCATTCGAAAACAAATTGTGTGTATTTCAAGCTCAATCCAGAATTTGTCACACAACTTAAAACACAGATGTCACGACAACTTCATTTAGAAGAGAGACACAAAACAAATGTCGCCTCCCCAAACCCCTGATCCCCCACCACTGGCTGCCCTTCTGCCCATCCCTGTGTGCTGCATCTTGGGGAAAGCTTCTAAAACAACAAAAAACATCCTGAAACATTCCCTCCGTGGTTGGGACACGAGCCGCCACGCTCTAATACCTGCAACCCTGCCGTGGAGCTGTAACACAGACACTGTAATTAGTTAAGGTTAAGCCTTAAGGCTGGTAAGTTGTGACAGAAACAGAATCAGAGATTCCTGATAGATGTATCTGCTGAAATATTGCGGATTCATTTTGGACGAATTTGGGAAATACAGACCAGAGAAGACTGATTTGCAGCTGAGGTTGAAGAAGTGCTCCAGGCCCCTGGGCCTCCCGGTCTGTGCAGTGCCGGCCAGACGGGGCACCACGGAATCCTCTCTGTACGATCAGTTGCATCCGATTTCAAAGTGTGTTTATGTCACACATCATCACCACCCTTATGCTGCTAACTACAGATGAGGAGGAAGCTTCGCTCTGAGTCTGAGGGATGACACTGATGACAGCCTGTGAGTGTTTCTGGAAGAGCCCAAATGGGACCCCGATGCCTGCTGCTTGTGAAAACTGATGGTGGTCCTCGGGCTGTGGCTGCTGGTGGCTCTGCCTGATGACAAGTTAGACATCCATAACTATGTCTAGCAGGCAGTTACAAGGAGCAGGGGATAGGCCCCGAAGATGCCTTTGCGGGTGGCTCTGAACCGCCTAGAATTCTATATCATCGAGTTTAAGGTTAAGGGTTTAAACTAAACCAAAGTAACACATTGACTTAAAATCAGGGTGAGAAGAAAACCACCACCCACAGCTTCTTCCTGAGAGGGTTTTCCTAGGGAAAAGATGCTGGGTGATTGAGGGACCCTGGGGCCCTAGTTGTGGAGCATATCAGGCAGGGAGAGGCTGGCCGGGCCAGTCCAAGCCAGTGTGGACTTCTGCACAGTTAAACTTGCGTTAGCTTCCACTAGAGGCAGAAACCCAGGTGTGTCAATGAACAAGAGCTGGTGGCCAGCACCACACATCACACACATTCCATTCAACCCCGTTCCTGTCCTCCCATAACAGAAGCCCTCGTTTAGGCTACTGAACCAAAGTGGCGTGGACACATTTTGCACACCAGGACCGGCTCTTGTCCTGTAATGGTTGGCAGACGACTGTCCTATAATCTAAGGCAGAAGAATGGAAGTATGGTTCATCATTGGCACGTATGACCTGAACGTTTAAGGTTCAGGCTATCCTTGGGTGGTCCCAGTCCTTTTGATACTAATTAGCTGAGGCGCAAACCTCATCACTCACACTGCCAGCTGCTTCATAGAGGTGAGTCACGTAGCTACTGTGTACGCTTCGCCGACCTCCCAGATTCTGCTCAGTGCATAACTCTGCTGCCCTCGACTCATCCTGCGTATAAGTACATATTCTAGGGATGATCAAATATCTGGGGGTATGTCAAGGTCTCGGGATTGAGTCATGAATGTGCAGAGACTACATAGGTATGGAGCTCAGGCCTTTGATCCCACTGTGGACCCTCAGGGCACAGTGACCAAGCCATAGCACAGACACACTGCAGAGGGGAGCAGACAGCTGTGGGACCTGGGCTGGGCACAGGCAGGAGGAGCTCTGGGAAATGGCACAAAAGAAAGTTCGCTTAGATACTCTGCTGTCATCAGTCTCAGTGTTTCCCCCTCCACAGAGCTGTTCCGCGCAAGTACCACTTCACTGCTAATAGGCTGAGCTGTGTTCCAGGGCTTCACTCTATTAAAAGTGAGTCACTGCTGATGTTGATAACATGTAATTGGAAGAAATCCACATGTAATTGGACTCCGAGTACTCCGCAACATCTGTCTATAATCCATCTATTTTGTTTTAGCCACCACTGGCACACTTGCATCGTCTCTCCTAACCTATTACAACCATCTTCCTCCGCATTCATGGCTCTCCAATTCACTTTGACTCGATTACCGGCTGTATTTCCAAAAGGACAATCTAACAGTATTATTACCCTGCTTAAAACTCTTTAATAACCTTAGGGAGCCATGATTAAATTAGGTTTACTTATCTGTCTTCCCTTCTATAGACCACGAGCTCCTTAAAGGTAGAAACATAAATTCAAAATTCATCCTTGAATCCATAAACGTGCTCGATAAAAACTTGCTAAAAGTCCTCATCACACACAAAGGTCTATGCATATCTTCCACTGGCATCATCCAGGTAGACGAGACCAGAAGCTCCGTCGCCTGGCCTGCTATGACCTGAACTCTGGAGTCATAGCATCTGTGATACCAGGAAGACCAGGTGATGTAGGTCTGCTAATGTCCACGGCACTAGAAGAGACTAAGATTTCTTCCTGCCTCTTGAAGTAAAGACAGCAGTAATCTTAAGCTCTATGGCTTTCTCCCTCACTTCCAGTGTGCATTCAAGGAAAGTGCGCATTGTTCCTTCTTGAAAACATTTTTAACAGGTTCACGCTTCACTGTTTACCAACTGCAGCCATGACTGTAATACTTGCTTGAAATATATCCCGTATGTCCTGAAGCTCTTAGGGCTCTGTGGAGCTTCACCAGCAGAGGGGCATGAAAGTGTAAGGTTTATTTAGAAGAAATAAAATGTTCCTGCCACTGTGTCATTATTTCCTATCTGTTAGCAATGAGAATAGAGGTGTCTTTCCTTTCACACAAGTGCTGTGTGTGTTTGCATAAGTTTATGAAAAATGTTCAAAGGTATACAAAGAACATTATTTGGGGGATCCTGGTTCCTTTGGGACATGGCATCTCACTCCTAGTGTAAGGTTTTTATCTTGACTGGTATGGAATGATATTTAGAGTGATGAGATACTAATTATGTGCTTTGCCTGCAAACCATGCCATGTATATATTGCCACATATATATATGTGCATATGTGCCACATATATATATATGTGCATATGTGCCACATATATATATATGTGCATATGTGCCACATGCCACATATATTACACGTAAATAGTTTTGTTTCTGGCTGCGCCATGTGGTTTGCGGGATCTTGGTTCCCCGACCAGGGATCAGACCCGGGCCCTGGCAGTGAAAGCGTGGAATCCTAACCACTAGACCGCCAGGGAATTCCCAGTATATGCTTTATATAAATATCACACACACACACACACACACACACACACACACACAGAATACCATCATGAACCTCTTACCTGGCCTACAACTTTAAGAGCTATGACTTGCTTCCTCTCCAAAATACGACCCATCCTTCAAGACCCAGCAAGATTTGCCTTTTCCATGAAGCTTTTGCCATCTTTAGACCTTCTGTAATTTAACTCGAGTTCACTGACCTAAGTTTACGTCCAAAGGGAATAATTACAAAAGCAGTGCTCACGTGCCATGCACTCTGGACAAATTAATCGTACACCTTCCACAAAGTAAGTGCTCAAAAAATCTCTGTTAGATGCTGTGTGTGTGAAACAGAGCCACTCATTCCTAGCACAGTGCCCCGTACATAGTGGGCACTGTGACTGGTTGACCTGTTCTCCGCGTACACCTCATATCTACACCTGTGCACGTCTTTTATGTGCACGTCTCATATGTCTTTTATGTTGTTCCTTTATCACACATGCTATTCCTGCAGCCACTCCCTGCTCTTCTAGGCCTTTCAAAGTCTTAAGCCGGTATTCTAATATCTGCTGAAATAACACCAACATCCCCTGTGAAGTTCTCTGTGCTTCACCACATCCTGAGGTGACTCTCCTCTCTTCACTCCTCTTAAAGAGTGTAGTCCAGGCCACTATTTCTATAGTGAATACATTCTGCCTCATACAGTAATTCGTTATACATATTCCTGATCTCTTAAGTCATGATAAATTCCTTGAGGGAAGAATCACTGTTTTACTCATAGCCGTAATTTCAACCTTTAAAAATGGAAAGCTCTAAAGAAATATCTGTACATTGAATTTGTTGAATTAACTATTCCAGTCCACCTTCATTTAGCCTTTTTTTAGAGCACCTTGGCCATCCATATTCATCATACAATCTAGACCTTAAAACTATACAGTCTCTCATTAATTTCTAGAAGTTCCTCATATCCTAACTAGACTGAACTTCTTCAGGTTGGGGCTAGCCTGCTCCCACCTTACACTGCTGAGGTCAAAGAGGATGCTCACTTGTGGACCAACAGAAATAGGAGAGGTATAACAACATATAATAGGTACTCCTCAGAAGAATATTTGTATCCATTAAGTCTTTACGCACATTTCTCATTAAAATCATCTTTGCAGAAGCAGCAGTTTCTTTTTTAATTAATTTATTTTTATTTATTCTTGGCTGCACTGGGTCTTCATTGCTGCACACAGGCTTTCTCTAGTTGTGGCGAGCGGGGGCTACTCTTCGTTGCAGTGCGCAGGCTTCTCATGGTGGTGGCTTCTCTTGTTGTGGAGCACGGGCTCCAGGCGCACGGGCTCAGTAGTTGTGATTCGTGGGCTCTAGAGTGCAGGCTCAGTAGCTGTGGCGCACAGGCTTAGTTGCTCCGCGGCATGTGGGATCTTCCCGGACCAGGGCTTGAACACGTGTCTCCTGCATTGGCAGGCAGATTCCCAACCACTAGCCATCAGGGAAGCCCAGGAGCAGCGGTTTTGATGCAACCAGTTGACAGTTCAACCCTGTGAAGCCCTCTGAAGATGAAATGTTGTTGCTCATTCCTGATTTTGGAATAAGAAATTCTTCCTGAGAACACTTCTACACTGTTGGTGGGAATGTAAATTGGGGCAGCCACTATGGAAAACAGTATGGCAGTTCTTCAAAAAACTAAAAACAGAACTACTGTATGATCCATCAACTCCACTCCTGGATATATATCCAGAAAAAATGAAAACGCTAATTTGAAAAGACGCATGCATCCCAATGTTCATAGTAGCACTATTTACAATAGCCAAGACATGGAAGCAACCCAAGTGTCAACAGACAAACTGATAAAAAGGATATGGTATATATCTATACAATGGAATATTACTCAGCCATAAAAAAGAATGAAATTCTGCCATTTGCAGCAACATGGATGGACCTGGAGGGTATTATGCTTAGTGAAAAAAGTCAGACAGAGAAAGACAAATACTGTATGATATCACTTATTTGTGAAATCTAAAAAATAAAACAAACAAATGTATATAGCAAAAGAGAACAGACTCACAGATACAGAGAACAAACTAGTAGTTACCAGCAGGGAGAGGGGAGCGGAGAGGGGCAAGATAGGGGTATGGGATTAAGAGGTACTAACTACTATATATAAAATAGATAAGCCAAATGGATGCATTGTACAGCACAAGGAATTATAGCCATCATTTTGTAATAACTTGGAATGGAATATAATCTATAAAAGTACCGAGTCACTAGGCTGTACACCTGAAACTAATATAATATTGTAAATCAAGTATATTTTAATTTAAAAAATTAAATAAACTGTGGTACATCCAGAAAAAAAAGAAAAAGAAGGAAATTCTCTCTGAGAGTATGTAATCTGCCTTGAGGATCAGATGTAAAGACTAATTAATATTAAGGATGAAAGACAAACAGAGAGCATCAATTACAACACTTTAGCTAATACAATGGTGGCACTGTTCCATGCTTAGTTCTCATTAAATTTCCAAGAGGGCAATTAGACTTAATAAAAAAATCCTCTTAGGGCCAGCATATTTTAAATTGCACATCTGCCTAAGCAAGAAGAGCCCTGCTCGAGGCTTTAAGTGCCAACGTTCCTCAGGCATGCAGATCTGTCATCTCCTCCCAGCTCCCGGGCAGCTTTTCTCCCCATGATGCTTCCCAGTTCCTTTCCTCAGCTGTGCCACCTCTTCCACTGACTAAACTTAATTCAATGAATGGCTGGTGAAACTACAGTAGCATCTTTTTTTTTTTTTTTAAGTCCTCTCTTACATTTTTAGTCTGCCTCATACAATGGGAGAGAAAATAAAAATAAAGTGATTTGGGTACAATCCAGACCTGGCAGAAAAAGAAACACATGGCCCATGAATGTCATCTGAGATTCAATCCATGTCATATCAGGAGATCGCTCTGGCTGAACTCATCGGATAAGTGGCCAGCGCCAGCAAACACACACACACACACACACACACACACACACACACACACGGCTCATGTTCAAACACACTCATCTGCACCTTCTTATATAAACATCATACCGCGTCCTTAACAATCCCCAGGACATTTTAAGGTAAGAATTTTGGAGTAGCCACATATTACAAAGGAATCTGCTTAGTCTACTAAGAAAAAGAAAAGAAGAAATTTTTTTCCTTTGCTAAATTACTTAGTATGTGTAAGTAATGTTAAACTGTGTGATTTGTATTTACTATAAACCACTGCATTTTCTTATGCTCTGCTCCCCCCAAATAAACAAAGCAAACACAAAACTATCAAAAAGCAAACATAAAACCAGCTAATGGTTTTGTTTCCTCTATGAAGTTAAAGGCTTGCTAAAATGTCAAAGCAGTTGAAATAGGTGCCGTTTGCCGACTCTCTAGGTCAAAAATGTAACTTGAGCTCTAGTCTTTTAGCTGGGGATACATTTTAAATTTTCTTTAAAGATTTCCTTTGCCATACTTTTCATTTCACAAGTCTTTTAAATTCCTCGAGCCTTGCCCAGTGGAGTGAAAGTCACCTTAATGAAGAAAGTAGAGACCTAACCACCATGACTTTGGAATAGCAGAGGATCTCAGCTGTAATTCTTTGGCTCAGAACCAGGGTCTAAAACCAGCCATGGGAAAAGCTGCTGACATGGAGCCTGCAATTCCCTCCATGTTTGACTTGCAAAATGTTGACATTATAACACCAGAGAGACCCCAAAATATTTCAAACAATTATGACTTCTTTTCTATAAATATTTTTAAATTGTTTTAGGAGATAAAATAACATATTTTACACTTCTTGTTTTCTTAGTTACTCTGGTTGCCCTCAGCAGCTCACTACTAGGGATTTATTTTTGGCTCGAAGGTCAGGGAGGACATTTTAAGGCACTACTTCTGCTGCTAAACTGTGTTTTCCAAGATGAGCTGCCTGGTAAGTAGGGGAGTTGACCGCTCTTAAAGCAACAAGTGACTGTGGTATCACAGAATAGGAGAAATGATGATTTCTTTCTTTTGTTGAAGCTCAAGCAAGAAAAAAAATCAAGTACTCAAGATGATATTTTAAAACGTCTCCCACCCTCGTTACGAGCACAGTTTTCTTTCTGGGCAGAAAAATACTTTTCATTCCCTTTCATTTCTCTCCTGTTCCAGTTATTGCTGTGTGAGACCTAAGTTTGAATACATGGCAACTCTTCCAATAGGAAGAGGGTATAAAGAGGGAGGGAGAATTACAGAGATGGCCAAGGAAACTCGTGACTTTGACTATATTATCCAACTATTTCGGGTGTTTCCTCCTTCAGATTTAGCCAAATGGTAATCACCCAGAGAGTAACAGGTAAAATTTATTTGAAATCTGCAATTTCCACTCTCAGAGAATATGATTAAGAGGACTTAATTCTGAGCTCTGGAAATAAGCTATGATATCCTTAGTCACAGATGAGCTGAGTGATCAGTACGTTAATAATCCTTCAGTGCAATTTCAATCTCTCTCCCAGAGCCTGAGGACCAAGAGACCTGGCTTGCCTTCACCAGAAATGCCCTCAGCATGATTTGCAGCATTTATTTTTGACGTGGAAACATCAGATGCCAAAGCTGACTACTGTTTTCCTCCTAAAAACATCCCCAGAAACGTCCTCCCGGTTTGCGATTTTAAAGCTACAACAGGTTTTCTATTTACTGCTACTTAAAACTTACCTCTTCTAATTACATCATCCAGAGAACTCAGATTTAACAAATAAAGTTCAGTGTGGTTTCAAAACACTGCGGGTGGGAAGGGAAAAGCAGAACTCACCTGGACTCCCAGAAAAAGCATCACTTGAGCCTGCCACTGCCAAGGTCAACAGGAGCTGCCAGAGATCCATACCTGTAGGACCTGCGATCATACAAAGAGGAAGAAGATAAAGCTAAGCAATTAGAAGCAGACTATTTTCATTAAAAATTGTTTAAAGACTGGCTAAATTATGAAGGAGGTGACATGCACAGCAGCTCTAGAAGGAATCTTTGTAAGTCTTTCACTGCCCTAGAGTCTCACGTTGTCATACTTTTCATGAGCGCAAACAGCAGGTTGTAATAAATTCTACTTCCGGTGGGTGCCTGTCTCAGGAAATAACATGGACACTAGGGATTTTCACATCCTGGCCGGCAGCCATAGGACCACCACACAACAAATGACCCCCACGCATTGCTTCCATAACAGGGCCAGTGTGGTTCACTTTAATCTGATCTGGAAATAGAAACTCTTCAGCAGTATCACCAAGCAAGGGGCCTTGAGCTGGACGGCCCGTAAAAGGGAAAACAAAACAACCCGCTTCAGTAGTAGTAAAACTTCTCCAGTGTGTGTCCCAGTGAACAAAAGAGCTCAATTAACACTCAAAACACTGCGCTAATGAGCCATCCTAAGGGGGTTTAACCAGAAGGCAGCAGTAAGGAGGTGAGAAGCAAAAGAAAACAAAACACTGGTGCTTCCTAGGTGGCCTCCCCCAGGACACCTGGTGTCCTTGTGGGCTTCAGGAGGAATGTGGTCTCTGAAAGGCCCAGGAATGTGAACACCTCAGACTCTAAGAAGGGTCAGTTTGTGGCTGGGCTAGCCATTTGGAATCCCAAGTGTGGCCACACCTTGAAGCCTTTGGTTTGATGAATGGGGGAGCAGATCAGCATGCCTCAGCCAGCACACACCTTTACCTGGAGGAAATGAAGCTTCTTGGGAATAAATAAACCAGGTGTCCACCTCCTGGATCTCTAAAGAGACAATTTTGGCTGGCTTAAAATGAACTCAGCAGACTGCCCTTTGGAGAGCTGTCGCTACGTCTGACGACTAACGCCAACCACTTTAAAGCTTACCTGCAATATTTCCATGGAATGACAGTACTTTACAAGTCACTCAGGCAGATCTGATCATCACACTGGGAGCTCCACCAGTGCCTCTACTGGACTTATTTTTTTGACTGCACATTCTTGACAATAATAAAATAGCCCTCCGCTACCCCTAATCAAACTGAAACGATGAACACAAATGTTTGTTTTCACAGATAGTGGAATGCTGTGTTCCGGGTAATGGCTCTGTAATTCTGAATAGGTAGTAAATGTCTCACACTCTGCACTTTCTTTCTAGACAGTGGATGATGCATCATTTTAAAAAATTCTATATGATGTTAACGTTGTTAAAAAATTCTAAGAAGACATCTCTAGGTGAATGGAATCTCCCCCTGCGTCTGAATATCCAGGTGTAGCCCACATGCATGAGGATGCCCCACATACACTGCCCCATGCGGTCGTTCATAGGACTGAGTGTGACGGCGTAGATGAACACACTTTGCCAACTGTGAGAGTTCACACTAATGCGAGTTGTGGTTATTATAACACCCATGTTTTAAATTCTTAACCTGGAAGGCTCTGGGCTCATGGCCTTGCATCATCCCCAGCTACTTTCACTGAGCATCTCTCCCAAGGTCCTTTACTCCTAGGTGAACAGGCCACTGTAATCGTAGTTTGAAGTCTCCAGCAGAAATACATAAAAACAAATACGTTATAGGTTGAAAATGCTATCCTCTGGGTAACTGGATATTTCCTTTTAAATTGTTTTACAAGTATTTTTTTGAGGAGGAAAAGCATTGAGGAACTGGATTCTGTACATAGTGCTACTTTTACTCGCCATCCCTCAACACATCATGTGTCGGGTAAGGAAGCCTCCCTCCTCTGCCACAGGCCCTCTTGATGTTGGGTTGTAACAGTGAGTCCCATTCCCAGGCAACACTGTATGCTCCCCAGCTGAGTAAGGATATGAACAGGTTTGCATTTCTCAGAAGGATGCTTCCTCTGGTTTCGAAGTTGGCAGATGCCAGAGAAAAGTGAATTTTGCTTCAGATGAATCGTAGTTGGCGCCCTCCCATTCCCAATCTTTTGAAAGCTGTCACCTACAAATGAACTTCGCCTCTTCCAAATAAGGAACTGATTATTGTAACAGTTTCTTTATGAGCCAAACACATCTCCACAGAATACATTCTATCTCACAAAACAAATTAGAATCCCCAAAGCAAAATTAACCAGAAACCTGTTTGCACACTCTGACAGCAGCAAAGGAGGTATTTAAAACGGCCATCCTCCCACATAGAAGAGAACAGTTCACTGCCAATGAGAGCAGGGCATAGGGACTCCCAACTCTAAGCCTCTAACTAGGGGACAGAGAAGAGGATAAAGCAATGTGGCTGGATTCAGTGAGGGTTAAGGGTTTCCTTAGACACTAACACTCCCAGTCCACTGTTGCTGGCTCAGTGGGGATAACTCCGAAAGCGGCCCCCTTTGCACTCCCCCCTCTCCTTGCACCCCCATAGTGAACTCTCTTTAGCGCCATCACGTGAACAGAACGTTCATTGGCCTGGGCCGATTTGACTGTAAGCTTTCCCCTTCAATGATGCAGGGCGCTGCATGGCAGCTTCTAGATGAGAGGGTTCTCTTTTATTAGGTTCTGGAGGAGATAAAATGTCCCTGGGAAAGGACAGAGTGCCAACACACAAAGTTTGGAACTTTAATCTATCAGTGACGTGCCAGATGTGAGCAGGAGAAAACCCCTTTATTTCCTTTTCCTGATATAATAATCTAACTAGAGGAAGGCATTGTTCAGAAGAATCTATTAAATTGTACCTTAGTCTATTGGGTTTATAAAGTTCGCAGTATTTTCCTAGGGAAAATCCCTCTCTAAATTTCTAATGATATTTATGCATTCTTTGGCCGTAGCCACATGGCACGATGTTCACTGGGGTGGGGGAAGGAGGCTTCTATTTTTGCAGAAGGGAACTCACACCATTCAGATCTCAATGCGCCTGAGGCATTTTGCCGGCTCCCCCTTCCTCAAGGGAGAGCCATTGGAAAAGCCCTGTGACCCAGCTGGCGTGAGTTTTAATTCTGTAAACTGCGTAGCACAGGAGGCCTCCACATCACAGCGAGGCCAATGATATACTTCTGTTCCTTGGCTATAAAATAGTCCATAAACACATGAGAAGAAATGGAGATTAAATACACTATTTTTTCCCAACATGTTAAAACCAACTCCAGGCAAAGAAAGCCATTGGTTCCATTCTCTTTAATTTAAAATTAGCAAGTATTTGTTGAACTACCAGTGGCTGCTAGCATTGTACAAGGCACACTGGAGAATATAAAAGCAATCAAAACCATTGAGAGAGAAATCACTACTGGATTTCAGAGATATCTACACAGAAACGATGAGTAGCAGACAAATTTAATGTGAAGACAAGACTATTTTGTGAAGAATCCCCACATCATCTTTATTAAAAGTAACATTAAAAAGTATATGAAGCCATACAGGAAAAAATGTGATCATATCTGGTTAGTAATTTGTCAGAGACAAAACGAACCACCACCCAAAACCACCTACACCCTCTGATTCTCTGATCTATATCAAGTACTTAAAAGGAAAATGGTCAAAAGCATCCTTAGAAGTATGATGTTAGCATTTTAAGAAGTGGGAGGAGTAAAATAATAGATTTAGGAGCTTGTAGCTCTGTTATGGCCAAGTAACGAAGAATATCAAAATGGCAGCTGAATTGATCAGAAATAAGAAGTTTTCTCAAATGTCTGTTTTACTGGTCTAGTGATTCTGCTATGGAAAGAGCGAGAGCTGATTTAAAAAACCCCAACAGAAGCAGAATAGTTTATATTGCAAAACCAAGACTCCAGGTAGATAACCTAATAAATGTGTACTTTCTAATGCTAAGTTGATTACTAATGAAATATTGCAAAACTGAATCTCATTGATTTCCTGGTGAAGCTTTTCTAAGAACTCAGCACTGAAGAAGGGGGAGGCTCACCCCAAAGGGTATTTGAAATGATCCATTCTAGTTAGCTTCAGGCACTTATTTGAACAGTTTGTATCTGGAGTTCATGTTATTATCCACTTTTTGGTGGTGGTCATTTGAAAACTGGTCAGACACAAAATGCCTTAGGTCAATTTATCTCCTTCCCATCAGTGAGGGAGAAGAAATTCACAGACATTATTGATATCATTACTCTCGCTGAGATTTCTCTCCTTGAAGGGATCCAGTGGGGAATATAGGACGGGAAAGTAGTTTAAATGTGTACAGTATGAGGGGAAAAATAAACTTTGGGAGTGGTGTATATAATATGTCTCCATTTTTATAAAAAAACAAAAAATAGAGCATATATGGTCACCTGTGCTGACCAGTTCCGCTACTACCAGTCACCTATAACTACTGAGTACTTGAAGTGTGGCTAGTGCAACTGAGGAATTAAATAAGCTAAATTTTAATTAAATATTTCAAGTAAATAATTAAGTATATTAAGAACAGATTGGGTATGTAAACCTTTCTCAACTGTACATTTTATAAAACCTAAGTACAGATCAAGTGTTTCTGATGAAAAGTTAGGATCTAAATGGAGATGTGCTGTAAGTATAAAATATACATGGATTTTGAAGGCTTGGTACAAAAAAGGATGGTACAAAAAAATATTGGTACAAAAAAAATTTCAATAACGTTTATGTTGACGATACGTTAAAATCGTAATTTGGATTGTTGAATAGAATATTAAAAACTAATATCCATTTCTTTTTTTTTAAATGTGACTAGTAGAGAATTTTAAATTACATACGTGGCATTATATTTTATATTTCTAATTGACATTTATATATATACTTTATGGCTTATATGTTTGTATCTGCATTCAGAAACATTAGACTGTTACAGGAGCATATCTGTTTTCATAAAAACAATACACAAAATAAAATTGCATATTTGTAGTGACATATAAAATCATTATGGTTATGTTTTCAGAGGTCTTCCCAAATGCAGAATGATGGGGATAAAAGATTCATGGAAGACTCAGGTAAGATTATATTTATAGAAGTTTTTTTAGGGTACCCAGTGTGCCTTTGTTTACCTTTAGAATGTGACAATTCATACTGTATCTCTCTTTGAGTCACAGCCGGTGGTGTACTAGTATTTAACAACTGTCTCTCTGGAATAATAATTTTAAAAGGGCCATGATTTGTAGCTTTTGCCAATCTCTGTGGTATAAATACCTCCACCAAGGCTGATTTTAAGCTACCAAGTCACTTAACACGGACTCACTGCATCACTGACATCACTGAATGTGGATTCAGCTGGACCCAGCACACCACCAGCTGGGGAAGTAAATGACATTCTCTAGGCTCCAGGTGAGGTAACAGGTACAAAGATTAAACAATCTGCTGACATTGACACAAGAGGTAGGAGACAGTGCTGAGTGAACCCTGGACACTTGATTTCATTTGATGCCATCTGTTCCACTGTCAGATGGTCACATTTAGTTAATAATCATTGATAGATACTTTCCCAGGTCTATAGAAATTACCATCAGACTCTACCTCAGATGTTATCCTTGCTCTTCACCTATAGAGAGGGTGAGCTTAGGGGTTCAGGGCACAAGTTGTGGATCAGGTTCAAATCCCGGCTTTACCAAACCTCAGGTTACTCATCTCTAATATGGAGACGATAATATTATTCCTCTTTTCATGAGAAAAATCAGGAGTCAACTGAATGAGATGTTGATTCAAAGCACTTGGCCTGCCCTCTGCATATATCAATACTAGCTATCTATTACACTTTCTGATACTAGTGATTAAATAGCCCGTTTTAGGTTCCCATGGGATTGGGAATGGGGCCCTCATTGTATGTCCTGGAAAGGAAGTCTAGGGACATGGTAAAGCAATCAGCCACAATACGTGAGACTTCACTCTTCAATCAAGCACTTACATCACATGAGAGTCCAGGGGAGGGAAAGGATAATCATAACGTAATGTGGACATCTCCCAGGATAAGGCAGGAATGCTGATCACTTCTGCTTAGGTGTACAGGCAAATGGCACACCTTCTACATGGAGGCCCAAGTGTGGGGGAATAATCCAGAGACTGATTTTTCCCCTAATCACTATCTCATCTACTGTAAGAAAATTACACGCTGCTGTTACTGGGTCCAGATCATTTGTTTCGTGAGTCATGCGTTTCTAGAGCTGACAATTGGGTAGACGAATTCCATCAATAAGAGGCTTGGTTTGAAGCCAGGACTCTTCCTGTGAGAACACAGAGAAGGCAGCTGGGTTATAGGAGCCTGGGTCTCCACCTCTTCCTTTCCAGGGAGTGAGAGAATAAGGGCCATTTCAACACCACACACTTGGTGCTTCTCCTATCTTGGTATGTGCACGGGCATTCTGTCGAGACTGGGCCTTTCTTGGTGCATGGGGCATTCTGTTTGAAATCAGTAGGACCCAGTGGCACTTTGAAACACCTCGCCACAAAGCTAGACCAAACCCACCCAGCCTGATTTACCTGGTGCATTCACTGATGCATGATGCAGGTGTAACTCTTACATGGAAGAGAAAATCAATTGCATAGGTGGGTGCTTATTTGAACCATATGTTCTGTTCCTTTTTATATCTTACAGCATTGCACCTTCCAAGTCATTGTTTTCCAAAATAGAATTTGAAAAAGCAAACCTCTTACTGGATTTCTGCTATCTCACTTTCCACAAGTGGCTCTTTTTTTTTAAATGATCTAATATTTTATTACTGTGATAGATCACATAGAACACGGAGAATGTACCTTAAACAAAGTTGAAGATGTTGGAGTATCTTCCAAGACTCTCGGATGGAAGTATAGGCTTTGTTTTACCTGATTTAACAGGAAATAGATGAGCTGTTGAAGATCTCACAGAAGGAAGTTTTCAGGTAACAAAAACATTCAGTATCTTGATGAGATTATAATCTGACAATGTTTACTACACTAACTCCCAAGTACTGAAGTAGTCACTCACATGCCCAGATTATATAGAGAGCAAAAGTTGGAAGAAACTTTTTTTTCCTTTTATCAAGTCCAAAGTGGTGAAGTTGTTCTTTTAGGGTAAACAAGTTGGGAAACCAAGAGTGAGGCAATGTGCTCTCCTGGGAAAAGCATTGCTAGAGAAGGAGTCAGAAATCCCGTGCCCTGGACACAGCCCAGCATCACCTGATGTGGCGACTCGGGCAGTCACTTCATGACTATGGGTCTGTCCCCTCACCTACACACCATACCAGACTTTTGTGATATGCCAAACCCCACGCAGTGCAACGTAATGAACAGCTGCCAGGGACAGAGGACTTCTCCTGTCCTGATGCTGCTGGGCTCCTTGTCTTTCTCCTCCTCTAGCTGTGAGCAAACCGGGGGCAGGAGCTGTGTGTCACTCACTCTTTTATCCCCAGCAGCTAGCCCTAGGCCACACAGAGTAGATGTCCCCTCCAAAATCTGCCAAGGAATCAGTGTGTTGAGTGCCTTATTACTTCATTCGTTCCCTGCAAGAGACCCTCATTTTAAAACTGAGGAAATGAAAGTTCAGAGGAGCTTTGAGAAGTTAAGGGGATCCCACAAGCTGAGACGGAATACTTCTGGGTCGGGATCGGAACCGTCTCCAAGGCCTGGGTGTCTTTGCCTTTGCCTTCCCATGCTTCTTTGAAAATGCTAAACTGGGTCGACTAAACACACAAGTAGAGTACCAGTGAGGCAGGCCAAACTACAGCGAACAAGAAAAAGAGAGAGAGGAAAATCTGGATTTGCATTATGGACAAGGGTAGGCACCACAGTACTTTCCAGTACTTTGGGCCTGTCAAGGACGGTGATAATTCATAAATGCTGACATTGCAGTTTCTTTCGGAGCAGAATTGTTTAAGGGATATTCATCTGTCTGTCTTACAGCCTCCAAGAGCACTCGGTCTACTTTTGGGTACATGACTTAAGAGGTATGAAGTGTGCCCTTTCCATGACACGGGGGCATCCCCCCGCCTCCTTTGATTCTATATTATAAATAGAAAGAAGTCTATTTGGCCAGACTGACTGGCTGCCAGATAGATGGCAAACACGGGGCAGATCAATGTCACGTCTCATCGCCAGGAAGTTTACAATACACCACTTCACTCTTCAAGATCACAGAAGGTGTAAGAGCTTGGCGTGGACCATTCATTGTTAACTGCTTTAATAGAGCATGTTCTCAGGAAGAGAAATGTCTCACCGAAATATAACACCAGCCACAGATGCCAGTCGTATGTGTAATTTTAAATTTCCCAGTAACCATATTAAGAAATAAATTTTAATTATATATCTTATTTAAGCCAATATGTACAAAATACTATCACTTTATCATGCAGTAAATATGAAAAGTATTGAAGTATTTCATACACTTTTTTTTCATAGTGAGTCTTTGAATCTGGCGTGTATTTCACACTCACAGCACATCACAACTGGCACCAGCCACATTTAAAGTGCTCAAGAACCATGCGCAGTGAGTGGCCACCCCATTGGATGGTGCAGCTCTGAGACACTGAGATTGGGGAGGTCCATGCATCCAGCTCCTGACTAGTGCAGAACGTATCTGTGTTTATTATTGCTCATGAGCAGACCAAACCGCTGAGAAGAGACCTTTAAACTTCTTTTGCAAGGTCTAATAGTTTCTTAAAGTCCTAGAAAGAATTTTGCTACCGAAGCGAGAAGCAGGGAGTTCCAGACCTTAACACTCATTTTGCATATAATTACTGAGCACTGAACTCTACAAATAATTAAACCATAAACCTAGCACCAGATCTGTCACTAGGTATGAGACTTGAAGTGAATCATTTCTCACCCTCAGCCTCCTTATTTCCAAACTAGCATGTTGGGAGCATATCAATAGTTCTCAGCCTTGGTTGTGTATTAGACCTTACAAACAAATGCCCTGGCTTTACCAAAGGTAAACTGAGAATCACTGACCTAATGCAAATCAAATTTGCTATGATTTTGAAATCTTTGAAAATAGAGCCCATCTGCCCCAAGCAGCCTCAGCTGGGTGAGGGGGAGAGAAAAACATCATTCTCCCCCATTTAGCCAACCAATAAATGTATTTTTTGTAACACAGAACCTTCTAAGCCAAGGGGTTGAAATGCTGAAATATGAAGGTAGGATCAGAAAATATTATCCTACGAAATTGCGAATAAAAAGAATATGTGTAAATAGATGAAACCAGTCATCCACAGATATGATCACTCCAATAAAGACAAGATATCATTTCAAAATGTTGTGATGAGACTGGAGAGGCAGAATGCTAAAGAGGTCCCCCCCCAGATTATCTTCTCTGGTTATTCAAACATTAACCTAGGTATTTCTCTGGGGGGACTTCACAGATGTAATTAAGGTTACTAATCAACTGACTTTAAAACAGGGAGATTATTCTTGATTGTCTGGGTGATTAAATGTAATCACATTAGTCTGTAAAAGCAGGAGGGGAAGTTAGTCAGTGAGATGTGCAGAAGGGGAAGTCAGAGAGGTTAGAAACTCGAGAGGGACTTATCTTGCTGTTGCTGGAGGGGCCATATAGGAAGCATGAGATGCAGTGCAGGCAGACTCCAGGGGCAAAAATAGGCTCCCAGCTGACAATTAGCAAGGAAATGGGGATGACAGTCCTACAACAGCAAGGAACTGAATTTGGTCAACAACCTGAATGAACTTGGAAGCAAATTCATTCCCAGGACCTCCTGAGGGTAATGCAGCCCTAATGACAGTTTGATTTCAGCCTTGTGAACTCTGAGCAGAGAATCCAGTTACGCCAGCCTGTGTCCAGACTTCTCACTTACAGAACTGTGAGCTAATAAACGGGTTTTTATAAGCCTCTAAATTTAAGGTAATTTGTTTTAGAAGCAATAGAAAATGAATACAGTCTTTAAAAGCCTGTTATAGAGCCTGAGGTTGACTTCTTAAACATCAATCAGGAAGACAGCTATCCAGCCATGATTGAAACATAGCCATAAGGAGAGGGGACTTTTAGCAGAGCACAGAAATTTGGAGGCAGAAGGGACTTTAGAGATAATCTAGTCTAATCAATTAATGTTTGAGGAAGAATGCTGAAAAAAATAATTTATGGCTTTGTCTCATCCAATTACTTGGGACCAACGAGAAGGTCCCAATACAGAGACAGGTACAATAATTTCCAGAGCCTGCTGGTGCTCTCCCTTGAGGGCCACACAGTTCCCTCCATTGAGACTCTACAATTGCCACATGACCTTCTGATTCTTATCTTGTTTTCTGGGCTCTCTCTCCTTCTGGAAAACTAATACAATAACCAGCTGAAATGAAACTGCTTCACAGCTCAAATGGAGAATAAACAAATGTATTGGCATTCTGGTATATTGGCCCATCTCACGAGGTTAGCTAGAGTAAATTGAGCCCCTAGAGTCTAATCACCTCTGGGTCAGTTGATGCAATTTATTTTCGAACACATAAATCTGGACACAAGTTGATCCCAGGGAAAGTGAGAAAGCCTGAGAGATCCTGTCTAAATCAGTTTGCTGGCCTTGCTTCTCATCTTAACCTCAGGTCAGACAGGAAATTAAAAACAGACAATGTGTCAATGTGAAGGTAAATCAAAATCAAGGTCAAAATCTATGAAAGACTAGGGTCAGGAGAAGATAAGGGCAAGGAGTATGTGTTTATGGAGGAAAAGGTCGTGTGGAGGGGAGGACAGGCTATCTTTACATTTCCCTGTAAATCTAACATCTTGGCTCAGGAGAGCTTGTTTTCGGTCCTCCTGAATTAAATGTTCAAGTCCCAGGAGCCTCATGTTTACCACCCTAAGGGACCACCACAGCATAACTCTGGAACCTGGGACTCAATGACCTGGCCGTGTTTCTCCTAAATCAGTTGGCCGGTGGAAGAGGGTTGGAAAAAGGCTGAGCCAAACCCTGAACTACTATTGATTCAAGAAGATGGTCCACCTATCCAGAAGTCAAAGGAACAGACACTAAAATGCTTTTCATTGCATTCTGTTTGAGAGAAATCAGTTATTTCACATCTTGGAGAACAGTAATAAAACACTCATCTTCCCATCAAACTGGAAAGTGATTCAAAGGAATTTTTCCACTTTCAATCACTTGTGATCATGTTACCAGTCAAAACTTTACTTCCAAATGGAGAAGAAAAGCTACAGGGAATCCCCAAGGTGGCAGTTTACTCACAGCATCCTGTAAATGTTAAAGAACCAGAGGACAGGTGCCTCGGACACAGGGAGACAGTCACCTGGATGCCCATAAGCATCTAAAATCATTCCTGTCTAAACTGAATGAACTCACATCTCCTACCTGCCTCCAGTCCCCACCTCATGAACAAACAGCTTCATCTCATACATTTTCTAATATGTTTAATGAGATTAGGGCTCCCCAGTTACCTGTAACTCCAACCCCGTCATGTGTCACTTGTCACCATGAGGGGGTGATTCAACCTCAGAATTCTCTCTGGAATGTACCTCCTCCTCTCGCAATGCTCACCACACTTCTCTAGACTTAAAACATCCTCCTTCACGGCCTCTATTCCTTTACCTTCAAGGCTGCTGCCGGACAAATCCTCGGTTTATCTGCTCTTCAAAAGCATGCTCCAGTATCACTACCTCCATGAAGCCTTCTACACTCCCCTGAGACTGACCCGTTCATCCTCTACTATAAAGTGTGCCCCGACATGGAAGTCACAAGGTAACGAATCCCTGTATGTGGAATAAATGAGTCCTCAGTGCCTGCGCTGCTGTAGGTTTCCTCAGGGCAAGACACAGACTTTCCTCATCTGTTTATCTCTCTGCGCCTACTCCCACCAAAATGCGTTGCAGGATTTGATGAGTGAAGAGGGCGTGTGTGTGTGTGTGTGTGTGTGTGTGTGTGTGTGTGTGTAGAGGTGTGTGTGTGTGTGCGTGTGTGTGTGTGCGCTTGGCGGGGGGTGGGAGGGAATACTGGTGGCTGTAAGGTAGGTCAGAGGCATTAGAAGTTCTTTCCCCACCTCAAGAGTATCCACATCATCATTCAGGTTTGGGAGAAGTTAGTTTGGGTAAAAGAGAGCAGAGGGTAATTTAGAGGTTAGGGGATGGGCCTATATAACCTGAGAGCACTGGATACAGGTGCAAGAGATTTTCACAAAGGCAAAGAAGGTCACAGTTACCCAAAATTCTGCCGAGAATCTACCTGAATGGCTGTTCATGCCAAATAAAGGATGCACTGCTCTTCTGGAAGGCGGGAGAACTCAGGTACCCATAGGTCAGCGTCTTACCCTCAGTGCCCTCAGGATCCCCAGCCAATCTCCTCTCTCCTTTTGCAGGAGGGACAAGCAGAAAAAGTCAAGAGAAAAAGAAGGAAGTTGTGTGCAGGTGGCTTTCTGCTTCCCTTTTACCAACTGCATAGGACAAACACGAATCACAATTTTTTTCCTTCGAAAATTATTTCCCATGCTCACTAGATTATATTCTTCAAACTGAAACTTTACATAAATGGCTTTCCTAGTTTCTCTATTAATCAGAATGTCTGGAAGCCTGAGTTTGGGGGTCGGGGGGACCACTGGGGAGATAGAATCACAGTCAGAGAGCCTGGCGGCTGGTTGGGGCCCTAATGACCATGTTACCATAACGGTCTCACTTTACAGATGAGGTAAGCAAAGCCTAGAGGGATGAAGTGACATGTACAAGATCCCACTGCTGGTTACAGCCGAGCTGGGGGCAGCATCCAGGCCTCCCGTCCCCAGTCCAGTGGGTTTTTCAGTACTCCCCATCGTCTTCAACCTGTCACTCTATTTTCAAGGAGCAAAAAGCCAACTTACCCTCAGGCTCACACGTGCTGTCACATCTAATGTCATTTATCGTTAGACATTCAGTACAAACAAATCCTAACAAGTGCGGACATGAGGTGAGCCAGGCTCTCCTGGCCTTCCCCAGCTCCACAGGAGCTGGGCTCCCCTGGCCACCTTCTTGAAGTAGGTCAAGAAGCACTGGATTAACCCAGAAACGAAATTTACTCACAACCAGCCCTCAAGTCTGGACCAAGCTGAGCCTAAATTTCCGAGAATAATCCTGGTTAGAACCTTGCAAAAATCTATTCTCCACACTGACACCACAGTGATCTCCTTCAACTGCAGCTCGGCAGCCTCTGTTTCAAACTGCCCAGTACAAGTGACAAATCCTTAACAAGGTGCCTCCGGCCCTGTGTGATCTGATCTGGCCTCCTTCACCTTTCCATGCCCATCTTCTACCATCTCCCCAAACCTCCCCCTTTCCTCTGTCCATGGAGGAATCTTCTCAGAAGGTTCCAGGCTGTTCACACCTTCAGCTCCTCTGCCTCCTGTCCTCTTCCCACTTCATCCATCTCTGCCACTCATTCCCGAAGACTCAGTTCAAGGTCACTTCAACTTAAATGTATTTCGAGCAACGACCTCCACTCCCTACCGGGGGAAGTTCAGTGCCCCTCCTCTCTCCTTGCCAAACCTCTATCATAGCATCATGAGATGCCCACTACTTTCTCATCTCTCCCCTGAGGGTCATCTCTGTACCCCCTACTACCCCAAAGTACCTAACACGCTCAGCTTGAAATGAATTGCTGCAGAAACGAACAGAGACCCCTTGACCTTAAAATCGATGTTTTAAGGGGGTAGAACACGTCCTTCTGGTGAAAGTTCAGCTGAATGCTTTTTAACGAGATAGAATAAGTGATGTTGCCCATCACACCATGGGACAGCTTTAATCAGGTATGCAGGAAGGAACCCGAAACATCGGAGTAAACCAGCCAAGATATACGGCTAAAAGTACAAAAAGACAAAGACTTATTTTCCTTTTCTTCAATGTGCTGACAATCCCCAAGACTTTAGAAAACCTGGAATAAAATGCAAAACAAACATGCAATTGTGGTGTCACTTCTTCTTTACGATACTCTTCTAAAATATAAACTGACTGTTGAAATGTAAAACATAGGCCAGAATTAAAACCCTGAAATGTCTCCTGAGTGCAAATTATTATCTCTGTCGACTTTCTCAAAATGTACCAGATTCTTATATGTGCAGAAAATGGACTTCAAAGACCCAAATTATATCTTAATGGTGATCAGACAGGGAGGAAGGCAGTCTGAGGCTTTGCCTAATCAGAGTATTTTATAAGCTGCAGGACAAGAGAAAGAAGTTTCGCTCAGAGTAGAGAGAGAAGAGCAGAGGACAGCAAGGAGGGAGCAGGGAGAAATGAAGCCAGAAGAGGGAAGAATGAGGTGGGAGGAGAAGGAAAGCAACCAGCTAAGCCAAGTGGGACAAGTTGGAGCTTTACATCTAAAAAGCTCACAAGCAAGGTTAAAAAAAGGAAAGAGAGAGAGACAGCTAGCTGACTCTCAGCCTTTTAATCAAAGTGAACAAGAAGGGAAATACTAACCACCAGTCCGGCAGATATTCCTGAAATAGAGGCTGGATTTTTGTATGGTCTCCTCCAGGCTTTATGGCAAGAACTTTTAAATTTCCTTTTTCATTCAGTCATGTATGCAAGCAGACCACACTATACTAATTTGGTTAAAACTGGCGGAGAGGGTGGGGGGGTGAAGGAGGAATACGATAAATGCTTCTTGGTTACCGCTTGGCACTTAGATTCTTGGTCTTGCTGCTTTCCTATATAAACCTTCGCAAAATCCTCCCCAAATCAATTACATTTTCTCCCTCTTCCTCCCTCCCAATCTCTCTCTCTCTCTCTCTCTCTCTCTCTCTCACACACACACACACCCTGGTACCAGAAGTGCAGATTAAAGCACACAGCCCATTGCCTCACATAACGAATCCCCTGACCTTTGCCCAGTGCTTTTCTGGGCTCTGCCAACTGAAGTGAAGGCCAGGCCTGGCCTGGAGTCTCATGAGACCCATCACGATGGAGCCAGCCAGGCCAGCTGAGAAGGCCACGCGTCAGAAACTGACAAAGGCTATGAACTGGAAGGGCTGAAAAAAGTGACAGGCTTATCTGAATCTAATCCCACGACTAAGGAGTTCAAGAAGGGAAGCTCCAGGAGGGCAGAGGTGCCCATCATCGTGTTTACTGGTCTCTTACTGAAGTATCCCAAGTGCCCAGAGTGTAGAATGTTGAATATTTGTTAAATGAAGGATAAGTGATTGAATTTGAAAACATTAGTGCCCATTGGAAATCCTAACAAACTTAACTTTAAATGTTTAATCATAGTATAAGTGGCACAAAATAGCTGACTAGAAAACTGTTAGCACCATCTACACATTCATTGTAGGATATTTTGGTAGATCAGGCAGGAGGACACAGCACTTAGACTATGTGGGGTTTGTTTGTTTCTAGTCACCTTGTAGTAGAGAGAAGTAGGTCTAAGAAAAAATACCCCAAACCAAATAAAAAGCTCAAAACACTAACCATTTAGTAAATTGCATACACGAGCAACCCGAGAAACAGAAACACTGCTCTCTAGCTCTGCAGCTTCACCAGATTTCTTGTAGCTTCTCATGGGTTAGAACAATAGCAATGATTCCCATCACTGAGTGTGGGTTGAGCTGCGGTACACACACAAGGCTACATGACTATTATTTCTGTGTGACCAACAGTCCTGTCCATGCTTCCCACAAAAGAAGACTGTTCATGATTGATGACCACAGTAGGAATTAGCAAGGCCTAAAAGACTCCCTCTGCCTGGCTGGCTTTCCTATGCTTGTGTGCAATGAACCATTCTGTGACATGCGATACATACAAAGCCCTTTAACATAAAGAACCCTCACAGGGGAACGTTCATTCGAATAGAGGAGTTAACGATGACTAGATTTGAGACTCTCACTGACTGTGAGTTGGTGGTTTATTTTGGATGTGTAGAAACAGCCTCTCTGACAGATGTTTCCAAAGCTAAACTCAGGGGTCCATAGATACCTCATCCCCAAACCTTGTTTTCCTCTAGAGTCTGCAACACAAACCAGAAATCTAGGAGTTACCTGGATAGCTTCTCTACCTCTTCTGCCCCCATTTCATCCATCAGCCTTACCTCTTCAGTATCTTTTGACTTCACTCCACTCCCTTTATCTTCTCTACTGCTACTGCCAAGCCCTAGCCATGATCTCTCACTTAGACCTTAGGAATGGCCTCTCAACACTCACTTGGGCTTCCTCCAATCTATCTTTCACACAAAAATTACATTTTGAAACAAATATGATCATGGCATCCCTCTGAATACAACATTCAAACGACTTGCCTTGTTCATAGGATCAAGACCACAACCCATAATATGAACTGATAGTTACTAGTTGTCCCCCAGTATTCACTCTCCCCACTTTCAGTTAGTAATAGCATCCAGTGAAAGATGACATTTCACAGCACACCTTGTAGCCACCAGGACGCGAGCAGAAGTGGCGTAAGCATCTTTCAGGAAAGTGTGTATTCCTTTCGCCTCCCCTTCTCCACGCCCACTGGCTTGACGGTCTGGCTCACCAAACACATGGATGAGGGCATCTAAATCTGTGGAACATTTCTGGAACTCACTATGAAGTTGGATCTCAGATAATGAGCTCGTTTAAACACTGGGAAAGGACCAACTAGTCAGTGGTTTTTTGACCAGGCAGCCCAGAGCTTTCCAGCTTATTCTTGAAAGAAAAATTTTGTTTCACCTAATTTTTCAGGCTCAACTGAAAAGAAGTGGGAAAGAGTAATCACACAAGACATGTAAAAGCACAGGCTTAAATTTTATCCTCAGTACCTAAAAAGAAAGAAAATTTACCCGAACACATGACATTTTGATCTGGAATTTTTTTATGGACCTTAGGAGATACTCCTTCCTTTTCTAAGAGAGTTATGAATCCTAGTGTGTTAAAATCAAAAGTATTTAGAACTTTAGAATTTGTGAGTAGTGTTATTTAGGGAATTATCAGGGCCCACAGAAATGACCATCCTCAACAGACAAGTGATATTTTGGTCTATTAAAGAAAACAGGTGATACTCTGTCCAATCCTATTCCAAACCTCAAGTTATTAGGGTATTTATTAAATAAATAAAAACAGGCAATAAATAATGGTTACACAAAGAGTAGGGAAGTGTAGGGCCTTAGGGAAAGATCTTTCTAGGTCTTTGTACCCAGCCCTCCCAAACTAAGCTGTATACTGAGCAATGTATTCTGAAATGGTGTTAGTAGGACAAACAGGGGGCTTTCTGCTTCAAACAGAATTTTATTCATAGAGACTTCATATTTAGATATTTATACCAAGAGCACGAGCTACATCAAGAGTAGTACATGATGCTGGTTTGCAAAATGATCATTTTCCCCAGAGCCAATTTTGATTATTTTTTCTGATTATAAATCTACAATACTTGTTTTGTAGAAATGTGATAAGTATTAACATAATGTAAAACGAATTTTAGGTTCCTTTTCTGTCACTCTCCTTCTAAGAGAGTTTCTTAAAAAAAAGTTGAAAACAGGCCCAATGCAAAAAAGTTGTCTTTTTTTATTTTTCTTTTTGCATTTAACATTAGCGTCTCAAATATCTGCCAATTAGATTCCCACTTTTTCTAGGAAATGCAGCTGTTAGCAATTCTTTGTTGATTCAAATGAAATCAACCTGGGTCAGCTAGTATTAACTGATTAGATTGAGAATGAAGTCCCAATACTAATGGCAGACCAATAACAAATGCTTGAAATTAAATGTGGGGTGACCGACCCAGGCAGATTCTACTTGCTTGGAAAGGTTACAAGTAAGAGGAGCGGGGAGCTTGGGGACATCATGAACAATCCATGAAGGATCCATGAAGTACTGAGAGAGAGAGACAGGAGGATGACTGGGCACAGCAACAGAGATCTGGTATCATTATAGTAAGTCCCCATTAGATGGAGTTACGTGGAAACATCCTCTCCGTTGCTGGCTGAAAAAGCGTAATCCTCACCCAACCCCAAAGCAAAACCAAAATAAAAAACTGATTGTAAAATGTAATGGATGCATTAATTAATATTCCATCATATGCCTATTTAGATGCCAGTGCTTTTCAAACTGAGTGTTAACCTATAATTAGGCTGTGGGATCAATTTAGTGGGTCAAATACAGCTTTGTCAATTTGTTTAAATGAATGTAATGGAATGGTGCTATGGACCAAACATTTGTCCCCCTCCACTCAAATTCCTATGTTGAAATCTAATCCCCAGTGTGATGGTATATGGAGATGGGGGCCTTGAGGTGATTAGCTCAGAGCCCTCATGGTTCCAGAGAGCTTTCTCCACCCTCCTGCCATGTGAGGACACAGCAAAAAGACAGCTGTCTGTGAACCAGGAAGTGGGCTCTCACCAGACGCTGAATCTGCCGGTGCCTTGATCTTGGATTTCCCAGCCTCCAGAACTGTGAGAAATAAACTTTTGTTGTTTATAAGCCATTGAGTTTATGATATATCTGTTATAGCAGCCCAAAGAGACTAAGATAAATGGAATGGAATGGGTGGTTTTGTCACCTGAAATTTTTTTAATGTACGTGTATGACTATTGGCTCACAGTGAAGACCTTATTATTTCGTACTGTGGATAGTAGTCAAAAAGTTTGTAGCCCATTGATATAGACTGCTTCTAATTTTTAAATATCATAAATAATGGTACAATAAACATCCCTTGGCGGGGAGGGGATTTGGCCTGTATTTCCATTTATTGCCTAATGGTTGATTCCCCGAAACAATGTTGCTGCATGAAAGGGGTAAAACATTTATGAGGTTTTTGATAGATATCACTCAATGCTTTCAAACTGTCCTAATTTAGACTCAGACCAGAACAGCAGTGAACTTTTATATCAGCGTACAATTGTGAGCAAAAATTTTCTTTTCCTCCCATCATTGTTAATTTGATGGGTAAAAATGATCTTCCACTGTTTTAATTGACAGTTATTTGAAAATGAGTGAGGTTAATTCTTTGAAACATTTAATGTGAATTATCTATATATACCCTCCCTCCTTTTTTTGAGTTCCTTTCTTTGTTGGAGCTCCTACCTTTTTTTTTTTTTTTTTTTTTTTTTCCGGTGCGCGGGCCTCTCACTGTTGTGGCCTCTCCCGTTGTGGAGCACAGGCTCGGACATGCAGGCTCAGCGGCCATGGCTCACGGGCCCAGCCGCTCCACGGCATGTGGGATCCTCCCGGACCGGGGCACGAACCCGTGTCCCCTGCATCAGCAGGCGGACTCTCAACCGCCGCGCCACCAGGGAAGCCCGCTCCTACCTTTTTTATTTCTGCTCTTTTACACATTTTTTTTTTTTATTTTTAAGGGAAAGCTTCCTAGTTATTCTCTAGGGATGAAGGTGTAGCAAGAAGAGAAAATGGGAGAGAATATTTCAATCAGCTTGATTTTGCCAGGCTGATATCAGACTATGCTTAGGCTTTTAATCCTTGATTTTGAACCAGCTGCATGATACAGTATATTAACCTTAAAAATGACTTTAAAAAATAACCAGGGCCAGAAGTGTAGCCAATGTGCAAGTTTACACTTTGTACTTCCTCCTCTGTGTCAAATACTTCAATGGTAGGTTTATTATTTTTTTAAATTAAGACAGTAGTACTGGAAAATGTGAAAGAGCAATTATAAGCCAAGGAGGGCAGATTGAGAAGCTCCAATATACATATGATGGGAGTTCCAGAAGAAGAGAATTTAACTCAACTGCAAAAAATAAGTTTTGGAAAAGGTTATTATGGATAATTTTATAAAATTAAAGAATGAAGTGAGTTTTCAGATTAAAATCAAATGTAATCATTGAGTAGTATAAATGAAAAGTAAATCCACTCTAGGGCATCAGGACAAAGAAAAAATCTTTAAAAGTTACTTTAAATAAGAGGCAGACTACCTAGTAAGAAACTCAAATGGACAGGTAGAAGATTTTCTTTCAGCAACAACAGATGCCAGGACACAAATTAAAACCTTTAAAGTGGTAGTGAAATAACCATCATTCAGAATTTGATACCCAGCTAAGCTCTCCCTAAGTCTTCTGTGTGGGCGGGGACAGGGCAGGAGGTGCATGAAAACTGAGAGTTTACTATCCAAAGATTCTAATTTAAATAATTACTGAAGGAGCTATTTTGCAAGAAGACAAAAATCTTAAATAAATGCTGAAGTTTTTGTCTCTTTAAAAAAAAAGACCCTCGGGGGCTTCCCTGGTGGCGCAGTGGTTGGCAGTCCACCTGCTGATGCAGGGGACACGGGTTCGTGCCCCGGTCTGGGAAGATCCCACATGCCACGGAGCGGCTGCGCCCGTGGGCCATGGCCACTGAGCCTGCGTGTCCGGAGCCTGTGCTCCGCAACGGGAGAGGCCACAATAGTGAGAGGCCCATGTACCGCAAAAAAAACCACAACCAATTACTCCAGTTATACTGTAGCTATTGACTCATTTCTCTGCTTCCCTTTAAAGTAAAACTTTTTGAAGGAATTGCATTATATTTCCAATTCATTTTTGTCTATTTTCTTAAACCCACTGAAATCAGACTCCACTCCCCACCACTCCTATTAAATACCTTTTGTCCTGGTCTTGAATGACTTCTATTATATACTGCTAAATCTAGTAGCTATTTCTTAATCATCTCATTTGACTTGTTAACAACATATGACACAGTGGCCTACTCTTTGAAATACTATCTTAGTTTGATATTTGGACACCATTCTCCATTGGTTCTCCCACTCTACTGGGCTCTTTATCTTGGTTTATTTTGCTGTGTCCTCTTCATTTTCTCAACCATATAACACTGGAATACCCCTACTTGGAACTGGAATATTCCCTACTTCTCCTCTCCTCTTTTTCCTATCTACATTTACTCCCTAGATGACCTCATTCAAGGTTATGACATTAATATCATCTATGATTATGTTCTCCAAATATATAACTTCAATTCAAATCTCTTTTTGAACTACAGGCTCATATATCCAATGACTAATAATACCCTTGGATGTTTGATAGGAATCTCAAACTTATAAATCTATAAACAAACTTCTGGTTTTTACCCTCCTAACCTGCTCATTCTGCAGTCTTGGTCATTTCAGCAGTATCACCCTCATCCTTCCAGATTCTCAGGCCTTTTACTCATACTCCTGATCAATCCGTCAACTAATCCTCTAAGATATACCTTCAAATTATATCCAGAATGGGATCACTTCTTACCATCCCCATCTTTATGAAGTCCCTCATCCAAGCCACCAACATTTCTCATCTGGATTATGATATTAATTTCTTAATTGGTCTACATGCTTCTGGTCTTGAATCTCCTTATCTCCAAATACATAAGCCACCAACACAAGATCTTGATCTCACTAAAACAAGAACATATCAATTCTTTGTTCAGGACCCTCTGATGGTATCCCATCTCACTTAGAGTAAATGCCAAAGTGCTTATAATGGTCTGAAAGTCTTGTTGGATTTCCCTCAACCCTCACCCCCACTCTTACCCACTCTCTGCCACCATTGACCACCATACATTTTTTGCTCATTCTACTCCAACAACACTGGACTCTTTGATGTTTCTTGATGCCCCCATACAGCATATGCCGTTTTTCCCATATAGGGTACTTTCCTCTCAGACTTCCTTCAAGTATCCATTCAAATATCACTTTATCTGTGAGCTCTTCCCTGATAACCTACATCAGTAATAACCTTTAAGCTCTTATTTTTCTCCAGAGCACTTGTCTTTATTATATAGCTGGTTGTTAACGTTTTTTCTCTCTCCTCTTACTAGAATATCAACTATATGAGTTCAGGGACTTTGACTATCTGTTCACTGCTTTATCTCCAAGTACCTACAACCATGGCAGGCCAATAGAGGGCATGCATTAAGGATTTATTAGATAAATAAATAAATGGTGAGGAAAAAAAGATAAAACTTGATGGCTAATTCAACTAAATATTGCTTGTAAAAACAATATTGACCACATTTCCTATTGATCAAAAAAGATGAAAATAAATTTAGGCAATAAAGATATGGGAGATAGTAGACATCTCAAAGGACAACTAAAATGTACGAGATTTTCTACTTTGTTAGAAGGATAGATGATGCATGTGAAATGGGAACACTAATGGTGCTTGATGTGGGAGTGAGCAGCCTGACTGAGAGGTATGTGAATACATGGGCATGTGGTGAGCACTGACGATGTGGTCATTGCAGCTTCTGCTGCCTTAAGAGTCAGTGGGTGGTGTTGGGACCCACACCAGGGAGGACTGAGGGGTGTCACGCCCCACCAGAGAGCCTAGGAAGGGAGAGAGAAGCTGAGCCTGATCACAACTCTTAGAAAAGCGACAGTCTTCACAGAGTTAAAAAATAGGAAAAGGAGATGTTTTAGGCTTATGTTCTGGGGATGTTTTCATTCTCAACAGGCAGAAAATGGAGAATCCCTTTACCTAGGTAATGACTCTACTTGAAATAAAATGAAAGGCAAACCTTTGCATGTTTAGCTTTTCAAAGAAACATTTCTGAAAAGTAATTATTTAAATCAATACCCATAAAAAGCACGTCTACCAAAATATGTTTTAAGACTTTAAAAAACAAAACAAAACAAAAAAGACGTAGTAATACATACAATTCAAGGAAGATTTAGACCAGAAATGCAAGGGGAGTTCACTATCAGAAAGGTCAATATATTACCAGAAAGGTCAATATGATCTTCAGCATTAATAATCTAAAGGAGGCAATCAAATGGTTACTCTAACATTACTATTACTAATTTATACTTATTTATAATAAATTCTCTTAATAAACTAGACTTAGAGAACAGTTCTTTTAATCTGACAAAAAATAGGTCATCCCCAAAACTACACCTAGTAGCATAGTTCAAGTGAAATTTTTGAAGTACTCTCACTATAATGAAGTACGACATAAAAATGCTTATTATAAAGGCATAGTATTTACGTGGCATGGTATCCTATAAGGATAGGGAAGTTGAAAGCAACAGAATAAAAAGCGTATATGAGAAAAGCATATATAGAAAAGTCCAAAGCATATATGGGATCTTAGTATACAACAGAGAAGACAGTAAAAACAATGGAGAAAGAATGAGGCTTTTCAGTAAATGCCGTTGGGACTAGTTTTTCATATGGGAAAAAAAGATTCATGCTTTACACCATACACTAACTCATTAACTCCACATAAATTGAAAGTCTACATTTTTAAAACAAAACTTTCAGAAGTAAATTAAAACACTTTAGAGTATAGGAGGAGTTAATATAAAATATAAACATGGAGGAGAAAATGATTTCTTAAGCAAGGCACAAAAAGCCGAATAAAAGAAATTTAACTACATCAAAAATTTAAAGTTGTTTGTGCTAAAAGATGTCAAGTTTGGGATTGACATGTACACGCTGGTATACTTAAAAAGGATAACCAACAAGGACCTACTGCATAGCACAGGGAACTTTGCTCAGTATTATGTAACAATCTAAATGGGAAAAGAATTTGAAAAAGAATACATACATGTATATGTATAACTGAATCACTTTGCTGTACACCTGCAACTAACACAACATTGTTAATCAACTATACTCCAATATAAAATAAAAAGTTAAAAAATCACAATGCAGGGCTTCCCTGGTGGCGCAGTGGTTGAGAGTCCGCCTGCCGATGCAGGGGACACGGGTTCGTGCCCCGGTCCAGGAAGATCCCACATGCCGCAGAGCGGCTAGGCCCGTGGGCCATGGCCGCTGAGCCTGCGCGTCCGGAGCCTGTGCTCCGCAACGGGAGAGGCCCCAACAGTGAGAGGCCTGCGTACCGCAAAAAAAAAAAAATTACAATGCAATCAACAGATGAGAGGCAAAATTTTCCACATGTATAACAAAGGATTAGTTACATATATATGAATGTATATTATAAAATATAAACATATACTATGATACATATACGTTAGGATCACACATACACACACGTTTCTATAAATAAATAATGAGAACAGACGAATGGACCAAGAGGAGAAATAGATAAGTTAGAGAAGAGGAAATCCAAATGGCCCTGTAAGAAATGATGTTCAATTTCATAAATAATGAGTCATGAAAATTAAAACAATGACATTCCTATCCATCAACTAGCAAATAATTAAATCTGATAATAATCAAGTGCTGGCAGGGACCTGGGCAAGTGAGGGTTCTCACATATTGCTGGTACTAGTATAAATTGGTTGTGCAATTTGGAGAGCAATTTGGCAATATCTCAGACACAAAAATGCACATATCCTATGACATGACAAACCCACTGATATGTACTCCAGAAAAGCTCTATCACATATGTCCTAGGGGATATTTATTTCAGTATTACTTGTTTAGGTAAAACAATTGAATCAATTCAAATTCCAATCAGTGTGGGAATGGATCAATAGTGATAGTTTCATAGATGAAGTAATATACGCAATTTAAACAAATGAACTAGGGTACCGTAACAAGTTCTGAAAACAGAATGTTTGGTAGTAAAAGTAGCAATTACCAGAGTACCACATCCCACCCCTAAAGTAAAAAAAAAATATGTACTTGAAAAATATGCAAATAATTTGGCTCATGTATGTAATAAGCATGTTTCATATGTGTAGTAAAATTTAAAAGTATAAAAAACAGGATTGTGCAACTGCCAGTACATGGCAGTTGTATCCTGTGGAGTGGCAGAGAGCAGGGTGAGACTGGGGAAGGTAAAACTGGGGACTTCACATTTACTTGGATAGTTTGTTTCTTTACAAACAACAGCTATGAAGCAGGTATGGGAAAAATGTTTACATTTGATGGGTGGCAGGTACATGGGCATGTATTGTAGCATCCCTAGTACGTTAAGAAAATAACAATATAAAGCAAAGTAAGTCAGAGAGCCCCAAATCTACATCCCTGCCCAGAGTCAAAAGTGACAAAAGCTCAAAAAAAAAAAAAAAAAAAGTGACAAGCTCATTAAACACTACACAGATGGAAAGCTAGAGAGAGGTTCTGATGACTTTCCACACAGAGGGTATCCATCCCTGTGACAACACTGAGAGGGGAGTGCTGGAATAGTTACTCAGGTCGGTTCAAGTCACTGAATCCACGACTGTCACCCTCACATCCATCCCACTTACCCCTTAGCCGACTTGTATGAGGAGGAAGGGGAGCTTTCTCAATCCCAGTCTCCAGGCTGAGAAACATTTCCTTCCCAGATTCCAGAGAAAAGCCACAGAGTGGACCTTCCAAGAAGAAAAGCAAATCACATGTGATGCTGCCCAGGCCAGGTCCTGTCACAAGGCTTCTGAGAGGTCTGGTGCCAGCAGAGGCTGACGAAAGCACAGAAAGCTGTATTCCTCACTAGCCTTCAAGAAGGATGCTAATTTGAGTGCTTCAGTACTCCAGTGAAAAACTATCTGATTCAGGGGCGTAATGATTAATAAGTGGCTCTCAATCTCTCTCCCTGGAAGTCACACATACAGGATAAGATCTCGGTAAGCTGGACAGGGGGTCTTGTTTTGTCTCCCTGAATTGCAACTAATGGCTATGAAAGGGCTGGTTCATTTCACTCAAGTGGACCATTGGGAAACCTGCTAGCGAATACCCATTAAAACAAAAAAAAATATTTCACATACTACTATGTGATTCAGTTGGTTGAGAAACATCATCATAATAATATAGTAACCATAAAAGGACAGCACAGGCAGAAGCCCTGTACAGGAGGTAGTGATCCAGGATGAACTTCATACATCTGTGGTCATCTCTGCTCCTAAGTGCAGATGCACCAGAATACCATGCTTGATGCCTCAAATGACTGCAGAGAATATCCTGAGAAAGTCGTTAATTAGTTTCCTTGATTTTACTTTTAAGAAATAATATAGGGCTTCCCTGGTGGCACAGTGGTTGAGAGTCCGCCTGCCGATGCAGGGGACACGAGTTCGTGCCCCGGTCTGGGAGGACCCCACATGCCACGGAGCGGCTGGGCCCGTGAGCCATGGCCGCTGAGCCTGCGCGTCTGGAGCCTGTGCTCCACAATGGGAGAGGCCACAACAGTGAGAGGCCCGCATAACGCAAAAAAAGAAAAGAAATAATATAATTATCCCAAATAGGCTTCTATGTATATTTTGATGGATGCAGAAGTGTTTCCCTTATATATTTTATCTGCACGGCCTAGGGTAACACCCTTCACAAGCGTGTTTCCAAAAAGTTGGTCAGAGGAGCTTCAGCTGCAGCTCTAGAAACTCTATATAGCTGTTCTTATTGAAAGAGGCAAAAAAAAACAGGAGAATAGGTAACTTAGTTTGTGCCAACAATCTACTGCTGAATATGACACAGCTTATGCAAAACTGGCACGTCTTGCACATTAAAAGATTTGGTGCTAGTAATCATTTCCGAGCCCCGACTGAGTTGTACCAGTATCTAGAAAATTTTAAAGTCCTATGAGTTTACTTCCAATTACTTTTTTTCCCTTGAAAATGTAAAAACATTTTTATCCTTTGAGTTCTTATGTGATTCCCACTTTAAAGCAAAAAGGCAGAGTAGGCAATGAATGAGAACACCCTAGTTGCCACTGAGCTCCACCCATGGCTCATCTTGCCCTTTTAACTAAATTGGCAGTGTGAATGATTTTGTAAGACAGCACGGACTTTTTCTTTCATGACAATAATTTCAGAGTTAAGTGCTCCCATTCATTCCTGAATGTTTGACTGTCTGAGTCTTCCTCATAAGCCTCACAGTTGGTCAGATATTTCTAAAACTGAAAAACTACATGACAATTTTTCTTCTTCCATTAGAATTTTAATTTGTGTTGTAGGTTGCAGCTAGTGTTCAAAAGAGAACAAGTTCACACACTCTCTTTAGTGCTAATTCTACATTTAACTTGTTTCAGGTGAAGAAGATGGGGCCAGCATAATTAAGTTAAGAAAGATGAAGGGTCCCTTCATTTGTCCATTTTTCTCTTGGTCCTGAGAATGGATTCTGTCTCCATTTTTAGTTAATAATGGAATATTTAAAAATCATAGATGCAAAAGAAATCAGAGATCCAAAAGAAGTCATAGATCTTATATCCTAGGGATGGAAGGAATGACAAGAGTAAATATACTTCAAAAGCCCACCTTAGGCAAGTAGGATATTTCTAGATCTGAAACCTGCTGAAGCCTCAACCAAGCAGGAACTAAGCGACCCACCGAAGGGTTAAGCTGTGTCTGAGACAGCAAGCTTCAGGCGCGCATGGTGTGGAACGCCCACTTTCATGCAGGCTGTCAAACTCAAAACTGGCCGGACAGATTTACCTTCCAGACTCAGACTACTGTGTAGTTGTAGAACAACGGGAAATGGACCAAAGCCGCCTTTATTGCTGGTTGAGGAACATAGCACTGAAATCTTTAACGCTGCAGAGAATAATGAGACGGCCAGGACTGTAACAAGTAGAGGGAGATTTGTACTGATGGATATGTTTGGATTTACGTCTTACGGTATTTATCTGCTGACTGAGCTGTAACATCATCAGATATTGCTCCTAATTCCACACTGAGACCACCCTGACTAAATCCCATTACAATGAATCTCCATTGGATATTCCACTTAATTTTTGTCCTAGACAGATCCTACCCCTTTGGAAGACACTACTCTGTGAAGGGGTTGTGTTGTGATCATGACCTAGAGTGGATCTGCCTCTGCTCATTTTTCAAGACCATTAACCACCACCTACTCCTCATTGGTCCCCCTGTTTTCTGACTCTTGTCTCCAATCCATCATGCACGTTGCTACCAGGAATCAAAAGTCCATCTCTGAACATAACATTTTCTTGTTTAGTATTCTTTAATGACTTCCCATGCTTGGGCTCTGAGTCCTTAGCTGGCAATCAGGGCCCCATCCAAACTGGTCCTGGTCTGTCTTTCAAGTTACACTCTACACTCAACTTCATTCAATTTGCTACATGGATGTGCCCTAACTTATTTATTTATTTATTTATTTATTTATTTATTTATTTATTTATTTTTTTGCGGTACGTGGGCCTCTCACTGTTGTGGCTTTTCCCATTGCGGAGCACAGGCTCCGGACGCGCAGGCTCAGCGGCCATGGCTCACGGGCCCAGCCGCTCCGCGTCATGTGGGATCTTCCCGGACCGGGGCACAAACCCGTGTCCCCTGCATCGGCAGGTGGACTCCCAACCACTGCGCCACCAGGGAAGCCCTGCCCTAACTTTTAATCGATACGTTCTGTACTACCTGGAGTGCCCTCTATTTTCCCTTCTCTCCGTATTTCAGCTCTTTTCATTTTGTAATGCGACTTACCAAGCTTTCCTGTCCCTTCCTTCAGAAAGTTTTCCTCAGTCACTGAATCAGGTGGGATCTTTGTGTGCTCTGAAGCTCCACTGTACTTTCTTTGTCACTCTCTTACTCAGTTTATCACAGCCTGTCTGACAGTGAGCTGTAAGCGGTCTTTTCTTTATCAAACTAGAAGTTTCCTTAGGGCGGTAGAGACTTATTAAATATATTTGGTGTTAAACTGACACGGTTTAATATTGGAAAGGGTGCCTGACAAATGTGATCACACGCTTTACAGAACCAAATAAATTTTAAAATCATCCAGAGCTTTTCAGCTCTGCCTTCTCACTCCCCAGTGCCCAAAGGGAAAGAGATCTAAGACTTTAAAAGCAAGACCTCATCTGTGCCTCCTCTATTATCTTGCATAATGCCTGGAAAGTTAGAGGCCCTAATAAAATGTTCTTTTTCTCCTCCAGTTAACGAGCCCTGGCTGAACAGAAGCATAGCTAACCACTTCACCACAAGGTGCACGCATCTCTGGGCTTTGATACTCTTTCTTATAACAGGAGGAAGAACCTTACGACAGAGAAAAGTTGTTCAACCAGCAACCACAATGGCAACCCACCCTGGCCGCAGAGAACAGTGATGATTAGGCACTATGTGCTCTTCTTAAAGATGAGCTGGGAGTAGTTGCAGCGGTCCAGGGGGTGCAGGGATGGGTGCTCTTTGACTTGTCATTTCAAGATCAGAGAAAAAGGTTTTCACCTTCAGCAGTTTTCTGCTGATCTCCATAGCTAATAGCATTGGCAGAGTAAAAAAGACAAAGTGGTAAGATGATGCAAAGACCCATCTGTTAAAGCTGAATTTATCTGTATTTACATTGTCACTTTCAAGCTTCAAGCTGAAAACGCCTTTGATCAAGATATTTCAACAAACTGCTGAAAGCAGAAAGTATCTGTGCCATTTCTTCTGGTAAGTGCTAACATGCATAAATTTCTTACATAATGGATAAGAAAAGAAATTATTTTTTGATATATGAATGTTATTTTTCTTGTGTCGAAAGAAATTTGGCAGTCAGCACGCACCACCCTTTACACACAAAGTGGCTCAACCGACCACTGGCCTCTTCTGACAAATCTGGTAATCTGGGTCACCTTGATGGCATAATGCTCGGGATGCTTTCCCATGTGCAACACAGAACTATGGAACAATGGAGTGTTTCTTTTGGCCCGCTGACTCTGTACAAAGGTCCCATCTATGTTCCCCCTTCAGAAACTCCTGCTTATAAATGCCTAACACCCTAAAAGGTCAAGCTGAAAAAAATCATGACGTTAGTCTTTCCTTTGGGCTAAAATCCTTAATTTGTAGAATGCAAATAAATCTTTCAAAATCATTTTTAAATAGCTGAGAGAACCCATGAAGATGTCGAAGCCTGTGCATCCCAAACTATTTCCCCAAATTGTCTGCTTCATTCTTGATTAAGAACTAGAGAAATACATTTTATATAACTAGAACTCTCAACCCAAATAACATCTTCTCTTTTGAAAAAGAGAAGTCAGTTTGTTTTCCTCATGCTTTAGGCTTTTGCAGCAAAGCAAAAACAATTTAAAACAAAATCAGCCTAAGTATTACGAAAAACGTGTGCCCAAGGTGTCTTCAGTGATCTGATTTTTAACCAGACAGGTTCTCTGGCGGATAAAAATCATTAGCAAGAGAAACTGTAAAGTTATTAAGATGTGTTGGAAAAGTTTCAGAGAAGATCTATAGCATAAATAGCTTTACAACCCTGAAGAAACATTCTAAATTATACCTGGAAGCCAGCCCATCAGATGACCAGAAAGGCTAGAATAAGAAATACGGACTAAATTCTGAAAGATAGTGGTCTCACAGCAACTGCAGCTTCACAGTAGAGACCAAAGGGAGCCTATATCAGAGATGCCATCCTTTAATCTGAAAAGGATGGAAATATATGTTCCTAGTGTCTATTGATGGGCAAGCAGAGAGAAGGTTTGGGTTGGCGCCAAGGCAAAGGCACCTGAAGATCAGCTGACATTCTTGCAAGAGGTTTTCTTCAGGCAAAGGGCATGATAGGACTCTTGACCATTTCCCTCAACCTCTGACCATTCATGCATTCAATTAGTCATTCAATAAGCTGTGTCTGAGCACCTATCACACACCACACACTTTCCAGGACACATTAAATCAACAGTAAAAGTCTCCTATTTCATGGAACTGAGAATTCTAATGGGGGAAATTTAAAATAAAAAGTAAACAAGTGAAAAAACATCAGATGGGGTAATTGCTATAAAGCAAGCATAGTAGGATGATGTGATAGGGAGTAAATGGAAACAGGGGTAGGAGAGGTTACTCATGTAACTGGGATCACAGAAGACCTTTCGGTTGAGCTGAGACCAGACCGACAAGAGGAGCCAGCAGTGCCAAAAATCCGAGGACAAAGTGTTCCAGACAAGGGGATAGTTAGCTTAGTGGGTTAGGGAACGTAAGGAAAGTCAGTGGGCTGGAGCTCAGTGAGATGCTTGTCCTCAAGTCGATCACCTATAATTGCAGACACTCAGGTCTCTGCCACGTGTTCTTCAAACTTGGGGTGAAACAAGGAAAGCTAGACACAAAAACGTACCCAGGTTTGTGTAAAGCATAAAGAGGTCTTGGGGGTCTTATGCATACAATAATGACCTTGATGGCAAGAGCCTGAGCTTCCTTCCAGTTCGTTTTCCAGTATTGATAGATTGGACCTGTTTCTCATGGTTGAAGGCACAGAGAGTGCAAAGCTGATAGGGTTAAGGAGCGCTGCATGTGGCCGTGAGAGGAAGTGCAACTAACTTGCCTGTCCTCACCGGACCTCTGGCCATGTCGGAACACCAAAAAGCTTTTCCTGATTCTTCAGGAGACATGCATGAGATCACAAGGTATCTTGTGGCACAGTGATCTCTCTCAGGCTTTTAAGTTCCAACTGACTCTATTATATTCCATGTTGAGTAATAGTTATTTCAGGATTTGTCATCTTGCTACTGTTAACCTACAAGTGACTTCCTGGCAGAGACTGTGTCTTATCAATCATTCTCTTTTCAGTACCTAATACCGTGCCTGGCACACAACAGATGCTCAGTAAATGATAAATTCCCTGGGTTGGCTTTGACTTTTTTAGCCCAATATTCCAATTATAGGTATAGTAATGGTACCCAAATAATCTAATTGTTTTGGTGTATAAGTAATAAATCCTTAAGAACTCCTGTGCTATCTACCAAAAGACAAATAGATTCCCAGCAATGCTTGGCATAAAGTAGATAACGATGCTTGCCAAACGCACGCATGCATGTCTGGACAAATCTGTGAACAAGTTCCAGTAAGAACAGTTGTATCCAGAGTCATTTGATTCATCCAGCACTGAGTGTCTACCATATGCTCGGCACTAAGCTAAGTGTTCCCGAGACAATGAGTAAGAGAGACGTGGGCTCTGCCATAATGGCGCTATGGGTCTAGTGGGGAAGCACAACCGAAGTCATTACACATGTCTGTAATTATGTTGCAAGTGCTATGAAGAAATGCATGACCTAGTTTGATGATCAGAGAAGGTGTCTTTGAGGTCTACCTGAAAGACACGGTCAACTTTATTCAAAATGTAGACAAGGGGGTCAGTGCTGGTACATAATCATGAAGTCTTTAGGAACCATGCAAAAATGGAGCAAGTGGTCAAGAAGGATGACAACTGATGGTAGCTGCAGCTGCCTCTTGGTAATTAACTGGGGATGGGTTACTGAGAGAATATGTGTAACCTTCCTCTTTGGCCACCTTTAAAACTAAACTAGAGCTTTTCACGTGTGTCCCGATTATGTGTGGTCTTGTTAAAACACAAAAGGATACATCCAGCAACCTAAAATTATCTTCTGCAGGCATTCTTTACCATCCCATGATTCTTTTCTAAACACTTTAAATGGAGCAGCTCTGCTATTTTTCTGACATATACCAGGGAAAAATTGAAATTTATTTCATGAGCTGAAAAAAAACAATGCATTGCCCTCATTCTCCCATCATTCAGGAAAAACAGCTAAGTGAAATTTTGGTCAAACTTTCCGAAAAGCTTTGGGCTGAGGACAAGCATGGAAAAAGTCAAGCCCAAAGAAGAAATTTCCAGAATCTTAGAAGCAAGTGAAAACAGGGGGTTACAACAGTTCAGCACTTGCTGCCAGGAACAAAGTATATATGATATTATTTATTGCTGAAAGCCTTTCAGAGAGGCAGCATCTGGTTTCAGTGAGGTCTTGCTTTCATCCCCTCCAGCAGCTGGACCGAACACTACAGCACAAGGATATCAACCAATTTGCCAAGGTGACACAGCGAGTTAGTGACTCTCTCCAGATTAGACCACAAGAGCCTCTGGATCCTTGAAAGCCAAGAATAAGTCACATGACCAACAGAGATTTTTAGCCCTTTTTATCGACTCCAAGTGGATTCTCCACTCTTAATTTTCTATTTGTGTTTATATTTTCAGAGTCCCAAAGAAATTATTCTTTCTCACTTTTCTCCAGTGGGGAGATCAGATATCATTTTGGTTCCCCGTGAAGGCCAAGACTCCCTGCCCCCCTCAACTGGGATTTATTCATCTAGGCTGAGCGTGTGAATGGCAGGAAGAGTCAGAGATGGTCCTGCAATGTCCTGCTCACACTGGGAAGGGGAAGATGGCAATCCAAAGGCTAGCTAACTCTGAGCAGAAAAGCTAGGCACTCTACTTTGGTCATTCCAAATGTGCCTCTGAGGCAGGGGAAGAGCTTATGAGGAGGAGGCTACTCTGCCAGGAGAAAGTAAGCTTCTACTTCCCTTTGAGCCTTTTTCTCTACCAGTGTTATTTCTCACAGAGCCCTGGCTACAGAAAACACATCCCTTCACTCCTTTTGCATATATCTTCCCTACCAACCGGGGGGAAAAGGAGGCTCTGTTTCCTGAGCATCCCAAGAACACTAGGTTATTTGAGTTGCAAAGGGAACAAACAACAACAAACACACCCACAAAACTTGTTTAACAAGAAATTTTAGCATTTAATACAATAGCCCAAGTATCTACCAATCACTCTCTCTCCTCTGTATGTGTGTGTGTACGTACATACACTATTAATGATCATAAGGCTGTTTATAAAAATAATTACCAATATATTAATATAATACTATTACTACTACTAATTATTAGTATAATGGAATCAAGAGGTCAATTTTAGGGAAAGAAAGAGAAGGGAAGGCAATGAAGGGAAAGGATCACAGCCGTTGTTTTTAATGTCTAAACTTCCAGCTGGTGGAGAATCTAATCTGAGAAGACCAGAAAACAGAGCACTGAGCCACTTAGTTGTGTGAATGGACTTGGCATATTCTAAAAGTGGTCAAAAGAATACCAGGAAAAGAACAGACCTCATTTGGTCCTTAGACTCTGCAATGGCGATAGGGCACAACACCAAGAGAAATTACGCAAGTGTTTGGAATACACGACAAATGCTCAGAAGACATGCCATTTTAATAACGTAAAACATATATCGATTCGGAATGGCAGCAATAATTGCACTATAAGTTGGAATGAACAATACGCCACTAAGAAACGTGACAATCTCGATACAACAGGATTTGGGAAATTAACCTAAAACTTATTGCAGATGTCAAACGCAATAGAAATATAGAGCATTTCACTTTGTTTCCTTTATATCACATTTTCTCCCTTTTAACTGGAACAGACAAAATAGGCCCAGACCATAAAGAATAATGACATATTCCCCTTCGACTTAATTCCCTTATTCCAAGGGACAGCCATGCTAATTTAGATAGTGTACTTATTCATTCAGCTTTTATTGAGTGCCTACTATGACCTGGGTAACGATACAGGCCCAAAGATGTAGTCATAAACCACACAGACACATCCCTGCCCTCCTGGAGATTCTAATTGGGTAGTCTGACCTTATTTCAAAGTTCAAATGTTGTTTTGATAAAGCTCAGTTCAGGTTTTTAAAAGGAAACCTCCATCTGAGGAAAATTCTTAAGTTACTACTGTCTTTCCAGAACTTATTTTCTCAACCCCCCAATTAGTCCATTGATACTAAACTCACAGTTACTGTCTTCTTAGAAGAAACATGATAAAGGGTTGCTTTTTTGCTCTGAGAAGATAAATTTCTAAATAATAAATGTCTAATGAGCTAACCAGTAGGTTCGGTTGCTACATGCCAAACTAAGGGCAGTAACAAAAGCCAGGCCAACTGAAGAAGATGCTTCCAAATATTAAACTTAATCCTGTCTCCGCCAAAAAAGCTAAACTGACATCTTTAGCAAGCACCAGTAAATAATTACACATTCTGGCAAACAAGTGCAAACAACCAGGTTTCAAAGTTTGCCCCAACTACCTGTCCATAAAATCCTTTGTGCCAATAGGGATCAATCTGACCACAGGGGACACCAGGCAATTGGCCAGGACATAAGTCACACAGGTCCACACCTCTGCTTCAATATAAGCTCCAGTCTCTTGCTGATGTGCACCAAGGTTTTTCAAAGTCATATGAACATACCTATATATCTCTTCTTGCAAAAAATCAAAAAATAGCCATTTCACATTTGAGATTCTTCCACTTTTTCTTTAGCTTTCTCTTCCCCACTCCCCCACCCCTCACTGCCTTGTCTCCTTTCCTCTCACTGTTTCTCCCCTATTTTCCCTACAGGGTGAGACATGGTTCTAAGCTCTTTACATATATCACCTCATTTCACAGCTCTGTGAAGAAACTCTGCAACCACTGTACTTAGCAGAAGGGTCCCTGAAGCCCAAGGGTACATAGCCTGGAAGTAGCTAAACCAAGATCCCAGTTAGCCCACCTGAGCCCTCCACCACTGTGCAATACTGCCTCTTAAGTGATTTTTGGCTTAAGTGTTGATGATAAAGATGAACTGTTTTTAGGCTCTAAGTAGCAGAGTAGCAATGATCCAGAAGAAATTAATCTCTGCTGCTCTAACAAACTCTCACTTTAAAGGCAGTAATGAAGGCGGTAATTAATGGGGCAGTTTATTAAGGTTTTATGTCTTGAGTGAGCTAACTTCAGGTCTTTTGCATCTCCCATGTGGGGAGCACAATGACAAAAGTCAGCAACAAATAACAGTTAGAGGTTATAATGACTCAACTGAATAATCAAAAAGTAAATAACAAAAATCTACTCTATAATGTCACAGTTATTCTCAGTATCCCCTCCAAAAATAAGCCAAATAAAGCCTTTGTTTCTATTAACATTCATTGTTATTCATTTCATGGATCTGGAAAAGCTTTCGATGGGCATAGCTCTTAGATTTAAACTAAACAATTCGATGGAGACAAAGCTAAAATATGAATTCCTACCAGATCAACTACTTAATGAACTAATTTCTAGGCTGTGATAAAATGAAAGAAATGGAAGGACTGCTACTGCCCTCCTTCACCAAAGCTTGTCCAACTCAACTCTGTTCTTACTGGTTGTGAAGGCTGGACCACCCACTAAATTTCCTCCAGCTAAACAAACAGCTACAGTCCAGTGAAGCGCAAATTTCTTAGCTTACTGTTTTTATATCCACCCAGTGTTAATTCAAGACTGTGTTCCAGCAGGCAACAGACTGAATCTAATAGAATGAAACTGGGATCTTAATTAAGCCTTCTGCCAAATGAAGGAAATCATTAAGTTAGTCCTCAGCCTGTGTCCCCCTTCACTCTTCTTTCCTCTGAACAACTAACTCTCTGGTTAGTTGGAAGCCAATGCTACATATACGACACAGAGCATAATAACATCGATCCCACGGACAAAGAAAAATGCAGCAGCTTTATAAAGTGGGTTCCATTAGTAAACTGACAGTATTAACAGCAGGACTAGAGTATACTGGAAGACGAGAAAGGAAAAACATGATAACAACAGTTGTAAACAGTAGCCATCTGCCATGAAGGAGACACTAGCCTATGCCAAAATAAACTGCAAAGAAAAGAAAACTGTTTTTACCAGAAGGCAAAACTGCTTTCTGGATTTGCAATCATTTCCCTGTAGTGTCATTGTTTGGTTTTCTGGAAGGAACCAGGTCAATGTCTCTATGGAACTCTGAGGAGATCTGGGAAAAGCAGCAGCTAGTGTGTATTTAGCAAACATATATTAAGTGCCTACTAATGTGTAAGATGTTGCATCTTGGGTAAACCTGCCTCGTGCTTTATGACTTTGTGGCAGAAGTAGTACTCTTTGCAACCTCAGTTGTGCTCTTCATAAAAGGTGACTGCCCTCTCCTGGCTACCTTTTATGAGACTGTTGGCTTTAAGACCTAGCTGGCCCATCACCTGCCCCCATCACTCTCCCTCCTTTGAGCTGTCACAAACTCCCAGTGAAATGGAGTGTCTTATTGGTCCGTAAAGGCCTAATCTTCTTTCAGATATTGGAAACATAGGAAACCTTACAAAGCTCCTTCAAATGGAACTGGGATCATGCTACTTCTGGGGACCCTCCACTGACCCTCCCACAATCTTTTCCTTCCGTTCCTCCTTCTCATTCTGTAATGACCACAGATCTTTACCAATGTCCCCACCATGGCACAGTTCCAGGGGCAGGCCCGGCCATTACTTTACCAGAGATGCCAGGCTTGTCACTGCCCTAGCCCCCCCTCTTACTTAGCTCGTGCCCTAATCTCTGACCTCTATTTCTTTTTTTTTTTTTTGCGGTACGCGGGCCTCTCACTGCTGTGGCCTCTCCCGTTGCAGAGCACAGGCTCCGGACGCGCAGGCTCAGCGGCCATGGCTCATGGGCCCAGCCGCTCCGTGGCATGTGGGATCCTCCCAGACCGGGGCACGAACCCGCGTCCCCTGCATCGGCAGGCGGACTCCCAACCACTGCGCCACCAGGGAAGCCCCTGACCTCTATTTCTTAAATCCAGAAATTGGTTCTATGGCTTCTTCACTAAGAAGAGTATCTTTCTATTTCTTAATCATTTCTTTCTTCTTTGCATCTAGAGCCATTTATGTCCATAATCATGGATAGCTGGGAGTTTGCATAAACCCAGGGAAAACTTTTTTGAGGATCATAAATTCTAACAGAAGGGAAGAGAGGCCTGGTTGTCAGAGAGGCAAGGCTAGAGATTCCTCCAAGAAATATAGCGTGAATTTATCTTCTGAGTATGAAATCTCTGGGTCTGCCTATCCAAAGAGGTGACCTCGCTCATGGGAAATTTGCAGAACAAATCTTGTTTGGGGACCTGCACCCAGAAGCCATTTGTAAGCAGCCAAATTTCTGCATGCAGGCTGCAAAACACAGGTGTAAGGTGCATCTTTTGACTTAAGCAAATCTTTTACTATATTTAGTCACAGTTCTGGTTCAAGAACTTGCCTCATTTTGACTAGGAAAAATGACATTCTGAGCAAAGTAAGTTTTATTTTGATTTTCCTGTAAGTAAAAGTATTTTTTTTCAAGAGCCTACAGTAAAGAATTTTTATATTGGCCTCATTAATGCTTGCAGCCAACTCATGCTTAATTACTGGAAGGGAAAAAGGGAAGAGGGGAAAGAAGGAAGGTAACATACATAAGCCAATGTCACAGATAATCCCCAAACCTCTTCAATCAAGTTTTAACCTCATCCTGCTAAGCCTTTTATCAGAGCTGCTGAGAAAGAACCAATGTGACATACTTAAGCTTCATCTCATCCATTTCCTCTCCCTGGCCTCTAGTTGGGCCGCTAATAAGCTGTGAAGTGGCCAAAGATAGCTGGCCTCCATGTGGGAGGGAGAGGACTAGAGGCTGGATAACCCACAGAGTCATTTGGAGACTGCACAGGGAGCTACGTACTTCTCATCCCAGCCTTAAGAAAAATGATTTAAGAGGCTGAGCGGGGCATTTTTCCCCCCAAATAACTACCCATCCACAGTTGAAACCTCACCAAAGGGGTACATTTGGGGGGTGGCGGGGGTTAAATCATCAGGTCTCTAGTAATCATTTCATTATGGAAATTTGGCCACATAAGTCTACTGAGATGCAGAAATGTGGAGGGACTTTTCAGTGATGCCCGACCTGTCAATGGCAGACCTGAGCCTCGACTTACAGCAGGGTATTGTTTTCATCATGAACCTCACAAAGGATCTAATTCAACCTTATTTCCTTGATCATTAAAAATTTTTTTTTCTCCCAGAGCCATGAGTTCAGGACACCAAAGTAAGAACTTCAGCGTGTTCAAAAATGTTTGGGTGGGGGGGGTGACACCACCACAAGTTGAGAAGTGGATCAGAGCTGGTAGAAGAAACCTAAGACAGATCTGAGAAAGACGATGTGTCAAAGCTTTTAATCCAAGTCAAAAAAATGTTACAGGGTGGCTACGTGTGCCATTACTTCTATTAATTCATGGTCTATAATCTAATTTTCATTGGGCAACCTGCTAGTCAAGCGCAGGGTCCTAAAGGATTTGAATGTAGTTAAGTTTTGCTATAAAAAATGCAGAATATTGATAGATCACAGCAACGTAAGCTTAAAGCTGACAGTTTTGAGAAGCCAGGGATTGGTTGGGAAAGGTGAGGAATTGGAAGATGTATCACCTAAAACTTTGATAGCTCCCTAGTTGGGTCAAGTTCAAACTCTTTATGGCACATGGGGCTACCTCTCTCATCAGCATTTCCTATACTCCCCCCGCCCCCATGCCTAATGATTCACCATACTAGTCCCTGAACACACTGGAACCCGTCCATTTCAGTGCCTTTTAACATGTTGATCCCTGGATCCATGTCCACCACTCTCTGCCTTGAGAACTCCCGCACTTATTATCCTCCCCCCAACTGACCTCAACCACCACCTGCTCTCATCACCACCCTCGTGAAGCCCTGCCCAGCACCAGAGGGAGTTAGTCACCATCTCCCTGCCCTTTCGTGACATTAACACAAACCTGTGCCGCGGCCATCACTGTGGAGTATGAGAGTGACCTATTTTTTTAACTGTACACCAAGACTGGTAGTGGGTATAGAAGTAATATATTCAAATTCCCATCAAAAATTAATTTTACAGCAATGCACTAGCAGCTAGAGCACAGGCTAGTTAATATCCGAAAAACCTATGAACTTAATTTTTAATTGTTATCATGAGAGCTTGGACTCCTGAAGGAGGATAAGGAGTGCTTACATTGGTAGAGGGGTACAAAAAGATACACACAACCTGCACCACAACTTTTCCCAGCACACCCCTTATAATAAATTCCTGAAATATCAAAGTTTTAAATGTTAGAACATCCCTAGGGGCAGTGTGGTGGGTATGAAACAGCATGCAAGTCTGATGCATACCAAAGAACACATGAAACCAGGTTTGAGAAAAGCCACTCTCCCTGTCACATACACAAACACATAAACAACATCAGAAAAGAAATAAAGTCAGATGGACTACTGTCTAGGCTAGAAGGAAATTCAGATGAATTCTAAAGGAGTTTGAATTTCATTCATTCAGTCAACATTTTTGAAATGCCTTGCTTTCACATGCCGGCCCATGTTCCAGGCACTGAAGATGTAGCAGAGGAAAACAAAGGAAGCAAATAAAATAAACACCCCACAATCCTTGCCCTCCCAGAGCTTAACTACTCATGGATGTGGATCAGGCAATAAGTGAGTCATGTATATCAGATGATAAGCATCAAGGAGAAAAATAAACAATGACTTGCAGGAGAGAATGTCGGGGGCGGGGGGGATGCGGCGGGGAGTGAGGGTGTTGCACTCTTAAACGGGCTGTCAGGGAAGTTGCCGCTATGAAGGAAACATTAAAGGTGTGAAAGAGATGAAGAAATCCAGGAGGATTCTGGAGGGAGGCCATGCCAGGTGGCAAGAAGAACAAGCGCGAAAGCCTCTAGGTGGGTGCTTTCCTGACCCACTGGAGGAAGAGCCAAGATGACAGAAAATAAGTCAGGACAAGCTGTTCTGTTACAACGTGTGTTTCTGTAACAGCAATTAGTTCATAGGCTATTGGCAAACAATAGGATAAATGTTGGTATAACACAGAAACATTTTTTTTTTTCCCTAGGCAAAAGGAGAAAGAATAGCAGGAGTAGAAATCTAATCTTAGCAGGAAAGGAGAAAGGCCTCAGGCTGGCTGCTGCACAGGCTGGAGTGATTTCAGCTCCATTTGAGAGAATAAGCACCTGCACCAGTGCCGTCTCCCCAGAAATGTGCCCCCTCCCAACCGCGCAGCTCTCCCAAGCTATCTCTGGTTAGTGCAGAGGTTTTTAAGTTGTAGAAGATAGGAGAGGTCCACTCTAATCCTACTTTTCCATAAGCCCTGGGGTGTTTTTTTTTGTTTTCTGTTTTAGTACATTTTGGAGAACACGAAGTTTTACAGGACGCAAAATACTGTTATAGTGGAAACATCTGTCCAGGTGAAGGATTATAGGGACCCAGATCACAAAGGGCCTTGTAGGACACATGAAATGGGAAGGCACTGGAGGACTTTAAGCAGAGGCATGAGATGACCTGATGCACTGAAAATAGACCATGGGGCGATGGCAAGAGAGAGGGTGAGCAAGTGGGAAGCTGACAGACCAGTGAGGGCCCTTTGCAACAGTCAGGGGAGAGAGGGTGGGGCCTTGGACCAGGAAGGTAGCAGTGACGATGGAGTGAGATGCTTAGGATTTGCTGATGAGTTGGCTCTGGGAAAGAAAGGAGCCAAGAGGATTCCAATATTTTTCAGCCTAAGCAACTAAAGGATGGAGGGGTCACCAAACGGTGGTCAATTCTGTTTTGGTGAGGTCAGTTTTGAGTGCCTATAAAGCATTCAAGTGGAGATTTCAACTAGGTAGTGAAATAGACATGTCCAAAGCTCAGGGGAGATTGGTTTGGAATTTTTCAGTGTATAGATATTATATAAAACCATCAGAGTAAATGTATTCAAATTTTCATCAAATATTGATTTTTCCAGCAACCCACTAGTAGCTGGAGCACAGGACAATATCTACAAAGCCTTGGACTTAGTTTTTAATTCCTAGCACAAGAGCTTGGACTCTTGGAATGGAAGCAGGGGAGTACTTATTGTGGCAGAGGGGTGCAAGAAAAGACCTGAAGCCTGGTTCTGGGTCATTCTAACAGTCAGAGGTTGGGGTGATGAGCAAAAATAGCAAAGAGTTTACAAGGAAGATCTGTGAGGTATGAGGAAAACTAGAAAAATGCAGTGTCCTAGACACCAAGTAGAGAAGTGTGGGTGATCCAACAGGTCAAAGGAGATGACGATTGAGCACATGCTACTGAACTTAGCAACCAGGACAGGGCAAGCAACTGTCCCAGCAGCTAAACACTGTTTCCATCTTCTGTCCCACCACAGTCAATGGAGTATGGACAACTCTCCCAGGGCGTTTTGTTGAAAAGGATAGAAAAATGAGGGGGGTGGTGCTAAAGAAAGACACAGGATCAACAATTGCATGTTTATCTTTTATAATAATATTAGGACGTTACAGCATGCTTTTATGGTGATTGAATGATCCAGTGGAGAGAGAAAATAAATACAAGAGAGAAGACGGAGAATTGCAGGGGTAATGTCCGTAAGTAGAAGGCAGGAGAAAAAGCAGGTGTCAGGTGAAGTAGTTTGTCTCAGAAGCTCTGATAACACAGGAGGAAGGCACAGCCTATGGGCACTGATTCTGGGTGGTAAGTAGATGTGGTGGGAGCCTCTGGGGTCTGTTTGCAGTAAAACAGGAAGAAAGGTTATCTGCACAGAGGTAGGATGTGAGAATTAAGTGTGAGGGGCTCGAGGAGAGAGGAGAAGGTATGAAATAGTTGTTTAGACGGGTAGGAAAGTGAATGCACCAGGGAAAACGGGGGCATTGCCAGTTGTACGAAGGGCTCAGTGAGGTTAGTGGCTTGCATTTAATATGAACCAGTCCTCATGGTGTACATTTTCTCCAGTCATATTTGGCTCTCAGGCACAGGCCTGGTGTAGGTGGAGAGTTGGATTTAGTCACACAAAAGTATGATGAAGCAAAAGAAGTACAAAAGATTATAAGAAACTGCTATGGTCTGAAAGTTTGTGTCCCCTGCTTCCCACACCAAATTCATATGCTGAAATCTTAACACCCAAAGGTGATGGTATTAATAGTGGGGCCTATGGGAGGTGATTAGATCATGAGGGTGCAGCCCTCATTAATAGGATTAGTGCCCTTACAGAGTCCCCAGAGAGTTCCGTAGTCCCTTCCACCATGAGAGGATACAACGAGAAGTCTGCAACCTGGAAGACGGCCCTCACCCGACCATGCTGGCACCCTGATCTCAGACTTCCAGCCTGAGAGCTGTGAGCAGTACATAGTTGTCATTTGTAAGCCACCTAGTCTGTGGCACGTTGCTTTAGCGACCCAGAAAGGACTAAGGCATGAGCCGTGGAATAGGCGTGGGGTAAGGATGTTTATTTCTTGTCATCTGCTAGTGGAAAGTTAACCAGTATAAGCTTTAAGCAATTGTCATATAGCAAATGACAATCCACAGATATACATTTCATCACACCGTGATAGCTTTTGCCCCTTCTTTTTAAAATATTATTTTTCCCTTTCAAGCTGGTGAAGCAACAGTAACTCCACACACAAACTTTCTGTTGGGAGATGTGTTAAGATAGGTAATAGACTATTCATATTGAGAACAGCTATCTCTTGGGGTTCACTATTTATAATAAAGAGTCCACCAAACCTGCCCTGCAATGAGGGCTCCGGAAGACAGTGGAGACTGGCAAGAATGGGGACAGAACGTGGCCAAAGGGCCGTGGAATAATTTGCAGGTTGTTTTCACGCACATGCCTCCTCCGGCTTCCTTGCCACTCCTATTCTATCCTTTAGTTATTATATTTCCTGCAGAAATTCTCAATGACTTTCCCATTTTTCTCTTTTCTCCTATTTTCCATCAGCAAGCTATGGGACCAGCCCTCTAGACCCTATAACCACATGTAGACCTGAGTGATGAGACTGGGACAGGCCAAAATGACTAGAAATTCTGGCTGCTGTCAGGTGATTCCAAGTGTATTTGAAAGAAAGTTTCAGAAAGCGGATGCTAACCCAAGATCAAATGAGGTCAGGGCCCTGAATTCCTTGAATATGCCATTCTTTTTTTTTTTTTCTTAATTAATTTATTTATTTTTGGCTGTGTTGGGTCTTCACTGCTGCGCGCAGGCTTTCTCTAGTTGTGGTGAGCGGAGGCTACTCTTCGTTGTGGTGTGTGGGCTTCTCATTGTAGCAGCTTCTTTTGTTGTGGAGCATGGGCTCCAGGCACGTGGGCTTCAGTAGTTGTGGCACATGGCTCAGTAGTTGTGGTTCATGGGCTCTGGAGCACAGGCTCAGTAGTTGTGGCACACGGGCTTCGGTAGTTGTGGCACAAGGGCTCACTAGTTGTGGCTCGCGGGCTCTACAGCACAGGCTCAGTAGTTGTGGCACACGGGCTTCGGTAGTTGTGGCACAAGGGCTCACTAGTTGTGGCTCACGGGCTCTACAGCACAGGCTCAGTAGTTGTGGTGCACGGGCTTAGTTGCTCCGCGGCATGTGGGATCTTCCCGGACCAGAGCTCGAACCCGTGTACCCTGCCTTGGCAGGCAGATTCTTAACCACTGTACCACCAGGGAAGCCCCGAATATACCATTCTTTTTTGGCATTTTGTGGGCTCTAAACTAGCACTTCCCATCTGGGCTGGTTATTTCCTATTTGGTTCCTCTCACCTAGCGGATCTGTTCTAGGTTTTCTCTTTCCCGCACCTCAGGAGGCTGGTCTGCTGTGGGCTGAATCTCCAGGCTCCCTTCCTGGCTGACTCCCCACTGCATTTGAACAACAGAGATTAGAAGGTTGAAAGAGAGGTCGGGGATGACTCCCTCACAATCCCGGTTTGCTGGCAGAGCCTGTCCCTACAGGACCCTTGCTTCTATCATGTGGCCCCTCCTCCCAGAATGACAGTAATACAGTTTCTTCCCACTGCTGCTCCAGGTCTAGGGGTGGTAACAGCCTCCCTGTGGCTTGGGTCTGAGTGCCCCAGCGTGGCTCGTTGGTGATGTTAACCCCACCCACGCTTTCTGCATCTCCCATTATCCAAGTCTCTTGAACCTTCTGAGTTAGATTCTGTTTCTTGCTGGGACGCTGACTGACACATATATCATTTCAGATTCCACCATGTGTAATTTTACAACTATACTTTGGTGCTGAAGCTAGACCAGAGGAAGGAAAGGCAAATCCCAAACATATAATATATTCATTCATTCAGTCTAGGTGAGTATGCTAACACCTATCTCCTGTTAAAGGTAGAGACAGCACTCCACTGTAAGAACCTCAGAATAACATAACAGGTAACAGGGAAACAGGTCTGCAAATTGCTTTTTTCAATAAAAGTTTCACTTCTCAAATCAAAGGATACTTACAAAGGCTAGTGGTCACTTTTGTTGAAGTCTTTTTCTATTGACTATGACTCCAAAACTGTAACCATTTTGATGCCAGAGCTGATTTGATATAATTAATCAGCTTAATAAGATTGTTTGGGAGGTTCTCCTGGCCTAATAAAAGGCCCTAAGATTGTGTTCCAGAGAAAGAAACACCGGAAATAAGAATTTTAATATACTTCAAAAAAAAAAAAAAAAAGGTTAACAGTAACAACTAGCCCATTTGATAGCTAATTTGTGCTAAAAGTCAATAGATTAGTAATACAACCTTATATTTACTGAAGATTAGCAGTGTGGCTATAAAGGCTGAGGTCAGAGAATACTGCTGTTAATTTTCAATGAATTTGCTTAATAATCAACTACTAATGACTACATCCCCATTTCCTTGTAAGGACCCAGGATCCTGAAAGTCTAGGGAAAAATCTGCTGGTATCACCCAGGTGAACTCAGGTCAGGGTGAGATTTCTTAAAAAGATCTATGAGTCCAATAGGTTCTTATCTAAAGGAAAATAACTTTTCAGACTGATCAATGTCACCAATGATGTCAACAGCCAACAGACGTCAACATTACATTGCACAAGACAGTCTATGAAGTCTGGTAGGATAAATAGGCAATCTATGGCTCAATCTAGGGATGATCAAACATTATTTTTCTATGAAAAATGAGGTGAACAAAGGATTATATATTGGCAACTTGTTTAACCTTTTGCTCCCAAGAAGTATGGTAGAGCGAGCAAAACCAGGAAAGCTTAGTCAAATGCTAGCTTCGCCTTTCTTACTTTCATTAATGTAAGTTAACTTTGCTAAGCCCCATTTTTATCATCCAAAATATAGGAAAAAACATTCATTTCCCTTGTTTAAAGGATTTCATCAGTTATGAGATGCCACATCTCACTTAGAAATGACCTTTGGGAAAGAGAAAAACATTACCACGGTATCAATTATATGTATCAATTACACAGTGCATCCTGACTTCAAAAATATTAAACTGGATAAAATATGGCTTAGAATCTAGGAAACAGGATAAGGTTATCCATCTCACTGAGTGTGTCACATGGAGTGAATAACAAAGAACATAAAGAGCCTGTCATGGCTTCTGCTCCAGAGCAAGTTCTCAGTCAATGTGGATGTTATATTGTTAGCACTAGTATAAGTATGAAGAAGGAGAAGCATGCATTGAGGCTTCTGCTCACTACATTTCAATTCAAAATACCATGAATTCTGGAGGTAAATATATTGTATAGAGACCGTTCCCTTAGCTTTAGAGATGATCTATACAGATGCTGTGACAAAGTTAAGTGACTTATCAAAGCTCTCTAAATAACTACAGAATCAAAACTATAACACAGACCTAATTATTTGTCCAATTAATAATAAAATAATTATAATAGTAATAATAATAATATAGCAAGTGCTTACTATGTTCCAGGCACTAATTGCTTTATATACAGTATTACTGAGTCACTGTAGCAATCCAACACAACGGTGTAATAGGTACTATTGTCCCATTTTACAGAAGAGGAAGCCGAGGACCACACAGGATAAGAGAGTCTCACAGAGGCACACTTTTGGTCAGAGTCAGAGCTCTGAGTCAAACACAGGGCTGCCTGATTCCAAAGTCTGGATTCTTCTCATTGACCTAATGCCTCCTACTTGGCTTTTCACTTGCTCCTTCTTGGATTGTTTTCGCTGGAAGTCTTACCTTTTTAACAAAACTATTAATTCCACAAGAGCAAGGACAATGTTACCTATTTCTTTTGAATATGCATGGTGCAGGACTGAGCTCTGGGTAGATGCTCAAAAGATGTTTGCTAAGTATAGGACAGCACTTTAAAAGAATTACGACTTGAAAAGCAAAAAACCATAAGCACTGAAGTACTTGAAATGAGCAAACTGTGGACAATATTGCTCAAGTAATGACTTGTACTGGGATGCCACCCCTTTTAGAAAATGCTTCCTTGATTTTTTAATTACTCTTGATTCATCAGTCCAAGGATTGGGCTTGAACAGAAATTCTCATCAGCTCTAAAAAGCAGAATTCTAGCATCTTCTCCTGCTCGTCCTATGCTGGTCTCCTTCTCCTTCTAGTCAACAGCTGTTGACTGTTAAAGACAGTCCTCCTTTCTTTAACAGCCAACGACTCCCAACACTCATGCTCAAAATGCCTCAAGGCAGAGAAAGCCTGAGAGGCATATAGGTAAAATCTGACTGTCCTTGAAAACAGGGAAACCACTTCCAACTGGTACAGGTGACCCCATTTCATGTTAACATTCAAAAACCTGAGCAATTCTTAGCTGAAAGGGGCAGGGCTAACAAATGCCTCCTTTCTTTTCATGTTTAAAGACGATGAATCCATTTTGAGTTTATTTTTGTGTATGGTGTTAAAGAATGTTCTAATTTCATTTTTTTTTTTTTACATGTAGCTGTCCAGTTTTCCCAGCACTATTTATTGAAGAGACTGTCTTTCCTCTATTAAATAGTCTTGCCTCCTTTGTCATGGATTGACCATAGGTGCATGGGTTTATTTCTGGGCTTTCTATCCTGTTCCATTGATCTATATTTCTATTTTTGTGCCAGCACCATACTGTTTTGATGACTATAGCTTTGTAGTATAGTCTGCAGTCAGGAAGCCTGATTCCTCCAGCTCTGTTTTTCTTTCTCAAGATTGTTTTGGTTATTCGGGGTCCTCTGTGTCTCCATACAAATTTTAAGATTTTTTTGTTCTAGTTCTGTGAAAAATGCCATTGGTAATTTGATAGGGATTGCATTGAATCTGTAGATTGCCTCTGGTATTTTAATCATTTTGACAATATTGATTTTTCCAATCCAGGAACATGGTATATCTTTCCATTTGTTTGTGTCATATTCGATTTCTTTCATTAGCATCTTATAGTTTTCGGAGTACAGGTCTTTGGTCTCCTTAGGTAGGTTTATTCCTAGGTATTTCATTCTTTTTGATGCGATGGTAAATGGGATTGTTTCTTGAATTTCTCTTTCTGATCTTTCGTTGTTAGTGTGTAGAAGTGCACCAGATTTCTGTGTATTAATTTTGTAACCTGTAACTTTACCAAATTCATTGATGAGCTCTAGTAGTTTTCTAATAACACCTTTAGGATCTTCTGTGTATAGTATCATGTCATCTGCAAACAGGACAGTTTTACTTCTTCTTTTCTAATTTGGATTCCTTTTACTTCTTTTTCTTCTCTGATTGCCATAGCTAAGACTTCCAAAACTATATTGAATAAAAGTGGTAACAGTGGACATCCTTGTCTTATTCCTGATCTTAGAGGAAATGCTTTTAGCTTTTCACTGTTGAGTATGATGTTTGCTGTAGGTTTGTTGTATACGGCCTTTATTATGTTGAGGTATGTTCCCTCTATGCCCACTTTCTGGAGAGTTTTTTTTTTATCATACATCGGTGTTGAGCTCTGTCAAAAGCTTTTTCTGCATCTCTTCAGATAATATGAGACTGTACACTATAAAACTCTTAGAAAAAACATAGGCAGAACACTCTCTGACAAAAATTGCAGCAATATCTTTTTCGATCTGTCTCCCAGAGCAATGGAAATAAAAACAAAAATAAGCAAATGGGACCTAATTAAACTCAAAACCTTCTGCACAGCAAAGGAAACCATAAACAAGATGAAAAGACAACCCACAGAATGGGAGAAAATATTTGCAAATGATGTGACCAACAAGGGATTAGTCTCCAAAATTTAAAAAGAGCTCATGCAGCTTAATATCATCAAAACAAACAACCCAATCAAAAATTGGGCAGAAGACCTAAACAGACATTTCTCCAAAGAAGACATACAGATGGCCAAGAGGCACATGAAAAGATGCTCAACATCACTAATTATTAGAGAAATGAAAAACAAAACTACAACGAGATATTACTTCATACCAGTCAGAATGGCTATCATCAAAAAATCCACAAACAATAAATGCTGGGGAGGGTGTGGAGAGAAGGGAACACTCCTACACTGTTGGTGGGAATGTAAATTGGGGCAGTCACTATGGAGAGCAGTATGGAGGTTCCTTAAGAAACTAAAAACAGAGCTAACATATGATCCTGCAATCCCAATCCTGGGCATATGCCCAGAGAAAAACATGGTCCAGAAGGACACATACACACCAATGTTCATTGCAGTGCTGTTTACAATAGACAAGACATGGAAGCAACCTAAATGTCCATCGACAGAAGAATGGATAAAGAAGATGTGGTACATATATACAATGGAATATTACTCAGCCATAAAAAGAATGAAATAGTGTCATTTGCAGCAACATGGATGGACCTAGAGACTGTCATACTGAGTGAAGTCAGACAGAGAAAGAGAAATATCATATATCACTTACATGTGGAACCTAAAAACAATGCTACAAATGAGCTTATTTACAGAACAGAAACAGACTCCCAGGCTTAGAAAATGAACTTATGGTTATGGAGGGCGGGGAGGGATAGTTAGGGAGTTTGGCACTGACATGTACACACTGCTATATTTAAAAAGGATAACCAACAAGGACCTACCGTACATCACAGGGAACTCTGCTCAATGTTATGTGGCAGCCTGGATGGGAGGGGAGTCTGAGGGAGAATGGATACATGTATATGTATGGCTCAGTCGCTTTGCTGTGCACCTGAAACTATCACAACATTGTTAATTGGCTATACTCCAATATAAAATAAAAAGTTAAAAAAAATAAAATAAAATGGATTACCAACAGGGACCTATTGTATAGCACAGGGAACTCTGCTCAATATTCTGTAACAATCTAACTGGGAAAAGAGTTTGAAAAAGAATAGATACATGTATATGTATAACTGAATCACTCTGTTGTACACCTGAAACTAACGCAACATTGTTAATCAACTATACTCCAATATAAAATAAAAAGTAAAAAAAAAAAAAAATAAAGAGGATGAAGGCCCTTTTGAGATACAGACCCAGAATATAAGATAAGAATTTCCAAAAGACTCACTTGGGAAGGTGCTGTGATTGAAGTCCTCAGCATCCTTGCCCTGGTCTGGAGAAGATTTCACATTCTTTAGAAGAACGTATTGCTCATACTTAAGACTGGGGTAGGAGGCTCAGGTTACATGGGCTCTTTACCTATATTCAACTCTTCTGCGTTTCCTCCTTGAAACTGTGCCCCTTCTTCCCTCCTGCCTGGCAAGGCAAGCCCACTTCCCACTAAAGAAAGGGCACAAAATCTGGTGAATTGGACCAGGGCCCACAGTCAGCCACAACCAGGCTGTGTTACTTCCCAGCCCAGATTAATAATATCATCCAGCCTGGGCAATGTATCCAAACTATTGCTTTCTGAGTTAGTCTAAGCTTTGCACGGTAACTCCAAAAGATAATCCCATGTTCATTACAACTCAGCTAAAACAAATGACCATGATGCTTAACAGAGCTCTGGGTCTCATTTAAAAACATGTAAGAGATTTGCAAACACATAATCCAATTTTATGGTTTTTCCACTCACTGCTGTGTATACATTCAGTGTATATGTTTAATGTAGCCACAATGCTTTCCCAAAGCTCCCCCTTTTCTTTTATCGCATTCCCTTTCATTCTAATCACAGACAGACCTGCCCTTTCTCAGTCCTAATAAATTTCCTGTTGGAACATTTATAACAGTTTCTGATATCTTCCCCCAGATAGCCACAAGGCTCTGTTCTGTTTCCTTCAGTTCACTGAGCAAATGTCACCTTATTAGGGAGGCATTCCCCTGACTATCCCATATAAAATCCTAACCCCTTGGCCCTATCCTCCTCCACCAATCCCATTACCATGTTTTGTTTTTCCCGTTGGCACTCATCTCTACCTGACATATCATCTATTTGTTTACTGACTGTCTCCCTTCACTAAATGTAAGAAAGCACTTTGTTCTTTGTGGAATCTCTACTACCTGTAACAGTGACTAACTCACTGTTAGTAACAGGCTTTCCATAAATATTTGTTAAATGCATTAACAGTCTTCACTGCCAAGATGTGACAGTGTAGTCTGCCATGTTTTAGGTAAAAATACATCTCTTTTAGGCACTTCACTCCTTAAAAATCTAGAATGGATTGTATCTCTGCCTCCCAAACAAGTATTTTTTAAAGCAAATCATATACTTACTTTACCAGTACATTTCATATTTTGACACCATACCCATTTCTGAATGAGATCATCCTCTTGAGTCAAAAAAGGTCAAAGGCATTTCCTCAAGTCTTTCGATAACGTTTATACTCATGTCACGGTAGGAAGATTTCCTTTTATTGCTTGGGCACAAGGAGATACTTGGAACATGGCATGAGAAATATTAGAAATATTAGATCCATACCTGACCTGGGGAGTTCTGTTATAGAGACCTTGGTAATCACAAACTAAAGTTAGGCAGAGCCCGAGGTACCACACCAAGCAGCAAGGGTACACCTTGTAATCAAAACTCCCACGTACCAGAACACACTGTACGTTTCTTGTCATGTTCTCCTCTTCCAGTTAAACACCCCCTGAATCTGATCATTTTCCTGCCGTACTGTTTCTTCCTTAGATCAGGAACTGACCACATGTGGAAAACATGAATGCTAGATGTTTTGAAAAACACTGAGTTTAAAATACACAATTAGCGGTTTCCTCCAATTAGTAAAAGAAATTTGGATACAGGGATGGGTATCCTGTACCAGTGGGATGAATTCATTCGTATCACCTTATGTTAACATTATGATCTGGGTGAAGATAATGCTGCATGGAGATGGGAAGAGAGGTAGTGAGAATATTTGGTCTGACTTAAGTACAAGTCAATTATGAACCATTATTCAAGTTCTAAATAATTTATTTAGTAGACATAGTGTTTAAGTATGAGAAGGCAAATTAAGGGAAATCTACCATTTCCAATTGATCGACATTATGCAATCATGTAGTATAAAAAGAAACAGAAGCTTCTGAATCCTGAAACAATACGTACATTGATGGCATCCTTAATTTTCTGAGCCTTCAACTGGAAAACATTTAAAATTTTATCTCTGGTTTCTCTTACTTATTCCTAAAATCTTGAAAGTTGCCAAAAGAGTATAATTTTGACATTTTACTCAGTAATAATTTTGTGCCTATATTGTTCTGTGCCTACATTGTTGAAAATTTCAGCTTAGTGTCTGAATCACTGAGATTTATCATAAATTTTGCTACAAACGCTATTCCCTGCACCTCAGTGTCTTGTCCTATAAAACATGAGAAGCAGACTTGAAGATCTGAGATCCTGCTTTTATGACTCTTACTCCCACCTGCTGAGTTTTTATACACATGTACCGATGGACAAGCAACACTACTGTTTGTAAGAAGTCTGGACAAATACTTCACGGGTGATTTCCACGATGACACATCCTTCTAGACTGGTCAGTTTGCTAGCATTAACAGGACATATGGAAAAGCTGCTGTGAGGCTTAGCAAAATCACCCATTTGCCAAACACGGTGATTACAGGATCCCTCTTGAAGCATTCTGTTAGTATAGCCTGCCTGTGAGCTTATTTTGAAAACTTTGTCTTCAGGGCCTTTTTTTTTTTTTTTGGTCACTTAAAAACCACACACAGTTCCTTAAAACACTACAAATAGAACTACCATGTGACCCAGCAATCCCACCACTGGGCATATACCCTGAGAAAACCATAATTCAAAAAGAGTCATGTAGCACAATGTTCATTGCAGCTCTATTTACAATAGCCAGGAGATGGAAACAACCTAAGTGCCCATCATTGGATGAATGGATAAAGAAGATGTGGCACATATATACAATGGAATACATACTGAGTACAGCCATAAAAAGAAACTAAATTGAGCTATTTGTAATGAGGTGGATAGACCTAGAGTCTGTCACACAGAGTGAAGTAAGTCAGAAAAAGAAAGACAAATACCATATGCTAACACATATATACGGACTTTAAGAAAAAAAATGTCATGAAGAACCTAGGGATAAGACAGGAATAAAGACGCAGACCTACTAGAGAACGGACTTGAGGATATGGGGAGGGGGAAGGGTGAGCTGTGACAAAGCGAGAGAGAGGCATGGACATATATACACTACCAAACGTAAGGTAGATAGCTAGTGGGAAGCAGCTGCATAGCACAGGGAGATCAGCTCGGTGCTTTGTGACCGCCTGGAGGGGTGGGATAGGGAGGGTGGGAGGGAGGGAGATGCAAGAGGGAAGAGATATGGGAATATATGTATAACTGATTAACTTTGTTATAAAGCAGAAACTAACACACCTTTGTAAAGCAATTATACACCAATAAAGATGTTAAAAAAACAACACACACACACACACACACACACAAAGCTGTTAGAGTTTACGAATTCTGGCCACTTTTCTTAGTCTAGAGCAGTGATTCTCAACCAGGAAGATTTTCTCCCTTGGGTGGCATTTGACAAGGTCAGGGACATTTTGGGTTGTCTCATGTTGGGGGGAGTTGTGTTGCTGGCATCTAGTGTGAAAAGACCAGGGACGCTGCTAAACGTCCTATCATGGAGGCAAAGCAGCCTCCACACTAAGGACGTATCTGACCTAAAACATCAATAATGCCAAGATGGAGAAACCCAAGTCTAGAGAGAGAAGCTTTAGATGGATGGTAGCCCAGCCAAGTTAGGCAAGTAAGAATTAAATTCTTGGGGCAACCCTTGTTTTTCTCAAGTCTCATGGACATTCTTCATACTCGTTTAGGGCTTAAATGAGTGTTTAGGGGAAGCTCAGATATTAATGCAGTGAGAAAAAAGTTAATGTAGAAGCAGTTTGCACTAAATTGTTTCTTGGATGCCCTTTCCTGAGTATGTTTCAAAGTAAGTTGGTAGGTTGTCACTTCTTTTTTTTTAAATTTTATTTATTTATTATACAGCAAGTTCTTATTAGTTATCTATTTTATACATATTAGTGTATACATGTCAATCCCAATCTCCCAATTCATCCCACCTCCACCCCCCCACCCCCTGCTTTCCCCCCTTGGTGCCCGTACATTTGTTCTCTACATCTGTGTCTCTATTTCTGCCTTGCAGACCAGTTCATCTGTACCATTTTTCTAGATTCTACATATATGCATTAATATATGATATTTGTTTTTCTCTTTCTGACTTACTTCACTCTGTATAGACAGTCTCTAGGTCCATCCACATCTCTACAAATGACCCAGTTTCATTCCTTTTTATGGCTGAGTAATATTCCATTGTATCTACGTACCACATCTTCTTTATCCATTCATCTGTCGATGGGCATGTAGGTTGCTTCCATGACCTGGCTATTGTAAACAGTGCTGCAGTGAACACTGGGGTGCGTGTGTCTTTGGAATTATGGTTTTCTCTGGGAATCAGACTCCCTGACTTCAGGTTGCCACTTCTTTATAAAAGATTTAACTCTTTGATATGATTGGAACTCCCAGACCAACACTGTTTGGGTGTAGTCTCACTTCATCCCAAATCCTTGCAGCCAACCACAGATTCGATACGATCAGTGCTGAGTTAACCCTCCCCCCAGTACAGTCTCAGGGATGAGAATCATTCTTTTATGCAGAGGCTGAGGCATGTTGGATGCAAACCCACCCAGACAGTTTTTAATGATGGAGTCTTGGCTTTGCGGTCCCGCCCCCTAGAGCATGAGCCAGTTTAGAAGATGAACTCAATAACTGAGCGTTTGCCATTCTAAGCACCACCACTTTTAAACTGCTTTCAGTGTAAATTTTTCTAAAATGATCCCACATACCTTTGCTTTTTGCAACAGATGATACCGCAATTAATTTAATCTTCTCTTAATGGTTTTAAGATATCATTGTTATGGATGTCATTTGTTAATCCCTGTAATTGCTTTATGCACTGAGACAGAAACAGTGGTTCAAGCAAAGTGTTTACTTCACTGAAGTTCTTGTGGCCTTAGTAGTTAAGTGAAGCTTGCTATTTTGAGCTCCCTGCCTTCAAAGTCACCAGACATAGAGGGTGAGCATTTCCTGAAGAAGTAGAAAGAAATCAAGTAGGTCTGACATGCACTCTCTCACCCATTTCACAGGCTGTGAACTCGCCAACGAATCTGGACTTGCAGAGATAAGCCAGTAAATGTGCAAACTCAGTTTTTTACATGATTTTTTTGATATTAACTAACCCAGGGCTGACTATTAACCATGCTCTGAGTGGCTAAGTGCTTTTCATGCATTATTTAATTCCATCCTCATAACAACTCTACAAGATAGGTCCAAGTATTTATCCCCATTTCACAGACACAGGAGGCTGAGGCAGAGAGACACTGAATACTTTGCCTAAATGACAGAACCCAGATTTGAAGCCAGACAGTCTGACCCCAGAGTTTTGTTTTAACCACAACTCCAGAGGCTGCAAAATGATAGCCTGTGGGCTAAGCATGGCCCAGAGATATGTTTTGCTTGACTCACATAACATATGTAACTTTGGAGTCACTGAAGTTAGGCAGCTTGTGCCTGGCGCAAAGCCCCAGCCACGGGGCGAGCAAAATCCAGGCCCCACTTGACTTGCATGGCCATGGGCACCGGCATGAAGGAAGGGATGCCATTTTCTAATTTGGAAAGAGGAGCCAGATGAGCTAGGGGCAACTCTGGTTATCAACAATTTGGGTTCTTCGCATGAAATTCCAAATTTATGTCTTCTCAGGGAAGGGAAGGGAATAAAAAAGAGGAAAGAGGGAAGGAGAAAGGAAAAAAGGAAGGAAGGAGGAGAGAGACACAGGGAGGGAGGGGGGAGTTAGAATCAGTATTCCTCTGTGGTGACAATTTTTCTAGAAGGGACATGTGCTTGCCTGTGAGCAACTGGCTCACTTCACACATTTCTGTTACCTGCCAAGATGCCATAGGCTTTCCAAATTTGTGACCTCTGTATTCCATTACACTTCCGGCATTTTGTTTTAAAAATCCCCTCTCGAAAATGGGTCCACTCACAGCTCTTCAGCTAAGTTTTAGCCCCCTCTGCAGAGGAGCAAAAAGCAAGTCCAGCTCCTGAGCTGACAAGCAGGGTGGATTCTGTTTTCCTTTGCAGGCTGAAATTCTTGTTTCTTAGGACACACTGTTCTCTTGAGGCTCTATGTGTGGCAGCCAAAAACAAACAAAAAAACCCCCAACCTTGTGTGTGGGCAGCCAGGTGTGGGGCAAGGCCTTAGGCATCTCATAACTGCTTCCTTATCAAGGTGCAAACTGCCACATGAGTGTCTACATTTTGGAGGCATCACCATCCCTTCTCCTACACCTCAGTAGGCCTCACCCAGGCCTGGAGCTTGAGGACAACCAACAAAGAGCCACGGGAAAGGTGACTGGAAGATAAAGGTTACTGCTGACTGAACAATAGTCATCTGGGGGGGGGTGCCAGACACTCCCCGCCTCACCTAGCACTCCGGCGTATGCCACAGCTGTCTCTGCCAAGCTGACGTGATCCAGCGGTTCCTAATGGTCTCCCCAGGCTCTTACCAATGGACCTGCTAGCTGGTCTACAGAGACACCTGTTGCCAATATAGTAAGTGGCTAGGAGACCTGGAGCGTCACCACCCTTCCCTACAGTTGTCTGAAGACATCAAGCAGTCACTACTCCTCACTGGCGTGTGCCAGGTTTTACCGTGGAAGCCAGAAGGAAATCATTCTGTCCATTGGATCTATCTCGTACCAGGAGATTAGAGACGGATAATAACTTTTATCAAATTCACTGGAAACAAGGGAAAGCAAGATCAGTAAGAGTTTGGACCAGAGATTTTCAACCTTGCCATGCATCAGAATGACCTCTTGAAAAAGAAACTGTAAATTGCCTATTTAATAACAATTCTCCCCTACTTCTGTACCTATAGAACACATTTTTATGGGGTTGTCAATGTGCTCAGCTTAAAACAAACCAAAAACCTCCACATTTTCCAGGTTCTTCCCTTGCAGAAAGGAATGGCCCTATGATGCTGACTAACGAGATATAAGTTGAAGTCACCAAGTAGGACATCTACAAAGAAAACAACCTTGGCTGGATTCTCCATTTACCTTTTATCCTTCACCCTTCAAATTCTTGCCTTGAAACATGGTGCCTGGACCTCCTGCAGCTATTTTGTGAGCATGAGGAAGAAGGCAACACGGTAAGGATTATGGATTAGAAAGTTAGAAGAAGCTGATGACATTTGCTAATAGAGACTATAATACTTTTGGTATGGGAACTTTGCAATTTAATTTTTCTGAGTCTCAGTTTTCTGAAGGATTATATTACTTCCCTTGCAATGTCTTTAGGGGGATTTAAATGAGATAATGTGTGTGAAATTGCCTCACAGTGACTAATATAAATTGGTTAATCCAGTCAACAAATAAATCATTCCTTTCTCCCCTCTAATCAGATCTCCAGACTCAAGGAGAAAGTAAGCCATTCTTGCTTGCTACTGGCTAACACTTTCAAAGCGGGCCTCTGTATAAAGTGTTTGTATAAAGTGTTTTTGGACTTGGTGTCAACTGGCACAGATACTACTGAGTAAACAAGACTCGAGGCAAATGAAAGAGATTCCCTTCAAGGTGACTAGCAGGAAACCAAGGTAAGTAGCAGATGGGGCCTTGCCAGGCTGAAGTAGAGGGAAGGTGTGGCCTGGCTCAGTAGGGAACCTAAGAGTATCTGAGATACAGCAACCATCAGGAAGTTTCCTAAATCCCCTTACAGCCCCAGACATTTGTCCCCCAGAAAATCATGGAAAAAATGGAAAAGAAAAACCATCCATTTATGACTTCAGGGCCTGAATACCTAACACCAAGAGGGGGCCTGCCATTCCTCCCCACAACTACAAGCACACACGTTATTTTGACACCGATGTGTATGCGAGCCACCGGTGAATAGTGACTTTTCCAGTGTTTTCCACTTTACAAAAAATTATAGAGGAGCTTCAAAATGGCGGAAGAAGTGGAGATCACCTTCCTCCCCACAAATACATAAGAAATACATCTACATGTGGAACAACTCCTACAGAACACCTCCTGAACTCAGGCAGAAGACCTCAGACCTCCCAAATGGCAAGAAACTCCCCACGTACCTGGGTAGGATAAAAGAAAAATGAAAAAACAGAGACAAAAGGATAGGGACGGGACCTGCACCAGTGGGAGGGAGCTGTGAAGGAGGAAAGGTTTCCACACACTAGGAAGCCCCTTTGAGGGCGGAGACTGCGGGTGGCGGAGGGGGAAAGCTTCGGAGCCACGGAGAAGAGCGCAGCAAAAGGGGTGCGGAGGGCAAAGCAGAGAGATTCCCGCACAGAGAATCAGGGCCGACCGGCACTCACCAGCCTGAGAGGCTTGTCTGCTCACGCGCCGGGGTGGGCAGGGCTGGGAGCTGAGGCTCGGGCTTTGGTTGGATCCCAGGGAGAGGACTGGGGTTGGCGGCATGAACAAAGCCTGCAGGGGCTAGTGTGCCACGGCTAGCCGGGAGGGAGTCCAGGAAAAAATCTGGAGCTGCCTAAGAGGCAAGAGACCACTGTTTCAGGGTGCCCAAGGAGCCTGTGCAGCCCGCCACTGCCACGGCCCCGTGATCCAGGGACAACTTCCCCGGGAGAATGCACGGCGCGCCTCAGGCTGGTGCAACGTCACGCCAGCCTCTGCTGCCACAGGTTCGCCCCGCATCCGTACCCATCCCTGCCCCCGGCCTGAGTGAGCCAGAGCCCCTGAATCAACTGCTACTTTAACCGCAACCTGTCTGAGTGAAGAACAGACACCCTCGGGAGACCGACATGCAGAGGCGGGGCCAAACCCAAAGCTGAACCCCGGGAGCTGTGCGAGCAAAGAAGAGAAAGGGAAATCTCTCCCAGCAGCCTCAGGAGCAGCGGATTAAATCTCCGCAATCAACCTGATGTACCCTGCATCTGCGGAATACATGAATAGGCAACGAATCATCCCAAATTGAGGAGGTGGACTTTGGGAGCAACGATATATATATTTCTTTCCTTTTTCTCTTTTTGTGAGTGTGTATGTGTATGCTTCTGGGTGTGATTTTGTCTGTATAGCTTTGCTTTTACCATTTGTCCTAGGGTTTTGTCTGTCCGTTTTTTTTTGTTTTTTATTTTTTAGTATAGATTTTAGCAGTTGTTATCATTGGTGGATTTCTTTTTTGGTTTGGTTGCTCTCTTCTTTCTTTTTTTTATTGCTTAAAATTTTTTTTATTTTTCATAATTATTTTTTATTTTAATAACTTTATTTTATTCTACTTTATTTTTCCTTCTTTCTTTCTTTTTTTCTCCCTTTTATTCTGAGCCATGCTCATGACAGGGTCTTGGTGCTCTGGCCAGGCATCAGGCCTGTGCCTCTGAGGTGGGAGAGCAGAAGATCAGGACACTGGTCCACCAGAGACCTCCCAGCTCCACATAATACCAAATGGTGAAAATCTTCCAGAGAGCTCCATCTCAACACCAACACCCAGCTTCACTCAACGACCAGCAAGCTACAGTGCTGCACACCCTATGCCAAACAACTAGCAAGACAGGAACACAGCCCCACCCATTGGCAGACGGGCTGCCTAAAATCATAATAAGGTCACAGACACCCCAAAACACGCCACCAGACGTGGATGTGCCCACCAGAAAGACAAGATCCAGCCTCATCCACCAGAACACAGGCACTAGTCCCCTCCACCAGGAAGCCTACACAACACACTGAAAAAACCTTAGCCACTCGGCTAAGCCACTTAGCCACCAAAAACAACAGGAACTACAAACCTGCACCCTGTAAAAAGGACACCCCAAACACAGTAAGTTAAGCAAAATGAGAAGACACAGAAACACACAGCATATGAAAGAGCAAGGTAAAAACCCACCAGACCAAACACATAAAGAGGAAATAGGCAGTCTACCTGAAAAAGAATTCAGAATAATGATAGTAAAGATGATCCAAAATCTTGGAAATAGAATGGAGAAAATACAAGAAACGTTTAATAAGGACCTAGAAGAACTAAAGAGTAAACAATGATGAACAACACAACAAATGAAATTAAAAATTCTCTACAAGGAATCAATAGCAGAATAACTGAGGCAGAAGAACATATAAGTGACTTGGAAGATAAAATAGTGGAAATAACTACTGCAGAGCAGAATAAAGAAAAAAGAATGAAGAGAATTGAGGATAGTCTCAGAGACCTCTGGGACAATATTAAACACACCAACATTCAAATTATAGGGGTCCCAGAAGTAAAAGAGAAAAAGAAAGGGACTGAGAAAATATTTGAAGAGATTATAGTTGAAACCTTTCCTAATATGGGAAAGAAAATAGTTAATCAACTCCAGGAAGTGCAGAGCCCCTTACAGGATTAATCCAACGAGAAACATGCCAAGACACATATTAGTCAAACTATCGAAGATTAAATACAAAGAAAAAATATTAAAAGCAGCAAGGGAAAAATAACACATAAGGGAATCCCCATAAGGTTAACAGCTGATCTTTCAGCAGAAACTCTGCAAGCCAGAAGGGAGTGGCAGGACATATTTAGAGTTATGAAAGGGAAAAAGCTACAACCAAGATTACTCTTCCGAGCAAGGATCTCATTCAGATTCAATGGAGAAATTAAAACCTTTACAGACAAGCAAAAGCGAAGAGAATTCAGCACCACTAAACCAGCTTTACAACAAATGCTAAAGGAACTTCTCTAGGCAGGAAACACAAGAGAAGGAAAAGACCTAAAATAACAAACCCAAAACAATTGAGAAAATGGTAATAGGAACATACATATCAATAATTACCTTAAATGTAAATGGATTAAATGTTCCAACCAAAAGACGTAGACTGGCTGAATGGATACAGAAACAAGACCTGTATATATGCTGTTTACAAGAGACCCACGTCAGACCTAGGGACACATACAGACTAAAAGTGAGTGAATGGAAAAAGATATTCCATGCAAATGGAAATCAAAAGAAAGCTGGAGTAGCAATTCTCATATCAGACAAAATAGACTTTAAAACAAAGACTATTACAAGAGACAAAGAAGGACACTACATAATGATCAAGGGATCAATCCAAGAAGAAGATAGCACAATTGTAAATATTTATGCACCCAACATAGGAGCACCTCAATACATAAGGCAAATGCTAACAGCGATGAAAGGCAGAATTGACAGTAACACAATCATAGTAGGGGACTTTAACACCCTACTTCCACCAATGGACAGAGCATCCAAAATGAAAATAAATAAGGAAACACAAGCTTTAAATGATACATTTAACAGGATGGACTTAATTGATATTTATAAGACATTCCATCCAAAAACAACAGAATATACTTTCTTCTCAAGTACTCATGGAGCATTCTCCAGGATAGACCATATGTTGGGTCACAAATCAAATCTTGGTAAATTTAAGAAAATTGAAATCGTATCAAGTATCTTTTCTGACCACAACGCTATGAGACTACATATCAATTACAGGAAAAAATCCATACAAAACACAAACACGTGGAGGCTAAACAATATGCTACTTAATAACCAAGATATCACTGAAGAAATCAAAGAGGAAATCAAAAATACTTAGAAACAAATGACAATGAAAACACAATGACCCAAAACCTATGGGTTGCAGCAAGAGCAGTTCTAACAGAGAAGTTTTTAGCAATAAAATCCTACCTTAAGAAACAAGGATCATCTCAAATAAACAATCTAACCTTACACCCAAAGCAATTAGAAAAAGAAGAACAAAAAACCCCCAAAGTTAGCAGAAGGAAAAAAATCATAAAAATCAGATTAGAAATAAATGAAAAAGAAATGAAGGAAATGATTGCAAAGATCAATAAAATTAAAAGATGGTTCTTTGAGAAGATAAACAAAATGTAAAAACCATTAGCCAGACTCATCAAGAAAAAAAGGGAAAAGACTCCAATCAACAGAATTAGAAATGAAAAAGGAGAAGTAACAAGTGACACTGCAGAAATACAAAGGATCACGAGTGATTACTACAAGCAACTATATGCCAATAAAATGGACAACCTGGAAGAAATGGACAAATTCGTAGAAATGCACAATGTTCCAAGAAGAAACAGAAAATATAAATGGACCATTCACAAGCACTGAAATTGAAACTGTGATTAAAAATCTTCCAACAAACAAAAGCCCAGGACCAGATGGCTTCACAGTTGAACTCCATCAAACATTTAGAGAAGAGCTAACACCTATCCTTCTCAAACTCTTCCAAAATATAGTAGAGGGAGGAAAACTCCCAAACTCATTCTACGAGGCCACCATCACCCTGATACCAAAATCAGACAAGGATGTCACAAAGAAAGAAAACTACAGGCCAATATCACTGATGAACATAGATTCAAAAGTCCTCAACAAAATACTAGCAAACAGAATTCAACAGCACTTTAAAAGGATCATACACCATGATCAAGTGGGGTTTATCCCAGAAATGCAAGGATTCTTCAATATATGCAAATTAATCAATGTGATACACCAGATTAACAAATTGAAGGAGAAAAACCATAAGATCTCAACAGATACAGAAAAAGCTTTTGACAAAATTCAACACCCATTTATGATAAAAACCCTCCAGAAAGTAGGCATAGAGGGAACTTACCTCAACATAATAAAGGCCATATATGACAAACTGACAGCCAACATCGTCCTCAATGGTGAAAAACTGAAAGCATTTCCACAAAGATCAGAAACAAGGCAAGGTTGCCCACTCTCACCAGTATTATTCAGCATTGTTTTGGAAGTTTTAGCCACAGTAATCAGAGAAGAAAAAGAAATAAAAGGAATCCAAATCGGAAAAGAAGAAGTAAAGCTGTCACTGTTTGCAGATGACATGATACTATGCATAGAGAATCCTAAAGATGCTACCAGGAAACTACTAAAGCTAATCAATGAATGTGGTAAAGTAGCAGGATACAAAATCAATGCACAGAAATCTCTTGCATTCCTATACACTAATGATGAAAAATGTGAAAGTGAAATTAAGGAAACACTCCCATTTACCACTGCAACAAAAAGAATGAAATACCTAGGAATAAAACCTACCTAAGGAGTCAAAAGACCTGTATGAAGAATACTATAAGACACTGATGAAAGAAATTAAAGCTGATATAAACAGATGGAGAGATATACCATGTTCTTGGACTGGAAGAATCAACATTGTGAAAATGACTCTACTACCCAAAGCAATCTACAGATTCAATGCAATCCCTATCAAACTACCAGTGGCATTTTTCACAGAACTAGAACGACAAACTTCACAATTTGTATGGAAACACAAAAGACCCCAAAGAGCCAAAGCAATCTTGAGAAAGAGAAACAGAGCTGGAGGAATAAGGCTCCTGTACTTCAGACTATACTACAAAGCTACAGAAATCAAGACAGTATGGTACTGGTACAAAAACAGAAATATAGATCAATGGAACAGGATAGAAAGCCCAGAGATAAACCCACACACATATGGTCACCTTATCTTTGATAAAGGAGGCAAGAATATACAGTGGAGAAAAGACAGCCTCTTCAATAAGTGGTGCTGGGAAAACTGGATAGCTAAATGTAGAAGAATGAAATTAGAACACTCCCTAACACCATACACAAAAATTAACTCAAAATGGATTAAAAACCTAAATGTAAGGCCAGACACTATAAAAGTTTTAGAGGAAAACATAGGCAGAACACTCTATGACATAAATCACAGCAAGACCCTTTTTGACCCACCTCCTAGAGAAATGGAAAGAATAATAAAAATAAACAAATGGGACCTAATGAAACTTCAAAGCTTTTGCAGAGGAAAGGAAACCATAAACAAGATGAAAAGTCAACCCTCAGAATGGGTGAAAATATTTGCAAATGAAGCAATGGACAGAGGATTAATCTCCAAAATTTACAAGCAGCTCATGCAGCTCAATATCAAAAAAACAAACAACCCAATCCAAAAATGGGCAGAAGACCTAAACAGACATTTCTCCAAAGACGATATGCAGATTGCCAACAAACACATGAAAGGATGCTCAACATCACTAATCATTAGAGAAAAGCAAATCAAAACTACAATGAGGTATCACCTCACACCGGTCAGGATGGCCATCATCAAAAAATCTATAAACAATAAATGCTGGAGAGGGTGTGGAGAAAAGGGAACCCTCTTGCACTGTTGGTGGGAATATAAATTGATACTGCCACTATGGAGAACAGTATGGAGGTTCCTTAAAAACTAAAAATAGAATTACCATATGACCCAGCAATCCCACTACTGGGTATATACCCAGAGAAAACCATATTTCAAAAAGATACATGCACCCCAATGTTCATTGCAGCACTATTTACAATAGCCAGGTCATGGAAGCAACCTAAATGCCCACCGACAGACGAATGGATAAAGAAGATGTGGTACATATATATATACAATGGAATATTACTCAGCCATAAAAAGGAACGAAATTGTGTCATTTGTAGAGACGTGGATGAATTTAGAGGCTGTCATACAGAGTGAAGTAAGTCAGAAAGAGAAAAACAAATACCGTATATTAAAGCATGTATGTGGAACCTATAAAATGGTACAGATGAACTGGTTTGCAGGGCAGAAATTGAGACATAGAAGTAGAGAAAAAACGTATGGACACCAAGGGGGGAAAGCGGTGGGGGGGTGTTGTGAAGAATTTGGAGATTGGGATTGACATGTATACACTGATATGTATAAAATGGATGACTAATAAGAACCTGCTGTATAAAAAAATAAATAAAATTTAAAAAAATGATCCCCATAAAAACAACCAAAACCAAAAAAACAAAACAGAAATGGGCAGAAGACCTAAACAGACATTTCTCCAAAGAAGATATACAGATTGCCAACAAACACATGAAAGGATGCTCAACATCACTAATCATTAGAGAAAAGCAAATCAAAACTACAATGAGGTATCACCTCACACCGGTCAGGATGGCCATCATCAAAAAATCTACGAACAATAAATGCTGGAGAGGGTGTGGAGAAAAGGGAACACTCTTGCACTGCTGGTGGGAATGTAAATTGATACAGACACTATGGAGAACAGTATGGAGGTTCCTTAAAAAGCTAACAATAGAACTACCATATGACCCAGCAATCCCACTACTGGGCATATACCCTGAGAAAACCATAATTCAAAAAGAGTCATGTAGTACAATGTTCATTGCAGCTGTATTTACAATAGCCAGGACGCGGAAGCCACCTAAGTGTCCATCGACAGATGAATGGATAAAGAAGATGTGGCACATATATACAATGGAATATTACTCAGGCATAGAAAGAAACGAAATTGAGTTATTTGTAGTGAGGTGGAGGGACCTAGAGACTGTCATACAGAGTGAAGTAAGTCATAAAGAGAAAAAGACACACCGTACGCTAACACATATATATGGAATCTAAAACTAAAACAAAATGGTCATGAAGAACCTAGGGGCAGGACCGTAATAAAGATGCAGACCTACTAGAGAATGGACTTGAGGACACAGGGAGGGGGAAGGGTAAGCTGTGACAAAGCAAGAGAGTGGCATGGATATATATACACTACCAAATGTCAAATAGATAGCTAGTGGGAAGCAGCCGCATAGCACAGGGAGATCAGCTCGGTGCTTTGTGACCACCTAGAGGGGTGGGATATGGAGGGTGGGAGGGAGACACAAGAGGGAGGGGATATGGGGATATATGTATATGTGTAGCTGATTCACTTTGTTATAAAGCCGAAACTAACACACCATTGTAAAGCAGTTATACTCCAATAAAGATGTTTTAAAAAAAGAAAAAAAATTATAGAATTCCACAGTTTCTCCTTTCTCACCAGCAGTTTCTTGGCACCCAGACCTGAGTCTGGTAACTTCCTTTTCTTTAAAGCAGACATCAGCACACTTTCATTGGCAAGGGCCAGAGAGTAAATATTTTCGGCTTTGTGGTCCATACGGTTTCCGTTGCAACTACTCAGCTCTGCTGCTGTAATGAGAACCCAGCCACTGATAACATGGAAAGGAATGGACGTGGCTGTGTTCCAATTAAATCACATTCAAAAAGCAGGTGGCCTCTTTTTGCCAAAAGTTTGGCAGTCTCTGCCTCAAAGGACACTGGACCCATGCAAAACCAGAGAAGAAACATTTGGGGAGACCTAAGACTCTCTCACCAATAATCATTACCTTGAAACAAGCCAGAGGGCTTGAAGTAAAACCAGCAGAGGAAAGGGAAGGAGAGGGCAGAGGCAGACATTCCCACAACATGAGACACTGCCTATCATGCAAAGCCACAGACTCAAATGTTCCAAGATTAATGCAAATTGTGATAAGGAGAGGCAGAGAACGCCATCTGATTGCACAGAAGGGTTAAGATAGATAAATTCAAGTGAATAAAATAATCTGTAGACTACAGCATGGGGGTTCCATACAAAGGTCAGGGAACCATTAGGAGTAGATGGGAAATACCAGCAAGAATTTCAGCCTTTGGCTCTTCAAGGACAAAAGTAGGGCAAGAGGCAGATAGGAGGTAAGAGGTTGGGGCAGGAACAGAACACAAGGCCCAAACAGATGCCCTCCAAACCTCAGAGGCCCCCTCACTCCTGGTCCCAGCACCGCTTGGCGCTGGTGTCATTGCTCTGCTTTCTCCCTTACTCATATGCAAAGTGTTCAAATGATGAAAATAACCTATGTGGGATGAAACGTGGAGAAAGTGAGGAAAATAGGGAATGCACTGGAGAAAAATTAGTCAGAGGAGGGTCATCATGCCTGGCGTAGCTTTCAGGAAGGCTGGTCTTTTGGCTTTTCCGTGGCTGTTACTGTCTCCTAGCAATGTACTTTTGTTTCACTACTCTCCTTGCCCTGAACTCCATTCGAACTTCTTTTATAAATAACAGCCAACATTTACGAAATATTTACGTCATGGCAAAGTTCTAAGCATGTTATGTACACATATGTTGATCTTCTTGATCCTCAACTCCGTGAGGTAGGTCCTATTATTATTCTCATTGAAAAGATGAGGCAACTGAGTCACAAAGAAGTAATTTTTCCAGAGCTACACAGCTAAGGCGCAACAAAGCTGAAACTGGAGCCCAGACAGTCTGGCTCCAGCGTCTATGCTCTCGGCCATCAAGTTTCCCCGAGTTCACCCAGCCTTCCTACTCCACATACCGAAAGCTAGCACCTCACATCAACAACTCCACTCGACCTTCCAGTGCATGTCACTATGTGTTTTTTCCATTTTCTTGAGAAAATGTAAGACGACTTTCAGATACAATTACCAATTTACAGAAAATAAAGAGGACAGAAAAACATCTCAAAAGATACCATGGGGAAGCAATCAGCAAAATCCAGGCTGTAGTGAACTCTCTGGAATAAACAATTCAGTTTCTTCAACCAATAAATTGCAGATAGAGACAGAGGGAGAGAGAAGGAGAGAGATTTTGAACCTCCAGATTAAAAGGGATTTGAAAGACTTGTAACCAATTGCAGTATGTGGAAATTTGAAGCCTGACTCAAACTATCAAAAATTATGACATGTATGAGATAATTGTAATTTGAACAGTATATGAATATTCAATCAGTTAAAGAATTACTGTTAATTTTAAATATAATAATGGTATTATGAATATATCTTAAAATGTGATCTTTTAAATAAATGAGGTGATAGATATATTAACTAGATGGAGGAATCCTTTTACAAGGTACATATATCAAATTATCATAAGGCACACTTTATCTCACAATTTTATCAATTACACCTCAATAAATCTGGGGAAAAAGGAAAAAACTCTTATCTTTTAGAGACGTATACGGAAATATACTAATGAATGAAATGAAATGATGTCTGGATTTGCTTCCAAATAATATGGGAGGGGGAAATTAGGTGGGGAGAGATGAAATAAGATTGCCATGAGTTGATACTATTGAAGCTGGGTAATAGCTATTTGAAGTTCACTAAACTATTCTGCCTAATTTTATAAATGTTGAAAACTTTATATAACAAGGACTTTATAAAAGTTTGAAGGAAAGACATTCTAGGTCTTAAAAATAAGATGTCAGGCAAGGAGGAATTTCTACATTTATTGGTATTTCACCTGTATGTACATGCATAGTGTCTTCCTCCTTCCGCAGCTGTTTTAAAGCTTAAGGGAAGAGTTTAGAGGAACTTCAAGTAGGGGAGTAAACTGTTCTTGTTCCTGAAAGATAAGCCTGGGAAATGCTGGAATAACCTGCAACTTAGTTTCTTAATGAATGAATTTCTTGAATGTCACTCACATACTCTCAGCAATGAAGTATAACCCTCTATAATCCCCTCCAGTGCTTCCCCATGCTGCTGACAAGCTCAGGGTAGGAAGCATAAGAGGGAAAAAAAATCACACCCACAGGTCTTGGGATTGGAGGGTGAAAAGGAAATACTCAGCGGAGGGAAGTATGGAACATCTATACACACAGAGTGAAAGGCCATATGGTGTCATGTTCAAGTGACTGTCCCAAGAGAGCTAGGTTTCAATCTCAGGCCCACAACTAGTCAGCTGAGCAAGCCTAGAGGGTCAGTTAACCACTGTGGACCGCAACAGTTTTATCTGAAAACTGAAGGATTTGGATTAAAATTCCCAGGACAATCCATCATCTAAGAGGTAAAACTAAAGATTTATGCTCTCAAAAGCTGGCTTGAACACTAGACCCAGTTAGATTACCCAGTTCCAGTCTAACGAAAGCTGCTTTGAAAGGTTACCACTGAGCCACAGAGCCCTGGGTTTTTGGCAAGGCAAAGAAACCAGGTGAAATTAGTGAAGTCAGGAAGAAACTATGTTGAATAAGATGAAATGTAAAAAGTAATACGCCCTGCACTGGGATCAATGACTCAACTAAGGGGGTAGATTATGGATGAAAATGACAGATGAGAATATATGCGTTTTTTTGTTAGGACACTGGTAACCCTGGGCATTCAGCCATCCACAGGTGCCAGTTGTCCTGAAGGCAATCTGTCCTTCAACAGCTGTAGTCAGTATTCTGTTGGACAGGGCATACCCCACACAAACCCACAGGCCAAATACTGCCTCAACTTCCAGGAACTAGGCTCCTACCTACAATGCAACGCATGGATTTCCATTTGGCATCCCCCAATCAGGCACAGCTCCAGACCTGCATCTCAGTACAGATGTATCCAACGTATCTGGCCTTAAGCTTTCTGCATGTCATCAGGTCTGCATCAAGACTTTAAGAAAAAAAAAAAAAAATTGGTCTCCTTTGCTATGTGACCTTCAAAGAGAACAAGTCATAGGAAATGAAGAAGCCTGGTATATTCAGTTAGTTGACAATACTTTTGACCTGAAATGGCAGAAATCATTCACTAGTCACAAAGAACTAATTCCCTCTGCTCAGAAAGCCTAATTATGTTTGTGCTTATGCTTCCCCTTCCGACACAAAGTACCTCTTCACAAAGCAGGGAGGCTTCCAGCTGTGTTGCCTCAGCTGGTCTTGACAAGAGAAGAAGTGAGACACAGGAGCAGCCTGGCAGCCTCTCAATCTGCAATCTCTTCACCAAGGGCTAAGTCACAGCCAGCTGGATACCGGCAGCTTTTTTTCTTCCTTTCTTTTTTTTCCTTAATAAAAAGAAGGGCGTTCCCAAAGGATCAGGGCTACTGGACATAATTCGTAGAATTACTGGTGACTCAGCAAGCAGAGCTGCTGTCAAGGGTGGATCTGGGTATGTGGTGAAGGGGAGCACAGATAGGATTGACGTCATCTTCAGGAAAGCTCCTGCCCCCAAACTAACCTGCAGCAAGAGATGAAATATTCACCAGCATCTCCAGCAGAATGAAAACATACAGAGCTAACTACCTCCGAGATTCCTGAGCTCCACCTCCACCGTCACTGCAAGCTAAGGCTTTCATCCTTCCTCTACTGCAAGGGTTTCTTCCTGAAATTTGAAGATACGTACACAAGCTTCAGTTACCTACACGAATAGCTCTCTACTCCAATCCAAATGAACATACTACCTCATAGGTCAGGGTTGGGCTAATTTTGAGGCCAGTACTTTTTTTTCTGATATCGTAGTAACAGGGCAGTGACAAAAGGCTGTCCAGAGGAAAAACAAGAGATGGTGACAGGGCGGGCAGGGGTGGTGGTGGTGGTGGTGGTTATGTTTAATACAGGATGAATAATGTAAGGAAGACATGTTAATAAATAGAGTAACCGATATTAATAACCCACTAGGCTGGCAAGCAACAGGTGAGATGACTGTAATATTGGTGGAAAAAATTAGCTAATACGTAAGTCTCTCAGGGGGGTAGGGAAGACAACTTTTACTCTTCAGCCATACCGTGTCACTCTCAAAGGAGTCTATTGCTGTATTCTTTTTCTGTGTGCACATCTCTCATTACATACGAGGTGCCTAGAACATTCTATAAATACTTATGAGATAGATGGAGTGAACTGAATGTGTCACGGGCACACCTTCCTTCTAGCTATTATTTTCCCTTCTCTTTCTTGCTTGTCTATAAAAGCAACACGTATCTTATAAACGTCTCTGTCCTCCTCAAACAAAGCAGGGGGAGGGGGGCAGCATTGGAAGGCATGTGACTCAGTTAAATGTGTCACTTAGTTCCATACATGTGAAAACAATAAAATGTAGATGCTAGCATACTGTCTCAGTGAGATGGCACATATTCAGAAACAGAAACACGAAGGAATGGGAGCTTCCATCACCTGTCTAAGGGGGATGTGAAATTGGAAACTTAATTCCAACCACTTACGTGTCTGGCTCTGATGGCCAAGCATCGCTCCAGAAAGAACACATTTTTACAGTGTAGTTCACTCATCTATAAAGGACACTGAGCAGAAATAAATATCCAGCATTAAGAAGATTCTCCTTTAGATTTTTAAATTCTGGGAGAGGAGGTCATCCACCCAAGGATCAGCTTGCTCTACACAGTTATATTCAAGTCAGTTAGCTTTCTTACTTATCCCCCCATTCAGGCTAAGCTGTGCTTGAAGGTACAGAGATGTCCGTGACTGCCTCACAGCAAATTTCCAGAAGCCAGAGTGCCAAGCAAAGGCTTCAGATTCTAGGTTAGTTACATGGACGGTATATCTCCTGGATTCTGCCACTTTCATGTATATCCATCCACGCTCGATGGTATTGGAGGAGTTTTAGACAAGAGAGGACATAAGGAGACATTTTTTTCCCCTAACAAGTCTTGAATAATGAGGGTCCGTTTCTAGATATTAGGAGTTTGAATAGGGCTCCATTCCCTCTTGAGCTACATTACTAGTACCCAGCAAGACAGAGAACAGGGAGGCAAGAGCTTATGTATGATCTCTTCCTTCTCCCTGAAAATGACCATCCTGCCACTTCCAATCAGCCAGCGCATGGTTGCCAATAGTTCCAACAGGAAGAGAAGTGTAATGTCAGCCAGTGAGCCTTAAGGTTCAGTCTTGGTTTTGATGTTCCATTTAGTCCCTGTTGTTCCTTTTGACTTCCTAAAATACTTCAGTTACAGGGTTTATGGCAAGTTTGGCTGTGACAAGTAGAATTAAGGATATGCCGTCCTATGGGACTTAGATTCTCTCAAGCATCCATTAGAGCTCCTATTCCCTGCTGAAGTGAGGAATATTCCCAAGAGACTTGAAGGTTCACTTTCTGCCCTCTGAGAGATCAGTGTCAGTCTCTTAAATGACTTCCCCATGTTGGTTACATAAAGTCGTGTTCGTTGGCCTCTAGACAGCGAGGCCTACCTCAGCTGAAAAACCATGATGGAAGAGTTCCAGAATGACTGTGGAATAGGCAAGATCATGAGAATTTGTCCACCCTGGTTGTATTTTACTGCTATTATCATAGTCTCTTGGCAAATGAAAGCTGGAAGAAATAGTTAAGCCTAATACATGTATAAAGCGTGTGTAAAACTGTTACTTGGGCATATGTAGTACACAAAAGCAATGCTTTTAAAAATATCTCTTTTGTACTAAATTTATGAGCATTAGTAGACCCTAAAATGTTACTTTCTTTTCTGCTATCACTGTACATGCATCTCAGTAATAACAGATAATGCATGATGCTTCTAATTATGAGTTAGATCCCACACAAAATCATTTATTATCAGATACCACAGTCCTCTTAGAAAGTCATATAGAAAGGTCTGAAACGATGTAGCTTATCAATCTATGTAAATACAAAAAGTGATTTTTAGGCACATAACCCCTAAAGAAACAGGTTTCTAGTCTTTTTTTTTTTTTTTTTAAATCAGAGCTTGAGAATGTTTAAATATTTTGGCAGTCATTTAAAAAAATACTTGAAAACCTGAAATGAACACAACGTTGTTAATCAACTATACTCCAATAAAATTTAAAAACATACTTGATAACCAAAGTTTTAAGAGTCTACTATTAAAAGAACACTTTTCCCAATAATATGATATACGAAATTCCTTCTCTGTTGTAAAGACAGGCCAGCTTTATTCTAAGCAATGGCTTTCATTTAACACAGTAAGTCTTCTATCCGCCCACCTCCACTGACACACTTGGCAGCAAAAACCCGTTTTCTGCCTTACAGAATCACTCAAACTAGTAAACCCCCAAGCACTCATGGGGGGCAGGGGGGTGAGCACTAACCTTTTGAAAACACCATTTCCCTTTTATCTTAAATGTACCAAATAATGGCGTTTTTACACAATAACATGACTTTCCTGACAGCAGGCATCTGATCTCCCATTACACATTCCATCCCTTTATTTGTGGTGATCTAAACTATGTCTTACATTCTTTGATGCCTCCGCCCTTTAAATACTTGTGTAGGCTTATCTGTGCTTTAAGTTAATTTTTGCCCCTTGTGTGCCAAATCCCCATTTAATGCTCAAAACCTTTACCCAGGCAACAGAATTTTTGGTTCCCTTATCTTGAATTTGAATGCACATAAAATACGCCTTTTCATATCGCCCCATGTGTAAAGCCGTACCTTTAAGCTGTGACACCAAGATGTGTTCCCTAATACTTAACCATCCCAAACATATTCCTCCAAAGATTTTTTTTTCCCAAATGAGCAGCAAAAAGAAAATCCGGATTATAATTAACATCTGCAAATGTTAGTTCATAATTTACCATTAGTTAATTGTTTAAAATCACTCTTCTACATATAAACATAACCTTACATCAAGTTGAGCCACAGCCCTCTCCACAGCCCCTTCCTTGGGTTCACCTCTATTTCTGCCTATAGCACAAAAAGCCCATCTGCATCTCCCTGAACATGCACTCCTGGTCTCAGGAGGGACCAACAACAGAAAGAGACCACAGTCAGTTTTTAGCTACACACATCAGATATATTGATTAATAGAGCAAGGTAATTTCTATATGGCTTAAACCTGAATCATAAGCAGTCCCTTGCCCATATTTCCCTTTACTTTTTATTTCACTTTTCTCTACCCTAATCCTCCATTCCTCAGTATTAGCCACTTTTTTTTTTTTTTGCCCACCAATAGCCACTACAGGGATTTGCTGGTCTTTTAAGCTCAATCCGCCTTTCGCCTGATCATTACAGAGCCACCCTCCAGTAGTCTGAAGGGCAAAGCTACAGGCTTCACAGCGGCCATACAATTGCAGACATAAAAGTGAGCCTTTTTACAGCTCTGCCTTCTTCAAAATTGCTTACAGAAACAGCGCAAGGAAAAGCCAGAATTGCCCGAACATGATGTAGGGCAAGAGCAGAGGCAGGGGAGAAAAGAGGCCGTGTGGTTTTTCTTTTCCTGCAGCTAGCGGTCACTCTTCCGTGAAGCCCTAGTTCGCTTGCTGTTCAAGGTCTCAAGTCTTACCTAAACTTCCTAATCTTTTGCCTTGAAAATACCACATGCATTCCTGTCTTCATGCCTTAGTGTGACCCACACCTGCTGCCAGGAATGTCCTCTCCCTCCACCTGGGGAGTGAAGTCCCACCCACAGGCCCAGCCCCGGCATGAGCCCACGCCTTGGAGGGCAGACCTCCTCATCCATGCCTCCTGCCTCCTGCCGGGCCTGGGGAAACCTGACTCTCCTCATTTAGCACTTTCCATATTCTCCCCTGTAGAATATATACAAAAAAGTATGTCTGTTCTGGAAAAACAGCCACTATGTAGTGATCTAGGGATTGTATAGACATTTCTAATTCTCAAAAGAACTCTGCAACATGGTATTAGGTCCACATTTTATAGAAAAGGAAACAGCTTCAGGAAATTGAAGTCATGGGCCCAAGGTCATACTTCGATAGAACTAGGGTATGAATCCAGGCCTACCTGCCTCTGAAACCTGTGGCTGTTTCATTCTGCTCATTGCCTCTATTTCTGAAGTGAAAGTAAATGCTTTAAAACCAGGCCTGTATCTTACACCTCTCAGTGTCCTCAGTTTGTACTCTGAGTACTTAATGCATATTTATGGAAGGGTTACATTCAAATGAGACTGCATTTCCTGAGTATAACACTATAGAGGTAGAGGGCCAAAAGGCAGAAGAAAGCAATCTGGGATTCAAATTTCTGCAGCTAATCCATAAAGGCAATGACCCATAGGCATGATAATCCACTGTTGGCCAGATATCCAATTCCACAGAGGTCTCCTGCCTAATTTCACGATGTCAGAGTGTAAGTACCAGTGTTTACTTCCATGGCTGTTTCTGCTCATCCAATGAGCTTGCTGGGCCTGGAAGTAATCCTTCTGGCTGTTAGAAATATTAGGACAACAGCTGGTAATGTCATTTGCAGTGTCCGAAATGGAACTTCCATTTTTCCCCCACAAGAAAAACTTATGTGTTTCTTCTCAAGCGCCAGGCTTACTTCAAAATGAAAACCTTCACGTCTCTTCGATGGTTAGATTTTTCTGATGACTAAAAAACACAGTCAAACGAGCCCCCCCCACCCCCATTACAGGTTGTGGGATCATCACGTTTTATAGTCTGGAGTCATTTCAGGAAACATGTTTGTAATTGTGAGTTTTGAATCTGTGCAATTACAAGATGAGATACAAATAGATACTACCATATTGCTTTTGGTAGGGGATGGAGGGCACTCTATTTTTTAAAAAGGAAAAGCATGTAAGATTACTTTTTTTAAAAAAAGAAAGAAATCTGTCACAGCCACGATATACCATGGCCAGGCAAGATACTGGGCACCGGATTAAGGCTGTTTGCTAGGGCAGCCATATCTGTGGAGCACAGCTCACCTGACCAAACTTTGCTGACCTTTCATGTTGCATTCAGAGTCCTGGGCATGGCAAAGTGGCATACGCCAATCAAGGCCACCCCAGCTATCACAAATGCAAATATAGTCAGGTGGATTCAAAGGCAAAACATAGCTTTGCTAAGCTAGCTCAGATTTCTAGGTCAGGGTTATAGTTATAGTTCGTGCAATTTTGAGATATTAGTAAGCTCCTTCTATGCACTGGTACACGGCACTCATAATTAATGTGGTGATCCCATTACTGGGAGTAAATGTGGTCTTGGGAAGCACTCCACCTAATCCTTCTGGAAAAAATAAAGTAGAAGCCACAGGGGACCACGTGAGCCATTCCACTATCTGAGTAAATACTGGATCTCTGACCATCTCAGTAGTCAAAACTTCTCCAAACCATTCTACAGACTATGAAGTTCATTTCATGTTTACTCTTCCAAGTTCTACTGGTCAGTTGCAAGTACTTGCCCATTTTTTGTACTTTTCCATGTGGGACTATCTCTTACCAAAATGTTCCTGCTATATTTTTCTTTAGAATCTATTGTAGGCTTAGTTTTTGTCTTGTCTTCTTTAGAGAGAGAAAAAAAAGGGAAGGTATCTCAGTGAGGTTTAGAGTTCAAAGCTAAATAGAGGGGCAGTTTATTCAGCTGGGCACATCCAACACTGCTCTCAAATGTTTATTTTACGGCTTTGTCCTATTTTTCAAGTCTTACTTATGAAGACGAATGGCCATAACTTTTGAAATTGGAGAGAATAGCAAAATGCTTAAGCTCAGACATCCAAATGAAACTCCAATGATAATTTATATCAATGCACGATGATTTCCAAAGCAACTCTCTACACAATAGAGGCAAGCCTATCTGCGCCTCTCTATGATAACTCAAAAGTTCTTTCGTTGCTGCATTGACAAAAATGTCTGAATAGACATTTTTCCAAATAAGACATACAGATGACCAACAGGTACATCAAAAAGTACTCAACATCACTAATCAGCTGGGACACACAAATCAAAACCACAATGAGATCACCTCACAGCTGTTAGAATGGTTATTATCAAAATGACAAGAAATAACAAGTGTTGGCAAGGATGTGAAGAAAAGGGAACCCTCGTGTACTGTTGGTGGGAATGTAAATTGGTGCAGCCACTACTGAAACCAGTACGGAGGTTCCTCAAAAAATTAAAAACAGAACTACCATACGATCCAGCAGTTCCACTTCTGGATATCTATATCCAAAGAAAATTAAAACACTAACTCAGAAAGATATATGCATCCCCATGTTCACTGCAGCATTATTTACAATAGCTAAGATATGGAAGCAACCTAAGCATCCATTAATAGATGAATGGATAAAGAAAATGTGGTACATATATACACACTGGAATATTATTCAGCCATAAAAAATGAAATCTTGCCACTTGCAACAACACAGATGGATCCTGAGAGCATTACGCTAAGTGAAATGAGTCAGACAGAGCAAGATTAACACCATATGATCTCACTTATATGTGGAATCTAAACAAAACAAAACTAACTAAAAACCCTGAGCTCATGGATACAGAGAATAGACGGGCAGTTGTCAGAAGCAGGTGGGGGCCAGGGCAGGGTGGGAGACACAAAATGGTGAAGGGGGTTACAAAGCACAAACTTCTAGGTGTAAGTCATAGGGATGTATTGTACAGCATAGTGAATATAGCTAATACTGCACTGTATATTTGAAAGCTGCTAAGAGAGCAGATCTTAAAAGTTTTCACCACAAGAAAAAATGTTTTGTAACTATATATGGTGATGGATGTTAACTAGAGTTATTGTGGTGAGCATTTCACAACATATACAAATATCAAATCATTATGTTATACACCTGAAACTGATATGTTATATGTCATTTATATCTAAAAAATTTTGTATCAAAAAAGATGAGCATTTGTTCTCGATTTCTACTGTGGACAAGATAAATCAGAAAGTTTTAAGTTAAATTTTAACAGAAAAGTTTCATGATATGCAAGTGTTCAGAACCATTGACAAATATCATCAACAGTCTAGGCTTCATTTGCAGGGGCTTTAAATTATATAGGCAGTAAATCTTTACTAGTGTCTTAAATACAATTCTTCCTACAGGTTAATGGATAGAATAAGTAACTGAGTCTTCCTACACCAGAGGACAAATGGCATTTGCCTCTTATTTGACAAGTATTTTGGGTGAGTGTCATGGAAGAGTGAGGGACAAATCTGCCCCACTGTTTCAAGAAACCACATCTAGGAATCTGGCCTTATGGTGGGTCATCTGTGTTGATTTGCAGCAATTTTGTAATCTGACTGATAATGGTCTTTTTTTATTGGTGCTGTATTTCATGATCTCTATTCATTTTAATCCTACTGATGAACTGCACAGTGATAGGTAGGCATATTCTTTATTGAGCCAATTTGGAAACTGAGGTCCAAGGAAATTAAACTAGATGTCCAAAATAACCACAGAAGATAGAGCTTTTCTCAGCCTAAATCCCTTCGCCAAGGCTTAAGTTAAAAATAACATAGTCGGGTTTCCCTGGTGGCGCAGTGGTTGAGAGTCCGCCTGCCGATGCAGGGGACACGGGTTCGTGCCCCGGTCCGGGAGGATCCCACATGCCGCGGAGCGGCTGGGCCCGTGAGCCATGGCCGCTGAGCCTGCGCGTCCAAAGCCTGTGCTCCGCAACGGGAGACGCCACAGTAGTGGAAGGCCCGCGTACCGCAAAAAAAATAATAATAATAATAACATAGTCAATTGCCAATGAACTAGACATAGAAAATGTTTCCCATACAATAAACCAATACACTAAAAAACTCCTGATGATATTCTACTTGATAAAACCGCTCCACTGGGAAGAGAAACTTTCCACAGTTCTTAGAATCCAGAATCACTTTGGCCCTTTAGGGAGCAATGGGAAGAGAGTTCAGTTTTTGGATTTTGATTACTGAGATTCACCATGAAAAATGATAGTCTAACTGTATGAAATTTTCTGAAGAAAATCGATGTCACAATAGTAGTAGCATATTTAAAAGGAGAAGAATATTGATCCTGAAGTGTTAAGCCTGTTAAGGATATCATTAAGCAGAAGACTGCTTTCTGCAGATTTGTTAAGTGATGCTTTAGAACCAATCTTTTGGAGTAAAAATATACACCAAACTATTAAATAATAAAAGCAAAGTACTTTTATAAACCATGCAGAGAAAAGAGGGAACATTTGGGCAATATTGTGCCATCAAACATTTTTTTAAGAGCATCCTTTGAATTAAAACAAGTGAGACATTTGAAGGATAAAGTTGGAGGCTTGCATGATTTCACTCATGACTACCATTCATTCATTCAACTGCCACTGATTAAGTTTAGAGCCCTGTAGTAAAATATTATTAAGGATCCAAAAGGAATAAAATATATGGTCCGTCAAGGAATATACACCTTAGATAGGAGACAGTGTTTCCCTAGGTTTCTGTCAGATAATTTAAAATAGTGTAGGGCTTCCCTGGTGGCGCAGTGGTTGGGAGTCCGCCTGCCGATGCGGGGGACGCGGGCTCGTGCCCCGGCCCGGGAAGATCCCACATGCCGCGGTGCGGCTGGGCCCGTGAGCCATGGCCGCTGAGCCTGCGCGTCCGGAGCCTGTGCTCCACAATGGGAGAGGCCACAGCAGTGAGAGGCCTGCGTACTGCAACAAAAAAAGGAAAAAAAAAAAAATAGTGTAGAGTTACATATGAACAAATAAAGTTGCATGTGTTACAGGAATATAACCAACTTTAGAAAATAAAGCAGAAAAGTTTCCATTTCTTTTACTTGTCTTACATACATGTTTTATCTGATTCCTCAGTATTCCAAAGAACGACAATATTGAATTAGTAAATGAGTTAAGATTAAGAACACAGCTAGAAATGAGTCACATAAGTATGACTGGGTATGCTTATAATTTATAATCAAGGTTAATGAAGTGATAACACAAATGAAAAGTGTAAGTGATGATTGGAAGAATGGACAAAGCATCCTTATGCAAAGTTCTGAAGTAAGGAGAACAATCAGAATGCAAAGTAGTTCATTGTGAAATTTCCAAAGTACACTTAGTCCTCACTGATCCCTCCTCTAACTGCTTACAGGAGGCAGGAGTGCCTCTGCCTGGCACACCTGTACCGCAATGCCTCAGAGGGGAGCAAATTCGGGCCGCTGAACCAAGTGTGCAGTTTGAATACCTAGAGGGACCATCCTTCATTAGGATACTGGGAGGTTCAAGTTCACTCTCTTTTGTGATGTGTCATTAGTCTCTTCCATCCACCTCCATTAAAAAAAAATAAACTTGGCTTAATTCTGCTGTCTGCAAGCCAAATTACAGTTCCTAGACAACTAAAATGCTCATGTATCCTTACAGAAATATTAATTTGTCTGTAATCATTAGACACAGCTATGCACAGCTGATCCTTGAACAAGGTGGGAGTTAAGGGTGCCGACTCTGCACACAGTTGAAAACCTGAGTATAACTTACAGTTGGCACTCTGTATCTGAGGTTCCTTCATATCCATGGATTCAACCAATCACGAATCGTGTAGTACTGCGGTGCCTATCAATACTATTGAAAAACATCTGAGTATGAGAGAACCTGCACAGTTCAAACCCATTTTGTTAAAGGGTCAAGTGTACCTTAAACAGTACACCTGAGAGGAAATTTAAGCAGTTTTGTTAGTAAAGTAGTAGAGGAATAAAGGCAACAGAGTGCATGATGTAAAAGAGGCACAAAGACGGGTTAAATGCTGGAGCAAGGTCCTGAAATAGACAAAAGGAGGTGGAATAAAAACTGATGGTGAAAAGGTGTGCAGCTTGAGAAGAGAATAAACCTTCTGTGGGTCAGAATTCAGAGAACAGAGGAAGGATAAAAATTGAGAGAGGTTCTGTATTGGACAAGATACCCTATCATATAAGATGGAGTTTATTAGAAAAGCAAATTCAGGAGCCCCACCCTGACCAACCGAATCAGAATCTCTGGGGCTAAGGCCCAGGAAGCTATGTTATAGCAAAGCCCGCCATGTGATTTTTAAACATATTAAAGTTTGAGAACCCCTGACCTATATCATCTCAGTTAAAGCAGTAAACCACATCATCTGCTGAGAACAAGAGTGTGGGTCCAGGACTTCAGGGCTGGACAGTTAGAACAGCTGCAGGGAGGACTGTAGGATGGAGGTGAGGAATTAGTGAAAATCTAGCTGAGTTGTACGAGGCCCACATGAAGCTAGTTAGCATACCCTTCCGAATTAGCAGTCTTCTCGTGAGCTGGCTTCTGCGTGTAATTTCCCTACACGGTAATAATGAGTCTGTGTAAAACTCCATTCTGATCTTCATATGACCAACTAGGGCCCTGGAAAGACAGCTTTACTATAATAAAGGGACTGTTTATATGTTTTATATATTGTGTATGATGTGTATTTATATATGCATGTATGTATGTATAGAATGAATCATTAAGCAAATTAAGCAAAAGAGGAAAGGTTTATCTGCATTAAAATTGGGGAGAAAATATACTGGAACAAAACTCAGACTCAGTGAAACCCATAACTCTGTGTGGACCTGGGCAAGTTATGAAACATCTTCAGAGCTCATTTTTCTCTTCTGTAAAGTTGGACCTAGCATTCGTTTATTCAAACAACAAGGCAGGGGAAAAAAGATATGTATACAAGTACACAGCATATTATGGTAAAGGCTATGATAAGGGTATTGATAATATACAGAATGCTTAGAGAACAATGAAGAATTAACAACTAATTCTAAACAAGGAAAACAAGGAAGGCTTCATGTTGAAGGTGCAGTTGAGCTAGACCCCAAGGAGTGAGAAAATTCAACAGACGGAGACCATACAGGTAGACAGTGAGAAAGCACGGGAATGCAACAGCCCAGCGTGGATTTGCAGATGCTGGATTGATGACAGAGGGATAGGTCTTTTTCTAGTTCTAAGACTGATTTTTTTCAAACAATTTTCAGCAGCCTGAAAACAATGGGCAAATTTGATGGTGTAATTTTATCAACTGTTCATAAATACTGAACTTTGGGTAAAGGCTTATCTCAGAATTCTCCCCGGCTGTCTTTAAGGTAAAAGAACCAGGGATGTCAATTGTCCTCCGAGCGTCCAACCTTTCCATTTTCCACATTCCTGCCATGAGATTACAGGCGTTTCTGGGGCCACTTGGCAGAAGGTTGCTTGCCTCTTTGAAAAATAAATCTTGCTGCTCAGAGGCCAGAAATTAAATTGATTCCATCAGAGGAAAGGAAGAACACCCTACAGTGAACTTTCGATTAACCTTCAATAAGTGGGCCAACTTTTCATTCTCACAGTAAAATTCGTATATGGAATCTCTGGTAAAGAGCGCCTGCCAAGCACCCTTTTCCTGTCTTGGATCAGGCCTCGGAGGACCTGAGTGAGCAGAAAGCAGTTGTCCCCTTGAATCTAAAAGCAGTCCTGAGCTCTCCTCAGGGCAGCATGGTTTACATTTAAGACAGAAGAGCAGCAGGCCCTGTATTTCTGGAAGAGAATGCAAAGAAGGCATCTTTTCATCTTGATCACATTCCATGATTCCAGGACTAAGGCAACAGGCTGACCAATCACAAAAATCAAACCTCCCTCTTCTGCTAAGTGTTTATCTCTGATCACTTTCTTACAACTTCTGAAAACCATCCACGCTACCAGACTAAAAGGGCATCCTAACAGCAGACCCCTGCGGCCCTACTTAAGGGAAAGTATGAATCATATTTTCAGTTAATGAATTGTATGCCATGGACCTGAGTCTTGAAAGTTTAGTCCAAAGAACGGCATTTCACTGAGCTCTGAGTTCACATGGAATGAGTCACATACCTGTCTATAAAGATGCATTTTCTGGGCTTTTTAAGGATGTCCACAGCATGAAAACTCCAAAGGACCACAAACTCCCCAGAGCAGGGTGTTTAGGATACGCCTTTACCACCATTAATCAGTCCACATGCTGCCAGCAGGTACTAAGCACCTGCGCTGTGCTGGGCACAGAGACAGCCATTGCCGGTTCTAAACACAAGATAAAAATCAGAGTCGAATCCTTCCCCTGGAATATAGCCCAGGATTACAATATAGCCAACAATTCCAATTGTTGGTTTTTAATCATTTCTCTGACAGCACTCTGACAGCATGACAGTGTTTGAATTTTGAGAGCTCGGATCTGGGCGAATCCATCAAACAGCTGCTCGACCTGTCTTTATGTTAATGATACTGTTTTAGACACCGGCTAAGACTTCCCTGGGTAAGTTTTTCCCAGTTCTTGCTACATCGCTTGGCCTCATTAAATGGGCATCACTTTCAGATTTGGTTCCTTTCCCTAACATGTTAACTAGGTATCATTTGGGAAACAGTTGATGTCATGAATGACTATCCCTATCCTCAATCATCTTTATCACTGTCAATAAGATATTTATTTTGAATGTTATGAAGAAACTTTTTACATGTCCAAATAAAATACACCTTTAAGATCTCACAGAGTTGCAAACTCACAGACGGGGCTGAAAGGAACCTTTATTCACCAAGCTCAGGCTCCTTGGACAGACTTCTCATTTGCAAACTGTGTACTCGGACAATTAAAAAGAGAGTAAGTATGAATGCTAACAAGAACCACAGGTGTATGAGGAGAGATGGGAAGAACGCAGAAAAGAGACCCTCGCCTCACAGGATTCCACTGATAGCCTATCAGAGACAGTACCACCCTGAAGCACTGTAAATTGCTTCCATTTTCGGCTGAATTTCTGTTGGCCGTATTTCTCCCTCAGAAGGGAACTTTAGGAAAAGGTTTTATAATTATGTAAAGTAGCAGGGGAAAAGGGAGAATACAGTTAAACAACTTCTCTCTTCTATCAGCAGTTTCTCATTATTTTCATATTTAACTCATTGTCGATTTGCACTACTTTTAAGAATTCATGATTTTTAATATTTAATCTGATGTATTTCTCTTAGCCAAAATACATAAAATTATACCATGCAAAGGACATTCCTATTCAAAACAGACCTTAAAGATGAGAAAAAAAGCTCTGTTTCCCACCATCAGAGACTGGTAGGAGTACAGATCCCAGTTCACTTTCACTCACATCTCTGACGTTTTGGCTGACTCTGCTACAGAGGTAATTTCTGATTCGTTACTCACTGCATTCCTAACCCAGGGGAAGATCGATGCTTGTAATGCCTGAAACTTACACAACTTGGAGGACCCTTTTTAAGAAAAATATACCCGATTACATATACAAAAATGCCCATGATCAAACCACTTCAACGCCACCCACCCGAAGGCAAGCACAAAGGAGGGAAAGTTGAATTGGAAGGAGGCAGTGATTGTTTTAATCAATTATGGTTGAAATACATTATATTTTGCAGTGTTTACCAAAAAAACGACCATGACAACACATTGCTAGGATCCCTCCCAGGACTTTGGAAGGGGCTTGTGCAAGTGAGGGGTGCTGAGCCTTCAGTTTCTACAGCGTCACACCACACCTGCCTCTGCTCGTACCCTAAATCTCCGCTGCCTGCATTACAGCCCACCGAGGGGCAAATTCCAGCCCAAGAATAAGCCTAACTCTCTTTACTGGTTCCCCTTAACCCTGAGAAAGACTTAACTTCTCAAAAGAGAAATAATAATTCAAAGTCAAAAAGTGAAAAAAAGTGTAGAAAATTAAAATACTGTTCCTAAAAATACAGGATCTCAGCCCTCAAAATACTACTCACACCTCCTTCATGGTCTTGTCTGAGCATCCAATAGGGTTCGTACTACCATAATGTTCTCCTTCATAGAAGGTTACCTTTAGTGATCAAAATTCACTTCACTCTTTAAAAAAAAAGGAACTTAAGTTCAAAGAGGATCTTTTATTGCAGTTCTCAGCTCAGGTCAGAGAAATAATGCTTCCTTCAGAAATAACTTGCCAAAGATCTCTGCCTGCTTCCGGGGCTATCTGCAACACCTCTCACAGAAGGTGTCTTACAAAGGTCCAGTCCTGGCTACACCCAGCAAGTGACTGGCTCTTCCTGACAGCGGCTGGAGCACATCGCCCCCTAGACCAGGCACTTCCACAGTCAGAAGAGAGGCCCTCTCAGAAGCACGCTGGTGGGCAGATAGGTTTCAGTAGACCATTCCAGTCCATTTACCAGCTTTCTGAGCTCTGCCCAAGAATAAGCCCTCATCTCCAGAATGCACGTTGTGCAATACACCTAATTAGGTTCTGGTTATGACCTACAATGTACCCAATAAGACCCAGAAAGCAAATTCTTTCCAGCCACAGAGAAATCTGATCTTTACGCCATTCGTACCTCTCCCGCTTAGAAAGGAACTGTTTCACTCTTAGCCTCAACTGCTTATATGGCAAAAATCATGCTGATGGTCACAGCAGTTCATCCAGGCTTTAGTCATACACTGACTTTTAACATTACTCAGAGTAACCAGCGTAAGGGCAGCACTGGAGGTGACATCCACGTCATGAAATCACTTATATTTCAGATACTTAGAATGTACGGAACCTCTGAGGTGATCTGGTTGAACCTCCCGTACAGGAGTAGGACTCTAGTCCCCAGGGCTCAGAAGCTTGTTGTTCGTCTGGCTGTAAATGAATAGATCTACTCTCCGAGATCCCCTGCTTATATGGCAGGCCATTTCCTTGGAGTTTGATTTTAATGTTCAGAAAGTCTTCCTTATATTTTTCCACTTCTAGGCCTTAGTCTCTCATCTATCACTCCTACTCTGGAAGAGCCGAGAATAACCCTCTTCTGCGGAATATATATATATGAATATTACTCAGCCATAAAGAGAATGAAATAATGCCATTTGCAGCAACATGGATAGACCTAGAAATTATCATAGTAAGTGAAGTATGACAGAAAGAGAAAGACAAATACCATGTGATATCACTTACATGTGGAATCTAAAATATGACACAAATGAACATATCTATGAAACAGTAATAGGCTCAGAGACACAGAGAACAGACTTGTGGTTGCCAAAGGGGATGGGGAAGGGGGATGGAAGAGGGATGGATTGGGAGTTTGGGATTAGCAGAGGCAAACTATTATACATAGAATGGATAAACCACAAGGTCCTACTGTATAGCACAGGGAACTATATGAAATATCCTGTGGCAAACCATAATGGGAAAAGAATATATATATATATATATATATATATATATATGTATAACTGGATCACTTTGCTGTACAGCAGAAATTAACATTGTAGATCAACTATACTTCAGTAGAATTAAACAAAAATAACCCTCCTCTTCTTACTCCACAATGACAGTCCTTTTAACCCTTACAAACAACATATCAAGTTCCACTGAGGCGGCTAATTCTCTTTATACTGTTAACCATTTGGCATGGTTTCTTGCCCTTTCACTATTCTGACGCCGCCTTCTCAATGTCCTCCAATTTGTCAATATCCTTCTTAAGGCATTTCACCTATATCTGAAACCATTAACCTAGATGTGGTCTGACTATGCATATTTGTACCAAATACTTCTATTTTTGTGCAACACCATTTGTACAATCCACAATTGAGCTAATGGGGGGGGGTGTGGAATATGCCAAACTCTTGGTTCAAATTAAGCTCATGGCCAATTACATTTAAAACAAGAACATTCTCTAAACTAGGTTCTCTAAGAAGAGAATGTCCCCAAATGTAGTTAAAGCATCTTACAATGATCATCTTCCAGTAGATGTTTAAAGGATGGAATCCCACCATAATCCCTCCATTGACCTTTTGCAGTTTTCCAACCTGAGGTCAGCAAATTCATCTTCAAATTCTGCTAAATGCTATACCATTAGAATAGCTAAATGCTATTCCGTACCATGCTATAGAAGTTGTCCTATAATTTAAGACAAGAGAGTCCTCAGTGGAATGGTCACCAGCCCTAAAAACAAAAAAGACATCTTGCCCAGGTTAAGTAAATGTTCTATAAATCTCTTTTACATTTTTATCATTATCTTCACAATGTTAACATAGCGCCAAAGGCCCACAGTAAGCCTTAAATAGTTACTTATTGACTAAGCCACTGGATAAATAAATCATTAGTTCCCATGCTCCCACCCTTCCTTTAATAATGTTGATTGGTTTTCATCAGGGTATTTCATTCCCCACATCACTCTTAAGAGCTATAGTTCTCCACTAGGGCACTGGGCAGTGAAAGTATTCTTGTCTCCACCACTGACTGACTCTGTTACGTTAGAAACACGTGGGAGCCTCTCAAGACCCTTGTCTCCTCCATCTGAACAACAATCCCAACATCAAGTATTTAAACAAAGACATGGAGTACATACAATGGACCAGGCATAGTTCCAGGCACTTAACAAATATTAATTCATTTATTCCTCAGGAAAACTAGACTGAGGGACAGAAAGGTTAACTAATACAGCCAGGGACTGTATAGAAAGCAAGTGGTGGAGCTGGGCTTTGAACCTAGGCAGTCTGCTTCTTCCATGGGTGGCCTTAACTGCAATTCCATACTCTCTACACATGATCCAACGGCACAACATTTGGGTAGTAAGGAAGGTCACCGACCACACCCCTTACATAATAAGTGAATTCTGCTCGATTTTCCATTAGTTCTTCAGATAGTAGCTTCTCCTTTCAGTCATATTTCTTAAGTCACTAACCAACGGAAAAACTATCACTAAGATCCAGCTCCTTAAACACAGAGTGGATGCAAATGCCTTGAATAGACTTGGATTCCTTCCAGTCACCACTGTTGGAAGTATTTACCCGAAATGTTAAGGACCATGAGAGCCAGTTGACCTATCGCCAGAACAAGAGCAAATCAAAAAAGGGCTACACCGGGCACCAGGAATCCGAGGGAAAAGGGAAAACACATTTCCTAGGAAAAACATCAAGATGCAGACTATTCCAGAGCTAAGCACCGGCCCAGTGCAAGGTAGGGACAGAAAGGTCCTCAAATATTTTCAGGCAGCTTACAAAAGTATAAACAGAAACTCCTAACCTCACAAATAAGCAATCTCAGGACGTGCTACCTTGCTCCAGGCTTCTCCCCACATGCATTCCCAGTCAGTGAGTCTGCTGGAGCTCAACAGATATTCTCAGTGCACTATCCTAATGGGTTCGGTGCAATGAATTTTTGAAAAATAATTAAAGCCAGTCCACAAAAGCTATAAACAAACTCCTCAAGAATGTGGGGTGATAGGGAAAGAAGGAAATGCGAGTTGGAAGGCAAAGTGGTCACAGAAGCAGCTCTACTGAGTGGTATTTTTTACTCCAAATTTAGATTCAAACTGAATTCAGTATTCCTTCAGCTGAATAAGAAATACGCAGAACTACATGGAGCCAGAGCCCTAAGGGGCGGGGGCGTTTCTGTTTCACAATGAACCTCACAGAAGCGAGATCTTTCAGTCTAGAACTAGGGTCTGTGGCAAACTAGTCTCAAAGTTAAGGGTTCCTCTCTAGAAAGTTTAGCTCTGAAAGGAGTGTATGGTGATTAGCTCTAATCATCAGAAAGGCACTGATGGGCTTTGCAATGACCAAAACTCACATTCCATTTGAATGAGGCAGCAATGGGACACAAATAGACCATCTGCATCCTACTACTGTTATAGGTACAACGATCCACCAGATTCTGAAGGAAATCTGTTGGGAATACAAATATGAATTTGGATTCTCGTATTTTGCTAATTGAAATATTCTTCTGATATAGTAGATGAAAAGAAAGAGCAGTTAATTGTAAGACATGGTTTTGAGCAAATAAGCAATATACACGCATATATGTTTATGCATGTATGCATTTACACACACACACACACACACATTCCTCCCCACCCCTATTTAGGAGGTGAGACTATGAGGTTGTTGAGTCAGGCTAACTCTCGACATGCTTTTCTGAAAGACAAAAGGAATATTCGCCCCCGCTGAGTACTTTCCCAGTTACTTTCTGGGAACTTGCCAGAAAGTAACTCACACTGAAAAAAAAAAAAAAAAAATCAGTAAACAGCTAGAAGATGAAGCAACAGCCCAGGTAAAGTCCAAACTTGGAACTCAAACACAGCTTATGCTTATGTTCTGGTACCAACAGGTCTATTTCTCAGTTCTGCGGGTGACGCCAAGATCAGAGGAATCGCGTCTAAGGATGTCCTGGGTCTCTGGGTCCAGGGAGGCTCCTCTCCTCTTGGTGCTGCCCTGGGCCTGCGAGTCTGGCTTTTCCTATTGTCAGGGGAATGAGGGTTCTAGGAAGATGCCTGAATACTGGCCAGAGGGGAAGGTCTCGTGAGGCTCTAAGACAAGGTGCTTGGACCTGGCTGGCAGAGGCAAGGGTGGCGGAAGCACTGGCAAGGAGAAAGTGGGCCCTTTCCCTGCCACCGTGAGACTTTTTTCTCTCTCTCTCTGGCATCTCGTTCAGTATAGGCTGAGATGGATAATGGATTGGTCTGTCAAAGTAGACCATACTAGATGTGAACAGGTCTAAGCCTCAATCTCCTTATCTGTAAAGTGGAGATAATTTTACCGTCTCTCCCATTTCAAAAGCTTGCCGTGAAAATCCCAACACGTGCGATTCACCTGCTATAGACTGAATGTGCTCCCCCCAAATTGAAATACTGAAACCGAATGCCCAGTATGATTGTATTAGGGGGCGAGGCCTTTGAGAGGTGATTAGGTCAGGAGCATGGAACCCTCACGAGTAGGATGAATGCCCTCACGAAGGAGACCCCAAAGAGCTCCCTGGCCCCTTCTGCTACCTGAGGACAAAGAAAAGAGATGGCTGCCTAGGAACCAGGAACAGAACTTGCCGGCTCCTTGATCTTGGACTTCCCAGGCTACAGAACTGTGAGAAGTTTATTATTTATAAGCCACTGGGCCTGTGGTTCTGTGACAGCAGCCCAAATGGATTAAGACAACACCCTCCCACCACCTTACCTCCTTCATCAACCGTTCACAGATCATACACATACGGAATAATCTTCCTTTTCCCACGTCCCATCAGGCTATCATAAGTTCCCTGGACCAACCTTTCCCAATGAAAAGTGGGAGAGTAGTTTGTTAGAAGACAACAGACAATATTTGTCTTGTCTCAAACTTCCAAAACTGCCCCTTTCCCAGGATAAGAGAAATCTCTTTCTAGAACAAAGTTATTTGGAACTACCGTTTAATTGTCATAAAGTCAGAATTAAATGATTCCATTTTATAGACTTTAAAAATTCATACTGAAATTTACCTTACCCAACATTTACAACATATTTTCAAAGAACCCTGTTCCTAAAAATCATTCCATTCAGTATAAGAAAAACACTGTCCAAAGTTACTCCTCTGGCTTTGCTAACCTGACAGCTGCCTCTGGACCCAGCTGCTCTGCTTTTAATTCAGGTGCTCATTATTAACCAACATAATTCCATTCCTTTTCACCATATCTAACTTAGGCTCTGTGTCACACAGTACCTACCATCCCAGCACTATTTACAGAATTCTCTATTTTCAAGAAGGTCACAGAGTTGCTCAATTGGCAACAGGGAACAATTATTCCTGGAAAGAGAATCATTTCCTACTTCATTTTTTCATCATTTTCCCCCAAATAAGTACATCCCAGTGTACCTTTTCAGTCTGTTTAATTTACTCACTTGGGTCACTATGACCTAGTTACTTCTAGTCTGGAAGGAAAAATCAGATTCTTTTACTTGTAGTGGAGAAGATAGAAGATGCTCATGATGACAGACATTAGCAAGTGCATTGTGTGTGTGTGTGTACAGACACTCATAACTGAGAATATTACCTCTGCCAAGGACTCTAGGAATCGCCTAGTTCAACCCTCTTTGACCCCATCATACACTTGTAAAAACTGAGGCAACTTGGCTGAGACATCCCTGGTCTGCTCCTCCTTCAGTCTGTCAGCACACAACCACAGAATGTGGTCATGACCCTCCTGCTTTCCCTCTGCTTCACACTTGCTTCATTCCTTTCTCTTGACTAGGTCCATATTTTACGGGTTGCGTTCTTACCTGCATCATCTATCACCTTCCAGAGACCTCATTCACACGAGGCAGCTGTGCTTTTCTCACAGGTGTTTCTGATGAGAGCCCCACTCTCGTTCTCTAAAACTTCCAAAGTAAAAAGAAACTTGCAACTCAATGCTGCAGATGAAGCAAAAGGGCAGTCTCCGTTGGAACAAGGAGAGAAAGCTAATTTGAGTCAGAATGTGAACTCTATTCATAATTATATCCTGGACACCCACAGCAGTGCTGGCACACCATTAATTCTCAATAAACACCAATGCAGATTCCTGAGGAGCTCTGAGGACAAGTAGCCAGCAGGTAGAAGAGGACAAAGGCAAACTGCATCAGAAGTCAAAGACCTGGAATCTAGTATTAGCTCTGAATGTGCTAAATTACGTGGCTATGAGCAAATTTTTTCCTTGTTTAAAAAAATAAATCAATGGGATAGAAATACTAAATTATTTAAAAAATATTCTTTAAAAATTCTATGGTAAATAGGATAAAATACATGAATTACAGCTACAGGTTGAAAGGTCTCTGAAGAGGTTTGTGTTCCAGCCACCCACCTTTCTCCTTTATTTCGTATTTCCAGAAAGATGACTATCCCATTTGGAAAACTTCCAGGAAAATATTTTAGTTTAAACTAAGATTTCAGTTTAAGAAAAAGCTCAGATTTAACCTAAAAATGTATGTTTATACTGCTGTTAATTTAGGATTTAAAAAACCAATTATAAAATTCCACAATCCTCATTATCTTGGAATGTAATTTTATTTTCAATGCAAGTATTAAAAGATATGGCCAATATGGCATAAGAACATTTTCCCTGAAGTCATATCATTGACTAAGTCATTAAGCTTGTCTACTGTGCTTCTCTCTAAATATACATTTATAGCAGGACTTGATTAGTTTTCTACCAAGAAATACGTTTATTAAATTATCTCTCATTCACCAGGACTCCTTATTTATTTTAGTAATTTTTAATGGAAAAGTAGATGAAACATTATTATATAAATGTTTACAGAGATGACAGTAATTTTATTATAAATTAAATAAGGAAAAGGTTAAATAAATACTAAAATCTTTCAGGAACTGCAGTATAAGCCTTAAAATCATGACTTTCCCCCTTACTTTTTTTATAAGGTAGTCTTTAAATATTTATCAGTGTAATATTGAAACTAAGTAATCATGAGTTATTTTCTGGAACTTTTTGTTTTTCAAAAGCTTAAGCTAGATGCTATGTTTAGCACATTCTAGTTTTCCATTTCAGAAACGTGTTTTGATGAACAGCTATACCTCCCTAACAAAAAACTATACAATAGGAAGTGTTGGCATTTCAACCTTCTATCCTTTTCGGATTTGAGGGCCTTCCTATATATACACATGTGTTCTTAAACACACAGTTTGTCGTCAAATATCTAAAACAAAGTACTCAGTCTCATAACCACAATAAGCCAGACACAAAGGAAGAAACCTGCTCTCAATAATAAGAAATTGACTGTAACCTTACACAAAGCAAATATTTGGGAATCTCATTATCTATCAGAAAATAGGTCTACTATGGGGGAAAATAGTTTACATATTATGACAAAATAGCTTAAATTTATATCTGAATTAATAAACTTATTAAAAATCTAAAGTCTCCCCCCTTATATCTTTATTGGGTGCAAAAGTAAAAAAAAAAAAAAAATCCCAAACAAGTATTATTTTAATTTAGCTTCATTTTAGTAAGCAACTTCATAATTCCCATGGTCATGCTAAAAACTTATGACTCAGAGAGCCCAGGCTGAAACACTGAAATCATTCTAATGACAGAAACAGAGCTATGACCTGTAACAGACTGACAAGAGAAAACCAACAATTCAAATAAGCTCTATACAGTAATTCCAAGTTTCTTTGTTCAAGTCAGTGTGTTTGGATTGGAAAGGTGAGCATTAGACTGACCACTCTTTTTTTTTTTTTTTTTTTTGGCTGTGTTGGGTCTTTGTTGCTGTGTGTGGGCTTTCTCTAGTTGTGGTAAGCGGGGGCTACTCTTCGTTGTGGTGCGCAGGCTTCTCACGGTGGTGGCTTCTCTTGTTGTGGAGCACTGACTCTAAGCACATGGGCTTCAACAGTTGTGGCTCACGGGCTCAGGAGTTGTGGCGCATGGGCTTAGCTGCTCCGCGGCATGTGGGATCTTCCCGGACCAGGGCTCAAACCCGTGTCTCTTGCATTGGGAGGTGGATTCTTAACCACTGCGCCGCCAGGGAAGCTCAACCACTCATTTTTAAGAGCTGATTTCCAAAATGTGGCCCTGAACAGTTTCATCAGAATTTACTTATTAGGCAGCTCTTGGTCCCTGGGTCCCATGCCTCTGACAAAAAGAGAAAGCCTGCATACCAGAAGGATTATTTCTATAACCGCTTAGGTGTCTGAGCTGCAGGTGGTATGCCAGAGGCAAAGTCTTGAAGAAGCTAAGACTCATTGCCTGTGCTTTTCCACTCTTCACCTGGTTCCCACCAGTCTCTTCTGCTAGCACCCCACTTCCCTAAGGTTTCATGCTTGCACCTCACTTTCCCTGGATGAGATCTTCATGCATTTCTTTTCCTTTCTTCACGTTCCCTTCCATAAATACTCAGACAGCTCTGATAATGACGCCAACACTGAGCTAGGTGCTGAAGGCAGAGTTGGAACCAAACACACACAGTCCCACCCTCATGCTGCTGGGAGGAAGACAAACGTGAATGAAATAATCGTAGAGATAAACATATAGCCAGTCAAGGACATGGAGGAAAGGCCTCCCTAAAAAAATGACAATTGAACTGACAGTCATTACATAAGGGGGACACAGTGGGGAGCATAGTGAGGGGCAGAGTCTAAGGACCCAAAAGAAGATAGATGTGGCCACTGCCAAAAAGGAGGGTTGCAATATGAAGCTGGAAAGGTAAACAGGTGCCAGACCACATGGCTTTGAGGAAAATGGTAAAGATTTATTCTAAGAACACTGAGGAACAACCAAAGAATTTTATGCAGATAATGAAATAATGAGGTCTAAATTTAGAAAAAGGTTGCTATGACCAAATGTGGTGAACAGAGAGAATGAGGGAGAGGGCAAAATTCATCCAGCCAGGCTGCCTGTCAGCCAAACAAAGCTTAAACCTCACAACAAAACCACTTTGCAGGGTTGAAGAAAAAAGTAATGTGCTCATATGCCTAGTAAATGGTAGAGCCAGGATCTGAAATTTTAAGTAACCTACTTACCTATCTACTAAAGTTAAGTATCTGCTTACGTGGTGGTATTTTAGTCTGCTTGGCTGCCACACAAAATACCACAGACTAGGTGGCTTAAACAACAGAAAGTTATTTCTCACAGTTCTGGAGGCTGGAAGTCCAAGGCCAAGGTGCTAGCCAATTCTGTTCCTGGTGAGAACTCTGTCTTGCAGATGCCTGCCTTCCCACTGTGTCCTCAGGTGTCAGAGAGAGAGCTCTGGTGTCTCTTCCTCTTCTTATAAGGTCACTAGCCCTACTGGGTTAGGGCCCCACACTTATGACCTCATTTGACCTTTATCACCTCCACACAGGCACTATTTCCAAACACAGTCACATTGGGGATTAGGACTTCAACATGTGGATTTCAGGGGGACACATATAGTCCATACATATCATGTGGGTAGGAAGTGAGAAGAGTAGGATTTGAATGGTCTCAAACGCCCATGACTGGTCTGCTTATCAAGCTGTCCTCACAAAGTGGGAGATGTAGTAGTCTGAACTCCAAAAAGCTAGATCATCATTAGTGTGTTAAGACAATGGGACTTACTCATCAATCTCTAGCCCAGCTAGCAAACACAAAGAAGTACCCCATCCATCTCACTGTGCTAGTGCCATACTCATTAGTCTTTCAATTTCTTTTTTTTTTTTTTTTTTTTGGTGGTACGCGGGCCTCTCACTGTTATGGCCTCTCCGGTTGCGGAGCACATGCTCCGGGCGCGCAGACTCAGTGGCCATGGCTCACAGGCCCAGCTGCTCCACGGCATGTGGGATCCTCCCGGACCGGGGCACGAACCCGTGTCCCCTGCATCGGCAGGCGGACTCTCAACCACTGTGCCACCAGGGAAGCCCTCAATTTCTTCTTTACCTTGGCTACAGGCTCATAATATATGAAACTGATTGGAATTTTTAATGAATATAGTGTAAATTCCCCTGTCCACATTCACACCAGGGAGCAAAAGTTTAGTAAAAACCTTTAAAACACACAGTAATGACAACACGCATTTAGCTTTTGAAACAGAAGTATTAACAAGTAGATAATTTATGATGTTGGATGTAGTCAAAAGCCTAATTTATTAATGTCAAAAAACAGGTATTTGGTAATGTGGTTTATATAGCTTCTAGTTTGGCTTTTTTTTTTTTTTTAAGTTAGACATTACTGAAGAGGTTGGAAGTAAAACCCCTCTCCTTTAAGCAGAAATTTGTATTAACTGAGTTTAAACAAATATGTTAAAACTTGTATTAATAAGTAACCTTTAAGAGACTTAAAATTATCTTGAAACCAACATAAAACTTCAAAATACACACTAATTTCAAAAAATAAAATAAATTTAGGAGTTTTTATAAGTCTTCAAATAGAGGAGAGATTATAGAACTCAGCATTTATCCTTCACTATTTTCACAAGATTACTCAGAGTTAATATTGGTTTTGTATGTGCCAAACAGAGAATGTTATGAGAAAATTGTTTTAAAATAAATGTTTATTTTATCCCACAATATGAAACACAAAAAAGTTTCTTGGGCAGCTAAAGCATTTACTGGGGAAAATTATATTTCCCGTTGTCATTGTTGAATTCACTACAGTAATTATATATAGCACTAGTTATAGTAAGTATGCACACACACACCACATACATATTCATGTTTATATGCATGTATGCATATACATACATATGTGCACACGCTCTCACAGGGACGGAGACCTAAGAGTATGGACCCGTTTTCAGCTTTTTACTTTTAAAGGCTGCTATTTTTGCAACAAGATAATTAGTTATGACAAGCACACAACCACACATAAACAATGAAAGGCTCAACTTATTATTTAAATTACTTGATAGACAAGCGACATTGTGCCCCCATTATCCTCCCGCTCCCAACTAATCTTTTCCTGACATGTTAGTATGAGCTGTATAGGGGCAGATTCACATCATGTGTCAACTTAAGCATGAGCTATATAAAGGGCAGATTCACATCATGTGTCAACTTACTGCAGAGGTTGAGTACATATAAGTAACCTTTCAGCACCGAAGAATAGACGTGGCTTCAACAAGAGAAATTAACCCATCACATTACCCATGCACACTGAAGAGAGCTTAGCTTGGCGGCAGTTCCCTCTAGACAGCATGGAAGGGGAACCCGCGGGAAACCAGCAGGAACACGAAATCAACTTTCAGCCTGGGTTTCGGAGAGAAACTGTCATTGTCTAGTCAATCTAAAAACCTTTAATGGGATTAAATCCCTCAAATGGAAAAATCTCCATAGATTGCTGTTTTTAACTATCAACAATTCTTTAACAAAAGAATGTTCATCTCATATTCTGCATCACAATGAATACATCCTACTTAAAATACACATGGGCAATTTCTAGAGTTGATGAAATACATTTAATTCATTATCACATTTGATCCTGGAAATATCCCTATGGACTGAGGTCAGGTATATATTACCATCTTTTTCTAGCAAGGAGACTGGGGCAGAGACTCCCAGGGTCATGTGGATAATAAATAATTTGCTTGGGTTACCACTGCAATTTTTTTAAGGCAAGAAATACAGGCAACAACCTTAGCTAAATTAAAGATTTTTGCAGTTGCATGGAATTTCGCAGTCCACCATGTGTAAACAACATCAATAGACAATAACAACATATCCAGTGAAGTAACTGATGGAACTAGGGGAAAAATATATTTAATATACAACAGGGTACCTTGTCTTTGTCAAAGCCAATACACATCTGAATTTACCAAAAACTGCTAGAAGACATCTGGTTATACAGGTTAATGGATCTCACTTAACATAGCTCTGATATATGGGAAATCAAATAACTGGCTTTGAGCCTCATTGTTCCTCATCTATAAAACAGGAATAATAACAACACCTAGTTCATAAGAGAGTTGTGAGGAATAAATTGGATATTTATGAAAAGTACCTGGAACACTTCTGGCAGATAATTAAATGCTACTTTTTATTACTGTCACCATATATAACATATATCATAGGTGTACAGCAGATTACTTTGATACATTTATATATTTGTATATGATTGCTAATAGTGATATTTATCACATTACAGAATTATAGTATAATTGTCTATATTCACTGTGATGTGCATTAGATCTCTATGGCTTATTTACTTCTCTTTACAAGTTTGTACTCTTAAGCACCATCACTCCTAGTGAAAAAAATTTTTTTTAAATAGAGCAAGGCACAAAGGATTATTCACTTTGGGCAAGAGGTTCTTCACAAACCAAGCACATATTTTCAATCTGTAAAAAGTAAAATCCTATTAATTCCAATACACCCACTTAAATCTCATGATAGGCAGCTACCAATAAGCCATACAAATCAGTCCTTCCGCCCAGGTATTTGCTCTCAGGCAGACACAGCAAGGAGCCACAAGGAAGCCAAAAGAGAGCAAGATCCTCAAGAGGCTTCCCAGCAAAAGGCTCACAGGAAAGTGAGTAAAATCTCTGATAATTGCCTCTCTGCTCCCTTGGGAGGGCCAGTCACATCCCAACTAATGAACCAGCTCTCAAACAGGAAAGAATGAAAAAGAAGGGAACAGCTTCATTAAAAATCCCAGGAAGACGAATTAATCCCCTTCCTCCCCCTCCCTCTTGCCCCCAGCAGGTTTCCTGTACATAGTAGCACGTGGAGTTCCGCTGTTAATGCCACTCTCTCTCCTTCCACTGGACCCTGGGGTTTTTCCATCGTCAAAGATTAAGTTCCCTTTGATTTAATATAACAACCAGCTTATGGATAAAGGTGCCATTTATTTGCACTAGTTTTCCTGCTTTGGAAACACGCAATTTAAATGATTTGAGGCTTTAGAGACCATATAGAGACCATCTAATTCAAATGAAAATGGCTTCAAGGGCCATTTCAAAGGAAGGTAACACAAATAAACGAAAAGGGCCAGGTAGAAACTGGGGTTTACTTTGTTTAATTTTTACCACTCAGAATTTTAAGCCCAACTGTTACCCAATCTTTCCATTTTTCCAAGAGAAACTGGAAAGTTTTTATGTTGACAACTAATTTAAAAGATTATTAAGCTCCATACCCACGTGCATAGAAAACTCACCTATAGAATTCCAGTTGGGACCTCCAACCTATTCTGGTGAATTTCAGCCCTGGTTTAAAAAAAACAACAACAAAAAAAGAATCACCTGGGAGCTTTAAAAATCCACATCTGCCTCCTCTTCCAACTGGCAATTCTGATTCAATTGGGCAAGGGTAAGCTTTCAGGTGATTCTAATCAGCAGCTAGAGTTGAAAACTAACAATCTGGTCTAACCTATGAATTCTACAGATGAGGAAATAGTGGCCCAAAGACTAAAGCAACCTGCAGCTAGCAGGAGAGAAAGAACACGGCTTCTTACCGACATGCTGTTAGCAAAACTCTAATATAAATGCTACTTTTTTTTGCCAATGAACTGGAGTTTGGGCTCCAATATATATCATCTGTAAAATTTCAATTGCTTCCTCAGGAGAAGTGTTAGGAAAAAGAGGACTGCAGCATCAAAAACTAAGTCTAGTGACTATCATGCAACATTTGCACTGCATTGTAAACTCCACGAAGGCAAAGGATTGGTCAGTCCCTCCCTCACCACTGAGGTAGGTCTGCGCCTCCATAAACACTTGATCAATAAATGACTTAATGATTTTCAAAGTTCTATTCCCAAATAAATTGGGAATAAAGTTCCCTAAAAGCTCAAAAATCAATTTTCTACAGAGCAATGTCAGTGACTAGAAACATTTCAGAGGAAACAAGTTATGAGGTCTCAACTATCTAAGGGGAAGATCCTTAGATCACTGTTGACAAAGCTGTAAATAGTAAAGAGCTGTAAATAGAATAAGCTGTTCAGGGGCTTCCCTGGTGGCGCAGTGGTTGAGAGTCCGCCTGCCGATGCAGGGGACACGGGTTCGTGCCCCGGTCCGGGAAGATCCCACATGCCGCGGAGCGGCTGGGCCCGTGAGCCATGGCCGCTGAGCCTGCGCGTCCGGAGCCTGTGCTCCACAACGGGAGAGGCCACAACAGTAAGAGGAGGCCCGCGTACCGCAAAAAAAAAAAAAAGAATAAGCTGTTCACAAGATCCCATCTCGTTAGGTTTAAAGCTTCCTTTCCCTACAACAGCACAAAAAGGAACAAACCACTCTATTTACGTCACTTTCATCACCACCACTAACTCACAATATTTATTTTTTCTGGAGCTGAACCCTTGCCAACTCCAATAGCCATAGCTTAAATATCCTGTCTGGTTTCTTGACTCCCTGTTACAGAACCACTGCAATCCCTTGTCTGTCTGCACTTTTATACATTTTCACACACTATACTGGATAACTGGCCTCAAAAAATGGAATATAGCATTGTGTTATATTTACCTCAAAAGATATGGTGATAAATACCAGGCTTCCTTTCACCCTATGAAGATGCTGGCAAAATCCTACTCATTGTGCAAGAGTAAGACAAGTTATTGGCTTATTATTAAAAAAAAAATACACCTCTGCCCTGTCAGTCAGTGCAATCCAACCATCTTTCTTCTTCATAGTGAGCTGTCACTGAACCAGGTTCGTCTTGCCCCGACGCACAGCAAACCAAAACGCTGAGACACCGAGGTTTGCAGCAGAGAGGGTTGATTAACAAAGCAGCCAAGCGAGGAGATGGGAGAACAAATCTCAAATCCACCTCCCTGAAGGCAAGGGGGCTTGGGGTATTTACGGGACACGAATGAAGAAGCCGAGTGGTCTGAGGCGTGGGAGGCGTGGGGGAAGGTGATTGGAAAAAGGTGCGGGAATCATCCATCTGCACGGGCGTAACTAGGCAACAGGTCTCTTGCACCTTTGAAGGGTAGCGTTTTCGGTCCTCCGATGTCAAAAGGTCACCGAGCAGACAATTAAGCATGCCCAGGGTCGGTGGTCCGATCCAGTCTTAATCAGCTCAGCTCAAAATAGATGTTGCTGACTCCAGGTTCCTGGAAAATAACTCTGGCAAACATCTAACTGTTTTGGCTAGGTGCCGCTTAAAGGACAGGCAAGTCTTCAAACAACCTTGATTAGTGAAGGAAACATCTAACTGTTTTGGCTAGGTGCCGCTTAAAGGACAGGCAAGTCTTCAAACAACCTTGATTAGTGAAGGCAGGTGGAATGGATCTGACTGCTTACCCATGGGTTTATTTCTAAAAAAACAAATCTGATGTCACTTACCTACAAAAGAAATTCTGGGGCAGCTACCTACCAGGACCCAGAAAAAGTCCAAGATCCCTGACGCTATGTATGAATCCTACGGACTTTTCCAGCCTCATTTCCCTTCAACTACCCTCAAATATCCTCTGGTCCAGCCACCTCAAACATCTTATCAAATTTACCTAACACACCATCTTCTTTTATAGTTCCATGAGTATGAGCTGTCCCTTTAAGAACTCCCCTTCCCCTTTTCTCTATGGGGTGGGAGAGGGGTGCTTTTCAAGAATGGGCTCAAAAGATGTATCTTCTGAGAAGCCTTCCCTGACTCCCCAGGACCATAGGTCTCTGTTTCCTCCATCTCTCCTGCCTCCCATGGGGTTAGTTGTGAATGTAATTAAATGCCTCTAGGCTGTGTGCTGCCAAAGCCCGTGTCTGCTCTTCACACGGTATGGAACCCAGGTTTGCTGAGTTCAACTAACCGCTGCTGCCCCACCTGTGCGGATAAGCAGCCAAAAGTGGGTGTCCGGGCAGTTCCACCTCCTGTGACAACTAGGGCTCCACTCACGGTGAGCCTACTGGTATTTGTGACTGTTCTGCTTATCAGTGCTTTGGTTTCAACTGCTCCATTATGAGTCTCTCCTGTGAACAAAAAATACTGGACAATCTCACTTACCTGTAGAATCTAAAAAAGGCAAACTCATAAAAATAAAGTAGGATGGTGGCTAGAGGGGTTGGGAGTTGAGTGAAACTTGGAGATATTTGTCAAAGGGTGTAAACTTTCAGTTATAAGATGAATACGTCCTAGAGACCTAAGGTACAGCATGGTGACTATAGTTAACAATACTGTATTGTAAACTTGACATTTGCTAAGAGAATAGATCTTAAATGTTCTCACCACACACAGAAAAGTAACTACGTGAAGTGATGGATGTGTTAACTAACATTCACGTGGTAACCATTTCACGATGTGTATACATAGATCATCGCAGTGTATACTGTAAACTTGCACAATGTTATTAGTCAATTATATCTCAATAAGGACTTTCAGATACATGAAAACAAACCAACAAACACAAATATGCTCTCTTCTCTAAAGCACACTGAGCTTAAGTCAGACCCTCCTTATTCAACATAATGTATGACATAAAAGTCAATGTTGATTGAAGTACACTTTTCAAATCGGATGTCATAGGCAGTCTCTCTTGATATTTACCTAAGTCTCTTTTGCTGTGATTTAAATCAGGAGAAATCAAGAATATCTTCAGAAAACTCACCACCAGAGATGGAGGAAACAGAAAATCAGTCATATTAAGTTTAGAAATGAAAAAAATTTAAAAAACCACAACGATGACTGGACCACCAAGTCTTTTCCCCAGCAAAAGAACACACTCACCCTGTTAGTTCAGTACAGAAAGCTAGCTATGGGTGCTCTCAGAGTGGGGTATTTTCTATCGACATCAGCACCAATCCTTTAGAGCTTGATGGTGGCATAATTCCATCAATGATTCTGACTCATGATTGACTCATTTTTCTATTTGCTGGACTTTAAAAGATACCATAGTGCCCCCATAATGTGCATCAGCAATGTTACCTTTTGAAACCTGTATCATAAATTCTACTTTAGTCTGAATGCACCCAAAATAACTTTATCACGTAGAGAATAAATCCATCAATTACTAATTACTGAATGCCTACTATGGCCCAACACATTGCTGTGGAGGATATTCCAAAAAAAAATCAACCGAAATTATTTCCTTGATGAATTTAATGTAAATCATAATGACATTTTACATATCAGGTCCCTTATTTTGATTTTTCTCGACAAGATCTCACAGAGCAGAACACTCATCATCTCCAAGGCACTGTAGTGAGGCTACCGGGGAAGCTGCAGACTTCGACCCTGAATACATGCCATATGTAAGAAGGCAATGCCCATGAGAAACTCAAGGGAGAGAAAGTGTGAGAGTCTTAATAAACACGCCAATAAAGTGCCAGGGAAAAGGAACAAGGGAGCTTGTAGCTGGAAATGGAGCAGATGCAGGAGAAGGATCGGAGCAGACACTGTGGAGTTTGACATTGTGGCCTTTGAGCTGCGCCTCAAAGGATGAGTAGAATGAGAGAATGCAAAAAAATAGAGAGAAAGGCCACTGTGGAGGGAACAACATGAACAAAATTGTTGGGCAGAAACAAATGAGATATTCTGAGGGCAAAGGAGCAGTTCAGCTTGAAGCTCGGCAGAAAATCCAGATGGATAAGTAGGCTGGGGTAACATCACAGGGCTACGAATACCAGGCTAAAGAATCTGAAAATCAATCCTTAGGCTAATAAGATGATTTTTGAGAGCATGGGCGGTCAGAACAACAATTAGTTAAGATGATCTGGCAATGGTGAGATGGAGCTAAAGGAGGATAAATAAGGGCTTCTATGGCTGTGGCTTCTGTTCCAACCAGTGTATGAGCTGAACACTGCAGTGATTCTTCTGATTAACGTTTATAGCTACTGTCAAATGGAAATCTATTAACTGCTTGTGGTGTCTTGCTTCACAAAGCTTTGGTTTCAAACACATCATTATAAAGTCTCTTGTCACTGGCACTGAGCAGTCTGTGTGCTTTCTATCTGCCCAGAACTAAGTGTTATAAGACCAAAGTGCCAAACAATACATGCAGCAAAATGCTCATGATTCCCAGCAAAGACCAAACCAAACTTGGAGTGTAATGTTTATGTTCTACATAGCACCTGCCGTATGTGAAGCACTTGACAAATGATTAATTAGATTGAGTATTTTTTGTTATTGTTGAATCCAGAGAAGACAGTGCTATAATCCGCCTTGGTGTCAGGTTCATTTTATGCATCCACCTGACTGGGCCGCAGTGCCCAGATACATGGTCAAACACTATTCTGAGGGTTTTTGGATGAGATTAACATTTAAATCAGTAGACTTTAAGCAGATTGCCTTCCAGAAGGTGGGTGGACTCATCGAACCAGCTGATGCCCTAAATGAAACAAAAGACTGACTTCCCAGAGTTAAGAGGGAATTCTGCAACAGACAGCTTTTGAATCTGAAGTGCAACTTCAGCTCTGCTCCTGGGCTCCAGCCTGCCCTGCACATTTTGTACTTGCTAGCTTCCATAACTGTGTGAGCTAATTCCTTGAAATAAATCTCCTATATACACGCACATCCTATTGGTTCTGTTTCTCCAGAGAACCCTAATCCCATGGTAAAACATGCCAGAGTTTTCACAGCCTACTTCAGGTCTACCTGAATCTGCTTATGATCGTCTTGTCTAGAAAATGCCCTTGACATGAAATTTATGGAATGACAGATAGGGGCTATGGGCTGGGGGCAGGAGTATCTGGCTAGATTTGCTGGGGCTTTCTTAGGCGGTCGTTATGCCTATGAGCCCTGTACATTTCATAAGCACTCCACTTAGCCAGACGTTAACTATACAGTGACCTTCTATTTAATATGCAGAGAACAGAAGTGAGTTGTCTGAACTGAAAAAATGTGGCAGTGACGATCCTTACTATTGAATTCCAGGAAAAAAATTAATGTGTTATACTTTCATATGTGATTTCAATTAATAACATTCTGACACCATTGGCAAAGTGAGTGGCCCATGATAGAGCCACTGAGTCCAAGGATCTAGGCTAACTGAGGGCCAAGCAGGCCCCTTATAGGAACCCAGGCCTCACATTCAGACCTCTGCAGCCAGGCTGACACCATCCCATGCCAGGTGAGCCAAAGTGCTGTTCCTCCAAAGAGACTGTAGTGAACAAATAATTACCATGTTTCTAGTTCCTGTTCTCATCAGTCAAATCCCAAAACACCAGAGAATTTGTCCTGAATGGTACTAGCTTCCCTATAATAATTTTTACTTCTTTGCTGTGGACTTCTAACATCAAAGAGAATGAGCAAGAGGGCAAGACCTATGACTTCAATCTGTGAAGGAGAAAATGCATGGTTTTAGAGTTTTTGTTTTATTTTAAAGGCACACTTTTTTTGGCTGCTTTCTCTAATTGTGTCTTCATCTTGATTTCACACTGCTAGTATCTTTGATCATTATGGGCTTAATAACAATCACTTCATCATATTCCTGTTTTTCTTTTTTTTACACTACATCCTTATATTCCTTTAAAAAAAAAAAAAAAGCACCGGAATCACCAGTGAGCTTTAAATCATCTATGGGCCCCACCCTTAAAGATTCAAATTTCTTTGTTCTGGGGTGCAGCATCCTGTTCTGATCGCTGACCTCTGTTCTTCTATCACTTTTAATCAACTACTCTGACTTCTACTCTCTCTCTCTCCTGTCTTAACTTGTTTTTCTTAACCAGCTTAGATTCCTGCTTGATCATTTCAGAGGCTCCCTTGCTGCTGCCATCTTTTCATCACAGCTCTTTGACAAAACCTTAGGCCTAGATGATCCCACTTTCCCTGTGCTTGGCAATGGCTGAATGCCTCCAGAAAGCATCAAATACTTTATAATTCTTTTAACAGTGTATCACCATGAACTTGTGAACATCAGCCTCAACTGGGCCTTCAAGAAGTGACTAGGGATCCTACTAAGCTTTACTAATTTACTCCCTTTCATATATTCAAGCCTTCTCTGTCCTCCTCAAAAATCTGAAACTACTTCCTTTCTTTGCCAGGATGCCATCCCTTTCTCTCTCCCATTCAGCTACTTTTCAAAGAAGCCATTTCATAGAAACGCCTTTAACTTGCAGCTACCACACCTCGGCATCTGCACCCTTCCCTTCTTCCCTCCTAGTGCAGAAGGGAAGGAATCCTCTCTCCTCTCTGATTCCTCCAGCTGTCCTCAGAGTGGAACCCCTTCTATCTTCTTGGGAATCCTGCACGATTGATTACCCACCCTTTCTCTCTCTCCAACCCTCATCCTCCCCATTGCTCTTTCCCATCAACCCTTGGACAAGCTTGGGTCTCCTAACTTTAGAAACCTCTCCCTTAATGCTATTTCCTCCTCTAGTTAGAGCTCCATCCTTTTGTTCCCCTCCAGAGCCAAATGTCTTGAGCCATCTCTATCCACTGTGCCCCTTTGTTCACACCCCCGCTCCCCATGACGCTTCACTCTAGCCTCTGCTCCATCATTACACCAGCCCAGCTCTCCCTGAAGTCCTTCCAGATGTCATTTTACTAACCCAAAAGACACTTACAGGGCCCTTTTTACTTTACCCCTCAGCAGCATCTGAAATGATTCTTTCCCTGGCCTCTGAGATGACACTCTAGCATCTTCTCTGTCACACTTTTTTTTGTTAGCTTTTCCTCCACGTGGCTTTTAAATGTTGGAATTCCTCATGGCTCAAAGCTATGCTTTCTTCTCTCACTCCATTTTCACCCTGTGAGCTAAGAGTGATACCTTTGTGGCTTCAATACTGTGTCTAAACCCCTGACTTCCAAATTCATATCTCCAGACACCTCTGATCCAGGCTCGAGACCACATGGAATCTCCTCACGGATGTCTTAAAAAGGCCTCCAACTGAAAGTGGCCCCAAACTGAACTACTCTCTCCTAACCTATGCCTGGTCTCCCTCCAGTGTTCCTTCCCCGTTCCCCTGAAGAAGACAAATACTGGGCAGTTTTCCATGGCGTCCCTCACACAATCATATCCAAGTCAGCACGAAGTCCAGTCTACTTTCCCTCATAAATAAGTGGTATATCTATTAACCGTAAGTAACAGTAAATCTCTCCACTTCTCCCCATCTTTATCACCACCACTCTGGCTCATGCTCCCAACACCTCTGGCCTCCAACAGATTCAGAACACATCTCCCTGAACACCTCTGTCCACACCTCCTCCATCCATTCTTCATTATGGAGCGAAGTGACCTCCTTCAAATGCAAACCTGATTGTGTCACTATTTTGCTTCAAAACCTTCAATGGTTTTCTATTTCCCTTTCTACTGATAAGGACTACAGTGCGGCCTGCAAGACCATGTGAGATACAGTCCCTGCTTACTTCTCTGGCCTCTTCTTAGGCCATGCTCCTTGCTCTCTGGGCTCTAGCCACACTGACTGTTTTCAGTTCTCAACAGTACTGGGTACCTTTCTGCCTCCTGTTCCCTCTGCCCAGATTGCTCTTCCTTCCTCTTCTTACTTCTACTCCTTTAGATCTCAAATAACTTCCTTTGAAAGCCTTCCCTAACCACCAAGCCCCAACCTGAATCATGTCTCCTTATACTTTGATTCCACAGTACTTAAAACTGTTTTTCCTTATACTTGGTTAATGTCCTCCTCCATTCTAGACCATGAACTCCTGTGAGGCAGAGGCTATGTCTGAGCTGCTTACCATATGATAGTATTCTAGTACCTAGTCTCCTGCTCTGCTGGGCAAAGTACAGACTGAATTAAGGAGTGGTTTGTGAGTGACTGAATGAATGAATGATAGTAATGATGGATCCTTATACTCAGCTATCAATATTCATCTTTATCCTCCCCTGCAGCACAAACCCAGAATCAATGTCAAGCATAAACTTTCAAGTTCAGTTCAATATAAAAAGTATTTTTTAAATACTTTAAAATAGGCTGCATGGAGGAAAAAACATTGAAAGGGAAGGACTAGCAGGGTCTGATCTGTGTTCTCCAACGTAGGGAAGGAAAACCAGTATCTCTGTATTCATTCTTAAAACCAAACAAGAACTAGCCATATCCACTTCATGAATGAATTCCTTAACTTACTTAAATCACTTACTTTGTAGATATATAAGAAAAAAATCACTTTCACATATTTTTTAAAAAGGCAAATAATTTAGGATCTTCCATAAGGATCTTAAAATGCTCCAAATTCAGAACCTATACATGTACTAAAACCAACACTAACCTATCCCTGCCAGCTCTCAGAGTCCATCTTTAAATAAGTTTACAGCACTATGTCCCAAAGTCTTATACAAATTCTTGGGCTTAAGCTCAAAAGATATTAATCAAAGTCCAAGTAATTTATTAAACTGCAAGTGGCCATAAAGCAGAGTTAATTCAATTTGGCAGGCAGAGCAAACCAAGACACGGCTTGACCTATGAGCTTTTAGGACCCCCTTTGAAAAGCTGAGTGAAATCACTAGGGAAGAGGTTAAAATTCAACTTTGTTTTATATCTCTCTTTAAATAATGTACAGTGCAAGCGTGCTCCTGACAATTTAAGATTTTGAGTGATAACTTACGAAACAAAATACTTCCTGAGTTTTCCCACAAGAATTTTTTAAATGTTCAAAATGCTCTCTTCAACAATGTGGTTATTATTAATACCCTTCCTTTTAAATCATGGACTTTTAAGGCAGCTGTCCTTTGAATTACAAAATCCCAAATCCCAGGGAAGTCATTATAACTATTATGTTGACGGGGCATTAATATTTCACTACTCACATTTGGCAACTGTTCTTTTTCTGGAAAATTTCTCCTTGCTGGATCAATATTTCAAAATTTAAGATTTAATAAAATGAAGACAATTTATTTTTTTAATGATCAAGGCAGTGTTAGGCTGCCTTAGCTATCTATTACTGCATGACAAGTTAACTCAAAATTTAGCAGTTTCAAACAACAAGCATTTATTATCTTACAGTCTAGGGGCAGGGACCTAGAAGAGGCTTCGCTGGCTCAGGGTCTTTCACAAGGTTGCAGTCAAGTTGTTGGCGGGGAGGGGACTGCAGTCATTCTGAGGCTGGACTGGTGCTGAAGGCTCCACCTCCAAGGTCACTCCTATGGTGGCTGCTGTCAAGAGGCTTCGGTTTCGCATTGGCTATTGGGTTGGGGGCCTGAGCTCTTCATTCCACATTGGCCATGGGAATCCCTCACTTTCTTTCCGGGTGGGCCTCTCCATAGGGCAGCTCAAAACACGGCTGTTGGTTTCCCCCAGCGTGAACGGTCCAAAAGACAGAGCAACCAAGACAGAAGCCACAGTGTCTCTGAATGATTTAGTCTCTGAAGTTGCACATCTTCACTTCTACATTATTCTGTTCGTTAGTCACGAAGTCCAGCCCCCACTCCGAGGGAGGGAAACCTGGACTCCACCTCTTGATGGGAAGAGTATCAGAGAATTTGTGGGCATATTTTTAAAACCACCACATAGGCAGTGGCTAGAAGCATGGGAGTTGGCCACACTCGGAATTAGGAAGAGCTGTGTTTGAATCTTGACCGTGCTACTTACATCTGTGGGTCCTTGCATAAATTTAACTTCCCTATGTCATAGTTTCACCAAATGCAGAATCAGGTGGCTCATGGGGGTTTTGTGTGGGATTAAATAACATAACATGAAAAAAGGCCTTGGAATAGCCCCTGGTAATAGTAAGCACTTCCTTAACGTTGCCCATACAACAGTTATTGGTGAAACAAACTATTGAGTGCCCACCGAGTAAAGAATACACAGTCCTTTGCCCTGTAGGAGCTTACAATCTCACTGTTACGGAAGTAAATCTGAAGTTAGACATAGAAAAGCTAATGTGACATAGAACAGCTAGTTTTTCCTCTAGAAATCCAAGGGCTTCCTAAAGAGAAGAAGTACTTCCTAAAGAGAAGTGGTCAGAAAAGCAGTCTAAACAAAATAAGGAAATATATAACGGTTTAAATACTTTTGTTTGCCTGCTTTTTTAAAGAACAGAGGCTGTCCCTTCAACTTAAACGTTCTCAGAAGTGTTGTACATACAACAGATGAAAGCACGGCACTCTGCGGGTGGGAAGCATGCAGTGCAGCCAGCTTGGCCCTCTGCTCTGGACACCCCAAGGGCCCTGAGGGGGCTTGCTGGAGCACAGTCTGTAAATCTGCATTAACAGATTGTGCCTGTATCACAAACACAAAGGTCAAAGGTCAAACGGTCCTTTGACCATTTGATTAAAGGTCATGATTTAAAACCATGCCAACCTAAGGTAGCCATTTAAGTAAACAGTTTCATACATGTGATCTGAAAGGTAATGCTTTTTCTCCTTTAAAAATGTGCAATGCTTTAAACATTAGAATCTGAAGGGATTACCTTTCAGTCAATCCCTGTTTATTCCTTCTAAGAAAACAAAGACCATTTTTACATGATTGTCCCTTTGTATCTTCTTAGAAGTTAGATCTCATTCTGAGCCAATAATTTGTGTTTTACATAGATTGTGTTATTAGATACTAACTCTAAGCTTCCAACAACTTGTAATCAAAGCAAAAATTAACAAAAACCTTAAAGCCTATTCTTTTCTGAATTTAGAATTAGAGGTTAGAGGAATTTAAGCATTGGTTAGCCTACATATCCATGTTGTTTATCTTCCCAGAGTCAAAGCTTGAATAATTTATAAAAATTTCTTCTGAATTTTATGCCCCAAGTTCCAAGGCAACCAAGGGTAATTTTCATTTGGGCTATTGAAAGTATAAAGATCAGTCAAAGATTTCACTGAATATTCCATATCCCTCATGGAATATGTAAAAAAAAAAAAAAAAAAGGATAGTAACTATGGAAAGACTGAGAAATGGATGTTAACTATCCAGACTTAAGCACATTATAAAATAATAAAATATTTGAATGATTACACAACATCAATGCCTGCTCTATAGAGGTGCTTTGCTTCCAAGCCTATAATTGGGCCCTGGATCAAAACTTTATTATTAGAGCATGGGGTAACTTTCTGATGAGCTTTACGGTCAATGTATGTGTATATCAAGATAACAGGTTTTACAATTATTAGTTAGGCTCTGAAAATGTTCCACAGATCCAAGGCTGACAGTTAATCCAGCTTACTAAGAAATATACCATGCATGTTTCATAATACAGTTTTGTCAAAGACTGCATGCCCATCAAAAGGCACCAAGGATAGGGGATGGGCAAGTGGAGAAATAAAGATTTATTTAAAAAAATCATATTGTGTTATCCAGTGCAAGATGCCTGTCCCTTCCCCAACCATGCCCTCTCACCCCTAATAGGGCACACTGCCTAATTTCTAACGGCCAGCACCTGTATTTCTCTGCCTGAAGGTTCTCTCTTGGATCTCCAGATTGCTTTGCCCTCCTGAATGTTAGTGACCAGGAATTAGTGACTGATGGAAGTTGGTGGGTAAATTATTCCAACTCTTTCAACCTTGGGTGAGAGGGCTTAGGTGTGTATTTTGCCTGGGCTCCCAAAATCTCTCCAGGAAGATGACAAACTCCAGTTGCCAATGACGGTAACTTGCTTCATAACACACCCTTTATTGGCTCCTTTCGCTTCCTTTTTTCACTTTCTCAAATAAACTTTTACCTGAATCCTTGTGTTATGGCTTTCTTCTGGGAGAAATCCAAACCGAGATGCTACTCATAACTATATTTGCTGATCAAGTGAAGTGGCTCTTGAATATATCAGTCTAAGGTCATTTATGGAGAGAGATTACAACTATCCTGGATTATCTTTGGTCCCTCACTCCATACCATGAGGAAATCTCACCAAATTATAAATACACTAGGAATTGGCACATGAAAGTCATGCATTTTTGGACGTGTGGAAGGAAAATAAATTTTTGGAAGAATGATAACAAAACTTCCATTAACTACTTAAAATGCATTCATTCAACCAAAACTTAGGAAGGATTTTCTATGGGATATAAAGTGAACAGAAAAGGTCACTACTATTAGGGAGCTTACATTTTTGTTGGTGGAGATGGACAAAAAAAGGAAAAATAAATTAATAAATAAGATAATATTAGATAGTGGTAAGTGCTGTGAAGAAACTAAAACAGGGTTATACAATAGCATGACCTAGTTGGGGAAAGGTTACTCTAGCTAGGGGTCAGAGAAGTCCTTTTGAGAAGGTGACATTTGAGCTGGGGCCTGAATTACAAAAGAGGACCAGTCCTATATGGATGCGTATGTGTATAAATGTGTGTGTACACACACACACACACACAATCACACCTCCATCATATCACAGAGTCAGGCCGGAAAAGGATAATGTCCTTTCATAAAGTATTATCTCTCTATCCTCCATAAAATACAGACCATGCAGTTATTAAAAACGGGAGGCTTACTTGTTAGATATGCATCCTAAAGTATAATATTTACATCTACAAAAGGAAAGGACAAGATGTCTGAGACTGCTTTAAAATACTCAGGGGCACGGTGGAAAGATGAAAGAAGATTAGCAAAATATTGATGACTCTGGAAGCTGAGTAATGGGTACCTGAGGCTCAAAATACTATTTTCTTTACTTTGTTTATGTAAAATTTCCCACAGTCAAAAGTATTTTTTTTAAATAAAATGTATATCAAAGATAGAGAATTCCCAAAGTCATAGAAATCCCACCTCACCAAATTTTCATCCACAAATTAGGAGTTCAAGCAGGAAAGGGTCCAGTGGAATCATGAAGGTGTAAAGAAAAACTCTGGACTATGCAATGAGAAAGGAGGTTACAGGATACCCCTTCAATGGAATGCTGAGCTGGCAAATTGGATGTGTCTCCCCAGTGCTACTGAGTCCTACAGAAAAATTCAAAATGTCTCCGTCTTGCTTCAGATATTAAAAATTTCTAGATGTTTCCAAGGCCCTGAACAAGATCCACTTTGGGAAGCTGGCCATCAGGTTTGGGTGCCATCATTAATCTAAGGAGAAATGTACCAAATTTGCATTACGAGCTGAGATCCCAGTTATCACCTGATCCTATCCACGTCCCTTTGTCCCCAACTCTCCACATACTTCTTGTCAACAATTCAATTTCTCTCTGTGTTTTACTACATACTAACGTCATTAATAAAATATTTATTGAATGTTTATTCTATGACAAGCAGAGTACTGTTTTGCCAATGTCCCTATTGGAAATAAGATGCTACACTGACTGCTGATAGGAAAGAAATCCTTCCTCTTCATTTTGCTGCTCTTTCTTTAATATTTCAGACTTGCTAGGTATAAAAATGGTGTCTTTTCTTCAGTCATCATCATCTTGTCCAGGGATTCTAGTATTTTCTTCTACTCCTTTGGGAAGAAGCCACTGTAGAGGTTTTGTCTTTAGGAATCTTTTTATTTCTCCTTCACATATGCTTTTCAAGGCTCTTCTTTACTTTGCTTTACCAAATTGAGGTTTTCTGGGATAACAATTACATAGCTTGAAGATGTCCAAAGAAGCAGCTGATAGGGTGAAGCAGGATCATATGCCATCATCCTGACCAAGGACAAAGGCTGATTTCCTGACTGATAGCAATCAAAATTGGCAGTCTGACTGAAGACTCATCAGCCGTCATCAAACTTGAGATGAGCTGTTTTCTGCATCATGGTAGCACCTTCTATTTTAATGAGCATGGGGAGAGAACTATGTAAGACTCTGCTTTGTAATGGTCTCACTCTACTTTTTTTTTTTATATGGCCACTCAAAGATAAAAAAAGATGGATGTGATGCTTACTATGATAAAGTACATTTTTTAAACAAGAAAAAAAAAGAGCTTTTCTTTGTACCAGTGACTATCATATTTCTAATAAACTAAAGGAACAAAGAGGGATGCCTCTTTTAAGGTTTTTAATTATATACTACTTTAAATGTTTCATTCGATAAACAACTGAGGATAAAATCAAGGAGTTATTATAGCAAATGTCTAGCATAGCAGGCTGTCCACCATAGATAAATACATCAAAGCACCTGTTCAATTTGCAAGCCCTTTTGGTTCTACTGCTGACTGAGGGATTTATCAGGGTGCTTTCTACCACCGGCGCCAAATCTCCATGAAGTGAGTGTTTTCCCTAGGATACACTTTCCACTTAGAAGCCCAGCCAGCTGGGGGATAGACTTGTTTATGTTTAAACGAATTCACAATATAAGAAGAAGAATTCACTGGGATTATAATGATGTTCTTCTAAAGAAAACTGACTGAAGTCTAGTCAATAACAGAAGACGCAAGCCCTAATCAGAGCAGTAAACACATCTGGAAGTTTTAAGGACTCTGTAGAAGAAATTACCTACTAATTTTGGAATGGAATATTTGAAGGTAATTTGAGATGCTAATCACACAGCCCAACAATTTCTGACAGAAATCACTGCCTTCCTATGGATCATTAGTAAGTGAAATTTGTGCCTGACCTAAGGCTTCATTTACCTATATTAAAAGGTAGTGAGAAACACCCAACAAAGAAGTTGAGACTAAACAATGACCCTCTCTGTCATCCTTCATTTAAGGGTCTGGTACTCATCGTGGAATTTTCTTTAGCTCAAAGCAAAAACAACAACAAAAGAAAAGCAACTACTTCAGAAAGACCTCCTGCTTCAGACCATGATGAGCGGTTATTGTTTAGAATGGGAGCTGGAAGCACAGATGTGATTACATTTTTATCTGTTTTACTTCATTGATTAAAAAAAAAATTAATGGTAAGGGAAAAGAATCAGCAAACACTATTTCCTGATGCTTATATTCAAAATTGTTGTGTATTGTTAAATAAGTGATATAAATTATAGCCTGACTGTCCAAAGCAGCCCACGTTAATTCAACTAACACTCTTCCCACATGCTGTAATGCTATGTTTACAGCATTCAGCAGAGTGGAAAAATATAAAAATGAATAAAATTTATTTTCTGCTCTTGAAAAACCCACAGCCTAGCAAGGAAGACAGATATGTAAAAAGACCATGAAACTGGAAATGAATGAAATAGGTGTTCCCGCAGACATTCAAGCAAAGCTCCAAAAGAGCTGAGAAAAGAGAGAAATTCAATAATTTGATGGATTCAAACATAGCCCTGAAAAGAATCCTAAGAGGTCATCTTGTTTACTCCTCTTTTTTTGTTGTTGTTTATTTGTTATTAATGTGTAAGAAATATGAAACCCAAGAAATTCAATAGTTTGCAACAATTACAAAGCCTGTTAGAGGCAGAGCTTAGAGGGGACCCAGGTTTCCTGACACCCTAGTTTACTATTATTTCACATGATGCCATCCTAACTTGCAGGTTTCTTATATCAAAGTTGAACTTTGGTTTAGAACTTATATGTCCAAATACTTATCAGTGGGTCTAGCAAAGCAAACACACACACAAACACACACACACACACACGCACACGCACGCGCGCGCGCGAGGGGGACAGCACGGACAATTTCATCTAAGAGCACAAGACTCTCATTGGCCCCTTGTCCTGACTGAAGGTCTGTGCACACGGTAGGGCCTTCTGATAGGCCCAGATGTCAGTCTATATCACAGGTTGGTTTTCTCTCTTTGCCAAGAAGAAAGAGTCATTTCTTTCACATCCAGACTTGCTGAAATAAACAACACTGTCATCATCGTCAACCATAACCATTTCCTGCAGGAAGACAGAAGATTCTCATCTGTGTCAGATTCTCAGCTGGGAAACTCATAATTTAGTCAAGAAGCCTCAGATGGATACACAAAAGAGAAATCAATCATAACAGATAGGTGTCTAATGCGAAGTACAGGCCATAAATGCTACAGACTTTGTGTGGAAATGCTTCAGCCCCAGGCGGTAGGCATTAGCATTCTCACAGAGGAGAAAAGTGAGTCTCAGAGGAGTTAATTTGCATGTTGGTGGTAAAGCTCAGACTCAAACTGAGCTCTGATGGGTCCCAAAGTGGTTGCCTTTGAAGCACACCCTCTCCCCTGTGTGTCCTGTATATACCAGCTTTGCTTCCTTACTCCAAGGAGAGGACTTGGTAAGTGAGGAGCATCAGGGAACTCCCTTAGGGCTGATGGCCAGATACACCTGCTCTAGACTTCCCTGTGGCATTGGCAAGCATTTACCTCCAGAGGAAGATGAGGTTGTTGACTCAGTTCATGTCCTGTATGGACACCTTAAATCCCAGTTTCCTGAAGAAGCGTTTCTGTCTGATGTACTTTCACCTCATTTATGGCCAGATGGCATAATGTCTAGGACTTGGATAGAACAAGCCTTCAATAAATGCTGATTGCTAGTACTGACTCATGCTCATGGAAGCAGACACAATGAGGTCCGTGAAAAGAATACCTCGCAATGTAGTCTCTACCTGTCTGTAACATGCAGTTGCAATTTGCTTGTCTTCAGAACATTCTACTTCTGCTGTTCTGGGGCTTGGTATTCCTTGACAGTAAGAAATTAGGTAGCTGTCTTCACTGCATGTAGAATTCTATTTACCTGCACAGTATTATACTTTCCACAGATTTATTGGGAGTTCAGGCATGAACAAATGTTTTGAAACTATCATCATAATGTTTTGACTGTGGATGATTAATAATCTGAAAAGAATGAGTTGTTTACAGGTTTGAAATTAGTGAACAGTGTAATGAGATGGCTAAAACAGCTCATGAATATTAAGCTGACTTAACAGATATAGAAAGTCCAGGACTAAGGATTTCACATCTCTGTTTTCAATGACGTACATTAGGAGGGATGGAGAGAATGTGGACTCGAGGCATCCTGGTCAGGGCAGAAAAGGGTGGCACCCCACAGTGGGTGAGGAACAGCTCCAAGAACAGGCAAAAAAGAATTCAGGAAGAAGGAGCATACTGTTTGTTTTCCAATACAGCACTTAAAGGGAAGAGAGATTAGATTCATTGTGTGTGGTTCCAGCAACTTAATACTAGGCCAGTGAGCAGAAGAAAGTGTTGATTCAGTACAGGCAGAACTCTCTAAACATAAATCTCCCCTAGAATGGACTGGCTAGTGAGGCAGCAGGATTTCCATCTGATTATTTCCAGGGAGAGGTAAGCTGGCCCACTAACATGGAGGGCTACTGAAGTGGAAGTTCTTGCCCCAGTAGGGAGTTACCTATAAAGTCGGTGATCATACTAATCAACCATGTTATTGAGTATATTGTTTCCATTATATTGCCCCGGGTTGAAAAAAAATCACTTGCCAAAAAGGCATCCTGTGTTGCCTTGTTTACCCAATTAGCCAAGGTCTGACTTCAGCCTTACCGAACTTCAGTTCTTATCAATTCAAGATTCAGAAAGTGATTACGTGATTTGAATACTCATATTATTTGTCACTACCACAGATATTATAGGGTTTTCTTTTTATTTATTTATTTATTTTTTGTGTGGTATGTGGGCCTCTCACCATTGTGGCCTCTCCCATTACGGAGCACAGGCTCCGGACGCGCAGGCTCAGCGGCCATGGCTCACGGGCCCAGCCGCTCCGCGGCATGTGGGATCCTCCCGGACCGGGGCACGAACCCGTGTCCCCTGCATCGGCAGGCGGACTCCCAACCACTGCGCCACCAGGTAAGCCCAGGGTTTTCTTTTTTAAGAAGAAAAAGTGACGGTTTGTATGGACGCATGTGAACACACTAAAAAATAGAAGTTATTTTCATTATTGACATACTTTTAAAAAATGTCTTCCCTGAAAGTAAACCAAATCTCCAGAATTGTGCAATTTACCAGTGGAATGACCAGAGAAGCTTAAGATTAACAGATTTAAAAAATATAACCCATGCCTTTTTCCTGAGCTAAACAATTTGCTGTGCCACATTCTCAGTGTATCACTCAGATTTATCTTTACATTAACAACGCTTACCAGCAGATAGCCAAAAAGGCTCGCCAAGTTGGATCAACTTCAAGATTTGTTTCCATGCTGGGGTGCTTCACGCGATTAGCAGAAGCAGAGTGCAGCTAGGGCTCATTTATTACATTATGCTATAAACATTTTGTCTTGAGCTAACAAGATACTCAACACAATTCCATAGGTTACTAAGCACCGTATACATCTGTTAACACAGGCACCAGAGATAGCACAGAAAAGGCATCTAGAATCCATTTTTAAGAGGTTTATGATGCGAAGTCTGCTGTCTAAAAACTAACAATCAAAAACACAGCCCCAAACTCTGCCTAGAACAAATATTTGCAAGACAAAGTTATGCTCAGTTTGGAAAAAAATGCACTCGTGTCGTCGCTTTGTCAATGCATTTATAGATTTTCATTTCACACCTCTGCCCATTAAGTGTTGGTTTTCCATGCCATTCAGGAGACCCAAGCTATAATTTCACTGTGATATATTTACTCCAAAAGAAAAGCTGAATGTTGACTCACCAACTTTCCTTAGACTCACATGAAGCAAAAAGTTTACGAGGGTGGAAGAAGATGAGAGACGGGACATACTTAAGCTAAGAATGAAGTTTTCCAGTGGTCTCTGGACTTAAAACACATCCTTCCAGCTCCATCTAAAGTCCATCTGAAGGGAAACCACGAATGGCCAGACTCCTTGAAATCTAATCTGGGAACACTGAGCTTTGTTTTTCTCAAAAGGAAGAAGAATCCTCAATCACAGAAAAGATGGAACCAACAATTCTGTCTACTAAATCATTTTATTTCGTTCCTATCCAGCATTTTAATTTCTGGAAATGTTTCAATACTATAGACCTCCAAGGTCTATACCCTGGCACCCCAGAGAGGAGGACTTCCAGGATGACACCACCTGCTCAGGTGAGGAAAGATGAGTGCCTTCCCAGGCACACACACCAGGGAGTCTAAACACCCCAGAGGCTGTGCACAACAGTACCCTGGGAATCTCAGATCCACGGATCCAACCTGGGTCCGCGTCGCCGGGCTTCTGAACCCACACATTAACACGTCTCCTAGACCCTCCGTCCTCCTATGCAGGTCTCCTGAGAGCTCCAGAAACCTCCACCTCCAGACTTTCGAAGGCAAAGGGATTAGTATTTTAAAGTCCGTGGTACTTAAATCCTATTCAGAAACTCCTGAGACTTCCCAACCCTCTGGCCTCCTGTTACCTTTCCCCGTCCCTTCCAAGGTCTCCTGGCGGCACAAACAGGCGGGCGGCACCTCTCTGGCCTCCTCCCTCCAACCCCCCTGCACACCCTACTGGCTCAGACTCCGACACGCCCCCCCCCCAGGCGCACACACGCGCGCACACACACCGCGCGCACACACACAGCGCGCACGTACACCCATTCAGCCCACTGACCCTGCACCGGGCCACCCACTCCCACAGCATGACCCCAGCAGGCGTACCCCCCGCTCAGGCTCATATATAAAGCACTTACCCCAAAACAGACTTCCCTGTGCACCCGCAAGTGGGTGACCCTGCCCAGCACCCTCTGCGCGCCGCCGGAGTCTTCTCCCCAGACCCGTCGCTACCCCACTCACCCGCGCGGCTCTCTTGCCTCGGGCAATTCTGTCAAAACTTTAAGCCTGGTTGATTTCATAACCACGAGTGTGTTCAGGGCTGGAGGAGTTCGGCTCGCCACGATCTCCACCCACCCCAGCTCATGGGGACTGGTGGCCGTGACTCTAACTGACCCCAGCTCCGCTGGTGCCAATGCGCGGCTGCAGTCCGCAGAAACGCGCAAGGGTGGTGCGCTTTGGGAAGGAGCGCGCGGTGTAGAGGCGCACAGCCGAACAACCTCCCCTCTCCTCCCGCGGCGCAGCCAGGACCTCTCCCCGCTTAGCAGCGAAGCCTCAGCAGTTCCTGCCCCAGCCCGGCTGGCTGATGATGTCAAACAGAAACAGTCGCAAAACTTCTAAGACTTTAACAAAACTGGCTTCGGAGGAAGCCCCTCCAGGCACCGCAAACGCGGGTGGGAGCAGGCGCCAGCGTGGGATGGTTCGCCTGTCACCCCCAACTCCCTGACGCCCCCACCCACTTACACATACACACACGCACACGTTGAGAGCGTGGATCGGGTTACAACTACCCACCAGCAGAAAACAACTTCTTGGTGAAGAGGAGGGGAGCAGTGCCAACCCCCAAGTCACCAGGACAAAAATTATCCGTGTAAATACATAAGACAGATCCCCACTTTCATAAACAACTGGCGTCCCAGGCTCCACTCCCAGGCCCCCCGACACAACATGGGGAAAATCAGAGCCCGATTCCGGAGCTCCCTTCCAGTACCTCCGAGCCTCGCCTCCGGAGAGAGAGAGCGGTTCGCGGCCGCGCTGGGGCCGAGGGCGCGGGGCCCTCCGGCCTGCGCGGCCCCAGCCCGGGGTCCTCGCCGCTGCCTCGGCTCAGCAGCAGCAGCCGCCGCCGCCGCCGCTGCAGCAGCCGCCGCTGCTGCCGCCGCCGCCGCTCCCTAGACCGCCTCCTCTTCCCATGGCTGCGCCCTGCTTGGCAGCTCCCGGGCTGTCAGGCTTGGGGAGGGGGAGGGGAGGGGTGAAACGGGAAGGGAGGATGGGAGGGGAGGGGAGGGGTGAGAACCGGCGGGCGCCGTTCACTAGGGGTCACGCCGCGCCCGGCCCGCCGCCCTCGGGATCCAGGCTGTCGCAGCGAGGGGAAGCGGGAGCTCAGGGCGGCTGGTTCGAGACCCGCTGGGGAGGCGCCGAGCGCAGTTCGGACCGAGCACTCCGCGGAACTGGGATGAAGCGTTCCCCGGCGAGGAGTTGGAGTTGGTGCGTGTCACTCTCATCTGGGCTGTGCGGCTCCTCCTAGAGGAAAATATTGGTAGTTGCAGGACACTTCCTTCCTCTCCGCCCACCCCTGTTCCCAAAAAGAAGGCAGGACCTAAAAGAACCTAAATGCAGTCAACAAATTCAAGGGAACGCTTACAGAAAGGTTAGCTTTCTGCTGGAATGGGGGCGGGGGGGGGGTAGGGAGGGGGGGAAACGGACAAGACAGCTTGGAAAGCGTAACTGGCAAACCAAACATTGCCTCTTTACACCTGCAACCAATTTCCAAACTCCTGCTCCCTGGGGCATGGTGAAAAGATAGTTAAAGGACCTTACTTCAGAGGTTAGAAAACGGAGGCAAGAGAGATGAAGTAATTTACCAAGGACACGAGGCATGTTAGAATAGGGGTATGTCCAGAAACTGGAGCACAGGGAAGCAGGGTGTCCAGACACAGACCTCGGCCTGAGAACTGTACTTGTGTGTGACCTAGGGAACGTGGTGTTTAAATGTCTTGCGCTGGACATCTGTCAAGTACGGGCCTGCCCACCTCATTCTACTGCAGTGAAAAGAAAGTGAGAGAAGAAGCTGTCAAAGTGCTTCAGAAAGTCAGTATCGTTCTGCATAAGCCTGTCATTTTGTTAAAGCATCAAACTCCCAGTCACCACATGCTTTTCTAAGTAGAAAGTTCAAAAGTCCACTTCCAGGTTGTCTGAGATCTGACAGAGCAGCCCATCATGCTATCTTTTTACTATTTACTTTATTACTGACAGCCAGTTGTAACATCATTTATTTAACAGATTCGGCTTACTAAATGACATTTTTTTTACAGGGTTCCCAGACACAAAGCCAAATTTATACCCGGAGAGAAATGTTTAAGCAACAACTTAAAGAAACCAAGCTTCTTAGCACTAGAATAAAAAATCCCCAGGGCATGGAAAATAGCACAGGTATGCCAAGACTTGGGAAGGAGCATAGTACCAAAGACTTCGGGCAGCAGATGTCACATAAGATACCCTTCTTTTTAAAGGAATCCAAGAAGTGGAAAATTCTGTTCCTTAGAGTCTTTTCTGGCGCTCAGCTGTGGCTCAACAACCCAACTGTTCAAGGCAAAGACACCCAGAATGAAAGGAGGGGGAAAGATTCTAGTAGGGGTGTGGACCACACTGTCCCATTCTGAGGCAGGAGGCAGGATGGGTGTTGATCTTGAACTGGTCCTGCTCTAGCTGTATCCCACTCAACTATAATGAGGCTTCCTTTCCCTAAGAACCACCCCTAATCCCTTGATTTCTGGGGTTCCATGCTTTGCTAGAGCAGTAGGAGTGCTTACCAATGTCTGGAGTTTTTAAAAGGGGAATTGCCCACATAGAGAGAGATTAGGGCACAGGCAGGCAGAACACCTGCTGGGTGGTCAGTACTGCCAAGCTGGCTGAAAGGGCAGCACTGGAGACCAGGCAGTCCACGAATGCTGACTCCACTCCTTCTGAGATGAACTTCCAATTTGGCCTTTCAGACTCTGACACTGCCAAATTCTCTCTTTATATCCCTTCTGTGCCTTCTCATTCTTGCCCGCCCCCCTCACCCTCAAGCTCAGAGAATCTTCTAGCAGGTGCCAGAGGGACTCACAAAATATTTTCTAAGTTCTATCGTTTATACCCTGAGATGATTTCAGGGCCATGCTTAGCAAAGAAAGATTACCTTCTTTCTTCCTCTGGGTTCATCTGGAGCCTTCATTCTGTGAGACAGGGAAGCTGACTGCTCCGTCTTTGGGAGAAAGGTCATCATGCACAGAAAACATTGGTTAATGTAAAAAATTATGGAACCAGACATAAATTTGCAACTTACATGAAAGGCAGTCCTTTTTAAGCCCCCTGAATAGAGATCCTCTGATCTCATATATGATCATGTATAGGTCTATAGTAGTATTTGCCTCTTTATAGTTTCCAGATTATGAGGGAGAATGTATCAGGTACTGAATTAACTAACTTGCTACAAGTTAAGGCATGCCAGAGTACATTTACCTCATGAAATGTGAAACTGTACTTACCATTCCTTCCCCGCTGCCTGGAGACCATATAGGGAAATTCTCCTTAACCTTCAAATTCCAGCTCAATTGTTTAGTGCCTGGCTTTTCCCAAAGGTGGAATTAATTAATTAACTATCCCTGCATCTGCATCCTCATGGGTCTTTATACCTACTTGTATTAAATATTTCAGTTTTTACTAACATGAATACTTTTCCCATTAATTATGAGACCTCTGAGGGAGGCACTATATATTCTGAGTATCTGTACCTAAAATGTCTACATTGGTGCCCAGCAAATGGTACGATGCCCAATAAATGCTTAACCAAATTGAATGAAAATGTAGAACTTCCAAATTTGTATCTCAAACCCAGATCTTTATACAGAGCTCTGAACTGCCATCCTCCACATTTTCTCACACTCCACATTCAAAATCGGGTCACTTCCTGACCCCTCCATGCCTAACATCTGGTCCGAACCACCATGGTCTTTCACCTGAATTACTGCTGTAGTCTCTCAAACTCCTACTGGTCCTGTTTTCCTGGGGGATCCAAACTAATACAATATTTACTGGTAAAACTAGTAAGATTCTAGAAATAAAGCACACCTACTTTAAAGGATTTTTGAAACTAACACTGAATTCCCATCCACTAGGTTCTTTCGACAAATGTTGAAGAGCCTGCACCATGACAGATTTGTTCTATGAACGTAAGATGCCTCAGGGAACAAAACTTACATGGCACGTTTACAAAGACCTTGCCCTCATGGGGCTTACATTCTATTTGGGAGAGGCAGTGAACAATAATAAACATAATAAATAGGTAAATCACTGAAGTGCTGCTCAGAGGAAACTATAGTAGGATAAGGGTTTCAGGAAAGCCAGGTAACAGGTGGAAGAATGCTGGGAATTCCTTCCTTGCCCAGGACTCAGGGCATATTGTGGAGTTGAGCATGTGATGCTGTGAACACCCTGGAAGAGCACCCTTGACGCTCCCCACCCCTGTCCCCAGCCCTCACCCTCAATTGCCTTGGTTGAGAGGATGGCAGGGGAATCATGAAGGGAAGAAAACAGCTGAGGAATGTATTCATCTTTTCTTTCCTCTATTGAAAGGCAACAGGGGAAAAACTATTTCATGATCTGGAAATTCTTAGCCAAGACTTATGAGGAGGTCCCAGAGCCAGAATTAAAGCTTAAAATCACCATTTATTTTATGAATTTCAAAAAAAATTGGTATTTCGATTCAGAGCTCTTAAAAACTAAAAGGAATATGATTGCCTGGACTCTCTCTAGTGGACTCAGAACCATCCCCAGAAAAGCTCAGGACCTGGGCAATGCCATCCATGTGCAGCCAGTGGGTGGAAAGGAGCCAAACAAGATAGGTCTCAACAGAGACTCATGAATGAATGTTTCCCTTTAAATGACTTAAGTGTAAAAATTTAAAAAAATTTTTTTTAATATTTTGAGATTATTTCCTCTATCCTCCCACCAAATGCAAAAGCTTGTTTGTGAAAAGCATCTGATACATGGTCCTCCAGCTTCTGTCTGGATAATTATATTGATGAGTAAGCCATTAGCTCCCTCATTGGGAACCGAGTTCCATTTTGTGACTGCACCATTTGTTAAGAGTACTTTAGCCAGAATCTGCTATTCTATTATTTATACCTGATCCTATCTCTAGAGCACATAGGGAAAATTTAGAAATTTAAATTTGCTTTTTTTCATGAGACACACTTTCCACATATCTCACCATAAGTTATCTCTCCTCCAGGCCAAACACATGCAGGTCTTCCCACTACTTCTCATGTGATGAGGTTTCCAGATCCTACACCATGCTGGACCTCCACCTTAGTATACACTCCAATTCATCAAAATCCTTCATAAATTGCTGTTCCCAGTATCAAATTCAATCCCATTATGGTCACCACAAGATAGAGGAGGGCCATGAGCTTCCAACTAGGTGTTCTGGAGTAATGGAAATGGCAGAAGCCTTGAAGTCCAGTAGATGTGGTGGGAGCCCCCAGCTCTGATCCAATTTCCACCTGTTGTCAGTCAGCCTACACTCCAAGGAAGTGAATTTAGCAACCTTACCATGATCAGGGCATTTCCATCCCTTCTTTTCTTTCACATTCGATCCTTTCCTACTTTTTATCTTCACATATTACGTGGTTCTTTCCTTCTATCCTCTTTATTTTTAAAAGAGGTGGGACTATAAAAGCAAAAAAAGATGTGCATGAGAAAGGGATCTGAGCAGGTATGAAAAAGTTTTTCATAGCAATTTTTATAGAAATTAGGCACACAGCGTATTTCCAGCTACTAAATAAACTATCAATCTAGTTTGCTAATCAGACTTCTCCAGGGAATAATGAAAACCCAAGAGGAAGAATACTGAACGCTTTGCATACGAAAGGAACCGACCTGCCTACCACCCATTGTCTACCCAGTGAAACCAGGAAAGGTCAGGTGAGGGGAGGAACTGCTGGAGAACTCCTTGAGGAGAGCGAGGGCTTGCAGGGTAACAGAACTTTACTCAAGGTCCCTGGCCCTCTGCAGCACTTGCTGAACCAGGTGAAGGCTGAGATGTGTTAACCAGAGGAACTCACAATATCTTGGATAAGAGAATTTGAGAGCTAAGTCAATAGGTCTCAACTGTTGTAGGCAAATAATAAATCAGAATGTCTGTTTAAATTAAATTTGCTTCATAAATTTTTTTCTCCTACGTTTTCCTAACACTATAGAGTATTCCGAGCACATTCACAGCAATTATGTCAATTTTTCTTCACAGCAGTCCCATGAGGAAGGTGTGATTATCCTCTATCAGTGAGGAAGCTGGTTAAAGAAGTAAAGCAACTGGACCAAATCATGCAATTAGATAGTTATAGGAGTTGGATGGGAACCCAGAGCCTTTCTGGGTCAAGTCCGTTCTTGGGACTCCTCCACAGCTTCTCCAGTTATCCATGCCAACCATTTTGTCTATCTTCTGTTTTTAAACCAGCAGACCACAGAAAACTTTAAAAATTTCCCCCAACCTCTCTCTATATATAATATATATTGTTGATATGAATACTAATTTTTTAAATTATATGGAAAAATTACATTAAATTATTAACTGTGGTTTCCTCTAGGAGTGAAAAATTTTAGAAAGTGGGAGGGAGTAGGGGGAATGAAAGAACAAGGACTTTTACAGTTTTACACTCTAGTTTTCTTTTTTTTTTAATTGAGGTATAGTTGATTTACAATATTATGTTTCTTGTGTACAACATAGTGATTCACAACTTTTAAAGATTATACTCCATTTGTAAATAGTTTTCTTTTAAATCAGGGAACATAAAACCTGAGTCTGCATAACAAAAACCTCATCTATATCAGAAGTTGAGTGTTCATATGATGCTAACATTCTGTGCTTTATGAAATGCTTGAATGGCATTTCATAATGCCATTCTACTAGCTCCTCTAGTAGATTAAATGTATATTCGCTTTAAAATAATTTGATTCACAAGCAACATTCTAGAAACACGTTCATTGTACAATGTGAAATGAGGTACTACCTCTCATCAATTTATTATATAATTTTTATATATAATAATAGTTTTTATTCTGTCAATATGCCTTATTATCTATTTTATTATTTATTTGCCTTATTTATATCTATCTGTTTAATATTTTCCTAGCCCCCATCTTCTAAAAGAGGATTTGAGGTGCCTTCTGGAGAAATATATAAGCCATAAAGATGAAAAAATAAAACATGAAAAAATGGGAATGGAAGAAAAATAGGGTATAAAACTAAGATAACAGGCAAGGATAGTTAGCTCTTGAAGTAAATATTATAACATCCTGTTCATTTGCTAGAAGTGGGCCACAGTTTTGGCTCTGAGCTTCTTTGTGACCATAAGAAATAAGAAAACATGATCCATTATAAGATGTATACTTTCCATAGGGTGAAAGCCAAGAATTGCTTAGAAGTGCATCTTCTTCTGAAACCAAAACATACAAGAAATTGTTCCTGAAGGTCATCATACAGGGACTCAACATAGTGGGCTGGATGATGTATTAGTGATGTTGTATAAGACGAGACTGAGGGACATTCTTTCCCTCTGAAAATTCATGTGCAGATACCAAAGTGGGAAAATGCTGCCAGAAATTAGAGGCAATCTCACACTCATCTTTAACTCTTTTTTAACTCAAAGTCATTGGTAAAATTTAATTGTAAGAACATAAAGTATTTATTTCATAGTGACCACAGAAAGTTTTGGTTCAAAGTTATTTTAATTTAGTAATATCTTAGATTTGAGAATGCTGGTATTTAAAATTGTAATTGCACTTGTAGTTCATAAAAATCTTAATCTGTGGAACTATGTGTCCCAGGGTTTGAGCAAAATCCATCCAGATAAACAAAAAAACAAAATGAATAAGATATTTGAGATTTATTTACAATTCTCGGCTTTCATGGGATTACTTGAAGTAAAAGATTGACCTAACTACTGCATTATCTGGAGGTTTATTAGGTTTACTGTAAATACATCGACTGTTTCACTTATGTTTGTAACTCACGAAGACGTTAATAAAATTTTAAACCACATTTGCATGCCTGATGCCTGATGGGTGTTGATTCCAAAATGAAAATCATCAAAACGTAGAGCCTGTTTTTTTCCCCTTTAGAGCACTCTCCAGAAATAAGTTTGCAGAAATAAACAGCATTAGTAACTTTCAGTTATTGAAAGTGGTCATAATAGGACTGGTGGAATCAGCAGCCCAATTTTTGTGACATGAATCAAGGTCATCAAAGTTTCCTCTAATAAAATTCCCCACTGTCTTCTCACACTGCTGTACCCCAGATTTGTCTTTCTGGGCATGCAATTCCAATGTCAAAATCTCTTCTTTTGGTTAAGGCTTTGTTTGTAGAACGGTCTTGTCAAAATTCAAATATTTATTTAAGATGAGCCACAAATTAATTTATGAGAAACTATTTACACATTCACAGGGATGAATTAAGTGCTTATAATTTTTAAAACAAAGTAGTTGCTTAATTTATGGTTTTCCCCAAGAATTCCATACTTTGAAGGAGATTGTGTACCAAGTATAAGTTCACTTATATTCCCATTTTCATTAATCTCTTTATATAAATACAAAATTGAGCTGCAGATCACTGTGAGATAAAATTGGGTTAACATAGTTTCACTCAGTGGGCAGGAATTTGGTGTTTCATGTTTCCTATCTGGCTTTATTATGGGTAATGTATATTTTGCATTAGAAGAAAGTGATTATACACAGATATAGATACATCATAATATAATATATGTTTACATATATTCTAGAATTTTAATTTTAAAACATAGCATATTCCCATGGTAAAAAAAATGAACACAAAAGAATATAGAATGAAAATTTATTTGCAACAGATAAGACAGAAGAAAGACTTAATTAACTATAAAGGGCTCTTAAAAACTGATTTCTAAAAAATAGACAAGTTACCCAATAGAAAAATAGACACTTCAAAGATAATTAAGAAGAGATAATTCACAGAAAAATAGAAAAATTAAAATAATTATAAACATGAAAAGATGCTCAAATTTATTCACTGCTAAAAGTGTAAATCAAAACAATAAAAAACTTTTTTTTTTAATCTATCATACTGGAAAAGATAAAACATGTTAATAATATGCACTATTAGTCAGGGTGTGGGGACAAAGACATTCTTATTCAATGTCGATTGAGAATGTAAATAGGCAAAATCGATTTTCAGGATCATTTGGCATGTTGATAAAGTTTTAAATGCATGTATTCTTTCACCCAGAAATTCCACTTTTAGAGGTATATACTTATAAACTCACAAAATTTTGCTAAATTATATGAATGAAGGCAATTTAAAAATGATTCTATATTGTTTATCTTTTGACTTTGGTATATTGTTTTGGTAAAATGGTATATTGTTTCTATGAAAAGACATTTAATTTTTACATGGTCATATTCATCCATTTGCTCATCACAGCTATCATTTATTACCTTACATAGTTAACTCTGCCTTGAGATCAGCCCAAATACCACCACTTTTCATTTGAGGAAACCCAACCAAGAGAGCATTCATTCACTTACTCAGAATGAGAGTAGAGATTTGATCTCAGTTCTAAGACTTCAAAGCCTATGATATTTCACCTCATTATACTCAATCTTGAAAAGATGGAAAGACTGAAACCTTGAAAGTAACTTGGGGATTGCCACCACTGTTTTAATTCTTATCAATTTGGGGACCACCCGATGGGAGGAAGGATTCTTAGCTGCTGATGCATAGTTCTCCTTAGTGTAGTCACTTATTCCACCTCTTAGTTTTTGGTATATAAAATATGCATCCAAATCTTTCTCAAACTTAGAATGTTGGAATAAATAAAATCGCATTTCCATATTTGGAAATTTGTCTCTGAAGGTGATAACGTTTTCAGTGATTTCCAAATGGGGAATTAGCACATCAAAAAGATTGATAAAATAGATAATCAATAAGGACCTACTGTATAGCACAGGGAAGTCTACCCAATATTCTATAATAACCTATATGGGAAAAGAATCTGAAGAAGAATGGATATATGTATATGTATAACGTAACCACTTTTCTGTACAACTGAAACTAACAAAACATTGTAAGTCAACTATACCCCAATATAAAATAAAAATTAAATTAAAAAAAGAGATAACATCTAGAATGGCAAGTACATGAGGAAAGGCACACTCCCATATAATGATGGTAATGCATGGTTAGTAACATTTTCAAAAGACAATTTGGCAACATATATAAAAATTTAAATTCTGCATACCCTTTGAACCATCGATTCTACTTCTGGGATTGTCCAACAGTAACGTCTACCTGAGTAAAAAGACATATGGACAACGATATTTATTCCATATTTAATAGCAATACAGACAACTTGATGACAAAATACTCCGTAGTATAATCAATTAAATCAAAAGTTTATACAATGGAGTGGGATGCAAATATACCAAGAATGAGATAGACTAGTCTTCACTGATATGGGCTGCTGTTAGTGATCTATTATTAAATAAAAATAGTTGCAGAAAACTAAAGTATGAACCAACTTTTGTAAGAATGCATAGCAAAAGATCTGGGTTACCCCTAGAGAGGGGATATGGGAAAGGGCAAGTGGGGAAAGGTGAATATTCACTCTGTATTTCATATAGTATTGTGTACTGTTTGAATTTTCTAGTGAGTTTAAAACTTTCACAAATTCAGTCTTTATATAGTTTTGATTTTTTAGATTTTTTTTCAGTGAGCAAAGACAACTTCTGTAATTTTTTTAAAAGCAATGATTTTTTATAAAGGTGAAAGTAATACAACTGCTTTGGTTTAAGAAACAGGTAGTATAGCCAAACTAAGTCAACTACTTTGACTCAGACTAAGGTTGAAAACTGTCTTCCATTAACAACATAAAGCAATAGATTAGAGAGTTTTACTTTCAATAAGAATTGTTTACATTAAAATTTGGTGAGAGAGTAGCACTGACATACATACACCACCAAATGTAAAATAGCTAGCTAGTGGGAAGCAGCCACATAGCACAGGGAGATCAGCTCGGTGCTTTGTGACCACCTAGAGGGGTGGGATAGGGAGGGTGGGAGGGAGACGCAGGAGGGAGGGGATATGGGAATATATGTATACATATAGCTGATTTGCTTTGTTATACAGCAGAAACTAACACAACATGGTAAAGCAATTACACTCCAATAAAGATGTTAAAAAAAAAAAGGAAAAAAAATTGGCATCGTTATTAACCCAACTTTCTTGAGAGGTCTTAAAACCATTCAAGCAAAAATGACTCAGAGAATGATGGTTATGATAAAAATCCCCATAAGGCCTCCCTTCCCGTAGGCTTAATACAGACCCAGTTTATTTGTATATTCTGAAGAAAGGAAGAGTTCACAGTGGGCTAAGGCTGGTCACTCATTCCAGCTCCCACTATAATCAGTTTCTTTTATTTCTTCTGAGTGTTGGCACTCCATCTCTGTGCCCAGCAGATTATGGTCTCAGCACAAGTCAGGGAGGAGATGTGCATTCTTTCCTGGGGAGGAGTTGTTAGACTTCTTGGCACATCCTAGGTTAAGGTTGGATTATGCTATCATGAAAAGAGTTTAGCTCAGGAGGTAATCTGTACTTTGTTAATTTATCTGGTCGCAGAATTTACTAAGGAAAAACTCTGTAATTCTTGCTCCCTGGTGGATTTCAAAGAAGACATGATAGCTTTTCTGCTTGAATGCTCTGCATATGATGTGCTTTGTGATACATTTCTACCCAAATGAAGGGTTTTAGTTAGAAGCTGGAGATGATTCTTTTAAAAATAGAAATTCTAAATATGCCACAAAAGAGGCTGGTCTGGTCAGGCCTGGGGATGGTGTTAGTGTAGTTTAGATTTAGAAGTTATGAAATTGGTGGAAACACTTCTGGGTCATTGCAGTGAGAGGTTTAGCAGTGTTGTACAGAGCAAAGCCTAACAGGCTATGGTTTGTTTCTTCTCAGATTCAATCCTTACAGTTACTTTTCTTCCAAAAAGCCGGGGACATAAAACCTACGCCACTGTCTTGCTGCCCTATCTTCCCAGTGTAGAACAACAGAGGCAGCTCAGAAACAGTAGCGCTGTGAATGATCTTTTTTTTTAGAATTATATTTTATTTATTTTTTTATACAGCAGGTTCTTATTAGTTATCCATTTTATACATATTAGTGTATATATGTCAATCCCAATCTCCCAATTCATCACACCACCCCCTCCCCACCACTTTCCCCCCTTGGTGGCCATACATTCATTCTCTGCATCTGTGTCTCCATTTCTGCCCTGCAAACAGGTTCATCTGTACCATTTTTCTAGGTTCCACATATATGCATTATACGTATTTGTTTTCCTCTTTGATTTACTTCAATCTGTATGACAGTCTCTAGATCCATCCACGTCTCTACAAATGACCCAATTTCATTCCTTTTTATGGCTGAGTAATATTCCATTGTACAAATGTATCACATCTTCTTAATCCATTCATCTGACGATGGGCATTTAGGTTGCTTCCATGTCCTGGCTATTGTAAATAGTGCTGCATTGAACATTGGGTTGCATGTGTCTTTTAGAATTATGGTTTTCTCTGGGTATATGCCCAGTAATCAGATTGCTGGGTCATATGGTGGTTCTATTTTTAGTTTTTTAAGGAACCTCCATACTGTTCTCCATAGTGGCTGTATCAATTTACATTCCCACCAACAGTGCAAGAGGGTTCCTTTTTCTCCACACCCTCTCCAGCATTTGTTGTTTGTAGATTTTCTGATGATGCCCATTCTAACTGGTGTGAGGTGATACCTCATTGTAGTTTTGACTTGCATTTCCCTAATAATTAGTGATGTTGAGCAGCTTTTCATGTGCTTCTTGGCCATCTGTATGTCTTCTTTGGAGAAATGTCTATTTAGGTCTTCTGCCTATTTTTCGATTGGGTTGTTTGTTTTTTTAATATTGAGCTGCATTAGCTGTTTATGTATTTTGGAGATTAATCCTTTGTCCGATGATTCATTTGCAAATATTTTCTCCCATTCTGAGGGTTGTCTTTTTGTTTTGTTTGTAGTTTACTTTGCTGTGCAAAAACTTTTAAGTTTCATTAGGTCCCATTTGTTTATTTTTATTTCCATTACTCTAGGAGGTGGATCAAAAAGGATCATGCTGTGATTTATGTCCAAGAGTGTTCTTCCTATGTTTTCCTCTAAGAGTTTTATAGTGTCCGGTCTTACATTTAGGTCCCTAATCCATTTTGAGTTTATTTTTGTATATGGTGTTAGGGAGTGTTCTAATTTCATTCTTTTACATGTAGCTGTCCAGTTCTCCCAGCACGACTTATTGAAGAGACTGTCTTTTGTCCATTGTATATCCTTGCCTCCTTTGTCATAGATTAGTTGACCATAGGTGCATGGGTTTATCTCTGGGCTTTCTATCCATTGATCTATATTTGTTTTGTGCCAGTACCATATTGTCTTGATTACTGTAGCTTTATAGTATAGTCTGAAGTCCAGGAGCCTGATTCCTCCAGCTCCGTTTTTTCCCCTCAAGACCGCTTTGGCTATTCGGAGTCTTTTGTGTCTCCATATAAATTTGAAGATTTTTTTCTTCCAGTTCGGTAAAAAATGCCATTGGTAATTTGATAGGGATTGCATTGAATCTGTAGATTGCTTTGGGTAGTATAGTCATTTTCACAATATTGATTCTTCCAGTCCAAGAACACGGTATATCTCTCCATCTGTTGGTATCATCATTAATTTCTTTCATCAGTGTCTTATAGTTTTCTGCAAACAGGCCTTTTGTCTCCCTAGGTAGGTTTAATCCTAGGTATTTTATTCTTTTTGTTGCAGTGGTAAATGGGAGTGTTTCCTTAATTTCTCTTTCAGATTTTCACCATTAGTGTATAGGAATGCAAGAGATTTCTCTGCAGTAATTTAGTATCCTGCAACTTTACCAGATTCATTAATTAGCTCTAGTAGTTTTCTGGTAGCATCTTTAGTATTCACTATGTATAGTATCATGTCATTTGCAAACAGTGACAGTTCTACTTCTTCTTTTCCAATTTGTATTCCTTTTATTTGTTTTTCTTCTCTGATTGCCGTGGCTAAGACTTCCAAAACTATGTTGAATAATAGTGGTGAGAGTGGGCATCCTTGTCTTCTTCCTGATCTTAGAGGAAATGCTTTCAGTTTTTCACCATTGAGAATGATGTTTGCTGTGGGTTTGTCATATATGGCCTTTATTATGTTGAGGTAGGTTCCCTCTATGCCCACTTTCTGGAGAGTTTTTATCATAAATTGGTGTTGAATTTTGTCAAAATCTTTTTCTGCATCTATTGAGTTGATCATATGGTTTTTATTCCTCAATTTGTTAATATGGTGTATCACATTGATTGATTTGCATATATTGAAGGATCCTTGCATCCCTGGGAGAAATCCCACTTGATCATGGTGTATGATCCTTTTAATGTGCTGTTGGATTCTGTTTGCTAGTATTTTGTTGAGGATTTTTGCATCTATATTCATCAGTGATATTGGTCTGTAATTTTCTTTTTTGTAGTATCTTTGTCTGATTTTGGTATCAGGGTGATGGTGGCCTCATAGAATGAGTTTGGCCGTGTTCCTTCCTCTGAAATCTTTTGGAAGAGTTTGAGGAGGATGGGTGTTAGCTCTTCTCTAAATGTGAAGCCATCTGCTGCTAGAATTTTGTTTGTTGGAAGATTTTTAATCACAGTTTCAATTTCATTACTTGTGATTGGTCTGTTCATATTTTCTATTTCTTCCTGGTTCAGTCTTGGAATTTTATACCTTTCTAAGGATTTGTCCATTTCTTCCAGGTTGTCCATTTTATTGGCATAGAGTTGCTTGTAGTAGTCTCTTAGGATGCTTTGTATTTCTTTTTTTTTTTTTTTTTTTTTGTGGTACGCGGGCCTCTCACCGCCATGGCCTCTCCCGTTGCGGAGCACAGGCTCTGGACGCACAGGCCCAGCGGCCACGGCCCACGGGCCCAGCCGCTCCGCGGCACGCGGGATCCTCCCGGACCGGGGCACGAACTCCCGCCCCCTGCATCGGCAGGCGGACCCCCAACCACCGCGCCACCAGGGAAGCCCTATATTTCTGTGGTATCTGTTGTAACTTCTCGTTTTTCATTTCTAATTTTAATGATTTGAGTCCTCTCCCTCTTTTTCTTGATGAGTCTGGCTAATGGTTTATCAATTTTGTTTATCTACTCAAAGAACCACCTTTTAGTTTTATTGATCTCTGCTATTATTTTCTTTGTTTCTATTTCATTTTTTTCTGCTCTGATCTTTAGGATTTCTTTCCTTCTACTAATTTTGGGTTTTGTTTGTTCCTCTTCCTCTAGTTCTTTTAGGTATAAGGGTAGATTGTTTATTTGAGGTGTTTGTTGTTTCTTGAGATAGGATTGTATTGCTATAAACTTCCCTCTTAGAACTACTTTTGCTGCATCCATAGGTTTTGGATTGTCATGTTTTCATTGTCATTTGTCTCTAGGTATTTTTTGATTTCTTCTTTGATTTCTTCAGTGATCTCTTTGTTATTTAGTAACGTATTGTTTAGTCTCCATGTGTTTGTGTTTTTTACGTTTTTTTCCCTGTAATTGATTTCTAATCTCATAGTGTTGTCGTCAGAAAAGATGCTTGGTAGAATTTCAATTTTCTTAAATTTACTGAGGCTTGATTTGTGACCCAAGATGTGATCTATCCTGGAGAATGTGCCGTGCATACTTGAGAAGAAAGTATAATCTGCCGTTTTTGATGGAATGTCCTATAAATATCAATTAAATCTATCTGGTCTATTGTGTCATTTAAAGCTGTGTTTCCTTATTAATATTCTGTTTGGATGATCTGTCCATTGGTGTAAGTGAGGTGTTAAAGTCCCCCATTATTACTGTGTTACTGTCGATTTCCTCTTTTATAGCTGTTAGCAGTTGCCTTATGTATTGAGGTGCTCCTATGTTGGTTGCATGTATATTTATAATTGTTATATTTTCTTCTTGGATTGACCCCTTGATCATTACGTAGTGTCCTTCCTTGTCTCTTGTAACATTCTTTATTTTAAAGTCTCTTTTATCTGATATGAGTATTGCTATTCCAGCTTTCCTTTGATTTCCATTTGCATGGAATATCTTTTTCCATCCCTTCACTTTCATTCTGTATGTGTCCCTTGGTCTGAAGTGGGTCTCTTGTAGACAGCATATATATGAGTCTTGTTTTTGTATCCATTCAACCACTCTATGTCTTTTGGTTGGAGCATTTAATCCATTCACGTTTAAGGTAATTATCAATATATATGTTCCTATTACCATTTTCTGAATTGTTTTGGATTTGTTTTTGTAGGTCCTTTTCTTCTCTTGTGTTTCTCACTTAGAGAAGCTCCTTTAGCATTTGTTGTAGAGCTGGTATGGTGGTGCTGAATTCTCTCAGATTTTGCTTGTCTGTAAAGCTTTTGATTTCTCCAACAAATCTGAATGAGATCCTTGTCGGGTAGAGTAATCTTGGTTGTAGGTTCTTCCCTTTCATCACTTTAAATATATCATGCCACTCCCTTCTGGCTTGTAGACTTTCTGCTGAGAAATCAGCTATTAACCTTATGGGAGTTCCTTTGTATGTTATTTGTTGTTTTCCCCTTGCTGCTTTCAATAATTTTTCTTTGTCTTTAATTTTTGTCAATTTGATTACTATGTTTCTTGGCATGTTTCTCCTTGGGTTTATCCTGTATGGGATTATCTGTGCTTCCTGGACTTGGATGGCTATTTCCTTTCCCATGTTAGGGAAGTTTTTGACTATAATCACTTCAAATATCTTCTCGGGTCCTTTCTCTCTCTCTTCCTCTGGGACCCCTATAATGTGAATGTTGTTGTGTTTAATATTGTTCCAGAGGTCTCTTAGGATTTCTTCATTTATTTTCATTCTTTTTTCTTTATTCTGTTCCGCAGCAGTGAATTCCCTCATTCTGTCTTCCAGTTCACTTATCCATTTTTCTGCCTCAGCTACTCTGCTATTGATTCCTTCTAGTGTTTTTTAATTTCAGTTATTGTATTGTTCATCTCTATTTGTTTGTTCTTTAATTTTTCTAGGTCCTTATTAAACGTTTCTTTCATCTTCTCAATGTTTGCCTCCATTCCTTTTCCGAGGTCCAGGATCATCTTCACTATCATTATTCTGAATTATTTTTCTGGAAGGTTGCCTATCGCCACTTTGTTTATTTGTTTTTCTGGGGTTTTATCTTTTTTTTTTTTTTGCAGTACACGGGCCTCTCACTGTTGTGGCCTCTCCTGTTGTGGAGCACAGGCTCCGGACACGCAGGCTCAGTGGCCATGGCTCACAGGCCCAGCCGCTCCGCGGCATGTGGGATCTGCCCGGACCGGGGCAGGAACCCATGTCCCCTGCATCAGCAGGCGGACTCTCAACCACTGTGCCACCAGGGAAGCCCCTCTGGGGTTTTATCTTCTTCCTTCATCTGGTACATAGCCCTCTGCCTTTTCATCTTGTCTATGTTTCTGTGAATGTGGGTTTTGTTCCACAGGCTGCAGGATTGTAGTTCTTCTTGCTACTGCTGTCTGCCCTCTGTTGGATTAGGCTATATAAGAGGCTTGTGTAAGTCTCCTGATGGGAGGGACTGGTGGTGGGTAGACCTGAATGTTGCTCTGGTTGGCAGAGCTGAGTAAAACTTTAATCCACTTGTCTGCTGATGGGTGGGGCTGGGCTCCCTCCCTGTTGGTTGTTTGGCCTGAGGCGACCCAAGACTGAAGCCTACCCGGGATCTTTGTTGGGGCTAATGGCGGACTCTGGGAGGGATCACGCCAAGGAGTACTTCCCAGAACTTCTGCTGCCAGTGTCCTTGTCCTCACGATGAGACACAGCCACCCTCCACCTCTGCAGGAGACCCTCCAATACTAGCAGGTAAGTCTGGTTCAGTCTCCTATGGGGTCACTGCTCCTTCCCCTGGGTCCCGATGCACACACTACTTTGTGTGTGCCCTCCAAGAGTGGAGTCTCTGTTTCCCTCAGTTCTGTCAAAGTCCTGCAATCAAATCCTGCTAGCCTTCAAAGTCTGATTCTCTAGGAATTCCTCCTCCCATTGCCAGCCCCCCAGGTTGGGAAGCCTGACATGGGGCTCAGAACCTTCACTCCAGTAGATGGACTTCTGTGTATAAGTGTTCTCCAGTTTGTGAGTCACCCACCCAGCAATTATGGGATTTGATTTTATTGTAATTGCACCCCTCCTACCATCTCATTGTGGCTTCTCCTTTGTCTTTGGATGTGGGGTATTCTTTTTGGTGAGTTCCAGTGTCTTCCTGTTGATGATTGTTCAGCAGTTAGCTGTGATTCCAGTGCTCTTGCAAGAGGGAGTGAGAGCACGTCCTTCTACTCTGCCATCTTGAACCAATCTCCTCTCGCTGTGAAGGATCTTATATGTGAAATCATCATTCCCACATAATGACTGTCGAAGAAGAAGAACACTTTTTAGGTTTTTTGAAATAAAGAAGAGTCATTAAGCTATTGAAAGTGCACAAAGTCAGAATTAATGAAAGAACAGTTGAGACTGATAATTTTCTAGTATACTGGTAGTATGGTCAATTATTTGATGGAAAAGCCATTTCAACCTAGAATTGCATGAAACTCAGATAAAAGAAACCTGAGCCATAAAATAGCTAAGAAGGAAACCTGAACTTACCACAGAAGCAATTGCTTAAGCCATGCAAGGCCAAAGGTTTTGCCAATGCTTATGTACAGAAACTGGAAGTTAATGGAAGTTAATAACTGAACCGCAGCTATTATCAATATTTCATCCTATATAATGTCATGTATAGTAAAATGCATATAATTCTTTTTTCAATCATGCTTATCTAACCCTCCTGTCTTTTTAAGGAACCCATTTGGAGAACCCTTGTGGATATTATTTTAGGAAGGCATCTGTGGCATTCATGGAAATGCTCAGATCTCCTTTCCAGAGAACTTTGTGCAAGTACTGGGGTTGGCAGACAACCTCCAGAGGCCCAACCTTTGGATCCGCCATAATGTTCATGCCAAGGCCGCACTTTCTTCAGGCTTCACCCAGCCAGTGACTGGCTACTAGGGCTGGGACATTTCTGCCCAACACCAGACTCTTCTAAAGGGCAGTCTCTGCTTTGTGGCTCCCCATCGACCTGATTGATGCAGTGTAGGAGCTGTAGTATAGTCTGAAGCTCTTCCTATTCAATACATCATCATCCTTCCTTCCTTCTCTCTTTACACAGGTGCTAGACCTTCATCACAGTCTGATGCTTTCCTAGCCTATTCTGCTCCCTCTCCCCTACATCTTTCACAGGTGTCTCCTCCAAAAAATCCTTCAACTATCTAATTCCATCTTGCCTTCAGCTTCTTAGATAACTTGAGATGATACAGCATTTGAATTAAGTGGACCCCCAATTTGCAATAGAGATAAAAGTTCTTTTAACTTTTAAGTACATTTTTAAAGAACTTTTAGGCACTGCTTAAAATCTTGTTCCAACAAGAGTCATTGCTGTCTGAATGTGTTTTAGATTACTTACTTATAAGGAGGCCTTGAACAGGCCCCTTATCTGAACAGTGGAGCTATTACTGTTTACAATGCTGTGAGAGAATCTTCAGGGACTTGGCTTTCTCTCTGACCCAAGTACAATTTGCTCTTCAGCCAAAAAGAGTTACTTCGATGCCAGTTGGCCATCACTGTTGATTGGCATCTCACTGGCTATACTTTGCAAAAATATGCTTGATGATCAGGTTCAGAGTTCTTACATGCAGATCAAACCACTGGATCCAACAGATTCTAAAGAATAAGTGTATCATATAGAATTTTTCTCACATCTGTCTCTGCTTAAAATGATAACTTATTCCTTAAGGATGTCAAAATCTGATTTTAATATGATCAGATTCAGATTCAATTAATGAAAAAGGATAAATCAAGAGGACGAGTTTACTTACATTTTTCAGCCATGTATGTATGTATCTGTAATATGTTCATTTTCCCTGCAGATGGGTATGTAATATCATCCACTTTCTCACTTACACAGACCTCCTTCAAAGTGTCTTGGTTTTACACAGGCACTTTGGGTGCATAAGTGCCCTGGGTTCATTATAATACCCTTGGCAACTAGTGAGATTCATGAATATAATTTAAATAGTATGAAGAATTTCTTGATAAAACTCCAGTCAAATTTAATTTTTAAGCCATTTAGAGCAGATTATTTTCACTATGTATTATAATACCATCAGGAATTTGAGAATAGTGGATTTATATATTTCCTGTGTTATTATTTTCTATGTGCAATGACCTATTAAATTGATTACCTCACATAATTCACAATCCAACCCTATATGTTATGTTATTTATTATCTCTAATTTAAGATACGGAAGCTGGGTTTTAGAAAGGATGAGTAATTTGCTCAAGGTTACATAGCTAGCTAACAGTTAAGCAGGGATTTTAGTGTGCATTAGTCTGACCCCATGTCTGTACTTTTATGTACACATGGTACATCTTTCCTAAATGTCCTACATAATAGAAGATGCGGGCCATGCTACACATTAATGTAACATTGGGCAAGTCTTTTAACTTCTCCAGGAGAATTTATAAAACAAGCAGGGTGAGTTGGCCTCGAGCCCTAGACCCTCTCTGGGGTTCCTTCCTGCTGTAACATTCTTTTACTCTATAGCTAATCTGGATAAACTCCTACCAAAACACAGTCTGAAAAAATTTATATGCAGTGTAGGGTGCAAGCCTCTGCACATGCTGATCGGGTATGCCAAGTCTTCCTTCTGAAACGTTCTGAAATGGCTAGTACTCCCTCTACCTTAAAATAGAGTATGTATGGCAACAAAAGAAAAACGTCGTTTATAGCTTTGATGAATGGGTGTCCTGTGCTCCTGTTGGGGAGTATATCTAAGTGTAAAACCATGATTAAATCTCAAAGCAAAGACATCATAATTTAAAACAAATGGATAGCTGTAAACTATATATAAAAATGAAACTGAATTCACCCAAAGCTTTAAAAAAAAAAAGCTTATACCCGAAAAAATTTAAATTAGTGTTCCTTATTATAAATTCTAATTCAAGTAATAGTATTTGGGTGATAGGTCTCTGATTTCCTCCGCTGCACTCATCCTAAAGTTTCTAGTCTGATAACGCTAGCAATCTATAATAATGATAATATCTGAGATAAAGGCATTTGGATCTAGAAATGGTCACTTCAAAAGTATTCAGAAATCAGTGAATCATCCAAATGGAAAGTCTCCTATGTGCAGTATGATATAAATTATTTGTTCTCTTTGAAGGATTGGCCTCTCATACCTATCCTGAGGTTGAAAATATACAATTTCCATGTAAAGTACACAATTTCATGTTTGCATCAGCAAATTGATGCCATGTGAGCAGTGTTGCTGTATAGGCCAGGTGGCACTATGATACAATCATACAATTTCCTCCTCAGAGGTCTCTTCAGTTTTATTCATTTATTCCTATAGTTGTATACCACAGGAAGCCTTGAATGGATTTTCTGGCATTTTGGACTATAATAGAATGTTGTTGAATAACTTGCTCATCCCCCACTTGTTATTATCAGACAAAAAATAGGACATTGAAAAGTGCAGTTAATATTTAAATAGTCAAAGCACTGAGAGTTCCCAAAAACACTGAGCCCAGGATTTAGTTTATAAAATTTCTCTTCTCACGTGTTCTCTTCCCATCTGTTATTCCTGTCTTATCATCCACTTCAAGTTCAAGCCAAAATTTTGCCCAATGGACCTGCCATTGCATGTTTATTATTTCTTTAAAAACCAAATTTAGCATCATATTGAAAACATGTTGAATGATCAAAACGAATTCTGTAAAGCTCAGTCTTTCCTTCTTATTTTTTCCACAGTGGCAGCTGGAATAGAGGTGCTTCCATGTTCTTTAAGAACATTGCTCCTTCTTGTTATGGATGCACTAAGCCAGACCTGAAAATATCATTTTCTTTTCTTTTACCCATGAGGGGAAATAACCCAGATTTTAATTTGGCAAATGTGCCTATGAAACAAAACTGAGATATCGCAGTTTATGTGGATGGTCTCCTTTTGATACACCATCACCAAAATGAAGCAGAGAAACCTAGGTTTTCATTTTTTTGTTTTTGTTTTCCTGGTTGAAACAAAGAATTAAAAGGAAACAGAAGAAACAAACTCCTATCTTGCCAGAAACACACATATCCACCCCGTCCCTGGAGGTGCGGCATGACTGATATGGCTCTTGTTAAACAGTAACTAATAGCAAAATGGCAAGCGGCTAAAAGGAAATTGGCTTAAAAATTCTCAACCCCAAAGTGAAGTGTTGTAATGAAAGAGAAGCACAGAGAACAGGTGTAACTCAGTGTCTTGATGTTAAGTCATAAAGGAGAACTGTCAGGGTTTGCGTTTTGGGAGCAATGACTTCAGGCATGCCCGTATTTTTCTGGGTGAATAATGCTTAAGTTGTAGCTCTTTAATTTTCTGACTAATGCTACTATCCTACCCATCTGAGCCCATTCAGAATGACTTACCAATTATATAACAGGGCATACAATTTCAGATGATTATTTCATATCTCTCATCTCCTCTCAAACCTCCAACTCCTCTTCTCCAACCTCTCTTTTAGCTGTGACCTTGCTTCTTAATTCACCAAGAAAATTGAAGTAATCAGAGGAAAGCTACCACAGACCCACCCTCCACCACCGCTGCCACCACACCTACCCACCTTCCAGCAACTGTCCACGTACACCTGTCATGATCAATCAATTTTCCACTCCTACTAAGGCCAGACTCCCTTCTTGTGCACAAGATTCCATGTCACCTCACTCAGGACATTGCTGTCTCCCTTCTCTCCTGCTATTAATTTTTGCTCTCTCCTGATTCATTCCTGACATATAGTCACAATTATTATATTAAGGAGAAAAACTGTTCTTGAGTCCAATTCCCCTCCCAGTTGTCATCCATTATTTGTAATTGACTCAAACTGGAAACAACCCAAATCCATACCAGCATGTTAATGAATACACAAATTGTGGTATATCTGTACAATGGAATATTAACAAAAAAAGATTGAACTACTGACACATACAACAACACAGATAACTCTCAGAATGGTTACATAAGCAGTGAAAGAAGCCAGGCCAAAAAGTGCATCCTTCATGAGTCCATGTTTAGAAAACTTTAGAAAATGAAAACTAACCTGTTGTGGCAGAAAGCGTGTCAGTGGTTTTCTGTGGATGGGGGGAAGGATGACCAGGGAGAGGAAGGGATAACAAAAGGGCACGAGAAAACTTTAGATAGTATTGGATATTTTCATTCTCTTGATTGTGTTGATGGCTCCACAAGTGTACCCATATTTCAAAACGTATTAAACTGTATACTTTAAATATGTATAGTTTATTATTTATCGATTATACCTCAACAAAGCTGTTAAAGAAACTGGAAACATCAGAGTGTATCACGTAGTAAGTTTAAACTTTGTTTCCTGAAAAGTTTGTTTCATTGTGTGTGTGTATGCAGCACTTGCATTTTCACATCGATTATCTCTCACTTTAAAAAACGATTTTCTAATTAATTAATTTCTGCCCTTAGGTATGTTTTTTGCACTCCCCTTCTGCTTCTCCTCCTCCTCCTAAATTCTGGAATTAAGTGCATAATTCATTTTTTTCTCTTGTTTTTAAGAATAAAATAATTTAAGGCTATAAATTTATTGGGGACTTCTCATATATTATTTTAATGTAGTGTTTTCAGAGTCATTAGCTTGTTCTGGGCTTCTTTTTGACCCAAACAAAGATTAATTAAGAGAGCTTTTAAAACTATCTTTTATTGAAGTTTAATTTCTAATTTTATTGCTTTGTGCTCAGAGAATATGCCCTGATCAGCTTCTTCTAATTAGAATGAAATATTCTGGGAAAGCGTATATTAAAGTGGTTAGGAGGAAGCTCTGAGTCACACATGCTGGAGTTAGAATTCTGTTTTTCCCACTACAATAGTGATTTTGGGGACACAGATTAGATAAGTTCTTTAAGCTTCAGTTTCTGCCTCTTTAAATAGGTTTAATAATGTCTATCTCATTGTATTATTGTGGGGATTAAATGAGATGATAGATGCCAAAAAAACCTTGGCATGATGGCTGGCCTGAAACGGAACTAAACTCATATTAGCTAACTAGTATTAACATTGTCAATTCTTTTTTTGACTAGGAAATAATGTTTACTGTAACATGTATTCTCAAATTACAGCATTTAATCTAATTTATAGAACATCTTTACTACTTATATTGTTTAAATCAGCTATGTCATTTTTTCTTTGTATTTCAAAGTGGTCTGCTTAAGTCTCCCACTAAAGTGTTTTTTCAAGGACTTCTCTTTTCCAATCACTTCTTTGTATATTTCAATGACCTGATATTTGCTCCACAAAGTTTCATGATTATGATCTCTTCTTTGGGATACCTTGAATCAATATAAAGTGTTGACCTTTCTTCACTTAATCGAGTCCTTTTAGGCTTGAATTCTAGGTTGTTTCTTATAATAAAATGGTCACTGTTTTTTGCTTATTTTTTTACACTTACCTAAAGATATCTTTCTAATTTAAATCTTTATGTTACACTTTTAAGCCTTTCTTTTCAAAGACCATAAGATGGAATCTGACAAATTCATTAGTCTTTGTTTTTCAATAGAGAGTGTCAGCCCAGTTTTGCTTAGGATTATGTATGTCTTTCTGCATTAATGCTTCTTAGAGGTTATTTTTTACTCTGGTATTTGATTATGTTTTGTTTTTTCTTTTTATTCAATTGATTTCTAAGATACACTCTTTGGAATTATTTTTATTAGAAAAATTAGATCTATTTTTCTGTGATTATGAATACTAAGAATGCAATGGTTTCCATTGACACATTTGTAAAATAATTTTCCTCTTTTCTTCCTCTCTCAATTTCTCAGTTTTATTGACATCATCTATTATTCAAATTGAGAATCTATTTGATAAGATTCTTATGTTTTACAAGTTTATTTTTAATATTTGCATTGGAATTTTTGAACATTTAAAAATGACTTATTGATATTTTTAAAGTCTCTGGTTTGTGAGTTTTAATGTTTATCCACAGTTCATTTATTTTCCTCATTCTTGAGTTCTTTATTTAGTTTCCTCTCTTGGATAGCTCTAGCATATTTTTAAGTAATGTTTTAAGGGATGGTATCTGGATAGCACATTTTTTAAAGCCCTTGCATTTCTGTTCTTTGATGAGTATTTTGATTCATAGACTCAAATCCTTCTTCAGTTCAGGAAATATTTTATTTTCCTGTTGTTTCTTTGATCACAGACTTTGCACAGTATGCTCTATACATTTCTTCTTGAATTCCCATTAAACTCACTTTGTTCTATTTTCAATCTATGTGCTGGGTAGTCTCCATTTGCCCTTCAGCTCCATTTGTCCCTCAGCCCTTCCCTGTCCTACTATGTGTCTCAGAAAGCCAACCTCTATAGACTGCATTGTCCAGTTTCTCTTGCCCCCTGGTCTGGCTGTCAAAAGGAACCAGTAAAAGATCAGAAGGAATGAGGAGTGGGGGGGTGGTGGTGGTGGTGTATTTACTCACCCTGTTCCCTTTCTACCAGGCCTCAGCTGGGACAGAGGCTGCATTCCTCTACCAAATGTCACAGCTTCTGTTGGGCAGCACCTCTCCATTGGTTAATGGAGGGGAAAGATAACAATGTAATATAAAAATGTATAAATTAAATAATTACAATTTGGAATCTTTTCTATGAGTCAATAAATGGGGTGTTATGGTACAGAGTACCCTGAGGAGGCTACTTAGAGTCTGGGCAAGGAAACCTTCCCTCTGGAAATAACACTTAAGCTAAAAGATGAGCAGGTATGAAGAGCTGAAGAGAGAATGGTACACACAGAAGGAATTGCAAAGCAAAAAGCTTTTGGTGTTCTGGGAATAATAAAAAAGTCCAGTGTGACTGGACCATAGTGAGAAAGGACAGCCATGGAATTAGATGAAGATGAAGACAAGCCATTAAAGTGTAATGGAAAGCCATTTGAAAGTTTGTTAGCAGGGAGAAATGTACCTTTTTAAAGGATTGTTTTGAAGGCTGTATGAAGGGTGAATTGTTGCAAAAGCGAAAATGGACAGTACAGGTAGTTGGCAGTTGTAGGAGTCCATGTGAGCGATGCTAAGGACGAAGATAGCAGCAGCCGATTATTCCTTTCTCCTTTTAGCATTTTTGCAGCTCTAAGATTTTTCACTCTTGTGTCTTTCATTCCAATCGAGAATTCAAACAGCTGAAAATACATTAAAAAACACTCAAAGAGTGCCTCTCGTTCCAGTGCCACTTTTTCAGCTGTTTGATCTTAGGAAATTTTCGCTTGCCTCAACTTCAGTGCCAGATTTGCTTCTACTTGAAAGTAGAACGTAAGGGCTCTTTTGGTTCATGTGCTGTTTGGTTCCTATACCTTCAAAAACTGTCAGCAGTTGAAGGGTCTGTCTGTATTTCTTTTCTTTCTTTGCTTCAGCCATCTTGACTGTCCTAAGCAGCACTGACTTACCTTAATTTCCATGTATATTCCACTTTAAAAATATGCAAAGATTCAGACTCTACTTACAGTTAACCCTGCTGGTCTTTCACAGAGGCTGTGCCTTCTAATCAAGGTTATTCCTTATCACCATATGGCGGCAGACCATGAAGAAAGTAGATGGTGAGTCTCCAAAGTCCTTTGATGGCAGGGTCTTCTCTTACATTTCTTTCATACCCTTCAAAGTGCAGGGCTGAACCCAGAGTTGGTCACGGGCCTGGTGTGAAATCAGTGAGTGAGCGGACCTCTCAGAGTTATGCTTACAAGTTCTCTATGCAGCAAATTGTAGCAGTGATGCTTTTTATCTAATGGCAGACTTGATGTTCAATAGCTTCCCCTAAATCATTTAAACCTACTTCGGGTTTAATGGGCAAATAAACCTCCTCCCTCTTCTGTTCCACCCCAAGGCAAGGCATGATTCCTTGGTTTGCTCAGTTCACGGTGAGCCTATTGCCTTCTCTTAGCGGATTTGTTCTTCATTTCATTCAAGCAGGGTCCCAGTTCTACTTGGCAATAATCCCCAAATGCTTTGCATATGTTTTCCCATAAGGACTGGGAGAGACAAACAAATTTAGGGACAGCCACATCTATCCTAAAGTATAATGTGGAAAGTATGCATATTAAACTTCATCATGGTCCTAGCTTATATATTATGACTACAAAAAATTAGTTTTAGTTCATGTATCCAATACCTAAGTGAAGCAAATGGGGCCCAGGAAAAAAATGTAAGCTGCGTAAAAATCAGACAGTTGTTCTTAGAACACCTGCCTTCTATTTTCTCTCGGTTTGACCTGAGGAGGAATTGATATTAAAGGAAAGATAGATAGATAAACTAGCAGAGTTTATCTGCTACAGGAGGACACTTATGGCCTCCTGGGCTTTGTCTGCATGGAAGTGCCTGAGTCAGTTTTAGCCGAGTCAAGGCAATTGTCTAGGGAAATGCCTCAGTTGTCAAAAGAGTTGAAATGACTGGATGTCCATGCTACAGTGCAGTCATTTTGATTTTCTATTATCAAGCTGAATAAATTTCTAAAAAAAAGATTAACCAATGAAACACAAGCATGACCTAATAATAAAATCTGTGGAGCTATTAGTTCTAAGTGTTTGGATGGAAACTAGAGGAATCCACGAGAAACACTCTGTCCTTGGGCGTCTTATTCCCTAGAGGTGGGGACTGTGACTTGCTTCTTTTTTTCTTTTTAATTGATTTATTTATTTGTTTTTATATTTGGCTGTGTTGGGTCTTTATCGCTGTGCACGGGCTTTCTCTAGTTGAGGTGAGCGGGGGCTACTCTTCGCTGCGGTGCGTGGGCTTCTCATTGTCCTGGCTTCTCTTGTTGTGGAGCAGGGCTCTAGGCATGTGGGCTGCAGTAGTTGTGGCTCGTGGGCTCAGTAGTTGTGGCTCACAAGCTCTAGAGCACAGGCTCAGTAGTTGTGGCACCCAGCCTTAGTTGCTCTGGGGCATGTGGAATCTTCCTGGACCAGGGCTTGAACCCATGTCCCCTGCACTGGCAGGCAGATTCCCAACCACTGCACCACCAGGGAAGCCCTGTGACTTGCTTCTAACCAACAAAATACAACAGATAAATCACAAAACCAAAAGAAAGAGATGGAAGGAAAGGAGCTGACCAAAATAATTTTGGGGAACAGTGTTTTGACTGAACACTGTAAGTCTAAAGATAAGTGTATACAAACATTTCACTACAGGTGGAAAATTTATTTCTCACAAGGATATGGATGGGAATTCTGAAACTACTTATTTTTTTATACTACAGTTGATAATTAAGTGTATATGTTATAGATAATAAGAGCCAGGTTTCTCACTTTCAGAGAAAGAAGTTACAAATGAGGAGAGAAAGAAAGTAGAATAAACCCTATAGAGGTGGATTGGTGTCAGAGGCATCAAAATGGACTCATGTTTGTTTTTAAATATGTATACAGATAAGAAAGTAAATAAATAAATGAGTTAATATATTATCTTTATCCACTGAGAGTGGCTAAAATAGTGATATCCCAGTAGCAATGAGCACAGCTAACACCCAGAACTTATTTTCTAAATGTCATTCTCCAGTAAAAGCAACCAGAACTCCTTGGAAAACTGGTTTGCTCCAGGACTGAGTCAGGGAAAACACAAGATTAGCTTGAGCATCTTGTGGTGTCTGAAATAAACGAAGCGCGCACACACACACACATGCAAAAGAATTGCGGCGTATCAAAAGGGCAGTTTTAGAATTCTAACAAAGTTCCCAATGCGCAAATTTAGAACAGCTTGAGTAAAAAAAAATTATAACCCAAAGAACAAAATAAATAAAATAAAATATATATCCATGAGTTCATACTAATATATATATATAAATAAATAAATGACCTAGAAGTGACAACTCTTCCTTACATAAGAAGTACAATTAATACATGTAAAAGGAATGAAGGAAATTTTAAAAATCACCATTAGAATATCATACTAAGAATTGCTGTTGGCAAGTCCATTATGTTTGCTTAAGTCTATTGGCTAAAGTTTAATCAAAACAGGATTTTTGTCCAAAATGTCTAATTTACAAATCCCTTAGTCACCAAATGCATTCATCAATTAACACTTCTGATCAAGTATAACACTAATTAAAATAAAATTAAGACAACATACCAAAAAACATAATAGTTGATTAAATTTCTAATTTAATACTCCTATACAATTCCACTGTATTTTAAAAACCATCTGTTTTATTATAATTCCCTTTTTAAACACAAGAATGTTATAGTGATAAATGTTAAAACAAGGATTTTCTAATATGAAATGAATCTAAAATAATCAAACCCTACTTTTAACATTATTTGAGAAGAAAATAAATTCTACCTCTGCATTGTGCTTAGTTGTTATTTCTAATTTTTCTTTCTTAGCCCCATGGAGTTTCTTTCTGAGATCAGCAGTAATATCCAAGTGTGTTTCACTTTTAACCATTTGTTTTATATCAGATGAGGCATTCTTCAACCTATAAAATGGGATAAAAATAAAACTCTTATTAAGTAAAAAAAAAAACCTCAGGTTTTTTGCATAATCTCAAAATATCTCTTTCAAAATATTTAGTAATTACAAAGGAAAATTACTATTTTGTAAGTTAACACCTTAGCCAGATGATCAAGGTTAACATCCCCAGTATTAATAGCTACCATGATTCCTGATAAGAAACCCTGAGAAGGGCACATCACTCCTATGGTACCCTTCCCAATTATACATAGCCTTAAGGTAATTATAAGAAACATTAGACAAACCCAAGTTGAGGAATATTCTTCAAAAGAATTGACCAGTACTCTTCAAAGGTGTCGAGGTCATGCAACATAAGAGAAGACTAAGGAACTGTCATAGATTGGAGGAGACCAGGAGACATTACATCTAAATCAGGGGTGAGCAAATATTTTTGTAAAGAGACAGATAGTAAATATTTTAGGCTTTGTAGGCCATATAGTCTTTGTTACATCTATTCATCACCATCATTTTAGTGTAAAAGTAGACAGCGATAATAAGGAAATAAATGATCATGGCTGTATTCCAATAAAAACTTTATTTACAAAACCAGAAAGTGGGCCAGATTTGGCCTGTGGGGCTGGAGTTTTGCTGATTTAAGTATAATTTAGGATCCCACGGTATAGACAAAGGAGAGTCAATGGAAAAAAAAAACTGGTAAAATCTGAATTAGCTCTGTTTATTAGTTAATCATACCAAGATTAATTCCTTAGTTTTCATAAATATTCTATGGTTATGTAAAATGTAAACATTAGAGAAAACTGGGGGAATGGTATAGAGAAATTCTGTAAAATTTTGTAATTCTTTTGTAAATCTAAAATTGTTTTTTAAAAAACTCCAAAAAGTCCATTAGACAGATACATACATACATACTTAGATACATATATACATCATTGGAATTGAAGGTGCCTAAGAGAGCAGAGGCATGCTTAGTTACTGCAGGAAGAGTCAGTGCAAACTTGGTCAGAAGCATATTGTAGGCCTGGTGAGCTTTGAAAACTACTACAAATTGAACTCTTATTTAAGTGTTTTTTCAAGTCACTAAAGTTTTCCCTCTAAGCATTTTTATTTTATCCTTGCGACAACAGACATGCTGGGAGCCATTTAGGAGATTCTTAAAATAACTTACATAAAAATTGTTCATTTGTAGAGAAAACTCTCACAACTTTAAAGAACTACTAAAAGTGCATTTATGAGCTGGTCAAAGCAAAGTTTCTTCTCATCATCTTCAAGTGACCCTTTAAATGATTCAGGTTAAACTGTCAATTCATTTAAAGAGTCTGAGGTCTTTTGTGTGCTTAGAAACATAAAAAGACCTGCCCAAAGACAAAGGCAGATAACTCTACATACACATATTCACAGATTTCATTCTACATTTCCTTTAAATCCACTTAAAAATGCTTAATTATTTTCCTGAGAAATATAGAAATATGTGGTGGGAATGGGGGTAGGGGTTGTGGCATTTGGACTTAGGCTGGAATTGAAATACCACTTCTTCCCTTGGTAGGAATCATATATATATTTCTGGCTAACTTTTTTTTTTTTGTACTGTTAAACAATACTTATAGGATCTTAGAAGATCACTTACCTTGGAAGTACCTGAAGTCATCAGCCATGAGGCAATCAACAAACCTTTATTAAGTAACTACTGTGTGATAACTCTCTCAGTCCCCATCTTGTTTAACTCAAATCCTGTTAGAGCAAACTCTAAAATCTATCACAAATATAACCATTTCCACCATCTCCTAAGTCCCAAACTAATACAAATCACTATTGTTCCTCACCTGGGCTCCTGTGTCACCCCTTACCTAATCTCCTATGTCCACTCTTCAGTTTGCTCCTCACATAGTAACCAGAACTGGAATTCAGATCACATCACTTCTCTGATTTGTATCCTCCTATATTTTCCCATTTTATTAAAAATAAATCTGAACTTTAAAACTGGAATTCACATCACTTTTCTGATTAATACCCTCATATTTTCCCACTGAATTAAAAATAAATCCAAAATCCTTTTCAAGGACTACACAGTCCTACACAATCTCCCTCCTCCTTACCTCTCTGTTCTAATCTTGTTATTCCCTTTATCTGGAATGTTATTTCTCAGGATTTGTGTGTGTGTGTGTGTGTGTGTGTGTGTGTGTGTGTGTGTGTGTGTGTGTGTCTTGCTTGTTTCTACTTAGATCTCAGCTCAGATGTCAGAAAGCCTTCCTGAATTTCATGTATAAAGTTAGCCCCAGCAGTCTCTATCTCATTACATTCTTTTCTTCATAGTACTTGCTACTCTCTGCAATTAGCCTGTTTCCTTTATATGGCTGTTTTCTTGAACTAGTCTCTTGAGGGTAGGGACTGTATCTGTCTTACCCACCACTGTACTTCCAATGCCCAAAATGTGTCTAGCATGAATAGGTGATCAATGAATACTCCTTGTTAAAACTAAGTGAACCTGTGAATGAATTAATGCAAGGCACTGTACTAAGCAAATACAAGTATTCAAGATTGATTTCCAACCTCAGAGAGTTTATAATCTAGTAATTTGCATGACATACTATGAGAGATCTTAAAAGACAAGGGTAATGCAGGGTCAGGATGGTTTATAGGAAGGACTGATGAATACTGACTGAGGAGATCAAAGTGGTATAATTCAAAGTATGCATTAAAGAGTCAGTAAACTTTTAAAATGCAAAGACCTGTGGCTGCAGAAGGGGTGTGTAGACTGCCCTCTCCATTTAACCCTCCAGGGCAATGGTAAAGCCCATCAGGGAATGTAGCAGTAGACAGCAGACAGTGGGAAACAGGAGCAATAATAAAGGGTTTATGAGGTCAGTTAAGAAGGCTTCTGCTCATTAAGTGACAGTTGGAGCTACAGAAGTAGAAGAAATTTTGTGGGAGAAGTGGGGAACTGATGCAGATAGAGGCAGAATAAATAACTACATCTAAGAAATAGGTAAACACAAAGTTACTACCAGGGAGAGAGACAGACGGAAAGAGAGACAGAGAAAGAAACAAAGAGAATGACCAGAGTGGTAGAAAGAGAGCATGTAATAGAAACTCATATTATTTATCAGCCATTTCAAGTCAATTTTGAAACTAACAAACACAAACATTATCTGGTAGGATTTTAACCAGAAGGATTACAGAAACCGAGGGAAAAGAGGTCCAAGAATGAAGAGTTGGCCAACAGGGTCAAACAACAAGTCTAGAGAACTGGGAATTGGGTTTGGCAATCAGGAGGTTGCTTCAGACCTTCTGGGAACAGCTCTAGAGAAGTGCTAGAGGCAGGAGGCAAAGTGCAGTGGGATAAAGATGACTGGCAGGGGGTCAAATGGAGGGAAGGCAATGAGTTTAGTTTTGTTTTTCAAGAAGTTTGGTGGTGAATGGAGTTACAAAAATGTGTACTTTATTTTTGTTTTGTTTCCAGTGTTTTTTGTTGTTGTTGTTTTGTTTTGTTTTTGATGGGAGGACATGCAGCCATTGCAAATCATCTTCTGGAGGGAGCATTGACAGGGGTGCCTGCATCACTGAGTGAGGCCTAGTCATGGAAATTACTATTGATGTGCAAATATGGTCGGTGTTGGAAGGATTCCCTCCTCATGAAGTGAAGGAAATTGGGGCCAGCCAATCTAACCTGTTAAATGTACTGAACTGAGTTAAATTTGGCTCATATACATATGTTTCTGTGAAATTCATCTGTTTCTACACTCTTTGTTTTGTTTTGTGTTCTCTTAGTTCTTTCCCATAACGTTTTCTTTTAAAAACTTTCACATTAGTTTGACTTAATTAGAAGAAATTAATTTTTTTCACACTTTAGTCAAGATAGATTAGTATATAGTTGGGCAACTGGGGAAAGTGTGTATGTATGTGTGTGCATTGGGTGATAGTACAAATTAAAATGATTTAAGGTGGATGGGTGAATAGGGATTGGGAACATATTAGGGGAAAAGGTAGGGACAACTGTAGTGGCTTTCTTCCTTCTCTGTTCACCCTCACAGTGTCTAGCATGACATTATGTACTTTATATGCTCTCCTCTGCTGATGGCCATGACCAAGATTCAGCACAGCTCTAGAATTCCTGTTGCATTTCGGTGCATTCAGATGTGGCCTGAGGCATGTTTCAAGACATGAAAGGCTGAATCAAGCATGACACTAATTCTGTATCTAATATGAATCCTCCTAAATTAATAGCCAGGGTCTGGAAGTTGTTTCTCCTTCCCAAGACCCAAGGCAATAGCTAATTATTTCAGTGTGAAGGCTGCTAATGGAGCTGGAGAAGAAAGCCATTGAAAACTGATTTCTTTAAAGCTAAAGTAACTGAAGAAAATGTCATTCAATCAGTCAAGAAACATGTATTTGGCATCTAGAACTTACTATGTTCTGGGCAGTTAGATGTTTGTCATGAAATTTTAAATAAGAAAATAGTTCCTGTTATTAATGGATGATCTATGTAAGTTGTGATCTATGTAAGATGGTGGCCATGAGACAGGAAAACCTTGTCTCTGAGAGATATAAGTAGAAGTCATGACTTAAGAGAACAGATACGTTAACCTATAGGCAGATCCAACTCAGCCATGCGTGACCTCTAGAAACCACATAGGAGGTATTGACAGTTGTTTGGACATTTACTGTAAAAGTCAAGAGGAGAACAAGGAAGACTTGAATTTAACAGGAGTCTTCTACCAGTTGTTCTGGCCACCAATGCCCTGAATGTGATTCTTTTGTTGCAGGATAATTGTACAAGAGGAACAGATAAGGTGGCATTATAAGATTTGAACAGTGGACAGAATGAAAGCAGAAGAACTTATGAAAAACGTCTCTTGAAGGTGTAGTGATGAAAGCAACAGAGAAGTTGTGAGGTCTCCTAGGAGAGAGGGTACTGGGATCTGCCTGCCATTTCTGTTCCTTCACTCCCCTTTCATGTTGTCTGTCACCTCACCTGTGGACTTGGGATCAGCCAGCTTGTTTGACTTGTTATTTGACTCTTTTTACTGCATTGAAAGCTGATGCTTCTGACTGACTCAACTGTAGATCCTTTCTGTATTGCTAACACTGGACTGTGTCTGAGCTCTGGTAATTAAGGCTATCTTTTTTTTTTTTTTTTTTCTGTCTGAAGTGGGTTTTGCAGGATTTTGCCTGGTGAGAGTATTTTATTACTCACCACAGTCTACTGAAAAAAATGAGCTATTAAGTACTAAAAAGACATGGAAAATCTTAAACGCATATTATTAAGTAAAAGAAGCCAATCTGAAAAGGCTATATACTGTATGATTCCAACCATAGGACATCCTAGAAAAGGGAAAACAATGAAGGCAGTAAAAAGATCAGTGGTTATCAGGGGTTGGAGGAGAGGCGGGTGAATAGGTGAAGCACGGAGGATTTTTAGGGCAGGAAAATACTCTGTATGGTACTATAATGATAGATATGTGTCATTATACATTTGTCCAAATCCATAGAATGTGCAACACCAAAAGACAACCCTAAGGTAAACTATGGACTTTGGGGAATTATGATGTGTTGATGTAGGTTCATCCGTTGCAACAAATGTGCTGCTCCAGTGGGGGATGTTGATGGTGGGGAGGCTCTGCAGGTGTGGGGCAAGGACATATGGGAAATCTCTGTACCTTCTCCTCAATTTTGTGTGAACTTAAAACTGTTCTAAGGTAATAAAGTCTTTAAAAAAATCAAGTCTATTAAAAATAATTTCTAGAACATTACCAAAGTTATCATCATAATCTCCTTTCCATCTTTTGCAAACTACCATCAGGGGTTCCATTTTTTGTCATTAAAATTTTTTCTTTTTATTAAATATGACCAGTTAAACTAAGAAAACTAGAATTTGAGGTAATAAATACATTCATAAAATTAATTTTCATTGCACATTATTAATGTTTAATCTTTTTGTCATACATATTCAAAATGTATGACATTCAGGGGTTAAGAAGCTGCAGTATTCTTTCTGTACAAAGAGAATTTTAGAATTTTTTGTTCTCTGAGAATAGACCTCTCCATCTCTCTTCTAGATTTTCTAAATTTAATCACACTCTCAGGAAAGCTATATGCATAAAACTTGCAAATTGCATCCAAGTGAAATATTTATCTCACAGCCTCACAAAGCTTACATCCTTATACTCTGTCTGCAGTTCCCATTCTTAGAGTCACACCATTAGGTCAGGCTTTTATTACAATGTGGGCAACAGAAATGAAGACCATTATGTTTCAAAATCAAAATTAAAGGAGGGGGTACTGAACCACTGCATCCATTCTTGAGAAATCTTTCCTAAATTACTTCTCTTAAAGCCTTCCTTGGTGAACTCAGCCCATTTTCTCTCTATAGCAATAATTGACACTTTATTATATTTATTCTGAACTTCAAGTTATTAGTATCACATACACATAATCTGATATATTATTATATACATTTTGGTTCATTAAATGGCTCTGTGTTCTGAGCTAGACCTTAAACCCTTGGGCTTTTGTCTCACAGCACCTTGCTCTGTAGTGGGTCTATGGTTTATATTCCATAAAAACTTGACTATCAGTTGACTATCGGAGACGTTACCAGAGAGCAATATACAGCTACTGGAGTTGTGATTACTTTGAATTCGAATTTGCTGCCTTCTGCACTTTGCTTAGCCTCTTTCTGCATTTTCTACCTTGCTACAGCACTGTGAGTTGCTGTCCTCCTACAGGCTGCAAAAATACCATTGTCCTGTGGATTATGAGTCTTTCTGCCTAGCTATTACTGAAAATTGTAAAGATCTCTTTAAGCTTGAGCTCCCTTCATCTGTGCAACGCTCAGGTCTGCTTTTAAAGCCAGTGTATTGTCCAGGTCCTCCTGGAGGAAGCCTCCCATCAGTCATCGTGTTCACTAATAATGTCAAACCTTTCCCACATTAGCCTTTTCATTTACTATTCTTTGGAACCATTTCAAACTTACTGTCAAGTAATAACCCACCATCATTTAACTCTGTACATTATGGCTTTCTTCCTTCCTCCACATTCAACTCTTCCTCCTCAAACACTCAACTCTCCTACCCCATACAACCTCTAAACTAGACATTACTGCAAAAGAGTCATGAGGTTTTCAAGCATTTCTCTGCCCTAACAATTTATTTCCAGAGTCGTAATGCATTTAATCTTTCTAAATTTCTCTGACCTTCTTAAGCTTTCATATAGGAACAGGATGCTCAGTTAAGTAGTGGAGCATGAAATATCCCTTTGCTGTTTGGTACAGGGAAATGGAGCCCTGAAAATCTATTTGAGGCATAATCATCTGATAACTGTTCAAACTCCGGGCGGAGCAAATCAGAAGCAGATTTATTACTGCTCCAAAGCAAGCTTTTGATTTTGATAAGAGTTTCTGCACAAGAAAAACAGTCATTTCATGCTGATATTACTTCTTATATTTTTGTTCAAGTTTAACAACCTATGCAAGAGTAATAACATTTCCCTCCAACTTCTGCCTTTCACAAAGAACTGTTATTCAGAGACCATAAGCCCTACAAGTCATTAATGATCATACTGACTGAATTATTTAGGAGAGCTTTCTGTGGACTCCATGATTTTAGCCCACACTGGAGCTGAATTATAGAGGTCCTATTTTCAGCATGAGGCTGTGATTCCCTATGTTAACTTGAACATCTGTTGATTTAGATATCTGCCTGCCCGGAAGTCATGTGGTTATCTTTTGAAATACATTAAATGTTAATGGGATCCTTAGGGGAGTCTTCTTTATGTAAATAGTAGATAATTCATATTCTGTGCTTAATGTTTTTCTTCCTGTTGATTTTGGGGTAGAGCTGATGGAAAGTATAATGCTTCCTTTAACCACAGGGAAGAGGTGAGGCTGGAGGGGTAGAGGGCTTCAATTGTCTGTTCCTCACTGTACATTTATTTCCAAGGCAATGTTTCAGGGTAGTAGAACAACCTCTTTGAGCACAAATGTTGGTAATGCATTTCTCAAGGCAAAATAATAAGCGAGGTCCAAATCCATTTTCTAGAACATTTGGGAGTGTTTTGAAGTAGTCCCGATGTTCCCTGAGGCTATGGAATTCCATGCTCCATTAGGAAAAGGTGGCTACAAATGTGATGGAGAGAGAGGCAAGCGTTCTTGGCACATTTGTGTGTGTTTTCTAACGTGGTTGGTTTGTGTGGTATGAACAAGTAAATGGCAAGGAGGGTGCATAAAACCCCAAGCCTTCTGGTCTTCTAACAAGTTGACCTGTGTGCCACAGAATGAGAAAGTATGGAAAACTCTTAAAAGGAAGACCAGTTGTTATGTTGGCACATTTGTCAACAAATTGATCCTTAATTGTTCACACTGACTTGTTCAACACAAATGGCAAATGCCTTCATAAATCTAAATCTGCCATGGATTAAGGTTACAAAGAGTCCTGTTCACTCCAGGGCTTGGTAGTCCCTGTGCTGCTAATGCTCTTGTTTTAAAATTAGGGATTAATGGTCCTCTTCTAGGTGTCTGATGCCCTAAAAAGTTGCCCGACACCAAATGAAACAAACCTACGTCTGCTTCATGTGCATCATAAGCTAACCCTTTCCTTAGTGTTTTTGGGTTTCATGGGAGAATTACAACATAGTTTAAAAATGTGTGAGCTGTGAATTTATCTGTGTGATTACCAAACTGCAAACCACTTTATGGCAGTTATACAAGTCCAGTGTGGACAAAGACGGCGAACGCATGTTTATGTCCTCCCTCTTCCTGTTAATTAGATTCAAAATGACTCCCATAACGTCAGAATGACACCTCCCCCACCCCCAAATGAGAAAGTGGTGATTATTCTTGGGAGAGAGAGAGCACACGCACACACGCACTGTGAAATCCCTGATCGAGGTAGAGGAGTGTGCGTGGCTGGAGGTCAGGCCAGCTTAAATCCCCGCTGGTCCATCTTTATCTCATCTATATAGTAGGCTCATGTACAAGCTTTTATTTGAATCTAGAGTCCAATGGCGACAAGTTAAAAAAAACCTGCTTTTTATCACAAAACAGCTAGCAAAATTAATTTTTGATGCCATGTCTCACTTCCACCCTCTTTCTACATCCTTATCTTCTTGATCTCTATCCCAGTCAATCGGTCAATTAATAAAGTCTCTATGGCCTCTTCGAAAGCTTAATTTGTAGCAGGAGTAGAGGATGGCACGTCCATGCCTCAGAACTTTTTTGCAAGGCTCTTCTCACTACTCCATAATCTTTATCTCTACCGTTCTCACCTTGATGGCTCCTTTGTCTTCTGCTCAATTACCTGAGTTCCTCTGCTTTCATCTAAAATTCTTTCTCTCTTTCTGTCTCTCTTCCTCTCCCTCATCTTACAATTCTCATTCCAAGAGGAACCACAAAAGATAGTGAGGCACAGAGTAAGAGTCAGAGAAAGAAAAATGCATGACTATGGTACAGAGACAGCTATCCTCTCCTTTTCTGTATCCTAATTTATCCAACTTTTACTAGGATCTTTGTTCCTTTTATTAAAAATATGCATACAATTCTTTAGAGCAAAGCAAAGAGCAGCTTTAGCCACAGACAGCCGGTGCCTGGCAAGTGTGTCCTCTAAGGGTCCTCATGCTTCCCCAGCCTGCCCCCCACTCCCTTATGTGCATCCACTGCCCCAGACATGCCCACCTTCTTGCTGCACATCACTGGACAAAAGCGAATTCTCAGTGGATATGGAACAAGGGTTGACAAAGTTTTCCCAAAAGGGGCCAAATAGTTAATATTTTAAGTTTTGCAGGCCACATGGTTTCTATTGCAACTACTCAACTCTGAAGCTGTTACACGAAAGCAGCCGAAAGCCATACATAAATGAATGGGCATGGGTGTGTTTCCAATAAAATCATATTCATGTACACTTAAATCTGAATCTCAAGTAAGTTTCATGTGTCACAAAATATTTTTCTTCTTTTGTTTTTCCGCAACCATTTAAAAGTATTAAAAAAAATTCTTAACTGGTAGGCCGAATAACAACAAAAAAACGCACAAGGCCATGGGCCAGATCTGGCTGGAGGGCTGTAGCCTGCAGACCCCTAATATAAAAGATAAACTCTCAGAAGCTAGGAATTTGATGCCAGTGACATGAAGTTTAATCTACTTCTATTTTGGCATGAGTCATGCACACAGAGAGGCTCTTTCAGTACAATACGTCTCAAGGCTCCCTTAAGGCATCTAATTATCCCAAATCATAAGTGAAAAGACAGAACATTCCATCTTGAAAGAACTGAAAGTGACTCAGGAAGTCAGATTTTCAGAGAGCATCATGATCTACACATGCCAGCTTTTAAATTCTCATGGTTACCGGTAGTCTCCTCCTGTGGTAGGTTTTCCATCTGCAATTACCTCCATCTGTAAGGAGCCCGGAAAGCACTGCCACACAGATGATGTCACTCTCCTCAAGCATACCTGAAGGAGGGGAAGCAGGATTAGAAGAAAAAATCATTTAAGGGGAAGAAAAGATATCCCCTCTGACAGAAGTTTCCCATAGCCAAGAAGCAATAACAGCATTGACCCAATCCTAAAATGGGTCTGGGAAGTTCAAAATTCAACTCCAGTGACCTCAAGGGTACAACACCGCCCCCCCCACCCCCACCAACTCTCCGTTCAGTAAAACCTGTCTTACAAGGAGAATAAAATTTCCAGGGCTTGCCCTTTGCTTCACTCACCGCAGTGTTTGCTTTTCACCTGCACTCGCTTTTGATCATTTTGAAACTACAAAGGGCCTTGACAAAAGACAAAGAAGAGCTTGGCTTCCTGTGAGATTTTCACCAACTTTGTTGCTTTCAGAGCTGGAGCCTACCATCTATATCCAAGCAACAAAATGACTGCATCATTTGAACAGCAGAAAATTGAGTAGGAACATTGAATTCTGAAGCTGAAGGACAGAGTACAGAATCAAAGGCCCTTGCTTATAAATGAGATCTGTTCAATCTTGCCCTTTCATGTATCTTCTTTTTGTTGTTGTCAGACTGTTTTCCCAACTAGATAGTCATACTGGGAAACTCTGCTTGAAGGCCATTTGATATGTAGAGGAAAAAAAAAATCAACATATAACTTGAAGAAGTGGTGCGTTTTCCAGAAATTAAAAGAACGATTTGTTGTGATGACATACCCTGTGGCAAGGGGATATCGTATTAGGACAAACAGTTCCCAACTTATAAGTAGATTGTGAGCCAAAATTTGTAAGTCAGTTGTTTGCAACTTGGAAGGCATTCGCCTATAGGGACAGTGTTGTACGTGGTGGCTGGACACCAGCATTTAGTTGTGATGGCTTGTGTAATCCAGTCATACTTTTGAAATGGTAAAATGACACTGTTTGAGCTTCTCAGACTGAAGTATGCAGGGATTAACAATGAACATTTCAAGTCAGGGAATAAACATGGTACAACTTCCTAGCATGTTAATTTTGTTATAAAATTTAAGGAAGAATTCTTTCTGAATTAAAAATAAATATGCAGAATTTTGAGTAAAATATAAAATCCCTGAAAACTTTAAAGATTAATCATGAGACTTCAAAACTACCTTGTGCTTATAGCTTGAAATGTTGGTCTAAGTCCCCAGACCTCCTTGATTTCAGAGCTCTCCTATTAGGCAAACTGGACATGTATGAGAAGCAAAGCAGTCCAGCATGACAGCTCCATGTTCACCTGCAGCATGGCAGCTTGTTGTATAGACTCCACTGGTCTGTGCCGCGCTAAGAGTCAATGAAACTTAGCTTTGTAAATTACAATCTTGCTGGGGTCGAAGGAGAGAAAGCACCCAAAGGTATCTGGAGATTGGAGGAGGCCAAGGAGACATAACTACATCCAATGTGGATCTTGGATTGGATTCTGGAATAGGAAAAGGACAGTAATGGGATAACTGGTGAAATTCTAATAAGGACTGTAGATTAACCATACTATTGTAACAGCAGTGGTAGGGGGAAGAAGAGTAGGGAGGTCAGAAACGCATGATAAAGATTGAACTATTAAAAAATCAGTAGTCATAGCAATCTCAGTCTTTGTTCTCAAATCTCTTTTTATCAATTAGTAAGATAGGGGGATCTCCTGGTATTGTTTCCACATATGCCATCCCCAGAGACAGCACTAGTGAACAAAGCTGAGAGCACTTGGGGATGAGTATATAGGGCTTTCTTTGGATGATTCACACATCTAGATTGGACAGTCCACAGAGGCAGATCAAATTGTCTCCCAGACTCCACCATGGCTGTGAGGGTTCAGGGTGGCACGGAGCTTTGTTGGGAGACTTCCTCATGAACTTTCTAAGTCAGAGGTCTCATTCCAAGGCAGTCGACCTGAAAGTCCTGCCCCTACCGCAAGATATTGGTGGGACCAGGAGCATTTCCTGCTCATGGGGGTCAGTGTAAGGCTTAGCATCATTTTTGGCCTGAAGTGTAATTTCCCAAGCCCTTAAAATATTCAGGCTGCCCATGAAAGGAAAGGAACATTATATTAGTGTGACAGATATTCTGTCAATATAATTAAGCTATTGGATCTCTTTCTTCTTTAGCAATGGATGTGAAACCAAAGCAAAGCAATGGAATATTACTCAGCCATAAAAAGAAATGAAATTGAGTTATTTGTAGTGAGGTGGATGGACCTAGAGTCTGTCGTACAGAGTGAGGTAAGAAAGAGCAAAAAAATACCATATGCTAACACATATGTATAGAATCTAAAAAAAAGGTTCTGAAGAACCTAGGGGCAGGACAGGAATAAAGATGCAGATGTAGAGAATGGACTTGAGGACACAGGGAGGGGGAAGGGTAAGCTGGGAAGAAGTGAGAGAGTGGCATTGACACATATACACTACGAAATGTAAAATGGATAGCTAGTGGGAAGCAGCTGCATGGCACAGGGAGATCAGCTCGGTGCTTTGTGACCACCTAGAGGGCTGGGATAAGGAGGGTGGGAGGGAGACATAAGAGGGAGGGCATGTGCAGATATATGTATACATATAGCTGATTTACTTTGTTATACAGCAGAAACTAACACAACACTGTAAAGCAATTATACTCCAATAAAGATGTTAATTAAAAAAAAAAATTTCCTCTGTTCTAATGTGGCCCAGCCCAGCCAAGCCATCCAAAGGGTGAGATGTTTGTAAATGGATTCACCCAAGCCAGGATATATGTGTGTACTGTTGGAAGAGGGTTTTTTTTCCCCTTAATATTTAACTTTTTATTTTGAAACAATTTTAGATTTAAAGAAAAGTTGCAAAAATAGCACAAAAACTTCCCATTGAGTTTTTCCCAACGTTAATATCTTACATAACTATGATACAATTATCAAAACCAGAAAACTAATATTGGCACAATGATGCATTTAATATACAGACCTTATTCAGATTTCCCAGCTTTCTCACTGCTCTCCTTTTGCTATTTCAGGATCCAATCCAGGATTTCATGTTGCATTTAGCTGTCATGTGCCCTTGGTCTCCTCCAATCTGTGATAGTTCCTCAGTATTTCCTTGTCTTTCATAACCTTGACAATTTTGAGATGTATTGGTCAGTATGTTGAAAACTATCTCTCTTTAAAGTTATGTATTTTGAATAAGAATACCGTAGAAATGTTGTTTGTCCTTTCTAGGAACATCATGTTGAGAGTTTATGATGCTAGTATATTTTATTATTGATGATGCTAACCTTGGTTAACCAGAATCCTGCCATGGTTCCCCACTGTAAAGTTACTCTTTTTCCCTTTGTAATTAAGTAATATACAGTGAGATACTTTGAGACTCTGCAAATATTCTATTTTTCATTATATGTCACTCAACAATTTTAACATCTATCAATGGTTTTCTTTGCAAAAAGTATTATTATGGTGATCACCTAAAGGTGATTTTCTATTTATATCATTCCTTTTATGTTTATTTATTGGGATTCTGCTACAAGGAGGAGCTCTCCCTTCTACCCCATTTATTTACTTACTTGATTATTTATATCAATATGGATTCATGAATTTTTTATCTATAGGTTAAAATCCAATACTATCATTATTTACTGGAATAGGTTTTTTATTTGTTTTTTTAAAATTTTTCTTTCTAACCTCATGCATTCTGACTTCCTAAAAGGTGAAAATTATATAAAGAAAAACATCCTCTCACCTATCTTTAGATATTAAATTTTAGTGCTAGACCTGAACTGAATAAATCTTTCGGAAACACTAAAGAGAGACTGGAAGGCATGGGAAAGTGTTTGGTATATTTTGGTAATACATGATTACAGACAGCCTTGTCTCAAGCAAGCAACTTAAAGACACCCTCAATGGCTAGAGGTAAGATTTTAAACCAGGGGAAAGAGAATATTTTCAACTGGGAAGATGAATATGAAGATAAGCTCCATATTGGAATTATTAGAATTTGGCTTTGAATGCTCAAAATTTGTCTAAATTGTAAATGTACAACTTCCTTGCTGTTAACTCAATCCCTCTCTCTGTTATTTCCTGCTTACTAAGGGAAAGAATACAATATCCACAAGTATTCAATGTAGAAGAGGGACTGCCCCCTGTGTACTATTTCAGAACTACTTTTCCGAGAAAAGCTGAAAACAAACAGTTGTAAGATGTCCTAAACATAATCCTTTCCCCTGGGTAAGTTGTTCTTTAATGCTGGAAACTACCCTCCCCCCTACCCTGAACTCCCACAGCTCATTAGTTCTTTTCTTAACACCATTACCACATTCAGTCCTAATCATTTCTACTGAGAAATAAGCTGCTGCTTTACTTGATAATATTAACGAGTTATTTTTACCTTTTAGGCTTGATAATGGTATTGTGGATTTATCTTTTTTAAGATTCCTTATTTTTTTGGAGATATATACTAAAATATTTATGGATTTCATGATAGGTCTCAGATTTATTTCAAAGTCATCCAGGATGGGGTTGGGGATATTGGGTAGAGGGTGTAGGAAAATATCTCCATGACCTTAAATCAAAAAGAACTTCTTTATCCATTGATCTATCAGTGGACATTTAGGTTGTTTCCATATTTGGCTATTTTAAATAATATTTCAGTGATCATACATTTGAAGTAATTATTTATAGGTAAGGACTTACTAATACCATCTTATTGTTTTCTGAGTTTTTTGTAGTTCCTTTGTTCTTCTTTTGCTATCTTCTTTTGTGATTTGATGACTTTCTGTAGTGGCATGATTTGACTACTTTCTCAGTATATTTTGTGTATCAAAAATAAAATCAAGATGGCTTAAAGACTTAAATATAAGACATGTTACCATAAAATTCCTAGAAGAGAGCATGGGCAAAACATTTTCTGACATAAATCGTACCAATGTTTTCTTAGGTCCGTCTCCCTAGACAGTAGAAATAAAAGCAAAAACAAACAAATAGGACCTAATCAAACTTACAAGTTTTTGTACAGCAAAAGAAACCAGAAACAAAATAAAAAGACAACCTATGGACTGGGAGAAAATATTTGCAAATGATGCAACCGACAAGGACTTAATTTCTAAAATATGAAAACAGCTCATATAATTCAACAGAAAACAACCCAATCAAAAATGGGCAGAAGACCTAAACAGATATTTCTCCAAAGAAGACATACAGATGGTCAACGAGCACATGAAAAGATGCTCAACATCGCTAATTATTAGAGAAATGGAAACCAAAACTACAATGAGGTACCACATCACACTGGTCAGAATGACCATCATTGAAAAGTAGACAAAAAACAAATGCTGGAGAGAGTACGAAGAACAGGGAATCCTCCTACACTGTTTGTGGGAATGTAAATTAGTGCAGCCACTGTGGAAAACAGTATGGAGGTTCCACAGTGGCTGCACTAATTTACATTCCCACAAACAGTGTAGGAGGATTCCCTGTTCTTCGTACTCTCTCCAGCATTTGTTTTTTGTCTAAAAACTAAAAATATAGTTGCCATACTATCCAGCAATTCCACTCCTGGGCTTATATCTGTACAAAACTATAATTCAAAAAGAACATGTGCCCCTATGTTCAGAGCAGCACTATTCACAACAGTCAAGACATGAAAAAAATCTAAGTGTCCATCAAGAGATGAATGGATAAAGAAGATGTCATACATATATACAATAGAATGCTACTCAGACATAAAATAGAATGAAATAATGCCATTTGTAGCAACATGGATGGGCTTAGAGATTATCATACTAAGTGAAGTAAGTCAGAAGGAGAAAGACAAATACCATATGATATCACTTATATGTGGAATCTAAAGTATGACACAAATGAACTTATCTATGAAACAGACTCACAGACATAGAGAACAGACTTGTAGTTGCCAAGGGGGAGAGGGAGGTGGGAGAGGGATGGATCAGGGGTTTGGGATTAGCAGCTGCAAACTATTATACAGAGAATAGATAAACAACAAGGTCCAACTGTATAGCACAGAGAACTATATTCAATATCCTGTCACAAACCATAATGGAAAAGCTCATGAAAAAGAATATATATATATATATATCTGAATCATTTTCTGTAGAAATTAATATAACATTGTAATCAACTATACTTGAATAAAATAAAATTTAAAATAATAATGTGTGTTATAATGTGTCTCAGTATAAACCTTTTAAGTTGAACCTGTTTAGGGCTTTTTGAGTGTCATGTATCTTCATGTCCAATTCTCTCCCCAGATTTGGGAACTTCTCAGCCATTACTTCTTTAAATAATCTTTCTGCCACTTTTTCTCTCTTTTCTTTACGGGACCCCCATTATTCATACATCAGATCTCTTGATGGTATCCCATAAATTTCATAGTCTCTTTTTCATTACTTTTGATTCTTCTTTTTCTTCTCTGAATGGATTATTTCAAATGACTTGTCTTTAAGTTCAGAGATTCTTTCTTCTGCTTGATCAGGTCTGGTGTTGACACTCACAATTGCCTATATTTAATTTCTTTCACTGTATTCTTCAGGTCCAGAATTTCTGTTTGGTTCTTTTATATGATTTCTCTTTGTTGAAATTCCCATTTTATTCATTATTGTTTACCTGATTTCATTGAACGGTCAGTGTTTTCTTATAGCTGATTGAGCTTCCTTAAACCAGTTGTTTTGAATTCTTGATCAGAAAATTCATAGATCTCCAATTTATTTGTGGATGATTACTAGAAAATTATTCTATTCCTTTGATGGTACCACATTTTCTTTATTTTTTTGTGTGTGTGTTCCTTGAAGTCTTGCATTGCTGTCTTCGAATTTGAAGAAAGAATCACCTCCTCCAGTTTTTACTCACTGGCTTCAGGAGAGAAATACCTTCACAAGTCAGCCCAACCAGGGATTCTGAGGCTTTTTCAGAACTTTTCTGTGGATGGGATGTACCCACTCCACACCTATTCCTCCCTCTTGCGTTATTTTTTATTTATTTATTTATTTATTTTTGCGGTACACGGGCCTGTCACTGCCGTGGCCTCTCCCGTTGCGGAGCACAGGCTCCGGACGCACAGGCCCAGTGGCCATGGCTCACGGGCCCAGCCGCTCCGCGGCATGTGGGATCCTCCTGGACCGGGGTACGAACCCGTGTCCCCTGCATCGGCAGGCAGACTCTCAACCACTGTGCCACCAGGGAAGCCCCCTTGCGTTATTCTTAAGATTGTATGCCTTCTCTTGATCCTGCAAAGCCAGGTTGAATGCTGAGAGCCTCTCTTTTGTTTTCCGTGGAGAAGTGCTGCCAAGTGCTCAAGTTTGCGTGCCTTCTCCCAATGCTGCAGAGCTGTGTTGGCTTTCTGTGTGTGTTTTCAAGCCATCTGCAAAGGCTCATACTCACAGTCCATGCAGGCATATGCAGAGAGCTGGCCATATGAGTGTGGGTGAGGTATGTGGAACACTGGGGATGCCTATGGGCCAGATGGAGGAGTCTGCAGGCAAGGCATCCAAAGTGGTTTATGAATGGGCTTCCTGATGGAGTCTGCAATGTGGTGAGTAGATCTGCAGCCCTATGATGAGTTCCAAGTCCTGCTAGCTGTGCTCCAAGCTTCTCCCAACCCCTCAGTCATGACAATCACCTCAGTGTTCTGGGTTGGGTGAAAAAGAAGTAGGCCTCTTGGGGAGTGTCCCACAGGGCTGGGGAAGCCAGACAGTCACTCACTATGCTCTCACTTTCCCTGTGGAAGAATTTGACACTGGGCTGTGTTGCCTTGGAGGGGAGGGGTAACATGCATAAAATGAAACTGCTCTTCTTACCCTATTCAATGCAACTATTCTTGGATTTTTTGCTCCAACAGCATGCTAGAATGTTTCTGCTAGACACCCAGTCTCTGACAAAAGTACACTGATCTGTGGGTCACTGTCAAAGTTGATCTTCTATGAGGGATGAGGATGGAAAACCATTAAACCATGTCATTGACATCACTCTCTCCCTTCTGAATTCATTAATTGGAATTTTGTTGTAAAGAAGAGCTATCCCTTGTCCCCTATTTATGTATGTATTAAAGAAGTGAGAAGGGTGAGAATTAGATGCCTTTATTTTATTTTATTTATTAATTTCTTTATTTTCATAGTGTCAATTCTTTTATTTTTTAATTTTTTTAACATTTTATTGGAGTATAATTGCTTCACAATGTTGTGTTACTTTCTGCTGCACAACAAGTGAATCAGCCATATGCATACATATAACCCCATATCCCTTCCCTCTTGTGTCTCCCTCCCACCCTCCCTATCCCAACACTCTAGGTGGTCACAAAGCACCAACCTGATTTCTTGTGCTATGCAGCTTCTTCCCACTAGCTATCTATTTTATATTTGGTAGTGTGTATAAGTTAATGCTACCCTCTCACTTTGTCCCAGCTTGCCCTTCCCCCTCCCCATGTCCTCAAGTCCATTCTCTATAACTGCATCTTTATTCCTGTCCTGCCCCTAGGTTAATCAGAACCTTTTTTTTTTTTTTAGATTCCATATATATGTGTTAGCCTATGGTATTTTTTGCTCATTCTGACTTACTTCAATCTGCATGACAGACTCTAGGTCCATCCACCTCACTACAAATAACTCAACTTCGTTTATTTTTATGGCTGAGTAATATTCCATTGTATATATGTGCCACATCTTCTTTATCCATTCATCTGTTGATGGACACTTAGGTTGCTTCCATGTCCTGGCTGTTGTATATAGAGCTGCAATGAACATTGTGGTACATGACTCTTTTTGAATTATGGTTGTCTCAGGGTATATGCCCAGTAGTGGGGTTGCTGGGTCATATGCTAGTCCTATTTTTAGTTTTTTAAGGAACCTCCACACTGTTCTCCGTAGTGGCTTTATCAATTTAATTTCCCACCAAGAGTGCAAGAGGTTTCCCTTTTCTCCACACCCTCTCCAGCACTTAATGTTTGTAGATATCTTGATGATGGCCATTCTGACTGGTTTGAAGTGATACTTCATTGTAGTTTTGATTTCCATTTCTCTAATGATTAGTGATGTTGAGCATCCTTTCATGTGTTTGTTGGCAATCAGTATATCTTCTTTGGAGAAATGTCTATTTAGGTCTTCTGCCCAATTTTAGATTGGATTGTTTGTTTTTTTGAAGTTGAGCTGCATGAGCTACTTGCATATTTTGGAGATTAATCCTTTGTCAGTTGTTTCATCGGCAAATATTTTCTCCCATTCTGAGGGTTGTCTTTTCGTCTTGTTTAAGGTTTGCTTTATTGTGCAAAACTTTTAAGTTTCTTAGGTCACATTTGTTTATTTTTATTTCCATTTCTCTAGGAGGTGGGTCAAAAGGATCTTGCTGTGATTTATGTCCTAGACTGTTCTGCCTATGTTTTCCTCTATGAGTTTTATAGTGTCTGGTCTTACATTTAGGTCTTTAATCCATTTTGAGTTTATTTTTGTGTATGGTTTTAGGAAATGTTGTAATTTCATTCTTTTACACATAGCTGTCCAGTTTTCCCAGCACCACTTATTGAAGAGACTGTCTTTTCTCCATTGTATACTATTGTCTCCTTTATCAAAGATAAGGTGACCATATGTGCGTGGGTTTATCTCTGGGCTTTCTATCCTGTTCCATTGATCTATATTTCTGTTTTTGTGCCAGTACCATATTGTCTTGATTGCTGTAGGTTTGTAGTACATTCTGAAGTCAGGGAGTCTGATTCCTTTAGCTCCATTTTCTTTCTCAAGATTATTTTGGCTATTCGGTAACTTTTGTGTTCTAGTTCTGTGAAAAATGCCATTGGTAGGCCGATAGGGATTTCTCTGAATCTGTAGATTGCTTTGGATAGTATAGTCATTTTCACAATGTTGATTCTTCTAATCCAAGAACATGGTATATCTCTCCATCTGTTTGTATCATCTTTAATTTCTTTCATCAGTGTCTTATAGTTTTCTGCATACACTTCTTTTGTCTCCTTAGTTAGGTCTATTCCTAGGTATTTTATTCTTTTTGTTGCAATGGTAAATGAGAGTGTTTCCTTAAGTCTCTTTCAGATCTTTCATCATTAGTGTATAGCAATGCAAGAGATTTCTTTACATTAATTTTGTGTCTGCTACTTTACCAGATTCATAGATTAGCTCTAGTAGTTTTCTGCTGGCATCTTCAAGACTCTCTATGTATAGAATCACGTCATCTGCAAACAGTGCCAGTTTTACTTCTTCTTTTCCGATTTGGGTTCCTTTTATTTCTTTTTCTTCTCTGCTTGCTGTGGCTAAAACTTCCAAAACTATGTTGAATAATAGTGGTGAGAGTGGGCAACCTAGTCTTATTCCTGACCTTAGAGGAAATGGTTTCAGATTTTCACCACTGAGAACAATGTTGGCTGTGGGTTAGTCATATATGGCCTTTATTATGTTGAGGTAAATTCTCTCTATGCCTACTTTCTGGAGAGTTTTTGACATAAATGGGTGTAGAATTTTGTTGAAAGCTTTTTCTGCATATATTGAGATGATCATATGGTTTTTATCCTTCAGTTTGTTAATATGATGTATCACATTGACTGATTTACCTATATTGAAAGATCCTTGCTTTCCTGGGATAAACCCCAGCTGATCATGGTGTATGATGCTTTTAATGTGCTGTTGGATTCTGTTTCCTAGTATTGTGTTGAGGATTATTGCATCTCTATTCATCAGTGATATTGGCCTGTAGTTTTGTTTTTTTGTGACATCTTTGTCTGGTTTTGGTGTCAGGGTGATGGTGGCCTCATAGAATGAGTTGGGAAGTGTTCCTCCCTCTACTCTACTTTGGAAGAATTTGCGAAGTGTAGATGTTAGTTCTTCTCTAAATGTTTGATAGGATTCGCCTGTGAAGCCATCTGGTCATGGGCTTTTGTCTGTTGGAAGATCTTTAACCACAGTTTCAATTTCAGTGCTTGGAATTGGTCTGTTTATATTTCCTATTTTTTCCTGGTTCAATCTTGGAAGGTTGTACTTTTCTAAGAATTTGTCCATTTCTTCCAGGTTGTCATTTTTATTGACATATAGTTTCTTGTAATAATCTCTCATGATCCTTTGTATTTCTGCAGTGAGTTATTATTTCCCCTTTTTCATTTCTAATTCTGTTGATTTGAGTCTTCTCCCTTTTTTTCTTGATGAGCCTGGTGAATGGTTTATCCATTTTGTTTATCTTCTCAAAGAAACAGCTTTTAGTTTTATTGATCTTTGCAATTGCTTCCTTCATTTGTTTTTCATTTATTTCTGATCTGATCTTTATGATTTCTTTCCTTCTGCTAACTTTGGGGATTTTTTGTTCTTCTTTCTCTAATTGCTTTAGGTGCAAGGTCAGGTTGTTTATTTGAGAGTTTTCTTGTTTCTTGATGTAGGACTGTATTGCTATAAACCTCCCTCTTAGAACTGCTTTTGCTACAACCCATACGTTTTGGGTCGTGGTGTTTTCATTGTCATTTGTTTCTAGGTATATTTTGATTTCCTCTTTGACTTCTTCAGTTATCTCCTGGTTATTCAGTAGTGTATTGTTTATCCTCCATGTATTTGTAGTTTTTATAGTTCTTTTTCCTGTAATTGACATCTAGTCTCATAGCGTTGTGGTTGGAAAAGATACTTGATAAGACTTCAATTTTCTTAAATTTACCACGGCTACATTTTTGACCCAAGATATGATCTATCCTGGAGAGTGTTCCATGAACACTTGAGAAGAAAGTGTATTCTGTTGTTTTTGGATGGAATGTCCTATAAATATCAATTAAGTCCATCAAGTTTAATGTGTCACTTAAAGCTTGTGTTTCCTTATTTATTTTCATTTCGGATAATCAGTCCATCTGTGAAACTGGGGTGTTAAATCCCTTACTGTGATTGTGTTACTGTCAATTTCCCCTTTTATGGCTGTTAGCACTTGCCTTATGTATTGAGGTGCTCCTATGTTCGGTGCATAAGTATTTACAAATGTTATATCTTCCTGGGTTGATCCCTTGATCATTATGTACTGTCCTTCTTTGTCTCTTGTAATAGTCTTTATTTTAAAATCTATTTTGTCTGATATGAGAATTGCTACTCCAGCTTTCTTTTGATTTCCATTTGCATGGAATATCTTTTTCCATTCTCTCATGTTCAGTCTGTATGTGTCCCTAGACTGAAGTGGGACTCTTGTAGACACGATATATATGGGTCTTATTTTTGTATCCATTCAGCCAGTGTATGTCTTTTGGTTGGAGCATTTAATCCATTTACATTTATGGTAATTATCAATATGTATGTTCCTATTACCATTTTCTTAATTGTTTGGGGTTTATTATTGTAGATCTTTTCCTTCTCTTGTGTTTCCTGCCTAGAGAATTTCCTTTGGCATTTGTTGTAAAACTCGTTTGGTGGTGCTGAATTCTCTTAACTTGCTTGTCTGTAAAGGTTTTAATTTTTCTGTCGAATCTCAATGAGATCCTTGCTGGGTGGAGTAATCTTGGATGTAGATTTTTCCCCTTCCTCACTTTAAATATGTCCTTCCACTCCCTTCTGGGTTGAAGAGTTTCTGCTGAAAGATCAGCTGTTAACATTATGGGGATTCCCTTGTATATTACTTATTGCTTTTCCCTTGCTGCTTTTAATATTTTTTCTGTGTATTTAATTTTTGATAGTTTGATTAATATGTTTCTCTTTGGGTTTATCCTGTATGGTACTCTCTGTGTTTCCTGAACTTGAGTGACCATTTCTTTTCCCATGTTAGGGAAGTGTTCAACTATAATCTCTTCAAATATTTTTTCAGACCCTTTCTTTTTCTCTTCTTCTTCTGGGACCCCTATAATTCGAATGTTGGTGCATTTAATGTTGTCCCAGAGGTCTCTGAGACTGTCCTTAATTCTTTTCATTCTTTTTTCTTTATTCTGCTCCCTGGCAATTATTTCCACCATTTTATCTTCCAGCTCACTTATCTGTTCTTCTACATCAGTTATTCTGCTATTGATTCTTTCTAGAGTATTTTTAATTTCAGTTACTGTGTTGTTCATCACTGTTTGTCTGCCCTTTATCTCTTCTACATCCTTGTTAAATGTTTCTTGTATTTTCTCCATTCTGTTTCCGAGATTTTGGATCATCTTTACTATCATTAATCTGAATTCTTTTTAAGCTTGGTTGCCTATTTCATCTTCATTTATTTGATTTTGTAGGTTTTTACCTTGCTCCTTCTTCTGTAACACATTTTTTGGTTGTTTCTCTCTTTTTCTTTTACAGGTGGGGCTGTTTTCCTGTCTTACTGGTTGTTTGGTCTGAGGCGTCCAGCACTGGAGTTTGCAGGCAGTTGGATATAGTCGGGTCTTGGTGCTGAGAATAGGACCTCTGGGAGGCCTCACTCTGATTAATAGTCCCTGGTGTCTGAGGTTCTCTGTTAGTCCAGTGGTTTTGACTCGGAGCTCACACCACAGGAGCTTGGGCCCAATCTCTGGCCTGGGAACCAAGATCCCACAAGCTGGTTACTGGGGGTTCCTCCCATCCCGTTAGGTGTCCATGGTCCCCCACCGATGCCTGGTAGGTGCCCTAGTTGAGCAGAGACATGAATTCCGTGTCCTCCTAGTCCGTCATCTTGACTCCACCCTAGGTGGTTTTATTTTAAACTCACATTTTAAATATTAACATTTTAAATGAAACACAATACAAATAAATGTATAAAACATATATGGACTACCTTATAAATGTTTCTAAAGTGAACAGACACTTCCAGAAATAGATCACTAATGGTTTTCCATAAACCCTTAGTGCATCCTTTCCTAGTGACAATCTACTCCCCTCTTAGAGATAACTCCTGCCATGACTTTTAGGTTTTTGTTTTCTTTTGCGGTACGTGGGCCTCTCACTGTTGTGGCCTCTCCCGTTGCAGAGCACAGGCTCTGGACGCGCAGGCTCAGCGGCCATGGCTCACAGGCCCAGCCACTCCGCGGCATGTGGGATCTTCCCAGACCGGGGCATGAACCCATGTCCCCCACATCGGCAGGCAGACTCTCAACCACTGCGCCACCAGGGAAGCCCCTGCCATGCCTTTTATAGTAAACTTTTCTTTCCATTTCTTTATGTATTCCTAAACTTTAGAGTTCACTTTTGCCCGTTTCTGGATTTTATATAAACAGAATTATGCTATATGTATTTTTATGATTTTCTCCAACATATTTTGAGACATCCGTATTTCTGTGGATCTCTGTACCTCATTTATTTTTAGTGCTGTAGTACTCCGTTGTATGAGTTCAGCATAATTTATTCATTCTGTTAATGGGTTTATAATTGTTTTTAGATTTTTGCCATTATGAAAAATGTTACTATGAACATTTTTGTGTATGGTTTTTTGTCTTTTGGGAGATTGCTTTATAGCTCTCTATATTTTCTATATATATGTTAGTAGTTCATTTTTGGTTACATTGCTGCAAACATCTTTCTTTCCCCACTTTATGACTTATCTTTTCACTCTTTTTATGTCATTTGATGAACAGATGTCTTAATTTTAATGTCAAATTTATCATGTTTTCCTTTACAGTTGGTGCTTTTGTATCTTGTTTATGAAATCTGTCTACAGCACAAGGTTATAAAGATATCCTCTTATATTCTTCTCTAAAACTTTATAGTTTGGGCTTATACATTTAGATTTTTAATCTATCTGTGACTGAATTTGTATTTGGGGTGAGGTAAAGATTGAATTAAAAAAAATTTTTACCTATGTATAGTTAATTGTCCTGAAGCCATTTATTTGAAAGTATGTTTTTCATTAAAAAGACCTGTGGTTAAAATTACAGTCATAAAAAAGGAAATAATGCCATTTGCAGCAACATGGATAGACCTAGAGATTATCATATGAAGTGCAGTAAGTCAGACTGAGAAAGGCAAATATCATATGATATTACTTATATATGGAATCTGAAAAAAATGATACAAATGAACTTATTTACAAAACAGAAATGGACTCACAGACATAGAGAACAAACTTACAGTTACTAAAGCGGATGGGGGGAGAAAAATTTGGAGTTTGGGATTAACATATATACACTACTGTATTTAAAATAGATAAGCAACAAGGATCTACTGTATAGCACAGGAAACTATACTCAATATCTTGTAATAATCTATAATGGAAAAGAATCTGAAAAAGAAAAGGATGTATATATATGTTTATATATATAACTGAGTGACTTTGCCATGCATTTGAAACTAACACAAAATTGTAAATTAACTACACTTCAATTAAGAAAAAAGACAAGTGGTTGCCAGGAGCTGGGGTTAGGAGAGAGGGAAGGATGAATAGGCAGAGCACAGGGGATTTTTAAGGCAGTGAAACTATTCTGTATGATACAGAATTGATGGACACATGTCATTATACATTTGTCAAAACACATAAAAAATGTGCAACACAAAGTGTGAGCCCTAGTGTAAAGTATGAAATTTAGTTAATAATATATTAGTATTGTCACATTAATTGCAATAAATGTTACAATTACAAGATGTAAATAACAGGGGAAATTGGAGGGTGAGGTGAGGATAGTTGGGAACTCTGCTCTGTACACTCTGCTCAATTTTCTATAAACCTAAAACTGCTAAAAAAAAAAGTCTATTAATTTTCTTAAAAAATTCTTTTTCTCAGTGCTCTGAGTGTCACATCTATTATAAATTACATTCACATGGGACTGTTTCCAGTTATCTATTCTGTTCCATTAATCTTTTTATTTATATCTGATCAATAAACACTGTCTTGATTATCAGAGATTTAAAAGGAAGCTTCCTGTCAAATTCCCCCACTTTTTAATTTATTTTGAAGAGTGTTTTGGTTAGTTTTGGTCTTTTGCATTTTTGTAAAATTTTGGAAACAACTTGTGAAATCACATACATACACACATGCATGCATGCACACAAGTAGTTAGTATTTGGATTGAGATCACATTGAATTTATAAATTAATCTGGGAAGAATTTATAATTTTGTAATATTGTCTTCCTTTCTATGAACAAAGTATTTTCTCTATTTATTTAATTCTATTTTAGTACTTTCAGTAAGGTTTTAAAATTTCCCCTGTAGAAATCTTGCATGTTTTTGTTAGATTTATTCTCAGTACTTTATATTTGTTGATATGCTTATAAATGGTATCTTTTTAAAGATTTCATTTTCTGTTTGATTCTGTTGTCTGAAAATATGGTTTATTTCATATATTGACTTTTAATTCTGGGACTTTGCTCAGCCCTATTATTAACATTAATAGTTTATCTCATAATTCTTGGAATTTTTATACACATCATTGTATCATTTGTGAATAGCGGTAGTTTTGTTTCTTCCTTTCCAACCTGCATAAGTTTTAAATTTTTTTATTGCTTTGCCTTTTAGTGATCACTAGACCTTCCAGTTCAGGGTCGAACAGAAGTGATACTCTCATGCATTCTCTTCTCATTCCTTACCCCAAAGAGAAATATTCAAAATTTTTACCTTTAAGTATAATATTTATTGTAGGAATTTTTTTTACAGATATCATCTGTTATATTAAGGAAGTCCCCTTTTATTTCTAATTTACTGAGTTCTTTATTTTCCCTCACATTACTGAATTTTATCAAAAGATTTCACTGCATTTCAACCCGTAGGTGGAAAAGAGGCTGAAAACTACAATCACTATGCAGTATAGCTATTTGTGTAACTAAAAATTGGGAATATAATACTCCAGAGCAAAGAGAGCCTGGGCTGAAGGGCCACTGACAATCTCTGCTGCAAGCTCCAATATGTGGTGGGGCCCTTTTACTGTTTAGAGGTTTTTTTATCAGTAGCCCTTGGTATAGGACTACCATACTTTCCAAGGAGGGGAACATATTTCCTGCATATTGTGGGTCCCAGGTCCTAAAATCCCAAGAACAAGGCTTCCTGAAGACTTTATCTGAGATCCAGTGCCCTATATCAGAGCAGGGACTGGCCAGAGCTGCAGAATCCCTTTAATCCTGGGTGTTGGTGTCTTGGGCACAACAGGCAGCTATTCCACTGTTGACACGCCTCTTCCTCTTCTCTGATTTTCATTCATTCAGTCTTCTGTTGTATTTTAAACTAAATTTGAATTTCATTTCTGGAGCTCATTTTCACAGTTCCTGAGTTACTCAGAGAAAAGACATCATCTCAATATATGACTAACAGAACTGAATTTGAGTAAAGGTGGTTACAGTTTAATTTTTAATAAAATGACTGCATTGGCTCTCTTAAAAGTTAAGTAATCATTCTCATTTGGCCCTTTCCCCTTAAAGTCAGGGAAACAAAATCACTAGGTTTTGAAAAGAACACTGAACATGGTACCAGGTAATGGTGTTGCCTGTGGCAATGACAGAAAAGAGCTCTCTGGCCTCAAAGGGCTCAGATTCCTTACAGTGGGCTCCTTATCCATGTCTCAGATCAACTGTGTTTAAATGGGCTAACATGATGATCTATATTTATAGGGAAAGATATTGAAACAGAAAATTTTAAGTATTTCATGGACTTAAAAATGTATGAATGCATCTAGAGTTCCAGAGCCTATGCAACCTAAATTTATTCTTGTTTTTTTCCCAGCTTTATTAAAATATAATTGACACATAACATTGTATAAGTTTAAGCTGTACAATGTGATGATTTGATACATGTATATATTGCAAACCATCTATCTGATAAGGTGTTAATATCCAAAATATATAAGGAACTCATACAACTCAATAGCTAAAAACCAATCCGATTAAAAACATAGGCAGAGGGGGACTTTCAAGATGGTGGAGGAGTAAGACGTGGAGATGAACTTCCTCCTTACAAATACATCAAAAATACATGTACATGTGGAACAACTCCTACAGAACACCTACTGAATGCTGGCAGAAGACCTCAGACTTCCCAAAAGGCAAGAAACTCCCCACGTACCTGGGTAGGGCAAAAGAAAAAAGGAAAAATAGAGACAAAAGAATAAGGATGGGACCTGCACCAGTGGAAGGGAGCTGTGAAGGAAGAAAAGTTTCCACACACTAGGAAGACTCTTCACTGGTGGAAACGGTGTGTGTGTGTGTGTGGGAAGCTTCAGAGCCATGGAGGAGAGTGCAGCAACAGGGATGCAGAGGGCAAAGCGGAGAGATTCCTGCGCAGAGGATCAGTGCCAACCAGCACTCACCAGCCTGAGAAGCTTGTCTGACTGGGGGTTGGGAGCTGAGGCTCAGGCTTCGCAGTTCAGATCCCAGGGAGAGGACTGCGGTTGGCTGCATGGACACAGCCTGAAGGGGGCTAATGTACCACAGTTAGCAGGGAGGGAGTCTGAAAATAAGTCTGGAACTGCATAAGAGGCAAGAGACCATTGTTTCAGGGTGCATGAGGACAGGGGATTCAGAGCACCGCCTAAATGAACTCCAGAGATGGGCACGACCCATGGCTATCAGCGTGGACCCAAGAGGCATGAAACGCTATGGCTGCTGCTGCAGTCACCAAGAAGCCTGTGTGCAAGCACAGGTCACCATCCACACCTCCCATTCCGGGAGCCTGTGCAGCCCGCCACGCCCAGGGTCCTGTGATCCAGGGACAACTTCCCCAGGAGAACACAAGGTAAGCCTCAGGTTGTTGCAATGTCACGCTGGCCTCTGTCGCCACAGGCTTGCCCCATATTCCATACCCCTCCCCCGCGCTGCCCGAGTGACACAGAACCCCCTAATCAGCTGCTCCTTTAACCCCGTCCTGTCTGGGCGGGAACAGACACCCTCAGGCGACCTACACGCAGAGGCAGGGCCAAATCCAAAGTTGAACCCCAGGAACTGTGTGAACAAAGGAGAGAAAGGGAAATCTCTCCCAGCAGCCTCAGGAGCAGCAGATTAAATCTCCACAATCAACCTGATGTACCTGCATCTCTGGAATACTGGAATAGACAATGAATCATCCCAAAATTGAGGCAGTGGACTTTGGGAGCAACTGTAGACTTGGGGTTTACTTCCTGCATCTAATTTGTTCTGGCTTTATGTTTATCTTAGTTCAGTATTTAGAGCTTATTATCATTGGTAGATTTGTTTATTGATTTGGTTGCTCTCTTCCTTTTTATATATATTTTTTCTTTTTCTTTTTTTCTTTTTGTGAGTGTGTATGTGTATGCTTCTTTGTGTGATTTTGTCTGTATAGCTTTGCTTCTACAATTTGCCCTAGAGTTCTGTCTGTCCTTTATTTTTTCCTTCCTTTTTTTTTAGTATACTTTTTAGTGCTACTTATCATTGGTGAATTTGATTTTTGGTTTGGTTGCTCTCTACTTTCCTTCTTTCTTTTATTTATTACTTTTAAAATTTTTAATAATTTTTTTATTTTAATAACTTATTTTCTTTTATTATTTTTCTTTCTTTATTTCATTTTTTTAATCTCCCTTTTCTTCTGAGCCTTGTGGCTGACAGGGTCTTGGTGCACAGCTGCGTGTCAGGCCAGAGACTCTGAGGTGAGAGAGCCAAATTCAGGACATAGGTCCACCAGAGACCTCCTGGCCCCATGTAATATCAAACAGCGAAAGCACTCCCTGAGATCTGCATCCCAATGCTAAGACCCAGCTCCACTCAACGACCAGCAAGCTACAGTGCTGGACACCCTATGCCAAACAATGAGCAAGACAGGAACACAACATCACCAATTAGCAGAGAGGCTGCGTAAAATCATAAGTACACACACACCCCAAAACACACCACCAGATGCAGTCCTGCTCACCAGAAAGACAAGATCCAGTCTCATCCACCAGAACACAGGCACCAGCCCCCTCCACCAGGAAGCCTACACTACACACTGAAACAACCTTACCAACTGAGGGCAGACACCAAAAACAATGGGAACTATGAATCTGTAGCCTGCAAAAAGGGGACCCCAAACACAATAGGTAAAACAAAATGAGAAGACAGAGAAATATGCAGCAGATGAAGGAGCAACGTAAAGCCACCAGACCAAACAAATGAAGAAATAGGCACTCAACCTGAAAAATAATTCAGGGTAATGATAGCAAAGATGATCTAAAATTTTGGAAATAGAAAAGAGAAAATACAAGAAACGTTTAACAAGGACCTAGAAGAACTAAAGAGCAAACAAACAATGATGAACAACACAATAAATGAAATTAAAAATTCTCTAGAAAGCATCAATAGCAGAATAACTGAGGCAGAAGAATGGATAAGTCACCTGGAAGACAAAAGAGTGTAAATAACTACCACAGATCAGAATAAAGAAAAAAGAACTGAGGAAAGTCTCTGAGACTTCTGAGACAACATTAAATGTACCAATATTTGAATTATAGGGGTCCCAGAAGAAGAAGAGAAAAAGAAAGGGTCTGAAAACATATTTGAAGAGATTGTAGTTAAAAACTTCCCTAATATGGGAAAGGAAATAGTCAATCAAGTCCAGGAAGTGCAGAGAGTCCCATACAGGATAAATCCAAAGAAAAACATGCCAAAACACATATTAAGCACACTATCAAAAATTAAATACAAAGAAAAAATATTAAAAGCAGCAAAGGAAAAACAACAAATAACATAAAAGGGAATCCCCATAAGGTTAACAGCTGATATTTCAGCAGAAACTCTGCAAGACAGAAGGGAGTGGAAGGACATATTTAAAGTGATGAAAGGGAAAACCTGCAACCAAGATTACTCTACCGAGCAAGGATCTCATTCAGATTCGACAGAGAAATTAAAACCTTTCCAGACAAGCAAAAGCTAAGAGAATTCAGCACCAACAAGCCAGCTTTACAACAAATGCTAAAGGAATTTCTCTAGGCATGAAACACAAGAGAAGGAAAAGACCTACAATAACAAACCCAAAAGAATTAAGAAAATGGTAATAAGAACATACATGTTGATAATTACCATAAATGTAAATGGATTAAATGCTCCAACCAAAAGACATAGACTGGCTGAATGGATACAAAAAAAAGGCCCATATACCTGCTGTCTACAAGAGACCCACTTAAGACCTAGGGACACATACAGACTGAAAGTGATATTCCATGCAAATGGAAATCAAAAGAAAGCTGGAGTAGCAATTCCTATATCAGACAAGATAGACTTTAAAATAAAGACTATTACAAGAGACAAGGAAAGACACTCCATAATGATCAAGGGATCAATCCAAGAAGAGATTTAAAATTGTAAATATTTATGCACCCAACACAGGAGCACCTCAATACATAAGGCAAATGCTAACAGCCATAAAAGTGGATATTCACAGTAACAAAATCATAGTAGTGGACTTTAACACCCCACTTTCACCAATGGACAGATCATCCAAAATGAAAATAAATAAGGAAACACAAGCTATAAATGATACATTAAACAAGATGGACTTAATTGATATTTATAGGACATTCCATCCAAAAATAACAGAATACACTTTCTTCTCAAGTGCTCATGGAACATTATACAGGATAGATCATATCTTAGGTCACAAATCAAGCTTTGGTAAATTTAAGAAAATTAAAATCGTATCAAGTATCTTTTCTGGCCACAATGATATGAGACTAGATATCAATTACAGGAAAAAAACTGTAAAAAGTACAAACACGTGGAGGCTAAAGAATACACTACTAAATAACCAAGAGATCACTGAAGAAATCAAAGAGGAAATAAAAAAATACCTAGAAACAAATAGCAATGAAAACACAATGACCCAAAACCTATGGAATGCAGCAAAAGCAGTTCTAAGAGGGAAGTTTATAGCAATACAATCCTACCTCAAGAAACAAGAAACATCTCAAATAAACAACCTAACCTTACACCTAAAGCAATCAGAGAAAGAAGAAGAAAAAAACCCCAGAGTTAGCAGAAGGAAAGAAATCATAAAAATCAGATCAGAAAGAAAGGAAAAAGAAATGAAGGAAATGATTGCAAAGATCAAGAAAATTAAAAGCTGGTTCTTTGAGAAGATAAAAAACGGATAAACCATTAGCCAGATGCATCAAGAAAAAAAGGGAAAAGACTCCAATCAATAGAATCAGAAATGAAAAAGGAGAAGTAACAACTGACACTGCAGAAATACAAAGGATCATGACAGATTACTACAAGCAACTATATGCCAATAAAATGGACAACCTGGAAGAAATGGACAAATTCTTAGAAAAGTACAACCTTCCGAGACTGAACCAGGAAGAAATAGAAAATATAAACAGACCTATCACAATCACTGAAATTCAAACTGTGATTAAAAATATTCCAACAAAGAAAAGTCCAGGACCAGATGGCTTCACAGGCTAATTCTATCAAACATTTAGAGAACAGAAAACACCTATCCTCCTCAAACTCTTCCAAAATATAGCAGAGGGAACACTCCCAATCTCATTCTACAAGGCCACCATCATCCTGATACCAAAACCAGACAAAGATGTCACAAAAAAAGAAAACTACAGGCCAATATCACTGATGAACATACATGTAAAATTCCACAACATAATACTAGGGAACAGAATCCAACAGCACATTGAAAGGATCATACATCAAGATCAAGTGGGGTTTATTCCAGGAATGCAAGGATTTTTCAATATATGCAAATCAATCAGTGTGATAAACCATATTAACAAATTGAAGGAGAAAACCATATGATCATCTCAATATATGCTTAAAAAGCTTTCAACAAAATTCAACACACATTTATGATAAAAACCCTCCAGAAAGTAGGCATAGAGGAAACTTACCTAAGCATAATAAAGGCCATATAGGACAAACCGACAGCTAACATCGTTCTCAATGGTGAAAAACTGAAAGCATTTCCCCTAAGATCAGGAACAAGACAAGGCTGTGCACTCTCACCACTATTATTCAACACAGTTTTGGAAGTTTTAGCCACAACAAGCAGAGAAGAAAAAGAAATAAAAGGAATCCAACTCAGAAAAGAAGACATAAACCTGTCACTGTTAGCAGATGACATGATTCTATACATAGAGAATTCTAAAGATGCCAGCAGAAAACTACTAGAGCTAATCAATGAATTTGGTAAAGTAGCAGGATACAAAATTAATGCACAGAAATCTCTTGCATTCCTATACACTAATGATGAAAAACTGGAAGAGAAATTAATGAAACACTCCCATTTACCATTTCAACAAAAAGAATAAAATACCTAGGAACAAACCTACCTAAGGAGATGAAAGACTTGTATGCAGAAAACTATAAGACACTGATGAAAGAAATTAAAGATGATACAAACAGATGGAGAGACATACCATGTTCTTGGATTGGCAGAATCAACATTGTGAAAATGACTATACTACCCAAAGCAATCTACAGATTCAATGCAATCCCTATGAAACTACCACTGGTATTTTTCACAGAACTAGAACAATAAAATTCACAATTTGTATGGAAACACAAAAGATTCCGAATAGCCAAAGCAATCTTGAGAAAGAAAAACAGAGTTGGAGGAATCAGGCTCCCTGACTCCAGACTATACTACAAAGCTACAGTAATCAAGACAGTATGGTACTGGCACAAAAACAGAAATATAGATCAATGGAACAGGATAGAAAGCACAGAGATAAACCTATGCACATATGGTCAACTTATCTTTGATAAAAGAGGCAAGAATATACAATGGAGAAAAGACAGCCTCTTCAATAAGTAGTGCTGGGAAAACTGGACAGCTACGTGTAAAAGAATGAAATTAGAACACTCCCTAACACCATACACAAAAATTAACTCAAAATGAATTAAAGACCTAAATATAAGGCCAGACACTATAAAACTCCTAGAGGAAAACATAGGCAGAACACTCTATGACATAAATCACAGCAAGATTCTTTTTGATCCACCTCCTAAAGAAATGGAAATAAAAATAAACAAATGGGACCTAATGAAACTTAAAAGTTTTTGCACAGCTAATGAAACCATAAAGGAGATGAAAAGACAACCCTCAGAATGGCAAAAAATATTTGCAAATGAAGTAACTGACAAAGGATTAATCTCCAAAATACACAAGAAGCTCATGCAGCTCAATATTGAATAAACAAACAAACCAATCCAAAAATGGGCAGAAGACCTAAATAGACATTTCTCCAAAGAAGACATACAGATTGCCAACAAACACATGAAAGGATGCTCAACATCACTAATCATTAGAGAAATGTAAATCAAAATTACAATGAGTATCACCTCACACCAGTCAGAATGGCCATCATCATAAAACCTATAAACAGTAAATGCTGGAGTGGGTGTGGAGAACAAGGAGCCCTCTTTCACTGTTGGTCGGAATATAAATTTATAGAGCCACTATGGAGAACAGTATGGAGGTTCCTTAAAAAACAAATAATAGCACTAACATACGAACCAGCAACCCTACTACTGGGCATATACCTGGAGAAAACCATAATTCAAAAATAGTCATGTACCACAATGTGCATTACAGCACTATTTCGAACAGCCAGGCCATGGAGGCAACCTAAGCGTCCACCAACAAATGAATGGATAAAGAAGATGTGGTACATATATACAATGGAATATTACTCAACCATAAAAAGAAAAGAAACAAAATTGAGTTATTTGTAGTGAGATAGATGGACCTAGAGTCTGTCATACAGAGTGAAGTAAGTCAGAAAGAGAAAAACAAGTACCGTATGCTAACATATGGAATCTAAAAAAAACTCAAAAAACAAAAAACGGTTCTGAAGAACCTAAGGGCAGAATTGGAATCAAGACACAGACGTAATGAATGGATTTGAGGACACGGGGAGGGGGAAGGGTAAGATGGGCCAAAGTGAGAGAGTGGCAGTTGCATGGATATATATACACTACCAAATGTAAAATAGATAGCTAGTAGGAAGCAGCTGCATAGCACAGGGAGATCAACTAGGTGCTTAATGTCCACCTAGATTGGTGGATAGGGAGGGCTGGAGGGAGATGCAAGAGGCAGATAATGGGATATATTTATATGTATAGCTGATTCACTTTGTTATACAGCAGAAACTAACACACCATTGTAAGGCAATTATACTCCAATAAAGATGTTAAAAAAACAAACAAAAAAAAACATGAGCAGAGGACCTGAAGAGATATTTTTCCAAAGAAGAAAGACATACAGATGGCCAACAGACACATGAAAAGATGCTCAACATCACTAATAGGGAAATGCAAATCAAAATTCCAATGGAAAAAAAAAAAGAAAAAACCCACAATGATATATCACCTCACCTCGTTAGAATAGCTAGTATCAAAAAGACAAGAAATAACAAGTGTTGGCAAGGATATGGAGAAAAGGGAACCCTTGTGCACTGTTGGTGGGAATGTAAATTGGTGCCGCCACTATGGAAAAGAGTATGGAGGTTCCTCAAAAAAGTTAAGAATAGAACTACCATATGATCCAGCAATTCCAATCATGGGTATTTACTGGAAAAAAATGAAATCACTATCTGAAGGAGATATCTCCTCCATGTTCATTGCAGTGTTATTCAAAGCAAATTTTAATAAAACTTTGTTCTCTTTTCTGTTTACAGTACTAGCTTTAATGATTTAAAAAGAAAAAAAAGAATATATATTTATGAATTCAAGAGGTCTTCATATTTTACCTTTAAACCAATTGCTTCCCTAGTCAAATTATCTTCTTTCTTCATGTTGACACTTGTAGTAACTTTTTTCTGTAGCTGTTTATGAACGTATTGGCAGATATATTCAAGTGTCTTTTCCCTCTATGATTTTATTTTTATGAAAACTAGCAAGCAGGTACTACACCACTGTGCTGGTTTTCTGTTCATTCCTGAGGACAAGAAAAGAAATATTAATCATTATTTTCTTTGAGTTGGAGATTTCACAGCCAGCAAGAACCTTCTTCTTTTAGATTTGTGTACTTTTCTGGGTGGATTCAGAGAGATCGGGCTGGGGAAAAGCCCTCTTAAAATAGAGATAGGTAATGTAAGGTGAAGATTTTGATATTCGTTTGACAAAGAGACACACTCATATTCATGTAGTCAGTCAGCAAGGCAGTGCATGTACATACATGCACACAGCAGAGAAGGAGAAATTCTTTAGAGCAGGCAACTTAGCTATGGAGCTATGGAGATCTTACCTCCCTGTGCATTAGCCAGTGATCTCTGGATATAGATGCATATTGGAGTAGGAGTTGGTTTGCATATTGACTTCAAAACATCCTCAGAGTTCAGATTTTTTTTTCAATATCCCTCTATTCACTTTTTGTCTTTTACATTCCTCTTTTCCCCCAAAAGTACAATTAAGTATATATTCCCATTCTCTGGTTAAGCAAAATTTTATTATATATAATTTTTACCCTTTAGATTCTTCCATTAAAATAAAGAGCAAAAAACAATAAATAAAACAAAAGGTCAAATCAATTCCTTTTCAGAACTATTATCCAAGTTCTTCTGGTTTAACATTTCTTTAGTGTTTTGGTCTGAATTAAGAATTATAGACGGTCAAATTATAGAATTTTGCACTCATTCATTCTTTTAGCCTAAATATGGATGGTCTTCTACGTGCCTGATATGGTGTAGACTCTGCATATATAATGGCCAGAGAAATAAATACATAAAAGGAACAACATGGTCCCTGCCCTCATTGAGCTGACAGAAATTTAGCTACATACATTAGTTATTTGTGCTTTTGAGATTCTTTGCAAAAACAAGAGTTGAATTTGCTACATTTATAGAGGAGGTCATTATATTTGAAATGTACAGTCTGTAGTTTTGAAGGATAAAGATGAATTTTATGCTAGAGTGTTATAAGACGAAAGCAGGTAACCTGTGGTTCCATGATGAAATTCTTATTTCTTTGAGGAGAGGAGAAGGCAGCTCAGGGCCCCTTCTTTAAGGTCTGGCCAAACTCTAGGATGATGTGATATTTGGGAGGAAAGCATTGTTCTTTGGAGTATTTCCTTAAATAATAAAGATGTCAAGAAAACAGTGGAACAGAAAGAAGAAATAGAAACGAAGAGAAAAATGTACAAAGAATAAAAGAATGGAGGAAAGGAATGTAAAGAACAATTTAGAAGAGGTAGGAGGGGAGGAGAAAGAGAAAGAAAGGGGAGGGGAGGTGGGGGAGAGGAAGAGGATGGGGAGAAGGGAAGGGGTTTGGGAAGTAGAGAACTTAGAAATGACTAGTGGTTTCCTGAGACACAAGGAAGGAAAATAACCACTAAAAGAGAATTTTTTCCTTAAAAAAAGAAATAAGCCCACAGAGCCATCCCCTCCTCCATGTTGCCCCCTCCCCTGTGCCCCACTCCTGCCTGCTCTTGTTTGAGGGATTTTCAAAGGAAGCTTAGATCCCCTTGGGCCACTCACCTATCTTTTCTCCAAAGCATCTTACTGGAGGCTGTTACCCTCTCCTTAATGAACTCTAGAAATTCTGGTTTTGTTAAGTCTTTGGAGAGGAATTATTTCTGACCTAATTCTGAAATATATCTAATTAGTTAAAATAAAAGCAGCCTTTTAAAAACATGGCTTCATTAAAATCATCTGATTCTTTATTTAAATAGATTTTCTCTGAATTCCTTCTATGAGGGGAGATGCAACAGAAAAAGATCGGATAGAAAGAATGAACACATTTTAATGAATATCTTTTATTTTGGTAATTAGAATTTATGGAATCACAACATTTAAGTATTGAATGCATGATATTTTTATCTCAAAACCCTGTCTATATATTTTGTTTCTAAATAATTTTTGATGAGAAGCCCATTTGGGAGGAAGAAAAATGCTGTAATGTATGGATGTAAACATTGACCTCTGTGATTAGTACTCAGGGAGGATCCCTACCCAGGTCTGGGTGTGTTGTAGAGTGTCAGGCATGCTACTCAAACTCTAAGGCCAGATGTCTTTCACATGTAAAATGGAAGAATAGCATTTACCTTTTAGGATTATCAGGATTACAGAAAAAATATATGAAGGCATATGGAATGCAAGAAATAAATGGCACCTCTTATTAGGGTGCCTGCCCTGGGTTCTTCCTTTTCTTGACCTTCTAATTCTAACTTTTCTGCTTCTGTTGTCGGTTCTGTGACCTCAGCATTATATCAGCAAGTGTGTTAGACGCATGTAGAATTAGAGTTAACAGCAGTTGAGAGGCTGTTCTAATGGCAAATTTCATAAGTTTTACTCCTTAGAATCCTTGACCTCTATCTATGCAGCTCAAAACTTCTTTTGCCTTTTTCCTGGTACTCAGAGTACAGCAGTCTATAAGTGGTCTATGCCTCAGTAAAGTATTGCTATAGTTCCAGTGATCCACTGGGAGGTTCTCAGGCTCAAGTGCAAATAGTTTTGCCTTAGAAACTTGGAATCACCCACACTGGGAAATCACCTATTTTTCCATCTGATTAAAGTAGTATTGCAGAGAGATAATGCAGCTCTCAAGAGTAAGTTACGTTTTTTGAATAAAAGCTTTAGCCTGAATAAAAATTTTAGACCCTCCTATGTCTTCCAAGAGGACATTGCCTCAAGATGTTGATTTTATTTTGTAGGGAGACAGGTGACCTTTAATTTGGGTTCCACCTACCTCTACCCTATTTATTTCAAGCAATGTGGGTAAAGGCAGACAGATATTATATACTCCAAACACTATTATATGTGTATTATTTTATTTAGAGTTTCTTTTTCATATTCTAGCAGAGAAGGTAGTGCAGGATACCAAACACATATATAAAACATGTAAAAGTGTATTTTCTGCTTCTTCCATCTTACTGCGGCTCCCACAAAGCCTCAACATCTTTTAACACCAATGTCCTTCCAGAATTAACCATGTGGTGCATCTCCCTGGCCTGCTCTTCACAACATGACTCTCATTCACTAATTCACAATTTTCCCTGCTCGTCTCTCACATCAAAATTCATTTGTGCTGGGTCCCTTTTATATATTCATATAGTCTTAGCAATGGAAAGACACAACTATCCACCAAAATTAGGAGTTCCTATTATAACAGGGGTGGTCCCTTTTTTTGGTTTCAGTATCCCTTTTATACTCTTAAAAATTATTGAGAACTCCAAAGAGCTTTGGTTTAAGTGGGTTATAGTTATGAAGATTTAACATATTAGAAATTTAAATCTAGACCTATTACATGTTAAGATAAATAACATTTTTATGAGGAATAACTGTGTTTTCTAGAAATTTACAAGAGTGGCACTGTTTAACATATGGATACTCATATCTGCTTCTGTATTCAATCTGTTGTATTATTTCATTCAAATAGCCCCTGGAGAACCCCAGTGTACATGCATGAGAGAATGAGAGTGAAAAAGCCATATGACATCTTATATTTGTATTAGTTTTCTACTACTGCTGTAACAAACTACTACAGAGTTAGTGGCTTAGAAAAATTAAAATGTATTATCTTATAGTTCTGGGGATCAGAAATACAAAATGGGTGTCACTGAGCTAAAATCAAGGTGTTGGCAGGGTTGTGTTGCTTCTGAAGGTTCTCGGGGAGAATCTGGATTCTTTGTCTTTTCCAGCTTTGAGAGGCCACCAACATTCCTTGGCTATGTCCTCTTTCCATCTTCAAGGTCAGCAATGTTGGGCTCAGTCCTTCTCATACTGTCATCTCTCTGGGCCCCTCTTCAGATTCTCTCTTCCACTTTTATGGACACTTGTGATTACATTGGACCCACCCAGATAATCCAGCATAATCTCTTTATTTTGAGGTCCCATGATTAACACCTTTAATTCGTTACAGTCTTAATTCCTTTTGCCATTAATGTAACATATTCTCAGGTTCCTGAAATTAGAACATGGACTATTATTCAAGTTCTTCTGGTTTAAAATTTCTTTAATTTTAAAGAAATTGGTTTATTGGTGTATTGGTTTCCCAATGGACATCATTGGGAAAGCATTATTCTGCCTACCACAGTATTATTATTAAATTCATTTTGACCTCATAGATCCCCTGAAAATGTCCCAGGGAACTTCAGGGGTTCCCAGATCCTTCTTTGAGAACAATTATTCTGTGATATCCCTAATAGGTAGCATGTGCTTGATAAGGTACTTCATAAGGCAGACTTTTTTTAAAGAAGTAGGTAAAATTTAAAACTTTTTAAAAATTTGTCTTCTGTAACTCCCACCCAGTAATGCTCTTCTATTCCTTGGAGCTACAAAGAGTAAATCTACTCCTTCTACAATGTTAACAGACTTTCAAATATTTAAAAAGTATTATTGATTTGTCATTGAGTCATATGATTTTTCTCTTCATGTTAAACATGGACAGATCCTTCTTAGAAAAGTTGTGAAAACATCAACAATGATAATATTTGTCCAAACTCTACCTATCCTTCAAGGTTCAGTCTAGTGTCAAATTTTCCATAAACTTCCTCAGATGCCTCTGATAAATTATTTTTGGTTTCTCTGCTCTTCTATTGCTCGTTACAAGAAAATTTATTTATATTCGGGGCTTCTCAGTGTGCTAAGATTGTAGATTTCTTGAGGGCAAGGTCTTTCACTCATTTCTTCTTACATTACACACAGTTTAGTATCTACTGGGGAAGGAGCTCACTAAATGGTCTTGAATGAAAGGATAAAAGAATTGGAGCATGGGTCCCAGCTGGAGCTCGTGTTTACCCATGGTCTTAGGAATGCATGGCATGGTTGAGGGTTCCTTGCAGGAGGCCTGAGAGCAGAGGTTCCTGACGGTGGGGCATTCATCCCAAGGGAAAGGAACATAGGGACACACTCTGATGTGAGGAATTTGCCACAGGTCTGAGGGAGGAATGACTGAGCATAACACAGTATCTGCCACTGGGTGTATTGAGTGCTGGAGAGGAAGGACTCAGAATGAAAATGGGAGCACTGTTTCCTGAAAGTCTCTACAAGAATAGGTAATATAGTGCAGCACCATTCCAAGACCCACATTCTAGTATCACACGATCACACAGCATACAGCTTCCCTGAGGCACAGACTTGTATCATCACAGCAGGAACTGCTCAAGACTTCTGCCCAAGCTCTCTGAGCAATGGCATCTTTAGCAGAGACAGATTGTTAAAACTCTTTTCCTTGACCAACACTTCCCTATTTCCCTCACCACTCAGCCCCAGTGACCCCCATTCTGCTCTATGTTTCTAAGAGTTCAACATTTTTAGGTGCCACATATGAGTGAGATGATGCAGTATTTATCCTTCTCTGTTTGGCTTATTTCACTTGGCATAATGCCCTTGAAGTCCATCTCTTTTGTTGCAAATGACAGGATTTCCTTCTTTTTTAAGGCTGAATAATATTTGTATATATTTTTATATATATCACATATTCGATGTCCCTTCATCTGTTGACAGACACTTAGGTTGTTTCCATATCTTGGATATTGTGAAAAATGCTGCAATGAACATGAGGGTGCAGACGTCTCTTTGAGATACTGATTTTATTTCATTTGGAGTTTCAGATATATAGGATGACTAATTTCTAGAGATCTAATGTACAGTAGGGTGGCTACAGTTAACAATACTGTATCGTATACTTGAAATTTGCTAAGAGTAGATCTTGTTCTCCAAAAAAAAAAAAAAGTAACTATATGAGATGATAGATGTGTTAGCCAGCTTGATTGTGGTAAAAAAAAATTCATATTGAATACACACATATATCAAAATATCACACTGTATACCCTAAATATGTACAAATTTAACTTGTCAATTATACCTCAATAGAGCTGAGGGAAAAAGCTCTTCACGAATCAACAGAAATATTAATTTTGATAATATAAATGAGAGCAGAGGCAAAATAGAGCAGCAGTAGCTTCCTTACCTCCTGAGGGAAAGCATTTGCTCCTCTTCTGAACTCAGGCAGGGAGGCCGGTCCGGAGGTGGCCATTCACTGTTATCAGAAATAAAAAGCAACAAGACACCTTGGTGCAGGGAGGAGGGTGAAGCCACCATATGATAGCTCAGGAGCTAGTGCTTATCTTGAAAGACACAATCTCTACTGAAGGAATTGGGCTTCGAGTGGGGCATGGAGGCCCTGGAATTGTGGGTAGGGTAGAGCCAGGGGAAAAGTTCTGTTTCGCCTCATGTTTTTTACCCCCAGAATGGCGTGGCCCACGTTTCATGAACTGCAGCTCCCCATCCTGTCTTGACTTCCTCACAGTTTTACTTCTCAGAGGGAGAACCTTGGTCTCCCAATCTCCCACTCATTTCTGCTGTTATAGAAGTCCCTGAAGTGTTGAAATGATTCCCCAGTTGATGAAATCTAGCACTTTGTCATAGGGCTAACACTTAGCTTCTTCTGCAAACACTTGAGTCTGCTCTTATTAGAATCTTTTTTTTCTTGAAATCAGCTCTGCTTACTGTTAACAACTTACAAAGAATTCAGATATATTAGCTTCAAACTTATTAGAAAGATACATAGTGTGGAAAAGCAAATAAATATTGTAATTCATTCCTTGTTTGTTCATTAAAGAAATCAGATAAACATGCTGATCTTAGTATTCTGATGGTGTAAGTATATATGTGGCACCAATTTTCATAATGACCCCAAAATTAAGTAATCATGTTCTCATCCAACAATTGTATAACACTCATTTTGTTCCAAAGTTAGAGGTATCAATAAAAGCACATGCTGCTCTGCTCCAGATGAGAACATTGGTTTCGTTTTCCTATTCTCCACTTCCAGGCATCTGTATCTGGACTCCATCCTAAATTACTGGGGTCTTTACCACTCACTGAGTGCCTTCCATGGCAAGTACTAAGGTGTTCCTGTCCACACTGGCCTTTGCTGTGGCGTAGGTTGTCTTCCAGACTGAACATTGGGTGATGTTCTCTGATATCAGCTGACATGTGATTAGTCCCACCTGGTTTTCAAACACTGTGACTGAAATGCCACTGTTACTGGCATGGGTGAATAATATCCATGGTCACTGCCGTTGTCTTGGGTCACAATGTCATTTAGTGTCCTACTGACACCAGAATCCTGTGGGTTCCCTAACTCATTTCCAACCAGCTTTTTGGTTTCTCTACCTTACTACACTGAGTCAATCTGCCAAGATCTTTTTTTCTGTTATTGGTATCTGACCACCTGTATTGGTGCTGTATTGGACTTGAAGCTTGACTCCTAGGCTTGCCCCCTCTCAGGATGGAAGTGTGGGTGAAAAATGTTGCCTGCTATATCAGTAAATAAAGGATGTTTTGGCCATCAAGCTGCCATCCACTGCAGCCACCCCCCAACTGTGCATCCTGAGGGGATTCCGAATAGAAAAAAACCCAGGATACTGGCTCTAGATAGTTAAGGAGCATATCAAAAGAATGATTTCAATGAGCCCAGACTCTTGCATCTTCCCATACACAGAAAAGTGCTAAATTCATTAACTTGAGATACCTGGTTTTTCTTTAACAGTAATCTTCTGATGTTCTGACTACATGTTTTTTGTTGCAAAAACTCCTATTTGTCCTGGCTTCTCCCTTTTACCTCCTCAGAGTAATCCCTCAGAGCCATCTGACAGGCTGTCTCCCAGGCTTAAGTCCTCAGTTTGTCTACCAAATAAAACATAATGCTCAACTGTTAGGTTGTGCATTTATTTCAGTCAACAGAAGCTAGGCACAATTACTCTCTTCTGTAAGATTTACCGTAACACCATGAGGGTTTCTGTGGTGTTCAGGAAAATGTGCTGCTCAGATATTTGACGTTGGAGAGTATATATTCACCCACAACTCTACCTGTTATGCTCAGAAATGCATCACTGTGGTTGAGTGAAGCCACACTTCCCAGGGACTGTTCCCAGTCACTGAGGAGCATGGCCAGGATATGAAGGTCAGGAAACTACCTGGAAGGAACAGCATTCATCTGATGGGTGACTTTGGCTCAAGGACTTCCTGTAGGCTTTTCCAAAACCTTCTAAGAAATGTACTGTAGTCTGCATCCTCTCGCCTTCCCTCCTTCATAGAACTCAGACCTTTATCACAGTCCGACATCTCTCCTGGCTTCCTCCCCACTTTCTCTCACAAGTGTTTTACCCAATAAATCTCTTTCATGTCTAATCCCATCTTGACATCTGTTTCTTCAAAGTCTAGAACTACAACAATTTAGAACAACTAAAAATTTCATCCTCCTGCCTTATTTCTCAGGGGTACTATATCTAAGATTGAAATCTTAGCCATATCTCTTCTAATTCCCCTCTTCCTACTTTCTAATTGACCTTTTCTTTTAGATGGGAGAATGGCTAACATTATCATTTTGTAAACACTTCAATTTTATTGCTTATTTTTGAAACTCTAAAATCTAGCTGTTAGCTTTCTTCTTACTTAGAGAAATCAAGTATTTGGAGTTTCAGAAAACAAAATCTCTAGCCAAACATATCAAACAAAAATCTCTTTTCTTCCCACAAAATGTGGCTCTTACTTTTGCTTGCATACCATGTGTTCAACAAAAGTTCATTCAGAAATTCAGTCTGTCCTTTGGTTTTAAGATGTGTTCACTCTCCTTTTGTAACAGTGCAATGAAAAAAGCTATCATTGATAATTAAGTGGTGGGAAAAAGGAATTGTGGGAAAAGAACATAAAGGAATAGAAAATAACATATCATTTAGAATTAAAAATCACTAAAGTATGATTTAATATCATTTAGCATCAAAAGACTTTTTATTCTCAGCTAGGCTCCTCCCTTTCTCATGATTTAGGACCCATGAGGAGGGACTGAGAGTTCTGGGCTGGAAATAGTTTAGTTATAGGAAGAGATTACATCTCTTTTTGCAATATCACATCTATTTATTTTGGGGCATCAGCCCAGAATTTCAAAAATTCTTGTGTACCATGAACTATTACAAACCCTACATGAGAACTGGAGCAAGTCAGCTGGAGGTCAGGACTTTGACCCTGGGAGAGACGGTGAATGCTAGATGAGCCGGACTTTGACTTTATAAGAGTGGACTAAATAATATTTAGCTTGAAAATATACTGCAGAATGGTTTAAATCCCCAAGAAATAATCAACAGATATACAAAAAGTGGGGGAAGGGCTCAGTGTCATGAAAAATTAAGGCTTCTGCCTTGGACTGTGAAGTTGGAAAAGATTTGAAGCCTTTCTTTAAAAGGAATGACTGATTCCAATGATATTAAGAAGGTTTCATTTAATGGCTTATTAGTGGGCTGCAGAAAAACAGAGTCCTAGTCCTAAAACAAAATCTGCAGCTAGACCAGCAAGCAGCTTGAGCCCCAGACATACATAAGTGTCCCTGGCAGAAAATAATAAGTTGAAATTCATTTGGAAAAATATTAGCTTATGCAGTTGAAAAAAAAAAACACACCACAGATATTCTGATGGGAAAATACACCTAGTGAGTAATATTTCCAAAAAAGCCCGTGAGTGTGCACACAGGATGAATTCTGCAGTCTGATACCACAATAAGAAAGACTAAATAACTTTTAGATGTGGGAGGCCTAGAAAAAGCATTAGCTTCATATGCTCTGACCCTGAGACTCTGGGTAGTAAATACAGCCAGGTGAGGTCACTCCTCGAATTCATTTACTTTGGCTTATTCCAGGTCTGAACAGACGGAAATTAATTGGCAAGCGTTCAAGAGTGAGCCATGACAAAGGTGGGAGAGGAGGTGGATGAAGAAGATAGAATGTGGAGGAGACAGAATATTACCAGGAGCTTCTCCTAAGCACCAAGAGTGAATACTATGCTGCATAAACACTTCGTCAGAGATTGATTTATGGTGGAACCATTTAAAGTGACTCATACTCTAGAATGTGGTGGTCATTAACAATGTGTAACCCGCAGTCGACCCACTCAGAAAGTAGCCTTATCAAGACAGAGCTCTGTAGGAGATACACTTATCTGCTTTTATTCATTTGGGGCACCAGAATTAATCATAATAGGTAAGGTTCTAAACATCCCCAGGCACTGTCTAATTCATTACCAGGAGGAGGTTCTTTAGACTGAGACTTTAAAGACAACACAATGATACCACACTATATATATTTTACTGACCTCAACAAAACACTAAGGATCTATATATTGCACAATATCTGTACACTACATGTATCTATCATCTATCTATGTTTCTATTATCTATCTACCAACCATATATTTTGATATCTATTTACTAAGGAATTAGAAATAACTCATAACTAGCATGATCAAGAGAATAATTTGCATCCTTGCCTGATGTAGATCCTAGTCTCTGCGTCTCATGATGTGTCCCTCCTGAGAAGGATGTGCTGGGCTCTCCGTTTCTTAATGAAAGCCTTTTGGATTAATCCTAGGAAAAGCATACTGAATATAGGCTGTGTTCTTTGGAGGTGAGCTGATAAATTTCCTTATAGCAGAGATTTTAATATGCTTTGGAGATACTGTTTTTTTTTTTATGGGAATACACCTGTTAATTTTCTTTCATAAAATTAAATTAATTACACATAACTTTGTTTTTAAAATTATCCTTTTGGAAACATGTATATTCTATATATTAAAAAAGTCTCTGACATAAACTAAAATAATTAAATTCTACTAACTTTGTCATTTTTACATCCTCAAGAACCTCACAAAAAATTATGTGAATCACCTTGAAATGTCACCTCCATATCAAATAGTCAAATAGGAGCCTAGAAAGATTAAATTACTTCCTGCTTTAATACTTTGGTTTGTCTTGATAAATACCAACCTGTGCAGTTAACTGCGATGGCTCCCTTCTCAGCTGGTTGGGAAAAGAAAGGAGTCCAATAGACCCTCCTTAGAGCTACTCTCCTCTTCAGGTTCTGATTCCTGTCCTCACCCCTTTTCCTCTCCAACTTTCCCTTCAAACCCTCTTGCTCTGATCTGATTTCCCCAGCTTCCGTACTATCACTAATTTAAAAAAACTAACATTCATTTAATGGTTAATATGAATATAGCCTAATTTCTAATCAATCTACATAAAAATATCCTTGGCTCTTCAATAAAAAACTGGCTGTTGGTTCATTGTTTATTGTAACCTATGCCAAAGAGGCCTGAAAGTCAACTACTAAAAGGTACTTTGTTTAATCTGCCAAGTGTTTTAGAAATTGGTTAATTAGGGGACAAAACATATTTAAATGAGAAGGAATGGAGGGATCTACCTACCAGCCAGTGAGCTGAAGCTCGGTAGTCTTTCTGCTGGGCAAGGCTGCATGACTTGTTTAGTATTTGAAGATAGGCTGGCATGCTTAAGGTATCAAGGATACCTCTGATGACAGCACAGGGAAGGTGATCCAAAGAACTGTTAAGGAAGTCAAGAGATCACCCCAGAGGACGAGGGGAAGATGGCGGAAGAGTAAGACCTGGAGATCACCTTCCTCCCTACAGATACACCAGAAATACATCTACACGTGGAACAACTCCTACAGAACACCTACTGAACGCTGGCAGAAGACCTCAGACCTCCCAAAAGGCAAGAAAGTCCCCACGTACCTGGGTAGGGCAAAAGAAAAAGGAATAAACAGAGACAAAAGGATAGGGACGGGACCTGCACCAGTTGGAGGGAGCTGTGAAGGAGGAAAGGTTTCCACACATTAGAAGCCCCTTTGCGGACGGAGGCTGCGGGTGGTGGAGGGGTGAAGCTTCGGAGCCACGGAGGAGAGCGCAGCAACAGGGGTGTGGAGGGCAAAGTGGGGAGATTCCCGCACAGAGGATCGGTGCCGACTGGCACTCACCAGCCCGAGAGGCTTGTCTTCTCAACCGCCGGGGCGGGCGAGGCTGGGAGCTGAGGCTCGGGCTTTGGTCGGAGCGCAGGGAGAGGACTGGGGTTGGTGGTGTGAACACAGCCTGCAGGGGGTTAGTGCACCACGGCTAGCCAGGAGGGAGTCCGGGGAAAAGTCTGGACCTGCCAAACAGGCAAGAGACTTATTCTTCCCTCTTTGTTTCCTGGTTCGCGAGGAGAGGGGATTAAGAGCGCTACTTAAAGGAGCTCCAGAGACGGGCGCGAGCCGCGGCTAAAAGCGCACACCCCAGAGACGGGCATGAGACGCTAAGGCTGCTGCTGCCGCCACCAAGAAGCCTGTGTGCGACCACAGGTCACTATCCACACCCCCCTTCCGGGGAGCCTGTGCAGCCCACCACTGCCAGGTTTCCGGGATCCAGGGACAACTTTCCCGGGAGAATGCACGGCACACCTCAGGCTGGTGCAACGTCATGCCAGCCTCTGCCACCGCAGGCTCGCCCCGCACTCCGTACCCTCCCTCCCTGCGGCCTGAGTGAGCCAGAGCCCCCGAAGCAGCTGCTACCTTTAACCCCGTCCTGTCTGAGCAAAGAACAGACGCCCTCCGGCGACCTACACGCAGAGGCGGTGCCAAATCCAAAGCTGAGCCCCACAGCGGTAGAAACAAAGAAGAGAAAGGGAAATCTCTCCCAACAGCCTCAGAAGCAGCGGATTAAAGCTCCACAATCAACTTGATGTACCCTGCATCTGTGGAATACCTGAATAGACAACGAATCATCCCAAATTGAGGAGATGGACTTTGAGAGCAAGATTTATTATTTTTTCCCCTTTTCCTCTTTTTGTGAGTGTGTATGTGTATGCTTCTGTGTGAGATTTTGTCTGTAGAGCTTTGCTTCCACCATTTGTCCTAGGGTTCTTTCGTGCGTTTTTGTTTTTCTCATTAAAACAAATTTTATTCTTAATAATTATTTTTTATTTTAATAACTTTATTTTATCTTCCTTCTTTCCTTCCTTCCTTCCTCCCTCCCTCCTTTCTTCCTTCCTTCCTTTCTTTCTTTCTTTCTTTCTCTCTCTCTTTCTTTCTTTCTACTTTTTCTCCCTTTTATTTTGAGCCGTGTGGATGAAAGGCTCTTGGTGCTGCAGCCAGGAGTCAGTGCTGTGCCTCTGAGGTGGGAGAGCCAACTTCAGGACATTGGTCCACAAGAGACCTCCCAGCTCCACATAATATCAAACGGCGAAAAACTCCCAGAGATCTCCATCTCAACACCAACACCCAGCTTCACTCAACGACCAGCAAGCTACAGTGCTGGACACCCTATGCCAAACCACTAACAAGAAAGGAACACAATACAACCCATTAACAGAGAGGCTGCCTAAAATCATAATAAGTCCACAGACACCCCAAAACACACCACCAGACGTGGACATTCCCACTAGAAAGACAAGATTCAGCCTCATCCACCAGAACACAGGCACTAGTCCCCTCCACCAGGAAGCCTACACAACCCACTGAACCAACTTTAGCCACTGGGGAAAGACACCAAAAAAAACGGGAACTATGAACCTGCAGCCTGCAAAAAGGAGACACCAAACACAGTAAGTTAAGCAAAATGAGAAGACAGAAAAGCACACAGCAGATGAAGGAGCAAGATGAAAACCCACCAGATCTAACAAATGAAGAGGAAATAGGCAGTCTACCTGAAAAAGAATTCAGAATAATGATAGTAAAGATGATCCAAAATCTTGGAAATAGAATAGACAAAATGCAAGAAACATTTAACAAGGACCTAGAAGAACTAAAGGTGAAACAAGCAACGATGAACAACACAATAAATGAAATTAAGAATACTCTAGATGGGATCAACAGCAGAATAACTGAGGCAGAAGAACGGATAAGTGACCTGGAAGGTAAAATAGTGGAAATAACTACTGCAGAGCAGAATAAAGAAAAAAGAATGAAAAGAACTGAGGACAGTCTCAGAGACCTCTGGGACATTAAATGCACCAACATCCGAATTACAGGGGTTCCAGAAGAAGAAGAGAAAAAGAAAGGGACAGAGAAAATATTTGAAGAGATTATAGTTGAAAACTTCCCCAATATCGGAAAGGAAATAGTTAATCAAGTACAGGAAGCACAGAGAGTCCCATACAGGATAAATCCAAGGAGAAACACGCCAAGACACATATTAATCAAACTGTCAAAAATTAAATACAAAGAAAACATATTAAAAGCAGCAAGGGAAAAACAACAAATAACACACAAGGGAATCCCCATAACGTTAACAGCTGATCTTTCAGCAGAAACTCTGCAAGCCAGAAGGAAGTGGCAGGACATATTTAAAGTGATGAAGGAGAATAACCTGCAACCAAGATTACTCTACCCAGGAAGGATCTCATTCAGATTTGACAGAGAAATTAAAACCTTTACAGACAAGCAAAAGCTGACAGCACCACCAAACCAGCTCTACAACAAATGCTAAAGGAACTTCTCTAGGCAAGAAAAACAAGAGAAGGAAAAGACCTACAATAACGAACCCAAAACAATTAAGAAAATGGTAATAGGAACATACATATTCATAATTACCTTAAATGTAAACGGACTAAATGCTCCCACCAAAAGACACAGATTGGCTGAATGGATACAAAAACAAGAACCATATATATGCTGTCTGCAAGAGACCCACTTCAGACCTAGAGACACATACAGACTGAAAGTGAGGGGATGGAAAAAGATATTCCATGCAAATGGAAACCAAAAGAAAGCTGTAGTAGCAATTCTCATATCAGACAAAATACACTTTAAAATAAAGACTATTAGAAGAGACAAAGAAGGACACTACATAATGATCAAGGGATCGATCCAAGAAGAAGATATAAGAATTGTAAATATTTATGCACCCAACATAGAGCACCTCAATAAATAAGGCAAATACTAACAGCGATAAAAGGGGAAATCGACAGTAACACATTCATAGTAGGGGACTTTTAACACACCACTTTCACCAATGGACAGATCATCCAAAATGAAAATAAATAAGGAAACATAAGCTTTAAATGATACATTAAACAAGATGGACTTAATAGATATTTATAGGACATTCCATCCAAAAACAGCAGAATACACATTTTTCTCAAGTGCTCATGGAACATTCTCCATGATAGATCAAATCTTGGGTCACAAATCTAGCCTTCGTAAATTTAAGAAAACTGAAATTGTATCAAGTATCTTTTCTGACCACAACGCTGTGAGACTAGATATCAATTACAGGAAAAGATCTGTAAAAAATACAAACACGTGGAGGCTAAACAATACTCTACTTAATAACGAAGTGATCACTGAAGAAATCAAAGAGGAAATCAAAAAATACCTAGAAACAAATGACAATGGACACACGATGACCCAAAATCTACTGGATGCAGCAAAAGCAGTTCTAAGAGGGAAGTTTATACCAATACAATCCTACCTTAAGAAACAGGAAACATCTCGAATAAACAACCTAACCTTGCACCTAAAGCAATTAGAGAAAGAAGAAGAAGAAAACCGCAAAGTTAGCAGAAGGAAAGAAATCATAAAAATCAGATCAGGAATAAATGAAAAAGAAATGAAGGAAACGATAGCAAAGATCAGTAAAACTAAAATCTGGTTCTTTGAGAAGATAAACAAAATGGATAAGCCATTAGCCAGACTCATCAAGAAAAAAAGGGAGAAGACTCAAATCAATAGAATTAAAAATGAAAACGGAGAAGTAACAACTGACACTGCAGAAATACAAAGGATCATGAGAGATTACTACAAGCAACTCTATGCCAATAAAATGGACAACCTGGAAGAAATGGACAAATTCTTAGAAATGCAAAACCCGCCAAGACAGAATCAGGAAGAAATAGAAAATATGAACAGACCAATCACAAGCACTGAAATTGAAACTGTGATTAAAAATCTACCAACAGGGCTTCCCTGGTGGTACAGTGGTTGAGAGTCCGCCTGCTGATGCAGGGGACGAGGGTTCGTGCCCCAGTCGGGAAGATCCCACATGCCGTGGAGCGGCTGGGCCCGTGAGCCATGGCCACTGAGCCTATGTGCCCGGAGCCTGTGCTCCGCAGCGGGAGAGGCCACAAAAGTGAGAGGCCTGTGTACCGCAAAAAAAAAAAAAAAAAAAAAATCTTCCAACAATCAAAAGCCCAGGACCAGATGGCTTCTCAGGCGAATTCTATCAAACATTTAGAGAAGAGCTAACACCTATCCTTCTCAAACTCTTCCAAAATATAGCAGAGGGAGGAACACTCCCAAACTCATTCTATGAGGCCAATATCACCCTGATACCGAAACCAGACAAGGATGTCACAAAGAAAGAAAACTACAGGCCAATATCACTGATGAACATAGATGCAAAAATCCTCAACAAAATACCAGCAAACAGAATCCAACAGCACATTAAAAGGATCATACACCATGATCAAGTGGGGTTTATTCTGGGAATGCCAGGAATCTTCAATATACACAAATCAATCAATGTGATATACCATATTAACAAATTGAAGGAGAAAAACCATATGATCATCTCAATAGATGCAGAGAAAGCTTCTGACAAAATTCAACACGCATTTATGATAAAAACCCTGCAGAAAGTAGGCATAGAGGGAACTTTCCTCAACATAATAAAGGCCACATATGACAAACCCACAGCCAACATCGTCCTCAATGGTGAAAAACTGAAACCATTTCCACTAAGATCAGGAACGAGACAAGTTTGCCCACTCTCACCACTCTTATTCAACAGAGTTTTGGAAGTTTTAGCTAAAGCAATCAGAGAAGAAAAGGAAATAAAAGGAATCCAAATCATAAAAGAAGAAGTAAAGCTGTCACTGTCTGCAGATGACATGATACTATACATAGAGAATCCTAAAGATGCTACCAGAAAACTACTAAAGCTAATCAATGCATTTGGTATAGTAAAAGGATACAAAATTAATGCACAGAAATCTCTGGCATTCCTAAACACTAATGATGAAAAATCTGAGAGTGAAATCAAGAAAACACTCCCATTTACCACTGCAACAAAAAGAATAAAATATTCTTAATAAAATATTATCTAGGAATAAACCTACCAAAGGAGACAGAAGACCTGTATGCAGAAAATTATAAGACACTAATGAAAGAAATTAAAGATGATACAAATAGATGGAGAGATATAGCATATTCTTAGATTGGAAGAATCAACATTGTGAAAATGACTCTACTACCCAAAGCAATCTATAGATTCAATGCAATCCCTATCAAACTACCACTGGCATTTTTCACAGAAGTAGAACAAAAAATTTCGCAATTTGTATGGAAACACAAAAGACCCCGAATAGCCAAAGCAATCTTTAGAACGAAAAAAGGAGCTGGAGGAATCAGGATCTCTGACTTCAGACTATACTACAAAGCTACAGTAATCAAGATAGTATGATACTGGCACAAAAACAGAAATATACATCAATGGAACAGGATAGAAAGCCCAGAGATAAACCCACACACATATGATCACCTTATCTTTGATAAAGGAGGCAGGAATGTACAGTGGAGAAAGGACAGCCTCTTCAATAAGTGCTGCTGGGAAAACGGGACAGGTACATGTAAAAATATGAGATTAGATCACTCCCTAACACCATACAGAAAAAATAAGCTCAAAATGGATTAAAGACCTAAATGTAAGGCCAGACACTATAAAACTCTTACAGGAAAACATAGGCAGAACACTCTAGGACATAAATCACAGCAAGATCCTTTTTGACCCACCTCCTAGAGAAATGGAAATAAAAACAAAAATAAACAAATGGGACCTAATGAAACTTCAAGGCTTTTGCACAGCAAAGGAAACCATAAACAAGACGAAAAGACAACCCTCAGAATGGGAGAAAATATTTGCAAATGAAGCAACTGACAAAGGATTAATCTCCAAAATGTATAAGCAGCTCATGCAGCTCAATATCAAAAAACAAACAACCCAATCCAAAAATGGGCAGAAGACCTAAATAGACATTTCTCCAAAGAAGATATACAGACTGCCAACAAACACATGAAAGAATGCTCAACATCATTAATCATTAGAGAAATGCAAATCAAAACTACAATGAGATATCATCTCACACCAGTCAGAATGGCCATCATCAAAAAATCCAGAAACAATAAATGCTGGAGAGGGTATGGAGAAAAGGGAACACTCTTGCACTGTTGGTGGGAATGTGAATTGGTACAGCCACTATGGAGAACAGTATGGAGGTTCCTTAAAAAACTACAAATAGAACTATCGACCCAGCAATCCCACTACTGGGCATATACCCTGAGAAAACCATAATTCAAAAAGAGTCATGTACCAAAATATTCATTGCAGCTCTATTTACAATAGCCCGGAGATGGAAACAACCTAAGTGCCCATCATTGGATGAATGGATAAAGAAGATGTGGCACATATATACAATGGAATATTACTCAGCTATGAAAAGAAACGAAATTGAGCTATTTGTAATGAGGTGGATGAACCCAGCGTCTGTCATACAGAGTGAAGTAAGTCAGAAAGAGAAGGACAAATAACATATGCTAACACATATATATGGAATTTAAGAAAAAAAAATGTCATGAAGAACCAAGGGGTAAGACAGGAATAAAGACACAGACCTACTAGAGAATGGACTTGAGGATATGGGGAGGGGGAAGGATAAGCTGTGACAAAGCAAGAGAGTGGCATGGACATATATACACTACCAAACGTAAAATAGATAGCTAGTGGGAAGCAGCTGCATAGCATAGGGAGATCAGCTTGGTGCTTTGTGACCACCTAGAGGGGTGGGATAGGGAGGGTGGGAGGGAGGGAGACGCAAGAGGGAAGAGATATGGGAACATATGTATATGTATAACTGCTTTACTTTGTTATAAAGCAGAAACTAACACACCATTGTAAAGCAATTATACTCCAATAAAGATGTAAAACAAAACAAAAAAATATCACCCCAGAATGTGGCTGGTAGAATGTTCTAAAAGAGGCTTCTTTGGTGGAATGGCACTATTGCTTTATCATCAGCTAATTTGCTGATGTTGGTCTTATAGTGCCTTGTTTCTCAAGTGAATTTTTGAAGTTATTTTTCTTACTTCAACCTATTCCTAAAATGTTGTATTGTTTGGTCCACCAAGCCGTTTCATTCTGGTGTGCCCTCAAAGGTATGATGAGCCCAAGACCCAGAAAATACTGACATTCTACACCTTATGATTCTTCTGTATTCAGAGACGGTCATCATACTGTGATTATAAAATGAAGCACGAGTCTGTATTGTTATTTGAAGATGAAAACATGAGTTCTCCTGATCCTATAAGTGAAAGGAGTTTATCCATGTGATTGTGCACCAGGCCTACTGCCACAGCCCCGTGTTTGTAATGTTAATGAACACTTTGAGCTTCCATAATCCAACCTTAAACATCCAAGTTATGAGAGAACAGACATTTCCATGTAAGGGCTATGTGATTTAAATAATACACTTACTATTTTTATTAGTGATAGCATTTCCTTCTATCTGAAGGGTTAAGGATGAGAGGTTGCTAGCATTTGGTGGTATTGTTGTTCTTTCCCTTTGACACTTGTGAAAAGAGATGGAATACACAATATAAATGGTTGGTGATGAGATTTTTGAATCCTGTATCAATATTGTCATCTCTTCTCCAATAAGATTAAGATTGAAGTAGGTGGTACAGTGTGATGGATGTAGAGTAGTTTAATAAAGTGTAGAATTATCTCTTATTGGGGGTACTTAGGATAATTTCCTTTTCCATCTGAATGCCTGTTTAAATTGCCTTTTATACCTAAAATTTTCTTACTAATCTATAGTCATCTTAGCATTTTCAAACCAACAAACATACTCCTGAACTCTTTAATTCAGTGCTACATCTCAGGTTGGGTTTCTGAATCTGTAGCTATGGAAAGCTATGATACATTAATAAAACTACAGCAGTTTGAAAAGAAAAATACCTTTCCAACTTTTTCCAAGACAAAGCAGTACAATTTCATAACTGCAAGGGACCCTCGAAGTATTGAATCCAACATCTTCATTTTAATAGAAGGAATAAGACCCATGGGAATAGAAACATTTGTTTGTCACACAACTTGCTGGCCCTAAAACCTGTGTTTCTTTGTTCTGGGTGCAAAGTTGGTCTCCCCGTGACGTGGTTCTGGCCTGTGAAAGAATACTCTCATATCACATATCACTGCCAGGTGTACTGATAGCTAAGGAAGGAGCCTCTGCGGAGGCAGAACAGCTTAGTGGGTAAAGTTTGAGTACTAGACTGAGAGGATTCTGGCTTGCAAACCTGGCTCTACTGGCTGTTATTTTAGGCAAGTTACTTAACTTCTCTGACCTCAGTTTCCTTATAAAATGGAGTTTATAATCTTGCTAAATCTACAGGTCATTGTAAAGGTCAAACGAGGCTCTAACACATATTATGAACTCAATATGCTTTGGAATAAATATCCTAACTCTGGTTTTGACAACCATGAGTGGAATTCAGTAATTTTAACATTGAGAGCTTTATCTCTTTATCTTCAGACCACAGAGTTCAATAAGCAGAGGGTAAGAAAGATCCAAATCAATTATGACTAACAGACTGGTCTCAGTATTTTGATTTGCCAAACCCAGCTAGCCTGTATAAATTGGAAACCTGAGTCTTTTCCCAGAGATTCAGATCATTTTCACCACAACAATTCCAGGCAGCAGAGCATCTATCTCAACTTGTGACATATCCAGGGATAGAGACTTGAGAGCCCTCTAGTGAGTCCATTTTGGGGGATTTAACCCCCATCTTCTCAGTTTACCTCCCTAAGAGAACAGCAAGAAGAGAAGAAAGTCATATTTGAACTTACTGAATGTTCGTAGTAATATGTAAATGATATCTTAAGTGTGTGATTTGGGTTTCCCCACATTTGAGTGTGAGTAGTTTATTTAGGAAGTGATCTCAGAGGGCATCAGTAGGGGAGCAGAAAACAGGACAGAAAAGTGAAGAAGAAGCGTTATCACGCAGGCTATTGCTGTGAACAACTGGGGCTCAACCTCTGTGGAATTAGATGTAAAACACACCAAGATTTATTGTACCTGAAATGTGAAGAAGCTAGGATATTTACCCTTCAATTTCAGGCATCCCTGATTGAGAGCTGTTCCTGGGTGATTTAATTCCCTGACACTTCCAGCCTGTGCTATACATGGGCTGAGAGAAAGCCATGTGGCAGGATATTGCAGTAGAATGCTGCGGCATAAACTTGATGAATGAGTGAGTATGAACAGAATCTGGGTGATGTCGCTGTAGTATGTCTTATGATAAAACCAATAACCACTGGGAAGCATCTGGCCACAGAATGTGATTCTTGAAACTGAAGAATCCGATATATTTATCTAATGAAGTGTCTTTGAAGAAATAAAAATAGATCATATTACATCCTTAGAAAAAGCAGGGGAAGGTGGACAAGAGGTGTCCTTTTGCACCTGAGGATGCATATACCTAAGCCCACATCCTTTTGATCCCATCTTCATTCCTCATTTCACTAATACTTTTTGGAAATATGGCTTATTAGAAATCATTCTGCAGTCATGCTCATAGATTATGTATTTTGCACCTCTTTCCTTCCCATATATCATTATAACAAATTTTGTCATGCTATTACAAACCTTTTGTTAATTAGCATTTGGGTGATATTTTTGGGGGGACCCATGTACTATGAAATTGTTATATGGGGAGGGGAGCATGAATTTATAGATTAGGTATCATGCTTAATACTTTGGGATAATTTCCTAAGTAATAATAATAATAAAGAATAATAATGATTAAAAAAAAGAAAACATTCTAAAACACAACAATGGGCCATTATCTCTGCAGTTCCTATTTTCCACTCGGCACATAGTGACAAGATGTTTCTCAAGTTGGTGGAAACATCAACAGCCCAAGACTTGGCTCTTCATTAAGCATTGTATTCTGCAAAAATTCAGTTGATTACTAATTATAAATAGACAGAAGGATAATATAGATAATACTGAAAGAATAACAATATAAGGAAAGTTAGCATGAGTCTAACTCAAAATTCAGAACAAGTTCAAGCTGCTGCTCTGGCATATGTCTTCATTTGGGACCAGAGTGAAGGGTGGGAAATTTCAAAATTATCCAACATGTTTTCTTTTTGTACTTGGAAAGATGTCTAGGGTTTTTCTATTCTTTTTCAATTTATGAAATGAGCCCAATTACTTGTGTTCCCGGGATGCATTCACATAACTAAGAATCAAAGCACCATCTTGGGTCCTTCTTTTTCTCTACCCAGGCTCACTAACCTGCTATTTAGGAAAGACACTGATAGCATATATTAAATTTACTTGCATGTCATGACTTGCTCTAACAGCAATGCGATGTTATCTTTATCTTTTTCAGTGAAAGTTAAAAAAAAAACCCTGTTAATGAAGTCTTATCAATAATTTTGATGAGACAGAGTACCCATAACCTACTCTGCAGAGGCAGCCTTCGGATAAGAGCTGTACATTAGGACGGCAGCTAAATGATCGTTGTAGGATCCACAGCTATAGAGGTAAGTTAATTTATATTTTGGTATGCCCTGTGACGTAGTAAAAATGGTAAACCCAAACTATTTAAAATTATGTCTAAGAAGGCAGAACATTTGCCCCCATTGGGCATTAGGTGGAAAATCGGGCATCATGTTGAGTTCACTCAACACTATGCTTTGGTTGATTGTTTACAGATCAACCACCAGCTAAGCGGAATAGGGACATTGGATTTTGGGGGGTTGCTTTTAATGACTGCAATTAGTTAATGGATTGTTAGTGGACCGGCAATTAAATATCAGATTAATGACTAAACAATCAACTGGGAAATGGTTACATCATTTATTTTAATTTTTTAAAATGGAAGCATTATAAAACAAGTTGGCAAACTATGGCCCATGGACCAAATCCAACCCACCATTGTTTTTCTAAGGTAAGTTTTATTGAAACTCTAGCCATTCTCCTTTACATATTGTTTAGGGCTGTTGTTGCACTACTGTAACAGAATTGAGCAGTTGTGACAGAGACCAATGCCCCCCAAAGCCTAAAATACTTACTATTTGAGAAAAAGTTTACTCACCTCTGCTACAGAGATGTGACAATTATTTTGTACAACATATGGTTGTAGACTGCTACCTAAAGAGACCAAGGATGTGGGTTTCATTGCTATGTGCACATGTTAATATTACCTTATCATGCTGACTCTAATTTGCCCTCTCTCTACTCAGCTAATGGCAGAGGGAGGACACTATTTCTCTTAAAACAAACAGACAAACAGTCAAATAGCAAAAGGTCTTCTGATGAATTCCAGTCCCTACTGATGTACGTCAGGGAATATTAACTTTGTTCTGTCATGAACAGTCTTCCATTCTATGTTGAGCAAATTGTTACTCTAATATACTGGTTCTCAAACTCCAGTGTATATCAGAATTATCCAGAGAGCTTTTTAGAATGAAGATTGCTGGGCTTAATCCCTCCTTTCCTCCTAGTTGCTGATGCGGTGGATCTAGGGTGGGTCTTAAGAATCTGCATTTCTAAAAAGTTTCCCAAGTGATGCTGCTGCTGCTGGTCTAGAGATCACTTTAAGATCCACTGCTGGAATACACTGAGGCTGATTAATTTCTGTCCCTCTCCTGTATAGGCACTTTTGCCTTAAAGCTGAAACAACCGTTACCCACTCATGGTTTAGTACAGAATGGTAATCAACAAAGAACAAGCAACAATCTCCTTAAAGGTGACTATTTCACACTACGGCAGTACACCAATTAAAGCAAAAAGAAAGAACAAGAACAGGTGAGACTAACCAGTCTTAGTTACCAAGGTACTATAAGGGAGCAGAGACAGATAATGTAGAAAGTTTTCATTCTGTGGGAGTGTAGCAAGTGACAGCAGAAGGTAGGAGTGTTTGTGAGGATAGGAGGGAAGAGATGAGACATTATAAGGTGTTAAGATGTCAAAATGTTCTCAGCATTTTTAAGTACATGATTCATTAGGTAGTGAATCATAGAATTTACATTGTGAGAGATCATCTAATACGATCTTTTCCCCCACATACGAATTTAAGATGTATATGTGTAGATTTACATAAATATTTATTCCATAAAACTTTAATGTTAAAACTGCTCACTTGGCCTCATATTCATAAATTCACAAGATCCTCTTATGGTCAAAGATTTCTTTTGCAACTGGAAAAACAAGAAACAAATTACATTAAGCACCTAATATTATATAACAAACCACTAATACGACAAAGAAAAATGCTAAGTCCCCTTGATTCTTGGTGAATAAGGCAGACATTAATGGAAATAAGTAAGCAATAGATGTTTATTTTTCTTGGATACTTTGTAATTTAAGTTGCTTTGCTTTTCTTGAGGAAAAAAAAAGTAGGGGGAGAAATTTAATCTCAAAAGATTAAATTTGAACGGGGCAGTGGTGAACAAATATAATCCATACCCTACCCTCTCAAGAATCATCAGTAAACACAATTGAAGTGTTCTTCCTATAAGAAAAAGTTCTAAAAAGTTAGAACTGGGAAAATTTAAACCTGATGTTTCTCATTTCCTTCCAACTTCTCCTGTGTCTGTTGCAACACTTGACTTTTCCTCTGCATCTGTGCCGGTGGGTTTCTGGATTGCTGGCACCGTGGTCTCTCTGGCTATTGCTCCTGAGAAGAAGAGGCTCAAGCTGGGCATGTCTGAGCTCCCCCTGCCCTTTCCTCTAGCCCCTTCATGCTCTCTCTCTGCACTTCCTGCTGTCAAAGTTATCATTGTCTCCAGTCGCACAAGCCTAGAAGCTCAGAGAGAACCCTGCCGACTCCTGCTTCCCTCTCAAATCTAGCCTGTTCCCAGTCTTCTCCATTCCTCTTTTATAATGTCTTTCACACCTGTCCCCTTGTCCCCTTGTCTCTCTCCTTCTCTCCCTCACTTCCACTTCCACCTATCCACTCTAAACCCTCCTCAGGGCAGAGTGGTTAAGAGCATGGGTTTCAAGCTAGGGCACCTAGACTTTGCTGCCAGCCCCCATGCCTCGGAGCTGGCGACTTCTGATGTTAAAGTGTCTGAGCCTCAGTGTCATCATTTTATTTTAAAAGTGGGCATAATAATATTTGCTCATTCAGTTGTTATAAGGATAAAATAACATGCAATGCATAGCATGGTGTCTGGCACACAGTAAGTGTCCCCAAAAAGAGTGACTATAAAAGTTATCATTCAGGAGGTGAACTTACTGTGTAGCTTCAATTTTCTTTGGCACCTTATATACAAGTACTTACTTTCTTATCTAATCTTGTATTCCAAATTTTCTTTTATTTTCTTATATAAAATTTTTATTGCCTTTTATGTAGGATTCATCTTCCACCCTGGAGGAGAGGACCCTGTAGAGAGAGAAAAACAAGAATTCACTGTGTAGGGATAGTGGTGAAAATGTCTGCCTTTGTGCAAATGTCAGAAAAATCAAAGAAGGCTCTCCCCTCCTTCTCCCAGCAGTATTCATATATTATGTTTAAGTTTTTAGGGTGCTTTCATATTTGCCATTTCTCTTGAACTCTACAGTTATGGATCACATTGTGTCACTCCCAAATTCTTATGTTGAAGTCCTAAACCCCAGTACCCCAGAATGTGATCTTATTTGGAAAAAGTCGTTGCAGATATAATTAGATTTTGATGAGGTTATACTGGAGTAGCTCCTATTCCAGTATGACTGGTGTCATCATGAGTGGGGAAATTTTGGTCCCAGATGCACACACAGGGAGAACATCATGTGAAAATGAAGGCAGAAGTCAAGGAACACCAAAGATAGCCAGCAAATCACCAGATGTTAGGAGAGAGGCATGGAGGAGATTCTCCTTTGCACTGTCAGACAGAGCATGGCCCTGTTGACACCTTAATATCAGACTTCTAGCCTGCAGAATTATGAGATGATAAATTCCTATTGTTTAAGCCATGCAGTTTGTGGTAGTTTGTTATGGCGGCTAGCAAACTAATATGCTTACAAAGATGCTATGAGACAGAGAAGGTGGTGACTGTAAAACAGACTAGGGTTCAAAGGAACTACTTGAACAGTGGTAGCTGGGGATGGACCAGGAAGGCAGGGAGTTGCTGCCTGGTAGAAGTCAGGGGACCCAGGCTGGGTCCTCAGGCAATGCCTGTTTCCCTCCCTGCTCAGGCTTGGCAAGGAGAGGAACAGGAAGTTAGATCAGAAGATGAGGCCTGAGCTAGCCTCTGGGAAACCCCAAAGCACAGGTAGCCATTTCCCCATTGCTGAAGCTTCATCTTCCTGAGAGTGGAGTCCTGCAGGACCATTAAAGGGCAGAGGGCATTATGCTCCCAGCCCAACCAACCCTGAATGGTTTTTAGTTTGTAGAATTTTCCATCTAACACAGTTTCCTAGTGCATTGAATTCTCATAGTCAATCAACATCACCCCTGCTCTATCTAACCCACAGGTCAGAACAAATTATAATTACACTTTTAAAGGCAAGAAGGGTAAGCTAACTCACAACCTCATGCCAAGAGGCATAGAACATGTGCCTGTGCCAGCTGTTTTCTACATCTGAGTTTTCCCCCCTTTAATTGTGAATTTATGACTGTTTAATGAATAACTGAATCAGCTGGAAGTCTGATATCAAGATAAGTAGGATTTTATTTTAACCAGAAAATAAATCCCTTTCAAATTTATCAGCTGAAGAGCATCCAGATCTACCCCCTTGGGAGCTAATTTTGGTATTTTCATGGTGATGAGAATGGCAGCCCAGAGTGGCTCAGGAAACAGATCATCCCCTAGGCATCATGAAGCACGCTGGTGGATTCTATCTCAATACCCTTTGTCACATTGAACTACACTCACTGGAAGGGAGCACCTAGCAACATGTCTGCTATGAATAGTGCAGAATTATTTTTTCTTGTTTTCTGTGGGTTTTTTCCTTCTGTGTTTGAATTTTAAAAACTTTTGTAATAAAAAAGTGCTACCATTCCCCCTTTATAGGTTCAGTCAGGCCTAGACAAACATCAGTGCAATCTTAAAACCCATTGAATTGAAATCTAATTGGCCTCTCTGTAATAAACTTGACAGATAAAAAGACCACATACCTATTTAAATTTGAATTTCAGTTAAACAATGAATAAGTTTTTACTATAAGTGTCTCCCAAATATTGCATGGGATAGACTTATAGTAAAAAATTATCCATTATTTATCTGAAATTCAAATTTAACTGGATGTCCTATATTTCTATTTGCTAAATCTGGCAACCCAACTCTCTGTCAGAGATGGAGGTTTATCTATCCCAGTTTTTATGTTCCCTTAATCAAATAAGAAGATGTTACTGGGTTCTTTTTTTCCTTAGCAAAGAAGAACTTTGAGTGTGCTCCAGAAGAGTTTAAAAAATATTCTCCCTGATCACTCAATTAAAAGGTTAAAATGCCAACTCATGAGTCTCACTTAAGTTGTGTTTAATAATTGGATTCTCAAGCTCCACAGGAGAGCCTTAAACACGGTAAAGAAATGACCCCTAGGATGTGGAACTCAGTTAAAACCTGATGTGAGTGTCCTTTCTTACTGTAGAATGTATCACTCTGAGGAAGCATTGAGATTTGATAGCACTGAAGACTACTGAATTTTTATTATAGTCTCGGTTATTGAAAATAACACTATTTATTTCTAATGACTTTCTAGAAATTTCCAAAATATATACTTGTATTTAATTAAACTGGTTTAAGAAAACAAAGGTATAGTTTTTATTCATCAAAATAATTTTCCCACACACTTGTTACTGTGCTCATCTCCAGGTCTCCAGGCCCAGGCCTAGGGACGAACACAAACTATCATTCGCAATAGTTTTGTATTTCTAGGTCTTAAAAATATATCACAGGTGGGAACGCTGCTTAGAATAATCCAGAATCCAGAAAGCTTTGTTACAGATTAACAAAATTTATTATATTGACATTAAGTGATATACAATGTAATTTTAAATACCACTCTAGATAGCAAGTTATTTTCTTGTGCAAGATATTGAACTCACTGTTTACTTTCTAATCTAGAAGATAATAATAGTAATAGTGGTACTTCAGGGTTTTGGGGGAATTATCCTAAAGATATGTGTAAAGTAATTAGCACTGCTGCTTGGCATATGTACATAGCACAGTGCTCAATGAATACTAGTTGCTATTATTATTTTATTAATTAATTAATTTATTTATTGCGATATGCGGGCCTCTCACTGTTGTGGTCTCTCCCGTTGCGGAGCACAGGCTCCAGACACGCAGGCCCAGTGGCTATGGCTCACGGGCCCAGCCGCTCCGCAGCATGTGGGATCTTCCCGGACCGGCGCATGAACCCATGTTCCCAGCATCGGCAGGCGGACTCTTAACCACTGCGCCACCAGGGAAGCCCTATTATTATTATTATTAAAAGTATTAGTTCATTTATAAAATCATAAAACTTGCAAAAGACACATAGTTGGAGAAGGCTTTTCCATACCAGTTCTTTCCTAATTTTGCATTCTGGGGCTACGATGGAAGGACACCACTTTAAAACCCAAGCACAGTGCTGTGGATGTGATGAAAAGATGTAGCCTAAATCCTTCTTTCTTTCCCCCTACCATCTACTGTTGGGAATTTTGACTCTTTACTGAAAGTATTACATGATGGCTCCATTGTTTTTTCCATGTCACCAGAGGGGCCCCTTTGATACAAGAAACACAAGAAATGCAACCAGTTAGCAATTTAATTAAAAAAAAATCTATATTCAGACCAGTGTGCTGAAGAACAGTGAATAAGAGAGAGAATAGCAGGATTTGAGACTGACTAAAAAGCTGGAGATTGGTTTGAAATGCTCACATTTTAATTAATTAATTTTATTCTGAATGTGCTGGGGAGCCATTGGAGGGGTGTAAGTAAAGGAAAGACATCATTACCATTGCAACAAAAAGAATAAAATACTTAGGAATAAACCTACCTAAGGAGACAAAAGACCGGTATGCAGAAAACTATAAGACACTGATGAAAGAAATTAAAGATGATACAAATAGATGGAGAGACACACAATGTTCTTGGATTGGAAGAACCAACACTGTGAAAATGACTATACCACCCAAAGCAATCTACAGATTCCATGCAATCCCTATGAAACTACCACTGGCATTTTTCACAGAACTAGAACAAAAAATTTCACAATTTGTATGGAAACACAAAAGACCCCGAATAGCCAAAGCAATCTTGAGAAAGAAAAAAGGAGCTGGAAGAATCAGGCTCCCTGACTTCAGACTATACTACAAAGCTACACTAATCAAGACAGTATGGTACTGGCACAAAAACAGAAATATTGATCGATGGAACAGGATAGAAAGCCCAGAGGTAAACCCATGCACATATGGCCACCTTATCTTTGATAAAGGAGGCAAGAATATACAGTGGAGAAAAGACAGACTCTTCAATAAGTGTTGCTGGGAAAACGGGACAGCTACATGTAAAAGAATGAAATTAGAACACTCCATAACACCATACACAAAAATAAACTCAAAATGAATTAAAGACCTAAATATAAGGCCAGACACTATAAAACTCTTCGAGGAAAACACAGGCAGGACACTCTATGACATAAATCACAGCAAGATCCTTTTTGATCCACATCCTAGAAAAATGGAAAGAAAAACAAAAATAAACAAATGGGACTTAATGAAACTTAAAAGCTTTTGCACAGCAAAGGAAACCATAAACAAGACGAAAAGACAACCCTCAGAATGGGAGAAAATATTTGCAAATGAAGCAACTGACAAAGGATTAATCTCCAAAATGTATAAGCAGTTCATGCAGCTCAATATCAAGAAAACAAACAACCCAATCCAAAAATGGGCAGAAGACCTAAATAGACATTTCTCTAGAGAAGATATACAGATTGCCAACATACACATGAAAGAATGCTCAACATCAGTAATCAGTAGAGAAATGCAAATCAAAACTACAATGAGATATCATCTCACACCAGTCAGAATGGCCATGATCAAAAAATCTAGAAACAATAAATGCTGGAGAGGGTGTGGAGAAAAGGGAACCCTTTTGCACTGTTGGTGGGAATGTAAATTGATAGAGCCACTATGGAGAACAGTATGGAGGTTCCTTAAAAAACTAAAAATAGAACTACCATACTACTCATCAATCCCACTACTGGGCATATACCCTGAGAAAACCGTAATTCAAAAATAGTCATGTACCAGGCTTCCCTGGTGGCGCACTGGTTGAGAGTCCGCCTGCTGATGCAGGGGACATGGGTTCATGCCCCGGTCCAGGAAGATCCCACATGCCGCGGAGCAGCTGGGCCCGTGGGCTATGGCCGCTGAGCCTGCACATCCGGAGCCTGTGCTCCGCAATGGGAGAGGCCACAACAGTGAGAGACCCGCCTAATGCAAAAAAAAAAAAAAAAAGTCATGTACCAAAATGTTCATTGCAGCTCTATTTACTATAGCCAGGACATGGAAGCAACCTAAGTGTCCACTGACAGATGAATGGATAAAGAAGATGTGGCACATATATACAATGGAATATTACTCAGCCATAAAAAGAAATGAAATTGAGTTATTTGTAGTGAGGTGTATGGACCTAGAGTCTATCAGAGTGAAGTAAGTCAGAAAGAAAAAAAAAAAATACTGTATGCTAACACATATATATGGAATGTAAAAAAAAGTCATGAAGAACCTAGGGGCAAAATGGGGATAAAGATACAGACCTACTAGAGAATGGACTTGAGGACAAGGGGAGGGGGAAGGGTAAGCTGGGAAGAAGTGGGAGAGTGGCATGGACATATATACACTACCAAATGTAAAATAGATAGTTAGTGGGAAGCAGCCACATAGCACAGGGAGACCAGCTCCGTGCTTTGTGACCAACTAGAGGGGTGGGATAGGGAGGGTGGGAAGGAGATGCAGAGGGAGGATATATGTATATGTATAGCTGATTTACTTTGTTATAAAGCAGAAACTAACACACCATTGTAAAGCAATTATACTCCAATAAAGATGTTAACCAAAAAAAAAAAAAAAAAAAAAGGAAACACATGAGCAGATTTGCTTTTTGAAAAGATCATTCTGGCTCCCCTAATTCCCTCAGGCAATAAGTAATCTCTCCTTCTTCTACTTCTACTTTGTCTTTATTGTTTTTGGTTCTTTGTTTTGTTTTCTGTGTATATCTTCCTTGATTAAATGTAAACTTAATGAAGATAGAAATTACCTTATTTTATCTTTATAACCCCTATATTTCAGGGTGCTTTGCAAATAATAGTCAACATCAGTTTTTAAGTGTGAATTAGCGCACAGATAGGAACAAAGAAAGAAACATAGCCAGCCGAATCTTCAAGATAGGCTAAGTGACAAAAACCCAGGTGTTGACACTTCTCCTCCAAGGATGGCGGTTTTCACACCGTGTGTGGCTCACTCTGCACTGCATTAAACTAGAGCAGTTTCACCACAGGGCATTTAGATCAATCCAAAGTAAAAGCATTTATTATCTCAGTCACTGTTTTGTTTGGGGGTCATCAAAAAGAAATGACACAAATTGTGAAGGTGCTATTTCTCGGATACATGCTATATGAAAAGGAGATTCTTTTATCTGTACAGGATGCCCACGCTGTGCTGTTAACCATGGCCAACTGTCACAGGCTGGTGTCCTTACTGCTTTTCTGCATTTAGGTCAGAATCTTGGGAGCAAGATGCAAGAATAACAACACCTTGTATTCTCATACCACCACAATTTTTAAGTGTCCCCAAATGTTCCACAGATGTTCAAATGTATGAGGAATGTGTAGCACTGAGCAGTTAAGGGCTCGAGGTGTCCTGATTCTAAGCTAAGTTTTTATTAAAACAAGAATGCAAAGGATGTTTCCCACCTTTCTGCCTGTACATGTAATGCTTTGGACAAAAAATTTTCACCCAAAGTTCCAGTGGGGTATGGAAGACTGGTAAAGCCCACAGGACTTATAAGAAAGAAATGGAAGGCAAAGATTGGATGAGTTTTCCCAGTCGGCTGTGCATACATCAGGATGGTTGCCTGTCTGGGATTGGACTTCCAGAAGACCATGGAGCAGAAAGGATTTAGCCAAGAAAATGAAGGAGAGGATCAGAATGAGAATACCTCAGATTGGTATGAAGCTAAAAGGGGCCTGAGTGAAAAAAAAAAATACTGACTGGGATGTTTATTGAATGCTTTCTCCATGGTGTTTAACATAAAACTACTTCCCCAAATATTTTCCCAAATCTTCAGTAAACTATATATTGCTTAATATTGCCTTTGAAGGGAGCCAATTCTTAGGAATGAATGTGGGGAAGTGCTGAATCCAGCTTCAAGTGTAGGTGTGGTCAAGAGCCGATGCTCTCCTGAAGCCAGGATCTATGGTTACACAACTCCAAAATCAAATGCCATATTTCGCCTGATCTTGGAAAATTCTTGCCACAACTTTCGGAAATTCTTTCATGAACAACAGCAAAAAAAAAGATGAAGTTTTTATTCTTCAGAGTTTTATCTAAAAAATATATATAGCCTGCAGGATCTAAACTGGTGATAAATTCTTAGTCTGTACTTTCTAAAGATAATTTTTTGCTGAGAAATCATTCAGAGGACCCTGTTCATTAAACTGGCTGGACAGTATCCACATAAGCTCAGTCTTGCTGTCTTGCAAATTGTTATTGGAAACATGATTAGACTCCAAAAATACATCTATTTGACTTGCAACCTTTGGCCAGCTGACTGCTTTTTCCTGTCTCATCCTTTTACAACCAGCTCCATTGACAGCTGCTTCCTTAGGCTCTCATAAAGGAATGTATGCTCTGGGAAATAAGAGAAAAATAAAAAGAGAAAGGAAAGCAGAAAACCTGTTCTGTATCAGTTCCCATGATGAGGTGGGGATTGTAGGGCTTTATTTTATCCAAACCCCCTGAACACTTCTGTTATCCGCCAGACTTCCCTGATGAGTCTGATGTTTCCTGTTTATTTTTTAATAAACTTTAAATTGATGTATACTACCTAATGAACCACACATAAGTCTAAAATTCCATAAATTTTGTGCTCGCTTCGGCAGCACATATACCAAAATTCCATAAATTTTCACAACAGTAACACTCATGTATTCACCACTAAGGTCGAGAAATAGGACACCAGCAGTATGCCAGAAGTCCCCCTCATGCCTTCTCCTACTCATTGCAACCTTTATTCCTTGACAGGAGTAAACTTTACTTCCAGTTTCATGGATTAGGTGTTTCTTTCTTAATACTTTATCTGTAAATGGAATCATATTAGTCTCCTTGAACTGCCATAACAGAGCATCACAGATGGGGTGGCTTTAATAATAGAAATTAATTTTCTCACACTTCTGAGGCTGAAAGCCCAAGATGAAGGTGTCATCAGGGTTGGTTTCTGGTGAGAACACTTCCTGGCATGTATACGGCAACCTTCTCACTGTGTCTTCACATGGCCTTTCTTCTGTGTGGACACTTTCCTGTGTCTCTTCCTCCTCTTATAAAGACACAAGTCCAATAGATTAGGGCTCCACCCTTATGACCTCATTTAATTTTAATTATCTACCTAAAGGCCCTATCTCCACATACAGTCACATTTGGAGTTAGGGCTTCAACATATGAAATTTTAGGGGGGTGTGTGTGTGTATGCACTTTAGTCCATAATATTCAGTATGTACCATTCTATGCCTAAATTTTTGCTTAATATTATGCCTGAGATGTTCATTCATTTTGCTTTCATGCAGCTTTCATCCATTTGTTTTCAATGCTGTAGCATTCCTTTGTATGGGTAAAATATATTAGCCATTCTATTGTTGATGGACCTTTTAGTTGACTCCAGTTTGGGGTTATCACACATGAAGTTACTATGAACATTCTTGTGCATGTCTTTAGTAAATATATGCACACACTTCTGTTTGGTATTTCTCCCAGTAGTGGAGTAGTTGGGTCTTAGCATATGTGTATGTTCAGCTTTAGCATATATTGACAAAGAGTTTTCTAAAATATTTGAGCCAATTTACACTCCCATCAGCAGCATATGAGAATTCTGGTTGCTCCATATCCTCACCAACATAATTATTGTTGACCTTTTACATCTTAGCCATTTTGCTTGATGTTTAGTGGTATTACATTGTAGTTTCAATTTACACTGATGGCTAATGATTTTGAGTACCTTTTTATATTTATTGACCTTTTGATATACTATTTTGTGATGCGCCTATTTTGCCTGTTTCCTTTTGTATTACACGTTTCTTCTATAGACTTGTTAGGGTTCTCAATATACATGTTAATTTTTCTTCAATTCTGTAGTGTCAAAGAACAATTTCTAGATTTTTTTAGTCACCATTGACATAGAAATATTTTACTCACATATACAAGTGAGAGCTGTCATTAGACTGCTGTTAAGAAACAAAGGCAAAGTATAGACTTATAAGAAGAGAGAAAAGGAGAAATCTGTGGACAGTCTGAGCAGTCTGAGAACAGTGAGTTTTGTTTTACTCTGTTTTTCGTGGAGGAGTCAATTGATGTTGGTGGGTGGATTCTCCAGAAGTAAACACTGAGATGGAATTTAGGTCACAAATGTCTGTGAAGGGAAGAGGAATAAAGCAGGTCTGGAGAGAGGGAACTGCAATTCAGGACAAACAGAGTCATTGCCAACATTTCAGGGAAGAGTACATTTTGCCTTTACATTTTTGGGGGTAAACTGATAAGCTAGAAAAATAGTCAGTCTAGGCACTTTGCCCTTGAGCAGGCTGGGTAGTTTATCAAAAACAAAAACAAAAACAAAACAATTTATTATCTTTTAATTCTACAAAAATTTCTAAGAGTTTAGCTGTCCTGTAGCATATCTGGACATTTCTTTCTATTACCAGCCCCACTTTAGGCCAGTTCTTCAGATTCCCCTCATCAAAATTTCTCAGTGGCTTGTCTTCCCCCTCCCTTTCTAGTGTATGCTAACGAAGAGAATTTCTTTGATTTGTACTTAATTTTAGTTCTTTAAAACTTCTAAGATAATGTAGGAAAATATCTTCATGACCATAAAATAACAAAAGTTTTCTTAAACAGAATATGAGAAATACTATTTAAAAAACAATTTATAAATTAGACTGCATTGAAAATAAGAACTCTACTCAGATGTCATTATAAGAGTTAAAAGACTATGAGAGAAAATATTTTCCCATACATTGTATCCAATAAGATTAACTTTTTTTTTTGGTGTTTGAATATCCAATTGACCCAATGATATTTCTTTGTTTGTAGTCATTTTACTATGATGTTCCTAGGTGGATTTTATTTATATTTTTCTTATTTACTGTTTGTAGCATTTCCTGGATCTGTGGCTTGACATCTTTCACTAATTTTAGAAAATCCTTGGTCATTATCTCTTCTAGTATTGCTTCCACCCATCCTCTCTCTCTTCTTTTACTGGAAATCCAATTACATATGTTAGATCTTCTCACTAGTGTCCATCTGTCTCTTAAATGATTTTCTATATTTTCATCATTTTTCTTTCTGTTCTTTAGCCTGGATATTCTCTTCCCAGTTTTAAAACAGTTAGAAAATGCTCTCTTAACTTTGTCTGATATTCTGTTAAAAACAATTTATTGAGTTTTTGTGTTTTTCATTTCTAGTATTTCAATTCAAGTCTTTTTTTCTCTAACAGATTCTAGTTCTCTGATAAAATTATCCATCTATGGTAGTTTTTCCATTATCTGTTTCTCTTCTCTTGGTTTTAGATTATTTGTTTTTGTCTTGTTGTATGCCTGGTAATTGAAAGAATGCTAAACATGTATGAAATATTGAGAGCTAATTAGAGATTCTGGATAACATTATCTTTTTCCAAAGAGAATTTACTTTTGCTTCTTGAAGAAAGATTAGGGCAGATTATTTCATCTCTTCTCAAACTGAGCTAACAAGGAGCTGAGTTTCAGCCTTCCTGCAGGCTGGTCAATTTCCTTTATTATTTAGGTTTTGCTCCTCAGGAGTTTCATCTGAAAATATGAAGTATTTTCCAGGGCTTCTCCTCCTTGGCAGACCTTGCTCTTCATTTTTTAAAAAATCCCTTGAGACTGCCAAAAACTCTGACCAGCTTATCAGGTTCTTAGTTCTAGTTATGAATTGTCAAACACATGTCAGAGCATAAAAGGGAACTTATTTCAATGGTTCAGGAGTATCTCACAGAACACACAAGGTAACTTGATCCATGGAGATGGAAAAGATGCTGATGTTCCTTGAAAAGAAAAGCATAACTAGATGTTGCACTCACTTCTCAGAACTTCTTTCTGAAATCATGACCTTTCAAGTCCTTGGTGCTTTGATGTCCCTTTAATGCCTTCAAACAAATTTTCAGAAAACATTTTTTGAGATTTCTAGTTGTTTTCAGTGGGATATGAAATGAGACAGTCCACTGATAGCCAAAAGTGGAAGGTGTTTTCCTGTCCTTTTAATTAGTATCCTTCAATTCTGCATAAGTCTTTCCTCTCCTTCCCTCCCCCTTCCCAGTTATTGTTTTATCATATCCACAGGAGATGCATACCTAGTTTTAAGGAACCACCTTTGACTTTGACTTTGCCTCACAATATTTAGGACTGTACACTTATGTATTTCAATTCAGATAACACTGACTCCTGAGACTCACCCCTGCCTGGGCCTGGAAAATTTATCCCTACAACTCAGTAATAATTCTGAAGGCATTTGACAGTGTCCTATGGCTAATACAGTAAAAAAAAATATTGAAGTTAACTAATGTTTGATGTTTGCCAGGTACAAATAGTGTGTGTGTGTGTGTGTGTGTGTGTGTGTGTGTGTGTATTTCTACTAAAGTTATTTAGTGACTTTTAATTCTTATTTCTAAGCCTTATTATGGATTCTATTTTCTCCAATGGTTTCATAAAGAGTGAATTGAGAATTATGAGAGATGGAGATACCTGAAAAACTAAACTAATTTGTTTCCTTAGCTCAGAGTTAGAAAGAAACTTATTATAGGAAAATAGCTAAGATGAGTGAACCTTGGCTCTTGCCATTTACTATAAGACCTGAGGAATGATAAATCCCTTCCTGCTGAAGAAGGTATCTGAGGCTACATTGGAATAAGATTAAGTGATGAAAAATTAAGGATAATGTCATTGTGATAACTGGTAATAAAAACACACTGAAACCTCATTAAGCATAAAAGGAACTTATTGATTCAGGAGCATCTCATGTTACACACAAGGATTCAGGAGCATCTCATGGAACACACAAGGTAATGGATCAATGGAGATGGAAAAGATGCAGCCACTGCTAGATATCTCATCTGAAGCATAAAGCAAAAGAGAAATAATGTGGTTATTCTCCCTCCTACAACCCTCTGATCTGCCACAGTTTCTGACTGGCCAAACTTAATTGGAAGGCAAGAGAACTTTGGAAATAGAGACTGTATTAGCCCCCATGGGAGCAAAGAGAGTACAGGGAATGGATTTGAAGATAAGATGCAAATGACATATACTGTTATCAAAAGACAAACTATGAGTTTATTGTAGGAGAAATATGTGATAATGGTCCAGGAAATCCTATTTGAGAATACTATTTAAATGATAGTCTTTCTAAGGAAAATTTTAAAGGGGACAGTGATTTTAAAGACAGCGACATACCTATCTGAAAATAGGTATACCAGGAGCAGATTCTGAAACCACAGACATACCTCATTTTATTGTGCTTTGCTTTATTGCACTTTGCAGATATTGTGTTTTTTACAAATTGAAGGTTTGTGAACCCTGCATCGAGCAAGTCTATCAGCAGCATTTTTCCAACAGCATTTGTTCACTTGGTGTCTCTCTGTCACATTTTGGTAATTCACACAATATTTCAAAATTTTCCATTATTATTATATTTGTTATGGTGATCTGTGATCAGTGATCTTTGATGTTACTATTGTAATTATTTTGGGGTGCCATGAACCTTGTCCATATAAGATGGCATTTTAAGTGATTAATGTGTGTTCTGACTGTTCTACCTACCCGCTGTACCCCATCTCTCTCCTTCTCCTTGGGCCTCCCTATCTCCTGACACACAGCAATGTTGAAATTAGGCCAACTAATAACCCTACAATGGCCTCTAAGTGTTCAATTGAGAGGAAGAGTCTCATCACGCTTCTCACTTTAAATCAAAAGCTAGAAATGATTAAGCTTAGTGAAGAAGGCATGTCAAAAGCCAAGATAAGTAATAAAGCTAGGCCCCATGTGACAGTCACATTATGAGTACAAAAGAAAAGTTCTTGAAGAAAATTAAAAGTGCTACTTTAGCGCACACAAGAATGATAAGAAAGAAAAACAGCCTTACTGCTGATATGGAGAAAGTTTTAGTGGTCTGGATAGAGGATTAAACAAGCCATAACATCCCTTAAGCCAAAGCTGAATCCAGAGCAAGGCCCTAACTCTCTTCAATTCTATGTAGGCTGAGAGAGGTGAGGAAGCTGCAAAAGAAAATTCTGAAGCTAGCAGAGGTTGGTTCATGAGGTTGAAGGAAAGAAGCCATCTCCATAACATAAAAGTGCAGAGTGAAGCAGCAAGTGCTGATGTAGAAGCTGCAGCAAGTTATCCAGAAAACCCAACTAAAATAATGAATGAAGGTGGATACACGAAACAACAGAGAGTCAATGTAGATGAAACAGCCTTATATTGCAAGAAGGTGTCATCTAGGACTTTCACAGCTAGGGAGGAAAAGTTAATGCCTTCCTTCAAAGCTTCAAAGGACAGGGTTAGGGGCTGATGCAGTTGGTGACATTAAGTTGAAGCCAATGTTCAATTACCATTCTGAAAGTCCTAAGACCCTTAAGAATTATGCTACATCTACTCTGTCTGTGCTCTGTAAATGGAACAACAAAACCTGGTGACAACACATTTGTTTACAACATGGTTTATCGATATTTTAAGCCCACATTTGAGATCTGCTGCTCAGAAAAAGAAGATTCCTTTCAAAATTTTACTTCTCACTGACAATGCACCTGGTCACCCAAGAGCTCTAATGGAGATGTACAATGAGATTAATGTTTTCTTGCCTGCTAATATGACATCCATTCTACAGCCCATAGATCAAGGAGTAATTTTGACTTTCAAGTCTTGTTATTTAAGAAATACATTTTGTAAGCCTATAGCTGCCATAGATAGTGATTCTTCTGATGGATGTGGGTAAAGTAAATTGAAAGCCTTCTGGAAAGGATTCACCATTCTAGATGTCATTTTAAAATATTTGTGGTTCATGGGAAGAGGTCAAAATATCAACATTAACAGAAGTTTGGGAGATACTGATTCCAATGTTCATGGCTGACTTTGAGGGGTTCAAGACTTCAGTAGAGGAAGTAACTACAGATGTGGGGGAAATAGTAAGAGAACTAGAATTAGAAGTGGAATCTGAAGATGTGACTTAATTGCTGCAATCTTATGATAAAATTTTAACAGATGAGAAGTTGCTTCTTACAGATGAACCAAGAAAGTGCTTTCTTAAGATGGAATCTATTCCTGGTGAAGATGCTGTAAAGATTGTTGAAATGACAATAAAGGATTTAGCATATTACATGAACTTGGTTGATAAAGTAAAGCAGGGTTAGAGAGGATTGACTCCAAGTTTGAAAGAAGTTCTGTTGTGATAAAATATTATCAAACAGCATTGCAGGCTATAGAGAAATTGTTTATGAAAGGAAGAGTAAATTGATGAAGCAAACTGTTGTCTTATTTTAAGAAATTTCCGCAGCCATTCTAACCTTCAGCAATCACCACCCTGACCAGTTAGCAGCCATCAACTCCCAGGCAAGACCCTCCATCAGCAAAAAGATTACAACTCACTGAAGGCTCGGATAATGGTTAGCATTTTTAAGGTATTTTTAAAATCACAGTACACACATTTTTAAAGACATGATGCTATTGCACGCTTAAAACATTTGTATACACTGGGAAACCAAAAAATCCATGTGACTTGCTTTATTGCAATATTAACTTTATTGCAGTGGTCCGGAACTGTACCTGCAATATCTCCAAGGTATGCCTGTAGTGGTCTTCTTCGGTAATCATATGTATGTTGGGCATACATTCATATGAATGCATATTAATGCTTATAATATGCATTTTCACACATTTTCATATAATTGTCTTACTTATTCAGATATTTCATGACTTAAAAAAAATATTTCCCCTTGCTCAGCACATCATGTTGAACTGAGTCTTTGCGCATGAATCTGAATGTCTGATTCCTCTTAAGACATTGAATCCACCTGGCTTATATTTACCGTGTGGAGAAAGTTCACCTCCTGTGGCTGAAAAATATTGAATTAGAGCTAGTTTCTATCTACTGAAATACTTCTCAGCTACGTTTTAAACTGTGAATAAACTGAGGAGTACAAAAGAGGAACCTCTTTTATAGGAGTTAGTGGAAAACAATTCCAGAATGTATTATTCCAGTTTTTATTTTACTCAGAACGGAATTAGATAAAAGCCCAACATATCTCTCTTCAGTTTTAGGATATCAAGAAATGGAAGACATCACCAATGAACCCAATCTACTGTTCTGGTATAGAAACATCATCAGCCTAACAATAAACAAACAATCCAACTCTTATAAGCCATGGAGAAAACAAAATAAATACTTTGAACTTAGAGTTAGGATAGAGAGGTTCCTCATGGGATGTGTGAACTTCCACCCCACTTGAACATTCTCTATGATTCTTTCCATGCAGGGGATGCTACCAAAGAGCAGGACTTGTAGTGGGACTGTCTCTCCCGTCCCTTGTCTGTGGGCTGCCATTTGATTCCTGCAATAATTGTATCAGATGAATTTTTGAGCCAAGATCACATCTACTACTTTGGATAGTCTTCTGGGCCACTGCCATTGACAAGGAGGTTTGGAATTAAAGGGAGTTTGTTTATTTTAGCTTTACTAAATCTACTCTGGTGGTAGGATATCTGGGGTAAGGCAAAGAGACCTCTGTAACAGCACAATCCAATGCTGCTGGATGGAAGTTTCAGCAATGTTCTATAATCTGTGCTGTCCAATATGGTAGCCACTGTCACAGGTTGCTATTAAGGACTTGAAATATAGCTAGAATGAAACATTAAATTTAAATTTTTAAAAATTTAATTCACTTAAATTTAAATAAACACATGAGGCTAGTGGTTACCTGAATTAATTTCCTATTGTTGCTGTAACAAATTACTACACACTTAGTGGTTTAAAACAGTGGTTCCCAACCTTTTTGGCACCAGGGACCAGTTTTGCAGAAGACAATTTTTCCATGGACTGGGGAGGAGGGGTGGTTTCGGGATGATTCAAGCGCATTACATTCATTATGCACTTTATTTCTATTATTATTACACTGTAATATATAATGAAATAATTATACAACTCCCCATAATGCAGAATCAGTGGGAGCCCTGAGCTTGTTTTCCTGCAACTAGATGATCCCATCTGGGGGTGATGGGAGACAGTGACACCCGAAGTGTGTCCCGTATGTCCAGTCTACTTCGTAATCTCGTTTTGGTTGTGGTCACTGCAGAAAGGCCTGCTTCACAAAGATAGGATGCTGGAAATGCAAGCAGGCTTTTCAGTGCTTCTGTGGCAATCTCAGGATATTCCGTCTTGTCTTTAATCCAGAACATATGGAGATTTGAAGTTGTCTCAAGCATACTTTTAAGGCCACTGTCATTTGCGATCTCAAGCAGTTGATCCTCTTCTAGCAGGGACAAAGTCGATTCACCTGGCTTATTCACAAATGGGTCGCAGATCCATTCCTTCCCAGTTCGGGGGTCTTTTGTGGTTGGGAAGTAATGCTCAAGCTCTTTTGAAAGCTGGGATAGGTGATTGTGCATCAGCTGGGAGAAAGAAGGCCCTGGCTCAGTCTCTTTCAAAATCTCTGCTAATGTTTGAAACATGTCAAAAATCTCAATGTTCACTCGTCGCCCCCATAATTCCAGTTTGGCTTTGAATGCAGCCACTTTATCTGCTGACTTGAACACAGTTGTCATTCTCCCCTGAAGTGATAGATTGACTTCATTGAGCAGGTTCAATATGTCACACAAGTAGGCAAGTTTTGCAACCCATTCTGTGTCACTGAAATATGCTGCCAGGGGTGACTGTTTTTCTAAAAGAAATCTCTGGAGTGGCTCTCATAACTCAAAAACTCTGGCCAGTGATCTACCTCTAGAAAGCCATCTCACTTCTGTGTGTAAGAGAAGACGTGTGTGCTCTGCGTCCTTCTCCTCACAGAGCTGCACGAACAGACGTGAGTTAAGGGCATATACTTTAATGTGGTTGATAATTTTAATCACATCCTGCAAAATGTTGTTAGGTTCAGGTGACATTTTTCAGCTAGCCAGCATTTCTCTATGGATGACACAGTGCATAGACTCACATTCAGAAGCGACCTCTTTGACCTGAGTAGTAAAACCAGAAAGCCATCCAGTCATGGCAGCTGCTCCATCCATGCATATACTAACACATAATGACCCAGTCAGTTTTCCTGATATGTAATCATTCAAAGACTTGAACAGTTCTTCAGCTGTGGTGTTCGTTGGCAACAAAAGTGCACATAACATATCCTCATGCACATCCTTCTGAAAAATATATCACACAAAAACAAGCATTGTTGCCTTGTTGTCAACATCAGTAGACTTGTCAACCTGGGTTGTGTACCACAGTGACTCATTAATCCTCTCTAAAAATTGTGCCTCAGTATCCTCTGCTATTCCATCAATTTGTGTAGTTACGGTGCCAGCCGAAAGAGGAACACGTGCCACCTTTTGAACTGCAGCGTCTCCTGTAAGTTCATAACAAATGTCTTTAGCAGCAGGTAGGATAAACTCTTCACCAATAGTAAAGGGCTTCTTAGCTTTGGCAATGTGGTTAGCCACTAAGAATATTGCTCTTGGTGCAGACATTTTGATGAAGTAGTGGGCTTCAATAATTGCTTCTGTTCTTCTTGTCCACATTTTTTTTTTTCTTTTGAAAAACTCCAAAGTCCTGTCTTTTAATGCAGGGTGCTTGGTCTCCACGTGACGAAGCAGTTTTGAAGGTTTCATGGCTTTGTTGGATAGCTTGTTGCCACATATTATACAAAGTGGGCTTGGAGAATGTCAATCACCTGTTGCAAAGAACCCATAATTTAAGTAGGACTCTTGATATTTTCTTTTAAATGCAGCTTTCTTTTTGTTGGCAGTCTTAGGGTCTTCTACTGTCTCATTATTGGGTCTTTCTCCCTTTACAAAGAAGCTCTCCAGCAACGTTTTTTTTTTAATAATTTTGGCTAGGGTTAGCTTATGGCTTACCAAAACTGTGACTGAGACAAGTGCGTGGTGCAGGAAAGAGGTGCAGACGGAAGCGGTAAATAAAATAACAGGCGCGCCACACGCGGACTAAAATAAATGTCGGTTTCTGACTTAAAGCCTGCCACCAGATGCAATGTACAATCGAAGTACATCTATTCACTTTCCACTATAAAGCCTGCCACCACATGCAGCTTAATTGTCACGTGCCACTCACTGATAGGCTTTTGATATGGGTCTGCAAGCAATTGATTTATTATAGTCTCTGTGCAGTCAAACCTCTCTGCTAATGATAATCTGTATTTGCATCAGCTTCCCAGAGCTAGCATCACTGCCTCAGCTCCACCTCAGGTCATCAGGCGTTAGATTCTCATAAGGAGTTCACAACCTAGATCCCTCACATGGGCAGTTCACAGTAGGGTTGGCAGTCCTATGAGAATATAATGCTGTCACTGATCTGACAGGAGGCGGAGCTCAGGCGGTAATGCAAGCAATGGGGAGCGGCTATAAATACAGATGAAGCTTTGCTCGCTCACCCGCCACTCACCTCCTGCTATGTGGCCCAGTTCCCAACAGGCCACGGACTGCTACCCCTGCTCTAGGGGATAATCTATTCCTCTCCTTTCCCAGCTTCGGGAGGCTGCTCACATTCCTTGGCTCATGGCCACATCACTCCATCCTCTGCTTCCATTGTCACACTTCCTTCTCTGATTCTAAGTCTCCCGCCTTCCTCTTTCTCTTATAAGGATCTTCATGATTACAATGGGATCACCTGGATAATGCAGGATAATCTCCCCATCTCAAGGTCCTTAATCACATCTGCAAAGTTCCCTTTTGGTATCTTAGGTAATGTAGTCACCAGTTCTGGGAATGAGGGCTTGGACATATTTAGGGGGGGACATTATTCTGTCTACTATACTATTGTATTGAATACTATGGCTCTAAAGAGAAGTCAGGACAGGGCAGGTATGAAAAAATCTGGAAGAACTGAAGGTATAGAGAGATATGTCCAAGATTTCTAGTTACAGAGATAGAAATTAAGCTGTGAAAACCATCAAATTTTTATTAGAGCCCACAGGAATCCTGATGGAGGAGAAGGGGTATTTGATTTGAGAAACAAGCATAGAGGTGCATTAATTTACCTCAGTAAACTCTATTATAATAGCTATTGGAAACAAGAGCCAATAATATTTGCTTAATACCGACTTATCTGAAAGTTCTATAGTGGTAGATTTTAGATTACTCACCAAAATTTCTATGGTTGATGGTGCCCAGCTCAGTCAACTGTGCCAGTCAGAGCAGGCCATGATGGATTATACGGAGGCATTGCTTGCCTTTCAAGTAAGCTCGAGAAATAACATAATATTCACGATTTCATTCTAAAGTATCATTTTAAACTAAATTAGTATCATAGTTGGCTTATAATAACTTTAGTTGTTTTCTAAAAATAAGTTCATCCTCAAAGAATGTTTTCCAACATGCAGGACAGTCTTATAAAAAGATGCCACATCCTTAAAGTAACTCCAAAGAAAAGTTTCAAAATCATTTTGATCAATGACAACATAATTTAGTATTACGTTGAATATTTTTAATATCATTTGTTAAAGTTAAATAAAATGGAAACCAGGCTTGAAGCTCTCCCTAGCAAACAAAACTAGTGAAGCCACATAAGCAAAACTTCATCTAGTTTACTCCATGAATGTAAACAAAACTTAGGTTATTTCTTGCAAATGCCTCTGATAATCATAAGTGAAACTTTAAGCATCTTCTTAAAATGGTATAAGATAATCAGTTTTAACCAATCCCCTGCTGTCTGAAAACCCCCATTTTAATAACCAATCATTGTAAAGGTTCAGCAACTTCCTCATTTTCACTTTATAAGGCATCCTGTAATGGCATGCCTCCGAGCTTTGTATCAGTTTCAGGTTTGAAGTACCCCCGTTCACCATTTGTTTCTCACTCAATAACAAGTAAAACTCTCTGAATTTCTTTTGATATCTTGCATATCAAAAATACTTAAATATTCCAATGTGACTTTTTAGGGACAATATGAGCTGAGTCATAATTTTTTAGTGTGTAGGTTACAAATAATCAGTGCTAGTGTGATCAGATCTTTTGTCAACTTCAGTGGGACAATTTAATTTTATGAACATATACTGAATACTCTTTATGTGCTGATGATATAAAAATGCACAAGATACAGTTACTGTCTGATCTCAAGTTATATTTTAGTCCAGTAAGGAACATACTTAAGCAAACAAGCAAAAACTTGTAGGACGTTAGGTGTTTCCTCAAGTTATAAATCTCTACCAAGTACCATTCAAATGTTAGTTTTCACTTATTTAGCACTTTACAGTTTGCAGAAGTCTCCTGTGTTTCCAAGGTGCAACCACACTATAAATGAGGAAGCCACCATCTAGGAGAAGGAGGGGACCGCTGGTGGTCACTTGGGCAGTAAATGGAGGAAGAGATGATCACCTACTAACAGTTTATTACATCTACTTATAAAAAATCTATTCTGCCATACTGCCACCCAAGTTATAAAGTGATAAATGGAAGAAGTTAGGATGCAATATTATGGGAATCCAAGGGAAAGAGGCAAGACTTGATTGGGAGGAACCAGAGAAGGTGTCACAACTGGGTCTAGAATGGTGAGTAGGAGCTGAGGCTGACCAATGTGGAAATAGTAGCTTAAAGAAAGTTTCTAGAATGGGCTTCTCATTATCCTTTTATTACATTTTCCTTTTTTCCCACCATACCAAACTACTTGATGTTCCCCAAACACATCTTATTTTCTCATGCCTTCTCTAAAGTCATGCAGTAACTTCATCTATACATCTCCAGCCACCTCCCCCTCAGTCCTCTGTTTTGCTGAAAAATGCCTGTTTATCTTTTATCAGCTGAATCATTCCTTTCTTCTGTGAAGCTTCCCCTGACCAGCACATTCCCCTCCTCCTCCCTTCTCCATAGACAAGCAACAGGTGGAGGGACTATTTGTAGTTTGTCATATCACCAAGGGTAGAGAGAGAAGCCAGGTAGATCTGCGAGGGCATTTCTGTAAGAGAGCATGTTAAGAGTCTGCAGAGTGTTGAAATAGGTTAGGCTCAGTGAGAGCAGAGAGAGAGAGAGAGATATCTGTAGTAGTAACATTTAAAGGGCAGGGAGCAGATGAGGTGAGAGAAAGGGGGAAGTAAGAGTAACATGACTCAGATTTTGATCCTGGCTGACTTAGAGCAGGTGTCAGCAAATTTGTGCTGTAAAGGTTCAGATGATAATAATAACAATAACAAAACAACAATAATAATAATAATAACATTAAGGCTTTTGGGGCCATAGGGGCTCTGCCACAACTACTCAACTCTGCCACTGTGGCACAAAAGCAGACATAGACAATATATAGATGAATTCATTTGGCTGCGTTGCAATAAAACTTTATTTACAGGAACAGGCTGAATTTGGCCTGTGGGCTATAGTTTGCAAACCCAACTGAGAGGAAGGTGGGTTCTTTATCAGAAATAGAGGTTCCAGGAACTGAAGCCTATTTACAGATGAGGGAAACTGGCAGAGGGGGGGCTTAATTGAATTTGGATGTGTTGAATCTGAGATGCTGGCATGAATTCCATGTGAAAGTGTCCAGCAGGTAGTCTGGAATATACAGTTGGAAAAATCAGGAAGGAAATACAGATTTGGGAGTCATTGTCACAGGAATGACATAGTTTTACTTTAATAATTTCTTCTATAGGAGTGTAATCTATACAAAACATTTAAAAGATGTGGAGTTATGCTTGTTACAGTTCCCAGAATTCAAAGGCACAGCTAACTTCCAAGTGTAGGTCATTTAAAGGAAGCCTGCAGTTTGAAACTAGCAAATAAGGAATCAGAGGGCCCCCTAAATGTCACTGATTGGTCAGTGACCTAAAATAAGTGACCCTAAAATATTGTCTCCTGTGGCACCTTGAAAACAAACCAAATAAAGAATCAAACCTGCTCTTTATCCTGTGTCTCTGTCCTTCTTAGCAGTAAACTGAGCTGGAATCATGGGAGTTGTCGGAGATTCCCCATCCTCCCTTTTGAGCCTCCTTGCATTCATCTGGTTCATTTCATATTTTTAATGTTTCAAATGCTGATCTCTCTTCTTCATTACTGGTGCCTTGTTTTAGGCCCTCCTCAGTTTTTGCTTGAATTGCTGCAATAATCATTTTACTTTTCTTCTAATCTTTGACCTTACCCTATACTACCAATAATATAATATTATTATATACTAATAGTCTCTATACTAACCCTCAGTCTTATGCATTCTCTATGCTACGTTTGCCATTGATTTCAGAGATCCAGTTGAAAAATTTGTGCTTCCCTTCCCTCCTAGGCTCTACTGGTCCAAAAGGTCAGGTTCCAAGAGGGAGAAGGCTTTCATGAGGTCACTTTTGCTTCCTTGAACCAAGACCATCTGTGAGGCAAGGAAGAAGAGCCATCCTTAGCAGGGGTAATTGACTCTAATGATTAGGAGATACAATAGGGCTGTTGTTACACAGTGGGGACAGGAAAGAATATATTTGATTCCCAGATGATTCACTAGGGTGTCTCTTGCTTCTTTCCTAATTTTGATAGTAAATGGACAAGTGCAGCAGCCAGGTTCTCTGTTGTCCGATTATGACAGTAAATAGACAAGTTCAGAAGCCATATTTTTAAGAAGGTCATGGGGCTCTAAAACTCAGGGATGAGAGTCAGGGTCACCACATCATGTGAGCCCCGTAGACTAGCAGGAGTGCTAGTTAAAGATGAGAGTAATCTAGAATTGGTAGTTGAGCAAGGAAATGATAAGCATTAGTTGCAGCCCTGAGACTATCTGTAACCAAGGAGGCTGCAGTTCATCTTGTTAGCCTTCCTTAGGTAAGTTTTCCCTGGAAAAGAGACCATCCAGAATGGTCTCCATCCATCCTGGACGAACTCTTCTCAGATGGGAGGAAGCAAGCAGATCTGAGTGATGCAAGGGGTAAACGCTAGTGGATGCTGAGCTGCACAGCCCAGATCCTGTCTCCAGGACCCAGGCACCCATGCCCCCACCTGTCAGGAACTGACTGCTCCAGGCTGAGGCCCTCCTCAGGGTAGAGAGGCCTAGCCCCTTGCTTCAATTTGGGACATATCTAGAGAACCAAACCAGCCCCAGGGCTCCCTGTGGGAGTGGCTGAGGCCTCTGTTGCAGATGCATCACATTCGACTTCTCCCTCTGCCCAGTCCTGCCTCCCTCACTTCCTTACAGGTATTGCTCCTGAGGACACTCCACAAGAAGCCAACCACTTGCAAATCTCCATCCCCATATCTGTTCCCCTGGGATCTCAACCTAGAACATACACTATTACAACATGTTCCATGTTGATATCTATGGAGTTACCATTTCAAGTAAGCACGTTTTTTATTAATGAAAATTGTGCTCTTGATTCTTTTGAAGTTCAGAACACATAATGCTTATGATCCATTGCAGCCTCTCTGCTCACAGGCCTGGCTAGTTCGGCCACTGACTCATGGCCTCTCCTCAGGCACATCACTTAAGATCTGTGGTCTCATTTTAAACCAGCCAGGAAATTGGGCCCAAACTCCAGACTGGAGACCTTTGAAAATCATGTTAAAGCCATATTAATTCAATTTCTGTGACTTTGGTTATATTTCATGCTCTATTTTAAGCTGTCACTTTTTAATCTACCTGATTTTCATTGTTTATTCCAAGATGAATGATGCACTAGGACCTTGATTATATCAGCTGAACCAAATGTGTGACATGAAAGCCACGTAATGTTGAAAGGGCTGCCAACCAAATAAGATTTCCCAGAATACAAAACAAGGGGAATAATGAAGCCCAAGTTTTGTCTCACGGACACTTTACTGCAATAGTCAGTGATGAAGATAAATGTGGTCTGAAATTGTGTCCGTGTTATGTATTCGGTCAACACATCCGAATATGGAGGAAGCGCACTTACAAGGTAAATATCACCCTAGGCATTTGGATGTTTGGCATGGCAGCAGAACTCCCCCAGTACTGGCTATGAGACAGCTTAAAAACGCACTCAGGCCTCTAGCATCTACATCTAATGTTTAAGGAGATTGATTTGTATTACAAGCTTCCAGTCTATTAATTTTACATCATATCTCAACCTTAAAAGTTTCTGTGCTTCCTTGGTAAGATTTTTGTTTAGAATTAAAGGTCTAGAATTTTGGAGCTGTCTTACATTACACTTATTGACTGTCTGGCTTGCCTTGCCTTCTGGATTGTAGACTCTGTGGTCAGGAACTGTGGCTTATTCTTTTTTTTAAAATTCTGAAGTCTCCTGCATAGGAATTTGTGGGCAGTATGTTAACAATAAGTAATGCTGAGTTTAATTAGGACTGGCAGAGCATTCAGAACTCAATTAGCTGAAACTTCTCATTTTTTTTGAGATGAAGAAACTGAAGCTCTGAGCAGTAGGAAATAAATTATTTATGGAAGGGCTAACTGAGGCAAAGCACATAATATGCACTAATTAAAATGAGAAAATGTAAGAACTCAGATATGACTTATTTCCAGTCCGTTTTTGTGCAATTACTTACATCTGACTAGAAAGTAACTTGCCCATAATTAATTAAGGAACCTTGCTTGTTAAAAGGCACCTCATCTTACAGGATATCTTCTTGTAGTTATACATCTTGTCTGATAAACTTCTATTTTCTAAATCATTTTTCTATTTTCAGTAGAAAGTAAAATGTCTTAGATTCATTCACATTTAAGGGAAAATTTGATGATTTCTTCCTGCTTTAAAGTAAGTTCTGCAGACTGATTACCATCTAAACCTTAAAGTCCTAAATGAAATGGATTACTAATCTGACCTTTGGAATGTTTTGGTAATTAACAGTTGTAGATATTAGATGAAAACATTTTTAAAAATATTATAATGTAAGTTTCCATAGCAGTTTCTTAGGTGATACTGTGAAAAAATTTGTTTACTTGCTTTCTTGGTTACCGCTATATTTTCTCCTCCATTGGGCATTTGCTTTGTCAAATATTAAATAAAACTCTAGAACAAATTAAGTGAATTGTAAGCTTAGAGACAGGCTGCCTTCATGGCATGAGACCTCTGTATTTGCACGGTCCCAGGCTTAGAAACGCTATGTGCTTGTTTCAATGTTCTGCTGTCACTTTCTTAAAAATTCTTAAGAATACTTTAACAAGGGCCTGCATTTTAATTCTGCACTGGATCCCACAAATTAAGGAGCTAGTCTTACTTAGAAGTAATTTGAAAACCATCAAATTCTTAACTTCACAATTCTAATAAATATTAAAAGTATTTCTTTTGTAAAACTTCAATCAAAGAATGCTTGAGAATTGGGATGTTAGTTGACGCTTGATCCCTAACACTTTTTTTTAACTTTCTTTGAGCTAAATGCGTTCAACTACTTTTCTGTCTGTCTTAGTAGATATAAAAGGGAATTTTTTTGGTTGATGGAGGACTTTGTGTGTATTGGTTATAATCATAGGTTTGAAGATGTACAAACCAGGATGAGTATTCCTGGAATGGCCAGAGAACTTCATGTGCTTAGAAACCAGATCTATCACATTCACAACTTTTCCCTAAGGTTTTGCACAATGCATGGCATACATTACGAAGAATTGCTTTTCTAATGAAATCCCTGGCTTGTATAGCCTTAATTATGAGTATCCTCTTCCTCCTATTATTAAATGTAGAAAATCAAAGTGAATTAATATTGCTGGTTATCTGGGACCTGGTTAAATGACCTGGTTAAACAATGGAATACTATGTCCATTGTTGGGATAGGTACCAAAAGCTATCAAATTTGCAAAATTTTGTACAGAATTCTTAGATGGAGGGTATGGGAATAGAGGAATGAGATTTAGAGAACATGGAGCATAGGTAAGTAAGAGAAAGAAATTGATAATGCCCAGATAAAATAAAGCCCCTGATACCACCTTATAATTTAAGATTCAAATGAATCACAGGTGCATTAAGAGACTCAACTTTCCTCCTATTCTCTCCAAGGATCCCTTGAATGAAAGGAGGGTTACGTTTCTTGGAGTCTCTTGGTTCTGAATTTCTGCTTCTGCTAAATCAATTGAGTTTGAAAATTATCTTGCCTTGTCCTCAAATACTGTCCCTTTTCCATGCCATGGTTCACCCTATGGGGACCTACAGAAATGGTAACGGTTTTAATGAGGGTTTGGGATATGGGAAGGGTTATGCTTTTCACAAACACAGACACTTTGAATTTGATATTAATATGTTCTCATTTTTAAATGTCCTTCTGCCATCCTAACAAGGGGAACTTCTCACCAAATAACATTTCTCCTTGGGTTCTAGTCACCTGCCATGTTACTCTGTTCCCTCGCTCTCTGGTCCATGCTCATCCCCTCCTCTCTCCTCTCTCACTATTATCTCAATCGCTGTATTCCATCTTCTTCCAGACAATGACACATAGTTATACTCTCACACTAGTTTTATTAATAAAAACTGTTCTCTGCAGGATAGGAACTCTGATGAAAACTGAGGAAAAAAGACTATAAAATACACACTTACCCTAAATAGAAGTGGAATGGTACACATAGTTCTTTGGCTTGCTCCGCTTCCTCAAACATCTTTTCACTCTTTTCTTATCCTTCTTCACCTTTCTGTTACATTTCTCTTAATCATAGAAGAAAACATTGCTGTGACCAAGGAAAAATTTAATGAAAAATTTTATTCTTACATTATAGCTTAAAAAATCATGTTTTTCAAACCATACTGATGAGTTGTATAGTAGCAAACTCGTAACAGTCAATTAGTAAGGGTTTTCAGAGTTAAAGACTGGTTTGTTTTATTTTGCCACTCATTTAATTTATTTCACTTGTTAAAGCATTTTATTGAGGCATATTAACATGTGAAAAGGTGTACATATTTAATATATACAATGTGATGTGTTTGGAGATAAGTGTACACCCTTGAAACCATCACCACATCCATGCCATTAACATATCCATCACCTCCAAAAGTTTCTTCCTGACTCTTTATTTATTATTACTTTTTATGTATGACAAGAACACTTAACATAAGATCTCCCTTCTTAGCAAAATTTTAAGAATACAGTACAGTATTGTTAACTATAGGTTATGATGTACAGTACATATCTAGGATTTATTCAACTAGCATAACTGGAACTTAGTACCCTTTGACTAGTACATCCCCACATACCCCTCCACCCAGCCACTGTTAACCACCATTTTACTCTCTGCTACTATCAGTTTGACTATTTTAGATTTCTCACATAAGTGGTACTGTTTAGTATTTGTCTTCCTATGTCTGGCTTATTTCATTTATTTAGCATGATATTCTCCAGGTTCATCCATGTTGTCACAAATGGTATGACATCCTTCTTTGTTGAGAGATTTTATCCAAACGAATGTTGAATTTTGTCAAATGCTTTTTCTGCATCTATGAAAATGATCATATAACTTTTATTCTTTCTTCTGTTAATGTGATGTATTACATTTCTTGATTTGCCTATGTTGAACCTTGCTTTCCAGTGATATATCACACTTGGTCAGGTGTATGATCCTTTTAATGTACTGTTGAATTCAGTTTGCTAGTATTTCGGTGAGGATTTTTGCATCTATGTTCATCAAGGATACTGGACTGTAGTTTTCTTTTCTTGTAGTGTCTTTGTCTGGATTTGGTATTGGGTCATGCTGGCCTGATAAAATAAGTTTGGAAGTATACCCTCTTCCAGTTTTTGGAGGAGTTTTGAAAGGATTAATATTAATTCTTCTTTAAATGTTTGGTATAATTCACCTGTGAAGCCCTCTGGTCCTGAGCTTTTCTTTATTGGGAGGTTTCTGATTACTGATTGAATCTCCTTATTTATTATTGATTCAAGCTTTCTTTTTCTATTATATACAATTATTTAAAAAATTTTTAGATTCCACATATAAGTGGTAACATACAGTATTTTTCTTTCACTGTCTGATTTATTTCACTATGCATAATACCCTCTAGGTCTATCCACAGGTCTGCCATATTGCAAATGGCAGAGTTTCATTCTTTTTATGGCTGAGTAGTATTCCATTGTGCATACTACTACACACCACATCTTGTCCATTCATCTCTGGATGAATATTTAGGTTGCTTCCATATCTTTGTTATTGTAAATAATGCTGCTATGAACATTGGGACATCAGGGTGCATGTACCTTTCCAAATTAGTGTTTTTGTTTTCTTCAGATGTATGCCCAGGAGTAGAATTGATGGATTATATTGTAGTTCTATGTTTAGTTTTTTGATGAACTTCCATACTGTTTTCCATAGTGGCTGCACCAATTTACATTCCCACCAACAATGCAAGAGGGCTCCTTTTTCTCCACATCCTCACCAACATTTGTTATTTGTAGATTTTTTGATGATAGCCATTTTGACAGTGTGAACTGATATCTCATTGTGGTTTCGATTTGCATTTCTCTGATGATTAGTGATGCTAATTGTTGCTTGTTTGCCATATGTATATCTTCTTTGGAAAAATGTTTATTCAGGTCTTCTGCCCGTTTTTTAATAGGGTTGTTTGCTTTTGGATATTAAGTTATATGAGCTGTTTATATATTTTGGATATTAACCCTTTATCGGTCATATCTTTTGCAGATATTTTCTCCCATTCAGTAGATTGTCTTTTCACTTTGTCAACGGTTTCTTTGCTGTGCAAAAGCATTTAAGTTTAATTAGGTCCCATTGGTTTATTTTTGCTTTTGTTTCTTTTGCTTAGGAGACAGATCCAAAAAAAAAAATTGCTACAATTTATGTCAAAGAGGGTTCTGCCTATGTTCTCTTCTAAGAGTTTTATGGTTTCTGGGTTTATACCTAGGCCTTTAATCCATTTTGAGCTTATTTTTTTATATGATGTGAAAAAATGTTCTAACTCCATTCTTTTACTTGTAGCTTTCCAGTTTCCCCAGCACCACTTATGGAAGAGAGTGTCTTTTCTCCATTGTATATTCTTGTCGCCTTTGTCAATTCAGGCTTTTTATTTCTTCTTCAGTCTATCTAGGTAGGTGTGTGCTTCTAGGAATTCATCAATTTCTTCTACGTTGTCCAATTTGCTTGTGTATCATTGTTCATAATAGTTTCTTATGATTTTTTGTTTCTATGGCACCAGTTATAATGTCTTCTCTTTCATTTCAGATTTTCTTTATTTGAGCCTTCGTTTTTTTCTTGATCAGTCTAGCTAAGAGTTTGTTGATATTAATTATTTAAAAAAAACCAACTCTTAGTTTCATAGATTTTTTTCCCATTGTTTTTTTGTTCTCTGATTCATTTATTGATACTCTAATCTTTATTACTTCCTTTCCTCTGCTGACTTTGGGCAGGTTTTGGAGCTTCTTGGAAGGGAGGGATACACAAAAATTTTATTTGGGGGTGATTTATACAGTAGTGTTTGGTGCTTGGGCAGAAGAAAAGGGATCCACAATGACACAGTAAATTAATACACTTTTAAGAGATTCTTGTGAAATACTGAAGTATCCTTCCAAACCAGACAGGGCTACCTACACATTATTCACGTCAATAAGAGCATTTAAATAGAAAATTTTCTGAGGATCCAGATGGATCGTTCATGAATTATACCTCATGAAATGAGAAAGCTTAATTCAGTTGCAGTGATTTTTAACAAGGGATGCATTTTCAAACTTGGAAACAAGCTATAAAATACTGTAATGCTCATGCATTACATTAATCAGTGATGATCAATGATTAGAAGAAGGGAAAGGCAGAAACACATAAGTCTCACCTGAGGAAATTTTCAAATGAGTAGATTCCCCACCTTCTGCCAGAAATTGTGACCACTATGTCTACAGAAGTACAAATCCACAGGCAACAAGCACAGCAGATGAATTTGATGCAAATGGTCCATAGTCTGAGTCACACCAGAAGAAACTCTACCTGGTATAAACAGTATAAAGAGTGTCTGTTTTGCTTTTCCGTTCAATTTTTCAGGTCAGTCAGCATGGTTCCATCCTCTTCTTCAGAGATATTGAATCAGAACATTCATGGGTGTGATCCCAAAAGAGATCATTTTAAATGCTACCCAGGGGGTTATAATAATCCATTAGTTTCCTGTTGGATTTGGAATCCAGTGCTCCAGAGCAGTGTTTCTCAAAATTGGTTCAAAAATCACTTGTATCAGCACAACCTGGGAGCTAGATAAAATATAGATTTCTGGGCTCCTTCTCAGGCTCATTGAACTCAAATTCTCTGGGATGAGGTCTATAAAAAGACAATTTTTAGCTAGCTCTATCTTTGTTGTTTGAGAATATCCTGGAAAACTAAGTTTTTTCCTGGTAAAACAACAAAAGATCAAAGCTAAAGTAAACACAGTTATAGGACTGGCTGTCCTATCAGGAGGTATGTGAAAGATTCTGCTCAGGCAGAGTATGAAGACCAGCAGGATGCCAGGTTCATACTAGATGAATATAATAGGGACAGGCTTATTTGAGAGTCTGTAACACAAGAGCAAAGGGCAAATGGTGAGAATCGGTGAGAAGCATCACAAGAGGACACAGGGGTCTCTCTGGGGAGTTCTAAGGGTTGTGTTCTGATTAGAAGGATGAATTCAAGAACTGCAGGGCTCACCCTCAGAGTCAGAGGTTAGTCACAGTATAATGAGAGGACTTTTGTGAGATATCTTCCTTGGCATTTTCTTAATCAGAGCTCTTTGGTTTGAAAGTAGAGAACCATTCAGGCTAGTTCGAACAAAGGGAAGGTTACTGTAAGGATGCTTATGGAGTGAAAAGTGGATGAAATCTACAAAAATGTAAGGGCTCAGTTTTAGAGACGGATGATGGTATTTCTGGATTAAAGGAGGCTTTAAATGCCTACAAACAGAAACTTAAAGACTGGTGCTTTGCCATTAACAACACTCAGCTGCTCTCGACCTGTCTGGAGCATTCTAGCTTTTCTGCTTAAAATGAGTATTTCTTTCCTTGATTTCCATTCAGTTTTTCAAACTGGGAATCCAACTGGCTAAGGCAGTTGTGTTTGTTTCTCCAAGTTGGTCATTCTGTGGATCAGTTTGCCATCACTGGTTTAATTAATTTGGTGAGAAATGGTGGGGATATGGAGTAGGGGGGCAGCCACATGATTCAAAATTTCTTCTTGGGAAGCAAGGGGGAGACATATTTCTTTAAACCACAGAGGGTGAGCAAGAGACAGCCAGAGTAAACATGTTTGGGCCTTTCTCTTTAATTGAACCACTTACATACACATTAATTTTCACCTGGGAACATGATAACTTTGCTTGACATCTCACATTGGGGCACATGAGAGAAACAGAGCAAGTGACCTGGCTAGAAATTCAGAGAAAAAGCTAGAACCCCCTGATATCTGGACAGGATACTTTGGAGACTCAAGAAGACAGTCACAGCCCACTGTGGCCTATATGTCAACAAATTTGTATACCTTAGGATTAGGTCTGTGCAAACAACTGGATAGATTTTTTATTTAGTTATTTAATTATTTAATTAATATTTATTTATTTAATTATTCTGTGGAATTCAGGTAAGTATGTGTGATTTCAGACTATGCTTCTGTTCCCTTCTGCCAATTGCAACACTCTGATGGCTTTGGTTTCTCAAATCTTGCTAATATAAAAATGACTTTTTATGGGTACAGTTCAGTAGATCTATATAATTTTCTCTTCACAGCTTTTGTAGCTGGTTGGAAAAGGTCTATATGATGCAGCATTCCCATATCTCAGTATGACAGATTTTTTTTCTGCACACATTCTACAGTGAATCCTTTTGAGACATAGCAAAGACTTGTGAAAATGTGAAGATGTTGTAGCCACTGGTCTTCTCTCTTTATGACAAATAATTTTCTACTTCTTCCATGGTGAGAAATTCTAATACTACATTGTCTGTATCCCTTTGAGAAAAATCAGTGGCTGGCTTTCTGAGGCCAGATTAGAATAATGATAATTATTAAATTATCTCAAATATGTTCAACAATGCAGTAAGGAAAAAGGTATCTAAAGGGGTAAAGGTGAAACATCCAGAAATAAAAACATTGCATTGGGGAAAAGCTGGGGGGAGGGGATGAATTCGGAGACTGGGATTGACATATATACACTAATATGTATAAATAGATAACTAATAATAACCTGCTGTATAAAAAATAAATAAATAAAATAAAATTCAAATGAAAAAATAAAATAAAATAAAAACATTGTATTTTGTATCCAGGGACCAGAGCCGAGTCCCATCTGTGACATTAATGCTGCTTTTTGGACACAGTCTCCTAAAACTTCTGAAAAATTGAGTTGAACTGGTTCTGTAAACTATAGAATGTTAGAACTTATTATATGAGTATATATACATATATGTATATATGTGTGTATATAAAAGTATGTGTGTATATATGTGTATATATAGTGGGTGTTATGTATATAATTTGCCATCAAAAAGCCCAAACTTTATATATGATTTCTTTGTAAGCTCAGGCTCTCTCTTTGGAAGACCCATGACTATGTGCTGAGGACTTTAAAACTCAGGCCTCAGTCAATGTCCATTAATCCATCCATCCATCTGTCTACCTATTCAGTCTCCCCTGAACTTTAAGATCTTAGATAGTGACATGGTGTGGTCTGATATCTGAGGTGAGAGGAAATAAGAAATCATTCCAGTTCTATTTTGTTGCTATTTGTTCCTCATTTTAAGTCCTGGTTTTCATTTTATGGAAGGGATGTTAGGTAATGTGTCCCTTAGAGGAAGTAGCATGTGTCCTTATCTATCCCCGGGAACTAATGGGGTACTCAAAAGTATTTGACAGCATGAATGCATGAACGTATTTATGAATGTACTTCAGAGACTAAAATTCTGAAAGCTTCTCTATGATCCACGCCCTTTGAAAAGCTCCTGTCCAAGGTTTATTATGAAAGATAAAACCAGGGACTTGAAGAGTGGAATATTTTATATTCCTCTTTTGTTTAAACTTCACTATGTTTGAGCAGTGAAGGACAATGAAAAGAGGAGAAAGGAGAAGAAAGGAAAAGATGGAGGAATTGGGTAAAACACTCTGGAACGCTGCATGCATGGTAAAAAGAGGAAAAAAGTTCAAGACTCCAGATGGTCATCAGAGTGGCATTACCACTAGCTCTCTCAAGGCTTCCACCCCCATCACTTCAAATCCAAATCTCTTCTCTTTTAAGGATAATGACAATGTTGTACTGATGACATGGATGAAGACTAATCCAGTTTAAATATCAATTTTGCAAAGAAATTTTAAATTAAAAACAATTCTATCCAAATTCCTCATTCCCATGGCTAGTTAAACATTTCCTAGTTCTAAATTGTAGCACAGGAGAGAGCAATATTTATAGCTGACTTTGTCATTGTGGGAACACATGTAACCTCAGCCTCAGTGGATGCTGGGACTTGAAAGGCAAGCTGGCATAAGGGAACTGGAGGGAAATGTGAACCAGGCTACTTGTGGTTGTCTTTGCAAAGGCATTTAGCTTTTAGGTCGTTTTTATTGCAACTAGCATCCAGTTACAGTGATGTGACCATGGGGAGCTTAAGAACTGAGCATTGCCATTTGATTCCAGAAATAAAAACATTGCACTGGGGGGCTTCCCTGGTGGCGCAGTGGCTGAGAGTCCGCCTGCCGATGCAGGGGACACGGGTTCGTGCCCCGGTCCGGGAAGATCCCACATGCCGCAGAGCCGCTGGGCCCGTGAGCCACGGCCGCTGAGCCTGCGCGTCCGGAGCCTGTGCTCCGCAACGGGAGAGGTCACAACAGTGAGAGGCCCGCGTACCGCAAAACAAAAACAAAAACAAAAACAAATAGCACTGGGGAAAAGTGGGGGGGGGGGGAGGGGATGAATTCGGAGATTGGGATTGACATATATACCCTAATATGAATAAATAGATAACTAATAGTAACCTGCTGTATAAAAAATAAATAAAATAAAATTCAAATGAAAAAATAAAATAAAATAAAAACATTGTATTTTGTATCCAGGGACCAGAGCCGAGTCTTATTGTTGCCTATATGTTGTAAAATGGATGAGTTTGATGCCTAGACCTTTCAGTACATGATTTCTTTCGGAGGCATGATAGTCTCAGATCCTTTCATAAATGCCATCTAGTCATCCTCATTCAGCCATTTGGTGGAAGTCTATAAAATTATAAGAGATGGAGTTAAATGAAATACACATTGGATTTTAAAAGCAGCACCTAATTACCCATGAATATCTCCCCAGAGGTCTCTTTTTAGTAGCACAAGAAATATCTCTTTTAGGCCTCTGGACAATAGTAGCCATTACAGTCCCTTATAGGGTAAAATTAGAACTTAGGTAAAATTTGGCCATTTTATAGGATCCTAAGGAGACTATGATGTTTCTGGTTATCAAAGAAGATTCTGCAAATCATCTATGCTGTTGACACCATGACATTTTAGATCCTGCAATGTAGCTAGACTCACTGCTGCTATAAATCTAGCAAACTGAAATCTTTTCATAGGTAGAAAGTACAAGAAGAAGAAATAGTTTCCAAATCTAAAAGTAACACAATTTGACAATTTCTACCAAGAGAAAATTATGAAAATAAATGAGACTTTTTCTTTGATCTTGATCATAACATGAAGAATGCTGCCCCTGAGAAAAAGTGGCTTGAATTCCTCTCTTTAATTACTCAGCAAATAGAAAATGTTTGTGAGCAGTCAAGGAATAATAGCAATTAAAAATTAATCCTAGCATTTAAATAAGACCTGATCAAAACCTGCTACTGGAAATCCAGGACTTCCCTTTTAAAATCCTTCTTTTCAAAGGTTAATTTCAACAGAGGGTTGGATTCTTAGCGTTCCTTTGCAGAAATATTTCGATTAAAGATAGGAATTTGTGCCTTTGGCTGAATTACCCCTGACATTTCTAAATCAAATCCATAGTAACAGGAATAGCTCTTTCTACGCTGGAACATATCGAACCTGGAGTCAAATCCTGGTTTAAATCTAACACCCTCTAGTAATCCCAAAACTTTCCCAAGCCATCTCTTTGAGAGACACATGGAGGCAAAAATAAGAATACATTTTAGACAATAATTTGCCAAAAGTTCAGCAAGTTGGAAAGATCTTGAAACCTAGATGAAAAATTTCTGAAATAGAGCCCTGTGCCACTAAAACGTCTAGATGCCCAGTTAGACACATTAGCTATTGCAGTTGAGTCAGCAGTAGTGGTTCCTAAAAATGCAATTGCAAAAGAGTTTTGTTAGGCCTCATGAATCTAAGATACTATTAAAGTCTGTCCAATTTGTTGTGCTCAAGGGGTACCAAAATACTACACTGTTAATTTGCCTTCACCTTTTTGTAATTTGAGGAGTAATTTGGTTTGTTTTCATTCATCAGAATCCCAGCAAACCCTAAATGACAAAATGTTACAGTGACCAGGTCAAATCTGGCATGATGATAAATGAGAGATACCTTCTAGCTACCCAATGAGTGTGTGTATCTGTGAAAACTGTATCATATGAACCTTTGAGGTCACTGAGCCCAATTCACGGCCAAATCCTGGGATTCCCTCGACAGCAACCCTTGACCTATTGTTTCGAAGTCTCTGCTTAGATACCTCAAGTGATTCATTGTACCTTGGCACAGCAGAGAATATTAATGTTAATTAATAAAGGTAAATTTCATTTGCTCATTTATGTTGAGCTGAAATCTTCCTCCTGCTAACTTCCATCCTATAAATGGAAGAAAATAAATGGTGTATAGTTTTCAAAAATACAAGCAATGTTCTTTTGTGCTTGCTCCTTCTCAGACTTCTTACAGAATTGCTTAATTTGCATATTTACAGAATCCATTAAAAGCAATGCCAGGTGTTGATAGGAAGAGCAGCATGGCAATGCATCTCAAAGCTAGAGAGTGATAAATTTTGGCAATATGCATGGTGCTTGGAAGCATAGCATGTGGGGCAAGACCACCCCATTTTGAATCCCAGCACCGCCCCTTACTAGCTGTGTATGCTCTGATGAGTTACTTAACCTCACTGTGCTTCAATAAAATGGAGCTATTACTATCTACCTCATAGTGTTGGGAGGATCAAAAGAGCCATCTCTAAACTATTTAGAATCCACACCTTGCTTATAAAAGTAATCCTTTGGCTCAATGTGAGGAAAAGTGGTAACAATCAAAAAAGAAAAGTAGATCTCCTGGCACAGATAGAAATATGAACAGAAGTGGGATACCTGCTTTTCAGGATTGAGTGTGTAGTCCTGCATCATGTACCTGTTTGAATTAAGATTGAATTAAGGCATCTCCCAAATTTAAGATCTCAATCTAACTATAATAATTCAAAGCAAATTCATGGAAGATCAGGCTTATAACACTTGTCCTGTAAAGATTTAAAATATGTAAGGATTGGCAACAATGATACCTTATATAGATAATGCTTCACCTCATACTTCAGGCCTTATTTGGACTTTGTGACCATTCAGACATTGAAAAATCCCTGTTGATGGGAAAGAATGGCTTGCAGAGCCAATGAAGAGTCACAATGCACGTACTTCACGAGCTTCTCATTAGGAAGCTCATGGTGCCTTCAGCTGGGAATGGTATACGGCCACATCTGTTCACACCAGCAAGCCTGGCAGCTATAAAATTAAATGTTCTGAAAGAAATAAGTCTTCGTTTCTTTTTCTTTTTTTTTTTTTTTTGCGGTACGCGGGCCTCTCACTGTTGTGGCCTCTCCCGTTGCGGAGCACAGGCTCCGGACGCGCAGGCTCAGCAGCCATGGCTCACGGGCCCAGCCGCTCCGCGGCATGTGGGATCTTCCCAGACCGGGGCACGAACCCGCGGCCCCTGCAACGGCAGGCGGACTCTCAACCACTGCGCCACCAGGGAAGCCCTAAAGCTTCGTTTCTTTAAGCATATACTATAATTCATCAACTTTGCCACTAATTTTGGCTTTTTTTCCTTCCCAGCATACAAAAATAGTAATAATATTATTAATAAAGATATTCCAAACTGTCTTTTATTTTTCATGCCACTTTGGCAGAATCTGTGGACATCCTCTTTCAACAACTTGTCTAGAACTCTCAGCATTTTCAACTGATTTAACACTCCCACACTGGGCCTTTGTGGTGTTATCAGGCTGATTTCTTTTCCTTGCAGCTGCATTTCCAAATAATTCCGTCCATTCACTGGGTTCCACATGTGGCTTCTGATTTCTCAGGTTTGGAAATAGGCCTCCCATGAATGAGATAATGAAGGCTCCCATGGCTGGCTGCAAGGTTCCCTTTTAACAGTGGATTCTTAAGACTCTAAAATACTCTTCAGCATTTGGTATAGCAGACAGTCTACAGCAGCTATCTGGCTTTCTAATAAGCAGAACAGGTTGTTTCAGTGCAAGAAGGAGCTGTGGTCTGAGGATGGGTGTGAAGTTTATTTTCCATCTGTTACTGAGAGATGTGTGAGTACCTGAATGGGAATGAAAAGTTATGTCCTGCAGCTCTTCTATTGAATTACCAGTCAGTAACCTTTTTCTAGTGAAAGGTATTAAAAATTAGGAATGTGTTCTTAATTTTCTATGGTTTATTTTCTTCTCTTATGCCTGTCAAGACAGAACTTTGGAGCTCATAAATTGTATAGTATCATTAGAGGAGATACAAATGATGAAGATTCCAGATTAATCCCTCTTCTTAGAAACCAGACAGAAGGAAGGCAACCTCAGTTTCTAGACAAAATGAAGTTCATCTGAATTCTTATTCTCCAAATGGCTGCAATTAGCAGTACAATAAGACATGCCTGTGGTACCCACAGCTACATCCCTTTAGAATCATGGCTGCAATTTATATTCACCAAAAGGCACTCAAGGATGCTATATGGGGTCCCGTTTTTAACAAGGCCAAGGTTAATACTACCAAGATTAAAGGTCATGAAAAAGAAACATTGGATGTTGAAAAGCCACACACAACCCAAGATCCCTGGTCTGAGGGAGTTTGATGTAAGTCTATTTGCAGTGCAGTTTTATGTTTTGGTTTGTCTTCAAATTTAGCATAATGCTCCATGTGAGTAGAATAATCTTTCACCAAATAATGCCCAGTAATTTTCTTGATTCTCATTAGTTCCTCTGTTGTCACTTGTTCATCTTTTTTGTCTTTATACTGCAGGTCTGTCCCTGGGCTCAGGTGAAGATTATGAAATAACAAAATTTCCCCTGTGAAAATCCCCCAAGCAAATCTGAGAAATATTTAAAAGAGAAATGAGTCATATTATGAAAATTGGTTAGTTATAACTGGGAAAATAATTCATTTAGAGAAAAAATGTTGTGATGGTTGGTTGGTCAGTAGCTAGCCCCATCCACAAAAGCCTACATTTTATATTTCCAAACTATCAATACTTCAGTAATTCATTCAATCAACAACTACTTATTGAGTACTTGTGGTGGGCCAGGCACTGTGCTGAGCTCTGAGGACTCTATAATGAGTAAAACACTGCCACTGTCCTCAAAGAATTTACAGTTTACTGGGGAGACAACAAGCACCAGACAACTGGGGGATAATAAGGTAAATTGTGTCTCAGAGGCAGATTCAAAATATGAATCTTCTCTTCTTATCTTTATGGCATGGTTAATCAAAATTGAGTCTTTACTTCCTGGCTCAAGCTCATTGCTTTTTAGAGAAAATGGAGAACAAACTTGTGAGACTGTTAGCCTTGCTGGTGACCCTCAAGGATCATTGAGAATGGGAATATTATTAGAAGACTCAGGACAGGGAAATATCTTCAGGTTTTCAAAAAGACAAAGATGTCATTTCTATAAAATATTAACTAGTAAGGTGATGTCAATCTCAATTAAGCTTTTAGGAAGCATTATTGAAGAAATAGTTGGTGAGCACCTAGAAGTAAAAGCAGAGATTACTAGGGATTCACCAAAAAGTGATGAATTCCTATTTTGATAGGGTTACTTGGTTAACAGAACAGAGAAAAGCAATTGATGGAAATCTAAATTTTAGCAAGGCAGTTGACAAAATCTATCATTATAACATTGTGTAAAAACAAACAACCGGAGGGCTTCCCTGGTGGCGCAGTGGTTGAGAGTCCGCCTGCCGATGCGGGGGACGCGGGTTCGTGCCCCGGTCTGGGAAGATCCCGCATGCCCGGAGTGGCTGGGCCCGTGGGCCATGGCCGCTGGGCCTGCGTGTCCGGAGCCTGTGCTCCGCCGTGGGGGATGCCACAACAGTGAGAGGCCCGAGTACCGCAAAAAAAAAAAAAAGGAAAACAAACAAACAAACAAACAATGGGATAATATGGTACTGTTTAAAGTACAATTAATTCAATGGAATCAACTTTTAAAAAAAATCAAAGTCTCTAAGCTTATAACAGGGTTCTGTCCTAGCCAATGTTTACCATGACTTGGAGAAGATATAGAAGGTATGCTCATCTAATTTGAGGATGAAGAAAATCAAATATGGAGGGTTAGAGAGTATCAAATGACAGACTCAGGAGCTCCAAAGATTTTCACAGGCTGTAAGGAAACAGACAGATCAAAGCTATTAGAAAGAAGATGAACGATGTGGATAACAGATTAAAATTATCTAACATAAGGATAATGTTATTCTCAAAGTAGAAGCTGTAATAAGTGTAAAAAGAAATATGTGTAGAGCTAAATTTTATAGCTCATTTTTTGAAACAGGGAGCTAAACTTTTCTTTACATTGTATGCCAGGAAAAACTGAAGCAGAAAGTTGGACACTGAAACACATTTTAATTACTGAATGTCAAGGTTAATTTCAAAAGAATTTTAGATATCAAAACATATTCTAGTTACTGAACTTCAAAAAAGTAAGTCATCTTCAAGTGGGAAGAATCAGGCTGGCTCAGTTTTCTCTCTGGTGATGCTCACATCTCAAAGACAAAGGATACTTGTCCCCAAATTTGAGAAAATGATAGTGACCCAAGAATCTTAATGTCAGCCAAATTGCTGAGAAAGAATAAAGCAGAAGAGACATGATGTTAAGAAAACTCACACCTCTGAGTTCTCCTTGAAAATAAAATATTCAACTAAAGGATAATTTAAAATAAAGAACTCTACTTGGGAATGTATGAAGAAAGGACTGAGTTTGAATTCATTTAAACATAAAACCTACGAATAATACATTGGTGGATGAAGAATAGAATATGAATGTTATAAACTCTTCAGACTTTAAAAAAATAGTTTATAAACATTTAGAATTAGGGAAAAGATACATAATTGTAAATTGAGTAATCTATTTTATTTTTAAAATGTTTTAGATCTATTTTTGTTAGTTTTTGTTTTTAATTAATGGCCTTTTTAAAAAAAAGTAGTTTTAAGTTTACAGAAACATTGAGCAGAAAGTACAGAGTGTTCTCATATACCCCTCCCCTTAAACACAGTTTCCTCTATTTTTAACATCTTGTATTAGTGTGGTTCATTTGTGACAACTGAGCCGACATCGATAGATTATTATTAAATAAAGTCTGTAATTTACATACGACTTCACTCTTGGTGTACATTCTATGGGTTTTGACAAATGTCTAATGACATGTATCCACCATTACAGGATCATATAGAATAGTTTTATTGCCCTTAAAATCATCTGTGCTCCATCTATTCTTCCCTCCCCACTCCATCCCCTGGCTCACTTTACAAATACTGATCTTTTTAATGTTCCATTGTTTTGCCTTTTCACATAATTTAAAGCAGCAATTTAATTGATACTGTCTAAAATTGAAACATATAGTAAAAAATTCATATGACTCCATCTCTAAGAGTTTTCATTTCTTTTTCTTAACTTTAGAAAAAATTGTCTCCCAACTGAACCAAGATGGCGGAGTAAAAGGACGTGCTCTCACTCCTTTGGTGGGAACACCAGAATCACAACTAGCTGCTGGACAGTCATAGACAGGAAGACACTGGAACCCACCAAAAAAGATGACCCATGTTGAAAGACAAAGGAGAAGCCACAATGAGATGGTAGGAGGGCTGCAATCACAGTAAAATCAAATCCCATAACTGCTGGGTGGGTGACTCACAAACTGGACAACACTTATACCACAGAAGTCCACCCACTGGAGTGAAGGTTCTGAGCCCCACATCAGGCTTCCCAACCTGGGGGTCTGGCAAAGGGAGGAGGAATTCCTAGAGAATCAGACTTTGAAGGCTAGTGGGATTTGATTGCAGGACTTCAACAGGACTGAGGGAAACAGAGACTCCACTCTTGGAGGACACACACAAAGTAGTGTGCGCATAGGGACCCAGGGGAAGGAGCAGTGACCCCAGGGGAGACTGAACCAGACCTACATGCCAGTGTTGGAGGGTCTCCTGCAGAGGCAGGGGGTGGCTGTGGCTCACCGTGGGGACAAGGACACTGGCAGCAGAAGTTCTGCGAAGTGGAGTCAGTCATTAGCCCCACCAAAGATCTGGGTAGGCTCCAGTGCCTCAGGCCAAACAACCAACAGGGAGAGAACCCAGCCTCATCCATCAGCAGACAAGGGGATTAAAGTTTTACTGACCTCTGCCCAGCAGAGAAACAGTCAGCTCTACCTACCACCAGTCCCTCCCATCAGGAAACTTGCACAAGCCTCTTAGATAGCCTCATCCACCAGAGGGCAGACAGCAGAAGCAAGAAGAACTACAATCCTGCAGCCTGTGGAACAAAACCCACATTCACAGAAACATAGACAAGATGAAAAGGCAGAGGGCTATGTATCAGATGAAGGAACAAGATAAAACCCCAGAAAAACAACTAAATGAAGTGGAGATAGGCAACTTTCTTGAAAAAGAATTCAGAATAAAAATAGTGAAGATGATCCAGGACCTCAGAAAATGAATGGAGGCAAAGATTGAGAAGATGCAAGAAATGTTTAAAAAAGACCTAGAAGAATTAAAGAACAAACAAACAGAGATGAAAAATATAATAACTGAAATGAAAACTACACTAGAAGGAATCAATAGCAGAATAACTGAGGCAGAATGGAAAAGTGACCTGGAAGACAGAATGGTGGAATTCACTGCTGCGGAACAGAATAAAGAAAAAAGAACGAAAAGAAATGAAGACAGCCTAAGAGACCTCTGGGACAACATTAAACACAACAACATTCGCATTATAGGGGTCTCAGAAGGAGAAGAGAGAGAGAAACGACCAGAGAAAATATTTTAAGAGATAATAGTCAAAAACTTCCCTAACATGGGAAAGGAAATAGCCACCCAAGTCCAGGAAGAACAGAGTCCTAAACAGGATAAACCCAAGGAGAAACATGCCGAGACACATAGTAATCAAATTGGCAAAAATTAAAGACAAAGAAAAATTACTGAAAGCAGCAAGGGAAAAACGAAAAATAACATACAAGGGAACTCCCAAAAAGCTGACTTCTCAATAGAAACTCTTTAAAGGCAGAAGGGAGTGGCATATACTTAAAGTGATGAAAGGGAAGAAGAACCTACAACCAAGATTACTCTACCCGGCAAGGATCTCATTCAGATTCGATGGAGAAATTAAAAGCTGAGAGAATTCAGCAAAACAAAAGCAAAACAAGCAAAAGCTGAGAGAATTCAGCACCATCAAACCAGCTCTACAACAAATGCTAAAGGAATTTCACTAAGTGAGAAACACAAGAGAAGAAAAGGACCTACAGAAACAAACACAAAACAATTAAGAAAATGGTCATAGGAATATACATATCGATAATTACCTTAAAGTTGAATGGATTAAACGCTCCAACCAAAAAACACAGGCTTGCTGAATGGATACAAAAACAAGACCCATATATATGCTGTCTACAAGAGACCCACTTCAAACCTAGGGACACATACAGACTGAAAGTGAGGGGATGGAAAAAGATATTACATGCAAATGGAAATCAAAAGAAAGCTGGAATAGCAATACTCATATCAGATAAAATAGACTTTAAAATAAAGGATGTTACAAGAGACAAGGAAGGACATTACACAGTGATCAAGGGATCAATCCAAGAAGAAGATATAACAATTATAAATATATATGTACCCAACATAGGAGCACCTCAATACATAAGGTAACTGCTAACAGCTATAAAAGAGGAAATCGACAGTAACACAATAATAGTGGGGGACTTTAACACCTCACTTATACCAAAGGACAGATCATCCAAAATGAAAATAAATAAGGAAATAGGAGCTTTAAATGACACAATAGACCAGATAGATTTAATTGATATTTATAGGACATTCCATCCAAAAACAGCAGATTACACTTCCTTCTCAAGTGCGCACAGAACATTCTCTAGGATACATCACATCTTGGGTCACAAATCAAGCCTCAGTAAATTTAAGAAAATTGAAATCATATCAAGCATCTTTTCTGACCACAACGTTATGAGATTAGAAATGAATTACAAGGGAAAAAACACAAACACACGGACGCTAAACAATACGTTACTAAATAACCAAGAGATCATTGAAGAAATCAAAGATGAAATCAAAAAATACTTAGAGGGCTTCCCTGGTGGCGCAGTGGTTGAGAGTCCACCTGCCGATGCAGGGGACACGAGTTCATGTCCCGGTCCAGGAAGATCCCACATGCCGCGGAGCAGCTAGGCCTGTGAGCAATGGCCGCTGAGCCTCCGCGTCTGGAGTCTGTGCTCCGCAGCGGGAGAGGCCACAACAATGAGAGGCCCGCCTACTGCAAAACAACAACAACAACAACAACAAAAACCTAGAGACAAATGAAAATGAAAATATGACATTCCAAAACCTATGGGATGTGGCAAAAGCAGTTCTAAGAGGGAAGTTAATAGCTGTACAAGCCTACCTCAAGAAAAAAGGAAAATCTCAAATAAACAATCTAACCTTACACCTAAAGGAACTAGAGAAAGAAGACAAACAAAACACAAAGTTAGCAGAAGGAAAGAAACCATAAAGATCAGAGCAGAAATCTGATACAAAGAAACACAGAAAACAATAACAAAGATCAGTAAAAATAAAAGCTGGTTCTTTAAGAAGATAAACAAAATTCATAAACCATTAGCCAGACTCATCAAGAAAAAGAGAGAGAGGACTCAAATCAATAAAATTAGAAGTGAAGAAGGAGAATTTACAACAGACACCACAGAAATACAAAGCATCCCAAGAGACTACTACAAGCAACTCTATGCCAATAAAATGGACAACCTGGAAGAAATGGACAAATCCTTAGAAAGGTATAAAATTCCAAGACTGAACTAGGAAGAAATAGAAAATATGAACAGACCAATCACAAGTAATGAAATTGAAACTGTGATTAAAAATCTTCCAACAAACAAACGTCCAGGACCAGATGGCTTCACAGGTGAATTCTATCAAACATTTAGAGAAGAGCTAACACCCATCCTTCTCAAACTCTTCCAAAAAACTGCAGAGGAAGGAACACTCCCAAACTCATTCTGAGGCCACCATCACCCTGATACCTAAACCAGACAAACATACTACAAAAAAAGAAAATTACAGACCAATATCACTGATGAATATAGATGCAAAAATCCTCAACAAAATACTAGCAAACAGAATCCAACAACACATTAAAAGGATCATACACCATGATCAAGTGGGATTTCTCCCAGGGATGCAAGGATTCTTCAATATATGCAAAACAATCAATGTGATACACCATATTAACAAATTGAAGAATAAAAACCATATGACCATCTCAATAGATGCGGAGAAAGCTTTCGACAAAATTCAACACCAATTTATGATAAAAACTCTCCAGAGTGGGCATGGTGGGAACCTACCTCAACATAATAAAGGCCATATATGACAAACCCACAGCAAACATCATTCTCAATGGAGAAAAACTGAAAGCATTTCCTCTAGGATCAGGAACAAGAGAAGGATGTCCACTCTCACCACTATTATTCAACATAGTTTTGGAAGTCTTAGCCATGGCAATCAGAGAAGAAAAAGAAGTAAAAGAAATACAAATTGGAAAAGAAGAAGTAAAACTGTCACTGTTTGCAAATGACATGATACTATACATAGAGATTCCTAAAGATGCCACCAGAAAACTACTAGAGCAAGTCAATGAATTTGGTAAAGTTGCAGGATACCAAATGAACGCACAGAAATCACTTGCATTCCTATACACTAATGATGAAAAATCTGAAAGAGAAATTAAGGAAACACTCCCATTTACCATTGCAACAAAAAGAATAAAATATCTAGGAATAAACCTACCTAGGGAGACAAAAGACTTTTTTGCAGAAAACTATAAGACACTGATGAAAGAAATTAACGATGATAGCGACAGATGGAGAGATATACCATGTTCTTGGATTGGAAGAATCAATATTGTGAAAATGACTGTACTACCCAAAGCAATCTACAGATTCAATGCAATCCCGATCAAATTACCAATGGCATTTTTTATGGAACTAGAATAAAAAATCTTCAAATTTGTATGGACACACAAAAGACCCCAAATAGCCAAAGCAGTCTTGAGGGGAAAAAAACGGAGCTGGAGGAATCAGACTCCCTAACTTCAGACTATACTACAAAGCTACAGCAATCAAGGCGATATGGTACTGGCACAAAAACAGAAACACAGATCAATGGAACAAGGTAGAAAGCCCAGAGGTAAACCCATCCACCTATGGTCAACTAATCTATGACAAAGGAGGCAAGGATATACAATGGAGAAAAGACAGTCTCTTCAGTAAATGGTGCTGGGAAAACTGGACAGCTACATGTAAAAGAATGAAATTAGAACACTTCCTTACACCATACACAAAAATAAACTCGAAATGGATTAGGGACCTAAATGTAAGACCAGAAACTATAAAACTCTTAGAGGAAAACATAGGAAGAACACTCTCTGACATAAATCACAGCAAGATCTTTTTTGATCCACCTCCTAGAGTAACGGAAATAAAAACAAAAATAAACAAATGGGACCTAATGAACCTTCAAAGCTTTTGCACAGCAAAGGAAACCATAAACAAGATGAAAAGACAACCCTCAGAATGGGAGAAAATATTTGCAGATGAATCAACAGACAAAGGATTAATCTCCAAAATATATAAACAGCTCATGCAGCTCAATATCAAAAAAACAAACAACCCAATCCAAAAATGGGCAGAAGACCTAAATAGACATTTCTCCAAAGAAGACATACAGATGGCCAAGAAGCACATGAAAGCTGCTCCACATCAATAATTATTAGGGAAAGGCAAATCAAAACTACAATGAGGTATCACCTCACACCAGTTAGAATGGGCATCATCAGAAAATCTACAAACCACAAATGCTGGAGAGGGTGTGGAGAAAAGGGAACCCTCTTGCACTGTTGGTGGGAATATGAATTGATACAGCCACTATGGAGAACAGTATGGAGGTTCCTTCAAAAACTAAAAATAGAATTACTGTATGATCCAGCAATCCCACTATTGGGCATATACCCAGTGAAAACTATAATTCAAAAAGACACATGCACCCCAATGTTCATTGCAGCACTATTTACAATAGCCAGCTCATGGAAGCAACCTAAATGCCCATCTACAGATGAATGGATAAAGAAGATGTGGTACATATATACAATGGAATATTACTCAGTCATAAAAATGAATGAAATTGGGTCATTTGTTGAGACGTGGATGGATCTAGAGACTGTCATACAGGGTGAAGTAAGTCAGAAAGAGAAAAACAAATATCGTTTTTTAATGCATATATGTGGAACCTAGAAAAATGGTACAGATGAACCGGTTTGCAGGGCAGAAATTGAGACACAGATGTAGAGAACAAACGTATGGTCACCAAAGGGGGAAAGCGGTGGGGGTGGGGGGGTGGGGGGTGTGATGAATTGGGAGATTGGGATTGACATGTATACACTGATGTGTATAAAATTGATGACTAATAAGAACCTGCTGTATAAAAAAAGAAAATGTGCCTTCTTGATAAAATGTTTAAAAAAAAAGAAAAAAGAAAAAATTGTCTTGCATAAAGAAATACTTATTTGAAGTTCACAATTAACTTGTTTTAATTATTTTCCTTTTTAAAGGTCAAAATATATTTTTATATTGTTAATTTTAAAATAGTATGCATAGTATTATTATATTTCTACTAATTTTTTTCTGAATATATCTAGCTATTCATTTACCCAACTGCACATATACAGAGCTATATTTGGAATCATGTTTAACAAATATCATAACGTTGTTCTGGGGTATTGAGATTTTGTATAATTTGTAGCTGTTTTTTTGTGATTTATTTATATTTTTCATATATATGTCATGTGCATCTCTATTTTCAATAATTATTATTTTTAAAAGCAAATAAAATTTATTGAAATAAATGTAATGAGATTATGTAAAATTTTTAATTTGGGTCAAAAATGTATCTCATAGCTACAAGAAGTTTGGGGTTTTGTGGGGCTTGAGCCACTTGTTCTCCTTGAATGGCCCTGCAATAACCCTTTCTCTGCTCAAAAAAGAAAAAAAGAAAAAAATAGGAAGTGAAAGCTAAGAAACTTAAAAAATACTTTTAGTATAGATAAAAGTGAGCTTAATGAGTGTACTTCAGAATTTAATAAAACAATAGCCTGTATTAATAATGTCAAAATGAGGAAGTCCCTATGTGCTCTAAAGACCACACCTGGAATTTCTGGATGGAAATACAAATGTTTTCAGAGAAAGAACTAACAGTTAGTTATTAACATGGAGAAACCATGGAGAGAAATAATTTGATTTGGTGATACAAAATCCTCCTGAAAGGACTCTCCACCATCAATGTCTAGGTACAAGTTGGTCCACCTTTTGGCATGGATCTTGTGGTAAGAATTCCAACTTCAGGTGGGTTATAAGAGTGAAAGATCTACATGTCTCCAAAATGTTATCAGTTTTAAGACCTATGTTTGGAAACAAGCAGTGATGATGTGATGAGCGCAGATTTTCCACAATCAGATAAAGCCATTGAAAGCCATATTGATGCTACCTTGGGAATCGTCACCAAGTGTGAACCACCAGCATTTCAGAAAGCAGTTGTTCGCCTTCATCTCTCCAAATGTTTGGGAAGATTTTTCTTCCCAAGGGGCAGTGGTAGAAGAATGGGGCAAGACTATGTGCTAATTAAGATGTATATTTTTTGAAGGATGCTTTTATGATTGATGAAAAAAAAAACATTGTGTGCATCCCAATATTTCTTCTTAGAGTCTCAAAATTCAAGCTGAGGAAAAATTTAAAATGTGTGTGTACATAACATATGCAAGTATATGATTAAAGGGCAATGTTTGTGAAGCTAATTTGGAAATGTCTGCTTCTATGGCTCTATCTTCTACACCCTGTACCTCTTTCTGTCTAGATTGTAGAGCTTTATAGCTCAAAGCGGTCTTAGCAATCATTTAATCCAACCACTACATTGAACCAATAAGGCAAATGAGGCTCAGAAAGGTTAAGCAACTTTCTCAAAGTCACATAATTTGTTCCTAACAATGATGATCCTAAACATCAGTACTCTTGGCTCCCAGCCCAGAGGTTTTTTTAGCTCATATCAGAGACTGAACTCTCTGTGCCTTTATGGTCCCTCTTCATATTGGCTTTCTGATATAGTACAATGCTTTGGGCAAAAGCCTTTTTCAGTACATACCTGTCACAGACATTTTGGATAAGCTACAATCTTTGTCATTCTCCTGGTTTTGTGTCTATATACTAGAGTGAGGTCCTTGGGGTTCTTTGCAAAAACCATACATCTTTCATCGTCCTCTGTTCAAGGAAACATGATTTAAAGAAATACATGGGGTTTTTTTTGTTTGTTTATTTATTTACTTGAGAATATTGAGTAGAAGAGAGGAGCCCTTCATAGGTCAATGTTCTGATTTGCAAACAATAAGATCCATTCTGTCTGATTTAAGCAGGTTTAAGAAGTAAGGAATTTACTGCAGAATATTAATTAGCTCATATAATCTCCAGGAAGACTAGAGGCTTGTATGTTACACAATTTGTATGCTACACAACTAGGAACAATGAAGCCAGGAAAAATGCCTTTTAGACAAGAAACTATTCCAGTAAAAACCATGCTGCCACTGCATACCACTTAAACTCTCCATCAGCCAGGACTCTACTGCACAGGGAACAGAGATCCCATCCCTTTACAACCATTAGAACCACTTTCATTGTGGTGAAAGGGCTCCCTTCAGGGGTCCCTGGAGCTTCCAGAGCAGTTAACTCTCATTTTCAGGAGGTATCCACAACAACTTCAAGACCTCTGCACAGAGCATGACTATTCAAAGCACAAAATAATGGAGCCTAAGAGACTGGTTCTGGGCCATGAAACCTCATCATGAGTTTCTCTTGATTCTTTGAAACCCCCTATCTGAAGCCTGAGTCAAACCCCCAACCTGCAGCCCTCCCAAGTGTGTTCCTTTCTCAGACTCATCACATTCACAAAGGATGCCCTTTACGGTGCAATGGAAGGGCTTCTGTCTAGATGGCTTTCTGTTTCATTAATGGAGACATTCACTAGCAGTGGTGTTGCATATACATAAGAATTCAATAAAGTTTTTCTAATGACATTGTTTAAACAGGCACCTTTGTATTTTGTGGGGGTGGGGGGCTGTTTGTTGGTTAACCTGGAGAATATTTTCTAAATTAAAATAATAAGCATACTCTATAATTACCACTGTTGTTCGTCCCAACTTAGATGAATTTACATGAAGTTCCTATCATTCATGGTTAGAGATGGTTTAAAAAATAATAGCTGAAAAAGCTTTTCTGAAGACTTCCTGGTCACAAAGTTCTCTTCTGAGGGAAAGTTAGGAGATCTACCAGAGATGATAACATCACAGTCCTGTACATCAAGTGAGACTTGGAAATAATATAAAGGGATATGCTTATCCTGGGCTGGATTTTATTCAAACACCATGCAGATAACATATCTAAAATGTCTAAAATGATTCTCAGCAAAGAATGATGTAGATCTGAATGCATTCCAGATGGGAACAGGGTTTATTTACTGGACTCAGAAGCTGAAGAGAACTTAAATATATTTGCTCAAAAATAAAAAAGGAAGGAAAGGAAAAAGACAAGAAAAGATATATAGAGAGGAAAATTCTAGGGCTGAATTTGTAGATAATTTCTGCTGTGAACTAAGTATACATGTTTAAAAATCTGTCAACCACCTAATCACACAAACCTCTGTTTTAAACCTGTTGTCTCTATTCAGTCACTTTTTGGCTGATTGATCCTTCAAAATTTGACCCAATCTCTAAAAGAATGTTTTGATTAGGAATACTAACCTCACTGGAAGATTAGTTTTTTTTTTTTTTTTTAAATTGTCAGTTTCTTGAGCCTCTGGGAACACAAGATGAGCTGAACTTTAAAAAAAAATCTTAACTATTCTGTTTGCTAATCCAATTTGTTGGAACTCATTCCATTCAACTGAGAATTTGGAAGCCTCATTATCAATGGTATTAGAACACAAGACAAAATTTCTGACATATAATTGGAATCCAGTATGCTCCACAAAGAGTGCCAGATATTTTTTGGTAGAAGAAAGAAATGAGTGGCAACAGTTGGTGAGGTAAATTCACTTCTGAATAAGTAATGTATTTACCATCCATACACAAGTTTTGACATCAATTCATTACAAAAATATATCATCTCATAGCCCACAGGATTGCAAATGGAAATAGATTAGTATAGATCCAGAAAGACATGAAAGGTCATTTGTACAGATACTGACTATGGCCGTTATTAAACAGTGTTTCTTTTTTTTTTTTTTTTTTTTAGTATCTATTTATTTGGTTGTGCCAGGTCTTAGTTGCCACAGGCGGGCTCCCCAGTTGTAACATGTGAACTCTTAGTTGTGGCATGCATGTGGGATCTAGCTCCTTGGCCAGGGATTGAACCTGGGCCCCCTGCAGTGGGAGCACAGAATCTTAACCACTGCACCACCAGGGAAGTCCCAATAGTGTGTTTCTATTATGTGATGTCATCAATGGGAGTTTGGAGGTGGATGGGCAATTGTTGGCTTGAATAATAGTAGAAAACTTATGGACAGTTTCCTCCTTTCCTGTTATTTGTGAGAGGCTTAAATTTTAAAGAGAACCTTGAATGAATATACAAGAGTGGAAAGATATTCCAAGTCTGACAGAGAAACGAGAGTTGGCTCAGAAACACTTATAGCAGAAAATGCACATATTAGTCAGCTTTGCTGCAATAACAAACTATCTCAGCAACTCACAGAGATTTATTTCTTGCTCTCATCACATATGGGCTACAGGCAGGCTTGGCTGGGCTTAGCTTCATGCATTTTCTCATCCTAGAACCCAGGCTAAAAGAGTAGCTGTCACCTAGGAAGTGTTATTCTCATGGGGGGAAGGTTATGGAAGAGGGTGAACAGAAACTTGTGATGCCTCTAAAGCCTCTGTTCAGAACGCACACACTGATATTTCTACCTACTTTCTATTGGTCAAAGCAAGTCACATGGCCAAGCTCAAAGTCAATGGATGAGGATGCATATTCAACCTACTGGAAGGCACAGAAAAAGGTGTGGGTGAATAATTTTATCACAGGGAGGGAGAGAATAGTTGGGAATAATCTAATCTACCACAATGTACCGAGAAGAATTGTTTTAATAGGCCTGATGAGACAGGATGGGGCAGTAATAAGGGTTAGATTATCTAGGGCTTTTTCAAGAACAATCTGGAAATACAGGAGAAGTTTGTCCTGGTTTGGAGAGCAACCTCAAGCAGGATCAACCAGATACAATCATAGTTAGAAGTGGTGATTTGTCTTAGATACCTCAGGACTCTTCTTTCCTTTCCTCATCCCATCTTAAAATTTGCAGTCACTTTATAAGCTCCAAACTCACAGCATCAAATCTTACTTAGGATGAGGACCTATCAAAGTGAGACATTCAAAATGGTCTTCAAACTTAGCATTTTGAGGTTCTCTCCAAATGACAGATATAGAGTCACATTGACAAATTAAACATTTAATAAAAATTGAACCATATCTTGAGCAGTTTTTTCATTTTTTAATGTAATAGGGCCCTGAAAACAAAAGGACCGGTCTCAACTTCTGACAGGCTCAGCCTAAGAATGTATCTGATAGTGTACATCTAGGTGGAAGAGTATTTTTTCGACAAAATTTTATAGGGATACCCAGTGGATAGAAATGTTACATTCTGATTTAGGCAGCGCAAAGGAAAGCCCAGAGTTACCTACACTTTCAAATCCATTCTCCCCTGCTACATCTGAGGACTGCTGAGGAAGCCCTATCAATTTCTGAAGCACTGCGGGAACACCACTGCTCTAGGTTTCTAATAAGACCTAATGAATCACATCTTTTGGAACTTTTAAACAGTCCCCAGTTTGGTCAGAAAAGGGAACAGAGCTCTAACCCTGGAATATATGGCTCCATGGTTGATCAGGGAAGCATTTGGGAGCAGGAAGCATTTCTGCCATTCCAGGAATCATGCCACACAGGAGGCTACTACTCATAAGGTAAACTGTAATGCAAAGTACCAGAGCGGGAGTGAAGAAATCTCTGAAGTAGGAAAGAGAGAAGTATCTGTGCTTGATATAAGAGAAGGCAAAGAGGAAGGAGAGGTGGAGGAAATCAGAGCAGAGTTGGTAGTTTGATCAGCATGGGATGAAAAGGAGAAAGTTCTGACATTCCCACACTTAACAAATGTCGAACTCTTCAGCTCAGCTCTTTATGCTTCCATGGGACGGTTGCCTCTGCGATCCTCAGTTCAGCTGCTCAGTTAGTTCTCTGTATACAAATGATGGTGAGACATTCATATACAGGAAAGAGCATTCCAACCGGTGTATCTTATTTAAAATATAATCCTGCCTTTTGTAATGGCACATAAATATCTATTTTTTTCTAGCATAAGAGAAGAAAGAAATATAAGCTTCTTAATCCTAGTCAGGTACCCCATCAGTGCCCTGCTACCAAACAATAACTTACTCAACCATTTATTTCATTAAGAATGGCTAGATTCATTTATTACAATTTATTGATCACTGTAATGAAGACGATGTTGATGGTGATGTTAGCTAATAATTATCAAGACACTTATTGTATGTTTAGTACTTTACATTGATTACCTCATTTAATCCTCACAATAACCGTGAGAGACAGGTATTATTATTATCTCCATGTATAGGCAAAGAGAGGTTAAAAGATGTCTCCATGGATTTGAATTATACCGTCCCATGAAAGCTTTACAACAATGCTGTAAGATGCGTATTATTATTCTTATTTTACAGACAAGCAAGCTGAGGTAAGCAATTTAACCAAGATCCTGCAGCTAGCTAGTAAGTGGTAGAGCAGAAAGGTAAATCTGGAATTGCCTAACTTCAAAATCCATGTTACAGGCTACATACCAGTGTAAGTAAAATAATTTTACAGGGTAGAAGAATAATCATCAGTTTATATTTACATCTCTGCTCTGCCACATATTAGCTAGGTAATATTTAGCATCAATTTCCTCACCTGTAAAGTGAAGACAATGATATGCATATTATACTTCTGGTTCTTGTGACAATTAATTTAAATAATGACATAATTCGAATGTTGGTGCGTTTAATGTTGTCCCAGAGGTCTCTGAGACTGTCCTCATTTCTTTTCATTCTTTTTTCTTTATTCTGCTCCTTGGCAGTTATTTCCACCTCACACTGGTCAGAATGGCCATCATCAAAAAATCTACAAACAATAAATGTTGGAGAGGGTATGGAGAAAAGGGAACCCTCCTACACTGTTGGTGGGAATGTAAACTGGTACAGCCACTATGGAGAACAGTATGGAGGTTCCTTAAAAAACTAAAAATATAGCTACCATATAATCCAGCAATCCCACTCCTGGGCATATATCAGAAGTAAACCATAATTCGAAAGGATGCATGCACCCCGATGTTCATTACAGCACTATTTAAGATAGCCAGGTCATGGAAGCAACCTAAATGTCCATCGACAGAGGAATGGATAAAGAAGATGTGGTACATATATGCAGTGGAATATTATTCAGCAATTAAAAGGAATGAAATAATGCCATTGGCAGAGACATGGATGGACCTAGAGATTGTCATACAGAGGTGCAGTAAGTCAGAAAGAGAAATGCAAATATAGTATAATATAACTTCTATGTAGAATCCAGAAAAATGGTACAGATGAACTCATTTGCAAAGCAGAAATAGAGTCACAGATGTAGAAACCAGACTTGTGGTTACCAAGGTGGGAAGGAAGGTGTGGGATGAATTGGGAGATTGGGATTGACATATATACACTACTATATATAAAATAGATAACTAAATTATATTATTTAGAAAAAAATATGCAAAGAGATCTGTAAGTTGTTCACTGTTACAGTAGTACAGACTCTCTGTCCAGGAAAAAGACTCAGTATCAATAGATGCAAATTATCCATCAATCAATAAAATATGATTAGCATTTTACTATTCATGAAATAATATGAACAATAAAAATCAAAGCCAAAAACTTCAATGCAAGATATAAAAGAGAATAAAAGAAAATATACCAAATATAGACGTTGATTGTCTTTGGTTGTAAACTTACGGTGATTTCCTTTTGCCCCTCTTCATGCTTCCCTTGTATTCTCCAAGATTTCTTATTATGAATATGCATTCTTGTAGTCATAAACAAAAACTTAATATGCTTCATTAAAAAATTATTGCAAAGCCTAAAAAAATAAACAAACAAATAAATAAAGACATAAAGTCTTGCTACAAACTAAGCTCTTTATAAGTGTTAGCTGTCTCTCTTCCTAACATTATTCTCCCCCGCTACTGTCCCCTACTACATATGTTAATTTACTCTCACAAGATTCCACCAAGCAGATGTGCTTGACATCTCTGCATATAATTTTAATTTACTTCTCTGGGTCCTTCTCCAAGGCATGAAATAGCAGTTTGGAGAGCCCTGATCTTTAGAAGGGCTGCATATTATTTTTTCCAATATTCAAAAACATATGTGAATACCACAGAAAAATTATTTTCAGTACTAACAATGTTACAACATAGGAAACCACACCTGTGTACCATTAGATTAGAATGAAACTTATAAGAATCAGAATTCCTGTGGATTCCTGTGACCCATTAAATAATGGGTATTTAGATGTTTTCCTAGTTGGTATTGTACTCTCTCTGACACAACCGTTAAGTTATGCCAAGTTGTGTAGACACAATTTATCTTAATGTTTATCTCAGATGAAAATATTTGACTTTTAGCAGTCTCAGTCTGAAATAAAGCAAAAGAAAACAAGTACATACACACACACACACACACACACACACACACACACATAATTTATAGGTTTAAATAAAACCCTAAAATTACTCTGAGAGCTCATAAACAAGAGTGATGAATGATCCATGAGTCATTACAGAGGTCATTTTGGTTGAACCAGGACCATGTAATTAATTTTAAGAAGAAATGGCTCTTGCATAAAAAAATATGAGGAATAAATATTAACTGTGTGCAATCAGAGACATCTCTGAAGTTTTCAGTTTGATTTAGTGTCATCCCTTATTATCTATATATAGGGCCTTAATCTCCTCAGTTAAGGATTATGACTCTTCATTCAAGAATTGTATTCAACAGAAGCACTGGGGAATCATTAGCTCCATAAAATAATAGTCATGTATATGGGGCTTAATGAATAAAAGGAGATATTCATTAATCTCTTTTTGAGTGTCAATTATGTGCAAGAACTGTGTTGAATCCTAGGCATACAAAAACAAACAAAGCATTATCTTCCCCCAAGAAATTTACAGTCTAGTGGGAAATTCAAATGCATAAATTATTACAACATATAAAGTGCTCACCTAATAGACCTAGGCACAGTGAGCATGCAGACCATGTCACAGCCATCACGTGGTTGAAACATAAAACAGAACTTGTTGCTGACAAATTTACTAGCAGAGAAGTGGCAGAGCCACATGATCCTCTAGGTTCTAGTTGTGTCGTGGGGTGGTGTGCCTAGGCCAGCCCCAGTGTGATAGGACAGACCATGGGAGTCTGCCCCTGAAACACTCTTCATATTTATAAAGGGAGGGGGTCTCTAGGTGACTAGGTAACAGTGGGTTATTCTATAAGGGAATGGCCTTGTTATAAAGGAGCAGCATACAAAGATAGGGCACTACATCCATCTGTTCTTCAGGGGAGTTACTCATACTTGCTGAGCCAGCAACTTGCCAAACTACAAAGGAGAAGACTATTAACCTCAAGGGCCATCTGAACTTGCTTCTTGTTCTGGAAGTTCAGAGAAAAGCATGGAGATTCAGAGAAGGCTTCCTGGAGGAGATGTTGGTATTGAGTTCTGAAGGAGTTAGCAAAATGAGGAAGGGGAAGATCATTCTGGTAAAGAGAAGAGCAAGTAAGAAGGAATAGCATGAAGGACACAGCATAGCATGTTCCTGGAACTGCAAATGGTCCAGTGTGGTTGGATAAGAGTTAGTAGTGAAGCTACAAGGCAAGTGGATGCCAGACCAGTGCATCAGGCAGTTTCTAATAACTCAAAACAATGAGGAATTTACCTGCATTTATTCTTTCTATTTAGCCTTTACTTGCTGATGTTGGGGAAAAGGGATCACTGAATAACCAAGTAAGCAAAGATGACAAATCCTACCTCTTAAGTTTAAAAACCACTGGTCTAGGTGTAAACATGAAATATTCAGATGCATATGTACAGACAGAATATTCCTGTTCCTTATCTAGATAAAAACTGTTTGCTAGGGGAAAGGGAGAGGGAGACCAAGTAGAGAGAAGAAAGATTCAACCCTCAAGAAGATACCAGGAGGGTCCAGAGACAAGGAACTAAGTGGATGTAAAACAGAACCTAGAGTCCAACCTAACTATTCAGGGCTGTGGTGACCTGAATCTTTTGTTTCCATCTAATGAGAGCTGCCAATCAACAGTAGCCCATCACCCATTGATTGTACAGTAGGAGTAAAGTCCTCTTGTACCCTAAGGCTATGCTTGACTTTTCAAATAGCTCACACCTTTAAGACAACTGCACTTTTAAGAGCTTGGGATATTATAATTTCTAGGTCTCAGTACTCCCAGAGAGATGGGGATGGTATGGAAAGGAGAGTGTTTCCAATGGTCAAAGTGGAACTAAATATGTGGTAGTGTAACAGAGAAGAACAAACCTGACTCCATATTGGATCTGTTTCTTTAGCTCTAATCCCTGTGCTCTGTTGGCTAAGCTTAGTCATGCTGGCTCTGCACTTTTGTAGAAGAATGTTGCCTAGAGCCTGAAATATATATGATATTTCATTTTCAGGGCTCTGGCCTTTAAAGGTATAATAATTTTCCATTCATATAGAAATAAAAAGTTTCAGAATAGAAAATAATTGTTTTGCTGGAGGTTTATAGCATGGACGGCTGCAAGAACAAAGGATTCCTGCACAAAGAAGTTTGCAACAACCAGCTTCACTGCCTCCCCTTTTAGTATAAAAGAAGCCTGCATTCTAACTCTGATAAAGTGGTTCTTTGGAACACGAGTCCACCATCTTCTCAGTCTGTTGGTTTTCCAGCTAAAGTCACTATTCCTTGCCCCAACACTTCATCTCTTGATTTATTGGCCTGTCGTGGGGTGACCAGTAGAGCTTGGACTCAGTAACAGTAGAATATCAGATACAGAGAGTCCATGAGAGGCTGTAGTCAGTTGGAAAGACTAAAATGTTTATTTTACAGAGTGAAATATCCAAAGTAAGGCAGGTATAGACAACTATAAGGAAGAAAAACCATGGTATGAAATCATGACCAAAACAAATAACACTCTAGAAAACCTTTAATACCTGTAAAAATCTGCATTGCAAAGTCCTCTTTTTATTTATTTGTTAAAAACACTGAAAAACAACAAGAAATTTTTCTTTAGAAGCCTGCATAAATGTATTTTTTTAAAAGAATTATTAATGTCAATTTCTTCTGTTATTATTTTACTATTACGTAGTATAAATATCATTAAATGAGACTGCAAATTCTGAATTATAATATTTTAACCTGTGTTTACTGCACTGACATTAGCCTTTTGGGATCAGTTTTTTTTTTTTTCCTTCCTGATTATCAGAGTACTGAAAATACCTTAAAAGAAAGGAAATACAAATTTCAGGAAAAAATAGTAAAAAAAAAAGTAGGAGAAAATCATATGTCATCCTACCACCACAAAGAAACTAGTTTTCACATTGTTAATCTCAGGGCTTTATTCCTTCCATTTTTTTACCAAGTAATATATTTTCATATAGTTAACATTATCCTATTGATAAAAATTTTCTTTTACTCTTAACTCTTTGTTATACCAAAACATTTGTACATGTTCTTGAAACCAAGAAATAGTCTATTTTCTAAATTTGTTTTATTGGTGGGTTTTTTTTTTTTTTAATAAATGTATTTATTTATTTATTTTTGGCTGTGTTGGGTCTTCATTTCTGTTCGAGGGCTTTCTCCAGTTGCGGCGAGCGGGGGCCACTCTTCATCATGGTGCACAGGGCTCTCACCGTCACGGCCTCTCCCGTTGCGGAGCACAGGCTCCAGATGCGCAGGCTCAGTAGTCGTGGCTCATGGGCTTAGTTGCTCCGCGGCATGTGGGATCTTCTCAGACCAGGGCTCGAACCCGTGTCCCTGCATTGGCAGGCAGATTCTTAACCACTGTGCCACCAGGGAAGCCCTTATTGGTGGTTTTAATCATGTATTTGTCTCCACATCCCCAGGCAGACAGCAGGAGCAGGGTGGAATTACTGGGAATGGGACCAACCCCTGGGGATGTAACAGTACTGGAAGGAAGGGACTATAGGAAAGTATGCCCTAGTTAAATGAAAGGTTCTTTAGTAGGAAGCAGGCTTTCAAGAATTGTGCCTTGGATAACAAATAGAGCAGACATTTTTATTTAGTCTGGAGCTAATCTTAAGGGAGAATTAAAAGGAACATAAAGACAAAATTCCCTGTGTATGTTACCAAGTCCAAGCTCATACTGCTTGCCACATGACAGGCCAATAAATCAAGAGATGAGTTGTTGGGGCAAGGAATAGTGATTTTATTTGGAGAGCTCGCAGATTGAGAAGATGGTAGATTAGTGTCCCAAAGAACCATCTTGTCTTGGTTTGGATGCTAACTTTTTTCATAGAACAAAGAGGGGGGAGGTGAGGAGGTAAAGTACAAAGGGGAAAAATTGTTGCAAATATCTCCTGGTTCCAGCCAGACTCCAAACCTCTGTTAATTTCTTCTTTCCTGCAGCCATTCACACGTGGGCCTGGTCAGGATGTTTTTTTGTGAGCTAAACAAAAGTATTTTAGCTTAATGTTTAGGCATGGGAGGCAGGGTTCCCAAAGATGGGCCATTATGTATACTTTAAGCTATAGGTAACACCCCTTTAGTGATTAACTTGTAGCAAAAGCACTAGAATACAAAGGTTACAGCAAAAGAAACAGATCCAATATAGAGTCAGATTCGTTCTTCCCAATACATGTGCAAGGAAAATTACCTATCTACAGCAGTGCTTTCCTAGATGTCAAAACCAATGCTGTAGTTCACACAACCGGTTCTGACTAGCTGAAGCTGATAAATGACTATGAATGTTGAGCTACCCCAGCAAACTAGATTCTCAATGAAGCTAACAGAAGACGTTTTCCTGACAAGTAAAAAATGGGACTTATTTTAACAATTACAATTAGAGGTAGGGATTCATTTCAGTCTATCCAGAGTACTAGTTTTAATTAATTGGCATAAGTGCCATGAATGCCCCCTATATTTCTACTCTAAAATTACACTGACATTTCGCTTTTAGAGTACTACTGAGTGATTTTCTTCACAGTGTGTGTTCCCTGGCAAATAAATACATTCAGCTATTGTTTTGATTTTTTAGTTTTGTTTCGTTTGCTTTGTTGTGGCTGCCGTTGTTGTTATTCTTTTTTTTTATATCTTTATTGAAGTATAATTGCTTTACAATGTTGTGTTAGTTTCTGCTGTACAACAAAGTGAATCAGTTATGTATATACATATATTCCCGTATCCTCCCTCTTGAGCCTCCCTCTCACCCTCCCTATCCCACCCCTCTAGGTCATCACAAAGCATCTAGCTGATCTTCCTGTGTTATGCAGCAGCTTCCCACTAGCTATTTATTTTACATGTGGTAGTGTATATATGTCAATGTTACTCTCTCACTTTGTCCCAGCTTCCTCTTCCCCCCCCCGTGTCCTCAAGTTCATTCTCTACATCTGCATCTTTACTCCTGCCCTGCCACTAGGTACTGCCATCAGTACCATTTTCGTAGATTCCATATATATGCATTAGCATACGGTATTTGTTTTTCTCTTTCTGACATACTTCCTGTTATTCTTTTTTAAAAATTTTACTTATTTTTTTAATTGAAGTATAACTGACTTCCAATATCATGTTAGTTTCAGGTGTACAACATAGTGACTCAACATTCTATACACTACAAAACAGTCACCATAACAAACCCAGCTACCATATGTCACAATACAAAGTTATAATATTATTGACTGTATATTATATCCCTGTGACTTATTTATCTTATAACTCTAAGTTTGTACCTTTTAATCTCCATCACCTATTTCACTCATCTCCCCATCACCCTCCTCTCTGGTTTGTCTTCTGTATTTAGGAGTCTGTTTCTGTTTTGTTGTCTGTTCATTTGTTTTGCTTTTTAGATTCCACGTATAAGATCATATGGTCTTGTTTTTCTCTGTCTGACTTTCACTAAGTATAATACACTCTAGGTTCATCGTGTTATCACAAATGGCAAGATTTCATCCTTTTTTATGGCTGAGTAATGTTCTGCTATATATATAATGTTCTGCTATATATATGTGTGTGCTTATATGTATGTGTGTATATATGTGTATATATATATATATATATATATATATATATATATATATATATATATATATATATATCTCACATCTTATTTAGCCATTCCTCTGTTGATGGACACTTAGGTTGCTTCCATATCTTGGATATTGTAAATAATGCTGCAATGAACATAGGGGTGCATACAATCTCTTCAAATTAGTGTTTTTGTTTCCTTCAGAAAAATACTCAGAAGTGGGATTACTAGATCATATGGTAGTTCTATTTTTAACTTTTTGAGGAACCTCCATACTATTTTCCATAGTGGCTGTATCGTTTTTATTCTTGTACCAACAAATCAATGAGTTGAGTGAAGTTGTGTAATGTGCACAACAGTAACTTTTCCTATTTGCTTTTTGTATTTTAAATCCATTAGATGTGTTTCAAAATGTCTCTTTTGAGTGAAATGAGAAGTCTTCTCATCTGCCCACAATATTAAGAATGACAGAAATGCTGAAGAGTTTGTCAGGTTTGTGTCGGTGATGCTTAGTAAACTGTTCTGATAGGGCATAGTGTGGGGAATACAAGGAGGCAGGAAGAATAATAGCAAAGAAAGGCTTTAAATAGACATGCAACCCACTCAGTCATTCCATTAAGCATCTCTGGAAAAGACGAAGTATTTGGTCTCTAGGGTCTCATGTATTTCCCAGCAGTGCACATTAAAAACCAGTGATGCTATAAACTTCTGCCTCCTTACGTTCATACAGAATTTATTATCTATGTACAGATTACACCATTATTAACATCAAGGCATTAAAAACTAATAACTCAAAATGGGAATAGACCTTGGCTAAATCACGAAGTATACAAAATTTGTCTTCATCTCCCCTTTGCCTCAGATACCCAAAGGATGTCCTCCCCTGTGCACCACATTTGATACTATTTCCAACAGTCAACTTCCCAAGCTCCAGACTCTTCTTACTCCTTCCTCTTACCAGAATGCAGTTACAGGTTTACCATTCTCTTGGACATGGCTCATTTTTGGCTTTTTTTCTAAAATGGTGGCTAATTTCTTGGTATACTGATCAAACTTTCAAGTCTAATTAAGAACAACAAAGAATGCATGCTATTAGTCACCCTTTTAACAGGAGTTTTCTAGTGCCATGGTCTTCAGAGAAACGGATGTTTGAAAGGGTATGCCCCACACAGCAATATGCTGTTGGACAAGGAGCTTAGGAGACAATTCACAGGAGGACCCCTTCTTGGGGCTCCCAGGTCATAGCCACCTGATGACTGTTTACACCTGTTGTGTAAAGCTCTTTCTTAAGGTATGATTTGAACATTTATGCTTGTGAAACACTCTGCCAGTTTGGCTCCTAACATTGTTTTTTCATTACTTTGTAGAGTTATACCTTATATATCTTTTATTCAATGGTGGCCTGTTATTTTACTTTTTAAAATTATTATCAGTCTCATCATCATCCTAGCAAAAATAATCACTACTTCTACTTTCACAACCATGATGACTATGTTCATGTTTTGAGTCTTCAGTATGTGTCATATGTTTGGGAAAACTGCCCTCCTGTTTCCATGAGGTGAGGAGGGAACCTTAATGAGATAACACAGTCCTCTTCTATGGGAGAAGTATGCATCTATCTGATGTTGAGATGGAAAGATTCTGACATCTTTTGGATGATGTTTCTTCATTAGATGGAGTGAAGTTGTCAGACCCCTAAATACATGTCCTCACTTGTTCTATTTCCACTTACAAAGCTCTAAGGACATTAAAGCTGCCTATGGAGACTCCATCTCCAAAAGGAATTATGAAACATCATTGTGGCTTAACCATAGTTATCAGATTTATCAGTCATTAAGTCCCTATTTTTATTCTTTTCTAATGTCAGTTGGTTCAAAATTGTGAGGGACAACAGTAAAATTACCTCTCAAAGGCTGAAACCCTTAACACCAGGCTCTATTCTCAGAGTTTTACATGCATTATCCTGATTAACTGTTACAACAACGTTGAGAGGTAGATATCATTACTCTCATTTTACAAATGATAATGAGAATTTCAGTAGCATAAGTAGCGGGTAAGTAGGAGAGAAAGGATTCAGGTCTAGGTATATCATGTTGCTTCTTAGTCTTTATGCTTTTACCATCCAAATACTCATCCTTAAACACCTTACAGTGTAGTATCACTTGACTTTGAAATTTAGGTAAATGGAATCTTGCTTTATGTATTCTGTTATGTCTGGTTTCTTTTGTATTGTTCATGAGATTTTCCCCATGCTGTTCCATATAGCTATAGTTCATTCATTTATATATTGAATAAAATTCAATTGGCAAAATTTATTTTTTATACTTCTAATGGAAACTAGAATTGTTTACAGTTCTTTACTATTTGAATAATATTACTATGAAAATTCTTGCACATGTCCCTAGGTACACATGTGCATTTCTCTGTATTAAATCTTGCTTCACAACTAACACTTGATATTCAGTCTTCTAATTTTAGCCATTCTGGTGAATGAGTAACAGTCTGTTCTTGTGGTTTTATTTTGAATTTCCCTGATGTTTAATGAGGATGAGCACCTTTTCATGTGACATTCTTGGTTGTTTTGTTTTCCTAACTTATGAAATGCCTTTTAAATCCCCTTGCCATTTTTTTTTTCTACTGGATTCTACTGGGTATCTGTCTTCTTATTGATTTGTAGGAACACAACATATGATGGAAGCCTTATGTCAAGTATATATGTTGCAAATATCTTCTACCACTGTCTGGTTTACGATTTCACTTTCTTTTGATGAAAGGAAGTTTTAAAATTTAACGTAATCAAATATATTGGTTTTTTCTTTTGTTGTTAGTCTTTCTTGTGCCCTTTTTAACAAAATCTTCCCCTACCTGGTATAATGAAACTATTCCCCTATATTAACTTCTAAAAACTTTATTTTGCTGGTTTTCACATTCAAGTCTCACTTGGAATTGTTTTTTCTGGTGGTATGAGGCAGAGGTTGATTTATCTGATTCATTTTCTTTTTGCTATAGGGGAATTGTCCCAGTACAATTTATGGAAAATATCATGTTTTACTCTTTGCTCTGTAGTGTCTCCACTGTCAAGTGTTTATATGTGTGTGGGTTTCTGGGGGTCTTCTATTCTCTTCCATTGGCTGATATTTCTAATCTGGTGCTACTTCCACACTATAAATAAAGCTTTATTTGAACACAGCCATGGTCACCCATTAATGCATTTTTTATGGCTTACTCTGGCACTGCAAGTGCAAAGTTGAATAGTTGAGACAGAGACAATATAGCTCAACAAAACCTACATATTCACCACCTAGCCCTTTATAGAAAAAGGTTGTTTACACTTGTTCTAACCTATACAATAAGATTTTTCTTTAAATGAAACAATATATTAAAATTGGTAAGAAAAAAATGTAATATTATTGTCTACTCAGGAAGTCCAATTAAATCAGTGAAAAGAAAAGTACTAGCTCTGATGACAAAGTTCAGTAAAATGCAAGATTATAGGCAACTACAAAAAAGAAACACTTTCTTGTAGCTCATTAATTAGCTGACTAGAAAATATTATGCAAAAAAGGTACCATTCTCAAGGGTAATAAAAGTTTTATTATCCACTAGCAATAATCTTAAAACTGTGAAGATTTTAAGTAAAATTACTACAATTTATACATTAGTGGGGATGTACCCTCATGTTTGTGATGTAGTCTTTCCATTAAGAAAAGTTACTCTGGGCTTCCCTGGTGGTGCAGTGGTTGAGAGTCTGCCTGCCGATGCAGGGGACACGGGTTTGTGCCCCGGCCCGGGAAGATCCCACATGCCACAGAGCGGCTGGGCCCGTGAGCCATGGCCACTGAGCCTGCACGTCCGGAGCCTGTGCTCCACAACGGGAGAGGTCAAAACAGTGAGAGGCCCGCGTACCACAAAAAAAAAAAAAAAAAAAAAAAAAAAAAAAAAAAAAGAAAGAAAAGTCACTCTATTTATACAAGTCTTATTTTATATTTTTCACAACAGTCAGGACTCCAGATGGTGTCTCTAGATGAAGTGTGCAGGAGCCCCTCTAGGTATCATCATCTGTAATATGGGGAGAAAAAAATCTTTCCTACTCACCTCATACAATAGCTAATGGGATAAAATGGAATATTAGATGAATTAAAAATTCGAGTGCCAAATGAAAAAAATTATATTAGCATTTATGTTTAATTCTATGTGAAAAGGAGAATGAGAGCAATGAAATCAGAATACATGTAGAGGGTGTAAAGTGAGAAACACAAAAGGAAACTAAGTATGCAAGGTTTTAAAGAAAGATGATAGGTTAAGCTATCCAAAGTCATCTCATGTTTACTGCAGTCTTTGGAAATTAGGTAATTTCTTGTGATGTGCATTTAAGTCATGCTGTGGTGTAATGCATGGGATTTGCTTGGAAATCATATTTAAGGTCCAGAAATGGATCAGTGATGAACAGCAAGTAATATTTGGGAAGCAGTGACACTTAAAGTAGGCAGTTAGAAAGTACTAAGTAGAAGTGTTCAGAAGAGAAAGGCTGAGAGAAAGTGATTATTGCTTCATGCTAAAAGCTGCAGTAGAAATATGCACCTGGGTGTTGGGCATAGAAGCTGGAAACTATACCTCAGACTGGTTCTGGGAAAGAGCACTGGTGCTTCTGTGAAGTACAATAATTTTACTGTGACAGGGAGTGAGAGGGTGATACTGCTCCTTCCCTTCTTCCCCGTGTTTTATTATGAATAGTGTGGTCTTTAGAGATAAATAATATTGGAGAGATAGGCTTTTAAACCAGAATGATGGTCAGATTACCTGGGAAGATTTTAAATCATACATATCCACAGATATTTTAAATCATACATATCCAAATCATACATATCCATACATATCCAAATCCAAATCATACATATCCATTTTAAATCATACATATCCAAATCTGCTGAGGATGGAGTGGGGACAGGAATTCATATCTTGAAAAGTTCCACTTTTGATCTCCCCAGTTTGAAAGTTCCAGAAATATTAGGAAAAGGACCCTTGTTGTCTTCCTGTCTATTTAGGAGTGCTTAAATTTAACAACTCCTGTCTATTTCAGAGCTGTTAAAATCCTGTGAGCCCCAGTCTGTTCCTCTGAAGATTAGATCAGAGTATCTTTAAGACTCCCTTCAGATCTTTGCCTCTGTGAAGTTTTAGAAAATCAGTCACATAGAAGATTTGCTATAGAGCTCAGTTTGAACATTTTAAAAGAGATTTTCACCATTAAAGTCAGTTAACCAAAGGACTGTCTCATCTTGAACATCTCAAAGGAAGAGTAGATCTAATATATGTCAGTTAAGCCTTGACTGAATTCATTCATTTAACATTCAAGAATTCACCAAGAGGCCTTTTTATGACAAGCACTGTCACATGCACTGGGGATAGAGAACAGAACACCACACACACAATCTCTGTCCTTGTGGTACTTAATTCTGGAAGGTGGGGGGCAGCAGGTAGAACAATAACAGCCCAAACAAACAAACAATTACACGTTAGGATAAGTGCCATGAAGGACACAGACAGGATGAGATGATAGAAAGTAGTTTGGTGGGGATGGAATCAGGTGTCTACTTTGCATAGGATATTCATGGAGGGCCTCACTGTACTGGCCCCTGAAGGAGGAGAGGGAGCTTGGCATCCAAAGGGGAGGGAGAAGCGTTTTCTAGTTAGAGGCCCAGTGAGTTACAGAGATCCTGAGGGGTAAAGAACTTGGAATGTTCAAGGATTGAAGGGAAGAGAAATAGTGACTTGAATAGGGCCAATGGTGGTGGAGACCCAGAGAAATGGCCAGGTTTGAGAGCTGTTTTAGATGAAGAAAATAGATCTTCTTTAAAGGAGAATAACACTCACCTCCTTGGTATGACAGAGAAATACAGAAACTTCTGAACACTGAGCCATTCTGTGAAATACTCATTGCATGATCTTAGTCAAATTGTGTACCCTCTCTTTGCCTCAATTCCTTCATCTACAAAATGGAGATAATAATACCTACCTTATGGGTTGTTATAAGGATTAAAACTAGAAAGTAGGTATAAATATTTTGCACAGTGTTTGGAATATATTACATTGTTGATAAATGTTAAGTAATGTTATAATTATTATTATTAATTTTTTTATCATATGGTTTTATAGAAGAGATGAGAATATCAGTATCCTAAATAAAATAAGCCTCCATCCTAGGTATTTAGGTTTACTCCTCACTGGAAAAACAAAAGACTCCTAAATCAATATAGGAAATTTATTTTAAAATACTTTGTTATAGACAGTATAATATTATACAGGGACCAGTTAAAATTTTATATCTAGAGGTAGTCAGTTAGCATGTGATCAAGAATGTACTGTTTAGGAGAGGTCAGCCAGCATTGTGTCAAGTACCAGAAGCCACGCTGGTTATCAATAAATTTATCGATATGTTTAATATACTGAATGTAAAAAAAATAGGTTTCATTGCTGAAACCAACGTCTTGCTAAATAACATAATGGATATTATATGTAGCTCTTGTTGGTGAAATGAGGCATTCCCAATCTTGCATTATCTAGACAGAAGGATTCACCAAGGTCTGTATCCTGTACCCATTAAGAACATCACCCATGGCTTGATCCCTAATAGATCCTATATCCAGCTGTCTGGGTATATCTGTTTGCCTCATGCCCACTAGAGGACACAGACTTGGGAATCTGCCTCATATGAATCTCTAATACCAAGTATGCTTAAGTAACTTAAAGGACATAGAAATGGAACTTCATCAAGCTTACAGAATATATTTATTAACTGTGATACTTGCCTTCTTAATAAATATTTATCTAATAAATGTTATATGTGTGGAAAATTTTATTTGACACTGGCTTTCATAGTAAAACATGTAGCAAGACTGTGGGAGATTAGCCCTTTCCTCAAATTTTATTGGTGGATGCTTTCTTCTACGAAGAAGAATATAAGAAAACTGAATTGCTTGGGAAAGCTTGCAATAATGCCTCGATTCCAGTGAATCACTTCCCCAATGCCCAATGTAGAGCCTTGCTTCCCAATAACAGCTTCTTTGGTATAGAAGCTGTGACTGCTACTTTAGTTTCCCTAAGATCTGTGGACCAGGAGCGGCCATGGGAAAACAACAGGTGCTCTGTTAACAAATTTTTGTTGTCACCAGTGATGGCTATGGTATCCCTGCTGCTACCACCATAAAGAAAGTCCTTGTCCCACCCAAACTGCTCAAATGACCTTTTCTTTACCATTGCTATCCAAAAGGAATTATAAACGGGGGGTACACTAAGGGTCATTCCCTTGCCTCTCACCACCTCCCCAATTCCACACCCTCACACAAGAGAAATATCTGGACCTAGAGACTTATACATTCAATTCCTGGTCCCACTCAGGGGATTCAATGGTAACACTACTTTTCTTCCTTCTTTGCTAGTCTCTTACATAACAATCCAAATGATACAGATCTTTTTCCCCATTGGTAAATACAATCTAGACTATTTTCCTTGGGCAGATGGATGAGATTTATATTCAGTACCTCTAATTTGTTCAAGCCTAGTATTTAAGTAGGGATAATATTCAGATGTCCTGAGAAGATTTTTCAAAAAAATATATATACATATGTATATATGTGTGTGTATGTATGTATGTGTGTGTATATATATATATATATATATATATATATATATATATGGCTGAGTCACTGTGCTGTACACCTGAAACTAATGCAACATTGTAAATCAACTGTACTTCAATAAAAATAATAATAAGCCAACATCACATCTCAAAGATAACTTTTAAATAAATATATATATATATAGTTGTGAGGCAAATTTGGCTATATTAATATTATTGAGTTCTGCAGATGAGCAAGGTGAACACGAGGTTGATTTGGTCATTGGAACATCCTGATAACTGATCAGTGAATTTTGAGATTGTCTTTCCCTCTTATTCCAGAATAACTTTTCATGATAATGACAAATTATGTATTGATATTTTTTGTTGTTGTTGTTTTGTTGTGTTTTGTTTTTTGCGGTACGCGGGACTCTCACTGTTGTGGCCTCTCCTGTTGCGGAGCACAGGCTCCGGACGCGCAACCTCAGCGGCCATGGCTCACGGGCCTAGCCGCTCCGCGGCATGTGGGATCTTCCCTGACCGGGGCACGAACCCGTGTCCCCTGCATAGGCAGGCGGACTCTCAACCACTGCGCCACCAGGGAAGGCCTATGTATTGATATTTGATGTAGAATTATTTCTAAGAAATAAAATAAATTTAATAAAATATATATGTGCATATGTATGTATATACATATATATATTTACACACACACACATACCTAGCCCCCATCTCCATAGAATCAGACTCCTTTCTCTGGGTGGACCCAAGCATGTATAATTGGAAAAACTCCAGGCTATTTACATATATAACCACATTTCAGAGCTACGGCTTAAGTTTCTAAACAAATTGAGTGTGGCCCAGGTTCACTAAATGGGTAACTAGGCTTGCCTTGATACATGTTTTCAAAACATTTCATTTCCTAAAACTGTGGAAGTGTAGCTCTTAGAAGTTCCCAGCTGTTTCTCTTGCATTTTTGTCTGTCATATTCAAATGGTTCTTAAGGACTGGGGTCATATCTCCTCCCCTCCTCTCTTGTTAGGTGGTCCAGCATAGACCAATCAAGACACTTTTAATCACATTTTTATAGGTCTTGGATTATACTGGCAATTTGGAGTACTGGGTTGGAGTACTAAATCTTCTGGTTCCACAAGCCCATTCTCCAGGTCTGAGCTGCATGCAGAAGTTCAGCACCTCATGCTGGGGGTCAGGGAGCACATAGCTAAAGAGGCAGTGTTACTCAATCTGATGGGGGCAAAATGGAATGGGTGAAGAATCAGGCAGGTCAAGAATCAGAGTTGCTGAGGGGCTCATACAGGAGGATGTTTCCAGTTGACAAATATTAAGCATTCATGGTGTGCCTGCCCTGTGCTCTTCTGGGGTAGGTGGGAAAGACTTGACCTGTGTTTTCTTGTAAATCAGGAGATTCTAAACTTTCCTCAAAATAAGTGAAAGTTTTAAATTATGCCACAGGGTTTTATCTCCCAAGGGTACTCATTAATTATTTGATCCAAATTCCTTGCATCGTAGCATGATTTCAAAATTGAAAACTATGAATTTTTCAAGAGAACACTGGAAACCAGTTGTAAACACTTGAAAAACACGTAGTTAAATTCACAACTCAAAAGCAAGTGTTTTGTTTTTCATATTCACATTATTTTTGTAGGAGTGGGCAAACTGTGTCACCTTGCATACCTTCCCTCTTTTTGTACTTCATTAGTTCATTTCCACCTTCATTCATCATTCATTCAATAAATATTTATTGTGTGTTTGCTATGTGCCATGTACTGTGTTCTGACCTGGAGATAAAAGGGTGAACACAAGTGCTCACCATTCCTACTTCTTGGAATTCTTAGTCTGGTGAAAGACAGGCATTAATGAAAATATCATACATCCTTATAAAGTTGCATTTTAAGTGTTAAGTGTTACAAAGGAAAATGATAGCATACTATGAGTGGGTATAATATAACCTAGTTAGATGAATCAGAAAAGACTTCCTTAAGGATAGGAAGTGGGCTGAGATCTGCAAAATAGGTAGGATTTAGTCAGGCAAAAACATGCAGCAAAAGGAACAGCATGGGAAAAGTCCATGTGGCCAGAGGACCATCTGAGTTTAAGGAACTCAAAAAAGCCTGGAGTAGCTGGAATGAGAGAGCAAAAGGGCAACAGGAGATAAGGCTGAGAAGGTAGGAGAAGGCAAGGTGAGGAGGGCTCCCCTCATACACATCGTCTTACCCTCTCTGATTTTCCCTTTACCCAGTTCTCTCAACTGAAAGACTTCATTTAACATTCCCAACATTTTCCCTACATCCACTACTTTCACCTAGAATTTTCTCCCCTAATTCCATTTTTTCCATGAATCTTTCAGTGATGCCTCAGACAGAATTTATCTGATACTTTCTGTTTCCATGAACTTTGCATTTTTATTAAAATTGATCATATTTCAGGTTACCTCATACTTTTTTTAAACATATATGTCTCTCTTTCCAGATTTTATGACCTACATAGTAGGAATCTTGTTCATTTCCTATGGGTCCTAGCCAAGTATCTTGTGTCTACCAAGAGTCTCATAAGTTCTTATTGAATCATGTTAACACCAGGCTTCTGTAGAAAACAAAAAGTCAAATACATTCCTTTGTTTCCTTTCTTTTAAAGATTTTTTTTTTTTTGCTCAAAAAAAAAGGCATCAGAGAACAGAAAAGGTATTATGTAACATTGCAGACAGAATCCAAAAGTCCCCTAATATTTTTAAAGATTAACTTTATTTTAAAGAAGAAATATGCCACATGAAGTCCAGATAAGAACCTCCTGCTATTTGGGGAGATATTATTATATTATTCTGGAAAAATCCAAATAGTCTGAATGAAGATCTCAATCTTTTACCAAAAAAGTGGTATCTTATAATTAAAGCAACTTCCTGTAAAAATTAATGCTGTTTATAAAACATTTGGAAAATAGAGAAAAGTGGAAAAGAGCCATATCTGATGAACTTTGTTTCATCCTGAAGTCTTGATCTTCCTTCATATGTATGTAAAGTTCTCTGATTTTACTTTTTTCCCCACTATTTTTGAGAACCTTGTGGAAGCTTTAGACTCTAAAATATGTTCTCTTAACTGAAAAGGATTGGCACAATGCCAATCCTTTTGGCACAGCCATTAACTTTTATACGTGTACTTTCTGTAATCTTTTCTAATGCAAATGCTTATGCCTCCTGCACTACTGACTTTCTTAGTAAATGTTATTTCTTAATTTACAGTTATGACTTAGGCTGAACACGGACTTACTGTTTGCCAGCTTTAACCCTGATGGAGTGGACTTAGGTATTGAGGTGAAATGGCAGGCAATTGAGAAAAATGAAACTTAGGGATTAGTGTTAAGTGTTGACAACAAGCATTGTAACAATTTGAGGCAGTGTGAAATTGCCCTTTTCAGTGATTATGACAGTAAAGAAAGGCACCACAGGGTCATTGCTAAGTAAGGAGGACTGAAGCAAAGTTGGGAGAACGCAAAAGGAGCCTGCATCTCCCTGCTTGAAGTTGATTCAACAAAAAAAGAAATTGCAAAAGTTGAGTATGTTTTCAACAGCACTTACGAAACACTGAGATTTTAACTTTTAGACAGAGGCAGGGTGGTCTAAGCTAAAATGAAATTGAGAGAGACAAAAATTATGAAGAGTAATGCCTAGCACTTATGGACAGGTTTTTAACCTGGGATCCACAGATCATTTCCAGGAGCCTGTATGCAAATTTTAGATCTGTGTGTATTTTCAGGGGTTCACTAAAGTTAAGAAGCTCTGTGTATGGTATAATTTTCTACCCATTTAATCGAATTTATAATCTATTATTTACTTTTGAATACTTCAGTTTAAATGGTGTGATATAACTGTGTCTATTCCCTAGTTTTAATTGATATTCTGATGTAGCATTTCAGAGAGTATTGTCACATACCCCTATGGGAACTCCACCCAAGACCCATTTAGATCAAACCTATTTTCATGATGATATTAAAATGTTATTTACCTTTGTTACTGTGTTTACACTTGCACTGATGATAGTGCAAAAACAGTGGTCAGTAAAACTGTTGGCACCTCAGCATGAATCAGGCAGAAGTACTTAAACTAATAATTATATTCCTCATTGCCATGTATTCACAGGAAAAAAAAAGTTTTATTTAAGAATATTCTTGATGAAGTAGTAAAAAACAAAAACAAAATAATTTATTAAATCTTAACCTATGATCACACAATTTTTTACTATTCTATGTGAAAAAAATGGACATTACACATAAAGCACCTCTACCACATACCAAAACTGATGACTATTCAAGGAAAGTACAATTTTTGAACTTTGAGATAAACAAGCAATTTTTTCATGCAATTACTTTTACTTGAAAAAAGACTAAAACAAATTATGGTAATTCAGATTATCACTTCACAGAAAACAATTGACAATATTTATTGCCAGCGATAAAATTCAAGGTTACAAGAGAAAATTAGAATTTTGCAAAATATCTGTCTGCCACTATCAGCATAATAGCCTACCAATATTTAAAGAATTTTTGATGAAATCAGTGCTGATAATAATAAATGCAGCAATTTTTTGTATTGTATAAAATATGTCAACATTTGGAAGATCTGCATGACACAATGAGTATTTTCCAAATGACCAGTGCTTGATTGACAGAATCATGCATGGATAAAAGATATACTCAGAGTGAGAGATAGACTGGAGGACTTTAATGTAATGGAATAGGAAAAATTTATCAAGCTTTACAATAGTATCAAAAAAAAATATCAAAGAGGAAGCTTGCACAAACCTCTTAGATAGCCTCATCCAGCAGAGGGCAGACAGCAGAAGCAAGAAGAACTACAATCCTGCAGCCTGTGGAATGAAAAACACATTCACAGAAAGATAGACAAAATGAAAATGCAGAGGACTATGTACCATATGAAGGAACAAGATGAAACCCCAGAAACACAACTAAATGAAGTGGAGATAGGCAACATTCCAGAAAAAGAATTCAAAATAATGATAGTGAAGATGATCCAGGACCTCGGAAAAACAACGGAGGCAAAGATCGAGAAGATGCAAGAAACGTTTACCAAGACCTGGAAGAATTAAAGAACAAACACCTAGAAGAATTACAGAACAAACAAACAGAGATGAAAAATACAATAACTGAAATGGAAAATACACTAGAAGGAATCAATAGCAGAATAACTGAGGCAGAAGAATCGAAAAGTGACCTGGAAGACAGAACGGTGGAATTCATTGCCGCAGAACAGAATAAAGAAAAAAGAATGGAAAGAAATGAAGACAGCCTAAGAGACCTCTGGGACAACATTAAATGCACCAACATTTGCATTATAGGGGTCCCAGAAGGAGAAGAGAGAGAGAAAGGACCCAAGAAAATATCTGAAGAGATTATAGTGGAAAACTTCCCTAACATGGGTAAGGAAATAGCCACCCAACTCCAAGAAGAACAGAGAGTCCCAGGACAAATAAACCCAAGAAGAAACACACCAAGACACATAGTAATCAAACTGACAAATATTAAAGACAAAGAAAAATTATTAAAAGCAACAAGAGAAAAATGACAAATAACATACAAGGGAACTACCATAAGGTTAACAGCTGATTTCTCAGCAGAAACTCTACAAGCCATAAGGGAGTGGCATGATATATTTAAAGTGATGAAAGGGAAGAACTTACAATCAAGATTACTCTACCCAGAAAGGATCTCATTCAGCTTTGATGGAGAAATCAAAAGATTTACAGACAAGTGAAAGCTAAGAGAGGCACATATATACAATGGAATATTACTCAGCCATAGAAGGAAATGAAATTGAGTTATTTGTAGTCAGGTGGATGGACCTAGAGTCTTTCATACAGAGTGAAGTAAGTCAGAAAGAGAAAAACAAATACCATATGCTCACACATATATATATGGAAACTAAAAAAAAAAAAAGGTGCTGAAGAACCTAGGAGCAGGACAGGAATAAAGACGCAGATGTAGAGAATGGGTTTGAGGACACAGGGAGGGGGAAGAGTAAGCTGGGGTGAAGTGATAGAGTAGCACTGACATATGTACGCTACCAAATGTAAAATAGATAGCTAGTGGGAAGCAGCCACATAGCACAGGGAGACCAGCTCCATGCTTTGTGACCACCTAGAGGGGTGGGATAGGGAGGGTGGGAGGGAGATGCAAGAGGGAGGGGATTGGGGGATATATGTATACATATAGCTGATTCACTTTGTTATACAGCAGCAACTAACACACCAATGTAAAGCAATTATACTCGAACAAAGATGTTTAAAAACAAAAAAGCTAAGAAAATTCAGCACCACCAAACCAGCTCTATAACAAATGCTAACGGAACTTCTCTAATTGGGAAACATAAGAGAAGAAAAGGATCTACAAAAACAAACCCAAAACAATTTAAAAAATGGTCATAGGAACATACATATCAATAATCACCTTAAATATGAATGGATTAAATGCTCCAACCAAAAGACACAGGCTCGCTGAATGGATACAAAAACAAGACCCATACATATTCTGTCTACAATAGACCCACTTCATATCTAGGGACATATATAGATTAAAAGTGAGGGGATGGAAAAAGATATTCCATGCAAATGGAAATCAAAAGAAAGCTGAAGTAGCAATTCTCATATCAGATAAAATAGACTTTTAAATAAAGAATGTTACAAGACACAAGAAGGACACTACATAATGATCAAGGGATCAATCCAAGAAGAAGATATAACAATTATAAATGTATATGTACCCAACATAGGAGCACCTCAATACATAAGGCAACTGCTAACAGCTATAAAAGGGGAAATCGACAGTAACACAGTAATAGTGGGGGACTTTAACACCTCACTTACACCAAAGGACAGATAATCCAAAATGAAAATAAGTAAGGAAACAGAAGCTTTAAATGACACAATAGACCAGATAGATTTAATTGATATTTATAGGACATTCCATCCAAAAACAGCAGATTACACTTTTTTCTCAAGTGCACACAGAACATTGTCCAGGATAGATCACAACTTAGGTTAGAAATGAAGCCTCGGTAAATTTAAGACAATTGAAATCATATCAAGCATCTTTTCCAATCACAACACTATGAGATTAGAAATTAATTACAGGGAAAAAATGTAAAAAACACAAAGACATGGAGGCTAAATAATACTTTACTAAATAAACAAGAGATCACAGAAGAAATCAATGAGGAAATCAAAAAATACCTAGAGACAAATGACAAAGAAAACACAAATCCAAAATCTATGGGATGTGGCAAAGCAGTTCTATGAGGGAAGTTTATAGAAATACAATCCTTCCTCAAGAAACAAGAAAATTCTCAAATAAACAATCTAACCTTACACCTAAAGGAACTAGAGAAAGAAGAATTAACAAAACCCAAAGTTGGTAGAAGGAAAGAAATCATAAAGATTAGAGCATAAATAAATGCAATAGAAACAAAGAAAACAATAGCAAAGATCAATAAAACTAAAAGCTGGTTCTTTGACAAGATAAATAAAATTGATAAACCTTTAGCCAAACTCATCAAGAAAAAGAGGGAGAGGACTCAAATCAATAAAATTAGAAATGAAAAAGGAGAAGTTACAACTGACACTGCAGAAATACAAAACAACTGAAGAGACTACTAGAAGCAACTCTATGCCAATAAAATGGACAACCTGGAAGAAAAGGACAAATTCTTAGAAAGGTATAACCTTCCAAGACTGAACCAGGAAGAAATAGAAAATATAAACAGACCAATCACAAGCACTGAAATTGAAACTGTGATTAAAAATCTTCCAACAAACACAAACCCTGGATGAGATGGCTTCACAGGTGAATCCTATCAAACATTTAGAGAAGAGCTAGTACCGAGATAGTACAAAAGAAAGAAAATTACAGACCAATATCACTGATGAATATAGATGCAAAAATCCTCAACAAAATACTAGCAAATAGAATCCAACAACACAATAAAAGGATCATACACCATGATCAAGTGGGGTTTATCCCAGGGATGAAAGGATTCTTCTATATATGCAAATGAATCTATGTGATACACTATATTAACAAATTGAACAATAAAAACATATGATCATCTCAATAGATGCAGAAAAAGCTTTCAACAAAATTCAACACCCATTTCTAATGAAAACTTTACAGAAAGTGGGCATAGAGGGAACATACCTCAACATAATAGAGGCCATATACAACAAACCCATAGCAAACATCATTTGCAATGGTGAAAAACTGAAAGCATTTCCTCTAAGATCAGGAAGAAGACAAGATGTCCACTCTCACCACTATTATTCAACGTAGTTTTGGAAGTTCTAGCCATGGCAATCAGAGAAGAAAAAGAAATAAAAGGAATTCAAGTTGGAAAAGAAGAAGTAAAACAGTCACTGTTTGCAGATGACATGATATTATACATAGATAATCCTAAAGATGCTACCAGAAAATTATTAGAGCTAGTCAATGAATTTGGTAAAATTGCAGGATACAAAATTAATGCACAGAAATCTTTTGCATTCCTATACACTAACAACGAAAGATCAGAAAAAGAAACTAATGAAACAATCCCATTCACCATTGCAACAAAAAGAATAAAATACCTAGGAATAAACCTACCTAAGGAGGTAAAAGACCTGTACTCAGAAAACTATAAAATACTGATGAAAGAAATCAAGGATGACACAGATAGATGGAGAGACATACCATGTTCTTGGATTGGAAGAATCAATATTGTGAAAATGACTATACTACTCAAAGCAATCTACAACTTCAATGCAATCCCTATCAAATTGCCAATGGCATTTTTTTACAGAACTAGAACAAAAAATCTTCAAATTTGTATGGAGACACAAAAGACCATAAATAGCCAAAGAAATCTTGAGGGAAGACAACAGAGCTGGAGGAATCAGACTCCTTGACTTCAGACTATACTAGAAAAGTACAGTAATCACGACAATATGGTACTGGCACAAAAAGAGAAATATAGATCAATGGAACAGGATAGAAACCCCAGAGGTAAACCCATGCACTTATGGTCAACTACTCTATGACAAAGGAGGCAAGGATATACAATGGAGAAAAGACAGTCTCTTCAATAAGTTGTGCTGGGAAAACTGGACAGCAACATGTAAAAGAATGAAATTAGAACAATCCTTAACACCATACACAAAAATAAACTCAAAATGGGTTAAATACCTAACTGTAAGACCGACACTATAAAACTCTTAGAGGAAAACATAGGAAGAACACTCTTTGACTTAAATCACAGCAAGATCTTTTTTGATCCACCTCCTAGAGTAATGGAAATAAAAACAAAAGTAAACAAATGGGACCTAATGAAACTTAAAAGCTTTTGCACACCAAAGGAAACTATAAACAAGATGAAAAGACAACCCTCAGAATGGGAGAAAATATTTGCAAACGAAACAATGGACAAGGGATTAATCTCCAAAATATATAAACAGCTCATGCAGCTCAATATCAAAAAAAGAAACAACCCAATCAAAATATGGGTGGGAGGCCTAAATAGACATTTCTCCAAAGAAGACATACAGATGGACAAGAGGCACATGAAAAGCTGCTCAACATCACTAATTATTAGAGAAATGCAAATCAAAACTATAATGAGGTATCACCTCACACCAGTTAGAATGGGCATCATCAGAAAATCTACAAACAACAAATGCTGGAGAGGGTGTGGAGAAAAGGGAACCCTCTTGCACTGTTGGTGGGAATGTAAATTGATACAGCCACTATGGAGAACAGTATGGAATTTCCTTAAAAAACTAAAAATAGAATTACCATATGACCCAGCTATCCCACTACTGGGCATATACCCAGAGAAAACCATAATTCAAAAAGACACATGCACCCTAATGTTCACTGCATCACTACTTAAAATAAACAGGTTATGGAAGCAACCTAAATGCCCATCAACAGATGAGTGGATAAAGAAGATATGGTATATATGTATATATATATATACAATGGAATATTACTCAGCTATAAAGAGGAATGAAATTGGGTCATTTGTATAGACATGGATGGACTTAGAGACTGTCAGAAAGAAGTAAGAAAGAGAAAAACAAATATATTGACACATATATGTGGAATCTAGAAAAATGTTATAGATGAATTGGTTTGCAAGGTAGAAGTAGAGACACAGTTGTAGAGAAAAAACGTATGGACAGCAAGGGGGGAAGTGGGGGTGGGGTCGGGTGGTGGTGGTGGTGGGATGAATTGGGAGTTGGGATTGACATATATACACTAATATATATAAAATAGATAACATATAAAAACCTCCTGTATAAAAAATAAGTAAATAAAATTAAATTTAAAAAAAAGAATATAATAACTATCTGAAATGGTTATTAAAATATTCTGCCCTATTTCAAACTACATATCTCTATGGGACAACGTTTTCTTCCAACATTTGAAACAAAATATTATATTGCAACAAATTTAATACAAAAGTAGATATTTGAACCAACTTGTCTTCTATTAAGACAGATATTAATATAATTTACAAAAATGTAAAATAATGACACTTCTCACTAATTTATTTCTTGTTTTGGAAAAATAATTATTTTTCATAAAATATGTATGTTAACGTGTTGTGTTTTATATTGTTATTTTTAAATGAAATAATATATAGATTTTTAAAATTTGCAATTCTAATTTCTAAAATGGCAAATATTATTTGATATAATACACAAAAATGAGAGCACTTCAAGGGTTCTGGAACCAGTAAATGCTATCATGTATATAAGTGTTTGAAACAATTACTTTCTAAAATTGAACCATAATGTCCACATTTTTCTGTACTTGGCTTTATCACTTGATAACTTAGAGATCTTTCTATATCACCACACATAGATTTACCTCATTCTTTTAAATAGCTGCATGATATTCCATTCAAAATGGGTACTGGAATTTATGTTATCAGTTCCAAATTGATGGATCTTTAGTTTATTGTACAGTATTTTGCTTTATAAATATTACTGTAGTGAATATCATTCTACTTGATGTACTCTTGACTAATAACTGTCATTTACCTCCAGCCAAAGACCACCAGGAACATATATACAGGTCAAAAAATTGGGTTTATTATTCATTGCAGTCAGGGAGAAAACACACCATGGGTGATTTTGTAGAAGGTCCAAAGAAGGGGGATTAGCTCTAGATTGGGTGCTGTCAAAAATCATGAATAATTCTGTGGCTAGGTATCTCAACAAATCTTATCTACAGAAGGGGCTTACTGGAAAGAAGTTAAAGCTATAGGTGGGTAAGAAGCAGCAGTCACTTAAGATTAGCTGGGAGAGGGGGATATCTGGTATTTTGTGTTTTGCACAGTGATAGTTTTTGTCTACACTTACACAAAATTATAAAGTAGCTTTATTTTGCCTCATTTTATCAAGTTCTCAGAATGACCTTGTCCAACTTTGGTATTTTGTGAGAATGTGTATGTCCCACAGGAGAACATGATCTAGCTGTGAGCATCAGGCCAACTCCTAACAACCCAGAGTTCTAGCTACATGTCAGTTGGGATGTCAGGAGCTGCTTTTCTCTTTCTCATATTTAGAGTGTACGTTCCTGGTATTGTAAATGCTAGGTCAAAGGGGATGCCGAGGCAGCCACAGAAAACTCCGTTTTGTCCTGTCTCCTTCCCTTTCATTCCAAGCTGGCAGCATTTCTGCTGAGATGGCTCATTGGTTGGTTCCATAAATCACACCCATAATCTCTTTAGAGCAAATGATTATCCAGCCATACCCTTGATTTTTCCTCTAGTACACACTTTATCCATTTTTGCAATAAGGAAACACAGAATTTTCTAAATTTTCAAGTTTTGGTTCCATTTTCATAACAATTTCTTTTTCAATTTACCTCATTCCTCTCACATTTTACTATGAGCAGCAATGAAAAACCAGGCAGTGCCTTCAACACTTTGCTTAAAAGTCTTATCAGCTAAATATCAAATTTAATCGCTTACAGGTTCTACCTTCCACAAAACACTGGAATACAAATCAGCCAAGTACTTTCCCATTCTATAACAAGGATCCTCTTTCCTCCAGTTTCCACTAACATGTTCCTGAATTCTATCAGAGACTTCACCAGAAGAGCTCATCATTCATATTTCTATCAACAGCCCTTTAAAGGGAATGTAGGTTGTATTCTAACATGCACCTCAAACTTTTCCAGTCTCTAACCATTACCCAGTTCCAAAGCCACTTTCACAATTTTAGGTATTTGTTACAGCAGCACCCCACTTCCAGATACCAAAATCTGTATTACTCAGGGTTCTTCAGGGAAACAGAACCAACAGGAATATAAAATTAGAATTTCTACTTTTATTTTAGATTTTTTCTGAATTCTGTTCTATTAATCTACCTGTTTGATCTCCAGTATCAAACTGCTACCATTTTTCTAACTCCATCAAAATATTTAAAATATGGCAGGATTAGATAAACTACATCCCAAGTTTGTTACTGCCTCCTTTAAAATTTTTTCACATCAATTCTCAGATGTTTAATCTTCCAGATAATTCCCAGTATTATTTTGTAAAGTTTCCTTTGATTCTCCCACCATAAAAAATTCTTAGTACTATATTAATTGGTTAATATTTAATACAAAATTAAACTTGGAAAGAATTCACATCATTAAAATATTGTCTTAAGGGTTCTCATTATGATCTTGCTGGATTAGCTTATAAAAGACTAACGCTCCTGAAGAGAACAACTAGAAAAACTGGGTAAAAAATTTTTGTTTAGGGCTTCCCTGGTGGTGCAGTGGTTGAGAGTCCACCTGCTGATGCAGGGGACACGGGTTCGTGCCCCAGTCCAGGAAGATCCCACATGCCGCGGAGCGGCTGGGCCCGTGAGCCATGGCCACTGAGCCTGCGCGTCCGCAACAGGAGAGGCCACAACAGTGAGAGGCCCATGTACCACCAAAAAAAAAAAAAAAATTTTTTGTTTAATGTTTGAAGGCATTAGAGAACTACTACTACTACTATCAAGACTTAAGAAGCCAAGAGATGATATAGAAGGTAAGTAAAAAGAAGTTAACCAAACCACGTGACCTTTCTTTTCTCCTAAAACTGGGAAGTTGAAAAGCTGAGTAGAGTTTTTGGCAGTCTTAGAGTTTTAGTGACACAATTTTAGAGTTCAAATTTTGCCAAGATAGGATAGTCTTGGCAAATACGCCAGTATATTGCATTTGAGACCCCAGAAGACTGGATCCTAAGAGTAGGAGAATCAGAGATAGATCAGCCCTCAAAAAAGCTGAAATAGAGCCTTGAAGCACAGTAGTCTCTGATGGGATTACGGTAACTTGCCCTAGATAAGCTGCAACCCAGAAATAAGAGCAAATTCTCTCTGGAGAAAGATAGGATCTCTGACTTTGAAATGAATTTTTATAAGCAAAGTCCTGCGTTCAATCTAAACCATCTTTGTTGTTCAGCAGTTTGATTATGATGTGCCTAAAGTGTGATTTTATTTTTATTTCTTAGTGTCTCTTTAATCTCTGGTTTGATGTCTTTCATCACTTTGGACATACCAGACGACAAGACCAAATGACTGAAAACTAGGAGAAAGATCTATAGGAGATCCAGATATTGAAGTTATTACACAGGGATATTGAATATTATTAATATATTCAAGAAAACACAGGAAAAGATGAAAAATTTCAGCCAAGAAGTAGAATCTATTTTTAAAATGTCCACACAAACACTGGAATTTAAAGATACAATAAATGAAATTAAGAACTCAACAGATGGATGCAAGGACATGGCCAAACAAAAGATTAGAGAACTGGAAAAAAATGTTAAACCAGAAACTAATGAAATTGGTTATCTACATGGAGTGTGTGGAGATGAGAAGAAAGGAAAAGGGAATGTAACCTCTTCAAGTATTCCTTTTAATATAGTTTGGTATTTTGAATCTTATTATTATTCTAAATATTTGAAAAAGTTAAGACTTAGCCATAAAAAGGAATGAAATTGAGTTATTTGTAATGAGGTGGATAGACCTACAGTCCATCACTTACAGAGTGAAGTAAGTCAGAAACAGAAAAACAAATAGCATATGCTAACACACATATATGGAATCTAGAAAAACAGTACTGATGAACCTAGTGGTAGGGCAGGAATAAAGACGCTGATGTAGAGAATGGACTTGAAGACACAGGCAGGGAAGGGGAAGCTGGAACAAAGTGAGAGAGTATATTGGCATATATACACTACCACATGTAAAACGGATGGCTAGTGGGAAGCTGCTGCATAACACAGGGAGATCAACTCAATGCTTTGTGACGACCTAGAGGGATGGTATGGGGAGTGTGGGATGGAGGCTCAAGAGGGAGGGGATATGGGGATATATGTATACATATAGATGATTCACTTTGTTGTACAGAAGAAACAGACACAACATTGTAAAGCAATTATACTCCAATAAAGATATAAAAAAAATATAAAAAACAAAAATGTTAAAATCAAATATAAGGGGAAAATAAGGTAAAAACAAATGAATAGGCTTTCAAGATGGCACAGGAGAAAGACTTGGAGATCACCTTCCTCCCTACAAATACATCAAAACTACATCTACATGTGGAACAACTCCTACAGAACACCTACTGAATGCTGACAGAACACCTACTGAATGCTGGCAGAAGACCTCAGACTTTCCAAAAGGCAAGAAATTGCCCACATACATGGGTAGGGTAAAAGAAAAAAATAAAACAAAGACAAAAGAATAGGGACAGGACCTGCACCTCGGGGAGGGAGCTGTGAAGGAGGAAAAGTTTCCACACACTAGGAAACCCCTTCACTGGCTGAGATGGGGGGGTGGATGGGGGGGGAGCTTCAGAGCCACAGAGGACAGCGCAGCAACAGGGGTTCAGAGGGAAAAGTGGAGAGATTCCCGCAAAGAGAATTGGTGCCGACCAGCGCTCATCAGCCTGAGAGGCTGGTCTGCTCACCTGCTGGGGCAGGTGGGGGCTGGGAGCGGAGGCTCGGGCTTCAGAGGTCAGATTCCAGGGATAGGACTGGGGTTGGCTGCGTGAACACGGCATGAAGGGGGCTACTGCACCACAGTTAGCTAGGAGGGAGTCTGGGGAAAAGTCTGGAACTGCCTAAGAGGCTAGAGACCATTGTTTTGGGGTACTGGAGGAGAGGGGATTCAGAGCACCGGCTAAATGAGCTCTAGAGATGGGAGCTAGCCGCAGCTATCAGTGTGGACACCAGAGACGGGCATGAGATGCTAAGGCTGCTGCTGCAGCCACAAGAAGCCTGTGTTCAAGCACAGGTCACCATCCACACCTCCCCTCTTGGAAGTCTGTGCAACCCGCCACTGCCAGGGTTCTGTGATCCAGGGACAACTTTCCTGGGAGAACACATGTCGTGCCTCAGGCTGTTGCAACGTCACACTGCAGGCTCACCCTGCATTCCGTACCACTCCCTTCCCCCACAGCCTGAGTGAGCCAGAGCCCCCTAATCAGCCACTCCTTTAACCGCATCCTGTCTGGGCAGGGAATAGTTGCCCTCAGGCGACCTGCATGCAGAAGCAGGGGCAAATCCAAAGCTGAACCCCAGGAGCTGTGGGAACAAAGAACAGAAAGGGAATTTTCTCCCAGGGGCCTCAGGAACAGCAGATTAAATCTCCACAGTCAACTTGATGCACCCTGCATCTGTGGAATACCTGAATAGACAACAAATCATCCCAAAATTGAGGCAGTGTACTTTGGGAGCAAATGTAGACTTGGGGTTTCCTTTCTGCATCTAATTTGTTTCTGGTTTTATGTTTATCTTAGTTTAGTATTTCAAGCTTATCATCATTAGTAGATTTGTTTATTGATTTGGTTGCTCTCTTCTTTTTTTATACTTTTTTTTCCTTTTTCTCTTTTTGTGAGTGTGTATGCTTATGCTTCTTTGTGTGATTTTGTCTGTATAGCTTTGCTTTTGCCATTTGTCCTAGGATGCTGACTGTCCTTATTTTTTTTTTAAGTATACTTTTTAGTGCTTTTTATCGTTGGTGGATGTGTTTTTTGGTTCAGTGGCTCTCTTCTTGCCCTCTCTCTTTCTTTTTTTTTAAATACTTTTAATTTTTTTATTTTTCATTTTAATAACTTTATTTTATTCTTTTTCCCTTCTTTCCTTTCTTTCTTTCTTTCTTTCTTTCTCTCTCTCTCTCTCTTCCTTTCTTTTCTTTTTCTCTCTTTTCCTCTGAGCCATGTGGCTGACAGGGTCTTGGTGCTGTGGCCGGGTGTCAGGCCTGAGCCTCTGAGGTGGGAGAGCTAAATTCAGGACATTGGTCCACCAGAGACCTCCCAGTCTCTTGCAATATCAAATGGCAAAAGCTCTCCCAGAGATTTCCTTATCAATGCTAAGACCCAGCTCCACTCAAAGACAAGGAAGCTACAGCGCTGGACACCCTATGCCAAACAACTAGCAAGACAGACACACAACCCCACCCATTAGCAGAAAGGCTGCCTAAAATCATACTAAGTTCAAACACACCCCCAAAAATACCACCAGATGCGGTCCTGCCCACCAGAAAGACAAGATCCAGCCTCATCCACCAGAACACAGGCATGACTCCCCTCCACCAAGAAGCCTACACAACCCACTGAACCAACCTTACCCACTGGGAGCAGACACCAAAAAAAAACGGGAACTATGAACCTGTAGCCTGCAAAAAGGAGACCCCAAACACAGTAAGTTAAACAAAATGAGAAGACAGAGAAATACACAGCAGATGAAGGACAAAGTAAAAAGCCACCAGACCAAACAAATGATTAGGAAACAGGCAGTCTACCTGAAAAATAATTCAGAGTAATGAGAGTGAAGATGATACAATATCTTGGAAATAGCATGGAGAAAATACAAAAAACGTTTAACAAGGACCTAGAAGAATTAAAGAGCAAACAAATAATGACAAACAACACAATAAATGAAATTAAAAATTCTCTAGAAGGAATCAATAGCAGAATAACTGTGGCTAAAGAACGGAAAAGTGACCTTGAAGATAAAATAGTGGAAATAACTACTGCAGAGCAGAATAAAGAAAAAAGAATGAAAAGAATTGAGGACAATCTCAGGGACCTCTGGGACAACATTAAATGCACCAACATCCGAATTATAGGGGTCCCAGAAAAAGAAGAGAAAAAAAGGGACTGAGAAAGTATTTGAGGAGATTATAGTTTAAAACTTCCCTAATGTGGGAAAGGAAAGAGTCAATCAAGTTCAGGAAGCATAGAGAGTCCCATACAGGATAAATCCAAGGAGACACACACCAAAACACATATTAATCAAACTACCAAAAATTAAATACAAAGAAAAAATATTAAAAGCAGCAAGGGAAAAGAAACAATTAACATACAAGGGAATCCCCATAAAGTAAACAATTGATCTTTTAGCAGATACTCTGGAAGCTAGAAGGGAGTGGAAGGACATATTTAAAGTGATGAAAGGGAAAAACCTACAGCTAAGATTACTCTACCCAGAAAGGATCTCATTCAGATTCGCTGGAGAAATTAAAACCTTTAGAGAGGGCTTCCCTGGTGGCACAGTGGTTGAGAGTCTGCCTGCCGATGCAGGGGACACGGGTTCGTGCCCCGGTCTGGGAAGACCCCACATGCCACGAAGTGGCTAGGCTCGTGAGCCATGGTCACTGAGCCTGCGCGTCTGGAGCCTGTGCTCCACAATGGGAGAGGTCACAACAGTGAGAAGCCCATGTACCGGAAAAACAAAAAAACAAAAAACAAACACATGGAGGCTAAACAATACACTACTAAATAACCAAGAGATCACTGAAGATATCAAAGAGGAAATAAAAAAATACCTAGAAACAAATGACAATGAAAACCTGACAACCCAAAACCTATGGGATGCAGCAAAAGTAGTTCTAAGAGGGGAAGTTTATAGCAATACAATCGTACCTCAAGTTATAAGAAACATCTCAAACAACCTAACATTACACCTAAAGTAATTAGAGAAAGAACAGAAAAAACCCAAAGTTAGCAGAAGGAAAGAATTCATAAATATCAGATCAGAAGTAAATGAAAGAGAAATGAAGGAAATGATAGCAAAGATCAATAAAAATAAAAGCTGTTTCTTTGAGAAGATAAACAAAATTGATAAAAAATTAGCCAGACTCAGCAAGAAAAAAAAGGGAGAAGGCACAAGTCAATAGAATTAGAAAGGAAAAAGGAGAAGTAACAACTGGCACTGCAGAAATACAAAGGATCATGAGAGATTACTACAAGCAACTATATGCCAATCAAATGGACAACCTGGAAGAAAAGGACAAATTCTTAGAAAAGCACAAAGTTCTAAGACTGAACCAGGAAGATATAGAAAATATAAACAGACCAATCACAAGCACTGAAATTGAAACTGTGAGTAAAAATTTTCCAACAAACAAAAGCCCAGGATCAGATGTCTTCAAAGGTGAATTCTATCAAACATTTAGAGAAGAGCTAACACCTATCTTTCTCAAACTCTTCCAAAATATAGCAGAGGGAGGAACACTCCCAAACTCATTCTACAAGGCCACCATCACCCTGATACCAACACCAGACAAAGATGTCGCAAAGGAAGAAAATTACAGGCCAATATCACTGGTGAACATAGATGCAAAAATCCTCAACAAAATACTAGCAAACAGAATCCAACAGCACATTAAAAGGATTATACACCATGATCAAGTGGGGGTTATCCCAGGAATGCAAGGATTCTTCAATATACGCAAATCAATCAATGTGATATACCACATTAACAAACTGAAGGAGAAAAACCATATGATCATCTAAATAGATGCAGAAAAAGCTTTTGATATAATTAAACACCCATTTATGATAAAAACCCTCCAGAAAATAGGCATAGAGGGAACTTACCTCAACATGATAAAGGTCATATATGACAAACCCACAGCCAACATTGTTTTCAATGGTAAAAAACTGAAACCATTTCCTCTAAGATCAGGAACAAGACAAGGCTGCCCACTCTCACCAGTATTATTCAACATAGTCTTGGAAGTTTTAGCCACAGCAATCAGAGAAGAAAAAGAAATAAAAGGGATCCAAATCATATAAGAAGAACTAAAACTGTCACTGTTTGCAGTTGACATACTATACATAGAGAATTCTAAAGTTGCTACCAAAAAATACTAGAGGTAATCAGTGAATCTGGCAAAGTAGCAGGATACAAAATGAATGCACAGAAATCTCTTGCATTCCTATACACTAATGATGAAAAATCTGAAAGAGAAATTAAGGACACACTCCCATTTACCACTGCAACAAAAAGAAAATACCTAGGAATAAACCGACCTAAGGAGAAAAAAAACCTGTACGCAGAAAACTATAACACACTGATGAAAGAAATTAAAGATGATGAAAACAGATGGAGAGATGTACAATGTTCTTGGATTGGAAGAATCAACATTCTGAAAATGACTAACTACCCAAAGCAATCTACAGATTCATGCAATCTCTATCAAACTACCAATGGCATTTTTCACAGAACCAGAACAAAAAATTTCACAATTTGTATGGAAACACAAAAGACCTGGGAAGAGCCAAAGCAATCTTGAGAAAGAAAAACGGAGCTGGAGGAATCAGGCTCCCTGACTTCACACTACACTACAAAGCTACAGTAATCAAGACAATATGGTACTGGCACAAAAACAGAAATAGAGATCAATGGAACAGGATAGAAAGCCCAGACATAAACCCATGCACATATGGTCACCTTATCTTTGATAATGGAGGCAAGAATATACAATGACGAAAAGACAGCCTCTTCGATAAGTGGTGCTGGGAAAACTGGACAGCTACATGTAAAAGAATAAAATTAGAACACTCCCTAACACCACACACAAAAATAAACTCAAAATGAATTAAAGACCTCAATGTAAGGCCAGACACTATCAAAGTCTTAGAGGAAAACATAGACAGAACATTCCATGACATAAATCACAGCAAGATCCTTTATGACCCACCTCCTAGAGAAATGGAAATAAAAAGAAAAATAAACAAATGGGACTTAATTAAACTTCAAAGCTTTTGCACATCAAAGGAAACCATAAACAAGACGAAAAGACAACCCTCAGAATGGGAGAAAATATTTGCAAACGAAGCAACTGACTAAGGATTAATCTCCAAAATATACAAGCAGCTCATGCAGCTCAATATCAAAAAAAACAAACAACCCAATCCAAAAATGGGCAGAAGACCTAAATAGACATTTCTCCAAAGAAGATATACAGATTGTCAACAAACACTGAAAGGATGCTCGACATCAGTAATCATTAGAGAAATGCAAATCAAAACTACAACGAGGTATCACCTCACACCAGTCAGAATGGCCATCATCAAAAAATCTAGAAACAATAAATGCTGGAGAGGGTGTGGAGAAGAGGGAACCCTCTTGCACTGTCGGTAGGAATGTAAATTGATACAGCCACTATGGAGAACAGTACGGAGGTTCCTCAAAAAGTAAAAACAGAACTACTATATGACCCAGCAATCCCACTACTGGGCATATACCCTGAGAAAACCATAATTCAAAAAGAGTCATGTACCACAATGTTCACTGCAGCTCTATTTACAATAGCCAGGACATGGAAGCAACCTAAGTGTCCATCAACAGATGAATGGATAAAGAATATGTGGCACACATATACAATGAATATTACTCAGCCACAAAAAGGAATGAAATTGAGTTATTTATAGTGAGGTGGATGGACCTAGAGACTGTCATACAGAGTGAAGTAAGTTAGAAAGAGAAAAACAAATGCCATATGCTAACACATATATAGGGAATCTTAAAAAAAAAAATGGTTCTGAAGAACGTAGGGGCAGGCAGGAGTAAAGACGCAGACATAGAGAATGGACTTGAGGACATGGGGAGGGGGAAGGGTAAGCTGGGACGAAGTGAGAGAGTGGCATGGACATATATACGCTACCAAATGTAAACTAGATAGCTAGTGGGGAGCAGCCGCATAGCACAGGGAGATCAGCTCATTGCTTTGTGTCCACCTAGAGGGGTGGGATAGGGAGGGTGGAGGGGAGACGCAAGAGGGAGGGGATATGGGAATATATGTATATGTATAGCTGATTCACTTTGTTATACAGCAGAAACTAACACACCCTTGTAAAGCAATTCTACTCTTATAAGGATGTTAGAAAACAAAGAAACAAAAAAGTGAATATAACCATATATAACTGAGATTTTAAAAAATCTAGTATCACAACCACTGATTTGATTAAGAATTGATAATATATTTTAAGTTTGAATAAAACAGCTTATACAAAACCACCAAAGAAGATAGGGTCTCTTATGTTATCCATTCTCTTATGTCAGGTTCGTTAAAAGCAGAGTGTGAGATGGGAATTTGCGTGCAAGTGATTTATTGAGAGAATACTCTCAGGAAAATACTATGTGGGAGTGAGGAAAGCAGGATAGTGAAGAAAAGCAAATTAGCAAAGAGGTGATTTCAGATAAATCTTAGTCTCAGCCTGATCCCAATGGGAGATTTAGAGGGTCATTGTACAACAGAGTTTGTTCTGCCTAGAGACAAAGAGGCTGGGATTTTATACCCCTTTATCTGTCAGTCATTGGATACAGCCATTCCTAGGGGGAGGCATGAGACTCTCAGGTAACCTAGGAATGATGGGTCCAGTTGCCCATGATCAGCCCGCCAGAAAAAATTGCTAGCAGCAACATCTACAACAGCTAGATATCGGGACTATCAAAGCAGCAAAAAAGATTCCTGAGATCTGAGCTTGGCTACAACAGCCTCTGCAGCACCCATGTATAAGTACCATGGGTTAAGTTTCTCCTATAATTTAGCTCTAGGGGAAACATACTGTGTAGTCTATCATGGCCTGAATAATTATCATTATAGGCTATAACGATGGTGATGATGATAATGTGGTGCACACTATGTGGCATTCATCTCCCATAAGGATTTTTGCACGTATTAACTAACTTAATCCTTATAACAACCTCATGATAGAGATACTATTATTACTCTTACTTTTTCAGACTTTTTCAGAAGAAACTGAGACACAGAGAAGGTAAGGTTACATGGTTAATGGCAGACTGGGATTTGAACCCACTCAGTAAAGCTCTAGAGTTTCTTACCTAGTTAAAAAAGAAAAACACAGATTCTCTTTAAGTTGTGTTAGGCTACAACTTTGTTCATAACTGACTCCACTGAGAATTAATGCTGGACTCAAAGGCAGCTCTCTCTAGTCCAGACATGAGGAAGGCCAGTAGGCTATCACAGGCATTAGATGAAAAATCTATCCAGTGATGCTCTATTCTGAATACTGGCCAATCAATCGAATCACAATGTTTGAATGTGACAAAAGAGACAGAGTCAGAGTAGAAGTCAGAGAGTCTCAGACAGAAGCCTGTAAGCAGAAGCCTTCAAAGGATAGGAACGGGAGCAACAGATGGAAGTGGAAAGAGAAAGGAGGTGATGAGAGGGTGAATCGTGCCCGTATATGACTGGGCATAGAGTCGGGGCAGGAATTCTGTAGAGACTGAGAAGGGAGCTGAGTCACTAGCCTGGGGCTGCTTCTTGTTGTTATTGGGACTCTTGTCTTGCTGTGCCACATCAAATCACATTTTAGCTCTTGCTAAATGTATTAAAAAATTAATGTTTTTAATGATAATAAATCTTTACCAATAAATTATTTGTTTTGGCCAAATGAACTGAAGGAAAAGGTAAATCCCACGTGGTGACCTGGGATGCCTCGTTTTATCAGGCAAAGAGGTCAAAATATCCATCATGCTTCCTTTTGTGACCTAAGTGTTCAATGGCATAAAGCTAAATTTAGTTTCAAGAGTGGGAACAATTTTATTCCTAGATTCTGATAAAATATTATCTGTATAAGGATTGCACATGGTACTTCATCTTTCAATATTTAATTGGTCTGCTTTAATACAGATTTGATATTTTAAGCGTTCTCTTTGAAAGCAGGCACAGTATAAATTTCAAACAACAATGTGGGGAAGATGGAAATAATACTTCATATCATGTCGTGGTATAGGAATATATGACAAAGTAGGTCAACAGACATGAAATAAAACATTATTGAGTAAGAGAATGTGACAAAACACAGCAGATTGATTTATAAATTTAGAAAAGCACACAGCCCATTAAAAGGAGGCCAAGAGTGGCCAAGAATGCCAAGGAAACCATTTCCTTACATAGCAAAAGCAAAATGCTTGGTGTTGGGAAATAGGAAGGTGAAAGTTCATACTGGCTATGACTATTCTTATTTATGTAACTTTTTGTAAAATAAGGTATTATAAAAAGTTTACAAAATGCAAAAACTAAAGTGCGAGAGTAAATAAAAAGTAACTGAATAAATACATCAGATGGTACTTAACTAGATTAGAACTTTGTCACTTAATGCAGGAATTATCAACTCTAAATTTTTCTCCTTGGAAATCTGTGAAACATCAATAATACATAGCCTCAGCTAAAACTACTTAATAGCCTGGAAGTTTCCATATGATCTATATAGACCATTGCAGAAGTAAAACTAAAACCTCCCAAATCTCAACTGATCTGAATTCTTAGGGAATAATTGCATTCAATGCTTTAAATGTTTTCTATTAACTAAGAGTTCACCAATTAGTACATTTTGTTTCAACTCTCTGCAGCTAAAAGTATCTATAATATAATATGCCAAGTATCAATTTGCAGTGTAGTAAGGGGAAAATATTTGACAAAACATAAATGTTATGACTGTAAGTGCTTTTAAGGAAAGAAATTTACAGGCAGTTCTGTAAAACACTCAGTATAGTGTCTGACCCACAGTGAAAATGCTCTGTGCGTGTACAGTCAGCAGTAGTACAGATGCCATGAGTGGTCTATCCATTGTAAGGTAGAATGCAGAAAGACTACTAAGTGATTGAAGATTTCCTTTATTTCAACCCAGTTTATTTTTTCTATTATAAAGTTTTTAATATTATTGTACATTTTTCTTTATAAAAAGTAGGAAAAATAATATAAATAAATAAATAGCTGGGTAACATTTAGCTGTGTTTCAGGAAATTGAGGTTTTAAATTTCTCCTTTTCTTTAAGAAGTTTCATTTCCACACATATTCATCATCTATCTGCACAACAGTTCTGTGTAATAAAGGGCAGTTACTGTTCCCAGGGCATAGAAAGAAAAACATACAAAGGTTAAGTGACTTTCCTGCTTAGCAGGAACAGAATTAGAATCTCTGTCACTTGCCACTTGATTCTCCCACCATGTAGCTTAAGACCATTTTGCTACCAAACAATATTAATTACTAATCACTAAGATATTCACGAACATTGATCACCACATGGATTGGTTTAGGTCCTTAAAATGTGGTGAGGAAGAATTTCTCACCTTTTTCTCCTAATGACTAAAAGCCCTGATTAGCGAAGATGGGCTTTTTCTTAGTAGTTTTAAACTTTAAATTTTCACCTGTGATAGTCTTTGAAAATATCATTTAACTCTGAAACAAATGAGACTGAAATAAATAGATGGATACAGTCTTGCAAAGAAAATCAGAAAAACATAACATCCTACTGTCAGACAGCTCTCCCTAGAATATACTGTTTACAAATGAACACAAAGCTGGTTACTAGTAGTAGTCATGGAGATGGTGAGAGGGATTGGATTTAGGATATACTTTGGAAGTAGAGCTGGCTGGTTTTGCTGATAAATTATGTAGGTAATTTATCAGCAAAAGAGGCTAAATCCCAACTTTTGGGTCTGAACAGCAGGGTGAATGTGGAATCATTTCCCAAGATGAGAAATATAGGAAGAACAGGTTTATGGGAATGAAATACAGAGAATTTGATCTTGAAAATGTTAAGCCTAAGGTGCCTAATATTCATTAGGTGGAGATATCATATAAACAATTACATATCTTAGACTAAGACTCATGAAAGTGATCAGAGCCAAAGATAGAAATGTGGGTGGCAGGGAACTAAACGGGATCACTGGATAGAAGGTGCAATTGAGAAGATTTCTGAGGACTAAGAATTGGAAGCACTAAGTCAATAGGATCCCACAGGAAAAAAATGGTTCAGTCAGGGAAGTAGGAAAACAGTGTAGTGCCCCAGAAGCCAAGGGTAGAAAGCATTTCAAGACGTTCTCAAAATAATGATCAAATCTATCAACTGCTACCAAGAATTCTTATAAGATGACTAAGACTAGATCATTGGGTTTTGCAACATGCTGTTCGTTAATGACTGTGAAAAGTGAGATTTCTATTGGACATAAAGTTCTAATTGAAATGAGTTGAGAAGAGATGTGAAATGAGAAATTGAAGAAAGAGGGTAAACAATGAGTTCTAGCACTTTTGTCAAACAGTGAAGTAAACAAATAAAAAGTAGCTGGAAGGGCATATGGGATCAAGTTCTTTGGTTTTGTTTGGTTTTACTTGTTTAGATAAACTTGGTTTGTTTGCTTTGTTAAACATGAGATATAGTACAGCATGTCTGTGTGCTATTGAGAATAATATAATAGAGGGAGAAATACTGATGGTACAGAAACAAGAAGGAATAACTACAGGAGCAAAGTCCTTGAGTTAAAGAATGGTATCATATACACACTACTATATATGAAATATATAACTAATAAGGACCTACTGTATAGCACAGGGAACTCTACTAAATACTCTGTAATGACCTATATGGGAAAAGAATCTAAAAAATAGTGGATATATGTATATGTATAACTGAGTCACTTTGCCTTACAGCAGAAACTAACACAACATTGTAAATCAACTATACTGCAATAAAAAAATTTTTTTAAATGGCATCAAGTGTACAAGCTATATATTGACCACAGTTGGAAGCATGGAAAATTCATGCACTGTAATAGGAGAGAAGTAGGGAGCACCAGCATAGAGGCAGATAATTTTGTAAACTTTAGTGGTAAAATGGCGAGGAAAGTCTATTCCGCTTACCCCTATTTTGTTAGTGAAATGAGAAGAAACTGCATCAGAGTGATTTGACAGATTGGGAAGTTGGAGACTGGAGAAGAGAAAGGTGTGAAAAGTGGTCTTGGAAAGAGGAAGAATGAACTGACTAAGGAAAATTGTAGTGTTGCCATATGGTGTTTGGGAACTATAGCTTGGTTCTGGGTTTTCTTTTCACCATCTCCAACCATTCAGCCAGAGGCAGAGAATGCAGACAGTTGGATTTAACCAAGATTGGGGTTTGCCAGTGAGTATGACGACAGGAGAGAAAAGCAGCAGAATTAGGAGTCTATGAAGAGGAGTGATTAAAGTAATGATTATGGGATCTAAACTGGATAAGGAGGGAATTAAATATATATACAGATTAGTGTAAAAAGCAATAGTAAATACATTAGAAATATCAGCTGGTAAAGAATGGAAACTCTATACTTTTTATCCCCCCCCTCTTTCTCCATTGTTACTATTTTCAAAACATAAGGTTTCTTAGGAATGTTAACTATCACATAATATAGTGTAACAGTCTGCATTAAAATGATACTAATTTGATGGAAATTCAAAGTTATGGTTTTTAGACAAACTTTCATTCATGTATTTCAAAACCTAAATTAGAGGAGAGTCCACTGAAACCAGCATTTTCTGTTGCATTTGCTTAGTACCTAAATCTTTTTTGACTCATCCCCTCAAACTGTATCCAAATGAAACTCCAAGAACTTTGGGTTCTTTTACCTATAATGTTTCTCTTATTTGTATTACTTCTCTTTGACATTCACCTCACACCCATAAAGATATAATCTCCACCTAAAGACTCTCCAGCCTACATTGCCCTGCAAGATTAACCTTTGGAATCCCTTACTTCTGTTCCATTTTCAACCTAAATATGTCTCAAATATAACTAACATAGTTTTACTTTATGTCCCAAACTGTTTACATCTATGCAGTACTTTCTAGTTAGTCTGGAATTTCCTGCACTTTTACATTATTTTTTGTCTTCCTCTTTCCTTCCTGTTTTTATTCCATACCCCATCCTGTGTATGCCAAAACCTGCCCCTGGAATATTCAGGGGTCTTATTGTGCAATTAGTCAGCTGTGAGGGAGAGACCTTGAGAATCCTGGACACCAGGGGACCACAACTAGCTGGCAAAAGTTCTCCCTGGTAGTCTTGGTTTGGAAACACTTCACAGGCTGTTTCCTGTGAGCTGGGCAAAGATTGCTCATTTGAAAATCTCCCTCCTAATCAGCTGCTTGTTGTCTGGCCTCTGTGCAAATTGGAGCATGATCCTTCAGAAGAAGGCAATTGCAGTTTGCTTGTGAAACTTGGGAGACATTTGTTACAGGAGAGAATGGCTGTGATTTTGTGAATTCAGAGCCCAAGACCAACCAACTTCCTTTTTTTCTTTCAAACATATGGGATGAATAAAGAGACAAATAGTTTAGTGATTTAGCTCCCCTTATTTGTCATCATTTTTCCCCCCTAGAAAACCATTTTTAAAAGGAAAGGAAAAAAGCCTTTGTTTATATAAGCCATCGTGGTTTGACAGCATAGTTGGAACAGCTGGTGACCTAGCTAAATCCTTCAGAAGGCTTAGCCAAAGGGAGAAGCAAATACATAGGATAACAAGATACTGATATGTTATAGAGCATACTGGAGGTGGTTATCAGATCTATAGAATAAAGAATTTGGTCAAATGCCAGGCTATAAACTCTTCTCCTTAACTGGAGAACACACACTCTGAAGGGCTAAGGAAATATCAGGGAACCGCTGAAACCAAGAAACATTTCCTTGTACAATACCTTCTCTCCAGAGTAAGATAAAAATGATGGCCTAAGGAAGAGAGAACACAAAGATGTTGGTGGGTGACCTCTTGTGTACAGATTATGCTTCAGGGAGGCTGCAAACTAGGCCCTGTGAAGTATGTCACCTCTTCCACCCCACATGTGCATAGCAGGAGTCCAAACAGCCGAGCTGGACCCCTCCTTGTTTCAGGGCAAACAGAGGTCAATGTGACTCAGGACAGAAAGTTGCCAAAGGGAAAGTGAAAACAGATCCAACTGAAAGAATTGCAAGAGCTGAAGGAAATCACATCAGGGCTCATGAGTTTGACAGAGTGACCCACAGAATGTATAAAGTTCACTACTTTCTCATTGGTAGTTTAGGTGCAATTCAGAGCAAAGTGAGTCCAGGGAAAATGGCATGACTTGGACCTCCAATCATTTGCCTTCCACAAAAATAGAATGTTCTGCAAAGTCTGCATTTTCTTCCCTATTATATTTAGTGTCTCTGGGAAGGAATGTCAATGAACACATTGTTAGGGAATGTTGTTGGTAGAAAACAATCAGAAATCTGGGGCAAGTGTTCATTTATTTCTCTTATTGTCCTTTTTAAATGCTCTACCATAGGTTAAGCTCAACAAAACTGGTAGTGTCTAGGAAACACATTAAAGACAGGTTATGCTTACAGTCCAACTGAGAAACCAAAATTCAATTGATCAAATATATATATGTACATTCCTTATGCCAATGCCAATACCACAGTCTTGATTACTGTAGATTTATAGTAAATTTTATTTTTCCTTTATTCAGAATTATTTTGGCTCTTTTAGATCTTTTGCAGTTCCATTTAAGTTTAGAGTCTGCTTGTCAATTTTTACGAAAAAAGACTTTTGGAATTTTGATTGGAATAGCATTGAAACTGTAGAACAATCTGTGAAGAAATGACAGTTTAACAATTTGGGGTTATCTGATACAAGAACATTGTATATCTCTACATTTATGTCTAATTTCTCTCAGCAATGTTTCACAGCTTATAGTGCACATTTAAAAAAATTTTTTCTCCAAGTATGTCAGTTTTTTGATGCTACTGTGAATGGTATTGCTTTGGATTTTTGTTTTCCAAGTGTTTATTTGTAGTATATAGTTGTTTTTGTATATCAACCTTGTAGCCTACAATCTTTCTAAATTAACTCATTACTTACAGGAGCTTTATCTTGTAGATTCATTAAGATTTTCTCTATACATGATCATATTATCAGAAAACAAAGACAGTTTCATTCCCTTTGTTCCAAATCTTATGTCTTTTTAAAAGTTCTTATCTTACTACAATGACTACCTTCAGTATAATGTTGAATAGATGTAGTAAACATGAATATATTTGCCTTATTACTGATTCTAGGGGATGAGGGGTGTTCATTTCATCTTTCCCTAATAATTATAATGTTAACTGTGTAATTTTGTTGTAGACACACTTTATCATCTTGAAAAAAATATTTGTTTTTAAGTTTTTAAACATTGGGCAAAAGGTTGCACTGGTTTGATCTCTGAAAGAAGGAAGTTAAATGAAGAACATCCTTTCACTTTAGTTTTTGCCTGGAGGGACTCTCTGGACTGTAGCTCAGAGGAGGGAAACTGAAGCAGACTTAGGTAGTCTTGCTGAGTTAAAGAGACCAAGTTTAGATTTCAGAGAACCTGAGGCAGCTGGAATTGGTGGGTTAGAGCCAATGAGAGAGGAGAATTATACAAAACCCCCCCAAAAACCTCTAGAAATCTTCATAGGACTCTTTAATCTATTGGTGAATATTAAGGTGTGTATATATATGGTGAAATTCCATGTGACAAGGCAAAGAACTACCAGGGATCTATACACTGAACAATTTCCAGAACTTATACCTGGTTGGAAGACATTTGATTTCTGAATAGCTGGAGTAAGAAGATCTTACTGAAGACTTGTGACACTCAGTAGTGAACCCAGTAGACACACACCTTAGTAGTAATACTAAATTAGACCTAACCTTAAAAGGCTTAAGACTAGCTTTAAAAGATCAAATTGCTTCACAACTAATTTTAATGCATGCCCTGAAAAAGTTAATACTCTTCAAATGAGGATAATAAAATCCAGTTCCTCCACAATATAGCACATGACAGTGTACCCCATCCAATATAAAATTATTAAGTATGTAAAGAAGCAGGGAAAACTGACCCACGAAAAGGAGAAAAATCATACAATAGCAGTAAGCCCAGAAATGACAGAAATAATATCATCACCAAACAAGAATTTTAAAACATTGATGAGAAATATGCTCAAAGATTTAAAGAAAAATGTGAATATATATGGATAGTAAAAGAAAAATATGAAAAAGAAACAAAATGGAACTAGAATTATTATCTAATTATTGTAAAAAATACAATATTTGAAATAAAAATTAAAGGAAGGGTTTAACGATAGCTTTTACTCCATTGAAGAAAATATCAATAAATTTGAAGACATAACAGTAAAAACTCTCTAAACTGAAGCAGAGACCCAAAAAGATGGAAAAAAATTAACAAACCCTCAGTGACCTACAGCACAATATCAAGGCTACCGTATATGTATTTTAAGTCCCCCCACAAAAGGTGTGGCATAAAGATATTTAAAGAAATACTTTTCGAAATATTTCCAAATTTGATGAAACTATGAACCAAGATCCAAAAATAACAATTTAAAAAAACAGAATAAACATAAAGGAAGTCACATCAAGGTACACAATAGTCAAATTGGGGAAAATCAGTGATAAAAAGAAACATTTTTAAAGCAGTCAAAGAAAAAAAGAGATATTAAATACTGGGGAAAAAAAATAAGAGTAATCATAGACTTCTTGTTAGAAACTACACAAGACAATGAAACATCTTTAATGAGGTCAGTTTCAAATCAAATAGAAAAATAGGAATTTTAGGAAAGACCACTAGCTGTCTCATAATGACTATTAGTCTTTGAATAAGTTCCATGGAGTTATGGGAGAATAAACACACACCAATCCCCCACCTACCTCACTCAATGAGCTCTACTTAACCTCTCTACTTTTGCCAATGGTAACAACCTCATCATGCTTCCCTAAGCTTTATATCTTGGGTTGTCTGGGCTCTTTTCTGTTTGGGCTTCTTTATCTTGCACGTTCAATCAAACCTTGATGATTCTCCCTTCGTGATAGTTCTTACACTTGTTCCTTACATTTAATTTCTATAGGTACCATTCAAGCCAAGGGCTTCCATATGATTTCGCCAAGTCTTTGTGACTGGCCTCTTGGCGTCTAGTTTCTCCAAACTATACCAGCTTATCTTTTAAAAATACTCCCATATATAAAAATGTAGACTATAAAAGTTAAACGTAAATGTAATGTAAACTTTTCTATTCACCTGTTTTATTCTGAGTGCAAAGAGATTCAGAAGTTTCAGGATCTTGGTCAGCTCTTGAAAAGCCTATTTCCTCATTTGTAAAAATGTGGTTAATTATATTATGGACCATCTTTTGGTTGCAGTAAAGAATAATAAAGTCATGTGTTTAAAGAACTTAGCACAGCATTTAGCACAAAATAAGTGCCCAATAAATGTTAACTTTTATTATTATTATTTGATTCTTGTGGTTTCTAGGTCAGTTTGCCAGGTCATGGGGGCAAAGAACCTGGGAATTATCACAGTCCAAGTTACAGAGGCAGACCTCCTCCAATCACTCCTTCCTCTAAGCAGAAAAGTTATCAAATCCTGCCAAGTTTGTCTTCTCAGCTACCTGGATGTATGACACACACATTCATGATCAATATCCTTATTTAACCTTCCTTTGCCATCCATTGTCTCTGTCTAGGCCCTGAAGTATATTTTGAGTTCTTTATCTAAATTTGTACCTCAGAACATTGTTTTCTTTTCTAAATATTCAGTCTGTTTATGCCCTGCACCACTTCTCTTCCCATGTTTTTATAGATCTATACATCCATTAACAGATATTTATTGAATGTTGTGTTAGTCAAGGTTCTCAATAGCATATCTATATCTATCTATCTATTTAGATAGACAGATAGATAGATTATTATGAGAGATTGGCTCATGCTATTCTGGAGCCGAAGAAGTCCCTTGATCTGCTATCTGCAAACTAGAGAACCGGGAAGGTTGGCAGTATAGTTTCAGTCTAGATCCTTAGGCCTGAGAACCAGGAGAGCCAATAGTGTAAATCCCAGTCTCAGTCTGAAGGCCCCAAAACCAGAAGCATCGATGTCTGAGGGCAGGAGATGTATTTTCCAGCTCAAGCAATAAGAGAGCAAATTGGTCCTTCCTCCACTTTTAGTTCCTATTCAGGTCCTCCACAGATTGGATGATGCCCACCTGCACTGGTGAGGGTGATCTTCTTTACTTAGTTTCCTGATTCAAATGCTAATCTCTTCTGGAGATACTATCACAGACACATCCAGAAATAATGTTTTACCACCTATCTGGGCATCTCTTAGCCCAGTCAAACTGACACATAAAATGAGCCATCACATGGGAGACTTGTTGGAGACGTTTGCACAGACCCTCATGGGCCTAGTGCCTTAGGGCAGAGAATTCCAGGCTCCCAGGTACTCAGTGAATGGCCTAGATTAAGGGAGGTACAGGTGGGTGTATCCCCTTGACCTTGAAGACTCTCAGTCGATGGACAGGGCAATAGCTGGGAGAAGACTAGCAAGGCCTTCTAAAGTTCAAGGCCCAGGGTCTTTGGGCAATATTGTCTTCTAACACTGACTGGCTCCTAAATTTCAAGAACTGTGTTCTTCAGCATTATATCCTTAAGAACTGGTTAATCTCTTCATCAGAGCTTCTAATTTAAGGAATATTTGGAAACTACTTCTCTTGGAAATAAACTCACGGTGAAAAAGCAGAGAGGATAAACCATAATGGAGGGAGATCTTCAAGATGGCAGAGGAGTAAGATGTGGAGATCACCTTCCTCCCCACAAATACATCAAAACTACATCTACATGTGGAAGAACTCCTACAGAGCACCTACTGAACACTAGCAGAAGACCACAGACTTCCAAAAAAGGCAAGAAAATCCCCACGTACCTGGGTAGGGCAAAAGAAAAAAGAAAAAAAAAAGAAGAATAGGGACGGGACCTGCACTTCTGGGAGGGAGCTGTGAAGGAAGAAAAGTTTCCACACATTAGGAAGCCCCTTCATTGGCAGGGATGGTTAGGGTGGAGCTCGGAGCCACAGAGGAGAGTGAAGCAAACAGGGGTGCAGAGGGCAAAGTGGAGAGATTCCCGCACAGAGGATCGGTGTCGACCGGCACTCACCAGCCTGAGAGGCTTGTCTGCTCACCCACTGAGGCGGGCGGGGCTGGGAGCTGAGGCTCGGGCTTTGGAGGTCAGATCCCGGAGAGAGGACTGGGGTTGGCTGCGTGAACACAGCCTGAAGGGGGTTAGTGCGCCACAGCTAGCCGGGAGGAAGTACGGGAAAAAGTCTGGACCTGCCGGAGAGGCAAGAGACCATTGTCTCAGGGTGTGCAAGGAGAGGGGCTTCCTGCTCCGTGTGCCCACAGACGACAGAACACCCACTAAGCGAGCTCCAGAGACAGGCGTGAGCCACGGCTATCATCTTGGACCCCTGAGGTGGGTGCAGAACACTATCACTGCCACTGCTGCCACTAAGGATCCTGTGTGCAAGTGCAGGCCACTACTGCCACCTTCCCGGGAGCCTGTGCAGCACACAACTGCCAGCATTCCATGATCCAGGGCCAACTTCCCCAGGAGAACACACAGCATGCCTCAGGCTATTGCAACGTCACTGTGGCCTCTGCCGCCGCAGGCATGCCCCGCATTCCAATTGAGACTACTGTACCTCTCCCTCTCCCCAGCTTGAGTGAGCAAGAGAGCCCTAATTAGCCACTGCTTTAACCCCCTCCTCTCTGGGTGAGGAACAGACACCTGAGGGCAGCCTATACGCAGAGGTGGGGCCAAAACCAAAGCCAAACCCCAGGAGCTGTGCGAACAAAGAAGAGAAAGGGAAATTTCTCCGTGCAGCCTCAGGAACAGTGGACTAAATCCCCACAATCAGCTTGGTAAACCCGGCAGGTGTGGAATACTGGAACAGACAACAAGTGTTCCCAAAATTGAGGTGGTGGATTTTGGGGGCAATTTTGGGGTGGATTTTGGGGTTTGCTTACTGTGTTTGATTTGTTCTTGGTTTTATGTTTATCTTAGTTTAGTTTTTAGTGATTGTTTTCATTTGTGGGTTTGTTTATTGGTTTGGTTGCTACCTTCCTTTTTTTTTCCCTCTTTTGTGACTGTCTGTGTGTATCTTTCTTTGTGTGACTTTGTCTGTTTAGTTTTGCTTTTACCATTTGTCTTGGGTTTCTCTCTCTCTTTTTTTTTTTTTTCCTTCCTTTTCATCCAAGCCATATGGCTGGAAGGCTCTTGGGGCTCTGGCTGGGTGTCAGACCTGAGCCACCAAGGTGAGAGAGCTGAATCCACGATGTTGGACCACCAGAGACCTCCAGGCCCCATGTAATATTAATTGGTGAGAGCTCTCCCAGAGAGCTCCGTCTCAACACTAAGATCCAACTCACCCAATGGCCAGTAAGCTCCAGTGCTGGACGTCCCATGACAAACAACTAGCAAGACAGGAACACAACACCACCCATTAGTGGAGAGGCTGCCTAAAGTTATGCTAAGTTCACAGACACCCCAGAACAGACCACAGGACATAGCCCTTCCCAGAGGGACAAGATCCAGCCCCACCAACCAGAACACAGACACCAGTCCCCCCCACCAGGAAGCCTACAAAACACACCAAAAAAATCTTAGCCACTAGGGGCAGACACCAAAAACAATGGGAACTACAAACCTGCAGCATGCAAAAAGGAGACCCCAAACACAGTAAGTTAAACAAAATGAGAAGACAGAGAAACACACAGCAGATGAAGGAGAAAAGTAAAAAGCCACCAGACTGAATAGGCAGTCTACCTGAAAAAGAATTCAGAGTAGTGATAGTAAAAATGACCCAAAATCTTGGAAATAGAATGGAGAAAATACAAGAAACGTTTAACAAGGAACTAGAAGAACTAAAGAGCAAACAAACAATCATGAACAAAACAATAAATGAAATTTAAAATTCTCTAGAAGGAATCAATAGCAGAATAACTGAGGCAGAAGAACGGAAAAGTGACCTGGAAGATAAAATAGTGGAAATAACTAATGCAGAGCAGAATAAACAAAAAAGAATGAAAAGAATTGAGAACAGTCTCAGAGACCTCTGGGACAACATTAAATGCACCAACATTTGAATTATAGGGGTCCCAGAAGAAGAAGAGAAAAAGAAAGTGACTGAGAAAATATTTGAAGAGATTATAGTTGACAACTTCCCTAATATGGGAAAGGAAATCGTCAGTCAAGTCCAGGAAGTGCAGAGAGTCCCATACAGCATAAATCCAAGCAGAAACACACCAAGATACATATTAATCAAACTATCAAAAGTTAAATACACAGAAAAAATATTAAAAGCAGCAAGGGAAAAGCAACAAATAACATACAAGGGAATCCCCATAAGGTTAACAGTTGATCTTTCAGCAGAAACTCAGCAAGCCAGAGGGAGTGGGAGGACATATTTAAAGTGATGAAAGGGAAAAACCTACAATCAAGATTACTCTACCCAGCAAGGATCTCATTCAGATGTGACAGAGAAATTAAAAGCTTTATAGACAAGCAAAAGCTAAGAGAATTCAGCACCACCAAACAAGCTTTACAACAAATGCTAAAGGAAGTTCTCTAGCTGGGAAACATGAGAGAAGGAAAAGACCTACAAAAAATAAACCAAAACAATTAAGAAAATAGTAATAAGAACATACATATCAATAATTACCTTAGGGCTTCCCTGGTGGTGCAGTGGTTAAGAATCTGCCAGCCAATGCAGGGAACATGGGTTCAAGCCCTGGTCCAGGAAGATCCCACATGCTGCGGAGCAACTAAGCCTGTGTGCCACAACTACTGAGCCCCATGTGCCACAACCACTGAAGCCCATGCACTTAGAGCCTGTGCTCTGCAACAAGAGAAGGTAGCACAGTAAGAAGCCCATGAAACACAAGCAAGAGAAGCCCCTGCTCGCTACAGCTAGTGAAAGCCCGTGCACAGCAATGAAGACCCAATACAGCCAAAAAAAAAAAAAAATTACCTTAAATGTAAATGGATTAAATGCACCAACCAAAAGACACAGACTAGCTGAATGGATACAAACACAAGACCTGTATATATGCTGTCTACAAGAGACCCACTTCAGACCTAGCGTGGGGATGGAAAAAGATATTCCATGCAAATGGAAATCAAAAGAAAGCTGGAGTAGCAATTCTCATAATAGAAAAAAATAGACTTTAAAATAAAGACTATAACAAGAGACAAAGAAGGACACTACATAATGATCAATGGATCAATCCAAGAAGATATAACAATTGTAAATATTTATGCACCCAACATAGGAGCACATTAATACATAAAGCAAATGCTAACAGCCATAAAAGGGGAAATCGACAGTAACACAATAATAATTGGGGACTTTAACACCCTACTTTCACCAATGGACAGATCATCCAAACAGAAAATAAATAAGGAAACACAAGCTTTAAATGACACAATAGACCAGATAGATTTAATTGATATTTATGGGACACTCCACCTGCAAGTGGCAGAATACACTTTCTCCTCAAGTGCACATGGAACATTCTCCAGGATAGATCATATCTTGGGTCAAAATTCAAGGCTTAGTAAATGTAAGAAAATTGAAATCGTATCAAGTATCTTTCCTGACCACAATGCTATGAGACTAGATATTAATTACAGGAAAAAGAAACAGTTAAAAAAAAAAAACTACACATGGAGGTTAAACAATATGCTATGAAATAACCAAGAAATCAATGAAGAAATCAAAGAGAAAATTTAAAAAAACATAGAAAAAAATGACAATGAAAACAGGATGACCCAAAATCAATGGGATGCAGCAAAAGCAGCTCTAAGAGGGAAGTTTAAGCAGTACAATCCTACCTCAAGAAACAAGAAAAATCTCAAAAAAAAAACCCTAACTTTACACCTAAAGCACTTAGAGAAAGAAGAACCCCAAAGTTAGCAGAAAGTAAGAAATCATAAAGATCAGATCAGAAATAAATGAAAAAGAAAAGTAGGAAGCAATAGCAAAGATCAGTAAAACTAAAAGCTGGTTCTTTGAGAAGATAAACAAAATTGATAAACCATTAGCCAGACACAAGAAGAAAAAAAGGGAGAAGACACAAATCAACAGAATTAGAAATGAAAAAGGAGAAATAACAACTGACACTTCAGATATACAAAGGATCATGAGATATTACTACAAGTAACTATATGCCAATCAAATGGACAACCTGGAAGAAATGGACAAATTCTTAGAAAAGTACAACCTTCCAAGACTGAACCAGGAAGAAATACAAAATATGAACAGACCAATCACAAGCACTGAAATTGAAACTGTGATTAAAAATCTTCCAACAAACAAAACCCCTGGACCAGATGGCTTCACAGGTGAATTCTACCAAATATTCAGAGAAGAGCTAATACCTATCCTTCTCAAACTCTTCCAAAATATAGCAGAGGGAGGAACACTCGCAAACTCCTTCTATGAGGCCACCATCACCCTGATAGCAAAACCAGACAAAGATGTCACAAAGAAAGAAAACTACAGGCCAATATCACTGATGAACATAGGTGCAAAAATCCTCAACAAAATACTAGCAAACAGAATCCAACAGAACATTAAAGGGATCATATACCATGATAAACTGGGGTTTATTCCAGGAATGCAAGGATTCTTCAATATACGCAAATCAATCAGTGCTATACACCAGATTAATAAACTGGTCAGTAAAAAAATATGGTAATCTCAATAGATAGAGAAAAGTTTTTAGACAAAATTCAACACCCATTTATGATAAAAAGTCTCCAGAAAGTGGGCATAGAGGGAAACTACCTCAACATAATAAAGGCCATATATGACAAACCCAGAGCAAATATCATTCTCAATGGCGTCAAACTGAAAGCATTTCCTCTAAGATCAGGAACAAGACAAGGGTACCCACTCTCACCACTATTATTCAACATATTTTTGGAAGTTTTAGCCACAGCAATCAGAGTAAAAAATGAAATAAAAAGGATTCCAAATCAGAAAAGAAGAAGTAAAATTGTCACTGTTTGCAGATGACATGATACTATACATAGAGAATCCTAAAGATGCTACCAGAAAACTACTAGAGCTAATCAATGAATCTGGTACAGTTGCAGGATACAAATTTAATGCACAGAAATATCTTGCATTCCTATATATTAAGGGTGAAAAATCTGAAAGAGAAATTAAGGAAACACTCCCATTTACCACTGCAAACAAAAGAATAAAATAACTAGGAATAAACCTACCTAAGGAGACAAAAGATCTGCATGCAGAAAACTATAAGACACTGATGAAAGATATTAAAGATGATGCAGACAAATGGAGAGATATACCATGTTCTTGGATTGGAAGAATCAACATTGTGAAAATGACTGTACTACACAAAGCAGTCTAAAGCCTCAATGCAATCTCTATCAAACTACCAAGAGCATTTTTCACAGAACTAGAACAAAAGATTTCACAATTTGTATGGAAACACAAAAGACTCCGAATAGCCAAAACAATCTTGAGAAAGAAAAATGGACCTAGAGGAATCAGGGTCCCTGATTTCAGACTATATTAAAAAGCTAAAGTAATCAAGACAGTATGGTACTGGCACAAAACCAGAAATCTATAACAATGGAACAGGATAGAAAGCCCAGAGATAAACCCATGCACATATGGTCACCTTATCTTTGACAAAGGAAGCAAGCAATGGAGAAAAGACAGCCTCTTCAATAAGTGGTTCTGGGAAAACTGGACAGCTACATGTAAAATAATGAAATTAGAAGACTCCATAACACCATAAACAAAAATAAACTCAAAATGGATTAAAGACCTAAATGCAAGGCCAGACCCTATCAAACTCTCAGAGGAAAACATAGGCAGAACAGTCTATGACATAAATCACAGCAAGATCTTTTTTGACCCACCTCCTAGAGAAATGGAAATAAAAACAAAAGTAAACAAATGGGATCTAATGGAACTTAAAAGATTTTGCACAGCAAAGGAACCCATAAACAAGACCAAAAGACAACTCTCAGAATGGGAGAAAATATTTGCTGATGAAGAAACTGACAAAGGATTAATCTCCAAATATACAAGCAGCTCGTGCAGCTCAATATCAAGAAAACAAACAACCCAACCCACAAATGGGCAGAAGACCTAAACAGACATTTCTCCAAAGAAGATATACAGATTGCCAACAAACACACGAAAGGATGCTCAACATCACTAATCATTAGAGAAATGCAAATAAAAACCATGAGGTATCACCTCAGACCGGTCAGAATGGCCATCATCAAAAAATCTACAAACAATAAATGCTGGAGAGGGTGTGGGGAAAATGGAACCCTCTTGCACTGTTGGTGGGAATGTAAGTTGGTGCAGTCACTATGGAGAACAGTATGGAGGTTCCTTAAAAAACTAAAATTGAAACTACCATATGACTCATCAATCCCACTACTGCGCATATACTCTGAGAAAACCATAATTCAAAAAGAGACATGTACCACAATGTTCATTGCAGCTCTATTTACAATACCCAAGACATAGAAGCAACCTTAGTGTCCACTGACAGATGAATGGATAAAGAAGATGTGACACATACATACAATGGAATATTACTTAGCCATAGAAAGAAATGAAATTGAGTTATTTGTAGTGAGGTGGATGGACCTAGAGTCTGTCATACAGAGTGAAGTCAAAAAGAGAAAAACAAATACCATATGCTAACACATATATATGGAATTAAAAAAAAATGGTTCTGATGAACCTAGCGGCAGGACAGGAATAAAGACGCAGACGTAGAGAATGGACTTACGGACACAGGGTGGGGTGGAAGGGAAGCTGGGACGAAGTGAGAGAGTAGCATTGACATATATACACTACCAAATATAAAATAGATAGCTAGTGGTAAGAAGCTGCATAGCACAGGGAGATCAGCTCGGTGCTTTGTGACCACCTAGAGGAGTAGGACAGGGAGGGTGCACAGGAGGCTCAAGAGAGAGGGGATATGTGCATATATGTATACGTATAGCTGATTCACTTTGTTATACAGCAGAAACTAACACAACATTATAAAGCAATTATACTCCAATAAAGATGTAAAAAAAGAAACTATAATGGAAAAGAATATGAGAAAGAATATGTATATATATAAAACTGAATCACTTTGCTGTACAGTAGAAATTAACACATTGTAAATCAACTATACTTCAATAAAATAAATTTTAAAAATAAAATAAAACAAACATACATTAACTCACACACACACACAAACAGAGAGGGGAATAAAAAAGGATAAAAATTCACACCACCTTCAGACAAAGTGGTCAAAATATTTGAATGTTCTCTGATTGACAATTTCTGAGTTTATTGCTAGGCTAGTGTAATTAACTGATTTGTAAACTCTTAAGATTATCCTGGTCACTACTAAAAATTTGTAATATTTTTCCCTTCTTTAGATCTTCCTCTTCTTTTCAAGATCTTTTGCTTCATATGGGCCCAAATTCCTATTTTCATATATTTATGTATATCTTTAAATGCTTAAATTTCTCCAAATTGAGGGTGTTTCTGCTACCATTGAAAACACTAAATTTGGGCTTCCCTGGTGGCACAATGGTTAAGAATCCACTTGCCAATGCGGGGGACACGGGTTCGAGCCCTGGTCTAGCAAGATCCCACATGCCATGGAGCAACAGAGCCTTTGTGTCACAACTACTGAGCCTGCGCTCTAGAGCCCGCAAACCACAACTACTGAGCCTGCGTGCCCCAACTGGTGAAGCCCACGTGCCTAGAGCCCACACTCTGGAACAAGAGAAGCCACCGCAATGAGAATCCTACAGACTTCAACGAAGAGTAGCTCCCACTTGCTGCAACTAGAGAAAGCCCACATGCAGCAACGAAGACCCAATGCAGCCAAAAATTTAAAAAATAAAATAAATGAATTTTTTAAAAAAGAAAACACTAAATTTTAATAATAATTTTCTGTTTAGTTTCATTATCTGCTTTATTTAGAAATGACATCAGTACTTAGGAGAGTGCTCAGTTGATCCGTACTAACAAAATTGAGTTTACATACACACACGCACACACACACACCATAGCTAAAACCAATGATTATTTGAAAGAAAATGTAAAAGTATTTTTCTTTCTCTCCTTTTGTTAAATAGGACTATGCTATTCACACAGAGACCTGCTTTTCATTTTAAAGCTATAGTGACAATTTTGGCATAATCATATATTAAGTAGTCACATCAGGATAAATTGTGTATATAATATTGAAAAGTTCTGTTCTCTCCTCAAAGAGCTAATGTTCTAAAAGTTAATAGAGGGATAAAGAGGATAAACAAACATGGACAGGCATGGATTCACACTCAGCAGAAACTATCCTTATTATAGTTTCCTTTTCTGTTCTCTTCCTGATTGCGTACAAATAGATTTTTGGCATGTAAAATCATGTCATTGTTTAAATTGGCAGTTTGGGGAATTGGCTCATCCCAGCTCCACCTCTTTCAGGCCTAGTGACAAACAGTCCCATCTTGGGTGGCCTTCCCATGTGGAAAGTGTCTCAAACAGACAGGAGACCAGAGGCTGCCCTGTGATCTACAGCACGGGAACTTTCCAGAGGCAGCGTTGCTATAAACCCATCTCTGACAGCTGGTATATTAGTTAATTCAGACTGACATGAATTAACTAGAGTCCAGTGGATTTAAGCCTCCACAGTGGAGAGAAAAAGAAAGAAAACGTATCCAATGCTTCATAAAGCATGGTTATTTAACATTCTTGCTAACAGTCTTTTAAGAGTTACAGTTGGAATGAAATTTTCAAAGAACACTGAAGGTGAATTTAGCCCTGGTGAGAGAAACATAATGGGGAGAAAATCATCCAAGGTAGAATGATGTGGCATGTAGCCCTCACTCTTTTCTCCCTATGCACGAGGAAGTGGATTGCCTTCTAATGCCTTGTGAGAAGTTCTGGTAAGAGTGAAAAATAATTCTAAGATGTAATATCCCTCCCAGGCATAAATTGATTGTGAAATTATTTACATTGATCTCCTCAAATATAATGTGCCTAGAAATAGTGAGAACACTGTTCTCCATGCTCACATCTCCTTGAATTGGTCTGAATTAAACCTTTAACTGGACTAAGGGCTGCTATGTATTTTCCAGCTCATGCCTTTAATAAAACCTTGATATATTTTTATTGGCAGAACCCTAGAGGGAAACACAAGTCTTGTGCCAGAGGGCCTGAATGTGGGACTCTAGAAGAAGGAGGATGACTAAAAGAAAAGTTAGAGGTTTGAAGGAATATAAGAGCTAGAAGAGAGACCTATCTCTTCTGGATAACCAACAGCTAATTACATCTCTGAGGGCTTACAAGAAGAAACTGAAAAGCATTCCCATTAAAAGCTTTGTGGGGTTGATTCGCAAGTAGCATTGCTTTGGTGTCCAGGAAAACTGTGTAACACAACCCGGGAGGAGGTGCTCTATACTGCAGTATAGCATACTGTCTGGTTCTAGTGCTTTGAGTCTCCAGAATACATAGCACCACTCTGGCACTTTTAGACTGCAAAGAATTCATGGCAGCAATGGCCATGGAAATTATCATGGAGAATGAGGCAGAAACACTAACTACATCCCACATAGTCGTGTGCTCCCCACATAATCCAGTCTCACTGCAATTAAGTGAGACTAGGTAACTACTTCTGGTCAATACTCTGTAAGCAGAAGTGGCCTGTTTACTTTTGGATAGAGCATTTAAGAGCCACTGCAAGATCTTTCAGTATTTCTTTTCCTATGTTTATGACTTTTCAGGCCACTTGTTGAGCTGGAAACATGATAAATGGTGGAATCTTTATTAGATTGGATTTCCAAGTCACAACTTGAAGGGGAACTGCCGAGGAAAGCTGTCATATCCCCAGTGAACTTGGCATGATTTTTGAGTAAGAGTGAACTTTTATGTGCAGTCACTAAGATTTCAGAGTTTGTTTGTTACTGTAGCATAACTTTCCTTAGCCTGACTAAAATAAGGAGATTATACCAATAGAAGGGAAGAAAAGGTTAGATGCCACATGGTAGTCAACGAAGTGTGTCCATGAGACATTTGTAGAGATACTTAGAATACCCGTTAGAGACTTTATAGCTACATAAATAACAAGTAGGTTAAGATTTACAAAATAAAATTTATTACTGTTCATATAATCCTCCCGTTTAAACCTTACTATGTTATGTATTAGAATAGAGAGAGACCTCAGAGATGGCTTTTCCAATTCCCTTATTTTATATATGTGCACCTTAAAGCCTAAGGTTGCAAATTTGCTTGCCCAAGGCCTCTCAGCAAATTAATTACAGGGAGAAAGTGGGATGAATGGTAGCCTGAGGGTCTATTAGTTATAGGCAGGCACAGTGAGGCCCTTTACAGATTGCCTTATTTCCCAACTCTCCCAGATTGTTAGTGCTCCCCTTTCAAAGCTCTTACAGTACTTGCTTTGTTTGTACAGTTGTACTTATACTTCATTGCAGTTACGTGTGAATTTCACAGAAATACAAAGGATCCTAAGAGACTACTACAGGCAACTATATGCCAGTACGATGGACAACCTAGAAGAAATGGACAAATTCTTAGAAAGGCACAACTTTCCATGACTGAACCAGGAAGAAATAGAAAATACGAACAGACCATTCACAAGTACTGAAATTGAAACTGTGACTTAAAAACTTCCAATAAACAAAAGTCCAGGACCAGATGGCTTCACAGGCAAATTCTATCAAACATTTAGAGAAGAGTTAACACCTATCCTTCTCAAACTATTCCAAAAAATTGCAGAGGAAGGAACACTCCCAAGCTCATTCTATGAGACCACCATCACCCTGATACCAAAACCAGACAAAGATATCACAATAAAGAGAAAATTACAGATCAATATCACTGATGAACATAGATGCAAAAATCCCCAACAAAATACTAGCAAACCAAATCCCAACAGCACATTAAAAAGATCATACACCATGATCAAGTGGAATTTGTTCCAGGGACACAAGGATTCTTCAACATATGTAAATCAATCAATGTGATACACCACGTTAAGAAACTGAAGAATAAAACCATATGATCATCTCAATAGATTCAGAAAAAGCTTTTGACAAAATTCAACACCCATTTATGATAAAAACTCCAGAAACTGAGCATAGAGGGAATCTACCTCAACATAATAAAGACCATATATGACAAACCCACAGCAAATGTCATTCTCAATGGTGAAAAACTGAAAGAATTTCCTCTAATATCAGGAACAACTCAATGATGCCCACTCTTGCCACTTTTATTCAACATAGTTTTGGAAGTCCTAGCCATTGCAATCAGAGAAGAAAAAGAAATAAAAGGAATCCAAATTGGAAAAGAAGAAGTAAAACTGTCACTGTTTGCAGATGACATGATACTATATGTAGAAAATCCTAAAGATGTTACTAGAAAACTACTAGAGCTCATCAATGAATTTGGTACAGCTACAGGATACAAAATTAATATACAGAGATCATATCTTAATGTCTTCAGTGTCTAACTCAGGGTTTGTAGCAAAAATGAACTAAATAAAATTTTATTGCATAAATGAAAATTTAGGTGGTGTCAACACTGAGGAAAGTTTTGAGTAGGATAGTGCTTTGGATATATGGAATATATATATTAAAATTATGTAAAAGATCCACTAAAATTTTTGGCTATTAGAGCAAAGAATACCATCTCCAAATCCTGGTAAAAGTGTTTCTCTTACCATCCAGCCTCAGAGGCTGAAATTTCCAAAATTAGTGTATCCTTTGGTTTGCATATTGAAGGTATTTATCAAAATAGAAATGTGACCTGGGAAAAATGGAATGACATATAATTATTTATCCATTAACACCTTTGTGCAAATTAACTGGCCATATGGTCTTAGCAGACATCAGGTTCCTTATGGAATGGAATTTAGAATATTAATTTTTAAGGGGTGGGAATAGAAGTATAGACCCACCTGGACAAGTAAAATATCACAATGGAGAATCTGGGCCATCATTTAATGGCTTTATTAAAGTCATGAAGACATGAGAAAAGGTGAAAATTTAGTCATCATTTTGTCAAAATTACAAATAAGGTCCCATATATAAGCATCCCATAGGTAATTTGTTAGCTGCCTTTATTTTCTCTGCACTTTCTAATACTTATCTTTATCCTTTAGAGAGAAAGGAGGGAGGAAAAGAGGGATTAAATTATAATGTTCCTTTTCACATTATATAATATGAGATCATTGAGATTAAATATATCTTTACTGCAATATGTTTTGTTGGTCAATACCAAAAATCTTGATAAGATAAATTTGCTTTGAGTTATCCCTACCTAATCAAACAGAACTTAACATTCTCTTATCTTCCAAATGAAATCATCAGATTGAAATTAGGAAAATATAGACTTCAAAATTAGTGTCTGTCCCCTGTAAGGAAAGACAGAGTCTAATAGACATATCTATGCTAATATTGATTATTGGATTACTTCTTTCTGTTTCATTTACTCAGACCAAGTTAATTTGATATACCCTTAGGTGAGCCAGTACAGTGTTCCCAGAAAAATAAACAATATTATCTAGGAGTGGACATAACCCACAGATACCACACAGACTAAATCAAAAGTGTTCATGGAAGATTACTTCTTACTCCTACATGACCTTTGGAATAGTAGCTTCCTTGCCTTTAAAAAAAATAGTTTTATAACCTACATATGCATTCCTTAAACAATACAATTTAGTTTTTCCTGGTTTTAAAATTTCTACAAAAGAACAAAGCTATAAATATTCTTTTGTGTCTTGTTCTTTTTATTGAATATTGTTGTGAGATTCACCCATGTTGTTGTGTGTAGCTGTAGTTAGCATTCTTTGGAATGAATATATCAAAATTTTATTCATCTCGCTGATGATACATGTTTAATGTATTATGAGAATTTGACAAAATGTGGCAAGAATTTAAATATATAAAAATTAAAACAGAAAAATTTTTGAACAATATTTTATTGTAGTTTCCTTATAGACTCATTACTGAATCTGGACTGAGAATATTACCAAATCATCATGAAGGGATGGAATAAGGCAATAAAGAGACAACTTTGAAGGGAGACTAAGTGTGGACACGGAGCATGATTGGCGTGTCTATGAAGACTTTACCTTTTGGGGGGGTGCCCTTCTCTGAGTGCCATATTGCTTGCCCTGTCACCTTAGGACTCACCTTCTCCTAATCCTCACCAGGTATTCAAAGTCCCACTGCCAGCAGCTAGTGAGTTCTGACCAGAGATTGTACATATGTCCAGAACTTTCCCTTACCCAACCAAAACCTATCCACTGCCTGCTGTCCAATTTTTTTCAGGGCTCCACTTTCAACTTCCCAAGGTGAGCTACTTGCATGGTATCAGATAGGGTATCGGTTGATGGTAGATGGTCAGTCACTGGGACATGAGTTCCCTGCCCACACTGTGTAGGTAGAGAAAATGCTCCATTTTGGTTGCTTTATTTAAAGAAGTCAAACTAGTGGTGATATTTAAGGGTAAACCAGTGAGATTGTGAAAAAGAGAACAAAGGAGAGAATAAGTCTGGCCTTTAATTAAAGATACCCATATAATTTATAGTCCCAAGCAGAACAATTTTGAGAGTGAAAGGTGGCTCTGTTAATATTTACTCCAGAACAATAGACATAAACCATGGTATTCGATGATCCTACTCTTAGAAGGTGGTGAATATGCAAGTTATGGTGTGTCATGTGAGATTTTTCTGGGGAAGATGGTTCATAATTATCATCATGCCTAAAGAGGTCTGTGACACATAAAGGTTTACAGCCAGGAGTGTGTACACATTTAGAGGCAGATGTCATAGTGGGGTCTGAACTGAGATGAAATCTTCATTCCAGAATTTAAGACTGTAACCTTAAACCAGTTCTTTGCCTCTTAAGGCTGCTGTTTTCCTCATTTAAGAAAATAAGGATAATACCTTCTTGACCAGTATATACATAAGAAGGTCCCTGTCACCAATTGATTAAGTGTATAGATAATTACATATAAATATCGTGTTCCCCTTTATCCCCATAATACTTTTTCCCTCTGATTTTTTTGTATCGTCAAAGACAATGTTATACCAAGATTAAATTAAATTACAAAAAAAATTGGATGGATCCTAGGAATCATGAAGTCAAATCCTTTACTTAACAGGTGAGGAAACAGAGATCCAGAGAAGACTTGACTTAGTCATTACAACATAATTACAGACACAGTCAAGGATGAAAGCCAGCTCTCCAACTTCAGCAATACAGAATTCTCTTAACTTTTCATGTTGCCAAATTTCTCCACTAGCCATCCAGTACCCTGTAAGTGGTAAAGTGGTAAAGACCACCTGGAAACTTCATGATAGTCTACCCAAAGGGATTAGTCCACAGTTAAAAGTGGATAAAAAACGTTGGTGCTATATTTTGGAAAAAAAAAATGTTAATGTTTTGGGTATCCATTTACGACACAAAAGATGTGGCATTAAAAATACTTCAGGAAATCCTTTTGGGATTTTAGATGTAGAAGATTTATTATAAAATTATAGGATAGTGTTATTTTGCTTTTACAAGTTTTTTTTGTAATTTGTTTCTCATTATATCTTTCCAAGTCATTTGCTATTTAAGAAACAAAACAAATAAAACCAAAATGGTTTGCTCAATGTCATCGAAAAAGTTGGCCATAAATTGGGAACCGAAATCAAGCTTTGCTTTGTTTCAAAGAATGAGAATTCAGATGAAGAAAAACCATTCCAGGAGAAACATTCTGGGTGGCGTATTGGAAAAGAATATCTGCAAAGGGGCCTCCCTGGTGGTGCAGTGGTTGAGAGTCCGCCTGCCGATGCAGGGGACACGGGTTTGTGCCCCGGTCGGGGAGGATCCTGCATGCCGCGGAGCAGCTGGGCCCGTGAGCCATGGTCGCTGAGCCTGCGTGTCCGGAGCCTGTGCTCCACAACAGGAGAGGCCACAACAGTGAGAGGCCCACGTACCGCAAAAAAAAAAAAAAAAAAAAGAATATCTGCAAAGTTCTGTTCAATTTAAAAAAAGATAACTTCCTTCCTGATTGTTTGAAATTTCAACACTTTTAGAAAGAGAAATTTAAAATATTTTGCCATTTACACTAAAGTTCTGATACAAGAAAGAACATTTCCAATGTAAATGTCATGGATTAGGATAAATAAGATATGCATCAGATTATCTCTGTACTCTCTGCATAAGCAAATATAACTTGATAGTCAGCATTGACAATGAGGTTCATTTCATCCTTTTTAGTATGACATAGAAAGATGATGTATGTGTACGTTGGCAGCTAAAGGGAGAGACAGAGTGAAACTAACACATGCCAGTGGCAAATCTATAGGTGCCAGTGGCAAGTTGCTGGCAAAAGCCATTGATGATATAAGGAGCTTGGCCAGTGGATTTTTTTCTTAAAAATGTTTTCACTATGTGCCTCTAGGCAGTGTTGAAATTTTTCTATTCCACTATATGTGTGCTTTTTATAATTTGATTTTGGTTTGGCTTACTTCTAAATAAAATTTCATTTCCTTTCAGTTCTTACCTTGAAGCTAGACTTTCAAAATAAAAATACCCTCCTCTCTTTTACTTTCTAAAATATCCTGAGATATAGGGAAGAATAGAGGTTTTATCTTTCTAGAAACTTGCCTTATTAACTTGCAGTGCAAATTTCTTGATTGTTTATAGTTAATCAATTTCCATATCATCACTACCAAACTACATGGCTAGAATCTATTGGACACTCGTTTGTGTTATATGATTAATACATTAAAATGGCTGTATTAAAAGGGCTGTTTTAGCAATGATTTGGAATTTATTTAGATGGCTGAGATAATCATAATGCTTTCAGCTGTCCCTGAAATAGCTGTGTCACTGAAATATTGGCCCTTTTTAATAAACAAAAGAAATATCTCACCAATGAACTTGAACCCACCAAAACATTGATGTCAGTCTAATATCCCACAAGCCAGCTGAATTTGAGCCTCACAGAAATATGAAGAACAGAAAGAAATAAGAATGTAATTTGTAATTCCACGTAACCTACCATATTTTAAAGGAATATATTATTTGTGAATATGAAAAAAGAAACATGCATGTTTTCTAATGCATGTTTTTATGTTCTTCAAATGAATATCTAGTGCTGAAATCCTAAAAATGTTTTAATAATGTTGCCATACTCATAAAATAAGGCTGGTGTTAGAACAACCAGGGAGAAAAGCTGTTGCAAAAAACATGACATTAATTCTGCTGTCACTAAAGATATTTTCCATAGAGACTACGTGATATACCAAAAAGTGTATGGCACCAATCAAGTAAACTATAAATGTGTGCTATTGTTACAGAGGAAATAAAATAGACTATGTGAATTTGGCCCAGTGGGAGACCCAAGTCAAAAGAGTTTTCAGTGTAGAATGGCCCATAGCTGCGTTAATGCTCTGCTATCTGAAAAACAAAACCAACCAAACACTGGAGAATTCAGTAGTATAAAAAAGACCTGAATAGAACCATTTTTATTGGAAAGGCTATTTCCTAGTGTAAAGGCATTTCATTACATGCCTATTCTTTGAGTCAGCACTGTTATGTAAAATTGCTTGACAGTATGGTAGGTGTTTGTGGAAAATGAAGAGAAAAACTACTATATTGCTATGACTAGAGAAGGAACAAAACAGTGGTTTAAGTTTCAGCTTTGAAGAATATGTCAAATCTTCCACAGAGATATATGTATATACATATATGTGTGTGTGTGTGTTTACCTCAAAACAATGAAATATAGCTTGAGTAAAATATAAACTGTTCATCTATTTAAAATGTTAATGACTTTTAGACACATTAATAGCTATAAGAAGAGCTGAAAATGTAAGACCTAGGAATGTCTATAAGAATTTTTTGACACTGTGACAAATTGAAGGTGGGTTTTAATCCTAAATTTGTAACTTCCTCCCTACAAACCCATCAGGAATTCATAGCTCTAGCTGACCTAAGATGGGAGGGCCAATGATCTATTCCTCTGGTTTGCTGTTATAAGAATTAACTTCCTTGCATAGTTCCACCTGGATCCTAACCCCTTCAAAAACAAATAAACCCAATCTTTATGGTCCTCCCTCTTCCTACCATGCCTCATTTTGAAGAGGTTTGGAGTTCAAAGACACACCGTGCCATTGTCTTCTGGTTGCAGAGACCCAACAGACTCTAAACCCTTTTAACTAATTAATTGCTTATTTCCTATCTGCACCCTCAGAGCAATATTTTATTGCTTCTACAGAGTTGCCACCTACATGAGTCATCTGGATAAAATTTTTAAAAGGAAGTATTGGGTAATTTAAATTTGCTGAGAGTAGAACTTAAATTTTCTCACCAAAAGAATAAAAAAGATTGAAAGAAAAGGAAAGGAAAGGAAAGAAAGATAAATATAGGAAGTGATGGATGTGTTAATTAACTAGATGGTGGGAATCCTTTCACACGATGTATACAAATATCAAATCACCACAATGCACACTTTATTTTACAATTTTATTTGTCAATTATACCTCAGTAAAGCTGAAATCAATCAATCAATCAAATGGCCTAGAGCCCTCTCATGTCCTGAGGAACTTCTTCAGGACTCCTGTGGAACTCCTTAGAGGACAATTTGAAAACCACTGCTATAAAGAGACAGAAGTCACTTATTTTTCATACATTTTTTTCAGGTCAACACATTTTAAATTTGTTAGTCAGGGACTACCTGTGCTGAAATGGAAAAAATATGTGAAAAATAAATGACTATGTATAGATTTTAAAAAGTTAAAGTGAGAACAAAAGAAATTATAAGAAGAAAGAGTTGATATATGGCAGACCTTTTACTTTATTTTCTTTTAAGTCTTTCTCCTCGCTTTATTTCCTCCCTCCATGGAGTATTCCTCTAACGAGAGTAGCCTTCCCCCACCCCGCATGTCTACTGGATATTTGTTGTATTTTGGCAGCCCAGGAGCTGACCTCACTCTGGTGTTTGGAGCCCTTCACTCTGTACCGTGGTGAGAGGCATAGGTGGGCACTCACCTAACAGCCAAACAAGTCAGATACTCCCTTCCCAAGCTTCTGGTGGGTAGAGTACAGTCTTGGCAGCAGCCAGATATGGTATCTCCAACTCAGAATAAGATGTAGGATGCTCATGACCCAGAGAAGCAGATGTAGTGGAGAAGCTACTATAGTGGGTACAAGAGCAATTCAGAAACGTCCTGTTTCTCCAAGGTCACTATTTCTTCCATCACTTCAACAACTAATTCCTTCTCTGTGGTAAAAAAGAGTCCCTGATGATTTCCTCAGCTACAAGGGTCATAAGACTGTCAGCAGTCTAGTGAACATTTAATATGCTGGGCTGAATGAAACTTCTAGTACATATCTGGGAGTCGAAGACCTTGATGGCTAATATAATTTACCTGCTGTACATACAGAGGCAAATTACTTAGCATCATATGTAAACCACATAGTATCTAGCTCACTGGTTTGTCATATTAAAAGAGATAATACATGTATAGTGCCTGGCATAGAGTTAGTCTGTTCAAAATAGTAGCTATTATTATTGTCATTACAATTTCTATTACTTATTCTGTGACTATTTCCATTACTATTATATCTTGCCTCTACTAGCTTGTGAACTGTCAACCCTTATATCCAGCCCTCATATCAATTAGGCACCAGCTAGTCACCTAGCTGGTTGTTGTTTTTTTCTTTTTTTTATTTTTTGCAAGACCATATATTACTTTAATAAACAGAAAAAGTAATAAAGCTATATTGAGTTGTATCTTCTTGACATATAATGCTATTCTATCTTCATTTCTAACTGATCTGACTCTTTTGAACAAGGTAGACCTTCCTTGTTATATTCCCATTTTTATTTATTTTTATTTATTTATTTTTTTTTGCGGTACGTGGGCCTCTCACTGTTGTGGCCTCTCCCGTTGCGGAGCACAGGCTCTGGACGTGCAGGCTCAGCAGCCATGGCTCACAGGCCCAGCCGCTCCGCGGCATGTGGGATCTTCCCGGACCGGGGCACGAACCCGCGTCCCCTGCATCGGCAGGCGGACTCTGAACCACTGCACCACCAGGGAAGCCCACCATTTTTATTTTATCCAAACAATTCTACATAATACATCACAATATGTAGTGATAGTTATGAGATACTATTTACTACACTGTTACAATTCATATTCCCACTTATTACATTTACTTCTCCTATCCTATAGTATAACACATATTTCTTAGGCTCTGTGGCTTCCAAATACATTAATACTTTGACATATTCATCTTTTCATACTACCTCCCATACCTTATGCTTCTTTTCCATGTTTTAGAAGGTGTTGGTTATAATAACTGATTCCTAACTTATAAGTGCTAGTCAAAATCTGGCCATGTCTCCTAGGTTGCTGCCTGATTGAGAAGGGATCACATAAAGTTAATGCTTTCTCAATAACATACAAGAGAATGGCACACAATTCCATGGGAGTTATTTTGTATCCATGTATAGGGAGTATTTACTGAGATAAGTACTAAGGGAGTGATTATAGATCCTTAAACTTTACATATAAAAACCAAAATTAACTCATTACTTGAGTTTCCTGAGCTCTAATTCAGTATTCAATTATAGAGCCAGCTCTCATGCAAAGCTTGGCAATGAAGACAATAACAAGATTAGCTATCAGGGCAGCATCATTATTGGATCTTGAGCTGGTCATGATTGCTAGTTGTTGTTCTTGCTTGCTAATTATAAGCCTCCCTTATAAATTCCCTCATTCCATTCTCTGGTATATTTAGAAAAAATTGTGGGTTTGTTTCATATCCACCCTGAGTCACTCATCCTATCATATATTCCTCTACTTGGTCCCAGGTCTCCCATGGGCTGTCCCTCCTTTTGCTGCTAGTCCTGCCCTGAAACCCTTGGACTAAAATCTCCCATCCATAAGGAGATGCAGTTCTCATACCATTCTCTGTGGTGAAATAAATGATGCAGTTCTCTTTGCAGTTTTCAGTGGCAAAATAAATACAGGATGGCGTATACTTCCCATGATTGCCATAGAAGTCTATATGGTGTATCAGCTTTTATTGAAAGATTGCACATCAATACAATGGGGATCAGGTGCATTTAAAACTGTCTACAAAATAGGGCTTTTTCCATTACTGAAAAAAAAAAGACAAAACAATAAAACACTGGAGTATTAAACTCTTTACAGGAACCTCCCAAAGGAGATCTCTACCTCCCTTGGGGGGCAACCCCATTCCCTATTTACACAGGTTGGTATGAATCTGGAAACCACCCACTCCCTACCCTCAGGAAGTCTGTGGATCCCATAAACCACCAGTAGTGTAAATCCTAAATTCTGAGTTATTCAGCTTAAAGCAACACCAGAAGGATTGAAGAGTTGGGGGTTGAGAATGGGATATGGCTCTCCAAAATCTGTTAGTTGTAAGCATGTCTCCTCATCCTTCCTGATAATCCAAATGGATCAAAAACACACATCCACAAACATCTTCCTAGGATAAACATTAATTCTTAGAAAGACTATAATATAAATCCTTACTGAAATAGAGAAACATTTTAGTAATTATAAAATAATTGGTATAGTTGTCCCTGGACTTGACAACACAATGTACAGGGGTAAGAGTTTTCCTTTGTTTATCCTCCTGTTTTCGTATTGTACCCATGAGCCTTTCACTACATACAAAACAGACAATTCCAGTGACTTCTAACTGTGATGACTGTAGCCCAGCCCAAAAAGTGCTTTATGTAAATACCAGTGATTCTCTGCAGGAGGCTTATTTTGTCCTGACTGACAAAGATTTGGTGAATAAATACCTCAGCTTGGATGGATTACTTTAAGGAGGGTTCTTTGCTGTCTTTCAGAATTCCTTAATGGACCTAAGTTCTGGTGGCCTCAGTGGTAGCTGATGTGGTAATCTACCCTTTATTAACCACCTTTCCTACCATCTTATGTCCCTATTCCCCTAGGAGGGCTTACTGGGATCCCCAGCCAAATGATTTACTTGCACTTGAATCCCTGTCTTAGGATCTGCTTCCGGGCATTCCAAGTTAAGAGAGTAGTCATCCCTCTCTTTTCAGACAGAACAGAAGCTTTCAGATTAAACTCATTTTATATTTGGGGCCAAGTCAGATTCTTGGGCAGGGTGAATTCCTCTCGTTTCTGAACAGGAAAAAAGCCAATGTGATGACCCATTATTCTTCTAAGTGGGAAGATGGAGCTGTTGTTTGTGTAGTTAAGGAAAGATTAATCTTCTAGCAATTAAAATCTTAAAATAAAAATTTACCATTAGTTTCATGGTTGTCCAGTTTAGTATTTTGTGGGTTGTTTCAATACTCTCAGACCGTGGAGAAACAAAGTTAGCCACAATATTTTGGTCAATACTTGGTCCATGAATTAGATTTTAAGTCATGTATGTGTCATTCAAATATAAATCAACTACACTCCTTTCACCAAAATAGGCATATTCATAATTTCCATAAATTCTAATGAACTTATCCTCTGGCTGCTTTTTTTTTTTTCTTCATAAATCCTCCCACTTCTTGGGAGCAGTACTAGAGCACAGCTGTGGGACTAGGGTGGCTGGAGTTTACATCCTGGGTTTTCTGCATTCTCACTTTAACTCCATATAACTTGCTTAAACACTGTGCTTCAGGTTCCTCATGTAGAAAGGGAATAGGGTTCCTATTACATAAATGGAGTTATTGTGGTAATTAATGAGGTAATGTATTTATTTAAAGTAATTGGTCTGGTTCCTGGCACATAGCCCAATCCTCAATCACTGTTGAGGATTATGAGTACTGAAGTAGGCTCATTCTTCAATTGAAAGAAAGAGTGAAACGCAGCACTTAAGCACTTAAGAGTCCCTCACTTTTCTGCCCAAGATTTCCCAGTGCTGAAGGGAGCTTCCTCCCTTTCTTCTCTCCTATTATTAATCCTCATATGAATCAGTGAAAGTGAGTAGAAATCGTCAGATGGGTAAATCTCATCTGGCCTTTTGGAGTGAATATTCATTTCAGAAGGACAACACACCTCCTGAAAGGATAAGTGAGATTTGCATGACACTACTTTTGCGCTTTTCCATTTCCCATGATTTTTTCCTTCCTCCCAGGGACATATGTGTCCTTGCTTTAAACTGGACTCATCTTTTTTGCCATAGTATGCTGTGTTCAGTCACAGCCAGCACTAGACCTTCACCTAAATTATGGGGCTAGGCTAAAGAGATGATACGGGAGTAAAAATAATTCACTAATGGGAGGCAAAAAGGAAAACATGGTCCCTCACACTTTTGTGGAAAATATGGAAATATAGTGTGGTCATGCCCTGCTTCTCTATGAAGTATTGGTGTTTAATAAAAACTTGAATTAAAAATCAAATATTTTCTGTTTCCCACTTTACTCTTCATATCATGTCAATGGTGAATGTTAACCAATGTCAGCTCGTAGAATTGTAAGATATATGATATACATATGGTATACACATCTACCTCCAAATTCCTGAAATAGATTTGAACAAAAGGAAGAAAAAGTGATGAATGTACCAAAGTTCTGATAGGAAACAGATGGCCACTCAAACAGGTTAATTGAGGATAATTTAATAAAAAGCTTATTTACATAGGTGTCAGGAGAATTAAGGGAAACCAACAAAAGACAGTGTATTCATCTAGGGAAAGGAAAAGGAGAAGCAAAGGAAATCACTGGGGTTTTTTGTTTTTATTTTTTAACTAATAAGAGATCATAAATGTTAAAAGACTCATTCCTCCATGAAACACTATAGTTAAAATAGCGATCTGCTCTTAGAGGTTCATGGCTATTTCCTCCTTCATGTTGCCACTAAACTTCGTACTCAGCTCTAACACTCAGGACATTATTTACTTGTCCCACTAGCTAGTGAGCTCCTCCAAAATAATTGTCAGGCATTAATCCTAATGGTGCCCCTTTCATCATTCCTTTACTTCTCAGGTACAAAAGAGAATAAAAGTTTGTGTTTGTTTTTATGTTTGTTTGCTTTAAAGCTTGAAAGTAAGTACTCCCACTTTGAAAACTTGACAGAGGATAAGGAGAAGTAGGGAAAGGAGCTGATACATAGCAAGTATTTTGCTTAAGCAGCTATGTTAGATGTGTGACAAATCTTTTTTCTACTGTTTGTTGTAATCATGGTCTTCACTCTGGAACTATGCGATGGTCCCTCTAACTTCTGAGCAGTGTCGCGGCAAGCTACCGCGTTGCTGCAGTCTAGAGCATGACCTTACTAAGATCACATCCCCATTAAAAAGTGGACAATGAAATCAGTTAGAGTCACACTTTCCTCTAGGGCAACGGACTTCCCTTCTTTAAGATAAGGATTGGCACTGGGCACGCCCTTCCCAGACCTCAGAACTCAGCTCTGTTTTGTAGTGAGTCTGGAAGGAAATTTATTATTAGTTGGCATGGGAGTTGAGAGGCTCAGTCCCCTTCTATTTATCATTAAAACTCTATTGACTTCATCTCCCTTGTTCAAAGAATTTTTCCATTGGCACAGCTCTGTCAGAATTTTCTGTACACACAGCTGTCGGGTTGTTCTAATGATGCATTTACATTACAGGAAACTGGTAACATTAAATATTTACAGGGTGGGGGGATCAGAAAGAGAGATTGTCAAAATATCCTGAATTGAACCAAAAGCCCAAGGGATAGTATAGTAGATGTTTTCTACTCTCTTTCTGTCTGAGGAAGATCAGACGTGGCTATTAAACTTTTTCAAAGTAATATTCTTAATCACATTGCTTGGAAAAGGACCTTATTTCTGCTATAAGTTACAGGAAGAAATAAATCCCTTGTTGGCTCCTTTAACAAAAATATTGTGACTGGGTGTGCTACAATGTGTTTCTATATTCAGAGAGCTCTAACAGTGAAATGCCTTGCCTGTATTTAGGAAAACCTACTTTAACGGTTAAGGATTTATGTTCCAAGAGTTTTCAAAGGAAATGCATTCATTTCAGTGCATTTGTTTGACATGACTAATTTTCTGTTGCTTTTCCTAATTTCATTCTCATTTGATTTATCTGAGAGTTTGGGAGAAACGAGCATTTCCACATCAATTAATTTTCCAGGTAATTTTAGCAAAACTGTTTATTTTGGTCATATTGGGAAAAAATTAAAATTTTATTAAAAAATGTTCCACTTGGATCAAGTTCATCATTTTATCCTGAAAACCTCTCAGCTCTGCTGGCCTATGGGATAATGATGTCTTGTTCCTCTGTATTTTTGGCATTTAGTGGCATACATGGTACATCCAGTACTCAGTTAGTCACCACTTACTGTCTGCTTTATCACTGGGGTAGCAGTGACTAAACATGGTCTCTCCCTTCATTGTGTCTATTGATTAAGAAGGTACTCAACACATATGTAATAAATAAATAAATGTTAATTAATAACACAAAGTCCTCTGGCTTATTGCCTCTACTTATAGATACATGACCAGTTATTTGGGGGTATCTGTAGGGAAGTCTTCCATGTACCTGGAAATAAGTCTATGTTCTTCTCTTCTATAATTTTAGAAAACACACACTTACTTCATGTCAGAGCTGTTTTAAGCACTTAATGTACATTAATTCATCTATGCTGTCCTCAGAATCACTATAGTAGAAGAGCTGCATACCAAATGTGGAAGAAGAGACTTTTCTTCACCTTGATTTCTATTTTGTTAGCTGACCCTAGAAACACCAAAGTTCCATGAAATTGCTTATGAAAACAGTTGATTTGGGTTCTGCTTTTTTTTTTTTTTTTTTTTTTTTGCTGTATTTGGGCCTCTCACTGTTGTGGCCTCTCCCGCCGTGGAGCACAGGCTCCGGACGCGCAGGCTCAATGGCCATGGCTCACGGGCCCAGCCACTCCGCGGCATGCGGGATCCTCCCTGACCAGGGCACAAACCCGCATCCCCTGCATTGGCAGGCGGACTCCCAACCACTGCGCCATCAGGGAAGCACTGGGTTCTGCTTTTAAACCCCTCCCTCCGGAAGCACTGATGAACAGTCCAGCAGGCCAGGAGTCAGGGAGAATTACCATGTCAGTCCCTTCCATCGTCCACCTCTCTCTTACTTTTCCCCACAAACATTTGCTCTGATTATTCTAATTTTTGTGTCAGCCAAAATCAAACGTTCTCATTCATATCAACTTGCAAATAGATTCCTAGGGAGTCCCAACAGCCAAGAAGGGAATTCTCATTTTACTGAACTGGGACAACTGTTAAACCATTTAGAGCATTAAAGGCTGTTTCAAAATATACCTTCTTACCCCTTCTCATTAGCTGCTTTAGTCAACCATGACATGGAAAAGCAGGTAACTAAGCAACTGTATTCATCTCCTAGGCCCGATATAACAAATTAACACAAAGTAGGAGGCTTAAAACAACAGAAACTTATTCTGACAGTGCATGAGGCCAGAAGTTCAAAACCAAATTATCTTCAGGGTTGGTTCCTTATTGGAAACCCAGAGAAAGAATCTATTGCCTCTCTCCTAGATTCTGATGATTGCTGGCAATTCTTAGCATTCTTTGGCTCATGGAAACGTCACTCCAATCTCTGCCTCCATCAACACATACTCTCTGTGTGTCTATATCCCTGTATCCAAATTTCCCTCTTCTTATAAGGGTACCAGTCATATTGGATTTAGAGCCTATTCTAATCCAGTATGTCCTCATCTTAATTACATCTGCAAAGATCCTGTTTCCAAAAAGGTCACATTCATAGGTTTTGGGTGAACATGAATTTTGTGGAGACACTATTCAACCTAGTATAGCAACTTCATTTTTTTAAACAGGAATAAAATGATATCACCCTGATAACTGCTGTAAGCAACATTTCCCTAGTCTAAGAGGATGTTTTCGTTTACTTCTGGGTGGAGGCTCTGTTGAGGCTGGAAGAAGACGAAACTTAGAAAAGTTAAGTGTTATTATAGATTGGGTGTCTATCATCTATCTATCTATTTATCTATGATCAGTCTGTCTATCAATCCACCTATCTATTGAGCAAGTTTTGTCCAGTCATAGGACATAAGGTTCACTGATTTTTGTACCTGACATTTGCTTGGCCATAGATTATAAAGACATCAATTCCCACTGCCTTCTTTCTGTTGTGTTCAATATTGTGTCATGTAATCTTTCATCCGAAGGTTGGGTTTTTTTTTTCCTTTTTATTTACAGACTTTGAAAATCCCTTCTTTTTTTAAAATTAAAGTTAAGAAAACTGTTAAGCAAAATATGCCTATTAAAGTTCTTAATTTTGTTATACAAAGTATATGCTTCTGCAAAAGTATATTTGCAGAATATACTACTTTTAAGAAGAGTACTTCCATTAGATATTTTAAGCATACAAATGGAATTTAATTTTATCCTTCAATTAAATACAATGGGCACAGTAGAACCAGCACTGATATGGAAGGTTGATAATATTGCATTTCTATTTCCACAGCAAACTTACATATCATCCTGATTGAGCACATAACTTGTTTAATGTATATTCTTTATATATATCTTTTGATTCTATTATTTTTGATTCTTTTAGGTATTATTTGGTACCTAAATGTATCCAAAATTAGTATCCAAAATTTACAATTTAGTGTTAAATTAGCATCTGTCATAGACTACCTAAGACTAGTATATGAAACAAGGAATTATCCTAAAAGTTGTATAAGGGAGTATTTTGCTTAATCAAATTTAATAAACACAAATGTCACTTGAATGTTTCATTTTTAAGGAAACAGAATACAATAAAATACAGAATACCATACAGTCCAAATGTGGGACGAGTAAGAGCTTCTTCCAGCTTAACCATCACTTTATGTTTCTTTACTCTTTCAGAGAGCTAACTGGCTATTTTAGTGTCTTATGGTTAGCATTATGAACTTATAACTATTCTATAAAAATATTAATAATCACTATATATAGTTTTTACTATGTGGTAGTCAGTAACCTAAGCATTTTATGTATATTAACTCATTTAATCCTTTCAATGACTTTAGTAATGTAGGTACAATAATTACCTCCATTTTAGAAATGAGAAAACTAAAGCACAGAGGTGCTAGGCAAGGTGTGACTTGCCTAAAGTCACAAGCTGGCAAGTGGCAATGTCAGGATTTGAACCCAGGTAGGCTCGTTCTGGGGAACACGCTCCCACCTGCATACTACATCACCTTTTTAAGGGGGGTAGGGGGAGTGTGTCTCTGCATATTTGAAATCATACTCTACAGAATACAAACCTTATGCTTGATCTATCCTTGAAGACTAGTTAGCAGCCTCTATCATATAGGCAAAGACTGTGGTAAAGCATGGAAATTATTTAGGGAGTATTAAAATAGCATAGCTGGAATTCATATTTTAATTCATTTAGTCAACCAGCCTTTATAAAGCAGGTTCTAAGTATGTACTGGGGATACAGTGATAAATGAAACACAGCCCCTGCTCATGGTGGAGGGACACAGACATGCAAATAGCTACACCACATACCATCTGTTAGGGCTCAATAGCAGAGGCATGAGTACACTGTTAAATGAAAACATTTTGCCATGATGCCTCTGAATTGGTCACTGTATGTTAATGTAGTTCCTAGACTTCATTGTAGGACATTTTGAATGTCAACTCATTTATTTAAATACCTGATTTTAAAAACATGCCACCCCATCTGGGATCTGCAGATGTTCAGGGCATGGCTCTCAATCTGAGAAGTGTTCATACTCATAGACCTCGCCTCAGTGTATCTGTAGCAAGCAACCCAGTGCTTTGCTGATCAATGATAAGAGCTTAGCCTTTCATCAGAATCCATGCCTTTAAAATCAGGGGCAGGAATTAATGCAGGATCACCCAACTAGGGCCTTCTCTAGCCTCAACGATTTGATTATTATTAATTAGGGTTTACTGGGAGTGGGCCAGTGCCCTAAGCACTTTGTATGCATCAGCTCATTTTATCTTCACGGCTTCCCTGTAAGGTACATACTCCTAATTATCCTCATTTTAGAAATGAGGAACAGAGGCTTAAAGTTTGCTCAAGTTGTTGCCAACACGAAGTGACAAAACCAGGACTCAATTCCAGCCTTATTCAAGTGCAAGGCTTGTGCATGCCCTTAACTGCCATGCTATACTGCCTCTGGTTCATTCAAAAGACACCACAACTTGCATCTACAGAGTGGAACCCTCATAGTGCAGTGTGGAGACAGGTGGCACCGCAGCTCTGTATTATAAACAGCAACGCTCTCCATATCCGACGGTTATTCTCCCTTCCACCCATGACATTCAAACCTTTGAAGAGTGTTTAGTGCTACAGATGAGTATGCTTACAGTTGTCCCATCAGCCTAACAAATGTCTTAAATAAAGGGCAAGACCTCAGCATGGAATATGTCTGTGCCCTCTAGGCTGCCAAGAAGACAGCAGGCTTCAGTGACTTTATTGCTAGCTATTGTTTCATTGGAAGGTCATCACTGTCAACTCAGAAGAGAAAGCAAGAAAGGGGAGAACATTAATGACACAGTTGGTGGATGTTTACTTAGAAGTAGACCTGTTGAAGTAGGTCAGAAGAATTTGCCATTGTTAGTGAAATCATAACTTTTAAGTTAATCATCTAAAATTTGTTCTGTTTCCTGAGAAATACAAATTTAATAAGGCATAATTTATAGATTGTCAAGTTTTCAGTAAATGTATAACATTATAATTTGAAATAAAACAATATTTTATGTAGACATTATATTTATAAGGACATTAAATTGAGAGAAAGCCATTATTAAAAATATCAGGAAAAGATACCTCTATGAGGTACATGGAAATTCTTTACTTGAATATTCAACAATTCTTTCATTTTCAGTCAGTCATACTTTCCAGACATTGAATATTAGACACTGCATTAATGGAGAAGCAATACAAAATAGTAAATAATATTGAAAATTGTTTAAAAGTTTTATATAGTTTCTGGGTTTTAAGATAAACTTTCAGATATTCTTTATACTTAAAGTTAAAAGGAATTGAGGGGTTGCATTGAAAGGCAGTTACCATGATAAAAATTAGTATGCAAACTTGAACCAATCAGGTAACTTCTCTAAGCCTCGTTTTTCTCATCTGTAAAGTGAAATATTGGACAAGAAAACTTTTAAAGTCGTTTCAACTGTAAAGTTCTAAGAATCAGGGAGGAGCTTCAAGATGGCGGAAGAGTAAGACATGGAGATCACCCTCCTTCACAGAAATACATCAGAAATACATCTACATGTGGAACAACTCCTAAAGAACACCTACTGAATGCTGGCAGAAGAACACAGGCCTACCAAAAGGAAAGAAACTCCCCACGTACCTGGGTAGGGCAAAAGAAAAAAGAAAAAAGAGACAAAAGAATAGGGATGGGACCTGCACCAGAGGGAGGGAGCTGTGAAGGAGGAAAGGATTCCACACACTAGGAAGCCCCTTCACGGGTGGAGACTGCGGGTGGTGGAGGGGGGAAGCTTCGGAGCCACGGAGGAGAGCGCAGCAACAGGGGTGCAGAGGGCAAAGCGGAGAGATTCCCGCACAGAGGATCGGTGCCGAGCAGCACTCACCAGCCCGAGAGGCTGGTCTGCTCACCCGCTGGGGCAGGCAGGGGCTTAGAGCTGAGGCTCTGGCTTTGGTCAGATCCCAGGGAGAGGACTGGGGTTTGCAGCGTGAACACAGCCTGAAGGGACTAGTGTGCCACAGCTAGCCGGGAGGGAGTCCAGGAAATGGTCTGGAACTACTGCAGAGGCAAGGGACTATTTCTTGCCTCTTTGTTTCCTGGTGGGCGAGGAGAGGGGATTAAGAGCTCTGCTTAAAGGAGCTCCAGAGATGGGCGCGAGCCGCGGCTAAAAGCGCAGACACCAGAGACAGGCATGAGACGCTAAGGCTACTGCCGCCACCAAGAAGCCTGTGTGCAAGCACAGGTCACTATCCACACCTCCCCTCCCGGGAGCCTGTGCAGCCCGCCACTGCCAGGGCCCCATGATCCAGGGACAAGTTCCCCAGGAGAACACATGGCGCACCTCAGGCTGGCGCAAGGTCATGCCGGCCTCTGCCGCCGCAGGTTCGCCCCGCACTCCGTACCCCTCCCTCCCCCCAGCCTGAGGGAGCCAGAGCCCCCGAATCTTTAATCCCTTCCTGTCTGAGCAAAGAACAGACGCTCTCCGGGGACCTACACGCAGAGACAGGGCCAAATCCAAAGCTGAATCCCAGGAGCTGTGTGAACAAAGAAGAGAAAGGGAAATCTCTCCCAGCAGCCTCAGGAGCAGCAGATTAAATCTCCACAGTCAACTTGATGTACCTGCATCTGTGGAATACATGAATAGACAACGAATCATCCCAAATTGGGGAGGTGGACTTTGGGAGCAACGATATATATATATATTTTTTTCCCTTTTTCTCTTTTTGTGAGTGTTTATGCGTATGTTTCTCTGTGTGAATTTGTCTGTATAGCTTTGCTTTTACCATTTGTCCTAGGGTTCTGTCGGTCTTTTTTTTTTTTTTTTAGTATAGTTTTAGCACTTATTATCATAGGTGGATTTCTTTTTCGCTTTGGTTGTTCACTTCTTTCTTTCTTTTTTAAAAATTACTTAAAAAAATTTTTTTTAGTAATTATTTTTTGTTTTTTATTTTAATAACTTTTATTTTATTTTTTTTCTTTCTTTCTTTCTCCCTTTTCTTCTGAGCCGTGTGGATGGCAGGCTCTTGGTGCTGCAGCCAGGCATCAGGGCTGTGCCTCTGAGGTGGGAGAGCCAAGTTCAGGACATTGGTACGCAACAGAGCTCCCAGCTCCGTGTAATATCAAACAGCGAAAATCTCCCAGAGATCTCCATCTCAACGCCAAGACCCAGCTCCACTCAACAACCAGCAAGCTACAGTGCTGGACACCCTATGCCAAACAACTAGCAAGACAAGAACACAACCCCAACCATTAGCAGAGAGGCTGCCTAAAATAATAAGGTCACAGACACCCCAAAACATACCACCGGACGTGGACCTGCCCACCAGAAAGATAAGTACCAGCCTCATCCACCAGAAAACAGGCACTAGTCACCTCCACCAGGAAGCCTACACAACCCACTGAACCAACCTTAGACACTGGGGGCAGACACTAAAAAACAACGGGAACTATGAACTGGCAGCCTGTGAAACGAGACCCCAAAAACAGGAAGATAAGCAAAATACGAAGACAAAGAAACACACAGCAGATGAAGGAGCAAGGTAAAAACCCACCAGACCTAACAACTGAAGAGGAAATAGGCTATCTACCTGAAAAAGAATTCAGAATAATGTTAGTAAAGATGATCCAAAATCTTGGAAATAGAAAGGAGAAAATACAAGAAAGGTTTAACAAAGACCTAAAAGAACTAAACAGCAAACAAACAACCATGAATAACACAATAAATGAAATTAAAAATTCTCTAGAAGGGATCAATAGCAGAATAACTGAGGCAGAATAATGGATAAGTGACCTGGAAGATAAAATAGTGGAAAGAGCTACTGCAGAGCAGAATAAAGAACAAAGAATTAAAACAAATGAGGACAGTCTCAGAGAGCTCAGGGACAATAGTAAATGCACCAACATTCGAATTATATGGGTCCTAGAGGAAGAAGAGAAAAAGAAAGGGAGTGAGAAAATATTTGAAGAGATTATAGTTGAAAATTTCTCTAATATGGGAAAGGAAGTAGTTAATTAGGTCCAGGAAGCACAGAGAGTCCCATACAGGATAAATCCAAGGAGAAACACGCCAAGACACATATTAATCAAACTATCAATAATTAAGTACAAAGAAAAAATATTAAAAGTAGTAAGGGAAAAAAAATAAATAACATACAAGGGAATCCCCATAAGGTTAACAGCTAATCTTTCAGCAGAAACTCTGCAAGCCAGAGGGAGTGGAAGGACATATTTAAAGTGATGAAATGGAAAAACCTACAACCAAGATTCCTCTATCAACCAAGGATCTGATTCAGATTTGACGTAGAACTTAAAACCTTTACAGACAAGCAAAAGCTAAGAGAATTCAGCACAACCAAATCAGCTTTACAACAAATGCAAAAGGAACCTCTCTAGGCAGGAAACACAAGAGAAGGAAAAGACCTATAATAACAAACCCAAAACAATTAAGAAAATGGTAATAGGAAAATACATATCGATAATTACCTTAAATGTAAATGAATTAAATGCTCCAACCAAAAGATATGGACTGGCTGAATGGATACAAAAACAAGACCTGTTTATATGCTGTCTACAAGAGACCCACTTCAGACCTAGGGACACATACAGACTGAAAGTGAGGGGCAGGAAAATGATATTCCATGCAAATGGGAATCAAAAGAAAGCTAGAGTAGCAATTCTCATATCAGACAAAATAGACTTTAAAACAAAGACTATACAAGAGACAAAGAAGGACACTACATAATGATCAAGGGATCAATCCAAGAAGAAAATACAACAATTGTGAATATTTATGCACCCAACATAGGAGGACCTCAATACATAAGGCAAATACTAACAGCCATAAAAGGGGAAATTGACAGTAACACAATCATAGTAGGGGACGTTAACACTCCACTTTCACCAACAGACAGATTATCCGAATATGAAATAAATATGGAAACACAAGCTTTAAATGATACATTAAACAAGATCGACTTAATTGATATTTATTGGACATTCCATCCAAAAACAACAGAATACACTTTCTTCTCAAGTGCTCATGGAACATTCTCCAGGATAGATCATATCTTGGGTCACAAATCAATATTTCGTATATTTAACAAAATTGAAGTTGTATCAAATATCTTTTCTGACCACATTGATATCAGACTAGATATCAATTACAGAAAAAATCTGTAAAACATACAACACATGGAGGCTAAACAATACACTACTTAATAAACAAGAGATAACTGAAGAAACCAAAGAGGAAATCAAACAATACCTAGAAACAAATGACAATGAAAACATGACAACTCAAACGTATGGGATGCAGCAAAAGCAGTTCTAAGAAGGAAGTTTATAGCAATACAATCCTACCTTAGAAACAAGAAAGATTGCAAATAAACAACGTAAACTTACACAAAAGCAATTAGAGAAAAAAGAACAAAAAAGTGGCAAAGTTAGCAGAAGGAAAGAAATCATAAAGATCAGATCAGAAATAAATGAAAAAGAAATGAAGGAAACGATAGCAAAGACCAAGTAACAATTGACACTGAAGAAATACAAAGGATTATGAGAGATTACTACAAGCAACTATATGCCAATAAAACGGACAACCTGGAAGAAATGGGCAAATTCTTAGAAATGCACAACCTTCCAAGACTGAACGAGGAAGAAATAGAAAATATGAACAGACCAATCACAAGCACTGAAATGGAACTGTGATTAAAAATTTTCCAACATGGGCTTCCCTGGTGGTGCAGTGGTTGGGAGTCCGCCTGCCGATGCTGGGGTCACGGGTTCATGAGCCGGTCTGCGAGGATCCCACATGCCGCAGAGCAGCTGGGTCTGTGGGCCATGGACGCTGGGCCTGCGTGACCGGAACCTGTGCTCCGCAACGGGAGAGGCCACAACAGTGAGAGGGCCGCATACCGCCAAAAAAAAAAAAAAAAAATTTCCAACAAACAAAAGCCAGGACCAGATGACTTCACAGGCGAATTCTACCAAAGATTTAGAGAAGAGCTAACACCTATCCTTCTCAAACTCTTCCAAAATATAGCAGAGGGAGGAACACTCGCAAACTCATTCTATGAGGCCACCATCACCCTGATACCAAAACCAGACAAAGATGTCACAAAAAAAGAAAACAACAGACTAATATCACTGATGAAAATAGATGCAAAAATCCTCAACAAAATACTAGCAAACAGAATCCAACAGCACATTAAAAGGATCATACGCCATGATCAAGTGGGGTTTATCACAGGAATGCAAGGATTCTTCAATATACGCAAATCAATCAATGTGATACACCATATTAAGAAACTGAAGGAAAAAACCACATAATCTCTCAATAGATGCAGAGAAGCTTTCAACAAAATTCAACACCCATTTATGATAAAAACGCTACAGAAAGAAGGCATAGAGGGAACTTACCTCAACATAATAAAGGCCACATATGACATACCCACAGCCAACGTCCTCCTCAATGGTGAAAAACTGAAACCATTTCCACTAAGATCAGGAACAAGACAAGGTTGCCCACTCTCACCACTCTTATTCAACATAATTTTGGAAGTTTTGGCCACAGTAATCAGAGAAGAAAAGGAAATAAAAGGAATCCAAATCAGAAAAGAAGAAGTAAAGCTTTCACTGTTTGTAGATGACATGACACTACACATAGAGAATCCTAAAGATGCTACCAGAAAACTACTAGAGCTAATCAGTGAATTTGGTAAAGTATCAGGATACAAAATTAATGCACAGAAATCTCTTGTATTCCTATACAGTAATGAGGAAAAATTTGAAAGTGAAATTAAGAAAACACTCCCATTTACCATTGCAACAAAAAGAATAAAATATCTAGGAATAAACCTACCTAAGGAGACAAAAGACCTTTATGCAGAAATTTATAAGACACTGATGAAAGAAATTAAAGATGATAGAGATAGATGGAGAGATATACCATGTTCTTGGATTGGAAGAATCAACATTGTGAAAATGACTCTACTACCCAAAGCAATCTACAGATTCAATGCAATCCCTATCAAACTACCACTGTCATTTTTCACAGAACTAGAAGAAAAAATTTCACAATTTGTATGGAAACAGAAAAGACCCTGAATAGCCAAAGAAATCTTGAGAAAGAAAAATGAAGCTGGAGGAATCAGGATCCCTGACTTCAGACTATACTACAAAGCTATAGTAATCAAGACAGTATGGTACTGGCACAAAAACAGAAATATAGATCAGTGGAACAGGATAGAAAGCCCAAAGATAAACCCACGCACATATGGTCACCTTATGTTTGATAAAGGAGGGAAGAATATACAGTTGAGAAAAGACAGCCTCTTCAATAAGTGGTTCTGGGAAAACTGAACAGCTACATGTAAAAGAACGCAATTACAACACTCCCTAACACCATACACAAAAATAAACTCAAAATGGATTAAGACCTAAATGTAAAGCCAGACACTATCAAACTCTTAGAGGAAAACATAAGCAGAACACTCTAGGACATAAATCACAGCAAGATCCTTTTTGACCCACCTCCGAGAAAAGTGGAAATAAAAACAAAAATAAACAAATGGGACCTAATGAAACTTCAAAGCTTTTGCACAGCAAAGGAAACCATAAACAAGACCAAAAGACAACCCTCAGAATGGGAGAAAATATTTGCAAATGAAGCAACTGACAAAGGGTTAATCTCCAAAATTTACAAGCAGCTCATGCACCTCAATATCAAAAAAACAAACCACCCAATCCAAAAATGGGCAGAAGACCTAAATAGACATTTCTCCAAAGAAGACATACAGATTGCCAACAAACACATGAAAGAATGCTCAGCATCATTAATCATTAGAGAAATGCAAATCAAAACTTCAATGCGATATCATCTCACCGGTCAGAATGGTCATCATCAAAAAATCTACAAACAATAAATGCTGGAGAGGGTGTGGAGAAAAGGGAACACTCTTGCACTGCTGGTGGGAATGTGAACTGGTACAGCCACTATGGAGAACAGTATGGAGGTTCCTTAGAAGACTAAAAGTAGAACTACCATATGACCCAGAAATCCCACTACTGGGCATATACCCTGAGAAAACCATAATTCAAAAAGAGTCATGTACCAAAATGTTCATTGCAGCTCTATTTACAATAGCCAGGCCATGGAAGCAACCTAAGTGTCCATCAACAAATGAATGGATAAAGAAGATGTTGCACATATATACAAAGGGATATTACTCAGCCATACAAAGAAAAGAAATTGAGTTATTTGTAATGAGGTGGATGGACCTATTGTCTGTCATACAGAGTGAAGTAAGTCAGAAAGAGTAAAACAAATACCGTATGCTAACACATATATATGGAGTGTAAAAAAAAAAAAAGAAAAAAAAAGGTCATGAAGTACCTAGGGGCAAAACGGGAATAGAGATGCAGACCTACTAGAGAATGGACTTGAGGACACAGGGAGGGGGATGGGTAAACTGGGAGAAAGTGAGAGTGTGGTAGTATATATTTGGACATATATACACCACCAAATGTAAAATAGATAGCTAGTGGGAAGCAGTCGCATAGCACAGGGAGATCAGCTCAGTGCTTTTTGACCAGCTAGAAGGGTGGGATAGGGAGGGTGGGAGGGAGGGAGATGCAAGAGGGAAGAGATATGGGGATATATGTACATGTATAACTGATTCACTTTGTTATAAAGCAGAAACTAACACAGCACTGTAAAGCAATTACACCCCAATAAAAATGTTTTAAAAAATTCTATGAATCACTCATGGACCTTCCATTTATTTGCTTAAAAATAAAATTAGTGTCTTGAGAATTAATCTCAAGTAGCCAAGTAGTCAGAGAAACTTTATAGGCAATAAAAAGGCATAGATGTATGAAACATAAATGCACTATGACTATAATGAGAGCACAGGAAAGAGGAAGGAGGAGATTCCAGGGTGGAGAAAGACCATAGGCTAGAGGATGTCGTCTCTAGATTGGAGACTCACCCATGTGGACAATGGAAGTCATCAGAGATTTGTGAGCAGGTGACTAATAGTGGCCACTACGTGGATTTCATGCAAAGAAATAAAGACTGTTGAGGAGATGACCAATTTAAAGTGCTTGGAGAGCTGTTTAGTAATTGTGTAACTTTTTGAACACTAGAGCTATCACAAAGAGAAAAAGAAAGAGGGAATGAGAATAATATCCAGATAGACAAAGTAACCCTTCTACATATCTATACAAGCTATCTGCACAGCCTATTCCCACGTATAATCATGCATGGAGACCAGTAACACCGTGGTTAGGAATACATAATTTAATGGTTAGATACCTCAGTTACAGCTCCAACACTCTAGCAGATGTCTGAACTCTCTTCTGTAAACTGAGGATAATAATAGTACATCCCTTTTAGGGTTATCATGAGGTTTAACTAAAATAATACTTGTAAAGTATACAGCCAGTACTTAACATATGCCCAATAAATACTATCAATTACAACAATAATAATAGCTCTTATTATTACTACTATTAATATAATCACTGCTTGAGTAAATATGAAACAAATGTGAGAATAACTAGAGTATCCAAATCTAGATATGGACAAGAGGATGGCTGCTGTTTTAACAAGTTTTCCTTAAAATGAGTAGCTGGAATTGAAAAAGTTTTCCTTGAAATAAGTGACATTTGGTGGGTGATAAATTTGGATTTAGATGGGTGATTTTAGGGATAGGACAAACCAAAGCTCAACGGTTGTATTGATCAACACATCACCTGAGATCAATGTCTCCCTAATCTCTTTCGTACATTTAAAATTTTGAACTACTCACCTTTCAACATGTTGAAAAGCACTACTAAAATGAGAAAAAAAGTATATTAAAGTCAGGAATACTGTGAAATTTGTTTCTCTGAGCTTGAGTTTTTAAAAACATTGTTTCTGTTGTCCTTTCAAGCTCTGGTGGGCTATGGTCTTCTGACCTAAATCATTGATGTGTCTTTCTAAAACTAAAATTAACTTGAAAAATTCACCCATGTTATATCAGAGCAAACCAAGGTCTTAACATAGCTACTTACTTTAAACATTAATGGTTTAAAAAAACAGTGTGACCCTATGCAAAACTACTACAGCAAAAGAACCAGCCAAAAATTTAAAAAAAATTAAAAAAGAAAGAAGAAACAAAGAATGAAAAAGACAGAAAGAAAATTTATTCTGCAAAAACAAGGAAAGCAAAGGAAAACAAAATTAATCCCTAAAGAAAAATACACCCTGGTCTTTTTTCTCTAGAAGACCTAAAATAAAATATAAATTTAATACAGTAAATATCAAAAATGAAATGACAAAACAACAGAATGAGAGTTTTGTTGTTGTTGTTGTACATGGGCCTCTCACTGTTGTGGCCTCTCCCATTGCGGAGCACAGGCTCTGGACGTGCAGGCTCAGCGGCCATGGCTCACGGGCCCAGGCGCTCCGCGGCATGTGGGATCTTCCCGGAAAGGGGCACGAACCCGTGTCCCCTGCATCGGCAGGCGGACTCTCAACCACTGCACCACCAGGGAAGCCCAGAATGAGAGTTTTTAAAGATGGAGAATAGAGAGTCAAGATGGCAGAAGAGTAGGAGGACGTGGAGTTCACCTCTCCCCACAAATGTAGCAGGAATATATCTACAAACAGAACAATTTTCACAGCGCACCTGCTGAACACTAGCAGAGGATCTTAGACATCGAAAAGGAGAAGAAAGATCCCCGCATAACCAGGTAGGATGAAAGAAAGGAGGGAAAATGAAGAGGAGAGGAAGTGGGATGGGACCTGTGCCTTTCGGGGGGGACCTGAAGGAGAGGAAAGGTTCCTGCATCCAGGGAAACCACCTCATTGGCAGGGAGATCATCTGGGACAGAAGGGTACGTTTGGGGGCTCAGAAGAGAGGGCAGCAACTGGTCTGTGGCAGGCAGGGCAAAGTGAGATCTACGCAAATGGTCTGTGCCACAGCCCTGTGCGTCCCAGCATGAGACGTGTGTCTGTGGTTTGGAGAGCAGGTTGGGGAGAGGACTGCTGTAGGCTGCAAGGAGACAACCTGAGGGGACAGGAGCTCTGCAACCAGGAATGCTCATGGAGGAAACCCATACTGCCACAGGAGTGAAGCGCCATTGTTGAGTGACACACAAAGGGCAGGGCTGCCACTGCAGCCTCTCTCCCCACGTGTTGGCCCCTGCCTCTCTGGGCACTAGAAAGGGCGCCTGACAGGGCAGGCTCTTGACTCCTCCACACCCCACTGTGATGGGCTGCTGTGCTCTGCGGAAGCTCAACTCTGTTTCTGTTTAGGTATATTTGCTCATTTGTTTTGTTCTTTAGATTGTACATATAAGTGAAACCATACAATATTGTCTTTTTCTGTCTGACTTATTTCACTTAGCATAACACCCTCTAGGTCCATCTGTGTTGTCACAAATGACAAGATTTCATTCTTTTTAAGGCTGAGTAATATTTCAGTGTGTGTGTGTGTATACACACCACATCTTATTTATCCATTTACTGATGGGCATTTTGGTTGCTTCCATATCTTGTGTATTGTAAATAATGCTGCAATGAATATAGGGTGTATATATTTTTTCGAATTCGTGTGTTCATTTTCTTTGTATAAATACCCAGAGTAGAATTACTGGATCATATGGTAGTTCTATTTTTAATTTTTTGAGGATCCTACATTCTATTTTCCATAGTGACTGCACCAATTTACATTTCCACCAACAGTGCACAAGTGTTCATTTTCTCTACATTGTCACCAATACTTATTATTTGTTATTTTTTGATACTAGGCATTCTGACAGGTGTGAAGGATAACTCATTGTGGTTTTGATTTGCATTTTCCTAATGATTAGTGATGTTGCGCATCTTTTTTGTGCCTGTTGGCCATCTGTATGTCTTCTTTGAAAAAATGTCTATTCAGGTCCTCTGTCCCATTTTTTAGTTGGGTTGTTTGTTTTTTTGATGTTCAGTTTTATGAGTTCTTTGTATATTTTTGGGTATTAACCTCCTGTCAGATATATAATTTGCAAATAACTTCTCCCATTCAGTAGGCGGGCTTTTCATTTTGTTGATAGTTTCCTTTGCTGTGCAAAAGCCTTTTAGTTTGATGTCATTCTACTTGCTTATTTTTGCTTTTGTTTCCCTTGCCTGAGGAGACATATCCAAAAAAAGTATTATGAGGACTGATGTCAGAGTGAATACTTCTTATGATTTCTTCTAGAATTTTTATGGTTTCGGGTCTTAAATTTAAGTCTTTAATCCATTTTGAGTTGTGTACCAGGAACTAACATAATGTTGTAGGTCAAATATATTTCAAAAAACAAACTGATAGAAAAAGAGATCGGATTTGTGGCTACCAGAGGTGGAGTGTGGGGGAGGGGAGATTGGATGAAGGTGGTCAAAAGGTACAAACTTCCAGTTATAGGCTAAAGAAGTACTAAGGAGGTAAGGTACAACATGATAAAGATAATGAATGCTGCTCTATGTTATATATGCAAGTTGTTAAGAGAGTAAATCTTGAGTTCTCATCACAAGGAAAAAATTTTTTCTATTTCTTTAATGTTGTGTCTATATGAGATGATGGATGTTCACTAAACTGACTGTGGTCATCATTTTGTGATGTGTGTAAGTCAAATCATTATGTTTTACACCTTAACCTTATACAGTACTGTATGTCAATTATATCTCAATAAAACTGGAAGAAGAAAAAAAGAAAATGGTTTTCCTTTTCCAAAATGTCATAGTTGGAAACATGCAGTATGGGGCCTTTCCAGACTGGCTTCTTTCACTTAGTAATAAGCATTTAAGGCTCTTCTATGTTTTTTCATAGCTTGATAGCTCATTTCTTTTTAGCACTGAATAATATTCTATTGTCTGGGTATTTATTCAGTTTGCTTATCTGTTTACCTATTCAAGAACATCTTGTTGCTTTCAAGTTTTGGCAATTATGAATAAAGCTGCTATAAATATTCTTGTACAGGTTTTTACATGAACATAATTTTTAAACTCATTTAGGTAAATACCCAGTAGTGGAATCTCTGGGTCATGTGGTACGAGTATGTTTAGTTTTGTAAGAAACTTTCAAATTGTCTTCCAAAGTGGCTATACCATTTTACATTTCCACCAACAATGAATGAAAGTTCCTGTTGCTTACATCCTCACCATCATTTGGTGTTGTCAGTGTTTTGGATTTTAGCCATTCTATAGGTGTGTGTAGTGGTATCTTACTGTTGTTTTAATTTGCATTTCCCTATAAGATATGATATTGAACATCTTTTCATGTTTCTTTTTGTTTGTGTTTGTGTCCAGGAAAATTCATCACCTTCCACATTGATCTTTGCTTTCAAAGGTGTCCCCTCTCTCTTTTAATTGTCATCAAAGCCACTTAGAATAACACTTAGGAAAACAACTTCCAGAAAAGAATTTATCTGTGAAGAGAGGAATGGGGGTTTGGGTAAGGCAGCAGGAAGATTTTTCGTTTTTCAGCTTACTCTACTAATTGAATTTTTCCCATATGCATATAATTACTTTTATTTTTCAAATAATTAGATAGGTTAAGAAACAAAACAGCCATAATGACAAGAGGAGAAACATTCATAATAAGAAACCAGTGGCAGAAAACCTCCCTCTAATGTGATTTATCATTTATTGCTCACTTTGGCCGTCGGCTATTGTCAAAATGAGAACACCACTAAAGACAAAGTAAAGAACTAAAAAAAAAATCTCATTAGCAAGATTTTGAAGGGGACATGATAATTAAAAGATACAGGGAAGAAGATTTATGTAATACACAGTGAGCCTCATACTCAGCTTCTCACCTGAACCCTCAAACAGCTGAGCTGATTTCTAACAGCTGGCCATGCAGAAGTCTTTCAATATCCCACTAAGGCTGGAAAAACATGGGAGAGGATCTCAAAGAAAAGGATGCTTTATTAGTTTCTGGTTTTAGTCCTAACAAATTACTGGCTAAGAGAACAATAAAACAGTTTCATTCATACCAAACTAAACACCTAAATACTTCGCAGAATATAATTAAAGAGAAATTTTTACCCACCCATGAGCTCTCATGGCATCCCTGATTGTAAGATGGTCTCACTTTTCCTTGAATCAAGATTCAGTGTAGAAATGAAAATGCCTCTCAGCTTGGGGCCTGCAGCAGCCGCTGCCTGAACTGAGTTAGGATGCACATCTCCCTGGCTAGCTGCTTTGGCTCTTCCAGAATGATGAGACAAAGGATAGGCAGAAGGCACAATTCCAAATCACTGCTGAGAAAAATACCAGATTTCTCTCTCCTTGCCCCGTTAGCTCTCATTTTAAGAAACAAACATGCAAACAAAACAACCACAGCAAATCCCCAAACCTCACCGTGACTTGTATGTATCTGTCAAAAATTTTATTTTGGAAGAAAAAGAGAGGAAGGCTTAGAACTCCACCATTTTGGAGGGGTAAAGGAAGAAAACACCATTTTCTTGGAAAGCTCCTTTCCAAACATCTTGAGAGTGAGTCCAAATAAAACGCATGTTGCTTGCTTTTCAGCAGAAAATCTCTATCAAAATACTGCATGTAATGGTAGAATTGCTTCTCCTCCATTTTTAATTAAACAAATAACTAAAAATAATGTGCTGGGTTAGTGATGTCAGGACCTTACTATTTCCCAGATTGTGGAGAAAGTTCCAATGAAGAAGTACTTTCAGTGATATAGCTTGGTTACTGGCTTCATCTCCTTAAGATTCAACTTAGTCTTTCTCTGAAAATATCACCCTGCCCTGTATTTCTTGGCTCTGAAACTCAAATCCAGTTGGATTTTGGTTCTTCTTTCTTACAGCACTTCCTAAAGTTCATGCATGGATTTGACACAGAGCTTTTAAGTCAGAGTTCTGGTTTAGGGAAGCAAAGTGAAATCATATTCAATTCAATTTAACCAATAGTTTTTAAGTAAGGAAAAATGCTGTGAAAAGCCTAAGATGTCTTTTGGCATATAATCTTCTATACTGGAGAGTAGAACTACAGCCATTTCTGCTTCTAAATAATGTGACCTCTGTTCTGCCCACTTCTCTATTTTCATCTTATTGACATTAACCATCATCACAGTGAACTGTTGAACTATTGGTATTATATGTCCTCCATCAAAGCTGCCCTGCTCAGTGTAAGGTAGGATCCTTCAAGAAAAATCAAATTAGAACAGGCCATTAGAGGCTTAGAAATGTTTGGGCCTTTGACACAGGAATGCCATTTCTGTTGATTTTTCCTCAAGTCATCTTATGTGGATAAAAAAAAAGAAATTTACAAAACTGACACATACAGCAATACTAACCTTAGCATTATTCATAATGATGAAAACTGAAAATAAACGTAAGGTCTAAGAATTAGGGAAAGGTTAAGGAAAATCCCCACATGAAAATTTTGTAACCATTAGACTGTTGGTTTATCAAACATTTGAATTATTGTGGAATAATAATTAATTAATGGTTAATTATTCAAACTATATTAAAACATATATGCATGAAAAAACTCTGGAAATAAATATGCCGAAGTGTTATTAGTGATTGTAATGGAACTATGGATAAATTTAGTCTGATATTTTCTTTCCATTTTTTTTCCAAGTGATCTCTCATGCACTTGTATTACTTTTGTAATTTTAAAAAAGCATGTTTTTAAAAGTTGGAACAAAAAAACTATATTTTTGTCATAAACCTCATATGTTATAAAGACTTGTTTCTCTTGAAGTGGTTACTGGTTCACACATTGATATAGGACCCAGAAAAAAAGCAGGAAACCAGCACCTCTGGAACTCTTGGAGGAGAAAGTAAAGTTGGCGGAGGTAAGTGGCTCTCTTCCTCCCTGAGAAACTAAATGACAACCAGGAACCAAGATATTATGCATAGCTACAGGGAACAGACATAGGAGTTAACAGAAAAAAAGTGATCCTGAAAAATGAGGTGTTCCTTCTAAAACAATAATATTACTCAATATTTGAAGGACATTTCCCAGTTGACGAAGGACTTTGTAGACATAATCTCAGGCTATTCTTTCAACCACTCTGTTAGAGAAGTATAATTTCTTTGATTTTATATATCTTGAAGCTGAAGCTTAGAGAAGTTAAGTAATTTGCCCAAAGTCACAAAGCTTTTAAGTGAAGGCTTAGGTTCTCAACTCAGGCTTCCTAATTCTCAACTCAAGCTATTTCTGCTCCCACATTGTTACGTAATGGACTATATGTTGTGCAAAACAGTGTCCATGTGCAAGGCACTCTGCTGGATTTATAAGGGGAACAAATATTTTGGAAGCATGGTTTCCGTCTCCATGAGATGATGACCTAATAGAAGAAAGAGGACACAGAAAAACTGTCTAAGAGCACAGGTCATATTTAAGTGCCAAGTCAGTAGAGTAGGCAGAAAATGCTGTAAAAGTTGAGAGGAAGGAATATTAGCTGTAAGCAAAGTTTAATGTGAAATGATGATCTGGTTATCAGGGAAAGGATTAGGGAAGGGAGGATGGTGGTGTGGCTGCAGTGGGGACAAGAGGAGAGTGAATCAAGGAGCAGAAGTGACATCAAACCAGCTTCAATTGTCTTCTACAATCTGCCTGGACAGTCACTCATCCTATTTCATCCTATAAACTATTCAGTCATTAGTAAGCAATCATGTCATTTTGGAGGGTTTTTAAAAGGGTTTTTAGTGGCTTATCACAACAAAATACAATTATTGTGCATTTTCTCCTTCATTATCTGAGATGATGAATTTCCTCCACTGATTAATTTATCCAACTAGCTACATCTCCTGTGGGCTGACAATGACCTGAACATCAGCTCTGGTATGGCACTGAGTAAGCAAAGTGCAACCAGACACTGTTCACTGCCCTGAAAGTGCCTACTTTCCAGAGGGAGAAACTTACGTTTAAAATGCTTACAATTATGTGTGTAATGATAGAGATAGAAACTTGGCAATTTATGAGGTAAAGGAGGTGCGCTTACCCAAGCTTGGATGGGAATGTGGCATTATTCAAGGATAAATTGAAATTACCTGGCAAAGAAGGGAGAAGGGGTAATTTCAGGCAGAGGAGGCCACATGGCCAAAGTCAAGGAAGCAAGGAAAGGCCGGTGTGCCAGGAATTGCTAGTAATTTGGTGCTTTCAGAGATCATAGTGAAAGGCAAAGGGGAGATGAGATTAGGGAGATAGGATACCACGATTATAGTGGGTCTTGTAAGCCATTTTGGGTGGCTGAACTTTAATCTGTACAGACAATGGAGATGCAACAAAGAGTTTAAAGCAGGGCATGGGTAATGTGTTGTGTAATTAGTAACATCATTGCTGTGCTGTACTCTACTATACATTATTAAGTACATATAAAAATTCTGTCAGGTTTATGGAAAATATTTTCATTTTTAAAAAATAAATAATAGGAACCTTATGAAATTTATGTAAATCCCTTTGTCAAAGCCTCAACTTTTACCTCATTGATGAAAGATTTATGAAAATTCAGAAGGGCATGATTAAATGTCCTTAATATGACAGATGATTCCTGTTTACCCTCTACGAAGATTTGGGTTTGGTTTACTTATGTCATAGCAGCAAGCAAGTGGTTGTAAAAGCCTATGGGATATTGTTCAACTGCTTGTCTAGAAAATGAAAGATGAATATATCTCCTTTGGGGATACAGTGTAAACAGGGACAAAGTGTTTTTCAATTTCTGTGAAGCACGTCTTTATATTTAAAGAAACAAATCAAACAAGACAAAAACAAAAAGAAATCTCTGCATTTTTTCATTGCTTTGTTGTTAGCTTTCAAAAATTTTATTTAAAAATCAAGAAGTATATTTTCCTAAAAAGTATGAGTGTTCCAGTTTCCTGGCCTCAGACTAGGAATTATGAACTGAGCTCTGTTCCTGCAGCTGATTTTCCTCTTGGTGTTATGGAAGTAGCAGCCTTTATATGACTCTGCTTCTGTTAGAATTAGATTCTGGAGTTGTCCTGGTTTCCTGAGGAAAAAAAATGGAGCTTTCCATACTTCTTAAATTAAACCTGCCTTAGAGGTATGAGAGCCCTGCAGTCAAAGAATTTAGTATTTGAGGATGGGACTTCACAGGTTATCTGAGTCCATATTCTCTTCTGACCATTGTATCCGAGGCCTAGAGCAGTGATGCTTTGTATATCGTTACACTAGGGGTTTGCAGAAGACCTAGAATGGACTGGTTGATCTAGACCTAGAATGGACTGGGGGGCAAGGATCACACAGATGAAAGGCAGGGCCAAGCAGGGTGAGAAAAGGGGACATTCTGAAGGCCATGGACCTTGAATGAAGCCGGTTCTTTATGGGATAGGGAAAAATGACACCCCTTTGGGTTTGTTGCTAATGTTACCACTGGACTCTGCCTATTGGTTAATATTTCCCTCAAGCTGGCCCTCTTGTCACTCTCATCCACAATCCAACTCAGAAATCTCTTTTATCATTAGAATCTTTTTTCTGTTTTTCTTTTTTCAGTTTAACTGGTAACGACAACAACGTGGCATGAATATTTTAATTCCCTACTCTCTGCCCATCAGACATTACTACCTGGTCATGGCTCATTTCCTCACCAAGCCCAGACTTAGCCTTAGAATTTGTCACAGTCTAGCGCTCTGGGCACCACTGCCAAAAGATCAAACTTAGCCCATTGGACACAATTTCTTTGCTATCTCTGGATTAGAATTAAAGGTGAATTAAAGAATTAATTCTCTGGATTAGAATTAGAATACTGCTTCCAAAAGTTCTCTGTTGCACTGGAAAGATGGTGTGATATTTTTGTTTAATACATGCATTTTAGTTGAATACTCAATTTTCACTTGAGCCTACTCAGACAATTATTTCCCCACTTGGCCGAGAGATGGTGTCAAATGCTTTACTCTGTGCCCCAGCTCTGGAAGCTCTTATCCCAGTAAGCTGATTGGCTTTGGTTTTACTTTTCCCTGTGCTAGCTACTTTCACTATTCTACCCACAGGGAGGAAGATATTAATACCAGTGTATAAAGTTTTAAAAACTTCAATTTATAAAATAAGCAATAAAGGCCCTGCCCTTTCCTCTGGGTTTGTACAAAGTGCCTATCTAAATGCGGCCTGTGTGAATTCTGGTTTCCTTAGTAGGTTGCAAAGAATAGAGACCTTGCTTTTCACAAGTCACCTTGTCTATTTTTGACCCCTGCCATGGGGTGCTTTAGAGGATCTTCTGCATAGTTTTGAATAAGATGAATTTTCCCTTGCTTCTGCCTCGTTGCTATAGCTGTCTCCATGTGTCTGCCATAGTCCCCTGTGTGGGGTACGAGTGAGAGAAAGTGATTCATTCATTCAGTGAACAAACGTACACTGAATGCCTGCTATGAGCCAGGCTCTAGGCTAGGTACTGTACTTGCTGTGGTTAGTCAAATAGAAATGATTCCTGGCCTCATGAAACATAGAGTTCAGTGGAAGAGACAAGCAATAAACAAATAGACATAAATGACATATTTGCAGAGTGTGACAAATGTTTTGAAGGACAAGAACATGGAGTTATAAGAGAATGCATCCATTTATATTGGGTGATTGAAGAAGACACCTATGAGGAGGTAACCTTTAAATGGAGACCTGAGGATGAGAAGTTAGTCATGAGGAGCCAGAAGAAGCATTCCACCCAGAGGGAAAAGTGTGAGTGCAGCTCTGAGGTAGTATTTGATGTGAACAATGACCCCAGCTCCCCCATGAGGGCCTAATCTGGCTTTCATACAGGCACAGTAGCTTTGGCAGACAAACACAAATTCCAGTCAGGAAAGAGGGAGGCCACCTCCTGAGTAGGATCTCTTCGTGTAAGAAAGATTTTTCCTTTCTCTTGGGGTGAGATATGCTCATTAACTTTGTAAAGTTCTCACAGCAATACGCATGGGTCAAGAATGAGGCTTTACACTCACATTAAAAACTTGACATTTAGGACTGCCTTTTGGACAGGTCTGTGCTACAAAGGCCAAAGTCAAGACAGAAATGCTGACTGCCCCATGCCCTTACAGTTTGGTGTCACTGCTGTTGTAGGTAAAATGATTTTCCAGCCTTTGGGAACTAAGGTGCCAGATTCTCTGAAGAGAGCATTGTCCTGATAAAGGAAAAACATGAATGCACTGGGTGTTTAAAGTGTGGAACATAAGAGAGGATGGAGGTAATGTTTTGTTTGTTTTGTTTATTTTTCCCACAGTTTTCTTTATTTTTTAAAACAGATAGTTTGGCCACTGAAAGTCATGTTTTAAAACTTCTTTTGTGGCATTTTGGCTGCTTTTCCAGAGACAAAAAAAACTGAAATATAAATAAATCCAGGAAGGCTCTTATAAGCAATTATATTAACCATATATTTAAAATTATTTTTTGTTTTAAGTAATTATTTCTTGAGCTGAAACTTAGCTTACCAGATCTACCTAGTTGGGAAGTTTTTTGAAACAATAATTTTGACAGAGTTACCTCCTGTATCAAAATCACTCACGTAATATGAGGAATGGCAAGGCTTTTCCCAAGTCTCTACAGAGTAAGGTAAAGCAAAAAAGGTAGTTAATTGCCTCACAATTCATCAAAAATGTTGCTCATAATTGTTCTACATTTCTCCAGAACAGAACTAAAGATGCTACTGGAAAACTACTAGAGCTCTTCAATGAATTCAGTAAAGTTGCAGGATACAAAATCAATACACAGAAATCTGTTGCATTTCTATACACTGACAATGAAAGAACAGATCAGAAAAAGGAATTAAAGAAACAATCCCATTTACCATTGTATCAAAAAGGATAAAATACTTACAAATAAATCTACTTAATCCTAAGTAAGCAAAAGACCTGTATTCCGAAAACTATGAGACGCTGATGAAAGAAATCGAATATGACACAGATGGAAAGATATACCATGTTCTTGGATTGGAAGAATCAATATTGTCAAAATGACTATACTACCCAAGACAATCTACAGATTCATTGCAAGCCCTATCAAATTACCAATGGCATTTTTCACAGAATTAGAACAAAAAATCTTAAAATTTGTATGGAAATCCAAAAGACCCCAAATAGCCAAAGCAATCTTGAGAAAGAAAACTGGAGCTGGAGGAATCAGGCTCCCTGTCTTCAGACTATACTACAAAGCTACAGTCATCAAAACAGTATGGTACTAGCACAAAAACAGAAATATAGATCAATGGAACAGGATGAAAGCCCAGAAATAAACACACACACCTATGGTCACCTAATCTATGACAAAGGAGGAAAGAATATACAATGGAGAAAAGACAGCCTCTTCAATAAGTGGGGCTGGAAAAACTGGACAGCTACATGTAAAAGAATGAAATTAGAACATTCTCTAACAGCATACACAAAAATAAACTCAAAATGGATTACAGACCTAAATGTAAGACTGGATACTCTAAAACTCTTAGAGGAAAACATGGGCAGAATACTCTTTGACATAAATTGCAGCAATATCTTTTTTGATCCACCTCCTAGAGTAATGGAAATAAAAACAAAAATAAACAAATGGGACCTAGTTAAATTTAAAAGCTTTTTCACAGCAAAGGAAACCATAAACAAAACAAAAAGACAACCCACAGAATAGGAGAAAATATTTGCAAAGGAAGCAACCAACAAGTGATTAATCTCCAAATATACAAACAGCTCATGCAGCTCATTATCAAAAACACAAACCAAACAAAAAATGGGCAGAAGACCTAAATAGACATTTCTCCAAAGAAGACATGAAGATGGCCAAAAAGCACATGAAAAGATGCAAACATCACTAATTATTAGAGAAATGCAAATCAAAGCTACAATAAGGTATCACCTCACACCAGTCAGAATGGCCACCATCAAAAAGTCTACAAACACGGGGAGAGGGAAGGGTAAACTGGGACGAAGTGAGAGAGTGGCATGGACATATATACACTACCAAATGTAAAAGAGATAGCTAGTGGGAAGCAGCCACATAGCACAGGGAGATCAGCTCGGTGTTTTGTGTCCACCTAGGGGGTCGCATAGGGACAGTGGGAGGGAGATGGAAGAGCGAGGAGATTTGGGGATATATGTATACGTATAGCTGATTCACTTTGTTATACAGCAGAAACTAACACACCATTGTAAAGCAATTATACTTCAATAAAGATGTTAAAAAAAAACAAAACAATAAATGCTGGAGAGGGTGTGGAGAAAAGGGACCCCTCCTACATTGTTGGTGGGAATGTAAATTGGTACAGCCACTATGGAGAACAGTATTGAGGTTCCTTAAAAAACTAAAAATAGAGCTATCATATGATCTAGCAATCCCACTGCTGGTCATATATCCAGAGAAAACCATAATTCAAAAAGATACATGCACCCCAATATTCATTGCAGCAGTAATTACAATAGCCAAGACATGGAAACAGTCTAAATGTCCATCAACAAATGAATGGATAAAGAAAACTGGCACATATATACAATGAAATATTACTCAGCCATAAAAAAAGAATGAAATAATGCCATTTGCAGCAACATGGATGGACCTAGAGATTATCATGGTAAATGAAGTAAGTCAGAGACAGACAAATATATATCACTTATACGTGGAATCTAAAAAAAAATGATACAGATGAACTTATTTACAAAGCAGAATCAGACTCACAGACTTAGAAAACAAACTTATGATTACCAAAGGGGAAAGGTGAGGGGGGAGGGATAAATTAGGAGTTTGAGATTAACATATACATAGTACTATATATAAAAAAGGTAATCAACAAGAACCTACTCTATAGCACAGGGAACTCTACTTAATATTCTGTAATAACCTAAATGGGAAAAGAATCTGAAAAAGAATAGATATATGTATAAAGAATCACTTTTCTGTATACCTGAAAGTAACACAACATTGTAAATAAACTGTACTCCAATATAAAATTTAAAAAATTTTTCCATAAAGCAAAAATCATCAGATCTAGAGAGAGAAATTGACAACATAAATATAGAAAGTTTGCAGGGTACAAAGTCATTATACAAAATTATTCTGTTTCTCTATTAGCGGCAAACATTTCGAAAATGCAATAAAATACCAGTTACAATTGCACACAGTACATAAAGCACTTCAGAATAAATTTAATAAAACTTCTACTTTGAAAGCTATAAAATATTACTGAGAGAATTAATGAACATCTAAGTAATTGGAGAGGAACTTCCCTGGTGGCACAGTGGTTAAGAATCTGCCTGCCAGTGCAGGAGACACGGGTTCGATCCCTGGTGCAGGAAGAGCCACACGCCGCAGTGCAACTAAGCCCATGCGCAACAACTACTTAGCCTGAGTGCTACAACTACTGAAGCCCTCGCACCTAGAGCCCATGCTCCACAACAAGAGAAGCCACTGCAATGAGAAGACTATGCACCTCAATGAAAAGTAGCCCCCACTCACTGCAACTAGAGAAAGCCCATGCGCAGCCACGAAGACCCAATGCAGCCAAAAATAAAATAAATAAATTTATATAAATAAATAAATAAATGGAGAGATATACCTAGCTCATGGCTTGGAGCACATAATTTTGTTAAGATACACATTTTCCCCAAATTGATTTATAGATACAAGACAATCCCAAACAAAATTTCAGGGACTTTTAAAATAGAAATTAAGGGAATTCCCTGGCGGTCCAGTGATTAGGACTCTGTGCTTTTGCTGCCGAGGGCCCAGCTTCAATCCCTGGTCAGGAAACTAAGATCCCACAAGGCACACGGCCAAAAAAAAAGAAATTGAAATGCTGATCTCAATGTGTATATGAAAATGCAAGGGGCCTCGAATGGCTTAAACAATTTTGAAAAAGAAGGAAAAAAATTGAATTACTTACATAACTTGCTTTCAATACTTAAGTAATAAGGCTAACAAAATCAAGTAGTATAGTATTGGGGATAAAAGTAGAAATATAGATCAAGGAAGCACAACAGAGAGTACAGTCTGAACTGTAATTGATGAATTGTGGAGGCTCAGTGTGAACAACTCTGAGAATTAAAAAATCTAGGGGAGCTTGGTCATAGGTGGTCACCCACAATTTTATAGATTTATCTCCAGGAGCTTGACTAGATTCTCATAGTAAATGTCAGAGAAAAATCCCCTCATGCTTCTGGCAGAGGAAGAGGAAAATGAACCACTTTGAAATATACCAGACCACTCTGTTCTTAACAAGGCCTGCCCTCAGGAGAAATTAGTTAACCAGAGCCTAACCTACTGGGGTATTATCAGAGCCTACTCTAGCTATCCTGTCCCACCTAAGCAGGGAGGAAAAAATACTGAGGAACCCTTGTGAAGCTCAGAGTTCAGAGCAATCTCACTTCTAGAAATTTATCCTGAGAATAGAAGAGGGAAATACGTATAAAAGGGAAATGGACATTATTCAATGTTACATTGTTAGTAATAGCAAAATGAGAAACAACTAAAATGCCTATCTGTGGGGAAAAGTGGAATAAACTGTGGTATATCCACACAATGGATTTCTATAAAGCCATAAAAAAGAATGAGGAACATGTCTATGAACTGACATGAAGTGATTTCCAGGGTATATTTTTAAGCAAAAAAATTCAAAGTGCAAATTGTATATAGTATTCTACCTTTTGTACAAGAAAGAAGGGGGAATAGAAATAGATATCACATATTTGCTTATTTTTGCAAAAACCAAAAAACCAACAGCATAGGAAGGATAGACAGAAACTACTGAAAATGGTTACCTATTGGATGCAAATGGGAATCGGTAGAAGGATAAAGAATTTTTAAATATAATTTGTAATCTGAGCTATGCAAATGTTCTGTATATTCAAAAATTAAGCTAATTTTTAAAAAGTAAAAAGAAAACCCTAAAATTTAATACAAAGAGAAACAAATTAATCTAACTGTATATAAAATTGATAATACAGCCGCACAGGAAGAGGAATTAATTCAAGTACCTTTGGAAACAGTGTTTCAACTAAAAAAATCCTAGTGGGATCAATTCTAAGAAGAAAGAGAACTGCAAAGAAATGTTAAACTTTACCTAATTGGTTTATTGTTAGTTGTAATACTATTTTAATTCTTAAACTGCTGAATTTACAATATAAGATGACAAATAAGTGAATATATTATTATAAGGGATCAAGATTTTCACTATGAGAGAAAAAGAAAATATAGCATTTAAAGAGCTAAGAAAAAAATTATGTAATGTTAAATTTGAATTGGAAATATCAACATGAATTCATTTTAAAAGTATATTTCTTAGCTCCATCCGTTAGAGTAGCCCAGAAAAAATGGCACCCTACTAAAAAGAAGTACTCAAACACTAATGGGGTCATATCAAAAGGACAGAGGAACATACTTAAAGGTTTCCTCTTGACTAAATTTGATATAGTTGGAGCACTGAAAAGTATAAAGATAGTGATACATTATAATAAATTAAATTTTAAAATAATAAGTCCATTGTGATACTCAAAAGGAGCAAGAATTGGAGGGAGGGGTAGTTCTTCTTTTGAGAAAAATTCCAGTTAACAGATAGGATTAACTGTTTTGCCATCTCCAGTGTAATAACTTATTTAGGTAAATATCATCAATGAATGTTAAAATTGGGATGTGGGATTGTAGGGAAAAAGAATATTCACACAGTTGCAAACTATCACTCATAGATTACTTATTAAATATAAAGGGGAACTATAAATAAAGAATGCAAATGATCATCACCTTAACCAAGTAATTAACTTAGCATTAATAGTGGTAGTTCAACCTGGAATTATATGTCGTCTGCTGTGATGCATTAAGTACACAATATCTCCTATATATTAATCTTACCAGAAATGTTTAACCTGAATCTAAGCACGAGAACACAATTAGACAAATTCATAATGTTGGACATTCTGCAAGACATCTGGCCTGGATTCTTTTTTTTTAAATCAATATCATAAAAAGCAAAATCAAAAAGCAGGAGGACTATTCTAAATTAAAAGAAATTTAAAAGGCAAAACCAGCTAAATGTAATTTTTGCACCTGGGTTGAATCTTTGAGAAAAAAAAACAAAAACCTAGATGTAAAAATGGAACTATGGCTCTTTTTAAAATGCCCTTAATCTTTTTTATTTTTATTTTTTGGCTGCCCTGTGATGCGCAGGGATCTTAGTCTCCCCGACCAGGGATCAAACCCAAGCGCTGGCAGTGAAAGCGAGGAGTACTGACAACTGGACTGCCATGGAATTCCCTAAATGCCCTTAATCTTAATAAGGTCATGTTAAAATTTTAGGGATGATGGGTTATGCTGCGTGCAACTTACTTTCAAGTAGTTTGGAGAGAGAATGAGTAAGAGCAGGGGAAAGAGAGAGTGCAAATGTGGCAAACTTGTGTATCTAAACAAGTGTATTTGAATATTCATTGCACTATTCTTCCAACATTTTGGTGAGTTTGAACATTTTCCAAATAAAGAGGTGGAGAAAAGTAAAACAAGTACTTGCTTTAACGAGTACTTGTAAACTGGTTAAAGGTTACAGAAACTGTAACCTTACTGTTTGACTAAATTGTTATTATCTAGGAAACAATAAATATGCAATGAAATTTAAAAGTGGTGTTTTTTATAAATTTAACTTTGTTTTATTCAGTTTGAGATGTGTACAGCATCCTCTCTGTCTTACTGACACTGTCCTAAGACCCAACCAAGACACATTTCAGAGCCATTTTGTGCTATGTACAGCATTCCAGCGGCCATGCTACCTTGTCTTGGTGGAATATGTGAATTTTTCTTTCGCTAGGCTTTCCCTTTTATCATCAGTAGAAAGGGGGTGGAGCCCAGCAATGTTTTCTGTTCTAGTGCTGATTTTGCTTTCTCTTCCAAAAAAATCAAAACCAGTCTTAATTTTTCATCATGGAGTGTGGTGGGGAAAGCAGATGGGGTGATGAGCTTCCCGTCAACACCAGAATTCCAGAGCCAAATGCCTTAGAGTGTTGAGAAGTCTGGGGCACTTTAGGAAATGGCCCTAATACTTATTCTATTTTTTAATATTTTTATTTATTTATTTATTTGGCTGCATTGGGTCTTAGTTGTGGCACGTGGGATCTTCACTGTGGTGCACGGGCTTTTTGTTGCAGCGTGTGGGCTTCTCTAGTTGTGGGGCGAGGGCTTCTCTCTAGTTGTGGTGTGAGGGCTTCTCTCTAGTTGTGGCACGAAGGCTCCAGAGCGCATGGACTCAGTAGTTGCAGCGCGTGGGCTTAGTTGCCCCGTGGCATGTGGGATCTTAGTTCCCTGACCAGGGATTGAACCCACGTCCCCTGCATTGGAAGGTGGATTCTTAACCACTGGACCACCAGGGAAGTCCCCCTAATAGTTTTAGAACATCATTAATCTACTAAAGAAGGAAAAACCAGTCCATAATTCTCTAGGACTGTTTTCAAATGTTGGTGAATTCTCAACTACACTCTTTCCAAGTGCTTTAAAAGGCTATTAAATGTTTCCCTTTCACTTCAAACAGACTAAATCAAAAATATAGGTTTTCATGTTATGTTAGGGAGGGGTCGAGAGCTCCCTGTTAATGGCAAGTATCTCTAAATGGTGAGGCTAAGGTTAATGTTGTGACAGAGAAGGGCCTGGAACTGATGCCAGGAAGGCAGAGAAAATCTCCTCCTTGTTGGTGATGCCTGCCGTCTTCCTCATGAAGACACTTCATTAGGTTCTCTCTCTGTACAGAGAGTCCTCGTTATCCAAGGATTGGTTCTTTTAAAAAAAAAACACTTTAAGTGAATTCACTTTCAAAAGGGAACCAAAATTATTTGTTAAATTATTTTTTAAAAGGGCTTTATAAAACTTTAGCTTGAAATATGACAAAAAATTATGAACATAAGTTTAACAAAATTTAAGAATAAGTTGTTGATTTGGAGGCTTTTTGCTAAAATTCGCACAATAGAATACCCTTCCACTATATGTTTGGTTTCCTAGATACAACACTCAAAGCATAATCCAAAAAAAAAAGGTCAGAAATTGTACTTCAATGAAATTAAAAACTTTTGCTCTTTAAAAGACAATACTAAGAAAATGAAAATGAATCAACTGGGAGGAAATATTTTCAAAACACGTATTTGATAGAAGATTTGAGTCAGGATATATAAAGAACTCATTAATAAGAAAACAACTCAATTTTTAAAATGGGCAAATATAGCACATGCTTATTGTCAAATATTTTGAAATCTTAGACACATGAAATGGAAAGCAGAATTTACCCTAATCCTACTACTTAGAGATAATTACTATTAAATAAAATTTTAAATGGCATGTCCTTCCAGGTTGTTATGAGTAAATATATCATTTATTTTCTATTTTTATACTATTTTACAATCTGCTTTTTTTTCATTCTACAGTATGTATAATATTGAGCATGTTTCTGTATCCTTTGATATTTGCAAATGTGACTTTCAATAGCTATAATGGAGGGGTCATAATTTATTTACCCAATTTTGTACAGTTGGACATGTATATCATGATCAAGTTTACAATATTATAAATCACACTATTGTGATGAGCATTGCTGCACCATAAGTCTTTAATCATTCAATTTCTCTAGGTTGTTATGACTTCACAGATATGACATTAAATTCCATCAAAAATGAGTACACTGGGCTTCCCTGGTGGCGCAGTGGTTGAGAGTCCGCCTGCCGATGCAGGGGACACGGGTTCGTGCCCCGGTCCGGGAGGATCCCACATGCCGCGGAGCGGCTGGGCCCATGAGCCATGGCCACTGAGCCTGCACGTCCAGAGCCTGTGCTCCGCAACGGGAGAGGCCACAACAGTGAGAGGCCCGCATACCGCAAAAAAAAAAAAAAGAGTACACTTTAATGGGTTCTGTCTTTATACATAGGAAACTCATATTTAACTCACTAAATTCATATTTCTAAGCAAAAACCCAACAATGGAATTGTTGGTGCATATTTTCAAGGATGAAGTTGAGTGTAGCCAATGCCTCCAATCAAGGGACAAGGTGGAATGTGAATTTGAATTGACAGCTTTACTTAGATTTGTGTGCTAAGCTTATGGAAAGAGTTCTGGAAAAGCAAGAAGAAAGTTCATGTTCAAATTCTCATGGCTATCATGGACACAGAGGGAATGGAGGCATCTGAGCATTTCCATCTCTATTCTGTTATTACCTCACAGAACATCTACACTTAATTGTTTTTTTTTTTCCTCAGAAACATATTCATGAGAAGCCAGCCATGAGTTCAAGTTTTCCAATGCCAAGCCGAGAGTGTTATAGCCTCTCACATACCACTTCCACTGGAAGCTCATATTACCCAAGTTTTTCAAAACCCCCACTGTCTTTTTTGTTCTTTGAAGCACCATGGCCTACCACAGTGCAACTCTCATTAGGTGTTTAATAAAATATGTGTTCGTTGTTTTCTAATCAAGAATGTTCTGTTCTTTGCATCTCAAGGATCACTTAGGAGACAAACAGCAACATACAATAATTAGATCTGATTGAATCTAATTGATTTGAATGTTAATGAAACAGTGCCTCCTCTATGCTTTGTTTCACTTAGACTTTGATGATACTTAAGCAGGTGTCCTGCTTCCCCAACCTGCTACCCCTACTTCTCCCTACCATTGCATTAAACAGAGTTGTGCCATCAACACTGTTGTCTGAAAACCTTTTAATCAGCTGTGGGCGAAGTTGGATAGGAGTGCTCAGCTCTTCCAGCTCTATCACCTCCCATGTTAGTTGCCAAGGGAACCATCTCACTGAGTCAACAATAAAAGACTCATCAGATTTGTTTTTTTCTTTTGCCTTCAGAAGAGCCACTGAAATGTCCTCTTGCATCAGAGCACAAGTGCCAATCTTTTCTCTCATTACTTCTCACACGATCTGAAAGCAATCTTTATTTACAGTGAGGGATGAAAGAGGGGAGTTTGACAAGCCTGGGTTGTGAAAGTTACCTGAGGTCAATGCCATAGAAACAGCATGCATTTGTTCTCTGAAAGGAAAAATTTAAATTTGATATTTAGCTATTTTGATAGAATTTTCAGCTATGTGTCCTGGTTGATCAGAGTGGGGTGGATGGATTTGTATTGTATTCTGACCGCTGTTTTGATACATCAGTGAGGCAAATGATGAGCCTGCCCTCCAAGGCAGGACAGGATCTAAACTTCTTTTGTTTCCTTCTATAGCACTCTTATCCACTGGCGCAAGCGTAACTCTCAACAAATGTTGAAAATTGCTCACCAGTGGCTGCTGCCAGACTACAGGTCTTCTGCACTGTTTCAAAATATCCAGCCAAGTCACTGTCTGGAAACATTTAGGGGCTGGTGAGGAAGAGTCTCTACAGCCTTTCTATTCAACACGCCTGTATCTCCTTTGAGTTGTAAGCAGTACAGCTCCATGAACACAGAGACAAGGAAGTTCCTTTTAAGAGAAAGAATGTGTCCAGGGCTTCCCTGGTGGCGCAGTGGTTGAGAGTCTGCCTGCTGATGCAGGGGACGCGGGTTCGTGCCCCGGTCCGGGAGGATCCCACATGCCGTGGAGCGGCTGGGCCCGTGAGCCATGGCCGCTGGGCCTGTGCATCCGGAGCCTGTGCTCTGCGACGGGAGAGGCCACAACAGTGAGAGGCCCACATACCGCAGAAAAAAATAATAATAATAAAATAAAATAAATAAATACAAATGAGCCATTTAAAAAAAAAAAAAAAAGAATGTGTCCAAAGGCCCCTCTTGTAAGAGTTTGGGGTGAGAGAAAAATCTTTATGCCTACCCATCCCCATTCTCAATATTTTATACAGAAAATATGAAGTTAAAATGGGCATTATGTTCAATTTCCACTGGAAAAAATGACTACAATGTCCTAGGATAGCCAAGCTGAACAGAAGGGCAGATAGAGAGTAGGGTCTGGTATGGGAAAAGCCAGCCCCACTCTTTTCACCTAGGTTTCTCTCTGTTAGGGGGAAGTAATCTGATTGCTTTTTCTATATTTTTGTACTAGTTGAGCCACCTCTTTCTGAGTCACTGCCCAGTTTCTCAATTGTGACAATTTCTCAAATTGTGATCATTTGTTACCTGCATCAGTATCATCTGAGGCTTGAAAAATAACTTCAGTGTCTTGGGCTGGACCCCAGACCTGATGAATCAATATCTGAGGGTGGAGGCCAGACATCTACACACCAAACAGTTACCCCCAGGTGATCCTTATTTATAGAACTAATAAGGACTAATGCAAGAATGTCTGTGGTAGGAGCAAAAAGATTCCCCTAAAGGAAGGGTCATGGGGCAATCTTCTCAGAATACAAGTTCTAATTCTAGATGAGCTTTGGGAGAGGGGGACCCATGACATACTTACAATAGTTTGAAAATTTTTGTAAGTGTGTCTACATACATGTTCCTGTTGAGGAGCTTTAGATCTTTAATCAGATCCCCAAGAGAGTTCATGACTCCCCCCCAAATGTCAAGAACCGCTTGTTCATGGAATGAACAATTGAGTTGATGTCAGCGATATTGGCAGGTGTCCCCAAAATAGAATGTCTTGAATAACCCCCACACCCACTCTCACTCCTTCCCTTTCTTCCCCTGCAACACCTCTTCCCAGCTTGGACATTGGGATTTTGAACAATGACACTCATCAAAAATCTCAATTACTAAAAATATAAGTACAAACACAAATAGGGTTTGTACACAAACAAAATGATACAATGAATATTTTAATGGCTTTCCTTTTTGGACAAAATTATTGCCCTAAACCAGAAAACAAAAGGTTAATTTTGTTCTCTGCCCACATTACAAAAACAAAATCAGTGTTGATGGAGTTACTTCTCTTCTCCAAAAACCAAAGTGGTTTCTGAGAAATATCTCGCCACTTTGAAGAGTGAACGATTAGAACACTCATGATTAGAGAAATCAGATTAATTGGCCCAGAGTGTGGTGTGAGAGTGTGTTCTTCAATGAAGGTGGCTGTGCAAAGTGGATGCACACAGCACCCATCCAGAATGGTTCAAGGGACTAGAGCCGTGTTTCTCAAAGTGTGCTGAGAAAACTGCATGACCAGAGTTATCTCAGGAAACCTGTTAAAAATGCCAATTCCCTGTACCCTTCTAGACCTTAAGAATCAGAATCACTGGTGATGGAGCCAGAGAATCGGCAGTTAGAACAAGTATTGAGGAGATTAGTGACTGTGAAACACTCTAAAGTTTTAAAGTTCTCCGGGCATCATTTCTCCTGAGTCATCTTTACATAAAGATAAAGATTATAGAACAGAGAAGGAAGTGCTATTGAGCCGGGAACCTAAAGCACATTATTGGTAAATAGCAAGTAAGGACCCACTCTCTACCCAGAGAGTATTATAATCCTGTCCAGATGTTTACTTCAGAGGCTGAGAATTGGAAAACAATTGCATAATCATAAAAATTCTGTCCTGGACACAATTAGGAAACATATTACACCATTGTCTTTGGTGGAAATCTTAAAACTTCATTATTCTACATTTGAAACATCCCAATGAATATCTCCTTTCAACAAAAAGGACTCAACCTAAGTATGAAAGGATAAATTTCAAAATTATAGGGCAATTCAAATTCCACCTCTAAAGTTCTCTGCTTGATAAACGATGTTCAGAAGTGGGCCTGTCAAGTCCCTGGTCTAGGCAACCTTAGGGAGGGTGGCGACTTCACATTGTGGATTACTGTTCTCAGAAGGGTGTGTCTGTGAGACAAGGGAATCCATTCCCAATTCGGTCAGTCCCAAGAGAAACAAAACATTTCTGTTTTTTATCCTTTTCTTTTCATTAGTCTCTGAAATTGTCACTGCCTAGAGCTCAGGCTCAGATATTTCTCGGCTGGTGACTGTTTTCCCACGAAAGCATTTGTAAGGAAGTTGGGAATAGATCTGTAGCCATAAATAAAATATTTCATTTGTCATCAGATAATTAGTAAGAATATTTTCTATGTCTTCTTGTCTATTTTTGCTCCCTCCCAATGTCTATGCAAAGGAGAGACCTGCCTCCTGAAAATAAAGTTTGTTTTGCTTTACATGTCCTTCATTTTTAAAAAAGAAAAAAAAGTGCTAAAGCAAGACGTTAAATTCACTAGGAGGTATAAGCAGATCAGTAGGTAAAAGCTGATGTCAAAAGCAATGTCCACCCCAGCCTGCTGCCACAAACTTCTGTGGAAAGGATTTCAAAGTAGGGTTTGCCAAATGACCGTTTTACTAGTTACCTCAATCAAGTTAATGAGATCAGTTATACTGCTCCCATGAAGTTCTGAGGTATTAGAGAATAATGTGAAGAGCTGAGGTGTTAGAGCATAACTCATCTCTACTGATATGGGCAGCAACTCCTGACTGGTTATTTACTGTGGTTAAGCAGAATAGTGCCTCTCCAACCTCCCAAAAGATGCTCACATTCTAACCCACAGATCTAGTGAATATATTACTTTACATGGCAGGGAAATTAAGGGTGCAGATGGAATTAAGGTTACTATCAGCTGACATTAAGAAAGGGAGAGTAGTGGGACTTCTTTGGTGGTCCAGTGGTTAAGACTCTATGCTTCCAATGCAGGGGGTGTGGGTTTGATCCCTGGTCAGAGAACTAAGATCCTACATGCCACGTGGCCAAAAATAAATTAATTAATTAAATAAAATAAAATGGGGGGGAGTTAAAAAAAAAGGGAGTGTAGCCTAGATTACTCAAGTGGGCCCAAAGTAATCAGAAGATTGCTTAATAGTGGAAGAGGGAGGCAGAGAGTAAGTGTCAGAGTACTTCACTGTGAAGACTTGACTTGGCATTGCTGGCTTTGAAGATGGAAGGGGGCTATGAGCCAAGAGATGTCAGCAGCCTTTAAAAGATGAAAAGGGCAAGGAAACTTCTTCCCCAGAGCCTTCAGAATGTAACACAGCCCTACAAACACCTTGATTTTAGCCAGTGAGACCCATTTCAGACTTCTGACCTGCAGAACTGTCAGATAAGAAATTCGTGTTGTGGTAAGCTGCTGAGTTTGCGGTAATGTGTTGCAGCGGCAGTAGGAAACTAATATATTCATCTAGATATCTTCTGTCTCTCTTCCCTTTTCCCTTTCAGAATAAAGGAACTTATTAGTATTTAAAAAAAATTAACCTGGATTTTTCCTCCAATAGAGGGGAAATTTCAGACTGTTTCCTGTTTCTCTTTCATTATCCCTAACATCGGAGCAGTAGTTGACCTATTCCAGTTATATTAGACTATGATGATGATGATGATATAATCAGAGAGAACCTTGAGAACTGAGAGGGCTTCAGTTCCTGGGGAGATAGTCGTGTTCAAGTCTGGGCTTGTGCTTCTAGGACCTCAAGATACTTAGAGGAAACCTGAGCGTGGGGTGGAAAAGATGCTCAGTCTGGAGAAAGTTCATCTTCCAGCCTCTGCTCTGAAGAGAACCTCTTTTGACTGTGTTCACAGCATACAAAACTACTTAGTCATATTTGAATTTTGATGATGTGCAGGTCTTCTCAGGCATCATACAAAGGACGATAGCATCATAGATTTAACTTCTTATTCTGTTGCTTATTTCTAGGTGAAGAACCCTGCTGGGATTCTATTCTCTCCTTTACCTACCAGCTTTCCTGCTCAGTTAATTACTGCTTATGTTCAGATGAGCTGGTTTAAGAAGTGCCTCTTTCTCACACTTTCTCCTGCTGGCTGTAATAATCACCATATTCTCCACCCTGAGAGAGTCGAATTTTGTTTCTTTGAGAATGAAGAGTCTTTCCATTTCCTTCATTCAATAAAAATGTATCATTTAAAATGCATTAAGTACTATTAATTCCCAACTCTGAAAATCAGCACACCAACTTTTTGAAGGATTTAAGATTTTAGGACAGATCGTAAAACAATGTCTTTAAAATCTATGGAAGATAACTAACATTTTGGAGTACCTGATGTATGCCAGGTTCTCTCCTAGGTAATTTTGCACATACCTCATTTAATATCCACAATAACCGTATAAATTATATATGATGTCTATTTTTCACATAAGGAAAAGCATCTCAGAGAAGTGTTACAATTTTCTAAATATCACCTAGATGGTAAATGGTATAACTGGGAATTGAAGGCCAGGCCTGTCTGATTCTCTTTCCTGCTCCTTCCACAATAGCACATTGTTTTACAGCTAAATAGTGATGAATATGAATGTGAAGTTGAGGCCTTTATTGCAGGGACTGATGCAAAATATATAATGTGTGTTTAGAGATATTTTTACTAGATTTTATTTTTTAGAGCTGTTTTAAGTTCAGAGAAAAACTGTTCAGAATTTACAGAGAGTCCCCATTTAACTCATTTTCCACCTCCCCACAACATAGCTTCTCCCATTATTAGTACGTGTACAAGTGTGTTGCATTTGTTACGATTTAAGCTAATATTGATATGTTACTAATAACCAAAGTCCATAGTTTACTTTAGTGTTCCCTCTTTGTGTTGTTTTGACAAGTGCAAAACGTCATGCATCCATCATTACAGTATCATGTAGAATAGTTTCACTGCCCTAAAAATGCCTTGTGCTCCACCTATTCAGCCCTCCCTTCCTCCCTCCCCTTGAATCCCTGGTAACCACTGATCTTCTCACTTTCACTATAGTTTTCAGAATGTCATAGAGTTGGAATCATACAGTTTATATTTTTTTCAGACTTACTTCTCTCACTTAATAATGTGCATTTAAGGTTCCTCCATGTCTTTTGGTACCTTAAGAGCTCATTTCTTTTTATCACTGAATAACACTCCATGGAATGGTTATACTATAGGTTTGTTTATTCATTCACTTATTGAAGCATTTCTTGGTCGCTTGTAGTTTTTGGAAATTATGAATAAAGCTGCTACAAACATTCATGTGCAGGTTTCTGTGTCAGCTTGTTTTCAACTCATTTGGGTAAATGCCAAGGAGTCTGATTGCTGAGTCATAAGTTTATGTTTAGCTTTGTTAAAACCTGCCAAACTGTCTTCCAAATTTCTGTACCATTTTTGCATTCCCACCAACAATGAATGGGTATTCTCGTTGTTCCATATCCTCACCAGCGTTTGGTGGTGTCAGTGTTTTGGATTTTTGCCACTCTAATAAATATGTCTATCTCATTGGCCTCATTGTTTTAATTTGCAATTACCTAATGACACATGATTTTTTAAATTTTTATTGATGTTTAGTTGATTTACAATGTTGTGTTACTTTCTGCTGTACAGCAAAGTGAATCAGTTATACATATACATATATCTACTCTTTTTTAGATTCTTTTCACATATAGGTCATTACAGAGTACTGAGTAGAGTTCCCTGTGCTATACAGTAGGTCCTTGTTATCTATTTTGTACATAGTACTGTGTATATGCCAATCCCAATCTCCCAATTTATCCCTCCCCCCTTTTCCCCCCAGTAACCATAAGATTGTTTTCTACATCTGTGACTCTATTTCTGTTTTGTTAATAAGTTCATTTGTACCATTTTTGTAGACATATGATTTTGATCATCTCTTCGAATTCCTATTTGCCATCTATCTGTACATCTTTTTGATGAGGGATCTATTCATACCTTTTGCCCATTTTGTAATCAGATTGTTTTCTTAATTTTATTTATTTATTTTATTATTATTATTATTTTTGGCTACGTCGGGTCTTCGTTGCACCGGCTTCGTTGCATGCTGGCTTTCTCTAGTTGCAGTGAGCGGGGGCTACTCTTTGTTGTGGTGCACGGGTTTCTCACTGCGGAGGCTTCCCTTGTTGCAGAGCACAGGCTCTAGGTGCACGGGCTTCAGTAGTTGTGGCGTGTGGGCTCCGTAGTTGTGGCATCCGGGCTCAGTTTCTCCGCGGCATGTAGGATCTTCCCGGACCAGGGCTCGAACCCTTGTCCCCTGCATTGGTAGGTGGATTCTTAACCACTGCACCACCAGGGAAGTCTCCAGATTGTTTGTTTTCTTGTTGTTGATTTTGAGTTCTTTGTATATTTTGGATGCCAGTCCTTTAATAAATATGTGGTTTGCGCATACTTTCTCCCAGACTGTGGCTTGTCTTTACATTCTCTTGACAGTGTGTTTCACAGAGCAGTTTTTAACTTTAATGATGTCCAAGTTGTCAATCTTTCATGTCATGAATCGTGCTCTTGGTGTTGTATCTAAAAAGCCATTGCCAGGGGCTTCCCTGGTGGCGCAGTGGTTGAGAGTCCGCCTGCCGATGCAGGGGAACACGGGTTCGTGCCCCGGTCCGGGAAGATCCCACATGCCGCAGAGCGGCTGGGCCCGTGAGCCATGGCCGCTGAGCCTGCGCGTCCGGAGCCTGTGCTCCGTAACGGGAGACGTCACAACGGTGAGAGGCCCACCTACCGCAAAAAAAAAAATAAAAATAAAAAGCCATTGCCAAGCCCAAGATCACCTAGATTTCTCCCCATTTTATCTTCTAAGAGTTTTACTGCTTTGCATTTTAAATTTAGGTCTATGATATATTTTGAGTTAATTTTTGTGAAAGGTAGAGTCTGTGTGTAGATTCACTTTTTGCATGTGGATGTCCAGTTTTTCTGGCACCACTTATTGAAAAATCTATCTTTGCTCCATTGTGTTGCCTATGCTCCTTTGTCAAAGATCGGTTAACAGTATTTGTGTGAATCTATTTCTTTGCTCTCTCCTTTGATCTATTTTTCTATTCTTTCACCAATAACACACTCTTTTAACTGGAATTTTAGAATAATATGACAAGAATGCAGTTATAATGTCCTTCGCAGCAGGGCATAGGAATACCTTTGTTATATTGAATTATATTGAACAGATACTTTATTTCTTTGCAAGTTGATTATTCTTCCAATATAGCGTTTGAAGCATTGCAGAAGGCAACTGGTTCAGCTTAGTGTTGGTCTCTAAGAGGACTTCTGGGTATCTCTTCCATCTTTTTCCTTTTATATCCAGAGGGAATGGGCTGTGATTGGTTTGGATTGAAGACAAACCAATTAATTTGGATTAACTGGTCATTGAGTGGGTAGAGTTACAGGCCAAGTTAAAAACAGAATTCAGAAGTGTGGGATCTCAGTTGAACTCCCTTTTCCACTAATACTGAGATACTTTCTCTTCTCACACTCAGCTAAGGCAGACAGCATGGAGGTCATTCTCACTTTGGGTGTGCACCTCCACACCACCCACACACTTGGACAAATTCCCTTAGTCTCTTATACTCTTTTCTACTTTTTCAAGACCTTCCAAGGGTGGAAACATCAGACTTTGCATAGAGGCTGAATAGGATAAGCAGGTTTCTCTGCCACTTCATTCAAATCAATTGAGGCAAGCCAAGATTAGATAACACATTTTCCATCAAAATTAATGTAGCTCTCCAGGGCTTTCCATTGGCAGTTGGGACCAAGGCCTCTGCTAGCAGTAAAGTGTAACATTTTTCTTGCTTCATTTGCTAGGTGGTGACCCTGAAGTGAGGCAATGGTAGCTGAAAGAATAATTCAACAATTTCTGGGATTCTTGAACAAATTTCATAATATCTTCTAAGTCACACACCAACAAGTCTAACTGCTAATGTGATCGTAGCTTTCTATTTTGATACACCTTAAGCATGAAATTAAAACTTTGTCTGTTTGGTCAATATTAGATTCTCTGTAAACTAAAATGAAGTTCAGATTACTTTTGCTGGTTTGAATAAATATTCAAATTGGTAGATTATATTCACAGTGGCTTTCTGTCATTTAAAAGGATAAGATATAATTTTGGCTTTAAAACACATAGCAATCAAGGTTCTGCATGTGGGTTTGCTGTTTCAGAACACCCCTATTATATCAGCTACTGTGATTGTAATTTCTTAAATGGCCACCTATTAAATGTTTGGCTCCCCCTTTTTTTCTGTAAAAAAGCAAACACTTCACGTTACACATTGATTCTCCTTTGCTTTACTCATTCAATCATCAAACACTTCCTGAACATTTCTTACACACCAGGAAATAGAATAAGTGATAGGAGAACACAGATGAGTGAGAGGTAGTCCTTTTCACAAAAGAACGTACAATGTCTAGAGAAGATTACCTTCTAGCCCTATGCCAAAAAGATCTGTTTCTGGGTCTTCAATACATAAAACATGTGAACCTTAATTACCAGGTATGGTCCATTTTATCTGCAACTGAGAAGATAAAATGGACCATACTTGGTAATTAATATACTAATGTGACTTACAGTTTCCTCTGGTTTCAAAACTAAACCTTCAAAATAAATCTTTCAAAAACAGAAACTAGTTGTTCCTTATTTACATAACTATTTCATGTCCAGCTATGTAGTCTTAGGTCTTTTCTGAGATTGATACTGTTACTGAAGGCCCAACTGGAATTTGGATTTGGTAGAAATAGTTTAGTGAAAGTTGTAAGTTCCCTGGGTGTAGAAAGAGTCTTAGGTTCTGATGAAAGTAGGAAGAGATCATGAAAATGGATGGTATTAAGGCCAGTAAGTGAATGCCTCACTTGATTAATTTCTAAATCTTTGAATGATTAACTTAATAATGACTTTGCTCCCAATTAACACCAGCCTGAAGGGGCTATCCCTAATCTACAACTTAAATAGCTCAAAGGAGAAAGGCCTCTATGTCCTTAATGTATTCATAATTCACAAAATGCAAGACAGTACTGAAACAAAAGAAAAGAAAGTATTCCCTGAAGATATAAATTTTTCTAATGAAAGAAGGGAGAGGAAAAATATTAAAACAAATCCTTCCAAGAATGCTGTGTTGTTGCTATAAGAAGAACACAAATTAAAAAGAAAATTTGGAATACAACATCCAAGAGTTTAATATATGGAATATTTTACATTGTTTGCAACCATAAGAGTACAATCAGGATCTACATCTGCTGTATGCTTTAAAAAAATCTTTACTCACCTTTGACTAAAAATGTGCAAATCAGTTCAACTAATGCTAAATCCAAGAGAAAAAGGACATGAAACCATTTGTGTAGAAAAGCCAGGAAAGTGCAAACAATGAGAAGAGCCAAGGAAAAAATACTGACAATGATTTAAAAATAGGAACAAGTAGCAGTAAATGGAAGAAACATCACTCAAGGGGTGAACTATGTGGACACCCAACACTCCTGTGCAGCTGCTCTGGTCTCTTTTCAAAACATGAGCCAAGAAAATAACTCAGGGAGCTATTCTTGACTTTTAATGGAGAATAAAACCCTGGCAATTTACAGGGGTGCTCAGTGTTGGTTAACACTGCTGAGGAATTTCAAATAGGCTAGAGCCTGCCTGAAAATTCCAGGTGCTAAAATTGGCACATATGTTTTCATATCAGAAGTATGCTGTACATAAAATGCAAACTTGCATGATTTGTTTTTATGTTCATATTTGTATAATTCATAATATTTAATTTTAAGACCTTTGCACAGCTACTGAATTATAGAAGTACATGGGCCATTATTATCCCCATTTTTTATTTTTTATTTAAAATATGAGTCTAGTTTGTAAGTAGAAAGAGACTCCATTTATTGAGTGCTTACTATTGGCAGACCCTGTAATACATATAGAAGATGAGGCAGAATGTAGGACTTCTGGGCCCTTAAGGAGTCTTGGGAAAGAGACAGTACTGCAGTGTAATGGGCTCAGAGCTGAAGCTTTGCTCTTTTTCCATTTTCTCACTGTGAATACTGTGTGTGTGTGTGTGTGTGTGTGTGTGTGTGTGATGGAATACTACTCAGCCATTAAAAAGAATGAAATTTTGTCATTTGCAACAACATGGATGGACCTGGAGGGTATTATGCTTAGTGAAATAAGTCAGACAGAGAAAGACAAATACTGTATGTTATCACATATGTGGAATCTAAAAAATAAATTAATATAACAAAACAGAAACAGACTCACATATAGAGAACCAGGGAGGAGAGAGAAGGGGATAGGGGCAAGGTAGGGGTAGGGGATTAAGAGGTACAAACTGCTATGTATAAAACAAGCTACAAGGATATATTGTACAGCACAGGCGATATAGCCACTATTTTACAAAAACTTTAAATGGAGTATGATCTATAAAAACTTTGAATTGCTTTGTTTTACACCTGAAACTAATATAATATTGTAAATCAACTATACCTCAATAAATAATAAAGTTTAAAAATAAATAAAAATACTTTATTGCTGAAAAAATGCTAATCATCAAGAAAAGAATATTTATCTTCTCCCTTCTGAAGAGAAATAACAAGAAATAACCAAAGAGCCCCTGTGGGTGGAATGAGTAAAAGGGTGAATGCATTTTTTTTTTTGCTTCGCGAAGATTACCAAGCAGAAATAAACAGCATGGCTATCACATAGATTCTATTGCCCAAACAAAATGTGCACTTTGCAAAGGGTTTCAGAAGCCAGCAGCACAACACTGAAGCTCCTAGATTATAAATTCACTCAGGAAATTGTTTCCCCCTAAATAGCCTAGTTATTATCTAACAGGTATATCTTTCTTTCCTTCTTCCTTGCTTTCTAAAAAGAACAGTGGCTTTGGTGAACTTTTCCTGAGTTCAAATTCTGGTTCCTCCATTTACTGGCTGTGTAAGTTGCTTAACTGCTACCTATTTTCTCATTTATCAGATAAAGATAAAAACTCTGCCTGGCTACGTTGTGAATCTTAAGATATTAAGTGTTTAGCACAATGTTTAGCACATGGCTGGCACTCAATAAATACTAGTTATTCTCTCCTACTATGTTATAACTATTGGGCTTATCAACAGCTTACCATTTACCACCCCTATACAAATATTTTCAAAGAATTTTTCTTTAATTTCAACCATCATCCTTTTTGTAAAATCAAAGAATATTTGAGCTAAAGAATATCTTAAGAGAGTATCTCCTCCAACCTTCAATGGTTTTATATTCTTCAGTGAGTGGGATCTAAGTACAGATAAGGAAACAGGCCCAGAGGTGCGATGTGACCTGATCAAGGTCAAATTGGTGGTGAGAGGTAGAATTTTAGGGCCAGATCATAGGTCTCTAGCCAATGTTTATTCCCATATTCCCTGGTGCCTCCCTACAGATGTTTTTCTAATTCATAAAAGATTAGAAACGAGCCTTTTACAATACTCTTTCTCATTGAAATCTTTCTCTTTTCCTTAAAGCAATGACAAATTGGACCTTGAGAATGTGGGCTTGAACTTTTTGCATTATATTATTATTTGTGTTAAAGAGTGTGTGATGCTGGTTCAGGAACCACTTCCAGACTCCAGAGATAGCATTGCTGACTTGGAATCAGGGTGTTTCTTTTTCACAGTGGTAGAATTCTGGAATGCCAAATATTTTCTCTTCCCTTTGATACCTGTCTGTTTGGTTTTGTTTTGATCTCAAAGAAAGAGATCATTTCATGAGGAGAATTCTGTCTCAAAAACTAATAAAGAAACCAAACTTCCTAAATTGTAACAGGGTGGGAAGACACCTCCAAATCAATTGCTTATCCAAATCCATTAAATTGCCAATTCTTTTAACCAACGTAGGTTGGTAAGGTAACCCCTTAGTAACCAGAAATTGTGTATTCAGACCACCACTGCATTCACCTAACAGAAATAATGGGATATATTCTCAAACGCTGTAGACAACAGCAGAAAATTCCATTTTGGCTTGAAGTCAAGAGAGTTTATTTGTTGACATGCCTGAACTATCTTATCAGTAGCTAGCTTTAGCTATTAGGCTTTTTCACAACATAAATCACCCAAGGAAAACAAGAATGAAAAAACAAGGGTATGATGAAGTTACAGAGTAAAACCTTCAATGAAAGTAAGAAAATGAAATCATTTAGGGTTTCTCTGTCCCTAAAATTTACCATTACCAAGTATTCTGTCTAGACTGGTGAACAATAAAGAATAACCTCGGTTTCAGAAGGGTATTTCAGACTTCGCATTATCAGTCACACATTAAATAAAACTTCACTGAGGATATACTATGCTTCAGAAGCTAATTAAAAAGTCTGGGGATCAAATGCTCAAACATAGTCATACACATGCCCCCCTCTCTGCAACACACACACACACACACACACACACACACACACAAAGGATCTTTTTTTTCATCTTCTTCACATTTAATAAACTTGTCCACACAGACTAAACACTCTTCCTCTCCTCTTGGTCAGCCTCCCTTCTAACCAGAATCAAGGTTTCAAGCTGTCCTCTCTGTAGGGGTGTTACCAAGTATTGGGCTAATGTGCTTCTGACCAAATTGGTTCATTTTATCACAGCAATATTTGCACATAGTGTCCTTTCTTTTCCTTATCTCCCATTTGGCTTTTAACATCTCAGACAGTGTTACTTAATTATGTGAAGCGACTAAAATACTAACATAAACCAAATCAGCCTGTGATATTTGCTGTTTTAAAGCATTATTTGGCTACAGAGATGTTAGGAAAACTGGGAAAAAAGGTGAACACTTAGCAAATGAAGATGGGCCAAAAACATAAGCGCAGGTAGTCCTGTTGAGCACATGAAATAGTGCTATTATCCATTTCATATTTGGGGCCCCAGCCTAAGAACACTCAATGACTTCTTCCAGATAGTGTTTAAATTTAGTTGAAGTTTAAGTGACTTTTCTAAGGATGGAGGCTGTGAGGTATATCCTTGTAATCCCAGCACATAGTAGGTGAAAGGCCCTGCTGTATATATTCTAAGGTGCTACTGATTTAAAATGCACCATAATTTTTTTTAACATCTTTATTGGAGTATAACTGCTTTACAATGGTGTATTAGTTTCTGCTTTATAAGAAAGTGAATCAGTTATACATATATATGTCCCCATATCTCTTCCCTCTTGCGTCTCCCTCCCTCCCACCCTCCCTATCCCACCACTCTAGGTGGTCACAAAGCACTGAGCTGATCTCCCTGTGCTATGCGGCTGCTTCCCACTAGCTATCTATTTTACGTTTGGTAGTGTATATATGTCCATGCCACTCTCTCACTTTGTCACAGCTTACCCTTCCTCCTCCCCATATCCTCAAGTCCATTCTCTAGTAGGTCTGTGTATTTATTGCCGTCTTACCACTAGGTTCTTCATGACCTTTTTTTTTTTCCTTAGATTCCATATATATGTGTTAGCATACAGTATTTGTCTTTCTCTTTTTGACTTACTTCACTCTGTATGACAGACTCTAGATCCATTCACCTCAATACAAATAACTCAATTTCGTTTCTTTCTATGGCTGAGAAATATTCCATTGTATATATGTGCCACATCTTTATCCATTCATATGTTGATGGACGCTTAGGTTGCTTCCATGTCCTGGCTATTGTAAATAGACCTGCAATGAACATTTTGGTACATGACTCTTTTTGAATTATGGTTTTCTCAGGGTATATGCCCAGTAGTGGGATTGCTGGGTCGTATGGTAGTTCTATCTGTAGTTTTTTAAGGAAACTCCATACTGTTCTCCATAGTGGCTGTATCAATTTACATGCCCACCAACAGTGTAAGAGGGTTCCCTTTTCTCCACACCCTCTCCAGCATTTATTGTTTCTCGATTTTTTGATGATGTCCATTCTGACCGGTGTGAGATGATATCTCACTGTAGTTTTGATTTGCATTTCTCTAATGATTAATGATGTTGAGCATTCTTTCATGTGTTTGTTGGCAATCTGTATATCTTCTTTGGAGAAATGTCTATTTAGGTCTTCTGCCCATTTTTGGATTGGGTTGTTTGTTTTTTTGTTATTGAGCTGCATGAACTTCTTGTAAATTTTGGAGATTAATCCTTTGTCAGTTGCTTCATGTGCAAATATTTTCTCCCATTCTGAGGGTTGTCTTTTGGTCTTGTTTATGGTTTCCTTTGCTGTGCAAAAGCTTTGAAGTTTCATTAGGTCCCATTTGTTTATTTTTGTTTTTATTTCCATTTCTCTAGGAGGTGGGTCAAAAAGGATCTTGCTGTGATTTATGTCCTAGAGTGTTCTACCTATGTTTTCCTCTAAGAGTTTGATAGTTTCTGGCCTTACAAAATGGTCTTTAATCCATTTTGAGCTTATTATTGTGTACGGTGTTAGAGAGTGTTCTCATCTCATACTTTTACATGTAGCTGTCCAGTTTTCTCAGCACCATTTATTGAAGAGTCTGTCTTTTCTCCACTGTATATTCTTGCCTCCTTTATCAAAGATTAGGTGACCATATGTGTGAGGGTTTACCTCTGGGCTTTCTATCCTGTTCCATTGATCTATATTTCTGTTTTTGTGCCAGTACCATACTGTCTTGATTACTGTAGCTTTGTAGTATAGTCTGCAGTCAAGGAGCCTGATTCCTCCAGCTTCATTTTTCGTTCTCAAGATTGCTTTGGCTATTCGGGGTCTTTTGTGTTTCCATACAAATTGTGAAATTTTTTGTTCTAGTTCTGTGAAAAATGCCAGTGGTAGTTTGATAGGGATTGCACTGAATATGTAGATTGCTTTGGGTAGTATTGTCATTTTCACAATGTTGATTCTTCCAATCCAAGAACATGGTATACCTCTCCATCTATCTGTATCATCTTTAATTTCTTTCATCAGTGTCTTATAATTTTCTGCATACAAGTCTTTTGTCTCCTTAGGTAGGTTTATTCCTAGATATTTTATTCTTTTTGTTGCAGTGGTAAATGGGAGTGTTTTCTTAATTTCACTTTCACGTTTTTCATCATTAGTGTATAGGAATGCCAGAGATTTCTGTGCATTAATTTTGTATCCTGCTACTTTACCAAATTCATTGATTAGCTCTAGTAGTTTTCTGGTAGCATCTTTAGGATTCTCTATGTATAGTATCATGTCACCTGCAAACAGTGACACTTTACTTCTTCTTTTCAGATTTGGATTCCTTTTATTTCCTTTTCTTCTCTGATTGCTGTGGCTAAAACTTACAAAACTATGTTGAATAAGAGTGGTGAGAGTGGGCAACCTTGTCTTGGTCCTGATCTTAGTGGAAATGCTTTCAGTTTTTCACCATTGAGGACAATGTTGGCTGTGGGTTTGTCATATATGGCCTTTATTATGTTGAGGAAAGTTCCCTCTATGCCTACTTTCTGCAGTGTTTTTATCATAAGTGTGTGTTGAATTTTGTCGAAAGCTTTCTCTGCATCTATTGAGATGATCATATGGTTTTTCTCCTTCAATTTGTTAATATGGTGTATCACGTTGATTGATTTGCAGCCTGAGGAATTTTTAAATGAGTTTTTAGTAGGTGGCTTTCTTCCCTTAGTCAACTTGAGATGTATATTATTTGGAATGCCAGGAAGTTATCTCCAATAAAGTGACGTCTAAATTTTAACGCTAAAAATCTTTAAAAAATGCAGATGTTTTACTGAGATAGAAGGACTCACAACCCAGCTAAATGTATTAAATAATGTGCGAAGCTGCAGGCTGAGTTCATGCCAATGACCTATCACCCGCTCTCGTTGCAGGTGAAAGCGTAGATGAAAACTAAATAGAAAGACAATTTTCCCATGTGATAGTGAAACCGGTGGGGGGAAGATGGGAGCTTGTGGTCTCTTGGGCACAGAAGACTTTTTTTTTGTCCCCTGTTTCTTGTAGGGAAGACTCCAGCCTCCATGACCTTCCCTGAGCTCCAAAGGCAGATTCAAACAGTTGCTAATCAAGGGAGGAGGAGCCAATAAACCACCTGAGGCAATATTAAAGGGACCAGAGAAGCTCATCAAGATTAGGAGACCAACCACCTGAGACTTTGCACACACACTAATCTTATCAGCAACCCTACTCTTGAAGTATTGTTATAAAACTCCTCATCAAATCCTTCCAGGTTGGAACACATAGTTTTTCGAGGCAGAAACCTGCTGCCCTTTGCCTGGCAAAGCAATAAAGCTATCCTTTTCTGCTTCACACAAAACTGTCTCCGAGATTCGATTTGGCATCAAGGCCGAGCTTTTGGCATCAATAGTACCTAAAAAGACTTGAGTCATATGTATGAATGCATATATATGTATTAGTGTATTGGATGTTGGCTTAAAAACACAATATAAAGCAAAATGTGAGAATTAGAGGACTTTTTGGTTCATCTTTTTCAGCTGAAAGCAGACAGAGCTAATAGCACACACAATACTTACTGTAAGAGTGGCAGAACTTCAAAGAAAGCTGAACTTTCAGCCTGGATAAGTCTGGGCTCCAATAAGGAAGAAGTATAACCCTTAGTCTTGAGATGGGGATATCTGGGTAGATGCACTTAAAAATCTTGAACCTCCATATTTCCCTGAAATCTCTGGGCCTTTAGAAGTGATCCATTCTCCTTTGCTAGAAAATAAAGGATCTCATCTTATCTGAAAATATTACCTAGGCATATGCCTAGTAAAACAATGCTTGCTCTCCTCTGAATCTGCCCCCACCTTCCCTCCTGGCCACAAAATCCATAAGTACCAACATGATATGACTGGGCAGAGATTTAAAAGAGAGCTAAGGCCATTTATCTGAATACAGCATACCTTGGAGATATCCCCCCCTCAGTTCCAGACCACTGCAATAAATTGAATATCACAATAAAGCAAGTCACATGAATTTTTTTGGTTTCCCAGTGCACATAAAATTATGTTTACGCTATACTGTAGTCTGTTAAGTGTGCAATAGTATTAATGTCTAAAAAAACAATGTATGTACCTTAATTTTAAAATGTTTTATTTCTAAAAATTTTTAAATACTTTATTGCTAATAAATGCTAGCCATCATCTGAGCCTTCAGCAAGTCATAATATTTTTGCAACAATAACATCAAAGATCACTGATCACAGATCACCATAATATAGTAATAATGAAAAAGTTTCTAATATGGTGAGAAGTACCAAAATGTGACTCTGAGACACTAAGTGAGCAAATGCTGTTGGAAAAATGGTGCCAATAGACTTGCTTGACTCAGGGTTGCCACAAACCTTCAATTTGAAAAAGTGCAATATCCAAGAAGCACAATAAAGTGGAGAATAATAAAATGAGTGATGCCTGTAATTGTATCCTGCAAAGAGAGGAAGATCCAGATCTTCAGAAATCTGTTAAATGCAGCATTTGTTTTGACACTGATACCTAACGACCCAAAGAACTATCATAGCCCCATTGCAGTAAGGGCATATGGTACTCAGGTAATAAATAAAGCCCTTCCCAGGTCTATCCCACAGTAGAACCACTAGGTCAATGGTCCCACCTGGTGTTATTTTCCTGGTTTCTGCCATACCATCAGAATGGACATTCTTAGCAATTGGCAGAATCTCCACGTTGATGCCCTAAACTGTGGTGTTAAGAGCATTTGTAGTGGGAAAGGTCAAAATGCAGGGGTGATGATCCCCATCATTTCCCATTTAATTCACTAGTGTGACCCTTGCAAAAACTACATAGACCAAGATATATGACGGAGGACTACCAGAGCTTAACCAAGAATAGCCCCATGTGCAGTTTTTGTGTCAGACAAATATACCAGATATGGTACAATTGCTAGAACAAATTAACACAAATTATAGCACGTAGTATGTGCCTGTTATCTGCAAAAGCATTATTTTCCAACCCACAGAAAGGGGGATCAGAGGCAGAGTCTATTTACCCCTGGTGGTGAAGAAAAAAGCCTGAGCTTCCTTCACAGGTGGATTGGCTCAGTATGTGGCTGCAAGCTAAAAATGAACTGCCAATCAGGAATACACAATGGAGAAAAGACAGTCTCCTCAATAAGTGGTGCTGGGAAAACTGGACAGCTACACATAAAAGAATGAAATTAGAACATTCTCTAACATCATACCAAAAAAATAAACTCAAAATGGATTAAAGACCTAAATGTAAGACCAGATACTATAAAACTCTTGAAGGAAAACATAGGCAGAACACTCTCTATAAATCGCAGCAATACTTTTTTTGATCCACCTGTTAGAGCAATGAAAATAAAAAAAAAAAATAAATAAATGGGACCTAGTTAAACTTAAAAGCTTTTGCACAGCAAGAGAAACAATAAACAAAATGAAAAGACAACCCCACAGAATGGGAGAAAATATTTGCAGATGAAGCAACTGACAAGGGATTTACCTCCAGAATATACAAACAGCTCATGCAGCTCAATATCAAAATAACAAAAAACCCAATCCAAAAAAGGGCAGGAGACCTAAATAGACATTTCTCCAAAGAAGACATACAGATGGCCAAGAGGCACGTGAAAAGATGCTCAACGTCACTAATTATTAGAGAAATTCAAATCAAAACTATAATGCGGTATCACCTCACATGTGTCAGAATGGCCATCATCAAAAAATCTAAAAACAATAAATGCTGGAGAGGGTGTGAAGAAAAGGGAACCCTCCTACACTGTTGGTGGGATTGTGAATTGGTACAGCCACTATGGAGAACAGTATGGAGGCTCCTTAAAAAACTAAAAATAGAGCTACCATATGATCCTGCAATCCCACTCCTGGGCATATATCTGGAGATAACCATGGTTCAAAAGTATACATGCACCCCCATGTTCACTGCAGCACTATTTACAATAGCCAGGACATGGAAGCAACCTAAATGTCCATCAACAGAGGAATGGATAAAGAAAGGAGATATGGTATATATATACAATGGAATATTACTCAGCCATAAAAAAGAATGAAATAATGCCATTTGCAACAACATGGATGGACCTAGAGATTGTCATACTGAGTGAAGTAAGTCAGACAGAGAAAGAGAAATATCATATGATATCGTGTGGAATCTAAAAAATGGTACAAATGAACTTATTTACAAAAAAAAATAGTCACAGATGTAGAAAACAAACTTATGGTTACCAAGAGGGAAAGGTGGGGGATAAATTGGGAGACTGGGATTGACATATACACACTACTATATATAAAATAGATTAATAAGAACCTACTGTATAGCACAGAGAACTCTACTCAATACTCTGTAATGACCTATATGTGAAAATAATCTAAGAAAGAGTAGATATATGTATATGTATAATTGATTCACTTTGCTGTACAGCAGAAACTAACACAACATGGTAAATCAACTACAATCCAATAAAAATTAATTTAAAAAAATTAACTGCCACTGAACCACAGTCCACTCTGGGATGGCCCTGAAAGACAGTGATGAGTGGAAATCCTCCACTGGAGGGAACTCAGAGACGTGCATCTGTTATCAACAAAGAAGTAGTATATAGTAAGGGTAAAAATTGACTCAGTGGTAAATGGTTTCTCTGGTTAGTTAGAAGCCTGCAAGGAGCAAGATTAGATTTAGGGACAAGGAAGTTTGGGGAAGAAGCATTTGGATGGAGTTTCAGGAATGAGTACAACATATAATGATCTTTGCATCATCAGTCAGTGCTCAAAGAGAACATCCGCCCTGGAAGAAGAACCAAATAACAAAGCTGACAAGGCGACTTGACCAGCTGATGGCAACAAGTATCTTGTTGTTGGCCAACTCGCTGTTCGTGCAATGAGCTCTAGAATTGAGAAGTAATGGTGGCAGAGATGAAGGCTGTGTAATGGCCCAAACAGCGTGTGTTCCCTCTCACAAAGGCTGATCAACCGCTGCCACCACTGAATGTCCAATATGCCATCAACAGGTAACGTTGAAAATACAGTATCATCCTTCAGAGAGACCAATCAGTTATTTGGTGGCAAGCTGACTACATTGAACCTATTCCACATTACAGGGGGCAATATTTCACCCAGACTGTCAATCAACTCTCAGTCCCTGCTCACACTGTCCAGCTAGCACTGCTCCAAGGGTTCAGCTTGTCTAATCTAAGAGTTTAAATCCCACATAGCATTGCTTGGGACAAAGAGGCAAACTTTATGGCATGGTGGCATGTAGTCATGGGATCTATTTATTGATCCCACAATATACTGGATCATCCAGAAGCTGCTGACTTGATAGATTGGTAGAAAGTCCTCTTCAGGGCACAGTTGGAGCTCTACCCTCTACTCTTCAGGGCAAGGATGAAGAGCTTTTCTTCAGCATGTAGTATATACCCTAAACTAATGGACTTTAGTAGTGTTGTGTCCCCAGTAAGTAGAATGCAAGGTAGGAAACAAAGGGGTAGAAGTAGGAGTGTGCCCACGCATCATTCCCAGTCACTCAGAGAATTTGTGTTTCCTCACTCCTGCAATTTTAGGCTCTGTGAGTCCTGATTATTAGAGGGTGGATGCTCCCTCCAGGAGATACAAGGAGAGTCCCCATAAACTTAAAGATATGACTAACTCCTGGTCACTTTGGGCTCCTCAAGCCAGTAGACTATCAGACAAAGAGCAGTTACCATACTGGCAGGGGTAATTGACCCTGTTGATCATGAGGAAATAAAGTACTGCTAGCTAATGCAAGCAGGGTGACTCATTGGGATGTCTCTTTGTATTTCCATGACCAATTTTACTATAATGAGCAAGTCTAATAACCATGGGCTAATAAAAGCATGGTAACTAGAGTCTTGGGTGCCACAGGTCAACCCAACTAGCCCAGCAAAGGTGCTAGCCAAGGGAGAGGGAAGTCTAGAAAAGGCGGTAGAGGAGGCAGATAATGGTATCTTGGGACCAATTGCAACAGTGGGAGCTGTAGTTTGTCTAAATAATCTTCTTCTTGTAAGTGTTCCCAGAAAATTCAGAACCCTGGAAAAGCCGTGCCTGGATGCAGTTAGTTTAATTTGAGAGGCAAGTGTGTCTGAGTATTGCAAGGCAGATACTATAGTGGACCCCATGTTTGCCCTGCCTAGATCCACTTAACTGGGTTGGAACACCCATACCCCAGCAGTCACACTTTAGCAACTGTTAGGAGCTCACAGCTATTTCCCTTCTCCTAATGGAAGCCATTATAATAACCCCAGGGGTAGCAACCCATGCTGGCACTGGACAAACTGAGGTGAAATTCATGCTCCATAGCTTCCAGTGGAACCAAACTCGTTCCAGCTGGTCTCCAGCTGAGACCACATCCTTGCTTAGCTCCTCCCCCTGCCTATCCTTCTCTCACTCCTCCTCTTCTCCTGAAATCACTTCCTCAATAAATCACTGCACAAGAATCCCAGGCCCTGGCTCTGCTTGTAGGAAACCCCATCTAAGAGAGATAACAAATGGATCATTTGGCAGACAATCCTCTCAGCCACAGATGCCCTTAAGACGAAAACATTTCTTCCAGACTCTTGCTGCTGACTAAATCACTTTTATTTTACTGTTAATTAAATATGCTTAGATGTAAAGGTACTTATAGATTCCTTATGTGATTGGATCTAATAAAACTATAAAAGCAAAACAAACTTGCCAATTAGATTAATAACCAAAGCAAACGAAAATAAAGACCTTTGCATTAATAGAGGTGCTTCTATTTTAACGATTATAATAAGTGACATATTTCCAAAGTGTTTCTTGAAAAATCTAGTTTCTTAATCTAAAAGATTTATATATTATTATAAAATAGAGAAATGCAAAAAAAAACCAAAGCAAAAATAAAATTTTAATTTACAACATTAATGTAATGTGATAGATTTATATTTTTCTGAAGCTAAATTGCTGATGTTGGATTTAAAAACACAAAGATGTAGCCCCAGATTTGGTTCTATATTTAGTCTGTTCCTGTATTTTAACCTCAACAATACAAATTCAGAGCATGCTGTTGTTGTTGTTAGTGTTTAAGTATGTTCTACAAAATATCATTAATAACTTCCAGGCTTTTATAATAGTTCAGGACAATCAGTTCTTATTCTTAATTAAACCTCAGCTAGCAAAAAAATTCTCTAGTAGCAACGGTAACAAGTTCTTAATTGTAACTTTTTAAAGCTTTCTCCCTTATTAGGTAATGGTTCAGAATAAAATGATGCAGGCTCTATTGGGTTTGGTTCATCTGTTCTGCGTGCCTCAAGAAGATCCAATGCTCTTACTCTTATCGATTTGATGTGCTATGCCACATTCATTCATGGGGTACACCATGACATCATTTGAAATTTCTTTTGTGGGAGTACTATTGGAAACATAGAGGCAAACATGATCACTGAAATTAAGCAGCTATATAGAAGGCCCTATCATGATCCCAAATACGCTTATGTCACACGCTAAAATAGCAACAAAATGAAAATAAACAGTTAAAATTTTCTCCTAGAGAATTCATATACCCTATACACTACCCCCTCAGTTTGTATACTTTATTTTAGGAAGCAATGCACTAAAAAGATTATGAAATATTTTCTACTCTAAATTATATGAATTTTGCCAATGTCAAAAACTGCCATAAATGGTGGTGGTTCATCTCAAAAACAAAAATTGCCTTAGCCAATAGAATATGCTGCCTTTGCAGTCCCCCTGCAACACACTGATTGTGCTTCAACAGAGGTGAAACAATTACTGGTTTTCTCTTATAGTAGGGTACCCAGCCTTTTGGAGACTTATTCTCAATTGAATTTTAAGGTTTTCTTTTTCTTTCCAAGTAGTAAAGGTTTATAGATGAAACTGAATCTTGGTTTAAAATGGTAACACAACATTTCTTTCTAAGAAAAAAATGCATCCTTTACCTAAATAAACCTCATTACCTTATAGTACCAACTCATATCACTTAGCAAGAAAAAATAAAGAATAAAAATATCTTCTCCATCTTAAGTGGCTCTGTGAATGGATGACTTGAATACAATTAAAATGGTTGTTCTAACTTGACATTTGTAAAGAATGGATGTTAATCAAAATGTTTTTTTTAACAATTAATTAGCTCAAAGAGCAGGAGAGCTGCCATCTAATAGGCAATTTCTGTGATCTCTGCATTAATTGCCAACTCTGGTACATGAAGATGAATTCAGATAAATAAGAGAATTGTAGAAATGAATTATTTTGGTGTTTTTATGTCTTCTCATAGTAAACTTGTGCATAGCCATAAGCCACTAAATTTATAGTGCCTATAAAAAGTTTTCTTCATTAAATGATTTCTGCCTCAAACTTTTGTGTTTAATGCATTAGCTGTATCTAAACTTTCATTTGTGATCTCAGGGACAGAACATTTATTTTAAAATAAAACTGTTTTTAGAAGTCTTATTAAAAGTTTATGACAGGGCTTCCCTGGTGGCACAGTGGTTAAGAGTCCGCCTGCCAATGCAGGGGACACGGGTTCGCGCCCTGGTCCGGGAAGATCCCACATGCCGCGGAGCGGCTGGGCCCGTGAGCCATGGCCGCTGAGCCTGCGCGTCCGGAGCCAGTGCTCCACAACGGGAGAGGCCACAACAGTGATAGGCCCGCGTACCACAAAAAAAAGTTTATGACACTTTGAAACTACATTAGGCATTTAGAGTCAATTTTCTTCTCAGACCTAACTCAAAAATAGCATTACAAGAAGTGATTGAAGAAAAGGATTGGTCACAAAGTCACAAATATAAAGGTGCCACACTTTAGATCTAGCTAAACTGGATTATTGTGATGAGACCCAAGAGACCCCTATATAATTATCTCAGTTGTCCAGTATCTTGGGGGAATAAGAAGTTCTGAATTAGAGACTTTTCTAATACAGAGAAACTCAGCTTTTCTGTTGTGGTTAAAAACAGAGCAGATTTGTAGTCCTGCAAACCTAGGTTCATATCCTATCTTCTCTACCTTGTGCTATTTGTGTAATTTTGTCACCATAATCTACAAAGCCAAGAATAAAACACTGAGCTTTCTGAGGATGACAAAGTGTGTAAACAACCTGGAATTGCTGCTTGGCACATGAAGAGTCAAAAAGTTTACATGCACTTTCCACATTATTTCACTTCCTCATTTCTCTTTTACATTCACTGCATCTGGTTTTCCTCAAGCCCCTTTTTGAGTACTCCCCTCACCCTTTCCTTATTCTTGCCCTGACTCTTCCCTGGAAGTGCTTTCAGAAGGGGGTACTAAATTATTTCATACTTTTCTAGCCTTTCATTACTTGATTTCTTTGCAGCATTGATGCCCATGACCATTTCCAAGAAAATTCTCTCTTAGTTTTCACCACACAATTATCTCCCCAGTTTCTTCTAACTCCTTTGGCTTCTCCAGAGCCCTCTCTGCTCATCAGGTATCTAGGGTGTTTTCTAACACCAACAACAAGTTCTCCAGTTCTCTGGACACTGACTGGGCATCCAGTGATCAATTCAGTTCGGACACTAACTACCTGGAGTTAGCGTCAGACTCCCCAAGTTTGAGAGCTCAGTCCAGCAAGACTGCCCCACTTCAGGCACCAATTGTAAGTCCGTGGTCACCCATACTTCCGACATTTTTCCCCCTCGGAAAAAGAGGTAAGCAGAAATTGAGTAGTTAGATAGCAAGGGAGCTGAAGTTAAAGTGTATAATAAATAGTAATATACTCCTCTGAGGAGAGCACCTGCAGCAGAAAAATGAAATGACACTGAAGGCCCAAAGAAATAGCTATAGGCACAAAAGATTTTGACACAAATAAGCAAAAGAAGGACTTGAGCTTATCTATTTAGAGCCAAATTAAGAAAAGAATTTATATTCACAGTGCTAAGAATAGTGAGGAAAGGTAACAATCATACCTTTGTATTTCTTTAAATATTTCTCTATATGATACATTCAATTTAAATGTATTATCTAATTAGTATGTATGATTAGGTCTTTAAAAATATTTTGGAGTGCGTACTATAGGGGAAAAATTGTGAAACACACAAAAATGATTACTGGCTTTCCTGTCTGGAACATACTCCTGTCTGTTCCTGTCTGGAACATATCTCAGCCTATTGCTATCTTTGAACTATTTTACAACAAAGTTGTAGAAAATTGACAGTAATACAAATGATTCTTATTCATAGAAATGCAGTTGTGTCTGGTGGAATACAATCAATTATTTCCCTGTAGATATTGACCAGCGTCCTCAGTTTTGCATTTACTTGTAAATTCCTTTCAGGTCTTGATGCATATAAATTTGTCTGCTCTTCAGATTCTCCTTTGAACCAGTTGTACCATCTATTGATTCCCTCATTATTTAAAAGTAAGTCATTGTTTATCACTACCATGTGTCAGGGAATATTTTAAGTTTGGGGATAAAGCCCTAAATAAGATAGAGTTCCTTCCCTCATAGAGCTTACGCTTTTATCACATTTGTTGTTTCAATAAAGATTTCTATGATTTTGGAAAATTTGAGCCAAAAAAAAAATTGCCCCTCTCTAATCAGGTGGTTTGATTTATGTCAGCATGTAGTGTGACTAGACACCTAGTAAGTAAATGTCAACCCACCTTCCAGCTCATTTAACAATTAAACTGTATGGATCTTTCATAATTAGGCCAAAAAAATTAATTCCAAGATACTCCTCAGGAAGTATAATTTCTAATCTGTTCTGGGCAATAAATTCTCAAAAAGTTGGTTTTAATAAATAATATTTACGGAAGATTTACTGAGTTGAGTTCACTTATATCTCTAGGTACCTTAAATTTGGAGCCAAGATTGGATTAAGCCAGGCCATCAGAAAATTATGCATATGTCAAATGTTCCCCTCCCCTCACTCATGAAATTGTTTTACTGAATTATTCTTTGGTTTTAGGCCTTTGCCTACATCAATGTATAAGAAATGCAGAATTAATTTTTTTATTTATTGGGAAGATGTTGAAGACATTGTTTACAATGTCACAATGTCTATCAAATGAAGAAAGCCACTGAATTGTTCAGCCTCAAAAAACCTAGTCTTCTCCTGAAATATTGTTTTATTTTTGTTTGGGGGGCATAGCAAAATCTAACTAACTTTGTTTTCCTCTGTATTAATTGCTAGGAAGCTTGAAACAATATTTCTGGCTTACACAGAGCAATGCACAGGGCATACTGTCACAAATATTATGTACTAATCTTATTGTCAACATCATGTTATTCATTATCCTCATTTCCCATTCCCTCAGTTTCTTCTTATTAAGCTGTATGAGTAAGCCACTATTTAATGACTATCTACAGCTGCCTCAAATCTATTTTTGGAACCATATATCATATATGTTATCATTGATAACATTTACTGAGACTACTCTGTGCTAGAAAATATGCTAAGCACTTTATAAATATTATCTCATTTACTTCTCACTTCAATCTTAAAAGTATTATATTTATTCCTATTTTGTAGATAGAGAAACTGAGACTCAGAGATTGACCAAGTTCACACAGCTGGTTAGGTCCGACATCTAGTAAACAGCAAGCTGGGATTTACATTGGTTCTACCTGACTCAGAACCTTTGTTCACAACCACTTCATTAGGCTGCCTTTATATGTATACATATTGTGTGTGTGTGTGTGTGTGTGTGTGTGTGCCAAACATCAGTCCTCATCTGGAATCCAAGGCTCCCTTCCCATGGGCAAGTATTGGTTAACCCACCCTCCCTCTTTGCCACTGCCAATGACTTTAGCCCTCATCAACTCTAAGGCAAGTCATTTAACTTATCAGCCTTAGGATTCCACACGTAAAATGAGGAAAATATAAGTACTGTACCGAGCTTTCATGAGGATTAAACAGAGCAATTATGTGAAAGAGTTTTATAAAGCAAAAAAATTAAGTTTTATCATCAATATTCATTAACATTACTTTGCTCTGTATAGAAATTATATGATTATCTTTAAGCAAAATGGCTTCATGTATACATGGTGAATACATAGACGATTTCCTGATTGGAGGGGGCTATGACATTTGCTCCAGAAATATAACAAGAGTGTCACTCTCAGAGAGTGTTTGAAGTATCATCCATCCCCAAAGCAGAAGTTACTTGAGGACTTCTCAGTGCCCCATGGAACTTACAATTTGGTGATCTGGATATTTTCCCCATTTTCTAACTCACCCTCTTAATCTACTTTTAAAGAGGTTAAATGTGCAATTCAATAGAACCCTGCTTTCCAGGTATACATGTGCCAAAATATCATTTATCATTAATGAATAAGGACATTTTGATGATTGCCTTCATGGATAGGGAGCTATTTCCCCACCAAAATAAAAGTACGGTGCTAGTAACTAACACTGATTTATTTTCAATCAATTATATATGTTTATCATGCTTTATATTATTTGTTTACATATCTGACACCCTCAGAATACCAAGGTTTTTGAGAACTTGACCAAGTTACTTCACTATTATTTAATATGTGTCCTTATTTGTAAAATCAACAAGTTGAATGAAAAGATACTGAAATTTCCTTCTAGCTTTGATACTCTATTACTCTATGAACTTAATTGGAACATGTATTAGTTTTTCTGAAAAAAAAATACTGTTTCTGTTCTTCTCTAGTATAGCAAAGTATGGTTTCATCTTTGTACCAGGCTCCATTAGGGGAAATTCTGTTATGTAATGTAGGATGCTGTCTTCCAACACAACCTGACAAAAAGCCAGAGAAGAAAAAGCAAGAAAACCTGCTCTGCCATGTGTTTTATATTTAGACAAAATTCAAGTTTCGAGTTCCTGAAAACACTAGACATAACAGTGGAACAGATCATTTATTTTCTCTGTTTTGAAGGCTCTTTTTCACACCCTTGCCTCTCTGATTATTTAGAACATCTTTTCCAGATTGTGAAAGAGATGTCTTTTGTTGCAAATGTCCCAGGGGCAACATTTTGAGCTACCTCTACTTGAAGAGCATGGCACTCTTTCCACTGCACCATGCTTCTCACCTCTAAAATCTATCATCATGTTCAGAATCTGGAAAAACTGATGAATTTTTATATGGCTGTCCTAGTCACACTCCATAAGCTTCTGACATCTCTTTCTCTTAGAAATGGTTCCATGTCGATGACAAGAGAAAATGAATTTTAAGCTAATGTATTCAACCCCTACATTCATAAATCTTTTTCATATTTCAGAGTTACATTTCTAGTGAAGTGTGAAATTTGGAGAGTGCTTTAACTCTTTCTTCTTACAAGTGGAATTATTCTTAAGAAGGTAGATTGGCTGTGTATTGATTCAACAAATATTTATTGGATGTCTAATTTGTGCTGGGCCTAATACTAGGTGCTGGGGAGGCAGAGATCAAAGAGACCCTCCTGGACTTTCTAGGAGGTCACACTCTAATGAAGGACACAGAAATAACAGAGATATTACAATAAATTGTCATAAATATTATGATACAGAGAAGTACAGGACAGTTGGGAAGCACACAAAAATGATAGAGAGAAGCACAGGAGTTTCTTAAAGAAGGTGATCTATGAACTGGGTTTTGAGAGGCGAGTAGGTGTTAGCCAGATAAAAAAAAACAGGAGAATGGAGTAAAGCAGTCAGAAAGATGCAAGCACAGAGACAATGAAAGGGAGAGCAAGAAGAACTTGCAAAATTACAGATAGCTTCATGCTCTTTGAACATCATGCTCCAAATTTCAAGTTGGGAGAAATGAGGTGGGAAAGGGAGTGTTCCCTCATCAGAGCAGAGAAAAGTTAACCTGAACACAATATTACACATCAAGAATAATGAGTTAAAAGTTGACCATATCACTTTTCTAGAGCTTGAATTTTTTCAAATCCATTGAGTTTGGATGGCATTTGGGGCTTTTAAGTGGTAAGAGTATAAATTGAAATCTATTATCAGAAATAGGGTACAAATTTAATCAAGTTCCTCATAATTTAAATGTAAATTATGGACTCTTCCCTTAATGGTGCTGAATATTCCATTTGCTTTGGCACCATCTGAGATGGGGCAGTGTTAACTGCCAATGATTTGCCAGGATGTCCTTCCAATGGCTCCTGCCTTGTGTGACCCTATGCCTCTTCACCTTTGCCAATCCCAGAACCAAATCTCTCTCTCTCTGGGCCATGTCTTGACCACCCACCCAGTCCCAGGACCCATAATAATCCGCATCTGGATAGGCCAGGCAAAGTCTAATAACTTGTCTAGCTCAAAAATCATTTAAATCAGTGATATAAAATAAAATATCAATGTTATTGTTTTTTATACCCAACGTTCACTAAATTATAACTAGTGTCATATATCAAAAGGAAGTTTTGAATTTGTAAAGTGATATAAAGTTTCTATGTAAGAAAATATAGATGAGAAGAAGCAAAAACAAAATTTTAAAGTAATAAGTACTGATTGATACAGCCATTATGGAGAACAGTATGGAGGTTCCTTGAAAAACTAGAATTACCATATGACCCAGCAATCCCATTACTGGGCATATACCCAGAGAAAACCATAATTCAAAAAGACACATGCACCCCCAATGCTCCTTGCAGCACTATTTACAACAGCCAGGTCATGGAAGCAACCTAAATGTCCATCGACAGATGAATGGATAAAGAAGATGTGGTACATATGCACAATGGAATATTATTCAGCCATAAAAAGGAATGAAATTGGGTCATCTGCAGAGACGTGGATGGACCTGGAGATTGTCATACCGAGTGAAGTAAGTGAGAAAGAGAAAAACAAATATTGTATATTAACGCATATATGTGGAATCTAGAAAAATGGTACAGATGAACCGGTTTGCAAGGCAGAAATAGAGACACAGATGTAGAGAACAAATGTATGGACACCAAGGGGGAAAGCGGGGGTGGGGGGGGAGGGTGGAATGAATTGGGAGATTGGGATTGACATATATACACTAATATGTATAAAATAGATAACTAATAAGAGCCTGCTGTATAGCACAGGGAACTCTACTTCACTTCGCTGTACAGTAGAAACCAACACAACATTGTAAAACAACTATACACCAATTTAAACAATATAAAAATAAAAGTATCTCATCCAAAAAACAAAAAAAAGTAAAGTACTGACCTCTTTTCACAGGTATAAAGACTTATTATAGAGCTATTATAATTAAAATAATATCTTATTAATATAAAAATAAGATTAATGAAACTGGAAAGAAAGCTAAAACATAGATTTGAGTACTATCATCAGGTCTTGCCCTGCGACTTTTACTCTTCTCTAGATTTGACTCTCAGGTGATCTCATCCAGTCTATGGCTTTAAGTATTATTTATATGCCAATAATTTCCAAAGATTTATCCAGTTTAGGTATGGTATCTCAGGTCTAGACTTGAATATCCACTTGCCTATTGTATTAGAGTTCTCCAGAGAAATAGAACCAAAAGGCTATATATAGATACATAGAAAGAGATTTATTATGAGGGATTGACTCACACAATTATGGAGGTTACGGAGTCCCACCATATGCTGTCTGCAAGCTGGAGACCCAGGAAAGCCAGTGGTGTAGTGCAAGTCTAAATCTGAAGACCTGAGAACCAGGGGAACCAATGGTGTAAGTCCCAGTCCAAGTCCAAAGGCCCAAGAACCAGGAGAGCCAATGTCCAAGGATAGGAGAGGATGGATGTCCCACCTCAAGCAGATCATAAATTTGCCCTTCCTCCACACTTTTGTTCTATTCAGTCCCTCAATGGATTGGATGATGCCCATCTGCACTGGTGAGGGTGATCTTTACTCAGTCTACTGATTCAAATGCTTAGTCTCTTCTGAAAACACCCTTACAAACACACCCAGAAATAAAGTTTTACCTCCTATCTGGACACCTCTTAGCCCAGTCAGGTTGACATAAAATTAACCATCACACCACCTATATAACTGACTTGATTCTCTGAAACTATTTCTCCCCCAAGCTAGTCTTCTAATCCTTCCCCTCTTAATAAACACCACATAATTCACAGTTCCTAGAGCTAGAAACCTGAGAACTATCCTTGTCTCCTTTCTTTCTCTCACTCCTCACATCCAATTCTAGAACAAGTCTTCTTGGTTCTACCTCCATAATACAACTCCATCTCACTGCTACTGTCATAGTCTAAACTATAGCACTGGCGTTGACCATGCAGACTCCCCCAGCTGATTTCACTGCTTCTAGTCCTGCCTTCCTCCAATCTGTTCTAGCAATTTTGTTACAAAATAAATCAGACCATGTCACTTCCAACTTAAAACTCTTCAATGGTGTTTCATTTCAAGTTGACAAAATCTAGTCTTCACCATGCCTTACAAAGCATTGCATGATTTGGCTCCACCTAAACAGCAGAAGAGCTATTAAAATATCACTGAAATCAATTGGAAATTTTAGTCCACTTATCTCATTTCCATTTATTACATTTCTTGCAGAGTAGAAACTGGGCTCATGATCTTAATCAAGGACACAAGAACAGAGAAACAAACACATCTCTCTTCTTGGTAGGGCAGGTCCATCTCTGTTGAGTAGTTTGCTACAAGTAAGTGACATTTTACCAAGCAGTGCAAGCTATGTCAGTCAGCCCTGAGAACAAAAGGACATCTGAAGCCATTTCACAAACTATGTAACTTTCCCAATTTTTATAAAATACAGGATATTTTTGTTGAAAGAAACAAAAACTCTCAAAATACCTTTATTGAAAACATACTAGGAAAACTTATGGAACCCACATGTAAGAAGCAATGCCATGTCCAGTGGACAAGGGAAGGTCATCTGGTATTTCTGTTTATCTTCTCTCAGTCTCTCTCCGTGTAATATCTCGCTGGTGCTTCTCTCTGTGCTTTTGCTCAACTCACTTCTTTGCAGATTGATGTCCTCTGAAAGGCTGTCAATTTCTGATCCACCATACTTTTGCCTCTTATTGATATTTCATTTGCTTGGTACTAATTCCACATGGTTTTAAGGTTGACTCCTTCATGCTGATTGACATATTTATTTCTAAATTATTAATAAAGCTATTCCTAACATTTTAGCCATAATCCTAATCTTTATGTTAGTCTAATATTTGTCAAATAGTTAATGATCTGTCTCATTTGAGGATATCAAGCAAAGCCCTTGATAAACAACCATCTATTTGGTTGGGTAATTCTTTCATTAAACAAGTATTTAGTGAATACCAACATGCATCAGGCACTTTCATAAGTCCTAAAGATATTAACATGAATGAGTCAAAGTCCTGTACTTTGAGGATTCTGAGTAGAACAGAGTGACAAAAAATGGTCATGTTAATAAATTAATTAACAATTTAATAAATCTCTATTTTGTTTTTATACTTATTAAATTTAATAAATAAATTAATAAGCACATCAATATATAAGTAATTTACTTTCAACAAGTGATAGAAAATGAAGTGTGTAGGATGAAGCGGGTTGGCTTCTTTTGCTAGGGTGGTTTAGGAAGCCTTGCCAAGGAGGTAAATTTTGATCTATGAGCTAAATAATGAGAGAGAACTACACAGGAACTGGGAGGGGGAGGGGAAAAAATAAATTAGATTTTCTGAAAAAACCTCCCGATGAAAAACACCTAGAAGTGCTGGATAAAATATCAGCAAATATTTTAATTGCATAATTGAGTTTTAAAAATGAAAAGGAATTCCTCAGATGCTGAAAACAAGAGGGATACATAACAGCTGAATCTATCCCTTGAGGATATTATCTGATAAAAGGAACCTAGAGCCCTGGGTTTTGTTGGCTCTGTGATATCAGAGAAAAAGCTCCATACAGGTTGTATAGTTCTCAATATAAGCTGAAAACATTGAAAGACCACGCCTCAGTGAAAGGTGAAAAAAATAATCCTGCTGGAAGAAGGAGTTAAAAAGGTAGCTTGTCTCTTTTGGTAATTGTTTGGATGGAGGAAAATATCTGTGGTCATATATAAAACACTGCTCCCAACAATGAAGGGATAAACTATTGCTCTCATGCAGCCATGAGACATTCATGAATATTGACTACACGCTTAGACACATCGCAAACTGTTGAAAGCCAAAGATTAAGAGGAAAAATTATTTTTTAAAGCCAAAGGGAAATGTGCTGGGGTGGGGAATATTAGGATTCTATATCTACTGAAGCTTTCATTCAAAAATAAAAGTGAAGTAAAGACATTTTCAGATAAACAAAAGCTGAGAGAATTTGTTGCCAGCAGAACTGCACTACAAAGAATGCTAAAGCAAGTTCTGACACTAAAGGAAAATGTCATCAAGAATAGGAAACTTACTAAAAACAAATAAAAATGGTGAAAAGAGGAAAGAAAAGAAAAGAAACCCTCTGTTTTCTTCTCAGCAACGTGTTCTATTCCCTGCCTGCTTCCCTACCCCAAAAATGAGCCCTTGAAAATGGTTTATCTCCCCCAGTACTCCTCACCTCCCACCCTCACTGACACCCATCTTAAAACACAGGATATGCTAACAGTTTAGCATGTTGTGATCCAGTTAGCGGCAATACAGTGTTGCTTCTACTCCAAGAATACTTGTTTGGCGTTTATATTGCAAACTCTCAGTCACTCTAACACTGTCTTTTTAAGTTTAACTTATGCATAGGCATTGCTCTCCATTAGAGATCTCTGTTGTGCTTAATCTGTTGTTCAGTCAGAGCCCTGTTGTGACTATTTTCTTTATCTGTAAAGGTAAACGAGTAATATTCCTCCTGATCCTAACAGGGGATTGAAATTTGCGGTGACTCAGGACTGCACATCCTAGTCACTTCCTCTCTGTTGTGTATAGGTGTTATTTAACTGTTCACTAGCTTTCAGCCATTTTGACTTTTCACGTTTATAACTTTTTTCTGAATAAAAGCTTGTGAAATTTTCTTTTTAAATTTAGAAATACAATAATTTTACTAGAAATAGGTCTAGCTGTGTGTCCCTTTTCATTATCCTATCTGGGATTAACAGAGCTTCATCAATATGCTAAATAAAGTCTACATCTTAAAGAAATTTTTTTTTCTATTATTTGGAACTTTAGAAACTCATAATAAATTCAAAAATTTCCCAAGAGTATGTTCTACTTTAAATATTCCTCCATTCATTTTATGTAAAAGACTAAATAGACTCAGTAAATATGCTAACAAATATAAAAATTCAAAAGAGACTAGGCCTTATTACTTACTGATTTCATAAAGAGCAAATCAAATAAAATTTCCCTAATACAGACATGTTACAAAATATTATAAGCTACATGATGAGTCTAAAATTAATAATTTGACCCCCATAGCAATGGTAATAAGGAATAATGAATATGCTAAATCCTATGCGAAAGCTTTCATAAGCCATAAGAAAACTTTGCTTGAATTATAAATAATTGTGTTCTATAAGGAAAGTAAATGATAAAGAAAAAAGGCCCAGTATAATTCAGTTGGAAAGAAAAATTGATTAACATAATAATATTTGTGTGTTTGTGTATAACAACTAGATATATGCTTTATCAGAAATTGACCTCATTAAGAACCACATGACTTAAATAAGAGAAGTTCACTAGACTCTATGGTTTCATTCCTCAGTTATCCCCTGCCTTCCACCTCCATCTCCAGGCCCTACTTTAAAAGTTCCTGGCATTTGTCATTGTGGAAGTTTCACTCAAATGCTGCCAAGGACAGATGGGGAGAATTCTGTCTACCCCAATCACTGGCAGAATCTACTAATAAGCAAAATCTACTTTGATTTCTCCAAGAAACTCATTTCTGAATTAGTTACCCTTTCCTACAGGTATCTAGGCCTCTTATGCTCTCTCTTTCAAAGAAAAGAAATATCTGCTCCCAGGATATAATACGATATCATGGACTTACAGCCAACTCTGATTTTTGGATCAAGGACATTTCAGATATCAGCAAGTAAAAAAGAAAGTACATATTTTAAGTACTGAGAAAAATTTTACCTGCGTAACACACAGAAATAACACAAAAGCAGGCCACTTGTGATTGCATGAATCTGTGTTCCATTCCTCTGCACATAAGATGAATAGGCTTATTATTAGATAGAAATTCTGCATTCATTCATTTACTCCTCAACATTTTTTGAATGATTAGTATGAGTTAGGCTCTGTGCTAAGCAGTTAGGCTATAACTGAACTGATATTCATGATATACATAATCCATCCATGGAATGGACACATTTCACTTATTTGGATATTTTTGCCCTGCCTCATCCCCAAAAGAACTAAAAGCTCTTAGAATGGATATAAGCCTCAGGAATGAAGAAGAAAAAAAAAAAAGCAGACACAAAGGACAAAAACCCAAGGAGAGGATTGTTAGGTTACTAGGGCACGAAGTGCAGTGGCATGGGGGTGGCAGCAAGACCCTCAGATCATCCAAAAGGGAAGGTGGTCCACGCCAGAGCAGAAGGTAAAGGCTAATCAAGTGGTGTGAGAGAGAAGCTAAGGAAGTAGTGCTGGGTCTGAAACTGTGGTTGGTGATGGGGAGTCACAGGGCTGTTGACCTCACATAGCAGAGCCTAAGGTGTAGAGCTAGGAGTATAAAATTGCACAGATTTAACTGGACAGTGGCCCTGCCTGACGCAGAGAAACAGAACTGACACTGAACCTGCTTAGAGTAATTCTCCAATACGCTGATGCTGGAGGAAATGACCAACACCTTCTGGATAGATAGAATTTGTTAGCTCTGTAGTAGTTCATGGGAAATGCAAGTCCTCATATTTAATTCCAGGTAGCAAGTTTACTGCAGAAAGTGCTACTGTAGGTACACTGTCATAACACTTATAATCTAAAGACCAGAGCATATTCTAAGGTAGTGATTAGAGTGAGAAACTGTGGTTTCAATGATATTTTAAGGAATAGCCACTCACAGCAGTTAAAGGGCTTTATATCCTAGTCCAGTTGTACTGCAATTAATTCTTAGTCATTTGGAAACTTCTTGAACCAGGCGTCATGCTAGATGCTGACTGGGGATTCGTATATGAACAAGATGAAATTTTCATCCCTGTTACCTTCTTTCGAAGCAGTATGGCATTAAGAACATGGACTTGAGATGAGCCAAATTCCAAATCTGAGTTTTATCCCTTCTGGGTAGCCATGGGCAAGTTACTTAACTAATTAATTATTAGTTTCCTCATATGTCAAATGAAGATAACAATATCCATATCACAGGGCTGTTAACAAAGGTCAAACATGGCAAAGGATGTAGTGCCCTAATACTAGGCAAGTGCTCAATAATCATTAGCTGCTACTATTAGCCTTTAATATTTTGTGGACAGGAACACAATTGTCGAGAACCCTCTTGCGTGGGATACTTGTTTCGCATTAATTTATACCTGATGGCAATCTGGATTTCCTCCTGATACTTTTCTAAGAAATATTACTACTAGAGTATTCATGAGCTATACTTATATTCAGGAACCTGTCAGAGCATACCTAATTCGTGAAGTTGGCATCTTAGTTGGAGATGATACATGTAAAGATCAATGAAACATGTAAAGGATAGGATTATTACCATGCTAGATGCCTTCTAAAAATTCAGAGGTAAGGCTCAAAACCCAGAAGTGTGAAGCTTCAGGGTATAAAGGTACTGAAGGGAGTCAGGAAGAAGTAGAAAGAAGTCCAGGTAGAAGATATATCAGGTGAGCTTCTCTGTCACTTGACAGACATTCAGACGTGAGAGACAAGGTGCTCTGTCATTTGACAGAGGTTCAGCGTGAGGGACAAGGTGCACCACTAGGTTCAAATTAGACTGAAACATAAATGGCAGTGTGGTAATGAACCTGGGCTAGAAGTACAGAGTCTGATATCAGCCATGGTGAGCAAAACTGGTGATTTTCATGCACTGTCAGAGTGCCTCATCAGCCAGGACTGACAATTACAATGGCAGAAAAAATATATAAAGTCTAAATTAGAACAAAATAGGGCCTGGCCATAGTTCTGGTCAGACTGAGGCAAACTGCTGTAGTTATTAAACGTGCACCCTCTTTCTGAAGATCTGAGTCTTCAAGGAGGATCTCCCCAGAAGGAGAATATCGCATCCAAGACAGAGCTATTTAAGAATTTTCCTGAACTCAATCTAGAAGACACTTGTACTTAGAGGAAAAAAATAGTTGTATTAGATCAGTTTAGCCTCAGCTAAAAACAGTGAGGACCTAAGGTGATACCTAGTTCTAGACTTAGGTTAATGCAGAAAAAAATCAAATGCCTCTTCCTTATACATTGTTAAAAACCCAAAAGATTGGTCCAAAAAAGTTACCCTTTGAAGTCTGGGCTTAATTTGTGTAGCAACGCAAGTGAACAGAATTTAGTAATGAAAATCTAGGACAAATGCATAGCATAGCATAGCATGGAAATGAAAGATTTAAACAATATGTGCACAGTACAAATAAGCAAAAGCTTATGTATATAGCTGATTACTACTCAAAATAGAAACAGATTCATACAAGTCCACATCATTCTAATAACGTAGCAAAGCAATTAGAATAGGAAAGGATCCCAGTGCAGTCGATCCCACTGTGTTAAGAGAAACCATTCTCAGATAAATCACTCAACAAATGCGATTTGGGTCTTTGGGGGACTACTGGAGAGAGGAAAAACAGAATAAACAACTGACATGAGAAGAGGGTCAGGTAACCATGTAGGTATTTGGACCATGTAGGTATTTCTAAATTTTACTTCTTTATGAACTTTGTAAAAGCTCCATTAGTCAACCCAAAGAACTAAAGAGATTAACAATGCTTTAGAACCCTGCCTATGGGTCAATGTTTGCCCATCAAAACAAGAAATGCTTTAAAACTAAAGCTCAGATACAGTAAAAGCAAATTTTTTTACTGAAATTTCCACCATGTCCTAATCAATTTGCTTTGAATCAGATAAAACAATCCATAATTTCTAAGTAGAAATGTTTCACACTGTTGGCTCAGTTGGCTTGAACAAGTTTAATTCATTATAATTTATCAACAGTGTGTGGGTCTGGAAAAAGGGGAAAGGACCTGGACACTTTTTATGCTATTGCTGTTGATGGGGTCACAAAGAGGGTTGGCTTTCCATCCTTTCTTTCATTTGATAATAACCAGAACTGATGTGCAAATAGCTTAAGAGCCCAGGATAATGGAGATCTACCCTGTGAAAGGCAAAATGCAGGGGACAATTAAGGAAATGTTTATTCAGTCTATTGCAATAGGGAGAATGTTCATTAATGAGAAACATCAAAAAAAAAAAAGCAAAGTGGGGGAGGGCCTGCAGCTTTATAGAGGCAGGTAAACAAGAGAGTCATCAGCAAGTTCTAAGATTCAGGAAGGTTAGAGCTAAGTCCTATCTGAGTCACTGAGGAAGGAAGGAGATGAGTCTTATCTTCTGTGAGGGCAGAATGGTTCTTTGAAGTTAGCCATTTCTCAGAACACAGAAGGGTGGGAGCACAGGGCTCAGATAAAGTTCAACATCGTCACACCATTTTATGCTTTTTTAAAAAAAATTCAATCGTTAGTTAGTTTAAGTAGAAGAGCTATTTTATTTTCCATACTGCCAAGCTATTCTTATTTACAAACTGAAGTAAATTGAAATATTAGTACAAATAGTAAATTTAGAAATACTATGATGGAAATGCTTTTAAATTTATAGTTAAAAACAATTCAAATAACAAGAAGCAAGGTCTTTCAAAACATATATTTGAATTCTGCGATATTTGTTTCTTGCAGATGTCTAAAACCAAAGTACTGGAATAACAAAACTAACATATATTTTTTTTGTGAGCTAAGACTTCATAATCCTCAGATCTGTTTATTGTACAATGAATGGTACTATCACTATTTTTTATCATGGAAATTTTCAATTTCAAATATACTCAAAACCAATACAATAGCATAATGAACACTCATGTACCACAACCCAATTTCAGTGATTGTCACTATTTTACCATTCTTTTTTCATCTATCCCCCTGCAGGTTTTTTATTCAAGTATTTTAAAGCAAAACCCAAATATCATATTACTTAACCAAAAATACTCTGGTATGGATATTTAACTGACTCTTTTTAAACAAAGCCACAATATCAGTATCAAAACCTTTAAAAAATCAACAATAATTCCTTAATATTTTATAGTGTTCAGTCTGTGCAATTTTCCTCTATCTCAAATAGAGGTTTAATGACTTATTCAAATCAGAATCCATGCAAGGTCCATACATTTATTTGGTTACAATTGTCTCTTTAAGTCTCTTTTAATCTCTAACATCTAACCTTCCCCTTTTCATGTCATATTATTTGCTGAATAATCTGAATCTTCTTTTGTCACAGAATTTCCACATTCTAAATTTGACTAATAGTATCCTTAGGGTTTCTTTCATGATTTAGAAGTTTGATTAAACTCAGATTCAAGTCTTTTGGCAGGAATACCTATCAACTTTTTGCTCAAAATAAATCCTATTAGGGTTGTCAATATAATAAATTCACTATTTTATTGGATCAAAGTTCCTGAAGCACAGGTGGACCTCTTAACTCCACCTATTTGGTCTCTCAATTTCTCAGCAACCAAAATGATCCCTAAGGAACAACCTTGAAATACTAGGTCTCTGTCCATAGAGGAACGTATGAAAACCCATAGGACTAGATGATCTCTAAAGTACATTCGTTAATTAGACATAAAAAGGACTAAACTGAGAGAAATGCTCAAAGCCCAACTTCACAGAAATGGTGTCCACACTCCCTCCTAGAGAGCTGTCTTGGGGTAAAAGCAGATCTTCTTCCTCCAAGATCAACCCTCTTCCCCATTTCAATTATTGATGGGTAAATCATTAAATGTTCACTACATGCCACGGACAAATTTACTCTTTTCGAATGCAGGATCTCTTAGGTTTAGTCTTTCACTTTGGATCCAAAAATCACTTCCAACTTCTAGAGATTATCAAGTTCTGAAAGAATAAATGTACATCTTAATGAAGGTAAAGCAATACTTCTGGTGGCAGTGACAGCATATCAGAGGGTCTTCAGGCTGGTCCATCTCCTTGAGGCAAGGAGAAGGTCACAACAGAAGGCAACAATAAGAAGGAGGGAGGAAGGCAAACACAAATTATAAGTCCTTCATAGTTTTGCCAAGGATTGGTCCTGTCTGGGTATTGACTTAGTTTGTCCAGAAACTCACAGAAGACCTCTCTGTTTCTCTAGCAGAGATATTTTATGATCTGTGAGGCAAGAACATCAAATAAGCACACTGTTCTTTTTCTGGGACTCACAAATTATATCTGAGAAAAAATGGGAACATATATCCCTTTTAATTCAACGTCTATTCACATCTTTTCCCTCACCATCAGCACATTATTTTCTGAATAAAATTTATTCCTTTTCTGTGTATCAATTTAGATGATACTGGCATGACTTTACATACTAGCAGGGTCATTACTAGTTCCTGGTCATTTTTGTTTGTTTTTTGTATTTTATCCATTTCCTACAGAAAGACTATGACATCTAAATCATTCATTAGTTTTGATAGCAAACTAAATCTTTGCTTTCTATGTAATTTTTCTGAGTTGTTTAGATTCTGACTGACTTTATTCTTTAAGATGAATAGAGCATGGTAGGGGAAGCTTCTTGCTGATAGCTAATAGCTAATAGCTAATAGAGCTAAATTTTATATGTGAAAAATGATCTCAGGAGCAGGGCAGATATAATGGTTAAAATCATTATTATTTGTTTTGGGTTTTAAACAGGGAACATTGCTGGTTAACTTACCAGGAAACAGAACAAATAGCTGGTCAACATCACCCTGATTTTGGACATTTAATGGTTTGTACATCTTGTTTGTTGAACTGAACTGGTTCACTTAACCCTAATGGCTGCTTCCAAGGTTAAATTCATTTTAAGCCTTCAGCTATTAAAATGCAGGAAGTAAATGTTCACAGAATGGTGGGCCTGTAATATGAACATGCTAAACAACGAGGTGCCCATTTGACTTAGTACACAAGGGAATCATAATGCTGAACCCAGTCTGAATGTTACCTGATTTACTGATTGGGCAACAAGCATGGAGAGTTTTTGTCACTATTAGACCAAAACTACACAAGCAATAGGTTGCAGTATGGATAGACTCCAATAATCTTACTCTATTGGACTAGGTTGTTTAACAATCAATTCAATGATAATCAGCATTCTAATTATGATGTTAAAATACCCTTTCTTTCAGAATTCTTTCTATGCATTGGAAGAGTGGAAATGTCAGCATTCAAACATAAGAAATAAATTTATTTGTGTTGGAGAGGGCATTTTAGTATAATATTTGAAATAAAACTAAGGTATTCTTATCTTAAAGTAGAGGGCAAATGTATAAGTAAGTTTTATAAAGGGAGTTGAAGTCTTGATATATACCCTAATATTGAAACATTTTGTGTGTTATTTTGTAATTCACATTATTAATAATAGTGTTATTGAGATATAATTCAATTGGTAATTGGCAAACATTGTTTGCAGGAACCAGGAGTTCAGGTGATCCCCCTTTGCTTGCTCCTGAGAAGGAGTTGCACACAGTTTTTCAGGTTGCCAGGAGTTTTTTTTGAGCCTGGCTTCTTGGGAACTGTCCCTGCATCCAAGGAGCTTATTGTTAAGTCAGTGTTTGGTCAGAGGTTGTGTTTAAGCTCCTTCTGCCGGAAAAGCTTCCCCCTTTGTCAATAAATAGGTCTGTGTGCGGCTCTGGGAATGCTAGCTCGTTTGCCCCTCACTGTGCTCGGCTACTCCTGAGTGGGTGAAGCCTAGGGCATGCACACAGCCTCCCAAACCCCAAGGCTGGCAGTTGTTATAGGCTGAGCATTTGGAGAGCTATGTCACTCCAAATTCATATGTGGAAGCCTTCGCCAGTACCTCAGAATGTGACTGTATTTGGAGATAAGGCCTTTAAAAAGATACTTAAAGTTAAATGAGGTTGTTAGTGTGGGTCCTAATCTAATATGACTGGTGTGCTAATAGGAAGAGGAAATTTACACAAACAGAGGGACAACCATGTGAGGACACAGCAAGAAAGTGGCCCTCTACAAGCCACAGAGAGAAACCTCAGAAGAAAGCAAACCTACCAACAACTGGATCTAGGACTTCTAGTCCCCAGAACTGTAAGAAAACACATTTCTGTTGTTTAAGCCCCCCAGTCTGTGGTATTTTGCTATGGCCACTCTAGCAAACTAATAGAGCAGTGATCCCAAAAGGCTGTCTCTTTCTCTGGTTCTGTTAAGCTTCTGGCTTGCTGTGCCATTTTCCTCACATCACGGAGCTCTCACCCTCCTTTTAATTGTTATTCACCAACATCTCCATTGTTTTTGACAACTCTTTTAGGCATGGAGTTCTCCAAGCTTTGTTCCAAATGAATTCATTCCTTTCAGGCAGTTTTGGAGCTCTTCATCCATATATACGGAGTTCTGTCTTTCCCCCAGGCAGAACTCCAGTGCCACTGCACCAGAGCTAGGGGAGGGGACCTGCTTTTCCCAGAGGGAGAGCCCTGCTCAGCAAGAAGATATTAGCAGGTGGCATCCCCTGGTCTTCTTGGCTTGCCCTCTGGCATGGGGCCTCTACCTTTGAGTGAATTGGGGTAATTGAGGTCCCAGTTTTCTCAGCCTGCCATGCCTGGAGTAGAGCTTCCAACCCTACAACTGGGAGCTGGGTTAGGGCAGAGACCAGATCCTCTCAGTCAAGCCTGCCTGCGACAGGGCTGCAACACAAGGCTGGGGGGATGATAAACACCGGTAGCCTCCCCTTCCCCAGTTGAAACCAGAGCCCCAGATGCAAGCTGGGAGCAGGGAACCCCTGGTTTTTAGCCATACCTGGAGTACAGTGTCCAGGGTAAAAAAAGCTATTATAACATGGAGCTGGGGGAGGAGGTGGGATAAGGGAGTAGGTCATGGCTCAAATTCCATAGAACATTGTTCTTACCAAAAATTAATATATTTTCTTGAATGAATGTTTCTCCATTTGCTGTATGTCTCTAGGACAACTTTCAGAGACCTTAAATAATTTTATCTTATAATTTTCACCAGTTAAATTGTTTTGCTGATTAGACTTTCTGCCAAGCTCCTTACTCTACCATTCTGGAAGCTCTAACCCCTAGCAATTTACTCTTGGGCCTTAATTCCAAGGGTAAACGTTTTGATGCTGATGCTCCCTATAAGTCCTGAGGCCCAATTTATATGTCTTCGTGAAACGTAAAAGTGACTGATTTGAGATACATCATGATTATATAGCCATGTGGAAGGTATTTGCCACATTCTGGTAAAAAATAATGGCTAACACTTATAGGGTCTTTAATATGTGCCAGGTATTATTCTAAGTGCCTTGAATGTATTCATTATATTTAATTATCACAACCCAGGAGGTAGGCATTATTTTTACATTTTTATATATTGGAAAACTGAGGTACAGAGAAGTTACCCAATGTTACATAACTAGTAATGGGCACAGCTGGGATTTGAACCCTACTGCTTCAAGTTCAGCCTATCCTAAACTGCCTATGTCTTTTAAGATTGCAAGCTATAATATCTCCAAAGTAAACACAATTTATGTTTCTTTATGAAGGAATGATTTGTTGAAAACTTGGTAATTCTAAGTTGGATAGATTTTACTATACTTTGCACCTTTTCTAGAAAAACTAGTATCAAATTAGTTTCAGATAAAAATAGTAGTGTAATGCAAAAGAGGTTTTGCTTTGTACAAGAGTATCTATGAGAGTTATAGGCAATCATCAATTCTAGTGAAATTCAAAGAGAACTGGCTGTGGCTTGTTAGTTCAGAAAGTTCGTTTAGAAAGGTCCTAATTATATGGGTCAATGCTCTGTAGTCGGTAGTCTTCTTACATAGCCATTGTCCTGTCAGTCATCTTTGATTGAGTTTGATTACAGTGAAGGTGGCATGCACTCAAAGCAAACAGAAGTTGCCACTTTCCACTCTTAAATTAAGTCATCCAGTTTTTCTTTGAAGGATTCTTTTTAAAACCCTCATCCATAACTTACCCTTTCTACTTCATAGAGAAAATGGAACACATTAGAAAGGAACTCAGTCAACCTTCTGACATCAGACCTTCAAAGTCGCCAGAATAGTCATCTATTCTTTCTGCCTTCCATCCTTCCTTGCCTCCCCTCTTCCTTTTTGTGCCCCATCTCCCCACCTGATTGTGTATTTCAGCCGATTCCCAGGGATAGCCCTCAATTAATTACCCTCCCAATTATCTACAAACACTCCCTCTATTCTTACTCTTTCTCATCAGTATTTATACAGGCTCAGATCAGTGATTCTTAACTTTGGTGTACACCAAAATCACCAAAATATTCAGGCCATACCCATGAACAATTTAATGACAATCTCTGGGATGTTTTTTAAACAGCTTCCTAAGTTATTTTAATGTACATCTAAAGTTGAGAACAATTGCATAAAAATTACCATCTTAACACATACACATGCACACACACCTACTATCAACAAAAATGACAACAATTACAATAACAAACAAAAATGATAAACCAAAAATATTTTTAGCCAGATCTCCCTTGAGATACTGAGCCATCCTCTTTCCCTTCACAAATGAGGTGGCTGCTATTGGATCCCCTTTACTGGGCTAGGACACTCTTCCCGTAGCTTGTGTGAGTTTTGTCTTATACTAATTCACAGCTATCTCCTTCAGAGAAGAATTTCCACCAGACAAAGAGGAGCCACACCATTTCTTACTTCTTGAGCATTTCTCATTCCACTGGAATCTTGATTCTACCCACTGACCCCCCCCCACAACCATTTCTCTAAAACTGCTGGTTCCAAACTCACCAATCACTTCCTTGTTTTAATTTCCCTTATTTATCTCTTCTTACTGGTGTGTAGCATTTGACTCTGCCATCCTCTCCTCTCTTCTTTCCTTGTATTTCCTGAAATTACACTCTTCTGGTTTTCCTCCATCTTTCATGTTTCTTGCCCAGGATTAACTCTTGGTGTTCCTCAGACTTTTATGCTAGGTGCTCCTCTCTCAGTCTACACATTCTCCCTGGGCAAGGTCGTCCATATCCAGGCTTCAGTTACCAACTAAATGCTGATGACTCCCAAATTTATACCTCTAATGCAGACTCCTTTTGTAAATTCCAGACTCATCTACTTAACTTCATCCTCAACATCACTATACGGATGTCCCAGAGTTAACTCAAATGCAACATGTTCCCAAGTGGTGTAATGTCCTGCCCCGAAGGCTAATTCTCTTCTTGTGTTGTTTCTAACTCTTCCTTCTTATGCCTCATCCAAATGAACAGTTGTTGACCCAATCTCTTTAATGACTCTCCATCCCATCCATTTCTCTCTATCTTTACTTTTACTACCGTAGTTCAGGCTACCAATATCTCTAATAGGAATGACTGATATAATTTTTCAGCAGGTTTTTCTGGTCTCTGATCTTGAAGTCTTCTTCTATCCCCAATTTATTTCCTCCACTGCAGCCAGAGGAATCTTTCTAAAGTGCAAACCTAATATATCATGATTAAAAAAAAACTCCTATGGCTCCCCAGTGCTCTCAGAATAAAATCCACACAAAGTATTTAATACCCTTTACGATATTGCCTCAGATGACCCATACAAGATCATTGTTTATTATACAATTTCCAAAATCCACCTCACCTTTCTTCCCATCACAGTCCATTCATACTAAACTTATTATAATTCCCCAAACATGAAATATTTATTTTCACTGCTATAATTTTCAATCACCAAAATCATGTTTTTTTGGGGGGGGGCTCACCGAACTTTCATAAATGCGCTAATTCCTATTCATATTTTAGGTTATAAGTTAGCTGTCACTTTCTTTAGGAAGCTTACCCTGACATATTCCTCAACCCCACCCCTACCTACAACTAGTTTAGAGATTCTCATTGCCTTGGATTTTCTCTATCGAAGTCCTTATTTTGCTGTTTTGTAATTTCCAGGTTACTTGTTTGCCTTCCCCAACACATTCATAGAGAATGTGACCCGTTCACATACTGTATTGCCTTGTAGAACAATGACTTATACAAAGTTTTTGCTCAATTCATATTTGAAGATAAATGAATGATTCTACCATCCTAGCACATAGTAAATGCTCAATAGATAGTTACTGCACTTCAAACAAATTATAACCAGTATGCACATTTCTAGATGTATTGCTTAGACCATGGGTCAATAAGTAAGATTTAAAACCGAGAATTAAAAAAAACCCAGAAGTGTATGTCCTCTACCCTCTTCCCACTGTTGAGATTTATAATGGAAACCTCAATACTGTTCTTTTCCCTGAACCCAAGATATTAGCATGGTGACCTTTGTTGTCATCCCATGGCACCAGTAAATACTTTATTTTTTAGCAAAACAAAACAAAATAAGAGACAATAGACTCCTAAACTCAATCGGACCTAAGATAAATTTTTAAAATCTGAATTAAGTCATAAACCCAAATTATTTTTATCTTTAAGATATTAAATGATTTATTTAGTTGCTTTACACTGTGTTTAACTGGTTATTCAAACACTACAATGTCATAGTGTTTCATGAACGACCTCCTGGGGATTTCTACCATTTGTTAGAGGTGTACTCCACTTCAAGCCAAACCAGGATTTACACAAACTCAGAATAACTGAACTAGAGATTGTCTATTTGTTTTAGAAAGAACTGATCAGCATTTATATTTGAACAGTATTCTTCCTTTCTTATTCAGAATATTACTAAATTAATATTAAGTTTGATATACATGCAACTTTTCAGGTATACATCCATAACATAAAACAAGACACAACTATTAAAAGGCTTTCAAAATTTTTCTTAGCAAACATCAAACAGGCTGTACATTTTCAAATTCCTGTGGACACTGACCCCTAAGTTATAGCAATAAAGCTGGTAATGCGATTTCCCTTAAATATCTACTTGGTAAACAAGATCTGATTCTGACTGGTTAGAGTTCTCTCAATATCTCAAGCAAGGGGAATTTTGTGACTAATTTGAGATGGAATTACTTATCATGGCTAGGTATCCTGCTTTCATGATCTAATACTGCCAAGGAAATTCAATGACTAAAGTGTTAAAACTAAAATGGGGGAAAAGTTTGAAGGAGGAGAGTTTGTTTAATAGTGCTTTTCAAAAAAAGTGCCTTTAAAAATGCCCAGCTTGAAAAATAGCTTCTTTATGAAGCTCTGAAGCTTTTCAGTTCTGCTTACAGATTGATTTACATCCTTTAACTCATTGCCAAGGTCTTGTATACACTCTGGGGCTGTGTGGTTTGCAATGTGAAAATGCATGCTGAATCAAAGAAGAGAAACGGAATACTAAAGAAATGGTGGTTTACCAAAAGTTAGGAAATATAGGAAGACTAGCACTACCATTTTCAAAGTTCTTTAGATTCAGGAGTTCACATCCTATCTTTTAATCAGAAAATAATTAGCTAGAATCTTCAGTAAACAAAGTTCCTTCCTATATTTGACTTAAAGAGAAAAAGATTAATCAGAAGAAATTGAGTCAATAACCAGGATGTAGTTAAAATGATGTTGTACTTTTTGTCCTAAAGCAATGTTATTTATCCCAGTATCATGTATCTCTACCCCTACATGATTATACAATGAGAATAACCCTGAAGCTCTGTAAACATTCAGCTCAACAAAGGAAAACTATTTTTTTCTGAGACTGTAAAGTGAAACAATATATTTTAGAAGAATTTATAACAAATGTTATAGACTTTTACTGAGATTGTAAAGTGAAGCAATATATTTTAGAATTTATAACAAATGTTAAGCACCAAGTCTTATCACACTTACCTTTAAAAGGCATAGATCCTATTTATAACATTCATCAACAAACCTATTTATAGTTTCTATCTTCAAAATAAATCATGAGTCTAACCGCTCCTCACCATCTCCATAACCTTCACCCAAGACCAGGGCTGAGATAGCCAGCATGCACATGTACAACTGTACCGGTTGCTAAAATACTGAACAACTTCTGACCAGCTGGTACATTAACCATTACATTGAGCCTGCCAGGTGCCCCTGCCAGCCACTCTGAGCCCTTTTCTGCGACGTCCTATGACTGCCCTTGATATAGAAACTAAACAGTTAACATCTGGCACAGCAGGGCTCCTACCAGATCCTTGAGAGTCAATACCTGTAACATATGGAACATAGATCTTCCCTAGACCAATGCAACATTATATCTTGCAGCAGCCTCCTTGCCACCACTCTTTTTTTTTTTAATTTTTACTAGAGTATAGTTGATTTACAATATTGTGTTAGTTTCAGGTGTACAGCAAAGTGAATCCGTTATACATATATCCACTCTTTTTTAGATTTTTTTCCCATATAGGTCATTACAGAGTACTGAGTAGAGTTCCCTGTGCTATACAGTAGGTCCTTGTTAGTTATCTATTTTATACATGGTAGTGTGTATGACAATCCCAATCTCTCAATTTATCCCTCCCCCCACTTACCCCCTGGTAACCATAAGTTTGTTTTCTACATCCTTAACTCTATTTCTGTTTTGTAGCTAAGTTCATTTGTACCCTTTTTTTAGATTCCACATATAAGCAATATCATATGATATTCGTCTTTCTCTGTCTGACTTACTTCTCTCAGTATAACAATCTCTAGGTCCATCCATGTTGCTGCAAATGGCATTATTTCGTTCTTATTTATGGCTGAGTAATATTCCATTGTATATATGTACAACATCTTCTTTATCCATTCCTCTGTTGATGGACATTTAGATTGCTTCCATGTCCTGGCTATTGTAAATAGTGCTGCAATGAATATGGGGGGGCATGTATCCTTTTGAACCATGGTTTCTCCAGATATATGCCCAGGAGTGGGATTGCAGGATCATATGGTAGCTCTATTTTTAGTTTTTTAAGGAACCTCAATACTGTTCACCATAGTGGCTGCACCAATTTACATTCCCACCAACAGTGTAGGAGGGCTCCCTTTTCTCCACACGCTTTCCAGCATTTATTATTTATAGATTGTTTGATGATGGCGATTCTGAATGGTGTGAGGTGATACCTCATTGTAGTTTTGATTTGCATTTCTCTAATAATTAGTGATGTTGAGCATCTTTTCATGTGCTTTTTAGCCATCTGTATGTCTTCTTTGGAGAAATGTCTATTTAAATCTTCCACCCATTTTTTGACTGGTTTGTTTGTTTTTTTGATATTGAGCTTCATGAGCTGTTTGTATATTTTGGAGATTAATCACTTGTTGGTTGCTTTGTTTGCAAATATTTTCTCTCATTCTAAGGGTTGTCTTTTCATTTGCCACCATTCTTACCCTCTGCTGTCTGTTATATAGGAAAACAAGGTGATTTTTATTATTATTACTAACATAAATCAGATCATATTGCTTGCCTCTTCAAATTCTTCAGCAGTTTCCCATTACACTTAGAAGAAAATCCAAACTCTGACCTTGGTTCACTTGGCCCTGGGTAATCTGGATCCAGCCTCCCTCTTTAAACTCATCTTCTGCCATGCTTCACTGTGTTCCAGCACCGCAGGTATTCCTGCTCTTCTCATTCCAAAGCGTTTATACTTGCTCTTCCCTTTAACTGGGAAGTCTAGATCTCCAGTTTTCAATTCTTTCAGGTCGTTTCTCATATGTCACCTTCTCAGAAAGGCTGATGTGATGGCAACTCTATATAAAACAGCAACTTCCACCTCTGCACCAGCTTGGACCCGTACCCAGTCACCAACTTTTCCATCACTCTATTTGCTTCACAACCCTCATTCGGTTTTTGTGTTAAGTTGTCATCTTACTTATTTTCTGTCTTTCCTATTGAAAGGTAAACTCCCTGAGAGAAGGACTATTCATAGCTTGCTCATGATCCTAATCTGTTCCCAATGTCTCATGAAATATCTGTACTATAATTTCCTTCCCCTATGCCTGCTCTTTCTTTCCCTCTGATGTAAATACACTTCCTCCCAATGCTACCTGTCCAAAACCAGCTTATCCATTAATGACAAGCTCAAATAGAGCTTGTCTATTTGAACTTTAGAACATTCTTCGATCATCCCAAAGCATGTAATCTCTCCTTCTCAAAACATGGCTACCTATATTGCTCTATTTTCTCTCAAGGCTTTAACTGCTATATTTTTTGGGTTTTGTGAATTACCTTCTCCTTTCAGTGAACTATAAGCACGTTGAAAGACAAATTTTTAACCCAGATATGAGCTTTCATTTCAGTCATTAGTAAGTTCTCATCCAGAATGAACTTGCCTTTCTATTTATTAGCTGACTTCTTTCTTTAGGATAAATCTTACTTTTAAGTAATAGGACAAAGAGAGTCTTCATAAATTTGCAGTTCATGGTGAGTTAACTTTGGCTGATGGGGAAGGGAGCCATGACAATTCCCCTCAGGACACATTGCTGCTTGCTTAGGAAAACTTAAATATAGTTTACAAACTTGAAGGAAAATAAGGTAGAACGACTCCCTTAAAGAGATTCTTTCCAGATGTTTTTAAAGTAAAGCCTTATAATCATTCAATGTTCACTAGTCTCCTTGTTCAAGAGTTCATCCAACTACACAAGTCATATTTCTTTTCTAATAAAAAGTCTTTTAGCCAATGAAAATATTTACTGGCATTAGTTCTCCTCTATGAGAAGCGAGCATTTTAATATTTTTTAAGCACATGATCTAACTGCAAAGCTAAATCATTTGTAATTCTTGTAAATCCTATCTTTTATCATCAAATAATCATTTACGGAATTACAATATTCTAGTGCCAAAGAGTTCCTTACAGTGCAGATAACAGTAATTGTTGGAGGGGAAGATGGCGGAAGAGTAAGACACGGAGATCACCTTCCACCCCACAGATACACCAGAAATATATCTACACGTGGAACAACTCCTACAGAACACCTACTGAATGCTGGCAGAAGACCTCAGACCTTCCAAAAGGCAAGAAAGTCCCCACGTACCTGGGTAGTGCAAAAGAAAAAAAGAACAGAGACAAAAGCATAGGGACGGGACCTGCACCAGTGGGAGGGAGCTGTGAAGGAGGAAAGGTTTCCACACACTAGAAGTCCCTTCGCGGGCGGAGACTGCGGGTGGCGGAGGGGGAAGCTTCGGAGCCGCGGAGGAGAGCACAGCAACCGGGGTGCAGGGGGCAAAGCGGAGAGATTCCCGCACAGAGGATCGGTGCCGACCAGCACTCACCAGCCCGAGGCTTGTCTGCTCACCCGCCGGGGTGGGCGGGGTTGGGAGCTGAGGCTCAGGCTTCGGTCGGAGCGCAGGGAGAGGACTGGGGTTGGCGGCGTGAACACAGCCTGCAGGGGGTTAGTGCACCACGGCTAGCCGGGAGGGAGTCCAGGAAAAGGCTGGACCTGCCGAAGAGGCAAGAAATTTTTTCTTCCCTCTTTGTTTCCTGGTACGCGAGGAGAGGGGATTAAGAGCGCTGCTTAAAGGAGCTCCAGAGACAGGCGCGAGCCGTGGCTAAAAGCGCGGACCACAGAGACGGGCATGAGACACTAAGGCTGCTGCTGCTGCCGACACCAAGAAGCCTGTGTGCCATCACAGGTCACTATCCACACCCCGCTTCTGGGGAGCCTGTGCAGCCCGCCACTGCCAGGGTCCCGGGATCCAGGGACAACTTCCCCGGGAGAATGCAGCACCGTCGCGCCTCAGGCTAGTGCAACGTCATGCTGGCCTCTGCTGCCGCAGGCTCGCCCCGCACTCCGTACCCCACCCTCCCCGCGGCCTGAGTGTGCCAGAGTCCCCGAAGCAGCTGCTCCTTTAACGCAGTCCTGTCTGAGCAAAGAACAGACGCCCTCCGGCAATCTACATGCATAGGTGGGGCCAAATCCAAAGCTCAGCCCCGGTAGCTGTTCGAACAAAGAAGAGAAAGTTCCCTTTCTCTCTCCCAGCAGCCTCAGAAACAGCGGATTAAAGCTCCACAATCAACTTGATGTACCCTGCATCTGTGCAATACATGAATAGACAACGAATCATCCCAAATTGAGGAGGTGGACTTTGAGAGCAAGATTTATTATTTTTTTCCCCTTTTCCTCTTTCTGTGAGTGTGTATGTGTCTGCTTCTGTGTGAGATTTTGTTTGTATAGCTTTGCTATCACCATTTCTCCTAGGGTTCTATCCGTCCGGTTTTCTTTGTTCTATTAAAAAAATTTTTTTTCCTATTATTTTTTATTTTAATAAGTTTATTTTATCTTACTTTATTTTCTTTCTTTCTTCCTTCCTTCCTCTCTCTCTCTCTTTCTTTCTTTCTTTCTTTCACTTTTTCTCCCTTTTATTCTGAGCCATGTGGATGAAAGGCTCTTGGTGCTGCAGCCAGGAGTCAGTGCTGTGCCTCTGAGGTGGGAGAGCCAAATTCAGGACACGGGTCCACAAGAGACCTCCCAGCTCCACCTAATATCAAACGGCGAAAATATTCCACAGATCTCCATCTCAACATCAGCACCCAGCTTCACTCAACGACCAGCAAGCTACAGTGCTGGACACCCTATGCTAAACAACTAGCAAGACAGGAACACAACCCCACTCATTAGCAGAGAGGCTGCCTAAAATCATAATAAGTCCACAGACACCCCAAAACACACCACCAGACGTGGACCTGCCCACCTACAAGACAAGATCCAGCCTCATCCACTAGACCACAGGCACTAGTCCTCTCCACCAGGAAGCCTACACAACCCACTGAACCAACTTTAGCCACTGGGGAAAGACACCAAAAACAACGGGAACTACGAACCTGCAGTCTGCAAAAAGGAGACACCAAACACAGTAAGATAAGCAAAATGAGAAGACAGAAAAACACACAGCAGATGAAGGAGCAACATAAAAACCCACCAGACCTAAAAAATGAAGAGGAATAGGCAGTCTACCTGAAAAAGAATTCAGAATAATGATAGTAAAGATGATCCAAAATCTTGGAAATAAAATAGACAAAATACAAGAAACATTTAACAAGTACCTAGAAGAACTAAAGATGAAACAAGCAACAATGAACAACACAATAAATGAAATTAAAAATACTCTAGATGGGATCAATAGCAGAATAACTGAGGCAAAAGAACGGATAAGTGACCTGGAAGATAAAATAGTGGAAATAACTACTGCAGAGCAGAACAAAGAAAAAAGAATGAAAAGAACTGAGGACAGTCTCAGAGACCTCTGGGACAACATTAAACGCACCAACATTCGAATTAAAGGGATTCCAGAACAAGAAGAGAAAAAGAAAGGGACTGAGAAAATATTTGAAGGATTATAGTTGAAAACTTCCCCAATATGGGAAAGGAAATAGTTAATCAAGTACAGGAAGCACAGAGAGTCCCATACAGGATAAATCCAAGGAGAAACACACCAAGACACATATTAATCAAACTGTCAAAACTTAAATACAAAGAAAACATATTAAAAGCAGCAAAGGAAAAACAACAAATAACACACAAGGGAATCCCCATAAGGTTAACAGCTGATCTTTCAGCAGAAACTCTGCAAGCCAGAAGGGAGTGGCAGGACATATTTAGAGTGATGAAGGAGAAAAACCTGCAACCAAGGTTACTCTACCAGCAAGAATCTCATTCAGATTTGACGGAGAAATTAAAAGCTTTATAGACAAGCAAAAGCTGAGAGAGTTCAGCACCACCAAACCAGCCTTACAACCAATGCTAAAGGAACTTCTCTAGGCAAGAAACACAAGAGAAGGAAAAGACCTACAATAATGAACTCAAAACAATTAAGAAAATGGTAATAGGAACATACATATCGATAATTACCTTAAATGTGAATGGACTAAATGCTCCCACCAAAAGACACAGATTGGCTGAATGGATACAAAAACAAGACCCATATATATGCTGTCTACAAGAGACCCACTTCAGACCTAGAGACACATACAGACTGAAAGTAAGGGGATGGAAAAAGATATTCCATGCAAATGGAAACCAAAAGAAAACTGGAATAGCAATTCTCATATCAAACAAAATAGACTTTAAAATAAAGACTATTAGAAGAGACAAAGAAGGACACTACATAATGATCAAGGGATTGATCCAAGAAGAAGATATAACAATTGTAAATATTTATGCACCCAACATAGGAGCACCTCAATACATAAGGCAAATACTAACAGCCTTAAAAGGGGAAATCGACAGTAACACATTCATAGTAGGGGACTTTAACACCTCACTTTCAACAATGGACAGATCATACAAAATGAAACTAAATAAGGAAACACAAGCTTTAAATGATACATTAAACAACATGTACTTAATTGATATTTATAGGACATTCCATCCAAAAACAACAGAATACACATTTTTCTCAAGTGCTCATGGAACATTCTCCAGGATAGATCATATCTTGGGTCACAAATCAAGCCTTGGTAAATTTAAGATAATTGAAATTGTATCAACTGTCTTTTCTGACCACAACGCTGTGAGACTAGATATCAATTACAGGAAAAGGTCTGTAAAAAATACAAACACAAGGAGGCTAAACAATACACTACTTAATAATGAAGTGATCACTGAATAAATCAAAGAGGAAATAAATAAAATACCTAGAAACAAATGACAATGGAGACATGACGACCCAAAATCTATGGGATGCAGCAAAAGCAGTTCTAAGAGGGAAGTTTATAGCAATACAATCCTACCTTAAGAAACAGGAAACATCTCGAATAAACAACCTAACCTTACACATAAAGCAATTAGAGAAAGAAGAACAAATAAACCCCAAAGTTAGCAGGAGGAAAGAAATCATAAAGATCAGATCAGAAATAAAAGAAAAAGAAATGAAGGAAATGATAGCAAAGATCAATAAAACTAAAAGGTGGTTCTTTGAGAAGATAAACAAAATGGATAAGCCATTAGCCAGACTCATCAAGAAAAAAAGGGAGAAGACTGAAATCAATAGAATTAGAAATGAAAAAGGAGAAGTAACAACTGACACTTCAGAAATATAAAAGATCATGAGAGATTACTACAAGCAACTCTATGTCAATAAAATGGACAACCTGGAAGAAATGGACAAATTCTTAGAAATGCACAACCTGCCAAGACTGAATCAGGAAGAAATAGAAAATACGAACAGACCAATCACAAGTACTGAAATTAGAACTGTGATTAAAAATCTTCCAACAAACAAAAGCCCAGGACCAGATGGCTTCACAGGCGAATTCTATCAAACATTTAGAGAAGAGCTAACACCTATCCTTCTCAAACTCTTCCAAAATATAGCAGAGGGAGGAACACTCCCAAACTCATTCTATGAGGTCACCATCACCCTGATACCAAAAGCAGACAAGGATGTCACAAAGAAAGAAAACTACAGGCCAATATCACGGATGAACATAGATGCAAAAATCCTCAACAAAATACTAGCAAACAGAATCCAACGGCAGTTTAAAAGGATCATACACCATGATCAAGTGGGGTTTATTCCAGGAATGCAAGGATTCTTCAATATACGTAAATCAATCAATGTGATACACTGTATTAACAAATTGAAGGAGAAAAAACATATGATCGTCTCAATAGATGCAGAGAAAGCGTTCGACAAGATTCAATACCCATTTATGATAAAAACCCTGCCGAAAGCACGCATAGAGGGAACGTATCTCAACATAATAAAGGCCATATATGAGAAAGCCACAGCCAACATCGTCCTCAATGGTGAAAAACTGAAAGCATTTCCACTAAGATCAGGAACAAGACAAGGTTGCCCACTCTCACCACTCTTATTCAACAGAGTTTTGGAAGTGTTAGCCAAAGCAATCAGAGAAGAAAAGGAAATAAAAGGAATCCAAATCGGAAAAGAAGAAGTAAAGCTGTCACTGTTTGCAGATGACATGATACTATACATAGAGAATCCTAAAGATGCTACCAGAAAACTACTACAGCTAATCAATGAATTTGGTAAAGTAGCAGGATACAAAATTAATGCACAGAAATCTCTGGCATTCCTATACACTAAGGATGAAAAATCTGAAAGTGAAATCAAGAAAACACTCCCATTTACCACTGCAACTAAAAGAATAAAATATCTAGGAATAAACCTACCTAAGGAGACAAAAGACCTGTATGCAGAAAATTATAAGACACTGATGAAAGAAATTAAAGATGATACAGATAGATGGAGAGATATACCATGTTCTTGGATTGGAAGAATCAACATTGTGAAAATGACTCTACTACCCAAAGCAATCTACAGATTGAATGTAATCCCTATCAAACTACCACCGGCATTTTTCACAGTACTAAAACAAAAAAATTTCACAATTTGTATGGAAGCACAAAAGACCCTGAATAGCCAAAGCAATCTTGAGAACGAAAAACGGAGCTGGAGGAATCAGGCTCCCTGACTTCAGACTATACTACAAAGCTACAGTAATCAAGACAGTATGGTACTGGCACAAAAAACAGAAAGAGAGATCAATGGAACAGGATAGAAAGCCCAGAGATAAACCCTCACACATATGGTCACCTTATCTTTGATAAAGGAGGCAGGAATGTACAGTGGAGAAAAGACAGCCTCTTCAATAAGTGCTGCTGGGAAAACTGGACAGCTACATGTAAAAGTATGAGATTAGAACACTCTCTAACACCATACACAAAAATAAGCTCAAAATGGATTAAAGACCTAAATGTAAGGCCAGAAACTATGAAACTCTTAGAGGAAAACATAGGCAGAACACTCTAAGATATAAATCACAGCAAGATCCTTTTTGCCCCACCTCCTAGAGAAATGGAAATAAAAACAAAAATAAACAAATGGGACCTAATTAAACTTCAAAGCTTTTGAACAGCAAAGGAAACCATAAACAAGACCAAAAGACAACCCTCAGAATGGAAGAAAGTATTTGCAAACGAAGCAACTGACAAAGGACTAATCTCCAAAATTTATAAGCAGCTCATGCAGCTCAATATAAAAAGAAACAAACAACCCAATCCAAAAATGGGCAGAAGACTTAAATAGACATTTCTCCAAAGAAGATATACAGACTGGTAACAAACACATGAAAGAATGCTCAACATCATTAATCATTAGAGAAATGCAAATCGAAACTACAATGAGATATCATCTCACACCAGTCAGAATGGCCATCATGAAAAAATCTAGAAACAATAAATGCTGGAGAGGGTGTGGAGAAAAGGGAACAGTCTTGCACTGCTGGTGGGAATGTGAATTGGTACAGCCACTATGGAGAACAATATGGAGGTTCCTTAAAAAACTACAAATAGAACTACCATATGACCCAGCAATCCCACTACTGGGCATATACCCTGAGAAAACCATAATTCAAAAAGAGTCATGTACCAAAATGTTCATTGCAGCTCTATTTACAATAGCCCGGAGATGGAAACAACCTAAGTGTCCATCATCAGATGAATGGATAAAGAAGATGTGGCACATATATACAATGGAATATTACTCAGCCATAAAAAGAAACGAAATTGAGTTATTTGTAATGAGGTGGATGGACCTAGAGTCTGTCATACAGAGTGAAGTAAGTCAGAAAGAGAGAGACAGATACCGTATGCTAACACATATATATGGAATTTAAGGGGAAAAAAGTGTCATGAAGAACCTAGGGATAAGACAGGAATAAAGACACAGACCTACTAGAGAATGGACTTGAGGATATGGGGAGGGGAAAGGGTAAGCTGTGACAAAGCGAGAGAATGGCATGGACATATATACACTACCAAATGTAAAGTAGATAGCTAGTGGGAAGCAGCCGCATAGCACAGGGAGATCAGCTCGGTGCTTTGTGACCACCTAGAGTGTTTGGATAGGGAGGGTGGGAGGGAGGGAGATACAAGAGGGAAGAGATATGGGAACATATGTCTATGTATAACTGATTCACTTTGTTATAAAGCAGAAACTAACACACCATTGTAAAGCAATTATACTCCAACAAAGATGTAAAAAGTAAAACAACAAAAAACAATAATTGTTAACTCCTAACAATAACTATTAACTCCTGTTAGGAGTTAATAATTTTAAGTGCTGGCTATGCAATAATTCATTTAATCTTGATGGCCATCCTCTGAAGTACACACTATTAATATCATCTTCCTTATCTTAAAGATGGAGAAACTGAGACACAGAGAGGTTAAGTAACTTGTCCAGAGTTACAGAGTTAGTAAATGTCAGAGCTGGAATTTGATCTATCCATGTCGTGTTTGGATTTGTGCAGCAGACATGTACTTGTTCTAATTCGCTTCTCCCTCACCTTCCATTAGAGTGGAGGTTTGACTTCTCAACTTCTCTTACATGTAGAGGTGGACATTTGACACTTCTTAGGCCAATAAGAGTAGACATGAGTTCTTGGGAAAGATTTGCCTTCCCCTAAAAAGGGGGAAAACTTCATAAACAAAAAACATTTGCCTCTTTGCTCTATTTACAATGTCACTTTCATATCTTAGTTAATTTCTGATTATTACTTGGTTTTGAATGGGAGCTATTCTTTCCTGGTTAGTCAATACTGAAAAATAGTGTTAGGAAGACAGGGAGTGAGACAGGATAGAAGGCAAGTTAAATTCAGGTATATTATCTTGGAACACTTGCCTCAACTTGGTTGTATGCTCTGCCCTGGGACATCTCACCACTCTGTCCACACCAATGAAGACACTGTCCTCAGCAATCAACGTAGTATAAACATATACACGCTCTCCACCTCAAGGTGAACAGGAAGTTTTCTTGGCTTACTGTGGAGAACTACATGTCATAGAATTTTGTTTTTATTTCTTTGGAAGAGAAGGGTAGTTGTAGTGATTTAACTTATTTATTTCTCTTCAACTGACTTTTGTCGGGTTGACTGCTACCACTATCTCTCCTCTTTGTTAACCCATTGGCAGCCTGCTTCTTCAAATTCTAGTTGTTTGCATAGTTTCTCCATCCTGTCATTTGTGTTACTCTGCAATAGAGAAACTGGCCCAAGGTCTCTCATACAGCCCATGCACAGCCTCAGACTTTGCCATTTCAAGCAGGGGATTTGTGGTTAGGTTCTTCAGAGCCAAATAACAACCATTTTCCCCATGTATATGCTCAAAGGTCTGAAAAATAAATGATCTGCAATCAGTGTCCTCTTTCCCTTGGTTTTGGCACACATTCTTCAACCATTTGGACTAAGGAGTTATTTTACATGCTAGTTTCACTGAACAATAAAGAGTCTTTTCTCCCATTTGTCCTTCTTTATGTTATATTCCTACATTTAAGAGAGAAACAGTGTTTAAAACAGTTTCTCCTTGCTAATCTTTAGCAGAATTTTTTCCCTTAAGGTTTCAAAGGCATACAAGTAATGTACTCAGGGCCTTGATGTATAGCATTACTCTTTGATTTATTCTTTTTCTGGTTTATTTTGATTAGCACCTAGGAAGTACTAATAAGGACTGCAATAGTAAACCTCTTCCTTACCAGACAGATATGCTTAGAACACTGGATGCTAGTGGTATCATAAACACAAATACCAACCAGGACACTGGAATTGCTTCACAGTTCTCAGATATAAGTTGGCTTATATCTGATTATAAGATTCTGAGACTCTGAGAATTGAGGGCAAAAGGTTTATCAAAAAAGGCTAATAGGAACAAAACCTGTGGATTTCAGCCAGGATTTCTCAACTTCAGCATTATTCATATTTGGACAAAATAATCCTTTACGTGGGGGAATGTCCTGTGGATTATAGGGAGTTTAGCAGTATTCCTGGCCTTTACCTACTAGATGCCAGTAGCAAAACTTTCCCCCAACTGTAACAATCAGAAATGTCTCCAAACTTTGCCAAATGCCCACTGGTCAAGGGGTGGGGCATAATCACCCTCAGTTGAGAAGCACTAGTTTAAGAAAGAAGTAGAACTGTGTTGCAATTAAAATAGATGTAGTCACTGGATTCACTGGGGAGTTCTGGAGCTGTGAAGGCTCTTCAGAATTGCCCCACATCTGATTCAATGAATATTAGAGAAGTGCCTCAGTCCTAAAAGGGAAACTTGGTGGTACACTATAGCATCCTCTACATTGGTCAGCCAGGACTCCTAAGCCTTGTTAAATACTTTTGAACATAAAAATACCTAGTAAGATGTCAATGTGGGATTTGACCATCATAAGTAAAGTGAGAGTTAAATAAAATAATGTACGTAAATGTTCTGGCATATGTGATATGCTAATTAATTTGTAACCATAATTATTTTGTTCACATATGTAATTTCCTAGCATAATTAAAATAAAACAAAATCAGGCAGATTTACACCATACTCTTAAGGTTACCTGACCCCTTTCTCTGGTTGCTTAGCAATGAAAGACAAAGGGACAAAGCTACCAGTGTGACCAAATACTAATTTATATGATTGGAATTTTAGCCCCAAGAAGTCTTTCAATAGTAGACATTGTCCTAACGTGAAAATGACAATAAACACTCCATGGCTGACCTTGCACTTATATTGAAACATGTTCCCAGTTATAAATGCTACACTTCTCTCTTGTAGTGATAATTTATAATTAAAAGACATTTTCATTGAGTACAAGTTTTGCTTAGGATTTAATAATTTTAGACTTTGATTGCTGTGATGAATCAACAAATTCAGCAGAATAATGTGTTATCTTAATTATGTCAGGTTAGTGGGTAAAAAGCAGAGGTGACCTTGATGTGTTAAGGGGTATTTTATAAATGAAATGACAAATGTGAAAACAATGTTTTCAGAATATTTCAAACAGCGATGAGTAGAATTCAGCAAAGGAGAATTGAGTGATGAGAGGACACAGAGGAACATAAGCAAGCTCTATTCAAAAAGGCTGATTTTATGGTACTGAATCCGTATACATATTAAGACTAGATACACTATACTGATTCTATCTGTATAGATACCAACTTGCAAACCATTCATTAGCATTAAGTGTAGTAATAAGAATATGGAGAATATTTTGTTAATAGATTGTTAAACCCTTTTCAGTATTATAATTTGGAACACAGCCATTAGAATGATTGGGTTGCTAAAATAATGTAAAAGTAATTTTGAAACAGTTTACTGTTTAAAAGAAAAAGGTATCAGCAGTGTTAATGACAATGACTTACAAAGTGGTTCACCATAAACAAAACTTAAGAAATCAAGTTAACCACAAGTGACGTAGAAAATATCCAAGCACATTTTTGTACCATTGAACTGAACTTTAGCAATTAAAGTGTTTGTTATATCATATCAATTTGAATGTTATTAGTTTGGGAGTTTCCTTTGATTAATCTGGGTATTTTGGTAAACATTTTTAGTGAAAACAACTTTAAACTTAACCAGACTATGTAATATGATTATTTCTCGCAACTTAATGAACTCACATAGAACCCCCAAATTTGTCTCGAATTTTTAAAACTTTTTATTAAAGGATGACAAGCTTTTAATTTGCTTTGATTTTGAAGCAGTAAAAGGACTATAAGTAGTTTATTCTAAATTTTAAATATATGTTAGCATTATTACAATAAAAGTAATTCAAGACAAAACTAGAGGTTCTTAAGAATGTCTTCCTTGAGAAATATTTAGTCTATATCTTACTCAATTTTGATAATTTGAAAATTTTGAGATATTGAGTTGTGCTATATTGCCAATATTGAGGCTTGTGTCAAATTTAATGCTTATTTATGCTTGTTTTCCTGACAAAACTGTTCATAACTTTGAGATTTAGTTAAAAAAAACCACCAACTCTGTGATGTTTATCCTGACCTCCACACTACCACAGTTAACAACAATATAATTAATCACTTCCTCTGCAAATGGCCTTTATTGTCCTTATCACATTCCGCTGTCTTTTTATTACCTTCTGACCTTACTTCCCAGAAAGTGAGATCCTTTAGAACACAGTCTGTAATTTATTCATGGGTGAATCCACAATCCCTGGCTCAGTCCCTGGCACAGGGCATTCAGTAAATGTCCGTGAACAAATTATTTAATTAATTCATGGAAAGGCAGGAGCAATTATCCTCATCAGTAATAAGACTCAAAAATCTATAACATGCAATCACTTGGAAAATACCAGTGTTACACAGTTAGAGAGTAATATGTGGAGACCAGCCTGGCTATGGCATCCTGGAGAAAAGTGAGGACAGTTCATTGAGGGAACTTAGAGAATGTGAATCAGTCCACCAGCAAGTGTTCCCCAAACTGTCATCTCAACCTCTCCTCTTGGGGGATTATTTTTTTAGGGCAAGTCAGAGGAGAGTATCAGAGAGTGGTGCTGATAAAAGAACCAGCCCAAGAATGTCACTGAGCTTTGAATAAAGTGGTTGCTAAACAGCTGTCTGTTAAGGAACTGTACACAAAGCAACGGAAGAGACATGGACCCCTTCAGGGGTTGTTCGTAAGTCCCAATACCATGTCTGAAACTTTTATCAGCCAGGAATATAAGCTGAGGTCTTACCCAACTTTTCCTTCTCACCTTTGGAATCTGTCAGCATAGAACGTTATGCTTTGGTAACAAAGAACCACCAAACTCCAGCAGCCTAAACCAACAAACGTTTCTTTCTTTCTCACATGAATGTCCACCAGCTGGTGGTTTTGCTCTGCACCATCCTCATTAAAGACCCAGGCTAATGAAGCATCCCCTGTCTGGAACATGTCCGTTACCCTGGCAGACAGAGAGAGAAGCTCTGGAGAGTCAGGCAGCAGCAACTAAATGTTCCCCCTCAAAAGTGACACGTGTCATTTCTGTACATGACACACATTTTCCAAAACTAGTCAGTGGCCCCGCGTAACCACAAGGGGGCAGGCAGCGCCATCCTGCCCTGTGCCCAGAAGCTGGGGAGCCAGCACAATCTGCCACACCCTAAGACGAACTCCTCCAGAGGCAGGCCTTGACAGATCTCCAGAATCTTGTCTGGGGGATTACCTTCTTTCCAATTAGGAAAAAAAAAACATCTTTTTAATCTTCTCTCATTTACTAGCCTCATGTTTGCCTTTAAAGAGATGAACTATACTCTGTACAGCCATTATGTGGGGTGAAAGAAAACAGACACAAAGATGACATACTGCATGATAACATTTATATAGTTCAAGAACAAGTAAACCTAATCAATGGTGACAGATGCAGACTATTAAGATTGAGCCATCAAATGTGTGTTACACCTAAAAAAAAATTCTTAAATGTACAACTTGGACATTAATGAAAGCTGAGAAGAAATGTAAGATTCATTGAAATCCATCTCTGACCTGACACATTGTTTAATAAAAAAAAAAAAAAAAGAACTGCATCTGTAACTCAAATAAGAAGACATTTCACTCAGAATTCATGAGAAAGTGAAAATTGGAACACGGGATGTTTCCATAAATTCCATAAGCAGGCTTTTTCTTAAGTGATTTCAAATCTCCTCATCTTCATTATAAAGCTATATACAGTTAATACACCGAGTCAACTCTAAAGATATGATAATGTAGTAGAAAAGGAGATGCTTCCTGGAAGAGGCTAATGCAAAAAACTAGCTTGTCAGGAACACCTGTCAATGGACATGAAGTTTTAAACAAAACTATTGATTCACAGGCAGAACTAAAACAGCACATGCTGGGGGGACATAAAGTAATATAGTTCTGGTTTTTTACTAGTGAGAGGAAATTATGTTTAATAATTCTTCATTATTACAGGAAACTTTATTCTATACAACACTACTTAATGAGGTCCTTGAAAATCCAGAATTTCATCTTGAGTTGTCTTTATAATTATTTAAGAAAATAAGAATCATGTTTGGAGATTAAGTCCTCCTGGAGAAATTCCATGTGTATAATAATTTTATAAAGAAATGTGTATTGTTCTAAACTAAATGTATTGTGCATATGGACAAAACTTTAGTCATTTTGACACCCTAAATAAAACTAGCTGGTTTCTTTAGATTGTTTAATAATTCACAAACAATGATCCATCTTAATGGTTCTCAGATTTGTTCAGATGGTAGAGAATTCATGGAGATCGTTTCAGAACACCATGATCTTTGTACCACACTTTGAAATCTTGACATTTAATTCACTTAAACAAATTAAAAACTACTTTCTGGGCTTCTCTGGTGGCGCAGTGGTTGGAAGTTCGCCTGCCGATGCAGGGGACGCGGGTTCGTGCCCCGGTCTGGGAAGATCCCACATGCCGCGGAGCGGCTGGGCCCGTGAGCCATGGCCGCTGAGCCTGCGCATCCGGAGCCTGTGCTCCGCAACGGGAGAGGCCACAAAAGTGAGAGGCCCGCGTACCGCAAAAAAAAAAAAAAAAAAAAAAAAAAAAAAAAACTACTTTCTTAGCCAAAAAAATTATACACACACACAATATAAAGTAAAAATTGGTATAAAATCTTTGAAAAGAAAAATGAATTAATAAATAAAATATGATGAACTGTTTCCAAGTTTTCCTATATTTATTTTCTACTTATAATAATAATAAATATATAAATAATAAATTATATACATATATATTATATACTATAAGAAATAAATAATAAAATTATATATTATTATATAGTATAATAAATAATACTAAGTTAGGTAATTCAATAGCTAAACGTCACTAATAGACTAAAACCAGCTGTCACCAAAGGTTTTTTTTTTTTTTTGCGGTACGCGGGCCTCTCACTGTTGTGGCCTCTCCCGCTGCGGAGCACAGGCTCCGGACGCGCAGGCTCCGGACGCGCAGGCCCAGCGGCCATGGCTCACGGGCCCAGCCGCTCCGCGGCACGTGGGATCCTCCCGGACGGGGGCACGAACTCGTGTCCCCTGCATCGGCAGGCGGACTCTCAACCACTGCGCCACCAGGGAGGCCCTCACCAAAGGTTTTAATAAAATTTTAAGAGGGAAAAAAAATAGAAAAAGTCTACTGATTAAGATATTTTTTTCTAAAAAGTGAGAAAATTGATATTATTCAGCTTTAGCCTCAGAACATTGTTTCAACTTAGAGAATGCGAGGATTTCAAGAGCACATAGCTTGCTTGACTTCATTGTCAATGATAGGAAATGGAAATCCTTTTTAGTTTTATTATAACTGCTGGAGTTTCCTTAGGATTCGATTTTATTTCAGCTCCTTTACTGCAAGGGAGACAGGAGAGAATTGGAAAGTGTTTACATATAAGGGCTATATCAAGAAATATCACAGGACAATGACCTCCAACTTTCTTTTTTTCCTTTGTACTACTAGAAAGAATTTTGGCAAACTGTGTAACTCTTTGCACATTTTTAACTTAAAAACTATAATATTTTATCATAAGCTTAAATACTTGCAAACAATATAATTTCTGGTATATTTAAATATTGACATGTAAATAAAATTGTTATAGTCTTTCTTCTAAATATGTCCAAAAGGATAAACATCATTGTCCATTTTAATTAAATATTTGACTTAGCTCTTCTTTACAAGCAGAAATTTTACACTGCTTCCTTTTCTGCTTGAAACTCTGTTTCTATTCCACTTTTCCCCATAGAATTTTACCCTAATCCAATCTATTATATTTGAAATTCTTTTGTTAATCAGTCTATCTTGCTTTGGGGGCACAAAAATATGTATATAAATTAAAATGCTGTTTTAAAATTTATTAAGACCATAAAGCTGTGTTAAAATATTTCTTCTTAATTCATTTATTATTACAATTATCAGTAAACAATCAGTATGACTTACACATTGATAATTATTAGATATAGAAAAGTAAAACTTTATTGAAAATATAAGCTAATGGGTATAGTTGTTTTTTGCAACTGGTTCACTATGGATAAATATTGCTTATTTCTAGGACGAGACAGGGTGTAACAGACACTCCATGCCTATTACACATTTTTGATAGACATAATTGCTTTGAAATTATATGAATAGAAATGGAAGGAGTTTTGTGTTCCAGTATCACTCAATTCTTTGAACTCCTTCCAAGTTATATGGTAAAAATCACATTCTGATTATATTAGTAAACTGTCACACTCATCCATCATCAAAAGTTATTTTTGATGATCTCTTGTCTGACACTCAATGTGTGCTCCTCAGTATCACTGAGAGAGAAGAATTGACCTGAATTGCAAAGGAATTTGTTACACAGTCGAGAGAGCAATGTATTTGTCAACTTCTGTAAAGTATGCCCGGATGGACTTATCAAGACCAAAATGACTATTAATTGTATCTTTTACTCTTTTACCCAGAAGCAACTTATTCAAACTGATAAACTCAAAAAGAGTTGGAAAAAATTCAAAGTATTGCTATCTTCAATATATCTTAGCCAATATAATTTTTTAGTTACTTATTTTTATTTTATCATGAGTTTTATATATATTTTTGTCAAAATGTTAGCACTATAAATTTAACTTCTTCAAATTGTGGAAAATGTCTGTCATATAACCTAATTAGCACAGTCATCCTACTGCCTCTTTCCTGACTGTCCAAAGTTCTTATAATTTGGGTTTTCTATCAATACACGAAAACAGGTATAGAGTATGGAAGGAAAACAAAAATTTATTGAATTACATTGTATGCAAGGCATTGTATTAAGAGATATGAACTATTCCTTAAATCTCATCTCATTTACCACCTCCTAGTTCACTATGTTCCAGCCTGAAAGACCACCTCACCGTTCCTCAAATATGCAAAGCAGACATGTTCTAGAATGTTTTCTTACCATTAAGATACTAACTCAAATATGCCTTATCTAATATGGTACCTCACCACTCACTGTGTTCTTACTCTGCTTCACTTTTCTCTTTGAACTTATGGCCATTCGATATATTATATATTTATTTGCTTGTAGCTTGACTCCACCCTCAGCAGCATTTAAGATCCATGAGAGTAAACACTTTTGTTATTCTCTGCTGTGTTCCCAGGACCGAGACCAGTGCTTGACACATAGTAGGACCTCAATAGATATCAGGTGCTTAAGTAAAAAAATGAGTGGGAGTCTCTCTGACCTCAATTAACAGTAAAATATTAAAAGAAATAAAGGTAAACTAGCAGAGTTACTAATAGAAATAGTCTATTTTGCCAAGTATGGACACTTTAAAAATTGCTACCCAATAGTGATTCATTGCCTAAAACAAAGGAATCTTTAACACTGAAACCCAGTGGAATCCAGCAATCCCACTCCTGGGTATATATCTGGAGAAAACCATGGTTCAAAAGGATACATGCACCCCAATATTCATTGCAGCACTGTTTACAATAGCCAAGACATGGAAGCAACCTAAATGTCCATCAACAGTTGAATGGATAAAGATGTGGTACATATATGCAATGGAATATTACTCAGCCATTAAAAAGAATGAAATAATGCCATTTGTAGTGACATGAATGGACCTAGAGATTATCATACAAAATGAAGTAAGTCAGACAGAGAAAGACAAATATCACATGATACCGCTTATATGCAGAATCTAAAAATAATGACACAAATGAACTTATTTACAAAACAGAAATAGACTTACAGACTTAGAGAACAAACTTATGGTTACCAGGGGGAAGCGTGGGGATAGATTGGGAGGCTGGAATTGACATATACACACTGCTATATTTAAAATAGATAACCAACAAGGACCTACTTATAGCACAGGGAACTCTGCTCTGTATTCTGTAATAACCTAAATGGGAGAAGAATTTGAAAAAGAATAGATACATGTGTATGTATAACTGAATCACTTTGTCGTACACCTGAAACTAACCCAACATTGTTAATCAACTATACTCCAATATAAAATAAAAAGTTAAGATAAATTTTAAAAAATAAAAATAATCCATTACATCAGAAACAAATAAGTATATTTAACTGTTCTAGAAATTCACTATATTTTCTTATTTTCTTATTTCATACTAGTGGAAACTTCAGCAAGGAAATCATTACTCCAAATATATTGGCTGTCAACACTTATCTGAGCCATGCCAGAATGTTACCTTATTCGCACTTAATCTTGAGAAACTTTACGATAAACTGCTTCAGCTAAGGCATTGGTAGTTGATAAATGGATAAAAACACTAAAATATATTTGAAAGCAAAAAAATAATAATTTGGGTGATTGATTTATGATGAAATTGGAAAATGTCTAATGGCTTTCTAGAAAGAACTTCTAACCTAAAGGAAAGAGGGAGTATATTCTGTTGGTAGACTTTTGGGCCTCAGAAACTGAATCATGAGAAGGAAATCATTTTTCAGAGCATCCTTCAAATTACCTTCATAAAATAGTGAGTGTCCACAGATGAACCTAAAGGAAATTATACATTTCACCTGACACAGTATCTGGGATTTGGGGAAAGTCTGATACAGGACTTGCTAATTACTGCCTCTTCCCCATCCTATCTCATTGCGTGTTCCCATTTACATGTAATATCCTAAGTGTCATGTTATGCTTTGCCTCCTTGCCTTTCTTGTTTGTTTTTAGTCTTGTGCTATATAGTCCACATATTCTTTGATATCTTTTAGCTCCAGTAACTTGGAAGGTAAACATGCTGTTTTACTTGTAAGTCTTACAATCAAATCACTAGTCTCTAATCATTAATGTCAAGAATGAAAAACAGCCTTTATTTGCTCTTTCAATGATAGACAAAATAATTAGCATATCTGTACCTTCCTTAACACCCATATCCTCTCTTTAGTGTTGTTTTGTTTTTTGTTTATAATCTGGAATGTTTTTATTATTATCTGGGATTATTATTATTTTTTTACATCTTTATTGGAGTATAATTGCTTTACAATGGTGTGTTAGTTTCTGCTTTAGAACAAAGTGAATCAGTTATACATATACATATGTTCCCCATATCTCTTCCCTCTTGCGTCTCCCTCCCTCCCACCCTCCCTATCCCACCCCTCCAGGCGGTCACAAAGCACCGAGAATGCTCAACATCATTAATCATTAGAGAAATGCAAATCAAAACTACAATGAGATATCATCTCACACCAGTCAGAATGGCCATCATCAAAAAATCTAGAAACAATAAATGCTGGAGAGGGTTTGGAGAAAAGGGAACACTCTTGCACTGCTGGTGAGAATGTGAATTGGTACAGCCACTATGGAGAACAGTATGGGATTAATTTTAAGCGTTATCATCAATTTCAAAAAGTATGTTTCATTTTGTAAACACACAACAGTTGTTTATACTTTGTTTATTTAAATAGTTTCAGGGCTAAACATCAGTTCCTTTCCTATCATGATATAGATGATGAGTTTTTATTTAGCTGTATCTCTTGTTTGACTGAGTTTGTCTTCAAGTGATTCTTATGGTTAGGGGAACCTAAAGGAATGGTCCCTGTCTTGACCCTTCTCATCACTGGCACCAACAAACTCTAACCCCTCCAAAGTAGGAAGTCTTAAAGGAGAAGGCCAGCATTTCCTCATTTCCTGCAAAGGCTGTAACACCTCACTACTTTCTTAGGAAGTTTAAGAGTCTTTGGTGGCTTCTTTAATCTGGTCTCATCCATCCTCTATCTACTAGAAATCCACTGACATTACATTCATGGCATACCATTGTTACTACTCCCTACTCTTGTTATTTATTTATTATTTCAATAAGTTTTGGAGAAGGAGCAGGTTTTGGGAAAGGAAGATTTGATCACATCACTACTTTGTTTCAAACATCCTAGCTAACTCCTCATCTATAGAGTAACATTCAGATTCCATAGGAGAAGGATCCTTCATTCTCTGGCCCAGCCAACCTGAATCTTGTACCTGAGCAAGTACCCCATTCACCTCACCCTACTCTTGGCCCTGTTCCTATGTATAGATAAAAACAAAGCAAGACTTTTTGTTCTTAAACTGGTTTAGTCAGAGTCCAAAATTAAAAGCATCCCTTATTTTACTTATTTTGTTTTGGTATTTTATTTAGTGCTAAAAATCTGAATGAAAAATCAACTCAGAGCCAGTAAACACATCAATAGCAACCAAACATGGAAACATGTCATGTAAATAAACACAGGACAATTATCTATGAAATAGCTGTCTTTGTATTTCAACAAATATCAGAGAACAAGCCTCCTAAGCAAAGCCATCTACAGTTTGAGCCAACAAACACCTTGGAAAAGATTTACCAGTGCTTTTGGCTATGGGTATTACTCCTCAAATGTTAATGAACATGCAGAACCAAGAATTGACCAAGAATATCATTCACTAGCAATCATCAGGGATCTCTCAGCAACTCCTCAGTCACTCACAACTGTTTGACTATGTTGACTGCCAGGTCAAATATTTTTCTTGCTCGAAAATCTAATGAAGAACATCTTTTTATAGTTTATTCTTAATTCTCCTCTGGTTATTGCTTATTACAAACAGTCTTATGAGTTCCTATGACATTTATACATAGAATAACTGTTAAACCTAAATTAAATTTCTCAAAACATATTACTGTGTCTAATGAGGTCAGCTTCTCTGATCTTTGCTAGGCTTTCTTCCAAACTAACTTCAAACTACACTCAACCTGCTAGACACATTTGATCATGAGTTGCTTCACAGCAAAGAGTAGATATGTTTATTTGGTCTAATTAACTAGGATAAAAGGATAATCCTATAGTACCTTGGGATATTTGCTGTAGATTTCTAAAAATATGTATAGAAATTACCCTGCATACACAAAAAAAAACTGTTTAACTGAAGCAATCTGTGAGCTTTTTAAAATTTGGGCAAATAAATCAAGAAAACTTGAGATAATATTTTCTCTTTTGAGCAATGGTAAATCAAGATAATTTCCATTATCTAGTTTATGCTAATCATTTGAAATAGCTCTTATTAGCAGTGAGCTGAAAGCTTCTGTCTGTAATTAATCTAAGCTTTTGATACTTGGTACAATAAAATGACTGGTTTTGCATTTATACACACCTTGGCCTTTTCCATTTAAAAGACATGTAAATACAAATTATTAGCCACCTTTACCAATAGATGAAATTGAGTTACTACTAATTTTATGTGCACGTTTCTATCAAGCATAAAAGAAGTGGTCAGCCTTCATTTCTAGCTAATTTAACAGAGTCCTTAGATGACAAATGCCTTTTTTCATTAGAATCTGAGAAATAAAAAAAAATACATTAGCTGCCAGAGCCGTGCTATTACTAAAAGTATTAGAAATTAGATTACTGCTTTAAAAATAAGTAAAATGCGTTTTTCAGGTAAAGAGCTCTGATGATAGTATCCCTAGGATAATAATCAAAAGATGTTTCTAAATTTCTAGGCACATTTAAAACATGTCTTTTCTTTGGTACACTTCTTGAGAGCAAGATTTTTTTTTTTCTTTTTTTTTGGCCGGAGTCCATGGTTTCTATTGCCTATCACAGGGGAGGAGATGACTTTTGTTAGGTAGAGTAAGTACTGTCTGAAACTCACCAACATGAGCCAGTTTTGACAAATGGGGAGAAGAAAGTAACCGTGCTCCTCCTCCTTCCCTTAGTGAACCTCTCCTCTGTCTCCTTGGCTTGTTTTCCAGAGTCTCCCAAACCTGTTAATTTTAAAGCATTTTGGGACAGCCTCAGACTTCTTTAGCTACAGTCACTCTCGGTGATTTCATTCAGGCTTGCGGTTTGATATACCCTCTCTTTGCTAATGCTCCCAAATTCTTATCTCAAGTCCAGACCTTGCTCTCCAAACTCCAGATTCATATATCCACCTGCTGCTTTGCCATCTCTATTTGGATGTCCAATAGCATGCCAAACTTGGCATGTTCAAAACTGATCTCCTCCTCTTCCTCCACAGAGGCCTTTGCTCTAGCTGTTCCCTTTGCTGGAAAACCCCTCCCCAGCCCCAGAGAGCTACTTGGATAACCTCCTCACCTCCTACAGTCTTCGTTTAAATATTGCCATCCTAAGGCGCCCTGCCCTGCCCTGACTGCCTTATTTAATACTCTGCAACCTGATCCTTTCTCTGATCCTAGTCATCCTGATCCTCCTTACCCTCCTCTACCTTTTTTGCCCACAGCACTTTAACCTACTATTTGGCTTCCCTATTCATTTTATATTCGCCCACTCAGATATAAGACCCTTGAGGGCACCATCTTTTCCTCTTTGGTCCATGGTGGAAATACACACGTAATAGCGCCTAGCACATAGTAGTTACTCAGTAATTATTTATTGAATGAATGTATGGCAATAAACAGATATATTCCTGTATCCCAGTGCATAGGGTTAGTCACGTATGAATTTATAACAGTAAAAAATCTGTCTCATTGCACCTCCGCAGTGCACCATCTTTTCCTGTCTGCATACCTCATTCTTTCATTTATCGACTTCTCTTCCCTTCTCCTTTCTTCCCTTCCCTTGGCAACTATCCAGTGCTCTTTTGCTGCCCCTTGGTTTCTAATCAGGAAACTCTACTATGAAAAGCAGAATAACAGAGGTGAAGAGCCCTGTTTGAATCTCTGTTTCTCTAATTACTCTTTCTGTGCATTTGTTCTCATTACTATTGTGCAGGAAATTCAGAAGACATCATCTGGATGTTAACTGAGATCAGCAAAACTATATCTTCAACTTGTCCAGACCTAATTGTATTGTTGAGCACATAAAGAAGCTTGAAAATAAGGGTCACTCTGTGTGTATGTGTGTGTGTGTGCGTATTATAAAACACAATGTCATCATACAGAAATAAGAGATTATTCACTGTGATGTATATCCTAACAAGTTCTTAGAGTTACAGAAAATGTAGTCATTTGGATTTTATAATATAGGATACTATGATTGTACAATGTTGGATCTCCCAAGTCAATCAGAGTTTGACAGGTATAAATTCTATGAGTTAAGGTATAGCAGAATTAACCAATTTTGTCAGATTAAAAACATTATCACGCAGCATCCTGGATCCAAGGCACCTCTTAAAATAAATGAAACCTCAGCTTGTGCCACATTTCTTGCTGCTAGCATGTGAATGAGTTTCTTTTTTGTTGTTTTTTATTTTATTTTATTTTTTAACATCTTTATTGGAGTATAATTGCTTTACAATGGTGTGTTAGTTTCTGCTGTATAACGAAGTGAATCAGTTATACATATACATATATCCCCATATCTCTTCCCTCTTGCGTCTCCCTCCCACCCTCCCTATCCCACCCCTCTACGTGGTCACAAAGCACTGAGCTGATCTCCCTGTGCTATGCGGCTGCTTCCCACTAGCTATCTATTTTACATTTGATAGTGTATATATGTCCATGCCACTCTCTCACTTTGTCACAGCTTACTCTTCCCCCTCCCTGTATCCTCAAGTCCATTCTCTAGTAGGTCTGTGTCTTTTTTCCCGTCTTGCCCATAGGTTCCTCATGACCTGTTTTTTTTTTAGATTCCATATATATGTGTTAGCATACGGTATTTGTTTTTCTCTTTCTGACTTACTTTACTCTGTAGGACAGACTCTAAGTCCATCCACCTCACTACAAATAACTCAATTTCGTTTCTTTTTATGGCTGAGTAATATTCCATTGTATATATGTGCCACATCTTTATCCATTCATCTGTCGATGGACACTTAGGTTGCTTCCATGTCCTGGCTATTGTTAATAGTGCTGCAGTGAACATTGTGGTACATGACTCTTTCTGAATTATGGTTTTCTCAGGGTATATGCCCAGTAGTGGGATTGCTGGGTCATATGGTAGTTCTATTTGTAGTTTTTTAAGGAACTTCCATACTGTTCTCCATAGTGGCTGTATCAATTTACATTCCCACCAACAGTGCAAGAGGGCTCCCAAATGAGAGTTTCTTAATTGCTGTCTCATCTCCCTCCTCAGTCAGGACTAGGAGGATCACAAGTTCAAATGTCATTCTAGATTCATGTTGGATTCAGCTGTTTATTGGCTGAAATTATTTGAGTGGTCAAAGCTTTCCCATTATTTCATAAAATCTAACTGAGGACTGATCAGTCCAGTCAATACTAAACAATATTAGACTTCTTTTGTTTGTTTTTCCTTCCATATCAGCTTTGATGGTGTGATATTGGTGGGGTGGCAGTAGAGTGCAAGTTTGTAAAGGTTCCAGTTAGGCATGTCCTCTCAGCCTCCTAGTGTCTTTAATTGTATTGAGGAATTCAGACATAGGAGGGCCAAAGTGGGTCTTCTAAAGCATAAGTCCCCAGGTTGCCCTAGGCTGAGGACAGTACGGCCTGTATGACCCTAATATAAAATTAGCACAGCCCTGGATTGCTTTGTCATCTTGAACAAGATCAATCATCCAGCCATGAAACTGAATAACAGGCCCCAAAATATTCACTCACTAATTGCTTTATTATGTTTACCACCTGTTGCCAATATGCATTCATCTGATAGGCCCACTGATAGAAAAACCTGAAGTCAGGGCAAGAGTTCCTCAGCACAGATCATAACTGTACCTAACACTGTACCTATTCCTACTCTTTCCTCATCTCCCTTCATCTCCCACCATCTTAGATCCATACATCATGTATCTTAGGTAAATACCTTTGATTAGTTACTGATATCTTCACACACCAATTCTCATGATATTTTCCAGATATGCCTCTTAGAATATCTAAAGGAAAACCAGTCCTTAACTTCTTCATGCATTAAACTTGCTAAAAGCATAAGCAATTCATTGCACATTTGTATATGAAATTATTTAACCGTTCATTCTGGGAAAAGCATTAAAAAATTGAAACTGTAGAGTTTATTCACTCTGATTCTTTATTCTTTAAAAATTAATTATTCTGTGCATAGGTAGTAATTAACCTGATCTCATTCATTAACCTGTGCATGGGTAGTAATTAACCTGATCTCACTTGTAATTAACCTCAATCTCATTCTTATGTCCTGTCCTTTGGGAAATGAGATTATTTGTGAACCTCCATCTTTGAGAAATTGACTGCCATATTTTTCTCCTTTGCTGAGAGATAAGTTCCTCTTAAGATAGAAGTTGAAGAGATAAAAGTTTTTGCTTTGGGAAACTTGGAAATATGGAAGTCAGTTGAATGAAAGCAAGAATAAAGAAGTCAGAAGAACATTCATTGAACAAACACATATTTTTATTATGTTCCAGTTTCTCTTCTAAATACTGGTGACAGAGCAGTAAACAAATGAGACCAAAATACCAGCACTTACACTTAAGGGGGAGAAACTGATGATGAAAACACATGCACAGCAAGTTATTTAGAATTCAAAACAGATATAGGTAATGGAAGAAAACAAAGCAGGGACAGGGGACAGAGTGTGTAGTCAGGGAGGCATATTAGTGTTCTACTGCTGCATAACAAATTATCAAAAACTTTGAAACTACATCCATCATCCAGGCACAGCTTAGGAAAGTCCTCTGCTCAGGATCTCACAAAGCTGCAATCAAGGAGGTGGCCAGGGCTGATGTCTCATCTGACACTTGGGGTCCTCTTCAAGCTCAGAATTCTCCCAGGTTGGCAGAATTCAGTTCCTTGCAGCTGGAGAACTCAGGGTAGGTTGCTTCTTCACAGTCAGCAGAATCAAATGACGATAGAGGAGTAAGATTAGCTTTTCTTTTTTACCCTCTCCCTCCCAAATATTCCCCAGACCCAAGACATATCAGACCACCACCCTGGAAAGATGAAATTTTTTACTCAAGGATCAGGTATATCTCAAAAAGAATAACAATATGGAAAGAAAAATAAGCGCTTGTAACTTTATCTAGCCGTGATAGAAGTAGCTTACTGGCCTGTATTTTAGTTTCTTGCTTGTACCGCCATCTCTTTATCTCTTCCAATCCCTTTTTCCTGTTCTCCAGTCTAGTTTCTCACTTCTATCCTGTGCAAACTCCAACTTTCCCCACACAAGAAGGTGGTCCTGACCCCTCCTTGAGCCTTTTTTTTTTTTTTGCGGTACGCGGGCCTCTCAGTGTTGTGGCCTCTCCCGTTGCGGAGCACAGGCTCCAGACGCGCAGGCTCAGCGGCCATGGCTCACGGGCCCAGCCGCTCCACGGCATGTGGGATCTTCCTGGACCGGGGCACGAACCTGTGTCCCCTGCATCGGCAAGTGGACTCTCAACCACTGCACCACCAGGGAAGCCCCTTGAGCCATTTTATATGTTATAACTTGAGTGCTTCATGTCAGGGTGAGATGCAAACGGAGGCTACTCAAAGGCTGTTGGTAGATGTATAAATTTCTATTCAATTTTCCCACAATAAATTGTTGTGGCTGATTTTCTCCGTTTCAGTTGAGAAGTAAGCACACTTATCTAAGCCAGGAGTCAGCAAACCACTGTTCTTTAAAGGGCCAAACAGTAAACATTTTTGTCTGTACAGGCGATATGGTTTCTTCACTGTGTTCCAATAAATTTTATTTATTAAAATAGGTGACAGACGAGTATAGTTTACTGGCGCCTCATCAAAGCATTATTTTCTTCTCAGTAACATAGACTAATCTCATATTCTAATGTCCTCTTTCTCCTGTAGACATAACTTTGCTCTTATCCTTTGCCCCTACATACCTACCAAAAGACAAGCAAGAAACACATGAAATAGCATCATTATACCAAGCAGGACTTGATTATTTCATAGCTCTGGCTCTCACCCCAAAGCCTCTGCTTAGATTTGTTATATGGCATTGTTCCAGTTTATTCTGCCAAGCAGACAACAAATATTTGCCAAGTTCTTATGATGTGCCTATCATTATGGGGAACTTTGAGAAAGAAAAATGTGATATATGTCTCCTCAATGAGTTTATGAATTAACTGGTGAAGCACACACACAAATTAAATAACAGTACAAACTGTAATTCAAGAAGTATGATAAGGCAATATTGGATTAAATGTCCATATAGTGGCACAAAAAATAAATGCAAAGAGTTCAGAGGAAGGCTGTGTAGGTTGTCAATGAAGACTGAGGAGAAAGGACTTTACCCTAGATACAAAGAATTAATAGAATTTAGGGACTTCCCTGGTGGTCCAGTGGTAAAGAATCCGTCTTCCAATGCAGGAGACACCAGTTCAATCCCTGGTCAGGGAATTAAGATTCCACATGCTGTGGGACAACTAAGCCCATGTGCCACAACTGCTCAGCTGAACTAGACAGAAGCCCACACGCTGCAACAAAGAGCCCGTGCACTGCAACTAAGACACGACACAGCCAAAAATATAAATAAATAAACAAATAAATATTAAAAAAAGAATTAATAGAATCTAGATAAATAGCCTGTGGGGTTTTCCAATAAATTTGAGGGACCAGTAAGGTCACCACATAAGCAAAGAATGCATGTACATATTCAGACAACAGTAAGCAAACCCAACTGAAGAAAAGGGTTTGTGTGTGTAGCACAGCAGCATTTGTCACAATTCTTTTTTTTTTTTTTTTTTTTGTGGTACGCGGGCCTCTCACTGTTACGGTCTCTCCCATTGCGGAGCACAGGCTCCAGATGCGCAGGCTCAGCGGCCATGGCTCACAGGCCCCGCCGCTCTGCGGCCTGTGGGATCTTCCCGGACTGGGGCACGAACACTTGTCCCCTGCATCGGCAGGCGTACTCTCAACCACTGCGCCCCCAGGGAAGCCCTGTCACAATTCTTTTGACTGCAAGGGACACATAACCCAACTCCAATGGGGGACTGATGAATTCTGTTAACTATAAACTCAGTGGTAGAAGTCGCTTCTTCAGACACGATTAGGACTACAGGCTGGTGTTATTATTTCAGGGCTCTCTGTCATTCTCCATCTCTCCACTTTGCTCCTCTCTGTGGTCTGACTTCAATCTGTAAATTCGCTATCTATGCCTGATGGCAAAAATGGCCACTGACATTACCATATTCATATACACTTAGCTTAGAAAGTCCATGGAAAGAAAGTACTTCTTTCTCACAGCACCTGAATGTCAATTCAGGGAAGAATAATTGGCTTAATATAGATCATGTACCCAAATGAACTAACTATTGTACCCAGAGGGATAAGGCTGTTATAATATCTTCTGCCCTCAGCACGTGCCCACATCCTGTGATGTTTGTGGAGAAGAAGTACACAGGATTTGGAGGGGGCTAATCCTCAAAAGTAACAGAAATGCTATAAAATAGCAGATTACCTTATAAAAATTGATCTCAACCTTTTCCATGGGTTTATTAGAGCAAAATATTTGAGGTGTATACTACATCTAATACTATACATACCATCTATGAACTATAAAATTAAATCCTAGTATGACAATTTCTAGGAAGATGTCTGAAACTCTGAAAAGTCCCTTAAGATATTCAGCTATGTGGTCCTACAAGGTGGTTTCACACTCTCCTCCTCTCTCCACAGCCCCAAATCACTATTATAGGGGAATAAAGCTAGGAAGACATTCAAATTCAGACAATGGATCTGAAAGTACAGTAAGTCCCCTACATACAAACGAGTTCCATTCCAAGAGCACGTTCGTAAGTCCAGTTTGTTTGTAAGTCCAACAAAGTTAGCCTAGGTACCCAACTAACACAATCGGCCATATAGTACTGTTAGTTATAGTACCCAACTAACACAATTGGCTATATACTATCGGCTATAGTAATAGGTTTATAATACTTTTCACAAAAATAATACATAAAAAACAAACAAAAACAAAAAATAAAGAAAACATTGTTAATCTTACAGTACAGTACCTTGAAAAGTACGGTAGTACAGTACAATAGCTGGCATAAGGGACTGGCATCGAGTGAACAGTCAAGAAGAGTTACTGACTGGAGGAGGGAGAGGAGGTAGGTGGGAGTCGGTAGAGCTGAAGGATCGTCAGCAATAGGAGATGGAGGGCAAGCTGCCATTTCACTCACGCCTGACGTTGATGGCACAGATTCTGGCTCCTTGCTGGACTCAATTCTATCTACCTTCTTGAAAAACACAATCCAGTGATGTCTGGATAATAGTTCTTTTTTTCTCGTCATAGATGACACGGAAGAACCGGATTGTATTCTGAACGGCTGCTGCAAACTTCGTGTACCGTTCTACATTCGGGTCCTCTTCCTCAAAAACTAACAGTGCCTCCTCAAATGAAGAAAATTCCCTTGCCATTTCCTGCATCGTGAATCTCTTTGGTTCTTCAGTTACTTCTTCTTCCTCTTGTCTCTCTTCATCCTTTCTCTGGGCCACAGCTTTTTTCTCATCACCACTGCTTTTACGCTTGCTTCTGGACATCCTGGGCTTGAAATAAAGATACTGCACTACTGTACTGTATACAGTATTGTACTGTAAAGTACACAAAAGCACAACCACTTGTAGATGATGCACACATGTGACAATATGTGCCACACAATATGTGAACTAACTTACATAATTGGACATGGGAATGCACATTTGCATCTTTCGAAGTTCGGAACTTGAAGGTTTATATGTAGGGGACTTACTGTATAGATAAGAAGATCGGAGTTTGTTATATTTATACTTGATATTGCCAGTTACTTGGATACCATTATGGAAACTGACATGTATATTTCATTTTTTAAATCCTGTATTTGCTTTTAATTATCTACTTGCAACATAATCTGAGTCTTGTTTGCTTGCTTATGTTCTTCTCATGGAGAAACTAAAAGTAGAATACCCAAATAACCTGAGCTTCTCTCCTCTCCCTCATCCACACACTCCCATGCCGTTCACAGTTTATCTATCCCATCCCAATGACCCAAAACATTCTGGGGGGTGTCAAAAGACTGTGTGATTTTATTCCCCAGCTACCCCCATGGTTTTCTGTGTGGGTAAACAGAACAATCTAAGCTCACTGAGGAATATTGAAGGATGTGACTAATCATATGTGTAAGATTTGCTGTCAGGGACAACCGTAGGAGGTACTGATGAAGAATTATGAAAAACAGGATGTCAGAAAAAAATCTGATAAAGAATTATGAAAAAAACAATGTCAGAGTAAACATGATAAAGAATTATGAACTACAGGACGTCAGAGTAAACTCAATGTAACTGATGACGCAAATTGAATACTAGCTGATTATTACTAAAAGTAGGATTATGTGTAAAAGCTATAGCTTTAATTCTTTATAAAAAGAGCTAAAAATCCTCTACAGCTTTGTAACTGCTTTCTGGCTACCTGCAAGCATTTTGGTATTTGCTGTGCTGAATAATAAAATCAGCTAATTCCATATTTATAATTGAGGTATTCCCTCAGATACCAATTTTCTTCCCAAAAGACTACAACCATTTACTTAGAAGTTCCAGAGGGTTTGGGGGAGTCACTCTAAGAAGGTAAAGGAAGGGCATTTAAGGAGAGTGTATTGAGACAGTCTGAAGCACACAGTGGACCCAAGCCTCCACAGAATTCATTTAAACCTTTTGTGTCACTGAGATCACTTAAAAGCTAAACAAAAATTTCTTGTTCAAAAACATGTAGCCAAAGTGTTTCCAAAATTAACCCAGACTGTGAAAGAAACCAAATTGCTAATTGTAGGGTACTGAATACTAAAATATCTATGAGTTTTCTTTAGCTTTTGTTAAAACCAAAGAATCTAGTTTGTCCTTCTGAAATAAGTGGCTCTCACCACCAGCATGACGATTTACATCAACATAGGAAAAGGGTGAAATTAATACACCAAAGCATATATTTTTATCTGATTTCTGTGTCTCATTTTATTCTTTTTCAATTGCTGTTCTTTCACATTCTGTTTCTCTTAAAAATGTATGTATGAAACTAAAATACACACAAAAAATTACACAGTACCAAATAAAAAGTTAAAGTGTCCCACCCAATCCCACAAACGCCAATCTCTTTCCAAGGAGAAAATAATTTTTACATATTCTGCTTTTAATTTTCTGGAAGTTATCACCACAATTCTAAATGATAAGCTTAATCTGTGGCTTGGAGAACTGTCTTCATGTTGAATACTCCAAACTTTTTAACTCTAATCATGACTTCTTGACTGAGGTATGGTCTCATAAAGCCAGCTTCCAGCTTGCATGTGTAACAAACTTAACACTTAAAAAATAGAATTCTAGATTCCACTCTATTTCCTACCCTAAACTAAGTCATAAAAAATTCAACACCCACTTAACACCCTCCAGAAAGTAGGCATACAGGGAAATTACCTCAACATAATAAGGCCATATATGACAAACCCACAGCCAACATTGTTCTCAATGGTGAAAACTGAAACCATTTCCACTAAGATCAGGAACAAGACAAGGTTGCCGACTCTCACCACTATTATTCAACATAGATTTGGGAATTTTAGCCACAGCAATCAGAGAAGAAAAAGAAATAAAAGGAATCCAAATTGGGAAAGAAGAGGTAAAGCTGTCACTGTTTGCAGATGACATGATATTATACATAGAGAATCCTAAAGATGCTACCAGAAAACTACTAGAACTAATCAAAGAATTTGGTAGGGTAGCAGGGTACTAAATTACTGCAGAGAAATCTCTTGCATTCCTATACACTAATGGTGAAAAATCTAAAACAGAAATTAAGGAAATACTCCCATTTACCACTGCAAAAAAAAGAATAAAATATTAGGAATAAACCTATATAAGGAGACAAAAGACCTGTAGGCAGAAAACTATAAGACACTGATGAAAGAGATTAAAAACAATACAAACAGATGGAGAGATATACCATGTTTTTGGATTGGAAGAATCAACATTGTGAAAATGACTATACTACCCAAAGCAATCTACAGATTCACTGCAATCCCTATCAAACAACCAACGGCATTTTTTACAGAACTAGAACAAAAAATTCACAATTTGTATGGAAACACAAAAGACACCAAATAGCTAAAGCAACCTTGAGAAAGTAAAACAGAGCTGGAGGAATCACGCTCCTGGACTTCACACTATACAACAAAGCTACAGTAATCAAGACAGTATGGTACTGGCACAAAAACAGAAATATACATCAATGGAACAGGATAGAAAGTCCAGAGATAAACCCACACACATATGGTCACCTTATTTTTGATAAAGGAGGCAAGAATATACAAATGGAGAAAAGACAGCCTCTTCAATAAGTGGTGCTGGGAAAACTGGACAGCTACATGTAATGGATGAAATTGGAACACTCCCTAACACCATACACAAAAATAAAATCAAAATGGATTAAAGACCTAAATGTAAGGCCAGACACTATCAAACTCTTAGAGGAAAACAAAGGCAGAACACTCTATGACATAAATCACAGCATGATCCTTTTTTGACCCACCTCCTAGAGAAATGGAAATAAAACCAAAAGTAAACAAATGGGACCTAATGAAACTTCAAAGCTTTTGCACAGCAAAGGAAACCATAAACAAGACAAAAAGAGAGAAAATGACAGAAAATATTTGCAAATGAAGCAACAGACAAAGGATTAATCTCCAAAATTTACAAGCAGCTCATGTAGCTCAATATCAAAAAAACAAACAACCCAATCCAAAACTGGGCAGAAGACCTAAATAGACATTTCTCCAAAGAAAATATACAGATTTCCAACAAACACATGAAAGAATGCTCAACATCACTAATCATTAGAGAAATGCAAATCAAAACTACAATGAGGTATCACCTCACACCAGTCAGAATGGCCATCATAAAAAAATCTAGAAACAATAAATGCTGGAGAGGGTGTGGAGAAAAGGGAACGCTCTTGCACTCTTGGTGGGAATGTAAATTGATACAGCCACTATGGAGAACAGTATGGAAGTTCTTTAAAAACTAAAAATAGAACTACCGTACGACCCAGAAATCCCACTACTGGGTATATACCCAGAGAAAACCATAATTCAAAAAGAGTCATGTACCACAATGTTCACTGCAGCTCTATTTACAATAGTCAGGACATGGAAGCAACCTAAGTGTCCATCAATAGATAAATGGATAAAGAAGATGTGGCACATATATACAATGGAATATTACTCAGCCATAGAAAGAAATGAAATTGAGTTTTTTGTACTGAGGTGTATGGACCTAGATTCTGTCCTACAGAGTGAAGTAAGTCAGAAAGAGAAAAACAAATAGCACATGGTAACACATATACATGGAAACTAAAGAAAAAAATGGTTATGAAGAACCTATGGGCAGGACAGGAATAAAGACACAGACGTAGAGAATGGACTTGAGGACACAGGGAGGGAGAAGGGTAAGCTGGGACGAAGTGAGAGAGCAGCATAGACTTATATATACTACCAAATGTAAAACAGATAGCTAGTGGGAAGCAGCCACATAGCACAGGGAGATCAGCTCAATGCTTTGTGACCACCTAGGGGGATGGGATAGGGAGGGTGGGAAGGAGACGCAAGAGGGAGGAATGGGGATATATGTATATGTATAGCTGATTCACTTTGTTATAAAGCAGAAACTAACACACCATTGTAAAGCAATTATACTCCAATAAATATGTTAAAATAAATAAATAAATAAAAATAAACTAAGTTATACCACTTAGTCTCCCCAACTTCTGTAAATGGCACTGTGATCTACTTGGGTGTTCATATTAAAAACCATCCCTAATTCTTCCTTTTTCTTCTTCCTCTCTATTCTGCCCACTGGTGTAGGTGAGGTGTTAATGTCCCCCACTATTATTGTGTTACTGTTGATTTCCTTTTTTTCCTTCTTTTATACCTGTTAGCAGTTGCATTATGTATTGAGGTGCTCATATGCTGGGTGCATAAATATTTACAAATGTTATATCTTCTTCTTGGATTGATCCCTTGATCATTATGTAGTGTCCTTCCTTGTCTCTCGTAACATTCTTTATTTTAAAGTCTATTTTATCTAATATGAGTATTGCTACTCCAGTTTTCTTTTGATTTCCATTTGCATGGAATATCTTTTTCCATCCCCTCACTTTCAGTCTGTATGTGTCACTAGGTCTGAAGTGGGTCTCTTGGAGACAGCATATATATGGGTCTTGTTTCTGTATCCATTCAGCCAGTCTATGTCTTTTGGTTGGAGCATTTAATCCATTTACATTTAAGGTAATTATCGATATGTATGTTCCTATTACCATTTTCTTAATTGTTTTGGGTTTGTTTTTGTAGATCTTTTCCTTCTCTTGCACTTCCTGCTGAGAGAAGTTGCTTTAGCATTTGTTGTAAAGCTGGTTTGGTGGTGCTGAATTCTCTTAGTCTTTGCTTGTCTGTAAAGGTTTTAATTTCTCCATCAAATCTGAATGAGATCCTTGCTGGGTAGATTAATCTTGGTTGTAGTTTTTTCCGTTTCATCACTTTAAATATATCATGCCACCTCCTTCAGGCTTGTAGAGTTTGTGCTGAGAAATTAGCTGTTAACCTTATGGAGGTTCTCTTGTTTATTATTTGCCATTTTTCCCTTGTTGCTTTCAATAATTTTTCTTTGTCTTTAATTTTTGCCAATTTGATTACTATGTGTCTTGGCCTCTTTCCCCTTGGGTTTATCCTGCCTGGGACTCTCTGTGCTTCCTGGACTTGGGTGGCTATTTTCTTTCCCATGTTATGGAATTTTTGACTATAATCTCTTCAAATATTTTCTCAGGTCCTTTCTCTCTTCTCCTTCGGGGACCCATATAATGCGAATGTTGTTGTGTTTAATGTTATCCCAGAAGTCTCTTAGGCTATCTTCATTTCTTTTCATTTTTTTTTTTGTTGTTGTTGTTGTTGTTGTTTATTCTGTTCTGTGGCAGTGAATTCCACCATTCTGTCTTCCAGGTCACTTATCCATTCCTCTGCCTCAGTTATTCCACTATTGATTCCTTCTAGTGTATTTTTCATTTCAGTTATTGTATTGTTCATCTGTTTGTTTGTTCTTTAATTCTTCTAGGACTTTGTTAAACATTTCTTGCTTCTTCTTGATCTTTGTCTCCATTATTTTTCTGAGGTCCTGGATCGTCTTCACATCATTATTCTGAATTCTTTTTCTGGAAGGTTGCCTATCTCCACTTCATTTATTTGTTTTTCTGGGATTTTATCTTGTTCCTTCATCTGGTACATAGTCCTCTGTCTTTTCATTTTGTCTGTCTTTCTGTGAATGTGGTTTTCCTTCCACAGGCTGCAGAATTCTAGTCCTTCTTGCTTCTGCTGTCTTCCCTCTGGTGGATGAGGCTATCTAAGACACTTGTGCAAGCTTCCTGATGGGAGGGACTGGTGGTAGGGGTAGAGCTGGGTGTTGCTCTGGTGGGAAGAGCTCAGTAAAACTTTAATCCCCTCGTCTGATGATGGGTGGGGCTGGGTTCTCTCCCTGTTGGTTCTTTGGCCTGAGGCACTGGAGCCTACCCGGCTCTTAGGTGGGGCTAATGGCTGACTCCGGCAGGGCTCACACCAAGTAGTACTTCCGAGAACTTCTGCTGCCAGTGCCCTTGTCCCCATGGTGAGCCACATCCACCCCCCGCCTCTGCAGGAGACCCTCCAGCACTACCAGGTAGGTCTGGTTCAGTCTTCCATGGGGTCACTGCTCCTTCCCCTGGGTCCTGATGTGCAAACTACTTTGTGTGTGCCCTCCAAGAGTGGAGTGTCTGTTTCCCCCAGTCCTGTCGAAGTCCTGCAGTCAAATCCCGTTAGGCTTCAAAGTCTGATTCTCTAGGAATTCCTCCTCCCATTGCCAGACCCCCAGGTTGGGAAGCCTGATGTGGGGCTCAGAACCTTCACTCCAGTGGGTGGACTTCTGTGGTATGAGTTTTCTCCAGTTTGTGAGTCACCCACCCAGCAGTTATGGGATATGATTTTATTGTGATTGCATCCCTCCTACTGTCTCATTGCAGCTTCTCCTTTGTCTTTGGATGTGGGGTATCTTTTTTGGTGAGTTCCAGTGTCTTCCTCTCAATGCTTGCTCAGCGGTTAGTTGTGATTCCAGTGCTCTTGCAAGAAGGAATGAACGCACGTCCTTCTACTCCACCATCTTGAACCAATCTCCTCTATATACTTAATAATTTTTTAACTATAATACATGCTTTTTGAAAATGGAAAGAACATAGAAATCAATAGAAAATAGTGACAATGTGCATATTCTTTTTATAGAGTTTTAATTATTTACTAGAAATAACATTTCATTATATATATTGTTCCATGACATTTTTCTTCTTGAGGTATTATGGCCATCCTTCCATCTCTCTGTATATATATGTATTTTATTTTCTGTAATTGATGATTAGCATTCCATTTGTGTTTGAAACAACATTTATTTAACCCGATTGAAAGACCATTGAGATCATTTCCTATAATTTGCCATAACATTAGTAAAATAAATACCGAGTATGTTATATTTGTAAAGGTACATAAGTTTTTCTGTAGGATAACAATTCTCTAGTCAAAATATAAATGCATTATACATGTTAAAAGATATAATAGAAACTCTCCCAGCTAAAATTCTGTTTCGTGCTATGCAAAAAAATATAATGAAATCTAAATATATAATTTTAAAATTTCTAGTAGCCACATCAAAAAATTAAAAGAAACAGATAAAAGGGACTTCCCTGGTGGTCCAGTGGTTAAGAATCCACCTTCCAATGCAGAGGACGTGGGTTTAATCCCTGGTCAGGGAGCTAAGATTCCACATGCCATGGGGCAACTAAGTCCACATGCCACAACTAGAGAGAAGGCTGCATGCAACAGCTAGAGAGCCCATATGCCACAGCTACTGAGCTCTCATGCTCTAGAGCCTGCATGCCACAACTAGAGAGAAGCCCACGCACTGCAATGAAGAGTCCACACACTGAAACGAAAGATACCACATGTCCCAATGAAGATCCCACATGCCACAACTAAGACCCAATGTAGCCAAATAAATTAATAAAAAAAGAAACACATAAAATTAATTTTCAGCATGTTTTATTGAACCCATTGTGCCCCAAATATTATCATTTCAGCATGTAACCAACATAAAAATTATTAATAAGGTATTTTTATATTTATCCTTTTATCATACTAAATCTTCAAAGTTTAGTATGTATTTTACACTTATTGTATTTTACACTTATATGTATTTTACATACACTTATATGTATTTTACATACACTTATATGTATTTTACACTTATTTTACATCTTAGTTCAGATGCTAATTTTTTTATACAATTTTTTTTTTTTTTGGTATGCGGGCCTCTCATTATTGTGGCCTCTCCCGTTGCGGAGCACAGGCTCCGGACGCGCAGGCTCAGCGGCCATGGCTCACGGGCCTAGCTGCTCCGCGGCATGTGGGATCCTCCCGGACCGGGGCACGAACCCGTGTCCACTGCATCGGCAGGCGGACTCCCAACCACTGCGCCACCAGGGAAGCCCCCTTTTTATACAATTTTTAAAGGTCACACTCCATTTACAATTATTACAAAATACTGGCTATACCATGTTGTACAATACATCCCTGTAGCCTATCTTACATCCAATAGTTTGTACCTCTCACTCCTCCACCTCTACATTGCCCCTCCTTCCCCTCTCCTTACTGGTAACCACTAGTTTGTTCTCTATAACTGTGAATCTGCTTCTTTTTTGTTATATTCACTAGTTTGTTGTACTTTTTAGATTCCACACATAAGTGATCTCTGTCTGACTTATTTCACTTAGCATAATACCCTCCAAGTCCATCCATCTTGCTGCAAATGACAAATTTCCATTCTTTTTTATGGCTAAGTAGTATTCCATTGTCTATATATATAACATATCTTCTTTATCCATTCATCTGTTGTTGGACACTTAGGTTGCTTCCATATCTTGGCAATTGTAAACAACGCTGCGATGAACATTGGGCTGTGTGTATCTTTTTGAATTAGTGTTTTGGGGTTTTTTTGGATATATACCCAGGAGTAGAATTGCTGGGTCAAATGGTAGTTCTATTTTTATTTTTTTGAGAAGCCTCCATACTGTTTTCCACAGTGGCTGCACCAATTTATATTCACATCAACAGTGTATGAGGGCTCTCTTTGCTCCACATCCTTGCCACCATTTGTTATTTGTGTTCTTTTCGATGATAGCCATTCTGACAGTTGTGAGGTGATATCTCATTGTGTTTTTGACTTGCATTTTCCTGATGATTAGCAAGGTTGAGATCATTCTTTTGCCTGTTGGCCATCTGCATTTCCTCTTTGTAAAAATGTCTATTCAGTTTTTCTGCCCATTTTTTAATTGGGTTGTTTGTTTTTTTGATGTTGAGTTGTATGAGCTGTTTATATATGTTGGATATTAATCCCTTATTGGTCATATCATTTGCAAATGACAATCCAAAACCTACAGGATGCAGCAAAAGCATTTCTAAGAGGGAAGTTTATAGCAATACAAGCTTACCTCAGGAAACGAAAATCTCAAAGAAACAATCTAACATTATACCTAAAGGAACTAGAGAAAGAAGAACAAACAAAAATCAAAGTTAGTAGAAGGAAAGAAATAATAAAGATCAGAGTAGAAATAAATAAAATAGAGACTAAAAAAAAATAGAAAAGATCAATGAAACTAAAAGCTGGTTCTTTGAGAAGATAAGCAAGATTAATACACCTTTAGCCAGACTCATCAAAAAATGGGAGAGGGCCCAAATCAATAAAATCAGAAATGAAAAAGGAGAAGTTACAACTGATACCACAGAAATACAAAGGATTATAAGATACTACTACAAACAAGTATAAGCCAATAAAATGGACAACCTAGAAGAAATGGACAAATTCTTGGAAAGATAGAATCTCCGAAGACTGAACCAGGAAGAAATAGAAAATATGAACAGACCAATCACCAGGAATGAATTTGAATCAGTACTTTAAAAACTCCCAACAAACAAAAGTATGGGACCAGATCACTTCAAAGGTTAATTCTACCAAACATTTAGAGAAGAGTTAACACCTATTCTTCTGAAACTATTCCAGAAAACTGCAGAGAAAGGAACACTTCTGAACTCATTTGTAAGGCCAACATCAACCAGATATCAAAACCAGACAAGGATACCACACACAAAAAACAAAAATTACAGGCAATATCACTGATGAACATAGATGCAAAAATCCTCAACAAAACATTAGCAAATCCAACAATACATTAAAAGGATCATATATCATGATCAAGTGGAGATCACAGGATGCAAGGATTTTTCAATAACCACAAATCAATCAAAGTGATAAACCACATTAACAAATTGAAGAATAATATCTCAATAGATGCAGAAAAAGCTTTTGATAAAATTCAACATCCATTTACAATTAAAAAAAACTCTCCAGAAAGTGAGAATAGAGGGAACATTCTTCAACATAATAAAGGCCATATATGATAAACCCACAGCTAACATCATACTCAATGGTGACAAGCTGAATGCATTTTCTCTAAGATCAGGAAGAAGACAAGGATGCCCTCTTCCCACTTTTATTCAACGTAGTTTTGGAAGTCCTAGCCACAGCAATCAGAGAAGAAAAACAAATAAAAGGAATTCAAATTGAAAAGGAAGAAGTAAAACTGTCACTGTTGGCAGATGACATGATACTACAGATAGAAAATCCTAGATGCTACTAGAAAACTACTAGAGCTCATCAGTGAATTTGGTAAATTGCAGGTAAATTGCAGGTAAATTGCAGGTAAATTACAAAAATTGCAGATAAATTGCGGGTAAATTACAAAATCAACATACAGAAATCTGTTGCATTTCTATACACTAACAACAAAGTATCAGAAAGAGAAATTAAGAAATCAATCCCATTTACCACCATATCAAAAAGAATAAAATACCTAGGAATAAACTTACCTAAGGAGGCAAAAGACCTGTACACCAAAAACTATAAGACATGGATGAAAGAAATTGAAGATGACACAAACAGATAGAAAGATAAACCATATTCCTGGATTGGAAGAATCAATACTGTCAAAATGACTGTTCTACCCAAGGCAATCTACAGATTCAATGCAATCCCTATCAAAATACCAATGGCATTTTTTACAGAACTAGAACAAGTCATTTTAAAATTTGTATGGAAACTCAAAAGACCCTGAATAGACATTAAATTTTTGTTGAAAATACTTGATCTATATTTAAAGTTCATATATCTGTAGTTGTAAAAGTAGATTCAAATACCCAACTTGTTCCAAATATACTTAAAAGTTTTTCAGTGATTGAATCATGTATAACTTTTTGAATATAACTTTATATTTATTTATATTAAATTACAGAAGAAATTCAGTTCCTTTCTTACACTAACCTCATTTCAAATGCTCTAAAGCCACATGTGGCTAATGGCTAAGGCTTTGGACAGCATAGATATAAATCAATGAGATTAACCAAAGCTTTTTATTTTCTCTATTCACCATACTGACTGACAAGAAGTTGAATATAGCTAAAAAGCTACCTTTTGTTAGCAGTAGCAGCATTTTTTCCACCAGTTGAGTCTTATATTTACAAAGATGAAGTTGTATTGTTATAAAATCTGATCTCTTTGTTTTTATTATTGTAATTGTTCAATTCAATCAACATTACAAAATAACAATGAAAAATAAACATGAAAATGTTCATTGTTTTGGAAAATTTTATAAAGGAAAATCACTTTAAAAAAACCTATTGATTTACAGGTAGGCAAGATGACTGTAAATGTTTGGAAAAATACTATAAAATTATGGAAGAATTCTGTACTCCTTTGCCTGGTAAATTTCTTTAAATTCTTGCTACACTTTAAAACAACAGAAAGTGGAAGTAATAGACATCTATTTTTGTCATCTATTAAGATAATCATACAATTTTCCCCTGTTTAACTGTTAACCTAGTTAATTGCATTGAGAATTTTACTAATATTTTACTTTTATTCCTTTATGTTATTCGTTAATGGACTTCTGAGTTTAATTCGCTAATATTTTACCAGTATTTTTGCACTTATTTATATTTTTATTTTTTTGTGTCACACATGCTTGGTTTTTAGCATCTGATGCCTGTCCTGACACCATTTGCAGACTTTTAAGAATTGCATGGCCTAAGGCCCCATGCCAGGTGGAAGTATGGTGACAAACTGTGTTCTAGGGTGGTTGCTTCCATTTCCCTCAGGCATATATGGCACAGCTATTTTCAGTCTCTAGTGGACATAAATAAATTAGAATAAACTACTTCTCTTTTTTTTTGGTGAATAGGAAGATCCTAAATTGCTTTCTTCATGTCTCCCAGTATGAACTAGAGATAAAAGACACATTTCCAGGGACTTCCCTGGTGGCACAATGGTTAAGAATCTGCCTGCCAATGCAGGGGACATGGGTTTGATCCCTGGTCCGGGAAGATCCCACATGCCGTGGAGCAACCAAGCCCATGTGCCACAACTACTGAGGCTGTGTGCCACAACTACTGAAGCCCACATGCCTAGAGACCATGCTCTGCAACAAGAGAAGCCACTGTAATAAGAAGCCCATGCACTGCAACAATTAGTAGCCCCCACTTGCCGCAACTAGAGAGAGCCCGCGAGCAAAAATGAAGACCCAATAAGCCAAAAATAAACTAATTAATTAATTTTAACAAAAAAGACAACTTTCCTCCTGGCCTTTCTACTGCTTGGAATGTAGAGCAAAAGAATAGTATCATTTCAAACACTGTCTAAACATTGCTGCTTAATAAATTTCCTGCTTTGATTTCTTATTGGTCTTTTTAGCAGTTAGAATACTTTTGGCTGCAAGTAACAGATTATCTGACTAACATTCCTGAAATATAAAGACCTTTATTTCAGTGAAGAAGGTTGAATAAAAAAGAAAAGTTTTGAGTGTCACTATTTAGTAACCAGAGCCAACTGTAAAGTTCTTCCATTGTTATCCTTTTCAAATATAACAGCCATTACAACAAAATATTAAAATAATATGACTTTACAACCTGACCATTAAATTTTTGTATCATAAAATGTTTAAAAAAGAATTTCAAAAAAAGCTGCATGTTCAAATTTTCTTAAAATGTGTTGTGTTAATAATATTTTAACATATTAGTGAAAGTTTCTGTATCACTAACAAACAAAATAAAAATATTGTTTATATAAAAATATAAAAAGAAGTCCCTAGGTAGGTGATTACAAAGTTGGTTTGTGGCTTGATTATGCCAAGAAGGATCCAGAACTTTTTAGTTTTCTACTCTGCTACCCTTGATGCTTCAACTATGTCTCTTCTTACGGATGCAAGATGGCTATTGATGTTCTAAGCATCATGCAAACCTATAACAGCATACCAGTGAGAAAAGATAAAGATGGGGGGAAACAGAGCTTTCCTCCTAGATCTCTCTCCTTTCAGCAGTGAGAATTATCTTTTGCAGAACCCCCAACATATTTCTATTTGTATCTCATTACTCAGAACTGGGTTATATGCCACCTCTGGCTGCAAGAAAGGTGAAGAAAGTATCTCTTTTTCAGCCTCTATAGCTGGAGGTGGGTAATGGAAAAGGGGATTGGGAATGGCTAATAGATTGTAAACTAACACTTCCCTGGCTCACTGCTCTATTTTTACTTTAGTTGATTAATGTATTTGCTTTTTTCCATCTTTCCTTTGTGCTCCCCAAGATGATATCATTTCTTCCTTAAAGGGACTTAATATTTCTATCCAAACACACTTTTAATGTTTTCCCTGATTCATTGAGTGCATCCTAGCCATTCCCTTTCCCTTTTAACTTCCTTGGCTTTGTTTTGTGCCATCCCTTTGAGGACAAGTCAGTCTCTGTTTCTAATATAAATACTAGGTGGTCACCACATTCCAAATGGTTTATCACACTTGAGATGTTTTCAGTCACTTGTTTCAAAACAGACTCTCATGAGATCAGACTCTCCATTCTCCTATTATTTCCAAAAACACACTTTAGTCCTATGTTTCCATGGCATACTTTTCCCTCTGGCAATATCAGTTTAGTCATATTCCTTCCGAACATTAGCCTGCCAGAGTAGAAAGAGTCAAGAACTGAATCTTCTTCCCAGCCTCTGCCTGTAGTAGAATTGACATTTGGAGAGTGTCATATTAGCACACTTGCGCTTAGATAAGAGATTCAGATAAATATGACTGTATCTAATAAATTGGGAGCATCATCAACCTGAAGGTATGGGTTGATTTGAGTATGAAGAAGGCAAAGGCTACTTCATTACAAAATCACTCTCAAAATGAACAATCGTAACATCACCTGTATGTCTCAAGGACCAGCTCTTCTCTGAATTAAGTTCAATGTAGAATACAATTTTTTTAAGGAAAAGTAATAAAACATGCCAGTTTGAAGTCTGTACACACAAAATTAATCTCAACAGTATTTTCAACAATTGTTTAGAACTCAGACCAACAAAAGATTTTTTTCAGAGAGGAATATTTATTGATGATAGTATCACATTGTTTAGTGTTGCTATGTATAGTGATGATAATAAAAATAAGACCACTTTTAGTTGGTTTTATTCCCATTTCTAAATCCTCTACAGATAATACTCCCCCCCCCCTTATTTTCTGTACCTGGAGCACATCACGTCTACTGCCCCATCCTTGGTATGTCACTGGGGAAAACTAAGATTTTTGTATGTTCACATTGTGCCAAGAATTATCTCAGTGCTTTTTATATGACATATCAGAGGAGATATTTTTATTCCTGATTTATTGATGAAGGAACTAAATCTGAGAAAAGTTAAAGTTAGTGAGGTGATCAGAAAAATACAGAATTAAACTCAGATCCTTCAGGTTCCCAACCCATGCTCTCTGATGAATACCAACTAGCTTGTAGGGAGTTATAAGGTGGATTCTAGTCCCAAACCTCATTTTCTTCATCTGAAAAAGGGCAGGCTTAGGTGAACTGATAACTAAGATCCATTTTAGCTAAAACATTGAACTTTCTTTTTTGGGTGCTCTTTATGTGCCAGGAATTGTGCTAAAGCATTTTACATATGTTATTTGTTTAACAACAGCAAAACCTAGTGAAGTAGGGGAGAAAACAGATGCAGAGAGGTTAAATAACATGCTGAAGGAACTCTAGAGTTCCAGAAAAATTGTGGAGCTGGGATTTTAATTCAGACCTATTTGAACCTAAAATGCCTATGTGATTTAAAGAAATTGTTTTCAGTTAGAGATATATGTCAGAATATGCAGAATGAAAGGATGGGAATTTTTAAAAGCATATTCAACAATATAAAATTATTTTATATTCACATTTCACAAATATACTTTTTTTATAGGACAAGTTACTGAAAATGATTCTCAAATATTATACCCACAGATAAGGAGAATGTCAGTATATGTAGGGTCAGAAGCTGCAGGAGTAATGTTTAGTTCTCTCCAGAATATTAAAAATCACAATGAACAAATCGAAAGTCCTAGAACCAAGCATGGAGAAGTGAGGGTACAGAAGCAGGGTGAGGGTGACGTGGGGAAGTCTCCTCATTAAGTCTCCTTAACAAAGAAACCACACTTGCCTCAGCCAAGTAAGTCAAATCTCTGTCTTTCTGAAGACACTGGCAGTCTTGATATTTTTGTCTTCCTTGTAATTCCATCTAGTTATCCTATAATATGATTAGGCTACAGTGGTTAAAAAAAAAAAAAGCTATATAGTCTTTCTTCATGGAGCATATGGTCTTGGAGGGAAGCTTACAGACAAATCTTAGATTCTTGCCTTATTTCTGCAGTTGAGTAGGAAGTCATTAGCTAGCATTGAATTCATGGAGAATTCCCTTGCTGATGTGCGGTACTGGCCAGAAGCCACGTCAGCTTTCTTCACCTCTGGGGAAAGGCTGGCAAAGAGTGAGGTGCCAAAGCCAAACCTCACCCACTTCACATTTTGCCAGGGTACAGCCCTGTTTGCTCCCAACTCAGCACAAGCTTATAAAACCTATTTCTGTCCTGTGGCACTTGAGCATATGCAGCTTATTGGGAATTTTTCTGGACTAGTTGGACAAATAAAGGTGAGAATGGAGAGGAAAGGACAGATTCAAGGATCATTATGAAGGAAAAATTGAGAGTATATGGGGACTGACTGGGTGGATGCCAAGGAAGAAAAAGGACTTAACGCAAGATCCAAATTTTTTAGCCTGAGTAGTTTGGGAACAGTTATTATTACTTGAAGGAAACATCAGCCAACAAGACAATTTGAGGAGAAGTACTTTAGAAGAACTGATAAGGACAGCTACGAGGAAATATGAAAATATATGTTCAACTTCACCAAATTAGGGTAAAAAGTGGCTTCGTCCTCCTTTTAATATTTGAAGCAAATAACTACAGTCTTCTCTCCCCTCACAATCTTGAATCCATAATAAACCATTCAGTCTCAGGTGTGACTCTAGATACTTATGGAGAAAAAGTGGAAAATTTAATCAATTCCCTATAGGGTTTCTGTTCTTTGCTTCTCCTACCTAACATTACTGAGCACTGCTTTATTACAGGCACCATTGTGAGCCTTTCACGTGCATTAATGTATCTAATCTTCACAACAAACCTATGAGAAGGAGTTATCATCATACCAATTTTGCTTATGAAGACACCAAAGTCCAGAGTCATAAATTACACACAACTCACCTAGATTTAGAGACCTTTTCCTTCTTTGTCTCTGGCACCCTGATGCCTATGTCCTTATGGACAGCTCTGGCATCTGGTGATGCTGCTGGGAACAAGCAGTGAAGCAACCCACTGCAACCCTTTTTCTCTGCTGGAAGTCCAGTGGTGACATAAGGCATGCCTGACCCCCGACACAACATTATAGAAACCCAACACAGTCCTGGTTTGCTTTCCAAACTCATAATGACTGGGGCATTCATTGCCACTGAAGTCTAGGGGCTCAGATCATAGAGGAGTCCCAACTCACTGAACCCAGTGCCTAATAAAAGATTCCCCTCTCCACTCTCACTGGAAAAACACAAATTTCTCAGAGTATCTCTCTGCATCAAGCCTGGGCATCCAATGTTACAGCTCTTCAGTAACATGGATCTTTCAGACACACAGACACATGTACACACACACACACACAAACACACATATGCACACACTCTCAGACATTTTACTCAAGAAGCATCTGTAGAGCCAGGGTTTCCAGCTTTCTCCCAGGACAGACTAGTCCCTGGAGTTATGCCCAGACCACCTGTTAAAGACAGAGCCATGAATTCCTTTTGAAGACCCTGGTGTCTAATTCTTGACAGTTTCTCTATGTTAGAGTTCCTGAACCCATCGGAGTTTCTAATTATGTTGAACTTCAAGGAAAAAGCAATCCAATGTCTCTACACCTTTCCTCCTGAGGCCTATTTGACTCCTATGTAAATTTACTAACTTTTCTGAATTTCTCCCCAACTTATTTTGAGCTTAGCATATTAAGTCATTTGAGAAAAATGATATTTGTTGCTTCCTGAAAGTGCTTAATTGTTTCACATCCACATATGTAAAAGAAAGAATTTAAGTGATTCTTCCCAAAACAAAGAAGGTATACCCATAGGTGAAAGAAGCCATTGGCAAATTTGACATGGTCATATCTTTAATTAACAAATCTTAAAATTTTCCCTTATTGTACACATCCTACCTAGGAATGGAACTTAAATTAGAGGTGAGAATATGTCAGAAAGTTTATTAGGACATCCTTCCTTAGAGTTAACCCAGGACATCCTTCCTTAGAGTTAACCCAAATCCATGAATAATATAGTTTCTTATTATAATGAATATCAGCTATAATCTTCTAATAATAATTTGATAAATAATTATTTAATACCTATATGAGTCAGGCACATGAGCCAAATGGTGGGAGTATGAAGATGAAGACATTATTCCAGCCATCAAAAATCATTTTATCACACCCCTTAAAATGGCTATTATTTTAAAAAGAAGAAGAAAACAAGTGCTGCAAGAATGTGAGAAAATTGAATCCTTGTACATTGCTGGTAGAAATGTGTAATGGTGTAACCACTGGTGGAAAATGGTATGGTAGAGTTCCTCAAAAAATTAAAAATGACTTACCAGCAATTTCACTCCTGGGTATATACCCAAACAAACTGCAACAGGGACTTAAACAGATATTTACATACCTGTGTTCATAGCAGCATTATTTACAATAGCCAAAGGTGGAAGGAACCCAAGTGTTCATCAACAGATGAACGGATAAACAAAGTGTGGTTTATACATACAATAGAATATTATTCCACCTTAGAAAAAGCAAGGTAATTGACATGTGACAACATGGATGAAACTTAAAGACATTATGCTAAGTGAAATAAGTCAGTCACAAAAGGACAAATATTATATGATCCCACCTATAAAAATTGCCTAAGACTAGTCAAATTTATAGAGATAAAAAGCAGAATGATGGTAGTCAGGGACTGCTGCGAGGGAAGAATGAGGAGTTACGGCTCAGTTGGTATGGAGTTTCAGTTTAGGAAGATGAAAGAGTTCTGGAGAGAGATGGTAGTGATGGTAGCACAATAATGTGAACCTACTTAATGCCACTGAAATGCAACTTAAAAATGGTCAAAATGGTGAATTTTCTGTTATGTATATTTTACCACAACTTTAAAAATTTTAGTTTTAAAGAAAGAAACATTTAGTCTGTTGTGGGAGGAAGAATGATAAGCAAGCAATTAAATATAGTAGTCTCTTTATTTAAAGTCAGAAAATAAAGAAGGTGTTACCATTTTGAAATGTTAACTGTTGAGCACCATTCAGCCTGCTACGATGCAGTCACTTGTACCCCTAGCCCTGGCAGTTCGGAATCAGAGAAGAAAGGTAACAAATTCTTGGCTTTCAATTTCCACAGTCAAAGTACCAAAGAGGGGCAGAAAATATTTAAAAGGTTCAAGTTTCCTCTCCAACACACACAGATTCTCAAACTAGGTAAAGATTCCACGGGGTGGAGGATAGAGAGACGGGAAGGGATGGGAGTACAGGAGTTGAAGTGTAGACACTGAACGATTGGCCTGGGCAATGCTTTGCAGGGAATAGATTGTCACATGGACTGGGAGAACAGGAAGCAGCTAGAAGCAGAGTCAGTGGCCACATCAGGCATTAAGTGCTTGAAAACAATATAGTCGGCATGTTCTCAGAACGGCACAACACCTGCCCTGAAGCACTGCTTTAGTTGCTCTTCTGATTGATAGTAGAGAGCAGGCTACCCACTGGAAATCCAGCAAGAATGATACCTAGATGCTTTCAAAACTTGCTCAATCCCCATCCAACCCATAATCTATACTCTATAATAGATTATTCTGTATAGACTATTCTAAATAGAATAATCTCCCTTTCAGCAGCTCAGGATCTTTGTACCTCCCTAGAATAAAGGGCAGAGCTCTGCACAACTGATAGTAATATGGGAAGGAAAGAAAGCCCCTGTCTGACGTAGGACATTATAGGTGGAGCTAGCTCAGGATCTCCCATCAATCTGAGACAGTGTAGGAACAGAGATCAGCTTAGTTCTATAGTTACTACTACATGTTTAGAAACTTGGAGTGCAAAAAGCAAAAATGCTGAGTATCACACATCAGAAATTCGAGCAGAAATTCTGTGGCAACTTTTTTTAGAAAAAGTATAACAATACTAATGTTGAATAATAAAATCCACGCTAGGAATCCAAGGCTCTTTTGGACAGTAGGACAAAAAGAGACACTCCCCCACCCCGGCAACAAAGCAATATCACCAGGACCATGCTCATGGCTCCTATGAGACTCTCACTTAGTTAGATACATCTATAGACACAAAGTCCCAGGGCACAGAGTATTAGGGGTCACAGTCAGTATCATGAAGGGGATGGAAGAAATCAGGACAAATAACTGGGGCCCAGAGGTCTGGAAAGGGATCCAGTCCTGAACACACCGCATTATCAAAACAAATTCTCTGAAAAGATTTTCAATCAGTCTGCCCAAATTTACTTCTAGTAGCTCTAGTTACAGACTTGCCTATTCTGGGATGAGGAGAGAAAACAAAAAGAAATCAAGCTGGTATGTCTAGTCTCAAAAACTCTAAAAAAAGATCAGTCATGCATCCTTGATTAGGCCTATGTCAATACTTAGCTCTTCATTAAAAGAGGTCAGCTGAATGTAAAATAATGGAATGTCCATGACCTATTGACTTTGTTGCATCATTAACTGAAATTATCCCTGAGCCAATATGTGACCAATTTCTTTCTTATTATTCACACATTACCCAGTCGACTCCAGCTTCTTGGAATTCTAAATCTCTTAGCAATAATTTAGCAGTAACACCACAATGTCTCATTGTTTTCTAGTTAAAGTCATCTTCATGTGATTCTTCTCAAGTCCATTATTCACTCTTTTCCTTTCCTTCTGGCTGTTCTTCCCCTTCTCAATGGCTACTCCAAACTGTTAAGTTTCTTACAGTACCAAATACAGGCAAATGACTAGAAACAGGAAACTAGCTTGAGTGGATCTTTTTTCATGTGTGAATACTAACCACAGAGCAGCCCTTATCACCACCCAATTCTAGAAATATTTGAGATTAGTTTACTTTGTTTTTTAATTTAATTTAATTTTTTTTAATTTTTAAATTTTTTGTACAGTTTTTAAAGGTTACACTCCATTTACAGTTATTACAAAATATTGGCTCTATTCCCCATGTTGTACAATACATCCTTGAGACTATCTTACACCCAATAATTTAATTTGTATCTCCCACTCTTCCACCCCTATATTGTCCCTCCCCGCCACCACCACTGGTAACCGCTAGTTTGTTCTCTATATCTGAGTCTGCTTCTTTTTTGTTTTATTCACTAGTTTGTTGTATTTTTTAGAGTTCACAAATAAGTGATAACATACAGTATTTGTCTTTCTCTGTCTGACTTATTTCACTTAGCATAATGCCCTCCAAGTCCATCCACCTTGCTGCAAATGGCAAATTTCACTCTTTTTTATGGCTGAGTAGTATTCCATTGCATATATATATATACCACATCTTCTTTATTCAGTCATCTATTGATGGACACTTAGCTTGCTTCCATATCTTGGCAACTGTAAATAATGCTGCTATGAACATTGGGGTGCATGTGTCTTTTTAAATTAGTGTTTTTGGTTTTTTTTGATATATACCCTGGAGTAGAATTGCTGGGTAATAATGTAGCTCTATTTTTAGTCTCTTGTGAAACCTCCATACTGTTTTCCATAGTGGCTGCATCAATTTAAATTCCCATCAGCGGTGTATGAGGGCTCTCTTTTCTCCACATCCTTGCCAACATTTGTTATTTGTATTCTTTTGATGACAGCCATTCTCACAGGTATGAGATGATATCTCATATTTTTGCTTTTATTTCCTTTACTTTAAAAAATGGATCCAAAAAAGTACTGCTGTGATTTATGTCAAAGAGTGTTCTGCCTATGTTTTCCACTAGGATTTTTATAGTATCTATTCTTACATTTAGGTCTTTAATCCATTTTGAGTTTATTTTTGTATATAGTATTAGAGAGTGTTCTAATTTCAACAAATCCAAAACAATTGACAAAATGGCAATAAGAACATACATATTGATAATTACCTTAAATATAAATGGATTAAATGCTCCAACCAAAAACACAGAGTGGCTGAATGAATACAGAAATGAGACTCGTATATATGCTGCCTATAAGAGACTCACTTCAGATCAGGAGTTATATACAGACTGAAAGTGAGGGGATGGAAAAAGATATTCCATGCAAATGTAAATCAAAAGAAAGCTGGAGGGGCTTCCCTGGTGGCACAGTGGTTAAGAATCCACCTGCCAATGCAGGGAACACGGGTTTGAGCCCTGGTCTGGGAAGATCCCACATGCCGCAGAGCAACTAAGCCTGTGCACCACAGCTACTGAGCCTGTGCTCTAGCCCAGGAGCCACAACTATTGAGCCCACATGCCACAACTACTGAAGCCCGCGCACCTAGAGCCCATGCTCTGCAACAAGAGTAGCCACCACAATGAGAAGTCTGCGCGCCATAATGAAGAGTAGCCCCCACTCACTGCAACTAGAGAAAGCCCACACACAGCAAGAAAGACCCAACAAAGCCAAAAATAAAAATAAATAAATTTTTTAAAAAAGAAAAGAAAGCTGGAGTAGCAATACTTACATCAGACAAAGTAGACTTTAAAGTAAAGACTATTACAAGAAACAAAAAAGGACACTACATAATGATCAAGGGATCAATCCAAGAAGATACAACAATTGTAAATATATATGCACCTAACTAAATATATAAGGCAGATATTAACAGCCATAAAAGGCCAAATCAACAGTGACACAATAATAGTAGGGGAGTTTAACACCACCACTCACATCAATGCGCAGATCATCCAGAAACAAAATCAAAAAGGAAACACAGGCCTTAAGTAACACATTAGATCAAATGGACTTAATTGATATATAGAGAGCATTCTAGCCAAAAGAAGCAGAATACACATTCTTTTTAAGTGCACATGGAACATTCTCCAGGATAGATCACATGCTAGGTTACATAACATGCCTCAGTAAATTCAAGAAAATTGGAATCATATTGAGCATCTTTTCTGAGCACAGAGCTATGAGACTAGAAATCAACTACAAGAAAAAAACTGCAAAAAACACAAACATGTGAAGGCTAAACAATATGCTACTAAACAACCAAAGGATCACTGAAGAAATTAAAGAGGAAATTAAAAGGTACATACAGACAAATGAAAATAAAAACATGATGATCCAAAACCTACCAGACACAGCAAAAGCAGTTCTAAGAGAGCAGTTTATAACAATACACACTTACATCAGGAAATAAGAAAAAATCTTAAATAAACAACCTAACCTTGCACCTAAAGGAACTGGAGAAAGAAGAACATAGAAAACCCAAAATAAGTAGAAGGAAAGAAATCATAAAGATCAAAGCAGAAATAAATGAAATAGAGACTAAAAAAAAAAACAATAGAAAAGATCAATGAAACTAAAAGCTGGTTCTTTGAAAAGACAAACAAAATTGATAAACCTTTAGCCAGACCCATCAAGAAGAAAAGAAAGAGGGCTCAAATCAGTAAAGTCAGAAATGAAAAAGAAGTTACAACCAACACCACAGAAACACGAAGGGTCATAAGAGACTACTATGAACAAGTATATGCCAATAAATGGACCACATAGAAGAAAGTCTACTATGTATTGATTCCTCTCACCCAGTGGGATGGATTTGCTATTTAAGTTTGAAAAGATACAATATTATATAATTTCATGATAACATTTAAATATTGGGCTGGCCAAAACGTTCGTTCAGGTTTTTCTGTAAGATGTTATGGAAAAACCCGGACAAACTTTTTGGCCAATCCAATATATTATAAGTAAGACTATTAATGCCTAATGAGTTAGACTACCTAAGAACCATGTTCATTAGCTCTAGGTATAAATGAATGTTGCATTAAAACTATTTGTATTGCCCACCTGTGAAAGCTAACTAGATAAAGAAGGTGATTGGGGATTCAATGTAGGCATATTTACAATATAAAAATTTCCTCTCAGATGTAACATTTATCCATGGATTATATTCAGTTAGTAAATAGTTATTGAATGTTTCATATGATGAATAGAAAGAATAATATATATTTCCCCTCCTGAGGAGTTTGCAAATTTATAATCTTAGGGAGTGGATAATAGTTTTAAAATAATTTTAATGTAAGTCAGTTGCAGCTCTTTACAACTCACATGATGCTTAGAATTTAAAGTCAATTCCTAGATTGTGAAAATAAAAATGTAGTCAAAATATATCTTGAAAGGCTCTTAAATTACGCAAAAGGTACAGCATACATAGTTTAATTGCAGTGTTTTCAAATGCACAATATAACATTAATATATGAAATATAATAAAGAGCAAACAAGCAAAAGATCCTTTTACAGTGATCTGTTGAAGTCTTACTGTGAAACTGTTGCTAAACTATGCCCATTAATTTGTGTAAAGTAAATGACTTGTGTAAAGTGTAATACAACACTACTCTAGGAAATTCGTATCATAAAATAGGTACAAGCTATAAAAATTCGGAGGAAGAAGGACTTACCCATCAAACCATCTCTCTAATAAACATTTTCCTGATAGAATACCTGCTTTTTTTTTTTTTTAGTGACTAAATATATTAGTAAAGGTTCTCCAGAGAAACAAAACCAATAGGATATGTGTGTGTGTGTGTGTGTGTGTGTGTGTGTGTGTGTATACATATATGTATATATATATATATCAAGAGAAAGAAAGATTTATGTTAAGGAATTGGCTCACATGACTGTGTAGGTTGGCAAGTCCAAAATCTTCAGGGTAGGCTAGCAGGCTGGAGACCCAAGAGACAGTTAGAGCTCAAGTCTGAAGGCAGCCTGCTGACAGAATTTCTCTTCTTAGGGAGGGGTGGGTGAGGCTCAGTATTTTTTTTGTTTCAGGCCTTCAACTGATTGGATGAGGCCCAATCACAGTATGGAGAACAATCTGCTTCACTAAAAGTCTACTGATTTAAAAGCTAATCTCATCTAAAAAATATCTTCACAGAAACAGCTAGAATAATGTTTGACCAAATATCAGGGTACCAAGGCCTAGCCAAGTTGACACATAAAATTTACCACCAAACTTCACAGATGGTTTTTATAGGAAACATAGTCAAACTATAGCCCACAGGCAAAATTCAGCCTGCCATCTGTTTTTGTATAACTCACAAGTTAAAAATCATTTATATATTTCTAAATGAATAGGGGAAAAATCATAAGAATGCATGAAAATTATAAGAAATTCAACTTTCAGAGTCCATAAACAAAGTTTTATTGGAACACAGGCAGGCTCATTGATTTATATATTATCTGTGGCTGCTTTCATGCTACAGTGGCAGAACTGAGTAGTTGCAATGGAGACCTTACGGCCACAGAGCCTAAAATATTATTATCTTACCCTTTAGGGAAAAAGGTTACCAATCTCTATTCCAGAAAATATTTGTATTTTCTATTCATTCATATTTACATCCTCAAAACTCGAAATGACATTTTTAACAAAAGGATGTGCAGAAAAAAATCTCAAGTTACATTCAAATACAATAACTAGGGCCTCAGAATCACATCTACATATAGGGTCTGAGAGACACAACAGTGTCATATTTGATATGACAAGATGATAAGAAGTTTTTTGTTTTAAACTAGTTTTCAGTCTCTTAGAGCACTGTATTGGTTTGCTAGGGCTGCTGTAAAAATGTAACACAAACTAGGTGGCTTAAGCAGCAGAAGCTTACTGTCTTACATTTATGGAGGCTAGAAGTCCAAAATTAAGATTATTGGCAGGGTTTTTTCCTTCTAAGGACTGTGAGGAAGGGGCCTCTCTCCTTGGTTTGTAGATGCCCATCTTTCTCCTGTGTCTCACCACAACCATTTTGCCTTTATGCGTATCTCTTTACGCATGTCCAAATTCCTCCTTTTTATAAGGACACCAGTTGTATTGGATTAGGACCCACCCAAATGACCTCACTTTAACTTGATTACCTCTGTAAAGACCTATCTCCAAATAATGTCACATTCTGAGGTATTGAGGGTTTAGATTTCAACATATGAATTGCAAGGGAAACAATTCAACCCATAACAAGTTACAAACAAAACAAACAAACAAATAGAAAAAAAACTTTATCAACGTGAATTTTAGGAGTGTAAGCAAAGCTCCATTTTGCAAATGTTTAACCTTAAAGTCTTGACCAACCTCTTATGAAGATTTACCAAAGCATTGCTTTGTGTTTCTTCAGCAAAACCAATATAAGTGGGATTCAGTTAATTTCTCTGACATTGATGGCTTGCTTATCTGAAATTTCTCCATCACTACCCAATTTGTCAGCACTATCACTTTGTACAACCGGTGCTGAACAATGGCTATTACAATCCTTCTTCTTTGCTTCCTTCTCAACTTTCTTTAAATGCTATATTTATACATCACTTGGTAAATATCAACTCACACAGGAAGTTGACTGGTTTTCTGTGTAACTTTTGTCTGTACTTTTATAACAAATATATTTATTGCTGTGTGTTATTTGCCCCTCCATATTGTAAAGGTGTTTGGATCGCAGTATATTACACATGTTATTTCATATAAAGTAACTACTATTCGGTTTAAGTGTTTTAAATATTAATATAGTTTCTTGCTTATACATAGGCATTTATATTATAGCAACATTTTAGAAAATTGATTGGCGGATTTGGGTGTGATATAAAACACATTACAATTTTTCTCCTTTAATGTAATGGAAAATAAACTGGATTAGCATTTTCATGCAGAGCTTCTGACTTAGAAATTGTTTATGACATTAAGTACAGATGCCAGTACTTCTCAGTGGAGAGATGATAGAAAAGTACCAGTTGAACTGTGATTTCATGACTCAATTTCATGAAAACTCAGGGAAGTGCTTCAGGCCAAGGTAAAAGACACTGAAGTGCAGAAATACAAAAAGTGCCAAATATTTGGAACATTCGTTACAGGACAGCACTTGATAAGCATGGAAAAGTAGAGAAGCAGGGCTTCACCAGGAAATGTTAGATCACAGAGGGTCCTCAGTTCCAAGCTAAGGGGTTGAGAATTTACTGATAGGAAACAGAGGGTCATATATATATTATATGTTGACTTTTTTTGAATGAGGAATCCAAAGGGGTTAAAACTAGATACAAGTTGGCCAATGACTTTTTGGAACAGAAGCGGATTAAAAGGTTTGGTTCAAATCCTCAGGTGTCCCCTATTGGTGAGGAAGAGATGACAGCACAGAAAGAATATTTGATCAATTTCTCTGCAGCTGGAATGACTGTGGAGGAAATACTCTTCCTTAAGATGCAATAATAAAAATATCCTAAAGCAAAATTCTCCAACAGTTGAGAGAACTATTCTCTGAAAAGTAGCCAATACTCAATAAAAAGTTCAGATGGAGGGCTGCGAACAAGAGGAGAGATTTCTTCTCCAGTGGTTAGAGAACATTAGCTCAGTGATTCAGTAACTTGTGGAGAAAAGAAAAGTGTAAATCTTCATTTCAAACAGCTTCAAAAATCTGAAGATGTTCTGGAAATATATTTATAGTTTTTCACTCCAATAGGCTTCCAAGATAAGCCAAGATAAGGAAGCATTATATGAGAATACAGCTCGAAGTATCTCCTAAGAGCTATTTATACAGCACCATCAGAAAGTATACTTATGAGGCAAATAAAGCTTACAGTTTGAATCTTGACCAAGGGGCACAAGGTAAGACTATTCTAATTCCTTGGAAAGAGCTTCATTGTTTTATCACATCAGGGGATGAGCCCTTTCCAGCAGGCCTCACACTCTCGTGCTGTGTCTTTTCTCCTTAGGTTGCCCTCCACTTCCTTTTTACATGATCCCTTTTCTCTACAAGACATAAATGGTTGAACGTTTGGGGCAGAATAGGTGAGAGAGAAGCATTTTATTCTTCCCCCTTGTATCAAGTCTTCGTCAATTGTTTTTGGCAATTTGCTGGCCAGTTTTAAAAATAACCAGCTACATACTCACTTAGATAAGTCAATTAATGCCTCTGTGCCTCAATTTCCACATTTGTAAGATGAAGAGGATAAAATACATGGTCTTTAACATCCTTTCCAACTGTAAATTCAAAAGCACTACTTAGAATTGCAGAGTTCAAGGAGAGCCGACTCTACCCAACCCCATCCATTCAAAGCCCAGAAAACTTCTGTGGTTTTGCCAAGAGGGAGGAATTGAACTGGAATCAAGATGTTTGGCTGCTTATGGTTATTTCTGCTCTATTCTAATTTCTTCTTATTTGAAGTAGTAAAAAGCCAGCCTACATTTCAGAGATTCAGATGGAGCTTTGAATCTATATGTGACCAATTTTCCAAAACTAAATAATTTTTTCCAGTCCTAATGATTTTTTAAAAATTTTAGTGAAGTATAGTTGATTTACAACGTTGTGTTAATTTCTGCTGTACAGCAAAGTGATTCAGTTATATGTTCTTTTTCATATTCTTTTCCATTATGTTTTATCACAGGATATTGAATATAATTCCCTGTGCTATACGGTAGGACCTCGTTGTTTATCCATCCTATATATAATAGATTGCACCTGTTAACCCCAAACTTCCAATCTTTCCCTCCACCATGCCCCCTTCCATTTGGCAACCACAAGTCTGCTCTCTATGTCTATGAGTCTCTTTCTGTTTTGTAGATATGTTCATTTGTGTCATATTTTAGAGTCCACATATAAGTAATATCATACGGTTGTCTTTCTCTGTCTGACTTTACTTAGTATAATAATCTCTAGGTCCATCCATGTTGCTGTAAATGGCATTATTTCTTTCTTTTAATATTTATTTATATAAGCTGTGCTCGGTCTTAGTTGCAGCATGCAGGATCTTCGCTGGCGCATGAGGGCTTTTTAGTTGTGGCATGCAGGCTCTTTAGTTGCAGCATGTGAACTGTTAATTGTGGCATGCATATGGGATATAGTTCCCTGACCAGGGATCAAATCCTGGTCCCATGCATTGGGAGCATGCAGTCTTAGCCACTGGACCACCAGGGAAGTGCTGGCATTATTTCTTTTTAATGGCTGAGTAATATTCCATTGTGTACATATACCACATCTTTATCCATGCATCTGTCAATGGACATTTAGGTTGTTTCCATGTCTTGGCTATTGTAATAGTGCTGCTAAGAACATATGGATGCATGTATCTTTTCAAATTACAGTTTTGTCTGGGCATATGCCCAAAAGTGGGATTACTGGATCATATAGCAACTCTATTTTTCTTTTTTTGAGGAAACTCCATACTGTCTTCCACAGCAGCTGCACCATCTTACATTCCCACCAACAGTGTAAGAGGGTTCCCTTTTCTCCACACCTTCTCCAGCATTTATTATTTATTAAAAAGTCTATCTTTTTAAAAAATTTTACTTATTTATTTATGACTTCATTGGGTCTTCATTGCTGTGCACGGGCTTTCTCTAGTTGTGGTGAGCAGGGGCTATTCACTGCAGTGCATGAGCTTCTCATTGCGGTGGCTTCTCTTGTTGCAGAGCACTGGCTCTAGGCACACAGGCTTCAGTAGTTGTGTTTCATGGCCTCTAGAGCGCAGGCTCAGTAGTTGTGGAGCATGGGCTTAGTTGCTCCGTGGCATGTGGGACCTTCCTGGAACAGGACTCAAACCTGTGTCCCCTGCATTGGCAGGTGGATTCTTTTTTTTTTTTTTTTTCCGGTACGCAGGCCTCTCACTGTTGTGGCCTCTCCCATTGCGGAGCACAGGCTCCAGACGCGCAGGCTCAGCGGCCATGGCTCACAGGCCCAGCCGCTCTGCAGCGTGTAGGATCTTCCCAGACCGGGTAACGAACCCATGTCCCCTGCATCAGCAGGTGGACTCTCAACCACTGTGCCATCAGGGAAGCACTGGCAGGTGGATTCTTAACCACTAAGCCATCAGCGAAGTCCAAAAAGTCTACCTTTTTAATAATGGCCATTCTGACTGGTGTGAAATGATACCTCACTGTAGTTTTGATTTGCATTTCTCTAATAATTAGCGATGATGAACATCTTTTTATGTGCCTATTGGCCATCTGTATGTCTTCTTTGGAGAAATGTCTATTTAGGTCTTCTGCCCATTTTTTGATTGGGTTGTTTTTTTGTTACTGAATTGTATGAGCTGTTTGTATATTTTGGAAATTAAGCCCTTGTCAGTTGCATCCCTTGCAAATATTTTCTCCCAGTCCATAGGTTGTCTTTTCATTTTGTTTACGGTTTCCTTTGTTGTGCAAAAGCTTATAAGTTTGATTAGGTCCCACTTGTTTATTTTTGCTTTTATTTCTATTGCCTTGGGAAACTGACCTAAGAAAACATTGGTACAATTTATGTCAGAGAATATTTTGCCTATGCTCTCTTCTAGGAGTTTTATGGTATTGTGCCTTATATTTAAGTCCTTAAGCCATTTTGAGTTTATTTCTGTGCATGGTGTGAGGGAGTGTTCTAACTTCATTGATTTACATGCAGCTGTCCAGCTTCCCCAACACCACTTGCTGAAGAGACTGTCTTTTCCCCATCGTGTATTCTTGTCTCCTTCGTCAAAGATTAATTGTGTGTGGGTTTATTTCTGCGCTCTCTATTCTGTTCCATTGATCAGTATGTCTGTTTTTGTGCCAATACCACGCTGTTTGGATTACTGTAGCTTTTAATATTGTCTGAAATCTGGCTGGGTTTTGCTTCCTGCTTTGTTCTTTTTCCTCAGGATTCCTTTGGCAATTCTGGGTCTTTTATGGTTCCATATAAATTTTAGGATTATTTGTTCCAGCTCTGTGAAAAATGTCATGGGGGAAGAGATATGGGAACATATGTATATGTCTAACTGATTCACTTTGTTGTAAAGCAGAAACTAACACACCATTGTAAAGCAATTATACTCCAATAAAGATGTTTAAAAAAAAGTCATAGATAATTTGATAGGGATCACATTAAATTTGTAGATTGCTTTGGGTAATATGGCCATTTTAACAATATTAATTCTTCCAATCCCAGAGCATGGGATACCTTTCCATTTCTTTGAATGAGCTTCAATTTCCTTTATTAATGTTTTGTAGTTCTCAGGATATGTCTTTCACCTCCTTGTTGAGGTTTATTCCTAAGTTGTTTTTTTTTTTTTTTTTTTGACGTGGTTTTACAAGGGATTATTTGTTAGTGTAAAGAAATGCAACCAATTTCTGTATGTTAATCTTCTATCCTGCTATCTTGCTGAATTCATTTATCAGTTCTACTAAGTTTTTGTGTGGAGTCTTTAGGGTTTTCTCTATATAGTGTCATATCATCTGCATATAATGACAATTTTACCTCTTCCCTACCAATTTGAATACATTTTATTTCTTTTTTCTTGTCTGATTGCTGTGGCTATCACTTCCAATACTGTGTTGAAGAGAAATGGTGAGAGTGGGCATCCTTTTCTTGTACCAGATTTTAGTGGGAAGGCTTTTGGCTTTTCACCATTGACTATTATATTGGCTGTGGGTTTGTCATAAATAGCTTTTATTATGTTGAGATATATTCCCTCTATAGCCACTTTCATAAGGGTTTTTATCATGAATGTATGTTGAATTTTATTGAATGCTTTTTCTGCATCTATTGAGATGATCATGTGGTTTTTGTCTTTCCTTCTGTGGATGTGGTGTATCACATTGATTGATTTGTATATGTTGAACCATCCTTGTGACCCTAGGATGAATCCAACTTGGTTGTGGTGTATGATTTTTTTTATGTGTTGTTATTTGCTAATATTTTGTTAAGAATTTTTGCATCTATAGTCATCAAAGATATTGGCCTATAATTTTCTTTTCTGGTAGTGTCCATCTGGTTTTGTTATAAGGGTGATGGTGGCTTCATAGAATGTCTTTGGGAGTTTCCTTCTTCTTCAGTCTTTTGGAAGAGTTTGAGAAGGATCAGTATAAGTTCTTCTTTGTATGTTTGGTAGAATTCATCTGTGAAGCCATCTGGTCATGGACTTTTGTTTATAGGGATTTTTTTAAATTACAGGTTCTGTTTCACTTCTAGTGATCAGTCTGTTAAAGTTATGTATTTCTTCTTGATTCAGTTTTGGTAGGCTGTATGTTTCTAGAAAGTTGTCCATTTCTTCTAGGTTGTCGAAATTGTTGGCATATAAATGTTCATAGCATTTTTTATGGTTTTTTGTATTTCTGCAGTATCAGTTGTGATTTCTCCTCTTTCATTTCTTATTTTGTTTATTTGGGTCTTCTCTCTTTTCTTCTAGGTGAGCCTGGCCAAAGATTTGTCAGTTTTGTTTACCATTTCAAAGAACCAGCTCTTGGTTTTATTGATTTTTTTCTATGATTTTTAATATCTATTTTATTTATTTGCTCTCTAATCTTTATTATCTCCTTTTTTCTGCTGACTTTGGGTTTTGTTTGTTTTTCTCTTTCTAATTCTTTTAGGTGGTGGGTTAGGTTGTTTATTTGAGATTTTTCTTGTTTCTTAAAGAAGGCCTGTATCGTTATGAACTTCCCTCTAAGAACTGCTTTTGCTGCATTCCGTAGATTTTATATGGTTGTGTTTTCATTGGCATTTGCCTCAAGGTATTTTTTAATTTCATTGTTGACCCACTGGTTTTTTTAGTAGCATATTGTTTAGTCTCCATGTAATTATTTTTTTCTCATTTCTTTTTCTGTGGTTGATTTCTAGTTTCATGCTGTTGTGGTCAGAAAAGATGCTTGAGATAATTTCTATACTCTTAAATTTGTTGAGGTTTGTTTTGTGCTGTAGTATGTGGTAAATTCTAGAGAATGTTCCATGTACACTTGAAAAGAATGTGTATTCTGTTTTTTTTAGATGTGATGTCCTGAAAATATCAATTAAGTGTAACTGTTCTATTGTATCATTTAGGATGTCTGTTTCACTATTGATTCTCTGTCTAGAAGATCTGTCCACTGATGTTAGTGGGGTGATAAAGTCTCCTACTATTATTGTATTCCTGTAAATTTCTCCCTTTATGTCTGTTCGTATTTGTTTTATGTATTTGGGTGCTCCTATATTAGAGGCATATATGTTGATGAGTGTAAAATCCTCTTCTTATATTGATACTTTTATCATTATATTGTGTCCTTCTTTATCTTTCTTTATGGCCTTTGTTTTAAAGTCTATTTTGTCTGATATGAGTGTTGCTACCCCTGCTTTCTTGTCATTTCCATTGCATGAAATATCTCTTTCCATCCCCTCACTTTCAACCTATGTGTGTCCTTTGCCCTAAAGTGGGTCTCCTGTAGGCAGCATATTGTAGGCTCTTGTTTTTTTATCCAATGCTACTCTGTGTCTTTTGATGGGAGCATTTGGTCCATTGACATTTAAGGTAATTATTGATAGATATGTATTTATTGCCATTTTAAACCTTGTTTTCCTCTGGATTTTATATTTCTTCTTTGTCCCTTTCTTTTTTGTTGTTTTTCCTTTTGTGGTTTGATGATTTTCTTTTGTATTATGCTTATATTCTCATCTTTTTGGTTTTTGTGAATCTAATGTATGTTTTTGATTTGTGGTTGCCCTGTTTTTCAAGTATGTTAAACCCTTTCTATAAATACTTGCTTTAGACTAGTAGTCATATAGGCTCAAACACATTCTAGAAAAAAAAAATTTACATTTTCTTACTCTTCTCCCTCACATTTTATGATTTTGATGCTCTCGTTTATATCTTCATGTTCAACCTTTTGCTGTTCATTGTGGTTATCAATGCTGTCACACACACACAAAAAATTGTTTTTAATCTGTGTACTGGCTTATTTAAGTGATCTACTTTTCATTTGTGATTTTCTCTGTCCTATAGATTTTTACTTCTTTTCTATTTAGAGAAAACTTTTCAATATTTCCTTTTTTATAGGTTTAGTATTGCTATATTCTTTTCATTTTTGCTTGTCTGAAAATTCTTTCTCTCTCCTTCTTTTCTAAATGTTAATCTTGCTGAGTAGAGTATCCTAGGTTGCAGATTTTTCCCTTTCAGCACTTTGTATCAATATATACCTTGTCACTCCCTTCTGGCCTGCAACGTTTTGTAGAGAAATCAGCTGATATCCTTATGGGGGTTCCCTTGTAACTAACGCTTTATTTTTTTCTTGCTGCCTTTAGAATCCTCTATTTATCTTTAACGTTTGCCATTTACATTATAATATGTCTTGATGTAGGTCTGTTTTTATTTATCTTATTTGGGACCCTCTATGCTTCCTGTAAACGGATATCTGCTTCCTTCTTTAGGTTTGGGAAGTTTTCAGTCATAATTTCTTAGAATATATTTTCAATCTCCTTTTCCTTCTGGGAACACTATTATGCATAGATTGGCATGCTTTATATTACCTCATTGATCTCTTATATTGTTTTCTTTTTCTTTTTTTTTTTCATTTGGGTTTCTGTCTGCTGTTCTAATTGGGTGATTTCCATTATTCTATCTTCCTGATCACTTATTCGTTCTTCTGAATTATTCATTCTGCTATTCATTGCTTTTAGTTCAGCTTTCATCTCTGCAAATGAATTTTCTACTTTTTCTTTGTTCTTCCTTATAGTTTCTAGTTCCTTTTTACAGTAATCTGCACTTGTGTCGACAGCCTTTCATAATTCCTTCTGTATTTTCATTGTCTCCTTTTTGAACTCAGTGTCTATTATACTGAAGAAGTCTGTTTCATTGTTTGTTTTTTCAGGGGAATTCTCTTGATCTTTTCATTGGAAGTGGTTCCTCTTCTTCTTCATTTTACCTTTATTTCTCTTGCTCTATGAGTTTAGGAGAAACAATTATCTACTGTGGTCTTGGAGGGCTATTTTTATGTGGGAGTGTCTGTCCCTGTGTAGCCTGCATGGGTTTAGTATTTTTGGTGCAAGGGCTGTTTTTAGTATGGATGCCTGCCGTCTCTTTCCTTAGTATATGCTCGCCATTATCCCCTTGACAGGGGGTGTGACTGGTGTTGTGGTGACCAGAGCCTGCACTGGATATCGAGCAGGGCCTCCTCTTTGCTCTGTGGTTGTCCCTGCCCTATTAGGGGCAGAGTCTGCTCCCTAGTTGTTGGAGTAGAAGCCCCCAGATCGATTTCTGAGCTGCAATGTGAGGTAGGTGGAAATGGAACAGTCCCACTGGGAGAAGAGCCACTAAATTTTCCTCTGCCAGAGCCGTTCACTGGTGAGTGTGCTCTATTGTATCACCTTTCACCCTTTGTGCTGGCTCACAAAGTACACTGCTGTTGGCACTGCCCTCACCCCCACCTCAACTGTGGGAATGCCAACAATTAGCCCTGGTGTCCCTCAGGAATTGTTTTCACAAGGCCATGTGTCCCTCAGGCATTGTTTGCACAAGGCCACCAGTGCAGATCCACTGAAGTCAGGTCTCAGGCCCACAGCGGTCATGCACCTGGACCTGCTGTGAGAGCTATGGAGGTAGTTCAGAGCCTGGCCTGGCCTGGTCCCCACATGCACACACCCACAAAGCCCCCAGATGCTAAGGCCAACCTGTCTCAGCTGCAGGAGCATCCGTTGGCTGTTCAAATGCCCTGCGGGTGCTGTATTTACAAAGTCGGCAGTGGAGGTATAAATCTGTGGCTCATGAAGGTGTGGGGAGAGATTTCAGCCCTGCTTCCTAAGTCACTCGACCCCTGGGGCTCAGCTGTGGTTTCATCTCTGCCTCTGCAACTGGGCAACTTGAGGGCATCTGCTCCTGGGGCCCGCAAGGCAGTGGTTGGCACGGGAGCGTGCAGAGGCAGCAGCTGGGGTGCAAGAGCCAGTCAAGCTGGTGGTTGTGGCGCACAAGCCCACCCAGGTGGGAGCCCGCCCAGGCAGCCAGCCCTAATGATTTTTAAACATATATGTGAGTTTTATGATCTTACGTAGTGAAGTATTTCTGCTATTTTTGTTGCTCATTCAATCCAGTATAACATGTACTATTTGAGAATTTTTAGCTCTCTTAAACAGACTTGGAATTCTCTTTACGTCTCAAAGATCCCAGCCATTGTACTTCTACTCTATTCACCATTTAAAAAAATTACCCACTTGTTCTCACACGTTATTTTGTTTGTTTATTAATTGAAAAACAACAAATTTACTGGTTGCAAAATTTAAATTTGCTGAAGATATTAAAATAATTTTTTTAAGTTAAAAACGTCTTCATATTTTAGATTCCACATATAATTGATATCATATGGTATTTGTCTTTCTCTTTCTGGCTTATTTCACTTAGTATAATAATCTCTAGTTCCATCAATGACCATTTTGCTGCAAATGGCATTATTTCATTCTTAAAACATTGTAAATCAACTATACTTCAATTTTTTTAAGAAAAGGTTTCAGCAAGCATGACTGCTCCAAATCTATGAGAATGTTTTGTATAGTCAGGATATGATCCAGCAGGGACATTAGAGGAAAGGAATGGGTGATAAAACAACTTGGAACTGACCTTTTCACTAACAAGTGTTTATAGAAATATAGAAAGCTAAATAACAGGCAACTGTGGTAAAAAGCTGGATAGATGTCACAACATTCAGCTATTGTTTATGCCAACCGAGCCTCCCATCCCTCTTCTGAAAACAGAACCACACTTTCATGTGAAGAATTCTCCCTCCTTCTCTCTTAGTCTATGTAGTTCAAAAGTTCCACAGAGAGCCTAAGTGCCAGGTCTGGACAATTAAAACATTATCTCCTTTAGGCCAAGGAGGTTGGTACCAGAATGGGTATGTAACCCAAGTCAAAGTGAAGCATTAAGTCTCCATTCTTGTCTTAACTCCACAACTTGTCTAATTCTTTTATTAAGTTCCTTAAAGTTGTGCAGTAATTTTTTTCTCCTTTGAAAAGAAAGTCTGTGTTACCTGTCCAATCTATCTCATAAAATTGTTCTGAGGATGAAATGAGTTAATACACAACTTGTGGAAATGTTTCTAAGCAAGATGCATTACAAAAGCATATTCAATTATAATATGTATAATTGGAATCACAAAATACATAGTTATGTGTATTATGCTATTGTCAAAATAAGATATAAACGTGCTTTGGAAAGAAAAATGCAATATATAAACACAAGGTGATGGTGATAACATCACAGCCAGTTTGCTGCGAAGCACCAGGGCATGAACTCAGTGAAACTGAAGATAATTTCACATTATCTGAGCCCATTCATCCACTTAGTTTGTCAAGGACTTATTGAACCTCACTGTGTGCCAGGCACGTTCATTTGGGTACACACAAAGTCTACACTGGAGATTTTATACATATAATATGTATTATGTATCAAAAAGGAAAATATGGTTATTTAACACATACAAACATTCTCCCATCACACATACACAAAAGTAAACAACTAAAGGACTATAGCTGTTTCTTCCTTCTATACGAAACATTGGATCAAAGAAAGATATACTTGAATAAAAATCTGAGTAAACATAAAAGAAAATCTGAGCAAACATAAGAGGAAACATGAAAGGAAAAGGAAATCAGAGCAAACATAAAAGGAAATGTTTTCATTTCAAATTGTCTATCCATGTTTTCTACTACTAAATGATGGAGTTCTCAAGGGAGAGCTCTTTATTTACCAGAACACCTTAATGAGTTTGAGGATACGACAAGTAGGGCCACAGTTTAGATTAAGATCATCATAGTAAGAGCTGCTCTTAAATGATACCCATTATTTGGCAAGCAGTGCTCTAAGGACTGTACTATATTAACTCATTTAATGCACACCACATCCCTATGGAAGAGTTACTCCTATTATCCTCACTACAGAGAGAGTAACCAGAACATCATCATTACACAGCTTTAAGTGACAAAGCTAGGGTTTGAACCCAGGCTTTAACCCCCTTGCTTTTAACCAGTACATTGGATTGCCTTCTTAGGGGCTAAAGGAAGCAGAATCCTTTTGTTTTAACAAGTCGGAGGGTCTGATTTTTTGAAAGACAGCAAAAGGGAAGGTTAAGAATGGAAACACATTATTATGACCAGACAGTTGAGCTCCACATGAAAAGATGTCCAGCTAAAATTCTTCAGTGGCAGGTGTACTGATGGGCTTTTTTTAAAAAAAAAAACAACTTTATTGAGAATTAACTAATATACCACTCAGTTCTCCATTTAAAGGGTACAACTGAGTGATTTTTATTATATTCACAGAGCTGCACAATGATCACCACAATCAATTTTAAAACATTTATTAAAAACTGCATTTCAAGGTAGAGTGACATATATTTGCAAACCAAGGATCCAATCTCCATCATACTTAGGTCATGCAAAATTACAGTAAATCAGCTTCCATAAGAAGGACAGTAATATCTTATAATTTGTATCATACTCTAAAGTATGCATTCACATCAATGAGTTCATTAGGTAATCCCAATAAAACCCTATGCTGTAATAAGGAGAAAACTGTCCATATTTTATAAATGAGAAAACTAAATCTCAGAAATATTAAATGATGGCATTAATTCACTGCAGAGAGGAACCTAAAATTCAGGTCTCACGATTCTAAATCCTATAAATCCTGTGCCATTTTTATCATACAATGTTTTATCGATTGTAGATAAGTCAAATATATCTGCAATCCAGTGATTCAAAAAATCTCCCATGGCTCAAAAAGTAGTCAAAATTGCATATTTATTTTATTTTATTTTATTTTATTTTTGTGGTATGCGGGCCTCTCACTGTTGTGGCCTCTCCCGTTGCGGAGCACAGGCTCCGGATGCGCAGGCTCAGCGGCCATGGCTCACGGGCCCAGCCGTTCCACGGCATGTGGGATCTTCCCGGACCGGGGCACGAACCCGTGTCCCCTGCATCGGCAGGCAAACTCTCAACCACTGCGCCACCAGGGAAGCCCAAAATTGCATATTTTTATCTGAATATCTACATTATTTCCTTTTCTATCACTGCTAATGATACTATACAAATGAAAAGCTTTTTCAGCCCTTTTGTCAGTTATTGTCATTTTAAAAGACTGGTGTTTGTGAGATTATGATTGTTACCATGGTAATGAACTGTAATATCAAACTCTATTCATAAATCATTCCTAAGTAAAGAAACAAAAGAATGAGACTAAACACTGCGAGTTTCTTTCATTTAAAGCAGAACCAATATTTAATAATAAGAATGCAGGTTAAAAACTAAATTCAACACTTACTGAATGCCTACAGTATATCAGGCCTTGTGCCAGTTTCTAATGATACAGAAACAAATACTATCAGTTTAAAGCCATTGACACAAATTACTTTTTTAGCAGTTTGCTCTTTCAACTAAGGCTATGGTTGGGTTTGCTACTATCTTGTGGAGATGCATAACTGAAAATACAGGATATGTATGGGATATACAGGATATAAACAGTCCTTCATCTGATAGGAAGTCAAGAAAGAAAGAGTGCTTGCTTTAATTAAGAAAGAAATAGAAAAATAATTTTAAGTGATAACAACCAGTGGTAAGAGTTTGGGAAGACCTAGCTCCTCTAGACAGAAATTGGCAATTAATAATTGCCATCAATTAATAATTTCATTTTGAAGAACTTAGCTTGATAACACAATCATGACCTGAATAAAGCTATAATAAAAGGATGTTCAATTAAACATGATTTATAATTTATAATAACAAAAAAGAAGAATCTAATAGACCAAAAAAGTGATGATTGATTAAGACAGTTATAATACATCTGTATAAAGAAATACCATGTAAGCTTCACGAAGATGAGAAGTTTTATTCTCCCCTTCACTGCCTTATCCTCATCACCTGACAGAGTAGATGTTCAAAAAATATTTTTGAATAAACTTATGAAGCGAAAGTATTAATGTGGCCATTAAAAATAATGCTACTAAATAAAACTAAAATCCATTAAAAAGTTTTCACAATGTGTATTTACATTTGAAAAAGCAAGTTAGGGAGACCTTCAAGATGGTGGAGGAGTAAGACGTGGAGATCACCTTCCTCCCCACAAATACATCAAAAATACATCTACACGTGGAACAACTCCTACAGAACACCTTCTGGATGCTGGTAGAAGAACTCAGACTTCCCAAATGGCAAGAAATTCCCTACGTACCTGGGTAGGGCAAAAGAAAAAAGAAAAAAAAAAAGGAAAAAGAATAGGGATGGGACCTGGACCTCTGGGAGGGAGCTATCAAGGAGGAAATGTTTCCACACACTAGGAAGCCCCTTCACTGGCGGAGATGGGGGCTGGGTGGGGTGGAAGCTTTAGAGCCACAGAGGAGAGCGCAGCAACAGGGGTGCAGAGGGCAAAGTGGAGAGAATTCCACACAGATGATCGGTGCTGACCAGCACTCACCAGCCTGAGAGGCTTGTCTGCTCCCCTGCCATGGCGGGTGGGGGCTGGGAGCTGAGGCTCAGGATTCAGAGATCAGATCCCAGGGAGAGGACTGGGGTTGGCTGAGTGAACACAGCCTAAAGGGGGCTTGTGCACCACAGTTAGCCAGGAGGGAGTCTGGGTAAAACTCTGGACCTGCCTAAGAGGCAAGAGACCATTGTTTCGGGGTGCACGAAGAGAGGAGATTCAGAACACTGCCTAAACGAACTTCAGAGAAAAGTGCAAGCTGCCGCTACCAGCGGAGACAGCAGAGACAGAAATGAAACATTAAGGCTGCTACTTCAGCCACCAAGAAGCCTGTGTGCAAGCACAGGTCACTATCCACACCTCCCCTCCTGGGAGACTGTGCAGCCTGCCACAGCCAGGGTCCCGAGATCCAGGGACAACTTCTGCGGGAGAACACACGACACGCCTCAGGCTGTTGCAGCGTCAGGCCGGCCTCTGCCACTGCAGGCTTGCCCTGCATTCCGTAACCCACCCTCTCCTTGGGCTGAGAGAGGCAAAGCTCCCTAATCAGCTGCTCCTTTAACCCCCTCCTGTCTGGGCACAGAACAGATGCCCTCAGGCGACCTGCACGCAGAGGTGGGGCCAAATCCAAACCTGAACCCCGGGAGCTGTGCGAACAAAGAAGAGAAAGGGAAATTTCTCTGTGCAGCCTCAGGAGCAGTGGATTAAAATTTCCACAGTCAACTTGATGTACCCTGCATCTGCGGAATACCTGAATGGACAATGTATCACCACAAAATTGAGGTGGTGGACTTTGAGAGGAACTGTAGACATGGGGTTTGCTGTATGTGACTGACTAGTTACTGACTTTCATGTTTATTTTAGTAGAGTTTTTGATGCTTGTTATCAATGGTGGATTTGTTTATTGGTTTGGTTGCTCTCTTCTTTTATTTAATTACTTTTTTATTTTTTATATTAATGTTTCTTTTTATTTTAATTACTTTATTTTATTTTTTCTTTCTTTCTTTTTATTCTCCCTTTTCTCGGAACCAAGTGGCTGACAAGATCACGATGCTCCAGCTGGATGGGAGGCCTGAGCTTCTGAGGTGAGAGGGCCGAGTTCAGGACATTGGACTACTAGAGACCTCCCAGGCCCAAATAACACCAATCAGCGAGAGCTCTGCTGGAGATCTCCATCTCAACGGTAAGGCCCTGCTCCACTCAACGACCAGCAAGGTCCAGTGCTGGACATCCCAGGCCAAACAATGAGCAAGACAGGAACACAACCCCATCTATTAGCACAGAGGCTGCCTAAAATCATAATAAGGTCACAGACACCGCAAAACACACCACCAGACATGGACCTGCCCACCAGAAAGACAATATCCAGCCTCATCCACCAGAACACAGGCACTAGTCCCCTCCAGCAGGAAGCCTACAAAACCCACTAAACCAACCTTAGCCACTGGGGACAGACACCCAACAAAACGGAAACTACGAACCTGCAGCTTGCAGAAAGGAGACCCCAAACACAGTAAGTTAAGCAAAATGAGAAGACAGAGAAACACACAGCAGATGAAGGGGCAAGGCAAAAACCCACCAGACCTAACAAATGAAGAGGAAAAAGGCAGGCTACCTGAAAATGAATTTAGAATAATGTTAGTAAACATTGATCCAAAATCTTGGAAATAGATGGGAGAAAATACAAAAAAACGTTTAACAAGGACCTAGAAGAACTAAAGAGCAAACAAGCAGTGATGAACAACACAATAAATGAAATTAAAAATTCTCTACAAGGGGATCAATAGCAGAATAACTTAGGCAGAAAAATGGGTAAGTGACCTGGAAAATAAAATAGTGGAAATAACGACTGCAGAGCAGAATAAAGAAAAAAGAATGAAAAGAAATGAGGACAGTCTCAGAGACCTCTGGGACAACATTAAACGCATCAACATTCGAATTATAGAGATCCCAGAAGAAGAAGAGAAAAAGAAAGGGACTGAGAAAATACTTGAAGAGATTATAGTTGAAAACTTCCCTAATATGGGAAAATAAATAGTTAATCAAGTCCAGGAAGGACAGAGAGTCCCATACAAGATAAATCCAACGAGAAACACACCAAGACACATATTAATCAAACTATCAAAAATTAAATACAAAAAACAAATATTAAAAGCAGCAAGGGAAAAACAACAAATAACACATAGGGAATCCCTGTAAGGAAAAGAGCTGATCTTTCAACAGAAACTCTGCAGACCAGAAGGGAGTGGCAGGACATATTTAAAGTGATGAAGGAAGAAACCTACAGCCAAGATTACCCTACCCAGCAAGGATATCATTCAGATTTGATGGAGAAATTAAAAGCTTTATAGACACGCAAAAGCTAAGAGAATTCAGCACCACCAAACCAGCTTTACAACAAATGCTAAAGGAACTTCTCTAGGCAGGAAACACAAGAGGAGGAAAAGACCTACAATAATAAACACAAAACAATTAAGAAAATGGTAATAGGAGCATACATATCGATAATTACCTTAAATAAAAATGGATTAAATGCTTCAACCAAGGACACAGACCGGCGGAATGGATACAAAAACAAGACCTGTATATACGCTGTATACAAGAGACCCACTTCAGACCTAGAGACACATACAGACTGAAAGGGAGGGGATGGAGAAAGATATTCCATGCAAATGGAAATCAAAAGAAAGCTGGAGTAACAATTTTCATATCAGACAAAATAGACTTTAAAACAAAGACTATTACAAGAGAAAAAGAAGGACACAACATAATGATCAGGGATCAATCCAAGAAGATATAACAGTTGTAAATATTTATGCACCCAACATAGGAGCACCTCAATACATAAGGCAAATACTAACAGCCATAAAAGGGGAAATCAACAGTAACACATTCATAGTAGGGGACTTTAACACCCCACTTTCACCAATGGACAGATCATCCAAAATGAAAATAAATAAGGAAACACAAGCTTTAAATGATACATTAAACAAGATGGACTTAATTGATAATTATAAGACATTCCATCCAAAAGCAACAGAATACACTTTCTTCTCAAGTGCTCACGGAACATTCTCCAGGACAGATCATGTCTTGGGTCACAAATAAAGCTGTGGTAAATTTAAGAGAACTGAAATCATATCAAGTATCTTTTGTGACCACAACACTATGACAGTAAATATCAGTTACAGGAAAAAAATTTGTAAGAAATACAAATACATGCAGGTAAACAACACACTACTTAATAACCAAGAGATCACTGAAGAAATCAAAGAGGAAATCAAAAAATACCTAGAAACAAATGACAACGAATACACAATGACCCGAAAACTATGCGATGCAACAAATGCAGTTCTAAGAGGGAAGTTTACAGCAATACAATACTACCTTAAGAAACAAGAAAAATCGCAAATAAACAACCTAAACTTACACCTAAAGCAATTAGAGAAAGAAGAACGAAAAAACCCCAAAGTTAGCAAAAGGAAATAAATCAAAAAGATCAGATCAGAAATAAATGAAAAACAAATGAAGGAAATGATAGCAAAGATCAATAAAACTAAAAGCTGGTTCTTTGAGAAGATAAACAAAATTGATAAACCATTAGCCAGACTCATCAAGAAAAAAAGGGAGAAGACTCAAATCAATAGAATTAGAAATGAAAAAGGAGAAAAACTGACACTGCAGAAATACAAAAGATCATGAGAGATTACTACAAGCAACTATATGCCAATAAAATGGACAACCTGGAAGAAATGGACAAATTCTTAGAAATGCACAACCTTCCAACACTGAACCAGGAAGAAATAGAAAATATAAACAGACCAATCACAAGCACTGAAATTGAAACTGTGATTAAAAATCTTCCAACAAACAAAAGCTCAGGACCAGATGGCTTCATATGCGAATTCTACCAAACATTTAGAGAAGAGCTAACACCTATCCTTCCCAAACTTTCCAAAATATAGCAGAGGGAGGAACACTCCCAAACTCATTCTACGAGGCCACCATCACTCTGATACCAAAATCAGACAAAGATGTCACAAAGAAAGAAAACTACAGGCCAATATCACTGATGAACATAGATGCAAAAATCCTCAACAAAATACTAGCAAACAGAATCCAACAGCACATTAAAAGGTTCATACACTATGATCAAGTGGGGTTTGTCCCGGTAATGCAAGGATTCTTCAATATACGCAAATCAATCAAAATGATACACCATATTAACAAATTGAAGGAGGAAAACCATATGATCATCTCAATAGATGCAGAGACAGCTTCTGACAAAATTCAACACCATTTATGATGAAAACTGTCCAGAAAGTAGGCATAGAGGGAACTTTCCTCAATATAATAAAGGCCATATATGACAAACCCACAGCCAACATCCTCCTCAATGTTGAAAAACTGAAACCATTTCCACTAAGATCAGGAACAAGACAAGGTTGCCCACTCTCACGACTCTTATTCAACATAGTTTTAGCTACAGCAATCAGAGAAGAAAAGGAAATAAAAGGAATCCAAATCAGAAAAGAAGTAAAGCTGTATACATAGCTTTATATACATAAAAATGTATATTTTTATGTATATACATAAAAATGTATATTTTCTATGTATACTTTCCCTAGTATACAATGAGAATCCTAAAGATGCTACCAGAAAACTACTAGAGCTAATCAATGAATCTGGTAAAGTAGCAGGATACAAAACTTATGCACAGAAATCTCTTGCATTCCTATACATTAATGATGAAAAATCTGATAGTGAAATTAAGAAAACACTCCCATTTACCATTGCAACAAAAAGAATAAAATATCTAGGAATAAACCTACCTACGGAGACAAAAGACCTTTATGCAGAAAATTATAAGACACTGATGAAAGAAATTAAAGATGATACAAATAGATGGAGAGATATATCATGTTCTTGGATTGGAAGAATCACCTTGTGAAAATGACTATACTACCGAAAGCAATCTACAGATTCAATGCAATCCGTATCAAACTACCACAGGTATTTTTCACAGAACTAGAACAAGAAATTTCACAATATGTATGGAAACACAAAAGACCCCAAATAGCCAAAGCAATATTGGGAAAGAAAGACGGAGCTGGAGGAATCAGGCTCCTGGACTTCTGACTATACTACAAAGCTACAGTAATCAAGACAGTATAGTACTGGCACAAAAAAATAGAAATATAGATCAATGGAATAGGATAGAAAGCCCGGAGATAAACCCATGCACATATGGTCACCTTATCTTTGAGAAAGGACGCAAGAATACACAATGGAGAAAAGACAGCCTCTTTAATAAGTTGTTCTGGGAAAACTGAACAGCTACATGTAAAAGAATAAAATTAGAACACTCCCTAACACCATACACAAAAATAAGCTCAAAATGGACTAAAGACCTAAATCTAAGGCCAGAAACTATCAAACTCTTAGAGGAAAACATAGGCAGAACACTCTATGACATAAATCACAGCAAGATCCTTTTTGATCCACCTCTTAGAGAAATGGAAATAAAACCAAAAATAAACAAATGGGACCTAATGAAACTTCAAAGCTTTTGCACAGCAATGGAAACCATAATGAAGACAGAAAGACAACACTTAGAATGGGAGAAAATATTTGCCACTGAAGCAACTGACAAAGGATTAATCTCCAAAATATACAAGCAGCTCATGCAGCTCAATATCAATAAAACAAACAATGCAATCCAAAAATGGGCAGAAAACCTGAATAGACATTTCTCCAAAGAAGATATGCAGATTGCCAACAAACACATGAAAGGATGCTCAACATCACTAATCATTAGAGAAATGCAAATCAAAACTACAATGAGGTATCATCTCACACCGGTCAGAAGGTCAGAATGCCCATCAGCAAAAAATCTACAAACAATAAATGCTGGAGGTGCTGTGGAGAAAAGGGAATCCTCCTGTATTGTTGGTGGGAATATAAATTGATGCAGCCACTATGGAGAACAGTATGAAGATTCCTTAAAAACTAACAATAGAACTACCATATGACCCAGCAATCCCACTACTAGGCATATACCCTGAGAAAACCAAAATTCAAAAAGAGTCATGTACTGTAATGTTCTTTGCAGCACTATTTACAATAGCCAAGACATGGAAGCAACCTAAGTGCCCATCAGTAGATAAATGGATAAAGAAGATGTGGCACATATATACAATGGAATATTACTCGGCCATAAAAAGAAACGAAATTGAGTTATTTGTAGTGAGGTGTATGGACTTAGAGACTGTCATACAGAGTGAAATAAGTCAGAAAGAGAAAAACAAATATGGTATGCTAACGCATATATTTTGAATCTAAAAAAAATATATATATAGTTCTGAAGAACCCAGGGGCAGGACAGGAATAATGAATGCACTTGAGGACACGGGGACAGATAATGGTAAGCTGGGACGAAGTAAGAGAGTGGCATTGGCATATATACACTACCAAATGTAAAACAGAAAGCTAGTGGGAAGCAGCCCCGTAGCACAGGGAGATCAGCACAGAGCTTTGTGTCTACCTAGAGGGGTGGGATAGGGAGGGTGGGAGTGAGGCAAAAGATGGAGGGGATATGGGGATATATGTATATTAGCTGATTTACTTTGTCATACAGCAGAAACTAACACAAATTGTAAAGCAATTATACTCCAATAAAGTTGTTAAAAATAAAAAAATTAAAAATCAAGTTACGAAGTAGTGTTTGTAGTGTGACACAATTTTCTTCTCTCAATTTTCTTGTGTTCTTCACTTATAAGGACACAATTCACAGCTGAAGAATGCATTTGTTTTTTAAAAATAAACATAATAAAAATTTAGTAGCTGGTAGAATTATATAACTGGAAGTCTTCAAATCTTGCAGCAGAAAGAGTGGGGCACCCTACTTCTTGAAAATACTTCACCTTGAGCAGTTTTCCATTCTAGAAACCACTTATTTTATGAAGGCTCTTCAAAAGTTCCAGTAAATTGAAAACAAACAGAAAAGAAAGAAGAAACAACTCCAGAACACTTTCAGTTCAAATCTGAAAACATTCCCCCAATTAATCAACCTGCCATTGTAATGAATTTCTTCATGTAAACTTTTGATTGGTTATCCTATCAAGAGTTTTCACAGAGACCGAGGCTGGCTCCTAACAGCTTCACCAATCCCTCCTTTTCATAATAATAGAGCTGAGAAATGTTTGCTCCAGGATCACAGTATTGAGTAGGAGACCCCACTCTGCCTCTTCTGCCCTCAAGTTTCCTGTTCAATGGTGGAAGGTAAGGGCAAAAGATAGTATAGTTTCATCAAGAGTCCAAAAGAGCCACAGCAGAGCCTTGACTTCAGCTCCTAAGTTCTCAGACCCACTAAAAGTTTGTAAATCATCATTACTCATGTGCCCCAAATAAACAAAGAGTATACTTTCATTTCACAGGTAGGGATTGAATTGACTACTAAACCTAATATTAGTTCAAATAAAACAACTCTGTACTAAGTTCCAACAACACATAAAGAGCTAGAGAAAAATCTAAATAGAACAGTGTGTGTATTTATTATATAAGAGGAGGGAGGGGCTTCCCTGGTGGCGCACTGGTTGAGAGTCCGCCTGCCGATGCAGGGGACACGGGTTCGTGCCCCGGTCCGGGAAGATCCCACATGCCGCAGAGCGGCTGGGCCCGTGAGCTATGGCCGCTGAGCCTGCGCGTCCGGAGCCTGTGCTCTGCTATGGGAGAGGCCACAATAGTGAGAGGCCCGCATACCGCAAAAAAACAAAAGAGGAGGGAGGGACTTTCCTGGTGGCACAGTGGTTGGCAGTCTGCCTGCCAATGCAGGGACACGGGTTTGCTCCCTGGTCCAGGAGGATCCCACATGCCACGGAGCAACTAAGCCTGTATGCCACAACTACTGAGCCTGTGCTCTGGAGCCCGGGAGCCACAACTACTGAAGCCCGCGTGCCTAGAGCCTGTGCTCTGCAGCAAGAGAAGCCACCACAGTGAGAAGCCCGTGCACCACAACAAAGAGCAGCCCCTGCGCACCACACTGAAGAGTGACCTCCACTCGCCACAACTAGAGAAAGCCCGCACGCAGCGACAGAGACCCAACGCAGCCAAAAATAAATAAATAAATTTATTTATATAAAAGAGGAGGGATATTTTTTTTAAAAGGAAATGAAAAATTAAGGTATGTAGAATATTTTTTTAATTGAGAAAGATAAAACAATGTATATTCTTAAATATGCTATGAATTAGGAGACAGTTACCTGCTGAGAGTGAGAAGGCAGGGCTGATGTTGAGGTTAAGGATTTCAGGAGAGAGCAAAAAGGTTAAGAATAACTAGAGGTCTAGAATAACTAGAAATACACCAGAGTCCAAAGAGAATTAATACAGGAACTGTCAAGTAGCAATGAAGATCCATTTGAGTTTGAATAGCAGAAATCTGAAGAGACCAATCAGCATGGTTTACTACTTTCTCAACCAGTGTTCAGGAACCCCAGAAGAGCAATTATATATTTGGGGTAAGTTAATAAGGTCTAAGCTTTTGCAAGGAGCTCTCAAAATACTGTCAAGCAGGGAAAAGACTAGGAATTTCTGGGGGGATAACATCAACCTAATCCTAGGCTAGGAATAGACTAAAGTAATTAGTAATTAGGAGAACATAAAGGGATAGTAACTAAACTGCCACTTCTATAGGAGTAAGGGAGTTGGTGGACACTAAGTAGGTTGTGGTCAAAGTTACAAAGTTTATAGTTTAAGACATTGCAAGAGAGTTTCAGTGATGTTAAGCTCCAGGGTGTCATCCTGGGAGGCTTATGTAGAACCAAAGGTCAGGGGTTTAACATGGGCTGAGGAACTCTAAAGGTCAGATATCAGAAGGGACATTAGCATGAATGTTGACTCATTCAGGACGGTGATGAGGCAGAGAGCTACACTCTGAGAAACCTATTTAATTCATCTAAAATTGGGGTTCTGTGCTGGAGATGTGGTAGGATAGAGTTCATGACAATGGAAATGAGAAAAGACAATATAAATGTAGACTTGAAAAGGGAAGAATATTCAGTGGGGGCAGAAAATATGTGCTCCTTGGTGGCTGATCCCTACTCCTTCCATAAAAGGTTAAAGAAATTTGCCTGGCCTGATATTAAAACTAATGGGTCCAAAAGCCAGGAGAATGAAGAGTACCCACTCATACATTTTCTCTATTTTCCCCCTGTGCTTCTCTTTCCATGGTTCAATAAAAATACTATGAAAATAATGTTATTTCTCAATTAATAATAATCATAGAAAGAGAAAACATTGTAAAAATCCATGTTCAAAATAATGATAACTAAAATTGCAACCATCAGAGTATTAAGTAATTGGTACTATTCCTGGAGAATTAGTCAGATATTGAGGGGGTTCCCTGGTTAGCGCCTACTTTTCAGATCTAGCTCAAACATTATTTTCTCAGAGTAGGCTTTTCTGAACCTCCCACCAAGACTTCTTCAAAGTAGTCATCATATTGCTCTTTCACATTTGTTTGAACTTTGATGCATGTCCCCACCCCTGCACTGCACTGTAAGTGCCATAAAGCAGTGAACTTGAAATCTCTATTCTATATATTCCCAATGTCTGTCAGACTGCCTATCACACTGTAAACTTCTTTGAGTGAATTAATGAATGGTATGTGTCAAAATTCCCTTAGGACAGTATTCCAGGTTTTAACATTCCAAACCAGGTGTTAACCTTCAAAACCAGACAGCATGCCAAAGGGATAGATTTGGTACCTCGGACATACAGAATCTGAGAAATGCAATCACAGAAGGAGTGGGAAGGTCAAGGGAGGATCACTGAAATTAGCCACTTAACTGTGTAATATTTAAAATTATTTAGTAATACCTTAAAAATTTAAGTACACTTTTATGATGATGGTACTGCTGCACCAAGTAAAGGAAGGAATCACAATGCTAGCCCAGATCTAAATCCCACTTCAGACATAACTACTGTAACCTAGTAGGTCCCTTTGGAGCAGTTGTGCACCTGCCAGGCAAACACATTCTGTCCCTGCCATATTTCCTCTCCCCTAGTCTTGAAGAAATTGATGCTAAAGCCTAGATTGCCAAGACTGAGGAGTCACGAAGGTAATAAATAAGCTTCCTGGGTATGTGCATTTTTATAGTAATCTTTAGTCTGAATCAAAGGTGGAATGTTTAAGCTAGGATGAATGAAGAGCAAGTGCTGACAAAGGAGGTAATGGGAAGGTATTTTGGAGAGATGCTTCTAGAATTAGTAAATCATCACTAAGTAGACATCTCTGACTTGAGCAATTCAAGAAATACAATAAAGAAATAACACAGGGCAACAAAGCACCTGACTCCTGCTGTTGTTTTAACTGGTTGTGATCTTCAAATTGTTTAATTGGGTCAGGTTACAATACACTCCCAAGGTAAATATAGTTTTATGTATGCAAAGAGCGCTTTAAAGAAAATTATCTAAATTACAGTAATCACCTAGCAACCTAATGTCCTCCCATTTGTCTCTATAGCAGCTTACTAAGTAAGGTCTTAAGGGAATTTAGAATGCTGGGTTCTGAGCTAAATTTTGAATAGTTATTTTGGCTTTAAAATATCACTCCAAATTTAATTACACTAATCATATCTAACATGTTTATTTACACAAAAATCAGTCAGCCTCTTAAGCTATTTCTTCACTGCTGACATTTGAATCTATTTTTTCATAAGCACTTTTTTTTTTTTTTTTTGCGGTACGCGCGCCTCTCACTGTTGTGGCCTCTCTCGTTGCGGAGCATAGGCTCCGGATGCGCAGGCTCAGCGGCCATGGCTCATGGGCCCAGCCGCTCCGCGGCATGTGGGATCTTCCCGGACCGGGGCACGAACCTGTGTCCCCTGCATCGGCAGGCAGACTCTCAACCACTGCGCCACCAGGGAAGCCCTCATAAGCACTTCTTATTAAGGATAGCCAATGATAATATCTCTCTAAGTCACAAGCCCTGATAATGCGAACTGAAAATTCTTTGGCATGAAGGAGATTCAACAGGTTCACTAGTATTGTGCTCAATGCTGGCATCATAGTGGCTTCATTGTTTACTTTCTTAAATCATTTAACTTAATCCCACTGTGGTCAGGGAATACAATGAAAGATTTCAATGCTTTCAAATGTGTTCAACTTACTTTATGATGCATCACATGGTCTATTTTGTTAAACATTCATGTGCGTTAGATGGAAGATAAATTCTGTCATTTTTGGTTCAGTGTTCTACACTCTGTTTAGTAGTTAAGATCTGTTCAGATGTCTTATATCTTTTTTTTTTTTTTTGTCTGTTGGAAAAATATGTTTTAAAACTAGAACCAATTGATTTCTAAGAAATCAGTAGTGGGAGTGAGATAAAGAGAGTACTCAAGGTTGTTTCCAAGATTTTTGGCCTGAGCAATAGGACAAGTGGTAATTAAATGAGGAGGAGAAAGAAAGGAAAAAAAGTTAGCGCACATGACTTACATCCTCCTGCACATCAGTCGTCACTGTCTCTTCCTCAATCCCCACCCCCTCCTCCCCACACCCTGAAGGACTTGATGCCAAATGAACATGCAAAGACAGTAATATAGCTATGTTATATGATAAACTAACACACAAGAAGTTCCCTAATTTCCCTTTTGCCCCTCTCACAGTGCTGTCCCATGATGTGGCCTATCAAAGAAGCTAATTTTCTATCAGACCCAGGAGAAGTGAGAGGGAGTTGCACGATGACTCATGAAAATCTTCTGACAGAAACATGGTTCATTTTTTTAAATGGAGATGGTAAAGTTGCACATAAGCAAATATTTCATTAGTTTATCTGAATGTTGCATATACCATATTTTCAATCCACGGATGCTGCAAAAGACATTATAATGAAATGTCACTCAGGTTTGTATAAATGTCAAAAAGGTTTAAGGTTATTTCTCTACAAAAATAGTCCTTACAAGGAACTTGCTCACACACATGTGTAGTTTTTCATTTCTATAGTATTTCAGTGCCTAAACTGGACTCAGAAATATAAGGACCCTCCAACAACAACAAGAAAAATGAATATACGTAAGCATACATAGACAGATATTTGGTAAAATCCTTTGAAAAAGTTACTCGACACCCCAGGTCAGGAGAGGTCGGGCTATCATTGGTAATTCAAGGAATCTGTGATGTGCCGCAAACAAAGTGAGGTTGGGAGAAGTAATGGTTGCTTTGTTTTGAGATGGAGCTGATATTTATGATTTCCATTTTATTTTTAAAAAAGCTTTCTAAACTAACATGATGTACTAATCCCTAATAAAAAACAGCCTAATTGCTTCCCTTTTAGATTGCAGTCATAAAGGTCTGGTTTTTCTATAAAAACACTGCTCATTCTTAGATTACACTGTATTCATAAACAGACTCCTGTGTGTTGTTTCATTTATTTTTAGAGAGAATATAGCATTTATTTGCATGAAACTAAACTCAGGAATTAAAGCTAAATGGATTTAAACTGGGAGACTTTTTTCCCTATAAACAGCAGGAAGACTGTAGCATCTCCATATTAAGGCAAAGAGCAATGAAAAAATATATCAAAACAATTTACATAAATATTAGAATTTTATTATTTTGTCCACCCAAAAGCTATATTATTTTCTTGCTTGAGAAAATCAATAACAGAAGTACTTAAGAATTCAAAAACCTCCACCTTGTATTTAGAACATTTGCATTTTTGTGGTGTTATGCCTTCTGAGAGTTAATAACATCGGGTCTGGGTACTATCTTGCCTAGGGTTACTTGAGTAAAAGAGTAGAGTTCAAAAAGTTCACACAAACATCCCAAACAAACACAGTTCTGAGAAAGGGATCATTCCATTGTAGAACCCTATGAATTTAATACATCATTACAAGTGGTAGCATCACATTTTGTTCCCTGGACCTAAGCTCATCAAAGTTCAATTTTATTACAGAATGATGAAAGAAAATGAATAGTAGGCTACATTTGTCCTTAAAATAACTCAAGTAAACTCCCCGAAAATGACTGTCCTTCCTTTTTTTTATATCTTCCTTTTTCTCTCCCCCACTCCACATACACATCCCCCTAAATGAAAGCAATCTTACAGCCAATAGCTTTTTTTTTTTTTAACATCTTTATTGGAGTATAATTGCTTTACAATGGCATGTTAGTTTCTGCCAATAGCTTTTTTATGCTCTTAGTCAAAAAGAGTAAACCTTGCTTTGGGTGGTTATGCTAAGCAATGGAGCCAAGAGGTAAAAGAAATTGACACTAGGACAAGAAAATCATTTCAAGTTAAATTAGGGCTTTTATATCACAGCTTAACCTGAACATGTGCTAAAATTTTCTCAGGATTGGGGACTGCTCTCGTACAACCTTGTGCAATGCTTTCTAAATTTAACCCAAAAAAGTTATAATTTCAAGGATTATTACTACCATAACTGAATGCTCAGTTTGAAATATATGTTATGAATCAAATGTGTAGCCTTTTACTCTTAAAGAAAGAGTCAGAAATTTTAAATAGAACATTTGAAATAAGTGAGTAGGGGATGGAGGAAACGAAAAGTTCCACTAAGAATCAGGTGGCAACATATTTATTTTTCCTATTTGTTTTTTTAATAGTTGGAGCTTTCCTGTAAACTACAGAGCAGCCGATGGTTTATGTCATCTAACTCTCTTATACCTAGTTAGCAAAAGGCTCTATTTTCTCTTTTTAGATAAATATGGTTAATAATAATAATAACAATGATAGCTAAGTTTCATTAAAAGCTTACTTTGCCGAGCCCTTTACTTAAATCAACTAAGTTCTCTCAACAAGTTTATAAGGAATACACTACTATTATCCATTTGGCCAAAGAAACCAAATTACAAAGAAGTCAGGTAATTCTCCCAAGTTAGTAAGTAGAAAAGCCAAAATTATAATCCAGGCTGACTTTCTCAAGAGCACTCTTAACCTCTCTCCTGTATAGCTCATAACATTAAGCCTATTTCCTTCCTTTGCAATACCCATTAAGCCTAGAATTTTTCTCTTGTCATTCTTTAAACTTTACTTTAAATATGTATCATCCTTTAGTAATTGTAGAAACTCCAGTAAATAAACTGAAGGATAGCTTTTGATGTTGCTGCTTTTTTATTACTAGCTTTGCTTGCCTTTGCCTCCCAGGACCATTTCTTTCAATGTTGCACCCATCGTCATCATTGGCAACATCCGCAAAGATTTTTTCCTACTATATGAAAACTTTCATGTATCAAATATAATCTTGTAAGCTCTGTTGAATAAATTAATAAATAAATACAGAGATGTGTTAGTACTAGATTGTGAAGGAAATTACATGTCTTGCCAAGCTATCTTTTTGCAGGCAATGGGAGGCATTTAGAATATTTAGTAGGGTAATGACATACTCTGATTTGATGATAAAAAAAATCACAAAGCTGGAAGTCTGGGAAAGAGTTTAGGAAAGAGTGAGACTGGATGCATGGAAATCAGTCAGGAGAATTTTACTGTTCAATCCAGGCAGGAAATTATGAAGACTGGTCTATAATCGTGGTAAGAGGAATTGAGAAGAAGGGTAGATAGAGAATCTATTGAAGAGAACACAACTTGGAGAAAATTAGACTGAAGTCACACATTGATAGTGAAAAGGAAAGATGCAAAATACCTCTTTAGGACAGAAGTTTCTCCAGAAGTTTTTACAGCTTAGGAACATTTCCCACTTGGGGTTTTCATGCCCAGAAGAAAGCTGGACAAGAAAGAGAAAGTGAGTGCAATCATCCAGAGCTAATTTTTCCTACCATGAACCAAAATTTAGCAGATTAGAAGATAAAAGATAAAATGTTTGGATTTTGAAATTATAGAAAAGGGAACTATATTGATGGAATACTTGAAACATCATTGCATTATGAAGCTTTACATTATGAAGCATCCAATATGATTCAGCAAATGGAAATTATAGAGTCAAAATATTTGATAGGATAGGAAAAGGCTCTCATATATTCTTGGTGGAAATGTTAGTATTTGAAACTGTATATATAGTATAATTCCAATTTTTTAAAATATGTGCATAAAAATATGTAGATGAAATTCTGTGAATATTGACAGGTTCTCTCTGAGTGTTGGGTTTATGGTTGATTTTTCTGTTTTATTTATAAGTATTATCTACATTTTCCAATTTTTTAAATAATGAGTTTGTATTCCTTTTATCTTAGGAAAAACACATGATTTAAAAAGAAACAACAACAAAAAAAACATGGATGTAGCTATAGTGTAACAAAATGGTTCTCATGTATTTAAAATGTTATTATTAGGATAAATCTAAGTAAATATTCTTTAATTCATAGAAAAAGAAATGCATACACTTGGGGAAAAATCTGAATCGGCTATAAAGGTGATTAATAGCAATTGCAGTTCACTAAGTAATGTTTTGGAATCACTATCCCAAAGGAAATTTAAATGACTTACAACTCCTGCCTATATGCTTTTATTTATCATAAAGATGTGTTTTATATTCCAATTTCCTCCTTTAGAAGAATGTTGATATATTGGTGATGGTGTGTTATGCAGAAATTAAAGAAAAGGGAGTTAAGAAATGAGAAATTAGATTCAAGCTTCTTTCAACCCTTTTTTACTATTTTCATCCTGGAATGTGGAGAAATGATAACACAAGAAAGTATTAACCTATGTGTTTGTGCAGTAAAATTCAGAATTATTCAAAATGTTTTCCTGAGTATATACTGTAGTCTCTTTATGACACTTCCCAGTCTCCTAGCACTGAGTTTCAGTCAAAAGTGTTGAGCTTCTGTAATTTCTCTATTCAACACATACCCACCTCCTCCCCCAAAATCTTTATTTTAACATTATCATGAGTGGCTCAGATTCTGCCTTCTATAAAGACATTGGAATTGAAATACTCTTAAGACTGTCTCATAGCAGACCCTCCCAGGAGGTTCGAGATGTTCAACATTTGTTTCATTTCCCCAATTCTATTGTAAGTAAGATCTCATCTTGTTAGGCCATAGTCACCACTTGACTTCCACTGGGAGAGTCAGTAGCTGGTTATGAGTGAGCACCAAGGCAGCTATTTTTAGGTCTTCAAAACACGGACCTTCGGGCTAACCTATATCAATCCAATGATTCACAATCTTTTGGTAAGAAAACATGCAAACCTGCTCTCTAACCCTCCCAGATCCTTTCCCCAAATTAAGTCTGCTGTAAGCCCCAACACTAGGGCAGCCAACTCCTGAGTAGCTGGCACAAACAGAATGGCCTGATGCATCTCCTTGTTTTGTCTTGTCTTTAGATTGATTTCAGACATAGTTAATACAAATAGGTATATGGGAGCCATTGGTGAGTATTTTTGAAGGTAGAAAGAAATTCTATGAAGGGGATATGATCATATTTAATGAACCTGAACTCTTTAGTAATACGAGAAGATAAACTTACAAGAGGATGAAATGTAGTTACAGACTCCTTGGATATTGGAATTTAAATTTGTAGGTCTGAGAATTTAAAGTTTTAGGCCCTAGAAATATAAATAGTAACCAAGAACCAAGGACATGTCTTAGCAACACCAGGGGACCTTATGGGCTCAGAAGTGTGGATTGGAGCCAGCTTGCACTGGCTCAGTGCAAAAATTGTCTCATTTCTTCCTAATTCCATATTCAGTGATGTCACAATAATAGCTAGAAATAGGCCATGGTTGGAGAGGTTAAGTCACAGAAATTATTAAACACTACAGATTAGGACTTTTTTTTTCCTGATAGGCAGTTGTTGAGCATTTGCTAGACATAAACAAAGGAGTATAGATTTCAGAATTTTTAATAATGTAATTAGTTGTAAGCATGATCACACACTCAAAGTCAGTGCTCTATAATGAAAAAAACAAAATCTACACATGAACAAGAATATTATATAAGGCAGACTGATTAACTGAAGATATACATCATAAACCCTAGGGCAACTATTAAAAAATTTTTTAAGAAGTATTAATAATAAGTTAATAGTGAAGATAAAATGGAATCATAAGAAAAATGTTCAGTTAACCAAAATGAAGGCAGAAAAAGAGGATGAAAGAAATGAAGAACAGATGGAACAAGAGAAAGCAAGATTGTAGAATTTAATTCAACCACATCAACATTGACAAAATGTGAATGATCTAAATGTGCCAATTAAAAACAGAGATTGCCAGACTGGAGTTTTAAAAAGTATATGCTATTTATAAGAAATCTCCTTAATATAAAAGCATAGATAGGTTAGAAGTAAAATGATGAAAAAAGATATACCATGCAAACACCAACAAAAGAAAGCTTGGGTGGCTTTAATAATATCACACAAAGTTACTTCAGAACAAGGAATATTATCAATGTTTAAAAGAAAAATTAGATAAGAATAAATGGGTCAATTCTCCAAGAAGACCTAAGAATTCTAAATGTGTACATCCCTAACAACAAAACCTCAAAATACACAAAACAAAAACTGCTAGTGCTAAAAAGAGAAATAGATAACTCCACAATTACAGTTTGACACTTCAACATTCCTCTCTCAGTAATTGCTAGACAAAAGACAGGACATCAGTAAAGATACAGGAGACATAAGCAACATTATCAACGAATATGTCACTATAATATCATATTATTTACATTTATGGAACACTCCATACAACAGCTGAGTAAGCATTTCTTTCAAGTGCATGTGGAACATTCAACAAGATAGACAGTATTCTTGGCCATAAAACAAACTTTGCCCAATTTTAAAGAATAGAAATTATTAAAAGTATGTCTTTAGATCATAATAGAATTAAACTAGAAATCAATTTTTTAAAATATATCTGGAAAATTCCCAAATATTTGGAAGCTAAAGCTGCAATGAATATTCTCATATATTCATCATTGCAACTGAGTTCTATTATTTTCTTAAATACATAATCTTTAAAATATGATGACCCCTTATGATGCAAATGAATTACTATTGTCATATGCAGAGTTTTTTTGTTGTTATTTTATAGGACTATTTTATACCACATCTCAAAATGACTCTTGGCAGAATTACAAACCTCAATCTGAAACTGAAATTCAAGAACTTTTCCAACACTATCCCCCATATACCTATGTCCACATGACAACCTCCTAGTCATCCTTTTAGACATAGCTCAAACATCCCCGAGAAGCCTTCTTTGACAGTTGTCTATGCATGCCCACTCCTCATCATCCCCCCAAATTACACTTTCCTTCTTGCATGTTCCCATAGCTCTCTTCACATACCCCTGGTGACATATCTGGCGTCCTCTGCCTGGTTACCTCTACTTGTCCTTCAAACTTCAGCGGCAGGCTCCATAAAAGCATTCCATGTCCTTCTCCCCTACTTACCTTCACTGGGTTAGACAATTCTCTTACATAAGCCAAAAACACTCAATGATTAGTGTAGGGTTTCTCAAGAGCAGCACTATTGACATTTTTGACCTAATAACTCTGTTGTGCAGGGCTGTCCTGTGCATTGTAGGATGATTAGTAGTATCCTTGGCCTCTACCTACCAGGTGCCAGTAGCACACACAACCCAGAAGTGACAATCAAAGATGTCTTCAGACATTGCCAAGTGTCCTCTGCGGGGCAAAATACTCCCTTATTTGAGAACCACTGACTAAGTGCTACTAATCATACTGATTGTGATCAGTCTGTTTATCTGTTTATTAGTCTATCTTAGACTATTGGCAATTCAAAGGAAGAAACTGTATATTTTATTTCTGAAGCCCAATTTCTAGTACAGAACCTGGAACCTAATAAATATATTTTGCTGAAGAAAATAAATGAAATTCTATTGCTTTGGAAATTATTTTGTTTATAGATCCATATAGCACTTTTTTTCTTCTTTTCCCTTCTGGATTGGGATCTCCTTGAGGGCAAAAAACCTTATTTATTCACTTTTATGAATAAAAAGTAAATAATGCACTAAAATTGTCTGATAATTGTTTTATGATTATTTTATGATATCAATCAACAAAAGCCTAATCCAGGCTTTCAAGAGTCAGTGGGAGAAAGAAGAGGTGCATTTTTTAAAACATATATATGTAAAATGAAGTAAATGGGAGCATAAAACTCTATTCATAATTATAGACAGCTATCTGCAAACTCTTCATAAGTTATTTGAATCAATTTATTTCTGCTTTAATAAACTAAATATAACAGGGATGAAAATGACGGAACCAAAACTATAAATTGCTAGAAGGATAGAGAAAGACATGTTCTACCTATTTTAAAATCATTAAAATGCACATAATCAAGAGGGAAGACACTAGATGACTTATGAGCCTATAGAGTGGTCTTTTTAATAATAATCAAGGTAATCATTATTTCCAAGAAGATTATCTAGCATGTAAGATGCTAGTCATGCACAGAATTATTATTAGACAGAAAATACTTATCTTTTATGTCTTAATTTTTACCAGGAAATACACTCCATTAAAATTAATCAGTTAAAAAATACTGATCTATTACACTGAGTAACTTTTTATTATCTAGCTTGTGTTTTTCAAAAATTATTATTACATGTGTAGTGATGGATGGTAACTGGATTTATTGGGGTGATTATTTCATAATGTATAAAAATATTGAATCACTATACTGTACACCTGAAACTAATATAACATTGTATGTTAAGTATAACTTAGTTAAAAATTATTATTAGAAAAGCAGCACATGTGCATTGTAGAAAATTAGAAAAGCATAATTAAATCAATCCTTCACCACCAGAGACCATCATTACTAATTAACGCCTATATTTCCAGGTCTTTACACACACACACACACACACACACACACACCTTTGTAGTTACATATCAATATAAAATCGTATTGTACATACTCTTCTTCAACCTACTTTTTTCAGTAAGTAATCTCTTTCTCTTTCAGTACCTTTTATCTCTTCTAATACTATATTCAAAATTCCCCATTTGATCCAAAAATATCACACACAGATGGTTTGTCCATTCAAATATCAAACATAGGATCAAACTTTCATCTGGTTTTTATGTCCCTTAAGTTTCTTGTAATAGATTATAATCTCTTTTTCACAATCATGACTTTTAAAGAACCAGGTCAGTTACCTATTGTAGAATATCCCTGGATTTTTCTGGTTTCTTTGCTATGCTACCATTTAACTTGTCAGTCTCTATCCTGCATTTCTTATAAATTGCACATTATATTAGAGGCTTAATAAACCCAATTTAAATATTTTTGCCTAGAATAATTCATAGGTCTTGGTGTGTACTTCATGTGGCTTTATATCTGGCACACAATATCTGATTAACAAACATTAATGACACTATGATTGATTGATTCCTATACTAAGTTATTTTGTTTTCCCCTCCACTGTACAGATAAAATTTTCCCCTTGTGATTAAAAAATAATGTGTGAGGTTTTCTTTTAACAATTAACCAATGGCCAGTTTTCCATAAACCATTTACTTAATGATCTTGACACCGATTAATAATCCTTCCCTCAATCTATTAATGTAATTTCTGTGAAATTATTGTTCTCTAATTCTACAGTCCCTTCTATGTCTTATAATGCATTTTTCTGTAAAACAGCATGCTTCCTCAAAAATTGGGATATTTGGTTACCCTGTTGGTGAGGATGTAAGCAACAGAAGTACCATAGACACCTGGTGGGAATATTCACACTTCACTTTTGGAAAACAATTTGGCATTATCTAGCCAAGTTGAAGATACACACAATCTTTTACCCAGCATTGCCATTTTAGGTACAGCATTTCCCACTTTAGGTATTCTTCACTTAAGATCAGAAATTTATCTTTGTAAATTAGACATTTTAAAAATAAATGCTAATTGAGAGTCTATTTCTTAATATTTTAAATAAGGAAAATTATAGTGTTTTTATATCAACCTAAAACATCCACCAATTTCCTAAAACATAACTAATTCAGAGTAAAATGCATATAAAGTATTCATTAAATGACTAATATAGTTACTTCAAATAGTTTCTTTGTATGCAGAACATGCTGTATTAGACTAGGTTCTCCAGAGAAGTAAAACTTGGATATGTAATATCCAATTGATGTAATATATCATACATGATTTATTATAAGGAATTGGCTCACGTGATTATGGAGACTGAGAAGTTCCAAGATCTTCAGTTGAACCCAGAAATCTGGTGAAGACGCAGTAAAGCCAATGGTGTAGTTCCTGTCCAAGTCCAAGTGTGAAGGCAGGAGAAGACCAATGTTCCAGCTAGAAGATAGGCAGAGAGAGCAAATTCTCCTTTATTCAGCCTTTTGTTCTATTCAGGCCTTCAATGAAATGGATGAGGCTCACCCACATTGGAAAGGGCCACCTGTTTAACTTAGTCTCTGCCTATTCAAATGTTAATCTCATCCAGAAACTCCCTCATAGATACATCCAGAATAATGTTTAACCAAATATCTGGGCAACGCCTCCAGTCAAGTTGACACATAAAATTAACCATCATATATGTGCTTCAGTGATTCTAGCTACACCTTTCAAAACATTAATACTTAAAAATTCTACCTGGAATATAACCCAGACTTCCCCTCCCACACACACATTGTTTTGTTTAAAATGTAGTATTGAGTTTGAGAGACATAAATACAATTTTTTCATATAAATCAGCTAACAAGTATATTGCAAGGACACTTACATTCTAAAATTTGGATATCAAAGTCCAAGAGGTGTTTCATGCGGGAAATGTTAAAGTATGCCAGTACTACCCTAAAAATATGTAAACATATGCACTAGCATACACATGTAAGAATATTTGTAGCAGTGTTATTTATGGTAACCAAAAACTGCAAACACCTGAATGTCCACTTACAATAGTATGAATGAGTTGTGAAATATGCATACAATGGAAGAGTATATCACTAGGAAAATGGTATGCAAAATGCTATAGTATGGATGACCTTGCAAACACAATATTGAACAAAAGAAGAAAGATAAAAATGATTCCAACAGTATGGAGTCCACTCATATTAAGTTCAAAGCAGGCTAAACCAGGCCATTGTTTAGAGATGCACATATAGGTTGTAAAAGCATAAAGGAAAAGAAAGGTATGATTATCACAAAGCCAGAATAGTGGATACTTCCAGAGTGGAGGGATAGAATTATAATTAGGAAGGAAGCCACAAACAAGGTGGGTGTTCTTGGATGTTGCAAAATTTCTATTTTTTGACTTGGGTTATACCAGAGTTTGTTTTATAAGTATTCATTAGACAGTACAGATATATTTTATAAATTCTTCTGTAAGTACATATATTTCATAATAAGAAAAGAATAAGAGATGAATGGAAAAAGTTAGATTAGGCATTATATAGGAGGTACAATTGCAAGATGCTGCTGGCAGGCACCAACCTCTGCTTGTTGTATCTGACCAAGTGTCAACACATGTATAAGTGAACTGCAGAAGATAAAAGTAAGGACAACTAAAATAAGCCAGACACAGAAGCATTTGCAAAGGAGCTTGCACTTAGAAAATGCTCAAAAACAACACATTTGTTGGACTGGAATTTGATGAATGGAAAAAGAAAACTTCCATATATGTAAAAGGCTTAAAGAAACAGTCTAGGGTCTTCCCTGGTGGCTCACTGGTTGACAATCCGCCTGCCAATGCAGAGGACGTGGGTTCGAGCCCTGGTCCGGGAAGATCCCACATGCCACGGAGCAACTAAGCCCATGTGCCACAACTACTGAGCCTGTGCCTTAGAGCCTGAGAACCACAACTACTGAGCCTGCGTGCTACAACTACTGAAGAGCGCGCACCTAGAACCCATGCTCCACAACAAGAGAAGCCACCGCAACTAAAGCCCGCACACTGCAACGAAGAGTAGCCCCTGCTCACCGCAACTAGAGAAAGCCTGCACACGGCAACAAAGACCCAACGCAGCCAAAAAAAAAACCCCAACAGTCTAAAAGATTTAAAAATAAAACAAGAACTAAACACCTTCATGGGGACATAATAGGCATTCATAAAATCATAAAATGTAAGAACACTGTGAACATGGCTTTGTGCAATAAATCCTGCAATTTTCAAGACATGAGGATGCCAATGAAATTCAAAAGAAATCATTTTCAATAACTAAAAGAAATTGTTTCTTACACAGAAAGCAGTAAATATACAATAAGTCATAATTATTATATGTGCTTAAACTTTGGTATTGACAGAAAAAAATACCAAATAAGCACCTAGCCAGAATATTCAGCCTCAGAAGAAAGTGTTCAATCATTTTATGACTGTTTAAAATTCAGTTAAAATAAATGTTTCTCAATGCTTTGACCAGGCTCTGGTACATGAGGCAAAAGTTCAGAAGCATTCTCCTTTGACTTCCGATTTTTCATAGAGTGCTGCCCTCTTCAGGGAGAGCTGTGTCACATCTGATTCCACTTTTCCGTGGTAATTTTTGTAAAAATTTTCACTTTCGTTTTCATGAACGGAATGTCTATCTTCCTCCTGAAACACTTCATTTGAAATTACAGTCAGTTGTAAACAAGGTTAAGATGGCTATGATATGTTTTCAGTTAAACTAAGTAAAAAATCTATTTTTGTATTTACAAAGAAAATCATAAAATGGAGAAAATATGTATTATCAATTGTATTGCATTATTCAGTATAAGGAGAAATAAAATCTGAAATATTTTAAAGTAATTTAAAAACAGGTATTCAAGACTAGATATATGAGCAATGAAAATGGATTTTTTTTTATATTGGGGTATAATTGATTAACAATGCTGTGTTAGTTTCAGGTGTACAGCAGAGTGATTCAGTTATACATATACATGCATCTATTCTTTTCCCATTTAGGTTATTATAGAGTAGATTTCACTGTGCTATAGATTAGGTCCTTGTTGGTTATCTATTTTAATTTTTTCTTTTTTTGCGGTACGTGGGCCTCTCACTGGTGTGGCCTCTCCCGTTGCGGAGCACAGGCTCTGGACGCGCAGGCTCAGCGGCCATGGCTCACGGGCCCAGCCGCTCCGCAGCATGTGGGATCTTCCCGGACCGAGGCAAGAATCCGCGTCCCCTGCATCTGCAGGCGGACCCTCAACCACTGCGCCACCAGGGAAGCCCAGTTATCTATTTTAAATATAGCAGTGTGTATATGTCAATCCCAAACTCCCAATCTATCCCTCCTTCCCACCCTTCCCCCTGGTAACCATAAATTCAATCTCTAAGTCTGTGTGTCTGTTTTTGTTTTGTAAATAAGTTCATTTGTATCATTTTTTTTAGATTCTGCATATACGTGATATCATATGATATTTGTCTTTGTCTGACTTACTTCACTTACTATGATAATCTCCAGGTACATCCATGTTGCTGCAAATGGCATTATTTCATTCTTCTTAATGGCTGAGTAATATTCCATTGTATATATATACCACATCTTCTTTATCCATTCATCTGTTGATGGACATTTAGGTTGCTTCCATGTCTTGGCTATTGTAAACAGTGCTGCAATGAACACTGGGGTGGCATGTATCCTTTTGAACCACGTTTTTCTCTGGATATATATATGCCCAGGAGTGGGATTGCTGGATCATACGGTAACTCTATTTTTAGTTTCTTAAGGAACCTCCATACTGTTCTCCATAGTGGCTATACCAGTTTACATTCCCACCAACAGTGGGAAAACACCCTTTTCTCCATACCCTCTCCAGCATTTATTGTTTGTAGACTTTTTGATAATGGCCATTCTGACTGGTGTGAGGTGATATCTCATGAGCAATGAAAATGGATTTTAAGATTACATCTTCTTAAATATTTGGCTTAGGGACTTCCCTGGTGGTCCAGTGGGTAAGACTCCACACTCCCAGTGCAGGGGGCCCAGGTTCAATCCCTGGTCAGGGAACTAGATCCCACATGCATGCCAAAACTAAGAGTCCACATGCCGCAGCTAAGAAGTCTGCATGCTGCAGCCAAGACATCCACATACCGCAAGTAAGATCCCACGTGCTGCAACTAAGACCTGGAGCAACCAAAATAAATAATTAAATAAACAAATATTTTAAAAAAATATTTGGCTTAAATTGCTATTCTATAATTAAACAGCCATCATAAGAAAGAGGTTTCTTATTTCAATGATGCTGCCATCACTCAAAACCAGTTTTGAACTGTTTACATAAAATTGCCTTCAAAATTGTTTAAAAGAGGGCTTCCCTGGTGGCTCAGTGGTTGAGAGTCCGCCTGCCGATGCAGGGGATGCGGGTTTGTGCCCTGGTCCGGGAAGATCCCACATGCCGCGGAGCGGCTGGGCCCGTAAGCCATGCCGCTGAGCCTGCGCATCCGGAGCCTGTGCTCCGCAACAGGAGAGGCCACAACAGTGAGAGGCCCGCGTACCGCAAAAAAAAAAAAAAAATTGTTTAAAAGAAACAAGAAAATCAGACTAATTATTTTATAAATTTCTTTTGGCTAATAACATTACCAAATTTCATCATCAGCATTAGTTAGAAACTCAATTTTGAATGTCATTCTTATTTTAGAGCAGATATGATTTTTGGAACTAAAGATTTTCCACCACCAAAGGTATTTGAAAGAATATGATGAATGATTCTAAGAAATTTTGAAAAAGGAATTCCAAGATATATATATATTGAAAGGGAAAACAATCATTTATATGTAAACTGTCGGGTGTCAGCTTCTGCCTAGAATGTAGAAAGTTGCAAAAGAATGTCATTCCTACCCTAGCAATAATAACAATCCAGATAACCCATAAAATCATAATTTATTAAAAAGTCATCAGAGAGCTAAGGATGGAGAAAAAATATGTAATGAATTAAAATTCAGAAAGTTACATACCTCTCTTGGGAGCAAAGCAACCCAATAGTTTCTTTCATCCTTGGTGAAGCAGTAGAAAAGGAGAAAGCTGTCAGAGCAAGAAGAAAGGTAAGAAGAAAACTGGGATAACTCAAGAATTAAACTTCTGAAATTTTAACAAATTTCTGTAGACTAAGTGTGAGCTGGCATGATGGTTTAAAATCCTTAGAACACAGAGTACAGCTGCCTACAACACTTCATAGCCTTCACAGAGTAGTCATGAGAAATACTGGGGCGAGAGTAGGAATGCTTAAAAAAACTTTCAAGCACTCAGGCTTTTTACATTGATACAAGGCAGCAGGCACCTATCTTTGGTGAAAAGGGGCAAGAATACTGAGAGAGACCAGCTCTACCAAGGTATAGTGTGCAGGACTTCATGAACTCTGAGGGCAGGAAAGGACTGAGACAAGCTCTTTAAGTTCTCCAGGCTGTACACTGAGTAAGAGCAATGATAATTTATGACTAAGAGAGGGACAGGGAAGCTGAAAGAGATTCTTTCCTGAGGTGTAAGCATAGGGGCTTTCTTGAAGTCTGAAGGCAGCATAGGAAAAACTGAACTGAACTCTTTAGGTAAATGAGGTCTTCAATGGGTACAGAGCAATAACTGATTTTGGCTGGCGCAGAGGCAAGAGAGCTGAGAGATATCTCTCTGAGATGTAAACAAGCAGGGCCTGGGGAAGACTGTGGGAAAAGCAGCAGAATGGAAACAAATCCTCCAGGTACTCAGGTACTCCCACATCTGGCTAAAAAGAAAATTCTGATCCCTTCCACAAACTATTTAAAGTCTGTGGTGAAATAAATCTAACTAAAATAAAGAACTAAGCCTAGATCCAACTCAGTCATGGACTAGATTAACTCATCTCCTCACATTACTGGACTGACAAAAGGAATGTGCAATGGGTGTAAATATTATTTGCTTCAGTTTCTATTGTTCTATTATCAATATCCAACTATCAATCAAAAACATGTGACATGAAAAAAGGGGAAAAAAAATGTGACTCATTCTTAAGAGAGAAAACAGCCATTAAAATCTGATCCAGGGCTTCCCTGGTGGCGCAGTGGTTGAGAGTCCACCTGCCGATGCAGGGGACACACGTTCGTGCCCCAGTCCGGGAAGATCCCACATGCCATGGAGTGGCTAGGCCCGTGAGCCATGGCCACTGAGCACGAGTGTCCAGAGCCTGTGCTCCGCAACAGGAGAGGCCACAACAGTGAGAGGCCTGCATACCACAAAAAAAAAAAAAAATCTGATCCAAACATGGTCCAAGTGTTAGAACCATCAGAGGGAATTTAAAATAACAATGATAAATATATTAAGCAATCTCATGGAAAAGGTGGATAGCATGTATAAAGAGATGGGGAATTTGTTCCTGATACAAATAAAAACTATAAAAAGGAGCCAGATGGTAATCCTAAAAATGAAAAATAAAATATAAGATGAAGAATTATTTTGATGGGCTCATTAGCATTCTGAACACATCAAATAAAAGAATCAGTGAATTTGAGTACAACAGAAATTATCTAAATTAAAACACAAAGAGAAAAATTTAAAGAGGAGGGGGATCAAAACGTCCAATCACTGTGAAACAAAATCAAATAGGCTATCATTTGTGTAGCTGGAGACCCAAAACAAGAAAAAAGAATAGAGCAGAAGAAATACTGAAAGAGATGACTGACAATTTTCCAAAACTGAGGAAAGACCAACCCACAGACCTAAGAAGTTCAGCAAAACCCAAGAACAGTAAATACAAAGAAAATTACACCCAGGCATATTATGGTTGTATGGCTGAAATCTAAAGCATAAAGATAAAATCTTAAAATGAGAGAAGATATATGACATACAATGAACAATGATGAGAATGACGGCTGACTTATCAGAAAAAACAGCAAAGGGGATAAGCAATTAAACAACATCTTTAAAGTACTTAAAGAAAAACTGTTAATCTATAATTTTATATCCAGTAAAAATATCCTTTTAACATGAAGTCAAAATAAAGCCATTTGGAAGCAGGCAACACCTGAAAGGATTCATCTCATCTCTGGCAGACCTGCCCTGTAAGAAATATTAAATACTCACTAATGCTCTGTGGGTTTTTTTTCAGTCATTTTAATGTGCTTCGCTTGTATGGTTTCAATTACTATGTCTTCAAGTTCAATAATCATTTCTTCTCCAATGTCTACTCCATCATTAATCCCACCCGGTATGTTTTTCATTTCACACATTGCAGTTTTAACACATGGAAGGCCAATTTGAGTCTTTTTAACATTTTCTGTCTTTACTTAACCTGTGCAGTATTTACTCCAGCTTCTTAAACTTAGGGAATATGGTTATAATAACTGTTTACTGTTCTTGTTTACTATCTTCTGTGTCCCATCTGGATTGGTTTTGATTATTTTTCCCCTTCTTATGGATCATAGTATCTTTCTTCTTTGCATGCTGATAATTTTTTATTGGACATTACTAATTTTATCTTGTTGAATGCTGTATATTTTTGAATTCCTATAAATATTATTGAGCTTTATTCTGTGATATTGTTGTTATTTAGGAACAGTTTGAGCCATTCAGCTCTTCCTTATAAGCACTGTTAGGAGGAACCAGAGCAGCATTTAGTAGTTTAGGAATGATTTTGCTGCTACTGAGGCAAAACACTTCTGAGTACTCTACCCAACATTCCACAAATTATGAAGTTTTCCATTTTGGCTGGTACCCTCTGTAAACACTGGGTATTATTCCCTCTAATCTTTTCTGCATTGAGCAGTTTCCTCACCCTCATGCAGTGATCAGTACTCAGCTGAAGACTCATGGAGGAGGACTCTGTAGATCTCCAGAGATCTCTCTCCCTGTCTCTGAACAGCTCTTTCCTCTGTTACGCTCTTTACTCCGAGCTCTTGGTTCCTTGGTCTCCCCAGACTTCCAGCTTCTTCTTTGCAACTTAGGGAGACCTCCATGCTTTGGGATCTCTCTCCCTTTGGCCTGGGAAATCTGCAGGCAATAAGCTGGGACAATTATAGGTCTCATCTCATCTGTTCATATAGCGAAGGGAATCACTACCCTTTACTGCCCAATGTCCAATGTCTTAAAAACTGTTCTTTCATGTATTTTATCCAGTTTTTTTGTTGTTTAGGCAGGAAAATAAATTATGTTCCTATGAATTTATTCTCCATCTTGATTAGAAAAAGAAATCTTTGTATCATGCTTTTAAAAAATATTTTGAATCTATGTAGTCTGCACATATGACTGAAATGCTGATTTTTCCTTTCAGACTCACTCAAGTAGGAATACTCTAGGTCCTGTATGATATCAAATTTAGAATATAACATAAATCGTAAGTATGGACTTTGAAGTGGGCAAAGCAATCCATAAGCAGGAACACACACACACACAAAAGAAAAGGCATACAAAAGGGCACTGACCCTACGATATTTACCCCTATTTACCGACTTGCTCCTCCTTTTTAAAATTCTTCTCTGACACTACTTACCTTTAGGACCAGATGGTCCTGTATTCCCTATGATTACTTTCTGCTCTGGAGAGGAAGTAACATAGGATGTCTAAAAACTCTTTTAGTTGCCAAAAAATTTCGCAAATTTGTGCACTCTGTTTTGTCTAGGTAATGTAGCCTTGCCCGTTTTCTCTAGAATTTCTCTAGAAGTGAAGAAACATAAACATATGCAACTCACATATGTGAGTTTATCAATTTTATACTAAGTTAGTTTCTGTGTTTTAGCTTTCATCCAGAAATGGAATTTAAGAATTTAAGTAATTGAGATTAATCTCTGATGTCTCTCTTTTGGATATCCCTCAGATTTCAGACAAACATATTTGTCACAATCAAAGATATGAAGTGATTAAAATAAAAAGTAATATCCTGTCTTCCGAAGTACACTGAAAAAAGGTAACTTTGGGACTTCCCTGGCAGTTCAGTGGTTAAGACTCTGCGCTTCCACTGCAGGGGGCACAGGTTTGACCCCTGGTTGGGGAACTAAGATCCCGCATGCCGTGTGGCGTGGCCAAAAAAAAAGGCAACATGAGTGGCTTATAAATGCTTCTATTATTTGCAGTATTGAGAACAGGCCAACAGCTGGTGTTCAAATAACTAAAGCCTCTTACTGAAAATTCAGAATAGAGGGATTGGCTAGATGTGGATGATGCATCATGATTATATGAGTCAGTGCTTTGCTCAGGGATTGATGCTTTAAGGAGAGTGGTTATACAGCCCCAATTACTAAGCATCTTAGTATGAAATTCATATATGAGAGAGAAAAGAAAGAGAGAGAGAGAGAGGTGGATAGAGTAGAAGGAAGGAGAAGAAGAGGGGAGATGAAGGGAGAAGAAGAGGGAAGAAGGAAAGGAGAGTGAGGGAGAGAGGGATAGAAAGAGAACTTATGAACATGTGTAACACAGGATTTAGGTAGCATAGTACCTTTATCCTGCTTGAACCCTATCCTAGGTATATTCACCTATCTCATTATTTTCCCCTTGCTTCTTGCTGTATATTTTCAATTGATTCAACTAACTGCATGATTAAATTATCTTGATTTGGTCTGTGAGCCCTTCTGTTCTATTACGTCTGGGAGAGCCTGCCTAGTAGAGTACTTGGAGACTACCATACATCAAGTTATTTCTTACCATGATGATTTACTTTGAAACAAATTTGATAAGATTCAAGTTTAATCCCACAATAAAGTCACTTTATTTCACTTGCCTCCCAATATTTCCAAAGAGAAAGAAAAGTAGAATTACAGAGGGCAAGTCTAAATAACGCAAATGCCTTGTGTTATGCAGAGGAACATCATCCTTCATGTGTCAAAGCTGAACAAAAGTTGAACACCTCTGAACTAGAAAACTAGCACTCCAAGTGCAAAGCTCCCATATCCTCTAGACTTAAATTGATATTTCTTTCTGTATCCAAATCTTCAGGTTTATTTCTGTGCTCTTTAATAAAGATACTAGATCACATCGGAAGTTGAGGTAGGGAAGTCACATAGGGAAAACCCATCATTTAGCTTCATTCAGTTCCATTTTCGGTTTCAACAACAGCCACTCCCAAAGCTGGTAAGAAAATCCTACATTCACTTTACCTTCTCAACTGCCACTGCCCCGTCCAATTTCCCCACATTCTCCTATCATCTTCCTATTTGAACACTCTAAGTATACTGTGCTCTGTGTTGAAAATTTTTAGTGACCTAGGATGTGCTAGCATCATTACATAAAAAGCATAGCTGCCAGTGCTACATAAATTGAGAACAAGCAAAGCAGTGCTCTTTTACTTCATTAGCATTCAGTTTGCAGCACTAGACTCCTAATTAAGAGATTCATAAGTATTCATATTCATTCAGGCTAGTCTACTTTTTATTTGCTAATTTGGTTAGAAACATTTAGACACATTAACTGTTCTTCCAGTCAAAATAAATACTTGCTGTGTTTGTGGATAAGCCAACTGATGACTGTCCTTTCTTGAAAGCAAAATATAAAACATGTTTTTTTCCCATTTTCAATTTTCCTTTATTGCTTTATGTAAATCATTACATTTGGATGAAGGAAAGTAATTCTTCTAAGAGTGAACTTTTAAATTGCTATTGTTAGCTTCTTCCAATAGTAATAACGTCCTCAAGTTATGCTGGTAAATACAGTATAGGAAACAATGAACCTGAGAAGTTAGTTTCTTTGATAAAGAGAATGATCAGATGCAGGGAGGGGTGACTTGAAGTTTTACCACCTGAGTAGTGGTTGAAGGATCAATGGATGATTATTCCACAGAAAAGGTTTTATGGGCTGTGAAACAGTTTGTGTTTGAACATAAGAGAGAAATTTGATTTATTGTATGTTGCCTCAGAAGACACAACTAGAATTGATATATGAAAATTATAAGGAGGAAATTGCAGCTCGAAAAAAGACCTGCTTAACGATTACATTTTAAACTGATCTGATTTTAGAATCCCACAGGATAATGGGGTCACTAAATTAGAATCTCCATACACCTTCTGAATATCATACAAATCAGAGAGAATAAATAAAACCACAATAACCCACGTTTACAGCATGACTAAAACAGAATAATACTTCAATTTACAAGTAACTAGGGAAATAAACATTCAGAAGCAAGCAGAGCCACCTCTGGAGCCCACTGCAGAGCAGCAAGTGGGCACTTGAGGTGTGTAATACAGATATAATTATCTTCCAAAAGACAGAGTCCCACCCTTAGAGCATAAATGCTGAGAATAAGTCTGACACCTGGATATTCAGAGTACTGGCTGTGTGGAATTGAGAGGGAGAGCCTTGAAATGTTTGCAATCAGAGGTGGGAGTTGTACCCCTTCTTGAAAAGAGTGGTAAAGACTTGAAAAGGGAATAGCATTAAGGGGAAGGATTCATGTGGATTTGAGGGTGAAAGAGAAGAAGGAAATAAGCGGTAAAAATTTAAAGTTCTACATTAACATAAAATAGAAACATCAGAAGACTTCATGATCCTCTCTCCTTGCCACCCAAAGAATGTAGACATTCATGAAACAAGCTGCACTTCATCATGCCAACAAAAGAGGGCTCTCTTGAGCTAAGAAATCTAATTTGCCACCAAACTCGTCCTTTTCTACACACAACTGTGAATGCTGGCCTAGAAAAATGTAAGATATTCCTAAAATTAACCGAATATAGAAGACAACATCTATATTAAAAGTACTGTAATAGAAAACAAAAAAAATGAAAATCAAAACATTTCAGATGATGAAAATTATTCCCAAAAAACAACCACAAAGCACAGAAAAAGTATAACAAAATATGCCAGACAAAATTAATTACCTTTAAACAAGCATTTGCAGGTGTGAAAAAAATTTCAAAGAATATATTTAAAAATTCAAAATAGAAATGAACATAAAGTTAGGAAGATATAAAATGAGAGTTAACAACACAGGGGAAAAAAATGAAGATAAAGAAAAAAATCATCCTTCCTTGCATGATAACCAAGGAATGAACAGCTTAGACTGAGAATATAATGAAGGACATAAGCAAAAATTAAAACAGATAATATAGTGAAAATGAAATAAAGAGAGAGGTAAAAATGGTCAGTAAAAAAGTGACAGAGAAGGTAGGGGGAAGAAATCTAAGTAAAGAAATGGGCATTAACAAAGGTATTAGTACACGGGCTTCCCTGGTGGCATAGTGGTTGAGAGTCTGCCTGCCGAGGCAGGGGACACGGGTTCACGCCCCAGTCCAGAAAGATCCCGCATGCCGCGGAGCGGCTGGGCCTGTGAGCCATGGCCACTGAGCCTGCGCGTCCGGAGCCTGTGCTCCACAACGGGAGAGGCCACAGCAGTGAGAGGCCCGTGTACCACAAAAAAAAAAAAAAAAAAAAAGGTATTAGTACAAAGCTAACCATTAGAACAAAAATTAAAATATAGAACATATAAAGTACATAATATTTTATATATATGACATGTAATATTAAAAATATCTAGAGAACATATCAAAATAGAAGAAAAAGAAGTACACAAAGAGATTACAAAAAAGGAAACTACAGTTTCAAATTTTCAATATCTGCAAATCAATCAATGTGATACACCATATTACCAAATTGAAGAATAAAAATCATATGATCATCTCAACAGATGCAGAAAAAGCATTGACAAAATTCAACATTCATTTATGATAAAAACTCTCCAGAAGATGGGAATAGAGGAAACATAATAAATGCCATAGATGACAAATCCACAGCTAACATCATACTCAATGGGGAAAGCTGAAAGTATTCCCTCTAAGATCAGGCACAAGAGAAGAATGCCTAGTCTCGGAATTTTTATTCAACACAGTATTGGAAGTCCTAGACACAGCAATCAGACAAAAAAAAGAAATAAAAGGAATCCAAACTGGAAAGGAAGAAGTAAAACTGTCATTGTTTGCAGATGACATGATACAACAGATAGAAAATCCTAAAGACGCTACCAAAAAACTACTAGAGCTCATCAATGAATTCAGTAAATTGCAGGATGCAAAATTAACACACAGAAATCTGTTATATATCTATACACTAACAACAAACTATCAGAAAGAGAAATTAAGGAAACAATCCCATTCATCATCACATCAAAAAGAATAAAACACTTAGGAATAAACCTACCTAAGGAGGTAAAAGACCTATACTCAAAAACCTATAAGATGCTGATAAAAGAAATCAAAGATGACATAAACAGATGCAAAGATATACTGTGTTCTTGGATTGGAAGAATTAATATTGTTAAAATGACCATACTACCAAAGGCAATATACAGATTCAATGCAATTCCTATCAAAATACCAATGGCATTTTTCACAGAACTAAAACAAACAATTTTTAAATTTGTATGGAAACACAAAAGACCCCAAATAGCCAAAACAATCTTGAGAAAGAAGAATGGAGCTGGAGAAATCATGCTCCCTGAGTATATTATGAAGCTTCAGACTATATTATGAAGCTACAGTAATCAAAACAGCATGGTGTGGACACAAAAACAGACACATAGGTCAATGGAACAGAATAGCCAGCCCAGAAATAAACCCACATACCTATGGTCAATTAATCTATGACAAAGGAGGCAAGTATATACAATGGAGAAACAACAGTCTCTTCAATAAGTGGTGCTGGGAAAACTGGACAGCTACATGTAAAAGAATGAAATTAGAACGTTCTCTAATGCCATATACAAAAATAAACCAGGACTTCCCTGGTGGCGCAGTGGTTAAGAATCCACCTGCCAATGCAGGGGACATGGGGTCAATTCCTGGTCCAGGAAGATCCCACATGCCGCGGAGCAACTAAGCCCGTGCGCCACAACTACTGAGCCTGCGCTCTAGAGCCTGCGAGCCACAACCACTGAGCCTGCGTGCCACAACTACTGAAGTCTGTGCACCTAGAGACCATGTTCCACAACAAGAGAAGCCACCACAATGAGAAGCCCGCACACTGCAATCAAAAGTGGTTCCCACTCGCCACAACTAGAGAAAGCCTGCACGAAGCAACGAAGACCCAACACAGCCAAAAATAAATTAAAAAGTAATAATAATAAAATAAAATAAACTCAACATGGATCAAAGACCTAAATGTAAGACCAGAAACCATAAAAGTTCTAGAGGAAAACACAGGCAAACACTCTTTGATATACATTGTAGCAATATTTTTGGATCTATCTCCTAAAGCAAAGGATAAAAGCAAAAATAAACACATGGGGCTAAATTAAACTTAAAAGCTTTTGCACAGAAAAGGAAACCATAAACAAAATGAAAAGACAAGCTACTAAATGGGAGAAAATATTTGCAAATTATATGACTGATAAGGCATTGATATGCAACATATATAAACAGCTCATATAACTCAACATCCAAAAAAACAAACAACCCAATTAAAAAATGGGCAGAAAAACTGAATAGACATTTTTCCAAAGAGGAAATGCAGACGGCCAACAGGCACATGGAAAGAAGCTCAATGTTGCTAATCCTTAGGGAAATGCATATCAAAACCACAATGAGATATCATCTCTCACCTGTGAAAATGGCTATCATCAAAAAGAACACAAATAACAAATGTTGGCAAGGATGTGGAGAAAAGTGAAGCCTCACACAATGTTGGTAGGAACGTAAATTGGTGAAGCCACTGTGGAAAACAGTATGGAGGTTTCTCAAAAGACTAAAAATAGAACTACCATATGACCCAGCAATTCCACTCCTGAGTATATATCAAAAAAAACCCTCAAAAACACTTATTTGAAAAGATACATACACCCCAATATTCATGGCAGCATTATTTACAATTGCCAAGATATGGAAGCAACCTAAGCGTCCATCAACAGACGAATGGATAAAGAAGATGTGGTATATATATACAATGGAATACTACTCAGTCATAAAAAAAGAATGAGGGCTTCCCTGGTGGAGAAGTGGTTGAGAATCTGCCTGCTAATACAGGGGACACAGGTTCGAGCCCTGGTCTGGGAGGATCCCACATGCCGCAGAGCAACTAGGCCCGTGAGTCACAACTACTGAGCCTGCATATCTGGAGCTTGTGCTCTACAACAAGAGAGGTCACAATAGTGAGAGGCCCGTGCACCACGATGAAGAGTGGCCCCCGCTTGCCACAACTAGAGATAGCCCTCGTACAGAAACGAAGACCCAACACAGCAAAAATTAATTAGTTAATAAACTCCTACCCCCAACATCTTCTTTAAAAGAAAAAAAAAAGAATGAAATTTTGCCATTTGCAGCAATGTGGATGGATTCGGAGGGTATTATGCTAAGTGAAATAAGACAGAGAAAGACAAATACTGTATGTTATCACTTATATGTGGAATCTAAAAAGACAACAAACTAGTGAATATAACAAAAAAGAAGCAGACTGGCAGATAAAGAGGACAAACTACTGGTTACCACTGGGGAGAGGGAAGGGAGAGGGGCAAAATAGGGGTAGGGAGATTAAGAGGTACAAGCTACTATGTATAAAATAAGCCACAAGGACATGTTGAACACCACAGGTAATACAGTAAATATTTTATAATAACTATAAATGGAGTATGACCTTTAAAAATTGTGAAGCACTATATTGTACACCTATAACATATAATATTGTACATCAACTATACTACAATAAATAAATCAATTTTTTAAAAGAAATATAATATATAATACATAGTAAATATTACTTAAAATAATATGCAATAATCATATCAATCAATAAAAATGGACTTAACTGTCCTATTAAATAAAAAAAATTTTCTAATTGGCTCATGTAGCAAAACCCAACTGCTAAACAAACCCAACTGTTAAATAAACAGACTCACTTAAAACAAAGTGACTCAGAAAAGCTGGACCAGGTAAATACAAGTAAATAAAAAATCCTGATATTCCATAAGGGAGACTTTAGGGTTAAAAGTATTAATTAAGACAAAGAGTTTACTAGATAATACTGAAGGATCCAATCCACAGTAAAGAAAAAATGGCTATGAATATATTTTCACCAAATAACACAGTAACTTCCTTAATAAAGCAAGCAGAAATAGACAGAATACAGTAATAACAGGTGACTTCAATATTTCACTCTCTCTCAAAAAAGATCAAAAGAACAAAAAAAATTAAGATATATACAACCCAAATAACGTAATCAATAAAGTAGCTCTTACTGACACCTATCAAAAAGAACATACCTTCTCAAATGTACATGACACATTCAGTAAATCTGACCATCTATGAGGTCATCACAAAACCTCTGTAAGTTTCACAAAGTAAAATTAATACCACATTCTCTGATTATAAAACAACAATTAGAAATTAATTAAAACAGAAAACAAAAAGACTCTTCAATGAAAATTTTAAAACTTTCTATTAAACAGTTCTTTGGAAAAGAAAATAAAAATTTCAGAATTTCTAAAGAATCATGATATAAAAACACCACATTAAAGAATCTATGGAATACAATAAAAGCAGTGATAAAATAATCAAATTCCTAAGAAAGAAAGTAGAAGAGAGAAGGGAAAAATAACAGCAGAATTAATGAGGTATAAAAGGGAAGAGCAAAGCACAAAATAAATCAAAACTCTAGTTCTTGAAAAATAAGTAATAATACAAAGGAGACAGCACACAAATACAAAATAAGAAATGATCAAGAGGAATTAATCACTGAAACAGGATCTATTTAAAAATCATAAGTATAATATCTATGCAAATAAACTGGAAAACCTAGATGCAATAAATAATTTCTTAGGAAAAATTGGTCCCTACAGAGATAGATGAGATAGATTAAGCAATTTCCATAGAATAGAGAAAGTCATCAAAGAACTATCCTGTAATAAAGGAATCAGAAGCAGATGTTTTCAGAGAATAAATTCTACCAAAATTTTAAAAACCACGTGTTCCCAATATTACCTGAACTGTTTCAGAGAATGGAAAAAAGAAGAAAAACTTTATAATTTTTATGAAGCAAGTGTAACACTAATACCTCAACCTGATAAAGATATCACACTTTCTGGGCTTCCCTGGTGGCGCAGTGGTTGAGAGTCCGCCTGATGACGCAGGGGACACAGGTTCGTGCCCCGGTCCGGGAAGATTCCACATGCCGCGGAGCGGCTGGGCCCGTGAGCCATGGCCGCTGAGCCTGCGCGTCTGGAGCCTGTGCTCCACAACGGGAGAGGCCACAACAGTGAGAGGCCCATATACAACGCAAAAAAAAAAAAAAAAAAAAAGATATCACACTTTCAAAAATTCTTATGAATTCACATACATTCATAGTAAAATGTTTTAAGCAAATATTAGCAAAAGATTTTAACACTACACGAAAATAATACAATATGAGGCAAGAGAGATTTATCCCAGAAGTGTCAGAATGGTTCAGTATTAATCTAACATATTTCACCCTATTAAAAATTTAAGGAGAAATACCATGATTATCACCATAGGTGTTAAAAAGACCTCTGATGAAATTTGTCACCCATCCCTCATTTTAAAAAAGCACTTAGTAAGATAGTATTTAATTCATACTTCCTTAACATGATTACTAAACCATCACTCCTAAAGCCAATATGTTACATAGTGGGAAACCTCTGACTAGAGGCATTTCCACCAGGATGAGGAACAAGGCAAGAAAGGAGGTTCACTGTCTCACTACTCTTTAACATACTACAAGTATTAGCAAAGCAAAATCACACAGAAGATTAAACACTGTAAAATAAGAAGTAAAACCTCCCTATTTGCAGATGATGCCTTTATATCTAGAAAATCAAAGGAATCGAAAAAACTAAATCAAACTATAAAGTAGGATATAAATTTAATAAACAGAAATCAATAACTTTCACATATACAAATAATAACTATAATATAGAACATTAAGGGAACACTCCATTTATAATAGGAACAATAAAGATAAAATTCTTAAAAATAAACTTAACAAAAAATGTGCAAAATATATGTATATAAGGAAAACTTGAAAACACTTCTGTTTTGAATAAATGGAAGCACATCCATTGTCTTGGGTGGGACAACTCAACATCCTAACTACGTAATTTCTCTCCAAGTTATTATATATATGTGTAATATATTTATGCATGGGTATACATAGTATTTCCAATAAAAAATACAAATTTTTAAATAAGTTGATATTATAGGTCATATTGAAAAATAAATATTTAAGAATATATTAGAAAACCTTTCAAAAGAGGAATGATGGAGGACAAGCTCTATCAGATATTCAAAAATGTTAAAACCCCTCTTTAAGTGTAACAAGTGTGGCATTAGAACAGGAACACAGAAACAGAAAAGCAAGGCTAAATTAGATTACATGAACAAATTTAGTGTCTAATAAGATGGTATCTCAAAACACTGGGGGGAATATGGTCACTTTTAATAAATTACAGTTGACCCTTGAACAACACAGGTTGGAACTGTATGGATCCACTTATATGCAGATTTTTTTTTCAAAAGTATTTACTACTACTACATGGAAGTGGAATCGTGGATACTGGAGGAATAGTGTATACAGAGAGCTGACTATAAGTAATACACGGATTTTTGACTGCATGGATGGTCAGCACCGCATCCCCCATGTTGTTCAAGGGTCAACTGTATGATGAAACAATCAAATATTCATTTGGAGAAAGCCAAAATTGAATTCACACTTCACAATATACCTGAATACACTCCAAATGGATCCAAGATTTATGTGTAATATATGAAACCACACAAGTATATACAAGTAGAAATATGGGTAAATTCCCTTATAACCTGGGTGTTGGTAAAGAATTTCTAACTATTACCAAAATATATATATAACAAAAGAAAATGTTAATAAATTAGACTACATTTTTTAAAAGCTTTGCACATCCAAAATACAATAAGTAAAGTCAGAAGACAAATGATAAACAGGGGAAAAAATACTTCCAACATACATCATAGACATAGATTTGTCTCCCTGATACACCCAGCCCTTTAAATTTTGAGGGGAAAAAAGAACAATTTGATATAAAAGTGGGCAAAAGGCATGAACAGAAAGCTCAAAGGAGAAAAAATTCAAATGGTTCTAATAATGTTCATAAAAATAACCTCAAAAAATCAGGTTGAAATAATACTAGTCCATACAATGTAGCAAATGATTTATTACCAGTTACTACTTTCTATTTCATTTAGTAAATTATTAGTCTAGATTTCTAATTTAATAGTATATTATTTTAAAAAGAAGCAGACTCACAGATATAGAGAACAAACTAGGGTTACCAATGGGGAGAGGAAAGGGGGGAGGAGCATAATAGGGGTAGCAGCTTAAGAGGGGCTTAAGAGATACAAACTATTAGGTTTAAAATAGAAATTTTAGTTAAAATAGAAATTTGGCAAAGGAATATTTAATTTATTTAAAACTCTTAAGAACCCTATGAGGTAGGTACTACTATTATTTATCTTCATTTTAAATTAGGGAAACTCAGGTACATAGAAGATAAGAATCTTGCCCAAGATCATAAAATAATAAAGTTAAGATTTGAACCCAAACCAATCTGGTTTTAGGGTCTTTGCACATAATAACTTAGTCATGCTACTTCTAACAACTTCTTATACAGATGTGTAGAAAGAATAAGCAGCTAGAGATTTTTAAATACAGGAAATTTAATTTGATGAGACTGGTAGTAAGAATCAGATCTCGTATGTTATGCAAATTTGCTTAGTACTTATTCCAAGGATCAAAGAATATGAACGTAAACACAACCCCATCAAAAAAGAAAAAAAAACAGTAAAAAGTCATCATACTATATAGTAAAAATGAAATAATGATGAAAATCATGAGGAAAATGAGACTGTGAGAACTTTTCACAACATATAATAATTCAGATAATGGGTGTAGACATAATCTTAAAAATGTTTTAACAAATGAACATTGTAATATATGAGACCATAGATGATAAGGTGTTTAAAACACAGCGTAAAAACCACTAAAAGTTTTGTTTTCAGACAGAATGTAGGTCACGAAAGATTGTTATTGCAGCAAGAAAACACAGGATAAAATGAAAATTATACTTGAAGCCAGAAAAGAGTAGAAGATACAAAGAAATCTAAATAAACTAAATTCCAAAGAGAATCAGGCTATTTTAGTGATCAAAGAGCTACACTGCTTTTATGGGACCAATTGCCTATTCTGGGTATCTGTGGATGGAATACCAGCTCTGTCATAGGAAGAGAGATTATGCTGGATGAGAAAAATACCACTGACGCTTTTAATTACAAAATGACTGGCACAACATATTGTAAATGAAAGAACTCCAAATGTGAAAACAAGTTGTTGAGCCCACCAATTCTCCCCCACAGGAATTTTGGCAAGAGACAAAGAGGGCAGAAAAATGTCTTACATTTTTGTTCAGTGCTTAGGTTTCAGGACCCTGCTGGAATTACATCTAGAGATGAACTGAAACTGACTATATAGGCAACCCAACCCCTTTCCAGGTGATAATATAATAAGATCAGCTCCTTGGTGGTAGCATAACATATTGGGGATTGGCACAAAAGGAAACAAGAGATATGATCTGATTTGTAAAAGAAGTAAGTTAAATAAAGATATGGTCCAGCTCCAAGTCAACCTAGCTGAATGATGAAAAAAGAAAGGATGGCTGAACTTGCCTGAAAAACAAAAGACAAAATAAAAAGTATTATCTACTTCACAATCTACTATTCTCTTAAGGAAAAACTCCCTGTGTATAATTTTTCAAAACAGGAGACATATAGAGATTTCCCTGGTGGTCCAGTGGGTAAGACTCTGTGCTCCCAATGCAGGAGATCCGGGTTCAATCCCTGGTTGGGGAACTAGATCCCACATGCATGTCGCAGCTAAAAGTTCACACACCACAACTAAGAAGTTTGCATGCCGCAACTAAAGATCTCGCGTGCCGCAACTAAGACCCGGTGCAGCCAAAATAAATAAAAAAATAATTATAATAAATATTTTTTAAAAATAGGATACATATAAAGAAATAGGAAAAATAGGGCCCCAAATCAAGAGAAAATATACTTAATAGAGGTATGGTATGCTCACAAATGACCTAAGTTGAAATTAGTTTAAAATGATTATTAAAAAGTATTTAAATATGTTAAAGAATGTAGTGGAAAAGATAGAATGAATGAAGAGATAGAGTTTTAGCAGAAAAAGGGAAGCTCTAAAACAGTGAAAATTTTAGAACTAAAAAGTATGATTAAATTTTTTAAAAATGAAAGGATATAAGAAACTAGACAGATTAGAAAAAAATCACAAGCTGCATGGTGTGGCCAAAAAATAAATAATATTTTGTTGAGGATTTTTGCACCTATGTTCATCAGTGACATTGGCCTGTAGTTTTCTTTCATTGTGGCATCCTTGTCTGGTTTTGGTATCAAGGTGATGGTGGCATCATAGAATGAGTTTGGGAGTGTTCCTCCCTCTGCTATATTTTGGAAGAGTTTGAGAAGGAGAGCAAACAGAATCCAACAGCACATTAAAAGGATCATACACCATGATCAAGTGCGGTTTATTCCAGGAATGCAAGGATTCTTCAATATACGCAAATCAATCAATGTGATAAACCATATTAACAAATTGAAGGAGAAAAACCATATGATCATCTCAATAGATGCAGAGAAAGCTTTCGACAAAATTCAACACCCATTTATGATAAAAACCCTGCAGAAAGTAGGCACAACGGGAACTTTCCTCAACATAATAAGGGCCATATATGAGAAAGCCACAGCCAACATCGTCCTCAATGGTGAAAAACTGAAAGCATTTCCACTAAGATCAGGAACAAGACAAGGTTGCCCACTCTCACCACTCTTATTCAACATAGTTTTGTAAGTTTTAGCCACAGCAATCAGAGAAGAAAAGGAATCCAAATCGGAAAAGAAGGAAAGCTGACACTGTTTGCAGATGACATGATACTATACATAGAGAATCCTAAAGATGCTACCAGAAAACTACTAGAGCTAATCAAGGAATTTGGCAAATTAGCAGGATACAAAATTAATGCACAGAAATCTCTGGCATTCCTATACACTAATGATGAAAAATCTGAAAATGAAATCAAGAAAACACTCCCAGTTACCACTGCAACAAAAAGAATAAAATATCTAGGAATAAACCTACCTAAGGAGACAAAAGACCTGTATGCAGAAAATTATAAGACACTGATGAAAGAAATTAAAGATGATACAAATAGATGGAGAGATATACCATGTTCTTGGATTGGAAGAATCAACATTGTGAAAATGACTCTACTACCCAAAGCAATCTACAGATTCAATGCAATCCCTATCAAACTACCATGGGCATTTTTCACAGAACTAGAACAAAAAAATTTCACAATTTGTATGGAAACACAAAAGACCCCAAATAGCCAAAGCAATCTTGAGAACGAAAAACGGAGCTGGAGGAATCAGGCTCCCTGACTTCAGACTATACTACAAAGCTACAGTAATCAAGACAGTATGGTACTGGCACAAAAACAGAAATATAGATCAATGGAACAGGATAGAAAGCCCAGAGATAAACCCACGCACATATGGACACCTTACCTTTGACAAAGGAGGCAGAAATGTACAGTGGAGAAAGGACAGCCTATTCAATAAGTGGTGCTGGGAAAACTGGACAGCTACATGTAAAAGTATGAGATTAGATCACTCCCTAACACCATACACAAAAATAAGCTCAAAATGGATTAAAGACCTAAATGTAAGGCCAGAAACTATCAAACTCTTAGAGGAAAACATAGGCAGAACACTCTATGACATAAATCACAGCAAGGTCCTTTTTGACCCACCTCCTAGAGAAATGGAAATAAAAACAAAAGTAAACAAATGGGACCTAATGAAACTTAAAAGCTTTTGCGCAGCAAAGGAAACCATAAACAAGACCAAAAGACAACCCTCAGAATGGGAGAAAATATTTGCAAATGAAGCAACTGACAAAGGATTAATCTCCAAAATTTATAAGCAGCTCATGCATCTTAATAACAAAAAAACAAACAACCCAATCCAAAAATGGGCAGAAGACCTAAATAGACATTTCTCCAAAGAAGATATACAGAGTGCCAACAAACACATGAAAGAATGCTCAACATCACTAATCATTAGAGAAATGCAAATCAAAACTACAATGAGATATCATCTCACACCAGTCAGAATGGCCATCATAAAAAAATCTAGAAACAATAAATGCTGGAGAGGGTGTGGAGAAAAGGGAACCCTCTTACACTGTTGGTGGGAATGTAAATTGATACAGCCACTGTGGAGAACAGTATGGAGGTTCCTTAAAAAGCTACAAATAGAACTACCATATGATCCAGCAATCCCACTACTGGGCATATACCCTAAGAAAACCATAATTCAAAAAGAGTCATGTACCAAAATGTTCATTGCAGCTCTATTTACAATAGCCCAGAGATGGAAACAACCTAAGTGTCCATCATCGGATGAATGGATAAAGAAGATGTGGCACATATATACAATGGAATATTACTCAGCCATAAAAAGAGACGAAATTGAGTTATTTGTAATGAGGTGGATAGACCTAGAGTCTGTCATACAGAGTGAAGTAAGTCAGAAAGAGAGAGACAAATACCGTATGCTAACACATATATATGGAATTTAAGAAAAAAAATGTCATGAAAAACCTAGGGGGTGAAACAGGAATAAAGACACAGACTTACTAGAGAATGGACTTGAGGCTATGGGGAGGGGGAAGGGTAAACGGTGACAAAGCGATAAATAGGCATGGACATATATACACTACCAAACGTAAGGTAGATAGCTAGTGGGAAGCAGCCGCATAGCACAGGGAGATCAGCTCGGTGCTTTGTGACCACCTGGAGGGGTGGGATAGGGAGGGTGGGAGGGAGGGAGACGCAAGCGGGAAGCGATATGGGAATATATGTATATATGTAACTGATTCATTTTGTTGTGAAGCTGAAACTAACATACCATTGTAAAGCAATTATACTCCAATAAAGATGTTAAAAAAAAAAAAAAAAAAGAGTCATGTACCAAAATGTTCATTGCAGCTCTATTTACAATAGCCCGGAGATGGAAACAACCTAAGTGCCCATCAACGGATGAATGGATAAAGAAGATGTGGCACATATATACAATGGAATATTACTCAGCCATAAAAAGAAACGAAATTGAGCTATTTGTAATGAGGTGGATAGACCTAGAGTCTGTCATACAGAGTGAAGTAAGTCAGAAAGAAAAAGACAAATACCTTATGCTAACACATATATATGGAATTTAAGAAAAAAAATGTCATGAAGAACCTAGGGGTAAGGCAGGAATAAAGACGCAGACCTCCTAGAGAACGGACTTGAGGTTATGGGGAGGGGGAAGGGTGAGCTGTGACAGGGCGAGAGAGAGTCATGGACATATACACACTAACAAACGTAGTAAGGTAAATAACTAGTGGGAAGCAGCTGTATGGCACAGGGATATTGGCTCGGTGCTTTGTGACAGCCTGGAGGGGTGGGATAGGGAGGGTGGGAGGGAGGGAGACGCAAGAGGGAAGACATATGGGAACATATGTTTATGTATGACTGATTCACTTTGTTATAAAGCAGAAACTAACGCACCATTGTAAAGCAATTATACTCCAATAAAGATGTTAAAAAAAAAAAAAAGAAATAGAATCAGTGACCTAAGTCTGTACCTTAATAATCTAAAAAAGGGAAGATGAAATTAAAAAATTTTTTTTACATTTAAAAAGCAGAAAAATAGAGATTAGAGCATAAATCAATGAAACAGAATATAGAATAAATCAATAAATCCTAAAGCTGGTTCTTGAGAATAATAAAATCAATAAAACTCTAGCCAGACTGATCATGAAGAAAAAAGACATAAACTACCAACATCAGGAATGAATGAGGTAACATAACTACATATAATTAAAAAAAGGGGAGAGTAGATCTACTTTTGGCATAACAGAATGAAGAGTTCCATGTAATGGCTCCCTAGAGAAACTGGAGAAAATTAAGTTTTTAAAATCATTAAAAAATAAAATAAAATAAAGACAAAAATGGACTACCAAAAAAATCATTAAAATCTCTGTAAATGGTCCTAAGAGCATACAGCAAATGAAGAAACATTTATTCAAATATATATATATACTAAAACTCAGTAAGAGTCTGTGGGATTTGAACCAAGACCCACTCCCCTCCTTCCCTCCTCCAGCTCAGAAAGAAGAAACTCCATTCTAGACTGGGGCAGCCGAGGAAACAGCACTCTCTCTCCGAGTCAGAGGGCAACCTTCCTAGGAGGAGCAGAATGTCGGCATTTCTCACTCTGCCCCCAACTATACAAGTGCTGAAGCTAAGTTCTGGATAAGTGCACCCAAGATGTGACAGCTACTTTCTTTGAAACGGCACCTGCTCACAGGATGGAGGCTGTATCTTGGGTGCAGCACCACTAAGAATATTATGCTTTTTAAATTATAATTTAAAAATTCTTCAATTCCAACGAGATAGGAGGACGGTAATGTTTCCTCTGCAAAGTGCAAGCAATTAGTGAATAGGAGGTCATATGATCATGAGCGTCTCTGGAATATTTCCTCTATGAGTAAGGAATAAAATTTGGCTTTAGCACCTCATGAGCTTTCAAAGTTATTTGAAAAGAGCAAGAATTTCCAGTTATTTTCACTGAATTAGTATTGAATATGATACAAAGTTAATTCCTACTGTTTCAGAAAAGAAACAGAAGTTGTATGGCCATAATAGTAAATGAAATTCCAGTGAATATTCAGTTTTAAATAGTACATTTATTAAAAATAGATAGAAACTTATTTTTTGATAACCAGTTAAGGACCTTTGAAAATAACCTATTGAAAGCTTAGTAAATTTGCTATTCCCCACTATAGCAATCTTTGAAACGAAAAGAAGAGAAACCACAAAGAATGAGAGAGGCATAAACTTGTTTTTCCAGAATTTAATATTAAAAAATATATATATATGTATATATAAGTTATTTTAAAATATTAAAAGGTTCATTTTGGGGCCAAATGCTAGCACTGAAACTTTTTTCTTGTAATTAAGGTAAAAAGTAAAAATTATATTAAAAAATAGAGTAGCTACAGCTGTCCAATATAAACCCTACCTGCAAAAAGGCAGGGCAGAATGAGCTGACTTGAGCAAATATCCACATCACGACCTTAGTAACAAGTTCCAAATGCTTTCTTTCAGTTCCCAAGGTCTAAAAGGAGGATCATCTTGCATGCTTAGATTCTACTTCTTCAAGAATCCACTGAATGCCATTCAAAAAACCAGTTAAAGTTTCAGCCTCTGTATCCTGGACCTATGAGCAAATAAAAGAGATTACTGTCAATAAGAAACTGAGTGAAAAATCTTATAATTAAGTGGGACATTTTCCTGGACACTCAAAAAAGAACAGGACTAAAAAGATCCCAATAGACTTTGGGTGAGTCACTCAAGTTTGGTCTTCTAGAGAGCTTAGATTATAAAATATCATCTTCTCTTCTGTCTTATAATTACTACCAATATGAGGTTTATTACTTATCTCAGAGGTCAGCTTTGATACCAAATATCTCCCACAAATTAAGCTACTAAAACTGACTTTTAGAATGTTATTTTATTAAAGAGAATGAGTAGAAAAGAATTTTAAAAATAAAAATCAATTAGAAAGTAGAGTGAAAAATAAAATGAGATTTTTCTCACCAGAGAAAATTGTACCTTACCATCCATGGGTGGCTTAGATGATTCAGACGCAGCTCATGGGCCAAATAAAAACAGGGCATTCTTTTTACATTAGCTTGAGAAATACAAGATAAAACCAGCATTGGTCTTCTTGCAGATCCAAAAGCTGGATCTGTCATTGCCATAATACGAGAAAATTCATCTTGCCATTCATGTCCTAAGGAATGTAGTCAAAACCCTTAATTTGCATTACTTGTAATGACTTAAAAAATAATAAAATTAAAAACTAACAAAACAAGGGAAGCAAAAAATTACCAGGATCCAAACATAACAAACTGCCTCTATTGCTGTGTTCATTTACTGATCTTTCGTAAAACTACATTAATCAGCCTTGCAAGGACAAGAATTTAGGTGAAATCAGAGAGCACAAAAACAGTACCACTCAGATGTTTCTATGGTTTAAAAGCAAAAATACTTTGATATAGATATTTTCCTCTCACAAATTCTGTAGCTGTCACTATCCTTTCTTTCAAAGGCCATAGTTTCCAAAATTTAAACATATAATTGAGCCTAGCTTTTTTATCCAAACTGAAAATCTCTGCCTTTCATTGGAGTGTAAATCACTGACATTTTGTGGTAGGCAGAATTCTAAAATGACCCCAATGACTCATACCCCAGTATAACCCCTTCTCCTCTGAGTGTGGGAGGAATCTGTTAATACAGTGGGATTATCACTGACATGATTAGGCTATACTATAAGACACAGCTGACTTCAAGAAAGGGCGATTAAACTCAGTGAGCCTAACCTAATCAGGTGATCCCTTAAAACAGATGAGATTCTACCTAGTGAGAGAGACTCTCCATTGCTGGATTTGAAGACAGAGGGAGTCACATGACAAGGAATGACGATGGCCTGTGAAGCTGAGAGCTGCCCCAAGCTGACAGCCAGCAAGGAAACAGGGATCTCAGCCATACAACAGTAAGGAGCTGAATTCAGCCAATAACTGAGTGAGCTAGAAAGCAGATTTTTCCCTAGAGCCTCCAGAAAGGGATGTAACCCATCTGACACCCTAATTTCAGCCTCTGAGACCTAGGCTGAGAACCCAGCCATGCTGTGCTCAAGACTTCAGACATAGAGAACTCTGAGCTAATAAACAGATGTTGTTTTAAGCCACTAGGTTGGCAGTAATTTGTTACATATTAATAGAAAACAAATAAACATTTAATGTAATTATCAACACAGTACATTTAAATCTATCATATACCTATTGAATTTTGACTTGTTCCATCTATTCTTTGTTCCTTTTCCTGCCTTCTTTTGAACTGACTTTTTTAATGATTCCATTTTATCTTCACTACTGGCTTATTTAACTATACCTCTGTTACACTTCTTTTTAGTGGTTGCTCAAGGATTTACAATGTATATTTTAAACTTACAACAGTCTACTTCTTTGTTTAGTTTTTATTTTATTTATTTATTTGACTGCATTTGGGTCTTCGTTGCTGCGTGCAGGCTTTCCCTAGTTGTGGCGAGCGGGGGCTACTCTTCGTTGCGGTGTGCAGGCTTCTCATTGTGGTGGCTTCTCTTGTTGCAGAGCATGGGCTCTAGGCACGTGGACTTCAGTAGTTGTGGCACATGGGCTCAGTAGTTGTGGCTCGTGGGCTCTAGAGCGCAGCCTCAGTAGTTGTGGCACACGGGCTCAGTTGCTCCATGGCATGTGGGATCTTCCCAGCCCATGGCTCGAACCCATGTCCCCTGCATTGACAGGTGGATTCTTAACCACTGTGCCACCAGGAAAGTCCCTAACAGTCTACTTTTAAAAAGTATTATATAACTTCACATATAGAACCTCATAATACTATATTTCCATTTCTGCCTTTCCATGCTGTGTAATATTGTTACAATATATTTTATTTAAAAAATATCATAAGCCCATAATACATTGTTACTGTTTATCCTTTACATAATGATAAATAAATTAAAATTAGAAAAAAATATTTTATGTATAGCTATATTGTTTATATCCCAAGGTTCTTCATTTCTTTTTGTAGATGCAGTTTTCTACCTGGTATCATATTCTTCTGCCTGAAGAGTTTCCTTTAATATTTCTCATTATACAAATCTGCTGACTGAACGTTCTCAGATTTTGTTTGTCTGAAAAAAGTGTTGATTTTGCCTTCATTTCTGAAAGATGTGTTTGCTGGGTATTAGATTTCCTCCCCCTTGAATACTATAAAGATTTCCCTTCATTACCTTCTGGCTTACAGCAAAATTCTGTCAGAAAGTCTCTGTCCTTATCTTTGGCCCTCTATATGTATGTTTTGTTTTGCTCTGGTTGCCTTCAAGATATTCTCTTTACCTTTGGTTTTCATCAGTTTGGCTATGATGTATCTGTATTTTTTATTTATCAGGTTTGGAGTTCTTTGTGAATCTTGGATCTGTGGTTTATTCTCTTTCAGTAATTTTGAAATAGTTTTGGTCATTATCTGTTCAGAAATTTCTTTTTCCCTGTTCTTACTCCTTTCATGTTTTGGGACTCCAATCACATATAAATTGAATCAGGGGTCAGCATACCACACTCTGAAGATCTGTTTTTATAAATAAATTTCTTTGTGAAACAGCCATGTCCATTCATTTGCAAACTGTCTATGGCTACTTTTGCACTATAATAGCAGAGGTGAGTAACTGTGACATACTGTATGGCTCACATGTCTAAAATATTTACTATATGGACCTTTAAGAAAATGCCAACCCCTGAGTTAGATCACTTAATAGGTTCCCCCAGCTCTTGAATGTTTTGTCCTCCACCCCTACTCTTTTTTCTCTTTTTGTTTTAATTTGGGTAATTTCAATTGATCTATCTTCACATTCACAAAAGGTTTCCTTTGTTAATATGTCCACTGAAGGAACTGTTCACCTGTTATCATATTTTTCATATTTAGCATTCCCATTTTACTTTTTCATAGCTTCCTTCTCTCTGCTGAAAATCCCTATTTGTTCACATATATTGTCCATCTTTTCCACTAGATTCTTTAACATATTAATCATAGTTCTTTTAATGTCTCTTTCTGAGAGGGCTAACATCCAGGCCATCTCTGTGTCTAATTCCATTGAATGCTTTATCACTTGACAATGGGTCATTTCATTTTGATATTTTTTTGTATCTTATAATTTTTAATTTAACACCAGATGTTTTATGTGGAAGAACAGAAGAGACTGAGGTAAAGGATTTACTTCTAGAAATGGACACGATTCTTCTGTTAGGCCATTAATGCAGTGGGATGAGTCCAGCTAGTCAGTAATTGAGCTGCATTTGCCTTTTGTTGCTATAGTTAATTTCAGTGCACCATAAACTGTAAATTCTTTCAGCAGTGGGATGCTGCTATCTTCTTCCGAGTGAGAATAATATATTGTATATTTATACCCTATCTTATTCACAGAGGATTTGGGAAAGAAATTACAATACTGGCTTGTGGCCCAATAATATTCTATTTTCATGCTATTTATCACACTGTGAATGGCAATTATTCAGAATATATGGATAGTGTTCTTAACTAATCTACTTAAAGTAAACACTCCACCCCACACATCTCTCTACTATCTGGATAATTAAAATAAAGGTAAAATTTTTCATTTACCTGCATAAATTATTTGAATAGGGCCAAAAGCAGACAAAACACCAATAACAAAAAGTGTAGAAGCATACAACAACAAAAAAACACTATGTAGTTATAGTATCAAACTTCGGTGTGCATCAGAATTCTGTAAAGCTTGTTAAAAAAACAGATGCCCAAAACACAACCCAAATCTATGAGTCATAATCCACCAGGGTAGGAATCAGGCAGCTGCGTTTTTAACAAGATCCCTCAGTGATCCTAATGCACATCAAGTTTTGGGAATCCAATATTAACAGTAATAACAGAATCACATTGATAAAATTAGCCATGATATTCTTAACAAGCCACAGTAAAGCCTAAAAACATACTTTCTTATTTGCTTTGCAAAGAAGGCACTTTTAAAAGGAAAATAATACTTACTTTTATGAGCTTCAGCATTTGCAACATAGATGAACCCATCAACAACTTCACACACCTTCTGAATTTGTGGAATTACACTGTACCGGCTTCCCTGTTGATCATCCCCTTCATTCTGTATACTGAACATCTTGTTAACTGCACTTGTATGTTCTTCTCTTGCTCTATCTCTTTCCTTTCTATAAGAAAAATGTAAATACAGAACATAAGCAGACACTAAACAGACTTCACCCCCCTAAAATATTCCATTACTGATGTCTCAGATAGGTTGCCAAGTAGGTAGCCTTACCTTGTAGTTGAATATAATATTAGGATGTTGAATTTATGTTGGTTGCTCAACTGAAAACTGACTCCTGATCCAATACCTAAAGGAGAAAATTACAGTTATCAAAAAAAGTCATTAATAAAGACAGCAAAAGATGAGAATGAAAAAAATTACCTGGTATAAGTAAAAAGAGTAAATGAAAAACTATGACAAGTGATACATATAGCTTTGGAATAAAATGAAATGTTTGTGTTGAAGAAAAGATGCCGTAAGCAATTTTCATTCACATAGTAATAAACTATGGATATAGAAGAAAAAACTGCTAGACTTTAACATTCCTTTTTTTTTTTTTTTTTTTTTTTTTTGCGGTACGCAGGTCTCCCACTGCTGCGGCCTCTCCCGTTGCGGAGCACAGGCTCCGGATGCGCAGGCTCCAGATGCGCAGGCTCAGCGGCCATGGCTCACGGGCCCAGCCGCTCCGCGGCATGTGGGATCCTCCCGGACCGGAGCACGAACCCGTGTCCCCTGCGTCGGCAGGCGGACTCTCAACCGCTGCGCCACCAGGGAAGCCCTAACATTCCTTTTCATACCATCATCACTATCATCATTAACTTTATCATCATCCTCTCAGTAGCAGCTGCATCGCAACAGCTACTACTATTTATCCTCAATACTAAGGCTTAGTTTCACTTCTTTTATGTTTCTCATTAGTCTTATACTCCACGTACACATTCAACCAAATGGCTTTTTTTCCCCACTCTGAAAAGCTGTTTTTAAATTCATGGCACCTTAGAAAACTGAGGAAATATGGCAGACACTGAAATTTTGAATTGGACTTGGGCTAGAATCCTGAATTTGCCACATATGCCCATGTTTCTGTGAGCCTGCTTTGACATCAAAATATAGAAATAATACACACTTTTTAGGGTTATTGTAAGCATTAAATGAGATCACATATGTAAAACACCTACGGAGTGACTGGTAAGTAACAGGTGCTAAACACTAGCTTCTTACTATTTTTTTTTTTTTTTTTTTTTTTTTGCGGTACGCGTCCCTCTCACCGCCGTGGCCTCTCCCGTTGCGGAGCACAGGCTCCGGACACACAGGCTTAGCAGCCATGGCTCACGGGCCCAGCCACTACGCGGCATGCGGGATCCTCCCGGACCGGGGCACGAACCCGCTTCCCCTGCATCGGCAGGCGGACCCCCAACCACTGCGCCACCAGGGAAGCCCGCTTCTTACTATTTTATACCTAAATTATTCAACATTGTCATTTGTCCTTCTTTCTTAACTCCTTCCCTCCTTTGGCTGTGTTAACACTACGGGGCTGATTCTCCTCTTGCCTCCTGGAAAGATCCTTTTCCTCTTCCTTGGCTTTACCTCTTTTTACTATATAAATGTCCTCTTAGATCTGTCTACTTCTCTCCATCCTCACCCCCACCTTTTAGTTTAAATTATTATCTCTCACCTGTACTTCTGTAATCATTTCTAACTAGTCTCCTAAATCCACTTCTGCCCCCTACTATCCATTCTTATGACAGCAGCTGGAGAGATTGCTTTAAAATGCTTTTAATTACATCTCTTCCCTTCAAAGCCCCTGCTCTTCAGATAAACAAAATTTTAATATAATCTGGCCTCTACTTACCTCATTAGGACAACTCCATCTTTCATATCCTTAATCCCTGCATAACCACTCTAGGTATTTAAAGCAGCTACGCCGTGCCATCTTATGTCACCATTCTGGGCAACACATATATAGAGATCTTGGTGGCTGGGACTGCAAGCATCCCAGGCAAAGTGGCCCTAGTCCTCCCGCCACCAGGGGCCTCCCCAGAGAGATCACAGAAACAAATTCTACCATGTCTCTAATCTTTGTTTACATCAGTTTAACTTCCAGAAATTACCCTCTCAACACATCTAACCTCAGCCCAGTATGATTCTCATGTTGTTTTGCCCCACCTTGCCAATGACTCATCCCTCCACTCTTCCCTGACCTTGCAGGATCTGAGGCACAATTAGATGGGCAATTTCAAACAATCACTCCAGCTGCTGTCTGGAGAATGAAATTGTCATTTCACTATCAGCAAATTTCCCCATATCCCCAACCTCTTCTTGAAGGGTTCCTTCCACCTCATGGCCCTACCTGAAACTAGCCTGTCCCTAGGTGCCACTTCTCTTAACAGTGGGGTCTCAAGTAACAAAGTTACCTATTCTCTCACATCTCAGGGTAAAGAGATGAGGTGAATGGTCTCTTTACTCCTCAATGCCATGTCTTAACCATTACTCACCAACCCTCTTGAAAAAACTCCATCTCTCTGAGACACACACACCATTTAGCTGTAATACCATCTCCTGTCCTTAACCTTGTCATTTATGAATCTCCTTTTGATAACCCCTTCCTCCAAACGTTCACTGATGATTTCAGCACCTAGCTTACAATATTCCTCTCTATCGTCAGAAACTTCCAAGTCCATGTGGACTTCATATGATTCCCAAATCTTCATTTCTAGCCCAGATCTTTCTCTTGAGATATGGATGCATAAAGTAATCCATAAACTCATTCGTTCATTCACTCATCAAATGTATATTGAATGCCTACTATGTGCCTGGCACCACAGCTAAGAATAAAGCTGACAAGATTTCTGCCCTAATGGAGCTTCCATTCAAGTGGCTAGCTTATAGCAGGCATCTCTACTTGTATCAAAAGTTTCTCTTCCTCCTGTGTTTCCTTAACCTAGTGAATGGCACCATCATCCAATATGAAAATCAGACCAAAAACCAGGAATTATCCGTATTACTGCTAACACACATTGAGTCAATTCTATATCCTTCATATTTTTATCACAATATTGTAGTGGTTTCTTAACTTCTAATCAGTTCTCCACTCAGGAGCCAGAGTGATCTATCCAAAATGCCATCTTGATCATCTTACTTCTCTGCTTAAAATCCTTCAACAAATGCTTGACATACAAGCGTCTTCTCACCTGGCCCCACTCTGGACACACAAAGCTACTTCAAGTGTGTCATGCACACTCAGAACTCTGGGATTTTAGAAATGTAGTTCTCACTGCTTAGAATATTTTACCCTTTTTTTTGATGGCCTACCCCTACTTATCCTATTGACTCATGTAAGGCATCAGGTTCAATGCAGAGCCTTCTCTGACCCTTACCTTTCTACACAGGAGCTAATTACACCACATTCTAATCACCTGTATACATGTCTCTGCCCTCCTTTAGACCAAGTACCTTTCAGGGCAAACAGGAGATTTCTGATGTTGTTTGTTTTAAATCTCTGCATCTTTAGTATCTAATAGGTACTCTCAATAAATGAATTAAGTAAAGCACAAGCTAGTTTACACTGTTATGCATGTTTATTATACATCCTGCTTACGAAACTAACTACATGGCTGTTGTTGCTATTGTTTATCATAGAAATAAAGGTAAGGTGATAATTTAGCTCTTTTTTGAAATTCCAATATATATCAAAGTACTCTGCATATAGTAGGTGCTGAATGGATTTTGCTGTTAACATTCTTTTAAAATATGGTAAATGTACAAATATAACTTTTTTATAACATCTTTATTGGAGTATAATTGCTTTACAGTGGTGTGTTAGTTTCTGCTTTATAGCAAACAAATATAACATTTTGACAACATACAATTTGCTTTCACATAATCTCATATTCTGGACTGAGAAAGTAAGAGAAAGCTTACCTCTTATAAAAAGTAAATTAATTCTTTCAGTCCATAGAGACCTGAGGGCTCCCATGCACCAAATTAGTATATTTCATTACAACAAAGAGTTAATTAATTTAAAAACTAATTTCTTTCTATTTAACATTAGAGTCAAGCTCAAAGTGTTTGAATTATTATGTACTGTAGATTAACATGAAAATTACCATCAATCTGCCTCTGAGGCAAACCAGCTGTTGGGCAAAGCTCCTCGGAAGACATCAAGCTCAACACCAAAGATGTATTTAGTTCTTCCAAACCTGGTCCAAACATGGCAAATCGTGGTTCATTCTGAATGATCAATGAGTGTAAAAATGAGGTGACAGCTCCATACATAGGACGGCTAGATTTTGAGGCTCTTCTTGCATATGGACAGCACATTTTATAGCTGTATAAAATTGTCACAATTAGAAAATTAACACAAACACTTAGCCAGTTATTCATTAAACAATATACAATGTATTGAGAACTTGCTAGACAAAAGGGATATAATGATTATACAGTCCCAATCCTCATGAAGGGCAGTGGAGGACAGGCACCATTATAATACGTATGCCGAGTTCCATGACAGAAAAAAGCACAAGATGCTATGGGAGTAGTAGTGGTCTAGTAGCTGAGGAGGTCTTCCTTGGGAATCAGTTACTTACTTTCTAATTTTTCATTTAGATTCTCTCATGAAACACTTGGTCTAACACGTGTTTCAATGCTTAAAATTCACTACATAAAGCAGTGATTCTCAACCTGGGGAGATTTTGCACCCCCAGGGAACATTTCCTAAGGTCTAGAGTCCAGGGATGCTGTTAAACATCGTACAATGCACACAAAAGACAGTTCCCATAACATCTGGTCCAAAATGTCAATAGTGCCAAGACTGAGAAACCCTGTACTAAACATAAACTACATAGTTAGTATAAATGTCCCTAGAGATAAAAAAGAAAAAAAAATTACTGAAGCTACCAATATAACCAAATTTCTTAGGGTACTTCTATTAACAGTAACAGTTCAATAAGTATTAATCACAGGGCAGCTCAAATGTTCCTTATAGGTAACCTGGCAAACTAAGAATCATGTGAAAGAAACGACTCAACTTTTTCAATAGCTATAAATTTCTAAACTAGCAATTCAACATGTTATCAAAAATTAAAACAAAGTTACTCAAATCAAAATAAAACCTAAAGTCCTTTAAATCGAGCTGGTTAAGACAACAACTAACGTTACAAGACAATCATCTTTACTTGGGAACCTTGTAATTCAAGAAGGAAAAAAAAAAGAACTTTGCAGCTATGTAGATCTGGCCAAGCCTCACCACTTTAATTAGTCATATAAGCCACTTATAGTCTAAACTTCAGTTTTTTCATCTGCATTATTTGAACAATAACAATCAATCCAGGGTCGTAAGGATCAGAAATAATTTATATGATCACAAATGGTCGTTATTACGATTATTACTATCCCTAGGAAAATGTGGTTCCACAGCACACAGAAACACTTGATGTTATGGTTGGCTGTGGGACAATGAAGAGGTAACACTAGCAAGTGAGAGTACAGTAGCACTTGTTAAAATTACATACATGTATATTTTAATCAAGTAGTCTCACAAGACTTGATGTAATGGCATCTGTATTGGAATAAGGAAAGATTCTGAATAACTTAAAATATGAAAAAAAGTCCCACATGTAGCTATTAAATCTACCACAGGAAAACAATTCTTACCTAACGCACAAATATTCTTTAAATTTTACTTACAATGCCTTAAATTTGGGGCTCTTAATAAAACAGGTTATATCCAGAACTAACGACATTACAGTCCCTTACAAATTATGCGACCTTAGACAAATCCATAACCATGCAGAATCTTCACTCCACATCCATAACACAAGGAAAATACCTTCTTATTGCGTGAGAATTAAATAAGTAAACATACATAAAACATTCATCATAGAATCCAATACACTATAGTTGCTCAACAAAATTAATTCTAATACATGATATTCGAAAATGTCAATGCATTTGGGTGATAACAAAATCTTATTTCCCATAAACTTAAGAATGGTTTTCTTCCATGCAAAAGAACTCCTGTCTGAACTCTGGCCTTTCCTTCTCTGGACATGGAAAAGTATTTATTTTAACAAAATGACAAGTGTTCTAAAGATAATGAAAATTTTAAGAAGTGTTTTACTTCTTGCCATATAAACTATCTATAATTATTCAAATACTCTACTTAGGTACTACAGGGAAATAACAAAATGTGAACGCTAAAAGGGTTCTATGAAGGAAGTTATTTTACCTAACCCCCAATTTTTACAAAAGGACACTCAGACTCAAAATTCATGCAACGAATTAGTAGGAGGGCCAAGACTAACTTAGACTACTGACTTGTAATATAGTCAAATTTAATATCTTCTTTTTAATTCATAAAACTAGATACTTACACTGCCATGTAGTCAAAAAATGCACCATCAGTGACCTCAGATATAGGCTTTTTTAAGATTTCTAGATCTGGAAGAGACTTCCAGTCAACAGAAGACCAAGAAGGAAGATCCCGCAACAGAAAATATCTCCACAGAATTGCATCTCGTACGGTTTCATTCCAATAATGACTTGTACTTCCCAAATGACATAGATCATGAGGTGAAAGAAATGACAAAATATATAGCTGTACATCAATCTGAAACAGAGGGAAGCAGCAAGTAGGTTAAAGGAATGAATAATTTATCTTGGTAAAAAGTTTTTTTAAATAATACATTACAGGGACTTTTAAAAATAATAAATTACAGGGACTTCCCTGTCGGCGCAGTGGTTAAGAATCCGCCTGCCAATGCTGGGAACACGGGTTCGAGCCCTGGTCCTGGAAGATGCCACATGCCGCGGAGCAACTAAGCCCGTGCGCTACAACTACTGAGCCTGCACTCTAGAGCCTGCAAGCCACAACTACTGAAGCCGTCACTCCTAAAGCCCGTGCTCCGCAACAGGAGAAGCCACCGCAATGAGAAGCGCGCGCACCTCAATGAAGAGTAGCCCCCGCTCACCGCAACTAGAGAAAGCCCACGCACAGCAATGAAGACCCAATGCAGCCAGAAATAAATAAATTTATATTAAAAAAATAAATAAATAATTACAAATAAATAATTATATTATACTAGGAAACCAAAGGTCAACTGAACAGTGTATCATTTGAATAATTAAATCTGATAAATTACAAAATTAACAGTTTTTATACTAAATAACAAAAAATCAACTTAACAGTCTTTTTTTTTTTTTTGCAACGGCATGTGGAACTTCCCTGACCACGGATGGAACCTGTGCCCCTTGCAGTGGAAGCACAGTCTTAACCACTGGACCACCAGGGAATTCAACAGTCATTATTTTTAATGATGAAATCTATCATGCTGAAGTTATTTCCTGTCTCAGGACAGAATCATAATGAACATTTCATTTTTGACACATCGAAACATTCCTGAAATACCTCCCATTGTTCTGGTATTTTTCAAGTAAAATAAGCACTTCATTTAATTTTTCCTTATGGATATTCTGCCCCACCATTTATTTGAATGAACTGCTTAATGAAATAATTTATTCTTCAAAATAAAATCTTTATCAAGCGGACAAACTTCTGATTTTATCATTACATCAAATCAAAGAGTAAATCTGTCACCTGAGTTCTTCTGTAAAATCTGTTATTTCAGAGAACCTCTGCAAGGAGAACTATGGAGGCAACCTAAGCCTGCAGTTTTTTAATTTCTGATGGACCTCAGAGAGTCAACAGTCCAGCTGAGATACAGCATTTTAATAATTTCTAAGAAATTCTCCTCTCTCCGTTTTCCTATCTACCTGAAAAGTTTAACAATGAAAAATGTGTGTAATTCTCGTGGCCTGCTGTAACTTGAGGCCCTTGTAACTTAGTCATTTACTTTCCCGCATTTTTGATGTGTACCATATTTAAAGTCTTTATTGAATTTGTTACCATACTGCTTCTGTTTATGTTTTGGTTTTTTGGCCAGAGGCATGTGGGATCTTAGCTCCCCACCAGGGATCCACCTGCACCCCCTGCAGTGGAAAGTGAAGTCTTAACCACTGGACCGCCAGGGAAATCCCTAGTCATTTACTTTCAATTGTCAGTTTTGTCACTTGAAATACAGGTAAGATAACAGTCGCAAAATCCTAGGAGAGTGCGTGTTTTGCGGGACCGCCAGGTGTTTCGGTACATGGAAGCTGGGATGATAGATGCTGAGAACACAAGACACTGGACGCTTTCCATGATTTCCAGAACGTCTGGCATGGTCTCCGCGTTTCCTTAACCTGATGTTCAGGGTGCCCCAGTCCCTAGACCTGTTTTGGGGGTAGAAGACCGGAGGGTGACCTGGCTGCTTGCCAGGGCACAACCTGCAGGTGAGTTTCGGGGCGACCTTCGGCCCAGCTGCGGGGCACCACGGGTCAACGCCAAGGCGTTTCTGCTCAACTGCTGCCCCCAGGTGATGACACTGCCCGGAATGGCTGCAGGGACGGGGCCAGACACAGGCCGAGCCCAGGGAGGCTCCCCCCGCCCCGCCGCCGCGGCCCCCAGAGGCCGCCCCGGCGAGCGCCCCTCCCGGCCCTGCCCGCGGTCCTCCGCGGGTGGCGGCCGACGCTCACCGGCAGCCGCGTTAGCGAGCTGGCCTCCTCGTCCGCCTCCTCCGGGGAGGACCTCGGAGCCGCCCTCTCCTTGCCCACCGACTGCCAGAAGTTCCTCCAGCCGCTGAGGAAGGCAGCCTCCAGGAGGCCCCAGTCGCTGTGGTGAGGCTGACGGGTGACGCCTCCGCTGCGCCGCTCGCTTCCCGCCATGGCTGCCGACGCCGCACGTGACGCGCCGCAGGGTGACGCCGGCGTGTCCGTCCCCAGCTCCCCGCCCCGCCCCGCCCCGCCTCCGCTCCCTCCCTTCCCCCACCCCCTGTTGCCGCCTCCATCCCCCCCCAGACCCCGCAACCCCGGTGGAGAGGCCTCCAGAGACGGGGACAGAACTGAGAGATGGCCCGATTGAGCGTGGTTCCCAGTTGAGCTTGAGGTTCCAGCCGACAATCACTGCTCCCCTTACTCCACGCCTCAACCTTAGGCGCGCCGACCTCACCCGTTGGTATAAAACCTCTCGCCCTTTGACCCTTTATAACTTCGTTACTTCACCCAAGGTGGGTCCCTCTGCCTGGGACCCATTTCCACTTTGCCTGGGTCTGGGAGACTCTTACTTATGCAAAAGATGGTAGCCCTCTTCCACTATCTGGGGCTTAGTATCTCTACGTAATCTGGTTTAAACTGTCAACCAGCTCTTGAGTGCAATTTCCAGGCCATGCAGCTATCCCTTCTCTTCGTGAGAATATTCAAATATGGAAATTTCTAAATTTCGGAATCAGCCTCCGTCCACCGTTGTCTTATGTCAATTGTCAAAATCTTCTCTCACATATTACCCAAATCACCCATTTAAAAAAATTAATCTATTTTTTGTTGTTGCAACTTTTTTATTTAAGCATAGTTGATTTAGTGTTGTGTTAATTTCTACTAGACAGCAAAGTGATTCAGTTATACGTATATACATTCTTTTTTACATTCTTTTCTATTATGGTTTAGCACAGGCTATTGAATATAGTTCCTGTGCGGTTCAGTAGGACCTTGTTGTTTATCCATTCTATATATAATAGTTTGCATCTGCTAACCCAGAACTCCCACTCCATCCCTCCCCCACGCCTTGGCAACCACAAGTCTGTTCTCTATGCCTGAGTCTGTTTCTGTTTTGTAGATATGTTCATTTGTGTCATATTTTAGATTCCACATATAAGTGGTATCTTTATGGTATTTGTCTTTCCCTGTCTGACTTACTTCACTTAGTAGGGTAATCTATAGGTCCATCCATGTTGCTGCAAATGGCATTATTCTTTTTTATGGCTGAGTAATATTCCATTGTATATATATGTACCACATCTTATTTATCCATTCATCTGCCAATGGACATTTAGGTTGTTTCCATGTCTTGGCTATTGTGAATAGTGCTACTATGAACATAGGAGTGCAGTATTTTTTGAATTTTAGTTTTGTCCAGATATATGTCTAAGAGTGGGAAATTAATCCCATTTTTTAGTAGTCTTCAAAATAGAAGACAGGATCAGCAACTTCATAAAACCATTCAGGTCTTTAAGGATCATGATAGGCTACAGGGAACATATACATACCTTGTGTGTATGTACAAATATTTAAAGACATACATATATTTAACATAATATATATTCACCTCTCTGCCTCTCTCCCCCTATCTGTATCTATATCCATATTTGATCTATATTCCACATAGCAGAGCGCCATAATGCTTAACGGACACAGGGCTTATCGGTTTGTATTTGCACTTCAAAAGTAAATATCTGGGGATCTAAATGTCAAATAACAGAAACTCAATAAAGCCCAATAACTGAGGTTCTGTGAGATCTGAATTTAGTTTCATTATTTATCTTGCATGCCACTGCCAGGGGCCAAAAACCAACCCACTTGAAGGCTTAGTTCTGTGAGGCTGTCCAGACCAGAAAAAGAGCCATGAATTAATTGGCATTTCTCCTACCTCTCTAGGAACAAGAAAGAACTAACACAAGAAAAAAAAAAAAAATCAGTTTAAGTATGGAGTACTGAAATGGTTCTAAGCTTTCTTAGAAAGAAAGTGACATTTGTAAAATAATGTGTTCAAATAATTTTTTATTATGGAAAAATTTGAATACATATATATAGGAATATGAGTGAATAATAAAATGAAATAAACTATTTACTAGCTAAGATTCTAGTTACCAATGATTGTTTTTTGTTTACAAGGTGCAAAATGTTGCTTTTCAAATTTTGTAATTCCTTTTATTAGATGAATTAAAGAAAAATTGTCCCTCATCAACCATTTGACTGCCCTGCCCAAGAACTGAATCGGCCTTATCTCTAAGGAGCCCTAGTTCGTTTTAATGGGAAATGGTATTTAGACATTATTTAATGGTCTTCATACTGTTATTTCCCATTCAAATTTAAAATTACAGAATTTTTACTTACCTTATTCAGTTTCATGTCTCTTTTCTCTTACACTGAGAATCCTCAATACATTTCTGATTTTCATAGTTATTAACAATATAAGTACCGAGGAGTTTGATTTCTTTCTAGCTCCTTTTGCCCTTGGGGATATCCCACTAGGGGTGTGAAAATTTTGTGCTTTAAAGATAACATACATTCCTGTGTGTTGAAGCCACCAACTTGCTACATAATTACAGCTCATTTGTTTCATTTTGCTTTGGATTTTTAGGGGTTTTCTTTCATTCTGATGTAAAAAATACAAAATTCAGCATATATTCAGAGAAGTCTAGTTTCCATCCTGATCCCCTCCAACTGGTTCCTCTGCCCCATCTCCCACTTCCACCATAGGTAACCGTTTTTTAAAGTTTTTTTTTTAAATATAAGCAAACAAGATTATTACACACATTTATACTCTTTCTTAAATAGTACTATACACCTTCTCCACCTTGTTTTTCACTTAATATGGCCACTCCATAGCATTTTACAGAAATATTCCTCTTTGGTTTTTAAAGCTACATGCTACTCAATCATGTGGATTTACCAGTTTAATCTATTTTTAAATAGGGTATCCATAATATTTAGATGACTAATATTAATTAAATGCATCTGACTTGTGAGATAAGAGACCAAAAGGTAAGAGTGAGACCAGAAGCCAAGTCAGTCAAGCTGATTGGTAAATGTGGAAGTTAGTATACAGCAGGTATATATACTTTTGGAGTCTGAGGCTGAAAACTTATGAAAATTAATTGTAGGTTTTCTCCCAGCCACACTTATTACAAACATTTAAGATGCCTATACAGCCAGTGATTTCTTCTCTGAAAACTTCTTCCCATTTAGAATGGCCACCACCACTTGTACTGAGCAAAGGGCAGTGAGTGCTCACCGGTCAGAACAAGAGTTTGTCACTCAATTATTCTGGTTCCTGAGTATTATGGTACTTTTTAGCATGATGAGTGAGGTGTGCCAATACATAGAACTGGCCATTAAGGAAAATAACTTTTGAGCTCTTACCATGCGCTAGGCATTGAACTAAGCACTCTGAATATTAACTCATTTATTCTTCAGTAACCCGTGAAGTAGATATTATTATTATTCCTGTGTTAATAAAATGCTAAGGCACAGAAAGGTTAAATAATTTATATGGAATCACACAGCTAGGAAACAACAGAGCTGGGATTTAATCAGGCCTCTACCCATATTCCTAACCACTAAACCACCCTGTCTGAAAGTTATCAGGACCAGAAGAAATAATATCGTACGTTACCAAACCAAACTTGGGTCCATTTGCCCTTATGCAGTAAAGCCAATCTATTGACACTAGGTTGTGGTGAAGGAAAGCGCAGCATCTACCTCAGGCGCCAAACAAGGAGCATGCACAGCTAATGCTCAAAAGACCCAAATTCTCTGATGGCTTACAGAGAAAGGTTTTTAAAGACAGGGCGAGGGAGAGGGTTGCGGGGTGCATGGTCAGCTTGTGGACACTCCTGATTGGTTGGTGATGAGGTAATCGGGAGTCAGCAACATCAACCTTCTGGTTCCAACCAGTCTGGGGTCTATGTGCTTGTGGGTAGCATATAGTTAACTTCTTCCACCTGGTGGGATTTTCAGTATTTGCAAAACAGCTCTAAGGGTATGGCTCAGAATATTATCTATAACCCTTGAGGAGGAACGAAAGGTCCTTGACTTTGTTTAATGGTTAAACCATTATTATTTTGTCCTGTTTGACTGTTTTCCTTTGTTTCTGCATTTTCTCACTTCTCTGATTAAATTTATTTTTGGAACTTGGGGAAAGCCTAGGAGGCTAAAGTTTTTCTATAAACAAGAGGCAGGTGGAGGACATGGGGGGAGGGGAGGAATCTGTCCCAGAAAGGCCCCATAGGGTCCTGCTTGATTATAAATCGTAAACTAACATGATAAAAGTTTTCATTCTGACACAACACTCAGATATAAAAGAAAATAAAGATACAAATATGGGACTATGGTTTTATTTTTTTTTAAATTTTATATGCTCCAAAACATTTTACTTGGAAATTTTCACTAGAAGTAGGAAAATAAAAAACAGTAAGGAACAGCAGCACGAATACATAATGCATATTTTAACTGTGGATACATTAAATGTATGTTAATGTAATACTTCCATGATAGCTCATATTGTGTTAAAAAAAAATAATACAAGGAGGTGATACTAGAGAACTATGGAATCCTGTATTCTGTGGTAGAAGGGGTATCCTTATGGGAGTCAGAAAAGGAGCCCTGGAAGGTGGAGAGAGAAAAGTGACAAGCAATCTAAAACTAGCATATAAGCCAGCTGTGGGTTTTTAAAAAATGGCATTAAAATGAATCTCCCACTTTAATGAACATCAGAGAATTCCCAGTGGGACTGACTGTAAAGGCAGGAATGTAAATTTCATTGTGGGGTTTTAGCCAATGACTCTCACCTCACTCTACTGTATGCAAACAAGTAAGGGAAAGTCTTCACTCATGATCTGCACCTTAATCAGCATCAAACAATTTACAGTAGCCAGAAACCCTATAAATGCAGCAAAGCAGACAAGCCTTTAACTAAGTCTCAAAGCCTAGAAAACATGAGAAAATTCATAATGGAAAAGAACCATACAAATTTAAGGATTATGAAAAATCCTTTAACAGAGTTTTAGTAACCATCAAAGAGTTCAAAATGGAGAGAAACTGCAAGTGTAATAAATGCTACAAGGTCTTTAGGTTATCACTTACCCATTAGTAAGGGCCACACTGGAGAGAAACGCTTTAAATGGGATCAAAATGAGAAGTTCTTAGGTAGTGATTCATTGTTTAATTCAGCATCAAAACTTCCATAAGAAAGAGAAACTTCATGAATATACTGAATGTGCAATGGCACACTGAACAGTATTCAACCAGATGGGTAGAGCCAAATGCTGAAGGGGGCAGGTGCTTACAGGTGCCTTCCCAACCACCCTAAATAAAACAGCACCCCTCTTGAGTCACACTAGCCCCATGCCCTGCTTTATTCTTCATAGCACTCATCACTCACCAAGCTACACATTTATTTCTTAAAATGCGTTAACTTCCTCCACTAGAAAACAAACTCTGGTGTTTTACAAAGCTATATACTCAGTGCCTAGGATAAAACCTAGCATGTAATAGGCACATAATAGTTGTTGATGAGTGAATTACAGTAATTATAGTACTTTTCTTATGTGGAGTATTTGGTATTTTGAAGTTAATCCATTCTAAATGGAACAGAATTTACATAGCAGGCTTTAACACATACAAAAATGTCCTGTCCATTGTTCTGTAATACATCACAGTAAAAAGCATTATAACTGTTATGGTCTACAAATTATTCTCCAATTGTGTGGGGGATGAAAAAGTTGTACAAAAAGCACCCAACAGTAGCCCCATTAGTGTACCAACCAGTGAGAGACCCAAGTGGTTCAGAGGGTCATGAAGACAAAATGGAGTTCCCAGCTTCTGAAGAGAAAGCTCTCTACTTTTCTCTGGTTCTAGATCTAAATGATACTTTACTCCTCTGAGGAGTAATTCCCTCTTGGCCTTGTCAACCACTGGTACAGAGGTCAGGGCAGTTTGGAATCCAAGAGCAGTAACCCTTTTGTGGCAGACTTCAGCACTTAAGAATCATACCTCTTATTAATTCAAAAACATTACTAAGGGCCTACTATTCATTAAGCACTATACATAAAGATACATTTTTAAAATATGGAGTTTGCCAACTCATAAGAAAAATGACTATAAAGCAATGTGATCAGTGTGATAACATGGGTTGGGGAAGTTTCAGGGAGCAGAAGCAGAATGACATGTAACTTTGACTGAAAAGGGCTGGAAAAAGCCTTATGGATCCAATATCACTGGAGCTGAGTCCTAAAGGATAAATAGGTATTCACTTGACTACAAAGAAGGGCAAAGTGTTCCAGCCAGAAGTAACGAGGATATTGAGGAAAAAATACACACAGCACATTGGGGAAGGAACTAGTATACTTGTGATTGATCATGATTCTCCAAAAAGGGTGGGGTGAGGGTGGGCAGTCTGTGATTTAAACATTTATACTTAGAAAGCACAAAGGTTATTTTCATAGCAAAACTTGTAAAAGCTAAGTTAAATAAAAATCTTCTTAGCTGTGTAAGGATAAACAAGGAGACAAAGGCAGAGATAGGGAGAGACTCTCCTTGTCCCAAGCAGCTCCATCAGAATGTTGATCAAAAATGAGCCTAAGGAACACTGGACTAGAAAATGATCACACAGGAAGAGCTGCAGAGATGTGGCTGGCACGGTAGGCAGAAGTAGGTTACAGCATTCTGTGTTGCCCTGCTTCGTGGAAGATCAAAAAAAGAGAAAACATGAACTAGAAAAGATTTTAGATGAAAAGTAAGGATTAGTTGTTTGAACATATCGAATTTAAAATTACTATGGGATGTCTAAGTGAAGATATTTAATAGGCAGTTAGAAAGAAGGTTTAGAAAGCAGAAGCTGGGTTTCAAGCTACAGGGTTGGGAGTCAGCCTAACATTACAGGTGATAGAAGCTGTGGCTATCAATAACATCACATAAATGCACAGTTGACCCTTGAACAATGATGGAGTTAGGGGTGCAATCCTCCTAGCAGTCAAAAATCTGCATATAGGGCTTCCCTGGTGGCGCAGTGGTTGAGAGTCCGCCTGCCGATGCAGAGGATGTGGGTTCGTGCCCCAGTCCGGGAGGATCCCACATGCCACGAAGCTGCTGGGCCCGTGAGCCATGACTGCTGAGCCTGTGCATCCGGAGCCTGTGCTCCGCAACGGGAGAGGCCACAACAGTGAGAGGCCCGTGTACCGGAAAAAAAAAAGAAAAAAATCTGCATATAACTTTTAGTCAGCCCTCCATATCTGCAATTCCTCTGTATCCGGAGATGCAACCAACCACTGATTGTGTAGTACTGTAGTATTTACTACTGAAAAAAACCCCACGTATAAGTAGACCCACGTAGTTCAAACCTGTGTTGTTCAAGGGTCAACTGTATTTAGAGTAAGTAAAAAAGAAAAAAGGGAGAAAGGAAGGAAGGAAGGAAAAATGGGAGAAGAGGGAGGAAAAAGAAAAAACAGTATTCTGGAAAAGAGAAATACGTACAGGATATTGGCAGAAAAAAGAGAAGCGTCGGGGGAATGAGGGAGCCGGCAGAGAGGAAACGTGGAGACTAGTCTTCAACACGAAGCAGGATACCTCTTTTCCTCCTCAAAGCGGGGACATGAGCAGGGCAAAATGGGTGAACAAACACTGACCTCCTCATAGTCTCTATTTTCTGTAAGACAGGACCAACAGCCATGTGCTAGGGGAGGGGACAAAGGGCCAGAGGAGAGTGATGAGGCAAGTTAGAGGTTTGGATTAGCCACAGTGGGAAAGGGACAGGGGCCACACTAGTAACAGACAAAAGGCTTACACTGAGGGCTCTTCTAAAGCTGAAGGCAAGACACTTAGAGTGATTCCACTTTGAAGGAGCTGCAGGAACTTCACATGGAACTCAGCATCCCCAAAAAAGAAGGTAGAACGATAGGATTAATTCAATGTTGAGGGACTGCAGAATGATTAGGCTGAAAGACCAGGGGAAGATGGATTTGAAGGGACTGTGGAGAGCACGTCATATGGTGCCCCATAAGGCCAAGGCTGGACAGGGAAGGAAGAAAATCTGAAAGAGGCTATGGTGAGGAGAAAAGGGGGCAGCAAGAGGAGGAGGCTATGAGGAAGCTAAAGAGATACAAAAGAAATAAGAGGGAGAAGAATCAATCAAAATGAGGAAGTAAAAAACTGGAAAGATAAGAATGTCATTAGCTATTGAAATTTAAGATTTCAGAAAGAGAAACTCAGGATGGTGATATTCATGTTGAGGCTGTGGGAGTTAAGTTCCTGGAATGTGATGAAGTCAACGGCCCAGAGGTGAAGGATATTGGCAAGGTATCAGACAGATCATCCCAAGACGACAACAGGAACTGAGGTAGACAGAAAGACTGTCAGCAAGATACCAGGTGGGGCTCTCGGCCTTTAACACTCACCCCTACAATTAAAGACAAAAACTATTAAAATTTCAAAACATGAAAAGATGTGCTCTAAAGACATAAGACTAATGGCGGACTAACCTAACATGGTTTTATCTTCATTACTCATTTAATAAACCGTGCATATTCTTTGAAACAAAATAGGAAAATTTTGAAATTTTTATAAAATGCCTAATAGACTAAAAATTTTAAATGCCATTAGTAGTATGTGGTGAAACAAACAAAAATTCTTTTGTGGAGTCTTTCATTATTTATCTTAGTCTGGAAATGGTACATGGATGTTGGTCAAAATTTTTCATTTTGCCAATTTTTATATCTATAGCATATATACAAAGCAAAGAGGGGACTTGATTTTAATCTCTGAAGTGCAGCAAACTTCAAGACAGGGAGATTAAAAAATAATCTAAAAACAGTTAAAATGTTCAATTTTATGTTATGTATATTGTACCACAATAAAAAAAAAATCTGAAGTAATAGAAAAAAACTCTTTATAGAGATAAATTGGATTTCTCCTTAGTATTAGTTACAGGATATCTGTAGTTCAGAGTGAGTTAGAATAACATAAATGCCATTTTAGATATTAAAGAATCATTCCTTCACAGGTTTAAGAATATATAGTGAGGGACTTCCCTGGTGGTCCAGCGGTTAAGACTCTGCCTTCCAATGAAGGGGGTGCAGGTTCGATCCCTGGTCGGGGAGCCAAGATCCCACATGGCTCGCGGCCAAAAAACCAAAACATAAAACAGAAGCAATAATGTAATAAATTCAGTAAAGACTTTAAAAATGGTCCACATCAAAAAAAATCTTTTTTTTTTTTAAATAAAAAGAATATATAGTGAAAGATGGTGATGGCATTTAAAAAAGGGTAACCATGCTGGCTATCTTTATGTAGTGTAATGTTCCTAAATTCAGTATCAATATGTCTTCTTTTCTGGAACTTCCATTTCCTGAGCCTTTTTGTTTTCCTGTTTGAAAAGGAGTAGATGAACTTACTAGTTAGTGTGATGCTGAAAGAAGTTTAAAATTTGTTTTGCATTTGTTGTATTCCATTCTTGTTCTTTCAGGGGTCCTTCGCACACAGATACATACTTTTTCAAAATTTTTTCTCCTACTTCTCGGAAATCCAAAGGTTCTTTGTGTGTAGTGTAGCTTGCTCCAGAAACACCAGTATCCACTTCATGATTTTCTGGCTGTTGATCTGCACAATGCTTCAATCCCCAATAACACATTTCTCCACTGTACATCATAGCCAGCAAATGAATGTCACTAAATATTCCTGGGAAAGTCATTTAAGTTGAGAGATTAGAAGTTAAAAATTTAAAAAGAAACCCTGGTGATTAAGACTCTAATAAAATCTTTTTACATCATTAAGCATTTTCCCTTCTCATTTAACAGCTGTACTTAGAAAAGCCAAATATCACTAACACAATCCTCATTCCATAGGCACTTCTATCTCTATTTTATCTATAAAAGAGACCCAATCCCACCCTCCCCAAAAAAAGAATTATTTTTAAAGAATCATATAGGTCAGTGTGTTCATCTTTCTGGTGTTCGCTTTAGGATCTCTTTGAGAATCTAATCTAAATCGATGGAACCTCTCCCAGAACGTACATCCCATATTCCACATACAATTTCAGAGTACTCAGAGATTCCCTCAATCCCATCCATGAACACAGCTTTTATTTAGGGGTATACTCAGGATCAATAATACAGTTCCTATATTTCTACATCATTGTACAGAGATGATCCTGCATAATCATGTCCCTTAGAGGCCATATGATTCTAAGTTACCAAAGATGTTAAATTGTATCCAAGATGCTTTATGTTCCCAGGAAAAAGGAATACATTGCAGGACTCCCATCAAAAGTTGAAAGCGTGCTTATTATGGAAGGTGATTATATAATTAAACATTTATGACACACAAAGTATATTAATTTGATATAAAAACAAAAAGACCTAGAATTGTAAAGATCTGGGGATAAATTATCGACTTTGTATAACTCACTAAAGCTCTTTAAACCTCAGTTTGCAAAAATCAGGATTCCACATGCCCTACTTATTTCATGGAATTTTCTTAAGAAACACATAAAATAAAAATGCATGAAGTGCTATTAAATTATATGACTATTTAACTTCTTCAAGTCATAAAATACAAATAAATGATCTATTCTACTAGACAGGTACTTGTGTGACTAGAAAAGTTTACCTCAAATAAATGAGCATCATAATCTCAGTTGCTCACCTAATATGGCTCATCAGAAATGACTATGATAGTACTAGAGGTATAAAAATACAAGAAAAATTCAGCTTCCAAAACTGTTACAGTTTGTATTATCTTGAATCTATTGCAAGTTTTTGGTAGTCTCAGAGTTTGTCCCTATAGGTAACCCTTCACCTCACCTCCAATTCAGCTTATAAATAGTAGCAAGAGAAGGAATAAGCTTAGCAGACGAACTGATTCATTACACTGCTATATCAACAAAAGAAATAAGAGCAGAATCTGAGGCTTGCATTCATGAACATACGATGGGCTACACTCTATAAATTATGCTTTCTATGTATAAAACAACTCAGTAAGTACAATGCATATTACCCATAATCACTTCTTTTCACTTCATTTCTTCATAGCTAAAAGGTCATAAACCTCATAGAAAAAGCTGGAATAGCATTAGATGTTATTTAGAATATAAAAAGAAACAGACCTACAATCAAGAGGATCTGGGTGTAAATTATTGACTTTGTGCAACTCACCAAAGCCCTTTAAGCCCCAGTTCACAAAAATCAAGATTCCACATGCCCTCCTTAATTTCATGGAGTTTTCTTAAGGAATAGTTTGCTGTTTTTTCCAAATTAACAATTTTCACTGCAGAATTATATTTCATATTAGATAGGACATTTCACTGAATTTATATCCTTTTTCATTTTTGTGATCCTACACCCTAATTATTCCTCAAAAGACTGGTAGAGGGGAGTAAGGAGACAGAAGCAAAAATGAAAAGAAGGTTAACTTTTAAGCAGGAGGAAGAGCTGAAGTAAGTCCCACAAAGTGAAGCCACTTGGGAAAGATGAGAAGTGTTTGCTTAAGGGAGAGCTGGCATTCAATTTGTGCCCAACTCTAAGTTAGCCTCATCCTTTATATTAACAAGGAGTGATGGTTAAACAAGGTACACAGATATCCTTTGGAAAGGTGTTTCTGAGGAGAGAATGAATAGCTATATGCTAAAGAGTGGTTCTCAAACTTTAGCCTGCATTAGAATTACCTGGAGGACATGTTGAAATGCTGATTGCTGGGCTCCCACCTCCAAAACTTTCAGATTCAGGTATGGGATTGGGTCTATGAATCTGCATTTTTAACAAAGTCCTAGGACCTAGGGTGAGGCTGCTGGTCCACAGACTATGCTAAACTACTGTACTGCATTAAAATACCAAAGGAAGAAATGAACAACGTAAAAATTACACATTCTCCCTCTCTACTCCGCCAAGGAATCCATTACTCTGTAGCTATAGTCTTTTTGCTGCTACAAATTTTCCTTGGTATTTTTTCTGCTAATGATCAGCATTGTTTTCAATAAAATACTTCACTTTGCACTGCTTATATCCTTGGCAAACACATCAAGAGAGTGCGGGGTGCAGGGAGGAAGAGAGTGAATAACCCATGAAGTAAAAGTGATGGCAGAAAGATGACCTTCATAGGAAAAAAAAGGTGGCCAGACTGGCATTCTCTAGAAGCACTGATGTCTAAATCTGACTGCATCATAATTACGGTAGATTATAAAAATAGATTCCTGAACTCCACATATTAAATCAGAACCTGAATGTGATACACAGAAATCTGTATTTTTGGGGACTTCCCTGGTGGCGAAGTGGTTAAGAATCTGCCTGCCAATGCAGGGGACAAGGGTTTGAGCCCTGGTCCAGGAAGATACCACATACCACAGAGCAACTAAGCCTGTGCACCACAACTACTGAGCCTGCACTCTAGAGCCCACAAGCCACAACTACTGAGCCCACATGCCACTACTACTGAGCCTGCGCACCTAGAGCCTGTGCTCCACAACAAGAGAAGCCAGAGCAATGAGAAGCTTGAGCACTGCAACGAAGAGTAGCCCCTGCTCGCTGCAACTAGAGAAAGCCCGCGTAAAGCAACGAAGACCCAACGCAGCCAAAAATAAATAAATAAATTTAATTTAAAAAAAAAAGATAACATAAAAAAAAGAAGAAAAGAAAAGAAATCTGTATTTTTAAACAAGCTACCCAAGCAATTAGTGATGTCAATTCAGAGCTGCTCCTTTAAGCCATCTGAAATCCAGGTTCTGGGCTAAGCTATGAGCCAAAGGCTGCTGGGAAGGGGGCTCTTCAGTGGCATAAAAAGGGCATAACCCAAGGATGTGCACAGCTGAACAATCTTTTAACCTAGTTAACTCCAGAGTTATCCTGACAAGGCTATTTTTATAAGGGTCCACAGAAGAATGAACCATAGAAATGAGATAAAAAGATTTACTGAATACATTACCTGGTAATTTTTAAAAGCTGAAAATTTAATGGCATACAGGTAATGACCAAAGGACAAAATGATTATCTCACCTTGGAAAACGAAATAAAAATCATACTAAGTATACACTGTTTTGAGTTTTATGTAAAATCAGGCAAATTATCATTAAGATCTGGCCACAAAAATATTTTGATGATTCATATAGAACTTTTCTCTCTAATTAGTACTAAGAATTATTCCGAATTATGTTTTTTATATTGACTAACAAAAAATTAAAAAAAAAATTAGAACCACTCCACCAGGGCCTTAAGAGTAATTTAGCCTATGAAAAGTAGGCTTCCTGGCTTCTAATCTACATCTTGAGGAATGAAGTAGGGAGGAACAAACTGCTTTAGATGAGAGCAAGAAGTCAGCACCAAAAGAGGACTGATGCCTGTGGCAAAACTGCTAGGGAGTTGATGTTGTTTTGTTGTTTCCTGGAAAAAAGAGACCCTTTCTGTGCCTTTGATTCCCCTGTTGAAGAAGCAATGGAAGATAGAGGCGAGTGTAATCAATTATAATCCAAGAGAAGACACCAGTATCACAAGCATCGTGATAAAAAAATTCTAGGCCATGAGAATATATGACTTTATGACTAGAAATGGGAGAATAAGGGAAATTGGTGACTTGTGCTCTTTTGTTTGGTTCTAAATAAGCTTTAATGCCCACCTCTGCTTTTTCTTTTAAATCAATCCATGTGGGTGAGGAAATTTTAGAAAGATCATTTTTAATGCAGGTAATCGGTTCACTAGTTACCTGGAATAAATACTTCCCACAAATAAATCAAAACACCCCATGTTTGTCAAAACATCATGCCCACTGAAGGAGCACCTTATAGTCACAAGTTTTTTTAGGACAAGCTACTTGCCTGAATAAACTGAAGGTAACAACTTTTGGACAACAGTAGCCAGTCATATGTTAATGGCTCTTAAATCATGGTGTTTTTTTTCTGTGTGATGTTTTCTAATGGAAAGGAAAAGCCTATAGAAGCTAACAAAGAAAGAATTAAAATACACTTATAGAATTAAAACACAGAATTTTCCCTAAGAAGTTTTCTTCTTATTCCCCATGTTTGAATTTTCCCCATCAAAATTTCCCCAAAATTTCAGATGAAGCATAAAGAAAGTTTACACAAAGAACCTAACATCACTTGCCAGCTATGTGACCTTATCAGGCATATCAGGACCTCAGTTCTTCCATTTGTAAAAAGAGACGCTAAAAGTAAGTGGTTCTTCCCTCTCAAACCTCAGTCTAAAACCCAAATGATGCTCTATATCCAGTTCCTAACATTTTTAAGTGCATATAAGTTTATGACAGAAACTAGCAGTTACCACCCAATATTCACTCTTCCTTTCTTTCTTAGTAAAGAGACATTATTTGGGATGGCAATGTATCATGTAAAGGGCTATACATCCCAGATTCCCTTGTAGCTGTATGAAGCCATGTGATTAAATTCTGGCCAGTGAAATGTAGGTAGAAGTGTTCTAAGTGTTGTAACAAACTTGAGAAGGATGAAAGAAAGACCTGGCTGAAAGAAACATCATTTTGCCATTCCTATGGACTGGAACACAGGTGAGACGGAAGGAGCTCCAGCAGCATCTTGAGACACTGAGAATGGAAGCAATGTCCTCAACAGGGATGCATGTTGCACAACTCTGGCAAGTACTGTTTACATGCATTCTATATAACTCGCCTCCTTCTGAAGCTGTAGCGCTCCACTTTGAAAGACGATGGAGGAAAATGATAGGAACCTGATGATGCCATGAAGCCACCATAACCAGCTCTAGACCTTTTTGAAGTGAAAAAGCAGTAAATTTCTCCTTGTTTAAAAGTTACTTCCAGTCTCAGGACTTCCCTGGTGGTGCAGTGGTTTAGACTCCGCGCTCACAATACAGAGGGCCTGGGTTCAACCCTGGTCAGGTAACTAGATCCCACATGCATGCTGCAAATAAGAGTTCTCATGCCACAACTAAGGAGCCCGCCAGCCACAACTAAGGAGCCCGCCTGCCGCAACTAAGACCTGGTGCAACCAAATAAATAAATAAAATAAATTTTAAAAAATAAAAATAAAATAAAAGTTACCTCCAGTCTCTGTTACAATTAGCTGAACCTAGAGCAGGATCAGGGCTTTGTGGGGATGCAAAGTAAGTAAAAGCAACATGATATATTACTGTCCCTAAATTACTAAGCAGAGATTAGCAGTATTTCTCTATATTACGTGAGAAGACTTTTTTAATTGTTTAAAAAGCCCTTTTATTATTTTTCTGTCTATAATGTAACCTGAAATTTATTTCAATCAAAGTTAAATCTAGTAAACTTCTTAAAATTTAAAAATGCTTTAAAACACTTAGAAAACTACAAAAAGGATCACATTACCTTCACTCAGTAATTTAGCTGTGTCTAGGTCTTGGAAAGAAACTCCTTCATTTAACTGGATGGGACACCGAAAATTCAGCATCTGTAGCAAATAACTGATTCCATCAACAAGGTACTAAATGAAAGTCAAAGACAAAGAATCCAAGTATTAGATGCAGAACTGCAGAAACTTCAAATGTTAATATTTTTACTCAAGAGAATATTGGCTAATATACAGATATATCATATGATTATTACATTACAATATAAGGACCTACTACCCCAAAACTTTTATAAGTATAACCCTCCAATTAGTAAAAGAGTATGGGAAAAAAAGAGAAATCATTAACCAAGAACACATGATTCAGTAATATACTTGTCAAAAATGTCATCAGAGCAAGAAGAGGTTAAAGATAATAAAGATGTGTTCAAAAACTTGTTAAAAATATGGATGTACTTTATTACAATTTAGAAATATTATGATCAAACTTTTACATCTGAAAGTGTGACCTCTCATTTGCAGGCCCACATAAACCATGTGTACAATCAACCTAAGTTAGGAAGGATCCTTAGTGATACAAATATTAAGACAGGATCTTTGGATTTACTAATTTGGTCAGAAGAGTCAAGAAAAATCAGAGGGCCACAATTTCCTAGGAGCAGGGTCATGTGGGATCTTTAGGAGTGATTTGCTGATAGAGAGAGGCTCACAACCAAGTTTGTTTTCTTCAGGCCAAAAATATGCTTAGAAATTAATATAGATTATCTATCTTGTACAATAAAAAATAAAAATCCAGAACTTAAAAAAAAACATATAAAACTTCCCAGTTTACAAAGGGTTTTTACATGTTATCTTATTTAATCTTCACAGTAATTCCAATTTGTTTAAGATTACATAGCTGGTAAGTACAGGCCTGGAATGCCAACCCAGGCCCTTTGATTCCTCTACTCTTAATCCTGTACTAAACAGCTTTTGGAAACCTATAAATGTCAACAATAAAACATGTATGAGGAATGCTTTTTCACCTTTTTAAGCAAGCTAGATTTTCTTGTGAGCCATTCTCTCCTTTTGGTCAGAGAATGACAATACATGTAGAGTAGGGCTCCTCGTCTCCAAGAGAGACATTCCAGGAGTTCATCCCCAAGCAAATCGCAGTGCTGAAATACAACAAAGACACAGCTAAAAAGAGAAACTTCGTGTCTGTAAAAATCAAAATTAAATTTCAAAATATTGAGCAATTAAAAAATACTCATTTCACAAAATTTGCTCTTTACTTAGCAACCTACACAGGAATGCCTTACTCTGAATCAATTAGAAATATAGAAATCTATTGCTACGTGAAAATTAAAATAACTACTCCAATTTACAAATATTTCTAGAAAATTGATGTTCAAGTATTTTAGTAGCCAATTCTCTAATATATTTGAAATATAAGTATTCCATAATCTGACTGAAAAAATAAGTTTTCAGAAATATGTTACTTGAAACAATTTCTACTACTGCTAAAATAAAACAATGAAAAGATATACACAAAAACAATTTTAATAAATCAAACTTTTACTATGTGGTATCATTTAAAACTTGGGATTATTTGTTTCCACAGTTAGCATTCCCTGATAAACACAAAGAGCAACAAAGATATCTACGTAGAGAAAGCCAGCGGACAGTTCAAGATGAGAAATTATTTGCTTGAAAGAGTAGCCAGGGCTAGAGACAAAAATCTTGGAATCATCTAAACAGAGACAGCAGTAAAAACAAGTTGTCAAGCAAAGACAAACTACAGACTATCAGAGGATTAAGGAGATATCTTTGGGGAGTGCCTATGTTTCCAGATTGGAAGAGAGGGGAGATGCTTGAAAAAGAGCAAGAGCAAGGCTTCTTAGAGACGAAGAGGAGCATGCAGGGCCTCCAAGGGATGGGGTGATCATTGGTAAGAAAGGCAACAAATGTCCAGGCAGAAGACTGAAAGGACGAGAGATGTGGTATTAGGTTACTAGGGATCTTCAAGAAAACACAGCATCTTGTAAAAGTAAAGGGAGCAGAAACAGCAAATGTGTATGTTTAGAAAATTACTAGGCACTGTAGTTACAATATAATTCCATCAAACAAACATTCTGAAACATATTTACAAAAATATGATACTTGAGTTGTGACATCAGCCTGAAATGTTCAACTCTTATGTCCCTCCTTCAATCTTAATTTAAAACAAAGATACATTTAAGAAAAAAAAAATACAGATTCTAAAGGATAATATAACAGTAATCAGCAGCATTCCACCATAATTCATAGTTGTGCAAAACTTACTTTTGGATGCATGTTATTTTCTTTAACCAAAATTTCTGGTTCTGAAAGAAAACTGATCAACTCTTTTACTTTTTGTGAAGAATCTTCAGGAAAATCTTCATCTACTAGCTTGTTCTCCTCAAAATATGTCATGTCCAAAATAGCCTGAAGTAAAAGAGAAAAAAAAAGTATAAATGATTTCAACTTGAATAAATAATTCTTATAGTTTAATCTTACATATACATACTTTATTAGACATTTAAATCTTCTAGCACAGTATTTAAGTAGTCAAAATATCTAGCTATAAATATAATCTAAGATGAACTTTATAGTAAACTTCACAGGATTTTACTAAAATACTGAATTAAGATAATCTAGTTTCCCTCAAAAAGTAAAATGGGTATTTATGTTTTAATTCAGATAAGCTAACTATATACAATATAATTATGAAAAGTATAATTATTATAGTCTTTGCTATTTATACATATATGCTTCCTGAACATTTTCTAAATGCCTGCCATATCAAGACAAGGTCACTACCTCTAGTTTTGTATACCGAATCTTCAAAGGATTACCTGTTTCTCAAATGAAGCACCAGCACTTTAAAACTACCCAATCCTTTTTCTTTGTTTAATCTACTGGACTAAGACTAAGGAAACTGAGTTCTAACAAAGGACAAGTCATATTTTATCTTTGTTTTGGAGCCAGTTTCTTCATTGACAAAATGAAGAAACTGATCCAAATGCCTTTCAAAGTCCCTTGCTTTGAGGGTAAAATGAATTAACATATGCAAACACTTCGAACATTACCTAGCAAACAGCACTACTTAAGTGTTAAGTGCTCTCGTGTAGAAGGTCTAAGCCAGGAAGGGAGAGATTATCATACTAAGGAAAATGACCTGGTGATTGAGAACGATAAGTAAGATCCAAAGGGGTTTGGGGAATTTTAATCTATATTTCTAATTCTTTTGCCTTATTCTTAGAAATAAGTTAAAATGTTTAGAACTCTCCCATGTGAAAGAAACAAGACAAGCAAGGAAACTTCTGAAAGAAAAGAGAGGTAAATTTCTCCCAAATTGTAACAGCTCTCGGGGGGTTGTGGGTAGTTGTTACAGGCTCATTCAACCGCATCGGAAGGCAGAAAGCATCTCCATGTACCTCCTAACAGAAAGCAGAGTGTCAGGCACCTAAGTGCTATGAACGTGCATTTTGGAAACTTCACTAAGTTTACTCTATTTCCTATAAACCACTTCATCTTTATTATCCCTTGGCAATCAAGGGCGGGCATACGAAGCACTCTGTCAACTATAAAGTGGTATACAAATGTTACTTACTATAATAAAATTATGTGTTTTGGTTTTTTTTTGCTGCACTGCACAGCCTGCGGGATCTTAGTTCCCTGACCAGGGATCGAACCCATGCCCCTTGCAGTGGAAGCACGGAGCCTTAACCGCCGGACCGCCAGGGAAGTCCCTCAAAATTATGTTTCTTAGTGTCCACTTGCCTCAGCAGTGTTTGAGAAAACTGAGGAAACAGATCTTATCTGTAGAAAGGTCTGAATTTGAAAGGAAAGTAAAAAAAGGGGGGAACAGAAAAATCTTATGGACTTGCATAACAAAAGCACAGGTAGTCAAGTTGGGAATCCAAAGGAAAGGTGAATTTCAGGGGAAAAAAAAATAATCAGAGCCCTTATAGAAACCTCCATTCCCTCTGACTAAGCTTTCACACCTTGGAAATTGCACATGAGTGTTTTTTTGTTTTGTTTTGTTTTAATTTATTTATTTATTTTTGGCTGTGTTGGGTCTTTGTTTCTGTGCAAGGGCTTTCTCTAGTTGTGGCAAGCGGTGGCCACTCTTCATCGTGGTGCGCGGGCCTCTCACTGTCGCGGCCTCTCTTGTTACAGAGCACAGGCTCCAGACGCACAGGCTCAGTAGTTGTGGCTCACGGGCCTAGTTGCTCCGCGGCCTGTGGGATCTTCCCAGACCAGGGCTTGAACCCGTGTCCCCAGCATTAGCAGGCAGATTCTCAACCACTGTGCCACCAGGGAAGCCCCATTTGAGAGTTTTGCTTAATTATCTATAAAAGGAAGCAATACTGTTATCTGCAAGATTTTTTTTCCTTTTTTATCAACACATCCAATAAACTTTTCTTCTTTGTAAGGATACTTACTGCCTTACAGCTTCAAGTCTATATGCTTTATACATACAGTTTTTTTAACACAAACACTTTAAATAGAGAATAAACTGCTTTCATCACACCTAAATTTTGGAGTAACCCTCTTAAATAAGCAAACTGCCTCAACAACGTCAGAAACCACATCTGTTTCAGTACCTGTGTGTAAAGTTCAAGAAGATTTGATGGATTTGAACATTCTTTGTCTTCTCCACACAGAAGTTTCAATTTTTCTAGAGCTGCAGAGGCCCGAATTAAAAAATGATCTATAAGAGATAAAAACATGATTACTGGAGCAGCGTGGGGTCATCATGGCACAGCTGCAGCAGCTCCGGGTGCAGGAGGCGGTGGACTCTATGGTGAAGAGTCTGGAGAGACAGAACATCCGGAAGATGCAGGGCCTCATTTTCCGGTGCAGCGCCAGCTGTTGTGAGGACAGCCAGGCGTCCATGCAGCAAGTGCACCAGTGCATTGAGCGCTGCCATGCACCTCTGGCTCAAGCCCAGGCCCTGGTGACCAGCGAGCTAGAGAAGTTCCAGGACCGCCTGGCCCAGTGCACTATGCATTGCAACGACAAAGCCAAAGATTCAATAGATGCGGGGAGTAAAGAGCTTCAGGTGAAGCGGCAGCTGGAGAGTTGCGTGACCAAGTGTGTGGATGACCACATAAACCTCATCCCAACCGTGACCAAGATGAAGGAGCTCTCTCTCATCCATTGGGAAATAGATGTCTGCTATTGGCCATCAGGGCTGAAGGCAGGAATCTATTTAAAAAGAGGAATGCGGATTTGGGTTTTCTAAAGTTTATGAATGAGGAAATTAAGGATGGCAGCAAGTTTAAGGCCTATGTCACTTGCCTCTGGACACTGGTTCCTTTGTGTTTGAATCCTAGAAAGTGAAAAAACCTGGTGCTAAAATTTGGGTCAGAGATAGCACAGGAGAGTTTTTGTGAGCCTGAATTTCATGTGGCAAGTGCTTATCCTGGCAGCAGGGAGTCTCCCTTGTACCAAACCAGAGCCCTCCAAGGTACCAGCTTCTCTTAGTACACAGATATCAACAGGCTGGCAGGTTCATCTGACCTGCTTATGAGCTGGTAGAGTGTGAGGAGAGGTGTTTCTGTTCATTGCCAACCTCCTGTTTACCAGAAGGATCACTACATTTTCCACAAACTGGAAATAAAACAAAATCCATGAGGTCACTAATTTAGAAGGGGAAAGGGGGGCTTCTGGGGATTTGTTTTGCTTGGTTTTGTTTTATATACAAGGGCATGAAGTTACTTTAAGATGTAGAGTTGGGAGAGGTAGTTTGGATAAAAACTTTGAAAGGGTCCTTGCGGATATTCATTTCTGGCCATCAAGATGTGGATGCACATTTCTTAAAATTCTCACACATTACATCTTTCATCCTGGAGACCCTGCAAAAATATAAGAAGCGCTATCACACCGGTAGGGGAAGCAAACCTTCCCTCTAACTGGCAGCCATAATGGGCCCTAAGGGTGTCTGCAGCAGAGTCAGCTGAGTGACAAGACAATCTTGCAGTGATACCCTTGAAGGGAAAGGGGATTTTCATTGTGCTATATGTTAGTATTCAGGAATGAACAGCAAAAGAGGAATTGTTAGCTGCATAATTAAGAGAGCTATGAAGTACTGGCCTTGGAAAAATCTTGTTTTCATAAAACATAACAGAATGAAAGCCTAAACCCAGTATTGCTTACTTTGCCCCCTGTAATAACAGAGCTCTGTTGAGACAATCCCCTGGCAACACGAAGGTCAAAGAAGAAAAAGTAAGCAACTCAGGGGCGAGCTGTGACTCCTTTAGGGCAAAAAAAGGGACAGCCCTCCGTTACCAGATACCACTTTTGCGACCTGCGTTGTTCTTGCCCCAGTTCTGGCACCTTATCATTTTATTAAGGACCTTGCTGTGTTTTTGCCAACTTATTACTTGAAATGATAATACAGCATGTCTGTTTGCTGTTTCAAGCCTGTGATATATTTTCCTAGTGGTTTGGTTTTAAAAATAAATAAGACTTAATTTTTCTTCAAAAAAAAAACCATGATTACTTCACATAGTTTCAGAGTGTCATTTAAATGAAAAAAGTTACATATCTAAAATGATGAAATGAAATTATTACAGCATGGTAATAATATCTTTCGTAAAACATGAAGTACATCATAATGCCTAATCCTACTTAAATGTATCATGGAAATTTATTCTTGAAAGCTGGACTGAAAACTTTCTACGTTCAGCTGCCATTTCTTAAGTGCAATCTGTATTTTCATAATGCTTCTTTTATGATGTTGACATACTCAAAATATTTAAGCAATAAATTTAAAACCTGTATTGGAATAGTACAAATAATATATATAAATCTACAGAAAGGACTTCCACTAACTTATAACTTCATAAATATATTCTCCAAAAAATAACATGATTGATTAAATCAAATGCCTCATAAAATGTAAGCACTCTGAGCAATTATAACTTTATAATTGTGTTTATGTATTTATGTATGCAAATAGCTGTTACAATTAAAATTACACAAACTACCTGAATATTTTACTCCTTTAAAAACCTAGGAATGGGACAAATTACTTATGCCTTCAAAACCTAGACAAAATTAAACTAAATACTTCTGATATACCCTCTAAAAACAACTCCCCCTCACTTCCCCTCTACATGGTCTAATTTCTTCCTTTTCTCTTATGTCATATTCTCTTTGCTTCGATGTTTTCACTTTTTCTTATGGATTTTTCCTCCCTAACCTACAAAGTGTCCATACCAAGGTGCCATCCACACTTCTGCATCATCTCACGTAGTCAAATTTAAATATGCCCACCATCAAGACGCTTAAGTTCCTAAGTATGCCCCTCTGTGGCTTCCTCCTGAAATATATATCCTTTTCCCCTCACTGGCAAATGGACAGAAAATGTAGCACTTGGTGAGGGTCCATCTGATCCAGCCTCAGCATCTACACAGGTACGTAAGCTGCTCAGCGTTGGAACAAAAGCACCACCAGCTTAAGCTGCATCTGTTGGCAATAATATGATGACTTTAAGTTTTCCCTGGTAAAGCCTAACCTGTATCTAAACCAGATTCTGAACGCTTTAAGGTCCACTATTCACCTAAATTGAAAACTACTTCTTTAGCACTGCCCTCCTATCTCTCCTCAGCCCAGAAGTATCATCCACACAGCTCAGAAAAAAAATTCTATTGTGAACTAAATTGTATGAAACATGGTACTCCTTAGGTACTTCTTAAAACACTGAGTTGATATTTTCTTCTTAATTTGCAGGATTATTTTAAATGTAAAGACTTGCACTTAGTTCACTGAACCGCTGCTGAAGGAGTATCTCATATGAATTCATGACATAATTACAAAGGTGGAGGGATAATGGCTCACAATTTTAGAAAATTTTTATGAAATGTAGTATTTTTCCTAACCATTCAAGGTAGTGACTGACAAGGCAAAGACAAGTGATTCTTACATAGTCCCTGGAAAAGGTCCCTCTCATGGTATATTTCCATAAAGTAAACATACTATGCTTGTACAATGAGAAATAAATGAACAAAAATTGACCAGAGGTAAAAAGGAGAGTATTCTTAGATGGACTAGTGTCTGGTTGTATCTGATCTAATTTAAAGACAACAGGAACTATCAATCCCTATAACCTAATATAAATATTAAAGGACAAATTTTAGGTGCATATTATTTTTGTGCTATGGGAAAATACAAGTTCAATTCAAATACATGCAACCATGTTTTAATTAAACTTCATAAATATAAGAAAATCTTGCTAGTAATACTGATGAATAGCTCATTACGTGGACCACTATTATTTTAATTCCAGTACACTTCAGAACTTTAAAGCCTCCAAACAAGAATATATACCACTTTAATTTTCAGTCCTCATTCTAGACTGGATTAAAGAACTCGTCCATTGGAAAATGACAATGGCTTTTGGTTTCAATGGTAAGTGAATAGCATACATTCTTTGATCTCTTTAGACTGATTCTAATGGAGTTGGAATGGGGTGGAGATCACTGAATAGCTTACTTAGAAGTAACTTAGATACACTTCCAGGTACAGCTACTACTGTCCATGAACTAACTAGTCATGTGATTCACTTACCACAAACCAAAAAAGAAAACAGCTCAGGGTAGTCTGTGGGTTTTTAAGAACATACCCCTAAGAAAAGAAAATCCAGCAAATAATCTTCACTGGAACTAGAGCCATTTTATCATGGATGCTATTCAATACATTCACCAACTACTCAATCGCTTGGGAAAACGTTCCACTACTATTTTCCTATGAGTTCGATGACAATGAGACAGTCCACAAGAATTTTTAAAACTGTCTATCTGTAGTAAAGGTGCAAAACTCAAAAGGAAATAATGTAGAAACGTAGAGGCAGCTGGTAAGTATTGAAAGAGAACAAAAGTCCAAGTAATTCTCCGTCAGTTTTTCAAAGGAAACCAATTAGACATTTCCAAGAAAGTATTCTAGTACTGACAGGGCCCTTGTGAGACCTGAGGTGATGAATGTGAGAGAATCGTCGAAATTATACCAATGTAAATCTCTTCTGTATTGTTTACAGCTGAGTTTAGAATCCAAAACATAACACAGAAATTCACAACGAAGCAATGAAAAAGTCGAACTGTTACACACGCCTAGCTATCTCTACTACACGCAAAACCATTACTTATTTGCGTACCATCATCCAACTTTAACAACTCATTTAAACTTCCACGTGTACTTCCATCCAGATCTTGCCCTTTTCCCAGTTGCTACCGAGACAGTTAAAGACAAGCAGCACTAATATGACTGGGATTTCAGCGCTTTTCACGGGTTATGAAAAATGGGGTCTGGAAGCAAACGCCTTGCCTTTAGGCGTTGTGAGTTCTTGGAGGTGGACTAGCGACCCCGCAGCACGGGCCAGAAGGGCAACACCTTCGGCAGTCCTGGCCTGGGATCCACACGGACAACAGGCCGCAGCCTCAGCCCCTACGGCCGTCGACCGCCAGCTCTGGACAACCATCCGCCCGCCCACCTCCCTCCCTCTCCTCGGCTCCCTCACCATCTTCGCCGGCGGCTTCGCTAAGTTGTTGTATGTGGGCCTGAGCCAGGTCCCCGAGCTCCTCCACTCGCCTCACCACACCGGAGCCTGAGGCCGCCATGGCCACAACGGGCGGGCGCGCCTAGTCACGTGACTACGCCGGCCTGAAGTCACCTGATATCCCGGCGCTGGCGGGGAGTGGGGGGGTGGAGCTCTCCTGATAGGTGGGAGGGGACCCCAGCTCCAAAAGAGGGCAGGCTCAGGCCCTCACAGGTTGTTCCGGGTTATTTTCTTCTCGGAATTCTCTCTCCAGAACCCTCACCAGCAGGCCGACTTTTTAGGGAAGGCGTGACGTCAGGATGCACCGCCCCTCCTCTAAACCAATCGGAAGCCGCCCATGTCCCCACGCTGATCCAATGAGAAGCCAGATCTCTGGGTGCGGGTGGGAGGGGGCTTGGCGGGGGCTCTGACTAGAGAGTGCCGAAGTGGCTGGCTGGTGTCTGACCTGTGTCCAGGGCTGCAGCCGCAGTCAATAGAGCAGACAGGAAAGTCTGAAAATAGGACTGTCTGGTTTTGGTTGCCTAAAATATGCAAAGCCTGGGAGACACTGCTTTGGGAAAGATCCCTGGTATTCTCCCTCCTTGCTGCAACTAATCATTCCTTCTCTGGTTAAAGAAAAAAAAAAAAAAAAGGACTGGCTCTCCTGGAGAACATCCAAGTCTCTAAGAGGTTACTGTGCGTCTAGGTGGGGACCTCCAAACACTGGTGGAAATTCCCAGTCCAAGCGGTTGAGGGTCGCTTTTTTAAAGTTTAATTTTAGCAGCTGGGTTTGTTTTATTTCTGGTCTGCTTTGTCCAGCTCACATTTAACATATTCATCATCATCTCACGTCCAATAGTACAAAAATTTTGCATTTACAAAATTTCTATTGCCATACATCTGAAGACCATGTCTTAAAGCCCTTCGTGTGAAAAGTTCATCCTCTCAACTGTGAGTTTCAAAGCACTCAGGAGTCTAACTTCCACTCTGCAGTCCCTATTTTCTTGCCTCTGGTCAAACAAATCTTTAACTCATTTTTTTCATTTTTCAATTTGACACAGTATATCTTGAATAATCTCCATCCTATCTTCTTTCTTATGAAAGATAGTTTTTTATTGAATAGAATATACTAAAAATAGGTGCCAACTAAAAGTTGTCGCTTGTCATCTGTTGCCATTCTACAGGAATGAAGTCACTAGCCACTGTAGTCGCTGACCTTCAACACACTCTGAAAGGAGTTCAGGGTAGAGATCAGAAACGAGGCACACTGTACTCTGGGAAAAACTGCAGAACAGACCTTCAGATAGTTAGATATTTTCAGGAGAAGGTTTTGTGAGCCCAATTTCTTGTGTCTTCTCATTTCTAGAAAACCAGTAAAATCATTAATGGAGACATCTGCTCCTCGTGACTAGCAGCAACCTTCTGCCAAAATATGTACTTGACTGCACATATCCCCCTTCACTAAAATCATATATACACTGACAGTTCCTCAGAGCTATCTGTAGTCCAGGCTATAGTCCTCATGAGGCCCCAAATAAAACTTAACTCACAACTCTCACGTTGTGCCCTTTTTTTGCAGTTGACATAAGGAAATAGTGTAATTGACCACAATGGCTTTCTAGCTGACCTTTGTAACACCAGTTTCTTCTTCCTTCAATTCTCCCTAAACATAGGGAGCAGTAATCAGGTATTAATTTTGTATCCTCAGGGATTCCTACAGTGCCTGATACGTAATAAATACTCAGGAAAAGTTTATTAATTAAACAAAAATTTCATGTTATCTTGTCAATATATTACTCTCTAATCAGGAAGCTGAAGACCAGGAAGGCTACATTATGTGATCAATGTGGGCTAAAGAATCAAAATTCTTATAAGCATTTGACATCTCAAAATGCCAAACCTCACTAAGTATATGTATTAAATAAAATTTACAATTCCAGAGATTCATTGAACAACCATGGACTTTCAGCGGGAAACATACCTGACACTGGGAATTATTGCTCAACTTACAGTAAGTGTGTGCATGTCTTCAGAGAGAATTGGAAGGGATCTGAGAACATATAGTACAGCCCCTCATCTCCGGGTGAAGAAACTGGACAGAATTTAACTATTAACTGCTCCAAATCCTAGAATACGTGATACTGTGATTTGTCCAAAATCATACCAAAGTAAGCATGTGTAGAAGACCCTCACCATAGATATAAACAGCTAACAGCCGACCCTCACCAATGCACACTGAAGAAAGGGCTTAAAGCCAGAAACCCAGTCCTAGAAAAGAGGAAATGTGAGTAATTTCTCCAATTTTATAGTTAATTATTTCTACTTTAGGAAAGCTACAATGCATAGAACAAATACAAATATAATGCTAGATTTTAAAAACTCATTGAAATTAATTATGAACCTACCAAAAAGTACCTTCTAAAATAAATAATTGATCTCATTTGGACCATTTCCCTCCCAATTGATATATAACAGATAAAATCCAATTAGCTAAGAAGAAATTAATTTCTAGGGATTTTATAAAAAATACAAGTCTTTTTTTTTTAATTAATTAATTTGTTTGTTTTTTGGCTGTGTTGGGTCTCCGTTGCCGTGCATGAGCTTCTCACTGTCGTGTCTTCTCCCGTTGGAGAGCACGGGCTCTAGGCACACGTGCTTCAGTAGTTGTGGCACGCAGGCTCAGCAGCTGTGGCTCGTGGACTCCAGAGCCTAGGCTCATCTGTTGTGGTGCACGGGCCCAGCCACTCTGCGGCATGTGGGATCCTCCCAGGCCAGAGATTGAGTCCGTGTCCCCTGCATTGGCAGGCGGATTCTCAACCACTGTGCCACCAGGGAAGCCCCCACAAAATACAAAGTCTTTCTAAGAATAAATTCTTGATTGCCTCTGAATTACTCGTACTTACAACTTGTACCATTCTTTTGAAACCTTCCCTTTACTGCTTTACATTTTTTGTGTGGGTCTTATTCTTTCATATAAATTTGTCAACCCCCTGTGAACAGGGATTGAGTTCTATTTTTTTTTTTTTTAGTTGCCACCAGTGACTTGAATGTAACAGGACCTCAATAAATGAGGTCTTTTTCATTTAATAACCCATTATTGGGTTAGGCACTGTAATAGGCACTGGATTTATGGCAGTAGACAAAATAAACATGATCACTACCCTCCTGGAGCCTGTTACCTAGTGGAAGAAGACAGAGACATAATAATTACACAAATGAATGCATAATTTTAAAACTGTGGAAGATGTTATGAAGGAAAAGAAAAGGGATAATTTGGTTTGAGATATCAGAGAAGTCTTCTCAGAGGAAATGATATTATCACCTAAAGGATAAATAAAATTAGACAGGTGAAGAGAAGGGGTGCATACCAGTCTGTGTCCAATCAAGAGAAAGAAGCTACTTGGTCATTTGGACAGGGAATGTTTGATATAAAGAATTATTAACAGGGACTTCCCTGGTGGTCCAGTGGTTAAGAATCCGCACTTCCACTGCAGGAGGTGTGGGTTCGATCTTGGTTGAGGAACTAAGATCCTGCACGCCGCGAGGCACCGCCAAAACAAAAGAATTATTAACGGGATTGAAGTCACAATGGATTGGCTAGTAAGAAGTAAGAATAGAGAAATAGCAGAGATAATGGGCAGTCATTACTCCTGGGATAGAGACCTAGACCTTGTTGGAGAATTTCTGTCTGTGGGTAGCTGGCTAGTAGAGTAGTTCACACCAGTGGAACTTGCGGGAACTCTACCCTCTGGGACTTGCTAGAAATCTGCCCTCCAAGGTGCTGGGAAAGCTGCTTACGGTGAGGTATCTCACAGGAGGCACTGTGCTACAAAACTGCCCGAGATGGGCACCAGGAGAAGCTGCTGGCCTTGCTGCAGAAGCCTGCCAAGCACAGAACCAGGAAGGAAAACCTTTTGTCTCCTGCAATGTCTCTCTAGCTCCCTCTACTGACAAAGTTTAATATATCAGCTGACCAAAATTATTTAAAGGGCTCATATATTTTTTCACAAAAAAAGGACAAATTTGGAGCTGAGAGGCAATAAATATATAACCAGCACAGTGGAGAAGAACACATCTGGCACAGGGAATAGCATATGCAAAGACTCTGAGTTTGGAAAGAGCTTGGCAGTTTCGAGGGATGAAAGAAGGCCAAAGGCTCCTGGTGCGAGGGGAAAGTAGAGCAAGGTGAGGCTGAAGAGCACATGTGGAGGTTATCTCCTGAGGTGGATGCCTCACCCTCAACCATGGAAATGGACTCCACACCCCAGTGTGAGCCCCCATCAGCTGTGTCTGTATCAATTGTCTCTATCTTCTGACCATGGCCAATTCCTTTATTCAATTAGGTGGACATAAACTAGTTCAATATTTAATGAGCCCCTACTCTATGCCAGGCACATGTAATATGGTAATAAACAAGAGAGACCTGCTTTTGTGGAGATAGATTCAGGGATAGATAGATCCAGGGGTGAAAGTCTGACAGAAGCCAAGCCAATCAGATTCTTTCTCCTGGTCATTTGGCACATTTAAGAGAGAAAACTAATCACATCAATGTCAGCACTCGAGTGAGGCAAATCCACCTGCTGCTGCAGAGGTTCCTGGGGGAGGACTTGGTTTCTTTACCTCCCTGAGTCTTGTTTGCTCAGCTTTTCCTTGATAGTCTCCTGTGTCTGTATCTAGAAACTAATTAGATTCAGTTTCTGTTGCATGCAATAAAAAAAAGAAAACAAAAACATAAGAGAGCTTATGTATAGAACAGTAGAGGCAGATCAGGCAGGGCTTCTGATGCCATGTTAAAGATTGTAGACTTTATCATAAACAGGAAAAAAGCTATTGAAGTATTTTAGGCAAGGGATTGATATGATCAGACTGTATTTTAATGACTCACTCTGGCTGCTGAGGAGAATGGAATAACAGAAGTGTGAGAGAGAATTGGGTAGTTGAGTTGGGAGACTAGTTCTTTGGAAGAAAATTAAGTAATTCCTGTCAGAATGAGCACAGCGAAAATAGCAAGGATTACGTTTGACACACTATGGAAGTAGAATTGACAGGACTTGGTGACGGGATTGGATGTGAGAGGGAAGGAGAAACAGGTGTCAAAGATGTCTTCCAGGTTTCTGCAGAGAGCTACTTGGCCAAAGGCAGTGACATTTGCTGGTTCAGATGAATCTGGAGTATGAGAAGATTGGTGAGGGAAAGCAAGAATCAATTCAGTCTTATTGATTTCTAGAGTTCTTTATGCAAATCCAAGCTGAATAAAACTTTCATCTAATATGTTTTTACATTCATCTAAAAAACCAATCAACAATTAATTTTTGAAGTTTACCTTGGGGAGGGAGAGAGAGAAAGAGAGCAACATCCCCTGTAGGCATACTGGTAATTAAGAGCTGCTGTGTAAAAGGACTTGAAATATAGATGTATTTTTTGGCTGCGTTGGGTCCTCGTTGCGGCGAGCAGGGTCTACTCTTCATTGCTGCGTGCAGGTTTCTCATGGCGGTGGCTTCTCTTGTTGCGGAGCATGGGCTCTAGACGCTCAAGCTTCAGTCTTTGAGGTGCATGGGCTCAGTAGTTGTGGCGCACGGGCTTAGTTGCTCCCAGGCATGTGGGATCTTCCCAGACCAGGGATCGAACCCATGTCCCCTGCATTGGCAGGCGGATTCTTAACCACTGCGCCACCAGGGAAGTCCATGACTGGGAATGTTAAAGGCATGATAATTAAAGGGATCTTGAAAAATAAGAACTTAAACATATAATTTAAGCTCTAGATTAAATTCATTCTGGAACAGAGCAGAAAGACTGCTGTGCCATTTAGGTTTTCTAGGTCTCATTTTATGTTATAGGAAACCGTTTCTTCTCCTCCACTCTCCAAGGTAATTAATCGTTTTCCCTATTCTGGGGGCAGCCCTATTTTGCTGTTTCCTTTAGAATTTTTAATGATGTCCATATTACCTACAAGATATATCTGCCAGATAAACTAATTCTAATAAGTGTGCATTACTGCTACAGTATCAAATAATTTCCAAGTTCTGTGCTTTGTCGGTGACATGACATTTAAAGATTGGGTACATTATTATAAGTCCACTGGAATCTTAAGAATCTTTTTTTTTTAATATTTATTTATTTATTAGGCTGCACTGGGTCTTCATTGTGGCATGCAGGATCTTTAGTTGCAGCATGCGGGCTCTTAGTTGTGGCATGTGGGATCTAATTCCCTGGCTAGGGATCGAACCCAGGCCCCCTGCATTGGGAGCGCTGAGTCTTAACCACTGGACCACCAGGGAAGTCCTTAAGAATCTTAATACTTCTAAAACGAATTGACAGAACACATTGAAACCTTACAAATAACTGTTATTTAACTTGCAAAGTTTCCATTAAAAGCTACACTTTGATTTATATTACCAGTTTTTTAATCCCTAATAAGCAAATATTGTAAAAACATCCACACAGGACATGAATCTCAACTGACAGACCAGACACACTAGCTTCTTAATATCCTAAAGAACTTACCTTAAGGAAAAGCGTTGTATTAAGTAGAAAAATTTTAGCTGCAGATCTCAGAAAACCGAACTACAACATAAACAGTGAGGAAACACATGCTTTGGAAAATGAATCCTTGAGGCAAGACAGGCTTCAGGGCTGATTTAAGCCAGCAGCCCCAGCTCCATGTCTCTGCGAGTGTCCTGGCTCTGCCTTCTTTGTCTGTTGGCTTCATGCTCAACCTGACAGTGAAAGGGCTGCTGCCATTCGAAGCCTCATACTGTCAGAGGAAGAAAGAAGCAGGTACTACTGGAAACTTTCACAGAATTATAACAAAGAACTTCTCCAGAATTCCAGATCAAACATTTCCTCACACTTCATTCGTTCAATCTGGGTCACATGACGGTAAATTACTGACACAAGGTTAAAATGATAGGGAAGATAGATAGACAGACATTACAAAGATAATCAGAAGAAGTGATTATATATCTAGAGAGAAATATAGATATAGGTATATACACATATATCACAAAGATAATCCCCTTAAGGTCAAGTTATTGTGCTAACCTCATCTACAAAATACTACACAGCAACACCTAGATTAGTACTTGGTTAGATAACTGAATATTATACTATAGCCTACCAAAGTTGGCACATAAAACTAACCATCACAGGTTCCATTTCCAAACCTGTGAGGAGTGTGTTGAAGAGGGTGAAAATGGAAATCTACAAAATCAGGATTCTGATCAAGAATTGGTCATTAACTTGGCACAAAGTTAAAGCCCAAGAGCATTAATTTGGGCCTGTTAATAAGAAAACTCCATTATTTAATTTCTATTTAATCTACTGAAGTAAAAGTTCTCCCTATCCCACTGTATAATATTGTTTATATTAACTTCAGAGATTAAAAAAAATGATTTTAATGCACTTTGGTCAGGCACAAAGTTTTTTAGTTTTTCTTTTCAATTTATCAACAAAAATTAACAGACAATAAAATATAATATAAAAGAGAACTTAATATTTTTAATTTAAAAAATTCAACTTCGTCCATAGCCAAAATTTAGTACACTTTCGTTTCTTGTACTTGATCCAGAAACCTCACTTTGACTTTACCGGCTATAATAATTAATTGCCTCTGGCAAATGCAGTTTACTTTTCCTGGCTCAAGACAACTTGTCCCAAGTTAACTCATTTGAGGTCAGTCACTTTCAACCATATTTCTAAGCTCTATGGCCCTCAGGAAAGGGAAGTTCCACAAGCTCCAACCTGCCTTTATGCCCTCATCTCCCTACTATCCTGAACATCTGCTCCCAACATTCTTCCGAACAATCACCTTCCTCCCATTTTTTTCACTGTGCACCCTGGAACTCTTGCTCCAATGTTAATAGAGGCCCCCATCTCCTCCAAATTTTCATGTATTTATTTCGGTGGACATAACTATTAATACTTCAAATACTTGAGGTCAAGCTCCCTGATCATTCCCCTCTTCCCCTCTACTGACCTCTGGATCCCTCTCTCACACTCAGTAAAGACACCGAGTCTTCGTTTACATCATTTATCTTCACCTTAAACCCGGCCATAATCCTAAAATAGCCCAACATCCTGGTAGACCAATGAACCAGGCTATAGACCTCAGAAGCCTTAAACTCCAAAACTCAGTCTCTGACTACATCTCATATATCATTTACAATTCTCTCATGATCTCACAACAATGCAGATTTTTGATCTAGAAAAACCCTTTGGTGAAATTTTCTCTCAATCCTTTTAGCTCCTTTCTGGCCTTTTCCCCCTGGATAACAAGATTGGTCAACTGAACTTTTCACTCTACAAAACCCAACCAATCTTTAATGAATGTTCCTCTGCCCTGCCTCTCAGATGTTAAGCTCTGAAGCACAGCAGACTTATTGCCATGCAGATTGATTCCACTATAAAATGAGCTGGAGCCTTCATGCTGCCTGGCAGTCCTTAATCACTTGTCCTTAGTCAGCTTCCTCTGGTAACATTCGCTCAGACAGCAAGCTCCTTGACGGCAGATTGAATACCTCATGGGTGGTTGCATCCCTTGCATATACCCCTGACTTACAGAGAGTAGACAAATATTTATTAACTTATTAAACGTTAATTAATTTATTAGATATTTATTTTTTAAAAACGAATGAATGTACCTTAAAAATGCTTGAGCTTCCCCCATCTCTTGTCCCTGTGTTCCTCTCTGGCTCCTTTCCATTCTGAATTCAGCCCCAACGTCTGAACTTTGCAGAAGTGTAGTCTACAGTCACTGACTCCTGTCTCCTCTTTCTTATCCTTCATTGAGTCATCCACACACTTCAGTTTGGCTTCTTCCCTCATCATTTTCCAGTCATTATCTCACTGAACATCTCTGAAGCATGTGACACTGTTTATTACAATTTCCTCTGGGAACTCTCTATAGTTCCTTGGTTCATAGACTCTATACTCTCTTGATTCTCTTTGTTCTTCTGTTGTAAATCATTACTTTACTGTCCCTTCCACAGAATTAACTTTTTCTACCCTCCCACAGAATTAACTTTTTCTACCCTCCCACTGAATGTGAGTGTATTAGCGTTAGAATCCCCTGGAAATGGACACTAAAATGGAGATGTGCACAGGTGGATTTTTTTGGAGTGCTCTCAGGAAGATTATCTGTGGGAGAGGTGGGACTGGGCAGGGGAGAAGTTGAACTGGGATGCAATTGCAACAGAGGCCTCAGCTGATCCTACAGAGAGTTCTTGAATTAAGGTAGCCCTTAATCGATGTCACAAACTGAGGCAAAGAGGCCAAGGCTTTGTATTTCTACACTGATCATTCGTTGGATGAAGGATTTCCCCAGAGAATGGGCTCAAAGTAGGGCAAAGCATCTCCCTTGGGTGGAGGGCAATTCTAGAGAAATGATATGGATGTCATATAGCTGTGAGCCATCAGTAGGCAGTGCTCCCAGCAGCTGGGGAAGTGAGTGCCCTGGTTGTGAAGGGAACTGTGATGGTGCAGTATAGCTTCCTCTACAGTGGAAAGTTCCCTCCCATTCCATCTTCAGCTCATGCTCTTTCTGCTTCTTACTCTCCTTCTGCTCTGCTCAACATACCTCACTTGCATGGTTTCAGCTACCACCTATACTAATGACTCCCAAATCCATCTCCAACCCAAACCTCTTAACTGAGCATCACCCTTCCATATACTCACAGAAAACTGCCTACTGAGCATTTTCAGCTGCAAATGCCATAGGCATTTCAAATTTAAAATGTCCAAACGCAGAATCATCATCCCCAATCTCTTGCTCGTCTGTGCATCCACAGTTCCTATTGTGGAGTCATCCTTGAATCTTATCACTCACTCAGCCCCATTCCAGTCCAATCCAACCAGACAGAGACCTGAATATTTTACTTTCTTTCCATTTCTGGATAGAGGTGTGGAACTATCCAAGCCAGAGTGCTGATTAACATATTCCATTTTATTAAGAGAATGATTAACCCATTGTGAGCAGAGCAATGGCCTCACAAAGATGTCCACGTCTTAATTTCTGGAGCTGTGAATATTTTACCTTACACGGCAAAGGACAATTAAGGTTGCAGCTGGAATTGAGGTTGCTAATCAGCTGACCTTAATACAACGATATTATCCTGCATTATCTGGGTGAGCCCAATGTAATCACAAGTGTTCTTAAAAATGGAAGATGGGGGGAGAGGAGATCAGAGTGATGCCTTATGAGAAGGACTTGACTTGTCATGGCTAACTTTGAAGAGACAGAAAGGGGATTATGAGCTAAGGAATGTAGGTAGCCTCTAGAAGCTGGAAAGGCAAGAAACTGATTCTCCACTACAACCTCCATGTATCAGTTTTCTACTACTTTCTGTCACAGATTGTCACAAAATTAGTGGCTTAAAACAACACACATTTATTTCTCCACTACAACCTCCATGTATCAGTTTTCTACTACTTTCTGTCACAGATTGTCACAAAATTAGTGGCTTAAAACAACACACATTTATTCTCTTATGGTTCTGGAGGTCAGTATTCCAAAATCAGTTTCACTGGACTAAAGTCAAGGTGTCAGCAGGCCCACATTTGCTCCAGAAGCTCTAGGGAAGAATCCATTTCCTGAATTTTCCAGCTTCTAGAGCTGCATTTCTTGCATTCCTTGGCTCACGGTCCCTTCCTCTGTCTTCAAAGCTAGAAGTGTAGCATCATCAAATCTCTTTATGCTTTTATCACATCACCTTCTCTCTAAAGTCAAATCTCTCTACATCCCAAATTCTTACCTAAGAATTTAACTTGTAGTAGTTTCTTCCAACTCTTACAAGACTTCTTAGAAACTACTCATACATAAAGGATAACAAGCCTTTCTATTACTATTCGACAGACCAGCACTGTCCAATAGAACCTTCTGTGATAATGGATACAGTTTATATTTGTTTTGCATTTCATATAAATAGAGTCATATACTATATGGTCATCATGTGCAAAACTGACATTCATTTCATAGGATATCTTTGTAAGCAATTTCCCACAGCTTGAATTACACTATTTTCATAGGACATGTTCATTTTTGACTACAAATGCTTCCATAGTTTTTGCCATACACAAAAAAAAGTTATCAGAACACATGGATAAAATAATTATTTTATATTTTGCTGTGTTTCGATTAGGTGTCACAGGGGTTTTTTAAGAACACTCCATGTACAAAGTCATTAGCTAATTTCTGAGGTAGTTGATTTTTATTGTCATTGAACCAATATTCATTCATACAAATGACCTGAGCTATTAGACTATCACCTTGTCATAACAGCTCCAAAAGCGCTTCTTGTCAAGTAAATTCTCCTGACTTACCATGGAAGATGGCTCACATCACTCTCAGGGAAGCCTAAGTACTATATTAGAAATTGGATAGGTTTAGAAAAACACAGTCCCTACCCTTTTATGAGGTATTTAGGTAAACATTCTTAGAAAATAGACTTATTGCCCTTGTAAATTGAGTTGTGCTTAGAAAAAGATAATTCAGAAATGTACAAAGAGGAAAGCAAATTTCATTCAGTTTCCTGCCACCAAGAGATAGTCACTGTTAACATTTTGGTTTGTGTATATTTAATATACACACATATATATACATATACATGTACACATTTAAACATATATTCAAACATACCTTTATGAATATCTCTATGTATACATACACATATACATTTTAGTAATTCTACATAAATGGACTCATACCATACATGTTCTTCTATAACCCTTTTTTCACTCAATATTGAATAGTGGACTATTTTCTGTGTCAATAAATATAGATCACCACTTTAATCATGTTAATGAAGAAAATCCCCCAAATTGATAACAACTTTATAAATTCTTCACACCCCAACTGCACTGATATTTTACAAAGTTCAAAACTGATCATTTGGGACTTCCCTGGTGGTGCAGTGGTTAAGACTCCACACTCCCTATGCAGGGAGCGGGAGTTCGATCCGTGGTCAGGGAACTAGATCCCACATGCATGCCGCAACTAGAGTTCGCATGCCACAACTAAGGAGCTCACATGTCTTGACTGAGGAGTGGGCGAGCCCCAACTAAAAGAGCCCGCCTGCCGCAACAAAGACCTGATGCAACCAAATAAATAAAATAAATAAATAAGTAAATAAATAAATAGTAAAGAAAAAAACCTGATCATTTTACCCCTCTGATTCAAATCTTCAGTGGCTTCCTTTTGCCCTTACAAAATGGACCGTGATTCTTGGCACACTTTTCAAGGCCCTACATGACATGTCTCTTGTCCACCTTTATTCATGCTGGATTATTTCTTATATCCACTAGGGCTTTGCATCATCGCCCTTCAACTAGCTAACTTCTGCTGATCCTTAAGGTTCTGATTTAAAGACAATTCTTACAAAAAGTGTTCACTGACACCCCTCTTCCTCTTATGTCAGTCTGTTATACAGTCTGTTAGCACTCTGCACTTCTCACTGAGAAGACCCAGAACAAAAATGCATTGCTCGGTCTTAATCTTCCGTTAAGAGGTAAATTCCATGAGGCCTGGGACCATGTCCGTCTGCCTTATTCACAACTGAATCCCTAGCCCTTAGCACAGTGCCACATGGAAGGAAGAACTTAATGATTAGTCCGTAGATGAATTAGTCTGTAGACTAATGTACTTTTACAGACCTATCCCCTTATTGACACATTTAACTATAGTGTTTTTTTGCTGTTATAAAAATTGCTTTTTATAATTTACAAAGAAATAAACACATACACATACACATGTATGTTTATGCCCCTCGTTATCTGCAGGAAATTGGTTCCAGGACTCACCACAGATAAAAAAAATCCGTGGATGCTCAAATCCCTTACGTAAAATTGCGTAGTATTTGCATATAACCTACGCACATTTTCCCATGTACTTCAGATCATCTCTAGATTATTTACAATATCTAATCAATGTAAATGCAATATAAGTAGTTGCTGGTGTGTGGTGAATTCAAGTTTTGGTGTTTTGGAACCTTCTGGAATATTTTTTTCTGAATATTTTCCATCTGTTGAGGTTGGTTGAATCTATGGATGCAGAACCCGCAGATTCAGAGGGCCAGCTGTATGTATATATAGGGTACAACTTCAAAATTTATATATACAGATCACACAAAGTTTGTAGACCACTACTCTAGAATATGCAGAGAATAAAGATAGTGAAAATAATAACTATCAGAAGATACTGATATCAAACGAATTTTTCTTCCAAGGTTCTTATCCAAAATGGGACATGAAGCTTGCCTGTTAAAATCTATGCTGTCTTTCCTCCACATGTGGTCACTGAAAGCAAGCTATACATTCTGTGACCCTGATTTTCCCCCAGTACTTTTCCTACTACATTCCAGGGAATTGCACTTCCGTGCTTTTAGACTTATTTTATTCCAGGACTAGGCAGTAGATTAGTCAGTTCTATTCTTTTAAAATTCAGGGGTGTTTCATTAGAAATCAACAAATAGAGCTGCAGGACAAGCCTGAGGTAGGTAGAAAACTCACAAATGTAGACATGGAGATAGCAATGTTTCAAGTCACAACTCAAGACTACTAGCAACTGGCTGAGGTCCAATAGTGATTTACATTATTATGAGGAGATATTTATCTTGTTCATTCTCTTGTTTCCCAACTAAATGGCTTTATTTCGTTGAAGGTTGCCACACTCGTTCATCTATAGAGAAGTACATACTGGAAGATTATTACTGTTACTCCATTCTGGGCAGTCAAAGGAAAAATTAGTTTGTGATGTGCATGGAACATAGTATCTAGTCCCCTGAAACACTCCCCTGGGTTTTCAGGTTGAGACTGGAGAAGGAAAAAGTTGGTAATCAAATTGGATATATATAATATATATAAACATAATATTTATGTATATATATATATAGTGGTAGGAACACAACATGAGCTGTACCTCCTAATACATTTTTAACTGTACAATACAGAATCATTAACTATAGGCACAGTGTTGTACAGCAGGTTTCTACAACTTATTCACTTGTTCATCGTGTATAACTGAAACTTTATGCCTGTTAAATAGCAACTCTTCCGTTTGCCCCTTCCACCGAGCCCCCGGCAGGCACTATTTTATTCTCTGCTTCTATGAGTTTGACTCTTTTAGATACCACATATAAGTGAGAATCATACAGTATTTGTATCCTTTTGTATCATACAGTATTTGTATCCTTTTGGTTCATTTGTTTTGTCACATATGGCAGGATTTCCTTCTTTTGTAAGGTATGACTTTACCCCATTTCCCCTTTTAGTTAATGGCTGCACAATACCCCATTTTATGAATGTTCTGTAATTTCTCTAACTAGTACCACATTTTTGGGTATTTAAGTTGATTCTAATTATTTTGCCATTAAAAACAATACTATGATAAATATCTTAATGCATGTATCATTTCCCACATGTGTGAATATATCTCTGGGATAAATTTCTAGGGATGAAATTGTCAGTGTATTTTAAATTTTCATAAGTATTGCCAAATTTACTTTCATAGAGGAAGTATACATTAGTGACATATACTAGGGAGACTTTCCTACATCTTTGCCAAATCAGCATGTGACAATCTTTGCCTGTATTTTGGTGAAAAATATGCCATTATAGATTTAATTGCAATTTAAAATTTATCAGTGAGGTAGAGAGCCTTGTACACTTGTTTTCAACCTTTTGTATTTCTTTTTCTATTGGTCAGTTTTAGTGATTTGCAGAGGCTCTTTATATGTCATTTGTTTCATGACCTTGTTTATGGCTTTTTTTTACTGGTGCGAATTTTTTAAAAATGTATTTATTACTTTTTGTTTTATGGCTTTTGGGTTTCTGATACATTTATAATGATCTTCCTCATTCTAATATTTAAAAAGCTACTGTATTTTCTTCTTATAGCTAAGTGAAATTTTAAGAATGTGGCATGTCAAATAAATGATGCAATTTAATCATGAAGTCTTTTAAATAAAAATTATTGTACATGTAAATAACCATGGTCACTGCCAAAAATTGAAAACCTATAGTTTTTAAGAATTCAAAATGCATCCTAAAAAATTGATTGGCATTTTATGCAAAAGTAATAAACTCTTTATATATTTTCTATATTTTAAAGTAACTAGGACAATTAAATAATTTCTTGTTGATTATATATATATGTGTATATATGCATATAATAGAAATTTACATAATTCCTGAGACATTTCTGCATTAACTCTTACAGGGTATAACCATAAAAGAAATAATTTGCTGGTGTATTCTGTCGGCCTGATAGACACAAGATAGACACAAGTCACTTTTAGATTTCAATCACATAATATTTTCTTTCTATATAGCAGGTCTATGTTTCGTGATGGTGAGTTGGCATAAAGCTTATTGTTCTTTGAAATGATGTCATCACTTTAACTTGTTTTTAGGATCTTCTACAAAATATGTGGAATTAGGGGTCTTTTTTTCTTTCCCCCTCTACATGTAACGGGAAATGTTCTTTTTATTCCCCCCCCCCAAATTTACACATTAGCTTGCTATTTGTTTTTCTGATTACTGACATTTCTATACCACATTTTCTTTATCTATTTATATGTGGATGGACATTAGGTTGCTTCCACATCTTGGCTATTGTGAGTAATGCTGCAATGAACACAGGTGTAAAAATATCTCTTTGAGATACTGAAATGTATTTTAAATTCAATATATTTTAAACTCTCACACTAAAACTATATATATATAGTAGTTTTAAGAGTTAATTAAAAGTTTTAAAATATTTAAACAATGAGAGAAAATACCTAAAGTCCTGCCCTCATCACATTTGTTTTTCCTCATTTTTTGGGTGGTCCTTTTCAGTTTTGAGCCTTATGCAAAAATATTTAACACATGACTGTGATCATTATATAGTACACATTGAATTCTGCCTTTTACAATTATCCGAAACACATACTTAAAGTTTTTACCTTTTAGTGGTGGCAGTGTTCCAGAAGGGGATGTGAGAGAATAGTCATGTCCCAGGTCTCGGGCCCCCTTGGGCTCGAGTTTGGGATGGGCCGCCAAGTGAGCATCCTTGGCTTCATGCAGGAAAGAACTCAAGAGTGAGCCATAGTAAAGTGAAAGGGAGTTTATTTAGAGAGATATACATTCGACAGACAGAATGTGGTCCATCTCAGAAGGTGAGAGGGGCCCTGAGGTGAGGGGGTGGTTAGTTTTTATGGGCTGGGTAATTTCAAATGCCAAGGAGTGGGGGAGTTATTCCAACTATTTTGGGGACGGGGAGGGGATTTCCATGAATTGGGCCACTGCCCACTTTTTAACCTCTAGGTTGGCCTCTGAACTGTCATGGTGTCTGTGGGCGTGTCATTTAGCATGCTAATATATTACAATAAGCGTATAAATGAGGCTCAAAGTCTATGGGAAGTTGAATCTTCCACCATCTTGGGCCTAGTTGGTTCTAACCAGTTTATGTCATATCCTCAATGGCTGTGGCATTCTTTTTTTTTTTTTTTTTTTTGTGGTATGCGGGCCTCTCACTGTTGTGGCCTCTCCCGTTGCGGAGCGCAGGCTCCGGACGCGCAGGCTCAATGGCCATGGCTCACGGGGCCAGCCGCTCCGCGACATGTGGGATCTTCCCAGACCGGGGAACGAACCCGTGTCCCCTGCATCGGCAGGCGGACTCTCAACCACTGCGCCACCAGGGAAGCCCTGTGGCATTCTTTTAATGGTTGTGTCCTGCCCCCTTCCTTCCTGTCTCAGTATAATAGTCTTTTAAAATGTATTTAGTAATTCAATCAACCTGTGTTGTATTTTATACATATGCTGAGATATAGCAATCTATATTTTTTCTAAATTTACAGCAAATTTTCCTAACCCAGTTCAGGGACTACTTCATCTTTTTCCACTAATTAAAAAAACCATCTTTGCCATATATCATTCTGAGTTCTGCCTCCTAACTGCATGATCTTGTAATCTTTAATATGTTAAAATCAGAGTTATACCACAATTGAGTGTATATGCTACTATGTTAGAATTGACAGAAAAGTTAAAATATAATTTAAAATTTAATTTCAAGATTCAATGTTTGTGGAACCCCTGAAGTACTTCTGAAACAGGAGGGAAGGGGGCGGGGCACAACCTTTCAAAGAATGACATAGTCGTAGGACATGACAAAAACTGGTTAGAACCAACTAGGTTCTGATGGCGGAAGATTGGACTTCCAGTGGACCTTGAGCCTCATTGTAATACATTAGCATCTAAATGACACACCCACCAGTGCCAAGACAGTTCAGAGACCAACTGTAAGAGGTTAAAAAGTGAGTGGTGGCCCAATTCCTGGAAATCCTCATCCCTCCCCCAAAATAGTTGGAATGATCTTCCCACTCATTAGCCTATGAAATTACCCAGCCCATAAAAACTAACCCACCCCATACTTTGGGGCCTCTCACCTTCTGAGATGGCCTACACTCCATCCGTGGAGTGCGTGAGTGTGTTTCTCTCTAAATAAATCCACTTCTTACCTATCGCTTTGTCGCTCACTGAATTCTTTCTGTGACAAGACATCAAGAACCTGAGCTTCATTAAGTCCTAAGACCAGGTGTGTGATCACAATTAAAAGCCCGTGGGTTCAAGTCCCAATCTGAGTTATATGGTTTCACTTCTGCAAAGCTCTTAAGGTATGATGGTTTAGAAAGATCTTGGCTATAATTGGATATTGAACTTTAACTTGTAGCCTACGAGGATTTCTCAAAGCGTTTTAGGAAAGCATATGAGAAGATCACATCTGTGTTTGAAATGATAATTTAAAAAGTGGTTACCTTTAGGGGAGAATAATACTTCATTTGGGAAGCAGCTGCAATAATCCAGGTGAGAGAAACTGAAATTGAAGTCCTGCACTAGGGCAGAATGAGTAAAATTGGGGAGGTGGGGTCAGATTCAAAGATATCCCATAAAGAAGGAGGCATAAATAGTCTTTAACACCATAGAGTACAGGGTTTGAATCCTGTCTGATGTTTCCCAGTTTATGAAAATATAGAAAGTATCTGAGAAATATATACGTTTACAAGGTATAAACTTTTAACACCAGAGTAGTACAAACAGATCCTGGTCCAGACATGACCTTTCATTTTGCAGTTCTGCAGCTCTCCTTAACTATTGACCAGAGGAGGCCACATGGCTAGGGAACAGCAGAGCTGAGATTTGAACACAGGCAGTGTAGCTACAGAGTCCACGTTCTTTACTACTCTGCTATCAATATTTGATTCTGAGTTGTGCGGACTCATCCTGTGAAAATCAAGAGGCAAATACAGTTTGGAATACTGTATAAAGGTGATATACAGGTGAGAGGAAAACCAAAAGAGATGATACGCTTCTATGCCAAGTTAAGAAGTGTGGACTTTGGATCTTAAAGGCAATGGGGAAAACCACTGAAATTTTTTAAGCAGAAGTGACATGATCAGACTTGAATGCATGCAAGATACCTCTGGTGTGTTTTGCTCTTTTGAGTTTCCTTTGCACTTTAACATAATTTTCACTTTCATTCCAGTAGTTGAGCCTTCTCCAACCATCGCATGCATTTAGTTGTTTACCATTTTTTCCTAAGAAAAAACTACACTTTAAGCAAAATTCATTTTTTATCCATTGAACAAATATTAGTACACATTAGTTAATTAAAAAACACTATTTCAAAGAATCTACGAAAATAAGAAGCTTACAAAAAAGGTAAACTAGGGAATAATGATTTGCATAAAACAATACTTGTATTTATAAATTTGTAAAATTTCAAATCTATGTCTTTCAAATCTACTAGAGGAAAATTGTCTGAATGGATTTGTTTTCCATATATTAAAGGATCATTGTATAAAATGAAGCACACACCCATATATATATATATATATATATATATATATATATATATATATATATATATATATATAGTGTGTGTGTGTGGTACCTGGGCCTCTCACTGTTGTGGCCTCTCCCGTTGTGGAGCACAGGCTCCGGACGCGCAGGCTCAGCAGCCATGGCTCACGGGCCCAGCCACTCTGCGGCATGTGGGATCTTCCCGGACCGGGGCAGGAACCCGTGTCCCCTGCATCGGCAGGCGGACTCTCAACCACTGCCCTACCAGGGAAGCCCCATATATTTTTTTTAAGATTCAAATGACCTACTTAAAAACTACAATTACTAGCTAAACCAGTCAAACAACTGGTTTTGAAAACAAGTTTTAAAGCCCCTGATTATCAGTCTGAATACTCCAACTGTGATGGCAGAATGTCCTATCTTTCAGTAATTAGAAAGGATGTTACCGCATATTTTAGGAGAATTTAAATAAAAATCCCTCAAACAGAGAATTACAACTTACAGTCTAACCAACTCTGACACATTGTTTTCATTCATTTGATAGAAAGGGAGGGGAATATATATATATCACATAATATATCAATTACAGCATAAGCAAAAACTCTAAATTTCAGCATATCAGTTTTATAAAGCAGTTTAAGTTATGATGATTTAGCAGAACACAGGAAAGCAAGAAAATGTGTTCACGCTTACACCAAATTAAGGATGTTGACTTATGTTACTAATGTGTGCAACTTTAATTTTGTTTAACACTGTCTGCCAAAATAAACTTTAACCCCATAACTTAAAATATGTATGTACATAAGAGTTTATTGTGTACAGTTAATGCCACTGTTTTGGCTGCAATAAAATCGATCTTGAAATTTAAAAAATATGTTAAAATAATATATGCAATATAATATATATAATAACATAATACAAAATAAACTTTCCTATTGCCTGTCTAAAATCAGACTTTTTGTTTAAGGGCTTTGAATTCAATTCAATTCTCCCAAGTTTTTTTTTTTAAATCAATCAATCAATTAATTTTCTGCAACATCGGGTCTTAGTTGCAGTGTGCGGGTTCCAGAGCATGTGGGCTCTGTAGTTTGCAGCACGCAGTCTCTCTGGTTGTGAGGTGCTGGCTCAGCAGTTGCGGCAGGTGGGCTTAGTTGCCCTGCGGTATGTGGGATCTTAGTTCCCCGAATCAGGGATCAAACCCGCGTCCTCTGCACTGTAAGATGGATTCTTAACCACTGGACCACCAGGGAAATTCCTCTCCCAAGTTTTAAGAATGTGGAAGTTAAACTCTACAATATTACTTGAGGAAAAGTTTCCAGAATATATATATCTGTCACAAACTGCCCCTAAAACAAAGGGGAGCTTATTCTTACTAGTTCAGAAAAATTTGGATATTTTTGGGTTTTTTTACTTTTATTTTTAAATAGTTTTTATTGGAGTATAGTTAATTCACAATGTTGTGTTAGTTTCAGGTGTACAGCAAAGTGAATCAGTTGTACATATATTATACATATATCCACTCTTTTATAGATTCTTTTCCCAAACAGGTCATTACAGAGTATCGAGTAGAGTTCCAGATGTTTTTAAAAAGTAGATTTTACAGAGATTAAAATTGAAATGGTTGTGGAACCAGAAGGAAAATCCGACAGAAAAACTTTTCTATAATTTGTTCAAGCTGAAGCTTCTCATATTTTATTTAAAAAGTACAAAATGGAGTCATAGAGTCACCAAAAAATAATAGTGTGTTTTGACCGTTGAGTAATGAGGCTGATTTTTTTCACGAGATTTAAGAGTCACATAGAGTACAAGACTAAAAATATGTGTCTTTTCCTCAGCCAGGAGCAACAGAGTGAGACCAGCCAAGAAGAGTGAGTCATATGACCACAGTTTGACACAGTTGCCAATGCTGTTTTCCATTTCATGTGTCCTCTGGAAGGGTGAAAGTGGAAAAGCAGACCCAGTTGTGAAGTTTAGCTTTTTCACATTCTGCCAGCTACCCTATGATGGCGTTATATGTTGTATTAGGACTAGAAATGGGACTTTAGTTCTAATACCTAAATTTCCCCTCTATCCAAGTTCTTAAAATGTGTTGAAAATAGAGAGCATTGTGAAGTTAATTTCTCCTTATGTCACTGGACAGTCTAACTTGGTATTTTGTTCTCTCAATGACTTTAATTAAAATTATACTAACACAACAATGTAAAGCAATTATACTCCAATAAAGATGTAAAAATATATATATATATAGTATTCACAGGAAAAAAAGAAATTCGGAGTTAAAAAGAATACCATGAAAGGGCAGTGCTTTTATAGAAACAATTTAAACTGGACTGACTGTCCACCGTCTCAGTATACTTGCTAAGGAAGCTAAGGGCTCATTTAATTTTCGTGTTAGCTTTGCTTCAAAAACCAACAGCCACATTCCCAGGACATGGTCAGCCCTTAATCAAATAAAATGTTTATTGATTTTCCACTTGGTCCTTCCACTCAGCTGCTAAGTACATAGACGGTTCTGAAGAAATCAGACTTTCATTGAACGTATGTGTCATATCAATGCACCACTGCCAACTTGAAGAAACTTAGAGTAACGCCTAAGATTTATTGAGTGTTTATAAATGGGGCCAGAAGCTTTGCATGAATTACCTCATGTAATCTTCAGGACAGTTCTGAGTATTATAAGCAATTTTAATTTGCAGATAAGGACACAGGCTTAGGAAAGTTATGAAACTTGTCTCAGGTCAGTCAAAGGGATACACAGCTGTATGTTTGCATCTGCTGAGTAATATCTGGGGTTTCTGGGACTCCAGTGCCAGAAAGATCCTGAAAAATGCAGACTTGGATGATAGGGATGGAAAAGAAGGTGTGCTAAAATCAGGTCCCAGAGGCTCAGTCCTAATCTTGCCTTCCTGACCAGGGACAATCTTGACCAGGCCTGTCTGATCACACTTCAAGGAATATGGCTCGTGGCAGGTTCTCAGAGCAAACTTAACTCTACACAAGCCAGGGACAGGTGTGGGGAGAGGGGACTGAGAAATGGAAGACGTGGGAACGCTGTCCAGACGGGGGAAAGAGAGGCGGTGGGCCTCCAGGCAGGTACCCCTTTGCAGCCCACACAGGCGCCAGACACTGACATGAAAAAGCAGCGAGCTCCGGGAGAGGCCCTCCTGCGCCGCCCGAACGCTAGGCCAAGGTTTATCCCTGACCTTGGTATGTATAGACAGATACCCGCGATAGCTCAAAGCCGAGGAGCTGCGGCGGCAAAGGCGCGCAACACGACGGTCTGGAATACGCCCGACGCGAGGAAGCATCCGAGCGCGGCCGGAACGGCACTTTACCCGCGATCCGCCCCGGCCGCCGGCCCCTCCCAGCATCTCTTCTCCGTCAGCCGGAGCCCGGCCCCGGAGGTCCCAGGACGTCACAGAAGCGCGTTCGAGCCTGCAGCCCGCCCCCTGCGCGCCTTCTTTTTCCTCCCGTTCGGTGACACGGAGGCCCGGGCCGCGCCTGCTGACACACTCACACGCTCGCTTCGGCCCGGCCTGCGACTACCCCCCAGCCCAACCATGGCGGCACTCACACGCCTCTCCTCCCGCCTGCGGTTCTGCCCCTCCGCCCGCCGCCCCGGGGGCGCCTGGTCCAAGGTAAAAGTGCGGGTGAAGAGCAAGGCCGCGTGTCGAACGAGTGCGGACGAAACCCCGAGTGGTGCCAGCGTTTTCTCCTCTGCTCGTACCCACCCGCTCCAGTCCGGGAGCCGGCATCCAGGGCCCCGAGACGCGACGACGCCTTCCTTGCCTGGCCGCTCTGCCGCATGGCCTCCTTGGCTTGGTTCTGCACCTGCTTTCCCGATGGGGCGAAACGAGGCAAAGAAGCGCGCAGAGAGGCTGAGGGGCAGGAGGACGCCTGGCAGCGCCGCCGCGCCCTTCGGGGCTCGCTCGCGTCCTTCCCGGCTCGCTCGCGTCCTTCCCGGCACGCGTCTCCGCTTCCTTGGCAGCCTTCTGGGAAGGGGCTCTGGCGGCCTAAACGGGACGAGGAGGGTTCGCTTGTTTAAAGGGGGCAAGGGGCGACGGCTGTAGCTGGTAGGTTTGCGCTCCGATTTGGGGATCTCGGGGCAGGGGCGCCTCTAGAGGCCCGGAACCCAGCGCTGGGCTAGCCAGGGGTCGGCTTGAGTTCACCGCCAAGGGGATGGGACGCTGCGCCCCACCTCCCGGATAGGGCTGCGCCGCACCTCTGCGGTGGGACAGGGAACCCGGACTGGAGCCCTTGCCTGGGCGTTTTTTACCTCCCCACGCGGAGGAGCCTGTAGAGGATAGGCGGTGGCTAGAGCGCGGGCTTTGGGCACCGGCGCCCCTTCTTCCAAGGCTCCTCCGGATTTCCGATTTCAAAGCCTTTTGCAAACCTTGTTCCGCCTTCACTGCAAACATGTTACGAGTGGTAGTATCTTGAGGCATTCGCGCCGCGATTGTTGGCTGATGTGTGGTCTTTTTTTGCCCCATGCTCTGTCCCCGCCTGTAAGCCCACGTCCCGGTGCGGTTCCTATTCCGAGTCCTCGGATAGGACCAGAGCTCTGAGTCTTGGAGGGTGGCTTACCTTGGCTACGTCCATCACCACGGGAGCCTTCTCCTTGGAAGAGACAAGGAAAAGTGATGTTTTTACTTAGCGTTTTGAACAATAGTTCCGAGCTTAAAAGCGTGCCTTGCACACTTGAGTACTCACAGGGAACTCCTGCCCCGTCCCATTGCTCTCCCTTCTTCCCCACGTCCACTCTCTGAGAGCGGTGAACGCAGAGGGGCCACCAAGCCCCGTAGGTAAGTGCTAGGATGATTTAGACCTGGACCGGTTTACTCATAAATGCTTCTTAGGAAGCATTTTGATAATTGCAGATAGCTTTGGATATGTAAAGCATTATTAAAAGGGAACTTGACCTTCAGTCAGATTGCTGTGGGCGCTGAAACTAATGCAAATCAGGACACAGCGATATCCTTGGGCCAAGGTCAGTATCATTCCTTCTTTTGACAGTTACTTATTTACCTAAGTGTAACTTACTCATTTTCTTCAGTATATTGTTAAACTATTCCCGAAACCCAGCAAACCTCTTCTTAGATGGCCGAGCTACAAATTACGGGGTTTTCTGTATCTCATCTCTCCTTTCAGGTTTATCATAGGTCCAACTCCAGCTTCCCTGTGTTCCTTCGGTGCTTGGCACTTAGGGCTCTTACTGCTTATTTAGCCCTTAAATCCTTACCTCCTGCTTGCGTTAACTGTGACACTTGTGTACTTGTTTAACTTTTTGAATGTGTGTACATTGTCTTCATAACCAGATGAAATTTGCAGAGACCATATTGTATGCCGTATTCTCTGTCTCTCTCAACATTACACACTACCCTGCATAGAATAGACATTCAACACGTTTCATAGGTGGATGAGAGAACGCTGTGGGAAACTTATGTGGTAACCTTGAGAATTTTTCTGCTAAACATACCCAACAGGTAAAATGAGATAGGTTTTTTTCTTTTTTATTTATGATAAACATGTCTTTCAAACTTGAGTTTGCATCAGAATTACCTGGAGGCTTTATTAAATAGATTGCTGTGTTCATCCCCAGAATTTCTGATTTAGTAAGTCCTGGCTGGAGCCCCGTACTCTGCATTAATAAGTTCCCAGTTGATAATGCTTCAGGTCTGAGGACTGCACTTTCAGAGCCATTGCCATTGACTTCGACTAAAATAGACTGTTGACTTAAAAAATATATATATATGCACAATGTGAGAGTTGCGAGTTAAAGTTTTATTTCGGGCAAAATGAGGACTGCAGCCCAGGAGACAGCATTTCAGATAACTCTGAAACTGCTCGGAGGAGTCCAGGGGAGGGGCCAGGATATTTAGAAGTTTTGCTACAAAGAGCAGGTAATTGGGAACGTCAAAAGATTGTTGTTAAATAAAGAAAACCAGATATCTCAAGTTAAGGAATTTAGCCCTTTTTTTCTCTGTATGGGAAGATGCTAGAGTCTGGGCTCACTGAAATCACTCCTTTGATAAGCACCTATCTGGGGCCTGTATTTTTACATCCTGAGTTTCCTCAGGGCTCCCTGCAGGGAGTGGCGGCAATCTGATGGCTGCTAGATGGTAGGTATTCTTTTCAGCCCTGAGTTTTTTCAGGGCTCATCAGCTCACATTGGAGGGCTTGCAATCGCTGGTGACGGTGACATTCTTTGTTTACTAATATGGCAGGAAATATTCAATTTCTCAACCTACTTATTCAGACTATCAAACTTTTAATTTCTAAGATTAAAAATATGTTTTTGTGTGTATGTGTGTGTTAAGACAGAATCAAATAACTCCTTGCTACTTGAGGGTAGGGAAGAGGAGAAAGCTGTAACTCAAGCCCTTTCCTTTCTATCCCCGCCTCTACTTACTTCCACCGTGTTTGGGCAGTATGCCAGTGTATACCAAGCTCCTCATCTGACCTTGACCAAGGTTGAAATTTAGAAGGACGAAGGTCATTTGGGCAACCTATACCTTTGCAGGTCTCATTTGACTTTCAGTATAGTTCTCTTAAATTTTCTTTTGTATTAATTGACACTTTTTATGAAAGGAGTTTTTGGAGGAAGAAAAGAATGACAGTGCTCGTTTTTGCTGCTAAAAGGACCCCCTCGGGTTCTCTGTCTGGGAGACTGATAGGCCGTGGATGTGAGTTTACAACCTCATGGATGTGAGTTTACAACCTCGTTGGGCTGGTTAAGGGACAGCATCTCAGGAGTCAGGTGTCATTCTCTCTACTCCCTCTCTTTTTAGGTTGACTATATAATGAGAATAAAGGAGAGAGGATGTTGAGTATGAGTGATTGATTACAACACAATCGACTTTATTATTTTTTCCTGTCCATATTGTAGACGAAGTGTAAAGAGGGAAACAGTTTAAAACTGATGGTGAATGCTCGCTAGATAGCCTGATTTGCAACAAATAGTACACTGGGGTAAGGCTAACCATGCCTCTCTTGCAGATAACAGTTTGCTACTTTTCTCCAGCATCCATAAACTTCAGGCCCCTTAGGGGAATGAGTTTTTTGGTGTGCTGTTCTTTACTTGTCCTTTCAGGAGGCATTCTTAGACACCCAAGATTGGATCAGGGTCCAAATATGTAGTATTTGTGGTATTGAGAGCAACAGTTGCGTCTTAATCCTTACTGTCGATAGATTGAAATAAATAGTGCAGAACTTGGCACATAAATTTTGTCACAGTAAATATTTGTTGGTTGTGTTGCTATCAGAAATTGATGCTTGATGACACCGATATTGTGAATTTGAGTCCCAGTGTACAGGTTATCTACTTTCTTTCACTCTTCCGAGGGGCCGCAAATGACAGAGTTTTCCTTATATAATAAAAGATATTGGTCATAAGGGGATTCTGGTGATAATCTGTGGATAGAGTATGTCCATCCTACTCCTAAGATGAACTACTTACAGCCCAACTTTTTCAAAGATGAGCTAGTGAAATTGTATAGATAAAAATTGAATACATCGCTATACATGGAAAGGGAACGCATGTTTCCAAATGTTTATTCACTTAAAAATGTTTTTTAATGTTTTAGGAATGTGTTTGCTACTTTTCAACCAGCACACGTCGCCATACCAAATTTTATATGGATCCAGTGGAAGCGGTAAAAGATGTCCCTGATGGTGCAACAGTACTGGTTGGTGGTGAGTAATAGTATTGTTTTTCTTTTTATGGTAACAGCCTTATGTTTTTAGCAAAGCAGGGAAATTACAATGGCAAAGTATGTATATTAGAAATGCCAATTATTTTCTTGCTTAGTTAATAAATGCCAAATATTGGAAATGCCAATTATTTTATTACTTATTTATTCATTATCTTATTTTTATTTATTAATTACATATTATCTATTTTTTATTAGTGTCCCCTTCCTGAAAGCTCAGCAAGGTTTACCGTTTCTTTCCTTTTGTGTTTCTTTTTCTATTATTTTGAAAAGCTGATGCCTTAAATGGTGGTATCTTATTAGTAGTTTTGAAAAATCCGTAGATTCTTGGGAATTCATTGATCTCATCAGCCCACAGCTAGTCACTCTTTTTGTTTCTCCTCATTTTATGAGTTTGAGAGCACATATGCCTCTATCTATTAGTGAGTCTCCCAAGGTCTTTGCTTCTCTTTGTTTAGAGTATCTTTTAGCACCACTGTCTCACACTCATAATTGCTTTACAATGGTGTGTTAGTTTCTGCTTTATAACAAAGTGAATCAGTTATACATGTACATATGTTCCCATATCTCTTGCCTCTTGTGTCTCCCTCCCTCCCACCCTCCCTATCCCACCCCTCTAGGTGGTCACAAACCACCTAGCTGATCTCCCTGTGTTATGCGGCTGCTTCCCACTAGCTATCTGTTTTACATTTGGTAGTGTATATATGTCCATGCCACTCTCTCACTTTGTCACAGCTTACCCGTCCCCCTCCCCATATCCTCAAGTCCATTCTCTAGTAGGTCTGTGTCTTTATTCCTGTTTTACCCCTAGGTTCTTCATGACATTTTTTTTTCTTAAATTCCATATATATGTGTTAGCATATGGTATTTGTCTTTCTCTTTCTGACTTACTTTGCTCTGTATGACAGACTCTAGGTCCATCCACCTCATTACAAATAACTCGATTTCGTTTCTTTTTATGGCTGAGTAATATTCCATTGTATATATGTGATACAGCTTCTTTATCCATTCATCCAATGATGGACACTTAGGTTGTTTCCATCTCCTGGCTATTGTAAATAGAGCTGCAATGAACATTTTGGTACATGACTCTTTTTGAATTATGGCTTTCTCAGGGTATATGCCCAGTAGTGGGATTGCTGGGTCATATGGTAGTTCTATTTGTAATTTTTTAAGGAACCTCCATACTGTTCTCCATAGTGGCTGTACCAATTCACATTCCCACCAGCAGTGCAAGAGTGTTCCCTTTTCTCCACACCCTCTCCAGCATTTATTGTTTCTCGATTTTTTGATGATGGCCATTCTGACTGGTGTGAGATGATATCTCATTGTAGTTTTGATTTGCATTTCTCTAATGATTAATGATGTTGAGAATTCTTTCATGTGTTTGTTGCCAGTCTGTATATCTTCTTTGGAGAAATGTCTATTTAGGTCTTCTGCCCATTTTGTTTTTTTGTTATTGAGCTGCATGAGCTGCTTGTAAATTTTGGAAATTAATCCTTTGTCAGTTGCTTCATTTGCAAATATTTTCTCCCATTCTGAGGGTTGTCTTTTGGTCTTGTTTATGGTTCCCTTTGCTGTGCAAAAGCTTTGAGGTTTCATTAGGTCCCATTTGTTTATTATTGTTTTTATTTCCATTTCTCTAGGAGGTGGGTCAAAAAGGATCTTGCTGTGATTTATGTCCTAGAGTGCTCTGCCTATGTTTTCCTCTAAAAGTTTGATAGTTTCTGGCCTTACATTTAGGTCTTTAATCCATTTTGAGCTTATTTTTGTGTATGGTATTAGGGAGTGATCTAATCTCATACTTTTATATGTACCTGTCCAGTTTTCCCAGCAGCACTTATTGAAGAGGCTGTCCTTTCTCCACTGTACATTCCTGCCTCCTTTATCAAAGATAAGGTGACCATATGTGCGTGGGTGTATCTCTGGGCTTTCTAGCCTGTTCCATTGATCTGTCTTTCTGTTTTTGTGCCAGTACCATACTGTCTTGATTACTGTAGCTTAGTCTGAAGTCAGGGAGCATGATTCCTCCAGCTCCGTTTTTCTTTCTCAAGATTGCTTTGGCTATTCGGAGTCTTTTGTGTTTCCATACGAATTGTGAAATTTTTTGTTGTAGTTCTGTGAAAAATGCCAGTGGTAATTTGGTAGGGATTGCATTGAATCTGTAGATTGCTTTGGGTAGTAGAGACATTTTCACAATGTTGATTCTTCCAATCCAAGAACATGGTATATCTCTCCATCTATTTGTATCATCTTTAATTTCTTTCATCAGTGTCTTATAATTTTCTGCATACAGGTCTTTTGCCTCCGTACGTGGGTTTATTCCTAGATTTTTTTTTGCGGTACACGGGCCTCTCACTGTCACAGCCCCTCCCATTGCAGAAGCACAGGCTCCATATGCACAGGGCCAACGGCCACGGCTCATGGGCCCAGCTGTTCTGTTGGCACACAGGATCCTCCCGGACCGGGGCACGAACCCGTGTCCCCTGCATCGGCAAGCGGACTCCCAACCACTGCGCCACCAGGGAAGCCCCTATTCCTAGATATTTTATTCTTTTTGTTGCAAGGGTAAATGGGAGTGTTTTCTTGATTTCACTTTCAGATTTTTCATCATTAGTGTATAGGAATGCCAGAGATTTCTGTGCATTAATTTTGTATCCTGATACTTTACCAAATTCACTGATTAGCTCTAGTAGTTTTCTGGTAGCATCTTTAGGATTCTCTATGTATAGTATCATGTCATCTGCAAACAGTGACAGCTTTACTTCTTCTTTTCCGATTTGGATTCCTTTTATTTCCTTTTCTTGTCTGATTGCTGTGGCTAAAACTTCCAAAACTATGTGGAATAAGAGAGGTGAGAGTGGGCAACCTTGTCTCGTTCCTGATCTTAGTGGAAATGCTTTCAGTTTTTCACCATTGAGGACGATGTTGGCTGTACGTTTGTCATATATGGCCTTTATTATGTTGAGGAACGTTCCCTCTATGCCTACTTTCTGCAGGGTTTTTATCATAAATGGGTGTTAAATTTTGTTGAAAGTTTTCTCTGCATCTATTGAGATGACCATAGGGTTTTTCTCCTTCAATTTGTTAATATGGTGTATCACGTTGATTGGTTTACGTATATTGAAGAATCCTTGCATTCCTGGAATAAACCCCACTTGATCATGGTGTATGATCCTTTTAATGTGCTGTTGGATTCTGTTTGCTAGTATTTTGTTGAGGATTTTTGTGTTTATGTTCATCAGTGATATAGGCCTGTAGTTTTCTTTCTTTGTGACATCCTTGTCTGGTTTTGGTATCAGGGTGATGGTGGCCTCGTAGAATGAGTTTGGGAGTGTTCCTCCCTCTGCTATATTTTAGAAGAGTTTGAGAAGGATAGGTGTTACCTCTTCTCTAAATGTTTGGTAGAATTCGCCTGTGAAGCCATCTGATCCTAGGCTTTTGTCTGTTGGAAGGTTTTTACTCACAGTTTCAATTTCAGTGCTTGTGATTGGTCTGTTCATATTTTCTACTTCTTCCTGATTCAGTCTCGGAAGGTTATGCATTTCTAAGTATTTCTCCATTTCTTCCAGGTTGTCCATTTTATTGGCATAGAGTTGCTTGTAGTAATCTCTTATGATCCTTTGTATTTCTGCAGTGTCAATTGTTACTTCTCCTTTTTCATTTCAAATTCTATTGATTTGAGTCTTCTCCGTTTTTTTCTAGATGAGTCTGGCTAATGGTTTATCAATTTTGTTTATCTTCTCAAAGAACCAGCTTTTAGTTTTATTGATCTTTGCTATTGCTTCCTTCATTTCTTTTTCATTTATTTCTGATCTGATTTTTATTATTTCTTTCCCTCTGCTAACTTTGGGGTTTATTTGTTCTTCTTTCTCTAATTGCTTTATGTGCAAGGTTAGGTTGTTTATTCAAGATGTTTGCTGTTTCTTAAGGTAGGATTGTATTGCTATAAACTTCCCTCTTAGAACTGCTTTTGCTGCATCCCATAGGTTTTGGGTAGTCATGCGTTCATTGTCATTTGTTTCTTGGTAATTTTTTATTTCCTTTTTGATTTCTTCAGTGATCACTTCGTTATTAAGTAGTGTATTGTTTAGCCTCCATGTGTTTGTATTTTTTACAGATCTTTTCCTGTAATTGATATCTAGTCTCATAGCGTTGTGGTCAGAAAAGATACTTGATACAGTTTCAATTTTCTTAAATTTACCAAGGCTTGATTTGTGACCCAAGATATGATCGATCCTGGAGAATGTTCCATGAGCACTTGAGAAAAATGTGTATTCTGTTGTTTTTGGATGGAATGTCCTATATATATCAATTAAGTCCATCTTGTTTAATGTATCATCTAAAGCTTGTGTTTCCTTATTTAGTTTCATTTTGGATGATCTGTCCATGGGTGAAAGTGGGGTGTTAAAGTCCCCTACTATGAGTGTGTTACTGTCGATTTCCCCTTTTATGGCTGTTAGTATTTGCCTTATGTATTGAAGTGCTCCTATGTTGGGTGCATAAATATTTACAATTCTTATATCTTCTTCTTGGATCGATCCCTTGATCATTATGTAGTGTCCTTCTTTGTCTCTTCTAATAGTCTTTATTTTAAAGTCTCTTTTGTCTGATATGAGATTTGCTACTCCAGCTTTCTTTTGGTTTCCATTTGCATGGAATATCTTTTTCCATCCCCTCACTTTCAGTCTGTACGTGTCCCTAGGTCTGAAGTGGGTCTTCTGTAGACAACATCTATACAGGTCTTGGTTTTGTATCCATTCAGCCAGTCTGTGTCTTTTGGTGGGAGCGTTTAATCCATTTACGTTTAAGGTAATTATTGATATGTATGTTCCCATTCCCATTTTCTTAATTATTTTGGGTTTGTTATTGTAGGTCTTTTCCTTCTCTTGTGTTTCTTGTCTAGAGAAGGTCCTTTAGCATTTGTTGAAAAGCTGGTTTGGTGGTGCTGAACTCTCTCAGCTTTTGCTTTTCTGTAAAGGTTTAATTTCTCCATCAAAACTGAATGAGATCCTTGCTGGGTAGAGTAATCTTGGTTGTAGGTTTTTCTCCTTCATCACTTTAAATATGTCCTGCCAGTCCCTTCTGTCTTGCAGAGTTTCTGCTGAACGATCAGCAGTTAACCTTATGGAGATTCCCTTGTGTGTTATTTTTTGTTTTTCCCTTGCTGATTTTAATATGTTTTCTTTGTATTTAATTTTTGACAGTTTGATTAATATGTGTCTTGGCATGTTTCTCCTTGGATTTATCCTGTATGGGACTCTCTGTGCTTCCTGGACCTGATTAACTATTTCCTTTCCCATATTAGGGAAGTTTTCAACTATAATCTCTTCAAATATTTTCTCAGTCCCTTTCTTTTTCTCTTCTTCTTCTGGAACCCCTATAATTCGAATGTTGGTGCATTCATTGTTGTCCCAGCGGTCTCTGAGACTGTCCTCAGATCTTTTCATTCTTTTTTCTTTATTCTGTTCTGCAGTAGTTATTTCCACTATTTTATATTCCAGGTCACTTATCCATTCTTCTGCCTCAGTTATTCTGCTATTGATCCCTTCCAGAGTATTTTGAATTTCATTTATTGTGTTGTTCATCGTTGTTTGTTTCACCTTTAGTTCTTCTAGGTCCTTGTTAAAAGTTTCTTGCATTTTGTCTATTCTCTTTCCAAGATTTTGGATCATCTTTACTATCATTATTCTGAATTCTTTTTCAGGTAGACTGCCTATTTCCTCTTCATTTGTTAGGTCTGATGGGTTTTTATGTCTCTCCTTCATCTGCTGTGTGTTTTTCTGTCTTCTCATTTTGCTTATCTTACCGTGTTTGGGGTCTCCTTTTTGCAGGCTGCAGGTTCGTAGTTCTCGTTGTTTTTGGTATCTGTCCCCAGTGTCTAAAGTTGGTTCAGTGTGTTGTGTAGGCTTCCTGTTGGAGGAGACTAGTGCCTGTGTTCTTGTGGATGAGGCTGGATCTTGTCTTTCTGGTGGGCAGGTCCATGTCTGGTGGTTTGTTTTGGGGTGTCTGTGGACTTATTATGATTTTGGGCCACCTCTCTGCTAATGGGTGGGGTTGTGTTCCTGTCTTGCTATTTGTTATAGGGTGTCCAGCACTGTAGCTTGCTGGTCGTCGAGTGAAGCTGGGTGTTGGTGTTGAGATGGAGATCTCTGGGAGATTTTCGCCATTTGATATTAGGTGGAGCTGGGAGGTGTCTTGTGGACCAGTGTCCTGAAGTTGGCTCTCCCACCTCAGAGGCACAGCACTGACTCCTGGCTGCAGCACCAAGAGCCTTTCATCCACATGGCTCAGAATAAAAGGGAGAAAAATTAGAAAGAAAGAAAGAGGCTAAAAGAAAATAAACTAAGGTAAAATAAAATAAAGTTATTGAAATAAAAAAGTATTAGGAAAAAGAAATTTTTTAAGTAAAAAAAAAAAAAAAAACCAAAGAAAAACGGACGTATAGAACCCTAGGAGAAATGGTGAAAGCAAAGGTATACAGACAAAATCTCCCACAGGAGCAGACACTCACAAAAAGAGGAAAAGGGGAAAAAATAATAAATCTTGCTCTCAAAGTCCACCTCCGCAATTTGGGATGATTTCTTGTGTATTCAGGTATTCCTCAGATGCAGGGTACATCAAGTTGATTGTGGAGATTTAATCCACTGCTCCTGAGGCTGCTGGGAGAGATTTCCCTTTCTCTTCTTTGTTTGCAAAGCTCCCGCGGTTCAGCTTTGGATTTGGCCCCGCCTCTGCGTGTAGGTCGCCGGAGGGCTTCTGTTCTTCACTCAGACAGGATGGGGTTAAAGGAACCGCTGACTCGGGGGCTCTGGCTCACTCAGGCCCGGGGGAGAGAGGGCCACGGAGTGCGGGGCAAGCCTGCAGCGGCAGAGGCCGGTGTGACGTTGCACCAGCCTGAGGCGCGCCGTGCATTCTCGCGGGGAAGTTGTCCCTGGATCCCGGGACCCTGACAGTGGCGGGCTGCACAGGCTACCCGGAAGGGATGTGTGGATAGTGACCTGTGCTCGCACACAGGCTTCTTGGTGGTGGCAGCAGCAGCCTTAGCGTCTCATGCTCGTCTCTGGGGTCTGCTCTGTTAGCCGCAGTTCGCGCCCGTCTCTGGATCTCCTTTAAGCAGCTCTCTTAATCCCCTCTCCTCGAGCACCAGGAAACAAAGAGGGAAGAAAAAGTCTCTTGCCTCTTTGTCAGGCCCAGACTTTTTCCCAGACTCCCTCCCGTCTAGCCATGGTGCACTAACCCCTTCAAGCTGTGTTCACACTGATCCTACCGAAGCCCGAGCCTCAGCTCCCAGACCCGCCCGCCCCGGTGGTGCGCAGACAAGCCTCTCAGGCTGGTTAATGCTGGTTGGCACCGATCCTCTGTGCAGGAATCTCCCTGCTTTTCCCTCCGCAACCCTGTGGCTGTGCTCTCCTCCGCGGCCCTGAAGCTCCCCTCCTCCGCCACCCGCAGTCTCCGCCCGCGAAGGGGCTTCTAGTGTGTGGAAACCTTTCCTCCTTCACTGGTCCCTCCCACTGGTGCAGGGCCCGTCCCTATTCTTTGTCTCTGTTTTTTCTTTTTTGTTTTGCCCTACCCAGGTACATGGGGAGTTTCTTGCCTTTTGGGAGGTCTGAGGTCTTCTGCTAGCGTTCAGTAGGTGTTCTGTAGCAGTTGTTCCACGTGTAGAAGTATTTCTGATGTATCTGTGGGGTGGAAGGTGATCCCCGCGTCTTACTCTTCTGTCATCTTCCCCCTCTCTCTATCCTGATTCTTATATTGTACATTTCTTTGGATTTCTTGGCCTTGGTCACAAAAATCAAGGCTTATTTTTAAGCCTGCTCTTCATTCATTCATTCATTCAACTCAGCAGTCATTGGACTTTAGACCCAATACCATTTGAGGAATTGTGGAAGATGTAAGGAAATGAGTCATTGGCTTAGGCTTCTAGATCTGCAAAATCAACTCAGGCATATAAAAGAAACATGCTTGAAAAAGTGACTGTACAAAAGTTCAATTTTAAAGTGGGAAAATAATAGATATGTAGTTAAGTGCAAGAAGAACAACGTGTAGCCGTATTAGCACGTTGCACTTGGCCTTATACTTATGAATCAAGACTTGACAGTGATGTCTGGTACTATATAACGATGTAAAACATTTGGATACAGCTGTATGACTATTTATTTTATCTTTTCTGAGGTTAATTTGTGCTTTTATTTGCCAGTAGACTTAACCAACGTGGCCTGCCAACGTTTTTGATCTAAAAGACACATTTTACATCACAATCCAACAAACACACACACATATAAAACATGTGTACATATATAAGTGAAACAGAAGTTTTGCCAAAAATGTCTATCCTGAGTGTTAATTCTTTTTTTTTTTGAGACTTTTTTTTAAGCAGTTTTAGGTTTACAACAAAATGGACAGGAAGGTACAGAAATTCCCCATGACCCGCCTCCCCACACATGCATAGCTATTATCAAGAGTGGTAGCTTTTTTTTTTTCTTAAGCCAGGGATGAACTGCCTTGGCACATCATAATCAACAAGTTCACAGTTCATCTTAAGTTTCACTTTAACGAAGTGAATAGTGTTGCATGTTCTATGGGTTTGGACAAAAGTATAATGACATATATCCATCATTATAATGTCATACAAAGTATGTCACTGCTCATAAAAACTTATGTACTCTGTGTATTCATCTCCCCCCACCCCTCAAATTCCTGGCACCAGGAATTTGATCTTTTTATTGTGTATTTATTAAGTTGCTGAGATATGCCTGTGCATTTTGCTTAGCAGGTCTAATAATGTGTTGGTATATTTTCTTTTTATTAAAAAGAATGACACATACATTCCCTAAAAGAACATTACCCTCTACACAAATTGTTTATCTTTTTGGCTCATTATAGGTTTTGGGTTATGTGGAATTCCAGAGAATCTTATAGGAGCTTTGCTAAAGACTGGAGTAAAAGGACTAACTGCAGTCAGCAACAATGCAGGGTAAGCGTGCATTTTTAAAACAATTGGCTTGAAAGAAATGACAGTCCTCCATGATACTGAAATGAAGTCTATCAGTGAAATGAAAAATTTCCCTATTGACAAGAGCAGTATGCTCGAGGATCAAAAGATAATGTTAATTGGGATTTCCGCCGCAGTCCAGTGGTTAAGACTCCGCGCTTCCACTGCAGGGGGCATGGGTTTGATCAGGGAAACCAAGATCCTGCAATGAAAAAAAAAAAGTATGTTCACATTGAGTCCTTCATTTTAAAATTTAAAGAGGTTCCTTTATGTTGTATGTTATTGTAGATCTTTATTTATAAAGGAAGATGGACATCCGTTTGAAATCTGTTTCAAGTCTTCTTTTGGTTATGCCCTTACCCTAGATGATACATAAAGAATACCGGCAATCATTACAAATGTTGCTGGTCTTGGTAAAAGGAGGAGGGTATGCAGCTGGCACTTAAGCCAGTAAGCTCACATATCAAAATGGTCAAAGATGAGCCATAACATTTTAATGATGAATGGCCTGCATATTAAGATATATTTAGTTATCAAGGAAAAAGCTATTTTTGTGCAAAATGGTAAATTGTCAGCTCTCTTTTAATAATGAAAGACTTTAAAGATCTTAAAAATTAAAGAAATTAACTGAATTGGCAGTTAGTTTAGTCTGTTATCATAAATGCAATTTAGAAGAAATAGCACAGATTACTTAGGAAACAAAACTGATCTACATTTGTGCTCATTTTTTCCTTTGCTGAGTTTATGCTATTATTTTCATTTGGAAGGCTCTCCACTTCTCTGCCTATCCACATCTTTCCCATCTTACAGAAGAAGCCCTATCTAATTATAGAACTGCTCTAGCCTTCATTGATCTTTCCCCTTTCTGAATTCCTTTGGAGATGGTTAGCCTTTCTTTGTGTACTGAATTGTATTTATTATCTCTGATGTATATTACAGGCCAATCCTGTTACTCGGAGTAGTTTTCTTTTTTCTTTTTATTTATTTTTTGGCTGCTCCACACGGCATGCGGGATCTTAGTTCCCCCACCAGGGATCAAACCTGCGCCCCCTGCAGTGGAATCATAGAGCCTTAACCACTGGACCGCCAGGGAAGTCCATAGAGTAGTTTTCTATTTCCTGCTATGCTTAGCCTATAGTCTCAGAATCACCGAGAGTTGGAGCTGGACGGGATTGTAGAGATCATCTGTTCCAGTTCCCTCATTTAACAGGGGAAACTCATCTGTAATCCGGGAAGTAACTTGTTCATGATCACTTGATATTTCTTAAACACATCCTGTGCCCTTTGAGCTGACTTTATATTTATTAAAAATACTTTTGATTATCAGTACTTGGTTGGGTTTTCCTGTTAGCTCAGTGCTTACAAGGAGTGGTGTAGATCAATGTAAACTTTTGATGCAGAGTAGGTACCGATAACCTACTTTGCTGAACTCAGAGAAGGCACTTTGCACACCCTCATTGGAAGTTGATTCTCATAATTAGAGGAGTTTAAATCCTTGAGGTCTATAGGGATGAGGGCTTTGTTTTGATCCTTAGAGTCAGATAAATGAGGACAACTTAGCATCACTTTATTGGAGGACCAACGACATGGTTTGAGTTGTTGGGTAAAATGTAGAGAACATGGAATTAGAAGTAATGGTCATCACCAATACATGGAATCGAAAAGAATGATACAAATGAACTTATTTACAAAACGGAAATAGACTCACAGACATAGAAAACAAACTTGTAGTTACCAAAGGGGAAAGGGGGCAGGGGAGGGATAAATTAGGAGTTTGGGATTAACAGATATATACTACTATATGTAAAGTAGATAGACAAGGACCTACTGTATAGCACAGGGAACTATATTCAATATCTTGTAACAACCTATAATGGAAAAGAATCTGAAAAAGAGTGTATATGAATATATAACCAAATCACTTTGCTGTACACCTGAAACTAATACATTGTAAATCAACTATACTTCAATTAAAAAAAAAAAGAAGTAATGGCTATTTTCTCCTAAGACTCCATCTATATAAGTTCTGCCTGAATTGGAAGTCTTTTCAAAGCTCAGGATTCCTGATTGTCTACTTTTGTTTTATTTGCTTTTAATGATCACTAAGACCTGTTGGCCTGAGGTACCACTTACTTTGCTATGGAGTATTAACTGTCAGTCTTGATACGACAAACCCTACCTTAGGATCATTCAGATGAATTAATACTTTGATATGGATTGATTAGGAAGGCAGGAAAATTGCAGATGTTCCTTTGATCTTTGGAAGACTTTGACGTGAATTACAAGCCTGTATAAACCAAAAGTTTCACGATATGCTATATATCAACCAATTAAATCACAGAGCCCAGGGAAGAATAGGTGTGCTATATTAGTTATTTTCATTTCCTTGTGACAAGGTAATTTTGGATTACAGTTCTTGAAGGTGGGGATTTAGACAACTCGAAGGGCAGCCCCACTTCCATGTAGAAGACTAATAAATACTAACAGGTAATATGTGCAGCACTCCTCCCATATCCATGATTTTGCTTTACGTGGTTTCAGTTATCTATGGTCAACCTTGGTCTGAAAATATTAAATGGAAAATTCCAGAAATAAACAATTCATAAGTTTTAAGTTACAGGCTATTCTGAGTGCTGTGATGAAGTCTCGGGCCCTCCTGCTCTGTCTTGCCCTGGATGTGAATCATACCTTTGTCCAGTGTACCCCTCCAGTTGGTCACTTAGTAGCCACCCTGGTTATCAGATCCATGGTCATCAGATCCACTGTTGCTGTATCCCCGGTTATCAGATCCATGATCTGTATCGCAGTGCTTGTGTCCAAGGAACCCTTATTTTACTTAATAATGGCCCCCAAGTGCAAGGTTATTATTAACAGTGGAGAGCTGTTTCCTCCAGCCCTGGGCCTGATGGGATGAGGGGAGGGGGCTGTTTGGACCCAGAAGAAAGCCTTATGGAGAGGGCTATCCAATGTGCTGCAGCCTGCCAGGGAGAGAGCCAAGGGAATAGATGTCCTGCTGCCATTCTCCCCCCAACCCCCCCCCAACCCCCCTGGTGGTGCCTTACACTGGCTGAACCCAGTCAGCAATGGATGGGCCCAATCAGAAGCCAGAGGGCAGGGCACCCCATGATTCAGTCTACACGGGGCAGCTGCCCCAGGCTAGAGGTTGGAGAATGGATACAGAGGGACACATAGCAAATATCTAGCATGAAGACTTGATGATTTTCATTTTTATTACAAAGGAGCCAGTGAGGAGGGGGAAAGTGAAATCAAGCAATAAATTCATTTGACAAATGGTCAACAGATGTTTATGTAGAACCCTATCTGGAGGAAAAGTTTCCAAGAGAGATGGAAAGGCCAGTTCAAGGCCCCTAGACAAGATGTCTGGTATGTTTGAGGAACTGTAAGGAGGCCAGAAGAGGTAGAGAAGAGAGCAAAAAGGAAAATGGGAGGAGTGAGGTCAGAGGTGTGAAAGGGCATTCCATCCCATCCCAGGGGGTCTTGCAGTCCACTCTAGAGACATTTGCTTTTACTCTAAATAAATGGGTACCAAGGCAGGGTTTTGAGCAGAGCAGTGACATGATCTGACATATTTTATTTTATACTTGTGTTTTTGGCTGTCATTTTATGAGTAGATCGTAGCAGGCAGGATTAGAAACAAGAAAGGTTACTGCAGTGTCCGGGAAAGAGATGGGCCGGTCCCAGAGAGGGAGTGAGAAATGCTCAGATTCTGGATAGATTCTGAAGGTAGAGTAAGGATTTTCCAATAAAGTTGCTGTGGAATGTGTGTGTCAGAGATCACACCATGAGTTTTGTTCTGAAGTAGTGAGGATGGGGCTGCCATCAGATGAGTGAAGAAGGCTGCAGATGGAGCCGAATTGAGGGGAACAGAATTGTTTACCTGAAGAACTGAACGCCTAGCTAGATAGTAATTAGCAGTAGGTAAAAAACAAACAAAAAACGTAAAGCGTTTTGTGTAATGTTTTGCAAGACCGACTTTTTAGTGATTTGTAGCCCTCTAGTGGACAAGTGTGTTATCAATCTTCAGGGAATTTTCACATCTCAAAAATGCACTCTTGAAAATACTTGTTATTTAGGCTTTAGTTTTCTTTTGAACCAAGTAAGAATAAATCATGCAGGTATTTCTTTTACACTCATGGTGGGTGGGAAATGTTATTAGATTCAATATTGGAAGCTAGGACTATAAAACAAGTCTATCAGGAGGTTGACAGTTACCTGTTACCTGAACTACTTTAAGGTATTCAGTGTGTCAGGACAGTTGGGGGGAGGTTAGAGGCTTGGAAATGCATTCTGAGAATTAGGAAAGAGTTAGTTGAGCGGGAATGGCCACTTGTGGGCATGAGAATGAGGAGGGAGAGCGAAGTCGAAGTTGGGAGAAAAGGAGGTTGTCAGGAGACATGTGAGTGGTTTGTCATATAAAATTTCAAGTTTTTGAATGTAAGTGAGATTAATATTCTATCAGATGTCCCTTTGATTGTAAGCTGCTTGCATTTTCCTTCTAGGGTTGACAACTTTGGTTTGGGCCTTTTACTTCGATCCAAGCAGATAAAACGCATGGTCTCTTCGTATGTGGGTGAAAATGCAGAATTTGAACGACAGTATTTATCTGGTGAATTAGAAGTAGAGCTGACACCTCAGGTAAAAAAATTTTTTTTTTTTTTACAATACTAATTTATTTTAAAATATACCTTTTTCCTCCTAGAAATTTCATTGTGTAAGAGAGGTAAGGTAGAATGATCTTTTGCCAAACCAAGGAATTGTGTTTATAGGTCATACCTCTTGCTTGCTAGGGAACTATTTTGTTGCTGTGCACTGAAAAAGAAGGTGAAAATATCTAGGCTTCAGGATAAAATTTTAAGTTTGGCACTATAATGTATATTTCATTGGAGCATGCAAAAGAAATTGCTGGGATGTTTGATGATTGTCCTAAAAGTCAATTCCTATGAATCACAGAATTAGAAATTTGTGGGGAATCTGGTCTTGCTGAGACATAGGACAGTAAAGGCCATGGAGGGACTACATCACAGACTAAGTGCTGGGATCAGAGCCCAGGTGTCTAGAGAGCTGATGCCATTACAAAGGAAGCAGTGATTGCAATTAATCTAGCAAGTTTCTGCTCACTTTATACACCATTTCCTCTCCTAACTGATTGAAGAGTTTGTCACTGAGCAAAGTTTTTGAAGCCATATGAGTAAAACAAGGGTCTATAGGTTGTATACATTACTTTCCATTTTGACATGGTCTGCCTTCATCTCTGAAACTGAGCCCACCACACTGCTTCATTTTGTCAACAGAATGTATTATTACCACTAACTTCATCAAATTGGTAATAATGTAATATAGCAGAATTTTTAAAAATTCAATCATTAAATCAATGTATATGCTTATCTGGAGAGAGCAGGCATGGGAGAACTGTTTTTTCTACTCGAAGCTTCACAGTGATTTTCCAAGTCACACCTGATCACTCTACAGTGTTGGCACCTGTGCCTCTCATAGCATTACACATGCTTGATTTATCCAATCTTCATTTAAAGTTTTTTGAGAATAACAAAAGGTGTACTATCTTCATCGCTTGTTCCACTTTTACAAAATACCACAGACTGGGTGGCTTAGAAAAGAGAAATTTATTTCTCACTGTTATGGTGGCTGAGAAGTACAAGATCAAGGTACAGGCTGATTTGGTTCTTGGTGGGGGGAGGGGAGAGAGGGAGAGGGACAGTGAGAGGCAGAGGGAGAGTACGTGCAAGTGAGTGCTCTAGGGTCTCTTATTACAAGGACACTAATCCTCTTTGATCAGGGCCCCACCTTTATGACCTCATTTAACCTTGTCGCACGTTGGGGGTTAGGGCTTCAACATGTGAATTTTGGGAGCGGGGGGGAACACAAATCCGTCCATAGCATATAGTTTTCATCTTCACATTATAGTTTGAGGTAACATAGCCTTTGAGTTTGGAGCTATTGAAAATTAACTTTACAATTACCTTTTTTATCTTTTTTTTTCTTTTTTTGACTGTGCTGGGTCTTCGTTGCGGTACGTGGGCTTGTCTAGTTGTGGCACACGCGCTCTAGAGTGCGCAGGCTCAGTAGTTGCAGCACACGGGCTTCTCTCTAGTTGTGGCGCATGGGCTTAGTTGCCCCATGGCATGTGGGATCTTAGTTCCCTTACCGGGGATCGAACCTGCGTCCCCTGCATTGGAAGGTGGATTCTTAACCACTGGACCACCAGGGAAGTCCCTGCCTTTTTTTTATCTTTTGCATCATCCCTTATTTTGTCAGAGGGCATATACATGGGAAAGGAACTTCCTTAATATTTCTTTCACATTCTTCCTTTAAGCTGAAAGAAGTCAGAATTTCCTGCCCCAGTTTAGTGGTGCATGAGTAAACATTGGCTCTAGGAACTCGTTTTGCAGCCTGAGAGCCAGGGAGGAAGTGCTGATGAAGTGGTAGGGATTAGGACTCCCTTGGGGGTTGGATGTGGGGTCTTGGTGGTACCTGCAGGGGGCCTGTATGTGGCAATAGTCGATTTTCATGCCTTTGCCCAGTTGGACAAAGAGGAGTATAGTATTCAGGGAGGGTGGACATAAAAAATATTTTAAAGTAGGGAGTGTTATTATGGTTGTTTTGATGATTTAATTTTTGTGGATGTTATTAACTTAAAATACCCAAAGTGCAGGGAAGAGTCACCTCTGTCCATCAGTTAGAACAGAGAACCAGGTATCTGGAAGGTTTTCATTTATGTCACAGGTCCATCCTTCCTCAGAATATCCCGCCTATTCCAAATGACTCAGTGTCTGAAATCCCAGCTGTTAGTCCCTTCTTTGAGTTTAGTATTTAAAGGCCCCAGTTCAAGTGGAAACTTGTTTTCAGGTTGGGACAATATTAACATACCATCATTAATATCTAAACCTAGGGAATTCCCTGGCAGTCCAGTGGTTAGGGCTCCATGCTTCCACTGCAGGGGGCACGGGTTCGGTCCCTGGTTGGGGAGCTCAGATCCCACAAGCCGCGTGACACAGCCAAAACAAAACAAAACAAAACAAAACAAAATCTGAACCTGTTCTTTTTTTTTTTTTTTGAACCTGTTCTTACTACTGGTTAGCTAGTCAGTTATCTAGTCTGAATATGATGTAGCTAGACCGTAACAAGATGTTTCACATTAGGGAGCGTGTCAGGAAACGTCCGGGTCCAGAGTTATTACCCTGTGGGAAAACCAGGTGGAAAGGCAGGTGGTGGTGGAAGAGCTGGGGAAATTAGGTTTGAAATCACTGATCCCTAGAAGGGGGACAAAGATGATCAGAAGAAGATACAAAAAAAACTTTACATATAGCTGTTCCTACTCTGAAACAAAATTTGAATCTCTCTTGGCTTTTTAAAAACCATTTTACCTGTATGTCGTACTCTTTGCCTAGCTTGAATTTTTCCTTAGTTAGATAATGTAATAGATAAAATACTTATGAGAATGGTTTAGAATAAACTCTAGATAGGTTTGAACGTTTTACATTATTATTATATAATCATAACATTGTTATTAAAGATAAGGTTCAGGCCATGCGTACATAGAGCACATAGTAAAACACAAAATTTAACTGTATGTTTTTTAATGTATACAGTTAAAGTTACATACTTCAGATTTGGAAATTTCTTTAAAAATACTACAGATAGACTGATGTAGAATGTGATGTCAAGAAACCAGTGGAGACATGGAAGCTGAAAGCACTAATATACAAATAAGCAGTTCCATTAAGAATTAAGGATTAAGGATAGAGAGGTTGTTGTCTAGAAAGAGAGTAACTGTTTTACATTGATATTCTAGCCTGCGGTAAACCAGTATGCACTGCTGGGTGTGGTTTAGATTGATAAACACCTAGAAAACAGGGATGGTGCCTGTAAGTGTTTCTGAGTCTGCAGACAGAAGTGTTTAATGGACTTCTGATGCAGTGTTGTTTTTTCACTTGTAGGGCACGCTTGCAGAGAGGATTCGTGCAGGTGGGGCTGGAGTTCCTGCATTTTACACCAGCACAGGGTATGGGACCCTAGTGCAAGAAGGAGGGTCACCGATCAAATACAACAAAGATGGCAGCATTGCCATTGCCAGTAAGCCAAGAGAGGTAAGAAAGCTGGATATCTCTATCAGCACAGGATTCCAGGTGGACTCGTTGGGTAACTAAGTATAAAACCACACCTGTTGGGCTTCCCTTCCCTTCCCTTACTGCGCCAACCACTGTTGGGCGCAGTGGTTGAGAGTCTGCCTGCCGATGCAGGGGACGCGGGTTCGTGCCCCGGTCCGGGAGGATCCCACGTGCCACGGAGCTGCCGGGCCCGTGAGCCATGGCCGCTGAGCCTGCGCGTCCGGAGCCTGTGCTCAGCAACGGGAGAGGCCACAACAGTGAGAGGCCCACATACAGCAAAAAAAACAAAAAAACAAAAAAACAAAACACATCTGTGTGAGAACACTGTCATTCCTTCCGTAATGTAAACATGTTAGGTAAAATTTCTAGCTAAAACTGAGCATCTGCTAGTAACTTAAATCACATAGAGAGACCAGAATAAATAAATGAGAAGAAAAGAATCTGTAATCCATAGAAGAGGTACAAGTCAAGATTAGTTTTATGGTAAGTTTTAAGAAATTTAGGAGCATTTATAATTGCTGATTATGTTTATGTGGAAAATAGAGTAAATGTATGCTATATATGGTATTAAACTCTTCATGCTCAGGCCCCTTCTGGATGTGATTGAAGGGGGAGAAAAAAGCCAAAGAAATCACAAGTTTGTCTACAATCTTAAAAAGCGGGGGCAGTTATAACTATATAATGGAACAGAGGGTTCATATTATCTCCTTTGTCCTTCATTTTGTATACTGGACCTATTTGAATAACTGAATAACTTAGTTTTATTTAAAGTGCTAGATAGGATGGGGTATCTTTATACTGGGTAACTTCACTCACATATTAGAAAAGAATAGGGACTTACCTGGCAATCCAGTGGTTAAGACTTCGCCTTCCAATGCAGGGGGTGTGGGTTCAATTCCTGGTGGGGGAACTAAGATCCCACATGCCTCACGGCCAAAAAACCAAAACATAAAACAGAAGCAATACTGTAACAAATTCAATGAAGACTTTAAAAATAGTCCACGTCAAAAAAATCTTTTTTTAAAAAAAAAGAAAAGAAAAGAACTCTAGATATAGGTATTTGAGATCCTCAGGTTTGAGCCAGTTTTTAAAATGACACATGCCAGCTGTATTTTTAGTGTCTTTCCCTTCTCCCTGCCCACATGGCTCATGAGCATTAACAAATGTTGCAGAAATGCTGAGCTTATCTCTGAAGCGAAAATTTAGTAAATCAAGGGCTTTTATCACCTTTCTGCTTATAGGGATGTTAGCTCTGCACGTCCGTGTTTTGAGGGAAGATAAAGGTCATGCCCTTGTCCCCTGCTGTCCAGTGTTTATCCAGCAGCGTCCTCCATCTGGAGCTTTGCCTTTCTGATTAGAGTGACCTATATTGACCCAAAGCTTTTGTTAATACGCTATCTTGCTTCTTTCTTTACCGCCTAATTAGGTTTAAAAAGTTTTTGACAAAGTAAAGGACAGGAACCTAATTATTAAGATGGATCTTGGTTAATATAGATAAAGATGCCTGGCAAAATCGGGTGAATGCTTTGAGAGCTTGCTAGAAGTTACAGCATTAACTCTCCTGGTGAAAACATAGGATAGACTAGAATCTGTTCTGAATGCCTGGGTTCATCTCAGGAGGTGTAGGAATCTAGCAGTTTTGTCATTTTGTCTGCATCCCCTAGGAATACAACAGTAATTTCTTGAAATGATTCTTGCTAGCTCTTTGTTGTCCTCGACTACGGTGGGAAGAGGAAATGAGTGAATTCCTTAGGTCAGTGATAGTTATTGAGGACCTTCTGTTTGTCAAACACTGGTCTAAGCGTGGTGGAAAAAGGAGTGTTCTAGACCAAGTCCCCCTGACAAGGAACAAATAGACAAACAGACAATGTCAATACTGGAAGTGCTGTGAACACAAATCAAGTAGGGCAAAGGCAGAGAGGATGATGAGTGTGGTCAGGAAGGTGTGCTCCAGGCTGGGTCAGGGAAAACCTCTCTGAGTAGGTGACATTTGGTAGAGACCTGAATAAAATAGGAAATGAGCTGGGTGAAGATAATAGGTTTGTGCTCTAGTCAGAAGGAAGAGGAAGGACAGGGTCCCAGGGCAGGCTTGCCTCATGTGTGGAACAGCAGGGCAGTAAGACTGGAACAGAATGAATGAGGAGACAGTGGTAGGGTTGGAGGTTAAAGAGAGGCAGGAGCCAGACCACATGAGTTTGGCCTTTACTGACTGTGGTGAGAGGACAACAGAGTGTTTTGAATATGGTGGGACAGTGATGGGATCTGAGTTACATTTTGGAAAGAGCACCGTGGCTGTTGGGTAGTGAGTTTTTTTGCTCGAGACCCAACAGCAGAAGCAGGGAGACGGATGAAGAGGCTGTTGTATTATTCCAGGTGGGAGTGGAAGGTGGTTTAGACTAAGGTGGTAACAGTGGAATTTGTGAGAAGTGGTTGCAATTGGGAAATACGTTGATAGTAGAGCACAGGATTTACTGAGTAAGAAAAGACAAGAATCAAGCATGCTGCTTATTGAAAAGGGCCGAGCATGGGGGTAATCAAAGAGCTCTGCCTGGACTTGGTGCTTTTGAGACATTCACTAGCTTCCAAGAGGAGGTGTTCTGTAGGCTCGAGCTCAGCTCCAGGAGGGTTGAGAGCTGGGGTAGGAACTTTGGAGGCATCAGCACGTGGTGTTTAAATCCATGGGACTGGGGTTGGAGTGTAGACAGAGAACAGCTCTTCTGCCTTTAAGGATTTAGAAGAGGCCTGACATTGAAAAGTTGAAAAGAGGAAAGGGAGCAGCAAATAAGATGGGAAAGAGTGTCTAGTGAGTGGAGAGGAAACCCAGGGGAGTCCGGTGATTTGGAAGATGGGAACTTTTACAAAGGAGGGAGTGATCAACCATGTCAGAGTATGAAGAGGTTGGGTAAGAGGACTGGAAATTGACTGTTGGGTTTGGAAAGGTGGAAGTCATTGGTGACCTTAAACAGTGATTTTTCTGGAGAAGAGGATTTTTCTGGAATGGTGAAAATTTGACTGGAGTGGATTCAAGAAAGGACTGAAAGATGGGGAAGTGTAGACTCTGACGTGCATAACTCTTGCAAGTAAATATAACAGCTAGTTGGACAAAACCAATTCCTCCCCTGTTTTAAAATTTTAGAATAGTGAACACTTAGCAACTTCTGATGTGTAGACTCTTCAGGAAATTAGATAACTGGAATAGAAAGAAACGCCAATGTTTTTACTTTGCCCTGGCTTAGCATATATTTAGATGTATATGTAGTTCTCTAGATCTGTATGTAAAGGCCTCAGCTATCATCTCTGGTGATGGCTGAAATACATAAGACTTAAACTATATTGATGTGTAGGTTACAAATATCTTTCATATAATTTGTCTAAGTTCATATTCATATGATCCTCATTCATCAGTGATTCCCTAAATTCATTAAGCTTTTCTAACAGGAAAGTGGGATAATGTCTTTAAGGAAACTGTTCTTTAAGAAATGGTTCTGTTTTAGTGCAAATCAAAACTACAATGAGGTAGCACCTCACACTGGTCAGAATGGCCATCATCAAAAAGTCTATAAATAATAAATGGTGGAGAGGATGTAGAGAAAAGGGAACCCTCCTACACTGTTGGTGGGAATGTAAATTGGTGTAGCCACAATGGAAAACAGTATGGAGGTTCCTTAAAAAGCTAAAGGTAGAGTCACCATATGATCCAGCAATCCCACTCCTGGGCATATATCTGGAAAAGACAAAAACTCTAGTTCGAAAAGATACATGCACCCCAATGTTCATAGCAGCACTATTTACAATAGTCAAGACATGGAAGCAACCTAAATGTTCATCAACAGATGAATGGTTAAAGATGTGGTACATACATACAGTGGAATATTACTGAGCCATGAAAAGAAATGAAATAACCCCATTTTCAGCAACATGGATGGACCTAGAGATTATCATACTAAATGAAGGCAGACAGAGAAAGACAGATATCATATGATATCACTTATATGTGGAATCTAAAAAAATGATACAGATGAACTTATTTACAAAACAGAAATAGACTCATAGACATAGAAAACAAATTTATGGTTACCAAAAGGGAAAGCGAGGGAGAGGGATAAATTAGGAGTTTGGGATTAACATACACACACTACTATATATATATAAATAAACAAGAACCTACTGTATAACACAGGGAACTATATTTAGTATCTGTAATAACCTATAATAGAAAAGAATCTGAAAAAGAATATATATGTATATGTGTACATATATATGTCTGAACCACTTTGCTGCACACCTGAAACTAGCACAATACTGTAAATTAACTATAATTTTAAAAAAAAGAAAGAATTTCTTGTTTTAAACCACAGTTAAAGAAAAGTAAATGTACTGGAGCTTTCTCCAGCTTTCTATAAAATGCATGTAATTTGTCCACTAGGGGGCGCAGTAGGAATGAAAATGGAGTTTGGCCTTCAAATGGCTCCCATCTCCTGTGGTGATGGAGAGAGGTATTGACGTTGTTTCCCCTCTTCCTTTCAATTCCCAGAGCTAAGTCCCCATGAAGAAAAAAGGAACAAAATGCCGCGGCATAGTTTTGCTTTATGCGTCTTCTCCTCTCCCCTCCCATTTGCAGTAGAATTAAAAGTAAATAAACATACAAAAATCAATAGCCTTCCATTAGACCAGTAATGACAGAGAGAAGGTATAATAGAATAAAATATAACAGTCACAGTGGTATCAAAAACCAAGAAGCACCTATGAATAAAGCTGGAAAATATATACAAAGCCTTTTCTGAGGGAAAACTATGAAACTATTGAAGGAGGTAAAAGAAGACTTTAAAAAATGTAGGCCTATATTCTCACAGGTGGGAGGATATAGCATGTCAGTTCTCTACAAATTTTAGGAATCCCAATTAAAATCTCAACAGAGGATGATGGATTCATTAGAAGAGATGAATGGATTTTTATAACTATTTTAGGTAGGAAAACAGTGCATTGCCCATTTCATGCAACTTACATGGTTTTCTGGGGCTCTTTTTCGTGTTCAGTATGTAAATTATTCACACAAATAATAAAGTGAGTGCTAACACACACAGTCTATGCCTTAAGCATATGGAGCTTCCTCACAATTGCCAAGCTTCCTCTTGCTTCTGAGCCTTTGCACATGCTGCTCCCTCAGTGGACTCTTCACCATTTTTTTTTTTTTTTTTTTGCGGTACGCGGGCCTCTCACTGCTGTGGCCTCTCCCGTTGCGGAGCACAGGCTCCGGACGCGCCGGCTCAGCGGCCATGGCTCACAGGCCCAGCCGCTCCGCGGCATGTGGGATCTTCCCGGACCGGGGCACGAACCCGCGTCTCCTGCATCGGCAGGCGGACTCTCAACCACTGTGCCACCAGGGAAGCCCCTCTTCACCATTTTGACAAAGCCCTGGTTGCCTGCACTACTCTTCCTTGAAGTTTCAGTTTAGATCTCTCCCTCTTTTCTAACTAGGCTTGTATCCTTATTATCTGCCTCTATCAGAGCAGGGAGCACAACCAAACAAGACCTCTGCAGATCCTGACAATGCCCTCTTTGTCTCTTGCAGGTGAGGGAGTTTAATGGTCAACATTTTATTTTGGAGGAAGCAATCACAGGGGATTTCGCTTTGGTGAAAGCGTGGAAGGCAGACCGAGCAGGAAATGTGATTTTCAGGTAATATAATGGTTTTAAAAAATGTTAAATGTAATGCATTTCAGCAACTTTATATTTCCGAAATTATGATTACAAAATGGATATCTTGATGTGTTTGGTATTTAAAAATTTATTTTAAAAATGGCTTAAAATCAAACACACCTGTGTGTGTGTATATAGGTGGGTGCAGAACCATTGCTCTGCAGTCTTGCTGGTTTGATGCACTTGAGGACATCTGTTCTGATTGGTTGGTACCCATGGTGCACTGTTTGTTAACTATTTGAATCTGTATATCCTTGTATATAGTCACATACAAATTATTTTTGCCCGTGTACTTTAGTTGCCAAAACTAGTTACAGTGTTGTGACATGCTTAAAAAATGTGACTAAAGCACACAATTATATTTAATTTTGACAGTGTTATTTATATGAATTGTCTTAAAATGCCTGTTACTTTGATATTATGGAAAAATATTGCTAATAATCACTTAGGTCAGTTCTTTTCCAGGCCTATTGGTGTCTTCTAGGAAATGCTTATAAAGATTATGTCTGGAAAGTTGGTTACCCTTAATAATGTTTAACTTTCATTCTCGTTATCTAGGTAGCCACAGATATTAAGCCACTTAATAGATTTCAATATCTTTTGATTACCCTAAGCATACTAAATACCAAGTTTTAGTATCTTGGATTTATGGATTATATAGTTGTTTTTGCAAATTGTGCCATGTTTGAATATACTCATAAAAGTTTTTCAAAATGTTTGGTCTTGAAGACGTCACCTGTTAGGTTACAGAAATACTTGTCTTTCTCATAATACTGGCCTTTTCCTGCTTTTAGTTAGTGATATTTTTTATCTTTACCAAATGCAGCTTTGGTATAATCACAATTAAATTACCAGTGGTCACTTTCATGTTTTTGTTCATTTCTGAAGATCTTCTATGACATTAATACTGTATTTGATTTCTTGAATTTAGCCAATTTTTTGGTTCATTTGTTTTTGTTTTGTTTTTGTTTTTTTGTCCGGGCCACAGCATATGAGATCTTAGTTCCCCAACTAGGAATCGAACCCGTGCCCCCTGCGGTGGAAGTGTGGGTCTTAACCACCGGACCACCAGGGAAGTCCCGGGATTTAGCCAATTTTTGATATTATAACTAATTTTGGCAATTACAGAGGACATTTTGAATGATGTCTACCTTATTTGACACCTTGATGTAATGCTTGCAAAGCTTAGTTGTTGTTTTTTTTTAAAGATTAATGAAATTGTATAGTAGCAAATGGAAATGAATTATTTAAAGTATTTCCATGAGTTTATCCTGTGCTTTATTGCCTGTTATCTAAAGACTGCACAAGGGCTATTCTGAGTACAGACCTTATGCCTGTAGTTTCTGCTCAGTAGCCATTGAGCTTTGATGTGAAATGAGAGTGTTTGTCCCCAGTGGTCAGGTGACCTAGATTCTTAAGATACTGACTTCTAGGCTGACCTTCACGTTTAGTGGGACAACTGGTACAGAGGTCTGTCTAGGCCATTGTTAGAGTGGGCAGGCTCTGCATGCCTGCACCTCAGGCCACTCTGCCCTTGGAGCTTTTGATGCTGGACGTCTGGTGGAATCCAACACGGTAACTTGTCAAAGTACACAAGGATTCCTCTCTTGAGGACACACCTATCCTTGAATCCAAGTGAAAGAAACATTGGTGTCACAAAGAGCTGTTAAGGCATAGCTGTGAATTTCTCTTTACCAAAGAATTTTCCCTATCAATTTACACTCTCAGAAACAAAAATACATTAAAATTTTTATAATTAGAGGAAGTGCATTAATTTAGGAACTTGGGAATGCAGAACCATCAGAAAAATTGGCCGCTTCTTAAAATTTTTCACTTCAGGGTCTGATGGGGGGCTTGTAGCTTTAAAAATTTCATTAGAAGTTGGTTCTCCACACTGATCTTTACGACTCACAAATCACCCATGAATGTTTCAGTTAATTTCAGCAATAGGTTTCTTTAATAGGAGTATAATTACTATACCTTCTCATATAAAGCACTTGCTACTTTTCTTAATATTTTAACAAGAGCAAGCTTAGTGAAATATTTAAGTATAAAACAAAGTGGCATCTCAGGTAAAAGACTTAGAGATATTAGTTTTAGAGTAGATTTATTAATATCCATTTTATTTTTCTGCGTATAACTATGTTGAATATGAAAAGTATTCCCTCTTTCTCTTAACCCCATAAAAAGCTATATAATTGAATGAGGTGACCATCGTACTGTTTTTGTTTATAAAATTGCTATAGAACTTATCAAAAATATGATACACTCTTTTAAAAAGATTCACAAAGTCTTGGTTTACAGAAATTCTTTTAATCTATAATTAAAGCTGAGAGAGACACTTATTTTTGCCCTTCTTTCTCCACTTCCTTATTCCTCTAATGTAGGAAAAGTGCAAGGAATTTCAACTTGCCGATGTGCAAAGCTGCAGAAACCACAGTGGTGGAGGTAAGAGAAGAGGTTATTTCTGATTTCCTGTTGTTAATTTTCAAAGTTGATGTTATGTATTAGTTCAAGAAAAAGTACAATGGTTCATTTGTTTTCATGAAGGGGGGCAAACAATAACCACTTTTTCATTTTGGATGTTGAAGGATTCTATTTAAATATATCATAGTTGAAGGTTTGCTGGAACGTGAGCTTTCTGGTTAGCTATGGTCTCACTAGAACACTTTGTTTGGGAATCAAGCTATTAAGCTGACCAGCTCATAAAAGTCTTTTGGTACTTGAGTAAAGTGGACCTTCTTGGGTGAAGTCTCCAGATGAAATTTTTTTTTCACTTTTTTCTTTTTTTAATTTAATTTAATTTTTTTTTATACAACAGGTACTTATTAGTTATCTATTTTATACATATTAGTGTATATATGTCAATCCCAATCTCCCAATTCATTCCCCCTGCTTTCCCCCCTTGGTGTCCTTAGGTTTGTTCTCTGCATCTGTGTCTCTATTTCTGCCTGGCAAACTGGTTCATTTGTACTGTTTTTCTAGGTTCCACATATATGCGTTAATATATGATATTTGTTTTCCTCTTTCTGACTTACTTCACTCTGTATGACAGTCTCTAGGTCCATCCGCTCTCTACAAATGACCCAATTTTGTTCCTTTCTATGGCTGAGTAATATTCTATTGTAAATATGTAACACATCTTCTTTATCCATTCTTCTGTCAGTGGGCATTTAGGTTGCTTCCATGACCTGGCTATTGTAAATAGTGCTGCAGTGAACATTGGGGTGCATCTGTCCTTTGAATTATGGTTTTGTCTGGGTATATGCCCAGTAGTGGAATTGCTGGGTCTTAAGGTAATTCTATTTTTAGTTTTTTAAGGAAATTCCATACTGTTCTCCATCGTGGCTGTATCAGTTGACATTCCCATCAACAGTGTAAGAGGGTTCCCTTTTCTCCACATACTCTCCAGTATTAGTTTTTTGTAGATTTTCTGATGATGGCCATTCTGACCTGTGTGAGGTGACACCTCATTGCAGTTTTTTTGTTTTTGTTTTTGTTTTTTTTCTGCGGTATGCAGTCCCCTCACTGTTGTGGCCTCTCCCGTTGTGGAGCACAGGCTCCAGACGTGCAGGCTCAGCAGCCATGGCTCACGGGCCCAGCCACTCCGTGGCATGTGGAATCTTCCTGGACCAGGGCACGAACCTGTGTCCCCTGCATCGGCAGGCAGACTCTCAACCACTGCGCCACCAGGGAAGCCCCTCATTGCAGTTTTGATTTGCATTTCTCTTATAATTAGTGATGTTAACCAGCTTTTTGTGTGCCTCTTGGCCACCTGTATGTCTTCTTTGGAGAAATGTCTATTTAGGTTTTCTGCCCATTTTTTGATTGGGTTGTTTGTTTTTTTAATATTGAGCTGCATGAGCTGTTTATATATTTTGGAGATTAATCCTTTGTCCATTGTTTCTTTTGCAAATATTTTCTCCCATTCTGAGGGTTGTCTTTTTGTCTTGTTTATAGTTTCCTTTGCTGTGAAAAAGCTTTTAAGTTTCGTTAGGTTCCATTTGTTTATTTTTGTTTTTATTTCCATTTCTCTAGGAGGTGGGTCAAAAAACATATTGCTGTAATTTATGTCAGAGTGTTCTATGTTATCCTCTAAGAGCTTTAGTGTCTGGTCTTACATTTACGTGTTTAATCCATTTTGAGTTTATTTTTGTGTGTGGTGTTAGGGAGTGTTCTAATCTCATTCTTTTACATGTAGCTGTCTGGTTTTCCCAGTACCACTTACTGAAGAGACTGTCTTTTCTCCATGTATATCCTTGCCTCCTTTGTCATAGATTAGTTGACCATAGGTGCGTGGGTTTATCTCTGGGCTTTCTCTCCTGTTCTATTGATCTATATTTCTGTTTTTGTGCCAGTACCATATTGTCTTGATTACTGTAGCTTTGTAGTATAGTCTGAAGTCAGGGAGTCTGATTCCTCCAGCTCCGTTTTTTCCCCTCAAGGTTGCTTTGTCTATTCTGGGTCTTTTGTGACTCCATACAAATTTTAAGATTTTTTGTTCTAGTTCCATAAAAAATGCCATTGGTAATTTGATAGGGATTGCATTGAATCTGTAGATTGCTTTGGGTAGTATAGTCATTTTCACAATATTGATTCTTCCAGTCCAAGAACATGGTATATCTCTCCATCTGTTTGTGTTGTCTTTGATTTCTTTCATCAGTGTCTTATAGTTTTCTGAGTACAGGTCTTTTACCTCCTTAGGTAGGTTTGTTCTTAGGTATTTTGTTCTTTTTGTTGTAATGGTGAATGGGATTGTTTCCTTAATTTCTCTTTTTGATCTTTCATTGTTAGTGTATAGGACTGCAAGAGATTTCTGTGCATTAATTTTGTATCCTGCAACTTTACCAGCTTCATTGATTAGCTCTAGTAGTTTTCTGGTGGCATCTTTAGGATTGTCTATGAATAATATCATGTCATTTGCAAACCGTGACAGTTGTACTTCTTCTTTTCCAATTTGTATTCCTTTTATTTGTTTTTCTTCTCTGATTGCTGTGGCTAGGACTTCCAAAACTATGTTGAGTAATAGCGGTGAGAGTGGATATCCTTGTCTTGTTCCTGATCGTAGAGGAAATGCTTTCAGTTTTTCACCATTGAGAATGATGTTTGCTCTGGGTTTGTCATATATGGCCTTTATTATATTGAGGTTGTTTCCCTCTATGCCCACTTTGTGGAGAGCTTTTATCATAAATGGATGTTGAATTTGTCAAAAGCTTTTTCTGTATCTATCGAGATGATCATATGGTTCTTATTCTTCAATTTGTTAATATGGTGTATCACATTGATTGATTTGCATATATTGAAGAATCCTTGCATCTCTGGGATAATTCCCACTTGATCGTGGTGTATGATCCTTTTAATGTGTTGTTGGATTCTGTTTGCTAGTATTTTGTTGAGGGTTTTTGCATTTATATTCATCAGTGATATTGGTCTGTAATTTTCTTTTTTTGTAGTATCTTTGTCTGGTTTTGGTATCAGGGTGATGGTGGCCTTATAAAGTGAGTTTTGGAGTGTTCCTTCCTCTGCTGTATTTTGGAAGAGTTTGAGAAGGATGGGTGTTAGCTCTTCTCTAAATGTTTGATAGCATTCACCTGTGAAGCCATCTGGTCCTGGACTTTTGTTTGTTGGAAGATTTTTAATCCCAGTTTCAATTTCATTACTTGTGATTGGTCTGTTCATATTTTCTATTTCTTCCTGGTTCAGTCTTGGAAGGTTATACCTTTCTAAGAATCTGTCCATTTCTTCCAGGTCATCCATTTAATTGGCAAAGTGTTGCTTGTAGTAGTCTCTTATGATGCTCTGTATTACTGTGGTGTCCGTTGTAACTTCTCCTTTTTCATTTCTAATTTTATTGATTTGAGTCCGCCCCTCTTTTTCTTGTTGAGTTTGGCTAAAGATTTATCAATTTTGTTTATCTTCCCAAAGAACCACCTTTTAGTTTTATTGATCTTTGCTATTCTTTTCTTTGTATCTATTTCTTTTATTTCTGCTCTGATCTTTATGATTTCTTTCCTTCTACTAACTTTGGGGTTTGTTTGTTCTTCTTTCTCTAGTTACTTGTAAGGTTAGATGGTTTATTTGAGATGTTTGTTGTTTCTTGAGGTAGGCTTGTATTACTATATACTTCCCTCTTAGAACTGCTTTTGCTGCATCCCATAGGGTTTGGATCGTCATGTTTTTGTTGTCAATTGTCTCTAGTTATTTTTTATTTCCTCTTTGATTTCTTCAATGATCTCTTGGTTATTTAGTAACATATTTTTTAGCCTCCATGTGTTAATGCTTTTTACGTTTTTCTCCCTGTAACTTATTTCCAGTCTCATAGTGTTGTGATTGGAAAAGATGCTTGATATGATTTCAGTTTTCTTAAATTTACTGAGGCTTTATTTGTGACCCAAGACGTGATCAATCTATCCTGGAGAATGTTCCGTGTGCACTTGAGAAGAAAGTGTAATCTGCTGTTTTTGGATGGAATGTCCTATAAATATCGATTAAATCTATCTGGTCTATTGTGTCATTTAAAGCTTGTGTTTCCTTATTCATTTTCTGTTTGGATGATCTGTCCATTGGTGTAAGTGAGGTGTTAAAGTCCCCCACTATTGTGTTACTGTTGATTTCCTCTTTTATAGCTGTTAGCAGTTGCCTTATGTATTGAGGTGCTCCTATCTTGGGTGCATATATATTTATAATTGTTATATCTTCTTCTTGGATTGATCCCTTGATCATTATGTAGTGTCCTTCCTTGTCTCTTGTAACATTCTTTATTTTAAAGTCTATTTTATCAGATATGAGTACTGCTATTCCAGCTTTCTTTTGATTTCTATTTGCATGGAATATCTTTTTCCGTCCCCTCACTTTGAGTCTGTATGTGTCCCTAGGTCTGAAGTGGGTCTCCTGTAGACAGCATATATATGGGTGTTGTTTTTGTTTCCACTCAGTGAGCCTGTGTCTTTTGTTGGAGCATTTAATCCATTCACGTTTAAGGTAATTTTCGATATGTATGTTCCTATTACCATTTTCTTGATTGTTATGGGTTTGTTTTTGTAGGTCCTTTTCTTCTCTTGTGTTTCCCACTTAGAGAAGTTCCTTTAGCATTTGTTGTAGAGCTAGTTTGGTTGTGCTGAATTCTGTTAGCTTTTGCTTGTCTGTAAAGCTTTTGATTTCTCCATTGAATTCAAATGAGATCCTTACTGGGTAGAGTAATCATGGTTGTAGGCTCTTCCCTTTCATCACTTTAAATATATCGTGCCACTCCCTTCTGGCTTGTAGAGTTTCTGCTGAGAAATCAGCTCTTAAACTTATGGGAGTTTCCTTGTATGTTATTTGTCGGTTTTCCCTCGTTTTTAATAATTTTTCTTTGTCTTTAATTTTTCTCAGTTTGATTACTATGTGTCTTGGCGTGTTTCTGCTTGGGTTTATCCTGCCTGGGACTCTCCGTGCTTCCTGGACTTGGGTGGCTATTTCCTTCCCATGTTAGGGAAGTTTTCGACTCTAATCTCCTTAAATATTTTCTCGGGTCCTCTCTCTCTCTTCTCCTTCTGGGATCCCTATAATGCAAATGTTGGTGCATTTAATGTTGTCCCAGAGGTCTCTTAGGCTGTATTCATTTCTTTTCATTCTTTTTTCTTTACTCTGTTCTGCAGTAGTGAATTCCACCATTCTGTCTTCCAGGTCACTTATCCGTTCTTCTGCCGCAGTTATTCTGTTATTGATTCCTTCTAGTGTATTTTTCATTTCAGTTATTGTATTGTTCATCTCTGTTTGTTTGTTCTTTAATTCTTCTAGGTGTTTGTTCTTTAATTCTTATAGGTCTCTGTGAAACATTTCTTGCATCTTCTTGATCTTTGCCTCCATTCTTTTTCTGAGGTCCTGGATTAATTTCACTATCACTCTTCTGAATTCTTTTTCTGGAAGGTTGCCTATCTCCTTTAGGTGTTTTTAGGTGTTTTTCTGGGGTTTTATCTTGTTCCTTCATCTGGTACATAGTCCTCTGCCTTTTCATTTTGTCTTTTTGTGAATGTCGTTTTTGTTCCACAGGCTGCAGGATTGTAGTTCTTCTTGTTTTTGCTGTCTGCCTTCTGGTAGATGAGGCTATCTAAAAGGCTTGTGCAAGCTTCCTGATAGGAGGGACTGGTGGTGGGTAGAGCTGGGTGGGTTCTCTGGTGGACAGAGCTCAGTAAAACCTTAATCCACTTGTCTGCTGATGGGTGGGGCTGACTTTCCTACCTGTTTGTTTTTTGGCCTGAGGCAACCCAGCACTAGGGCCTAGAAGCTGTTTGGTGGGGCTAATGGTGGACTCTGGGAGAGCTCATGCTCAGGACACGCAGGCTCAGCTGCCATGGCTCATGGGCCCAGCAACTCCGCAGCATGTCGGATCTTCCCGGACAAGGGCACGAACCCGCGTCCCCTGCATCGGCAGGCGGACTCTCAACCACTGCGCCGCCAGGGAAGCCCCTTCCCAGAACTTCTGCTGCCAGTGTCCTTGTCCCAGTGGTGAGCCCTCTGCCCCCACCCACCCACCCACCCCCTCCCGCTCCTGCAGGAGACCCTCCAACACTAGCACATAGGTCTGGTTCAATCTCCTATGGGATAACTGCTCCTTCCCCCTGGGTCCTGATGCACACACTACTTTGTGTGTGCCCTCTCGAAGTGGAGTCTGTGTGTCCCCCAGTCCTGTCGAAGTCCTGCAGTCAAATCCCGCTAGCCTTCAAAGTTTGATTCTCTGGGAATTCCTCCTCCTGTTGCTGGACCCCAGGTTGGGAAGCCTGATGTCGGGCTCAGAACCTTCACTCTAGTGGGTGGACTTCTGTGGTATAAATGTTCTCTAGTTTGTCTCCAGATGATTTCGTGTATACAGAATCCTAGGAAAATAGTAAGTTGTATTAGGAGAAGTTCCTTATCTCACTGTTAGTTACTGGTGTTACTTTAAGGAAGAAGGAGGCTAGTACAGCTCATTGCTTTGATGTGGTTCTCTTCAGAACAGTTGAATTAAGGCACTAACTGACTCTCCTTTGGACATCTCAGGGTTTGGGAGAGACTAGAATAATTTTAGAACCTTCCCAGAGTTCAAGCTCTGGGACAGAAATAGGTGCTTATACCAAAATCTTGCCATTTTGTTTATACATATTTGAACCTGAAAGGAGACTTCAAAATGCTTCATTTAGGCTCTGAGGATCACTTTGGAACCAAATTTTCTTGGGCGTTTGAGATAGCTTTCCCATGGGAGGGCTTTATAGGAACCCATCCTGCGATCTGAAAATGAGTATATATGTTCTTAATTTTTCTTGTGATGGTATTATTCTACCTGGCATTTTTTCATTCATCCATATGCTTGCCCAAGATGGTATTTCATGGAGGCAGTGCTGTCATATGTTTGAAATAATCAAATGTTAGAATTCTGTTTCTCTCTTGGAAAGTGAAGTATATTATTATTACTATTATTATTTTTTTTAGTAGATAGCCATAGTTTGGCTTCATTTTTTTGTTTGTTTTCTTCCTCTTTTATGGAAGTATAGTTAATTTACAGTGTTTGAAGTGTATTATTTTTAAAGTGCTGGGGAATGTGGTACTTTCAACACTGGCAGGGTGGTTTCTTTTGCAACGGCTTCAGTATATTTTCTGCTTTTAAAATGAATAATGTGGTTTACTCTCTCTGTGCGATCTTTTTTTTTTTAATCGAATCATCTTAATGACCTGTCCATTGCACACATCTGTAACAGTACTGAAAAAAAGCCTATAGCGTAGCTTAAAATAATTGATAGTTTAACCCTCTCTTGATTGTATGTACTTCTGTAAAACTGCCACAAACCAGTATTTTTTCTCTGAGTACCATGGGGCAGTATGCATTGTCCTGGGTGAATTTCTTTTTTTCTTTCTTTTATAATCTGGTTCTTTTCAGCCAATCTTATCTCTTCCAAAAGCAGGAAGTGACTCTCTACTGTCTGAGAATTAATGTAGATATTAGGAAAGAGAGGTTCTCTGTCGGCATAAGGGAAGAGGAGATAAAATCCTTTAATTGATCCTGCAAATATGATAAAAGCTGCCCTCCCTGTGTCCTAGAACAGACATCTCTGATTCACAGCATTCTGTCCTGTTAGACACAGACTCACATTAGGATCCCTTTCAATATAGTGCTGTTGATGGCCACTCCCAATTGATTATACCCACACTGTCCAACTGGTAGCCACTAGCCACATGCGACTTTTAAAATTTAAATTAATTAAAATTAGATAAAGTAGAAATTCAGTTTCTCTTCAGTAACTACATATGCTAGTGACTATTGTGTTGATCCACATAGATAAAGAATATTGTCATCACTGGAGAAAGTTTGGACAGAGCCTAATTGGAAGGATCAAGATGAAGTATAATTTGTCATTCTAGTTTAGGAATATAAGCAAAACAGCAATTTAGACAATAAAGTATTGTAAGCCTGCTCCCTCTGCGTGCTCATAGTAGAAGAGGTCCACATGCCTTTAGGTTGAATTGTAAGAACTTGTGCTCTTGGATGTAGAAGATAATTTGGAATTGGGGATGATGAATAGATTGGGTGTCTTCTGATAACAAAAAATCTATCTGGACTGTGAGTTTTGTATTATTCTTAGTCTAGTGACTACCCTGGACGTCCAGCTCCTCTTCTGTGCTATGTTTTGTGCACTCTGTTACCTGCATTGGCCTTTAGGACTCTGTAATTCTTTTCCTGTAGCCCTATCCTACTTTATTGTGCGGTGGTCCTAGTGAGACGGATGATTATGAGCTGGTTTAACAGGAGTCTTCAGAGATCTTAAATTACCTGCGTATTTTCCTGCCTGTTAAATATTAACAATAATAATAGTTACTATTAATCAAGTATTTATTATGTTTTAGTCACTGCTGTATTCTTCATGGTTATTAATTTTTTTAATATTAACAATAGTCTTATGAGGTAGGAATCATTATTATCCTTATTTTACAGATAAGGACTTAAAAGCACAGAGAGGTTTGGTTACATACCTGATGTGATGTCACACAGCTAGATGGAGCTAGGATAGAACCACAGAATGACTGATTCCGGAGTGTCTGCACTTTTCCACTATTTTATGAAATATTCTCAAATCATCATCAATGGATGGTGTTTCAAAATCTTGAAAGGTATTGAATTTCTGGAAGTAGTCCATTTCAATGCTAACTATTAGAATCAAGCAGATCGGGAGTTTTGGGCCAATATATTCCTCTACCCCCAGCTCTCCTTGCTAGTTATTCCAATTATGGTCTTTTTGCCTCCTTCACCATCTGCCTCCAAGAGGGCTTTGAGAAAAGCATCATCCTGTGATCAAAAGCCCTGTGGATTCATTCAGTCTTCCTCTTGGATTCTGTTCATTCTGTTGTGTCGCCTCTCTGAACTGTGCAGCTTTTCACAGACTTCCCTGAACATGGTGATTGAAGGTCTATTCTTGTACTGCAGTATCTTAAGCAGTGGGAGCTTTAACAATGACTACACCCTACATTTCAAACAAAGCCTTTTTTTTTTTTAGAACTCTTAGCTCATCTCCTTTCTCTTATAAATGAGGACATGAAGGACTTTTCAGTAGCAGGATCTGGGTTAGAGCCTGTCTCCTAAAGCACCACTCCACCCCCTGGTGCTGAATCTTTTCAGCCTTTCTCCCTGGTTACCCCCTATAACTTGAGTTTTATGGGAGGTAAAGAGAGGGGTAGAACTATAAATATCTAAAATATTAATGATAATTCCCTCAGATATCTTAAAGTCTTTTTGCACGTAGAAGCAGGGTGGCAGGGGACTTCCCTGGTGACGCAGTGGTTAAGAATCCTCCTGCCAATGCAGGGGACACGGGTTCAAGCCCTGGTCTGGGAAGATCTCACATGCCGCGGAGTAACTAAGCCTGTGCACCACAACTACTGAGCCTGTGCTCTAGAGCCCGCGAGCCACAACTACTGAGTCCATGTGACACAACTACTGAAGCCCACATGCTTAGAGCCCATGCTCTGCAACAGGAGAAGCCACCGCAATGAGAAGCCCGCGCACTGCAATGAAGAGTAGCCCCCACTCGCCGCAAGTAGAGAAAGCCCGTGCACAGCAACAAAGACAACAATGCAGCCAAAAAAATAAATAAATAAAATAAATAACTTAAAAAAAAAAAAAAAGCAGGGTGGCAAAGGAACATAAAGCTGTCTCTTGCTTTTTTGGTTCATAATTTCTCCTCCAATTGACAAGAGGTAAACCAGTATATTTATCTTGAATTGAAGAGAATACCAAATTGGCCCTTGACATGAATTATTTCTGGTTTCTCTAAAAGTGGGATATTGCTCCTTTTTGGAAAAATTTTGCCTTTCAAATGTGTTCTAAACAAACTTATGAGTTGTGGAAAACCAATTATGTCTGTTTTCCCCTTTAACAAAACCGATATGAATATTGCATTTGCATTCTTAAAACCTGCAGCCATTTGCATGTTTCGCCACAAAGTTGTGACATAGTGAAGGCTGGCTGTCTCTTTCCCCGTCTCTTAAGGAACTGGGGGTAGTTACTTGGGGAAAATAGTACAAGTGGGTGCACATATTGGCATACATGCCAGAAAGATATTTCTCTTTTTAGGACAGACAGTGTTATTTCTGGACCTCCTCTTTGAGTGGGTGGAATCTTCCCTGATAAACTTCACAAGTTTAAGTGCAAGACCAGCCAGGGAACAACTCTTGGCATTGCGTTCCATGTGTATGAGTAACAGCAGTACTGTGGAACTCATTTGGCTTTTGTAGGGGTCTGTTAACCCTTCAACTTCCCATGAGCCCCTCAGCCAGTCTCCTGGGTGCATATCCAATCAGGCTGTGTTTCTCTGGGAAGTTACCATTCTTTACTTTTTTTTTTTTTTAAAGCAACTTATAATAGAAAACTCAGGGGGAGGGGCGCGAGTGCTTCACTCAGGAGAGTGTTGATGCTTTGTCTCCTGCAAGCAGCCTGGCGTGCCGGTGCTGTCAGGGAAGCTCATCTGACTCAGCCACCGAAGGCGGTTGAGGTTACCTGTGAACAAAATAACCCACCTAGTTTCTTCAGGTGTGTGCCCTGGCTGGTGTTGGAAGATGGCAAGGTTTATGCAAGGCCTCTTCAGCTATTTTGGCTAATTTCAGCTTTTAGTTAAGACAAACACATTCATTACCATGACTTCAATAAAGTTATTTTTATTATTTTTATATTATGGCATATTTATATATTTGCTTGTGAAAGAATTGTTCATATTACATGATATTTGATGCATACAAGTATTATATGCATGTAGCCTTTGTGGGTGATAAAGCACAATAATAAATTGAACACCTACGAACCCACCTAAGGTAAGGATTGGCGGATTGCTTATTCTCATTTTCATCTGCCTGCCTTTCCTGCAGAGAGAGCCACTGTCAGGAATATTGTGGTTATCAGTCCCTTAAAAATAATTCTAAGTCATAAGGTATGGACATATGGAAGATTATTTTCCAAAGATATCCTAAGACTTTTTGTTTAGAAGAGCCAAGCTTTGGGACCTGTGACTTCTGTGTCCCGTACTAGTGCCTGGTACATGCCGTGTCTCCAGAGGAGGTTAACTAGAGGAAAAGATTAGGGGTACATCTGCCATCCTGCCAAGAAGATATGTGTTGTTCCTGATTGGTGGATGAAGAAAGGTGAAACTAGCAGTGTAAATGGTATCACAAATTTTGTTTTTAATGTTTATTATGAAGGCTAGTGGACATACACAACAGTAAACAGAAGAGTGTAATGAACCCATCTGAGCTCGTCCTCCAGCTCCAATGACTGTCAACCCACGATCACTCCTGCCCCGTCTTCATCCCCATCTCCTGCCTCCTCTTGTAGTATTTTGAGATAATCACTGGATATTGTATCCCTCATGAGCTTACATTATAATGCTCAAGACTGACAATAGGTGCAATAAATAAGTAAAATATATATTATATTAGATATTGATAAATATTAAGGAGATGAAACAAAGCATGAAAAGCGACATGAAATGTCAGGAGAAGAAAGATAAATTTTGTTTTTGTCTTTGCTTCCCCCCCCCCCACCTTTTTTTTTTGCGGTACGCGGGCCTCTCACTGTTGTGGCCTCTCCCGTTGCGGAGCACAGGCTCCGGACGCGCAGACTCAGCGGCCGTGGCTCACGGGCCCAGCCGCTCCGCGGCATGTGGGATCTTCCCAGACCGGGGCACAAACCCGCATCCCCTGCATTGGCAGGCGGACTCTCAACCACTGCGCCACCAGGGAAGCGCCCCTGTCTTTGCTTTTTTTTTGTCCGTACTGCATGGCTTGTGGGATCTTAGTTCCCTGACCAGGGATTGAATCTGGGCCCTCGGCAGTGGGACTGTGAAGCCCTAACCCCTGGACCGCCAGGGAGTTCCCCAAAGTGGAAGTTTGAATGGGTTGGTCAGTAACAGAAGGCCCCACTGAGATGACAGTTGAGCAGAGGCCTCCGGCAGGTGAGGAAGCTGGGCGGTGGAAGGAGGAGCAGTGGAGCCTCCCTGGTGGACCTGGCGACTGGGGATGACACACTCCCCTTTCTTCCGTCTGAGGTGGTGGGCCGAGGACTCTTATATGAGGGTAGCTGTCTTGAGAATCATGGCAGTGTCTTCTTCCTAGGCTGTGTGAAGTGTGATTTCTGTTCTTAGTTCATTTGTAATAGTTCGCAAGATGACTAGGCCCAAATCTGACTTTAAAACTCTGAGATGAATGGAGAATGTGAATTTGAGATTGGAGCCTCCTGACTTTTGTGACTCTCTGGCCCTGTTTGGAGAACTTTGTGTTGACAACACCTTATGAATTACCTTTGCAGAAGAAGTCAAACTGGTGGTTAGTTCACTTTACACTAGGATGTGGGAATACAGTGGATTTTAACCATTCGACCTAATCACTTCAGTGGATCCTGTGAACATTTAATCTCCACCAAGCAGGCCCAATTAGTGTATCGATATTTTAGAGACTGGTTATCTTCCGTCCTGCTTCAGGAAAAATGAAACTGCGCACGGGATAAACATAATTCCTTTCCTCTTAAGTTTCTTTTATTCTTAATCTTAAGATTGCTAATGCCTTTTGATATTACAGAGAAACTCATAATTTTTCCAAGAGGTGGTAAAAAGAAAAAAGAAATAGGTCTAAACAGGAAAAAACCTAAAGGTTCCATCCACCCAAGAGAAACACATGTAACCATGTTGAGAAACTTCATTAGACAGATGCAATTTCAAGCACACACATGAATACACAGGCGACCACTGCTCCATGCCTGTATGGAATTTATGCCCACGCACAAATTGCTGATTGACTTGGAGACATGATATTTATGAACTTGGCTGAAATGTCAAATTTGACATTCACTGTGTGAAGCATAATATAGTAAATGCCCTTCACTGCACTTTAGTATTTACCTGGTAATGCTCTCTACTTCTCTTCCTTAGCGAGAAGATAAGGACAGCAAGAACCTGTTTAATCCTAATCCTCTTTACTTCATTCACACAGGCCAGCTGAGTTGAACACTCAACACAAGTTCTTTAAAAACACAGGCAGGTAAAAGAGCTATTTGATACAATACAAAAAGAAGGAACACCCTCTTCCCACCAACTCCCCATGAACCCTGGGACCTCATGATCCTAACGCATAATACGGTCACCTTCCCAAGTGTTAACTTTGGGGATGATGTGGTGAGCTATGGATGTCATTTACAGTGATTGATTTTTAAGTCTGTTAAATTATATAATATCCTTAATTTACATTTTTTTTCTTTTTTAGTTTTTCAGTTATAGGATTTTATTAATGCTTTTAGATTTTATTCTTTAAAAAGTGATTGCTATACCACTCTGAAACAGATATCTATAAAGTTATGCTACAAATTCAGCCATCTGCTTTGACAGATGATAATATCCTTACACAACTAAACTAAATGAAGTGATTGACTCTACTTATTTTGAAGTATTAAAGTATTTAAAGACAATTCATTCATTTCCTTGAATTTTCATAAAATGCAACACTGATTTGAGAATATTTCAATGCTAATGAAGATGTATTTAGTGAAGATTTAGTTGAATATTTTGACAAAATAACCTTCTCAGTAATAGAATCACTATTCTGTTATTATTTGCTGTTTCTACCAAGGAAGCAGTAAATATAAAAAACATGAACTTGGTGAGTGCCAGGTATTAACTTCACGGCATATTTTTGTGTGTGTGTACTCATAGATTAATAATTCTTAGCCTAATGACCATTTATATCCAGAAGAATAGCAGAATAGAAGTATGGTTTGTTGATGGTAAAAATTAAATCAAGTGCTAATCCTGACATTTTATTTCTTGTTGCTTGGTAACAGTGCAGCAACTCTGTAAGAGTTCCTTTATCTCAGCTACAGTGGACTTCATTGCCTTGTGGGGTAGCAATACCAACCGCAGCAAGTCATTTGTATGCCATTACCCTTCCAGAATTTTGTTGCTATTTTTTATTGTTAGTGCAGAGATCCTAAAAGAAAGTCATTTTAATAATACATCCTCCTTCTTTGATGGATTGGTGAATTTTATTCTAGCTACTTTTGGCTTTTCGGCTTTGTGTCTGTAATTTCTGAGGTTTCACAAATTTGTGTTTTATCAGTCTGTACAGTATTAACCTAGGCTTTTGAATTTCATTGTAAATATGTACATTCTAAGTGATTCTTCATTAGTTCTTAGTGAACATCTTTTATCCTTGACCACCTAAGAAGGGAGAAAAAAATATCTGGGCAGAATTTTTCTTTCATAAAAATAGGACACATACCTCATCCTTCTCTAATATAGAGCATTCCTAGTTTTAGAACCTGCTTTAGGAAAAGGAAGCCTGTTGAACCAGTGTGATTGGTTTTAAGTGAAAGGCTGATTCATGTTGCGTATACTATATATGTTCTATGTGCTGTTAGTTCACAATTATTATTTACAACAAAGGTTGATAAACTATAGCCTGTGGTCTGTTTTTGTATTGTCTAAGAGCTAAGAAATTTTTATATTTTTAAAGGTTGTTTAAAAAAAAAAAAAAGCAATATGTGACAGAGACAGTGTGGAGCCTATAAAGCCTGAAATATTATCTGGCCCTTTGCAGATAAAAACTTGCAGACCCTTGATTTATGGCATAGTTTCCATTTCTATAGTCTGAATATATTAAATGTCACTAAGTATTATTTTTTAAAGGACCAGTGAACTTAAGTAGAACTGAAATAAAATAATGATAACTAGTTTGAAGAGAATCAATGAAAAAATTAAATTGAATAATATGAATTTGTGAAGAAGTAGTGAAATGATTACGCAGTTTGGTGGGTCTGTTTTGGGGGCAACCATGAAGAAAGGAAGATTACATGTAGCAGCTTGTTTATCTTGCTTATCTTGCCACAGTTTTTACAATTTCTTTACTAACTCAATGCCTTTGTCAATAAATCTGACTTTAATAAAATTGTATAGTGATAGACTCACTTTATTAGAAGCATTTTGCTTTTTCCTGCCCATTAGACTTTATGTCATACTTGAGGCCAGTTTCTTACTTACAATGTCTGGATCCTGGGGTGATGGGGTGAGGACTTCTCCAACTTGACCTGGGTCTGGCACTCAGCTGCAGCTCCTGCTGTCTGGAAGAATTTCCAGGAGCTACGGAAGTGGTCCAGAGCTGGAGTCATCCTGTGTCCCTGGGTTTTGGAAGGGCCCTGCAGCCCTGGGTTTTCATCTCTGGAGCTGTGCCCCCCACATCCTGGAGAGAGGGCAGGAGAAGAATTGTGGACAGACTTTGGGCAAGGTGAGGCTCATTTTCTCAGCCTTCCAAACCAGGGCTTTTAGCTTCCTATTTTCTTTTTAGTCAAAAATGTGTTTCTAAGAGTTATCTGGCTATTTCTTATTTATTGGTAAGGTAAAGCCTGAAATCAGGAAGTTAACCAGGGCAGCCATGTGTTTTTTTATCTGGCATTAGTCTTCTTAAGCAATAGAAAGGGCTCCAACCAGCCAAACTGTATTCTAGTGATGAGAGATAAAAGTCAATTTTTTACTTATTTATTTTTGCTGTGCTGTGCGGCTTATGGGATTTTATTATAATTCCCCGACCAGGGATCGAACCTGAGGCCCTGGCAGTGAGAGTATCAAGTCCTAACCACTGGACCACCAGAGAATTCCCAAAAGTCAATTATTTTAGCTAGACTCACTTAACTCCTCTTTCTTGTAAGCAAAGGCCCAGAAAACCCCATGCTTGAGCACCATTTCTGTATTAGTAGGCATTTTATATTACTTTATATTTGTAATGCTTTATGTTTTCAAAATGCTTTTACATATATTATCTCATTTGATCCTCTTAATCACCAGGTGAGGTAGGAGGAGAAGCAGTTTTCTTATAATATTACAAATGAGAAAACTGAGAAACAGATCAGTTTCTGGGAATAGATCATTGGGAAGTTGAACGGCTTAATGAAAAGGACATTTGAAAGACTTGGTTTAAGTCCTGACTTTCCATGTTTCCTCTGCCACTGTCCTGCCATGACAATACTGAGGCTTTATTTCTGAGACACTGAACATTTCTGAAAATGTTGGCATAGCTAAGTGGACTTCTATAGGAGCTTTCACCTTATTTTAAGTGCAAATGGAAAGAGTCATGATTTTAGGTGTTGTATATAGAATGGATTTTTATGGAGCTGTGAAGGGAGACAGGGTAGCCGATGAGGAGACTATTGCAGTGGTCCAGGCAAGAGGTGATGGTGGCTTGGACTTGAGTGGTGGAGTGGAAGTGGGGAGAGGTGGTGGAATTGAGATATACAGTATCTTGGAAGAGGAATCTTATCAGACTTGCCGATGCCTTGGATGTGGAATGCTGGGGTAGAGGAAAGGCAGAGAGTAAAATGATTCCCACCTGACTTGAGCAATGGTGTGACACCTACCAAGCTGAGGAAGCCTGGGAACAGCTTTTGGAAGGAGGAGTAACAAGAGCCCTGGTAGGATTGATTGGCTTTTTTAGGCATTCAAGTGGTGATGTAGGTGAAGATGGACATGTATGTGTTGTGCTCAGAGGAGAGGTCTAGAAGGGAGTTATACAATTGGGAATAATCCACATATATTTGATAAGTAGAGTCATGGAATAGAAAAGAACACTTAGCGAAAAAGTCCTGGGACTAAGCTCTAGGAGTCTCAGTATATTTCTTTCTTTCTTTTTTTTTTTTCTTTATTTTTGTGAACAGTATCTGAGATTAAGAATCACATCTTTATTTACAATAGCCAGGACATGGAAGCAACCTAAGTGTCCATTGACAGATGAATGGATAAAGAAGATGTGGCACATATATACAATGGAATATTACTCAGCCATAAAAAGAAATGAAATTGAGTTATTTGTAGTGAGGTGGATGGACCTAGGGTCTGTCATACAGAGTGAAGTAAGTTAGGAAGAGAAAAACAAATACCATATGCTAACGCATATATATGGAATCTAAAAAAAAAAAAGAAAAGTTCTGAAGAACCTAGGGGCAGGATAGGAATAAAGACACAGATGCAGAGAATGGACTTGAGGACACAGGGAGGGGGAAGGGTAAGCTGAGACTAAGTGAGAGAGTGGCATGGACATATATACACTACCAAATGTAAAATAGATAGCTAGTGGGAAGCAGCCGCATAGCACAGGGAGATCAGATTGGTGCTTTGTGACCACCTAGAGGGGTGGGATAGGGAGGGTGGGAGGGAGACATAAGAGGGAGGAGATATGGGGATATATGTATACATATAGCTGATTCCCTTTGTTATACAGCAGCAACTAATACAACATTGTAAAGCAATTATACTCCAATAAAGATGTTAAAAAATAAAACAAAATAAAAAAAGAAATAGAAAAAAAAACCAGTCACATCTTTGCCTCCCACTGGCATTGTGACCTTGGACAAATAAGTACTTTAGAATCCCAGCTTCTCTATAGCATCTCCTGTGTATTTGCCTATTTCACGGGTCATGTTGAGCGTCAGTGGGTTAGGTCATTTGGATGTGTTTTCTAAAGCTCTGAAGTGCTGTGTTCTTACCTTGATCCCTCCTGCTGCTTTGATTAATGAACCTCAGATGACCGTCCTCACTGGCCCAGTGACAGTGACTATAGGACCACCCCGTGGGTTGCAGCTGGCAAGGCACACCCTCCCTATCCTTTTCCTGTCATCCAGAGTTCTTGAGATGTAGGGGAATTAAAATTCCATAATACCACCGAATTCTAAAATCTCAGGACATTATCAAAAAACTAATCTAGATTGTTTTTTAAATATATTGTTAGCTTTAATTGGCAGTAAATTACCTAATATTTAAAGCTCATCAAAATCAACCTAAATATGTTGATCCCTTACATTGAGCAAATGCAGTGATGACTTTTAAGGTGAGCATTATGGACCCCTTATAGAAAGGAAGGTTCTTATAAATCTGTCATTTCATTAGCTTATGAAATGACAGATTTATAAGTTGCATGCAGTCAAAAATTGATGGCCACTCTCTGCTGTCATATTTTTTTTTTTTTTTTTTTTTTTTTCCGGTACGCTGGCCTCTCACTGTTGCGGCCCCTCCCGCTGCGGAGCACAGGCTCCGGATGCGCAGGCTCAGCGGCCATGGCTCATGGGCCTAGCCGCTCCGCGGCATGTGGGATCTTCCCGGACCGGTGCAAGAACCCCTGTCCCCTGAATCGGCAGGCGGACTCTCAACCACTGCGCCACCAGGGAAGCCCTCTGCTGTCATATTTTAAATGGAGGATTAGCCAATGACCTATTTATCTCTTTTTGTACTTTGGCGCAAAAGATTCAGATATTCTGGTTTGGGATGAAAACTAACCTTTGTTCCCTGATGAAACATGCTTGTACTGAATATCCACCTTGAATTCTTTTCATTGAAAGTAACATTAATTGTTTTAGGGGGCGTAAAAGAAATGAAATGAATAAAGAGGGCCTCAGATATTCATTGATGCTTCATGTTCAACTAAGTGCACACCACTACCTGCAAACGTCAGAGAGACTAAGGGTCAAGAAATAGACCCTTATTTCTTTAGGATGCTGCACACTCTTACATATAAATAAATTAGTCTGCAGGTGTGTTTTCACTGCTTCCTTATGAAAGCTTTGCCTTATTGAATTTTCACAGACTCAGGAAAAGGTATGTTTTATTTAGTTTGTTTTTAGATGAAATGGTTTGAAACAAACGGTTAATTTGGGAGAAATAATGAAAGATTAGAAACCAAGGATGACTTAATTGTTAGAAAGTACAGTAGTCCCTCCTTATCTGGGGTTTCACTTTTCACAGCTTCAGTTACTTGTAGTGAACTGTGGTTCAAAAATATTAAATGGAAAATTCCAGAAATAAACAATTGATAGGTTTTAAATTACATGTTGTTCGGAGTAGTGGATGAAATCTCACCCGCTCCAATTCTGTCCCGCCTGGGATCCCCAGCCGTCAACATCTGCTCCTGACACCCAGCCATCAACATGGCTTGATGATCCAGGATGACATGGAGCAGATGATCTTCCTTCTGATACATCGTCAGAAAGTCAGTAGTAGCCTAACATTACGTCACAGTGCCTATATCATTCACCTCACTTCATCTCGTCACACAGGCATTTTATCATTTCACATGGTCACAAGAAGAAGAAGGGAGAGCGCAGGATAGTAATGTAATTTGAGAGAGAGCAAGACCACATTCACATAACTTCTATTATAGTATATTGTTGTAATTGTCCTATTTTATTATTAGTTATTGTTGTTAATCTCTTTTTTTAAAATAATTCTACAGCATTTCTATTTATTGATTGATTGATTGGCTGTGTTGGGTCTTCGTTTCTGTGTGAGGGCTTTCTCTAGTTGCGGCGAGCGGGGTCCACTCTTCATCGCGGTGCACGGCCCTCTCACTGTCGCAGCCTCTCTTTTTGCGGAGCACAAGCTCCAGACGTGCAGGCTCAGTAGTTGTGGCGCACGGGCCCAATTGCTCCGTGGCATGTGGGATACTCCCAGACCAGGGCTCGAACCCGTGTCCCCTGCACCGGCAGGCAGACTCTCAACCACTGCGCTACCAGGGAAGCCCTGTTGTTAATCTCTTATCGTGCCTAATTTTTTTTTTTTTTGGCTACGTTGGGTCTTTGTTGCTGCGTGCGGGCTTTCTCTAGTTGAGGCGAGTGGGGGCTACTCTTGGTTGCAGTGAGCGGGCTTCTCATTGCGGTGGCTTCTCTTGTTGTGGAGCACAGGCTCTAGGCGCACGGGCTTCAGTAGTTGCAGTACTTGGGCTTCAGTAGTTGCAGCACACAGCCTCAGTAGTTGCAGCATGTGGGCCCTAGAGCACGTAGGTTTCAGTAGTTGTGGCACGTGGGCTCAGTAGTTGCGGTGCATGGGCTCTAGGGCACACGGGCTTCAGTAGTTGTGGCCCATGGGCTTAGTTGCTCCACGGCATGTGGGATCTTCCCGGACCAGGGATTGAACCTGTGTCCCCTTCATTGGCAGGCAGATTCTTAACCACTGCATCACCAGGGAAGTCCCATGCCTAATTTTTTTTTTTAAATGAACAACTTTATTTACAGTTGAAAACTTAAACACAAAATCTTGGCTTCTGAATCTGTGAGGTCTCTTGATCAAATGGGGCAGCAGCAGGCAGGGAAGCAAACACAGGGGCCAGTCCAGATTATCTTACTCAGGAGCATCACCCCGAGCAAGGGAAGGCCTGATTCAGTCTTCCTCTGGACTACATCTCTGCACACTGTGAGATCACCACAGGCAGCTTGGGCTTATTGTTGGGACCTGTGGGAATATTCTCAATCTTTCTCATCACCAGAAGTCCATCAATGATTTTTCCAAACACCACGTGCTTCCCATCAGCCAATCACATTTAGAGCAGGTGATGAAAAACTGGCCGCCATTTGTTCTGGGACTACTGTTTGCCACGAAAAGCAGGCCTGGAGCTGAGTGTCTAAGCTTAAAGTTTTCATCTGCAAACAGCCCCCCCAGTAGATACTAGTGACTCCAGGACCATCTCCATTAACAAAATCTCCACCCTGAATCATGAAATCTTTTATGACCCTGTGGAAGCTGCTCCCTTTGTATCCTGTTGGAACCCCATCTTTTCTGAATTGTCCAGTGCAGAACTGCCTAAAATTCTCAGCCATCTTAGGCGCTGCGTCTGCAAAGAGCTCCATCTTCATGCAGCCAACTTCCCTTGTGTTCTACCCAGTCCTTCCACAAGCCAGTGCCTAATTTTTAAAAATATTTATTTATTTATTTATTTTGGCTGCTCTGGGTCTTAGTTGTGGTGTGTGATCTTTTAGTTGCGGCCTGTAGACTGTTAGTTGTGGCATGCATGCAGGATCTAGTTCCCAGACCAGGGATCGAACCCAGGCCCCCTGCATTGGGAGTGTGGAGTATTACCCACTGGACCACCAGGGGAATCCCTATCATGCCTAATTTAAAAGTTAAATTTTATCCTAGGTTTGTATGTATAGGAAAAAACAGTATATATAGGGTTTGGTGCTATCCACAGTTTCAGGTATCAACTGGGGGTCTTGGAACGTATCCCGTGTGGATAAGGAGGCACTCCTGTAATGGTTTTCTCTTCTGTTCTTCATTCCGTGAAGAAACCAAGACCACTCATGTCCAGGAGTATAGGTCGCCTTCTCTCCGATTTGGCATCTGAAATTTAATGTTAATTTCTGTCACTGAATAACTAAGCCCACATTCAATTTCTTTGAAGAGAATTTTAAATCCAAATCCCATGGGAGAGAAGTTAAACAGGAATCTGAAGAACTTAGTATCTCTTCTGTGCTTGCTGTGAAAAGGAGCTGGGTTATTAATTTAAAGAAGCTATTTTAGTTTCCTTAATAATTACGGGAAAGGATACAAGTTTTGCCTTGCATTCTGAAAAAGTTCTTTTCAGTTTAGAATTTCTTTTTAAATTTTGGAAAAGGTTTGCTGGCATAGACAAAACTCAGGGAAGAAAAATTCAATATTACGAAACTCAGACAAATACAGGTTACCTACAAAAAGCTACAGGATTAAGGCTGTTGAGTTTGAAAGTTTTGGCATAATTTAAATTTCTCTCAATTTGAGGAATTTACAAAGCTCATTCATTTTGAGAATTGGCATCTCAGAAGTGGAATTAGACCGTTAGAAAGAAAGGGAGTATTAAATGGTATTTTAAAGCCAGTTCCATAAACCAATTCCTGCTATAAAAAGTAGTTTAGCTGCTGGTTTATTTATAGATATATTTCCCCAATGCTTTTGGCATTATGTTTGCACCCAAAAAGTTTTCACTTACTTTTCCTTTTTGTTGGTCCATTTTTTTTTTTTTTTTTTTTTGCGGTACGTGGGCCTCTCACTGTTGTGGCCTCTCCCGTTGTGGAGCACAGGCTCCAGACGCGCAGGCTCAGTGGCCATGGCTCACGGGCCCAGCTGCTCTGCGGCATGTGGGATCTTCCCGGACCGGGGGACGAACCCATGTCCCCTGCATCGGCAGGTGGACTCTCAACCCCTGTGCCACCAGGGAAGCCCGTGGTTCATATTTTTAAATGTACAAAGTAGCATTTTATATGTGGATTAATGAGGACTAGATTTTATAAGGAGAGAACAAAATAGAATGGAAAATTTTTCTTCATAAAATTCATTCCCAGGAAATAGGAGGGGCAGTAAAATGGTCCAAATAGAATAGATACAGCTAGGGCATGCCTACACAAAGTGGAGTAGACTCCATAATTGAAATGTTTTCAACTGTGGCAATAGCAGATAAAGGAGATATAGCCTAATGATGATAAAAGCAACAAAAACAACAGCAGCAGCAGCAAGTACTATTTATACCGTGAACTTACGTGCAAAGCACATAAGATCATCTGTTATAATAACCCAGTGTGGTAGGTTTTATTATCCTTATTCTATAGAGGAAAGAAATGAGGATAAGGAGAGGCTTTATGATAAAGCTAATAAGGGAGAGTTAAGATCTAAAAACATTTCTTTCTGCCTCCAAAGCCATGTTCTTAAGTACAAGTGAAGAATGATAGGTGTATTTTGTTTTATACTTTGTAGTGTTAACATTTAAAATATAATTTATTACCTCTTTAAGGGCAGGGGCTTAGACCTTTAGCTAATTGAATTTTTCAGCCAAGTATAGCTCCAGCACAATGTTAATACTTCCATAAACACAAAAATCATTCAGAAATGTTAACCTCTTAAAACTTATAAAATCGGATAATCTCCTGAAAGCTGTGAAATGAGAGCCTTCACACTTGAGAAGGTAGAATGGTTCCCCCCAGTTAAAAATGATGTAGATGATACTATACAGTAATTTGAAACCAAGATAGAAATTTTAGGATTCTGTATAATAAATACTGCTAATGATTATCTACTTAAAAAATAGGAACTTCCAGTTTCTGTTCTGGCATCTAAGTAGCTTAGTAGTCACCACTCCTGTTCTCACAATAAGAAAGTGAACAAACTGAAAATCAACAGACAACAATTTGTTCACAATAATAGTTTTAATGTATTTCATAATTATAGCTTATGGATGAATGAAATGAATGATAGCAATGCTTTAAAGGACAGGAGGGAGAGATAAGAGTACTGTGTCATAGGGTACTTGCACTACCCGTGAGGTGGTATAGTGTTATCTGAAAGAAGCCTTGGATTAGTTGTAAATGTATATTGCCAACTCAAGCATAACCACTAAAAAGGGTAAAAAGAGAGGTGTACAGTCAGCTGTATCCATGGGTTTCACATCCACACATTCAACCTGAATTTGCTGATGTGAAACTCATGGATACAGAGGGCTGGTTGTAATGACCATTCTAGGAGAGGAGAAAAAATGGAATCATATAAAAAGCTTAGTTAAAACCAGAGAAGGAGGGACTTCCCTGGTGACTTCCCAGCAGTTAAGACTCCACGCTCCCAATGCAGGGGGCCCTGGTTTGATCCCTGGTCAGGGAACTAGATCCCTCATGCCACAACTGAGAGCCTGTATGCCACAACTAAAGATCCCGCATGTTGCAATTAAAATAATAAAAAGATCCTGCATGCCGCAACTGAAGATCCTGCAGGCGTCAGTGAAGATCCTGCGTGCTACAACTAAGACCTGGTGCAGCCAAATAAATAAATAAATATTAAAAAAAAAAACAAAACAGAAGGCAGAAAAAGATAAGACAAAAGAGAAACAAGGACAACAAATAGAAAATGTAACAACTATGGTAAATGTTAATCCAACTATATCAATAGTCACTTTAAATATTAATGGTCTAAGATATACCAGTTAAAAGACAGAGACCCTCAGATGGGATTAAATGAGACCCAGCTATATGTTGTCTATAAGAAACCTGCTTTTATATATATTTTTTGCAGCTTTATTGATATATATAATTGACATATATAGCATTGTATAAGTTTAAGGTGTACAACATGTTGACTTGATACACTTACATATTATGAAATGATTACCACTATAGTGTTAGCTAACATCTCCAGCTCCTCACATAATTACCATTTCCTTTTTATGGTGAGAACATTTAAGATCTGCTATCATAGCAAAACTGACTTCAGAGCAAGGAAAATACCAGAGATAAAGAAAGACATTCCATGATGATAAAAGGACCAATTCTTAACAAAGACATAAGAATCCTTAAAGTGCATGCAGTGACAGTGGTTCTTTTTATTTTTTCACACTCATTATGACCTTCTGAGATACCAGCACCAGCTGCCCCATGCCATCTTCACAGCAGTTTGGGTCCCAGCTCTGTGCAGCCCCTTTCCTAAGCATCAGTTCAACCACTTTCTTTTGCTGCTCTTGCAGTTACTGTATCTGTGTCACCTCAGTGCTTCTTTTTTGCATTTTTAGTTCTCTAATTCCTTATTTAAATTTCCTTTATTAAAATAACTGACAAAAATTAACTCAAAATGGACCATAGACTTAAATGTGAAATGCAAAACTATAAAACTTCTAGGGGCTTCCCTAGTGGCGCAGTGGTTGAGAGTCCGCCTGCTGATGCAGGGGACGCGGGTTCGTGCCCTGGTCCGGGAAGATCCCACATGCCGCGGAGCGGCTAGGCCCACGAGCCATGGCCGCTGAGCCTGTGCGTCCTGAGCCTGTGCTCCGCAACAGGAGAGGCCACAACAGTGAGAGGCCCGCGTAGAGCAAAAAAAAAAAAAAAAAAAAAACAACTTCTAAAAGATAAGAGAAAATCCATGTGAACTTGGTTGGGTTTGGCAATGCCTTTTTAAATACAACACCAAAAGCACAATCCATGGTCAAGACATCTATACAGACACCTCACCAAAGACAATATACATATGGCAAATAAGCAGATGAAAAAATGATCAACATCATATGTCTTTAGAGAATTTCAAATTAAAACAATTCGATAGCACTACACACCTATTAGAATGACTAAAATCCAAAGCACTGGCATCACCAAATGCTGGTGAGAATGTGGACAACAAGAACTCTCCTTCCTTTTTGGTGGAAATGTACAGTGGTAGAGCTGCTTTCGGAGACAGTTTGGCACTTTCCAATAAAACTAAACGTACTATTGCCACATAATCCAGCAGTTGCATTCTTTGGTATTAACCAGCTCTCCTGGTTGGAACACTTGGAAGATTAACAAATTGCCTGTTTTTGTTTTCATATAGAATATATAGTGGACTTGTTCACACTCTGAATCTGAGCCATTGTTGAGTTTGATATTTGATTTCTTGTGTTTGTCCAAATATCCAAGAACTATTAGTCCTGTGTTCTGACTTTCACAAGGAAATAAAAGTTTCATTCTTTCAAGAAGTTACTGCATGTGTGACCATGTATAGATAAAAACAATATTTCACTTAAATGTGGAAAATGGACAATTAGCTAGAAAGCCATTCTAACTGCACACTGGGTCAAGTTCATAGCTTATGAAATCTACAAATTACCCCCTTCAGAGTTGCTTGGGAAGATAGTTAAAACGTGACTGTTAAGTTTACAAATGATAAGGATTGCTATATGAGACACAGTGATTATCTTAGATGATCCCACAATATAGTTGCTGAGATAGGACTAACCTGAAATTAGAAGTTGTATATAGAGCAATGGGTGCTAAATTTAATGATAAAGATAGTAATTGCTATGGGATTCTGATGGTTGTTTGCATGGTTTATGGCTCTAACCTCAAAGACGCCCTTTCTAACAAGGCTAAGGCCTTGTTTCTGTAGATATTTATATATGGTGGATTGTAAATGAAGAACAAGACTTAAGGTATTTTACACTCTGTCTTGGCTCACAGGTCTAAGAACATTTGAGTGGGGATGGGCCAAAATGGGGTGTGGAGACACATCTTCCATAGAACCAACGGCCTTGAGGGAAGAAATGGAATGGATGTCTCTTGGTTTGATTTCCTTACTTCCTGTTTGTTACTTATATGTTTGCTTTTATAAAATTAGGATCATATTTTATATTCTTTTTTCATTATGTAAAACATTAAGAATGTTTTTGGAGGTCACTAAATGTTCCCCAAGAGGATATTTTAGTAGTTATACTCAAATTTATATTAATAACTCTATTGTTATACTTTTATGTTGTTTTTCCCTCGCTATTATTAATAATGCTATAGTGAATATCCTTGTTTCAGTGTATGTGTGATGATTTGATGAAATTCCTAGAAGTGGATTTTTGGGGTGTGTGCCTCAACATTTTATCAGCTTTTGATAAATATTGCTGAATTGTTCTCTAGGAAGGTAATTTCAATTATAACTCTATAATGATATTTAAAAGTATCATTTTCAGCCATTGTTGACAATATGGATATTATACTTAATTTTTTTTTTGGATAATCTGCTAGGTGAAAAAAGCTGTCCTGTTTTTGTCCTGTCCTGGTTTTGATTTGCATCTCTTTGATGACAAGGGAGTTGAATATTTATTGGTTGTTTGTATTTTTTGTGATTTTATGTGTTGTTGTAAGTATTACTATCATTATTTGAATGGGAATGTCTGGTATTTCATTTCCAGGTGTTCTTTGGTGATGAGTTATGTAAGAGGGAGAAAGAAAATGTGCAGGATTGTGGTTGACACGTGAGCTCTGGAGTTAGGCTTTTTGGATTTGAACCCAGCTTCCTGAGGGATCCCCCAGCTGCTGGTCCCCAGGCAAGAACTTGATTGGCTATAGCTAGTAGAATATATAAGGAGGAGCATCTTAACTCTGAGTTACGGGAGTAAAGATGGCTAAGGCTCTCAGAAAGAAAGTAACCATGGCTGGCAGCTTACCCCCAGAACCCCTTCCTAAAATAAGGTGTGAGTCAAGTGCTCTGTTGATTCACTGTTTTGAGACAACTCTCTAAAACTTACAGTCATGGTTTCCCACAAAATCACCTCACTGCAAATGAGGACATAGATCCTGTTGAAAAAAAGAGAAGGGAAGAAAGGGTAAGAGGGTATTTCTAACATAATCTAATGGTTTTGGCATCTTTACCTGTGATATTCTCTCTCAAAAGGTTATTGAATAATAAAGCACAGGATGCCTGACATAAATTGAGGAGATGCACTCTTATGAATTGTCTTATTGGAAAAAAGGCCAAAAATTCCATTTATTAATTTTGCCTTCACCTTTATTTTAACTAACAATTTTTGACCTACTTATCAATTTATTCCATGTTGGTCATAAGAATTTAGCTTGTGATTTTAAAGTCATTCCTATTAAAATAGCAGTGGCTTTCCTCACTCCTTCCAGAGACCTTGTCAAAAAATGTTATTTTTTCCACCTCAAATATAGATTTAGCCTACAAATACTGAAGTGATAATTAGGGCTTATGCAAGATTGTTTCACTTGAAAAATTAGCTGCTTTTTTTTTTTTTTAAAGTTTTACTTTCCAAATCTTTCTAGTTTGAGAGTATAGCTAAAAAAAGAAGGTATTTTAAAGTCATGGCTTACATAAATGATTTAAGTAAGAAATGTGTGACAGGAAAAATGAAAAACATTACTCATTGACCCCTTTTGTGTTACTGGTTGTGTCTCTTTTAAATGCATTTTTGCATGTGTCATTATTGTAGCTTGAGCATCTAGCATATGTCAGCCTCCCCAAATTAGAATATATTCAAATTTCTCAATGGCCTTTTATCAGGCTCCTAGAAAAGCCAGGTGCACAACCAAAAATTAGTAAAAGTGAGAGAATGTAATTGCCAAGGTGTTGAAAATTTCTTTCTGATGAGAAGCCACCGTAATCAAAAGAAACTGCCCTAGCAGCATCAGTTAAGGTGGACTCTCATGTGAGATTTTTGAAGTATGAAGGAAATCACATTTCTTTTTTGTTCAGGTTAGATGTTACCATTTCTGATAGCTCTTCCAAAGTTAGGTTCCTCGTTCCATAAAATAAGCATTTCACACTTCTTTCTGCCATTCCTGTTTCTAGGTACACGAAATTCTTTCACAGGTACCATCTTTCCACATTCCTCCATAGAACACATCCTTCCCTGACTCCAGGCCTTTGCCCTGGCCATTCTGGCTGCCTGGAATGCCCTCCCCGTCCTTCGTTCTGTGGCTCATTTTCTGCCTTCTCACCGAAGCTTTTCCTCTGTTGTAGCATTTATTACTTTGTTATATTGTGGTTAGCTGTTCGCCTGTCTCCTCCAGTAGGACTGAGCAAGAACCTCGTGGGACCTTGTCCTATTCATCTCTGTATCCCCAGTACAGGCACACGATGCCTGGCACATAATAGGTGCTCACTGAATGATGTTTGAGTCACTTAGCCAGAAGGTTAAAATATAAGCGTCACTTTGCAGGCTTAGAAACGTTCTGTTCATTCTAGTTGATTGCCATTATCCTGCCGTAGTCTATAAGAAAGTAAAAAATGCCTTATGTTCAGTGGTTCTTCCTGACGGCTTTATAGTTGAGGTCTTTGTTGGGCCTTGCTTTGAGAGGCTTGATAATCTGCCACCAGGTGTTCTGTAATTCCCTTCCTTATTTGGGTGACTAGGTTCCTCTGATTTCTCTGGGATCACTAACTCATGGTGTGCCTTTTAATGCTGGCTGGAATAGATAGTGTCTGATTCAATAGGCTTTTATTGCTCAACTAAAGGAGAACAAGCCATATGGTAGTTAACTAGCTTTGCAAAAGATGATAAATTAGTGGCAAATAAACTGGCCTTGTAAATGCAACAGCCTGGTTAGTCAGGAGAGAATTGGCATAGCATATACACAAGTGCAGAGGAGTGCTGAAGGTATGCTAAGTGGCATGGAATTAAAATCATGTGTTGCCTTTAACAAAGTACACCCAGTAAAAGGGGATTGATCTAGGGCTCAATAATCCAGAATAATTAGAAAGATACTGTAGGTTAATGTGTGTACTTTGAGGTCTTTGTTGTGGACCATCCAGCAACTGATGTAGACTTATAACATGTAAGGGCTAGAAAGAATATTAGACGTCACTTAAATTTCAACTTTCACATTTTAGAGATGAAATGGCCTTAAGTGGTTCTCATAAGAACACAGTACAAGAAGATATTAGACCTAAAACCCAGAATCTACATCTTTTGACCCCAAATGCAGTTCTCTATATCATACTCTGTTATCTTTTTTTTTTTTTTTTTTTGCGGTACGCGGGCCTCTCACTGTTGTGGCCTCTCCCGTTGTGGGGCACAGGCTCCGGACGCGCAGGCTCAGCGGCCGTGGCTCACGGGCCCAGACGCTCCGCGGCATGTGGGATCTTCCTGGACCGGGGCACGAACCCTTGTCCCCTGCATCAGCAGGCGGACTCTCAACCACTGCGCCACCAGGGAAGCCCTGTTATCTCATTTTTTAAGGATAGCAGAAGTCAGTGAAATACATGGCATTAGAATCATGCGGACAAAAATCCTTCTCTTACAAACTACTGACATCGTAAATTGCTCTCTTCTATCAATCACAGCCACCTTTTCTTTAATGGAAGAAGATAAATTCTGTCTAAAAGATCAGTATGCTTTTTTTTTTAACATCTTTATTGGAGTATAGTTGCTTTACAATGGTGTGTTAGTTTCTGCTTTATAACAAAGTGATTCAGCTATACATATATCCCCATATCTCCTCCCTCTGCGTTCCCGTCCCACCCTCCCTATCCCACCCCTCTACGTGGTCACAAAGCACCGAGCTGATCTCCCTGTGCTATGTGGCTGCTTCCCACTAGCTATCTGTTTTACACTTGGTAGTGTATATATGTCCATGCCACTCTCTCACTTCGTCCCAGCTTACCCTTCCCCCTCCCCGTATCCTCAAGTCCATTCTCTATGTCTGCGTCTTTATTCCCATCTTGCCCCTAGGTTCTTCATGACCTTTTTTTTTTTTTTTTTTAGATTCCATATATATGTGTTAGCATACGGTATTTGTTTTTCTCTTTCTGACTTACTTCACTCTGTATGACAGACTCTAGGTCCATCCACCTAACTGCAAATAACTCAATTTCATTTCTTTTTATGGTTGAGTAATATTCCATTGTATATATGTGCCACATCTTTTTTATCCATTCGTCTGTCGATGGACACTTAGGTTGCTTCCATGTCCTGACTACTGTAAATAGAGCTGCAATGAACATTGTGGTCCATGTCTCTTTTTGAATTATGGTTTTCTCAGGGTATATGCCCAGTAGTGGGATTGCTGGGTTGTATGGTAGTTCTAGTTTTAGTTTTTTAAGGGACCTCCATACTGTTCTCCATAGTGGCTGTTTCAATTTACATTCCCACCAATAGTGCTGGAGGATTCCCTTTTCTCCACACCCTTTCCAGCATTTATTATTTGTAAACTTTTTGATGATGGCCATTCTGACTGGTGTGAGGTGATACCTCATTGTAGTTTTGATATGCATTTCTCTTATGATTAGTGATGTTGAGCATCCTTTCATGTGTTTGTTGGCAATCTGTATATCTTCTTTGGAGAAATGTCTACTTAGGTCTTCTGCCCAGTTTTGGATTGGGTTGTTTGTTTTTTTGATATTGAGCTGCATAGCATGTTAGCTCAGTTGGTTAGAGCGTGGTGCTAATGATGCCAAGGTCGTGGGTTCGATCCCCAGCATGCTTCTTTTAATTGTCATTCCTAACTTTTCAAATATGGCGTTGAGTTTTGGGGATGAGCTACGTATTCTCAGAAGACATTTTAGATTCGGGACCTTGATCAGCTTTATCCACTGTAGGTTTCAGTGATTGCTGTGAATGATAACTTTAGAGTTAGGACTGGTTTCCTAGTGATGACTAGAGGCTGAAATTCAATTTGTTGGAAAAAACTGAAAACTGAAGCCAAATCAGGCCTCTGTACCCGACACCAAATTAACTTTTGGAGACAGAGTTTTGGGTAAAGTAGAAATGAATAGCTTTATTGCTTTGCCAGGCAAAGGGGGCCACAGTGGGCTGATGTCCTCAAACCATGTGTCCCCAGCTGGGGGGGTATTGAGAAGTTTTGTAGTAATGGTTCAAAGAGGGCATGATCAGCTTGTGGACATTCTTCTGATTGGTTGGTGGTGAGGTAAGTGGGATTCAGCATTCTCAACCTTCTGGTTCCAACTGGTCTGGGGTCTACATGCTTGTGAGCAGCATATCATTAATTTCTCCCCTTTAGTGGGGGTTTTAGTATCTGCCAAACAGCTCAAAAATACTGTTATGGATATCCCTTGATGGGGAACCAGGACCCCGCCCCAAGGCTGCATTATTGTCTCTCTTGACTGTTCCTCCCTTGTCTCTGCATCCCCTCCCTTCCCTAATTGTCAACTGTTTGAACCTGCCTTTTGGAATGCAGGGAAGGTCCTGGAGGCTGAAACCTATTTCCTGTAATCAAGAAATGGGGAACACTGAAAGACTTTTGCGCCCAGGAGCCCCACAGGTCCTGCTCGGTATCAAAACAAGTGATGCCAACTGTAAAACTGATTGTGTGTCACTGCCAGTTGTCCTAAGGGAAGAGTCATTTGATCTTAATGCTAAAATCACAGTTGAGAATGTGATGAATATGTTTGAATGTCTTTAGGACTTAAAGGTCTAGTTTTAGAAATTGAGCTACAGAGAGAGGAAAGAAAGTATTTTGTTTTGATGTTTGTTTATTTTTGCATCTTATGCCTACTTTATTACACTAAATCAGGGAAAACGAACATGGCATTTTAATTTTCTTAATGAAATAAATAGGATTCAACTTTGCTTACTGCTTCCTAGAAATGAAAACATACTGAGAACATTTAGAAGATTAAATGACAAATAAAACTCTTATTCAAAGTGGCACATGCTAAACGATTTTAAATTTAGGAATTGAGCCATTCACAAACTGAATTCGAGTCACAGTCCCTGCTGGGTTAAGCAACTATTATCTGTGTTCTGGAAATGTTAGAGTTTAACCCAAGTCTTCTTTGCAGTTTGTGTGTTAAGTACTGTGTTCTTGAATTATAAAAAGCTCCAAGGATGATTAACAGCCCCCAACTGAAGGAAACAGTCTTAGAAAGTAACCTTTTAAAGTTTTAGCATCTCTAATAGGCAGTTTTTCTGTGGCTGTAAAACCCAACACAAATGTTTTTCTCTCCTTGTTTCTCCATAACTCTCTTCATTAAAAAATGTTCCTAGTTAATTCTATTAATTATATCATGTCTTGCTGTTTTTCTTGGATTATGTGTTAATGGTGTAATTTTTTTCTTACTATTATAGATAAGGCTGGTGCTTTGAATGAATACGTTAGAAGTATTTTAATTCCTTTGGGTAGATGTACTCATTTTAATTACTTCTTTGGATTTGCTACAGTCTTAATAAGATTTTCTTTTAGAAAAAGATAGGACAAATAAAATTGGATATTTATAATACTGCCTGCATGTTATTAAATCACATACTTAGTGAAGGTTGGCATTTTTTGGTTAAATAAAAAATGAGAAGACAGAATGCCATCGTGGACTAGACCGCATGTCGTATTAGTGTCAGTGGAAATGAAAATAATACCATTAACTGCTTTTGAATTTGTTTAAAAACACTTCTTCCATTCTACATAAACTATTGGGATAATCCATGAAGTGAGTAATACTTTTTTTAAATCCGTATGTCCTATTTTGCTGCTAGGCACAGTTTTAGTAAATTAGGTTATTTTAGGTAAAGCTTTTCTTCTAATGAGTTCAAACTGCTTCATCCATTTTCCTTCTCATCCCATGTTTTTAAATGAGACATTGTAGGGAGGAAGAACTGCTTTTGTTTTGTAATGAGGAACATGAGGTGGAAGGTGATTATCATCAACTCTGAGGTTGGACAAGTGGAGAAAGGAAGAGTCTTTTGTTGTTCTCTGGGTATCTCTGTCACATTATAGTTTTTTTGCTGGTGGTTAACTAAACCCTTTTATTTCCTAGAAAATGTTACTAGGCCAGGTATTATTTTACAATATTAACTTTGATCCGTGCTTAATTTCATTCACTTAATTGGCTCATTTTATTTTCCTAATCAGTAGAGGCCATTTTCTATCTTCATTATATCAACTATTCTTTCTGGCCTTGTGTCATTCTCCAATTTGATAAGTATACTGTTTAATTTTTATACATTTTGTTCCAGAGATGATGTAAAGTAGCTTATAAGACACAGAAAATATACAAGATAACATCAATTAAAAGTAGGGGGCTTCCCTGGTGGCGCAGTGGGTGAGAATCTGCCTGCCAATGCAGGGGACACGGGTTTGATCCCTGGTCCGGGAAGATTCTCACATTGCCATGGAGCAGCTAAGCCCGTGCGCCACAGCTACTAAGCCTGCACTCTAGAGCCCGTGCTCTGCAGCAGGAGAAGCCATGACAATGAGAAGCCCGCACACCACTCGCTGCAACTAGCGAATGTCCGCACACAGAGCAAGGACCCAACACAGCCCCCCCCCCAAAAAACAACAAACAAATAAATAAATTAATTTAAAAAAAAAAAAGTAGGGCTCTACGAAGAAAGAAAAGCAATGGTTGTGCTTTAAAATGGAGCTAGGACTAGATGAAAAATTATACTGTAATGGCAAACAAAAGATGTCAAATAAAAATTACTCATTTAGGGTCTTCCCTGGTGGCACAGTGGTTAAGAATCCACCTGCCGGTGCAGGGGACATGGATTTGAGCCCTGGTCCAGGAAGATCCCACATGCCATGGAACAGCTATGCCCATGCGCCACAACTACTGAAGCCCGCACACCTAGGGTCTGTGCTCTGCAACAAGAGAAGCCACTGCAGTGAGAATCCCATACACCGCAATGAAGAGTAGCCCCCGCTCTCCGCAACCAGAGGAAGCCCACGCGCCAGCAAAAGACCCAACACAGACAAAAAGAAAGAAATAAAGTAAATAAATTTAAAAAATTTACTCATTTATATAGTTGATAGTACATATAATTTTTTAATTTAATTTTTATTTTATATTGTAGTATAGTTGATTTACAGTGTTGTGTTAGTTTAAGATGTATAGCAAAGTGATTCAGTTGTACATATACATATATCCATTCTTTTTCAGATTCTTTTCCCATGTAGGTAACTACAGTATACTGAGTAGAGTTCCCTGTGCTATACAGTAGGTCCTTGTTGGTTATCTATTTTATATATAGTAGTGTGTATATGTTAATCCCAAACTCCTAATTTATCTCTCCCTCCCACCATAGTACATATAATTTAAAGGAAACTAATAATTAAGTGAAGTACAACTATTCTTGCTATTAAAACTAGACAGAATTTTATCTTAGGCAGTGTTTTAATTGCAAGAAAGAGCTCTTTATAACTATGGTATAAAGATACAGGTTTTCTCTAAGAGCATACTCTTCTTGGAGCATTAAAAGAGTGGTTGGGCTCCTAAATCATTGTTTTTTTACCCAAACTTTTGCTAAATACTTGGAGGTCATGAGCCTGAGATTGTCTTCTCTGACACAGATGGGAATATATCTGTTCAGAATTGCCTGTTGCACCCAGACCCTTGCCCCTTAACCATAATGAACTCAGGATGTGTTCCCTGTCTTCATTTAAGGCCTTGATAAAGACATTGAACAGGATAGGACCAAAGACATCAAAGCACTAGCACAGGGGTTCTTTTCTAGTCTGGGGTCTCCCTGAGGCCAGAGGGTAGAAATGGGCCATGGTTATGGACAAATCCCCTGTCATCTTAAGAGGGACTTTACAGGTCAGGAAACATTTTTGTGTGAGGAGATATTGTAGCTTTCATCAGATTCTTAAAGAAGTACATGTGGGCTTCCCTGGTGGCGCAGTGGTTGAGTCCGCCTGCCAATGCAGGGGACGCAGGTTCGTGCCCCGGTCCGGGAAGATCCCACATGCCGCGGAGCGGCTGGGCCCGTGAGCCATGGCTGCTGAGCCTGCGCGCCCGGAGCCTGTGCTCTGCAACTGGTGAGGCCACAACAGTGAGAGGCCCGCGCACCAAAAAAAAAAAAAAAAAGAAGTACATGTTTCCCCCAAAGTTAAAAACCTCAGCATCAGAGACCTCTAAGACTTTGTCAAGCCATCAAGTACTTCTGTGGTTCTTCTGTTATCTACCTATCTGTACATCAGAATGGGTTCCCTGTTTTCTTCTCTGTTGTATCTAGTAGGTGCTTAATTAATATTTGTTGATTTAAAGTGAATGAAACCAAGTCACATTTTCCCAGTATGTCTATAAAACTCTAACTTGAGGGAGTTGGTCAGGTGCTTTGTGAAATCTTACCCTGTGCTTTTCTCTTGGCCCACCAATGAACTAGCTAGATCTGCAAGTTAATGAAGTTCATTTGTCAGGGTTTGGTGTGGGGAAAGACTTGTATTGGTGTCTAGCAGTATTCTTTTCTCTGCTTATGACCTTATAGGCCATTTGTTCAATAATCCTTTTTGGCGGGGGGCGGTGACTGCACCACACGGCATGTGGGACCTTAGTTCCCCAACCAGGGATCAGACCCGTGCCCCCTGCAGTGGAAGTGCAGAGTCTTAACCACTGGACCGCCAGCGAAGTCCCAATAATCCATTTTAAGACACTGGTGTGAATCAAGCCCCAGTTTGAAAAGGAGTATATTTGTGTATTTGCCTCTCTCCATCTGCTGACATCTGTACCATTTTTTACTTGACTGTAATTCTATGGCCATATTTTCAGGCTCTTTAAGAATCCAGGGATATAATTTTTGTGGGTACAGCCTAGAATTAATTTGGAGAATCTAGGTATCTCTTCTTGGAATTCAGTTCTTCCTTAGCCGTATTATTTCTGCCCTTTTCTTCTCCCTGATGATGAAGTCAGGAGTAAACGGGAATTGAACTGCTGTGCTTTATTCTGTCCTCTCTCTCTAGCAGTCATGATGACCATGTCTGAACTCCCCATCAGCAACAACAACAAAATCACCCCAGAAACCACTCTTTCATCATCTTCAGTATTTGCACAGGACTGATCTCATTACAGTTTTGTACCCTTTGACCTACCTGTTAAAAGTTTCACGTGACGTCCATTTGTCCTAGGTCATGTGTGTCTCTCTTTTGTATGAGTTCTTTTTTTTTTTAATTGAGGTATAGTTGATTTACAATGTTGTGCTGATTTCTGCTGTACAGCAAAGTGACTCAGTTATACACATTTATACATTCTTTTTTTATATTCTTTTTCCATTATGGTTTATCCCAGGGGATTGGATCTAGTTCCGTGTGCTTTACAGTAGGACCTTGTTGTAATAGTTTGCATCTAAATGTAATAGTTTGCATCTATAGTACTAACCCCAAACTCCCAGTCCATCCCTCTCCCTCTCCCCCTCTCTTGGCAACCAGAAGTCTGTTCTCTATGTCTGTGAGTCTGTTTCTGTTTTATAGATAGCCCTTTTAAAATATGAGGAAACACATGGCTATCCATGTTGTTATATTCTTTCTGTATATACCATTCTCTCATCGTCAAGATGATCCGTTTTCATACTGTCAGAATGGGGGTTTTGAGAGCCTCACATCCCTCGTGAATCCATCTGTCATTTAGAGTTTCTGACCACTTGATCCTGATCCTTATTTTTTTCTCTCAACTTTTCGAAATCTGCTTTCCTTCAAAGAACAGGATACATTTCTATGTATGCCCGGGATTCAGTTCCTGGTCTATTACAAATTCCAGTTTTACATTGTTACTTTCCCTCAGGGTTTCCATCATTTCTACTTTACCAAGCAGTTTATCCTTATTGGTTAGAAGTCCTGAATCATGGTTTCTCTCACTGTTTCATTCTGAAAACTAGAACTTGTCAGAAGGCAATGTAGAATTTATCAGCAGAATATGATGAACAGAAGATGTTCAAATAATTGGCATCTCCCATGATATCACCGTCTTACATCACTATCTTGTTTCTGAGTTAGTTTTGTCATTTCTGTTAAAGATAAGCCATCTACATCTTTAGTTTGGTGAGCACTCTGATTATATGGCCATTAGTGTGATATTCTTTCTCCTTTTAAAGTCACTTTAAATATATTTTACCACATCTCATCATAGGTCAGTGGCTTCCCAGGCATGTGCCTACTTTCTTGACATAGCTTGTTCTTTTGTCAGCTTATTTCCACTGGACATTGGAGAATGTCCATTAGCATGAGATCCAATCTGCAAGGTTTCAATGACTATGCAATTGTAGTTACAATCGTTTATAAGGTTGAAAATTCATTAATAGCCACTAATCTTTTCAGTCTTTGTGCTTTTCTATACGGACATCTAAGACCCTATGTATTTGACCCAGGCCTTTTTAGCTTTCATGCCATTTTCTCCTATATTTTTGTACTAGTCAAATTACCCCTTAGCATGAAGCTTAAGAAGATGTACACCTTCTTGCTCCTTTGGATATTTTGGGAGGGATGCCCTGCATGCTGACCCCGCCTTTTGCTCCACATTTCCTCTTTCTCTTCCCCATTTTTCTGGGTTAAATTAGTATCCAGAGCACCTCTGCATCTAGCTTGTAACTTTTTCTTTATTGCTTATTGCTTCCCTCTTCCATTTTTCTAGTCTTCCAAGGCTTTTTTTTTTTTTTTTTTTGCTAATTTGGGATTACCTAGTGTTATAAGATTCTAGCCATTATTGCTGTTATTGTCTGCTTTGAAAATTTCTGGACAAACGAAGAATATTCATCCTAAGGCTTTTTGAAGATTAAAATGACTCAGGAAAAGTATCTACAGTGTGATTCCTCCCCTTCCTCGCACCACAGGCCTCACTTTGTATTACACAGCGAGGTTTGCAGGTGTGCAGCTCTTTCCACTAACAACCTTCAGGGCTGGGCCCATTTTTGTGGCTATACCTGACTGAGGTTGTCAGTAAAATAAAATAAAAAAATAAGAAGGTTATTGCCTTGCTGCTCCTCTGTTACCTTACCTGAGATATAATGTTCGCCAAGTAAAAACAAAAACACTTGTCACCTGAGGATGAATTCTTATCCTTCTCCGAACTTTAAAGTACAACTTTTCAGAATTATAAAGTAGGAAGGGTGCAGGGTAGAGAAAGCAACCTTTTAAAACAAAGTTCAAATCAATAATAATTAACATTTCCTAGCCTCTATTTTCCTGCTAATAACCAAAGACAAGTACTAGTTAGAGAAGCCTCAAGTGTCTGGATTTCTGGACGTACCAGATGGTGCTGCATAAGGACTATGCATCGTGCCAGGGAGAAGCCTGGGTTGCTCTTAGCTGCCACCTCTCCTACATCTTGACCTTGTCCAAGGACACTTAAACATGCCCAGTGCTTTGCACTGAGGCTTTTTCTTTGTTCTTTATTCTCTATCTTACCCACTTCTGATTTCAGGAGGTACATTTCTGCCATGCTTAGTGAGTGCTCTTGTGAGCTTTTATTTTTACTTCTTCCTTAAGGAACTTGTTCTATTCATCTTTTTCTTTTCAGATTTCCTTTGACTCTCATGTTACTGCCTGATCTCACCAGATCCCCCCTCTCCCCCACTACATTGACTCTTTCTCACTGTTATTTCTCAAGATCACCCAAAACCAGTATAGAAGCCTTCAATTTCTTCAATAGCTAGCATTAAGGTAGTTCTGCCTCTTCAGTTTTTTTTAATTTTTTTATTTTATTTTTTGTAAAATTTTTTCACAGATTGTCTGAAAACATATGTTTTCTTCTTTTGGTTTGTACTTCAAATATTTTCTTCCTCTGCAATTAACTCTGCTAACCAGCTCTGAGAAAGCTTTGATTTTTGTATAGAAATTTTCAATACTGTTGAGTGTTGATATTGTGTTGACAAATACTGCCCATGCATTTTTGACAATATGAAAATCATTCATATTAGGATGACAAAGCCTGAAACTGATTATGTTTAACCAGATTCTTACTTTTCATCAGAGTTGTTTTAGCAGGACACATTCTTCCACTCCATTTGTTGTGAAAGTCATGATGTAATTGCCCTTGGTAAAGAAACTTGGTCTTAATTTGGTGGTTTTTGTCAAAACTTTCTTTGGTGGAACCAGAAGAAAATCGCTATTGGTTACCATCAACAGTTTTGGTTTAAGTGAAAAGGGTTACTTTTTTTTCTTTTCCGATATGTTTCTCGCTCCTGCTGAAGAAGGGTAGATGTAGGGAGACCAATTAGGAAGCTGATGCAATAATTCAAGCAAGAGACAGGAGGGCCTGAACTTTTGAAATAGCATTAGGTATGGAGAATAATTTGCATTATCTTCAAAAATGTAAACTAGAAGTGTTTCCATAACTTATTTCATAATGTTGTAAGTGCTTTTAGAGTTTAGAAATCACAGTTTTTCTTAAGTCTCTATTTTCTTTTTAACATGTCCTTTTGGTACATGGCTAACTAAGCAATTTATCACATCCTCCACTTTTGTATTTCCTAGTTTTGGAAACTATCTACTTAATGTCTATTTCAGCTTTTAAAAAAATTTTATAGGTTTTTCACCTCTTGATTATAAAAGTAAAATTAAACAAAAATAGCTTGGCACTGTCACCTAGGGATAAAAATGATTAACATTTCAGTATTAATTTCCTATGTGTTTTTCCTCTTAATTTTTTGTAGATATAGAAATAATTGAGCCAAAGAGCATATCTGTAAATATTTATATAGAATCTTGCATTTTTATGAAGCGTTATGTTATGAGATGTCATTAAATACTATGAGAGCCATAATACTGATTTATCCTGTGGATGCACCATATATATTTTACCATTATTCTATTGTTGATCCTTCAGGTTGTTTCCAACTCATTGTTATTTTAACAAATGCCGTGGCCAATATTTTCATGAATAGTCATTCTTCACATATATCCTCAGGATAAATTTTTAAAGTCAAGAACTTCTTTGAAGGCTTGAATCGAATAAGTGTAAAGATGTGAATGAACCCTAATGGCTGAAATTTCCAACTAGTTGAAGAGGTAGAAGTAGTGCTTAGCTGCTCTGCATTTCCTGTGTCCACCTCCTGTTTACCTGGTCACCACCTTGGATGCATTGGGCTAGAAATGAATCAATATGCAGGAGGCCTAGTAACCTGATGAACAAGTAAGAAAGTGAAGGCTGTGCTCTTGATATATCAGAGCATAGAGAAGTTTGGAGGAGAAGATATGGAGTACAGTGATGGGGAGTCCCCTTGCCTTCTGACTCATTCTCATATGAGTATAGATGGACATCTCTACCCACTATTTCAACTTGGATGCCCACATGTTTATTGACTCTTCTTTGGAGTTTCTGTTTTAGTTTTGTTAAGATCCTTCTGTTTATCAGAGAAGATAGCTTTTATCCATTATGTCCTATTCTTCTTCAGCTATTTAGAAGTAGTGCACAATAATGAAAATGACTCTTGTTAATCCCTGTTATTCTTTCATTATGGAGGGAGTGTGATGTGGGCATACATGGTAGAATAGCAGAAAGGAAGGGGGGTGCTTAACCTCAAAAACTTCTGGAGAGTTCAGTTACTAGTTTAAGGAGACAGTATAATACAACTCTCCTTGTACAAGTCAGTTCGTTTGCAGATAGTTCTTTGCTTTGGGTATGACATCTATTAAGCTGAGCACTCTCAGTCTTCAAGACGATATTTTTCTTGGCACCAGAAAGATAATTTTGTTTTTAATTTTAAAAAGTATTTTTAATTAATTAATTTGGCTGCATTGGGTCTTAGTTGCGGCACATGGGCTTCTCTCTAGTTGTGTCATTTGGGTTCCACAGAGCATGGGCTCAGTAGTTATGGCACATGGGCTTACTTGCCCCACGGCATGTTGGGATCTTAGTTCCCCGAATAGAGATTGAACCTGCATCCCCTGCATTGGAAAGCAGATTCTTTTTTTTTTTTTTTTTTTTTGCGGTACGCGGGCCTCTCACTGTTGTGGCCTCTCCCGTTGTGGAGCACAGGCTCCAGACACGCAGGCTCAGCTGCCATGGCTCACGGGCCCAGCCGCTCCACGGCATGTGGGATCTTCCCGGACTGGGACATGAACCCATGTCCTCTGCATTGGCAGGCGGACTCTCAACCACTGCGCCACCAGGGAAGCCCTGGAAAGCAGATTCGTAACCACTGGACCACCAGGGAAGTCCCCAGAAATATAATTTTTTGATCTCAACGATGTTGACTGTAGTTTTTCTTGATCCTTGTTATTCTGAGGTGTTTTTTTTTATGTTGATGTAAAAAAATGATTTATCTTCTTTAAAAATGAATTCTAAAATAGCAGACTAACTTGGGGCATTCAGTATTGCTATAAAATTCCCTTTTGCTCTGTGAATAACTTTAATTCTGATTTTTAGAATTTCCAGTTATTAGTTAATAATTCCTTTTTCAAATTTCCATATTGAAGTTAATGATCAATCTTAAAGTAAAATTATTTCAGCAATTGCAGTTCTATCACGATCCTAGGAAGCTAATTACAGGAATAAATAAAAATGGTTACAAACAGCATTTGTATCTATATTTAAAAAGCAATTGACCAAGCAGATGTTGTTACAGATTTTTGTCTTTGATATGATAAATTTCCCATTAATTTTGAAAATCTGGGTTTAAGGGATGTGCTTTCAGATTTTGCACAGTTGAGCTGCAATTTGTGGAAGTTCAAGCAGCTGTACTAACAAACCATTTGACAAATTTGTAACTGAGGCTGTTTTAAGCAAAGTTTTAGAGCTTTATGTTTTGTATTTTATGTTCAGCCACATGTATTTGAATTTCTTCTATTTTTGTGGATCTAGAAGTTTGTATGTTTGCATATGTATTTATTCTTTCTCTCTCTCTGATTTATATGTATATTTGTGCATGCATGTGTGTGTGTATATGTATACTTACATTGTACATCCAGCCTAAGTTGGTTGTAAGGATGCATATACTTCATCTTTTTTTAATAAAAAATATTCAGTTTAAGCTCTCACTATATAATTAAATTTTTTTTTCTTTTTGCCTAGGTTGAAGAAATTGTGGATATTGGATCATTTGCCCCAGAAGACATTCATATTCCTAAGATTTATGTACATCGCCTTATAAAGGGAGAAAAATATGAGAAAAGAATTGAGGTAATTGACTTAGCTTGTCTGTCAGTATTTATGGATCTGACTGTCAGAGATGTGTCCCTGGGGCTATTCTAGATGATAAGGAATTAGAGCTGAACAGGAAGTCTTGCTCTGAATCTTAATAGGAGCTTCTCATGTGTCTATCTTGAGGGGACATGATTGTCTATGTAATTGTCCAGTTCAACAGTTCCTTGTGTATATCATCAAATTACATGCTTCTCTAGGCTGTGTCTTCTAGGCTTTTGTAACTGTCCTAATTTATGATGCATAGTTTCGGCTGGCTGTCCTAATGGGTAGAGGAGGATAATCAGGTATTTGGTGGCTTTACCCCTGCTGGACTCTTAGTGTTTGAGTGTTCAGAACGGTCTATCTATCTTGAAGTCTTTGCACATTATAGAGTCCAGACAGAACATCATTTCCCATGAGTGTTGGGCTCTGGGCAGCTGGTGGGTATGAGATCATGGCAAGGAGTGGGTACCGGGAGCATTGGAGGTACTCTAAGGCTACTGAGAGCATGAAGACCAGCTGGACCAGAATTGATATCAAGATTCAGAAGTGTCTAGGGATCGGCAACAGAATAGACACGCAGTAAGAGATACCGTGGATTCAGAGATACCCTCTACCCGCGGACATCAAACAGAAAGGCATTCTGCAATCTAAAACTAATGTCAGGGGCCAGGGATCAAAAATGGGACATTTGCAAACAGAAACCAGAGTCTGTATCAAGGAGATTTAGTAACAGAAATAGTTTTCTGGCTGGTTTCTGGATATTTCTATGATTCAGTTATAGAAAACCAGTCTAGACTCTGCATGTGGAAATAGGCAGTTGGCAGCAGCAATACCTGGTAAACACATTCTCACAGCCCTGCAAAAATAAAGTCCCAAGGTCTGTTTCCTTTTCTTTATTCTGGCTCCATCCCAGAGCACCTGAGGAGAGTTCAGCTGCAGGAGTCTTAGAGGAACAGTAGTGGCACTCAGTGTGACAGTAACAGAGGAATTATTTGCTTCAAGGAGACAGAACAATTATATCTTCCTCTTCAAACATCTGACCTCTTTCACTTACTTTTTATTTAATTAATTAATTAATTTGTTTGTTTTATTTATTTTTTAAATTTACTTCTTTGGCTGCAGTGGGTCTTAGTTGCAGCATGTGGGATCTAGTTCCCTGACCAGGGGTTGCACCCAGGCCCGCAGCATTGGAAGCGCAGTCTTAGCCACTGGACCACCAGGGAAGTCTTTTCACTTACATTGTAAAGAATTATTTCTGTCATCAAATTTTATCCATAGTATTCTTTTTAAATTTAAAAATTCTCTACATTATATTGCAGATTTGCCTTATAGTAGTAATGGGAGAGAGTTTTGTATTTCATTAGTGTTAAAATACAAAGTATACCTCAACCATGAATAATTTACTTCTGTTTATTTTAAAGCGTTTATCAATCCGGAAAGAGGAAGATGTAAAAACCACATCTGGTAAACCTGGAGATAATGTAAGGGAACGTATCATCAAGCGGGCAGCTCTTGAATTTGAGGATGGCATGTATGGTATCCTTTATTCCTTGCCCTCTGAGCTGGGCAAAGACGTAGCCCTCACTTTTTACATATTCATCAGGTTACTAGGCCTCCTGCATAGTGATTCCTTTCTAGTCCATTGTAACTTCTAAAGCAATTGATCAATTTGTACAGATGTGGCATCTAACCTAAAGGTATCAAGATAAATGAAATTAGAATTATAATCCTTTTGCCTTCTTGAAACAAAATGGTGACTGAAAATGTCCTTAGCTGTTCTCTAATATATAAGGAATTTCAGTATAATTTGGCATGTGGCTAAGGGTAATTGGGAGAAGAGATTACCCAAGGTGAGGGTTTCAAATCTCAGAAGTACTGCTTATAACCAGTGCTATTTACTTTCTCTGTGTTCTGACATTTACATACTCATTGAAACGTAAGATCCAACTTCTTAACAACCTCTTGTTTCCCCTGACAAAGATTCTGTGAATGTACCCTTTTATGTCTGATGTTTTGTAAGGGTATTCAATGAATGATTCAAATTCTGCTGTAGGTATTGAATACTTTGTCAAAAAAGAGGTAGGTGAAGATGGTTTGGTGCAATTAGTGTTTGGATTTTGAATGTGTTTAAATAACAGTGAGTCTATTCACCATTTTGTTGATTTTCAAGACATCAGCTGTTGAACTATATAATACAAATAATACGTATAAATTCAAGTAGTGTGTGATAAGATAAATATTTGTTGAATGGTGAATCCAGTAAAGCCATACTTAAAGGCCTGGGACAGGAAGTAGTAGAAACATGACATGTGTCTCCATTCTCTGAGCTTCCCCTAGTCCATAAAAATCTTCTTTCAGACTGATATTGACAGGAGAACTGTTTTTCTACTTTCTTTTTACCTCCACCACTTCATTTTTCTTTATCTTTCAGTTTATACATTGGGTTATGGTGGGAATTCACATAGGGAAAGAGAGTATAATAGTGCTTCCTCTTCCACCTCCAGTATCAGCAAGATATAGAGTCAACCAAGTGAACTGAACAGGTGAAAGCTAGTCTCTGGGTTTTCTTCTTACGTCCAGTCAGTTGGTTTACCATTGATATTTTAACACTGACTCTGATAACGCTGATTTTTAGATATAATGGATTCTAGGTATCCTTTATTCACTGTCATTGTATTGCCTATGAAAAATATTTGCAAGTCAGTTCATATAAATGGTCTTTCCATAGCACCTACTCTTTTTCAACCCAAATTACATAGGCTTTTTTCTCCCTGGTATTTGACTTATTAAAAAATACTAAAGAACTGAGAAAATTATAGCATATGATGAAAGAGGGGGGGTATAAAACTTGTAATTTGGGTTGCCCTTACCTGAAAATGCCTGCTTATAATTATAATGGAATTAATACCTCAGTGTGTTCCATGCATCACTGTGAGAAATGAAGTACAAATAAGTCTGCACTAGATTGTGATTTGGTAAGAGGTGAACCAAGAAGCTATCATCACAGCTTCATAGACTTACTGTATTCACAAGAGGTGACCTGGCACGTTGAGTTGTCCTGCTAGCCTTTGTAGTCTATAATATGGCAGCATATACAAACTTTATCTTTTGTGGACTTCATTCACAAAGCACTCACTGTTATTAGAATCTCATCAGAGTGCCATCATTCTTTGCACTAATTGTGTCAAAGTCTGTGGTTTGCAGTGGTAGTGGACAGCAATTCCAGACAGCGTCAGTTTTTGTTTGTTTTTTTTTTTTTTGGCCAAAGTGCACAGCTTACAGGATCTTAGTTCCCCAACCAGGGATCAAACCCAGGCCCACAGCAGTGAAAGTGCCAAGACCTAAACAGTGGACCACCAGGGAATTCCCACAGACAGTGTTAGTATTTCTTATCTGGTCAGCCTGCTTGTATTGAGAGGCAAGGTCGAATCCACACCACTGCATACAAGTCAGAACTTTGATCACCTAAGGAAGAAGATTTAATACTCTCAGTTAGCTCTTCTTTAAGAAAAAATTTTATTGAAGTGTAGTTGATTTACAATGTTGTGTTTAACTTCTGCTGTACAGCAAAGTGACTCAGTTATGCATACATAGATTCTTTTTCATTATTGTTTGTCACAGGATATTGAATATAGTTCCCTGTGCTATATGGTAGGACCTTGTTGTTTATCCATTCTGTATATAATAGTTTGCTAATCCCAACCAGTTAGCTCTTTGATGCTGTAACACAGCTTTTGTTTTTATATGGTCTCAAATGTGTTCACTGAAGCTTAAACATCCCCACCATCCTGTTTATGTCTTAAGGAAGGTTCAGTTACCAATGGATGTTATCACAGTGATCCAAAGGAATCTATACAATTTAGGCAGACATTCTGGTGTTGTCATAAAACTTTTTTTAAAATTCAAAAATGGTAGCCCGTTTTAGAATATTTTAATCATCTTTATTTTCAGTTGCAGTTTTGAATAGTGAAAAATGCTTTTAAACAAAGGTCAGGCCATGTTATGTCAGACATCAGTCATAATAAATTATAATACAGTCCAAATTTGCTAACTATGTCTTACAATAAAAATGACCTCTTGGCTAGTTTTCTGAAGCCACTACTTTGATATCTTTATGGGGAAGGCTGTGATTAAGAGATTTTCTTTTTGAAAAAATTACAAAATAATACCTAGAGGGTGGTGGGAGAATGTATTCAGTGATTACATTCAGAGTAAGTACCTTTAAAGAAGGCCTATGTTCGGATTTATTCATGTAGAAGATTTATGACATAATCTATCTTTTATATGCTGGACCTTAACCTCTTTTTTTCCAGCTAATTTGGGCATAGGAATACCGCTTCTGGCCAGTAACTTTATCAGCCCCAGTATGACTGTCCATCTGCAAAGTGAAAATGGAGTCCTGGGTTTGGTAAGATAGAAATTGAAGTTTTATTTATTCAATCTTGATGGAGAATGAGGTATTTTATATAGTGAAATCTTCTTATAACTGAGAGTTGTTACCTTAAAGTTCCCAATCTTGTTTTTCTTTCTTTTTATTCTCATAATAAAATATTTAACTTTTCCCATAAAATGGTGGTACTTGTGAGCACGTCGTGTTGTGTTTTTTGGAGTAGATGGTGGTTTCCTGACTATGAGCTTTCCGACTGCTCCTCCTTTGTCCCTGTATCAGCTTCCATCTCCCCTATTGCATCTGCTTCAGAGATCTCACGCCATCCTATTTAGGTAGTTACTTTTAACCTTTGTGTGATTGAACAAGATAATGAAGGTCATTAACAATTCTACATTAAATAAAAATCAGTAAGTCTCAGCATGAGAAACTGAAGAGTAACATTTCTACTTTAGGACAGGACATTTTTTGACAGTTGATTAATTCAAGAACTTCTCCTCATGTAATACTCGTTTTGAGGCCAAGTTGTTCAAAAGGGTAGAATGTTCCCTTCCTCAAGATTAACCTTCCAGATGGGCTCAATATTCTCATAGAATTTGGCCATTCTCTTTATTCAATATTATAATAAAATTAAGAAATACTTAAGCTTCCTGGGTAACATTTTTTATTTGCTTATTAATTATGGCAGAGATTACTTATAGTCTGACAATTTATAATATTCCTAATCTTTTATTGTTTTTCAGTAGCTCTTAACTGTTAATGCAGTACAAATTGTACATATGGAACATGTATATCCAGTATTTAAAATATAAATAATGGTCATGAGAGTGTAGTTGTTACTGGTTGAGGCAATAATTGTGATCACTTTCAGAAACACAAAAATGATGTGAGTCTGGATAAAAGCAGATTCATATTGCAGTCAAAGACTTAAATTTTTAAGGTACCTTAAAGATTATCTAGAGTGACCAGTTCCCTCATTTTGAAGACAAGGGAAATAAGTCAATATGAATTACCCATGGTCACTGTTTAAAGAAAAATTTACACAGGTCTAAAATATTAGTTGCCATTTCAATTTATTCAAAGAATAAATTTTTGGTCCCTTTTTTTGAAAGTATGTTAAAATTTCACAGCCAATATTTCCTCATTCTTGGCTCTAATTTAGACCTTTTCTTTTCCCTTTTTCCATTTCCTCCCTTTTCGTTTAATAAATGTTATGTTATGAAACTACTCCAGGTAATTAGAGATGGTTTATAAGAATACATAGAAAATTAAAAATCAAAAACTTAGTGAGAATTACCAGGCAAAAAGAAAATAAAGGTATCAAAACTTAGATGGACTGAGAGATAAGGTTAGAACTCCAAATCTGAGCCTTTAGGTGCTACATACCAAAAAGCTGAAACTGCTTCTCCAGACCCTTCTAGCCAAATAAGGCAGCCATTTAGTTTGTATTCATTGATATACTACCAGGAAGATTTCTGAATAACATCGGCTGCATAGTAGGTACTAAATAATTACTTTTTTATTGACCTGTGTTTCCAACAGCTTAACATTTCTTTCAGACTTTGGTAGTTTTAAGAAAATATTTTTCACTTACCCAAGCACAGTTTTTAGCATAGAAAAGACAAATCAACGTGGAAAACAGAGCCACGAAAACACTGGGATTATTTTGAAAAGGTTCACCTCAAGTCTTTTGATGATTTCCTAGGGTTTTAAGCAAAGTTACTTATATTTCAGTTTTAGTGTGTGATTCAGTGAGAAACTTCTTTTCCTAATTGAACATGTGCTTTATTTGACAGGGTCCTTATCCATTAAAAAATGAAGTTGATGCAGATCTAATCAATGCAGGTAAACTCACTCATTACATGTTTTTCCAGCCTTCTCCTTTGCTATTAATTTAGTTCTCTGCCAAGTAATAGCAAAGAGTTGGGCTTGTTTCTTTGTCTTTTCCTGGAGAGTATGCCACTGTATTTTTCATGGAGGAAGCGAGAGAGAAGCCTTCCTAGTGCCCTCTTGGTCCGGATTGCCTGTCAGAGGTCTCCCCTATTTAGGGCAGAGTAAGATAAAGGAGAAATTGCAGGAGGGGCTACATATAATGGTAGGAGCTTTGGTGGGTCAATCAGTCAGCGTCCTGAGAGCACTCTCAGGTGGGGTAACGAGGAGAATTAAAGGAAGGGACAGTTTACAAGGGTGCAGACAAGATTAAGGGAAACCAGAAAGGATGCTGAAGCACCACAGGGAGTTCTTATCACTCCTAGGCCTTAAGGGGCAGCCGTGGGAGAGGGCCACCTAACAGGAAGCAGGGTCTTTGTAGAGGAACACGACCATCTTGCAGAAACCTGGGTGAGGGTGAGAATGGAGGTCTTTTCTGCTGGGTCTCCTGCTTGTGCCTCCCATTGGCCAATTCCAGGTTGAAATAGGTCTGCTTTCTCATGATGAGAAGGTGGGGAGTGGATCCATAGTGGCCAAAACCAAGATCTGGTGCACTGAGGTTTTTGTTGTGGTTGATAATTTCTGTCCTCTAGTCGACATCAGAGTTAGGAGAGCATCCTTCAAAGGTTCAAGGGTGCTTAAGGATGTACTCTGCCACTCAGTGCAGCCCAGTGATGTAAGTAATAAATACAGAGTTTCTTTGTACTGGAGACTCTAGCCTGTCTTCTCCTTTATTCCTGCATTCATATGCTTTGCCTTTTATTATTAGCCTTTTATTTGACTGGGACATAGGGTCACATGTAGCAGCAGCCTAGAGGAGGAAAAACAGGTCAGACCTTTTGCCCATGCTTGAGGCAGCACTGCCACCATGTTAGGGCTAAAGATTATCCTTAGAATGGGGCTGTCCATAAGAAGCTAATTTTTATATTCTAGCATGTTTTTCTTTACTGTTCTTCTACTCCTGTTCACTCTACCCCCGCAAAAGTATTATTGTTACTTCATGTTCAAAAACAGGTGTGTGTAAATTTCAGGAGAGAAGTAAGAGCTGAACATAAAGGCCAGCTGCCAAGTAGAATTGATGTTTGATGCTTAGGATTTTTGAAAGTAAAACAGCTTCTGGTTGAATAGTTGAGTTAGTTAACACGACTCAACTCTGAAAGGCCCACTGTGGTAAAGCAATTACATTTAACCAAGGCTGTAATTTAATTGTACTGTACCCTTTAGCAATAGCTCGTTGATCTGTGAAAATATTTGCTGCTTGGTTTAATTAATTAATGTTAGTGAGTTATTTGCAAAATGAATAACTCCATTTTCCAAATATCAGGCTTGAGCTCATAAAACCCACTTTCTTTGGAAAAGTAGTTAATCTTTTCAGTGACATCATTGGACAGCAGGCGTTTCTGATTCCATTGAGCTTTATCTCTATCCTGATGAAGCCACCAGTTTTAGATGTCAACTTCTGAGATATCACGTATAATCGCAAACTACTTTGTAAAACAAGAATTCATTGCTGTGGGGAAGCCAGGCTGCAGAATAGTTTAATAATATCCTATCATTTTCATCAAAGTCCTGTTTGGAATTTATGATGCTTTTGACTTTGGAACTAAGTTAGGGAACAAAGTAACTAAGTTACTTTGAACTTGAGAACCCAGAATATAAATTGGTGGTTCCACAATTCCCCAAGTTTGGAAATTACCAGGAAGATCAGCCCATTGTTTGTGTTAATTTGAAACGATTTCTATAGAAATCCCTTGGAAGGAATATAAAGAGTTATGTTTCTGGGCATAATCAGTGTATTAAAATTTTAAAATAATAATACAGCTATTTCTAAGGATCCCTTTTTCTAAATAATAATTTCATATGGTTATATAACAATGAATGGCCACTTGTATAGTACTACATAGTTTACAGCATACTTTTTTCAAATATATTAAATCATTTGAACCTCAAGTGAAAACTTGTTGTACAGATTGGGAAATCAAGCCCAGAAAAGTGACGTGATGTTCTCAAGATCACGTTGCTAGGGACTGGACTAACACAGGGTCTCCTGCTCCTGGCCCCTAGCCTTTTCTGCACGTTGAGCTATAGCCACTGATAACCTGAGTTTTACAGAGGTGCATAAGGCAGTGCTTAGAACATTTCCAAGGTCCCAGGAAGATTTGCAGTATCCCAGTGGAATTGTGAAATTTCTAATAAATCTCACGTTAGCTTTCATATTAATGTGCATTTTGCATTCTTTCCTATTTCTTAATATTATTTTCTTTAATATCAAAATAATGTTTTAAATGACTTCCTTTTATTAAAACTACTTAGAAAGAACCACCGTGTTAATCTCACAGCTTTTGAATATCCGTGGTTCCTGCCATGTACCTCTAGAGCAATGGTTTTCTGTGGGAAAGAGGGGTGATTCCTCTCCCCTGGGGACATTTGACAATGTCTGGAGATATTTTTGATTGCCAGTGTTACTGGCATTTAGTGGGTAGAGGCCAGGGCTGCTGTTAAATATCCTACAATAACCAGAACATTTATCCAGCTCCCAGCATCAATAGTGCCTGCTCTAGAGGTCTGTGTGCCACATCTGAAGAATCACAGGCCTGAACATTAAAGTTCAAATAGTATGGCACTCAAGATCTATCTAATGGTTGTGACTGACCTTTTCAAATTTATCTTTCTCTACACCCTACAAGGTCTTCTGAGTCCACCCATACTGAACTGCTGGATCTTTTCTGACCATGACTTGTGCTTTCCTTCCTCCATGACTTTGCTCTTGCTGTGCCTTTCATTTTTTGTTTTGTTCTATCCCTTCCTTTTTTATCCCCATCTCTTTATTGGTAATGTCCTATTGAAATGCATTATACCTATCCTTGAAATCCCAGTTCATTTGTCCTCTCCAGATCCTTCTGTGGCTCAGAAGTGCTCCTCCTTCGAACCCACAACACATCTAGTGTCTCATAAGCATACCACATTTTGCCTTGTAATTATTTGTGTATATTCATCTCTCTTGCTGGGTATTATGTTCCTTTTTCTTGGGGCAGTGGTTCTCAAAGTGTGGTCCCCAGAGCCACAGCATTAGCATCCCCATCACTGGGGACTTGTTAGCGATGGAAATTCTCAGACTCTAGGGAGTTGAGCTCAGCAGTCTGCATTCTTATAAGCCCTCCATGTGATTCTGATGGGTGTTAAAGTTTGAGAACCATTCGTTTAGGGCATCTGCATTTTGTGTGTAACATTGTTCAAGGCACAGAATAGACATTTACTTGATAATTGAGTGAATGACATGTTACATCATGAGCCAAAGGACTCAAAACTATGAAATTGAATAACTATTGCCTGAATATCATTAGAGGATAGAGACATACACAGAGCAAATTTGGAGGAGACAGAAATCAATTAGGAAAAATCAAATAAGAAAGACCCTTTTCTTTAAGATATTGATTGTGTTATTGATTATAATTGTTTCTTGACTAAATTTGGACGTTGCATTTGAAAAGCATGGATTCAACTTTAGGATACCTTTTTTTGTTTAGATTTTGGATATTAAAAATGATGAAAATTAACTTTGCTTCCAAAGAATGTATTTATAAGATGCCAGAATGTGTTAGCAGGGGCCTGAGAATAACTTTGTTTCATAAGAATTCTTTTCTGGGCTCTTTTATAAAGCCATCCTTCATAAATCACATGGGGAGAGCTGAAGCTCTCTGCATTGATCTCAAAGTTTCCTATAAAGTGGTAAATAATGCCTTCTATGTACTACCAGCTGGTTGAGACGGCCTTTTGGAAGTCATTGTGATTTATCACATAGAGAACAAAGAATGGAGAATTTTGTGTTTCTCTGCATTTTCAGCCTGCAAGTTCTTCCTTGCCTCTCCACCTCACAGGATTGGTGAGGAACTGTATTTGCTGGACGTGAAAGTTGTGTTAGGATAAGGTTTAGTTGTATTACACTTGTCCTGAAACCTGGAATTCACGGGCTGGTGTATAACCCCACCATAAAAGTGAATTGCTTGCCCCTGTAGCATTTATCCCTAAAGGGGTGATGGCACTGTCTTTTCCACAAGCAGGTTTGCAGTGAGGAATAATAACAATGACAATAATAAAAGTAATGTTTACAGAGTCCTTTCTCTATGCCAGGTACTAGAGTTAAAGACTTCACATGCACCATTTCATTTAATTCTTCAAATATCATGTGCTGTCTAAAAGCCAGCCCCTACTAACCGCACCAGAAAGTATTTTCCAAAGCTTTTCAGCTTTGTGGTCCTTTAAAAGATGTGAAAATGTTTCCTTTGTTTAGAATCAAACTTTTTTGGCCAATAAATAATTCAGCATGATATAAATAGTCTTACCCTTGCTTTACAGTTGAGCTCAAATGGAGCAGGATACTGGTGGAGAAGTTAGCTCTCAGGGAAGACTTGAGAAGTTGAGGTTATAGCTGTTGTTGCACAGCTGAGCACGATCAGATCGGTCTGGTCCTGTTGTGTCCAAGAGCTTCTCTCTGTTCTAATCTTGGAATCACTTTTCTTCCCCTTCTTTTTGTCTGCCCTGTCACACTGGGGCCATGGCATGAGGTGTTATCAGACAGTTGACTTACCTTTGGCAAAGTGGCACGTGAGCACTTTTCTACTGAGACCAGAAGCTTCTCCTAGGCTCCTAAAGCTCCTGCACAGACAGGTCACATGAAAAAACCAGCTCAAGTTTGAGTCAGGTGATATTATAGGTTGTGTGGGGACTGGATGACCTGGAAGAACTTTTCCAGTTCTGGACTTTTATTATGAGATGTAAGTTTTGTGAGAGGTCCTTCCAAGAGGACCTTCTTTGGTTTTAATAGAAACATAGGAGCAAGGGAAGAAAAATGAAGCAGAGAGAGAGAGAGAGATGGAAGAAGAGATTCAGTCCCAGTGATGTTAAGGAATTAGGTGGGACCTTTCTTTCTAGGTTATTTATTGAATTTTAAGAAATATCTGAGGAGCATCTCCTGTGTCACTCCCTTCAAGTTGTATTCCTTCATGTCTGTTCCACAATATCCTTGCTCTAGTGACTTACAGTAGCATGGGTTTTGACAGGTGCATCCCAGCAACTCCTTTCCTCCTCACTCCTATTAGCATTTAACAGGGGCTTGTGAAGGGACTGAGTCTGGTGAGAGGCGGGGATGCTTATGTAATAATAGGCAGTAGAGGGGTGCGTTGTCTGTAGAGAATTTCAAAACAATAATAAAATTAAAAGTTGGGCTGCTTTTTATTATCACCATGCAAGGGCAAATGTGAACAATGTTAGTGACAAAATGCTCTTCTTCATAGGTGAACAGTTCCCACTGTGTCTCCCATACCCCTGTTGCTGCCACATTTTGGTTAAGGGACCCTTAGTTCTGTAGGAAACAGAGAAGGTATAGACCTCTGTCTCCACCATGATTTCCACTCTTAGAAATCTAATAGCCTTTTCTTTCCTCTTTTTCTCCCGTGTGTGTGTGTTTGTGTGTGTGTGTCTGTGTAGGCAAGGAAACAGTTACTGTTCTTCCAGGAGCCTCTTATTTCTCCAGCGATGAATCATTTGCGATGATTAGAGGGTATGTAATAACGGAGCCCCTCATGTTTCACATGACGTTTAATGAGCTGAGTCATTCCCTGAGACTGTTAGCAAGACTCTGAAACATAGACACCTCTCCCAGCCAGAAAATGATCATGGGTTTGTTTGGCTGCACCAAGATGTGAAATTATTCACATTGAATGTTGGCAGTTGGAACTTCCAGCCCGCTATTATCAAAGGAACCCTCAAAATGGAATATATATCTGTGCCAACTAAACTGAAGTAAACACTTTTAAGGCTCTTTCTGAGGATCCTAACATTTTCTACAAACTGTGTTTTCATTTTCTAGCTAGTGTTTGCTTTCAAATCTAGCCATATTCTCCCTCACTGAAGGAAACAAACTCACTGTGTACACCTGTTTTTAATTTGTTTTTGGAGACAGTATAGGCTATAATTTTTAAAAAAGAACTCTTAATGGTTATTTCTCTACATCAGCTTGAGCCAGTCTATTTGGAAATCAGGTGTTGAGTGGAGGAGAGCAAATGTACTTTGGTGGGGGGGAGGTTAGAATTATTTATTTTCATTGCTGGCAATCTCAAGCAAAAGGGACATAAAGCTTGTGAAGTTTGCTTTATATTTCTTCTTTATCTTTCTCAGGGGACATGTCAATCTAACAATGCTAGGAGCCATGCAGGTTTCCAAATATGGTGACCTGGCTAACTGGATGATACCGGTAAGTAGACATGTTTTCTTCTGAATTATGCCTGGGTCAGAATAGTTATTCTTGAAGTATTAAGAAAAATCTTGTCCAATTGCTTTGAGTGCAAATATAATTGTTACAAAAATAAATATTTTGATATGTATTTCTTATTTCAATCAAATTCTAATAAAGGAAATACTGAAAATATTTAGCCTTGCCAGTTTACTGTGTAGTTGGGACTAAAAATAGGTAAGATCAGGGTCAAAGCATAATTTTCCATGGAGGAATAGAAAACTGAGGAAGGTAAAAAAGAATGGGTTAATTATACTCTGATAAAAGTAAGAAATACAAATATTTATTATAACTCAGTTTTTATAACTAGAAAGTACAATTACGTTCATTAATTTTATGTTAATTCTATTATTTTCTTATTCACAGTGATTAAAATCCTCTGTTGATTAGTCACGTGACCCCATGAGTAATCAATCACATTTTCTTCTATTATGGAATACAAAACCTGTGATGTTTAAACATGCTTGTGAAATGCAAACGGTTTTCATTTACTAATGACTTAGATCAAGGAAGAAGCCTCTTGGAATTAGCTTTGGAAAAAGGACTGTAATCAGTTGATTTATGAGTGTGGTTCATTTACATTCCTGATTCCTGCTTCCTGATGTGTGTATGGAAACAACAATGAATGTGTGTCTATGATTATGAGCTCATTTTGGCTGGTAGCTCAGGTTACTCTTTTTTTTTTTTTTTTTTGCGGTACGCGGGCCTCTCACTGTTGTGAACTCTCCCGTTGCGGAGCACAGGCTCCGGACGCGCAGGCTCAGTGGCCATGGCTCACAGGCCTAGCCGCTCTGCGGCATGTGGGATCTTCCCGGACGGGGGCACGAACCCACGTCCCCTGCGTCGGCAGGCGGACTCTCAACCACTGCGCCACCAGGGGAGCCCTCAGGTTACTCTTTTAATGTGTGTGTTTAAGGATTTCTGCGTGTTTCTCTGAATTATCAGCTACAAGGAATTTAAGTAACTGAGGCTGATGTTCTATGATGAGAGTTTTTTGTTTTTTGAAATTTCTTAGATTTTTCTCTACTCAATTTTTGAGGAAGGTGGATTAATATAGTTTATAACAATGTTAGAGATTGTGTTAGTTTAGCTTTTTTGATCTATGATCTCCCAAAACATTATTTTAAAATTTCAATTGTTATTATAACCTGGTTCTCAAACATGGTTGCATATTGGAAGCACCTGGGAATTTTAAAAAATGGTGATACCTCGGTGCCCCCCCTTAATGATCCCAATTTAATTAATCTGAGATATAGCCTGGGAATTGGGCATTTTAAAATCAATCCTAGGTGATTACAATATGTAGCCAAGTTTGAGAACCGAGTTTGCATGTATTAAAGAATAATCATCAGGGACTTCCCTGGTGGCGCAGTGGTTAAGAATCCGCCTGCCAATGCAGGGGACACGGGTTCGAGCCCTGGTCTGGGAAGATCCCACATGCTGCGGAGCAGCTGGGCCCGTGAGCCATGGCTGCTGAGCCTGCACATCTGGAGCCTGTGCTCCGCAATGGGAGAGGCCACAACGGTGAGAGGCCCGTGTACCGCAAAAAACAAAAAAATGTTCATCATCCTAAATCAGCCATAGCTATAAGAGTTGGCAGCTTTTGGAGGCTTCAAAGAAATCAGAGAGGGTCTCCTGAGCATTGTATAGTAAGTCAGATTGATACTTTATAGGAATGTTTATTTGTGTAGAAAGAATGCATTTCTTTTTTCAAATTTTAGAAAAAGGCTATAGGAGGTAGTAGAAGGAGCATAGAAAAGCAAGCCCTGGGTTTTAGCCCTGACTCTACCAGTAATCAACGTGTAACCTTGAACATGTCACTTAAGCTCTTTGGGTTAAAACATCCTCATCTATAAAATGAAGATTTGAGAATAGATAATTTCAGGGGTCTCGTCTGGCTTTCACAGGTTAGCAGTTCAGAGTAAAGATCCTGTAGTGAGACAGACCTGGGTTGAAATCCAATTTTTGTCACTTACTAGCAGTGTAACTTGAGGCAGTTGCCATTTTTCCTCATCTGTAAAATGGGAATGATAATAGTATCTAATTTATAGGACTATATAAAGGAATAAATGATAATAATGCATACAGAGTATGTATCACAGAGCTTGACCCACAGCATATGCTAGATAAACAGGTTGTTATTATTTGATAAATTAAGAAGGAGAAGTTGGAGATGCCTGACAGAGAAGGGAATAGGATTGGTTACCATGAACAGAAACAACAGAGTTTTAAATAGAGTCTATTTCTCTGAGCTATTAGTGAGTTTTGAAATCAAATTTCACAGTGGTTCTAGGTGTGGAGCAGAAACGTGTCCAACACATTTTTGCTTTCGGGGAACTTGGGCATCTTTAACAAGTTAGTATATGATTTGTTTTTATTATGGTTTAGCACACAGTGAGGCTGGAAGCTGTCATAGTGAGAGTATGCATTATGTAGTTGTCATTTGTAGGAAAGATTTTCCAACATGTATCACAATTTTACATATCCTATGGAGATTCCTGTGAATGATTAAAACATCACTGTTAATTACTTTATAAATTTCTTAATACAATTTGGAGCTCATGAGTTTCCAAAGGACTGGATTTAGTGGGGCAGCGATAGGGAACTCTGGAGTTCTGAAGGGACATGCAGAAGAATTAAGCATAAAAAGTGTTCTTGTGTCTGGTTCCACTCTTTTGGTCATGGAAGTTGGTAGTGTCATTTCTGAATGAGCATTTTTGTTCTTTTAGTAACTGATAATCACTTCTTGGATTCTTTATATGTGACGCACAGTATATATTTTGATTCCTTTGGATACAGGATAGCTTAAGAGTCAAGACTATGAGCTCTAGTTTGGAAGAGATCTGATTTGAATTTCAGCTCTACCACTTACAAATTACACAATCTTTAGTACCTGTTTTTGTTAGGATTAAATGAGAAGAAAATGAAAAGTGAAGACTCAAAGCACTCCATAAATAGTGGCTATTATTTTTATCTTCAATGCACTATTGCTTAACTTTAAAGAGGGAGTATTTGCCTTAAAATACACTGGCATAAGCAAGACTATATTGTACAGTAACTAGTACAGCCTGTGTATCCAAAGTTCATATTCAAGTACCAAATCTGAAGACACATTTCTTGTTCTTATTTGTTATGGGTAAGATACAGCCTAGCCTCCTTATATAGTTTCAGTGAGTGATCTATGTCTATTTGCCCCAAAGATTTATGTTGATGTATAAAATTCAGATATATTTTTATTGCAGGGTCTGACAGTCAAGGAGCTGAAAAGTTCAGTTTTATTGTATCATTTTTCACTTACTTTTATCTTTTTACTGAGTTTAATAATCTTTCAGTGGTTGTAAAGCCTTGAGTTTCTCTGCATCATGGCATCCCCATGAATTATTACCATGTCAGATTATAGTAAACATTAAGCTTTTAAGGCAGGCAAATGGTGTGGATGCTATCTGTCTTATCCTTTAATAGCTTCTTAGTATGCAGCATGGGTCCCATTTTCACAGAGTTTTGAAAATTCTGCCCCGAGCATCCAAAGAGAGAAAATGTGACGAAACAGTAGTTGGCTTCTTCGAGTTCCGTGATTATTGTGATGATGGCAAAACCCCAGGCAAGCTGTGGAAACGTGGTAAGATGTGCAATCCGTTGACTCCATTCAGAGCTGCTCTGGCTTTCCTAATGCTTATTTTTGGGAAACAGCTGCCATAAATGATTGACTTGTGAAGGGAAGTTGATGTGTATGATCAGCTATGGGAGCTGTTTTTTAAAAACATGAAACAGCCGCCTGCTGGGCAATGTTGCTGTATGTGAGCAACATAGCAGCCAAGGGCCTCCTCCTTTTACGTGGGGAGAATTGAAATGAGAGATTCTTGGGGCAAAGGAAAATAGAATGTTTAGGTGTTTGTTTTTCCCTAATATTTTTCATTTCTTTGTGCATTTAGAAGATTAAATCCAAACCAATGTCTTATTCATGTATGCTTACATGTATGAGTACATAAAGTTAATTTGGTCTTCTATCTATGATGTATGTTTTAAATAAGCTAACTTTCTCTCTAGTCTTCCTACTTGTACAGCTGGGGCCGGAGGTTGTGTTCAAGATTTAATCTAGTGATTTAGATCTGTCAGTTGTACTCCAAATATTAAATCTGTAGATACAGATATAGAAATATAAAGATTATGGTATAGAAAAAGATATAAACATACAGATACAGATATGATTTTAACATATTGGTGTCTTGTCCATTTGGTCCCAACACTCCGGTAACCACAAACCATGGGTAAGGAGAAAGGATAGTTGGACAATATGTATGTGATGGTATGATGCTTTTACAGTTATTCAGTAGTGTTCTTTCTCTATCAATGTAATGTAGTGGAAAGTGTACAGAACTTGGAATTAGTAAATAGTGTTCTGTTACTTTCTGATGGTGTGGCAAATTATTTCACCTTAGTATACTCATTTGTAAAATGAGAATATTTAACTCATATGCTTGTTCTGGGGATTAAGTTAGCTCATTCAGCAAATATTTATTAGGCATGTATTAAGGGCCATGCTATAAATTTCTCTCTAAGCACTGTATTAGTGACATTCTACAAATTTTTATTTTGTTTGTTTCATTGCCATTTTCTTCAGAATATTTTCTTATCTCCCTTGTGATTTTTTTCCATGACCTACTGATTATTTAAAAGTATGTTATTTAATTTCCAAATATTTGGTGATTTTCCACAAAACTTTGTGCTAATTTCTAGTTTAATTCTCTTGAAGTCAGAGGACATACTTTATATGGTTTCCATCCTTTTAAGTTTGAGATGTATTTACAGCCTAGAATATAGTCTATCTTTGTGACTTTTCCATCTGCACTTGAAAAGAATGTGTATTCTGCTCTTGTTGGCTAGAGTGTTCTATAACTGTCAATTAGGTCAAGTAGGTAGATGGTGTTGTTCAAGTCTTTCTATTAGTTATTGAGAGAAGAGCATTGACATCTTTAGCTATAATTGTGCATTTGTATATTTCTCCTTTCAGTTGTATCACTTTTTACTTCATATATTTTAGAGCTCCATTACTAGTTGCAGTAGTACAACTAGTTGTAGTAGTAGTACTTTAGATAGTTACGTTCTTTTAACAATTTGACCTCTTTTAAAAATTATATCTCTCTAAAGCAAGTGGGCTTAATTGCCCCGCAGCATGTGGGATCTTAGTTCCCCGACCAGGGATCGAACCCATGTCCCCTGCATTGGAAGACAGATTCTTAACCACTGGACCACCAGGGAAGTCCTGACTTATTTTCTTATATATATATATTTTTAGTGGTTCTTCCAGGTTTTACAATACACATCTTTTATTTATCACAGTCTGCTTCAAGTTATATCACTTTACATATAATAAAAGAACCATACAACTGTAAACTTATATTCTGTGCTCTTATCCTATTTGCTATTAATATTTAGTCATATGTTTTATTCTGCATGTATTACAAACCTGCAATACTTTATTATTTTTGCTCAAAACAGTCAACTCTCTTTTAAAGAGATTGAAAAATGAGAAAAATATTGCATATTTTAAAAATATAATTTGTATATATAAATTGTATATTTTATCTATTTTCCCAATATATTTGCCCTTTCCTTCACTCATCCTTTACATCAGTTCAGATTGCCATGTGATGTTATTTTCGTTCCGCTTGAAGGACATCCTTTGATGTTTCTTGTGGTGCAAGTCTTATAGCTGTCACTTAGATTGATTCTTTTGATATTTGCTTTTAAGCTTTTTCAGGTCAGTTGAGAGCAGCCTTTAGTTTCAGTCTAATTAGCCCCACTACTAATGCAGTTTCTTTCTGAGGATTCTACCTGATGCCCCATGGTATTTCCCTCTGGTTAGGAGGAACGTGAATTATTCCCAGACCTGTGTGAGTTCTGGACATTTTTTGCCTAATACTTCCTAGTGGTTCTTCACCAGGCCTTGGATAATTTTTTCTTGTAATATACACACATCAGTACTCCACCAGCAACTTGAATTAACCTTTTGCAAATCTTCTGAGCTCTGTCTCTGTACAGCAGCCACCTCTCTGTTATTTTGAGATCTGAAGTCATATTCTAGCTGGGCTCTCTGAGCACAAATGAGACAGCTGGATTTCTCCTGGATTCCCTTCCCTGCACCGCAGCCTGTAAACTCTAGACATTAGCCTGGGGCAACTGTAGGCCCACCTCACTGGCTTCCCTTTTCTCAGAGATTACAGTCCTGTACTGCCTGTTATCTAATGTCTGAAAGATGCTTTTTCCTTTGTTTTGTCTGATTTTGTAATTGTTTGATACTACTAATATTTTTGAACTTAGGTTCCTATTTCTTGGATGATCTTTCTAATAAAAATCCCTAGTAGGAGAATATCAATTTTTTAAGGTTTTTGATACATATTGAGTTGCTGTCAAAAAAATTATCCCATTTGCACTCACACTGTTTCCACTCTATCACCAACACTGGTATCTGCTTTTTTTCTATTCTGTTATTCTAGTCTGTTATTTTGCATTTCTTTAAAAACTGCCATCTGGGACTGTTTAAAGAGCAGGCAGTGCCTTATTCTTCTGGAGGGGCACTGAATCCTCTTCTCTTTTGTTCTGAAGGTCTTCCTTTTGGCTTTTTAGCATGATCTCTTATTAAATATTGTTTACAGTACTGCTGTCTTTGGTCTTTTTTTTTTTTTGGCTACGCTGGGTCTTTGTTGCAGCGTGTGGGCTCTTCCTTGTGGGCTTCTCTCTAGCTGTGGCGCGCGGGCCTAGTTGCCCTATGGCATGTGGGATCTTAGTTCCCTGACCAGGGATTGAACCCGCATCGTCTGCATTGGAGGACAGATTCTTAACCACTGGGCCAGCAGGAAGTCCCTATCTTTGGTCATTTTCAAAAGCAGCATTTATGGTGACTATTCTCTGTTAGGGAATGTGTCTTAAGAGACCAGCTGTAACAAGCAAGCGCGCGTGTGTGTGTGTGTGTGTTTTGTTTCCGATATATTGAACAAGTTCTACATGTGGGATGAAATCAAAACACAACATTTTTTATCTCCTGTGGTGCCTTTAACTTCATTCAGTTAAGGAAGCTTTCCCTCTGCATGAGCTCATTCTCAGATAATAAACTGTCAGTGGGTCACTTTAATTCACAAACTCAGTCTTGAGTGTAGAATTAAAGGATCCAGTCCAAACTAGTGAACATTGCTTCAATTTGAATTCAAAAGCAATGCATCTCCTTTCATTACTGTTTCCCAGCTATAGGCAGCACAGACTGCCTACATTTGGGGAAGGTTGCTTGGTGTTCTTTTGCTTTTTCTCTCCACTCACTCCTCCACCAACTCAGTTTGGCACCACAAGGTCAAAATTCAGGAGAATGGGAAGTGAGGAAGTAGGGCAGGGAAGTTCTTACATGGCTGGTGACTGGTAATGTTACAAGCTGCCTCCATGCTCTCTGGTCCTTTCAGATGTTTAAGGGACATAGATTCTCACAGATAGGACCCTCTCTTCCTTCCAGAGCATCTTGTTGCGAAAATATTAGAGCATCTTCATGCTGGCCTTCTCCCACGTGGCCCACATCTGGGAAGCATCCACACATTTCTTGTTCCGCCTGCAGTAGTAGTGTAGGTATTTCCCCAGAATGATTACTTCTGCTTTCTAAGGTAGAAGTCAGACACGCCATTCCCTAATTGCATCCTGGCTCTTCTCCGGAGGGTGGAATGCTCTCCCGTTGTCATCCAGGCTCTGTGAGATGTCGATTTAGGGGTAGGCATGCAGTTAACCCCTCTTTTTGGTTGCTGGGGCGGAGAGGGTAGGATCACAGCCCACTTTTCTTTTGTACAGAATCCTCTGCTATGGCCCATACTCTGCTCCTTGATCTTGTCAGTGGACCCCAAAATCTTAGAACTTGTTTTTGACCATTTTGTCTGAAAATTCTGTTTCTGAACATGTCTCACATGCTGGTATTTCATAGTGGTCACATTTGAACATCAGTCAAAAACATTCAGTTACTGCCGCTTTGGCTTGTGGGTCTGCTGTTTCCTTGCTGCCGTTATTACTTTTCCCTTGTAAGCTCATATTCAGCTAAGCCTCCGTATATGCTGGGGTATCTTCTGTCTATGGTTCCTGTACATCAGGGCGATCCCCCCAGCTTATTCTGTTCCCAGTTGCCCTGGATGGAATAGAGGACCATGGAAGAACCTAGCCAAGCTCTACTCCTTCTTCCAGTGAATAAAAACTGCACTGAGCCAATGGAGAGACCTTTACCTCCTGTGCCAGTTAGAGACCCACCCATTTAATGCTTGCAGAATTTGTGAGAGCAAAGAATGATTTATTTTTGTACTGCAGTTTAATAAATGAGCATACATTTTAAAAAAAGACAACCTAGTATTAGTGAAATTTATGAATTTAGGGTGTTACTAGGAATATAAGCTGTTTATTATTGTTCTTTACTTGGAAACTATATTTGGCTATCCAAAAATACTTTAATCTATGACTGTCTGGAAAACATTATGTTGAAAACTACTCCTTAGTTTTATTAGTCACATCCAATATTTTTCAGACTAGAAGTATTTATTGACTAACATATTGACATATTAATTTTATAAGGAGAATTCCTCTTACTTGGAGGGTCCTGTTGATGATTAAAAGTTGTGATTAAGGTTTAAAAGCCACAGCTAAATTATAAATCTAATATTTTTACGAGAAGGGAGCTAAGAGCTCTTAATTAAGCACATGCCATTAGCCAGGTACTATTTGGGTATTTATTGTCACTTAATCCTTATAACTCTGAGTTAAATATAACAATCCCTGCTATTATAGATGAAGAGATTCAAGCCAGGAGAGTTAACTCTTCCAGTTTACCTATGTAGCAAATTATGAAATGGGGATTTAATCACAGCATCCTGCTTTTATGTACTTTGCATTCTGCCGCAAGGTTTTTTTGGGATGTATTTAATTAATGCCTTTTGTGATGGAGGCAAAACTACCTGAAAAATAAATAAATATATTTATAACATTTCTATAAACTTGATAAAGTATTGTTTCACCGTGTGGGGTAGAGGCTATTGCAGTTGGAAGGATACATGCTGTAATATGTAATTACATGCTTGTAATACTAGTACAAGCTTCAGGCTTTGGAAGGCAGTGGGTTGACCATTTGCATTTTCTTTCTTCCGCATCTTACCTTTTTAAGCCCTCACTCGAATTCTAAAGTCTCCACTGCCTAATCGCATGTAATTAACATTAATCTCATGTATGAAGTATTTTATCCATTATCTACCCATTTTGTTTTTTATAGTCTACCAGTTGAAGAGTTCTTTGAAAGAGTTCATGTCCTCTACTAGGATTTTTATAATTTTAGCTTTCAGTATTTCTTAAATGGGAAACATTGAGACATAACTATAGAAATATAGGAATCAATGAAAAGGGGAATCCTAAATAGAGGTTAAAAGAAAAGATTAAAATTAAGATCAGGAAGGAACGATAGCAAATTCATTAGCAAGTCAGCTCACTCAGCCTAGGTCCCCACCAAAGGGACGTGAGAATATGAAATAGATTTTTCTTTTTGGAATATCTCAATTTTCAGTGATCTTAAAGAGATTTTGTCTTTTGATTGTTGTCTGGGTTTGTTTTTTGCTCTGAAGGAAAGGAAATATTTTCCTCCTTGGGGTTGCATATGATGCATTTGTGAACAGCTGCTTAGTTCTAAGAACTTTGACTGTTCACTGGAACTCAGATGTATTTAAGCCAGACACTGAAACAAAGGTGAGCTAGACATCTGATTGGTTCCAGGCCATGATGCTACTTGGCTTCCTAGCGGCTCTGTAAGAACTTGATCATACTCTCCACCTCCTCTGGTATTGGAAGGCAGACTTCTATGCATGAAATGCGAGTTTGGTCCTTTTTATTAAAATCAGTCTCCTCTCTCTCTCTCTCCTTTCTCCTTCTGTTTATAGAGAGAATGAGAAATGAGTGAGTTTGATATTTTCAATTATCTCTTTGGCTAATGATGTATTTGTATGACTGCAGCAGTATGTATTTGTATGAGTCCCTCTCATTAAAGAGCCCACTTAATAGAAGGGGAGGAAACATTAAAAATGATAGATGAGGTCTCCTTAGAAAACCATTACTAGTAATTTCATAAATAATGGTGCTTCTGATATGACTTAGCAGGGAACGAAGCCAAAGGGCTGAAAAAAAATGTGACCCTGCAGCTAAAGGCTAATGAATTTTTTTAATGCATTTTTTAAAGGAATTTTTTCTTTTTCTAAAAAATTAAATTAATTAATTAATTTTTGGCTGTGTTGGGTCCTCGTTGCTGTGCACAGGGCTTTCTCTAGTTGCGTCGAGCGGGGGCTACTCTTCGTCGTGGTGCACAGGCTTCTCATTGTGGTGGCTTCTCTTGTGGAGCACAGGCTCTAGGCACGCAGGCTCAGTAGTTGTGGCACGTGGGCTCAGTAGTTGTGGCTCTTGGCCTCTAGAGCGCAGGCTCAATAGTTGTGGCGCACGGGCTTAGTTGCTCCGCGGCATGTGGGATCTTCCCGGACCAGGGCTCGAACCCGTGTCCCCTGCATTGGCAGGTCGATTCTTAACCACTGTGCCACCGGGAAAGCCCAAGGGTAATGAATCTTGAAGAGTAAATGTTATTAAGTGACTGAATTGAGCATTTCCAGTTGGTGAAAGCTTTATTTCTTACTTTACTCCTTTGGTTTAGGGACAGTTTTTGTTCAGCACTTTTATAGTCAAAAAATGTTTTATTAGGGAAAATGTCAAATATGTATAAAGATAGAAGAGTAAAATGCATATGTCCAGTTTAGGCAGTTATCCATTCATGGCCAGTCGTGTTTCATGTATACTCCAAGTCACTTTCCCCCTCTCCAGATTATTTTAAGGCAAATCCCATACATCATATCATCCTATCCATAAATATTTTACATTATCTCTGAAAGTTAAAGATTCCTTTTATAAACCACAATTATGTTATTCCATTAACAGTAAGGAATTTAGGGGCTTCTCTGGTGGCGCAGTGGTTGAGAGTCCGCCTGCCGATGCAGGGGACACGGGTTCGTGCCCCGGTCCGGGAGGATCCCACATGCCACAGAGCGGCTAGGCCCGTGAGCCATGGCCGCTGGGCTAAGGAATTTAGGATACAGTTCCTTAATGTCATCTACCCATACAGCACCCTCCTTTTACTGATGGAGAACCTGAATTCAAAGAAATGAAGTGGCTTGACTCAGGTCACAAAACTAGTTAGTAGCTAAGCCAATACTGGAACTCATCACTCCCATCTCATAGTCTTACAGGGATGCTATATGAGGAAGAGTTTGCTTTTGAAATATAAAATCCCATATTAAAAAACCTTCCATTTTTCTCCAAGTACACTTAGAAGCAACTCTGGGTCTCTATGAAGGCACTTAACCTTCTAGACCTCAGCTTTTTGTTTTTAAAATTGGATGAATGGGATAGGTTTTATTTAACAAAACTTATTAGGTCCCCACCCCTCCTTTTGTATTAGGCACTGTGGGTAGAGCAGTGAGCAAACCTGATACAGTTCTCCTCTTTATGAAGAATCTTATTTCTGGAGTGAATATGATAAAATGGTGAGAGATGGTACTGTGTGAAACCTTGTGGACTAAACATTAAATATGCTGATTTAGGAAGAACTGATAGGTTTACAATAGTGAAGTCTCCTTGTCCAAGGAATATGGTATACTTAGTCATTATTTAGGTCTTCCTTTATCTCCTGCATTATATTTATTCCTAATTATTTTCAAGTGTTTGTCAATATTTTGAGCTGGATATTCCATTTCAATTTCTAAGTGGTCATTGCTAATATAAAGGTAAACTATTGGTTATTGTATACTTAGCTTGTATCTATTTTATTAAATTCTTTTATTTGCTCTCATAATTCTTTTAGAATTCTCTTATTCTACACAATTTTTTTATCTGAAAATAATAATAATTCTTCTTTTCTAAGATGCATGCCACTTAGTTTATTTTCTTTACTTAACATAATATCCAAAACCAATATGAGTGAGTGGTAGTGATTGAGGACTTTCTTGATTTTGATGAGAATTCATTTAGAATTTTAACTTTTAATATTATTCTTGCTGTTTGTATTGTTTTTGATCTAGAAGTTTCCTTTTGCTTATAGTTCTTAAACTTAATGGCTGTTGAATTTTATCCAGTGTGTTTTTTAATCTGTTGATTTAATCACACAGTTCTTTACCTTTAATTTGTTAATGTCATTTTAAAAATTGATAGATGTTGAATCATTGTTACTCTTTTAATACAGATCATCAGTTTTTAATAATCTGTAAGAAAATTTTTTGCTTATTGGTCATCTCAAATTTTGTGATATTTCTTGTGGCAATTTTGTTAATATGTATTTCGCTAGAAAGCATTCATTTCTTTTGGATTTTCAAATTTATTGGTCCAAAATAACATGTAATATTTTTATATAATTTCTTTAATATCTTCAAAAACATATCTACTTTTTATTCCTAATTCTGTAGATGTTCATTTTTTCTCTTCTCTTTTAATTAGGCTTAGAAGAAATCTGTCTTATTAATCATTTTTTAATTAATCAAGTTTACTTTAAGAAATATATATATTTGTTAATTTTATCCTTTTCATTATTTAACTTCTGTTTTATTTTATACTAGTTTCTAGATTTACAAATTGAGTGCTTACTTAATTTTCAGTTTTTCTCTTTTAATGATAAAACCTCTTAAGGCTTTCTATTTTTGTAGTATAATTTTAATTGTATACCATAAATTTTGATGTAAAGTTTGTATTTTCATTAATTTCTAGGTAGTTTTTAATTTTAGCTTTTGATTTCATTTTTGATTCAATAATTTTTTAGGAGAATTTTTTGTTGTTCTTCAAAGGTTTGAGGGAGTTATTCTTTGTATTTTTGGAATTAATTAGGTTTTCTTCATGGCCAAGTACATGATTCATTTTTCTAAACTTTACATGGAAATAGGGTAATTTTATATTAAATTCGACTTATTGCTTGTTGTGGTCAAATCCTTTATTCATTAGTTCTTAGGGACAGTGTGTGGTTTAGTAGAAAGCAAATAAGAGTAGAATTTAAACGATCTGAATTCTGGTTTTAGCTTTGCTACTAACAAATTGTGATCCTAAACAAATTACTTTCTCTCCTTTGGTCTAATCCAGTGTGGGCCAAAAAAACTTGCTGTGATGAAGGAAATGTTCTGTATATACTTTGTACAATATGGTAGCACTAGCAACATGTGGCTTTTGAGCACTTGAAATATGGCTAGTATGACTGAATAACTGAATTTTTAATCTTACTTAATTCAAATTTATATAGCCACATGTGGCTGGTCTACTTTATGGGACAGTGCAAGTATAATCTATTAAATCAAAGTCTTGGACTCAGTAAATCCTTAGGGAACCCAACTATAAAATTTTGTTTTAACGTTCAAGCTGTAGATTTATATATTTCTGAAGATGCTCTGATATATAGTGGGACATTTGAATGCTTAGAAAAATTAATAGTTGAGAGGTGGTAAAATTTCACATTTTTCTTACCCAGTTCAAGCTTCTAACATTAAATAATTGAGTCTTTGGTGATCCAAAGGTTTTGAAATACAGAAAGTTGTAGAAGTTAGCTTCTAAAACAACTCTAAGGGACTTACCAGATGGCACAGTGGTTAAGAATCCGCCTGCCAATGCAGGGGACATTGGTTCTAGCCCTGGCCCGGGAAGATCCCACATGCCGCAGAGCAGCTAAGCCCGTGCTCCACAACTACTGAGGCTGCGCTCTAGAGCCTGTGTGCCACAACTACTGAAGCCCACGTGCCTAGAGCCCGTGCTCCACAAGAGAAGCCACTGCACTGAGAAGCCCACGCACCAAAATGAAGAGTAGCCCCCACTCGCCACAACTAGAGAAAGCCCACGTGCAGCAACAAAGACCCAATGCAGCCAAAAATAAATAAGTAAAATAAAATAAATAAATTTATTTTTAAAAATTAAAAAAAACTCTAAGGTGAAAAATCACATTATTCAAATTACACTTAAGAGTGTGTTTTACTTCTTTGTTAAAGGTTGGGAAACCCATAAAATCTATTACATATTCTTTTCCTGTAGGGCATTAAATCAAAAAGAAATCAAAATTGAAATTATAAATTACCTAGAAATAAATGAAAATAAAACTTTATGTCAAAGCTTGTGGAATATAATTAAAATTAGACTCAGAAAAAAATTGAGAGCCAAAAATGCTTTTATTATTTGCAGATACTGTGCATTGACCCTTCTGGCTTACTTGCATTCCTTACCAGTGTAATGCATATGATGTGGCAATGTTTTTTGGGATTGTTTTTTTGGTTTTTTTTTTGCGATACGCGGGCCTCTCACTGTTGTGGCCTCTTCCGTTGCGGAGCACAGGCTCCGGACGTGCAGGCTCAGTGGCCATGGCTCATGGGCCCAGCCGCTCCACGGCATGTGGGATCCTCCCGGACCGGGGCACGAACCCATGTCCCCTGCATCGGCAAATGTACTCTCAACCACTGCGCCACCAGGGCAATGTTAAAGGACTTCCATTATCTGATCATATTAGCGGTGGGATGTGTATTGGTAAGACCCTCAGGATCAGTGCTAAATTAGATCATGGTTATTGTTAAGAACCAGATAGATCAGCTGGCTTTTATTTGGAGGAGGTCATATGATATGACAACATGTATCTTTAAACCCTAGAGTTATCTTGGTAAATTCACATTACTAGAGGCATATGGGATTGAGACTGAATGAATATCAGTTTCCCATCTTATCCTCTTTCCAGACCTTCAGTGTCTAAATAGAATGCCAGGCAAAATCACTAGCATTTTACATTTAAGCTTTCTTTCTCCTTTCTTTTCCCTTCTTAGTCAGTATAGTGGAATTTTCTTAAGTAAAAGGCAGATAGAGTTTTTGAACTTTATTGTATGCAATAAAATTAACATTGCCCATTTTATCGTTTAGTAGCTCAAGTAGATCATTGGAATACTTGTAATAATTATTTATTGAGAATTAGCAGAGAATAAGATATTCCATATATTTTTTCAGATTATCCAAATTTAGCTGTATAAGTACCAATTTCTAATTATAATTTTGGATGGAAAACCAGATTACCAGTCTTGTTACAGTCATGCATAAAAAGAGTAAATATGTTTTGCATGAAGAACTGGCACAGAGTCCTTTTTGTTTTTAATGCTAAATTCTACTTTTTTTAAAAAAATTTTATTTATTTTTGGCTGTGTTGGGTCTTCGCTGCTGTGCACGGGTTTTCTCTAGTTGTGGCGACCGGGGGCTACTCTTCCTTGCGGTGCACGGGCCTCTCATTGAGGTGGCTTCTCTTGTTGCGGAGCACGGGCTCTAGGTGCACGGGCATCAGTAGTTGTGGCATTCAGGCTCAGTAGTAGTGGCTCACGGGCTCTAGAGCACAGGCTCAGTAGTTGTGGCACCTGGGCTTAGTAGCTCCGTGGCATATGGGATCTTCCCAGACCAGAGACTGAACCGGTGTCCCCTGCGTTGGCAGGAGGATTCTTAACCACTGCGCCACCCAGGAAGTCCCAGAGTCCTTTGAGGCAGGCTCATAAGCTTTAACTCAAGTTCCTGAGATTTGACATGTTTTAGCCTCTCATCTGGTTTGCATGTTTATGGATTATAGTTATAGCTTTGAACCTTAACAGTCTTCGATAAGGCAATTTCTGATTGGTGAATTGTTATTATGATTTGGGTCTTTTGTTTTTGGAAACACCACCTTCTGGTAGAGATCATGTACTTATTATCAGATAATAAAGGGCCAAAGAAGTGCACAGTAAAATGAAGAAAAATAAGCATATCATCTGAATAATCAGACCCTGAAAAACTAATCCACAAACAAACTAGCTCCCTTAAAAAATGCGACATTTTTCTTACTGCCAGGATGTTATGAAAAATAAACTTATTACTCAGCTAACATTTTCCATCCTGAATGTGACTTCTCATAATCATGTAGTTTTTAGGAAATTTAATTTGCTTAAATCATGGCTTTCAGGTTGGTGAAAGATAAATGGTTTGTTGATGAGCACATTTGGAAAGTTTTTAAATTTTAGTCCTAAAGGATCCAACTGTATTTTTAGACTTTGTCTAAACTGAAACTACACAGGGCATCTCTAGGCTTGCTGTCTGTCTCTTAACTAAATTAATTAACACCATCCATCAGATTAGGAACAATAAGAAATAAAAATAGTGCAATAAGTCCAACATAATGAACATTTTAAAATAGGAAGAGTCTTCTATGGTGATTCAATTACCTTTTTCTAGAAGTTAGGGAAAGACTTCAGTTCTTTTCTGATTTGTTCTTATAACTTCAGGTAATTTGTTTAACTTTTCATTGTTGTCTTTTGTCTTTTGTGTAAAGGAAACTTAAATAATACCTACTTACTTTCTGTAAGTACTGTTTACGTAATGAGGAATTATCTTCATAAAATTGTGTTTATTAAAAGAGGCTCAGCATGGAAAAAGTAAGCCATAACAAGAAAAATGAAATAGCAATAGTAAAAAGTAGAAATGGTAATTATATATCATAGAACAAAGGTCCAGTCCTAACTTTTTCAAACTTGCAATAATATGGTTGCAGAATATTGTTTTAAAAGGTCCTCATTACCATGTTTTAATTTTTTGAAAAAAGTGTTCTATCAGAAACCTAAGCTATCTAACATCAGAACAGGCTTCTCAAAATAATGATGACGTGGATGGCAAAGTTTATTTATTGGGAAAAATAAAACACAGCAAAGGAAATCATTAACAAAATGAAAAGGCAACCTGCCAAATGGGAGGAATTATTTGCAAATCATGTATCTGATAAGGGGCTAATATCCAAAATATATAAAGCACTCATATAGTTCAATAGCAGAAAAACAATCTGATTTAAAAATGGATAGAAGATATTAATAGACATTTTTCCAAAGAAAATATGCAGATGGCCAACAGGTACATGGACAGATGCTCAACATCATTAATCATTAGGGAAATGCAAATTAACCACATGAGTTATCACCTCACACCTGTTACAATGGCTATTATAAAAAAGACAAGAAAGGGAATTCCCTGGCAGTCCAGTGGTTAAGACTCGGTGCTTTCACTGCTGTGGGCCTGGGTTCGATTCCTGGTTGGGGAACTAAGATCCCACAAGTCATGCGGAGCGGGGAAAAAAAAAAAAAAAAGACAAGTAAGTGCTGGCGAGGATGTGGAGAAAAGGGAATCTTCGTGCACTGTTAATGGGAATGTAAATTGGTGCAGCAACTGTGGAAAATGGTATGGAAGTTCCCCCCAAAATTAAACATAGAACTACCATATGAACCAGCAATTCTACTTTCGGGTATTTATCTGAGGAAAACAAAAACACTAACTAGAAAGGATATATGCACCTCTGTGTTCACTGAGGGATTATTTACAGTAGCCAAGGTATGGAAGCAACCTAAATGTCCATGTATGGATGAATGAATAGAGAAGATGTGGTATGTATACATACACACACACAATGGAATATTACTCTGCCATAAAAAAAGGATGAAACCTTACCATTTATGACAACATGGATGGACCTCTAGGGCATTATGCTAAGTGAAATAAGTCAGGCAGAGAAAGACAGATACCGTATGATCACTCTTATATGTGGACTCTAAAAAATGAAAAACAAAAAACAAGCTTATTAGATATAGAGAACAGGCTGGTGGTTGCCAGAGGCTGGGGGTGGGAGGTGTGAGAAATGGGTGTCAAAAAGTAAAAAGAAAAAAGAAAATTAAAACAACAACAAAGAAAAACCTACATATACAGTTCTCAGAACTATCGTTCTTATTCTTTATCCAGATACTAAATTGTGACTTTGTTAAGCTAGTGTACTCTGTATTGCAATAAAGTTCACTTACTACAAGAAAACAGATCATACCTAAAAACAAAGCACAGATTCATTTAATTGTCATAAATTGATTGTTTTTAGAGTCTAGATTTTGCAAAACATTTTAGCAATAGGCTAAAAGAGTTAGTAGGAGAGGCCCTCACAGAGGGAAATCTGAGAACTAATCTGTATTGTTTTCATTTTGATGAAGAAACAAAAACCACAGGAGCAAGCCACATACTGAAGTTTAAAAAAAATAAACTTTGTATTTTGGAATAATTTTAGATTTATAGAAAAGTTGCAGAGATAGTACAAAGAGTTTTCATATCTGCCTTACTTGATTTCCCTCATTATTACAATCTTTTATTACTGTGGTACATTTGTCAAAACTAAAAAACACACATTAGTACATTACTATTTGAGGGGGGAGGGGTTTAATCAGCTTTTTTTTTTAAATTGTAGTAAGAACACTTAATGTGAGATTACCCTCCTAACAATACAGTATTGTTAGCTATAAGCACTGTGTTGCGTAGCAATCTCTGGAGCTTATTCACCGGGTATAATGGAAACTTTATACCCATTGAACAACTCTACATTTCCCACTCTTCCCATAAGTGGAATCACGCAGTATTTGTCCTTCTGTGACTGGCTTATTTCACTTGGTATAATGTCCTCTAGGTTCATCCACATTGTCACGTATGGTAGGATTTCCTTCTTAAGGGCTGAATAATATTCTATTGTATGTATATACCATGTTTTCTTTGCCCATTCATTTGTCAGTCGACATTTAGGTTGTTTCTATATCTCAGCTATTGTGATTAATGATTCAATAACCATTGTAGTGCAGGTATCTTTTCAATATCCTGATTTTAATTCTTTTGGATATATACTCCAAAGTGGGATTGCTGAATCATCTGGTTGTTCTATGTATTTTATTGTGAGGAACTTGCATACTGTTTCCCACTAGCAGCTGCACCATTTTACATTCACACCAACAGTGTTCAAGGGTTCCAGTTTCTCCACATCCTTGTCACCACTTTTTTTTTTGATAATAGGTATGAGGTAATACTTCGTTGTTTCGATTTGCATTTCCTTGAAGGTTGGTGATTATAAGCATCTTTTCATATACCTGTTGGGCATTTGTTATGTCTTCTTTGGAGAAATTTCTGTTCAAGTCCTTTGTCCATTTTTTAGTTGGATTATTTGATTTTTTGCTGTTGAGTTAAGGAGTTTCTTATATATTGGGGTATTAACTCCTCGTCGGATGTGTGGTTTGCAAATATTGTCTCCGATTTCTTAGGTTGCTTTTTCATTTTGTTGATTGTTTCCTTTCCTGTGCAGAAACTTTGTAGTTTGATGTACTCCCCCTTGTCTATTTTTGCTTTTGTTGCCTTTTGTTATCCTTATAAGATCCCAATTTTATTCCTTCCATGCAGATACACAGTTTTCCCACCACCATTTATTGAAGAGTCTGTCTTTTCTCTGTTGTATATTTTTGGTAACTGTGTTGAAGATCAATTGACTGTATATGTGTTGATTTATTTTGGGGCCCTATATTCTGTTCCATTGATCTATGTGTCTGTTTTTATGCCAATATCATACCTTTCTAATTATTGTAGCTTTGTAATATATTTTGAAATCAGGAAATATAATGCCTCCAGCTTTGTTATTCTTTCTCAAGATTGCTTTGATTATTCAGGGTCTTTTGGGGTTTCATGTAAATTTTAGGATTTTTAAAAATTTCTGTTAAAAAATGCCATTGATATTTTGATAGGTATTGATTTGAATCTGTAGATTACTTTGGGTAGTATGGACATTTTAACAATATTAAGTCTTCCAACTCATGAACACGGAGTTTCTTTCCATTTATTTGTGCCTTTTAAAATTTGTTTCATCAATGTTTTATAGTTTTCAGTGTACAGGTCTTTCAGGTACATTAATATTAATTAAACTCCTGACTCTATCTGGATTTTATCAGGTTTTTCCATTAATTTGTCCTCTTTCTTTTCCAGGATCCAGTTCAGAGTACCATATTGCACTTAGTTGTCACATCTCCCTAGTCTTCCCTGGTCTGTGACACTTTCTCAGTCTTTCCAGTTGTTTTTCATGACTTTTATAGTCTTGAGAAGTACTGGCCAGAAGTCCTGCAGAATGTTCCCCAGTCTGGGTTTGCCTGATGTTTTTCTCATCATTAGACTGAGGTTATGAGTTTTTGGAAAGAATACTATAGAATAGTATTAGAAGAATACTATATTGTAAAGTGTCCTTTTCACACAAGTTAGGGAATTTAGGTTATCCACATGATATCACTGTTGACATTGACCTTTATCACTTGATTAAGGTACTCTTTACCAGGTTTGTTCACTATAAAGTTACTATTTTTCCCTTTCCATACTTTATGCTTTAGAAGCATGTCAGTAGATTCAGCCCACCCTCAAAGATCACTTAAAAGAGGGGTATTATGTATTATTTGCAGTTCTTCCAGAGAGAAGATTTGTCTCTTCTCTACCATTTATTTGTTTATGGCAGTATGGGCTAATGTATATTTTATACTTTGAGTTATAATCCAATACCATGTTATTTATTTGCATGCTCAACTTGTGCCAACTATGGCCATTAGAGTTTTTTCACGTTGGCTCCTATACAACTCCATTATTTTTATTTTTCATTGAGTACTTCCTTTCTGTTACTACAAGATGTTCCTAGTATCAGCTATTTCTCCAAGGAGCCCTGGTTTCTTTTATCTGAGAATGGTATTTGAAACCAAGATCTGGGTGTTGGGTGTGCTTATTGCTACTGGGACATCATTGCTTCTAAACCTTCTCAATGGACAGAGCTAAGTAATGTATGTATGCATGCGAACCCACACTTGTACAGTTTTGAATAATAAAGATAAACAACTTTGCATTTTAGACCTGCTCACTTTGGTTAGAGGAAAAAGCAACTCCTTCCTGAATAGCTTCTCAGGTGGTTATCGAGAGAATGTGTTTTCTTCTAAATGTGGAGCCTAAAAATGGCATTCTAGGGAATAAAAATGATTTTTTAGCTAGTACATCCCAGCTCCAAATATTTGCCATTCCTGAGTTCCAGATGAACGTGAATGAAGTCATTTCTGCCACAGGGTGTTATAGCAGTAAAAGGAATAAAATTCTTCTCAGTTACTGTAGCTCTTGCTACTCACCTGAGAATGTATTAGATTTTAAGTGTACCTCAACTTAGGCTCCATAGAAAATGGGTCTGAAATAATCAAGTTTTTTGCTAACACATTGATTTTTAATACTGTTTTGTCATATATGTTATGTCTCTGGTATTATAGACAGAGATAAAGTTACCGAAACCATCAAGATCAGAAACTTAAAAGGTCACTTATGAAGTATAGGGAGTTAAAGCACTGGCGTATCAAAAAATAAGTTAAAGTTTATATGTTTATATTTCTACCCTCTTCTGATTTTTCTTTGTATTTTACTTCAAAAGAATATCTTTTATTTTTTCATTCTGTTCTTGGTGTTTTGATTTCTATATTATCAAGATGTTCACCAAAAAGGTGTTTTTTTTGTTTTACTTGTTACTTTTCTCTAAGGACACTTCACTTTTCACTTTTAGTCCCAGAACCATTCCCCCACTCCACCCCCGCCATGTCCCTCCCACCATCTAAGAGCTTGCTCTGCCACAGTTGACTTTAAAAGATAAGAGGATAGGGCTTCCCTGGTGGCGCAGTGGTTGAGAGTCCGCCTGCCGATGCAGGGGACACGGGTTCGTGCCCCGGTCCGCGAAGATCCCACATGCCGCGGAGCGGCTGGGCCCGTGAGCCATGGCCGCTAAGCCTGCGCGTCCGGAGCCTGTGCTCTGCAATGGGAAAAGCCACAACAAGAGGCCCGCGTACCGCAAAAAAAAAAAAAAGGAAAGAAAAAAGATAAGAAGATAGAAATTAATGCTTCCTCAACTTCCCTCGTTATGTATCTTTCAAAAATATTTGTGGCAAATTCCCCAAAGTAATTTTTTTTTAGATAGAGGCTTTTAAAAAAAATTTTTGGCCACGCCTACCAGGGATCGATCCCGCACCCCCTTCAGTGGAAACCTAGAGTCGTAACCACTGGACTGCCAGAGAAGCCCCCCCAAAGTAATTTTTTTAACCTGATTCAGTGTGTGAAAAAATTCTTGGTTTCCACCTCATTCTCCCCAGTTTGAGGAGGAGCCATTTTTACCTTCCATGCACTTGCAGTTACAAGGTCTTCAGAGGAGAAATTGTGTCATTGATTTCTAAAACCATCCTATGCCTGTGATGCTAGGACCCACCCACAGTGACATGGCTCCTTAGCATTCTGTGTTGCCCCCAGAAGTGGGTCATTCTCACAATGATGCTATGCTTCTCCCTCTTGGGGCTCAGACCTCATACTAGTTCCAGGATCTGAATCTCTGTGGAATGATGTTACCCATGGTTCTCCTAATCCCGAAGGTGAGGTATGCTGTCTTAGCAAACCAGAGGTGAGAACTGTCTTCACATCTGAGAGGCACTGGGTACCCATTTTACAGATTAGGACTGGCTTAGGAGGAAAGAAATTAAAAGACTCCACCAATGACCAAAGGGTTATCAATTCGCTGTGAATGTTCATAGCTGTTAACTCTCAGTGGGTACTTAGCAATCATTAAACTGGGTCATCAGCTGAATCTAGAGGACACCTTGGGAATAAACAGAGTACTTATTAATTTGGTGTAGAATCAAAATGGTTTTATGTTCTTTCTCCTAGCCCTCTAACTTGCTTAATATAGCACCTACATTTAGTATTCATAACATGCTCTTTCACAATTGTTCTTAAGTGTGTGTGTGTGTTTAGCTTTTAAATTATCTTCTACATTTTTTAATCTTTTCTACTGTGGCTAAAAACACTGGTAATGATTCTGATGTATTCCTTAATAATGTTCTTTTAGTCACTGTCTTTCTCTCTCTCTGAAAATTCCATCCAGCTGTCAGAGATGGCTGTGTAATTATAATAATTCTGTAATTGTGCTCTTTAGAGCTTTGCAGACAGAGGGAGGAGGTGATGGAGCAAGTCTGCTTCTGCCCATGGTTCTATGCTCACTGCCCCCCCCCTTCATCCCAAACAATCCACACCCCTGTGAAGAATCGGAAAATAAAATTTCTGAGAAAGACTATTTCCTGCTTCCAAAAGGAATGGTAATAATTTCATATTCCATGTGAGTGAGTTGTTGAGGGATGTTGATATATTTTAGTACATGCAGACACATAAAAATGATTGTTATTCTTCCGTTTGTATTTTAACTGTCATTTTTGTTGGGATTTCCTAAAAATAATATAAGCCCTTAAAAAAATTCTGTGTGATAGTAAATGGGATCTGTGTTCCCACCATTAGAACATTAGTTTGAACCAGCCATGTGAAATTCCTGTATTTGTAGGTCATACATGGTCACATGGGGGCAATTGCGTATAATTCCAATGCATTTCTCTCGGTGACCCAGTGGAAAGAAGAGGCTTTTAATGCAGAAAATAACTTATCCTTGGATTTTTAAATATTGTGCTTATCCTGTTTCTGGATAATGTACAGGGCCAGAAACGCCAGTGCTTAGTCGTATTTAATAAATTCAATTAAATAGCTTATTTATACATAATATATAATTATTACTGAATTATTATTAAGTAATAATACTTAATCATGTTAAATAAAAACAAATCCCCTTATATCTGTCCTGGAGCATTTGCTCAAACTCTTTCTATTTCTGTAGGAGGCCTGATAAAACAAGGCGAACTCACCTAGCCAGTTTATTTGATGTTTGTTTTCACCTTTGAAGAATAATGAATAGACTCTATGAAAACTGAACCTATAGATTCACAACAGAGCTAAGAATAACATAGAGTTTTTCTCCTGCTGTCCATTTTATTAATCCAGCAAACAAAGTAATCAGAGTCAGTCTGTCTGACCTTGTACAAAGAAGTTAACCTATCCAAAGTGCCTCATTTATAACCAAAAGAAGCTTCATCATACATTGCTTATACCTTAGGAAAAGAAAATGTGAAAGTTTTATACTTTTAACAATTCACTTAGTAAATTCTTAGTAATTTCCTGCACAAAGGTGGAGTTAATGGCCTGCAATCAGTTTTATGCACATTGGGATTTTTTTTTTTACTTGGAGCAGTTGAGGTTTCAAAAGTGAATGACGGAGACACTCTTGAGCGGTATTTACACTTTTGCAAAAGGAGAGCATCAGTGTCGTTAATAGCTAGGAACAGGGTTCATTTGTCCCATTTGAAGTTAATTGATTTCTTAAGTGCACAGGTACTGATGAATCAGAATAGATGTAATCGATCAAAACACATGGTCGGGGCTTCCCTGATGGCGCAGTGGTTGAGAGTCTGCCTGCCGATGCGGGGGACACGGGTTCGTGCCCCAGTCTGGGAGGATCCCACGTGCCGCGGAGCAGCTGGGCCCGTGAGCCATGGCCATGGAGCCTGTGCTCCGCAATGGGAGAGGCCACAGCAGTGAGAGGCCCGCGTACCACAAAAACAAAACAAAACAAACAAAAATAAAACACATGGTCGTCGTAGCTGGATAGGTCTTGGAGGCCTGCTCTTGTGTTTTAAGTTGCTAGATGGCAGTAGTGGGTGGGACATGGTTTGTTAGAGGGGGGATGGGATGCCTCTCATGAGGAAGAATTTCAGTTATAACTACCTGGATGGCCTTGTCACTGCTGGCCAGTGAAACATCAGCCCTGATCTTAATGCAGGTCATGGGGCAAACTCTATAGTGGGGATAAGCTAGGATGCTGTGAGAGCACCCGAGAGAGGCCCCTCATCTCTCTTGTTGATGAGGTGGGGGCAGGGGCATGCCGGTGCTTCCTGGGAGAGGTAGTCATGATTTGATGCGTTAAGGGTGAGCTGGAGCACACCTGATAGAATGAGGGTGGGACCTTTCAGCATAGTATGAAGCCATACGCTGTAGACAAGCAACTCACTAGTCCTGGAATAGAAATGGGAACTGGAGCGTAAGGAAGTGAGGAGGGTCCAGGCCACGCTGTCATAGGTTTTGTATGCCAGACTGAGTGAGGTGCTTGGACTTTACCCTGAACCACTGGGGAACTAGTGAAAAGTTTTAAGCAGAGGAATGACATAAAATGCTCATTTTAAGAAGATTATTTTTGTGGTTATAAGTTGGAAAGATTTGAGAGGGACAAGGCTGGACATAGGTTGACTGGAGGGACTCAGGGAGAAGTCATAAGGATCTTAGCTAGGGTGAGAAATAGTCAAGTTCAAGAAATATTGGTAAAATAGAAGTTCCTTGTGATTGAATGATTCATTGATTGTACACGGATAATGAAGGAGAGGCAAGAGATAAAGACGTTTCTGATTTGGATCCTGAGATGGTTGACTGGCCACTAACTGAAATAGGAAATCGGTGGGCAGATGAGATTTGCCTTGATAAAGATGCTTAATTTACTTTGGACCATACTGAGTTGAGGCATGAATAATTAACATAAGATAACAGAAGTTTTTATTTCTCACTCACATAGAACCAAAGTGAATATCCCTGATTTGCAGACAGCTCTTCTGTGCAGTAATTCAGGGATTGAGATTCCTTCCATTCCATGGCTGCACCATCTTCAACATGTAGTTTGCAGAAAAGGCAAGGGCATGGAGCATTGTTCTTGAAGTTTTCAGGGTCCAGCCCTGGACGTGTTATATATCACTTTCACCCCGTTCCATTGGTCAGAACTTATTCATATGACTAGTCCTAACTTCAGGGACGGCTGGGAAATGTGGCCTCTGTGCCCAGGAACAAGAGGAAACAATTTGGGGAATCAGCCAGCGGATTGTGCTACAGCGTGACTGGGAAGTTTTTGGATATTGAAATCTGAAACTCAGGGAAGATCTGAGCTAGGCATGTGGCTTTAGGAATCATCAGAGACAGGGCCGGTTTATATCATAAGTGTATAGATGAAGTCACTCGTGGAGAGCAAGTGGCAATAAGAGCAGGAGGCCAAGGGCAGAGCTTTAAGTTGGCCAACACAAAGCTGGTGTGGGAAAAGGATGCTAGAAAGGAGCCTGAAAGCCTCAAGGTAGGAGGTATTATACCATGGAAGCCGATGAGTATAGAGAATTTACAGATGTTGATGGAACACAGTGTAAAATGTAGTAGAAAGTTTCAGGAATGTATAAAGTAAACCTACAAAGTGTGTACTGAATCAAATGATTAAATATTAGAGACTGGATTGAGTAGTTCTCACTTCAAGGGCATGGTCAAGGAGAAACTGGACTTCAATGTGTTGACAATCTATAGAGAGGGGCTGTGGAGAGGGGATAATTGAAACAAGATCTCGGAGAGAACAGGAGCAACAGCGCTTACTAAAATGAAATTTTGAATTTATCCAAGTGCTGCTTTTTTGACATGCTTTTTTTTTTTTTTTTTTTTTTTTTTTTGCGGTACGCGGGCCTCTCACTGGTGTGGCCTCTCCTGCCGCGGAGCACAGGCTCCGGACGCGCAGGCTCAGCGGCCATGGCTCACGGGCCCAGCCGCTCCGCGGCATGTGGGATCCTCCCCGACTGGGGCACGAACCCATGTCCCCTGCATCGGCAGGCGGACTCTCAACCACTGCGCCACAAGGGAAGCCCGACATGCTTTTTTTTTTAGCCCATATTATGATTGATAACTGATATCTGTTATAAGCAATTTTGTTAACTTACTTAGCAATAGAGATATTATTATATTTCTAGTTACATATTAATTGGTTTACATAATCAGTTCACCTGTCCTGGGAAATACAATTAAACTTGGAAAGGAAAATCACATTTTTCTTGGTTTTGAATACAAAGGATAACAGAAAAGAGAAATATTCTGCTGTACCTTTGTTATAACTTTGCTAAACTAAGGCAAATTTTTTAAATCTTTTATAACATCTCTCTTTGTATTTAAACAAATGTTGATATCATGTTTTTATTTTCCCTCTCTCCTGCTCTTTAGCTAGGAACATGTTTAGAGACCGCTTTCTTTCGTAGAACATTTTTTAATAATGGGAAAGTGAGACAGAAATAAAGAGGCTTACATTTGGATTGAGGTGGATACTTAATGCTCTGGTGTTTAATATTAAACAACAAGCCCTAGTTTTATAAATAAATCACAGCTATTTTTCCCTTTTTCTTACAGTTGATTCACATTTACCAGTGGGGCACATAGCATTAGTTTAAAATGCTTTAAAAATTGTTTCTGTAGATTGTACATTGTTTCTCACTTAAGAGCAGAATATTTAGAGGTAACTAATCTAAAAATAAGCCATTACTATTTATATACTTATGATAAAAATGATGGCAAGAATCATTTTCAGTATGTTTTATGTTTTATTTTAAATGGCATTTTAACAATTTCTTTCACTTTCTTTAAAATTCTGATATTAGGAAATAGGATCAAAGTAAATAAAAATATATTTAAAATACTGATTTTGGTTTAAATATATTTTCTAGAAAAAAGGTAGATGATCATGTTCTTTTTTTTTTTTTTTTTTTTTGCGGTACACGGGCCTCTCACTGCTGCGGCCTCTCCCGTTGCGGAGCACAGGCTCCGGACACACAGGCCCAACGACCATGACCCACGGGCCCAGCCACTCCGCGGCATGTGGGATCCTCCCGGACCGGGGCACGAACCCGTGTCCCCCGCATCGACAGGCGGACTCTCTACCACTGCACCACCAGGGAAGCCCGATCTTGTTCATTTTTTATTCCTAATTCTTATCTTAGTTCCTGGTTCATAATAGACCCTGAAAATATTTGTGAATGGAGGATAACAGTTGAGTCAGTATCTTTTTAGAAAAGTTTTATAATTGTGCAGCATTCTAGTGCATTTTATTGCAGTATTCTTTCTGTACTTGATGTCAGAGTCAGTCCTTAACTGCAAAAAAATGAGTTGGCTATGAAATGAGTATCCAGCAATCATCTCTCCATTATGCTAGCCAGAATACATTTTAGAACTAAAGTTGCCCCATTCAAGAAATACATGTTTGCTGATGAGATATAAAAGAAAGCCACGCTTTGTGTCACCCTGGCCCAGTGCTTCAATCATGACCATAATCTCTTCATTATAGGCCTATTTTTTCTCCGCATCACTTTTCTCTCTTGTGATTTATTTAAAGGTACATTTTTAGCTCCTTAACTTCTCTCTTTTATCAGCTTTTTATTTTGTATATTGATTAGGATGTTGGGTTTCTGGGAGGGAGATGAAGACGGAGGTAAGATCTGTATCTCAGCTCTATCAAATGTCAAGCAGTGTGCTGGACATTGGGATAAAGAGGTAGATAACAGTGCCGAGGACAGTATCTGGCATAGTCACCTCCCTCAAAGAGCAGTGGTAAAACATCTCCTTAAGAGGCCTTCTCAGGTCCCCCTTCTGTTATGCAGCTGTAACAGTACTAATTCTACACAATTCTCTCCCTTCCATAGAATTCATTTGGGCAACACACCACTGTATTAGTCACACCAGCTGCTGTAACAAATAAGCCTCCCGATTTCAGTGGTTTAGCACCCTGTGTTTTTCACTCATATTGAGCAATGCAGTATGTTTCTGAGTAAGTGGGCTCTGCTACACGTGGTCATTTAAGGACCCAGCCTGAGGGAAGCTCAGTCATCTGCGAGGACACCTTGGATGTCAGTGTCCAGATTGCAGAAGGTGAAGGAGCGTGAAGGATTACACGTGAGAGGCTTTTATGGGCCAGAGCCTGAAACCACAGGTAGCACCTCCCTCTCTTCCATTGTCTAGCACTCAGGCACATGGCTACCCCAGCTGCAGTAGAGAACTGGGATATATAAGTAGTTGATTCCCAGAAGAGTGCCTACTGAGCCGAGCTGAAAGGTGGCGTTGAATTTCCCACTTGCTTCAGAGAGGATGTCTTATATCTCTTTTTTTCTTCTGGTATAGATAGAATAAATTATTTTCCTTTAGTAATTGATTCTGTTTCAGAAATCACTTGGGAATTGAAATGGAAGAAAATGTTTTCATTTCTTTTTCTAATACAATGAACTTACTTAAAAAATACAAAAACCAAATATTTGGAGGTTTTCCGGTTAACCTGCTAGAAATGCTTTCTCTTAGGAGACACTGCTGTTCTCTTCCCCATCTGGCAGACTTTTGTGAAACACTTCCTCTGTGACGTCCTGCTGAGCCTCTTCCTCCCATTCCTGCCTCTCCAGACACAGTTAGCAGTTGCATCCTCAGTGCTCTGCTAGAACTTGAACATACCTATGTTACTTGAAGCCATTCATCCACTCATTCATCTAAGCACTTATAATGCAATAACAATAATAATAATACGGTGAAAGAAAGAAAAGAGTTGAAATTCACTGTGATAGAATTACATACCAAATAGTGCCAAGGATACAGGGAAAAGGCACTTAACTCTACCTTGGGGATGAGGAAGAGGTGGGGAATGCTTCTTTTAGAGGGAAGAAATTTGGTTCAAGTCTCTTTAATTACTCATGGATGCTTTCCCTTCCCCCAGTGATGAAGTTTATGAGAAAAGAAGCCTGTCTTGATCGTCTCTAAGTCCAGCACCCAGTACAGGACAGGCTCGTATTAGACACTCAGTAAAATGCATTGACTGAAGATGTAAGGCAATAAATTTATAAATTTCTGTTTACTCCACATCCATTCCTCATAACAACTTTATGGTAGGGCAGATATTCTTATTCCTGGATTGTAGATAATGAGCCTAAATACAAAGAGATTTGGTGTTTTGCAAATGTCACACAGTGGGTTAATAGATCTCAGGTGTTCTGCACCTAATCTTGTGCAATTTTTACTCTTGGAAACAAACATGTAAGTATCAAAATAGTGCTTTGAAATTTGTAGCGTGTGCTTTGAAGACAAGACATGAGACCACTTGAATCTCTTTGAGTGATGAAGACTGTTCATTTACATTGAGTCAAGAGATACAGTTCTTTCTAACAGACACAAAGAGATGGTTCTTTCCAACTTGTTTTACAGCACTTTATATTCCTGCCAGCACAGTGTTATGTACCCAGCTGGTGCTCTATAAATCTTTTTTAAATAACTGATGATGATTTAAAATATGTACATCAGATGCACCTAAAATGGACAAGCTTCCTGTTAGAAGCTGTCATAAGCTTTACCAGTATCATTGTGTCACAGGGGACAAAATTTGCCTGTGGTATATTCTAATTCAAGGAATTTTTTTTTTTTTTAATTCAAGGAATGTTTAACACACTAGCTTGGTTTCTGGTTTTCTTTGGCTTCCTCATTCTTCTGGCACTTACACTCTTAGTCTGCCCAAGGACACTATCTATGGAAGCTCAGACTGGCTGGATGTTCTCACCACAGCAAGAACATGTTGAGACATTTTTAAATGGAATAGCTTTAGTGGGTTTTGATGTTTTAAAAATCCCAAACTTCCTTAGTATTGGAGTTTATGATAGACATTCATTGCTTCTATCTCTAACTTATCCATATTTTGTACCATAAAGTATCAGTGTTCTCTTCAGAAATGTTATGACCTGGTGCTTTACTTATTAAAACTTCAGTGACGGTATGGCTCATAGAAGTATAAAATTACACATTTCCACATGGATATTCTGCTTCATGGCAACCTTACATGTCTGAAGACAGACTCATTTTGTCCCTTCCACTCCTTCCTTGCACCACCTCCCAACCATTGCCAGCTGCTTCCCAATGTCATTTAGTGGCAAGCTCCAAACCATGAAGATATCCTGACTACTTACTCCTTTGTTTTAGACTGCCCATCTAATTCATGTTCGTGCAGTGTTGCACTGACCTCTAAAATGTTTCTGAAATCAGGGGATTTGAGACCGTGTCTTAAAGCCAGGTGTGAGTGTATTGCCTGATTTCCTTAAAGGTATGAAATTATGGGAAAGGAGCTGAAAGCCCTGGAAGAGTTTACTGTCAAATCAGCAAGAGGAAAAAAATAAATTAAATTTTCAGGAGGTTTCAATGTTAGAAACATTTCTTTTCAATCTACTTGAGTAAGAATTTATTTCATCATCTCTGGGGACACTTGCTTTTTCCAAAACTCTGTAACCAGGAGACAGACTAGACAGTGGGAATTATTCAGAGTGTGTGGCACAGAGAAGGTGGTTGGTAAATGTTTAATGAATGAGGAGATAGATAGATGAACAAAAATAGAATGGTCTTGGTGAAAGGATCCTGAAGTCTGCTTCTGTTTTCTGTTTTTGCTTAACAGAAATATATTTTCTTGTTTCGTTTTGATGTATTTTTCTAGGAGCAAGATAAGTGCCAGGTTTTAGAAAGACAGACCCACCTTTCATATTAATCATTACTAGGGAAACACCACTAATGCCTTAGTTTACTACCTAATGGTATTTTAATCTGCAGGAAATCCAAGAGAGTGCTTTAGAAAGTGTCTGTGATTGAAGACTCAGTGGTGCCAAGTATATGTTTAAAAAGAAAGAAATGTATGTCAGGGGCATGTGGATTTCAGTCTCATATTATTGTAATAAGAGTAATGTGCCCAGAATTTTGGAAAGGTTCTTGAGTTTTTTCTTATCCAATGATTGACATATTGCTAATATAGCGTTGACAAAGTAATGTTAGCCATACTCAGTGAATGTAACATCATAATATTTATCCTGAACTTATTCTTCAGCCATAGAATAATAGAACAACAGGATATTAAGGTCATAAAGCTCAAGTACTAAGCAATGAAGGTCAATGAGTTTTTTTCACTAATTATTCCAGCGGCTTCTTCTTGCAAGTTAATTTTGTTCTGCCACATACTAAAAACATGAAAGAGAATTACTTCTTTTTATTTTTTTAATATTTATTTATTTATTGGCTGTGTCGGGTGTTAGTTGAGGCACGCGGGATCTTTCGTTGCGTTATGTGGGCTCTTCGTTGTGCACGGGCATCTCTCTAGTTGTGGCACACAGGCTTAGTTGCCCCGCAGCACGTGGGATCTTCATTCCCCCAACCAGGGATCGAACCAGTGTCCCCTGCATTGCAAGGCTGATTCTTAACCACTGGACCACCAGGGAAGTCCCAAGAAGTACTTCTTATTTTCTGTTTGTTTTGCAGGGGAAGATGGTGAAAGGAATGGGAGGGGCTATGGATCTAGTGTCCAGTGCCAAAACGAAAGTGGTGGTCACCATGGAGCACTCTGCAAAGGTAATGAGAGCTGCTTTTGGAAATTCACACTACACTGAAACCCTGTTCACCAGGTCATGCGACCATTGTTTTTATTGTTTTCTCTGGATCACTCAGCTTGATAGCGTTTATATTTTATAGAAAAACGTTACAAATAAAGACCATTATTTATTATCATTCAGCTAAATGTTTGTTTTAACTTTGAAGCAAACATCAGGGTATTCTTTGATTATTTGCCTCACACACACATTAAAAGTAAAAGCTATAATGTCTTCAAAAGCAGTGAAAAGATGTTAGGGCAGATGTGTTGATTCAGGTTTATAGATATTTTTATTTTATTTTTATTTTTTTGGCCAAACCCAGTGGCATGTAGGATCTTAGTTCCCCGACCAAGGATCGAACCCGTGCCCCCTGCAGTGGAAGCACAGAGTCATCACCGCTGAACCACATGGGAATTCTCTGATTCAGGTTTAAAGATGATTATAGTGGTTGCTATCTCTGTGCAAAATGAAAAACACAGCAGAATGTGCGTTTTTAACAGCAGTTATTTTCAAGTGGACAATATGGCCTCTTACCAAGTCTCTGGAGGTGCCGTTTTGAGACAGTGTTAGAAAATGATGGACTTGGTGATAGCAAGTGTTCTATTCTGAAGAATATTATACTTTTATTTTGATAAATTGTTGAGTGTTTATTGAATACCTATTATGTGCTGGGCACTGCTGGAATTTAGCAACGACCAAAACTAGACAAGAATCATTGACCGCATGGCACTTACATTTAATGATGATATCATCAGCCTGTAATAGTGATGGCTCCCATTCATTGAGTTTACTGTGCATGAACAGTACACTAAGCTCTCTGTGTATGTTTGCCTGTAAAAGCCCATGAACTTGATATAAGTATTTTTGTGGGTCCAGAAACAGAGCTTCAGAGAGGTTAAGTAACTTGCCTGAGGTCACACAACTAGTGGAACTGAGATTTGGCCTGGATACCTCTGACTCCGAAGCCTAGTCTTCTAAATACTGAGCTATCAGTATGACTTTCTTCCTATTCCAAGTCATTGTCTTTGAAACAACTGAGCTTAATTGCTTTCCCCACCTGAATCCCTGGGCTTCTGATGATTTGCAAAGTTGATATTGGGTGTCAGGTACCCTCTTCACCCTCTATACCTTTGCTCATTCTCCTTTATAATTCTTAGTTTTAAAACAAAAGCTACCTGTTCTCACCTCGATACCTGCTATTTTGAGTGGAAGTGGTAGTTCGTTTGCCCTTTTTTATTTTGTGATGCAGCATTGTGGGAGAGTGTGGATCTGGAAGATTTGCATCCGACTTGCTTCCCATGGGGAGTTCTGTTACAGAGTGATGGGTGCCATGAAACAGTTTCATTGTGAAAACTGTAATAAATATGAAATTAACATAAATTGCTTAGTAAGCAGTGAAGTGAGCAGTGAAGCATAAATGTGGGACAATAGAAATGAAACCAACACAGGTGACTACTGAGGATGCCTGGCAAAAGCATCCAAAATACTTCATTTCAGAGGCAAAAGGATGCCACGCATGCAAATCAAATCCAAAGGTTTTCTGGAACATAATGTCCATTTGGAGAAAACTCTTTCCGACTTTCCTTTTGTTGTTACTTTAATGTTGACACATAGGCACTGAAGTCCGACTCATTTCAGATTATTTTTGTGCATTCGTTTTCAAAACATTGGGCCTGTATTTCTCTTTTTTCCCCAAAGTGTTTTCTTTCTCCTCAGCTGGAATTTCTGACAGAGGAAAAATGGTGCTTCACACTTCCAATTAGAAGTCCCTTATTAAAGCTTTTCATAGAAGCAAGATAATGTTTTTTAGCGTTTCTTCTTTTTCTTCTCTCAGTGGGGAAATTGGCACTAAGTTTTAGACCAGAACTGAAGTTAGATATTTTTCCCTACATACTTTCATTTGGACAAACTAACAAAAAATATATTTGTGATTAAAATAATAATAGTGATTTGTTTATACTTAATAGATAACCTTGAAAACTAACCAACAGAAGTTTCTTTTCTTGCCATCTTCACTTTGTACTCTTGGTCCCAGAATGTGTGGTTGGTACTGTACATTGTTCCCCTGGACTTACTGTTATTGGCCCAACTCAAGGGAACACGGGGACCTCACCGCTTCTTTCCTACATCTTTTGTCTGCCTAAAGGTTGGTAGAGGTTGGAAAGGAAATAGAGAGGCGAGATCTTTCACTCCTGGTGGCCTCTCCAGTTTAATGACCTGTTCTTTTAGACATGCCAGGTAACTTCTGCTGCCTTATGAGTAAGTGAACAGCCTAGGGGGAGAATCCCCAGAGTTTTCTAAGACACAGAGTAGAAAGTTTGCTGTGAAAGATTAAAACCTGAGAAAAGAAATATAATCTTGTATTCTTGTGCTGCTGATTTTTTTTTCCCCCAGTAAGTGGATGGAGCCATCAACTGGCCTTCAGGTGCAGCTTTTTTTTTGCTCCTTTTCTTCATCTATAGGGTTACAGATGCAGGTCACTTATAAATACAGTATTACCTGACCTTTAAAAATGTTGCTTTAATCAGACAAAGGAAACTCTTTCCTTGCAAGTCTTTGCAAGCAGCCAGCAGCTTCTGGTATTTGAAACCTGGCTGCCTGCTTGTGTTGCTCTAGAGTAACCAGAATAACATTTCCTTTGCCTTAAAACTGCCTCTGAAAAAAAAAAAAAAAAAAAAAAACTGCCTCTGGAGACATGTGGCAGGCACTGGCGCCAGACTGGCCTTGGAGTGTGGCTTTCATTTAAGCTTAGACATCAGGGTTCCAGGCAAAATTGCAAAGTAGGCAGAGTTTTTGGTGTCTAGCCACCTTCTTACTTAAGCTTCTTTTGATCTCTTGGCGTGTCCTTTTTTTGCCCTCTAAAAATTGGGAGAAATGAAGGAAAGGAGTAGGAGTTTGAGTCTTTACTAGGTGTGAGGCCCTGTGTGTAGCATTGTACATACTGGATCTATAAACCTCTCAGCGACTCTCCGATGTAAGGCTGGAATGTAGGCAGGTAAGAAACTTGTCCAGGTAAGTGGCAGAGCTAGGAGTTTCCCTCAGTTTGGTCTAGTCATGTTCATCATATCATACCATGCTGTATCCTTACCTATGTTCCCATCCACACCTGCCCTTTTCTGAAAGCTTTAGGTTTCAGAATTACCTCTTTCCCTTTTTCATTTTCCCTGGTCAAAGCTGTCCTTGTTGAGATAGATATCAGCAAAATATTTAAAAGAAAACAGTCTCAGAATTGTGCCCACTACTACCCATCTCCTCTTCTTCCCTTTTGTATTAGAATCTTCCCATGTTTTAGTTGGGCACAGAGTAGCCCAGTGACAGACTACATTTCCCAGATTCCCTTGCGTGTAGATTCATCTATGTGACCAAGTTTAAGTCAATGGGATTTGAGCATTTGTGCAATTTCTGGGTCATGTCCTTAAAGAGAAAGCCGATTTCATTGGACTATTTTTTGTCCCCCTCTAGCCTTCTGAGAAAGGCCTTAACTGCAACAGCAGCCTTGGAACCAAAGTTGTAAACCACGTGCTGAGGCCTGCAGAGCTGCCCCACCAACCTAGATCACTAGCTGCCCCATCCTTTTCTTTATCAGTTCCTTCCAGGACTCCTCATAACTTCATCCTTGGCCCTGTGTACTTCTCACCCTCTGCACCTTTCTTGGGTGCTTTCTAAATCTTTGGCACCAACTATTATTTTTCACTCAGTGGCTCCCTAATCCTTATTTCCTCACTGGAATTCCCTAATGAGCTCTATAACTATATTTTTTTCCCTATTAGACACCTCCACCTGGTTGTTCCATAGCTACCTCAACCGCAACACTTATACAAGTGAAATCATCATCGTTTCCCCTAAAAATCTTCCATCTGCTAGCTCAACTGGAGAAGTGATGATCTCCTAGCCCCCCTCTGGAAAGGTACTCATGGGATTTCTGCCCCTCCCACTATACCAATCACTGTACATATTGCATCTACAATACCCCTGTAATCTGCTCCATCCTGTGGATTTCTACTTGTTTATGTCCCTGTCACATCTACATGGGTAACTGTTGCAGCATCCCAGAGGCCCTCTTCCTGCCAGACTGACCGTCTTTCCTGGTAATCAAGCACACCACTGCCAAAGTGACTGGTCTCAAACTAAAGCTGGATCGAGTTAGGTCCACATTATTTAGTTCACCTTAGCCTGCCAGCCTTTTGTCATCCGCTCCCCAGCAACCTACGTTATCCTTGTTTCCAGGGCTTCAGTTCTGCTAGGAGCTCCACACTCATGTTGTTTCCTGTTCTTAGGTGTTTCCACATTCTGTTCCCCTTCCCCCTTTATCTGACTCACTCCTACCTCTACACCATCATATATAAATGAGCCAACACTTTGTGAATTTGCTGGCTTAACGTCTTCCATCCTCTAGACGTGATGAATGACTAAATGTATATTCTTCGAGGCTTTGTCTTGAAATTTGGCAGAATTATCTTATGTGAGTATGTTAATTTACTTGTTTATGCAGGCATCAAATATTTATTGAGGGCCTACTATGTGTCAGGCACTATGGTAGAGTCTGAGGAAATGAAAAACAGAAAGGCATAGTCCTTCCTTTAGGCAGGTCAGAGTCTCATGGGGATAGAGTCATAGAAACCAATACCTAAAATAGAAGAGTGTACAAAACAGAGTGCTTCCCATGAGATGTAGCATTTGCATGGAGATCTGAAGGATGGGGCAGGGTTTGAAGGGACTAGTGTGTTGCAGGTCAAGGGAATAGGCACTGGGGTGTGAAAGGGCAGTGCATGCTGAGAGATTTACAATTAGGTCCCTGTTGTCAGAGAGCAGAGGGAGAAGAGTTGGGTGGAAATACACACACACACACACAGAGTCTATCCTCCACACAGTGGTAGGAATGATGTTCTAAAAATATAAATCATGTTATAGCACTTCTTCCTGGGCTCAGAAACCCTCCACAGCTTCCCATCTCCCTTAGATTCAAGTTCAGAGTTCCTTATACTTTGTCCCTAAGGCCCTCCCTGGCTTGTCAGCTTCAATCCCAGTACCTCTCTGACTCCATCTACTAGGATTCTCCCACTTGCCCACTGAGCTCCAGCCAGACTCTCTTCCTGTAAGTTTCTGGAACATTCCAAGCATCCTCCTGCCTCAGGGCCTTTGCACTTGTTATTGTCTATGTCTGGAAAGCTCTTCCTCAGATATCTACATGGCTCACTTCCTCCGTTCACTCAGGCCTCTGCTGAGGATACCAGAGAAGCTTTCCCTGACTGTTATAAAAATAGAATTCCCCCCTCTTCTGATGATTCTTCATCTCCTTTCTTCACTAGAATGGAAGTTCCATGAGGGCAGGGTCTCTTTCTATCATAACAGCTAAGGAAAATCATGCCTGGTGCATATTAGGAATCAATAATTGTTGAATTCATTAGTTCTTCAAATAATAATGATACTTTGAACATATAGAGCACTTTTAACTTTTTCCAAACAGTTACATGTTTATTGCCTTTATTTTATCATTACAATACTCTTGTGAGGTAGGTCTTATTGTTCCCCTTCCAGAGGTAAACCAACCAAATTTCATAGGAGTTAAACATTCTGATAAAAGTCAAGTAGAAAATTAAGAGCAAAAGCAAACTGAGAGCTTATGTATCCAGCCCCTCCGTTTTCTGTTACTAAACTTTTCTGTCTGGCAAATACCATCACCACTAACAATATAAAGGAAAGTGTTTTGTTCTTAGTATTGTGTACTGGAAATGTGTTCCTAAGGGTATAACTCTCAGAGCACAAAAACAAAGAAATTCAGTCATAGTTGTCATTTATTGGAAACAGGCAAAGCTCTCGTACCTATTTTTGAGAACATAAATGAGAGTGCTATTTCTAAAACAGGCTTAGTTTTTATTTGTATTACAGTAGGAGATCTGGATTCTAAAGGATAAAAAGAGTCATAATTATATTGTTATGAAGTTGAGAATAAATCTTTGTGAATAATATTTTTTATTAAGTCCAATCTGTATCAGATAGCGAAGGTGTCATATAGAAATCCTGAATACTGTTTTACCTTGTCTTTGCTTTTTTAAAAATGTAATTTATTTTTTAATTTTTATATTGGAGTATAGTTGATTAACAATGTTGTATTAGTTTCAGACGTACAGCAAAGTGATTTAGTTACACGTATGCATGTATCTATTCTTTTTCAAATTCTTTTCCCATTTAGGTTATTACAAAATATTGAGCAGAGTTCCCTGTGCTATACAGTAGGTTCTTGTTGTTTATCTATTTTAAGTGTAGCAATGTGTACATGTCAATCCCAACTTCCCAATCTATCCCTCCTCCACAACCTTCCCCCCTGGTAACCATAAGTTCATTCTCTAGGTCTGAGTCTGTGTTTCTGTTTTGTAAATAAGTTCATTTATATCATTTTTTTGTTATGAAGTTGAGAATAAATCTTTGTGAATAATATTTTTATTAAGTCCAATTCATATCTGATAGCAGTGTCATATAGAAATCTTTTTTTTTTTTGTTTTTTTTTGTTTTGCGGTATGCGGGCCTCTCACTGTTGTGGCCTCTCCTGCCGCGGAGCACAGGCTCTGGACGCGCAGGCCCAGCGGCCACGGCTCATGGGCCCAGCCGCTCCGCGGCATGTGGGATCCTCCCGGACTGGGGCACGAACCCGTGTCCCCTGCATCAGCAGGCGGACTCCCAACCACTGCGCCACCAGGGAAGCCCTAGAAATCTTGAATACTATTTTACCTTGTCTTTGCTTTTTGTGCAGAGGAATTATAAAAAGTAAATGAGATTTATTAATCCTTTTTATTTTGGACCAAATGTGTTACCAAAAGCCAGCAAATATAAAAGAGTTCCTAAAAATGCTTTCTTGGAAGCATCCTTGAGACAATTTTCAGCAACACTGAAAGGTATCCCAAGATAAAGTATTCTTTTGTTAGGATAATTTGTAATTAACATAGTTTCATCTGGTTTAATTTTTTTTTCCATTCATAAAAGCTTGTCAGTATTTTATAATTTGTTAATGAAACTATTTCATGGCTAGGATTGTTTGGGAAAAAACGATATTCACCATTAAAAATAGAAATCCTTACATGGTTTTGTCTTTTTTATTTGTCCTTTAATGATGGACATGCCTGCAAAAAAATGTTATAATGGAAGGAAATAGCAGAACACAGTCCATCAACCAATAAACACTTTAAAATGTCTTACAGAATTTAATTAAGCAAATAACTTTACATTCTGTGACCTTGAGCATCCGTAGTTCTTGATAGGAAAGCTGACACTGAGAGCAGCTTTCTAAGGTATCACAGCAATTCATGGATGGAAAGAGAAAATAATTCCTGCTCAGTCCTAGGCTCTGCCATCCTTAGTCTAGAGACCATAGGATGCAGTCTTTAGAGAGAAAATAAAAGGCCATGATAAAGATTTTTGTATTATATTGAAGAAAAATGGCCTTCTATTCTAAGATCTCAAAGCCCTGCAGACTATTTTCAGGGAAATGGCTCGCTGTATCTATTGTCTCATTTGGCTAGGCTTCCCCTGGGGATGTGCCTGTGTAACCACAGACTGTTATTATATCCACATATAAAAGCCCTGTGTAGCAGCAACCGTTCTCTGCTTCAGAGCTAGCTGAGCCTTTCCACTGAAGTCCTATATGGGTTGCTGGGATCCCTACCAAATAGGTGCTGTGTAAAGGCCAAAAATATCCCATGAGGATAAACTCAGTGTGAGTAATATCATCATCATCTTGTCCTTTTATTCTGTGTACCTTGAATTTCTTTCTTTAGCAAATCCCATTTTTCTTTTCTGGGCACCACATCAATCATCGTAGTGATGTGACAGTCATGGGTCTTGTAATACAGCGTTCCCCAATTTTTATATCATCTGTTTTGTGTGTGTTTGTGTGTGTGTATAGAAGGAAGGGGCAAGGGCGGTAGCACTCCAGCTCCCTCCATGACATTTTGGCAAGCCCTAAGAGAGACCTGTCCTTGCTTTCATTGTGCCACCAGACAAAGTATGGAGTATTCTCTTGCCAAGGTCAGCCTTTGTAGCCCCGCTTTTCAACAGATTAATGCAAGCCTTGCAGCTGTAGGAGAGAGCAAGCAGAAGAGGTAGAATAAGTATTATATAATTCACTCAGTTTCTCTCTTTACTTATACATTTGTATGTTTCATACTGCAGTCTTTTCTTTTTGTTGGGCTGCGCTGCATGGCTTGAGGGATATTAGTTCCCTGACCAGGGATTGAATCTGAACCACGGCAGTGAAAGCGCCAAGTCCTAACCACTGGACCACCAGGGAACTCCCCATACCGCAGTCTTAAGGTGTCTTTGCTACTCCCTTTGCTCATGCCTTTATCTGCCTCCCCAAGTTTCGTAAGCCCCTTTGCACACCTCTGCTAGCTGCACTTCTCCTAGTGAGCTCAGAGATGCTGGGAATGTACAAGTACATTTCTTAGGACTAAAAGCAGCCTCCAGTGGTCCATAGCCACTCAGTCACATGGTATTTTACAGCTCCTATGCTGTTGGAGTTCCTTGGATCGGAATTATAATAGTCAGACAGCATTTATTGATCGCTGTGGTTTGTCTAGTACTCTACTCATTGCGGAAGATACAAAGATAAATTGTTTCAGAGTCCAGTGGTGGGGAAAGAGAGGGCAACAATTACAACATGTGTGGAGAGTAGAGGAGACACAGGAGCACCTACGAGGTGCACCAGACTAGGAACGTCCCTGGGACACTGGAGTGGCGGCACTGGATAGGGGACGTTGGAGATGGTTTCTCCAGGGTAGCTGACACCTGAGCTAAGTCGTGAAGAATAGGGAGGGTGTTGCCATTCGAACGTGGGATGAAGGAGTACAGGGTGGTGTGTGTTTCAGATGGCGTGAATACACCCGTAAAGACTCGGTCCCTTAAGGATCAACCAACTTCTAGACTTTGCCTTCTTTGTACTTGATCACTAGGGCTTTCCCAAAGAAGAAATATATTGCAGCCACATTGAAGAAATACTTAACAAAAACGGTGGGCATAAAATGGGGTTTTATGTAAGGCAAAATCTTACATGAATGCTCCATTGCCTCAGGTGAAAGAAATGTTGACATGAAATGTAAAAATCATCATGTTGTAAAAAAGAGAGCTTGTTATTTGGGATTAAGTTTATTTTGATAACACAAAGCTTATTGTAATGATAACAAGGGAATTTATTATCGTTTAACCAGAGTCGTTTATTACTGAAGAATTTAGTAATAAATTGCACACAGATATCTAATGAATTAAAAAGAGATCACCATGAAGCAAGTAATAGAAAGTATTAACGCTTTCGGTCATACAACATAAAAACGGTGGATTCCTAGATTTTGCAGGAGGCCTGTAAGTGATGCAGTGGGGAAAAGAGAAGCTGGAGAAGCAGGTGGAGGAAAGAGATTTAGCTATTCACCAAGGTTATGATGAAATTAGGAAATAAGGAAATATCAAAATCAGGAGCCCCTCGGGTCCAGTCAGAGAATTTTTAATGCTACACTTGGTGTCTGTTCCTCTGCCTTTTCTGACCTTTCTTCGTGGAGAAAGAAAGAAGCAGAATGATGAGGATGAACAAGACCCCACTCACCCAAAATATTGGAATGTAGATTCAACCGCTCCTACTTTACTGCACTTGCAGAACATTTCTTCCTACCGTGATCAGGTGAGGAAGACAAGGCAATCGAACAGAAAACTACAGCACAAAGAATTTAAGGGACCAAGTGACTATTAAGTGGCAGAGTTAAGATTCAAAACCGGGTCTTTGGACTCCTAACATAGTGTTCTTTGCTACCGCACTACACTGCATCTCTTTTTCAGGATTTATTTTTAAATGCTAAAAACGCAGTGATTGTTCCTCCTTTGTGAATCATAGAACTTGGTAAGGCTCAGCCTGGCGTGGTTAGAATAGAATGCTCAAGTGGGCGTTAGTCATATTTTGGCTTCATAGCTAACCTATTGTTGGATACTGGAATTGTGATGTTCTTTAATCTCTCTTTGCATCCCATTTTCTCTTTATCTTTGATCTGTGTTATGTCTTGAAGCTCAGAGTGAATGGAGTCATCTAGCTACACTGTTCTCACTGCAAGAATACTCTTGGTGCCAGCCATATGGTTTGCCCCCAAGTACGTGTTGCCGTTTCATTAGTTTTGTGGCTTTCAGGAATTCTGTTCAGGCCATTTTCTGTGTAATTCTATGTCCAACTTCGTTTAGGAACTTAAGAGCTCCTGAAGAATTCTCCTGGTAGATTGTTGGAATGTTAAATATAGGTTATAAAAACAGCACAAACTTATTGAGCACCTGCTAAGTACTGGACACTTACAATAACCCCTGAGGTAAAGCGATGGATAAGCACAGACACAGGAACCTTGCCCAGCTAGTGTGGAGTAGAGTTAGGCTTTGCACTCAGGTCCTTTGGCTCCACTCTGAACCACTGAGCTATACTGTTTACATGGAAAAGCGTCTCTAAAAGGTCTCTGTTGGTAGGGCACAGTTAATTCCGTCAGTTGAAATACACGCTTGATCCTAAACCAGCGTTGGTTGTTCATTGAAATCCAGGTGGCTGCTTTCACACCAGGTGTAGATCTTGCTCAAATAATGAGAACAAAGTAAGAGCTCCCTGCAGCAAATGTTCTTTGGAGGCCCACAGATTGTTCACTTTGTTCGCAGGCAAACCTGGAATTCATTGTGACATGTCTTATTTGAGTTATATTAAGTGTAAGAAGTCCTGACAACTATTGAAGTTCGAATGTTCATCGTTAATTTCAGCTCTTTAGTTAAGCTTCTGTGACACGTGCAAGCTTTCTTTGAAATCTGGGAATGAAAATGGATCATTAAAAATGAAGCAAAAATGAGGTTTCATTTCTACAGCTATAAATTGTCTTACAAATTAAGACCCAGAAGCATATAACTTGTTGTTAAAGGTGTAACATCTATCTACTCTATGTGTATTTAGCACTACTTTTGACTAAATTAAAGTAATAGAGTTTGTCTTCTTTTGAAATCCACCCAAGATTCCCAATAGACTTCCCTTTTTCTTCCCATTCATTCATTCAAAAAATGTTGAGTATCTTTTATGCCATACACTGGGTTAAGTATACTAAAACCTCTTAATGACTAGTATGTTGGTGAGTTGACAGATTATTACAAGCAGTAAAATCTTAATTAAGCCCAGTTATTTGAAATCTCTTGCCTCTGATCGTACTTGGTACGGCAGCAGTTTTGAGAAAGAGGTAAACCAGGTAGTGGTGCATATTTCAGAAGGTAAAACATTGAGATGGCTAAAGATGATGATGACATCACGTGTGGTGCTTTCATATCCCAGAAGGAAGCAATAGAAGCATTTTTACCATTTTTAAATAGAAGATCTAAAATGTGATAAATTAGCCTTCAGCCTCAAGGGAAATATTAATTTAGGCTCCTGGTGCTTGATACTTAGAAAGGAGCTGAATCATAATCAGAAGAAAATGATCTGAAGATCAAATCATCAGAGCTAATGTTTCCACTGTGCTCCATAGATGTGACCCAGAGGCCACCTCTATACTGGGGGGTGGTAGGGGGTGGGGGAAGAGGGTTAATGGGTGAAAGCCTGCTTTCCACTCTCAGTCCCTCTTTTATGTTTGAAAAAAGTGTACCGTGGCTAAAGGAAACTTTGAAAAAATGTGACTATAGACCAATGCACACATTTTACCAATGAGCAAACTGAGGCTCAGACAAATTCCAGGAAAAGCAAATCACTATATGAGAAAGTGAATATAATCATGGTTTTCTACACTGCCTGGCCCAGCAATGAGCCATTTTACATAGCCGTTTTGTCAGCAGGTGTAAATTCTGACTATTGAGTTACCTACAAATTGTGATATAGCTACGCTGGGAGAACTGAACATAATGAAGGATGGGGGTTTGTAAGAAAGTCTTCATACACCCCAATAAGAAGTTAGTAGATAATATCTAAAGCTGATTAATTAGGAAATAAATAGTCTGGTCAACATAGTATTAAAAAATGCAGAGGCTCAATAGAACAGAATACAGAGCCCAGAAATAAACCCACACACCTGTGGTCAATTAATCTTTGACAAGGGAGACAAGAATATACAATGGAGAAAAGACCGTCTCTTTAGCAAGTGATATTGGAAAGGTTAGACAGCCGCATGTAAATGAATGAAGTTAGAACACACCCTCATACCACACGCAAAAATAAACTCACAGTGGCTTAAAGACTTAAATATATGACACGACAGCATAAAACTCCTAGAAGAGAACATAAATCCTAGCAACATTTTCTTAGGTCAGTCTCCCAAGGCAATAGAAATAAAGCAAAAATAAACAAATGGGACCTGATCAAACTTATAAGCTTTTGTACAGCAAAGGAAACCTTAAACAGAATGAAAAGACAATCTTCAGGCTGGGAGAAAATATTTACAAACAATAAGACCAACAAGAGTTTAATTTCCAAAATATACAAACAGCTCATACAACTCAATAACAAAAAGACAAACAACCCAGTCAAAAAATGGGCAGAAGACCTAAACAGACATTTTTCCAAGGAAGACATTCAGATGGCCAATAGGGACATGAAAAGATGCCCAACGTTGCTAATTATTAGAGAAATGCAAATCAAAACTGCAATGAGGTATCACCTCACACTAATCAGAATGGCCATCAAATGCTGGAGATGGTGTGGAGAAAAGGGAACCCTCCTACACTGTTGGTGTAAATTGGTGCAGCCACTATGGAGAACAGTATGAAGGTTCCTCAAAAAACTAAAAGTAGAGTTGCCATATGATTCAGCAGTCCCACTCCTGGGCGTATATCCAGACAAAACTAATTCGAAAGATACATGCACACCTATGTTCATAGCAGCACTGTTTACAACAGCCAAGACATGGAAGCAACCTATATGTCCATCAACAGATGAATCGATAAAGATGATGTGGGTGTGGGTGTGTATGAATGGATAAGGAAGGTGTGGGGTATACACACACACACACACACACAGGAATATTACTCAGCCATAAAAAGAAGAATGAAATAATGCCATTTGTAGCTACATGGATGGACCTAGAGATTACGATACTAAGTGAAGTAAGTCAAAAGAGAAAGACAAATACCATATGATATCACTTATATATGGAATCTAAAGTATGACATAAATGAACTTATCTATAAAACAGAAGCAGACTCACAGCCATAGAGAACAGACTTGTGGTTGCCAAGGGGGCTGGGCAGGGGAGGGTTGGATTGGGAGTTTGGGACTAGCAGATGCAAACTATTACATATAGGGTGGATAAACAACAAGGTCCTATTGTATAGCACAGGGAACTATATTTCAATATACAGTAATAAACCATAATGGAAAATAAAGTAAAATTTATTATAAAATTAAAAAAATTTTAAATGCAGAGGTAGGAAGAAAATGTAAAATAGTACATAAGTAAATGCTAAAAAAATTGAATTTTGATTTCTGTTCAGAGCAGGTCTAAGCATACAGAAGGGAGGCAAGAACTGCTGTTTTCTGTGAATATGTTATGTTTTTAACAAATAAAATTAAAACTTTTTTAAAAAGGTATATTATGAAAAAAAAAAAAAGGTATATTATGCATTTGCATTCTGTGTATGCTTCCTACCCTTGGTAAATAATAGGTCGTTTGTCAAGGAGACCATTCCCTGGAAGAGAAAAATTAGCAGGATGCTAGAAGTGAAATTTCTCCATCATATGATCTAAGGGCTGAGGCTTGAGGGGTCAGATCTGCGGCAGGATGTTTCCCAACTAAATCAGTTATGCCTTTGGCTATTCATTTGGCACTCTCCCTAAATTATCTTAGGGACACAAGCTGCCTCCAGAAAGAAAGTAAAAGCATGACTGGGCAAAGATTTCAAACAGACTACTTAGGAGACGATTTATCTGACAGTTCCTGTTGGTCCTGTGTTATACCAATTCTAAATAAGAATTGGTTCGTAATTAATCTTTTTAATGTTTCTTTTTTCAAACAGGGCAATGCACATAAAATCATGGAGAAATGTACATTACCACTGACAGGAAAACAATGTGTCAACCGCATCATTACTGAAAAGGTAAAGTGCCTTTCTCTTTTATTTCCTCTAAATGTCTACCACCTTTTTTTTTTTTAATAAGCATTTTAGAACTTTTTTGTTACCTTCTAAAAGTGTGTTATATTGGTAGTCATAGATTAATTTAATCCGTGGGTAGACCTAATAGGAAGATTCATCAATTTAATGTTTCTAGATGGAGAATTCTTAATGTGAAATTCTCTGGAAATATGCATATACATACACAGAATTGAAATACTGTCCTTGGTAACTTTGACAGTGTAATATAATAAAAGTTGTACTGATCCTTTATACTTGGGCTATTAAAATGGATGATATATACAAAGTTAAGACTACCTTTCTTCTTTGCTTTCCCAAATCACAAGTACAAATTGTTGGATCTCATTTTAGGAAACTCAGTAAAAATTAGGTTTTAATCATTTAGGTGCAAGTTGCAATACAGGCCCCACAGTGAACCAAGAAATCTATTCTTTTGTTCTTGCATGCTTTCAGCCCTCTTTTAGAAGGCAGACTTTAGAACGCACCAGCCATTTTAGTGCACCTCTAGATTTTATCTTCCTAAATAGAAAATATTGGTTAGTGGTACAACTGAAACTGCTCAGATCAGAGAGAAACATCACTGGTGGTTGCTACAGTCACCTTTCTGACCCAGATTTGAACCTAAGATGTTGGAATGACATAGTTCTCATAAATGAGCTAGAAGGGTGTCATTTTCTTGATTCAGTATCTTGATGAACCACAAAACAGAATTCTCTAGATCAGCGTTTGTTCCTTTGTTTTCTCTTAATGATGCTGTTCCTTTTGGCATTAATCTGGTTTAGAACCCTCATTCAGGTATGGTATGAAGCACCCTAAAGCAGCCTTTTGAAGTAGGTTAGAAGGCTCATAATACTTTTCAGAAGCCACATTTTAAGGAGAGTTCTGTCCTAAATGGTGCCTTCCTCTAGGGTTGTTTATGTGGAATCCATAAAGATGACATGTGGAGAAGAAAAAGTGGATAAAAGTGCAGAATATTTTATCTCACCATTTATTCCTTGAGTCTTATCATTTCATAAACCCCTCCAAAACCATGGACAGGACTTGTTGAAAAGAATCCATTACTTTGAAATCAAAGACAAGACAGTCCTTGATCCTGTTTTCTTTAATAAAGTAAGGTGGTGCAGCTTCTAAGGATAATTCCAGCAACATTTTACCCCTGATCTTCCTCTTACCCCGGGTAAGCCCTTTCCCTACATCCCCACTCCATGTATGCCCTGACCTTGTTCTTACCAGTTTAGTGCTTCTACGTGCAACAACTCCCACTCAACTCTACCTGTCCAAATCCTATCCATCCCTTAAGTCTAATGCAATTTCCATCTTCATCATGAAGAGGCTTCAGATAGCTTAGCACTCACAACTTCATCTTCAGAGTGGTCCACCTTTCATTTTGGCATTTACCATCTAATACCTACATTTTCTCATGACATTATTCATACATTACTTGACATTACTCATACATTACTTAACTTTACTGCCATTTAAAAAAATCTTCTACCCTTTCTATCCACATTGTTGTTTCATACATTTATCCATTTAATAAGCATTTTTAAGCTCCTTCTCTGAAGCCGACTATTGCCAACAGTGGATACAGAAAGGAGGACAAGGTCTTTGCCCCGAAGGAGCACATTCAAGGAGAGTAGACAGCAACAGTACCAGCCTGTATTAGAGGTACACTGATAAAGTCCATGAGAGAGAGACATGCCAAATGCTGAGCTGAGAACATAGAGGAAGGCTGCTTAACAGCCTGGGGAGAGTGGTGTTAAATATTAACTTTTTCCCAGTCTGGATCTTTTCTCCTCCAGTCTCAGCTTCTCTCATTTCACCTTAACATTCTCCCTACTTCAGCCATGCTGAATGTTGTGCACTATGTTGCATCCCCTGCCCTCGTCCCCGCCATGCTCCTCTGGGACTTGGCACATCCTGTCTCTCTCCCTGGCATGTTCTCCCCACCCCAACCGTCTGGCTAATTCCTGTTCATCTTTTATGTCTCAGCTATATAATTTCTTCGCTGGCAAGTCTTCCCTATCCCTCCCCAAGTCTTCTGGGTGCTTCCGTGAGTCTTAGTACTTACCCTAACTCAGCACTGATCACTGTATTGAAATAACCTTTGAGCTCTCTGCCTGTCTCACTCATCACTATTTGTCCAACACTTAGGATAATGCTTGACCCATACACAGTGAAAGCCTGTTGAATAAATACTGTACTTTTCTCAATGAGAAAATTAATAGATTGAGTGAGGAGTCTTGAAAGATAAGTAGTTTTATAAGTGAGAATAAGACCAAAGAGGCCCTTCTAGGCAAAGGGAAGAAACATTGGCAGGGTCCTCGAGGAATTAAGAAAACAGTTTACTCAAGGACCTGTGAGTGGGATAACGTGGAGTGAGGGCATGGCCAGAGATTCTGAAGGCTGAAGGTGAAAAGCCAGTAAGGGACCAAATTATAAAGGAGTGTGAATGTCTTGTTAAGAAATTTGGGTTTTATCTGGAAGGCACTTGGGAGCCCTTCAGTGATTTTTAATAGTTGGGGGCACCATTGATTAGATTTGCATTTTACAAAGAGCCCTGTGGCTTTTACGTAGAGTAGGGGGAGAAGAGATGAGACTCCTTCAGTTATCTTGGCCAGAAATATCAAGGTCCTTAACCACAAGACAGAAAGAGAGATTTCAAAGAGCTTTAGGCGATGGACTCAACCTAACTCGATGATGAATGGGACGTGGTTGCTAAGGCAGAGGTAATTCCTGAATTTTCTGGCTAGAGGCGTGGTCGATCTGTTGTATCCTTAATGAAGACTGGGTCTGTAGGAAGAGAAAGGGAGGAGCAAGGGGAGGCAGGAAAAGAATAGGTGCCATTTGAACATACTCAAGTTGATATTCCGGAGTAAGTTAACATCCGGAACATCCGCGGGCACCTGGGGCTCAGAGAAGTCATCACTGGAACGGATGTGTGAACTCATTAGCAGACGGGGATAATTGGAGGCTTAACGGCAGATGGTGTTGTGTAGCAAAAAGGAGTAAAGTGAAAGGCAGCTACATATGGAACTTCGAGTGCCCCAGGGAAGGGAGTGGTGCGTTTACCCCTGTGCCGTATCCGGTAGGTGTTTAATAAATTTTGCAGTGCCATTAAGGGCATTGACTCTGGACACTCTGCCAGAGTGATATGGGACTAGAATTCCATTTTCAGCTCTTAAGGAAAATTCCATTAGTTGCCTGCCATTTGAAAGAGGCTTTGGAGATGTTATGACCCTGATTTCTTGGTTTCGTGTTGCTAGAATGATGTGATGAAAGAGGCCTTCCTCACCAGCACTTGGGCTGTGACTGACTTCTTTGTCCGTAATGCAGCCTGTTATGGTGGTGAAAAAATAATAAAAGTATCATCTGTGAAACAGAGTAGTCGAAATATTATTCTTGGCAGTTGAACAATTGATTGTAGCTTTTAGGTTTTAGTGTCCATTTTTATCAAGTTTTTGTTTACACTTTATACCACTAAATGGAAATCTTCCTAAATATTTCAAAAGTAAATTTCCCATTTTTAAAAATCATAGATGCTTCGTTTTCCTTGAGAGGAAATTAGGGACCTTGACCTTGAGAGCTAATTAGGGATTGATAAAGGTGTTCATTAAAGGTTTTTAAAAGCAATAAATCATTTGCCAAAGACTTTACCTTCTCAATCACTGAAGTCTTATATTCATGATACCAAAGTTGTCTTCTCCCCAAATCCTCTTCCTGCCTGTTCTTAATAATACACCCCAAAGGCTCTTTTTCTCTTATTTGTTCCATTTTGATAAATTTGTAGTTATTCATAATACAGGGGAAAGAAAATCAGTATGAATGATGCTCCAGACACACTTTCTGCAAAGGAAAAGTGTCCAATTAAAAAAACAAATTGTAGGCTTCCCTGGTGGCGCAGTGGTTGAGAGTCCGCCAGCTGATACAGGGGACACGGGTTCGTGCCCCTGTCCGGGAAGATCCCACATGCCGCGGAGCGGCTAGGCCCGTGAGCCATGGCCGCTGAGCCTGTGCGTCCGGAGCCTGTGCTCCGCAACGGGAGAGGCCACAACAGTGAGAGGCCCGCGTACCACAAAAAATTTGTAATTGTCGTTTGGGAATTGAATAACGTACTGAAGCATATGGACATTCCTAGATGATCATTTTTTTCCCCCTCAAAATACATTTCTGCTAAAAAACGTTTCTTTAGGAACATAAAAATGTGCAAACAAAAAAGAAGTTTGCTGAAATATTTCCTCCTAAATTTAAATAATCTTTTCCAGTAAAATCAACCAGGTTATCTATGAATTCATCAAACAAACAGAGAAGGCAAGTATCACTGGTCCCCTTGATGTTTTCCTCCTGAGGAGAAATATCAATTAACTGGATACAAATAAGCATTTGGGGGCTTTGATTTGGGTTCACGCACAAGTGACAGTAAGTTAAGCTGTTAAGGAAAAGCATATGCCTCTATGGTGCCCTTGCTGTATGTCCCAGGCATGAGGCCAGCTGCTCAGAGTAGGTTTGTTATTATATTTGTCCTGTATAAAAATCTTGGGAAGTAGGTTTGTTTGATATCCATCTACACATGTGAAGACAGGTTCACCAAAGACTGCATAGCTAGTGTTGGCAGAGCTGGAATTCCAGTCCACCTTGAAAGCCAGGGTTCTTTGCTCTGCATGTTGCTGTGTCTTCTTTTTTATTTTTATTTAAACATTTTTAAAAATTTTATATTGGAGTACACACTGCTATGTCTTCTTAATAGCCTCCTAACCAGGAGTGTGTTTAAAAATGACAGTTTAGGGTTTGACTTCCAAGCTAGCTGAAAATAAAGATTCTAAGCCTGAAAATAATAGTTGAATTTAAGGTCAACCCAGAGGAGAGGAGCAATCTGGAAAGAATAATATTTAAGTCTGAGGAAGACTCACCATGACAACTGAAAGAGGGAACAGTGCCTGTTGCATGGGAGGACAACTTACTGTAGAGCCCGTGAGTGAAAGTCATAGGGAAGCAGTTATGGCTCTTGCAGTTAGAGCTTCCTATCAACAGGCAATCTGCCTTGAGACAGGGAGCCTCCCACCACTGGAAGTTTCTAAACAGAGCCCCAGCGACCATCTCAGAAGAATGTTTTAAAGAATTCTTGGGTGGGAGGTTATATTACATGATTTTGTTGGTCCCTTCCACTCAAGTTGTCATATTACTGAGTGTGACCATGTGCATTCTATATCAGACATGACAGGTTGCTTGGGTCAAGCTATACCAGTTGGCACTACCATCACCTAGTGTTACCAACCAGAATGTTGTCATGCAATATTTAGGGTGAGGTGAGCCTTCTCATGCTGTCCTAAACATAAGCATCTTCATTTGATTTCCATACCAGAGGGAGATTCTCATGCTCTACTTTTGGATCTATGTGTTTTCATAGGACTTAAAGGGAAAGCTTTACTATTTACCTGGGGATGGGGGTGGTCTTTCAGGGCCAGCCATCCCTTTATAATTACTCCTAGCTACTTCAGAGCACCTTCTTTTGTTTCCTGTAGTTTACCCAGAAGCATTGATCAGCTTTCCCCCATCATCCCTGTGCTTTCCCCTTCCAAATACCTCCTCCTTCCCTGCTTTTCTTCATTCTTTTCTTTCTTCAAATCATTATTCATCATCAAATTGACCCAGAGTGTTAGATCTAACAAAAAGAAAGTTTAAAAAAAACCTGATTTGGGGCTTCCCTGGTGGCGCAGTGGTTGAGAGTCCACCTGCTGATGCAGGGGACACGGGTTCGTGCCCCGGTCCGGGAAGATCCCACATGCCGCGGAGCGGCTGGGCCCGTGAGCCATGGCTGCTAAGCCTGCGCGTCCGGAGCCTGTGCTCTGCAGCAGGAGAGGCCACAGCAGTGAGAGGCCCGCGTACAGCAAAAAAACAAACAAACAAACAAAAAAACCTGGTTATTATAGTAGCAAATGCCATCAATAGTCAACACTCATTTATTTTCTGGCATCAGCAGAGCTCCCTAACTGCCAGTTAGGGAGTTGGCATTTATTCTCACCAAAATATAGCAGTTACGGTTTACATTTTTTCATTGCTGATTTTCAGTCTTTTATCCTGAGTCTTTTCTCTCCTTAAAGAACTTGAGAGGTTATTTCTGTTTTGTGCTATAAATAATTACCGTAATAGAAATTGTCGTTGTCATTTTCTTGACTTCTACAGGCTGTATTTGACGTGGACAACAAGAAAGGCCTGACTCTGATTGAACTCTGGGAAGGTTTGACAGTGGATGACATAAAAAAGAGCACTGGGTGCGATTTCGCAGTAAGTGTTTCTGTGAACAAATCCAGCCACTTGTCCTATATCCTGAGCTTGATTAATGGGTGTTTATGCGACATGAACCATTAATTTGTGATCATTTTTGGAGTTGACCTTAGCAGAGAACAGGAGTGGAAGGAAGGGTGCCTCCGCTGAGAGCAGGTGGCAGCAGGAACAGGCTGTGGCTCATGGGCCAGGGCCTGGCTCAGGAGTCAGAAGGGGGAGGAAACCCCAGGAGCTGCTGGAAACAGCAGGTTAAGCTTCAACTCGAAGCTACTTTCTGTCAAGTCCCTTGCAATCCTCTGTTCTTGGGTTACGTATCAGCTGTGGCCAAACTTAATTAACTAAAAAATGCGAGCCACACTCAGAGAAACGGTACTTCCTTATTTTTAAACCCATCTATGGCTTATGACTTTCTCTTTGATTAACTTCTTTGCCTGATTGTTCCATCCCTTGGTGATATTAGAATGTCGAGCTTTTGACACCACCAGATTTATAGTCACAAAATAGGTGTTCTCTGTATTTGAAGAAAAACTTAGTGCATAAAACTCTGCTTACAAAGCAGATAAGAACATCAGGGGAGTATCCACTTAAGAAATCTCCAAATCCCTTTTTAAAACTAAGAGAATAATACTGTAATATAAATAATCGCCCTTTAATGTAAGCGATTGTTTATGAATCACCAATCGCCTACCTAATGGGGGTCGAGAGGACAGCTCAGTCCATTTGAAGTTAATCAAATGTAAAGTCGAAATGTGTCTGAGAAAATGAAGAGATAGACTTTACTTCTCACATAACTTTTTAAGAACAGCTCTATGTGTTAAAATGAAATATATTTATAATGAGAAGAAATATTGCAGCTACCCATCCTGGAGAAGGTAATTTAATAAAACTTACTTGATAAATCATGCATGTATTTCATACATTTCTTCCTTAGGTACTACATGCTTGGCTGGTACCTGTCAGTGCGTAACAAATGTCTGTAAAAGCAATTTTGTTGCATAATTCATTATCCACATATAATTGTGTCTGGTATTATATGAAGGTCTTTGTCTATTAACCTTTTTTTGAATTTCCCTTTGGAAAAAAAGAAGCTTTCCAACAATACCTTACATGAAAAGCTCATCTTTAATTAACTTTTCAATGACCCCAGGGGGTAAAAAATGGGATTTGTTTATAGTTTAACTGTTTAGAATTCCTTACTCCAGCGATAAAAGCAAACAGTTCTTCTTACTTAATTAGCTATTCTTTATATTTTTTCCCTATGTGGATGAGTTAGTCTCTTCTTCAGTAGGTAGCATTTTTGAGATCTATAGAATGTTCCAGTCTCTGCTGCAAAAGGGAATTGCAAAAAAGATCCTCATTGTTATCAGGTTTGGGTTTTTTTTTTAGTCACGTAGGTAAATCAGGAATGAAAAAGATGTATTTTTACTGTTTTTGCTTTTTCTTAAAGTGCTAGTTTCCACATCTTGATACATTGAAAAATATCTCTATGGCCCCTCTTTTATCACAGTACCACCCCTCCTTCTCTTTTGACATTGACATGTAATCTTGTTTCCTCCAAATTAGGCTGTTGAAATGAAATGTTAATTTTTATGTCAGTGTTGCCCTGAAAACGTGTAGTATCAGCTAAACCATCTTGACAGAAGAACTGGATTTTGAGGATCTGATGATCAATGGCATCTCTTTAGACCCTGACAGATGAAGTCATGTGTATCAAAATCTTTGTAAGGCTAGGGTCTGGAGTGCTCTAATGAATAAGATGTTTTGCCTAATAGCTGGGTTATCAGTAAGATACATTTAATAATAAAAGTACATTGGGATAACATCTCTTTATTTGATAATTCAGAGGTATTCCATGTCATAATTCAGAAGATATCTCATAAGATTATTACTGCATAGGTAGCATTTTACTCTATATCTGACTACATTACAACTTGCTCAAGATTTCTGTTTGAGAAAGGATTTCTATTTCTCAGCCTTCACTGTAAACCAAGAAGTGAACATTCTAGAAGAGAATAGTTAGACACAGGTTGTTGCATAACAGTTAGACAGACAGGTTGTTGCATAAAGAAAAAAAAGTAAAAACCTAGGTCAAAGTAATTGTGAAAATGTGTTGGTAAAGGTCCTCTATACCTAAGAATATGGGCAAGTGTATGGGCAAAGGATACAGAATGTGGATATAAGCTGATTGAGAAAATCCTGCGAATTTCAAAGAAAAAGACAAGATATGACAGCATCAGATAACAGGGCATGACAAAATTGTGGTTTCAGGGTATTAAAAATAATAGTTATAATGAACTATTTGGGCATTAAAAAAAAAAAAAGAATCACTAAGACTTTCCTGTGTGCCACAGTGCAATTAACAAAAACAACAACAGAATGTGAAAGGAAAATGTGTCCCTTAGGTATCACCTGAAATAGCTTCTTAAAAAATTCATAGTAACCATAGTGCCAGCTGAAAAGAGTTTTCTTTTCAATTAGGAGGAAACTCTCTTAAGGGTCATGTTATATCTTGAACTCCAAAGGAAGCTGTGGAAATTTTGTAAAAAAAAAAAAAAAAAATGCAGATATTGACTATATTTCTGGAACCTTCATCACACTTCTAAAATAAAATTCTGGTCAGGAGTAGTTCACAGCAAGAGAAGCCAACCCATAATGGACAGAGATCTTGTTCCATACCATCACTCTCCTTCAAAATGCAGTTGTTATAAAGAAAGGGACTTCCCTCTATATTTCTTGGGGATTGAGTTCCAAATCTATTGAGAGAGATAAGGGAGCTGGGCAAGTTGAGGTTAAAAACATCATCATTACAAAGCCCAGAATGAAGGATGGGGCTTTGGTGTACAGCCACAAAAGCCTTCCCAGATACGAACCCCTGAAGTGGGGAAGACTTCAGCTCCCAGTTATAGGCAGCCATGGAAAATCATAGGCCTTCTACACAAGGGCGAGTCTTTACTGCTGAGCTTCTTTCCATGTGACTGAGAGCAAAATAGAGCACGTGCTGCCTACAGAAGGCTGATCCCGATGAGGAAGAAGAGTTGGGCTGAGTTTCACATACCCCAGTTCCTCTGCCCAAATCATCATTTAGTTGAGCCATTAAGGGACACACTTGAGGCCAGAGTATTACACTAGGAGGTGTCCCTCCACATGGAAGGGAATGTGAGAAGTGGGAATAAATGCTCCACCCCAGCACTGTTGCTGGGTAGAGCCATACACACATGTTCACCCTCTACAAATGCTTGATTGTGATGCTATGCAGAAATGCTTTTCTGTTGTTCTTTAATGCTACTAGCTCCCAACATTTTTATAACTAAGGAGTCCTTTGGTTTACTTTTTTCCGAGGGCACTCACATTTTGAAAATATTCTGTCTCAATATCCAATAATAATTCATTTTCAAAGAGTCAAAGTGATACTGCACAGTTCCTCATATTATAGCTGTGACAAGCTAATGAAAATGTTAAATTTCTTTAAATTTTTTGGGCTATACTTGCATCACTTAGCGTGTTACTGCCAGCTATTTGATGGGTCAAATAGAAAGAAAAAAGGAAGGTGACATTCCACCACTTAAATTCCATGATCTGCAAAGTATCTTTTTCAGTGAGTAGTTAATTCAATTGGTTATTCATTTCTTTCTTTTCTGATGCATGCTTGAGTTACATAAGTTTTTCCTTACTATATATGTCTGTGGACCTTTTTAAACTAGAATATTTGTTTCTTTTTTAACTTAAAACTTTTTAAATAAATTGAATCCATAGTTGAACATCATGGGGTAGAATAAACTTCCAGGGGTTATTAGTCGTCCATGATTATTTATTAAACCCCAAGTGTATGTCCCATATTGAGCTATGAAATGTGAGTAAAATAGAACAAATTGGTATAGTTCCTCCTCCTAGGGGCCTTGGTCTTGTTCTCTAGGTAGGAATACACCTAAACCACCAGTGGCAAAACATCAGATAAGAATCCTGCCTATTTATATGTTTGCAGTGGAATCTGAAAGAAGCCAGCTGTGAGCATTCTTTGCCAAGTTGAATAAATTTGTACTCTCAATATCTATTATGAACTGGCATTATACCAGAATTAAACAGTATACTCTTTGGATTTCAATGGACTGGGAAGACAACTCGTTAGCTTATCTTATGCATTTAAATCATATAGTCCTGTGCATAGCCTGTAGATCACTTTGGAAGGATAATCTGCTTCAGCTTACACAGACAATGTTGATGAGACTGTGAGAAAACAGATGAAAAATGGAGGTTCAGTAGATGTTTTTCTGTACAGAAATAGACAGGCCAAGTCAGTCTACATAAAGGTTCACCTTCTTTTCTGATAAAAGTCAAGTTCCACACTGAGGATATAAATGATACTAAGAGCTGAAAATAGGGCCAACATGACAAGGAGAAGGATCAGATGTTTAGTTTAAAAAATCAAGGTGTCCAGTTTCCTTTTAAAGGTAATGCCATAAAGCACCTATTAGTGCTTTATGGCATTAATCACCTATTGATCTGTTGTCAAAAAAGAGCTTTATTTCATTAAATTATTTCCACAGATGCTCTGTTGTTTAAAAAAAGAAAATCGATAGTTTGTGAGACACACTTTCTAAATACTCGGAGCCCATATATCTTTATTCTTTTCAGTAGAGTTGAGTATCTCTGCAAATGTGGGCTGTGACTTTTGTCTATTAATGTCTATTACTTTGTCTATTATGATATATCTGTTCTCGGAGCTGGCAAGTCTGAATGAGCTCTCATTTATCCTAAGATATGGATATGTACCAAGCCATTCCTATCCTTTTTATTCTAGACATGTCATTCTTTAGGTAGAAAAATGGAGAAGGGGGCATTAACTCTCGACACTGTGAAGACTTTATAAACAATTTACAAATGAACTAGAAATGTTAAACTTCATCAAAGCCAAATGATTGCCTTCTATTCTTAATACTGACTTAACCTCTATTAGAAACCTTTCTTCTAGTTCTTGGAAGCTTATCTAATCCAATCACTCATTCATTCATTTAAAAGAATATTAAGTGTTTATTCTGGAAGGCAATTTAGACCCACTTCAATTGCCACATCCTTGAAGGTCTCAAAAATCACCTAAATTTTAGTATTCCTTACTGTGCTGTCCATGGGGCCTGTTACTCGGACTTAATGGGTATTTGCCAGATTAAATGAAGAAGTCTGTACCTGCCATTACACCTTGAAAAATCAGTCAAAATTAAGCCAGACTACTTATATTTAGGTTTCTTCTTCCACCACCTTTACCATTAAATGTAGATCTGTCCTCATATTTCTCTGCTTCAGGACTCCTAGGAATACATTTGCTATTTTGTACATTGAACATAATTATAGTTAATATTTTTAATGCTGTTACCTCCTTTTTGTAATAACTTGGTATCTTCTTACTGCCTTTATATCATTTCCACTCTGATTATGAAATTTCTGATAAAAGTTTGTCATCCAAAGACTACATTAAGTATCTCTTAACAAAATTGTGAATTGACTGGACCTATTTTGAGGATTTTGAAACTTGTGCCTTGCTCTGTGTCTCTGTTTCATCAATCTCAGAGCTCAGTGGTCCTTTCAGTAGATAGTTTGGTTTTCTGGACCCTTTATTTGTCTCCCGCGGCTCCTCCCCCACCTCCTCCTAATTGCAAGTCTTAATGATCCTTAATTTTTTTTTTTTTTCGGTACGCGGGCCTCTCACTGTTGTGGCCTCTCCCGTTGCGGAGTACAGGCTCCGGATGCGCAGGCTCAGCGGCCATGGCTCACGGGCCCAGCCGCTCCGCGGCATGTGGGATCTTCCCGGACCTGGGCAGGAACCCACGTCCGCTGCATCGGCAGGCGGACTCTCAACCACTGCGCCACCAGGGAAGCCCAATGATCCTTAATTTAAGAGCTATAATGCAAGAAGGTTGAGAACTACTAAATATACAAAATGTAAATGGAAAAGGTGTTCTTTTTCTCAGTGGTTCAGAATGGAAAATAACGAGGAAACTCCTGGTGAGGTTCCTGAGAAGGCTGCTTGTTTCCAAACATCACTCAGGTTTGGAAATTCAAAGTAGAGATGTTTATACCATGAGGTTTTTTCGTAAGTTGCTTATTTATTTCTCTTTCTTTTTCCAGGTTTCACCAAAACTCATACCAATGCAGCAGATTGCAACTTGAAATGTGGAGTAGACTTTTGTCCCAAGCTGTGTGTTTTTCATTTTAACCACATGGGATTTTATTAAAAGGACATCAGTAATCATAACTGTATATCTAACAAGCAGTTTTTGACTAGTTTTCTGTCATCTTAATGCTTTATACAGCCATGTAGACTTTGTTCTCTCAAGCGTACTGTGACATTTTAATGAAAAACAAAAAGAAAAAAAATACTATCTTATTTGCTTTATAAGTGCTGAGAAGGTCATATTTACAGTTGGTGCTCACATTGGGTTTATCTTCATCTTCTGTGGTATGTACATTAAATTGTGTGCAGTTTGTACCAAGATGGGCCCTTACTTAGGAAGAGTTTCATTGATGTACTTTCCCTCCTAAGTAAATCATGACACGTAGAAAAAAAAGAATGAGGGAGAAAATGAACTCCACCCAGAGTATACCCAGGGGAGCATCGTACTAGTCCTGAAAGATAACATTTGTGTGAATTTTAATCAGGAGAAATGCTGTCTTAAGGGTTATGATTTTCCTTCGGCCTCCTCTGTCTTTTTTTTTGGAGCCTCTGATTTTGTGATTACATCTTGTTTCCCTAGAGCATCCCTTCTCCCACCCCTCCTAACCCCCCCCCCCCACTTTTTGTAACTAAGTAGATGCCCAAGAAGGCAAACAGGAACATCTCTGTGTGGGAGAAGTAACCTGGTTTGTGGGAGAGACCGAAGGGTATAGGGTCTATTGGTGCTGACATCCAACCGAGAAGTTGCCTTTATAAACAAACCAAATAACCATCTGTGCTTTGCCAAAGATTAAAGTTGCTCTTAGCAAGAGGGCTATAAGCCTAACTGACCTAGTCAGTTTTCTCATTTTTAAACCGTACAGTATTCGTGTGTATCCAGAGGGACCATTAAGTGTCTTTCTCTGTGTTACTGTGGGCTTCCTATACAACACCACTTCTTAGACCAAAAGGGGCTGTGCGGTAATTCATCGTGAACCCATAGTAACAGTGACAGCAGAGTTAAAAAAATCCTTGCTTTTCAGGGCCTCTTTTTTCTGCTCAGAGAAGTTTCTAAATGTTGAATGCCTTTTTCTGAAGAACAGTGTTATTTCTTCTGCCCAGGCTTGTTCCTTGAACAAAGTACTTTTAATTCAGCTTTATCAAACTAAGGGAAATACTGATGAGCAAATCCAGGATTTGAAGAGCAGTGAACTTCATTCTTAGAAAATAAACATGATGGATTAGGTTTTGCAAGGACCTTCTCCGCAGAGGTATCCTCAGTATCAAACAGTTCCCCAGGGAGTATACCAAGCATCCTGCGTATCAAATGGGAGAAAAGTCCAGGCACCCTGAAGACAGGCCAGATTGCTGTCCTCTGGACAGAGGTAGGCGTGGTACAGTGCGATACACCATTTCTCTCATACCAGATATAGGAATTTATGCATGTTCTTAGCTGATGGTTGCCACTGAAATTCACTTTCTCTTCAGATATAGCTACAGTTCTGTCATTTCAGAGGAAGGAGAGGGTTTTTTTGTGAGAAGCACACTCCATATATAAAATGGTCCCTCTGGCTGGCTGCATGGTTGAAAGCATACTCTCCCAGTACTGGTAAAACGGACTTTTTAAAGAATTTGCCAGGTCTGGAGAAATGATATACATCCATGTTAGAGTTATGGTTTGGAAAATGTGATATTGATGGTTGCTATATTTGTAAACTTACTTATTCTGTGATTCTAAGAATGTTCTTCACTTTGAGTGGCAAATCCTAAGTAGATGGCTTTATATTCTTGATTAAAGAGTACCGTGGATGGGGCTTCCCTGGTGGTGCAGTGGTTGAGAGTCCGCCTGCCGATGCGGGGGACGCGGGTTCGTGCCCTGGTCCGGGAGGGTCCCACGTGCCACGGAGCGGCTGGGCCCATGAGCCATGGCCGCTGAGCCTGCGCGTCCGGAGCCTGTGCTCTGCAACGGGAGAGGCCACAACAGTGAGAGGCCCGTATACCGTGAAAAAAAAAGAGTACCATGGATGTTAAGAAATGCATTAAGATGTACAATAAGTATTCCAAATTGATATAGATTGGTGTGATTGTCCTTTTTCTCATTTGGGAATGGCATGCCTAAACATGGGAATAATACAACAGAGATTGGTGGAATAGCCAATAATAAAGTTAGCACACTGTACCACTTCTAATCGAGTTACTGCTTTTTCTTTTGATCTTACCAAAGAAAAGCTATTATCCTTCATGAAAGAACAAATGAAATGTTTACCTAGATGAATTCCGACTTTGCTCCTTGTCAAAGTCAATGATCTGTCTATAAAAATTGATTATCCCAGATTTCACGTGTTAATATTTCTTTGCTTTTATGTAACATTCCTTTAGGATACACACACATCAGTAATTTCCCAGTGGGGTGTTGCGTTTGCTTGCATTTTGAAGTGGCTCTAGTGATGTCTACGCAGCATCTGTGTTGCCCCTCTCATAACAGACTCACCCCCTGGCCAAGGAGTTGGGCCTGTGCTCAGGATATGCCTCTTTTGGTAGCTCTCCTTTGTCCAGCGTGATTATACCCGGGGGTGGGTGTATGACCCAAAATGTACCATTCAGGTTATTTATCCTCTGTTTACAAACTGGAGATGAGAGAGAAGCCAATTTTCTGATTCCTGTTCCCTAAGCCATAAGAAGAATGTGACTCTGGCACCAACATCCTGCCCCCCACCCCCACCCCAATACACACACGCTACAAGCTGAGCTCCAGGTGGAGAGAAAGAAGTGGAAACACACACTGCAGCTGTAGGGAGGAGGCATGCTGGTGGTATTTGAGTTCCTGTTTCTGCACATATCGAAGGCCAACTTCTCTCCATCCATGCTTGTAAGTGAGCCCCAAATTTCCCCTTTTTGCTTGAGCAGATGTATTATTGAGCAGATGCCTTTGTCACTTGCACCCAGAGTGTGAACTCAATCAGCTTTGGTAATTCTTGAGTCCTAGGAGGGATCTCGTCTCCTACAGAAGGTATGCAGAATACAAGCAAAACTGCTTGTCCCTGGGCCCAGAGAACACATGTAAGAACATTTATAGGTGTTACCCAGTGGATAGAAAGGTTGTGGGTAGAGGTTTTCTTTCTCCTACATCGCAGTATAGTCAGCACAACTTTGAAAATTATTCCAGTGGAAGTGTAAGCAGAGATTTATTCAATGGATGGGTTTCCTTGCACTAACCTTTTCCCTTTCCTCATAAAACATTACCTTGAGTTTCTTCAGCTTATTTTCAGATTCTTCATTTTTAAGATGAGGAGAATATATTATCTTCCACCATGGTTCAATAAAATATAATTAATACATCTGGTTGCAAAAATACTGACAGATCTTTTAAAAATGTCTGTCAGTACTACCAGAATCGTCTCTTGTTCCTGTCCTTTTATTTTCTACACTGCCTTCCCACTTCCCACTGCCATACTGAATATCAAAGTGGATTTACGCATAAATATCAATAAGTGTCATGTGGTCTAAGTGCATGACTGTGTGACATATACTTGAAGTGTCCTCGTTCCATAATATTAAATATGTCTGTGTGAAATCATCCAAAGGCACCTTTCATGTACCACATAGCAAGTCTCATGGGAGTGATGCCCATACCGATCCAGGTAAGTAATTAATAAGACAATTCCTTCCCTCAAAGCCACAATCAAACACAAATGATATTTGCTTGTGGAGGTTAAGCATGCTTGATTATCATGGTCCTCATTGCCTTTAGTGGGGTGCCACTCCGGGTGGTCCACTTGGAAACGACCTCAGGCAACTACCCTGGCTTTTTTCTAGCATGAATCACAGGATCCTAGTTCCACTGACAAACCATGGGAGCCCAGGTACCTAATGCAGTCATTTTATGTTTTGGGCTCATTCCTAGGCATTCTATCTGTTACCCTTTAAATTTTTCAAGAGAAGATTATAGACCAGGCTGTCTATAATGGGGGAAGCTAGTAAAATAGTCTTGTTCAGGCTTCAGAGGCAGCAATAGGCCTTTGACTAAACAAGGACCCTGAAAGAGCTGCATGCCGAGCTGCTAGACTGCATGCAGCTCAGCAGAAACGGTGCTAGCAAGTCCTGGGAACCAACAGATAAAGAAGGGAGTAAGTCACGAAGCTTCCTGGGCCTTGGGAATCTGGCCAGTTTCCGGGGATCAGCGAACATTGCACCCTTCCCAACTGGGACTCCAGATTGCTGTTACTCAGGACTTCCCAGCTGCTGCTTGGATCTGGAAGTAGGTGTCGGCCCGATTCGGTGATGTATGCTCTGTTATATACTGTTTATATTCTTATTCCTTTCCCTCTAATGATTGTATATTGAAATTTATATACTCTGTTAATATTCTTATTCCTTTCCTTTTAATGATTGTATATTGAAATTAAGTTAAATCACCTTCTATTAAAGATTTGATTGAAGCTGTTTATTTGTGTGAGAGAGTAGTTATTTTGCCAGCGAATCCAAAAAACCTAACCGAAAGCAGGCTTTCGGTAAAACACAGGCTCACATTTAAACCCTGATGAGCTTCTCTCTTGATTTGGGGATAGGAGGCAGCATCTCCTACTTTGCCTTCTTGGGTTAGAGTGCCCGATAGCTCTCCAAAGCTCCACAAATACGCCTTTAATCTCCAGCTCCCAGCCCTTTTATGCACCCAGTATAAGTAAGGGTTTAAGGGTCTGTTTCTTAGCCAGATATTCCAAAATGTGTGCATAGTGGCCTCACTTTGGAATGTAGCATACATTGTGTCTGTGTGCTGTTTTTAACATCTTGTATATTAGTATAACAACTCCGTGACTTGCCCATGGTAGCTTTCCAAATGTGTTTATTAAACCAATTTACTAGTTGAAAACATGAGGTGACAGTAAGCCAGGCCTGAGGGTTTCCTTTAGCTAAATAATTAGGTTAAGACCTCTGAGGAAGATGTAGGAAAAAGAAAAGGAAAGAAATAAGAGGTGGAATCTGGAGGCTATAACAAAAGAATAATTACCTACATTTGCTTAGCATTATTTATAATGTATCAAACACCTAGAATATACTAGCTAGTTTAATTCATTCTCATAATAATCTGCCAGGGAGATATTATTACCTCCATTAAAATTAACTTCTTTAGTCTGAGAGAAGTAATGTCCATCAATTCTTTAATCAAATTAGCCTTTCAGGGCTAATGTTGGATTTTGCCAAGGTACTTAATGAGATGTGAATTAAATTCCTGAATAGAATAGATTTGTTACTCTCTGGTAAGCTGCAAAACAGAGAGTTCAAAACCTTTCAACCTAATGGGACATGTCTTCAGGTTTTGTTCCTCCTGTCTACACAGCTCTTGTACACAACCCAGTTCATAAAGAAATGGGTAGTTGTCAAAATAAAAAAGGATAATGGCACCCACGAGGCAAATTGTCCCTGTGAAAAATTTACAATTACTGGGTTTGCTCTAATAAAAGGCCCTGTGTAGGCAACCACACAAGTAAGGATGCTCAACTGACACCAGCAGGAGGGGCTGATGGGCATTGCTTTATCTTTGTAGCTGAACACCTTCTGAAATTTGCTTTTCTTGGCATTAATCTTAACCCATGTTCAAAGTCAGAGTTGTGGCTCAGACTCAGTAGAACCCCAAAGATAAGATTGATTTTAGGAGCCTAAAAATATATGTTATTGGTGACACAGAGAGAGCATCACCTGGTGAAATCTAGTGCCATTCCATTCACTGGGTCCTGGAAAGAGGAAAACGAGTCACAGCCCTGGAGCCTGTGGAGCTATTGAGGGTGGGTGTAGGGGTGGGAAGGCATTAGGGCCATCAAGATACACACCATATGAGAATGTTTAACTGTTATTATCGTATTTCTTTGAATATGACACCATCTTTTTTATTATAGTAAGAATATTTAACATGAGATCTACCTTAAATATGGTATTGTCAAGTACAGGTGAAAGGTAGTAGGCAGATCTCTAGAACTATTCATCTTGTATAATTGAAACTTTATACCTGTTGCACAGTAACTCCTCATTTCCTCCCCCCTCCCCAAGCTTCTGGCAACCACCATTCTATTCTCTGTTTCTATGAATTTTGGAATCATGCAGTATTATTTCACTTGGTATAATGTCCTCTAGGTTCATCCACATCATCACATAATGGCAGGATTTCCTTCTTTTTTTTATGGCCAAATAGTATTGTATGTGTACACCATATTTTTTTTATCCATTTATCTACCTGTAGACTTTTAGGTTGTTTCTATATCTTGGCTATTGTGAAGAATGCTGCAGTGAACATGGGAGTGCTGATATCTCTTTGAGTTCCTGATTTCAATTATTTCAATTATTTTTACACCCAAGAGGGAATTGCTGATCATATGCTCACACTATTTTTAATTTTTTGAGGAACCTCCATACTACTTTCCATAGCAGCCGAATCATTTTACATTCCCGCCAACAGTGTGCAAGAGTTCCAATTTATTCATATACTGTCAACACTTGCTATCTTTTGTTTTTGATAATAACTATTCTAATAGGTGTGAGGTGATACTTCATTGTGGTTTTTCTTTTTCTTTTTTTTTTCATTGCGGTTTTGATTTGCATTTCCTTGATTAGTGATGAGGAGTATCTTTTCATGTATCAATTGGCCATTTGTATGTTTTCTTTGGAGAAATGACTGAGTCCTTTGCGCATTTTTTTTTTTTTTGAAATACAGTTGATTTGCAGTATTGTGTTAGTTCAGGTGTACAACAAAGTGATTTGGTTATGCGTATATATTTTATATGTCTATATTCTTTTTTTCTATTCTTTTCCATCATAGTTTATTACAAGATATTGAATATAGTTCCCTGTGCTATGCAGTAGGTCCTTGTTGTTTATTTTATATATGGTAGTTGCATCTGTCAATCCCATATTCTGAATTTATCCCCCATTCCCCTTTGATAACCATAAATTTGTTTTCTATGTTGTGAGTCTGTTTCTCTTTTGTAAAGAAGTTCATTTGTACAATTTTTTAGGTTTCACAGATAAGTAATATCATACAATATTTGTCTTTGTCTGACTTACTTCACTTAGTATGATAATCTCAAGGTCCATCCATGTTGCTGCAAATGGCATTATTTCGTTCTTTTTCATGGCTGAGTAATATTCCTGTGTGTGTGTGTGTGTGTGTGTGTGTGTGTGTGTGTGTGTGTGTACACCACATCTTTATCCATTCATTGTTGATAGACTCTTAGGTTTCTTCCATGTCTTGGCTATTGTACATAGTGCTACTATGAACATTGGGGTGCATGTATCTTTTTGAATTAGAGCTTTCATCTTCTCTGAATGTATGCCCAGGAGTAGGCTTGCTGGATCATATGGTAACTCTATTTTTAGTTTTTTAAGGAATCTCCATATGGTTCTCCATAGTGGCTGCACCAATTTACATTCCCACCAACCATGTACCTTTACCCATTTTTAAATTGGTTTATATAAATTTTTGCTACTGAGTTGTAGGAGTTTCTTATATATATGCAACCCCTCTTGTCTATTTTTGCTTTTTTCCCTGTGCTCTTGATGTCATGTCTAAAAAGTCATTGCCAAGACCAATATGCGGAAGATTTTGCCCTATGTTTTCTTCTAGGAGTTTTTATAGATTTAGGTCTTACGTTTAAATCTTTAATCTGTTTTGAGTTGATTTTTGTGTATGGTGTAAGATAAGGGTCTAATTTCACTCTTTTGCATGTGGATGTCCAGTTTTCCCAGCACCATTTGTTGGAGAGACTATCATATCCCTATTGTGTGTTCTTGGCATCCTCGTTGAAGATCAGTTGATCATACATGCGTGAGTTCATTTCTAGGCTGTCTGTTCTTTTCCATTGGTCTATATGTGTGAAGACACCATCAATTTAAAAATTAATTGTGATTTTGTTTGCTTATTTTTTAATGACTTTGTTTGCTTTTTTATCACTTATTTTATTATATGCACATTAAGATATTTTTTAGACTTTCCCTCAGTCTCAGGTGAGTGTGCCTAGTATTCCCTTTTTGGATTGGAGGATGCAAACTATTATATATAGAATGGATAAAAAACTAGGTCCTACTGTATAGCACAGGGAACTATATATGAAAAAGAATATATATATATATATATATATATAGAAAACTGAATCAATTTGCTGTACAGCAGAAACTAACACAACGTTGTAAATCAGCTATACTTTAGTAAAATAAATTTAAAAAATAAAAGAAGGGTCATTAATGGATGCTTTCTTCAGCTGATAGACATCATAAGCAGTTAATAGCCCCAGGAAATCCACCCTTCTTGAAGTCTGCATTTACTATCAAGGGCTTCTCACTGACAAGAGAGTTCAAGTTGTCCAAGGAACAGATTGGGGGTGGACATCAGGTCAGGATTAGAGTGAGAGGGAGCTGAGGTGCCTGTCTCAGCTTCTCCTGGAGGAGTAGGGCTGCCAGAAGCTGAAGGAGCCAAGCCAATAGCATGATACCATCACTTGTGAAATGCATCCCGATTCTAAAGACTTAAAATGGGGGAAATTATTCATATTGGGATCAATGAATTGAAAGGGTCCTCTAAGGTCTTTCTGAATTAGCATAGTGTCTGATTTAAGAATTTAAAGAAACCTGTCTTTATAACTTTCAAGTACACACAGAACTGCTTGCATAGGAAAAGACTCTTAGGGAGTTGCTTTATGGATAGAAAAGAGTCAATAATTTTATTAGTGTGTTTGTAAATAGTCTTTAAAACAGTTCTTCCAAGTAGTCCAAGTGCTTATTATGTACTGTTTCCATCACAGTTTGCCTTCCAGGTACGTCTCTAGGTCCTCCTGTTCTTCTCCACTAACTCCCGTCTTTTCCATATATACAATTTCTATCTTAGGTATACACAGGTTGACCTGTGAAAAGTTTTTAATTTTTAAACCTGTGAAAAGTTTTTAATATTGTAACTAAAGGTGTTTAACATATCACTGATACCCAAATACACAAACAAGCATATAGAAGGCCAAAGCATTTGAGAAGGCACTTGCATTAAATCAGGAGTATTAAACTTGACAAGAGATTGCTGAAGAAAGTACAGTGCCATTTAGGATGAATGTTGCTGTCGAAAAAATGTTTCTGCCTCTCCACCCAAGTTCATGTATCGAAACCCTAATCCTCACTGTGATAGTATTTGCAGGTAGGGTCTTTGGGAGGTTTAGATTAGCTTTAGATAAGGTCATGAGGATGGAGCTTCCATGGTGGGAATAGTGCCCTTATATGAAGAGGAAGAGACCAGAGTCCCCCATCCTCTCTCTCTACCATGTGAGGATACAGCAAGAAGGCAGCTGTCTGCAAACCAGAGAGAGGGCTCTCATCAGATGCTGAATTTGCCAGCACCTTGATTTTGGGTTTCTCAGCCTCCAGAACTGTGAGAAATAATATTTAATGTTTAAACTACCCAGTCTATGGTATTTGCAGCCTGAACTGACTGAGACAAGTGTGAAAAACTTGGAAAAAGGTCAGGAAGACAGAATTAAGAAGAATAAAACTATGGTGAGAGAATAAAATTGGAATATTTAACTTGCAGAAGGGAAGCTAAAGGAGTGATTTAATAAGAATTTAAAGAACGGCTATGTATAACTAATGAAGGATATCCTTGGTCTAAAAAAAAAAGAATAGAAAAGGTGGGTAAGGAATTTAATTTAGATGTTAAGCAGCATTTCCTGACAGTGAGATTTTAAAGAACAGGAATTAAATTACCTACCTATTTATTTATTCATTCATTATTTCCTTTATTGGTAAGAGTTGAGAGTGGGAGAGGGACAGGAGAAGTATTATGTAGTTGATTTAAAGTCAGTCTTGAAATCTAGGGTTCCTGAAATCTGATATTCAGAGAAATTCCTACTGGTTTTATAGTCTGGATTCTCTTGGCCAATTTATCAATTCTCTCATTAACCTAAGAAATCTGTTATCATAAGCTTGGCAAAACAGTTTCTCTAAAAGTTTTAGTGAAGGAATGAATAAAGAGTGGATAAATTAATTACAAGTAATTCAGTGGCACAGGATTATATTCTCAAAATTCAGTATGTCTTTTTAGGGGAATTCCCTGGCGGTCCAGTGGTTAAGACTCCACGCTTCCACTGCAGGGGGAGTGGGTTCAATCCCTGGTCAGGGAGCTAATCCCACATGCTGCACAGCAAGGCCAAAAATTTAAAAAGAAAAATTCAGTTTGTCTTTTTAAATCTCTAACTCCAAATAATAACAGTAAATAATCACACAGCTGGTTTGGGGATATGATAGTAACAATTTAGAGCTCTCTCTTTCTCTCTCTCTCTCTCTCCTTGTCTCTCTCTTTTCTACTTACCTCCCTCCGTTTTCTTTTTTCCTTCTTTTCTTATTTTCTTTCAACAGATATTTATTCAGCACATTATCAGTGAAGGTCTAATCAAGAGACAGAAACTACCTGGTAAGTTGAACAGGGAAAGTTTAATATGAAGAATTAGTAACTGTAACAGGGATTGGAGTGATGAGGAATTGGCTAGTAAGAAGGAAAGAAAACTCAAAACAACATAGGAATGGTGGATATAAGGAGGAACCACTACCCCTAGGATTGAGATAGGGCATCCAAGGAGAGGCCTCCAGGACTGTGATCCAGACGTTGTTGGAAAGTGTGTAGCTGTGGCTTATTGGATGGCAGAGAAGTCACTATGGTGTCATGCCAGCAGAACTTGCTGGAAATCTGCCTCTGAGGTGCCCAAGAAAGCTGTCGTGGGGAGTGCAACACTTCAGAAGTTGCCAGAAACCCACCTGCAGAGATGCCAGGGAAACAGTTCACAGGAAGATATCTCACTCCACTGCTAAGCTCCCTGAGGAAGTGCTGGGGGAAGCTTCTGGCACTGGGTCCCACTGGCCATCACACACCACGGGAGCCAGGAAGTGGAGAAGTCAATTGTGCTGCAGTTTCTGGGTGTGGAGAAGCTGTGTGTGCCGCAGGGGCTGGACAGTGGAAAAACCGGGCTGTAGGACCCTGAGGAGAAGCACACCACAGCAGGAGGAGAAACCTCTTCATCCTCCAGGGTCTACACAGCACTTTCTTTTTTTCTTTTTTTTTTGCGGTACACGGGCCTCTCAGTGCTGTGGCCTCTCCCGTTGCGGAGCACAGGCTCCGGACGCGCAGGCCCAGTGGCCATGGCACACGGGCCCAGCCTCTCCGCGGCATGTGGGATCTTCCCGGACCAGGGCACGAACCCGTGTCCCCTGCATCGGCAGGCGGACTCTCAACCACTGCGCCACCAGGGAAGCCCCGGGAAGCCCCTACACAGCACTTTCTATTGACAAGGGTTAACGTTGTGCCAGTTGGCCAAGGAGTCCTGTTTGCTAGGTCCATCTCCGTTATCATGGAGCAGACAGTAAAGCGTATATTTGGAGCTGAGATGCAATAAGTTGATAGCTGGCATAGCAACAGCTATGAGCCAGTGGTTTGCTAAGTTCTGGGGATACAGCAGTACAGCAATATAGGGAGAGATATAGCGCAATCAAATAATCACAGTTAAGAGTAAACTTAAAATTCCTTTCATGTGAAGGAAAAATATGTGTTCCATGAGAGATTATTTTAGAGGGGTCTTGAACATACTTGCTTGTGTTCAGCACATCCTTAAATATACAACAAGTTGTTCAATAAAATGTGTAACCATGTTTAGAAAAAAGGAGCTAAAGTGACTCAACAGTCAAAATCAAACAAACAGAAACAAAACACAAAACGATAGGGAAATCAAGTAATTTATGAATTATTATGATCTATGCAAAATCAAAAGGAATTCTGTCACAAACAATGCAGTACTCTTGGTAAGGAGTGGGTGGAAGACAAACATTAACCATCACTTATGTTTGGTTTGAGAAAATCTGAACTTTAAAGTTTCAGTGATCTAGAGTTATTGAAAGGATATGGAATAGAACAATTCTGGTCCAGAGTAAGGGACATACCACTCAATGGCTATTGTAGTCATTTGATTATGCAGGTTTTATTGTGGAAGGATATTACATAGATACAATCTGTTCTGAAGAGGTCAATTGAAATACCATGTTGACTTAGGAAATGCAGCAATGAGAATGTTGCTGACCAAACTGAGCCAGCTGTGTTTTTCAGAAAAGAAGCAATTGTGAAATGACCTCACTGTCATCTACAGTATCATGGAGAAGCAGAAATCTTCCAAAGACAGCGGAATTTGTGGTGGAACTGGACATGTTTGCAAAAGTTAACTGAGGCTTAAACTTAAAAGTCATTTCTTATGGTAGAAAGGAAAAAAACAAAGGCTTAAAGTCAGAGAAACAACTGTCCTATACATGGAGTAGATGCTCCTGTTTATCTCATATAACCTTCCATTTAATAAGGAAACATCTTTTTTATTTTATCAAGACCATAGCATAAAATGATCAGTCTACTTATATGTATAAAACAGTGGTGTTCAGTACAGAAAAAGAGTAATTATGTTAAAAGCAATTCAGTTAAACATTCCAAAAAGTACACCTGCCTAATAGATCATGTTCTGCACTGATTTTTTTTCAACAATACAAAAAGAGAGCATTTTGAACCTTTGCTCCACAATCAACTTATGTCCTCCAGCTTACGCAATCGCATGACTACCTTGTCAGGAAAGGTGTTAATTCATGGGTGAAGTTATATGACATAGGGATTTGCTTTAAAATACTCTGAATAAATAATAAAAATTGCAAAGTAGGTGAAATAATATTGGCAAAATGTTGGTAATTAATGAAGCTTGAGGTGATCGTTACATGAAAATGGTTACAATGAAATAATGGTTAGTATTCATTTTACTGTATGTTTGAAATTTTTTCATATTAAAAAGTTTTCCAAAGGAAGTGTATAAATGAATATCCATTTCAGCATCTTTATAATAACTACAGTTCTGAATAAGAGTACTTAGTGACGGTCTACTTGATTTTGGATAAGAAATTTAGTCAGGAGGAACTATAGTCTCAATGGAGGAGAGAATATGAGGATGGATTTTTTTAAATCAAGTTTTCTTTTATTCTTCCAGTTACTAATAATGCAAATCTTGGTGCTAAATAGAATTAAAACAAGTGCAAAAAGCATGAAAAGACAATCAACATTATTAGTCCTCAGGGAAATGCAACCTAAAACCTCAGTGAGATATCAACACACCAATCAAAATAACTACAATAAAAAAGTGACAACACCAAATGCTGGTGAGGTTGTGAAGACCCTAAATGAGTCCTACATTGCTGTTGCTGGGGATGTAAAGTGGTACAGCCACTGTGGAAAACAGTTGGGAGTTTCTTTAAATATGCATTACCATATGGCCTAGCAAATGCACTACTTGGCACTTATTCCCCCAAATTAAAACTTATGTTCATACCAAAACCTATAAGTGAATGCTGATAGTAATTTTATTCATAAAAGCCAAAAACTAGGAGCAGCCCAGATGTCCTTCAGTGGGTGAATGGTAAACCAAACTGTGGCAAACCCAAACTATGGAATACTACTCAGCATTAAAAAACAATGAACTACTGAGACACATGACACCTTGGATGAATCTCCAGGAAATTATGCTGAGTGGAAACAAAAGCCAATACCAAAAGATTACATCCTATATGATTTCATTTATGTAACATTTTTGAAATGACAAAATTTTAAGAATGGAGAACAGAGTAGTGGTTATCAGGGAATAGGGACCTGGGAAGGAAAGTGGGAGGGAGGTGGGTGTGATTGTAATCACAGAAGAGATCCTTGTGGGGATGCAACTGTTCTGTATCTTAACCATGGTGGTGGACGTATGAACCTACACATGTGATAAAATTGTATAGAACAAAATATATATATATATATATATATATATACACCCATACATATACACAAATGAGAAATACGAATAAGATTGGTGGATTGTATCAATGTTATTAACCTGCTTGTGATATTGTAATACAGCTTAGCAAGATAATATTACTGGAGGAAAAGAGATAATGGGGCATTAGCTCAGTATTATTTCTTCCAACTGAATGAGAATCTAAAATTATCTCGATAAAAGTTTCAATGAAAAAATAAGTGCAAAATAACTAAAAGTTCAAAGACTGCCTTTTTACTCTACTCAAAACCTTAGTGGATGTTCTTTCTGACTTGCTTTTATCACTTAGAATTAAAACAAGGTTGAAATCTCCCTATTAATAATAGAAAGTCTAGGAATGCCATTCACTAGTTAAAGGGTCTGTTCTTTCTTTTCTTTCTTTTTTTTTTAACATCTTTATTGGAGTATAATTGCTTTACAATGGTGTGTTAGTTTCTGCTGTATCACAGAGTGAATCAGCTATATGTATACATATATCCCCATATCTCCTCCCTCTTGCGTCTCCCTCCCACCCTCCCTATCCCCCCCTTCTAGGTGGTCACAAAGCATTGAGCTGATCTCCCTGTGCTATGTGGCTGCTACCCACTAGCTATCTATTTTACATTTGGTAGCGTGTATATGTCCATGCCACTCTCTCAATTCGTTAAATGGGTCTGTTTTCTAATGTGTAAATAGATGTAATATCTCCTTACAGGTCTGTTCTTAGTATTAAAAATATATCTTAAGTTCCTGATACATAGTAGCCATTTTAAAAATCCCCCTTCACATTGGAGACAATTTTTTTCATTTGTAGATGTTTTAGGACCCTACTCCTCTACTTTGGCTTTCCCTTTTGTCTTTGGGGATTTTCTTATGTGCCTAATTTTCTCCTGTGTTTCTGTGTCCCCTGAAACATGAAAAACATGTATGTACAGTAAAATCTCTGGTTAAGAAAAAAAAGCATGGAGATAAAGCTTAAAACTAATGTTCAAAAGAGATATTGGATTATCTGTGGTTTTCAATTATCTATCCTCTTCCCGGCCAAGTGTAGCATATGAAAGCAAGAATTACTGGCATTGAAATTAATGGCAATTTAAAATGCTGAACGATTAGGCCATTAAAGATGAATATAAATTCTCACGGAGGCCTCTCATCAGTTCTCATTTATTGCCAAGGACACTTGTTGATTTAAAAATGTAGAAGTGCTCAGTGAGAGCTTGTTCTGGCCTTGTAATGAGAAGTTATAAAAAACCAGAATTACACCATCAGTAATTATGTGTGTTTCCAGGTTCCTCTACATCTATGAAGCAGACAATGAGCGTTTTTTTAAGGTAAAATGAGAGAAATTACTCTCTTAAAAAGCAAGGGGGGAATTTTCTACTTCAGTAATGGTGCTGTAGATTGCTATAGGTAAAACTGGCCACAGAAAGCAACTGGGAGAGCTGCATAAAATACCCTTCCCACCGCACATCCACCGCCACCACAGGAAAAATGTTTGAGGGTATCAAAGAGCACGCAATGCAGCCGACACTTTCAGTAAAAGAAGAGGCACAGTGAGGTTAGCCTTAACATTCTTAAGCTTGACATTCCATGTTACTTTTTCTCCTTGAGGTACTTGCTAATTTATGAGATTTGTGGAGCCAAAACATGGAGAAAATAAGTATAAAGTGACAGCTAAGAGTCTGAAAAGAATAGAAGAGCTTAAACTACCTTATGAATTTGGGGAGACAAAAATTAGAAATCAAGGTGGCAGAAGAGGAAAGATCCTAGTAAACAACTGAGAATTCTAATTAGTTTCCCAGAAGGGCTATACCTCAGAAGTAAGGGTAGACCAGAAATAGACATGCCTCTGTAAAGATGAAAACTCATCTCCAAAACATCTCAGTCCATGAGTGAAATAAGGTGATCTGTTCATAATCTGACTACCCCCCGCAAAAGAAGAAAACTCCCCTCAAGAGGACCTCAGAAAGAGGCTCAAATTATTGCCACAATTTTTTTTTTTCGGTATGTGGACCTCTCACTGTTGTGGCCTCTCCCGTTGTGGAGCACAGCCTCCGGACGCGCAGGCTCAACGACCACGGCTCACTGGCCCAGCCGCTCCGCAGCATGTGGGATCTTCCCAAACCGGGGCACAAACCCGCGTCCCCTGCATCGGGAGGCGGACCCCCAACCACTGCGCCACCAGGGAAGCCCTATTGCCACAATTTTTAACAGACAGGTGATCTAGGTGTCAGAATCATTAGACACAGACTTTAAAAATGATTAATACAGGGATTTCCCTGGCAGTGCAGTGATTAAGACTTCACCTTCCAATGCAGGGGGTGTGGGTTCAATCCCTGGTTGGGGAGCTAAGATCCCACATGCCTCGTGGCCAAAGAAACAAAACATAAAACAGAAGCAATATTGTAACAAATTCAATAAAGACTTTAAAAATGATGCACATCAAAAAAAAATCTTAAAAAAAGCTGAATACATTCAAGAAAATAGATGATGAGATAGACAATTTAACCAGAGAAATTCTAATATATGATAAAGTGAAATTAAGAATTCAATAGATAAGTGTAAGAGCAGGTGAGATGGAGAAAGAGAGAATTAGTGAATTGGAAGATAGAACAATATAAAATATCCAAACTGAATCACAGAAAGAATAAAGGATTAAAAAAAAAACACTGAAAAGTGTGTAAGAGATGTACAGAACATAGTAAAAAGATCTAATATCTGTGTAAAAATATTATAGAAGAAGAAGAGGAGAGAGATAATAAGGCTAAAGCTTTAATGTACAAAATATTGGCCAAGATTTTTAAAGATTGCCAAAAGAACTTAAGTCACAGCTTCAAAGAAGCTCCACCAAACCAAAGCAGGATTAAAAAGAAAACAAAGACAAAAACCTAGGCATATCAGCAGCCAATAGCCAAAAGTCAAAGACCAAGAGACATCTTAAAAGCAGCCAAAGGAAAGAAATGACACATTACTTTTAAAGGAGGAAGAATAAATTGGAGAGTGACTTCTTTAAAAAAATGAGAGAGAATGGAACGATATTTTTAAGTGCTAAAAGAAAGCAATTGGCAAGCCTATAGCAAGCCAGAAGCTGTTTCTCAATAGAATAGTTAACTACGGAGGATGGGATAGCTTGCTTCAAAATCCTAAAGATTGGTACTGTGATTGACCTACAGAGAAGGGGCCTGCAAAAGATTCCGTATGGTATTCTTATCTGCCATCAACACATAAAGCACCATTGAATCCTTGTCATGGGACTCAAGTGACAGACTAGCTTGTACAGCATCCTGGGCAAGTTACAGAGCCTTTTTATTTTGGGCCCCACTCAAAACTGGGAAACTTTTAGGTTACTTGGTAAAGAGGTCAGAAGAACATGCTCAAATTGGGTATATGTTGCCTCAAAAACCCAAAGAGACTCACTAGGTGTCGTAGTTGTAGGATGGTCCAGATGCCACAGCTTGTCTATCACCTTGGAAGGAATGTCTTGATATACCTCAGATCACTGGGCCTCTATAAAGTTCACCAAGGTGGCAGGCCCCTGAATGTTTGGGAAATTTATTACCTACCTGCTGGTACACACATGCCTTAACAAGGTATATAAACTAGTTGCTACTTCCTGCTCACCAGATCCAATCAGCATATTATCATCAATGTAATGGACCAGTGTGATGTCCTGTTTAATGGAGGTCCCTGCAGATTATGTTAAAATATAGGGCAGGAGAATTGATATACCTCCTAAAGTAAGAAAGTGAAGGCCTATTGTGAGCTCTGTGAACTGAAAGAAAACTGCTTCTGTTGGTTTTGACCAAAAGATACAGAGATAAAAGCATTAGCCAGACCAACAGCTGTACACCAGGTGCCAGGAGTTGTATTGATTTACTCCAGCAAAGAACCACATCTGGACCAACAGCTGCAATTGAAGTCAACACCTGATGTTTAAGATAATCCACTGTCTTTTTTCAAGATCTGTCTGTTACCTGCCGACCAAATAGATCTGTCAGCCAAATAGATAAGTTGAATGGGAATGTGGTACAAATCACTATCAGTGTATCTTTCAAGGTTTTGATAGAAGCATAAATCTCTCAAATCCCTCCTGCAGAGCAGTATTGCTTTGAGTATAGAGTTTTGGTAGGTAGAGGCAGTTCTAGTGGCTTCCGCTTTGTTTATTATTATTATATTATTATCTATCTCTGTCTCTGTCTATCTATCTATCTGTCTATCTATCTATCTATCCGTCTATCATCTATTATCATTATAGCCCTCATTCCATGAGCCAAAGAACTGTTGTGGGGATTCTGACACCTGCTGAGTATGTCTGTTCCAAAGATGCATTCTAGAGCTAGAAAAATAATCATAGAATGAGTTCGGTGATCCATTGGACCAATGGTGAGATGTAACCAAGCCAAGGGCCCTTAAGTACCTACCCACCATGAGCTTCTACTCTACCTGGGGGACCACAGGGGCATTTGGATCTATGTGAGTTATGGTCATTTCACAGCAAGTGGTCAGCAATCCCCCAAGTATGGTTAGTTTGGTAAAAAACTGCATGTCCCTTTGAGGATGGCTAGAGGAAGATTTATAGTATAAAATTTAAGCTGTGTTGCAAGTTCCTTTCTCAAGTAGGCCCAACTTCCCCTTCTTTCAAGGGACTCTGGTTTTGTGAACTGCCTGGGGTCTGGGAATTGGTTGTAAGAATGCAACTCTCTATTGTGGCAATTCAAATTAGACTTCTCTTCACCAAAAGCAGAATATTTCCACTTCAATAGAACCTGCTCATATATCCCAACCCCAATTTTCTAGGTCCCCTCCTTACCAATCCATGTTCTAACTTTAACACAGGAGCCCCTGTGAGATTTGAATTCAATTTGTGCTGTAATGCAGCCATCCACAGGATTAGACTGGTTTTATTTTTCAGAAATCATAGCCCCATGGCTATAGGAGATAAGGGTTTCTTTCAGGGCAGTCATAAAAGCTTTCCGGTCATTTACTTGAACTGTGATCTGGGAATTTAAAGCTTTAAACTCATTAATTTTTTTCCCTCAAGTTTTCCAGCATACATAAAAGCAACCAATCCCTCCCATTATACTTATTTTCACTAAGATATTTTATGAAAGCAACTATTTTTTCACCCAAAGCCTTACTCTCTTTAAGCACTTAATTGCAGGTAACCATAAGTGATAATTTGTATGACTTACTGCTATTGCATGCCATGTACCACTGGTGTCCTCTTTACCACTGGACAATGTAATCATTAGTGTCTTTAAACTTAACCAAATCAGAGAACTAATTCCAGATTAGCCAGAACTAAGTCAGAGAACCTACCCTTAAAGTTCTGTTTTCCTAGAACTACTTCTGGTACCAATTTCTGTATCACTTAGGGGACAATAGCCATATTGAGAGATAAGAAATAAGGGATTTATTATAGAAATTAGAATTGAGACCCTGTGGGAGCTGGTGAAAAAGCATATGGAAGACCTCTGCATCTGGAAATGAATGTAACGTCACTATAGATCATCAGGGCCAGCTGGACATGAAGCAGGGGAGAGGAAGGACTCACTGGAACCCATGAGGACAAACTGGAATCTGCACCTGTCTCTCATCATCTGCAATCTGTTAACATGATTGATGTGGAAGAAGCATACACCTGTCATCAGGGAACTTCCCATGCACCTGGGCCAGGACTCGTAAGCTGGAGGAAGAAATTAGCCTCTGTTGGAGGTCTGGGTATTTCCCTATAACAAAAGGTGAGTCAGCAGATCAGTGACAACATGCATGAACTATAAAGCACCTCATACTATAGACCAACTTTCAGAATGTCATGTCAGCTGCTTCACTTTCACTTTCCCAATCTCATACAAATTTCTTCTGGTGCCAGCCCAGAACCATGCAGGGAAAGGAATTAGGGAAATATGCTTCCAGTTTATCTAAATACAAACTCGACGCAGATGGCTTGGAAGCAGAGATGGTTGTTGAAGAAGCAAGACTCAAGGTGGTATGACTAGTTAAGATATTTTAATAATTGAGAATAAAAGTTATAAGAACCTATAATTATTAGTGATAAAAATAGGAAAGCAAGGACACACACATAGAATATATTTTAAACACCCAAAGGTTTGCTTGAGGAATGTAAAGAAAAAGAGAGAAAGAAGTAAAGGAAGGCTTCAGTACATTAATTAGGAGACTAGAGGAATGATATGACCAGAGACAGAAAAATGGAAGGGAGGAGGAGGAGGAGAGAAGGGAGAGAGAATTATGGGAAATTGTATTTGCTGAGGTATAGGTGCCCTGTAGGCATTTAGAATCATAGGACTAAACAAAGTTGCAAGGTAGATGGCTCTGAGATGATTAGTATATTAACTTAAATTTCTTGACAAGTACTTAAAGCCATGATCTCAATCCATAGAGAAAGGAACATGCACACAAAGGTGGTATATCTATCTTTGGGTAAAGATATATATATAGACATATAGACAAGTGTGTAGATATTTACTATATGGCCAATGAGATTATTTTATCCTGAGAATTACATTGAATTTGCTTTAAACCCCTATTCCCATCCAATGGAAATTCTGAAGTACTCACCAAGATTTCTTCAAATTCCATGGAGTTTACATTCTCATGGTCAGACCTTGCTCCAATTTCCTGTTCCTTCTGAACTCTTCAACTCACTCATGCCTCATATCCCCTTGCTGTTTTCTTCACTCCATTGGTTCATTCGTGAGATACTGCTTGCTTTCCTTAATTTCCCAACTAGTAATTTTTGTGTTTAGAGATTTAGCTTAAGTTTGGAATGACAGAGGGGAGGTACTTAGCAATACTGTATGGTCATCTGGCTAGCCTTGCCCCTGGAAATTTCTTGGTACCTGGTATTGCTTTGGATATCCCTCCTACTATTATGATGATCAGCTCCTTCTTCCCTTCAATCCCCCCCACTCCCATTTTCTGCTCCACCTTCAAATTTCTCTTCATTTTGCATTTGTAGAACAACTTATTACCCTTTTATTTATTTCCTTCCAGATCATGATCTAGGAGCCTCATGTTTCATTCCCAAAGTGGTTGATCAAAGTATTTGACCAAGCATAAAACTCCCATCTTCTCCCATCTTCTCATTTACCCAAGGGTAAATGAAGCCACTGCAATCAATTGTGGTTTAAATAGCCAATATAAGGGAATATATAGATAGATACAGACAGATGATACATAGATGATAGATAGAAAGGAGAAAGGCAGGAATGAAGGAAGGAAGGAGGGAAGGCAGAAAGGAAAGGAGGAAGGAAGGCGGGAGGGAGGGAGGGAGGAAGGAAAAGAGTTTTCTTGCCACTTATTTCTCTGCATCTGCATGTTTAGGTGTTTAAAATATATTTCTTATTACCGTCCTTCTTAAATATAGAATTTGGTTTTTCTCCCTTTTAGAAAATGTTAGTACTGATAAACATAAATCATAAGCCTTTAAAAACAAACCAAATAAGGAAACTTGCCCTAGAAACAGGTCTGTGAATTTGCAGCCAATTTACTTGAAATGGGGCAAAAGTCCACTTCGCCGTTCCCCTGTCTACAGAAAGGCACACATGAAATTTAAGAGTGAAAAGGCTCTCAGTAATCCCTATGTCTTGTATTCCGAAACCTGGAAAGTAAACAAAATTTCTACAGGAACGTAGATTCTCTTAGGCAGGCATTGCTGAGGTTTTAATGGCAAATACAATATGTATTATATGTGGTGGTGGTGTGGTTATCCTAAGAATGGAATACAGTGTTATTAATAGGGAAAGCCATCATTAAACAAGGTGAACAAATAATGGTTATTTTAGATTTTTGCTATTTGGTTATTTTTATTTAATATTTTAATTTATGTATTTAAATTAATTAATTATTTCATTTTTATATTCAGTTTTGTTATTTTTAGATTTAGTTACTCAGCCACTTTCTTGAGAGTCATTCAGTCCTAGATACTGTGTCTGGTCCCACTCTTCCTATTAACTTTTTCTCCACTACTCCCCACATATTCCTTCTAAAATAATTAAGGAGATACTTGTTTGTAATCTATAGACACTCTATGCTTGCTCCTGTTTTATAAATTTGTATGTATTTTTGTTACCTTTCTTACTTTTTATTTACCTGTAATTTACTTTTGCTTTAAGATCCAGATGGAATCCCATCTCTTCCAAGCAGCATGTTCAATTTAATCCAAATTGCTCTATCAGTCCGTTCACTGAATTCTTACTGTATTTTCAACTGATCTCACACAGATTGGACTTGTTTTTGTTTTAGAGACCCTATGATACCCTTTCCCCACTACACAATGAATGGTCTATAACTGGGCAATTAATCTTAATCTTAATTTAACTAATAGATTTATTGGCTTCTTAGATTGAGAATGATTTGAGAATGCTCTAAATATGGAGTAAAATTTAGTCATGGCCAACATTAAAGCAGTGGAATTTTCCAATGAAATTCCATTTTTAACCAGTATTTTTTCCAGGAGTGACAGTTCAATTTTTAGACAGGAAGGATTCTAGAGAAATAAGCAAAAAACCATGCCAACTGTGAAATTCCACAACTTTGTTGACATCTCTGTGCTTGGCAGGATGGGCCCTGATTAAATGTATTACCACCATTGTTCTGGAAAGTAACAGTTCTCCCTGCAGCATGGAAAAGGAAAGAGTGGAGTTGGGAGCAGCATGGTAAGCATGGTGGAATGGAAAAACAGTTCAAATAAAGGTTAAAGGATACAGGTTATTTTTCTAGTTCTGCCACTTAGCTGCTCTGTGACCACAAGCAAGTGCCCAGACCTTGAGAGCCTCTTTTCCCCTTCTGTCAGTGAAAACATGGAGAGCCACTGTTCTCCAAAAGCAGCCTTTCTGTAGACAATGGCTTTGACAATGGACTAGAAAGACTCTTAGACCCTTAACAGTGGTTATTACAAACAATGCAAGAAATAATATTCTATAGGGTCAGGGGGAGAGAAATTGTCTAATTTAATGGCATGGCCAAGTATAGCTAATACTCATGGAAAAATTAATCTTTTCAAAATCATGCATTCAGAACTATAAAATATAGATGCTGCTACAGTTTCTACAAAAACTACTTTACCACTGTATGGAGTTTTACATTTTTTATTTTCCAGATGAGTCTTGAGAAAGCTTTTACATGAGAGACAGCTAAGTCTCGGCAGTGAAAAACATTCAAAGCTAGGAGAAATATATAAAGGCTTGGATACTAGGAGTTTTGGTAGATTTGACTTCCATTTTCATGTTTTAATGGGAAAATGAATATAATCACACATAATGTTTTGGTGTCTATATTCCCATATATTAAATGGGAAGGGTGTTATGTTTTAGGAAAGACTTAGGGGATCACAAAGTCAAATGTCTACAGGGACCAGAGAGTTAAAGGAAATGGATGAAATGAGCTGTGGTGAGTACTAGGGAATGATGTGGAGTGAAGCACACTGGAGAGAGCAGATCTCATTTAAACCAACTGACTCACATCAGGTGAGCAAACTGCTTGGCACAATGTTGTCATGTTTTTTGATTTTTCAAGTGTAATTTACATATGAATTTCCAGATTTTCAGCATTTAATTAAAAAAATTTAGGTCACTGTGCAGATCAACCAAAACTTGTCTGTGGGTCACCGTGGGACTCTACCTTGCTGTGTACCATCAGAAGAACATTAAGAGAAGATCATAACTGATTCTGTCTCTGGGTCCTCACATTACAAGGACAGAGACTGAAACCACAAGAGACGACCTGGCTGGTAAGCATTTTATGGATTCTGCAAATATTCTAGACATTATGCTGGAAACTGAAAATACATTTCGTGAACAGGACAGACAGTCTCTAATACTGAAATGGATTCTAGTCTTCCTCTTAGACTCTGTTAATCCCATTCTCATATTCTTCAGCTGTGAATTGGCCAAATAAATGTACTCTGGTGTAGTTATTGTTCCCATTTAGTGAATATCTAATATGCATCAGATACTGGTGAGAGATATCTTACCTTACCTTATTTCAAATCTTTATATCTACCCTACAAAGTTGAAGAAACAGAGGTTCAGAGATATTAATAGAATTACTCCAGGCTATACAGTTAGTAAATGGCAAAGGTAGGATTTGACCATTGGCAGGTTCAGTTCCAAAACTTGTTCATAAGCTTGGGAAAGGAGTAGGAGTTAAATACAATGTAAATAATTAAAGCTATCACTTTAGTTGGCTAATCCTCAGCTGTACCAATATCATGCCACAAACAGTGGGCAGGCACCTAGCTTCTAACAACTGCATGGAACTTTCAAGTGAAATACAGTTGTTTTGCAGATTGTTTGGCTTAGGAACAAAAAGCAAACAAAATCCAAAGCTTTAGTGGGAACTTTGAAGATAAAAAACTTTTAAAAAGGAAAAAATGATTGTTAAAAAATGTTATTGAATGAGTTTCTAAGAATGGCTATTGTTATTTTTTAAAAGAGAAACTCCGTGTTCTTTTAAGAAGCATAGGACTGCTAGCAATTTCAAGAGGGATGGCATCTGGCTCAACTAACTTTCCCCAAATGTGAGCAGCAATGTCATATGAAGCCCAAGGTAAGAGCCCTCTGGAAAAGACAATTACCAATCAACAGACATTGTTTATTTTTTGTTAGTTCATTCATTCATTGTTTTTTTTCATTTTAAAAGTGTTGAAATACACAGAGAAGTATATAAACTGTATGTAATGATTTTAAAGACTGATTATAAGTCAAACAGCGAAGTAATAAAAGGAATATAACATTGCTTGTTGATTAGAAGTTGCGCTCCAGAGTATCTTTTCTCAGTCAGGTCTCTTTGGAAAGGTACCTTCTGAGTAATGACTTGAAGGAGATAAGGGAGAGAGTCAAGAGTTTTTTGAAGGATAGCATTCTAAGTAGAGGGGGCATAACTTTTAAAGGCTCAGAGACAGCAGCAATGCTGGTGTACTCAAGGACAGTTGGGAATCCTGTTTGACTGGAATAAAGACAATGAAGAAAAGTATTCTGAAATAAGGCTAGAGACAAAATGGCGGGCTCAGTTAGGTGGGCCCTGATCCCGTGCGCCTTGTAGATCTGTAGGATTTTTTACTCTGATATAGGAGCAATTGGAGAGTCTTGATCATAGGAATGTCATGAACTGATTTACATTTAAAAAGGATCAATATGACTGAGGGCAGGGGGAGAAAGACAGGTCAGAAAGACCACTGCAATAATCCAAGCAAAAGATGATGTTGGTTTTGAACAGGGCAGTGGCAATGGAAGTAGTGAGAAGAGGTCAAGTTATCTATGTAATTTAAACATGACTTGCTTACATTTTTACTATCACTCATATATGCTTAAATATTATATTCATTTATGTATGCTTATAGTAGTTATAACTTTCTGTGTTATTTTATTCCTTGGTTGTATCATAGATCTACCTGTGATTATTTTCCTTTAAAGTTTCTTTTTGCGAGGGTCTGGTGGTGACAAACTCTTTTTTCTAAAAATAGATAATTTCTCCTTTATCTTGGTCTGCAATTATTTTCTCTCAGCAAATTGAAGCCATCATTCCACTTTCCTATGACTACCATTGTGGCCATTAGTCTAAATGTTGTTCCTTTGACAGTAATCATCTTTTTCTCTGACTGCCTTAAATCTCCCAATGGTCTTTCTTAGGCAATTTCTCTATGATATGACTAGATATGAGGTTTTTTACAAAATATTTTTCCTGTTTGGGATTTTTTACAATTCCTAAATCTATAAATCAATGTCTTCTATTGGTTGTGGAAAATTTTCCCTGCACTATTGCACCATCTTATTCAATATTCTCTGTCTCTTAGCTGCCTTTCATCTCTCTCTCTCTCTCGCTCTCTCTTTTTGTTTTCCATGCTGCATTTTGAAGTGTTTCCTTTGGTCTACTTTTCCTTTTACAATGTCTTTGTTCAGATATATCTAATCTGCTGATAAATCCTTATAGTGAGTTTTTTATTGCAATTATTATATTTATCATTTCTAAAAGAACTATTTCATTGCCATTCAAATCTCTTACACCATATTTCAAATTACTTGAAACTATTTTTAAGCATATATTTGAATTATTTTAAATTGTGAGTGCTATTATTTTAATATTTGACATTTTAAAGGCTCCATTTCTGCTGGATTTTACTCATGAAGTTTTGTCTCCTGGGGTATTCTGATTTTTGACCATGTGTATAATCCTTACAAAAGTGTTTGTGGGAGTTTTTGAGGTGTAAAATGAAGGTGCATTCCTTCACTGAGGACTTTCATTTGCTTGGAGAGCATGGAGCATTAGTAGTCTGGAAACCTTTTTTTTTTTTTTTGGCCATGCCATGTGGGATCTTAGTTCCCTGACCCAGGATTGAAACCATGCTGCCTGCAGTGGAAGCTCAGAGTCTTAACCACTGGACCACCAGGGAAATCCCATTCTGGAACCCTTTCATTTACCTATTTACTTTTGTTTAGTTTGGATATTTTCATTTACTTAGAGGTTGTGATAACTGACAAATGTCTAACATGAAGATCCTTAACTACAGTTACACTGAGCATGCTTTTAATAAGATTTTTACTTACATTCATAACACTTTTTTTAACAATTAAATAGTTTTTTCTAATATATATTTTTTATACAGCAGGTTCTTACTAGTTATCTATATTATACATGTTAGTGTATATGTGTCAATCCCAATCTCCCAATTCATCCCATTGCCGCACCCCCACACTTTCCCCCCTTAGTGACCATACGTTTGTTCTCTACATCTGTGTCTCTATTTCTACCTGGCAAACAGTTTATCTGTACCATTTTTCTAGATTCCACATATATGTATTAATATACGATATTTGTTTTTCTCTTTCTTACTTACTTCACTCTGTATGACAATCTCTAGGCCCATCCATGTCTCTAAAAATGACCCAGTTTCATTCTTTTTTATGGCTGAGTAATATTCCATTGTATATATGTACCACATCTTCTTTAACCATTCATCTATTGATGGGCATTTAGGTTGCTTCCATGACCTGGTATTGTAAATAGTGTTGCAATGAACATTGGGGTATATGTGTCTTTTTTTTTTATGATTAATCCTATTTTTTTAACATCTTTATTGGAGTATAATTGCTTTACAATGATGTGTTAGTTTCTGCTTTATAACAAAGTGAATCAGCTATACATATATCCCCATATCTGCTCTCTCTTGTGTCTCTCTCCCATCCTCCCTATCCCACCCCTCTAAGGGGTCACAAAGCACTGAGCTGATCTCCCTGTGCTATGCAGTGGCTTCCCACTAGCTATCTATTTTACATTTGGTAGTGTATATATGTCCATGCCACTCTCTCACTTTATCCCAGCTTACCCTTCCCCCTTCCCATGTCCTCAGGTCCATTCTCTACATCTGCATCCCACTACTGAGCACATACCCTGAGAAAACCATAATTCAAAAAGAGTCATGTACCACAATGTTCATTGCAGCTCTATTTACAATAACCAGGACATGGAAGCAACCTAAGTGTCCATCAACAGATGAAAGGATAAAGAATATGTGGCACATATATACAGTGGAATATTACTCAGCCATAAAAAGAAATGAAATTGAGTTATATGTAGTGAGGTGGATGGACCTAGAGTCTGTCATACAGAGTGAAGTAAGTCAGAAAGAGAAAAACAAATACTGTACGCAAACACATATATATGGAATCTAAAAAAAAAAAAAAAGTTCTGAAGAACCTAGGGGCAGGACAGGAATAAAGACGCACGTGTCTATTTGAATTATGGTTTTCTCTGGGTATATGCCCAGTAGTGGGATTGCTGGGTCATATGGTAATTCTATTTTTGGTTTTTTAAGGAACCCCCATACTGTCCTCCATAGTGGCTGTATCAATTTTCATTTCCACCAACAGCGCAAGAGGGTTCCCTTTTCTTCACACCCTCTCCAGCATTTGTTGTTTGTAGATATTCTGATGATGCCCATTCTAATCAGTGTGAGGTGATACCTCACTGTAGTTTTGATTTGCATCTCTCTAGTAATTAGTGATGTTTCATGTGCCTATTGGCCATCTGTATGTCTTCTTTGGAGAAATGTCTATTTAGGTCTTCTGCCCATTTATTGATTGGATTGTTTGTTTTTTTAATATTGAGCTTCATGAGCTATTCATATAGTTTTGAGATTAGTCCTTTGTCCATTGATTCGTTTGCAAGTATTTTCTCCCATTCTGAGGATTGTCTTTTCATCTTTTTTGTGGTTTCCTTTGGTGTGCAAAAGCTTTTAAGTTTCATTAGATCCCATTTGTTTATTTTTGGTTTTATTTCCGTTACACTAAGAGGTGGGTCAAAAAAGAACTTGCTGTGATTTATGTCAAAGAGTGTTCTTCCTGTGTTTTCCTCTAGGAGTTTCATAGTGTCCAGACTTACGTTTAGGTTTTTAATCCATTTTGAGTTAATTTTTGTGTATGGTGTTAGGGAGTGTTCTAATTTCATTCTTTTACATGTAGCTGTCCAGTTTTCGCAGCAACACTTACTAACGAGACTGTCTTTTCTCCATTGTATACTCTTGCCTCCTTCATCATAGATTAGTTGACCATGGTTGCGTGGGTTTATCTCTGAGATTTCTGTCATGTTCCACTGATCTATATTTCTGTTTTTGTACAAGTACCATATTGTCTTGATTATTGTAGCTTTGTAGTATAGTCTGAAGTCAGAGAGTCTGATTCTTACAGCTCCGTTTTTTTCCCTCAACATTGTTTTGGCTGTTCGGTGTCATTTTTGTCTCCATACAAATTTTAAGATTTTTTGCTCTAGTTCTGTAAAAAATGCCACTGGTAATTTGATAGGGATTGCACTGAATCTGTAGATTGCTTTGGGTAGTATAGTCATTTTCACAGTATTGATTCTTCCAACCCAAGAACATGGTATATCTCTCCATCTGTTTGTTTTGTCTTTAATTTCTTTCATCTGTGGCTTATCATTTTTTGAGTACAGGTCTTTTACCTCCTTAGATAGGTTTATTCTTAGGTATTTTATTCTTTTTGTTGCAATGGTGAATGGGATTGTTTCCTTAATTTCTCTTTCTGATATTTCATTCATTGTTAATGTATTGTAATGCAAGAGATATCTGTGCATTAATTTGTATCATGCAAATTTACCAAATTCATTGATTAGTTATAGTAGTTTTCTGGTGCCATCTATAGGATTATCAATGTGTAGTATCATGTGATCTGCAAACAGTGACAGTTTTATTTCTTCTTTTCCAATTTGTATTTCTTTTTCTTCTCTGATTGCTGTGGCTATGACTTCTAAAACTGTGTTGAATAACAGTGACGAGAGTGGATATCTTTGTCTTGTTCCTCATCTTAGAGGAAATATTTTCAGTTTTTCACCATTGAGAATGATGTTTGCTGTGGGTTTGTCGTATATGGCCTTTATTATGTTGAGGTAGGTTCCCTCTATGCCCACCTTCTGGAGAGTTTTTTTAATCATAAATGGATGTTGAATTTACAAAAGCTTTTTCTGTATCTATCGAGATGATCATATGGTTCTTATTCTTCAATTTGTTAATATGATGTATCACATTAATTGATTTGCGTATATTGAAGAATCCTTGCATTTCTGGCATAAATCCCACTTGACCATCGTGTATGATCCTTTTAATATGCTGTTGGATTCTGTTTGCCAGTATTTTGCTGAGGATTTTTGCATCTATATTCATCAGTGATATTTGTCTGTAATTTTCTTTTTTTGTAGTGTCTTTTTCTGGTTTTGGTATCAGGGTGATGGTGGCCTTGTAGAATGAGTTTGGGAGTATTCCTTCCTTTGCACCTTTTTGGAAGAGTTTGAGGAGGATGAGTGTTAACTCTTCTCTAAATATTTGATAGAATTCACTTGTGAAGTCATCTGGTATTGGGCTTTTGTTTGCTGGAAGATTTTAAATCACAGTTTCTATTTCATTACTTGTGACTGGTCTGTTCATATTTTCTATTTCTTCCTGGTTCAGTCTTGGAAGGTTATACCTTTCTGAGAATTTGTCCATTTCTTCCAGGTTGTCCATTTTATTGACATAGAGTTGCTTGTAGTAGGCTCTTATGATGTCTTGTATTTCTGCAGTGTCCATTGTAACTACTTCCTCATTTCTAATTTTACTGATTTGAATCCTCTCCCTCTTTTTCTGATGAGTCTGGCTAAAGGTTTATCAATTTTGTTTATCTTCTCAAAGAACCAGCTTTTAGTTTTATTGATCTTTGCTATTGTTTGCTTTGTATCTATTTCATTTATTTCTGCTCTGATCTTTATGACTTCTTTCCTTCTACTAACTTTGAGTTTTGTTTGTTCTTCTTTCTCTAGTTCCTTTAGGTGTAACGTTAGATTATGTATTTGAGATTTTTCTTGTTTCTTAAGGTAGGCTTGTATTGCTATAAACTTCCCTCTTAGAACTGTTTTTGCTGCATCCCATAGGTTTTGCATCGTCATGTGTTTGTTTTCATTTGCCTCTAGGTATTCTTTGATTTCCTCTTTAATTTCTTCAGTGATCTCTTGGTTATTTAGTAACGTGTTGTTTAGCCTCCATGTGTTTGTGTTTTTTACGGTTTTTTTCCCCCTGTAATTTATTTCCAACCTCATAGCATTGTGGTTGGAAAAGATGCTTGATATGATTTCAATTTTGTTAAATTTACTGAGGCTTGATTTGTGACCTAAAATGTGATCTATCCTGGAGAATGTTCCATGTGCACTTGAGAAGAAAGTCTAATCTGCTGTTTTCAGATGGAATGTCCTATAAATATCAGTTAAATCTATCTGGTCTACTGTGTAATTTAAAGCTTGTGTTTCCTTATTAATTTTCTGTCTGGAAGATCTGTCCATTGGTGTAAGTGAGGTGTTAAAGTCCCCCACTATTATTGTGTTACTGTCGATTTCCTCTTTTATAGCTGTTAGCAGTTGCCTTATGTATTGAGGTGCTCCTATGTTGGGTGCATATATATTTGTAATTGTTATATCTTCTTCTTGGATTGATCCCTTGATCATTATGTAGTGTCCTTCCTTGTCTCTTGTAACATTCTTTATTTTAAAGTCTATTTTATCTGTTATGAGTATTGCTACTCCAGCTTTCTTTTGATTTCCATTTGCATAGAATATCTTTTTCCATCCCCTCACATTCAGTCCATATGTGTCCCTAAGTCTGAAGTGGGTCTATTGTAGACAGCATATATATGGCTCTTTTTTTGTTCAGCGAGGCTGTGTCTTTTGTTGGAGAATTTAATGCATTCACATTTAGGTAATTATTAATATGTATGTTCCTATTACCATTTTCTTAACTGTTTTGGGTTTGTTTTTGTAGGTCCTTTTCTTCTCTTGTGTTTTCCACTTAGAGAAATTCCTTTAGCATTTGTTGTAGAGCTGGTTTGGTGGTGCTGAATTCTGTTAGCTTTTGCTTGTCTGTAAAGCTTTTGATTTCTCTGTCGAATCTGAATGAGATCCTTGTTGGGTAGGGTAATCTTTGTTGTAGGTTCTTCCCTTTCATCATTTTAAATATATCATGCCACTCCCTTCTGGCTTGTAGAGTTTCTCCTGAGAAATTAGCTGGTAACCTTATATGAGTTCCCTTATATGTTATTTGTTGGGTTTCCCTTGTTGCTTTTAATAGTTTTTCTTTGTCTTTAATTTTTGTCAGTTTGATTACTATGTGTCTCAGTGTGTTTCTCCTTGGATTTATCCTGCCTGGGATTCTCTGTGCTTCCTGGACTTGGGTGGCTATTTCCTTTCCCACGTTAGGGTAGTTTTCGACTATTATCTCTTCAAATATTTTCTCGGGTGCTTCTTCTCTGTCTTTTCCTTCTGGGACCCCATAATGAGAATGTTGGTGCATTAAATGTTGTCCCTGAGGTCTCTTAGGCAGTCTTCATTTCTTTTCTTTCTTTTTTTCTTTATTCTGTTCTGTGGCAGTGAATTCCACCATTCTGTTTTTTAGGTCACTATCCATTCTTCTGTCTCAGTTATTCTGCTATCGATTCCCTCACAAGAGGGAGTGTATTTTTCATTTCAGTTATTATATTGTTTATCTCTGTTTGTTTGTTCTTTAATTCTTCTAGGTCTTTGTTAAACAGTTGTTGCATCTTCTTGATCTTTGCCTCCAGTCTTTTTCTGAGATCCTGGACCATCTTCACTATCATTATTCTGAATTCTTTTTCTGAAAGGTTGCCTATCTCCACTTCATTTAGTTGTTTTTCTGGGGTTTTATCTTGTCCTTTCATCTGGTACAAAGTTCTCTGCCTTTTCATTTTGTCTGTCTTTCTGTGAATGTGGTTTTCTTTCCACAGGCTGCAGGATTGTCATTCTTCTTTCTTCTGCTGTCTGCGCTCTGGTGGTTGAGGCTATCTAAGAGGCTTGTTCAAGCTTCCTGTTGTAAGGGACTGGTGGTGGGTAGAGCTGGGTTTTGCTTTGGTGGGCAGAACTCAATAAAACTTTAATCTGCTTGTCTGCTGATGGGTGGGGCTGAGTTCCCTCCCTGTTGGTTGTTTGGTCTGAGGCAACGCAGCACTGTTGCCTATAGGCTCTTTGGTGGGGCTAATGATGGACTCTGGGAGGGCTCATGCCAAGGAGTACTTCCCAGAACTTTTGCTGCCAGTGTCCTTGTTCCTGTGGTGAGCCACACCTGCCCCCACCTCTGCAGGGGACCCTCCAGTAGTAGCAGGTAGGTGTGGTTCAGTCTCCTTTGGTGTCCCTGCTCCTTCCCCCTGGGTCCTGATGTGCACACTACTTTGTGTGTGCCCTCCAGGAGTGGAGTCTCTGTTTCCCCCACTCCTGTTGAAGTCCTGCAATCAAACCCTGCTCACTTTCAAAGTCTTATTCTCTGGAAATTCCTCCTCCCATTGCCAGCCCCGCAGGTTGGGAAGCCTGATGTGGGGCTCAGAACCTTCACTCCAGTAAGTGGACTTCTGTGGTATAATTGTTCTCCAGTTTGTGAGTCACCCATCCAGCAGTTATGGGATTTAATTTTATTGTGAATGTGCCCCTGCTACCACATTGTTGTGGCTTCTCCTTTATCTTTGGATGTAGGGTATCTTTTTTGGTAAGTTCCAGTGTCTTCCTGTCGATGATTGTTCAGCAGTTAGTTGTGATTCCACTGCCCTCACAAGAGGGAGTGAGCGCATGTCCTTCTCCTCTGCCATCTTGAACCAATGTCTCATCAACCCTTTTAAAATGAAACATCAGTTTCAGGTTTATGAGGACTCACCCTAATTTTTAAAAAATGATAGGCTTTATTTTTTAGAGAATTTTTAGGTTCACAACAAAATTGAGTGTGAAGTACAGAGTTCTCAACACACTGCAATCTCCCCCTACACATAGCCTTCCCCACCATCAACATCTCGTACTAGTGGCCTACATTTGTTATAGTTTCCTAGTGAATTTAAATTTAGTTTGTAAAGCTGCATAATGACAAGCTTTTTTTTTTTTTAACTTCTCAGGGACAATTCTCTATTATTTGTTCAGTATCAAAGCAACTTCTCTTGTAGTGCCCTCATGTTGGAAGAGGAGATGGTTTACGTCTGTTTCAGATTTAAACTGAGATCTATCTTTATGAAATGAAGGTCTCCTACTAAACTACCCACTTGGCAGTTCTGAACGTGTTTTTCTGTTCCTGTAACCAATAGGCCGTGAAAACTGAAGCTTGAGTTTGCCAGGTTAGTAAACACTCTCATGAAAAAGTAGTTTTCTCCTATAAGAAGAAAGTTCTATGTTTTTTCTCTTAGAGGTAGAATTTGGCCTGAAAAATTCCTATAATCTTTCAATGTCTTCCATGCAACTAAGAAGGCTTAAACGTTACTTTCCTCAGTCTTTTTTGTTGGTTTCAGTTGGTTACCTGGCCAAATATTTTATCATAAATAGAAGTCCATTCATTTATTCTCTCAATCAACAAACAATTATTTTACATTTGCTACTGTGCTGGGTATTTAAGGGAGGCAATTATACATTGGATATTATTCCTGTCTTGAGGAGCTTGCAATCAATTTCAGGAGGAAGTGCATGAAGACTATTCAACGTAAAAGTTTTCTGAACTGTAGAGAAGTTCAACATTATTTATAACACAGTGTCCCTATCTTTTTCCCGAATGCAATTGAAGTAATTAAGGACTTAGCTTTGTGGGAAGAAACCTGTGAATCATTACTCTCTGTATCAACACCCCAATTTCTTCTGGTTCTTATGAAGGAACAGGGATTTAATAGAAGGGGACTTAGGAACAAAAGTAAGGTGGAGATGGGGGTTCCAAAGATTTTACCACCAGCTTAAACTCTGTTCTCTTTTAAAAATATAATTTAAAAAATTATTTTATACAATTTTTAAAGGTTACTTTCCATTTAGAGTTATTATAAAACATTGGCTAAAACTATGGAGAACAGTATCAGTTTCCTTAAAAAACTAAAAAAAGAACTACCATATGACCCAGCAATCCCACTACTGGCCATATACCCTGAGAAAACCATAATTCAAAGAGATACATACACCACAATATTTATTGCAGCTCTATTTACAATAGCCAGGACATGGAAGCAACCTAAGTGTCCATCAACAGATGAATGGATAAAGAAGATGTGGCACATATATACAATGGAATATTACTCAGCCATAAAAGGAAATGAAATTGAGTTATTTGTAGTGAGGTGGATGGACCTAGAGACTGAAGTGAAGAGACAGAGTGAAGTAAGTCAGAAAGAGAAAAACAAATATAGTACGCTAATGCATATATATGGAATCTAAAAAAATGGTACTGATGAACCTAGTGGCAGGCCAGGAATAAAGACACAGACTTAGAGAACGGACTTGAGGACACAGGGGTGGGAAGCGGAAGCTGGGACAAAATGAGAGAGTAGCATTGACATGTATACACTACTAAATGTAAAATAGATAGCTAGCGGGAAGCTGCTGCATAGCAGGAGATCAGCTCAGTGCTTTGTGACCACCTAGAGGGGTGGGATAGGGAGGGTGGGAGGGAGGCTCAAGAGGGAGGGGATATGGGGATATGTGTATACATATAACTGATTCATTTTTTTTGTACAGCAGAAACTAATACAACATTGTAAAGCAATTATACTCCAATAAGGATGAAAAAAAATATTGGCTATATATGTCCTGAGCCTGTCTTACTCCCAATAGTTTGTACCTCCCACTCCCTCACCCTATATTGCACCCCCCCCCAACAGTAACCACTAGTTTGTTCTCAATATCTGTGTAAACTCTGTTCTCTTGGGTCCATTAAAAAGCTGATATAGTCTGCTCTCTCTTGTTTTCTGAACCTGTTTCATGTATGTGAACCATGAGTATGACCTTCCTGGGGAGCCTGCTATCACCAACATTGTCAGGGAGATCTTGTAGGTGTCACTTCCAGTACTAATATAACAATGGATGTCACTTGTTGGTCAATTATTTTACAACTTCATATCATCATATAGTAGTTCTATGGACATTGAAAAACCTGAGTAGGACCCGCACCTACCATAAGATGTAGAGTTCATTTGACACTTTCAGGTATACATTCTTAATCCCAGGAAATTACTTAAATGGTTAGGACATTAGATTTTTATTTACATAGCTTAGAAAAAAGTCCAACAAATCAACGTTAAACAGTGAGATATTTGATATCCTATCTTTATTTACACATTCTGGGAACAGCAGATCTGAAAGGCAAACCAAGGTTAATGTTCTGGCAATCAGCTGAAGTTAATTGATGGAGACCTTTCAGTGTAAAATAAAATTATCTTGACAGCTTTTCATTAGGATAACAACCTGACAGTCAAGGGACTACCTAATTTTTCCCCTAATCACAACAAATTATTATTAATACCAGCTCACATGTGTATTGCACACCTTGAGAGATGGATCCCAGCAGACTTCAGGGCACAGATTGGTGAAGTAGCCTCCTCCCCATTAGCTGGATCCTGGCATCCCTAAAATAGTGATACAAGAGTAGTTTATTCTAAATAAAGTTCAAAGGCTGTTTAACTTCTTAAATTTACACCATAAAGTAAAGATCTAAAAATATGAGTGTTAAAAAGTAACGTTCCAGAAACTTTCACCAGATAATTGTAGCCCACATGAGTAATTTTTCCTTTTTTTCTTTTTTTAAGAGAATGACTCACTCCTCAGAAAAATTTACTTTGTTCACAGAATATGCATTATGTACTTGATGAAAACAAACCTTTTATAGCTTTAGAATGAATCATAAAGTCATAACATGAAGGGCAAGAAGGAAACTCTTTTCATTTGGCCACATAACCTAGGATAGATTTGGGAGTGGTTTCCCCAACATTCTGGTGAGCATTTCATAGCTTTCATTTCCCTAAGCCTTGAGCTCATGTCTTTGGGTATTTATGAATGCTGGAAGAAAGAGAAGAACATGGAAGATAAAATCCTGGGTGAAGGCTGGAGAAGCTTCATCACTTTAGTCCATCTTTATGCCCTTCCAAGAATTCTGAAGAAAACTCCAGAATAGTACTGTAGAGAGAGGAGCCTGGTGATAGGTCATCCAGGTAAGGTAGAGCTGAACAAAAATTGGGAACTTTTTTTTTTTTTTTTTTTTTGCGGTACGCGGGCCTCTCACTGTTGTGGCCTCTCCCGTTGCGGAGCACAGGCTCCGGACGCACAGGCTCAGTGGCCATGGCTCAGGGGCCCAGCCGCTCCGCGGCACGTGGGAACCTCCCGGACCGGGGCACGAACCTGTGTCCCCTGCAACCGCAGGTGGACTTGCAACCACTGTGCCACCAGGGAAGCCCAGGGAACTCTTGATTAAAGGCAAAGAACAGGTTTGCCCCTAATATTTGTGGGGCCTGGGCTTTTATAGGTCAATTGACAAACTGTTAAATAAAATATGTTCTATCTTCCTACCTTGAAATTTCACCTTCATAAATGACACATTGAAAATTTTGAATCAAGCTATTGTTTTTATGTAGCTTTATAAAACAATTTCACAATTATCAATTAAATTTAAAGGCAAAGCTATAAACAGTAATTAGTGAATATCACATTTTAAATAAATATAATTTAAATGAAGCTGAAATTTAAATATATTTTTAAATATTATTCAATTTCAGTAAATACTTTTATATAAGTATTGGCAATTATATCATTGATCTTCAAATTAGTTACCAATGTAAAGAAATGATATCATGCTTCTTGGTGTTATGCCTAGATGTACACTTTTAAGGGAAAAATGAATTTTTTAATATTGCAAAAATATTCCTCACCCAAGTGCAATTGTTGTGAATATTGCACTAATCCATGAATATCTCCAATCATGAATTGGAACACAAAGAAGATCAAGAAAAAGATTTTGGCACTGGGAAACGGTGCTTTATTCTGTAAGAATCATTGCATCCATGCTGGGTGGAAGGATTTAACAAATTAATTAATTTGTCTTAAAAATTTTTTTTAACCTAAATCCTTCTCTGACTCCATAGTTGTGTCCATCTTCAGTGTCAATAAGGATACAGTCCAAAATCTCTGTGGTGTTTGGATATAGTAGCTTTTTGTTTCTAGGCTATTGGGAAAGAGATGAGAAAAAGCATTTCCCTGGGGCCTGAACTGTGTTAGTTACAGGCGTGAATGTTTAAGGTTATGATTTGAATGATACCATAGTTAAGCACCAGATTCTAAGTGACAGAGGCACCATGTGTTTTTAAAAATTCTGATTTATGTGTGCATTTGTGATCTGTGGGGCTCTCTAAAGCATGGAGTTTGGGGAGGAAACCTTGCACGGCTCTAGGAGAGATATAGACAAAAGAGGTTTACAAATTCCGGAGTCACTGACTCTGTTTTTTAGAAGCCCTGGGAAACCCATCCATGTTGCATAGAGAGCTCTTGCAGATGACCTGTGAAGGCAGGCACAAGTGTAACACCAGGATACCCAGGAAGAAAGCTTCAGGAGGGCTTGTTCCCTGATGGTTTGATGGATCTAGGCATGGGTGGAAGCAGGGATGGGGGAAAAGAGCTATTTTGGGAGGTGCAACTCTCTTGTTAGAAGGACTCTACATGAACAAACTTCAAGATAGAATTGTAATTGTCCATATGGGTGTGTCTAGATTCAGTGCATGATGTATTTCATGGAGTGTTTTTCCTTTAGCAGTATTTGTCAAGGATTCTTCAAATAACCTGGGGACTCTCTTAAAATCTATTAAGAAGCAGTTTCAGGAATGTAAAACTCTCTAGAGTCCCATTTCAGTTGCTACAATAAGGTAAGATAAAAGAATTGGAAACTAACTACTTTGATGATAGGCTAAGCTTTTAAAGTATTTGTTACCTCCGGCTCTTTTTTTTTTTTTCTTTTTTGGCAAGGGTACAGAGGTTAAAGCTGTGAGAAAGCATAGCACAAAGCTACATGGTAACGAAAAACTGGGCTTTTATTGAACATTCATTCATTTCTAAAGACATCAGACCACAGTGTTATGCACACTTTTTTAAAAAAAATAAATTTATTTATTTATTTTTGGCTGTGTTGGGACTTCGTTTCTGTGCGAGGGTTTTCTCTAGTTGCGGCGAGCAGGGGCCACTCTTCATCGCAGTGCGTGGGCCTCTCACTGTCGCGGCCTCTCTTGTTGCAGAGCACAGGCTCCAGACGCGCAGGCTCAGTAGCTGTGGCGCACGAGCTTAGTTGCTCCGTGGCATGTGGGATCTTCCCAGACCAGGGCTCGAACCCATGTCCCCTGCATTGGCAGGCAGATTCTCAACCACTACGCCACCAGGGAAGCCCTCTGCACACTTTTAATGAATCCCATTTTGGGGGCCTCTGACAGATGCAACCAAACAACCAGATAATTTACATTTAAAAATGACAATACTAAAAAATTAAAGAGAAAGAAGGTTGCCACGGAAATTATTCCTGTGCATATGATAGGTGAGTATCTCAATTCGAAATGTGAGATGGTCTCAGAAGATACACAAGTTTACACTGCAATAATAATGTAAAAAGATCTACTAACCTAAATGGGAAGAACATTACTTATGTTGAAGAAACTTCCTGATTTCCTTTTATTTATACAATGGGAATATAAGCCTTTATATTAACAATATGGCCAGAAACTGAATTGAAAAGCTAAAAATTCTCATCCTGTTATTTTGTGTTTTATCAGTTGGTATACAAACATCAAATTTGAGAGCAAATGAACACATGTCCCCTTTCAGGACAGGAATAGTGCTGGTTCAATGATAGATAGTCAAACACTACAGTGATGGTGTATATGCCAAAATGTCAGGGTCTAAAACAAAACAATTCTAATGAGGAAAAACATCTAGACAAATTGAAAAGCCATCTGCTATGTTTAGAGGATTGGACATAACGAAAAACATTTTGAAACAAAGGTTCCATGATACAAGCTGGGTTTATGTAGATGTTGGAATCCCCAGGAATACTGAGAAAGAAGCTGGACTGGTTAAGAAAGGCAAGTGATCCTGTTGGAAGGACAGGTGTGTTGTTTCAACGCTTTGTTTAATAATTTTTACTGAGGGGAAGCTGGTTCCTAGATCCATAATATGACATCTTTCTATAGTCTCCAAATAGTCTGTAAATCTTAGAGACCTTACTTCTCTTGGAAGGCTTCATGAAGGTCTTGGAGTTCTTTAAAATGTGTTTGCTGGAGCTGTCAGATTCAAGAGACTCTGACTTATGAGGCGCAAGACTTTACTGTTTAGTAAGAGCCATGGAATTATGTACAAAAAAAATCAAAGTTTCAGCTTTGCTATGACTGTGCTGTAAAAACTCTTCAGGAGAAATTAAAATCTTCTTAGCTGCACCCAAGAAGAGGTCCATAAATACCAGGACAAGTTTTTCATTGCAACTCAATACACAAATTAGGATGACCATTCATATCACCATTTTATGTGATATGGTTATTACGTTGTCACCTGAACTGAACTCACGGTTTTGTGCCAAGCACTAAGAGGTAGATTATTTTTTCCAAATAGGTGTCATTTAGCATGCCGTATCCTTAATGACACCCTAAAGACTTGAAAGAGTTAATGTTCCCTCCCTCTCAGTATCAGAAAGTAATTTAAGGCTCCACGAAAATTTAGATTCTCATTATTATAATCAGAGATAATGAGGATAAATGTGCAGAGATAATTGGTGCACAGTGACTGCAAAAGGATGACAAGCATGGACAACACTGTTTGGCAGCACCACAAGTTGTTACACGGGGAGCAGCTGATAAGCTCTGAATGCTTTAATTCCTAAATCTATTTGGTTTCAGGTTTCTACAGTGCCCATCACCTGGGCCCTATTCTTTATGACTATCTGCTGAACATTGGCTGAGTCAAAATTGTTTTGTTATGAGCTGTTCACATCACCATAGGGAGACTGGCTTATATTATGAGCCTCAAATTTCCTATAAGCCACTGAACATGAAAACGTATTTCAGAGTAGATTAGTTCCTAAGAGGAGGGTGAGATCATGAAACTCTGGTTGCTCGTTATTCCCTAAGTGCTGAATTAGGAAGCAATTTTTAAATTTCTTCTCCCAATGCCAATACCATCCCGAGGTAAGAGCATTTGCCGTAGATCCAGCAGTTGGGGATGGGGAACTGGGGTGATAATCGTGGGGCTTGGTCTGGGCTTGCTGCTAAAAAGGCAATGACTTGAAAAGGCACTTGGCTTGGGAGAAAAAAGGAGGTAACTCTGCGAGCTAGTGCTAAAAAAAATACCTAAAAATGACAGGGTATAAACTGCCCACAAGCTCTCCTATCATCACCAAGATACAATAATGAAAACTGATTCCTCCCCTAGTCATGTAACATGTCTTCTCTTGTTTTTTATGATTTTCCTTTAACTGCAGGGGTACCCTTGGTGCTCATGTTACTCTGATTTAACTTGAGTAAGTTAGTGAAAGAAGGATGAAGATGAACATATGTGTGATATGTCTAGAGCCTGTAATCTCTTTGCAATAATATTGCAATACTTGACCACTGGTACTGCTGTACTCAAAGAATATGATCTCCCAAGCACTTTGCCTTCTCAAAGAACCAGTATAGAATGTCATAGTACAGTTTGTTACCATTTCTTTTTAAACATTTCATCTTCCATCATTTGGATGCAGACATCTAAACTTACAGCATTGAAAAGTTTCAGCAACCAGTATGTCTCTTTTATATTCCAACAAATGCAAAAAATACAATAGTTAAAGCTGTTTTTTTTTTTGTAAGCCAGAGGAGCAGTGTTTAATCTTCCTCACTCCTTCCCTCCCAAGATGATCTTGTAAAAAACCTTAAGTTTCAGTTTTCTTAGTTGTCAAATGAAGATGGTTGTATTTATAAAAATTAATTGAGATGTTATGTGGGAAAGTGCTAAGTGCTATAAGGAGCAGTGTTATAAAAAGGCAAGACTCTGCTGTTATTAGCTGGAGATATTACACTCTGGTGTTAGAAGAATTAGGGTCTAAGAAGCATCCAATAGATGTGTATGAAGGGGACCTCTTTCCATTGGAGAAATATGTTTTGCACTTCATAAAGAGTGAAGTAGAATTTTAGAAAAGGATTTTTTTTGAGTCTTTAAAGTGTTTTTAATCAGTTTTATGAGTAATGGTAAAAGGATAACTTCTAGATCATGAACACCAGTTATTTCGGACCCAAGGCCCTATTCTGTATTGAGTAGGGTAGAATCCAAACCTTAGGTTAAAATATGCCATGAGCAATTCTGTGTTTTATGGGTGGGTGGGTGAGAGAGAGAGAGAGAGAGAGAGATTGTCAAAGATCAATGCCAATTTCTTTAACTAACATTTTATTTCTTGATTTAAAGAACTTTTTCCACATGTCAGTTTTCAGTATCATTTGGCTGTGTGAACTTCTTACTATCCCGAGTGTCATAGTGTTTACCACCCTCATCATTCATGGGCTTGAGGAAGCCCGACTCACTGCTTTCCAACATACTCACACAGGAGACAGACCCAAAGTCTGCACTATTATCACTTGATATCTGGATGAATAATGCTTTGCTTTTGTTGTGGTAGACTAAACCACATTAAGGCTATGAGTTCTTGATCTGTCTTGCCTTGGTTTCGCTGGGAAGACCGCAAGATACCTCATGACCTTGGACAGTTTAATCCAGTTCATGAAAATGGCATATTTATCTCTATCATGACTGCTAAGGAACAGGAGTGTAATAATGGTATATCCATGAATCACTGAAGTCCAAGAATTTGGTCTCACTCTAGTTCCATTATCAGCATGAAGAAACAATGGGTACTCCTTAGTAATGGAGACAGCTACCATCTTGATCATGCCAACAGGCTGCAATTGGTTGAAAATTGTCATGTGACTTGCCACAGTTAACCCTGTCATTTCTTCTCCCCCAAACCGTTAATAGCGTAGTTCTCAACTGGAGACAATTTACCCCTTCCACCTCAGGGGACACTTAGAAATGTCTGGAGACATTTTTGATTGTTGTGACTGGGGAGGAATTACAGGCATCTCGTAGGTAGACTCCAGGGATGCTGCTAAATGTCCTGCAATGCACAGGACAACACCCCACAACAAAGCATTATCAGATATGAGAAGTCAGTAGTGCTGAGATTGAGAAATCCTGTTTTAGAGGTAAGGCGGTTCAGACAGCTGGCGGGGGACTGGAAGAATGCACCATAAGCCTGGGTCAGATCCACTCCACACTGGCTATGAAAAAAGAGTCAATTTGGTGGTGATAAAGTCTAATTCAGAGCATTCCTGTTATGAGAAAGACATAAGGCTCCCATTCTCCTTTTGGGGCTACATTCATATTGCTCATACCTCACTGCTGATTCTAAAGCATTCAGTGTTTACTTCCCCACTTCCTGATAATCCTGCAGGGAGGGAAGAAATCCAGAGCAATTTATGACATGCCCTATTCCCATCATATTTCTAATCACTCTACCCAAGTATATGAGGGATTGTAGATTGTCCATATGTGGCAATTTGCATGTTATCCTTTAATGAGGAGGTTTTTAGAAGCTGCGCATCGTCTGCACACAAAATATGCTGGTGGTGTGGCAGAGCGGCTGCAGAATAATTGATGAAGTTTCCACGTTCCATGGATAATGCCAAGATTCATTCATATTAAGTCAACCTGGGATCTGCAATCTATGGTAAATTAAACTTATTTAATAAGGGCATCTGTTGTGATCCCTTTCACGTTGGCTTCAGCAGCATTCCTTTTTCATTATGAGTGAGGTTTTTGTTTTTGAGTCTCATGACAGCAACTCTTCCCCTCCATAAAGCACTGAGCTTTTGCCAACTTTCCAACCACCTCCTGAATAAATTAACTATGTTCCATCAGGTGGCAGAGAGGACATTTTGAATTTTCTGTGGCAGATGGCTTGACACATCTAATTGAAGTAATATATCTTTCAGAGTCTTGATATGCTACAAGGAGGTGTAAAGCATGTCACATTGTGACGGGCCTCTCTTGGCTGAAGCAGGAAATTTGGGGTAAATGTGTTGCACTCAGCACAGACAAGGCATTTTTCAAGGGAAAAAACCCTACCTGTAGACATTCAGCTTTATTAAGGCAGACATTTGTGCCAGTTACATCTAAGAAGGGCATCAAGGATTCTATTAGCCAGTTTGGGACTAGTGTTATAATGAACTAAATAAAGAAGGCCACCTGTTCAGAATTAAGTCATAATCTAGGAAAGGAATGGCTTTCAACGAGTCCAAATAGAGGTACATAATGTAGAAAATCAAACCCCCTTACTGGCTTTCAGGGTCCGCAAAATGGAAATTCATTTTTGCATAATAGAACCTCACTGGCGCGTGATGGGAAAGAAACAATCGATCTAAGAGTTCTAACTTCTGAGAGAGCTTTCAGGTATGCTCAAAACTAACAGTGACAAAGACATTTCCATGAAGATAACTCAGCTCCCACTAAATGGGGGCTTTTATATATTTAGGTTTGGGTCTTCAGATGGAGGAACTTTTGCCGTGAAGCAAATAGATGTAAAAAGATTTCCTGTTTAACAGAAACTGGATTCACATCTTTCTTCAGCATCCTGAGGTTCTTTTTTTGGGTTGGCAGTGCAGTGAGGAAGCCATGGCTTAGAGAATTGCTATCACAGTACTGTAGGAGGGCTGGGGCTCTGAGAACCCCCTGGGAGAAAATGGGATAATAATGAGCTGTAGGAGAAGGAGAGGCGTTTATAAGAATAGGAGCGACCTGGAGCCTGCAGCTTCCCCGCACCCTTCAGTTCAGCACCATCTGGACTGAGCTGATTGATGGCTCACCCCTTCATCCTGCCTGGGTTTCACTCACTGGCCCTCACCTTGCCCCAGACATGCATAGAAAAACAGAGCTTCAAGCCACTCCCCCAGGGGGCTTGCTACAATTTCTTGGAAGCCTGGTTCTTATTATTTATTATAGGTAATTATCAATTTGGAAGATGCCTCCCCACCTGAGGGTTTGCTGAATGAACAAAGCTCACGTTTCCAGAAAAATCTGTATAGAGTCCTGTCTAGGCGGGTGCTATGACTATCTAACTCATTTTTCGTTGATCCCACCTCACTAAGTACCCATCTGACTATAAATTCAGGCTTCTCTCCCACTTCCCCACCTCCTCAGGTATCTTGGGTCCTACCAGGAGGAGGTTGCCCCATCTGGTTCAATTGGGTTTTAGCACAGGACTAGAGTCTGCCCTTGTTAATACTTTGATATATTGATTTATACATCAATCCCTTGTGAACATGGTTACTGGGAGTCATTTTCCTACATTCTCAGCAGCACTGGCCACCATAACTAAACTGAGCTTCTGAATCTGCAAACATGAAGCCCACAACCTGGAGCAGGCTGACCCCACTAGGTCCTGCCCTTGTGAATGTCTGGCATCTAGAAGGCCTCCTTCTCAGGCTTTTCACCTCTATCTTTAACAACTCTTGGCAGTAACACTCACTGGCCTTTAGTAAACGTGACCTTTCCATGTAACTGCCCAGGGTCTCCAAAGAGACTGAAATGTCTTATAAGATAGGGCTATATGTCTTAATCCCAGTGACTGGACAGGAACTCAAGTGAACACAGTCAATGTGATATTTAATAACTATTAAATAGTTATTTAATATTATAATTTAATATTCTGTAATATTATATAGTTTTTGCTTACCTTCCTCCAGTTGCCTGTTCTGCTCACCGCTGTATCTCCAATACTTAATAAAGACTGCCTGGCACGTAGTTGGTGCTCAAAAGTATTTGATGAATGAATCATCTGAGAAGACATGATATTTTATTCCTCTTAGGATTTAGCTATTTTAAAGCTTGCAAGAAAGTCAATTACTTTAGCCCCTTCATGCTCTCACTTCCTGACACCTCCCTCCCTGTCTTGTCAAGATTTCAAAATCAATTCCTCTGGTTTCTTGTCAAATATAGTTATTGTTAATATTCCTGTAGTTCACACGTGTGTCATATACAAAACAAAGTTTTAAGCATTTTTTGTATATTAACTCCTTTCATCCTTAACCACTCTGTCAAGGAGATACCACAATTATCCTCATGTTGCAGATGAGGAAACTGAGGGGCAGGTAGTAAAGTGATAGCATCAGATAGGAACTCAGGTAATCTGGCTTCAGAGTTCATGTTCCTAATCACTAGACCAGCTGCCTCTGTGATGGCTATAGCACCTACCTCTTTATTTGGAAACTACCCAGTTCATGAAATTATAGTGCATGTAGAAAGGAAGGCTTGGTTAAGACATGTGGGTAGGAAGCCTGCTCTGCATGTTATTAATAAATCATACTTATAATAAACATGGCTTATTTATTCCCAATGTCATGATATATAAGCAGATCAGCAGGGGGTGGAGTTAGGTCAGACACAAAGAGCTCCAGCCCTGCCCTGGAAGATCTGATAACCTAAAGGCATAAAACCTACTCTGTAGGCTCCAAAGGTGAGACCAGCCAGACCTATAGAAAGAAGAACTGTGAACTGTCGCCCTTCTGCACCAGAAAGTGGTTGTCTCAATTACTCAGCACGATGGAAAGAAAACTGGCTCATGACAACCAGGGATATCAGTATCGTCAAAATGCACTTCCCATGGCCTATGGCATTCTTCTTCCAGACCAGGGGTGCCCTTGCCAGTTGTTCTTGATGGAGTTCATGTTCCTCTAGTATCCTTGGAAGTTGAGAAGCCCACTCAAAGGCTGAAGCCCCTGCTGGCTTTGGGTGACCTGTGCCCAGAGAGCGCTGGAATATGTGTAAAGAGGATAAATTTTGGACCCAGACAGTTCAGACACTACTTAATAATCCTAACTAACCTGGCTAATTAACCTCCTAGAGCAAATATATTTACATATGCTTCTTCCTCTGAAACTAGGCATCAGGTTCTGGGAAGGACAAAGAACTTGCATCTCTGGCAGGTCATTATGCTCCAGCCCCGGGGACTCAGCCTTTGCGTTTGTTTTCTCACCAATACAATAATACCCATCTCGCAATGACTGAGCAGTCATCCTGGGTCAGATGATGTCTGCTCTATATCATGCAGAACCAGCAGGAAACAGACAACAGGCTCAATTAAGATAAATCACAGAGGGTCTAATAAAAGGACATGCACAAAGGTGTGGGCAGGGTATATGGAACCCAGGAGGAATAGGACTGGAGCCCTGGGCTAGGTAAGAGTGGGGCCGTCATCGCCCTTGTGAAGGGGAGAGAGGAGCTGTTATCCAAACCTGAAGGAGTCAGTTCTGAGGAGAGCCTGCCTTGATGGAGCCTGACCTTAGCTGGAGGAGATGCAGCCAGCCTGCTTGGTGACCTCAGACAGACTCAGCAAATACATGCTACGCCCTCATCCTCCTCTCCTTAGGACCCTGTGCTGGGGTTCTACAGTGACCAAATTCAACCTGAAGCCAGAGGTCAAGAGAGCCCCTTGCTGTAGTCCATACTGGTCAAGGTAGAGATGGGTGCGAGAATGTGTAGAAGGGTAAATAGAGTCTTTTGCATGGATTGCGTATTCAATCCTTATACTATCCTTCTAAGATAATTATTGTTCCAGTTTTTCATAAGAGGAAACTGGCTTGTAAGCAGTGAAGCAATTATATATATGTATATGTGTGTATATCTATCTACATATACACATTGCATATTTATATAATATATTCTTATTCTTGACTTTGTCTCAAAAATATATGTTTATTGTAAAAAATTTAGAAATACAGACCCCTTCCTTCCCAAAGAAAGCGTTATCAAATAACTTTATCATCAGAGGTCACCTCTATCAATATATTTCCATATCTATTTATAGCCGTTTAGGACACATTTTATTTTATTCTGTTGCATCCCAATTTATTTTATTTCACTTTATGTATGAAAGTATGTGTGGAGATTCCATTGTGCCATGCACTGTTCTACATGCTTTATAAATATTAGTTCAGTAATTCTCATAACAATCTTATGAAGCAGGTACTATTATGATACACATCATATAAATGAGAGACGTTAAGTAATTTGTCTAGAGTTCCATATCTGATGAACGGTGGAGCTCACGTTCAAATTTACACAACCTGATTTGAGTCTCATTCTTAACCATTCTGCTCTACATATATACATATATGAGATACACATATATATATATCGTATATACATAGACTGCAAAATTGGAATCATGCTATACATTCTTGTTATCTAATTTTGTATCTAACTATATGTCTTTTTTTTTTTTTTTTTGCGGTACGCGGGCCTCTCACTGTTGTGGCCTCTCCCGTTGTGGAGCACAGGCTCCGGACGCGCAGGCCCAGCGGCCATGGCTCACGGGCCCAGCCGCTTCGCAGCATGTGGGATCTTCCCGGACCAGGGCACAAACCCGTGTCCCCTGCATCGGCAGGCAGACTCCCAACCACTGCGCCACCAGGGAAGCCCTAACTATATGTCTTTACATGCATTCATATAGGAGTTCTTTTTCTTGATTATTCTAATCCTAATTACATATGGAAATAAATATATCAGCAAGAAATAGAACATACCAGTAACAAGCAGCTAAAAAATCAGGTAGAAAAATGTACTCCCCAACACACACACACACACACACACACACACACACACGAGAGAGAGAGAGAGAGAGAGAGAGAGAGAGAGAGAGAGAGAGAGAGGAAGAAACTAAGGGAAAAGGTACATATTTCTAGTCAAATATTGAATCATTTGACATATAGAGTTACCCTTGCATGGGTCACTTAAATAAGGCTTGATATATTTAATTGGCTCTGTGTGTTTGATTAATTACATAGGGGCAGAAATAATTCATGGTGATCTGTTAACTGCTATCGGCATTTGATGTGTATAAGAAGCTTTGGGGATTTAGGGATATGTGAGACAAGTCCACAAAACTCTCTTGCTGACAGTCTAGTTGTAGAGGCAAGGTATATATGCATAGAGGAATGTTATGGACTGAATGTTTATGTCTCCCCCAAATTCACATGTTGAAGTCCTTACCCCCCAATGTGATGGCATTTTGATATGGGACCTTTGAGAGGTAATTAGGGTTGGATGAGGTTATGCAGGTAGGGTCCTCATGGTGGGATTACTGCCCTTCTAAGAAGAGACACCAGAGCGTTTCCTTGCTCCCTCTCTCTCCACTGTGTCCTCAGAGAAGAGGTCAAGTGAGGACATAGAGAGCGGCCACCTACCAGCCAAGAGGAGACCTCAGAATAAAACCTACCTTACCAGCACCTTGATCTTGGACCTCCCAGCCTCCAAAACTATGAGAAATACATTTTTGATTTTTAAGCCACCTAGCCCATGGTATTTTGTTTTTGCAGCTTCAGCTGAATAATACAAGGAAGATAATTTTAAGAAGTAGCTCAATTTAAGAAGTAGTAAGTGCTTAGCACTAAATGAAAACTGTAATAAGTATTTTAGAGGAGGGAGGGGTCTGAGCATCTGTGGTGGTCAGATAAGGCTTCCAGGACTTAGTGGGATGGGGGAGGAGGAAGAGGCTGAAAACTCACAAGCAAGAGTATAAAATGATCATGCAGATTCCAAACGTGCCAACTCACGATTCACACGAGGGGTCTGTTCGAACAGAGCTTCTCCCAGGGCTCTGTGTTTGCCCTTCTCTTTGATCGTCTCCTCCCCATTTTCACCAGGTTACCATAATGCCTGCGCCGCCTCAGGACTCAGCTTAAATGTCTCATCCTTAGGAAACCTTTGTTGACTCCCAGGCTTGGTTATGGCCCTGGTTATAGAATTCCCTGATCTCTTTCAGGGCACCCTCCACAATGATATTTAAATTATTAATTTGTGTAAGTTTTTGTTGATGCTTGTCTGCCCCACTGGACTTCAAGCTCTGTAAGCACCCAGTCTGGGTTTTTCTTCTCCTCATTATGGTCTCAAATCCTGGCACAGTCTGAGTAGCATTCGGTGCTCACTGAATGTTTGTTGATTGACTAGATAGATACATGGCTATCACACCCCACAAAAGAGCTCTTCCTCACTGTACATTAACATATTTTAAAGGCTGAATCTCTGTTTAGGTCTGAGGTAAGGATCACATATATAGTCAAAAGAAATATGTTATGGTTTCTGAGGTCATGTTTTAAAAAGAAGCTGGGTGGCTCTGATCTGTCCCAGCCCTCTTTAGAGCTCCAGTTTGTTTCTGATTTATAGAAATATGAGAGGATCGAAGCTCAGGGTCAGATAACAAAATAGACTGAGTGGAATTGATGGCCATATAGTAGCTAAAAGAGAGCTGGGTGTGGTTCAGATATTCAAACTTTTGAAGTTTGTGAACTTATCATAAGCTGAGAAGATGGTTTTTAAAAAATTATTTAAGAAAAAATGTTAGGCTCTATTTAAAAATACAAACAGAACAGACTAAACTGTAAACATTCTCACTAGAAGGCTTTCCAGGTACTAGAGGTACAGTAGATTTAACTTATTTCCTTTCTGGGGCCTGAGCTCCTTAACTATTTAGGAAGATAAGTGGGGGAGCTAGGTCAAGGACGTTTCTTCCTTTTCTGTTGGGTTCTCTGTGACAGTCCTTTGACTATACTTGGCTGCCCCAATTTCCAGCTTCCTGCAGTATCAGATGTTTGGGAGAAAAGGCAAGATCTGTTTTTAGAGACATCTGTTTGAGAGTCAGAAGCCCTCACTCTAATGGCTTTGAAATTAGCTGCTTCTGACTTATTTCAGGGCAAGTTTCCATCTTTCTGGGTAACCCTGGTGATAGCAACTCTACTCAGACACTCAAATCTCCCACTCCTCTCCCCCTGCTGCCCCCGCAGAGCATATGGCCATCCACGGCCATTCCATCCAGATCGTGAAAAACAACAGGTTTGGCAAGATCAAAGCCACTTTCGCCTTTCAACATTTTGGGAACTGCAAGGCATGACATTAACAAGCCTTCCTAATCAAGGCCCTTTGTGTTGGAGCTAAACTGGCTCCTAATAAATAAAATGGTCAAACATTGTCAATGGTCAAATTATCAGAGACTCTGTATATTGACTAGTTAATAGTGTTTAAGTGACCTTTTCTAATACAGAAATCTTTTTCAACATCTGCTTCACACTCAAAATGGCAATCTGGCTGGTGAACTATCGATATGTTTTTACAAGAAATATGCCATGAACAAATATGACTCAAAGCCATCTCACATGTCTAAAAGTTGGAATGCTTCCTTTTTCTATTGGTCACTTATTCTATCTGAAATTTAACTGCCAGAAAGTAATATTTTAAAAAGCCTACAAGCAACCAGATGGATTTCTCTATATTCATGTATTAAGTTCAAGTACTTTTTTATATAGTCCCTCTGACCTTCATTTTGTGCTTGTATGTTCTTTTTTTTTTGCGGTACGCGGGCCTCTCACTGTTGTGGCCTCTCCCGTTGCGGAGCACAGGCTCCGGACGCACAGGCTCAGCGGCCATGGCTCACGGGCCCAGCCGCTCCGCGGCATGTGGGATCTTCCCGGACCGGGGCACGAACCCGTGTCCCCTGCATCGGCAGGCGGACTCTCAACCACTGTGCCACCAGGGAAGCCCTGTGCCTGTATATTCTTGCAGGATACACAACTTTAACAAGCCTAGGAGTGTAGTTTCCCAGTTCATAATATATTAGAAACAATATATCAGAAAGGGCACACCCATTAGAATGAGCAAGAGTCACAAAAATAATCGTATTGTGATGGGGGATGCAGAGAAATGAGAAAAGGCAGATCCAAGAACTACAAATAAACAAACACTGCAGTAGCCTAAGACCATTTGTATGAGCAAGTGGCTCTCTCCACTCCTATTGGAAAGCATTTTTGTATTATAGCCCTGCAGGGTAATCGGACGTTCATGGTGTTGACCCTGAATTGTCAGGCAAAATAAAGAGACAAAATCATGATAGGTAACTCTGTTCGAGAGGCAAAGAAACATTCAATGTATTTTGGAAATATCTTCAAATAAAATAGTTCAAATAAAACATGTTCACTGGCTCTCTCAGATAAGTTATGGTTACCTAGAAAATTCATTTATGTGAAACACCATATTTTGTGATGTCAAATAAGTTAAGTGAGTTGTGTGGTGAGAATTGAAGAGTACAGACAGTACAGTCTTGATTTCATTAGACATACTGAAATATTCATGAGATAATAATTTCTCCAATAAAATTTAATATTGTCTGTTCCCAACATGGCTGGAGTTGGGCTCAGAGAGAAGGAGACAAGAAAAATAGGTCTCTAGCCTATATACAAAATGTTCGCACCTGACTAGTTACCTCCAATTGTCAAGCTGTGGGGAAGATAAATTCCCCAACTTGTGAAAAATTCAGACAGTCTGATGAACAACAGATTGAAATAATTCAGTTGAGCAAATGTTTTCAGTAGAGTGGAGGAATTGCATTTAAACAACCAAAGCCAGGGAAAGAAAACATTAGTATCCTGAAAAGCTTGCCTCACCATGTCTCAGTATTGTATTTGGCAGGCAGAAGGGTACTCAACCCATGGGCTTGTTCAGATTCACCTGGCTTCTCTGCAGAGAACCAAGGATATTTCTCCTCCCTTGTTATTATATTTATCTTCATCGGCCTTCTTGGATAGCATGGAGATAAGTGCTTTGAAATCACCCAGAGAGAAGCAGATTAATGGGTTTTTTTTCCCAAACATCTTAATAAAAGATTTGAAATTTATTATGTGTAAAGTTGTAAGTAGATACGTAACGAAGTTCGGCAGGTTGAGTCCTCCGGACGCACTGAATTAGCACCATGGACCAAACACCACAAAATAAAACCATTCTAAGCTAAAGTCAGAAGTCCTCAGGGTTCTTCACTTACCTCTGCTTCCCAAATTTCCCTCCTGAACATGAGCCATGCTGTCTGTTGAACACACCATTTTAGCTTGCTCTCTATCCCACAGACTGGAGGCTCAGGCAGTGTCTCATCTATCATCAATTTGGGGAGATTAGCATAGGCTATTCAGAGCCCCAGGGTCCCAGGCATCACACTTCTTTTTTGTAAAACCTCTATCAATCCGGAGGGATAAGTATCTATAGCGATACAAGAAATGAGTTAGTGATAACAGCTTGGATCCCTCTAAAAATTCAAAGAAACTTGGGAGTGCTGTGACAAAAATGTGCTCATGGAGAAAAGATCTTTCCACTCAGAACTGTCTCACCCCAATCCTATCTGTCCCAAGTCAGTATTTCCTTTACATCTCTGTTCCACAAATTCTGTGGGTGTCCCTTAATTTTAGCTTCAAGCCTCTGCTGGTAATAATGGCTTCCCATAACATCAATTCTTTTCCTACTCTGACTTCACTGATGAGTGCCCTTTTCTTTTTCCGTATCTGGCTCACCTGCTTTGGGAAGGAGTGGGCTCTTTGAATCCAGTCTGAGTATGTCATATGAGAGACCGACCACGTTCTCCCCACTCCAAGTCAATGAGTGCATTGTCCTAGTAGTAAACTTGAGTTATTGTGTACTGTCTCAGACTGTGCCTGGTTAACTTCTACCCATGATTCATGGGGGATTACAGCTCAAAATGGTGACTGAAAATAACTACTGAGTAATTTTTAAAGACCTTATAGTATTTAAGCACTTTTGTATGTTTGGTCTATTGTGAACTTCAAAACAGTCTTGTGTAGAAGGTAGTACAGGGATTAGTTTTATCATCCTAGTTTAGGGATGAAAAAGCTAAAGGAGAGTGACTTATCCAAAGTCACACACCTAGGAGTTGGCAGAAAGAACAGTCTGGATCTTTCATTCTTTCCACTTCTGGCTGATGCTTTCCTTGGCCATTTTAGAGCATCATGTGATGCTGTGATATGATGACAACAACAACAACAAATCAATGTCCCTTGGATGTGAAGGTGACGGTGTAGATCCCATGAAAGGAAATGCAAAACCATTCATCTTCTTGTCTCTCATGGTACAATGGCAGATATGTCCAAGCTGTCTGGGATTCACGAGTAATGAAGCCTTGAAATGAGATAAAACTAACTGGTCCTTCTGGCAATGAAGTCTTTGACCTGATTAGTATCAGGCTGTATCTAATCAAGAGGACAATCGTGTAATGAATAGATTGATAAGCTGCTTTCATTACATGGTAGAGAAAACAAGAAAATGCCTACAAATGTGTGATATATCAAATTAAAAATATGTTCTGTGTCCTTCCTTATTTTAAATCTGATGAAATGAATGAATTTATTTATACATCTTTTCTTTGGAGCAGAAATTCTGGAATGAAACTGGCAAAGGCAAGGCCCAGATGACTGTGTGTCGCCTCCCCTGCTCGCCTACAGGTTACAAGCACATTTCAAAGGAGTCTTAACTTCCACACTCCTGTGGTCCTGCTAGCTCAATTAGAGGGGCCAGCCTGGCCTTTTTCATTGTGCCCTGTGGGAATACACTTTGATATCGGTGGGGATCCTTGGGCTGAATGAGAGAATAGAATGAGAAGCTGGCTCCAGGGGAATATTTGATCTCAGAGTTGGGTCAGGGTGAGAGCAGACACCGCCTGTGAGGACAGTTTCCTGCCAACCGAGACGATCAGTCTCCTCCAGGCTGACTGCAGTCGAACGCAGGCGTTTACCTTAGCTAAACCCTGAATGACTGTCTGTGTATCAGCCATGAGCACACTCGTGAGCCTGGAGCTCCAGACAATCAGAGGTCAGGTCTGCTTTCTGAAGCAGGAGGCTCTCTCAGGTTCTGTATTCAGGCTTCCTGCTGAAAACGTTACAGAGAACAGGCATCCTGTGGAACAGACCCAGAACCTGATTCAGCTGCTAAAACCATAGGATTGCTTCTACCCCACTCCATCCTTATCCCCCCACAACCAACCACTTCTCACTCAGATCCTGAGAAGACTGGCCTTTTTTTTCCTACTGTCTATTTTAACTGGGAGAAGAAAAAAAGATGGAGAGAGATGAAGAGGAAAACAGGGCACAGGGGCAGAAGGAGGGATGGAACATGAGGCAAGTTTCTGAGTGGCTTGTATAGCTGGGGCAAAACCAAATATTAAAAAAAGGCCCCATGCAAAACAAAAGATTATTTTCTTTCCTTTATACCCTTGACCTCAGCCAATCAAATTTCCTTCAGTTCAGTCTTTACCCTCACAACAAACACCCAATACTCAAGATTGATCTCACAGGAGTGGGGGAGGGATGGAGTGGGAGTTCTGGGTTAGCAGATGCAAACTATTATATATAGGATGGGTAAACAACGAGGTCCTACTGTATAGCACAGGGAGCTCTATTTAATATCCTGTGATAAAACATAATGGAAAAAATATGAAAAAGAATATATAAATGTGTAACTGAATCACTTTGCTGTACAGCAGAAATTAACACAACCTTGTAAATCAACTATACTTCACTAGGAAAAAAAGATTGATCTCATTACCTCTAGTCCTTGGAACACTATTACTGAGAGCAATCAGGTTCCCAGAGCGCTTGGTGGATAAGCAAAGTGCACATCCCTCAGTGAGCTTCAAGGCCTGCTTTCCCTTCCTCCTGTGCTCTGTACAACCATTACAGGACATACAGAGCCACTCTCCCTCTGAGGTACCACAGTATGTATGGAGCTGATCTCCCTCTGAGATAGTGCCATATATGCAGAGCTGACCTCCATCAGATGTCTATAGTACACACAAAGCCAGCCTCTCTTTGAGGTGCTCTAGTAGAAAACAATAAAAGTACAGAATAAGGAAAGTAAGAAGGGATGAGCTAAATTAGATGAACCTCTCCATCTCTATTTGGTCCAGTTTTTCAGAAGCAAATAGAAGATCGAAATATGAGAGAAGTAAATAGATATTGCTTTTATCATAAAAAATAAAGGAAACTATAACACTGGAACCATTTCTGCTATGAAACAAGGGCTCAGGGTTCCTGTAAATATGACATATGGTTCAGTGACTGACCCTAAGAAGCCCCATATAAAAAGATGTTGGAGGAAAACTACAAATTAAGGTCCATTTCAACTTGAATTTATAAAAAATCATGGTGTCTCACCTCCAAAGAAAAAGGAACTTCAGGAATATTTTTGGCTCTCCTGGGCTGGGAGGATTAGAGTTTTGCCTGAATCAAATGGCATTAGCGACAGTCAAATTGTATCATTCAGAACAACTACCAGGAGGTGAGGAAGACCATCTCCAATGTGGTCTGCAAGATTTTTCGGAAACGTGCTTCTGTAGCAATGCATGCTGCTCTGTATGATCCACATGAATTGTTTTCATTTTCAAAATGCAGAGCTCTGCTGGGACAGAATTGAAGGAATAAATTATTTTCTCTAGTTAATGCCTCATGTCAGACACCTTCCTGAATCAAGTATTGTCGCTAGCAGGATTGCCTAAAAGCATAATTCATGACTCATGAGCACATAAGGCAATGATATTTAAAACAAGGCTTGGGTATGGAGTTCCATTTATACCGATTGTGCTATTTACAGTAATGAGGGCTTCACAGTGAAGACCAATTCAGCCAGGGTAGTTCTAGCTACACGAATTAACAGGAAGTCATATTACTGGGTTACTTTTATGAAAATAGAAAAGAAAAACAGTGTTAAGTTTTTTCAAATACAGAAAAATATTAACTTACTCTTGCTTACTAACTTGATTTAAAAAAAAAATACTTTGTTAGAACCGGGAGGACTTGAGCATAAGGTGTGATGGGACATGAGCAAAGCCTGGGTTCAGACAGGAACTCTGAATGTCATCCAGGCCTGGAATCCATGGGGGTCAATAGATGGAGATCAATTGATCAATCTACGGGGATCAATTGATCATCAATTTCAGTGGAGCTGGGGCAGGGGTGTCCCATCCAAGGGAGAGCACAATAGTATGGAAAGCTCCCAGGCTATGCTTGAACCCTCAGAAGCCAAGTAGACCTCAATATGGCACTGGAGATGGAACCATGGAAGGGGATGCTGGTTCTCGGGGGAAGCCAATTAACAAGATCCATGGGGGCCTCAGGGCCTCCATGAGCAGTCAGTGTCCTTCCCAAGGTTTTCCCCCAATGGCTCTTGTTTTCTCTCTGTGTGTTTTTATTCTGCAACTGTCCCATCCCATAAAATCAGGGCAGGATCAAATCTGAGCCAAAGAAGATTCTCTAATTTCTTTTTCTTTTTTACATCTTTATTGGAGTATAATTGCTTTACAATGGTGTGTTAGTTTCTGCTTTATAACAAAGTGAATCAGTTATACATATACATGTGTCGCCACATCTCTTCCCTCTTGCGTCTCTCTCCCTCCCACCCTCCCTATCCCACCCCTCAAGGAGGTCACAAAGCACCGAGCTGATCTCCCTGTGCTATGCGGCTGCTTCCCACTAGCTATCTACCTTACGTTTGCTAGTGTATATATGTCCATGCCTCTCTCTCGCTTTGTCACAGCTTACCATTCCCGCTCCCAATATCCTCAAGTCCATTCTCTAGTAGCTCTGTGTCTTTATTCCTGTCTTATCCCTAGGTGCTTCATGACATTTTTTTCCCTTATATTCCATATATATGTGTTAGCATACGGTATTGGTCTTTCTCTTTCTGACTTACTTCACTCTGTATGACAGACTCTAGGTCTATCCACCTCATTACAAATAGCTCAATGTCGTTTCTTTTTATGGCTGAGTAATATTCCATTGTATATATGTGCCATATCTTCTTTATCCATTCATTCGATGATGGACACTTAGGTTGTATCCATCTCTGGGCCACTGTAAATAGAGCTGCAATGAACATTTTGGTACATGACTATTTTTGAATTATGGTTTTCTTAGGGTATATGCCCAGTAGTGGGATTGCTGGGTCATATGGTAGTTCTATTTGTAGTTTTTTAAGGAGGCTCCATACTGTTCTCCACAGTGGCTGTATCAATTTACATTCCCACCAACAGTTCAAGAGGGTTCCCTTTTCTCCACACTCTCTCCAGCACTTATTGTCTCTAGATTTTTTGATGATGGCCATTCTGACCGGTGTGAGACAATATCTCATTGTAGTTTTGTGTTGCATTTCTCTAATGATTAATGATGTTGAGCATTCTTTCATGTATTTGTTGGCAGTCTGTATATCTTCTTTGGAGAAATGTCTATTTAGGTCTTCTGCCCATTTTTGGATTGGGTTGTTTGTTTTTTTGATATTGAGCTGCATGAGCTGCTTATAAATTTTGAAGATTAATCCTTTGTCAGTTGCTTCATGTGCAAATATTTTCTCCCATTCTGAGGGTTGTCTTTTGGTCTTGTTTATGGTTTCCTTTGCTGTGCAAAAGCTTTTAAGTTTCATTAGGTCTCATTTGTTTATTTTTATTTCCATTTCTCTAGGAGGTGGGTCAAAAAGGATCTTGCTGTGATTTATGTCCTAGAGTGCTCTGCCTATGTTTTCCTCTAAGAGTTTGATAGTTTCTGGCCTTACATTTAGGTCTTTAATCCATTTTGAGCTTATTTTTATGTATGGTGTTAGGGAGTGATCTAATCTCATACTTTTACATGTATCTGTCCAGTTTTCCCAGCACCACTTATTGAAGAGGCTGTCTTTTCTCCACTGTACATTCCTGCCTCGTTTATCAAAGATAAAGTGACCATATGTGGGTGGGTTTATCTCTGGGCTTTCTATCCTGTTCCATTGATTTATCTTTCTGTTTCTGTGTCAGTACCATACTGTCTTGATTACTGTAGCTTTGTAGTATAGTCTGATGTCAGGGAGCCTGATTCCTCCAGCTCCATTTTATTTTCTCAAGATTGCTTTGGCTATTCGGGGTCTTCTGTGTTTCCATACAAATTGTGAAATTTTTTGTTGTAGTTCTGTGAAAAATGCCAGTGGTAGTTTGATAGGGATTGTGTTGAATCTGTAGATTGCTTTGGGTAGTAGAGTCATTTTCACAATGTTGATTCTTCCAATGCAAGAACATGATATATCTCTCCATCTGTTGGTATCATCTTTAATTTCTTTCATCAGTGTCTTACAATTTTCTGCATACAGGTCTTTTGTCTCCTTAGGTAGGTTTATTCCTAGATATTTTATTCTTTTTGTTGAAATGGTAAATGGGAGTGTTTTCTTGATTTCACGTTCAGATTTTTCCTTTTTTTTTTTTTGCAGTGCGTGGGCCTCTCACTGTTGTGACCTCTCCCTTTGCAGAGCACAGGCTCCAGACGCGCAGGCTCAGCAGCCATGGCTCACGGGCCTAGCTGCTCCATGGCATGTGGGATCTTCCCAGACCGAGGCACGAACCTGCATCCCCTGCATCGGCAGGCGGACTCTCAACCACTGTGCCACCAGGGAAGCTCATGTTCAGATTTTTCATCATTAGTGTATAGGAATGCCAGAGATTTCTGTGCATTAATTTTGTATCCTGCAACTTTACCAAATTCATTGATTAGCTCTAGTAGTTTTCTGGTAGCATCTTTAGGATTCTCTATGTATAGGATCATTTCATCTGCAAACAGTGAAAGATATACTTCTTCTTTTCCAATTTGGATTCCATTTATTTCCTTTTCTTCTCTGATTGCTGTGGCTAAAACGTACAAAACTATGTTGAAAAAGAGTGGTGAGAGTGGGCAACCTTGTCTTGTTCCTGATCTTACTGGAAATGCTTTCAGTTTTTCACCATTGAGGACTATGTTGGCTGTGGGTTTGTCATATATGGCCTTTATTATGTTGAGGAAAGTTCCCTCTATGCCTACTTTCTGCAGGGCTTTTATTATAAATGGGTGTTGAATTGTGTTGAAAGCTTTCTCTGCATCTATTGAGATGGTCATATGGTTTTTCTCCTTCAATTTGTTAATATCACATTGATTGATTTGCGTATATTGAAGAATGCTTGCATTCCTGGAATAAACCCCACTTGATCATGGTGTACGATCCCTTTAATGTACTGTTGGATTCTGTTTGCTAGTATTTTGTTGAGGATATTTGCATCTATGTTCATCAGTGATATTGGCCTGTAGTTTTCTTTCTTTGTGACATCCTTGTCTGGTTTTGGTATCAGGGTGATGGTGGCCTCGTAGAATGAGTTTGGGAGTGTTCCTCCCTCTGCTATATTTTGGAAGAGTTTGAGAAGGATAGGTGTTAGCTCTTCTCTAAATGTTTGATAGAATTCACCTGTGAAGCCATCTGGTCCTGGGTTTTTGTCTGTTGGAAGATTTTTACTCACAGTTTCAATTTCAGTGCTTGTGATTGGTCTGTTCAGATTTTCTATTTCTTCCTGATTCAGTCTTGGCAGGTTGTGCATTTCTAAGAATTTGTCCATTTCTTCCTGGTTGTCCATTTTATTGGCATAGAGTTGCTGTAGTAATCTCTCATGATCTTTTGTACTTCTGCAGTGTCAGTTGTTACTTCTCCTTTTTCATTTCTAATTCTATTGATTTGAGTCTTCTCCCTTTTTTTCGTGATGAGTCTGGCTAATGGTTTTCAATTTTGTTTATCTTCTCAAAGAACCAGCTTTTAGTTTTATTGATCTTTGCTATCGTTTCCTTCATTTCTTTTTCATTTATTTCTGATATAATTTTTATGATTTCTTTCCTTCTGCTAACTTTGGGGGTTTTTTGTTCTTCTTTCTCTAATTGCTTTAGGTGCAAGATTAGGTTGTTTATTCGAGATGTTTCCTATTTCTTAAGGTAGGATTGTTTTGCTATAAACTTCCCTCTTAGAGCTGCTTTTGCTGCATCCCATAGATTTTGGGTCGTCGTGTCTCCATTGTCATTTGTTTCTAGGTAGGTTTTTATTTCCTCTTTGATTTCTTCAGTGATCACTTCATTATTAAGTAGTGTATTGTTTAGCCTCCATGTGTTTGTACTTTTTACAGGTCTTTTCCTGTAATTGATATCTAGTCTCATAGCGTTGTGGTCGGAAAAGATACTTGATAAAATTTCAATTTCAATTTTCTTAAATTTACCAAGGCTTGATTTGTGACCCAAGATATGATCTATCCTGGAGAATGTTCCATGAGCACTTGAGAAAAATGTGTATTCTGTTGTTTTGGGGTGGAATGTCCTATAAATATGAATTAAGTCCATCTTGTTTAATGTATCATTTAAAGCTTGTGTTTCCTTATTTATTTTTATTTTGGATGATCTGTCCATTGGTGAAAGTGGGGTGTTAAAGTCCCCTACTATGAATGTGTTACTGTCAATTTCCCCTTTTATGGCTGTTAGTATTTGCCTTATGTACTGAGGTGCTCCTGTGTTGGGTGCATAAATATTTTCAATTCTTATATCTTCTTCTTGGATCGATCCCTTGATCATTATGTAGTGTCCTTCTTTGTCTCTTCTAATAGTCTTTATTTTAAAGTCTATTTTGTCTGATATGAGAATTGCTACTCCAGCTTTCTTTTGGGTTCCATTTGCATGCAATATCTTTTTCCATCCCCTTACTTTCAGTCTGTATGTGTCTCTAGGTCTGAAGTGCGTCTCTTGTACACAGAAAATATATGGGTCTTGTTTCTGTATCCATTCAGCCAATCTGTGTCTTTTTTTTTTTTTTTTTGTGGTACACAGGCCTCTCACTGTTGTGGCCTCTCCTGTTGCGGAGCACAGGCTCCAGACGCGCAGGCTCAGTGGCCATGGTTCACGGGCCCAGCCGCTCTGTGGCATGTGGGATCTTCCTGGACCGGGGCACGAACCCGTGTCCCCTGCATCGGCAGGCAGACTCTCAACCACTGTGCCATCAGGGAAGCTGCAATCTGTCTCTTTTGGTTGGAGCATTTAGTCCATTTACATTTAAGGTAATTATCGATATGTATGTTCCTATTCCCATTTTCTTAATTGTTTTGGGTTCGTTATTGTAGGTCTTTTCCTTCTCTTATGTTTCTTGCCTAGAGAAGTTCCTTTAGCAGTTGTTGTAAAGCTGGTTTGGTGGTGCTGAGCTCTCTCAGCTTTTCCTTGTCTGTAAAGGTTTTAATTTCTCCATCAAATCTGAATGAGATTCTTGCTGGGTAGAGTAATCTTGGTTGCAGGTTTTTCTCCTTCATCAGTTTATGTCCAGCCAGTCCCTTCTGGCTTGCAGAGTTTCTGCTGAAAGATCAGCTGTTAACCTTATTTATATTCCCTTGTGTGTTATTTGTTGTTTTTCCCTTACTGCTTTTAATATGTTTTCTGTGTATTTAATTTTTGACAGTTTGATTAATCTGTATCTTGGCATATTTCTCCTTGGAATTATCCTGTATGGGACTCTCTGTGCTTCCTGAACTTGATTAACTATTTTCATTCCCATATTAGGGAAATTTTCAACTATAATCTCTTCAAATATTTTCTCAGTCCCTTTCTTTTTCTCTTCTTCTTCTGGAACCCCTATAATTCAAATGTTGGTGCATTTAATGTTGTCACAGAGGTCTCTGAGACTGTCCTCAGTTCTTTTCATTCTTTTTTCTTTATTCTGCTCTGCAGCAGTTATTTCCACTATTTTATCTTCCAGGTCACTTATCCGTTCTTCTGCCTCAGTTATTCTGCTATTGATCCCATCTCGAGTATTTTTAATTTCATTTCTGTGTTGTTCATCATTGCTTGTTTCATCTTTAGTTCTTCTAGGTCCTTGTTAAATGTTTCTTGCATTTTCTCTATTCTATTTCCAAGATTTTGGATCATCTTTACTATCATTATTCTGAATTCTCTTTCAGGTAGACTGCCTATTTCCTCTTCATTTGTTAGGTCTGGTGGCTTTGTATCTTTCTCCTTCATCTGCTGTGTGTTTTTCTGTCTTCTCATTTTGCTTATCTTACTGTGTTTGGGGTCTCCTTTTTGCAGGCTGCAGGTTCGTAGTTCCCATTGTTTTTGTTGTCTGTCCCCAGTGGCTAAGGTTGGTTCAGTAGGTTGGGTAGGCTTCCTGGTGGAGGGGACTAGTGCCTGTGTTGTGGTAGATAAGGCTGGATCTTGTCTTTCTGGTGGGCAGGTCCACGTCCGGTGGTGTGTTTTGGGGTGTCTGTGGCCTTATTATTATTTTAGGCAGCCTCTCTGCTAATGGGTGTGGTTGTGTTCCTGTCTTGCTAGTTGTTTGGCCTAGGGTGTCCAGCACTGTAGCTTGCTGGTCGTTGAGTGAAGCTGGGTGTTGGTGTTGAGATGGAGATCTCTGGGAAATTTTCGCTGTTTGATATTATGTGGAGCTGGGAGGTCTCTTGTGGACCAGTGTCCTGAAGTTGGCTCTCCCACCTCAGAGGCACAGCACTGACTCCTGGCTGCAGCCCCAAGAGCCTTTCATCCACACGGCTCAGAATAAAAGGGAGAATAAGTAGAAAGAAAGAATTAGTAGAAGTAGAAAGAAAGAAAGAAAGAAAGAAAGGAGGGAGGGAGGGAGGGAGGAAGGAAGGAAGGAGGGAAGGAAGGAAAAATGGAAAGAAAGAAGATAAAGTAAAATAAAATAAAGTAAGATAAAATATAATAAAGTTATTAAAATAAAAAAATAATTATTAAGGAAAGAAATTAAAAAATAACCAAAAAAAAAAAAAAAAAAAAACCCAAAACGGACGGATAGAACCCTAGGACAAGTGGTGCAAGCAAAGCTATACAGACAAAATCTCACACAGAAGCATACACATACACACTCACAAAAAGAGGAAAAGGGGAAAAAATCATAAATCTTGCTCTCAAAGTCCATCTCCTTAATTTGGGATGATTCGTTGTCTATTCAGGTATTCCACAGATGCAGGGTACCTCAAGTTGATTGTGGAGCTTTAATCCGCTGCTCCTGAGGCTGCTGGGAGAGACTTCCCTTTCTCTTTGTTTTCACAGCTCCCAGGGGCTCAGCTTTGGATTTGGCCCCGCCTCTGCGTGTAGGTCGCCGGAGGGCGTCTGTTCTTCGCTCAGACAGGACGGGTTTAAAGGAGCCGCTGATTCGGGGGTTCTGGCTCACTCAGGCCGGGGGGAGGGAGGAGCACGGAGTGCGGGGCGAGCCTGCGGCGTGACCTTGCACCACCCTGAGGCGTGCCGTGCGTTCTCCTGGGGGAGTTGTCCCTGGATCCAGGGACCCTGGCAGTGGCGGGCTGCACAGGCTGCACAGGCGGAAGGGGGTGTGGATAGTGACCTGTGGTCGCACACAGGCTTCTTGGTGGCGGCAGCAGCAGCCTTAGCGTCTCATGCCCGTCTCTGGGGTCTGCGCTTTTAGCCGCGGCTCGCGCCCGTCTCTGGAGCTCCTTTAAGCAGCGCTCTTAATCCCCTCTCCTCGTGCACCAGGAAACAAAGAGGGAAGAAAAACTCTCTTGCCTCCTTGGCAGGTTCAGACTTTTCCCTGGACTTCCTCCCGGCCAACCGTGGCGCACTAACCCCTGCAGGCTGTGTTCACGTCGCCAACCCCAGTTCTCTCCCTGCGCTCTGACCGAAGCCCGAGCGTCAGTTCCCAGCCCCGCCCGCCCCGGCGGGTGAGCAGACAAGCCTCTCGGGCTGGTGAGTGCTGGTCGGCCCTGATCCTCTGCGCGGGAATCTCTCCCCGCTTTGCCCTCAGCACCCCTGTGGCTGCGCTCTCCCCGCGGCTCCGAAGCTTTCCCCCTCCGCGGCTCCGAAGCTTTCCCCCTCCGCGGCTCCGAAGCTTTCCCCCTCCGCGGCTCCGAAGCTTTCCCCCTCCGCGGCTCCGAAGCTTTCCCCCTCCGCCATCCGCAGTCTCTGCCCGCGAAGGGGCTTCCTAGTGTGTGGAAACGTTTCCTCCTTCACAGCTCCCTCCCACTGGTGCAGGTCCCGTCCCTATTCTTTGTCTCTGTTTATTCCTTTTTCTTTTGCCCTACCCAGGTACGTGGGGCGTTTCTTGCCTTTTGGAAGGTCTGAGGTCTTCTGCCAGCGTTCCGTAGGTGTTCTTGATTCTCCAATCTAATGTGACATAAGGGCTGGGATTAAGGCAAGGTGAATCCTACAAGTGCAAGGTAAGATTTTGTCTTTATCTAAAACTTTATGTTTTGTTCAGCATGGATTTGGGGGGGATTGCTTTTCTTAAAATATTGCATAAAATATTATTTATCTTGATTACTGAGTTTAGTTGAATGCCCTTAAGTTTTGTGCCTGAGGTGTGCGCCTTAATTGCATCACTTAAGTTCCATGTTTTGATCCTTGCTTCATCTTAAGATATGATTTAAACAGCAATAGCCCAAAGTGATGTTTCTCTAGTGGGTGCCCATGCAGTTTAGAGAATGACATCTTCAGGTGGTGTAGGACAGACATTTTTTGTCCCAGAGACTAGAAGAGATGGTAAGAAATCACCAAATTTCTGTGGGTTTGATTCTGTTAAGCACTGGACATCTCCTTAAGGGCATCTTTATACATGAAGTTTAGTTAAAATTGGTTGAATTTCTTTAAAAGTAGACACCAAGCCCAGGCATGTTTCAATTTAGCACTGAAAAAAAAAAAAAAAAAGAAGCCATTGCTCTTGGATTGAAATGAATTGAGGCACTTTTATCACCCTCCATTTGCTTGGCAATGAAAAAGCCTTTTTGAAACATAAACATAAATGGTTCAAAAATAACTTAAGAGTTATTAAATGAGCTTTCACCTAATAAAATAGAAACATGGCAGCCAGTAACACTTTTCTGCAAAGAAATAGGAAATCTAGTCTATAGGAAGGCAGGCAGCTCAGAGCTGCTTCTTGCTGTGCAGCCCGTGTTCAATCCCTACCATGGTCAATAGCCATGAGGCCTTCCCAGGATGGGTCTGGGACAAGTGTGAACACAGTAAAGACGTTTATTTTTTTGTAATAACCTCCACCTTTTCCCTTTTACATTAGCCACTTTAGCATCCTGCTTTGATTACCCTTTATATTCCAGCCAGCAACTTGTGCTTCAGCTGCACCCCTTTGCTTCCTCTCCCTCCATCAGTCAGGATTGCATTTGGCTGGAGATAATAGACCCCCAGCTGTATTGGCTTGATCAAATGTGGGTCTGTTTCCTCATGTCCAGGGGTAGGTTGTTCATGGCTAGTAAGGATTATTTTAATCTGGCCCATTGTTACCCTGAGCTAAATCTGTTTACTAAGAAAAAGAAAAATGACTATTGGTTAGAGAAATAGTAGTATCTGACACACTATTTCATCGAACTGCTCAATGCTCTGTTCTTAAAGCAATTAATTTAGTCTCTAAGAGGCATCAGAAAATCTGTTCTGTATGCTTTAAAATATATCATCTCACTTAATTCCTCTAGCATTCTTATAGAAGTTGTTTTTACTTTACAGCTGAAGAATCAGAAGCCCAATTAAATGGTTTGTTTCAAGTTCCATAGTTAGTGTATATGGTAGAGCAAGAATTGAAAGACTAATCTTTGGTTTTAGGTCTAGTACTCATTCTAATAGTATGATAAACAGATCTGTGCCACTACATTAATGGTCCTTAGTGTAATAGTTGGAATTTTATTTCTTTCTTTTAGTGGTTAATAGGTTACATCAGAGGAATGTTTCTAATCATGGGAATTTAGGAATCAGATGGCTTTTGAACAGGTAGGATATAGGCCTCAGCTGATGCCATAGGCCTTGAAAATAATACTAAAATGGATTTTATGAGAAATGCTGACAATATCTATTTTTTTGGTGGTCCAATATGAATCAGGACAAAGTTGAGTGTTTAAAAGCATCTCTGGGGGAACTCCCCAGGCAGTCCAGTTGTTAAGACTCCACACTTCCACTGCAAAGGGGCATGGGTTCAATCTCTGGTTGGGGAGCTAAGATCCCACAGCCCACATGGTGTGGCCAAAAAAAAAAAAAAAAGCAGATTCCTGGGCCCTCAGTGATTCCCACTGAGTCCAAGTAGGGCCCCAGGAAACAGAAATAAATAAATAAATAAATAAAAGTGTTGCTCATTTAATCCTTGGCTCAGCAAGCAACTTCTGAAAGGTTATGAGATCCAACCATTAGCAGAAAGGAAGTACTTTTTGTGATTATTTGATCACAGACTGACAACTTGGAGGGCATTACGCTAAGTGAAATAAGCCAGACAGAGAAATAGAAATACTGCATGGTAAAAACAAAAACAAAAACAAATACTGCATAGTATCATTTATATGTGGAATCTTAAAAAAAAAACAAAAAACAACTCAACTCATAGAAACAGAGAGTAGAAAAATAGTTGCCAGGGGTGGGGGAAATGGGGAGAGATTGGTAAAAAGGTACAAGCTTTCAGTTATAAGTTGAATAGGTCTGAGGATCTAAGGTATAACATGGTGACTATAGTTGATAACACTGAATTACATGACTGAAATTTGCTAAGAGAGTAGAGCTTAAATGTTCCCACCAAAAAAACGTCCATATGTGAAGTGATGGATGTGTTAATTAACTCAATGAGAGGAATCATTTCACAATGTATAAGTTTATCAAATCACTAAGTTGTACACTTTAAATAGCTTACCATTTAATATGTTAATTATACCTTAAAAAAGCTGAAAAAAATTTAAAAATAAAAAGAAAAGATAACCTTTATTATGATAAAACCAATTATGCAAATATTTATTTTTAGGACCTTTATATGCTATTTACTCTTTTTTTAAAATTTTTATTTATTTTTTTATTTATCTTTTTACACAGCAGGTTCTTATCACTTATCTATTTTATACATATTAGCGTATATATGTCAATCTCAAACTCCCAGTTCATCCCACCACCACCCCCATGCCTCCCTCTCCCTGCTTTAACCCCGTTGGTGTCCATATGTTTGTTCTCTACATCTGTTTCTGCCTTAAAGACTCTATTTCTGCCTTACAAACCAGTTCATCAGTACCATTTTTCTAGATTCCACATATATGCGTTAATATAGTATATTTGTTTTTCTCTTTCAGACTTACTTCGCTCTGTATGACAGTCTCTAGGTCCATTCACATCTCTACAAATGACTCAATTTTGTTCCTTTTTATGGTTGAGTAATATTCCATTGTATATATGCACCACATCTTTATCCATTCGTCTGCTGATGGGCATTTAGGTTGCTTCCATCACCTGGCTATTGTAAATAGTGCTGCAATGAACATTGGGGTGCATGTGTCTTTTTGAATTATGGTTTTCTCTGGGTATATGCCCAGTAGTGGGATAGCTGTGTCACATGGTAATTCTATTTTTAGTTTTTGAAGGAACCTCCATACTGTTCACATTGGGGCTGTATCAATTTACATTCTCACCAACAGTGCAAGAGGGTTCCTTTTACTCCACACCATCTCCAGCATTTGTTGTTTGTAGATTTTCAGATGATCCCCATTCTAACTGGTGTGAGGTGATAGCTCATAGTAGTTTTGATTTACATTTCTCTAATAAATAGTGATATTGAGCAGCTTTTTATGTGCCTCTTGGACATCTGTGTGTCTTCTTTGGAGAAATGTCTATTTAGGTCTTCTGCCCATTTTTTTGATTGGGTTGCGTGTTTTATTTAATATTGAGCTGCATGAGCTGTTTATATATTTTGGAGATTAATCCTTTGTCTGTTGAATCATTTGCAAATATTTTCTCCCATTCCAAGTGTTGTTTCTTCGTCTTGTTTATAGTTTCCTTTGGTGTGCAAAAGCTTTTAAGTTTCATTAGGTCCCATTTGTTTATTTTTGGTTTTATTTCCATTACTCAGGGAGGTGGGTCAAAAAAGATCTTGCTGTGATTTATGTCAAAGAGTGTTCTTCCTATGTTTTCCTCTAAGAGTTTTATAGTGTCTGGACTTACATTTAGGTCTTTAATCCATTTTGAGTTTATTTTTGAATATGCTGTTAGAGAGTATTCTAATTTCATTCTTTACATGTAGCTATCCAGTTTTCCCAGCACCACTTATTGAAGAGACTGTCTCTTCTCCATTGTATATCCTTGACTCCTTTGTTATAGATTAGTTGACTATAGGTGCGTGGGTTTATCTCTGAGCTTTCTATCCTGTTCCATTTTTCTATATTTCTGTTTTTGTGAGTACCATATTGTCTTGATTACTGTAGCTTTGTAGTATAGTCTGAAGTCAGGGAGTCTGATTCCTCCAGCTCCATTTTTTCACCTCAGGACTGCTTTGGCTACTCAGGGTCTTTTGTGTGTCCATATAGATTTTAAGATTTTTTGCTCTAGTTCTGTAAAAAATGCCACTGGTAATTTGATATGGATTGCATTGAATCTGTAGATTGCTTTGGGTAGTATAGTCATTTTCACAATATTGATTCTTCCAATCCATAAACATGGTATATCTCTCCATCTGTCTGTGTTGTCTTTGATTTCTTTCATCAGTGGCTTATCATTTTCTGAGTACAGGTCTTTCACCCCCTTAGGTAGGTTTATTCCTAGGTATTTTATTCTTTTTGTTGCAGTGGAGAACGGGATTGTTTCCTTAATTTCTCTTTCTGATTTTTCATTTTTAGTGTATTGGAATGCAAGAAATTTCTGTGCATTAATTTTGTATCCTGCAACTTTACCAAATTCATTGATTAGCTCTAGTAGTTTTCTGGTGGCATCTTTAGGATTGTCTATGAATAGTGCCATGTCACCTGCAAACAGTAACAGTTTTATTTCCTCTTTTCCAATTTGTATTCCTTTTATTTCTTTTTCTACTCTGATTGCCATGGCTAGGACTTCCAAAACTATGTTAAATAATAGTGGCTAGAGTGGACATCCTTATCTTGTTCCTGATCTTAGAGGAAATGCTTTCAGTTTTTCACCATTGAGAATGATGTTTGATGTAGGTTTGTCATATATGGCCTTTATTGTGTTGACGTAGGTTCCCTCTATGCCCATTTTCTGCAGAGTTTTTATCATAAATGGATGTTGAATTTGTCAAAAGCTTTTTTCTATATTTATTGAGATGATTGTATGGTTCTTCTTCAATTTGTTAATATGGTGTATCACATTGATTGATTTGCATATATTGGATAATCCTTGCATCCCTGGGATAAATTCCACTTGATCATGGTACATGATCCTCTTAATGTGTTGTTGGATTCTGTTTGCTAGTATTTTGTTGAGAATTTTCCATCTATATTCATCAGAGATATTGGTCTGTAATTTTCATTTTTTGTAGTATCTCTTTCTGGTTTTGGTATCAGGGTGATGGTGGCCTCATAGAATGAGTTTGGGGGTGTTCCTTCCTCTGCAATTTTTTGGAGAGTTTGAGAAGGATAGGTGTTAGCTCTTCTCTAAATGTATGATAGAATTCACCTGTGAAGCCTTGTCCTGGGCTTTTGATTCCTTCTAGTGTATTTTTCATTTCAATTATTGTATTGTTCATCTCTGTTTTTCTCTAATTCTCCTAGGTGTTTATTCTTTAATTCTTCTAGGTCTTTGTTAAACATTTCTTGCATCTTCTCGATCTTTGCCCCCATTCTTTTTCCTAGGTCCTGGATCTTCTTCACTATCATTATTCTGATTTCTTTTTCTGGAAGGTTGCCCATTTCCACTTCATTTAGTTGTTTTTCTGGGGTTTTATCTTTTTCCTTCATCTGGTACACAGTCCTCTTCCTTTTCATTTTGTCTATCTTTCTATGAATGTGGTTTTCGTTCCACAGGCTGCAGGATTGTCATTCTTCTTTCTTCTGCTGTCTGCCCTCTGGTGTATGAGGATATCTAAGAGGCTTGTGCAAGCTTCCTCATGGGAGGGGCTGGTGGTGTGTAGAGCTGGGTGTTGCTCTGGTGGGCAGAGCTGAGTAAAACTTTAATCTGCTTGTCTGCTGATTGGTTGGGCTGAGTTCCCTCCCTGTTTGTTGTTTGGCCTGAAGCAACCCAGCACTGGGGCCCAGAGGTTCTTTGGTAGGGCTAATGGTAGACTCTGGGAGGGCTCATACCAAGGATTACTTTCGAGAACTTCTGCTGGCAGTGTCCTTGTCCTTGCAGTGAGCCACAGCTGCCCCCCCGCCTCTCCAGGAGACCCTTGAATAGTAGCAGCTAGGTCTGGTTCAGTCTCCTATGGGGTCCCTGCTCCTTCCCCTTGGGTCCTGATGCACACACTACTTTGTGTGTGCTCTCCAAGAGTGGAGTCTCTGTTTCCCCCAGTCCTGTTGAAGTCCTGCAATCAAATCCCGCTCACCTTCAAAGTCTGATTCTCTGGAAATTCCTCCTCCCCTTACTGGACCCCCAGGTTGGGAAGCCTGATGTGGGGCTCAGAACTTTCACTCCAGTGGGTTGGACTTCTGTGATATAATTGTTCTCCAGTTTGTGAGTCACCCACCCAGCAGTTATGGGATTTGATTTTGTTGTGAATGCACCCCCTTACCATCTAATTGCAGCTTCTCCTTTGTCTTTGGCTGTGGGGTATCTTTTTTGGCGAGTTCCAGTGTCTTCCTCTCAATGATTGTTCAGGCGTTAGTTGTGATTCTAGTGCTCTCACAAGAGGGACTGAGCACACGTCCTTCTACTCCGCCATCTTGAATCAATCTGAAATCAATGCTAGGTTTTTTTAAACCCAGTTCCTCGAGGCCTTCTGAGCTTTTAGTTTTATTGGAGTCTTTGAGACAGCTCATGGTAAATAGTATTCTTCTTTCCTGCCCAGGGTTTTTTTTTTTTTAACATCTTTGTTGGAGTATAATTGCTTTACAATGGTGTGTTAGTTTCTGCTTTATAACAAAGTGAATCAGTTATACATATACATATGTTCTCATATCTCTTCCCTCTTGCATCTCCCTCCCTCCCACCCTCCCTGTCCCACCCCTCTATGTGGTCACAAAGCACCGAGCTGATCTCCCTGTGTTATGCGGCTGCTTCCCACTAGCTATCTGTTTCACGTTTGGTAGTGTATATATGTCCATGCCACTCTCTCACTTTGTCACAGCTTACCCTTCCCCCTCCTCATATCCTCAAGTCCATTCTCTAGTAGGTCTGTGTCTTTATTCCCGTCTTAACCCTAGGTTCTTCATGACCTATTTTACAGTCACTATGGAGAACAGTACAGAGGTTCCTTAGAAAACTAAAAATAGAACTACCATATGACCCAGCAATCCCACTACTGGGCATATACCCTAAGAAAACCATAATTCAAAAAGAGTCATGTACCACAATGTTCATTGCAGCTCTATTTACAATAGCCAGGACATGGAAGCAACCTAAGTGTCCATCATCGGATGAATGGATAAAGAAGATGTGGCACATATATACAATGGAATATTACTCAGCCATAAAAAGAAACGAAATTGAGTTATTTGTAGTGAGGTGGATGGACCTAGAGTCTGTCATACAGAGTGAAGTAAGTCAGAAAGAGAAGAACAAATACAGTGTGCTGACACATATATATATGGAATCCTGCCCAGGTTTTGAAGAAGCTCCAAACTCTGGAACTCCACACTCCAGAGGCCCCTCTTTGGATGTAATATATGCTATTTACTCTTGCTTCTTCTAGTTACTTCAGTTTGTAGAATGAATGTACTCATTTTTCCAAAATATGGAACCTGCAATTTAGGTGTGTGGCTACCAGATGTCACACTGCATTAGTGTCACATTCATAAGTAGAACATGGCAGTCTCAATTTAAAAAAAAAAACAAAAAACCTCTTTATTAAGACAGTTAAGCTGAAATAAGTATTACATACCCATTAAAGCATGTAAACTTTTAGAAGATTAAGGGTTTAGGAAATAATTATTGAGATGATCTTCCTCTTATTGCTGGAGCATCTCAAGGTTGCTTTACTAAATCTCAAAGCATCTCATGTCCTTCCTGGGGTTTACATTTAATTTGCATGAAATTTCTTCTAGCTGAGAAAATATGTCTCTCTTCTCTGCAACATGTTTCTGTTGAAGGGATTTAGATGTAAAATCTCAGCCATGTTTAGATTTTATTTTTCCAAACATGTTTAAGCATAGCATAAATGCTTAAATAGACATATTTAGTGGCTTTCAACCTATGGAGTTTTTGACTGATTTCATCACTAATGACATTTTCAGTTTGGGTTTTATTGATTTTACTTTTAGTGGATCAACATAGCTAGGATAGTACTGTCCCTGAAGGGCAGAATTTTTGAAATTACATTCATTTCTGACAAGAAACCAGGGCCAGTTTCATTTTTTGATTGATGCAAGCAAATACTAGATTTCTAGACTCAAATGTTTTGAGTAAATTCTTATTAGCAGAAGTGCTCAAGTAATAACATCCACTTTACCATTTTGAGTCTCATTTTTTTCTCTACTTTGCAACCACTGTGGGGGTTTTTTCCCCCTAGAGTGTTTGTCTTCCTTTTTCAGTTTTTCCAGCTATACTTCCTTCTTCCTCCTATAACCCCTGCTCTGCCCCTCCCTCCTGCCCCCTCCACACACACATACCCATTTATTTGCAGTGGACCTTTCTTCATTCTCTTTACTCTTGTAGCACACCTTCACCTCACATGCAGCCTCAAGCCCTTCCCTGTCTTTGCTTTATTCTGCAGACTTCTGAGTTTTACTTTTTCTTGCCTGATGCCCAATAACAAAATGGTATTAAAAGCATCTTGTTTTTTTTCTCCAGCTTTATTAAGGTATAATTGACAAAATTGTATATATTTAAGGTATACAACATGATGTTTTGATATACATATACATTGTGACATGATAGTCGCAATCAAGTGAATTAGTAGGCCCATCACCTCACATAGTTACCATCTTTTGTGTGTGAGGTGAGAACACTTATGATGAACTCTCTTAGCAATGGCAAGTGTACAATCTAGTATTATTAAGTACAGTACCATGCTGTAGATTAGATCCTAAAATTCATTCATCTTTTTTATAAGGGTTTATTTATTTATTATTTTAATATTTATTAATTATTTATTTTATTTATTTTGGCTGCACTGACGCTTAGTTACGGCATGCGGTATCTTTTAGTTGTGGCATGCATGTGGGATCTAGGTCCCTGAGCAGGGATCAAACCTGGGACGCCTGCATTGGGAGCACAGAGTCTTATCCACTGGACCACCAGGGCAGTCCCTAGAACTCATCCATCTTACAACTAAAACTTTGTACCCTTTGACTAATATCTCCCCTTTTCCTTAATCCTCCAGCTCCTGGCAGCCACCATTCTGCTCTTCTTATGAGTTTTACTTTTTTAGATTCTACATATTAGTGAGATGATACAGCTCATTTCACTTAGCATAATGTCCTCTGAGTTCATCCATATTGTTGCAAATGGCAAGATTTCTTTATTCATTTGTGGCTGAATACTCTTGCATTGTATATATTTTTTTATCCATTCATCCTTCAATGACTCTTAGTTTGTTTCCACATCCTGGCTATTGTGAATAAGGTAACAAAAATGATCTTCTTTGAGACTTTGATTTCACTTCCTTCAGATATACACCCAAAAGTAAGATTGCTGGATCATAAAGCTGTTCTATTTTTAATTTTTTGAAGACCCTTCATACTGTTGTCCATAATGGCTGTACGAATTTATATTACCGCCAACAGTGTATAAAAGTTCAATTTTCTTCACATCCTTGAAAAGCATCTTGATATTTAATCCTTTATTTTTTACGTTAAATTGAAAAAATTATATATTGGCAAAAGGATGGGTACTTTTCATTTAAGTAAGTTAAAAAAGAAAGTGGGTATAAAGTAACTTAAAACAGCTCTCTACCTAAGCAATGAATCTTGATCTTGTTCTAAAAATCTCTAGGACTTGAATCAAAAGGGTTGAGCTGTTCTTTCTGGATGCTGATGATTCTCAGAGCTGAATCTTATCGACTGATTGTTTGGAAGACAAGCTCCTCATATGCTCCAAAATTAATTTAAGTGTTTGTGGGTGGAAGTCTGGGTGTGTGTTATTACATTAGACAGTGGATGGCATGGTTTTACTGATGAACAAAGCGGCCACAACCTGTCCTTCTGAAGGGAATTTATTGCCATTCTTCAGGTTAATGTTTTTAATATAAGAATATTTGTTATTGCCAGTGAGGCAATGTTTAAATAAATCAATTGTACCACTTTATTATGCGATTATAATAAGCCCAGGCCTTTACATGTCCCTCGAGCTTAAGTTTAGCTCTCAGAGTTGGCTTTAAGCAACTTTGCTGCCTACCTTCTTTTCTGGATTGATTGGGTTAAATGGCATGGTCTTTGGTAGATGGGGTTGCCTTGGGAGCTGCATGCTTGTGCGGTGATGCCTCTTTTGCCACCACTGGGCGGCATTCTCTTTTTCCTTCATGTACTGGCATCCTTGATATACGCTCAGGCAAAATCATCCAAGTGATCCAGACCTTCTCAGCGCCAGGAGGAGGCCAGAAAAGAACTCAAGTGGCTCCCTCTACTCTTCCTTTTAGGAAGTTGAGATCCATGTACACTTTTCAGTCATTGAAAGTGGATCCCATTTTTTGGAAAGATTGCAGAGAGGCTAGATTTTCTCCAAGATCAACCTAGGAAAGGTAATGGTCAAAGTGATTAAGTGTATTTGTCCTGTTTACATAGTGAAGGTTGATTGGCTTGGGATCAAAATAAAAGCCATAGGGGGGCAGACAGCAGAAGCAAGAAGATTTAAAATTCTGTAGCCTGTGGAAGAAAAACCACATTCACATAAAGACTGACCAAATGAAAAGGTAGAGGCCTTTGTACCAGATGAAGGAACAAGATAAAACCCCAGAAAAACAACTAAATGAAGTGGAGATAGGCAATCTTCCAGAAAAAGGATTCAGAATAATGATAGTGAAGATAATCCAGGACCTTGGAAAAAGAATGGAGACAAAGATCGAGATGAAAGAAATGTTTAACAAAGACATAGAAGAATTAAAGAACAACAAACAGAGATGAACAATACAATAACTGAAATGAAAAAATTACTCGAAGGAATCAATAGCAGAATAACTGAGGCAGAAGAACGGGTAAGTGACCTGGAAGACAGAATGGTGGACTTCACTGCCATGGAACAGAATAAAGAAAAAAGAATGAAAAGAAATGAATACAGCCTAAGAGACCTCTGGGACAACATTAAACACAACAACATTCGCATTATAAGGGTCCCAGAAGGGAAAGAGAGAGAGAAAGGACTTGAGAAAATATCTGAAGAGATTAGAGTTGAAAACTTCCCTAACATGGGAAAGGAAATAGCCACCCAAGTCCAGGAAGTGCAGAGAGTCACCGCAGGATAAATCCAAAGAGAAACACGCTGAGACACATAGTATCAAACTGACAAAAATCAAACACAAAGAAAAATTATTGAAAGCAACAAGGGAAAAATGACAAATAACACACAAGGGAAATCCCATAAGGTTAACAGCTGATTTCTCAGCAGAAACTCTACAAGCCAGAAGGGAGTGGTAAGATATATTTAAAGTGATGAGAGGGAAGAACCTACAACCAAGATTACTCTATCCATCATGGATCTCATTCAGATTTGACAGAGAAATCAAAAGCTTTACAGACAAGCAAAAACTAACAGAATTCAGCACCACCAAACCAGCTCTACAACAAATGCTAAAGGAACTTCTTTAAGTGGGAAACACAAGAGAAGAAAAGGACCTACAAAAACAAACCCATAACAATTAAGAAAATGGTAATAGTAACATACATATCGATAATTACCTTAAACGTGAATGGATTAAATGCTCCCACCAAAAGACACAGGCTCACTGAATGGATACAAAAACAAGACCCATATATATGCTGTCTATAAGAGACCCACTTCAGACCTAGGGACACATACAGACTCAAAGTGAGGGGATGGAAAAAGATATTCCATGCAAATGGAAATCAAAAGAAAGCTGGAGTAGCAATACTCATATCAGATAAAACAGACCTTTAAAATAAAGAGTGTTACAAGAGACAAAGAAGGACACTACATAATGGTCAAGGGATCAATCCAAGAAGAAGATGTAACAATTATAAATATATATGCACCCAACATAGGAGCACCTCCTTACATAAGGCAACTGCTAACAGCTATAAGAGGAAATCCACAGTAACACAATAATAGTGGGAGAATTTAACACCTCATTTACACCAATGGACAGGTCATCCAGACAGAAAATTAATATGGAAACACAAGCTTTAAATGACACAATAGACCAGAGAGATTTAATTGCTATTTATAGGGCATTCCATCCCAAAACAGCAGATTATACTTTCTTCTCAAGTGCACATGGAACATTCTCCAGGATAGATCACATCTTGGGTCACAAATCAAGCCTTGGTAAATTTAAGAAAATTGAAATCATGTCAAGCATCTCTTCTGAACACAACGCTATGAGATCAGAAAGAAATTACAGGGGGAAAAAAACGTAAAAAGCACAAGCACATGGAGGGTAAACAATACATTACTAAATAACCAAGAGATCACTGTAGAAATCAAAGAGGATCTCAAAAAATACCTAGAGACAAATGACAATGAAAACATGATGATCCAAAACCTATGGGATGCAGCAAAAGCAGTTCTAAGAGGGAAGTTTATAGGATTATTCTATAATCCTACCTCAAGAAACAAGAAAAATCTCAAACACATAATTTAACATTACACCTAAAGGAACTAGAGAAAGAAGAACAAACACCCAAAGCTAGTTGAAGGAAAGAAATCATAAAGATCAGAGAAGAAATAAATGAAATAGATACAAAGAAAACAATAGCAAAGATCAATAAAATTAAAAGCTGCTTCTTTGAGAAGATAAACAAAATTGATCAACTTTTAGCCAGACTCATGAAGAAAAAGAGGGAGAGGACTCAAATCAATAAAATTAGAAATGAAAAAGGAGAAGTTATAACAGACACTGCAGAAATACAAAATGTCAGAAGAGACTACTAGAAGCAACTCTATGCCAATAAAATGGACAACCTGGAAGAAATGGACAAATTCTTAGAATGGTATTACCTTCTAAGACTGAACCAGGAAGAAATAGAGAATATGAACAGAATAGTCACAAGTAATGAAATTGAAACTGTGGTTAAAAATCTTCCCCAAAACAAAAGTCCAGGACCAGATGGCTTCACAGGTGAATTGTATGAAACATTTAGAGAAGAGCTAACATCCATCCTTGTCAAACTCTTCCAAAAAATTGCAGAGGAAGGAACACTCCAAAACTCACTCTACAAGGCCACCATCACCCTGATACCAAAACCAGAAAAAGACACTACAAAAAAAGAAAATTAGAGAACAATGTCAGTGATGAATATAGACACAACAATCCTTAACAAACTAGTAGCAATCAGAATCCAACAACACATTAAGAGGATCATACACCATGATCAAGTGGGATTTATCCCAGGATGCAAGGATTTTTCAATATATGCAAATAAATCAATGTGATATACTACATTAACAAAATGAAGAATAAGAACCATATGATCATCTCAATAGATGCAGAAAAAGCTTTTGACAAAATTCAACACTGATATATGATAAAAACTCTCCAGAAAGTGGGCATAGAGGGAACCTACCTCAACATAATAAAGGCCATATATGACAAACCCACAGTAAACATCATTCTCAATGTTCCTAAGATCAGGAACAAGACACAGATGTCCACTCTAGCCACTATTATTCAACATAGTTTTGGAAGTCCAAGCCACAGCAATCAGAGAAGAAAAAGAAATAAAAGGAATACAAATTGGAAAAGAAGAAATAAAACTGTCACTGTTTGCAGATGACATGATACTATTCACAGATAATCCTAAAGATGTCACAGAAAACTGCTAGAGCTAATCAATGAATTTGGTAAAGTTGCAGGATACAAAATTAATGCACAGAAATCTCTTGCATTCCAATACACTAACAATGAATTATCAGAAAGAGAAATTAAGGAAACAATCCCATTTACCGTTGCAACGAAAAGAATAAAATACCCAGGAATAAAAGTACCTAAGGAGGTAAAAGACCTGTACTCAGAAAACGATTAGCCACTAATGAAAGAAATCAAAGACAACACAGACAGATGGAGAGATATACCATGTTCTCTGATTGGAAGAATCAATATTGTGAAAATAACTATACTACCCAAAGCAATCCATATCAAATTACCAGTTGCATTTTTATCAGAACTAGAAAAAAAGAATCTTAAAATTTGTATGGAGACACAAAAGACCCTGAATAGCCAAAGCAGTCTTGAGGGGAAAAAATGGAGCTCGAGGGATCAGACTCCCTGACTTCAGACTATACTGCAAAGCTATAGTAATCAAGACAGTATAGTACTCACAGAAAGAGATATATAGATCAATGGAACAGATAGAAAGCCCAGAGATAAATGCACACAGATATGGTCAATTAATCTATGAGAAAGGAGGCAAGGATATACAATGGAGAGAAGACAGTCTCTTCAATAAGTGGTGCTGGGAAAACTGGACAGCTACATGTAAAAGAATGAAATTAGAACACTCCCTAACACCATACACAAAAATAAACTCAAAATGGATTAAAGACCTAAATGTAAGACCGGACACTATAAAACTCTTCGAGGAAAACATAGGAAGAACACTCTTTGACATAAATCACAGCAAGATCTTTTTTGATCCACCTCCTAGATTAATGGAAATAAAAACAAAAATAAACAAATGGGACCTAATGAAACTTCAAAGCTTTTGCACAGCAAAGGAAGCTACAAACAAGATTAAAATACAACCCTGTGAATGGAAGAAAATATTTGCAAATGAATCAATGGACAAAGGATTAATCTCCAAAATATATAAGCAGCTCATGCAGTTCAATATTTAAAAAACAAACAACCCAGTCAAAAAATGGGCAGAAGACCTAAATAGACATTTCTCCAAAGAAGACATACAGATGGCCAAGAAGCAAATGAAAAGCTGCTCAGCATCACTAATTATTAGAGAAGTGCAAATGAAAACTACAATGAGGTATCACCTCACACCAGTTAGAATGGGCATCATCAGAAGATCTATAAACAACAAATGCTGGAGAAGGTGTGGAGAAAAGGGAACCCTCTTGCACTGTTGGTGGGAATGTAAATTGATACAGCCACTATGGAGAACAGTATGGAGGTTCCTTAAAAAACTAAAAATAGAATTACTATATGACCCAGCAATCCCACTACTGGGCATATACCCAGAGTAAAGCATAATTCAAAAGGACACATGCACCCCAATTGTCATTGCAGCACTATTTACAATAGCCAGGTGATGGAAGCAACCTAAATGCCCACTGACAGATGAGTGGATAAAGATGTGGTACATATAGACAATGGAATATTACTCAACCATAAAAAGGAACAAATTTGGGTCATTTGTAGACACGTGAATGGACCTAGAGACTGTCATACAGAGTGAAGTAAGTCAGAAAGAGAAAAACAAGTATTGTATATTAACATATATATGTGGAACCTAGAAAAATGTTTTGCAGGGCAGAAATGGAGACATAGATGTAGAGAAGAAACTTTTGGACACCAACGGGGTAAAGTGGCCGGGGAGGTTGTGGTGGTGGTGGGATGAATTGGGAGATTGGGATTGACATGTATACACTAGTATGTATAAAATGGATAACCAATAAGAACCTGCTGTATAAAAAAAATAAAATAAAATTCAAAAATTCAATAAAAAATAAATAAGAATTAAAATAAATAAAAGCCATAAATTTGGTATTTGTCAGGATGCAAGCAGTGTCACATGAAGATCAGTATTCCCCATAAGGCACCATTAATAGGAGAGTCCTGAGGACTTTTACTACAGAACAATCTGTGAAACTAATCATAGCTCTGAGCTGAGGTATAGTCCAAGTTTAATATAACCAATTAGGAGCCATGGAATAAAAGAATTAAATGGAAAGATGGGTCTATTACTCCATTCCTTGCCTTTGGAGGCTTCTGGGATCTCTGGAAGTTAGAAAGATATTCTAATAGCAAAACTGCTCAATTCCAAATATTTCCAAGAAGGAACTAAGCCCATCATTCCCATTTATGTTATGGTTGGGAGCCTTTTTTACCATTTAACCAATATTCCTCTCAGTAAAGTGATACCACTGTGAGTATGATCTCTGATCAGTGGTGTGTCACACAACTATTTTTCTTCAAACTCCAGTGAAGAGCTCCTGAGGTAGCACTTCATAATGATAAAGAATAAGGTTGCTGTAACCTTTCCTAATGGTGCATTTACTATTATATTTCATAGGAGTCAGATTTTTGAGCACTCAGCTGTCAGAAACTGTGATGGTTAATTTTATGTGTAAACTTAACTGGGCTATGGGTTGCCCAGTTATTTGACCAACTATTATTCTGGGTATGTCTCTGAGGGTGTTTCTGTATGAGATTAACATATAAATTGATAGATTGAGTAAAGTAGGTTGCCTGCCCTAATGTGGCTAGTCTTCATCCAATCAGTTGAAGGCCTGGACAGAACAAAAATACTAACCTACTGCCAAGTAAGAGAGAATTCGTCCTGCTAGACTACCTTTGAACTGGGATATTGACTTCCCTTCATTCGGACTTGAAGTGAAACTTCAGCTCTTCCCGGGTCTCCAATCTGCTAGGCTTCTGACTGCAACCGTACCATTGACTCTCCTGGGTCTCCAGCTTGCCAACCCACCCTGCAGATCTTGGGACTGGTCAGCCTCCATAACTGCATCAACGTATTTCTTATAATCAATTACTGCCTCTGTCTCTTTCTTCCCCCCAATCCTATTAGTTCTGTTTCTCTGAGGAACCCTAACTAATATAGGAACCAACCTGTAGATTTCCACTGAACTTTGTTAACTTCTTTTATTCAAACTTACCTGTTTGTTACCAGCCTGGAGATAGCAGTGAATATTCAAATTCTGCAATGATTGTGCCTTCAGGCCTTCTCTAGGATGGAGATGTTAAGTCAGGGGGAGATGAAGGACCTCTGTAAGAGAGGAAAAGTCTCCTCTTTGGAGTCTGACCTTTCCACTTTCAAAGTGTGTCCTAGTTCCCAGGGAAGAAGGCTGTAATTTATGGAGTTCATCCACCATTCTTACCGTGCATCATCATCTCCTAACATTTAATCAGGTGTTGTTTGGATTGCCGCTTCCACCTCCGCCATCACAAGGGCAGCACTCCCAGAACAAGTTAACAGTTATCAGCCCTGCCCACACAGTGCAAGCACGGAGCATGAAAACAGACTTTTTTTTTTTTTTAAATGTGCCTGCTTTATATCTTCACTCTCTCAAGCAGAAAGAAGAGAAATGAGTTACAAGGGAATTTATGTTTATTAGTCTCTGGAAACCACTATCTGCGGGGGCAGGAAGATGGCATCCGGGGAGAGGTGTCTGCCTGAAGTAGCCTGAGGTAGGGTAGCTAGCGTGGGGACCACAAGGAGAGGGGCAGGAAAGCTCACTCGAATTCTGGAGATTTGAGCAAATGTGTGTTAGTTGGCAATAAACAGTGGGGTCTCCAGTGGGGAAGACCTTCTTATCTGTCTGTCCTTTTCCTATGCGCAGTCACTTACAGTGGCATTTGTAGATACGAACAGAATGTCAACTGAAAATGAGTAAAAAGTGGTCCAGATCCCCCTGAAATGGGCCAGCCTAGGGCACAGGAATCTTGCTCTCCTGTTGGAGAAGGTCTTTTCTATCATTTCTCTCTCCAGACTAATCCTTGTATGACCTCCTGTTAGCTCCCAGTGGCAGTATTACAGTCCCTACCCCTGTTCATCCCACTGGGGGTGCTCTGAACACAAAGGTATCCTGGGGTCACCCTGTGAAGCTTCTTATCCTCTCCAGTATGGAGACTGCTCTTTCAGACATCTCGCTTCTATAGAAGGACACTAAACACCATGCACCCACAGAGCAGAGACATTAATCCAACAGCGTAGTGTTTGAGAACTGTGTTTTCGGCAGGCTCTGGGGAATTTTAAAAAACCAGCTTGATAGCCCTTTTAAAATAGGCTCAGTATAGCATCTCCCTGGGTTGTGGAGAAGGGTCCTTCACCTACCTTCATCTGATTTTTCTTTTGCCTAGTTATAGGACATTTTCTCTCAGTTCTTTTCTTTCTCTTTGCTACCTACTTCCTGGTCTCCATTCCAATATTAAGTCCGGAAGTTCTCAAAATATCCAGCATGAAACATTACATGGAGTATTGGGTTAAAACCTTAGGACTTATCTCCAGACTTACTCTCAGGAGATCTGGAGTAAGTCCAGGAATCATTTTTAATAAGAACCTAGACAATTGTGATGCAGGAGTTCTCAGCCCATATTCTGAGAGCAGTATTTTAGCCTTAGCTGCTCAAATTTGATGAGTTATCAGTGATTGTGTAATATATGAATCCATTTTCAGCTTCACTGCTTTTCTCTATTTTTTCCATTTCAGGATTTTAAAAAACAAACTAAATGCATAATGTCAAAAAATCTTGCCACTATATCATCATAGTATTTGACTGAATTCTTCACATAAAAATATGTATCCAAATATGACTTCAAAATGTCAACTTCAAACCAAAACTTTCATTCTGATGAAGATTGGATTTAAGCAAAACTTTAGAGAAAAAGTTTTTATCACGTTAACCCTTCTGATATTAAAATTCTATAGAATAAAATACATTTGATAATAGTTAACATGTACTTATGAACTAAGTCTTTTTTCTCCACGTATGAGGTCTGTCTCTGTCTCTCTGTTTCTCTGTATCTTTCTCTCTTATTTCATTTCAGTGAGAGAGGAATCTATTTGTTCCCATTGGATCAAGTTTTCCACAGTCAAGGTATAAACTAGTCTCATGGTAGAGCTTATTCTCATGGACACTTTGAACATCAAATTATTAGTTTCACCAACACATCAGAGGACAAATTTTGATTTTTGGCAATATTATTCTGGTCGAAAAATTGAGAAATTCCTGGTAAATTAGATATTCATTAGACTTAAAAATTTCACATGTAAATGAAAGTTTGCCAGTTAAGTGGCATTTTAAGTACTCTGAGGATTTTGGATATCTTGAGGAAACTTGTAACCAATTTATTGGTGAAGTGAGCACCAGTTTGGTAACATGAATAGCCATTCCCTAATTTAGCCTATGTATAAATGTGGTCATCTGTATACTGTATTCTGTTAACGTCAGGGGCATGTGCCCTGCATAAATTACTGTGGTCATGAGCAAATGAGATAGAGATGAGCATGGCTTATCTGGAGAACAGAAAGGAGATGGAGCTTACTGGGGTGGTTGGGGAAGGGGGAAGGGGGAAGGGAAATGACATGTTGAGTGTCAAGCCTGAGCTAAGTCTTTATGTCTGCTGCCTTAGTTAATCATCAAAATCCTACCAGGTGAGTATTATTATTATCCTCACTTTAAGAATATAAAAAATGGAGTTTAATTAACTTACCTAAAGTCATAGAGCTGGTAGGTAGCAGAACTGGAATTTCAGTCCAGATCTGATTCAGAACCTCATGGTCCTTCTATTACCCAGTGGCTGTCTCTTGCATGATGGAGGATAAGCTATGGGCTCCAGGTTGAGTATGCTGAGGGTTCTCATCCTGTCATATATTCATAGACTCAGCTGTTCTCTAATTTGACTTATGTGTAAGTCTGTTTCAACAACATTCATCAGCAAATTTTGTCAGCTCTAGAAATCACATACTCTATCCACCAAAATACAATGGGAACCGGATCATCCAGGCAAGAAATTGAAAGTCATCTGGAATGATCATATAGTCCATCCATTGCTCTGCCTTAAAGTAGCTGTCTGACAGACTCTCCATGGCACAACTGAATACTGCATATGGCCTCTGTGTTTATTTTGTAACAGCTTTTTGAGGTATAATTGGCATACAAGATTTGCATATTTAAATTGTGCAAAAATTTTGATAAGTTTTCAACCACACACTCACATATACACATGCTTGTGAAGTCATAATCCAAATCAAATAGTAAACATATTCATCACCTCTTTGTAATCACTCCCTCCCACCCTTAGCTACCTTGACATCCCTAGACAACCATGGATCTACTCTCTGTTAGTATTAGTTAGTTTTGGACTTTCTAGAATTTTTTTTTTTTTTTCTTTTTGCGGTACGCGAGCCTCTCACTGTTGTGGCCTCTCCCGTTGCGGAGCACAGGCTCCGGACGCGCAGGCTCAGCGGCCATGACTCACGGGCCCAGCCGCTCCGCGGCATGTGGGATCTTGCCAGACCGGGACACGAACCCGTGTCCCCTGCATCAGCAGGCGGACTCTCAACCACTGCGCCACCAGGGAAGCCCTAGAATTTTATATAAAGGAATCACATAGTATGTACTCATTGCTCTCTGACTTCTTTAACACAGGATAATATTTCTGAGATTCATCTATATTGTAACAATCACTCGCTTGTATCGATATTTCATTTCCCTTTTGTTGCTGAATTGTATTCCATTGTAAGCATATACCACAATTTATTTCCCAGTCATCTGATGGTGGACATTTGTTTCCAGTTTTTGCCTAAATAACAGGGCTATGAACATTTGTGGACAAATCTCTGCATGAACATATTATTTCATTTTGCTACCACTGCGTACCTAGAGGTAAAATAGCTGGGTCATAAAGTAGGTATATTTAACTTTTTAAGAAACTTCCAAAGTTTTCCCAAAATGGTGTCTATAGAGATTATGTGCTTCTTTGATTTTTTTTTAGTCTATTAAAAATATGTTCAGTAACACTGATATATTTTCCATTTGTTGAAACAAACTTGCATCCCTAGGATAAATTTCACTTGGTCAGGATACGTTGTCTTTTTAATATCTTATTGGATTTGATTTGAGAACATCTGGTTAAGAATTTTTGCATCTGTGTTCGTAAAGGATATTGGTTTGTAGTTTCATTTACATTTAATGTAATTATTGATATGGTTGAGTTTAAATACACTATTTTGTTATTTGTTTTCCATTTGCCCCATCTTCATTGTTTTCCCTATTTTTGCTTTCTTTTGGATTAAATGAGAATTTTAAAACGATTCTACTTTACCTTTTCTGTTTGCTTATTAGCTATAACTCTTTGCTTTGCTATCTTAGTGTTTGTTTTAGTTTGTAGTATATATCTTCAACTTATTATAGTTTACCTTCATGTGATATTTTACATACAGCATAAGAACAGTGCAACAGAATACTTCCAATAGTTCTCCTATGATTGTCATACATTTGTTTATATACATGTTATAAACTCCCCAACGCATTGTCATTATTTGTGCTTTAAATGGGCAATTATTTTTTAAAGAGATATAATAAGAAAAATATCTTTTTTAAAAAACTAGAATTACCATTTTCAGTGCTCTCTATTCCTTTTACAGATCAGATTTACATCTGGAATCATCTTTCTTCTTGAATGGCTTCCTTTAACATTTCTTGTAACACAGGTCTTTTGGTCATAAATTCTTCCAGCTTTTTGGTGATACATTTTTTCAGATAGCTGATAAAAGTCTTTTCTGCTTCACTTTTGAGTTCAGTATTGATAGTTTTTTTTTTTTTTAATTTCTTCCAGTACTTAAAGATATTGTTCTCCTGTCTTCTGGCTTCCATTGTTTCTAATGGCAAATCTGGAGTGATTATCATTATCTTTGTTCCTATGTATATAATGTGTATTTTTTCTTTGGCTGCTTTTAGGGTTTCTACTTTATCACTTTTTTTAAGCAATTTGATTATGATGTGCCTTGATATAGTTTTCTTTATGTTTCTTGTACTTGAGGTTCATAGAACTTACTGAACTTGTGGGGTTTATAGCTTACATTAAATATGAACATTTGATTCCATTGTTTCTTTTTTGTCTCTTCTCATTTTTCAACTACCCTAGAGACTCCAATTACATACAAAATTTAGGATGCTTGAAGAGCATCCTAAATCATACCCTGTTGGGCTTATTAAGCGGGAAGAATGTGGGTAATATGACTGAGGGCCTGGATTTTTAATTTTATTTAATTTTAATTAATGCCTATGTAAATTTATATAGCCGTGTGGCTAGTAGCTCAAATATTGGACATTGCCAGTATACAGGATGCAAACAGACAATAAGCAAATAGACAAAAAATGTTTAGTGATGGTAAATGCTATGAAGGAAAACATAGCCTGGCAAGAGGTTAGAAAGAAGGTTGAGATGAAGGTGTGATGCCTTTTTATGTAAGTGTGAAGGAAGGCCTCTCTGAAAAGTGCACTTGAGCAGAATCCCATCAAAACTGAGGGGGCAAAATCAACGTTTGATTGGGAGGAAGTAAATTCTGGCAGAAGAGATTTGAATTGCAAAATTCTGGTTGAAGGAGCAGGCGTGATGTCTTCAAGAAACAGCAAGGAGGCAAGTATGAATGGAATACACTGGAGTGAAGGGACAATGATAAAGACAAGATATAGAGGTGTTGGGGACCAGATCATGAAGGCCGTTATAGGCCAGGGCTAAGGGCTTGGAATTTGTTCTGATTAAATAGAGAGCTATTTTATGTGTTGAGCAGAGGAGTGACGTGATGTGACATGTTTTTCAAAGCATTGTTCTTGCTGCTGTGTGAAGAATAAATTGTGGAGAGCAAGGAAGGATGGAGAAAGATCAAATTAGGGAACGCTTGTAATAATATGGAGAGACAGGATGGCTATGCAGGGTGTTAGGGACACAAGTGTTATGAAGTGGTCACATTCTAGACATATTTTGAAATAGAGTTGATAGGATTTTCTGATGAATTGGATGTGTGGTGGAAGGTCAATAGAAGGGTCAAAGATGACCTCCAGTTTTTTGGCTTAAACACTAGAAGGATGGGATTTCTATTTACTGAGAAAAGAAAAACTGAATGAGGGAGATTTGAAGGGGAAATTCAGTGTTGGACATAATAAGCTTGAATTGCTTTTTATACAGACGGAGAGAAACTTTGAGTAGGGAATTCTATACAGGAGACTGTAGCTTAGGGGAGAGTTTGGTCCAGGACATAAAAATATGGAAGTTGCCTATTATGGATGGTATTTAAAAACATCCAGGATCCCCTAGGCAGATGGGTATCTATAAAGAGGAGAAAAACCTCAAGACTAAGCCTAACTTATCAACTGAGTGCTTGGCTTGCTTGGACCTCTGAATGCCACATACACTTACGGAATTACTTGGCTTCTTTACTACCTAGAATTGCCTGATAACAATGATTTTTTTTTCTTTCACGCATTACGTGTGTTTTTGATGAAATTTTAATGCCATGACCAACTAGATAAGATTGAGCGAGAAGAGAGGCTACAGATCACTCTCAGAAAGAAAAAGGCATTTACCTCTTAAGCAAAGTTAAGACTAGGTTAGGGTCGCTAATAGGACTCGGAGCTCCTGAATGAGATGGACCTAAAGAGAATCATGGGTCAGCTTAAGGAAGAAGCACTCTCCTGAGCACAGGACCACTGTGTGTGACTGCGCACACTATGCATTGCACAACTCTAGGGCTCCCATCATACACATAGATTTTATATTTATTTCGACAGTTTTCCAGAAGATGCAGGAAAGAGTCTTGAGGAGGGGGTACCTTTTCTTATTTTGCCCAGAGGCACTGCATTCTCTAAATGTGATGCGGATCTTGAGCCCCCCCAGCACTGGAGGATGGCAGCCCTCGTAGAGGTCAAAAATTCAAATGAGAAAGGGAGGGGCCTTCTGATGATATCATTTTCCTGCTCCTGCCCCAGGCTTACCATGCAGAATACAGAGTGATTAGGGATAATTCCTCCCCAGTAGAGAGGAATACAGTCCAACCTAGATATTTTTGGTGCTGATGCTTTGGTAATTTGTAACGTACGGTTGTATAAGTTTCCTTCTATACCTCTCCTCTCTCACAATCTACCAGAATACAAGTTGAGAGAGGTACTGTGGGGAAGTAGATTGAAGGAAGGATTGAAAACTCAGAGATTTGGTTCTAGACCTGCTCTTTGCTTAACTGGCAACCTCCTTGGGCAAATCATTTGATATCAGTTAACCTCATTTTCCACATCTGTACAATGAAGGAATTGGACGTGCTGATTATTAAAATCACTTCTAGCTCTAAGACTTCAGGATTTCATGAGAACTTTTATAAGACCTTGTGTAGAATTACCTGGTTAGCAAGATAATATTATTTTTAGAATTTTTTCTAATTAGTATCAAAGTGGAGAATTGAAATGATCTCCTAAATAGGCTGGATTTAGAATCACCCAATCTGGAACCTAGCAGTATTGTTCTAGGTAAATGTAGGTTTATGAAATTTTAGGAGATTCTCTCTCTCTCTCTCTCTCTTTCCTTCCCTCCCTATTATCTATTACACTATGTTGTGGTAGGAAGAGCAGCTGACTTTGAAGGTCTGTCAAAAGTTCTGGGTGGAAGTTTCAGCTTTGCCACTCATTAACCATTACCTTGAGCTATTCACTAAACTTTTCTGTCACTTACTTTTCTTATGTATGGAATGGAAATGCTAACACTCACTTTAAAGCATTATAGTTTAGACAAATCAGAAATATGTTCGTAAGAGCTCTTCATAAACTGTAATATACTCTGTGCATTCAAGGGGCCATTAGTATCATGCTGAAGACGTTTTCTATCAGAGCGAAATGTTAACAAATGAGACATAAAACCAGAGGTATTGTTTGATAAGCAGCCTCTTCCTCCTCTCTATATCATGCCATGTTATCTTCCCAACACCTCTGGGAGGTGAGTTTCATTTTGCCAGGTTTAAAGGTAGGGAAGCTGAAGTATAGTTAAATATAGTTCAATTTTATGTTATTGTCTTTGAAAATGGTCGTAAGTACGTAGCAGGACACTTTAGTTTTCTCTCCTGCTACATTATGCTAGAAAAGGTTCCATTCTGATAATTTAATAGTATATTTTTATCTCTCTTCACCTGTTTATCTCCTTCACTCAGGTTCTCAGTGTGACATTTCCTTTCACATTTTAAAGGAAAGAGTTCTATAAGCCACACACACATTTTGTTAGGAAAGAATCAGACACAGAATGTAGATCATTTTTGATTCCTATTTAAGGGAAAGATAGCCTCTCTGCTCCTGTATGACCTTGGCAAAGTTGGCGAGGTTTATTTTAAACACTGCCAAATGTTTGATCTTTTAAATTAATATGTCCTATGCCTACATAGCAGCCATCCCCCAGAACCTCAAAAGCAATTCACAGTCATTATTAGTTAATATGCTCAGTGTCCCTGTGAGACAGGCGCAGGGCAGGTGCTGTTATCTGCCTGTTCATGTGAGAGAACTGGACGTCAATGTGATGCTTCCAGGCTGTTCTGAGGGGGACTGGATGACTCAAGAGGAGATCTCAGTTGTTTACTTAGAATCAGCATTCTCACCAGTATACTTTTCACTCAGGAAAAAATTATTTGGGACCAAGAACAGGAATAGTGGACTTGTATTACTAAATCCAAATCCACTGTTTCTTGCTGCCTGGTGCTAACCTTTTCTTTTACTCAAACAAGGTTTTATAGATTTTGAAGCACTTAGTCATCCATAAATGCATGTATGCATCAATCTGACCATCCGTCCATCCATCCATCCATCCATTCATGTATTCATTAACAAGTTCCTCAAAATAAAGTGATTCTTAACAGATGCATGTGCAGGGAATAGGGTGGTAAATAAAACGGTGGAATTAGTCAATTCTATCTGGGGTCAGCTTTAGAGAAGATAAGTTGTATCTTGGAAACAGCAACCCATGAGGTGCAAAACCCAAGCAGGTATCAAATTATGCTACCATCAATCTTTAGAGCCATGCTTCTCAGACTTTGGTGTGCATGAGAGTCACCTGGAGGGCTTGTTGAAACACACCTTCCTTAGCCTTCATCTCCAGCAACTCTGATTCGTAAGTCTGGGGTGAGTGTATTTCTAACAAGCTCCCACGTCATGTTACTGCTGCTAGCCCATGGACCACACTTAGAGGACCACTGCTTCAGGAGTAGACAGAACTTTGAAATCACTATTTTAACCAGGTGATTCCCATGGATCATTTTTCTAGGACCTCACATATAATCTAAGAATGGCAGAGATCAGTGGATAAAAACTCTCAGTTTTAAAAAAGAGGCAAGTGTGATCCAGACATTTTCAGTGATTTGCAGATTTCTTAGTTAGTCAGTAGCAAAGTTCACTCCACACTGCTTTTCATCCCATGGTTTCTGTTAAATTTGCCTCATAGAGCTGATCCTCTTCATCTACCAGTTGTAATACAGGTTTTGGTTATTTTAATGAGTACTGAAGTGTTGATGGAAAAGTGACTTGTGAGGGTGGGTATAGAATACCATTAATATTCTTCCTAAGATATGAGTCTTAACTATCTCGGGGCCAGTTTGTACAAAGCACAGAATGATTCATCTCGTTTTTCATCTTGAATTTCCTTCAGGGCACACGCAGTCTTGGTGGGTGTGGACGATTGCAGTGGGTTGCAATTTAACCCTTGTATAGCTGAATGATGAGTGACAGTCTTTGTTCTTTTTTCATTCACAATGGAGATAAAAGATCCAGCTCCATGGCAACAACTTTCAGAAGGTTCAGTTGCTTTAGAGGTTTTACAGAAATCTGTTTAGTGAGTAACTGTACACAATTCTAGAACCACATTCCATGGACCTCTATTCCAACGGGAAAGTACTGTTTATGAGCTTTTAGGCTTACTGAGTTTATAGATGTCGGAACTCTAGTTCATTTTGACTTGGGATTGGAGGAGTGAGCCATGTATCAGGGGAGAACTGAATTAACAGACTTCTGGCTTTCCATCACGTTAGTATTATAGTGCTACTCTTATTTTGTCCATCAATCACACAGGAGACCGGTCTCATGTCTCAACTGGGAATGTAGTTCAGCCTCCGACCTGAGAGTGCTTTAAAATCTGGGCCTTGTCTTCTTTTTGCATCCCCAGGGCCTAGGCAGTGGCTGGCATGTAGTTAGCCTCAGGAATTGTTTCTTGAATGGATGAATAAACTGTGAAACTATGAAAGTCCCCGCTCAGAATATTGGCTTCTCCCAAGAGCAGCAAAACCAGGCTTAAGGCTGGCCTGAGGCAAAACCATGAAATCAGGAAGATTTCTTGAGAGGGTCACAGACAACAAATCATTTGGGGGCATTTCCAGCCCTCCTTTCAGGCTTATAGTACTACTCTGGGGCTCTCTGGTGCTCATGGCCTGTCCAGCGAGCATCCCACTTACCCTTTTTTGTTCTTTCAATGCCTATGTATCTTTGTTTGCTTGTCTACTGATAGTAAAAAAACCCCACATAACATAAAATTTACCATCTTAACCATTTTTAATGGTACAGTTCAGTAATGTTAAGTATATTCACATTGTTGTGAAGCAGATCTCCAGCACATTTTCATCTCGCAAATCTGAAATTCTCTATCAGTTAAACAACTCCCCTTTTCTCCCTTCCCCAAATCCTTGGCAACCACCATTCTACTTTCTGTTTCTGTGAATTTGAGTACTTTAGGTACCTCATACCTAAGTAGAGTAATAGAATATTTGTCTTTTTGTGACTGACTTATTTTACTTAGTATAATGTCTTCAAGGTTCATCCATGTTGTGCCATGTGACAGAATTTCCTTCTTTTGAGTAATATTCCACTGTATTTATTTACCACATTTCTTTTTTTTTTTTTTTTTGCGGTATGCGGGCCTCCCACAGCTGTGGCCCCTCCCGCTGCGGAGCACAGGCTCCGGACACGCAGGCCCAGCGGCCATGGCTCACGGCCCCAGCCGCTCCGCGGCATGTGGGATCCTCCCGGACCGGGGCACTAACCTGTGTCCCCCGCATCGGCAGGCGGACTCTCAACCACTGCGCCACCAGGGAAGCCCTATTTACCACATTTTGTTTATTCACTTATAGATAGACATTTGGGTTGCTTCCATCTCTTAGCTATTGCAAATAGTGCTTCTATGAGCATAGGTGTGCAGATATTGCTTCAAGACCCTGCTTTCAATTCTTTTGCATATATATCCAGAAGTGGGATTACTGGATCATATACTAGTTCCATCTTTAATTTTTTGAGAAACCTTCATACTGTTCCACAGTGGTTAAACCTTTTCACAATCCCACCAACAGTTCACAGGGCTGCAGTTTCTCCACATCCCTGCCAACACTTATTTTCTATTTTCTGCTTCTTCTCCTTCCTCTTCCTCTTCCTCATCCCCTTCCCCTCCTCCTTCCCCTCCTCCTTCTCCTCCTCCTTCCCCTCCTCCTTCCCCTCCTTCTCCACCTCCTCTTCCTCCTCCTCCCCCTCCCCTCCCCCTCCCCCTCCCCTCCTCCTCCCCCTCCTCCTCCCCCTCCTCCTCCCCTCCTCCTCCCCCTCCTCCTCCACCTCCTCCTCCCCCTCCTCCTCCTCCTCCTTCTTTTCAGTAGCCATCTCACTGGGTATGAAATGATATCTCGTTGTGTTTTTGATTTGCATTTCTCTGATGATTAATGATGCTAAAGACCTTTTCATATGCTTGTTGGCTATTTGTATATCATCTTTGTAGAAATGTACTGTACTTCTAAAGAAGAATTATTTCTCCTCCCCTAATGCTTCCTGAATCATATCAGAGTATTTGTGACACCCTAGTCCCTAGCTTACCTCTAGGTTTACAACTGATTGATGCACAAACTCATCCTGTGTGAGACAAGGCTGACAGACGGGTCAATGGAGTGGAAGGGAGTGGTATCAGTAGATGGGATAATATGTGTGAATCACATCATGAGCACACTCTTCCATGAGTCTCTCACCCAGTTTCTTCAGTTATTATTTGTAGCTTCCCTCCACATACACTGGATTATAGCACATAGAACAGACAGGACATTAGTCACTTTCCCCAGCACCCGACTCCTCAAATAATATATGTGATGACTAGAAAACAGCATGCCAGACAATAAGTTGCAGACTGTTTATTGATACTTCGAATTCCCCCAAGCTTCACCCTTTGAGAGTTATTAGTCTGATTCCTGATTGTTCAAGTCAGGACAGAGCATCTCTCTTCCACCCTGGAAACTCCGGCTGCAAGTATTTCTTTTTGTTTGATTGTACATGACCCAGCTAGCCTGGGACTGTGTCAAGTGACCCACCTCAGCTCATTTATGAGGGTATACCACGCTCCCAGTTGTCAGGCAGCTGTCAGACGCATCACAGCAGCGTTGTGGAATTGCCTTTCCGAGAGAGATGTGCTCCTTTATGTTCTCTTCCTGTCTTGACTAGAGAAAAAAAGAATCCTACTTCTGCAGAAGCTTCAGTTAAAATTCCAGAATGAGGCCATGCACGTCTCATGGGGCTGGGATGAGTTGGAGCGCAGACTGGGATGGACTGTTCTACAGTGAGGAATAGCATACCGCTTCTCTGTCCCTGGCTCCAAAGGTCTATCTGCACGCACTGATTTCCAAGGGGGTCTAAGAAGCTCCTCGGCAGGGGGTTTTGAGTATGGGTTCAGAGAAGAACAGAGATGACCGATCAGTCATGGTGGGAGTTCAGAGGGCTAATGAAAGCCTGCTTGCAGGGTGAAAGCGGAATCACCCTAAAGGGAAAGAAGTCTGCCATGGAGAAGAGAGTCTTGGCGATGGGAACTCAGATCCAGAGGGGCATATTAGCTCTGGGTAGAATGTGTGGTTGTGACTTGACCTTATTCCAGCCAGCTGCCCTGGGACGTACATGTGCCCAGGGAGAAAGTGTGTTGTACGCACATTGGAACTATTTAACACTTTGGAGTCCAAGAGAGCCTGTAGCCAGATTCCTCTCACAGGAGGCAACATAGAAGAAGGAAACTGTTCTCAGTTTCAAAGGGCTTCTGTGTCTGGAGTTAAGGGACACAGATTTGAGTCTTGGTGGGGACAGTGGTGATGAAGGCCATACCAAATCTTTCATGAAGTGCTGAGTTTTGGTTGTGGTGATTTGAGGAGACAGGGCCCAAAGGTCAGTGAGGTGACAAGGCTTTACTTAGAGAAGCGCTTCTGAGGAGCTGTTGAGGATGACGGTTGTGGAGTCCTGAAGAGTCTGGCTGTGAAAAGGAAGACATCAGCGAACACTAGATGCTTTTTCAAGTGGCAGTGGGAGCCAAGAGCCACACCTTTGCAGAAGCGGGGACATTTACGTCAAAAGCAGCAGCAGTGCTTGGGCTTGAAGAACAGAAGAAGAAGGGGCTTGGTGGCCTAGATGGTTTTACAGACACGTGTGTGACATCCCTGCAAAAGCCTGAAACTAACACGTGAACGGGAAGATTAGGAGCTAGCAAGATTAAAGTAATGATGCGCATGTGAACCAAGTTTACACATTAATTTCACAAATGTGTATTGAGCCCTACCATCTGCCCAACTCTGTTAAGCACAAGATATATAAATATTAAAAAAAAACAAAAACATAGCCCCTGCCTTCAAGGAGCTTCAAGGAGCTAATAGGGAAGAGAGACTCTTAAATAAGTAAGCTGTCTCAACACATATGTACCTGTGCACACACACCCAGATGACTCATTGATTCAATAAATATCTAATAATATTAAATGTTATTTATTCAATAAATACATAATGAGACTGTATTTTGTGCCAGGTACATCATACCAGTACTTCATACTATGCTTGTATATTCTTGTATGTACTTGAAAACTAGTGAGACCTGGACATTCCAGTTACATGTGCACTTTAAAGGTTAGAGATTTTTCAGTTTCTTCTGGGGGCTAGTTTGATACTGTAGCCCACAGGCTGCTCCTGCCGTTACCATCCACCAGCTTGTCTCCGGAAGCTGGGAAGGCATGGGACAGGTATCAGGGAGCAGAGCCTCCTCAAATCGTGACGACACGAGTAGATGAAATCCAGACGGAAAGCTCCTGTAAAGTCTTTTACAGGCAGAACTAGACTAAGGCGTCAGGTGCGTGCAGAAACCGACAGAAAATCCTGGGCAGCCCTTTGAAGCTGAGTAGTGTCAGCTCTGCTTCTGATTTCAGAAGCTCTGTTACTGGGATCAGTGGTGGAAGGCAGGTAGAGGAACAAGTTTCAACTTCACGTTTCTTGTTCATATGCCCTGTTGGAGTTCTTAAGAGGGTAAGCCTGGACAAAGTGAGAGAGTGGCATGGACATATATACACTATCAAATGTAAAACTGATAGCTAGTGGGAAGCAGCCGCATAGCACAGGGAGATCAGCTCGGTGCTTTGTGACCACCTAGAGGGGTGGGATAGGGAGGGTGGGAGGGAGGGAGATGCAAGAGGGAAGAGATATGGGGATATGTGTATACGTATAACTGATTCACTTTGTTATAAAGCAGAAACTAACACACCATTGTAAAGCAATTATACTCCAACAAAGATGTTAAAAAAAAAAAAAAAAAGAGAGCCTGACAGGGAGGATTATTGGAGACAAAGTCTTAAAGCCTTAAAGGATTCAGTAGGTTCTGTTTCTTTAGTGTATCATTAGGGGAGGATTGGCCTTCTGGAAAAAATAAATAGCAATGAGTACAAAGAAGGATTAGGAATGATCTGTCTACAACTGGGGGAAGGAGAGCATAGGACAGTGGTATGTTTACACCTTTTGGTTCCTGAATGCTGCTGGGATTATCAGGCCAATGGGCCCCCAGGATAGGGAAATCTTGCTTTTCTAAACATCTTAAGGAATTAAAGGTTCATCTTTGCTCTGTTAAGGGCCACTGAATTTTCTATGTGCAATTGATAAACAAATACAAATTTTAAAAAGGAGTTCTGTACCGTGGAGAAACTGGGATTTGGAATTCAAAGACACAGTGTCTGTTGTATATTCTGGTTCATGTGGTCTTGGTCAGGTCCATAACCTACTTGGATTTCAGTTTCTTTCATTATAAAGCAAAGTTAAAACCTGATTATAATATTCACCCTACTTACCCCCATAGGGTTGCTGTGAGAATCAAATGAGATAACTTGTGTGAAAATATCTTGCAAACACAAATGCTAGTTTATTATTTTGGGGTGTCTGGTATTGCAGGGCATAGAAGGTAAATGTAAAATATAGTCACTTCCCATAAAGAGCTTACGATTTAGTTGGGGTGATAAGACTTACCACCAGGAAAAAGTAAGGCATTTGCAGAACTCAGTGTGGGGAGTGTTAGGGGAGGCTTTATAAAAGAAATAGGATGTGGGCAATGCTCTAAAATGGGAGTGCTAGCAAGCCTCCATGAATTTGCTCAAGCAACTGAGTGTTCATTTTAGTATACATTTTTTGTATTGTTTCTTCTGTTCCTGGACTCTGAGCTCCTCTAGGGCAAGCATCTAATACTGTTTATAATTTTTAACCCCAACGCTTAGCATAGTGCCTATCATGTATTAGATGTTCAATAAACAAACAGAGACTTACTAATGGACTGAATAAGAGGACAAATAAATGAACTGCACGGAAAAGTCCTGCTTTGAGCAACGTACCAAGATCCTGGATTGTGAAGCCTTGGCATTTTTTAAAAACAAAGTATACATTCAGAAAGTGAACAGTGATAAGTATAACAGTTCAATGACGTTCCACAAACACAACCAGCACCTGGGTCCAGACATGGAACATTGTCAGCCCCCAGAAATACCTCTTGTGCTCCCTTTCAGTCCAAGGATGTTTGTCATCTTGATTGCTAACACCGTATTTTTCTTTTGACTGTGTTTGAATTTTATATACATAGAATCATATCTTAGTTACTTTTCTGTATTCTGGCTTCTTTCAAATTGTGTTTGTGAACCTCATCCATATTGCTGCAGGTATGGAAGAGGTGGGTGCGAAAATGTTCCAAAGCGAAGATGAGGGAGAGAGGGAGGAAGGGAGGGAGGGAGGGAGAGAGAGAGAGAGAGAGAGAGAGTAAAGGAAGGGGAAAAGGAGGAGAGGAGAAGATAAAATATAGGAGGGAGAAGGGGGAAAGTAGAGGTGAGGAGAGAGGAGAGAAATATGAAGAAAATATGAAAATAAGGAGTTAAATTTTTGAGATGTTGCCTGAAGAAAATGGACTTATGAGATGGGGAAAGATGGAGCAGAGGGCTGCTGTTTTTATTAATGTATAGGGAGGGTGGGAGGGAGGGAGACACAAGAGGGAAGAGATATGGGAACATATGTATATGTATAACTGATTCTTTGTTATAAAGCAGAAACTAACACACCATTGTAAACCAATTATACTCCAATAAAGATGTAAAAAAAAATACCCTTATAGAGTATTTACTATACACCAGATGTTTTCTTTATTGATTTGTTATAATAAATACCAGAGATTGGGTAATTTAAACAACAGAAATGTATTTTCTCACAGTTCTGAAGGCTAGAAATCCAAGATCAAGGTGTTGGCAGGATTGGATTCTTCTGAGGGTCTCTCTCTCCTTGGCTGGTAGATGGCCATCTCCTTCTCGTGTCTTCACATGACTTTCCCTCTGTGTGTGTGTATGTGTGTGTGTGTGTGTGTGTGTGTTCTAATCTCCTCTTCTTATAAAGACACCAGGCATATTGGATTAGGGTCCACTCATTTGACCTCATTTTACCTTCATCACCTCTTAAAAACCCTATCTCTAAATATAGTCACATTCCAAGGTACTGGGGATTAAGACTTACTCAAGTGTATTTTGGGGGAATACAGTTCAGCCCATATGTGAAGTCTGTCAAAACTCTGTGAAATATGTGCTATTATTATTATTTTTTTTATTTTTATTTTTTTGCATTACACGGGCCTCTCACTGTTGTGGCCTCTCCCGTTGCGGAGCACAGGCTCCGGACGCGCAGGCTCAGCGGCCATGGCTCACGGGCCCAGCCGCTCTGCGGCATGTGGGATCTTCCCGGACCGGGGCGCGAACCCACGTCCCCTGCATCGGCAGGCGGACTCTCAACCACTGCGCCACCAGGGAAGCCCTATGTGCTATTATTATTCCTATTTTATAGATGAGAAATGGAGGCACAGAGCAGTTAAGTAACTTGTCCATGATCACAGAGTTAGAAACACACAACTGCAACATGAACCAGGCAGTCTGTTCCTGAGTCTGTGCTCTTACCCACAGAATGATACTGCTCCTCCTATTTGATTTGTAAAGTCTATGCATGCTACTTTAAAAAATAGAAATTAATAAAAATATAAGTGGCATTTGTTTAAAAATTTTACCCAGGGCCAATCTTGGGATTAGAAAAATGCTTGCTGATTTTGCATTCTAAGGACAGCAGACCTCTAGCATCATGTGTCATGTCAACTTTGGCGGTGGGTTTTTCCTTAGGAGATGGTTTCGATGGGGGTTATTTTTCCTTTAATACCTAGGAGTGCTGGGGTCCTTGGATGGTGCTTCTTCAGTGTGTACATCCTAAGTAGATGATGGGCATCTAGTCTTCATTTTACCTCCTGTTTATGGACAATCCTGAAGAGCGGTAACCATAGTTACCTTACATCCAAGTGGCTTTGAAATGACTTGCTCCGAAGGAAATTCTGAGCTGAAGCTAGAAGGTTGCACTTGGGAGAGAATGAAAAAGAAAATTAAAAACGAGGGAGGAATTCAAGAAGGTGCAGGAGGTGGGGAGGATGACAAATGAACTGGGGCAAACTGGAAACGAGGAGCAGAGATGGAAACCAAGTGAGCTTCCTTCAAGTTGAGGAAAGGTCACCAAGACTCTTTTTGCTGAATTCTACTTCCACTTAGCGTTTCTGTACCGTGTAATTTCCACTAAGTTTCAATTTAGGATTTCTTATTCTAACGTTTCTAGTAATATGGGCTGGTTATCATCCCCACCCCCGATAACTCTGGCATAGGTAAGATCACGATTATTGTTACATGTTAACTCGCTCAGCATGTTATTGGTGCCTTAGTTTTCATGTCTTGTGCAGGGGACAGGAAAGCAGATAAAAAGAAGCTGAAGTGACTCTGGGAATATTCTAACCAAGTCCTTTAAATCTATGACATAAACATTTATAGAAACAGAAGAGGAACAGAACACTGATAGGGGTTCAAAGGAACAAGCACTGAAGTACAGAACTTCCTAAAATGCCTTAAGACCCTTCATCGCTTAGCTAACACCATCTGTTAACATGCCAGGAAATTCAGAGGTCTCTGGGTTAAAGCTCCAGGTATAGAGGTGCCAGATGGAGGCATCTTAGCAGCTGTGGAAGTTAGCGAATAATTATTATTCCCTGTATTTTGTGGCCTGAGGTGTTCTCAGTAGATGTAGCTCAAATAAAGCCAGATGGTTCTAGGGAGATGTTGCACATGGCCTTGGACCCCTTTGCCTGCTTTCTGCCCTCTTTCCCACATGTGTGGCCAGCAAGCCTCAGATTCACTTGATGAATCAGGATAAATATAGACTTCAGGCCTAAACAAATTTACTACAACATCCCTGGAGTGGGCTCTAACTGGAGTGGGCTCATCTGCTGCCATGACGCTTTATTTCAGAAACTGCCGTGCATTTACCACTTAACATCCATGGACTGGTCTTTACTGCTGATGTCCTCAGACAGCAGCAGTTTCTGAACTGCTCACAATATCAGTTATGCCAAAGCTGCTATGAGCTGTTTCCCTGCCCCATGTGCTTTCTCTTGTGTTACATAATAATTCTATAGAGTGCTTGGGTACTCTATTTCTAATACTCTTTCTTTAGATTTTGATGGTTGTTATATACCTTCAGGGACTCTGAATAGTCTTGTGCCACCTAGGTTTTCACAGATTAAAGCTGGCTTGTCAATGAAGTGTAGCTAGCATTGCTCAACTAATATCTCCTTGTTGATCCTTGTCTTGTCACAGGTAACCGCAAATTCCCTTGGGTATGAGAAGATTTTTCATTTGAATCCTCACCCAATTCCACACCAAACAAAATTATCCTGTGGAATTAATCTATTTGATCAGCAAGGTGATGCTACCTATATCTTTTTATGTTCCAAACTTTATTGTGTACTATTTTTTCCAACTCATAAACTGCCTGACGATTAAGTGCTAAAGGATAGGGAGCATTATACAGAGAAGACGCAGTCCCAGCAGCAACGTGGTGGTGGGATGGAACTGGCTCAAGAGAGCTGATTTTAAATATTCAGGAATTTTGCAAGCCAGTTGTTAAAGCTGGCTGATAGCTCGAAATCAGCTGCTGTGGGAATATTTACACCATGGAGATTGGCAAACACTACAAATCAGGGCTTCCCCCCCAACCCCCCTGGAGAAATGATTTACCAGCACAATCGCTGAGTCTCAGATATAATGTGTGTGTGTTTATGAGAGATTGGGTGAAGGAGGGGAGAAGTGTGGAGGGATGTATGCTCTACCATTCCCAGAGGAAAAAGCTTGTAAATAGGGCTGTCAAAAGTGCAAAAAATCAGTAACGCAAACTTTGAAACATAAGTCAGTTCAGTTGGTTCTCATAAAGTATAAAAATTACAAATTTTTAATCAAATAAAAAAATTTAATATAGAGCACCGCTGTAATCCAGTGATCTGTGCTTTCTCAAACATGGTGGAGGAAGATGCCTAGGGTCCCTGAAGTTGGTTTGCTTGCAGGTGAGTCTGAGTAGGACAGCTATTGCTCAGCTGATAATGTTCTGAAAGCTGAATGGCTAGAGTACAAATCTGCACAGCAGGACTCGAAATACAGCCCTAGTTCTTCTTGCCTAGTTATGGACCCTTTTGTGGTGTGGTTTATCACGCTTTGTTTTTCAAGGGGAAGGAGAAGACTTCCTGACTTTAAAGAAACATGTACTATATCTAGTAACTCTCAACTCAAAAATGTGTTCTGCCAAGTTGCTCTCCAGGCCCCAGTCCCAGTGGTTTAACGTAAGTGTTGATATTTTAAGCCTGTTGCAATTTGAACTTCAGCCTTTCCATTGCTTTGCCATCATGGTAAAGATACCTTTCAATTTTGTTTCTCCCTGTCTCTTTCAGTACATCAGCCTCTCTAGAGGCTGTGCTTATGCTTATAGAGAGATTTTTCTCAGTAGCAGACACCAGAAAACTAATTTATTAATCTCACTCTAACCTGATGCAAAAGTTTTGCTGTTAACAATTCACTGGGTGCTTTGGTAGCTAGCTCCCAAAGTGCCAAAGAAATCTGTGATATCCTAGGAACTCACAAGCTCCAGGAGCCACTGTTGCATGTCCCAAACCATGCATGGACTATTAAAAACAAGAGTAAAGAGGTAAATGTAACACTTACAAAATAAAAATCTCATGCTACCAGTTCAAATTATGTCAAGGATATCAAATTCAAAATAAACAAAAAAAGGTAAAAAATGTAAAGTTAGTCTCCCTCCAAGCCCTAAATTTGCTTTCTCCCCTTGACCTTTTCTTTTTTTTTTTTAAGTTAATTTTTATTGGAGTATAGTTGATTTACAATGTTGTATTAGTTTCTGCTGTATAGCAAAGTGAATCATTTATACATATACATATATTTACTCTTTTTTAGATTCTATTCCCATATAGGTCATTACAGGTATTGAGTAGAGTTGCCTGTGCTATACAGTAGGTTCTTATTAGTTATCTATTTTATATATAGTAGTGTGTATATGTCAATCCTAATCTCCCAATTTATCCCATCTCCTCTTCCCCCCTTGGTAACCATGTTTGTTTTCTACATCTGTGACTCTATTTCTGTTTTGTAAATAGCTCCATTTGTACCATTGTTTAGATTCAACATATAAGCAATACCATATGATATTTGTTTTTCTCTGTCTGACTTACTTCACTCAGTATGACAATCTCTAGGTCCATCCATGTTGTTGTAAATGGTATTATTTCATTCTTTTTTATACGAGTAATATAAATACATCTTCTTTATCCATTGCTCCATCGATAGACATTTAGGTTGCTTCCATGTCCTGGTTATTGTAAATAGTGCTGCAATGAACATTGGGGTACAGGTATCTTTTCGAATTATGGTTTTCTCTGGATATATGCCCAGGAGTGGGATTGCTGGATCATATGGTAGTTCTGTTTTTAGTTTTTTAAGGAATCTCCATAAGTTTGCTTTCTCCCGCTGACCTTTTTAAAAATTAGATTACCTAAGGTTTTACCTATTTTGTCTTTTTTAAGAACTAGATCTTGAATTTATTCATTTAGTTCTATAATTTTCTATTATCTACTTTGTTAATTTTTGCTACTATCTCTATTAACTCTTTTGTTTTGCTTCCTTTATTTTGTTGTTAAATATTTATTTCACCAATTGGAATCTTTTCTCATGGGAATAAAGATATAGAAATATGACTATAGCTTTACTGTTATTCTTTAGTTCTGTTTATACTATTACTTTCTATGTATTCTGCAATTTGTTTTGATTTTCTTTGATCAAATAGGCTTTAAAATAACAAAATGGACAATTTCTAATCCTTGGGTAGGAATTTTGAGCTTTAACTTGAGAAAGTACTAATAACTGATGTGTATTCTGTGTTAACTATGGGCCAGCACTCTGCTCAATGCTTTACATGCATTATTTTAATACTTAACCTTCAAACCAAGAGTTTGAGATAGCTACTATTAAATACAGTTATTATGCATTTATCCTTTCCCCAGTATTAAAAATAGAGACTGAGGATTAGACAAGTTGAAGGGCTTGACCAAGATCACAACCTAGCAAGTGTTAGAGCCAAGACTGAAACCCAGCCATCCTGAGCCCAGAGCCAGCTTCTTGGAACTGCTGTAGTATGAAAGTATCTATTGTCCTGACTTACCAGCTATGGAGCTGCTGGCTCCTTAACTGGAGGGACCCAACACTCTTGCTTGGGATGAACATTTGTACAACTTCGCTTTCAGATGTAAGTCACATTCCAAATCAGGAGGAACAAGGAATGCTCCTTGAATCATTTCACTCAAATGATTCCCCACTTAGTCTTATTAATTACCATGAACCTATGATTACATGGTGCTCTGTCCAGTGCTATACAAGGCTATTAACTGACATGGTCTCTGCTGTATTTATACTCAATGGTACATTCATTACCAAAGTACTCAATTTATGAAAATGGTACTGATAAGTATTTCATAAGCATCTTTCTCTGCAGTGGTTTTCAAATTTGATTGCATATGAGAATCACCTGGGGAGTTTAAAAGAAAAATCAATGCCTAAATCTCATTCCAGACCAATTACATCAGAAAATTCTAGAGGTGGGACCTAGGCATTAGCTGGTTTTTTAAAATATGGTGTCTTAGATAATGACAGTGTCTATAATTTTGTTTCTGGAAAACAAATACTATCATTCAACTGCTTAATTAGTGAGTGTTTATTTTAAAAGTAATTTTTCCCTCCCCCCAATGTAAAAGTAATGTATCTGCATTGTATAAAATCTAGAAAATAATAGCAAGAAAACCATGAACCTCCAAGATATCAATTAGCAAAGTAATGATTAAGTGAAGGATAAGTATATTCATTCTCTGAAGGTCTTTTTTTTTTTTTTTTTTTTTTTTTTTGCGGTGCACGGGCCTCTCACTGTTGTGGCCTCTCCCGTTGCGGAAAACAGGCTCTGGACGCACAGGCTCAGCCATGGCTCATGGGCCCAGCCACTGCTCCGCGGCATGTGGGATCTTCCCAGACCGGGACACGAACCCGTGTCCCCTGCATCGGCAGGCGGACTCTCAACCACTGCGCCACCAGGGAAGCCCTGAAGGTCTTTCTTATTAAGCCGGTGTTGATCATATAATTGCATACATTTATAATAATTTACCGTGACAAGTGCCAGAAAGGAAAATATAGGGAGTTATTAGAACACATAGTAGGAGAACCTCTTTCAGTCTAGCACTCAGAATGATTTTCTCTAAAAAATTTGAGTTGAGAACTGAGATATGCAGAATAAGGAAAGAATAGGAATGAATTAGGCAAAGATAGGTGAGAAAAGCCCTCGGATAAAAAGGTAACAGCATGGCAAAAGGCCACGGGGTAGTGAGGGGCATAGCTCTTTCTATCACTAAAGACCAAGGTGTCTGAAGTGTAGGGAGTTTGTAGAGGAATGCAGAGACCCACTCCTTCAGATATTGCAATGAATGTTGAAGATTTTCGTCTTATTTTAAGTGCATTGGGAAACCACTAAAGGATTTTAGGCAGAGATGTGGAATAATCAGAGTTGTGTTTGGAGAAGATCTCTTTGTTTGCCTTGTGGAGAATAGATCAGAGTGGGCATGAGGAAAATGGGGAGACCGAGTAGAATAAAAGTTGACGGATAACACCTTAGACTGAGATGGTAGCAAGGGAATTAGAGAGAAAAGGTAGAGGAGAAGAGAACATATTAGATATTCAAGAGGTAGACTTGGAAAAATTTGGTGACAGATTATATGAAAGAATTAAGGAGGAGAGTGGTGTCCGTGCTAACTCCTCATTTTTTGGCTTTCATTATTGGATACAGGACACTCTGTTGCCTAAGACTGGAAAAAGGATGAATGACTAGATTGGAAGGGAAGAAGATGAATTCAGTTTTGAACAGGTTGATTTTGAAGTGTCCTTAAGATGATCAAATGGAGAAAATACATTACAAATTTGGAGAGTCAAGCTGGGAGCTCAGAAGGGAGGTTAGGGCTAGAGGTCTAACTCTGAACATTACTGATTTGTGAGTGGTAATTAAAGCCTTGGGTGGCAGTGAGATTTTCAGAGGAGAAAGAGTAGAGTTAGAAGAGAAGAGGCCAGGGCTGAGTCTTGAGGATTGCTAATGCTTATATGAAGAAAGCCAGACAGAGGAGGCTGAGTTCACAAAGGAAACTGACAGGTAAGAGGAAAGTTAGGAGGGTGTGATGTCAAGGAAGTTTCAAGAACACAGTATGGACTTTTAAAAGAAGGACTTAAGGGCTTCCCTGGTGGCACAGTGGTTGAGAGTCCGCCTGCTGATGCAGGGGTCATGGGTTCGTGCCTCGGTCCGGGAAGATCCCACATGCCGCGGAGCGGCTGGGCCCGTGGGCCATGGCTACTGAGCCTGTGTGTCCAGAGCCTGTGCTCCGCAACGGGAGAGGCCACAACAGTGAGAGGCCCGCGTACCGGAAAAAAAAAAAAAAGGACTTAATAGTGCAAAATTCTGCTGGTGATTCACCTAAGGATGAGAACAGAAAAATGACTGTCTTTTAGCAATGTGGAAGTAGGTCAATGGTAACCTTCGTAAAAGCCATTCTGGTGAGGGATGGGTGTGTAATCAGATTCGAGTGGCCTGAGGAGTGGGTGAGAAGTGAGAAGAAAGCCAACAAGGATAGAAAATTACTTTTAAAAGTTTGACAGTGAAGGGGAGGAGAGAGTTTGAGTGATTATAGGTGGCTGAAGGGGGTATTTTGATTTTGTGTTTTATTTTTTTTTAAATTGTATTTATTTAATTATTTTTGGCTGTGCTGGGTCTTCATTACTATGTACAGGCTTTCTCTAGTTGCAGCAAATGGGGGCTATTCTTTGTAGCGGTGCGCGGGCTTCTCATTCTGGTGGCCTCTCTTGTTGCAGAGCACGGGCTCTAGGTGCACGGGCTTCAGTAGCTGCAGCACGCAGGCTCAGTAGCTGTGGCTCATAGGCCCTAGAGCATGTGGGCTTCAGTAGTTGCAGCATGTGGGCTCAGTAGTTGAGGCTCGTGGCCTCTAGAGTGCAGGCTCTGTAGTTGTGGCACACGGGCTTACTTGTTCCATGGCATGTGGGATCTTCCCGGACCAGGGATTGAACCCGTGTCACCTGCATTGGCAGGTGGATTCTTAACCACTGGACCACCAGGGAAGTCCTGATTTTGTGCTTTAAGATGGGATTGACTTGAGGCTATTGGAAGACTCAGATAGGGAGAGTTCCTGAGAAGGTAGGAGGAAATAGGGTCTAACAAAAAGAGCAACTGACTTAGGTAGGAGGAAGTGCACCCTTTCTTTTATAACAAGAGGAATTAGAAAAGTATGTGTAGATATAAGAGAGAGTAAGGTTTTGTAACAGGGCACATAGGAGCTTCTTGTCTGTGATAATCTATTTCTCAGTAAAGTTGCAAATAAGATTGTCTGCTGTGAAGAGAGGTTAGATGAAGTAAGTGACCATGAATTTATAATAGTACAAATATACTTGCTTCATTTACTTATTCATTCAACAAATATTGAATGTTACCATTGTTCTAGGTACTGAGGATATAGCCTCAAACAAAACCAAATTAGTTTCATTATACAACCTACATTCCTAGAGAGGAAGACAGTCAAAAGTTAAATAAATAAGTGTATCATAAATATGTTAGGTGGTGATAGACGCTGTGTAGAAAAATCAGTTATGGAAGGACATCTGTTATAGTCCTTCCATATAGGGAAGTCAGGGAAGGAGACATTTAAGCAGAGACATGAATGAAATGAAGGAGTGATACTTATTGATCTGGAAGAAGGGTATTTCATGTCAGGAAATACCTGGTAAAAGTAAATGCAAATGCCCTGAGGCAGGAAGAAGAATCAGCAATGAGGTGAGAGGGGCTGGAGTGATATGAAGAGGAGACAGACCAGAATGGAAAATGTGGGCCAAATCACAGAGTGTTTTAGAGCAAGGAAAGGAATTTGGATATTTTTTTATTGACGTATAGTTGATTTACAATATTGTGTTAGTTTCAGGTATACAGCAAAATGATTCAGTTATGTATATATATATTTTCAGATTATTTTCCATTATAGGTTATTAAAAGATATTGAACATAGTTCCATGTGTTATACAATAAATCCTTTTTGCTTAGTTATTTTACATATAGTAGTTTGTATCTGTTAACCCCATATTCTTACTTTATCCCCACCCTTTCCCCTTTGGTAATGATAAGTTTATTTTCTATGTCTGTGAAACTGTTTCTGTTTTGTATATAGATTCTTTTGTATTATTTTTTAGATTCCATATAAAAGTGATAGAATTTGGATTTTAATCAGAGTGAGCTGAGAAGTCATCAGCGGGTTCTGAGCAGAGGAGTGACATGATAGATCTTGCATGTTGGGATTTTTTCCTAAAAAATCTCACCTGCCTGAGTGCAAACTTGGAGGAAGTCCTGGACTTGGGTTGGCAAGTACAAAGAAAAGACAGAGGTATTGAGCACAGAGTTACTGAACTTGTTGACTCTAGAATCTAAGTTAGGTCCAGAATCTAAGGAAGGACATAAAGACAGGTAGAAGCCAATGGGTAGGGCAAGAACAAAATTATCAATGAACTTGAGGCTCCATGAGGGTAAAGAATGGTCAAAAAAATTAGTGAGAAGGAAAGGAGACTGGTCAGAGAGGGATGCATGATTTTGTAAGTTTAAGGGTAGCAGAGCTTCGTGCAATGCCAAGATCCTTGGTGTAACTGTGGGAGAGAGTGGCTAAGTGAGAAGGTCAAGGAAGGGAGAGGCTAAGTGTTTGCTGAATTTAATATATTAATATATTTTAATATTTAACTTAAGCTGAATTTTTCCATTAGCCATACACTTAAAAAAAGTTCTAAGGAACCCTGGAAACCTTGACAAGCACATTACTCTTAAGTAGGGCAGAGCTCAGAGTCCTGTTTAGAATGCTTTAAAAAGAAGATTTTCTTGAGTGGTATCCTATTGAAACAACCTCGATGAGGGAGGTGTGTTTGGTGCTAGTCAAGTATCAGTTGGTGAGTAGGAAGGTAGGCTCTGGTGTTTTTAGCACTGTTTAAGGGGCTCAGAGCTGGAAAGTCTGAGAACTGCTAAATTATTTTACCACACTTACTTAAAAAATGAATTAACTGAGACCACCATAGTAGTGATTTACCTGTCTGATTACAGAATCATCTACAGAGGTTTTCTGAAATACATGTGTCCAGTCCCCACCCTGGAACTAATGAAGCCTATGTATATTTACATATTTATATAAAGCTCTGTGGATTATATATAGCCAGGATAAAATCATCAGAATAGTACTTAGTGGATAGCTCTTGCTTTTGCCTCTCTATATTCATGGGCTCTTTTCCTGGTCATGGTGATGTGTCTTTACCCTGGGACACCACTCCTAACTCACTCTTGGTCTATGTGCTGTGGGCAGAACTGAAGCTACTCTGGCTCCAGGAACAGCAGGTTATCCAAGACTGGGTGATTGGGGAATCACATTTCTTCTTCTTTTTTTTTTGGCTGTGCCGCATGGCTTGTGGGATCTTATTTTCCCAACCAGGGATTGAACCCACGTCCCCTGCAATGATTCTTAACCACTGGACTGCCAGGAAAGTCCCATCACATTTCTTTTTCTATAGAGATTTGGTTTAGGACCAAAGCCAAGGTAATTTTTTTTCCAATCAGAGCTAATTCCAGGCCTTTTGTGTCACTTGCTGAGTCATTCTCTCAACCATGGGTCCAGACCTGGGAGGCTATAAGCATGGAGCTGCTGACAGGTATCTTGCCAACATGAAGAAAGCCTCTCTGAAAAGGGAGTAACACAGAGGAAAGTGGAGGCAACATACAGACAGATGCTTGTCCTGCTGACAATTCTTATTGGATTGAGCCATTCTGATTTTGTATTACATGAGCCTATATTCCTCATTTGCTCAGGTAATCTGAGTTGGGTTTTCTGTCACTTGCAACTGAAGAGTTGAGACCTAGAGGCTGGAGTCTAGTCTACAGTGATGCTGAGGGTCTCCCACTTTCTAGATACTCTCCTCACTCTGGTCGTGTGATTTCACCCTTTCAGGTAGCCTTTTTGCCAAACTGGCTCAGGAAATTTACATCCTCAGAATCTATCTCTCGTGCATGGCAAGGAGACAAGAAAATAGAATGAGATCAAAATGGAAGAAAATTGATTCTCTATGAGATTATGGTCTCTGGTGACTCCTAGATATGCTTAGACTGCTCAGCTTCTATTTAGACCATGTTAACATGCCTAGGGGTTAAGGAGCAAATGGCCTTAGTTGAAAAGAGCTATTTGGGATTGAGAATCCTAGAAGTAATTGACTAGAACATTATGTTCTGAGCTCAGGTTTAAAATATGACATAGGCTAGACATATTCATCTAAACATATGTCTGTGTTGGCACGTTTCTTAGATTGCTCCTCTTCATGACTCTTCCTAACCATTAATAACATAACCAGTTTCATAAGGTTATGTTATTAATAGCTTTGGAACTAAAGTGCTAGACTTCATGTTGTCACAAGATGAGGAATCACTTTATTTCCCAAAGTAATTTTGAAGAAATCAGGTTTTTGTTGCAAGGAATAATGAGAATGTTATAATATTACCTACCTCATTGAGCGCCCTGCCTCTAGTTCTTTCTTGAATGTTTAGCTCCTGAAATGCTGGAGGGACCTGATTAGGAGACACATTCAGTTTTAACTTAGTCTCATACTATAGATCCCAAGAGTCACTTAGGAGAAAAGTAGAATTGCACATCCTAGTTCACCTATTGTCTTGCTATTCATCAGCTAAATAGCTTTTCATTTCCTTGGATTGCCAGATGCCATCATTTTAGTGTCTGTAGAAGAAATCACTGTAACAATTTCTGTACCTGGACTGAACACTGACCAATATTTCAGGATACAATGTCCAACTATCTCATGAATTGAAATGCTAGTCAGTAGATAAAATTTGAAAGTGCAGTCCAAAAGAAACCTTGATATAATTGATGTCCTCTTACTTCTCTTGAAAATGGTATAATCTTTTGACTCCTGGTGAAGGTCATGTTTAACTGCTTTTCTCAAATGTCACAATCATTTCAGAATACTGCATAAATACCATTTTGGTATCAGTTTTCTTTGCATGAAACAATTTTCCCTAATAACCTGAAACTCCCTCTGAGCCACCATGTCTAACTTTCTTTAATATTAGCATGAAACTCAATTTTAGGAGAAAGAAATAGCAAAGAACAATTGGCACTCAAATCCAAATAACTTGTGCTCAGTTATGTGCTTCTTTTTCTTTGTTATCATTTGTAGCTTAAGAGTAAAAAAAAAAAAAACAAACCCCAAAAAACCCACAAATAAAAAACTTGCTAACATAGAATCATGAGGACATTCCACTTCCTTACCTACTTAGTACTAAATGTGTCCCAGTTAGGGTGGTACACAGTCCACTGGTGTGTGAAGACCACTTTCATTTGTCACTGTCAGTGGAGTCACACAGAATTGCAGAGAATTCAAAGAGTACATCTCAGCATGATTATAACTGTCCTGATTTATCCTTTGTTTGTGGGCAATGAGACATTCTCAGTTGATAGCTCAAGGTTATTTCTTATATTTAATAATCCAGTTCAGGGCAAGAATAAAGCTGTAATGCAACATTTGAAATAAAAAATCCAGTCAACTAAGTAATATCTTAAAAACTAGTCCCTCAACATTTAGTAAGTATTTAAATGACTCTAATCACACACACACACACACACACACACACACACACACACACACCCCTACGTGTATAGCTTTAGGGTGGTAAATACCTCATATTGTTTAAACAAATAAATTAGGAGATAATTTCTTGTTTATCAGGGACCCCACCTTGAGCTTCAGCAGTGTTTTCTCTAGATCTTAGGCATGACTGACCTCATATAGACTTCTATAGGAAAGGGCTTGTTGGGTAGCCATTTCTGTGAATGATACTGTGGTCTCCTGGGAAAGCATACATCTAAAGGAAACTGCTAGAAACTCAAAGGTTATAGAAAGAACCATACCACAGGATTGGAGGGGAATGGTAATTTGAATACAACACGGGGTGTCTCATGAAAATTGTCCTCCCACTCAGTAATGCCCCCCCTTGCAAGGGTTTGGACCCCAGTCTTAAAGTGAGGATGACTTTGAATTTTTTTAAAGCTATTTTATAATGATCTCAGTGAATTATCAAGAGTTCATGAACCCAAGGCAGTGTTGCTTTGTAGCTTATGTTAAGAATTTAGCTCAAATGGGAGAAGGAGACTTTGACAGGGATTACTGCTGTTGAACATTCAAATATACAATAGACATAGTAGGTTGAATTATTGAGTGAACCAGCTTCCATCTGGAGCAAAGGAGATAGACAAGGGCTCCCCTTTCAGAAGCTATCAGTGGTGTCTCAGTTGCATTGGAGGATTCCATGTGTTGAGGCAGTGCATTGGCAGGTATTCACTTTTGAACCTTCAGCAAGCAAAGGTGGCATTTTGCCAGTTAGTTGAAAGATCTCACCACAAACATCTGGAGTCTGGATGGGAGATGAGAGGAGGAAAATGGTTAGGTTCAAAATGTGTATGTTTGAATCCAATCATCGAAAACACAGAAAACACCCAGAGTGTTCATAAATAGGTGAGGTATTACATTGACACAACTGTAGGAGGAAGAATGACCATCCTGTGAGTGCACTTAGGCACCTGCTTTCCCTCCAAGGTTGAAGTGGCCTGGGAAATATTTCTACTCTTTCATTCTAAAAGAACTCTTCACTTTAATAAAAGATTCATCTCAGTGTTCTTTGGATAATGATGATATGATTGTCTTTACCAAAATATTTCAATTAGAGACATTTTTCACAGAATATCTCACGTAGGAAGAGTGAAGATTTTCTAAGCTTTTGATTGCCATTGTAAACATCCATGGGAAAATGGATTGGAAATAAGGGGCTTTTACTTGAAATTACTAAGTTGAGTCAAAAGTAAGGTTTTCTAGAAACAAAGATGCACATACACATGCTCCTTCTCTTCATACTCTAAGAATATATGCGTAGTACCTCCTGGACACCAGAGCGTTAATGGAGCATTATTATGTAATTTATATCAGAAGAAATAAAATGCTAAAGGAAGAGCTTTTTGAGGATAATTCAATAAAAATAGTGTATGAAAATAACTTCTCAATCTTTATAATTGTGCTAAGATGAGATATTAGACATTTCTTAAAGTATTTCTTTCCAATTTCTATTTGATATAATTTGATAACTTTTTTTTACTTCTTTATTAGAGTATAATTGCTTTACAATGGTATGTTAGTTTCTGCTTTTTAACAAATTGAATCAGTTATACATATACATGTATTCCCATATCTCTTCCCTCTTGCATCTCCCTCCCTCCCACCCTCCCTATCCCACCCCTCCAGGCAGTCACAAAGCAGCGAGCTGATCTCCCTGTGCTACGAGGCTGCTTCCCACTAGCTATCTACTTTACGTTTGGTAGGGTATATATGTCCATGCCTCTCTCTCGCTTTGTCACAGCTTACCCTTCTCCCTCCCCATATCCTAAAGTCCATTCTCTTGTAGCTCTGTGTCTTTATTCCTGTCTTACCCCTAGGGTCTTCATGACATTTTTTTTCTTAAATTCCATATATATGTGTTAGCATATGGTATTTGTCTTTCTCTTTCTGACTTACTTTGCTCTGTGTGACAGACTCTAGGTCTATCCACCTCATTACAAATAGCTCAATTTCGTTTCTTTTTATGGCTGAGTAATATTCCATTGTATATATGTGCCACATATTCTTTATCCATTCATCCGATGATGGACACTTAGGTTGTTTCCATCTCCTGGCTATTGTAAATAGAGCTGCAATGAACATTTTGGTACATGACTCTTTTTGAATTATGGCTTTCTCAGGGTATATGCCCAGTAGTGGGATTGCTGGGTCATATGGTAGTTCTATTTGTAGTTTTTTAAGGAACCTCCATACTGTTCTCCATAGTGGCTGTACCAATTCACATTCCCACCAGCAATGCAAGAGTGTTCCCTTTTCTCCACACCCTCTCCAGCATTTATTGTTTCTAGATTTCTTGATGATGGCCATTCTGACTGGTGTGAGATGATATCTCATTGTAGTTTTGTTTTGCATTTTTCTAATGATTAATGATGTTGAGCATTCTTTCATGTGTTTGTTGGCAATCTGTATATCTTCTTTGGAGAAATGTCTATTTAGGTCTCCTGCCCATTTTTGGATTGGGTTGTTTGTTTTTTTGTTATTGAGCTGCATGAGCTGCTTTTAGATTTTGGAAATTAATCCTTTGTCAGTTGCATCATTTGCAAATATTTTCTCCCATTCTGAGGGTTGTCTTTTGGTCTTGTTTGTGGTTTCCTTTGCTGTGCAAAAGCTTTGAAGTTTCATTAGGTCCCATTTGTTTATTTTTGTTTTTATTTCCATTTCTCTAGGAGGTGGGTCAAAAAGGATCTTTCTGTGATTTATGTCATAGAGGGTTCTACCTGTTTTCCTCTAAGAGTTTGATAGGTTCTGGCCTTACATTTAGGTCTTTAATCCATTTTGATCTTATTTTTGTGTATGGTGTTAGGGAGTGATCTAATCTCATACTTTTACATATACCTGGCCAGTTTTCCCAGCACCACCTACTGAAGAGGCTGTCCTTTCTCCACTGTACATTCCTGCCTCCTTTATCAAAGATAACGTTACCATATGTGTGTGGGATTATTCTGGGCTTTCTATCCTGTTCCATTGATCTATATTTCTGTATTTGTGCCAATACCATACTGTCTTGATTACTGTAGCTTTGTAGTACAGTCTGAATTCAGGGAGCCTGATTCCTCCAGCTCCGTTTTTCGTTCTCAAGATTGCTTTGGCTATTTGGGGTCTTTTGTGCTTCCATACAAATTGTGAAATTTTTTGTTCTAGTTCTGTAAAAATGCCATTTGTAGTTTGATAGGGATTGCATAGAATCTGTAGATTGCTTTGCGTAGTAGAGTCATTTTCACAATGTGGATTCTTCCCATCCAAGAACATGGTATATCTCTCCATCTGTTGGTATCATCTTTAATTTTTTTCATCAGTGTCTTATAATTTTCTGCATAGAGGGCTTTTGTCTCCTTAGGTAGGTTTATTCCTAGATACTTTATTCTTTTTGTTGCAATGGTAAATGGGAGTGTTTTCTTGATTTCACTTTCAGATTTTTCATCATTAGTGTACAGCAATGCAAGAGATTTCTGTGCATTAATTTTGTATTCTGCTACTTTACCAAATTCATTGCTTAGCTCTTGTAGTTTTCTGGTAGCATCTTTAGGATTCTCTATGTATAGTATCATGTCACCTGCAAACAGTGACAGCTTTACTTCTTTTCCGATTTGGATTCCTTTTATTTCCTTTTCTTCTCTGATTGCTGTGGCTAAAACTTCCAAAACTATGTTGAATAAGAGTGGTGAGAGTGAGCAACGTTGTCTTGTTCCTCATCTTAGTGGAAATGCTTTCAGTTTTTCACCTTTGAAGACGATGTTGGCTGTGGGTTTGTCATATATGGCCTTTATTATGTTGAGGAAAGTTCCCTCTATGCCTACTTTCTGCAGGGTTTTTATCATAAATGGGTGTTGAATTTTGTTGAAAGCTTTCTCTGCATCTATTGAGATGATCATATGGTTTTTCTCCTTCAATTTGTTAGTATGGTGTATCATATTGATTGATTTGTGTATATTGAAGAATCCTTGCATTCCTGGAATAAACCCCACTTGATCATGGTGTATGATCCTTTTAATGTGCTGTTGGATTCTGTTTGCTAGTATTGTGTTGAGGATTTTTGCATCTATGTTCATCAGTGATACTGGCCTGTAGTTTCCTTTCCTTGTGACATCCTTGTCTGGTTTTGGTATCAGGGTGATGGTGGCCTCGTAGAATGAGTTTGGGAGTGTTCCTCTCTCTGCTATATTTTGGGAGAGTTTGAGAAGGATAGGTGTTAGCTCTTCTCTAAATGTTTGATAGAATTTGCCTGTGAAGCCATCTGGTCCTGGGCTTTTGTTTGTTGGAAGATTATTAATCCCAGTTTTAATTTCAGTGCTTATGATTGGTCTGTTCATATTTTCTATTTCTTCCTGATTCAGTCTTGGCAGGTTGTGCATTTCTAAGAATTTGTCCATTTCTTCCAGGTTTTCCATTTTATTGGCATAGAGTTGCTGTAGTAATCTCTCATGATCTTTTGTATTTCTGCAATGTCAGTTGTTACTTCTCCTTTTTCATTTCTAATTCTATTGATTTGAGTCTTCTCCCATTTTTCTTGATGAGTCTAATAGTTTATCAATTTTGTTTATCTTTTCAAAGAACCAGCTTTTAGTTTTATTGATCTTTGCTATCATTTTCTTCATTTCTTTTTCATTTATTTCTGATCTGAACTTTATGATTTCTTTCCTTCTGCTACCTTTGGGGCTTTTTTGTTCTTATTTCTCTAATTGCTTTAAGTGCAAGTATAGGTGTTTATTAGAGATGTTTCCCATTTCTTAAGGTAGGATTGTATTGCTATAAACTTCCCTCTTAGAACTGCTTTTGCTGCATCCAGTAGATTTTGGGTCATCTTGTCTCCATTGTCATTCGTTTCTAGTTTTTTTTTTTTTTTTAACATCTTTATTGGGGTATAATTGCTTTACAATGGTGTGTTAGTTTCTGCTTTATAACAAAGTGAATCAGTTATACATATACATATGTTCCCATATCTCTTCCCTCTTGCGTCTCCCTCCCTCCCACCCTCCCTATCCCACCCCTCCAGGCTGTCACAAAGCACCAAGCCAATATCCCTGTGCCATGCGGCTGCTTCCAACTAGCTATCTACCTTACTACGTTTGTTAGTGTGTATATGTCCATGACTCTCTCTCGCCCTGTCACAGCTCACCCTTCCCCCTCCCCATAACCTCAAGTCCGTTCTCTAGGAGGTCTGCATCTTTATTCCTGCCTTACCCCTAGGTTCTTCATGACATTTTTTTTTCTTAAATTCCATATATATGTGTTAGCATACGGTATTTGTCTTTTTCTTTCTGACTTACTTCACTCTGTATGACAGACTCTAGTTCTATCCACCTCATTACAAATAGCTCAATTTCGTTTCTTTTTATGGCTGAGTAATATTCCATTGTATATATGTGCCACATCTTCTTTATCCATTCATCTGATGATGGGCACTTAGGTTGCTTCCATCTCTGGGCTATTGTAAATAGAGCTGCAATGAACATTTTGGTACATGACTCTTTTTGAATTATGGCTTTCTCAGGGTATATGCCCAGTAGTGGGATTGCTGGGTCATATGGTAGTTCTATTTGTAGCTTTTTAAGGAACCTCCATACTGTTCTCCATAGTGGCTGTACCAATTCACATTCCCACCAGCAGTGCAAGAGTGTTCCCTTTTCTCCACACCCTCTCCAGCATTTATTGTTTCTAGATTTCTTGATGATGGCCATTCTGACTGGTGTGAGATGATATCTCATTGTAGTTTTGATTTGCATTTCTCTAATGATTAATGATGTTGAGCATTCTTTCATGTGTTTGTTGACAGTCTGTATATCTTCTTTGGAGAAATGTCTATTTAGGTCTTCTGCCCATTTTTGGATTGGGTTGTTTGTTTTTTTGTTATTGAGCTGCATGAGCTGCTTGTAAATTTTGGAGATTAATCCTTTGTCGGTTACTTCATTTGCAAATATTTTCTCCCATTCTGAGGGTTGTCTTTTGGTCTTGTTTATGGTTTCCTTTGCTGTGCAAAAGCTTTGAAGTTTCATTAGGTCCCATTTGTTTATTTTTGCTTTTATTTCCATTACTCTAGGAGGTGGGTCAGAAAGGATCTTGCTGTGATTTATGTCATAGAGTGTTCTGCCTATGTTTTCCTCTAAGAGTTTGATAGTTTCTGGCCTTATATTTAGGTCTTTAATCCATTTTGAGCTTATTTTTGTGTATGGTGTTAGGGAGTGATCTAATCTCATACTTTTACATGTACCTGTCCCGTTTCTAGTTATTTTTAAATTTCTCTTTGATTTCTTCAGTGATCATGTCGTTATTAAGTAGTGTATTGTTTAGCCTCCATGTGTTTGTATTTTTTACAGATCTTTTCCTGTCATTGATATCTAGTCTCATAGCGTTGTGGTCGGAAGAGATACTTGATACAATTTCAATTTTCTAACAGGTCACATATTAATCAAACTATGAAAAATTTAATAAAAAATATTAAAAGCAGCAAGGGAAAAAACAACAAATAACATACAAGGAAATCCTCATAAGGTTAACATCTGATCTTTTAGCAGAAACTCTGCAAGCCAGAAGGGAATGGCAGGACATATTTAAAGTGCTGAAAGGGTGAAACCTACAACCAAGATTACTCTACCCAGCAAGGATCTCATTCAGATTTGATGGAGAAATTCAAATCTTAACAGGCAAGCAAAAGCTAAGAGAATTCACCATCAAACCACTTTTACAACAAATGCTAAAGGAACTTCTCTAGGCAGAAAACAGAAGAGAAGGAAAAGACCTACAATAAAAAACCCAAAACAATTAAGAAAATGGTAATAGGAACATACATATTGATAATTACCATAAATGTAAACAGATTAAATGCTCCAAGAAAAAGAAATAGACTCGATGAATGACTACAAAAACAGGACCTGTATATAGGCTGTCTACAAGAGACCCACTTCAGACCTAGGGACACATACAGACTGAAAGTGAGGGGATGGAAAAGGATATAGTATGCAAATGGAAATCAAAAGAAAGCTGGAGTAGTAATTCTCATATCAGACAAAATAGGCTTTAAAACAAAGACTATTACAAGAGACAAAGAAGGACACTACCTAATGATCAAGGGATCAATCCAAGAAGAAGATAGAACAATTGTAAATATTTATGCACCCAACATAGGAGCACCTCAATACATAAGGCAAATACTAAGAGCCATAGAAGGGGAAATCGACAGTAACACAATTATATTAGGGAATTTTAACACCCCACTTTCACCAATAGACAGATCAGCTAAAATGAAAATAAATAACGAAACACAAGCTTTAAATGATACATTAAACAAGATGGAGTTAATTGATATTTATAGGTCATTCCATCCAAAAACAACAGAATACACTTTCTTCTCAAGTGCTCATGGAACATTCTCCAGGATAGACATATCTTGGGTCACAAATCAAGCCTTGGTAAATTTAAGAATATTGAAATCGTATCAAGTATTTTTTCCAACCACAATGCTATGAGACTAGATATCAATTACAGGGAAAAACCTGTAAAAAAAAATACAAGCACATGGAGGCTAAACAATATACTACTAAATAAGCAAGAGATCACTGAAGAAATCAAAGGGGAAATCAAAAAATACCTAAAGAAAAATGACAATGAAAAAACGATGATCCAAAATCTATAGGATGCAGCAAAAGCAGTTCTAAGAGGGAAGTTTATAGCAATACAATCCTACCTTAAGAAGCAAGAAACATCTCAAAGAAACAACCTAACCTTACACCTAAAGCAGGTAGAGAAAGAAGAACAAAATAAGCCCAAAGTTAGCAGAAGGAAAGAAATCATAAAGATCAGATCAGAAATAAATGAAAATGAAATGAAGGAAATGATACCAAAGATCAGTAAAACTAAAAGTTGGTTCTTTAAGAAGATAAACAGAACTGATAAACCATTAGCCAGACTTATCATGAAAAAAAAGGAGAAGATTCAAATCAATAGAATTAGAAATGAAAAAGGAGAAGTAACAACTGACACTGCAGAAATACAAAGGATTATGAGAGATTACTACAAGCAACTATATGCCAATAAAATGGACAATCTGGAAGAATTGGACAAATTCTTAGAAAAACACAACATTCTGAGACTGAACTAGGAAGAAATAGAAAATATGAACAGAGCAATCACAAGCACTGAAATTGAGACTGTGATTAAAAATCTTCCAACAAAGAAAAGACCAGGATCAGATGGATTCAAGGTGAATTCTATCAAACATTTAGAGAAGAGCTAACACCCATCCTTCTTAAACTCTTCCAAAATATAGCAGAGAGAGGAACACTCCCAAACTCATTCTACGTGGCTGACATCACCCTGATACCAATTCAGACAAAGATGTCACAAATAAAGAAAACTACAGGCCAATATCACTGATCAATATAGATGCAAAACTCCTCAACAAAATACCAGCAAACAGATTCTAACAGCACATTAAAAGGATCATACACCGTGATCAAGTGGGGTTTATCCCAGGAATGCAAGGATCCTTGAATATAGGCAAATCAATCAATGTGGTACAGCATATTAACAAATTGAAGGATAAAAGCCATATGATCATCTCAATAGATGCAGAAAAAGCCTTTGACAAAGTTCAACACCCATTTATGATAAAAACCCTGCAGAAAGTAGGCATAGAGGGAACTTTCCTCAACATAATAAAGGCCATATATGACAAACCCACAGCCAACATCATTCTCAATGGTGAAAAACTGAAACCATTTCCACTAAGATCAGGAACAAGGCAAGGTTGCTCACTCTCACCACTCTTATTCAACATAGTTTTGGAAGTTTTAGCCACAGCAATCAGAGAAGAAAAATAAATAAAAGAATCCATATCAGAAAAGAAGAAGCAAAGTTGTCACTGTTTGCAGATGACATGATACTATACATAGAGAATACTAAAGTTGCTACCAGAACACTACTAGAGCTAATCAATGAATTTGGTAAAGTTGAAGGATACAAAATTAATGCACAGAAATCTCTTGCATTGCTATACACTAATGATGATAACTCTGAAAGAGAAATTAAGGAAACACTCCCATTTACCATTGCAACAAAAAGAATAAAATACCTAGGTTAAACCTACCTAAGGAGACTAAAGACCTGTATGCAGTAAACTATAAGACACTGATGAAAGAAATTAAAGATAATACCAACAGATGGAGAGATATACCATGTTCTTGGATGGGAAGAATCCACATTGTGAAAATGACTATACTACCCAAAACAATCTACAGGTTCAATGCAATCCCTATCAAACTACAAATGGCATTTTTTACAGAACTAGAACAAAAAATTTCACAATTTGTATGGAAACACAAAAGACCCCAAATAACCAAAGCAATCTTTAGAAAGAAAAACGTGGCTGGAGGTATCAGGCTCCTGGACTTCAGACTGTACTACAAAGCTACAGTAATCAAGATAGTATGGTACTGGCACAAAAACTGAAATATACATCAATGGAACAGGACCAAAAACACAGAGAGAAACCCACGCACATATGGTCACTTTATTTATTTATTTGTGGTATGCAGGCTTCTCACTGTTGTGGCCCCTCCTCTTGCAGAGCACAGGCTCCAGACACACAGGCTCAGCGGCCATGACCCACGGGCCCAGCCGCTCCACGGCATGTGGGATCCTCCCGGACCGGGGCACGAACCCGTGTCCCCTGCATCAGCAGGCAGACTCTCAACCACTGAGCCACTAGGGAAGCCCTGGTCACCTTATTTTTGATAAAGGAGGAAAGAATATACAATGGAGAAAAGAGAGCCTCCTCAATAAGTGGTGCTGGGAAAACTGGACAGCTACATGTAAAAGAATGAAATTAGAACACTCCCTAACACCATATAGAAAAATAAACTCAAAATGGATTGAAGACCTAAATATAATGCCAGACACTATAAAACTCTTAGAGGAAAACATAGCAGAACACCCTATGACATAAATCAGAGCAAAATCCTTTTTGACCCACCTCCTAGAGAAATGGAAATAAAAACAAAAATAAACAAATGGGTCCTAATGAAACTTAAAAGCTTTTGCACAGCAAAGGAAACCTTAAACAAGACAAAAAGACAACCGTCAGAATGGGAGAAAATATTTGCAAATGAAGGAACTGACAGAGGATTAATCTCCAAAATTTACAAGTAGCTCATGCAGCTCAATATCAAAAAAAACAAACAAACAGATCCAAAAATGGGCAGAAGACCTAAATAGACATTTCTCCAAAGAAGATATACCGATTGCCAACAAACACATGAAAGGATGCTCAACATCACTAATCATTAGAGAAATGCAAATCAAAACTACAATGATGTATCATCTCACACCAGTCAGAATGGCCATCGTCAAAAAATCTAGAAACAATAAATGCTGGAGAGGGTGTGGAGAAAAGGGAACCCTCTTTCACTGTTGGTGGGAATGTAGATTGATACAGCTACTATGGAGAACAGTATGGAGGTTCCTTAAAAAACTAAAATAGAACTACCATATGACCCAGTAATCTACTCTGAGAAAACCATAATTCAAAAAGAGTCATGTACCACAATGTTCATTGCAGCTCTATTTACAATAGGGAGGACATGGAAGCAACCTAAGTGTCCATCAACAGATGAATAGATAATGAAGGTGTGGCACATGTATACAATGGAATATTACTCAGCCATTAAAAGAAACAAAATTAAGTTATTTGTAGGGAGGTGGATGGACCTGGAGTCTGTCATACAGAGTGAAGTAAGTCAGAAAGAGAAAAACAAACACTGTATGCTAACACATATATATGTAATCTAAAAAAAAAAAAAAGAAAGAAAATGGTTCCCAAGAATGTAGGGGCAGGACAGCAATAAAGACCCAGACGTCGAGAATGGACTTGAGGACACAGGGAGGGGGAAGGATAAGCTGGGATGAAGTGAGAGAGTGACATGGACATATATACACTACCAAATGTAAAACTGATAGCTAGTGGGAAGCAGCCACATAGCACAAGGAGATCAGCTCGGTGCTTTGTGACCACCTAGAAGGGTGGGATAGGGAGGGTGGGATGGAGATGCAAGAGGGAGATCATATGGGGATATATGTATGCATATAGCTGATTCACTTTGTTATAAAGCAGAAACTAACACACCATTGTAAAGCAATTATACTCCAATAAAGATGTTAAAAAATTTACATCATTCATGTGTAAGTTTAATATGAGAAAAATTAATAAAGAAGAAGATAATAAACTTACCACTGAGTAACTAAAATTTGTGATATTTTAATCAAAGTTGTTCATCTGGCATTTCTGACTGCTACAGACATTTCATTGGCAAGCAAGTCTATTCAGTCTCAATAATTCTCATTTTTCTGCTGTGAACAGAACAAAGGATAATGTCTTTTTTTTTTTTTTTTGCGGTATGCAGGCCTCTCACTGCTGTGGCCTCTCCCGTTGCAGAGCACAGGCTCCGGACACGCAGGCCCAGCGGCCATGGCTCACGGGCCCAGCCACTCCGTGGCATGTGGGATCTTCCCAGACCGGGGCACGAACCCGTGTCCCTCTGCATCAGCAGGCAGACTCTCAACCACTGCACCACCAGGGAAGCCCAGGATAATGTCTTTAAATAAGAAAGTTTTGGTTGAGAGTAATAGTATTGATTCATATTGTAAAATTTTTGAGATCCTGAAAATTCCTAATGACAATTTTAATGTTGCCTGGAGAAGGGGAAATAGGTAGATATAGAAAGCATGGTTCTCAAGTAACCAAAGCTAAACAAATGTGATGCAGTCAGTATTTTGCCCTGCATTCAAAAATATCTGGTTTGACTAACGAGGAGCAAATACAACAATATGAAATTTGTAGGCAAAACGTGTAAATTATTGCATCTGGTTTGAAGAATTCAGTCTGGTACGTATTGTTTTTAGGAGAACTGAACCTACGATGATTCAGGTATGAAGAAAACATGAAACATGGTCTGCAATAATAAAATTCTGGGATTCAAATTATAAGAAGTACTGGTCCCTCTTTCCTCGGTACAGTTCATGCCACGACTTGCTCTATTCCATTTGGTGTACTAAGTTCATTTACTTCTCACCAGGAAAGTGAAACATGGTACTAGGGTTGGACAAACATGTCGCACAAAAGTGATTTAGATAACCTGAGAATATTTTACCTGGAAAAGCAAATGAACTTAATAAAAACATACTAATTACTTATCCCTCCTCATCTCTCCTACATCCTATTCTTGTCGAATTGCCACAAAAATTTAGTTCTTTGTCCTTCTTTCTTTTTCATCTATCCTAACTAACTCCCCTGGTCATTGCATCTGGTCTTAATGGCTTAAATACCATCTACGTGCTAACCACATGTATATCTCTAGTCCTAACCACTCCCGGGAACTCTAGTCTTACATTGAACTATTTACTTGACATCTCTACGTGGATGAATGATAGACACTTCAAACATAAGGTGGTCAAAACTGAATTCCTACCCTGATTGCCCTCATTTCCTTTTCTCCTGAAGCCTGCCTCTTAGGCATTCTTCCCCATCTAAGTTAGTGACAGCTTGCCTCCTTCATTTGCTTAGGGCCAAACTATTGGAGTCATGCTTCTCTCTGATCATTGCAAAGGGGACATAATGCCTGACAGATGTGTAGGAGGAAGATGGAACGCACACATAGATCAAGTAGAAGCCAGTCTCATCCCAGCAAGCCCAAAGAAGCCTTCAAAAGCATGTTCGGAGGAGATGTTTGACAGTGAATATTCAGCACTGGGTGTGCCTTTCCAGAAGAGTACTATAGTTCCAGACGCCTGCTGCTCTCATCAGGTCTGTAGATGAGGGAGAGAAAAGCATAAGGAAAGTTATATTCTAAAATGAATAGCTTCCTCCAGGAGAGGACGAAGTTTGGGAGAGTATGACTCTCTGAATGCACTCAAGTGTTTGCAACTGTGAGACACATGGTGATGCCTGTTTTTGGTGACACTGAGAACAAAGCTTTTAATGATGCTCTCACCCACAAGGTGCAGTGCAAAACCCAACACCTGTGACTGTTCAGTCTTCTGTTATTGTGGAAGTAATTATACTATTCACAGAACACAATAATCCACAATATTTCTCAGAGGAAAAGGAACAAATTCTGCCTCTCCTTGTTCAATTTCCAGAGCAAATTCACCAGCTTTACTGTTGTACAGGAAAAAAAATAAAATAAAGGCAAAACTCGCTGTCAACTCAGATGAGCAGAAAATGGCGATATATATTTATTTAAAATTTCCCTCTCATTTGTCTTTTGTACAGATACAGTGTATTTTAAAAGCTGGTATTCAACCTACTATAATTATTCATTGTTCCATGCATTTGATGATCATTCATTTGCCATGTACTGACAGTGCCTTTGCACTGATATGCTATAATCAATAGAACAAAATTGGAGTATTCATTTGCCCTGAGACTTAGTAGCTAAGCCCTACTGGAATGTAGAATGTATCACAGTTTAATTGGGTCTAATCTAAATGTGATTATGGCTAAATAGCAAGCAGAGGAAGACAAGTGCCAATTTATTTGGTTACTTATTATATTAAGAGAGCTGAGCACTTTATATATATAATTTCACTAATTCTCAAAAATAACCCTAAGTAAATACTACTGTTCCTGTTTTGTAGATGAGGACAATAGGTTTCATAAAAGTTTACATAATACGCTTGAGGACACACAACTAATAAGTGGCAAAGCCAGAATGTGAACCCAGGTCTTTTCATTTTACTTCAAAGTCTGTGTGCTTAGTTACTATACTGTGGTGCTTCTCCATCACAAAAAGGGAAAGAATAAAACAAAGGAGTGACATGAAGAAGCATAAAGAAAGATGAACTGCCTTCCTCTCCAGCAGGCATGGAGAACACATAGGGTGAGGGCAGGGGAGGGCTGAGGTGACAAAGAGTTGAAACACTTTTAACTTCTACTTGAATGTTTTGGCAAATTTTAGCCATGGCCTTAATGAAAGTGATAAAGAGAATATGGGAAGAAAAATAGTTCTTTAAAAGACAACCATTCCTAGGATATTTCCCAGGACAAAGAGGGTTTGCCATGGTCTTCATGTACGGTGCTGTTAGTCTGCCATTCTGGCAGACTTGTCCACAGATCTAGCGGAAGAAAAAAGGCAGTGATGCTTCAGCAATTCAGCTCATAACGAGGGTTGGAAACCAGAGTCCATGGAATTACAACTCGGAAAAAGTGGTCTGGGGTGGGGTGTGTGTGACCTTCTAATGGACTCAGAATCCTGAGTGGAATACATTTTTGCCTTGGTGTAATTGAGGATCTGACTGAAGTCATTAGCTTTTAGCTATTTGAAGTTCAACTGAAATGGAAGAAAATTCCCAAAGTTTTGCCTTTAAATAGCAATGGCAAATTACTTTGGGAACATGTTTCTCTCTGGCATTTAAGGTCAAAATTCTTCTTGTCTTATTATTGCCAAAAGGGTCCATTATATAAGGAAGAGTAACAACTTAACAGGAGATCATTGGCATATTAATTATGATTTTTTTAATAAGTCATTAAAAAAGAAATATAAGCAATCATCAAAGTCTAAAAATGGCTTATTTGTGTCTATTTGCCTGTGTAAGTAAAATATTGTATTGTCCTTTGGGGCTGAAAATAGAGAAATACTAGTGAAGTGCATTTTCAATATTTACGCTTAAGGAATTGCCTAAGAGTCTGATGCCAGGATATAAAAAACTTGGGCCAAAAAAGGCCTATATTTAAGTGTTATAATGGTTAGGAATCATTCATTCAGAACCAGGAGACAGGCAGGGGTTAATATTAGTTTCACTGTCATTTCTGTTTAAGTGAAAATATTTTCCTAAATTAAAGAAAGGGCTTATTTGCATAGATATGTTGAAACCACACACATAAATAAGAAATAAATGATTTAATGCTTAAAAAATTGTATTAGTTTCCTAGAGCTGATGTAACAAATTACCACAAACCTGGCAGTTTAAAATAGCACAAATGCATACTTTCACAGTTCTGAAGGCTAGAATTCTGAAATCAAGATGTCCTCAAGGCCGTGCTCTCTCTGAAGCTTCTAAGGGAAAATTCTTCCTCACCTCTTTCCTAGCTTCTGGTGGTTACCAGCAGTCCTCTGCATTCCTTGGCTTGTAGAGCAATCAATCCAGTCTCTGCTTTGGTCATCTCGTGGTCATTTCTACGTGTGTCTGTCTCTGTGTCCCTGTTTCCCTCTTGTAAGGGTACATCATTATACTAGGGCCCACCCTAATCTAGTATGACATCAATATTAACTTGATTACATTGGCAAAGACCCTATTCCCTAGCGATGTCACATTCACAGGTACTGGCGGGAGGCGGGGGTGGAACTTGCACATCATTCTGTGATCTGGATCTCAAAGTATGATTCTATTCCTTTGCTGTGTATTTCCCTTCTCAGCAGCTTTCTCTCTGAGGTACTCTTAAGGCAGGTTTCCCATCTTTCCCCAGTTTTAATAAAGCCAAAATTAAAAATCAGAGAAGTGATAGGCCAAGGGCAACATGTTAACATTTGGAACCCAGAATCTGGTCAGGAAAACAGAAATCACTCCAGCTTTTTGAATGGAGAGGATTTAATATAAGGAATTGGAGAACTGAAAGGGCAAGAAAGAAGCACTAAGATGACATAGATCTAGTAACTACAGGAGAGACACAGGGAAGAGGTTGGAACTTGTCCCTGGCAAAGGAATGTCACAGAGCTGGGACCCACACTGCTGTGGAGATGGTGCTGGGCAGTCTTCTGGTATCTCTGAAGGGCACAATGAGGCCAGTTATATGTGAGTGTGAAAAAATACAGGAAACCAGAATCACCTGCCACTGCCCAGGTGACGGGCTGTTGCTAAGAGGAGAGTGACAGGACAGCAAGTACTCAGGAAGGAGCATGTCCCTTATCCCTCCGCCTGTCATCAGCATCCCTTTAGTTAGGGGAGCCCCTTTTGCCAGAACCAAACTGGGAGCCATCTAGCAAAGGTGAGATGTGTTCAGAGTCCCAGTGGCAGCAACTCAAAATGGAGTGCAGAAAGGTGGGTTTGGAGCTGGGAGAAGTAGCTTAATAACTGGGAAATGCAAGTTTGCAGAACCAGTTTTCAGCTTTGAAAGACTAGTTAACACTGTACATTTGTTTATATACTGTGGTCCTTTTGAGAGACATAAACCATTGTAATGTCTGAGATTTCCCCTTCCCACACCCTGTAAGAACTAATATCACCCCCTTGAGGGAACATTGCCCCATTGAGAATTCAAGTTATAGTGGAGACTGTTGGTCCGCCACCAGATCTCCTTCACTGGTGGTGTACCTACCCCCCAGCTGCCGCGAGGATTGCCATGGGAGAATTCTCTAGAGGATTGCTCTATGTCAAAAGAAACTACCCCAGTGGAGGTTGTACTCTCCCTAACCACTTCTCCTCCACCAGAGCCAGTGGTCAATGACTGACAATGAGGTACCAAAGGCAGACCCTCTGTTCCTGAGAGCACCTTGGTAGACCTGCAGTTGTGTGTCAAACCAGAAGTCTACCCCTTGGGCTGAAGCTCCAAGGCAAGCAAATAGGCCTCTTTCACAGACATACCAGAGCTATGTTTGTCTGCTATCTGTGCAGCGCCGTGGGGTGGTGACCTGCCAAGAACTGACTCTCCAATGTTTACAGTCCCATGGGACCCAGGATCACAAGCTCCCCTGGCTTCCAGAGCCAGGAGATCAAGAGGTGACCCCTGGGCACAAGACATGCATAAAAGCTCCCCTCTAGGAGACAATGGTACTTCGGAATGGGCAGAGAGAGGGTGCAAAGTTGGCATCCACCAGCTGGAATGAGGCAGAAGGAGAGCATGTAGATGCCACCTGCAGAAAAAATGGAAAAAAAAAAAGCCAATGTTAAAAAAAAATATGGCACCTGCTAGCTAGAACAAGGCAGAGGAAGCATCTACCTGCCAGCCAGCAGGACCCTAGATGTGTGCTGAGTTAGATGCCTACCCCTCAGACTGACGCTTTAAGATTGCAAATGAGCCCCTTTCACTCAAAGTCTGGTTGCCTCTGCACTGGGCCCTGGGGGGTGTGAATCCAAGTGTGTAGGCCTCTAAGAGCTGTTTCTCAGATCACTACAGTCTTGGGTCTCACGAACATGAGCCTCATTGATTCTCAAAGCTAGATGTTTTGGGGGCTCATCTCTTAGGTGCAGGTCTTAAAAGTTGCAATGCCTGATGTGGGGTTCAAACCCTTTGCTCCTCAGGGAGAAGCTCTGGGTTTTGAGTTCCCTCCCGATTGTGGGTCGCAGTACTGGGATGGGGTTTATGGCGATATTGTGTCCCAGCTTCTCCTACCCACTTCGATATGGACCTTCTGTCATTTGCCTGATATGTAGATGAGACAGTTTTTTAGGTTTTCTCGGTGGAAGTTGTTGCATATTTAGCCATAGATTCTGTGTGTCCATGTGAAGAGGTGAGCCCAGGATCCTCCTACATTGCCATCTTGAATGGAAATCCCAAGAAGCTCCATCTTAAAGTAAGAGTACAAGGTGGGTGAATAAGGAGTGAATGAAGTATGTTTGTGGGTATCAAAATGAGCAAAATGTGAAGGGTTTTTGCAGATGGTGAAGAGGCTGGATATTCAAGTTAAAGAGTAAATCTAAGTGGGCTCGTAGGGTAGCTATTTCAGGGAATAGCTGTCCTATCTATGCAGGGAGGTTAGGTAATTAGCAAGTGTTCTGAAGAAAACAAAGCAAGTCAATGTGTTAACGTCAGGGACTGACCTACTGAGCCTGCTTGCTTATGTAAGCACTTGGAGTGAGGGCAGGGAGACAGCAGAGGCAGGTACTTCTAGCACTTGATTAGATGGTAAGTTCAGACAGAAGCACACAGGGAGTAGTGCAAGGGTAATAGAGGGTAGTTTAGCAAAATGTGAGATTGTATGGTTCATCTATGGTGACCATCGAATTGTAGAGAGAGGAGTGATTGATGTGGTTGGTTGATTATGCAGATCCTGAGTAATAAAGCAGGGTAAAATAAAGAGAAAGCATGTAATATAAAAGACATTATAAAAACATACAGTTATAAATGACATTATCTCATTTCAGTCTGCTGCATTGTAGTGGAATTAGGAGTAAGTGAAAAGGAGTTAAGTATTTGGAACAACCTTTTAAAGTGTTCTCTATCTTCAGAGATCTGACATTTCCAGAAAAAGCAAGGCCAGAGTTTGTCAGATGCTCTGCTTTTGGACAAATGAGCTTCCTGTTGAGTTTCATTCTTCTTCTTCTTGGCAGAAAAACCAAACTGTAGCTTATAGATTAAGGAAGAGCCAGTGAGGAAATTTCACTGAAGATCCCTATGGTGAATGGCCCTGAGCATCTGAGAAAATGCATCCATTAAAAAAAAAATAGGAGAGGCCAAAAACAGGCTGTTAGGAATAGGAGTAATCAAAGCATAAAGATCGAAGAGAAGGGACTATAGGCATCTAGAAGGGATGGAGTGAAGGAAGTACAGGATTCAAAAGATAGACGAATACAGCTAGTGCAAATTCTGCAGTTTTTGCTGATTCTATCTTTTTACTATTTCTTAGATGTGTCCCCATCTCTCCATACTCTCTTCCACTGCCCCTGTTCAGATCAAAATCATCATTCACCGGGCCTATTACAACACTCTCCCAGCTTGGCTCTGTGTTTCATGCCTTGCCACCCCCAAACCTACCCCCAAACATTTTCTACTTTGCTGTCAATGATCTTTCTAAAATATTCATCCATTCACTCCACAAATATTTGTGAAATACCTACTATGTGCGAGGTACTCTACTGGGTGCTGGTCAGACAATGATCAGCTAAGCATACATGGCCTCTGTCTTCAGCGAGCTTGGAGTCCTTAATAGACAGTGGCAAACAATGATTAGAATTTTGAAGGCCAAGTATATTCCACTCTCACCCACTTTGGTGAGAGCTTTTACAGTGAATGGATGTTGAATTTTATCAAATGCTTTTTCTGCAACTATTGAGATGATCACATGGGTTTTGTCTTTTCTTTTGCTGATGTGGTGTATCACATTAATTGATTCACATATGTTGGACCATCCTTGTGACCTTGGGATGAATCCAACTTGATCATGGTGTATGATCCTTTTTATGTGCTGTTGGATTTGGTTTGCTAATATGTTGCTGAGGATTTTTGCAACTGTATTCTGTACACATGAAACTAACACAACATTGTAAATCAACTATACTTCAATTAAAAAAAAAAAGAGTCCAGTGTAGTGTTTCTCAAGGAATGCTCTTTGGAAATTTGAAACAGAATTACCTGAGTTGTTTGTTAATAGATGTGGATTCTCAGACTCCTCCCCAGACCTTTTGAACCAGAACATCTGAATGGATTGCTATTTTTATCAAGATCCTAAAGTGATTCTTATGCAAATTTAGTTTGAGAACTACTGGCTTAACTGACATCAGCAACTTAAAATACATCATGTTTTCTTCACAAGAACCTTTGAAATAGATATTATTAATTCCATTTTACAGATAGAGATACTGGAACTTAGAGAGGCAAAGAGAATTGCCCAAAGGCACATGGATCATAAATGAAAGTATGAAGTTTCACACCTCCACTTGTCTGCGTTAAAGCCCACACTTCCGCACTATGCTCTTCTGCCTCAAGCATCAACAGCAAAACAAGAATATGGATTAAATTCTTCTAGTCCATTATCTAATTGGCACCATCTGTGAAAATATCTAAAATACTACTGAGGTTCAATTGGAAAACGATATATCTTAGAATTGTATAGTTTTGCACTGAAACTTAAGAACTACGTGTTAAGGAGAAGCAGTCATATGATACTGCTGTAGTCACGGGGATCTATGATGAATTTGGAATAAGAAGGAGCTTTTCTGAAATGTAGCATATTTTTCTTTTCAGCGACCTAGCACAAAAGAGATATACTAGAGATACTTTCTGTGGTTCTTGCTAGGATCAATTTGAAGCAAGCTCCTTTTACTTTGTAAGTTGATAAACTAAAATGCACTCAAGATGTGAATGAGACCCAGATTGACTCCTTCTATGGTCATGTTGCATCTTATTGGAATGCGACATATGTAGTGCAACTATGTACGCCATTCCATTATTTCACAAAATTATGTGTATTATGTAGACCATGTTTCAGTTCAAATGAGGTTCACTTAACTGCCAATTGTTTCCAGCTATGTACTACCTGCACTTTGAACTAGGACTTCTGTGCTAACTCCTTGATACAGGCCATTCCTTGACCAGCAAGTCAAATGGAAGCAGCATAGGCATAACTATGATTATTCCTCCATCCAGTGAGAAACTCTAAGCCAGGACTTAGTGACATCCTTGAGCTGTATTCTCAGGGTAGAAGAAACTCCTGTGTATGTCTCCTGGAAAGGAGGCATATTTGGGGTCCTCATGCTCTCCCACTGACTGCTAGCTTATGTGTATCTGAAGTTGTACAATTTGTTGCTGGCTAATTTTATTCTAAGATTTAAATCTTAAGAAAAGTTTCTGTTTTTGTTCAACACCTGGAAATTCAAGCCAACTCTGAGAATTCAAGTGTTGGAATATAGTTTAGATTACCAGAAGAGTAGTAATCTATATTAAGTCTGCAAAAAAAAGTGCCTGTTCTGAACTTACTAAAAGTACATTCAAATCAAAAGTGTGAAACGTTGCCAAGATTTAAGAAATTTTAAGAATAGTTCTGACTATATGCAAATTTGTGTTTATAGGATGTTCTTTTGAAGGTAAATTTTCTGTATGATGTGACTACTCTTCTGAAACATTTGATGTACGCTGAATCACACTTTAATTCCCTTGTGTATTGTTGGGTTAAATGCACAATCAGCACTTTATAAACTATATGTGAATTTTTCACCACAAATTTGAAAAATCGTAGCCTGACTTTTACTCAACGTCCTTTCCTCTCCCCATAAAACTGCTGGCAGTGGCTGTGTGCCCATTTAATACCAGTCTAGGCAAAGCATAGATAGAAAAAATTACATCTATTACAAAAAAGTCATCCATTATAATATGCTTGCCAATTATTATCCAAGTAGTATATTGTGCATTATCTATGCCAAGGCTCAGCTCCTTTTAGCATGGAAAATTGAGAAAGGACTAGACAGCCAAAATGATAGTGTTTACAAAGGACAACTTTATGAGCCAGAAAGAAGCTGCCCTAAATTCCTGCAAATAGCAGGAAAGAATGCCTTCCTCCAAAGCTCAGCCATAAAGTTCCATCTGCCAGGTGATATCGCAGTACCAAGGAACAGATGATTCCATGGTCTGCCCTGATTTCCCCACCCCACGGGGAGTCTAACATATAGGATATAACAGGAGGAAATGATGAGGACTCCTGTACTGAATAAAACCTGCATGTTCACAAAGATACCGCAGGGTCAATACCCTGCTGATAAATGTCCTCTGAAAGAAGTAAAAAATTTCACAGTACCTCTCTTAAGGGAACACACAAAAGAACTGCCAGCGTTATAGGGAAGTGAAAACTCTGCTGAAAACAAGTCTTGAAATGCCTCTTGGACTCTTGTCTTTAAGAATACAGATCATCTCTGTCTTATGAACATCCAGTTTAGTGCCATTCCATATATGTATTAGAACAGGTAGCTCATGTTGGGTAGGGACAATGGGAAGGAGAATTGGTCTTGGCACTCAATTAGAAACAAAATGAACCAGATCATAACAGGGGCATAGACACAACAGACCCCAATCAAGTAGAGAAAGGAATATAGACAATTTTTAGCAGTGGGAAGTCAAGTACCACATCAATGATATTTTGTAAGAAGTAATGAGTTAGCATGACTAAGTACCATGCAGCATAAACTGGCATTTGGGCCAGAACTTCAGATTCCAGGAAAATTGTGGAGAGGAAGATAAAAATCTCAGTATCAAGAGAGTCGAGTTAGGGATTAGACACAGTGAAATAACACAATAATGTTTCCAAGGGCAGGAAGAATGTCTTTTGGGTTCCTTTTTCTAGTTCAGTGCCTGGTGCATGGGGATTGCATTTGAAACTACTGGTCACTCCGCTCACTCTTTCTTGAACATTGACTCTTGTTGGTTTCTGTGTCATTACCCTTTTCTTTAACTCTGGCCATGCCCTTTTAGTCTCCTTTGAAGTGTTTCGTCTCACCACATACGGGACATCTCTATGTGGATGTCTCATTGGTACCTCAAATTCAATGCATCCAAAATATACTCACTCCCATCTCTAAACCTGAGCCTTCTCCTGTGTCCTCTGCCTTGGTGAATTGGCACCATCAGTCTACCCCTTAATCACTAGTTGGATGGCAGCCTTTCCTCTTTCATCTCCTTCACCGTCTACAACCAATCACAAAGTCCAGTTGATATGACTTTCTGAATAGCTTTTAAAATTACTGTCCACTTTTTTCTATATGACTGCTATTTCTCTATTCAGGCCACATGACCTTTTACCAATATTTACCAGTATTTACCAAATATTTACCAATATTTACCAATATTATTGCACAATCTGCTAAATAATCTCCTTGCCTCCAGCTTTGCTATCATCCAATGTCTTCCTCTTACTGCAGCCAGGCAGTCTACTGGAAACAGAAATCTAGTTATGCCTTTTCTCTGCTTAAATCCTTCAGTTCTCCATCAGACTTGGGTTCCCACATTAAGAATAAAGTCCTGATTTCTTGAAGTGATTATAAGGTTCTCCTTGATTTGGCTCCGGATTGGTTCTCCAGCCTTCTCTTTCCGCTACTTCTTTCTTTATATACTTTCTCTCCCTTTACCCCTTTTCAACTTTATCGGAGAAGCAGACTGACACCAGGCTGTCTATAAAAACTTCAGTCCTGGGCTTCCCTGGTGGCACAGTGGTTGGGAGTCCATCTGCCGATACAGGGGACACGGGTTCGTGCTCCGGTCCGGGAGGATCCCACATGCCACGGAGCGGCTGGCCCTGTGCATCCGGAGCCTGTGCTCCGCAACGGGAGAGGCCACAGAAGTGAGAGGCCCGCATACTGAAAAAAAACCCTACAAAAAACCAAAAACTTCAGTCCTTTGCAAATTTTTCTCTCTGCCTTGAATACTCTTCCCTTCTTGGTCTGGCTAGCTCTTACTCATCTTTTAGGTCTCCCTTTAATATCACCTCTTCTAGAACAGGTTCCATGCTCAAATACCCTATCGTAGAACTTGTCAAAGGATATGGTGATTGCCTTTTACTTTCTTATATTATCTATCAGAATGTAATATGCATAAGGGCAGAAATGATCTGTCTACCTTGCTTATCATTATATTCCCAGGGCATGGCACTGTTCCTGGCACATTATTCTCTCCCAGTGAGTAATGCATAAATAAAGGCTTATTGAACTCACATGAAGAAATCTGTAGCAGTGGATTTTAAAAGTAGTTTGAAGATGAAAACAACAAAAGACCACAAAAGTTGAGGGTGTAGCCCTTTTAAGAGTCCTAGAAGAACACTGCGGTGGATTAAGAATGGCTGAAAATTCTTTGACATTCTTCCCATGAAAAGATGAAGGTCTGTCTCCTCTCCCTTTGAATCTGGGCTGGCCTGCATCAATTTGGCAAATAGAATATGATAGAAGAGATGCTTTGCCAGTTTTGACTTAGCATTTGAAATGATAGGCAGCTCCTACTTTATTCTCTTGGAGTCCTGAGATGCCATGTGAGAAGTCCAACTACGCTACTGGAAGGACTATAACGAGGGGCTCAGAGACTCCATGGAGAGGGAGAGGGGCCCAGCTGAGTCCAGCCTAGCAGCTATTCTTGCTGAGGTTTCAGACATGTGAGTGAAGCCCTTGGGGATCTTCCAGAATGTAAGGAACCAGACTACCAGCCACAAGTCATCCCAGTAGACTTCAAGTGAACAGAAGAATTGCACAGTAGAACCTTACCCTCATTCTGACCTCCAGAATCATGAGGTACAGTAGAGTGGTCTTTATTCCTATTCAACTTATGGTCACTAATTTTGGGAGTGGCTTGTTATACAGCAGTAGATAACCAGAACATTCAATGCTTTTCATTATTTTCATACTACTAGATGCCAAGTAGGGAAGGGATTATTCTGGATCTTGCCATGTTCTCTCTGCAGTAGCTGTGGCTTTAGGCTTGAAGCTGGGGTGGGGAGATGTATGCTTGGAGTCTAGAGTCTCAGCTCAAAGTCCTTTTACCCATAACATCAATTTCCTTTGTGGTTGGGTTTCAGCCCTCAAAAGCCTACTAAAGCTCATGTACATTCTGAAGAATTACTTTTCCAGCTCACACAAACAAATATTTGGAATCTGACCTATTTGGAATCTGGAAAGTGACTGGAGAGAAAGAGTCTCATATCTGTGAAGAAGTGGCAAAAATTACACTCAGGGGGTATGACTTAAAATTAAGCCTGCAAAAAGATATTGACAATTGAAGTGGTTCTGTGGAGGAGAGTGGTGGAGGCTATATGATACCTGTCCTTGCAACTTGTTTCGTTCCAGCCCAGATTCTGGGGGCAATCAAACCCCTAGGTAGGGTGGATATAATGACTAAAGGAATCTGTATCAGTTGTTCTTTTGCTTGAGCCTACTAGGATTCTTGTGTACCAACTCCAATTTACTCATGGCTCATTTTCCTGTGCCAAATCATAACCTGGTAGCCCAGTTCCCAGTGATCAAATCTGAGATAACTGCCGCCACATGTCTCTTACCTGCCTGGGGCCTCTGCAGTTCCTCTGATTTGGAGATTGCTTGACCTACTTTTACTTACAACAACAACATCCCGAGTTTTGGACTGGCCCCCTCTCATCCTTGCACTCTCTGTCCCTCTCCAGTTATTACCACTGCCTCACCAACCCTCCAAAAGGGTAAATCTCCGGTTGGTCCCACTTGACGGTGTGCCTAAGGCTTATGCTCAACTTTGTTCCCAGAATCTCACCCTTTTTATATTAGTCAAGATTATTTCAGTTGTAAGAGATAAACATACAACTAAATCCCATTTAGTCTAAAAGGGGGAATTTATTATTACTTTTTTACTCAACAGAAGGAAGGGGACCATCCTCTAGGGGAACTGGATCATGGGAGTGATCCACAAGATTATCTTCTGATCCTGACTCAGCTTTTCTCATTTCCTTTTGCTATAAATGTATGTCAGGAAACAAAGCTACAGAGTTCAGGGCTTATATTCTTTTAGCAGGAAACCAGAGAAGGAAAAAGAGTTTCCTTGCTAGTATCGTTGCATGTGCCCAGTTGAAGCAATCATTGCAGGGTAAAGGGCTATGGCTGCCTCAGCTTCGGCTCACTGCCCAGCCCTGTGATGAGAGAGGGGCCTGTTACCAAGCATAGTCTAGACATGTGCAACGTCTCCGAGGCAATGGGTTTGAACTAAGGAGACACCACAAGTTGCATCTGCAACCCTTGCCTGATTCTCTGAGTCAACTGAGATTGCCCGTTTACAAGTGACCTTGAGGAGGTACAGGTGAGAGAGATTGTGAAGTGCTGAGGAATGCACATGGGAGATCGGGAATAGAGCAAGGCAGGAGTTTGCCCATCTGGACACATGGCCAAGTTCAGAGAAAATGGGGCAAATAGGAAGAGCAATATGGACTCTTCTCAGACAGGCCCATATCTTGACCATATGGACATTTATAGAGATCTGTTAAGAAAAAAATATTAAAAAATAAGCATTTGAAGACTGTACCAACTTGAAATTGAGTTGTTTGTTGCTGGTATTAGAACAGTTATTTCCTGCAGGTAATTCTGTTTTATTTGTATTGTGTTTGTTTACTTACACTGTACCCCAAGGATAGTAGCGGGACATGATTCAAGTTGTTAGCAGACTCAGGAAGGAGAGCTCTGACTGGAAATAGAGTATAAATGAAGGCGAATATGTTTTCTGTTTTTTACACCAAAAGTAGTTAGAGAGATGAGAAGTGGTTTTAAAATAACTGTGAAGAAAACTATAAGACATTGCTGAAAGAAATTAAAGATGATACAAATAGATGGAGAGATATACCATGTTCTTGGCTTGAAAGAATCAACATTGTGAAAATGACTCTACTACCCAAAGCAATCTACAAATTCAATGCAATCCCTATCAAACTACCACTGGCATTTTTCACAGAACTAGAACAAAAAATTTCACAATTTGTATGGAAACACAAAAGATCCTGAATAGCCAAAACAATCTTGAGAATGAAAAACGGAGGTGGAGGATTCAGGCTCCTGGATTTCAGACTATACTACAAAGCTACAGTAATCAAGAGAGTATGGTACTGGCACAAAAACTGAAATATAGATCAATGGAACAGGATAGAAAGCCCAGAGATAAACCCACACACATATGGTCACCTTATTTTTGATAAAGGAGGCAAGAATATACAATGGAGAAAAGACAGCCTCTTCAATAAGTGGTGCTGGGAAAACTGGACAGCTACATGTAAAAGAATGAATTTAGAACACTCCTTAACAGCATCCACAAAAATAACTCAAAATGAATTAAAGACCTAAATGAAAGGCCAGACACTATAAAACTCTTAGAGGAAAATATAGGCATAACACTCTATGACATAAATCACAGCAAGATCCTTTATGATCCACCTCCTAGAAAAATGGAAATAAAAACAAAAATAAACAAATGGGACCTAATGAAACTTCAAATCTTTTGCACAACAAAGGAAACCATAAACAAGACCAAAAGGCAACCCTCAGAATGGGAGAAAATATTTGCAAACGAAGCAACTGACAAAGGATTAATCTCCAAAATATACAAGCAGCTCATGCAGCTCAATATCAAAAAACCAAACAACCCAATTCAAAAATGGGCAGAAGACCTAAATAGACATTTCTCCAAAGAAGATATACAGATTGCCCACAAACACATGAAAGGATGCTCAACATCACTAATCATTAGAGAAATGCAAATCAAAACTACAATGAGGTATCACCTCACACCAGTCAGAATGGCCATCATCAAAATATCTACAAACAATAAATGCTGGAGAGGGTGTGGAGAAAAGGGAACGCTCTTGCACTGTTGGTGGGAATGTAAATTGATACAGCCACTATGGAAAACAGTATGGAGGTTCCTTGAAAAACTAAAAATAGAACTACCATACGACCCAGCAATCCCACTACTGGGCATATACCTTGAGAAAACCATAATTCAAAAAGAATCATGTACCACAATGTTCATTGCAGCTCTATTTACAATAGCCAGGAAATGGAAGCAACCTAAGTATCCATCGATAGATTAATGGATAAAGAAGATGTGGCACATATATACAATGGAATATTACCCAGCCATAAAAGGAGACGAAATTGAGTTATTTGTAGTGAGGTGGATGGACTTAGAGTCTGTCATACAGAGTGAAGTAAATCTGAAAGAGAAAAACAAATACCGTATGCTAACACATATATATGGAATCTAAAAAAAAAAAAGGTCTGAAGAACCTAGGGGCAGGACAGGAATAAAGACGCAGATGTAGAGAATGGACTTGAGGATATGGGGATGGGGAAGGGTAAGCTGGGATGAAGTGAGAAAGTGACATGGACTTATACATATCACCAAATGTAAAATAGATAGCTAGTGGGGAGGCAGCCGCATAGCAGAAGGAGATTAGCTTGGTGCTTTGTGACCACCTAGAGGGGTGGTATCGGGAAGGTGGGAGGGAGACCCAAGAGGGAGGAGTTATGGGGATATATGTATATGTATAGCTGATTCACTTTGTTATAAAGCAGAAATTAACACACCATTGTAAAGCAATTATACTCCAATAAAGATTTTTTAAAAATGTGTATATATTTATAACTGTATCATCTTGCTGTACAGCAGAAATTAACACAACATTGTAAATCAGCTATACTTCAATAAAAAAAATTGATTAAAAAAAAGAATAAAATAACTGTGAAATAAGGCAAACATTTTAAAAATTTCTTTTTACAAGAAATAGATTAAATATTGTGAATTGATAGCCTAATTACCTTATTCAAAAATATCATTTTTACTAAGACAATAAAATGAACATGTTTAAATGAATTAGGAGTTGAGAAGTTGCAAAATGGTTTAAAAAAACCAAAAATACTTAATTTTGCAATGAATTAGAATACTTCTATCTGCTTTGTTGGAGAATTTGCATAATGCATTACTAAACTGATTGTCTAGATTATCCTTACCACTGAAGCTTAAGAATCATATAGGCCTTCATTGGTAAGATGATTAAGTTTGGAACTCATCTATAGAGTCTTGGAATAGTGCTATGTTTGCACGTATTAAGATAAATACTTCGTTTGCACATATTCAGACAAATCTTGCTTTGTTGACAGATTATTCTAAAACTTAAGTGCCTTTTCTATTTCCTATCTTAATTTTGATTCTAAATCATGTAAACAAAGTTTGAGATTTGACATGAGAAAATATTCTTTTGTGGAAGTATTTTTGTCTTCACAGAAGGCAAGGGCATTATTGTTGTATGTTTTTCACAAAACCTGGCTTAGTATTCATTGAGGTCTTCTCTATTTATGACAAGCTGACTTTCCAGAGAAGTTTGGATTTCAAATCTGTAGTTCCAGTGAGTGCACTCATCCAGGTTAGACCACGTGTCTGGGCTTAGTGTTCAGAAAACATGGACATTACATGCAGACAGCAAGAGCGGTGTAGATTTTACCAATTTTCCAATTTTCACTTGGAAAGCTTAGTTCAAATTGGCTGGAATGGGAAAACTGTCACACAGTGAAAAATGACTTAAAGAACACCAGGAACATGTTTAAAATGGATACAACAGCTAGTACTGGAGCCACATCTAGAATTCAACTGATTAAAATGCAGATTGGACTAGGGAGAAATAATTGTAAACAGCAATTCTCAATGGGTGAGAAACTCACACATCAGTCATCCTGAAAGGGGCACAAGTCGAAAGATAATTTAAATTATCCATGAGTATGCTGGCCATCTCAAAAATAGACTCATGGAAACAGGTGATGAAAGGCAATAAGATGGCAAACTGTTTGGGCTGCATGTAAGGAGGCAGCCTCTTCTCAAGCTGTCAAGGGATAACAACCAGGGGAGAGGTAACTGCTGTGATGCAAAGCCACCTCCTGAGATAGGTAGATGAAAAAATAAGAAGCATTTCCCTGGAGGGTCAGGGAAGAATTTGCTTTCCTTTGCACTTCCTTCTCCCTCGCTTTGACCATGTAAAAGAATGTAGTGGGTTGAATAATGTCCCCACTTCACTCCCAATTCATGTCCAACCAGAACCTCAGAATGTGAACTTATTTAGAAATATGGTCTTTGCTGATGTAATTAGTTAAGGGTGTCGAGATAAAATCATCCTGGATTTGGGGATTCAATGACTAGTGTCCTTATAAGAAGAAGAGAGGATACACATAGACACAGGGAAGAAAGCCACGTGAAGACAAGGACAGAGATTGGAGTCATGCTGCCACACACCAAGGGATGTGTGGGAGCACCAAAGTCAGAAGCGGCAAGGAAGGATCTTCCCCAAGAGCTTTCAGCAAGTGTGACCCTCCTGACACCTTGATATCAGACTTCTGTCTTCCAGAACTGGGAGAAAAATAAATTTTTGTTGTTTTAAGCCACCAAGTTTGTACTAATTTGTATGGCAGCTCTAGGAAACAAATACAAAGAGCAAACAACTGTGTAAAACTGTCTGAGGCAGAGGCAAATCCCCATGAGGCCACTGCATCTGACCACATACAGATGCAATTTCTCAGTCATTGAAAACACCGTATTTGTTAGTAGAGAGGGATCACGAGCAGATAACTACAGCATGGGCGGGGCAAACCTAGCCAAGTGAATATCTCATTGTGTGCAGCCACGTTAAGAAAAATTGCATGTGTGTGAGGAGTGGTATATGGGAAAACATTAATACATGAACTGCGTATCCATTCTGTAGCTGGGATCTGGCACACAGGTAAATTTTGATGGAGATTAAAAGAATGTGCAATATGTCTGATGGCCTGAGTGTTGCGTGGAGGGTAAAGCTGACATTGGGAGTCTCCCTCTACACACCTGGTGCAGCACGTACAGCTAATTGCAGCTGGAGGCTCCCAAGAGTGGGCAGTTTCGAAAGAAAGGTGAAGAAACCCAATATGAGTATTGAGAAACACATGTAAAATATCCAATAAAATGCCTGAAACAAGATAAATGTGATACGTATTTAATAAACATAAATTCTCATCCCGATCCCCCTCTCATATTGCTAAGCATAGATCAACCCTGAAGAATTATATATGTTATAAATGAAATACTTTTGGAGCTATGCCCCATCTGACTCAAGGTCAAAGGAGGGTCATATGTAAACAAGTCAAGCCCAAACAGCTACTTTAAATTGTCCTATCTGCTTCTATGCCCCTCTACCTTAAAACTAGGAATCTCTTATTCTTTGACCTAAAAGAACATTGCCATCCACGTTATCCAATCCCTATCATCTTAGTTCTAAGACCAGCTCTTTTGTGGATGCCATTTGTGACCCCAGGACATGTTCCTGATACTTCAGTTCCCCCAGATGTAGTCAGATTTCTGGAACTGTAGAAATCTCCCAGTATAGAATGTATACTGGGAGGAAAGAAATCTTCCTTCTGCACTGTGTTCTCAAGGAACGATCCGTGGGCAAAATTTCATCCTTTCTCTCCTTGAAGAAGAGGAAAAGAGGAAGTAAATAATCAGGCAAAAGAAGTCAGGAAAAGACTGAGAAGCTCATAACAATGAATTATTTTGTTCAGTTATATGCCATCTAGTAAAACTATCTGTATTTTACTTTCCTAAGTAACACCCTTCTGTCTCCGTTTCATGTCATTTAAATGAGTATGAAAACTTCATTCTCAATCTAGTAGCCAAAATTACCTGATGGTGTGTGGGAGGTGACATATGCTGTGGTTAGGGAAACAAGATTGAATGAAATGAAAAATTTTCCCAGAGAAGTATCACCAAGAGAAAATTGGATGTGTTGCTACATTTCCCTCCGCCCTGAAATACCATTGTTCTTGCTATACCTAATCACCTCATAGTGATTCTTTAAGGTCACGTTTGATATTGTACTTCTGCTTGGACTATTTTCTGGCTCCCAGAGAGATAACTGCCTTATCATTTTGACCCTGTATCAGTTATTACACAGTTATTTCTGTGTTAATACTTGGTAAATTGTTGATGTATCTGTGTCCCCACAAGACTGTTGGTCCTTTATGAATGAGGATCGTTATCCTTAGAGTCAAGCGCACACCTAGTAGGTATTCTCTAAATAATGAATATAGTTAGAGTATTTCTATACTTAGTTCATCTATACTTCCCCATATACTTTCAACCTTTGATAACGAAGGCAACTGGGCCTACCTGATTCCCATAAGGGTAATATCTTAACTCACTGATTATAGATTTTCTCTTCAGTGGGTTTTGACATGTGACTTTTGATTAAATAGTATGATGGAGGAAGTATCCTTTGTGTGACTGTTTAATATCATGGTTCAAATGACTGGAGCTTTATTATTTTAGTAGGGATACCCTAGTACCTGCCAGCTGTGAATAAGTGACTTCTCCTAGGAGAAAAGAGGAGCTCAGAGGACATGAGGAGACTGCAGAGAGCATGAGCTCAGTAAGAGGCCATGACAATAAACCCGAAATGTGGCTGCTAGAAAAAGCCAACAACCTCTGGCCCCTTTACCCTCAGGCCTCCACCTTTTGCTTCTCACGGATCATGCTCATCTAGACTGAGACCAGTTGTTTTGGACCAAGAGCTTATTTTGGTTGGCCTTCCAAAGTTCTTTTTTACCCCACAGGCTGGCTTTGTATAAAGTACACGATTAAAATTGGCTGAGATTTTTGCCCTAGAAGACCATGAGGCAGAGAAAGATAATACTGAAGTAGGAGTGACAGGAACTGAGAAAGTCTTCTTTGTGAACCTGATGAAGTGGGAGGATAAGCAAACTTTGAAACTGGAACACCATCCTCAAGACTCATAGGAACCTGGGAAAAGTGAGAACTCTGTAGAAGAACGTCCTGATTATTCCTGACCAAAATTGTCGTTTGTTGTTAATGTACACAGTATAGACATGGTCTCCTATTAGAAAAGTTGTAAGTTTGCTTCAGACTGTGCTCTCTTCTTTAACAAACACTTCCTAGGTTGCATGCCACTCTGTTATTAACATGGATGAGGGCTACCCATTGGCATGCAGGATTGAGTGGTCCAAAGTACTGACCTCCGAGGGACACACCCTGACTGTTGGCCAGAACAGTTAGTCTACAGATGTGTTCTCTTACCTAAAAAGATGATAATGGGTTATTCAAGTTTTGATGTCCTCCACATGGCAGAATAAAAGTACAGATGCTATATTACTGTCATAATAATAATAGCAATTATTGTTTCTATTAACAGCAATAACTTCAGAAAGCTAAAGAACTTGAAAAGTGAAATTTAGTGGAAGTTAAAACTGCTGGAAGAAAAATTAAGCACGTTACCATTTGTCTCCCCTTTAATCCTTCTCTGGAGGAAACAGAGGGGCAAAAATTTCAGGCCGAACTTTTTGTCAACAGTAGTTACACAGAAAGTGCATCAGATGACTTTTCCTTTCCCTTAAACGAAAATCAGGGTGAAACTGTTTGAGACATTTTATCCCTTCCAAGAAGCAGACCCTCTACTGCCTGCTAAGAGCCTTTGGAATCCATAGCTTTGCAAAAGAGATTAGCTTAAAAGAAAACATTACTATCTGGCTTCACAGAGACTTTCAGCTTTGCTTCAAGTCATATGTTTTTTTCCCCCGAAAAAAATAAACACAAAAGGCAGAAAAGCAGATTTTTAGAAGGTCAAATGCATCGCTAAAGGCAGAATATGTGAACTTTCAATCTAACTTGAATATTTCCAATAGAAAACCAATTTGGATAGAACGTGTAGAGTGAAGATGAGAGAAACTAGATAACAGGGGTAAACAGACCTTGAAGGGACTTGGAAGGCATTCTAAGTGTTTTGGACTTTATTCTGTAGTAATAGAAAATGACTGATGAGAAATGATGATCAGATTTACAGTTTGAAAAGATTACCCCAACTTAGTAATTGATGCAGCCAATGATCATCAATGGGTACTAAAACATTGCGTGAAACCTTGTTAGGGAACAAGATATAGCATGGTGCCAGAGGGTCACCTGATAAATCACTTTCTAATTGAAAAAGGAAAAATATATGGTTGTGATGAAGAGAGCAGAGAGCTGTTAGCACCTTCACCAAATGTTAAGACGTAACATCTCTATATAAGGAGGAAATAGACCAGCATACTCGGAATATGGGACACTCTACAATGCAACTATCTTGAACTTAACAAAAAGTTCATGTCATTAAAAAAAATGATTGGGGGTAATTCTAAACTAAAATGTAAAAGAGATATATAACAATGGAATGAATCCTGATTGAGGGTGGAGGGAGGAACAAGAGAAGAGATTCTTGGGGCAATTGGGAAATTGGGAATATGGACTGGATATTATGGGATATCATTGTTAATTCTCTTAGATATGGTATTGTGGTTATATAGGACATTCTCCATATTCTTAAGATATGTACACTGAAGTCATGGGGTGAAGTGTCATGTTATTTACAACTTACTTTCAAATAACACAGATAAAAATATGAATATTTTTATGTTCACAAAAGCATGATATAGAAAGAGTAAAATAAAGCAAATATGGTACAGTGTTAACAATTGTGGAATATAAGTGGAGAGCACATATATGCATGCTTGTTGTTCATTGTAAAACTTCTTTGAAGGTTTTGATGATTAAAAGTGGTAATAAAGAGGATTAAATATTATAACATAAGGATAAATGAAGAAAGAAAGAGTGAATGTGGGGCAGTTAAGAGGTTATTGCAGTAGTTCAGGGAAGACATAGAGCATAAACTAAGCATGTGGTGGAGAAGATAATTTGGCAAACTAAATCACTATTTAGATAACAGAATGAATTAAACAGAATAGATTAGAAGTAGCTGAAATCGAGCCTGGTACCTAGTAGGAACTCAACTGTCTCAATGAATAAAAGAATGAATGTATAAAGTGGGATTAAAGAAGAGGGAGGAACAAGGGTGCTTTCTAGATTTTTTTTCCTTAGCCACTGGGTGCATAATAAGACCATTAATTAAAATAAAAAATAAGAGAAAGAGCACATTTTGGAAGGAAAATGATATGAGCAGGTTGAATTTGAGGTTTCTTAAAGATCATAAAAATGAAGCCATCGGGTTGGTACTCATATGGAGCTCAGAAGCAAATGATTTCAGAACTATTGGCCACTAAAGTTACCGAAGCAGAAAACATTGCCCAGGAAGAGTTTATAGAGAAAAAGCTAAAGAAAAAGGTCCAGGATAAAGCCCTGAGGCACTCTAACATTGAATGTATGGGCAGAGATGGTCAGCTAGCCAAAAATACTGAGACGGAGTGACCAGAGAATTTGCAGCAAAACCAAGACAGAGTGACAGCAAGGAAGTCAGGGAAGAGTATTTTAAGAGGGAAGTATTTGAACAGTATCAAATGCTATTGAAAGATCAGACAAGATGTTTGAAAGGTGAATATAAAGACCTAGAAGACTTCAGTTGTTGGCCTGAGAGAGCACTTTTGGAAGCGTGGTAAGGATAGACACCAGACCACCAGAAGTCGAGTGAGAGGTGAGGAAGTGAGAAGAGTGAGTGCAGCTTGTGCCTTTGAGACCCTGGACTGTGAGAGAAGAGACATAGACTAGGAATTGGAGAGAGGTAGAGATGGAGAAAGGGATTTTTTTAAAAGGTGGGAAACATCTGTGCATATATAAATGCCAATTGGAAAGAACAAATTGTGAAGCAAAATGGCAGTTACAGAAGAGAGGGAATCCTTGATAGTGCAAGGTCTGTAAGAAGACTGAAGACGGTGGGATCCAGAGCAGATATGTAAGGTAGTTCTCATTATCTGACCACGTTGGGCTTCAAGTTTTTATTGGTAAGATGAAGGGCATTGACTGAAGATTCCCAAGGTTCTTTCTAACTCTAACCATTTATGTTTTGGGGTGTCTGGAGGAAGGGACAGGGTTTGGAGGATAGATCCTATTAGGCATCATGGATGTATAAAGGCTGCAGGACACCGTCAAACTGTAGGGTCAAGAATGATAGTTTTGGGGTAACTGTTCCTGGGATGTCACCTGTAGGGGGATGAAATGAATGAATGGAAACCTGTGAAAATTACTCTGAATCCTGAAGTGCTGGTCATTGGTTCTATTCCCATCTAAGAAAGAATAGGAGGAAATGGAAATCAAAATTTATTGTGTAATTTTACCCAGGGTTAGTCTTTCAAATGTCAAAGCTTTAGAGTCACTTTAAAGATCTTTTGATCAACTGGAAGCTGAATTTAAAATAGTTTCTTTTTAAAATTGTTTTTATATGCAACTTTAGCAAAAGAGCTTGACCCTCCCAAACATTTTTTGGGCTTTTGTGATGACTAGCTCTGATGATATAAGGATGTTGGAGAGAATGCAGATCTGGAAAAGGGAAATAGTGAAGAGTGGGACTGGAGACCAAAGGGTGAAGGTGGGCCAGTGCAGTGGGGAGGAGAAAGGTGATGAGACAGGGAATGATAACCACAGATACTGGTTGTGACTCCTGCAGGAGTTCGAGTCAATTTTTACTAATGTTACTGTGAATCACAACACTAATAAGGAACATTTATTGAGCACCTACTGTGTGCCAGGCAGCATGTAGACTGTTTATTATCTAATGGAATTCTCAAAACAATCCTATGGGGTACTCATTATTCCTGTTATTGTTTTTTATTGTGGTAAAATATACATCACATAAAATTTACTATTTACCATTTTAAGCATTTAAAAAATTTTTTTAACATCTTTATTGGAGTATAATAGCTTTACAATGGTGTGTTAGTTTCTGCTTTATAACAAAGTAAATCAGTTATACATATACATATGTCCCCATATCTCTTCCCTCTTGCGTCTCTCTCCCTCCCACCCTCCCTATCCCACCCCTCTAGGTGGTCACAAAGCACCAAGCTGATCTCCCTGTGCTATGCGGCTGCTTCCCACTAGCTATCTATTTTATGTTTGGTAGTGTATATATGTCCATGCCACTCTCTAACTTTATCCCAGCTTACCCTTCCCCCTCCCTGTATCCTCAAGTCCATTCTCTATTAGGTCTGCATCTTTATTCCCGTCTTGCCCCTAGGTTCTTCTGACCATTTTTTTTCTTTTTTCTTAAGATTCCATAGATATGTGTTAGCATACAGTATTTGTTTCTCTCTTTCTGACTTACTTCATTCTGTAGGACAGTCTCTAGGTCCATCAACCTCACTGCAAATAGCTCAATTTCATTTCTTTTTCTGACTAATATTCCATTGTATATATTTGCCACATATTCTTTATCCATTCATTTGTTGATGAACATTTAGGTTGCTTCCATGTCCTGGCTATTGTAAATAGAGCTGCAATGAACATTTTGGTACATGACTCTTTTTGAATTATGGTTTTCTCAGGGTATATGCCCAGTAGTGGGATTGCTGGGTCATATGATAGTTCTATTTGTAGTTTCTTAAAGAACATCCATACTGTTCTCCATAGTGGCTGTATCAATTTGCATTCCCACCAACAGTGAAAGAGGGTTCCCTTTTCTCCACACCCTCTCCAGCATTTATTGTTTGTAGATTTTTTAATGATGGCCATTGTGACCGGTGTGAGATGATATCTCATTGTAGTTTTGATTTGCATTTCTCTGATGATTAATGATGTTGAGGATTATTTCATGTGTTTGTTGGCAATCTGTATATCTTCTTTGGAGAAATGTCCATTTAGGTCTTCTGCACATTTTTGGATTGGATTGTTTGTTTTTTTGATATTGAGCTGCATGAGTTGCTTGTATGTTTTGGAGATTAATCGTTTGTCAGTTGCTTCATTTGCAAATATTTTCTCCCATTCTGAGGGTTGTCTTTTCATCTTGTTTAAGGTTTCCTTTGCTGTGCAAAAGCTTTTAAGTTTCATTAGGTCCCATTTGTTTATTTTTGTTTTTATTTCCATATCTCTAGGAGGTGGGTCAAAAAGGATCTTGCTGTGATTTATGTCATACAGTGTTCTGCCTAGGTTTTCCTCTAAGAATTTGATGGTGTCTGGCCTTACATTTAGGTCTTTAATCCATTTTGAGCTTATTTTTGTGTATGGCATTAGGGAGTGTTCTAATTTCATTCTTTTACACGTGGCTGTACAGTTTTCCCAGCACCACTTATTGAAGAGACTGTCTTCTCTCCATTGTATATCCTTGCCTCCTTTCTCATAGATTAGTTGACCATAGGTGCGTGGGTTTATCTCTGGGCTTTCTATCCTGTTCCATTGATCTATATTTCTGTTTCTGTGAGTACTATACTGTCTTGATTACTGTAGCTTTGTAGTACAGTCTGAATTCAGGAAGTCTGATCCCTCCAGCTACATTTTTTCCCATCAAGACTGCTTTGGCTACTCAGGGTCTTTAGTGTTGCCATACAAATTCTAAGACTTTTTGTTCTAGTTCTGTAAAAAATGCCACTGGTAATTTGATGGATTGCATTGAATCTGTAGATTGCTTTGGGTTGTATAGTCATTTTCACAATATTGATTCTTCCTATCCAAGAACATGGTATATCTCTGCATTTATTTGTATCATCTTCAATTTCTTTCATCAGTGCCTTTTTTTTTTTTTTTTCCCGGTACGTGGGGCTCTCACTGCTGCGGCCCCTCCTGTTGTGGATCACAGGCTTCGGATGCATAGGCCCAGTGGCCATGGCTCATGGGCCCAGCCGCTCCGCGGCACGTGGGATCCTCCCAGACTGGGGCACGAACCCGCGTCCCCTGCATCGGCAGGCAGACTCTCAACCACTGTGCCACCAGGAAAGCCCCATCAGTGTCTTATAATTTTCTGCATACAGGTCTTTTGTCTCCTTACATAGGTTTATTCTTAGATATTTTATTCTTTTTGTTGTAGTGGTAAATGGGAGTGTTTTCTTAATTTGACTTTCAGATTTTTCATCATTAGTGTATAGGAATGCAAGAGATTTCTATGCATTAATTTTGTATCCTGCTACTTTACCAAATTCATTGCTTAGCTCTAGTAGTTTTCTGGTAGCATCTTTAGGATTCTCTATGTATAGTATCATGTCATCTGCAAACAGTGACAGCTTTGCTTCTTCTTTTCCAATTTGGATTCCTTTTATTTCTTTTTCTTCCCTGATTGCTGTGGCTAAAAATTCCAAAACTATGTTGAATAATAGTGGTGAGAGTGGGCAACCTTGTCTTGTTCCTGATCTTAGTGGAAATGCTTTCAGTTTTTCACCATTGATGACGATGCTGGCTGTGGGTTTGTCATATATGGCCTTTATTATGTTGAGGAAAGTTCCCTCTATGCCTACTTTCTGCAGGGATTTTATCATAAATGGGTGTTGAATTTTGTTGAAAGCTTTCTCTACATCTATTTAGATGATCATATAGTTTTGCTCCTTCAATTTGTTAATATGGTGTATCACGTTGATTGATTTGTGTGTATTGAAGAATCCTTGCATTCCTAGGGTACACCCCACTTGATCATAGTGGATGATCCTTTCAATGTGCTGTTGGATTCTGTTTGCTAGTATTTTGTTGAGGATTTTTGCATCTATGCTCAACAGTGATATTGGCCTGTAGTTTTCTTTCTTTGTGACATCTTTGTCTGGTTTTGGTATCAGAGTGATGGTGGCTTCGTAGAATGAGTTGGGGAGTGTTCCTCCCTTTGTTATATATTGGAAGAGTTTGAGAAGGATAGGTGTTAGCTGTTCTCTAAGTGTTTGATAGAATTCGCCTGTGAAGCCATCTGGTCCTGGGCTTTTGTTTCTTGGAAGATTTTTAATCACAGTTTCAATTTCAGTGCTTGTGATTGGTCTGTTCATATTTTCTATTTCTTCCTGGTTCAGTCTCAGAATGTTGTGCATTTCTAAGAATTTGTCCATTTCTTCCAGGTTGTCCATTTTATTGGCATAGAGTTGCCTGTAGTAATCTCTCATGATCCTTTGTATTTCTGCAGTGTCAGTTGTTACTTCTCCTTTTTCATTTCTAATTCTATTGATTTGAGTCTTGTCCATTTTTTTCTTGATGAGTCTGGCTAATGGTTTATCAGGTCTGTGTATCTTCTTAAAGATCCAGCTTTTAGTTTTACTGATCTTTGGTATCATTTCCTTCATTTCTTTTTCATTTGTTTCTGATCTGATCTTTATGACTTCTTTCCTTCTGCTGACTTTGGGGTTTTTTGTTCTTGTTTCTCTAATTCCTTTAGGTGTAAGGTTAGGTTGTTTATTTGAGATATTTCTTGTTTCTTAAGGTAGGCTTGTGTAGCTGTAAACTTCCCTCTTAGAACTGCTTTTGTTGCATCCCATAGGTTTAGGATCATTGTGTTTTCATTGTCATTTGTTTCTAGGTATTTTTTGATTTCCTCTTTGATTTATTCAGTGATCTCTTGGTTATTAAGTAGTGTGTTGTTTAGCCTCTATGTGTTTTTATTTCTTACAGATATTTTCCTGTAATTGATATCTAGTCTCATAGTGTTGTGGTCGGAAAAGATACTTGATATGATTTCAATTTTCTTAAATTTACCAAGGCTTGATTTGTGACCCAGGATACGATCTATCCTGGAGAATGTTCCATGAGCACTTGAGAGGAATGTGTATTCTGTTGTTTTTGGATGGAATGTCCTATAAATATCAATTAAGTCCATATTGTTTAATGTATCATTTAAAGCTTGTGTTTCCTTATTGATTTTCATTTTGGATGATCTGTCCATTGGTGAAAGTGGGGTGTTAAAGTCATCTACTATGATTGTGTTCCTGTCAGTTTCCCCTTTTATGGCTGTTAGTATTTGCCTTATATATTGAGGTGCTCCTATGTTGGGTGCATAAATATTTACAATGATATATCTCCTTGGATCGATCCCTTCATCATTAGGTAGTGTCCTTCTTTGTCTCTTGTAATAGTCTTTGTTTTAAAGTCTATTTTGTGTGATATGAGAATTGCTATTCCAGCTTTCTTTTGATTTCCATTTGCATGGAATATCTTTTTCTATCCCCTCACTTTCATTCTGTATGTGTCCCTAGGTCTGAAGTGAGTCTCTTGTAGACAGCATATATACGGGTCTTGTTTTTGTATCCATTCAGCCAGTCTATGTCTTTTGGTTGGAGCATTTAATCCCTTTACAGTTAAGATAATTATCGATATGTATGTTCCTATTCCCATTTTCTTAATTGTTTTGAGTTTATTATTGTAGATCTTTTCCTTCTGTTGTATTTTCCCTAGAGAAGTTCCTTTAGCATTTCTTGTAAAGCTGGATTGGTGTTGCTGAATTCTCTTAGTTTTTGCTTGTCTGTTAAGCTTTTAATTTCTGTCAAATCTGCATGAGATCCTTGTTGGGTAGAGTAATCTTGGTTGTAGATTTTTCTCCTTCATCACTTTAAAATGTCGTGCCACTCCTTTCTGGCTTGCAGAGCTTCTGCTGAAAGTTCAGCTGTTAATCCTATGGGGGTTCCCTTATGTTTTATTTGTTATTTTTCCCTTGCTGCTTTAAATATTTGTTCTTTGTATTTAATTTTTGATAGTTTTATTAATATGTGTCTTGGAGTGTTTCTCCTTGGATTTATCATGTCTGGGACTCTCTGTGCTTCCTGGACTTGATTAACTATTTCCTTTCCCATATTAGGGAAGTTTTCAACTATAATCTCTTCAAATATTTTCTCAGTCCCTTTCTTTTTCTCTTCTTGTTCTGGGACCCCTATAATTCGAATGTTGGTGTGTTTAATGTTGTCCCAGAGGTCTCTGAGAGTGTCCTCAATTCTTTCCATTCTTTTTTCTTTATTCTGCTCTGCAGTAGTTATTTCCATTCTTTTATCTTCCTGGTCCATTTTAAGCATTTTTAAGTTGCATTAGGTGCATTAACATTGTTGTAGAACCGTCACCACCAACCATCTCTAGATATTTTTTATTTTCCCAAACTGAAACTGTACCCAATAAAGAATAACTCCCTATTCCCCTCCCCTTATTATTCATGCTTTGAAGATGAGGCAACATAGGCTTAAAGAAGGTGATAAATATTTCCCAAGTGCATAGAGCTGGTACGTGTCTTTAAGTTTAGAGTCTGGCATTTATGTGTCTAGAAGAGTTTAATCTGGAGTGAATATGGATTTCCAGGCAGAAATGCCAGTCCGTGCCTTAAGTTTCTGGATTCATTGAGGTAAGAAGGATTGTGCTAGGAATATAAGTAAGTCTGAGTTCTGGAATACAAGAGACCAGTAAAATGTTAACATATTACTCTTAGAGTCCTGGCTGATGAGTTTCCTACTCCACAGTCTCTTTTAGTCATGATAAATGCTTTGGGCCTTTATGAGTCTCTTCTACTTGCCACGTAAGAAGGCCTTTTGATGACCACTGGGAAACTTTCTTGAATTATTTTTCAGGCTAGAATGTCTAGCTATAGAAGAATCCAGTAAGGTACATCATTTAATCCAAAACTATGAATTCCCCCAGAAATTAGTAATTTATTAAACAATAATAGCCTTTTTTTTCAGCTATAACAGAGAAATTAAAAAAAAAAAGAAAACCAGTATTACTTTTCCTTGTAATTTTATTTTGCTTTTGTTTTTGTTTTTTATTCATTCTTTTTTCTCTCAACTTTTTTCTGTAAAGTAAAGCTTACCTACTGACTATACATATATCATCTGGCAGCACACTTTCATATGTTGCTTGGATACAGGTGTTTGGAAATATAGAAGCACAATTTATACCTGATTGTATTACTAGGGTAACCAGAACAACTTTGGAATTTTCCTTTGGGAATCGTGACCACAAACTGGAAAGAAAGCTATTAAGAGTTTTAGAAGAAGGAAAATATGTAAGACATGGTTTAATTGTATTTCTACACTGACAAGTAATATGTATAAGTTTCCATAGCCTTTTTCTGCCTCTGGTATAAATATTGCTACATAAGTCTTTTTCAGTAAGTTTGATCACATTATATGGAGTGTGGGGGTGGCCAGGGTATTTAAATAAAAACACAAACCACACTTGTAAAACATTCCATAGAACAGGCTAAAAATAAAATCCTTGGTGCTTTAAAGAACAACACTGACAGGATTTTAGTTCTACAAATGCTCTTTCACAATCAGAGCACAGGATTTGCAGGAGCAAGTCTTTGTTTATGTCAACCCTCCTGGAAAATTACCTCCAAGAAAAACAAACAAGAAGTTAATTTGAGGAATCTATTTTGATCCTCTAGCTACAAGAAAACTTTATGCCTGTCTGAGATTTCCTTCCATTCCAACCCTGACAGGCATCCTTAATATTATTGAGCCTGACAGTGTGAAAGGTAAGCTTAGAATAGCAGGAAAAATCCTGCCTGCCCAGGCTAGCTGATAGAGCCTTTAATATGTATATGTAATCATGTGCTGAAACACAGCTACTTACGAAAGGGAGAATGGTCTCTTCCAGATGAGTCTTCAACAAAGCACAGCGTTTTGTTATAGCTCAAATCATCTTCTAAAAACTGCTGTAGCCCGACTGTAGGAAGTACCTCGTCTTTGAACACAGAGCCCAAACAGTGCTAAAAAGGGAAATGGAACATATGGTAATAAACTCTCGGAAGCTTTGATGCCAGGTTGTAATCAGCAGCCAGGGCGAGGGAGGCACTGGCAACCGTGAACCCTCCCACAAGGGCCTCATTAGCAAGGCCAACTGTGCCACCACGGAGGAAAACTTGAGGGAGATGGAAAACTTTCAGAGAGAACCCTAGATTTTCTTTGGCTGGAAGGAGCATTAATTGGAAGGAAAGAAAGCTTCAACAAGAGTCTAGAAGAAAACCACTACCTGAGTGGCCCCTTTACCATAAGTGTCTTCATGTATTTGGAAATAATATTGGTGAGCTTTCTGACTACAAAGGATCAAAAAGTTTGCTACTTGGCTGCTCCTAGCACTGACCATAATGGTGGTGGGAAGTCATACTTTGCTTCAGTTTCTCCACAGGTGGACTGGGGCTGGGTGCGTTGGACATGCGGAGGGGATGTGTCTGGCCTGAGTGTTCTCCAGGCTCTTCTTACCATCCCCCTAAGATCCTCCTCTATGCAAAAGCACTGATGTTCAGATATTTTTTTCTGCAGGGATGAGAAGACCAATGGGTGATTTTATAGACACCAACAAGGTAGTGTGTCTGTATTTCCTTTTCAATTACAAAAGGCTCCCTTATGTACTGTACAAGTAGTTCTGAGGGGCACATATGTCTCTATATACTGCGTATCTTCCATCACCTCCTATCCCTCCTTTCTCTTCCTCCTCCTCAGCTTCTTCTTCTAACTTATTCTTGTTAATGATAGATTTTCAAAATTCTTGGTACTATGTGCTAAAGATACTCATGAAAATAAGATATGAAAAGGTTCCAGGCTTGTAATATCACTGGTTCTGCCAACTGTTTTAATCACAGAAGCCTCTAGTTATTTATTCACTATCATATTTACTTACCTATTTGTGTATATTGTCTGCTCATTTGTTTTTTGTTTTTACCTAGCAGTTCATAACTCCATCCTACCTATTTGTCAACTTGAGTGCACTTTACTTTGCAGCTTTCCTTTAATAACAGTAATTATTATTCAGCAGTTATTACTATTCTGTGCCTTGTTACAATCTTTAAATACCGTATCACAATTAATCATTAAGACAAGTCTCTGGCATAAATGTTATTGTCTTCATTGTGTAGTGAAGAAACTGAAGCTCCTAGAAGCTCTAAGTCACAGAGTTAGTGAATGACAGCCTGGGTTCATAGACAGCTGCCTGATTTCAAAATTTGCAGCCATTCCATTATATCAGGCAACCTTTTCCCTCAGAGTGTCTGGAAAGATTTGTAAGATCTTAAGAAGATTTGACTGTAATTTGCCTGGAGTGAGAGGACCATTGGAGATCCTTGCAGAGATGTAAGTTGATGCTGTATGTCTGCCAAATATTACAGATCCTGGCAACCATACTATTTATGGTTAAATACTGAGTAGTGTATGAAAAAGTGGTCAAGAAGTCAAGAGAGACTAGTATTCTACCCTTATTTCCATGGGTAACAAAGTGTAAGGCTTTGAGCAAGCCACGAGCCAGTTTGTCCTCCTATTCCTCCTCTGTAAAATTAGTAAATTTTTATAGACAGATTACATGACTTCTTCTAAAGAAGTAAAAGCCTTCCATTAATCTGCAGCATTAATTAAGAAGTTAACTAAGATTTGTGTAACAATTTACATTTTCCTGCACCACTTAGAGCTTCACAGCATCTCTTAACAACTCAGAATGTGTTCTGGAGGAGCTGTGTGTCCACACCATATGACTTCGCTGTGTCTGTGATGTAGAACCATAGGTTGAATAGAGAGAAAAGGAACATAGCCATGGTTGAAAATACCTCTGGATCCCAGCTTTGGATCTCAAGGTCACGATACATTTCTATAGTGGCATCTTAGCCTGGAAGAGAAAAAATTAAAATATGGGAAGAAATCTGCAAATTGAAGCTTTTTCCTGGGCTAAGTACTTGAATTTCAGCTCCACCTTACAAACCTACAAAAACACACTTTTTTGCCTCATTTTCTGGCAGAATGAGTCATGTGATCATCAGTGCTGCCTGGAGAACTTCCTGGAGTTACTGGAATGCACTTCCTGGAGAGCATGAATTGGTAGGTGCATCTCCTCTTGTCAAAAGAGCTGCTCCCCAGGCAAAGTTGGAGAGAACACTTTCACTCTGTCCCAAACTGAGGATGGGGCCTGGGTTGGGTGCTTTGTGGATCCTTCCCTCCCAGAGCCTATGGTAGCCCTCTTCTTTGGAAGGGTTAAAGATGAGCCTCCTGACACCACATAATGAAGGACCATACATCCTCCCTCCTCCATGAATGTTTGGGCTTGTCTGTTTCTGTCTTCTGGCTAGATCATTTCTCTTATCTGTGGGGTCTTTTACTAATAAGAGAGCAACCTATTTTATGTTAGATCTGCAAATTTGGTCTCTCACCTTTTGGAAGTCCTTGTAATATATAGTTCTAAAAACTGCCAAGCTATATAATGAATATATTTTTATTACATAAATGAATAAACTCTGAAGTTGTATAATGAGAAAACACTATAATTCCTCCACTTTTCCTCTGGGATATTTTTCCAAACAAACCACGGAGCTTTCTGTTCAGGCTCCTGCTCACACTATAGCATTGGCCAGTTTTGCCACAGCACCTGTCAAGGTGAGATGTGGAACAGGGAGGTTTTTTCTCACACATACAGACTCATAGTCAACTCTCCACTGGACATTTCCATTTGGGTACCAACCCCCCCACCCAAATTTGAAACTTGGTATGTTCAATTGCTTTCTTGATTTTCCCTCTCGTACAGCTCTTTTTTTATTTTGGACATCTAAGTTATTTGCAACTGTCTTCTTTCAGTTACTCTAGCCAAAAATCTTGTGTTATCCTTGACCCTTCTCTTTCTTTCACACCCCACAACAAACCTGTCAGCAAATTTTGTTAGCTCCACCTTCAAAAAATATTCAGAAACTGACCATCTCCACTGTCAAACCACCATCATCTCTCAATAGCATTTTAAACTGGATCCCTGCTTCCACCTGCCCCCCTAGAGTCTACTTTTAACCGTGGTCAGAAAAGTCCTGTTAATATACAAGTGAAATTATGTTACCTTTTGATCAAAATTTTTCAAGAGCTTCCATCTCACTTGGAATAAAAGCCAAAGTCTTTACAATCTGGCTCCCCTGTTACTTTTCAAAACTCCTCTCATTACTTTACCCCTTGTTCACTCTGCTTCAGCCACTCTGGCCTCCTTGCTGCTCTTTGAACATGTCTGCTACATTCCACAGAGCCTTTGCATGTGTTCTTGTTCAATCATCCATTAGCTGGTTCCCTCATCTTCGGATCTTTATGGAAAAATCTCCTTTTCAGTGAGACTTCTTTTGGCTACTCTATTTAGTAATGCATCTATTCCCTATTCCCTATTCCCCACCTACACACATGTCATAATGAGTTTCTCTGCTTAATTTTTCTCCTAGCATCTGTTATGCGTTGAATTGTGTCCCTAAAAGGATATACTGAAAGTCCACTATACCTATGAATGTGATTTTATTTGGAAATAGTGTCTTTGTAGATTTCATCAAATTAAGATGAGGTCATTAGAATGGGCCCTAACCCAATATGACTTGTGTCTTTGTGAGAAGTGGAAGGCACCATAGGAAGACAGAGACACACAGGAAAAATGTTTTGTGATGACAGAAGCAGAGATTGGAGTGATGCAGCTGCAAGCCAAGGAACGCCTTGATTTTAGACTTGCAACCTCTAGACTATAAGAGAACAAATTTCTGGTGGTTCTTAAAAGCCATGCAGTTTCTGGTATGTTATTATGGCAGCCCTAGAAAATGAATACAGAATATTTCATGCCATCTGATATACTACATATTCTACATAGTTTTCGTGTTTATTGTTTGTCTCCCCAATGCTGTAATGCAAGCTCCAGGGAGGATATAGCAGTTCTGACTCTGTTCCACACTGCTCTGATCTCTGCTGGGTTCTACCCAATCTGACTTCAGTCTAAAGATTGATTGGTCCTTCATGTGTGAACCTGCAAAGGAATCTCATGAAAATAAGAACTAAAAACAAAAAGTGACACTCTAGTTCCAGCTAAAGATAGTAAAAGAGTAATTTGGCACTAGATAGAACTTGGAGACTCTATGAACTGTGGTGCTACCACATAGGAAATCATCCATTTGGACTCGCATCTAATACTGATCACGTGCCCAGACTGAGTGGTGAAAGGGGTTATGTAAGTGCTTGCATACTAGGTGAAGAAAATGCTGATCAGTTTGTTGAACATAGAAGGGCACATATCACAGAGAATTCCTGACAGTTATGAAAATAACTTGCCAAAAATTTACTTGCCTCTATTTTCTCCTCATTTTGTTAGTTTTAATAGCTTTTAATTTTTTTCACAAAAAAAGTGTCTCAATAACACTATGCCCTAAAGGAAAATGTATTATCTTTATAACACAATATTATATGCATTATTGAATTCTGAAACTAGCATGTTAGAAAAGCAATGTACAAAGCATTCTCTAGAATGTTTTAGAGCTTTTAAAATGACACCAAAGAGAAATGTTGTCCATCACCCAGGATATGCCCTATATTTTGTCCCTGGTCTGATAGAAAATTTTATGGGGACAAAAAGTAAGGAATTGAAAAAGAAAAGGAGGACTCTTAGGGCAATATAGTACAGTGTTTGGGGGAATAGACTGTGGAGTTAGAGCTGGATTTATGTTCTGTTTCCAAGACTCAATAGCTGTGGATGGTCACTACTAGTCCTAAATTTCCCAGGATAATACCTGCCTTAGAGTGTTATTGTGGGTTATAAATGAAATACACATGGAAAATATTTAGTTCAGTCCTCAGAAAATGGTACCCATTGTATTTATGTCTCCCAATGCAATTACTACCTGTAGGTGAGATTTATTTTAACACATTATGAAAAAACATCTATTGAGAAAGAGACTCAGCTCACTGCTGTAGAGTTGCTCAGAATCTCCTTTCAGGAAATGATCTGAATGTGCTTGTTGACAGTAACTATTACTCTGTAATGATCCTTTCACTTAAATCACTCCTTTGATGATGGGATTTTCAAAGTACTTTTTAGCCTCTCATTAATTAGACAAATCCACCCATTTTTGTAGAGCCTATCACTGAGACACTTGAAGAACTTTGGGAACTTCCCCCTGATTTTTCCAGAGAAGACAGAGAGACAGCCTCACAAATTTCAAAACATCACAATAGAGGAGGAGAAAAATTCTTCCACAATGATTTAACTTTATTACTATTGCCTTACTAATGTTTCTTTGCAAGTTCCCATGAAAAGCTTTTCTCAAATGCATGAATTGACCACAGTACATAGCATGACAATTCGACCCTCTTGGAAACTTTGCCTCCCTATTTCAATTATCTTCCTCTTTAAGGCCTGATATGATGGGGATTCTGGTTCCCCAGCATTACCTTCACTTTTCTTATTTCATACCATGGAAATAATGATCTAGCTGAGTGTTTCATTTTCCTCTTAACTAGGTGGAACTGGTTATTGGATAACTGTGAATTTAAAACTGCCAGGCTAAAGGAAAACATCAATTTGAAAATGAACCAGGAATTGATTGGAGCTGAGCTTTGGCTGGAAATCTGAGCAGGGAGCTTGGCTGTCAACAAATGAGGCATGTTTTAATTAAGAGTTTTTGTTACATCATCACAGAGAGTAAAGACATTGTGGTTCTGTAGATTTTATTTTCGATGCTTAAGGAGGCTCTCCTGCTATGAGACTTTCATCAGAATTTGACTTTTGCCATTCTGGAAGATGATGAGAAAGAAAATGCGCTATCTTCCTTGGCTTGTACAGTGGTTGAGAAAATAACCAGATTCTTTGAAATTACAGAAAAATTACCCCCTTCAGAAATATTTTAGAAATGGAGTGTGAGATCATTGCTGTGCCCTCAGCAGGGAATTCACACGTCAATGTGTGGTATTATCCTCACTTTGCTTAGGTCTCTCTTCAAATGCCCCCTCCTTTATCTTTCTTTATAGCACATATTCCAAACTTCTCATTGCATTTTATATTTGGGTAGGGTTATTTATAGTCTGTTTCCTCAACTGGAACATGAATTCTGCAAGAGCAGGTACTTGAGATGATCACTGCTTCACCTCTAGTCAATAATGGCTGAATGAAAGTTGAATGAGTTGAAAGACATGGTGGGAAAATGGAGTTAAAGACTCGTGGTGTAAAATGATGAAATGAGCACAACTCCCAGCTGGGAGCTATTGGTCCTAATTGCAAAGAATTTTTATAAAAACCTAATTCTACTTGTAAGAGTTTCGAGCATCATTTTCCCTGACCCCAGGCAGAAGAGAGAAGAGTTGAGCTAGGTGAGCATCAGAGAGTGAGGGAAGGCTGTGTTGGGGCTGGCGAAGGCTAGGTGTGAGTGGCAGTGTCGAGGCTTTCTCTCAGGTGGCTGGTGACAATAGCCTGATGCATTGGCAACTGACTTGCTCCCCTGTTCTCCATGACTCCTACTTTCCTTTCTCACTCCTAAACCTCATTCAAACCTTCCTTTTTTGCTTTTCTTCCATATTAGTATCTCTCTTTCCCTCTGCCTTTCTTAGTGGGATAGCAGATGACTCCCTCTGGTAGAAGTGAAATATAAGATTTGGAGCTAAGGGACAGGGACATTAAAATATAGTTTGTTCTTTTTTTACTGGATGAGCTGCCCATTATCTGTGGTTGAAAGTTTGGTTACAAATTTTTTTCCAGTTTGATTTTTTTCCAGGCAGTATTAAGGATGGAAGAAATTTCAAATGCTGTAATGAACATGAAGAAAGCAAATTAATCAAACACAGGTCTAGGAAAAGTTCCCTGATGCCAAAGTTCTGAGCATACCTTGTCTTATTCTGTAACTGTAGAGATCCAGGGGATGGAGCCATATTTTGGAATGTCATATAATTTAAAACAAAGGTCTCAATAAAGCATGTCATCATTATGAGCTATTGAGCAAAGGTCTCAATAAAGCATGTCATCATTATCATGCAATCAGATTCTTGGAAGGGAACGTAGATATTTTGAGATTAGCAGCACTTTGTTAACTGTATGACTTTGGACTATTCATTAACGTCACCGAAATTGGTTTGCTTGTCTGTTAAGTGGGTGTCAGAGAGGAGACTGGAGATTGAGGTCCCACCAGACTAGGTCGCAGTCATGGGTATAGCCCCTCCAGGACAGGAAGCTGTATCATCTGGTATTTTCATGGGGTAAGAAGATTGAAAATCTTTATTTATACCCACTCTAGACAGTGCTAAGACTCAGGAAAATAACAGAGTACTAAATATTAGGTAAAATAGAGCTTCAAGATGGTGGAAGAGTAAGACGCGGAGATCACCTTCCTCCCCACAAATACATCATAAATACATCTACATGTGGAACAATTCCTACAGAACACCTACTGAACACTGGCAGAAGACCTCAGACCTCCCAAAAGGCAAGAAACTCCCCACGTACCTGGGTAGGGCAAAAGAAAAAAGAATAAACAGAGACAAAAGAATAGGAACGAGACTTGCACCAGTGGGAGGGAGCTGTGAAGGAGGAAAGGTTTCCACACACTAGGAAGCCCCTTCGCGGGCGGAGACTGCGGGTGGCGGAGGGGGGAAGCTTCGCAGCCGCGGAGGAGAGCGCAGCAACAGGGGTGCGGAGGGCAAAGCAGAGAGATTCCCGCACAGAGGATCGGTGCCAACCGGCACTCACCAGCCCGAGAGGCTTGTCTGCTCACCCGCCGGGGTGGGCGGGGCTGGGAGCAGAGGCTTGGGCTTCGGGCGGATCCCAAGGAGAGGACTGGGGTTGGCTGCGTGAACACAGCCTGAAGGGGGTTAGTGCACCACGGCTAGCCGGGAGGGAGTCCGGGAAAAAGCCTGGAACTGCCCAAGAGGCAAGAGACTTTTTCTTGCCTCTTTGCTTCCTGGTGCAGGAGAGGGGATTAAGAGCGCTGCTTAAAGGAGCTCCAGAGACGGGCGCGAGCCGTGGCTATTAGCGCGGACCCCAGGGACGGGCATGAGATGCTAAGGCTGCTGCTGCCGCCACCAAGAAACCTGTGTGCAAGCACAGGTCACTATCCACACCCCCTCCTGGAAGCCTGTGCAGCCTGCCACTGCCAGGGTCCCGTGATCCAGGGACAACTTCCCAGGGAGAACTCACGGTGGCCTCAGGCTGGTGCAATGTCATGCCAGCCTCTGCTGCCGCAGGCCCACCCCGCACTCCATGCCCCTCCCTTCCCCCAGCCTGAGTGAGCCAGAGACCCCGAATCAGCGGCTCCTTTAACCCGGTCCTCTCTGAGCGAAGAACAGACGTCCTCAGGCAACCTACACACAGAGGCGGGTTCAAATCCAAAGCTGAACCCCGGGAGCTGTGCGAACAAAGAAGAGAAAGGGAAATGTCTCCCAGCAGCCTCAGGAGCAGCGGATTAAATCTCCACAATCGACTTGATGTACCCTGCATCTGTGGAATGCCTGAATAGACAACGAATCATCACAAATTGAGGAGGTGGACTTTGGGAGCAACGATATATACATTTATTTTTCCCTTTTTCTCTTTTTGAGAGTTTGTAAGTGTATGCTCCTCTGTGTGGTTTTGTCTGTATAACTTTGCTTTTACCATTTGTCCTAGGGTTCTGTCTGTCCTTTTTTCTTTTCTTTTCTCACTTAAAATTTTTTTCTTAATATTTATTTTTTATTTTATATTTTAATAACTTTATTTTACTTTACTTTATTTTATTGTATTTCATTTTATCTTCTTCTTTTTTTTATTTCTTTTTTTCCTCCCTTTTATTCTGAGCCGTGTGGAGAAAAGGCTCTTGGTGCCCAAGCCAGGCGTCAGGGCTGTGCCACTGAGGTGGGAGAGCTAAGTTCAGCACACTGGTCCACAAGAGACCTCCCAGCTCCATGTAATATTAAATGGCAAAAATCTCCCAGAGATCTCCATCTCAACGCCAAAACCAAGCTCCACTCAACAACCAGCAACCTACAGTGCAGCACACCCTATGCCAAACAACTAGCAAGACAGGAACACAACCCCACTCATTAGCAGAGAGGCTGCCTAAAATCATAATAAGGCCACAGACACCCCAAAACACACCACCAGACGTGGTCGTGCCCACCAGAAAGTCAAGATATGGCCTCATCCACCAGAACACAGACACTAGTCCCCTCCACCAGTAAGCCTACACAACCCACTGAACCAACCTTAGCCACTAGGGGCAGACACCAACAACAACAGGAACTATGAACCTGCAGCCTGTGAAAAAGAGATCCCAAACACACTAAGTTAAGCAAAATGAGAAGACAGAGAAACACAGAGCAGATGAAGGAGCAAGGCAGTAACCCACCAAGCATAACAAATGAAGAAGAAATAGGCAATCTACCTGAAAAAGAATTCAGAATAATGATAGTAAAGATGATCCAAAATCTTGGAAATAGAATGGAGAAAATACAAGAAACGTGTAACAAGGACCTAGAAGAACTAAAGAGCAAACAAACAGTGATGAACAGCACATTAAATAAACTTAAAAATTCTCTAGAAGGGATCAATAGCAGAATAACTGAGGCAGAAAAACGGATAAGTGACCTGGAAGATAAAATAGTGGAAATAACTACTGCAGAGCAGAATAAAGAAAAAAGAATGGAAAGAATTGAGGACACTCTCAGAGACCTCTGGGACAACATTAAATGCACCAATATTCGAATTACAGGGGTCCCAGAAGAAGATGAGAAAAAGAAAGGGACAGAGAAAATATTTGAAGAGATTAGAGTTGAAAACTTCCCTAATATGGGAAAGGAAATATTTAATCAAGTCCAGGAAGCACAGAGAGTCCCATACAGGCTAAATCCAAGGAGAAACACGCCAAGACACATATTAATCAAACTATCAAAAATTAAATACAAAAAACATATATTAAAAGCAGCAAGAGAAAAACAACAAATAACACATCAGGGAATCCCCATAAGGCTAACAGCTGATCTTTCAGCAGAAACTCTGCAAGAGCGAAGGGAGTGGCATGACATATTTAAAGTGATGGAGAAAAATCTACAACCAAGATTACGCTATCCAGCAAGGATCTCATTCAGATTTGATGGAGAAATTAAAATCTTTATAGACAAGCAAAAGTTAAGAGAATTCAGCACCACCAAACCAGCTTTACAACAAATGCTAAAGGAACTTCCCTAGGCAGGAAACACAAGAGAAGGAAAAGACCTACAATAACAAACACCAAACAATTAAGAAAATGGGAATAGGAACATACATATCAATAATTACCTTAAATGTAAATGGATTAAATGCTCCAACCAAAAGATATAGACTGGCTGAATGAAAACAAAAACAAGACCCATATATATGCTGTCTACAAGAGACCTACTTCAGACCTAGGGACACATACAGACTAAAAGTGAGGGGATGGAAAAAAATATTCCATGCAAATGGAAATCAAAAGAAAGCTGGAGTAGCAACTCTCATATCAGAAAAACAGACTTTAAAACAAAGACTATTACAAGAGACAAAGAAGGACACTACATAAGGATCAAGGAATCATTCCAAGAAGAAAATATAAAAATAGTAAATATTTATGCACCCAACATAGGAGCACCTCAATAAATAAGGCAAATACTAACAGCCATAAAAGGGGAAATCAACAGGGACACAATCATAGTAGGGGACTTTAACATCCCACTTTCACCAATGGACAGATCATCCAAAATGAAAATCAATAAGGAAACACAAGCTTTAAATGATACATTAAACAAGACGGACTTGATATTTATAGGACATTCCATCCAGAAACAGCAGAACACATTTTTTTCTCCAGTGCTCATGGAACATTCTCCAGGATAGATCATATCCTGGGTCACAAAACAAGCCTTGGTAAGTTTAAGGAAATTGAAATTGTATCAAAAATCTTTTCTGACCACAATGCTATGAGACTAGATATCAGTTACAGGAGAAAATCTGTAAGAAATACAAACACATGGAGGTTATACAACACACTACTTAATAACCAAGAGATCACAGAATAGGAAATCAAAAAATACCTAGAAACAAATGACAATGAAAACACGACGATCCAAAACCTATGGGATGCAGCAAAAGCAGTTCTAAGAGGGAAGTTTATAGCAATACAATACTACCTTAAGAAACTAGAAATATCTCAAATAAACAACCTAACCTTACACCTAAAGCAATTAGAGAAAGAAGAACAAAAAAACCCCAAAGTTAGCAGAAGGAAAGAAATCATAAAGATCAGATCAGAACTAAATGAAAAATAAATGAAGGAAATGATAGCAAAGATCAATTTAAAAAATGCTGGTCCTTTGAGAAGATAAACAAAATTGATAAACCATAGGCAGACCTATCAGGAAAAAAAGGGGAGAGAACTCAAATCAATAGAATTAGAAATGAAAATGGAGAGTAACAACTGACACTGCAGAAATACGAAGGATCATGAGAGATTGCTACAAGCAACTCTATGCCAATAAAATGGACAACCTGGAAGAAATGGACAAATTCTTAGAAATGCACAACCTTCCAAGACTGAACCAGGAAGAAATAGAAAGTATAAACAGACCAATCAGAAGCACTGAAATTGAGACTGTGATTTAAAATCTTCCAAGAAACAAAAGCCCAGGACCAGATGGCTTCACAGGTGAATTCTATCAAACATTTAGAGAAGAGCTAACACTTATCCTTCTTAAACTCTTCCAAAATATAGCAGAGGGAGGAACACTCCCAAACTCATTCTACGAGGCCACCATCACCCTGATACCAAAACCAGACAAGTATGTCACAAAGAAACAAAACTACAGGCCAATATCACTGATGAACATAGGTGCAAAAATCCTCAGCAAAATACTAGCAAACAGAATCCAACAACGCATTAAAAGGATCATCCACTATGATCAAGTGGGGTTTATTCCAGAAATGCAAGGATTCTTCAATATACGTAAATCAATCAATGTGATACACCATATAAACAAATTGAAGGAGAAGAACCATATGGTCATCTCAATAGATGCAGAGAAAGCTTTCAACAAAATTCAACACCCATTTATGATAAAATCCCTGCAGAAAGTAGGCATAGAGGGAACTTTCCTCAACATAATAAAGGCCATATATGACAAACCCACAGCCAACATAGTCCTCAATGGTGAAAAACTGAAAGCATTTCCACTAAGATCAGGAACAAGACAAGGTTGCCCACTCTCACCACTCTTATGCAACATAGTTTTGGAATTTTTAGCCACAGCAATCAGAGAAGAAAAGGAAATAAAAGGAATCCAAATCGGAAAAGAAGAAGTAAAGCTGTCACTGTTTGCAGATGACATGATACTATACATAGAGAATCCTAAAGATGCTACCAGAAAACTACTAGAGCTAATCAATGAATTTGGTAAAGTAGCAGGATACAAAATTAATGCACAGAAATCTCTGGCATTCCTATACACTAATGATGAAAAATCTGGAAGTGAAATCAAGAAAACACTCCCAGTTACCATTGCAACAAAAAGAATAAAATATCTAGGAATAAACCCACTGAAGGAGACAAAAGAACTGTATGCAGAAAATTATAAGACACTGATGAAAGAAATTAAAAATGATACAAGTAGATGGAGAGATATACTTTTTTTTGTATTGGAAGAATCAACATTGTGAAAATGACTCTACTACTCAAAGCAACCTACAGATTCAATGCAATCCCTATCAAACTACCACTGGCATTTTTCAGAGAACTAGGACAAAAAATTTCACACTTTGTATGGAAACACAGAAGACCCTGAATACCCAAAGCTATTTGAGAAAGAAAAACGGAGCTGGAGGAATCAGACTCTCAGACTTCAGACTGTACTACAAAGCTACAGTAATCAAGACAGTATGGTACTGGCACAAAAACAGAAATATAGATCAATGGAACAGGATAGAAAGCCCAGAGATAAACCCATGCACATATGGTCACCTTATCTTTGATAAAGGAGGCAAGAATATACAATGGAGAAATGACAGCCTCTTCAATAAGTGGTACTGAGATAACTGGTCAGCTATATGTAAAAGAATGAAATTAGAACACTCCCTGACACCATACACAAAAATAAGCTCAAAATGGATTAAAGACCTAAATGTAAGGCCAGACACCATCAAACTGTTAGAGGAAAACATAGGCAGAACACTCTAGGACATAAATCACAGCAAGATCCTTTTTGACCCACCTCCTAGAGAAAAGGAAATAAAAACAAAAATAAACAAATGGCACCTAATGAAACTTAAAATCTTTTGTGCAGCAAAGGCAACCATCAACAAGAGGAAAAGACAACCCTCAGAATGGGAGAAAATATTTGCAAATGAAGCAACTGACAAAGGATTAATATCCAATATTTACGAGCAGCTCATGCGCTCAGTATTACAAAACAAACAACCGAATCCAAAAATGGGCAGACGACCTAAGTAGACATTTCTCCAAAGAAGATATACAGATTGCAGACAAACACATGAAAGAATGCTCAACATCATTAATCATTAGAGAAATGCAAATCAAAACTACAATGAGGTATCATCTCACAGCAGTCAGAATGGCCATCATCTAAAAATCTACAAACAATAAATGCTGGAAAGAGTGTGGCGAAAAGGGAACCCTCCTGCACTGTTGGTGGGAATGTAAATTGATACAGCCACTATGGAGAACAGTATGGACGTTCCTTAGAAAACTACAAATAGAACTACCATACGACCCAGCAATCCCACTACTGGGCATATACCCTGAGAAAACCATAATTCAAATAGATTCATGTACCAAAATGTTCATTGCAGCTCTATTTACAATAGCCAGGACATGGATTCAAGCTATGTGTCCATCAACAGATAAATGGATAAAGAAGATGTGGTCCATATATACAATGGAATATTACTCAGCCATAAAAAGAAACAAGATTGAGTTATTTGTAGTGAGGTGGATGGACCTAGAGTCTGTCATACAGAATGAAGTAAGCATGAGAAAAACAAATACCGTATGCTAACACATATATATGGAATCTAAAATAATAAAGAAGAGAAGATGTTCAGAAGGACCTAGGGGAAGACCTGAATAAAGACACAGACCTACTAGAGAATGGACTTGAGGATATGGGGAGGGGGAAGGGTAAGCTGTGACAAAGTGAGAGAGTGGCATTGGCATATATACACTACCGAACGTAAAATAGATAGCTAGTCGGAAGAAGTTGCATAGCACAGGGAGATCAGTTTTTGCTTTGTGACCACCTAGATGTGTGGGATAGAGAAGGTGGGAGGGAGGGAGATGCAAGAGGGAAGAGATATGGGAACATATGTATATGTATAACTGATTCAGTTTGTTATAAAGCAGAAACTAACACACCATTGTAAAGCAATTATACTCCAATAAAGATGTTAAAAAATGAAATATATATATATATATCAGTATAGTGTGAAAACGTTTGTAAAGCTGGCAATAAAATTAAAAAATATGTATGTATTAGGTAAGTTATGCCTGCTAAGTCAAAGTTTGTTTCATTTAAATATAGCCTCAGGTATATTTAGCCTAAAAATTCAGCACCATTCATGATTTTTAAAAATATGAATAAATTGGGAAAATAGAGAAATTAATGTGATAAAAGGCATCTACAGAAATCTAGAGCTGACATATTTAGTGGTGTAATATTGAACTCTTTCCCCGTAAGTCTGGGAATGTCCATTGCTACCATGTCTACTCAATGTAGTTTTGAAGGTTCAGTCAATAGGGAAGAAAGGAGTGAAAATTATAAACATATTTATAGCCTCAGGTATAGCCCCCCATAAAATTGTTTCTATGGTTTTGTGCTATGTTTTTTGTTAGTTTTCTTTCCCTTTATCTTTTCCTCTCTTCTTTCCTCCTTCTCTTTCTCCCCATTCTTCCAGTCTAAGATGTTGCACTTGCTGTACATGGTTGCTCTGGTCTTAGGGGACTCAACTCTGATATCTGCTTCCAAGATGAGGAAATCCACATCCCTAATAAGCCCTAAAGGTTTTCCCTACAGACAGTAAAATGATAATATGAATATTGTAAATAAATTTATGTGAAGAAGCTGACAATTTAGATGAAATAGAAAAATTCTTTAAAAGCACAACTTATCAAAGCTGACACAAAATAGAAGGTCTGAATTGGTCTAAATCTGCCAAAGAAATTGCATCCATGATGAAAATCCTATGAAGAAAACTTCAAGCCAAAATGGCTTCACTGGCTAATCTCTCCAAAATTTAAGGAGGAAATAATGCTGTGTTTACACACAGTCTTTCAGAGAATAAAGAAAGGGAACACTTCCAATTCACGTTGTGAGGTCAGTATAACCCTGACACTGAAACATGATAAGGACATTATAGGTAAAAATTATATTCCTTTATCTTCTATGAACATAGGCTCACAATTCCGAAACATAATATTAATAAATAGAATACAACAATATAGAAATAGCATAATACGTCATGACCAAGTAAGGTTTATTTAATGAATACAATGACGTTTTAATCTTTAAAAATCAATTAGTCGGGGCTTCCCTGGTTGCGCAGTGGTTGGGAGTCCGCCTGCTGATGCAGGGGACGTGGGTTCGTGCCCCGGTTCGGGAGGATCCCACATGCCGCGGAGCGGCTGGGCCTGTGAGCCATGGCCGCTGAGCCTGCGTGTCCGGAGCCTGTGCTCCGCAGCGGGAGGGGCCGCAATGGTGAGAGGCCCGCGTACCGAAAAAAAAAAAAATTAGTCGATACAATTTCAAAAATAACTGTAAAACAGAGAAAATCATATCTCAATGGATACAAAAATGGTCTTGGACAAAATTCAGCACCATTCATGATTTTTAAAAATATGAATAAATTGGGAAAATAGAGAAATTAATGTGATAAAAGGCATCTACAGAAATCTAGAGCTGACATATTTAGTGGTGTAATATTGAACTCTTTCCCCCTAAGTCTGGGAATGTCCATTGCTACCATGTCTACTCAATGTAGTTTTGAAGGTTCAGTCAATAGGGAAGAAAGGAGTGAAAATTATAAACATATTTAAGAATAAAAGAAATAAAATTGCCTGTATATACAAATGACATAATTAGCCACTTGAGAATTCCAAAAGAAGTTATGAACTATAGAATTAGTGAGTAATTTAGCAAATTTGCTGGATGGGAAATCAGTAGAGAAAAAGTACTTTTTTCTATACATCAGCTGAAAAAGAAAAGAAAAAAATTTAGAAAAACAATGCCATTTAAAATCGCACCTTAAAACTGTATTTATGGGTTAAATTTAACGAAAGATGTATAAGACATCTATAATTAAAACTACAAAGTGTTGCTAAAAGAAATTAAAGAAGACAAGGAAATAAAGAGACACATCAATTTTGTGGACTGGAAGAGTTAGTAATTTTAAGGTATCATTTGTCCTAAATTGATCTATAAATTCAATGTTACCCCAATCAAAATTCTAGCACGTTTTTGTGTAGAAATTGACAAGCTGATTCTAAAATTTATATGGAAATGAAAGGACCTTTAAAAACTTAGATAATATTGAAGACGAACAAAGCTGGAGGGCTGACACTTTCAGATTTCAAGACTTACTATAAAGCTCCAGTAATTAAGACAGTATGGGATTATGCAAGGAGAGACAAATAGACTAATTGGACAGAATTAAGAGTCCAGAAATAGACTTACATGTATACAGTCTCTCGATTTATCACAAAGGTGCCACTGCAGGTCAGTGGGAGAAGGGTGGTCTTTGCGTTAAATGGTGCTATAGTTTTAAATATCCATATGGAAAATGAACCTTGCCTCCTATATTACAGCATACAATAAAAGTAACTTAAGATGGAGTATAGGTCTATTTGTGAAAGATAGAAAAATGAAGCTTCATGAAGAAAATAGAAGATATGTTTTTGACCTTAGGGTAGGCATAGATTTCTTAAACAAGATACATAAAACATTCACCAAAAACCCCAAACCAAAATCAAACCAAATTGCACCCCAAAACAAACAACCTGATTTAAAAATGGGCAGAGGAACTGAATAGACATTTTTCCTAAGAAGAAGGGCAGATGACCAACAGGTACATGAAAAGAGGCTCAATATCACTAATCACCAGGGAAATGCAAATCAAAACTACAATCAGATCTCACCTCACACCTGTTAGAATGGCTATCATCAAAAAGAACACAACAAATGTTGGCAAGGATGTGGAGAAAAGGGAACCCTTGTACACTGCTGGTGGGAATGTAAATTGGTGCAGTGACTATGGAAAACAGTATGGAGTTTTTTCAAAAAAACAAAAATAGAATTGCCACATGACCCAGCAGTTCCACTCTTGAGTATATATCTGAAAAAACCAAAAACACTAATTCGAAAAGATACCTGCACCCCAATGTTCATAGCAACATTATTTACAATTGCCAACATATAGAAGCAACCTAAGTGTCCATCAGCAGATGAATGGATAAAGAAGATGTGCTACTAGCCACATGTGGCTATTGATCACTTGAACTGTGGCCAGAATTAACTGAGAGATGCTGAAAGTGTAAGATACACACCAGATTTTGAAGACTTCAAATGAGAAAAAGAACATAAAATATACTGTTAATAATTTTTTATGTTGATATATGTTGAAATACCATGTTTTATATGTACATTAAATAAAATGTATTATTAAAATTAAAAAAGGAAGATGTGTGCGTGTATATATATATATATATATACACACATGCACACACACAATGGAATACTACTTAGTCATAAGCAAGAATGAAATTTTGCCATTTGCTGCAACATGGATGGACTTGGAGGGCATTATGCTAAGTGAAATAGGTCAGACAGAGAAAGACAAATACTGTATGATATCACTTATATGTGGAATCTAAAAAATACAACAAACTAATGAATATTACAAAAAAGAAGCAGACTCACAGACATAGAGAACAAGCTAGTGGCTACCAGTGGGGAGAGGGAAGCAGGGAGGGGCAATATGGGGGTAGGAGAGTAAAGGGTACAAACTATTAGGTATAAAATAAGCTACAAGGGGCTTCCCTGGTGGAGCAGTGGTTGAGAGTCCGCCTGCCAATGTAGGGGACACGGGTTCGTGCCCCGGTCCAGGAAGATCCCACATGCCGTGGAGTGGCTGGGCTTGTGAGCCATGGCCGCTGAGCCTGCACGTCCGGAGCGTGCTCCACAATGGGAGAGGCCACAGCAGTGAGAGGCCCGCGTATCGCAAAAAAAAAAAAAAACAAAAACAAAAAACTACAAGGATATATTGTACAACATGGGGAATATAGCCAGTATTTTATAATAACTATAAATGGACTATAACCTTTCAAAATTGTGAATCATTATATTGTACACCTGTAACTTATATAGTATTGTACAGCAACTATACTTCAATAAAAATCCCTCAAACCCTCATACTCTGGACTTTAATAAAATCACAACAGCAGATTCATCGAAAGATATCAGTCGTTATAAGAATAAAATGACAAGTCACGTACTGGAAGAAGATATTTGTAATTTATATATCTGACAAAGGACTGGTATCCTGAATATATTGAGAGTTCATGTAAATTAATATGACACAAACAAACTATACAAATTTTTAAAAATTTCAGGCATTTCATGAAATAGTATATCCAAATAACCAATAAGCATATCAAAATCTAATCTATATTATTATTCACCAGAAAAATGTGAATTCAAACCACAATAAAATACCACTTTACATCCACTAAAATGGCAAAAAGTTAAAGGATTTACAGTATGAAGTTTTATTGTCAAATACTGCTGGTGGGAGGGTAAACAAACATTTTGGAAAACTTATAGTTTCTATGAAATCTACATTCTTATAATTCAGGAATTTTTCTCTTAGTTACATAAGAAATAGAAATGTATACATATGTTCACCAAAACCTCTACAAGAATGTTAACAGAATTACTATTCATAATAGCTAAAAACAAGAAACCACAAAATGTCAGGAGAATGGATAGAAAACCATTGTGCATTCATACAATGGAATTAATACAGACAATAAAAAGCAATCAACTACTGTTGAATAACAGGGGTGAAAATCGAAATAATTATGCTCTAAGAAACCAGACAAAAAAGTACATAGTTTTGATTTTATTTACATTTGGTTCAAAACAGGTAAAACCAATGTATTTGTGACAGAGGTCAGAATAGTGTTTATCTTGGGGGAGTGCCATTATTGGGACACCATGAGAGAAATTCCTCCAATGCTGGTACTATTCTATGCCTTGATTCAGTAGTGGTTACCCAGGTGGATACATATGTAAAAACACATCCGGCTGTATTGTTAAGATGAATGCGCTCTATGTATGTTATAGTACAAACTCAAAAGTAAGCAAAATTAAAAATTAGATTTTGGTGAAAGTAAAAGGCATCAGTTAAAAGAACATAATCAAATAGGATAAAATAATAAGAGATAAGGCAACAGCTAGAAGAACACAGGTCCCAAATTCTCACATCTCTGGAGCAGACCACCAGGTTACAGCTCCCTGCAGTGAAACAGCAGGCAGTGTATACTGAGGTCTGTGCAGAATTTAGGTTCACTAGAGGTCAGCTAATTCTCTGAGCATCAGGCTTCAGAGATACCAGCCCTTTGGCTCCTGTGGATGGGTCAACTGGTACCAAACAGGAATTAACACCTCAAAGAGAGCAGGGCTCTAAGCAGCCTCAGGCAACCAGCTGAACTGTCTGCAGTCCAGTAGCCTGTGGCAACCAGAAGAGAATTGTTGGCATTTAGACCTTCTTTTTCTCACCAGCAGACCCCTGGAGTATACCCCTGGAGTACAGCCACCATCCTTTGCCTTTTGTCCATTATCCACAAAAAAGTAGTCCCATCCTTGTTTCTCATGATGGGTTTTTAGGCATCGTCAGTAGACTACCACTAGGTAATCTATTTTAGGACATTGGAAAACGACTTGTAATCCATTCTGATGGAAAAATGTGTTCAATAACTGAAAGACTATTTCAATCCTGATGTTTGGAATTCTTATCACATTCTCAAACTTTTCTGTGTAAAATAGTTGAGATTAACAAAGAGCTCTGTCTATATCATTGTTTTCTGTTGCCCTAAGCTTGCTCTGTGTAGATGCTGGCCCAGATGCTGAGCTGAACCAAAAACTTCTAGTCTTTGGTTTCATAAAGTATAATGACCAAAGTAAGAGCTCTGTTTGATAGTGACCATCTCAGCCTTTTATTCATCACAAGCTGTAAAGGGAGGCACAGTTAGTATTTGTGGTCATATGTTGACCAACTGAAATCTCATAGATTGTTTTCAAAAGTAAGTAAAAAATGATTTTTAGAGATGAGGTACTGGAAAGAGTAATATAGCATTGTAATAGGTAGCTCTTTTGCCCAGCATACATTCATACTTACTAATATTATCTTTATTTATGAAAGACATTAAAATTTCAACATGCTTCTGTACAGATTGTCTCATTTGATCCTCATAAATTTCTATAAAGTAGATACCATATTCACTGGGGATCCACTCAAGGTCACCAAGTGAGTGGAGGAGATGAAATTAGAATGCATATATTTTAGTTGCTCTACTGCAATTTCTGTGATTGGTAAGGCTGGACTTTCACAAGTGAGGTCTTTTGCGCTTGAGCTCTCAAACTTGAGAGGTTGATCTAGCAAGTGTTCTTTTCCCTTTTTTTTTTTTTCTCATATTAGCACAAAACGTTTCAATTCTTGACATTTATGCAGGAGATGTTCAACACATCATTCTCTGAAGTAGGTCATGCAAGGGGCATGGACCACACGGAGATCTTGTTATATTTTCCCAAACAAATAGACACCTGTGATGAAAGTAGGGAGCTTGTAAAAAAAAGATAAACAAAGCTTCACATTTTGCTTTAGGTTTAGAGAGTGTCAGACAAACTTTTATTAAATCATTAGAGCAGGGAGACAAATGCAGAGCTGCCATCTCAAACACCTAAGTGTCCCTAATTTCTTTTACAAAGTGTAACATATAGGACTTAACTCTAAGAAGAAGGCTAATTAGAAAAATTAAGCTCTCTGTAAGTTCATTCAGCATGTGAAATGACTAAAAATACAATTCATGAACTGTCACTATTTCCTACACTATCCACATTACTTTTCTCCATTGTTTTAGTGAGGTATAATTTTATATTTAGCAAAATTCCTCCTTTTTTTAGTGTTCAGTTCTGCAAATTTTGGCTAACACACGCAATTTATAACAGCCACCCGATCAAGATTTAGAATAATGCTATCACCCCCTAAAGTCCTATATCATGTATGTTTTATGACTTTCTACAATTACCTAAAATGTGTTGACAAACCATGAAATCCAGTAACAGAAGTTAAGCTCTGTGTGCATATGCTAAATATGTAAATAATTTCCCTAAGTGGTGTGGAGCTATGTCTCTCAGACTCTGTAACTCTTACCATTATTCCAGGGCACACACGGTTGAGGTCTGGAGCTATAAAGCTAAGGAATACCCTAACCTATATAGAGAGAACTAAGAAAGACCCTTTGTCAGGAAAGTGGAACCTGCTGGAGGTGGACTCCAGGTCCCTGGCTGTAAAGAAATAATATATTGCTCTTCTTTTCTTTGACAACAACACAAACCCTTCATCAATAATTTTTGACTTAGCCCAGTGTGAGATTTTTCTCCCCTGTATGAATACTGCTCTGATTTTACAGGAGAAATCTGTTAGAGAACAGAATTTACAGAACTGTGCTGTACTTGTAGAAATGCTTAATTCCACAATTCTATGATTCTAGCTGCAACTTGGCCATAAAGTAAGGGATGTGAATTTTATCAATGAGCAAGCTATCCTGGACTGAAACCCCACAGAAGAAGAAAGGATGATTAATCGGACAAGTAAGAATCTGCTGCTTCTGGCATCCTCCAACTGTGTGTAGAGCAAGCATCATTATATTTTAACATGCTGGGAACACTCGTCTTGATTGAACGTTAGTCAGTAAAAATTCCCCTTTAAAGGGATGATGCTGTGGGGTCCGCTCTTGTTTCCTGAATCTGCAGTGACACACTGAGAATTCAAAGAAAAGCATACCGCACAATACTTAATAAAGTGTTAATAAAGTAGCCAAGAGGCACCGTCCCTTGTCCATTAAAAATACAGTAAATTTTTCTGAAAGTTAGATTTAATGTCATTTTTTCCTCCTTGGAACCATAGATTACATAAATATTTCCATTAGATCCAAGACAGAGTTACATGATAACAATGATGAAATGAAAATTATAGTTATCCATTGGATAGCAGAAGAAAAAGGAGATAGAAATTTATAGTGAAAGTAAAACTCAAAGGAATTCAATTCCATTTGCAATTAAAGCACACACTTAAGTATGAGGTTATGCAGACTTAGCTGATGAGCTGAGCTAATTTATAGGTATTTAATTAACTCCACAGGGTAGAGTCCCCTGTTGTTGCTTTGTGAATGTAATATTTATATTGATAATTATAAAACTAATTTAAAATATTAAAGGAGACCACCTACGTGAATGCAGTAAAGCCCAATCTCTCTCAGACTCCAGATGGTCCATATCAGATTGTGAAAATTGACCCAATATTCATTGGGAGCTTTACTTGGGACTTCAGTGGTAGGGGAACAGGACGAAAAGAGAGAAAAGGAATATAGAGCAAGATTCCTTCCTTTTGTTTTCTTTGGGTGGAGGAATCTAGAGTATCCTGTTTTCTTTTTGCCATCTTGGCTGAAAGTAACATAGTGCCAACAACATGAAATAACATCTCCTGTAAAAGACATAGACTGCTGACAAACCAGTCAACTCCTCAATTAGAATTAATTCAATGTAACTTTTTTTTTTTTTTTTTTTTTACTTCTCTTGCATTTCTCCTACTTCCTATACAGGCACATTTTTTCAAAGTTAAAAGCCATCACATGACTGTTTACTCCTTTCTCTTTAAGAACTGACTCTAGAGTTGGTTCAAGGATCAGCCCACACAAGCGACAGAACTGAAGGATTATGATGGATATGTTTCTGTTCTCCCAGCAGCAGGGAACAATGTTACTGAGTTTAGTGAGCAGAACTCTCCTGAAAAAAAAAAATCCATTAAACTCAACCTTCTTAGAGGAAGTAATGGCAATGTAAAAAGTGGTATTATTTAGTTGACAATATTTACTTAGCACTTGATGCACAGTGTCTGTACAATTTTCTCTAAGCTTCATACTGCCTGTCTTTGAAGAGGAGAATGGAAAGTATTATTTTCTACATTGTCTTGGGTTAAAACTCTGATTGATTACAAAATATTAGAGAAATTGTTAGTAGAGCAAATATGCTTTTAAAAGAATGAAAACTTTATTCACTACTCATAAGTGTATACTTAAAATCCAACACTAGGGACTTCCTTGGTGGTCCAGTGGTTAAGACTTCGCCTTCCAATGCAGGAGGTGCAGGTTCGATCCCTGATTGGGGGGGTAGGATCCCACATGCCTTGCGGCCAAAAAACCAAAACATAAAACAGAAGTAATATTGTAACAAATGCAATAAAGACCTTAAAAATGGTCCACATCAGAAAAAAAAAAAAAACTTAAAAAAAATCCAACACTATATCTATTACTTTACATCATATTCAAGTAGCTCTCTCTGTCCTCTGCTTCTGTCTTCCTATCTCCTTCCCTGACTCTGATGCTCCTGTACTCCTGCCTCCCTCTTGTAAGGACCCTCATAATTCCATTGAGCCCACTCAGATAAATCAAGGTAATCTCCTCATCTCAAGGTCCTTAACATATTTACATCTGCAAAGTCCCTTTTGCCATATAAGGTAGTACACACACAGGTTTCAGGGATTAGGACGTGGATAACCTCGCGGGAGCCATTAGTCTGTCTACCCGATATGCCAGGTGCTAAGCTTTTTCCTTGGTGACAAACCCACTTTTCTATTTCGCCGATTTGAGATAATGGACTTTACACACGATATTTCTGCTTTAGTAGCTGGTTCTCTGTTAGGTTATGCCAATAGGGGTCATTAAAAGATATCGGAAGGCAAGAAGAAGAAGGGACTGAATTCTTTCTGTATAGCTTGATGCTCTTACTGGCATTGCTCCAGCAATGGTCCTTACAGGGAGCAGCAGATGGTGAGGATCACAGCCTTTTTCCACGTTCCCAGAATGGCCACACTTTCAGAATCAGTCTCATTACCCTCAGACTACCCACAGAAGCTGGGCAATGGACCTCTTCATAGATTCAAATCTCAACTCATCAGAGCCACTGCTCCAAGCATCTGGGCTCCCTGATAACCTCAAATTATTTTCTTTGTTTCTCCAACCCTAGAGATGACAGTACTTCTTGCAATAATTACTACAGTGTTCATTTTTAGACTTTTCAGTTCTCCAACATCTGTTTAACCATTTCCCTACATTAAAATCTCTTGGTTGGAATACCCAGTACACTTTTGGTTCCCTGACATATTTGCACTGTGATCAGTTTTTCAAATCTCCTAACAAATGGGTGTGAAATTAAAGAGTGATAATAGCCTTTGAAGAAATGAATAGGAATAGCTGTGAGGGAAGACAAATGATATCAAGCCTGTCTGATGCTGGCTGTTTTGTAGGAAACATTATGGTATGGAAAGAAAAATCTATCTTCCCAACAAAATCATTTCACAGGGTTATAAGGTTAAATTTTTCTTCTTAATGTAAAGCAACCAAAACCCAAAAGACATTCACACTGGTTTTGATTTTTTTTTTTTGAAACAGAAAAATCATTTAAAGGAATAAGATACTGGATTACTAGAAAATCTTAATCCATCTTAAAGTTAAAAATATGCAAAAAATGGTTTAGTTTGGCCAGATTTAATTCAATATTTATGTAATTTTTTTTTTTTTTTCAGTACACGGGCCTCTCACCACTGTGGCCTCTCCTGTTGCAGAGCACAGGCACCGGACGCACAGGCTCAGCGGCCATGGCTCACAGGCCCAGCCGCTCCACGGCATGTGGGATCTTCCCGGACCGGGGCACGAACCCGCGTCCCCTGCATCGGCAGGCGGACTCTCAACTATGTAATTTTTAATACCAGTAGTTTAATAGCCCATCTCAGTGAAGACCTTAATAAAATTTCATAGGCACATGTGTGCATGTGCACACGTGTATGAGAGAGAGGGGGAGATTTATGTCATAAAACCTTACAGTCTTCAAATAAGCCGCCCAGAGAAGCAATCCATCTGAATTTCTAGATGTGTGTGCTGTAGTAAAACCACACTCACAATTTGTGACCTCATTTGTTACGTGTTTGAATATCCTTTCGATTACACTCTTGCCAGAGTGTAAATGCACTCGACCTAAAATAGTAATGTTTCAATCATGGAAATGTGATCTTAATCCTGTTTAAGTCTGCTTTTTATACTCTGACATTAATTAGCAACCTAGAGCCCCTTCTAAACCTCCACACCCAGTCTTTGAAGAGGTTTTTCATCAGATAGGAATGATGTTTGTTTAGGAGTACACTTCTCTTAATGGACTTAATATAATTATTTTACAAATGTCCAGATCCTGACCACAACCCCCTTCTTCCCCACACCCCTGCTCACCCTCAATGGCCTGTAGAGCTCTTTAAGCTCATCAAGACACTGGGAGGAGGTGATGTGATATCAGTCTACCAGAAGTCAAAACAATCAAGTGTACATGCAGTAAAAAAACAACACCTTGGGGGTTGGGTAGAAGGAGTTTGCAACCTAGAGCAAGTCACACTGAAAGTTACCATATATCTAAAGATGGGTTACATGAACAATGGAGTTTAAAGGGAAAAATATTTCCCGGAAGGAAAAACTGAAGTGATGTGTGTGTGTGTGTGTGTGTGTGTGTGTGTGTGTGTGTGTATGTGGTGTAGAAGGTGGATAATATTCTTGCATTCCAATCTGATGTCTAGTGCTAGTAGTAAGAAGCCCAGGGACTGTAATAGAGGTTCAGATGTATAGATTCTTTCCCACTGGCTGCTGAGTGAGTCATTGCCCATCCTTCTGCTGTACCCTCCTTCTTAAAGCACAGAGCCTCAGGGTTAACAGAGAGCTCTCCTTACCCTGAGAAAGGCTTGTTTACTGAGAACTTAATGGGCTCTTACGATAAAATTAGTTATGCCATTGTCCAATACATTGACCCACCATAGAAATTATTTTAACTGTCTGAATTATCGTGCAATATAAGAGATTCAAATATATGCTAGTTAGAAAAGAGAAATTCTATGAAAAAATAGTAATTTTAACTTGAAAATATAGAAGTAAGAACAAGAATTGTCCTTGGAGTTTAAATTCTGGAGGAATAATATCAAACTTAAAGATATCTGGATTAAAAGGAGGACTCAAATGACAGAAGAGCAAAACCCATTAGAAATTAATTTTAAGTTTATAAACCAGATTCACGATTTAAATTTATGGACAAAGGTCTGACTGGCAACCTTTGTGCTGGGCCCAGACTCCAATAAGTCCTTCACCTTAATGTCACAGGACAGTGAGCATGGGAAAAGTGGAATTATTGGAATAACATATATTAAGGGATATAAAAAGGCTATGGTTGTGGAGAGAAGATCTGAGGATGCTTAGTACATCAGCAGAAGAAAGACATAGAATATGGCTACAGTGAGCCAAATGACAAATCAATTTGAGTGGATATATATTTATTCATTGGAACCTTTGCATTTCTCTGATGACTCAACTGAAAGTTCAAACCTAAAGAGGGGTCCTTGGGCATTAATGGGTTAATGCATCTTAATCCTCATGTGAGGATCTAATAGAATCATATACATAATGTGTTGCTTATCCCAGTGCCTACAGTATGTACTTACGACTCAGCAACTGTACCTAATATTATTACTGTGCCTGCTCTCTTCTTTGGGAGTGATTTTCAGGGAATAGATGGTAGGGAGTCTGAGTCACTGAGAGAAATGTGGCTTATTAATTTCTCTTTTTTTTTTTTTTTTTTCTGGTACGCGGGCCTCGTTGCGGAACACAGGCTCCGGACGTGCAGGCTCAGCGGCCATGGCTCACGGGCCCAGCCGCTCCGCGGCATGTGGGATCCTCCCATACCGAGGCATGAACACGTGTCCCCTGCATCAGCAGGCAGACTCTCAACTATTGCACCACCAGGGAAGCCCGAATTTCTCTTTTAATTTTTGTCAGATGAAGATGTATTTTCCAACACTATTTTAAAAAATTTTTAAATTATTTTTTAAATGTTATTTTTCATTATCTTTTGGCCTGGCTTATGTCCCTGGGGATTAAACAAAAATTTACCACTTGGGTGTAATTTCTATTGAAATGATATACACTGCAAAAATAGTTAAATGAAAAAAGAAAAAAATCAAACCTTGCTAATATAGACAAAACATCTGAATAATTTAATAAATCACCCTGTTTTCATCTGGTGTTGTATTAGAGGGTAGCTTTAGGCACAACTACGCAATAGAAAGTGAAGTGAAGAGGAACAAGCTGATTAGTATTGTCAAATAAACAAGAGTCTAGATGTGCCAATTTTGGTATCTTCATCCAAATTAATCAGTCAAATTTTCTACAGTAATTGTATTAACTGGATAATTTCCAAATTTCATCTAACTTTTGTTTTTGTTTCTCTTCTTAGCTTTCCCTACTTTCAGCCCATGATGGTTTCTGCTTTTCTTCTCCTTCTTTGTTCATTGCTTGTATAATCTATTCGATTATACAGACTTGTCTATAGCCTAATCTTCAAATGGTTGATACTTATCAGTGACGGATACTTAAAATTATCCTTTGTTAGTCTGAAACCATTTTCCATGTGACCAATTAGCTGACCTGCCAATATTTGCCTCACATGGAATCTGTCTGCATAATTTTTAAATTGTTTATATTTCAATTACTCCTATAACTATTAACTTCAGCAAATGTCCTACCATCAAATCAAACCACTAAATACATTACAGGTGAAAATGTGTTTACTTCATATTACCTTACTATCGTTTCCAACAGCTATTTTGTATAGTTTATTTTAAAATCATTTTTAATTAGGTGAAGGCCTCCCAATCTCCTTTAGAGCCGTTGTAATAAACTTCAGTCAGTTCAAACCCATTCTTTTCAAATGCTGAATTTTCCAAATCCTGGGTTTCTTAGGCATAAGCCAGGAGCCACATCTCAGCTTTTTAAAATATTGGTGAAACAAAATAAGAAAGGCATGAATAATCGTAATGGATGTATTCTTTTTAATCTCACTAATCAAATTTAATAATGAGGAATAATGAGTAATATCTTATGGAAAATTATACAAACAATTGTCATGTATGAAGAATTTAAGTTTTATAACTACAAAGAGTATAAGATTATGCTGGGTAATAATTTCCGTGCTATAAATAATTTTAAATAGAAAGTAACTTACTTCCCTGTTATTAGCCAGCGCATACTGGGACATTCTTCCTTAACAGCCTGCAGGTGGCCACATTACTTAGCCATAACTTTATTTATTTATTTTTATTGAAGTATAGTTGATTTACAACGTTGTGTTAGTTTCTGGTATACAGCAAAGTGATTCAGTTGTATATATACTCTTTTTCATACTTTTTTCCATTATAGTTTATTACAAGATACTGAATATACTTCCCTGTGCTATACAGTAAAACCTTGTTGTTTATTTTATATATAGTAGTTTATATCTGATAATCCCAAACTCCTAATTTATCCTTCCCCCATTTTTCTTTCCTCTTAGGTAACCATACATTTGTTTTCTATGTCTATGAGTCTGTTTCTGTTTTGTAAATAAGTTCATTTGTATCATTTTTTAGATTCCACATATAAGTGATATCATATGATGTTTGTGTTTCTCTGTCTGACTTACTTCACTTGTATGATAATCTCTAGGCCCACCCACGTTGCTGCAAATGGCATTCTTTCTTTTTTATGAATGAGTGATATTCCATTGTATATGAATACAACATCTTCTTTATCCATTCATCTGTTGATGGACATTTAGGTTGCTTCCATGTCTTGGCTATTGTAAATAGTGCTGCTATGAACACTGAGGTGCATGTATCTTTTTGAATTAGAGTTTTTTCCAGATATATGCCCAGGAGTGTGGTAACTCTATTTCTAGTTTTTTAAGGAACATCCATACTGTTTTCCATGGTAGCTGTGCCAATTTACATTCCCACCAACAATACAGGAGGGTTCCCTTTTCTCTACACCCTCTTCAACATTTATTATTTGTAGACTTTTTGATGATGGCCATTCTGACTGGTGTGAGGTGATATGATACCTCATTGTAGTCTTTATTTGTATTTCTCTAATAATTAACGATGTTGAGCATATTTTCATGTGCCTTCTGGCCATCTGTATGTCTTCTTTGTAGAAATGTCTATTTAGGTCTTCTGCCCATTTTTTATTGGGTTATTTATTTATTTAGTTAGTTAGTTATTTTGTTATTGAGTTGTATAGCTGTTTTTTGTGGGGTTTTTTTGCGGTATGCGGGCCTCTCACTGTTGTGGCCTCTCCCATTGTGGAGCACAGGCTACGGACGCGCAGGCTCAGCGGCCATGGCTCGCGGGCCCAGCCGCTCCGCGGCATGTGGGATCTTCCCGGACCGGGGCACGAACCCGCGTCCCCTGCATCGGCAGACGGACTCTCAACCACTGCGCCACCAGGGAAGCCCTATAGCTGTTTTCATATTTTGAAAATTAATTCCTTGTCGGTCACATTGTTTGCAAATATTTTCTTCCAGTCCCTAGGTTGTCTGTTCGTTTCATTTATGATTTCCTTTGCTGTGCAAAAGCTTATAAGCTTGATTAGGTCCCATTTGTTTATTTTTGTTTTTATTTCAATTGTCTTCGGAGACTGACCTAAGAAAACATTGCTATGATTTCAGAGAATGTTTCACCTATGTTCTCTTCTAGGAGTTTTATGGTGCCATGTCTTATATTTAAGTCTTTAAGCCATTTTGAGTTTATTTTTTGTATATGGTGTGAGGGAGTGTTCTAACTTCATTGATTTACATATGGCTGTCCTGCTTTCCCAGTACAACTTGCTGAAGAGACTGTCTTTTCTCTATAGTATATTCATTATATATTCAATCAAATGTGTGTTCCCTCTGGTAGCTCAGCTGGTAAAGCGAAGGACTGTAGATGCCTGTCTGTGGCCATCCTTGGGTCGCTGGTTTGATTCTGGCTCAAAGGAGAGAGGTTTTAAATTTATCGGTGGAACAGAATAGAGAACCCACACAGCACTGGTCAATTAATCTTTGACAAAGGAGGCAAGAATATACAATGAAGGGCTTCCCTGGTGGCGCAGTGGTTGAGAATCTACCTGCTAATGCAGGGGACACGGGTTCGAGCCCTGGTCTGGGAGGATCCCACATGCCACAGAGCAACTAGGCCCGTGAGCCACAACTACTGAGCCTGCACGTCTGGAGCCTGTGCTCCGCAACAAGAGAGGCTGCGATAGTGAGAGGCCCACGCACCGCGATGAAGAGTGGCCCCCGCTTGCCACAACTAGAGAAAGCCCTCGCACAGAAATGAAGACCCAACAGAGCAAAAATAAATAAATAAATTACTAAACTCCTACCCCCAACATCTTAAAAAAAAAAAAAGAATATACAATGGAGCCATAACTTTTAATATTGCATTTTTGAATTTCCACACAAAATCAAAATTAGTCTTGTGACTCTTTGTGTCTGCAAACCAGTATTATTTACTTTGAGAACTGGACCATTTTTCAGTGTCCTGACCACATAGGTTTTCTGCCAAGTCCATTAATTTGGAGGTTGCATGCTTACTAATTTTTCTATTTTAGGAAGGTAGCACTATAATTTCTCATTCCCCAGTGATATTTATGTGTGGGTGTCCTCTTGGATTATATTTCCTTAGCTCTTATTCTCTTCCATGTGTTTTACAAATTAGAATCACTCAGCCTGGGAAATAAGGCATTTAGGCATTTGCAGTCTCCTTCCAGAAATTTTTATCAGTTGTTATGTGACTTATTATAGATTTTGGCATTCATCTCTTCCAGGTCCAAAATTGTCTTTGCTGGAAAGCTGCTCCTTAGCCATTTTGTATTAATGATAATTTGTCCTTATTTTATGTAGCGTAAATTTTGTAACACTTTCTCCAGTGCTTGTAAAGGCAAGTTTATTTACAAGCTCTCTATACAAGCTTTCAAAGATACTCTGACTCCATGCATAGCCATTTAGCACTCAGTGCAAATATTAGATAATTATTAAATAGAATGAATTCTTATATCTTAGAATTATGTTATTTCTCAATAGTAGCTGTAAAAGTCTTTATATGTATTTGCAGGGACATCTGAAAGTGTTCTTAGTATTTTTGTCAAATGGTATTTTCAAACTATATGTAATAATTAAATGAAATTATATTATTGTATTGCCTCTATGGGAAGGTAAAAAAATATGTCTTATATAAATGTGGTACATAATAAAATAATTTAGTAGTCATTTGGGTTACTTTGTGTGTAGTGGACAAAATGAGGCCTAGGTCTTAGGCTTGACTTTTTTATTAGAGATGTATGCATTTTCTTTAGCTTTTTCAAAATAAAAGAGTAACATTTTGACAAAAAAAAATACACAGACTTCAATCATTAAAAAAGATAAAGTCTTTAGACTATAAAGAATAAATGCAGTGATTACAGCACATATAGTTTCAAGGAAATTAATTCTCTCTTCAACAGTGTATTCACATAGTAATTATACAACCAGAGGGTGTGGTTACCTTTAACTTAAGGTAGTCTATGTTTGTAAAGTTTTAATTTTACTTTTTACAATTTCCCTACAAGTTGTATAAACAAATACATATATATATTTCCCTACATACAACTTGAGTTAAATAACACAATTTAAAGCATCCAATTTATATTGTATCTAGGCTACTAATCAGTGAGTTGAGAAAAATCTCAGTTAATTCGTTCATTAAGTGGTGACTTTTAAAATCTGAATTGAGTGGTTGATTGACTATATTAGATAATAACATATCAAAATATTATGGATTAAATATTATCACATATGGAATTTACTTAAAATCATTCAATTTGAAGGAGCAGTGTGTAAAAAATAAAAGTTGCCCATTAGCAGATAATTATTGAGTCTGAGGGATGAGTATGTGAAGGTTTATTAATTTTTCTCTCCAATTTTGCAAGTGTGTGAAATTTTTTATGATGAAATGTTTTAAAAGAAACCAAGTGAGAAGATAGCTGTGGCTGTAAACTACCAAAAAATGTTTGTTATTTACCACCAGAACAGTATAGTCACAGGTTTACAACAGCTAGCCATCATAAACATACACTCAGAGCAAATGATGAATCTGTTCATGTTCAGCACTAAAGTTATGGACAGCTACTCTGAGCGAACGTAGTTTATGGCTTAGATGCAGGATCCCCTAAATTTATTATGCATTGACTAAGACAAATGCAGGATTTGGACAAAGGTGTAGTCTTAAATGTTGCTAGAATGGTAGTCAGAAAGATGAATAAGCACAAATAGTCATTGTATCTAATTCTTTGTTTTTCTGTGCTGAGCATTGCTCAAAGCTCCCTGAACAGTCAGATACTTGTCCTGCCTCACACACTGTGTCCAGATTTCTGACACTATCTTCCACAGCTGATCTGCAGTTCTAGGGCTAGAGCTAGAATGAGAGCTCATTATTTGACTTTTCTTCTCAGAATCTCTTTCTCTAAGGTGTTAGTGGTGTACCACAGCATTATCTTTGCCTGTCAGACAGCCCTAGTTACAGATGATTGCCTTTGGGGTTTGCAAGAAGAGACTGAAAAGAAATGCAGATTGAGTGAGTTATTCTGCAACAAGGATTATCATTGTTTCTGTGTACCTTGGGAACTGTTCGAGAATGGCAGGAGGACACAAATGGTTTTTCAGGGCATAACTGTGCATGAACACTCATGAGGTGGCACATGCAGGTGTATCATTTGCTTTATTGCATCAATCTGTTCATGCCATAAAATGTAAGTGAAAATCTTATTGATGGGGAGTACATATCAAAGTTGCCAATGACATTTATCATTTGCAAAGGTCTACAAGGCTAGGACCCTTGGAGCTCCAGAAAACTTAGGTTGGGCTGTGTCCTTCTACTTATTGGTGGGAAAGTGAAAAATAGCCCCTGACATCTAGAATTTCTGGTATTATCAGCCAGGACTTGGTGTTCATCTGTTGAACATAAACACATCCATGGAACATCAACATTATACAAGGCCACCCCAAGACGTTGAGCAACAACAACAAAAAAGAACATGAGCCCTCTGTAATCATGGCTGAAAATGGACAAAACATCAGTATTGTCCATGCCACAAAAATGATCTTATATACCCCACTCTAATGAGTGACTCCTGCTTCTTTACTTCTTATAGCTCTAGCATTAGTATAGTCTCTCCTCCTTCTAGATAAGATTTATGAAGATACTCATTGAATTACCCCCTACACCACTTCCTAACAGCATCCAAATCAGAGCAAAGCCCCACTTCCTTAAATCCTCCCCAAATCACAAAACATAAGGGAAAATCCTATAATAATTTCTTGCTAACATCTTCTTACTGATATGGCCCAGGGTTCCCATGATTTGTATTCTCTCTTGCTACAAAAAGTGATAAATCCAATTTGTATAATTTCAGGTGTGTTCCTGGCAATCACTGGTTGGAGGATAAACTAGTACTAAAGGGTTACAATGGGAGCCTTATAATTGATAAAACAAGTATGATTCTTCTGTCCAGTCGAGTCATTAGTTTTTAAAATTGTGACGAAATACACATAACATAAAATTTACCATCTTATTTTTAAGTGTACAGTTCAGTGACACTGAATAATGTTTACATTATTGTACAACTACTACCACTAGCTATCCATCTCCAGAATTTTTATGATCCTAAACTGAAACTCTGCATCAATTAAAATGTCATTCTTCACTCTCCCAACCCTTCATAATACTGTTCTATTTTCTGTCCTTATGAATTTGATTATTTTAGGTACTTTACATAAGTGGAATCATAGAATATTTGTCCTTTTATGTCTGGCTCATTTCATTTAGCACAATGTTTTCAGAGTTTATCCATGTTGTAGCAGGTATCGGAATTTCCTTCCTTTTTAAGGCTGAATAATATTCCATTGTATGATTATACCACATTATATTTATCCATTTTTCTGTCAATGGATATTTGGGTTGTTTCCACCTTTTTGCCATTGTGAATAATGCTCCTATGAGCACTGGTATAATTATGGTCATAGTTTTTTTTTTTTGCTGTACGGGGGCCTCTAACTGTTGTGGCCTCTCCCGCTGCGGAGCATAGGTTCCGGACACGCAGCCCCAGCAGCCATGCCCACGGGCCCAGCTGCTCAGCGGCACGTGGGATCCTCCCAGACCGGGACATGAACCCGTGTCCCCTGCATTGGCAGGCGGACTCTCAACCACTGCGCCACCAGGGAAGCCCTTGTCATAATTTTTTTAGCAATGAGAAGTAGAATAGTTCCAGGATTTTTCTGATTCTACAAGTAAACCTAAAACATTCTCCTTCTTCCTTCCCTGGCTAACCTCCACCCACAGGAATCCCCATGCTCTGAGAAATCAAACAGTTTGCTAGTGATGACCTCTGGAAATCTGGAAGAGTACACCATGTTATTTCCAAGTGTGATCACTGACTTTACCAAGATAGCAATAGGATGGAAAGAATTAGAAAAGCCAGTATAGATAGGCAAAACAATTCTGAAACAATTTTTCTTTCAAAATATATTTTCAAAATTAAGTTATAAGTTGTTTGCTACATAGTGAAGTACGAAAAATCAAGCATGCTAAAGGAGGGCTTTTGACATTGAGGTGAGAGATACAGCCAAGTCATTTATTTATTCAGACATTAAGCTATCATTTGCCACTTTCTGCCTGAAACATAAACTCAGTGAGTTCAGGGACTTGTGCTCTATCTTCCCTCTCTAGGACAGAGCACATAATAGACACTCAATAAATACTTATGAAATAAGTAAATGAATGATTATAATGAGTCTTTATTATGTCTTAGGCACTGTGAGAGGCATGACTGGGTATCAAATATCACCATCACTGTCCACATAATGCTTTAAGGCTAACTAGGGAATTAGAAACACACTACAAGACAGCTATAAACAAACTGTAATGAGTGTTCAGAAAAAGGAAAAATTACTTCTGCTTATGAATAATGACAGAAGTTGCAAAGATGAATTAGAATGGAAAGTGTTTTTACAGGTGAAAGCATGAAAGTGTATTCCATGTGGAGTTAATAGCATGAGCAGAGGCGTGGTGGTTGCAAGAAGCATAAGGATGAACTATAGTTTATAGTTTATAAAGCTTCCATTCTGTTCAATAAACTTTAAATTCTCACTTGACTTAAGCTTCATAGCACCTTCCGTTTTCCTACCCCTCAGGAGGGAATAATCATTCTTCATGCTTCAGTTAAGGAAATCAAAAAACACATAAACCTGAATTTGAATCCAGGCCTTCAGATTCCATAGCTTATGATTCCGACCACTAGATTGTATTTAGTGAGTATTAATTAGCTTATTTTGGACTTGTATATAAGATGTAGACGTAGAGGAAGAGAGAGGGGTACAACCAAAATCTCTGCAGGGTTAAAATGGTGGAGGGAAGTGGAAGTTGTCACTTTTTTCTACTTTGAATTTAAGTGTAAAAAGCATTTTTATATGCTTAAAATACAATAATTCCATCTTATGATGGAATATCTGGGTAGAGGTTGCAGAGAATGATCAGAAAGCATTGATTATTAGTAGTTAGTTTTTACAAAGATTCTTTATTCCCCTTTTGTATGTGTTTTCTTTAAGTTTGACTCTATAAATACATATTTATGAACATCATGTTTTTTAATGATTTGGCCGAGTTGTTTTAAACAGAGCTCCTCTTTAAAAATATTATTCAGCTGAAATGTGTTCTAAAGTTTTCTGAGCTGTAAGAATCCTTGTTTTTCGGAACATAATTCAACATCAATTTAATATAAAAAATAAAAAGTATATAAAAAATAAAAGTATATATCTCCAACAATTGAGAAATATTATGAACTAATGAAAGAAAACACGTAGTAAAGAGCCATGTATTTCTGAGTGGAGGAGGATATGAAGTAAGGAAATGTTCCAAATAAATAGCATGTTTATAAACTGTGTATAGTTTCGTTTTGATAAACAGCTGAGGATTACATGAGTAAGTTTTAATAGGAGCAGGAAACCACTGCGATAAGTCATTCTCCTCTTTCCATTTATGCTTAAAAATTTTTTAAGGATAAGTTTTTTTAAGTTTTTCTCAACAGCACAATTAAATATCATTAGTATTTTTTCATCTCTGTTGTAATGATAAAAATGTTGACCCATACCTTGAATTCTCTGAATAGAGTAAAACAACTAAATATTTTCATTCCTCCTCCTGCTATTGCCAGCAGCTATATGTTAAGAAATAATCATAAAGGAAACAGAAAGGTAGAATAATAGTGTGATGGTTAATTTTATGTGTCAACTTGGCTAGGCTATGATACCCAGTAGTTTTGTCAAACATTAGTCTAGATGTTGCTGTGAGGGTATTTGTGGATGTGATTAGCATATGTAATTATGTGACTTTGAATAAAGCAGATATTACTTTCTATAATGTGGGTGGGTCTCATCCAATCAGTTGAAGGTTTTAAGAGCAGAGGCTGAGGTTTCCCGAAGAAGAATTTTGTTTCAAGGCTGCAACACAGAAATCCTACCTGAGTTCCCAGCCTGCTGGCCTGCCTTTCAGATTTGCCTGCTCTCATGATTATATGAGCCAATTCCTTAAAATAAATCTCTCTATATGTCTATATTTATATCCATATTACTGTGTCTCTGGGAAACCCTGACTAATACAGTGGGCAAATTAAAGCCCATAGAAATTATATGATTTTTCTAATATCATTTAGTAAATGGTGACCAAGCTATAATAGAAAGACGGGGAAACTGGGTCATAAATTGCCTTAAAATATTGATTATAATTCTGGGAAAGAAATTCATAAACTATCCACTTTCAGCACCGTCCTTTTTAGTGGCTCGCATGCAGAGAAATGTAAAGTTTCATGAAAAACCACTACAGTAAAAAATCTGAAGTTCAAAGCAGGTAAAACAGGGGAGGGATTGTTTGTTTGCTTTACCAAAAGATAAAGGGTACTATTCTTTAGAGAGGCACATTTCCTCAACATTTAAGGTGGTTTCATTTTTTAAAAATGCTTTGTAAACTTTCAGGGACACATAGGTTCAATACAATTGAATAGGGCATGTTTTTAAAGCACATCTTACTAAAAAACAAAATCCCAAGATTCAATAATTATTTCATTCTCTTGAAAATGAATATTTTATAAAGATAGAAGTGACAAAGAGAGGGAAATACACATTTTTATCTTAATAAACATAGGTCTCACATTTTGTCTGATGCTTTGCTGATAACAAAGCTCTTTCATTACACTCTTTTCTGGAAGCTTCACCACAAATCTCTGAGTTACTCTCACCATTTTATGATGGAGACAACCAGGGCTGACAGAGACTAGAAGACTTGCCTAAATGACTCAGAGACAGAGCAGCCAGTTCCCAGATCTGAGCTCTCCTCATTGCCCTGCAATGATGCCCGCAGAGCACCAGCATTAGCCAGAGGGTGGTGTTTGTAGGTCTCTTGACCAGCAATCCTATAGTGAGCTGAATTCTCACCCTAATCAAAAGGATATGTGGGGCTTCCCTGGTGGCGCGGTGGTCGGGAGTCCGCCTGCCGATGTAGTGGACACGGGTTCGTGCCCCGGTCCGGGAGGATCCCGCATGCCGCGGAGCGGATGGGCCCGTGAGCCATGGCCGCTGAGCCTGTGCGTCCGGAGCCTGTGCTCCGCAATGGGAGAGGCCACGGCAGTTAGAGGCCCGCGTACTACAAAAAAAAAAAAAAAAAAAAAAAGGATATGTGAGTTCTACTGTGCTAACAGAAATATTAAGATTTACCTCGGGAAAAAAATCCCAGTACATCCTTTCTCATTCTTAAAGATAACCCTACCATGTTCTTTTGCAATTATGAATTGATTCTATGGGAGAACAGAAAATTTGATCACATGGATAAGGTATTCTCTCTCCTCTCTCCACCTTTCCCACAGTGCTCCCTATTTGGAGTGAATATTCTTTGAGTTCTGCATCCTTGTACAATAAGCAGGCTTTAGCTGTGGTTGTTTTTAAAAAATGCTATATGGTTTACTGAATTGAAAAAAAATATCCCCACATTTTACAGCTCTCTCTCCTACCTTGGTTTTCATTTTCCCAACTTAACAGCATTTACTTTAGGAAAAGGATTTTACATCACTGGCGCAAAGAACAGAGGCACCTTTATTGCATCTACATTCACTGGGCTGCAAAGACCCCGCACATTTTCAGTCCGTTGCTTATCATTCCTATTCAGGCCATCCCTGGACTCATCACATTTGTGAGATTTGATTTTTCTCCTCTTTCTCATCTGAGAGCAGGTGGACCAAGACAGTTCTTTGGAGGCTCGACAAGTGATTTCTCTTGAGAGAGGCACACCTCTCTAGTCTGCCAAGGAATGAAAATTCAGACAATCACATAGATCATTTTGAATGCTGCCAAATAAGTTCCACCAAATGCTACTGGCAATAATTACAACATGTCACTGGGAAATGTGGTGATTTTCTTCTAGCGTCAGGCTTCAGCCTTGTCCTGAGTGCCACGAAAATGACACAGAGAGGACATAAACAGCTTTCTCCATAGATATAGCATTCATTTCTCATAATCAGGGAAATGAAGGGGTTGATGTGCTTCTTTACCTTGAAATGTCTAGAACAGGGTGCCAGGGATTAAGTAGGAACCACCTGGAACTTACTGTTCTTTGCTGACAGCACACTTGTCAACTACTCCAAAAATTAGGCAAAGTGGTGAAGAAAGACCACCATTTTGTTATAAGCAGGGCTCTGGGCCCCGACTGAGGAAAGAAAATAACCTGTTGTAGCTTACAAAAAGAAAAGCTCTTCTGTAAGAATGGAAAGTCCTGAAAGCCAGTATGAGAGTCAGCTCCCCAGGAGGTGATAGCATCCCAAAGTCTACTAGGATTTTAGGGTCAGCCACAAGATTGTCTTTTATACAAGCAGGGCTAGGAAGTCTCATCAGAGGACCGAGCAAGGTCATGGGCAAAGCAGCTGTGTGACCCAAGTTAAAAAAAGAAAAAGGAAAAAAAAATAGTAAGAAGCCAAGGAACGCTGCAGAAATGGCGAGAAAAGACAGAGACGCATAGGAGGGATAAGACAGGAGGAGGGAGTCGGGGAGGGCGGGGAGAGAGGAGAAAGCTGAGCGCGGACGTCAGGAACAAAAGCTCCAGCGGAGTCTGGCGGAGGCACTAAGGGAGCATGGGGTGTTTTGAATAATTATTAAAATTAGCATGTGTCTGCGCCATCCTGTGGGTGTGGCGCGCAGCGGAGTGTAAACTCTAGCGGGGCTGGAGCAAACATTCGATTAGCGGCAGCAGCCTGCCAGCCTGCCCGAGGAGCGTGAGGACCAGCGCGCGGCACAGCGACCGCACGATGGCCTCGTCTCAAGGGAAGAACGAGCTGAAATTCGCCGACTGGATGGCCACTCTGCCCGAGAGCATCCACAGCATCCCCCTCACCAATTTAGCCATCCCAGGTAGGCGCGCTGAGGCTGCCGACGGGGCGCTCGGCGTCCGCTCCACCTGCCCCGCCCTGCTTTATCTGCCACGAAGTGGTAACTTGCCACGATGCCCGCGGGAGGGAAACTCGTCTCCAGGGGTGGGTCTCGGCCAGGAGAGTGCGTGCCTGGGAGCCTCCGGGCTCCTGGCGTTTTCCAAACGTCTGGGGACCGCGGCGCGGGGAGTCAAGGTGACTGATTTCCCATGGGTTTTTGAAGCAGGTTGTGTGAGAAGGCTGGGGCAGGGGAAAGGCTTGGCTCCAGGACGGCCCCTCGTGGCCCCCTGCCACGTTTTCCCCGAAGACTTGGGGCTGGGGGCGATTTCTGGGGCTGTGGGGTGATAGTGACCGGCGAGAGCGAGCTGCTGTCCTAAGGGCTCGGCTCCGGCCCGTGGACCTCCCACTCCATCCCTGTCACGGAATCAAGCGGATCTGGTGGATTTCTCTGTTAGAACCTTACCCGAGTCATTAATATTCGTCCCTAGTCTCCTTTAAAGAGACAAAGCGCTTCCCGAAGAGTGATGAAAGTTCAGGGACCCGCGGCGGCGGCGTGATCGCTGCCCTTGACCGGGAGCTGAAGGGGGAGAGGAGAGGAGGCAGCAGTTTCCTGATCTGCGTGGACCTAGAGGGCCTGGCCGGGTGGCCGCCGTCTGGATTTTGGTCCAAGGGCTGTTAGCAGCCTACAGCGCGCGGGTCAGGAAAGCAAACCCTCGTGGACCGTGCATTTGTTGTTCGGGACAGAAGCTGGGCAGGGGAACCTGCGTGAGCTGCGGTGGAGGGGTGGGATTAATAGGCAAATCTTAGGGAAAAGATGATTGCGGTGGTGTCCGGACAGGCTAGCAGGACAGAAGCCTGGGCAAAGCGAGGAAGAGACTGGAGGCATCCAGAGGCTTCAGCATAGCGCGCACGACTGGGACCAGAGGACGAGGCAGGTTATTGGGACGGGAGCGCAGCAGACCCTAGTTCGGATGTGCAGGAGGGAGGGTCGTTTCAGGACGGTGTACCACGGTGACAGCTGGGGACACAGCCATACTTCGTTGACTTTTCGCTTGGGCTGAGGGTGCAGATGCCTGACCCTTCCAGGACTCAGCTTAGAGGGCAAAATACCCTGCCCCAGGCTGTGCCGTGTTATCAAGTTCAACCTTCTGGTCTGCCTTCTCTAGATCTGCCCTATCCGGCGCCCCCTCTCAGCCAGTGGGGGAAATCATACTTAAAAAAAAAAAAAAGAGGAAAAGATGGGTTTTCTTGAAAATCCCAAGAGTCTTTAACCAGTAGCCCTGGAATTGATCAGTAACTCAAATCAATGGTCGTTCATCAAGTGGATGTTTGGCAGTTATGATAGGCACAGGCTACACTCTGAGAGCCAACCCTGGAAGGGAAGGGTTCTTCTACTTTTGTCCTTCTTCAAGAGGTAGCTTCCCAAGAGCTCAGGTGTCTCCAAGGAAAAGAACAAGACAGCTTCTCCACTCTGCACTTACCCTGCTCCCTGGGTGAGCCTGGGGATCGCTCTTTTGAAGGAGACCATAGAAAGCACAGAACTTTGTTGGCAAAATTCCACTCTCACTTCCACAGGCATTCCTATCCTCTTTTCTTCCTTCCTTTTTATTTTTTGGTTTTTAGAAGGTTACTTTTACATGGTCTCACCTGAGAATTTATGTTCACATAAAAGGTAAGAAGGGCAAGGACCCTGTTGCCAGCCTCCTGATAGGTGACTCTCCAGAGACACAGGGAGGTTAAAAGCGCAAGTTCACATTGCAAGTTCTGAGGGATGGTGTGATACCATGTCTGAATCTAACTTACTTTTTTATAATACTTCACTTTTCAAAGCCCTAGCATGTAACCCAGATCACATAATCCTTCCCCACACCTTGTGAAGCAGTCGATGCTGATAAGTATTAACTCCATTTCACAGATGTGAAAATTGCACCTCAGTGAAGGGAAATGACCTACGATCAGTTCAGTGATATAACCCTTAAAATGGTCCTTAGGAAAAAATCTCCTAGGAATTTTGGAGGGAAATCTTTGGGGTTTGTATCTGGATGATTCAGCAACAACAAGTACTAATCAGGGTGAGAGGACAAGGGAATAGGCATTAGCAGGAACAGGATGAATTTTCTTTCCACAGGACAAAGTGAAAACCTGAGGTCAGAGGCTTTAATATTCTGATAGTCCTACAGCAGAGACATACTGATGATGGCATTGGATGCAGTGGGAATTTCCACTAGTTTCCCGACTCCTCTTAGCTGTATACTCAAAGTGGATCCCCTGCAAAGCCTTCCATTCTCACCCTCAATACTTCTGAGAAAAAATAAACCCCTATTTCACCAATCTACACGCCTGAATTTCTCCATGATTCTGTAATGTACATTTGGCAGATCCGCACATATAAATCCAGGTTTAAAAATGGGCTTGATACCTTCCCGCATCACTCAACTTGTGAGAATTTTTGGAGGAAAAAAGACGTTCAAACTTCGATAGTCAGGGAAGACTAATTGGAGACTATTAAACACTAATGGAATAATTGCCTTAAAATCATGCTAATAGCTTCCTGGCTGCTGCTTGTTTACTTGGCCAGTTGCTACAGCTTGAATTAAGTAATTATCTCCACCATTTAAAACCACTCCTGATGTACCACACAAGTGTTTTTCTGTAGAAGGGAACGGCTGCTCGGTCATCCTCAAAGCTTCAGGTTTTCCTAGGTGGAGCAACTGGAGAGTGAAGAGCTGTCTAATTATGAAGCCATCCACCTGGGGCAGCTGATCTGGATCACCCAGAGCTAGTGCAAAGAACAATCTGCAGGTGTGTGATATTCCCCACCAGGTGTGCAGTTCTGGCATCTTTAAATGTTTCTCAAGTGTCTGCATCTTGATTGCTTTCATAACCAAATTTCTCAGCGGCTGTTTTGCATTGAAATGGCCTCATGATTCGGTATTGACTGGCCTAAGGAATTAAATTAGTAATCGGTATTAGTAGTTTTACTTTCACTTTATTTTTCAAAGGAATGGTAGTGTCGTAACACACTGACAGTTACTCGGATTTCGGTCTCATTTGTCTTTTCTTCCTATCTCTGATGACACCAAGCTAAGTTTTCATTCATACATGTTTGCTTAACAATATCCTGGCATTTTGGTTTATGAATAATGTGTCCTGTCACCACAAACAGTTGAGAGAGGATAAACAGGGATGGAAGCAGGGAGACAAAGTATCAAATTCAGGTGAGGTCTGATGAATTTCTGGCATCTTTGAAGCCGAGTTCTAACACTATAATCGTAGTGCTGCCAGAAGCATTGTAAAAAGATCCGTCATGGGAGCAAGCAAGCTATTGCTTGTAATTTGTTGGTGATCTGGATCTATGACAGGGAGTCATTCTGTCCAAAATCTAAAAGATCAGGAAGGGTTTCTACTCCATGGGAGGGTTCCGTTATGCATTTTCTGATATGGGATGAAAGTCTTCTTCACATAATACAGTAAATTGACCATGTAATAATGAAAGATTGGCTAAAATGTTGTGGGACTAGAATCTCAGAAAGAGTGTATGTTTCCTTGGTGTCAGAGTTGATTACTGAGTTGACCACCAGTTGGCCTTCGAGCTGGACCCGGGCAGAGTTTGCTTCCCCCATCCCCTGTCTTTGGAATGTACTTTCTGCCCACTGTTCACACAGTGGGAACCATTTTCAAGGATGCAGCCTTGAGAGAGCAATGTGTTACTGAGACCATCTGGACAGTGTAAGTGGCTGAACCTCTTTAAGGCCTCTATATAAACTTTTAAGATTCTGGCGGGTAGGTGCGGAGATCCGGTCATCTTGCAGCTGCCTTAAAACAAGCTTCTTAGGGTAAGTTCCCTGCTTATTAAACTTGCCACCTACCAATCTGGAAGTGATATGCCTTTCTTTGGTCTCTCCCTTGCCAGTTTTCAAATCAAAACTTGAACAGGAATTGTTACTTGTACTTTAGATAAGGAACACAGAAATGCTTTAGAAATCGATCACTGTTCTTGTAGATTCTGTACACTCTTCCAGAAAATGCTAACACCAATGAAAAAGAACCGTCTTACTTAGGGAAACTAGATGTTTATATAGCTCCAGTTTCTGTGTTCTTGTGTTGGCTTTTATTAGTTTTAAATGTCTTCCCTTACAGTGATCTCTTCTTGTTGTTCCTGGAGCCAACTGTCTTCCTTTTCCTTATAATTTACTATTTCTATTCTGATTGGGATGAGACAATCTACAGAGCAAACCTGGGACTGGGTCTAATTGTACAAGTTTCCTTTAAAACACAGGGCATTTTCTTTCATCATTTTAGTTCTGATAGTGATATGGAAGTTAATTTTTCAAAGCAATCAAAAAACAACAAAATTGTTTAGAATGACTATCTTTCTTGTGTTGCCTTTCCAATTCCCAGTTTTGGTTTTGGTTTTGCTAAAAAGAAAAAAAATTGAATATCTGGAACATAATTTATCGTACTGGGGCTCGCTCTTGATGAACTGAACTGAATCACCAACTATTACTAATCAATATAAAATGATACTTCCGTCATTTTACAATTTACAAAGTGTTTTCTCATGAACACACATGCTTTTCACATGTTCTATCAATAGTCTCCTAAGGCCTTGCTACTCAACGTTGATCCAGGGACCAGCGGCATCAGCATACATGGGTGCTTGATAGAAATGCAGCGTCTTGGACCCCAGCCCTCAGGCCGATTTAATCACAATCTGCAGTTTAACAAGGTCCCCAGGTGATTTATATACCCATTTAGTTTGAGAAACACTGCTTAGGGTATCTCTAAGAGGAACCTTTATGTAAGTGGCAGAACCAAATTTAAATATACATCTTTGACTAAGTTCTTTCTAATGGACAATGCAGTCTATCTGTGAGTGTTAAAATTTACAATCAGGCTTAGAGCCAGAGCCCCCATATCTGACTCAAGGCTAATGGCCCAGGTTGGAAACATTTCTGATAACTGACATTACAGTTCAATAAAATCACAATAAAAGTGATTTAATTGCTACCTAAGTGTGCAAATTAGGTCACTGTGATAAATGTAAAATCTTCCCCCTCATTTCCTTAAAGTCCTGATGCTCATTGATACCAGCCGTCAATAGCACTTAAAATCAGACCATCTGATGATGCTACTGGTCACTAATGACAATTTAGGAGACACTCCATATTGGTTCTTGTCCATTTAATCCCACTTTTTTGTGCGTGTTACAGGACCAGCTACTTTTGTTATATTTATAGGTCACAGATTTGTTCACCTTATCTATAAACTAAAACTTTTCAATATTGCTCTGAAGTAATAGTGGCATCATAAATGCAAACTGTAGTAATAATCAGCATCAGAAAGATCTCATACACAAAAGTCAACAGTAACTTGAGTTTTGATGGAAAGAAGATCAATCTTCGTATTTGCAAACCATACCTCATTTATTTTAATCATGGTTTATATGGAATAGAAACATGCATAAATGTGGTTATAACTCACTTGCTTGAATTTTAGTTATTTTAGCATAATCAGTGTGCTAAAAGAGTTAAAATTTTAAAAAGAACCTTCAAGTTGTTAAAATAGATACGTTTATATGTTAAGGCTCACACACTTTACTCATATGAAGATTTCTCATATCATTACTTAGTTTCTTGTATCCTATTTAATTCCAACCCTACCTAATGAAAATAGAAAGAATAAGTTACAAAGAAGAGGAGTAAAACTGTTGAGTGACATACATCAGCAATAAAAATAGGAAATATTTATGAGGAAAGACTAATAAATGAGGATACAGGGACACAAAATGTAATGTTCCCTAAACTCTATCAGCCCCAAAGTAAAATCGGAGTCATGTTCATTGTCAGTTTTGACCGCTCTCAAGTACCTCCTTCATGGACTTCCAAATAGTTCTAGAGGGCTTCCCTGATGGCGCAGTGGTTAAGAATCAGCCTGCCAATGCAGGGGATACGGGTTTGAACCCTGGTCCGGGAAGATCCCACATGCCGCGGAGCAACTAAGCCTGTGGGCCACAAATACTGAGCCTGCTCTTTAGAACGACTAATAAGCCCGCACACCACAACGACTGAAGCCCTTGTGCCTAGAGCCTGTGCTCCACAGCAAGAAAAGCCACTGCAATGGGAAACCCACGCACCGCAATAAAGAGTAGACCCGCTCACCGCAACTAGAGAAAGCCAGTGAGCAGCAATGAAGACGCAACGCGGCCATAAATAAATATATAAATAAAATAATTTAAAAAACCCAAATAGTTCTAGAAATCTCTGGAAAAATTCTTAAATATGTTTTATAAACCGATTTTGTGGGCTAACACACGTAGTATCAGCGATTTTCCTTCTTTCCTGTTTTGGGGAAACCTATGGGGAGTTGTCATGTTTGCTGCTTTGACATGTAGAGGAACTGTACTTCCATAGTTTTATACCCAAAACACCACTGCTGCTGGCAGACCCACCAGGGCTTGTGCTAAGTCTGCAGAGGCCCAACACTGAGGATGTTAATGAGTAACAAGGACCTTGGATTCCGCTATGGTCAAAGGCTCTCAGAACTGGGTTTCCCCCATTGTGGAAGGTGCTGATGCCAATTCTACTGCTTACGCTGTCACTGCTGAAGCCATAAGTGCCAACACTGCCAGATCCTTTCAATCCTTTTGCTTTTTGTGTGGATGCCAACAAAAGAGCTCTTTGAATTTATGTTGATTCTTTTGGTGTTGCCACCTTGCCCTAGGACTCAGGTATGAGTTTATGAGGGCCGGGCAGAGGACAATAGGTTTTATTCTGTACTCTGCATCATTCTCAATGTTCATTCACTCTCTGCATGCACATGTGCATGTGCAAGTGTATGTGTGCATGCCCATAGGTGTATCAACTTTCTCTTAAGATAACTTCTTTTCCAAGAAGCTTCTTGATATTTCCTATAAGTAGACCTCTGGTGCTACCTAATTAATCATTCCTCCAGACAGGTCCAGAGTAGGAACAGAAACTGGGGTCCATACTGTTCCCAGTGAACAGCCTGGGACAATGTAAATAGAGCCAAATAATCTGATAGACCTAAGGTAGTTATTAACACCTTCATTGCTTTAAAGCACATTAATAGAGTAATTGATGTGTTCTGAGCCTTCAAGAGAAGGTTAAATCTCATACACACATATGCACACATTTTAACTATCATTGGTTAAAGGGGTCAGCTCTGTTAATCTGGAAATTTTACCTATTACCACCAATGAGGTTTATCCATAACCATTACCCATGGACACTCAAGGAACTTCTAGGTACAATCATGGAGTTTGTTATCCTCAAGAAGCTTATAGATTCTCTTAGTTCTCTTTCTCTGTGTAGGGTTAGGATCAGTCTCAGAAGATTGGGGACCAGAAAATTATAAAAATCATATATTCTAGAAGGCAGGGGAAAGTGAGAGAGAAAATTACCATGGTTCAAATGAAATTCGGCAACCAGAAGCTTTCTACAGCACCATATGCTTTTATTATGCTCTATTAAGAGAGGAAGATGGGTCAGAAGGAGACAGTTAAACATGCTTGAGAAGCTGCCAGGATTAGTCACCTCCGGAGATCAGGTACTGAAATGGATGGTCCATTGATTTGTTAGATGTGCTCTTGTTATGTTCCTATATTTCATTATAGATCCTGGGAATGGACAACTCTTACACCACTCTATCTTAAATGTCAGCTAATATTACGTTTCACATAGAAGAATTCTTCTTGTGAATTAATTTTTATGAAGCAGCCAAGTTTATTCTTGGTCAACATTATAAATGATGGTTGTGTTCCTTGATTCACTTGGAGAATTTTTCTTCATGAAGGTAAGTGGACTCTGATGAATGAATGACAATCTTAGTTGCCTTGTAGGCTTCCCTGGAGGTCCCCTCTCTCTTGTTGGCTGGTGAAGAGGAAGATGTACTTGAAGGGGTCTTCATGGGCAAATGGGAACCTATTTCAATACACAACTCTGACTATACTCCTCTGTTGCCATGTGGAGGAGGAGGAAGATGAGAAGAAGGAGGAACAGGGCTGTCTCAGCACAGAATTAGCCCTAAACACACTCCTGCCATGACCTGCTCTGGGCTTTTCTCAGGAAAAAAAAATTGGTCAAGGAGATATAAAGGTATCACCTTGAAAGTTGCTAGAAAGGAAGGCTGCAGAACTGTCACCCCTCATGTCCTCATTTCTCTTTGCATCAGTTCAAATTCCTTGGGTCTAGCATTAGAGTTTCACTCTTGAAAATGTCCTTAATTCTCATCTTACTCTTTCTTGTTCTGCTTACTTGGAAGAAACTCCAACTCAGTTAAACTCATTTTTCTACATTTTCCAATCCCAGAAAACTTCAGTGGCTAAATATTTTTGAAGAAAGAGTACACAGCCTGGATGGCTCCACTAACTAGACATTTTTGACCATGAATCTTACTGCACATCCTTAGTAATCTTACTGCATATCCCTAGTAATCTGACTGCATATCCCTAGTAAGTTCATTTTCCTATTCTCTGAGATAATAACTTCATACTCTTCTTGCTTCTCAAATCAATATATCCCTCCCACCTCACTCTAAACTTATGACCTCACCTCTTATTTTACAGGAAAAAATAGATGCAAACAGATAAGAACTTTCTCAGTTTCCCACAATTAACCCATCACCCCCCTGCATCTATTTCTGCATATTCTGTATTTTCTTTAGGTAAGAAGAAGTCATGACCTCATCCTACCTAAGTCTAGCTTCTCTACTCATGGTCTGGATCTCATTCACTCAAATCTCCTACGTTTGATCTCAAATTTATCCCCTCTCTTTCCTGCCACTACGGGATCATTTCAGTCGCTACACAAACATATATTACTATCAATATTACCTCTCTTAAAGAAATAAAAATTCCCCTTGACTCCACACCTGTGTCTCTATCCACTGCACTATTTCTCTGATATTTGTAAAAATATCCCCTCTGTCTTCAGGTTATTTCCTTTCCTCTGCCTACTGCATACTAATCTCATTATTTCCCTACCACTGCACTAAAATTGTTCTTATCTGGGTTGCCAATGATTTTTTTTTTTTGCTAAAATTAATGGATAATTCTCTATCATCTTATTTGACTTTTCAGCATCGTTTGATGTGACTGACCACACTCCTCTTCTTGAAACATGTTCTTCCTTTGGTTTCTTAAGACACTTTGTGTGTGTGTGTGTGTGTGTGTGGTTAAAAAACACATGACATAAGATTTACCCTGTTAATTGTTTTTTAAGTGTTCAGTATTCTTAATTATAAGCACAAAGGTGTATAGAAGATCCCTATAACTTTTTCATCTTGAATGACTGAAACTTTATACCCATTAAATAGCAACTCATCATTTTCCCTTCCCACTAGGCCCTGCAACCACCATTCTACTTTCTACTTTGATGAAGTAGATACCTACTTCATGTAAGTAGAATAATGTAGTATTTGTTCTTTTGTGACTGGATTATTTCACTTAGCATAACGTACTCAAGTTTCATTCATGTTGTAGCATATGTCAGGATTTCCTTCCTTCTTCACAGCTGAGTAATATTCCATTGCATGTATATACCAATTTCGTTTATATATTCATCTGTCAGTGGACATTTAGGTTGTTTCTCTATCTTGACTATTGGGAATAATGGTGCAATGAACATGAGAGGGCTAATATCTCTTTAATAGCCTTTTTCAATTATTTTGATTAAATACCTAGAAGTGGGATTGCTGGGTCATATAGTAGTTATATTTTTAACTTTTTGAGGAAATGCCATATTGTTTTCTGTAGCAGCTGCGTCATTTTACATTCCTACCAACAGTGAACAAGGGTTCCAATTTCTCCATATCTTCACCAACATTTGTTATTTCTGGGTTTTTTTTGATAATTACTATCCTAACAGGTGTGGGTTGATATCTCATTGTGGTTTTGATTTTAATTTCCTTGATGATTAGTGATGCTGAACTTCCTTTCATGTACCTGTTGGCCATTTGTATGTCTTTTTAGGAGAAAGGCCTATTTAAGTCTTTTGACATTTTTTAGTCAGGTTATTTGGTATTTGGTTGTAGGAGTTGATATATTTTGGAAATTAATTCCTTACAGATACATGATTTGTAAATGTTTTCTCCCATTTCATAGGTTGCATTTTCACTCTGTTGATTGCTTCCTTTGCTATCCAGAAGTTCTTTAGTTTCATATAGCTCCACTTGTCTATTTTTTCTTTTGTTGTCTGTGCTTTTCATGTCGTAACCAAGAAATCATTGCCAAGGTCAATGTCCAGAAGATTTCTCCTCATGTTTTCTTCTAGAACTTTTACAATTTTAGGTCTTACATTTAGATCTTTACTTCATTCTGAGCTTATTTGTGTATGATGTATGGTCCAGTTTCATTCTTCTGCATGTAGACATCCATTTTCCCAACACATTTGTTGAAGAGACTAAACATTCATCGTTGTGTATTCTTGACACCCTTGTCGAAGATCAGGTGACTGTATATGTGTGGGTTTATTTCTGTGTTCTACATTTTGTTCTGTTGGGCTATACGTTTGTCTTTGTGCTAGTACCATACTGCTTTGATTGCTTTAACTTTGTAATATGTTTTGAAACACAAAGGCTTATGCCTCCAGCTTTGTTCTTCTGTCTTAAGATTGTTTTGTTTATTTGGAGTCCTTTGTGGTTCCATATGAATTTTAGCATTGTTTTTTCTATTTCTGTAAAAAAAATGCCATTGAGATTTTGACAGGGATTGCTTTGAATCTGATTACTTTAGGTAGTTTGGGTGTTTTAACAACACTAAGTCTTCCATCCACAAACAGGGGATGTGTTCCCTTTTATTTGAGCCTTCTTTAATTTTTCACAAATGTTTTTCAGTTTTCTGAGTACAAGTCTTTTACATCCTTGGTTAAGTTTTGTTTGTTTGTTTGTTTGTTTGTTTTTGTCCATGCCATGCGGCATGTGGGATCTTAGTTTCCCAACCAGGGATCAAACCCGTGTCCCCTGCTGTGGAAGTGTGGAATCTTAACCATTGGACCACCAGGGAAGTCCCCCTTGGTCAAGTTTATTCTTAAATATTTTTTTCTTTTTGATGCTGTTATATATAAGATTGTTTTCTTAAATTCCCTTTTGGATTGTTGATTTTTAGTATATAGAAATAAAACTGATTTTTGTATGTTGATTTTGATTCTGCAACTTTACTAAAAGCATTTATTCTAACAGGTTTTTGTTGATTTTGTTGTTGTTGTTGTTGTGTGTATGTGTGTAATCTTTAGGGTTTTCTACATATAGAATCATGTCATCTATAAACGGAGATAATATTAGTTTTTTCTTTCCTATTTGGATGTCCTTCATATCTTTTTCTTGCTTCATTGCTCTGGCTAGATTTCCAGTACTATGCTGAATAGAAGTGGTAACAGTGGGTATACTTGCTTTGTCCTGATCTTAGCAGAATCATTTTCAGCTTTAACTATGATGTTAGCTGTGGGCGTTTCATTTTTTATGTTAAGGTAAATATCCTTCTGGTCCCAGTTTGTTGAATATTTTTATCATAAAAGGGTGTTGAATTTTGTCAAATGCTTTTTCTGCATCTATAAAGATGATCATGTGATTTTTACCCTTTATTCTGTTAATGATGTATCACATTGATTGATTTTCATATGTTGAATGTTCCTTGCACTCTTGGATTAAATCCCACTTCGTCATAGTGTATGATTCTTTTAATGTGCTATTGAATTTGGTTTGCTAGTATTTTGTTGAGGAATTTTGCCTTTATATTCATCAGGGATATTGGACTACAGTTTTCTTCTAGTGTCTTTGGCTAGCTTTGGTATCAGCGTAATGCTGGCCTCAAAAATGAGTTTGAGTTCTTTAACATTTTAGAAGAGTTTAAGAAAGATTGTCATTAACCCTTTAAATATTTGTTAGAATTTAGCACTAAAGCTGCCTGGTCCTGGGCTTTGCTTTGCTTAGAGATTTTTAATTACCGATTCAATCACCTTATTAGTTATGGGTCTGTTCAGATTTTCTATTTCTTCATGATTCAGTCTTGGTAGAGTGTATGTTTCAAGAAATTTATCCATTTATTCCAGGTTATACAGTTCATTGGCATAAAATTGTTCATAGTAGTCTCTATTAATCCTTTTTGTTTATGTGGCCTCAGCTGTAATGTCTCTTTTTCATTTCTGATTTCATTTATTTGAGTCTTCTCTTTTTTTCTTAGTCTTACTATAGGTTTGTCAACTGTGTCTATCTTTTCAAAATACCAACTCTTAGTTTTGACGATTTGTTAAAGCTATTTTTCTATTCTCAGTTTTATGTATTTCCTCTCTAATCTTTATTATTTCCTTTCTTCTATTAACATTGGGCTTAATTTGTTCTTTTATTTTCTAACTTCTTGAGGTATAGAATTAGGTTGTTCATTTAAGATTTTTTTTAATGTTTTAAATCAGAAAAGACATACTGTACTTGTCTGAAGTTTTTTGCCTTAAAAGAGACCTTTCTTCTTTTTTTAATGAAGGTGTTTATTGCTATACACTTTGTTCTTACTAATGCATTTGATGCATCTCATAAGTTTTGGTATGGCATGTTTTCATTTCCTTTGTCTCAAGATATCTAATTTCCATTTTGATTTCTTACTTGACCTATTTGTTATTAAAGAGTATATTGTTTAATATCCATATATTAAAGAAATTTTCAGCTTTATTCTTCTATTGATTTCTAGTTCAATTTTATTGTGGTCAGAAAAGACACTTGGGGCTTCCCTGGTGGTGCAGTGGTTGAGAGTCCACCTGCCGATACAGGGGACACGGGTTCGTGCCCTGGTCCGGGAAGATCCCATATGCCGCAGAGCAGCTGGGCCTGTGAGCGATGGCCACCAAGCCTGCATGTCCGGAGCCTGTTCTCCACAACGGGAGAGGCCACAACAGTAAGAGGCCCACATAACACAAAAAAAAAAAAGAAAAAAGAAAGAAAGAAAAAAAGATAAACAGAAGACACTTGGTATGATTTCAATCTTTTAAATTTATTTAATCCTTTTGTTTTGTGACCTAACATGTGATTTATCCAGGAGAATGTTCTGTGTGTGCTGGCTAAGAATGTGTATTCTGCTGCTGTTGGATGGAATGTTCTGTGTAATTTGGTCTATAATGTTGTGTTCAAGTTCTCTGTTTCCTTGATCTTCTGTTTGAAACTTCTATCCATTATGAAAGGTGGAGTATTGAAATCTCCTATTATTATAGAGTTACTGTCTATTTATCCCTTCAGTTTTGTCAATGTATGCTTTATATATTTATATACTCTGATGTTGGGTGTCTATATTTATTTATAATTTATATATCTCCATTGTTATGTGACCCTTATGTGACAGTTTTGTGACAGTTTTTGACTCTTTGACAGTTTTTTGACTTAAAGTCTATTGTGTCTGATATAAATAAAACTGCTCCGACTCGCTTTTAGTTTCCATTTGCATGGAATATATTTTTCTATCCTTTCATTTTCAGTCTATGTGTGTCCTTAAATCTAAAGTGAGTATCCTATTTCAACAGCACATTAAAAAGATCATGAACAATGATCAAGTGGGTTTTATCCTTAGGATGCAAAGATTGTTCAACATACACAAATTAATAAATGTTATACATAGCATTAATATAGTAAAAAATAAAAATCACATGATTTCTCAATAGATGCAGAGAAAACATTTGACAAAATTCAATGTCATTTCATAATTAAATCTTTCAACAAATTAGGTATAGAGGGAATATATCTCAATGTAATAAAGGCCATATAGGACACATTCACAGCTAACATCATACTCATATGTAAAAAGCTGAAAAGAGTTTCCTCTAAAAACAGGAACAAGACAAGTGTGCCCACTCTCACGGCTCCTATTCAATCTAGTACTGGAAGACCTAGCCATAACAATTCGATAAGGAAAGAAATAAAAGTCATCCAAATAAGAAAGGAAGAAGTAAATTTTCTCAGTTTACAGAAGATGTGATCTTATATATAGAAAACCCTAAAGGTTCCACAAAAAAACCTACTAGAACTAATAAACAAATTCAGTAAAGTTGCTAGGTAGAAAATCAATATACAAAAATTAGTTGCCTTTCTATACACTAAAAACAAAATATCTGAAAGAGAAAAAAGGAAAACAATCTAATTTACAATAGTAAATTGAAACAATAAAATACTTAGGACTATAGGTACCCTTCACTTTTTGAAAGTTCGCTTTATGCCATTTTGCTTTTATGAAAGACCTACATTAGTACTTATTTTTCTAACCAAAAAAAAATCTGAAGAAGATTTTCACTTTTACAAAAAAAAGCAAAAGGCAAAAAGTGTTCAAATTTGTTTTGCAGTGAGTCATTACAAAGGCAGCACTCACCCTGAGCTGCCAGAGTGGCACTTCTAAGCTCCATCCCTGGGAGCTATGCTCAGTGTCTCAGCATCAAGCCACCATACATTGAACTGTGTCTGTGAGCATCTTTGCATTATCTTGATTTATTTTATACATCAATTAACAACATCTATCCTAATTGCTTTTTTGATTTATGCCATTTCTGTTTACAAAAGGTTTCATAGGAACACTCTACTTTCAGAGAGTGAGGGAAACCTGTAAACTTAACCAAGGAGGTGAAATATCTGTACACTGAAAATTATGAGATGTTGATGAAAGAAATTGAAGAAGACAGAAATTAATGAAAGATATTCCATGTTGTGGGATCAGAATAATTAATATTGTTAAAATGCCCATACTACCCAAAGCCATCTATAAATTCAATGCAATCCCTATAAAAATTCCAATGGTATTTTTCACAGAAATAGAAAAAAAAATCCTAAAAGTCATATGGAACTACAAAAGACTCAAATAGCCAGAGCAATCTTGAGAAAGAAGAACAAAGCTGAAGCATCACACTTCCTGATTTCAAACTATACTACAAAGCTATAGTAATCAAAACAGTTTTCTACTGGCATAAAAACAGACATGTTGACCAATGGAATAGAATCAAGAGTCCAGAAATAAACCCATGAATATGTGGTCAACTATTATTTGACAAGGGAGTCAATAATACTCAATGGGAAAAAGATAAACTTTTCAATAAATGGTGTTGGGAAAACTGGCAAGAGAATGAAATTGGATCCCTTTCTTATACCATACACAAAAGTTATCTCAAAATGGATTAAAAACTTAAACATAAGGGCTGAAACTATAAAACTTCTCAAAGAAAACATAGGGAAAAGCTCCTTGACTTTGGTCTTGGCAATGATTTTTTGGATATGACACAAAAACACAAGCAGCAAAACTGAGAATGAATAGGTAGGACTACAACAAACTACAAAGCTTCTGCACGGCAGAAGAAACAATCAACAAAATGAAGAGGCATCCTAAAGAATGGTAGGAAATATTTGGAAACCATATATTTAATAATGGGTTAATTTTCAAAATATGTAAGGAATTCCTACAACTCAATAGCAAAAAACAAATAATCTGATAAAAACTGGCAGAGGACCTGAATAGACATTTTCCAAAGAAGACATACAAATGACCAACAGGTACATTAAAAGATGCACAAAATCACTAATCATTATTAGTTACTGGTCATCTAGTTACTGTCATCTCCCACATGAATTACTCCAAAGGCTTCCTAACCAGGTTCCCTGACCTCTTTTTGCCTTTCTACACAGAGTATCTTTTAAAAGTATAAATCAGGTACATCATTAACTTGTTTAAAACCCTCTGCATTTATACTAAAATTACTGGTCCCTATCTCTCTGACCTCGACTCTTTCTACCCTTTGCTTACTCACTAATCCCAGCTATTCTTTCTGGCCCTCATACCCTCTAGATTCCTCCCTGTCTTAGAGCTTTGCTTGGAATCTTCCTCCAGATTATCAACAGCCTGCCTTCTTCTCCTTATGGCCTCAAGTATGATGCCTTCTGCTCAGGAGATATTCCCTGACTGTGTTAGCCAATGCAGTTCACCTCCACCCTCATCATTTTTTCTAACAATTGATTGGCTTATCTTCTTCATAGTGCTTGGGTAACAATAATTAATTTATTTATATCTTATTGTCTGTCAACTGGGTAGAATATAAGCACCTTGAAGGCAAGACCTTATTTGAATCTTTTCTAGTGCCCAAAATATGCCTGGCCTATAGTTGTGTGGTATATATATGTTGACAAATGAAAAAGCCAGTATAGAGGGACTCTGATCTTGCACAAAAGATTCTGTTCTGTTGATCTGAGAACAAGCCAACCTAAAGAAGTTATTCAAGTCAGCTCCATTATTCAAAATTTTTAACAAGTCTGTATCCAAAATGGGTTAATTTCAGTAAAGGGATGATCTCAGTGAACTTTAATAAAGACTATATATTAAATAGACTATTTATTAAATGGGCTCAATTTTTTTGAATGAGACATAGTAATTGAACAAAATGAAATAGAAATTTGTTTTATACAGCAGTTTTTAGCCATTATGGCACTGAGTGTTCAACCAATTTCTTATCATTTATATGTTTATATACTTAATAATTGTTATAATAAAGACTTTGAAGAAATATTAGATTGGCCTATGCCTTCAAGGAAAAAAAACTTTGCTATCTTTAATACTGCTTTGATTTTAAAGTTTTGTATTTCAGTTATCTATAAGTTGGTAATTCAAGTATGATCTGTATAGTGACTTATTGAACCAAAATATAGTAATAATATTCAACTCCACAATTATTTTGAATAATGCTTTTATTAGCCTCTGTAAAGGAATATGAGGAATTCTATTAAAATACAACAAAAGTATACATGATAGCCACAAGGCAAAAAAGAGGATCCATCTACAAAACCAATATAATGGATTTAAAATGTCATGTACAAAAGATGTAAGAGCTGGCAATAAATTGCAGAAATGTGTTAACATGGGTGAAGTCAAGAAAGGGTTGAGATTAAAACAATGAAGACAATACCAAGATCTCTCTTTGCTATACTTGGAACTAGAAGTAGTATAAGGAAAGGTTAGAACATTGTTTAGGGCAGATGGTGTGAAATGAACAAATGATAAAAAGAAATAAGGACTATGTAATTCAGGCAGAGGAGATATAGTTTAAAAATGCCGGCTCTGGTTTCAAACACCTGGGGTTTGTAGCGTGGCTTTGCCATTTATTAGCTCTGTGCTTCAGTTTTCTCAACTAAAATGTGGGGATAATAATAATACTTCATAGACTGTTATGAGTACTTCATAGGTATAATACTTCTTAGGTTGTTGTAAGGATTAAATGAGGATGCGTGTAAAGTGTCTAAGAAGGCCTGGAGTACATGATATTACCTACTCATGTTTCACCTGTGATTTTCAATCAGGATGAATAATCTTCAGAAGAAAAGTGAGAGGATTGTAAGAAAAAAATGTTTTCAAATGTGTTCAAGCTTTTGTGCCAAGGCAATGTATATCTCTGGGTACTAAGGGGGAAAAATGATAAAATACTATAGAATCAAGGAATCATTTCTAGAGATTGTGAAAACTGAGGTATAAAAGTATGCAAATGTCACAATGTCCAAAAGAGGAAAAATAAATCCCAGCGACTTCATATGGTAATACCTGAATGATTTGTAAGTGATTAAAAAAGGAAGTGATGGTAAAGGATCCCTTTGTACTGTGAAAAGTGAATCAGTTGGTTGACATGGGGCCCTGATGGCAGTCCTGGATCTGCAGCCAAGTGTTGGGCAAGTCACTTAACTCTACTAGGTCTGTGGTGTTACATCTGTAAAACTGCTTGGCAGTTAATGTTGTGGACAAACTTGGTTCAAACCATGACTCTGCTATTTACCAGCTGACTCAGGGGAGTCACTAAAAACCCTCTGAGTTACAATTTCCTCAGCTCCCAAATGGAGATAATGACAGTACCAAACTCACATCCTTCATGGTGAGGATTCAATAAAATAAAGTATCTAGCATACCTGTCACAGAATAAATGGTCAATAAATGTAACTGTTTTTCTCATTCCATCATGTCTAATTAAGTTCATTTACTTTGCTAACAGGGTCCCTTGTGGGACCTACCTGGCTCTTTGCTTTTGTAGCTCCTTTTCCCTTGTCTCCTCTCAGTCAAAGCCTGTTGACTTTTCTCTTTTCCCTTTGCAGGCTCAGCCCTGCCATAGGCTCCAGAACCCGTCCCACCATAAACAAGGGAATGTAAAGAGGACCATTTCACCAGTTTCCTTACTGCATCTAGTACTCAGCTTCTAATGCAGCTGCATAGAGAACAATGAACTGTTGTAGGAGGGGCACACATGAGTAGCTCAGAGAGGGGAACGGAGCTTCCCATTGGTAATAAAGATATTGGCCAGGTAGACCCAGTTGCAAGTGATTAGAAGAATATCCATATCCAGAGAGGACAGGGTCCAGCAATAGTTCTGGTCCAGCACAGAGAACAGAGACCAATACATGGACAGAGATAATAAGAAACCTACAAGCAGATTTCCCAGAAACACAGGGAAACTTCAGCCAGGTTGAACTTGCTCACATGAAGTTTACTTGTCCAAGTCTGAGCTTTGGACACCGCCTTAGATGGTTAAACTTTTCTCTTTAAGTTCTTCAGCCCCAGGCTGTACCCATATCCTAGGATGAGAAAAGTTCTGTATGATTCTTCCCAGTCCCACCCAGTCCCAGAATACCTTGTGCCTGCCGGAGGTCTCTTTCACTGTGATTTATGAGAAAACTCCTGATTGTTTCATGTTGATACATTAGGTAAAAGAGGCTAAATTTTAAAATGGTTTATAAACTTGAAGATTAATTGGAGCTATTTTGACAAGCTTTAACAATAGTCAGACAAATAAATCAAAATATAAAATATGTAAAATCAGGTCGACAGAAACTTGATTTAACTGTGGTTTGTGAGAAAAGGATCTAGGGCACATAGCCAACTGGGAGCTGGCTGTAAGTCAGTAGGGTGACATGGCAGCAATAATGTGTATGCACACGTGGGCTGCAGCACCAGATATAGTTAGCAGAGCAACGGGTATAATAGCCTGGCTGACCCTGTGCTGGACAGAGCCATCTGCAACATGGTGCTCTGTTCTGGGCTTCAAACTTTCACGGAGATTTTGGAAAGCTGCAGGGTGTAGGGGGAACAAGGGATTGTGGATTGTGGGGAGGGCTTTACCGAGTCATTGACTCTGAAGTTTCTGGAAGCCAACTTTCATGGGAATATAGCCACCTCTCTTCAGACACATGAAGGAGAAGTCTATGAAGTTCTAAATTAAAGCAATAAAAAAAAAAGAATTTAAAAGGATGAAGATTTTGGCAAGCTGAAAACAAGGAAGAACATTTTATCAATGTGATTTTTACCCTCTCTAGTAGAAATGTGTAAAGAGAGCTGAATGGTTATCTTCAAAACATCTGCATTTACACAGAATTTGATCCAGATGACCTCTAAGGTCTTTTCTGCTTCTAAGACACTGTGATTTTGGATATATTACTTATTGTCTCATAACATCAGTTTCTTATATTAAAATGGGGGTAGAAATAGTACCCATCTTCATATGATTGTTGTATAAATCAACTCACTGATCACTCTTTCTGCCTTAACCTGTCCTCCATCTGTAGCATGGTTTTGTTCTTTTCCCTTCGTTTTTATAGTTTTACTTATTGTTTAATTGCCTGGAAGAATTTAGCAATCTCTTCTAGCAGGAAGGATATGAACAGAAAATTGAGTACCCCAGGAACAAAGCCCATTTTAATTTAAGTCCTGAATATTATTTCCAGGGCTATTAGATTAAGAATAATATTTTGGTGTATCAGTAGGCAGAATTTATTTTTCTCTGTCAATGTAATTATTGAAACTGACCACCTGTGATAGAAGATATGCAGCTTCCCAGCTGCAATCATTCCATTACCCACACACAAATTGGGATTCCCTGGGCCTTTCCTGAAGTCAAGATGCCAGAATGACCCTAAGGACCTGACTTCAAGCAAAGTTCTTGAAAGAGAAAACAACAACTATGAGTTCAAAATGTTTTTCTCCTTAAAGCCGGCTTACTCTCCAGACATCTCATTATGTTAATGTGCAGTTCATCCAAGGATCATTTCAACAATTTAATGGGGGTACACTATAGAATTTGGCAACAATAAATATCAAAGAGTAGAATGATGGTTACCAGGAAGTGGTGGAGAGGAGGGGGAACTGGAGAATTGTTTAGTGTGATTAGAATTTCAGTTTTGCTGAAGATCGCCTCGGTTTTACTGGAGATCTCTTGTACAACAATGTGAATATGCTTAACACTATTGAAATGTACACTTAAAAGTGGTTAAGATGGTAAGTTTTATGTTATAGTTTTTTTTTTTACATCTTTATTGGAGTATAATTGCTTTACAATGGTGTGTTAGTTTCTGCTTTATAACAAAGTGAATCAGTTATACATATACATATGTTCCCATATCTCTTCCCTCTTACATCTCCCTCCCTCCCACCCTCCCTATCCCAACCCTCCAGGCAGTCACAAAGCACCGAGCTGATATCCCTGTGCTATGCGGCTGCTTCCCACTAGCTATCTACCTTACGTTTCGTAGTGTATATATGTCCAAGCCTCTCTCTCGCTTTGTCACATCTTACACTTCCCGCTCCCCATATCCTCAAGTCCATTCTCTAGTAGGTGTGTATCTTTATTCCTGTCTTACCCCCATGTTCTTCATGACATTTTTTTTTCTTAAATTCCATATATATGTGTTAGCATACGGTATTTGCCTTGCTCTTTCTGACTTACTTCACTCTGTATGACAGACTCTAGGTCTATCCACCTCATTACAAATAGCTCAATTTCGTTTCTTTTTATGGCTGAGTAATATTCCATTGTGTATATGTGCTACATCTTCTTTATCCATTCATCCGATGATGGACACTTAGGTTGCTTCCATCTCCTGGTTATGGTAAATAGAGCTGCAATGAACATTTTGGTACATGACTCTTCTTGAATTATGGCTTTCTCAGGGTATATGCCCAGTAGTGGGATTGCTAGGTCATATGGTAGGTCTATTTGTAGTTTTTTAAGGAACCTCCATACTGTTCTCCATAGTGGCTGTACCAATTCACATTCCCACCAGCAATGCAAGAGTGTTCCCTTTTCACCACACCCTCTCCAGCGTTTATTGTTTCTAGATTTTTTGATGATGGCCATTCTGACTGGTGTGAGATGATGATATCTCATTGTAGTTTTGATTTGCATTTCTCTAATGATTATTGATGTTGAGCATACTTTCATGTGTTTTTTGGCAGTCTGTATATCTTCTTTGGAGAAATGTCTATTTAGCTCTTCTGCCCATTTTTGGATTGGGTTGTTTGTTTTTCTGTTATTGAGCTGCATGAGCTGCTTATAAACTTTGTAGATTAATCCTTTGTCAGTTGCTTCATTTGCAAATATTTTCTCCCATTCTGAGAGTTGTCTTTTGCTCTTGTTTATGGTATCCTTTGCTGTGCAAAAGCTTTTAAGTTTCATTAGGTCCCATTTGTTTATTTTTATTTCCATTTCTCTAGGAAGTGGGTCAAAAAGGATCTTGCTGTGATTTATGTCCTAGAGTGTTCTGCCTATGTTTTCTCTAAGAGTTTGATAGTTTCTGGCCTTACATTTAGGTCTTTAATCCATTTTGAGTTTATTTTTGTGTATGGTGTTAGGGAGTGATGTAATCTCATACTTTTACATGTACCTGTCCAGTTTTCCCAGCAACATCTATCGAAGAGGCTGTCCTTTCTCCACTGTACATTCCTGCCTCCTTTGTCAAAGATAAGGTGACTATATGTGCATGGGTTTATCTCTGGGCTTTCTATCCTGTTCCATTGATATATATTTCTGTTTTTGTGCCAGTACCATACTGTCTTGATTACTGTAGATTTGTAGTATAGTCTGAAGTCAGGGAGCCTGATTCCTCCAGCTACGTTTCTCTTTCTCAAGATTTCTTTGGCTATATGGGGTCTTTTGTGTTTCCATACAAATTGTGAATTTTTTTGTGCTAGTTCTGTGAAAATTGCCAGTGGTAGTTTGATAGGGATTGCATTGAATCTGTAGTTTGCTTTGGGTAGTAGAGTCTTTTTCACAATGTTGATTCTTCCAATCCAAGAACATGGTATATCTCTCCATCTATTTGTATCATCTTTAATTTCTTTCATCAGTGTCTTATTATTTTCTGCATACAGGTCTTTTGTCTCCTTAGGTAGGTTTATTCCTAGATATTTTATTCTTTTTGTTGCAATGGTAAATGGGAGTGTTTTCTTCATTTCACTTTCAGATTTTTCATCATTAGTGTATAGGAATGCCAGAGATTTCTGTGCATTAATTTTGTATCCTGCAACTTTACCAAATTCATTGATTAGCTCTAGTAGTTTTCTGGTAGCATCTTTAGGATCCTCTACGTATAGTATCATGTCATCTGCAAAGAGTGACAGCTTTCCTTCTTCTTTTCCGATACAGATTCCTTTTATTTCCTTTTCTTCTCTCATTGCTGTTGCTAAAACTTCCAAAACTATGTTGAATAGTAGTGGTGACAGTGGGCAACCTTGTCTTATTCCTGATCTTAGTGGAAATGCTTTCAGTTTTCCACCATTGAAGATGATGTTGGCTATGGATTTGTCATACATGGCCTTTATTATGTTGAGGAAAGTTCCCTCTAGGCGTGCTTTCTGCAGGGTTTTTATCATAAGTGGGTGTTGATATTTGTCGAAAGCTTTCTCTGCATCCATTGAGATGATCATATGATTTTTCTCCTTCAATTTTTTAATATGGTGTATCACGTTGATTGATTTGCGTAACTGAAGAATCCTTGCAGTCTTGGAACAAACCCCAGTTGATCATGGTGTATGATCCTTTTAATGTGCTGTTGGATTCTGTTTGCTACTATTTTCTTGAGGATTTTTGCATCTATGTTCATCACTGATATTGGCCTGTAGTTTTCTTTCTTTGTGACATCTTTGTCTGGTTTTGGTATCAGTGTGATGGTGGCCTTGTAGAATGAGTTTGGGAGTGTTCCTCACTCTGCTATATTTTGGAAGAGTTTGAGAAGGGTAGGTGTTAGCTCTTCTCTAAATGTTTGATAGAATTCACCTGTGAAGCCATCTGGTCCTGGGCTTTTGTTTGATGGAAGATTTTTAATCACAGTTTCAATTTCAGTGCTTGTGATTGGTCTGTTCATATTTTCTATTTCTTCGTGATTCAGTCTTGGCAGGTTGTAGATTACTAAGAATTTGTCCATTTCTTCCAAGTTATCCATTGTATTGGCATAGAGTTGCTTGTAGTAATCTCTCATGACCTTTTGTATTTCTGCAGTGTCAGCTGTTACTTCTCCTTTTTCATTTCTAATTCTATTCATTTGAGTCTTCTCCTTTTTTTTCTTGATGAGTCTGGCTAATGGTTTATCAATTTTGTTTATCTTCTCAAAGAACCACCTTTTAGTTTTATTGATCTTTGCTATCGTTTCCTTCATTTCTTTTTCACTTATTTCTGATCTGATTTTTATGATTTCTTTCCTTCGGCTAACTTTGGGGTTTTTTTGTTCTTCTTTCTTTAATTGCTTTAGGTGCAATGTTAGGTTGTTTATTCACGATGTTTCCTGTTTCTTAAGGTAGGATTGTATCGCTATAAACTTCCCTCTTAGAACTGCTTTTGCTGTATCTGATAGGTATTGGGTCGTCGTGTCTCCATTGTCATTTGTTTCTAGGTATTTTTTGATTTCCTCTTTGATTTCTTCAGTGATCACTTTGTTATTAAGTATTGTATTGTTTAGCCTCCATGTGTTTGTATTTTTTACACATCTTTTCCTGTAATTGATATCTAGTCTCCTAGATTGTAGTCGGAAAAATACTTGATACAATTTCAATTTTCTTAAATTTACCAAGGCTTGATATGTGACACAAGATATGATCTATCCTGGAGAATGTTCCATGAGCACTTGAGAAAAATGTGTATTCTGTTGTTTTTGGATGGAATGTCCTATAAATATCAGTTAAATCCATCTTGTTTAATGTATCATTTAGAGCTTGTGTTTCCTTATTTATTTTCATTTTGGATGATCTGTCCATCGGTGAAAGTGGGGTGTTAAAGTCCCCTACTATGAATGTGTTACTGTCGATTTCCCCTTTTATGGCTGTTAGTATTTGCCTTATGTATTGAAGTGCTCCTATGTTGGGTGCATAAATATTTACAATTGTTAAATCTTCTTCTTGGATCGATCCCTTGATCATTATGTAGTGTCCTTCTTTGTCTCTTCTAATAGTCTTTATTTTAAAGTCTATTTTTGTCAGATATGAGAATTGCTACTCCAGCTTTCTTTTGATTTCCATTTGCATGGAATATCTTTTTCTATCCCCTTACTTTCAGTCTGTATGTGTCTCTGGGTCTGAAGTGGGTCTCCTGTAGACAGCATATATATGGGTTTTGTTTCTCTATCCATTCAGCCAATCTGTGTCTTTTGGTGGGAGCATTTAGTCCATTTACATTTAAGGTAATTGTCGATATGTATGCTCCTATTCCCATTTTCTTAATTGTTTTGGGTTTGTTATTGTAGGTCTTTTCCTTCTCTTGTGTTTCTTGCCTAGAGAAGTTCCATTAGCATTTGTTGTAAGGCTGGTTTGGTGGTGCTGAACTCTCTCAGCTTTTGCTTGTCTGTAAAGGTTTTAATTTCCCCATCAAATCTGAATGAGATCCTTGCTGGCAGAGTAATCTTGGTTGTAGGTTTTTCTCCTTCATCACTTTAAATATGTCCTGCGAGTCCCTTTTGGCTTGCAGTGTTTCTGCTGAAAGATCAGCTGTTAACCTTATGGGATTCCTTTGTGTGTTATTTGTTGTTTTTCCCTTGCTGCTTTTAATATGTTTTCTTTGTATTTAATTTTTGACAGTTTGATTAATATGTGTCTTGGCATATTTCTCCTTGGATTTATCCTGTATGGGACTCTCTGTGCTTCCTGGACTTGATTAACTATTTCTTGTCCCATATTAGGGATGTTTTCAACTATAATCTCTTCAAATATTTTCTCAGTCCCTTTCTTTTTCTCTTCTTCTTCTGGAACCCTTATAATTCGAATGTTGGTGCATTTAATGTTGTCCCAGAGGTCTCTGAGACTGTCCTCAGTTCTTTTCATTCTTTTTTCTTTATTCTGCTCTGCAGTAGTTATTTCCACTATTTTATCTTCCAGGTCACTTATCCGTTCTTCTGCCTCAGTTATTCTGCTGTTCATCCCATCTAGAGTATTTTTAATTTCATTTATTGTGTTGTTCATCATTGCTTGTTTCATTTTTAGTTCTTCTAGGTCCTTGTTAAATGTTTCTTGCATTTTCTATATTCTATTTCCAAGATTTTGGATCATCTTTACTATCATTATTCTGAATTCTTTTTCAGGTAGACTGCCTATTTCTTCTTCATTTGTTAGGTCTGGTGGGTTTATATCTTGCTCCTTCAACTGTTGTATGTTTTTCTGTCTTCTCATTTTGCTTATCTTACTGTGTTTGGGGTCTCCTTTTTGCAGGCTGCAGGTTCGTAGTTCTCATTGTTTTCGGTGTCTGTCCCCAGTGGCTAAAGTTGGTTCAGTGGGTTGTGTAGGCTTCCTGGTGGGGGGGACTAGTGCCTGTGTTCTGGTGGATGAGGCTGGATCTTGTCTTTCTGGTGGGCAGGTCCACGTCTGGTGGTGTGTTTTGTGTTGTCTGCGGCCTTATTATGATTTTAGGCAGCCTCTCTGCTAATGGGTGTGGTTGTGTTCCTGTCTTGCTAGTTGTTTGGCATAGGGTGTCCAGCACTGTAGCTTGCTGGTCATTGAGTGAAGCTGAGTGCTTGTGTTGAGATGGAGATCTCTGGGAGGTTTTCGCCGATTGATATTATGTGGAGCTGGGAGGTCTCTTGTGGACCAATGTCCTGAAGTTGGCTCTCCCCCCTCAGAGGCACAGCACTGACTCCTGGCTGTAGCACCAAGAGCCTTTCATCCACACGACTCAGAATAAAAGGGAGAAAAAGTAGAAAGAAAGAATTAGTAGAAGTAGAAAGAAAGAAAGAACTAAAGAAAGAAAGAAAGGGGCGAAGGAGGGAGGAAAGAAGGAAGGAGGGAAGGAAGGAAGGAAAGAAAGAAAGAAAGAAGATAAAGTAAAATAAAATAAGATAAAATAAAATAGTTATTAAAATAAAAATAATTATTAAGAAAAAAAATTTTTTTTAAATGGACAGATAGAACCTTAGGACAAATGGCGGAAGCAAAGCTATACAGACAAAATCTCACACAGAAGCAACACATACACACTCTCAAAAAGAGGAAAAGGGGAAAAAATCATAAATCTTGCTCTCAAAGTCCCCCTCCTCAATTTGGGATGATTAGTTGTCTAAAGGAGGGAAGGAAGGAAGGGAGGAAGGAAGGAAGGAAGGAAAGAAAGAAAGAAAGAAAGAAAGAAAGAAAGAAAGAAAGAAAGAAAGAAAGAAAGAAAGAAAGAAAGAAAGAAAGGAAGAAAGAAAGGAAGGAAGGAAGGAAGGAAGGAAGGAAGAAAGAAAGAAGTAAAATAAACTTATTACAATAAAAAATAATTATTAAGAAAAAAATTTAAAAAAAAACAAACAAACAAAAAAACGGACAGATAGAACCCTAGGACAAATGGTGGAAGCAAAGCTATACAGACAAAATCTCGCACAGAAGCATACACATACACACTCACAAAAAGAGGAAAAGGGGGAAAAAATCATAAATCTTGCTTTCCAAGTCCACCTCCTCAATTTGGGATGATTCATTGTCTATTCATGTATTCCACAGATGCAGGGTACATCAAGTGGATTGTGGAGCTTTAATCCGCTGCTTCTGAGGCTGCTGGGAGAGATTTCCCTTTCTCTTCTTTGTTCTCTCACCTCCCGGGGCTCAGCTTTGGATTTGGACCCGTCTCTGCGTGTAGGTCGCCGGAGGGCATCTGTTCTTCGCTCAGAGAGGACGGGGTTAAAGGAGCCGCTGATTCGGGGGCTCTGGCTCACTCAGGCCGGTGGGAGGCCGGGGCACGCTGTGCGGGGCAGGCCTGCGGCAGCAGAGGCCAACATGACGTTGCAGCAGCCTGAGGCGCGCCGTGCGTTCTCCCAGGGAAGTTGTCCCTGGATCTCGGGACGCTGGAAGTGGCGGGCTGCACAGGCTCCCCGGAAGCGGGGTGTGGATAGTGACCTGTGCTCGCACACAGGCTTCTTGGTGGCGGCAGCAGCAGCCTTAGCAACTCATGCCCGTCTCTGGGGGTCCGCGCTGATAGCCGCGGCTCGTGCCCGTCTTTAAGCAGCGCTCTTAATCCCCTCTCCTCGCGCACCAGGAAACAAAGAGGGAAGAAAAAGTCTCTTGCCTCTTCGGCAGCTCCTGACTTTTCCCCGGACTCCCTCCCGGCTAGCCATGGTGCACTAATGCCCTGCAGGCTGTGTTCACGCCACCAACCCCAGTCCTCTCCCTGTGCTCCGCTCCGACCGAAGCCCTAGCCTCAGCTCCCAGCCCCGCCCACCCCGGCGGGTGAGCAGACAAGCCTCTCAGGCTGGTGAGTGCCAGTTGGCACTGATCCTCTGTGTGGGAATCTCACCGCTTTGCTCTCCGCACCCCTGTTGCTGTGTTCTCCTCCGCGTATCGAAGCTCCCCCCTCCACCATCCGCAGTCTCCGCCCGCGAAGGGGCTTCTAGTGTGTGGAAACCTTTCCTCCTTCACAGCTCCCTCCCACTGGTGCAGGTCCCATCCCTATCCTTTTGTCTCTGTTTATTCTTTTTCTTTTGCCCTACCCAGTTACGTGGGGAGTTTCTTGCCTTTTGGGAGGTCTGAGGTCTTCTGCCAGCGTTCAGTGGGTGTTCTGTAGGAGTTGTTCCACGTGTAGATGTATTTCTGGTGTATCTGTGGGGAGGAAGATGATCTCCGCGTCTTACTCTTCCGCCATCTTCCCCTCGTCCTCCCAGAATCTTAACACCAGGTACAAGGTGGCCATCCCTGGTTTCACATCAATATGATCTCAGGCACAAACCTCCTTGTTTTTCCATTTTGTCTTTAAGTTGCTTGTGGAAACAACCGGCCCGCCGTCCCCATGACTGTCATGGCTTCGGCTGCCGTGGCCCCTCCAGAGCCAGGAGCCTCAGTGAGTCCGACCTCCCCTCGGGCTCCGGGGCAGTTCCGTGACGGCGGAGGGAACTATAGTTTTTTTTTTTAACCACAAGTGGGAAGAAAAAATTTGCCCAGTCAGATCAAGTTTTATGGGTTTTGAAATAAGCTCCTGGAGGCTTGCTATACAGTTTTCTGCAGTGTTTGTAATTCTTTGAGGCTCTAACACCAAGAAAAGGCATCTTCTTCAGCATTGCTTCTGGCTATGAGGCTAATAATCTTGCTTTTCCCTCTTCTTATTTCATTCATGATTTCACTGATTGTAGATGGCCAAATTACATTACCTTCTTAGGTCTCTGTTTCTTTAGTGTGCTATCAGACTAATGTAGTTTGTCCTCTTAAGTACCGTGCTGGTAAGGGTTAATGAAATAATATAGGGATGCTTTCAAATTCCTTGTATTGGAAACATATTCCTGGGTTTGTGAACATTTAGGATTCACATCACCCAGAGTTACCTCCCAAGGACAATTTCTCTTCTTGGGTGAAGTTGGTGACACCATATTATAACTTGGACAAGATCAGTATTCATTCATTCAGAAATTACATACTAAACATGTTCCAGGCTGTTCTAGGGGCTGGAAATGGAGGTAGACAAGCTAGATTAGGTAATTCCATTTTAGTAGTAGCAAGGAGACCATAAACAACTACAGAGAAAAAGACTCTTTGGAAGAATTCACCTAAACCAGAGGAATCACGTTGATTTTTGTTAGAATATCTAAGCTCCAGGTCCTAACAATTTCTTCTGGAGGACTTCACTTTTTGTTTTCACTTTAAAATGAAGAAAATGAGCACAATGGTTGGGACCCGTCACATGCTCCCATGAGTACTCTTAGATTATTGTTCACATGGCTTGGCCCTGCATAGCCAATTAAATAGTGAAAATTTCAGGCTTTATTTTAGATAGTTCCAATATCTAGATGAAGGCTTGACCTTTCCATCTTTCACAGGGATGTTTTTGTGAGCTCATTCCTTTCTCTTGATGCCAAAACTCAGGAGAAGGGCAGGCTGTGACTGAGGCGCTCATCCTAGAAGCTGTTCTCTCTTTCTTTAACCTTGTCCCACATGCACAATCTCAGTTTCTTTTACAGCCTCTTTCCAGCCACATTTGCTTGCAATCATCATATTACACTATTTGCCTGCATCCTCAATTTCAGGCACTGACAAGGGTAGTAATAAAGTACTATCTCTCCTTTTGCCTGACCCTTTTGGAAGCTGTTGTTCTAGTTGGAGAGCATTTGCTGAGTTTTAGGGGCACCTGCATCCCAAGAGTCTGAAGGAAGTTGTTTTAGAGGTTAAAGACAGTTGTTGGTTTTTCTTCTTATATGTGATTCCAAAAGTATAAACTGATTCATTTTCAGTAGGCTGGAAAGCTCTCCCACAGGCAGAAGTACAGTTTCAGGAGATCCACCTAAAAGTACTATTGCAGCAATATCATAGGAAAAGATCATAGTAATAACTGCCATTTATCAAGGGCCTGCCTTCTGACAATCACTTACACATATTAACTCTAACCCTTGTAATAACCCTGTGCAGTCAATACTATTCCCATTTCACAGATGTGCAAACAGAGAGGTTGAATACTTGTACTCAAAGAGGTATCAGGTGATGAAGACAGAGAGCTGTCAGGTTTCAAAGTCTAAGTTTTGTTTTTTTTTTTAAATTAGGTCTTATATCCAGAATAAAGCTCCTAGGTCTTGAGTAGCAGTCTTCACCATTTTTCCAGGATTCTCTTCATTGACAATTATAAATGATCTTTTTCTGTGTTGTTTTAAGTGCATATTTATTTAAGCCCTTTCAAAAACAATCAGTATTTATGTATTTTAATGTTTTAACCTACTTTTCCATTATGCTATCACTTTAAAAATGTACTCAGATATTTTCTTAAATACTTAAACTAGTAAAACACCAAAGCTAATGGAATTAAATTCAGCAAGAGTGAGATTAAAAGTTTGCTTTATGCCTTAAACCCCAAGTTGTGTTTTCCCTTCACACCCTACCCCCTGCAAAATGTCATCATACCATCTTCTACGATGAGAAAAAAGCAAATGTTATAAATGAAAAAAATGTTGAGAGCAGCTACATTAGCCTCACAAAGGCCTAATGGAACTTTGAATCCCAATGTTATATTCAGAAGGACACTACTGAGAGTCTCCCAATGGTTGACACATTGGTCTTTGACCCTGGGAGATGGCATTTTTGTTTTGATTGCTTTTCTATCGAGAATTTAGAGCCATTCCCAGAATATTGTTTTCAAGGGATTTTTCTTGGCTAATGTCTTGACAAAAACCATTTTTATTCCTGCTGAAAACCTCTTTTCTACCAAAGTTCAGAATAGAATATGACAAAGCTTTGGCTCCAGTCTCTCTAAAATGATTTGATTGCACTGTTACATTTGCTGACAGTCATAACACATGCACATTCCTAAACTTTGACAATATTTTAATAGGAAATTAAATGAAAGAAATACATTTTACTAGATTTTTTTTTCTTCACTAAAAAAAAGTAGCATGTGGAAACAACTTTAACAATTGCTTTCTATAATTCTAGGGAGTGTGTTAGATATTTTGGTAAATATTAGCTAGCATTTATATGTAATGCACTCATAGGGTCACTTTTTTAAGTTATAGAATTTGCCCTTTTAAAGATAATACCATGTTTGGCTCTGCACGCCACTGAAGAAGTTCTGTCTCAGGCACTGCCAGAGCTTGGGCTGGGATGCCAGGGTCACTGTCTCTGCTGACAGGAGCGGAGTCTTCTTTGGACTCACCGGGGTTTGGGCTTCAGGACAACACGGGACTGTGTCCATGCTGACAGGAGCTGGGGTCCTGATGACCCAGGATACGCCAGGAGGAAAAGCCGTGTGGCTGACAGGGTCTTGGTGCTCCGGCCAGCTGTCAGGCCTGTTCTTCTGAGGTGGGAGAGCCAAGTTTAGGACGTTGGTTCCCCAGAGACCTCCCGGATCCACATATTATCAAATGGTGAAAGCTCTCCGAGATATCTCCATCTCAACTCTAAGACCCAGCTCCACTCAATGACCAGCAAGCTACAGTGCTGGACACCCTATGCTAAAAAACTAGCAAGAGAGGAACGCCTCCCCATGCATTAGCAGAGAGGCTGCCTAAAATCATAAGAAGGCCACAGACACCCCAAAACACACCACTGGACGTGGTCCTTCTCACCAGAAAGACAAGATGCAGGCTCATACCCCAGAACACAGGCACCAGTCTGCTCCATGAGGAAACCTACACAAACCACTGAACCAACATTCGCCACTGCGGGCACACACCAAAAACAGCGGGAACTACGGACTGCGCAGCCTGTGAAAGGGAGACCCCAAACACAGTCACTTAAGCAAAAGGAGAAGACAGAGAAAGACACAACAGATGAAGGAGCAAGGTAAAAACCCACAAGCCCAAACAAATGAAGAGGAAATAGGCAGTCTACCTGAAAAAGAATTCAGAGTAATGATAGTAAAGATATCCAAAATCTTGGAAATAGAATGGAGAAAATACAAGAAACGTGTAACAAGGACCTAAAAGAACTAAAGGGCAAACAAACAATGATGAATAACACAATAAATGAAATTTAAAATTTTCTAGAAGGAATCAATGGCAGAATAACTGAGGCAGAAGAACCAGTAAGTGACCTGGAAGATAAAATAGTGGAAATAACTACCACAGAGCAAAATAAAGAAAAAATAATGAAAAGAATTGAGGACAGTCTCAGAGACCTTTGGGACAAAACTAAATGCACCAATATTCTAATTATAGGGGTCCCAGAACAAGAAGAGAAAAACAAAGGGACTGAGAAAATATTTGAAGAGATTATAGTTGAAAACTTCCCTAATATGGGAAAGGAAATAGTTAATCAAGTCCAGGAAGTCCAGAGAGTCCCATACAGGATAAATCCAAGGAGAAACACGCCAAGACATGTATTAATCAAACTATCAAAAATTTAATACAAAGAAAAAATATTTTTAAAAAGCAAGGGAAAAACAACAAATAACATACAAGGGTATCCCCATAAGGTTAACAACTGATGTTTCAGCAGAAACTCTGCAAGCCAGAAGGGAGTGGCAGGACATATTTAAAGTGATGAAGGAGAAAAACCTACAAGCAAGATTACTCTACCCAGCAAGGATCTCATTCAGATTCGATGGAGAAATTAAAAACTTTACAGACAAGCAAAAGCTAAGAGATTTCAGCATCACCAGACCAGCTTTACAACAAATGTGAAAGGAACTTTTCTAGGCAGGAAACACAAGAGAAGGAAAAGGCCTACAATAACAAACCCAAAACAATTAAGAAAATGGTAATAGGAACATACATATTGATAATTACCTTAAATGTAAATGGATTAAACGCTCCCAGCAAAAGACATAGACTGGCTGAATGGATACAAAAACAAGACCCATATATATGCTGCCTACAAGAGACATACTTCAGACCTAGGGACACATACAGACTGAAATTGAGGGAATGGAAAAAGATATTCCATGCAAATGGAAATCAAAAGAAAGCTGGACTAGCAATTCTCATATCAGACAAAATAGACTTTAAAATAAAGACCATTACAAGAGACAATGAAGGACACTACATAATGATCAAGAGATCAATCCCAGAAGAAGATAAAACAATTGTAAATATATATGCAGCCAACCTAGAAGCACCTCAGTACATAAGGCAAATGCTAACAGCCATAAAATTGGAAATCAACAGTAACACAATCATAGTAGGGGACTTTAACACCCCACTTTCACCAATGGACAGATCATCCAAAATGAAAATAAATAAGGAAACACAAGCTTTAAATGACACATTAAAAAAGATGGATTTAATTGATATTTATAGCACATTTCATCCAAAAACAATGGAATACACTTTCTTCTCAAGTGCTCATGGAACATTCTCCAGGATAGATCTTATCTTGGGTCACAAATCAAGCCTTGGTAAACTTAAGAAAATTGATATCGTATCAAGTAGCTTTTCCAACCACAACGCTATGAGACTAGATATCAATTACAGGGAAAATATCTATAAAAAATACAAACACATGGAAGCTAAACAATACACTACTTAATAACCAAGAGATGACTGATGAAATAAAAGAGGAAACCAAAAAATACCAAGAAACAAATGACAATGAGAACACGATGGCCCAAACCCCATAGGGTGCAGAAAAAGCAGTTCTAAGAGGGAAGTTTAGAGCAATACAATCCTACCTCAAGAAACAAGAAACATACCAAATAAACAACCTAACCTTACACCTAAAGCAATTAGAGAGAGAAGAACAAAAAACAGTTGGCAGAAGGAAAGAAATCATAAAGATCAGATCAGAAATAAATGAAACAGAAATGAAGGAAATGATGGCAAAGATCAATTAAACTAAATGCTGGCTCTTTGAGAAGATAAACAAAATTGATAAACCATTAGCCAGACTCATCAAGAAAAAAAGGGAGAAGACTCAAATCAATAAAATTAGAAATAAAAAAGGAGAAGTAACAACTGACACTACAGAAATACAAAGGATCATGAGAGATTACTACAAGCAACTCTATTCCAATAAAATGGACAACCTGAAAGAAATAGTCAAATTCTTAGAAAAGCACAACCTTCCAAGATGGAACCAGGAAGAAACAGAAAAAATAAACAGACCAATCAGAAGCACTGAAATTGAGACTGTGATTAAAACTCTTCCAACAAACAAAAGCTCAGGACAAGATGCCTTCACAGGCGAATTCTATCAGACATTTAGAGCAGAGCTAACATGTATCCTTTTCAAACTCTTGCAAAATAGAGCAGAGGGAGGAACACTCCCCAACTCATTCTACGAGACCATCATCACCCTGATACCAAAACCAGACAAAGATATCACAAAGAAAGGAAACTACAGGCCAATGACACTGATGAACATAGGTGCAAAAATCCTCAACAAAATGCTAGCAAACAAAATCCAACAGCACATTAAAAGGATCATACACCATGATCAACTGGGGTTTATTCCAGGAATGCAAGGATTCTTCAATATATGCAAGTTAATCAATGTGGTACACCATATTAACAAATTGAAGGATAAAAACCATATGATCATCTCAATAGATGCAGAAAAAGCTTTTGACAAAATTCAACACCGATTTATGATAAAAACCCTCCAGAAAGTAGGCATAGAGGTAACTTACCTCAACATAATAAAGGCCAGATATGACAAACCCACAGCCAACATCGTCCTCAATGGTGAAAAATTGAAAGCATTTCCAGTAAGATCAGGAACAAGACAAGTTGCCCACTCTCACCACTCTTATTCAACATAGTTTTGGAAGTTTTAGCCACAGCAATCAGAGAACAAGAAGAAACAAAGGGAATCCAAATCAGAAAAGAAGAAGTAAAGCTGTCACTGTTTGCAGATGACATGATACTATACATAGAAAATCCTTGAGATGCTACCAGAAAACTACTACAGCTAATCAATGAATTTGGTAAAGTAGCACAATAAAAAAATAATGCACAGAAATCTCTGGCATTCCTAGACACTAATGATGAAAAATCTGAAGGAGAAATTAAAGAAACACTCCCAATTACCATTGTAAGGAAAAGAATAAAATACCTAGGAATCAAACTACCTAAGGAGACAAAAGGCCTGTATGCAGAAAACTATAAGACACCGATGAAAGAAATTAAAGACGATACAAACAGATGGAGAGATATACCATGTTCTTAGATTGGAAGAATCAACATTGTGAAAATGACTATACTACCCAAAGCAATCTACAGGTTCAATGCAATCCCTATCAAACTACTACTGGAAATTTTCACACAACTAGAACAAAAAATTTCACAATTTGTATGGAAACACAAAAGACCCCATATAGCCAAAGCAATCTTGAGAATGAAAAACGGAGCTGGAGGAATCAGTCTCCCTGACTTCAGACTATACTACAAAGCTACAGTAATCAAGACAGTATGGTACTGGCACAAAAACAGAAATATAAATCAATTGAACAGTATAGAAAGCCCAGAGATAAACCCACGCACATATGGTCACCTTATTTTTGTTAAAGGAGGCAAGAATATACAATGGAGAAAAGACTGCCTCTTCAATAATTGGTTCTGGGAAAACTGGACAGCTGCATGTAAAAGAATGAAATTAGAACACTCCCTAACAGCATACACAAAAATAAACTCTAAGTCGATTAAAGGCCTAAATGCAAGGCCAGACACTATCAAACTCTTAGAGGAAATTATAGGGAGAATACTTTATGACATAAATTACAGCAAGATCCTTTTTGACCCATCTCCTACAGAAATGGAAACAAAAACAAAAATAAACAAATGGGACCTAATGAAACTTCAAAGCTTTTGTACAACAAAAGGAAACCATAAACAAGAGCAAAAGACAACTCTCAGAATGGGAGAAAATATTTGCAAATGAAGCAACTGACAAAGGATTAATCTCCAAAATACGCAAGCAGCTCATGTAGCTCAGTATAAAAAAAACAGACAACCCAATCCAAAAATGTGCAGAAAACCTAAATAGACATTTCTCCAAAGAAGGTATACAGATTGCCAACAAACACATGAAAGAATGCTCAACATCATTAATCATTAGTGAAATGCAAATCAAAACTACAATGAGGTATCACCTCACACCAGTCAGAATGGCCATCATCAAAATATGTACAAACAATAGATACTGGAGAGGGTGTGGAGAAAAGGGAGCCCTCTTACACTGTTGGTGGGAATGTAAATTGATACAGCCACTATGGAGAACAGTATGGAGGTTCCTTAAAAAACTACAAATAGAATTACCATATGGCCCAGCAATCCCACTACTGGGCATATACCCTGATAAACCATAATTCAAAAAGAGTCATGTACCACAATGTTCATTGCAGCTCTATTTACAATAGCCAGGACATGGAAGCAACCTAAGTATCCATCGACAGATGAATGGATAAAGGTGACGTGACACATATATACAATGGAATTTTATGCAGCCATAAAAAGAAACAAAATTGAGTTATTTGTAGTGAGGTGGATGGACCTAGAGTTTGTCATACAGAGTGAAGTAAGTCAGGAAGAGGAAAACAAATACTGTATGCTAACACATACATATGGAATCTATAAAAAACAAAAAATGGTTATGAAGAACCTAGGGGCAGAACAGGAATAAAGGCACAGACGTAGAGTATGGACTTAAGGACACGGGAAGGGGGAAGGGTAAGGTGGGACGAAGTGAGAGAGTGGCACAGACTTATATATACCACCAAATGTAAAATAGACAGCTAGTGGGAAGCAGCCATATAGCACAGGGAGATCACGTCTGTGCTTTGTGACCACCTAGAGGGGTGGGATACAGAGGGTGGGAGGGAGATGCAAGAGGGAGGAGATATATGTATATGTATAGATGATTCACTTTGTTATAAAGCAGAAACTAACACACAATTGTAAAGCAATTATACTCCAATAAAGATGTTACAAAAAATAAGGATAATACCATGATTAATTTCAAGTATTTTGCATAATTTTTTAAGGACCATATTTTCTCTCTCGCTCCCTCCCTCTCTCTCTCTCTCTCTCTCTCCTTTTTCAGAGTACTAAGGACCAATATAATTTAACCATTTTATTATACAGGATTATAATTATTAGTATCATGAATTATTAAACTATATATCATGAAGAGATATTTGGAAAAGCATTGGTATGTTCACAGCTGTTTGTACATATACTTGCTGGACCAGATATCTATGTTTCTAAGTTCTTGTGTTTTATTGTTAGTGTTTTTTAATGTGGTAAAATACATACAACATAAAATTTACCATTTTAACCATTTTTAAGTATATAGTCTGTTGCATTAAGTATATTCATATTGTTCTGAAAACTATCACCACCATTCATCTCCAGAACTTTTCTATCTTCCTCTAGTGAAACCCATTAAACACTAACTTTCCCTTCCTCCCTCTTCCCATTCCCTGGAAACCACCATTCATCTTACTGTCTCTATGAATTTGACCACTCTAGGTATTTCATATAGGTGGACTCATATAATATTTTTCCTCTTTTGAATAGCTTATTTCAGTTAGCATGACGTTTTTAAGGTTCATCCGTGTTGTAGTACATGTCAGAATTTCTTTCCTTTTTAAGGCTGAATCATATTGCTTTGGATGTATATATCACATTTTGTTTATCCATTCATTTGTTGATGGATACCTGTGTTGCTTCCACCTTTGGCTATTGTAAATAATTTGCTATGAATATTGTTCCACAAATATCTGTTCATGTCCTTGCTTTTACTTCTTTTGAGTCTATTCACAGAAGTGGAATTGCTAATTTATATGGTTAGTTCTATGTTTAATTTTTTGAGGAATCTTATTCTTGTAGTTTGATCTCTCTTGCTGCCTTTTCATTATGCCTATTTTCAAGAAACTTTCCCTACCTAGTTATACCTCTTTCTACTTTGCTGTTTATTTTCTCTTAGCTGAAGAGGGATTTAGCTAATTTGATTACAGTTGTGTTTAGAATAGAAGTAAATAGACTCTGAGGGACATTTAATTAAATAAAGTTCATCAGCTTTAGTATATAAATTTTATATTTATTTTATCACTGAAATGTTCTTTTATTTTATGTACTTTCAGGGTATATAATTGAACATGTTATTGATGGTGTTTTAGATAATTAAGTTCATAGGAGTAGTGACTTCTAGATAAGTAAAATATTATAGTTATTTGAATTCAGATTTCTTAATCTAGATATTAACTGTGTGATTATGTTCTGGTAATGGACCAAACATTGGATGATATTCAGAGCAGAACTATTTTTTGGAAATTCATGAATTATTATTAGTTATGGATGCTTATTATCTATCTGTGTCAGTCCCTAAGCACAAGTCTGGATTAGCGTGAGGAAATACTTAGTCCAGATGTTGAGTATAAAATGCAAATATAAGTCTTTGTGCACCTGCCAAAAACCAGAACAAAACATCATTGACTGGTGGTACAAATGGCCTTAATAATAGCCAGTGATCTCACTCAAAATAAATAACTACCAATAAATGACATGGCCACATGGAAAGGGGATATAATAATAATCAGTTTGTCACGATTATTAAATATTGTCTTTAGCCATGGTATATGCAAGTCATCCTAAGATAATTTCTCAATGGTGTGGTCTTTTGTTTTTTTTTTTTTTTTTTAGTAATAACAACTAACATGTATTGAGCCCCTATTATGTACTAGACGCTGTGCTAAGTAGTTGATAGACTTTACTGTTAGGGCCCAGGGCAGGTGTCCCCAAAATATGCCTCAGTGGCATATATTTCTCCCATGTGAAAGCTGCCCTCCCTGTACTAGGAGGTAGAAAGACATCCTTGTTACAAACAAACCTTGTTGATTCTTCACTAATTTATTACCCAAGCCCAAACTTTGCTTAAATTCTTTACTAATAAATCACCTAATTAAGCACCAAAACCTCAATTTCTTTGTCCTGTCAGTTCCTCTCAAATTTATTGTTTCCTTGTCTAAAAAGTATAAAAGCTGCCTGCTTTGGCCACTTCTTTTTTTTTTAATTTTTTAATTGTGGTAAAAGTCACATAACATAAAACATACTATTTAACCATATTTAACTGTACAGTTCAGTGGCATTAGGTACATTCACATTGTTGTGCAACTCTCACCATCATCCATCACCTGAATTTTTCACCTTCCCAAACTGAAACTCTGTCCCTTTTAAACACTAACTCCCCATTCCTCTTCCCCACCCCACCGCCTCCCCGCCCCTTGGCATCTACCACTGTACTTTTTGACTCTATAAATTTGACTATTCTTGGTACCTCGTATAAGTGGAATCAACCAGTATTTGTCTGCACCTGATGCATATTGGAATGAGTTTTTTTACTTTTTTAAAAAAATTCAAACAGAAAGTCACAAAAATTATACTCATCCTTATCAGTTCATTCAGTTCCATGTAATTAATTATTTTTTCATCTTGATCTTTTGTTAGCACTTTTATGAATTCATCAGTTTTCCATTAGAGTTCTGAAAATGCTCATTCATTCAGTTCAGCAGTATAGTCAGTTACCAGAAACCTGTACTTGTCAGGGTCTTTTCCATGAATTCTTTGAAGATGAAACCCTCTTATAGGAACATTTTTGCAAAACATCAGAGTACACCCAGAACTCTCTGTAAATGACAAAAGACTTAAAAATGACCATGGTTAAAGATTTGATGGAAGTTCATAATAATAAAATTGACAAGGAAATTTAGTTATTTCTGAGATATACATTTTAAAGTAATAACTAGAATTATGACATAACATTACCCTCAGACTTTTGAGGGATTACCATTTCTAACTACTGCAGCATTTCAGCAAATTATCTTCCCTGAATCCTTGCCTTTTCTAGGCCAGCCAAACCACCCAGCCACTACTAGGTCCCTCATATTCCAATTCAGGTGAGGACATTTATCTTGGCTCCTGGTTATTTTCCTACACTCCCACTTGTGCTCTGGGTCCATGTTTCTATCCAAAGTCTACTTGGATTTTGACCCATTTGGCTTTATCTCCCATTTCCACTTGCCTTTCATACTGGATGACAGAGAGAAAAATAGACCTCTGCAAACTAAAATAGGAAGAATTATCTTCATTAGAAACTTCAAAGAAAGCAAAACCAAAATGGAAAAGACTTCCTTCTCCTGAAATGGAGAAGCTACTGTTTTTGAGGATTAGTCATAAGAAATCAGTATGTTCTCCTTCCTTATACTCATTCAATGACTATTTACCTTATAGAATTTACTAGACACTGCTAGGTTCTGTGCCCACAAAAAATAAGATTGTCTCTATCCTTAAGTAGTTCATAGTTTCCTGGAGAAAGCACAAATATTTAAAACAATAATAATACAGTATGAACAAAACCAAAGTAGAGATATGCTTAGCTTCTGTGGAATGTATATATTGAGTCTCAAAGGATTAGTTTTCTTATCAGGAAAGGAAGTTCAAGGCAATTCCAGGCAGAAGGGTCAATACATGCAAAAAGCATCACATTGTCAAGTAATATGGCACAATCAAGGTATCATTAGTTGTTTGACACAAAGCAACATATTTGGAGATGAGATAGAGCAGTGAATAAGAGCTCTAGGAGAATGAGAGTTTCAGCTGGAGCCATCTTTTCACCTATGCCTAGTGAACAATGATAAGGTGAATGTAAAATATCACGTGGTGAGAAGAACTGCCAAGTAAGACTTCATACTGGAGTAGCAATAAGTCTGGGGAATCCCATATCACTGCATTCCTTGATCTTCAGAACTGGGACCTCTCAGGTTTCCCTTTATAGGGTCCCCAGCTCCAGGCACTTCATAAAAGGCTGACTCTGAGCAATGGCTTAGTTACTTAGTATTAATTTAGCTTCATTTTCTTGTGTACTAAATTTTTAATGTAAGAGTGGCTTTGGATTAGCTTCTCAATCCAATTGGTGGTCTTACTCCAACTTTTTATATGAGGTACAAATGAGTTTCTTAATACAAAATCCCAGAATTAAACTGGCTTAACCTCAGGGACTCTAACTGCCACCACCTGGCAGAGAGGGAAACATAACACATTCTCTGGTAGGGCAGGGTGTCTACTGAGAGACGGGCAAGCTAATTGTGATAGTCCTTCCTGCACCCTTCATGTGGAGGACTGCAGAAGTATGTGGAGATAGGCCAGAAACATCAGAAGTGAGGGAGGAAGTTCTCTCCCCTCATATACTCTCTGCTCAAGTGTCTATAGGACTTGAGCTTTTATCTTTCCCCATAGTCCTCCAAAGGACTTAAGTTATGCCTTGAATCATAGTTCCTATGATCCATCCTGCTATCCAGTTGGACACCAGGATACTGCCCCTGTCTCAGCTTTCTTTCCTTGTTTTCTATTTAAACTTCCCCCAATTGCCTTCTGGGTTTGTCTCAGCTACCTAACCTGCCCACAAAGCCTAAGAGCCAAGTATTGTTTATGATGGGTGATTTCAATCAATCTTTCTAAGCTCTTATTCCTTTAGAGGGCAGATCGTGGTATGTATGATTCACCGTGGTACAAAAAAATTGTTTCCTTGGGCTAGCTGTAATTGAAATTTTCTTATGTTCAGAGTTCTTGTCTTTGAAATTTCAGGGTTGGACTAGATGCTTCCCAGGATCCTGGAGACTGTTTTATCTTATGACTCTGTAGCAGCTTGAAATGTTGAAATACCTTCATCCCTCCTGTATCTACTTGGCGTAGCCTCATTATGAGCAGAGGATATTTCCCTACCTCTTGATTTCAGAATTGGCCATATGACTTGCCGAGAATAGGGGCAGAAGTTACAGTATGCAAGTTCTGAGTCTTAAAGAGGTCTCCCTCTTTCATTTCTGCCATTGTTGTGATAGTAACTTTCTCTGGGTAGCCTGCCAGCCCCAAGAGGAAGCCAAGAGATATGTGGAGTAGAACAACACAAGCCATTGCTGTCTGAAGTCAAGCCTTCTCAGCCACTTGAAACTTGTGAAGAAGTAAAGGCTTATCGTTGTGTGCCACTGAGATTTTGAAGTCATTTGTTACGCAGTATTATTATGGGAATACCTAACTGATTCAGCCTCCATGGTTGCAATGTTTTGCACATAGCAGACTTGATAAATATTGATTGAATGATGCTGTTATTGAGAATTGTTTTATTGTACCTGTTTTGCATGAAGCACAAGGGTCAAAATAAAATGTCTCTGAATCACAGCTATCATCAATCCAAAGTGCAGTGGCCAGGGATTCTTAAAACTTTTCTGTAAGGGAAAGTGGAGTAGTAGTGACCCAGTGCTATATTTTGCCAGACATTTCTTAAAGTGCTGTTAATCCTGCAACTACACCCAACCCCACTTCTAGCCAGTGCATGTCTGTCACCAGTCCTTAGAGACCCCACTCCTTGCAAGCTCCCTTCAGAAGGTTCTCAAGTGACTTTGTAATTTTCCCAGCTGGTTGTATTGGGCCATTTTGTCCTAGATCATTTGGGGGAGAAAAGAGAGACTGCTAAAGAGATGAAGGCTTTTAATGAGACTCTTTTCACTGGAGTCTTTATAAATTAGGTCAGTTACAATCTGATAAAAGCAAGGGATAGTCTGTAGTGGATAATTAGGAAACTGCACTGAGATATAGGACAGCCTCTTCAAAATGACTTCTAATACCTACATGAGTTTTTTTTGAGCAAGCGGCAATGCTGAGAAATCCAGAATTTGGAAGTTGCTGTGGTACAAGGAGGCTGGATCTTAGGGATCATGGAAGAGACATCTTGATCCTGAGTACTATTTCAGGCCAAAGATCTGAGAAAAGATGTACCTGATTCTTTGAAGTGTGCTTCAGAAAGAATCGGGTAATGTCACAGGTGTATTTAGCAACAAGGATGCCGAAACTCAGAGTAGATAACTGGCCCAAATTCTCTCTACTACCCAGTGCATCCTTGTTACTTTCTATAATGTCATGCTAATGAAGTATGTTGTTGATTTTTTATTAATCAGCTATAACAAGCACTGTACTGTACTAAGAGATAAAAGGATTATTGCCTATTATAGAAACTCCAACTAATACCAGTAACAAGTACCATTTCTTGAGTTCTTACTTTGAACTGAATGATTTTTTAATCTATACTATTTCATTTAATTTTCATAATTTTACTGTAAGGATAATAACATTATTCCCATTTTTCAGATGAGGAAATTGAATCCCAGAGAAAAAAAGTGATTTTTCTCCAAGTTCACGGGACCAGAAATATAAAACATGGGCTCTGGCTTTTAGAAAAGGGAGTTTTCTCAGGATGACAGGTATAGAAAAGTGATATGTGGGAGATGAGAACAGTACAAGCGGCATAAGTTTGGTTAGGAGAGGGAGGCCTTGAACATGATGGGTCTAGAGGAGGGATCTCAAACTTCTTCTGTAAAGGGCTTTGAGGGCCATATGATCTCTGATGCAACTACTCAACTCTGCCATGTAGCACAAAAGCAGCCACAAAAAATATGTAATCAAATGGGCGTGGATGTGTTGTATTAAAACATCATATATGGACACCCAAATTTGAATTTCTCAAAATTTTAATATCACAAAATATTATTATTTTGTCTTTTTAAACTATTTAAAAATACAAAGCCATTCTTAGGATGCAGGATGCACAAAAACAGATGGCAGGATAAATTTGCCTTGTGGTTTGTAGTTTGCTGATTCCTGGTCTAGTGTCTAGTAGTACATTTGTATACATATGCATATGTTTAATGAATTAATTAAATTTTTGTAGCAGGAAATGAAAAGAACATTGTCACTGAATACTGGTTAAATAGGAAAATCTATAGAAACTATATTTTGTATCCATGTCAGAATCAGTGGAAGATTGAGGTATTATGCATTGTTACGTCCTGCAGAATAATTTTTGACCTTTACTAAAAGCCTTGATGAGAACTTTGAGATTTTCTTAATCTTTCTGTACTTTAGTTTTCTCCTCTGTATAATGTGGATAATAATAATACTTATTCTCTGTGTCAGGTTCCCTGAGACTAACCCCAGGTTCAATGCCTCACTAGGAAGAATCACAGGACTCAGGATATGGTGATACTCACAGCTATGATTTACTACAGTGAAAGGATACAAACTAAAAATCATAACAGGAAAAGGCACATAGAGCAAAGTCTAGGAAAACCAGGCACAAGCTTCCAATAGTCCTCTCCTACTGGAGTCACACAGGACACGCTCAATTCTCTCAGCAAGTCATGACAACACGTGTGAGATGTTGCCAATCCGGGCAGTATATAAGAGACTCAGTACCTAGGGTTTTGATTAGAGGCTGATCATGTAAGTGTCCTCTGCCTGGCATGTATCAAGCTCTAGACACCCAGAAGGAAAGCAGGTGTTCAACATAAACCGTATTGTTTATACAAACAATTTAGGCACAGGGAGCTACTCTTATCAATTCTGGAAAAGGTGGGAACCCTCCTGAAATCCAAGTTCCTAGATACCAGTCAACTGTGAAATTTGTAGGTAGACCTTTCAAAGAATAAAACTCAAGATGCCTAGTTAACTCTTTTCTGCATGCTCTCCCAAAGTGGGGAGGATTAAAATGAGATAATGTATTAGGCTTACATAATTCTTCGCAGAGAATGAGCCCACAAAACAGTATATTTTACTCTCAGCAGATTAACCAGGAGGCAAAGAGGGATAAAGAGAAAGTTTCAGAGGGTTGCAGAAATGGCATGATCTTTTGTGGATATATTTGTGTGTTATGAATCATTACACACCCATATAACCACATGGGAAAATGTCATTAATTCCATCTGTCAAGTTGTAGCAATTAAGAATATGATCTTCCCAGGAATCTCTTGAGTGTTATGCCTTATTGGCCAAAGAGATACTTAGAGAGGTCCACACACAAGAGACAATGTCATCCTGATGTACAGAATTCCCATGATAGTGGAGGATACTCATACTCATGTACTTCTAAAACTTTGCAGATTTGTTTGAAATTAACAAAGAAGAAGGGACCTTTTGCTCCAAGTTTCCACTGAAGGTGACATCCAAATTATTGTACAGTAGTAGCTGACAAGTTTACTTCTGTGGACTCTTTCATTATGTGCCTTTCTCCCTACTAAGGAAAGCTGAATATGGAATGGATCTACTACCAGTTCCGTCATTGTATTGCTCACAACTGGCACCAAGAAAGGATGATAAATTTACTATCACACATTTATTGTGCTTTGTATGAGGGAGTAAGTCATTACTTTGTTTTGTGCTGTAGAAACCCCAGTGTCTCTAAATTGATTCATTAAAGACCCAAGATGTCAAAGTTCCTCTTTTATTCTGTTGCAATATTGTTAATCTTCAATTACCCGCCAATGCATTTTCCACTTTATGGCTACTTTAGATGCTAATTTTTAATACCAGGCAGATTTTCTCCAGCCATCCGGAATATTTTCCTTCATGTGCAGATTTTTTTAGACAATAGAAAATGCTTTAGAAAGTAAAACATTTAAAAATAAATTTTTGGCATAAAATATCATACAAATCGTTAAGGAGATAGAAGAGGCTTATAGTTTCATTTATTTTTTTGGATTATCCACAATCTTGATGCTGCTATTTGGGTCAATCATGAGTTTTTTCTAAACACATGTGTTCTTAAAGGAAAACAAAAAAATTATTCTGTTCTTTACACTTAATAAACCAATTATCTCTTAATAATAGAGATGTAACTTATGAATACATTAGTATCTGCAATGAACAGTTTTTCCTTCTTTGGTCAGCTAATGAATCTCCTGAGTATTGAGAAATTGGTACCAAGCTAAAGATCATCAACTCTCTAATAATGCGGTGCTTTTCTGACAAAACTATAACCTCCAAACCTTCACTGCTTCTTAAAAGGCAGAGCTTTAGGCCATTGCAATGTCATCTCTCAGAAAGAGAGTGACACGGCCTGCCTATCCTGGAATGAGATTCATGTTATTTTACTATATAGCAATTATGGTCTAGATTGTTTAATTATTTTCTTTTTAAGAATCTGCTTTAATTATTTGAGGACTTTAAAGAAATCCACTTGGGTGAAAACTCAATAATATAGCCATTTCCATTTCTATCATGTACAATTTAACATAGTTTATATGCTTCTTCATGATCTTAAATCTCTTACTCAGTTTTGTAGGCAAGGAAATCTTAGGTCATAAGAAAAATGGTATTTAATTAGACAATGAAGAGAATAAATGCTTTATTCAATTCTTAGACCTCACTCTACTTACCAAATGGTTCAGAAACCAGTCAGGGCAGCTTGGATGCAGTCAGTGGTGCTTACAGAATTAACTGCCTGTTCCTAGACTGTACAGAATGGCAGAAGCATTGAGTTTGAAAAAGTAAGAAACAAACTGCTTCAACAGTAAATCTTTTGTAACCAGATAAGGCATCCTTTATTCAGGGGCCTGCTTAAGTATATCATTTGATTTGAAACTTTCAGTTGTGAGCTCATTATATTTAGCAACTTACATTTTAAGTGAGAAGTAGATCCAGGTTTTAATTTTGTGACATTGTTCTGAGATTAGCCCGGGGGCTTGGAGTCTTGGTTGTCACGTGAATAGTGAAGGAGATGGGATAATCATTCAAACACAGCTATATAGAGAGGGCAACAAGAAGTAAAGCAATGTGAAAGGGAAGTGCCCTACCTCATTTTGGTTTTGCTGACAAATATTTCTATATGTAGTAATAGGAAAGACCATGTTTAGGTCTGACACATAATCATATTGGTATTTAACCTGGGTTATAACTGAGAGATTAAATCCCGTGGGCAAGTTGAAGGTCAATCTCAATATCAAAACCTTGGTTAGTGAAATAGAGATGGGTTTCATTTATCTTCAAAGATGTGCTTTACAAAATGTTCCTACCTTATTGATTCAACTAGATTCAAGATCAAACTCATTTTATTGAAGTCCATGTAGGTTTGTTGCAGGTGTTAAGTTATCCAATTAAAATCTGACATTAGGTTAACTGTCACTCTCAGTATGAACTCACTTTGAGACTTGCTTTTACCTAGGAAGTTCACTTCTAGGAATGTATCCTACTGATATGCTTGTACATTTGCAAAGTGATATATGTATTGATACTAAGATGTTTCAGCATTGTTTGCAGTAGTAAAACATTGGAAATGACTTAAATATCTATCAGGAGGGGTCTGTTTAAATAGTTTATGTTACAGTGAAATACTCTGCAAGCATTAAAAAAATACTAAGACAGCTCTATATGTCCAATGTGGAATGATCTTCACAGTATTTTAAATGAAAACTACCGTGAAGAAATCTATATTATGTGCAGCCATTTGTGTTCAAGAATATTTTTAATGCTTATGTATGAATATATATTTATATATATGCTCAGAATGCATAGTTATCTTTGGAAAAATACACAGTAATTGGTAACAATCATTAGCCCTTGGGAGGTGAAAATTTGTTGGAGACCAGGGATGAGAGGGAGATTTAAATTTTACCATTTATGTCATTTTAGATATTTCAACTTTTGTAAGGTGTGTGTATTATCTATTCAAAACATTGTTTTAAAAAATTCACCTGCCTATGAAGAGCAAATGGACTTGTCACCTATTCTCTGGAATACTTTATTCATTTCCTATCATCACATTTATCAAATGGTCTCCTGTTAAGGATCTTCTGTTGAATCTCCTTGCTAGTGTGTGAGCTTCTTAAGCCTAGGATCATTTTATGCATTTTAACACACTCGGGATCTAAAATGTCTGGCCTGTGGTAGGGGTTCAATAATGTTTGAATGAATGTATGCATTTTTATATGCCATTATTCTCTTCATTTATTGTTTTCAATTTTTACTTTATCATTTTATGATAATTTTGTAAACAAAGTAATAGCTAAAAATTATATAGTACAAAAGCTTATACTGAAAAGTGGAAGTCTCCTGTCCCCACCCTGTCCCTTTTTGTAGAGAAAAACCACTCAACTTCTTTCAAGCTACACTTTATGATATTTACCTTCTTATCTCTAAATAATAACCTTATATTGATACTTACTGATTTGTCAGTTTTAGTTACCATCTTTTGACTTTTTTGGTATAGTATACTTGAGGACTACTTACTCACTGACTCCTACTGACTCCCATCTCCACCCCTTTTTCTCTCATTATAATTATATTACCATTTTTGGTTAAATCGATTAGCTGCTATTTACATTCCTATGACTAGGTAACTATTTTTTACTACTAAGCCAAGTAATGATATGATTATATTTCATAAAGTTTTTTTTGTTTTACTAAAGTTAAAGGTTGCATTTTTTAAAGTTTTTGTTTTCTTTATGCTTATGGCTATTGTGTTCCAAATACAAAGATTTGTCACTTGCTTATAATATTTTTTCTAAATGCTCACAGTTCCAAACAGTGCAACAGGTCCAGTTTTACCTGGACACCTCATTCCTGAGCCCTCCAACCTCATGCCCTAGTATGGATTACTCTGTAGATTTGATGTGCAGCTGTTATCTGGACTTACCATTTCTGAACCTGTGTAAAAAATATATATATATATAAATATATATAATATATATATAAATATATATTATATATATAGATGATAGATATATAGATAAACTTCCTGTATTCTGTGTACTAAGTCCGTATCTTCCATGATATTATAAAGATAATAATGTTACTATGTAGCATTTATTTTTTGCCAGGCACTGTTTACATGCAAGGACTCACTGAATGCTCATGAGTTAGGTATTATTATTATCTCCATTTTACAGATGAGGAAATTGAGGTAAGTAGCAGTTAGTTTTCTTAATGGCACACAGCTAGAAAGTGGAAGAGTCGATATTCAAACCCAGGATTCTGATTCCAGGATCTGTGCCTTAATCATTTTAATATACTGCCTCTTTTTCTCAAGATATGTCTTCGTTACATATTAAAGAGTTATTTAGAGGGTAAAGCTTTGAATCCTTGCATGTCAGAAAATGTCGTTATATTATGTTCATGATTGATTGATATATTAGCTAGGTATGGAATTTTGTTTTAACTCAGAATTTTGGAAGCATTATCTTTTAGCATCAATGTTACTTTTAAGAAATAAAATGTCATTTGACTTCCTGTGTATGACCAGTTTGTAAATAACCTCTGTAACCTCTTAGGAACTCCTCTTTATCTCTAGAGTTTTGAGCTCTGATGATGATTTCCTTTTATTCATTCATTTTGTTGGGTAATCGGTGGCCCTTTCAATCTATAAACTTTATGTTTTTAGGACTCCAAAATTTTCCTTTTTGCTTTTTTACTAGTTTCCTTCCTGTTTTTTTGTTTGTTTGTTTATCTGTTTCTTTACAATATAAAGTCTTATTAGTCTGTGTCCTTAGAGATTCCTTTTCTCATTTGTTTTGAGTCCCTCTCTTCCATGCTGGAGACTTCATTCAAATATCTGGTGATCTTGGATGTCCACTCATATTTACAAATGAAAGCGCAAAGAGATTTATTGTAAGTTCGATGATGATAATGATGATGATGATGATATATGTTGGAGGCTTAGGGATGAAGTTCATTTATCAACTCTTAGGATTCACTCCAAGGTGATCAGATGGTAGCACGTCTGTTCACCGAGGTAGACATCTTCCCTGCTCGTTTTGTGGAAGAATTTATTGTTTTTTTTCCTCAGAAGCTCTGCAGGTTATCCAGAAAAGAATATTCTAGTCTTTTGTCTGTTTAGGCTTCTAACATTAGGGGAACTAGACCAGTAAGGGAGCTGGGATTCCCACTGTTGAGTGACATTTTCCCACCTTCAGTTTCCACCATACGCATGCCCCTCCTAGATCCATTCCTCCAGAGCAGTCTTTGTTCTTCCTCCACTGTGGGGTGGAAACCTTGCCCGGCTGTATCGGAGGAAGGAAGAGACCTAACTACTCTGATTCATAGAGTTTTGACTAATGTTACCTTCATTTCCAGCTTGTCTCCTCATTGCATCTTCCAAGATACTTGTGCTTCTGAACCTTATGCTTTTTCAGGGTTCTGTGGAATGACTGTCTTTCTTTTTTTGTTTGTTTGTTTTTTACATCTTTACTGGAGTATAATTGCTTTACAATAGTGTGTTAGTTTCTACTTCATGAAAAATTGAATCAGTTATACTAATACATACGTTCCCATATCTCCTCCCTCTTGCATCTCCCCCGCTCCCACCCTCCTTATCCCACCCATCCAGGTGGTCACAAAGCACCAAGCTGATCTCCCTGTGCTGTGCGGCTGCTTCCCACTAGCTATCTATTTTACGTAGTGTATATATGTCCCTGCCACTCTCTCACTTTGTCACAGCTTACCCTTCCCCCTCCCCATATCCTCAAGTCCATTCTCTAGTAGGTCTGTGTCTTTATTCCCGTCTTACCCCTCGGTTCTTCATGACATTTTTCTTTTCTTAGATTTCATATATATGTGTTAGCATACGGTATTTGTCTTTCCCTTTCTGACTTACTTCATTCTGTGTGACAGACTCTAGGTCCATTCACCTCACTACAAATAGCTCAATTTCGTTTCTTTTTATGGCTGAGTAATATTCCATTGTATATATGTGCCACATCTTCTTTATCCATTCATCCAATGATGGACACTTAGGTTGTTTCCATCTCCTGGCTATGGTAAATAGTGCTGCAATGAACATTTTGGTACATGACTCTTTTTGAATTATGGTTTTCTCAGGTTATATGCCCAGTAGTGGGATTGCTGGGTCATATGGTAGTTCTATTTGTAGTTTTTTAAGGAACCTACATACTGTTCTCCATAGTGGCTGTACCAATTCACATTCCCACCAGCAGTGCAAGAGTGTTCCCTTTTCTCCACACCCTCTCCAGCATTTATTGTTTCTCGATTTTTTAATGATGGCCATTCTGACTGGTGTGAGATGATATCTCATTGTAGTTTTGATTGGCATTCCTCTAATGATTAATGATGTTGAGCATTCTTTCATGTGTTTGTTGGCAATCTGTATATCTTCTTTGGAGAAATGTCTATGTAGGTCTTCTGCCCATTTTTGGATTGGGTTGTTTGTTTTTTTGTTATTGAGCTTCATGAGCTGCTTATAAATTTGGGAGATTAATCTTTTGTCAGTTGCTTCATTTGCAAATATTTTCTCCCATTCTGAGAGTTGTCTTTTGGTCTTGTTTATGGTTTCCTTTGCTGTGCAAAAGCTTTTAAGTTTCATTAGGTCTCATTTGTTTATTTTTGTTTTTATTTCCATTTCTCTGGGAAGTGTGTCAAAAAGGATCTTGCTGTGATTTATGTCATAGAGTGTTCTGCCTATGTTTTCCTCTAAGAGTTTGACAGTTTCTGGCCTTACATTTAGGTCTTTAATCCATTTTGAGTTTATTTTTGTGTATGGTGTTAGGGAGTGATCTAATCTCATACTTTTACATGTACCTGTTCAGTTTTCCCAGCACCATTTATTGAAGAAGCTGTCCTTTCTCCACTGTACATTCCTGCCTCCTTTATCAAAGATAAGTTGACCATATGTGCATGAGATTATCTCTGGGCTTTCTATCCTGTTCCATTGATCTATCTTTCTGTTTTTGTGCCAATACCATACTGTCTTGATTGCTATAGCTTTGTAGTATAGTCTGAAGTCAGGGAGCCTGATTCCTCCAGCTCCGTTTTTCATTCTCAAGATTGCTTTGGCTATACGGGGTCTTTTGTGTTTCCATACAAATTGTGAAATTTTTTGTTCTAGTTCTGTGAAGAATGCCAGTGGTAATTTGATAGGGATTGCATTGAATCTGTAGATTGCTTTGGGTAATAGAGTCATTTTCACAATGTTGATTCTTCCAATCCAAGAACATGGTATATCTCTCCATCTATTTGTATCATCTTTAATTTCTTTCATCAGTGTCTTATTATTTTCTGCATGCAGGTCTTTTGTCTCCTTAGGTAGGTTTATTCCTAGATATTTTATTCTTTTTGTTGCAATGGTAAATGGGAGTGTTTTCTTGATTTCATTTTCAGATTTTTCATCATTAGTGTATAGGAATGCCAGAGATTTCTGTGCATTAATTTTGTATCCTGCTACTTTACCAAATTCATTGATTAGCTCTAGTAGTTTTCTGGTAGCATCTTTAGGATTCTCTGTGTATAGTATCATATCATCTGCAAACAGTGACATCTTTACTTCTTCTTTTCTGATTTGGATTCCTTTTATTTCCTTTTCTTCTCTGATTGCTGTGGCTAAAACTTCCAAAACTATGTTGAATAATAGTGGTGAGAGTGGGCAACCTTGTCTTGTTCCTGACCTTAGTGGAAATGCTTTCAGTTTTTCACCATTGAGGATGATGTTGGCTATGGGTTTGTCATATATGGCCTTTATTATGTTGAGGAAAGTTCCCTCTATGCCTACTTTCTGGAGGGTTTTTATCATAAGTGGGTGTTGAATTTTGTCAAAAGTTTTCTCTGCATCTATTGGGATGATCATGTGGTTTCTGTCCTTCAGTTTGTTAATATGGTGTATCACGTTATTTGATTTGCATATATTGAAGAATCCTTGCATTCCTGGAAAAACCCCACTTGATCATGGTGTATGATCCTTTTAATGTGCTGTTGGATTCTGTTTGCTAGCATTTTGTTGAGGATTTTTGCATCTATGTTCATCAGTGATATTGACCTGTACTTTTCTTTCTTTGTGACATCTTTTTTTGTTGTTGTTGTTGTACGTGGGCCTCTCACTGTTGTGGCCTCTCCCATTGCAGAGCACAGGCTCTGGACGCGCAGGCTCAGCGGCAATGGCTCATGGGCCTAGCCGCTCCGCGGCATGTGGGATCTTCCCAGACCGGGGTACGAACCCGTGTACTCTGCATCGGCAGGCGGACTCTCAACCACTGCACTACCAGGGAAGCCCCTTTTTGTGACATCTTTGTCTGGTTTTGGTATCAGGGTGATGGTGGCCTCATAGAATAAGTTTGGGAGTGTTCCTCCCTCTGCTATATTTTCGAAGAATTTGAGAAGGATAGGTGTTAGCTCTTCTCTAAATGTTTGATAGAATTCGCCTGAGAAGCCATCTGGTCCTGGGCTTTTGTTTGTTGGAAGATTTTTAATCACAGTTTCAATTTCAGTGCTTGTGATTGGCCTGTTCATATTTTCTATTTCTTCCTGGTTCAGTCTCGGAAGGTTATGCATTTCTAAGAATTTGTCCATTTCTTCCAGGTTGTCCATTTTATTGGCATAGAGTTGCTGTAGTAATCTCTCATGATCTTTTGTATTTCTGCATTGTCAGTTGTTACTTCTCATTTTTCATTTCTAAATCTATTGATTTGAGTCTTCTCCCTGTTTTTCGTGATGAGTCTGACTAATGGTTTATCAATTTTGTTTATCTTCTCAAAGAATCAGATTTTAGTTTTATTGATCTTTGCTAGCATTTCCTTCATTTCTTTTTCATTTATTTCTGATCTGATCTTTATGATTTCTTTCCTTCTGCTGACTTTGGGTTTTTTTTTGTTCTTGTTTCTCTAATTCCTTTAGGTGCAAGGTTTGGTTGTTTATTCGAGATGTTTCCTTTTTCTTAAGGTAGGATTGTATTGTTATAAACTTCCCTCTTAGAACTGCTTTTGCTGCATCCCATAGGTTTTGGGTCATCGTGTCTCCATTGTCATTTGTTTCTAGGTATTTTTTGATTTCCTCTTTGATTTCTTCAGTGATCACTTTGTTATTAAGTAGTGTATTGTTTAGCCTCCATGTGTTTGTATTTTTTACAGGTCTTCTCCTGTAATTGATATCTAGTCTCATAGCCTTGTGGTTGGAAAAGATACTTGATACAATTTCAATTTCTTAAATTTACCAAGGCTTGATTTGTGACCCAAGATATGATCTATCCTGGAGAATGTTCCATGAGCACTTGAGAAAAATGTGTATTCTGTTGTTTTGGGGTGGAATGTCCTATAAATATCAATTAAGTCCATCTTGTTTAATGTACCATTTAAAGCTTGTGTTTCCTTCTTTAGTTTCATTTTGGATGATCTGTCCATTGGTGAAAGTGGGGTGTTAAAGTCCCCTACTATGAATGTGTTACTGTCGTTTTTCCCTTTTATGGCTGTTAGTATTTTCCTTATGTATTGAGGTGCTCCTATGTTGGGTGCAAAAATACTTACAATTGTTGTATCTTCTTCTTGGATTGATCCCTTGATCATTATTGTAGTGTTCTTCTTTGTCTCTTCTAATAGTCTTTATTTTAAAGTCTATTTTGTCTGATATAAGAATTGCTACTCCAGCTTTCTTTTGGTTTCCATTTGCATGGAATATCATTTTCCGTCCCCTTACTTTCAGTCTGTATGTGTCTCTAGGTCTGAACTTGGTCTCTTGTAGACAGCATATATATGGGTCTTGTTTTTGTATCCATTCAGCCAGTCTGTGTCTTTTGGTGGGAGCATTTAATCCATTTACATTTAAGGTATTTATCAATATGTATGTTCCTATTCCCATTTTCTTAATTGTTTTGGGTTTGTTATTGTAGGTCTTTTCCTTCTCTTGTGTTTCTTGACTAGAGAAGGTCCTTTAGCATTTGTTGTAAAGCTGGTTTGGTGGTGCTGAACTCTCTCAGCTTTTGCTTGTCTGTAAAGATTTTAATTTCTCCACGAAATGTGAATGAGGGCTTCCCTGGCGGCGCAGTGGTTGAGAGTCCGCCTGCCGATGCAGGAGACACGGGTTCGTGCCCTGGTCCGGGAAGATCCCACATGCCGTGGCGCGGCTGGGCCCGTGAGCCATGGCCACTGAGCCTGTGCATCCGGAGCCTATGCCCCGCAACAGGAGAGGCCACAGCAGTGAGAGGCCGGCGTACGGCAAAAAAAAAAAAAATCTGAATGAGATCCTTTCTGGGTAGAGTAATCTTAGTTGTAGGTTTTTCTCCTTCATCACTTTAAATATGTCCTGCCAGTCCCTTCTGGCTTGCAGAGTTTCTGCTGAAAGATCAGCTGTTAACCTTATGGGGATTCCCTTGTGTGTTATTTGTTGTTTTTCCTTGCTGCTTTTAATATGGTTTCTTTGCGTTTTGAGGTTTTTTTTTTTTTTTTGGATTAAGGTTTTATTTATTTTTTTAATAAGTCTCAATTAGATGGAGAACAGAAATGAAATTCTTTTCAAACATAAAAATGTGAATTGAGTTGCTTCTTTTTGGATGGATCTTTAACATTGACTTGACCATATGGACAGTGTCTGCAGGTAGACCTGCAGCATCTGCCTCTCTGCAAGTGGGCCAGCCGGGTGAGCACCATGTAGCCGGTAGCTGGGTCCACGAAGTTCAGCCGGCCAGCCGCGGAGGCGGCTGCGTGAAGCTCCGAGACGCTCTGCCGCTGTTAACTCTTTGCTCGCCGGACGCCTTGCTGCTCCCTCTGGTCCACCCTATGAGTCGGGCCCAGAGCCACCGTGGTCTCCCTGCAAAGAGGAGCAGAAGGTGAAGCTGAGGCGCTGTCGGAATCCTTCTCCGACTCGGGGCAGTTCTGGCGGCGGGGCAGGGGATGGCTGCCTCCCGAGTGTAGCGCCCGCAGACCCCGGGACCTGCCAGGCTGCCATGGCTGCCACCTGTGGGAGGCAGGGCCAGTTTTGACAGTTTGATTAATATGTGTCTTGGCATGTTTCTCCTAGGATTTATCCTGTATGGGACTCTGTGCTTCCTGGACTTGATTAACTATTTCCTTTCCCATATTAAGGAAGTTTTCAACTATAATCTCTTCACATATCTTCACAGTCCCTTTCTTTTTCTCTTCTTCTTCTGGAACCCCTATAATTTGAATGTTGGTGCGTTTAATGTTGTCCCAGAGGTCTCTGAGACTGTCCTCAGTTCTTTTCATTCTTTTTTCTTTATTCTGCTCTGCAGTAGTTATTTCCACTATTTTATCTCCCAGTTCACTTATCCGTTCTTCTGCCTCAGTTACTCTGCTATTGATCTCATCTAGAGTATTTTTAATTTCATTTATTGTGTTGTTCATCGTTGCTTGTTTCATCTTTAGTTCGTCTAGGTCCTTGTTAAATGTTTCTTGTATTTTCTATATTCTATTTCCAAGATTTTGGATCATCTTTACTATCATTATTCTGAATTCTTTTTCAGGTAGACTGCCTATTTCCTCTTCACTTGTTAAGTCTGGTGGGTTTTTATCTTGCTCTTTCATTTGCTGTGTGTTTTTGTCTTCTCATTTTGCTTATCTTACTGTGTTTGGGGTCTCCGTTTTGCAGGTGCAGGTTCGTAGTTTCTGTTGTTTTTGGTGTCTGTCCCCAGTGGCTTAAGTTGGTTCAGTGGGTTGTGTAGGCTTCCTGGTGGGGGGGACTAGTGCCTGTGTTCTGGTGGATGAGGCTGGATCTTGTCTTTCTGGTGGGAAGGTCCACATCTGGTGGTGTGTTTTGTGGTGTCTGTGGCCTTATTATGATTTTAGGCAGCCTCTCTGCTAATGGGTGTGGTTGTGTTCCTGTCTTGCTAGTTGTTTGGCATAGGGTGTCCAGCACTATAGCTTGCTGATCGTTGAGTGAAGCTGGGTGCTGGTGTTGAGATGGAGATCTCTGGGAGACTTTTGCCATTTGATATTATGTGGAGCTGGGAGGTCTCTTGTGGACCAGTGTCCTGAAGTTGGCTCTCCCACCTCAGAGGCACAGCACTGACTCCTGGCTGCAGCACCAAGAGCCTTTCATCCACACGGCTCAGAATAAAAGGGAGAAAAATTAGAAAGAAAGGGAGAAAGAAAGAAAGAGGATAAAATGAAATAAAATAAAGAAAAAATAAAGTTATTAAAATAATTATTAAGAAAAAAATTTTTTTAAAGAAAAAAAAAAAAAAACACGGACTGATAGAACCCTAGGACAAATGGTGAAAGCAAGCTATACAGACAAATCTCACATGGAAGCATACACATACACACTCACAAAACGAGGAAAAGGGGAAAAAAATAATAAATCTTGCTCTCAAAGTCCACCTCCTCAATTTGGGATGATTAGTTGTCTATTCATGTATTCCACAGGTGCAGGGTACATCAAGTTGACTGTGGAGCTTTAATCCACTGCTTCTGAGGCTGCTGGGAGAGATATCCCTTTCTCTTCTTTGTTCGCACAGCTCAAGGGGCTCAGCTTTGGATTTGGCCCCGCCTCTGCGTGTAGGTCGCCTGAGGGTGTCTGTTCTTCGCTCAGACAGGACAGGGTTAAAGGAGCAGCTGACTCTGGGGCTCTGGCTCACTCAGGCCTGGGGGGGAGGGAGGGGTGCCGAGTGCCGGGCGAGCCTGCAGTGGCAGAGGCCGCCGTGACGTTGCACCAGCCTGAGTGGCGCCGTGCGTTCTTACTGGGAAGTTGTCCCTGGACCACGGGACCCTGGCAGTGGCAGGCTGCACAGTCTTCCCGGAAAGGAGGTGTGGATAGTGACCTGTGCTCTCACACAGGCTTCTTGGTGGCGGCAGCAGCAGTGTTAGCATCTCATGCCCGTCTTGGGGTCCGCGCTGTTAGCCGCGGCTCACACCCATCTCTGGAGGTCCTTTAAGCAGCGCTCTTAATCCCCTCTCTTCGAGCACCAGGAAACAAAGAGGGAAGAAAAAGTCTCTTGCCTCTTCGGCAGGTCCAGACTTTTCCCCAGACTCCCTCCCGACTAGCCATGGTGCACTAACCCCCTGCAGGCTGTGTTCACGCCGCCAACCCCAGTCCTCTCCCTGCGCTCCGACCGAAGCCCGAGCCTCAGTTCCCAGCCCCGCCCGCCCTGGCTGGTGAGCAGACAAGCCTCTCAGGCTGGTGAGTGCCGGTCGGCACGGATCCTCTGTGAGGAAATCTCCCCGCTTTGCCCTCCGCACCCCTGTGGCTGCGCTCTCCTCCGCGGCTCCGAAGCTTCCCCCTCCGCCACCCGCAGTCTCCGCCCGCGAAGGGGCTTCCTAGTGTGTGGAAACCTTTCCTCCTTCACAGCTCCCTCCCACTGGTGCAGGTCCCGTCCCTATTCTTTTGTCTCTGTTTATTCTTTTTTTCTTTTGCCCTACCCAGGTACGTGGAGAGTTTCTTGCCTTTTGGGAGGTCTGAGGTCTTCTGCCAGCGTTCAGTAGGTGTTTTGTAGGAGTTGTTCCACGTGTAGATGTATTTCTGGTGTATCTGTGGGGAGGAAGGTGATCTCTGCGTCTTACTCTTTCGCCATCTTCCCCCTCTGTCATCTTTCTTTTTATCAGTATACTCTCTTCAGGCCCTTGGGTTTCGGTTCCCTCTGCTCTTCTAAATTATTTATAATTAATTCATCTACTTTTCATTTCCAGATATCTCTGTTTCCTTTCATATTCTCATTATTCTTATAATTTTTACATCTCTTTTTTTTTTAGTTTGGATTGGGAATAAAGATAAACACACATATTTAATCTAAATTCATTCTTCATCATGTATTTTTAAGTGCCTTGGCTAGTGATATCATTGGACAGAGCTACCTGTCTTCATCACACCAAAGAGGCCATTGTTGAGATCTTTCCAAACTAGCTCTTATCAGCCCATTATCACTTTTTGTCCTACGATTCTCATTCTTCATCTCACCCAAGAGAAGCAAGGCATTTAAAAAAATAGAAACTCTGGATAAACTATTGACACCTAAGACCTTTCAATTGAGTAAAGGAATATGGTAAGTGAATTTATGACTCACAACACCAAGAAAAGTAATGAAAACAACATATGATACAGAAAGAACATTTTCCTACCAAAATGATATATTAATATGGCACAGATGAAAATATACCCTAATTTCTTCTCACTTGTTATTTAATCGATAGTAAGTTTTTTTAAAAAATTATTATTGCAGTTTTATAAAAATGAAACTATAATAATTTTTTTCTAGTATGTGTAATTTTTTTCCCACATTGCTAGATTTAATTATGAACTTTATAAGCATTTTTTAGATGTGCTTTTTCTGTCCAGTGCTCAACTTTCTTACACATTTGAAAATACTTTTCTGTGAAATTTTTAAAAACAATTTTCTGACCCTTAAATTCTATACATAGTATTTTAAGATCATATTCTTTTTAAAATTTTCATTCTATTTAGAGACTACAACACTTGAGAAGATTAGAAAAAGAGGGCATGAAAGAGAGCAATACTTGTTTTAAGTGTCAGTTAATGAGATCGAAGGAGAAACATGAAAATAATGGGTTTCCTTTTGTGTCTGTAGAAGGATAAGGGGAGAAAAGGAAGGAAAAACTTAATTGGGTAGTTTTTTTTTTTTTAATTCAACATCTTGTTTTTGTGGGATAGGAAAATTTGGGGCTTAAAAACTCTTAGCCAATTTCATAGCAGAGATATATTTTCAAATTGAATTGAGGGGAATGTTCTTTTGAGGTTAGTAAGAAACATCAATAAGGGAGCTGAGACAGCAGCTTTTACCCCAAACTGTTCCAAACGTCAAGAGCAGAGCTAAGAATAGAGGTTTGTAATGGCCAGTCCAGTTTTCAGACCACAGACAAATGCTCCCTTGTCCCCATGCCTGCTTAGAGCATCATTTTAGAATATGCAGTGGTTGAATATCTCTAAAGAGACTGTGAGTCACTTCCCTACTCAAACTCAATTTTCTTTTTTATTTCCCTGGTTGATTATTGTGTTGAAAGCAAAGCTGAGGCAAAGACCAAACACAAGGTTTCTGATTCAAAGGGTGAACCGAGAATTGAGCACATGTCAAATCCTCTCCTATCTGGTCCAAACTCATAAAAAAATACTGGATAAATACTTATAAAAATTTAGAAAACACATAAATATTTCAAACTCTGGGAAAGGGAAGTCTCTGGAGACCACAAGTAGAAATACTTTTTTGAAAAAAGAGAGAAACCCATGGACATAAGTAGGAACTGAAGTTTAAGAACATTACATCATCTGAGTTTCCCTAACAGGGCCTGAATGCTGAGCACTACACCACCAATGCTGGGGCCTCCATGAAACTACTTTGGATTTACATAAAAGATGACCTCCCTGGGTCCTGAGAATGTCAATATGATGAAAAACATGCAATAAGTTTAGCAGGCTTAGGAATCTATTTACATCCCCCAACTTAGGAAACATTGAAGAATCTGAAAAATAAAATAAATACTTTTAATATCTTTTAAAACATAAAGAATTGAATGGGAACACCAGAAAATTACAGGAGATAATAAAACAAGAATAAGAGATAATGAAACAAAACAGCAGATGTATTGAAAATTACCATTAGAATTCTTAGAACTTAGTAGTTATTGAAATAAAGAGAAACACAATTACATGCATTGAGTAGAAGACTGGAAATAGTTGAGGGGAGACTAATGAACTAGAAGAACATAGCCCAAAGATATAGAAAAGAAAAATGTGAAGGAAGAACTAGGAGACATAGAAGATTCAGAAAGTCCAACATACATGTGCTACAAATTCAGAAAGGAGGAAATACAGAGAATGGAAGAGGAATAGAGTTTAAAAAGATTATGGTTGAGAATTCCCCCAAACATAAGACATAAATCTAAGACTGGGAACACCTTCTGGGTACTGAGCTAGAAAAATGATGACCAGTGGAAGCTAAAGGAGAAACTTTTGAAAGTGGAGACTGGAAGTAAATATAATTTTTACCCAAACATTTTATTTCATCATCTCACTGCTATTTCTAGCATGTGTCTAGAGCAAGGCCTGTAGCAAAATTGCTAATAAAAATTTTACATTAAAAAGTGTTGTCACTGATTTTGTTGCATTTCCAAGGATTTAGAAAGCTTAATTCTCTTTGACAGGACAAGTATCCGAAGAGGAAGGTAGCTCTGAAAGTGAATGCTATGATGGGTGGAAAAGAAGGAAGCCCAAGGAAAACCAAGCCTAATAGTGGTTAATGCCAATGCACAATTCAGAGAAGCTTACAGCTAATACAGCTAATAGTGCTACAGCAGTACAGGGACACCTGCCATGGTCAGGAATATAAGCCTTGTGTTATGGTTATTTAAATTTTGGGGAAAACATGGAGCCTTGGCATCCAGAAAGCAAGCCCTGGAAAGATCCCTAAAAAGTTGCAAACACGTATTAGAGATAGAAAGGTAACACTAAGACAAATACCAGAAATGTGAATCTCGTAGCAGCAGAAGCAAGTACAATATGACAAGTTCTTTTTTAGGTGGGGCTGGTGTTTAGATGAGACCACAACTGTTTTATACAATTGGTTATAAGATACACAATATATAACCCTTCCTCAAAGCCAAGTTTGCTCAGAGTTCTATGCATGTTGTTTCCAGTTTCTCACTTTCCATTCTTTTTCCTTCTCTAATCAGTTGGCTGCTGCCCTCACTGTTCTGCTAAAAATGCTCATTCTAGTTCACCATAAATTTTAAAATCAGCATCTCAGCATTATTTCACAAAGTTGAGCACATCATCTTTCTTTAAGAAGACAGTTTATTCTGCAGGCTTCTGCTACATGATACTGTCGTGGATTTTTCTCCTACCTCTTGAGCCATTCTTCCTCAGCCCTCCTCTACTCTGATTTCTAAATATTAGATTTAGGCTTTGTCTTGTACCCTCTTCTCCTTTCACTCTATATGCTCACTCTAGACGAGACACTACCTATATGCAAATAACTCCCAAATTTATATTTCCAGTCAAGATCTTTCATCTGCGTTCCAGGACTATCCAACTGCCAATATGCCATTAGATTGTCTCACAGGCTTTGCCATGTCAGGATCTGCCCTTTGGTTAACTTGACTGCTTTTTTCCCCCGCAAATGTGATCAGGGTAAAATGTCAACCATGTTTTTAAGCAGAATTGCTTATGATAAAATGACCCTGGATTTCTAAACTGGATCTTGCTAGTGGAAACTCTACATACCTGATGTGGACATCAAATCTTTGGGCTTTCCTGAATATGGTGATTCTTGTAACTGGATGTGTCTCCTGCAGGGTGTGACACCTACTGCCTGGAGTCACCATATGTGACCCTGAGGCTCTCTTAGGCTCCTGGAAGTTTCTCAGGGCTGTGGATGGAACAAAGTTATCAAATATGAGGTACCTACTTCTTCAGTGGATTTGATCCCTAAATTAAAATTGATTCTGTTAATGGAAAACAGAAAATGGGAGACTAAATTATCACGACTCAACTTCTAAAGAGTTGTCCCTGTGATGGGAGTGGGATGCTGATGTGTTGGTGTGAACCTAATTGGGTGTTGGTGTGAAGCCAGTTGGGTTCTGACAATGACACTGAATTGGTCAACTGCTATGATTTGGGAGCAGAAGCTGCTTCGTTCTCCCACATTCAAGCAACCGCTGTGACTGGTGTCAACGTCCCTTTCTCTCTCTCTCTCGATTGTCTTATCACTTAATCATTTGAAAGATGATCAGACACCCCTGAAATACTGTAAAAATAAGCATGAAAGTAGAAATATCAGTGTAGTTTAACAGGTGAGGCAGTGATGAAAAATGCTCCTGTAACCCAGTGTCTTAGAAAGAAAGAAACTACCGTGGTTTTGATGCACATTTTATGGAGGAGAGAAAATTAATCCTCAAATGTACATGAAACAGATTGCAGTGATTTAATGGAGAGTTATTACTTTAAAAAAATCACATTATTCCTCCTCCTCTTTTACAGGTTTTTGAGGTAGGAGTGATAATTTCCTGATCTTTTGTAGGATACAGAAAAAAAAGGAAATTATTTCAGTCGTGTGTTACACAGTTCCTCCAGGCTTCTCTAAGAGAATCCTAATCTCTTCATTCTCAATGCATAACACACTAATGTATTCTTTCTGGTTTTGTCTGTTGAGTCAATTTATGGATTATATAGCAAAGTCTGTTCCAATATCTGGAAGGAATATTTTGTTTAGTTTATTTACCAATAAACCAATATAATACCAAACTGTATTATATAATTTGACTTTCCATTTCAAATGGATAATGTAGGTGTAGTCCAGACAACTTTTGGTCCTTTCAGAAAATAACAAACCAATTGTTAGGGGACAAAGATTTGATACCACTGAGAATATTTTAAGTGCATTTGCTGATAAAATATTAAAAAATTAATCATATACTGAAAAAGGAACCCAGAACTTGTTATAATCCCTTTGATCAAAGACAAAATATTTAGGCAGTGACAAGAGCAACAAGGAAAAAACTTGACAATTCCTAAACAATCAAAGAATAGTTTCAATAATTTTACACAGGGCTTCCCTGGTGACGCAGTGGTTGAGAATCCGCCTGCCAATGCAGGGGACACGGGTTTGAGCCCTGGTCCGGGAAGGGTTGCCTCCTCCCATCCCACACCCCTTTGACCTCATCTCCTATTCTTCCATTCTGTATCATTCTCCCCCTTGCTCACTCCACTAGACCACCCTGGCCTGCTTGCCACTCCTTGAATATGACAAGCATGCTCCTGCTGTAACTGAAAGTGAGGTCTGGCTGCTCGCCGCTCAAAAACCAATAAAGAGGCAAGTTGGTGGAAAGGAAAATTTGCTTTATTTTGGATGCCAGCACTGTAAGCCACTTGTTAATGATAATACATAAAATCTAATTATCAAAGATTTCAAATGAAACTTTATAAATACATAAAATTTTATAAATACATTATATAATTTTATCTTATAAGTCTGTCATAAATATAGCAGTGAATCTTTCAATTGTTGCAGAGTAATGAGGACTCACTAGGTAGAATTATTTGTGTGGAAACACATTCAATTTCTTGGTTACCCAGAGTACAATGGCATTAAAGTAGAAGCATACATAAACTGCTTGGTTTTTTTCAATGTGTGGGAGGCATTTTGTTCTAAATGTTGATGAGTTGGAATAAACCCTGGAATTTCCATGCTGGAATTTCATAGCCATCACTCCAAAGTTTCTTTAAGTTAAAAAAAAAGTAAGTCTAATGATCTATGTGTCTTAGTCCATTAGGGGCACTATAACAAAATATTGTAGGCTGGGTGGCTTAGAACAATAGAAATTTATTTCTCACAGTTCTGGAGGCTGAGAAGTCCAAGATCAAGGTGTTGATCTGATGTCTGGTGAGAAGCCGCTTCCTGGTTCTTACATGATGGTTGTTTTTTCACTGTGTCCTCACGGTGGAACTCTCTGGGGCCTCTTTATAAGAGCACTAATTCCACTCATGAGGGCTCTGTCGTCATGATCTAATCAACCCCTAAAACTCCACCTCCAATCACATTGGGGATTAGTTTTCAACATACAAATTTTGTGGGGGCACAAACATTCAGTCTATAGCATATATACTAACAGAAGATGAAAGACACATGTGACACATTTGTCCACATTTTCAATGTTTTCAGTACAGTTCATCAGGAGCAAAAGTGTAGTATATTAAAATTCAGCCAACAGTACTGAGAACTAACAACGTGGCCATCACTGTGGTAGGCATTGGAGTGCTAAAAATGAGAATTTTATCTCTGAAAAATTTACAACACAAATGGGAAGATAAAGCACCCATAAAAGCACCGTTTAGAGGAGACTGGGGACCATTATATTTTATATAGACATATCTTGTTGGAAAATATAAGCTAATTAAGTCTTCAAAATTGTAGTTCCTTTTCTTTTTGCATTGCACAATTAAGCTCTTTCTTACATATGACCTTGACCTGGGATTGTTGCGGTACGTGGGCTTCTCACTGTTGTGGCCTCTCCCGTTGCGGAGCACAGGCTCCGGACGCGCAGGCTCAGCGGCCATGGCTCACGGACCCAGCCACTCCGCAGCATGTGGGATCTTCCCGGACCGGGGCACGAACCCGTGTCTCTTGCATTGGCAGGCAGACTCTCAACCACTGCGCCACCAGGGAAGCCCTGGGAGTATCTGATTGAATGCAGTGGAATGTGTTAGGAAGCAGTAAGAGACAAGGCCATCTAACCAGTTGGCAGTCTTGAAGACAGGGCTATGAGATTTTGTTATTGACCTTACAAATGTGGTATTTTAGGAATATTAACTTGACATTGGTGTGCTAAAAGGGCTTGAGTTGTAATGCTAATTGGACATGCTCCATTCATTTAAATGAATTTACCATTCTTTCAAAATTATTGATATCAAGCTAGACTTATAGTATTTATTCATTGTGACATTATTTCTGGTCCCAGGTTGTGGTGATTGATTTCTCACCTCCGTTTATAGCAATGGAATCTAATTGAAGGGCTTTTAAGCAAGCTACTCTGCCACATTGATGTGGGTGATTTTTTACAGCATTTCTGAAATCCTGGAGACTATTTTTTTCTTCCTTTTGTCTAGTCTGAATGCCATTTACATTTGGAAGAATCAAGACACAAAATCCTCCTAACCTGTTCAAACATGAAAGTGGCTGCAAATGTATTTTTGTCATTTGTCTTCTTAAGCCATATTTTCTTTATGGTCTTGAACCTAAGTGAAGAGACTCAGAAAGAGAAGAGAACATTTAATCAATAACTTTACTGTTCTTCTATTTAACCATTTGAAAAAGTACTTGGCATTTAAGGGAAATATTTTTCTTAGGAAAAAATAATATAAAAGAAAAAAAATCAAGCAATACTCTATGGAAACGTCTAAGCAAAAGATGCTTTTCATAAGGAAATAAGTTGTAGGACAGACACTGAAAAAATATAAATATACCTTTTTTTGTGAACAGCTAAAATGTGGTGTATGTTGCATATGTGTGCATAATACCACCCAATGTTTCTGTGTAAATTATCTTACAGGGTCTGATAGGGTACTTTCCCTGTGAAATGTTTGTGTAGCTCCTGAAATAAATGCAATTTATGTAGATGCCTTTGGATGTTCTTCCTCGGAACCCTGGTTTTTCGCTTGAGCCCATTCTTCCAACTTTAGCTTTTTCTGGCCTCACAGTACAAAGAAAAGCATTCTGATTTTGGGGGGAGTTCAGCATTACTCTGAAATGACCTGACCCTCGGCCCTGACGATTTGCTTTAAATCCACTGTTTTGTCCACCACTTATTTCCAGAAATTAGCTCAGTGCCTGGCACAGGATTGGCATTCAGTTAATATTTACTAAGTGAAAATTATTAGACCTCATAATATTTGCTCCAACTTTCCTTGCCACTGAAAAACTTTTACTCTTCCAGGTAAATAACTGTTTATATTTCTTATTCATCCTGGTCACATTGCTTCTTCTCTCTTACTACCCAGAATTACATTTTCATTACTTCCGGTTTTATTTTCAACTTTAGTTTCAGTTTCTAACCTGTAATTTCCACTGGAGATTCTCAGGCTGTTCACTATGGTTTTTATCCTTCTATATTCAGTTCTTTAAAGACTAAATCCCTAAAGCTTCATCTACTTGGGTCGTATCTGAATCTGTTTTCTAAAATATGACACTGACCACCCTCTACCCTGTCACCTCTGACAAAGCTTATCTTTACCACCATGGATGTTATGTAGAATGGGGAGAGGCAGGAGGAAAAACAATTTATGCATGCTGGTTAAACATCATTCCAGTGACAATTCACACTTGTTCTCTCCCTTTTAAAATCATTGTTGTGTCTCAAACACATTGTATATAATGATGGTTGATTCTTTCCTAAGTTAAATTTGCTGCTTCTGTTGGTTCTTTCCACTCATATAGATACACAGTTTTCCTTAGCATCCATATACAAGGAGCCTTATATTTCTGTGGTTTTTGAACTGTTTTCTTTCTTAGAACTACAGAACATCATGGCAGGCGGGGAGAGGGAGCTGAAACACAATGGTCCACGGAGGATGGGGGTGACCCAGTCTTCTTGCATTTCCTTTCCCTCCATTGCCCTGTCCCAAGGTGTAACCTGTTATATTATGAGCTTTCATGTGCCTCCTAAGAGACCTTGTCCCATGAGAGTGTTCTGAAACAAAAATAAGCAAAAGGAATTTATGTGACTTACTTGAAAGGGCACCATTTTGAATATAGTCATACTTTTCTGGGATCAAAGTTTATTTGAACACAGTCAGCTTGGGTATCAGTGTCCTGCCTGTACTATACCCAGGAACAAATACAAGTTCCCCAGGAATAGGCTGTACCAGAGAAGGTACCCTCCTGGTTTCCAGTCATCTGAGAGGAGACTGGGCACTCCCTTGACCAAGACTAAACCCTCATGTCTGTTTATCTGAGTGACTTGCCAACTCCCAGGAGCATGAGCTTCACATAGATAGCTGACTACATCCACCATAGTCACTTAAATATATAAATATCTCCCTCTATTATTAGTAGGCTATTGTCATAGTTACATTTAATTTCCTTATCATTAAAAAAAAGCCTGGTGTTCTCAGACAGAGTTTCATGCCATTCACTTTCTAATGGCTGTCTGATGGGGCAGACAAGGGTGGTTACCAGGATATACAAGTGTCAGTAGGCCCTTAAGTTGGTAATCCAATGAAATTGAATTATATATTTCAAGTATTTATATTGGCTTGACTTACTTTCATGCTTCTCAAATGGCAAAAGCATTCCCCAAATGTATTTTTGCAGAAAGTTCTTGTGTCCTATTGATTTGTATGTGCGGGGTATGTGCATTTTCTCATTAGTGCTGATGTGCTCTCATAATACACCATCCAGTCTAAAAAGTGTAAGAAGACAACAAAAAAGTGATCTTCCTTAATAAAATGGATAACTGCAGAGTTTGAGAACTTCTTTTTTCAACATGAATGGCCATTTTATTTTTCAATTTTCCTTATGAGGGTCTTTCCATCCTGAACTTATCTCTTTTAGAAAACAATCAGCAATTGCATACTGTATTTCATACTTAGAAGCACATAGAATGTTTTGGAACAATGGGTTTTAATGGATAGCTATGTTTTTGTTTGCTATGTAGCTATGTACAAAGATCATACACAGAATTCAGACAGCTTCCACAAAACTAGACAGAACCTAGGATGCCAGGAGAATTCTAGAATTATTGAGAATAATAAACAACTGGCTGTTATCTAGCTACAGGGATAAATCCCATAGTTCCTTCAGATCTCTGCTCAAATATTACTTTCCTTATGAGACTTTCCCTGACCATCCCATATAAAATTGAACCACTCTCCCTCAGCACTTACCAATTCCATTTATGCCACTCTACATAGCTTAATAAGTGTACAGTAGGATTTGAATCTCTATTTCCCTGACTCTAGACTCCATGTACCATGTACCATGATGCCTAGTTACCTAGGAATAAAGGACTGGGCAGTAGCAGTAGTAATATCTTATATTTTAAATGTTTTTATAGTTTGCAACAAATTTTCACATGTATTATTTTTAAAATGATGATATGGAACAGTAACCGTATGTGTTTCTCTTTCTCTCAGGACCTGCATTGCCATACTTGAAAATGTGGTAGAGACAATATAGTTCCTGAAATTCCCCTTGTGAGCTTATTACAGGATTGATAATGATTCAAAAGGTTTTTGAGAATCTGCTAAAAACAAATATTCTAAAAATATTAGCAGATAGTTTAAGATAGGCATTGTATCTTTTTAGAATGCATGAACTCTCATATGGCAGGATTATGTCCTTTTGTACTTTGTTTGATTTTCTGGAGTCTGTGTTCCTGTATTTCAATCCACATGGCTCTACATCTAACTTTTCTCCTTCCCATTTCCTCTTTCCATCAGAGTTCTATTTCTTTTCTCTTCTGTTTTCAGCTTCTCCAGTGCTGTTCAGCCATTGCGTTTGTGGTTAAGGCTTGTCCCTTTACTCCTGCCTGACATCTGATCTCATTGTCCTTCTGGAAGAGCCCAACTGGGCATCCTTATTTGATGTCCCTTGCAGTTTTCAGTCATATTCAAACTGAGAAACTGATGGTTTAGGCTGTGGATATTGGGAAAGAGAGAGTCAAGTCAATGGAAAAATGAAGAAAGGTGAAAGACTTCATGTATTAGATTCCTAGGGCTGCTGTAAAAAATTACCACAAACTGAGTGGCTTAAAACAACAAAAATTTGTTCTTTCCCAGTTATGGAGGCTAGAAACCTGAAACCAAGGTGTGGGTAGGTTTGGTTCCTTCTGGAGGTTCTGAGGGAGAATCTTTTCCATATCTTTCTCCTATATTCTGGTGGTTGTTGAAGATCCTTGGTGTTCCTTGACTTGTAGACACATCACTCGAATCTCTGAGTCCATCATCGCATAAACTTCTTCCCTTTGTGTGTGTCTCTGTGTCTTCATATAAGGACACCAGTCATGGATTTAAGTTCACTCTAATCCAGTGTGATGTCACCTTAATTTAATGATTTACATCTGCAAACACCCTATTTTCAAATAAGGTCACATTCTGAGGTTCAGAGTAAACATGAATTTGGGAGAGTACATTACCTAACCCAGTATACCTTGTGATCTGTTTCTAGTTTTCAAAGGAGTGCTGGTATTATGAGGTGTTCTTGTATGTGATTGAGCAGATGCCTGGAAAGTCTAAACCCATTCCAATAAAGATATTTTTCTCTTGTCAATGGAAATAACTTGTGCAGAGTTAGTTATTTGGAATATGGAACATAGAAGCCTAAAAGTCATTGATCATTGTTTTGGATAAAATCTAAAAGGCCACATAATCAAATCAAGCCCTGCGTGTTATAATTGAATTTTCCCATTGCCAACATCAGCACATAGAGTGAGTCAGGAAATGTGATGCTAGCCTCTAGAAACCAGAGACCAGCTGAATGACTCTGGGCAATTCAGTGGATGTGCCTCTCTGAGGAAAAGTGACTGAGACAAAAATTTCCTACACGTGAACATATTTTCCTGTCCTTAGAACCTGGGGTTATACAATTCTGTGCAGAAAAGCATCTGTGTTCCATTGAAGAAATATATTTAGCACCTACCACATGCTGGGTGCTATGATGGATTCTCTGTTAAACATAAGTAACTCATTTATTTCTCAACACTGCAGTGTAAGATACTTATTAGCCCCATTTTACACACGAGGCAAAGATATTAAGAAAGTTAAAAAATCTGCCCAAGATACATAGTTCTAATGAGTCATTGAGCCAGAATTTGCATTGTCTATGCTTATGTCATACAACAGAAGCAAAACCAAATGGACACACCCCAGGTGAGTGGCTGGATGAGGGGACATGCTTATGAAAGAATAAGGATATCTAGTAGACTAGTTCCCATGTGGCAGAGAAAAGAAAATAGAAAATAGTGAGCATAGTAGCAAAGTATCCAGCCAAGAATCTGTGACACTTGTATCGGTTCTTTGGCATAAGAATATTGATAGACTCTCTGGCAAAAAAGAATGGAATGGCCCAGGGTTTTTGAGACTGGAGTTAGCTATGGGAGCCTGAGAAGTGTGTTCCTTTAACTGCAAATGCTTTTAAATTTCTGTTACTAGCTGGGCTTGCCAGCATTGTTCAAGAAAATCATTAACCATTGTTTAAATAAATATGTCTCTGCCCACACTGACCTTGAAGTAGACTACACAGAGATGCTCTGTGTGGGGCGCAGCTTGAGTGTGTATCACTGCCTTGTATGTCTGCTCTTGAGGGTTTTCATTTGGAGGTCATATTTGACACTATTTTTGTTGTTGTTTGTTCTGTTTGCTCTGTAATCTATGGCATGTCTCCTTATCAGCAGTTACCCAGGACTCTTGGACTTGGTTTCACCTGGTCTGGGAGATCATTGCCTATTTATTTTAGGTGCTGCCCTGCATGAAAACCTTATAGCCTCCATTTATAAAGTTTAGACCATTGCAAGCATGCCTTCTAAATATGGTGAAAATCTAATCAGCTACATTTTATGTAGATAGACTTTTTTCTTAAATCATTTCCCATTTTCTCTTCCTTAGTATTTAGTAAAATTCTGCACTTTTGAAATCTTGGTGGTATAGTGCTAAAGAGAACCAAAGGAAGGTGGTCGTGTCCAAACTCGGACAAACGATTTAGCAGGAGACAACAGCTGCAAAATTAGAAAGAAGAGAACACCAAGGGAAGGACAAACTTGGGAGATAAACTTGGCAGCTCAGTTTGATCTTCCCATCAAAATCCTCCTTCAGGCACCAGTACCTGGGGTATTGGTTATATTTCAATAAGGAACATAATCCCCGTGAGAGGTAAGCAAGATTTGGCTGACAGTGTGGCAATCAAGATATCACTGTTGCTCAGCATAGCCACAAAATTGTCTTCATTGGAAAACTGGGTAAATATTATACTCCAAGTGTCCAAGTGTCAGGCAGGTGTTGGGAAGCCTCCAAACCAACAAGATGATATTTTATCTCACTGTTCAGTGAATCAGTTGATTACATTGTTTAAAGAAATTTGCTATCTGAAGGCTCTAGAATAAAGTGACAAATGTGAATAAAGGAAGAACCCCCATGGAGAGCCAGTTCCTAGGGCACAGACTCCCTCCAATGTCTTTTGTTAGGTGAGTTCATCTGGTCCTTTGTTGAAAACAAGGATTTGGGGTTGACACCCAGTGGAAAGTAAGCAGAGCCCAGGTCTACCTGACAAAATAATCACTCTATTCCTCTTCTGAGGTGTTTCTCTCAAATGTCTTTGGCAAAGCAGTGCTTTTTCCTCCCTGCATAAGTATTTGGGGCATGCCACCTTTATTATCTCAGCAGTCTATACTCATCTTTTCTGCTAGACTCTGATCTTGCTGGCATCAGTGATGGTTTTGTGCTCACTTTTGCAATAATAGGTACATGGAGGTCTATCAAATTGAGTTGTAAATACAATCCCACCATCTTCCCCCTCAAGCAGAGATCTTTATAACATTCTCCAAAGATCATCATAGGGCAAATATTCTATACATACCTTTCTTCTATCAAGCAATTCACTAGCTTTCAAAATATTCTACATGGGTATCTCAGGAGCCAAAAAATAATAAAACAAATTTAGATTTACATTTCTGCTTTTAACTGAGATGTCTCAGGATACCTTAAGGTGTTTGGAATCCTTGAGCCTTCAGTATCTTATGAAGTCCCCCCAGAGGAAGACTCTTTGTTCAAAATGTACCAAAAGAATGGTGTTTTTCCAGATTCCATTTATCTCATCAGAAGTGTGCACACAGAGAATCTTCTCCTGATGTGGAGGCCTCCTCTAGACCAGAGATGAGGACACAGAGTTGACTGCAGGGTCTCATTAATTTGGCATAGAGGCAGCAGGAGACTCCAGCTCCAGCTTTGCTAGTTGACCTTATTCCTCTTCCTCCATTTTTCTGCTTGCATCCTCCCCACAGTCTGTGCTGCAACCCATCTCCTTTCCTCTCTTCCTACTGCCCCTCTTCTCTCTGTCCTTCTCCATCTGGTGAATCCCATGAACAAAGAGGAGGGAATCAATTGTGGCCACCCCCCTCTACTTTTCTCATAGAGGAGGATCTGTGTGTAGGCATTAGAGGCAGCCCAAAGTTTCAAGAGACCTGCATATAGAAAATGTGTCACTGATAAGGAACTTTTATAGAAAATCTTAGCAAGTAAAGCATTCTTAGGAAGACGAGAGTTAAATGGGAAAATGGTAAATTAGCCTCTCTCTTTACTGCTGGAGAGACCCGAAGTTTCTTTCTTTGCAAGAAACTTGCATCCTGCTTCGACAGTGTTGTCGGTGAGGTGTGTGTAAACTACCAGCCCCTCTCCTGACAGCCACCTTTCCTAAGCACTGCCCAAAGGAACTTCATCTTTAAATTATTGATGAATAGGTTAAATTTTAATTCTCTGTCAATTGAAACTTGCTAATTAAAATTCCACATTCTTCTATCTTAGAGACCTTTGAAAAATGGAGTGTAGAAGCTTGTCTAGAGATAACATAACTACCACCTGGCTTGAAGCTTTTGTGCCTAAGATGCTATAAATGTTAATTTCCTATCAATTGCAACTTGCAAAGAAAATCAGCAGGTTTTCTGCTCTCCTTGCATCAGTTTTTTTATATGGAGTCTTTCCAGGCTGTCCTTTGTCCCTGCTTTCACCAGGCTCCTCAACATCTTGATCCTGGGGCAATCAAGCTAAGACCAAGGGCAGATTTGAAGTTGGAAGAAAGGATGGGGTGCCATAGGGCAGAATCATTTTGTTTTCTTTCAGTTTGTTTTCAGGGTACCATTTCCGTATGTAGACATACTTACTACATTGTTGCTCTCTTGCGTAGTTCTCCAAAGAATGCCAATGACATCTCTTTTAGGATTAAAATTATAAAAGTATTTGGTGTCAATACCATTTCTCTGGTTAGGCTTATAATTATGCTTTGAGATATATGGTATAGCAGACACCGTTGGTGTCCTTGGCACTCCCCATTCCTGTGCTTACCAATGGCTTCTAAATGCAAGGCTTTTTAATAAAAGGTTGATTGAGGGGTGAAGTGCAGGCAGAGGCTTAACCAGTAACAAAAAGAAGTTGGTAAATAAATATCCCAGCCTCCTAAACCCCTGGTGAAACAACTCTGAGACATATTCAATATTATATCCCAGATGTTCTCAGTGGGATAGAGCCCCAAGTCTCACAATGATATCCTGCTCATTAAGCCTTGCATAGGCTTCTTTCCCTTCCCTGTGTCACTTGCCCAATATCCTACTGGTGCTTCAAGGATCACCTCTCAAATAAACTACTTGCATTAAAATCTTAGGTTCAGCATCTGCTTTTGGGCAAGCCAAACTAAGCCACAAACAGAAATAATATATTTTATTCTTTGAACATGAAAATCTATGGTATCACTGATAATAATAGAAAAATCTGCATGTAGTTTAGAAAATTAGAAAGTTATCTTGAAATTAGACCAGGGCCTATGCTCTAAGATTTCTGCTTTATAATCTCAGCACAATCTTGTTTAGTCACTCATTTAAAAAAATTTTTCTGAGCTCTGATATGTAAGGCATTAATGCAAATTGCTATGAGGATATCAGTAAATGTAATATCTTTTTCTATTTATAAGAATATTAGCACATTTGAGGAGAATAGGGGAAAACATAAAAAGTTAAAAGATAATAGATAAAATAATATGCAGGATGCCAAGGAGTCAATGTCAAAATATAACATGAAAATGGAGACGATACATATTGGAGGCGTTCAGAGAGGAAGACATGTGTATGGAAAGTGTCCTGGAAAATCTCATGAAATAGGATCCCTGATGTGCTAGAGGAGTTTTACAGGAACAGAGAGGATAAAGTGTGTATGTGTGGCATTCTGGATCTGGCTGAAATGGAAGATTCTTTTAGGGAAGCATTAAAGTTAAAAATATGAGGTTAAAACGAATCTGAATGTCAGGCTAAGGAGTTTGGAAGGTAAATATAATTTTTCTTTTTCTGTTTTTGAACAAAGTACTAGCATTCATTCATTCTTTCATTCATCTGTTTCATTAAACACATACTGAGATTCTGCTCTATTTAAAGGTATACACTGGGTTTTGTTACCTGGTGAAAAGAAGACAAAGAAAAGGAGAAGAGGATGACTCAGACCTTGGATGATTGAAAGGTTAGGAAAATTAAGGGAGAATGAGTTTGGTTTTAGACAAATTATGTATTTAGCTATTCACTAACTTCTCTAGAAAGATTTAAGGCAGGCCACACACAGAACCCATATACCAGCCCTGAATAGTTTTACAATGTGAGACGTTACAGATTTTATCTTGCTCTCTGATTCTAACCATTTTCTCAGTTACTTTTGGAAAACCTAATTGATACCAATTCTCAAGGCATTTTTCAAAGGATTACTGTACTGACTAGTGGCCAGTTTGGGATGTGGGAAGTAAGAAGACTCCAGCCCAATTGGTAAATGTGCCCCAAGCTTGGCCCCAGACCTCCTCTATTCAAGGGCAGGTGGTCTTTTCATCCTTCTTGGCTCATAGAAGTCAAAAGTGTTCCTGGCTTGGACCAGCTCTGCAGGCTCCAGGAGTGATGGGAGAAATGGGCTCCAGGTGCCAGCCAAGAGCACCTTGTCAGATGCATTGATTTCATGAAGCCTTTTATGTCTGTTTTGGTCCTGGAGATCCAGAGAAATATGATCTATAGAGTTGATGTTCCAACTCTGTATGGCATTTTAAGAACTGTTTATGAGGCTTTCAGTTACAGTTGTACCAGTGTCTGAGTGTCTGAGGCCAGTTTTTCTCTTTCCTCCTCCTTTCTGCACCATCATTTCTGTATGTGAATGATCGGTTGTGTCCGTGCTATTATATTGCATGTCAACCAGCAACAGCCAGAATGTTTCTGAATCCATGTTTAATTTATTCACAGCACAGTGTTCATCCGGATGATGATAGCAAGTTAATGGGCTTTGCCTTAATTAGATAACTGTTTGCCACCCAGTTTTGAAGGTTTATGCTAGTTTTATTTGTCAGTCTTACCTAAGTGGGTAGAAGAAAAAATTGTAGCTTTATGCTGACGTATTGTCAGGTCCATTTGCAGAGAAAGACAGATGTTATGACCTCCTCCTGCTGCTATGTTCGTTGGGCCATTTCGACTTTTCTTCTTCTCTATTCTTGGCAATTAAATACAACATTCCCTCATGCTCACCCATGTGTTAGATGAAGAGGCAACTCAAGTCACATAATCCATGGAGTTGCATCTTCATTCTGATATGTTGTTATCAAACAGGGTCTGCAAGTGTACTGGCTCTGTCTCTCTCTTTCCTCCTTGTCCTCTTTGTTCCCTCCTTTCCTCTCTCTTTTAATGCAGCAGGATTTAGGATCCTGGAAATAATATGACATGAAAACCTAAACCTCCCAAAGAAAGAGAAATTAACACGATGCTTTAGCTTTTCAAATACTTTGGGCTTGTCCTTTTTTTTTTTTTTTTTTTTTTTTTTTTTTTTGCGATACGCGGGCCTCTCACTGTTGTGGCCTCTCCCGTTGTGGAGCACAGGCTCCGGACGCGCAGGCTCAGCAGCCATGGCTCACGGGCCCAGCCGCTCCGCGGCACGTGGGATCTTCCCAGACGGGGGCATGAACCCGTGTCCCCTGCATCGGCAGGCGGACTCTCAACCACTGCGCCACCAGGGAAGCCCTGGGCTTGTCTTTTTCTCTCAAATTCTTTTTCTCCATTCACTTCAATTACCACTGAATCTTTAACCCTGGCTAACAACCACCTCTTTCCCAGTCTTCCTTTCTGGTAACTTACTAATGCTTAGCAATGAGAAGAAAAGGGCAACAGGTCTATTAACACAATCAAATTGATTCATAATTAGTCATGAACCAGGAACTGGGTAAGAGTTTTACAAGCACTAAAGGTTAATAGAATCATTCTCCAGCCCATTTTCCAAACCAAACTTCATGAGGTTTTCTGACCTCCACCCCACACATACAACCATTGTATAAGAGCTTTTGGCATGGGTGGCATGTAGGTGGAAGTTATTTATGAACATTAATAGCTTTTTCAACTATTGAGCAATTATTAGAGTACCCCTACATGTAGCTCCAGCTAAGTTCAGAATAAAGTAATTTTACAGTTAATTTAGCATTTATTTGGAAGACTGGCTTTCAAATTAAAAAGCTTGTTCAGTTGAAACTAGCGTTTATTCATCCCATGGGGATTTTTACACAGGCTCCATTTGCCAGTATGAAACACCCATGTGAAGTTCTTTTTCAGAATTGACTAGTTGAGTCAGATCACAGTCCAATAAATTTTAGAATGAACAGCCAGCTGGATAGAAGCCATCCTTTACATTACTGGTTAATTGCTTTGGTATGAATGTGATTGGCTAATCCAGCCTCTAAAGCCAAGGAGACCTTAAAATAGCTTGTAGGTGCTAATTCACTGGTAGGAAGGAACCAAACAATAGTACTGTCCCCCCTGCCATACACCATTCTCTGACTGTTCTGAAAAATAGTTTCACCTTCCTCCCTCTCCCCCAAAATATACTTTTTCTTGCATTTAACTTTTTGGAGAAATTATTTCATTGATCTTTTCCCCAGAGAAGACTCTGCTAATCAGTTTCAGAGAGGGATTCAAGGAAGTCTTACCTCATTGAACTGAAGCCTCATTTCCTAGTGAGAATTCATGACATCATTGCCATATTCCCATAGAAGGAGACTTGAAGACTTTAATAATTCTTCCCATCTGAATGACTTGCTTGTTGAAATTCTGTCATGCATTTGAGGTGTGATATTAGTTTTCCTTTGACTCACTGGGTAAAAGGTGGCATAATAAGGATGTCCCAATCAGCATAATTCCTAGGTTGGGAGCCACGATATGCCCTTCCTTAATGAGAGACCCTGAACGCTGGATATAAATGAATTGGTACTTGAAAATAGTCTGTCACCAGGAATTACTCCCCACGATGCAATAAACCAGCCTTGTTATGAATTCAGTTGGCAGGAGCCTCAAAGTCACAAATCGAAATTGACCTTCCCCCTTGTCGACTATGCTCAGCACATTAAAGAAACAGGTTTCTCTTCAGGGACATGGGAGTCTCATCAGTGGAGAATTATTTCTGGAGCTACATCCAGGGAGAGCATATTACATATTTACACGTTGTTACAAGCTGTCTATGTGACAAAAGCTTATTGAACAAGCTCTTTCTCTTCTGTTCACTTCAAGAATATGAACCAATTTTTACTTCCCTCTCTCCCATTTTTAAAAAATATAATATCCCAAAGTACTCTACTAATTTTATTCATTAATTAATGCCAAAATTAATATCCATATTAATAGCAAACCCTTATATATGCTACCATAATCAGAACATCTACCAGGTGTTAATAAAATAACTTTGGCACACCTTTGCTATGAGTAATTTGCTTCTGTCTGTTTGCTTTGATGCACACTTAGTGGTCTTCAGCCTATGATACCTACTTAAAATGGAACTGGACATTTGATTATTCATTTTTATTAATATCATTATCTGCAGCTATGAAATCGCTGCTTAAAATGTGTCCTCTTTTATTAATTCATGTATTGTTAACCTATCAGCATGTATTGCAGCTTAACTGATATTATAGGACCTGAGTTATTTGTTTAAGTGATTAAGACAGAACAAGAATTGGGCTTACATTTCAGCAGCAGGAACTTAGTTCAATTATAGACAAACAGGCTATTCTTGGCAAAGTTGACACTACTGCTCAGGTGGAAGATATTGGCTGATGCTCTCTGAGAAGCATTGAATGAGCTCCTCTAACCCAACCAAAATTGTGACTCTATCTGTTACTCCTGGCACCTGAAGTGCTATCCTTAGGATTTCTTCTCTTTGACTCTAACTTTGCTATCCTCAGAGAGAATGGGTACAATATTGATATTCCTAAAAAACCTTGAGGAATCTTGGGGATTTGTAGGAAGAAACTCTAACCTGAGGGTGATACCCATGGGTAGACTTGAGGATATAACATTAAAATACCAAATCACCAAATAACTGTTATGTGAGAAATTTGGTCATCATCACTGTTCACTTCAAATTAAGGCCACTGATTATAGGGCAAAACTTAATTAAAGATACTGGCCTAGAGATGAGTAACAAAACCTGAGAAGAAAATATATCTACAGACTGATTTGTACTTCATTAATCTTCTCATCTAAAAGAATGACCACAGGCACAAGCCTCTTAGATAGCCTCATCCACCAGAGGGCAGACAGCAGAAGAAAGAAGAACTACAATCCTGCAGCCTGTGGAACACAAATCACATTCACAGAAAGATAGACAAGATGAGAAGGCAGAGGGCTATGTACCAGATGAAGGAACAAGATAAAACCCCAGAAAAACAGCTAAATGAAGTGAAGATAGGAAACCTTCCAGAAAAAGAATTCAGAATAATGATAGTGAAGGTGATCCAGGAATTCGGAAAAAGAATGGAGACAGGGCTTCCCTGGTGGTGCAGTGGTTGAGAGTCCACCTGCCAATGCAGGGGACACGGGTTCGTGCCCCGGTCCGGGAAGATCCCACATGCCGCAGAGCAGCTAGGCCCGTGAGCCATGCCCGCTGAGCCTGCGCGTCTGGGGCCTGTGCTCCACAACGGGAGAGGCCACAACAGTGAGAGGCCCGTGTACCGTAAAAAAAAAAAAAAAAAAAAGGAATGGAGGCAAAGATGGAGAAGATGCAAGAAATGTTTAACAAAGACCTAGAAAAATTAAAGAACAAACAGAGTTGAACAATACAATAACTGAAATGAAAAACACACTAGAAGGGATCAATATCAGAATAACTGAGTCAGAAGAACGGATAAGTGAACTGGAAGACAGAATGGTGGAATTCACTACCACAGAACAAAATAAAGATAAAAGAATGAAAAGAAATGAAGACAGCCTAGGGGACATCTGGGACAACATTAAATGCAAAACCATTCGCATTATAGAGGTCCCAGAAGGAGAAGAGAGAGAGATAGGACCCGAGAAAATTTTGAAGAGATTAGAGTCAAAAACTTCCCTAACATGGGAAAGGAAATAACCACCCAAGTCCAGGAAGGGCAGAGAGTCCCAGGCAGGATAAACCCATGGAGAAACATGCCAAGACACATAGTAATCAAATTGGCAAAACTTAAAGACAAAGAAAAATTATTGAAAGCAAAAAGGGAGAAATGACAAATAACATACAAGGGAACTTCCATAAGGTTAACAGCTGATTTCTCAGCAGAAACTCTACATGCCAGAAGGGAGTGACATGAGATATTTAAAGTGATGAAAGGGAAAAACCTACAATCAAGATTACTCCAGCCAGCAAGGATCTCATTCAGATTCGACAGAGAAATCAAAAACTTTACAGACAAGCAAAAGCTAACAGAAGTCAGCACCACAAAACCAGCTTGAGAACAAATGCTAAAGGAACTTCTCTAAGTGGGAAACACAAGAGAAGAAAAGGACCTACAAAAACAAACCCATAACAATTAAGAAAATGGTAATAGGAACATACATATCGATAATTACCTTAAATGTGAATGGATTAAATGCTCCAACCAAAAGACACAGGCTGCCTAAATGGATACAAAAACAAGACCCATATATATGCTGAAACCTGGAGTAGCAATACTCATATCAGATAAAATAGACTTTAAAATAAAGAATGTTACAAGAGACAAGGAAGGACACTACATAATGATCAAGGGACCAATCCAAGAAGAAGATATAACAATTATGAATATATATGCACCCAACATAGGAGCACCTCAATACATAAGGAAACAGCTAACAGCTATAAAAGAGGAAATCGACAGTAACACAGTAGTAGTGGGGGATTTTAACAGCTCACTGACACCAATGGACAGATCATCCAAACAGAAAATTAATAAGGAAAGACAAGCTTTAAATGACACAGTAGACCAGCTAGATTTAACTAATATTTATAGTACATTCCATCCAAAAACAGCAGATTACACTTTCTTCTCAAGTGCACACAGAACATTTTCCAGGATAGATCACATTGTGGGTCACAAATCAAGCCTCAGTAAATTTAAGAAAATTGAAATCATATCAGGCATCTTTTCTGAGCACAATGCTATGAGACTAAAAACCAATTACAGGGGAAAATAAGTAAAAAACACAAATACATAGAGGCTAAACAATACATTACTAAATAACAAAGAGATCACTGAAGAAATCAAAGAGGAAATCGAAAAATACCTAGAGACAAATTACAATGAAAACACGACAATCCAAAACCTATGGGATGCAGCAAAAGCAGTTCTAAGACAGAACTTTACAGCAATACAAGCCTACCTCAAGAAACAAGAAAAATCTCAAATAAACAATCTAACCTTACACCTAAAGGAACTAGAGAAAGAAGAACAAACAAAACCCAAAGTTAGTAGAAGGAAAGAAATCATAAAGATCAGAGCAGAAATAAATGAAATAGAAACAAAGAAAAAATAGCAAAGATCAATAAAATTAAAAGCTGGTTCTTTGAGAAGATAAACAAAATTGAGAAACAATTAGCCAGGCTCATCAAGAAAAAGAGGGAGAGGACTCAAGTCAATAAAATTAGAAATGAAAAGGAGAAGTTTCAACAGACACCGCAGAAATACAAAGCATCCTAAGAGACTACTACAAGCAACTCTATGCTAATAAAGTGGACAACCTGGAAGAAATGGACAAATTCTTAGAAAGGTATAACCTTCCAAGACTTGAACTGGAAGAAATAGAAAATATGAACAGACCAGTCACAAACACTGAAATTGAGACTGTGATTAAAAATCTTCCAACAAACCAAAGGCCAGGACTGGATGGCTTCACAGGTGAATTCTATCAAACATTTAGAGACGAGCTAACACCCATCCTTCTCAAATTCTTCCAAAAAATTGCAGAGGAAGGAACACTCCCAAACTCCTTCTATGAGGCCACCAGCACCCTGATACCAAAACCAGACAAAGATACTACAAGAAAAGAAAATTACAGACCAATATCACTGATGAATATAGATGCAAAAACCCTCAACAAAATACTAACAAACAGAATCCAACAACACATTAAAAGGATCATACACCATGATCAAGTGGGATTTATCCCAGGGATGCAAAGATTTTTCAATATATGCAAATCAATCAAAGTGATACACCATATTAACAAATTGAATAAGAAAAACCATATGATCATCTCAATAGATGCAGAAAAATTTTTGACAAAATTCAACACCAATTTATGATAAAAACTCTCCAGAAAGTGGGCATAAAGGGAACCTACCTCAACATAATAAAGGCCATTTATGACAAACCCACAGCAAACATCATTCTCAATGGTGAAAAACTGAAAGCATTTCCTCTAAGATCAGGAACAAGGCAAGGATGTCCACTCTTGCCACTATTATTCAACATAGTTTTGGAAGCCCTAGGCACAGCAATCAGAAAAGAAAAAGAAATTAAAGGAATACAAATTGGAAAAGAAGAAGTAAAACTGTTACTGTTTGCAGATGACATGATATTATACATAGAGAATCCTAAAGATGCCACCAGGTAACTACTAGAGCTAATCAATGAATTTGGTAAAGTTGCAGGATACAAAATTAATGCACAGAAATCTCTGGCATTCCTATGCACTAATGAAAAATCAGAAAGAGAAATTACAGAAACATTCCCATTTACCATTACAACCAAAAGAATAAAATACCTAGGAATAAATCTACCTAGGGAGACAAAAAACCTGTATTCAGAAAACTATAAGTCACTGATGAAAGAAATTAAAGATGATACAAACAGATGGAGAGATATAGCGTATTCTTGGATTTGAAGAATCAATATTGTGAAAATGACTATACTACCCAAAGCAATCTACAGATTCAGTGCAATCCCTGTCAAATTACCAATGGCATTTTTTACAGAACTAGAAAAAAAAAATCTTAAAATTTGTATGGCGACATAAAAGACCCTGAATAGCCAAAGCAATCTTGAGGGAAGAAAACGGACCTGGAGGAATCGGCATCCGTGACTTCAGACTATACTACAAAGCTACAGTATCAAGACAATATGGTACTGACACAAAAACAGAAACATAGATCAATGGAACAGGATAGAAAAACCAGAGATAAACCCACACACCTCTGGTCAACTAATCTATGACAAGGAGGCAAGGATATACAATGGAGAAAAGAGAGCCTCTTTAATAAGTGGTGCTGGGAAAACTGGACAGCTACATGTAAAAGAATGAAATTAGAACACTCCCTAACATCATACACAGAAATAAACTCAAAATGGATTAAAGACCTAAATGTAAGACCGGACACAATAAAAGTCTTTGAGGAAAACATAGGAAGAACACTCTTTGACATAAATCACAGCAAGATCTTTTTTGATCCACCTCCTAGAGTAATGGAAATAAAAACAAAAATATACAAATGGGACCTAATGAAAGTTAAAAGTTTTTGCACAGCAAAGTAAACTACAAACAAAACAAAAAGACAACCCTCAGAATGGGAGAAAATATTTCCAAATGAATCAACGGACAAAGGATTAATCTCCAAATATATATAAACAGCTCATGCAGCTCAATATTTAAAAAACAAACAACCCAATCAAAAAATGGGAAGAAGACCTAAATAGACATGTCTCCAAAGAAGACATACAGATGGCCAAGAAGCATATGAAAAGCTGCTCAACATCGCTAATTATTAGAGAAATGCAAATTATAACTACAATGAGGTATCACCTCATACCAGTTAGAATGGGCATCATTAGAAAATCTACAAACAACAAATGCTGGAGAGGGTGTGGAGCAAAGGGAACCCTCTTGCACTGTTGGTGGGAATACAAATTGATAAAGCCACTATGGAGAACAGCATGGAGGTTCCTTAAAAATCTAAAAGCAGAATTACCATATGACCCAGCAATAACCATAATTCAAGAAGACACATGCACCCCAATGTTCATTGCAGCAGTATTTACAATAGCCAGGTCATGGAAGCAACCTAAATGTCCATCGACAGGTGAATGGATAGAGAAGATGTGGTACATATATACAATGGAATATTACTCAGCCAAAAAAAAATGACTGAAATTGGGTCATTTGTAGAGACATGGATGGATCTAGAGACTGTCATACAGAGTAAAGTAAGTCAGAATGAGAAAACATATATTAACGCATATATGTGGAACCTAGAAAAATCGTACAGATGAACCAGTTTACAGGGCAGAAATAGAGACACAGATAGAGAACAAACGTATGGACACCAAGGGGGGTAAGTGGTGGGGGGTGGTGATGGTGAGATGAATTGGGAGATTGGGATTGACATGTATACACTGATGTGTATAAAATTTATGACTAATAAGAACCTGCAGTATAAAAAAAAAGAGTGACCACAATAATTTAACTAGAAAAAAAGCAGACTCCAGCTTCTTACCAAAAAATAACTCTGTATCAAGACAGAACAGGGTTAAAAAAACCCAATAGCTGAGGAATAGTATACATGGATTCTCAGATGAATTTCTTATTTTTTAGCAACTCACAGGTTGTCCTTATACTTATAGCTAAGTCTGGTCTGTCTGTACTTCACCCAGCTTGCCCTGAAATGCTTCTCAAAAATGGCAGTCATTTTGTTTTAACAATGCATCCCAAGTTTCCTAAAGGGGAGACTCAGTTCAGATTTCTTCCCTTAGACTGCTACGCTTCTCGGCATTCTTGCCAACGATTGGCCCATTTCTTCCATGCTCTAGGCTGTGCCTCCCATCATCATCATCATCATCATCGTAATGACAATATATTGAATGTTTACTAAATCCTAGGTCCTGTAATGACTGATTTTATCTATCTACTTACTTATGTATCATCTCTCTACTGGGCAAATATTAATGTGTGGGGATCCCTGGATCTACTCCTTCTCTTCCTCCTCACAATAAGGAGAATTCTGAATTTGCTGTCTTCATTTTTTGTGACTTGTGTGGGTTGGAGTGAAGGGTGAAGGGAAGGACTAAAACAAACCATGACAAGTTGACTGAGTCACATTAGAAGATACAGATAGAGAAGGTGAGAGGAAGGATAAGGAAGACAAGTGTCATCCAATCAGATTTGATTTCAGGTGTTTGTGTAAGGGAAGGTGGATTAGGAGCAGCTCATGAGGTGGGGAAAGCAGACTGTGAAATTTCTCCTGTGTAGTGAGTGGCACTCTCCTTTGGCATTGTTTTGCCACTGCAACACACTTTATTTGAGCTTGCTTAGTTTAATTATTTTTGGATGTTGGAAAAGTGTCACTGTTCAGTGTGACTCTGCTCAGGCAAACCATAAAATACTTCCATGATATATTATGTGTGGTGTAACACATTCGTGATCTCATTTAATCCTCACAGTGGTGACTTTTATTTTTCTTCCACTCATAAATAAGAAAACGGTGGTTTAGAAACAAGGTGATTTGGGCAAGGTGGCAGTAGCCTAGTCCTCATATATATTTAGCATTATTTTAAGGTGTGCCATGACATGTAAAGGGTTGGGATGCACCAATATACCAGAACACATTAAAGAAGCTCTTTGGCACTGGAAACTTTCCAGTGAACTTGGAAGAGTGTAGAATATTGTCAGCTAAGTCATACAGCATGCCTACTTTGTGCACTCACCTGTCAGTTAACACCTGTCTTGAGTTTTTTATTCATTATTACATATGGATTTAGAAAAGAAGTTCATTATTATCCTGGAATATGAAAAGTTTGCTCTTTTAATAGTAATTATTTTCTTTCCATAGGATGGAATGATTTCTTTCCATGGGATGATTAAAATTTCAATATGATCATATAATAAGACTCTGGAATCCTTTGCTGATCTACATACTGTTCTTTAATGGACAGCAACACTTGAGTCGACTTAGGGGAGAATCTAAAATGGTCTGTTACTCAAAATCTAAATTTTGCTTTCCAAACATAGTAATACTTTTAAAAAGAATGATTTAAATCCAGACACAAAGACTTCCACAAAAATTAGCCCTCATATAGATTTAAACTTTTTTTCTGAGTGTTTAGAGGTGATCAAAGCAAGCATCTGTGACCTATGTGTGGAGACACTCTAGATATTTGCATTTATAGCATGGACCATGTTATTATTTTCATCTACAGGCAGGGAACTTGAAATATAAGGAGGTGAGATGATCCCTTCATGTTCATTTGGCAAATTGAGATTATCCTTAAGACTTGGCCTGGACTTCTCCTGCAGGTGATATGAAAGACACCCAGGGAAACAAAAGAATCAAGAAACTACCTTAAAAGTGCATGATGAGGTCCAGAATATGTAAATCTACCTAAAGAAGTGGTGGTGCATGTGGACAAATGAGAGACTCTGGAGAAATCTCTTGGGTCCACCTTGAACTCCTCCCTGGAGAGAGGTTTCTCCATGAGGATGCTTAGAGGAGCTATCGCAGGTGAGGAACTTCTATTGGCCGTAAAAAGAGAAACTGACTTCTCATGAGATTGAGGAGAAGGGTGAAAATCAGAGCAATACTTATGGGTTTGGATGTATTTGTACTCTTCCCTGTGAGAAGTAATGATCTTGCAAATGGTGGCAGAAGGGATGCCTTGTTTCTGCTAGAGTTGCAGCACATTTAGTGAGTAATGACACTGACATGGCATAAGTGAGTTTTCTAATCCAGTTCTCTTCTGTGTCTTGGCTAGTGCTGTTCCTTTTTGCCAGGTATCCACTCCCCTTTCACTGTACTTCTCTTTAAGACTGTATTTTTGGGGTCTGTCATCTTTTCAGGTACCCAAATCCCAGCTTGAACTATTTTAAGCAAAAATTAAATAAATAAATGAATGAATGAGTAGACAAATGGACAGAAATTAGTGGCATGATATTTGGGTAGTTCACAAAATTAAAGGAAGGGCTGCAGTAATCAGACAGCTCTGATTCTCTGGACCTGGAATACCATCAGAACTGTCTCCGTTTTTTTTTCTGCATCTCTCTATACACTGGCTTTCAGGGTCACTCCTAGGCATCCTGTTCTGACAGCCCAATCCCTCAATCTCCTCAGTCAATATCCTGTGAAAGAAATACCACACTGGGCAGAAGGAATATAAAATCAGGGTTTGGGCATGGGGTCTTGCGATGACCATATAGGCAAAAACCCCCGAGTTCCTCAGAGCATCTGGTCAACGCTATGTGCAGGAATAGTGGGCCTGAGAGCACGCCAAAGAGAAGAAACAGGGACTAGGGACACAGAGGCCCTCATCTAGGCTCAGAGGCCACACAGATGTCACTGCCAAACCCAGCTTGTCCCAGATACCAGAGGGGGCTTTAACATATTCAAGGAAGGCCCTTCAAAGTGTAGAGCCCTGCTCACTCAGGACTAGTGATTTCTTCTTAAACCAGTTTCTTCTGTGAGTTTGGACCCATAGTTTGTAGGTCCATCTCTTTCCAGTCTCCCTAAAAGGGGAGAATCCCTCTTCCTCAGCTTCGGTTCTAAAGATTCTAGGGAACATTCTGCCTGTCTTATATTAGGGCACATGTCAACTTCCTGGAATAATCAAAGTGGCCCGTGGGTGAGTTACTCTTTGGCCTAATTTGGGCCCTTTTATTCACCTGTGAGATGGTGGGGGAGAGGAGTGCCATGATTATAATGAAGTATGAGCAAGAGTTCCCAAAGTGAAGAGAGTGTGTTACCAGAAAGAGTCTGAATCGGAATCATAATCATAACAGCTAAATTCTAGAGAGCACTTATTATATGCCACACACTCCTCTGTGTACTTACATATATATCAACAAATAGACTCATTGCAATAACTCTATAAAGTAGATATTATTTCCTATACTTTATGGATTATAAAACTGAGGCATGAGAGATTATATAATATGCTCAAGGACAGCAGTGGAAAGAGGATCTGAACCCAGATGGTCTGGTCCTGAATCCATAGACTTAATCACTATCCTCTACTACTCTATAAATGGCCATCATATAAACCAAGCCAACATCCCACCTGTCTATGAATCCTCCCCCTTCTACACATGCTGTAGACTTCTTTCCACTTTTTAAAATTCACAGTCACTTCTATCCAATTTAACACAGTTGTTATTGTTTTCACTTTTTATTCTGCCTGCCCAACTAGCGTAAGGAAATGTTTAAAGAGAGACAATGTTTTATGGTTCTTTTGTGTCTCTGGAGAATCTAGTACTTGATAAGGGACCAATATACAAGTCAATGGAAACTTGAGATATTGAAGGTTTTAGATATTAGGTTTAAATATATGAGATACTGTCAATTTAGAAATGAGTTTCTACAGTGTGGTATCACCTCACACCGGTCAGAATGGCCATCATCAAAAAATCTACAAACAGTAAATGCTGGAGAGGGTATGGAGAAAAGGAAACTCTCTTGCACTGTTGGTGGGAATGTAAATTGATACAGCCACTATGGAGAACAGCATGGAGGTTCCTTAAAAAACTAAAAATAGAACTACCATACGACCCAGCAATCCCACTACTGGGCATATACCCTGAGAAAACCATAATTCAAAAAGAATCATGTACCAAAATGTTCATTGCAATACTATTTACAATAGCCAGGAGATGGAAGCAATCTAAGTGTCCATTGACAGATGAATGGATAAAGAAGATGTGGCACATATATACAATGGAATATTACTCAGCCATAAAATTGAGTTATTTGTAGTGAGGTGGATGGACCTAGAGTCTGTCATACAGAGTGAAGTAAGTCAGAAAGAGAAAAACAAATACTGTATGCTATCACATATATGTGGAACCTAAAAAAAAAAAGAAAAGAAAGAAAAAAAATGGTCAGAAGAACCTAGGGGCAAGATGGGAATAAAGATGCAGACCTACTAGAGAATGGACTTGAGGATATGGGGAGGGGGAAGGGTAAGCTGGGACAAAGTTAGAGAGTGGCATAGACATATATACACCACCAAGCGTAAAATAGATAGCTAGTGGGAAGCAGCCACATAGCACAGGGAGATCAGCTCGGTGCTTTGTGACCACCTAGAGGGGTGGGATAGGGAGGGTGGGAGGGAGGGAGATGCAAGAGGGAAGAGATATGGGAACATATGAGTATGTATAACTGATTCAGTTTGTTCTAAAGCAGAAACTAACACACCATTGTAAAGCAATTATACTCCAATAAAGATGTTAAAAAAAAAGTGAGCTTCATTGTATATAACAGAATACAAATAATAGTAGCTTAAATAAGATGATTTTTTTTTCCCTCTCACCTGAAGGAAGTTTGGAAGATGTTAGTCCAGGGTTGAAATGGTAGTTTTATGATATCTTCATCATAAAGATGAAGGCGCTTATCTTTGTGCTCTGACATCCTTAGTTCTCAGCATCCACCCTTAAGGTCATCTCAGTCAGATACTATATCTGCATTACAGTCAGCAGAGAAGAGGAAGTGCACTCCTCAATGGGAAACCTTCTTTTAAGGAGAATTCCTGGAGTTCTCAAATAATACGTTAGCTTACATTTCATTGGATGGAACTTTTCATACAACTACTCCTAGCTGCAAGGGTGGCTGGGAAATGTAGTCCTTTATTTAGCACATCAATGTACCCACCTAAAAATCAAGGTTTTAGTAGTAAGTTGGAAGGGAAGATGACATGTTAGATAAGCAGATAGTAAGTTTTGCCACATAAAGAATGGAAATAATCTATTAGTTTCTTCTCACTACCTTTAATTTTTCATGGACAAATTTTCCATTCATTATCCATGCAAGAAATTAAAATGTGCTCTGGGTGGCTCCTGGGAGGTTCAGGACACCTGGAGAACAGCCTGGTCTCCTTTTTATGAAAATAGTATATCAGGACACATCCTTGAGCACCATTGTAATACACCAATGATGCTGTTATCCTTTGCTTAGATTGTTAAAAATGGGGGTTCTCCTGCATCAAAACAAACAAAAAGCCTTGAAATTTACCTGGATAAATGTAATTTTATGGTTAAAGAAATAAACACATATAAAGCTTTGCTTTCCTTGGCTCTTTTTCAAGGAGAAAAACATTTGACTGATCACTTAGATTTTTTTTATGCTCTGATTTTAGTTGATATAAATAATTTGTAAAGTTGCTTTTCTAACCATAGTCTCAATACTAAATAAGTTCCGAAGGACACTGCCCAGATTGAAACCTTGGACGTTTCTAATGGAGAGACTTTCACATGTGTTAGCATGCTGCTCTTATTGCCTTGTGCATTAATTAAGGTAAAATGATTAAGTCACTGAAATAAAAGACCCAGGGTTAGGGGTTTCTTTCCAAACAAATGAGAATGAAATTTCACACATTATTTTCCTCACATTCCAATGATAAGCCTTACACATGGCTACAAGAGAAACTGGGGAATAGCCTTGTGTCCAGGAAGAAGGAAAAATTGGATTTGGATGACCAGCTAGCAGCATTTATCACCCATTAATGGACAATAGTTAGTCTCCCTTCTATCACGCTCTGTACCTCATAATCTAGTCTCCACCAATGCCAAAGAGGTCTTTTTAAAAAGTAAATTATATCATACTACTCTTCTGATCCAATCTCCCCAATGGCTGCCCCTAACACTTGAATAAGTCCCAAGTTTTTGCCAGTATCTACCAGACATGACATTATCTGGCCAGTGACTCTTGTTGACACCACCCCCTCCATTCTTGCATCAGTTGGGTTCAGCCACAGTGGCTTCTTTCTATTTATTGACCTCACCGAGCTCGTTGCTACTCTCAAGTGTGTGAATGTGCTATGTCCTGGGTCTGGAAGGAGCACCCTGAGATGTTCACATTTCTGCTTCCTTTTCATCAGCCCACTTTCTCCTCAAACGTCACCTCTGAAAGCAGGTTTTCCCCAAACACTTCCCATTGCCACCAGTTACTATCACAAGGCTGTCATTATGGTCTTCTTTAATAAGTAGTTTCTGGAATATCCTTACTTTATGCATTTACTTATTTACAGTGGTTGTTTATTCGCTAAGTGTTTATCACCACTTAATAGAATGAAGGTTTATTGTGGCCAGAGCCTCTATCAGACTGGCTCATAATTCTTTCCAGTGGTCCCAATGTCTCAATATTTCATATTTCCATTAATTTTATGTAAGTTGTCACCATGTTTAGATTATAAGCTCCACAAAGACAGGGGTGATGTCTTCTAATTTAATTGTATCTTTACATTCCCACTAGGGTGAGTCTATTAAATGAAAGATAAAAGGGAAAAAATACAGAAGGTTTCTAAGGGCAAAATCAGAAGGTCAGATTTTTACACCACTCCCCTTTCTAACCTCATGAGATTCTATGACAAGACTTGTCCATATGCTGCTTAAGTAAAAGAGCTTCCAGGAAGAATTAAGGTGACACTTGAAGCTCATACTTTTTCCTTGACTATATTAAATACCCCAAAGTACAGAATCAGTGAAATCAAATAGCAGAACTTTAGTTGAATTCTATAAATAAATTATTTTGGATTTTAATACACTAAGTTTGGTTTTTAAAAATCTATTCTCACGTAGGTTTCTATCTTTTGTCCAACACAGCCCACAGAAATGTGTAGTAGCTGTCTGTTTTCTGCAAGCTCTGATTTGGCCCTCTGTACCCGTACCCTCTTATGGTGCACCTGCTAAGCAAGTGCCTAGAAAGGGGCTGTAGTATTGAATTGGAAGATTTCATGGCTGTGTGTTATGCTAGGTAGTATTGGACGGTCACAACCTTCTACTTTTGGGATTTCTTAGTAGAATGCTTGCTGATGCTATTACAAGGAGATGCCAATAACTTTTCAAATAATTCAGCAAGAGTAATAGTTAACATTTATTGAACATGTTAAGTAGAAAACTCTGTACTTGTGGGTATAATTTAACTATTTAACCAAGCCTCTGGTTGGAGCTGAGTCAACCAAGGCTTAGAGACATTAAATAACTTACAAATAGTATACAGCTGGTAAGAGACAAAGCCAGGATTTGAGCCCAATTTAGTAATATAACAGGTCCCATTCTCTGAAACAACACATTATCCAGTGTTTTGAAACGTATTCTGCAGCAGAACCATTATGTTTACCAAAGAACAGCTATTAATTTTGCTCAGAATTAGAGTTTTGGGAAGTGTTTTGTGATCTAACATGCCCTCGTCTCCCCCAACCCCTCACCTCCACCCCAACCAATCCCCCTCTCTCGTCTACATATGAGGAAATTCAGATTCAGAGAGGCCAGGTGACTGTTCTAAGATTTCTCAGGCAAGAGCTGAGATGTTAGGTTTTCAACATCTTTACCATCTAGCCCAGTGCACTTTCCACAACATTCCTCTCTGTCAGATGATAAAGCTAGACAGTAATCTTGGGTTTCAAAGGAAGGCTGGCATTTTTTTGCATAATCTGGCTTCTTGAAGGATGTTTATCAGAAGGTGACTTACGATAGTCCAAACTTGGAAAATAATATCCATCACCATGGGGCTAATTATATAAGTTGTGGTGTAGCCGTATAGTGGCATCTACCATTTTTATAAAAATGATGAAAAAGTCGTACACTTGTTGAATTGGAGAAATGCCCAGGGAATATCAAAAAGTGATAAAGGCAGCTTACAAAGTAATATTCTCAGTACAGCATAATTTAAAACCATATGTGCCCTTGTGCATGTGGATGCATGTCTGTATGTAAAGAAAAATATCTAAAATCCTATATGCCAAAATACTAATAGACAATTCTTTGAATAGAGGCATTATATATAAATTCTGTTGTCTTCATATACAGTACTTTTTATACTGCTGAAAATGTTTTGCAAGGTGTGTGTACTACAGTTAAAATAAGAGGAAAAAGCTATGAAGCTGTTTTCACTTAGAAAAACAAAACATTAGACCCCTTTTTCCCCGGTTTACCAATTCTAATCCTACCTACTTTCTCCAAGTCCTCCAAAATACCTGTAACACCAGCTATAGGCACAACCCTAAGGGCTCTCTAGGGACAGCCCCTCTTGCCCACACTCTTACCAGCCTCACTTTCACCCAGGTCCTTGATAATCACTTTCCTACTTTTGAACACGATGCCACCTCTTCTCTTTTCACCATATTACTTCCATCCACCAAAATTCTATCCAACTTTCAAGGCCCATTCCAAGATTCACCCTGGATAACTCAGACTCTTGATGCCTCTGAAATCATCCTATCGGTTGTGTTCCTATTCTGCTTTTACAAGACTGCTCCCTGACCTCCTTAACTAGGTCACGTCCTTCTGTTATTAGTCATTGTCCCAGTTGCATATGGATAATGTACCACTGGATAATCATACATTATCCATACCCATCTCTTCATAACCCAATGAGGAGAGGGTCCAGATCTGCTTTTGCTTACCATTGTATCCCCAGCCCCTATACAGTGTCTGGCACACAGAAGGTACTCAATAAATATTCATCGGATGAATTAATAAATGAATGAAAGGTCAAGTGACTTGGCCAAGATCACACACAGAAATCAAACCGGGGGTGCTTTGTACTATAGCAATGTGGGTAGCAGCCACCGGGGCAAATGGAGGTAAGCAGTCATGTGGAAGAACCATAGGGTTCACTGTTTTGGGCAAGCAGCCCTGGGATTTTTCTGCAGTGGCTGTGAGAGCATCTCCTGCTGTTTTCCTGTGCAGTAGGAGAGGAGTGAATGGCTCAGGCGCTGCTGCTGAATGTGTTTGCCATGCATGCATACATCACCCGTGCTGAAACGCTGCATCCCATTGGCTCCAATCAGATCATATCACATCGCAGCTACTCAAGTGATCCATTTATTTCCCCTTTCCACCTCCAGGCTTTTGATGGAAGGAGATTAGAGGAGAGGGAAAAATCATATCACCTCAATGGAGAGGGGTCATTTTATATTTTTGTTTCTGTGCATTAAGAATTGATTCACGAAGTTTTAACTTAATATTGCAACAATTTTCTCTCTCTACTGTGACGGTGCTGATTAGAATGCAGGGCTGTGTTCACACCACTTTAATCATTCCTAGGATGAGCATTTTATTTGCTAATTTTTACTGTCATCTTTTCGTGTCAGTAATAGAAAAACCACTTTGGCACCAAGAGCTCAGGTCTTGTTTCTTCTGTGCCTGAGCAAACATGGAAAAATCTATAAAACTGCTCTCAGAGGTCACTGAGCAATTAATCTAGCCACCTCGAACTTGAGACTGAGGAAAGGTGTTTTGGCAATGATTGAGTGGGATTTTTTACAATAGGGAGGTTTGGGGGAGCCAACCTCAGACCATTTTTCTGACTTTCTCTTTAGCATCATTTAGGTACATAATAGGTGGGAAAGGGGGCAAAAGGGAAAGAGATAAGTATCACTTAACAAAAACTGGGCATATTCCAGGTTATGAGCATTAGGGATTTACTATCATATAATCTTCAAACAGGGCAATGAGATTGGTTTGATTATTTTCACTTAGGGTGTGGATTCTGAGGCTCAGAGAAGCAAAGATTTACCCAAGGTTACCTGGTTGGTAAGTAGCAGAGTCCAAATTCTCATCCCAATCTGACTCCAGCAGAGGAGAGCGGCCACAAAGGCAGAGAGCAGGCTGGTGTTGTGCAGGTTACCTCCGAGTTCCTCTTTCATAAAATAGTGAGAGCACTGCTCTCAGGCTGATTGAATAGAGCAGGCTGCGCTCTGCAAGGATGATTGCACAGAGCTTCAGGAGTGCAATATTCTGACCTCAACGTCAGCACTAGCTTGCTGCTCCAGGACCTTGAAAATAAGGTCAAGTTCCTTGTGACATAAGAAAATGGTCTGGCCCAAAAGAAAACTACAGAGTGAGATGTGGACAGAGTAGACAGCCCTTTTGGTCCTTTTACGGGAAAAGATACAGCAGTCAATTCAACCTATAAACAGGTCACTTCAACAAAAATGTCGAGAGAGCCACTGGAGCACGGCTATTTATTTAAGACACAACAACTGATTGATTACATGTTTTTCTTTTCATCGGTGAGTTGAGTTATTATATGAAAATAAGCAGCATCTTCTTGCTCCCATTTATTTGCTCAACCAATGCCCTTCATGCACTGACTGTGGCAGATTGCGCTGGGTGCTCAGACACCACTGACAGCATCTCTTTCCTCTTGGAACTTGGTTCTCTCACTTGCTTTTCTCTGGCAAGGTGTGCTTTGGAAAGGACAGTTTTAAAGTAATTACTGGGGGAGTAGACATTGAAAAAATGGCATGCCGTTTACCCCTGAAAATTTTAAGACCTTATACGATAAATAAAGAATTAATTATTATAATAAGGAATTAATGACCTTATTTCAGTACAACTTCTCCCTCTTCTTTCCTTCATTCCTTCCCCTTTCCTTCTCTTCCCTTCTTACTTTCCTTTACCTTTTGAATTAACTGATACTGGCCACAAGAAAAGCAGTGGTAGCCAAAGAAATTAGAGTTTTTCAGCTTTGATAAACTTACCCAAATTTCACAATTGGAACACTTAGAAAGAAACTCCTCTACTTTTATTACCAGTATGAGAATTGCACTTTCTGCATTCAATTGTTAAAGTTGTTTTTATTTTAAATTACAAAGTAAGGGAACGGGGCCTTGTAATATTCAGTCTGGATTATATTCAACAGGTATTCATATCCTCTCTGGATTCTAAAGTCAATTTAAACAATTTCACAGCATCCGAGGGCAGGAAACCAGGGAAAGCTGTGTCTTTTTTGGGCGGACACTGGGTAGTTGGAAGTCCCTCTCATGTTGCCGACAGAGGGATCTCTCACCTCTGCTTCATCTTACTTGCTCCAACTTTCTGGCTTCTCTCTTGCTCATCTTGTTTGAGGTCCCATGTGGCTGCCCTGGGCTCTTGGCATAAAACAAGCCTCATGGGCCTGGCACCCATCATGGACCATTTGTAAGAGAGTGACTTGAAATTGGAGGTAATCACATTACTATTCCCCTCCTAAATTTCTAAAAGCAAAGTGTCATCTGAAATCTGAAATTATCTGCTTCTTACCTTCAAAAATCTTGTTTCTACTGGAGATCTGTTAATAATGGGTCAGCAAGACAGCCAGGTCAATGAGACCTCCCTCTGTGGGCTTTAATGTGAAATACTCCCATTTAGTCAGAAAACAAACAAAAAGGATGATTGGATTTTGTTCTGCTAGTTTTATTTTTAAGTGAAGAACAGAAAAGTGAAATACACAGACAGGCAACCAGCCCTTTAATGTAAAATCTAGTGAGTATTTCCCTCCCAATTCATGTTGTATAATTTCTAGAACATCTCTACGAAATTATCTACCTTGGCAAGAAAATTTGGATACATTTATTACTAAAGTGATTACATTACATGAATAAATCTATAACCTAATACAAATGTCACCACCAAGTAATGTGCAAAAATTTATAAGTCTAAATATCAAGAATTTTATAGATACATTTATGACATAGATTGTGGTGATGGTTTCACAGATGTATACTAATCTCTAAACTCATCAACATGTAGACGTTAAATATGTATAGCTTTTTGTATGTCAATCATACCTCAATAGAGTGGTTTAAAAAAGAAAGATCATAGAAAAGAAGTATATTTTATATACTTGGTGTACTTTTTACCTTTACAAACTCTTAGCACAGTCTCTCATATACTGAGAAGAATATACTTAAATAAGTATTTTTCTCATTCCTATTCAGACCAGAGAATAGGCCAGGAGTTGTATCTATGACTCTTCTTTAATTAAATAAAATTTTAGGTAGTAATCCCAAATCTCGTGCTTGGAATTCAGGACATTATCAATGAGAGATTAAATCCCTACATGGAAATAGATGATTTCCAGTCCAGGGTATTGGCATGAATCTCCTCTAATTCTGATGTTTCGTGCATCTGTTCCGTGACTCTTGCCCGTGGTACAATTAGCTCCTCAGTAGAGAATTCCTTTCTGGCATATTTCCAAGTGAAGGCAATTTGGTCAAATATCCATTAGAGGACAACCAGTTGGCCAGCCAAAGCTGGGGGAAAATAGTTGTTCTTAGAGCCAGCTTGGATAAGCAGAAGATGGAAGCATTGTGATAGGCTGAGGGGACAGATATCTGATGTGCCAAAATTTTCCCCTCTCTTTCATGGAAACATTTCTATTTTCTTTACACTTGATAGTACATTTTTAAGGATGATTTTATAATTTAAGTATTTCATTCTCCCTCACAAAGACTTTGGGTAATTAATATCTTCAAATTATGTTAGCCCCAGGGACATAAGGGGCCCCCTTGAAGGTGTCCTGGAGAGAAACCAGCGAAGGTCACTGAACAGATAAGTGAGTACTGTCCCTCAGCATACGGCACACACCATCCAGGTCAGAGAATTCTCTTGCAGGCTTGCTGAGTTAATTTTGGACAGGTAAAGGCTGAGAAGAGAAGGCAAGTGAAAACCCAACCATGCTTGTGGAGCATTTTATGTCTTTCCTATATTTTCTTGCCTCATGAAGCCCCATTACTGACGGAAGATGTAGAAAATTTTGCTGCTTCAAGATACAGCATTTTCAACAAACTGAATTCATGCTTTTTCCATATTTAACTTTGGAAAACTATAGACAGGCCAATTCTTTATGAGTTCACTATTTTGGTTCTGTAATCTAAAACTACCAGAGTTCTAAGCAACTATTCATTTCAATTCAGCAAACCTTTTTTGGGTTCATTGCTCTCTCATGGAAAACAAATTAATTAAATATGTGTATTTACTTTATTGACAAACATTTCTATAGCATTCATTATATTCCAGGAACTGTTAAAGGTGCTTTACAACGATTAACTGATTTAATTTATAACAACCTCATGGGGTAAATACTATTATTAGTCATATGATATAAGTGAGGCAACTAAGGCACAGAGAAGTTAAGTAACTTGCTCAAGGCTGCACAGTGGCAAACTAGGATTCAAACTCTGACAGTCTTGCTCTAGAGTCTTCTCTCTTGATTTAGATCACTGGGAGATGCCTTACCAACTTGGCATTGGGCCCCATCTTTGACATTTGCTTTCCTCTGATATTGGCATCAAGATTGATGAGACACTGCATATTTTTCTACCTTTATGACACTTGTAATTAATTGGTGCTAAATAAGAACATTAAACATAAGTTAAAACTTTAACTTATCTGACTCCTCAAATGAATTTTGGATCAATTTGGATGTGAATAGATGTTAACTCTTACAGAAAAGTCTCAGATCTGACTTCCTTCTCATTCCTTTTTCTCTTTTTTTCTCATCTTCCTTCCTTATCATATTTCCTTGTTTCTCTTTTTCATGGGCATTTATTTCCCAAAGCACCCACATATTCACAGCATCCATTCCCAATAAATTTGACTGTGACTTTTTTATTATTTGAAATCATATGAACATATTCATGTTCAAGAAGATTGGGGGTCCAAATTCAGTGATATTAGAAATCCCAGTCCTATAAGACAAAAATCCACAGAATTTTCCTTAAATCATCTGGTATATACTCTTGTTTAATCAATCCTTGCAATTCAGTTTGACCAGGTAGTTGCTAAGGTAACAAGAGATAACATCATTAGTGTTCTCTCTTTTTCTCCCTTCCTCCTTTCCTCCCTCCATCCCTCCATGCTTCCGCGCAAACCCCTGCAGTGGATTATCTCCAGATATTCAATGTGTCCATTCCCCCCACCCACAGTAGTGGTGTCTTCTTTGTCTTGTTTCATTTATTTAGTTTTCAGTCTTATCCATTCCTAACTTCACTCAAGGATCACTTGGTCTTTCCTAAGCAAGCCCTAGTAGAAAACTGATCATGAGTCCAATGGCTTCTTTGAGTGGTGAAAGTTTTCATTAGGTAATATTGCATATGTGTTTTGGTGTTTGACAGTATGCCTAGCATGACAGATAGAATGAGTCATTTTCCTTTTGAATGAAATCCCAAAGTTTGGGCTGCTTGGGTAGCCTGAGTAATATGGATATAGAGAGACTTTCTAGGAAGCTGGAATAATTCTGTACTTCCCCAGAGGAGAAACACTGTCTTCCAGCTCTCCCAAGTCTGTCCATAGTCTGTCTATTCCAAGTTTCTGGAAATAGCCTGAACTCAGGGAGTCTTTGAAATATTGTATCAATAAAACCAGCATTTGTTTTACCCCATCTTATTTATCTTACTGTGGCACCAATTTTTAAAAACTACCTTTCCTCATCAACTGTTTGTTTTTAAATAATGTAAGAAACCTCTATAAAGCATTTTCCTTGTGTAGAAAAGTGCACTAACTTTTATGAGGTGGAAGTAGGGAAGGTGGTGGTAATAATTTTAAAAATTAAACAATTTCTGAAAAAAATATCAGAGTAGACAAGGATGAAGACTCTTGTGCTAAGACACTATATTCGTTTGTTAGCTGCCATAACAAACTACCTCAGACTGATGGCTTAAAGAACAGAAATTTATTTTCTCCCAGTTCTGAAGGCTGGGAGTGTAAGATCGAGGTTTCATCAGATTTGGTTCCTTCAGAGGTCTCTCTCCTTGGCTTACAGATGGCCACCTTCTCGCTGTGTCCTCACTTGACCTTTTCTCTGTGTGTTCACACCCCTGGTGTCTCTTTTTGTTAATCCAAATTTCCTCTTCTTATAAGGACACCAATCAGATTGAATTAATGGCCCTAATAGCCTCATTTTAACTTAATCACCTCTTTAAAGGCTCTGTGTCCAAACAGTCACATTCTAAGGTTAGAGTTTAGGGGGTTCAAGCTTCAACACATGTATTCTGTGGGGGACAAAATTCAGTCCATAACAAACATCTAGGAATGCTGGTTGAAATATAATTTTTTAAATATATGTCTAAGCTTAGAAGAAAGATACAGAAATTCCTGTGAGCCAGAGATGGAGAGGGAGATAAAGACTAGAGGAACTATCTTCCATTTAAGCCATGACAGATTGGGGTAAAAGGTGTGGGGGGGAGGGATAAATCTTAAGTTTGAACATCTTCCCAGAGATAGAAGACTAAATATATGATCCAAAGAGATCCCATAGAAGGGGAAAATAGATACTGAGGCTTCTGATGAGAGATGAAAATATCGAAGGACTACTATCCCAAGGAAACCCGACTAAGTGGACTCACTACTTGGTTTGGGAAAAGTGCAAGATGTTTGTTTCTTTTCTGGTTTTGAGTGGATCAGAAAATGTTTCCCATATTCCCTTAATGGGATTGGAGCCCAAATTTATCCTACCTAAGTGCTACTTCAAACCCTAGGCTGAGGAAATTGGCATAAAAGTTGTTCCCATGTGAATTATACTTGTGGGGTGAATGGAGGAAGAAAACGCCAAACTGTTTGAGAGCAACACTTCAACAAGCCAGACTCCCCGAAGAAAGAGAGTCAAGATCCCCTTAGGAAAAACAATACTTGCTTAAAATGACCTACCAAAAAAGTTCCTAAACACACCTGTAAATTATCTACCATAAACATGAGACAGCAAATAATTAATTTGTAAGGCTGGCTGGAGGACTGACATCCAGAAAACTTGAGATAGTAGACAAATCACCTGAAAGAGAAATTCATGTAAGTATAGCTAAAATTATTAAAGATAAGATTTGGAATAATTATTTGGATTATTAAAATAAGATTTGGAAGCCAAAAGGAAAGTGGAAGGTGTCATTTATAAGAATAAGAGAAATACGAAAAATATAACAAAACTTCTGTGTATATAAGATTCTTCACTTAATTTAAAGCACAGGATATTGGGTAATAGCAGATTATGAACAGCTGAAGAAATTTGATGAACTAGAAAACAGAGCTGAGAAAATTAACAAGATTGCAACACCACAGGAAAGAAATGGAAATATGAATGATAGGGTAAGAGTCATGGAGGATAGAACAAGAAAATCCAAAGATGGAAAACAACAAGGGTTGGTAAGGAGAAAGGTGTAGCTGCCTTGGAAAATAGTTTGGTAGTTCCTCAAAAAGCTAAACATAAAGTTCCATATAAACCAAAATTTCACTCCTAGGTATATTCAAAAGAAATGAAACATATGTCCACACAAGAATTTGTATGTGATTGTTCACAGCAGCATTATTCATAACAGCCAAAATGTGGAAATAGCCCAAATGTTCATCAACTGGTGAGTGAGTAAACAAAATTGGTATATCTATCCACGTAATAAAATATTATCTGACAGTAATGAAGTACTGATACAAGCTACAACAAGGATAAACCTTGAAAACATTATGCTAGCTGAAATAAGCCAGTTACAAAAGACAACATGTTGCAAGACTGCATTTATATGAAATATCCAGAAGAGGAAAATCCGTAGAGACAGAAAAGAGATCAGTAGCTGCTTAGAGCTGAAGATAGGGGAATAAGAATTGTGGGAGAAAATGGCGGATGACAGCTAACGGCTATGGTGTTTCTTTTATGAGGGATGCAATTGCTTTAATATTGTGATGGCTGCACAATTTTGGGGATATACTAAACACCATTGAATCATACACTTTAAACTGGGTGAATTGTATGGTATTAAGTGTATCTCACTAAAGCTGTTTAAAGAGTAAAAAGTAAAACTAATAGAATTTCTGAAGAAGTAAAGAGAGTAGAGAATGGGCAATATTCAAAGAAATCAGGGCTAAAAATTTTCCAGATTTGATTAGCAACATGAATCCCCATATTTAAAAAAACCCATGCATCCTGAATAGGAAAACAAACAAAAAAAGAAATCTACATGCAAGCATATGTAGTATAGTTGCAAAACAACAAAGACAAAATTCTTAATAGCAACAAGACAGGAAAGATTAATATGTTACAAAGAATAAAATCTATTAGGAGAATTCTCAATAATATCATTAGTGATCAGAAAAGAGTGAAGTAATACCTTCAAAATACTGGTACCAAAATAGTCATTCTAGAATTCTCTTTTAAGATAAATTATTTAAATGAGAACAAAATTAAAGACATTCTCAGAAAAGCAAAAACTGAGAGTTCTCTCAGTTCTCTCACAAAACACATCCCGCCAAAATCTACAGGTAGCCTGCTGTCAAGACGAGAACCAGTTCGGGGACTTCTGACTGTGAGGGGCCCTAGAGCACCGGGACACCTGGCTCTGGCATCCTGCCTTCTCCTTGCAGCTGGAGTTGCAGAGATGCCCACCTAAAAGTGGCTGCAGCACCAAGCTGCCCAGCTCATTGTACCCCTGCGGCTCACTCGCTCCCTCCCACCCACACCTGATTACTCAAAGACCCTCATCAGTGAACTACCTTAAAAAGAAAGAAACTTTAAGGACAACGATGCCAGAAGTAAATCTAAATGAACATTAAATGCAAAACAATAATAACAATGATTATTAATTTGGGCAGAGGATTAAAATCAAGGTAGAAATAAGATTTTTGACAATAATGACATATAACGTGGGAAGGAATACTCAGTTTTCTAATATTATGTTTTTCAAGAGAAGGATAGAAACATCAATGCTAGGCTGTAGAGTAAGTATGTTTGTTAAAATTTTAAGGATGAAGAATAAAATAGAAATCAAATGCATAACTCCCAAACCAGTAGAGGAAAAAGAGGGAAATAAAGCAAATTTGATTAATACAAAAGAAGACAGAAAACAATAAAATAAGACAGAAAGAAAAAGTTTAGCAAATAGAAGGCACAAATAAGATGGCAAGAACAAACCCAGATCCATTGAAACAACAGATAGAAACAAAAGATAATTAAGAAACAACTTTATTAGAAAGTACATCAAAGACCCTAACAGATACCTTACCAAAGAAGACATACACATAACAAATAAGCATATGAAAAGATGCTCCACATCATATGTCACTAGGGAAATGCAATTAAAACAACGAGATATCTATTAGGATGGCCAAAATCCTGAATGTTGGTGAGGCTGTGGAGCAACAGGAACTCTCATTCATTGGTAGTGGAAATGCAAAATGGCACATCCACTTTGGAAAAGAGTTTGGCAGTTTCTTATAAAACTAAATATACTCTTACCATGTGACCCAGTAATTGTGCTCCTTGGTATTTACCCAGAGGAATTTAAAACTTATGTCCATACAAAAAAAACTGCACATGGATATTTATAGCAGCTTCATTTATAATTTCCCAAACTTGGAGGCAACCAAAATGTTACTTTCAGGTGAATAGATAAATATACTGTGATGTATCCAGACAGTGGAATATTATTCAGTACTAGAAAGAAATGAGCTATCAAGCCATAAAGAGACATGAAAGAAGTTAAGATGCATATTAATGAAAGAAGTCAATCTGAAAAGGTTTTAATCCATTTTGAGTTTATTTTTTTGTATGGTGTTAGAGAATGTTCTTATTTCAATCTTTTACATGTAGCTGTCCAGTTTTCCAGCACCACTTATTGAAGGGACTGTCTTTTCTCCATTGTATATTCTTGCCTAGTTTGTCATAGATTAATTAACTATAGGTGTGTGTGTTTATTTCTGGGCTTTCTATCCTGTTCTATTGATCTATATTTCTGTCTTTGTGCCAATACCATACTGTTTTGGTTACTGTAGCTGTGTTGTAGTATAGTCTGAAGTCAGGGAGCCTGATTCCTCCAGCTCCGCTTTTGTTTCTCAAGATTGCTTTGGCTATTCAGGGTCTTTTGTGTTTCCATAAACATTTAAAATTTTTTTGTTCTTGTTCTGTGAAAAATGCCATTGGTAATTTGATGGGGATTGCATTGAATCTGTAGATTGCCTTGGGTAGTATAGTCATTCTGACAATATTGATTCTTCCAATCCAAGAACATGGTATATCTTTCCATTTGTTTGTGTCATCTTCAATTTCTTTCATCAGGGTCTTATAGTTTCCAGAGTATAAGTCTTTTGCCTCCTTAGACAGAATTACTCCTAAGTATTTTATTCTTTTTGATGTGATGGTAAATGGGATTATTTCCTTAATTTCTCTTTCTGATATTTCATTGTTAGTGCAAAGAAATTCCACAAATTTCTGTGTATTAAGTTTGTATCCTGCAACTTTACTGAATCCATTGCTGAGCTCTAGTAGTTTTCTGGTAGCGTCTTTAGGATTTTCTACATATAGTATCATGTCATCTGCAAACAGTGACAGTTTACTTCTTCTTTTCCAATTTGGATTCCTTTTATTTTTTTTTCTTCTCTCATTGCTGTGGCTAGGACTTCCAAAACTATGTTGAATAAAACTGGCGAGAGTGGGGCTTCCCTGGTGACGCAGTTGTTGAGAGTCTGCCTGCCGATGCAGGGGACACAAGTTCATGCCCCGGTCTGGGAATATCCCACATGCCGTGGAGCGGCTAGGCCCGTGATCCATGGCCACTGAGCCTGCACGTCCTGAGCCTGTGCTCCGCAACGGGAGAGGCCACAACAGTGAGAGGCCCGCATACCGCAAAAAAAAAAAAAAAAAAAAAAAAAAACTGGCGAGAGTGGATATCCGTGTCTTGTTCCTGAAGTAATGCTTTCAGCTTTTCACCATTGAGTATGATGTTAGCTGTGGGTCTGTCATATATGGCCTTTATTATGTCGAGGTGGGTTCCCCCTATGCCCACTTTCTGGAGAGTTGTGTTTGGTTGTTTTTTTTTTTACCATAAATGATGTTGGATTTTATCAAAAGCTTTTTCTGCATCTATTGAGATGATCATATGATTTTTATTCTTCAGTTTTGTAATGTGGTGTATCACATTGATTTGTAGTTATTGAAAAATCCTTACCTCCCTAGCATAAATTCCACTTGACCGTGGTGTATGATCCTTTTAAAGTGTTGTTGGATTTGGTTTGCTAGTAATTTGTTGAGGATTTTTGCGTCTATGTTCATCAGTGATATTGGCCTATAATTTTCTTTTTTTGTGGTATCTTTGTCTGGCATGGTCTTAATTTTTTATTTGTAATTTATACCCCACATATTTTTTGAAAATATTCGAGTGTATTATGGCAATAACACATCTGACACAGAGGAATTAAAATAAAAATAAAGGGAGTTAGCAATTTAGATAAAGAGAAAAAAGGAAGTACCATGTACCTCTAACATGGAATTATCTGGCTACTAAAGGAGCTTGTGAAGGAAGCTCAGAGAAATAATTTTCTGACAGTAATCATAATTATAACAGTTAATTCTTTGCCATTTAAGTACTGTGCTAAGTGCTTTACATGCATTACCTCACTTAATTCTCATAACAGCCCATTGAGTGAAGTTAGTCTGGTATTTTCCCCATTTCACAGCTAAGGAAACTGAAGCACAATGAGATTACCTCATCTAACCTGTAGCCAAGTAGCTAAGAAGAAGAGTTACTTCATGGTGAACGTAGAGCAAAATGCTACCTCCTATTTTCCCGAAACTCCAACTATGTCTTGGCATCATGGAAATTTGTCTGACTTGCCATATATGTTGTCTATTGGAAAGAAAATATCATATCCTAAGAAATCTCTTAAATCTTCCTCTAGCTCTGATTCTAATATTCTGGGAAATTATTCTAGATAATGAATGCATTGTACAGGACATAGGTCCTCTTTTTTTTGTGATGTTATCTTTATTATCATGAAACCTGAGGGTAGGGAGTATTATCTGATTTGGGGGAGACTTGTGGCTGTAAAATCTTGAGCCACAATATTGAACTGGGAAGGGAGGGACTCTTGCTACTAGTTGCATTTTCCAATTTCCTTCTCACTGGAAACCCCATTAGAGGGCATTTTCTTTCAAAATGCTTACTCCCCAATGCCTATCCTTCCAAACTTCCAACTTTCATGTTTCTAATTACAAAGAAGGAGAAGAGGGAACTAATATTGATGTAAAGCAAGACCCACTTCCATCAGTCAAGGGCTGTGGCCTCAGTCACTCCTCCAAGATGGCAGAACCCAGAACTCTGTTGCCTGCAGCTCAGTCTTGGCCCCTCTCTGACTCTACTGCTTTCCACTGACAAGGTGACTTTATGGTGAACAATGTAACCTTTTGGAGTGTAATGGTTCATCATTTCATTGTGAATATAAGAAATGAAAAAATATTTGAGGGTCATAGTCTTCCAAAAAATTATGAGTGATTCAGTGTCACTGTTGGAATAACAAATGATTCAGATAGTTTATGAGTGAATGTGTTTTCAGCTGGAAACTGGGGTGAAAGATGTGCGGAGGGGGTGTGGCAGGAAGAAGAGAGGGAACAAGAAGATATTACGTCCACTTTAGGAGCCCCTGATCTAGTTTAAGTCATAACCTGGAGGACTTCAGTATATTGCCTAGGATATCACCAGGCACATGTTAAATATTGTTTACCAAAAATTTAATATAACTCATTTTTTGTCTTCAACTTCTAGGTTTATAAAAGATTTTAAGGGCTTTTTCTACTGCCTGTCCCTCTGCTACCATGTAGGGCTTTACATCCGTAGAATTCCTTGGAATTTTCCATCCAAATACTTCTAATGGCTGTATATGAACAGCAGCCCTCAGACAGGGGTGTGTGGGGCTGTGCGTTGTTCAGAGTAGCTTGCCACAAAGAAGAAAGTCCTCTTCTCCTTCATGTTTATGTATGTGTGTATGTGTTTGATGAAAATAATCTATTCCTTCTTCAAATATCAGGAAAAAATGATGTTTTAGAAATAGATACCATGCTTATGCATTGGCTTCTAGAACGCTATGCTGCTATGTGTCTATATTCATTTGAATTCTGAAAAACAATACATAGATAATTCCAAACTGTTAGTAAGTAGTGAGATGAAACAACATATAAGGCTATTTTCTTTTCTCTATCCCATATATCCTAATCTCCGAAAACCTGCCCAGTCTGTTCAGCCAGTCTGAGGTGTGCCAGATCAGCCTCCACTGTAGGCAAATTTCCTTGGCCACCCTCCCCTAGTAACCAGAGTCACCTTGCCCGAATATCTGTGGTTTCCTCACAGAAGTCCAGTCATCAAAGGTTTGTACAATACAGATCTGTGCCATAGCTTGACAGCTTTGTGGTGGTCACACTTTCCTAATAGTCAGGGAAAAGATTGGTAAACTCATTTGCAACAATTAACTACTAATCAGGGAGTAGTTAATATGAATGTGTTATTCCATTCCAGGATTTTTTTTTTCTTCCCTTGGGATTTCTCCAAGGATTTCTCAGAGACCTGATTGCCCCTCCTCTATTGAGTCTTCAGTCACCAGCTGTCTTTTTGCCTTGCTAGTTAGAACAAGAAGCAAGGGAATACTTTTTCATGGTCTCATCAAACAGCACCCTGAGCCCCTCTCTTGGTATTGAGCTAAGAGTTATCATCTGCTTCTAGCTACTAGTTCCTGGGGTGAGAAGGAGGAAGCTGACCCAGGAATTCAGCTGGGGCCCCTGAGAAGGCAGATTTCATCACCTTATCCACCCAGCTACAATGGGAAAACTCTCTTTGTAATGCAGGTATCAGCAATGGAACCATCTTTCAGGATAATAGCCATCATAAGGAGTAGAAATAGGTATTCCTTCCTGGGATGCTTAGACAGCCCACAATGGGTAATAATAACAATTGTGATATGTATAAAGTTCTATAATTTACAAAGTGCTATTTCAATCTTTCCCTTGATTATCATAATACCCCAATGAGATATGTGTACAAAGGAATAACGGACACCATTATTATTAAATACAGATTCAAGAAGGAAAGAGAGAGGTCTAATAAGATATCTAGTATATCATCCTAAAATGGCCCCACCATTGTTCTTGTCATGCCCACACATGTCAGTGCTCCCAGTCTGATGACTGGTCCTGGGAAGTGTCTTTTATTCATATAAGATTAATTGTTATTTCTGGGATTCTGCTGTAGTGGAGGTTTAGGAGAGCTGCCTTTATTATTATTTTTTTAATTGAAGTATAGTTGAATTACAATGTTGTGTTAATTACTGCTGTACAGTGACTCAGTCACTTTGATATATTCTTTTTCATTATGGTTTATCACAGAATGTTGAATATAGCTCCCTGTGCTGTACAGTAAGACCTTGTCCTTTATCTATTCTATATATACCAGTTTGCATCTACTAATTCCAAACTCCCAATCCAACCCTCTTCCACATCCTTCCCCCTTGGCAACCAGCAGTCTATTCTCTATGTCCCTGACTCTGTTTCTGTTTCATAGATAGGTTCATTTGTGTCATAGTTTAGATTCCACATATAAGTGATATCATATGGTATTTGTTTTTCTCTTTCTGACTTACTTAACTTAGTATGATAATCTCTAATTGCATCCACGTTACTGCAAATGACATTATTTCATTCTTTTTTATGGTTGAGTAGTATTCCATTGTATATATGTACCACATCTTCTTTATCCATTTACCTGTCAATGGACATTTAGATTCTTTCCATGTCTTGGCCATTGTGAATAGTGCTGCTATGAACATAGACGTGCATGCATCTTTTTGAATTATAGTTTTGTCTGGATATATTCCTAGGAGTGGAATTGCTGGGTCATATGATATTTCTATTTTTAGTTTCTCTGAAGAACCTCCATACTGTTTTCCACAGTGGCTGCACCAATTTACATTCCCACCAACAGTGTAGGAGGGTTCTTTTTTCTAAGAGAGCTGCCTTTAAACCCACAAAGAGATGTGCATCTACTCCTGTCTTCTGGAGTTCACTTCCACCTCTGACTAGAGCAGGGGTCTTAGATGTGTGCAAAGGACCAATGGTTCTTAAACTTTTTCATCCTGCCAGATCTCTTCTCACATGGAAAGACACTTCACAGAGTTAACTTGCAAATTCTGAAAACTACCATGTCTCTTTTAAGCCAAACCAGATCTGTCTTTGGCAATGGTCCCACACTTCACACAGTGTCTGGCCTGTCACATGATGAGTTGTGTCACAGTTTAGCAAAAGAGGATACTGAATGGATCTGGTCGTTTGGAACATTCTACTCACTTGGCCCTGGGCACTACACTGGCTTCCCATCTGCTTCCGAGTACAGCTCTTTGATCTGATTCCAATTCTAAAAGTAGGAGATGGTCTGAGACCCACCCTCATTGGGCCCTGACTCAACATTACATGCCCAGTGCTTCCTTCCTGTTGGGAAGTTATGGTTCAATTCAGTAACTCAACTCAATTCATTAAGCATCTTGAGTAATATGAGAAGAATTATGTTCTAGTTGACAGTGGACTTAGAGTTAGGAGAACTCTACTACAACCAAAGCTATATGCCCAGATACTGTTTCTTTTCCCCTCCAGATCTCTCCACTGTTCTTCACCTTGCCCTTGGTTTCAGAAGGCTCACTACTATGGAATTAATTAATGGGTTTCTGTGTTCTCAGGTTTACAATTCAGTTTAACCAGTGGAGGTACCTCAAGTGGCTATAGGAAAGTGATGTTGGGGCATTTATTGCTCTGCATCCCTCTCTGAGCTTGCTTTGAGACAGGTGAGTCCCTTCACTGAAGTTCCTTGTCCCTCTCAAGGCAGCCTTCATTACAGCCCTCTTCTACCAGTTTCTGGTAACACTCCTTATCCTTATTCTTTGCAGCCTAGAAGTGGCAACAGTTCTTCAGCTGTTACTAGCCTTGAGATTATACATTACCCCGTCCACATATTCCCTTTGTAAATAAACTCTCCTTGAATTATCCTAATTGGATTTTTCCATATGTTTTCTGTTGATACTCTGACAGATACACTGTGTGATTTGGGGCAAGTCACTCCATAGGACTAGTAACCTCAAATGTATTGAGAAAAATTTTGATGACCAAGAAGTTAATTCAGCGAATTCAAATATGCTGCAATTCAAGTACACTGGCAGTGAGAAATGAATAGTGGAAAGTAAAATAATAGCCTTCTTGGCAGTATTCTATAGAATTTTTAATTTAAAATTCCTTAAAGGTAAGGACCATTCTTTTTTTTTTTTTTTTTTGCGGTATGCGGGCCTCTAACTGTTGTGGCCTCTCCCATTGCGGAGCACAGGCTCCGGATGCGCAGGCTCAGCGGCCGTGGCTCACGGGCCCAGCCGCTCTGCGGCATGTGGGATCTTCCTGGACCGGGACACGAACCCGCGTCCCCTGCATCAGCAGGCAGACTCTCAACCACTGCGCCACCAGGGAAGCCCAGGACCATTCTTTTAAAGACATTCATTTGAGTTTATTGGAGCTAGAACTTGTCCATATCCCTCATGGTGTTTAGCATGTTTCCTTTTACATTGCAGGTGTTCAAAATATATTTGCTGATTTGAATTGACTCTTCCAAGTCCAATGCAAAACAAACTGGCCGTAATAGTTCCTCTTGTTCTGCCTGTTCTGACACAGAAATAGAGCCAGCTCACAGCAATCCCTTCCTTATGTTTGCACAGAGTTTCTGACTTTCATGATCTAATCTTGGGCTTATTCACTTACAAAGTATTTGCTTGGCTTGTATAAAATAAGTAACTTCTAATTAGGGAGTTGTTTTTTTAATTATTTGCAATCTTGTGTGATCGAGTGTTAACTCCCTAAGTAAATTTAAGCCCTAACAAGTGTAATACAGTAAATAACAGGGTTTATTGTTGTTACTTTTTGTTTTGTTTTGTTTTGTTTTTATATCAACCTGGGATCACTAGAAAATGACTGGTTACCACGGGAGATCCTTCTAACTTTCGTTCACCAAAAGTGAATAAGAACATGGAGTACATACTTGACCACAATTTAAAACCAATCTGAAAAGTTCCTATCAGAAGACAATACAAATAGTCTGGCTCAATAAAAAAGATTTTTCAAATAAAAGAATTTCCTTAAGAAGTAAAACAGCTGTTTGGGATGTATTTGTTTCTGTGTGTGCTCTAAATAGTGTGCCTCCAGGTCCAGATAATATCTAGGCTTTTGGGCATGGGGAATTCTTTGAGGTACGGTCTTGAGTGGCTAGACACTTTAAGGACTGGCAAAAAAGAATATACTTGAGGAAATAGAGGTGTGAGGTGTGAGGCATCAAAACTGAAACAAGAAATGCCTGTGTCTTGTGGGGAGCTGACTGAGAAAAGTATGGGATTAGAAGAGGGTCATTATCAGAAGTGAGTGGAAAAGGAGTTCATTGTCACTGTAATTTTCCCCACTCATAACTGCCATGACTTCCACAGCCAGCTTTTAGTGTCCTTTACTTCTCTTAAGGTAGTTACACAACTCTGAGAGGATGCAGGAAGAAGTGATAGAGGAAGAAAGATTGTTAAATCATTCCAAAAATGTGTCTACTGAATTTCTGACAATTTTTTGTAAAAAAAAAGAAAGGAAGAACTTTTATTTATATAATTTATATGAGAGGAAACTCAAAAATGCATACTAATAGAGGAATTGTTAAAGTATGTATTAGCATGTGCAATATGATGCAATCATTTAAACAATATTTGAAGACTATGTAATACTATCGAAAAACATTGATGATACAATCCAATGTGCTTGGTACACACCAATCAAACTATGTAAAATATGAATGCATGTGAACACAGACTAAAAGGATATATGGGTAAATGGATAGTTTTCTCTAGGGAAGCTCTCTTAAAGGTAGGAAAATTGCATATCTTCTTTATTTTTTAATCTATCCCTTAATGTTACCACATTTGCTTTGCAGCCAATAAAATCAACATATGTATGTTGAGATGTGGAAGAGGCAGGAGGGTGAAGCTGGTGGATCACCAGGCCCTAGATGAGACTGTTGGTGTCATTTTTCCCAAGTTTCCATTGTTGGCTTATTTTTTTACCATGAGAGATTAAGAAAGATCTTGATGGCAGAGAACGGCTGTCTATTTTTCTATTGACTGCTAGCCTGGTACAGGGTACATACTAGGTGTTTGTGAAATACTAGGTTAGTTTTCAGCTAATACATTTTGAGTGTCATTGCAATATTTTCATTTCACAAATAGCAACATCCATTACCCATTTTAGATACAATGTAGAGTCATGGGTTTTTCATTTGAAAGTAAGACAATACTGTATATCCCTGATCAATACTCTATATAACCAATACTATTGCAACAAATAATGCTTTATAACAAATATGTACTTTGAGTTAAGTGGTTTGGGAATGTTTATATAGCATGTAATACGTATGTGTGTTCTTGGATTTATGGAACAAAATATCATGTAACATTAAGGTGATGCTATTCAGAATCTTCTTAGGTCTAATAATGGTACCTATGTTCTAGTTTTTATAAACCAGTGTGTATGTGTGCACCAGATCTACAGACATTGCTTATTATTTTAGTTTTGCCATGAGTTTGGAAAGTAAGATGAGGTATGCTTTTCTCTACACATACAGATCTCAGATCTCAAGTCTGGATGAAGAGGAAGGGAGATTGGAAGGAAGACAGGAGGAATAAATAATCCCCATGCCTCAAACACTTCTTTGATAAAAGAAAAAAAGATCCAGCTCTTGGCAAGTGGTGTTTTGTGAGGGCATCGTAGAATCAAAGGCTTGTATTTCAAGGAGATGTTATTTCTGTGGCACAAACATGATTAAGGGTAATGTTGTGTTATTTCAGATTTTCGTTATTCATAAAAGGAAAACCAATAGTGTCAGACGTGCAAGAACAAAGCTAAATAGGCTTCAGAGACCTTCTGGCTCTCAAATCTAAGAGAATATAATAATTGGACTGTTTATTTGCCATGTTTCATATTTGATTTCTTAGAGGGAAAAACACAGTAGATATTCTTCATTCAGAATAGTTGCTTTTAGTGATGGGGATCTGGTTTTATCTACTCTGGCCCCTCCCTTTCCCCAGTACATTTCTTCTGTCTGTCCAGGTAACCAGAGCTGCTCCTGTGCTTACAAATATTCAAAGCTGCCCCAAATTCTGGAGTCTGACACTACAGGGAGGTTTTAGTGGAGAATCCAGGGAAGGAGGGAGAATCCAGGGAAGGAAGTGGCATTAAAAAGACATCAGCATCTTAAACAATCAGTTCCTAAAGAGGATTGGGAAGACAGGGCTGACTGTGTGACAACCACATCTGCCTTCCCAACTTTTTTCCTTTCCCTTATGATGCATACTCCCTGAATATGACTGAATCTTCTTTGCGTCTCTTTCAATGCCTGCTGTGCACAGTTAGATTTAGGTACCTGTCCCAAGGATAAAACTACGGGGTGAAGAGATGGTCATGGAGTAAGTTACCCTGCAGTTGAGCCCCCTACAGGTGGGTTCTGGCTCTGGATTTCAGGAGAACCTATATTTGTGGTAAGAATCTGGAATGGCATGTCGGTAAGGAACAGAGCCTTCCAGAGATGGTGGCTCTTGCCATTGCTGCATCTGGTACAGGAAAGGGAACTCATGGTCCAGGGAATCAATAAGGGAGAGGACTTTAAAACACATTTATCTATCTTAGGCACTCCTGGATGCTGTGACAATATTTCCATTGAGTAGTACTAAGAATTTTTGGCAGCCATAGTATTTATAACTTTTCGGTGCAGTTCTCATTCGTTTGCTAAGCCAGTATTTGGTGAGAACCTACTATGTGCCAGGCACTTAGTGCTCAGAGTTAATAATGCAGAAATAATAATTAACAGTGATGATAAAAGCTAATATTTGTGGAGTATTTTATGTGATCCATGTCTAGTGCTTATCATTTATTTTACTTTATACTTTTATATGTAGATTGCATCATCTGTCCATTTATAGATTAAGATATTGAGGTGTACAGAGATGGAAAGATATTATTTCATACAACAAATATTTGAGTGTCTTTTATGTGTCAATTGCTGTGCCTTTTGCTAGAGATACAATAGTGAGCAAGACAGATTAGATACTTACTCTCATTGAATTTAGATTCTAGTGGGTGGGAGGCAGACAATAAGCAAATAAGCAATTAAATAGTATGAAGCTTGAAGTTGGTGATAAATATAATACTATGAAGAAAATCAAACTTGATCATGGGCTGAAGACTAACAGGGAGGGTGGGTTGAGTTAGATACTTTAGATACAGGAAGGTCAACTTAAGAAGATGACATTTAAGCTAAGACTTGAATGAAAAGGGTGTCAGCCATGCAAACAACAAGGGGCAGAGCAGAAGGATGCACACAAGGGCTAAATTGGAATGAGCTTAGGTATTTGGTTAGCAGAAAGAAGGCTGGTGTAGCTGGGGTGCAGCAAGCAAAGGGAGTCCCATCTTGAGGGGCCTTAGGACCCTGAGCTACATGTTACTAAAGGCTCCTGGGAGTCTGATTTCTTTCGACTTCATGGAGCATCTTTGGGGGCAGTGAATGGAGGAAGAACCAGACAGTGCTGTGCAAAACAGATTTTCTTGTTTCCTCTTAGGTAAAGTATATCTCTCTCTTAGGTACAGACTGTCTTGTCTTTCTTGGGCTGTCCAGGACCTTTGGGCGTTGAAGCAGAGCAGAATACCAGAGAAAGTGTGGTTTTCTTCTGGTTCTTTCCCACATTGTTTAGGAACAAAGATCCCTTTGGAGTTCTTCTCTAGGTTCTGCTAAAGTAGCCAAGGCCAACATTGTCAACAAAATATGCCGTTTTCTCCCTGATCTTTGCCACATTTCTTTCATAACCCACAACACAGTGTTTATGACATCTCTCCAAACTTGGAAATCACACAAGCAGAAATATGTGAATCAATGTGTATGTATGTATTCATGTGTGTGTCTATGCATGTGTGTGTGTGTGTGTGTGTGTGAAGAGGGGAACTGGGAGTGGAGAAGCATAGGAAACTGAGGAGAGAAGATGGTGTAATGGGTATGTAGTTTATGAGCAAGAGATGCCAATATTACCTTAATTCCTCGCTATTCAAAGTGTGGTCCTTCAAACAACAGCATTGATAATACCTGGGAGCTTACTGGAAATGCAGAATCTCATGCCCCATCCCAGATTTTAACAAGGTCCTCAAGTGATCCATATGCACATTAACATTGAAAAAGTATAGCCTTAATGATTGCATATGCTTGGGTATTATTCTCACACTTTATCTTTTGTCATCAAGGATCTCTAGAAGATCATGGACTGAACAACTATTTTATCAAAGAGTATCACATATAGTTTATTACAGCATTTATCATACTTTATAATAATGGTGAATTTTTTTCTTGCCTAATTCACCCCACTATGATATGAATTCCACAAGGATGAACAACATGGGTTTGAACTACTTGGGTCCACTTATATGTAAATTTTTTCAATAGTAAACACTACAGCATAGCGTGATTCATGGTTGATTGAGTAGGCAGATGCAGAACCGTGAATATAGAGGAACCAAGTATACAGGGAGCCACCTATAAATTATACGCAGATTTTTGGCTGCACAGAGTGTGGGCACCCCTAGACCATGTGCATTGTTCAAGGATCAACCGTGTACTCTTTGATTTCCACATCCCTGACCCAATGCATGGCATGTAATAGATACTCAATAAATGTCTACCAAATGCTCGATAGTCCAGAGCAGGACATGAGGCATAAGGGATGCTTAATAGAAGGAACCACCTTCCCTTCCTTTACTTGATAAGTGCTGTTATTTTAATCTCCCAACTGCCCACCTCTTCTCAGCCACACACAGAACTCCTATCACAGTATCTTGCACACAACAGGCACTTTATTTATTAAATAAGTTAAATAAGAACTAGACAAATCTAGTCCCTGCAAAACTCGTGCCACACAGAAGTTCCTGGAGTGGAGATGGAGATCAATGAATAAAAGGTACTTATCTGCATGGTTTAATTTTAGCCTGAAAAATTTACTGATTATCTTGAGAATTGTCAGAACAATTGAAAGAAATTTTGAGGTAAAAATCAAGAGATTGGTAGAAATAAGTGTCTAAGCCACATATTCTGTTGGGTTTCAAACAAACCCAAAAACAATGCTTTGGCTGGACCTTCAAGATGGCAGAGGAGTAAGACACGGAGATCGCCTTCCTCCCCACAGATAAATCAAAAATACATCTACAAGTGGAACAACTCCTACAGAACACCTGCTGAACGCTGGCAGAAAACTTCAGACTTCCCAAAAGTCAAGAAACTCCCCACGTACCTGGGTAACTCAAAAGAAAAAAGAAAAAACAGAGAAAAAAGAATAGGGACGGGACCCACACCAGTGGGAGGGAGCCATGAAGGAGGAAAGGTTTCCACACACTAGGAAGACCCTTCACAGGCGGAGACTGCGGGTGGTGGAGGGGGGAAGCTTCGGAGCTGCGGAGGACAGCACAGCAACAGGGGTGCGGAGGGCAAAGTGGAGAGATTCCCACACAGAGGATCGGTGCCGACCAACACTCACCAGCCCGAGAGGCTTGTCTGCTCACCCGCCAGGGCGGGCGGGGGCTGAGAGCTGAGGCTCTGGCTTCGGAGGTCGGAGCGCAGGGAGAGGACTGGGGTTGGTGGCGTGAACACAGCCTGAAGGGGGCTAGTGCACCACGGCTAGCCGGGAGGGAGTCCGGGAAAAGTCTGGAGCTGCCGAAGAGACAAGAGACCATTGTTTCGGGGTGCACAAGGAGAGGGGATTCCTTCCCCGTCTGCCCACAGAAGGCAGAGCACCACCTAAACAAGCTCCAGAGACAGGCGCAAGCTGCGGCTATCATCACGGACCCCAGAGACGGGCATGAAATGCTAAGGCTGCTGATGCAGCCACCAAGAATCCTGTGTGCAAGCACAGGTCATTATCCACACCTCCCCTCCCAGGAGCCTGTGCAGCCCGCCACTGCCAGGGTCCCGGGATCCAGGGACAACTTCCCTGGGAGAATGCACGGCGCCACAGGCAGTTGCAACGTCATGCCAGCCTCTGCAACCTCAGGCTCAACCTGCATCCATACCCCTCCCTCCCCCTGGCCTGAGTGAGCCAGAAACCCCTAATCAGCCGTTCCTTTAATCCCCTCCTGTCTGGGTGAAGAACAGATGCCAGAGGGTGACCTACATGCAGAGATGGGACCAAATCCAAAGCTGAACCCCAGGAGCTGTGCAAACAAAGAAGAGAAAGGGAAATTTGTCTGTGCAGCTTCAGGAGCAGCGGATTAAATCTCCACAGTCAACTTGATGTATCCTTCATCTGTGGAATACCTGAATAGACAAAGAATCATCCCAAAATTGAGGCAGTGGACTTTGGGAGCAACTGTAGACTTGGGGTTTGCTGTATGCGACAGACTAGTTACTGATTTTTATGTGTATATTAGTATAGCTTTTAGCACTTGTTATCATTGGTGGATTTATTTACTGGTTTGGCTGCTTCTTCTTTATTTTTTATTACTTAATTTTTTTAATTTTAATAATTTTTAAACACTTTTTATTTTAATAACATTTTATTTTATTTTATTTTATTTTTCTTTCTTTCTTTTCTCCCTTCTCTTCTGAGTTGTGTGGCTGACAGGGTCTTGGAACTCCAGCCAGGTGTCAGGCCTGAGCCTCTGAGGTGCGAGAGCCAAATTCAGGACACTGGACCGCCACAGATCTCCTGGCCCCACGTGATATCACTCAGCAAGAGCTCTCCGAGAGATCTCCATCTCAACGTTAAGACCCAACTCCACTCAACGACGAGCAAGGTCCAGGGCGGAAACCCACGCCAAACAAATAGCAAGACAGGAACACAACCCCACCCATTAGCAGAGAGGCTGCCTAAAATCTTAATAAGTTCATAGATGCCCCAAAACACACCACCAGACATGGTCCTGCCCACCAGAAAGATAAAATCCAGCCTCACACACTAGAACACAGGCACCAGTCCTCTCCACCAGGAAGCCTACACAAGCCACTGAACCAACTTTACCCACAGAGGGCAGACACCAAAACCAACAGGAACTACGAAACTGGAGCCTGCAAAAAGGAGACCACAAACAGAGCCAATCAAGCCAATCACAAGTCAATCAATAGTCAATCAAGTCCAGGAAGCACAGAGAGTCCCATAGAGGGTAAATCCAAGGAGAAACCAGCCAAGACACATATTAATTAAACTATCAAAAATTAAATACAATGAAAAAATATTAAAGCAGCAAGGGAAAAGCAACATACAAGAGAATCCCCATAAGGTTAACAGCTGACCTTTCAGCAGAAACACTGCAAGCCAGAAGGAAGTGGCAGGAGGTATTTAAAGTGATGAAAGGGAAAAACCTACCAACCAACATTACTCTACCCAGCAAGGATTGCAGTCAGATTCGATGGAGTAAATAAAAACTTTACAGACAAGCAAAATCTAAGAGAATGCAGCACCACCACAGCAGCTTTACAACAAATGCTAAAGGAATTTCTCTAGGCAGGAAACACAAGAGAAGGAAAAGACCTACAATAACAAACCCAAAACAATTAAGAAAATGGGAATAGGAACATACATATCGATAATTACCTTAAATGTAAATGGATTAAATGTTTCAACCAAAAGACATAGACTGGCTGAATGGATACAAAACAAGACCCATATATATGCTGTCTACAAGAGACCCACTTCAGACCTAGGGACACATACAGACTGAAAGTGAGGGGATGGAAAAAAATATTCCATGCAAATGGAAATCAAAAGAAAGCTGGAGTAGCAATTCTCATATCAGACAAAATAGACTTTAAAATAAAGATTATTACAAGAGACAAAGAAGGACACTATATAACGATCAAGGGATCAATCCAAGAAAAAGATATAACAATTGTAATATTTATGCACCTCAATACATAAGGCAAATGTTAACAGCCATAAAGGGAGAAACTGAGAGTAACACAATAAGAATAGGGGACTTTAACACCCCAATTTCACCAATGGACAGATCATCCAAAATGAAAATAAATAAGGAAACACAAGCTTTAAACGACACATTAAACAAGATGGACTTAATTGATATTTATAGGACATTCCATCTAACAACAACAGAATACACTTTCTTCTCTAGTGCTCATGGAACATTCTCCAGGATAGATCTTATCTTGGGTCACAAATCAAGCCTTGGTAAACTTAAGAAACTTGAAATCATATCAAGTATCTTTTCTGACCATAACACTATAAGACTAGATATCAATTACTATATATCAATTACAGGGGAAAAAATGTAAAATATACAAACACATGGAAGCTAAACAATACACTACTAAATAACCAAGATATCACTGAAGAAATCAAAAAAGAAATTAAAAAATACCTGGAAACAAATGACAATGAAAACACAATGACCCAAATCCTATGGGATAGAGCAAAAACAGTTCTAAGAGGGAAGTTTATAGCAATACAATCCTACCTTAAGAAACAATAAACATCTCAAATAAACAACCTAACCTTACAGCTAAAGCAATCAGAGAAAGAAGAACATAAAAAACCCAAAGTTACCAGAAGGAAGGAAATCATAAAAATCAGATTTGAAATAAATGAAAAAGATATGAAGGAAACAATACCAAAGATCAATAAAACCAAAAACAGGTTCTTCAAGAAGATAAAAAAATTGATAAACCATTAACCAGACTCATCAAGAAAAAAAGGGAAAAGACTGTAATCAACAGAATTAGAAATGAAAAAGGAGAAGTAACAACAGATACTGCAGAAATACAAAGGATCATGAGAGATTACTACAAGCAACACTATGCCAATAAAATGGACAACCTGGAAGAAATGGACAAATTCTTAGAAATGCACAACCTTCCGAGACTGAACCAGGAAGAAAAAAAATATGAACAGACCAATCACAAGCCCTGAAATTGAGACTGTGATTAAATATCTTCCAACAAACAAAAGCCCAGGAGAAGATGGCTTCACAGGTGAATTCTATCAAACATTTAGAGAAGAGCTAACACCTATCCTTCTCAAACTCTTCCAAAATATAGCAGAGAGAGGAACACTCCCAAATTCATTCTAGGAGGCCACCATCACCCTGATACCAAAACCAGACAAAGATGTCACAAAGAAAGAAAACTACAGGCCAATATCACTGATGAACCTAGATGCAAAAATCCTCAGCAAAATACTATCAAACAGAAACCAACAGCACATTAAAAGGATCATACACCATGATCAAGTGGGGTTTATCCCAGGAATGCAAGGATTCTTCAATGTATGCAAATCAAACAGTGTGATACACCATATTAACAAATTGAAGGAGAAAAACCATATGATCATTTCAATTGATGCAGAAAAAACTTTTGACAAAATTCAACACCCATTTATGATAAAAACCCTCCAGAAAGTAGGCATTGAGGGAAACTACATCAACAAAATAAAGGCCATATATGACAAACCCACAGTCAACATTATCATCAATGGTGAAAAACTGAAACCATTTCCACTAAGATCAGGAACAAGACAAGGTTGCCCACTCTCACCACTATTATTCAACATAGTTTGGAAGTTTTAGCCACAGCAATCAGAGAAGAAAAAGAAAGAAAAGTAATCCAAATTGGAAAAGAAGAAGTAAAGCTGTCACTGTTTGCAGCTGACATGATACTATACATAGAGAATCCTAGAGATGCTACCAGAAATCTACTAGAGCTAATGAATTAATTTGGTAAAGTAGCAGGATACAAAATTAATGCACAGCAATGTCTTGCATCCTGTATACTAATGATGAAAAATCTGAGAGAGAAATTAAGGAAACACTCCCAATTACCATTGCAACAAAAAGAATAAAATATCTAAGAATAAACCTACCTAAGGAGATAAAAGGCCTGTATGCAGAAAACTATAAGACATTGATGAAAGAAATTAAAGATCATACAAATAGATGGAGAGATCTACCATTATCTTGGATTGGAAGAATCAACATTGTGAAAATGACTCTACTACCCAAAGCAATCTACATGTTCAATGCAATCCCTATCAAACTACCAATGGCATTTTTCACAGAACTAGAACAAAAAACTTAACAATTTGTATGGAAACACAAAAGACCCCAAATAGCCAAAGCAAAGTTGAGAAGAAAAACGGAGGTGGAGGAATCAGGCTCTCTGACTTCAGGCTATATTACAAAGCTACAGTAATCAAGACAGTATGGTACTGGCACAAACAGAAAGATAGATCAATGTAACAGGATAGAAAGCCCAGAGATAAACCCACGCACATATGGTCACCTTATCTTTGATAAAGGAGGCAAGAATATACAATGGATAATAGACAGCCTCTTCAATAAGTGGTTCTGGGAAAACTGGATAGCTACATGTTAAAGAATGAAATTAGAGCCCTCCCTAATACCATATACAAAAATAAACTTAAAATGGATTAGATACCTAAATGTGAGGACAGACACTATAAAACTCTTAGAGGAAAACATGGGCAGAACACTCTATGACATAAATCACAGCAAGATTCTTTTTGAGCCACCTCCTAGAGAAATGGAAATAAAAACAAAAATAAACAAATGGGACTTAATGAAACTTAAAAGCTTTTGCATAGCAAAAGAAACCATAAACAAGATGAAAAGACAACCATCAGAATGGGAGAAAATATTTGCCAATGAAGCAACCGACAAAGGATTAATGTCCAAAATATACAAGCAGCTCATGCAGCCCAATATCAAAAAAACAGACAAGCCAATCCCAAAATGGGTAGAAGACCTAAGGAGACATTTCTCTAAAGAAGATATACAGATTGCCAACAAACACATGAAAGGATGCTCAACATCACTAATCATTAGAGAAATGCAAATCAAAACTTCAATGAGGTATCACCTCACACCAGTCAGAATGGCCATCATCAAAGAATCCACAAACAATAAATGCTGGAGAGGATAGAACCCTCTTACACTGTTAGTGGGAATGTAAATTGATACAGCCACTATGGAGAACAGTATGGAAGTTCCTTAAAAAACTAAAAATAGAACTACCGTACAACCCGGCAATCCCACTACTAGGCATATACCCTGAGAAAACCATAATTCAAAAAGTGTCATATACCACAATGTTCATTGCAGCTCTATTTATAATAGCCAGGACATGGAAGCAACCTAAGTGTACATCGACAGATGAATGGATAAAGGAGTTGTGGCACATATATACAATGGAATATTACTCAGCCATAAAAACAAATGAAAATGAGTTATTTGTAGTGAGGTGGATGGACCTAGAGTCTGTCATACAGAGTAAAGTAAGTCAGAAAGAGAAAAACATATACCGTATACTGACACATATATATGGAATCTTAAAAAAAAAAAATGGTTCTGAAGAACCTTGTGACAGGACAGGAATAAAGACCAAATGTAGAGAGTGAACTTGAGGACATGGGGAGGGGGATGGGCAAGCTGGGAAGAAGTGAAAGAGTGGCATGTACACTACCAAATGTAAAATAGGTAGCTAGTGGGAAGCAGCTGCATAGCACAGGGAGATCAGCTCCGTGCTTTGTGACCACCTAGAGGGGTGGATAGGGAGACACAAACAGGAGGGCATATAAGGATATACGTATGCATACAGCTGATTCACTCTATCATACAGCAGAAACTAACACAAGATTGTACTTATACTCCAATAAAGATGTTAAAAAAAAAAAAAAAAAAAGCAGGGCTTTCCTGGTGGCGCAGTGGTTGAGAGTCCACCTGTCGATGCAGGGGACACGGGTTCGTTCCCTGGTCCGGGAGGATCCCACGGAGCGGCTGGGCCCGTGAACCATGGCCTCTGAGCCTGCGCTTCTGGAGCCTGTGCTCCACAATGGGAGAGGCCACAACTGTGAGAGGCCCACATACCGAAAAAAAAAAAAAAATGCAGTGTTTCATATGTGATAGTTTTAGTTGCTGTAAGTATTCAGAATATCTTAAAAGTAAAATGACACCATGAGAAGTATGTGAGAGATGAGTTTTACTGTGGGAAAATGTGTGTGTGGGTGGAGGGAGACAATTCCATGTTTGGTTTATACTTCTGGAAATTACTTTATCTGCCTGTACAGTTTCAACTAGAGCAAGCTTTCTCAACCTTGTTAGTACAGTCGTCCCCCCTTATTCGATGTTCTGCTTTTTGAGGTTTCAGTTATCCGGGTCATCTCTGGCCCAAAAATATTACATGGAAAATTCCAGAAATGAACAATTCATAAGTTTTAAGTTGCTCACTGTTTAAGTAGTGTGATGAAACCTCATGCTGACCACTCTGTCCCACCTTGGCAGTGAATCATCCCTTTGAGCAGGGTATCCCGCCCATTGGTCACTTAGCCATCTTGGTTATCACATAGACTGCCATGGTATCTCAGTGCTTGTGTTCCAAGTAACACTTATTTTACTTAATAATGGCCCGAAAGTGCAAGAGTAGTGATGCTGGCAATTCAGATAGTTTCTTACTGTGCCTAATTTATAAGTTAAACTTTATCATATGTATGTCCGTATAGGAAAAAACATAGTATATATAGGATTTGGTACTATTCATGGTTTCAGGCATCCACTGGGTGTCTTGGAACATATCCCCTGCAGATGAGGGGAACTACTGTACAGACATTTTGGGCTGGTTCATTCTTTGTTGTGGAAGCTGTCCAGTGCACTGCAGGATGGTCAGCTGCATCTCTGGCCCTCTACCCACTCAATGCCAGTAGCACTGCCCCCTTCACTTATAACAACACAAAACATCTCCAGGTGTTGTCAAATATTTCCTGGATCAAAATCAACCCTGGTTAAATACCACTTCTCTAGGGAAACAGATGGGTCTATTGGTCTTTCTGATTACCTAACAGTATTGCTGCTCTATTGATTTTCTTCTTAAATCTTTATATTTCATATATAGATTCTTCCTGGTCTCAGGACCTTCCCATTTAGGAAGCTGCTCTCACCAATGCTATGCTGGCAGATTTAGAAGTTTGGGATACTGTTATCCCTGGCTTAGCAGCTCCTGAGAATGGTCCAGGCAGATGCTGCAGTGGAGAGGGAGAATGTATAGCTGAGCTGGTTTATGGGAAGTTAGCAGTAATTTAGGGATTCTTTATTTCTTGGGGTGTCTTTTAATTATTTTCCAGACAACCCTATTGATAGTCCTTAAAAGGACATCTATATGAAAAAGAGGTTTAATAAGTTTCACCAAGGGTGGCAGTTGGAGCAGGCTTTCTTTTCTGCCCCTTGACTGAAACGCTGCTGCTCTAAACTATTCACTGTCAGCTCCTCTACTGGTTTAAAGAAACGACCCAGCAAGTTTAAAGAAATTGTGATGAATATTGAGCTTCTCTACTGGGAGGCATTAATGTAATAAGGCTTCTCAAATTTAGCATCTGGGATCCTGGATCAAAAGACTTAAAAGTAAAGAAACCAACCTCCTTTACTTCAGCTTACTGTCTCTGAGACGTGCTGAGTGTGGCTTTACACAATATGAAAGATACAGATTTATCCAAGGAGAAAACACAGCATGGTCATTTTGATTTTTCCTTTACAAAAGGATTAATCTCAGTGTTCTACAAGATGTGTCAGGTTTAATTTAATATTAAAAATTGTATTTCCTATACATTTATGTCAAGTGAAGTACAAATATTAAATTACAAGCATGTAGTTTTTAATTATCTGTTCAGTTTTAGAAGTGTCTTAGTTTGTATTACATATTGTGCATTATCTCTGATGACACAAAATCACTTGTATTGTCCACAAAGCCCTATCGTGTGCTAGAGGACTGAAGCAAGATTACATGACAGGAATAAGGAGTGATCCTTACTCCTCAAGGTTTGGCCTTTGTCTCTGAAAAATCCAAATAACCGATCACTTTAATCAACGGGGGAAAAAATTAATAAGATTAATTGTAGGTTGTCAAATAATAACCAAATAATTGATTTTTACATTTTTTTCTGTCAGATTGAGCATTGTATAGTTACAATTGGAGAGAATTGACTGACTTCCAAATCAAGTAAAAGTGATTTGAGAATTAATATTTTTTCATAATCTGTGTATGTTCCCTACTCTATTACAGTCAGAAACCAATAGGAGGTTTTGTTTATTAAGTACTACCGGGAATGGGGCAGTACAGATCTCCCTGCAGAGATGATCATGTGCTGAGGTCAGAGTCCTATATGCCATCAATCAGGTTTGTACCCTCTCAAGGCCAGAGTCCACACAGAGTTGTGTTTAGGGATTTTAGTACAAGGTAACAGGGAATGGAGCTGACTAATTAGTACTCTGGAGTCGACAATATTGAAGGAACACCAACAGGCAGAGAGACTCAACACATAACTAAGTTCTACTTACCAGCCTAACATTTAGTGGTGAAATTTCAGTATCCTAAGGGTGGGATGGAGTCATAAGAGAAAATAATTTCCTTAGAAGACTTGAATACTGGATAAGTTACCAAGACCAGATTCCTGTTAATGAAAGTGAGACAGAGAGCAAGAGGAATTTGATGAGACGTGCCACTCTATTGTCTGAAATCAATTCTATAGCTTTTTTTCTAAGATTAAGTCCATTCTAGAGGCTGAGGCAGGATAATGCCTGAAGAGGAAGGTTAAATGGTAGTAGCTAGGATAAAGGGAACATTACCTAAAAGCTATGTCAGTGGTCCCAACCGGAAACCAGGCCATTGGCAATGGAATGGAAAAGAAGAGGCCATATCTGAGAGAGGATTTGGAGGTCAGTACAATGGGACTTTAAGGCTGACTGAATGTGAGGTTTGAGGGGCAGGTAAGAATTCAAGATGAATCCAAGGATGAGATGGAAGGAATATGAGATAAGTATCATAGGGACACATATAAAGGAGCAGGTTTGAAGGGGAAGATACTATGCTTCATCTAAAACATTTTAAGTTTAAGTTTCCCATGGAGCAATGAAATTTAGTTGCCTGATAGGCAGACAGGGAATCTGTAATGGAGGTCAGATTAGATGGGATCAATTTATTATGCATCTATTATAAGGCATGAGGCCAAAGAAATGAATGAGATCACCCTAGGAAGAAGCATGGAGCAAGTTGAAGTCTTGAATAGAACTTTGGATAACACTCTCATTTAGGAATTGGAAGAGCAGCAAGAGGCGGCAAAAGGAGACTGAGAAAGGACAGTTACAAGAAAGTAGAAAAACTAGGAAAGAGTCATGGCTAAAAAGCCAAAGGAGGAAAATATTTCAAGAAGGAAGTATAGCAGTATCAAATGTTCCAGCAAGGTTGAGCAGGATTCACTCATTCCTTTACTCAACAATGTTAACTTAAATGCCTGCTAAGCTCTGTGCTAGGATTTAGGAATGAGATCACAGAAGGCTGGTGAGTTTCTTTAGTAGTCACTGAGGATATTTCACAGAGGTTTTATATGAGTTACAATCATGATAGTGTGATTACAGCAGTTAAAGATGGAACCAAAGTTAGGGAGAGAGAGCCAGGCTGTGTAGACTAATTTTCTGAGAAATCTAAAAGGAAATAGTAAAGAAAAAGGGGGTCAATAATGGCCTAATCTGTAAAAATGGTTATTAGTAGAAGTAGTGATTTTGCTTTTATAGCATATCCCATGTGAACAATTTTGACCCATTGACTTGAACCAAATGTTTTTATATTTATAAAGCTGGATACAGTAGTGGGCACAGGAGTTTATAAGGCATAGTTTTTTCTTTTGGGGAAGCTTATAATCTAGATTAAAATCAATATGTATGTTGGGGGATTGCAGGTGGAGGGCAAGATATAAAGACTGAATAAAAATTCAATGAACATAATGAGCATTAGTTACAACATCTAATAACTGGTACTGGTTGATGAGAAGAAGCTGCAGACTAGACGAACTGTGAATTCAGGGGAAAGGAAGACCACCATGAGTGAACAAAGGCTTTGCCACAGAGAAGGGAATACATGTAAGTTGCAGAAGACTAGGACTGAGACTTTCATGAAGGGAAGACCAGTGGGTAAACTTCACTCCAGAACTCTGTCTCTTCCCATGGAAAGTGGAGATACTACCACCTGCTTATCTTCTACCCTAGAAAAGGGCGTCAAAAGCTAAATATACTCTTTCACCCCTTCATCCAGCAGTCTTCTTTTGGTTCACAGATTGCAGGTACGTATGCTTCCCTACTCCTGTGGTGTTGGCCTTATAATCACAAAAGGTACCAAGATATCAAATACACAGGAAACCTGTTCCCAGAAAGCAGGAATCTTAAAAACCTTGGCACTGTGCTAAATAAAATAGGAATAAAACAGGCAAGGAAAGGGAAATACAGAGTGCCATGCATAAACTTTTGCAAGCAAGCTTAGTGCCCTGCAGAGACCAGGAGAGGAGCAGTTCTTATATTGATGGAGTCAGAGCCTGAATTCTAAGATCAGGATATAGATATCAGAATTGCACACTCATGAGCATGTCAAACCTTAGCCTCCTGGGCCTTCTTGTTCTGAAGGTTCACAGATGAAATGAACTTGATGCATTTTCTTTGATGTTTATTAAACCCATAATTTTGCAGAATTTGAAATGGAACTGTGACCAAACTGAGAGACCAACCAGAACTCCATCTCAAAGAGCTTTTATAAATAATGCTGGAAAGATATTGAATGGAAGAGAGGTAGTGCTTAATATACATAACAGATCAATTTTCTTAACATGGCAGAATGTAAATATTTAGCTGCTGTTCAAAGCAACAAGAAATGTGGTAATGTTGATTGTCCTACATTTGCTAAATCTTAGACAAGTGATGGATAAGAATCTGATTTTCAAAAACTATTTACAAAAATCTAAATCCTGCAACTTAAATCATTTCCGTTCCTGCTTGCACAGATGTCCCAATGTGTGTTTGTCTAGGTAATGTTTTTCTTAGCCACAAGTGAATAGATGTTTTGTGACTAGGTATATCACCATATGAAAATAATTGTAATTTAAGTTTTATAGTTCTTTTATGGAAACTTCATGAACATGGGTTCATTTCTTCCTTGTAACAATCATATGAAGTAGGTGTGGAGAGTATCTTAATTGAACAAATTGGAAAATCCGAAACCAGAAGAGTTAACAATCCGATGACCCTCCAGTGTTAAACTTTGAGTTAGTAACTGAGCTCGAATTCGAGCCTAGTCTTCCAACACATTCAATGCTGTTTTCAAAGTACTGTATTGCCTAATTTAATATGAAGACCAGGCTGCATCAGTCTGAAATCAAAGTATTGGCCAAGGCTGTAATTTCATTTGCGGCTAAGGATCCTTTTGAAAGCTTGCTGATTGTTGGCAGAATGTAGTTCTTTGAGTTGTAGCACTGTGGCCCTCAGCTCCTAGAAGCTGCCAACTCTTCACTTCATAAGAAGGAAATCTTTTCCTCTTCTGGGTTGGGTCCAGTGATTGGTGGTCTACAAATTAATCAACAATAGATAGATTAACAGGAGAAAAGACAATGTTTATTTATGCATGCACAGTGTACATGCAGAAGCACTCAGAGACTAGTAACTTACTGGAATAACCAGAAAGAAAAGGCTTATATACTAAACTTAACAAAAGAGGGGTAGATAGAGCTTCAATGGGAGAATATGGAAGGTTCTATTTTTTTTTTTTTTTTAATTCTAACAAGCAGCTGAATTCACACTTCTGGTGCTAACTGTCGTTTTTTGTTTTTGTTTTTGTTTTTGTTTTTCCCCAATCAAGTAACTCCCTGGGAGGGAAGTCAATGGTAACTATATTTTCAGAGGTTCTATTTAAATTTAGATAATGTTTCTGTATGTGGCTGCTGATTGTTCAGATATATTCAGCTCAAAGTAATTTTCATATCATTTTGGTAGGCTATTAATCACTTCAACTGCCACACGGTCCTCTCTACCACATTGCATTTTGTTTCTTAAGGACAACAGAACATCTGCTGCTGCTTGTTGTCTCTGTTTGATGGGCTTACCTGCTTAGGTTAGGTCCACTCAGGATAATCTCTCTTTAGTTAACACAAAGCCAACTGATTAGGGACCTTAATTACATCTGAAAAAAAAAACTCTTCCATATACTGGAACATAATCATGAGAATGATATCCCTCATATTTACCATGTTCAAGTGGAGGGGATTATACAGGACATCTATAACAGGGGATGGAAGTTGGGGGGGCCATCCTAGAAGTCTTCCTACCACAGCAAATTATAGGATGAGATGTTAAGTTCAGTACAAGAGACCATAAAAATGAGATGATCACAGAGATCCCTTACACTGTTGAGTTACTAAAATGGATGCTGCATTTTAGCTGATTAGACTATATGACATCTAAGATCATCCATACCAGAATGCAGAATGGAGTAACTCCTCCATTCAAGAAAACTTTTTAAACCAACTTGATTTCTTTCACTCTCTCTTAGCTGATACATAGTTTACAAGCATAAAGAGGTGCGTATGAACATTTTGAATTTAATTTCTCTTCATTAACATTTCAAGTTCTTATATTAGGCACTTGGGTTTGTAGACCTCAAATGCCCTCATTAACCCCAAAGGGTTGTTATAGCTTTCATTAGTTAACTATTGCTATGTAACAAATTATCCCCAAACTTAGTCACTTAAAACAAGACACAGTTTCTGTGGGTCAGGAGTCTAGGCAAATATTAACTGAACCCTCTGCTTCAAGATCTCTCACAAGGCTGCAGTCAAGATCCCACTGGGGCAGGATGTACTTCCAAGGTTACTCAGTGGCTATTGAAGGATTCGGATCTTTGAGGGCTGTTAGACTGAGGGGCTCTGTTCCTAACTTGCTGCTGGCTGGAGGCCATTCCCAGGTCTTTGTTAAATGGACCTCTGCAACACAGCAGTTTGCTTCATCAAAACCAGCAAGAGAAAGAGTAGCATGATGGAAGTCACAGTCTTTTGCAGCATAATCTCAGAAGTGGTATCCCATCATGTTTGTGTTATTTAATTTATTAGAAAAAAGTCACTAGATTGGGCCTACCCTCAACAGAGAGATGTAAATGTCAGGATGGCAGGGAATGTTAAGCTCTGTCTTAGAAGTATGCCTACTGTCTGAATGAGGGAGTGATGTAGCCGACTGAGGAGAAACTAATAAAAGTGGCTGTTTCTAAGAAATGAAAGAAAATAACCTCTTCCATTCCATTCACTTATTCAGAGCCAGAGCAAAGGAACTTGACTGGCCTGGGTTCATAATGGGAGTGGCCAGCTCTTGTCTAAGTAGAGAGGACAAATCAAAGCCAAAATTGAAAAGCTAAGTTCAGAATCAAAGGAGCAACTTTAAGTATCATGTCCAAGGTACGAGTTTGGGCGGTAGATAAAATAAGAATAAGAGGACAAGAGGACAGGAACACTGAACCAGTGTAGAAGCAAAATATTAGACCAGATAAGGCACACAGGTTGTGGATTTAGAACAAAGAAATAGTGTTTAGCACTGTTTTGCTCATGGGCAGGCTCCCTGATTTTAAAGACACAGGGCTGGGCCAGAGGCTTTCTCTGTTATTGAAAGTCATAAAGTAGTAGTGCTGTATTTTTGTTTTAAGTTCAAACAAATAGAAAGCTTCATGGTTTAGAGGAAATTTTGAAATTTGGGAGGAACTACTATTCCAAATGAAATTAAAAGTCTTGAAAATATTCTTTCTTGGCCAATGTTAGATAATGTATTTTCTCCCAAAATGCATAGATAGTGTTTTATGTTGATTGATAATTTAATTCTCTTCAAATAATATTTGCATCTGGTGAATAATTCTGCTCATCAAGCTTAGAACAAATACTGGTGGGGGTATCAGTGGTTTCTCCTTCTGCCTGTTATCTGTTTTTAATTTTTAATATTACCTTATTTTGGCCTTAATAACAAATTAATATTTCTAGTAACGTGTCAAAAACAAGGAGCAACTCATTTCTGAAAGAAGTCTAGTCATATTTAATTCCCTTTCTGTGTGCTTCCAATTATGTCTTCTATTAGATTACAGAAGTAACTAATTACTTTCATCCACCTTTTCTTCACGTGCCTGTAAATTAATTTAAAATTTTATAAATTAACCCTTATTTTGAGGGTTTATTTACTTATTTATACTTATTTTAATCCAATCCTAGATCATTTCATTATAACTCATTTTTTTTTTTTTTTTTTTTTTTGGTACGCGGGCCTCACACTGTTGTGGCCTCTCCCATTGCGGAGCACAGGCTCCGAACGCGCAGGCTCAGCGGCCATGGCTCACGGGCCCAGCCGCTCCGCGGCATGTGGGATCCTCCCGGACCGGGGCACGAACCCGTGTCCCCTGCATCGGCAGGCAGACTCTCAACCCCTGCGCCACCAGGGAAGCCCATTATAACTCTTCTTAAGCTCACTTTTTTATTTCTTTCTTTAAACATAATCTTGCTGTATATTAAACCATAGTACAGTTTAGTTTCTTCATTTATATTAGCCATTCACTGAACAGCAACTAATAAATCAACATGCAGCAATTTAAATCCCTATTAAAATTTGCCAATGCCAGATCCAAACTGACAGTTTTCCTTATCCAGAAAGTGCTGACATTTTCTTCCCATACCATCTACTAAAGATAAATAGATCAGATATTTCCAGATGAAAGTAAATGTGGTATTTCTACATTTTGGGGTTACCTTTCATTGTTTGAAAAATTCCAATAATTCTGAGGAATTATCTGTTCCAAGTCTTGAAAGGTTATGATTTACAAGGTATCAAAGCATGTTTCAAACTATTTTTTCTAACAACCCACCATGGTGTCTAATATCCATACTCTTGTAATTACTGTAGTCTGTTTACTGCTAGACATAGATAAATAGATATATCTCTATAGGCATAGAGATATAGATTGACATAGATATGGAATATAGACAAAGATAAATATTGCATCACTAAAAAATGTTGCTTCAAATAGCTTAACAGTTAAAGGCCCTGAGGTGATAATAAACTTACAGGTGTGTGTGTGTGTGTGTGTGTGTGTGTGCATGCATGTGCACAAGTACACATCTTGGGTTGGAAGAGTGAAAAATCTAGAAAAAGCTGTACTTCAATGGATGTAAATCAGGAGTGAGCAACAAGGTGTAAGGAAGCCTGAGTAACAGATGGGGAATAATGACATCTGCATTTTCTAATGTGTGAAAAATCCAGAATATATTAATTTAATTTTACCAAGAAGTAAAGGGGGCTTTTTTTTTTTTCAGAGTCCAAAGAACTTTATTTTGATCTGGTAATCTTTCGTTTACCTTTAAAATTATTTAAAAGAACTTTTAAGTGAAGATTCTCTGTAATGTTTCTGAATATTTTTTTAATTTTTAATGTAATTTAATTAATTTTTTTATGCAGAGGTTCTCTTATTAGTTATCCATTTTATACATATTAGTGTATATATGTCAATCCCAATCTCCCAATTCATCCCACCACCACCACACCCCACCACTTTCCCCCCTTGGTGTCCATACATTTGTTCCCTACATCTGTGTCTCTAAAATTAAAATGAAATAATTTTCCTTTATTGTGTCCAATGATATTTTAAATGGCACTCTGTACTTACAGGCAAATCATACACATGTTCATTGCTACATTTCTGGAGGTTTGATATTTGTAACTGCCAAAAATAAATAATTAAATAGGTTCTCCCTAGGAAGAAATTCTTCTAAATTTGGAAGCAACTCCAAAGAGAGCATTCACTGTAGAGAGGAAATATCTGTGAAGAAAATAGTCTACTAGTTAATTTTTAAATACCATCAGTTGTGTTAATTTGCAAGAAAAAAAATAATTGTTTATTCAATATGTAAAAAGTACCTGACTTCATCTACATTCACAATTGCCCAATTGCAGGTCAAGAATGATGTTAAAATATCAGAAATTGTACCGTCCTCTTGCCTTATTTCTCCCCTCCTTTATTCCCGTGACCTCTTGTGCTTTCCAAAGTGCAGGAAGTAACACTGATCATCTACCTGTGAAAAGGTCTTCTTTATTCATTGAAACAAGCCCTCTAGGCTTACAATCAACCCAAAATAGAGGGAAAGGGCAAGATTGTAGACAAAGTATTTGGGAACTGGTGAGTTCCTATAAATTCTACTTTATGAATGGTCACTTACGCCACCTATATGGAAAACCAACCCTAATGAATATATTAAATTCTTGGTTTACAGAAGTAGAAGATGATCTTTTGAATTTTAAAAAATTGATTAGTTGGGATTTTTTTCTTATCATTTTACAAACCATTTAGTCAGTTGAAGTCCTCCATGTACTATACTAGGTTATAAAAAAAGACCCTTCTAAGACATTCGAATGTACTAGGTAAATATTCCTTAGTATTTCCTTTGGCTCATTTGAGGGAGAGATATGGACATGGCAAGAGGGAAAGAAGTTGGGAAGGACAAAGGACTGAAATGTAACCACATCGTGCCTTGTTATTCTTCTAGGATCTCATGATTCCTTCAGCTTCTACATTGATGAAGCCTCTCCAGTGGGGCCTGAACAGCCAGAAACTGTCCAGAATTTTGTCTCTGTGTTTGGAACTGTGGCGAAAAAGCTGATGCGGAAATGGCTAGCCACTCAAACCATGAACTTTACTGGTCAGCTAGGAGCTGGGATCCGTTATTTTGATCTTCGAATTTCCACCAAGCCTAGAGACCCCGACAATGAACTCTACTTTGCTCATGGTTTGTTCAGTGCCAAAGTCAATGAAGGCCTTGAGGAGATCAATGCATTCCTCACAGATCACCATAAGGAGGTAGTATTCTTGGACTTCAACCACTTTTATGGGATGCAGAAGTATCACCATGAAAAACTCGTCCAAATGCTGAAAGACATCTATGGAAATAAAATGTGCCCAGCGATTTTTGCCCAGGAAGTGAGTCTAAAGTACCTGTGGGAGAAGGACTACCAAGTGCTGGTCTTCTACCACAGTCCAGTGGCTCTGGAAGTACCCTTTCTCTGGCCTGGGCAGATGATGCCAGCACCTTGGGCCAACACCACAGACCCGGAAAAACTGATCCAGTTTCTTCAGGCATCCATCACTGAGAGAAGGAAGAAGGGATCATTTTTTATATCTCAGGTGGTGCTGACCCCCAAAGCTAGCACCGTGGTCAAAGGGGTGGCCAGTGGTCTCAGAGAAACAATCACAGAAAGGTAAGTGTCCTTAAGTTATCAGGGGAAATTTTTAAATAATTAAATTCAAATAGTTAATTAGTGATGGAGTTAATTCACACCCATGTGAGTTAGTTTCCTAGGGCTGCCACAACAAAGTATCACAGGCTGCTGGGTAGCTTAAAAACAAAAGAAATTTACCATCTTCAGTTCCAGAGGCTAGAAGTCTGAAATCAAGGTGTCAGCAGGACTCGCTCCTTCTGAGAGCTTTGAGGGAGAATCTTTTCCATGCCTCTGCATTAACTTCTGGCAATGGTTGGCATCCATTGTGGTTCTTAGCTTACAGATGCATCACTCCAGTCTCTGCACCCACCTTTCCATGGCATTCTTCCCTGCTTCTCTGTCTTCTCTTCTTATAATGACACTAGTCATATTGGATTAGGGCCCACCCTAGTGATCTCATCTTAATTTAATTACATCTGCAAATGCCCTATTTCTAAATAAGGTCACACTTACAGGTACTGGGGATTAGGACTTGAATATGTCATTTTGTAGGACACAGGTCAACCCACAGCACCATGGTTTTTGTTTGTTTGTGTTTGTTTTTGTTTTGTTTTTACCACACCATGCAGCTTGCAGGATCTTAGTTCCCCAACCAGGGGTCGAACCTGGGCCCCCTGCAGTGGAAGCACAGATGGAGTCCTAACCACTGGACTGCCAGGGAATCCCTGCACCATGCATTTTGACCCCATGTCCAGTTATCTTTTCATAGCACTCCTTTTCACATTTGCATAGCATTTTATAGATTACAAAGCCCTTTCTCTACTTTTTTCAGAGTATTTTCACATACTTGATTCCATTTGATCTGCATAACAATCCTGGGAAGTAGATACTGTATAACAGATAAAAATTAAAGTTCAGAGAAGTGAAATGTTTTGCCTAAAGCCACTTGGACAATGAATAATGAAACAAAGACTCAAGCACCATTTTTCTCAAGCTGTATTCTATGCCTTTACACTACATTTTTAGCAAGAATCAATCGTTAGCAAGAATCAGTCTCCAGAGAGTAGGCATTCCATTGGTCAAGCCCAGACATACATGTAGGGTAGTGGTCACCTGTGAGGTGTAATTAGCAATCACCAAAGATCTTTGTAACTCATTCCCCTGATACAACATGTAGCATTGTACATATTATTTATTCTTTTGAGTTAAAGTATTAAACAAGGCAAACATTGAAGAATAAACACAATTCCTATCACACCTTTTATTTTTAACTTTAACTGATATTTTGAATTATGGTAAAGAGGCAGAGAATGAATGTTTTGCACAAGGTCTTGTAGGGAAAGACAAGAAAAGGAGAAGAAAAGATTCAGAGGTGAAAATGCTGTGTGTGGCCTTTAGAGATGAAAATGCTATATGGTGGAGAACGGCAGATGAAATTTGTAGTGGGGCAGGAACGCATTTGCAAGAAGGCTAAAAGCCTTCTTGCACAGTCTAGAGGATATAGTTAATGAATTGTACAACTTAAAGTGATGAGAGATTAAATTATAATGAATCTAAATGTTACCATATTAAATATAATAAATCATAGCATATAAAAGAGAAAAAAATGTTGCCATCACAGGTGAGGTGGAGGAGGGCTCTGGGGTTGTAGCCGGCACTGGTCGGAGCTTAGGAACTGGCACTGAGGATGGCTAAAAGCCAGGCTACAGGGAACATCATCCTATGAGCAATGGGGAGCTAGAAAATGATATTTAGTGGTGGAGTGACTTGACCAGATGTGCATTTTGGGTAGATAATTGGTGAAGCATGGAGGGTAGATGGAGTGGAGAAAGTAAGCAGTTAAGAGGTGCTTGGAACCATTTTAGCAAGGATATGCAAGCTAAACTGAAGAAGTGAGAAAATGTAGAAGGGGACAGTATGCGACAGCAAAAGTTGGATGACTATTTAGCTATGTGGTGTGAATGAAAGAAAAGAGGGGAGAATAAAGTTTCTTCTTGAGAAGTAGAGTGAGTGATGGATGCATTCAAAGAAGCAAGAAACAAAGATACAGGAACTTGGGGAGGACAGCAGGGAGACACAATCAGGATTATACTAAATTTAAAGTGCTAGAAAGGCATCCAAGCAGATCCAGTTGATCATTAGGAATATAGGTTAGCTCGTTTGGGGGATACTGCATTTTTTGGCAATGAAAGCCACAGGTCCTTGGAGAGGAAGTATTCCTCCACGCAAAAGTATAACTTCCTTCTGTTATTCAGGTATTTGCTGGGATCTCCCTGTTCTTTCAACTGAAGTAAGATCCCCAGCCCTTACTGGGGATCCTCACTGTACGCTCTATGCAAGTGTAAAGCCTTCCCTAAGATTTCTGCTGAGGTCTAGATTTCTTACATTCTTATGGAACGAGCCCTTGTTGCTTCTGGATTACGTAATTTTATGGGTTGATTGTTCCATGTGGCCTATCCATGTCCCACCCTCTATAACCTGAGACATGAAACTTGCTTCTTGCTCAATTTCTATATAGTGGTTTATATGGACTTTACTGAAGATCTGAGCATAAAAGGGAGGTTTTATAATCATAATAATGTAGATGCCTTAAAGTTGAATTTTAGACTCATCTGGAATTACAAATCTCCTGACCTGGAATATCTTCTGAGACATCTGTACCACTTTTCACCCTAGACTCTAGTCCTCTGACTGACTCCTCTCCTCCACCCCCTTCCTGTCATTTTCTCATCTGTTTTCTTCCCCCAACCCCATGTTGCGGTGGAGACTATTCACCTCTCTCCCTGGCCCTAAGCCTACATTCAGTTAGTCCCATCAACGTATTCATCAGAACAAGAAGACTTTTTCTTTAATAGAACCACTTTCTATAAAAATTAATTGTTCTCATAAATAACAACTTACCTTACATACTTAAAAATGAGGGAGTTATATACACATAAGAATGTGTTGTTTTCAAACCTACCCCATAGATCCTCCAGATTTTGAGGAATCCCCAGTAGAGGTGGGAAGGGGACAGGAGGGGCCTGGGGAATGGCTGACTCTAATTCTGTTCATTCTTGCTACACCTTTAATTTAAAAAGCTTTACTTCGAACATTTACATATTGGGCATGAAAGGAGTCTTCCCTTCCAGCTTTACCTTCTGTTGTATAGTTCTATGCTTAGGAAAACACTTTTCTGTACAATTTGCCTACTTTGCATTTGGCCAAGAACCATATCCTGACTCCATACCTGTGTAGGGAATAGCCTTTGGGAAGTCAAGAAGGAAAATCTACTCAAGGAATAAATGACTTTCATTTTTCTCTCATGCAATTTCATGCAATAGGACTTTGCAAGTTATACGTTGAACTGCTTTTTGGTTACTTATGCTTTAGTACAGCATTACCAAAGTAGGATTTGTAGAAACGATCAGATAAGTTAGGAGAGTGTTGAAAATGATAATATATATCTACACAACTCTCCCAAAAGATTCACAATGCACATTAGCATATAAAAGGCACTAACAAGTATTTAAGTGAAGAATCCTATTTAATTATAACTAATACAATGTTTTCCAAGCACTTGATTTTTTTTTTAAGATAACACTTATTAACAGCCCATGGCATTAATTTTGACAAAATGTCCTCAGCCAGCTGCTCTAATTCAGAATGTTTCACTTGCCTCTGGCTTATATATCTGGAAAAGTAGAGTTTTACCAGTGAAAAGAGAGAGTGGGAAAAGAATTTAAAAAGTAGAAATGAAGACCCTATAGGTAGAGTCAACTATTTTCTCTCCAGGATTATGCAAATGACTTGCAAATATATCTGAACCTGGCCATGATACTTGTGCTATAAACATTCTCAATGGAGTTTGTCTCAGTACTAGAAAGCCCCTTTTTAAACCAATTACAAAACTGTATTCTGTGTATGGTGTTAATGCGAAATCCAGAGGTTTGCTTTGGTTTGGTTTGGACATATTTCAGCTTTCTGGGTGAGGCCTATAGGGAAAGGTCATTGTCAATCCTTGGATAATGCCTTGCAAAGGTAACTTATTACTCCTGATACAGGTAGTGAAAAAACACTTGACTCCCCCAAAATATATTTTTCTCTTCTCACCAAGTGATAAAGCCCACAAAAAAGACTTTTACTGTCACTTTCCTTTTGCTGTTGTGCCAAAGCTGCTCACTGAGAAAGTCCTTTGCCACCAAAGGAGAAGTCACTAGGCAATGTTAAGACTTCTCTGGACCTTTAGTATATTTTCATTTGCAAAATTTGGAGTTTGAATTCAATTATCTCCAAGATCCTTTCCAGTTCTAAAATCCTACAATCCTGGATTTGACTAGTTTCACTATAATTTTTCATTATGTCTATATTTGGGTTAACAAAACTCTAAGCACACGAATTTAGAAAACAGTGTTTGAAGATGTGGGTGGCTTTCAGGGAACTAAATCCAGCCTGGATTTCGGTACCGTAACTTTCAATCTGGCCACCGGTTCTAAATACTGCAGATGCGTTCTCTACATTTTAGCAATGCCAAAAGACACAGATTTTAGTTTCTTAAAGACCTATTTTTAATTTATTTTTCAAACACCAGCTTTTGCACCTCACCCCCACGGAATTCACACGTTCTTAAAAAGAAGGTGTGTAACTTGAGTCAAGTCCTTCCCTAATTTGTGGAAGTTTATTAAATTATAGTGTTTTTTAGTTAAAAAAAATTCAGCTAGACCACCTGTCAGAATATTTAAGGAGCAGAGTGCATCTCTGTAAGTAAATTGATGCCGAATTAATTTAGAAAATGTTTATACAAGTCAACAATTTATATCACGATGATGATGATAATGGTAATAGTAATGATGATTTATTAAATGCTCTCTTTTTAATACTATGCTAACTGTCCTGCCCATTTAGTCTCATGATCACAGTCATTGCCTTGAGGGTAAGGAAGAAGGATGTGGTTGGTTTTTAATAAGCACCAATTTTATCCAACTGGGGAAAGGGAGGCAACTACATTTGTTGAGCCCACTTTCTGTGCCAGGCACTGTGCTAAGTGCTTTACATGAATTGTATCCATTTAATCCTCCTTGCAGCCTTGCAAAGTAGGCATTACAGCCATTAGAGATGGAAAATGGAGCCTGAGAAATGTCTAGTACCTTACTCAAAAGTCCCAGATTAGTTTAGCAAAGGCAGGATTGTTATTTGGGTCTGACTCCGAGTCCCATGCTTATTCCTGCAAATTAGGTGAAATTCACCTTTCTTAGCAGTGGGTGCATGTAATGCATTATTTGTCATCTTGGAGGGCAAAGTCAGGTCTAGGCATTGGGAAGATAAAGTATACTGGAGGTGGGGTGGGAAAGGCTATGAAAGAGCAGATCTGAAAGAGCAGATCTGAAGTGTATGGCTTTGCCTCAAGATAGAATGCTGGCAGGGGTCCCCCAGGGAAGCACTGCTGTTGGATAATAAAAAGGAAGGGAACTTAGAGGTGACCTGACTCAGTCCTCCTTGCCTTGTTCCTGTTTCCCATGTCACTGTTTTCCATTTAGTAAGGAAACTGAGGCCAGAGGACTGCTAAAATGTCGCCCAAGGTCACAGAGCTAACTGGCAGCAAAGGTGGAATCATAATCAGGTCTCCCGGCTTGCAGGCAGATTCTGCCCTCCATACGTCAGGGAGAGATGAGGACCGAAAATGGACAGGAAGATCAGTGGAGCCAGGGAACATCAGGCTGCAGGGAACAACGTGGAAGGGCGAACCAGCTGTCAGACTGCACTGTGCACAACATAACATGGTGCCCTGTAACCTTGACTAGAGTGGTCAGAAGTTGGGCCTGGGGATGGACCACAGATTTTGTTCAGGGCAGACTTCCCTGGGTCCTATCTCTTTGTGCTTCACAAGCACAATAGACTATTTTTTCCTTTCAGTGGGGACACATCCTAGCTCACAGCAACTCCCCAAACAACACTTGTGCTGCCGATTTACCCTGTCAGTGCACTGACCCAGCTGGTGGGGGGCTGGGCTCTGGGAAGTTGTTCCCCTGCAGCACCAGTCATCCTAGCAGCTTTGAGGAGCCAAGAAACACCACACTGAGGGAGTGAGACTCAGAATGGTTCAAAGACAGCTACAGGTGACATCAATCTTCATGATGGACAGCTTTCTGGCTCCGCCCCCTAGACTACGCCCCCAAATAGGTCAGCGCATTAGCTGGTCTGCTATCATTCTATTCAGTAAAAGGGAAAGCTGCTTCTTTGGGCTACATATGCCTAAGGAGAAAGAATATCAAGGACATAATGGAAAACCAGCATTAGAATAATCATTGTTTACAAGATGCTTTCATTGTAAGATTCTTTTTTTCAACATATATCTATTAGAGGCTTCATTTGTTCAACAGATGTTATTCCCAATTTGCAATTTAGAAAATCAAAGGACAATAAGGCTAAATAATTTGTTCAGGTGGTGGTGTGAGCCAGTGCTGCTATCAAATCGGAATCTAGATCTTTCACGAAAACTCTAATTGGAAAACATACATACATGTTCATAGTAGCACTATTTACAATAGCCAAGACATGGAAACACCCAAGTGCTCATCAACAGACGAATGGTTCAAGAAGATATGATACACACACACACACACACACACACACACACACACACACACACACACACACTGGAATATTACTCAACCATAAAAAAGAATGAAATATTGATACTGCCATTTGCAGTAACATGGATGGACCTAGAGATTAACATACTAACTGAAGAAAGTCCAACAGAGAAAGACAAATATTGTATGACATTACTTATATGTGGAATCTAAAAAGTAATACAAATGAATCTATATACAAAACAGACTCACGGAAAACAAACTTATGGTTACCAAAGGAGAAATGGAGGGAAGGAGGGATAAATTGGGAGTATGGGATTAATACATACAAACTACTATATATAAAACAGATAAGCAACAAGGATTTACTGTATAGCACAGGGAACTATATTCAATATCTTATAATAACCTATAATGGAAAATAACCTGAAAAAAATGTATATATATAACTGAATCCCTTTCCTGTACACCTGAAGCTAACACAATATTGTAAGTCAACTATACTTCAATTAAAAAAAAGAGTCTAGGTCTTTTGAGCCGCTAGAACAAGGAGTGTCGCTTGTAAATCAGAAGGAAACTCCAGAAAGCATTCTTTTCCCTAGCCCAGGGCTTGGTGAACTGGGCAGTGCTTATGTCACCCTCAGAGGTTATGATTCATGAATCGATGCTCAAAGAGTTTCACTTCTAACGTACCCCAGGTGAGGCTCACTTTGAGCAGCACTGCTCTTGTCTGCCAACAAGCTGTGCCTGAATCGCCCCCACCAACAGATGAAGTTGGTTTTAAAAAATCTGGAAAGAGAGTCAACCCCAAGATTTATCAGTCCCCTCCCCACCCCAGGTTCAGATAGTTCTTCCTTAAATCTAAACCATGACTCCTCTACCCACAGGACCTGCCAGATTTAAGTTCAAATTTGCTTGTCCTATCACTAAGGTAGAGCTGCCCATTATCGATTTCCAAATAATGGTCCTCTGCTATTCTCTCCCATGTATCTTCTCTCCCATGTCACATAGCTCGATCCTTGGATTACTGTGCTTCAGAAACACAGGGAAATGCTCCTGGGAGGGATTCTTTGTTCCCCTGGGCTCTAAAGCACACCCCATGGAAGAAGCCTTAGTAACTTCCAGACTCAGTGTCTTCCACCAAAACCAATAAACATTTCAGCACCAATTAACATCACAGCTCTTTGCAACCCAATGGCCTCCCAGCCCTGACTTTAAGCAGTAAAAAAAAAAAAAAGATTCTGTAATAGCTTGCAACCCTGAGGCTGTGTGACAGAAGAGTGATTTTAGCCTGGGTCATGCTGCGGTATGGAAGGAGGGAGGGTTGTCTTGTAACTCTCTCTTAACAACTTTTGACCTAAGAATGTTTGAAGCAGGCATGCGCATAAAAGCTCTTGCTCTCCTTCATTCTGCTAATGTTGTAAGATTAAAGTACAGGCAAATGTGGATAGGAACCTTTCATTATCTGTAGCAAGAGAGTCAAAGACTGGAGAGAATTGCCAAGCTATTGAGAGGTCAGATACCCATTCAGTGCCTGGTGATGTGTGTGTGTGTGTGTGTGTGTGTGTGTGTGTGTGTGTGTGTGTGAGAGAGAGAGAGAGAGAGAGAGAGAGAGAGAGAGGATACATATACTTTTCTAAAAATCATGGAAGTATGGTTTAGGATAGAGGTTTACTCACTTTAGTAAATCTCTCTGGATCTCAATTTTCTTATATGGAATTGCTGGAGCTTAATATCTGAAGAGGAACTGACCTAGTATGTAGCTGGCGATGGGGGTAGAGGGAATAAAGATGAAGTGTCTAGGCAGCAGGGTTATTTAGTCAACCAGGTCATTGCACAATAGTGTGGGGACTTCAGCCAGCAACTTAGGGAATGGGGGGTTTGTTTGGGTTGAAAAGAACTGTGCCATGAACTGTCAAGTAGATGAACAAGTAAGAGTTTTCTGATTCAAGAAGTAAAATGGACTAGATGTGGACAGCCCAGACCACGTTCTGAGGCTGTGAGAGGAGGCCTTTGGGAGGACACACACAATGGGAACCATGAGATATCCCAGTGAGAGAGGGTAGAAAGGACTTCTTATAGAATCAAGGTTTAGGTTGGTGACTTGGGGGAAGGTTTAAAGGAAGCAGAGGTCCTCTTTAGATTGGATGCTGTCAGCGCAAGTCTATAATTGGGTATCTCAATATGTCTTATCTATAGGACTAGAGCGATGATAAACTAATTGGCAAAGAAATCAAAGTTGTTCATTTTAGTCTAGAGAGGTCAGTGTTTTGTATTTTGTAGGTGATACGGTTTCTGTGCTCAGACAAAATTACAAAGTATCCTTTTTTATCTCACTTTCTCATGATCTCAAGTAATCTTGTCTGAGGTGGTATTCTGGGAGATTATGCCCAACAGGAGGAGAACTTGGCCTAGTTGTGAGAGTCCGGCCAGCTTCCAGATGTCAGGACTTGCTTTCAAGTTTCTTTTCATTCACCCCTTTTCAGTGCACTTATTTCCATTTGGTTTGAAAATTTCTGATGTGAATTAGGCTTTACATGTTCTTTTTCTTTGTTGTTCTTTTTCTCATTAAAACAATTGAGGCTGTATCTATGCAGAAGCTCAGATCATGTTGACAATGAGGCAAATCAAAGAGTTGGTGAAAACCTAGCCCAGGGCTTATCTACTAAAATGCAAACTCTTCAGATTGAGTCACATAGACAATCAACTTTCTCTGTGGTCTTAAGTTTCTGCCCATCTCATTGGGCAAGGTTGGAATTGACTGACAAGTATCAAGAATCCTGGGTGGTGGAGACCAAAGGAGTTGAGACGGGGCGGGGGGGGGGGGGGGGGGGGATGTGTAAACAAAGCATTGTGTAAAGGGAATTGCTGATTCTTTAATATTGGTAAACATTCCAACTTCCTTCCCCAAGGTTTTACAACTCATTCCAGGCAGAAAGGAGCAGGAAGTGAGATGGCCAGATATCATATTTTCAACCAATTCTTTTTCTTGCCCTTTTTGGCAGCAGGAGACGTATTTTTCTTGGCCTTGTTTGAATGAGTGTCCCTGAAAACTTGTTTGTGCTGGGTGTACTTGCAAGACACAGCTTTGGGTGACTGATCTATTAATTATCAAGGGTGATTCCAATAAGTATAAGTGTTTATTTAAGTGAAGTGATATAAGCCAACATTTCTCTGTCAAAAGTGTGCCCCACCTGGGCTTCCTTGGTGGCGCAGTGGTTGAGAGTCCGCCTGCTGATGCAGGGGACACGGGTTCATGCCCTGGTCTGGGAAGATCCCACATGCCGCGGAGTGGCTGGGCTCGTGAGCCATGGCCACTGAGCATGCGCTTCCGGAGCCTGTGCTCCGCAACGGGAGAGGCCACAACAGTGAGAGGCCCACGTACCAAAAAAAAAAAAAAAAAAGTGTGCCCCACCTAACAAAATTGTTGCATAAATCTCAAATAACTTCCTAACACCACTCTATGCAATGATATTTCAACTTCTAATGTATCACGTTCAGTTGATAACATGTTTTCTTTCATAATCTTTTCAATGTAAGAACAACAATAAAAAAATGCTGGGTATATGAAAATTTCTTAGAATATCTGGCCTTGGAGGACTTCAGAAGAAAATTCTGCATGTATCAACTGAAGACACTAATATTTGGCTTTATTATATGAAGTACAAATCTTCTAGCTCTTGCTCTGTATGTCTGGGATTGTAGCCTATTGCTAATTAACTTATTTCAAAGTACTAAAAGTAATTCAACAAGAATAGCTAGAGACTTGTTTGTCATAATTGACTTTTTTTTTCAGAAATCACAAGTATAGTTTGAATTTTGCCTTTAAAATATTCCTTCCTCCTACCCCCTGATCACTTATTTCCCTGTGGCCTCAGCTATTAAAAGAGAAGAAGCTTACAAGTTGTTTCTAGAGCTGTGACATCCTGTCTTGAAGGAGCGGTATGTGGCAGTGAGATTGTAACGTGTGATTTCATTAGTGAATGCTAAAAGCACAGGCTGCCCTTTGGAAATATATGTGAGATTTGGCCAATGTAAAACTGAGCGAATTCACCATGTAGCTGCTGCTTATCTAGAATACTAAACAGAAAAGCCTATATGATTTAGCTCAGGTTCAAAAATGACCCAGTCATGAAAATAAATAACACCATAATGTTATAAAAAGTTATTCATGAAAATACGTCTTTCAGATTTTATTAGATTCATTTTGAAAGGGTTAATTTATATTGCCTGTTTCTCCAAAAAAAATACTTGTAATAAGTAGCTTGTCATGAATAGATTGTAGGGAAACTTGGTTGAGTGCAAGGTTCAGTCTAAGTTCAATCTGTTAACAGAGACCATATGTGGATTCAGGAAAGTCATGATGGATCTGTTGCTAGAAAATAGCCAGGAAAATTAGTTTTATTCCCACCTCAGTTTTCAATTTATTGGTTAGCAGTTAAGGGGGTTATGCAATGAACTTGAATCTTACTGCCATTCACAAGCAGAGCAGGCTGCCATGTGCATACCTACATGCTTCTACGAGACATAGGAGAATTTCACAACTTTCAGGCACACGCAACTCATTGCCACTGTGTGTTTGCACTTCTCCCATGTGTCCAGGCAGCCTCCAAACCAGATATGGCCAATGACTCTTGTATCATAAAGAAAGGCTCCTTAAAGCAGTGAACCATGGGCAGGGACATTTTGATGTTTCCATGCCATGGGCTGCGCATACAAAGGCTGTTTCAGTGAGCCACCATTTTCTGCTCCAACTAACACGAGGTAGGCAGCTTTAGGCTTTAAATGTGTGTGTGTGTGTGTGTGTGTGTGTGTTGAAAAGGGTGAGAGAAGTAATTAAAATAAGTAGAAATCTAGTCTTCTCTCAACACCTGTGAGAGTACATTGCTTTACTCCTGCTCATGCAGGAAGGGTTTTTTTTTTTATTGAAGTATAGTTGATTTACAATGTTGTGTTAATTTCTGCTGTACAGCAAAGTGATTCAGTTATACGTATATATACATTCTTTTTTTAATATTCTTTTCCATTATGGTTTATCAGAGGATATTGAATAAAGTTCCCTGTGCTATTCAGTAGGATCTTGTTGTTTATCCATCCTACATATAATAGTTTGCACCTGGTAATCCCAAACTCCCTGTCCACACGTCCTCCAGCCCCTTCCCCCTTGGCAACCACAAGTCTGTTCTCTATGTCTGTAAGTCTGTTTCTGTTTTATAGATATGTTCATTTGTGTCATATTTTGGATTCCACATATAAGTGATATCTTATGGCATTTGTCTTTTTCTTTCTTACTTCACTTAGTATGATAATTTCTAGTTCTATCCATGTTGCTGTGAATGGCATTATTTCGTTCTTTTTATGGCTGAGTAGTATTCCATTGTATATATGTACAATGTCTCAGGAAGGAAGAGTTTTACATCCAGTGTTTCCTTATCTTCCAATTGAGGGTAGAGGAAAAAATGCTCAAATACCTAACATAGAAATTTCTGACCTAGTTTCATAATTGTCCTGGAATGAGCATTTACATTCTTTAAGCTTGCTCTAGACCTCATTTCTTCTTTAGTGTTTTTCTTGAGGGGTTTCTTTGGTGGTTGTACTCGGGAAAACTTTTTTCTTCCCCAACAGTGCATGACTTATCTCTGTGATATTTGGGGGGCTTTTTCTTCTCTAATCCTTGCTAAAAATTCAGACAGAACTTAGATATGGTGAGGTGGAGAGGGGAAAGAAAGTAATATCACCAGTTGATGACTAGAATGTTATTTATTCTATGTCATTAAAGAATTTTAATTTCTCTTTTTCAAAATGAACCAAAGCATTTTTTCCCAGGGTCCCAGCATAAGAATCCATCCATTTATTGAGTCAGCCAGTTCTTCGACAACAACATGATAAGACCCTGCAGTGCGCTGGGCATGCAGACAAGAGAGGCATGGTGTAGAGTCATAAAATTTTGTCTCATGATCTTTGCCCTTGGTTTGCAGGGCAATCTCCTTGGTGTGTGAGATTTACATGAGACACAATTCCAGAATGGTATAAGAGAGAGTGCCGCTGCATACTAACATTTCGACCTGTAGCTTTCATATGCCGGAGGGGCTCAAAGAAAGGAAAGATGACAAAAGTGACTTCTCTAATATCTCAGGACAATAATACCCTGACATTTCCTGACATTTACCTTTCCTCAAACGATTGTAATATTTTGCTCAAATATCAAGAGCACGTCTATTTTCTCTACTTAAATGTGATCTACCTTTGTGGTTGTCCAATCATTGACCATTGAAAATAGTAAAAAGCGTCCTTTCTAAGGTAGAAAATTATGCTTGGTTTGGGGACTATTTCCAGACAATAAGGTTCAGATTAAGCCAACAAGTGAGAGTTTCATGGAGTTTGAAAGACCCAGCCACAGACATTCAACACTTTGTGTCCTCACTGGTGTCAGTGACAATTGTTTGTGAGAGAGAGGGGGAAAGCAAAAGCATGATGTAATTACTTTTGACCACAAAATTCAGCAAATTCTCTGAGAAAATTTGGTAACTACATGTTACATGTTTTAATTTACAAACCTGAGGTGGAAAAGAATGCTTTTAGGCTTGACATTCTGTCCTATACAATGTATAGGCCAAAATGCATGCTTTATTTTCAAAGTTACGTACCAAGCCAAGTACATTCCTTCACTTATTGAATTGACAACAGGGGAACCGCCTTTGGGACACCTGAAAGACAGTTGAGAAGCAAGCTTTTGACACGTGTGGTTGGCCTCTGCCCTGTTTTTTTCCTCTCTTCTCAGTTTTTCAGTGAGGGGGACAATTTTATAGCAACTTGACAAAACAGCAGAGCAGGAAGTCCCAGCTGTTCTCGCTCCAGCTGCCTCTGAGAGCTAATAATATAGGGTGGGAATAGCACATCTCTCTAAAGAGCACACACATTTTAAGTTGCTTTAATTTTCCTGCCAATTAGAGTTTTAAGATGCCAAATACATCTCCAGCAACCTCTGTGACAATTTAGTACTCTTTGGTAAAGGAGCCTAAGGCCGAGGGAAATGTTCAAGTGGCAAAATAGCATGGAACAAATTTACTCTTTCATCACCAAAGAAGAATTCATGCGCATCCTTTCACTTATGGAAACAGGGGGACATGGGGATATTAACAGTGATACTAGTGAAGGCCACCAAAGAGCCTGGGAGTCAGAATTCTCAGCCTAGAGCAGGGTTTTTCTCAGCCTCAGCAGAACTGACATTTTGGAGAGGATAATTCTTTGTGATGGGGGGCTGTTCTGTGCACTGTAGGGTGCTCAGCACCATGACTGGCCTCATCTGCTGGATGCCAGTAGCACTTCCTCCCCTCCCCCAGTCATGGCAGTCGAAAATGTCTCCAGACATTGCCAAATATTCACCCTTCAGGGATGTATGTGAGAAAAAAAAAATCCCCCCCTCCCCCTGGTTGAAAACCACTGGCCTAGGGCAGCCACCAACACGAAACGTCTTGTGATAATCACTTCTGAAGCTCAGTTTCTTTACTTGTTAGATAGATGGTACCAACTTCCCAGGGATTAAGGAAACATAAAATATTTAGTTATATAGCTTGCTTTTTGTGTAAATGGATTTATGCCAAAACGTATCCGTTTTCAGTGCCTGCTGCCTTCAGATTAGTCACCCTGGGAATGTATTCATCCATCCAAGTGATACTGAAGAAATTTAAGAATAATTTTAGCGAGGGGTAAATCTTGATCCTTTCAAGGTGAATTGGTTTTTGAAACAGTCTGACTCATTCAGAGCCAAGTAAATAAGGTGAGTGAGCAAAGCTGATGAGGAATGCTGTTTGGAGACAAATCCAACTGGAACAACAATGAGGTTGATTTTTCTTATGTGCCTTGTGAACATATTCTGAAGGCAAGTTCAATAGAAGGGTCATAAAAAGATTTTGAGTCTCCTACCATTGACGGGTTGAGTAAACAATCATCTCCACAGGTAACAATTCTGAATGACAGCTCACTTTCAGCTTGTAAGTTTGGGGGTGTTTGTTATAAAAAGAAAATCTCACTACGTTGGAGTCATACTTCATAGAATAAGATTAAGAGAAAATGTTCTTGATTTTTGAAAAAAAAAAGTCTTTCCTTAAATATATTTATTATTATTTGTATTACTTACATAAAATGATAGATATTTACAAAACTTTTACTGAGTCTGTGCTAAGTTCCTGCACTTCAGATTGACTGTGACGCACACCCTGGTTCTCAAGGAGGTTACTTTCTAGTAGGGAGACATATTCATGAACAGTTTATTCCAACAGTGTAGTAAGTGCTAAGATAAATCAGAAGCAGGTGTTTACCTGGTTTCTCAACCCAGACTGCCTCTTCCTAACTAACTGAGTAAACTGGAGGAAGTCAGTTAATTTTACTTGCCTTCAGTTTCCTGATCCTGTACAGAGAAGGCATTGCTAACCTTTGTTCTCTCTTCTAGCATCAATATTCTGAGCCTATGGCAACAGTGACAATTCCCAAGTGCATATGTATTACAGTGTTTTGTAAGGGAAATCTAATCATATCGTATCTAAATATTAACCATTAGTTCCATTTGAATCATTACCAAAACTGGACAAAATGCCCCATTAGATGTTCATGAGCAAGTGTTGAGAGATGTGACCTGTTACTGATAGTTCATTATTAAAGAATGATCATAAACCAAGTGAATTATCCTGACTTTCTTCTTCCTGGACTAGGCAGGGTTATAATGAGCTATATGTAGCTTTGGTGGACCACAAGTTGCTGTATCCAAGGAAAATGGCAAGCAGTGGGAAGTGAAGTATATAAACAATAAAATGTCTATATTTAAAATAATTCACAAATTCTTTGTTAAATTAATGTATTATTGGAAAACAAAGTACGTTACATCCATCAACCTCGGTTCAAGTTTGTATGACTTTCAGGCCATCGGTTTCTGACCTCAACAGAATTCTCCATTCTCAACTGTAAAATGAACGGCTTGGAATGAGAAATAATATATTCTAAGTGACTACTATAGACACATAATATATGTTCTCATTTTAGACCTCCTAACAAATGAATGATGCAGATATTTTCACTTCTATTTTATATGTGAGGGAAAAGATGAGGCTCAGCAAAGTAAACCAACTCACCTAAACTTATACAGTGTCTGTGGCAGAGCTGGGAGTCAAACCTATGTCTGTCTGATTTCAGGGTCTGTGTTTCTTTTCTTTACCCCCATATATCCCTCCACCTTTGGAGTTGTCTGTGATTAAGTTCTGAAATTATATAATTCTTTTCACAAGTAACCCATAGTGATAGTGTGAAAGTATCACATATTTACTAACAACTGCAAAATAAAAGAGAAGAAAATGTTTATATCTACTTCCAAATTCAGGGATTTTAAATGACCAACAACTTAAAAGTCCTGTCAGGAGAGTAGCTTTCCCCAATATGTGAAAATGACTTCCAAGGAGTGTCATTAGTTCTTATCCAGAATATTTTAAAATCCCAATGCTTCAGGGAGAGGGGAAAAGGCAATCCAATCTGCAGGTTATCCCTTCAGTCGGTGTACTACCAGACATGCTAACATGAAAGTAAGTGTGCTGTTCTGTTTGGTGGCTTGCCCAAAGAGCAGTCACCTCTATCTCTAGCTTTTAACTTCCGTCTCTGAGAGACTTATTTATATTAAAATCATGATAATTAGTTCAAGATTAAAATAGTCAATTAAGTGAAATATCCATTTTAACCATATTACGTTTGGGTCATATTGTAGTATGTAAAATTGTAGAGAATTATAAGGCAAGAAATTAACTGACAGCCTTGAGATGTGGCTGCCAACAAAGAGCAAACATCTGTCCATTCATTTCTTCATTCCTTTATTTGTTCTCCCTCCTGGGAATGAGTGAGGCAGGGTCTCATGTTCATTCCATTAGGGAATCTCATTCATGTTTCCAGTAGAGATGAAGTAGCTCAGAGCGTTCACTCTGGACACAGTGCTGGGCTTGTCCTGACTCTGCCACTTGGCCATTGTGTGACCTTTGGCGAGTTCCTTAAACTCTCTGAGCCCAGTTCCTTCTCCATAAAATGGAAAAAAAATACACCCGTCTCATAGGGCTATTGTGAAGCATACAGGAGACAATCACCCAAGGTGTTTACCTCAGTGCCTGGCACACCGTGAGTGATCAATAAATGTTGACTTTCATTATTATTATTAACAATAAGAGTCTTGTAAGGACACTCAATGATGCTCTGATAAATTAAAAGAGTAAATACTCCTCTTTGAGAACCTGATTTCCTAGGAAGAGATTTCGTTATAAGACTAATTAAGTGTACTTTAAATAGAACTGCATTGAAGTAGAGCTTATCATGATGATTTGGATTTTTCAATACATGTGGGCACACATAACAATTCCATACACTAATTGTCAGATGTTTTGTGGCCGTCTTGTGACAGATATCTTGGGGTTTTGTTTCTAATACTAATATTATAGATTTCTATTATATTTATCATTATTTTTATTTTGCTATAATCATTTTCAGAACTAAGCTGAAGTGTGTTACAGTGATTTTGTGCATCAGAATTACCAGTGCGACTTTACAACCTACACGTGTCTTTGAAGAAATGGACCACCACCTCTTCAGTTTTGTACCCCTAAAATGGCTTAAAATATATATTATGTATTTTGTGAGTAGTTTTGGAAGTCAGATACCATAGAAGATAATAAAAGAGAACTTGAGTTATGTATTCTGAACAAAAACAAGGTTTTCATGTTTTAAGAAATGAATTAATATCTGACAAATTCATAATTGGCCAATGCTACCTTAAATTATGACAAAACAATTTTTTAATTGACAACATTGTTTTCTAAAATCTCAATCTCTAGTATTTTTCTGACACCTATTGATATATCAATTTATACCAAGGAGCAAAGACTAGCCACAATGAATGAATAGTTTAAATACTTGTTCTTCAGGGATCTGTTGACAGGTTGGGCTGGCTGGATAATGTTGACAAAGCACTGTTCTGAGAAAGACATGTTTTTGTCATTAATCACATTGCCATTATTTAAATACATAAAACAACCCAGCAGATTCTGTTGCAAGTAAGCATATGTCCATCTCGGGGTGAGGCCAAGCGTGTCTGCATACATAGTGTTGTGATAGTAAAACTGAAAATGGTTCATTAAGTTGATTCTAAGATCTCTGTCACCCTTGGTGACAACTTGGTGTGACTGGGGTAATTGTGCAGCTAATTCTGGGAGCTCATGTGGAGCCCTGGGATGTATGAATTTTCCACACTCCCATGCAGCTCTCCCTGTTTGCCATGTACCTTACAGTAACACCATATGACCCTCCAGATGGCATGGCCTACTGAGCCTTTCCCATTTTGTCCCCATCAGCAGAAAGATGAGAAGGGAGGATGATTCCTCCTATCACTGGAGGCGTGTCCCCAAAGGTTTTGATAAAGCTTCATAGCATGTGTTTCAAAATACATTAATAGCAGAAAGCTTTGTCCAGATATGATACTCTGTACACTAGGTTATATGTAAACTGGGTTAAAGTGAGATGCCATTTTCATTCTTAAAAACAGGGATCCACATAATTTGGCAATTATTGATATGCCAAATAATAAGAAACTTAACTTATGTTAATGAAGGGACAGTTAAAAGGAGTGACCCCAAAGTCAGTCAATAGTAGTAGTATCTCAGTAATTGCTGATGCCTATGCTTTTAGATCCACACACATGAAAAGACTTACCCAAAGTCATTTACTAATTTTTGCCTAGATCAACATCTTCTATAATCATGCCTAGTTTTCTCCCCACTACCACAAGAGCATCTTTTGGTAATAATGCCCATTATTGTAGTAAATCTGTCAAGGACATCAAGATGCTCAGTTTTTTGGAGAAGAAGTGATTGGGTAGTAAAGATAAACAACCCAGTTTTGCAAACAATCATTTCATATAAGTTAAAAATTGAAGCCAAAGGAAACCATTTTATGTCCAAAGAAAAAAGATACAGTAGTTGGAAAATAAATAAGCCCTGAGGTAGAGTGAGCAGAAGTTATTTTCTTCTCCTGATATCATCACCTGTCCCAATCCAAGCTCAAGCCTGACCAACACTCCCCCCTGCTGACTCTCCATGTCTTATATGCAGCCCGCTCTTGTGAGTAGGGCAGTGTAGATGGGGAGCAAGACATCATTTAGTGAATAAAAGCAATGCAAAGATACACATTTCCTTTCAATGTGTCAAAGGGATTCAAGAAAAATCCCTAGGCAGTCTTCCAGCTCCCCTAGCTGACATTGACATCCTCTCCAGGCATCGCAGGGAGAGTTTGGACAGAGTGTCAATGAACACTGACAGTCCATGGTATGACTCTGTTAAGAGTTCAAAGAAAGCTGGAGCTTCAGGCTTAAGCAGGAGCATGGACGTTGCAGTAGATATGGATTGTGATGTTATTATTTTAGATAAGTGCGTTATTGCCTAGAGAGATCCTTATGCAAGCTGAAGAGTGTTCTAGAGTACATCATCTCTGTTCTGGCTGGAAAGGTGTTTCCCCAGGTGCTGTGTGGCTCTTTGCAGCTCTGTGTATTTTAAAATACAATCTCCAAAGACAGAAGAATCATTTACATCACACAATCAAATGTTGGGTTAGGAGTTGCGATATCTAGCACTCTAAGGGTATTTTCTGTCTGTCATAAGTCTAAGAGACTGCCTACTTCTGTACTCTTAGTAGACTGATACCTGGAATCAGGCCAGTGTTAGGGGAAGGAAGAGATGGGGGTACAGTCAGGTCTGTCTTGGAGTAAGCATGGACAGAGTTGGGGTATCAGAAGCTTGGTGTATATCTGTCTTTGCTAGGAGTTTTTTTCTTTAGATATATGAACCTACAATGTATCTGGAGGTAAGAGAAAGCACACAGTGCATTAGGGAAATAGAGAAGGGTTCTGTGTATTGTAATATAGCATTTGAGATTAAAGCAAGAGATACGTTTAGAGGAAAAAGCAGTGCACATTATGAAGGGCTTTCCTTTTATTTCATGCTAAGAAATTTGAGGATTTTCTTGAGAACTAATTGAAGTGTTTTACTCAGGGAAGTAATAGTATCAGATTTGGATTTAGTGGAGGGAATGAATTTGAGTGGGAAAATACTACAGCCCTGGAGACCAGAGAGAATTACCAGACCAAAATCCCCAACGAAGCAGGGACTTTGTCTATTTTTGCTCCTCAGGATCTAGGTACATAACAGATAGTCAATAAATGTTTGTTGTTGAATGAGGCTATGATAGTAATTTAGATATCATATGATGATGGACTAAGCTAATGCGATGACAGTAGGGATTGAAAGAGGAGAGGTGGACAGAGATTCTAAAGATGTTATGAGGTAGAATCTATAGGAGTTGAACACCTGACTTGTTATAGGGAGAGGGGAGGATTTGGTGGATTCAAAATAAAAACAGAGTTTTCTGGCTTGGATCACTCATGATGCCATTCGCTGAGGTCGGAAACATTGGATGTAGAGCAGGTTGAGGGAGGGAAGATGATACTTTGTTTCAGCTATGTGGATTTTGAATGGTATGTAGGACATCCATATCCTGCGGAGCATTAGGCAACCTGGATAGAAAGGTCTAGAGTTCTGGAGAGAGGTCTGGGCTGCAAAAGTATTTGGAGGGGTTACATCACACAGATGGGAATTAAACTATGGGAATCATGAGATTGTTGAGAGAGGGAATGAAAATCCCAAAAGAAGTAGACAGAAATCTGACAATCACCAACATTTTAGTTTGGGGCAGAAGAAAAGTGGTTGCAGAAAAACTGAGAAGGGGCCAAAGGTTGGAAGAAAGTACCTCAAGGAGTAGGGCTTCCTAGAAGCCAAGGGAGAAGATCTCAAGAAAGGACCCATATTTTATACACTGAAGATATAAAGATAAAAGAAACATTGTTCATCCATGGAGAAGTTCAAAGTCTGCTGAGATGGGAGACAAGTGGATAATACAGAGCCACCAACACTCAGAGTAGAGAAATGAAGTATTGCTGGAGCCCAGAGGAAAAGTGCTTCTACCTGTCCCTCTATGCCTAAGTTTCCAACTAAAGAAGTAGAAGAATCCTGAGCAATTGCTTACTTAAGGAGTGGTTTCATAGCACAGCATAACTTTGTATTTTACCTGATAGTTTGTTTACTATCTGTCTCCCTTTGATAAAATTGAAACTCCAAAAGGCATAGAGTTTTGTCTCTTTTGATCACATTTGTGTCCCCAGTGCCTAGCATGGTGCCTGGCATATAGCAGATGCTCAAAAAACATTTGATGTGTGAATAAAATGTCAATCATACATCTGGACTGGTTGTGTACTAACCTCAAACCATATCTAGGAAATCCTGCTTGTATAAAACTACTAATATGAATTCATTTTCTTGTGTTTGGCTTCTTCTCTTGAAAGCTGAATGCTCAAAATATTGGTTTTGACTGAAGTTTCCAGTGTGCTGACTTTAGTTAAGCAAGAGTTCACTGTGTCATGAGGATTATTCAGTGCCTCTAGTAAAACTTCTTAGCATGATGGGCACCGTCTTTAAATCATATGGGAAAATCTTCATATTATCTTGCTCTTTAAAGTGTTCATTAAGAGGATTCTCCTTCAGATAGGTTCAACTCTGGGAAGAATTCCGTAGCCAGTGACGACACTATGGGTCTTTTTTCAAGTTAATTCCACTCGTGTAGAACTCTCCTAGAAGATTACCTGAAACTTAAAAAAAAAAGTCCACAACTCCAAAAGAATGACTTGTTAAAAAACATTTGTTTCATTTTAAGCTCTCTAAACAAAGCATTTTTCAGCTGTCAAGAATTGTTCAGAGGTATGTTTGTTATTTGCTTGAATAAATCAGACAGCTGGGTCTTCAACATTTCAGACTTACTAGTACAGAATTCTGAATAGAAAAGGTGGCTTGTATAATGGATTACACCTTTATTCTAATCAAGTACATTAGAAAATTAAGAAAAATAGGCAGATATTTAATACTGGGTTAATTATCATTCATTCATATCTCAAGCACCTGCTTTTCCAGAATTTGCTAGATGTTGTCCATTTAAAGTTAAATAAGACACTGTCTCTGCCTTCATGAACCCAGAGGTTTTCAGGAAAACTTCACAGAGAAAGTGATTTTTGATCTGAGAGTTTCCCAGATGAATCTGAGGAAAAAGAATTTTTGAGGCAGAAGGACTACTATATATAAATTGTAGGAGGTGTGAAATAGGCAAGAATGTTCATATTCAAGACACACAGGTATTTAATGGGTCTTGAACCTAAGTTCATGTGGGAGGGACCAGATGAAGTAACAAGAAGTTTAAAAGAGGTCAGACAATGGAGTGTTTCCCTTGTGTGCCGAGCCTTTTAATTGACAAGAAGACACGGTTCTGTATTTTATAATTTTAAATACATATATGCATAGGGAGAATGTATCTGTGGCCACAGTCCATGCTGTGGCCAGTTTTATCATCAGTCAAGTTCATTGCTTAAAATTCTCAGAATCTGGACATTTTTGGAAGAGGCCATTTCTGGCCTCATTAAGCCCACATAACTTAATGTTGCAGTAGATAAATTAGGTAAAAATGCCTTAGTTCTGAAATCTAATAGTCACCATGAAATTTAATATTCACCATGCCAGAATACTGCAATCATTTTTCTTTTTTTTCCCAAATGTCTCCTCAAAAAAAAAAAGGCATATTTCTGACATGTTTCAAAGCAGTAAAGTGATGCATGGAAGTTGAGTGATATGAATTAATTGAAAAATAATATAGACTCAACATCTTGAGACCAAGATCTGATTGGTCCTTAAAGTGTAATGGGCAGTAGTAATATCATTAACATTGCTTATTCACTGAATGAATGAAGAAACAATTTACTACACTGGCAGCAGAAAGAGCCCTAGAATTAGAAAACAGGAAGACATCTCAACCATTCTCCTTATTGCAACTTCATTTTAAATATATGAAAACTGATGACCACAAATCAAAGAGAAATTTAGCAGAGTTGGTCCTAAAATTCAGGCCTTTGGACTCCTGTTCCAGTGGCTTCTTTCCACTCTATGTCTCCTGTCATCACTGAGATAATGTTTGAACGGCCTCTGTTCTGCAAGGAGCCCAAATAGGAAGTTGGAGGGAGATCCTCATTTCCCTTGTATTCATTGAAGCCCACTGTGTGCTCAGACCTCCTGCCAGGTTCTGGGGATACAATGATGGAAAAAGGAAACAGCATCCCTACTAGCCTTCAACAGGAATAGATATTAGCGCGGTACTAATGAAGTCACATTGATGTGAAACGGCAAGCTGCAAGGCGTGCTACGTGGAAAAATGTATGGCCCAATGGAAACACTTGTCAGAGGGACCTAGTGAGTCAGATTATTTACCCTGATTTTGTTGTTGTTGTTGTTTTCTTAGAAGTCCAAGCCATCTGAAGATTAGAGCAAGTTTGCTTCAAAAAAAGTATCTGCTCTGATTTCTTGGGATTTCTTTGATAGTTCATGAAACATATCATCACCTAATTTAAAGTTTTTCCAATCCTTGCCACAAACGATAGTATAAAGTATGGTTTGGTGAATTTTGCCCACTGTAAAAGTAGGAATCAGTTCTTTGTAGAGCTTTTCATTTCAAGATGGTGGTAAAGGCATAAATAAAGTTGCCAAAAATAGATACTAGTCCCATATTCCACAATTTTAAAAAAGATAAGATCTAAAAAGGAATTCAACTATTGAGTTTTTTATTAGTTTATGCAAATTTTTTTTGTTTTTCATCATACTTTAAGAGGTAATTTTCTGGGAAAAATTCTATTGTTTATAATTGCCCTACTTCATGGATTTCTGGGACTTTTCCATATTGAGTATTTTAGAATGGCTACCCAGAGAAATTTTATTGACCTCCTCTTTGGACAGGATTGCACCTGATTTTTCTGATACAATATGCTCAGGTAGCTCTTATTGTATTCCTTTAAGTGTGATTCAGGAAAGATGAACTTTCTATTTAGTTACCCAGTTCTCCATTGCCTTAATAGTTTTTCTAATGGAATGTATCTAAACCCTAAGAAGAAAGAATCCCGTGAAAATTCATAGTATCCTCTGCATAATGGAGATAGGACCTAATATCCTAAGATTAATTCCCTTACTTAAGCTTCAGGTGGAGAGAAAGGAAAAAATGGAGGAAAAGAGCAAGTGGAGAGAGTTTTAAAAAGAGCTGGGGTGTGCAGCAGACATGGGGTCAGGTGGTGAGAACTGTAGCAAAAAGACCTCTCCCAGGACCTCCCTTATGGGGTCTACTGTAGAATTGCCTAAAATCAAATATACCTCATGCATCTTCAATGAATAAACAGAGAGGAGAAACTAAAAGAGTAAGAGAACTGGGCTCTTAAAGGGAGGGAAGTGGAGAAGAGGCGAAGCCGGGAGTAAGGTGTTTCAAGCTCGGTCATTTCTAGGATTCTCACTGTGGAAATGACCTTGAGTATTTTATTTTATTTTTTTTCGTGGTACGCAGGCCTCTCACTGTTGTGGCCTCTCCCGTTGCGGAGCACAGGCTCCGGACGCGCAGGCTCAGCGGCCATGGCTCACGGGCCCAGCCGCTCCGTGGCATGTGGGATCTTCCCGGACCGGGGCACGAACCCATGTCCGCTGCATAGGCAGGTGGACTCTCAACCACTGCGCCACCAGGGAAGCCCATCCTTGAGTATTTTAAAGCAAGGGTACTCAAGCAGCATGTTGCAAAACTGCATGCTGAGCTGTCAAATTTTGATCAATGTGTAGAATTTATTTAGACTTTGTTGTGAAAATAAAGCAGACTGCAAACTGCTCCCGATGTTTAGTACATGAAGAAGAAGAGACTTAGCAGATACTCAGCACAGAGGAGAATGATTTGGCTTTCCAAGCTCCTCGGTACCTTGAAGTTAAAAATGTTCTATGCAGAACTACTTAAAAAATTGAGCAAACAGGAGATGTGTGAGGATTATGGTATCTTGTGACACAAGGGACAGTGGAAACTTCTGGCATGGGAAGTGAGTGGGGTCTTCATCAACCTCAGGCCATCATGGAGTCATCTGAAAACAGATATTAGCTCAACTGCACAGCTTAGGCAGCACAGGATAGAGCTGGATACAGTTCTCTGCAACAAGATGGTGCAGAGCAGTAAAAAATAAAAATAAAACCTGTGTTTTACGAGGACGTTCCAACTTTGCTTTGGGAGTTCACGGGTACAGTCAGGGCTGTAAAAAGAATAAGCATAGTACTAAAGGACCACCAAGGGACTAGTGCTATGTAACCCTAGGTGATATATAGGCACTGTGTTACATGTGACTGTGTAGTAATATTACTCACCTGCTTATTGCTTTTTTGTCTTTTACTCTCCTCAAGTGTGCAGCAAAAAAATTCTAGCATTTTAAAGTGTCATTTAAATCTCCAAAGGACAAGAACCACTGCTTTAAACCCTTGGACCATTTCATGTGGGAAAAGTATGAGATGTTTTTGACAACCCCTCACCTCCAACTCCACACCCACCATGGAGTGGGATATGCCCTGGTTGCTGCTGCTTAAAAGAATATTGATTTCTCCAGGATAATGTCCTTTTATCACACTGTGTGACGGAATTTAGTACAACAAAATGTTAAAGAATTCCATACACTTTTCCTAACAAGAGGACTTGACATTTCTGAATGTGGGAAAAGTTATTTCCCTGAGAATGACAGCCCTCCTTAGGAGCTGTTTGATTCTCAAAACATTTTTTCACCCAGACATAACACTTTGACCTTCTGATTGCTCCTTTTTTCCTAAAGTCATGTTTAGTGTTCTAACAGCCTCGAATGAGCCCTGCTATCCTTTTAAAAAATAAAGCTTGCTTTGGAAACACTGGCCAATTAAACAACTATTGGATAACATTAGGAGTCTTCTTGCAGATGCAGAACTGGTAAAATATAAGTATCTAGACTCTCTCTATACTTTTGCATTGATAGTCACTATCTGTTGATGCATATTGTCAATAAATCATAGGAAAGATTAGCAAATCACATTACAGTCATCTAAGGATTTTGAATTATGTTTTAGATCCAGTTACTGGATAAGTGGAGCAAGTACTTGGATGTGTGGTTACTAGTTGACCTTGTTAAACCCTACCACTTTTCACTACCCTTGGCAGACTTTTCAAAGCTCAGTGTTTCTACGTTTTCTCTGAAAGTGAAGGCTTGTTCTCATTCTCAGGCAGTTTAAAGTCTCTCTTCTGTACCATTTTTGTAACCCTAAAAAATGGTACAAATGAACTTATTTACAAAACAGAAATAGAGTTACAGATGTAAGAAACAATCTTATGGTTACCAGGGGGAAAGAGAGGGAGAGATAAAGTGGGAGACTGGGATTGACATAGACACACTACTATATATAAAATAAATAACTAGTAAGGACCTACTGTATAGCACAGGGAACTCTACTCAATACTCTGTAATGACCTATATTGGAAAAGAATCTTAAAAAAGAGTGAATATATGTATATGTATACCTGATTCACTTTGCTGTACACCTGAAACTAACACAACATTGTAAATCAATTATGCTCCAATAAAAGTTAAAAAAAGAACCAATCAGATCCTTGGAAAAAAGAGTCCAAAAGTGCTTGGGCATCACGTGGTCAAACAGCAAATTAATAATTTGTTACATAATTTATAATCACAAAAGTATCATACAAAATTACAAAAGAATTTTGCAATTTGTCATTTTACAAGTGTAATTTTGAGTAAAGATTTCCACAAGAACACTAAAAAAAAAGTCTCTCTTTTTCCTTACCTATTACTCATGGGGAAACTGCAGGTCTCGTTCCCAATGCCTTTCTAGTTAATGAGCCTGCATTGTAGAGACTGCCAATCACCTACTGTATTCAACATCATCTCTGGCTCAATGGCTTTGGGATCTAACCAAATCAAAGAAAAACCCCCTGGTAATTTGCTCTATTTGCAAGTCATCGTTTTTTATGATGGTTATGACATTTCTGGAAAAAAAATCTGTTTCAGAGTTGGAAGACGTTTTGTTATTATATTTGCAAAAGATACTTTGTCTTGTTAATTAACTAGTTAAGCTAGAGTAGTAGATATTGACATTGTACCTGGAGAGGTGGGGAAGCAAAGGGAAAGACTGATAAAGCCATCAACTTTCATTGTTAATGGACTAGTTACCCCTTGGGGACTATTTTGTTTTTTCTCTCTCAGTCTTTTCTTTCTTGTCCCTACTTGTTGATTTTTTGAGTAACAGTGCCTCTACTTGATCTAGTTTTAGAACAGGGAAAGGCCAAAACTGCAACTTAGGGCAAAAGTGTTAGAGAGAAGATAGGGAGACTGAGGCCAGGATGAATGTGAGCTGGGCTCACACGTCCTCTACTAATGTCTGTCATAATCAGGAACAACTCTAAGATGATGACCATCACATATAGACATTGTGCTCAGCACAGGGCCACAGTCTCACATACATCAAGCTTTCTGCCTTTAGAAACTCAGAGTTCAGTGAGAAAGTCTGGCGTTGCAGTAGATGGTTACAGTGCAGTGTGATAAGCAAGTAATATAAGTATGAACAATGTGCTATGAGAGCTCAGAAAAAAGATCAATCATTTCATCTTGGAGTGAAAGGTTGCTAAAGACCTAGAAACTGATCTAGTAAATATCCAGAGTGGACCAACTCTACAGAGTGTCCAGCTTTGCCAATAATGGACCAGAGATCGTTTAAATAAGTGAAGCATTTTCTTTTACTGTGCTGAGGACTCTCTTCAATATTGTAATTTGGAAAGTTCTAAAATGTCCATTTATTAAAGCAATGAGATACCACTACACATCTATTAGAATGGCTGAGATCCAAAATGCTGACAATATCAAATGCTCCACCAAATGTGGAGCAACAGGAACTCTCATTCTTTCCTGGTGGGAATACAAAATGGAGCAGCTATTTGAAAGACCGTTCGGCAGTCTCTTAAAAAGCTAAACGTAGTCTTACCATATGATCGAGAAATCTCATACCTAGGTATCGATCAAAATGAGTTGAAAATATGTCTACACAAAAACCTGCACATGGATGTTTACAGCAGCTTTATTCATAATTGCCACAACTTGGTAGCAACCAAGATGTCCTACAATAGGTGAATGGGTAAACAAACTGTGATACATCCATACAACAGAATAATATCAATATGAAAAGAAATGAGCCACAAAAAGGCATGGAGGAAACTTAAATGATTTTGATAAGGGAAAGAAGCCAGTCTAAAAGGCTACATGTTGTCCAATTCCAACAACATGACATTTTGGGAAAGGAAAAACTATAGAGACAGTTGGATAGTAGTTGATGGTTGCACAATGTGAATGTACTTAGTGCCCACTGAACTGTACACTTAACAATGGTTAAAATTGTAAATTTTATGTTATGTACACATACACAAAACTATATAGACAGTAAAAGATCAGTGGTTGCCAAGGGTTTAGGGGAAGGGAGGACAGGTTGAATAGGTGGAGCACAGAGGATTTTTAGGGCAGTGAAACTGTATGACACGGTAATGGTGGATTCGGGACATTTTTCATTTGTTAAAACCTATAGAACTGACAGCACAAAGAATGAATTCTAAAGTAAACTATGGACTTCAGTTAATAATAATGTATCAATATTGGTTCATTGATTGTAACAAATGTGCCATGCTTATGTAATATATTAATAATATGAGAAACCATGTGGGGAAGCGGGATAGAGGTACATGTGGAAACTCTCCATACTTTCTGTGTATTTTCTGTAAATTTAAAACTTCTCTAAAAACTAGAGTCTATTAAAAATATCCATTTGGATAAAGTCAAGTATGTATACAGGAAAAATGAAATATAAAATTGAGCATGAATTAATTTCAGTTTTGATTTGAGCAAAAGAGTAAAAATTCTATAAAAGTTAGTGGCTCTAAACCTGAAAATATACATGCACACACACACACACAATTTAGGGAAAAGGATTAAACATGATAAGTAATTGGAAACTTACAAGATATCTGGTTGTATGCATAGCTATATTTTTCTTTCAGCAGTGGCTTGAGCTGAGTGATAGGTTGTGTTCAGAAAACAATTGTTCCTTCATGAATATTCTCATTTTCTTGGCTTTCTTACCACATTGCTATTCCAGTTATTGCCTTAGTGCATTAGATAACATTAGATGAACCAGACGTAGAGTGGTACAGATGAAAGGGATTCACTCTGGACAGGATTTTAGCATAATGGGGTTCTAATTTCATCTCTACCACTGAGTGGAAACAATGCAAAGCAAGCTACTCACTCTTCCTCACGCATAATTTCCACATCTATCCAATAAGAGGGTTGGACTACATGCTCTCTGAACTACACTTTTGCTCTGAAGTTCTTTTGTCTTGTCTGGTTAAATTTAGCCAAGACATAATTTGGAGAATCTCAAAGAAAAGCCATGTCTGCAGAGACAATTTCATTTTGAGGCAAATCAAATGTTGACTTACTTCATCAATTACTATTTGGACTTTGAAAAAAAAAATATCCAAGTCAGTATCCTGACTACCCTGACTGGGTCAAAGTCACCCTGTTATATGCACTTATAGAGCCATTTAACCTCCTTACATATCTCTTACCACAGTTTGTAATTACATCCTTATTTTTATGATTACATTGTTAATGCCTGCACACACACACACACACACACACACACACACCACTAAATTGTGAGTTATGTGAGAGTAGAGAATGAATTTATTTTTTTCACCATTAATTACCCAGTCCCTGGAGCCCAGAGTAGGTAGGCAATACATATGTAAGTAAATGAATGAATGGATAAATATATTAGTTTAATGCAATACAAATATAATTTTCAATTATGTGAAGTAAAATAAAATTATGAGGTTTTTTTTTTTTTGCGGTACGCGGGTCTCTCACTGTTGTGGCCTCTCCCGCTGTGTAGCACAGGTTCCGGACATGCAGGCTCAGCGGCCATGGCTCACGGGCCCAGCCACTCCGCGGCATGTGGGATCTTCCCGGACCGGGGCACGAACCCGTGTCCCCTGCATCAGCAGGCGGACTCTCAACCACTGCGCCACCAGGGAAGCCCTAAAATTATGATTTTTAACACATGCTTTACTCTGAATGAATTAGGAAGCTTTTCCTAAATGGTATCTAACATAGGTTGCAATCTTAAGCTGAAAATTTTCCAACAGGAACTTAGGAATTTTAATTTTTAGGAATCAATAGTAATTTCCTTTACATTAATGATTTACTGTTAATTGATGTGAGTCATGGGCATCAGTTACATTTATATATTTTTCATCTAAAATAATTTCTAGGCAAACTGATGAGTTAAAATTAAGTCATAAGAGAAAATTAATGAGAGGTATGCTGAGTATAAAACTTAAAACAAAAATATTTTAAGTGACAAAGTGGAAATAGATTTTTCATTTTAGATTCAAGTATTTCTTCAATTGATGATTTGGTCATTTGAAGTTTATATTTTCATTTTGCTGTGGAAAAAGTAACTGACAAATATAAAAAGTCCTACTTTTTCTTGAATAAGAGCTGAAGCAATCTGAAATCTTAATTTCAGATTTAATTCTACCCTTTCTAAAAATAAGTTGCACTTCTGGATGGTTGACTTGGCACTTATTCTTTCGGTCAAATATGTCAATAAGCTATTGGACAGACTACCTTTTGCCTTCTTCTATCCTGTGTTCATGGAGATGATTCTAAATGCCAGCTGAATTCTTGCCCTTTATGACCAATTTATTATTCATGTTTTAGAAGTCCATCTGAAATCATTCCTTTTCAACATACCCATTAATTCAAAATATCAATTTAGAAAGATTATTTCTTCACTCCAAGATAATGTTCTATGGCAAATGGAGAACCACAGATGCCATTTAAAACTTAGAACAAATACAAGATAGTAAAAAAGCAATACAGTTTTTTGTTACTCATCTGAAATTGAAATAGATGCCTGAGGTGTAAAAAAGAATTTTTCAAACAAAAGAATCATGCAGTTCAGCTCAAGCAAGTAAATAACACAATTAAAATGTTTGCCTTGTGTATAACATACATAAGCTTGGGCTTTAGGGAAAAATGCTTTAATATGACTGTGACTTGACCTTGAAAAACATTTTCATTAAGATCAGAAAAATGTCAGAATACACTATTAGCTGAAGTCATTATTTTCTCCAGGTTTAAGCATATTGGATTTTCATTGTGAATAAAAATATACTCAGTCTAGACATGTGTTATGGTCTTAAATTATGCCAATCCAATGGTCAGGCTGTAGCTACACACTGAGTTTAGTGATTTTTGCGGTAGTCCAACATAGAACCACCTACTGGGGTTAGATATTTTGACTTTGGAACTGAATTGACCATTTATTTTAGCCAAAAGGAAGGCACTTTGTATACAAACAAAGTTAATTTTCCTTTGCCTAATGGTAATTCATTTTCAAAATATTCATTTGGATACTTGGAGATATTTTGTTTTGGCTTTGGATTTTTTTTCTGTTTATATAAAAGATTTTTGAAGCAAAGCAATAGATTTCAAATAAACATAGTCTTCAGATTGCATAATAAAAGATAGTCCCTCTGTTCGAAGGAAGGAACAATTTCCCTGTATCATTGAGGTGTATTGAGTAGTCTCCATGTACCATACCCTTAGAAGCTCAGTATATGAAGGACCCAGGGCAGAAAAAGATAGAGCCACCTGGTTTAACTCTAAGGATCCTACAGCGTGTGTGAAGTTGAAGCAGCTTTGATAGCACAGCGTGTTGATGGTAATGAGTTACCATTAAACTTTTATGTGCTTCTAATGAAAAGAATATCCGTTTTCACTCTATACTCACATTCAGATAAGTATAGGTCTTTGAAGCTGTCAAATGTTCAGTTCTAAGGACATGACGACTTCTAGGACCCACCCAGTCATTCACCACTATTCTTAGCTTTGTCCAGATGTTATCCTTCTTTGGTAAAATGCAGAAAACGCCAAAAGGGGGGAACACCATTGCTCATATTTTCTGTATTTGAAGCAAGGATATCAGCTTATTGAAATAACTAAGTAGATTACAAAATCTTATATATGTGAATTTTGGACTGAATCAGTTCCTTCTTTCCTGTTGTTTTACATTTTTGCTGCACTAGGGTGTTTTGCTTCTGTTTTGAAATTTTTCCTATCACAGTTGCTGGTGACTGTTGATATATTAAACAGAGACAAGAATGAGATGCTGAAGTTGATAATAGAATATTGACATTAAATTTGCAAAGCATTCTGGACATTTTATTTTGTATGTTCAATAAAATATAGTTTGTGAACCTTCATCTTAAATCATCAAGCTGCCTTTTGGCTCAAACTCTTGGAGTTTTACCAAATCTTTTACCAAACTTTCTGTACCATCATAAAGGAGTTTGGTGGACAGAGTTAGTAACATCTCACTACTGCACAGATGGTGAAACTAGGGCCATTTCCTGAGTTGATGTTCTAGTGTTTGGTTTAAACTAGAAACTTTAAGGTCTCATCTTCACATACTCTTCTGAGCTCACTCTTCAACACCTGGAGCAGTGCCTCCATTGCCTAGCACAGTGCCTGGAGGGCAGTAGTATTTGGTTTAACAGGAGCAAATAGAAAACTATGGTATCATTAGCCAGAATGATCCTAAAGTGAAATACTCTGCTCAAACTGATGTTACCATGGCTTGATCAACTGGAGGATATATAGATTACCCTGTAAGGGATGGTGACCTCAAAATCACATCTGCTTGCTGCTGTGCTCATTTACAAAATGGACAGATCTCTTCCAGGCTACCTAGATTTAGGCTTGAGTAGATAGATGAGAAGACAGGAGACCTCAGCCCCATAATCAAGTCTCATTTATTACAATTGGAAGAAAACCTTCTTGTGGATGGTAGAAACTCCAATTGAGAGGAGCTGTGGACTACCTTGAGCAAGAAAACATGACTAAAAATGTGCTCCTTTGCCACCCAGTTGAGTTGTTTGGTCCCAAAGCAGCAAGCTGGAATTTCAGTTTATAACCTATAGGTACATAGAACTAGATGACTCCAACTTTGTTTTAGATTCAAGTCATTTGAGATTAGCAACATGGGGAAGACTCCAAGAAATGTAAAAATACAGAGTGATAGAAACTCACTTTCTGCCATGACCTTGACTATTTTCCACCACTCTTTATGACCTCTAATAAGGTAAAAAGGATGATGTATAGCCAAGGCAGGTTGGATGAATAAACATGGAAAACCCAATGGTAATCCAACCTTTTTACAAGTGAAAAGTTCAGATGAGGGCACGAGGATTTCCAGTTTACACAATTCCACATAATTTGTTTAATTGGAACAACTTAAACTTGTAAGGCACGTTGCAATTTTCAAGGGTGTTCACAGTCATAATTTTATCTGAGCTTCCCAATACCCCTGAGTTGGAGTGATATATTTCCATTCTGTATCTTGCACAGAGAGGGTCAGTGACTTGCACACATGGTTTAAGTAGGGTTGCAGTCTTGGTTTCAAGAATGACTTTTTCACAGTCAGGAAGAATGATGTCCATGTGGACACTGATGTAGCAGTCTAGAGATGTGAAATTGATGCTGTTGTCTTCCATGGGTAGCCCTTAGTAGTAGAACCAGGTTTAGAATCAAAGATTCACAATTCTCAAGTCAATCTTACTGATTTTCTTTTCCACTCAGTTCTACTAGATATAATAACATAATGTAGCTGAGAAAAGTAAATCATCATCATGGACCATTATGGAAATAGTAATGAGTGTCATTCAAAAATGGAAAGTATTTTAGGAGCAGCATCTTTTACATTTATGTGAAATGTCGTACTTCAGTAGGATATTATCAAAGGTTTCTATTTGTTTTTTAAATATCAGACCCTTTTCATCCCCTAAAATAGAACTGAATACCAGGAATAAAACCTGTTATAAAATATATTCTATTATTAGTAGCTTCAAAAGCCACACATTTGAAGATATTTTCAACTGATTTCTACTTAATGACTTCCAGTGGGACATGAGTTCCTAATAAAATTAGAAGGAACATTCTTTAGGTTCTTTCCTGCTGATTTCAGCTTTTAGTTGAAAAGTATTCATTAATTTTTTTCTCTTGAAAATAGCACCGACCCTCTGAAACAGTTCCCTATCAGAGAGAACTTTACACCTTGGGAGAAGATTCTACTGTGTCCTTGCCTCTCCCTCGTAAAGCTGTTGAGAAACTGGCCCATACAGCCGTCAGAGACAGTGCCCATCACAGGGGCTGCCATCTAGTTCTCCACCGACTTCCCTTTGTGGGTTCCTTTTCAAATTTGGACTCGAGTTGTTTGAAAGAAAAGCTTCCAGTCTAGAGTGAAAAAGAATACATGGCATTTCTTTTATCATTGTACTTCTAGTCTAGAACAGAGAAACTGAGAACACTTGGCATTCACATTATTTTATGACTTTCAGGTAATTGATATATAATATCAATTATATATCATATGTTTTGTTGCCTCTAGGGTAATTTTGATATTTTAGTATATTAGTTATTTAATTAAATTGTTTTATAAGATCATGTTATTTGTTTCCAGGACACTGTGTGCAGTCAATTTCAAAATTCAGTTGTAGGCAAATACCCTGACGTAAGGCTGACTGTGGTGTCTGCTGGCCATCGTGTTCCCTGAATGAGACTGCTTCTTAGTATCTCACAGAGGTGCTGCTAACAGATGTCAAGAGAGCACCATCTATATAAAAACATGCAGTTAATGCAATTGTAGGTGTGACTCTATAGAATTTTGGAAGTTAATTGAGATCCCAGAAAACGCATGCACACACACACACACCACACACACACACACACACACACACACACACACACACCCCAGAGCCTCTTTTCTGAATTTTCAACAGGTCTTCGTGTGCCCACCTGAAGGCTCCTCTGACCTTCTTTATGGCCAGTGATTTTTCTTCTATTCCAACCAGAATAAATCCTATAACAACTTTTAAAGACCTATCCCTGCAAACCTCCCCTGAGATAATCCAGGACTGGATAGGGTCTGCCATGAGGGAGCATTTTATTTCACCTTTCTAGGAGTCATTTTTATTGCATTCTAGATGAATGTGAGGGAGATTTTAATTAAGAAAAAGAAGGGTAGCAAGTGTCTTTTTAGGACCACATTTTCAAACACTGCCCTAAAACACAACCAGACACAGCTGCAAATAATGCTTCTCCTTCATAGGGCACATTATATGCTCAATGACTCTTAGAATCAATAGCTAGTTAATTAATGACTTAATTAAAACTACAGTGAGCACCAGCCCTGAGGAAGGGCAGCATTATTGTCATCATGTCACTTTGCCAAACCCTGCTTCTGTAGTCACTAAGTGCAGACTCAATCAGGCAGGCAGATAATTTACATGGCCAACTATTCACATGCATATATGATTCCAAGTTTTGAAAAAAAATAGATTTCTCTGTATTCATTGCTATCTTTACTCTAAAACAACCCAGTGGAGACTCACCTGGATGTTTAACATCCCCTGACAATACCGTTGCTGCTGCCAGCTGGGGCTACTTCCTAGAGGAACCAAACTTCCGTATTTCTCATCTGCTGCTGCTTCTTAGTCTCCAGCAACTATCCAGCCTCAGATCACTCTTGAAGGCTCTTCTTAAATTTCTGGTGGGACCTCGCCTCCTGCATGCTTGGTACCTTTTTTGGTGACAGAGAGGAGATTCCCTGAACTCAAGAGGAAGAAGAATGTGTAAGGTAACAAGCTAGTGTTGACGCTTCTAGAAGGAGAGCTGCTTCCCCTCCATTGGTACCACCTAATACCTTCCTCCTTCCTTCAGAAGAGGCTGTTAAAGAATTCCAAGGAAAAGATGGCAATGGAATGGCTGGGAAACATGAATAGAGAAATAGTCAGAATCTTTGGCCATAATAAGAGAAGCATAGTACCCAGAATGAGGGTGGAGACACTCTATTATACTCTATACCTAAGTTAGAAAATTGCATGGTTTTCCAAAGGTAACTCTTTTGTAGGGAATATACACCAAGTGGAGTGTTCAGAAGGGAGTGGCAAGGACAATAAAAATGTTCCAAATGGGATGTTTAAGATGGAGAAGGGCAGGTACAGATGGTGGGGTAGGAGAATCCCAATCATTTTCAAATATTTAAAGGAATATCGTGTTGAAGAGGGGCAAACTTGTTCTGGGGGAACCTAAGAAACTTCTAACAGTGGAAGCAGTCTTAAGATGGGAGGGTCTGACTCAGGAGGCTGTGAGAATTTTCAGTCCTTGAAACATATGATAGAGTTGAGTCTGAAAAAGATGCTTTCTAACAATAATTCCGGAACAGTGTTCTGTAGAACATTAGGTCCACTAGATGTCTGTTGGTTGTTTGTAGGAAGAAATTTAAAAGATGTATTTGTGTGTGCATGCCCATGTGTTAATAGTTTGGGGACTATTCTTGGGTCAAATAAGTTTGGAAAACACCAGTTTGAGGACAGGGGAATAAGTTCTTGACTTATCTCAATGTCCTTAATATGACAATATGCTTAATATGCTATTATGTGTATTGTGAACATCAAAGAGGCTTCACTATTACCTAAATTTATTCAACCAATATTCAAAGGAATACTTATTTGTTTTAGGAATATCTTTCAATAGCTCATGAAACATTGAAACATGGAACTCTGTTTAGGTAACATTTTTTAGAGAATATGGTCTCAGATTATAAACATCATAGAGACATTTTCAAACCTGATAGCCTCTGGTGCTTTTCTAAATGTGGCAAGGAGGAAATATACAAGGAAGAGGGAGGATACATTAGCAAATAAGACACATATATGGCACCAATATGGTTTGGCAATATTTATTGTACGTTTTTAAGTTCCTAGGAATTTTCCATGTTGTCAAAGAATGCTAAAGTGGAATATTTTTAAAGTGTCAGGTAACACAATTTCCCAAAAATATAACCAACAGAGAACACAACGGAAAGCACTCTTCTCATACTAACTGACTTAAAATTTTGCACTCTTTCGGTACTATTAAAACACTCTGACTTTGTAAGACCATTGTCAGGAGGAAATTATAGAATTAACAGCATAATGAATCTTATTCTCTTGCAGAACAAATGACATGTTCCTCTGCCCTTTGCACCTGCAGTTGTCACCGATTAAAGGGGAAAAGGCCAAAGAAATCACCCTCTGATAATTATGCATGATTGCAGGGGCCCAGAGACACACAGACACATTAGCACCTGGGAAATTATGATCAAATTAAATTCTGTTTGTATTCATTCTGCATGTTAACATTTTCTCTAAGGAATGGGAAATCTCTGAATTTGACTTTTTAAAACAATTGAACATCTGAAATGGATGCTATAACAACATTTAGCTTTGAAAGAGCATGTCAGGGACATGGAGTTGCACAAAGTACTATACAGAAAAGGCTGTGATGATGGAATAAATACCACGTCGCCGCCACCACCCCACCCCCAGCTTCTGCTGGGCAATTTGGACTGGAAAAGTCTCCCATCAGAGTGGCCATGACAATTGTTTCCTTTAGAAGTAGGTTTAGATGTTCTGGGCTTCTGATACATTATTCATAGCATAATGGTGTCCAGAGGGAAATCCTAACAGATGACCAATGTAAGACTATGTGGTCACTATTTCTAAGTAGTCTAGACTTGGTAGCCTTTCTACCAAGAGTAAGTGGAGGTACCCACATGATTCTGCATAGTGCACGGCACTAAGCATAAAGGAGGTTTTTCTCAGGTGATCTTCTCCCACTCTCCCTCTTGAAAAACAACCCTCAAACCACCATAAGACCTACCCCGTTTGCATTTAAGAAATGGAAATGTAGTTTTAATTTCTCTATCTCATTAAGGTTACCAAAGGCTACCCTTGATTCCTACTTGGGTGAAAGTCCACTGATCACAGAATTTCTTGCCATCTAAATTGAACACTTGTAGGTTGGGTTTCCCAAGAAATAGACTCTAAGGCTCTGAGATTTGTGGGCAGTTTTATTCCAGAGTTCACTTGGGATCCACGCCTATGGGAGAGTGACAGGAACAGGATTGAGTAGAGGGAGGAGTCGGCTGTGATGCAGTCACAACAAAGGTCTTAGCCAAGCCTATAGGAAGCTCTGGAGCTGGGATGAACCTTCCGAGTTGTCCCACCTTGAGGCAAGTGCCTGTATACACTCCTTCCCAAAGATCAGTCATTGAACGCAGGTTGTCCCCAGAGAGGGTGTGTGACCTTGAGTGGTGTGACTAACTCTTTAGCTGAGGGCAATTCTCAGACAGAAACTCAGCTGACAGCTGACAGCCAACAACATTCCTAGCACTCATTGAGATGAGTGCTCTCAATCTGGAAGGGAAAATCTGGTCAGCTCTTCACAGCAGGCACTACACATCAATATAGAGAGTAACTTTTTCATAGAGTTACTTGCCTTCAAGTAATCTGAAAGTAGGAAAAATGAAGGTAGCTAACATTTATTTACTGTCTACTATGTACTAGGTACTTCAAGCATGAACACTAAGAATGGAGTAACAGCTATCATTTATTGAGTTATCACCACTCAAGTATTATGTTAAAATTTTATGCATGTTATTTCATTTAATCTCCACATTAATTCACTCTTTTTATTCTCTTTCACAAGTGAGGAAACTGAAGCTCGAAAAGTTTAAGTGACTTGCCTAAAGTTACATGAGTATTAGTGAGAGTGCTGCCAGGATTTGAACTCAGTCTGCTGCAAAGTCCTCTTTCTTAACCTCTATGTTACACCACCTATCCATCTTGTATTGTTTTGTTTTAGTCTTGCAGAAACCCTAGGATTTACATATCATTATTATCCCCATTTTACAGAGAAAAACAACCTTCCCCAAAGTCACACATTACTAATAACTCAAATAAGGCTCTGTCTAATTCTAAAGCTCTTATTCTTTCTAGTGCCCCTGTATCAATTGTAGGCAGTCCATTAAAACTTAATAAATACTCACTTAACTTATGAGTACTTAGAGAGTAGTCTTTATTTAGCCTCACAAATATATAACATTCCATGGAATATTTCCACTTGGAATTGGAATGTGTGCCAAGAAAGAGGCCAGCAGCTAGTTCATGAGGCCAAAAGAGGCTTTATGGACATCACTGTCAAATGTTTTCATGCAACTCTATTCAGAGCAATTAAACAATTTCTAACAATTCAAGTATTTCCAGAATTAGTCCTATAATTAAGGCAAGGGCCATGTCTGACTCATCCCTGTACCTACCCCAACAATTGCTACATGATTAGTACTCAATAAAATCTATTGAAAGTGAGAGAGAATATATGAACATGATGGGGACAAATAGTTCCCAAGATTTCACCATCAAGAATCTCTACAGATGGATGGATAAAGAAGATGTGGTATATACACAATGGAATACTACTAAGCCATAAAAAAGAATGAAATTTTTGCCATTTGCAACAACATGGATGGACTTGGAGGGTATTGTGCTAAGTGAGATAAGTCAGACAGAGAAAGACAAATACTGTATGATTTCACTTACATGTGGAACCTAAAATATTCGACAAACTAGTGAATAAAACAAAAAAGAAGCAGATTCACAGATATAGAGAACAAACTAGTGGTTACCAGTGGGGAGAGGTAAGGGGAGAGGGGAAATATAGGGGTAGGGGAGTAAGAGGTACAAACTACTGTGTATAAAATAAGTACAAGGATATATAGTACAACACAGGGAATGTAACCAATATTTTATAATAACTATAAGTATAGTATAAGCTTTAAAAACTGTGAATCACTTTATTGTACACCTATAACTTATATAATATTGTACAGAAACTATAATTCAGTTTAAACAAAGAATCTCTTACACCATTTTTCCTCACAGAGACCATCTTCTCTTAATACATGTATATTTTATAGGTAATAATTTATCTCTCCATCATTAAAATTAAAAGCATGCAGATTTCCACTAGAATTTCAAATAAGCAACAGATGGTCAATACTAAACCTGAACTGATAAAATGATTCTGCCCATTGTTAAGAAGAGCAGCATTTCAGTTAAGCTGTGTGACCACAGTTCATGGGTGACTGATTTCTTTTGTGACTTTCAACATTATTACCACTGCTATCCCGAGATCCAGGATCCCCAAGTCAGGAACAATTGAGAGTGAAGGGATAAACCTAGATAGTCCTTGACATGTTTGTTCCAGGCAAAACCAGAAATGTTAAAACTTCTTTTCTGCACAGGTGAGCAGCAGCTCTTTCTCTGCAAATGGAAATCTTTCCAAAGAGGAGAAAGGACAGGCAGGTGCCAGCAGATAGAAACTGTATGCTTTGAGTAAAGTAAATTGCTTCTGAGCTTTGAGTCCCCAGATTCCCGGAGCATTTGTTCTGAGTGAGCGGCTATTTGGTACTGAGGAAGAGACTGTGAGGTGAGAACACTTGATCCCACACAGATGTGTTCATCATATTGAGACTCTACCCTTGAAAGAAAGCCCACTGTCTGCCTCTTTGGCAGTCTAAATCTTAATACACTGAAGAGTCTCTTTGTTTAGAATGTACGAAGCTTTCTTTCTTCCTTCTCTCCCTTAGAAAATCAGCAGACAGAATAGTGCAGAGGCTCCATCGAGGGCCGGCTGTGCTCATATTCTGTCTCCTGGCAGGGTTTATGGCTTATTCTGAAACAGGGGCTGAAGGGAGTGATGGGCCTGAGGACACAGCACATCTTATGAATTCTAAACACCATTCTTCTTGCAGTTTATATGATCTTATTTTAATTGAAAATGGATTTTTGACGGTTTTCTTCCTTGCCACAATAAAAAGGGCTACTTTTGCCATCATCAAAGGAAACAGATGGCGTCTTTTGCTTTGATGTGACTGCATTACTTTTTGTCAAACAAACACAAAGCTAAACTAAACTAACAAACTTCCAGGCATGAGAGGGAGGTGGAATTGTTCCCATGTCTTCTTGAGAACTTGGAATCTGTCCCTTTGAAAACTGAAGGCGGCTAGGATAGTTAGGGTGAAGGCAAGGGTCAGTCAGTCCCCCGATATTCCTGGTGTGACAGTGGCTCTTGTGTCCTTATCTTGTGGCCCCCGGAGCATGTCAGCCCTCATGGCTGTGGCCGAGGTGTTATGAACAACCCCGACCTTACATCTGAATAGTACCCACATAGAGATCATCACCTGGTGTGGAAGTGTCTACCCCAAGTGTTGTCACACCTAATTTTCCAAATAGGAAAAATTGGGACTCACAGGGTTAATATAATTTATGCAAGATTATAAAACACAATAAAAGACATTACTATAGTCAGGACCAGAACTGAAATTTCTCTCAACACCAATCCAGTTGACGTGACAGTTTTTGTTTGTTCATTTTTTTGTTTTTACTTTACATAGTCTTTATTTTTTTTCTAATATCTTTATTGGAGTATAATTGCTTTACAATGGTGTGTTAGTTTCTGCTTTATAACAAAGTGAATCAACTATATGTATACATATGTCCCCATATCCTCTCCCTCTTGTGTCTCCCCCCGACCCTCCCTATCCCACTTCACTAGGTGGTCACAAAGCACTGAGCTGATCTCCCTGTGCTATGTGGCTGCTTCCCACTAGCTATCTATTTTATATTTGGTAGTGTATATATGTCAATCCCACTCTCTCACTTTGTCCCAGCTTACCCTTCCCCCTCCCCGTGTCCTCAAGTCCATTCTCTATGTCTGCATCTTTATTCCTGTCCTGCCCCTACGTTCTTCAGAACCATTTTTTTTTTTTTAGATCCCATATATATGTGTTAGCATACGATATTTGTTTTTCTCTTTCTGACTTACTTCACTCTGTATGACAGACTCTAAGTCCATCCACCTCACTACAAATAACTCAATTTTGTTTCTTTTTATGCTGAGTAATATTCCATTGTATACTGTGCCATGTCTTCTTTATCCATATATCTGTCAATGGACACTTAGGGTGCTTCCATGTTCTGGCTATTGTAAATAGTACTGCAATGAACATTGTGGTACATGACTCTTTTTGAATTATGGTTTTCTCAGGGTATTTGTATGGAAACACAAAAGACCCTGAATAGCCAAAGCAATCTTGAGAAAGAAAAATGGAGCTGGAGGAATCAGACTCCCTGAATTCAGACTATACTACAAAGCTACAGTAATCAAGACAGTATGGTACTGGTACAAAAACAGAAATATAGATCAATGGAACAGGATAGAAAGCCCAGAAATAAACCCATGCACCTATGGTCACCTTATCTTTGATAAAGGAGGCAAGAATATACAATGGAGAAAACACAGCCTCTTCAATAAATGGTGCTTGTTGTTTGTTTTTAATAAATCTCTCTCTCCCCAACTAGAAGGTACACACCAAGAGGGCAAGGGTTGGGTCTGTTTCTGAGCACCCTGGCATCCTCAGCACACAGAATAATATGTAGCACATAAGAGGTGCTTTATAAATATGCATTGAACAGATGTCTTTATCAAGCTGCAGATGGAGTTTGAACTTGATTTGAGCAGAGAATCTGGGAAGGTTAAGGAGAGAGGGATTTCTTCCTTTCATGGCCACAGAGGGAAAAATTCAAACCAGCTATATGTTTAGTTGTAACTTTCATTATTTTCTGTTTTACACCTAAATAGTTGTGGGGATTTAGTTCTGAAAGTACATAGTGCTTGTCATAGGAAGACTTGGGAGGACTTTAGTCTCTTATTCAAGAAAGCCCAAGTCCTCTAAAATCTCTAGAGTTGATTTTAGGGCATTTGTTTTGCAGATCATTCACATGACTTCATTCTTTCTCTGAGTGCAATCTCAGGGGAAAAAGGTTTTTTTTCCAAAAATGAGTTATTTTTATCAGGCATAAATCAGATATGCTCCTTTCGAAACAGAAACAGGTTTAGCAAAAAATGCTAAGCCTTGTCTTCATGCAAGTTACAATCTCTGAGATACATCCATCTGTCTACCTGAAGTTATTCTGAAGCCCTTTCTGGGGTTTAAAACTACAGATGCAAAGGCCCTGCCTTTTATCAATCACTGTATGATTCAGTGCATGAAATGCCAACCTTTTGGGAGTTTCTTTTTGTTTCATCTTTCTCTCCTTTACATTTTCAAGTGAAATTTCTAAGCCTTCAGAAATGGCTAGATTGACAGGAAATCACATTTTAAATATGTCAGACTTGAGTTGAATTGGTTGGTCCTGAGTGACTCAGTTGCCCAAGGGAAGAAAGACCTGTGATCATTATTTTAAATTTTGCAGACCAGTGAAGCCTCCATTTCTCAGGAGAGGCTGGGTTTCAGAAAGGCAGTAACAAGGCTCTGACATTTCATTGTAATCTTTATTTCCAAGGGCATCAGAGAGTTCTGTAAAAATTAATTTAATTTAAAGATTCTATTTCATTCAACAAAAGAAACATTTCATTGAAAATTAAATATATTCAAATAAAATTCACTGAAAGATTCAAGTGTTTTATTATCCACCTTGTTCATTCATAACCACAAAATACAACAGTTTAGAGAATTTAGAGAAGTAGCATATATAAAATGCATTTTTTGTAAAAGTATTAGGTATACACACACACTTGAATATGAATTTGACATGGGTTCCTAATAAATTTAATTCTAATTAAATGATAGGTAATTATAATTAACAATAAATTGATAGTAAATAAAGAAATCTGTTTAATTAAGTTTAATGCTAATAAACTTTATTCTTAGAGAGATGATGACTACTATTGTCGTTATTAACACAGACTCTCAGGACACTTTACGTGTAATGCAGGAAAAGTCATTTTGCAAATTGACTGTTCAATTTGGAAATTTGCCAGTAATACCTGCCAAGTACAGAAAAGTTAAAATCCTTCAAGTTAATTTTTAAAAGACTTTTGTTTAGCAAAATAGCAGTGAATTCACAAACTAAAATCTGGCAATAGCCACGGTGAGGAAAACTGAGCAGTCTTTCCATGAATTATGTTACTGCATGCACTTTTATTCTAAAACTCAACCTTTTGTTTCTAAAAATAAAATCTATTTATTCAATACAAATGTATTGAGTACTCAGTCTATGCCAAGTGCTATGCTGAGCCTTTGGGCTCCAACAATGAGAAAACAGACAGTCTTTGTCCTCAAAGCCACTGCTGTCTAGATAGGGGGCAGGTGTTGATCAAACATGTAAATATAATTACAATTCTGACTAGTGTTTTGAAGAAGTGACATTTAAACTATCACCTGAAAGAAAAGTGAGTGAGTTGGTCAAGTGAAGGGGCAGGGAAGATGAGGTATTCTTGGTGAAGGAAAAAAAAAAAAAAAAACAGTGAACAAACAACAGCCCTTACAATGTTCCCTGAGGAAAATTAGGCTGGTCAAGATGAGTAAGACTGTGGATGTGGCTAGAATTCAGTGAGGGAGAGAGGGACCAGAGATGAAACTGGAGGAGCAGCTAGTAGCTGCTGTTCAGAGCCTATAGACCAGTTAAGAATTTTTATCTTCATGCTAAAAGCAGTGAGGGGTGATTGAAGCATCCTAAGTAGGAGACTGACATGAATTAATAAGTCAGGGTCAACACACTGAGGGTTACTGAACTCAGCACTTCCAATTCCTAAATCTTTTCCTTTAAATCTTTTCAAAATTGTTTCTCAAAGCTAGAACATCAGAAGATCTGGCTCCCACATCGCTGCTCTCCTGTTGCTTCCTTGGAGGAAGGTTTTCTGATTCCTGTAGACTTGCCTGTTTCTTCTCCAAGAAGCCTGCAAACTGTTTAAAGATGCCTTTACTCAGGAGAGCTCCATATTCTGGAGAAGGGCTTTTAGGTTTCATGTACCAAATTTTGGTTCTGGACCTGCTCTTTTGCTAACTTAAGTTAGAATCTATGATGAGAAAAGCATATTTGGACGTTTGCCCCAATTATGTGCCCTCCCCAAAAAACCCTTCCAAGGATACTTCCCTAAAGCTTCATTGCCAGTCTTGCCCTTATACACAAGGACATCCCCCCCACCCACTTTCTATCATTGATAGGAAATTGTGAAGGTTGGAAAGAAATCCTGCAGGCTCATTTTTATATCACAACTGTATTATGGCTGGGTGTTGCCCTCAGAGTTCCCTGCTGCCTTCCTTCTTTGAGACTCTGGAGCAGGGCATTGCCTGGGCTGTCACTCAGTGGATATTCAATACATTACCACTCACAGAGAGCCAGGCACTCATCTAAGCACTTTAATCCTCATTAATATGCTAATGTAATAGATGATAAAACTGAGGCTTAGAGTGTTAACTAACTTGCTCAAAATTAATGCCAGTGCTGAGACTTGAGCAGAAACAGTCTGGCTCCAGATTTGACACTAGTGCTAGGATTTTATTTAAATTTTTCTTTATCTTGAAATGATTCTCCTGGTAGTCAGTGAGGTCTTGCGAATAAACAGTCTAAATCCACACTGTAAATCCAGCATCTAATGAAAATGAGAGATTAAGAAAAAGAGGGGCATTTAAAAGACAACATTGCAGTATCTATTTAGTCACATCTTTCTATGTGATTATAGGAGACCAAAGGAGACTATTCCATAAATAGATACTAAAATATTAATATACAAATTCAAAGAGAATTTAGTAATCTCTTCAGACTACATAATTTCACTAAGAAATATTTTCCTTCATAATATTAGTGAATGCTCTTCAAATTTCTGCTAGCAACTTTTTGGTTATAAAGGTGGAACTAATATGAAAAAATGAATGAATGAATGAGCAAATGAGGGCTTTTTAGGATCTCGTAGCAATCTGAGAACTTCCAAAGGGAACTTCCTAAGCTCTTTATTTATAAGTGAAGAGAATACAAGTTTCAGTGCCATTAGATGATAGACTTTGTATGGAATTAATATTAGATTCTTCATTGCATAGGAAAATCAAAGAACTCTTCTTTAGACGAAATCAACAGCAAACCTAAGTGCATATAAAGGGAAGCTCTGACTTAACAGGTTGTCAAAGGAGGCGTTAACCATCTGGCCCAACACATTCCTGTTCCTCCCCTATTCCAGTCAGTCCCCCTAGTGTCCCCACACCTCCATGGCGCCTACTCTCTGGTCACCTTGTCTTTCCTAATCATGTCCTCTCTTTCATGCCCATATGCTTTTTAAAAAAAAATACTTTATTGAGGTCTGACATATAAAAGGCTGTACATTTTTAATGTATACAACTTGATGAGTTTGGAGATAAGTACATACCCATGAAACCATCACCATCAAGGCTATAAATATATCCATCACCTCCCAAAGTTTCCTCCTGACCCCTTTATTATTTTTTTATGTGTGTGTGTGGTAAGAGCACTTAACATAGGATCTACCCTCTTAGCAAATCTTAGTATACAGTACAGTTTTGTTAGGAGGGCATTATGCTAAGTGAAATAAGCCAGACAGAGAAATACAAATACTATGTGATCTCAGTTATATGTGTAATCAAAAACTGTCAAACTCGTAGAAGCAGAGAATAGAATGGTGTTCACAGGTGCTGGAGAGAGGGAGAAATGGGGAGGTGATGATTAACGTGTACAAAGTTTCTGTTATGAGAGATAAGTTCTGGAGATCTACCATACAGCCCATATTCTATTGGATGTGCTATTCCCTTTTCTTGAAATGCTTTCTTCTTCTTTATCTAAAAAGTCTTGACCAAGCTCATATGTCACCTATTTTGTGACATGCTCCTTAAATTTCTCCATAATTTCTCCCAAGTGAAATAAATTATTTTACCTACATGCTCCCACAGGATCCTATGCCCATGTCTGTTGTGCCATATTGTATTGTCATGGTTGGTTCACATCCATTTTTCTTGTTAGACTTTGAGACAGCTGAGACCAGGATTTCTAGGTAACATTTGAGTTCAATAAATGTGCTATTTTCCTTTTGGGTCCCAGGGATTGTGGCAAGTACAGGGGATATTTTGATGACTATGATATGATTTTTGTTTTTTGAAAAGTGTGCAGGTGCTGATAGAAATAGGCATGGAAGTGGAAAATCTGAACGCCATGTGCAGTGTGTAGTTACAGAACTGTGCTTATGGGGATAAAGCATCAAGAAAAGAGTTCTTCACCCAGATTTGGACTTGAGGGATGGAGATGCTGCCTGGGCCAAGTCTTGAAGGGCAAGCAGAAATTAGACCAAGAAGGGTACTGAAAGAAAGAATGGTATTTCATATAGAGAGAAGCCCTGAAAAAAAAAAAAAAAGAGGCATGAAACCACAGGGTATGATGTTTGGGAGAAAACATAAGCATTTCAGTATTACTAGAGAAAAAATGAGCATGTAGGAAGTAGCAACAAATGCAGCTGAAGAGAGGTGTGTGTGGTGGATGCGTGAGGGAGGATGGAGGGACTCATATATACTGATCAAGAGCCTATGGATCTTGTAGGTGACAGAAGACTTTGCAGTGTTCATGTAGAAGAATAATGCATTTGGTTGAGAGAAAGAGTGTTGTGACTGTAGTGTAGAAAAGGCACGAAAAAGCAATTTGGTGGCAGGGCTGTGGCAACGTTTCTTGGAGAGAGGTGAGGAAGGTCTGAACCCCAAAATGGCTCTAGGGAGCTACACCTAGAACGCTGTCTTCCACAGATACAATATATCTTTGTTGAATGAGTGATTTTTTTAAATTAAAGTTAAACCAGTTTTTCTTTTTAATTTTTTAAAAATTAAAAAAAAATTTATATTGGAGTATGGTTGATTAACAATGTTGTGCTAGTTTCAGGTGTACAGAAAAGTGATTCAGTTATACGTGTACATATATCCACTCAATTTTAGATTCTTTTCCCATATAGGTCATTACAGAATATTGAGTAGAGCTCCCTGCGCTATACAGTAGGTCTTTGTTAACCAGTTTGTCTTATACCATGAAAATTATTACACTGAGACAATATTTTATTACCACCAGAGTAGGCTTTTCAATTTACTCTAATTACCTAATATAAAAATTGATTCTCAGGAGGGCAAATAAAAAATTTACTCTTTTTACGTAAAAAGCACAGGTATATACAAACAACTTATAAGCATATTTAGAGTCTATCTGTGGTATTAAAATTTTATTGAGAAGGAGGGTGAGGAGGGAAAAATATTTTAAAAGGCTCCATAAGGGGGGAATAATTTTAAAAGTTTAAGAAATGCCACTCTAAATAATCATCATAACTTCAGTAGCATTTGCTAGTTTTAATCCAGTATACTGAGTCTTTTGTTTAACATAATTCTACTTAAGTCTGTCTGAGTATTTCATATTCAACTTGGTGTTATTGCTTGTTTTGTCTTTGGTATCGTACTGACTTTACAAAACTATATCTGAACAGAAAAAGAGAAATATTCCCATGACTCAGAGAAACAGCATTTAAATGTAAAACTCCTATTTCACCTGAGGCCTAAAAGCTATTCCAAGATGATATTTCATCAATCCTCAAAGCAATCTATTTTATAGAGAAACAGAGAAGGGCACTCATATTCTCCTAACATAGCTCCATGGGGATAACAATTAGTTGTTCTAAATACAGGCCCAGGAATTTCAGTCTTAGAGCAGTAGCGGGCATCTGAGTATCTCTTTCTGTGATGGTCATGGTTCTAAAATGGGGGTTCTGTTGCTCAGGAGCCTCCCAAAACCTAGTACCTTAGGGATCTGGTAAGCCAGCTACTTGGTTAAACTTAATACATCAGCATCACGCTTCTCTACCCCACCTCTCACATCTCAAAGTGAGTATATCTGCTAGAGAACTATTCTTCCCAGGAAATGCACTCGTTCTGATACTTTTTCCAAAGAGTGTCTGCTTTTTCTAAAATGCCAAGGTGATACTATATTCACAACAGAGATATAACCATCTGCCCTAGCAAGTGCAGAAGAGAAAGTAATGGAATTCAAACCCAAGTGGCTGCACACACATTGCCACGGCATCTGTCTTTCTAACGAACTTGAATACACTTGAGTCTGTGCTCTAGGGATCCAGATTTTTCATTTCAAGATAGAATTCTCTTCTGAAGCTGTTGTTGTGAAGACCAAATTTCTCCACCTGCCAGTCTATTTTCTGAAGGCAATGGACCTTTTATTTATTTATTTATTTTTGGTAATGGACCTTTTAAATCAATGTTATGCTCTTTTAGAAGCACTTGTATCCTCCTCTATCTGTATGCTGAAAAATGTGGATCTGAATTTTTAAGGTATTTCCCACAGGATGAATGTAGTCCAAGGCAGTTGATTCAGTTTTGCCTGGATGGGTCAAGTTTGACTAGATACACTTTCTGAGGTCTGGAGAAAGACACACATATTACATTCTATGCTTCAACCTCACAAACCAAAAGAAGCATGGATTTCTTTTCTCCTTTATTTCCATGACACTACCTGCTCCTAATTTTCATCTTACTTCTATGCCTACTTCTCTCTTTTTTTAATTGAATCAACTTTTCTGCCCATGTTGTTGATTTTCAAATTTTCTCTTCTCGTCCTTCTTTATACTACCTTCCCAGGTCATTTTATCCACTCTCATAGCTCTAACTATTCTTTCTATGTGATGACTCTTGACCAGCTCTATGTCCTGAATATCAGAACTGTACTTAACTGTGAATTAAGATCTCAACTCATATGTCCCAAAGTCACCTCAAAGTCAACATGTCTCAGATTGAACTTAGCACATCCACTGGAAAGCCTTCAGTGCTGTCTTTCCAAGATTAGCAAATGATGCTCACCTGCCAGAATACCGCTGGAAATCTAGGCATCAACATGGCTTCTTTCTCCCTCTCCATCTACATCCAATCCCACACCAGTCAAATGTTGTCATTTTATCTCCTCAGTTCCTTTCAAATATATCTATTGTGGCCACTGAGATGTAAGCTACCATTATCTCTGGTCTGGCTTCCTTCCACAGCTCCCTAATTGTTAGCCCTGATCCCAGTCTTGCTTTCTTCCATTCAATGAAGGCAGACCACTCTCTCTGAATCAAAAGTCTAAGCATATTATTTCTCTGGTTAACAGCTTTCAGTTGGTCTACATTTCTGAAAGCCCTCTATCATCCGGTTCCTTCTTATTTCTCCAACATTTTTAAGACTTCCTTAAATTTTGTAACTTCTCTGAGATTCTTAATCTCATCATTGTCTCTCTACCCACTCACTTCTCTCTCTCCCTCCATCTCATCCAGGAAATTAATGTCCACATGTATTTCCTCACTCTTTCATTGTTATTGCACTACCATCTCTCAGACCTCAGTTCATTTATCCCTTTTTCATGTCAACCTCCCTTCCTGCTCCCTTAGGTCATAGTGGTTTCTCTTCAATATGCTGTCATAGGATATTGCATCTTTCCTAACATCTCCTGGATCTGTCTGCACGCCCTACTCCTAAGCACGCCCTATTCCTGTCAATGAATGAAGGAATGCTATTTCTTCTGTCTAAAAATGCACTGCATCACCCTGTTCCCACCTTTACCCAGCTAAATCTTCCTAATCCCTCAACATTCAGGGAGCACTCTTCTGAAAAGTTTTTCCTGACTTTGCAAGCTAGGCTAGGTGACTCTCCACTATGCTGTGATGGTAATGAATCATCTTTTATAATTAAGTCAGATCATAACACTCTTCTGCTCAAGGTCCTCCAAAGACTCCCCATTTCGCTCAGAGTAAACCTCAAAACCCTTATAATAGTCTACAGTGCTCTACAGCATCTGCCTCCCTTTCCTTATTATTTCTCTAACTTCATCTTTTAATACTTTCTTCTTTCTTTTGCCACATTTAGGCATGCTACCATTTCAGGGCCATGGCAGGAACTGAAACGCTTTCCCTAGCTTTCTACATGACAACTCCCTTGTCTCCTTCAAACCCTCGCACAAATGTCCTCTTGTCAATGGACCTGCGTAAGCACCTATTTTAAGTTGCAATCTGCTCCACACCTCTCTGTCTATGCACTCCAAATCCTCCTTTTTTGCTGCGTTTTAATAGCACTTATTCTTTCCTATCAAATGATATAATTAATTTATGATTATTAGTCATCGTTTGTCTTTCCTTATTAGACTGTAAGCTCCACACAGGTGGATATTTGTATCTGCTTTGTTCACTCAAGTATTCCAAGTGCCTTCAAGGGTGTCTGGAACAGAAGAGGTGATCAGTAAATATGGTTAAAGGATGAGCATTGATTGTGCTATACAGTATTAAAATTTTCTTCCTTGTCCACCTGCCCACCACCAAACCATGCACTTGTCAAATGCAGGGAGTTTTGCCCTTAAATCTATTTACAATATCCAGCATATTTGCTGAAAATAGTGGGTTCATAATAAATGTTTGCTAAGTGCATGTATGCATCTCTGACCTCACTACCCCATAGCTTTGCAGGGTTTGCAATCACACTATACCAAACTAGAATATGAGTGCAAGAATGTTGTTTCCTTAGTGGAGAAGCTTCTCTATAAATTCTCATGGCATCTGAGATCTCCAAAGATGGAGTCCAATGTGGACCAAGGTAGTGAATATAGCCAAGCCATCCTTCCATATCCTAGGGTTCCGTATGCATAAAATTGATCCCGGGTTGGTTGAATTCACGGATGCAGAAACCGCGGATGAAAAAGGATGACTTTACTACTTCATTTTATATAAGACGCTTGAACATCCACAGACTTTGGTATCTGTGGGGATTCCTGGAACCAATCCCTCGTGGATTCCAGCGATGGCTGTATTTCTCCTGCAGAGTCACTTCAGAGGTTAAGAATTTGCCATTGTCCATTTAGCTTTTTTCTCCATTCTGTGTCTGTAATAGGGGCATTTATTTTAATAAGTTAAAAAACTAAAGGAAGTCCTGGGAATCATGAGCTCAAAAAATAATATCTTTCCTTCTGTGACTTCTCTTTTTTCTTCTTTTCTCAGAGCTCTTCCTGCCATGATGCAGTGGGTCCGCACGCAGAAGCCAGGAGAGAGTGGCATCAATATTGTCACTGCCGATTTCGTAGAACTTGGTGATTTCATCAGCACTGTCATAAAGCTCAACTATGTCTTTGATGAAGGGGAAGCCAACACTTGATAGTACCATTTGGAGTGCCAGTGAATAAGATAGAGAAAACTCACTGTATTAGGCATATTATCTATAAACACTCTGATCTTCCTATTCCACTGAGTCTCTGAGGGAATAAGGGCTGAAAGTGGGTGGGAAAAGGGGGAAACCATTTCTTCAGTGATTATTATCATACTCTACATTACTATAAATATTTCATTTCCCATTTGATGAGCAAAACCTACTTCTAGTGTTAGGAATAAAAAAAGACTAGTACATTTCGTTTCTCAGAATTAGTTTTTGTAACTTATGAGTGTTTACTTGATTGTGTTTCTGATTTCAACCTAGGGCTCCTACTCTGTGTATCCTCTAAATGAACCTTTCTTCTCCCTCTCTAGCTCGCTCTTTTTAATCAGCTGTTGTATGGGACTTAAAAATAATTAAATGCCCAACATAACGTGTATTACCAATACATTGTTGTGCTGAAATGTACTTGTTTTGTGGGACCTGGTATAATATTCTGTAGTCTGCAATCTCACTAACTTTTGGTCATAAACAATATGCATCAAATCTGTTTCCCTGCATAAGTAATATTGGTGGCCATAATCAGTAATTTTTGTGTTATATAAAAACAATAGTGTTTCACAGTATTTCTATTTAAGGCAGCTATAAATATAGAGTAAAAACTTTTGTGGAAGAACTATTAGTGCCAACTCCATAGTGAAAAATGGGGGTGGGGAAGAGACGGATATCATTTTAATTCAGAAATCTCTTAACTAATATTGTCCTACAAATGCTCAGTAAATGAAAAATTATGACAAGAGTTGTTAAAATCAGAAAACTCTGAAAAGAACTCTTACAAAAGTTCTTCTAATAATTATCTTGACTGAAAAAATAAAAAGAAGAAAAGAAAGAAATGAAAGATTGAGCAAGCTTTCCTAACAAATTGAGATTTCCAAATATGTCATTCTAAATCCCAGATTTTGAGGAATATATTCTGAGAAGGTTCAATGTGAGTTTTTTTACTTGAAGTTGAGGAAAATGGAAGGGTGGCAGAGTGAATTAGAGCAATGTTTTTGAAACTATGACCGTGAACTCTCAAGGATCGGTGAAACATTTTTAGGAGATTCTTAAATACATGTGATTTGGGCAGACTTATTGAAAAGCACTTCTGTGTCCCACCCCAGGGTCAAGTTTGAGGCAGAGGCCAAAGTTTCACAGAAAGTTTCTGCCATCCACCATTTGATAGTCCAGGTGTATGAGGAAGAAAAATGGTAATGCAACTTTGAGCACTGCTTCTGCCTTTGTGTCTTTGTGATGCTTGACAGCTCTAAACAATCTTAAAAGAGCATGATAGCCCTTACCAATATGCCTCACAGGAATATTGTGAGGCATTTATAAAAATCTATAAAATTTGCTGAATTTGTACAATTCTTAATTATTTTATCTTCATGTTTAGAAATAATCTCACCTCAATAGTTTCCTGGGAAAACACAGTCCATGTAAAATGGGGCCATAGAGAAATAAAAGCATGCTCTCAGCTTTCAGTTAATTTAGATGTATGACATGTGGTTTAATCTCTGAGTCCTAGGTAAGGGATTTAATTCCAAGGTTACATACATCAAAATTATAAATAATCAAGAGTTGATTAAAAGATTATAAATACTCACTATGAGAAAATAGTGCTTATTAGCAGCTGTGGGGAAGGAAGAGAAATTGTTTATACTGAAGAGAACATTTATGAAAAGTGTGCAGGTGTGTGTGGTTGACCAAGTAGCATGCATATACACACAATAGATATGATCTCCATTCCAATTGTGTGTATATGTCTCAACAGACAAAATATATCAATATATACCCACTCTTGTGCAGGCAGACAGACACAAATACACACAAACACACACAGTCATGGACAGACACAGTGAAATTCTTCTTTTCAAGTGAAAACTTAGGTAATATTAAGTAATTTAATTTTAGGACCAAAACCCTTAACAATGTATGAAAAAGAGTTGATGAGATTTTTGAAAGTAGAGTAGCTGATCATGTTCAAATATTTTTGTAAAAATCGATATTAATTATCTACAAATATAATTTTCTTTCTGCTTTCCCTCCCCCTTGCAGTTTTATTGTCTTTCTATCTCTCTCACCTGCTCTTTATATGCAATTGAATATGAATCCTTTCTAAAGGACTATAGCTTATTGAAATTTATGTCCTGTGAAGTTGTTTTTTGGGGAGGTTTTCTCTGACTATTCATTATTCATCCCTCAGGAGGATCTTTAGCGAAGCACACTTGCAATGACACAAGGATTTAACTTATAAATGTATGAGAAAACAGATCTTTCAACATATTCAATACAAATGAAAAATGAATAAAATATAGAGGTACATATGTTGTGTTTTCTTGAACTTAGATGCTTTCTTATGTTTGCTTAGAATTAGCTTTGTCATACCTGTCATTTGGGTGCTGGAAAAAAACAAACATGCTGAAGCATTAGATTAATTTTCCGGTTTCTGAGTTAGAGAAAGCTTTTAATTGCTATTAATGATATGCACATAGAATCCTTGTTTGACAAAAGATACTTCCAAGCCAATGTTTGGTGTCCACGTGGATGTACAGTATCTAAGTAACAGGCACTGGGAGTAAATGGACTTGCCTTAATTTCTAAAGGAGGGAACAGGTAGAAGTGAACCATGCATCCTCCACTAGAGGAAGAGTTCACTAGGAGGGATTCCTTTGCAAGGGGAATGGAGAGAAAATGCCTTTGGCTGTCTTCTGCCCATTAGCCCTGCTCTGGGACACACTTAGGGAGCAGGCTGTGGGCCTTAAATAAAGAGGTAGGGGGTGAGGACTAGTGGTATGCAATCAGAGCTTACCATCAGCCTAAGCTCCTTTGTCTTAGCTGGGCATTGAGTTTCCAGAGAGTTAGAGCACAAGGGCTACAAATAGACCCCCAAATGGTAGGAGATACATCTTGGTGCATTTTTTGTTTTGCTTATTTCTTAAGACTTTTCCATCACAAGTCCTGCAAGGCAAAGAAAACAGAAACAAAATCCAACTTTTACCCAATCTACAGCAGGAAATCAAAGGAGTGAGTGGCTGAGATGAGGGAAAATATACAAAGAGTATCATTTTGGGGTTTGCTTTCCTGTCTGTAATTTCAAAGGACGAATATTTAGATACTCCTGCCATTATTCTTATGTCTCCCTTATTACTACACAATCATATGAATACAGAGAATGAGGAGGCATCTTTTAAAAGCCTTAGGATATTCTATATGATGACCTCAATATTCACTTTCAGCCATACTGGGAAAACTCACGTTTCATGGAGTGCCACCTAACAATGAATGTATTAGAGCATAAAGTATTTGGTATGTATGCACCTGTGTGTGTACACACGTCCTCACACACACACACACATACACACACACACAGACACACACACACACACACAACATGCACATCTCACACACTATTCAAGCTGAAACTGCACTCTAATCACTCAACCTGATTCTATTGTCATTTTAACTCTTAAAATCAGTATCTCCTACGTAAGTAGGAACAAACATAATTCAAATATTTAAGAGGAGAAAAATCACTAGAAAACCAATGAAAAATGAGATCTTCATAAATAAGAAATGCCTAGCAGTAATAGTCTAACTACACTGTCAATTACACTTCAAGCTAGAGAATCAAGGATGGACTTAAATATAAATCACAAACAGACAGACATGCATCTTCGCTTAATGTTGTTTTAAGTTCTTTGAGTTCTAACATGTTTTAGCCAAGGTTACCCATTCAGGATCTCCCCTGTTAGGATTCCAGACTGGAAGTTTGGAAGTCTCAGGAAATGTATGTGTTCATGACTTTTTCAGTTCTACAATTTTAATGATCCAATGACACAATCTTCTAGTCCAAATGAGAGCTAGTCCAAATGAGAGCTCCACAGGTAGAGTGCTCGCTTTTTGAATTGCTAATAGAAAATAATGCGGAGTGTCCCTCAGGATATGCTAAACAAGGTTTTTAAAAGTATTTTATTTTATAGCACTTTAGTTTTTTCAACTAGATTTCAGTGACACAATGGTGTAAATGCTGTATTTGCCATAACTTATTGGTGGCTCCTGTGTTACATACAGTTTTAAATAATGCTCTAAATTATTTGTTTCCCAATGACAGCGATAAAATGTTCTGTAGAATTTGTAAAACGTGTTGATTAAGTCAGCTGAAAATTGTGCAATTTTTATTTCATTTGTGATACTCTTTTGTAGGTATTAGTCCTAAATGTGTATTTCTATGAGTCAGAAGTATGTGCTTGTATGTGGTATGTGTGTATTAAGTATACTGTATCTTATACAAAATCAAACTTATCCTAAAGAAAAAGGGCACATTATGACCAGCCTTAATTCATTGACATTTTTGTTATTGTTTCAATTTGGGATTAAAATTTTAAAAGAAATTATATTTTTGTTAAAAATGGCCTTTTTTTTTTAATCACATGAGGAATGTGCTTTGGCACTCATCTGAGTTCCTACAAGCAAATAGTCCAGCTTGTGGAACACCCAATGCTCTTTAAGTTTCAAACATCAATTAATTTATTAACTTCATTAACATGCAAAGAAACTAAATTCAGATTCATTTCCATCAACAACAGAACCAGTGCATTCCTAAAGCTGTTCTTCCAAATATGGAACCCATTTTGCTTAAAGGATAAGTTTTCCATAAAAAACTGTTTCTCCAAACCATTACTTTTTAAAAAATTGGATCTTCTCAAGTGAGATGAACTGCCTTGGCCCTGTGAGAGTCAGTAAAGACCCTTTGCAAAAAAACAGGATGCAACACTCTTAAATTTTTGCTATCTGCCTATATGCAGTTTAGCAATAAAAAACTAAGTACTAATTTGAGGATCTGCACAGGTGGCCATGTTCAAAGCAAAACTCTGTCATCGTCGGGCCTGGGATCTTGGTATGGAATATTAATCAATCTTCTTTCCTCTCTTTCTCCATCTTCAATTATTTTTGTCCCATATTTAAGGTTGCTAGGTAGAATACAGGACACCCAGTGAAATTCGAATTTCAGATACATATGAATATTTTTAGTATAAGTATTTTCCCAATATTTCATGAGATGTACTTATACAAAAAAATGACTCATTGTTAATCTGAAATTCACATTTAACTGGTTGTGTTTGTATTTTTTTCTAATCTGGCATCCCTATCCATCCTGACTTTCTACTTTTTTCATCAGGGCTACCTACCTATAGGGGGTAAAATTCTACCTCTTTCTACACTCCTGTGTTAAGATACTTCACGAAAATCCATAGTCCTAATACCCTTCATGAAGGAAAATATTGGCCCATGCCAAGTCCTACAAATGCATTATGAAGGACCCACTCAAATATAGGAGGAATAACCAGATAAGAACTTTTATAAGATTAATGCCACATTCACTGGCCTGTTGTGAGATCCAAGTCTCGCTCCACCTGCCCCCCTTAATCCCTTAAGTAACATTTCTCAATAATTGGGACAACCAGTAACACACCCAGACATTTAAAATGACCCTGGAGTATATATAGTAGCACCTTCCAACCCATACCAGGACCTCTTTTAAATTTTATTATTTTTTTCTTTCAGAGAGGTAACAAACTAATCCCTTACTTTTCTCATTAACATCTTACCACAGATTATTTTTATCAGATTAGAACTGGTCTCCTACAGAACTGTAGAAAATTTGACATAGGAACTCTCTTGACTGCCTGAGGAAGGGAGGAGTCTGAGGTCTGAACACAGCTCTGTCGGTGTCTACTCGGGCAGCAGGTGGGAGATAGAATGTAGCGCCTGACCATGAAGCCAGCACCTGACAGGGGCGCTCGCCAAAGCAGATTATCACAACCAGCGCTTTTTCTGAGGAAACCCAACACGTCCCAGAGTAAGAACAGTGGGATCTAAGGCCAGTTTCTAGAACACTTTTCAGAGAGTAGAACCATGTCGGCATTCCTAAAATAGAGTTTTCAAATACTGTTGTATCCAATGGTGAATCCTTGACAGAGTCCGCATGTGGATGGAGTTTCAGAACATTTAGATAGCTACCTCCTCTCTTGAAATTTGTGTAAGTGATAAGAAAATCCAAATCCCTTAATGTAACATTTCCATCTCATGGCCCCTGCTGTCACACATTTGTGTTGATTTGCTTCATGTCTATAGGATGGGAATTTGCAGAGCTGGTGACATTTCCTTCATTGGACACTAGAAATTCACCAGAGGGAGACAGATCTGTGCCTTCTCTTTTTAGGATCTGGTCATTGATACTTTAATAAATGTGGTGTAAAGAAAATACATGCCTACAGTTCTGTTTAGCAAATGTGAAATTTTTTTTGATAAGATCGTGTTCTTAATGTTTAAAAATGTTTCTTTGTATCCAGTGAAAAGCTTAATAAAGTCCTGATACCAGTTGTCTTAATATTTTTATTTCATATTCATCAGTGCTGCATGATAGCCCCAAAGTGGATCTCTTAAATAGGACACGACTCAGAGCAACAGGAAATATCATTCTTTTTTAAAAATATAAATCACCATATTAGGATTTCCTCTGTGAAAGAATATAGTATTCTCCACCAATAAATGCAATGCCATGAGTGCTTCCATTACATCAAAGTTAGGTATCTCCGAAGTCTGATGCTTTTAGCTTCTGATATTGCCACAAAGGCCAATATCAGTATAGCAATACTATGTTAATATAGTATATTAATATTATAAAACAGCGTCTTGAGTTAAAAGCTTAATGTGAAATCTACTTTTGCTGAACCTCCACTATGTCCAATGCGTGAAATATTATGTCAGAAGTGAAATTGTATTTCACCAAATAAACCCTACTTGTTGGGTTCAAATCAGTCTTAAAACAAAACTTAAGCATTGTAATAGTATTATAAAAACCCAGCAAAAAACTGTGGTCCAAGATTATTTTTGAGGTTGAATTTGGACATAAATCCCCCAAAACGCTCTGCTTGTTATATACACTGGTAGGTTCATGACATTAGAGGATTTCTATTTATAAAGCTGTAATGATTTCTACATTTATGAAATCATATATATCTGCAAATAATATTCCACATAAGTATATCTTGGACCTTAACATAACACTGCTATAGTTTTATCATGGCCATTATTTATTTATTCAGTAATTCAGCAATTATTTGCCAAATGCCTACTATACAGCAGGTCCCCTGCTAAGCACTACAAAGCATTTCTAAGATGTTCTTTAGGACAGTGGATAAGTACATCTCAGGTAGTTTATCATTAGAAATAACAGGTGGCATTATTTTGTCCTCTAAACAAACAAATATAAATTCATTCTCAATGATCTTTTCAAAGAAATATCCCCAGATAGTAAAACTGTTTGAACACAGTTGTTCCTGAAAGCCTGAGAAGAAAGGGACAATTTCTACAGTAAGTATAATGGGAAATAGGTTGGTCTTACCATGAAGAGTGGATCCCCCCCCTCCCCCGTCACGATCCCTGTCACCATGCATAGGATGCTGTGTGTGAACTTGGGTGCCATATTCTATCCATAGCTCCAAAACAGCAAAAACAGAGGCTCCGGGCTTCCCTGGTGGCGCAGTGGTTGAGAGTCCGCCTGCCGATGCAGGGGACGCAGGTTCGTGCCCCGGTCTGGGAGGATTCCACATGCCGCGGAGCGGCTGGGCCCGTTGAGCCACGGCCGCTGAGCCTGCGCGTCCGGAGCCTGTGCTCCGCAATAGGAGAGGCCACAGCAGTGAGAGGCCCGCGTACCGCAAAAAAAAAAAAAAAAAAAAAAAAAAAAAAACAGAGGCTCCATCCCTTTTCTTTGCTCCCCACTTCCAGAGCTTCAGATGAAACTTCTTTTTCTCGCCAGCAGAGGCTGATCTCCTAAAGTAAAGCAGACCCCATAAAGAAGTGTCTCCCTCCCATGGGGTAAAGACGGTGATACCTCCTAGACCAAAGGAGTCCACATATCAGCTGGCTTTGGACGAAATATTTCTTTCTTAGTGGAAAGTAATATTGTGGTACGATGGAGCATTTCAACATTGAATGTCAACAGGTGGTTTAATATGTGTCCGTCATAATAACCGCACTGAATTAAGTGGCAAGACATGAACCTAAATGTAACTGGGCATCTTCTACCATATTCATCTTTCAGTCCTGTGGATAGAAATATTCCTGGGAGCAACTGGAGCTTTAGGCAACAGTGAACCACATTAAATTCTAGAAAGTGGGATGTAGTACCCTGAGTGAGAAGCAGAGGAGGGCGGTGGAGAACTCCAGTGCTGGCAGCTCCAAGCTTTCCTTGGCAGAATGTTTATCCTCTACTCACACTTTTTCCCTCAGAGCAACATGTAAGCTTGACCCCTTGGGGTTTTACTGAGAAATAATGAAGGAAAAAAATCTCTTGCCTCAACACAACTGCTCAGCTATTATTAAATTGTACTCTTTCATTATGGAAAAAGAAAAATGTGCCTACAGACTGGTTTCTATTTGGGCATGGGGAAAAGGCAGACAATATTAATTTTGAACCAATAATTCTTTTCTCATTGGACTAAAAGGTTATGAATCTTTGATTTAAGCTTTAAAGTTAGAGGCGCATCTTCACTGTTTTTGTATTCCCAGGGCATAGCAGTTATTAAAAGAGTTTGGAAACAATGAAATGAAATTGTGACAGGTTATGACCCAATCGAGTGGTAGACAAGTGCTTGATCAGGGCTGTGCACATGCGGAGCACAGTCGGATGTTGATGAGTGTTCCGAAAAGTACCAGCAGTATCCTCCACTTCTTGCATTCCTTGGAGAAATATTGACAATATTGGGAGAATTTAGGGGAAAATACACTGCGTGGTGTTCTCTTCACACACTAAGGCCTCTTCTCTTAGCTGTAAAGTCAACTCTAAATCTTTGTGAAGAATATGCACCCAGGGGAACTTGCGTTAAGATGCATCGATTTAAAAGGAGCTGAGAAAGGGTACGAGAGGGGATTCCATTTTGAGCTTCAACAAATCTCTTGTTAAATTTTCCCATCCCTCATCCTTTTGCAGATACAAGTGGGGTTGCGTGAATACATTAACTAAAATTCCACAGGCTCCTGTTTCCACACAAGAGCTCTGCTCACACACCCTTTGGAAAGACTGTCCCCTTCACCACACTTTCCTGCATCCCCAGAAGATGTTTTCTGTGCCGAGTAAAACTCCATGACCTCCGGCTACTGGCTGCTGCTGCACTCTCATCTCAATGCCCCCTGTGGTCTCCAGTCATTGCCCTTTCTCCACCAGAACCAGCAACCTGCCCAATTGGCACTGCTTACCCCCAGCTGAGCATCACTCCAGAGGTAAAGTCCTCAGGTGCCAAAGGGATGAGTGGTCTAGTGCCAAGTGAATAGAAGTGAGGAAATACTTCTCTCTTTATGTTATATCCTTGTGTCCCAAAATAATTAATTAACCAAAATAAGAGGCAAAGAGCTTATTCAACTCCCCCTCCCACCTCTCTTTCTCTCCCCGTTATGGGCTTGGGACAGATATCAATTCCAGTGACAGCCACTATGTCATTCTGAAAAATCACTGCTCCCCTCTGAGGACCAAGGCTTTTTTGCTGGTCAAATTTATCTTCCTGGTTTTTCCTTCTCTCAAGAAATTATCTTAGGGATTTCCTTAGTTCTTATACAATAGGCCTCTGATAGACCCACCCTCCCAATTCTGTTATTTAGTTTCATTCTACATTCCACAGATGCATGTGGCCTAAAAGGACCAGCAGATCCTGCCCATAGCCATCTCCACAAGATGGGCAAATGAGCAAACTGGGTAAGGGACTTGGTGTACAGGTACCTAGCTTCTCCTTACTGGGATTCCTCCTTCCCCTGTCCACCACAAAGAAAACTTATTCCCTCACAAACAATCTGATGAACTTATTCACAATGAAGTATTGATATTACCAGGGCTTAAAATAGTGGTTTTCAAACATTTTTTTTACTTTAAAGACACATTTACAGAAAGGTTAAACTCACAAAACAGCATATTACAGATGGGAAAGGCCAATGGCTCTGTGTCCCCCTTCTATGAGTTCTTCTGGGTATTGCTACAGAAATTCCTAGGACTCCCCTGAGCTGCACTTCTCAAACTTTATTATGCCTACAATTACCAGAATCTTAATAAAATGCAGATTCTGATTCAGGAAAATGAGGATGGAGCCCCAGATTCTGACTTTCAAACAAGCTCCTAAATGATGCTGATCCTGCTATGGCAGGCATCCCACTTTGAGTAGCCAGGCTATGGAGCCCAACTTTAGAACAACTGCTAAGTCTTGAGTTTTCCATGAGATTTACTTGGTGGGGGGGGGGGGGAGGGTAAATGACCAAATCTTTAACTATAAAACAAACAGTTTGAGTGGAGGAATTATTATAGGAAAGAAGAAAACCAAGCCTCGTCAACCGAAAGCCACCAGTAACTACCTGTGGTCTTATGAAGTCAGGTTTATTTACCCATCGCAGTAAGAGAGACCAGGCGGAAGATGAAACATGGATTATCTCACCAAACTAAGGAAAACAGAGTTCTGTGCAGGGGTGGGCTTTAGATGAAATTTAAGTCTATTATGATAGGCTCAAAGCAAAGTAAGGCTGTGTAAAGGGTCTGGGCTGCAAAACAGGCCTAATGTCTTGGCCCTTCAAAGTTAATACAGCTGAGGAAGGCTGTGTGAAGAAACCCTGGATGTGAACTTCTGCTCCCAGGTTGTGAATTGAAGCTGATTTCCTGTATCAAAGTGACTTAGATCCTGCATGCGTGAGTGAGATGTTTCGTTCTTACTGATAGAATTTCCAATAGCCTTCATTACTCAAGAAGGGGGTTATTATGACACTTTAGAGCTGCAGTGTGTCCTTGAGAGAAGTATTTCCTGTTAACTTTGAAGAGCTGACTTTATCTATGCCTGTTATTCCAGCCTAATGAATGGCCAGGCAGATTTTACTTTCTTAGTCCAAGCTATTTTTTTAATTTCTCAGTTCGTAAGTGACAGAAATACAACCCAAATTAATTTAAGCCAAAAGAAAAAAAAAAAAGTGGAAACTTTTCAGGCTAATTGAAACTGAAAAAGAAGTAGCTTTGGGGATAACTGTATCTGTGCTCTCATAAAATATCATTAGGGCTTGATTTTTCTCCATCTCTCAGTTTTACTTGCCTCTGCATTGACTATATTTAAGTTGGGTTTTTTCACACTAAGGCAAGATGATCAAAGAGAATTTCTTTTTCTCAATAATTTGAACTGAAAGAAAATTTTGAGTCTCATTGGTCTGAGTTGGGCTTCACGTCAAGTTCCCAATTGTGAGAATGGATGGAGAATGGGGAAATGGCGGCTTATAAGGAAAATTGAAGTTCTGGACTAGAAGATGTGAGAAGTTGCTCTAGCCAAGTACAAACACAGATGTTCTTTACAGACTTTCCCAATACCCTGAAATCATGTCCTGTAGGAGGCACTGCTTTCCTTTATTCAAAATGTTGGCCTTTATTGCTTTCAGTCTGAATTCCAGAGATGAGAGAGTAACAATTAATGCTAAGTATATTTTTAACTTTTTATGTTTTGGGGTCTTTTTAAAAATCTTTTTTATCGTAAATAATTTCAAACTTACAGAAAAGTTGCCAAAATAATGGAGAAAACTTCCATGTACACTTTCCTCAGAGTCATTTGTTGATTAATATTTTTTCAATGTTCTAAAACTAGTGTGTTTTAAAGTATTATTCACATTCCAGAAGCAATTAAGATGTCCTAACTGAAAACTTTAAAAATCTATATCCTTGGGAGGACCTTCAAGATGGCGGAGAAGTAAGACATGGAGATCACCTTCCTCCCCATAAATACGTCAAAAATACACCTGTGCTTCCCTGGTGGCGCAGTGGTTGAGAGTCCGCCTGCCGATGCAGGGGACGCGGGTTCGTGCCCCGGTCCGGGAAGATCCCACATGCCGCGGAGCGGCTGGGCCCGTTGAGCCATGGCCGCTGAGCCTGCGCGTCCGGAGCTTGTGCTCTGCAACGGGAGAGGCCACAACGGTGAGAGGCCCGCGTACCACAAAAAAAAAAAAAAAAAAAAAAATACACCTACATGTGCAACAACTCCTACAGAACACCTACTGAACGCTGGCAGAAGACCTCAGACGTCCCATAAGGCAAGAAACTCTCCACGTACCTGGGTAGGGCAAAAGAAAAAAGAAAAAAACAGAGGCAAAAGAATAGGGAGGGGACCTGCACCAGTGGGAGGGAGCTGTGAAGGAGGAAAAGTTTCCACACAATAGGAAGCCCCTTTGCGGGCGGAGACTTCGGGTGGCAGAGTGGAGAAGCTTCGGAGCCACGGAGGAGAGCGCAGCCACGGGGGTGCGGAGGGCAAAGCAGAGAGATTCCCGCACAGAGGATTGGTGCCGACCGGCACTCACCAGCCCGAGAGGCTCGTCTGCTCACATGCCGGGACGGGCGGGGGCTGGGATCTGAGGCTCGGGCTTCGGAGGTCGGATCCCAGGGAGAGGACTGGGCTTGGCTGCGTAAACACAGCCTGAAGGGGGCTAGTGCACCACAGCTAGCCAGGAGGGAGTCCAGGAAAAAGTCTGGACCTGTGTAAGAGGCAAGAGACCATTGTTTTGGGGTACACAAGGAGAGGGGATTCAGAACACGGCCTAAATGAGCTTCAGATATGGGCACAAGCCGCGGCTATCAGCACGGACACCAGAGATGGGCATGAAACGCTAAGGCTGCTGTTGCAGCCTCCAATAAGCCTGTGTGCAAGCACAGGTCACTATCCACACCTCCCCTCCTGGAGCCTATGCAGCCCGCCACTGCCAGCGTCCCATGATCAAGGGACAACTTCCCAGGAAGAACACACAGCACACCTCAGGCTGTTGCGTCATGCCAGCCTCTGCCTCCGCAGGCTCACCCCGCAATCCATACCCCTCCCGCCCCCCAGCCTAAGCGAACCAGAGCCCCCTAATCAGTGATTTCTTTAACCCTGTCCTGTCGGGGGGAAGAAAAGACGTCAGAGGGTGACCTACATGAAGAGGTGGGGCCAAATCTAAAGCTGAAGCTGAACCCTAGGACCAGTGCGAACAAAGAAGAAAAAGGGAAATCTCTCCTAGAGCCTCAAGAGCAGCGGATTAAGTCTCCACAGTCAACTTGATGTACCCTGCACCTGTGGAATACCTGCATAGACAACAAATCATCCCAAACTGAGGTGGTGGACTTTGGGAGCAACAGTAGACTTGGGGTTTGCTGTATGTGACTGACTAGTTTCTGATTTTTATGTGTATCTTAGAATAGTTTTTAGCACTTATTATTCATGGATTTGTTTATTGGTTTGGTTGCTTACTTATTTTTATTACTTAATTTTTTTGTTTTAATAATATTTTCTTAATTTTTTTTATTTTAATAACTTTATTTTATTTTTTCTTTCTTTTTATTCTCCCAGTTCTTCAGAGCCGTGTGGCTGACAGGGTGTTGGGGCTCCAGCCAGCTGTCAGGCCTGAGCCTTTGAGGTTGGAGAGCCGAGTTCAGGACACTGGACCACCAGAACCTCCTGGCCCCATGTAATATCAATGGGCAAGAGCTCTCCCAGAGATCTCCAGCTAATGCTAAGACCCAGCTCCATGCAAGAACCAGCAAGCTCCAGTGCTGGACACCCCACTGAGAAGATCCAGCCTCATCCACTAAAACACAGGCACCAGTCCCCTCCACCAGGACACCTACACAAGCCACTGAACCAACCTTAGCCACTGGGGGCAGACACCAAAAACAACAGGAACTACAAAACTGGAGCCTGCTAAAAGGAGACCCCAAACACAGTAAGTTAAGCAAAATGACAACACAGAGAAATACGCAGCAGGTGAAGGAGCAAAGTAAAAATCCACCACACCAAACAGATGAAGAAAAAAATAGGCAGTCTACCTGAAAAAGAATTCAGAATAATGATAGTAGAGATATTCCAAAATCTTGGAAATAGAATGGAGAAAATACAAGAAGTGTTTAACAAGGACCCAGAAGAACTAAAGAGCAAACAAAAAATGATGAACAACACAATAAATTACATTAAAAATTCTCTAGAAGGAATCAATAGCAGAAAAACTGTGGCAGAAGAACGGATAAGTGACCTGGAAGACAAAATAGTGGAAATAACTACTACAGAGCAAAATAAAGAAAAAAGAATGAAAAGAATTGAGGACAGTCTTAGAGACTTCTGGGACAACATTAAGTGCACCCACATTTGAATTATAGGGGTCCCAGAAGAAGAAGAGAAAAAGAAATGGACTGAGAAAATATTTGAAGAGATTATAGATGAAACCTTCCCTAAAATGGGAAAGGAAATAGTTAATGAAGCCCAGGAAGTAGAGTCCCATACAGGATAAATCCAAGGAGAAACCCACCAAGACACATATTAATCAAACTATCAAAAATTAAATACAAAAAAAAAATATTAAAGCAGCAAGGGAAAAGCAACATACAAGGGAATCCCCATAACGTTAACAGCTGACCTTTCAGCAGAAACTCTGCAAGCCAGAAGGGAGTGGCAGAATATATTTAAAGTGATGAAAGGGAAAAAAACTACAACCAAGATTACTCTACCCAGCAAGGATCTCATTCAGATATGATGGAGAAATTAAAACCTTTACAGACAAGCAAAAGCTAAGGGAATTCAGCACCACCAAACCAGCTTTACAACAAATGCTAAAGGAACTTCTGAGGCAGGAAACACAAGAGAAGTAACAAACCCAAAACAATTAAGAAAATGGTAATAGGAACACATATATTGATGATTACCTAAAATGTAAATGGATTAAATGTTCCAACCAAATACATAGACTGGCTGAATGGATACAAAACAAGACCTGTATATATGCTGTCTACAAGAGACCCACTTCAGATCTAGGGAAACATACAGACTGAAAGTGAAGGGATAGAAAAAGATATTCCATGCAAATGGAAATCAAAAGACAGTTGGAATAGGAATTCTCATATCAGACAAAATAGACTTTAAAATAAAGACTATAACAAGAGACAAAAAAGGACACTACATAATGATCAAGGGATCAATCCAAGGAGAAGATATAACAATTGTAAATATTTATGCATGCAACATAGGAGCACCACAATACATAAGGCAAATGCTAACGGCCATAAAAGTGGAAATCAACAGTAACACAACTATACTAGGGGCCTAACACCCCACTTTTACCAATGGACAAATCATCCAGACAGAAAATTATTAAGGAAACACAACCTTTAAATGACACATTAAACAAGATGGACTTAATTGATATTTATAGGACATTCCATTCAAAAAAAACAGAATACAATTTCTTCTCAAGCATCTTTTCTGACCACAACGCTATGAGACTAGGTATCAATTACACGAAAAAAAACCTGTAAAAAATACAAACACATGGAGGCTAAACAATACACTACTAAATAACCAAGAGATCACTGAAGAAATCAAAGAGGAAATCAAAAAATACCTAGAAACAAATGACAATGAAAACACGATGACCCAAAACCTATGGGATGCAGAAAAAGCAGTTCTAAGACGGAAGTTTATAGCAATACAATCCTACCTCAAAAAACAAGAAAAATCTCAAATAAACAACTTAACCTTACACCTAAAGCAACTACAGAAAGAAGAACAAAAAAACCCCCAAAGTTAGCAGAACGAAAGAAATCATAAAAATCAGATCAGAAATAAATGAAAAAGAAATGAAGGAAACAATAGCAAAGATCAATAAAACCAAAAGCAGGCTCTTCGAGAAGATAAACAAAAGTGATAAACCAATAGACAGACCAATCAAGAAAAAAAGGGAGAAGACTCAAATCAACAGAATTAGACATGAAAAAGGAGAAGTAACAACTGATACTGCAGAAATACAAATGATCATGAGAGATTACAAGAAACTCTATGCAAAAAAATGGACAACATGGAAGAAATGGACAAATTCTTTGAAAAGTACAACCTTCCGAGACTGAACCAGGAAGAAATAGAAATTTTAAACAGACCAATCACAAGCACTGAAATTGAAACTGTGATTAAAAATCTTCCAACAAACAAAAGCCCAGGACCAGATGGCTTCACAGGTTAATTCTATCAAATATTTAGAGAAGAGCTAACACCTATCCTTTGCAAACTCTTCCAAAATATAACAGAGGGAGGAAAATTCTCAAACTCATTCTACAAGGTCACCATCACCCTGACACGAAACCAGACAAAGATGTCACACACACAAAAAAAACCTACAGACCAATATCACTGATGGACATAGATGCAAAAATCCTCAACAAAATACTAGCAAACAGAATCCAACAGAACATTGAAAGGATCATACACCATGATCAAGTGGGGTTTATCCCGGGAATGCAAGAATTCTTCAATATATGCAAATCAATTACTGTGATAGACTATATTAAAAAATTGAAGGATAAAAACCATATGATCATCTCAATAGTTGCAGAAAAAGCTTTTGACAAAGTTCAATACCCATTAATGATAAAAACTGGCATAGAGGGAAACTTTCTCAACATAATAAAGGCCATATATGACAAACTCACAGCACACATCATTCTCAATGGTGAAAAATCCTCTAAGATCAGGAACAAGACAAGGATGGCCACTCTTACCCTTTTATTCAACATAGTTTTGGAAGTTCTAGCCACAGCACAGAGAAGAAAAAGAAATAAAAGGAATACAAATTGGAAAAGAAGAAGTAAAACTGTCACTGTTTGCAGATGACATGATACTATACATAGAAAATCCTAAAGGTGCCAACAAAAAACTACTAGAGCTAATCAATGAAATTGTTTAAGTTGCAGAATACAAAATTAATGCACAGAAATCTCTTGCATTCCTATACACTAGTGTTGAAAAATCTGAAAGAGAAATTAAGGAAACACTCCCATTTACCATTGCAACAAAAAGAATAAAATACCTAGGAATAAACCTACCTAGGGAGACAAAAGACCTGTATACAGAAAACTATAAGACATTGATGAAAGAAATTAAAGATGATACAAACAGATGGAGAGGTATACCATGTTATTGGATTGGAAGAATCAATATAGTGAACATGAATATACTACCCAAAGCAATCTACAGATACAATGCAATCCTTATCAAATTACCAATGGCAATTTTTACAAAACTAGAACAAAAAATTTCACAATTTGTATGGAAACACAAAAGACCCTGAATAGCCAAAGCAGTCTTGAGGGAAAAAATGGAGCTGGAGGAATCAGACTTCCTGACTTCAGACTATACTACAAAGCTACAGTAATCAAGACAATATGGTACTGGCACAAAAACAAAACTATCAATCAATGGAACAGATTGAAAGCCCAGAGGTAAACCCACACATCTATGGTCAACTAATCTATGACAAAAGGAGGCAAGGATATACAATGGAGAAAAGAAGTCTCTTTAATAAGTGGTGCTGGGAAAACTGGACAGCTACATGTAAAAGAGTGAAATTAGAACACTCTGTAACACCATACACAAAAATAAACTCAAAATGAATTACAGACCTAAATGTAAGGCCAGACACCATCAAACTCTTAGAGGAAAACATAGGCAGAACACTCTATGATATAAATCACAGCACAATCCTTTGTGACCCACCTCCTAAAGAAATGGAAATAAAAACAAAAATAAACAAATGGGACCTAATGAAACTTAAAAGCTTTTGCACAGCAAAGGAAACCATAAACAAGATGAAAAGACAGAGCTCAGAAAGGGAGAAAACATTTGCAAGTGAAGAAACTGACAAGGGATTAATCTCCAAAATATAAAAGCAGCTCATGCAGCTCAACATCAAAAAAACAAACAAGCCAATCGAAAAATGGGCAGAAGACCTAAATAGACATTTCTCCAAAGAAGACATGCAGATGGCCAAAAAGCACATGAAAAGCTGCTCAACATCTCTAATTATTAGAGAAATGCAAATCAAAACTACAATTAGGTATCACCTCACACCAGTTAGAATGGGCATCATCAGAAAATCTACAAACAGCAAATGCTGGAGAGGGTTTGGAGAAAAGTGAACCATCTTGCACTGTTGGTGAGAATGTAAATTGATACAACCACTATGGAGAACAGTATGGGTGTTCCTTAAAAAACTAAAAAGAGAATTATCATATGACCCAGCAATCCCACTACTGGGCATATACCCAGAGAAAACCATAATACAAAAAGACACATGCACCCCAATGTTCATTGCAGCACTATTTACAAGAGCCAGATCATGGAAGCAACCTAAATGCCCATTGACAGATGAATGGATAAAGATGTGGTATATATATACAATGGAATATTACTCAACCATAAAAAGGAATGAAATTGGTTTATTTGTAGAGACATGGATGAATCTAGAGACTGTCATACAGAGTGAAGTAAGTCAGAAAGAGAAAAAAAATATCGTATATTGACAAATATATGTGGAACCTAGAAAAACGGTACAGATGAACTGGTTTGCAGGGCAGAAATAGAGACACAGATGTAGAGAACAAACGTATGGACACCAAGGGGGGAAAGAGGTGGGGAGGGGGTGGTGTGATGAAATGGGATATTGGGATTGACATATATAGACTAGTATGTATAAAATGGATGTCTAATAAGAACCTGCTGTATAAAAAATATAAGTAAAATAAAATTCAAAAAAAAAGAAATAAAGAATGGTAGAAAATATTTGCAAGGTAAGCAACTGACAAAGGATTCATCTCCAAAATATAGAAGCAGCTCATGTAGCTCAATATCAAAAACAACAAACAACACAATCCAAAAGTGGGCAGAAGACCTAAACAGACATTTCTTCAAAGAAGATATACAGATTGCCAACAAACACAAGAAAAGATGCTCAACGTTGTTAATCATTAGAGAAATGCAAATCAAAACTACCAAGAGGTATCACTTCTCACCACTCAGAATAGCCATCATCAAAAAATGTACAAACAATAAATGCTAGAGAGGGTGTGGAGAAAAGGGAACCCTCTTGCACTGTTGGTGGGAATATAAATTGATACAGCCACTATGGAGAACAGCATGGAGGTTCCTTAAAAAACTAAAAATAGAACTACCATACAACCCAGCAATCCCATTACTGGGCATATACACAGAGAAAACCATAATTCAAAAAGAGTCATGTACCACAATGTTCATTGCAGCACTATTTACAATAGCCAGGACATGGTAGCAACCTAAGTGTCCATCGACAGATGAATGGATAAAAAAGACGTGGCACATATATACAATGGAGTATTACTCAGCCATAAAAAGACATGAAATTTAGTTATTTGTAGTGAGGTGGATGGACATAGAGTCTGTCATACATAGTGAAGTAAGTCAGAAAGAGAAAAACAAATATCGTATGCTAACACATATATATGTAATCTAAAAAAAAAAAAAGCTTCTGACGAACCTAGGGGCAGGACAGGAATAAAGATGCAGATGTAGAGAATGGACTTGAGGACTCAGGAAGGGGGAAGGGTAAGCTGGGACGAAGTTAGAGATTGGCATAGACATATATACACTACCAAATGTAAAATGGCTAGCTAGTGGGAAGCAGCTGCATAGCACAGGGAGATCAGCTCAGTGCTTTGTGACCACCTAGATGGGTGGGATAGGGAGAGTGGGAGGGAGATGCAAGAGGGAGGAGATATGAGATATATGTATACGTATAGCTGATTCACTTTTTTATACAGCAGAAACTAACACAACACTGTAAAGCAATTATACTCCAATAAAGATGTTTAAAAAATCTGTATCATTGAAAACATTCATATAATAAAGTAGGTCTTCATTCAAAATGCACGATATTCCAAAGCACCACACGGAATATAAAAATAAAGCCAATGGCTCATATAAAAAGAAGAGGAAGGAAAATGTGAAAATGTATAAATTGTACATCTCTAAAATGTATAATATATTGCAGGATGTTAAGTATGCTGTTTTGTCTGGATAAGACGTGGAGTTTTTACTGTGGGGGAAGTGACAGGCAATTCTTCTGAAAGAGACTATTTTCAGAACAAGGGGGCAACATAGTCAAATTAATTCAATATTGGGAGAAATTTATAGCCTTGGTAGCACCAAATCATTTCTCCCTAATCAATGCTAATCACAGGAGATCCGGAAGTCATCAGCTCATTCCTGGGGTAACAGTTAAAACCATTAGCTAAACCTAATCTACCTGATTTCTGAGGTAAAGCATTTCTGAATTAAGGAATTGGATAAAGTGGTGTGTGTGCCTGTTTGTGTGTGTGTGTTAATATTTAGGTACTCCATTGGATTTTCTGCAGAATATCATCTTAAAACTTTTATTAATAATTGAGTTGAAAACTTATTAGATATCCACATGTAATAAGATCCTCCACAAGGCCATATTTCCAAATTTTAGCTGCCATTTTAGCAGGTGCAATTTCTTAGGACGCTGTAAGAAGAAAAAGCCCTTCCAAGTTGAAAATACCATGTAAAAATAAGTTTTTAAGCTAACACTGAAAATATCAAAAATAATTAGTAGCCCGTGGGGACAAAAGTGATTTTTGTCTTATTACCAGTGAATTACCAACACCTGCCGTTACAAACGCAATAGCTTAAAACAACAGATGTTTATCCTCTCACAGTTCTTCCAGAGGCTGTAAGTCTGAAATGAAGGTGTCGGCAGGGTTGGTTAATTCCTGGAGGCTACAAGGAAAAAACGTTTCATGCTTCTCTCTTAGATCACGGTAGTTGCAGGAAATTCTCTCGCATTCCTTGGCTAATGGGTGAATAATTCTAATCTCTTCTTCCTAGCTCACATTGCCTTCTCTATATTTATGTCTGTGTTGTCCTCTTCTTGTAAGGACACCAATCATTAGACATAGGTCCCACCTTAATCCAGTATGACTTCATCTTAAATAATTACAACTGCAAAGACCCTATTTCCAAACTAGATCACATTCTGAGATTCTAGCAGACACTATTCAACCACTACCAATCAGTACATATCTTAAAGAAATGCTGGATTAGCCACTGTGTGTTAAAAAATATTAGCATTTCATCCATCTTTCTTTTGAAAGATTCCTCTATAATTCAGTGGGCTAGTTGTTCAGTAAATATAATTTATATCAAAACAGTGTAAAATAAAATTCAAATTACTAGTATGTAAAAACCCATTTGGAACACTTTTTTCTCATATACTGACAATATAACAAAGAACTACATGACCTGGACTCCAAAAATCGACCTTTTTACATTGTTATGTAACTAGAAAAATGTTCTAGCACACTCTGCTCAACTAGTGTGTCTTTTCTCTATAACTCTCCTATTACAGGTCTCTGTAGACTTCTTCTCAAGTAGAATGATTACATGACCAATAATCCTGTTTTCCTTTTTTATCTACTATTTTTTGAAATGTTTCACTTCAAGAGATATAATAGACTGAGCCCTGTATTAACAGGCTTATAGAATGATATCCAAATAGAACAGGTTTATTGTATTGTGGTCCCATATAGATAATAATAAACCCTGGTGCAGCCATCAGGATCAAACAAGGGGACAGAAACCACACAATAATTTGAACAGAGAAATCATTAACTAATACAGGGGATTGAAGTAATGAAGTATTGGCTACCAATACTAGCAATGTTGAATGGTAACCAGAAAAAACCAGAGTAGAAGTATTCAGGGAGGGGTATCATAGACAGCAGAACTTGGTGAGGTAAATAACTCTGCCCAATCAATTCCTCTATTTTCTATAGGCCACTGGGATGGGGCCAAAAGTGCGTTCTGTTTTTATCACTTAAAATGTTTTTAGCATCAACTCATCCATCTTTATGTCCAATTCCAGTGAACCAATAGATATCAGATCAATTCTGTGGGTTAGGAGTCGGGCATACCGTTTTTCCTTGCTTGGAATGCCTGCTTGAGAAAAAGATGAAACAATTTTTGTCTGGTAGACATTCAGGGGATACTGGATATTTTGATGATGCAGGATTAATCCTAAGTTTTCTTCCTTCCCTCCAGGGCATCTACCAGAGAAGTATGAGCTAGAATGGCTATGCCCCAGGAAATTTTAAACTGATTACCTGCAGACATATAGCATACAGAAGAAAGATCCTAAACTCTTCAGTCAATGGAAACAGACGCTTCATCGGTTAAAAACAGAGAAGAAGAATTTTTCACTAGTTACTAATGTGCTTAAGGAAGGCTTAAATTTTTCTAAGGTATAGAATTCTGGAGAATCTGCAAGTCAATATATTAGCCAGCCAACATCCTAGGAATTAAAGACAGTCACTCAGAGCCTCACAGACCAGGAAGACCAAGACAAAGGAATTGAAGTAAAGAAAAAGAAAGAGAGAAATAAGGGATGGAGTGTGGGAAGAGAAAATTAACATTTCTCCAACTTCTATTACCTGCCAGCCTTTTCATACATGTTATTTTTAACCTTGGCAGCTGTGAAGTTGAAGAATCAGGACCTCTCAAAGGATAATAATGTTGAAAGCATTGCAAAATTTGTAAATAGGATTTCAACCCAGGGCTGCCTGACACCAAAGTTCATGTTCTTTGCAGTAAAATAGAAGGTGTAAGAGAGAAAGTAGAAAGTGTATTCTATTCCCAAGAGTCCTGAAATACTTGCTAATAAGAACATGGTTACAATAAATATATGTAAGTTAAAAACACATTCCACGTGCCCTGAAACAGGTCAGACAATATGAAGTCTAACCATGGTACCTCTTCATGCAATTTCTCTTAGCCATCCTTATTGAATTTGTTTGATTGTCTTGCATTTTCCATTGGCAGCTGCCTAGTGGTGTCTCTGTGATTAGCTATAACCTGTGTCTGCCCAACAAGTTATAAACACATATTTATTGAAGCACTCAAACAAAAGGACAAGGTCTGACTCTCCAGTGATGTGCCAACCTAGACAATTAACGAACACAAGTTTAGAATCACAAGATGTCTTCCTGTCTTGAGAAAAGCCCAGTAGAGACTGCTGTCTTCCTGTATGTGCTGTTTTCAAGTGTGAAGAACTTCTTACCAAGGCAGTTAAAAGGAAGGCAATTTTGCCAAAAGGAATAATGTGTAGTCCAATGCAAAGAAAAATGTGTAGTTCAATGTTTCACCTGTTTTCATCAGTTTAGCCATAGAGATGTCAATCATACACCCACGCCTAAATTAAAAATTCAGAATCTCAAGAAATAGCTGAACTCTCAAAGAGAAGAGACAGTCATACATTCATGGAATTAATCTTTTAATTGAACACTCCTCTTTTCCAGGTACTCCCCTATATCCTATAGATATAGAGGTGAACCAGATATAAACATGCTTGTCCTCCCAGAAAAAAACTTACATTATAGCAAGGAAAAGTAAAACTAATTATTACACAAATAGTTACATAATCACAAATGTGATATGATATACAAAGTGAAAGTCATGATTTTAAATGAATGTACATACAAAAGAATTACCTGACTTAATCTGGGCATCATAGCAGGCTCCTAGAAGAAGTGATACTTTAATTGAGTTCTAAAGGATAAGTAGGTGCTGGCTAGGTAAAGAGGGAGGAAGGTTCAGGGAGAGCTTGGGGAGCAGCATTAAGTGGAAGCATGGAATGCTTGGGTATCAGAAAGAATTCCAGTGAGGCTCATGAAGACTGAGGAGGAAGGCGGTTGAGATGGAGCTGAAGAGGTTATACAAGATCTTGTGGACTGTGAGAAGCATTCCAGACTGTATTTTAAAGGCAGTCTCATGCCATTAAAGGATTTTAAGCATGAGAGGCAAGTAATCATAATTTTTTGTTAAAAGATTTCCCTGGATGCCATATGGAGAATATATTGGAAGATCCAAATAAAAATATTTTGCAAAAATTCAGGAAAGAGATGATGATGGTTTGGACTAGAATAAAGGCAGTGGAGGTGGAGATAAGTAAGTGGGTTTAAAACACAGAATTTACGTGTCCAGAGCCTGTGATCCGCAGCGGGAGAGGCCACAACAGTGAAAGGCCCGCGTACCGCAAAAAAAACACAAAAAAACAAAAAACACGGAATTTAGTCTTTGACTCAATAGGAGGGTCAGGAAGAAAGAAGTCTAAGATTATTCACATGTTTGTAACTTGAGAAAATCAAGAAATTGTTGTGCTAACTATGAAAATGGAAGAGATTCCAAGATGCACACATTTGGAAAAATGGATCATTGGTTCAAACTTTGGGTATAATGAATTTTATTTTTTTTACATCTTTATTGGAGTATAATTGCTTTACAGTGTTATTTTCTGCTTTATAACAAAGTGAATCAGCTATAAATATACATATATCCCCATTTTTCCTCCCTCTTGCACCTCCCTCCCACCCTCCCTATCTCACCCCTCTAGGTGGTCACAAAGCATGGAGCTGATCTCCCTGTGCTATGCAGCTGCTTCCCACTAGCTATCTATTTTATATTTGGTAGTGTATATATGTCCATGCCACTCTCTCACTTCGTCCCAGCTTCCCCTTCCCCTCCCCCATGTCCTCAAGTCCATACTCTACGTTGACATCTTTATTCCTGTTGTGTCCCTAGGTTAATCAGAACCATTTTTTTTAAGATTCCATATATATGTGTTAGTACACAGTATTTGTTTTTCTCTTTCTGATTTACTTCACTCTGTATGGCAGACTCTAGGTCCATCCACCTCACTACAAATAACTCAATTTCGTTTCTTTTTATGGCTGAGTAATATTCCATTGTATATATGTGTCACATCTTCTTTATCCATTCATCTGTTGATGGACACTTCGGTTTCTTCCATGTCCTGGCTACTGTACCCTGAGAAAACCATAATTCAAAAAGAGACATGTACCACAATGTTCATTGCAGCACTATTTACATAATGAATTTTAGATACTCTGTGATGGGGTGGGTAGCTCTTGAGTAGGCAGCTGGGTGAACTGGCTGAAGACAAAAATTGAAGAACAAAGTGACCTTCTCTAGATGTATTTAGGAAGAGAACCTGGATTGAAACAAGGCCCCCTCTCAATTATTAAGGCTATATAGGATGATGACAGCAGGACACAGATATGAGCAAATGAGATACCATTAATGGATATCCTTTGTGAAAAGTATTCTCCTCCTATGTGGGACCTCAAGTTAACTTTTATCTTTTGTGACAAGTATTCTCCTCCTATGTGGGACCTCAAGTTAACTTTCCTGGCCAACTTTAATCCACCCTCATGTAAGTGGCTTCCTTGTGTTTCAGTTCTATTGGGATAGGATTTGAGCCATCAACAAATGGGAGTGAAGAAGTGAAAGGAACATTGTCAAGAACTTTATTCCCCTAAGAAATGGTAAAGGCTAAAATTTCAAGTATAAAAGAATATATTCATAGATGAAAATTTCACAATATAGATTAAACAGAAACCAGAGGCTAATATCAAGAAAGAGAACATAGTTCCTCAAGTATAAATTCTCAACACTGACCTAGCAGTATATAGGGTATTTTTAAAATACTTGCTATACATCATGTTTATTATTAATCAAAGGTAATTAAACATAGATGAAAGATATTTAAGTATTAAATGGTATAGATTTAAAAATCAGGCTATGCTCAAACATATGGTGTATTTTATTTGTTCAATTAATACTTGCTGAGTAACCATTTGACAGACTCTTATTGTATCTATATCTGAGGATACAAAGATGAATAAAATATTAGTTTCATTATGGAAAGCCAAGTTTGGGGGGGAAAACAGATGAATATCAAATAATTACAAGCATAATAAATACACATTTCCATGGGAAGATGTAGATAGAATTAAATTAGTGCGGGAAGGGATATCGATTGAGGTTAATATTAAAAGGTAAATATGCCAAATGGAAAATGGTGGAGAGGTTTGACAAATGTAAGACATAGCATGACAAAAGAATGGAAGAAACGAAGAATGAAAGACTGTGGTGGGTTCAGTGACCGATATACAGGTGTATGGTGGAAACTGGTAGAAGAAGAGTCTGGAATGATGGATTGGAGTTTTGTGTACTGTGCCACGGGGTTTATCTTGCAGGTAATGAGGGAGGATATGACCTATTCCCAAGAGGGAGATGAGCCATATTCCATCAGGAGACCTAGGTCTGGATACTGGTTGAACAGAATGTTACCTGAGTAGTCATAGGAGTATAACAAATTATGTTCAAAAGAGAACACAACTGCTACAAAGGCAAATCTGTCAAGTGTGAGGGGTAAGTACTCTAAATGAAGTCAAGAGTATCATAAGTCAAGTGGTTGCAGGAACAGGTGAATAACAAAAAGCAGGGGTACGGTAAAATCAAGGGTCCCAAGGCCTGGAGAACCAACGATTTGTTGGTTTCTGGCTAGGACATGTTTGAGTTGCCTTGGTTAAAAGGAATCCCGATGGGGGAGCTCTCACACAGGGAGACACTGACCATTGTTGAGCAAGGGCCTTGCATAATTAGAAGGTATTTTAGAAGGATTGCACTGGGGCATGGTGAAAGACAAAGTGGAGATATAGTAAACAGGGGTCAGCAAAGCATTCTTTCGTGACAGTGAAAGAGAGTTTGATGAAGGTCTGAGCTAGGGCAATGTCCATGAGCAGGAGTAGTTTGATCAGTAAGGGGAAAGATAATGTGATGCCAGGGTGGTTGTTCAAACTTCAAGCTCATTTGCAAGGTGGGTAGACTTTAGCTTGACAGTGAAGAATGGAGAAGGGACTCCATACAGGAGGGAAGGACAGCAGAACTTTTTCCAGAAGAGCAGATTTGGCAGACTCAAGCCTGACCCCATCTGGCATTTTGATATTCATATCTGATTCCTGGTATGAGCTCCATCTCTTGGAAAGAATTTGTAAGTGGGCCTCAGCGCCATACTGATTATTGTCCAGTGGCCTCCTGCATCAGTCACCTTTAGTTTTAGTACAACAGCCTACAGTTGGAAACCAATATAAAAAGAGCTTAGCTGTGGGCTCAAGTTTATTTAGGAGCCTAAAAAGATATTTCCTGAGGTTCTCACTATCCATTCTCTCCATCTCCACAGGATAAGAACTCTTCTCAAATGTAGCTGAACTTTAACACAGGATTATGCACCACGGTGTAGTGGAAAGAACTTGAGCTTTGACCACATATTTAGCTAAGTGATTGATGAAAATTACCTTACAACATAGGATGACTGTCTGTCAAAAGAAAAAATGATATGGCGTAAGTATCTGCACATCGAGTTGCAGTGGCTTCCATGGAGACGTTCTTCAGACTGGTCACTGCTTTTTAATGATTCCACTGATGTCAGATGGTGTCTAGTGCAACCAGTTATTTTTATGTATCAACTGAAAATGCAGCAGCTATCTCTCCTCTGAATTAGATCACAGAGCAGCAATGAAACACATGCCTCCACCGTAAGGTAGATGAACAGGCACTTCTGGGTTATGTTAGAGAGAATATGACTTTTTCTCCATCTGCCCTGAAGCAGTGGTTGCAGTTGTCAATTGTACAAATCACCGGGTGCTTTTTCTTGAAGTATTTGTAAGGAAAGAAGAAAGGGAATATATTGCTCTGTTGATCTAAGCGTAACTGCAGGAAAGCCGAGCACAGTACACAGAGCAAACCAGTCTTAAGGAGAGAGAGCAGCAAGACTGTCAATGCCAGACAAGGAAAGGAGTGAGCATAAAATGGTTCATGTCCTTCTCTCGATCCTAATGCTGTTTCCTTGATGAAAAGGAAACTAGATGATCAGGTTCTGGGCCCAGAACTCCGAGGGGCACCTTCTGTGACTTGAGACTATGGTTTCCAAAGCTGAACTGAATATATCCAACTGGATGTATTCTGATGCAGACATTACTGAAAATACCTTCTGCTGTTACCGTACAGTAATCTCTGGACTAGGAAATCTTACTTATAATCACACAGCAGCAGCACAACTACCATTGGTATTCTAAGCAGAATTCCCAGAGTAGCTTTGAACATATTTTCATGTGCTTCATATTTTGAGCAGAAATAAAGCAAACGATGATCAACAAACATCACATGATGCATATTCAAGAAAAGTTTCTTAACCATAATAACAGAGACCATGTAGTAGATGTTTAAATTTCCCTATATAAAATTAGTTTCTTGTACATAGAAGTTTGTTGGTTGCAGAAGGTAGAAGTTCATTATTTTCTAAAATTGGGGAGTGAGGAGGGGAGGAATAAATATTCAAATTCAAAACCATCAACTTTTTGTGATTATGTTGCTTTCCCGGATAAGTACAGACATTTCAGCAAGACCCTTTGTTTGCTGGGCTGTATTATACGATGGCACTTTGTAAATTCTGAATTTTAAATTGCAGACAATAATATCAGCTCTCAAATGTCAGACATCATGATGAATTGGCTTCTCAACTTCTCAGGCCATTCACTTTCTTTGTTTCCAAAATGTCAAGTGTAAAGTCTCTTGATAACAAAGCTGTGCAAAGCATGTTTTTTGTTTGTTTGTTTGTTTGTTTTGTTTGTTTGTTTGTTTTTGCAGCAATCATAGTACTTAATGGACAATCCTTCCAAAGCTTGTTTCTTATACGCAAAAGCCTGTGTCCTTTGCCTGATATTCTAATTGTTCAGACTGAGTCAGCTTTTAAGTAAATTAATCAATAAAATCCAACCCCCCTCAATTTAGCACATTTGAAATGATTGATTTCCCCCACTTCTATAGTACTAAAATTTGTGTTAAAACATGTCTATCCAATCCTTAACTAAGCTCTTATTTTTAATTTGTCTTTTGTTCCAGGCACACAGATGTTCATTTGCCCTTTTGGAAAGTGAAGGTAGGGCAGCTAAAAAAGGAATTTCAAGGCTCATGAATTTTTCTTCATTAACATCTGAATTTAGCAAAACTGACATAAGAATTGCACCTTATACTTCATGGAATGTTCCTATAAAGAAGTATTAAAAACTGGACAGTTATACCTTTTTTTTCTATTTTCATCAAAGCTCAAACATAAATACTCATTGTTGAAAAGTGCAGAAATTAAACATAGATTGTTTGATGGGTGGTTGATTTATTTATAAATGTACTCGTCTATTCACTCATTCAACACATATTTATACAGTAGCTACCAAGTTCTAAGCATTAGGCTAGGTAAGAAATACAAGGATAAATAAAGCACAGTTTCTGGCTTTGAGGAGTGGAATTTAAGGTGGGAACAGGCTATACCATAGCCATAGCCATATTGAGCGAGAGCTCAGTAGGTCCAAGGCTACTCATTTCTTCCTTCCAGACATGACTTTGAAATTAAGTTCCTGAATTTCTGAAAATGAATATTACACAATAATTCTTGAAAAATGTACCTAAACTATAATCTAACATAGCTCTGAAGGTCCCTCTTTGCTTAGGTCACATTACCTTTCCGTTTTTACTCTTGTATTCAGTGATGTCTCCCCTATAACACGAGGCAAGGCACAGTGCCCTTATACTTTCCATAATATAGACAAATACAGATTCCTAACAGTGATCCTCAGGAAAAAATAATTGCACGTATTGCTACATTTTCAGCAAATTACTTCTCCATTTTCTGTTTTATCTCTCAGGAAAATGAGTTGGCATTCTAGTCAATTCTTATAACGGTCCTGAGCTTGCTTTTTATTACAGAGGGCGCACATAACTTTCAGATGGCTTAACTGGTAAGCAAAATCACCAACACAATAGACTCAAAAACCCTTCCTCCATATTGGCAACAGAAGAAAATAAATATAGTCATATTATATATGCATCAAATATCTCTAGAAATATACACAGGAAACTGGTAACATCAATTTCCTCCAAGATTGGGACCTGGATGGCTTAGAGGCAGTGACTGTAGGAACATTTTCACTATATATCTTTGTAAGCCTTACAAACATTTGAAATGTGCATGTATTACATATTTAAACACACATACACAACACACACACAGAAATACTAGAGATTAGAAACTTCTCAGGCCCACTAAACAGAATATTCTCACTTAGTTTCAGGACCCATCATTGATGTGGCTCTCTAAACCAGAGGTCCTGAAATTCTATGATTTCCTCTCCCCGGTCAAGCCAGCATTCTCTTCTTCATTCCATTTTCCTTTTCTGCACCATCTTGTTCAGCATCTTAAATGCCGACAATTTCTAACTTTCTATTTGCCACTACCCTCTACCCCTACCCCCTCTCTCCTCATGCCCAAGGTAGTTCAAAGTCTCTGAGAGCCTTTGTTAACTAAGTCAGGGGAACAATATTTTTGAGGACTGCAGGTGATATATGAACACTGACTTCTCCTACCCTGTATTCCTGTCCCTGCTCTCCATATAGAAATATATATTTCTAATAAAATAAGTTAAAATTCAAGTGGCTATATGAAAAATATATGTAAGTTTGTCAATTCTTGTCTGACTATCTCCACAATGACCTGTGATCTCAGAGGAGGTCACAGATCTGTGAGCCTCCCAGGTGCAAATGTGACAAAAACATACATTGTCTTGAGAAGTGAGGTCAGCCTCGCTCATCTGTCCCCAAGATGTCAGAAAGGAAAGATGCTGTCTTCTTCCTGGTTAAGGACTTTCTGAGGCCATGTAATTTATTCCTGATTTCCAACAACCAGAGAGTAACCTAAGAAAGTATTTTTTTCCTTCCTACATTAAAAAAAGTACCTACGTTTCTCTTCATTAAGTTCCTTTTATAAAGAATACTGCTATCTTTGCCTGACTGAGTTCAGGTATTTAACTGTTACATCTAAAATGACATTTTATATGAAATATTAGTCATATATTTCAAGAAAGAATTACTTTTCTTTTAAGTGATACTCTATTTTGAGTGAGTGCCAGAGATAGCAAATCTAGAATACAGAGTAAATCTGTTATAATAATCCATGACTGTGACACCTTTTCAGATCTTGTTCTATACTTGTTGCTTTCCTTTGAAAGAGCGTTGGTTGGTGTCTTTTGTTAGAATTTAGTCTGTTGCTAGGAAATTAAGGACAATATAATTTATCACTAAACTGGGTCTGTTGTATTTAAGTGTTAATACTCTTAACAGGACATACCATAGGACATTTTTATAGAATGTCTTGAACTCTTACTTAAAATATGTATTGTGTGTTTTTATATCTTGTCTCTCAAAATATGCTACATGCCAAATCTTATTTAATCCATGGCATCTGCCTCAGTGTCTTCAAGAAATGGTTGAATAATAAATAACTTGAAAAACTAGAGTCAAGAAACCACAGGGAGGGAGAAAGATACAGCCTGGAGGAGAAACATTTGGGCCAGTACGAATAAACCATTTTCTTAAGGATTAGTATCCTCAATGGAAAATCACTTGACTAAAAAATAACTTAAGAAGTTTCACTTTATTTACAGAGGAAAATAGTCTAGCTACTTTGACAAGTGAAACTGATTATTTATTAAATATGCATAATTAGTTCAAAGGAAAAGTAAACTACTGTAGTTCTCAACTCATAATCAATTAAAGCAATGGATCTAAGGAGGCAGAAGAATATTTAGAAAGTAAAAATAAGGGGGAAAAAAGCAGGACAGATTAAGGGAGAAAATTAATGAAGGGAGTAAGAGGCAAGAGTGTGAAGGACAGAAGTGAAGATTCAAAGGGGTGTGATTTCTAGGATGTTGGTTGGTTGTACGTTTTTATTGTTTATTTTGGGTTGTGAAGCTCAGGGTAAATTATTATTAATCAGCTTAGGAAGCTCTTTGATACTTTAAATGATAGATTTTACATTTCCTTAGTGATGAATTAGTTCTTTGACTGATATTCAGTGCTCATGTGCTTGACTATTGCATGGTTAGCTGTGACATTCCACCACTGAAATATGGTAACGGAGAAACACAGCTGGCATTCCTGTGAAATCACCCCAAGAATCAACCTATCCTGAGAACTAGCTGTCCATGACCCCTAACAGGCTCCTTCACCAAATCCAGATTCTGGAGGCTTCTATGTTCGAATTAAGACTATTCTGAACTAGAAGAATGGAAAAACTCAACATTTTTCTCAATGAGAGAAGCAGTATCAATTGAAGATTGTTACTCTAATAATAATAATAATACCTAACACTTATTAAATGACTACCATGTATTCACTTATAGATGCTGTGATTTGCCTTTTACATTCGTCATCTCATTTTCACTGCTACAATCCTAAAAACAGACCATGGGCCAAAGGCAGCCCAATGCAGGTATGATGCCTACAAAACCTGCTACATGCAATCACAACTGCCATCCAGCTGTGCTGTTCAGTGGAACTTGAATTTGCAAGTTCACCTTGAATATGCAAGGGTAACTTTGGGAATAAGGACCAAAGAGAGCTTTACCTCTCTGTATTTGAGAGCCAAGAAGCCAGCAATATTGTATGGGGCTGAGAAAGGATTAGATGAAGTAGACATGAGAATGAGGCTGCCAAGAAACTGTCCCCAGTGGCATGGTGGCTTAAGGACTTTTATCCCAAAGATGTCTACAGTTTAATGTGAACTTGTTTATTGTATGTGATGTATACTCTGATATAATTCAGGAAAGTCTTCTACACAAAATTACCTTGTATGGGAGTCTGCTTATTTTTGTTGGTTCATTTTGTGAAGTGGGGGGTTGCATTTTTTTGTGTATGTGGAAAATAAGGGAAATAACCATGTCCTACCTCAGAGTCGACACAGTAGGAGAGGAACAACATGAGAAAGACAGCAATCCAATTCATAAAATCAGGGCCAACAGTGGAAGCACATGTCCAAAGCCAGAAGTGACCATGAGAGCACAAGTCCCTCGGGGGCTCATGACTATCTTGGAAAGGGCTTTGGTCATCCACAGTCCAGGGAATGGGGCCCAAATCAATCCTTTTAGATCTAAAAGGATAGGAAGAACTCCAGATACAGACTACATAAATATTTACTTTGAACAAAGCACTTTCCCTACAATTAAGTTATTACACAGACCGCAGGCAAAAGTTTTGTGTGTCTATTGCCTGTTAGAAGGCTATGTATTGATTACATCTCCTGAATAAAAACTAGATTTCTGTTTTCCCTATAAAAACTTCATTTTTTTTTAAAGTAGGTTGGTCCCTAGAGAACTGATCACTTGAACTAGAGTAACACATTATATATGTAATTATTTCTCTGGAGCTTCAGCATTCATTTCTCCTAAACTCCCAGAGACATGGGCTAAGGGGGTGTACCTGCACCAATATTTTGGGGTCAAAGGATTATGTTCTTTGTCTCTGGTGACATATTTCTATAGAAACCCTATTTGAATTTTCTGTAAAATGGTCGTTGAAGACATTGTGCATTTTGTTATTCTCTGTCTGTGGCAGAGACGACTAGTTGCTTATCAGATATTTTTAGTGGTATTCATTACTACCCAGAAGAAGACTGCATTTCACAGCCAACCCTACCTTCCTATGTGATGTGGCATGTGACTAAATTCTAGCCAATAAAATAGATGAGGAAGTGTTTGGTGAGAATTCCAGAAAGCTTTAGTAAATGGGAAGAGACAAATGAGTTTTCTGCCTTACTCCTTCTTGCTGACAGCCTGAAACTCAGATGTGATGGTTGGTGCTCCAGCAGCTATCTTGGACCAAAAGATGAAAACCATACATCTTGAGGATGATGGATCAGAAAATAGGAATCTGAGTCCTTGGTGACACCATAAAAATTCTGGAAGTAAGCCTGGGATTCACTATGTCTGACCTTACTTTACATAAGAGAGAAATAGCTGCTAATTTGTTTAAACCATTTTTATTTGAGTTTCTCCTGTTTTATACAGCAAATCTAACTGCCTGTCTCTTATATTAGGATATGTATCATAAGTTTCTGTAGCATTGTTAACAAGAAAGACTACCTCTTCCCTAATAGGTTTACTTCATATTTCACTGTCTTTGCTCTTTTTGGCCTGGTCTACTAGGATAAGCAGAGATGGATTTAGTGGTTGTTTGCAGTAATGACACTTGTCCTGGGCTGCTGGTATAATGATTGCCATCCCCTCCCTCCACCCCCAGCCTGACCCATTGCCACATCTCTGGTAGTTTACCTCCATTTGAATAGTCCAGTTGCATATCTTTATAAACTTCTTGAAAAGTGTTTTTAAAAAAACATAATCAGAGGATTTAGTATAGTCTGCTGATTAGGTGACAATGCATTTAAAAAAGGAATAATATAGGAAAGGGCAACTGTGACTTAAATCATTGATATTTAAATCCTAAAACTACTTAGTTGTTCTTATTTGAAACAAATCAAAGCCAAACAAAAACTAAAAACTCTCTCTCTCTCTCTCTCTCTCTCTCTCTCTCTCTATATATATATATATATATATAAACATTTATGTAGTAAATATATATATACTTACAATATATACTTACAATATGTATATATTTACAAAAATAATACAGATTATAAATAAATATAGTTCTTATGCCATTGCTTCCTTTGCACACATAGAACTCAGGAACCTGATACATGGCTACTTACAGGTACTAAATTAATTGGTGTTGGATATGAACTTTTACAGCAATAGTTGGTAAGTGGCAGAGCCAGGATCTAAACCCAAGACTGTGTACATCTCAAGCCTCTGCTCTCTGTTCATACTGATTCCTACATGTGGAAATATTATTATTTATAAGGCACAGTCTCAAAAAAAAAAAAAAGCTAATCTGCTAAGCCATCTCCTCCCCTCTCCAAAGATTTTTTTTTTTAATTAGAAGAACAAATAACAGAAAATAAGGTGACACAAATCCCACAGTTGCACCTTTGCCTCCTGTCTGAGGTGTGGGCATCTTGAAATCAGTAACTTTATTTCCTCCTGCCCCTCCTCTACCTGTTCTCCTGCTTCCTCCAAGACGTGGTGGAAATTTCTCAGATCTCATGGACTTGCTACAGGTATAAATACATAAGAGAGAATTGCGGGGTGATTTTCAACTACATTATACAAATATGTGCAAAAAAATAGAAGCCTTATTTTTACTGAAACATAGTTCTGACTGCAGTCTCTTTTGTGGGTGGATAAAGTTGTGCTCACAGTAGATGATTTTGCTAAACCTGCTGTCAATAGGAGAAGAAAGTTATATTTCCTCCCAGTAATCTCTTACTTAAACACAAAGATTTTCTTAAGCAAATTATTTGGAAAACATAACTCAATAGATCAGTGTAAGGATATATGTTTCCCTAAGAAATATCCTGAAATAACCTTTTAAAAGCCCAGAGAGAGAACTGGCTCAACTGCTCCTGGACATAGGTCCTAGTTTCCAGAATTATATTGACCCCCTCTATTCACTCCTTGGTCAGTACTTGCCTTAGGATAGTGATGCCGTGTCTGTATCCATCGGTCCCCACTGTTGACTCTTCTAGGGCAGGAACTGTAGCACAGTGCCAGGAATCCATACAGTGGTGACTCCACAAATGCCAAAATGAAGTGAGTTGCTAATTTAAGTCCCTCTTGCCAGTTTCCTGTTCTTCACAGAGAGATCTGTTCACACCCACACTTAATCTATTCTTTTATTTGAAGATTTGCAATCACCTCTACATTCTGCTCTCCAAGCCATTCGTGTTTGTTTAATTATGTTATTCTTTCCTAGTTTGATGTGGTTCTTGGTCTTTTGACTGCTCCCCTCCCTTTATGAGTGGGCAACTAACTCTCTCCTTCACTGATAAACCAGAAGTAGTTGCAACAGCAATGACACTAGGGCATACTAACTAGAATATCAAAGATTCAGCAGGCTGGCATAGACGGCTCTCTCCCATGAGACCTGGTCTCATCGCTGAGCTCTAGAACCTAAACACTGACTCCTTGATGCACTTGACATCCTGCTACATGGCGAGTGTATGGCATGAGTTTTGTTATTAGTCAATTATTCTAATTAAGAAAGATTAGTCTAATTAGTCCTTAAATGAACTGCCAATTTCCAAAGAATTTAAATACAACAAAATATAATAAATAGAAAAAAACATGTTGTACAAATATTTTTTTCAAGATCCAAAAAGTATGTCAAGATTGCTCATAGATCATTTTGCCCAGTCCCTGGAACATAACAAGTTCTCATAACTGTAATCAGTTTTATATTAAATGGAGATTATTGTGCTCAGACATGTCAGTAAACAAAGTATAGATAAAACATAAAAGCGAAGTTATAGGAACTGCCACACAGGTTCTTATAGGTCCAAGGCAGGAGAGGGTTTCTTCTAATAGCACAACTCACAGGCCACTTAGGAAGCTAAAGGTTTATCAGAGTCAGTCTGTCCGCTGCCTTGTGCTCCACTTCCCACCCCCATCTGCAAACCAATCTTACCCCCTTGCCATTCTCATAAAACAAATCATATTTAATCTCCCAAGTATACCTTCCAGAACTCACTGGATAACAATGAAGCAAATTCACATCTAAGACAAAATTTCCAGCCTAATAATAGAAAGCTTGTGTTGCAGAATCTGCAACGAAGTTGCAAGAAGGAAGTTTATTAGGGAGTATTCCTGGGATCAACAGTGGGGAGAGAAAAGGGACCAGTATTGGACAGAGGGAGAATTGGGGCTTTGATGCATTCAAATCAAGGCCTCAACCAACCCCCCTGAAAGCTGCAAATAGAGCCGGGAGTCTTTAAGAGTTGTTTCACGTTGGGTCAATAGGCCCAGGCTGTTACTTCCCCAAGTCAACCAGTCAGTGGAGCAAGCTGCCCTGCGAAAGACTTGTGACCTCAGGCAAGATTGGTGCTCTTCAGTCAAGGCAATATCCAGACAGGCAGACAGCTCTCCCCAGCTGGAGAACAAATCTTTCATCCTGGAGGGGGATCAGAGTGGCACAAACCAGAATCCACATAGGGTACACATTTTCTCCATTTAAGTTTTCTAAAGTCGCTTGATATTTTTAGAATTTACTTTACTTGCTTTATGCATGTATGCAATACGTTGATGTCTCCTGATTAGTATTATAATTACCAATTCTAAGTAATAAAGACACTATAACTTTGTGGATGATAAAACTTAAAAGCGCTGAATTGGTTGTTATGTTCATACCTCCATTTTCAAATAGAATAGCTTGCCCTTCTCTCTTGCCCAGCTGTTGCTAAGTAATTTACAACTCAGGAAAGGCTAATGGAGGTATAAACAATGCACAGATGTCTCTCTGATTTCCTTTATTTTGTTCTTCCGGGAGGTGTTATGGAAATCATTCCTCCACTTTGCCAGAGTTCGATGAGGAGGTTGATCATAATGGAAATGAACAAGAGCAGGAGAACAAAGAGCAGTTGTGCTCTTTTCATCAGAGAAAGTGATTGGAGGTGCTAAAGTCAAGATGCCAGCAGAAGGTGGACTTTGGGAGAATTATTTCATAGAGGATTTAATTATGGTACATAAGCAGCCATTTACATTCTAGACTATGCAGAAATGTGATATTAGCTGGTTCTAATATTAGCTTCTATTAGCTTAATTACTAATAGAATAGATATTAGCTTCTCACTTAATTACTTTATTCATTCACCAACAAATTTCTGAGGGCCCACTAAGAACCTTGGAGATACAGTAGTGAGTACAAAAGATACAGCTGGAGAAGCTTCAAGATGGCGGAAGAGTAAGACGTGTTGATACCTTCCTCCCCACAAATACATCAGAAATACATCTACATGTGGAACAACTCCTACAGAACACCTACTGAACGCTGGCAGAAGACCTCAGACCTCCCATAAGGCAAGAAACTTCCCACGTACCTGGGTAGGGCAATAGAAAACAGAAAAAACAGAGACAAAGAATAGGGATGGGACCTGCACCAGTGGGAGGGAGCTGTGAAGGAGGAAAGGTTTCCACACACTAGGAAGCCCCTTCGTGGGCGGAGACTGCGGGTGGCGGAGGGGGGGAAGCTTCGGAGCCACGGAGGAGAGCGCAGCAACAGGGGTGCGGAGGGCAAAGCAGAGAGATTCCCACACAGAGGATTGGCGCCGACCAGCACTCACCAGCCCGAGAGGCTTGTCTGCTCACCCGCCGGGCAGGCGGGGCTGGGATCTGATGCTCGGGCTTCGGAGGTCGGATCGCAGGGAGAGGACTGGGGTTGGCGGCGTGAACACTAGCCTGAAGGGGGCTAGCGCACCACGGCTAGCCGGGAGGGAGTTCGGGAAAAAGTCTGGACCTGCCGAAGAGACAAGAGACTTTTTCTTGCCTCTCTGTTTCCTGGGATGCGAGGAGAGGGGGTTAAGAGCGCCGCTTAAAGGAGCTCCAGAGACGGGCACGAGCCGCGGCCATCAGCACGGACGCCAGAGACGGGCATGAGACGCTAAGCCTGCTGCTGCCACCACCAAGAAGCCTGTGTGCGAGCACAGGTCACTGTCCACACCTCCCCTCCCAGGAGCCTGTGCAGCCCGCCACCGCCAGGGTCCCATGATCCAGGGACAACTTCATCGGGAGAATGCACGGCGCGCCTCAGGCTGGTGCAACGTCATGCCGGCCTCTGCTGCCGCAGACTCGCCCCGCATTCGTACCCCTCCATCCCCACGGCCTGAGTGAGCCAGAGCCCCGGAATCAGCTCCTCCTTTAACCTCATCCTGTCTGGGTGAAGAACAGACGCCTTCAGGCAACCTACATGTAGAGGCAGAGCCAAACCCAAAGCTGAACCCTAGGAGCTGTGCGAACAAAGAAGAGAAAGGGAAATCTCTCCCAGCAGCCTCAGGGGCAGCGGATTAAAGCTCCACAATCAACTAGATGTGCCCTGCATCAGTGGAATACCTGAATACACAACGAATCATCCCAAATTGTGAAGGTGGACTTTGGGAGCAAAGATATATATATATATTTTTTTCCCCCTTTTTCTCTTTTCGTGAATGTGTATGTGTATGTCTGTATAGCTTTGCTTTTACTATTTGTCCTAGGGTTCTGTCTGTCCGGGTTTTTTTTTCTTTATTTGTTTTTTAGTATAGTTTTTAGTGCTGATTACAATTGTTGGACTTGAGTTTTGGTTTGGTTGCTCTCTTCTTTCTTTCTTTTTTATTACTTAAAAAAATTTTAATACTATTTTTTATTTTAATAAATTTTATTTTATCTTCTTTTTTCTTTCCTTCTTTTTTCTCTCCCTTTTATTCCAAGCCGCGTGGATGACACGCTCTTGGTGCTCCAGCCAGGTGTCAGGGCTGTGTCACTAAGGTGAAAAAGCCAACTTCAGGACACTGGTCCACAAGAGACCTCCCAGCTCCACGTAATATCAAACGATGAAAATCTCCCAGAGATCTCCATCTCAACACCAGCACCCAGCTTCACTCAAGACCAGCAAGCTACAGTGCTGGACACCCTATGCCAAACAACTAGCAAGACAGGAACACAACCTCACCCATTAGCAGAGAGGCTGCCTAAAATCAAAATAGCTCAACAGATAACCCAAAGCACACCATCACACATGGACCTGCCCACCAGAAAGATGAGATCCAGCCTCATCCACCAGAACACAGGCACTAGCCCCTCCACCAGGAAGCCTACAAAACTCACTGAACCAACCTTAGCCACTAGGGGCAGACACAAAAAACAACGGGAACTACGAGCCAGCAGCCTGAGAAAAAGAGACCCGAAACACAGTAAGTTAAGCAAAATGAGAAGAGAGAGAAAAACACAGTAGATGATGGAGCAAGGTAAAAACCCACCAGGCCTAACAAATGAAGAGGAAATAGGCACTCTACCTGAAAAAGAACTCAGAATAATGATAGTTAAGATGATCCAAAATCTTGGAAATAGAATGGAGAAAATACAAGAAACGTTTAACAAGGAACTAGAAGAACTAAAAAGCAAACAAACAGTGATGAAAAACACAATAAATGGAACTAAAAATTCTCTAGAAGGGATCCATAGCAGAGTAACTGCGGCAGAAGAATGGATAAGTGACCTGGAAGATAAAATAGTGGAAATAACTACAGCAGAGCACAATAAAGAAAAAAGAATGAAAAGAATTGAGGACAGTCTCAGAGACCTCTACAACAACATTAAACGCACCAACATTTGAATTATAGGGGTCCCAGAAGAAGAAGAGAAAAACAAAGGGACTGAGAAAATACTTGAAGAGATTATAGTTGAAAACTTCCCTAATATGGGAAAGGAAATATTTAGTGAAGTCCAGGAAGCACAGAGAGTCCCATACAGGATAAATCCAAGGAGAAACCAGCCAAGAAACATATTAAACAAACTATCAAAAATTAAATACAAAGAAAAAATATTAAAAGCAGCAAGGGAAAAACAACAAATAACACATAAGGGGATCCCCATAAGGTTAACAATCTTTCAGCAGAAACTCTGCAAGCCAGAAGGGAGTAGCAGGACATATTTAAAGTGATGAAGAGGGAAAACCTACAACCAAGATTACTCTACCCAGCAAGGACCTCATTCAGATTTGATGGAGAAATTAAAACCTTTACAGACAAACAAAAGCTAAGAGAATTCAGCACCACCAAACCAGCTTTATTACAAATGCAAAAGGAACTTCTCTAGGCAGGAAACACAATACAAGGAAAAGACCTACAATAACAAGCCCAAAATAATAAGAAAATAGTAATAGGAACATACATATGGATAATTACCTTAAACATAAATAGTTTAAATGCTCCAAGCAAAAGACATAGACTGGCTGAAAGGATACAAAAACATGACCCGCATATATGCTGTCTACAAGAGGTCCAATTCAGACCTAGGGACACTTACAGAATGAAAGTGACAGGATGGAAAAAGATATTCCATGCAAATGGAAATCTAAAGAAAGCTCTAGTAGCAATTCTCATATCAGACAAAATAGACATTAAAATGAACACTATTAGAAGAGACAAAGAAGGACACTACATAATGATCAAGGGATCCATCCAAGAAGAAGATATAACAATTGTAAATATTTAAGAACCCAACATAGGAGCACCTCAATTCATAAGGCAAATACTAACAGCCACAAAACAGGTAATCGACAGTAACACAATCATAGTAGGGGACTTTAACACCCCACTTTCACCAATGGACAGATCATCCAAAATAAAAATAAATAAGGAAACACAAGCTTTAAATACATTAAAGAAGATGGACTTAATTGATATTTATAGGACATTCCACCGAAAAACAACAGAATACACATTCTTCTCAAGTGTTCATGGAACATTCTCCAGGATAGATCATATCCTGGATCACAAATCAAGCCGTGGTAAATTTAGGAAAATTGAAATCATATCAAATATCTTTTCTGACCACAACGCTATGAGACTAGATATCAATTACAGGAAAAAATCTGTAAGAAATACAAACACATGGAGGCTAAATAACACACTACTTAATAACAAAGAGATCACTGAAGAAATGAAAGAGGAGATAAAAAATACCTAGAAAAAAATGACAATGAAAACACAACGACCCAAAACCTATGGGATGCAGCAAAAGCAGTTCTAAAAGGAAAGTTTATAGTAATACAATCCTAACTTAAGAAACAAGAAACATCTCAAATAAACAACCTAACCTTACACCTAAAGCAATTATAGAAAAAAGAACAAAAAAAGCCCAAAGTTAGCAGAAGGAAAGAAATCATAAGATCTGTTTAGAAATAAATGAAAAAGAAATGAAGGAAACGATAGCAAAGATCAATAAAACTAAAAGTTGGTTCATTAAGAAGATAAACAAAATTGATAAACCATTAGCCAGACTCATGAAACAAAAAAGGGAGAAGACTCAAATCAATAGAATTAGAAATGAAAAAGGAGAAGTAACAACTGACACTGCAGAAATACAAAGGATCATGAGAGATTACTGCAAGTAACTATATGCCAATAAAATGGACAACCTGGACGAAATGGACAAATTCTTAGAAATGCACAGCCTTCCGAGGCTGAACCAGGAAGAAAAAAAATATGAACAGACCAATCACAAGCACTGAAATTGAAACTGTGATTTAAAACCTTCCAACAAACAAAAGCCCAGGACCAGATGGCTTCACAGGCGAATTCTATCCAACATTTAGAGAAGAGCTAACACCTTTCCTTCTCAAATGCTTCCAAAATATAGCAGAGGGAGGAACACTCCTAAACTCATTCTACGAGGCCACCATCACCCTGATACCAAAGCCAGGCAAAGATGTCACAAAGAAAGAAAATCAGAGGCCAATATCACTAATGAACATAGATGCAAAAATCCTCAACAAAATACTAGCAAACAGAATCCAACAGCACATTAAAAGGATCATACACCATGATCAAGTGGGGTTTATCCCAGGAATGAAAGGATTCTTCAATATATGCAAATCAATCAATGTGATACACCATATTAACAAATTGAAGGAGAAAAACCATATGATCAACTCAATAGATGCAGAGAAAGCTTTCGACAAAATTCAACACGGATTTATGATAAAAACCCTGCAGAAAGTAGGCATAGAGGGAACTTACATCAACATAATAAAGGCCATGTATGACAAACCCACAGCCAGCATTGTCCTCAATGGTGAAAAACTGAAACCATTTCCACTAAGATCAGGAAAAAGACAACGTTGCCCACTCTCACCACTATTATTCAACACAGTTTTGGAAGTTTTAGCCACAGCAAACAGAAGAAAAAGAAATAAAAGGAATCCAAATCGGAAAAGAAGAAGTAAAGCTGTCACTGTTTGCAGATGACATGATACTATACATAGAGAATCCTAAAGATGCTACCAGAAAACTACTAGAGCTAATCAATGAATTTGGTAAAGTAGCAGGATACAAAATTAATGCACACAAATCTCTTGCATTCCTATACACTAATGATGAAAAATCTGAAAGAGAAATTAAGGAAACATTCCTATTTACCACTGCAACAAAAAGAATAAAATATCTAGGAATAAACCTACCTAAGGAGACAAAAGACCTGTATGCAGAAAATTATCAGACACTGATGAAAGAAATTAAAGATGATGCAAATAGATGGAGAGGTATACCATGTTCTTGGATTGGAAGAATCAACATTTTGAAAATGACTCTACTACCCAAAGCATTCTACAGATTCAATGCAATTCTTATCAAACTACCACTGGCATTTTTCACAGAACTAGAACAAAAAATTTCACAATTTGTATGGAATCACAAAAGACCCCGAATAGCCAAAGCAATCTTGAGAAAGAAAAACACAGCTGGAGGAATCAGGCTCCCTGACTTCAGACTATACTACAAAGCTACAGTAATCAAGACGGTATGGTAATGGCACAAAAACTGAAATATAGGTCAATGGAACAGGATAGAAAGCCCAGAGATATACCCAGGCACATATGGTCACCTTATCTTTGATAAAATTGGCAAGAATATATAGTGGAGAAAAGACAACCTCTTCAATAAGTGGTGCTGGGAAAACTGGACAGCTACATGTAAAAGAATGAAATTAGAACACTCCCTAACACCATACACAAAAATAAACTCAAAATGGATTAAAGACCTAAATGTAAGGACAGACACTATCAAACTGTTAGAGGAAAACATAGGCAGAACACTCTAGGACATAAATCACAGCAAGATCCTTTTTGACCCACCTCCTAGAGAAAGGGGAAATAAAAACAGAAATAAACAAATGGGACCTAATGAAACTTAAAATCTTTTGCACAGCAAAGGAAACCATAAACAAGACCAAAAGACAACCCTCAGAATGGGAGAAAATGTTTACAAATGATGCAACTGACAAAGGATTAATCTCCAAAGTATACAACAAGCTCATGCAGCTCAATATCAAAAAACAAACAACTCAATGCAAAAATGGGCAGAAGGCCTAAATAGACATTTCTCCAAAGAAGATATACAGATTTCCAACAAACACATTAAAGAATGCTCAACATCATTAATCATTAGAGAAATGCAAATCAAAACTATAATGAGATATCATCTCACACCAGTCAGAATGGCCATCATCAAAAATTCCACAAACAATAAATGCTGGAGAGGGTGTGGAGAAAAAGGAACCCTCCTGCACTGTTGGTGGGAATGTAAATTGATACAGCCACTATGGAGAACAGTATGGAGGTTCCTTAATAAACTAAAAATATAACTACCATACGACCCAGCAATCCCACTACTGGGCATACACCCTGAGAAAAGCATAATTCAAAAAGAGTCATGTACCACAATGTTCATTGCAGCTCTATTTACAATAGCCAGGACATGGAAGCAACCTAAGTGTCCATCAACAGATGAATGGATAAAGAAGATGTGGCATATATATAGAATGGAATATTCCTCAGCCATAAAAAAGAATGAAACTGAGTTATTTGTAGTGAGGTGGATGGACCTAGAGACTGTCATACAGAGTGAAGTAAGTCATAAAGATAAAAACAAATACTTTATGCTAACACATATATATGGAATCTAAAAAAAAAACAAGAAAGAAAATGGTCATAAGAACCTAGGGGTAAGACAGGAATAAATATGCAGACCTACTAGAGGTTGGACTTGAGGACACGGGGAGTGTGAAGGGTAAGCTGTGACAAAGTGAGAGAGTGGCATGGACATATATACACTACCAAACGTAAAACAGATAGCTAGTGGGAAGCAGCCACCTAGCACAGGAAGATCAGCTCGGTGCTTTGTGACCACCTAGAGTGGTGGGATAGCGAGTGTGGGAGGGAGGGAGATTCAAGAGGGAAGAGATATGGGGGCAAATGTACATGTATAACTGATTCACTTTGTTATAAAGCAGAAACTGACACACCATTGTAAAGCAATTATACTCTAATAAAGATGTTAAAAAAATTTAAAAAGAGAAGTCATAGTCAATAAAACCTCAATGACAGTAAATATTGATGTTCAGTAAAAATCAGTTGGCATGTCTCCTATGCATAAACAATTTTACTCATACTCAGAACATTCTGGACTAAAATTCTGAGTCAAAAATTATTTACTGTATTTTTTTCTTTTTAAAAAAATCGAAGTATATTTGATTTACAATGTCGTGTTAATTTCTGCTGTACAGCAAAGTGATTCTATTTACTGTATTCTTTACATTTAAGTAGGTATTTCTATAGGGATACTTTTAAATATGTGTCTGGTCTAATTTATTTGGTACCAACCAGGTGCTCCAAAAAAAGATATATTGCGAAGTTCACCTGGGAAGAATAATCCTTGTGCAAGAGCTTTCCATATTGTTCACCTAGTTTTGTAAACTCTGGCTACCAAAACTTAACTCTAATGGTTAAGCAAAATCTACCCATCCAGGTATCATACATAGTGATACTTGAAGGTTTAATTTAGTCTCAGGGATTTATCAAGAAAACAGAAATATTTGTGGCAATTACTGAAGCAATATTCGATAGTGATAATACTACCACATGCATACTATAACCAAAAGAAAACAACAAATTAATTTAGTGAAAAAATTAACTAAACTGTAAATGTATACACAGGTAAGGTTCTCATATCACCTGATGATAATCCAGCATAGCTAGAAGAAAATGATCTGGTGTCACCTGGATTTTGCTGTTTCTTTCACAGTGTTCTTCTTTCAAATCTTCTAAGATGGGAGAGCTCTTTTTCCTTCTCATCCCTTATTAATAAATGCAATGATTTATTTTTGCTCATGCACTTACTTAGAAGCAACTGAGTATCACATTTCTGCTGATGTGTTTGCCTCCCTCTACAGTGCACTACAAAAAGTTAATTGCCTACTTTTCTGTAACAGGAATAGCTGCATCTTGTTTTAGCTCTATGTTCTTTTCTTACATTACTGCTGTATGACACCCATCCCTCTCCCATCATGTGAATATTCTACGTGTGCAGAGCTTCTCCATCTATGATGTCCGTAGAAGGAGTTACACCTTCTTTAGAGATCTGAGGTGATCATGGATCTCTCACATCCGATAGCTCAGTTACACTTTTTGTAGGCCATCCATGAAGTAACAATGGTAGCAACCGTTTAAGGCATCATTGTTTAACTATTTCATATCTTTCATCATTGTTTAACTACCAATATCTTTTATGCCACAATTTCCTTGCAGATCAGTGGTTTCATTTACTTTTGCCAACTATCAGAATGAGTAGTTAGAGCAGTTATCATTTCCTCATTTAAAATGAGGAAACTAAGCCCTAAAAATGTTAATTTACATTCCCAAGGTCAAATAATTGGTGACTGAGCTGGCATTAGAAGAAAATCTTTGTATAGATGAATGTTTATGATATTGTTAAAAAAATTTTAAAAATACAGAAAATAGAAAAATGCAGATAAAAATGATATGTATAATAGAATATTAATTTAAATATATATATACAAAGAAATAATGCTGGTAGAGAAACACATTTTATAAATATAAAATATCTGTTATGTTCTAGGCTGTGATAGATACTATGTTTATAGAGAGGAGCAGACATGGTCCTTACCACAATGGAACTAATAATTCAATGAAAGAGACAAATGCTAATCAAAGAAATAAAAAATAAATCTATAATAACACATTGTGAAAAGTGTTAACAAAAAAAAAGTGCTATGAAGAGTATCTAATTGAATATAAATAAGGGCTGATTATACTGAAGAAATTCATTGAGGTTGCAAGCTGAAAGATGACTAGGAATTAACCAGGTGAAAATGTTGAATGATTAAAAAAATTTTTTTTTTTATTTTTCTGACTTTCCAAATTTCTACACAACATGAGGGTTACTTTACCAGTTAGGAACTCTGCATGTGTGACTTTTGATTCTCTCTCTGGCAGAGTACTTCCCATCAGACCAAATCTCTTTAAAAAACAACTCTAAAATTAAAAAGAGGGCAAATAACCAAGGCAAGAAATACTTTAGCAATCAAGAAGCCTGAGAAAAGAAAAATCCATTGTGGTTAAGACAAATTCTCTGTCACTTTTACTTTTAAGGAATTGTCTGATATATGGGCCAGAGTCCTAACAAAAAGGAGATCAGAGCTTTCTGCTGTCTCATAGTCCTAAGGAGCCCAAAGCTAGTAGGACTTCTAAGATAGCCAGAACTCAAGGGATAGGCAATGATGTTGGAATATTTTAATGCACTGCTCAGTAGTAACTTATAGAACAAGCAACCAAAATTCAGTAAAGATGTAGAAGATTTGAAAGATACTATTAATAAATTTGACCTAATTGAAATAGATAAAAGACTACAAAACTTTTTCAGACACATTTTTCAAGTATATGTGAAATATCTACCATATGTTGGTAAATGATCATTTATTGGGTCAAAACACAGGTCTCAACAATTCAAAGGGATGGTAATATATAAATATATTCTCAAACAACAGTGGGACTTAGCTATATATGTGTATTCTAAAGTGTCTGGAAACTAAGTGATACACTTCTAAATTATCTATGGATTGGAGATGTAATAAAAATGGAAATTAAAAAATATTTTAAAAACAAATGAAACATATCAAATCTTGTAGAATAAAGCTAAATCAATGTTTAAAGGTAAATTTAAAACCTTAATTTTATGTGTTATGGGGGAAAAGACTGAAAACAAATGATATAAGTTTATTGAAACTTTAAAAAAATTAAACCCAAATGAAATGATAAAGAGCAGAAGTTGATAAAACAGAAAACAAATGTGCTAAAGAGAAAATTAATAAGACCAAAAACTGGAGCTTTGAAAAGACCAATACAATTGAGAAAATTTAATCAATACTGATATTGAGAGAGAATAAATATTAATAACAAAAATGTTAATATTAGGAATAATAAAAGACATGATTAGAGAGCCTACAGAATCTAAAATTATCATAAAAGCATATTTTGAACAACTTTATGCCAAAAAATAGAAGAAAGAAAGAGAAATGAACAAATTCCTAGGAAAACAAAAACATCAAAACACAAGAAATAGGTAATCTGTACACTACATTCACCATGAAGAGATAATGGCACATTTGGTATAATTTACCAAATTGCTGAAATCTGCTCTCTAGGCCCTGCAGAGTCTGCCCACCACACCTAGCCCATATTCTTTCCAGATATATCTAGTGATAGCTGTATTCTGGGAACAGGGCCTTTATCTAAAATTTCTTAGGCAATGAAAGGGAAGGTAACAAGAAAAACTTCCCAAATCTTCTGTTTCTTAAAAATAATCAACCTAAATTAATCCTCTTGCCAAAGAGACACATTTTTGGGTGGCAAATTATGCTCCTCTACAGTGTTGATTTCTTAGAGAAGTTTCACAGTCCAGGAGCTGAGTTAGTAGATTGCTCCATCTCACTGAACCAGTTTCATAGTCCTGACAATAGGTTAGTCCAGTTAAATTCATTTCAGGAGGAGGTGATGCAGGTGGGCTCTCAAAGTTATGCCTACAAGGTACAGGAATCAGGTATTTAATAAGAGACATTTCTATGCAGACCAAAAAAAAAAAAACCCACAAATGTTAATGTTTGGAGAAAATTATAAACCAGTTTCTTAGCCTAGGGGGCAGGAAGTCAAGAAGATTTCTAGATGTCAGTGTCAAAGTATCTTCTGCAGTTCGAAATGTCTCTGATGGTGTCATTGAATGTTGAGATAAATTTTCTAAGTGGCTTACACAACAGACATGAAGATAATCTAAACATGGACTATTGCAGTTGTCCCTCTTAAGTTTATATCAAGTTGTTCAGCTTCAGTCTGTAAGGCTTCAGAAAAAGGGCAGCTTTAGTTCTCAATGATTCAAAGCCAAAATCAGGGAAAAATTTGAAAATGTAAGTTTAGAGAGTTGTAGCCAAATATTTGAGGAAACTAGAAGAATTCAGGATCCAGTCCAGTTTACAGGTGGAAAAAAAAAAAACTTAAAAATAAGTAACAGGACTAGAATCTAAGGTCCACAAGGGTGTGTTATAGTTTATATTGAAACATATTTTTTCTCTCTAAAATCACCTCACTTCTATCAAAGATAGCCAAAATAAGACTGATTTGTTTGAAAAAGAAGCTTAGTTTCATTAAACTTGGCCTTATTTACATTAAGTCCAGCAATTATAGCAATTGACCATATAGGCTCTCTTAAGTCTCTTTTTCTGAAACTTTTCATAAGGAATCTCCAGACTGAATTTTTAATAGCCTCTCAAGGCTAAGAAGCCAAGGTGAATATTTACCATCAGACTTAGCCTGTGATATCTATAAATTTGGGTGAATTCTTCCCTTACTAAGATCCCCAAAATATCTTGAGGTTCTTATGCCTGACAGGAAGTGACTTTCATACTCACCTGGTGAGACTTCTGGGAGCCCTGTAAGTAAGGTACCAGGCTGTTTTTCCAAGGGGTTTTATGGCTTCATAAAGTTAATCTTAGTTCCTTAAAAGGGTCTGGTTATATCTGATTCTAAGCACATTCACAAATCTGACATTCCAGTCAAAGTTTTGGTAATATAACCAATATTTCCAATTGCGTCCTATTACAAGGAGAACAGCATTTTAATGAACTTATATAAATAACTATATTGCCATGAAAATCAGAATGCTTACTAAGAGTCTCCAAATTCTGGAGGGATCAGATAAGGAGAAAAAGATAAATGCTTCAATTCTGCTTACAAAAGTATAATTTACCAAATTGCTGAAATCTTAGTTAGCTTGAGAGGAAAAGTTTATTTATAAGTGGAACAAATATTAAAATACCGGTAATACTTTAGACAAAAAGTCATAAAAATCATAATCATATTCATTAGTTCATTCAGTCCTATGTAATTAATTCTTGTTAATTTTGACCTTTTGTTAGCAGTTTTATGAAGCCATCAGGTTTTCCATTAGAGTTTTATAATTTATTACTCAGGTTAATGGTATGATCTGAAAGTTATCAGAAACCTTTCTATAAATCTTCTGGAAAATGAAGCATTTTTGCAAAAGCATCAGAGTAAAATAATTGTCTATAAATGACAAAAGACATAAAATGGCATGATTAAATATCTGATAAATTATAATGCAATTGACAGAAATTTGGTCATTTCTGTGACACATAATATTTAAGATAATAACTAAAATTATGACATAAAATTTTACCAGGACACATCAGATTTTTAGGAATTTCCTATAATTTTTTTTTTTTTTTTTTTTTTTTGCGGTACACGGGCCTCTCACTGTTGTGGCCTCTCCCGTTGCGGAGCACAGGCTCCAGACGCACAGGCTCAGCGGCCATGGCTCACGGGCCCAGCCACTCCGCGGCACGCGGGATCCTCCCGGACCGGGGCACGAACCTGTGTCCCCTGCATCGGCAGGTGGACTCTCAACCACTGTGCCACCAGGGAAGCCCTTCTATAATTTTTAGAACACTTATATTAATAGCATTTACCAATAAAATATAACCTAAGAAGGCTTATTGTCACTTATTTGACAATGTTTCCCATGTAATTCTACATTCCCAATAAGTGTAGTTAATGTCTCTCTCAGATTTTTCAGGGGCCCTCTGAAGAATCCCAAAGTTAGCTAGAGGTCAAAAGGACTTCATTTAGAATTTGTTGGGAGAAGTTTGTCAAAGATATCAAAAGGTTTTAAAACAGTTAAATAAGATCATAGGTCTCTGTGAAACAATACTTAGTTACCCACTTAAAGTGACAATAAAAGATTTCAAAAGCAAATACAGAAAGTTACAACAAATTATTACTTAAAGGGTAAAGAAACTTTTACAAACTGTTCTCAAAAGCAGATCAATTGTTCAAGAAAACCATCCTCTTACCAGAGAGAGAAACCCCAAATTCTAGTTTTATGCCAGTTTACTTTTTTTTTTTTTTTTTTTTTTTTGGTACGCGGGCCTCTCACTGCTGTGGCCTCTGCCGTTGCGGAGCACAGGCTCCGGACGCGCAGGCTCAGCGGCCATGGCTCACGGTCCCAGCCGCTCCGCGGCATGTGGAATCTTCCCGGACCGGGGCACGAACCCGTGTCCCCTGCATCGGCAGGTGGACTCTCAACCACTGCGCCATCAGGGAAGTCCGCCAGTTTACTTTTAATATTAAAATTCATTCACTTAATAAATAAATGAATAAAATTTATTTACTCAATTAAATTCAATCTAATCTTAGGCAGTACTGACCACACACAAAACTCTTCTCTGGGTTCCTTTTCTATAAAACTTCTTTTTTACATTCAGATTTCCTCCTAGGTTCTCTCTCTCTCTCTCTCTCTCTCTCTCTCTCTTTCCCTTTCTCTCTCTCTCTAACATCTGTTTAGGAAAAAATTACTTTCTTTTTCCTGAACAAAATGCAGTTCCATTCTTTCTACTTTTTAAAAAATTTCCTTGCATACAAAGATGTTTTTTCCATACTAATTTTAGTAGTTTTAATTACATATGTTAATTATAATTCTCAACCGTTAGACACCTTAATTTTAGTGGAAACTAAGAAGTAAGCAATTGTGACTGTTTGTTATACAAGTATTTTTTGACTGACAAACTTATGACTACACTTCATAATTTCTAGAAAACATGTCCTTACAGCATATTTTTTTTTCAATATGGTACAACATATTTACTAAAAGACCCAAATATCTTTAGTTTTTCTGTAATAAGAAGACAAAAGTAGGTAAACATAGACTGGTTTAACAATAAATGTTTCAGAATTATTATTCAGCTATAATTATCTTATTTGGAAATAATCTAGACATTCAATGAATTCCTATCATTTAAGTTAACTTAGCAAAACTCTAAAGTTTTAAGTTACCAAAAGGTATTGGAAGATATTTTTAAGTCTTAGCTCACTCACCTCTATCTAAATCCCTTATTCTCAACAATTTTGTTTAAAGTACTCATGAGAACTTCATGAAACATTAGACAAAGTCAGCCATCACGCCAAACTATTTTTCTTGCTGACAAATCTTGTAACAGATAACATCAATTTAATTGACTTTTTGTAAACCTAGGTAAAATAAAAGTTTTATATTTAGTGCTGATAATTCTAAAGACATGCCTGTTTTAATTAAACCGATAACCTTAAACTTGTGTTTATTTACTAAAGATTAATCCTAGATCGTGTGAACTTGAAAAATATTTGGATTAGTTTCTATTATATTTTTGAGAATTTTTAGATAAGCACTTGTTTGCTTTAGCCAATTAAATAGAGCTCTTTTTATCAATTAATTTTGACGATACTATCCAAAAGTGAAAAAAAAATCTATAATATCTTTGCAGAGAAGACTTCTAAGATCTGTATTTGCCCCTGACAAACAATCTTAATTAAAGAGTCCGTAAATTAGATTTTGGGTGAGGAAGACTTCCCAGCCGTTTGTACTTTGAAAAAGTCTCTTTTCTGGGACTTCCCTGGTGGTGCAGTGGTTAAGAATCTGCCTGCCAATGCAGGGGACATGGGTTCTAGTCCTGGTCTGGGAAGATCCCACATGCCATGGAGCAACTTAAGCCTGTGCACCACAACTACTGAGCCTGCGCTCTAGAGCCCGTGAGCCACAACTACTGCAGCCCACGCACCTAGAGCCTGTGCTCCGCAACAAGAGAAACCACTGCAATGAGAAGCCCGGGCATCACAACAAAGAGTAGCCCCAGCTTGCCAAAACTAGAGAAAGCCCGCGCACAGCAACGAAGACCCAACGCAGCCAAAAATAAATAATTTTTTTTTTAAAAAAGCCTCTTTTCTTCTTTTATTTTTTTCCTTTGCTTTCAGGTTCTACCAATTGAATTAACTGGGCTCAGTCTCAGGTAATTGTGGGTTATGCTTACATTTCTGATTTTGTAGAGGTTTGCAAGACAAAGACTGTTGCTTCTGTTAGCCCTTGAATACTGGCCTTCAGCTTCCATTTCACATTGTGTGGCTCAGGCTGTTGGCCCCCGTTAGCATGTTCAGTTAACATTGCCCAAAGAACAGGTTTACATGCCCTGTTTTACAATACTAGGCAGAGGAAAGTTTCCCCAGTGAGACACAATGCCTATTCCACAATACAATCTGGTGAAACAAATGTAACCACTTTACATAAAGCCCATTCAAATACACCAATTTTCCTACAAACTTTTACCTCAAACTTTTTCATCAACTCTTATACCTCTAACCATAGCCTCCACTAGGACCTCATCAATAACTCTTGGTCTTACAGTTCTGGGTAGGGGAAGCACTCCTGGCCAGATATATCATACATTCCCAAAAAACACTCAGGCAATTTTGACATAACCTCTTCACATAACATTGCTCAAACTTTCCAACCTTTACAATCCTGTCAAGCTTTGCACTTTTACATCTTCTCAATCTAATTATAGCCCAAGTCAGGGTCCTACCAGTGGGTTTTGGTACCACGGCTTGTGCGGCTGTCACTTCAAGGAGTCCCAGAAACTTCTCTCCATCTCCCAGTTGTTTTTTCCATTTCTATGTAATATGCTTTGGGTACCCAGTGAGGCGTCGAGCCAAGGGACCCTGGTCTTTTGGTCAATTTTTAATGTGATTAATTGGCTTAACTGTTGCCCCAAGTGATTACCGATCAGATTTCTCAATGTAATTTTTTGTCTTCTGGCTTTTTAAATTTCTGCAAACTGAAGTAAATAGAGTGTAATTGTTGGGGGCCATTTAATAATGGGGGAAATGCAGGGGGTCCTTTGGCCCATTCAACTCTAGGTAGCGCTGAATTAAAAACGTTGTTTTAACCCCATCCATGTCTGTTTTATTTGTTCCATTTCTTAATAAGCATCTAAAGATTTCCACCCTGCTGGGACAAGTCCCGTGACTCTTCCCTTTCTGCTTCCTCTTTGTTCCTCTTTCAATATCTGCTTTATTTACCTCATTTCTTAATAACCCTTTAAAGTTTTCTACCTTGTTGGGAAGGGTCCCTTGACTTTCCTCTTGGCTTCTTCCCATTCCATTGTTAATAAACCTAATGTTTTTACTAGTGTCTATAAGACCAGTGAGGGGAGGCTGAAACACCAAATTTGATAAAGCTTCCCAAACCATTTTTTAAGGAAGTTCTTAAGGTTAGCCATTATATTTCCTTGTATCCACATTTTAACTTGGTCTTTCCATAGGTACCAATAAAACAGCTATTTAAAATAAGAGCTCTCTAAAAATTTACAAATTTAGAAGTTTTTTCAGTTCAAAAGACCCATCATCTGGCCATTGATGGGTAGGATCTCAATATTGACTCAAATCAGTAAGTCTTTTATGACTTAAACATGGATGCAGGAGGCATCGCCACAAGAGAGTTCAAAGTATGCAGACATCACAAAATCAAGAAAGCTCACTGTCAAAGACAGTCTAGGATAGCAAAGTCCTCTGTTGTATAAGCAGTAAGAAGTGCGAGCACTAAGAAAGCAATGAAGGTTGAGACTACAAATGTCCCTTATGAACTGGGACCCCCTATGACAAACTCCCCCGAGAGTTGGCAGAGCCAGACAAAGAATGCCAGTTGCAAGTCCAGGTTGTTACCTGTGCTTCTGACCAATTAGCCATAGTTGCTTGGAATCCCAGTCTATTTGACTGACCACCAAATGCACACTGCTACATGCACCTTCCAGATGGTGGAGACCAAAAGGAATATTCTCACTGGTCATAATGCCAAGCACTCAAGACATAGTAAAAGATAAAAGGAAAAACTAATCAGAACAAAGGTTTTCCTCTTTATGACAAATGACACAGAGAAAAGAGAGACAAAGCAAAACAGTGATATCTCTGGGAAGAAAAGGATCACCAAAGGTTGCTAAGTCCAAGGAACTAACTCCACAAATATTTTCTCCTGCTAATCTAATTTTAGAAAGAGAAAAGGCTCATTCCCAAAAGACCCTGAAGTCAGAGATCCAGGAGATTGACTGACACGGTAAGAATTCTTACCTTCTGCTGACTTTTGTCAGTTGTTCCAGGGTCGATTAGCTGCAGCAGCCTCAGGGTGAGTAGTGTCCAGCCACTAAAGTTGAATCCCGCCAGTTATCCTGTCAGAGAGGAGGAAATTTTCCTTTACCTTTCTAGTTTCTCTATTTAAATTCTTTTAGGCTGCTAAAGGGAAGGTAAAAAAAAACTCCCTGAATCTTCGGTTGCTTAAGAATAATCAGTCTAAATTAATTCTTGTGCCAAAGAGACACATTTTGGGGTGGCAAATTTTGCTGCCCTACAAGTTCTAGTTTGAAAGTGACTGGTACTGGAGAGGAGACTGAAAACATAGGAAATGGTGAAGTACTGGCTTTGGTTTGCTGTCTTAAAACTTTTCTATTTTTTTAAACTATATAAATAGATCACTTTAATAAAATAAAGAAGATATTTTAATAAAATATTAAAACCAAACGTTCAAGAATGCTTATTAGATTAGGTCTTTTAAAAAAAATCTAGTTTATAAAAGGAACTCTGTTCTAATTACACTCAAAACATTAGTAAGTCTGTTCAAGGAAAAGAAACATAACAGGGACTTCCCTGGTGGCGCAGTGGTTAAGAATCCGCCTGCCAATGCAGGGGACATGGGTTCGAGCCCTGGTCCGGGAAGATCCCACACACCACCGAGCAACTAAGCCCGTGTGCCACAACTACAGAGCCTGCGCTCTAGAGCCTGCGAGCCACAACTACTGAGCCCACGTGCCACAGCTACTGAAGCCTGCGTGCCTAGAGCCCATGCTCCACGACAAGAGAAGCCACCGCAATGAGAAACACGTGCACCGCAACGAAGCGTAGCTCCTGCTCACCGCAACTAGAGAAAGCCCGCACGCAGCAACGAAGACCCAACACAGCCGAAAATAAATAAATAAATAAGCATAACAGAATGATTTGGAGTGGCCATGGGAATACTGTAAGATAATAATGAACAAAGTAAAACAAGTTCTCCCAAAGAACAGACAACCCCTAATTCCTTTTTCACCATATATTTGTTGCATTAACTTGGCTAATCGCTAAAGTACACATGGTCTTAGATTCTCCTTTATTAATAATACTTTACCTGCATAAAGATGAGGGCTGTACAAACGGCTATCATGTACATGAAATAGTGCTCAACATCACTAAGCATAAGGAAAGTGCCAATCAAAACCACGATGAGATATCACCTCACACTAATCAGAATGACTTATCATCAAAAAGATGAGATAAATGTTGATAAGTATGTCAAGAAAGGGAAGCCTTGTGCACAGTTGGTGGGAATGTAAATTGGTGCAGCCATTACGGAAAACAGTACAGAGGTTCCTCAAAAAGTTAAAAAGAGAACTTACAGTCTGATCCAGCAATCTCATGTCTGGGTTTATATCCAAAGGAAATTAAAACAGGATATCAAAAAAATACCTATACTCCCATGTTCACTGCAGTTTTATTTACAATAGCCGAGATATGGAAACAACCTGTGTCCATCAATGGATGAATGGACAAATACAACATGGTGTATATATATAATGGAATATTATTTAGCCATGAGAAAGAAGGAAATCCCATCATTTGCACACATGGATGACCCTTGAAGGAAGGCATTATGCAAACGAAATAAGCCAGACAAAGAAAGACAGATACTATACAGTATCTTTTATATGTGGACTGTTTAAAAAAAAAAGTCAAACTCTTAGAAACAGAGAGTAGAAAAGTGGTTGCTAGGAGCTGGGGGTGTGGGGGAAATTAGGGAGAGGTCAGTAAAAGGGTACAAACTTTCAGCTGTAAGATGAATAAGGCCTGAGGATGTGGTCTAAAACATGGTGACTATAGTTGATAACACTGTATTATATGATTATAATTGAAATTTGCTAAGAGGGTAGAACTTAAATGTTCTTACCAAAAAAGAAAAAAAGAAATATATGAGGTGGTGGATTTGTTAATTAGCTAGATGGTGAGAATCCTTTTTTTTTTAAGGTCAGTGCTGACCATTCACAGAAATAGCGAAGCCAATGCAATGGTCTTTGGATTCTTTTTTTTTTTTTTAACTGAAGTATAGTTGATTTACAATATTGTGCTACTTTCAGGTGTACAGCAAAGTGATTCAGCTATATATATTTTTTCAGATTCTTTTCCATTATAGGTTATTATAAGATAGTGAATACAGTTCCCTGTGTCATGTAAATAGTAAATCCTTGTTGCTTATCTATTTTATGTGTATTAGTTTCTTTCTGTTAACCCCATATTTCTAATTTATCCTTTCCCCTTTGATAACTATGCGTTTATTTTCTATGTCTGTGAGTCTGTTTCTGTTTTGTATATAGATTCATGTATATTACTTTTTAGATTCCACATATAAGTGATATCATGTAATATTTGTCTTTCTCTGACTTACTTCACTTAGTATGATATTCTCTAGGTCTACCCATGTTGCTGCAAGTGTCAATATTTTATTCTTTTTTATGGCTGAGTAATATTCCATCATATATATATATCTCACATTTTCTTAAACCAATCATCTGTTGATGGCCACTTGGGTTACTTCCATGCCTTGGCTACTGTAAATGGGGCTGCTATGAACACTGGGGTTCATGTATGGTGGGAATCCTTTTACAATGTGTGTTTATATCATCAAATCCCCACAATATACACTTAAAATATCTTACAGTTTTGTCAATTATATCTCAATAAAGCTGGAGAAAAAAAAAAAGAGGGCTGTCACAGTGAAGCTTTCAACACCTTTTCTAGCTTGAAGAAACACCCATTTTTATCTGTCTCCCTCCATTTTACTTACTAAACCCTTATTCATCTAATACGTCTTAGCTCAAATTCATCCTCCATCCTTCCCTGGCCTCCATATCTAAATTCTGTACCATTTATACTTTCTCATAGCACACTATCATTTTTATGGTACTTTTCATATTTAATTGCATACTTTTAAAGTTATTACTTTAGAAAATTATATACTTTAAGTTGTTAAATACTTTGTGTGTGTGTGTCTATTTTTTTTTTTTAATATCAGTTTTGCCTAGTATACTATAAGTAAGCACATGAGAGCAATGTCTGTTTTAGTTACAATCATATTCAGGAGTGAACCCATTCCCTAACATGTAGGTGGCACTCCAGGAATATTTCCAAAATGAACCTGGAAACAGGCTTTCTGAAATACTTCCAGATTGAGGATGGGTTTGGAAATAATTTGACTTCATTATCAACCCTCTTAAAATCAAATTTTGATAGACTGGCAAGAAAAAGTGGCCTTTTATTGAGTCATAGAAAGAATAAACACAGCTAAATGATCAGTTTCACTTTCTCAAGTGTTTAAGAAACTTCTTTGTCTTTGTATCACATAGTATCCCATGTCAAAAGAAGTTGAGTTTTTTTGTCACTGTAAGACTGTCTTTTGTCATTATCTATTAAAAAAAAATACAAGTATTCATCAGAGTTCAGTTATTTTAAAAAGTGACCTCCTGTAGTGCAAACCCTGACAGTTGTGGGGGGTTTTTTGTTCATTTTTCTTCCTTTTTTGTAATGCAGGTGCCTGACTGAAGCTTTGATTGCCAAGGCATCCACCGCAAAAGTGGTGGACTTCAAAGACAGCTATCTTGAATAAACACATTGCCAGTCACATGACTAGATAAAGAGGCAGGTCACCTTCCCCACTGAGCTGCCTTTGTTTTGGGCCACTGTTTTTCCCTCCCCAAACTTTAAATTCCCGCTCTTATGTTTTAAATTTACCAATAAAGAGTGAGCCTATGTTTTAAATTCACCAATAAAGAGTGAGCCGGGGAAACCTTAGGCCCCTACCCTTGACCCCAATAAAAGAAGAACCCCAGGCGCTTGATCCCTCACACTTGCACTCTCTCTACCCGAGACCTCACTGTGTGGCTCCAGGTGTGGTGCTGTGAGATTTCCAGTTTCTGTAAGTAATAAACCTTTATTTTTTCAAAGTTTCCTGATGGTTATTGCTGAAGGGCATCTTGCAGTCATAATAAGATCAACAAGGTTGGTCCAGCCACAACATTGGTAACTGGACTCGGACACACAATAGCTCCCTAAGCACTTCAATTCATTCCATTTCTTTCATTTTCCTCTCTACCTTGGCCACAGACCTAGAGATATGTAGAAGGGCAATAAGGAACTGCCGTCTTGCACTGCTGGGGTAAAACACTGTGTGTGTCCTGTTAATGGCCTTGTTAGACTTCCAAGCACTTGATTAAAACAACTTCTCCCTTAAAGATCTTGAAGAAAATTGATATTTATTTGTGTGATCCAAATCGCAAAGAGAGGATGTGCTCTGTCTCTCATTGCCTTTTATCTTAGGTTGTTGTTAAAAATTGGAAATGTTTATACATGCCCCAGCACAATATTTCTTCCTTTGCCTCGCAGCCTCAAACTTAGACAAATGATCCCAGTGATCTCTTACCTGGACTTATTTCTTTCTTTGTTCCATGCTTCAGCTATTGCCCTATGCCCAGAGGATCACATCGATGATATCATTAGCTTTTCAGTAATTTTCCACAGCGTCAGTGTTCAGAATAAAAATATTCCCTCAAAGCGCTTTGTCAGAACTATCTCAAGGACCTCACGTCTTTCTTCATTATTATTGCCTTAATCATTAGCTACTCACAACCCTGAAGATAAACAGTGTTCAATACAGCCCACTCAGCTCTCTCAACAGCCATACCCGAATTTTGGATGGCCTTTCTTTCTTAGCCTCTTCCCTTCCATCTTGTAGGTTGAGCCTAGATGGCTCTACCTGAAGGAAGCTATCCAATTTCTAGCTTCCTCTTTCCACGCTACCCTAGGAAATAGAGTAAATCATTTTTAGTAAATATTTAACGGATTTATTAATTTCTACAATGCTGGTGGTTGTAGAAAGCAGGCAATATGCACCATTGACTTAATTGTGGACAGGGTTCAGGGTTGACATCAACTGGGATACATGGCTTGGATGAATTGGACAGGGTTCATTCTGATTGTGCAGTGTACATCATATAGTTGTTCAAATATCTTTTTTGAAATTGCTGGAAATTGCAATTGTTTGAAAATCACAAAATTTATCTTAGTTAAGGATCACTTGTTTGTAAGTAACAAAAGTATGTTCAAAGTATCATAAGCAAAAAAATATATAATTTATTGAAAGGAAGAGGAGTGCTTTATGGAATTCAAGGGAAGGAAGTGCTGAGCCTCGTGACAGACAACATTTACACTCCCTGGGCACACTTTTTCAAGTTCCCACTTCATTCTTCTTACTCTGCATCACTGCAGAAGGACATTCTTGCTTCTATTTGCATATGATTTAAGTAAGCTTCCCATTATATCTAACGAGAGTTTCTGAGTCTCAATCCCCAGGCTTGGTACGTGAAATCCAATTGACTCATGCCCAATCATAGCCCATCAGCCGTGTCTAAGAGGCAGAATTATGAGACCTGCAGCCAACTCAGCAGGCCCCAGAAAATTTGACATTCTGAGATAAGAATGGACAGATTTTCTCCAAGTAAGCATAGGAGAAGGAGAAAATAGTGGCAGAGAGAATGACCTGCATTTTTTGAAGTTACAATATTTTAATAAATATTAAATAAATACTTCTAAAAAGCTATATAATTTGCATATATATTTTGTTTTTTTCCTCTATCCTCTGCATAATAGATTGCAAATTTCATGAAGGCAGGGTATTTTTTTCTGATTTGTTCACTGTTCAAGTGCCTAGAATAATGCCTTGCAGTAAATTTTTGCTGAATGAGTGAATAAAAGGCTTTAGATAATAATAATGGTGGTAATTATAGTGTATATGACTTAAAGACAAGAGAAAAAGTGAATGCATATGCAAGGGGGATTATGAGTTCTCTGATTACAGGCTTCTTATAATCTTCCGTACTCCTCATATTCCTTTTTTTCTAACCAACTATCATTTTCTTTCAACTAAAGTTCTTGAAAGAATTAACCAAACTTATTTATCTTTTTAAGTCTCAACATAATGTCTGGTGTATAACAGGTGCCCACTATTTATGGATTGACTGGAATAAGCGGATAGATAATATTACTCTTATGGCACTTTGAAAAGTATCTTGCAAGACATAAAATGCTACTCAAATATTAGATTGTTATTTTCATCATAGTGGAGCTTTAGGAAAATGCTGTAGGTTGAATGTTTCGGTCCCCACAACATTCATATGTTGAAACCTAATCCCCAATGTGATGGTATTTGTAGGTGGAGCCTTTGGGAGGGGATTAGGTCACAAGAATAGAGCCCTCACGAATGGGATTAGTGCCTTTATGAGAGATCTCAGAGAGCTCTCTTGCCCTTTCTACTATGTGAGGTTATAGAGAGAAGATGGCGACCTATGAACCAGGAAGTGGGCTCTCATCAGACACTCAGTCTGCCAGCGCCTTGATTTTGGACTTCCCTCCAGGATTGTGAGGAATAAATTTCGGTTGTTGATAAGTCACCCAGCCCATGTATTTTTTTGTTTCAGCAGCCCAAACCGAATAAGACAGAAAATTATCTTGGTAACAGTGGTGAAGATGCATGGGGCAACTAGAGGTCAAGAAGAAAACTAGGAAGCTGACCCAAAAGCTTAGGCAAGACCTGCTTGATCTCAATCAGCTTTTTTTGTTGCCCTTTTCCAGAAGGCCCTGCATTGAAATCTAATCCAGGTTTCTCTATAATCCTAGAAGGGGCAAAAGCTTGCAGAGGTTTGAGTTGTTTTATCTTAAAATACATATCTATTACATAGATAACTGTATGTTAAACCAGTTTTTTAAAAATTCTTTTTCATATTCTTTTCCATTATGGTTTATTACAGGATATAGTATATAGCTCCGTGGGCTATGCAAGAGGACCTTGTTTTTTATCTATTCTACACATAAAAGTTTGTATCTGCTAATCCCAGACTCCCAATCCAACCCTCCCCCACCCCTTGGCAACAACAAGTCTGTTAAACCAGTTTTAGATTAGGAGCCTAACTAACATTTTTTTTTTTTTTTTACATTCCAAAGAATCACCAAAAGTTTTATTCAATTTAATATCATCATTATGCATCACTCAATAATTCAGCATGTAAATAAAAACAATTCTTGGAGCACTTTGCTGCAGGAAAGATTGTTGCTTCTTAGGCCAAAAGAGTGAGAACATACATGGTGAATTTTAGTTAAGGGCATGTATCTAAAGGCATAATGTAAAATTCAACAATTTTCTTGCAAACTCATTGTGTATAGACAACTTAACTCAATTAACAATTAACTTCTATGTTAATCAATTACAAAGATGAATATTATTCAGGTCCCATCATTAAGGAGCTTTGAATATATTGTATGGAGTAAGAGAGGCTAGGAGATAACATACAAATAATCATAATACCTGGCAATATCTGATGAGTTTCATATAAGAGGTTACAAAAAAGGATGAAGGAATCGTATAGCATCTGATCTTAAGGGCAAAAACGTCTATAAAATGTAGAAACATTTAAGAAGGAAACATATTTGGAATGGCCTTAGAAGAACGATGCACAATACACTAATATTTCAGAATTTGGAATTGAGGGAAAAAAGTTTCAAGAAAGAAATACAATGGTAGGAGAAACTGTATCCCATTTTGAAGGAAGAGCAAGTTATCCAATATAGCTGGATGATGGAGAATACGAATGAAAGGAGAGAAAATAAGTCTACAGAGGTAATGTAGGATCAAATTGCTCAGAGTTTTAAAAATTAGGTATTAGAACAGTCTTTTGAAAAGAGCAACATTGAGGTTTTGAGTCGTGTTGTGACACTGGGAGGTGAGCTATAGAATGACTAACCTGACAGAGAGTAGTTCAGAAGGAAATAGAGGAAGAGTCCTAAGGCTCAGAGACCAATTAAGCCACTGATGTTATCTTCAAGGTATGAGTTTATTGTTGCTCGAGGTGGAGCTGTAGCTGTAGACATGGTGAAGAGGTGGAAAAGATGGGAAATGCATAGACAAGAGACACTTCAGAGGTAAGAGTTACAGAAGTTAGCATCTAGTAGAATAGACGAAGCGGGGGAGAGAGAATGTCAATGTCACCATTGTGATAGGATGTTCTATTTGGATACTATTAGTGAACGAATATTAGAATACAGAGATTGATGGACAAGAACCAATCAACACAAAGTTGATAGGTAATGACATGGAAGCAGATAAAATGCCTTATGAAAGAAAAGAGGCTGAGGATATAGTTCCATGTGGGAGAATCATAAAGAGAGGAAAGAGAGAAATTTCCTGAGAAAAAGATGTATTGTACCATGTCCAGGAGCCAATAGAGGATTCAGAAGTGGTCATTCAGTTTGGCAATTAGGGGGTTACTGATGGTCATTGAGAGAATAGTTCTTTAGGCTGGTTGTATTTATAACCCAGATGGCAAGTAGTGAAATTAATAAGGAGTAGCTGATAAGAAATTAGATGCAGTTAATTTAGACTATTCTAATAATTTTAGTAGCAAAGGAAAAGAGAAAAAGATCGTGGCAGCCTGAGGTCCAAAGCAAACTTCTATTTTCTCCACTTGAGACTTTTGATCTATGATTCTCCGAGTGAAATAATTTAATTTGCAATTTTCACTTTATCGATGCACACATTGACTGACAAAGTACACCCTAAAGGACTTGTGAAATAGATGGGATCATTGGTCTTGGCTCTAATGAGAAATTATAGAATTTTTGCTATAATGAAAAGTTGGCATGTGACTATTTAGCATATGTAAAAGCCTTCAGAGAATCAGCAGCTTCCACTGATCGTAATCTTACGTTTGGGGTTATTTTCATGGCTGAAAATACCATTTGGATGTGAATCTGTCATCATTAGGACAGGCATAAATATTTTTAACAGAATACATATTCTCATTCTGGAAAAATGATAATTGCTCCATTTTAACTTTCCACGTCCTGGCTCCTCCTCCTGTGGGTCCTTCCCACATTCTTCTCTTCCTTTACAATTAAAGCCTTTTCTACCGATCAGTCTACCTTTAAGCTCACTAGCAAATTTCTACATTATGAAAATACGGATCATCTTGTACGAAAAGGTATTCCATGTCACCAGCCAACATTGCTTAAACAGCTCTGGAAAACTTCATAGTATGCTTTGTTTCTCAGCAACATGCATCCAAATATTGTTTAGAGAGCACTCATATTCTCACCCAGAGGCAGACCTGAACACAACTGGACACAAGCATTCAGTTCCTAGCTCTGGAACAGTCATCCATTGATCAGACCCAAGTAAGACTACTGCTTCCCAAAGCCAACTGGATATTGTGGTTGTATTGATCAGACCAGAAATCTCTCCCTTTTGGGCTGTAGGGTTCACTTTTTCTGTAAAGGGCCAGATAGTAAATATGTTTGGCTTTGCATGCTATATAGTCTCTGTTGGAACGACTCAACCCTTCTGCTGAAGTGCAAAAGCAGCCATAGACAATGACTAATTCTGTGACTTTATTCCAATAAAACTTTATTTACAAAACAGGCATCAGGCTAGATTAGCCTCACTGACTGTAGTTTGCCAATCCCTACTCTAGAAAAGGATCCTGAGTGGGATGTGTCATTTAACCATCCATGGGGACCCAAGATGGAGAATCCAAATACATCATTTGGATGTATTTGGATGCTAGATTCTCCTTTGATGCCAGGTCAGTTCTGGGTCACAGACATTTGCACTCCCTCTCAAGAAGTCCTCTATACGGCCTTCAGCTGTTTCCACCTGTGTTTTTCCTGTGCCATGACACACACCTTTTCACTTCTCTGTCTTTCTCATAGCCCAGGTTAATTAACAACCCTATTTAGCCTCATCCTATTGGCTCCTGACTCTTGCCTCTCCAGGGTCTGACTTTTAGCATTTTCCCTTAACTCCAAACACCCTGACCTGAGGGAAAATGTATTTAAATTTTAAAGAACCAACTGGAAGAAGTACACACATTTAAAGGATATATTTTCTTGCTCAGTCCTAAAATATTTTCTCTCATCTTTATTGTCTCAGATACTCATGGGTGCAATTGCTACACCAGCCCCAAGTGTCTTCAGCACAGGTCTGCAGCATACCACTCTTCCTTCCTAGCTTAAATTTTCAGTATTTAAAGTCTCAGTACAGTATAGGAGAAAGAAAACAGACCTGTATTCTCGGTCTGACTCGCTTTGGTCTTGGGTAAGTTACTACCATGCATGTTAAAGCATGTTATCTTGGAGTACTGGCTCCTTGCTGTGCTTCTACGAATCTTTATACCCACTGAAATAATCACTCCCCGCCACTTGGTGAAAGTTTAATTTTTCTGAAGAATATTTGTTTTAGCCATTTTTCATATTAAGGATATAATTAGTATTTTTAAAGAAATTTTCTACTATTTTGAAAAAAAGTTTGAAAAACATTTAATTTACAAATAAGGAAACAGTTACAATGAAGTAAAGTGACTTGTTGAAAGTCACCTAGCTGGTTATTGCAGAATCAAGAGTAAAATATGTCTCCACATTCTCAATCCCTAGTTTTCTTTTTTCCTTTTTTTTCTATTGCACTATTTTGTCTCACTTCACCTTAGCATAATTACCCATATTAGCAACTCTCAAGCTATACTGTGAACCTTTCATAGAATCATAATTGTCATTAGATGTAAAGAGCACATTTGACCATTGCTATTTTAAGTCTTTCCAGACTAAATATTTTATTTGGTTTTGCTGGGATACAGAAATAATTTTTTCTGTAATAAAGTTGTATCTAGTAATCTTATTAAATTCATTTGTTAATTCTAATATGTATCTGTAACTCTTTTTGGATTTTCTATGTACACAATCATTCTGTCTGTAAGTAATACCATTTTCTTTACTTTCTTTTCAGGATAATACCTTTTTTTCCCTTCCTTCTTGCACTGGATAAGATCTCCAGTACAGTATTGAATAAAAGTGGTGATAGGGGCTTCCCTGGTGGGGCAGTGGTTGAGAGTCCTCCAGCCGATGCAGGGGACACAAGTTCATGCCCCGGTCCAGGAAGATCCCACATGCCGCGGAGCGGCTAGGCCCGTGAGCCTTGGCCGCTGAGCCTGCGCGTCCGGAGCCTGTGCTCCAAAGTAGTGATAACGGGCATCTCTGTTCTGCCCTTAGGAAGAAAAGGTTCAATATTTTTCCACTAACTATGATATTAACTACAAGTGTTTTGGGTTTTGTTTCATTTACTTTATTCTACCTCATACCATTTATAAAATTACAGTGTAACTATAGAGAACTAAAGAGGATTTCTGAAACATAAAACTATAGGATTAACTGAAGAAAATTTAGGACTATATCTGTGACTTTAGATTTCTTAAACAAAATGATTTCTTAAGCGAAAGAAAAACTATCCAAAGCAAAAATTATTAGGGAAAAATAGACAAATTAAATTACATTAAAGTTAAGATTCTCTCATCAATCAAAGATACCACAGATAAAACTAACACATAGGTGACAGACTGAGAGAAGAGAGATCTGTAAAATCCAAATCTTACAAGACACTAATATCTAGAATGTATGGGGCACACCTGAAAATCAGGCAACAAAAGTATAAAGGAGCACAATAGGAAAATAATCAGAGAATATGAATTGTTAATTCACAGATAGCCAGAATGTCTGGTGAGCAATGGTTTACTGAAGTTCACTACTGATCAGAGACATGCTACTTAAACCATCCTGAGATACCACTTTACGTGCATCAGAGGTAATATCAGTAGGTTGGCTAACAAAACATGCTAGCAAGAAGTCCACATAGGCTGCTGGTAAGTGTGTAAACGTGTATAGTTTTTCTGAAGTGCAACCTGGAAGTCTTCAGGAATTTTCTCACAGGTTCACAAGGAAAGAGCAAATTGTGTTTATAACTGCAGAGAGTTGAAGCCAACAAAAATACCTGCTAAAAGAGTGGATAAATAAAATGTAGTTGATACAATGAATGTCTGTGTTCCAGTAGATTTACACTGAATAAGGCTCAGAAGCATAATGTTGAATGAAGGAAGTAAAAAACCAAATAAAACTTTTAGCAAAATACCATTTGTGTAAATTACAAAAATACACATGGAAAATAATCTTTGTATTTTTACGATATAAACACATATATATAAATAATCATATGTAACGACATACATGAAATACACTAACACATAACTAATCCGGGAAAAGAAATGAAACAAGATCATGGGGGAAATCAGTGAAATAAAGTAAAAGATCTGGGCTTCCCTGGTGGCGCGGTGGTTGAGAATCCACCTGCCGATGCAGGGGACACGGGTTTGTGCCCTGGTTCGGGAAGATCCCACATGCCACGGAGCGGCTGGGCCCGTGAGCCATGGCCGCTGAGCCTGCGCGTCCGGAGCCTGTGCTCCGCAACGGGAGAGGCCACAGCGGTGAGAGGCCCGCGTACAGAAAAAAAAAAAAAAGGTAAAAGATCTTGCACAGACCAATGACGATATGGTTCTATACACTGTGGAATGTGATAAATTCTGTGCAGTTAAATCTTTTTAAAAATATATGCTGTCAGACTTCCAGGAAGATGGCGAAAGAGTACGACGCGGAGATCACCTTCCTCCCCACAGATACACCAGAAATACATCTACACGTGGAACAACTCCTACAGAACACCTACTGAACGCTGGCAGAAGACCTCAGACCTCCCAAAAGGCAAGAAACCCCCCACGTACCTGGGTAGGGCAAAAGAAAAAATAAACAGAGACAAATGGATAGGGACGGGACCTGCACCACTGGGAGGGAGCTGTGAAGGAGGAAAGGTTACCACACACTAGGAAGCGGAGGCGGAAAGCTTCGAAGCCACGGAGGAGAAAAGCTTCGGAGCCGCGGAGGAGAGCGCAGCAACAGGGGTGCGGAGGGCAAAGCGGTAAGATTCCCGCACAGAGGATTGGCGCCGACCAGCACTCACCAGCCTGAGAGGCTTGTCTGCTCACCCGCTAGGGCGGGCGGGGCTGGGAACTGAGGCTCGGGCTTCGGTTGGAGCGCCGGGAAAGGACTGGGGTTGGTGGCGTGAACACAGCCTGCAGGGGGTTAGTGCGCCACGGTTACCCGGGAGGGAGTCCGGAGAAAAGTCTGGACCTGTCGAAGAGCAAGAGACTTTTTCTTACCTCTTTGTTTCCCGGTGCGCGAGGAGAGGGGATTGAGAGCGCCGCTTAAAGGAGCTCCAGAGACGGGCACAAGCCACGGCTAAAAGCACGGACCCCAGAGACGGGGATGAGACGCTAAGGCTGCTGCTGCCGCCACCAAGAAGCCTGTGTGCGAGCACAGGTCACTATCCACACCCCATTCCGGGGAGCCTGTGCAGCCCGCTACTGCCAGGGTCCCGGGATTCAGGGACAACTCCCCCCGAGAACGCACGGCGCGCCTCAGGCTGGTGCAACGTCACGCTGTCCTCTGCCGCCGCAGGCTCGCCCCGCACTACGTGCTGAGCCAGAGCTCCCAAATCAGCGGCTCCTTTAACCCGCGAAGAACAGACGCCCTCAGGCGACTTACACACAGAGGCGGGGCCAAATCCAAAGCTGAGCCCCTGGGAGCTGTGAGAACAAAGAAGAGAAAGGGATATCTCTCCCAGCAGCCTCAGAAGCAGCGGAGTAAAGCTCCACAATCAACTTGATGTACCCTGCACCTGTGGAATACATGAATAGACAATCAATCATCCCAAATTAAGGAGGTGGACTTTGAGAGCAAGATTTATGATTTTTTCCCCTTTTCCTCTTTTTGTGAGTGTGTATGTGTATGCTTTTGTCTGAGATTTTCTCTGTGTAGCTTTGCTTCCACCATTTGTCCTACGGTCCTATCCGTCCATTTTGGGGAGGGGGTTGTTTTCTTTTTATTATTTTTTTCTTTTTTCTCTTAATAATTATTTTTTTATTTTAATAACTTTATTATATTTTACCTTACTTTATTTTATTTTACTCTATCTCCTTTCTTTTTTTCCTTCCTTCCCTCCTTCCTTCCTTCCTCCCTCCCTACTAATTCTTTCTTTCTACTTTTTCTCCCTTTATTCTGAGCTGTGTAGATGAAAGGCTCTTGGTGCTGCAGCCAGGAGTCAGTACTATGCCTCTGAGGTGGGAGAGCCAACTTAAGGACACTGGTCCACAAGAGACCTCCCAGCTCCACATAATATCAAACGGTGAAAATCTCCCAGAGATCTCCATCTCAACACCAGCGCCCAGCTTCACTCAACGACCAGCAAGCTACAGTGCTGGACACCCTATGCCAAACAACTAGCAAGACAGGAACGCAACCCCGCCCATTAGCAGAGAGGCTGCCTAAAATCACAATAAGTCCACAGACACCCCAAAACACACCACCAGACATGGACCTGCTCAAGAGAAAGACGAGATCCAGCCTCATCCACCAGAACACAGGCACTAGTCGCCTCCACCAGGAAGCCTACACAACCCACTGAACCAACCTTAGCCACTGGGGACAGACACCAAAAACAACGGGAACTACGAACCTGCAGCCTGCAAAACGGATACCCCAAACACAGTAAGATAAGCAAAATGAGAAGACAGAAAAACACAGAACAGATGAAGGAGCAAGACAAAAACCCACCAGACCTAACAAATGAAGAGGAAATAGGCAGTCTACCTGAAAGAGAATTCAGAATAATGACAGTAAATATGATCCAAAATCTTGGAAATAGAATAGACAAAATTCAAGAAACGTTTAACAAGGACCTAGAAGAACTAAAGATGAAAAAAACAATGATGAACCACACAATAAATGAAATGAAAAATACTCTAGATGGGATCAATAGCAGAATAACTGAGGCAGAAGAACGGATAAGTGACCTGGAAGATAAAATAGTGGAAATAACTACTGCAGAACAGAATAAAGAAAAAAGAATGAAAAGACCTGAGGACAGTCTCAGAGACCTCTGGGACAACATTAAGTGCACCCACATTTGAATTATAGGAGTTTCAGAAGAAGAAGATAAAAAGAAAGGGACTGAGAAAATATATGAAGAGAGTATAGTTGAAAACTTCCCTAATATGGGAAAGGAAATAGTTAATCAAGTCCAGGAGCACAGAGAGTCCCATACAGGATTAATCCAAGGAGAAATATGCCAAGACACATATTAATCAAACTGTCAAAAATTAAATACAAAGAAAACATATTAAAAGCAGCAAGGGGAAAACAACAAATAACACACAAGGGAATCCCCATAAGGTTAACAGCTGATCTTTCAGCAGAAACTCTGCAAGCCAGAAGGGACTGGCAGGACATATTTAAAGTGATGAAGGAGAAAAACCTGCAATCAAGATTACTCTACCCAGCAAGAATCTCATTCAGATTTGATGGAGTAATTAAAACCTTTACAGACAAGCAAAAGCTGAGAGAGTTCAGCACCACCAAACCAGCTTTACAACAAATGCTAAAGGAACTTCTCTAGGCAAGAAAGACAAGAGAAGGAAAAGCCCTACAATAACAAACCTAAAACAATTTAGAAAATGGGAATAGGAACATACATATCGATAATTACCTTAAAAGTAAATGGACTAAATGCTCCCACCAAAAGACACAGATTGGCTGAATGGATACAAAACAAGACCCATATATTTGCCATCTACAAGAGACCCACTTCAGACCTAGACACACATACAGACTGAAAGTAAGGGGATGGAAAAACATATTTCATGCAAATGGAAACCAAAAGAAAGTTGGAGTAGCAATTCTCATATCAGACAAAATAGACTTTAAAATAAAGACTATTAGAAGAGACAAAGAAGGACACTACATAATGATCAAGGGATCGATCCAAGAAGAAGATATAACAATTGTAAATATTTATGCACCCAACATAGGAGCACCTCAATACATAAGGCAAATACTAACAGCCATAAAAGGGGAAATCGACAGTAACATGTTCATAGTAGGGGACTTTAACACCCCACTTTCACCAATGGACAGATCATCCAAAATGAAAATAAATAAGGAAACACAAGCTTTAAATGATACATTAAACAAGATGGATTTAACTGATATTTATAGGACATTCCATCCAAAAACAACAGAATACACATTTTTCTCAAGTGCTCATGGAACATTATCCAGGATAGATCATATCTTGGGTCACAAATCAAGCCTTGGTAAATTTAAGAAAATTGAAATTCTATCAAGTATCTTTTCTGACCACAATGGTATGAGACTAGATATCACTTACAGGAAAAGATCTGTAAAAAATACAAACACATGGAGGGTAAAGAATACACTACTTAATAACGAAGTGATCACTGAAGAAATCAAAGAGGAAACCAAAAAATACCTAGAAACAAATGACAATGGAGACACGATGACCCAAAATCTATGGGATGCAGCAAAAGCAGTTCTAAGAGGGAAGTTTATAGCAATACAATCCTACCTTAAAAAACAGGAAACATCTCGAATAAACAACCTAACATGGCACCTAAAGGAATTAGAGAAAAAAGAACAAAAAAAACCCAAAGTTAGTAGAAGGAAAGAAATCATAAAGATCAGATTAGAAATAAATGAAAAAGAAATGAAGGAAATGATAGCAAAGAGCAATAAAATTAAAAGCTGGTTCTTTGAGAAGATAATCAAAATTGATAAACTATTAGCCAGACTCATCAAGAAAAAAGGAGAAGACTCAAATCAATAGAATTAGAAATGAAAGAGAAGTAACAACTGACACTGCAGAAATAAAAAAGATCATGAGAGATTACTACAAGCAACTCTATGCCAATAAAATGGACAACCTGGAAGAAATTCTTAGAAATGGACAACCTGCTAAGACTGAATCAGGAGGAAATACAAAATATGAACAGACCAATCACAAGCACTGAAATTGAAACTGTGATTAAAAATCTTCCAACAAACAAAAGCCCAGGACCAGATGGCTTCACAGGTGAATTCTATCAAACATTTAGAGAAGAGCTAACACCTATCCTTCTCAAACTCTTCCAAAATATAGCAGAGAGAGGAACAGTCCTAAACTCATTCTACGAGGCCACTATCACCCTGATACCAAAACCAGACAAGGATGTCACAAAGAAATAAAACTGCAGGCCAATATCACTGATGAAAATAGGTGCAAAAATCCTCAACAAAATACTAGCAAACAGATTCCAACAGCACATTAAAAGGATCATACACCATGATCAAGTGGGGTTTATTCCAGGAATGCAAGGATTCTTCAATATACGCAAATCAATCAACATGATATACCATATTAACAAATTGAAGGAGAAAAACCATGTGATCATCTCAATAGATGCAGAGAAAGCTTTCGACAAAATTCAACACCCATTTATGATAAAAATCTTGCAGAAAGTAGGCATAGAGGGAACTTTCCTCAACATAATAAAGGCCATGTATGACAAACCCACAGCCAACATTTTCCTCAATGGTGAAAAACTGAAACCATTTCCACTAAGATCAGGAACAAGACAAGGTTGCCCACTCTCACCACTCTTATTCAACATAGTTTTGGAAGTTTTAGCCACAGCAATCAGAGAAGAAAAGGAAATAAAAGGAATCCAAATCGGAAAAGAAGAAGTAAAGCTGTCACTGTTTGCAGATGACATGATACTATACATAGAGAATCCTAAAGATTCTACCAGAAAACTACTAGAGCTAATCAATGAATTTGGTAAAGTAGCAGGATACAAAATTAATGCACAGAAATCTCTTGCATTCCTATACACTAATGATGAAAAGTCTGAAAGTGAAATCAAGAAAACGCTCCCATTTACCATTGCAACAAAAAGAATAAAATATCTAGGAATAACCCTACCTAAGGAGACAAACGACCTGTATGCAGAAAATTATAAGACACTGATGAAAGAAATTAAAGATGATACAAATAGATGGAGAGATATACCATGTTCTTGGATTGGAAGAATCAATACTGTGAAAATGACTCTACTACGCAAAGCAATCTACAGATTCAATGCAATCCCTATCAAACTACCACTGGCATTTTTCACAGAACTAGAACAAAAAATTTCACAATTTGTATGGAAACACAAAAGACCCTGAAGAGCCAAAGCAATCTTGAGAACAAAAGACGGAGCTAGAGGAATCAGGCTCCCTGACTTCAGACTATACTACAAAGCTACAGTAATCAAGACAGTATGGTACTGGCACAAAAACAGAAAGATAGATCAATAGAACAGGATAGAAAGCCCAGAGATAAACCCACACACATATGGTCACCTTATCTTTGATAAAGGAGGCAGGAATATACAGTGGAGAAAGGACAGCCTCTTCAATAAGTGGTGCTGGGAAAACTGGACAGGTACATGTAAAAGTATGAGATTAGATCACTCCCTAACACCGTACACAAAAATAAGCTCAAAATGGATTAAAGACCTAAATGTAAGGACAGACACTATCAAACTGTTAGAGGAAAACATAGGCAGAACACTCTAGGACATAAATCGCAGCAAGATCCTTTTTGACCCACCTCCTAGAGAAATGGAAATAAAAACAAAAATAAACAAATGGGACCTAATGAAACTTCAAAGCTTTTGCACAGCAAAGGAAACCATAAACAAGACCAAAAGACAACCCTCAGAATGGGAGAAAATATTTGCAAATGAAGGAACTGACAAAGGATTAATCTCCAAAATTTATAATCAGCTCATGCAGCTCAATAACAAAAAAACAAACAACCGAATCCAAAAATGGGCAGAAGACCTAAACAGACACTTCTCCAAAGAAGATATACAGACTGCCAACAAACACATGAAAGAATGCTCAACATCATTAATCATTAGAGAAATGCAAATCAAAACTACAATGAGATATCATCTCACATCAGTCAGAATGGCCATCATGAAAATATCTAGAAACAACAAATGCTGGAGAGGGTGTGGAGAAAAGGGAACCCTCTTGCACTGTTGGTGGGAATGTAAATTGATACAGTCACTATGGAGAACAGTATGGAGGTTCCTTAAAAAACTACAAATAGAACTACCATATGACCCAGCAATCCCACTACTGGGCACATACCCTGAGAAAACCATAATTCAAAAAGAGTCATGTACCAAAATATTCTTTGCAGCTCTATTTATAATAGCCCAGAGATGGAAACAACCTAGGTGTCCATCATCGGATGAATGGATAAAGAAGATGTGGCACATATATACAATGGAATATTACTCAGCCATAAAAAGAAACGACATTGAGCTCTTTGTAATGAGGTGGATAGACCTAGAGTCTGTCATACAGAGTGAAGTAAGTCAGAAAGAGAAAGACAAATACCGTATGCTAACCCATATATATGGAATTTAAGAAAAAAAAGTCATGAAGACCCTAGGGGTAAGACAGGAATAAAGACACAGACCTACTAGAGAATGGACTTGAGGATATGGGGAGGGGGAAGGGTATGCTGTGACAAAGCGAGAGAGAGGCATGGACATATATACACTACCAAACGTAAGGTAGATAGCTAGTGGGAAGCAGCCGCATAGCACAGGTGCTTTGTGCTTTGTGACTGCCTGGAGTGGTGGGATAGGGAGGGTGGGAGGGAGGGAGATTCAAGAGGGAAGAGATATGGGGGCAAATGTACATGTATAACTGATTCACTTTGTTATAAAGCAGAAACTAACACACCATTGTAAAGCAATTATACTCCAATAAAGATGTAAATATATATATGCTGTCACAAAATTATACATCGTTTTATATATATATATATATATATATATATATATATATATATATATATATATATACACACACACACACACATTCCTTTGAATGTGTATACTTACACAGAGAGACACATACATATTATATGACTGGAAGTATTTACTCCAAATATCAATAGTGGTTTTGTTTGTTTATAAAAAATGATTTTACTTTTCCTCTTCATACTTTTCCACATGTTCTAAATCTTTCTCAATAAATATTATATAATTAGAAAAAAATCTATATTTTTTAAATTAAATGGACAAATTCCTAAAGGGGGAAGGCAATTTTAAACAATTTATTCTAAAAGTTTTTGGAAATGAAGTCAGAAACTTTTCAGTAGCAATACCCATTACAATATTACTTGAATGGGAAAATCATTGAAAAATCAGGACCCTGTGCAATATCTCACTCTGAAGAGTTGCAGGGTTACTGCTGATTTAAGTGATCATTTGCAAAGTCCAGAGTTTCTAGGGAATGTTTATTTTAACAGCACTCTAGGTGTTGTTAGATCTCTGGGACATGACCTTGTGTTAGTTAGCAATGGGGAAAAAAGACTTGTTTGGATTGTCTTATAAACCCTTTTCACTGTGAGTACCTATTGTTTCCTTAGCCATTGCAGATTAGTTCCCTGGATACCACAAACTCTGTTTAAGGTGAGTGACATAATGATCTCCTTTGTATTCTTAATATTTCAAAATCGTATATAATGTTTCTAACAAACTTACCCTTTCATGCATGAAAAAACATAAGAGCTTACAGCCATTTGTCTTTCTTTTAATATAAGATATAATGATTTTGCTTAATTCTCACAAGAACCAAAATATTTATATTTCTTAAAGAAGTGTCCTTCCAGAGAGCTGCCTTGGTGAAATCAAGTTTTTCTATGAGCTAATCTACAGTTAAAAGTAAAACAAACATACCGTTTAGCCAAAGACTAGTCATGTGCCAGAACGCCCCAGCCTGCCCTAGCAGTGGTAAATATAATTTCTTGAGCTTCCAGGGCATGTGTGGAAGGAAAAAATAAGAAATAAGAGATTCAAGATATTTACAAGAAGATGGAAAGGAAGAACCTGCAGTTGGGGGCAAACTAGAGCATCCTCTGAACCTGTCGGGTAAGATGTGCTGAACTGCCTTAGGGACAAATCATTCATGGAAGTCAAGGACGTGGGAAGGTGACAGGTCAGAATAAAATGGATTTCATCCTGTGCTAGAATTCCCCAAGTGCTCACAAAAGCCATCTTCAATGGTTCAATGGGATCACTAATTTTTAGAGTTCAAGAGGGGATGACAATTATGAGAAAACTGCAGACTGCTGCTCTTCTACTATGTTACTGCAGTGGAAGATTTTTCATAACTATCTTCCTCTATTCACTGAACGTTCTTTTTGTTCCATGTTTATAAGAAAATTGTATGGTAATGGGTATAATGCCTGCATGAAATTTTGGATATCTCCAAAATGCCTAGAGATGTTGAAAATTAATAAATAAGGAAGCATTTGATACTAGATGCTGGGCTATGCTAATAAAAAAATAAGAGAAATAATTCTCTTTATTTGAATGAAAATTATCATTTTAACATAAAACAATTTTTCCTTATAACAATAAAATGTTATAAAAAGAGAACCAATTAGCTCTTTTATTAGCATCTCCTCAAATAAGAAGCTTTGGCATTACCATCTTCATTTTAGCATTTTCCAAATTGTCTCAGAATACTATAGCCAAAGAAGAGATCAGAATATTTTACATGAGTTCTGTTCTTGCAGTTTTTGATTATAATTGGAATAAAATCCACCTATATTTTTCAAGCTTTTGGAAGTTAAAACAGATAGCATTTGCTGAGAATTGAGAACTGGTAATCTCTTGTAATTCAACTTCTACCTATTGTTTACATGCTGATTCCAAAAAATACTTTAAGAATTTGTTTTCTCTACAATTGAATTATTCTGGAAAATATCTATCTGTTCAAAATTTAATAAGAAAAACAAACAACAACAAAAACCCCTCTTTTACGTTTCCTTGCTGAAGCAGTTTCTATATGAGAAGATCCCAATTTGGGGGTGGGGGGATGGGGTGGTGGTCTGTCTAGTGATTAACAGGGAAACTTCACATTGTTTAGGAGCCTAAGCTCCCAAGGGCCCTGAAGAGAGTTGAAAACCAATCTCAACTTGGGTCTGATGTATAGGGTATAGGACTCATACTATGTATTTGGTCTGATCACAGCCTAATTTCTGGACACTCTTGTCCCAAAGTCTATGGTTCTGTGCTGCTGAAGAAAACCAGAAAATGTGAGTTACATACCAGTGAAATAAAATTGGCAGGCAAGTGCAGTGGTCTTTAAAGGAGCCTCTCTTTTTTATGATTGAAATAGCTTAGGGCCGTAGCAGCTTATCTTATGAGTTGGATAAAAAAGCTTGGATAAAAATCATGGGGAGCATCTTCAGTTTCTCTCTACCCTCCCCAGACAATGATAATGAATTCTGTTTCTTTTTATCTCACTCAATGGATACTCAAATGTGTGTCAATTCCATTTTAAATTGAAGGGTATATTCAGCCATATGTCAGGGGATTTAGTTGCTTTTATTCTAGCAGTTTTCTCTGAGCTTGTAAGACAGTTTAAAAATGCTTACTGACTTACATACTAAGTGAAGTAAGTCAGAAAGAGAAAGACAAATACCCTATGATATCACTTATATGTGGAATCTAAAATATGATACAAATGAACTAATTTACAAAACAAAAACAAACTTACAGACATAGAAAACAAACTTATGGTTACCCAAGGGGAAAAAGGGTAGGTGAGGGATAAATTAGGAAATTGGGATTAGCAGATACAAACTACTATATATAAAGTAGATAAACAACAAGGTCATACTGTATAGCCCAGGCAACTATACTCAATATCCTGTAATAAACCATAATGGAAAAGAATCTGAAAAAGAGTAAATATATATATATATATTTTTTTTCAGTTTATGTATAACTGAATCACTTTGCTGTATGCCAGAAACTAACACAACACTGTAGTTCAACTATACTTCAATTAAAAATTTAAAAAAATTTTAAATGCTTACTGATTTATTATGAAGAAATGCTCTAACTTCTGAGCATATTGGAGAAAAAAATTTTTTTATGGGGAAACAATTCTTATATCTGATCTCAAACTCTTGGCTTGAATGAAGATTTATAAAATGAGGAGACTCATTTTTTTAACTGAAGTATCCTTTCATCCAAATAAAAAAACATAAAGTAAACATATTAAAATATAATTTTAACTCATCCTCTGAGACTTTTGAGGGAGCCATATTTCAGTAGGGCAATTTGGCAAAATCTATCAACATTTAAAAATTTACATCATTTGACTGAGTCATTCTACTGCTAGGAATATTTGTTGGTCCCATGGATATACTACAAAAGTATGCTAAAATATAAAGATGTTTATTGCATTATGTATGTATACTAAGAGTCTACAGTTAGAATAATGGTTAAGTTCAGTATAATACATCTATACAGTATAAAACTATGCAGTCATTAAAAATAATGAAGTAGGGCTTCCCTGGTGGCGCAGTGGTTGAGAGTCCGCCTGCCGATGTAGGGGACACGGGTTCATGCCCCGGTCCGGGAAGATCCCACATGCCGCAGAGCAAGCTGGACCTGCGCGTCCGGAGCCTGTGCTCCGCAACAGGAGAGGCCACAACAGTGAGAGGCCTGCGTATCACAAAAAATAATAATAATAATAATAATAATGAAGTAGATAGGACTTCCCTGGTGGCACAGTGGTTAAGAATATGCCTGCCAGAGCTTCCCTGGTGGCGCAGTGGTTGAGAATCTGCCTGCTAATGCAGGGGACATGGGTTCGAGCCCTGGTCGGGGAGGATCCCACATGCCGTGGAGCAACTAGGCCCGTGAGCCACAACTACTGAGCCTGCGTGTCTGGAGCCTATGCTCCGCAACAAGAGAGGCCGCGATAGTGAGAGGCCCATGCACCGCGATGAAGAGTGGCCCCCGCTTGCCACAACTAGAGAAAGCCCTTGCACAGAAACGAAGACCAAACACAGCAAAAATAAATTAATTAATAAACTCCTATCCCCAACATCTAAAAAAAAAAGAATCCGCCTGCCAATGCACGGTACACGGGTTCAATCCCTGGTCCAGGAAGATTCCCACATGCCACGGAGCAACTAAACCCCTGCACCACAACTACTGAGCCTGTGCTCTAGAGCCTGTGAGCCACCACTACTGAGCCCGTGTGCCACAACTACTGAGCGCACACACCGCAACTACTGAAGCCCGTGCACTCTAGGGCTCACCGGCAGCAACTATTGAAGCCCGCATGCCTAGAGCCCGTGCTCTGCAACAAGAGAAGCCACCGCAATGGGAAGACCATGCACTGAAACAAAGAGTAGCCCCTGTTCACCGCAACTAGAGAAAGCCCAAGTGCAGCAACAAAGACCCAATGCAGCCAAATAAATAAATAAAATTTTTAAAAAAAGAATGCTAGGGGGCTTCCCTGGTGGCGCAGTGGTTGAGAGTCCGCCTGCCGATGCAGGGGACACGGGTTCGTGCCCCGGTCCGGGAAGATTCCACATGCCGCGGAGCGGCTGGGCCCATGAGCCATGGCCGCTGAGCCTGCGCGTCCGGAGCCTGTGCTATGCAACGGGAGAGGCCACAACAGTGAGAGGCCCGCGTACCGCAAAAAAAAAAAAAAAAAAAAAAAAGAGAATGCTAAGGGAAAAAATTGAAGTAGATATACATCTATTAATATGGAAATATCTTTACAGTATACTGTGAAGTGAAAAACAAAGTACAGAGTAATATACATCATACTTCTTTTTTGTATATATATTTAAAGAACATGCATACATGTATATGTGTAAGGGAATGTGTGGAAGAATTTTCCCTCCATTTTCTACCTATAAAAAGAGAAAAGTGATTATGTGTAGGAAGAGGTTCTGGCTATAGGTAGAAGAGATCTCAGGTGTTACATTTTTCTTTCTGTTCTTTTTAAACTTTTCAAATGCAGGCATATATTATATGTATTTTTTAAATGTTAGCAGAATTTTTCTGGTTATATAATAAATCATCTTAATTTTCTTCTTCATGCATTTCTATATATTTTAGAACACAATAAATATTATCAAATAAATAAGAGGCAGACTAACTTAATATATTATGGTGTTCTAAAAATAAATTTGAATCTCAAGAGATCTAGTTTTTTATTTCAATCAACTATTACAACAAACTAGAAATAAACCAGTTATGCTACAAACTATCACTCTTGCTGAAACAATGGGTGACAACTGAACAGACAAATTCATTTCTAGTCTATGAAATATACTTAATCTGGCAGAAATTTTGAGAATAATATTACAGAAGTGGCTGTAATTATGGACTTAAATTACATTATTCAGATTTCATCAAAACCTGTTTCTAAACCGTTTCCTAGACTCAATTCTACAACATTTATTCTTTGCGTGGTATGCTTGCTCTCATTCTTCTAAATGCTGAAATGAAAAAACAGACAAAAAAGATCAACTGTCATGGTGTTCATATTTTAGTGAAGAAGGAGAAAGGAAAGAGGAGATATTTATTTAAATTACATAGTACTTTATATATTAGGAAGGTATGAATGACAGAGAAAAATAAAGCAGTGAAGGAGGATAGGAAACACTGGTGGGAAATTGTAATTTCAAAAAAGATGGTCAGGGATCTGATTTTATTTGTAAGCTGAAAAGTAACTAAAGCCGTATTTCTAAATCATGTTAAACATGAATAGTCTTATTTAACATCAAAACATATTTTCAATTTTCACAAGATTCTTGCTGTAATTTGAGGAGCCCATTATTTTGAAAAATTCATGACCGATAGCTACAATTAACTTTGAAACACTCAAGTGTTACTACTCTTTTGAAAAACTAATATTTATTGAGTGATGATTCTATACCAAGGATTGTTCTAAGCACTTTACATGAATTTTCTTCTTACTGAATCCTAACAAAAGTCTTATGAAGAAGGTAAAAGTATTATCCCTATTTTATGGATAATAAAACTGAGACACAGAGAAATTAGGTGAATGGCGTTCTATTAATATTTCTTTAAATGGAAGTTACTATACTAATTACAGCATCATTTTCTGTACATATTTAACCATGTTGTGTGTTTTGTTAGAGATACAAAAATCAAAATGGCAATATTGGGAGGGCAGATAACGGTTTTGCAATTTCCATCCAATAACACACAGATCCTCAAGGCTCCACAGCACATGAGGAACCACTGGTCCAAGTTTTCTCTGGCATTCAGCCACATCTGAATAAACCCTCTTGTGTTCTGGGTAGTGGAGTTCCAAGCATCTAGATGCTCCAGGAACACTAGTTAGCGTTATTAGAAATTCAATGAAGGAATGCATCTCATCCAAGAATGAGGAGTCTTGGGCTGTTACTTGTCATGTAGTCTCAACCTTACCGTTCCTGCTTAAGCCTCCGTCTCATCATCCATAAAATGAGGGAGTTTAATCTGAAGGTTTCAAAGATCCGTTCCAGCTCTAACTTCTATGACTCTAAAACTAGAGATAGTTGGACAGTGAACTCTCTTTAACAAGCTTCCAAGGTGCCAGAAAAGTAAATAGAGCTTCAAAAAGAAGGGTTCCAAAGTCCTTCCCCAGGCCCAGAAAAGTATGAAAAACAGAAAGGTAGTACTAGGTAGTACTTGAGGGCACTGTCCACACACAATAAGCAGTTATTTTGAAAAGTATAAGACTACATAAAAATTTCCATTTAGGAATGAAATGAGATACAAATATATACTACATAGTTTGTCTTGTAGCCTATCACTGACAGTTCAGAGAAACTTACTAGTACTGGGGTTTGTAACTATGGGAATGTCCAACCTAAAAATCTTTAGAAATAACATTTATACTCATAAGCATGTGAATTTACAGGTGTTACTTTGCCTTAAGGAAGGCAAGATGTTTTCTAAGATCATATTTGAGGTTGTAACTGAGAATGACCTATAAAGTTTTACCTCACAGATGTTTGGTATGTTTTATATCATTTCTTTTCAGGGTCTGGAGGCTCTCCAGGCATGGCCAGACACTCCATCTTATATTTCATCCTGCTGAGTGCTCTGATTGACAAGGGCCAAGCCTGTTTCTGTGATCATTACCCATGGACTCAGTGGTCCAGCTGCTCAAAAACCTGTAATTCTGGAACCCAGACCAGACAGAGGTGGGTGTGGACTTTGTAGCTTTTCTTTGTACCCTGTAAAACCTCAAGGACAGGGTTAGCAAAATCAAAAGTGCCACACTAAGTGATGGGGAAAAAATATATCTAAAAGTATAACTTTTACAGACTATAATCCAATTTTTTTTTAATTCTGAAAAGAATTCATGAATTTGGATGGAATTTGAGGTCTTTTCCACATAAGGTTGAAATGGAGTCTACTTTTGTTCTCCACGAAAATTGAGGTGTTTCAAAGAAATTTAATTAAGAATCTGTGCAATATTTTCAGTTGACTAACTTACTTAGAATCACTACTCAGGCTTTTTTTCAATCAGCACATAACTCTGCTTGCCTACAGTTAAAGAGTTAATTATAGAGAATTTTCTACTCATTCAACTGAGTCTAACAGGACCTCAATTGATCAGCACTGCTACCTATTAGCTTGATTGTTGTCATGGACCAGTAGGCAAGAAACTGTGTTTACTTGATAACATTTAATAATTCAGCCTTTTCATCAATTCAGACTACTCATCCCCCACAGTTTCTTTAAATCTGTTAGATATTTCTAGTCCATGAAGATGCACACATGACTTGGAGGAGAAAGGCATATATTTAATGTGTTTTAACTGTTATAGCACTTTTTTGAGATCTATGTTAGAAAACTATTTTTACATATGTAGTGTGAGTGTCATTAAATCACCAACTGACTGCCCCAATAAACCATCCACGAAGGATGTAAGAACAGATTTGTTTATAATACTTCTCTACTCAAGAGTCCCTCAGTAGCTCTCTACTGCCTACCAAATAAAGTACAATATATTCCATCCCTCTCAATTATGCACTTCTCAGGTCCGTCCCACAAGTCCCTTCACGGACGTGTCATACTCTCCACCTCTAATCTTTGCACATGATCTTCCTTCTGAATGCCCTTCCCTTTCTTGCCTGGGAAATTCACATGAATTTTTCAAAATGTATCTCTCATGTCACTTTCTCCCTTACTCTTTGGGCCCACGGCACTCTGGCTCTATCACAATCATTGTATTTATCACCCTGTGTTGTCATCTTTTAAGCAATTTGCAGAAACTTTCTTCTTCCTTTTCTTTCCCTTTCAGTCCCTTCCAGGAATTCAGTCAGGGCCAGCTTCATGGACGTGTGACCTGTGCAGTCACACAGGACCGCACACTGAGAAGGGCTCTGTGCTTGGCTTAATGCTCTGCAGTCATTTTCTTGAAATTCTTAATAAGCTTTGAACGTGAGGCACCCCCCGTTTCCATTTTGCACAGGGCCCAACAAATTATGGACCCAGTGCTGAGTTCCAGTAAGTGGTAAGAATTGCACATATGCCACACTGCCTGATTTTCCATGAAAACCTTCTTTCCTTGTATTCACTGTAATTGAGTCAATGATCTTTTTCTTATGGAGCTGGAGCCACAATGAATACACTCATTCTAAGCAGCTTTTTCCTCACTGTTACAGATACATCGTTGTGAATCAGTACTATCTGGAAAACTTTTGCGACCAGCTTTGCACCAAGCAGGAGACCAGAGAATGTAACTGGCAAACTTGTCCTATCAATTGCCTCCTGGGAGATTATGGACCGTGGTCAGACTGTGACCCTTGTGTTGAAAAACAGGTAGGTGATATGTGGGTGTATTCAGGAAGTCGGAATCACAGTAAAATTCTCGAATTCCCTGACAGACTCAACAGTCATAGAAATGCTGAATTTCTTCAATATTTGAAAATGAACTGTCCCAGCTTCCACTGAAGGAAAATTCCATTTAGCAACATGTTGTGGGGGGGAAGGAGGATTCATTTTGCATGGTTTATTGTCATGTGAACACCAAAAACAATGTTCTACCCCCCAGAATTGGTATTGCACTCGGCCAGCTCTGAATTCCACTGCCTGTGCCCTCTGAGAGCTCACAAAGCAAAAACAAGTGCTAAAAAATGGGGATTTCAGTCCAAGGTTTAAAATCAGACAGAAATGAGGGGCATTAATTAAAATGACTCCTTGCCTTTCCTCTAACATCCCTCTCCCCATGGGAAAGTCCCTCTATTTGTTTATTGTTCCCAGCTGCAATATTTACCCATCTCAAGCTCATTCCTGTAAGGACACTGGCCCATGTGAACCCCAGTCAGGTCAGGGGCTAAGCATTCAGACATTAGGGAAGTAGACAGAACTCATTATTGGAGCACCCGCTCTCTGAGAGAAATTGTTCTATGCCCTTTACATACATCACCTTATTCAAACTTCACATCACATTGTTTTTCTACCCATTTTATAGATGAGGAAGTGACAGCTCATTAGGGGTTAAGTAATTTGCCCAAGAATACACCACTAATGAATAGAAGACTACATTTCGAACTTGGATTTTTCTGACTTCAAAGTCAGTACTTTTTAATCCTGTCCTATTTCTTTCCCTCTCTGACTCTTTGTTTTACTACTGCCTGTTTAAAATCTTCTAAAGTGTGGAGAATGTGTCAGCCCTGGTTTCCATGGTGACTTCCTCATGCAAAAGAGCCCCCAAATCCTTTCACATTTATCACGTCACACTATCTTTGAGGAATAAAAGAGCTACTGTTATTACCTGGAAGATTTATTGCACTCAGGACACGCTCAGTAAATATGTGTGCATTTGATTTCTATTCAATTTAGAATCATATGATTTCAGAGTTAGAAATCTTAAGAAATCTTTTGTCCCAGTTCCTCATTTTACAGGTTGGAAAAGTGAGACCCAAAAAGTATTGACTTCCCTAAGGACACACAATAATAGAACTGGAAAAAGTCATTATTTAATTCAGCAAACGCCACTATAGGAAAAATCACTACTGTGATTGAGAAGCCCAGTTTTCTTAGATAGTTTTTGGCTTTGACCCAGCCTCAGTTACTCACCTTTCTCTCCTTTTCTTTCAGTTTAAAGTTAGGTCCATCTTGCGCCCCAGTCAGTTTGGAGGACAACCATGTACTGAGCCCCTCATGACCTTTCAACCATGCATCCCTTCTAAGCTCTGCAAAATTGAAGAGGTTGACTGCAAGAATAAGTTCCGCTGTGACAGTGGTAATGTACTTTTGGAAAATGTTCAGTCTTCATTAAAAATGACTAAATAAATTTATTCCAATTGACTCCCAGTGAAAGTCATGATAGAGAAGTCCCACCATATTTTAAGCCTGTGGGGACAGGGGTGTTATGCTACCAATTACATGCTATTCATGTGTAAAATTACAGCTTTCAAGCTATAATCATCTTGACCACTTATTTGATTCATTTGCTCATCAAGTACGACTCCCAGGTTCCTACACTGTGATACAGCAGTAAGAAGAGAATGAGGAGAAGGAAACGGAGGAAGAGGCAGATACTTTTAAAAATTGGCTAGGGCTTCCCTGGTGGCGCAGTGGTTGAGAGTCCGCCTGCAGATGCAGGGGACACGGGTTCGTGCCCCGGTCCGGGAGGATCCCACATGCCGCGGAGCGGCTGGGACCGTGAGCCATGGCCGCTGAGCCTGCGCGTCCGGAGCCTGTGCTCTGCGACGGGAGAGGCCGCAACAGCGAGAGGCCCGCGTGCCGCAAAAAAAAAAAAAAAATTGGTTATTAAGAAGCACAAATCTAGAATAAGCAATTGAAAAGGGGTGACAGAGTTTTAAAATTTTAATATAGTTTATTAAGATAAGAATATTAAAGCTAAGATAGTATGTCAATGGGATGACTAGAGATGATGTGACAAATTTTCTGGTGTGGTCCATTGAATGACTCCAAAGGTAATTGTCAGAAGAGGAGGTTGAAAATGATTTAAATGGTGGCAACCATTTCAAACTTCAAACTTTTTAAACTTCAAGTACAATTCTCATTCAGAAAATTGTAAATTTTTAAATTTAAGTATCATTAGATTATAATCAAATTTTGAATATACCACTTAATCTATGTATTCTCTTGCTAATTAATGGCTCTCCAAAGCTCAACAATTTGAACAGTCTAGATGAGATTTCTACACACTTTTTCAGGAAAGGTCCAGATGCCAAATATTTTAGGCTTTGCTGGCCATACAGTCTATGCAGCAGCTGTTCAACTCTGGCATCTTAGCATCAAAGCTGCCATAGACAGTAGATAAACAATTGAGCATGGCTGTGTTCCAACAGAATTTTATTTACAAGAGCAAGTGGCAGGTCAGTTTTCATCCATGGGCCATAGTTCACTGATTTCTTATATAAATAGTCACTTTAAAGTTAAAATTAGAGTTCAGATGAATAAAATCCCATCATTTCTGTGTACTCTGAGATACACTGAAAAGTATTTAGAACTAAATAGCAGATTTCAAATTCCTATAGAAAACTGACCCCAGACCTGGGTCTAATGTTTCTCTCTTCTTACTCCTTGCTTGCTGCCTTCAGCTTTGCCAATCTTTTCTGAATGTCAGGCAGGAATGCTGGTGTCAAGGTTTTCCCTCTGTACCTCATCCCCCAAACCTGAGATGTGAGGGTGGGACATGGGTCGGGAGATAGACATTATGCCTACAAAAATAAGGTCATGTCACATATTGACAAAAGAGGGAACATAAGAAAAATCTTGATGGCAATGGCTCAGGGGAATGCAGACCTTAACATTAGAACCAGAATATTAAGATAAAAATTTAGAACTGAAGCACAACTATTTGAACCATGAAGGGTAGTTTTTAGAACAGATTACCGGGAAGAACTCTTTTATTCAATAGATGATAAATCTATGAGATTTATTACAAAAGAGCTTTGTTTAGGCCAGAAATATCCACAAGGTTGAGAAGGCTTTAGATACATCCATGAGCTAACAATTCATAATGAGGGAGTTCAGGAAAGTTAGTGGTATAGGCACAGCTGGTCTCTAGTTCATCAGCAATATGTCCATAACTAGTGATAGAAACTGAACTGTTGAAATACATCTGTAATGGTGGGTAAGCAGCTGCTACCCTGAGGTCTCTTAGTGACCTCTGCCCTACTGTCCAGATCCCTTGACCAAGAATCTCTAGATCTTCCTAGGATCCAACCACTAACCAGCTAATCCCTGGCACAAATATGGTTGGAATCCATTCTGACTGAGTTGTACCATGGCCTATTGGTTGTTAAATATTCCACTGAAGATGATATACCACTGTGCTCTCCTAGAAACATCCACTAATGCCACTCTGAAAGGGAATACAGTGTTGAATGGACCATTATTTGTCTGACTCAGGATATTCAGAATGATGTTTGGCTCAATTAACAACACCATCAAAAAATGTCTATCTTTCCTTTCCTCTCTCATGATTGCATCTTCAGAGTCCCCCAAGACTGAATATATTACTTTAATGTGTACATGGATCTTTGAGAAGTACCCATGAGGATAATCCCCATGCACTATGCCAACTCCTCTCTCAAAGTTGTAACTTTAAGCATAAAGATGAGAATTTGCAACTAGTTATAAAAATAATATACCATTGTAGTAACACAAATCAGTTCAAGTAAATAGGAAAATCATGTACCATTCAAATGACTATATAGTTCCAGGTGTAAGTATATATATGCATGTGCTGGCTAAAGCATGCTGACTTCTACAAATCCTGTACTATCCAAATTTCCCTTCATTTTTCCCATTCCTTCTTTGGTATAGGATATATTTATGGCTTACAATCTCTCTCCCCTTGTGCTTCCTATTCCATTGTGTTTCCAAGGTCTGGAATCATTCTCAGCTCTGTCCCATCACAGACCTATATCACTCCTGCCACTCATTCCTAAACATCACTGAAGAGAATTCCTCTTGCTTTCATCCCTACCCTTGCTAATAAATCCTCTCTAATATCCCTGGAAGTACCAAATGAATAATTGAATTCCTAACATATCTGGTACCCTGCTCACAAACCTAGGTTAATGAGAACTGTACCTTACATGTGTACCCCTATCTCCACCTGATAAAATGGGATACTTTTTAATGTAACTGTATCAAAAATTAGCTTTTGTTCAAATTTGTGAGTGCTAGGTTCAAAACTTTTAAAAACTGTCATATTTGTCCTTTCTTTTTCTTTAGGAAAATCATCTCTATTGCATACTAAATTACCCATTCTGCTCTGCCCTAAGAAAAGCAAACAGAAAAACTAGAGATATGCTGTTTTAAAAACAGAGCGTCTTTCAGGTTATATCTTGGGAATGACAGGAATTCAATTCCCTCTGTATTTTCAGTCTTGTATGTTTATGATGCTCAGAACTATAATAATGGTCTCGATACAAGATTTTGAATAATCAAAGGAGGACTTAATTACTTTCATTACATTCTACCTTCTTACTGAATGTTATTAACCAAAAAACTAAGTACTTTCTGGGGAACTCCCTATTAGTACAAAAATTTAATTCAATAGAATACCCAATTTCCCCAAGCATTTCAGTTAGTCCAAATAGTCATGCATAGCTGTAGTGAGATGTTGATCACAATTTAAAATAGGTAACCAGATAATCCTGAGTAAAACATTTAATCATTGTCGTGAGACCTGTACGTAATGGTACAGATGCCAGCATCCCTGACTATAGGCAAGAGGCTGAGGGGCAGGAGGCGGGCTATCTGTCATTGTACATAAACCATTTCAAGTTCAGTAATATACAGGCACATACTGATTCCTAGGATCCTTATGAAATTCATCAAGTTTAAAAAGGAAGGGAATTGTCTGGGTACATGGAGTTGGTACTATTATCTAAATTCACTCAAACTGCTACCTAATACCGTAGTACCTAGGCATTTAATTTGTCCAAATAAAATAATTAGATATAGTAAATTATATGCAGTGAAACAATTATTAACAGTAATCATAAACAGTGAATATCTACATTAAAATATGTAATAATTATGTATAGTAAAATACACTGATAGTAAGTGTGCAATTTGATTTTGACAAATATATACACCCATGAAAACAATCCCCAATCAAGGTACAGAAAATCTCCATAAACCCAAAAAGTTCCTGCTTTCCTCTTTCCAGTTAATCTCCCTCCTTGTTGTTGAACATCAGATAAAGGATTCAAACGGCATGACTCTTCTGTGTCGGGCTTATTTCACCCAACATAAAATTTCAGACATTCAGCCACGTTGTTATGTGTACCAGTAGACGTGTGTGTGTGAAATTATAGTTTTTTTGGAAAAAACAGTGACCTTGAGTCTGTTATCCTGAATCAAAAAAAATTCTGAGCCTATTGTTAATTTTCTCCTACAGAAGATGATTTCTGCAGCAAGCTCACTGTAATGGTAATGGGATTCTAGAATTATTTCCCTTATTTAAGACAATGAGCTCAACAGTGACTAAATAATTATATCCTGACTCTTGTAATCCTAAAAAATAAGGGAAAACATCAGTTTGTCATTCCATTTCCATATTTCCTAATTTTTTATCAAAAATAATGAAAACTTGCCTTCAACCTTCCCTTGAAATTTAAAGTACTCATGTTTCAAATCAGCAAATACTTTCTTAAATGATCATTTGTTGTCAATGTTGCTGTTTCTTGACTAGGTCGCTGCATTGCGAGCAAGTTGGAATGCAATGGAGAAAATGATTGTGGAGACAATTCAGATGAAAGGGATTGTGGGAGAAAAAAATCAGTATGCTCACGGCAGTATAATCCCATCCCTAGTGTACAGCTGATGGGCACTGGGTATGTATCATCTTTTTATCATTTGGGAAGTAGGACCATCTCAGAACTAATGAGTTGGAAGCAACAATGAAGCAATGAGACCCACCATTGTCTACATTCCTCATGAATGTCTTACTCCTCTCACCAGCCCTGTCCCGGACACTAGGCTACCACGCTCAAGCAGCTCACGCAGGCCATAATCCTCATTCCTAAGGAATAAAAGAATTTAGCATTTTCATATTTAGTTCGTAGCGGACAATGCTGTGAGTACTTCATAAACATAGTTTGTTTTAATTCTTATATAGCCTTCTGACAGCTCTGGAGGGGATCGGGGGAAACTGGTGGGAGGGCAGCCAAGCTGGGAGGTACCAGGGTGGATTCCCGGGACTATATCTTGAAAGGGTGAGGACCCACTCAGAAATGTGCAGTCTCCACATCTGTATGTTGGAAGACTACAAACTGATTTGAGGTTAGGTCCAAAAATTTCCTAATTAGAGTTGATTTCAATGAGAGTGCTTCAACAGCATCTTCTTATCAATGTGCAGAAATCGTTTCCTTCTTCTCCATTCCCTGGAAGAAAACCTCAGCCAAAAACGCCTACTGACAATGGAGAAAAAGGGTATCAAAAAGTACGCCTGTGAGTGTACTGAAAGTGAAAACAGTAAAGAAGCAAAACCATTCTTCAAGCATGAGAGGGAAGCCCTGAGCCAATAGTGGAGATAGAGCCAGAAGGAAAGGAGTCAGGCAAACACAGAAAAAATAGGGTGATCAAAAAACAATGATGTGAAAAAGTAGGGGAGTAAGAGGAGATGTGAACATGGCGAGGGCATCCAAAACTTCCTCTTACATGGACTATGTGATGTATGGGTAGGTCAGTACAGTTTAAAGGCAGAAGGTCAGACCTGCATTACCATCTGGTTCTACTTGCCCAACTTACAAACCAGGAAAAGGAGCCTCAGAGAGATTAACTAACCTGTCCAAGTTTAACAACTAGTAAATGGAGGAACAGGATTCAAACCCAGCCTCCAAGACCTGGGTTATTTCTACCATTTCATTCTGATTTGGGACAATATCCACCTTAGAGATGAGAACGTAATGGAAGAAACCTCGGTGGGCCACGCAACCCTCCTCCTGATCTTTAAATAATGCTCAGAAATTCTAATGTTCCTCTTTTAGGTCATGAGGACATTGGAGGTTTGGCAAGGGATTCTAAATTCATTAGACTGAGACAGTGTCTGAGAAAACTTGAGGAAATACAAGAAAAATTGAAAACAAGAGCTAAGCCTTAGTTGGAAGCATAAGAAAACCCAGTAATCTCTTGTACTCTCCTTTTCTCATGGTAAAGAATTCTTTCAATTTTTGCCCAGAAAGCAAATAGTTTACTACAAACTTTTATTGCTTTGTAGTGGGGTTTTTTTTGTCTTTACTTGTATGGCCAGACTTGCATAAAATGAAACCTTGAGGCACCAAAGACAAACAACAGAAATTGCAAATACAACCTCATTTGATTAGAATAAAAACTAGAAACTATTGAAACAAACTCAAGGACAGCAGTACAATGGAACAGCCATTAGTCTGGAAATAAGGGGAGCCGTGTTCTAGACCTACTTCTGTATTAATTCACTAGATCATGACCAAGTAACTGAATATCTCTGGGCTGTAGTTCCCTCATCTGTATGTTGGATGACTACAAACTGATTTGAGGTTCTGTCCTAAGAACTCCTCATTAGAGTTGATTTCATCGAGAATGTTTCAACAGCATCTTATCAGGGTACAGAAATGGTTTCCTTTTTTCCTTTCTTTGGAAGAAGAACTCAGCCAGAAACTCCCACTGATCATCACATTTTCTAATGTTCTGATTGATTAGGGATGACATTACAAACTCACCTCTTGTTCAGTTGGTCGAGACTCTCGAGTTACAGCTGGGGAGGGCCACATGCTCTGTGTACTTTGGCAGAAGGACCGTGTGGGCCCCTGCCAACCAGAGCTGTTGTCCCAAGAGTTCTCAGAAATGAGCAAAACCTACTGGCTCAGGGACAGCCAGTCTTCTCCTCGCCTCCCCAGGGACTGAGAGCTTTGAGAGCTGCTTACTGGAATCTCTCTAACCTGCTGGCCTTAGAATCTCTGCCTCCCTCCAACACATTTCTACCCAAAATAAGAAGTTTCCGGGGTAGCTAACCCTCTTTTTAAATGGCATCTCTCCAAGAAGGAATTTAATAAGACATACCAACATTGCTACTTTGTCAACATCAGTCACAAGGTCTGAAATCTGAAGCAAGAATCAGGCGATAGTAGTATGCTGTTTGCTTTTTCTCAGGCTCATCCAAAGTACAAACGCGTACACAAACACACACACACACACACGTATAATACATGAACACACATGCATATTTATGTATCTGTATATATGAAAATTTTAACTAAATTCAAAAAGTTACAAAATATAACATTAAAGCCAAATTAGATAAAGCACTTTAGAAACCTAAAATATTAAAAGCCACAATGTAGTTGAAACACCAAAATATTTAAAGTCAACTTAAATGCCACAGAGGGGAGGAGAAAGAATAGAGCTCAAAATAGCTGCATAGTTGGCTTCACTCCTAAAAGTTTCCTCAGACGCACTCTGACAGAGTCACCTCCACAGAAATCCTACCTTCAGGCTCTCTGCCAGCAGCTGCTACCTTCATAGATTCCTCATGACCTGGGAACCGTTCTTCTCAAGCCCTTTCTTGTTTGTGACAAATTTATAGTACATGGTATAAGGCAGTTAAAGGTAAACAATTCTTTTTTCCTCATTGATCCCTCTTAATTCAGAAAATGAAAGAGTCTTAAATACATGTGTTTGTCATGCAAATTTAAGTACTTTGGAAAGTTCTTTCCAGACCAGCTCCTCTTATTTCCTCTCTCAAATACCCATTGGTACAAATTCAATAAGGGTGAGAATTTGACTAAGAGATACAAGTTACAGAACCCACAGGCATCACTCTTTTTTTAAAAAACAGCTTTACTGAGATCTGATTCACATATGGGTCCTCCTGCTGTGTACCTCATTTATTCTCACACGACTGCCACACTCACAACACTTCTGATGCCAGATGTGGGGTAGGTTTCCCCCAACCAAGCAATTCTCTGTGTCACCAGCCAGGAGCCCTACAGTTTAACTGAATTTTGACCCAATCTACTTGGAGATAGTGTCAGATCCCATAGGTTAGGGGCTCAGTCCTGGAAAACTGCCCCTGCCCCCTGCAATGTCAGATGCCAATTGCAAGTTCAGGTTCTCACCTGTGCCTCTGACACATCGAAGATTTCCAAGAACTCATCCTTGGGTTTGATTAATTTGCAAAAGCTGCTCACAGAAATCAGTAAAATAACTTACTTATATTTACCAGTTTACTATAAAAGGATATGATAAAGGATACAGATGAACATCCTACTGGGAGAGATGGGTAGGGCAAGGATGTGGGAAGGGGAAGGAGCTTCCATGCCCTTGTTAGGTACCACTCCCCCACACCTCCATATGCTCACCAAGCCAGAAGCTCTCTGAACCCCATACTTTGGGTATTTTTATGGCGGCTTCATTACATACGTGTGATAGATCATTACTCCTATTTCTAGCCTCTTTCCCCTCTTTGGAGAATGGAGGGTAGGGCAAAAAATTCCAAGCCTTGAATCATGGCATGATCTTTCTGGTGACCAGCCCCCACCCAGGAGCCCACCAAGAGTCACCTCATTGGAACAAAAGACACTGCTGTCACACAAGAAATTCCAAGGGATTTAGGAGCTCTGTGTCAAAAACTGGGGTCAAAGAACAAATACTAGAAGAAAAGATGCTGTTAGTGTTCTCATCATTCAGGAAATTGCAAGGGTTTTGAGAGCTCTGGTCCAGGAAATGGGGGGCAGAGACCAGTATATATATTTTCTATTATCTCATCTTATGTAATCCAGCATTATCAAATTTTTGACACAAAACTTTTTTTTTCACAGAATACATATTAATATCTATAAGAACTTGGAAAACAATTAGCATTCTGAAAAAGTTTTCATCTACCACAAAACAATTTCTTAAATACTTGATTTGTACTAAGCTAATTAATATCTCTATGCTTCAATTTCCTCATTTGTAAAATAGGTATAATAATTATATCTATATCACATGGTTATCATAAATATTAAGTAAATATAATAATATTAAATACAGATCAAACAGTACTAGACTTATAGTAAATATTATGTAAGCATTTGTTAAACAAATTTTAAATATCATTAGTTATTAATAAAAACAAACTAATATGATTACAATTCTATTAAAATATTGCTATTAATATTTCATTATTAGCTCTCTATAAGAATTCTTTTACTGTATCATACTGAAGGAAGTGAACCCAGATTGGCATTATGTAATAATTTATTTCATAATCTACTTCCAAAGTTTGTACTGGTTCTGTAACTCATGAAATAATCATAAACTCAAATTTTATGTCATGATGAAAGCCTAGAACAATTAAATAAATGGAATAGGGAGAACCTAACAGAGCCAGAGGGGCTGAGTTTGGCTTCCAGCCCTTTTTGGATACCTCACCATAAACTACAAAAAAATGGGCTTTCCTTCAAGCCATTTGTCATGAGTCAAAAACATCTAAGAGAATAATTTCTTTCATATACAGTAAATTTTAAAGATTGCTCTACATCTATTGAATTCTTAAAAATTACTTTGTTTATAGGTTTCATTTTCTGGCAGGAGAAGCCAGAGGAGAAGTCCTCGATAACTCTTTCACTGGAGGAATATGTAAAACTGTCAAAAGCAGTAGAGCAAGTAATCCATACCGTTTCCCTGCCAATCTGGAAAATGTCAACTTCGAGGTACGACAGCTTATCATGGGGCACTCCAAGTGCCAATGGTGATTATAAGCTAAATTTCCAATGAAAAATGAGTCATGAAGGAAGGGACAGAATAAAAAGGTAATGAATATTTTTCATCACCTTTTATGTGTTGGTGTTTAATCCTTCCACAACCCAGTAAGGTCAGTGTTATTATCATCAATTTACAGATGGAAAATAAGGAAACTAATTTGTTCAAAGTTAAACAGCTAGTAAGTAGTGGATTAGAGATTTAAGCACAACTTTTCCAAATTCCAGAGTTCATGCTTTCTCCCGTGAACAAATAGCTGTAACATGTCCCCACTCAGATAAATGACTTGGTTTATTCAGAATTTTCTTCTACCATAGTTAGTTCTCTCGGATAACCAAAAATTTAGACATAAAAGAGGGCCTGGCTTCCAAAAAAAAATTAAGATGAATTTAAGTGTAATAGGGGTACTTCTGCCTACCTTCCACCCCATTTTATTAGTTGGTTTGGTTTTCTGTTTGTTTTCCTGAGAGGTAACAAGCAGCATACTATATATTCTCAGAATCTAGCCCAGTGCCTTACACATGATAAGTACTCCATACTTGCTGAACTAAACAATTTGTTTCTTTTAATTTATAAGAGAAACAGGAAAGACATGACTTTAATGGCTACATCCATGCATACAAATTTGACATACTAGAGAGAATTTCAGAAAATCTAATGATTTCTGAGACCACTTTACAGATAGTATGTGTTCAGCAAAATTCATTCAATCTCTTCTAAAAAATTAAAAAAAATTTTTATATTCATATAAATACAGGCATTTGACAAACTCAATTTAAAAACCATCTAATATATGTTAATGGGTGTGGGGAAATGTCCTTGGGGTCCAACTGCCAAATTCAAACACCTTTGGGGAGACTTACCCTGAGAAGTCCCATCCCTGCCTGGAGGTAGATGCGACAAGAGTAACACGTGACTCTGACCTGGTGAAGAGAATACTCACTATCTCCCCACAGATCCAGAAGATGCTAACCCCAGAGGGTCCACCACTACCAAGGGAGGTAGAAAAGGTTTTGCTGGTATGCTGAATAGGAACTCAAAAGAGACCTTTTTCCAAAGAAAAAATAACATCAAAGTCTGTCAATGATGGAAGATGTATTCTATTCTTAACGATGTATTGAGTAGGCTTTGTAGACAGAGCTAAAACCCAGACATTTACATATAATATCATTATGTTGGAGGATGCTTTCTAATTCCTAAACAATCAATCCATAAGCTTACTTTCAAAATACAATAATTTCCAAAGAAACATACTGCCTATATTCTCTGCAAGCATCCCTTTTATACAGTTTTACAAGTGACAAATGTTAATTAAGCTCAGCACAAGAGAGCAAACACGGGCTTAGATAACACTTTACACTTATATGATTCTATGTCCTTGAGGTTACTTACATCTATTGTATCTTAAAAATACTATATAATAATTTGCAGGACAAAACACTTAACCATCAAAGCCAACTGTCAGTCCTTGCTAAACGTTATAAACCATTAGTTGTCCCACCAAAAAATTACTAATAATTTGCTACTGTGCCTCTCTTCCCAAGTTTGAATTCAGGGGCATCATGTAGGTAGCTTGAAATCAGCTATAGTAGGAATATTTATGGCACAAGAAAAGGCAAACGCTGTAGTAAATCACAGATTTTTTTTTTCCCTCTCAGAGAATTGGTTGTTAAACATTTACCAGCAGAATGTTGGATCCACCCATATAATTTAGTAACCCAAGCGTGTATGGCAAGTTATATCAGGAAATACAGCCTGAAAAATCCTCATTCAGAAGAAAGTAGATTCATTTTGTTATCCGTGTAGTTCTGAAACTTGTCCAACCTTAAGAAGCTGCCTGAGCTGATCTTTAACTATACGTCATTGAATTTTAGATAATATTCAATTGCTGAGGAAGGTCATGGTGATATTTCTTCAAACAAAGATTTGGAAAAGAACAGACCCAAGGTCACAGCTATTGGTTTACTTTCCACTGATCTCTTTATTACTTTGTTCATACCGTTAACAGGCAGCTGTGCAAATCTAAGCTATTCCTTATTGAAAACAGTAGAGGAAGAGAAATTCAGCAGGCATCTGACTTCCTTTCTTCTACAGTATCGGACCTTATTGAGACAGATGAAATCATGGGCTGGCTGGCACACAAAGATTAGAGGGGGCTCCTGAAAGGAAGGCAATTGGACAGGAAGTCAGAATGGAAGACCATAGGAAGAATTCTGCCCCTCAGGGATCTTCCAAACGCTAAATGCAGAGCTAAATACCATAAGATCCCTGCACCAGTCCCCAGAGTTGTATCAGTGTCTCAGGAATCCTCCTCTCATTTCTTTGGAGCTGCTGCTCGCTACTGGGTGTACACTGAAGCACTTGCTGTCACCAGCAAACTACAGAGTGCAGTTACCACTAGACTTTTGATTCTTACCAATATACTGACCTACCTAGACAAGGTCTCTTGCTATATCCCAAAGCCTCAAGCCTTCATAGATCTGCAATGCCCCCAAAGCCTCCCTAAATCCCTTGTGAAATTCACAACTTCAGGTTCTGTCTCTAACCCTCACACCACAGAAAGTAGATGTCACCCTGTCCCCTCCATTCCCCAAGTCTCTCTTAACTCTCTTCTGCCCCTCCCTACAAACCCAGCTCCTTTCTTCAAACACAAAAGTGAAAGTGTCAACACATATCGAGCCCCAGGAGGTCATCAGCCCACAAGATCCACAGGTAGTCAGGAGGGCTAAGAATAAGATATAAAATGAGGATTAAACCTTTTCCCCAGAGTTTGCTTAACATCTCTTCCTGGGAAAAGCTAGGAAGATGGAGCTAATCAGAGCCCACCAGCTGCTCCTTACACCTCAGGAAAAGAGCTCATCTTCCTCCTTTCAAATGTTGTCTTGGCTTTCCATATTCCCATTCATGAAACAGCATTCCCATTCATTCACTCATTCTCTCTCTCTCTCTCTCTCCCTCCCACACACACACACATACACATTTACTTGGTCAAAAACTTCTGTTGACTTACCTCCTAAATATCTGTCAAATCCACCACTTTCTCTCTACCCAACCAACCATTCCCCTATACCTGGCCATTCTCCTGAATCACTTGGCTGATTGCAACAGTTTTTTAAACTGCTCTCCTTGCCTCTACTTTAGTTATCTGTAGTTAACATGATCTTTGCAAAACAAATGTGATGACAACATTCTCAACTTTTCAGTCACTCAAATAATATTTTTAAAGAACTTATCAGATGCAAAATCTTGCATTTAGACGTCAATTCAAATGCTTTAGCAGGGCATACAAGGCCAGGCCCCAGTTTCCCAGTTCAATCTAATTTTCCAGCACTGCTCATCTATAAAACTGCCTTCCCACCAAGCCAATATAGGTGGTTAGATTTTCTCTGAGCTTCTGCCCAGGATACCCAATGCCCCTACCTTACGAGCAAATATTGTTTTCTTTAGGCTGACACATCTTTTCTTGTGTGAGAGTTAATTTATAAAATAAAATATTTGTAGTCTGAATTATTTTAGGCAAATGGTAAAGAGATGTCAGCAACTACATTTAAATATGGTTAACAGATGAGCCTCATTTGTGGACATTTTAAATGCTAACTAGCAGGCCCTGCAATGTCTCAAAGGAACACTGAACTTTTGACTGTATTTTACTGTTGAGCAAGATTCTCTTACAGCTGGGTTATTTCTTCCCTTGACTAATTGTGCAAGCTATTTCATTGTGACATGTGGTTTGCCTCACAGTGCATTTTAATATTGAATATTTTAAAACAAGGGATTTTTCCATTGCACACCAGACAAGCATTTTTTTAATTGGAATATAGTTGATTTATAATGTTGTGTTAGTTTCAGATGTACAGACAAGCATTTTTAACATAAAGAAGTACTCTTCAATCAATTTACTTTGCAACTTTAAAAAATTTGTCCATTGTTCTCCTCTTACCAGCATAATCATAACAAAGATTTACCTTGGACTTGGCAAATACCTGCTCCACTCATAATTCAAGTCCCCCTGGCTTTTTTTTTTCTTCTTCCCAGACCCAGTCAGGTGAAAACTGATAACCACCCACCAGGCAGAACCAATGGATTATTTGATTATTTGTCCTCTGTCTTGCAGACTTGGCCAGTGGAGTGCTAATGCCCAACATATGAATGAGACTAAAGGGTTGGTGATGGAGCCAGAGCAGGGTAGGACAGGATCTGCCCTCCCCTTTTCTAGGCCTCACTTTTCTGAAAGATACCTTCCATTAGCTTGCAAATGGCATCAAATTCACAGGCAGATTAAAAATAACTCTCTATTCCTGTCACCTCACTAAATCTCAGTTATGGAGTCATTTCCTTGACAGAGGTTTCCCTGGTATTGCCTCTCTGAGTTTTATAGTTATTTGTGGCACTCCCCTTGGCAACACAACACTACCCACATTGAATTAAGTGTCTGTGATTATCTTTCTTCCTCACTAAACTTTGACTCCCTGAAGACAGGGACTAATACTATACCTCGTTCTCTAGCAAGATGGGTCTTCAACAAACCATTTACTGAATGCATAAATGAATGAATGATCATTGCATTAAGTGTTCACAAGTAACTCCAATATTTCCTAAATTATGTCTTACTTCACATGGATTTTTCTCCAGGTACAAACTGAAGAAGATGATCTGGAAACAGATTTCTATGAGGATTTAATTTCTCTTGATGATAATAAAGATCAACAAAGTTTAGCTATGGGCCAAGAGGAGAGCTCTTTTCATGTACCAATTTTTTATTCCTCAAAGAGAAAGCGAAGCAGCACCCATAATTCTGCCTTCAAACAAGCCATTCAAGCCTCCTACAAAAAGGTAAAGAAATGGTTCCTGATCTTTTTATTCTTTCCTGAAAATTAACACCAATTCCAGCAATCATTCAAGGAGAAGGAGAGAGTTTTTAATATCAAATGAATAGGATTTCTAACACAGATTTAAATAGACTTACTTTTTTGTAAGTGAATAGACCCACTTCAAAAGTTATAGAGATAATATGTATAATAATGCTTCTTTTTTGCATGCATTTGGCTGTGTTTATGGTTATGTTCTCTTTAACATTTTTCTCATTATTTTAGGTGTATTTCTTATAAATCACATGCCACAAAATGTTCCTTTTTAAGTGTGATCTGACAGTCTAGGGTCTTTGCTAGAGAAATTCAGCCAACTTATATTTAGTATATTCCCTGAAATATTTGATCATATTTCTTCCATCTTTAATTTTTTGTACTCAACTTTATTGCTGGGTTCCTATTTCTTTACTTTTGTGTTGTCTGGTCACATTTCTGTTTACTCCTTTTTGTCCTTTTGGTTATTTTGGAAGTTCTACTAAACTTTTAAATTCTGCTGGTAGTTACCTTTCTCTAGTTAACAAGCATAATTAAACATATGTTTTGCTTTTATCCCTTGAAGTAATATCTGTAGCCTCCCAAAGGATGTTTTATTGACCTATTCCCCACATCCCATTCCAAAGATCTCCTTGAAAACATATTTGCTTGTCTTTTTCCCAACACTATAATAACAGGGCTCCAAAACCTCAGTTTTATTGAGGTAGTTCAAAATCTTTGTATTTCAAGTTATTCCTAGGATTCCTAGGGATTGTTTTGTATTCATTTATATATTATATATGTTCATTTGTAATTTATTCTGGTTCTTGTCTTCCCAATGAACAATTCCTCACATAACACTTATAAATTCCAAGTTCAGAATCTGTATTTTATATTTGCATTATATTTTATATATGTGTGTATATGCATGTGTGTGTATATATATATATATATATATATATATATATGTATATGTATATATCCATCCCATATACTCATTACTGTTTCCTCTTCTTTCATCTTCCCTTTCTTGAGATCCTGTTCTCAATCAATAGCCATATTTTTAGTATTTTCTTCAGGTAGGATACATGCAAAGTATACACCCTAAATCCTTATGTATCTACAAATGCCTACCTTTTCACTGAGCAATAAAGATAAAGAACATCATGGCTGGATGAAGGAATCTTGGAACATTGTCTTCTTTTCTTGATAGTTGGTGGATGTTATTCCACTATCTTCTAATTTCTATTGTTACATAGGAAAAATTACATGTAAGTTGATCTTTCTTTTGTTTTCTCTCTGGAAATTTACAATATTTTTGTACTCTAAGTATTGGACTTTTTCCACTAATCTTGCCAGAAACTAATGGAACTCTTTCAATATATAAAAATGCATCTTCATCCATTAATTTTTCCTCATCTGTTCCTATTTCTTTTATTATTTGCTTATAAAATCTCCTAGATATGTATTCCAACTCTTAAGTGATTTAGGGGATAGACATTTTCTATTAGACATTTTGAGACATTTACAAGTGTCTTTTAAAATGGTATCTGTTCCTCATTACAACCACCACTCTAAGTAGGATTTGTTCTTTTGAAAGAGACGAATGGGGAGACCAAGCCCTGAATCATAGAACCTGAGGGGAGAGGTGAAAAGAATAGACAGAGGTACCAACACCAGAACCAATGGCACCAACACTGGAGGGAACCATTTTATGGCTCCTCCTGTTTTTACCGTAGTGCCCCTCATATTTTTTATTTATTAATCCATACATTTATGTAAATATAAGAACTTATAGCACTACACAGATAATCTTTCCAAGCATTTCATTTATCTTCAAAAGAACCCTAAAAGGTAATAGTGAATTTTTTTTGCTTTATTTTTATAATTGAAGTATAGTTGATTTACAATATTGTGTTAGTTTCCGGTATACAGCAAAGTGATTCAGTTTTTTATATATATATATATATATATATATATACATACACATACACACACACATAGATATACACATGTATATATTCTTTTTTGGATTCTTTTCCATTATAGGTTACTACAACATATTGAATATAGTTCCTTGTGCTGTATGGTAGGACCTTGTTGATTGTCTATTTTATATATAGTAGTGTGTATCTCTTAATCACAAACTCCTAATTTATCCCTCCCCCTACCTTTCCCCTTTGGCAACCATAAGTTTGTTTTCGAAGTCTGTGAATCTGTTTCTGTTTTGTAAATAAGTTCATTTGTACTGTTGTTTTTTTTTAGATTCCACATATAAGCAACATCATATGATATTTGGCTTTTTCTGACTTACTTCTGTCTGACATACTTCACTTGGTATGATAATTTCTAGGTCCATCCATGTTTCTGGATAATAATTTTTTGATGTACTGTAGAGTCCAGTTGTGTCACTGGTGAAGTCAACTTGATACCAGTGTTCTTTGAATGGGAGACTGATCACTGTTTTGCTGAAATCCAAATGTACCACATCCATAGCAGAGGTTCAACCTCCAAGTGGAGGAATGCAGGACTTAGTTCCTGGCCTCTTCTCTCTAGCTGTCTCAGGCCTTGGAGTTCCTGGCCTCTTCTCTCTAGCTGTCTCAGGCCCTTGGAGATACCAACCAGACTCACAGCTTCAAATACTACCTATATGTTGATGAAGCTAATATTTATGTTTCCAGCACTGTCAGTTGAACTCTATTCCAACTGCTTCTTCAACATTTCAACTTGGATTTTAATAAGCAACTCAAAGACAGCATGTCCAAAACTGGGCTCTTGACTTTTCTTCCTGCTGTAACTTGTCCTTTTCCCAGTCTTCTCCATCTTGGGAAAGGCAATTCTAACTGTGCAAGTGGCTATGAGTAAAGACCTTGAGGACATGATTGATTCCTTTCTTTTCTTCACATCCCTATATACAATCGATCAGCAAATCCTACTGGCTCTGCCTTAAAAATACATCCAAATTCAGACCATGTTCTATCACCTCCACAGCTACCATCCATGGCTCAAGACACTATGGCCTGGATAATACCAATAGATATCCAAGGGGTCTTCTTCCTTCCTCTTTAACTGTCTTTCAGTCTATTTTCAACAGAGCAGCCAGAGTGATACTGACTGGATACTGGCTATAAATCATACCATTCCACTGCTCAAACCCTTGAAGATTAAAAGCTTAAGTCTGTCCACTGACCTACAAGACCCCTCATTATTTTTCTGCCTTCATCCCCCATTATTCTCCCCTGTCCTCATTCAATTCAGCTCATAATGCCTCCTCACTGTTCCTCAAACACAGGCTGGCCACACTCTTACCCCAGGACCTTTGCACAAGCTGTTCCATCTACAAGCTTTCCCCCAAGATTTCTGCTTGCCTTCCTTTCATTTTTTTTTTTTTTTGAACTGGAGTATAGTTGGTTTATGCTGCTGTGTCAGTTTCTGCTGTACAGCAAAGTGAATCAGCCATATGTATACATATATCCCCTCTTTTTTGGATTTCCTTCCCATTTAGGTCACACAGAGCACCAAATAGAGTTTCCTATGCTATACAGTAGGTTCCCATTAGTTATCTATTTTATGCATGGTAGTGTATATATGTCAATTCCAATCTGCCAATTCATCTCACCCCCCGTTTCCCCCTTGGTATCCATACCTTTGTTCTCTACATCTCTGTCTCTATTACTGCTTTGCAAATAAGATCATCATTACCATTTTTCTAGATTCCACAAATATGCATTAATATACCATATTTGTTTTCTCTTTCTGACTTACTTCATTCTGTATGACAGTCTCTGGGTCCATCCACATGGCTGGATGTAATATTTTATGGCTGAGTAATATTCCATTGTATATATGTACCATATCTTCTTTATCCATTGCTCTGTTGATGGACATTTAGGTTGCTTCCATGACCTGGCTATTGTAAATAGTGATGCAATGAACATTGGGGTGGATGTGTATTTTTAAATTATGGTTTTCTCTGGGTATATGCCCAGTAGTGGGATTGCTGTATCATATGGTAGTTCTATGTTTAGTTGTTTAAGGAACCATACTGTTCTCCACGGTGGCTATATCAATTTACATTCCCACCAACAGTGTAAGAGGGCTCCCTTTTCTCCACACCCTCTCCAACATTTGCTGTTTGTACGTATTTTTGATGATGGCCATCCTGACTGGCATGAGGTGATACCTCATTGTAGCTTTGATTTTCATTTCTCTAATGATTAGTGATGCTGAGCAACTTATCATGTATCTCTTGGCCATCTGTATGTCTTCTTTGGAGAAATGTCTATTTAGGTCTTCTGGCCATTTTTTGATTGGATTGTTTGTTTTTTTTGATATTGAGGTACATGAGCTTTTTCTATACATTGGAGATTAATCCCTTGTCAGTTGCTTCATTTGCAAATATTGTCTCCCATTCTGAGGGGTGTCTTTTCATCTTGCTTATGGTTTCCTTTGCTGTGCAAAAGATTTTAACTTTCATTAGGTCTCATTAGTTTATGTTTGTTTTTCATTTTCATTACTCTAGGAGGTGGTTCACAAAAGATCTTGCTGTGATTTACGTCAAAAAGTGCTCTATTTTTCATCTAAGAGTTTTACAGTGTCTGGCCTTACATTTAGGTCTTTAATCCATTTTGAGTTTATTTTTGTGTATGGTGTTGCATTCTTTTACATGTAGCTGTCCAGTTTTCCCAGCACCTCTTATTGAAGAGACTGTCTTTTCTCCATTGTATAGTCTTGCCTTGTTTTTCATAGATTGGGTGACCATAAGTGGTGGGTTCCACGGATATATATTTCTGTTTTTGTGCCAGTGCCATACTGTCTTGATTACAGTAGCTTTTTAGTATAGTCTGAAATCAGGGAGTCTTATTCCTCCAGCTCCATTTTTCTTTCTCAAGCTTGCTTTGGCTATTCAGGGTTTTTTGTGTTTCCAAACAAATAGTAAAATTTTTTGTTCTACTTCTGTGAAAAATGCCATTGGTAATTTGATAGGGATTGCACTGAACCTGTAGATTGCTTTGGGTAGTATAGTCATTTTCACAGTATTGATTCTTCCAATCCAAGAACATGGTATACCTCTCTATCTGTTTGTGTCATCTTTAATTTCTTTCATCAGTGTCTTATAGTTTTCTGCATACAGGTCTTTTGCCTCCTTAGGTAGGCTTATTCCTAGATATATTATTCTTTTTGTTGCAATGGTAAATGGGAGTGTTTCCTTAATTTCTTTTTCTGATCTTTCATTGTTAGTGTATAGGAATGCAAGGGATTACTGTGTATTAATTTTGTATCCTGCAACTTTACTAAATTCATTGATTAGCTCTAGTAGTTTTCTGGTGGCATCTTTAGCATTCTCTATGTATAGTATCATGTCATCTGCAAATGGTGACAGTTTTACTTCTTCTTTTCCAATTTGGATTCCTTTTATTTCTTTTTCTTCTCTGATTGCTGTGGCTAAAACTTCCAAAACTATGTTGAATAATAGTGGTAAGAGTGGACACCCTTGTTTGTTTCTGATCTTAGTGGAAATGGTTTCAGATTTTCACCATTGAGAACGATGTTTGCTGTGGGTTTGTTGTATATGGCCTTTATTATGTTGAGGTAGTTTCCCTCTATGCTCACTTTCTGGAGAGTTTTTATCATAAATGGGAGTTGAATTTTGTCAAAAGCTTTTTCTGCATTTATTGTGATGATCATATGGTTTTCATCCTTCAATTTGTTAATATGGTGTATCACATTGATTGATTTGCATATATTGAATCCTTGCATCCCTGGGATAAACCCCACTTGATCATGTTGTATGATCCTTTTAATGTGTTGTTGTATTCTGTTTGCTAGTATTTTGTTGAGGACTTTTGCTTCTATGTTCATCAGTGATATTGGCCTGTAATTTTCTTTTTTGTGATATCTTTGTCTGGTTTTGGTATCAGGGTGACGGCAGCCTTATAGAATGAGCTGAGGCGTGTTCCTCCCTCTGTGATTTTTTGGAAGAGTTTGAGAAGGATAGGTGTTAGCTCTTCTCTAAAAGTTTCATAGAATTTGCCTGTGAAGCCATCTGGTCCTGGACTTTTATTTGTTGGAAGATTTAACCACAGTTTCAATTTCATTACTTGTGATTGGTCTATTCATCTTTTCTATTTCTTCCTGGTTCAGTCTTGGAATGCTGTACTTTTCTAAGAATTTGTCCAATTTTTCCAGGTCGTCCATTTTATTGGCATATAGTTGCTTGTAGTAGTTTCTTATGATCCTTTGTATTTCTGCAGTGTCAGTTGTAACTTCTCCTTTTTCATTCCTAATTTTATGGATTTGAGTCCTCTCCCTTTTTTTCTTGATGAGTCTGGCTAAAGATTCAATTTTGTTTGTCTTCTCAATGAAGCAGCTTTTAGTTTTATTGATCTTTGCTATTGTTTCTTCATTTCTATTTCATTTATTTCTGCTCTGATCTTTATGATTTCTTTCCTTATACTAACTTTAGGGGTCTTTGTTGTTGTTGTTGTTCTTCTTCTTCTTTCCTTAGTTGCTTTAGGTGTAAGGTTAGGTTGTTTATTTGAGATATTTCTTGTTTCTTGAGGTAGGATTGTATTGCTATAAACTTCCCTCTTAGAGCTTCTCTTGCTGCATCCCATAGGTTTTGGATCATCTAGGTATTTTTTGATTTGCTCTTTGATTTCTTCAGTGATCTTTTGGTTAATTAGTAACGTATTGTTTAGCCTCCATGTGTTTGTGTGTTTTACAGTTTTTTCTGTAATTTATTTTAATTTCATAGTGTTGTGGTTGGAAAAGATGTTTGCTATGATTGCAATTTTCTTACACTTATTGAGGCTTCATTTGTGACCAACGATATGATGTATCCCGGAGAATGTTCCATGTTCACTTGAGAAGAAAGTGTATACTTTTGTTTTTGGATGGAATGTCCTGTAAATTTAAATTAAGTCCATCTGGGCTAATGTGTCATTTAAAGCTTGTGTTTCCTTATTAATTTTCTGTCTGGATGATCTGTCCATTGTTGCAAGTGGGGTGTTAAAGTCCCCTACTATAATAGTGTTACTGTCAATTTCCCCTTTTATGGCTGTTAACATTTGCCTTATGTATTGAGGTGCTCCTAAGTTAGGTGCATAAATATTTACAACTGTTATACCTTCTTCTTGTATTGATCCCTTGATCATTATGTAGTGTCCTTCCTTGTCTCTTGTAACATTCTTTATTTTAATGTCCATTTTATCTAATATGAGTATGGCTACTCCAGGTTTCTTTTGATTTCCATTTGCATGGAATATCTTTTTCCATCCCCTCACTTTCAGTCTATATGTGCCCCTAGGTCTGAAGTGGGTCTCTTGTAGACAGCATATATATGGGTCTTGTTTTTATATCCATTCAGCCAGTCTATGTCTTTTGGTTGGAGCACTTAATCCATTTACATTTAAGGTAATTATCAATATGTTTGTTCCTATTACCATTTTCTTAATTGTTTTGGGTTTGTTTTTGTGGGTCTTTTTCTTCTCTTGTGTTTTCCACAAGAGAAGTTCCACAAGAGAAGTTCCTTTAACATTTACTGTAAAGCTGGTTTGGTGGTGCTGAATTCTCATAGCTTTTGCTTGCCTGTAAAGCTTTTGATTTCTCTGTCAAATCTGAATGAGATCCTTGCTAGGTAGAGTAATCTTGATTGTAAGTTTTTCCTTTTCATCACTTTAAATATATCCTGCCATTCACTTCTGGCTTGCAGAGCTTCTGCTGAAAAATCTGCTGATAACCTTCTGGAGATTCTCTTGTATGTTATTTGTTGCTTTTCCCTTGCTGCTCTTAATATTTTTTCTTTGTATTTAATTTTTGTTTATTTGATTAATATGTGTCTAGGCGTTTTTCTTCTTGGGTTTATCTTGTATGGGACTTTCTTCACTTCCTGGACCTGGGTGACTATTTCCTCTCCCATATTACATAAGTTTTCAACTATAATGTCTTCAAATATTTTCTCAGACCCTTATCTTTCTCTTCTTCTGGAACCCCTATAATTCAAATGTTGGTGCATTTAATGTTGTCCCAGAGATCTCTGAGACTCTCCTCATTTCTTTTCATTCTTTTTTCTTTATTCTGCTCTGCAGCAGTGAATTTCACCATTCTGTCTTCCAGCTCACTTACCCATCTTCTGCCTCAGTTATTCTGCTACTGATTACTCTAATGTATTTTTCATTTCTGTTATTGTGTTCTTCATCACTGATTGTTCTTTAGTTCTTCTAGGTCCTTGTTAAACATTTCTTGTATCTTCTCAATCCATGCCTCCATTCTATTTCTGAGATCTTGGATCATATTTACTATCATTACTCTGAATTCTTTTTTAGGTAGATTGCCTATTTCCTCTTCATTTATTTGGTCTTGTGAGTTTTTACCTTGCTCCTTCGTCTGCAACATATTTCAATGTCATTTTGTTTTGTCTAACGTACTGTGTTTGTGGTCTCCTTTCAGCAGGCTACAGTGTTGTAGTTCCTCTTGCTTCTGTTGTCTGCTCCCTGGTGGATGAAGTTGGTCCAAGTGCTTGTGTAGGCTTCCTGGTGGGAGGGACTGGTGCCTGTGCTTTTGGTGAGTGGAGCTTAGTCTTTTCCTTCTGATAGACTGGACCACATCAGTTGGTGTGTTTTGGTGTTTCTGTGAGCTTAGTACTTTTGGCAGCCTGTCCACTGATAGGTGGGGTTGTGTTCCTGTCTTGCTGGTTGTTTGGTGTGAGGTGTCCAGCACTGGAGTCTGCATGCAGTTTGGCAGAGCTGGGTCTTGGTGTCAAGATGGTTATCTCCAGGAGAGCACACACCGATTAATATTTCCTGGTACTAGGAATTCTCTGGTGGTCCAGCATCCTGGACTTGGCACTCCCACCCTGGATGCCTAGGCCTGATCCCTGGCAGGAAACCAAGAGCCCACAAGCTGCACAGTGTGTCCAGAGAAAAAAGGAAAAAAAAGGAAAAGAAAGCAAACAGATAAACAAAACCCAATACAAATGACAAAAACAAACAACACAAAAAAAGGAAAAAAGAAAACAGACAAAACTCAAAACAAATGGTAAAAACAAACAAATAAAAAAAGACAAAGAAAACAAAAAAACAGGAGAACAAACAAAAGAGCTCAAAAATGAAAACCATCAAAGACTAATTTAACAAAAACAAAAAATAAAAACTAAACAAAAAAAGAAAGCAAACTAAATAAAAGGCAAAGAAACTATAAAACAAACACACAAAATGACCAAAAAAGAATAAAAACAGAAAAATAAACACAAAACAACAAAAACGTAAAGTAAAAATAGAAAAAATTTTTTTAATATAAAACATAATAAAAACAACAAAAACTGAACAAAATGAAACAAACAAAAAAGAATAATAGTGATAAGAATATTTTCCTGGGGACTCTGCTGTCAGTGTCCTTGCTCCCACAGTGAGCCACAGCCCAAATCCACCGCCCCAGGAGGCCCTCCAATACCTCTATGTAGGTCTCGACCCTCTGTGGACTCTGTAGAGGCAGCTCAGACTCCAACCTGGCCCGGCTTCCATGTGTACTTGCCCCCAAAGTCCACTGCTTTTAAAGCTAGACAGGTCTCTGTTGTGGGAACACTCACTGTCTATTCAGGTATTCCACAGATGCGGGATTTACCAAGCTGATAATGGGGGTTTAATGCATGGCTTGTACAGCTGCGTGGAGTGACTTCCTCCTCCTTAGTTACACCACCGCTGAGGCTCAGCTTTGGCTTTGGCCCCACCTCTGCATGTGTGCCCCCCTCCAGCATCTGTTCCCTGCCAAGGCAAGAGGGAGCAAAAGCCACACTTGATTGGAGCACACTTATTCTATCAGGCCAGGGAGAGGTATGGCAGCCACAACTGGGGTGTGTGTGAAGTGTCTGTGCCAGCAGAGACCAACAGGCAGTTGCAACAGACTGGGATGCACTCACTCTGGTGGGAGTCCTTCCCAGTGCCGCAGAGGCAGGGGCTGGCATGTGGGGGCAGTGGCGGCCCTGCCCCTTGAACACCACTCAAAGATGGCACTTTGTTTCCTAGGCAGACCACACTTCCTCTAGGGGCGTTCCTGGCCTCAGAGCCCCTCACTCCTGTCCCCTGTTGTATCCGTGCAGCCAACAGTGGTCCTTTCCCCAGATATGCTCTCTTAACCCCACACTTTAGCACTCAGCCCCTGCCAGCACTGGCAGATTCCCATCTCAGGCAGGGGCACCCAGGGCTGATTCCCAAGGAGGCTTTGGCATGGGCAACGCTCAGGAACCTGGAGCCTATGCAGGGAGAGGAGGCCTTGGATTGAGGGGCAGGTGAGCCTGCTCAGATGGGTGCTCCTCCCAGTGCCCATGGAGGCCAAAACAGTTGGGTGGGGAAGGAGGTTACAATGGTGGCCCCACCCCTTGTGTGCCACTCAACAATGATGTCTTGCTTCCATGGTGTCTCAGGCTTCTGCAAATTTTTCTGGTTGTGGATCTCCTTACTCCTGTCCCTTTCACAGCCAACAGCTGTCCCCTCCCTGGGTCCATGCTCCAAACCCCACTTTCCAGCACCCAGCCCCCCTCTGCACCAGGAGACACACGACTCAGGCTGGGATGTGCAGAGCTGTGTTGTAGACCATGCGCAGAGCTCTTACTTTGTCCTGCCTTCCACAGACGGTCTGCTGCATTCCCCGTTGATCTTCTGAAGGTCCCTTTCTGTCCCAGCTGATTTCCCCACCATGAGGGGGTTTTACTGAGTGCAGGAACCTCTCCTCACCTTTGGCTTCCTACCAGGGGTACTGGTCCCTTTTTTGATTCCTCTTTTCTTTTGTCTTACCCAGTCGTGAGGGGATTTTTCTTGTCCTTTTAGGTGTCCGAAGTCTTCCACTAATGTTCAGCAGGTGCTCTGTGAGAATTCTTCCATTTGTAGATGTATTCTTTTTTTTTTTTAATTGGGATATAGTTGCTTTACAATGTTGTGTTAGTTTCTGCTGTACAATAAAGTGAATCAACTATATGTATACATATATCCCCTCCCTCTTGATGTACTTGTGAGGAGAGATGAATTTAGCATCCTCCTATTCTGCCATCTTGACTCCTCCCCCTCAGTAGTAGATGTTTTTAACACCATTTTGCAGATGAGTAAATTGAAGTCCATATATTTATTTTTAATTCAACAGAATTCATCAAATACCTACCATGTGTCAGGCACTACACTAAAGTCCAAGAAGTCAAGTCACTCCCATGATCTTACTATGAGTAAATGCCAGAGTTGGGAATTAAAATCAATTGTCTAATTTTTGCCCACTATCACATCTACCACATTATATCTCAAGCTACTTGCTTATTCATTCATTCCTTTATTCATCATTTCACCAAACTCTGGAAAGAGTATAGTTCTGGTGATATGAGCATGTTGAAAAAGAATAAAATAAATTCCTTTTATAACACAGATTGTTAGTTCACTTTTGAATGGACTCTGGATCATATTATTCCCCTCACAATTACCAAATTATATTCTTAAGACAAGGTAGTGTCAGAATTACCAGGAGGTAAAAAGACACCTCCCCAGACCCTTCTTTTAATTTATTGATTCAGCGTGTCTGGGATTGGGCGTGTGAGTCTGGCTTTTTTTCAATAAGTCCCCCAGCTTGCTCTGAAGCAAATCTATTATTTATAAATATATACCAGCCTCAAAATTAAGGTTTGCTTCACAGAATTTGTTTATAAATGTTTCAAACATGCTAGAGAACACTTGTAAGACCCTTATCTGTAGGTAAACAGCTGTTATTTTATCTCTAATAGTCTGAGCCAAAGTGGAAACATTTCAGGCTATTCACAGTATCAGGGTCGAACATATGAAACTGCTGATATTCAACCATTTTTGACTTACAAGATTGTCAACTTTGTGTGGTTCAACCCAACATCTTTGATTAGATCTGAGCAGAATAAGGATATCTCAGGTTAAGTAGAAAATGCTACTGCAACCTCTCTTAATCTTCAAATAGATAAAATAACATCCCACAAACTTGAAAATCAATCCAAGCCCTTAAGTGGAGTTTAATGCTTTATTTATCTTGTCACTAAAAGATCTGACTAAACATTTGTTGGGCAGATAGTCTGTTTCAAGTCAAAATATCAGTTATCTCAGCAAGATTCAGTGCTTTTTTGAATTTTTTTACAAAATTGAACCAAAAAAAGATGGTTAAAATAAAGCAAGCTCTCACAGAATGTTGAAATAGACCACACATGGTTAATAACATACTGTCACATAATTTTTTAGTCCAGAATAGCCAGTTCTAGCCACCAGGCACTGACAAGTGGGGCACCAAGGAGGTGCTTGTGCTAAGTTGAGTTACCAAAATTTCACTTGTATTTTCCACAATTTCATTTTTTAAAGCAACCTGGAAATTTTTAACAACCCATTTCAATGCACATATCCAAACAGGCACGTTTCAGTTATTCAGGAAATTAAGTGTGCTTCTTTCTAAAAGCACAATGTCCCTCTACTTTTCCAAAGCCACACCTCTATGACAAAATTCAAGTATTAAACTTAGAATTAATGGACTCTTAAAATGTAAGCTCCATAAAGACCTGAATTTTTTCTTCCTTGTTCACATCTATGTCCACTGCATATGAGATAGCTGAGAGATAAATGTATTGAAGGTAAGCAGATAGGAAAGAGTAAGGAAAGGGACAGAAGGAGGGAGGAAGAGAGAGGAAAAGAGAGAGAGAGGTAGATGAATATTGACTCTTCCTCAAGCCTTGTGAGGTTTTTCTTCTTTTGTGTTAATAGTCATTTTGTTCCACAATTATAGCACACAGAAAGATAGCTGTTTAATAATTTACAGCTATAATAATTTAATTAATAAATTTAACAATTTAACTAATAAAGACCTTTGGCTAAAATATGCCCCTCTCTCTTTTTATTAAACTTTACAATTTGCTAAAATTGAGAAATCAGTTACAGTATATAAATTTTTTTTAAAAGAACCGTATACATGGATACACACATAAAACAGTGGCTATGGAGAAGGACAGTATAATGAAATGAAATTTGGGGCATAATACCAATCACCTAATCCTAAATTAATTTGACATAACAAAAGACAATTAAAGAAAAAAGAACCTCCAAACAAATATTTCTGTTTACGGATAGAGGAGAGAGAATACAAATAATTTTGTTTAATTTTACTCCTTACATAATTTTAAGTCATAACATTTTGGAGTTGAAAGGGGTGTGAAATGTCACAGATGAAGGCTGTGCAGCAGGTGACATTTCCCAGACAACTGAGGCCCAGAGAACTGACATGCTTTTCCTGAGTCTATGACAAAGTTATGACTTGAATCTCACTGGGTAACTTCCAGTTGAAAATTTACACAATCTTTGTTCAATTATTTGCATTAGCTAGGCTTTCTAAATAATAACGTGGTAGGGGTGCACCCACAATTGACCATCAAGAAAGAAAGATTTACTTTTTGATACTTGATCTCTTTTTGGTAGAGAGCACATGCCTCAGGCACACAGTTTACATGATTGAGGTCATCTTAATCTGTTTACCATTTTGAACATCTGAGGAAGAGGTACTGGAAAAAAATAAAATGAAAATTATCATTTTGTCTGTGGGAACATGCAATGGAGAGTTAACAACTGTTGTAATGCTGTGGTTAGAATGAAGCTGATGGTAAACATTTAATGCTTGATCCCTCAAGCTTTCATTACCTTTAATAATCTTTTTTTTTAATCCTTTCTCCTCTTCCATTTAGGATTCCAGTTTTATTAGGATCCATAAAGTGATAAAAGTCTTAAATTTCACAATGAAAACTAAAGATCTGCAGCTTTCTGATGTCTTTTTGAAAGCACTTAACCATCTGCCTCTAGAATACAACTCTGCTTTATACAGCCGGATATTTGATGACTTCGGGACTCACTATTTCACCTCTGGCTCCCTGGGAGGCGTGTATGATCTCCTGTATCAGTTTAGCAAGGAAGAACTAAAGAACTCAGGTTCGCTTTCTTCAACCTTCATTTTTAACTGATAAGATAGTGTGCAATACATTTTTCTCTTTCTCTATCCTTTTAGTTCTTCTTTATTGACTTTATTTCGACCCTGCTTTATTTCCAAAATGATATGAAGAAAAACCAAAAAGTACATACTCAAGGAAATAAAATAGAAATAGAAAATTCAGACAAATAGAAGAAGGAAAAATAAATAGGCTTCACCTCTTTGGGCATCAGATTTGACCCAGAATTTCCTGACATTAAGAATATCATAAGCTGCTTAGTAGTGGTAAACTAAAGAGAGATGCATGCCATCACCTCAAGGAAAACAAAATTTTTCTTGGAACTAAACTCTAAAAGATAATTTACTTATAGTAATTTTATAGGAGATAATAATTTTATAAAACTGTAATTACAGCAAATCCACTGGCAGTCTTTTTTCTTTCTTTCTTTCTTTTCTTTTTTTTTTCTTGGCCAAGCAGCTTTTGGAATCTTAGTTCCCTGACTAGGGATTGAACCCAGGCCCTCAATAGTGAAAGCGCAAAGTCCTAGGGAGAGGCCACAACAATGAGAGGCCCGCGTACCGCAAAAAAAAAAATTAAAAAAATTAAAAATAAATCTTGCTTTCTTATTATCCTAGATTGCCAATATTAATTACTATTACTTAAGTACCTTTGTATAAATTTTTCAGGCTCCTGTGTGAAATTTTTCAGGCTCCTGTGTGAAATGACACAGCATCCTTGTGATGCTTCTATCTTGAGAACATGGTTAGGAAATTGTATAATAACCAGAACCCAACTGACAGATTCCCCTAAATAAATCAGAATTCTTGATCATTTAACTTTTTTTTTTTTTTTGCAGTACGCGGGCCTCTCACTGTTGTGGCCTCTCGCGTTGCGGAGCACAGGCTCCGGACGTGCAGGCTCAGCGGCCATGGCTCACAGGCCCAGCCGCTCTGCGGCATGTGGGATCTTCCCGGACCAGGGCACGAACCCGTGTCCCCTGCATCGGCAGGCAGACTCTCAACCACTGTGCCACCAGGGAAGCCCTGATCATTTAACTTTTATACAAAAGAAATTAAGAATTTATTTTAAAAAACACCAAGCCAACTCTGAGGTCAATAGAGTTTCAATCCTTCTGTTCTTATATCTCATTATGACAAATGGTAATGTTTAATGGGGCTTCCCTGAGTCCTTCTAAACTTTAATTGATCAGATGTCCATCATGATCTGCTTTTTAAGAAAGGAGATGGGATAAATGTCTTTGAGAAAGATTTTCAGTAAGAAGGTCTTCAAAATTTTTTGCCTGACAGAGTTACTGAAATCCAAGACTTATGCTGTGATGGGCTTTCCACACTGCCTGCCTCTTATGTTTCCTTACAGTTATCCTTTCCACTGGAGCAATGTTTGCTTGATGAATTTAATCAACATTTATGATGAGTAAAAATCGTTTGGGGAAGTCTCTGGCCCTTGACTTGGCTTCATCTCACCCTTGGGATAAAATTATTCTGGTCACTGCTGCTGTAGCCAAGAATAATTTCTCACTTGATAAGCTATACTCATCATGCATTCACAGCAAAGCCTCTAAAGGCTTAGAGTTCAGGTCAGTTAAAGAACTATGTGAATCTTTAATCAACCATCCAGCATTTTAATAGTTGAAGCCCCATAACAAAAATGAAGAGTGATAAGCTATACTTCCTGAAATATTCTCACCTTCCATCTTTTTCTTTTTAAATAAAAATAGAGACTTCAGACACAGAGCCACACATAATAAGAGAAAGAAAGGGAGTTTGAGATATGATATAAAACTGGAAATATATAACCATACACACCTATGTGTACACACACACACACACACTATATATACATAGTATTTATAGTATGTGTATATATATTTAATATATTAAGATATATATCCTTATATTCAATATTTTTATATGTAATATATATTCTTATAGTCATTAAATATGTGCATTTCCATGTATATATATACTTCTCTGAGTCACAATAATAATATTGGAGCTCAATTTTAATTGTGGTTAAGATGAAGCTCACTCAGACAGAAACAAATCTCAATAAAATGGAATTCTCCGGTGGGTGTGCTTACCTGTTTTTGCCCACTCTTCAGATGAATACATATTCTGGCCTCCTCCCTTTTCCCTCTTTTAGTCCTTCTCCCCTTACTTCTCAATAATGTAGAGTTAGAGTTTAGGCTTAGTTTTTATTTGCTCTATTCAATAAGAATTATTTGCTTTATTCAATAAGAATTATATCCCTTGTCATTATTTTTTTAAATGACTTGAATACTTCATAGTACTTTCTCTAGTGCAAGAAGAATAAAACAAAATTAAATTGCTTTTTATTTGCATCCCTTGATTTATTCCTCTACTGCACAGTGTCCCATAGTCAATTTAAAATCTTGCATAAAAGTTGGAATTGCTTCAGCGTGCAAGGTAAAAAGAATTTCAGGAATACAGAGACAACATTAAACAATTAAAATATCATGTTATACAAGATGGTAATTTTAAAGTCCTTTGACTGGGAAGTCATTTTCTGCTCTGAATTAGAGGAGAAAAACTATACACCCCACTATTTATCAGTATGACTCTTTTTTTTTTTTGGTACGCGGGCCTCTCACCATTGTGGCCTTTCCCGCTGCAGAGCACAGGCTCCGGACGCGCAGGCTAAGCGGCCATGGCTCACAGGCCCAGCCGCTCCGTGGCATGTGGGATCTTCCCGAACCAGGGCACGAACCCGTGTCCCCTGCATCAGCAGGCGGACTCTCAACCACTGCGCCACCAGGGAAGCCCCTATCAGTATGACATTTTTGATTGACACTGTTGACCTTTGCCCAGTCAGAGTAGCTGAGGACATTTCTGAAATACTCATCTCTGTGTCACATCAGAGGGACACTCAGGCTTGAGAGGGCAAGTGCTTTAGCATCAAGAAACTCCTGTGTCAGTGTGGATATGGGTCAGGCACAAGCTATAGGACATCTTGTGAAGAAGAAAAGGCCGGCACAGAAATTCACTGATAAAGCCTTGATATTTTGATCACTGCATGACCAACACGATGACTCATAAGAGAGATTAATCATTCAAATCTTTAAGCATTCTCCTATAACCCTCAGCAAATGTAATTAACTTTACAGTTAATTATGTTATAATTAGTGAATTGGTCACATACAATTTAATTTTCACTTATAAATCATAGAAACCTAATGAAAGGATAAGAGTTGTGCACCACAGACGTATTAACTTCCTCACGTGCCCTAAACATTTGCCTGACCCACTTATAAGAACAATACTACCAGAAGAAAAATGAGTTGTGTTTATTCAGTCTGACCAAAACAGCCATCAAACCAAGAATTCTTTACTCCAACCTGTAATACATCTCTTTGAATGGGTCAAACTATTGAAAGAACGGTGAAGTAGGAAGCCCCATCCCCATCTACTCAGCCTCATTCCTCGTTGATCTGCGCCCTCAGGTTTAAATTTCAGCATCATACTCACATGACACATCCAGCTCTGAAAACATTCTTCCCTGCCTCTTGTAACCTGCAACCCTAAGAATCAGTATCTGATAAACTACTTTGCTTTAAGTTGCTTAAGAGCTCACGTAACAGCTCTATCTCTCATGAGCTTGTATTTTTCAAGGCAATTTTTAACTAAACATCAAAAAAACTGGATTCTAGTTTAGGTGTTTTGGGTACCAGGTCAGGTGACTTGGGGAAAAAAAAAAAAAAGGAAACATTTATTCTTCTCAATTACCCCAGATAAGCAGTACAACTTAGCCTCCAAACAGCCAGACCTGTTTCTCTGTGCTCTGTCCCACTCAATCCCTGACATCCCCATCGGTTTTGAAGTCATTAAGAATAATGGCTAGCATTGGGGTGGAAAAGACTGATTCAGATACCAAAATCTTTAACAAATGATGCTTTGAAGTTTGTTAAAAGATAAGAACAATGAAGACCAAAGGAATTAGAATTGGATGTCCTGAGCTTCAGAGCAACAAGACTTTTAGAAGAGTTATAAAACTGTGGAGTGTCATCCTATGAAAGCAGCACTGGGAAACTAGGAAGATATCAAGCCCAGCTCCAACTCCTAAAGAGGCTGGGAATGAGGCAGCATCAACCTCCCTTGGAGACAACGGTGGAAATATATCAAGTATAGGCTTGAATTAAGATGAGGAGAAAGAGTGAACAGTCATCGAGGACATAAAAGAAGAGTTCATGAGTCAGGAAGTCAGAATTTCTGATAGTAAAATGAAAGGGTTTTGGAGGTAGAAGTGGAGTGAGCAGCTAAGTCAGGGAGAGGAAGCATAGCCAAGTATGAGAATGAGCGTTCCGGGAAGGAGAGGTGACCAATGAGATCTACATTTTAGGTGGTGAACAGGGGAAGAAGTGATATGGACTCAGTTCTCACAGAATCAGCTGTGGTCCCAAAAGAAGGCCTGTCAGCGGGGCACCAAACAGAGCATGTGTTTATCTCTTGACTTGTGGGGCTATACAAGGTCAGTGGCCAGCAGGACAGAAAAGCTTAGAGATTTATTGTGTGTAGGCAACATGGAGACGCCAACATGATCCCCATGGGGGAGACGGCAGGGACTCATATATACCTCTTCTCTTCAGCACGTCCCAGGGCCTGTGAAGGACTGCCTCTGTAGTAAAAGCCATTAATCATTTGAGCTCACGGGAACTGGAGGAGTTGTGTGCTGATATGGAGTATCTGTAGCTCCCCCAAGTGCCCAGAGCCTCATGTTCCTCTTCCCTGAATTCTCCATGGTACATTCTCAGGGTTTTTTGCTTGTATTCCATTTCCTAGGTCTAACGAAGGCAGAAGCCCAAAACTGCATCCGGGTTGAAACAAAGAAACGCTTCCTTTTTTTTACGAAAACAAAAGTGGAAGACCGGTGCACCACTAACAAGCTGTCAGAGAAATATGGAGGTAACAATGCTTTCTCTTAGCAGCTTACCCAGTGCGTCCTGACTGGCCATAATTTAAGTACCATATTGCACATGATTGTGACTACACTATTTTTCACTTTTCATTAGTTTCATTTGTTTGCCTCAGAGCCCTATGTGTGGTGGGGGAAGGGAGCAAATCAAATATTAGTACTACTTAAAAGGGGACATGGTTAAGATTTTCTTTATCTCCTATTCAGTTTGTTTAACTGAATGCACATTTATTGATTCTTCCTATCGGCCAAACTCAGTATTAAGCATTGTAAAGTACAGATGGGCATGAACTAGGTCTTCCAGTCAAGGAACTTACAAAGTAAGGATACATATAGACAACCATTAAAAATACAGAAGATGTAGTACATATATACAATGGAATACTACTCAGCCATAAAAAAGAATGAAATAATGCCATTTGCATCAATGTGGATGGACCTAGACATTATTATACTAAGTGAAGTAAGTCAAAGACAAATACCATATGATATCACTTCTATGTGGAATCTAAAATATGATACAAGTGAACTTATTATAAAACAGAAACAGACTCATAGACATATTATAGAAAACAAATTTATGGTTATCAAATGAGAAGGGGGGTAGAGATAAATTAGGAGTTTTGGATTAGAAGATACAAACTACTATATATAAAATAGATAAGCAAGGTCTTATTCTATAGCACAGGGAACTATACTCAGTATCTTGTAATAAACCATAAAGGAAAAGAATATGAAAAAGAATTATATATGTGTGTGTGTATATATATCCATATATATGAAAAATTGAATCACTCTGCTGTACACCAGAGACTAACAAAACATTGTAAATCAACTATACTTCAATTTAAAAAAAGAAGACAAATAAGTTGTAAGAGAAGTACATTAAAAAAAGCTCAGGCAACAAAGCCAGAAACCTGAGTGCTCTCTTTGATTTCTCCCTCCCTCTTTCTAGCCTCTACATCCAATAAGTAGTCATTCCTCCTCCTTAATATTTCTCCCAGTTCTCCCCAGCTCTTCATTTCCATAGACATGCCTTCCATTCATCATTTCCAACCTGGATTACCACAGAGGCCTCCCAACTCATTCCCTTGCCTCTGGTCTTGCCTTCTTCCAATCTATTCTACACATTTTCTGTTAAAGGAATATTCTCCAAGGCAAATCTTACCATGAAACACCCATGCCTTAAACTTGTCATGGTTTCACACAGCCTTGAAGATAGGTTCCTGCCTCTCTCCCTGCCTAGCTAAACTTTATGCAGTCTCTTAAATAAGTCATGCTCTCTTCTGTGCCTTGCCATTATAAATAGCTCCTTCCTCTGTGTAAAATTTTCTTATTTCCTTATTCTTCCTGACTGATTGCTACTTCTGCTCAGAACAAAGGAAATCAGAACCACAAAAACTCCCAAAATATGAAATTTATATGGTCATGGGAGGACAGCCAAGGAACAGATAATAATATCATATTTACTATAATAATAAATAGGTAGTTTTAAATATCAGAGCCTATCAATGGTCTACATGTGGATGCCCATGTTGAGCATAAGCAAAATGAGAGCTGACATGACAACTACACATTTGTATTATACCCCCCAAAAAAGAACAGTATGCAAACAATCAACCTAGTAATATAAACCAAACAATGTACAGATTCTATACCAGTTTGTCTTGCGATAGAATAATTTAATAAGAATGTGAATTCAGTAAATCAAAAGCTCAGAGATGAAAACATTAAATATAAGAATTAATTGAAAAGGAGGATTTCAAAGCTAAGATACAAAGACAGCAAATATTGAAAAGTATTGCCATTATAGTTATAAATAGACACTGCAACTTCAAAATATAATTGTCTGAAGATAAAATTAATAAAGAAAAATCTAAAGTAATTCATAATGAATACAGAGAAAAAATCCAGATGTTAACCATTATTAAAGAATATCTAATGGAAATGGAATGACAAATGTAATTCTATAGATGGGAATTAGTGTTCCTGAAATAGAGAGCCCAAGAAATGAAACAGAAAAACTATTTTTAAAAATATATATAAATAAATATACATATATATATATATATATATATATATATATAGCCCCTGAAATAAAGGAAGAAATTTGTCTTCATTATTTGTATCAGAAATATTGTTCAAATATACAATTTCAAGACAAATTCTAGTTAATTAACTAAATACAAAGATTTTTAAAATGAATTCAAGTATCCTAGCTGAAAGAACAAGTTCCCTACAGAATAACAAGAAAATCTGGCTGGCGTCAGACTTCTTGACAAAATGCAAAGCTACAAGATGATAGAGGAATGTCCACAAATTTCTAAAAGAGAAAAGAAAATGTGTTCATATGTAGAGGTAACAGAAAGATGTCTCAAAACATGAGAGAATTCTGGTAATATTCATTCTTGAATACTTACTGAAAAAAAACTACTCGACTATAAAATCCATCCAACATAGAGATGAGAAAATGTCAAATATGAATTCTAGTTTTCAGCTTGTAGGGACACTGCAAAATCAGAGACTATTGCAATAGTCTCCAAATTGGTTAATCAACTATCAATCCTGCCCAGCTGACACACTGCTAATATTCCTGAATTGTATCAACTCCCCAACCCAAGTTTTTAGTGCCTGGCTTATAGCAGATTCTCAACTAATGCTTATTAATCACACTGACAATTTGCCTAAAAACAGAGACACATTTATGTTGTTTTCTAAAAGCAAAGCACACTTAAGAACATAGATTTGGATGGACTGGTTCAAGATGGCAGAGTAGAAGGATGTGTGCTCACTCCCTCTTGCGAGAGCACAGGAATCAAAACTAACTGTGAAAAATCATTGACAGGAAGACACTGGAACTCACCAAAAAAGATACCCCACATCCAAACTCAAAGGAGAAGCCACAATGAAACAGTAAGAGGGGCGCAATCACAATACAATCAAATCCCATAACTGCTAGGTGGGTGACTCACAAACTGGAGAACAATTATACCACAGAAGTCCACCCACTAGAGTGAAGGTTCTGAGCCCCATGTCAGGCTTCCCAACCTGGGGGTCTGGCAACAGGAGGAGGAATTTCCAGAGAATCAGACTTTGAAGGCTAGTGGGATTTGATTGCAGCACTTCAACAGGACTAGGAGAAACAGAGACTCCACTCTTGGAAGACACACACAAAGTAGTGTGCACATCAGGACCCAGGGGGAAGGAGAAGTGACCCCACAGGAGACTGAACCAGACCTACTTGCTAGTCTTGGAGGGTCTCCCGCAGAGGTGGGGGGCAGCTATGGCTCACCATGGGGACAAGGACACAGGCGGTGGAAGTTCTGGGAAGCACTCCTTGGTGGGAGTCCTCCCAGATTAGCCCCACCAAAGAGCCTCTAGGCTCCAGTGCTTGGTTGCCTCAGGCCAAGCAACCGACAGGGAGGGAACTCAGCTCCACCCATCAGCAGACAAGCGGATTAAAGTTTTACTGAGCTATGCCCACCAGATCAACACCCAGCTCTACCCACCACCAGTCCCTCCCATCAGGCAGCTTGCACAAGCCTCTTAGATAGCCTCATTCAACAGAAGACAGACAGCAGAAGCAAGAAGAACAACAATCCTGCAGCCTGTGGAACAAAAACTACATGGACACAAAGATAGACAAAATGAAAGGGCAGGGGCTTCCCTGGTGGCACAGTGATTAAGAATCCACCTGCCATGATATACTTAAAGTGATGAAAGGAAAAAACCTACAACCAAGTTTACTCTACCCGGCAAGGATCTCATTCAGATTCGATGGAGAAATCAAAAGCTTTACAGACAAGCAAAAGCTAAGAGAATTCAGCAACACCAAACCAGCTCTACAACAAATGCTAAAGGAATTTCTCTAAGTGGGAAACACAGAGAAGAAAAGGACCTACAAAAACAAACCCCCAAAAAATAAGAAAATGGTAATAGGAGCATATATATCAATAATTACCTTAAACGTGAATGGATTAAATGCTCCAACCAAAAGACACAGGCTTGCTAAATGGATACAAAAACAAGACCCATATGTATGCTGTCTACAGGAGACCCACTTCAGACCTAGGGACACATACAGACTGAAAGTGAGGGGATGGAAAAAGATATTCCATGCAAACAGAAATCAGAAGAAAGCTGGAGTAGCAATACTCATATCAGACAAAATAGACTTTATAATAAAGAATGTTACAAGAAGTAAGGAAGGACACTATGTAATGATCAAGGGATCAATCTAGGAAGACGATATAACAATTATAAATAAATATGCACCCAACATAGGAGCACCTCAATACATAAGGTAACTGCTAACAGCTATAAAAGAGGAAACCAACAGTAACACAATAACAGTGGAGAACTTTAACACCTCACTTACACCAATGGACAGATCATCCAAACAGAAAATTAATAAGGAAACACAAGCTTTAAATGACACAATAGACCAGGTAGATTTAATTGATATTTATAGGACATTCCACCCCAAAACAGCAGATTATATTTTCTTTTCAAGTGCACATGGAACATTCTCCAGGATAGATCACATCTTGGGTCACAAATCAAGCCTCAGTAAATTTAAGAAAATTGAAATCATATCAAGCATCTTTTCTGACCACAACACTATGAGATTAGACATCAATTACAGAGAGAAAAGCATAAAAAACACAAACACACAGAGACTAAACAGTATGCTACTAAATAACCAAGAGATCACTGAAGAAATCAAAGAGGAAATAAAAAAATACCTAGAGACAAATGTCAATGAAAACAGGATGATCCAAAACCTATGGGATGCAGCAAAAGCAGTTCTAAGAGGGAAGTTTATAGCTATACAGGTCTACCTCAAGAAACAAGAAAAATCTCAAATAAACAACCTAACGTTACACCAAAAAGAACCAGAGAAAGAAAAACAAACAAAACCCAAAGTTAGCAGAAGGAAAGAAATCATATAGATCAGAGCAGAAATAAATGAAATAGAAACAAAGAAAACAATACCAAAGATCAATAAAACTAAAAGCTGGTTCTTTGAAAGGATAAACTAAATTGATAAACCTTTAGCCAGACTCATCAAGAAAAAGAGGGAGAGTACTCAAATCAATAAAATTAGAAATGAAAAAGGAGAAGTTACAATGGACATGGCAGAAATACAAAGCATCCTAAGAGACTACTACAAGCAACTCTATGACAATAAAGAGGACAGCCTGGAAGAAATGGACAAACTCTTAGAAAAGTATAACTTTCCAAGACTGAACCAGGAAGAAATAGAAAATATGAACAGACTAATCACAAAGAATGAAATTGAAACTGTGATTAAAAACCTTGCAACAAAAAAAGTCCAGGACCAGATGGCTTCACAGGTGAATTCTATCAAATATTTAGAGAAGAGCTAATACCCATCCTTCTCAAACGCTTCCAAACAATTGCAGAGGAAGGAACACTCCCAAACTCACTCTACGAGGCCACCATCACCCTGAGACCAAAACCAGACAAAGATACTACAAAAAAAGAAAATTACAGACCACTGATGAATATAGATGCAAAAATCCTCAGCAAAATACTAGCAAACAGAATCTAACAATACATTAAAAGGATCATAGACCATGATCAAATGGAATTTATCCCAGGGATGCATGGATTCTTCAATATATGCAAATCAATCAATGTGATACACCATGTTAACAAATTGAAGGATAAAAACCATATGATCATCTCAGTAGACGCAGAAAAAAACTTTTGACAAAATTCAACACCCATTTATGATAGAAACTCTCCAGAAGCTGGGCATAGAGGGAAACTACCTCAACATAATAAAGGCCATATATGACAAACACACAGCAAACATCATTCTCAAGGGTGAAAAACTGAAAGCATTTCCTCTAAGATCAGGAACAAGACAAGGATGTCCACTCTTGCCACTATTATTCAACATAGGTTTGGAAGTCCTAGCCACGGCAATCAGAGAAAAAAAAGAAATAAAAGTAATACAAATTGGAAAAGAAGTAAAACTGTCACTGTTTGCAGATGACATCATACTATACATACATAGATAATCCAAATGATGCCACTAGAAAACTACTAGAGCTAATCAATGAATTTGTTAAAGTTGCAGGACACAAAATTAATGCACAGAAATCTCTTGCATTCCTATACATTAACAATGAAAGATCAGAAAGAGAAATTAAGGAAACAATCCCATTCACCATTGCAACAAAAATAATAAAAAACCTAGGAATAAACCCACTTAAGGAGACAAAAGGCCTGTACTCAGACAACTATAAGACACTGATGAAAGAAATCAAAGACGAGACATGTCCTTAGATTGGAAGAATCAATATTGTAAAAATGACTATACTACCCAAAGCAATCTACAGATTCAATGCAATCCCTATCAAATTACCAATGGCATTTTTTACAGAACTAGAACAAAAAAATCTTAAAATTTGTATGAAAACACAAAAAACCCCAAATAGCCACAGCAATCTTGAGGGGGAAAAATGGAGCTGGAGGGATCAGACTCCCTGACTTCAGACTATACTACAAAACTACAGTAATCAAGACAGTATGGTACTGGCACAAAAACAGAAATATAGATCAATGGAACAGGATAGAAAGCCCAGAGATAAACCCCCACACCTTTGGTCAACTAACCTGTGACAAAGGAGGCAAGGATATACAATGGAGAAAAGACAGCCTCTTCAATAATTGGTGCTGAGAAAACTGGACAGCTACATGTAAAAGAATGAAATTAGAACACTCCCTAACAACATACACAAAAGTAAACTCAAAATGGATTAGAGACCTAAATGTAAGATCGGAAAGTATAAAACTCTTAGAGGAAATCATAGGAAGAACACTCTTTGACATAAATCACAGCAAGATCTTTTGTGACCCACCTCCTAGAGTAATGGAAATAAAAACAAAAATAAACAAATGGAACCTAATGAAACTTAAAAGCTTTGGCAAAGCAAAGGAAACTACAAACAAGATGAAAAGACAACCCTCATAATAGGAGAAAATATTTGCAAACGAATCAACAGACAAAGGATTAATCTCCAAAATATATAAACAGCTCATGCAGCTCAATATTAAAAAAAAAAAACAATTAAAAAATGGGTAGAAGACCTAAATAGACATTTCTCCAAAGAAGACATACAGTTGGCCAAGAGGCACATGAAAAGATGCTCAACATCACAAATTAGTAGAGAAATGCAAATCAAAACTACAAAAAGGTATCACCTCACACCGGTTAGAATGGGCATTGTCAGCAAATGTACAAACAAATGCTGGAGAGGGTGTGGAGAAAAGGGAACACTTTTGCACTGTTGGTGGGAATGTAAATGGATACAGCCACTATGGAGAACAGTATGGAGGTTCCTTAAAAAGCTGAAAATAGGATTACCATATGACCCAGCAATCCCACTACTGGGAATATACCCAGAGAAAACCCTAATTCAAAAATACACGTGCACCCCAGTGTTCACTGCAGCACTGGTTACAATAGCCAGGTCACGGAAGCAACCTAAATGCCCATCGACAGACGAATGGATAAAGAAGATGTGGTACATATATACAATGGAATATTACTCAGCCATAAAAAGGAACAAAATTGGGGCTTTTGCAGAGATGTGAATGGACCTAGAGACTGTCATAGAGAGTGAAGTAAGTCAGAAAGAGAAAAACAAATATCGTATATTAACGCATATATGTGGAATCTAGACAAATGGTACAGATGAACCAGTTTGTAAGGCAGAAATAGAGACACAGATGTAGAGAACATACATATGGACACCAAGGGGGGAAAGCGCTGGGTGGGGGGGATGAATTGGGAGATTAGGATTGACATATATACACTAATATGTATAAAATAGGTAACTAATAAAAACCTGCTGTATAAGAGAAATAAAAATTTTTAAAAGAGCTGTGATTTGTCTATTTCTAACCCTGAGCTACTTTGATTAAATCATTTGACTCCAAACTTTTATAATCTGTAATGGTACCATTAAATTTTTTTGAGGATATATCCCTAATATATGTATACTTACTAACAAATGTTTATGAATATATTATTTCTAAAAATACATTATGGACAAAAATATATACAAGTGTGCAAACAGAAACTATCAAGAGATAATCTATATGAAATAAACAGATTTTTTCCTTGTCTTGCTCATATCATAATGATAATACTTCATAAAATTCCTTAAAATTTTTGATATGTTTTGAGAGTGGCTTGCTGTCAAACTCATGTTGTGATTGATGAGAAGCTTGTGGAAGAAATAGAAGTGTCTGCTCTTCCTTCTATTAGTTGTTTTCCTTATGTTTGCACTGTTGGTATCATCTTCAGTCTGCATTTTCTTTCTGGAATCCTTTTAAGCAATTTATTCACTTGTAAGCGTTCTGTTCAAAGTAGCTAATAGAATAGTAAATAGACTTAACTAGTTCTTTCTTCAGGGTCCCATTCTTAGCATATATAGCTCTTACCAGTGTCAATCCATTTATGACATATATCAATCTGCATATCAGAGTCACTGTCAATAGGTATATGATATATTGGCAAATAATAATTTCTCCCTTATTTTATTTGAAAATTAAATGCAAAAAAACTCTAAAAATTTCTTCTTATACCCCTCTTAAGCAGCTCACTTTGAAAAGGAACATACTTTTTTCATAGAGAGAGTATTTCACCCATTGTTCTAATCATCCTAGACTCTGTTACTGTAGAATTTCTAAACAGTTGGGGGCATAGCTGATCCTTACTGACACTCCAGAACAGACACCAGATTAATGCCATTAACTATTACCCATATCACTAGCCTCTTTCCCATTTGATTTTATTTCTCACTATAATTTCTTATTACTCAGTTCCTACCCATATTAAAGACACCATTAGTTAAGAGGAATAGTTTTGAAAATTTATATGAAAGATCTGTGCTGTATAGAGTAAACGCCAGTACCTCTAAAGCAACATTGTGCCAACTTTTAACTTGAGATTTAATTTTTTTTTTTTTTTGGTTAATTGTACTTTTACTCCTGTCTTTAAGCTTAAAGGTATTCTATCAACATTTTTCTGTAATTGTAGTCAGTTATGGCATGGCAGTCAACTGATTGGGTACCAGAAACCATGTGGTTTACGTTATTCCGGGGGCCCAAGACATATGCCCATATAAGTCAAAAGTGGGAGGCTTGGCATCAAAAAGCAGGAGACAGAGTCCTCAGGCCTTGGGCTACATCTGCATCCCAGCCGCCCTCCGCCCCCTTAGTATCCATGTGTTCCAGGCCAAATTACTTCTGGCTTCAATGTCCATGTTTGTAACACCTACTGTTCCGGGTTGTTAAGAGAATTACATAAATAATGAGTGCAGAGTGCCTGGCATACATGTGTTGCTTAATAAATGGTAGCTGTTGGCACTATTATTATCATTTCTATTATTAAACTCCCTATAGGGACAAGAGACGTGTTCTCTTGCTTTTCACTTAGTTTACTTAATTAAGCTACATGACTCTGCCATCTGCTTCTTTCTCCTGTGCAAATAGGCTTTACTTTCAAGTTTGAATTTGCAATAAAATTAAACGAGTAATTTTCTTGAAATACCTTGCAGGTTCATTTATTCAGGGATCAGAGAAATCCATATCCCTGGTTCAAGGCGGGAGGAGTGAGTATGCAGCAGCTTTGGCATGGGAGAAAGGGAGTTCTGGTCCAGAAGAGAAGACATTTTCTGAGTGGTTAGAATCAGTGAAGGAAAATCCTACTGTGATTGACTTTAAGGTAAGATTGAAAAGCATTATGGGTAAGAGCTAAGGCAGTTCTCTGGCAGCCCAAACTGTACATCACACAATTCCTTTTCCATTTTCTTCTCAGATGATAAAAGAAATGTCTTTCTTTAGTGTGTATGCACAACATACCTTTTTAAAAAACATTAAATTAAACATCTCTTGTTTATGCTGTTCAAACAAGCATTCTGTAGTACAGCATTTAGAATTCCCAGCACACATTAAATACCAGAAGAGGGAGTATAGTGCATGAAAATGCCTAAACTTACCTGGAGTAGTGTTCTACTCCCCATGTATGGGGAGTAGAATGCCTAAACTTACCTGGAGTAGTGTTCTACTCCCCATGTATGTAATAAATTTGATTTCTGTACTTTTCTTGCAATTCTTTATTTGATGAGCCCTGCTAAATCTTCATTTATAGCTCTGTGGGGTAAATGGGATTTTAGACCCATTTGATTTTCTGTTTCTATCACCATTGATTAAATTTACCAGTCTTATATTTGTTGTAATTACATTAAAGGGTGATTTTTATTAGGTATGAAATACTTTGTCCACAAATCAGTCATATGCCACTTTGAGCCAGTTTTGCCTAAAACATAAGCACATTTTAAAAAGCTCCTTAAGGAGCTATTCTGCTCATTTCATTTAAATGAAAATAAAGGAGTTCAATCATCATGAAGGCAGAATGATTTACATGTAGCATGAAGATACTTGGAGCTCTACAGGTTACGGTAGGAAAATGAGGTCCAGCTGCCCATCTGGGCACTTGTGAGTCATACACTTCACTAGAGAGTCATTCCTCTGAGGTTTTAAAATGTTCATTAAAATGAGCCCTGGAAGACTGAAACAGACATTTCTCCAAAGAAGATACACAGATTGCCAACAAACACATGAAAGGATGCTCAACATCTCTAATCATTAGAGAAATGCAAATCAAAACTACAATGAGGTATCACCTCACACCAGTTAGAATGGGCATCATAAGAAAATCTACAAACAACTAATGCTGGGGAGGGTGTGGAGAAAAGGGAACCCTCTTGCACTGTTGGTGGGAATGTAATTGATACAGACACTATGGAGGCTCCTTAAAAAACTAAAAATAGAACTACCATATGACCCAGCAATCCCACTACTGGGCATATACCCCGAGAAAACCATAATTCAAAGAGTCATGTACCACAATGTTCATTGCAGCTCTATTTACAATAGCCAGACGTGGAAGCAACCCAAGGGTCCATCAACAGATGAATGGATAAAGAAGATGTGACACACATATACAATGGACTATTACTCAGCCATAAAAAGAAACGAAATTGAGTTTGTAGTGAGGTGGATGGACCTAGGGTCTGTCGTACAGAGTGAAGTAACTCAGAAAGAGAAAAACAAATACCATATGCTAACACATATATATGGAATTTAAAAAAAAATGGTTCTGAAGAACCTAGGGGCAGGACAGGAATAAAGACACAGACGAAGAGAATGGACTTGAGGACACGGGGAGGGGGAAGGGTAAGCTGGGACGAAGTGAGAGTGGCATGGACATATATACACTACCAAATTTAAAATAGATAGCTAGTGGGAAGCAGCCACATAGCACAGGGAGATCAGCTCAGTGCTTTATGACCACCTAGAAGGGTGGGATAGGGGATATGGGGATGTATGTATACATATAGCTGATTCACTTTGTTATAAAGCAGAAACTAACACACCATCGTAAAGCAATTATACTCCAATAAAGATGTTAAAAAAAAATGAACCCCGATTTTGTGTTAGCTCCATATTTGTTACTGTAATTCTTCTATTGATCCTACCAGCAAGTTCATTTCTCTATTTTGTCTCTCCACATTTTCTCATCTGGTTCCATCAAAAGCCAGTAGTAGTGTCCCTGGAAAAACAGAGAACACTGAAAGCCTCTCTTCGCCCTTTCCAGATTTTTCTCCTTGAGTCAAACTTGATGAGCCTTCAGCAAAGCATTCCTGAGCTGCCTAACTCTTGGTCACTTTTCTCAGTACTTTGATGCATGCATTTGATGCTTAATAAACAAGTCGATGTAAATCCAAGTAAGCGACACCTCACGTGAGGCTTCCTCCATAGTAGAATTCTGGGGAAAGGAAGCTCCAGATACTTTATACCTGCCATGTTTTAGGGACAACAGAAGCCAGCTAACCTTGCAGATAGCTGCTCTACCCACTGTAGAAGGGAAAGAAGCTCCCCCACCCTCATGGGAAGGGCTTTTCTCCACTAGTCCAATTGACAGATATACCATATTCTACAACAATCCCTTTGAAGTGTGGGATTTTCCATACCTTGCCTCTCATTCTATGGGAATTGGGCGATGATGGCAACATATGCCAAAGAGATGTGCCTCTGACTGGACCTCCTCTCTCCCATCTGCTCTTAGCTTGCTCCCATTACAGACCTGGTAAGAAATATCCCCTGTGCGGTGACAAGACGGAACAACCTCATGAGAGCTTATCGAGAATATGCAGCCAAGTTTGACCCCTGCCAATGTGCTCAATGCCCTAATAACGGCCACCCCACGCTCTCAGGGACTGAATGTCTGTGCGTGTGCCAGAGCGGCACCTACGGTGAGAACTGTGAGAGGCGCTCTCCGGATTACAAATCTAGTAAGTGTCAGTAACTTGCTATAAGGTAGGAAGCTTTCCCGTCCCAAAGGTATTGTAGGTTGGTCAATGAAAACAACAAAACAAAACAAAACTTCTCTGCATAAGAGAACTGCATAAGCAATTTCCACCTTACGCAAACTCACAAGGAAAACAGGCCTGGAGAAAGTTAGACTCAAAGGTCAAACAGTCCTGGTGTGAATCTCAGCTGTAACCTACCAGCTATGTGACCTTGGGAAAGTCACCTAACCTCTCTATGCCTCAGTCTGTTCATCCATAAAATGGGGATAATGCCACTATATACCCCAAAATTATATATGTGTATATATATATATAAAATATACAGCACAATGCCTATAACATAAAATAGATAAAATAATAAAACACACTATAAAGTAAAATATGTGATGCTCTTGTTAACCTCTTGTGCATTATAATGTAGAATGAGGGTGGCTTGTAATAAGGGATAAATTAAGACACAACCAAAGTTTTCACACAGGACCAAGCAATGTTCATACCTCTAACCCTCCTTAGAAAGAGGATATGTCATGGGAGTAAGAATATAGTCTATTACCTTTAAAAATGTAATTTTATATATATTCTATTTGGAAGAAGTTCACATGTATACATATATTTATGTATATATGTATGTGTGAGATATGTTGCTGATAGTTGAAAATGATTCATAGTTGTTGCCATTTTATTCAGGCTGTGGGAACAGGAAAGGGAAATCAGGTGATATGTCAGGCCCTTTGCACAGATAATTCCTTTTAATCCTCACAATAATCCTATGATATTCCACAAAGGCTCCCACAGCTAAACTGTGAGGAAGCCAAGTTGACCTGGCTTCAAAGCCCCAATTCTCCCAGAGGCACCATGATCGGTGGATGGGTCTTCCTGTGTTCCAGATGCTGTAGACGGGAACTGGGGCTGCTGGTCTTCCTGGAGCACGTGTGATGCTACTTACAAGAGATCGAGAACCCGAGAATGCAACAACCCTGCCCCCCAGCAAGGAGGGAAAAGCTGTGAGGGGGAGAGGCGGCAAGTGGAGCACTGCACATTTTCCATAATGCAGAACGAGTAAGGATGGATACGGGGAGAGAGCAGGGCATCTCCCCCAACACCGCTACTAAACTAGACAGTTAAGATATTTATTTTCTTACTGCTAGGTAAAGAAATGATTAGAATTTTACCTATTCCAACGCAACATATCAGTGAGGTGTTAGATCAGCTGCTACCCCTTTTTCTCTCTGTTTTCTCTCTTTTTTAAATGTATTATATACATATATATACACACATATATAATGTGTATATACGCATGCATATATGTGTATACACAAACATGTAAATGTGTATATACATATATATATATACACACAAATTTATTGTATTATACACACATTTATTTTTCCCTTTTAGTGGACAACCATGCATCAGTGATGATGAGGAAGTGAAAGAAATAGACCTCCCTGAATTAGAATCAGATTCAGGGTGTCCTCAACCAGTCCCTCCAGAAAATGCATTTATCCGGGTAAGCATCCTGACCTTTACTTTAGGTTTGGAATCCAAAAAAATAGAACTTAGGAAACATGCACTTTCTTTTATTTAGAGTTATTTTTTTCTTAGTTTAATACCTGTTGACTTAAAAAGTAAAAAAGGAATATTTAGAAAGTCTCCATCACTTTTCCCTGTGAATTCCCTGGAGGTGTCCTCATACCTGGTTGCTAGACCAAACTAACACACACACTTTTGTGTGCCTTGGCACTACTAACTCGTGTGGTGGTACATTTATGTGAGTGGAGAATGGTTTGGATGACTTCTGTAGGAATCTGCAACTAAGATCTGACTGTTTATTTCTGAATCTGAGCAAAGTAACCCCCTATGTAAGGCACGTTATCAGAGAAACAAACTAGTCTTGACTGTAACATAGGAGGTGTTGAGTCTGTAATGGCTTCTTAGGTTAAAAACCTATAGAACTCTTAAGCAGTCAGTACAGTTTTAATACCTTTTAATTTTATCATTTTTCATTAAACCACTATATGTTTCTATGATTAAAAACAACTAAATACTTTTTGTTAGACAGTTCTGTGGCTTTAGATATAAACTTTCAGGAGATAGATAATATTTAAAATTGATCACAGGAGGCATGGGCCCTAATCAATTTTACCTTTTTTTAAAAAAAGTTTACCTTTCTTAAACCCAGTAAGGCCTTTAATCTGTTTCCAACTGTATCATATTTATGATCAAAAATCAATACCCTCGATTCTCCAGGGCCAGCAAATAAATATCCATGGAGCTTAGTCTGGGCTAATGTATCTTCCCTGTTCATTCATCTTCTGTTCATGTATAAGGTACCAGGCCTAAAGTTGTGAGGGGGAGGAAATATTGGAGGGGGAGTAATGTCGATTAGTCTTTACTCTAGAACCAGAGATTCTCACACTCCAGATGCACTAGAGGCTAATCTTGAGCAGGGCCCAGAAACTTCCATAACTAACAAGATTCCTGGTAATACCGATGCTGCTAGTTCAGAAGTCACACTTTGGAAACGAATCCTTTAGAATAGGAGTTAACAAATTATGGCCCACAGACCAAATCTGACCTGCCCTCTGTATTCTTTTCTTTTCTTTTTTTAATGAAATTTATTGGAACACAACCACATTCCTTTGTTTACATAATGACCATAGCTGTTTTGTGCAACTGTGACACAAGGTGACAGACACTGCCTGACCTGCAATTGATGATCAAGGCCCTTTATAGAAGTTTTCCAGTCCCTGCCCTACAACAGTATCCTCAGAATTACATTTTATCAGATCCAGATACCTAAATAATTTTTAATCTGTTTGTGCCAGCTGCTTAAATAAAGTATTAAAATGATTGACATTCTAATTTTAAAAACACACAAAAGGTTTAAACAGTGATTCATTCTTCTAATGACTCTACAAAATTAGATTATATGTTTCCATTTTCATGAATAGGTTCACTCCTTGTTTTAATTTGTTCTTTATTTAAGGCCTAATTCCTACCTGATGATAGTTTTTGCACAAAAGTAATACAATTTTAACTTTTCCTAATGAGTACCTTCTAGATTCCTAGTAGCAAAATGCTCCTTATATGGAGTCAAACAGAGGCAGGTATGCCTCATTTCAGGCTAGAGCAATCATGTCATTGCACGTGAAGATATCTTTTCAGTGACCAAGACACAGGTCCTACCCCCATTGGCAAGTGACAGTGACTAAGGGTTCTTGTTTAGTCGGTCTAGCAGATATGTCGGACAAAGCTTGATGGTTGCAACATACACTTATACGTTATAGCTTCATAAAAGAAATGGAAGCAGAAGTTTATGACAATAATTTATTTCAGGATGAATGTGCAGTCTTTGAATAAAACATCTAGATCATTAATACTACTCATCATGCCATTTCCCTTGGAAACACAGCCATTCCCATAATAACCAAAGATGGAATGCTCTTTTTTGTATTCAGGAAATTAATCATCTTCTAGGAGAAAAGTTGAATCACATGGCCAAGTAATAACAAATGTTGACGATTGAGCTTTCACCTCCCTCAAAATTCCCAACTTCGATTCTCAGAGAATAATTTCCTAGTCAATTCTCTGTACTTGTCTCCCACTAGGTAAGGAAAGAGTTTCATTACTGTTACATTACTGTCTTCCTAAGAAGGAGAGTGTTTTGCATTTTTTCAGCAAAGAGTTATTAAGCCCCGTGTAAAGGTTTGTGAGGGGAGACCTGGTAATAGAAGTGCCACTCAAGTGTATGGGTGGGGATGATAAATGTGATAAACATAAATTAGAGCTTTGGACAAGTTTCCCCCCAAAACTGAAAGGATGGTACACCGGATGAAGCTGGGGAAATGAAAGAGATTCTCCACAGAGGAAGTTCTATTTGAGTTGGGTCTTGAGAGAACGGAAGAGAGAAGATGTCGAGGATAGAGGGAACAGCCAGGTAAAGACAGGGAGGCATGAAAGAGAGTATTATGTGCAAAGAATAGCAGATGGCTTTGTTTTGCTAGATGATAGGTTCTATTGGAAGAAATGGCAAGAGGTGAGGATGGGAAAGTGGGTTAAATCTCATATTCCAAGCTAAGAATATAAAACCCATCTTATCTTTAAAATCTTTTAGTGAACCCCAAATGCCAGGAGTTGTACTTTAATTACACATTAACTGGGAAAGTATATGATGATAAATAGGTTATTAGGAACACTTTCAAATGATTTGTAGTCAGTGTGTTACCATAGCATCTGCATATATTTGCTGCGTATGCAGGATACATTTTTTATTCCATTTATAGCCACTACAGGATTCATATATAGTTTTCTTTTTCTTGCAATAGTAAGCCATCTCATATACAGAGGGGAGCAAGTTATTAATTAAAATAAGTATATATATTCTAATCAATTGAAGCAGCAATATGGAAGATGGATTAGAAGAGGGACCGATTAGATAGTTGTCCTGGTAAGAGATAATACATGCTGTAAGCAAAGACAATGATGATGGCAAAAGAAAGGAGAGAATTTTGAGACATATTTAGAAGTAGAAATTGAGCAGACTCCGAGTAGATACAAGAGTGAAGGAACAGAAAGAATCCAGGAGGACCCCGAGGTGTTTGAAGGTATTATTCATAACATTAGTAATGTGCTGATTTCTGTTTTAATTCTAGAATGAAAGGAAACTGTACTCCGTTGGGGAAGAAGTTGAAATCATATGCCTTACTGGTTTCAAACCTGTTGGATACCAGTACTTCAGCTGCTTACCAGACAGAACCTGGAGGCGAGGAGATGTGGAATGCCAACGTGAGAACTGGGCAGGCCTTCCACATGACTCTGCTAGAGAATGGATGTGCCCCAAATAGAGCAAAGTCACACCCTTAGATTAGTACACTTTACTATTTTTTTAGTAACTCTAGTGAAAAGGTTTAGTAAGGCAGAAAGTAGGATTCATCTGCTCAAATTAGATTTCAAACTATCTTCATATTTTAGTTTTCCTGCCCCTGAGTATTAGCAGGACTGTGAGGCATGTGTTTAAGAAGAAATCTGGGAAGTCTGCTAACTGCATCTAACCACAGGCATCTGCCTTGCCCAATGTACAAAGAGATGCGAAATAATGAGTCCCAGGAAGCTGATACTTACACTCTTTGTGTATCAGAGATGGGATTTTTTTTGTGAAATGCAATTTTCTCCTTGGAGCACATCCACATCCTTTGCTCAAAGAGAGAGGAGGAGTTTGCAGGCTCCCCACATACCCATGCTTCAGGAAAGTCAAAATGCGATTAAACAAGGCTCAGATGGGGACTCCAAAGAGTTATTCTGGAATATCATGACAAAGAGTTGAGACCAGTGTCAATTAGAACATCCTGTCTCTGTGTCACCCACAATGTGGTGACTTGCTTTTGGGAAAACTCACTGGGGAGAAGAATGGAAAAGATTATTTCTTGAAAAGCTCCCAATGATATAATGAAAGGAGTATCTGAAGGCAGTTCCTTAGCAAGTTCTTCAGTTAATGGAACTAAAGACAGTTTCCCAGTTTCTAAACTGGGACCCTCAACCCCCAGTCTTTCTCATCAAAAGGCAGCATTAAAGCTGAACCAATGCGGTAAATCATATTAAAATCACTTCTTGGATTGCACAAAATCTGCCTGTATCCACTGAGTATTCTGCTCCACCAAATACATCTGAAATATTTCTCTCTCTGCAGGGACAGAGTGCCTCAAGCCAGTGGTGCAGGAAGTACTGACACTGTCACCATTTCAGACATTATATAAAATTGGTGAATCCATTGAGCTAACCTGCCCCAGAGGCTTTGTTGTTGCTGGGCCATCAAGGTACACATGCAGTGGGGATTCCTGGACACCTCCCATTTCAAGCTCACTCACCTGTGAAAAAGGTGAGTAGCTGCTCAGGATACTGGGGTCTGCTAAGTTGGTGTCCTTTGTGGTTGGTCGTGTAGCATCTACAGAGGAGCTGTTTCTTAAGAAGATTCACTGGCGGGCTGGGTTGTATTTCACCCCGTGTCGATGATGAGGTCAGGCAGCACATAAGTAGCTATTGGTCAAGTGGATATCTTCAAATATTAGACAGTGAGGTCAGTTTTCTTTTCCAATTTAATACTTCACGATTTTGAGGGAGTGCAAGTGCTCTCATATGAAAAAATCAGAATTGATGGTTAACTGAAAATTTAGTTCAAGTGGAGAGCCATAGAAAAGTAGTCCACACTACTTTTTAATTAAACATTTTAACTTAGAACATAGAAATACACAAATATTCACCAATTTTCTGACATAGGACCAACCTCTTAGTTCCTAAAGGGTCTCCTGATTTGATTTCAAGATTTTTCTCAAATAAAACAAATACATAATTCATCATCTATGTTATCCCATATCAGTTTCTCTAAAACAATGGGTTTTTTAACTCCAAGTGGGGCACTTCTTTAAGAAACACCTCTGCTTAAGTCCCATCCCCTGGTTCTGATGTCATTGAGCTGGGAGGGCCCAATATTTTGTGTTTGTATAAAAATCTCTCCGAGTTAATCCAGATACAGACAAAGTTGAGAATTATCTCTCTTTTGAAGAGAGGTGAAAGCTTAAAGGCAACTTTTGCAGCAAACTTGACTACAAAATGCTTTTATTTTTCCTTTATCTTTTATAGTAGTCTTATCCACATTAATTCAAAGGAAAATTTTTGCAAACCACTTTCAATTATTTAGCATTTTCAACTTAGTTTTTATAAAAATAACTTTTTTTCCTCCTTTATCAGTTGATATGTTTAATCAACTTACACAATTACAATAGTAACTGGCATAAATAGACTTGGAAACAAACAAAACTGACTCTTGGTAAGTCTATAGCTGGACTGGTAGGGGCAGAAGTGTGAAGCTGTGGAATAGAGGAGCCTATAAAACTTGCAGTTCAGTGTTGGACAGGCAGCTGGCATGGAGCAGCTGAAAACCCTGGTTAGTCTGGCCTGTTGGTTACTTGGAGGACAGTTAAGGGAGCTTCTACTAATTCATATATTCCAAATTTCTCAACATGCTTTTTCAAATAATGTCTCATTTTTAATCAGAGAATTCCTGATGATCTCTCTGAGCTCAGACATGATTAAGCCTATTTTGTCAAGGAAAAACCAAAGGCACAGAGAGGCTAAATTAGACCCAAAGTCAGACAGTTTGGGTCAAACAAGAACTGTGCAGCAGCTCTGATAATTCCTCAAGCTCTCTGCCATCTTGCCTTCTTTATCCTCTTCTGGGCTTTTACCATGTGTGAAGGAAAAGGGGAAACTTAACCTATTATAAAAACCTTAAAACTATTGATAAAGAGACCACATGGAAATTTGTGAGAACTTCAGGTCAGTATTGTAGCTTGGTTTCACTCGACTCCTGATCATATATGTCAGAGGTATGAATGCATTTGGGGACCACAGGGTTTAGAGAGTTAAGATCCTCTGGGCATCTTAGGTAGCATCCTCCTCTTTATAAAAATAACAGCATATGTACACACACACACACACACACACACACACACACACATGCAAATGCACACACGTCTCCGTGTTTGGAAAAGAAATTAAAATTATAATCCAAACTGAGAGACAACAAAATGTTCTACATCAAGATAAAGGAAAGAAATATCCCATCTCATATACTTTCTCTCAACAACGTTGGCAGGAAGATCAATGAAGGGAGTCACAGAAAAAGAAAGAAAATCATCAATAAAACTGAGCACGCTTTCCTGTCAATGCGGGAGGAGCTGTGTGATAAAGAGACTTCAGGTCATTTGTTGGCCAGGAAGACTTTTAATTCTTTCAATGTGAAAAAGAATTTTGCTTCCTGAAGAAATGAGATGCTGCACACCTCCACTGTTAGTTTTTTCCCTTCCTCTAAGAAATCAACACCTCCAGAAGACCCCCTCGCCCTCAGCACTTAAAAATCGCAATGTTCTCATTTCCGTGTTACTCAAAAACTGTGCAGAGCAGGCAGCATGGGCAGCTGAAGGCCAGTTTGGACTTCCACCTGACGCTTAGTGAGGGAGCAAAGAGTCCTTGCAGGTGAGTCAAATCGGTAGGGAGGGAACAATGCTCTGTGTGCTTGAGAGTTGATGCTCTTTGGAAACAATGTATAGCTTAGGGTCCCTCCTTGACCTAAGCGTGGATTTATTTACAAAAGCCAAAGGCCACACAGAAACCAAAGAAAAACGAGCCCATGTCAATGGAAATCTTAGTATCTGAGATTTTACCATCAGCTATAGGTCTCCATGTTCATGAAAATTCTGAGCCAAATTTCGCCAGATGGAATGAGGGTCCTAACAGAGAGTAATAATAGGGAATGGAAATGCATAGCAGCAAAGAAGAAAACCTACCAATTTTCTAAATCTTTATTTTTGCCTCTAACATAAACTTCCTTCCCTACCAAACCTCTTGCCTGATATACCTGCCTACAGCCCTCCTTTGACAATTACTTGCTTACAGAGGCCACTGTGGTTCTGTGGATGCCTGATTAGTCAGATCCAGTCCAGGGACTAGACTGTGTTTCATCCAGGAGGCTCAGGATGTCAGCTCCAGGTTTAATTCAACCAGTCTAAAGCTTCTGTGGATGAGCCTGAACAAAAGCAAAGATAACCAAGATTTCCACTTCCATATAATATATCCAAGTGTTCTTCCTTCTATTTTAATCTCCCTTCCTCTCATACACACTATTCAATTGCTCATCTTAGGTCAAGCATCATTTCCTTATAGATCTTCCTTATATTTCTCAGTTGGATTTTTTTTGGTGATATGATCTCCTGGAACTTTATTTTTTCAAAACACCTATCTCTGCCTTTAATTATAAACCCATCACTATGATTGTTTGATTAATGTCTGTTTTCCCACTATTAGGGGACTACTGCTGTTTTCATTCCATTTTTTTCCACACAACATCCTAATATCTAGAATATCATAGGGATAAATAGCCACATTTGGGAGTTGCATTCCTTCATTGATTATTCTTATAAGAAAAATCTGACTTTCAAGCCATTATCCCCCCAAATCCATTCACACCATTGTCGTCACTGACATCCATATTGCCAAACAGAATAGACAGTATTTTGGTCCTCATCTGCCTTGCCCTCTCAGCAGCATTCAACAGTGTTGACCTTTTTCTGCACATTCGTTCTTTCCCTGGCTTCCAAGACACAGCGCTGTCTGGTTTAGCTTCTACCTCTCTGGCTGCTGCCCTCTATTTTTGGCAGGCTCCTGCCTTTGCATGGACTTTAAATGTAGTTCCTCAAGGCTCAGATCTGTCCCTTCACCTCATGCTACACTCTCCTGCTGGGGAATCTCACCCATACCCATAGCATCAATGATTCCCCCATAGGCTAATAACAAATTTAAATCTTTATCACAGACTTCTCCACTGAGTTTTAGACTTGAATATTCAAATTCCTATGTGTCTGTTTTGTTTGGCTGTCTTAAAGAGACTATAAATTCAACATATGCAGAGAGGAATTCTTGAGTCATCACCATAGCTTCCCTACAACTAACATCTTCTAGTATTTTCTATTTCAGTTAAGGCACCAATATCTATTCTCTCATGCAAACTATAAACCTAAGAATTATACTTGGCAGTTCTCATAACTTACCCACAATATGCAATATCATCCATTTTATGTGCTTAAAATGTCTCAAGTTCATCCACTTCTCTCCATTTCCACCTCTAGCACTTTGGTCAAAATTCCCATTCTCTTTCACCCAAACTACTATAATAACCTCATAAATTGTCTATTCTCTTGACCACCATGCCTCTCCAAATTCATTCTCCACAGAGAAACCAAAGTTAACTTCTTTTCCAAATCCAGACGTGATTTTGTCACACCACCCCCTGCTAAAACCTATCAAAGACTTGCCACTGCTTATAAAATAAGAGAAAAATCCTTTGAAAGCCCTTTATGACCCTACACAGTCTGCCACACAGCCATCTCTCTGGCTGTACGTTTTCCATGCCCTTGTTTCCCTGGCTTTCTTACAGTTCCAAGAAAGTCACACATTACCTCTCTTTTGACCATGTTTATGCCTGCTATTGCCTTTGCTTCAAACACACTCCCTTTTCTCTTCCCATTTTACTGTTCATAACCTTCCTGGCTACATCAATTTTCTTGATTATATGCTTTCTCTTCAATAGCACTAATAACAGCAGCAATTCTATGTGTACAGTGTGTTTTTCTGATTAATGTCTGTCTGCTCCACAAGACTAGAAGCTCTGAGAGCATGGGATCTGGGTCAAATTTTTCTCAACCCACTATCCCCAGAACCTATGGCGGTGCTGGGAAATCATAGTCGCTCAATAAATGTTTGAATAACAAATGAGCAAAAATTTCACCAATTCCATTTTCTTTAGTTCTCTGAACTTAGCAGCAGTTCTAGGTTGGAAAACGACAGCTCCTAGAGCTAGAAAGGACCTTTCAGATGGACTATTTCATGACAACATATTTGGAAAAGCCAAAATGAATGCTCTAACTCCAAAAGATAAATGAGAACTTTTCACCACTGCCTTTTCTCCTAAATTCAAACTTATCACTTGAAATCCATGGTGTGCATTGTTCTTATCTTCATTTTCTTTTGATTCAGATACCTTGGAACTCTTAAAAGGCAGTTGTCAACCAGGACAAAAACAGTTGGGATCTGAATGCATTTGCATGTCTCCAGAAGAAGACTGTGGGTAAGAGATACTCTATGGACTCTGTTTAGAAATGGAAAACCAGTCTAGTGTAACCAACTTAATGGAGGAGCTAGGCTTCTTGAACCATGAACACAAAGCATATTAATTCTTCACATAACCAATACTCCCTATGCTCTGTTGAATTCTTCCTTCCCCACTTGGTAGCAAGCTTTCTTAATTGCCTCTCACCCTTGTCCACTAAGTTTGCATGGCTTTTGTTACTAAAACAGTCTCATTCTGCGGGCACGAGCTGCAACTATCAGTGCGGACACCAGAGATGGGCATGAAGCGCTAAGGCTGCTGCTGCACCCACCAAGAATCCTATGTGCAAGCACAGGTCACTATGCACATCTCCTGTCCTGGGAGCCTGTGCAGCCCGCCACTGCCAGGGTCCCATGATCGAGGGACAACTTCCCCGAGAGAATACAAGGTGTGCCTCAGACTGGTGCAACATCATGCCAGCCTCTGCCACCACAGGCTCGCCCCTCATCTGTACCCCCCCGTCGCCCCAGCCTGAGTGAGCCAGAGCACCATAATCAGCCACTCGTTTAACTCCATCCTGTCTGGGTGAAGAACAGATGCCAGAAGGCAACATACATGAAGAGGTGGGGCCAAATCCAAAGCTGAACCCCAGGAGCTGTGCAAACAAACGAGAGAAAGGGAAATTTCTCCCAGCAGCCTAAGGAGCAGCGGATTAAATCTCCACAATCAACTTGATGTACCTGCATCTATGGAATACCTGAATAGACAAGGAATCATCCCAAAATTGAGGAGGTGGACTTTGGGAACAACCGTACACTTGGGGATTGCTGTATGTGACTGACTAGTTTCTGCTTTTTATGTTTATCTTAGTATAATTTTTAGTGCTTGTTATCATTGGTGGATTTGTTTATTGGTTTGGTTGCTCCCTTTTTTTATTACTTTTTAAATTTTATTAATATTTTTATTTTAAAAACATTTTTATTTTATTTTATTTTTTTCTTTGTTTCCTTTTTTTCTCCCTTTTCTTCTGAGCCATGTGGCTGACAGGGTCTTGCTGCTCCAGCCGGGGGTAAGGCCTGAGCCTCAGACGTGGGAGAACTGAGTTCAGGACATTGAACCACCAGACACCTCCCGGCACCATGTAATATCAATAGGCGAGAGTTCTCCCAGAGATCTCCGCCTCAGTCCTAAGACCCAGCTCCACCCAACGGCCAGCAAGCTCCAGTGCTGGACACCTCATGCCGAACAACTAGCAAGACAGGAACACAACCCCACCCATTAGCAGAGAGGCTGCCTAAAATCATACTAAGTTCATAGACACCCTAAAACACACTGCTGGAAGCAGCCCTGCCCACCAGAAAGACAAGATCCAGCCTCATCCACCAGAACACAGGCACCAGTCCCCTCCATCAGGAAGCCTACACAACCCACTGAACCAACCTCACCCACTGGTGGCAGATATCAAAAAGAACGGGAACTACAAACCTGCAGCCTGGGAAAAAGAGACCCCAAACACAGTAAGTTAAACAAAATGAGAAGACAGAGAAATATGCAGCAGATGAAGTAGCAAGGTAAAAACCCAGCAGACCAAACAAATGAAGAGGACATAGACAGTATACCTGAAAAAGAATTCAGAGTAATAATAGTAAAGATGATCCAAAATCTTGGAAATATAATGGAGAAAATACAAAACATTTAACAAGGATCTAGAAAAATTAAAGAGCAAACAAGCAATGATGAACAACACAATAAATGAAATTAAAAATACTATAGAAGGAATCAATAGCAGAATAACTGAGGTAGAAGAATGGATAAGTGACCTGGAAGATAAAATAGTGGAAATAACTACCACAGAGCAGAATAAAGAAAAAAAGAATGAAAAGAACTGAAGACAGTCTCAGGGACCTCTGGGACAACATTAAATGCACCAGCATTTGAATTATATGTGTCCCAGAAAAAGAAGAGAAAAAGAAAGGGTCTGAGAAAACATTTGAAGGGATTATAGTTGAAAACTTCCCTAACATGGCAAAGGAAATAAAGTCCAGGAAGCACAGAGAGTCCCATACAGAATAAATCCAAGGAGAAACATGCCAAGACACATATTAACAAACTATCGAAAATTAAATACAAAGAAAAAATAATAAAAGCAGTAAGGGAAAAGCAACAAATAACATACAAGGTATCCCCATAAGGTTAAGAGCTAAATTTTCAGCAGAAATTCTGCAAGCCAGAAGTGGCAGGACATTTTTAAGGGATAAAAGGGAAAAACCTACAACCAAGATTGCTCTACCGAGCAAGGATCTCATTCAGATTGGATGGAGAAATTAAAACCTTTACAGACAAGCAAAAGCTAAGATAATTCAGCACCACCAAATCACCTTTACAACAAATGCTAAAGGAACTTCTCTGGGCAGGAGACACAAGAAAAGGAAAAGACCTACAATAACAAACTCCAAACAGTTAGGAAAATGATAATAGGAACATATATATTGATAACTACCTTAAATGTAAATGGATTAAATGATCCAAACAAAAGACATAGACTGGCTGAATGGATAAAAAACAAGACCCATATATATGCGGTCTACAAGAGACCCACTTCACCCCTCAGGACACATACAGACAAAGTGAGGGGATGGAAAGAGATATTACATGCAAATGGAAATCAAAAGAAAGCTGGAGTACCAATTCTCATATTAGACAAAATAGACTTTAAAATGAAGACTATTACAAGAGACAAAGAAGGACACTACATAATGATCAAGGGATCACTCCAAGAAGAAGATATAACAATTGTAAATATTCATGCACTCAACAGAGGAACACCTCAATACATAAGGCAAATGCTAACAGCCATAAAAGGGGAAATAGACAGTAACACAATCATAGTAGGGGATTTTAACATCCCACTTTCACCAATGGACAGATGATCCAAAATGAAAATAAATAAGGAAAAACAAGATTTAAATGACACATTAAACAAAATGGACTTAATTTATATTTATAGGATATTCTTTCCAAACACAATAGAATACACTTTCTTCTCAAGTGCTCATGGAATATTTTCCAGGATAGACCATACCTTGGGTCACAAAACAAGCCTTGGTAAATTTAAGAAATTGAAAACATATCAAGTATCTTTTCCGACCACAATGTTATGAGACTAGATATCAATTACAGGAAAAAAAAATCTGTAAAAAATACAAACACATGGAGGCTAAACAATACACTACTAAATAATCAAGAGATCACTGAAGAAATCAAAGAGGAAATCAAAAAATACTTAGAAACAAATGACGATGAAAACATGATGATCCAAAACCTACAGGATGCAGCAAAAGCAGTTCTAAGAGGGAAGTTTATAGCAATACAAGCCTACCTCAAGAAACAAGAAACAACTCAAATAAACAACATAACCTTACACCAAAAGCAATTACAGAAAGAAGAACAAAAAAAACAGTTAGCAGAAGGAAAGAAATCATAAAGAATACATCAGAAATAAATGAAATAGACATGAAGGAAACAATAACAAAGATCAATAAAACTAAAAGCTGGTTATTTGAGAAGATAAACAAAAGTGATAAACCATTAGCCAGACTCATCAAGGAAAAAAGGGAGAAAACTCAAGTCAAAAGAATTAGAAATGAAAAAGGAGAGATAACAACTGACACTGCAGAAATACAAAGGATCATGAGAGATTATGACAAGCAGCTATATGCCAATAAAATGGACAACCTGGAAGAAATGGACAAATTCTTAGGAAAGCACAACATCCCAAAACTGAACAAGGAAGAAATAGAAAATATAAACAGACCAATCACAGGCACTGAAACTGAAACTGTGATTAAAAATCTTCCAACAAACAAAAGTCCAGGACCAGATGGCTTCACAGGCAAATTCTATCAAACATTTACAGAAGAGCTAACACTTATCCTTCTCAAACTGGTCCAAAATATAGCAGAGGGACGAACACTCCCAAACTCACTCTACGAGGCCACTATCACCCTGATACCAAAACCAGACAAAGATGTCACAAAATAAGAAAACTACAGGCCAATATCACTGATGAACATACATGCAAAAATCCTCAATGTAATACTAGCAAACAGAATACAGTAGCACATTAAAAGGATCATACCCCATGATCAAGTGGGGTTTATCCCAGGAATGCAAGGATTCTTCAATATACGCAAATCAGTCAATGTGATACACCATATTAACAAAATGAAAGATAAAACAACACGATAATCTCAATAGATGCAGGAAAAGCTTTTGACAAAATTCAACACCCATTTATGACAAAAAAAAAAAAAAAACCCTCCAGAAAGTAGGCATAGAGGGAACTTACCTCAACATAATAAAGGTCATATATGACAAATCCATAGCCAATATCATTCTCAATCATGAAAAACTGAAACCATTTCCTCTAAGATCAGGAACAAGTCAAGTTTGCCCACTCTCACCACTATTATTCAAAATAGTTTTGGAAGTTTTAGCCACAGCAATCAGAGAAGAAAAAGAAATAAAAGGAATCCAAATCGGAAAAGAAGAAGCAAAACTGTCACTATTTGCAGATGAAATGATACTATACTTACAGAATCCTAAAGATGCTACTAGAAAATGACTAGAGCTAATCAATGAATTTGGTAAAGTAGCAGGATACTACTTTAATGCACAGAAATCTTTTGCATTCCTATACACTAATGATGAAAAATCTGAAAGAGAAATTAAGGAAACACTCCCATTTACCATTGCAACAAAAAGAATAAAATACATAGGAATAAACCTACCTAAGGAGACAAAACACCTGTATGCAGAAAACTATAAGACACTGATGAAAGAAATTAAAGATGATACAAACAGATGGAGAGATTTACCATGTTCCTGGATTGGAAGAATCAACATTGTGAAAATAACTCTACTACCCAAAGCAATCTACAGATTCAATGCAATCACTATCAAACCACCAACGGCATTTTTCACAGAACAAGAATAAAAAATTTCACAATTTGTATGAAAACACAAAAGACCTTGAATAGACAAAGCAAACTTGAGAAAGAAAAATGGAGCTGGAGGAATCAGACTCCCTGACTTCAGATTATACTACAAAGTTACAGTAATCAATACAGTATAGTACTGGCACAAAAACAGAAATATAGATCAATGGAACAGGATAGAAAGCCCAGAGATAAACCCACGCACATATGGTCACCTTATCTTTGGTAAAGGAGGCAAGAATATACAGTGGAGAAAAGACAGCCTCTTCAATAAGCAGTGCTGGGAAAATTGGACAGCTACATGTAAAAGAATGAAATTAGAACACTCCCTAACACCATACACAAAAATAAACTCAAAATGGATTAAAGACCTAAATGTAAGGCCAGACACTGTAAAACTCTTGGAGGAAAACATAGGCAGAACACCCTATGACATAAATCACAGCAAGATCCTTTTTGACCCACCTCCTAGAGAAATGGAAATAAAAACAAAAGTAAACAAATGGGTCCTAATGAAACTTCAAAGCTTTTGCACAGCAAAGGAAACTATAAACAAGATGAAAAGACAACCGTCAGAATGCGAGAAAATATTTGCAAATGAAGCAGCTGACAAAGGATTAATCTCCAGAATTTACAAGGAGCTCAAAAAAACAAACAACCTAATCCAAAAATGGGCAGAAGACCTAAATAGACATTTCTCCAAAGAAGATATACAGATTGCCAACAAGCACATGAAAGGATGCTCAACATCACTGATCATCAGAGAAATGAAAATCAAAACTACAATGAGGCCTTACCTCACACGGGTCAGAATGGTCATCATCAAGAAATTTACAAACAATAAATCCTGGAGAGGGTGTGGAGAAAAGGGAGCCCTCTTGCACTGTTGGTGGGAATATAAATTGATACAGCCTCTATGGAGAACAGTATAGAGGGTCCTAAAACACTAAAATAGAACTACCATATGACCCAGCTATCCCACTACTGAGCATATACCCTGAGAAAACCATAATTCAAAAAGAGTCATGTACCACAATGTTCATTGCAGCTCTCTTTACAATAGCCAGGAAAAGGAAGCAACCTAAGTTTCCATCAACAGATGAATGGATAAAGAAGATGTGGCACATATATACCATGGAATATTACTCAGTCATAAAAAGAAATGAAATTGAGTTTTTTGTAGTGAGGTGGATGGACCTAGAGGCTGTCATACAGAGTGAAGTAAGTCAGAAAGTGAAAGATACCGCATGCTGACACATATATATGGAATAAAAAAAAAAAAGGTTCTAAAGAATCTAGGGACAGAACAGGAATAAAGACGCAGACGTAGAGAATGTAATTGAGGACACAGGGAGGGGGAAGGGTAAGCTGGGACGAAGTGAGAGAGAGGCATGGACATATATACACTACCAAATGTAAAACAGATAGCTAGTGGGAAGCAGCTGCATAGCCCAGGGAGATCAGCTCTGTGCTCTGTGACCATCTAGAAGGGTGGGATAGGGAGGGTGCGAGGGAGAGGCACGAGAGGGGGTATGGGGGTATACGTATACGTATAGCTGATTCACCCTGTTATACGGCAGAAACTAACACAACATTGTAACGCCATTATATTCCAATAAAGATGTTTTAAAAAAAAATAGTCTCATTCTGATGTTAAAGACTCATTCCTGTCCAGTTTAAAATCAAACTCATGTATATCAAAGGCTTTCTCTTCCCCCTAAATATAGGGCAAGTTTGTGCCTCCAAAAGCTTGGAGTAGAGAAAGAGGTGTGAGCATGGACTTCACACACACACACACACACACACACACACACACACACACATCCCTTTGTGAGATTAGTCTTTCATGTGGTGGCAGAGAGCTTGATGAAAAATGATATATCCTTATATGGCTGCCACGACTCTCTGCTGTTATAACTGCCTTTTTTTACATGAACTAACCCTGGCATGTCAAGGGTGCTTATTAATTTAAGGGATGCTTTCAGGGGAATTTAATCCGAAATAACATTAGCTTAAGGTAAAGTTTTGTTTCTCTATCCCACAAAATAAATGCGGGGGAAGGCAGTCTAGGGATGGTCTGGTGATTCTCTCATTTCAGATAGGACTGCTTCTCCTTCCTGCTTTCTGTTCTGCCATTCATTTTTTTAAAATCTAATATTCATAATTTATTTTTTATTGAAGTACAACTGATACTTTACTTATTTATTTATTTTTATCAAAGTACAGTTTTCTTTTCTGACATTCTTAAATTTATTTCATGATCCAAGACTTCCCTGCTGGAGTACAAAGGAAGGAAGACCAGAAATGGACACAGTCTCTCTTTTTAAGGAGAGTTCCTGGGAAAATTATCATGGCGTCCATCTCATTACTCTTCTCTTATTCACGTGGCCCGGTGGACCTGCAAGGGAGGCTATGAAATGCAGTTCTTTGGCTAGAAGCAAAAGCGTTTTTGAATAAAATTAGAGTTACATGACTGAGGGAGAGAATGAATAACGGAGTAGGAAGCCAACAGACTGTGCCCAGCTGTGATATTTCACTTTTTTTTACTTTGAAATATATATTTTAAACAATGCAGACTGTTCTAAGGCAATTTTCATCTTTAAAACTGTGTGTCCATAATTGTTACTTTTAAATTTTTCTTCTATTTCTTTGCACCAACTTTTTTTTTTCACTTTTAACACTGATTCGCTCCCACATTCCTCTGAGCTACAAGTGAACAAACACTTGTAGGGACACATTAATTTGTTTGTTTATTTATTTATGAGAACACTACAGGGTCTTTTTCTGTAACATTCCACTGAAAGAATTCAACCCAAGGATGGCTCTATCTACCCTCCTCAGTATTAACCACAAGTGGTCCACTTTGTATGAGTTCCTTGCAGCTGGGGTCCCCTCACCCAGCAAATGGCCTTTTAAGGGAGTACTTAAAATGTTCCCATTGTCCATTTAACCCAGAGGAAACTTCTATCTTTATCTTTGCAATACCCAACCATGAGAATACAGACTGTCCTCTGGAACTGTCTGAATTTCAGCTCAGTCTTACCTCTCTAGCCCCTTTCTATACTCCTCAGTCCTCTTTTATATGGCATTGAGGATGTTTCTGAGAGTGACTGACCCCACAGCTTAAGTTCTCAGAAAGTGGCCTTTTGTTCTCAGCTATGGGCTTCAGTTTCTGGAAACAATTTTACATACTGGTGCACTGATTGTTAACTCTAAAGTTGACATTAGAGAAGAAACTCATATTTGGAGTAATCAAGGCGTTCTTGTCCTCTCAGCAAGAGAAGGACTATGGCTAACCTTTTGTTAGCAGGACCCATCCATTTACTTAGATTTAGCAAGTTACCCAGGGATTAATTGACTTAAAAGCTCATGTTCTTAACCACAATACAAACACACTTACAAAGCTATATAATTATATATATATATATATAAAATTATATATATATAAAATTATATATAAGACTCTTGTATTACAATTAATAAGTGTTAAAAAAGTGTTCAGAGGAGGTACAGGCTACCATCGGCTAGGTCGATCAGGATTAGCTTCAAAATGTAGCCAGGAATTGATCTGGATGCAGATAGGCAGAGAGGAGAGACAATACGACATTGATTGAGTAGGGCTTGGCATGGTAGCAAAGGAACAATAATCTTATTAGTTTAGAAAATTGTCAAATTTTCAGATGATAAAGAGGGATTAAGGAGGATGGAAAAATGATTCTAGAAAGAAAAGTTGATTGGGTCAAAATATGGAAGATTTTGATCATCAGAATTTAATAATTCAGACTTTAATTTGAAGGCAATTGGGAGTAGTACCATGCTTAAAGTGAAATTTTAGAAAGAGGAATCCCAATGCATGCCAGATAAAATGAGAGCCTGAAAGGAGAGAAATTGGGGGAAAGAATAGCTGGGTGGTAAGTTAACATATGAGTTGGCTGCACGCCATCTCTTCTTTTCTAGTCTTCATATATAAATGCTTGCTTTCCTCTCTTGGACAGCCTTTATTCAGAAGATATCTGTGTGCTTGATACTCGCTCCAGTCATCACTTTACTTCAACCGCTTGTAAGTTTTTGGCCGAGAACTGTTTAAACAATCAGCAACTCCATTTTCTACATATTGGTTCATGCCAAGACGGTCCACAGCTAGAATGGGGTCTTGAAAGGACAAAACTTTCATCCAGTAGCACAAAGAAAGAATCCTGTGGCTATGACACCTGCTACGACTGGGAAAAATGTTCAGGTAAGCTCCAGCAGTGACCCATACTGGAAAAGCTCTCACTTAACCTTCATCTCAACTAGTATATCTTACTTGCATTTATACATTCTTTCTTTAAAATAACTTTCCTTAATCAAAAATGATTCTTTTCATTGTAAAAAAAATTTATGAATTGATTGAAATAGAAGGGAAAAGTAGAACCCAGCCCATCCACAATTTTGGTGTAAATCTCTCCAATCTTTTTCTGCACATACATAATCAGTCCCACCCTTAGACCCCAGTAAGAAGAACACCCATCCTGATCTATGCTTTAGGTACTCTTCTTCCCCATCCCCAGCTTTGGAGGGCCTTTATCAAAATTGTCTAAGTTTCCTCTGGCAGTTGGAACCAGCTGGGGCCAGCACAGGTACAGTGCCCTGAGCCTAGACATGGATACCAATTACCAGAAGCATCTGCCTCAAATTTTTTGAAGTCCTCTTGCAGTGCCTGGAATCACCCCAGGTTGGCAGGGTTATATAGGCAGGATGTCTTGAGCCCACACATAGACCCTCATGGGCCAAGGCCCTGTTTCTTCCTTGTGGGACATTCTCCTACCCTCTTCTGCTTTTCTCCCCCACCAGGCATGGGGTCAACCAGATGTTCCAAGGAGCTCTGGGACTCCACCTGTAGAGTCATCCCTCACTCACAGCTAGACCTCATTCCCAGAGAGAAGCCTGGTGAGCCACTGGCCAGCAAGGTAGTCTTTCTCCAAATTGCTTGAGATCAGACAGCTAGGATGGTGCTGACACTAATTTGAAGTGACTTTAATCATTTATATAAAGAGGCACCCCATTAAAAAAATGTCCCTGGGGCCTCACACACCTCAGAGGTGGCATTGATTATATTACAAATTTTTTAAAAAATAGGATCATCTACTACATCTTATTTTATATATTGCTGTTTTTCACTAAATATATCATGAAACTATTTCCATGTCATAATATGTTATTCTGCCACACAATTTTCTTTTTTAAATTTAATTTTAATTATTTTTTTATACAGCAGGTTCTTATTAGCAATCCATTTCATACATATTAGTGTATATAAGTCAATCCCAATCTCCAAATTCATCACACCACCACCCCCAACACCGCTTTCCCCCCTTGGTGTCCATATGTTTGTTCTCTACATCTGTGTCTCAATTTCTGCCCTGCAAACCGGTTCATCTGTACCATTTTTCTAGGTTCCACATATATGCGTTAATATACGACATTTGTTTTTCTCTTTCTGACTTACTTCACTCTGTATGACAGTCTCTAGATTCATCCACATCTCTACAAATGACACAATTTCGTTCCTTTTTATGGCTGAGTAATATTCCATTGTATATATGTACCACTTGTCTTTATTGATTCATCTGTCAATGGGCATTTAGGTTGCTTCTATGACCTGGCTCTTGTAAATAGTGCTGCAATGAACATTGGGGTGCATGTGTCTTTTTGAATTATGGTTTTCTCTGGGTATATGCCCAGTAATGGGATTGCTGGGTCATGTGGTAATTCTGTTTTTAGTTTTTTAAGGAACCTCCATACTGTTCTCCATAGTGGCTGTATCAATTTACATTCCCACCAACAATGCAAGAGGGTTCCCTTTTCTCCACACCTTCTCCAGCATTTCTTGTTTGTAGATTTTCTGATGATGGTGTGAGGTGTGAGGTGACACCTCATTGTAGTTTTGATTTGCATTTCTCTACTAATTAGTGATGCTGAGCAGCTTTTCATGTGCTTCTTGGCCATCTGTATGTCTTCTTTGGAGAAATGTCTATTTAGGTCTTCTGCCCATTTTTGGATTGGGTTGTTTGTTGTTTGAATATTGAGCTGCATGAGCAGTTTATATATTTTAGAGATTAATCCTTTGTCCATTGATTCGATGGCAAATATTTTCTCCCATTCTGAGGGTTGTCTTTTCATCTTGTTTGTAGTTTGCTTTGCAAAAGCCTTTAAGTTTCATTACGTCCCATTTGCTTATTTTTGTTTTTATTTCCATTACTCTAGGAGGTGGATCAAAAAAGATCGTGCTGTGATTTATGTCAAAGAGTGCTCTGCCTATGTTTTCCTCTAAGAGTTTTATACTGTCCGGTCTTACATACAGGTCTCTAATCCATTTAGTGTTTATTTTTGTGTATGGTGTTAGGGAGTGTTCTAATTTCATTCTTTTACATGTAGCTCTCCAGTCTTCCCAGCACAATTTATTGAAGAGGCTGTCTTTTCTGCATTGTATATCCCTTCCTCTTTTTCATAGATTAGTTGACCATAGGTGAGTGGGTTTATCTCTGGGCTTTCTATCCTGTTCCATTTATCTATATTTCTGTTTTTGTGCCAGTAGCATATTGGCTTGGTTACTTTAGCTTTGTAGTATAGTCTGAAGTCAGGGAGTCTGATTCCTCCAGCTCCATTTGTTTCCCTCAAGACTGCTTTGGTTATTTGGGGTCTTTTTTGTCTCCATACAAATTTTAAGATTTTTTGTTCTAGTTCTGTAAAAAATGCCATTGGTAATTTGATAGGGATTGCATTGAATCTGTAGATTGCTTTGGGTAGTATAGTCATTTTCATAATATTGATTATTCCAATCCAAGAACATGGTATATCTCTCCATCTGTTTGTATCATCTTTAATTTCTTTCATCAGTGTCTTATAGTTTTCTGCATACAGGTGTTTTGTCTCCCTAGGTAGGTTTATTCCTAGGTATTTTATTCTTTTTGTTGCAATGGTAAATGGGAGTGTTTCCTTAATTTCTCTTTCAGATTTTTCATCATTAGTGTATAGGAATGCAAGAGATTTCTGTGCATTAATTTTGTATCCCGCTACTTTACCAAATGCATTGATTAGCTCTAGTAGTTTTCTGGTAGCATCTTTATGATTCTCTATGAATAGTATCATGTCATCGCCAAACAGTGATAGTTTTATGTCTTTTTTCCAATTTGGATTCATTATATTTCTTTTTATTCTCTGACTGCCGTGGATAGGACTTCCAAAACTATGTTGAATAATAGTGGCAACAGTGGACATCCTTGTCTTGTTCCTGATTTCAGATGAAATGCTTTCAGTTTTTCACCATTGAGAATAACGTTTGTTGTGGGTTTTATTGTATATAGCCTTTAATATGTTGAGGTAGGTTCCCTCTATGCCCACTTTCTGGAGAGTTTTATCATAAATCGGTGTTGAATTTTGTCAAAAGCTTTTCCTGCATCTATTGAGATGATCATATGGTTTTTATTCTTCAATTTGTTAATATGGTGTATCACATTGATTGATTTGCATATATTGAAGAATCCTTACACCCCTGGGATAAATCCCACTTGATCATGGTGTATGATCCTTTTAATGTGTTGTTGTATTCTGTTTGCTAGTATTTTGTTGAGGATTTTTGCATCTATATTCATCAGTTATATTGGTCTGTAATTTTCTTTTTTTCTAGTATACTTGTCTGGTTCTGGTATCAGGGTGATGGTGGCCTCATAGAATGAGTTTGGGAGTGTTCCTTCCTCTGCAACTTTTTGAAAGAGTTTGAGAAGGATGGTGTTAGCTCTTCTCTAAATGGTTGATAGAATTCACCTGTGAAGCCATCTGGTCCTGGACTTTTGTTTGTTGGAAGATTTTTAATCAGAGTTTCAATTTCAGTGCTTGTGATTGGTCTGTTCATATTTTCTATTTCTTCCTGGTTAAGTCTTCGAAAGTATACCTTTCTAAGAATTTGTCCATTTCTGCCAGGTTGTCCATTTTATTGGCATGGAGTTGCTTATAGTAGTCTCTTAGGATGCTTTGTATTTCTGCGGTGTCTGTTAAGACTTCTTTTTCATTTTCTAATTTTATCGATTTCAGTCCTCTCCCTCTTATTCTTGATGACTCTGGCTAATGGTTTATCAATTTTGTTTATCTTCTCAAAGAACCAGCTTTTAGTTTTATTGATCTTTGCTATTGTTTTCTTTGTTTCTATTTCATTTATTTCTGCTCTGGTCTTTATGACTTCTTTCCTTCTGCTAACTTTGGTTTTGTTTGTTCTTCTTTCTCTAGGTATTTTAGGTGTAACGTTAGATTTTTTATTTGGGATTTTCTTGTTTCTTGAGGTAGGCTTGTATAGCTATAAACTTCCCTCTTAGAACTGCTTTTGCTGCATCCCGTAGGTTTTGGATCGTCGTATTTTCATTGTCATTTGCCTCTAGGTATTTTTTGATTTCTTCAGTGAACTCTTGGTTATTTAGTAATGTATTGCTTAGACTCCATGTGTTTGTGGTTTTTACGTTCTGTTCTCTGTAATTGATTTCTAATCTCATAGCGTTGTGGTCAGAAAAGATGCCTGATATGATTTCATTTTTCTTAAATTTACTGAGGCTTGATTTGTGACCAAAGATGTGATTTATCCTGGAGAATGTTCCATGTGCACTTGAGAAGAAAGTGTAATCTGCTGTTTTTGTATGGAATTTCTTCTAAATGTCAATTAAATCTACCTGGTCTGTTGTATCATTTAAAGCCCTTGCTTTCTTACTAATTTTCTGTTTGGATGATCTGTCCATTGGTGTAAGTGAGGTGTTAAAGTCCCCCACTATTATTGTGTTACTGTCGATTTCCTCTTTTACAGCTGTTAGCAGTTGCCATATGTATTGAGGTTCTCCTGTGTTGGGTGCATGTATAATTGTTATATCTTCTTCTTGAATTGATCCCTTGATAATTATGTAGTGTCCTTCCTTGTCTCTTGTAACATTCTTTATTTTAAAGTCTATTTTATCTGATAGGAGTAGCACTACTCCAGCTTTCTTTTGATATCCATTTGCATGGAATATCTTTTTCCATCCCCTCAGTTTCAGTCTCTATGTATCCCTAGGTCTGAAGTGGGTCGTTGTAGACAGCACATATATGGGTCTTGTGTTTGTATCCATTCAGTGAGCCTCTGTCTTTTGGTTGGAGCATTTAATCCATTCACGTTTAAGGTAATTATCAATACATATGTTGCTATTACCATTTTCTTAATTGTTTTGGGTTTGCTTTTGTAGGTCCTTTTCTTCTCTTTTGTTTCCCACTTAGAGAAGTTCCTTTAGCCTTTGTTCTAGAGCTGGTTTTGTGGTGCTGATTTCCCTTAGCTTTTGCTTGTCTGTAAAGCTTTTGATTTCTCCATCGAATCCTAATGGGATCCTTGCCGCGTAGAGTAATCTTGGTTGTAGGTTCTTCCCTTTCATCACTGTAAATATGTCATGCCACTCCCTTCTGGCTTGTAGAGTTTCTGCTGAGAAATCAGCTCTTAACCTTATGGGAGTTACCTTCTATGTTATTTGTCATTTTTCCCTTGCTGCTTTCAATAATTATTCTTTGTCTTTAAGTTTTGCCAGTTTGATTAGTATGTGTCTCAGTATGTTTCTCCTTGGGTTTATCCTGTATGGGACTCACTGCACTTCCTGGACTTGGGTGGCTATTTCCTTTCCCATGTTAGGGAAGTTTTCAACTATAATCTCTTCAAATATTTTCTCGGGTCCTTTCTCTCTCTCTTCTCCTTCTGAGACCCTATGATGTGAATGTTGTTGTGTTTAATGTTGTCCCAGAGGTCTCTTAGGCTGTCTTCATTTCTTTTCATTCTTTTTTTTTATTCTGCTCCACAACTGTGAATTCCACCTTTCTGTCTTCCAGGTCACTTATCCGTTCTTCTGCCTCAGTTATTCTGCTATTCTGATTCCTTCTAGTGTAGTTTTCATTTCAGTTATTGTATTCTTCATCTCTGTTTGTTTGTTCTTTAATTCTTCTAGGTCTTTGTTAAATATTTCTTGCATCTTCCCGTTCTTTGCCTCCATTCTTTTTTGGAGGTCCTGGATCATCTTCACTAACATTATTCTGAATTCTTTTTCTGGAAAGTTGCCTATCTCCACTTCATTTAGTTGTTTTTCTGGGGTGTTATCTTATTCCTTCATCTGGTACATAGCCTTTTCATCTTGTCTATCTTTCTGTGAATGTGGTTTTTGTTCCACAAGCTGCAGGATTGTAGTTCTTCTTGCTTCTGCTGTCTTCCGTCTGGTGGATGAGGCCATCTAAGAGGCTTGTGCAAGTTTCCTGATGGGAGGGACTGGTGGTGGGTAGAGCTGGCTGTTGGTCTGGTGGGCAGAGCTCAGTAAAGCTTTAATTCGCTTGTCTGCTGATGGGTGGGGCTGGATTCCCTCTGTGTTGGTTGTTTGGCCTGAGGCAACTCAACACTGGAGCCTACTTGGGCTCTTTGTTGGTGCCAATGGCGGACTCTGGTAGGGGTCATGCCAAGGAGTATTTCCCTGAATTTCTGCTGCCAGTGTCCTGTCCTTATGGTGAGACACAGCCACCCCCCACCTCTGCAGGAGACCCTCCAACACTAGCAGGTAGATCTGCTTCAGTTTCCTAAGGAGTCACTGCTCCTTCCCCTGGGTCCCGATGTGCACACTACTTTGTGTGTGCCCTCCAAGAGTGGAGTCTCTGTTTCCCCCAGTCCTGTCAAAGTCCTGAAATCAAATCCTGCTAGCCTTCAAAGTCTGATTCTCTAGGAATTTCTCCTCCTTTCCTAGGTTAGGAAGACTGACGTGGGGCTCAGAACCTTCACTCCAGTGGGTTGATTTCTGTGGTATAAGTATTCTCCAGTTTGTGAGTCACCCACCCTGCAGTTATGGGATTTGATTTTATTGTGATTGCGCCCCTCCTACCATCTCACTGTGGCTTCTCCTTTTGTCTTTGGATGTGGGGTATCTTTTTTGGTTGCAGTGTCTTCCTGTTGAAGATTGTTCAGCAGTTAGTTGTGATTCCAGTGCTCTCACAAGAGGGAGTGAGAGCACGTCCTTCTACTTCGCCACCTTGAACAAACCTGTGACTGGCCTCTTTCCACATAATGTTCAATGTCTGCAAAAGCCTATATGGACATTCTGTGATTTACTTAATCAATCTCCTGTTAGTCCTTCAGATTTTTCCCAAGATTTTGCTATTATAAGCAGTGTTGTAATAGACAAATCTATCACAGATAGATCTATACTCTAAGACCATTTCTTTAGGCTATACCTTAGAAAATGGAATTTCTAGATAAATATTATTTTAAAATATAAAGTCTTTCTTGGTACAATGTATCAACTTGCTTTCTAGAAACGTTTTTATCATATTAAATTCATATTGACCATGTGTCATAAAGACTGCTTTCCATACCCTCACCAAAACTTGGAACTGTTACCCCTTTATAGCTCTGCCTATTTGATACTTAAGAGGTAGCATTACCTTTCCATTTTCTGTAAGTGTATTGCCTATAGGCATTTCATTTGTAATTGCTTAAAAACAGAAACTTCACAGCAGTACATCTGTCTAAGATGAAATTGGAACCTGAAATAGTACAATTAAGCTTCATATAATACATAAATATGGGTTGAAGATTAGGATTTAACAGAACTCAAATAAGCAGCTAGATTTCCCTTATGGCACACCTTCAAAAACTCATCTGAAATCAAGGCATAAATTAAGCAACGGAAAATTATTGAATTGCTAACATCCAACTTTTGCCAAAACCACGTTACTTTTCAAAAACAAAGACAAAAACCTTATTATTACCCTTAGCTTCTCTTTCACTTTTCAAACCAATATTCTTCAACTCAGTCCTTGAAAAGGGGAGAGACCTTATAACCCACATCTAGGTTCTTCCTGATCCACTTAAAACTGATTATCAAGACCCAGCTCCCTTGACGGGTGGTGGGATTGAATCCATGACAGAGGATCACCATGGGTGGCACAGTCAGCAGGCCATCTGATGGTGGCAACTCAGCAGGTCAGTGTCTGGGGGTTCTGACCTTCAACCATATCGAAACAAGGCAATTTCATGTAAGAGACTGCAAACTAGGGCCAGACATGTACAGTGCCCAACTCTAATCATTATTAAATCATCACGTATGTAAACATTACTACTCATTTTTTTGCTGCCTGACCCACACCATTATCCAACTGACATCTCTCTCAGAGAAAATAATTTGCAGTAGACAAGAGCTGAAAATACTATGCAACTATGTATTTATTTAAATAGTGTATTTAAAATATAACTTTTTCTCTAAAAATTATAATGTACAAACATTATTGTCAAATATACATACAGAAAATAAAAGGGATTTGGACAGCAGGGAGGATAAATGGTTCCTGTCTGTACCACAATAGGTAGTACAGGTATTTGGGGATGTGTTTAGTGTTAGCATCTGTTTTCCTTAATTATCATGGAGAAAGAACTTCATGGAACTCTTCTACTGCAAAGAGTTTCTTTTTTTTTTTTCCTTTTCCCACAAATAATTCTTTCCAAGCCTGTCTAACAATAGGTGGCTTATGATTTAGTCAAAATCTACCTTTACCATTAGCCCTTTGCAGGACGTATATCTAAATACCACAATTCCTAGGAGTCTAAGTTTGTCTTTAAAAAAGAACATAAAGAGAGAAACACCCAGCTCTACCCACCGCCAGTCCCTCCCATCAGGAAATTTGCACAAGCCTCTTAGATAGCCTCATCCACCAGAGGGCAGGCAGCAGAAGCAAGAAGAACTACAATCCTACAGCCTGTGAAACAAAAACCACATTCGCAGAAAGATAAGATGAAAAGGCAGAGGGCTATGTACCAGATGAAGGAAGAAAATAAAACCCCAGAAAAACAACTAAATGAAGTGGAGATACACAACCTTCCAGAAAAAGAATTCAGAATAATGATAGTGAAGATGATCCGGGACCTCGAAAAAACAATGGAGGCAAAGATCAAGAAGATGCAAGAAATGATTAACAAAGGCCTAGAAGAATTAAAGAACAAACAAACAGAGATGAACAATACCATAACTGAAATGAAAAATACACTAGAAGGAATCAATAGCAGAATAACTGAGGCAGAAGAAGATAAGTGACCTGAAAGACAGAATGGTGGAATTCACTGCTGTAGAACAGAATAAAGAAAAAAGAATGAAAAGAAATGAAGACAGCCTAAGAGACCTCTGGGACAACATTAAACACAACAACATTCACATCATAGGGTCTCAGAAGGAGAAGAGAGAGAGAAAGGACCCGAGAAAATATTTGAAGAGATTATAGTTGAAAACTTCCCTAACATGGGAAAGGAAATAGCCACCCAAGTCCAGGAAGTGCAGTGAGTCCCACACAGGATAAACCCAAGGGGAAACACACCGAGACACATACTCATCAAACTGGCAAAACTTAAAGACAAAGAAAAATTATTGAAAGCAGCAAGGGAAAAATGACAAATAACATAGAAGGTAACTCCCATAAGGTTAAGAGCTGATTTCTCAGCAGAAACTCTACAAGCCAGAAGGGAGTGGCATGACATATTTAAAGTGATGAAAGGGAAGAACCTACAACCAAGATTACTCTACGCGGCAAGGATCCCATTAGGATTCGATGGAGAAATCAAAAGCTTTACAGACAAGCAAAAGCTAAGGGAAATCAGCACCACAAAACCAGCTCTAGAACAAAGGCTAAAGGAACTTCTCTAAGTGGGAAACAAAAGAGAAGAAAAGGAACTACAAAAGCAAACCCAAAACAATTAAGAAAATGGTCATAGGTACATACATATCAATAATTACCTTAAACGTGAATGGATTAAATGCTCCAACCAAAAGACACAGGCTTGCGGAATGGATGCAAAAAGAAGACCCATATATATGCTGTCTACAACAGACCCACTTCAGACCTAGGGACACATACAGACTGAAACTGAGGGGATGGAAAAAGATATTCCATGCAAATGGATATCAAAAAAAAAGCTGGAGTAGCACTACTCCTATCGGATAAAATAGACTATAAAATAAAGAATGTTACAAGAGACATGGTAGAGCACTACATAATGATCAAGGGATCAATTCAAGAAGAAGATATAACAATTATATATGCAACCAACACAGGAGCATCTCAATACATAAGGCAACTGCTAACAGCTGTAAAAGAGGAAATCGACAGTAACACATAATAGTTAGGGATTTTAACACCTCATTTTCACCAGTGGACAGATCATCCTAAATGAAAATAAAAAAGGAAACAGAAGCTTTAAATGACACAATAGACCAGATAGATTTAATTGATATTTATAGGACATTCCATCCAAAAACAGCAGATTACACTTTCTTCTCAAGTGCGCACGGAACGTTCTCCAGGATAGATGACATCTTGGGTCACAAATCAAGCCTCAGTAAATTTAAGAAAACTGAAATCATATCAGGCATCTTTTCTGACCCCGACGCTATGAGATTAGAAATTAATTTCAGGGGAAAAAACGTAAAAAAGACAAACACATGGAGAAGTTACCTAATAAACAAGAGATCACTGAAGAAATCAAAGAGGAAATCAAAAACTACCTAGAGGCAAATGACAATGAAAACACGATGATCCAAAACCTATGGGATGCAGCAAAAGCAGTTCTAAGAGGGAAGTTTATAGCTATATAAGCCTACCTCAAGAAACAAGAAAAATCTCAAATAAAAAATCTAACCTTACACCTAAAGGAACAAGAGAAGGAAGAACAAACAAAACCCAAAGTTAGCAGAAGGAAAGAAATCATAAACACCAGAGCAGAAATAAATGAAATAGAAACAAAGAAAACAATAGCAAAGATCAATAAAACTAAAAGCTGGTTCTTTGAGAAGATAAACAAAATTGATAAACCATTAGCCAGACTCATCAAGATAAAGAGGGAGAGGACTCAAATCAGTAAAATTAGAAATGACAAAGGAGAGTTACAAAAGACACCACAGAAATACAAAGCATCCTAAGAGACTACTATAAGCAACTCCATGCCAATAAAATGGACAACCTGGAAGAAATGGAAAAATTCTTAGAAAGCAATAAACTTCGAAGACTTAACCAGGAAGAAATAGAAAATATGAACAGACCAATCACAAGTAATGAAATTGAAACTGTGATTAAAAATCTTCCAACAAACAAAAGTCCAGGACCAGATGGCTTCACAGGTGAATTCTATCAAATATTTAGAGAAGAGGTAACACCCATCCTTCTCAAACTCTTCCAAAAAATTGAGGAGGAAGGAACACTCCCAAACTCATTCTATGAGGCCACCATCACCCTGATACCAAAACCAGACAAAGATACTACAAAAAAAGAAAATTACAGACCAATGTCACTGATGAATATAGATGCAAAAATCCTCAACAAAATACTAGCAAACAGAATACAACAACACATTAAAAGGATCATACACCATGATCAAGTAGGATGTATTGCAGGGATGCAAGGATTCTTCAATATACGCAAATCAATCAATGTGATACACCATATTAACAAACTGAAGAATAAAAACCATATGATCATCTCAATAGATGCAGAAAAAGCTTTTGACAAAATTCAACACCGGTTTATGATAAAAACTCTCCAGAAAGTGGGCATAGAGGGAACCTACCTCAACATAATAAAGGCCATATACGACAAACCCACAGCAAACATCATTCTCAATGGTAAAAAACTGAAAGCATTTCCTCCAAGATCAGGAATAAGACAAGGATGTCCACTCTCACCACTATTATTCAACATATGTTTGGAAGTCCTAGCCTCGTCAGAGAAGAAAAAGAAATAAAAGGAATACAAATTGGAAAAGAAGAAGTAAAACTGTCACTGTTTGCAGATGACATGATACATAGAGAATGCTAAAGATGCCACCAGAAAACTACTAGAGCTAATCAATGAATTTGGTAAAGTAGCAGGATACAAAATTAATGGACAGAAATCTCTTGCATTCCTATACACTAATGATGAAAAATCTTAGAGAGAAATTAAGAAAACACTCCCATTTACCACTGCAACAAAAAGAATAAAATACCTAGGAATAAACCTAGCTAAGGAGACAAAAGACCTGTATGCAGAAAACTATAAGACACTGATGAAAGAAGTTAACAATGATACTAACAGATGGAGAGATATACCATGTTCTTGGATTGGAAGAATCAATATTGTGAAAATGAATCTACTACCCAAAGCAATCTATACATTCAGTTCAATCCCTATCAAATTACCAATGGCACTTTTTACGGAACTAGAACAAAAAATCCTAAAATTTGTATGGACACACAAAAGACCCCGAATAACCAAAGCAATCTTGAGAACAAAAAACGGAGCTGGAGGAATCAGACTCACTGACTTCAGACTATACTACAAAGCTACAGAAATCAAGACAATATGGTACTGGCACAAAAACAGAAATATAGATCAATGGAAAAGGATAGAAAGCCCAGAGGTAAACCCATGCACCTATGGTCAACTAATCTATGACAAAGGACGCAAGGATATACAGTGGAGAAAAGAAAGTCTCTTCCATAAGTGGTGCTGGGAAAACTGGATGGCTACATGTAAAAGAATGAAATTAGAACACTCCCTAACACCATACACAAAAATAAACTCACAATGGATTAGAGGCCTAAATGCAAGACCGAACACTATAAAACTCTTAAAGGAAAACATATGAAGAACACTCTTTGACATAAATCAAAGCAAGATCTTTTTTAATCCACCTTCTAGAGTGATGGAAATAGAAACAAAAATAAACAAATGGGACCTAATGAAACTTAAAAGCTTTTGCACAGCAAAGAAACCATAAACAAGACACAAGGACAATCCTCAGAATGGGAGAAAATATTTGCAAACGAATCAACGGACAAAGGATTAGTCTCCAAAATACATAAACAGCTCATGCAGCTCAATATTAAAAAAAACAAACAACCCAATCAAAAAATGGGCAGAAGACCTAAATAGACAGTTCTCCAAAGAAGACATACAGATGGTCAAGAAGCACATGAAAAGCTGCTCAACATCACTAATTATTAGAGAAATGCAAATCAAAACTACAAAGAGGTATCACCTCACACCAGTTAGAATGGGCTTCATCAGAAAATCTACAAACAACAAATGCTGGAGAGGGTGTGGAGAAAAGGGAACCCTCTTGCACTGTTGGTGGGAATGTAAATTGATACATCCACTATGGAGAACAGTATGGAGGTTCCTTAAAAAACTAAAAATAGAATTACCATATGACCCTGCAATCTCACTACTGGGCATATACCCAGAGAAAACCATAATTCAAAAAGATACATGCACCCCAATGTTCATTGCAGCACTGTTTACAATAGCCCTGTCATGGAAACAACCTAAATGCCCATCGACAGACGAATGGATAAAGAAGATGTGGTACATATATACAATGGAATATTACACAGCCATAAAAAGGAAAGAAACTGGGTCATTTGTTGAGACATGGATGGATCTAGAGATTGTCATACAGAGTGAAGTAAGTCAGAACGAGAAAAACAAATATCGTATATTAACGCATATATGTGGAACCTAGAAAAATGGTACAGATGAACCAGTTTGCAGGGCAGAAATTGAGACTCAGATGTAGAGAACAAATGTATGGACACCAAGGGTGGAAAGCCGCGGGGGGGTGGGGGTGTGATGTGATGAGTTGGGTGATTGGGATTGACATGTATACACTGATGTGTATAAAACTGATGACTAATAAGAACCTACTATATAAAAAAAAAATAGGGCTTCCCTGGTGGCACAGTGGTTGAGAGTCTGCCTGCCGATGCAGGGGACACGGGTTCGTGCCCCGGTCCGGGAAGATCCCACATGCCGTGAAGGAGCTAGGCCCGTGAGCCATGGCCGCTGAGCCTGCGCGTCCGGAGCCTGTGCTCCGCAATGGGAGAGGCCCCAACAGTGAGAGGCCCGCATACCGCAAAAAAAAAAAAAAAAAAAGATAAAACCTATTTATTAGGTTTATAGACATGTGTGCAATTAAAAAAAAAAAAAACTACTGTTACCTTCAGAAAAAAAAATAAAAGAACATAAAAAGTTTGAATACTTACCAATACTGGTCAAGTTAGCAGAATGTCTTGGGGTAATCATACTAAAACATGAACATTTCTTAATGAGAGATTTAAGTCATTTAAAATATCCTTTGGGACTTCCCTGGTGGCACATTGGTTGAGAGTCCGCCTGCCGATGCAGGGGACACGGGTTCGTGCCCCGGTCCGGGAAGATCCCACATGCCATGGAGCAGCTAGGCCCGTGAGCCATGGCCGCTGAGCCTGCACGTCCGGAGCCTGTGCTCTGCAACGGGAGAGGCCACAACAGTGAGAGGCCCGTGTACCGCAAAATAAATAAATGTATAAATAAATAAAATATCCTTTGATCCTACACACAGTTAGAAAACTGAAAGCCTTTTTTCCCCTAAAGATATGGTCTGCCTGTGCCAGCCTTCTTAGTTGGTGAGCAAAAGTCAGTGTCACAGAGATTTCTGTTCCTGTAGCACTACAGAACAGAGTCAATGTACAAACCACAGCATTTATAAAGAGAGGAAACTAAAAATGTATTTTATACCCAACCCACTCATGGCAAATTGGGATATTACTAATTTGGGTTGAACTGAATGTCACCGTGACTAAATTGTGTTCTTGATTACATTTTGTACTACTTTGTTACTCTTTTCCTTCTCTATCAAGAATGAAATGATAAAAAGTTTAAAATGGAACTCCAAAGTGACATGAAGTTCACTTTGCAAAACTTAGAACACAGAAGCCTCCCCAAGGAGCCTACTTTTATAGCTATGAAATGTTTTATCTAAATTTCAAAAATATCCAGGATCAACCAACAGGAGGGGAAAATGTATTCAGTAAACATCCATTTAGTATCCAATACGCCCAAGTCACTGTACATAGTAAGGTGAGAGGTGTAACGATAAAGGAGCTTTGTACCCTCAAATTGTTCAGTTTGGGGAGTTAATTTTCACAGCTTTTCAAATGATTACATGAATAACTTTAATATAAGACAGTATGTGACAAGAGCGGTAAGAGAGGTAAATACCTTCTGGCCAGGAAGGGTTTCATAAGGATGGAAACATGAGTTAGTGGAGGTGACAGGAAGGGACTTTTCATGCTAATAATCTGAAAATCATCTTGCTAAGAGTATTTAAGCTATAACCATACTACAAGAGTGGTGACCATGGCCTTTCCACAAGCCTGGGGAACTGACAACCTCTCTAGAGGTAGAACAGTCTCCTGTCCTTCACACCAAACCCTATAGTTTCCAACAACAAACAAGACTCTCCCCAACTAGAATTTCTCTAGCTGGTTGGCAAAGGTGTAAAAGGGAAATTCACGCCTGTTCATGAACTATTTCCTACTGAGGACAGGAAGCTTATACGCTTAATGATCATCTCCCCATTCCTTTTCCCTATTTTCTCCTATCAGTTGAGACATGTGGGAAAGAACTGATACCTGCCCCAAAGAGACTAGAGCCTGATTCTCAGGCTGACTCAGATATTTTGGCAACATAAATTATCACAGATCCACCAAATACATTTCTTTTTGAATACTTATACCTGCACCCTCAAATTCAGAATTGAAATCAACTGATGAAGCAGAATTAATTGAGCACCTTGTTAACAACTGAATGGGATAAACAGATGGAAGAACCACAGTTACTGCTCTCTAACAAAGCACTTATAACTGTCTTGGGAGAAAGACATATGAAAAGCTAACTAACAAGAAAGTATAAAAACATCAGAGGTAGTGCTGACAAATTTACACCATTAAAGTTTATTTAAAGGAAACATCAGTCGGGGTATGTGCCTATAAAATGCTTCATGAAAGAGGTGAGGCTTGTAGACATCAGACATGTGGGGAACTGGAAAGAGCACATCAGTCCGGCAAAGGAAGGGGCTAGTGTGGGCAAAGGACACAACCTGGAACACCTTCGGGGTCTTGCTTGGGAAAGAGAGAGGGAGTCACTCTACCTGGGACGGAGAAAGCAGAAAAGATAATGTTGTGAAGGGATGTTGAGACCATCTGTGGAGGACCTTGAACTTTGACTAAAACATGTGTATGTATAAATGAGCCTATATCCATTTACTTAAAACTGGTTTAATATGCTTGGCTTTGGTAACTTTACCCCTAAATGATCATTTTAAAACTCTTTCATGAACACAAGATTTATATGAATTATGAAGGGTTGGGGTGGTTTTGAAACCAGGCCTTATAAAAGTATCACCCAATTTAACTGCTTATTAAAAATCCAGATCCCTCGTCATAACCCAGGAATATTCTAGAAAGAAATTTAAAATGTGACACAGAGTTATGTTAAAAGAGTTCAGGCTTGCGAGTCATTCATGATTTAAAATATGCCTCTACCACTTACTAATTGTGGGACCATAGGCATATCACTTAGCTTCTCTGAGCTGAGTTTCTTCATCTGTAGAATTAGTATAATGCCATATAGTTCATATGTTTATTGTGAGAATTAAATGAAATAAATCACACAAAGCACTTGGCCTAGTGTGTGGTTTCATGGTGCAGGCTCAATAAATGATACCTTATATAACTGTTCCCAGGTGGTGCCCATGAGAAAAGAACATGAAGGACAGACTGAAGACATTGTGTAAATGGATTGATTGGATGTGGGCAGTGAGAGGGAGGTGTCAGAGGTAGCCCAGCTCTTGCACCTTACTGACTTACCAGTGCCCTCTCCTCTCTTATACCCAGATCACTCCATTCAGCCACAGTTGGGTCACTGCCTTTGTTCCAGCATTCTCACTCATTGCCACCAAAGTGCTCACTGCTCTGGGGACAAGTTAGGTAAATTCAAACCTTAAAGCACTGTGGTGAGTCACACTGTCTCTCTCATTGCAGCTGCCACCTCCAAGTGTGTCTGCCTATTGCCCTCCCAGTGCTTCAAGAGTGGAGACCAGCTCTTCTGCGTCAAAATGGGATCATCAATGAGCCAGAGAACAGTGAACATCTGTGAAGTAGGAGCTGTCAGGTGTGCCAACAGGAAAGTGGAAATACTGCATCCTGGCAGGTGTTAGACCTAACACAGTTACTGATAAACAGATTTACTGCCCCAAAATAATCCCTACAAAAGGACACTCTTGAACCAACAGCAGACTGTCATACCCAGGAGTTACCAACATAAATCCTTTTGTGTTCATTTCACATTATTGTTCTCCCTGCCTCCCGTGTCTTCTCCCCTGTCCAGTTCCCATCCATGATGCTCTGTAGCATACCCCTAGGTAATAACGTCCACATCAATCTAATAAATTCTTCTGTTCATGTTGCACTAAAATGATGGGACTTCTGAGGACCTTATGAAGCCTGTGGTATTAAGCATCCTGACAAGTAGAAATCAGAACAAAAACTGTAATTTTCTTCAATGAATCAATAAGCATAGAAATCTACAACAACTTGTATAACACATTCTTGAAAACCAACCTTCATGCATTCACTCAACAAATAATTGTGAATGTCTACAATGTTCCCAGTACTGTTCAAGGTGCTGGGGAATCAGCAGTGACTAAAACATACAAAAGCCCTTGCCTTCATAAAGCTCACATTCATGTGGAGGAGGACATACAGAACATAAAATAAGCAAATAAAATATATGGTATGTTTGATGGTGATAATTGCTATGGAGAAGATAATGCAAGGAAAGGTGAGTCCCATCCTTAATCCTCGTCTTACACGAGGAAATATTCTATAGTTAATAAGCATCACAGTAAGGATGATTGGACTCAAGTGGAAGTTGCCTTGCTTGAAGTAGTTAATAAACTTCTGGAGTTTTCTCCTTAGGAGACTCTCTTTGCCTCAGCTAAAGTGCATCAGAAAGCTTTTAAGCTAAAGTGTGTGATGGATGGAAAATCATAAGAGAACTTCAAAGGAATAATTTTTAAGGTAAGGCATATCTTTCGTATTAGGCCATACCAAGTAGACACCCACTTCTTAGAGTATCATTTTGAATTGAGGAAGAGAAACATCTTTGGAACAGCAGTTCTCAAACACGAGTGCACATTGGAATCGCTTGGAGCACTTGCTAATATAGATGCCTGCGACCTAGCCCCAGTTTCTGGTTCAGCAGTTCTGGGGTGGGGCCTGAGAATCTGTATTTCTAACAACTTTCCTCGTGGGACTGCTCATGATGATCAGGGGTGTCGCATTGTGAGAACACTTAGCCTAGAAATGGAGTCATCAAACAGCTAATACAACTACTGAAATAATGATCTCAAAACTTTAGCCAGCCAAGCTCCAAGCAGGTGAGTGGAAGCAGATTCCCTTCCTCTAAAACTCACTGGGATGCCCAGCTAATGGAAGGGGTCTATGAGTCACAGCCACCTGGCAGCACCCTCTTTAGACCTTATACTTTAAATCTTACTCCTCCATCTCATTAATCATAAGATCTTGGCAAAAATATAAAACATCTTGGAATATCAAAGGCTAAGTATGAGGAAGGGAAAAACCAAGAAAGAGAAAACACATTTTCCTGGTGTAACGGCAATTGAGTGGGAATTGATCTTTGCCCAGGAGTCAGTGACGCATCTTTTCCCCAGTCATGCCACCCTACACCCCTCTCACTACAAAAATGGTGCAGGCCACTCTTGTAAGCTTCGTGCCTTCAGCACTCCCAAGACGCCAAAGTGAGGGCAAAGTTTAGGCATGAAATATTCCCACATTCAAAGGAGAACCACCAACAACTGAGTCAAGACACTTTGCTCAGGACTGACGATTCTCACACCAGCTCCACACCTTTCCGGGCTGTACAGCAAGACTAGGGGTGGGAGGGGAGCCATAGGGAGCTGCAGGCGCAGGAAGGCAGTGCTCATAGTAAGAGTCCTGTTATCTCCCTCAAGTCCTTTTCTTCTCCTTGCTGAGGAGGAGGATGCTGTAAGTATCCACTGAAGCCAGGCAACCAAAGCCTTGAAAGAATCATTTGTTAGGGCACCAACATCCAGGATATACAGTGCTGCCCTCGACGGCTGGAGGCTGTGGAATCAGAGCTGCCACTGGTGAGCAGGTTGCTGGAGGAGTTTCTGGGAGGCATGGATTCACACCGGGAGAGTTCTCTCTTACAGGAGCACAAGACCACTTCCTGCCTAGGGCATGCTGAAGGCAGGATGATGACAGAGTGGTCTGCACTGTTTCCATAGTGACAAGGGAGTGCTGTGGCATGACTGGGAAAAAGATGGATGCAGCCCTTTCTCCATCTCAGTCCCAGGGTGTAAGGAAAGAATGGAGAACTTTGGTGGTTCCCATGGCTCCCTAGGAAGGAGCAGAGAGAAGAAGAAAAGCAGGCGCTCTGAGGCCACCCTGCATCTTGGACATGAACCTACGGGAAGCATCAAATGGAGACTTAGCTGTCTCTCTCACAGGAAGTTCTGGGGGACAGTGTTGGTAGGAGAAAAGCAAACACCACCCCAGGGAGACACAGGGGCCACCAATAACACAGGACCAGATTCATTGAGAACAAGACCAAAGGGGACACCCCATCACTGACTCCTGCCGTCTCTCTGAGTCCACTTCCTTCCAACACCAGATCCAGCAGGTGCAGGGGACAAGGTGTCCTAGAATGAGACATGCCTCTCCATCACTTCTATGAGGGGTAGGAAATTTGCGAGAACAATCCTCATCAAGACCCCAAGTCCTCTGACCCAGAAGCCTGGCTGACACTGGAGGTGGGGAAAGAGATGAGATGTAAATTGGATATAAGATTAGAGACTTAAACTGGACTGACTTTTTAAAATAGTGACTGACCAGCAATCCATGTGATCTGTCTCAGACTTAATTGAGGCAAGAGAAGACAGGGATTTGGCAGAACCTAGAGAAAACCATGACTATTATTAGCTTGCTGGGGCTACCATAACAAAGTACCACAACCTGTGTGGCTTAAAATAACAGAAACATATTGTCTCATGGTTCTGGAGGCCAGAAATCTGAAATCAATCTGTCCACCAGGCCACGTTCCTTCTGAAGACTCTAGGAGAGGATTCTTCCCTGCCCCTCTGGCTTTTGGTGTTTGCCAGAAATCCTTGCCATTCCTTTGTTTGCAGATGCATCACTCCAGTCTTTGCCTCCATTACCTCATGGCCACCTTCACTGCCTTCCTTCTGTGCATGTCTGTCTGCCCAAATGTGCATCATCTTATGAGGAGAGCAGCCTTGTTGGATTAGCGTCCACTCTAATGACCTCATCGTAATTAGATTACATCTGCAAAGACCCTATTTCTAAATAGGTTTACATTCGCAGGTACCAGGGGTTTGGACTTCAACTTATCTTTTACTGCAGACACAATTCAACTCACAGCCCTGTGACTGGGAAAAAAATGTTTCCTGTTTATACCCCATAATATAATCGAAGGTTTATACCAGCTATTGCATTCATATTGTTTGATTAAGATCAGTCAAGCTTGCTTGTTTGCTTTAAAGTATTTTATTCTTTAACTTGTAGCAATCTTCCCTTTTAATGGTCATTGGTTGGTCTTTTTAGCACTTTAGTTACCTTTGTTTCAAAGGATTTTTTTAGTGCAGGAATCCATTAAAGTTTGCATTAGGCTAATTTGTATACCATTTACCCGTTGAATTTTTCACACTTTGACATTAATATTTTTTAACGTTTTTATTGGAGTATAATTGCTTTACAACCTTGTGTTAGTTTTTGTATAACAAAGTGAATCAGCTATATGACATTAATATTAATATAGCAATTTAGTACAGTGTTAAGAGCTAGTGATAAAATTGTCATCATGAAGCAGAGCGCAAAACTGAAACATATTAAATACCTGGAATTTGGACCTAGAATCTCCTGCACTGTCCTAGAAGATTAAACAAATTCTAGATCAAAGGTAAAATCTTCATCCTCTTAGGCTATTAGAGATGAATGCTAAGCTTTGGTGCCTGTAGCTTAAATAACTGGAAACCAACTCAGGTCTTTTTTTTAACATGGATTTTAATTTTTGTTGATTTTGCAAGATATTGACAAAATAAATGAGACCCCAGTTTAAAGAACTTTATAAATAGATGCGCTATATATCTCAGATGTCCTAGAAGCACAGAGTTCTAAGACTGTGCTTTTTTCCAGTCTTCTGGTGGGGTGATATTCAAGTTTAAATGATGATTTCCTCTTTTTGGCGGTCTTCAGTAAAGCTCACTAAATTTTAGACTAAATTGTTACTCTTTCTACAAAAGCCTGCAACTCCCACAACCAACATTCCTTAGAGTTAAAGACTGAGATCTTCTGTTGTTTCCAGAAGAGCACCCACAAGCTAAACAGAACCCACATCCCTTCCTAAATCCTGAGTAACAAGAATCTGACATATCATGATGGCTCTGGTTGGTGTTGGGAACCAAATACCCTGAGGCTTGATTAACTGGATTCTGAATGATTGGCTGTCTCCAAGGTCACCTTCATTCTTTTGGGATATATTGTGTGTGGAATCAATGAGGCATCCAGTTTTTAACCAAATAAATGGCCTGCAAAATTATACTTGTATCCATTTTATTTTATGAGCATGAGACAGGCCACTGCTACACTATTTGTCTTCTTAATAAGTTCTAGCTACACAGCTTCAGCCCCATGTGTCAAATATCAGTTAGCAGAGGTACGTGTCACCAGTCAAGGGACTCCAAAGGACGGATGGTACATTGAAAATCATGCTCACAAAGATTTATATAGAAGATGTTCATCACATTATTTATAATAGCAAAAAAATGACAGAGCCTAAACGTCCAATAATAAATTATGCCCCCTTTATATGATGGAACAGTATGAGACCACTGACAAGCATCTTTTAAAAAAGATTTTAAAGGACATAATAAAGTGAAAAGTCAGGCTGCAATACTATATATACTGAGAGTTGTGTAAACTGTGTGTATACACATGCCTTTAAAAACAATGACTGGGAGAACGAATCTCTGGAATTTGGAGTTATTTTTATTTTCTTATTTATGTTTTTCTGCATTTGCTAGATTTTCTACAGTCAGCATGCATTTTTTTAAAAATCTTTTTTGTTTTTATTCCAGTCATGAAGGTAACACAAGCTTATTGCAAAAACTTTAGAAAATACAGTACAAAATTTATTCTTTAATAAGTTATTTTCATTTTGATTTGTTCTCGCGCTCACACATTTGTTATTTGTTGTTGTTTGTTGTTAAATATATTATTCAGCATGCATTTTTTTAATATAATCAGTCATGAAAATCATTCTTAAATCTTCTCTTCTACTTAGGTAGAAAAAACACATAGCTAATTCTGCTTGTTTAGAAAATTGATAGCAAATAGGCCTTGGAGTTCAAGCCAGCTCAACTGGTCTGGATTGGCATGCGTAAAGCAGGTAGTAGCTTTCAGCCAGACATGTGAACCTCACACGGATGCATTCATTCATTCAAAGCATTGTCTGAATACCTGCTAAGTCACAGGGTTAGACCTATAATTGTGCAAAGATTTTGGACGTACTTACAGTACACTGGGAAGATTTTAAAGATATAATTAAATCAGTATTATACAAAATAGAAAGCTATTTAAAAATTACAGGTGCAAATAACATCTTTAGGGAATTAAAAAAAACTGACAGTTAATAAAATAAAATCAAGCCTAAATTCTCAAAGTTTTGTTACAGTTGGAGACACTGAGTAGCTGTTTGAACTTGGACAAACATCTGAGACTGTTTCCTCATATGAAAACCAGACGATACCAGCCAACTCACTCTATTTGTGCTGAGGATTGGCTAGAGTGTACTATATATTTGTATATATATATACACACACACATACATACACACAGAAACTACTAAAGAGCCTAGAATGAAATGTGCATTCAACTATTCAAATACTATTATTATTATTACTATTATTATTTAACACCAATGGAGAAGAGTGGCTGGACTTCTCCCTTTATTTCCTGTCACATGAGACACTTCCCCTATTGCCATTCTTGCCATTGAAGCTTGATTTATTAAAGAGTCCATGGACTGACTTAGATTGTTCAGGGGCGAGAAATGGCTGGAGTATTCAGACTAAATATTCAGACTAAGTTTTCAGACTAAGTTGATTAAATGTACTTGTTCACTGTGCTTGCACAGGCATGACCACAATTATCAAAATCAGCAATAAAGGTTTTAAGTTCTCTTTAGAATGAATCACCCTTTATACCAAATAAATGGAGATGGCCCAACATTTACAATCAAAAACCTAACAATCTATGATATCAAGCAATGTGGACAGAAGACCCATGATTAGAAAGTGAAGAGGAAATTAGACTGGGCAGCTGGAAATACACTCCAAGGATTACTTGCTTGATACCACCCTTCCAGTATGCAGTGACACACAGATTTGAAAAAGGCTACATTTTTACCTAACATGAGGGAAAAGCCATACCGCAGTTCAAGTCATGAGATGAGATTTTCTGTCCTTGCTGAAGCTGTATTTGTAGTCATACCAGGGTATAGAGCACCACCCTAACTGAAGCATTTCCATTTTGGTTATAACAACTGAGGACTAATTGTTCCTTAGGGCATGTCTCCCCTCCCGTTGAAAGACAGTGATACACACTGGTACATTGTTGCAGTTGTCAAAAATACTGCTCACCAGTGTTGCTGGCTCTCCATCTCCCAGGGACTTGGCAGGAACATACTTCTTGGCCCCCATGGGTTAGGGTGTCATGTAATTGGTTCTGACAAATAAAATGACTAGAAGTACATGTGTAGCTTCTGGACAAAACGTGTAATTGCTGGCGTGAAGTTTCCCCCAAGCCCCCTTTTCCCTGTGGCACATTTGAAATGCTGGCTCCCCCGACAACCTGAGTCCCTGAGTCAGTAGCATGAGCAGAGTCCTCTATACTCCATTCAACTTCTATGGGTATATGGCATGAACAAAATATAAACGTTTCTGAGATTGGGGTTGGGGGGGGTATATTTGTTACACTGTTATCTAGCCTACTTGTCTGATATTAACTGTAACAGATGACATGATGACCTGGGAAGCTGATCTCTTTCACTTGTGCAAATTTCGGTTTTCCTATGGGCATTACTGAGTAAATAGGAATTGTACTGCTGTGAACATGGCCTATAATCACTAGTATGCTTGGGACAAAAATACAGAAGAAATTAAAATTAGGAAAAGGGAGTGATTATACTTAGTTCTTAAATACATTCTTTTTTTTTTTTTTTTTTTTTTTTGGTACGCAGGCCTCTCACTGTTGTGGCCTCTCCCGTTGCAGAGCACAGGCTCCAGACGCACAGGCTCAGCGGCCATGGCTCACGGGCCCAGCTGCTCCGCGGCATATGGGATCCTCCCGGACTGGGGCACGAACCCATGTCCCCTAGCATCAACAGGCGGACTCTCAACCACTGCGCCACCAGGGAAGCCCCTTAAATACATTCTTAATTGCATCCATCATTTTATAGAGAAATTGATTAGTGGAAAATTAAAATTGAAAGAAAATAAATCCTTACATAGAGAGTTTACCTGCTAAGACTATAAAGAAACATAAATGCAAAAATGGTGAACACACTTTTAACAAACTCCTTACTATACTTGGGAAGTTTTTTAGACTCTTAGAAACACTTATTATTTTAAAAAGCATTTCAAAGTTAATTATATCTACTTCATCTTTCTTGATTACCAAATCATTACTATTATGTTTCATGTCAATTGCTTATCAAAACTACATTCTAAAGAACTTCAGGCATTTGCTAATGATGCAGATATACAAAAATGGATTTTTCATTCTAATTTCTAATGCTTGGATATAACAAAATCTAACTAGTATACTGTAGCACAGGGGTCCCCAACATGTCCGCAGCCTGTTAGGAACCGGGCCGCACAGCAGGAGGTAAGCGGCAGGCAAGGGAGCATAGGTAGCTTCATCTGCCGCTCCCCATGGCTCCCCATCGCTCACATTACTGCCTGAACTGTCACTCACATTACCACCTGAACCATTCCCTGCCCGCCAACCCCGTGGAAAAATTGTCTTCCATGAAACCAGTTCCTGGTGTCAAAAAGGTTGGGGACCGCTGCTGTAGCAGGTAGTATTTATTGCCCCTCCTCCCACATTTTTTCAGCTCCCGGCCAATGGCCAGTATTTCAGGAGAGGCTGGTGCCAGTCCCAACACCAGACCCAAGAAGTTAACCACAATTGGTTTAAGTCAGTTAATGGGGGTTCCATTTCCCTTCCACAGGTGGTTTGGACATGGGCAAGTGATGCAAATCTGATGAATGAGCGGTGAGGAGAATCTTCTGGAGGGCTTCTTAGAAGGAGTTCTCACTCTCCAAGAGTTCACAGGAAAAGATGGTCTCTTCTGAATGTTGCCATGTCTGAATGTGATGCTGGAAACTACTGCAGCCATCTTGCCACCATGAGAAGGTTTCCATTTGTGGTCTAGGCCAACCTATGGAAGAGGCTCCAATAGAGGTTTTTGTGGTCTCTTAGACCAAAACTTTTGTGGACCCTTGTGGGATCACTGAGCCACTGAATTACCCAACTCTGGAGCATCCATGCTGCTGGTCTTCCTCTTATAAAATAATACAATTTCTCTATAGCTTAAGCTATTTTTGAGTTGGGTGTTCTACTACTTGTAGCCAAAGGTATCCTGATTCAGAAATTAGGTTTGCTGTACCTTCATGATGCTGGTAGATTGATAATACGTTTTTCTTTTAAATGACTATAACTTGTTTTTAATAAATGGGGAATTCTCTCTCTTGGTTGATGATGCTTAACCTGCATCTAACAAAAAGAAGATGAACCTTCAGAAATGGGAACTCATAAGGCAACAATTTAAGTGTATAATAAATGTCTTCATTATTTCTTAGAAAACCAAAGTCGCCTCTAAATCTTCCCAGCCAACCAGTAATTAATTGTAGGCCTGTTGAGCGCTCAGTGACATGTTTAATTCTCTGAGGTGAAAGGGAGACCTAAAGCTTACTCAGCCACTACTGGGTGCCAGAATCATCGCGTAAGTATTTTATTAGGCCTCACAGCCACCCGAAGACATAGGTATTTAGAGATGAGGAGACTAAAGATCAGAGGCCAGAGCTACTTACCAAAAGTCTATACCTCATAAAAAGCAGAGACAGACTCCAAACTTGGCCAGTCTAACTCAAGAACCAGGGGCCAACGGTACTGTATCAGTGCTAAATGTATTGATTTTATAATTATACTGTGGTTATTGTAGTGGTTATAGAGATTGCTGCAAATCTTCGACACTCTTCCATTAAGATATGGGTTCTACAATTGTCCATCAGCAGATGAGTGGATGAACAAACTGTAGTATATACTACATACAATGGAATATTATTCAGCTTTTTTTTTTTTTTTTTTTTTTGCGCTACGCGGGCCTCTCACTGTTGTGGCCTCTCCCGTTGCGGAGCACAGGCTCCGGACGCGCAGGCTCAGCGGCCATGGCTCACGGGCCCAGCCGCTCCACGGCATGTGGGATCTTCCCGGACCGGGGCATGAACCCGTGTCCCCTGCATCGGCAGGCGGACTCTCAACCACTGCACCACCAGGGAAGCCCTTATTCAGCTTTTAAAAGGAAAGAAATTCTGACTATATGCTACAACTTGGATTAACCTTGAAGACATTATGCTAAGTGAAATAAAACAAACATTGTATGATTCTGCTTGTATGAGTTTCTTCTAATAGTCAAATTCATTGAGATAGAAAGTAAAATAGTGGTTGCCAAGGGCTGGGAAGAGGAAGGAATAAGGAGTTATTTGTTTTACAGGTACATAGTTTGAGATGGGAAGACGGAAAATTTCTGGAGATGGATGGTGGTGACGGTTGCACAAAAATGTGAATGTATTTAATGCCACTAAACCATACACTTAAAAATAGTTAAAATGGTAAATTGTATGTTTTGCATATCTTACCCCAAAAATTAATAAATAAACATAAATTAAAAAGATGTGGGTTCTAATCTCCCTACGCTTGAATTTTGGCAGACTTCTGACTACTTTCATTAAGGAAGTAGAGCAAAAGTGACGTTATGTGACTCTGAGGCTGTCCAAAAAAGGCCCTGACGCTTTCACATTGTTCACAGAAACACTCATTCTTAGTGCCCTGAACTGCCATAGCAGACGCCCAACAGCACTGAGGCAACCCAAGTAAGGAAACCCAGTGAGGAAACCAAGACACAAAGAGGCCACATGTAGGGTCCTGGTCAGCAGTCACAACTTAACCCAGATGTTGAGATAACCAGTCCAGACACCAGACATGTGAATGAAGAAAGTTCTAGGTAGTTCCAGATTCCAGTGTTTAAGACATCTCCAGAGGTTTGAGTCTTCCCCCTTGAGGCTCCAGACAGTGTAAAGCAGAGGCAAGCCATCTCCACTGTTCTCACTCCAAATTCCTGACCCACGGAATCCATAAGCAATACAAAATAGCTGTTGTTTTACACCATTAAGTTGGAACTGGTTTGTCATATAGCAGTAGATAACTAGAATAATTATGCACGAGAATGTCTCTGTCTCAGGAAATATACATTGAAGTACATAAGAATAAAGGATATGATGTCCACGTCTTACTTTCAAATGGTTCAGGGGTGCGAAATATATATATGAATATAGAATATATATATTCCCTCACATATATATTAAAGAATTATAAAAGTGGCAAAATGTTAACAATTGGTGAATCTGGTTGGTGAAATGTGTATCGAGTTCTTAGAGATGTTCTGTAAGTTTGAAACTGTTTAAAAATAAATGTAAAAAGAGAGAAGCCATGGGCTTCCCACCATTACACGTATGAGACATCATACCTTATAAAATCATAGTAAAAACCCAAAGCAATATCTAATTTTTTGTTGTCACATGATACAAACCACTTCATTCCATTTCTGCACATCAATCTCATTCTGGAAGGGAGATATTCAGAAGTAAAACAGATTTTCTTTTTCACCTCAGAGTAAGAGACAACCACGTAAGCAGAACACAGCATTGTGGTCTGATCTGGAACATAGGACGTATTTTAACATGTACCCATTTTCTATCCAAAATATGGCTTTGTAAAACTGTAACATGCAATTATGGTGTGCTCTCCAAAATGTTTGTTTGAATAAGTGTTTAAAAGATAACAGGCACCTAAGAAACTGAGTAGTGTCTCCCACTCTCCAAAGGAGAGTTGGGTGCTCTTATAAAGCCAAAAACCTAGGTGAAAGCAGATTAAAAAAGCAAACAAAAAGAGCTCGATTCTATTTAACTATAAACAAGAATCAGTTAGTACTCTTTGCCTGGCTGATGGCAGCTAATCATTCCACACTGAGCATTAGCGATCACAGCCCTGATTGCTCACAAGCCTCTCATTATGGGGCCTGAGTAGACAGAGGGAAAGAGCAGAGCTCTGGGGTTGAATTTCACTTTGTGGACGCTGTCTTCTTCATCCGATCAATATGCCCATTTTACTCAAGACCAGAGATCTCATTTTTCAGATTGTTGTGACTTTCTGCTCTTCTGTCTAAACAATGGCTGTAGTCTTTGGAGGACTTTACTGCTTGCCTCCCTTCCCAAAGAGAGTGGCTGGGCAGGAGCAAAGAAGGAGGATCGGGTCCAAGCCCAGTATCTTCTGTCTGTTAATGCAAGGGTACCAGAATCAATGACCATAAGACATGTTTTCGTGGAGCTACGGGCAACTGAACTGAGAGTAACTCAGGAGTGTGGCTTCTGGGTCCTCAGTCACTGGAAGCCATCCCCTTAGCACCACAGGATTGGCCAATAACACTAAGAAAGTCTCAATTGTGCCTTTGTTTTCACCGGGTGCTGCCTCTATAACAAATTAGCATAAACTTGGTGGCTTAAAATGACATACATTTATTATTTTATGGTCTGAGAGTCAGAAGACCAAAATGGATCTCAGCTAAGAGCAAGTCTGCATTCCTTCTTGTGGCTCTAGGGGCAAATCCCTTTCCTTGTCATTTACAGCTTCTAGAGATCATCTGCCTTCCTAGGCATGTGGTTCCCTTCCACCACCTTTAAACCCAGAAATCTCATCACTCCAACCTCTGCTTCTGTCATCACATTCTCCTCCTTATCTCTCTTTTCTCTTCTCACTTTCTCTTATCAGAACCCTCGTAATTACATTAGTCCCACCCAGATAATCCAGGATCATCTCCCCATTTCAAGATACTTAACCTAATCACATCTGCAAAGTCCCTTTGTACATGTAAGGTAACACAGTCAGAGGTTCTGGAGATCTGGACAGACAGCTTTGGGGAGTCATAGTTCTGTCTGCCACATCTGGTATACCCCACATGTCATTAGCCATAACAGATCAGAGTTCTCCATGAACTTGGAAGTTGTTTTTTTTTTTTTTTAATTAAAAAAATCATTTTACAAAGCAGAAGACCAACATCATTCCTGCAAATAGTAAGGATACCCTGCCCTCTTTGCTCCTGACCCCATAACAAGGGACCACAGTTGCTAGAACCTTCCAAAATACTTGGATTTGAATATTATCAAGACTGTCTCCCTATCTCATATTTAAGTTTCTATAAGCATTCTGCTTTATTCTCTATCTCCACAGATGAGCTCTATCCCATAGTAGAAAACATGATAGCCAGATTTTAAGGAAATAATGAGTAGATAAAACTTGGCTCTCTGAGTCTCAAGTTAAAACCCCAAGAAAGACTCTCATTAATCCTGCTTCAGGGAACTTCCCTGGTAGCGCAGTGGTTAAGACTCCACCCTCCCAATGCAGGGGGCCCAGGTTCGATTACTGGTCAGGGAACTAAATCCCACATGCATGCCATAACTAAGGTGCCTGCCTGCCGTAACTAAGACCTGGCACAACCAAATAATAAATAAATAAATAAATCCTGCTTCAGTAAGATGGCTACCTCTAGACCAATCAACTGTGATCAAAGAGCAAGGTCATGTAGAGCAAAGCAGCTCTGGCACTAGCACTCTGGAAGAGAGAGAGAGAGAGAGAGGTGGGGGGGTAGGGGCGCAATCCCCTTGAGATTGGATACCATAACTAATACAGCAGTGCAATGTCACAACAAGCTTCGACAACGATACCTCCCTCAGAAAGTGGAGACACTGTTACCACAATAAGAAATCTCCTAGCAGTGGTTCCCCAACCTGGTAATCATCAAAATCATTTGGAGAGCTTTTTAAAAATATTGACTCCCAGGACTTCCCTGGTGGCGCAATGGTTAAGAATCTGCCCGCCAATGCAGGGGCCACCAGTTCGATCCCTGGTCCGGGAAGATCTCACATGCCATGGAGCAACTAAGCCCATGCCCCACAACTACTGAGTCTGTGCTCTAGAGCCTGCAAGCCACAACTACTGAGCCCACGTGCCACAACTATTGACGTCCACGTGCCTAGAGCCCGTGCTCTGCAACAAGAGAAGCCACTGCAATGAGAAGCCTGTGCACTGCAACAAAGAGTAGTCCCCGCTCACCACAACTAGAGAAAGCCCACACACAGCAATGAAGACCCATCCCAACCAACAATAAATAAATTAATTAAAATATATATATATTGACTCCCAAGTCCCACCTCCATCTACTAAAATAGAATCTCCAGAACTTAAATAAAAGCACACATTCAATTAAAAGCCCAATCAGGAAAACTCTTTCAGATCTGGGCTGAGGCAGGCAATTTATAACAGGAATCATATTACCTACCTGTTCTGAGTCCTTGGACACTGGTGCTAATCCAAACTCTATCCCTCACCCACTTTCTTACACCCACTTTAAAGCCTCCACACCTTTCCCAGGTTTGTACCAGTGCAATAAGATCACTTGGCTACCTGAACCTTTCTCTGAAAGTTTGTTCCCTTACAGATTGTGCTCAAGTCCTCCACCTTGGCTGGATGCACTGGCTGACTCTAGCTTTAAGCTCAGGAATCACAGAAATCCACACCCACTGGTTAAGGGAACTATTTCATTCCTACCCATTACCTCTAGAATGTTTACTGCTCTAAAATAGCAAGGAATGGAGGAAAAATGAGGAGAGAAAAATGGTGGAGAGTAAAATGAAAGTACTATGACAGTCTGCGATGAAAGAGAAAAGAATGTGTCATTGTAGGCAATTTAGGCACAAAAACAGAGATACAGACCAACGGAACAGGACAGAAAGTCCTGAGATAAACCCATGCATATATGGTCACCTTATCTTTGGTAAAGGAGGCAAGAATATATAATGGAGAAAAGACAGCCTCTTCAATAAGTGGTGCTGGGAAAACTGGACAGCTACATGTAAAAGAATGAAGTTAGAACACTCCCTAACACCATACATAAAAATAAACTCAAAATGGATTAAAGACCTAAATGTAAGGCCAGACACTATAAAACTCTTAGAGAAAAACATAGGCAGAACACTCTATGACATAAATCACAGCAAGATCCTTTTTGACCCACCTCCTAGAGAAATGGAAATAAAAACAAAAATAAACAAATGGGACCTAATGAAACTTAAAAGCTTTTGCACAGCAAAGGAAACCATAAGTAAGATGAAAAGACGACCATCAGAATCGGAGAAAATATTTGCAAATGAAGAAACTGACGAAGGATTAATCTCCAAAATATATAAGCAGCTCATGTAGCTCAATATCAAAAAAACAAACAGGGTTTCCCTGGTGGCGCAGTGGTTGAGAGTTCGCCTGCCTATGCAAGGGACATGGGTTTGTGCCCCGGTCCGGGAAGATCCCACATGCCACGGAGCGGCCAGGCCCGTGAGCCATGGCCGCTGAGCCTGCGTGTCCAGAGCCTGTGCTCCGCAACGGGAGAGGCCACAACAGTGAGAGGCCCGCGTTCCGCAAAAAAACCCAAACAGACAAACAAGCCAATCCAAAAGTGGGCAGAAGGCCTAAACAGACATTTCTCCAAAGAAGATATACAGATTGTCAACAAACACATGAAAGAATGCTCAACAACACTAATCATTAGAGAAATGCAAATCAAAACTACAATAAGGTATCACCTCTCACCAGTCAGAATGGCCATAATCAAAAAATCTACAAACAATAAATGCTGGAGAGGGTGTGGAGAAAAGGGAACCCTCTTGCACTGTTGGTGGGAATGTAAATTGATATAGCCACTATGGAGAACAGTATGGAGGTTCCTTAAAAAACTAAAAATAGAGCTACCATATGATCCTGCAATCCCACTACTGGGCATATATGCTGAGAAAACCATAATTCAAAAAGAGTCATGTACCACAATGTTCATTGCAGCTCTATTTACCAATAGCCAGGACATGGAAGCAACCTAATTGTCCATCAACAGATGAATGGATAAAGAAGATGTGGCACATATATACAATGGAAGAAACGAAATTGAGTTATTTGTAGTGAAGTGGATGGACCTAGAGTCTGTCATGCAGAGTGAAGTAAGTCAGAAAGAGAAAAACAAATACCATATGCTAACACATATATATGGGATCTTAAAAAAAAAAAAAAAAAAAAACTGGTTCTGAAGAAGCTAGGGGCAGGACAGGAATAAAGACACAGATGTAGAGAATGGACTTGAGGGCACAGGGAGGGGGAAGGGTAAGCTGGGACGAAGTGAGAGAGTGGCATAGACATATATACACTACCAAATGTAAAATAAATCATGGGAAGAAGCCACATAGCACAGGGAGATCATCCTGGTGTTTTGTGACCACCTAGAGGGGTGGGATAGGGAGGGTGGGAGGGAGACGCAAGGGGGAAGGGATATGGGGATACGTGTATAGTATAGCTGATTCACTTTGTTATAAAGCAGAAACTAACACACCATTGTAAAGCAATTATACTCCAATAAAGATGTTAAATAAGAAAAAAGAGCAGCCACAAAAAAGGCATTGCTAACTTCCACACTATCAGTAATAAGAAAGACTAGTAACCAAGTGTGAAGACAGTTGTTTGTCTTTTTAAAATATATTATGGCAAGAAAAATCATAAGTATAATGTAAGTTCTCAAATTAAATAAAATGTTGATTCACGCTGCTACTAAAAAAAAAAAAAATTAATGGTTTTAGAATCAAGGAAATACTTTGATCCCCCAGGCCATTCATTCCTCAGCAACAGGAGTTTTAGAAGGCTTAAGGCCTATTCCTGGCCTCCCACTTGGATAGTAAAATTTAGTTTTCCTTAGATCCATTTTGTGAAGTCCTTGCGAAATCGCCAGTTTCTCTCTCTCCTTCCCCCGCTCTTTTGCTCTCTCCAGCCTGTAAAAATCTTTTTGAAAGTCAGGTGTGCTTGTCAGCGTCACTCTAGCTTCTGGCTTTGTAAAAAGATGAAATGTTCCTTTTTTTCACTATTCCCTGGAACTGTCTCAATAGTTTAGGAATATTTAAAACTTAAGATATGAAAAAAATGTACCTTTGAAAACTTTTTTTTTTCAGTGTCTCCTATGCTTACTGAGCTATTTAAACATTTCACTTCTTTCTGCATCATCTTTTTACAACTATGTAGTCCTAGAATTATTTCCTTTTTATCTAAATTTTAAAAGTTATTAACATAGAAGTCTGTAGAATATTTGTATAATTCTTTTCTGTTCCTCTGTATATATAATGCTCCTGGTGTATTCCTAATTTTGTTTGCTGAGTTTCACCTTTTTTTCTTAATTAGACCAGTTAATGGATCATCTATTCTTTCTCATTTTTTAGGAAAACACAATTTTTTTCTGCATTTTCATTTACTAATGTCTTTCTATACTTATGAATGAATTTCTTCTGCTTTCCTTTGGTTTATATTTCTTATTATTTGCTTCTTGAGTTGACTGCTGGATTCATTTATTTCATTTTTTCTTGTCTAGTAAATGGCTGGTAATCTGGGGAAAAAAAAAAAAAAGGTAGGCAATTTCTCCTCTAACTCAAAAGTTGGTGCCAAGATCACCTGTACTGAAATCATCCCAAGTAGTGCTACTCAAAATGCTTGTCTGTGAATTATTTATTGTGGTCTCCAAGAAGATAATGAGCTAGCACCAAATGTAAATCAACAAACTGCTTCCTTTATCCACAAAGTCTTGCTTAAAAAAAATAAAATAAAAAAGTAGGCTAAACTAAGCAGTGTAATTAGCAATAAAGTTCACATGCATTCTGTCGTAGACTCTTTGTCCCATGAAAACCAGCAAAAATCGGTTCTCAGAAGGCACTTCAAGTATACTTGACTTAGGGTACTTGTTTAAATAATAACAGCAACAACAACAATAATAATATACTGAATGTTTACTATATGTTTCAGTGTTATATATATTGTAAGTTTTATGAGTTGTCTACTAAAATTGATAGCACTATATATGAGGAAAGGAGCTATACTAAAATCCTTCGTAGTAAACCTCAAAATAACTGGCACAGAGCTACTGATACAGCAAGTGATCAAAATATACTTAATTGAATAAAGTAAAAGCATAAGAGAAATAAAGAAAATGTTGGACTAGAAATATAAATTTAGAAGTTATCTACCAGTGACACAAAAAAACCATATAAGTAAATAATTTCCCTAAGAGAATAAAGCCCAATTTTCTTTTTTGAATTATTCATCCACTAATTCTTTTTAGTATTTATTCATTCAATTGAGAGCTTACTAGAAGCATTATTAGGGACAAACATGACTCTTACTCATGGAGCATAAATTATTATGGAAAAAACAGAAAATAAATGATTAAGTATTAATAAGTAAGTTATTGCAAACTGCGATGAGATCCAAAGAACTGGAAGAAGCCAGACAGCACGTGAAGTCTGAGGGCAAGTGGAGCAGACAATGAGAACAGCCCAGGTAAAGACCCTGAGACGAGAAAGGCACTGGGGCCTTTCCAAGAAGTGAGGCTAATTTAACTATTGCTTTCAAGTAGGTTGGAGGCCAATATGCTGTTGAAAACAAAAGAAAAGCCAGACAAATTTTAAATTATATATTAAGGCGTAAGAAAGCTGTAGAAGCAACAAGGACCAAACGGGATAACATTTCAGAGAGGAACTTTCAAGAGGTGAGCTGAGGATTTGCTTCTGTCCCCGGGGACACATGCTGATCCTGACATTGGCTACATGCCAAAAATCAGGGCGAGGACAGGCAGGGGGCCAATGCTGGGAGACAGAGAAACCAGTGGGATCTTTTGGTTGTGCAGGATGGAGTGATAAAACTGGAGAAGTGAACGGCCTCAGGCACATGGCCACTTTCTCCCTCAAAACACTGACATTCCAAAGATACAGAACAGGAGGCTAAAACATTAAACTGAGACCTTAGAAAAGCAAAGGGATTTCTTGCAGTCTCCCAGTGCTTAGGAGCAAAAGACCTGGGAGGAAAAGAACAAGTAAGAGTCAGGAGCCCTTGAGGGAATGATGAGATGACCCTGGCAATATCTTACCACATTTTACATGAGGGCATGTGCCAATACGGAAACATCAGCACTTCTAGAAACTGAAAATCCAGGCTGGTTCCTGGCAGTGTCACAGGTGGGGTATGGAAAAGCCAGCAGAACTTTCAGCAGTCCTGTAGGCTAGGAGAGTGACAAAAATGGAGATTTACGGGCTTCAGCACAGAGTAAGTCTCTCCCTCAAGACATCTGTCAATTCTGAAGCTTCATGGGGTAGGAGGCTAAAGAGCTAAGCCCAAAACCTCTCAAAATAGCCTCAAATTAGATTGCAGTGATGGCTGCACAACTCTGTAAATATACTGAATTCCACTGTACACTTAATGTGGGTGAATTTTACAGCTCAAAAACAGCTATTAAATAAAAAACTCTCAAAATCAGAGTAGAAATTCCACACCATATCTCTCCACTGAGAAGATGCAGTTCCACAAGACACTCATTAAGAAGCCCCAGAAGACCAAGTCCTAAGAACAGGGGTGACCTGGGATAAACTGTAATCCAACCTCAACCAAGCTCAGTCAATGAGTAGACTAAGGTCATCAGTGCTGCCCTCTATCTCCCTAGCAAAGAAAAGAGTGAAAGTTCCTTGATGAGTTATAGCATTAACTGGAGCCTCTACATTTTTTAAAATATATATATACTGGGCTTCCCTGGTGGCGCAGTGGTTGGGAGTCCACCTGCCAATGCAAGGAACACGGGTTCGTGCCCCGGTCCGGGAGGATCCCACATGCCATGGAGCGGCTGGGCCCGTGAGCCATGGCCACTGAGCCTGCGTGTCCGGAGCCTGTGCTCCGCGAGAGGCCACAACAGTGAGAGGCCCGCATACTGCCAAAAAAAAAAAATATATATATATATATATATATATATATAGTCTAATATTTAACTAAAAATTACTAGACAGGATCGTATAATGGTTATAAAACCAATAACCAAGAGAAAAAAGTAGACAATAAATACAGACTGTCATGTGACCCAGATATTGAAGTCAGGACATAGGACATTTAAATAAGTATGATCATTAGAAGTATCATTATTATGATAAGACCATAATTTTATTTTATTATTATTTACATTATTATAAATAATGTATATATTATGTATATATAAATTATATATTATATATTATAAATAATGTATATATAAATTATATATTATTTACATTATTATTATAAGATCATTATAAGTATTATAATAAGTATCAACAAAATACTTTTAAAATAGAGAAATAAGGCCAATGTGGCTGGACCATACAAGAGAATGAAATATAAGATTGAAGATACAAGCAGGGGCTGATCATTCAGGGTCTTTTAAGCCATGGTAGAAAGTCTTAATTTTATTCTAAGTCATAGTTTTAAGTAAGAAAGCAAAACAACCCAATTTGCATTTAAAAAAGAAGAATCAAGGTAATCATCTAAAAAGCTATAGCTCTAACCCAGCTAAGAGATGATGGTAGCCTCGACTGGGATTGCTGTAGAAGATCTGGAGAGAAGGAGCGAGATTCAAGATATATTTTGGAGGTAGAAGCTACAGGACTTGCTCATGGTTTGAATGTAATGGATCAAAGAAAGAAAGATAGCAAAGATCTCTCAGGTTTCTGACTTGAGCAAGATGGAGTAGAATGATAGTAGAAAAGGTTAGGGAGCGGAGGGAAGTTCCATAGAAGCTGGGAGGCTTTCCTAAGATTACCAACTAGTCAGTAGCAAAACAAGGACTAGAATCCAAGTCTCTTGATTCTTACTCCAGTACTTTCTACCATAGTGAACTTACTTTCCTCTAGGAATTCTTTTCAGTACTATGATGTCTGTCTGTTTTACATAGACAGTGAAGAGTGTGTTTAGAAGTCTAGTGTCCAAGAGTAGTCAAATATTAATTTTGAAGCTTTAAACATGGGTGGAAAATGCCAGTGCTTTCAGAGCCAGGACATAAGATGGGTAAAGATTGGGTTTTGTGCTAATAGAGAATGGGGGGAGGGCTCTTTTGATGAACCTGCAGCATATACACCACCTACAGCCATTCAAATTCAATTTTTAAAACATTTTTAATTACTCTCATGCCAATGAAAACATATTTATATGCAGTTTACCAACTCCCGCTAATTAGATGCAAATATTTTTGGTAACACCTTATTTTGCCTTTGAACATGAGCAAAAGATAGGAGAGTTCCGTTCAAGGACTTTACTCTTGTCTAGCCACTTATTGGAAATGACAACGTGTTTCTAATTGCATGAATATTTATATGTAAAATAGAAGTCTAAGGTTTATTCCATAAACAAACAAAGAACTAAAAGAAGGCCATGCCTAAACCAGTGATGATAATGTATTGTGATCCAGCGACCATGATTAATCCAACCTTTTACAACCAAAATCCAAAAATCAGTTAACTGGATTATCTTGCCTGATGCACTTATTGTTCTCCTGAGATATGATACCGGGAACCCTCAACCTCATCACTTAGGAACAGACAACAGAAAGAGGAAGAAAAGCATGATTACAAAACGGAAGCTGCCAGTGATGTACTAACATACGGGTATTCAATAAGAAAGCAATGGGAAAAAATTGTGACATAAAAAAACCTAGTTTGCACCTATTTCATGAAATTGTTTAATGCCTCAAGAAAATGTTTAATTTTTGTATGTTTCAATTGGGAAGACATTCAGCTTAAATGTTTCTAGCCAGTTTTATAATTTCTAAACTCATTCATATAGAACCAAATTTGGCAGGATATCAGTGTAGTGTGTTTTTCACAAAATTCCTGAATGTCTTTTATATGTTTAATTTTTGAAAATGTATTTAATGAAAGGACAAAAATTCAATTCATTATATAATCCACAAAGCAAAATAATTAAATAAAAATGAAACATCTTGAAAGCATATGACCCACAGGATTGTCATTATCAAGTTAATATTTTAGAATTTTTATTATCACTTTTGCATCTGTTTTTTCATAACATTTTATCTTTTGGGGGGGAGTTCTCAATATATCTGTTGTGACTTGATGAATTTATTTCCTTCCACTCATTAATAAAAGTGAGCAATTTGATTGATCTATTTCTTCTGCTGTTTTGTTATAAACAGTAACTTTAGTGTGATTATATAAACATGACTGTTTCCCTTCATCTGCTTCCAAAAATATATGAATGAACATCAAAAGTATTGTTGTGCATGTAGAAAATCAAAAGCTGTCTTGCCGACAGTTTGTATGAAAATAATCTAAGAATTTTAGGTGATGACAATCTTAATGGGAGCCTACACAGCACTAATTACTAGTATTATTTCTACTGTTACTATTACTACCACTGATAATAACAGCAATACTTTACCCTAGTCAAGGTAGTATATAAGATTTTCCATTAAATAAACAACTTTAAAATAAACACATAACAATGATAAATAAAATATTTGCATATGTTTTAAAAGTTGTATTTGTGCTTAAAATGATATTAACCAGGTATTCATGAACCAGAAAGAGAATTACACTGGGTTAGGACCCCAGACCTACTAAACTTGAGGATGGAACCAAACCAAACATCTACATCAATTTCTGGCTGATTAGAAATTATAACGTCACATACATTTTAGACAACCAGGGTTAGTTTTGTGGCATGAATTCAAAGACCAGCAGAGGCTTCTTGTCTCAACAAAGTCTTTTTTTTTTTTTTTTTTTAAAGCCCATCCTATCTGGAGAGAGTAGTAGCATTTGAGACCCCAAACTTGGGTCAAGCTAGCCTGTTGGCTTACAAAATGGGTCTTTGATATTCTCCCAGCATAGTGGATCCATGTTACCAAAGTAAGGTCTGGTTCCACAATGAGGATCCAGCATACGGGGTAAAGCCAACTGGAAAATATTAATATAGAGACATGAGTGAGGCAAGGAAGAAAGAAAACACATACAAGTGCACACACACATACACATACATCCTATACAAGTTAAACTTGCAAGTAAAAATGTCAAAGCACATGAGAATAATAAACATCATAAAGCTCAACAAAACAAGAAATTACTCTACAATAATAGCAAATACTAAAACATTCTTCTAAGGACTTTAAAATCTCCATAAAGAGGAGGGGAGTGGGGAGAGGAGAATAATAATAAAGTCAACAACAAAATAATAGCAGCTAAAATGAACTGAGTACCTCTGCCACAATTCTCAAGTGGACTGATTCATTTACTGTAACAAATCAATGAGGAGAATAAAGGAAAAAATACAATTTTTACCTGGACCCCATTCTTCCACTAAAAGTAATGCTTAACTTCTCAACTTCTTGACTTTGGAATCAGCAAACACCTCAAGGAAAACAAAAATGTTGCCAAATACTGAACACTCCTTTGTGAACTTTCTCCCCTGAATCTCACTCTCACCTCTATAAGACAAAATCAATCATCATGAAACAATGACCAGAAGACAGGAAGCAAGATTTAGTAGAGCAAGAGGAAAACAAATCACAAAAATGAAAAATACAATCACTGAAATAAGAAAAGACAGAATAAGGATCTAACTGACGGGATAACTGGGGAATTGGAGGATAACAGTCAAGAATTTTCCTGGAATGAAATGTAGAGCATAAATAAAGATAAAAACTTAGAAGATGTGAGAGAAGGAGAATAGATGAGAAGCTCCAACATATACCTGACCATTTTCCAAAATTAAAGACTAGAGAATATGGCTAATAATTTTCCTGAATTAAAGGAAGACAGAAATTATCAGAAAGAAAACTCTTGGTGGTCCAGATCTCTTTGAAGGATGTTGTGACAGAAGATGAGAGAATTACATAGCCCTGAGGCAAAACTTTAAATGAATTGTCTACATGGATGCAAATTGTTTCTATTCCATTGAAAATGGAAAAGAACACATTCACCCAATAAAAGGCCACATAGTATGTACCTGAGACTTTATTATTCTGGTCTACAAATGATGTCATGTCTGGCATGGCAGATGCAATTGGGACTCCTACAAGGATAAGAGTGCAGGAGTCTATACTCACCAGCATCCATCAGATTTCTTCAGGGGCTGGACTGGCTAATTAGAGGGATAGGTTAGGTACAACCACCCAGGCATCTTTTAGATCTTTATGTCCAACATGAATATCCATCCCCCCTTCCAGGATTTTATATTTAACATCTTGTTCAAGGTTTAACACAATTCAGAGTCTTAAACTTGCCCTTCCCCATCATAGTAGCTGTCAACCCACAGGCCAAAAACACAATGTGAGGATTACTCTAACTGCCAAGTGTGTCGATTCCAATCAGTGACAAGGAATGGACCTGTTGTAAGGCAGGCTTTGGCCAGGACTCCATTTATTACTTAGCTCCCGCGTGTCTCCACTCTAACAAGAAAGATTCAATGATGCTTTGAGTCTCTGTATCAACTCAGACCCTGTGTCCTACGGTCCTCAAAATATTTGACATCCCTATTTTCACAGTGTATAGTGACCTGAATAAATGGCTGTAAGTCCTTTGGAGAAGGACTAGAGGTACTTTTATAGTATGCATTTGCCATGGCTTTGTAAGTTCCTTCCTTTTGACCTGACCACCCCTTGATTCATTGAGTTCCAGATCTGAAAATGGGCTCATCAAGGAAAAGTTGGCTGAGCAAGGGATCATGACATTTTATTGGGCAACTGTCCCCACCCTCTTGCTCCTCTGTTGTTTTTTAGTTTTTTATGTGCATCTCAAACTTCTTTAAACATAGGATTACTTCATGAAGGAATAAAGCAAACTCAAAACCCATTGATAAAACCTGAAGTAAATAAAGAAGGGAGGATTTTTTTTTTCTCTTGAGACAACAGATTACAGGTCAAAAAAAGTTCATGCTCCAGAAGATTCAGAGAAAGAAGAGAGGTGAGGACACATATCAGCTTTTACTTGCTGCATGAGAAGCCATTCCAAAACTTAGTGACTTCAAACAATAATCACTTGTATTTTTCCCACAAAGATATAGTTTGGCTTGATGGTTTCTACATTGGTCTTGCCTGGGCTCACACATGTGGCTACATTCATCATGTGAGCATATTCCACATCGATCAAATTTCCCCTCCTTTGCTAGAAGTACTCCTCTGTTCTTGCCTTCTTCTGATAGTAGAATGAAGCAGCACCCTCACTGGCTGCCCCTCTTGGGCAGATGGTCTTAATGAGTGGAGTGTTCTCTGGGTCCACCTATGCAATGCAGTCTTCTGGTGGATCTGCTGACCTCACATAATACATCTCCTCCAGCAGGCATAACTCCCTCAGCCTTTTTGCTTCCTCTACAATCTGCCTCAGCAACTCAAGCATTTCAGTTTCACTCAGCGTGAGCTACTACTTTCTCCAGGCTTTTAATAACCAATCCAGCAGTTAACTTGCCCCCATTTTCTGGGGTCCTTGGCGGGGTGTTAAATCCCATGTTTGAGAAAGTGCTCCTAAAACACTGAATTCTTGCTTATGTTGTCTTACATTCCAACAACTAGTTCAAAAACCCTAAGGGATAACACTTTAAAACCTTTAAAAATATATCAGCTACAAAATAAAGTACTTACAACTGAAATGGTTTGACACCTGTGAATTTTTTTAAAACACTCAATAGAAAAGTAAAGGAAATAAAATGCGCGTGTGGAAAGTGATAGATGAAATTAGAATACCAAAATGTTGATAAGTACTGAAGCTGGTTGATAGACTTATGAAGGCCTATGTGTGGTCCTTATTACATGTTTTCTTTTTTTGTGAGTATGTTTGAAATTTTCCAAAATAAAAAGATAAACAGCAACAAGGAATTTGAGAGCTTCAGATTTTTTATTTTCCTATGGAGTTTCAAGATGAAAACATTTTTGGATATTTTTATAGAAGGCAGGAAGGAAGGTTTAAATATAATGGAAGTGGGCAACATGAGAGAGAAGGAGAAAGCCAAGGAAGAGAAGGGGAGAAGGAAGAGACAGAGAGGGAGGAAGGGAAATCTGACATATAATAGGGGATGGAGATCCAAAACTTAAATGTAACTTAAACACTGCCCATTGGACATTCCTTTTTCACAGAGCTGCGGTCTCTGGGAATTATATGCCTTGAGAAGATGCTGTGTGTGAGGGCTCTTCTCAGTCTCATAGGTGACCACACGGCCTTTGGAAGATGAGAAACTGGTGTTCTGAAATCTCCAAGAGCCTCAGGCATGCTACCTTGAGGTACTATGTCTATGTTTAACGTGTGAAATAACTCGCTTTGCATAAGGGATTCTAATTTGGAGTCAGGTTGAGAACCACTGGATTAAGGGATAAAGGTGTAGGCACTGCCCTTCACTGGGAGGCTACGTCGAATTATGATTAGGAGCATTATTTTGGAGTCAGACAGGCTTGTGTTTGGATATAATCCTGCTATTCTTAGCAAGTCATGTAACTTCTCTGGGCCTCACTTTTCTTGGTTGTCAGGTATAAATAGCGATACCTACTTCATAAAGTTGTGAGCAGTGAATATAATACGATGTGCTATTGTTTGAAAAACATCTAACTCTACTTCCTAGATAAGTGTTCAATGAAGGGTAGCATTGCTACTTTACAAAAGGTTCGTGAAGCCAGAAAAGCCTTCAAATTTCCAGAGGAAAAAGTCTCTAATTATGAAAGAGCATTACAGATGAGTAGGGGAGATTTGGGTTGTTGTTTTTTTTTTTAAATAAATCTATTTATTTATTTATTTTTGGCTGAGTTGGGTCTTCGTTGCTGCACGCGGGTTTTCTCTAGTTGTGGCAAGCGGGGGTTACTCCTCGATGCTGTGCAAGGGCTTCTCATTGCAGTGGCTTCTCTTGTTGTGGATCATGAGCTCTAGGTTCGTGGGCTTCAGTATTTGTGGCTCACAGGCTCTAGAGCGCAGGCTCAGTAGTTGTGGCGCACCGGCTTAGTTGCTCCGTGGCATCTGGGATCTTCTCAGACCAGGGCTCGAATCCATTGGCAGGCAGATTCTTAACCACTGCGCCAGCAGGGAAGTCCTTTGAGGGGTTTTCATAGGAACCCTCAAATTACACAGGAGGCGGCATTAATCCCCATGGTTCTAAGTCTGACATCCTCCTCTTTCCACACATGCCTATATAAGGTTACAGAAAGGGGCATTTCAAAAATGTATGAGAGGGACTTCCCTGGTGGTGCAGTGGTTAAGAATCCGCCTGTCAATCCTGGGGACATGGGTTCAAGCCCTAGTCCGGGAAGATCCCACATGCCTTGGGGCAACTATGCCTTGGGGCAACTAAGCCCTGTGCGCCACAACTACTGAGCCTGCACTCTAGAGCCCGCGAGCCAAAACTACTGAGCCCGCATGCCACAACTACTGAAGCCTGCGCGCCTAGAGCCCGTGCTCCGCAACAAGAGAAGCCACCGTAATGAGAAGCCCGTGCACCGCAACGAAGAGTAGCCCCCGCTCGCCGCAACTAGAGAAAGCCTGCATGCAGCAACGAAGACCCAACGCAGCCAAAAATAATTCTTTTAAAAAAAAATGTATGAGAAAATGCAAATCAAGAGCACAATGATAAACAAATGTACCTCATATTGTTAGGAAAAATTACTCTGACAATACTGAATGTGAAAGAATAGCTATATCATTGGGATTGTTTATCTACTGCTGATGCGGTATAATTGTGACACTTGGGAAAATACATTGGTATTATATTGGGTAGCTGAGCAGCCATATACCTTACTATCTAGCAATTCCACTCCTAGGGTTGTAACCAGGAGAAATTCCTGCACGTTTTACCTAAAGACATGAAAAAAGTTCATATCATTTCTAGGTTGTAATTAAAAACAACAACAACAAAAAACCTGGAAATAGCCAGGGTGCTAAAAAAAAAATTGTAAAAGATTTAGAAAATATGGGCAAAAATAAAGAAAAATCATAATTACATTGTCTTCAGTATTTTTCCTATGTATAAATACAATTTAATGGGATAATACTACACATAGTTTTAGGTCCTGTCCTTCTGAGTTCACATATGAGTTGATATTAAGCTGGAATGCACAGTACAAACATTTCAGTTACTAAAATATTGAAATATTTCCATAGTGGTTGGAAATAGTTGCTACCCCGAGGCTTCCATATGCCCCTCTTGAATTTGGTGTGGCTCCACCCGAGAACTTACTCAGACTCCCTCACATTTCAGAAACTAGAGGAATGTGTCTGACACTGCCAGAGGGTTCCAGAACTCTACTGCAGCACAAATACATTAGTACTTGTGCCGTACCAGTAGCATTTGTGCCACACTATACTTCTACCATGCCATGTAGGATTTTAAAATTTTAAAAATGTTTATAATGTCCATGCTGTGGTCATGCCATAATTTATTCAATTTTTCCCTTATTTTTTAACAATTTTTAAATATTTTTATTTTGTAAGTATTACCGTGATAAACATCTTTGTTTCATTGCTTCTTTGGGAGATTGTGACTAGGTCACACAAGGACGAACAATGCTGAAGCCCTTGGTATATGCTTTCTAACCTTGGTGATGCTATTTGAATATGGCACTGGGTTGACTTGAAAAGAAACTTATATAACAAAGGAACCTCAAAGGCTAAAAGATCCTGAAAATGTGAGACTCCCGAATGAGGGTTTTCCTGACATAGATACAGCACTTTAACCTTTAAAAAGAACTTTCTCATTATATATTGTTTCATTTCATACTCAAAACAATTCTGTAGAAGATATTACCATTGGTAATGTGTTCCAAACGTATCAGTTAATAATCTATATAGCTGAGATCAAAACAGGCCTTGTGAATGAATGCATGTGCACTCTCCTTATTCCACAGCTTTCAACTTGATATAATATTGTATATATATGTGGATCAATACTAACCCTTTTTAAATGAATGTTGCTGAAGTTTTACTCTCATACTTGTGCTTAAGTTTGATATTACCGAAAAAAGCCACTAAGAACAAGTTCTGACTTTAACCAGATAATGGCCTTACCATCCTTAAAGTCAGATGACTTTTCTTCCATACACATAAATAATTTCCAAGTGCTGATGAGTTTAGACAAAATGTCATGGATAATTTTCACCTCTAATATAATAAAAGTGATTGTATTACTCCTGCTCAGCACTGGAATAAAAATTGCAGTGCTCCAGGAAAGGAAAGTATGATAACAGATCTAACGATTCTAGTAGAGAGGATGTATGTCCCCAGAGTTATTTTTTCACTTTGAGCAGAACTTTCATTTGGGCTCATCCTTCTATTCTGCCTCAACTGTACAAACTGGCATCCTTTCATAGCCAAAGCCCATTTTCCTAGCACTGAAAATATTCCTGCTAGAAACTAATATATTTTTTTGTTTGTTTCTTTGATGGGAATTTGATACGGCCCGTGACAATTCTGCCATGACAACAAATTTGATTCCATCCTGTTCTGTAATGTCAGTTTGGTTGCAAGCATACCACCTCATGCACTCCCAGCATGCAGCATCTCTCTGTTATTTCAGTCTGCTGCAGGATCAGAGAACACTGTGGTGTGTCTGTAATTCATGTTTATTTTTAGAGTTATATGGTTTTCATTAGAAATCACAAATCTATCTTAACCCAGTTTAGACTTGTGTTCTGACAAAAAAATCTTCTTTGTCAGGAGAGTTTTCAGTGAGCAGGCTTTGAAAAATAATTGAAGGAATTATTCTTGGGGAGATATGATGATGGTAGAATATGTTCATCTGCATCCCTCTTGTAAGATTATTAAGAGTCCTTCTAGGTAGTTAATTCATGCCACCAAACAATATCAGGTGAGGGTTTCATTAAAGATAGAGATTATAAAATGAATCTGATAAATAAACCACAGTTCCATAAAGCAAGATGAAGAGATATTTGAAAGAAAGCATGTTTGAAGAGGGAGGAACTAGCACTTATTAAGTGCCTACCAGGTTCCAAGCACTTTCTACAGCATAAGTAGATATTGTTACCATCCCCATTTTAAAGTTAACAAAACTGAGCAAATAAAGAGCAGAGCCAATGTGTGAATCCAAGTCCGTTTAAATTCCAAAACCATTTATTTTTTCAACCTTGAGAACTGTAGTGCACCTGTTGAATGAGAGTGTGATCTATCTCTTAGTGATAGATTGCCTTAATGCTCCCAAATTTTCACTGCTTCCTGTACAACCACCCTTTGCCATGTAGCTCCCAGTTTCCTGCATATACACCCTCTGCCAGGTAACTTTATAGGGCCCTCTCACTATAGATGGAGAGTAAACTCTACATCTCAAGTCTGGTCTCAGCCATGTGACTTGCTTTGGCCCATGGGATATTACTAGACATAATGCAAGCAGGCACTTTAAAGCATTTGCAAGATTGGGTTTGCCTTCTTGTACCTCTGCTAGAACCATGAGAAAGACTCACTGGTCCAGAGGGAGGATGAGAAAAACATGAAACAAATCCACCCAGCCTGGATCAGCTGAACCCAGCAAACTGCAGACACATGAGTAAATGTAGCCAAGACAAGCAGAACCATCCAGTCATACTCTGCGCCTAACTCAGCCACCCTCAGCCAACCTATAGACCTGTGAAAATAAATCCCATTGTTTTAAACCACTGAGCTTTGGGGTGATTTGTTACACAGCAGTTTTGTGGCAATAGCTGACTAATCTACCCCCCAAACCTGTCGCAACATAGCACAGGAATTGGGTTGTATTTTTCTTTTTAATCCTGCAGGTTGCAAAACCTACAAAACAGTGAATGTTGCTTCTATGCACAATGAAGGAAAATCCTTCAGTCAAACAATTATTCCTAGAAATATTCCCTAAGAGTTCTTAAAATATTAAAATGTTAGCCACACTACACAGTTAAGCAATTATGAAATAATAAGTATCAAGATCAGCAGTCGTTTGACTTCACAGAATATAATCAACATTCCAGGGATAAGGGTGATGTGTTTCTAAGAGACACTGGCCAGCTATGACTCTGAAAGCAGGGGTTATGTAAAAATTTCAACCTATGAAAATCACACTTTAAATACAATAACTGTAGGGAAAGTTTAACTAGTTTTTATCTTTTATTCCTACAGTTTCATAGTCTCTCTTCCTCCAAAGAACTTACTTAATGTAAGTAAGAGAAAAATGACTTTATGTAAGAGAAAAATGACTTTATGTAAGAGAAAAATGACTATGTGAAGATAAACAGATTAGTTATATTTTCTCTTTTTGCTTATTATTGCCCCTTATACTAACACCCAGGGCATGCTTTTATTTTGCATATTCTTTAGTGTCTGAAGGCCACTTATTAGGATAAGACTTTTTACCCATGATTTGAGACTCAATTCCAATTTTTGCTCTTTAATAAAGAGTTCCATAGATTGTTCTCTTTCTAGCCTAATGACTTGCCAACTAGCCAAAAATAATCTCTGTCCCAGAGTTCTCCCCTGGAAATTTATTTGCACTTTTTTTAGTAGTTTTTTGATACTTTCCAGTTGGACTTTGAGGTATTTTTGTGCATTTTGACCCATCTGCAATACAACAGGTCATAAATTGAATTGCCTCCAAACACCAGAAGGGTAATGATGAGTAAAGAGAGTTGACAAATGGCAATTCTGGGTGGTGGAGTTCCTGGCTATCTGAAAGAGCACATCTCTTCTGAGGGGTGGAAGCTATACTCGGGTCCACTTAATTTTTGCCAGTAGGGAAATATAGGCTCAGAAGAAAAATCTATCAAATTTAAGATTTGAGAATCCAGATTTTTCTATAAATGTGTCCACTTTTATGTGAAAATCACCGACTTTAAATGTTGTGGTAGAGATTTCATTATGGTTCTGAATTACACACCCACTGCCTTGTGGTGTAGTGTAATTCCTATCCCCACTGAGGAAGGGCTTGGCCATGTGGCTTGCTCCAATTAGTGATCATTGTATTCCATGTCTAACCAGAGCTGTAAACATGCCACTGTAGCCCCTGATCTTAAAATGAAAGACACATGGAAGAAACCCCTGACCTGCCACCTAAAGCAGAACCACCCCAGCTGACCTGCAGACTCAGGAGCAGGAAACATAGATGTTTGTGGTTGCATGTCCATGAGATTTCCAGGTTGTATTCTATCCAACATTACTGTACCTGAAATATCACTGAAACATTTGGCCATAAATTTAAAGAAGACAAAAAGCTTCTCCTTTAATACTCAAGCACCAACCCTAGCTCTCTTTGTGTATCTTTTGTTTTGAGGGAAACACTAAGGGATTTCCAAAGAATATGCCACTCGGAAATGTAGCTTATTAGCTTCCTGGCACCACAGTTATGACTTTCAGGCCTGCTCTATTAATATACCAATTAATCTTTACACCAGTCTAGCTCTCTACCAAAAAAGCTGTGTAGTCCATATGAATAGAAAATAGCTCAGGGATGTGTTTGTCCCAAGTCTCTGCTTCTTTCATGGAAGTCTTGTTGAGCTGCCAAAATGATAATAGACCTCCTCAAGAGCATCCCAACAGTCAGTGCTCAGCAGAAATTGAACAGGAGGATGCTGGGAAATTACCACTGCTGTGCCAAGATGCTGAGTGTAAATTAAAAGCAGCAGGTTTTTCCTGAAGGAGAGTAAGGTCCAAAATAAAGTAGCACTTCTGGATTATACATGAGCCAGGATATTTTAGTGAACTATGGTTTCTATTTTTAGGGTTTCCATTCTGAACCCTAATTTTTTTCTTATTTTCTTATTAATACTATTAATATCTTATGGCTATTGCTCTCACAAAACCTCACTCAGTCCCCTGCCTCCTGGGCTAATTGCTCCCTTTCTACACTGCTGCCTCCTCCATGACACCCATAAACATCAATTAAGTCCATCTTGTTTAATGTATCATTTAAAGCTTGTGTTTCCTTATTTATTTTCATTTTGGATGATCTCTCCATTGGTGAAAATGGGATGTTAAAGTCCCCTACTATTATTGTGCTACTGTCAATTTCCCCTTTTATGGCTGTTAGCATTTGCCTTATATATTGAGGTGCTCCTCATGCTGTGTGCATTAATATTTACAATTGTTATATCTTCTTCTTGGATTGATCCCTTGATCATTATGTAGTGTCCTTCTTTGTCTTTTGCAATAGTCTTTATTTTAAAGTCTATTTTTTTCTGATATGAGAATTGCTCCTCCACATTTCTTTTTTTCTTTTTTTTTTAAGCAGAGGTCTTCTTAGAAGCCCATATGATTTAAATTTATTTATTTATTTATTTATGGCTGTGTTGGGTCTTCATTTCTGTGCGAGGGCTTTCTCTAGTTGTGGCAAGCAGGGGCCACTCTTCATCGCGGTGTGCGGGCCTCTCACTATCGCGGCCTTTGTTGTTGCAGAGCACAGGCTCCAGACGCGCAGGCTCAGTAATTGTGGCTTACGGGCCCAGCTGCTCCACGGCATGTGGGATCTTCCCAGACCAGGGCTCGAACCCGTGTCCCCTGCATTAGCAGGTAGATTCTCAACAACTGCGCCGCCAGTGAATCCCTCCACCTTTCTTCTGATTTCCATTTGCATGGAGTATCTTTTTCCATCCCCTCACTTTCAATCTGTATGTGTCTCTAGGTCTGAAGTGGGTCTCTTGTAGACAGCAAATATATGGGTCTTGTTTTTGTGTCCATTCAGCCAGTCTATGTCTTTTGGTGGGAACATTTAATCCATTTACATTTAAGGTAATTATCAATATCTATGTTCCTATTACCATTTTCTTAATTGCTTTATGTTTGTTATTGTAAGTCTTCCCTTCTCTTATGTTTTCTGCCTAGAGAAATTCCTTTAGCATTTGTTGTAGAGCTGGTTTGGTGATGCTGAATTCTCTTAACTCTTGTTTCTCTGTAAAGTTTTTAATTTCTCCATCGAATCTGAATGAGATCCTTTCTGGGTAGAGTAATCTTCTTTGTAGGTTTTTCCCTTCCATCACTTTAAATATGTCCTGCCACTCCCTCCTGGCTTGCAAAGTTTCTGCTGAAAGGTCAGTTGTTAACCTTATGGGGATTCCCTTGTATGTTATCTGTTGCTTTTCCCTTGCTGCTTTTAATATTTTTTCTTTGTACTTACTTTTTGATAGTTTGATTAATGTGTGTCTTGGCATGTTTCTCCTTGAATTTATCCTGTATGGGACTCTCTGTGCTTCCTAGACTTGATTGACTATTTCCTTACCCATATTAGGGAAGTTTTCAACTATAATCTCTTCAAATATTTTCTCAGTCCCCTTTTTTTCTCTTCTTCTTCTGGGACCCCTATAATTCAGATGTTGGTGCGTTTAATGTTGTCCCAGAGGTCTCTGAGATTCTCCTCAGTTCTATTCATTCTTTTCTTTATTCTGCTCTGTGGTAGTTATTTCCACTAGTTTATCTTCCAGGTCATTTATCTGTTCTTCTGTCTCAGTTATTCTGCTATTGATTCCTTCTAGAGAATTTTTAATTTCACTTATTGTGTTGCTCATCATTGTTTGTTTTCTCTTTAGTTCTTCTAGGTCTCTGTTATATGTTTCTTGTATTTTCTCCATTTTATATCCAAAATTTTGGATCATCTCTACTATCATTACTCTGAATTCTTTTTCAGGTAGACTGCCTATTTCCTCTTCATTTGTTTGGTCTGGTGGGGTTTTACCTTACTCCTTCATCTGCTGCATATTTCTCTGTCTTCTCATTTTGCTTAACTTACTGTGTTTGGGGTCTCCTTTTCACAGGCTGCAGTTTCATAGTTCCCGTTGGTTTTGGTGTCTGCTCCTAGTGGGTAAGATTGGTTCAGTGGATTGTGTAGGCTTCCTTTTGGAGGGGACTGGTGCCTGTTTTTCCTGTAGATGAGGCTGGATCTTGTCTTTCTCGTGTGCAGAACTATGTCTGGTGATGTGTTTTGGGGTGTCTGTAAACTTATTATGATTTTAGGCAGCCTCTCTGCTAATGGGTGGGATTGTGTTCCTGTCTTGCTAGTTATTTGGCATGGGGGTCCAGCACTGTAGCTTGCTGGTCATTGAGTGGAGTTGGGTCTTAGCATTAAGATGAGATCTCTGGGAGAGCTTCACCATTTGATAGTACATGGGGCTGTGTGGTCTCTGGTGGACCAATGTCCCAAACTCCACTCTCCCACCTCAGAGGCTCAGGCCTGACACCTGGCCGGAGCACCAAGACCCTGTCAGCCACACAGCTCAGAAGAAAGGGGAGAAAAAAGAAAGAAAGAAAGAAAGAAAGAAAGAAAGAGTAAAATAAAGTTATTAAAATGGAAAAAAATTATAAAATTTTTAAAAAGTAATTAAAAAAAGAAAGAGAGAAAGAAAGAAGAGAGCAACCAAACCAAAAAACAAATCCACCAATGATAACAGGCACTAAAAACTATACTAAAAAAAAAAAAAAGGACAGGGCCCTAGGACGAATGGCAAAAGCAAAGCTATACACACAAAATCACACAAAGAAGCATACACATACACACTCACAAAAAGAGAAAAAGGAAAAATATATATAAAAAGGAAGAGAGCAACCAAATCAATAAACAAATCTACCAATGATAATAAGCTCTAAATTCTAAACTCAGATAAACATAAAACCAGAAACAAATTAGATGCAGAAAGCAAACCCCAAGTCTACAGTTGCTCCCAAAGTCCGCCACCTCAGTTTTGGGATGATTCGTTGTCTAGTCATGTATTCCAGAGATGCAGGGTACATCAAGTCGATTGCAGAGATTTAATCCTCTGCTCCTGAGACAGCTGGGAGAAATTTCCCTTTCTCTTCTTTGTTCGCACAGCTCCTGGGGTTCAGCTTTAGATTTTGCCCCGCCTCTGTGTGTAGCTCGCCTGAGGGCGTCTGTTCTTCATTGAGATGGGACAGGGTTAAAGTAGCAGCTGACTGGGGGCTCTGGCTCACTCAGGCCCGGGGGAGGGAGAGGTATGGAATGCAGGACGAGCCGGCAGAGTCCAGCGTGACGTTGCAATAGCCTGAGGCGCATCATGTTTTCTCCTAGGGAAGTTGTCCCTGGATTATGGGACACGGGCAGTGGCAGGCTGCAAAGGTTCTCGGGAGGGGAGGTGTGGACAGTGACCTGTGCTCGCACACAGGCTTCTTGGTGGTTGCAGCCGCAGCCTTAGCATCTCATGCAGTCTCTGGGGTCTGCACTGATAGCCGCAGCTTGCATTCGTCTCTGGAGCTCGTTTAGGCAGTGCTCTGAATCCTCTCTCCTTGCACACCCCAAAACAATGGTCTCTTGCCTCTTAGGCATTTCCAGGCTTTTTCCCGGACTCCCTCCCGGCTAGCTGTGGCGCATTAGCCCCCTTCAAGCTGTGTTCACGCAGCCAACCCCAGTCCTCCCCCTGGGATCTGACCTCCAAAGCTGGAGCCTCAGCTCCCAGCCCCCACCTGCACCAGCAGATGAGCATACAAGCCTCTCAGGCTGGTGAGTGCTGGTCAGCACCCATCCTCTCTGAGGGAATCTGTTTTGCCCTGTGCATCCCTGTTGCAGTGCTCTCCTCCGCGGCTCCGAAGCTTTCCCCCCTCCACCACCTGCAGTTTCCGCCCGCGAAGGGGATTCCTAGTGTGTGGAAACTCTTCCTCCTTCAAAGCTCCCTCCCAGAGGTGCAGGTCCCATCTATATTCTTTTGTCTCTGTTTTTCCTTTTTTCTTTTACCCTACCCAGGTACTTGGGAAGTTTCTTGCCTTTTGGGAAGTCTGAGGTCTTCTGCCAGCATTCAATAGGTGTTCTGTAGGAGTTGTTCCACATGTAGATGTAGTTTTGATGTATTTGTTTGGAGGAAGGTGATCTCCACATCTTACTCCCCCGCCATCTTGAAGGCGCCCAGTCAACAAAATTTTTAAACACTCAATCAATCCATTTTCCAACTCATGTTGAGCACCTGCTGGTTTCACTAAAGAAATTAAGGAAGGGAATTTTTCCTGAAGTCAGGAGATGTGAGCAAGTTGCCTGTCAGTGGAAGCCTTGGCCTCCTCAACAGTAAAATGTAGTTAAAAATAGATGCCCTTCTTTGGGGCTTTGATGAGATGAGGTATGTGTAAGCATTGGAAAGATGACAACGTACACTATATAAGCCAAAGACATGAGAAGCAAGGTATCCCCTGAACACACTGGGCATGGGATGTTTTAAAGACTCTGAAAGTCTTGCTGTCTTCATGACTTTACTCCTGCCTCAAATCTCAGAATAATCCAGCTTATCATGATACCTGAAATTTGCACACTTGTCATTTTCAGGGGTCTCAAGAAGTCCCCGTGAAAATACACAGATCTACCCTGTATCGGTAACATCTGAACCTCGAGGGCAGATGCAGAGAGACATTTATTGGATTATTCCATTCTGATCTTGCCAAGTGGAAGGCATACCTTAGAGGATGGGATATGACATAAGTAAATTTGGACTGAATTCAAGCTTGAACTATTTATGTGCTTGGGTAGGACACAAGGAGGATAGACATTAGAATCGGTCCCAAAAGGAAAATGTGAAGGCAGTACTATAGAGAAACTTCCTGTACTTAACCACTTGACTCAATTCTAGATCATAAAGACCAAGTTTGCCTTTGAAATTTAATTATCTTTCTTTCCAAGTCCCTTTCATTATGTCTTCTGTCAGCCTTTGTTTCCTCATTCGTGAAATAAGAATAGTAATGCCCACTTTATAGTTCTGTTGGAGGATTAGACATTAAAATAATTAAATACACCAAGATATTGTATCTAGCATCTAGTATGTGCTCAATAAACCTACTTTCCTTCCCTTGTACACTCTGTGAAATTTTACTGTCTGATGTTTTGATTAGGGGTGCAGAAGGAAGAATGAGCATAAAGGGGAAAAGAAAAAGTGAAAATGAGAACTAGGCTCATAGAGAATTACTTTGATAGATATGGACAGTCATAAATAAATGTACAATCTTTATAAAACAAAACAAAAGCATTAGGAGTGCCTTAAAGAGCATAGTTTTATTTCAACTGAGCAATTAACAAAAACTCTCACAACCATATAGTCAAGAGAGAAAACTATGTAATGGATACATACAGGGAGAAAAATTCATAGAATTATTGAGAATCAATCCTCAAATAGGTGGTTCATCAATGTCAATAAAGACAGAATAATCTAGGGTCCAGCCTCAAATTTCAATTCCTGCGTGATTTTCCTTGCTCCATCTGTCCCATTTCTAGAAAGTGACTCTCCAAATTCTCCCTATAGGCAGTCCAGAACCAGACCCCTTTCCCGAGCCAATCTTGACAGCAGAACATACACCAGCTTCTTGTTGTAACCTCACGTGGCAGAAAGAGGGCTAGAGACCTCTCTGGGGTCTCTTTTATAAGGGCCCTTATACCATTTATGAGGGCTCCACCCTCATAACCTAATTACCTCCCAAAGGCTCCACTACCTAATACTACCACATTAGGGGTTAGAATTTCAACATATGAATTTTTTTAATTTATTTTACTGAAGTATAGTTGATTTACAATGTTGTGTTAATTTCTGCTGTACAGCAAAGTGATTCAGATATATATATGTATATATATATATATATTCTTTTTCATATTCTTTTCTATTATGGTTTACCACAAGATATTGAATATAGTTCCCTGTGCTATATAGTAAGACCTTGTTGTTTATCCATTCTATATATAATAGTTTGCATCTTAATCCCAAACTCCCAATCCATCTTCCTCCCATCCCCCTCCCCCTTGGCAACCACAAGTCTGTTTTCTATTTCTGCTTTGTAAATAAGTTCATTTGTGCCATATTCTAGATTCCACATATAAGTGATATCATACAGTATTTTTCTTTCCCTTCCTGACTTATTTCACTTAGTAAGATAATCTCTAGGTCCATCCTCAACATATGAATTTTGAAGGAACACAAATATTCAGTCCATAACACTGACACTCTTATCCCTCAAGGTCTTCTTCCAATTAGATCCAGATCTCAAGAACTAGGAGTAAATCTTGGGCACCAGGGTAGCAGTCCTCAAAATGCAGTGCTAGACCCACTCCCTTCCCCATGCAGTCCATCTGTAAACCTATATGACCCTGTTTTCCATTAATTATTATTCTGCTCTCTTCCTTCTAGTAGCTGAGTTTTGTCCATTGGGTTGGGGTTGTTGAGGCCTTCAGGCTCCTGCTGTGCTCCTCTCTGGGACAGTCCCTGGTCCTCACAAACTCAATTCTCCTTCCTGCTGACAAGTATGTCTCTCCTCGTGTCATATGTAGCTATGATTTGTTCTATATTTGTATGTCACCTGAAATCCCAGGATCCAGAAGTCGGCTCACCTACCTGGGTAAGTGTAAGCTTATTTTCTTAGTTCTCTAAAAATATTTATCCTTCATCTCAACAAATATGTCTCTGGTCCCTTAATATTCTCTCCCTAGTGGCTGGCCAGTGTTATCAATTCCTAAATATTCCTGTGGGGGAGATACCCAAGTTATAGGCTCTAAAATATTTTTAAATGTTTATTTTAATTTATTCATTCAACAAATATTTATTGAGCACTTATTATATGCCTAGCACTATTTTAGGAACTAGAAACAGAGAAATGAATAAGCAAGTAGAATTCCTTGCCCTCATTTAAGGTAGATATATTTAATTTTTTTCTAAAAACTAGGAGGTATATTCAGTAAGTTAGGAGACAAAATGATCAAAGTAAATTATAATGATAAACCAAAATAAATAAGACTATATTTAACAAAGTAATACATTTGGGGATTGGCTTTTAAAACTCCTTTGCACAAATGTAAGTTGGGGGAGATCTGGTATGCTGGCAGTTCAAGTGAAAAAGCATCTGTGAGTTAATTACAGCATAGAAACCCAATGTAATGGAGCTGCTAACAACTACCAAAAAACAAAACAAAACAAAAAATCCTTAAATCTTATGCTGAAGTAAGAGAAATTCAATGTCCACATCAATATGAAATATTGTTATCAGTTACAGACAGTAAAGAGGGGCTTTTAAACACTAGAAAGTATTCAGAAGAAAATGAGAAGGATGGTAAGAAAGGTGGAAACCATGTTATTGGAAGAACTATTTAAGAGAACATTTAGAGAATTTCCTAGAAAACAGAAAATCTGTGAGGTGTAGAATGGTTCTGCAAACCTTTCCAAATATTTGATGTACTATCATATGGAAGCAAGAACAGAATTTTCCTACTACAAAGGACAGATCTGCAGCAAACATAGGCTTTCCAAAACCAAAGAAATGGACTCATCAGATGGGCTTTCTAATGATTTGGAGTTGTGTCAAAATGGTATAGTCTAGCTGTGTGGAAGCAGTAAAGTTCCTGTCCCTGGACGTTTCCCAGCAGAGGCCAAGTTGCCACCTGATAAGAACTGAAAGAGTGAGGAGGAGAGTAGGAGTCCTGCAGTAGACGTAGGTGAGCCTGTACAACCACCTAACATCCCTTCCAATTATAAGGTTCTCTCATACATACATGCTATTCCACCATATGCCAAAGGAAGGAGAGATATTCCCAGACAAAGCAAAATACGCAGCGAAGCCTGATGATCCTCCTGCAGTGGAGAAAGCTAAATCTAACAACAATGCAGTCAGCACAAATTGAGGCAAAATGGCCCTTGTGAGAATTTCTAGTTCAGTCGCTTAAATAAAACTGTCTAAATTTAGATGTGCATATGGTACTCATTTAATAAATCTTATAAGTGACATTTCTTGACAAGCAAGGGAAATATTTAAGTTCCAACTTCAGAGCTACAAATATGTCTAAATACTGTAACTTGTGAATGAGATATTTTGCCAATTTTTAATGCAAATAAGGTATATACATACACACACAGACACAGACACAAACATGTAGACATACACACATGCTTTTAAAAGTATGCCTTCTTATGTTGTATAGTTTATCTTTATAAAGCAAATGTTTATAGTTTAAATTGTACAGTTTACAGTTGCTGTCTTTAAGCTTATTTTCTCTTCTTTTCCTTAGTATTGTCTTTTCTACTGCACTAATGTTTTGTAAATTGGGAAAAACAATTATCCTGATATAGCCCACATGTTGTTAAGTTACAGTAGGCAGTAGCAGATTTTGATTCATGTTGGCCTTAAAATCATATGCAATATTGTTATATATAAACATATATATTTTTATCGTTCAGATAACCAAAACATATTTGTCATATATATCTGTTTTCCACCCAGGTTCCTGGCTCAGGGCTTCTAAAACCCTTGGAATTTCCTAAGTATTAAGAGTGATAAAGAAGTTTTTGTTATGTTAATAAGGTGACTTTTGGAAAGCATCAAAGGATGGGACTAGTTGCCAATAGAGCCAGCTTAAGATCGGAACTTTCAGGCCATGACCTCTGCAGATGGGAGAGGGGTTGGAGATTGAATTCAATCACCATTGGTCAACAATTTAATCAATGAAGCGTAAGCAATAAAGCCTCCATAAAAACCCAAGAGGGCAGGGTTCAGTAAGTTTCCGGGTGGGTGAACACTGGGAGATGTGGGCAGAATGATGCACTTGGGGAGGGCATGGAAGTTCCGTGCCCTTTCCCCATACCTTGCCCTATGCATCTGTTTCATATGGCTGTTCCTGAGTTATAGCTTTTTGTAATAAACTGGTGATCCAGTAATAAAATGTTTCACTAAGTTTCCGTGAGCTGCTCTAGTAAATTAGCGGAACCCGAGGAGGGGTTCATGGGAACCTCCCATCTATAGCTCGTAGGTCAGAAGCACAGGTGATAACCTGGGCTTGTGACTGGCATGTAAAGTGGGGAGTGGGGTGTGGGGCAGTCTTTTGGGACTGAACCCTTTACCTGTGGAATCTGATGCTATCTTTGGGTAGGTATTGTTAGAGGTGGATTGAACTCTTGAACAGAGAATCCAGCCAAAGGGGAAAACTTCATAATTCATGGGACTCAGTACTCAGAAAGGCATCACCTCAGTAATGGGGCCAAATTAAACATATATTAAGGTTGCCTGGTCCCCACACCTTATAAAACTTAAAAGCAAGCTCAGAAAGGATCAAATTGTTTCCAAGTGACTTAGCTGTGTCACAGGACAAAGTTCAAAAATATTCAACACTTGACAAGAAAAAAATTAAAAATGCCCATCATCTAATGGGAAAAAAAACACATTCAAAGAAACAGGAAAATATGACCGATAAGAGAAATAAAAATAATCAATAAAGAGAAACAGACTTAGAAATCACATAGTTTAGGTTGTAAAATGATCTGTGTATTTGCTTTTGTTGAATTAATATCCTATCAGGAAGCAGTGAGGATTTAAGGAATATTATTTGACAAAATATAATATAAATGAGAAATGCTTAAGAAGTAACTACTATTGAGTAACAATTAGATTGATTATATCATGAGTGTGATTATTTCATAAAGAGTCCTGGAAAAACACATTTTCTTAAAATCAGAAACCATACTCTTAAAACTTCAATAAGCATAATGCTGCTGGAATAATGTGGCCTGATTAGTCTATTTTCTGTTTACGTTATAAATTCAACAAGAACAAGAACAACACAAACAAAATAACAATAACTTAATGAAAACTTGGTGCCATGCCTTTCCCTTGCATTACCCATTTAATCTTCTCACTTAACCATTTTATAGAAGATAAAAGTGAACCTTGGGTAGATCAAGTAACTTTATTGCTAAACATCTCCCATATTTATTAATGAATATATCTACTTTTCTATTTTAGTCAGCACAAAATGCTGTCATGGGCTCCAGTTTCCTCTTAAACTGTGTGTTCATCTCTGTGCACTACAGAAGCAGAGGAAGAATTACATACATCAACACAAGGACCAGCCATGAAAGTTAGGTTTGTTTCTCAATCCTGGATCCAGAGTATGGTCTTGTGATTTGCCTTCTTTCCAGCAAAAATTCCTACTCATATTTGAGTGTGACTTGTAACCAGAAATTTTATTATTTGAAATTTTACCTAACAGTTTACTATCACTTGATTAAAATGTTTTGAACAGTTTTATTTAATAAGTTGTTTTTAAAAAATTAATTGAACAACTGTAGATTTTTTTTTTTTTTTTTTTTTTTAGCGGTACGCGGGCCTCTCACTGTTGTGGCTTCTCCCATTGCAGAGCACAGGCTCCGGACGCACAGGCTCAGCGGCCAGGGCTCACGGGCCTAGTCACTCCGAGGCATGTGGGATCCTCCCGCACTGGGGCACGAACCCACATCCCCTGCATCGGCAGGCGGACTCTCAACCACTGCGCCACCAGGGAAGCCCAACTGTAGAATTTTAAAAGTTTCTTAGTCTAATGTGAAGATATCCACATTTTTGAGAGAGTATCATTGACATATATACGCTACCAAATGTAAAATGGATGGCTAGTGGGAAGCTGCTGCATAGAACACGGAGATCAGCTCGATGCTTTGTGACGACCTAGAGGGGTGGGATAGGGAGGGTGGGAGGGAGGCTCAAGAGGGAGGGGATATGGGGATATATGTATACGTATAGCTGATTCACTTTGTTGTACAGCAGAAGCTAATACAACATTGTAAAGCAATTATACTCCAATAGAGATATTAAAAAAAAAGATATCCACATTTTTCCAGCATACCTAGAAGCCACTGAAACCATCAAAATCATGAATTAGAAATGTTTTTAATCTTATAAAAATAATAAAATTACTTATTACAAAAAACAACAGAAACGTGATTGTTTCTTCAAAAACAAGAGTTTTCTTTCTAAATACAAGATAATCACCCATAGGCAATGGAATTGTCTCTTTTTTTTTTTTTTTTTTGGGGGGGGTGGGTACACGGGCCTCTCACTGTTGTGGCCTCTCCCGTTGCGGAGCACAGGCTCCAGACGCGCAGGCTCAGCGGCCATGGCTCACAGGCCTAGCCGCTCCGCGGCATGTGGGATCTTCCCAGACTGGGGCACGAACCCATGTCCCCTGCATCGGCAGGCAGACTCTCAACCACTGCGCCACCAGGGAAGCCCGAACTGTCTCTTTTTTATAGTATTTTTAATTTATTTTCTCTGAAGTAAAAAATAATCATTACAAAAATTAATAAAGCAAAACTTAGAAATATTTGTTGGAGATATAAGAGCACAATGAATGAAAGAGCTGAAAAGAATATTGTATTTCTAGAACTATTTTTCTACTCCTTAAAAATATACTGATGATTGTTTCTTCTAAGATTTGTATACTTATGCAGTTACAGGACCCAAGTAATTCATTCTGAAATGCTGTGGTAATGAAAGAATCTTATTTTGAATTATCTAGAAACCATTAAAGGTGAACTCCTCAGCCAAAAAGATGATGTTTCATTTCTCACTAATGCAACCTGAGGGTCCAAGAGGTCACTGAGACAGTTAAGACCTAGTCCTTCTAAAATCTCTGACTAGGGTTGAATAAGCTTCAGAAAGCAGAAAACCAACTCTCATGATGCCAGGCCACCAGGCATGGTGTTCAGAGGTACAAAGGTCTCCTGTCTCTTCTCTCACTACTCCAAATTACAAAGTCAGGCTGTGTTCTTCTCCTGACACCTGTTAGTAATGAAGCTAGAAATGCCTAATATGAGAGGCTTTGGGGAAACAATTTGCTAGAAAATTACTTACTCATCTGCAGAGGCTTGAATTATTTATCACTTGAGAGTGAAACCACTTTATAAATCCATCAGCAAGTTCCCTTGTCAAGACTAAATTCTTAAGCTTCTTCTGAATTCCTGAGGGATGACTTTAAAACCATAGCCTCAATTTTAAAATGCAGCATGCTTAATAATATACAGGAGAGTAACTGCTGTTTATACATGTTTCAGATTAGCAATTCATAGCTCATGTCTCTTGAGGATTATTAATCAAGAATCATTAACTGAGGCTCAAGTCATTTTATGAGGCTTTGTGAAAGTACATTCATGTGTCTTCCTTTGCTGTCCACAGTGCTGGTTGCCTTGTATTCAATCCCTAGATGCTCCTCCAACTTCCTCTCCCTACATCACTGTCTGCTGCTATCAGTGCAAGGAAGAAGGAAGTCTCCATGCTGGGTTTATGTGGGGAAGAGTATCAGAAATTCCCTATCCACAAAAGGGCACAGTCCATACAATTCATTTATAAGTTTGTTGTTTAGGGATTAAAAACAACAGTATACCTGGTTTTGGTATCACTGAGAAAGTGAAAACAAAGTTGCTTCATGCAGGGAATGATTTTTATGTTAACTAACCTGATCATTTCATCTTTGCAACTGAAAACTCAAACTCCGTCCAGAGAGACTGATTTTTCCCAGAGTAATACAACTAGTTTGTAGCAGAATTTAGACACAATCCAAGTTTCTGAACTCCAAATCTCATACTGTTTCTTCATTTTATTTGTTTCCTATATGAATTCTGCTCTGAAGAAAAACAAGTATTTTGAATATATATTTTATCATAGTATCATGGCTGAACACTGTACATTTGCTTTGAATAGCAGTCTAAATTTTGGTAAATAAATAGAAAAAAATAGAAAAAAATCAAAATGTTATTATTTATGTTCACTATTCATATTGATGAAGAAATAGGTTAATTAGAGGTTAATAGGTTAATTAGAGGGTCTGCTGTCTTCTACTTAGAGAAAGAAGATGAGTTTCTCTGTATGTTGTCCAGAGGCCTCATCTCTACTTTCAAAGACCATCTCAAGCACTACCCTTGTGCTCTGTGGACAGAATTCACAATTCGTTATGCTCTTTGTTTATGCCTTAGCATAATTATCACTACTCTGTATCATTTCTCAGTTAGTTGTGTCAGTGGACTGGCTTCTCCCCATAGATTGCAAATTCCTTCAGGTTAGGACGTGACCTCTCATGATGGTACATCCATGCACCTCCATCACAGGGCTTCTTGCCCAACAAGTAGTCAGTAAATGTGTGTTGAATTGAACCACGCTTAACTATACTGGACATCATTCTTTTGTTGTTATTGTTTACTACAAGAAGAAAAAGCAAAGAAAGAGGAAGAGAAACAGGAAGAGAGGAAGAGAGACCAGAGAGGAGGAGAGAAGCAAAGAGAAGACAGGAGAGAGAGGAGAGGGAGGAGGGAGGAAGGAAAGAGGAAGGGAAAATAAAAAGAGGAAAATGGGAGCCCACTTACAACAGAGACATATTTAATCTACTTCTGTATGAAACTGCTATCTCATATTTACTGCCTGTTTATGTACTAGAGTACGAGGAAGTAGGCTTATATCATGAAACAAACCCAAAAAATCAGAGCCTAATTTCATTTTTAATACCTTTTATAAAATCCAGCACTTCTTCTAAAGAATAAAAAGATTCATGTTAAGGTTTAAGTGAATTGTACTCTATGATGAAACCATTAAAACCGCTAAAATTTAAAATTTTATTTTCACAAAATTTGAATTTCTATATTTTGATAATATTTTCATATATCTATTCTCCCATAGTTTTATATTTTTCCTTTACTGCCTTATTAATATTCTTGTCCGATAACACTGCATTTGGGAACATAGTACTCCTAGGGTTGGGTAGTATCGTTTGACAAGTCACACTGAAAGCAAGTGGTTACACTATACCCAGGGAGACACCTCAGTTCTTTAGCAAGTTGAATATCAGCTCCCCTGCAATCATATAACTAGAAACAATACTTCATTAGTTAGCACCTGCCATCCTATTAGCTTTGAGAATTAGGGTTTAGCACGCTTCTAGGGCTTCAGAGAAATCAAACCCATATTGTGCTAGCTTAGCATAAAGAGTAGGAAATAATGGGAAAATGACTTTTAAAAAATCTATCTGCAATATTACCTTATGAAAAGAGAGGTTGATGCATAAATTGCTTTATCTGAAAGAATATTTAGCAAAAAAGATGTTTTGATTGCCCTGATGAATAAATTACAAAGTCAGTATAAATCAATCATCTCCTAGCTTCCCAAATCTCTATGAAACTGAGAAAATCTTTATGTACAGACACTCGAAAAAATCATTTGTCACAATTCACGAAAAGAGTAAGAAATTGATTATAACAATCACCTAAATGGCTGGCTTTCTTAGTATTGATTCTGTACATTGTTCTTTAAGATTCTAAGGGTACATCATTTCCGACATTTTTATTTCCCTATAAGACATTAAGAGATTCGGGTTACCTCTCTGACCCACTAATTCGTGGTCTATTCTCCAGCGGGTGAGTGAGTCACGGTTCTGGAGATGAGCAGCTGCTGTTCTTGCCCAAACACAATGAACACCCTTCAAGTAAGTGTTAAATTCTCAATTATCGACTAGTGGGTGACTCCACAAGGATCTTGGCCAGTGCCTCTCAGACTTTAGTGAACCTAAGGTTCACTAGGGGTACTCATTAAAAACACAAATTCCAAACCCCGCTGTAATTTACCAGGTGTGAGGTATCCCTGGGAATGGATATTTTAAATACGGACACCAGATTAAATAAGGACAACTGTTACAAGACACTTGTGGGCCACACTCTGAGAAACAGTGATGCTGACTTGGGAAGCTGAAAATGTTTTTAACCACCAGCCTATTGAAGACCTCTGTAATAGATCCAGAGCAAAGTATCTATGAAAAGGAAGATGAGTCCAAAGGTTTAGTTGGAAGCAGTTAACCTTTGAATCGGAAATATCCTTAATGAAGGGAAGATGACAGCTGGAGAAGAAGCAGCAGCTGAGAACAGTCATGAGCCCCTCTCCTTGGCACCTTTCACACCCAGACCTATAGATTGCTGGTACCCAGTTCCTACTCTCTCTGACATCTGCCACCTTTACATACAATCTGGACATACATTGGAAATTGTACATAGATTTAGGATAGGGGTGGGGGGGAGTTGAGAACAGATTGAAGTACTAGTAAAGTTGAAAGCATTATAGCCAAGAGGTCTAGATAAAGAATGATTTGAAAACAAGAAGAGAGAATGGAGTCAGAGAAAAAAGCCTGAGCCTGGAGTGAGGGCAGCATCCAGATCAAATCAGGGATAGGGGACATAGCGAGGGAGGCTGAGAAAGCGAGGGAGGCTGAGAAGGCGGGGGAGGCTGAGAAGGCGGGGAGGCTGAGAAGGCGGGGGAGGCTGAGAAGGCGGGGAGGCTGAGAAGGCCGGGGAGGCTGAGAAGGCGAGGGGGGCTGAGAAGGCGAGGGGGGCTGAGAAGGCGAGGGGGGCTGAGAAGGCGAGGGGGGCTGAGAAGGCAGGGGAGGCTGAGAAGGCAGGGGAGGCCGAGAAGGCAGGGGAGGCTGAGAAGGCGGGGGAGGCTGAGAAGGTCTTGCTTTGCTGCTGTCAGTTGGAGGTTCCATTCAACTGCCCCTGACGGGCATTCCAGTCCACTGAGCATGCCCAGTTTGTGGACTGACTTTCACCAAGTAGAACAATCAACAAGATCACCATAAAGGCTTGACCAACACCAGCCCAGTAAAGTGACCACTGAAAGCCATTCCCAAATCTGTGATCAATGGACCCAGGCTTAGGGAGAAGAACTCCTTTGGTCTACCAAAATTGTTTGAGTTTCAGTCTCTAATTTCTTCCTTCTCAGATACTCTGGTCTCCACCAAAGGGACACTATTCAGTGAGATGAAGCCATTTTGTTGGTCAGCAGGAGCTCAGAAGCAAGAAAATGTCCTCGTGGTAGAATACAGCATCATCTTTCTCAGCAGCAGCCCATCACTGGAAGCTTCCAGATCATTGTGCCAATCAAGTGGTGGAGGGACTTTCATTTAAAGACCCTTATGTGAACCTTATGTGAGAAACTTGCCAACCTGCTTCTTCGATTTGTTAGCCTTATTATTTCTGATACTTAGGTGCTGTCTCTTAGAGAGCCTGAAACAGCCAAGACATGGCCAAGGACACAGAGGAATCTGCAGGTGAGCATCGTCGGATCCTGAGGAATTAGGTGTTTTGTGTCTGTGTGACGATATGCATATGTGAGGTGAGGAATGGTGTACATCACTGAGGGAGATCTGTACACCTTAAAAGGTTTTATGAAAAGCTATGCTAAAGCAAGATTGTTTCTCTCTACTCTCCCTTTATTCCAAAATAATAAAATCACATGGATTGTAAAGGACCAATGATTATGTCCTACCTTCTTTAAAAATGTATAGTCTACTCGAGGAGAAAGTGGGGCTACAACACAAAGAAAGGCAGTTGCTTATTTAATCTTCAATACTGGCAGAGTCCTTTGGAAATATTCTGCTTTGCCAAAAAAGACTGTTCTAAAGGGTTATGTTGTTTGATTTGGAGGCTTGTGGAAAATCACTACGTCGAGAAATATCTCTTCTACCAAGTTGCCATGTGGTGTGAAATTGCTCAATTCCCTGGACTCAAATATGTGTTTTCAGTTTTCCAACAAGCTTTATTCAAATAATTCCTGGAAGGTACAAGTCAAAAATATTTAGATCATTATCAGAAAAGAACAAGGTTGCATGAGCATGATACCAGAAGAGGGACCTGAGAGGGCCAGAAGGGAAGTCAGAGAGAAAGAGGATGTGAGTAAATAAGTTGGGGGGTGGGGGCAATGAGGAAGGAGGTGGAAAATAACAAGCTCTATTACACTCTTGCCCTCCCCTACTCAAGTCAGGTGTAAGGAATTCAGTTCATGGAATCTGAGAGCTGAGCCTGTCTCAAGAGGATATAGGGTGATGCCTACATGACTGGAGAGATAAACAGGGATCTAGCATCTTTTATCTTCCCCTCCACATTTAATTCAGGTTTTGAAACATACTAAGCATCTTCTATTTTCAAGTATGTCAATTATAAGAAGTATGAATAAGACACAGTTTCTGCCATCAAAGAGGTGGCAGTCAAGAGGAAGAGAAGAGTAGGAGAAAGGGAGAAGGGGAGAGAGGAAAGAAGGAGAGAGAAGGAAAGAAGAGAGGAGAGAGAGAGAAGGAGAAAGAGAGAAGGACAGAATGAGAAGGAGAGAGAGGTAACCATAGCATAGTAATTCACAGGAGGGCATTTCAGCATGTTCTTAATTCTTCTTTCCCTGCCCATTTTAGAGATTTTTGGAGAGATTAACCTCACTCTCGGCATGCTGAACAAGGAAGATAATATTAGCAAGGTAAGGAAAATAGAGAAAAGTCTCTTCCCCATTCACTTTTTCTAATCCAGTTAATGCAACATTTCATCTACATCGGTCTTTGCTTCAACTTCCCCTTTTCTCTCCCGCTTCTTAAGCGGCATTCAGTTTTTCAGAAAATGCAGTTTTAATGGAAGTCATTGTAATGTTTAAACAATGATATTTGGCATTTGAGGATTCAGAGTATCCAACTGTAGAAGCTAGCAAAAGAATGCCCCCTTACGTAACCTTACACAGATAGATGTGGAAAAAGGGAGATGTCAGACTTACAACCATGTGGATTAGAGCCTCCTCCTGTGGAATTTGAGGGTTAGCAGACATTTGGTCCTGTCCAAAATATGTCAAGGACTTTTAGGTGTGGACCAAATGTCTTATGAACGTTTTGGACAGGACCAAATGTCCTGTAAGGAATTTGAGGGCTCCTATGAAAATCCCCAAATATCTCCCCCTACTCATCTATAATGCTGTTTCATAATTAGAGATTTATTTCTCTGAATTTGAAGGCTTTTCTGGCTTCAGCAACCTTTTGTAAAATAACAACAGTTACTGTTCATTGAACACTGACCTAAGGCTGGAGAGAGCTAGATGCTTCCTAAACAATAGTGCATTGTATTATGTTCACTCCTCACAACATTATGATGTAGGTATTGTTATTTCCATTTGACAACTAAGAAAAGTGAGGCCCAGAGAAGTTACAAGCCTAAGACCAGCAGGATTAAATCCAAACACAAGCCTGTCTGACTCCAAAATAATGCTCCTAATCATTATTCAACATAGCTTCCCTGTGAAGGGCAATGCCTACACCTGTATCCCTTAATCCAGTGGTTCTCAACCCTGACTCCATATTAGAATCCCTTATGCAAAGCGAGTTATTTCACATGTTAAACATAGGCATAGTACCTCAAGGTAGCATGCCTGAGGCTCTTGGAGATTTCAGGACACCAGTCTCTCATCTTCCAAAGGCCATGTGGCCACCTAAGAGACTGAGAAGAGCCCTCACACGCCAGCACCTGCCAAGCCATATAATTGCCAGAGGCTGCAGCTCTGTGGAAAAGGATTTACAACTTCTTCTCCACAAAGGCATGAACAAAGGAAGGGCCTATAAATCCCCTTTAGGAACAAGTTTCATAACTTAGCAGCCTCTTTGGGAATCGCATTGCATTCCTTAATGCCATAGTCACTCTCTGGTAGTAAGAGCAACAATTGGGTTTTCCATTGCCCTGAGTGCCCTACAACAGTGAATTTCAAGAGACTTTAGTATGTTGGGTAGCCCACCCCTACCTTCAGTTAGATTTTGCCATAGAAATGTAGTCAAATTAAAATAGGTTTTAGAATGAACTTTGCTTTGCCTATAAGCCTTTGATTCCTAAAGATAAATATTATGTTAAGGAAGTCCCACTTAGGATATATAAAATCCATTGTGTAGTAGAGATATGTTGCTTAGTTTAACCATGTTATTCATTTGGATTTTATCTGACTCCTTTAGTTTTGCAACTCAAATTTCTGTGTGTAACCTTGTATGTTCACAGGAAGACATTTATGGTCATCTCACTTCCGTTATTCAGAATACTGACATCCTGGATGATGCAATTGTCCAAAGGCTGATTTATTATGCTTCTAAGGACATGAGAGACGACAATGTAAGTTTGATCCTTGATGATGAGTCAGTGTCAGGACCAGCAACAGGTCTTTACCTAACCCAGCTACACCCATGCAGACACCCATAAACTTTTCTACATCACTGCCAGGACCACAGGTCACTTTTATTAGTTCTTCATGGTAACCTGGATACAGTTACAGCACATATTATTTACCCCAACACAGATGAGGAAACCGAGGTAGAGTTAAGAAAGTCTTTAGGAGTAATATTCCATCCACTTGTAGATGAGGAAGTTGGTGCTTAGAGAGATTGTTTGCAAAGTAATACAGCTATCTATTGACAGAACCAATAACTAGAACCAAAGTTTCTTGGCTCCCATATGAATTCTTATCTCTTCTCATGCCTACTTGTCTATATCTACTAGACATTGTATCTGAAAAATTATTTGTAGAAATAATTTGAGTCTTAAAATAATGTCATTTCCTTCCAGAAAGAATTTTTACTTGTTTACCTGCCAAGGGCACAATCTATGATTAATTTCAGGGCTTGAGATTTTTCCGGGCAACTTCTGTGACTCAACGTTGTACTACAGTCTACGGAGAGCCTATTTAACCTTTCATATCAATGCAGCCCTTTGAGGTCTTAGCCAAAAAGATAAGAGGTGAGATGACCAGGATCTCACCATTGGTTGGCTACAAAGCAGCCTCAAAAGCAGGGCTTATCTCTCTGGATTTCCAGTCTTGTCCAGCTCTCAACTGAGTAATTCATTCCACCTTATATTGTGATCTCTTTGATGTTTCTATGAGTGTATTTTTTAATATCTTGCCCAGCACTTTTTATTTTCCTGAGCAGGAAAGTTGATCAAATTGACCTTGTTCACTATTACCAAAAGCAGAAGTCCCTCCAAATATCTCCAACATCAAGGATAATTAGATCAGGACAATACTAAAACCCAAATCTCTAGCTAGCTTTGGGTTTTTCTAGCCCAAATCCTAGCCCATTTTTCGTTCTCCATTCCCTTCAGTAATTCATATCACTTCAACATAAAACGTAAATCTTATGTTCACGGTACCTGATTAATTAACAAGAAAACATGTATTGCCCCAAGTTTACAAGAATCCTATTAAAACCTGGCTTTGAGGTGCTTTTGAATTACCTCTGCTTTCCCAGCTACTGACACCTACCCTAGGGTCTTACACGCTGGGTTTGTAACAGCCTGTTCTCCCTCTATTGAAAAGGCAAGGAACTTATAAATATTATGTAAACTATCAATATTTCCCCTCTGCTGGCTCGTTCCGCTCTTCCTAGCTGTTATTGTTATTTTCCTTTTCTTCCTCAGATCCTCAGAGAAATAAGAATGCTAACTGGGGAGGTGTTGGTGTCTCTCGCTGCACATGATTTCAACTCTGTGATGTATGAGGTACAAAGTACCTTCAGGATCCTGGAGCTACCAAATGAATTCGTTGTGCTTGTCCTGGCTGAACTGGCAACGAGCTACGGTACGGAGGGAATAGTGTCCACATTTTCCCTGGGAAACAATCATTCTAATTGTGTAAACCCAAATGGGAGCAAACAGCAGAAGGGAGAGGATCTCTCCCTTCTTTTATACTAAAGAATACTGATAGCGGCATTTGGGCTGTTGTTTATGAGCACAGATGAGCCTGTTGGCCAGTCATGGGTCCACACTGCTCTGAATTTGTCTGGACTCTCTCCCACCCTCATTTTTCCTTTCATCTGGCTTTGTGTTTGCAGAAGCACATTTTCCACAAGCCGTATTCTGCAAACCACTCAACTCCTACATGAAGTAAGGGTTTCCTAGGATGTTCTTTTCTAAACCACTTCATTTAACAGATATTTATTGAGCACCTATCACCTGTGCTAGGCCCTGGGGATACAGGCAAGTTCTGGTGGGAGGGACGAACATAAATAAAATAATTATTCAAGTAAGTAATTGCTACTAAGCAACGGGTACAGATGGCCGTATAGCCAGTACCTTATCTTAAGGTACTCTAACTACAGATTGATTCCCTAACTACAGCCTGGCATTACAGTGGGGGAGGGATAGAGAACAACTTCCCGCTGCACGTCATCTGCCTCCCCTATGAAGCCTTGAAATGCTTATCGATTCCTCACTGCAGCATCCCAAAGCATTCCCTTCATGATGATGACCCTGCTCACCATGCAAACCATGCTCAGGCTGGCGGAGGAGGAAAGGATGAAGGGAGCCTTCTGTATCGGTGGGTATCCCCGTGGTTTCCTCTTTGTTAAGACCAGACTATGAATGGAGCAAATGTCTTATTTTTCCCTTTACTTCAGTCTTGTCCTTTCTAGTAATAGTAGCTACCATTTACTGAGGGCCTACCACATGGAAGGCCTTCTTCAGGAGTTATCTCTGTCAATCCTCACAGCAGTTCTGCAAAGTACTATTAGCCCATTTTACAGATGAGAAACTGAGGGTCATGGAGGTTAAGCGATTTTCTCAGGGTGGTGACAGTCAGTGAGATGGAGAGATGGCATCCAGGTCTACATGACCACCCAGTCCATATTCTTCCCACTGTCTTACACCAGGTCCATTTATACTAGCCTCCTTCTTCAATTGGATCACACTTTTCAAAAACGATTATGAGAGCTTATGAGCTCTTAGCCATAGGCTAAATTCTGGCATCTCTTTGTAATGCAATATTGTGAAAGTGATAAGTAAACAATCTAATCAAAATACAAGCAACTATACAATCAAGGAAAATGGGTAAACAAGCTATGGTCACAAATCCCTCAACCCCAAAACTGAAACACATCTACGGTAATCGACAATCTACAGAGAAAAACATGCCCTTGAGCTCCTGGAAAAAGCATTTTCAGCACAGTGAGAGACTTCCTGGATGAGTCTGAAGACCAGGACTCTTTTCTCCGATCAGTCACTGAGCCATCAGGTGATTCTGCCCTTCTCTCAACCTCAATCTCACCTCTAAAAACAACAAATGAAGTGATTGCTAAGACCCCTTCCACCTCTGACATCCCCAGCACTACTCTTTTATAATGTTTTAAAGCCTATACTGTTAGGAATATCTTCTTTATCTATCAACCAAGTCTTTTCTATTCTATTTTACCCATTTCCTCTTGTCTGTCCTCAATAAAGGTAATATTTGTATCTGATAAATATTGAGAATTTACCATGTGCCTGGGTACTGCCTTGGGTATTTTAAGATTATTATTTCATTTAACCCTCATAGCGACCCCATTAGGTGGCTAACATTTTCTGTTCATTTACAGATGAGAAATTGAGGCTTAGAAAGGTTAAACAGCTTGCCTGCAATCACACAGCTGGTACGTGGCAGAGACACGTACAGTCAGACTCAAGGACTCAAACTACTATACTAGATTAGCCCACTTTTCAATATTTTTTATTTTCCCTACTCACTATCACAGCAAACATTGTGTCCCAGCAAAAAAATATTGGTGCCACTAAGTGCACTTCTACCTCCAATATCAATAACCAAGAAGGTAAAAGAAAATAAAATCAGAAATCATCGTGGCAATGAATAAGGGAATTCTCATCTGTGTGTTATAAATTTATCTAAGTGCGCTTTAGTCTTAAAGCAACTTTGCCCGACTGCCAGTAAAGAAAAGGTATAAAATTTAATAGCCATCCATCTAGCTATGTGTTCAATCAATCAGCAAATAAACAGACATTGTGCTTGTTGTTTCAGATACCATCAACGAACCAGGCACCATCCCTTCTCATTATAGGGCAGTGCAAGACACACACACACACCCCCACACACGCAAAATGGATTTGACAAAATGGAACATGAGGTTATCAGAGAGAGTTTGGAGGGGATAGGAATAAACCAAAACTGACCAGCTCTAAAGCTAAGATACTTGGGATCTTTTCCATAGAGTTATTTGTAGATGAGGTATTCTTGAGAGAGTAAACTACAGTTTTTTTACTATCTAATGAAAGGGATAGCATGAGGGGCTGAAGGAAAAAATATTATTTAATGCACTTGATGCAAATATATATGTGATATATATGATATTTTTGCAGGCCCAAGATTTTTTAATTTTATTAAAGTAAAACATACATGGAGAAAAACATAAAAATCAGAAATATACAGGTTGATGAATTGTCACGAAGTAGCTCATCCATTTGACCAAAACTCAGGAAAAAATTTGGACATTACTAACTCCCTAGAAGTCCCCATCTTTTCTCCCAGTCATCACCTCTCCACCCTTTCCAAGGGTAACCACAATCCTGAATTCTAACACCGTAGATTAGCTTTGCCTATTTGTGAGATTCATACATGTTTTGTGTACCTGTAGTCCATTTTCATTTCTGTACACTATTACATGTCTATACTACAATTTTTCCATTCTACCTGTTGATAGAATGGAAATTCTACCAAATATTTGGATCATTTTTTTTGTCTGAGGCTATTACAAAAATAATTGAATGGAACATTCTTGTACAAGATTTTTAGTGCCCCTATGTATGCATATCTAGTGCCCATATATATACCTTGGAGTGGAATTTCTGGGTCATAGACAAAGCATATTCAACTTTGGTTGATAATGCCAAACAGTTTTCTAAAGTGTTTGTAATCAATTCACACTCTCACCAGCAGAATGTAAAAACATCAGCTGCCCCTTAGTCCTGTCAACACTTGACATTGACTATCTGAAATTTTAGCAATTCCAGATGGTATGTTGTAGTATTTCATTATGGTTTTTAATTTACAGTTCACTACAGTGGCTTGAACACTTTTTATATATTTACTTGGTGCAGTCAAAAGATTTTATGGAAACTATTACACATTTGCTAATCATCAGTACATTTTTCTCAAATTACATTATGGTCCTACCTACCTTGATATTTTTCTCAGTCTGTGGTTGTTTTTTAAATGCAGCCCTTGAGAAGTTCAGCAGAGCCATTTACAAGTATGTCAGCCACTGGAGAGACTTCCCCTACCCCAGATTGGATGCCAGTCGCCTGACAAAATCTTCATGCTGTTCCGGTATATCATGGACAAGTGGGCCGCCACGACCTTGCCCACACAAGTGAGTGAGGTTCAGCATGCCTCCAGCTAGCTCTCCTGGCATACTGGATGAACTTCCTCTTCTCTTTTTGACATGATAATTCATCTTAGTTCTCTTGGAAAGCTGTGGGTTGTATCTTATCATGTTTATAAAATCTTTTGTTTTTCCTGTTTCAAATCACTATTTACTCATTATTTCAACTAATATTTATTGAGTCCCCATGACATGCCAGACATCATTCCCATACTGGGGATACAGCAGAGATTAAACAGACCCAAATCCCCACTCTCATGGAACGGACATGCCAAAGTGTGCAGAGAACAATAACTAACTAAAATGAGCAAAATATATGGAATTTTAGCTATATCATAACCCATATTTGGGCTGTCACTGATTAGGGAAAACACCAGTCCAGAGAAATTTCCTGTGTCTGTGAATATCACAATGCATTAAAATGATATCTAAAGAAGGAGCGTGTCTGCTTCAAAATACTGTAATGACTTATAAAGAATAGATTACAAAGTGCATTCACATATATAATCCCATCCTTATTTTGCTTAATTGCTATGATTTTTTTTTTTTTTTTGCATACACGGGCCTCTCACCATTGTGGCCTCTCCCGTCGCGGAGCACAGGCTCCGGACGCGCAGGCCCAGCGGCCATGGCTCACGGGGGGCCCAGCCACTCTGCGGCATGTGGGATCTTCCAGGACCGGGGCACGAACCCGTGTCCCCTGCATCGGCAGGCGGACTCTCAACCACGGCGCCACCAGGGAAGCTCCAGCTATGATTTTTTAATGTAGGTGAAATTATATTCTATTTCAATCTCTTTATTGCTATATTATAAAAGATTTAACACTTAGCTACCTTCTCTAGTTCAGTTTCTTTTCTATATTTTGAGCTTTTAAAGCATTCATTTTTTAACATGCTGGGATAGTTAAATCATTAGCAAACATGAAATTTTTAAAATATTCTGAGGAAGTCTTTTCTTCAAGCCACTTGAAAAACAAAATTCAATGCAAATTTGCTGACTACTTTCCTAGCCTCCCACAGGAAGTTAGGCAAGTAACAAGAAGGTGCACAAAGTAATAAGGGAGCACAGGGAGAGAAGCACTTAACCCCTGGCGAGCACTGGAAAGGCCATGGCATTGGAACTGCGCTTGCAACCCATGAAGTCATCACTACAGGAGACATGCAGTCCCTAAAGAGGGGATAAAACCCACTGGAGCATAGGTTAGGGATGGGATAACGTGATACTTGAGTGAGTCCAGTGGGAGAAGGGGAAGTGTGGAGAGGAAAGGGGATATAAAGAGGCAGAAATAAAAGAAACTCAGAAGGTGGTCTTGGCCACATAATAAAGAATGCTACACAGTACTTTTTTTTTAAGAAATAAGAAACCTTGGGGGACTTCCCTGGTGGTCCAGTGATTAAGACTTCACTTTCCAATGCAGGGGTGCGAGTTCGATCCCTGGTCAGGGAGCTAAGATCCCACATGCCTCGCGGCCAAAAAACCAAAACATAAAACAGAAGTAATATTGTAACAAATTCCATAAAGACTTTAAAAATGATCCACATCAAAAAAATCTTTAAAAAACCAAAAGAAAAGAAACCTCAGAAAGGCTTAAGCAAGAAGAATGAGATCTTAGAAACTAAGAAAGGAGTGATTTTCAAGAAGCAGAGACAGATCTACAGAGGACATTGCTATGGTGCTCAAGAAAGAAAAATCTTGAAACGTGTCTACTGCATAGAAATGTGGTAGAAGAATTCTTCCAGCTGACACACAGTGTTGAGTGAAATAAATGGTTATTGTTATTAGCCACTAAGTTTTGACATGGTTTGCTGTATAGCAAAATTTAGCTAAAAGGAAAAAAAGCATTTATTAGGTAGAAAAAGCAGAATATAGAACTATAGATTAAATGGTATCAATTTTTAAGAAATTAAAATACATAAGAAAAAGATAGGAAAGAATAGGTCAAATAAAGAAATAACTTATTAAAAATACACCAGACAGTGCTTATCTATGAGTACTGTGGGTACTGTGTTTTCTGCTTCCTCCTAATTTTTGTGATTTCTACATTTTTTTAAATAAATTTATTTATTTAATTTATTTATTTATTTTCGGCTGCGTTGGGTCTTCACTGCCGCGCACGGGCTGGTTGCGACAAGTGGGGGCTTCTCTTGTTGCGGTGCACGGGCTTCTCATTGCAGTGGCTTCTCTTGTTGCAGAGCACGGGCTCTAGGCACGCGGGCTTCAGTAGTTGTGGCATGTGGGCTCAGCAGTTGTGGCTCGCGGGCTCTAGAGCACAGGCTCAGTAGTTGTGGCGCACAGGCTTTGTTGCTCCGCAGCATGTGGGATCTTCCCGGTCCAGGGATCAAACCCGTGTCCCCTGCATTGACAGGCGGATTCTTAACCACTGTGCTACCAGGGAAGCCCATGATTTCTATATTTTATCATCAATATATTGCATTTATATTTTGTACTGGTTCATTTTTCATGTCGTGTGGAAGCCAGATGACAGTGGATTGAGAAATAAAGGGGAGGTGGGGAGTGGAGGTAAAAACGGTAGACCACTCCTTCCAAAAGCTTTGCTCTGCGAGAAAGGAAAGAGAAACAGAATTGGATGAGGATAACAGTGGGGCTAAAATGATACGGAATCAAAGAATTTTTTTTAATATAAGGGAAATTTTTAATTTGTTAATATAGTAAAAGAAAGTGACCATTAGAGAGAGGTTAAAGAAATAGAAGAGCGGGACAAATATTGAAATGAGCATCAATATAGATAGAGATGTAGATACAAATAGAACTCTCCTTCATACAATGATCTTAACCTAAACATTGTTTGAAGAAACCTTGCTCGGTTGAAAGCAGTGAGGAAAGTTTCTTGGGGGGTATCTAAAGCTTCTGGTATACTGAGAAATGTACAAAAAGCATAGTGAAGTGTGAGAAACGGTATTTGTTTGCTGCCTCTGCAGATTTGGGCCATCATTAAGGCTCACGGCCCCACAGTGAGCCTGCTGCTGCATCGGGAGGACCTCTGTGAATACGCCCTGGGCCAGGTCCCTTGGCTCCTGAAGCAGTATAAAGACAAAGAGATGGATTTCCACGTCACTCAGGTGAGAGCCACACCCGCAAGAAACCGATTCTGATAGCTGACCAGCAATCATCCTGGAGGATGTTAATTTTCAAGGGGCGGGGGGGGGGGGGGGTCAAGGAACTCAAACACGTGTTTGGGCAGCCGAACTTAAATACCTCTTGGGAAATATGAGGTAGAGAAGCGGTCGGTGGCATAGCTGGATGGTGGAAACTCCAGAAGGAATTTCTGTTCAAGCCGCTGGGGAACTAAACAAGGTAGAGGAGCAGAATCACTAAAGACAACTGGTAACCACAGAAAGGTGATGGGTTTGTTCTCCTCACAAAAGGTAGTGAGTAATGATTTGCTTTCCACATCCTGTGCTGTTGCTCCGTAGGCAGCCTCCAGCTAACCTTAGAGAGCTTCCATTCCAGAGTCTAAGACAGATAGTGACCGCGGCAGTCCTTTATGATGTTAGCCTTCCAAAGGCCTTGAGGAAGACCATCTTTATCAATTTACTCCACCAGGTAAGAAGACCATGTTGTCAGATCTGATTGTTTCATTTTCAACAGCTTTCTCTTTTTAACATCTACCACCTGAGTTTTTTCTTCTCATTCAGGTGTGCAGAGTTCTAGATCCTCCAGTATAAAGGAAAATGAAATCAAAGCTTCAGACTGTTTCCTCATTCTAGGTAGGACCCAGCATCCAGAGGGTTTTTAATTAAAATGTCTCCAAGTGATGATGACGACAAGGATGAAGTGCGTGCAAACTGTCACATCTGTTACTTTCACACCTACACACAAAATGTTTCTTCAACTCAAAGTATTCTGTGCCTTTCCCTATCTTCCCTGCAGCTGGTAGAGTGACCAGTCATCCTGATCTGTCCGGGACTAAAGGACTTCCAGGAAAATAGAACTTTCAGTTCTAAAACCAGAAAAGTCTCAGACATATTTTGGATATTAACTCCTTACTGGATATAAGGTTGGCAAATATTTTTGCCCATTCCATATGTTTTCTTTTCATTTTGTTGGTGGTTTCCTTGTCTGAGAAGAAGGCTTTTGGCTTCTTTGATGTAATCCCACTTGTTTATTTTTGCTTTTGTTGCCTCTGCTTTGGGTATCAAATTCAAAAAAATTCATTGCCAAGACCAATGTCAAAGAGCTTCTTCCTATGTTTTGTTCTAGGAGTTTTACAGTTTCAGGTCTTATGTTCAAGTCTTAAATCCATTTTGCTTTAATTTGCATGTTTGGTGTAAGGTAAGAATTCGATTTCATTCTTTGGCAAGCGGCTGTCCAGTTTTCCCAGCACCGTTTATTGAAGAGACTATTCTTTCCCCATTGTTTATTCTTGGCTCCTTTGTTGCAAATTAATTGACTATATATGCATGGGTTTATTTCCAGGCAAACCTGTAAGAGTTGGCAACCCTAAGGCTAGGAAATGCTTTTTTCTTGGCATTTGAGATTATTTGAAACTCTATCAAACCCCAGTCATCTTTTTTCCTCCTTGTCATTTCTTAGTATCTATCCCTTGTCTCTCTCTCCCTCCTTCACTCTCTCCCTTTTGTTCTTGCTTTCACATCACAATCCCACCCATCACCTGGTTAGAATACCGGACACAGGTTGTCGAGGAAGCACCAAGTTCCCAGGGTCAGGATACCAAACTATACTCTAATATAGTCCCTCAGGGCAAGAGACAAGAGCAATCCTAGACCTCCCACACCTGCACCCTCCCAAAATATGTCATTTCCTCTACTTCACTGCATACCTTTCTAGTATGGTCTAGTTCTCTCCTAACTGACCACCTCTGTTTCTATAGTTTCCACTTCTCTATGCCCCAGCCTAATTAAGTTCTTCACTTTATCTCTAACATTTCCAACCCAAACCTCTCTACTCCATCCAGGTCTCTCTTCACTCTTCCCTGCTTCCTTCTTACCCTTGCGAGTCTCCAGCTGCACAGCTGGTGAAGCATCACTTTGATCTCTGCCTCCATGTTCACAAGGCTTTCCTCTGTGTCTGTCTGTATCCTCTATCCATTTATTATAAAGACACCAGTCATATTGATTTAAGACAACCTCATCTTAACTTGATTTCATCTACAAAGAACCTAATTTCCAAATAAGGTTACATTCACAGGTATGAACAGAAGTGGGTCTAGCTCTCTTAGTGACCAAACTGTTTAATTAATTCTGTGATACTAAAGAAGTATGGACATAATAAAATCTGGTTACCAACCAAAGAGTGACTTTGACAATCCTCATGGAACGATCCTCTTCCCATTCACAAGTATTTTACCTAAGGTGAAAATGAGTTCTTATGACTCCAGTATTTCTTTTTTTTTTTTTTTTTTTGCAGTACGCGGGCCTCTCACTGTTGTGACCTCTCCCGTTGCGGAGCACAGGCTCTGGACGCACAGGCTCAGCGGCCATGGCTCACGGGCCCAGCCGCTCCGCGGCATGTGGGATCTTCCCAGACCGGGGCACAAACCCGTGTCCCCTGCATCGGCAGGCGGACTCTCAACCACTGCACCACCAGGGAAGCCCTGACTCCAGTATTTCTTAAACCCACAGCCCATTCCAGCCCTGCAGACCTGACAGAATTTTTTGATGAACAAATGAGAGGTAATAATGAAGCCACTCGAATGGGAATCTTGACTGTGTTAAGATCGGCTATCAGTGCTGAAGGTAAGCAGTAAAGATGACAGCAGACTTGTTTATTTTGTACCAAAAAGCAAACTGAAACTTGTGCATTGTCTCTAATTCTATCCCATATCTTTGGGAAATTTATAGAGCATCATATTCAGGTGAAGCTTGGTTTTCTCAGTTGTCTACAACCTACTACTTCTAAACAGGCATTTCTAGTTACCTCTCTTCTTTCATGATATTTACGGATGCACCCACTAAATGAGTAGAATGTTTGAGAATTGAATCTAGAATTTAAAAGAGCTAGTAAACTGGTTAAGTAGCCTGATAAACAGGGAGTGGGTGGGAAGAATGTACAATATTCTAAAAATTAGTACATTTAGAAAAGAGGAGAATTTAATAAATTTTCATATTTCATTAATTCCAAAAGGCACATATTTTCACAGTATCAGAATGCATCTTATAATTGATAGCATCTTTAATTATCATCAGCTACTAGAGTTTTTCACTTGGCACAATATGAGATAATGATGCCTCATAAAATATATCTTGGATTCAATAAAATGAGACAATTCATTTTTCCACAGCATTGTAATAGTTTTTTAACACCTTTATTACAGTATAACTGCTTTACAATGGTGTGTTAGTTTCCACTTTATAACAAAGTGAATCATTATAATAGTTTTTTTAAAATTCAGTTTACTCTGGGATTTACTGAAGACTTGGCAGAAGAAACATGAAGTTGTCTATGAAATTTAAAGCCAATCCATTAGGCATGATGTATTGAATCCACTTAAGAATCTAACATTTTAAACAAGGTGAAACAAAATGTAACAGAGAACAAAAAAAAGCAATAAACATGTGTAAAGAGTTGGAAAAGGAGAATGTAGGAGGGAACTGAATAACATAAAATGTTAAGGACCAGAGACTTTGCAACTATGTACCATAACTCTAATGGGTTTTCATCAATTCTAGAACATACTGTAGTCCTTCTGAAGCGGGTCTCTCAATTTCTCCCTCTATCTTTCAGAGCCCAAGTTGAGGGATCACATCACTTGAATAGAAAAAAACAGTCAAAGTCGTCATGGGCGACCTCAGTATTAAAGTAAGAGAATTAATGGGGACTTTTATTTGGATAATGATAGTTTTAGGAGTAAATGAAATGGTTTTGACTGTTTAAGAATCTGCTTATGAGATTGCTTTATAAAGAATTCAGTTATCAATTCTACTTTTAAAAGAACTCCATCTTTCCCCAAAAGATAAACTCTATCGAAGTAAAGTTCTAAAGCACATTCAGTTCAAGGGCTTCTCAGTAGAAAAAAAAAGATTTTTGCCCAGAGCATCACTCTGCCATGCTCTTCAAAAAGTTTTAAATTTAATTAGTTGAAAACTTAATTGTTAATTATAAAGATAATACTTCTTCCTCCAAAAAATAATAACCCCTGAACCCTGTTCTGAGCAGAGACATCCTATTTTCCAATCAGGGAGCACCTAGAGCAAGTCTTGCACACAATAGATTTGTCATTATTTCCTGATTATTTGATTAAAGTATTCCACGTTGGAAAAGACATAGAACTTAAATGGGAACAATTTTTAAAATTAGCAGTTGTAGTATTATTTGTATGAAAACCATATTTTGTTTGGATCAAAGCCCTACACAGAAGCCAATGAAGAGGAAAAAATTCCCCTAAGAGGCTTTGGTCACCAATAACTATGTTTAAAATAACCAAAGCTATGCAATAAATAACAATGGAGTGATTATATATAAAAACCTGACCCAGTAACTGACCAAGCCAATCAAAGAATTGCTAGGATTTAGGGTAGAATAAAAGAGCACAGAAACTTTAAGGAAGGCCAGTTAATCAGGCAAAAATAAAGAGAAAATATACCTCTTTCTCCTTAATTAGGGAGATTACTGAGTCCCTGTATGCTAATTGTTAATTGCCACCTTGTGGCCCTTCCTCCCTGTGCAAAATTATTTTCTTCTCACCCTCCATTAAAAGACCCGTTCACTAAGGAATTAGATCTGAGATTTCTATCCTCCAGGGAAGCAATCCAATAAATTAATTGAAGCCAAATTATTAAAAACCTGTGACACACGTTCATAATTCTTTATTCGAATCCGTAGAGCCAGACTTATTTCAGAATTCACAACTTTCCAGATTTCAGAAAAACATTACTGTGACAGTAGCCCACAGTCAAACCTATTAATATTTTTTCAAGAACATGTATGCATATCACACTACATAAAAGAGGCAGGGCTTCCCTGGTGGTGGCAGTGGTCGAGAGTCCGCCTGCCGATGCAGGGGACAGGGATCCGGGAAGATCCCACATGCCGCGGAGCGGCTGGGCCCGTGAGCCATGGCCGCTGAGCCTGCGCGTCCGGAGCCTGTGCTCCGCAACGGGAGAGGCCACAACAGTGAGAGGCCCGCGTACCGCAAATAATAATAATAATAAATTTTAAAAATAAATAAATAAGAGGTAAAGACTACAAATAGCTTTAAAACAGTTCAGTTTAGGTTTTGCTACCAATGAGTTGGCACCAAATTTAAGAAACAAAATTCCAGTTTTCAGAGTCATTTAGTTTGAATTTGTGGATAAGGAATTGTGGAACTTTATTTCAGTGTGGTATCTTTCCCTGAGGATTTTTAAAGCGAGGCCATGTTTTAGCCCAAAGTTACTAATGTTTCATAATATATAGTAATAGAGAATATGTCTTGGGAACTAGGAAGAAAGATTTTGGTTAAAGAGAGCTTTGCCAGTGACACTTAAATCATAACCTGTAGATTACTTCCTGCTCCATATATTACAGTAAGATCATTCAATTTATACTCTTTTTTGGAAAGATTCCACTGAATGATCCATGAAGGTTACAGAATAGGAGAATCTAATTTCTATTCAGAGTAAAATGTTGTGAATGCGTTTTCCTTACTCTAGGTGAGGAATTCCACCCTTCTCCTCAACCAAACCATGTGTGAAAAACGCTACATTGAAGCCCAGGAAGGCTGGCCACTGATTGACTACATCTTCTCGCAGTTTGCAACGTCCAACAAGAATCTGGTACGAAGAGGGCGCCATTTTGAGTGCTGCCCTGTAGCAAGTTCAGTTGACTCAACTGGATTTTAAAAAAATATCTGTGGTCCAAGTTAGAAACTGACTTAGAGGTTACATTTCAGCCTTATCACTTTCACTAATAAATTTTTCAGCTTCTAGTGTTCTCGGTTTTCTTTCAGTGATATCCTTTTTAACTTATAATAAACCCAAGGTAGGTTAAATCAGTTTTTCCTAAAAAGGAGGAAACCTGGCCTCAAAAGCTTGGGGGTGGTTTGGAGACAGGCAGAGAAAGTGAATTGTTTCTAGAAAACAAGAAACATCCATACTTGTTACACCGGTTCCTTTGGATGAAGAGCCTGAAAAACATGTGCTTAAGATCTCAGTAATCTTAGCAAATTCATTGTAGCTGAAATTACAGTCCACTCCACTAGGAAGCAGTGTCATTGGAAATTTTTGCCCCAGAGATAAAAAGGGGAAAGGCCTGGGCTTCCCTGGTGGCGCAGTGGTTGAGAGTCCGCCTGCCAATGCAGCGAACACGGGTTCGTGTCCCGGTTTGGGAAGATCCCACATGCCGCGGAGCGGCTGGGCCCGTGAGCCATGGCCGCTGAGCCTGCGCGTCCGGAGCCTGTGCTCCGCAGCGGGAGAGGCCACAACGGTGAGAGGCCTGCGTACCGCAAAAAAAAAAAAAAAAAAAAAAAAAAAAAAAGGGGGAAAGGCCTGAGGGAGAAAAGGAGTAACTGCAGTCCAAGGATCCTCACAATGTTTGCTTTTCTGCTTCAGCCAGGGGTGTTTTTTTCTAACCCATTCCTCCAAAGAGCACCTTATAACAGGATTAGATACTGGAGACCAAGATTGCTGGATTCCACAAGCCCTTTAAGTTGAGTGACTGCATCCTCCACCCCAGAGGCTAAGAACACCTCCAAGTAAGGTCAGAGGCGACCGACAGCAAGGATTATGAACAAGTCACCTATTTCATCTTTCTTAAAGAGAAACCAATAAAAGCTAACTCCCAGGAGACCGAAAAGGGAGAGAAAGGTATCCAAGAAACAAGCCTGGAGGTCTTAAAAACCCTGGACCCACTGATCATTGGAATGCCTCAGGTAAGGGGTCTTTTGTCACCACTCACAGTTAATTTGATCACCTTTCTAAAGCTCTGAACATTTAGGAGTAAAGATACGAGTTGGTACTCCATGTGTCATCAGCTTTTTGATGCTCTGACTAGAGGAAGTATGTTGGGACGCTCAGTGCCAGCACATAATAGTTCCTCAAAAACAGGTGTAAAATTAGCTAAATAATCTTTTATATCTGGATGGCAAATGGCAGTTTATAAGCATCTTAATATATTATTTTTCTTCTTCCCCTGACGTACTTAGACACGTACTGTAAGTGGTGATTCTAACGCAGTGAATGCTAAACTTTCCCCATTTATCTGGGAAGGTGTTAAAAGCACACATTCTCAGACCTCACTTGAGGCCTAATATAACCTGAACCTCAAGGGGAGGAGCCTTAGAATCTGCATTCTGCTTAAGCAAAACAACCTGAAATGTGCCAGAAATACATGGCACAGCCAGGAGACAATCAGAAGGCCAGTTTAAGGGCATCACAGGCTTTGTCTAGGATGGTTTTTTAAGGTGTGGGTTTTGGATTACCGGGGCTATTTATTTAAAATGCACATTTTCAGGCCACGTGCCAGATCTAAATGAATCAGCGTATCTGGGCATGGGGCCCATAAATCTGCATGCAAACAAATTCCAACATTTCTGATGCATATTAAAGTTTGGGGAATTCTGATCTAGCAGTGAATGATGAAAGAGTAGTCTAAGGCCAGACTCTGAAGGGTCTGAAATGCCAAATTCCTTCCTTGTCCTTGAGGAGCCAATGAAAATTTTAAGCAAAGGCTAAACATTTTAAATGATAACTGTAGGAAATCAGTGTGTTGACACTGATTTAAGAGTAGACACTGATTCTAGAGTAGACTAAGCACAAAGAGTCTATATATGAGATGAGATGAGATTCACAGGGACTGGAACTGGGTCATAATAGTAGGAAGGGCATGAGAAATCTTACAGTTTAAGAAAGACTAGGGGGCTTCCCTGGTGGCGCAGTGGTTGAGAGTCCGCCTGCAGATGCAGGGGACACGGGTTCGTGTCCCGGTCCGGGAAGATCTCACATGCCGCGGAGCGGCTCGGCCCGTGAGCCATGGCCGCTGAGCCTGCGCGTCCGGAGCCTGTGCTCCGCGACGGGAGAGGCCACAACAGTGAGAGGCCCGCGTACCGCAAAAAAAAAAGAAAGACTAGGCTTGGGACTTCCCTGGTGGCACAGTGGTTGAGAATCTGCCTGCCAATGCAGGGGACACGGGTTCGAGCCCTGGTCTGGGAAGATCCCACATGCCTCAGAGCAACTAAGCCCATGCGCCACAACTACTGAGCCTGCGCTCTAGAACCCATGCTCCGCAACAAGAGAAGCCATTGCAGTGAGAAGCCCGCGCACCACAACGAAGACCAAACACAGCCAAAAAATAAATAAGTAAAAAAAAAAATTGTTTTTTTAAAAAAAGAAAAGGATTAGGCTTAGGCTTGGTGATTAAATACAGATGCCAAGACAAAGGGAGGAGTCCAAGTGGACACCTAAGTTTCCATTAGGTGATCAGCAGATCAGCACCTGGGGACTTCCCTGGTGCTGGTGATCCAGTGGTTAGGACTTGGCGCTTTCACTGCGGGGGCCCTGTGTTCAATTCCTGGTAAAGGAACTAAGATTCCGCAAGCCATGTGGCATGGCCAAAAATAAATAAATAAATTAATTGAAAAAAAAGAAGGAGAAGATCAGCACCTGGAGCACAGCCAGCAGCAGCAGCGCAGGCGCCATCCACTCCCCGTCATTCTCACTCTGGACAGTTCCACTCGAGTCTTGGAGTTTGCAGAAATATTTGGGGGCATTTTTGGTTGTCACATTGACAAGGGGTTTAACGGCACTTGGTGAGTGGAGCCCAGCCCTCCCTGCAGTGACCCACAATGACAACTTGTCCTGTCCCAAATTCCAGCAGCAACCTCACGGAGAAACACTGACCATCACTCACTGCAAGTGGCACCTGAAAGTGAATGTGCTGTGCAGAGACTGTGTTTCATGATTTCATTTTGATTTGGCCTGAAGAGCAAAATAATCACACGTGAGAGAAAGTTTTCTAAATTAGAGGGAAACACACGGAGAGGACCAAAGAGGAATAATGAAAAGGAATAAGCAATCCTTGCATCTTGCCTTATGTTTTCCACAGATGCTATGGCCAAGAATTCTGACTCTTGTGGTACCTGCAGAATATACGGGAACGCTGTATATATACGCAGAATATACGGGAATATACGGGAATGCTGAAATACCTGTTTAATATCATCAGAATTCTGTTTATGGCAGAGGAGAGGAAGAAGAAGAATGCCAAGGACTCAACAGCACTTGTCATCTCTACAGGAGCTGGTGTGTACATTCAAAAACAAAGCAAAGCATTTCTCTTATGAGAGACTAGTTTCCGGAAAGGCTACGGGGCTTTGCTTGTAAACCCAAGCCCCATCTGATTTTTTCTAGGCCCCATAGCAGTAATGAAAATTGCTTTTTCTTTCTAGTGAAACTTCCTTCACCACAACAGCTACTGGCCAGACTTCTGGTGAGTGAGTTATGAAAAACCAACGTGGTATGAATTTAAACCAATATAGACAATTCAGCTCCAAATAAATGATAATAAAAATTACATAGATATTCCAAAACAAAAGAAACACTAAAATGGCATAATAAATGTTCTGCTATACTAATGACTCTGATGAAGATTTATTATTCGCAAGATTATCTTCTCACTCTGAAATGTTTGTTAAACTTCATTTATGATTTTTTAAATAAACATAGACTGGATCTGATCCATAAGAACCGTTCAAACAAATTCCACATCTGTTGTTTAGATTTCTCTCTCTCTCTTTTTGGCCACATATGTGCTTGAGCACTATTTCCACATGCCCTTATTTAATTAATAGATATATCTAAGTGTTGGTATGTTTCATTTATTTTTGGTTGATGGTTTCCATCTATTTTTACACCTTTATCCTCAGAAGAAAATTGGGCAGATGGATTGTCTAAGTATTAGCTTTGATCTAGAATAAGTAAGAACAGACTGTGATGGTTTGTTAAAAGATTATCTAATGAAGGATTCAAGAGAATCCAGAACAGTGATAAAAAGGAAAAGGTAGGTGAGCCTTCTAAGTATCCCTGAGTTAAGTAACAATTTTTCTTCCTTCCTCCAGGTAATATCTATGCTCGCCAGTTTAGGGAAATTACATGGGGTCGGTGCAATAGGACTTTTGAAGATATTGCCTGAGATAATTTACCCAAATTTGGTAGAGCTATGGAAAACATGCATACCTGAGCTCCTGCAGCCTCTGGAAGGTACAAAGGATCAGGTCTTTATCCAAGGAGGCAAGAACACAAGGAAATGAGGCACCACTTCTATGTCTTAAGCCATTAATGTTCACATTAGGCAATAAAAACAATGAACTTGACATGCAAGGTAGACAGCTCTATTTTGTCCTGGACTCCTTATGTTCTATTTCTCTACCAAATACTTATATTGATATTTTAAGAGGACCAGGTGTGTTACATATTTAGCAGGAACTTTTACTTTTGCTCTGGTCTTTTTTTGTATTTAGACAAGTTCTCTTTTGGTATTGTTCTAAAAAGTTATTATTCATCCATGCTAGAATATTAAGATATGGTAATTCAGTAGTTACTGTTGAAATTGGCAAAAAGCCTGGATTTTTATCATGGATTGAAGACCCTCTGTCCAGCTGACTAGCAATTTAGGATTGCCAACATAGTACATTTAATCTGAAATAACCATCCTGCATAGGGAGAAAGCTTGAAATGGAACAGTAGCAGTCAGTGCTGACCTGGATACTGGGCTGGGGTTTTTTTTTTTTTTTTTGGCACTTATTGCATCAATTTCTATTTCTAGGAAAGAACACTAGTATCGTGCTGTGGGAGACCATGCTGCTTCAGGTAAAGCTGGCTCCTAGACTAATTGTTGATGATGGGGTGATGAAATCACCGAAAGTTACCCATCTTTACGAAAAAGAATTAGATTCCAAAGGACAGGAAACAACATTTCCTTTTCTTGAGAAAATCACTAGACTGTTAGACATGATCACATAAGAATTTTATGCTCTTTAAGTCACAATTTGAACAATAATCTTCAGTCTTCAATTTGATTCAGAATTTAAGACAGTTTTGAAGATATCACTTACTAATATTTTTCTTACTAATATTTTTTTCCGTCTTTCTTAAATCTTCTCTAATTTTTGTTTTTTTCCTCTCCTTGCAATTGCATTATTTCACCATTCATAAAAAGAAACAGAGATTAACATAATTTCCACTTCTTTGCTCCTGAATACAACTCCATTTCCTCCTCTATCTGCTTCTCACTATCTTTTTCCTGATGTCTAAACACCAAAAGGCCATGTTGTACCCCTTCTCCAGAAAAGAATCTTTCTCTCATCCATAACTTTCTGGACCTTGACAACCAAACAGTGCCACAGACAATGTCAAATCCCCAAAAGAGTAAATTGCAGACAGGAGTTGGACATTGGCTTTACAGAGAGCATTTTGATTTCAGGAGCCCACAAGAGATCAAGGAACCCATGGGCAGGGAGCTTTTAATCCAGCACAGTTTTGGTTCATAAGCCACCTATATAGGAATTAACTATGGCTTCTTTATTTTTTTTTAATTGAAGTATAGTTGATTTACAATGTTATGTTAATTACTGCCGCACAGCAAAGTGATTCAGTTATACATATATATATACATTCTTTTTCTTAACATTCTTTTCTGTTACAGTTTATCATAGGATATTGAATATAGTTCCCTGTGCTGTACAGTAGGGCCTCGTTGTTCATCCATTCTGTATATAAAAGCTTCCATCTGCTCACCCCGACCTCCCACTCCATCCCTCCCCCAAGCGCCACCTGCTTGGCAACAGCCAGTCTGTCCTCTATGTCTGTGATTCTGTTTCTGTTTCATAGATAGGTTCACTTGTGTCCTATTTTAGATTCCATACATAAGTGATATCATATGATACTTGTCTTTCTCTTTCTGACTTACTTCACTTAGTATGATCATCTCTAGTTGCATCCATGTTGCTGCAAATGGCATTATTTTGTTCCTTTTTATGGCTGAGTAATATTCCATTGTATATATGTACCGCATCTTCTTTATCCATTCCTCTGTCGATGGACGTTTAGGTCGCTTCCATGACCTCCCTATTGTAAATGGTGCTGCTATGAACATAGGGGTGCATGTATTTTTTTGAATTATAGTTTTGTCTGGATATATGCCCAGGAGTGGGATTGCTGGATCATACAGTAACTCTATTTTTTGTTTTCTGAGGAACCTCCATACTGTTTTCCATAGGGGCTGCACCAACTTACATTCCCACCAACAGTGTAGGAAGGGTCCCTTTTCTTCACACACTCTCTGGCATTTGTTATTTGTAGACTTTTGAATGATGGCCATTCTGACCAGCGTGAGGTGGTACCTCATTGTAGTTTGTTTCTGTTTTTTTGTGGGGTTTTTCTGTATTTATTACTATTTATTATAGAATAGGTAACTCTTTTATTTAGAGAAAGCTCAGGGTATTTTTAATGGTTTTTAAATTTATATTTAAAAAAATACCTGTCAAATGTTTTTGAAGAATTTGATTATAAAGTTTACTAGATTTTTAAAATATTTCAATTTTATTGGATTATAGCTGATTTACAATGTTGTGTTAGTTTCAGGTGTACAGCAAAGTGATTCAATTATATGTATACATATATTCATTCTTTTTTTAGATTCTTTTCTCATATAGGTTATCACAGAATATTGGGAAGAGTTCCCTGTGCTATACAGTAGGTCTGTGTTGGTCATATATCTTAAATATAGTAGTGTGCGTGTGTTCATCCCAAGCTCCTGATTTATCCCGCCCCCTCCCCCCCAAATCCTTTGGTAACCATAAGTTTGTTTTTGATATCTTTAAGTCTGCTTCTGTTTTGTAAATAAGTTCATTTGTACCTTTTTTTAAAATTAGATTCCACATATGAGTGATATCGTATGATATTTGTCTTTCTCTGTCCGACTTACTTCACTTAATTTGATCATCTCTAGGTCCATCCATGTTGCTGCCAATGGCATTATTTCATTCTTTTGTATGGCTGAGTAATATTCCATTGTATATATGGATATGTACCACATCTTCTTTATCCATTTCTCTGTTGATGGGCATTTAGGGTTGATTTGTATTTCTCTAATAATTAGCAGTGTTGAGCACCTTTTTATGTGAACTATGGCTTCTTTAAAATGTCAGATTTCAGTGACCTGTCCATAGCACCCCACCCCCAACACCCGCCTTCCAGAATCAGAATCTCTAGGTGGGGTACCTGTGAGCTCACAGGTCTTAGTGATACCCACAGTGAATCTTATCCCATATGAGGTTTGAAAGCAATGGCTCTATGCTTCCTGGTCCTTAACTCTGGGATCCATCTCTCCTCCTATATTCTGGCTTTTTTTATCTTCCCCTCCCTCTCTCAAAATTTTTATCTTATTTTCCCCTGCTACCATTTTTTTTTATTTTCTTTTCTTTTTTAATTTTTTTTATTTTTAGCTGCATTGGGTCTTTGTTGCTGCGCGCGGGCTTTCTCTAGTTGCAGCAAGCGGGGGCTACTCTTTGTTGTGGTACGCAGGCTTCTCACTGCAGTGGCTTCTCTTGTTACAGAGCACCGGCTTCTCTTGTTACAGAGCACCGGCTCTAGGTGAACGGGTTTCAGTAATTGTGGCACGTGGTCTCAGTAGTTGTGGCCCACAGGCTCTACAGCACAGGCTCAGTAGTCATGGCGCATGAGCTTAGTTGCTCCGCAGCATGTGGGATCTTCCCCGACCAGGGCTTGAACCCGTGTCCCCTGCATTGGCAGGCAGATTCTTAACCACTGAGCCACCAGGGAAGCCCCCCTGCTACCATTTTAAAATAACTGTTCTTACTAGGAAGGAAGGTTCTTTCTTGAGAAGCCTTGAGAACAGTTCTTTTCCTTCCTCCAATCTTGAGTATACTTCTTGGCTTCTTTTTCCAAACTGTCTGCATTTGCTTTCTTCCCTTATACTGCCAAGGTTGTACAATTTTTTTCTCTTCAAAGGATCCACTCAATGAGTTTCTATTAAGAAAATGAATACAAATCTTTTCATTGGTTTTGACATTGTGTTCTTTCCAAGCTTAAGGTAGAGAAAACACAGGAGAAATTGTAGATTTTAGAAACTGCAAATGGATTTTGTCCTCCAGAAAGACAAAAACACCTTTTTTATGTATTGTTCAATGAAGAGGGACATGGGTTCAGACAACTGATTGTGGCCCTGGCTCAAAATAATTGATGAAATGAGGAATATTTCACTACTCGAGTTGAAGTTGGCAACTTGTGCTTGTATATCTAATTGATTCTTCAAGGCATTTAATTCACTATTCCAAAAATGTCCCTTTTTCTTAGTATGGTGTAAAGCAAACTAACTTTGACAAATGGAGTTTTTTTCCAAATCTACCCAAACCTTGAAAGATGTTAACTTCAATTTTAAGTTTCAGATTGGATGAGTTCCTATTTTACGTTTTTTGGCAATTTTTATTTAAAAGGAAAAAGGAAGGCACTTACACGGAGTTACTTGCCCTTCCTGTGCATCTAATTCTTAATGGGAATTCGGAACAGGTTGTTAATGAGAAAAGGAATAATCCCATGTAATATATACTTTATGCTTTTAGAATACATTGTAACAAAAAGGCACCAAGAAAGCACATTAAACCGTCACATTAGTATCTGACTTTCACCTCCTACAACAGTTGCTCAAAGAGTCGTTATGGAAGATCAATGACGTAGCCTGGACCATTCAACTGAGTCGGGATTTCAACCAGCAAATGGACAGTTACGGCAACACCTCTGTTGAGAAGGTTGGTTTTTTAGCTCAGAGACCTTAGCTTCTACTTTATGACCAAAAGGAGGGAGAAATGGTTAGAAAAATGCTCCCTTCTCTTCACCTTACATTTGACCAAAAGTTACAGGGCCACACCTATCTGCAAGGAAAACTGCTGAGTATAGTGCCTTCAAGATAAATACATGCCTAACTAAAATTCAGGGGTTCTGTTCTAGAGAAGGAAGAAAAATGGATACTGGAAGGCAAATAGCAGCCCCTACCATAGCACTAGTTAAATGCAGCTTATGCCTTGGTTTACATTGGGCCAGTCTTGTGATGCTGGCTACGAGAAATAATCTACTACAATTTTTTAACGCTTTTTTTTTTTTAAACATCTTTATTAGAGCATAATTGCTTTACAATGGTATGTTAGTTTCAGCTTCACAACAAAATGAATCAGTTATATATATACATATGTTCCCATATCTCTTCCCGCTTGCGTCACCCTCCCTCCCACCCTCCCTATCCCACCCCTCCAGGCGGTCACACAGCACCGAGCTGATCTCCCCGTGCTATGCGGCTGCTTCCCACTAGCTATCTACCTTACGTTTGGTAGTGAATACATGTCCATGCCTCTTTATTGCTTTGTCACCGTTTACCCTTCCCCCTCCCCATAGCCTCAAGTCCATTCTCTAGTAAGTCTGTGTCTTTATTCCTGTTTCACCCCTAGGTTTTTCATGACATTATTTTTTTCTTAAATTCCATATATATGTGTTAGCATACGGTATTTGTCTCTCTCTTTCTGACTTACTTCACTCTGTATGACAGACTCTAGGTCTATCCACCTCATTACAAATAGCTCAATTTCGTCTCTTTTTATGGCTGAGTAATACTCCATTGTATATATGTGCCACATCTTCTTTATCCATTCATCCGATGATGGACACTTAGGTTGTTTCCATCTCTGGGCTATTGTAAATAGAGCTGCAATGAACATTTTGGTACATGACTCTTTTTGAATTATGGTTTTCTCAGGGTATATGCCCAGTAGTGGAATTGCTGGGTCATATGGTAGTTCTATTTGTAGCTTTTTAAGGAACCTCCATACTGTTCTCCACAGTGGCTGTATCAATTTACATTCCCACCAACAGTGTAAGAGGGTTCCCTTTTCTCCACACCCTCTCCAGCATTTATTGTTTCTAGATTTTTTGATGATGGCCATTCTGACTGGTGTGAGATGATATCTCATTGTAGTTTTGATTTGCATTTCTCTAATGATTAGTGATGTTGAGCATTCTTTCATGTGTTTGTTGGCACTCTGTATATCTTCTTTGGAGAAATGTCTATTTAGGTCTTCTGCCCATTTTTGGATTGGGTTGTTTGTTCTTTTGTTATTAAGCTGCATGAGCTGCTTATAAATTTTGGAGATTAATCCTTCGTCAGTTGCTTCATTTGCAAATATTTTCTCCCATTCTGAGGGTTGTCTTTTGGTCTTCTTTATGGTTTCCTTTGCTGCGCAAAAGCTTTTAAGTTTCATTAGGTCCCATTTGTTTACTTTTGTTTTTATTTCCATTTCTCTAGGAGGTGGGTCAAAAAGGATCTTGCTGTGATTTATGTCATAGAGTGTTCTGCCTATGTTTTCCTCTAAGAGTTTGATAGTTTCTGGCCTTACATTTAGGTCTTTAATCCATTTTGAGCTTATTTTTGTGTATGGTGTTAGGGAGTGATCTAATCTCATACTTTTACATGTAGCTGTCCAGTTTTCCCAGCACCACTTATTGAATAGGCTGTCCTTTCTCCACTGTACATTTCTGCCTCCTTTGTCAAAGATAAGGTGACCATATGTGCGTGGGTTTATCTCTGGGCTTTCTATCCTGTTCCATTGATCTATCTTTCTGTTTTTGTGCCAGTACCATACTGTCTTGATTACTGTAGCTTTGTAGTATAGTCTGAAGTCAGGAAGCCTGATTCCTCCAGCTCCATTTTTCGTTCTCAAAATTGCTTTGGCTATTCGGGGTCTTTTGTGTTTCCATACAAATTGTGAGATTTTTTGTTCTAGTTCTGTGAAAAATGCCAGTGGTAGTTTCATAGGGATTGCATTGAATCTGTAGATTGCTTTGGGTAGTATAGTCATTTTCACAATGTTGATTCTTCCAATCCAAGAACATGGTATATCTCTCCATCTATTTGTATCATTTTTAATTTCTTTCATCAGTGTCTTATAATTTTCTGCATACAGGTCTTTTGTCTCCTTAGGTAGGTTTATTCCTAGGTATTTTATTCTTTTTGTTGCAATGGTAAATGGGAGTGTTTTCTTGATTTCACTTTCAGATTTTTCATCCTTAGTGTATAGGAATGCCAGAGATTTCTGTGCATTAATTTTGTATCCTGCCACTTTACCAAATTCATTGATTAGCTCTAGTAGTTTTCTGGTAGCATCTTTAGGGTTCTGTATGTATAGTATCATGTCATCTGCAAACAGTGACAGCTTTACTTCTTCTTTTCCGATTTGGATTCCTTTTATTTCCTTTTCTTCTCTGATTGCTGTGGCTAAAACTTCCAAAACTATGTTGAATAAGAGTGGTGAGAGTGGGCAACCTTGTCTTGTTCCTGATCTTAGTGGAAATGCTTTCAGTTTTTCACCATTGAGGACGATGTTGGCTGTGGGTTTGTCATATATGGCCTTTATTATGTTGAGGAAAGTTCCCTCTATGCCTACTTTCTGCAGGGTTTTTATCATAAATGGGTGTTGAATTTTGTCAAAAGCTTTCTCTGCATCTATTGAGATGATCATATGGTTTTTCTCCTTCAATTTGTTAATATGGTGTATCACGTTGATTGATTTGCGTATATTGAAGAATCCTTGCATTCCTGGAATAAACCCCACTTGATCATGGTGTATGATCCGTTTAATGTGCTGTTGGATTCTGTTTGCTAGTATGTTGTTGAGGATCTTTGCATCTATGTTCATCAGTGATATTGGCCTGTAGTTTTCTTTCTTTGTGACATCCTTGTCTGGTTTTGGTATCAGGGTGATGGTGGCCTCGTAGAATGAGTTGGGGAGTGTTCCTCCCTCTGCAATATTTTGGAAGAGTCTGAGAAGGATAGGTGATAGCTCTTCTCTAAATGTTTGATAGAATTCGCCTGTGAAGCCATCTGGTCCTGGGCTTTTGCTTGTTGGAAGATTTTTAATCACAGTTTCAATTTCAGTGCTTGTGATTGGTCTGTTCATATTTTCTATTTCTTCCTGATTCAGTCTTGGCAGGTTGTGCCTTTCTAAGAATTTGTCCATTTCTTCCAGGTTGTCCATTTTATTGGCATAGAGTTGCTTGTAGTAATCTCTCATGATCTTTTGTATTTCTGCAGTGTCAGTCGTTACTTCTCCTTTTTCATTTCTAATTCTATTGATTTGAGTCTTCTCCCTTTTTTTCTTGATGAGTCTGGCTAATGGTTTATCAATTTTGTTTATCCTTTCAAAGAACCAGCTTTTAGTTTTATTGATCTTTGCTATCGTTTCCTTCATTTCTTTTTCATTTATTTCTGATCTGATTTTTATGATTTCTTTCCTCCTGCTAACTTTGGGGGTTTTTTGTTCTTCTTTCTCTAATTGCTTTAGGTGCAAGGTTAGGTTGTTTATTCGAGATGTTTCCTGTTTCTTAAGGTAAGATTGTATTGCTATAAACTTCCCTCTTAGAACTGCTTTTGCTGCATCCCATAGATTTTGAGTCGTCGTGTCTCCATTGTCATTTGTTTCTAGGTATTTTTTGATTTCCCCTTTGATTTCTTCAGTGATCACTTCGTTATTAAGTAGTGTATTGTTTGGCCTCCATGTGTTTGTATTTTTTACAGATCTTCTCCTGTGATTGATATCGAGTCTCATAGCGTTGTGGTCGGAAAAGATACTTGATACAATTTCAATTTTCTTAAATTTACCAAGGCTTGATTTGTGACCCAAGATATGATCTATCCTGGAGAATGTTCCATGAGCACTAGAGAAAAATGTGTATTCTGTTGTTTTTGGATGGAATGTCCTATAAATATCAATTAACTCCATCTCATTTAATGTATCATTTAAAGCTTGTGTTTCCTTATTTATTTTCATTTTGGATGATCTGTCCATTGGTGAAAGTGGGGTGTTAAAGTCCCCTACTATGAATGTGTTACTGTCGATTTCCCCTTTTATGGTTGTCAGTATTTGCCTTATGTATTGAGGTGCACCTATGTTGGGTGCATAAATATTTACAATTGTTATATCTTCCTCTTGGATCGATCCCTTGATCATTATGTAGTGTCCTTCTTTGTCTCTTCTAATAGTCTTTGTTTTAAAGTCTATTTTGTCTGATATGAGAATTGCTACTCCAGCTTTCTTTTGGTTTCCATTTGCATGAAATACCTTTTTCCATCCCCTTACTTTCAGTCTGTATGTGTCTCTAGGTCTGAAGTGGGTCTCTTGTAGACAGCAAATATATGGGTCTTGTTGTTGTATCCATTCAGCCAATCTGTGTCTTTTGGTGGGAGCATTTAGTCCATTTACATTTAAGGTAATTATCGATATGTGTGTTCCCATTCCCATTTTCTTAATTGTTTTGGGTTTGTTATTGTAGGTCTTTTCCTTCTTTTGTGTTTCTTGCCTAGAGAAGTTCCTTTAGCAGTTGTTGTAGAGCTGGTTTGGTGGTGCTGAACTCTCTCAGCTTTTGCTTGTCTCTAAAGGTTTTAATTTCTCCATCAAATCTGAATGAGATCCTTGCTGGGTAGAGTAATCTTGGTTGCAGGTTTTTCTCCTTCAACACTTTCAATATGTCCTGCCACTCCCTTCTGGCTTGCAGAGTTTCTGCTGAAAGATCAGCTGTTAACCTTATGGGGATTCCCTTGTGTGTTATTTGTTGTTTTCCCCTTGCTGCTTTTAATATGTTTTCTTTGTATTTAATTTTTGACAGTTTGATTAATATGTGTCTTGGCGTATTTCTCCTTGGATTTATCCTGTATGGGACTCTCTGTGCTTCCTGGACTTGATTAACTATTTCCTTTCCCATATTAGGGAAGTTTTCAACTATAATCTCTTCAAATATTTTCTCAGTCCCTTTCTTTTTCTCTTCTTCTTCTGGAACCCCTATAATTCGAATGTTGGTACGTTTAATGTTGTCCCAGAGGTCTCTGAGACTGTCCTCAGTTCTTTTCATTCTTTTTTCTTTATTCTGCTCTGCAGTAGTTATTTCCACTATTTTATCTTCCAGGTCACTTATCCGTTCTTCTGCCTCAGTTATTCTGCTATTGATCCCATCTAGAGTACTTTTAATTTCATTTATTGTGTTGTTCATCGTTGCTTGTTTCATCTTTAGTTCTTCTAGGTCCTTGTTAACTGATTCTTGCATTTTGTCCATTCTATTGTCCATTCTATCTCCAAGATTTCGGATCAAACTTACTATCATTATTCTGAATTCTTTTTCAGGTAGACTGCCTATTTCCTCTTCATTTGTTAGGTCTGATGGGTTTTTATCTTGCTCCTTCATCTGCGGTGTGTTTTTCTGTCTTTTCATTTTGCTTATCTTACTGTGTTTGGGGTCTCCTTTTTTGCAGGCTGAAGGTTCGTAGTTCCTGTTGTTTTTTGTGTCTGTCCCCAGTGGCTAAGGTTGGTTCAGTGGGTTGTGTAGGCTTCCTGGTGGAGGGTACTAGTGCCTGTGTTCTGGTGGATGAGGCTAGATCTTGTCTTTCTGGTGGGCAGGTCCACGTCTGGTGGTGTGTTTTGGGGTGTCTGTAGACTTATTATGATTTTGGGCCACCTCTCTGCTAATGGGTGGGGTTGTGTTCCTGTCTTGCTAGTTGTTTGGCATAGGATGTCCAGCACTGTAGCTCGCTGGTCGTTGAGTGAAGCTGGGTGCTGGCGTTGAGATGGAGATCTCTCGGAAATTTTTGCTGTTTGATATTATGTGCAGCTGGGAGGTCTCTTGTGGATCAGTGTCCTGAAGTTGGCTCTCCCACCTCAGAGGCACAGCACTGACTCCTGGCTGCAGCACCAAGAGCCTTTCATCCACAGGGCTCCTTAATTTGGGATGATTGGTTGTCTATTCAGGTATTCCACAGATGCAGGGTATATCAAGTTGATTGTGGAGCTTTAATCCGCTGCTTCTGAGGCTGCTGGGAGAGATTTCCCTTTCTCGTCTTTGTTCTCACAGCTCCCAGGGGCTCAGCTTTGGATTTAGCCCCGCCTGTGCGTGTAGGTCGCCGGAGGGCGTCTGTTCTTTGCTCAGACAGGACGGGGTTAAAGGAGCCGCTGATTCGGAGGCTCTGGCTCACTCAGGCCCGGGGGTAGGGAGGGGCACGGAGCGTGGGGCGGGCCTGCGGTGGCAGAGGCCGGCGAGACGTTGCAGCCTGAGGCGCGCCTGTGCGTTCTCCCGGGGGAGTTGTCCCTGGATCCCGGGACCCTGGCAGTGGCGGGCTGCACAGGCTCCCCGGAAGGGCGTGTGGCTAGTGACCTGTGTTCGCACACAGGCCTCCCGGTGGCGGCAGCAGCGGCCCTAGCGTCTCATGTCTGTCTCTGGGCTCCGCACTTTTAGCCGCGGCTCGCGCCCGTCCCTGGAGCTCTCTCAAGCAGCGTTCTTAATCCCCTCTCCTCGTGCACCAGGAAACAAAGAGGGACGTAAAAGTCTCTTGCCTCTTCGGCAGTTCCAGACTTCTCCCTGGACTCTCTCCCGGCCAGCCGCGGTGCACTAACGCCCTGCAGGCTGTGTTCACGCCGCCAACCTCAGTCCTCTCCCGGCGCTCCGACAAAAGCCGGAGCCTCAGCTCCCAGTCCCGCCCGCCCCGGCGGGCGAGCAGACAAGCCTCTCGGCTGGCGAGTTCCGGTCGGCCCGATCCTCTGCGCTGGAATCTGTCCGCTTTGCCCTCCGCACCCCTGTTGCTGTGCTCTCCTCCGCGGCTCCCAAGCTCCCCCACTCCGCCTCCCGAAGCCTCCACCCGCGAAGGGGCTTCCTAGTGTGTGGACACTTTTCCTCCTTCACAGCTCTCTCCCGCTAGTGCAGGACCCGTCCCTATCCTTTTGTCTCTGTTTAGTTTTTTCTTTTGTCCTACCCAGGTACGTGGGGGGTTTCTTGCCTTTTGGGAGGTCTGAGGTCTTCTGCCAGCGTTCAGTAGATGCTCTGTAGGAGTTGTTCCACGCGTAGATGTATTTCTGGTGTATCTGTGGGGAGGAACGTGATCTCCGCGTCTTACTCTTCCGCCATCTTCCCGGAAGTCCCCTACAATTTTTTAAAAACTTGAAAAGAAAGAATGCTCAAAGGCCACTTCTTTCATTCCTCTCTCTCCACATGACCTCTACCAAACCCTCCACATTGTAACCATCCATTCCAAATGGGGTTTGAATCCAGCTTCTGCTACTTACTGCTTATGTAGCTTTAGGTAAATTTTTTAACCTCTCTGGAGCCTCAGTATACTCACCAACAAAATGGAAATTTTATCTACCTCTGAGGATTGTAGTGTTACGAGGGTTCAATGAGATAAAGTATATAAAGTCCCAAGTGAAGTGCCTGGCACATGGCATGTGTTTAATAAAAAGCAGATGGTGGTTATCATTGTGGTTATAGTATTCCTAATTTTTTTTTCTGAAAAAGCATTTCCTAAGTCATTAAGTGTTCCCAGTATTAAGTGTCTCTTCCCCCAAATTCTTTATTAGCAACCTCTAACTCTTCTATGTAATTTTCAAAATTCCTCTCACTGACTGACTCTCTAATTTGGTACACAGTACTGATTCTCCAAATTGGTCTATCCAGCCTGCAGACACACCCATCAGAAAAATTTGGTGAGCAATGACTCATCTTCTTATACACGAACTAGCCTTGTGCATCTCAGGTAGTACCATTCATCCAACAGTTTCCAAACCCACAAGATTAGTCCAAGATAATGGTTGTATGAGTAGGCAGAGAAATTCAAGCAATGAGCTGCTTAGATGGCTCTAAACCTTTACACTTAACACCAGAAAAGTAAGTGTACCAACTAGCTTTAGAAGCATAACAAACTACCCCTGGTGGCTTAAAATAACAGGCACCTAGTTAGCTTACAATTTTGCAAGTTGACAGTTTGAGTTGGGCTCAACTGGGCAGTCTTCTGATCTCAACTAGCCTCACTGCAGTGCACTGGGGATTGGCTGGTCTGGGATGATCTTAACTAGGACAGCTTTTTTCTGCTACTTGCAGTCCCTCATCCTCCAGCAGGCTAGCCCAGGCTTGCTCTCATGGTGGGGGCAATGAAGTATGCAATGTCTCCTGAGGTCTAAGCTCAGAAGGGGCATACTATTGCTTCTACCAATTCCATTGACAAAAGCAAGTCACAAGACCAGCCCAGATGCAAGGAATGGAGAAATAGAGTCATCTTGATAGGAGCTGCAAACTCCCATAGCAGGGAGGCGTGGATAGAGGTGGGATAGAAAGGTTATGGCTATTTTTGCAATCAATGACATTTTTTCCCCCAATTCTGGGTTTCTGATTTCTGGGATTCCTAGCCAAGTCCCCAAGTAAGAATGCACTATACATTGAACCTGACCAAATTCAGCAGAGAAGCAACAGATCAGCAGTACTGGGGGCCACTGAGGCTAGCTAGCCCTTCACACGTAAGTCATATTTCCCCCTGATCAAATCAATTTTTTCTCAGCACAAGACTTTTCCAGACTCTTTCCTGTCCTTCTCCCAAGATGGAGTTAAATAGACTCTAGCAGCTTTGACCCCAATTAATATTTACTCCAGTTCTGTAAACAGTTTTCCTCATTATGATTCCATGATCATGGGGGTCTTTTGCCTGGACAACCGAGAGTGAAGTGGCTGCTACCTTGTCAGATTCTTACTCTGGTTTTACTCTTACTCTGGTAGTTCTTCCACCTGTTTTATCACCTTAGGTCCCCCCTCATCCCAAGTCAGACTAATGTGTACAATTTCTCCTGAATGTACTAATTTAACTTCATTTGTTACTACTAGATTTTCCTCTCCTCCTGTGCCATACATCCTTTCTGATCAATAATGACCACTCCATAGCTACAATCCTCGGAGCTCTGCAGGGTCCTTAGAGTGGACTTCCAACTGGCCACTTTACTCTCCTGTGTGTAACAAGATGGACAGTCTAAATAAAGAGATGCCAATCTGGTATTATATAGCTATATATACACACATGTTCATATACCTATTTACAACCAGGAGTGTGCTATACTGTTCAAACACAAGCCACTGAGGGGCTGCCCCACACCTCCAGGCATAGCTCTACATCATACATGGCCTCTAACGAAAGATGACAGGAAGACACGACTTTCCTACTTGCCTTTTCTCCATCCCAACACTGCAGAAGTAACCAGGGTAGGGCTGGCATAATGAATCCAACACTCTCACCACCTGTAAGGGAGATGGAAGCCACAGAATGATTCCCCACATGCTCCGCCTCCGTGTTCCCCCATGGGGTGCTTTCCCTCCCCAGTTTAGAGTTCCGTACTAAAGACACAATGCGTGTGCAAAAGTTCCTATGTGAATTTTCTTTTTCACTCCTAATACCATTCTGGCAGCACTTCTGGACAACTCACTCTACTCCTGGGAGAGAGATAATAGTAGAGCATACAAAGTATTATTTTCAAAATTACTATACTCTAAATCTCCTAAACTAAGTCAATATACTGTGGAGTTTGAGAATATCTGATGACATTATCTTCAAAATTACCCAATTTTATTGAGCATGTTAATGCAATGAGCACTTATTAGCTACCAGTGACCGTCCACTGGAATTAATCAATAAGACCCTCTGCAACCAAGAACTGAAGTTCTGAGCATAGAGACAAATAAGAAAATTAAAAATTACAGTAGAGTGAAAGGTATTATGATGGTGGAGCACATGGCATAGAGGAGAGCAGAAGAACACAGGTAGAGGACAGAGCCTTGGTGGGGGGCGGGGCGGGGGGGACACTTTGAAGAGACAGTATAGGAAAGTACATGGTTAGTAAGCAGTCATAAGTTACCTCAATGTCTTTTCTTCAAATGACTGTTTTAACTCTTTCCATTTTTCATCAGTCTTGCTTTCCAACCTTTAACTGTGTTGCTTGTCCTTTGTTTTCCAGAAATTTCTTTGGAAAGCCTTGGGAACCACCTTAGCATCCTGCCAAGACACAGACTTTGTAAGCTCACAGATTAAGGAAGCTCTGGCTGCTCCCAACCACCTGGGGGATCAATGCCAGGTGGGACCCCTTTCTTTCAATTTCCTCTCATGATAATGATAATGAATTCCTTCTGGAAAACCTCTGACAGTTCTTATGTTAATGTCTTACTCATTCAGAATTATCCATGCATTCAAGAGAGTCCAACAGAATTTTTCAGAAAAATGAAACTTCCTTATTTAAATATCAGTGCTTCATTATCTAACCAGGTTTGTGAAGATATTGAAAAATGAATTTTAATCGCTCACTTAACAAGAGTATTTTAAATATATTTTGACCTTGGCTTTATAACTTAAGAGTATGCTTGTAAGTATCAAAATCATTAAACTTGTAAGCTGAAAGTAAGCTTATATACGATTGGTTTTCCACCTAGAGAAAATATAAGTATAACCTGAAGAGCTTTTGCAAAGTGTTTTTGCCTCTTCCCTACCCTAGCCTAAGCTGGAGAGCATATGTGAATGTGGAAGAAAAAGGAGAATGTCTGTTAAAAAAAAAACAAAAAACAAAACTCTGCAAGGCTAATAAAGACCAGCTAGTAAAAAATATATTTTCATAGTCTGTCTTGTTATATACTCTTCTCAGAAATTCTCAGATGTTTAGGGTCCTTTCCCCATCGTAAATGGCTAGAAACCACTAGACTTACTGAACTTTTGAAACTGTTCCTTCTCAGATATTCAGTCATCACATTTCTCATTGGCATTATTCCTAGCACCATTTTTCCCATCCTAATTGCCCTTTTAGTTCTGCTCTGGGCTAGGAAACAATGTCAGTTTATTTCAGATATAAGCATACAATATGGCCGTCATTCAACGTCTGAGGGGTTCACAAACTTGAAAAGATGAACTTTGTGACATCCATTTGAGCTTCTCAAATTCCTCTTTTACTTAACTTTACTTCAAGTTCTTGAGTGTGTCCCACACACTCAAGTCACTTAGTGAATGACCTCTGGATGGGTAAGGTGTTAACGTGTAACTTTCTTAGTCTCACTGAGCCTGCTGGCCTTCCATCTCCCGAGCGTGACTCTCTCCCTCAGGTGACACCTGAGCTCTGATTCTGATGTCAGACTAGCTGGATTCAAATCTTGCCTCTACAACATGCTACCTACATCCCTCAGGTTCTTCCAAGTAAAATAAGGGAAAATAGAACCCTTCTCAAAGTCTTATTCTTGGAGAATGCTTAGTGAACAGCTTCAGGAGAAGAGAGCTGAGGTTGCAACTGTGAGGAACTGGAGAGAGAAAATGGACTCAGGGAAAGATGTAGGACATCTGTGCAGATTTGAGGGCCCCATTGGGGGTTGAAATCACCTTCTACTGGCACCTATTTTCTCCGTGGGGTCACTTTTTTTTCCAGTAGCCTCCTGCAGATGAGGTGTAGGGACAGGTGATCGGCAAATGGGGAGTCAGATTTATCCAGGGCTTTGCCAGACTTACATGATAGAGGGACAGTGGGACATAGGTGGAAAAGTAGGGGAAGGAGTTAAAACATTAGGAAGATGGGTTGGGAGAGGAGAAACACAGAGCACTGTGGCGTGACAGGACCCAGAGGCTGAAAGACACAGGTTTATATCTTAGGCGATGGCCAAGGAACACAGAGACATCAGCCCACAAGCCTTTAAAGATCTCTTCCAAGCATCTTCTGACAATGGAGAGTATGTGGCCTGGTATCTGAGGACTAAGAACAGTGCTGGTTGAGACCTTGGTGACAGTGGTCATGGTGGTTCTAGCCGGGTTATACAATCAGATGAAATGTAACAGGACTCATAAACAAACTGCCATGAAGGTACAGTGGTGACGTGAGCCTCGAGCAAGAGAGGTGGGAAGAATGTGGGCAAGGGGGGAATATGACCACAGAGCATGAGACAGGAGCTACCAGATTTCAACATTTTAGCCACTTGAGATACAGTAAGCGTTCAGCAGGAGAGGGATCCTATAGAAATGACAGTCAACTCTAGCTCAAAAAAACCTCCACTGGCTTCCCACTAGTCTAAGATTAGAAATCCAAATGACTGGCTGTGGCCTGAAAGGCCCTACTCAGACCAACCCCCACGTCCTCTCACCTCATCCTGCACTTCCCCTTGATTGTTCCTTCTGCCCTCCTCGACGGACCTCAGGGCCTTTGCACTTACTCCATCTGTTTAGAATTCTGCTTCCCAGGTAGTCCAATGGCTCAGTCTCTTGCTTATTTCAGGACTCTTCTCCATGTCACCCTTGTATTGAGGCCTTCTCTGGGCACCCTATTTATATTGCCAACTCCCCCCAGTGTGCAGCTTCTACTTTTTTTTTTTGCTTTTCTTATCTCCATAGCACTTATCACCTTCGGACATACTATACATTTACACTTACATGCTTACCAAATTTGTGTTCACTTTATGTCACTTCTCAGTCACTTCCCCATCACTTCCCCTCGCTGCACACTCAAAAGGTTGGGGAGTTTGATGTGTTTTGTTCAATCCTGTATCCCCTGCACCTAGAAGAGTTCCTGACACATAATGGGTGCTCAGTATATATTTGTTGAATAGATGAATAAACTCAAAATGTCCTATCTCTTCTGATTTTAGGGAATAACATCTATCTTAGGATACTGTGCCAAGAACCACTTTGAAATTGTTTTAAAAGTTCTTAAAACATTCCAAGATCGGGAAAAGTTTTTCATGAATCGATGCAAGGTAAAAAGAATTTGCTCCTCCAAAGCCCTTGGTCATTGCAAAGGCAAATGACACTGACTGCTTCAGTGAATATCCTTTCTCCGTATTATACTTGCTCCCGTCCCCAGGTCTTTATTCCAGGTCAGAACTGTCCGAACCCAGGCCCTGAAGAATGACCAGCTAGGTAACAAGTCTCCTCCACTTTCTGTCACTAATGCTGACCTGGGAGGCCCTAAGGAGCTCTGTGTGTGCCTAGGTTTGTCCCAGCTGCTCAGGCCTCATGGAGAGTTTCCATTGTGTACACTCTGCTTCCCCTAAAGGAGAAGAATTTACTGAGTAAAATTTAATGCAAGCCTTCTCACAGGTACCTCTCTTAACGCCTGATAGATCCACAACACCGTCCTGTGTGTTTAAATTTATATAGGCAAGAGTGTCAGCTTCAGACTAATTGTAATAATCTCAGTCCCATTTCTTAACTCCCTAGCGGCCCATAGAATTAAGAAAAAACATGAGAGAAAAAGAAACTCCTTCAGTCATATTTTTTATGTCTCTCTTTCCTCCTCTTCAGGGTATTTTCTCTGGGAAAAAGAGCCTGACCAAGACTGACGTCATGGTAATCTATGGAGCCGTGGCCCTCCATGCTCCCAAGAGGCAGCTCCTCCCCAGGCTTGATCAAGACATTGTATCCCAAGTCGTTTCTTTATGGCCAGTGCTCTCAGGTAACAACCAACACAGGGCCACCTCGATTTCCAAGGCTGGGGTTCCCAAAACTTGGAGGGACTCAGCTCTTGGAAATCTTCATGCTCAAAGGACACAGACCAAAGGAAAGATAGGGTATGGTATAGTATGTTTGGAGGATGAGAACTTACGGAAAGAGAACATTTTATTATGAAACAGAGTTGAGTGATTTGTTTCTTTCTTAAGACCTTGGGCAGTTCACATCCCACCACTCCCGCACTGCCTTCCTAGACCAGTCGTACCCACCATGATCTCACCCTCATTTAAACTTAAAGCAATGACTCCTGTACTACATTAGGGCAGCTGGCTTATTACTTCCCTGTAATAGTCTCTGATGAGCTGCTAATGGTAGCTGTTTAACCTTTTATAGGGTAATACTTATAAGCCATCTAAAAGAGTGTCTCACAAATAGAGCCATTTATGTATTTTTAAGTGAATAAAATGCATCACTTGTCAATCTACTCAGTCCACCTCAAGTTGTACTAATTTCCCCTCCACCATCATCCCAGCCACGCTGACCATCCTTGACACTCCTCAACATGCCAAGGATGCTTCTGCCTCGGAACCACAAAACCGAGTTGGAATTCATCCAATCATTTCTGTCCCCCATAGCACTTTTTGTATCTTTAACAAAATGCTTTCTACAGGTTGTCAGTTCAGCCACTTTGCTGATTAGTACCAAGTTAGCCACCTAAGACCCACCTAGCAATCAGGTTTAAAATATGGCTTCCCAGAGTCATTATCCAGGGAGGCTGCCTCAGTAAGTCTGGGGTGGGGTCTGCCATTTGTATTTTTTAAAGGTTTATGAATGATTCTTATTCACAGCCAGGTTTAGGGGTTTTCGTTGATTACCTGCACATCTGCTTCTCCCATTAGATTGACAGCACCTTGATGTTAGGGATTGTACACTATGTTCCTTTATCTCCTCTTCTGTGTCCTCCACAAACCACCTATTTGATAAATCTGTGCTCTTGACATTTATTCATGTGTGTAGGTGAGAAGAATGGACTCATAGGGAGCTCACGGTATTGTAGATATAGGTACATGCTAGTGGAAGGATGTAGGGCAGTGATCCTCACACCTCAGCTGCATGAGAATTACCTGGAAAGCCTGTTAAAAATGGAGATCCCTAATGAATCAGTCTTCAGGGATGGATCACTGAATTTGTAATTTTAACACCTTCCTCAAAAAGTGATTCTGACATACCCAAAATTTGATAAGCAATGATGAGAACTGAAAACAAAATTTTCAAAGACGTTTTATGTTACATTAATATTTAGTCCATCATTGAGGAAAATCATTATAAAAATAAAAAAGGAAAGAGACAAAGATGTTTCAGATAAAGAGCACTGGGGCTTCCCTGGTGGCGCAGTGGTTGAGAGTCCGCCTGCTGATGCAGGGGACATGGGTTCGTGCCCCAGTCTGGGAAGATCCCATATGCCGTGGAGCAGCTAGGCCCGTGAGCCATGGCCGCTGAACCTGCCCGTCTGGAGCCTGTGCTCCGCAACGGGAGAGGCCACAACAGTGAGAGGCCCGCATACCGCAAAAAAAAAAAAAAAAAAAGATCACTGGACACTTTGAGGTCAGTTCTGCTATAAGGTAACATTTGCACAAGATAGTACCAGAAAAACCACAGGGATTATGGGAGAAATGGGGTGAGGGGAACAACATTCAAAAAAACCCCATCAATGACACATTAAAAAAAAAACGGAATTAAATTTTCAAAAGTAATTTAAAAAACATTTAGGAAATATATAAATACTACCAAGAAATGACGGCACGTTTCCTTGCAAAACACCTGAAGTCAGCTGTGCAATTTATGAGCTACTATGAAATGGTGGTGGGAAAGAGGGTTATCTGAAATCTGACAAACAGCTGTAATGCCAGACTTGAATGAGAGCAGCTCATCACACACAGTAAACTGACGGATATTCGAGGTATGTGCACAAGTCTTCCTATGCGGCTCAGTTCAACTGTTGTACCTTTTTGCTCTCACGGACAAAACTGTTCATAAGCAAACTCAAAATTCAGAATATGCTAAAAGTATTCCCTCATGTATCAATTTCGTTGAAACAAATTTGCCATTTTCAACACAGGCGTTGTCGCAGAACTAACTATATCTCAATTCCAAAGTCAGCTGCCCTATTAACTTTCATTTTATAACTTTTCACCGCTTTTTCTGCCAAGAGCTTTAATACCCTTTTTCTTACCAAAGTCTGATAGAGCCTCTTTAAAATGAGAAGGCTGAAGCCCAAAGGCTTGACATCTTTATGCTGCTTTCTGTCGTTTAGTCATGATTCACCCAGGGCAAAGAATCTACCAGTGTACAGGGTCTCCCTTTGAAACTGGGGGAGGGAGGCAACAGCTCCCACCAGTTGGAAGGACTCGGCATCCTACTTCACTGTTGTCCTTCAGGTTGATGGGTCGGTCTTTTTGTTGGGATGAGGGAACTCTAACTGCTGCTCTAGTGTCTGCTTCTGCCTTTGATTTTTTCCAGGTTCTGGGCATGGCTGTGATGAACAAGGTATGCAGCATATGTGATATATTTGAATACCTGTGTTTGAGTATAAATATATTTGAATACAAATTATGCTCCCTGGAAGTACAGTAAGCATAAATGTTCTCTTGATTTGATTCCACAGGAAAAGATCCCAAAATATAACTAATTAATCCAGTTCTGAAGCCAGGAACCCTGAACCTAATTTAAGACAGAACAAGGAGCTGTATTTGGTTCTAGGTGGTTTGGAAGTTAGACTGTAAACTAGAACAGTGTTCTTAGAACTGTGGGTTGTAAACCACCAGTAGATCATGAAATCAATTTAATATAGCTAATAGATCAAAACCAGCAAAATGTTTGTAATGAAATAAAAGAGAAATAGAAGAGTACATTGCACATAGCAATAATAAATATCATAAAACTTTTATTTCAGTTATGTATTTTATATATATATATTCACTATATTGTGCATGTAAGTACTGGGTAGAATCGTAAACTGTTTCCTATTTTGATTTCTGATCAAAAATGTTTGAAAGCCACTGCTCTAGAGAAACCTCAGTTTATGATGGGAGCTGGAGGGGCTGGAGATTGACCTTAGTTTCTCAACTTCCCTGCAACTTGGATCCGAGACTAAGGTGGAGATGGCAAAAGGAGCAGAGTGTCACTGCTGTCTGGGCACATATTTCAACCCTATTTGTAGAGCCGGGTGTGGTGTCTAAGACCCTGGCTTGCACTGTGAGTCATTTTGCTTTAGGACATGGATCTGCAGATGAGTTTTATAAGAAGTATCACGGAAACTGGCATTGCTGTCCAAGATGCTGAGGATGAGAAGTTCAAGTCTTCCTACAAGGAGGTGCTGCTGAGTTACACGCTGGTGAGTGTGCAGGGAGGATATGGGCAAAACCCTGAGAAGTTCATTACCAAGAGTGCAGGTAATGGGTAAAACTCACCAGTCCCGAAGAACAAACCTTGGGCGTATTTCCGCCTGAGGGTGCCCAACGGTCCGATGAGGTTTCCACCTCTTTGTGTCTAGAAACTCCCCTGGTCCTTCCTGAGACAGTTTACCTCCTTGTCTGTGTTGCAGGACTTCATCAGGGATGAGCCCCTGGATTCCTTGGCTAGCCCTGTTCGGTGGAAAGTCTTAATCGCCATCAGATACCTCAGGTAGAGAATTTTTTGTTTGTTCTCATTGAAAAAATATTTCCTCCCCCATATCCTCATTCTGATCAACTGACTTATCGATCGGTGCAGACTCTAGTGCACCGATCAAACATGAACACAGTTCATCAATAGGTTATTTCAAATGGGGGCTTTTTCTCTTTCCAGAGTGACAGAATTGACTGAGAGCCTGATCATTTGTTGACTCACAGGGACTAGCGGAGCTGCTTACAAGAGTCAGACTTACTGATGTATGAGGACTGAAACTTCTGTGCAAAAATAATTTATCTTGGCCTGTAGGCAAATTTTAATCGTCCCATTAGAAATATATGAAACCCTTAATCACACCCTAGTTTGGTTAGCAGCAATAAACCTGAAGATAATAATTTTAAGCACGTTTTTAAAATAATATTTTTCCCCTGCAGTAAAAGAAATAGAAGTTCACTGTTAAAACCTGGAAACTATAGAAAGTTTTTAAAAATGATAAAAATCATCCCAATCCTCCCCCCCTTATTATCAACATTTTGGTATATTTCCAGGTCTTTATTTCTAGTCTTCCATGTTGGTTACAGAGTTGAGATTCTACTCTGCATATGATTTTTTATCCTGTTTTTTTTTTCTCACCTCATCTTACATATTCCAATGTTATTACCAACTCTTCACAGACATCAGTCGTTTTTTATTAATTTTTTAAATTTTTGATTGTGGTAAAGTATACATGTTTATCATCTGAGCCATTTTTAAGTGTACAGTTCAGTGTGTTAAGTACTTTTACATTGTTGTGCAAAGCAATCTCCAGAACTCTTTTCATCTTGCAAAACTGAAGCTCTGTACCCGTTAAACAACTCTTCATTCCCTCCTTCCACCAGCCCTGGCAGCTACCATTCTACTTTCTGTCTCTGTGAATTTTATACTTTAGGTAACTCATGTAAGTGGCATCATACAGTATTTATCTTTTGACACCTGGCTTATTTCCCTTAGAACAATGTCTTCAGGGTCCATCCATGTTGTAGCATGAATCAGAATATCATTCCTTTTTTAAGGCTGAACAATATTCCATTCTATGTGTATACCATATTTTGTTAATCCATTCATCTGTTGGACGTTCATCTGATGGGTGTTTTTCACATTTTGGCTATTGTAAATAACACTGCTATGAACATGGGTGCACAGATATTTCTTCCAGACCCTGCTTTTAATTATTTGGGGTATATACCCATAAGTAGGCCTGTTGGATCATATGTCAAGCCTATTTTTATCTTTAGAGTAACCACCATACTGTTTTCTCTGGCAGTGACACTACTTTACATTCCCACCATCAGTGCACAAGGGTTCTAATTTTTCTGTATCCTTGCCATCACTTTGTTATTTTCTGTTTGTTTGTTTTTACAGTAGCCATCCTAATGGGTGTGAGATGGTATCTCATTGTGGCTTTGAGTTGCCGTTCCCTAATGATTAATGACTTCGAGCCTCTTTTCATAGCCTTATTGCCTATTTGTATATCTTCTTTGGAAAAATGTCTGTTCAATCCTTTGTCCCTTTTTTTTGGTTCTTTCTTTTTGTTGTTGCTGAGTTGTAGGAGTTATTTATATATTTTATATTCTTTCTATTCTCTGTAAGGTTATTAACCCCTTATTAGATATATGATTTGCAAATATCTTCTCTCATTCCATAGGTTGTCTTTTACTCTAAATTGTGTTCTTGATGCACAGAAGTTTTTAATTTTGATGTAGGCCCATTTGTCTATTTGTACTTTCATCATCTGTGCTTTTAGTGTCATACCCAAGAAATCATTTCCAAATCCAATATCATTCCCCTCTGAATGGTCTTGGAACCCTTGTTGGAAATCATCTGACCATATATACTAGAGTTTATTTCTGGGATCTCCATTGTATTCCATTGGTCTGTATGTCTGTTTATTTATGCCAATACTATACTGGTTTGATTGCTGTGGTCGTGTAATAAGTTTTGAAACCAGGAAGTGTGAGATCTCCAACTTTGTTCTTTTTCAAGATTGTTTTGGCTACTTGGGGTCACTTGAGATTCCACATGAGTTTTAGGATGGATTATTCTATGTCTTCAAAAAGTGTCATTGGGATTCTGATAGGAACTCCATTAAATATGTAGACTGCTTTGTATGGACATCTTAACAATAATAAATACTCAAATCCAAGGACATGGAATGTCTTTCTCTTTATTTGTGTCTCTTTAATTTCCTTCAGCAACATTTTGTGGTTTTCAGTGTACAAGTCTTTCACCTTCTTGGTTATTCCTAAGTATTTTATTCTTTCTGATGCTATTGTAAATGGAACTGTTAATTTCTTTTTTTGATGATTCATTGTTTAAGTGTATAAAAATGCAACTGAGTTTTGTGTGTTGATTTTGTATTCCCCAACTTTTTTTTTTTGAGGCTGCGTTGGGTCTTTGTTGCTGTGCATAGGCTTTCTCTAGTTGCGTCAAGCGGCGGCTATTCTTTGTTGTGGTATACGGGTTTCTCACTGCGGTGGCTTCTCTTGTTGCGGAGAACGGGCTCTAGGCACGTAGGCTTCCATAGTTGCAGCACGTGGGCTCAGTAGTTGTGGCACTCAGGCCCTAAAGCACAGGCTCAGTAGTTGTGGCACACAGGCTTAGTTGCTCCATGGCATGTGGGATCTTCCCGGACCAGGGCTTGAACCCTTGTCCCCTGCATTGGCAGGAGGATTCTTAACCACTGAGCCACCAGGGAAGTCCCTGTATTCTGCAACTTTGATGAATTTGCTTATTAGTTTTAATATTTTTTGTAGATTCTTTAGGATTCTCTATGTATAAGATCATGTCATCTGCAGACAGAGATAATTTACTTCACCTTTCCAATCTGGATGCCTTTTATTTATTTTTCTTATCTAATTGCTCTGGCTGGAACTTCCAGTATTATGTTAAATAGAAGTGGCATCTTTGTCTTGTTCCTGATCTTAGAGGGAAAGTTTTCAGTCTTTCACCATTGTGCATGATGTTAGCTGTAGGCTTTTCATATGTGGCATTTATTATGTTGAGGTAACAAACATCATTTTTAATGGCTGCCTAATATCTTGGTACATAGATATGCCTCATATTGTTACATTTAATTATTAATCAACCTCCTATTGCTACATTTAATTATTTCTTGTTTTTAAAAACTATAAGTAATACTTTGGTGAACACCCTTGTGCAAAAAGTGTTCTCTGAACTTCTAATTATAAAAGTTGACAATTCGTTTCAATAAATATTATTGAGTTGCATCCACGTATCAGACACTGAGCTAGGTTCTAAAAGGACAATGTTGAACAAAATACGGCCTTGCTCTGAAGGAGTTTTAGTCAACTAGGGGAAATAAATGCAAAACACATTCACATAATTTCTCTAAAACTCGATAAGAAGCAAAATAAGGGAAGGCACAAGCTGCCATGTTTACAAAGATGAGGGAGGTTTAAAGAAAGTGCAAATAAATCTTGAAGATCAATTAAGAATTAACCAGGCTCCAGAACAGTATTGTCAAGTAGAAATAAAGTATAATACAAGTTACATATGTCAGTTAAAATTTTCTAGTAGCCACTTTTAAACGTGTAAAAAGAAACAAGTTAAATTAATTTTAATAATTAATTTTAATCTAATATATTCAGTATATTATTTCAAGTATTTAAAATAAAGACGTAATAAAATAATTTACATGATTTTCATACTAAATCTTCAAAATCCAGTGTGTTTTACAATTACAGCCTATTTTAAATCAAACCAGCCACAACTCAAGTGTTCAATAGCCACATGTTGCTAATGGCTATCCTCACATGGACAAGACACCTGTAGAACTTGCAAACTAATCTCTAATGGCAGAAAGCAAATCAGTGGTTGCCTTGGGCCAGGGTAGAGGAAGAGACGAGCTGCAAAGAAGCATGAGGAAAAACTGGGGGATGATAGCAATGTTCTATATTGATTATAGTGGTGGTTCCATGAGTATGAAACTCATTTGATTGCACACTTTAATGGATGCAGCTGGTTGTGCATAAATTATAGCTCAATAAGTTGAGTTTTTTAAACAGCCAGCCAGACGGTAAGGATGAGAAGATTATTCAGCATCTATCAACACATTTAACACTTTCAATAGAGTTGTCCCAGCTGTTACTGACTTTTACTCTCCAGTGAGAGAACCAATTTCACCTTTCTCTGACAGTGTCATCATTTTTAACTTCTTTGTTAATTTGGTTGCTGACAAGTGGTATTGTATTGTCTTAATTTACACTTATTTAATAACAAATGGAGTTTCTCATGTTTATTGAACATTTACATTTTTCCAAGTTATGTCCAGGTTTGTTTATATCCTCGTAATGTCTATAGTATATGTCAGAAAGAAAGAAAGAGGGAGAGGAAGGAAAGAAAGGAACAAAAGAAGGAAGATTCCATTATCATTTATTCACTTGTGCATTTATAAGAACCTATAGTATGTGTGACAGTACATATAACATGAGAGGACATATGAAATTTATAAAACTCACTGCTCCAAACTTAGAATCAATCTCTCTCTCTCTCTCTCTCTCTCTCTCTCTATCACACACACACACACGCACACATAGTCAAGTGCTGAAGAAAACAAGTAGATTAATGTTAGATCATATAGTAAAGGGTAAAGTAATGCAAACCAAGTGATGGTTTGCTTATCACTCTAATAAATTAGACCTGAAGCGTGTGGACTATGCCCACCGCTACAGTCTGGTTCTATGTCCCCAATCTCTCTCTACTTCCATCACCACCTCCCTCAACATCCCAGCCCATCAGAAATGTACCTGACCCCTTCAGCCCCTTCAGACTGGCAGTTCTTGGGAATTCTACTGGGTTATGTTTTGTTTGTCACATAATATCCACTCCTCCCCGTGGTTCTCGTTTCAGTAAACTGAAACCTCAGCTCTCACTGAATGACCATCTTAATATTCTTGAGGAGAATATCCGGAAGCTGCTGCCCCTTCCACCTCTGGAAAAACTCAAAAATGAGGGCAAGACAGACACAGACACGGAGCACATTCATGTATGAGGGGGCGAGGCCCGAGGGGAGTGCAGAGTGGAGTAGAATGAATGAACTTGCTCCCCTCGGCCTGACCCTCACACTCACTTTGATTTCAGTTTCTCTACGAACGATCCATGGATGCTCTGGGGAAGCTGCTGAGGACCATGATGTAGCATAACGTGAAAGCAGAGGACTGTCAAGAAATGGTCAACGTGAGTAGGGCCACTGCTCAAACTGACTCCCATAGTCCCTAATCGGTGCTCCAAGGCACCCTCCAAACTCTGCCTCATCCTCGTCACAGGGACTCGTCCAGCGCGACCCACGTGGCCCACCACGTAGGGCCAGCCCACTTAAAAAGGGTTTGTGGGGAGGCCAGCACCCTGTTCCAGAGGAGGCAGAGCGAGAGCGAGAGAACGAGAGCGAATGAATACGAGGATACTAAGGAAAGACTTTTACTTTTTGACCAACAGCTTCTCCGAATGTGGCTTGTTTCACAAAAAGAGTGGGAAAGGGAAAGAGCCTTCCAGATCACCGCGAAAGTGCTGACAAACGACAGTGAGGTAAGGAAGCCCCTAAAATGGATGGATGGCATTGCTTGCTAACAGCAGGGACCCCTGAGGCCGCTGGAATCCAAAACTTGTGCGTGACGGATCTCCAGTCCCGGGTGGGGTCTTTCCGGAGAACCACCAGCCAGGTCTGTCCTAACCCAGAGCGTCTTTGCTCGCTTGCTCGCTTACTTGACCACTGCCCTTAAAGTCCAAGAGTCCATTCTATTCTAAGGGCCTGCACAGAAGGAACAAGGGACTTAATATCCAGCGTTGGGACTATCCTGGGACATCGTCAAGCCACCCCGTCACCTTGGGGTCCCCCTTAGTCCCGCAGGCACCAGAGAACTTTAAAATCGGCTCACTCCTCGGCCTCCTGGTTCCTCACTCCTGTGACACCTCACTCCTGTGACACCTCCATCCGCCAGGCGGCTGCTAGCTCGGCTATTAGTCTGTTCTGCATAAAAGGTGAGGGAAGGATGTGAAACTCACAGATGCAGAGAAGATACCTGTTTTCTTTTGTTCTCAGCTTTTCTCCTCGTCCATCTATCTCTCTCCTTCCTCCTCTCTTTCTCCTCCCCCAGTTCAGCCATTTCTGAATTCTGATACCTTAATTATGTCACACAATTTGTCTCTCTTGTAGATCCTTTTTCCTCAGTGGCTCTGCTTTCTGGTTTTTTAAAATAAAGATAACACCACCAGAGCATGATAAAGAGTCATTAAAGCAGGTAAAATGTTTTGAGAGAGTCTGATTTAAATCACACAGCAATTGGGCATATTAGCAAAGCTTTCTCTATCACACGGCTTTCTTCCAGAGGAAACTGCACTATTATTATGGTGCTAAAGTGCCTTTCAGAGTTTCCTAAGAGAGATAACTTTGTGGAGGTTTTTCCAGCTTGCATAGCAGGACCTCTGTCTGCTCTGCCAGGACACGTGAGTAACAGTCAATGTCAGGAAATATAAGGAATTTTAAAACATCAGTCTCAGGCTGAAACCAACACTCAGGGCTTCCTGATTAAATCCAGGTTAAATAAGCAGGTGTTTGGCCGAGCTGGGCCCTGCATCGTATGCACAGTTCTCTGCAGACCAGGTGCAGCCAGGAACACTCAGCCAGGTTGACTGCAGCTCATGCCCACCCTCGGCTCTTCATTCTCTTAGGTACTTGGCAAACATTTCTTGAGTGACTTTTCATGTGTCAGGCACTGTTCTGATGCTGGAAGCACAGAGATATTATAATTCTAAGATTCGCATAAGAAAAGTCTGTTAGGTTTGCTGTGCAAAAGCTTTTGAGCCAAAAGGTGGAATTTGGTTGGGGGCAGAGGGTAGAGTCAGTCAAAAAGGCCAAACTACTCAACAGAGCCCGAATAGGTCTCTTGGGCTATAGGACAGTCAAGGGACAGTCCCTTGGGATATGGGAAGATAATTCATGAAGGGTATATGCTTTTACCAAAGCCAGGAAAAAAAAATGAATTAAGGAAGTGAGAACTAAAGGACCATTTTAATAAGAGAAGAAATGTGCCAGAGAGGGACCTCACAGGAAGAAAGGAATTAGAATTCTATTATTGTTCTACCCATTCTCCCTTTAGTGTCCTTTATTTTCCTGAAACATGCAAAGTTCAGGTCCTTAAATATTCTTTGTTAACAAGAAATCTCACACTTCATTATTCACGATAACTTTTTTTCTTGGTTGACCAAATAAATATGGTAGAGAGAGAGAAAAACGATGATTATTTTTTTTTTACTAGATACAAGTAACTAGTGTGATACTAAATTAAATATCCATTTAATACTCATGGGTGTTGTTCAGTCAGTTGTTAAAGCAGATGAGGGATCTGAGGTTAAGAAATTTACCAGTTGCTTGGACAATTGAAAGCAGTGGAGCTGGACTTTGAGCTCAGGTCGTCTGCCCATTGGCTAGGCTGCCTTCCAGAGTGGTTCAGGTGTGCGTTTCCACAATTACTATACTCCATTCAAACAACAAACAGAATATCATTACCGTTTAGGTCTGCATTTACAAATTGATATCAACAGTCACTTAACACAGTTGCTGATGTTCCTATTACAATGGTTGCCTTACCATTTCCTCCAGAGTGGCTCAGTGCAGAATGGAGCTCCAACAGAGACAGCAGTATAGCAGAGGAGTAAGAGCCTGGGCATTGGTGTCAGACCAGGGTTCAGGTTCCAGCTCTCCTATCTTTACTAACTGCGTGATCCAGCCAAATGGCTTTACACCTCTCTGCCTCAGCTTTCTCAACTGCAAATAACCTCAGATCATCTTTAGGAGCAATGAGATCATTACATGCAGAGTATTTAGCATGCTGCTGGCATGCAGAAACTACTCAATCAGTGTTTGATCTTATGCTCACCATCTAATCAGACAGGCTTCAGTGGGTTTGTTAAAGGCATCCAGCAGCTGAATTAGTGTCACATCAAAATACAGACAGCTTCTTCAACCCCTATCAGCTCTTTGAACTCCTATGTCACGCTTTGTTGATTGTAGGCATTCACCTGGAAGTGGAAAGACTACAGGATTTGCAGGAAGGGCTGCAATGTGATGATGTGCAGGTCCAGATCAAGATTTCCTCCAAAATAGCAAAGGTGAAAGATATGGAGGACTGGCCAAGGGATGTAAGGATGATTCTGGGTTGATTTCCAAATGAGTCAGCTGTGTACACCCCGCTACCCAGGAGGGCAACAGCCTAGCCATTCTAGCTGAATGAAAGACCTTTGTCCACTCATTTATTAACTCTGGGTCCATGTGCACAGGCAACACCTGCTACTGATCATTTCATACTCTGGGAAACCTGGGGAACCAAGTGGCCCTCTCCAGGGTGAGGGAGGCAGTGGGGTGGAATGGAAGGAACAGGACTTTGGGGTCGATCAGACGCACTCCGTGTGCACTGCTTGAAGTGTGTGCACTGGGTGATCAGTCTCATCTTAAAAAAAAAAATGCATAACCTCCCTCTCAGAGCTGTTGTGAGGACTGGTCTATCAAGTCATTCATTTATTCATTCGCCTAATATGCCCTGTGCACCTACCACATGCCACACTTTTTTCTAGGCTCTAAGGATAGGAACGCCTGCCCTCTTTGAGCTTGCATCCTAGTAGATGGAGTGCCAGATAAATATGATGTCAGGTAGTGACAACTGAGAAAAATAAAATCAAGGAAGGGAATAAAGAGTACGGGAGGGGTTATCCCCTAGGAAGGCCTCTCTGAAAGGGAGAACCATGAAGACATCTAGAAAAGAACATTCCAGGCAGATGGAAACAGCATGTGCAAAGGCCCTGAGGTGGAGAAAGAAGTGGGTCATGAGATCCAAGAGACAGCCCAGAGCTGACTGAAGTGCCTTCCAGGACTTGTTAAGGATCTTGGCTTTGATTCCAATTGGAATCAAAAGCCAGCAGAGGGTTTTGAACAGAAGAGTCAAGACCACTAGGTACACTGTGGCAGCTGTGAAATGTACAAGGGCACCCTTGTGTGAGGCAGCATCATTCCTAACGTGGACATTATAGGTTCATATGTGTATTATGGCAGTTATCCACAGAAGGCAGTAAAGGGTCCAACAAACTCAGTCACTGTGACAATAACAGAGAACTCTCTTGAGAACAGGGCACTTTTCCTAATTTGCAAAAGCTCCTTATGGGCTAGTGGTGGTTCTGCGAGGAGGAATGTGACTGGACTTGTATTTTCTGAAGGGTCATCGGGCTGCCATGTTGAGACTAAACTATAGGCTGGCAAGACTGAAACTAGTGAGGTTAGTTTGCAGGAAACTGTAAGAATCTACATATGAGATTAGGTGGCCTGGACTAAGGAGGCAGCAGCGGGGATGAGAAGGTGATGAGGACATAGGAGACAAGCCCGTGGGGGACAGGGAGGGAACATATGTCAAATGCCTAAGAAAGTGTCTGATGCATGAGAGGTGCTCGAAAACATGAATTCCCTTTCTTCCTTTCTTCCTAAGCCAATATCCATCCCAATATGAAAAAAAAAAAAACATAACTGTTGAGCTTGGACACAGGCAGGCATTTCGTGTTATACAGAACAGAGGCACGAGTCTAGGCCTTGATCTTGGAGCCATGGTAACTCAGAAACCGGCTGGGATATGCAACTACTCGTGAAAAGGAACTCATTTCCGCTCAAAGATGGTGCTACCAAACATCATCGGGCCATTTAATACTGGAGGAAGTCGGTTGTGAATAGGAATGTTTTCATACCCACAAACTCATAATCATGACCATCTTGCTTGGCTAAAGCCCCAGATAATGCTCCTGGACTTTACTCAAACTTCTAACTTTTCACCTCCCCTGCCTGTGTTTTCATTCATACACACGGAGAGACATATACAACCAAACATTGTGTATAGTTCTTGTTTAGAGACCAAAATTGCAAAGTTTTTCTTTTCTTCACTTTTTATTGACTACGCTTGATCTTGAAACATGCAAAAGCAAAAGACAGCGTTCATAATAATTCACCCTCTGTGTGAAGTAAGTCAGAAAGAGACAAACAAATACCATATGCTGACACATATATATGGAATCTAAAAAAAAAAAAAAAGGTTCTGAAGAACCTGGGGGCAGGACAGGAATAAAGACACAGACGTAGAGAATAGACTTAAGGACACGGGGAGGGGGAAGGGTAAGCTGGGATGAAGTGAGAGAGTGGCATGGACATATATACACTACCAAATGTAAAATAGCTAGTGGGAAGCAGCCGCATAGCACAGCCAGATCAGCTCGGCGCTTTGTGACCACCTAGAGGGGTGGGATAGGGAGGGTGGGAGGGAGACGCAAGAGGGAGGAGATATGGGGATATGTGTATATGTATAGCTGATTCACTTTGTTATACAGCAGAAACTAACACACCATTGTAAAGCAATTATACTCCAATAAAGATGTTAAAAATAATAATAATAATTCACCCTCTGTGTGGATGCTGTGAGGCACTGGGTATTTAGCACAGCACTTAGTACACAGTGATAGATTTCCTGAATTTTCAAGCCTAGCTATTCTTTGGCAGACACAAGACTTATTTCTATGATATATGAAATGTATGTGAAAGTACTTTATAACATATAAAATGGCATATAAACATTATGCATTATTTTTCCTTTATGGGGTATGATGTAACTTCAGGTTTGGAGAGGAAATTGCCTTGGCAGGCCTGAAATTTAATAAATAATGAAATGATCAAGAGATAACTTCAAGGGAAGTTTACTTAAAGTTGAAAGGTGTTGTCTATGTCCTATTTTAGTATTGTCTCTGGTCTCTATGGCCCCAGTCACATGCTAACTTTGTGGAAATCCCAGTGGTTTCTATTATCCTAAAACCAAGAATAGGCGTCCAGATATGAAGTGAGGTGGCTGATGACATGAGTCTTTCTGGTTCGTTCTCAGATTGTCAGGAGACTCATTCCAAGTGAAGAAATGCTCATGTTCCTGGGGGAAACCCTGGACGGTCTGGAGAGCCTCAACCCCACGTGTACAAAGGCATGTGGCATCTGGATGATCGCTGCCCTGAAGGAGCAGGGAGCTGCTTTAGAAGATCAGGTGAACCAAGAGCCAATCTGACAACTGAGCAGAATTCTAACACTTCTGAGATGCCAATACCAGAAGTAGGTCGCCACTTCTCAGTTGGTCCTCTGATGGGCCACAGGCGGGAGTGCGCACGGCCTCAAGAGGCCTCAACAGAGACCCAAGTTGCGTGTGAACAGCCAGGCTCACACTGAGTGCCTGTCTAGGCACTCAATTGCTTCTCTAGTCTGTGATGATAAGAACTTTACAGACTGCCACGCTCTGGTCAGAGGCATGTGGATCATGGAAAACTGGGTTGTGAGGTCTGCAAGGATGAGCGTGACCTTGTGAACGAATGCCTTTAAGATGGCCACTGAGGGCCAAGAGAATTTTCTAATCCCACTGCCACTCTGCGAGCTGCTCTTGAACACCCCTTAGGTATTTTCTGGTAAAGAAGGCTGTCATTGGGGAATTGACTAAAAGAAAAGTCTCAGTCCCTCCTACCAACTGGAAAGCAGAGAGAACAGGATTTAAATTCAGGAAGCCTGGTTAAGAGCTCCAAATGGAGATACTCTGTTCTCTCTCTTAAAGTCAGAAACAGAACACCAGCAATTCAGAGATTGAGGAGGAAAAGAATCTTTAACTCAATAAAGGCTTTCCAAGGGGAACAGGAGGAGGAAGTTATGGTCCCCATAGCCCAGAATCAACCACCCTAAATTTAAAATTTTTCCAAAGCATGGCTTTTAGAAATGACCTCTGTGCTAATTACTGTCCAATCAGCTTTTTTCAAAATCATTCATTGAGTACATACTATGTGGCAGGCCCTGGGCCAGTCATGAGAGAATCAAAGGTTAATAGATTTGGAATGTCCATGTATTTGTGTGTTTAGCATAAAAGGGGAAGTTGTTCACACACTAAGTAAAGGCTTACAAGAGGGACCTAAATCCTCTCCAAGAATCATTGAAATGGGACTGTGTGGTATTCATGTTTGCAGGATATTTATGATTAAGGAATTATAATTCTGAGAAAATATTATATTTACCTAAAAGTGTCTATCCAAAGTAAGCGGGAAAAATTTCCACTAGAAGCAAACGTTCTTTAGCATGGAGACATGCCCTTGCCCATGTCAAAAGCCAGATGTGTAATATCATTCCCCACTGCACACAGATTAACACCCAAACTCAGAAAGGTGGCCCTCAATGCCCTTTAGCACCTGGCTTCATCTTTCCTATCAAGTTATCTTCCTTTTATCACCTTCGTTCTTTCTTTGCTCCAAACTGGACTATTCTCCTATTCCATAAACCTTTTCCACATTTGCCTCTACCATGCTCTCATATATAGATTTTATGTTTTTACAGCCATCACATTCACAGCAAAATGGAGCTGAAGGTACAGAGTTCCCGTATACCTCCCGTCTCCACACTACCCACATCCCACATCACAGTGGTACATTTGCTACAATTGATGAACGCACATTGACACATCATATAATCACCCAAAAGTCTCAGTTTACGTTAGGGTTTAGTCTTGGTGTTGACAAATGTATAATGACACGTGTTCACCACTGTAGTATCATAAAGATTAGTTTCACTGCTCTCTAAACCCTCTGTGCTCTATTCTCATGGTGTCTGATTTTACATCTTTACCTGTGCTCTTCCTTCTGATGAGGATGACCTTCCCCACCATCTCCACCTTGCCTTTTGGAATTGCTATATATCCTTTGAGACCCAGACCAGATGTCCCTCCACAGTAACCTCAGTTACTTGTGGATTCCCCTATCAGTCCTGTACCTCTTGTACACCATTTGCCATACAGAGCCTTCTGCACAGCCCTTGGGTATATGGCTGATGTCCTTTATGAGACCACCCATTCCTTTTGAGAAAGGGCTACATCTTATTCATCCCTGGTAAATGCCCCACAGTGCCCAACACAGCACCTGGCATAATGCAGCCTTTCGCTAAATGTTTGCTAAATTGATTTAAGAATAAATGCCCAATTTATCGATAATCGTCCTGAGCAAGAGATAGGCCATGTGTAGAATCAATTGCTTTTTTAACATTATTTCTAATTCATCAACCACTGCCTACAATATGCTGACCGTACGTGACCTAAGCCATCCATGTAGAGGAAAACTGGCAACTCAGTGTCTGATTTGGCTTTTTCTTTTTAGCTGTTGGAGATCTTGGGCATAATTTACCATCACATGCCGGTCCTCAGACAAAAGGAGGAAAGTTTTCAGTTTATGCTGGAAGCCATCTCCCAAATAGCCAGCTTTCACATGGATGCAGTTGTTGCCAACCTTTTACAGAAGCCTCTGCCCTTTGACAGGTTGATTCTAACTGAGTTGGTCCCTTTTCCTAGGGAAGGCCACTCTGTAAGGTACTGGGGAAGAATCTGTGGTTTGAGAGAAAGATAGCAAACAAAAGTTGAAAACACCTCACCTGAATAATTTCAGAAATGGTGTTTGAATCACAGGTAATGGTTTTCCAAGTATTTTTCAAATATATGTCCTCATTAGATGATGAGAGTTTTAGGAGTGAGTGTGTGTGTGTGTGTGTGTGTGTGTGTTTATTTAATAGGAATAAGTGAGTATTAGAAAGTGAATATTTCTTCCCTTTCTGGTTGCCTAACATGAATCTATATGAGAGGTTTCTGTCTTGATGGACATTAACAAACCTCAGCAACCCAAGGCCAGAATGCTAGATTGTTAAATAAAACATCCTTATTATCCCAGGCATGCTGGCATGTCCATCCGTCCTTGCAACTGTGATTAGTCATAATGTGGTTTTAGAGGGGATCAGATGAAAAAGCTCACATCCCAAGGAGTAGAGCCTTATCGGCTTCCTGCCGTGCTTCCCTAGTGACACAAAGACACTGTGGAAGGCTCTGGCTGAGAACCCAGCCTCCAGTGGCAAACTCTTGCGAGCCTTCATAGACAAACTGGAGAATGAGTTAGAAGATGACCTCCTGGGGACAGAGGCGATCTCCGTGAGTTGGACAACCTGCCACCCGCCCGGGATGCCACCCCACTCCATCCCACCTGGCATTGGGTGATGTAGCATTAATCGTACTTCTTCCCCTCTCATACCCCGGTTTTAAATCAATTCCAGTTTATATTGGACAAATATGGCAGTGATTTTGTCTGCAGCTGATCATGTTCAGAAGGAAATTTCTCATCAGCCCAAAGAAAATCTGTGTCTCTGTATTTCCAAATTAGTCTTCAAGATATCCACTTGTTATTGAAAGACCCCAATACTGGTGCCCCCTGGAGTTTGGAGTCACCCCACATGGTAGCCCTGAGAGAGAAACACAGCAGGAGTTAAGAAGTTTCCAGACAAATAAACCCTCCCTTTTCTATGTGCTTTTACCGCAAGTGTGGTCAACCTGGAAAGCAATCCTTTGTAGAGAAAACAAACTGGAAGATCAGCCCTGCCTGACCACAGGGTCCTTTCTCCCCTCAGGTGGCCTGTGCAATTTGTGAAATGGTGTCGACAGGCACCCCTGTCGCAGGCCTGTACCCAAAGCTGTTCGCCCTTTTCCTGAAGCTGGTCAGCTGCACACTGGGCCAGAAGATGCCCACGTCAACCCTAAACCGCCGCCAGCGGGTGGTGCAGCAAGGGGAGCGGCAGCAGACCGCAGACCCCTGCAGGTAAACAGCCAGGCGGAGAGGGACTTCCAGAGCAGTCCTGACCCGACTCCAGAAGGGGCTGGCATGGCCTCAACTACCCGTGAAGGAACAAGGCCCCTCCATCCTCGAGCCTCGTAGCTCTTCTTCCCTGGGTACCCAGCATAGTTGCCCAGAACGGTCATACAACGAATAAGCAGTTATGTCCTCTTCCCTAGAGGGCCCAATCCACTTCCTTTGTTTTCTTTCATTGAGACCTTTCAAGGAAAGTTGGAATTCTGTGATTTTCAAGGCCACCAAGGAAAGAATATAAAATAAAAATAAATACCACATTTCCTCAAATCTAAGACTTCTCCAGTTGAAGGAAGCAACATTATTTCATGTAACATTATTTCGTGTAACATTGAGAAAGGAAAAAAAAAAGAGTCCCAATTAAGTCATGAATCAGTGCTTTCTTATAAATTTGCATTTTATATTGATCCAAAAAGCTCTTTGAGGATTAGTAGGTATAGTTATCCTTTATCACACTGCTCTGCTTTCCTGTTTTTTTGCATTAACTTTTTGTTCCGATGTCAAATCAACCTTTTTTTTTTTTTTTTTGCGGTACACGGGCCCCTCACTGTTGTGGCCTCTCCCATAGCGGAGCACAGGCTCCGGACGCGCAGGCTCAGCGGCCATGGCTCACGGGCCCAGCCGCTCCACGGCATGTGGGATCTTCCCGGACCGGGGCACGAACCCGTGTCCCCTGCGTCGGCAAGCAGACTCTGAACCACTGAGCCACCAGGGAAGCCCCCAAATCAACCTTTTTAAAGACATTTTAAATAGCAGTTAGGCTCAGCGCACGTAGTTCCAATAGTACATGTAACTTTACTAAAATGCCCACAGCTCAAAGAGCCATACCTAAATCCATGCATGTACACGCATTGTATACACAGGCAATAGCAACTGCATCACAACTACTGTCTGGCCAACAATTGCAACGCACTATCCATCGCGAGATGCATCCTGATTTCCAAGGTGCTGTTTTGTTTTAGAATCAGTGAAACAACCTCCATTCATCCAGGAGTGAGCGAGCATTGCAGGGAACATTTTTTAAAAAAAGAAACACAATGTGCTGTATTTATTCTGTAGAATACAGTGTTTACGAGTGACCAGATCCACACATATCAATATAGAGCCCCAAGACATAATAAGTGAAAATACAGAATACAGACAGCTTGATGATATTTATTAAGGACTTGGGGATTCACAATTCCTTGCATGGTACTGACTGACTTTTGTGGTGCCAACTGTCTCCTTCAGGCTCTCGACTACAACTCTGAAGTGTGTGCAGGCCCAGGCCACGAAAGAAGGGCTGGCCAGAGAATCTGACGACGGGGACAACATGTGGACCCTCCTCAGCAGTCCCAGCAGGCACCACATAGGAGTCTGTGCACTGGCCAGGTAATGTGCAGATACTCCAGAACTGGATACGAAGGAAAACACTGAAGACAAAGTAAAAATGCAACGCAGGCAACTTTACTGACAGCAATTGATTCAGTAAGGACTTATAGAGTCCAGGAGAAAAAAACAGGGAAGAAAGAGCAAAGGGGTTGGGAAGAGACAGCAGGATCAGCCCCAAACTCACCAACCCCGCAGAAAATAGTGATACAATGAACACTTTTAGGCAAACTACACTTCAGTCGGGCACTTGGATAGGCTATTATAAAGTTAAGCCTTGGTGCTCTTTCCTTTTTAACATTCCTTTTTGGATCATTTAGTTTCCTGATAGAGAAACAGAACTAAAGTGTCTTCCACTGTTTAGAAAGAAAAAAGCCTCTGCTACAGTGGGAGCCTTGGTTTTCTAGGAGCATGGCAGCGTGGCAACACAGACTCATTCCGGACATCACGGAACAACTCTTCCCATCCCTGACCTCCTCCTCGGAGAACTACCGGATAACGGGCGCAGCTTCCTTCTCTGAGGCAAGGGAGCACAGCCATCCCAGCAGGCTCGTTGGGACTCAGTGGGGTATTTCTCTCAGGAGTTCAGTGGGAATTTGAGCCACGGAAGAGGGACCGTCTCTGGGATCTTTGGCAATGGAGAGATCCAGCTATTGCCGGAGACACAGTACCTGAGCAGAGAGAGGGAGAAAGAGAGGAAAAAGAACCCAGCCTCATCCTCTTCCTGCCCTGTGGTCTGCAGACATCAACTCCCAAGACAGAGAAGGGTAGAGAATCAACCTGGAAGGGACAAAACAAAATGCAACCAACAAATATATTATGGTCCTTTCAAACTCTGGGATAAAGGCTGACCCAGCCAATGCAGAGAAGGAAATTGTCAGTAACTCCTGTTTTCCCTGCTCCATGTTTCCATTTAGATTAGAAATACCTTCTTAACTAGGTATTTTGGTTCTCATCACCACATAACCTTGACCTGTGGGGTGCTCACTTCTAGAGCTTAGTTCCTGCCAGACATTTGAATTCACCCGAGGGCTCCCTCCTCTGCCCCACAAGCAGCTGGGGCCCTACTCTTTAATCATAGCTATAATGCCTTTGGAACTCTCCTGAAGGGCGGCCCTTACCTGGACTAAAGGGGAGGAGTGTGTCACTTTCAGCTCATGAAGGAGCCAATCCTTTGGAAGCACGGGAACATACGGGATGTGCTGATCTTGATGGTTCAGAGTGCCTGGGGCTCCAACGCCATTCTGAGGCAAATGGCCATCCGAGGGCTCGGTAATAGCGCTTCTGGAGCCCCTCACAAGGTAAAAGGAGTTTGGGGGGGCTCGCAAAATAGTTCATCTAAGTAGAGTTTTAAAATAATTATTTACTAACCCACACCCTGTGGTTGCATAGAAATTAAGTGAAAATCCAAATAAGTCACTGAAGTGGTGGCTCTTGGGTTGAAGGACATGTGACCCTAAAAGAATGTCAATCCCCTTATCTGGGGTCTCCTACCCTATTCCAGATACACACAGAACAATTTTCGAGATTAAGAGACCTTATTTCAAAATAGTAAAGAAGCACAAGCAGATAAAGTTAGAATCTATCGTCAGAGGCCTCTATCACCTGGCCCGCACCGACGTCGTCTGTGAAAGCTTGAAGGCTCTAAAAAAGATCCTGGAGCTGCTCACAGACCGAGATGTAAGCTTCTACTTCAAAGAAATAGTGCTGCAAACAAGAACCTTTTCTGAAGACGTAAGTGAGCCTGTTCAGGAATCTTCCCTCCCCAGAAGTGAGTGCAGGTAGTGCTTATAGCAGAAAAAGGTTCAGGTAGTGCTTGTAGCAGACCAGTTTGGTGTCCATTTGCATGCCTTGGCCTGCCCTAGAAATCACCTGCCCCAGAGGTCACCTGCCCCAGAGATCACCTGCCCCAGAAGTCACCTGTTCAATTCCTGTGCAGCCTGTTGGCTTCCTGTGTGTCTGCCTGAGGGTATTCTCTGGCCCAGGAATCATGATTGGTTTGAGCAAGGTGGGCCGGATGTGTTGGGAAAGGACCCTCAAACAACAAGAAAAGAGAGTTTGTAGATAAACTCCCTAGCTTCCTCACCCCTCAGAAGGATGGTGCTCCACTTGCCCATAGGGGTACCACACTCACTAATGTTCCCTTTCGTAGCTCTCCTCTCTTGCCTATCATGCTTCCTGGGCCCACCTCCCAGATAAGTGACTTACACCTAAATCCCCATCTCAAAGTCTGCTGTTGGGATGAACCGGTTTGCAGGGTACAAATGGAGACACAGGTGTAGAGAACAAACGTATGGACACCAAGGCGGGAAACAGGGGGTCGGGGGGATGAACTGGGAGATTGGGATGGACATATATACACTAATATGTATAAAATAGAGAACTAATAAGCCACTGTATAAAAAATAAATAAAGTTCAAAAATTCAAAAAAAGGAAAAAGAAAGTCTGCTGTTGGGGGTACACAGCTTATGACAGTACTCCCTACAGGGCTAGATGTTATTGCCTCCAACACAACCTTTTCCACGTGCAAGATTTCAAAGACTCAAAATGCTCGCGCAGTTGATTTCATCCAGGAGTCAGTATACTGCCCCATGGCTCACCGGCCAAATTCGACCTGGAGCATCTTTTTGTAAATGAAGTGTTATTGGAACACAGCCATGCTCATTGGTTACATATTATCTATGGCAGCTTTCACACTTCGTCCCGCAGAGCTGATTAGTTGTTACAGAAACCGTGTGGCCCGCAAAGTCTAAATTATTCACTGTTTGGCCTTTTACGGAAAAAATTTGTCAACCCCTGACGTGGTTTATAGCCCTCATTTAAAAAAAAGATCAGTCGGGCTTCCCTGGTGGCGCAGTGGTTGAGAGTCCGCCTGCCGATGCAGAGGACACGGGTTCGTGCCCCGGTCCGGGAAGATCCCACATGCCATGGAGCGGCTGGGCCTGTGAGCCATGGCCGCTGAGCCTGCGTGTCCGGAGCCTGTGCTCCACAACGGGAGAGGCCACAACAGTGAGAGGCCCACGTACCGCAAAAAAAGATCAGTCAACAACAATCCTAGGCAAAGGAAGGTCATTTTTCTTTACACCTTCTGGGAAACCAGATTTTATTATTTCGTTTTGGTTTATTCACTGACATCAATGTAAAAAATCTATTTCATATCTAACTTAAATCTATTTTTTGTGATCTAAACCTGCCCGCTCCTGTTATGTGGTCAGAGGAGATGGAAATTTCTGGCTGCCTCCTCCAATGCATCCTTCTTAAACATTAAGGCTTTATTAAATTACCTATTCATCTGATAGTCTCCAGACTGAAAAGTCCTTATTTCCTTCATTATTTACCATAAACCTAATTTTTCAGCTCCTTAAATATTTTATAAGCCAGTGACTGTGTTGTATCCCTAAATGAGACCTGAGAAGTATTAAATAGAATCTAAAGAAAAATTGCCTCTCAAATCCAATCTTTTCCTATTTATTCACTCCAAATTTTTTTAATCTTGCCCTTTCTTCCTGACTCTTTAGCAATTAACTACACCAACCTCCAGACTGCAGTCTGCAACACTCGCCCTCAGTCAAACGTCCTCCAGCATTGTATTTTTCAGTTTCTCTTGTTTGTGTACTAGCCTAAACCTGGCCTTTGAGAGCAGCGTTCTGCTGGTTTCCAACTATTTTCTCCAGTGTACCAATATTTACTTTTTTTTTTTTTCGCGGTACGCGGGCCTGTCACTGTTGTGGCCTCTCCCATTGCGGAGCAATGGCTCCGGACGCGCAGGCTCAGCGGCCATGGCTCACAGGGCGCAGCCGCTCCGCGGCATGTGGGATCTTCCCGGACCGGGGCATGAACCCGTGTCCACTGCATCGGCAGGCAGACTCTCAACCACTGCGCCACCAGGGAAGCCCCAATATTTACTTTTAATTCTCATCTTGTCCCCAAAAATACTTACTGGGCTCTCACTCAATTTAGTATCTTCTGTAAAATAATGAAGATGTTCTTTTTTTCATTACACAAATAATTGATGACCATCTTTAACAACAAAGGGTTAAAGTCAGCCCTACAGAGCCCCATCTGTTAGGTTTCCCTGGACTGTTGCTGATCCAATGATAGTAACTCTCTTGGATCTGAGCCTCCAATAATCACAAGTCAATCTACAAGTTTTGTGGTCAAGAGAATATTTCTCAGTCGTAATGCATAAGAAAAAAAAGAACAACTAAAGTCTATCTGGTTGTTAGGTTAGACCTTTCGCATTCCTAATAGGTATCAATTTCATCACGTTTGCATAAACGTAAAGTTTGACAAAAATTGAGTCTTAGTCATGACGTGCTATTTACAGTCCTATAACGCTCTCTTTCTGCAAATATATTCAACTATGATACTTTGCCCCTATATTTTTCTGTAGATTAAGCATACAATTCTGTAATCTCTAAATTTTCTCTTTCTTCTCTTCAATATTTAAGTACTTTGTTGAAAATCTAAAAATATGGCTACACTTTGAAAAAGCGGTAGAACAGAAAATATTGGCTGCTGTCCCATGCTCTAGGACCTGTTCACTGCTATTTCCCACGCTGGCACCTGAGTAAAACTTTAATATCTCTCCCAGCACCCAAAACACTTTACCCCTTCTCTTTTCTGTTTTTTCATCATCCCAATTGGTTGATTCTCCCTTGACCTATCATTAGGTCTTTGATTTTAGAAAATTCAGAGGACTCTTTTTAAGTAAATACCTCTCTACCTTTTAGATACTTTGTTACTGGTTTGCTTTCCTTTTCTAAAAAGAGATCTTTAAAATATATACCTTGACCTTACTCCTAGTACATTTAAAGAACAGTTCTACTTACACTTCCCTTCTATGAGGTCACATCTCATGTTATTCAATTAACTTTTCTAGCCTTTTCCTAACAAGCCATCTTTATTCTTTTATGGAAGATCTTTGTTAACTTCCTTTTTCATGGCATTTTTGTGTATGTGCCCACTTCTCACACATTTTATTTTGCCATCGAAATAAACTCCTCTATCTTCTCCCCCTCATATTCATAGGAGTGCTTTTTTATTGGCCCTTGTTTGTTGCTAATCTGAATAATATTCTGGGGAATTCCCTGGTGGTCCAGTGGTTAGGGCTCTGCGCTTCCACTGCAGTGGGCATGGGTTCGATCCCTGGTCAGAGAACTAAGATCCTGCATGCCGCGAGGCGCAGCCAAAAAAATTTTTTTTAATTTTTTAAATAAATAAATAATATTCTGCTACTCAGAATGGCTTTTCCTCTCATCCCTCTGCCTTTCTACGGGTATTTGAAACTAGTTTTCTAGATACCCCCCAAAAAAAAGAATACTTCCAGAAAATTCACCAGAACTCTGAACCATATCAACAAAGTGTCTGAGATAATAGAAGGCCATCTTTCTCCACCACCTTACCCTTTGGCTCTAAAAAGCATCGCCATACTCTGGTTCCTCTTCAGATCACATACATCCTTCATCTTTTACTAAAAAGCACTGCCCACCCTCCTGGACAACAAGCAAGGCAGTTCCATGACTTCACATACAAGAGTAGGGCTAAGCACTTGTTTGTTTATCTGCTCTCTCTCTCTCTCAGACACAAGGCCCACATTTCTGAGCTTCCTGGAATCCCTTTGGAAAGTATTTGGGATCTTGGAGAAGAGTCCTAGGCCTTGGGCAATTTAGATCAGAGGCCCCATAACTCCAGGCTAATGACGAAATCAGGCTAATTTGTACAAAGCACAGAACAAACAAGCGCCCTCCCCGGCCTTGTGCTGCCAGCACTCCCTGTTTATTACTCCTGTGGTCACATTTCCCCACTAGCTCGTCAGAGTCAGAAACCAAGTCTCCAGCTCTAAATTCATGTCGTGTGGGAAGAGAGCTGCTGGGAAATGAAAGGCATTCTTGGGACACCCAGGGGCTATGCCAAAGGTGCGCCAGGGCTCCAGCCTGCCTCTACGGAAGTGGGAAAGGGTGGGTAAGGTAGGGGTACCAGCTGGGAATGGCCTGTGTGGAGGACTCACCCACAACACGTATCTGTCAGCACAGGAGCAGGATGATGTGAGGCTGACTGCCGTCCTCTTATTTGAGAATCTGGCATCCCTAACAGGAAGAAGGTGGAAGATTTTTTTTGCTGAAGAAATAAAAAAGAGCATGATTTCGTTCCTTCTCCACCTCTGGGATTCCAATCCCAGGATTAGAACTGTAAGCGGCCCTTGTACAGACACCTGCACCTCCTCCTCTCCCCATGGCCGAGAGGGTGCCGGGAAGCCCGGTCTAGCTGGACCGGAAGCCAGGTCTGAAGGCACCACTCGCAAATGAACCTGAAAACCAATTTTCCCATCCCGGGTGCTTTTTTGCCATCACTTCCCGAGTTTGCGCTTCCATCTTTGAAACTGGGAAGGTGGCAGCACTGACTGTAAAGCCCTCACATCACTGACTTTTACTGCTCCTTTCCCAACACACAACCAGTCAGTGTGTCTTCCCATCTGGAAGGGGAGCCAACATTATGGACTGTGTTGCAGGAAACTGTTCTTCAGGCTTGCCGTGATGTCCTGATCATCTGCATTCCTTTTCTGGGCCTCCAGGAACTCTATGGGGTATTAGACCATCTCCTTGATGGTCAGGATCTACCAAGGGCCAGGGATTTCTACAGGCAATTCTGTGTGAAGCTGGTGAGTGTGCAGTAGGTGCTGCTTCCAAAAAAATGCAGGCCAAGAGTCCAGGCAAGTCCCAGAAGGCAAAGAGCATAGCAAGGAATCCCAGCCAGAGCCAGAACCATCTGGGAAGGACAGCAGTGATTCTGGGTATCCTGTCACATCACCTTCTGCTCTGTCCCCAAGTCCCAACTGGGATCTGTTCTCGATTCCTGAAACTCATCTGTTGATTAGCCCTATAAGCCCCAGTGCCACCCTGATTAAATTTAGAATGAACTAGCCATAACACACCTTCCAACAGAACAATTAATGGCTGTATGCGTGCTCACTCCTTTAGATGTGAGCACACATCTAAAGGGCCTATAGGATGCTGAATTTCGTAAAGTGTCGCTTCTCAGTTGCCCTCTTTTCTTTTTTAATTTTATTGAAGTATACAGCTATACTTTACACTATTGTGTTAATTTCTGCTGTACAGCAAAGTGACTCAATTTTACATGTATATATTCTCTTCATATTCTTTTCTATTATGGTTTATCACAGGATATTGAATACAGTTCCCTGTGCTATACAGTAGGACCTCGTTGTTTATCCATCCTATATATAAGAGTTTGCATCAGCTACCCCAAATTTCCAGTCCTTCCCTCCCCTCCCCCCTCCCCCTTTCAGTGGCCCTCTTTGTAACACACATCTCTTCCAGGCAAAGAAAAACCAAGAAATCCTGTGGATCCTCCACACACACTCATTCACCTTCTTCAGCAGCAGCTGGGAGCTGATCAGGAGCGTGGCCACCAAACTCACAGGTGAGGGCACGTCCACACTCTCCACTCACACAGGTCTGCTCTCTGCCATCCAGTTTTGCTTTGCCTGGAAGCTACCCCAGCGTGAATGCCGATATGACTGGGAAGACCAAAAAAAAAAAAAAAAAAAAGAAAAACAGGAAAGCCAGAAAGAATTCATTTTACATCTTACAACATCTTCCCTCAAAAGAACCTGTTCTCTTTGCAGACTTGCAGTAACAGCTTCTGAATTGCCAACACTCACTTTCTTTCCATCAGACCATTCTCCCTACTGGGTCCTTCGTGCTGCTTCTGGTTCCAAGTCATTGCTCCTTCTTTTCCCCAAGTCTTTGATCCAAGCCTGCTGCCCCTGCCTAAGTGTTTTCCTTTGCATCATCCCTTAATATAAACCACAGTCAACCTTCTAAGCTCAGTTCGAGCTGAGAGCTTTAGCAGCAATGTGATACTAGTGGAAAGTGTGTGGGCGTGGAGACCAGCGGACCTTGGCTCTGCTGTGTGATTCTGGACAAGTCACTTAATTTCTCTGTGCTGCCTCTCTGTCTGATCTATAAAATAAAAGAGGAAAGTAAGTGAATCTCTGAGGATCCTTCTATTAGGAAATTCTAAGTCTTATCATGAAACCCATTCCAACTAATCCAGCCCCCAGCAAATAGGCCCACTTGGTTGGCCACATTTAAGATTGAGTTAAAACCTAAGGACTCTTACTGGATCATGTAGAGGATCCCCCTAACTACACTGTAACTTTTTGGAAGACAGGGACCATAGCTTATTCACGTTTGAAACCCTGACAACTGGCGCCCCCTGGAGGACACGGTGTGAGTTTTCCCAAATACATGGTGGGTGAGTGACCACTTCCAGACATGGCACTCAAGACCCCATAGACATCACCCTCACATCATCCTGGGGGTGCAAAGGGAGTCTATAGCTTGTGCATTCACTAGCTAGATGACTTAACTTCTTACCAGGTGCAGTGTGCCCCGACCTGCTTTCCGTGGCCTGTTCCTCTACAGTGAAATCAGTAACTTTCTCTCCTGTTGATTTTAGATGCCATTGTTCTCAATTTGACCTACCAATACGTGGAGTGAATAGACAGAGAACAGCTGACCACACGCGAGTACCAGCCCTAGCTTCTGCCCAGAGCACTGTTACATTCTTAGAGAAAGAGAAACTATGCTGCTCCAAGTCCCATGCCAGCCGTAAAATCATAGTGTAAAATCGCAGTGCACCCCATTATCAAGCGTCTCTGACGCTCCCTAGATACTGGAATTTCTCCAGAGTATAAGGTGACCCCCAGCTCCATCCCACTGCAGGCATCATTCCCAACAGACTTCGATTTTCCAATTGTTTATAAACCTACTGCTCACAAGGTCAGGATCTTCTCTTCCCTTATCTCAGTGTTAAAATAAATGCTCAATTTGTGGATCCAAATCCTACCTCTTAGGGTAAAACGTGAGCATGGGGGCCTGAGCCCCACCCAGCACTGACCCTAAGCGGGAGCCTTCCTGTCCTGCACAGCTTGGGCCTTGGCTTTCTTCATTCACTGGACATTGCTATTCTCTCCATTTCAGGGCTCCAAGCACTTCGAAAAGACCCCTGCATGAGTGTCCAGAGAGCAGCCGAAGCTGCCTTGCAGACCCTCTTGAGAAGGTGCAGAGAGATGAGCAACCATCCGTAAACCATCAGGAAATAAACCGCTAGGCCTTTTCTATAACTGACTCGTCTTCATCCTCATAACTCACAAACTTGCAACATCTTGAGGAAAGAGACGGCACCTAGTGTGGGGATGTTGAAGTGGTGGCATCTTCCTTACCCTCCAGGCTCTCCCTGGTGGCTTCTGTTAGCAAAAACCACGCCCACCAATTCACTTGAGGAATAACTTGTGATTTGAGCGGTGACAGCCCCATGGCTTTGTATAGGACAGCCCTCTATCTTGGGAAGCTTACATCCCAGCAGATAATGACAGAACATGAAACAATTCTGCCGCCATTAAGAGGAGAACCACTGCCATTTCCCACACGGAGCCCTTTTGTCTCATATCTTTGCCAGCTTTGGCTTATTACTCACACTCTTTTCTCTCTAAAGAACAGTCTTACGACAAACTTTAACCTGTCTGTTCTTAAGTTGTAATTTACGCGTCGAGACTGTGCCAGGTACTTTTCTACAAAAGCCCCTTTCTGACATTCTATTAAATCTCATAGTTTCCTTTCCATTTTTATCCTAGAACATTGATCCCTTTGAACTGTGTGTATGCGGGTGCGCATGTGTTAACCTTCGTAGCATCTGAATAATAACTCTTCACTCTTTTTTCACAATGCACACCTGAAAGGTTACATACAGGCAATCATGTACAGACAAAGAAGTTTCTAACACAGAGCCTGGGACTCATTTAACATCACCGCTTTCAGGATCATACATGAGCAACATTATTTTTTTGCTATTATTTTTATCTTATTGACATTTAAATTTCAAACACTGAACTCAAGTATATGCTGGCCCTTTGTTCAGATTTTTGAAATAAAGATAAATGGACAGACAGCTTTAAGGGTGCAATGTATTTAACATTGCACGTTAAATAATTAGAGAAAATCTAAGGGGTGGCATAACTATATACCTTTATACATTTAGTAGCACAAGTATAGGGACAAGCCATGCAATTGGAGGAAAAGACCTGTTCAGGACTGAACAGAGAGGTCCTTGGCTGCTGACAGAATCCCCCCTTAACTTCAGACTTGAGAAAAACCAGGAGTCTGTCAGTATACAAAAACCACTGAATTCAGGACAAACAGTAACAGGATATTAAGGAATTGGCTCTAGCCAGTTGGGAGTGGAGGCCAGTCTGAAGTAAGCAGGGTTGGCTGGAGGCTGGAAATGTTGCAGCTCAAGTCGAGGATCTGTAGATTAGAACAGCAGTCTAGAGACAGAATGGTTAGTGCATTCTTCAAAGATCCCCAGTTTTCCAAACAAGTTCTAGGATGCTTTACTCAAACAGCGGCAACTTATTAAACTGATGTTCCTCTGTATAAATCCCTATTACCTATATTCTAACCCCTTCATCCCCAAGCTCTTTGGAAAAGCATCTTTTCTTTCTACAAAACATTTTAAGAACCAAAGGAATCTTTTAGGTCAGAGATTTTAGGCCAGAGTCCCATTTATTCATTCACTTAACAAATATTTGTTGACTGCCTATAATCTACAAAGCACTGTTATAGCCACTGGGGCTACAATCATTGAGGAGAAAAATTCTACCCTCATGGAGCTTATACTCTATGACATCTGTGTAGAAATTCCTCCTGATGGTTACGTACCCCCCTCCCACAGTGAACAGAAATGCCTTGTGCAATCAATACAACAGTTCGGAAGTAACAGTGTAACTTCCAAGCCAAGGTCATAAATCGTATTGCACTCTCTTGAATCACTCACTCTTGGGGAAGCCAGCTGCCAACATAAGGACACTCAAGTGGCCCAAAAAGAGGTCCATGTGGCCAAGAATTGATGCCTCCTGCAAACAAGCAGAGCTAACTTACTAGGCTCATTAATGAGCCATCTTGGAAATGGATCCATGAGCCCCAGGGAAAGCCTTCAGATGACTGAAGCCTCAGTTGACACACTGACTGGACTATGGGATAAAAGACAGACTGCCCAGTTAAATTTGAATTTCAGGTGAACGATGAGTAATTTTTTTAGTAAAAGTATGCCCTGATTATTGCATGGGGCACACTTCTACTAAAGAATTATTTATCATTTTTCTAAAATTCAATTTTAACTGAGCATTTTATATTTTTATTTGCTAAATCAAGCAACCCCAGTGCAGTCTAACGGGAGTCCTGGGCCGGAATCACTAAGCTAACCACTCCTGAATTCCTGAACCACAAAACTGTATGAGATAATAAATCCATGTTGTCTTAAGGCACTAAGCTTTAAGGTAATTTGCTACGCACCAGTGGATAACTATTACACAGAAAGTCTGTGATTCCACTCAAAGTTGTATGCAAATTTCTGTGCAGAATTGCATAGGTGTATTTTCTGGGTAATGGCTTTGATTAAATTCTTAATGGAGTCAGAAGCTATTCCCAAGCATAACATACATGAAACAGAGCAAGAAAAAGAAGGCAAGAGACGCAGGTTTAGTTGACCTCTTTGGTGGGTTAAGTCAAATGACATTTCCAATAGAACTTTCTGCAATGACGGAAATGTTCTATATCTGCCCTGGCCAATATGGTGGCCACTAGCCACGTGTGGCAACTGAACACTTGAAATATGGCTAGTCCATCGGAGGAATTAAGCTTTTAATTTTAAGTTTAAGTAGCCATATGTAGCTAGTAGCTACAGTATTGCACAAGACGATATCAGAACATGGGGCAAAGAGTCGTAACAGAATTTGGGCTGAGCCACGCAGAGCTACAGTACGTTCTCAAAAAGTATAAATTTACTGACACAAGACCTTGTCTGATACTTCTTTATATATCCATCCCCACTATTACTCTCCACCCATCCTAGCAACCAGCAGAGCCTTCCTTATCATTGCTTTGTGGAAATTAGGTAGAATGGCCCCACGAAACACGCATCACAGCTAAATCGTTGTCTAAACCCTAATCTTGGAAGGATTCACCCTGACAAGAATTTCCGAGTCTCTTTTCATCATATTCCAGCTTCACCCATTACGAGCTGTGTGACTTGGTAAAATCATTTTACCTCTCTGTACTTCAATTTCCACATCTGTAAATTGAGATCATAATTATCTACCTCAAGGTGTTATTGTGAAGATTAAATGTACTAATGTACATGTAAAGCACTTAGAAACCCCGCACAGAATCATTTTTAAGCAAATGTTAACTATACAATGTATATAGTAACTGTAAGGCGAGGCAGGGGAACGCAATCAGACTCACAGCTTGCATCAGACCGAAACTTTCCGGACCACCCAGTTCCAGAAACTGACCTGGAGACTTTCCAGACCACCCAGTTCCAGGAACTGACCTGGGGACTTTCCACCCGGCCCAGCCTTCCCGCCTTTCGAGGGGCGGGACTAGTGGTCCCGAGACTGATGCAACCGGCACCAGATATTGCCACGATACCCGAAAAGACCACCAAATAAGGAATACCCTGCGCCCTCCCGGATTCGCCACACCCCTTTCCCTTCTTCCCCTATAAATTCTGCCCAAACCCTCGCCCGGGCGCGACTTCTCTGGCCCCTTTCTCTCGGACCAGTGAACCTCGCCCGGGAGCGTTCCCAAATAAAGCTTGTTTAAGCTCTCCTCCGTTTCTTGGTGCCGTTCCTTACAGTAACAAATGTATTCTTAGAATCACAAATTTTAACATAAACTCAGCGACTTGCATATAAAGCCAGCTGATTATCCTTACCCCACGTGGCCACGTTCCTGGCTCGGCGAACGTTGCTGCGCTTCTTGAGAGGATGTAGACAAGGCGGCCCCTCTAGTCAGAGGATCCCAGCTCAGCTGCTCTGGCGGCCTCTTACTGACTGCAATTCCCCATCGCAGCCTTCTTACTTGCTGTCTTATCATACAGAATAAGCCACAGTCAGACTGTGTGACAGGGGAAATTTAGACCTATTTGCTCTCCCCAGCAATTATTTCTCGTAATGCCGCCCAACCACTACCTTCCGCTCTCAAAGAGTTGCCCCCCGCCCCCCCTTGATGCCTCTCTTTCCATCAGTCCTCCACTGGCCTCCATGGTTCATCTCTATGGTTCAAACACAGCCATGTTACTTGGGGCAGAGAGACCTACTGAGGGTTTTAGGGAGAAAGAGTTCCAGAGAAAAATTATGTTAAAGAACTCGTGAAGAAATTACAGATTTGTTTATCATTGTTACTCCTGCTGTTTGCCTCACTATTATTTGCACATGTAATTGGTTTTCAACTTGTGTTTACTTTAGGATAGAGATTCAACGATGTTCACAGACTGCTTAATGGGCCAGCGCTACTTTGAAGCGCTCTGAATCATATTATTTTGCAATTCAGCGCTCTGCCCTTTAACCCAACAATGAGAGCCAGTGTTCTGCTGGTAAATCAGGGATGTTTAGCTTGGCTGACCTTGCTAAGAAGGCAGTTTTACCAGAAAAGAGGAAAATAAAAAATCACAGATGGGAAGAAAGAAATAGGCTTCCAAAGAAAGAAGCCAGGGGGATTGCTTCTTGGAATTGTCCCCTTGCCGCCATAGTTTTAAAAGTTAAAATCAAGACCAGACACTTCTTCTGGAAACCTCAAGAGACTCCAAGATTGCAGCCATTTATTTTCTAAAAGTGTTTTATTATCACTTGATTTAGTCCCCAACTCTGCCACTCTCCTTCAGATTACCTAAGTATAAAACTAGAGAATGCATGTCAGTCACACATGGTAGCATCCTGTGAGCTAATCAGGAGATTTGATCTACACCCCTGACAGAAAGCAGCTCTCTGACAAGAAATCTTCTATAGCTGCAGTCTGGGAATTATCATTTCTTGGAATTTCTCTTTCTTTCTAATTTACTGCAGGTATCCCTAAGACTGGGACAGTAGAAAACATGGGTAGAGTCAGGAGCAACATGAGGGAAAGACAGTGGGGTTCATTACAAAAATGTACATGTGTTTGCGTACATATGAAAATCACCAAGTCATGACCTGAGAAATGGCGTTTACTTCTTAACTCTACTTTGTCAAACTTTATTTATCCAAAAAAAACAATCTTACTTATTTGTATTCCTTCTGGACACACCATCCTGGATTTTATTTATTGAATTGTGTGGTTATCCTGAAAGCAAGATAAATTTGGAGAGCACGATTTTCTACATATATGTGACTCATAGTTTCTTTTTCAATTTGGGAGCCACCGAAAAACACAAGATAAGAAATCCTTCTTTCTACCCTACCTACCACTTCCTCCAAATATTCTGAGGTAAATCTCGAGGATTAAATTGACCAATGCCCTAATACTTCAATTGAACATTGGTCAAAAAGAAGCTCAATCTTAAAAATGGGAAACCTAGAGAATTGCTTATTAGTCTGCAGGACAGTTTAACTAGGACTTTAAAAATTTTTCTGGGAAAGATGGGGGAGTTGAAATTTATCTTTACCTTGAGTCCAGTGGAATTATAAGAAAGTCATTAATTATCCCACATCCAGCCCTCAGTGACTCTGCTTAGGGCTGGGATGGTAAGAATGTGCCAGACCTGTGGATGGAGGTAGACAGGCCTGTGGGGCCATTATCCAGTCTGTAACTTCCATAGAAGATGGAATGGAGCCCCGTGACAATAGCAGAAATGTGTTACTAAGAGATGAAGACGGCTAAATAGCAAAGGGCCAAATATTGAATGACAAATCAGGTTACACTATATCTGGAAGACACTGGGTAGCCAGAAGAAGTTCTTGAACAAGGTAATAAAATAATAACTTAGTATTTTAGCATGTAATTACCAGATTAGGTAAACTGGTAAGTCAGACAGTAGGTGATAGACTTTTGGACTCAGGAGCTATTATAAAAAGAAATGACAGGGTGGTAAATTACTAGTAAGGAGATTGAATCAGTAATCAGAAACCTCCCAACAAACAAAAGTCTAGGGCCAGATGTCTTCTCCGGTGAATGCTACCAAACATTTAAAGGAGAGTCAATACCAATCTTTCTCAAAAGCTTCCAAAAACTAGAACACTTCCAAACTCATTTTATGAGGCCTGCATTACCCCGATACCAAAAGCAGACAAGGATGCTACAAGACAGGAAAGTTACAGACCAATATCCCTGATGAATATAGATGCAAAAGTTCTCAGCAAAATATTAGCAAATCAAGTTCAACATTATATTAAAAGGATCATACACCATGATATGCTTGAGTGAGATTTATGGCATAACTTAGTTCATAGGAATCTAGATCAACTTTCTCTTCTATGAAATATTATGTCAACCAACTGCATTGATGACATGCGGATTGGACCTAGTGAACGAGAAATAGCAACTACTCTAGACTTATTGGTAAGATATTTGTATGTTAGAGGTTGGGAAATAAATCTGACTAAACTGAGAGTATCTCAGTGAAATTTCTAGGGGTCCAATGGTGTGGGGCCATGTGGAGACATCCCATCTACAGTGAAGGATAAGTTGTTGCATCCTGCCACTCCTACAACCAAGAAAAGCACAACGTCTAGTGGGCCTCTCACTTCACAGCAAAAAAAAAAAAAAAAAAAAAAATAGTGCTGCAACAGGCCTTAGTATTTTGGAGCCAAGCCCTGCCATCCTCTGCAAATAATTACTCTTCTTTCAAGAAAAAACTCTTGGCTTGCTACTAGGCCTTAGTAGAGACTGAACACTTAATTGTGGGCCACCAAGTTACCATGTGAGCTGAGCTGCCCATCATGAACAGGGTGTTATCTGACCCACCATGCCAGAAATTTGGACATGCACAGTGGCACTCCATCATCGAATAGAAGTGATGTATATGTGATTGGCCTGAGCAGGCCAAAGCGCATAAGTAAGTTATGTGAAGAAGTGATGCAAATGCCTGTAATCCTTACTCCTGCTACACTGCCTTCTCTCACCCATGTTCACCTATGGCCCCATGGTACACGATGAGCGCCATGATCAGCCGACAAAGGAAGAGAGAACTCATGCCTGGTTTACAGATGGGTCTGCACAATATGCAACCACCACCCACGAGCAGACAGCGGTGACACTACAGCCCCTTCTCTGAAAACAGCAGTGAAAGGAAATCCTCCCAGTGGACAGAACTTTGAGCAGGGCACCTCATTGTCCACTTTGCTTGGAAGGAGCAGTGGTCAGACGTGCAATTATATACAGATTCCTGGGCTGTGTCCCATGATTTGGCTGGATGGTCAGAGACTTGGAAAGACATGATTGGAAAATTGGTACCAAGAAAATATAGGGAAGAGGAACATGGATAGACCTCTCTGAATTTTCAAAAAGTATGAAGATATTTGTGTCCCATGTAAATATTCACCAAAATGTGACCCCAGCAGCAGAGAGCTTTCCTAGTCAAGTAGAGAGAATGACTTGTTCTGTGGAACCAGTCAGCCTCTTTCCCCAGCCATTCCCATCATAACCCCATGGGCTCATGAACAAAGTGGCCATCATGGCAGGGATAGAGGTCATGCTTAGACTCAGCAACATGGAGTTCCACTCACTAAGGCTGACCTGGCCGCAGCCACCACTGAGTGATCAGTCTGCCAGCAGCAGAGACTAACACGGAGTCCTCAGTACAGCACCATTCTCCAGGGTGATCAGCTAGCTACCTGATGGCACATTGATTACATTGAACAAAACATCTATTATGGAAGGGGTAGTGTTTTGTTCTCACTGAAATTGACACTAAGCGTGCATATGGATTTGCCTTCTCTGCATCCAATGCTTCTGCTAAGACTACCATCTGTGGACTTACAGAATGTCTTATCCACACATCATTGCTTCCAATCTAGGAACTCACTTCACAGCAAGTGCTGCAATGGGCACATGCTCATGGAATCCACTGGTGCTACCATGTTCCTCACCATCCTGAGACAGCTGGTTTGACAGCATAGTGGACTGGCCTTTTGAAGATTTAGTTACAGTGCCAGCTAGGTGGCAATACCTTGCAGGGCTGGGGCAAGAATCTGCAGAAGATTGTATGTGCTCTGAATCAGCATCCAATGTATAGTGCTCTTTCTCCCATCCACTGTTCAGAAATCCAAGAACCAAGGGATGGAAATGCGAGTGGCATCACTCACCCACTGGCGTCACTCACTGTTATTATTCCTAGTAATCCATTAGCAAAACTTTTGCTTTCTGCTCCCATGATCTTATGCTCTGCTGGCCTAGAAGTCTTAGTTCCAGAGGGTGAATGCTTCCACTAGGAGACACAAAAATGATTCCATTGAATGGGAAGTTAAGACTGCCACCTGGCCGCATTGGGCTCTTCAGGCCTCTGAATCAACAGGCAAGGAAGGAAGTAACTGGGCTGACTGGAGTGACTGATCCTGACTACCGAGGAGAAATTGGACTACTGCTCCATAGTGGAGGGAAGGAAGAGCATGTCTGGGATACAGGAGATCCTTTAGGGCCTCTCTTAGTGATACCACGCCCTGTGATTAAGGTCAATGGAAAACAACAACATCCCAATCCAGGCAGGACTACTAATGGCCCAGACCTTTCAGGAATGAAGGTGTGGGTCACTGCATCATGTAAAGAACCACAAGTAGCTGAGGTGCTTGCCAAAGGCAAAGGGAATACAGATTTTGTAGCTGAAGAAGAGAGTTAAAATACCAGCTACAATCACGTGACCAGTTGTAGGAACGAGGACTGTAATTGTCCTGAATATTTCCTCTTTATTTTGTTATGAATGTGTGTGTATATTAAGCAAATATCATTTTTTTCTTTCCTCTTATTTCCTTATCATGCAACATAAGATTATTTACTTTATATCATAGTATTTAAGTATTGTTCATTTTACATCATAGTATTTAAGTTACAGGATATCAAGGGGAAGTGTAAACATCCCTCAAGTTCTCAACCCCTTCTTCTGGGGAAAGGGTTAGTATGTTTTCAGTTGTATGTAAGATAGTTGTATCATGTGAGATGGAATTTTGACCTTATTATTATCTTTATTTGGAGATTAAGTATGGTTTATAGAGATGTGTATGGGGGTTAATAAGTTAAGCCAAGTTAATAAGGGGTGGACTTGAGATGATTAATTTTCTGTGTCAACTTGACTGGGCTGTAGGATGCCCAGGTATCTAGTTAAACATTTTTTCTGAGTGTGTGTGTGACGGTGTTTCCAGAAGAGATTGACATTTGAATTGGTGGACTGAGTAAAGTAGATTGCCATCCCCAATGTAGGTAAGGATCAGTCAATCCATCGAGGACCCAAATAGAACAAAAAACAAAGGAAGTTTGAATTCTCTCTCTCTCTCTGCCTAATTGCTTGAGCTGAGACTGGTCTCCTCCTGACCTTGGAATGAGGCTTAAACCATTGGCACTCCTGGTTCTCAGGCCTTCAGAGTTGAACTGGAATTTACACCAGGGGTTTTCTAGATCTGTAGCTTGCAATGGTAGATCATAGGACTTCTTAGCTTTCATAATCACATGAGCCAATTCCTTATAATAAATTATATATATATAATTATAGGGTTCTCTGAAGAACCCTAATACACTCTACTTATATGTACAATATTTATATACACTACTTCTAAAATCAAATGAAGACTGAAGTAGCTATATTAATACCAGACAAAGTAGACTTCAAAACAAAGAATATATCAAAGAGACATTTGACTGGCAACAAATGGGTCAATTTATCAAGAGGACATAATAATCCTAAAAGTTTATTCACCTAAATCTACACAAAGTTAGAGATTTCAATACTCTCAGTAACTGATAGAACAAGCAGTCTGAAGATCAATAAGGATACAGAAGACTTGAACAACACTACCATGTTGAACTTACTGACATGTGTGGAACACCCCACTGAACAACAGAAAGCAACGACTTTGCAAGTACACATGGAACAGTCACTAAAATAGACCATATTCTGGGCCATAAAACAAATCTGTACAAATTTAAAAGGATTGAAATCATACAAAATATGTTCTCTAATCACAGTGGAATTGAACTAGAAATCAATAACAGGAAGATGTCTTGAAATTTCCAAAATATTTAGAGAATTAAATGTTATTCAAGAAAGAACAAGCCAGTGTTTATTAAATCTCCATATCCTCAAGATCAAAACCTTGGCAGTCCCATTCCTAGGTGAGTATACCCCTAGACCCATCAAAACACACACACACACACACACACACACACACACACACACACACACACAGTAGATTCATGGAGCATTAGAGCTTTAAAAATTTATTTCAATCCATTTTAAAATATCAGTTTGAGAAATTCATCATATTTATATAGCTGAATCTTTCTGAAAAGTTATGGAAATTAACTACTGTGTTTTTATTTCAGTAACCAAATCTTATCTTGAATGTTGGCTTATTTTTGAATAGGACCAAGTATTGCAAAAAATTTAGAACCTGTTAACGTCCTATATCAACAAGAAGTTCTATTACCATCTTCAACATATCAGAATAGTGGTTAAGAGTATGATCTACTGAACCAAAGGGCTTGGATTTGAATCCTGTTTCCTCCATTTGTTATCTGTGTGAAGTTGAGTAAATCACTTACTTCGCTTCTCTATGCCTCCATTTCCTCATTTGTAAAGTGAGGCTAATAATAGTACTTATTCCTAGTGTCCTTGAGCTGATTGAATGAGTTAATATAGATAAAGTGCTCCCAGCAGGTTTAGGTTTAAATATTAATGTTGCTCTTTTCCTGTATTTGTGTCTTTGCAATCCACAGCCCAAGACTAAGTTCCAATGTTCCTGCTCAGAAGAGATGGTATATCCTAGCCTGAGTTGCTTGGGACTTGTATTAGGCATTTAAAACACTGTCATTATAATGTGAGAGAAAAATGTCTCCTAGAATATGTAGGGAGAATATATCACGTTCCATAAATTTACTTTGCTCTCTTTACATTATTTGCCAAGATTGCCAAAGGGCAAGCTCGTGAGATAAGATTCCTCACCAACCCACTGGATGAAGCAACAGGTTTGACCAATAAATTACAGTAACTTATGGTCCCTTCTATGGGCTAAATGTGTCCCCTCAAAATTCATATGTTGAAGCCTTAATCCCCAAGGTGATGGTATTTGGAGATGGAACCTTTGGGAGGTAATTAGGTTTAGATGAGGTCAGAGTCATAAGGGTAGCATCCCCATGATAGGATTAGTGCTCTTATAAGAGGAAGAGACCAGAGATCCCTCTCTTTCTACGATGTGAAGATACAGCAAGAAAGCAGCTGTCTGAAAACCAGGAGGAAGGCCCTCACCAGACACCCAATTTACTGGGACCTTGATCTTGGACTTCCCAGCCTCCAGGACTGTGAGAAATAAATGTTGTTTAAACCATCCAGTCCATGGTGTTTTGTTATAGCAGCCAGAACTAAGACATTCTTGTTCTCTCTCACACCAACATGGGAAAGACTGTTGATCACACATTAGAATTCCCAGTCTGCGTTCCAGGGAACTGTTAGCTGCAGCCACCCCCGCTGTTAGAAGCAGGAAAAACAATCTCTTAATAAGCCAGCATCCCAAGATCAACTTTTCCAGAACTTAGCCTTGCTTGTCAATATCATTTTAATCTCAGGAATTTCTGTTTCTTCCTTAAATCCTCTGCCTCATTCTCTATTGCAATTCTCAAGAGCGAGCATCCTCACCCTCCATCAATCTTCCACAGGGGACATGAGACAAAATCTCCTAACTGTATTCAAAAGCAAAAAGGGAGAGAATTAAGAGGCCCACACTTCCATGGCACAAAAGATTAGTATTTCAGAATACCTGCCCTGTGGGTGTCTCAAGAGAACACTCCCACACTGCACATGAACCTGCCCCTGCCTGGCAAGACACAACTCAAACATAACAGCCACATGTCCACAGGACAGTAAAGGGGCCAGCACTCTAGTGAAACGAGATGAGCACCACCCTGGGAGGCAGAAGAGCCATTTCTAGAGTAAACCAGCTATGTCACAATGGATAATAACTGTAAAATGGCCGTTTTATTGAGTATATACAGCCAGTGTCCTGAGTCACAGCGGGCACAGAACCATATCGTCAAGTCCCTGCCCTCACTAGTCCAGAGGAGGCTTGGAGACCAGATCTCCTCAAAGGTGGCTTTCTCTCACATTTAATGAATCTGTGCACCACGTCCGTGGGAAACAGCCAATCACTGCATTTTTAAGAGACTCCAGACACTTAGGAAGTCTCCTCATCATCCTACCAAAGTATTTAATCCTACGGGGCCACAATCATCCCATTAGAGAGCTTGTCCAGGCTTACATCACACCTGACATCAGCAATTCCCCCCTCAACACCCCGGTGCTCAGTGTCTGTGCAGAGAAGAGTTTCTGGACCTAGAGTTCAGTGGGGGCCCTTTATGAACTACTGTTATGGTACACACTGAGGATGTATATGATCTAATAACACACCAATCCTGAGACTTTCATGTTAATCAGTTTCTCCTGAGGGTGTCTGATAAAACTTTCCCTTGATGAGAAAATTCCACTTCACTATTACAGAAAATTCCTTTGACCTGTCTGTGTTCCCAGCCCACTTGGTCAGCTGATTATTGCATAACAGACCCTCATCCAGCAGCACATCTGCTTTATTCTCTCAATCAATGCTTCTCTGTCTTGAGCATCATTGATCTGTTATGTACTTGAGGCCCCTCCCCTGGGATTCAGTACCAGCCCCCTCTCATAGGGATGCACGGAAATAACAGTGATAACAGAGTAGTTCTTAATGTTTGTCCTTTCACAGGAAATTGTCCTCAGCCTGTGAATCAAAAAGAACATTTTATTGTTCCTTCTGGTGCCCACCTTTTCACCTTCAGCCCACCCCTTCTGAAACGACAGTTTTCCCATCTAGTCTTGTTAACCCTTGGATGAAAAAAGCAAATTTTTTTACATGATTGATGTTTTGAGGATAAAGCTGGAGCTTTGCCTGACAGGAATAAATAAAAAGACAAATTGTAGGCACTATGGTGGTCACAGCAGGGACTCCTATCATGCCATCAGCTTCCTTGTCCCCAAATGTGTGAACTGCCTGAAAGACCAAGGTAATTGAAAAGCATGCATATACCTCGGGTTTCTCAGATATTAACGGAAATTGCCTCCTACTGCGGTTGCTTTCTGGCTCAGTGATCTGAAAGAGAAGAGGTCATTCCATTCCTAGCTAAAGTATTGAATACACTTTAACTAGTCCATCAAGGAAGAAAAGTCTCAGTGGACTGGTAGGTAGCAGGACTAATGCAGCGGCTCAATTCTGCCACTCTTGTACTAAGGATGCTCCAATCTTCCCCTCCCTCCCTCCCTCCCTCCCTCCCTTCTTTTCATTTCTCTTCTCTCCTCTGTGTCTCCTCCTCCTCTCCTACCTCAGAGAAAGAAAGAGTCGTAGATACACCTGAACACCCTAAGTATGTAACATCTTCCTTTATCTTCAAATTTACGATGACCACCTTCACTAGCTATTATGCTCATCTTACAAATAATCCAAACGCCTGTGGTGGGTCAGTATGTGTGTGAGTATGAGGGTGTAAGAAATGTTGGTAGGTATAGAAAAAAATATAGAACAAATGATAAACTGTGGGGTCGGTCCAAACATATTGATGAATCCACATATCTTAACCAAAAGGAAAAGTGATTAATAATTTATGTGCAGCTGTTTCAGGGAATGTTGAGTAAACCAGCCGCTCAGCACCTGCAGCTCTGAGTGGCTACTTAACGACAGGATGGACTCACAAGTCCCATACGAAGCTGAGATTAGCAATGACCTGCCTAGCTGAGAGGGGGAGCTCTCAATCAAATGAGCCAGTTACCTGGCTTGTTGCTAGGCAACTCAAGAGTTCCAGCTCAAGGGTTCACGTCCCCACTGTACCCCACATGAATACCAAGAAAATTCCCTCTGTTTCAAGGGACTTACAAGCACCCTGGACTGTTGCTGTTGGGAGGGAGGTTCCATACAGAGCAGTTAAGATGGGGCTCAGTAAATCTCAGGGCATTGATAAGCAGCACTTCTGTTGGTCAATTATTAGGAAGTGTGTAGGGTGTCACAGAAGGCACACTCCGACGCAATTAGACCTTCCAAAGCAGCGTCTCTGCCCAGGTGACTTACAGTGTCCACTTAAAATGTGAGTGATGGCCAGTAGGATGTGACTGAGCTCCCATGGAGCTCCCTGAAACTGGTCGATGCACCAGCTGATTCCCTCCTCTCCCTCTGTCCCCTGCTAGGTCCAGATGACTTTAACTTCAGCACTTTCTGCCTTCTCTTCCAAGGCTAGATCCCAGCCCAGCCCAGCCCACCTGGGCTGAGGCAGAGGGAAGGGCAGATGGGGACAGTCTCACACTCCCTCTGCTCTCATTGCAGTCAATTTTCATGGCATAAACAGTCCTCCCAGCTTTCCTCAAAGCCTTCTCTTCAGGTGTTCAAGAACTTATTTTGGAAGTTTCAAAACGTGTTTGAAGTCTTAATGTTGAAAGTTACTTTCTTCTTGCAGCCCTGCTGCCACGATCCTAATCCGCGCATAGACAATGTGAAGGTCTCTGTCCAACTAGAGGAAAGGTCAAGTATAAGGATGTTCGGAAAACTTAAAAAGGCATGAAATTTCGTATTTCAAGACAGCAACTCTCTGCAACCTCATTCACTGGTCCCCTCCTTCTCCACCAACTATTCACTCATCCCTTGGATAGACCTGGAGGACATGATGCTGAATGAAATAAGCCAAATACAAAAAGATAAATACTGTATAATCTCACTTTTAGGAGGTATATAAAACAGTCAGACTCATGGAGCAGAGTAGAATGGTGGTTGCCAGGGGCTAGGGGCAGGGGAAAATGGGGAAGTGATGGTCAAAAGATATCAAATTTCAGTTATGCAAGGTAAATGAGTTCTAGAAACCTACTGTATAGCACAGTGCCTGTAGCTATCAATGCTATAATGTACACTTAACATTTTCTAACAGGAAAGATCTTATGTTAAGTGTTCTTACCATAATAATAATAATAATGAGGGTGGGAGGAAACTTTGGGAGATGTTGGATATGTTTATGGTCTGGATGGTGGTGATGGTTTCACAGATGTATACTTATCCCCAAACTCATGTACAGCTCTTTACATGTCAATCATACCTCAATAAAGTAGTTCGAAAATTTTAAAAATATAAAAAAGAGCACATTAGCCATCCTTCATGGAAAGTCTTTAAAATTAAACATAACACAGATTTTAAAATTCCAAAGTATAGTATCTTTAATGAGTTTTTTAATCATTGTCATTTAAACTAAAGTTTCATTGAAATGTATCAGAAAAATACAGAGATATTATTTGTATATAAAAGCATATTTTAAATTCCATTGAAGCCCACTCATTTCATCAACTACAGCTGTTATTTTGTTTTGATGAAAGATGAATAGGGAATAAACAGATGGATCTACCTGTAGAGCACCCTGAAAAATCTAAGTACGTATCCACGTTAGAGAACACTTCTCCCAAATATGCAATCGCTCAATAGCTCAGGCATGAATGATGCTTCCTACAAAAGGAAAGGGGAGGAGGGGGACAAATTACAGGTCTTGTGTTTGGAAAACACAAGAAAAGCTCCAGAGAGAAGCCTCAATTGTAAATACTTGTTCTCAGACAACAAAGTAGAAGGTGCCCCTGTGACCGTAACATGATGGATTCCACTCTGATAGCAGTGATTCAACCTCCTGACAAGATTAGGGATCTCTAGGTGTGGTGCTTGGCATGGAATCATTGTATCTGCCTTTTTCCATTCAAGGTCCCCTTTGTATTCAGTTTCACTGAGCCGAAGCCAGCCTCTCTAATCTTTCTGTTTTCATAATCAATTTGTAGGGTGTGTTCTGGTCGGTTCTTTTAATCATACTAAAAAGAATCATAGAGCATTCAGATTTCTCTAGTCCAACCCTCTAATTTTCAGATTAAAAAAAAGTCAAGGTCCAGAGAAGTCAGCAATTTTTCCAAGAACATACAGCTCCTTCAAAGGTTCATCAATATCCTTCAGCCTGACTGACATTTAAAAAGAGAAGAAAAAGAGGATCTGGATTCAGGTTTGGGAGAACAAAGGCTTGTGTAATTATGCAGGGCCTGGGGATTGGGAGAAGTGGACCCGGAGTGGAAGGAGAAAGAATGGGCCGCGTGCTGAGAAGCTGTCTACAGGGCCGGGCGTGCAAAGGTTTTAACTCGGCCACGGGGCTGCGAGCAGGCCCACCGGCACCGGGAGCTACGGGGCTTCGGCGGCGCAGGGCCGGATGCTGGTGACGGAGATGCTCTGACCTCGGCACCTCAGGACGCCGGCCTCACACTCTGTCATCGTCCGCTCCCTGCCATTCGCCTCCACGCAGACGCTGAACCCTGTTTCCTCGCACTCCGAGGCGGCTCTGCAGACACATTTGCTGCTCTGGGCTGGAAAAAGAAGCGAGAGAGGCTTGGTGGCCCATGGTGGAGGTGGGGAAGACAAGGCGCATCACGTCCAAAGTCGTGATGTTTGGTAATTGGAGAGCTGTAGACGCTCCTGCCTCGCGTGATGCAGTCAATTACCCTCCCCTCTCCCGGACCCCCAGGAAAAGCTGCAGGATTGGGCAAGGGAGGCATTTCGCTCCACTCCGACAGAATAAGCAGGTTTTGAGGCTGCTGCCAGGCTTCCTATCGATGGGACCCCCGCGGAGCGGTTCTCTCCTCCACGCGCTGCACAGGGGGGGCCCAAACCCCCGGTGTGACCCCTCAACGCCCAGACCAAATGCAGACACCTCGGCAAAACGCCGGGCTGCGAGGCTCAAACAGAGGGAGACAAGAGAAGAATTAACTTGCTTTGAGAGAGAGAGGGCATGAGATGCAAAAGGCCTCATGCCCCATAAAGACCCATCAGAAACGAGTCGGGGAGGAAAGCCGTGTGTGCGCTGAAGGTGCGCGGCTGGAACACACCAGCCAGGCGTCCCCAGAAGGAGGGTAACCAGGTCTGCCAGACCACTGTGGTGACTGCCAAACCGAAAGTGACCCAGACGTGCCTATATGTGTCATCGTCTCTGCTGCAAATGGGACGGGAGTGAGGGGAAAGGTGCCCAGCGGGTACCGGCCAGGAAAAGGAGGGCCTGAGGATCTAGCAGAGACCTTACAGATCAAGATCGCACCGCCCGGCTCCCAACTTGACAGGTGGGGAAACTAAGGACAGTGACTTGGCTCTGGCGACCCAACTCCTCCCCCCCGCGGAGGAGGGCTGGCCAGTGCTGGTTGTCAAGATCATTGTTGAGTGCTACCTGGACACAGCACCAGCAAGTATGGAATCACAGCTTGAGAATGTAGTACCTCCTTTTCTATTCTCTTCACATCCTTCTGATTGCTTCTAGGAGAAAGTGTCAGCTTGGCACGGGTGTGCTTTCAACACACCCCTGACACTTGCTAAACACCCTTTATCACAAGGAAGCTTCATCCTCCAAGCTTTGAGCAGCCTCTGGCTAGAACCTCCTACCTTGTTTTGTTTCATTGTATGTATTTTCATGGTTACCTAATATTTATGGCAAGGGACACTTCCTATTAAAAATGTGATATAACGTTTCTTCTTTTAAAAATTGTTATTTTTATGGGAGTCTGTTTCTTTTTGAATGAGTACATAATATGGCTAATGCAAGGGCAGAGCAAAAATCATGAAGGTGGAACGTGATGTTTGGGAGGACATTCAGACCATCAGGGAGAGTTCTTGATCGACCCCCTCCCCGGGGAAGGCAGTCAGGGAGGATAGTTCATGCTCAGACCAGTCGGAGTCTTTGATATCCTCAGGGATGTGCTTTGATCTGCCGCTAAACTAGAAAACTTCACTCCTATTACTTGAGCATTTTTGTAGCTACAAATATGAAATGCCCCTTACCGTCACATTTTCCCCATAGTGGACACACACCGCAAGCTTTCTCAGCTGAGGCAGGTAGAGTACAGCTCTCCCTACCAGCAACAGTGTAATTTCTACCCTGACATTGGAGAACATGCATCTTGCAAACTGTCAGAGGCAGTATCCTTTTGCTTCTCTCATCTCGAGCACACACATCCAAGGAGGATCTGAAACAAATTTTTTAAATTACTTTATTTACAAGATTTTCTTTCTTCAAAGCTGAGACTGAGAAGTGAAAGGTGAGGCTCTGGGTTCGATGACTCAGATGTTGTCACCTACAGCAAAAAGATGGAACAGAAATGCAAATGCCCCTCATTACTAGGGCCCAACCCCCTCCAATCTTCAAAATGAACATATTTTGCTCTTTATTTACTCACAAGTTTTACAAGCTTAGATATCTAGTGTCAATGTAGTTTCATCTAGAACAGATCGGATACAGCAAATTAGAAGAGAAGGCAACGTCTGCTAGCCACAGATGGTAGATTGACGACAAAGAAGGAGGCAGAAAATCAGCAAAGATCAAAACACTCAGAGGAATGGGAGTCAAATGGGACCACTGGCTGCAGAAGAAAGTATCTCCTCCCAAGCCAGCAGCCCTGAGAGTTCAGGTCCATATTATAGCATTATCCACAGCTGATGACTGAATCCTCAAGGGAAAATGAACTCTATTTTTCAACGCTATTTTTAGAGTATCTACGTTTACAAAATAGTTTAGAAATATTTCCATAAAATGGGTTACTTTTTTTCGTATGCATTGGTGTTAAGATAGTGCCAACTATTTGAAATGTCACTAATAAAAACAACCACATTTCTGAATGCTGATGGGTAAGGAAACAATTACTGTAGCGAAACCCTAGACAGCAAGGCTGTTTTGAATAATAAACAGAATCTATATTTACTTATATATATTTAGCTCTAATGTTTACTTCTCTGAACAAGAGTTAAATTTATTTGGACATTTACATAACAGAAACAAATCCTAGTATTTCTTTTTTATCTGTTTATTTAAACTTTACAATAGAAGTACGCAGAACAGCTTAAAGGGCAGAGAACTTACAAGGCCATCTATCTTGTTATCAGTATCTGATGTTAAAACTCTTACCATATTTATAAACAGGCTGCAGATAAACTCAATGAATCAGAGAAGTTGGAAAGAGGATGAAAGTGAGTCAAAGCAAACAATGATTAATAGAGAATAACAGCACAGTCAGAAGATTCTGGGCTGACCATTTCCACTTATGCTATTCACTTTTATGTTCTCCTTCACATGAGAAGTTACTTCTTATAAGATACCACCATAGTCATCATTACCCAATGTAGGTGTTCAAGGAGATGTGTTTTGGTGACCATACTAATTGAAAGCCAAGTAATTGGCTAATAATTTGTGTTTTGATTCTTAACCTTAAAGATGGCCAGTAAGTCCTGGGGACTGGATACCTTCCATTTGCCTCTCCAGATTCACCCTCCACTCTTCTCCACCCTGCCTGGGAGGCTGACACGTATGGACCACATCAATAGACTTCCTTGTCCTCTAGCTTCAGGGGTGTTTGATCAATGGGGAGTCTGGCAAGAGACTGGAGGGAGAGAAGAGGGTACAATGGGGGGTTTTATTCCCCTGGCTCACTGCTGGGGATCTCTGAGGGCCCCAAATGAGGGACTCAACTCTTCCTCAACTAGCGCTCTGTCAACAGGTTTTCATAAGTGCTCCTCTCTCACGCCTTCTGGCTTGGGCACGGAGATACTATAAACCCGAACTGCTACCAGTCCAGGAATACTGCCCCGTGGCTTGCAGTTTTCTTTACTCTGCCCACATTTCTGTAAATAGTCCCACCAGTAAACCTCCTCTTGTCTCAATTTAATCATGCCCTCTGTATCCAACAACCAGTAATTACTCCAGATATCTTTCTACAATGGAGTGATTTCAAGTGTGGTGGTGTTCTTAGAATGCAAATCTAGAAATAAACATATTTCAAGAATCAGAAAAGTGGCTGCTTTTGTTTCTCTTGGTATCTTTAAGAGTTTACGTCTCATGGGAATTTCAGCCCCAATCTCCTCAAGCTCTAAATCCTCAGGTGACGGTTTTGTCATTTTGCCCCATTTTATGTAGAGAACAAGCGGTCTCAAGCAGTCCTTCAGCCTTTCTCACCAGCTAGATTAGATCACTGCCTAACGCCACCAATGGTCAGTCCTGGTGACCCAGGCAAATAACAAGCAGCAAATGGACTGGACTGAAATGCAAAGACCCTTAACCCATGGTAAGTAACATCTTTGAGCTAACAGAGACTGGCATCTAAGAAATCATGCCATCTATTTTTTTTAATTTAATTATTATTTGTTAACTTTTTTATTTTATATTGGGGTATAGTTTATTAACAATGTTGTGTTAGTTTCAGGTGTACAGCAAAGTGATTCAGTTATACATATACATGTATCTATTCTTTTTCAAATTCTTTTCCCATTTAGGTTGTTACATAATACTGAGCAGAGTTCCCTGTGCTATGCAGTAGGTCCTTGTTGGTTACCTATTTTAAATATAGCAGTGTGTACATGTCAATCCCAAACTCCCTAACTATCCATCCTCTGCACCCTTTCCCCCCGGTAACCATAAGTTCGTTCTCTAAGTCCGTGAGTCTGTTTCTATTTTGCAGATAAGTTCATTTGTATCAATTTTTTTTTTAGATTCCGCATATAAGTGATATCATACGATATTTGTCTCTCTCTGTCTGACTGACTTCAGTTAGTATGACAATCTCTAGGTCCATCCATGTTGCTTCAAATGGCATTAAGAAATCATCCCATCTATTTTAAATAAAACAGAGAAGAAGACAGAGCTTACCCACATTCATAAGGCATTTTACAAACACATCTTGAATTCTGCAGTTTCTCCCAGCGCTGACATTCAGGCACTTCCGGTGCCAAAGGGGCATCTAAAAGAAAACAATAATGGAGAGGCAATTATTAGGTGAAAAGCTTCTTCAGAGCAAACAAGGTATTATTTTAATTGTTGAACCAGGCTCTGTAATATTCTCAACTGCAACAAGTTTGTACAGTAAAAAATAAAGCTATAAAGCATTTTACAAGAGCTAGAGCATTCCTAGGACCACCCAATTTCATTGGTCATAATAGCTACCATTTCTTGAGCATTTACTCTTGGCCCTGCCCTTTTTATACATTGTGATATTTAATCCCCTTAATTAGTGCCCGTTTAAGAGATGAGGAAACTAAGAGACAGAAAAGTTAGGAAATTCATGCTAGTTAACAAATTGGCCAAGCCAGGATTGAAGTCCATGTTTGTCTGAATTGAAGGCCCATAGAGTAGGCTCCCTTTCATCAAGTACATGGGGGTTTAAAAACTGTTTGTTATGTGGACGTATTTTGCCCACTGTGCCTATAATGAGACAGAAAGCATACCATCACTTGACCTATACAAGAAGAACTCTCAGTATCTCAAGGACAACTATAATAACCTCTTACATGTAAATGTCCAAGTGGTCTCCCCTCAACAGTGACTAAATGTCTGGAGGTACTTACATTAATAAAATCCTTTCCTTTATTTTATGTTTCTTACAAACTGATAGAAAGCCAATCATCATTCCAGTTTTGACAGGAAAACACTTTGGTCCAACTTACAAGAGCATAATTTGCCACGGCCTAGGCTATGCCTGCCTACAATGTGAACAGTCTGCACCACCCTGCAATTTCCACCTCCTGCCAGCTTCATTACAATGGAATTCAGTGGCATACACTTTTGCATCATAAAACTAGCTACCTGCTGGATATATCTATAAAGGTCATTTGTCTGCAGGATGTGTTTTTATGGGTGCACAAACTATGGAATACTTCCTTACTTCGGAAAACATAAGAGCTTTAGACATGACAGGAAAATCTCATGAACAAGGAAGGTATAAACTTGTAAAAATGGTAGCAAGGTGAAGTATGCCTGCCGTGTCCAGCAAGGTCTCTAGCAAGTACTTATTCTTTAAACATTTTTCTTTGAAATGGTATTATCTTTTATTTTTTTTACACAGCAGGTGCTTGTTAGTCATCAATTTTATACATATCAGTGTATACATGTCAATCCCAATCGCCCAATTTGAAATGGTATTATCTTAAATGCAACGTAGTATCCTGAATTGGATCCTAGACCATGAAAAGGATATCGGTGGAAAAACGGTGATGTATGAATAGAGTCTGCAGGGTAGTCAATAGTATGGTACTATTTAATATTAATGTCTTGGTTTTGACCAACTAAATTGTGTCAAGGTATGTAAGGTGTTAATATTATGGGAAGATGGGTAAAGGGTATATGGAAACTATACTTGCAAATTTTCTGAAATCCTAAGTAATTCCAAAATAAAATATTTTAATGGTATTATCTAGATCAATGCTTCTCAACCAGGGGCAAATGTTTGCCCCTGGGGACATCTGGCAATGTCAACAGACATTTTTGGTTGTCACCCCTGTGAGACGCTACTGGCATCTAGTGAGCAGAGACCAGGGATTCTGCCAAACATCAGATAAGGCACAGGACAGGCTCCCACACAAAGAATTATCAGGGCTCAAATTCCAGTAGTGCTGGGGTTGGGAAAGTCTGATCTAAATGGACCAAAACTGAAGTTCAGTGATTAAGCCATGTACATTAGTTCTGTATTATTATTAGCAGTTTATTTGCTAACTGTTCATAAGGATAGAATTTCAAATTTTAAATATTTTCTAAAAGTTATTATAATTTCTTTGCGGAAAATCGCTTGTAGAATTACCTACACCAAAGACTTTTGCATTTAAAAAGAATATAGCTTTGTTATCTTCATGGCTTGACTAACCAAGTAAACACACTCTTAGGACCCACCTACAGTATGTACGTTTACTATTTTAAAATCAAATATCTTCCCATCAAGACTAAGTACTGATGCGGGTGCGGATAAATAACGGGCTAGTGTTTAATGGATACAGAGTTTCAGTTTGGGAAGATGGAAAAGCTCTGGAGACGGATGACAGTGATGGTTGAACAATAATGGGAATGTACTTAATGCTACTGAATTGCACATTTTTAAATGGTTAAAATGGTAAATTGTATGTTGTGTATATTTTACCACAATATAAAAAAGACTAAATACTTGTACATCAGGTATTTTCAAACTCTGGAGGCTGACAAACCTGGAACCTTTGGTTATAGGCTTATGTTAAGGGTAGTTATTATTGTTATCTAAGTCTTCTGAAAAACACACAGATCTGAAAAACATCCTTAATTAAAACCTTAATAGAATTTGCTACTGAGTGGGAGAAAATTCATACCAAATGTGTTATAAAGTTGAAAAAGACGTTTCAGAAAAAAACAAGTATATAATCTCATTTGGAAGAAAAGAGCAACCTCATCAACTGTACATTGTTCTCCTTAATTTTAGCATTATTGGTACAGGTCCATTACTTTATCCCAAATAAACTCATAGTTATACCTCAGTGCATGTAGAAAACAAAGCAGCTGTCTCTGCTCTGACAGCTACAGAACATGTGAGAACAGGCAGGGCAGCCATTCCACTGGACACGCAGCCCTCCCATTCTGTCCTCTGTGATCTATTTAACACAATCAGTCACAGAGTGCTCTCTTTTCAATTGTGAAGATCTAATTCACCTAATATTACTATTCATGGAATCAACTACTTCATCTTCACTATAGAAGACAAATTTCAGCATCGAATTAAAAATTATATACTCAAGAAATAAGAATATCATATAAAATAGAATGCAAGTGCGATTTTCTTCTTGTTTTTAATTGTTAAAAACATAATATTTTCCATTTCTTAAAAAAAATGTAAAGAAAGAGGAAGTTATTCTGAAAACAAATCTATCCCATTTTAAGTATCTCTAAAAGAAATAGTTTGGCTTTCTAAATCTCTTCCTGCCTTAGCTTCTTAAAAGACCATTTTATACCAATGGACTTATTTACAAAACAGAAATAGAGTCACAGATGTAGAAAACAAACTTACGGTTATCAGGGGGAAAGGGGGGAGAGGGATAAATTGGGAGATTGGGATTGACATATACACACTACTATGTATAAAATAGATAACAAATAAGGACCTACTGTACAGCACCGGGAACTCTACTCAATACTCTGTAATGGCTTATATGGGAAAAGAATCCAAAAAAGAGTGGATATATGTATATGTATAACTGATTCACTTTGCTGTACACCCGAAACTAACACAACATTGTAAATCAACTCTACTCCAATAAAAAATTTTTTTAAAAACTATTTTAATTTGCCATGTGTTCAAAATACTGGATATTTGGATTTCGACCTATAAGAACAACTTCACAGACCACACTACTTTTCCTTCAATAACTCTGCTTTGCAGGGTTATATGTAAGTGCTTTTATATTTTCAATTTCAATACCACTAATAAACTCTAAGAGCCCAAAAATGAAACATACAGAATTTTATATAAATTATGATCTCAACTCTATACTTCATAAAAGTACATTTTTAAAAATCAGGAGGAAACCACAAATCAGCTTTTAGAAATTCCTTGTTTTCTTGGCACCTTAACAAATATAAAGCTAATCTTTGATATGAAGGATTTAAGTTAAAATTTCAGAATCACCAGGGCTATTCTTGCCTTTCCTTGAATTCTGTGAGTTTATCTGTGCCATGTGCAAAAAAGTCTGTTACCCACTCTATGAACTGACCTTCTTGTAGCAGGGCAGGGATGGAGGGAGTGATTCCGCTTTGGAGGTTCAGTGCCTTGAGGAACTGCCGCAAGGACTCTCATTCCCTGAGTGTACGTGTCCTTGGACAGACCCAAGAGCCACTCACCTTTTTGCACACACTGGACGTTCTTCATCTCAGGGCTCCACTTAAGGCTGGATCCGCAGAGAAATGTCGAAGGACCTTCTAAGGACCTGCCACCTGAACAGGAAAAGGTCACCTTCTCACCAACGGTGTAGAAAGGTTTGTGGGGATGACTCTGTATGCCATCCATCAGTGCAGGTAGAACGCAGGCAATTTCTAAAGAGAAAAGAGAGAAGAATACAAGGGTCACTGCTTTCCTAAACCATCTTTTAAAAAAAAAAATGACAGCCTTGAATGGTGCTGATACACTTGTTCTGCTTTTTCTAATTAGAGGACAAGGAGGAAGAGGCGAGTTCACCCTTAGGATGCCCTGAAAGACATATCCCAACATGCCTGGCATGTTAATGACATGAATGACTGAAGGCCAAAACAGTTCCCATTCTCTCACCCCTGCCCTCAAAGCCATGTGACAACTTAAAATGAATAAGCCTTTTAGAGTCCTGAAGTCCAGCCTGCTGTTAAAACCAGACTTTTTACAGCTGCTACTTCTTGTCTGGTGAAGTCCCACCAGAAATTTCCCAAGAGCTGTGTTCATTTGCATATCATTAGCATGTACCCAATTAGATATTTTGCCATCTGAAATCTTTAAAGAACCACCTTTAACCTTGCAACCATAAAAGTGTTAAATCATTTTTGGTTTCCCAGTTCTATCTTTTCTTATTCCATCACATTCATTAGCTCAAATCTTCTACTTGAGAAAACAAGAAGAATGAGAAACATGCATAGTCATGGAAGGCGAGTCAGAATTCATGATTAAAAAAAAAATCTTGCCAATCTCTCTAGTGGACTTTGGACAATATTCTACAAAGTACTGCTTTATTTCTGCACCATTTTAATCAGACAATCCATTCATTCATTCAAAATCAGCATTTATTGAGTGTCTATATTTTGCCAAATATGCTGTGTGCTACTAGGGACACAAAACACTAGTCACATAATCTGCCTTCAGAAAGCTAATAATTTAGCTTCAGATTTGTTTATTTCTGGCCATGACACATTTGCTGGTTTCACACGAATGCTCCCACTAAGACATATAGAAAGGCTGTACAAAGTTAAAGAAAGAGTATTTCTGAGAGCAACAGACAACAATCAGAGCAATGGAAATTTGAAGGCCCAAGACTCTAGAAAAAGGGAAGTCTAAAGTAGTGATTACAACGTTTAGTAATGCTTCTGTCCTTGAGGTTATTTGTAAAGTTGAAAAAAAACATTTTTTTTTTAATGTGCTGAAGGGCTGCTAAACTAAGGAGGAAGCTGCAACTCAGAGGCTGAATAGCTGCATAGAGTTTTTAGCAGTCTCACAGGGCTAGGAGACCAAAAATTAGAGTCCAGTCCTGTTACAAAGGAGGAGGCTCAGTAGAAACCCCATACTTTCCCTTATGATCCCTTAATGGATACCTAAGATAAAGGTAAAGCAGACATAAACAAGCCTTGTTCTTGCCAGAAACAAACCTAAATCTTTTCTAGAGGAAGATAACATCATCCATATGTATTTTTTTTACATATAAATCTGGCATTCAACCAAAACTAATCTAACATTCAAAAATACAATAGAGGGGCTTCCCTGGTGGTGCAGTGGTTGAGAGTCCACCTGCTGATACAGAGGACACGGGTTCGTGCCCTGGTCCGGGAAGATCCTACATGCTGCGGAGCGGCTGGGCCCGTGAGCCATGGCCGCTGAGCCTGCGCATCCAGAGCCTGTGCTCCGCAACGGGAGAGGCCACAACAGTGAGAGGCCCGCGTACCGCAAAAAAAAAAAAAAAAAAAACCAGTAGAAACATCTACAGCAGATCCAGATGATGGGGTTAACAGACATGGACCATGAAATAACTATGATTAATATGTTGGAAAAATGAAATTAGAAGATGGAGAATATCAACAGAGAATTAGAAAGTATAGAAAAGTAGACAAATGGAATATCTAGAATTGGAAAATGAAATTAAGAACTCAGTAGACGGGCTTCCCTGGTGGCGCAGTGGTTAAGAATCTGCCTGCCAATGCAGGGGACACGGGCTCGAACCCTGGTCCAGGAAGATCCCACATGCCATGGAGCAACTAAGCCCGTGCACCACAACTACTGAGCCTGTGCTCTAGAGTCTGCGAGCCACAACTACTGATCCCATGTGCCACAACTACTGAAGCCCGCATGCCTAGAGCCCATGCTCCGCAACAAGAGAAGCCACCACAATGAGAAGCCCACTCAAGGAAGAGTAGCCCCCGCTTGCTGCAGCTAGAGAAAGACCGCACACAACAACGAAGACCCAACGCAGCCAAAAAGAAATAAATAAATTTAAAAAAAAGAACTCAGCAGAGTTCTTGAAAGCAGATTGTCACAACTGTACAGAGAATTAATAAACTGGAATATAGATCAATAGAAAATATTTAAAATGAAACAGAGAGAGAAAAATTGATGTAAAACAAAGAAATGTAGAGAATTCCCTGGCAATCCAGTGGTTAGGACTTGGCACTTTCACTGTCTTGGGCCTGGGTTCGATCCCTGGTTGGGGAACTAAGATCCTGCAAGACACAGGGCATGGCAAAAAAAACCAAAACAAAACAAAGAAATATATATATATATATATACACACACACACGTATGTATATGTATATACATTCTAAAAAATGTATAATTTGTGTCTCATGAGGAGACGTGAGCAAGAATGAGACAGAGCAATATTTGAGGACAAAGGTGAAGAATTTTCTAAAACTGACAAAAGACATTAAAGCATAGGTTCAAGAGTGCTTTGAAGATCAACCAGGACAAAGACAAAGAAAATCACACCTAGGCACATCAGAGTAGAGTTGCTTCTGGAAAAGAAAAAAAAATAAAAAATCTTAAAAGCAACCAGACCAAAAAAATACGATTTCCAAAGGAGAAACAATAAACTTGAAAGCTGACTTCTCACTAAAAAACAATGAAGTCAGAAGGCAATGTAATAAAATCTTTAAAGGTTTTAAAGAAAATAACTGCTAACTTAAAATTCCTTATCCAGTAAAACTATCCTTCAAAAGTAAAGATAAAATGAAAACGTTTTAGATGAACAAATACTGGGACAACTTTTCACCAGTAGATACACAATAAAGAAAAAGAAGCTTTTCAAGCAGAAGTATCTTATTAATCTTTTAAAAGAACTAAAGTTTGGTTTTAATACTCTTAGCTAGGGAATATTTATATTCTATTTTGGCAATATTGATAGTTTATTTCTTCCCAAGGACTCTAGGGCAGAGAGACAGAAAGACAGACAGAAACAGAGAGAACAAGAGGAGACCTTACAAATCAGTAAGAAAAAGACTAACAAACCAACAGAAAAAATGCCCAAAAGATTAGATAGCCACTTCACCAAAAAAAGTATCCAAATACCCAATGAACGTATGAAAACAGGCTTAACATCACTAGTCATCAGAAGAAAAACAAATTTAGAAATACAAATTAAAAAATAAGATATTGCTACACACTCACCAGTATAGCTAAAAAAAAAATTAAGATAGACAATATCAAGTGTAGGTGAGGACACAGAGCAATCTTGACTTCTCAGATTCTGTCCGGGATGTACAACCACTTGGAAGACTGGTAGCGTCTACTAACTCTAAATGTATGTATACCTGACAACTCAGAACTTTTACTAATATGTATGTACTCAAGAGAATAAAATGTACCTGTGTGCACTAGGACTTTCCTCATATAGCCTAGACCAACTGATATAGGATAAATACATCCCTGTAGTGCTGTCTATCCATCTGCTGAAGAATCTTATATTGTAGCACAGCTGAGATAGAAACCAGAAAATAGCGTTAGGGTGATACAACATGCAGAAGCACTTACTCAGATGCTATATCTAAACAAAATAGGGTCAAAAGCATTTAAGGAAGTAGATTGTGGTAAATCCCTGGTAATTAAACTCTAAAGAACATCCTGATGGTCTTAACCAGAACTGAACTCCCTGACCCATTCTAATTTGCACCAGAAACTTTAAAATTGCAATAAAATGTGCCTCACCTAACAGGAGCACTAACAACTAGAGAAAGCTGAGGGGTTTTTCAAGATATTCCTGAAATTTGGACAGGATCATATAAGCCTTTCAGGAAAAGGAGATCAAGACATGGGCATATGGTAAGCGGTTATTTATCCTGATTTATTCCTTTCCACACTATTCTTTCATCTTGAATTATATACTATCATCAAGGCCACTCACTCTGACAATGCATCTTCCCAACAAGCCACTGTAAATTTTCTCCACATCTGGCAACAGGGTCTCCAACAAGAGAGAATCCTTCATTGCAAGTATACACTATGTTTTTCCCAACAGGAAACATGGCACCTTCATCCTAAACAGAAATAAAAGATGGAGAAAGGAAGAATATCTCTTTTGCATTAACAAAATGTTTCTTTAGATATATTCAGCCTATAAATCATGACTTCTTTAATCATCAGGCAATCTACATTCAAATAACTCATTTTGGAAATTGTCTGTAAAATTATTTTTTCCTGTAGAGTCCTAGCCAACAACACTGGTACCACCATTAATTGAAATAAAGCTATTAATGCCACTGTACTATAATTTATTGACAGCTCCCCAAAACCAAGCATTATACTAAACATTTTACTAAAATTATGTTAGTGGACACTACTCAAGTAACTTCTATTATACTTTCAGGAAAGCATCGGATTTTGGAAATGTCCTTATCAGTCAACTCTTCCTAGTGAGGTGTTATGGGCTGTCCGTTGGCAATATTGACCAATAAATGTCATTATGAACAGGCAGAAATGTTCAAATGTCCTATCAACATGTTCACGAAAGTTTGAGCTTCCCACTGATGACTTTCAGGGGAAGCATGATGTTGATCTTCACCCACTACCCTCCCCAGCCCCTTCACTGTAAGGGAAGTGACGCTGAGGCTGAGTCAGATTCAAGGACATGTCATTAGCCTATAATGCCAGGAGGTGAGATTTCACTGGGAAGCAAGGAAGAATCTGAAGTCTGAGCCTTGAGGGAGTCATCATTCTTGTTTGGTGTCTCTCTTGGTTCCTTTCCTTATCCATCTAGTTCTCGGCTACTCAAGAAGATGGGGAAGAAAACTGGCCTGGGAGAGGGCGTGGAGCTGGACCAGCTCTGCTGTAGGCAATAGAACAAAATTCTGTGGCACCTTCTTCTCACAGACAGTCTTGCTCTTCCTGGCCCAGTCTGGCTCCATCATGAGAATTGGTAGGAAAAAGAGCACCCAGATTGGCATTGTGATTTGAAGAAAATGGGGAAAGATATTTGATCTGCCTTGGTTCTAGCCCCTAGGCCTTCCACTGCCTTGCAGAAGGGACTTCTATATGAGAAAATCTAACTCAACAGTGTCTAAACCTGGCCGTCTCTGTCAAAACCATTAGTAACAATTAAAAACAAAAAAACAACTCTCAGGCTCTACACTAAACTTACAAAATGAGAAAAAAAAAAAAGGAGAACAAGGGGCAAGCAGCAATCTATTGTTAAGTTTCCTGGGTGCCTATGATGTAGCCAGTCCACGGGACAGTGTTTGGAACCCCCAGCTCCTTACAGGACACCACATGCACTACAGTTGAAGACAGCAGCTTCGTGGTTTGCTGAAGTCTATGAGTCTGCCTGGCCTCATTCTATAAGCATATTTCCTTCAGGAACTTCGTGGATTGTGGTGGGATAATATGAGTGTTAGAGAGTCTAGGTTCACTTTCTCTCTCTCTCCATACACACACACATACACATCTCCCAACAGTACCTACATTTGGGGAAATTTCAGCAAACAAACACTCAGTGAGTATATGTTCAAGGGTCTGGCATTTGAGAGGCAAATTCTTCACGGAGAAACCAAGGCTGGTGGCACTGAGAAAATCCTGATGAACAATAGCTCCTATGTACCATGAAGAGATACTTCCTGGTGTTTGGAGCCAAAGCCTCATCGTAAGAAGTAGTAAGAAGAGCACACAAATTAATATGGCCCCAAAGCCATATTAATTTCCCAGAATGACAAATGGCAGATGACTTGTGCTCCTTCCTGAACAAGAAAATTGCTCAAGTATAATACAGTGACCCATATCTCACCAGACACTGGCTAAATGTCTTACTGGCCCCTGGAATAAACCTAATGCTTTACCCCAACCCTTGTATTTATGAAAAATTTAAAAAGACTCCTTGCAGTGAAAAGAACCAGGTAAGTTCTCTATGCTGAAAAACTTGCTTATAGATTCCTACTTTCGTGTTCAGAATGGAAATGTTTAGCTACCCTCTGGCATGGTTACATTTCTAATTCATTGGGTGGCGATATTGATTTCCTTTACCGCAGGAGATATATTACCTCCTGAAGAATTCTAACCACCTTGGGCCAAAGAAGAAAACTCACAAACTAAAACCCTCACTGCTAAACTAAAACGCACACATAAAATGTTTTTAGCACTGTTTCATCATGGAAGGAGGAAGCAGATTATGACATCAGTAGAGAGCTAGAACTTGGAATGAACAGTGTATGTAAAGGAAAAAAGTATCTTTTATAACCAACTTGAACATATCCGTCTTTCAAGGCAGGAGGTGATGGACAGAATTCTGTTGGAACCAAAGACAAAGGAAAACAATGTGGTTCAAGCAATCTGAAAGGAAAAGGAAACAAAACATAATTAACATGATGGATTTTCCACAATTTAACAAATATTTTACAGCACAGTGAATTTTTCATTTGCAGCTGAAGTAAGTAGTGGACACTGCTCTGTGATGTGATGTTTTTGTCATTCTCAGAATACAATATCTGATCACATCTCATGATAGAAAACACATATCAACTCACGCTTCCAAAAGATAACTACCAGATCAGTAGTATGGAAAACAAACAAAAGAAAAAGAAATAAAGCCATTGGACAACACACATGATTTATGTGATTCCTACAGGTCACCTGTCTCACACCCACTTTTTCTCCTGCTATTTGGTTCTTAAATACCTTTAACACAAAATTAATTCTGTATTGAAAATAAGGGAATTCAAGTTTGTGATCCTGCGAGAGGTAACACAAAATAATAACTATTTTTGACTGAGTGCTTACTATGTGCTAGGCATCTTGACAGATGTTCGACAAATGTGCCTCAGCTCAATTCACACTCACAGTAACTCCATGAGATATGTGGAGAAAGGCTCAGGAAGTTTGAATAACTTGTCCAAGGTTATAGAGTAAAAAATACCAGGGCTGGATTCATGTCTAGTTAAGCTCCTAAAATCGTGCTATTTCTACCTCTCACAAGGCAATCTCTAGGGGAGCTCACAGTAATTGAAACCGAGCAGGGCCCTGTGGGGCTCCAAGTCACAGAGGCCTTTTTTCATTCCCCGTTTCCTGTAGGCAAGACTCCAGCCTCCATGACCTTCCCTGAGTTCCAAAGGGCAGATGTGAACAGTTGCTAATCAAGGGAGAAGCATCCAAGCAACCACCTGAGGCGACATTAAAGGGACCAGAGAGACTTCCCTGGTGGTACAGTGGTTAAGAATTCACCCTCCAACGCAGGGGACTTGGCGTTTGATGCTTGGTCAGGGAACTAGATCCTACATGCCGCAACTAAGGAGCACACATGCTGCAACTAGACCCGGTACAACAAGGATAAATTAAATAAATACAACTTAAAAATAAATGTTTTAAAAAAAATTTTTTTAATGTTTCATTGCTGAATCATACCCCTGGGTTAGACTTCTTTATGCCACACCCCACTCTTTAATACTGTCCTTATTAACCTTTTCTGATCAGGTACTGGCAAATATTTTAGAAAGATAATTTGAAGATCATGTGAGTTGAGGAAATGTGTAAGATGCTTGGGTGTCTGGTATTAGCATAGGGAGGTGAGATGCCTTATTCCTGGGTCTTGGGTGCCTCATAATCCAACAATAACCAATATCTCCTGGCTGAGGAAGCTGGCAAACATATGAGATTCTGGTAGGAGGAGAATGTTGCCTTCAAGGGCACAGATCTCTGGGAAGATGAGGGTCTCTGAGGAGAACTCTCCCTCCGTGGGCATATTTCCTCTGCCTGTAGACATAAAGCTGGATGGACAGCAGCATCCTAAGGGAAGCACTGAGAGAATTCTCACTCTTCTTGGTGCTCAGAGGAGAGGAAATATCCTCTTCTTCCTTAGTACAAAAAGGAAAGTTATGCTTATACCTCACATCTGAGTTTCCTCAGTGTGTGGCAAGAATGTAAGGAACTCAGCTCAGAAGGCGGCAACATTCACAGGCTATTTGTAAGGCTTCCCCTCAGATTTCCTGTTTCTGGAGTGGAGATAATACTGGTGTAGAGTGACCTCAGAGGCACTGCTGAAAATCATTGTTTAATGATAGATGTCATTGTTATCATGATTATGATGCCAAAATCTCGGCATCTCTGTACACCAATGCCGAATCAAATCTCAGAGACAGAGTTTTGGGTGAAGTAGAAAAGGATAGCTTTTGTACTTTGCCAGGCAAAGGGGGATACAGCGGGCTCCTGCCTTGAAAAACTATGTGTGTCCCCCTGCCATCCCTGCCAGAGGATTTGATGAGGGGTTTATAACAACAGTCCAAGGGTGGGGTTTCTGACAAGATCAGGGTGTGTGCAGGGCTTGTCCTCCCTCGTCTCCAGTAGTCGAGCTCCTAATCTTTTCTTTTTTTTTTTTTTTTGCGGTACGCGGGCCTCTCACTGTTGTGGCCTCTCCCGTTGCGGAGCACAGGCTCCGGACGCGCAGGCTCAGCGGCCATGGCTCACGGGCCCAGCCGCTCCACGGCATGTGGGATCTTCCCAGACCGGGGCACGAACCCGTGTCCCCTGCATCGGCAGGCGGACTCTCAACCACTGCGCCACCAGGGAAGCCCGGGCTCCTAATCTTGATGAGCTTCTCTGGTCCCTCCTACCAGAATCCCGTATGTTTGCCAGCTTCCTCGGCCAAGAGATATTGGTTATTGTTGGATTACAAAGCACCCTAGGAATAAGGAATAAGGCGTCTCACCTCCCTATGCTAATACCGGATACCCAATCATCTTACACATTTCCTCAACTCACATGACCTTCAAATTATCTTTCTAAAATATTTGCCAATACTTGATCAGAAAAGGTTAATAAGGACAGTATTAAAGAGTGGGGTGTGGCATAAACAACTCTAACCCAGGGGTATGATTCAGCAACGAAGCTTTTTTTTTTTAATATTGATTAATTGATTGATTTTTGGCTGTGTCGGGTCTTAGTTGCCCTGTGGCATGTGGGATCTTAGTTGCTGACCAGGGATCGAACCCGCAATCCCCTGCATTGGAAGGCGGATTCTCAACCACTGGACAACCAGAGAAGTCCAGCAATGAAGCATTTTTGAAGATAGCTTTTGCAAGGTCCTGGCAAACAGGAAGTTAGTATCAGACACCTGGGCTAATCAGTGAAGATGTTAGCTGTCTCAAATGTATGCTTCATGCTTAGTCCAAAGTAAATAAATAAGAGGGAGTGGGGGCTTCCCTGGTGGCGCAGTGGTTGAGAGTCCGCCTGCCAATGCAGGGGACACAGGTTCGTGCCCCTGACCTGGAAGATCCCACATGCCACGGAGCACCTGGGCCCGTGAGTCATGGCCGCTGAGCCTGCGCGTCCGGAGCCTGTGCTCCGCAATGGGAGAGGCCACAGCAGTGAGAGGCCCGCGTACCGCAAAAAAAAAAAAAAAAAGAGGGAGTGGTATATCTGAAAAATAATGCAACTATTAGTGAATGCCTACTACATGCCAGGCACAGTACAAATCACTTTATATTCTTAACCTCAGGCAATATCCTATTATCATTGTATCCACTATTTTTATCGTAACTTGCCCAAGTTCACAGAGCAAGTAGGTGGCAGGTCTGCCTGATGCCAAAGCTGCTGCTCGCATCCACTGAAGCAGACTGCCTTCCAGTTCCCCACCCTTTTGTAACACCTGCGTCAGGAAAGCTTGAAGCACACAAGTGCAAATTGGCCACAGTACGCCTCTCCTTCAACTGACCCCAATGCTAAGAGCACAGCACTCCCTGATAAAAATCACCATTTAAGGTTTAAATCTTTCAATAGCAGCAGTCGTGTATTCCGTGCTTACTGTAGAGGGCACTGAGTTTTACATAATTGCCAGGAGGTCTGGTCTCTATTACCGCAAATGCTCCAACTCCTGGTCTTCGCATTGTCTGGTTTCTGACGTTTCTCCAATGCAGGATTTCCCACCCTCACTGGGAGGTGGGTTATTGCATTCTCGGCTCCTTGTTTTCTTCCCTTGAACGCAGGGGCCCCAAGAGGACCAGCAGCTCCACCCTCCATCAACCCCTCCTGTAAATAAGAGAGACATGGTTCAGAGAGTACTTGGAGAGGAAGATTTCAGAGTTCAGTGAGCTAAGCTTCCTATTATGTGGTTATTGGGGGAGGGGACGATCTGGGGTTTATTACCTTCACTCTGTTCACTGAGGTCTCCACGGTGGCCAGACTGTCTCTGCACACTGACTAGGATTGCCCGTATTAAGGCTGCATTAACGAACTTCTTGCAATACTACCTTAAATTTGTTTATTATTTTACAACGGTTTCAAAGCACTTTCACATGCATTTTATCATTCATTAATTCTCACAAGAACGAATGGAGGTGACCAAGAGGTCTGTTAACATTCTCAGTTGATAGGTGTGGAATCCAAGACAAAGTGGTTAAGTGATATGCACAATGCTGTACTGGTGGGCAAGAACCATATCCAGACTGTAACCTGGTCTTATGGCTGAGTCCAGGCTCTTTTTATCACCCCACAGTCTCTTAGTAAGGCAAATAAGTTCCTAATGTTAAAGCAGTGATTGGGCATGAGAAGAGCATAGTCTATTGCAGTGGTCCCCAACCTTTTCGGCACCAGGGACCGGTTTCATGGAAGACAATGTTTCCACGGACTGGGGAGGAGGGGACGGTTTGGGGATGGTTCAAGAGCATCACATTTATTGTGCACTTTATTTCTATTATTATTACATTGTAATATATAATGAAATAATTATACAACTCACCATAATGCAGAGTCAGTGGGAGCCCTGAGCTTGTTCTCACTTGCCACTCACTGATAGGGTTTTGATCTGAGTCTACAAGCAATTGATTTGTTATGGTCTCTGTGCAGTCGAACCTCTCTGCTAATGATGATTTGTATTTGCAGCCGCTCCCCAGCACTAGCATCTCCCCCTCAGCTCCCCCTCAGATCATCAGGCGTTAGATTCTCATAAGGAGCGCACAACCTAGATCCCTCACATGCACAGTTCATGCTGTGAGGGTTTGCACTCCTATGAGAATCTAATGCCGCTGCTGATCTGACCGGATGCAGAGCTCAGGTGGTAATGAGAGCGATGGGGAGCAGCTATAAATACAGATGAAGCTTCGCTCCCTCGCCTGCCACTCACCTCCTGCTGTGCAGCCCGGTTCCTAACAGGCCATGGACCGGTACTCATCCATGGCCCGGGGGTTGGGGACCCCTGGTCTACTGGGTACTCCAGGCTGCCAACCCCAGGGCTGGTGCTGTACAAGATGAGGAAATATGTAAGTAGGAAAAATGCTTCTACCTCCTGTCAGCACCCTTCTTCAATCTACAGGCACCTCCTCAACTTGCTCTGGCCACCTTCTACCTCAGGGCTGGTTCACAGCTCACAGGTTTTAGTATTTTTCCCATCATATTCCTTGGAGGACATTAGAGAGAATTTGAAGCATATTCTAAGAGCTTTGCTTTCCTAGTTAGAAACTGATCTCAGGAACTATTCCGCCAAAGCATTACTTCTGATAATAGATGGGTGTGTTTACTGCTCCTTAGCTATTTCTACTGTGTGACCTACATCCCTCTTCCCTCCACAGCCACTCCTCAGTATCACACACAAAAAAACTAAAATAATTTTTCCCATGATCTTCCTTACCCTTTCTTCCACAATTAGAAATCGAGTTAATAATATAGTCCCCTGAGTATGTTAATAGTAGGTAATAAGAGCTTGAGGTATTATGACTGCTACTCCACTCATCACCAGCAGGGGGAGCTTCCATTTTATCAAATAGCTGTAAATCTAAGCCTCAAAGGAAAGAATCGCAGTGGTGGCATTTTAGTTTACCAGGACAGGCCACTTGGGGAGACATTTGGAGGCAACGATGCTTTCTTGATGCTTGTCTATAAGCAGCCGTGGTTTAGTCATGTACTTATTCATTTATCAAACATTTATTAAGTGACTTTATGAATCAAGCACTATGTCAGGCTGTGGGAATAAACAAAGGAATCAAACAGTTCCGAATTTAAGAAGTAAGCTTTCTAGAGGAGAGAGACACACAAATGAATATAAAAATAAATATACACAAATCATCTCATACTTTGCCTACTCATAAAGTGAACTTCACATACTAAATACTTAAAACACCAAATTCACTGTTGAGCACACAGCCAATGTTCAACAAATATTTGTGAATGATTGATTGGTGGGACATAACACAAAATAGAAATAGAGGTGTTTCCAAGAGCTTGCCACCAGAAAGGTTAGTCAGTGCAGACACAAGCTCTGTAGACCTAAGTTATGACAAAACCTTACTGAGGTGACTATGGAAGGATGGAAGGTGTTTCAGGCATAAATCTGTTCTAATGGAGAGTGGAGAGTAGAAGGCAGTTCTGTTAGTTCAGATGGGAAAATAGAGAGATAGCAAAGGACCCGACCTCAGTAGCTACAACTCGGAGGTTGAATAGGGAGGGAGAGACATATTCAAAGCCTTATGAGACTTCCCCTTCTCCATACCCGAGGAAGCACACTCTCAGAGGCCAGAGGGAAAGGGTAATTCCCTTTTCATTGTGTCCAGCATAACTTGAGAGAATGCAGCACACTGACCTGCTTGATCCCCTACGAGGGCTCCTTGTTCACACGCCACACCAAACGTGTATGGTTTGCAATGGCACTCACACTGGGTCCCCTTCACAGTGGCCATGCCACCATTTTGACAAGGCCGGCAATGACAGGGGTCAAATTCATCGAGATATTCCTCAATGGCCCGTTTCAGGTATAGCCTTTTCACAGAGGCACAGGGTACTTCCTTTACCAGCTCATACAAAGGTGTCAGCTACACAGATAAAGACATCACGGTCAGTAATCAGGGTTTGGAGCGAGAATATTTTCCTTTCAGCATTTTGGCTCAATCTCTACTAAAACAAAATCAAAAGCCACTCTTATCTTAATTCCAACTATTTCTTGTTCAAATAAAAAGAGAAAGCAATTCACTACCTTTACAAGACAAACCTAGGGAAAATTAGAAACAGATAGGGAGGGAATATTTTTTTGTATTTTATGTGCATACATAAAATTTTAAAAAACCAACAGGATGTTCATTTTCTAGTTATTGAAAGATTATTTTGAAGACAACACATTTCCACTCCTGCAGAGGATAGAAGAAAAGGAAATTACAGTAAAGAAGCAAATGCAATTAAATTTGAGATTAAATATCCTGACTCTGAGATACTTAACATATCTCTAATGGAGACTATGATTCTCTATCCCTGAAGAAATTTAAAACAGGTAGGCATTATCGCTCTGTGTTGGACAGTTCTGATGAAGAGCAACTTCAAGACCGGAGATGGATTGGCTAAGCTCTAACAATCTGCTCTCCCAGGAACAAAAAGGCTCTCATTTGTAGCCTTTGCTAATTTCTGCAGTGTAACTACTCTCACCATGGCCAGTTTCAGGCTACCACCATGATGTCCCTGAGCACGGAGCTGGGAAGAGACCTGCACCATTGGCTCTTGAGAGAGTCTGAGTGAGTTGGCTAGAGCACCACTGCGAGTACGGAGATTAGCTCAAAGGGTCACATTGCCCTCCATCTCTGCCCAAGCTCTTCTGAACTGAACAGCATTGCATGGTTATCTACCTGTAACATGTCTCTTCTTTCTCTGTCCCTTTCCTGTCCAACTAATAAGTTAACATAGCTATGACAGTTACAGTCCTATGTGGGAAAGCACATAGTTGAGAATGGAAAAGAATGTCTGTTTTTTACCCTAAACAACAATTTAGGATTTTTAAAGATTTGTATGAGATACTGACAATGAAAATAGATCATTTTGAATATTAATGAATGACACTTTAAGGTAAGACTTCCCAGGAAAAACTGCCCCTCCCACTGTCACTGTTATTGGGAGGCAACTGGGCTCAGTATGGTGTCAGGAGGGTACCTGAGGAGCACTCGTAACTTTTGAGTTTATAAATGTGTCCAAGTTTCTTAATCTCAAAAGTCAGGTTGGGCCTTCCCTGGTGGCGCAGTGGTTGAGAGTCCGCCTGCCGATGCAGGGGACGCGGGTTCGTGTCCCGGTCTGGGAAGATCCCACATGCCGCAGAGCGGCTGGGCCTGTGAGCCATGGCCGCTGAGCCTGCGCGTCCGGAGCCTGTGCTCCGCAACGGGAGAGGCCACAACAGCGAGAGGCCCGTGTACCACAAAAAAAACCCAAAAAAAAAAACCACGTCAGGTTGGACCTGGGACACTGCCTGACTCCTGTGGCAGGGAATAGATTATATAATCACTTCTGCTATAACATGTATTTTGAAAATGTGAATTTGTTCCATCGAGATTGAGATATTAAAAAATAAAATGAGTATATCATAAATTTTGTGTTTTCTTATGTACAATTTTGTCCATAAGAAACACGGGGTGAACACAGAAAACTGCACACAACTGAACCAAGCTGCATAAGAATACACAAAACACCCACACACAAGCACACATCTCAAACACCCATCTAGTTCACCACCTGTATAATAAACCACACCAACCACAAATGGTGTTACGACTGTCTGTCATTTCTGATAGCGCTCCTTCTACCACTTCACAATAATTCACCATCTGTAACCTCCCATCACCCAGCAAGCTTCAGATCCTCTCCTAGGTAACGTGCCACCTTTATCGTAGTCCGTGCATTCCTTAGCAATTAAACATGTATAAAACTGCTACTGTTTTTATTGGTGCCTCTTTTTTTTTTTAATGAGTGTCACAAAAGTTTTTGAGTGTTGTGTTCCTAACACATTTTTTCCCATAAGCCCTGTGGTCTTTATTGTGCAATTTTGCCTAGCTCTCTGATTTTTAGGAACACATATGTTGTGTTATAAAAGAACTGACTGTGCCGATAAAACGTCCTAAAATTCTGCCAGCCAAATTGATTCTATCTTTTTAGAACTAATTTGCATGACCAGGAGCCTACAAGCCATGGCCACAGGAAGAAAGGTGATCTGACAAATGTAACACTAGGCAAGCCCTTAAATGCCTTCCTCTTGCAAGAATCTATAACTCCTCTGAATCAGGGACCAAGGAAAACATAATCAAATTTAGGTCAAAAGCTTGAAATGCAAATTTTAGCATTAATTTCTCTTGGGATTTACAAGACATTTAACCTTTACAACTGAAATATGGACATACAAGATAATGAAACTTGTTTCCTATTATGTATGCATTCATTTTACTATACAAAACATAACTGGGATACAGAAAACACTAATTACAGCCTCCTCTGTTTAACCACCTTAATTTAATCTCATTTTCCCAGTGCAAATAAATATGACTGCTTTCTGGTGCTTTCAACAGAGTGTCACATACCTTTTGTTTTATGATTTGCGGAAGTTCAGTCACAGATCCTGCCCAGCGAGAATATCTCAATTTGTTTCCAGCAGGGTTGTCCAGTTCCAGGTAACTAAGGCCAGACACAAGGCCAGGACGTCCCCCTCTGACAAATGGGACCCCTCGTAACACATTGCCCTGAGTTCCTACTCAAGGAGAAATCAAACGAAATAAGTCTGGATGCACAAATGAAATGAGAATGAGCATATGAAATTGAAAGTCAATGAAGTAACACAACCCATTCAACTGTATGACATTCTGGAAAAGGCAAAACTATGGAGAGAGTAAAAATACCTGTGATTGCCAGGAAGTGGGGTAGGAGGGATTTTTAATATTTTTAGTGGATTTTTAGGATCTTTAGAGGACTTTTAGGGCAGTGAAATTGCTCTGTATACTATAATGGATACATGTCATTATGCCTTTCTCCGAACCCACAGAATGTACAAGAGTGAACCCTCATGTAAACTATGGACTTTGGGTGATTATTATGTGTCAGTGTAGGTTCATCAGTTGTAACAAATGGACCACTAAGGCCTGGATGCTGATAACGGAGGAGGCTGTGCCTGCAGGGACAGCAGGGATATAGGGATTCTCTGTACTTTTTGCTCAATTGTTTTGTGAATCTAAAACTACTCAAAAAAATAATATCTATTAAGAGAGAAAAGAAAAAAGACACAACCATTACCTAACAGTAGATGATTATTAAGAAATTATTATTCATATTCTTAATGTTCTTAGTGTAAGAAGAAATTTTGTTATACAGGTGACTATCTTGTTTCTTAGAAGATACATGCATGTATTTAAGGATGAAACATCATGACATCTGAAACTTCCAAATGGTTCAGCAAATATCACAAATATTTTAAATATATATTTATGCATTGCTAAACAGGCAACATTATAAATACTATATGTAGATATATATATATCAAAACATCAAAATAATAATTATTGCATGTAAGAGGTGGGTACGTTGGCGTTTTTTACTATGTTTTTTCAACTTTTCTGTATGTTTGAAAATTTTCATAAGAAAATGTTGGAAGGAAAAAGTTCATTGCATCTGGAATACTAACAGTAACCAAAATGCTATTAACAGGCATATATTAACACATAAAAAGTGTTCTAAAATGTTTGAATACTAATCAAATCCTTTTTCTCATTTCTGTGCCTTATAATTTCAGAAATATTTTCATCTCCGTGTCTAATTGATTTCCACAGTGGTCATGACCAGAAGTTCTTAACTCACTGATCAGACTTACGTTGATTTTCATTTCCTTTTTTTAATTAAATTTTGCAATTTCATAACACTTTCATAAAATTTTGCAAATTCAAAAATTACACTTTTATCATCAGAAGTTATTAAAGTCTCATATTTTTAAAGAACTGCCTGAGTGCTTCCTCATCTTCCTTGTTAGTTACATTTTAAAATGCAAATAGTCACACTTTTAATGCAGTGTATTGCCAAGTTCAGTCCCTGAACTACTGGAATCAGAATCACCTAGAATGACTGCAGATTTCTGAGCTCCAGCCAAGACATAGGACGTAGCTGAGAGAAAAGTCAAGTACTCAGCATTTGAACAGGCTGCCCCAGGTAATCCTCTTGCATACCAAAATTTGAGAATCACCACCTAAACTGACATGCTTGTTTACAAACTACAGAGTCTAAGAAATCAGCTTTTATATTTATTTTTAAGCCTGTAGCCTCTCTCTCTACACCTCAGTGAGCTCTGTGCTCCAGCTGGCCCTCTTCCCCTAGACAATCAGCCTGGGGCAACAGTGAAGGGCCCAGATTGTGAAGCCAGACATTGGAATCTTGTGCCTGACCCCAACTGTGGTCTTGGGCAACCTTTCTGTGCCTCAGTGTCCCTGTCGGTAAAATGGAAATATGAATAATACCCAGTTCTTAGGTAGGAGTACATTGGTTAATTTTTGTAAATCACTTAAAATTGTGCTGGGCACATCATAAGTGCTACATGTTTGTTAAACATAAAATAAAATAAGATAAAACAAAGCAAAATTAAAATAAAATAAAATCAGAAAGCAGCTTCCAATCACCAGCCCAACTGATAACTGATGTCAACAACTTCTCAAAGCTCCCACTTTCATTTCTATTTCCAGATCAGTGTATTTCCATGTTGTTCAGAAACTTGTCCTCCTCCTTTGTCATGTCAGGTCCAAGAAGACAGGCACTTTTCCTGGCATATTCACTGCTGCATCACCAGTGCCTAGAACAATTTCTGCGTGCACTATAGGTTCCATAAATAGTTGATGAATAAAGTAAGTGAATGAGGAATTAAGCCTGGCTTAACACTCTGTCTCCCTCCTTCTTGCAGTCATCTACTAAAGGATCCTCACTTCCTCGATGAGGACTTTAGCACCTGGGTCAGTCTTCTCCTTCATCCCAATTTCTGCCATCACCCCAAGAGAACTTGAGCTCTAATGCTGCTCCATGGCTTCACACAATGCACCACAGTCTCATTTCCATCCCTACTACACTAAGAATCTCTTCATTTTAAGGCAATTAAGTCTTAATCACCAAATCCAATGAAGTCTTCAGACCTCCTCTTACGTCACTTCGCTGTAGCATTTCTCGCTGTCGATTTCTTCTCCTCTACCTTCCACGTTACTCATCTTTTCTGGTTCTTATCCTATCAGATTATTCCTTTGCGGTCCCTCTTCTCTCGCTACAACTTTATATTTGTCATCTTTCGTTTAATCACTCCCTGTATTAACGGCATCCCTTGCCATCAGGATGAAACCCAAACTCCCTAACACGGCATCTAGACACAGTCTAAATCAGCTTACCCTTCCAGTTCCTTCTTCAATCACTCAAGACTAACACACCACCTCCCGCACTCTGCCACCACCGTCACCACCACCACCATGCACCAAAAACTTTTAACTGCACTGAGCACCCATGTCACAGAGTGAAACTGAAGCTTCTCCTCTTGCTGTCATTTTTCTAGGCTTGTTTGTCAACCTTCCTCACAGGAAACAAAGATGGTGTTCACTGAGGACATAGTTACAGGACACAGAGGTACCCAGTGAAGTTTCCACTCTGCATGATGGATCACCGCCATGACATATGACAGAGAGATCAGAGGTAAAAATAACCAAGTATTTCAAAAACACAAAATAGAACACCCGCTAGAATTTCAAAGGCCCTTGGAGACCAGGAATTAACCACAAGAAAGAGGGATGGAGGTAAGTTTGTAATGAAAATTACCCCCTTCTCATTTACCTGCAGCCGATTTTAAGGCCTCTTCCATCTCCTTGCATGCGTGTTCTGATGATTTAAACAAAAACTTGATATGTGAGGAAGCACATTTCTTCTTCTTCTCTGAATCAAAAGCTGGGGAGAAAAATTTTAAAGGTGCTTAGTTTCCACATTTGTTGAAAATCTCCTTTGAGATGCTGGCCAGGTGTGAGAGTGGCATAAGAGGTTGTTTCCTATCACTGGGGCCATATAATCAAAAATATACTATACGTGCATTTTCAAGTGCTCTAGAAGGGTCAAGGGGCAGAAAAAGTGATATTTGATGTTTGTTATAAACAAAATACGATACATGCATTATATTTAGGGGTAAAGCATCACATGTCTGAAAATTACATTCAAATGGATCAGCTGCTCTTGGCTTCTATTAACTTTGACCAGAGGGTGGGGGTGGGTGAAACAGTGGAGGGAGCAAAAACTGAGCACTTCACAGAGTGATACCTTTTACCCAACTGCAGTCAGCTTCTCAGGCATAAGGCAAGTAGGTAAAAGTAGATGTGCAATGGCCTCCAGCCCACCCACTGGAGACCCCAAAAGCTGGGTTCTGGTTCTACAGCAATTAATTCCCAAAATCTTAGTTCTAGTGCCTCAGTCTCTCCATCTTTAACATCTCCGGTTTCTACATTTTCTTCCTATGACATATAATCTTAGATGGTTACAATTTCTACTCATTATCAAATGGAGTTTTGCCAATGCATTTTTTAAAAAGAGGATAGAAAATAATAAAGGGTAGAAATATATTTTTATGTAATTTTACTAACTATATTATTACAAACTCAGTATTTCTTAAAGAACAATTGGGGGCATATAACATATCCCAGAATCCTTGATTAATTTCACTTAAAACTTTTAAGAATAAAAACTGCTCAAGAGTAAAATTTTTACTCAAAATTTTTTTACCAACTCAGAAAGCTTAAAAAAAAAAATCCTCTTCGTTTCTTTTTAAGCGTTAAAGAAAAAAAAAATGGTCATGAAACTGAGTTTAGATCAAGCCCCTTTCTGGATTAATTCCTCAAAGAAATATTCCCTCTGTTGTTGCTACAAAAACCTGTGCTTGTGCATTCATTTCCAACCTGCTGAGGTTGGAAAAGCTCACATTCTAATTAAATCTTAACTGGTAAAAATTAAGCCCAATAGAAAAAAAAAATAGTCAATGGAAACACAGAAAAATATTGTAGTTCACTCACAAGAGAAGGCTACAAGACCTCCTCTGAATCTCAGGTAAGCAGTCTTACTCTCCTTCAAGGTGGTAAGAAAGCCTTGACTGAAGAGTAAGATGCTAACAAGATGATTTGGGATAGAGAAGCAAGTGTGGCCACGAGCTTCAGGACAAAGTTGGAAAGGAGCAGGTTGGACTTGGAACGTAAATAAGCCAAAAGGTCTCTGGAAAGGAGGAATGGATACTAGGATACACACTCTTCTCCAACATGGCAGCAGCTGGTGAGGAACATCCTCTCACTGTGAAGTCAACCAAGTATGAACTCAGTAGCGTGCCCTGAGTCTAATAAAAAGCAGGCAATTCCTGCAGCAACATAGCGTAAGGAAAAAGCTAAGTTGATGCTGGAGCCAGTTAGACCGGCTTACAATCAGTATGCCCTTGGATTTCACTCGGTAGCAGTGAGGATTATTGCTAACATAGGCAACCTGCCTGTCTAGAAGAAGGCATCCAATAAATTTAAGCTATTGTTACAACTTTTAGGTAGTAAGCAAACTCACGATATCCAGAGCAGATTTTTTTTAAAGGAATGTGAGTGGTAAAGAACAGAGGTAAATAAGAAAAGACTTCATTGAAACGTTTTGATTTCTGCAATATCAGTAAACTCCTCATTAGTTTTCCTCGAGGAATATTACTTAATCTGAGAAACGGAGAAGACTAAAAAGTATTCTAAAAATCCAATCAACACCCTCTAGAGATAGCAATAATGATAATGGCTTAACTCTCACTTCAGGGTACTATCCAAACGAGTAGGCAGGCTTTTTCTTAAACCCTGGAAGATTCTGAGTAGAGTATAACAGATTCTTGCAATTTTGGATTCTTTTGCAATTTAATCTCTATTTGTCATATTTCAAAGCTCTAAAGTTTAACTACTAATTAAAATCCCTGCGATGCTTGTATATAACAATATTTTTAATACTCTACCGCTTTGTTTCATTTTTTCTGAGTCCAAATAAAAGATAACTTTGTATTCTCCTCCTAAGGACCCAGACTGAAGATAATGTGTCCCATACTGGTCGATCAGTCTTCGATAGGCGCTGTAGTCATACAGAGAGGGAAGGTAGGAGAGTTCCTTCCAGAATGACTCAGCAAGTTGTAAAAAGTCCGGATTGTTATTGATAAACTGAGCCACTTCAACAGTGTTCTGAAGAACCAACAACTGATAACTCTATAGGAAGAAGAAAGAGTAAAAGGAGTTTTAGGATGAAGACTAAAAGGCAATGGAAATAGTTCCTTGTCCAATGTCTCCATCAATAGCCACCTCCATCAATGCAGACTAAATGAATTTTTATTTTGGATGCATAATGAGGTCTCTTCTGCCCACCCACTTGAAGCAATCTAAGGAATTTTCAGAATCCCAAACAGAAATAACATCTGAGTGATGACATGGTAACTGGTTTTATACACACCTTTTAAAACCCCCAAGACCAAGTTGTTATGCCCTCCTCAACTAGGAAAAAAGATTCAACATTGTTAACTGCTAAATAATCTCACAAACAGGGATATAATATCCCTAGAGTCCACAATCGTAACAATGACTTATAGGTAAGGTGACCATATAATTTATCTCCCATACTGGAGTATTTACAGGGTAAGCTACTTTATAATGAGGTCTTTTAAACCCTTCCTAAGCATCTTTTCATGTCCAAGACAGAGCTACCTTACACCAAATCCTCACTTATGTGAACAATATAATATGGGTATAATAAATGTTTTTACAGCTCATATTTCCACAATCAACTTCTTAGTCATAAAACAAAATTATATTCCTTTATACCTCGCTTATGTGATCTATTAATCAAGTTACTGACTTTAAGAATGAGATGAATTATGTATATTATGAATGATGATCAGCCTGAAAAATTCTTCAGCAGTAAGTGTGAATCAATTAGAACAATTCATTTCAACTGTTCAGGTTGCCCATGATGAAAGTTTTAGTATCTCAATACAACAGAGTATCTAAAATTAAGGCTTTTAACCTCCTCGGATGAAAATGTTGGTATCTCCAAAGTAATAAAGTATTTTAACATCTTTTATTTTCATGCACCTTCTTTAAAAAACTCTAGTATTAGTGTTTCGGAAGCATATTTCATTGGATTTTTGAAATTGTATATAATACTTAAAATAGTAGCATCAGTAATCATGAATTAGAGATTTAGGCTAGTTTTAACTAGAAGATTTGAAAGTAGTAAGTTTTTTTTTAGATTTTTAAATAAGAACAGATACTTCAATGAGAAAATAAAAAGTGCAAATAAATGTATTATCAAAGAGAATTAACAAGACAAAATCCATACCTTTTAAAGAAATATATTGGATTATCTCTTTGAAGAAGATACTATGCCCTAATTAAAAAATGAAAGCTGATTCTTTTAGTAAATGCACTTCTAATGTTAGAAATACCTAAACCAGTAAAATATGGAAAAGTTAACTAATATATTTCATACTAACCTTTTCCTTAAGGATTTCTTCAGTATCTGAAGAGTAACTGTGCGAAGAAGATGAAGAACTAAAAAAGAGGAAGCGTCCTTGACTAGATGATGAATGTTCTGTTGATGTATGTTTTACATAAGACCAGGTACTATTGTAAAATTCATAATTAAAATCATTATTTATTTTCACCTATAAAGAAAATGAAAAAGTTAGATCTCTGGGGCTTTGTTTTTGAAATGTTCTATGTGATCCAGTAGTGGATTTAAATTTCTAATTCTGTTCGACTTGAACAAATGTTAAGATTGGTATTGTTTTTCCTATGCTAGACGGTAGAAGAAAAAGTCATCCCAAACAAATTTAAAAACAGACAACAGGATAGCCACATGTGGTTGAGAAGGGACAGCTCCAGCATTCATGAAGACTACTATTTCTTTATCCTTTATTTTGTCCTAGATCAAGTGTCAAAATGAAATGCCCACAGAGGACTGGCAAGTAATATAAATGTTGGAAGCATCCAGTGGAAGGCGGGGTAATGAAGAAGTGAGCACACACCCTGTCTAAAAGGGTCTAAAAGGTACCCAACACTCAAATCCATCCAACAGTCCTATATATTACTACAGGTTCTAGCACTGACAGATATCTGATTTTTCAAGAAAAGAGATATATCTGAATCTTCATGAAAAAATCTTAAGTTTTTTTTAAATCATAGGCAACTATCTTGCTAAAAATGTCAGTCACCATGAGAATAAAACAACATGAAATATGACTCTCAGTCTGTTCTATATAAATATTCAGATCAGTAACTCTCCTTTCACAAGTATTTGTGTTTTTATTATATGTCCATACATATCTGTATTTGAGATCAAAGTATAAATAAACACAGAGAAAATTTAAATGATGAATATGATACATTTTAAAAATAAAGCTAAAATCTAAAAAAGAGTGAATATATGTATATGTACAACAGATTCACTTTGCTGTACACCTGAAATTAACACAACATTGTAAATCAACTATACCCCAATAAAAATTTTTTTAAAAATGCTAAAAAGAAAATAGAATATTATGCAGCCATCGTAAAGGATGAGTGTGAGGACAAATTGTTCATGTTAAATGAAAAAGCAAGTGTAAATGTGATATTTACAGATCCTATTAACCACAAATATGCAAGTATATGCCCAGTCAAAAAAAGACTAGAAGGAAATTCAACAAAATGCCAGAAAATATTAAAAATACTTTCATCACTACCCATGTTAAAAATTAGGCATTCATGCTAGAAGAAAGACAGAAGAGAAGAAAAAATAGATTTAACCATACCTTTTATTCCAACATTATTTTCATTATATTATGAAATTGGTTTGTTTAAAAGTCAAACGCAAAAATTCAGCTCAAGTCAAAATGAAGAATATATTATTATTCTTAACTACAAAGAGGACATTATTATTATTGAATACAAAGAGGACATTATTTTTTTTAATTACTTTATTTAATTAATTAATTAATTAATTTTTTTGTAGCACGCGGGCTTCTCACTGACGCGGTCTCTCCCGTTGCGGAGCACAGGCTCCTGACGCGCAGGCTCAGCGGTCATGGCTCACGGGCCCAGCCGCTCCACGGCATGTGGGATCCTCCCGGACCCGGGCACGAACGGGGCTTCCTTGGTGGCGCAGTGGTTGAGAGTCCGCCTGCCGATGCAAGGGACACGGGTTGGTGTCCCGGTCTGGGAGGATCCCACATGCCGCGGAGCGGCCGGGCCCGTGAGCCATGGCCGCGCGTCAGGAGCCTGTGCTCCGCAACGGGAGAGGCCGCGTCAGTGAGAGGCCCGCATACCGCAAAAATAATAATAATAAATAAATAAATAAATAAAAATGTACTAGAGATTTCTAGAGTCACTAGATAGTGTCTCAGTCCTATTTGGTTTTGGACAGACACAGAATTTAGTTTTTTCTCTCAAGAAAGAAAAGTTACCTACCTTTCTTTCAATGCAAAAAAAAAAAAAAAAAAATTAGCCTATTTTTTTCTCTTCTTCAGGTGTACAATTCAAATACTTGATTCATGATTTATGCAGATAAGCCTCTTAAGAACTTTAGTTCAGCGTCTCCTCACTCCCATGTACTCTACACATAGCCACAAGAATCCTTTCTCAAGGTAGTGTGATCTTAAATTTTCTTTAATACCCTCTTCCTTCCAGCTAAGATCCTGAAATTTCCCCACACTGAGTCTTCCTCTGAAGTCACAAATTCAAACATCCTACACTCTGACATCTCTTACTCTGTTGACACTCATTCTATTATTGCCATATCTATTATTCAACCTCATAGAGACAGCCCTTCAACTTACTTTCCCTTCTCTTTACCTATCAGCACCTTCATTTTGTCACTTCCTTCATGTTGTAGTTATGCTTCATGGCTCATGACTTCTTATTCTCTTGCCAATGAACCTAACTCCTGCCAATGAACCTTGCCTAGGTATATTCTGCCACCATATTTGCCAGGCAAAAACTCAACCTTTGTTCAGTGCTCGCAGCCAGGCACCTTAGCACTGCTATAGAAAAATCACACAACTATCGATTGGTGTTACTGTAAGTCCATTCATAATTTCCAACCTCAGTGGAATCCTCAATACATTCCAGCAACCCTAAATGTCTAGCCAATTCTTTCTCCCATTCCCTACAGTATCTATTTCAAAAGTTCTGCACCCATCTCAATCCCCCAATCTTACAATCATTTCCTTCACTCTCAGAAGATAAACTTCTTTCTTTACAAACATTCCCACTATCAGACACAGACTTCTTACACTTCTGGCTAACAAATTTACAGACTTACGAATGTCTTTCACTTCCTTTCCTGTGCAGGTGTTCCTCCCCCTGTCTAAGGCTAATTTCTCTGTCTTTTTTCTGTATTGCATTCCCTCTCACCTCTTTTTTTTTTTAACATCTTTATTGGAGTATAATTGCTTTACAATGATGTGTTAGTTTCTGCTTTACAACAAAATGAATCAGTTATATATATACATATGTTCCCATATCTCCTCCCTCTTGCGTCTCCCTCCCTCCCACCCTCCCTATCCCACCCTTCCAGGCGATCACAAAGCACCAAGCTAATCTCCCTGTGCTATGCAGCTGCTTCCCACTAGCTATCTACCTTATTACCTTTGGTAGTGTATATATGTCCATGCCTCTCTCTCGCTTTGTCACAGCTTACACATCCCCCTCCCCATATCCTCAAGTCCATTCTCTAGTAGGTCTGTGTCTTTATTCCTGTCTTACCCCTAGGTTCTTCATGACATTTTTTTTTTTCTTAACCCTCTCACCTCTTCAAAGGACTAATTAAATTGACTGATTACTCCCTGTCTTACAGCTTCAACTTTTCTTTCTCTACTGACTCATTCCTATCAAAGCTTATACACATTCTAACCCCACCTAAGTACAGCGTGCTGCAAGGGCTCTGAGCCACACTTCTAGGGTTCAGACCCCATAGTTGTCATCTACTACCTCTGTGATTGTAGGTAAATTACTCAGCATTCTTTTTTTTTTTTGCGGTATGAGGGCCTCTCACTGTTGTGGCCTCTCCCGTTGCGGAGCACAGGCTCCGGACGCGCAGGCCCAGCGGCCATGGCTCACGGGCCCAGCCGCTCCCCGGCATGTGGGATCCTCCCGGACCGGGGCACGAACCCGCGTCCCCTGCATCAGCAGGCAGACTCTCAACCACTGTGCCACCAGGGAAGCCCCTACTAAGCATTCTTTGTCTCAGTTTCCTCATCTGTAAAAATAGTAGATGACAGTACCTACATACTTAGGTTATTATTAAAAAAAAGTTCTATTTAAAGCACTTGAAACGTGCTTAGTATATAAAAGGTTCTTAATATATGTGAGCTACTTTTATTATCATTCAAATTATTTTCTGTTAACAGAGTAGATTTAGAAATCTCAGATATCTAGACACATACCAACAGAGGAAGCAGAGGATCAGATAACTAAGCATTAGTTAAAATTGCCTTTAGAATACGTTTTTGTTATTCATTTGATATACATATAGGATCTTGCTTTAAAAAATATAATGAAGTATACTAAGTGAACTAAATCAGAGAAAAACAAACATCACATATCATTTATATGCGGAATCTAAAAAAAGGATACAAATGAACTTGTTTACAAAACAGAAACAGACTCACAGACACAGAAAACAAACTTATGGTTACCAAAGGGGAAGGAGAGGGAGGGATAAATTAGGAGTTTGGGATTAGCAGATACAAACTACTATGTATAAAATAGATAAACAACAAGGTCCTACTGTATAGCACAGGGAACTATATTCAATATCTTGTAATAAACTGTAATGGAAAAGACTCTGAAAAAGAATATATATATCTGAATCACTTTGCTGTACATCAGAAACTAACACAACATTGTAAATCAATAAAAATTTTTTAATATAATGAATTACATTCAAGATCAAAACAGGAGGATCCAGGAAGTTATTTTCTCCACCTTAATCTTTACTCACTCCCATCTGCAACTCATTACATGCTGAGAATAAACAAGACAGTCTTTCAGCATCTCCCAGGCTAAACTAAGCAGGGTGGCACCTTCCCAAAGTGACTGTGGAGCTGGAATGTGCTTATGTTTCAAAGGCTTCCTTGTGGTATGAAAAGTATGAGCAAACAGAGAGTGTGCATGGCATCAAAGTAAGTGGCTTACTCAATAAGCAACTGGGTTTGTCCTGGGTAAACCACCATGCTGATTTCCAAAACAGAGATTAGAAGAGAGATGGACTGATTATTCTGTTTTATGTTTATTTACTAACATTTATGTTCCAACAAGCCAAAAGTCATGTTCCACCTGTAGAGGCCTGAATCCCCAGTGGCTCCCCTTCTATTTGAACTGAGGAGGACATTGACCGCCTCCATATTCGCACCTGGGTTTCCCACTGCAGTGACTGACTCACTGCCTATTGCTTCCACCTCACTTCCCTTCGGCTGGATCCTAAATAACAGGCTATAATTTCCCTCTACCTCTGACAAACACCTTCACATTCAGTGACTGGCAAGGCATTTCAGATGTCAATCCAAAAACCAAGCCATGCTGTAGAAGACGAACGTCAGAATTATGCTTTTATTAAATTATTTTTCTTCTTCAGAAGCTGCAGGTTTCCAGCATGTCTCCTTTCCAACCATGTCAGAAATTCTCTCCCTTATTACCTCCTCTGTTCTGTAACTTTCTAAATTTGACTACATACACACACACACACACACACACACACACACACACACACACACACACATACACATATATATGCATATATATATACATATATGCGATTCTCCCCCTTATAATTATGAAAGAATTATCAACACATCCTCTTAGTAATATGAGGAGAAAAAATTCTCTTTATATGCCTATCTCACATTCTCCCTTCTGGCCAAAGGGTAAATTACAATATAGGTTTTTCACCAAGCAGAATTTAGAGTCAAAAAAGCAGTTAATACAACACATTGGGAGAGTAAAATATACTAGAAAAATGAAGGGCTGTGAAATCTGACAGACTGGATCCAAGCTCTACTGCTTATTGATTTGGTGACTTGAAGCAAGTCTGCTGAAGTCCTCTGAGCCTCAATTTCTATATATATAAAACAGTAAAATATTACTTACTTTCCACAGATGTCGTGAGGATTAAAATTACACAAATTGCCTAAAATAGTGCAGATGCCACAGGAAATATTCAAAAATTGGTAGCTATGATTATTTTTCAAGTCAGTTCCACTTTCTACTTTCATGATTCAGTAACTCTTAAATGTAATTTAATTCCATTATAAGTCGGAGGTTGGTGGGTTTGCTCCTCATAATCAGAACTGCTTTCTGAAGATGACTAATGTTGGTAAACTAAAGCCCCTTCCTTCTGAATATCCTAATAGTTTTGGTTTACAAATTTGGGAGTCATCAGTAAGGAGGGCTGAACTGGAAATTTTTGAGCTCTGGGAAGATGGGAGGAAAGGCATGAGAGAGGAGATCTTGGAAGAGATGAGCAAGAAAGAGGCTAAAACAGGATGAGACCAGAAACTTCTTTTGGCTTAGGTTGTGGAAGGACAGACAATTTAAGATAGAGGATCTCGACTGTTTTCCTCGGATGCATTGGCACTATGAGGTAGACAATCTCTCCTCTATGTTCCCTCTAAATCTTCAGGAATTTCCCCTAAAGCCATTACTGTTTTGTGTGAGTAGATTTTGTGTTGAAATCAATCAACAGGATGAGTTTACGTGTGTATGACAGAAACAGCCTGCAAGAAGCAGAAGCCTGCAGAGGAAACCTTGAGACCATAAACAAAATTTTAAAGTGTGGCAGTGTGGATGCGGGCAAGGATGTGGAACACAGGCCACTCTTCCACACTGCTGGTGGGGTATAGATTGGTCATATATAGGTTTTGGAAACTTTAGTGAAGTGTAACCTAAACATAGCCTACAAAGCAGCAGTTCGAGTTCCTGGTGTCTGCACTAGAGAAGCTCATTTGTATGATTAATACAAAATATAAGATAGTGGTTGTATGGGCAGTACAGGTAGAGAAGATGTGACAGAGAGAGGTAGATAGGAGCCTTTAAGTCACTGGTAATATTCTATTTCTTGAGGTGGGTGGTGGGCATATATAGTCCTGTTTGTATTATTAGTTTTCTCCAAACTGCAAGTATATGTTATTCACAGCCTTTTGTACATAGAAATATTTCATAATTAAAAAAAAAAACATTTTTAAGTAAGGTGACACTGTGGCAGTGGTTAGGAGACTATCACAACCAGTCATGAGCAGGGCCTTGGGTTTTAACACCCACACAGGGACAGACCATCAGGTTCTGGACCCACATGGAGTATGGAGTTCGAAATGAGACAATGGATATTTCAGCTTGAATGACATAAATTAAAAGTATCATTGCCCTATAACACAGATTTAACGAATATATATTCCTAAATAGTGAATGTAACATAAAAGAAGAAGACTCACAGATATAGAGAACAAACTGGTGGAAAGGAGGGGGGCGATATAGGGGTGAGGGGGTGGGAGGTACACACCACTGTGTGTAAGATGGGCTCAAGGATGTATTGTACAATACAGGGAATAGAGCCAATATTTTGCAGTAACTGTAAATGGAAAGTAAGCTTTAAAAATTGTATTAAAAAATTTTAAGAATAAATAAAACATTTCTTAAAAAAAGAAAATGTATTCTTTTTAAGCCTATATAAGACATTTCTAAGAATTGACCACATATGAGGCCACAAGTAAATTCTCAACAAAATACCAAAAAAAATCAATATCATATAAATAACGATCTCTGGCAACACTTCACAGATTAGAAAGAAATCAAATCAATGTAATTAAGTACCTGGAATGTATAGGAGAGGATATTTCCGCTCAGTCTGTAGAAATCTCTCCCATCCCCGCTAAACACCTTTCTGCATTGACCACCAAAACTTTTAGTGTTGAGGACTTTGTTCCTAAACTGGCCTGTGAGCGCATTGTAACTGTTTTTAAAAAAATGAAAGAAGAAAAGGCTGTTAAAAACTAGAAACACCACTTGCTGAAACAGGCATCATTAGAGAACTCTAGATATTCTTGAAATACATTACAGTTAAACATCTCTGGGAGAGCTCAAATAAAAAGCCTCCTAGAGCACACTATGCATTACCCAACTCCCCCTGCTTGCTCTAATGGTTAAAACTAATAGCTGGGGAAACCCAACATCCTTTTAGCCTAAGAACTTATTTAGGAAACACACAGCCCTTTTGTATCTATGGCAACAGCTGGTTTTGAATTGAATCTATAGAAAAAAACAAACAATTAAGATTACTCTTGAAGAGAGAGAACTCTCTACAATGATTTACAACTAGTCGGCCTTTTAGCATGCTAACTGGTATACTCTATAAAGTAACTTTACCATTTTTCCATTAATGAATTTCATAGTAGTATAGAAAAATCACATCTAAGCAAAGAGATTATCTTAAAACCTTGAAACTTTAACTTGGGTCTGACCGTTAAAAGTTTTTCAGAATTCTTTTTAAAAAGGCTAACAGGATTGCCTCAACTTCACTTGAAAGTTCCCAGCTAGTTTAGATGATTACTTTTCAGTCTGAGTGTTCCAACACACTTTCTCTCTTCTTCCGCTGCTCTCATTCTGTTGTTTCTTCGTTCCCTTAAGTAGCCCCACATCATTGAATTAGTTCTCCCCCCTTCCCTCCCATAGGGGGACTCACTGGCCAGGATTTCCCAGGTCTGAAGGATTTCCTTAGATGCAGGACTTTCAGTGCTAAACCCAACAGTCCAGGGACAACTTGTCCCTCTATGCTTTACCACATATATTTACAGGTATATAGATAGGAATTTTTAAATTGTTTCAGGATGTGGCAAAGAGCTCTAAGCAAAGTCTTGACTATTAGGTGATTTGTTATTAGACTTACCAAACCACAAAATAAAACACAACAAAATAAAAACTACAACCCATCGATGTGTACAGGAAGACACCCAACACCTTACCCCTGTCCAGTAAGTTCTATGTTGGGAGGAGGTTTATCGAGGTCACAGGAAGGCCTGCTTTCTGAGTCCTCACACCTGTCTTCATCAGCACTGTCCTCTTCACAGTCAGAATCCCCATTGCAAACCAAAGATCTGCTGATGCACTGACCTGAACACAAGAAAAGCCACCACACAAAAATAAAAGAGGTGAAAAGGAAAACGCTACCTGCGATCAAAAGATTTCACCCTGGACCCTCAACACAACACTGATACTCTAATGTGAGTTTGAGATACACCCTCAGTGCCCAGGGAAGGACTGCTGATTATTTTGGTCCTCATTTTTCAACATGCAAATTGATTCTGACCTTGGCTGGACACAAAATTGAAAATAGAACCTGAATTCAAATTCCAGGCTCTCACCCATAGCCATTAAGCACTTTGTCTGAATTCTCCAAAATCACTCAATGCCAATCAATCACTGGGAAGACAGATTGACTTCCTGCCCTTCAACTTTCCATTTCTCTTCTGTAATCACTGACCAAGATGCCAAAGTGCTGTCTTTCTTGGTGATTTAGATATATATGCTTTGAGAGCATGAGAACTGGATTAAAAGTTTAAAATTCGACATTTCTTTAGCACCTTCTCTGTTCGGGACACTCTTGGGTGTTGGGATACAAATATGAATAAAAAGGGTATTCACCAGGGTTTTCATATACTTTACAATCTAATAGGAAAGAGTATGAAGTTAGATCATTACAATTCAGAAATGTAATTGTTGTGATAGATATAAGCCCAGGGTACCAGAAGCACAAGGAAGCACTAGAGGGTACCAGATGATCTAGCCCCGGCCTCCCTCCGCATTATATCCAACCGTTCTCTTACTAGCTTCCTACGCCCTAGTCATACTGGATCACTTACATAAATCAAAGACCAACCTTTTTGCCATCTCCACTGACTTTGCACCTACAGTTCTTCAAAAATCAAATCACATATTACCTCCTCTCAGAAACCACCCTTGCCCCACAAGCTACAATGTATGCCCTTCATTTGTGCCCTTATAGTATGCATGGCACAAAACTGTCCTGATAGCACATCCCACTATGCTGTCACTTGATCCAATGCAGCAAACATTTGTTGAGAGTCTACTATGTACCACACACTCCAGATGCAAAAATAAAAGAAATATAATACACACCTTCAAGGAGTTCAGTCTACCAAAAGATATCCAGGGCAACAAATACTTCAGATTACAGATGATACAATGTACATAGAGAACACAGAAAAGTAACCTGTTAAATAGCTCTATCAGTTGGGCTTTTAGGATAGGTCTCCCTAAGGCGGCATCATCTGATTTGGGTTTTGAAAGTACAATAGGAGTTTGACAGGTATTGTTAAAAAACACGTCTAACACAGGAAATATTTATGTACTATTTTGCCCACAAAACTTTAAGAATTTTGAGGGAAGAGGCTATGTGTTTCATTCTACATCCACAACCCTCATTTCTGTATCTGGAACATAACAAGAATAATAAATGTTTGCTGAAAGTTGTTGAATTAACCTTTCTGCACAAATGCAACATAGACAATAGGTCAAATATTATTCAATCCAAAACTGTTTCATTTCTCCATGCATAGAGATGACCCGTATTGCTCCTTGATTAACTAATTAGAGTTGCTTTTCTTGTAAAAATAAAAATAATTTGGGCAGTAATATTGTTTTTGCCCAATTTCAGTCTTCATTCCAGACTCATTCCACATCTTCACCAAAAATGCAATGTCAAGAACTGCTTGGGTCTGTCAATAGCCATATTTCTTTTTCAAAGAAGCAAAGAGTATCCCCACCTTTATTACCAGATGACACCCATGCATTTAAAAGAATGACAGTTAAGTGTGTAACTAATATGCCAATAAAAATCCAACTGATTTGGGGGAAAATTAACTTATAGGCTAATATAAATGCAGTACAATTCAACAAATACATACTGAGCAAATTAAACAAATAGCATTTGAACTTACACTCTGCGTGCTGAACCTATGGGAAGCAAATACCTGAAAAACACCTGAAACGTTCTCCACATCCCTCTTCTGTTGGACATCCTCGTGTAGGTTCACACGATTGTGGTTCAAAAGCACTTCCAACACAGGGATGGCCGCCATACTGCCCATAAACAGCAACTGACCGCCTGCGAGTCTAAATACAAACCAAATAGCTTTTCAATATCTCCAGTTTCCTTTATCTGAGAAATAAAATCTGGGATAAATTAATACAATTGGAGAAATAATGTTTGTAAAATTGTTCTGGTGTACTACAGAAGTAAAGCCTACAAAATCAATGCACCCAGAAACCCACTTGTCTTTGAGTACAGTGACACCTGGGTTATTATTTATAGAGCACTCCCAGTTATATATTTACTCTTAGGGTTGAATGAAAAAAAAAATTAGTGAATCTTTAAGAAAGTATGCTGGATAGACCAGATCACAACACAAAATGACTAATTTTTTGCCAAAGCAATGTACCAAGAGCTAATTAGAAAAGGTGAAGTGAATTTTGCTGGAGGAAGAGTAAGCATATTGGGAAGGGAAGTTAAGATGAACAGGAGTAAGGGAAACCTTTAGAAAAGTGGTGGTAATTAATTTGAGCTGAACCTTAAGCCTTCTTCAGGAAGGCAAGGTGAGGCAAAACAATCCAGAGAGACATATATGCTAACATGGAAGTCAAATTTACAAAACAGAAGCCTAAGTGGTCCACAGGTGAAGGTACATCTACAATGATACTTTACTGGACAACCAAAATTACTGACCTCTGAAATGGGAAAGATGTCAAAGGCCTATCTTAGGGTGGGGTGAGGTAGGAGGGGGTAGAAAAAAATTTGAGGAAATCTCTAAGGCAAATGAGAAAACTAATTCATTCTAAAATTCATTTACTCAATATGAAGACATGTATCTAATGTTTAAACAAAAAGAAAGATCTGCAAAATCATTTTCCTCCCCAAAGGCAATCAAAGGTGCATGTTTTAAGCCTCTTCCTATACTCAACTCTTACCAGTTAATAAAAATGGACAAAATCTGAGATTCCAGAGAATTTAAACCTTTAGCAACAGGGAAGACTAGATATACAAACCAAAGTTGAATCTATTCATTCATCCTAAATTGGAACAAAGGGTCACAGATATGTAATTTGAACTCTGAGCAGGTTTGCAACAGCCTGGGGCTTTCATTGCATCTAAGCAGAGGAGTCATAGAGGAGTATGAGTGAGGAATGGAACTCAGTACAGTTTCTTAGTAAATTTTTTAGTTTCTGTATTTAATTGATGAAGACACCTCTTATACGTGGCTTAGTAACATTGTGCTTTCCTGAAGTTCCAAAGCATAGATTGCGTTGTCGTATAAGTAATGTTTTCCTTCTCCATAGACACCAGGATGACCTTGATGGCTGTCTGCTCTCAGGGTCTCATTCTCACCTATCAAATTCTGATCTTATGACCCCTTTTTCATTTTCACTTGTCTTCTTCTGGGTGAAAATTCTGTTTTTATAATCTAAGCATGATGATCTTCACACAAAAAAATTACTCATATGAAAAATACCTTCGATCTACCTCTACTTAATGTTCTTCCTTAACTTGTTTTTAAATTATAAAAATGTTTTCTGAAGTTGGTGTTTGTTTGACTTTTGTTTTGTTATTCATGTACCTGTTTGCCTGTAATCAGAGCTGTCATCTAATATTATATTTGCCAGAAACCAAATCCTAGTTACTTGTGTAACTTGTTTTGTAAATACCCCTCATGTAGATACTAAATAAGAAAAATGAGGATAATGACGATGTTTCAAAACACAAGTTATCTTCTATAATATGGTTCTGTTATTTTAATAATTTTAAAATGATTTTAGGTGCACATTTTTATCTAAACTGAACCACCTTTAAAATCTTTGACAAATATCAAATCATGTTGTACACCTGAAACTAATATAATGTTATATGTCAATTGTATCTCAGTACAAAAAAAAAAAAATTTAGCCATTCAAATGTTCAGAACCTTTGAAACCAACATTGTATTTTTGGAATTTATCCTAAGATGATTATCAGAAAAAAGACATATCTATGTGCAAAAATGTTCACTAAAGTTTTATTCATAATAACAAAATATATAAATAACCTAAATCTCAAACAATAGGAAGTGGATAAATAAGATTGGTATATACATATAATGGAACATAATTCAGCTGTCAAAATTCATGCTGATAGTATAATGTTAAGTTAAAATAGAATACAAAATCATGATCAAATAATCCTATTTTAAGAATCATAAGCACATAGAAAGAAAATAAATTGAGGAAACACCCAAATGCCAGTCAGTAGAACTCGAATTAAATTTTTTAAATGTACATTCATACAATAAAATGCCATGTAGCTATTCAAAAAGAATAAAGCAGATCTGTGCTTACATGGAATAAAAAAGAAAAGAAGAGAAATTGAAAGAGTAAATACTAAAATGCTGACATATTGGTTTCTTCTAAATGGTAGAATTATAAGTAGTGTTTTCTTTATTTATATAGAAATAGACCATTTTATTTCATTTATAAAACTATAAATCATTTTCTCCAATGATTAATTTATAATAAGGAAAAAAATGGACATTTTTAGAAGTACTCTATAATCTCTCAGTCAAGTCTGGTATTTTATTTATATTACTTTTGTATTAAACTTTAAAAATGTTTGACTTTCCATGGTCATTCACTATTAGTTAGGTAAAGCGAAGCAGCTATTTTGCTACTCTTTAGTGTTTGTTTCAAATGAAAAGAAAAGTTGAATCCAGTAAATATGAAATTTTGAATTATCTACTAATTTCATTTCATGATATTCTTATTTCTCTGATAGTGAAAGAGTTGGTGAGTTGCTTTTAGTGTCTCTCCTATGTATATTTCTAGGCTCAAATGTAAGATTTAGAAAAGTCCTGCAAGAAAAATGAGAATGCAGAAATTTTTTATTACAATATTAAGTATGAAATAAATCATACTTTTTCCCTTCAAAATTACTAATTACATTTTCAAAAAATAAAACAACATTCAAAAGTTAATGCCATTGTGTCCACACCTAAGCTATTTCTACATATAAATAGTAAATACAAAGTTTTCACATGGTCCTACCTGAGTCTTGGTACAACCATTGCATTCTGACCAAGGGGCATAGGAAGCCCACTGGCAATTGACTGGCGAGGAGGCACTGTCATAGTGTCAAATTGTCCATCATGAAGCCGACAGAAAGGTAGGAGAGAAGACAAAAAATTGGCAAGAATAGTCAAAAATTGCTTCACAATTTTTTTCCTAAGAGGCACCAAGAGGATCCCAAAATATATAAAAATATATGTGGGAAGGACTCACTTTTTCAGAGATTTATTAAATTTCATTTATGAAATATCTAGAATGTACCAGGCACTATTTAGACACTAGAGCTATATACATAAAAGAGATAGGATACTGACAATTGGTAGAGGGGCGGATGAAGACACAGATGTGTAAACAAATAATCATAACACAATAATCATGATCCTCTGTACAGTATAGCTAATGAGATAGATTTCCTAACAGAAATGTGTACAGTACAATGCGTTGTGGAAATACACATAAGAGAGTGTCTAAAGTTGGGAGGCTAAGTGAGAACATATAAAAGGAAGGTATTATGGCCTTTGACAGGATTTGGACGATGAATTGAAGAGCTATACAGAAATTTAACTGAGAGACAACAAGCTCTAAAACGACCGTATGAGAAGTAGGAAACCAAAATCTGGCAAAGGCTAAATGGACGAGAATTGAGTTTTACGTGCTCCCCCTGTTTATCTAGGTCACTTCTCAAGCACACACCCAAGTACAGTAGCGTCAAGTTGAGCTCAAAGAATTCCACCCAAATAAAATACATGTGGAAGATGGCAAGCTGACTCTCTTACAATGCTTAACTCTGGCTGTGTCCAAGAGGTCATGTTGCTTAGTCCAAAGAGATTAAGGAAGCCTTACCTAAAACCACACTTTACAAGGGGTAGAGGAACCAGGACTCCTGCTTTCTGGACTTTGAGTACATTCCTAACCTGGGAGACATCTCAGGTCAAGGTGATTCCTGCTTAGTTAAGCATAGCACTGCCAGGTGCTGCAGATAAGGAGTGCCATTTGTGGCTCAGGTGCCCTTATGGGGCTAATCTTGCTAACCTGTCATCTTGATATGGCATCAGTGATCCAAATGCCTTAGTGTTTTTGACCTTTAAACAATCTGAACTTAATGCTATGTGTCTATTTTATCTCCCAGAGACAGGCAGAGGCCTTCCCCAAACACTGAGGCTTGGGAAGGGAAGCTCGCTTGGCCTCACCTCCTCTGTGCACCCTGTCCAGTCCCCTCACAGAGCCCTTATCACACCTGCATTGAAATCAACTCTTTCAAGATCTCAATCACCCCCTCTACTCTCAGTACCGTCTGGCTCCTCTGTGTCCCAGTCACTGGCACACCTCCAGACACATGTTCTGACAGTTCGATGAGGTAAACTGACCTGGTCCTCTCCCATCAGACAGTGAAAGCAAAGCAAGGCCATGAGTAAATGATGCTGGCTTTTTTCCAGGTCTCAAGAGCCGATAAACCTATTTTCTTAAAAAAACTCTCAACTTTTAAAATCCCAAAGACTATTTTGCAAAGATTACATTTAAAAATCAAATTCTGCTCTAAGATGTGTAAGTCAGCTGCCATTCCCTGAATTGCAGGTAAAACCATGGTACTGGGAGAAGCAGGAAACCTTGAGGTGTTTTTAGTCTTCAGGTTTCTTCCTTATAGGGAATAAAATAAAGTAAAATAAGAATAAGAATAAAACACACTTTCTCTATAATTGCCTTTTCTAAAAAAGGGAAAGAAAAAAAGTGTTGAAGGGTTAAACATGCTCAGGCTGCAATGTAAAAATCAGACCATAGTTAAGAATTTCCTTAAAATAAAAGAAATGATTGTTAATGATTTCCACACACAATCCAAAAAATTCTCACCTTGAAAAAACTTGGAACTCTCCTATAAATCCCACCAAGAAGAATAAACTTATTGCCTAGGAGGGGGAAAAAAAAACAATAAAGCAATATTTTAGTTAGCATTGCTTTAATGAGTCAAAAGTGAATACATCTGTACAAGTCAAGATTTGTGAGTTGGGAATAGAAAGAGTGAAAGAACCATGGAGAAGCCTTGATGATTCTGCTTGACTTCTAAGTTTTCATTTTACATAAAAATTTAATACAATTCTCTCTTTTATTTATTTATTTTTTTGGCCGCATTGGGTCTTTTATTGCTGCACGTGGGCTTTCTCTAGTTGTGGAGAGCAGGGGCTACTCTTCGTTGCGGTGTGTGGACTTCTGATTGCAGTGGCTGCTCTTGCTGCAGAGCACGGGCTCTAGGCACGCGGGCTTCAGTAGTTGTGGCGCACGGGCTTAGTTGCTCCGCGGCATGTGGGATCTTCCCGGGCCAGGTCTCGAACACGTGTCCCCTGCATTGGCAGGCAGATTTTCAACTACTGCACCACCAGGGAAGTCTCTAATACATTTCTCTTGAGTTCACCTCCCATTATTCATTTCTGGAAAGACAACTAGGGGCTAGGTGATGTCATTGACAAATAAATTGAAAAGACTCCCCAGAGTTAAAAGTTCACAAACATTTCTTTAGGGTCCCATCATCTTTTAATTCCTTACTCCACTCTCTTCTCTAACTTTGGTACCCATGAGGACACCAGAGAAGAGAATGCCTGGAAAGAAGAACAGTTTCAAGGGCTGAGAAGCTAAAAGAGAAATAGATTCCTAAATGGAAAAATCAAAAGTGGAGGGACATTCCTAGCCAGAGATGCCATGATACTCATCACAGTCCTTAGCTCTGCGGGTGGTTCCTTCAGTCTTTAAAACACCACAGAGGCCTTTTATAATCACATTCATGTGATAGCAGCAGCCTAAATATTGAGCATCTGACAGGTTATGAAACTGTATGTAAAATGTGATTACATTTTGTTTGAAAATCAAATGTGTATTGAAAACAAATCTACAAAGAAACATAACAAGGAGAATAGTTCATTTCTGGTTGTGAAATCATAGGTGACTTTTATTATTTTATTTTCATTTCTATGTATTTTCCTACTTTGACAACTGAAGGTGAAAGGGAATACAATTCAAATCTGTACTGGAGACTCCTTAAAAATACCAAACACATTCAATTCATAACCCAGTAAAAAAAGTCCTTAAATCATCTTACCTCACATTTTACCAGGCCAATGTTCTTTCTCTTCTCTTGATCTCCCCAAACCTCTTTTCTCTCAGGGTAGCTGTGGAATGGCTTCCCAACACTTTTTCCAGATGCTTCTACTCACCTTCCTAGATCACCCATCCTCTTATTAGGTATCTTTTTTTCAGTTGTAAAATCCTAGCTGCCTACTTCTGCCTTTTACAGCCTTACAGAGTTTTTAGCCTATAATCTGATTAACATATAACCAAAGGGCAGAGAGGTCCCAACAGCTGTGGGCGCCCTGGAAATGGGAACAGTGGTGGGAGAGGCTGTGGATACTTTTCTGATTTTTCAACAAACACGTGAAGCACATAATGGAAAGCAACACCTTTTAAACGTTGGGTTTTTTTTTTTTATTATAAACTGCAGTGGGTTGTTTCTTTTCAACAATATGTCTTTTTTTGTACTATGTCAACTCATTTTTCCTGCCCTTGGGCCAGCCTATCTCATAGCTCTTTTAGTCACTGCCAGGCGTTCTGGAACAATCTAACAGTCAAATTTCAATGTATCATCCAATTTTAAATGTCTATCCTGCTCCCAGGTCCTGCGGGAGGGGTGGGGTCTACTTCAAAATTCCTCTGCTTTATTCTCCTTCTTCTCTTCCCCACCTCCCCAGGATGCCTGTCTTCTCCAGAGTCAGCGCAGCACGAGTGAGAGGGGCAAAAGCCAAAAGGATCTTGCTTGCCCGACGCAGCTGGAGTCCAGTGCTGGTAAATCAGGGTGTGTTGGATGTTTGAATGCCAATTCTTTATCTCTCATGGTGTTTTTGTCATTCTTTGGATATCCCTCCTTTGGGAATCTACAACCACTGTTCTCTGGCACAAATCATTCGTCTCTTTGTTCAGCTCTCTTGAGTCTCACCAGTGCCTGCTTCCTGATGCTGTCTGCTGGGGTTGCTTCATCCTGCAGGCGTCTCCCAGGCAGAGTCCCTGACAACCCAAGTCTGGCCCCTTTCTAAAGGTCCACATCTGGTCCATGGGATACCTGCACACATCCTTGCCCTGTCAAACTCTGGATGTCAGGATGTAACCAACACTGCTGTGTTGACTTACTTGCTAACCACAGGGCAGTGAACCAGCCTATGCCTTTAGATTTTCTCAAACGTGAGTAGGGTATCATTCCCTATACACCCTCATGCTCCAAGGGACACAATATTGCATACTTTTGAGGATGGAGATGGCCAAAGGGTCACCAAACAAATTTAGGGCTACTCTTTTGGTATTGCAATAATACCACATTGAATGTACAATATCTCACTTTAAAATGTGAGGGTACTGAGCACCTATTATTATTGGCCTTTGACTCTCAGGCAAAACAGGCATCGTGAAAAAATCCATTTTAACATTCTATTACATATTTTTTAAAATGTCAACGAAGTTTTAAGGGATATACTTTTTCATCAGAAAAGATAACCTTGCCACCATCTTCCTTGTATATATATTATAACCCATGAAGATCTGCTTATCACAAGTTCATGAGTTATACAAGCTGAATCTCTTAACCAAAAGAATGTCTTGAAAATTTGCGAGCTGAGTACCTGAAAAATGAAGCAGTTATCATTCCTTGCCTTTGGAAAGAGTATCTCATCAAATGGACAAGATAGAACAATTATAAATTAATAAACAAATTAATGACTGATATAGACATACATCTGAGTTAACTCTATAAAAGAATTGCTTAGTTGAAAAGATATCGTATCTTTGCAGTGTGTAATGTAGCTAAGCTGGGACTACATTTCCCAGAATTCTCTTCTCTTCTTTCTTATGACTGAATGAGCATTAGCTCTACCTCCTTCCTCTGAAGTGTTTCAGCTACAACCATTGTCTCTATGCTTCTAATTTCTCCACATCTGGTCTTTTACATTTGTCTGTTGAATCATGAGCCCATTTGAGGTAAAAAAAAAAAAAAAAAAACATTAATTTCTGTAGCATACACTGGGTTCCAAATTCCAAGAGAAAAAAGTATGGAAAAATCAAATCTAATTTCTTAGCATGCCCTAATTAATATCTTGATCAATAAATTTAGAACATAGGGCACCAAACAGATGAAGAAGAAGGTAGATTTTAAAATCAATTTACTTACATCTTTATCAGAAATAGACATCAATTTGCAACACTTCTAGCGATAAAGAAATGCAAAAGGGCACAATAATATGATTTGAGTACTTTGTAGCCATTAGAAGCACGTTATAGATTGAACAATGACAGGAGAACATGCTTATGATATAGTGAGCAAAAAGATTCAGATCTAGATTGATAGCAATTTCATAAAATATATATTGTACATGCTCATATAAAAGTCTGAAAAGAAATAGATTAAAATGTTAATAGTGGTTATCTCTGAGTGGAGAAATAATCGATATTATCTTCTCTTTGAACTTATTTTTGCCAAGATGGTAGTATTAGAATCTGGAAAAAGACATTTTTTTAAAGGCACAAACACCATCACAGTATAATTGACAGAAGACAGCCGATAACATCAGATCAGCTCTGGGTGTGGCGAGGAAGCAGAAAAGCCCTCATCTGAGACATCCCTGTGCCTGACCACATCCCAGCACCATGTGAATCATGCTTTAGGTTTACAAACCCCAGGTTCTTCTCAGTCCATGGAAGAGAAAGTGAAGGTCCAGACCACAGCCAGCTCAGAGGGAAACACTTTTTGCTCTAAAGGCCTGAAACACTTCAGACCCAGTTATCTCCTATCCAAGGGATACAAAGAGAATGAAAAGAATTCTGGGACCACCTCTCTGAATTTAGTTCACATGAATGGTGGGGGGGCGGGCCGCGGGGGAGAAAAAAGAATACTTCCTCTTAAAAGGCCAGACCTGAAAACCATTTCTAGTGGTGTCTTCATAGCCTAAGTTTACCTTCTCTGAAATGTATCACAAAAGCATACCCTTCAGATTTACTGTAAAAATATGAATCTCTACTTTCAAATATAGGTGAGAACTCTGCATGCAACTCACAAAGAAATCATTTCTTTATTTGTTGATATTTTATCAACCAACTGAAAGATAAAAGTAAATATGTTACCCCAGCAGAAAAATGTCATAATAATCAATGATCCATCTTTAAGCACAAAACAATTATTAAGATGTCTCATCATAAAATAAGTAAGGAAATTGATTGATGGTTAATACAAATATTAGGTGAAAGTATACTAGCTAGATGACTCTAGGAAATGCATCCTATTCTTTTTGAGCTAACAAGCATTTTAAATTTTTAAATAAAAATACAAGATAGAGTGATAGAGATTAGATTATATCATAATTCTAACTTTGTATGGTTACTTGATGTTCTAGCATCATAACATTAAACAAATTAAATTTATGATTTGTGTGTAATTTTCAATAACTTAATTAAATGTAATTTCACCCATGAGTTACTCAAGACCCGCCTCTCACTCCGCCTCCAAAGCCCCTGGAAAGTGAGCGTAGATTCAGTATTGCAAATCGGTGGCATAGTGATGACAAAAGCAATCTAGCAGCTGACAGGGCTGAGAAATTATTGTTCCAGCATTATAATGTAAAATTTTTAAAGTTTAAATACAAACCTCTGCAATAATAAAATTGTAATAGCAGGTTCAACTTATTTTTGCATCCCATGATAGTGATTTCTGTCTTCAGTCCTGCATTTCTTTATCCTTAACATTTGGCCATTTTCCATTAGACCAATATGTGTTTTTGGTAAACTTTTGTTTACCAAACAAAGTGATTTCTCTCTTCAGTCCTGCATTTCTTTATCCTTAACATTTGGCCATTTTCCATTAGACAAATATGTGTTTTTGGTAAACCTTTAGTTTCATTCCATTTATCTGTATCTTCTACTCTCACAAGCCTTATCTTCTCATCCAGATTCCAAACTCTAAAGTTGCAAGTCTCCAAATTCACTTTTCTATAAAGCTGTTAGATAAGTCAGATCATGGGGGTTCATTGGATGACTCCAAATCAAACAAACAAAATCCGTGGGAGGGAATTTTTCCCTAAGGAATAACAATTGTATTATTGTATTTTATTTCTTAATGGCTTTCTTGGGACTTTCATAAACATTGTCTCAATCTCTGATTCCCAGACCTCTAAACCAATAAATTAACTGCAAGAAAAGAAAAACAAATTCACTTTGGCTGAATTGTTAACTATATTTAATTAAGGATTTTTTTAAAGTCACCCTCGGAGATTTCTCTTTCCTATTTTCCCATGTATTCTCTTTTTTTTTTTTTTTTTTTTGAGTTATTTAAGTTAAGCCTTACTCCCTTTTGAGTTAGCTTTGTTCACAAAAATAATGAAGTTATCTTACCTTCATGTTTGGGAAAACATTCAGGGCAGAAGACAGAAGGAAAATTTCTTCCTCCAGTGCCCAGTGAATTTTCAACAGGAGGAAGAGCCCAGCAGTCTACTCCTCGCCTGTCTCTCCCTGCTGGGGATTCACTTGGCACTCATATATAGAGCAAGTGGTTCCAAGACTCAGCTGTGACCCCAACCAGGTTCTCTGGGGACACGGAGAGCCTGCCCTGTACTTAGTCTGTGTCTTGAAACCAGATGCATCTTATCAATTTACCCAGGCCTTAGCTACAGTCAGCTGGGACTGTTTGGAAGTGTAGTTCTGAGAAAACATCTGTAAATCAAGAAAAGCAGCAAATGTTCTCACTTCAGTGTTTAAGTGATTTTCAACCAAAGGAGACTCTGTGTAAGGCAAGGGATAAGCCTCCTTCCCGTTTCGATCTACCACGCCAAGCAGATGTTTTCATGATTCTCTAAAAGGGTGTTATACAACAGACTTTGAAATTAAACACTTTGTGGAAGAAAAAATTTAAATGCAATTCTGTCACTCAAAATGTAAATGGAACATTCTGGAGTGGAATCCCCCCAAAATATATATATCCTAACACAATATAATGCACATCCCTTCATGCTTGACTTTCAATGATCAAATGATCATTGAATGATCAAAAAGAGCATCTTTTTTTGCAAACATATTTAAAGGCATCACTAATTTCCCCAAGAACAGCCCTTAATCCTATGATATTCAGATCACTCTGTTGGAAAATTCTTGTCACAGTCATCAACCATGTCTCTGTTCTCTTCTTCAGTTGCCTTGTCTTATTCTGCTAGATCTTCACTTTCCATGGCTTTGCATTGATTCTAGCACTTCTCCAACATCATTTTCATAGATTTCACAAAAGGCTGCATTTTTGCAAGATTTCAGATTTTCTATTAAAGTTGAGCTACAGTTTTTGTTTTTTTTTTTTTTGGTTTGGTTTGGGTTTTTTGTGAGCTACAGTTTTATTTGCATGGCTTGGCCAAATATTCTGAAACTTGCTGTTAGGGCATTATGGGTAGGAGTGACAGAAGTGTGAAGGAGGAAAGGAAATTTGAACTGAGAATAATTTTATAACTAAACATTCCATTCGTGAATATTTTCCAGTTTTAATATTTTTTCTTTTTATATCCAAAAAATTTGAATAATAAAGAACGACCCCCACCCTCCGTTTATAAATTAATGGTGGTCTTCCAGAGGAAAAACTTCCACATCTTTTGTTCAAACTGTTAGTGCTTTGTGTGGGAAAAAAATTTGCCACAGAGAAGATGATGTCTGATTCCTGAAAGAGTTCTTTTTTTTAATTCAACTCCAGTTGCATGAATTCCAGACGTCATGGGCTCTCCTTAAGCACTCAATGTACAATTCCACATTCAGTGGCTGTCTTAGTTTGGGTTCCCCCAGAAGCAGATCTGAGACAAGAATTCAATTGCAAGTAGTCTTTTTTTTTTTTAGTTTTTTTGGTTTGGGGGTTTCTTGTGTTTTGGGGGTTGTTTTGTGAAGTGAAAGTACTGTTGAGGGATAAGAAAGTGAGACTGGGAAGGAAAGGAAGTCAATACAAGGTACTTTAACATGCAAGATACTGAGGCAATTATAGCTCAGTCCCAATGAGGAAATCTGGGAGACATTGAAGAGCACATCTCAGAGTTATTCCAACGAGGGAGTAAGGCTATATTTACCAACACCCTGTTTATCATTGGTTAAGGGTGGCTTCTGGACTCATCAACTCTTTGACACTTCCAGCTTGAACTGGGGGTAGGTTGAGAACACATCTGTAGCCAGGAAAGAAAGAAAAAAAAGACTTCCAGTAGAAAGGTGCAGGTATTTTCAGTATTTGCAAGATATAGGCAGGACACCACCAGCACCTGCCACAGTTTTTTCATTCATTCATGCATGCGCTCATTAATTTGTTCATTCTAAATTCAACAAATATTTACAAAGGTTGCATAATATGATAGGCTAGGGGCTTTGACAGATGGGAGGCTTGAGCAACATCCTTCTTTATTTTCATCGTTTACATGCTGTAAAGGTCATAGTAGCCCATTTATAGAGTTTCCTTAGTCTAGAGGATGTCACACACATACAGATGTATCTGCGATAATTTAGAACTTGCATTGTTTGGCTTCCAGAGATTGTATGCCAGAAATTAAATCTAAAAAGTTTACAAAAACTTCCTTTCACCAAGTGCTTTGCACTTGCCCCTCTCCACAGCTTTGCTCTCATATCAACAGTGTTTTTTCTTTCTGGAATTTCAATGGAGGAGCCATTGGAACAAAGGTTTCAAATATAGGTGGGAGCCACACTGTGGGAAATTTGACTGCCGGAAAAAGTTGTGTAGACTTTATTCAAAGGACAATGGGAACTCGCTCCCTGGAAGTTTTAAGGAAAGAATCAAAGTGATGTTTTAGGATGATTTACACACTGGTAGTGTGCGGGCTACATGGAAAGGACAAGGAGAGGAAACAGGAAGTGTGATTTGGATTTTATTTCAGTAATCAGACAAGGGGCAATCAAGGTCTCATTTGAGAAGAGAAAGACGAAGGACCAGAGGGTTCACCAGACTTAGTGATTAAACATAATCACATATCAGATTGACTGAGAAAATTGGAAGAATTTAAGAACAAATCAATGAAGGAGGGAAATAGGAAGTTGATGAGAAAGAGGTAGTTTTAGAAACGGGACATTTTTATTTTGAAGAAAATATCCAACACATAACTGGAAATGTAGATCTCTTTGGGACAAAATATCTTGGCATGAGGGAGAGAGGTTACAGAAGAAGGAAAACCAAAACAATTCATTGTCAAGCCAATTGAGGGGAATTTCAAGGAACGGCCAGTCAACATAGAAAGTGCCACATGGAGGTCAAAGAGTAGTACTAAGGGAAGCCCACACCACACAGCAATTAAAACATTGTGGATAAACTGAAGGCAAAGTTACCCCACAGATTTTCCACTCTAGTCCTACAAGACAGTTCAAGAAGAGATAATTAATTTCGTGGTTGAGTGAGTATAACAAGCTGTGTATGTTATAGAGCAGGGTTTCTCAATCTCTGAATTGCTGACCTTTTGGGCTTGATCATTCTTTGTTGGTGGAGTGGCGGGGGTTGCGGGGGGAGCTGTTCTGTGCGTAGACGGTCAGCAGCATCACTGGTGTCTACCCATTCGATGGCTATAACACCCTTCCCCAGTCATGACAATCAAAAATGTCTCCAGGGCTTCCCCGGTGGCGCAGTGGTTGAGAGTCCCCCTGCCAATGCAAGGGACACGGGTTCATGCCCCGGTCTGGGAAGATCCCACATGCCGCGGAGCGGCTGGGCCCGTGAGCCATGGCCGCTGAGCCTGCGCGTCTGGAGCCTGTGCTCCGCAACGGGAGAGGCGACAACAGTGCGAGGCCCGCGTACCGCAAAAAAAAAAAAAAAAAAAAATGTCTCCAGACAATGTCAAATGTCCCCTGGAGGCAAAATCACCACCCTCCACTGAGAACCACTGTTAGAGTATCTACCCCTAGCAAATCCCCAGCCTTAGATTCACAAAGAGCAATGCACAGGGTAATGTCAATTAAATGTTCTGAAAGTTCTACAGCAAGTAAAACTTTTTAAAACTTTTTAAAACCAGAATTTCCCAAATTCATGTGACCACAGAACTTTTTTTTCTTTTTCTTTCTTTTTTTTTTTTAAATTAATTTTTTATTTTTGGCTGCGTTGGGTCTTTGTTGCTGCACGCAGGCTTTCTCTAGTTGCGGCAAGCGGGGGCTACTCTTAGCTGCAATACGCGGGCTTCTCATTGCAGTGGCTACTCTTGTTGCGGAGCATGGGCTCTAGGTGCACGGGTTTCAGTAGTTGTGACATGTGGGCTCAGTAGTTGTGGCACATAGGTTCAGTAGTTGTGGCTCACGGTCTCTAGAGCACAGGCTCAGTAGGAGTGGCGCACGGGGTCAGTTGCTCCATGGCACATAGGCTCTTCCGGACCAGGGCTCAAACCTGTATCCCCTGCATTGGCAGGCAGATTCTTAACCACTGTGCCACCAGGGAAGTCCCAGAACTTTTATTTTTAACAACCCCAAAACTGGTACATGTGACAGGCTTTGGCAAATTGTGTCTGAGCCAACACTGAATCAGTAGAAGGGGAAGCAGATTTCTGCCAGACAGTGGAAGAGTCTGCAAGGACCCAGTCCTCTCCCCTTCTGCTGCAGAGACACACTCCCTGTTCCCCACTAGTCCCCACTTCCTGAAGTAGCACTTCAAAAACTGTTACTGTCCCCAGACCCTAATGAAACTGCTAGACCACTGATGATATCAAGAAGCTGTTCTGGTCCATCTCGGAGAGATACTAGAAAACATTTTAACAAGCCTATTTCATTTACGAGTTATTTTGTTTTGTTCTGAATTGTTCCAACATATTCCACTTACTCTGGGACATACGAGGAACACACTCGGGAAGGATAAAACCTCCTTTTTTCTGTTAAGTCTGATAAAGTCAGAATTGAAACCGCCAGAGGCTGGAGTAAAGAAGCAACAGCACCCCCTAGTGGCAAGCATGCTCCAGTCCCTAGAGTTAAACAACAGCGTTAGGCTCTGGAGTCAAACCACTCAGAGGGAATGAGAAACATGGAATCGTCTTAGACTCCCAGTCAAGGGCTTGTTAAGCTAATAAGTACTCCAGATGGTATCTCTTTTTCCATTAAATTGTCACTGTGTGAATAGTTTGAGAAAGAAAAATGGCTGCTAGGCAATGACTTAGCTAAAGGAAGATTTCAGCAAAATAATTATTGTTAATGCTTTATCATTACACCTTTGTCATTACACCTAAATACTGTGATTTGTGCATTAATTTTTTTCTAATAAGACAGTTTATTCCAATATTATTTGTATAATTTTTACTTTTCTATTTTTTTAACATCTTTATTGGAGTATAATTGCTTTACAATGATGTGTTAGTTTCTGCTTTATAACAAAGTGAATCAGTTATACATATACATATGTTCCCATATCTCTTCCCTCTTGCGTCTCCCTCCCACCCTCCCTATCCCACCCCTCTAGGTGGTCACAAAGCACCGAGCTGATCTCCCTGTGCTATGCGGCTGCTTCCCACTAGCTATCTATTTTACGTTTGGTAGTGTATATATGTCCATGCCACTCTCTCACTTTGTCACAGCTTACCCTTGTGCATTAAAGTGAGGTCACTAGATGAGTATTCTCTGCTGGCATCAAGTCCTTCATAAGAATGTTGTTTTAGGTTTAAATATTAAGTAGTATGAACAGGGCTTCACACTTCCCTTTTAGGTAAGATATGCTTGCCCTTTACAACACTGGACACATTTTGCCCTGGTGGTCCTGATGGCTGCAGATGGCAAGGATCAAATGACAATCAGAAGGCGATAAGACATTTTGTCATGATGGTTTTCAATAGTGGCAGGCACTTGCTAAATTTAGGAGAGGACCCGGATTTGTTTGGGTTTCTAGCTATCATCTGGGTTTTTCAGTTCTTTGCAGTACGTGGCAGGAGCCTGCAAGTCTAAGAAACATTTCAGTTGGTTTATACTTGAATGAAGTCAAACAGCTCTGAGAAAGCAGATACGAAATGCAAAGATTTCCATGGCTCTACAACTGTATTGGGTAAAATCCTGCAGAGGAAGTGTGAATATCAAAGGGCAAGGTCATTTATTTGCTCTTCACTTTAAACTTGTGGTGCCCAAGTAAAAAAAGGTGGTTTGTTTTTTTTTCTCAGACTAAGACTTCAGCATATTATACCCTAAAATGAAAATCAATCACTTTCAGAAAATGTCAGTCTATCCCATAATTTTAAACACTACCTCCTTAAACTGTCTTTAAACAGATATATTTTGATATCAGGTTCATCATTACATACTCCACAGGTCAAGAAAGAGTAAAGAATGAGTGGTGGAAAGGAGTAAAATCCTGAATTGTACAAATTTTTCAAATGTTTGTGATAAAATCTTAGAAACCAATGGAAAACAGTTGTAAACACAACAACTAGAGACTTTTCCTTAAAAGTAGGACTTTCCCCGAAAGCAATAAAGGGTACTAGTTTGTGTTTCACTAGTACAAATATGTGCTCTAAAGGTTGACAGTCTTTGTTCAAAATCTCGAGAAAGTTGCATAGCCTCTTTGATCCTCTTGTTCCCTTATCGGAAAAGTGGAAATAATATTATCTAACTCAAAGGGTTGCTACATTAATGAACCCGAGTAAAGCAATTAGACAGCACCTGGAATATAGTAAGCTTAGTCCAATAAATGTGAGCTAGCATACAAAAGATTAGAGACAACCCAAATATTCGTCAGCAGTGGCTTGGTTAAGTAACTTGTACAGTATACACATTAAAAGAAATATTTTGCAGCTATTAAAAAAAAACTGAAGAAGTTTTCTATGCACTGATATGGAAAGATCTACAAAATACACTGTTAAGAAGAAAAAGAAAGATACAGACCAATAAGTTACTTTGGAGTTAAAAGGATGAAGGAGAATAAGAATACATTTGGGGGAGGGGGGTCTCTGCACCATCCCCAGGTGCAATGGTGCTTCTCTGGGTTTGTGGGGCTCACTGAGTGCCCAGGGAAAGTCAGGAGCACAGCTCTGCACCAGCTGTGGAAGTGGACTGTGCTTCAGTTTGGTCTATGTACCCAGATGATTTTCATCCACCTTGGGTAGTTATTCCCTTTGATAATCAGCACTGCTATATGTTTTATATGAAAGTTGTTAAGAAAGTCCATTCTAAGAGTTCTCATCACAAGGAAAAAAATTTTTTTTCTGTTTCTTTAATTTTGTATCTATATGAGATGAGGGATGTTCACTAAACTTATTGTGATAATTATTTCATGATGTATGTAAGTCAAATCATTATGCTGTACACCTCAAACCTATACAGTGTTGTGAATCAATTATATCTTAATAAAACAGAAGACAAAAAGTTTAAGCAATTAATTCAAAAAGAATACTTTCATACTTCTTTGTATTTGCATGAAAAAACTCTGAAAGGATACATGAGAAACTAATAAAAATTATTATCTGACAGGGGATACATGGAGAAGGGGACTAGGTTGTCGACTGAAAAAAAAAACGCACAACCTAGAAGTGGAGAATTACGTTTTATTCAGAGGATCTTCTAAGGGCTTAAGCCTGGAAGACAGCCTCCCAGAGCACTCTCAGGCACTGCTCCAAGGAGGCAGAGGGGAGCCAGGATATACAGGAGTTTTGCAACAGAAACCAGACAGCTGGAACATCAAAAGATTACTGTTAATGAAGAAAACCAGACATCTCAAGTTATTGAATTTAGCGCTGTTCTGTGTATGGGAAGATGCAAGAGTCTGGGCTCACTGAAATCATTCCTTTGCCATGCACCTTAGCTACCTAGGGCCAGTATCCTGCTTTTCTCCATCCTGAATCCCCTCAGGGTACACAGTTGGGAGGTGGCTGCAGTGGCTGCTGGCTTGGTGGCTGCAACATCCTTTGTTTACTGATAACATTTTTCACCCACAGGGTGAAAAGATGGAAACAGGTTAGATCGAAAAAGAGATGGAACTAAGACTTTACACCTTATATTTGCTTGTATTTTTAATATGTTAACGAATGCATTACTTATTCGCAAAAGAAATTTTAAATTATTTAATTTTATTTTGTTAGCTGCTATTACTTTTTTATTCACAGTGCAATAAGATAAGCATCCTAAAGATGCTCTGTCTTTTGTATGTCTGCTTGTTTGCTGGTTCTTTTGTTTGAAGGAACCGGAGTATATTGTGATGATACACAGAGCCATGATAGAAACAGGAATCTTATTGAAATGCTTCATGGGCACCAGGGGCAAAAGGATGGTCTGATGCAAGGTAGGTCCGGTGATTCATAGATCTTCACTTTAATGCACTGCTGGTACAGTTCCTTGATATTTACGTGACCGTGTTTCCAATGTATGCTCTTTAACAGTGAGTATATGGGACTTCCCTCGTGGTGCAGTGGTTGAGAATCCGCCTGCTAATGCAGGGGATATGGGTTCGAGCCCTGGTCCAGGAAGATCCCACATGCCCCGGAGCAACAAAGCCCGTGCACCACGACTACTGAGCCTGCGCTCTAGAGCCTGCGAGCCACAACTACTGAGCCTGCATGCCACAACTACTGAAACCTGTGCGCCTAGAGCCTGTGCTCCACAACAAGAGAAGCCACCGTGATGAGAAGCCCGCGCACGGCAACGAAGAGTAGCCCCCACTCACCTCAACTAAAGAAAGCCTGCGGGCAGCAGCGAAGACCCAATGCAGCCAAATATAAATAAATAAATAAGCAAATTTATTAAAAAAACAGTGATGGGGATATATGTATAGCTGAATCACTTTGTATAAAGCAGAAACTAACACACCATTGTAAAGCAATTATACTCCAATAAAGATGTTAAAAAAAAAGTGAGCATATGAGTGAAGTGCACTGATGGTATGTATTTAAATATACATATAGATGTAATACGTTACTTGTACTCGTAAAGAAATTAGTTTCACTCTCTTTTTTCTCCTTCTTCAGCTTCTACTAGTATGAACCTGCTTCTTGGGAGAAAATGTGGCTTGCCAGAAAGACCATCAGACAAATCTTGTCTCAAATGTAGGCTTTACTGTTTGCTATCTGAGTTATACTCTTAAGCTTCAATTTTCTTACTTAAAGGGTAATGAAACCTTCTTTATAGGGTCGATGAAATCAACATATATAAAATACACACTGCAGCATCTTGAACACATATAGGCTTCCACACCCTCCCCACCCATGGGCAATAAGTCCAGAAGGAACCTCATTAATAATTACCAGGGAGATTACCAACTGTCTGACATTAGATTCTTACGAGTCTGTGAAGATAGTTACTGGGGAACCTAGGGCTATTTTACCGGTCTAAGTTTATATGATCTAAAATGAGAATGTACAGGCTTATCAAAGTATCAAGACCCTTTTCTTTAGACTGAAATTATATCAACTGGCATTGCGATAGTGATGGTACAGTTCACGCAATGGGAAAGGCCAGTTGACAGTTGCATTACTATAACTTTGATTAGGCAAACAGTGAAACCAGTTATGTTAATAAATGCTTTTATTGTCAAAGATTCTTTCAAAACCTGTGGTCCAATGCAGGGTAAAATGAAGAGGGCACCTCATTTGTGAAAACATCAGGAAGAACTTGGCAGAACATTTAGCACTTAGAGTCAGTAGAGGTTACTGGCTTCTCCCATCAAAACTAAAGTGGGGAAACCTCAAAATGGGAAGTAGCCTTTCAACACTGTCCAAACACAGGAAGTAACCTCTCAGTTCACAGGGGAAATTGAGCAACTCTCTTGAATTGTATAAAACAGACCCACGAAAATGGACGTACTTAATGTTTGCTCTGAGGTGTGTATGAAACTGCCACTTACTTTTCCCCCAGAATAGACCCTATGTTTTTAGGTAGCAGGTTGAGAAACACATATTTTAACAGGATGGGCACATACATAAATGAATCCGTGCAATACAAGGTGATGAGGCACCTCAGAATCATTCTTGACTTTTTCTTCCTTCTCACTACCTCCCACACCCAATTAGTCAACAAGTTCTGTGGAACATACTTCGAGTTAGACACCCCTTCACTCTGTTCTACTGTCAGTGCAGAGCCAAGCCCTCCATATCTTTTACTCCTTATCTTCTGTCTGGTATATTTGCTTATTGGGATATAATTCACACAGCATAAAACTCACCCTTTTAAAATGTATAATTCCGTGATTTTAAAAATATTCACATGAGTGTGAAGCCATCACCACTATCTACAGAAATCCTGTAACCCTTAGCAGTCACTCCCTATTTTCCACAGCCTTCTAGGTCCTGGAAACAACTAATCTACTTTCTGTCTCCATGAATTTACCTCTTCTAGACACTTTATATAAATAGAATCATACAACAAGTGGCTTTTTGTTTCTGACTTCTTCACTTAGCACAATGTTTTCAAGGTTCACCCATGTTGTGGCATGTATCAGTACTTTATTCCTTTTCATGGATGAGTAATATTCTATGGCTGTACTGCATTTTGTTTATGCATTCATCAGTTCATGGATATTTGAGTTGTTTCACTTTGGGGCTATTATAAATAATGCTGCTATGAACATTCGTATAGAAGTTTTTATATGGACACATGTCTCCATGTCTTTTGAGACTATACCTAAGAGCAGAATTACTGAGTCATATGGTAACTCTTTGCTTAACATTTTGGGAAACTACCAAACTGTTTTCAAAAACAGCTGCACCATTTTACATTCCCACCAACAATGTAGGAAAGTTTTAATTTCTCCACAACTTCAGCAACACTTCTTACTGTCCAACTTTTTACTTACAGCCATCTGAAAGGGTACAAAATGGTATCTCATTGTGGCTTTGATTTTTATTTCTCTAATAGCTAATAACATTGAGCATCTTTTCATGTGCCTTTTGGCCATATGTATTTCTTCTTTGGAGTAATGTCCTTTACACATTTTCTTGTTTTTTTGTTATTGAGTTGTAAGAGTTCTTTACATATTTTAGTTACTAGACCCTTATCATATATATAATTTACAAATATTTTCTCCCATTCTATAGGTCATTTTTCACTTTCTTGATAGTGTCCTTTCGTGGACAAAAGTTTTTAGTTTAGATGAAGTCCAATATATCTAATTTTTTGGTTCTTCCCTTGCTTTTGGTGTCATAGCTAAGAATCCACTGTCAAATCCAAGGTCATGAAAATTTAGCCCTATATTTTATCAAAGAGTTTCATAGCTCTTTTTAGGTCTTCATTCATTTTGAGTTAATTTTGTATATGGTCTGAGGTAGGAGTCCAACTTCATTCTTTTGCCTATGGATATACAGTTGTCCTAGTACCATTTGTTAAAGAAACTTTTTTTTTTTTTTGCGGTACGCGGGCCTCTCACTGTTGTGGCCTCTCCCATTGCGGAGCACAGGCTCCAGACGCGCAGGCTCAGCTGCCGTGGCTCACGGGCCCAGCAGCTCTGCGGCATGTGGGATCTTCCCGGACCGGGGCATGAACCCATGTTCCCTGCATCGGCAGGCAGACTCTCAACAACTGTGCCACCAGGGAAGCCCTAAGGAGACTTTTATTTACCCATTGAATTGTCTCAACATCCTTTTTGAAAATCCTCATCTTAGGAGGAAAACTTTTTTTATTCCTTTACCATTAAATGTGATGTTTGTTGTGGGTTTTTCATAAATTCTCTTTATCATGCTGGAGAAGTTCCCTTCTACTCCTATTTTGTTAAGTATTTATATCATGAAATGGTGCATCTCACCTGCATCTACAGAGATGGTTGCGGGCTTTCTGTCCTTTATTGCTTTAATATGATATATTACTTTAACTGATGTTCGTATGTTGAACCAACCTTGCATTCCTGGAATAAACCCTCATTTGGCCATGGTATGTACTCCTTTTTATATGTTGTCAGATTCAGTTTACTAGTATTTTCTTGAGGAACTTTGTGTCTATACTAATAAGGGATATTGTTCTGTAGCTTTCTTTTCTTGTTATATATTTCTCTGGTTTTCATGTCAGAGTAATACTGGCCTCCTAGAGTGAGTTGGAACATGTTCCCTCCTCTTCAATTTTTGGGAAAATTTTGTGAAGGATTGGAAGGACTCCATCTCTGTCACCTTACCCTCCTATTAGTAAACATTTGTATAAGTAACCATTTGTGTTTGTTTGGGGTGTCTTTCCAGTGTTTCTTTCATGCAAATATAAGAAATACAAATATATGTTCTTATGATTGGATGGATGAAAAGAGAGAAGAAAGATGAAACAGTTATCCACAAGTCTTTCAGTGTAAGAAATTTGGATTCTTACAGTCAAAACTACCCTTGCCAATTCTCCCCATTCCACCCTGTCAATTATCCCTAATATATATGTCAAAACCGCAACGCTTATTAAATTCAGTCTGCCTGTTCTCTTCCTGTACCCTGTGATTGGTCTTACTTTAAAGTGACGATTATGAACCTCAAGTGGGCCTTTAAATGGTAATCACACTACTTTGCCTAGTCCATTCAATTGTTCATCCTGACTATTTCACACTTCTTTTTCTAAACCTTTTTCCACAAATTCACTCTCTGGTAATAACCTTCTTCTCTACCTCCCTGAGAAAACTGAACCAAAAGAGAGAGCTTCCACATACCCTCACTGAACCAATGTATTTTCTCTCTGGTTAGTGTGTTGCTTCTTTATAGTCCTAACTCAGTAGCTAGAAATTCTACCTCACGTTTCTCTACTAGAGTCCTGAAGAGAAGAAAGATAACTTTGGACTCATACTGAGTCTTTTTTGATCTCTAGAATCCCTGAGATGCTTATCAGAGAACATTGGTTCAGAATACTCTCAGGCAGGCATTCTAAACAAGAAAGGAGCCTCTGCCCCAACCTCAGCCCTGGAACTAAACTGGTGTCTTTTGGGGCAATGGGATGGATGTGAAGATGGGTGAGTTGATGCTAACAAGATTTCTTTTGTGTGTGTGTGCTTTAAATATTTGTTTGGGGAAGGGGGTCACACACTTCTACTCAATTAAGAGAAACATTTATACAGTCCAGGTCTTTTATTTTCTTTACACCCATTATACCATGAATTCATAGGGAATGGGCTCCAACAGTTCAGGCTCCTTTCCATTGGTTCTTACGAAGTGTGCTTCTCTGGGTGGGGCAGGCTGGCGCTTCAGTTGAACCCAAATACCTTTCTCTTTGGCTTCCTTCTTTTTCTGATTATTTTCCTTCACCCATTTCAGGAAGCTATCTCGGCTCTTAGAGGGCTTAATATGCTTGATACGCACATTAATTCTCTTGGCAAGAATCTTGCCCTTAACTTGTTCGTTTACAATGATGCCAACAGCATGCTGGGTAACATTGTAGACTCTCCCAGTTTTGCCATGGTAACATTTGTGGGGCATTCCTTTTGGAACAGCACCCATTCCCTTGATATCTACAATATCACCTTTCTTGTAGATTTGCATGTATGTGGCCAAAGGAACAACTCCATGTTTTCTAAAAGGCCTAGAGAACATGTAGCGGGTGCCCCTCCTCTTTCCCTCTGTGTTGGTCATTTTGGCGAATTACAGGAAGATGGCGGTTCCAGCTGAAAAGCCTAACAAGATTTTAAGTGGCAGGAACAGAGCTCTCTCTTAGCCCCATAAGGCTTAGTAGAATCAATACTGGGCTTAACCAGTGTTTGTCTTGCATGTCTATGCCCTATGACATTCCTCTCTTACTTGTCTTGTCATGAATCTTTCTTTACTGGTTTTTACTTAATATTGATAAATTGGGATGCTAGGGATAGGTAGGGGGTGCAATGGGGAAAGCTGGTGCGTATAACTTAGACTGAAAAAATCCAGGAATTCTTACACTGACTTGTTGATAACTATTTCATACTTACTTTCCCCGTCATAGTTTCAAGATCTACTATCTCACATTTGTTCTTAATCAACTGCTTTCTTATTTCATTGAAAAAATGGAATCAATTATAAAGGACCTCCACACACTCCCACTGTGCAACGATGCGCCTACCAGCATCTAAGCCCAAATACTCTGTCTTACACTTTGTTACCACAGGTGAACTCTACGTGTTACTGAGGCCAACTCCTCCAACTGTTGACCAAATTCCATCTTGTTCACTCACATTTAAAACCTGCAGAGCCAGCGTTCATTACACTTAAAAACTCTGCTTAGAAACAGTCCTGCACTCAGTGAGATCACATCCCCACTCTCTTTTACCATTAAGCATTGCATGGTGCAGTGATTATGTGACCCTTGTTCCAGCAGAGATATTTAAGTGTTTCCCCAAACAAGTACATTTCCAAGACTCAATGATTCTCTGCATTTGGGCCCAAGGTAGGTACTCAGAGCATTTTGCAGAATGAATAACATTCACAGACACAACCCCAGATCCCAGGGTTCAACTCCAGCCAGAGAGTTTCTAACTCTCTCAGGAAAAGTTTTGCCTAGTGTTTGATTCATTATTGATGAATGCCCCCAATAAAGTACAATAAAGTATGTTGATTAGGCCTATTTCAAGAAGAAAGCTTATTATCCTTTTAAATCCAATAGGTTCCCCACACCTTATACCAGAGGAACTTTTTTCCACTCTCATAACAACTAAGCACTCTGCTGAGTGATACGCCCCCTTGGTTAAAAAAAGAAAAGATAAAATTGACCCTCTACTTACCCTGTTTCTTCAGCAAGAGTATAAAAAATATGATGCTGCCCATAAATAAAATTGAATTTCTAAAACGTTTTATATTCTATGTGAAAGCATCTTTCAAAAATATATGGGAAAAAGATGCCACTCATGATTTAAGCTCCCAGGTAATGAAAGGAGCTATTGAGCCTAATTCTTCTAGGATAAATTCAAGACATTAAAGCAGTATTTCTCATGAATTAGTGGCAACATTAGGTCATTGAAAAAACTTTTCCATGTGTCCCAGCCTCTGTCATCTGCCCTCTCTTTTTTCACTTCTCTTTCAACCCCCAAAAATTCCCCCATGTCAATTTTCAGGCATATTTTCCAGATACCCTTAACCCCAATATTTATCTCTCATGACACCTGAAATTACAACTTTAACAATTTATTCTTTGCTTCAAACCATCCTCCCCCAGGCTGGACAACTTAAAAGTCCTACTTGAAAGAATACTGACTATGTAGAGGGAAAGAGAAAAGAAAAGTAAGGAAAAGATATAAGAAAGAAATTAAGCATATTAGCCTTTCAGTCTGTGTCAGGGCTGAGCCAGTGATACCAACATTCCTGGATCTCAAAGCTCCCACTCTGGCCTTAAAAGCTCCTCCAGCCCATTCTGCTGCCATGAGTAAATAGGTCATCTCCTGTCTGTATAGTGACAGATGGTAACTAGACTTATCATGGTGACGATTTTGAAATGTATAGAATATCGAATCACTATGTTGTACACCAGGAACTAACATAGTGTTATAGGTCAATTATACTTCAAGAACAAACAAACAAAAGAACTCATAGAAAAAGAGATCAGATTTATGGTTACCAGAGTCAGGGGCTGGGGGAGGAGGAATTGAATGAAGGCAGTCAAAAGGTACAAACTTCGTGTTATAAGATAAATAAGTATCAGGCATGTGATGTACAATGTGATTAATATAATTAACACTGCTGTGTGTTATATATGAAAGTCATTAAAAGAGTAAATTCTAAGAGTTCTCATCACAAGAAAAAAAAGTATTTTTCTTTTTCTTTTATTTTGTATCTTTAGGAGATGATGGATGTTTGCTAAACTTGTGATAATCTTTTCATAATGTATATAAGTCAAATAATTATGCTGTACACCTTAAACTTATACAGTGCCTTATGTCAATTATGTCTCAATAAAACTGGAATAAAAAAAGGTTAAATGTTGGGACTTCCCTGGCGGTTCAGTGGTTAAGAGTCCATGCTTCCACTGCAAGGGACACAGGTTCGATCTCTGGACGTAGAACTAAGATCCCGCATGCCACACAGCACGGCCGGAAAAAAAAAAGGTTAAAACTTGAAAGGTCGTCTACTTTACAAGGGGTTTCTTGACTGCAGCATCACCGCTGCCACCTCCAAGGCTGCAGTGGTCCGATCAAGTGGGCGAAGCTGCAGCATGGGAACAGAGAGGTTACTGCTAACTCCTTCTACAAAGGCAGAGTGGACTGTATATTCCATCTTCCCAAAGAGTAGGAGTATGTTCCTTCTGGAAGGGCACCATGACAAGTGTCAACAGATGTTTCCTTACTTGAGCCCTTCACTTTGCTTTAAGTATAACTACAAGCAGAGGTTCTTAGGAGGAATACAAGCACACACAGCACCAAGGCATTTTCGTCCTTCGTGCAACAGCTGTAGCCACTTCACTCTTCTTCTTCCCCTCATCAGATTTTCCCAGAACCCAATTTGTATCTGATGTTGGAAAATCTGCCAAGGCAGCAGAATTTAAAAGCCTAGGTGGTTTCCTACCCCCGTGATACTGTGAGCCAATTGTTGATGTTGTAATGTGGGCACAAAGGAGTTGATGTTGTGTCTCCTGGGGTCCTTGAATGCTGGAGGAAGATTTTCAGAAATGCAGGCGGGGACATCCCTGGTGGTGCAGTGGTTAAGAATCTGCCTGCCAATACAGGGGACATGGGTTCGAGCCCTGGTCCAGGAAGATTCCACATGCCACAGAGCAACTAAGCCCGTGTGCCACAACTACTGAGCCTGTGCTCTAGAGCTTGTGAGCCACAACTACTGAGCCCGCGTGCCACAACTACTGACGGCCATAAGCCTACAGACTGTGCTCTGCAACAAGAGAAGCCACCGTAATGAGAAGCCCGTGCACGGCAACAAAGAGTAGCCCCTGCTTGCTGCAACTAGAGACAGCCCACGTGCAGCAACGAAGACCCAATGCAGCCAATAAATAAGTAAATAAATAAATAATAAGTTCTTTAAAAAGAAAAATGCAGGCACATAAGCCTTTTTCTAGGCACTTTATTCAAAATTCTTAGGGGCTGCATGGAGCCCCTGTGTTTGTCCTGTACGATAAATTGAAGAAAGCCATCTAGACGCTGTCTAACTAGAAATGGAAACCAAGGGAATCATGTAGAGTACTCATCATACTTACCATATGAACCACTGGCCTTTGAGAAATTTCTGGTGTCTTTTTATCCAAGGCAGGTTGCTAGGGAAAGCTCTAGAAACAAGAATCAATTATGATCACACCCAACCACTGGCTCTGATGCTTCTACATACTGACTATTTCAGTTTAGGCAGGGAAAGAATAACTGTAATTTGGGGTCTAGATATAAGGCAGCTCAGCCAATTGGATTTAAAGATAATCTAATTGAAATACTATTCTGTAAGACCTCAAATTACATTCAAGTATTTATCTTGACAAATTATGTTTTCCATTTGAACTTAAGTCCTACATACCATTTTGCACAATTGAATATTTTCAGTTATGCTCTACATTGGACATTCTGTTGCAGAAAAATAAATACACAGAACACACTTTAGAAAACATCTGTTGAAAAGGAAAGCACAAGTTATGAAAGAAAAGCTACCTTACTTATCACCTCACACTGGTCAGAATGGCTATTCTCAAAAAGACAAGAAATAACAGGTGCTGGTGAGGATGTGGAAAAAATTGGTGCAGCCACTATGAAGAACAGTATGGAAAATTCCTTTAAAAACTAAAAGTAGAGCTACCTTATGATCCAGCAATCCCACTCCTAGGCATATATCCAGAAAAGATGAAAACTCTAATTCGAAAAGGTACATTCACCCCAATGTTCATAACAGCAGTATTTACAATAGCCAAGACATGCAACCTAAGTGTCCACCAACAGATGAATGGATAAAGAAGATGTGGTGTGTATATATATATATATATATATATATATATATATATATACACAATGGAATATTACTCAACCATAGAAAAATGAAGTATTGCCATATGCAGCAACATGGATGGACTTAGAGAATATCATACTAAGTGAAGTAAGTCAGACAAAGACAAACATTACATGATATCACTTATATGTGGAATCTAAAAAATGGTACAAATGAATCTATATACGAAACAAAAACAGACTCACAGACATAGGAAACAAACTTATGGTTACCAAAGGGGAAAAGGAAAGAGGGATGAATTAGGAGTATGGTATTAACAGATACAAACTACTGTACATATAATAGATAAGCTACAAGGATTTACTGTATAACACAGAAAACTATATTCAATATCTTATAATAACCTATAATGGAAAATAATCTGAATATATATGTATATATGTATATATATATGAATCACTTTGCTGTATACCTGAAACTAACACAATATTGTAAATTAACTATACTTCAATCAATAAATAAAATATTATTAAATGCAAAAGGAGAAAAAGAATAAAGAAAAGAAACGCTACTTTACTTACCATTTTGCCTATAGTTGACCTTGGATGAGAGAACTCTTTCTTATTTCTCTCTTGGCTCTTCCAAATGAGAAAATATATGTGAAAGTATCCATTCAGGTGCCTGGCACATTGCCAGAAATAAATAAATACTCTTTTCCCTTAAGCGTTATCCCCTCAGCTCACCGAGCATTGCTATGGAACATAATAAAACCCAGAGTAAGGTACAAAAATAGCAACCTTTGGAACACTAACTAGAAATTATGAGTAGTAAACCATACACGGATGACTTGAAATAATTGATGTTACTCCACCTAACGTCTATTTAGTAACTGGATCAGAGACTGCTTCTGGTCCCTTTATGTTCGTTCTCCCCTTGTTATACAGTAATGGAACTCTGATGTTGAACTGGACACACTATGACTTGAAATAAAGACTACATGTTATAATCTCCCTTGCAGTTAGGTGAGGCCATATTGCTAACTTCTGGCCAAAGTGATATTAGCAAAGGTGGTGTGTGCAAATTCCTGGAAGAGACCTATTCCAGCCCCTCCCCCTAAACACAACAAAACCCCAAGCCTCTCTTTCCCTGCTCTCTCAAGCCATTTTTGGACCAGCTGGAAAGCCTGCCCAGGTCTTTTTTCCCCCAGAAAGCTTCATTACGTATTCTGATACTCTCTTGATACGTGTATGCATCATCAGTTTTGATGTCCAAACCAAATTTTGGGGTGGAGGTCCATTTATGAGGGTATATAAACACATAATGGAGCTTTCTGAGGATCTACTTTTTTGGGGGTATCTACATGTTTAGCAAGATCCCAGGAAGTTTCATAACCACTAAAACTTGGGAAGCACTACTCTGAAGTGTACAAATTATACAGAAGAGCAAAACAATAGTAAGCTAACATGGCACAGTCAAAAAGAAGAAAAAAGGAGCAAGAAAATCTTCTGGTCTCTCAATCTAGGTGTCAAATGTTTGCTGAGAAGTTAATATGAGCTGTCTTATAGGCCTCAGGAGATAACAGTGAACATAATAGAGAAAACTCCTGCCCTCACGGGGCTTATGCTTCATATGAGTGTGAAGACATTACAATGCAATTGAGAATTTTCAATGGAAGTGTTGAGTGGGAAGGATGCTTGCCTCTGTCACTTGGTCAGAGACCTACCTTTATTGTCCTCTCAACATAATAAAAATAACAAGAGTTATAGTCAACCTTTTTTGAGTATTTATCAATAAAATATGCCAGGCAGTGTACTTGGCACTTCATATGTATTACCAAGCATTCTAATATAGGCATATACACCTGTATGTTTTTCCCTTTTGATGCATTTGGGTGTAATAAAAAAAAAAAGCACTGCATCCAAATTCAGAATATTTGGACTCATTTCCTGATTTGACCATGTGCTTAACTTTCCTCACTTAACTTTCCTCACTCTTAATTTCATTAAATAGAATTATTGTCTATATACTGTCTTTCCAAAGTCATGGAGAAGATGAACTGACTTCTCACATGCTAAGCACTTAGGACAGCACTTAGCACATAGAAAAGACTTGACAAATACCAGTCATGATTACTGTGCCTAGTCAATCTTTTATTGTTAAATAATAAAGGTAAGTAAAAAGACATTGCATTGTAAATTTGGCTTCATGGCATGGATTTCACAGAGTACTAAGTTTTTCTCCCCGTTAGTTTAAACTTTTCTTGAGTAGAAACCACAAAATATAACTTACACTCAAACTATCTTTATCTTATTTATTGTACCATTGATTATGAAGCTAAGATTGAGGACTTTATTGCCTCATGTTCCATTTTTTAAAAGCTGAGTTTATCACTCTTTTAGAGGCAGAAATCCAAATGTAGTTTTTTGCTACATAAATATCTGTTAGTAAAAAATATGAAAGAGTATTTAATTTGCATAGCATCTTCCAGTTCTAGGCCAAAATATTTTAAACAAACCTCTTAGAATATCAGTCATTATTCGTTATTATTACCAGTGTATTTAGAAATACACCATTATTTTTAAGCACCTTCAAAGAACCACATTGCATAGATGTAGTAACATCATTTACTTAAGCATGCTGGGTTTTTCTAGTCCTTTATAAACAAGGTGAGATTATACATCTTATTCAAAGATATATACATCAAAAAAGTTACAGATAGTTTATTTTTACTTTTTAAATAAGCAATCAAATTGCCTTCCCAAAAGTGCGATAATTTATACTCTCACCAGCAGTGGAAATGCTTTTCTAGCCAACACCTCTATTAACATTAATTTTTAAAACTGTCATTGGTTGAATGACAGTTGAATTATTTGTAAATTTTAGCTATGTACGTTAGCCTCCATCCCCTAGAAACAAAAATAACTGACCTCTAAATACATCTACTTTTTAGCCTCTATATTTAATATGTATTAAGTTGTTTAAAGAAAATTTTTCCAATTAACTAAAGAAATAATTTTAATTATACAAAGTTTAATATGTCAGCCCTAGATTAGAGTTGGACGGATGTGGTTTTAAATATCTATAGTCATTGATGTGTTAGCATTCAAAAGATCCAGAAGATGGCAGTATAATGATGTTTTCCCTAAATTTTAGAGAAAAATTTAAGCAGGAAAATCTGAAAATATAGATTCTTCCCATTTTTATTTTCTCTTTTCTTAAAATGTTGCAAGATCACTAGATGTAAGGCACTAAGGAATGTGTAGAGGAGACCTCACACTTACAGGAAAGAGAAGTCATAATGGGTGGAACGCACAGCAGACAGGGAATTTGAGGACTCTCCCTTCAAATTTCAGCCCTTTGGGCCAGGACACTCTAAACCTACACTTTCCTGTAGGTGAAATCATCTAGCAACACCCTCCCCTCAAGACTATTACGAAGACTAAATGAGATAAAATATATAAACCCGTGCAGCACTGAGAATGTAATGAGCATTTTGGTTTTAATTTTTAAAATCCTCCTCTGTTAGAGATATCTACTGAAATATGCATGGTTGAAATAATATGGCATCTTGGGGCTTCCCTGGTGGCGCAGTGGTTGAGAGTCCGCCTGCCGATGCAGGGGACTCGGGTTTGTGACCCGGTCTGGGAAGACCCCACATGCCGCGGAGTGGCTGGGCCCGTGAGCCATGGCCGCTGAGCCTGCGCGTGCGGAGCCTGTGCTCCGCCGCAACGGGAGAGGCCACGACAGAGAGAGGCCCGCATACCGCAAAAAATAAATAAAATAAAATAAAATAAAATAAATAATATGGCATCTTAAATTTGCTTTTAAATGCTTTTTTAAAAAAGAAAAATGTTGAGATTAAAAAAAGATTGACAAGTTATTGATAATTTTTGGAGTTGCTATGATAAGATTAAGGGGATTTGTGATACTACTCTATTTGTTTATATGTTTTAAAATTGCCATGTGTATACACCATGTGTGTATACCTCAGTCTGGCTGAGATTCAGAGACTGGGCTGCAGGGCGGCAGCAGCGGACGCAGAGAGGGCAGGTAGAACGCTACTGCAGTGGTGCAGTGGTCCACGTAGGAGGTGATGGTGGCTTAGATTGGACTAGTGGGAGTGGAGATCTTAGAGAAGTGGATGGACTCAGAATGTTGTGGAGATAAAATTGACAAGACTTCTTGGTGATTTGGGATGGAGGGAGGTGGAGGGAAGACACTGCCAGAAGTCCTGGGTTTGGGCATTATTATAATTAAGGGAGTGGGCTATGGAGGAGGGTTGCAAGTTTGGGAAGGGTTGTCTTTTGCCCATGATAAGTTTGAGATTTCTATCAGGCATGCTATGGAAATGTTAAGTAAACAACTGGATGGAGTTCATAACACAGGTCAGGACTAGAAATGTAGATTGTGGGGAGCGGGTGGCGGGGGGGACTTTGCAGGCAAAGTCATGTAGATAACACTCACAGTCAGGGGACTGAGTGATGTCACCAAAGAAATGAAGAAATAGAGAGGGAACCTCAGGATAGATGTGCAGAGACTGAGCAAAGGAGAAGCCAACAGAGGATTGATCTCCCCGTCTGTATAATAGGACTGTCTTAGGGCTATTGCAAGGAGTATATAGGCTTTTTGTATGTAACACCCCTTGTGGCACATAGTAGGGCTTCAATAGCCATTATTCCTCTTTGCCCCATTCGTTTTTCACAGAGGACCTCTCCTCCTACTTCCCTGGGGAAAGCAGAAAACAAAGGCCATCAGGTGGCAATACCATCAACTTCTAGTTTCCCCCACAATTCAAACCTACCTGCAAGTCTATCATTCACTCCCTCTTCCTTCCAGTGTCCCAAGAAGACAAATTTCCTTTTCTTTTCAAAGTTCATTTTTCCCATCTGCCAATTCTATCCCTCCTACCTCTTCTGGGACATTGTCCTACCAATTATGACATTCTGTCTTATACTTTCTATTCTTTCCCCTTTACAGATTCTTCCTCTCAGTAACTCTGTAAGCATGAGTTCATTCCATCTTTAAAAAAAAAAAAGTCTTCCTTATTTCTTTTAGTGATTTTTCTCTAAAAAGTGCTGCTCAATTTTCATTGTGCGTATGAGATACAAATGAACTTATTTACAAAACAGAAATAGACCCACAGGCATAGAAAACAAACTTATGGTTACCAAAGGGGAAAGGGGGAGAGGGATAAATTAGGAGTTTGGGATTAACATATACATATACTACTATATATAAAACATATAAATAACAAGGACCTAGTGCATAGCACAGGGAACTATACTCAATATTTTGTAATAACTTATAATGGAAAAGAAACTGAAAAGAATATATATATATATGTGTATATATATATATATATATATCACTTTGCTGTACTTCAGAAACTAACACAACATTGTAAGTCAACTATATTTCAATTTAAAAAAATCAACTGACCATAAATGTAAAAAAAATTTGTTGTGCATATGAAATATCAAGGGATATTGTTAGCATGCAGATTTCGATTCATTAGGTAGAAGGGTTGCAGAGTTGAGGTTCTGCTGATGCTGATACCACTGGTCCACAGGCCACACTTCGAGTAGTGGTTCTCAACCTTGACTGTGTGTCGTTATCACCTAGAGAGCTTTAAAGAATGCTGATATCTGGGTGCCACTCCCAGAGATCTCTGTATCTTTGACACAGGCTGTGGGCTCAGCATCAGGATTTTTAAAAATCTCCCCTGATGATTCTAATATGCAGACAATATTGAGAACTCCTGCTATCCAGAGGGTAGAATTATGAGGGACTTTCTACACCATATATTTCTATATTGTTTGAACTTTTTGTCAAATATTATGTTACCTTGGACTTAAAAAAAAAAAAAAGAATTAGAAGAAGAATGAGGATGGGACTTCCCTGGCGGTCCAGTGGTTAAGACTCCACATTTCCAGTGCTTCCACTGTAGAGGACATGGGTTGGGTCCCTGGTCAGGGAACTAAGATCCCACATGCCATGCAGCACAGCCAAAAAAAATAAAGAAGAAGAAGAAGAATGAGGAGGAGAAGGAAAAGGAAGGGAGAAGAGAAGAAAAAAGGGGGGAGGGTGAGGAAGGAAAAATTTTCTTGATCCAGTAGGTACAGCACTTTCCTTTAAAATCAAATTTCTTGAAGTGTCCACTTCTTCACTTTCCATTCACATCTCAACCCTCCCCAGTCTGGCTTCTGTGCCCTTTTCTCCCTAAAGCTGTATTGACAAAAGCCACACAACGCAACGGGTCACATCTCAGTTCTTACCTTACTAATCTTTGGCCAATGTTGCAAGAGGTCCCAGGAACCTAAAGCAATATCCCAGCACACACCATATCATTAATGATTTTTTTCTTCTTTCTTGTGGGCTACAAATGAGAATAGTAAATTATGAATGATTCCTCATTGTCATTAAGCAAGGAACAGAGCTGACACCTGGCAACAGATGAAATATGCATGCATGCAAAGCTCTTGTTAAAAAAAAATCTCCACATCCAAAATTAATGTCCATCCTAAAGGAACTAAAAGAGTCAAAACATTTCTCCCTTTTTGGAGCAGACTCTCAAGAATTATAGCAAAGCTTCCCTGGGTCTGCTTTCTCACAAAGGGGGAGGGGGAGAAGTAGGTGTGTCCAAGACTGCTCAGACACTGAAAGAAGAAGAAACAGTTTTCACAAATAACTTGTGCCAGTTCAGGTCCTCCAGGAAGCAGACGCTAAGATAGAATTCAAGTCCGTGAAAAGTCTGTGACACAGAAAGGGAGGAGGGCGCAGAAGTGGGGAGAGCTCATACTGCCTGCAGGTCAGACAAGGCAAGAAAGAAGGGAGTGGGGACTGGTGAGGGAGAGCATAGGACTACAGTGCAGCTCAGAAAGTTTCAGCCAGGCCAACAAGGAGCCCCAGAGCCAAGACTGCCTGGCAGGGTCCCCACACGTGGGAAGGACTGGCCCGGCTCCGGGACCCTCACCATGCTGAGTCCCTGACTCGGAAGAGCCTGCCCAGAGTGCGGTCTCTGGACCACTGCGGTGGGTCCCTACAGAGGGCTCTTGGCCGGCAACTCTGCTCACAGCAGGATCCCCAGCAGCACACTCCCAGTTTGCCCAGGACTGCACTCGCCTGGTTAGTATTGGAATAATTTTAATATGGTTTTGGCAGAATAAAGAGGCAACAGAATAATCCTTTGACAGTTCTATCTCTTCGTTTCTAAACTTTCATCTCATTCCTTATCTTAAAAACACCAAAAGTAGGTCTAGTCTAAAAGTAAGGAAATTGGCCCTAATTTGATAAGACAGTCTCTGCTGACTTCCTGAAACACCCCACCCAGAGCTTCCCCATCCAGTCCTCCTCTGTATACATCACTGATCCTCTGCCTGTCCCTTAAATTCTGCCCCTCCTCAAGCTGCGCTTGTCACTCTGTCCACACTACCTGGGCTACTGTTTTGATGGAATGATATTTGAAGTATTAACTGATGCAGTTTTTTATTAATAATATTTCCTCCTCTCTTGCATGATCCCTTCACCCATCCAATTATGGGAAGTGTGAGAGATACTAAAGACATGCGGTATTCGAATCTCTCTTTGGGTTTTATTGCTCACCTGGGGCCTAGGGGTAGGGTTGGGGGTTTACCCAGAACTGGGGATAAGGGGCAGGGGCCCTCTGGACGATATGCACGTCTCAGTATCTTCATCTATTCTCCTTTCTCTCTGCTTCTGCATCCCAGAGAAATTGATCTGGTCTGCGAGGCATAGAGAGGCAGGGCTGTCAAATCAGGACCCGAGCCAAAAAGTATAGTGCATTAATCACTAGTAAAGTTGTCTTCCATTAGTGACAGAATGATACTACATATACAGGTGACACAGGACAAAAGGAAGAAAGAATTGGGGCTTGAGCAAAAAATCAAGCCTTAGCCATGGAACAAAGAGAAAGAAGCACATTTTGAAAAATAAAAGGATGTCTTTTAGATTTAATCAGATACAAAACTTGCAGGCAAAATGAGAAGTGCTCGATACAGAAGCCTATAGGTAAAACAGCTCTAATCTTTTTTTTTTTTTTTTTAATTTATTTTTGGCTGCATTGGGTCTTCATTGCTGTGCGCAGGCTTTCTCTAGCTGCGGCGAGCGGGGGCTACTCTTCGTTGCGGTGCACGGGCTTCTTATTGCGGTGGCTTCTTTTGTGGAACATGGGCTCTAGGGCGTGCGGGCTTCAGTAGCTGTGGAGCACAGGCTTAGTTGCTCTGCGGCATGTGGGATCTTCCCCAACCAGGGCTCCAACCTGTGTCCCCTGCACTGGCAGGTGGATTTTTTTTTTTAACATCTTTATTGGAGTATAATTGCTTTACAATGTTGTGTTAGCTTCTGCTGTAAAACCAAGTGAATCAGCTATACCTATAGCAGACAAATTCTTAACCACTCCATCATCAGGGAAGCCCAAAACAGCTCTAATCTTAAACAGCTAAAAGTTTCTACCTCATTATCATATTACACCAGCTTTTCAGTGCCAGATTTTCCAGCAGAAGAGGAATAATGAGTTTAATAAGAATGATAATGAGGAGAAATTATCCCAGCCTGGATTTCTGGCCCAGATGAAAATATCTTTCTCTGAGCGCCGGAAAAACAGGTTTGCAGCCCAGTCTGGATCTGGGTTTTTCAGAATGTGGCCCCAGGATCTTCTGCCTCAGTGAGTTCCTGTTAAGAGGCTATTGCATAGACCTACTCCAGACCTCCTGAGTCAGAATCTCTGCAGGGAGCCCCAACAATATACAACTTTAACAACCACCCCGAGTGATTTTTACACACACTCTAATTATGAAACCTCTGCTTTAAAATTTAAGAAGATTTGCGCAAAGAGTGTGAAGAATGTTAACACCTTGGATTAAAGAGACAGTCTATTTTATAGTCCCATTATAGAGTAATAGAAAACTTTATGGCTCTTGTGCAGTCTAGGGTCAGGAGCAGGCAATACCCAGACCAGATTACAATGGCAATTTTATTATTATATATATATATATATAAGATTTTATTATTATATATATATAATATATATATATTATATATATATTATATAATATATAATATATATAATATATTATATATTATATAATATATATAATATATATTATTATATATATATAAGATTATATATATTATAATCTTATATTATTTAAAAGAGTAGATACTCTAAAATCCTCTCTTCATTGCAGCACCATTCAAAATCTTCTCTTCAGACAGTTGAAGCTGGAAAACAGGAGAGGGCTTTAGTCGGTGGCTCTCCCCTCTGTGGGACATGGAGAGAGTAGCTGCGATAGATGACAGGGCCTCGGTCCCTGCCACCTCCTGAAAAGACTTGCAAGTGCGCTGCACCTCAAAGCGGGCAGTGATGGAAATGCTACAACTGGTGGCAGCTCTGCGCAAAACCTCGGGGACGCGCTGCCAGAGGAGATTCGGGAGCCCCTGCTGCAAGATGCGCAGTGGACTTTTGAATCAGCTGTGCAAGAGAATGTCAACATTCATGGGCAAGCATGGCAGGAAGCTTCAGACAATTGCTTATGGATTCTGATATCAAAGTCCTTGAAAACCAGTTTGATGAAATCACAGTCCATGTAGCCACAAAACAGTAAGCAGTATCCCAGAAAGATCCTTCAATGTGTCATCAAAATCATAAAAGCAAAACAAGAAATTCTGAAGCAGTACTAACCTGTTGTACATCCATTGGACCTAAAATATGACCCTGATCCAGCCCCTCGTATGGAAAACTTGAACTGCAGAGAAGAAACAATAGCTAAGGAGATGAGTGAAGCTACGAAGTCCTTGCCTGCATTAATTGAACAAGGAGATGGATTTTTCCCAAGTTTTAAAGATGCAGCCTATTATCCGGCTCCAGAAAGTCCACCAAGAAGTCTTCTTCGGGGGCTTCCCTGGTGGCGCAGTGGTTGAGAGTCCGCCTGCCGATGCAGGGGACACGGATTCGTGCCCCGGTCCGGGAAGATCCCACATGCCACAGAGCGGCTGGGCCCGTGAGCCATGGCCGCTGAGCCTGCGCGTCTGGAGCCTGTGCTCCACAACGGGAGAGGCCACAACAGTGAGAGGCCCGTGTACTGCAAAAAAAAAAAAAAGGAAACCAAATGTTAAACCTGAGAGCTTTATAGCACAAGTAAAAACCACACCAGTGGAGACTTCTGCTAGGAAAACCACTGACTTGGTACTGAGAAGGAAGGGAACTAAAGACTGCCGCCAGAGAAAATGGTATCCGTTGAGGCCAAAGAGAATCAGTCTTGATACATAAGGTCTTTCTGTTTATCTTGGGAGTTGAAATTAGGCACTATCAACATTTAGATTACAGCTTAATGCCTAGACAGGACTTCAATTAAAACAACAGATAACTAGTGATTCCTTTATACAAATATAGTAGCTCTATGCTGGGGTATGATGTAATATTGTGTTTCTTCCCTCACCTTTTCATCTATAGTCAATGAAAAGCATATATTTTTTTAAATATTTACACAAAGTCTGTCAATGGTCATTAAGAGTGCAAATTTTTACTGTCCTTAAATACCATCAACACTTGGATGCCTTATAGGTTGTTGTTTTTTTTAATAAATTTATTTATTTTTACATCTTTATTGGAGTATAATTGCTTTACAATGGTGTGTTAGTTTCTGCTTTATAACAAAGTGAATCAGTTATACATATACATATGTTCCCATATCTCTTCCCTCTTGCGTCTCCCTCCCTCCCACCCTCCATATCCCACCCCTCTAGGTGGTCACAAAGCACCAAGCTGATCTCCCTGTGCTATGTGGCTGCTTCCCACTAGCTATCTATTTTACGTTTGGTAGTGTATACATGTCCATGCCACTCTCTCACTTCTTCGTCACAGCTTACCCTTCCCCCTCCCCATATCCTCAAGTCCATTCTCTAGTAGGTCTGTGTCTTTATTTATTTATTTTTGGCTGGGTTGGGCCTTTGTTGCTGCACGCGGGCTTTCTCTAGTTGCTGCGAGCAGGGGCTACTCTTCGTTGTGGTGCGCGGGCTTCTCAATGTGGTGACTCCGCGGCATGTGGGATCTTCCCAGACCACGCTCGAACCCGTGTCCCCTGCATTGGTAGGCGGATTCTTAACCACTGTGTCACCAGGGAAGTCCCAGCCTTACAGCTTTTTATGGAATTTCAGAAGTAACGTGTTTCATTGTGTTTCCTGGATATACATCTTTCTTTAAAAAAGAGCTGTGTAGGGACTTCCCTTTAATTAGCACTTAAAGCCACCCGTTAAATCAGATGCCTGAATCCTCAGCAGTCAGTGCCATGTTTATCCTCCCCAACACACACTTTGTTTACATGGGTCCTATATAGCAAATACTGGAAAAGGAACTATACCTTAATCACAAAAGGAGACTACAAAGAATTCCAAGACATGAGGAAATGAAAGAGGTCACCATGAATGCAGGTAAAACCTAGATGTATGAGACTAATAAGGATTTATGAGACAACTTTGTCCCTGTGGCCAGTCTTTGTGTCACATTGGAGTACACTCCAGCATTGAAACGAAGAACACACTTTTTAATGTTAAAAAAGAAACAATCTTTATTTGCTTTCTTGTTCAAAATGTAAATTGATTTAAGGTGTTTAAGAAAGGATTTTCAGGTGTTGAAAAAGATAAATCATTGGGCAGACTCTTCAATCTGCTAACAGCAAAAAAAAGTCACGTACAAATTGAATGTTCTCAACTTAGTTAAATTGTACACGTGGCTAAACAAATGGTTCTGAATTTTTGCATTTGACTTAAAACAATCAAGACTTGGGACTTCCCTGGTGGTCCAGTGGTGAAGAATCAGGGGGCAGGTTCAATCCCTGGTCAGGGAAATAGATCCCACATACCACAACTAAGAGCCTGCATGCTGCAACTAAAAGATCCCGCATGCTGCAACTAAGATCCCGCACGCGGCAGTGAAGATCCCACATGCTTCAGCTAAGACCCGGTGTAGCCAAATAAATAGATAAATATTTTTTTAAAAATCAGACTTGTGCATTATACAATAACACCCTTCCACTATATTTCATGTCCTGAATGCAGACTTCTTTTTTTTTTTTTTTTTTTTTTTTGCGGTACGCGGGCCTCTCACTGCTGTGGCCTCTCCTGCCGCGGAGCACAGGCTCCGGACGCGCAGGCCCAGCGGCCATGGCTCACGGGCCCAGCCGCCCTGCGGCACGTGGGATCCTCCCGGACCGGGGCACGAACCCGCGTCCCCTGCATCGGCAGGCTGACTCTCAACCACTGTGCCACCAGGGAAGCCCCATCCTTTTTTTTTTTAAATCAATTATTTTATTTTTGGCTGCGTTGGGTCTTTGTTGCTGCGCGCAGGCTTTCTGTAGTTGCAGCGAGCACGGGCTACTTTTCGTTGCGGGGCGTGGGCTTCTCACTGCGGTGGCTTCTCTTGTTGCAGAGCATGGGCTCTAGACGCGCGGGCTTCAGTAGTTGTGGCTCACCAGCTCTAGAGCAGAGGCTTAGTAGTTGTGGCGCACAGGCTTAGTTGCTCCACGGCATGTGGCATCTTCAGAGACCAGGGCTCGAACCCGTGTTCCCTGCATTGGCAGGAGGATTCTTAACCACTGCACCACCAGGGAAGCCCCAGACTTTCTTAAGACATCTGGAAAACCAATATTTCATCCCGTTTATACTGCCTGCCCCAACACTGTTTGACTTTGCCACAGCAACCCTGGTACAGACGCAAAAATGTAATAGAGTACTGTCTGTAAATTCATAAACAGAAAAAATACATGAAAATGTTATTAGTGAGTTAGAGGACTATATTACTAGCTACTCTAAGTGATGAAATTACAGATTACTTTTTTTTTTTTTGGCCACACTGCACAGCATGTGGTACCTTAGTTCCCCAGATGGAACCCGCACACCCTGCATTGGAAGTGCGAAGTCTTAACCACTGGACCACCAGGGTTAAGGGTTACTTTTATGTTCCTTTCTTCTTTGTCTATTCCTGCATTTTCAAAACCATGTATAATGAGCTTATAGTTTTACAATAGGGAGGAAACACACAGATTTACAGGATCTCACAGCTATAGTAGGATTCTCATTCTGTTTCCATGTCTTCTCAGTTCTGAGTCCAATGACTCACCCATAATAGATGCTCGATAAATAAATATGAGAGAAGGAAGAAAGTAAACAAGAGGAAAAAAGGAAGAATGGAATGGAAAGAAGAATCTGTTGGTTACCCTCTGTTTGCCCCTCTGGATCCATTCTCCACCCTACTCTGAACCCTAAAAGGCTGACCTACATGAACAGCCTAGATGGCCTCCTTGTTCTCTGTTTTCTGGTTGGGTTTGGTCAAGGGGGCGTACTGGCAGATCAGAGGTAAGGAATAGATATTTAACAGTAAGTCTCCTACATAACGAACCTTCAAGTTGAGAACTTTCAAAGATGCGAACGTAGGACTTCCCTGGTGGCACAGTGGTTAAGAATCCGCCTGCCAATGCAGGGGACGTGGGTTTGATCCCTGGTATGGGAAGATCCCACGTGCCGAGGAGCAACTAAGCCCGTGCACCACAACTACTGAGCCCGCGAACCACAACTGCTGAAGCCCACGCACTCGTGCTGCAACTAATGAAGCCTGTGCTCCTAGAGCCCATGCTCTGCAACAAGAGAAGCCACCGCAATTAGAAGCCCGCACACTGCCTTGAAGAGTAGCCCCCATTCGCCACAGCTAGAGACAGTCAGAGGGCAGCAACAAAGACCCAACACAGCCAAAAAATAAATATATAAATAAATAATTTTTTAAAAAAACCAAAAAACAAAGATGCGAACGTGCATCCGGTTCCAGCAAGGCTGTGCCATCAGCGTCAGGCGTGAGTGAAATGGCAGCTCGCCCTCCGTCTCCTATTGCTGAGGATCCTTCAGCTCTACCATCTCCCACCTCCTCTCCCTCCTCCAGTCAGTAACTCTTCTTGCCTGTTCACTCGATGCCAGTTCCTTATGCCAGCTGTTGTACTGTACTACTGAACTTTTCATGGTACAGTATTATAAGATTAAAAATGTTTTATTTTTTGTGTTTGTTTCTTACGTATTATTTGTGTGAAAAGTATTATAAACCAATTACGGTACAGTACTATATAGCAGATTGTGTTTGTTGGGTACCTAGGCTAACTTTGTTGGCCTTACAAACATGCTCTCAGAACAGAACTCATTCATTTGTAGGGGACTTACTGTATTCCCTGGAATACCTCCCTGTGGGTCACTGCAGCCACCCAGACCCAAGACCCTTCCCACACAGCTCTTCTGATCAGGGAAAGCACTCCCCCCACCTTCCCTTGAGACCTTGGAGTAGTAATGTGCCTTGCTTTTACTAGATCCGGGGTACTGCACTCTCCTTTGTACTGTTTTTACATATTGCCTAGCCCTTTATAAATAGTCCGTTTATTAAACTCTCCTGAAATTGTATAATTTGAATGTACCATATATATATTATTAACCCCAGGCTGATACAGAATCTATTAGTGACAATAACCCAACAAGTTCTGTCCTCCAGGAACTAATCTTGAAGAAGGATATAGAGAAAAGTTTTTAAAAACAGCACTACTGGGCTTCCCTGGTGGCGCAGTGGTTGAGAATCCGCCTGCTGATGCAGGGGACACGGGTTCGTGCCCCGGTCCGGGAAGAACCCACATGCCGCGGAGAGGCTGGGCCCATGAGCCATGGCCGCTGAGCCTCCGCGTCTGGAGCCTGTGCTCCGCAACGGGAGAGGCCATGACAGTGAGAGGCCCGGGTACCACAAAAAAAAAAAAAAACAGCACTATTATTGCTCATTTCAAAAGTTTAAACAACAAAAAGGTTATTTTTGTGAGAAACTTCACTTTTACACCAAAGATTCTGTAGTTTTGAACTTAATCTTTTATTATTATGCTTTTTTGCCTGCCAGAAGACAAAAATTCATATGCATAGTCCTCTATTTCTTTCTTCACCCTTACAGTAACCTTGAGAGAGATTGAACACCTTCTAAATACTCAATATTGATTGTTTAATACATGCACAAATGAAGGATACCTATTGTCATATGGAAATGTTTAATTAAACATTTTTAAGAGATTAATTGTTCCTTTTCAAAGATCATTTCTCATCTTTTTGTTAATAGGATTTTTTTGTGTGTCTTTGAAGACAATTTTTGATTTTTTTTTACCCAGAAAAGACGTGGGCCTATTTTAGTACTTAAAACTAATGTTAATTTTATAAAAGTTACAGATTCAAAAAGCAGGGCTCTTTATGCAACTTACAAATCCTATTATTTTATTTCTAAATCTAGTGAATTTTAACATCTTTCTTTAAAGTAGACTTTTAGATGTTGCAAGAATAAAATTAAGATAATATCCATGAAGTCTTTGGAGACCCTTGTAACAGAGATATTAGATAAATGTTTCATTCTACTGAGAAGCTAAAGCAATCTGCTAAAACCCCACAAAATTGTTTTTTTTTAAATTAATTAATTTATTTATTTTTTGGCTGTGTTGGGTCTTCGTTTCTGTGCGAGGGCTTTCTCTAATTGTGGCAAGCGAGGGTCACTCTTCATCGCGGTGCGCGAGCCTCTCGCTATCACGGCCTCTCTTGTTGTGGAGCACAGGCTCCAGACGCGCAGGCTCAGTAATTGTGGCTCACGGGCCCAATTGCTCTGCAGAATATGGGATCTTCCCAGACCAGGGCTCGAACCCGTGTCCCCTGCATTGGCAGGCAGATTCCCAACCACTGCGCCACCAGGGAAGCCCAAAATTTATTTTTTAATTGTAGAAATTTGAAAGCTATTTGGTTTCTGTTATAATTATAATACTTAAACACACAAAAATCAAATTAAAGTTAAACTTATTTGCTAAAAATAAATAAATAAATAAAGTGGTCTTTTATTAATATTTGGTGTCACTCACAAACTTGGTTAATTAAACCTCATTTAAATATTTTAAATTTAATATTCCTTCTACTTACTGCTTCTAACTAGCAGAACTTAACCAAATGTTTAGAATAATGTATCTAATAAATTAAAGTTGAGAATTATGTGAATCTTAAGTTCTCTTAAACATTTCAATGCTTTTTACAAACTGTGTAAACCTATCTTAATCTTTTCAACTTAAAAAAAATCAGAACTCTAAAATTAAAAATTCGATTATATATTTTAAGTTAGAGTCATGAGGCTAATATATCAGATCCTCTAATTAGCCAAATTATCTTAACCACTACAAACATTTAAAATATGAAACATACACAGATCATTCCCAAAGATAAGGCAAAATAATTAATTTCATTGGTTGTTAGTTCATTATTTCTATATGTAAGGGTCAATTGAGTTTTATCATCCGAGCAATTTGGGGCTATTATCACAAGCAAGTTGATTTAAACATTCCAAACAAACAAGGTTACCTGCTTAGCAGCTGATATCAAACCAAAAATGTTTGACCAAAACACCTCTAGAGCAGCCAACATCTAGGGCAGTTTTTCTTGCAACACTGACGCAACTTGCGCCCTATTTTATGGTCACTTTGCAACTAAAGGCATCATCCCCACTCTTTTCCAAGTGAAATTGTCTTACAGCCCCCATTACCTGGATTCAGGTTATATATTACCTAATACTCAAGGTTGTATTCAATTCGTTTATTTACTGCTTGATTCTATTCTTTACTCTTTTCGTATTTTTCCTTTTTTTTAGGGACACAATTCTTATAGATATTTTTATGATATCCAATTAGGCTGTGCATATCTTGCTATCTGTGTCATGCTAATGATAGTACTCTTTTACCATCACTGCCACTCTTCTTCAGGTTACTATATATATGATAGGAAAGGCCTGGGCAAAGGATATATTTCATAGGTCTCGAGAGTAAGGACTTTAATGCTTCCCTACCCTCTTGGGCCCTGCTCTTGGGTCATATGCCTTAGCCTGAGAAGGACCAGTCAGAAGTGACTTGGGTTGAGTGGGTCTGGGCTGGGAAGGCCTAGATTGGGAGGATTGGGGTTGGCGTGGCTTGGGCTGAGTGGGTCTGGATGGAGAAGGTTTAGCTTGGGAGGTCTAGGGCTGAGAAGGCTTAGATTGGGAGTACTGGGACTTGGAGGGCTGGTGCTGAGTGGATTTGTCTGAACGAGTTTGGGTTGAGAGAACACAGGTTGAGAGGGTTGTGCTGGGGCTGCTTCGCCTGGCACGACTTGGGCTGATTGGATTTGAACTGAGAGCTGAGCAAAAATTTGCTGTTGGACATAGGATTGAATCCCATTTGGAAAGATGGATTTGAAGGCCCACCTCCTGTCTTCAGCTTAGCTCCTTGCTGAGAGGCAGTCCTTATGGGTTTTTGTATGGCTCCTGCTGCTTGAAATGCTTGATGGTGAGGATTTTCAATATGGGATTTTGTTCTCATGAATTTTCTAATTGCCTCATTTGGCCGTGTTCCCTAGGCACAGACTTGCCTAGGCTGTGACTTCCCAACCGCTCTTGCTGGCTGTGAACCCAGGGAACGGAGGTGACCTCCCTGGGAGTCCACTTCCCCAGATCTTTCACGGGCTCCCATTTTCTGTGGTCTCTCAGACCAGGCCTGTACATGCTGACAAATGGGTCTTGGTGGTCTCCCAAAAGTTTTATCCATGTGACGTCCCTGAGCAGTTCTTGAAAATTTCATAAATCTTTCACCTGAATAAAATCTCTGAGGTTGGAATTATTGAATCCCAAAACTTTACCCGGACTATGGGCCCTTGTATTCTGAAAGGGTGAAGGATGGAAACTCTGAGACCTCTGCTCTAACCAGAACTGGGAGACCATAACCCAGGGGGCTGTCAAAGAAACACGGTTAAAATTACCTCCATTTCTGGTTGGTAAAGGACAGCAGTTTTTCAGAAGAGGCATGAATACTGGGGTGAGATGGAAATTCTGAAGATTTGGGCTGATCTCACATCTAGCCTCAGCCTCTCTTACTGACATCTAAGCGGGGCTTTCAGATGAGTTTTTTGGCTGACTGTGTCTTTGTGGTCCCTCATCTTCAGCTGTTCCAGCCAAGTTTTCAGTAGGGGAAACTTGAATCCCCTGCATGTTCTCAAAGTCGTGGTCTGTCTGTATCCCCAACTCCCTGGCCAGGGGTGCAATGTCCTCCACAGACATACATCTGAGTGAAGAGGACATCACTTCTTTCAGGGCAGCTTGAAGACCCTCCATGTTCCTCCCTGTCTCTCCAGCTTCCTCCTCCTCCCAAAACAGCAGCTGTGATGGCTTCAACTTCAGGATCCTCTGGGAAATCTGAGCCTCCTCATTCCCCCTGGCCCGTGGACTGAGGACAAAGTAGCATCTTTCAGTGGCAGCTTCTCCTAAAAACATTAGCAAGTCCCATTCCTTCTCACCTAGGCAGTCAATGAAAAAAAACACAGCAGAGGAAACTTCCATCAAGAAACCAAACTGTGTCCAAAAACTTTCTAGATCCCCACGAAGGTTGGCCACAGCAACAGCTTTCTGGAAAAAACTGGGGTTTTCCTTTAGACCATCACTATCAGGAAAACTCCATGTTACCTCAACCAGGCCATCAGAGATCTGCTGGGGAAGCACCAGAACAGGCAAATCCTGATGGAGAAAGAGTTTGTGTGATTTCAGGTGGGCAGGGCTGAGCAGTGTGTTGAGGTTTCTGGACTTGGAGAAGCTACAGTATCCTAGACGCACAAAAGAGATGACAGGCATCTTCATGAGAGTCAGAAATTTTCTGTATCCCCTGTAGGCCTTCCTGAAGACTGCGTTGACTGCTCCTTCACAATGTCCTTAATGGCCCCCAGCATTAAAATGCTTTTGTGCTTTTCTGCATCTGGCAGTAGCAAGGAAGGGCAAACTGGCACTGATACGTGTTTGACATGACTTCACGTTGCAAAGAGCTATCTGAATACAGCACAGAGGCACAAAGGACATGAAGGGAATTAATGGTTTCTGTTTGTCTAATTTCCAAATTCTCTACTCCAGTCAAAAATTCCCCTTTGCTGGGGCTTCCCTGGTGGCGCAGTGGTTGAAAGTCCGCCTGCCGATGCAGGGGACACGGGTTCATGCCCCGGTCCGGGAAGATCCCACATGCCGTGGAGCGGCTGGGCCCGTGAGCCATGGCCGCTGAGCCTGCGCGTCCAGAGCCTGTGCTCCGCAACGGGAGAGGCCACAACAGTGACAGGCCCGCGTACCGCAAAAAAAAAAAAAAAAAAGTCCCCTTTGCTATCTTCACCCAGAACCTGTGTCTGAGGACTGAATCTCTGACTGTCATATCCAGTGCTTGAACTTTCATCAGGAAGTTCCAGGCTAAGTCACCTGGAGTCTCAGTCACCCACCTACATCCTCAGTCTAAGAAGAATTGTTTAACGAAATCTGGCAGAAGCTTTCTGTTTGTATCCGGGTTTAAACAGGACAGGACATCTTTAAACAGTTTTTGCTTTCCGTAGGAAATAAGATAGTCAGGGAATGTCGTGTTCAGCATCTAAGCTTCCTTCAATGACTTTTTAAATTAAATAAGTTATTGACATTTTCATTGGAAAAAAAAAGATGAAACAATACAAGTAAAGTTCTCTTTCATTGCTCTGTCAATTCTATTTCCTTCTAAGAGATATGTCAATATAGTATGGTATGTTTCCTTCCCATCCTTTTTCTATGCAAGTACATAAGTATGTTTGCATATGTAGAAATACACAGTTTGGTTTAATGGATGCTATTTTATTTTATAAATGATATTATACTGAATGATTCTTCTTCGGTATAAAACTTTTTACTCAGTGGTATTCCTTGCAAATTCTTCCAAGTAAGTATATATAGACACCAACTTAATTCATTTTAGCTAATCCGTTGTACTTCATGGTTTGGAAGAACCATTATTTATTTAACAATTGTCTACTGGTGATCATTTAGGTTTTCCAATTTTTTTGGCTAATGTTTGTATGCAGCAATGAAAAACCCTGTTAAAGCTTCATTACACGCATGTATGAGGAATTCTCTAGGTTGATACCAACTTATTTCTTAAATGTTAACTCCTGCTAAAGTTTGGAGAAATGGAACATTTTGTTATCACTGAACTTTTCTCAGAATTTACATGTTGTACCTAATTTCTCCTGATGTCATTTTCTAATTTATCTTCTAGCCACTTCTTGGGAATACGGAGACAGTGCTTAGTAGAGAAAGAAAATCAGAGAGCATTTTCTGCTCCTGATGGATAGCAAATTAGCATAAGATTCTTGGATCCCCTATAAAAATAGCCTAGAAGAAACAGTAGAAGTGAGAGAAAGTATGGATTTCAAGAATTAACAAAAGTAAGGATTCCCTGGTGGCGCAGTGGTTAAGAATCCTCCTGCCAATGCAAGGAACACAGGTTCGAGCCCTGGTCCAGGAAGATCCCACCTGCCGCGGAGCAACTAAGCCCGTGCGCCACAGCTACTGAGCCTGCGTGCCTAGAGCCCGTGCTCCGCAAACAAGAGAAGCCACCACAATGAGAAGCCTGCGCACTGCAACGGAGAGAAGTCCCCGCTGGCTGCAACTAGACAAAGCCCACGCACAGCAACAAAGACCCAATACAGCCAAAAAAATAAATAAAATTTTTAAAAAAAGAATTAACAAAGTAACTCTAAGAAATCCTTGGATGGTCTGAAAGTTGCTTGAACTGATATATATGATGGATAAAAAGTAAAAAGGTGAGGGAGGAGTTAAGGCCAGCATGAAGGATTCCCAGAGGAGGCACTGAGAAGATGGGTTGCAGAAAGCATTTAATTTCTGCTCTTGCCTATCCCCTGCTTTTCCTTTGGACAACCATCCTCTGCTTCCTCAGCACAGAAATCAGTACTCACACAGCCCATGCCAGATGCCTAACGTTGACAAGGTAATAGCAGGCTACTGTGGAGCAGTACAGGGATATACCTAATAAGCATAGAGATGGATGAAAAATTAAGAAGCAATAATGTCTAGAACCCAATACCATTTATGTAAATTAAAAATTCATGAAAATAGCCCATGTGAGGCAAAAAAAAAAGATCAGAGATTTTAGCTGCCACCCACTGAAAGGAGACTGAGTTTTGAATTTGAGTCCAGTCAGGTTAATTGAGAACTAAACCAACAAAAAAAACCCAAGATACTTTGGAGAATTTCACAATCCAGAGTCTCTATAACTGATCATACACAATGCATAGGACAAAATCCAAAGTTACGAGACATAGGAAGAAACAGGAAATGTAACGCACACTTGATCAATGGAGACCCACTCCAGGATGACCCAGATGTTGGATTTAGCATATAAGAATTTTAAAGCAGCTCTCTTAACTATTTTCAAGAATGTACAATAAAATAAACCCATAATGAATGATTAAATAGCAATTCTCAGGGGAAAAAAAAAAGCATTTAAAAATTGAAATTCTAGAATTAAAAGTGACAATACATGAATTTTTCCAAAAATCAGTAGATGGACTGAAAAGGAGATTGGAAATGACTGAAGAAAAATTCAGTTTACTTAAAGATATAGCAGTAGAAATGACCCAATCTAAAGAATAAAGAGAAAATTAAAAAAAAAAAAAATGAATGGAGCCTCAGGGACCTCAGGAAAGATATCAGAAACTCTAACATACATGTACTTGGAGTCTCAAAAAGAGAGGAGGGAGCAAGTGGGACAGAAAAATATTTGGATAAATAACAGCTGAGAATTTTCCAAATTTGGAAAAAAAATTCCAAATTTATAGATTCACAAACCCTACGGAAGATGAAAACAAAGAAAAGCACACCTAAGCATTGTAAGGCCAACTGGCCCGAGGCAGGGGAACACAGTCAGATTCACAGGTTGCATCAGAACGAAATTCTCCGGACCACCCAGTTCCAGAAACTGCCCTGGGGACATTCCGGACCACCCAGTTCCAGGAACTGACCTGGGGATTTTGAAACCAGCCCAGCCTTCCCGCCTTTCGAGGGGCGGGACTAACGGTCCCCCAGGATACCCGAAAAGACCACCAAATAAGGAATACCCTGCGCCCTCCCAGATTCACCACACCCCTTTCCCTTCCTCCCCTATAAAATCTTGCCCACTCGCCCGGGCGCGACTTCTCTGGCCCCCTTTCTCTCGGACCAGTGAACCTCGCCCGAGAGCTCTCCCTAATAAAGCTCACCTGAAGCTTTCCTCTGTTTCGTGGTGCCGTTTGTTAAGATCCGACCTTACAAGGATGTCAGAGTTAACCGCAGAAAAAAATTTTAAGAAAAAAATTTTGAAATCAACCAGAAGAAAAGTAACACAACACTTAAGGGGGAACAACGATAAAATGACAAGACTTAGCATCAGAAACAATGCAAGCCAAATGACAGGAATGACATCCATAAAACACTGAAGGCAAAAAATCTCCAATCTGAAATTCATTACAGCAAAAATATTCTGGATTGAAGGCAAAATAAAGACGTTTCAATAAACAAAAAATAAATAAAATTCTTCAGGATAACAGGAAATAACATCAAATTAAAACCTGGATCTTCAGGAAGAAGAAAGGGCAGAGGAAATGGTAAATATATGGGTTCCTACCATCGACTGACCCCAACTAGTATAAGCTAGAAGGGAAGGGAGTTGATTGATATAGTCTATATACAAGTTGACCTTATACATTGCAGAGCACACAGGCAACGCCTTAAGTCTTCCTGAGACTTTGACTTGAGACACAATGATGGGCCTGGGGGGCATAAAATTTAACATGACAAAAAGCGTGAAGATCCTTGTCCTTTGACTCAGATGCATTTGGATTCCCCGCCACCCCCCCACCCCCCGTTCCCAGCTGCATAGACAAATATTACTGAGGAAAGAGAGAGAGGATAGCCACATGCCTCCAGTCAACTACAGTGGATTGGTAACCATTAGAACTATATTGCAGGTCATAACCACATTATTACTGAGATTTTTCTTGACCTATTTTCTTAAAGGTGTTAAATTGATTGCAAAAATAGCCCCAATTAATGGCTTTCTGGCATCCATACTTTTTGCAATACTACTTCACAAGAGGTGGAGTCTATTTTTCCCCAACCCTTGAATTCGAATTAGCTTTGTGACTTGCTTTTGCCAACAGGGTGTGGCAGAATTGTATGTATGCGTTATGGGTTGAATTGTATCCCCCCCAAAGAGATATGTTGATGTTCCCAGTACTTCAGAATGTGGTCTTACTTGTGGATAAGGTCTTTACAGAGGTCATCAAGCTAAAATAAGATCATTAGGGTGGGCCCTAATGCAATCTGATCAGTGTCCTTATAAAAAGAGGAAATTTGAAAACAGAGACATGCACCAAGAAGATGGTCTACAAGCCAAAGAACACCTCAGGCTACCAGAAGCTGCGAGAGAGGGCTGGAACAGCTGCTTCCCTAGTGTCTTCAGAGAGAGTATGACCCTACCAACACCTCGGTTTCAGTCTTCTGGCCTCCATATCTGTGAAACAATATATTTCCCATTGTTCTAAGCCACCGTTTTGTGGCAGCCCTAGGAAACCTATCATACAGATGGCGTGATAGTTCTGAGCCTAAGCCTAAAAATGCCTTCACTACTCTGTCTCTCTCTGTCTCTCTCTGACTACTCTCCCTCACCATAAGAATGTGCCTCGCGGAGTTTGAGAACAAGTCCAGACTAGCTTGCTAGATGAGAGATGAGCCTATGCCAGCTGACCACAGATATAGGAGTAAACCCAGCGAAGACCAGAAGAACTGCTCTGCCAACTATAGACACATGAACAATTACACACTCTTATGGTTTTAAGTGACCCTAATTTTGAGATGCTACGTTGAGATACTATTATTGTGATAAATAAATGATACAGAAAAATCATGTAAAACAAAACAATATCATGCAAGAAACACATAATATTAGAATGTTACCTATGGGGGCTTCCCTGGTGGCGCAGTGGTTGAGAGTCCGCCTGCCGATGCAGGGGACACGGTTCGTGCCCTAGTCCAGGAGGATCCCATGTGCCGCGGAGCGGCTGGGCCCATGAGCCATGGCCGCTGAGCCTGCGCGTCTGGAGTCTGTGCTCCGCAACGGGAGAGGCCACAACAGTGAGAGGCCTGCGTATCGCAAAAAAGAAAAAAGAATTACCTATGGAGGAAGGTGAATGGGAAATAGAGAAAAAAATGAAATAGATGAACAAAAGGGGCTTTTTGCAGAATAATGAGGGTAGTATGCAATGACTAATTAATTCAACCCTATGCAACAACTGTAATATATTTAAAAAATTAAGAATGAGGTCTAAAAGTAACTACATATTGGGAAGGTATGGGGGTGGGACAAGAGCTGTGTTATGGGTTGAATTATGTACCCCTCAAATTCGTATGTTGAAATCCTAAGCCCCAGTACCTCAGAATGTAATGGTATTTGGAAATGGGGTCACATGGTAGATGTAATTAGTTAAGATGAGGTCATTATGGTGAGCCCTAACCTAGTATGACTGGTATTCTTATAAAAAGGGGAAATTTGAACATAGAGACATGAACCCAGGAAGACAACCATGTGAAGATGAATGCAGATTGTGGGGGTAGGGTGAGGGGGGCGAGGGTGGAGGGGATGCTTCTACAAGCCAAAGAAGCCCAAAGATTTCCAGAAAACTACCAGAAGCTAGGAACAGATTCTTCTTTACAGCTTTCCAAAGGAACCAACCCTAGAGTCACCTTGATTTCAGACTTCCAGCCTCCAAACTGTAGGACAATACGTTTCAATTGTTATTGTTTAAGCTACCAAGTTTGTGGTGCTATTTTGTTACAGCAGCCCTAGTAACTATGTCAAGGTGTGCTGAGAAGGAAATTACTCTTTTCTGACCCATAACTGGATTATGAATTCCCAGGATTTGGACTGAATGTGAGTTGGTATTTACCTTCCCCTTCTGTACTCAGAACTTGGTGATGTTTATTTTCCCAGACAATATCTCTCCAAATTAAGCATTTCTCATATTTTGAATTTTCATTGAGAAATATTCAAGACTTCCTCATCAAAATGGCAATATTTGGACTGGATCAAGACAAGCTTTGTTTTGGGATTTTATCCATTTATCACAAATTCCTCTCCTGTGCCCACTTCAATAGTCAGGTTCATAACCCCCATATTCCATTGGTCACAAAGGAGCTAAAATGATTAAAAAGGCTTAATCTGAGAACAGAAGGTAACAGCTAAAATTAGTGGTTCTATGTATGATGGAGGTGACTGCAGAAACCTTTAAGTTGATAGTCAATATTTACTTTAGCTTATACTGTCTGCTGTTCCTAGGTCCTGGGTTTTCCTCCCAGTCAACACTCACCTCTGAGGAAATTCCAAGTTAGAGAGGTCCAAGAAATTTTTGTATAGCTGCTTTTCTGCTGCCATCTGGTGCCTTTCCTCAGCCCCTCTCCCCATTATGTCATGGCAACCTGAAAATAAGTTGTTGCCTAAGTAACTATACACACATCATTCCCATACCTTCCATACTTTTCTCCTCTTCCTCCTCCAATGACATGCCAGTTTCTGAATCCTCATAATTTTGTTCTTCATCAGAGAACTCCATGGTTTCAGAATACAAAGAGTCCTCTTTGCTGTCATAGATAATGCACTCTGGGTCATCATAAGCATCCTCTTCCACGGGGGTGTCTGCATCTTCAGAGTACCCAACAGATTCTAGATATTCCTCTTTTCCTAAGCGTAAAGAATCATCTGGCTCCTCATATCTCTGTTCATCCTGTAAATACTCAATAGTTGCTGGAAATTCACATTCAACATTCTCAACCAATTGCAGAGATGTGAATTTTGGTGTGTTGTATTCCTTTTCATTTTCCCTTGAGGACCAAGCAGTTTCCCGATAACCAGCCTTCTTGTCCGTGAAAGACTTGTTTCCAAATCCAAGTGTTCTTTCTCTTTGTAGGACATGGTGATCTCAGGATTCTCAGGCTCTTTCTCTCCAGGAATAAAAAATACCTTCCCTGCTTACCCCCACAGGTTGCGGTGGCTCTATATACTCATGTTTTAAAAGTTCTGGAAGGAATAGGAAAGGTTGGGGGATTTTTATTTTCTTTTTTTGAAATTAACAGATGTTATATAATAACTTGACTTTCCATGACCTCAAAGCATCATCTCCTTTATTTCACTGTATAACAGGAATACCTACCACCTGCTACATAAACGGCAACGGCTCAACTGTCAGAACTTCCTCCCACTGAAAAATATCAGATCACACTCCTGCCTTGCTCAAAAGTTCGAGTCTTTCACAGCAAACTCAAAGGGTAAGTAAGTGAAATAGAAAACTTGAATCCTGTGTTTACTTGTGGATTTACTGTGACCCCAAACCAGCTCAGACTACATAAGGCCATTGCTAATGAAATCTGATCCTAATAATTTCTAATCAAGAAGCAAATAGCTCTGATTTGGAATAAGTCCTGGAAATAACAAGACCTATTTCTCTAAGCATACGGGTCCTATACTACATTAGAGACCATTAACATTAATCTTTTTATCTGAGCCTCTGCCTGTCTAACATCTCTTAAAATAATCTTCACTATTTTTTAGAAAAGGAGCTACACCTGTCTCTGGTAGTAATTTACAAAACTGCTAAACAATTCATTCTGGAAGAAGTGTGCCCTCATTTGCCACTAATTATCTTTGAACGTTGAAAAATTAGAATTTGATTTGCTCCAGAAAACTAAAGTTCTGCTGGCATTCTTCTCACAGAGAAAACGAAGTTGTGGACTTTCCTGGTGGTGCAGTGGTTAAGAATCCGCCTGCTAATACAGGGGACACAGGTTTGATCCCTGGTCCGGGGAGATCCCACATGCCGCAGAGCAACTAAGTCCGTGCGCCACAACTACTGAGCCTGCGCTCTAGAGCCTGTGAGCCACAACTACTGAAGCCCGCACGTATAGAGCCTCTGCTCCTCAACAAGAGAAGCCACTGCAGTGAGAAGCCCACGCACCGCAATGAAGAATAACCCCCGCTCGACGCAACTAGAGAAAACCCATGCGCAGCAACGAAGACCCAACACAGCCAAAAATAAATTAAAAAAAAAAAATGAAGTTGCTAATCTACTACATATGTGTGTTAAAAATTATTTTTCCTATATTTTCAAAATGGCTATACTAAGTGAAAGATGCAGCTTTTGGTCTTGAGGTTGTTAATACCCATGAATTCACTTACTTCATAAGGAAATCCTGATGTGTCACTAACAGTAGTCTCTTTCCAACTATGAGTATTTCAGAATGTCACTGCCAGAATAATAAGTTTATACTACCACTAAAACAAGTGCAGGTTTTGGGGACATTCCCTGGTGGTGCAGCATGTAAGACTCCATGCTCCCAATGCAGGGGGCCCAGGTTTGATCCCTGGTCAGGGAACTAAATCCCACATTCATGCTGCACCTAAGAGTTAGCATGCCACAACTAAGGAGCCCACCTGCCACAACTAAGACCCAGTACAACCAAATACAATAAATAAATATTTTAAAAAAAACAAAAACAATTGCAGCTTTTGGATTGAGTTTGAACAAAAAATTATAAATCCCTTAAAACAATAAGATACATCATTCCCTGCGTTTTAAATCTTGGACACTTTTCCCTTTTATCATATCTCAGTGAAAATTATCTCCAGGAGAATGACGAATGAAAATAAAAGGTAAAAATTTTCTTTTTTTCAGGAAATCTGCCTCCTCCCTCTCAGCCCAAAAAAGTGTAGAAATTTAACTTACCGTGATTTAAGTCCCAAATGGTAGCTGACTCTGAAAAAGTACTAAGTAGGGCTTCCCTGGTGGCGCAGTGGTTGAGAATCTGCCTGCCAATGCAGGGGACATGGGTTCGAGCCCTGGTCTGGGAAGAGCCCGTGAGCCACAACTACTGAGCCTGCGCATCTGGAGCCTGTGCTCCGCAACAAGAGAGGCTGCAATAGTGAGAGGCCCGCACACTGCAATGAAGAGTGGCCCCCACTTGCCGCAACTAGAGAAAGCCCTCGCACAGAAACGAAGACCCAACACAGCCAAAAATAAATAGATATTTTTTTTTAAAAAAAGTACTAAGTAAACAGTTGACAAAAAGCTGACCGCTCACTTCTCCCTTTTTCTGTACCAAAATTAATAGCTTCCAACTTTTCTTCATGGGATCTGTAATATTCTCCAGAATCTCATACTCTTCCTCAGAAATTAGCCTCTGAGAGGTTAATGTATCTAAGATACAATCAGGATCTTGTTGGAGGAGTTCAAGTAACTTTTCTCATTCTTTTTCTATGATTTCTGAGGGAACACTCCCAGTAGCCAATGTTCCTGTTTTCTGCAGAGTAGGAAATGAACTATGAAATAGTTCCAATGCATAAATACAAGTTTTGGGGGAGTTTTTTTGTTTTTGTTTTGTTTTTTTTAAGGCACAGAGTAATTCTATTTGGCAAAGATTAACTATGTCAATGATGCCTAGTGTTGGAGAGGGTGGATAGAAACAAGCCAAAGCGGAGGGGGAACCCAGCCCTCAGCCCCCATGGACCCTGGCTCCCTGTAGGTTATTTATCGTTTTTTGACGACTTGACTCAGTTTCATATGACTTAGCCCCTGAGAACTCCTCTGAGTCAACTCCTCTGAGAAGCCTCTCTTGAACTTCAGATTGGACTAGGTATTCTCTACTCTGGGCTCTATCTGCGATAATAAGAATGTGAATTGATTAACCGTTTTGGAGAGAAATCTGTCAATATGCAGCAATAAATAAATAAATGTGACAGATAAAAATCAAAATTCATACCATTCAGTGCAGCAATCCCACTGCACTGAATAGGAAATTACCTTATGGAAATAATCAGACAAATGCCCAAAGATGTATGTGCAAGAATCTGCATTACAACATCTTTATAACAGCAGAAAATTGAAAATAACTCAAATATCCACAAATTGGGGGTTTATGGAACAAATGTTGATACATCAACAATGGTGTTACCTAATCAGGTCTGGCTGTTCACCACTCAAAAAATCAATACTTGAGGGACTTCCCTGGCTGCACAGTGGTTAAGAATCTGCCTGCCAATGCAGGAGACACAGGTTCGATCCCTGGTCCGGGAAGATACCACATGCCCGTGCGCCACAACTACTGAGCCTGCACTCTAGAGCCCACGAGCCACAACTACTGAGCCCACGTGCCACAACTGCTGAAGCCTGTGCGCCTAGATCCCATGCTCCACAACAAGAGAAGCCACTGCAGTGAGAAGCCCGTGCACTGCAACGAAAAGTAGCCCCTGCTCACTGCAACTAGAGAAAGCCCGTGCGCAGCAATGAAGACCCAACACAGCCAAAAATAAGTAAATAAATAAAGGTTAAAAAAAAAATACGAGAGAGAGAGAGAGAGAGAGAGAGAGAGAGAGAGAGAGGGGGAGAGAGAGAGAGAGAGATGTTGTTAGGAAAGTTGCTTTTAATCAGAATGCTGGCAATCTGGGGAGATGGTGGACTCAGTGTCCCCAAAATCCACCTCTGAAACTTATGCTTGGCCATGAAAGTTTTTATGGGGAAAAAGGGAAGTAATCTCAATCATTGAGATAGGGGTGGGAGTCGCCATCCCCCACTGTGTGCAGACTTGTATGCAGGCTTGTCAACTTCCTGTGATTTTTCTTTAGATGCTATCTTGTTCACACAGTTTGTTTGCAAGATTACTGAAGGGGAAGCTAGGGAAGAGATCTGGTCATCTGTTAATGACTTATTCTTCATTTCAGCTTCTTTGATCTATAGAAAGAACCAACAGATTAGGCAACATATTGTATGATCAAGATTTGAAAGGCATGCTAGGGCTGGAGATGAGTACAGCATGGGGGTGCCTGGTTTCAGGTTAGTGACAAGGCAAAAGGGGCCTCCTGGAAAGAGGTCTTTCCTGCAAAAAGCTTTCTCCTGACAAAAGCTGCTTACAAATCCCCACGTGTCAGAACATCATTCCATTTCTACGGGATCATGGGCGAAGGTCTGTCTTCTGTAACTTCTTCATTCTGACAAAGGGCACCGTATTCTTAGAGTGGAAGATGTCAGCACGGGTTTGCAGCATCTCTTTGCTGACAATTTTAGTTGCCCACTTACATATGCAGGCAGAACAAGCTACAATTATTTTGATGCCCACCAAGATATAGATTATTATGAGCAATAGTGTTAATCCCATTCTCTTAAGGCCAGTTCTTGGAATTGTACTAGCCATAGATTCAGTACTGCTCAAGTTAGAGCAGCTTATGTCATGGCTACAATCTAGTCATCATGCAATTAGCTTTTCCCCTCTGGTGGCAGTTATAGTATCTGTAAAACAACTCAGCAATGTGCATCAGACACGGAGTCTGTGACTCTATTGTCCTAATCATTAATGGCTTGAGCTTGCTGTTTTGTGACTCAGGGAGGCCTGGGAGACTTCAGCTTTTCTATAAACAAGAGGCAGGAGACATGAAGGAGCCTTTGTGCTTGGGGTGGGGTGGGAGTGGGGTGCAGAGTTCTGCTCAGTTCCAATGTAATACCAAAATGAAGTTAAAAGTGATGAAGTAGGGACTTCCCTCGCAGTCCAGTGGTTAAGACTTTGCCTTCCGATGCAGGGGGTGCGAGTTCGATCCCTGGTCAGGGAGCTAAGACCCCACATGACTCACGGCCAAAAAACCAAAACATAAAAGAGAAGCAGTATTGTAACAAATTCAATAAAGCCTTTAAATAGATAAATAAATAAAAGTACAAAAGCTACAAAACCGTCTGCCCTCATCCCATATACCACAAAAAAAAAAAAGAAAAAAAAGGATGACATAAATCTACACATATTGACAAGTAGTGATACCCATGATATATTATGGAAAATGGCAAGTTATAGATCCCATTTTTATTTAAAAAGTTAATATGTGTATAGTGTATGTATACAATATGTGTATATACATATACATTATATTTAAAAGAAGACAGCCAGGAAAGAGATACTCCAATTGTAACACTGGTATCTCTGGTGATATGATTACAGTGGTATTCATACCTTCTACTTTAAATATTTCTATTTATTTTAATAGTTTACATTTTTTGTCTTGTTAGCTGACTTTAATTTTTTTAAAACTATCTAGTTGGGGGCTTCCCTGGTGGCGCAGTGGTTGAGAGTCCGTCTGCCGATGCAGGGGACATGGGTTCGTGCCCCGGTCCGGGAGGATCCCACATGCTGCGGAGCAGCTGGGCCCGTGAGCCATGGCCGCTGAGCCTGCACGTCCGGAGCCTGTGCTCCGCAACGGGAGAGGCCACAGCAGTGAGAGGCCCGCGTACCGCAAAACAAAAAAAAACAAAAACAAAAAAACTATCTAGTTGGTTTTTATTTTCAGTTATAGTTCACAAGAACCTGAAAACAATCTAAATAACTATCAACAGGACTGGATGAGTAAACTGTGGTATCTCATATAATGTAATATACAGCATTGAAAAAGAATGAACTTCAGTGACCCACAGTATACATAAATAAATCATAACAATATTAAGGGGAAATTTTAAGTCCCCAAATATTATATGTTGCATGACACCCTTTTCGAAAAGCTCAAAATAATGTAAATACAGACACATACACACACATTTTAGGAATACACATGGAATCGGTATAATTATATAAAATGAGAAGTACGGAAATGGGCTTCAGAAGGATGGCTACCTTGGTTAGGGGAGGCTAGGGATGGGATGGGATTGGAGGACAGGGAAATCATGGAGTTAGACATAGGATATCATCTGGGAATGAGTTTATAGGTGTTTATTAAATTATTAAAGGTAAATAGTTAAACGTGTAAGTGAAAGCAGGCCATGCATGGACCAATGCTGAGCATAACAAAGGAAAATGATTTATTAAATTCTGGCATCCCTAAGGTTGAAAAAGAATATGAGAATCCATATATGACATTAAAAATTAACTTTAGGTTGAGAGTTTTAAAATGTGTCACAAAGGTATGGGTTTCAAGAGATGTATCCCACCTAATACTAACAGTTTGATTGGCAATGTTAGTAGGTTTGCCAATCTTTTTTTTTAATTCAACTTGGTTGGTAAGGTATTCTAATAACCAGCTTCTCAAACCCCATCTCCTCCCCACTGCTCCCCATAAATACCCTCCTCTCCCACAAGAACCTGCTCCAGGAGATCTCAAAGCTGATGGGAAGAAAAGTGTTTATTTGAAGTTGCATATTTCACAGTAAAATGTAAATTTAGGGGAGGAAGTTTAAATTCAGTTCCTTGGTAACAGGAAATCTGCATCGCACACACTTTGAATGCAAATGGAAGTGAACAGGAAGGGGGCAGGGCAAAACCTTTTAAAAGAATAACATAGCCCGAGGACATGACGTAAATTAATTAGAACCAAATAGGTCCAAGATGGTAGACTAGTCTAATTCCACTAGACCTTGAGTCTCAGTATATGCTCATTGTAACACATCTGCAAGCTAAATGACACACCCATAGGCGCCATGACAGTTCCAAGGCCAACCATAAAGGTCAAAAAGTAGGCCTGGGCTTCCCTGGTGGCACAGTGGTTAAGAATCTGCCTGCCAATGCAGAAGACACAGGTCTGAGTCCTGGTCCGGGAAGATTCACATGCCGCGGAGCAACTAACCCCGTGAGCCACAACTACTGAGCCTGCGCTCTAGAGCCCGTGAGCCACAACTACGGAGCGCGTGTGCTGCAACTACTGAAGCCCACGCACCTAGAGCCTGTGCTCCACAAGAGAAGCCACCGCAGTGAGAAGCCCGCGCACCGCAACGAAGAGTAGCCCCCGCTCGCCGCAACTAGAGAAAGCCCGCACACGGCAACGACCAAAGCAGCCAAAAATAAATACGTATTTATTTTAAAAAAAGTAGGCCCAATTCCTAGAAATCCCCACCCCTTCCCCCAAATAGCTGGAATACTCCTCCTACTCATTAGCCTATGAAACTACCCACCCCTAAAAAACCTGACAACCCCATACCCTGGTGCCTTTCTCGCCTTCTGATATGGCTCACACTCTGTGGAGTGTGTTTCTCTCTAAATATATCAACTTCTTACCTATCACTTTGTCGCTCACTGGATTCTTTCTGTGATGAGACATCAAGAAAAGACCGTGGGTCTAAATCCTGAGACCAGGTGTGTGATCTCAGTTAAAACACCGCGGGTTCAAGTCCCAATCTGGGTTTTGGCTGGGTTCGGGTCCCAATCTGAGTTACACGGTTTCAGAAGTGAGCTGGGGGAAGTGTGGCCAGGAGATGAATATTTGAAAATACATCCCTCTGGGCTTCCCTGGTGGCGCAGTGGTTGAGAGTCCGCCTGCCGATGCAGGGGACACGGGTTCGTGCACCGGTCCGGGAAGATCCCACATGCCGTGGAGTGGCTGGGCCCGTGAGCCATGGCCGCTGAGCCTGCGCGTCTGGAGCCTGTGCTGCGCAACGGGAGAGGCCACAACAGTGCGAGGCCCGTATGCCGCAAAAAATAAAAAATAAAAAAAGAAAATATATCCCTCACATCAAATACAGTGAAACAGGTGTAAAAATTTTGTTTGCAGCTAGGAATTTAAATTATGTGATTTTTTTTTTTAAAGAGAAAAGTCAGCACTAATTTCACCTATTGTAGGAAAAGAAGGCAGGTCAAGTCAAGAGACCTGAACTATATCAGAATAACAGATGCAAGATTTATGAACTCTCTATCATTCTCTGTCAAAAGGCAAAACACCGTAAGTAACAGCAGAGATTGCAACAGGGAAGACCCAATTTTGACTCCATGTTGGATCTGTTTCTTTGACTTTAGCATTTACTTTTCGTAGCTTTTGTTATTATAATCATACATAATGGACTGCCTCAGGGAACCCTACCCACCTGTGAATGGCTGCAAGAAAGAAGAAATTAACCATCCCCTCCCGGAGGCTGGTCATTCCAGAAGATGTTTATCCTTTTCACTTTACTTCCTCCCCGCATCTCCCTCTCTATTCTGCCTTTTTACTTTACTTCCCTCTCTGATTCTATGAAAGAAACTGGCATCCAGACCCCGCTAAGATGGTTTTTTGGGGACCCTAGTCCACCATCTTTTCAGTCCGCCAGCTTTCCAAATAAAGTCGTATTCTTTGCCTCAACACCTCGTCTCCCAGTTTATTGGCCTGTCGTGCGGCGAGCAGAGTGAGCTTGGACTCTGTAACAAGATCATCTGTTTCAGAAGTCATTCCTGCCGACCTAAACCTGGCATCTGGATAGAAATGATCTCGGCTTGTGGGATCTTCCTGGACCGGGGCACAAACCCGTGTTCCCTGCACCGGCAGGCGGACTCTCAACCACTGCGCCACCAGGGAAGCCCAACACTATAGTGTTTTGAATGAAGTACAGATGTCCAAGCCCCATCCAAAGATGCTGAACCACATTTCCTCACGATAGAGTTCAGGAAACTATTTAACAAGTTCCACGTCTGATTCCTTCGCATAACAAGATTGGGGATCAAATCCTTTGCCTCTAAAGTACTGTAGTTAGAAAAAACATTATTTGCCTTTCTCTTCATATCCTGAGCCCAGCTCCGTCCTCCTAGCAACCTCTCAGCGATGACCAGCGTCAGCCGAAAGCTTCCGGCGGGACTGCGGAAGAACCTGGCGAAGAACCCCAGTCCCAATCCGAACGCTACACAGACGCCCACCCCGGACCCAGAAAACTGTGAGCCCCGCCCCTCTGAACCTTCTATTGGCCCCGCCTGGCTCGGGATCCTCCTCTCGACTCCACCCACGCTGCAGCAACGGACGCTTGAGAGCGGTGCACCGCGTGCCGGCGGAAGTACTTTCCTGGGCGGAAGCTTCTGAGCGCGATATAGCGGAAGTGCCTTCGAATTAGCTCTCTTTGGCCTCGGTGGCAGAAGCGAGATGGTGAGTTGTTTGCAAGGGCTGTCGGAATCGGCTTCCATCCTAGCGCCCTGCGCCGCGTTCCTTGCTATCCGTGGGGGCCCGGCAAGGTTTCCGATAAGGGGAGCTGGTGGGCAGGAAAGGGACTTGCGGTGGCCCTCGAGAGGCAGAATGGCCCCTATCTGTCTGGGAGTGCGGGGCCTGCAGTCGTGGAGCTGCAGCTGCTCTAGGCACCTTGCTTCTGTCTGACTTTTGGGGAGCCCGCACAGCCCTGTCTGCCTATGGGAAAGGACAGAAGAAGCATAGTTTGAGAGTGGCTCTGTACGCCAAGGAATCGTTGGCGGTGGTCTCTGGGCGGGAGCTCTTAGATTTTGGAGTAGGGGTGGTAGGAAAACCACGTTATCTCGTCTTTTGCATTATATCTTTTTTTTTTAATAATATAGCGGATTTCAAAACACAGCAGCTCTTGCAGGGGGCATTAGATGACGTGAAATTCCGATAGAGGTCTCTGATTTAGCATTTAAGGAAAGTCAGACTCTGCTATGTTTATAGCATTTGAATTGTTAATACATTGCAGTCGACTTGAAAACATGTAAATAAAATAAATACACCACATTTTAAACAAAAAGAAAAGTCAGACTCCCACAGTTTGAGACCTTGTGGTTGTCATGAAATCTTATCAATAGTTTCTTTAACTGAAAACGTAAGAACGTGTGTAGAAATTGCTAGATTGAAGAATCGTCTGTTCCCTTAACTTGTAGACGAAGGGAACGTCCTCGTTTGGAAAGCGTCGGAATAAGACGCACACGTTGTGCCGCCGCTGTGGCTCTAAGGCCTACCACCTTCAGAAGTCGACCTGTGGTAAATGTGGCTACCCTGCCAAGAGGAAGAGGAAGTGTAAGTGCATGTTTACTAAACTCTGATAGAGTGTATCATGGCGTTGAGAATTCTCCCGTGTTTGTTTTGTACCTCAGTGGGGCATGACTGAGCATTTGGTGGCCCCTAGCAGAATGGGGCATCTGTATAGCGATGAAGTGGGGTTAAAACCCAAGGTGGGCATTTTTAAGTATATTGACCGACAGAGCTTACAAGGTGTGTGGGGAAAACCGTTTACAACCTTCACCTGAATGTGTGTTTTAGATAACTGGAGTGCTAAAGCTAAAAGACGAAATACCACCGGGACTGGTCGAATGAGGCACCTAAAAATTGTATACCGCAGATTCAGGTACAGTTTTTATGTTTCAGTTGTAGTTGGTTCTGTGAGCTTGCATAATTATCCTCTCAAATGCCCTGGTTGGTGGGATGAGGTGTTAGCAAGGGATTTTTTTCTTCTGCCACCATAAACTTCAGATCAGTTAGTTTAGATCTTGTGAATATTTCAGTAAACAGTAGTATGAACTATACATGCTGGGGCTTAGTTGGAGCTAGACTCCAGAAAATGTGATGACATTTGTTAGCATACCTACATTTCACTTTCCTACCAAAATTTGTCAAGATAATCGTGCATAAAGGAGACTTTGGGGTTTTGTGGCTTTGGGCAAGTGTGCTATAGAAAACTGTCAGTTGCTATTGCGTTTGTGTCGAAAGAAATTTTATAGTCTTGTATTACTTAAAGACAGGCCTTAGAGTTTTAATTTCAGCCCCCATCTAGACTAAACAAACTGCATTTTAGTGGTAGCTTTTGAGGGGTTAACCCACGTAAGGTCTCAGCTGAGGTGATTTCTTTGTTGGGGAGGGCGGTTGTCCTGTGCAGTGTAGGATATTTAGCAGAATTTCTGACCTACTGCTGAATTCCAGGTTTTCAAATTTTAAAAAACCTGAAGACAGTTTGGGGGTTTGTAAACACAACACCCTTAGATGTGCTTGTGTTCATTTGCTAAAGTGACCTTTCTGTGCGCTTTGCGCTTCATAATGTGTAAGACTATTATACAGTAGTATAGGCTTAGGATTCAGTGGTCTGCTAGTTCAATGTAAGAGTTAAGAGCATGAAGTGAAGCCAACTTTAACCTGTCTGTCCCTCAAAAGAGGGATAACGGTACACTTCAAGTAGGTGTTAATATTAAATGAGTTACGTTATAGAGTAGTTAAGCAGTTGAGAAAATGTCTACCATTAAACACATTGTTTTTCCTTGGCTAAAGGAAAGTAGGATCTCTGGCTCGTAATTTAAGAACTCGTTTTCACAAATGCCTTGGGAATCTTAAGTGGTGGGGAAATACTGGCCCAGTGATCAGTACAACCAAATATGTTGCCCTTTTTTCTTTTTTTTTCCGATTAAAGTTATCTGTGTTCCTGAAATGGCTACCTTGAAGCAGAAGGAAGTAAATACTGCAGCTTATCAGTGATGTTGTAAAAATAAATGTCTGAACATATGAATTCAATAATGATTTCAGATTTAACTGAGATAAGCTCATAAAAATCTGTTATAGCAAAAATTAAAATGTATGCATTTGCATTGCTGAAGTAACTGTTCTTGTTTTTAACGGTGCAGGCATGGATTCCGTGAAGGAACAACACCCAAACCCAAGAGGGCAGCTGTTGCAGCATCCAGTTCATCTTAAGGATTTCAATTATTAGTCACGCAATAAATGTTCTGGCTCTGAAAAACTGTCTGGTGTGCTAAGGTATTTTTAATAGGCTTGTATCGATGATTTGTATAGGTTTGCGAATGGGACAGCTTAAAATCAGATTTACTTGTTAAGTGGCTGTTTTGGAACAGTAACTTTTGAACTGGGTTGTGATACTGCTTAAGAGGACAAGGAACAAGCAGAATTCCAGGATTCCTTCAAGCAGACAACACTGGCATATGATGTGAAGAATATAGTGAATTTACATAGTACAATTCTTAGTACAACACATATGGATATTTAAAATGTTAGAGTGAGTGAAAGAGCATAACTTCATTTCTTTTAGGAACATCTATGGTCTTTGGGGAGTGGTTATCAGTCGTTACGATAGGCTTTGGAGTACCGGTGAGAACGTGAAGGTTAGGAGTTAAATGAACTCTATTTTAGAAAGGTGATTTTTTTCTTTTTTCTTAAAATGTTTACTGGAGTATAGTTGGTTTACAATATTGCGTTAGTTTCTGGTGTATAGCAAAGTGATGCAGCTATACATACACTTTTTCAGATTTTTGGAAAGGTGATCTTAACTGTTGCTTGGCACCTAGGTTATAGGCTGTGCATGCCGTTTAAGGTGGTCAGCTAAGTGAAAAACCAAAGCAACCTGCTCAGTGTGAGTCAACAACAAAATATGGAAGAAAGTTTGTAGGGCCACGGGCAAATACGGTGGATTGAGTAGAATGTAAAGGAAGGCCAAGTATAAACTTATATTTGTAGGCTAAAGGCAATGATAAATAGATCCCTGGAATTATTTTAACCCTTAGCTGGGTGATCATTGATTTTCGGTGCTCTGAATTTTTTTGCCTTGCTTTCCCAGTTCTAGTGTTACTGCCATTTGAAGTGAAGACAAGGCTGACTTTGTTGGACTGCTGAATGAGAGAGTAGAACATTAATTAAACAGCATAAGTGTTGGAACAACTGGCATAAAATAGCAGTGTGGCCAAGCTGTGCTCTCCTACCTTTTAGCTTCCCATTGTATTAAGTATAACGTCTTTAACCTGACCTTGAAGGGGTCTTCATGATCATCACTGCCTCAACAATCTTACCTTTAGAATGCATTCCCAAAATTCTAGCTAATTCCTTTCCTCCCGCTTTTTTCCTAACTCATCCTTCAGGTCTTAGCTTACATTTAACTTCTACAGAAGCCACTGCTGATCTAAATCTACATTGGGCTTCCTCCCAATATGTGAGACTCAACATAATGACTCGGTACTCTGTACTTTAGGGATGCATAATTGAGAGCATGGTTCCTGGATCCAGCTGACATGTGATTTTACTGCTGTGCCTGTGCCGCAGTTGTAAGCTGGAGGTCTTAACATTATGGGCTTCCGAGTTCAGTGAGTGAAGGTGCTTCTACAGTGGCTGCGGGCTAAAGTTGGTATAGTAGGTTCAAGTTTATGAAATTGCTTTTGACCTACAAAAATAGTGGTTTTAATATATTTTGGCTTCAGAGTACTGAAATAATCTAACTTGGTGTTAAGATCTTTCTGAAATCTTCCAGTGTTAACTAATGGTTGATTCCTGAGTGATGGAGAGGCCCATTAAGATAGGTAATGCCCAGGATGGAATAAATATTAGGCCTTGAGGTGAATGGGCACTGACCTGAAGACGTGGAATTTCTAAATCCTGGGCCAGAAAACAATTGGCACAAAGGGGTTGTGAGAGAGGTGGGAAGTGATGCATTAAGAAAGGCCTGTGTATTTGAGTGTAAGGGGAGCTTATCTCTTGTTTGCCAGTGCCTGTGACCGTTGACAGACAGGTTGGGTTTCAGTGGGAGATTGTCTGATGCAATGGTAAGTATCTCCATAGATCGTAGGTGGCTCACAGACCAATTGAGGCTGCTCCAATCACAGGTAAAATTAAGACTCAGGGAGCAGCAGTGGGAGGGAGACGGAGCTGGGTTAACACATTCAGTATAGAATGCAATCAGGTGGATTCAGTTCATTGAATACTAGTTTGCAGGAAGTTCACATCTGACGTATCTCATGTCCTGAGGGTCAGAGTTGGTTTGGACAGTGGGCCTCAATCTGACAAAAGATGCCTAGGGCCAATGCCACAACTAAGGAATTTGTGTTTCTTGGGCAGAGGATACTCAGGACCAGATGGGTGTCACCAAAGGGTATCTGAAGTGAGACCCAGGAACATGTCTTAATGTTTTGTGTGTTTACTTGGCCTTTCAATCACAGATACTGTGGTTTGTCAGGTCTAGAGAAGGTGAGGGGGTTGGTAAGAATCTAGAGGGGTGAGGATCAGATGTGGAAGGTCTTGAGTATTATACTAAGGAGTTTGGACTTTAGCTTGAAGCAATGATAAATCATTGGAAGGTTTTAGGCACACACAATGGCATGATTAGTTATCATTAGCAAGATTAATATGGTGATGGGAGGTGATGGTATGGATGTGATACGTTTTGAAGCTGGAAAAGCAGGCAACAGGTTCTTAAATAGTCTGAAAATCGTGAGGTTGTGGACTAAGGTAGCAGTGGGGCTGGCTGTAGGGGGGATGTCTCTACTGAGAACATGTAAAACTTGAATCAAAGGGAGTAGCTTCCAAGCCCCCTCTTCTGTATCAGGCTGTGTGAGGCTTCCATGAGATCACATGTATAAAAATATAGCGGGACTTCCCTGGTGGTCGAGTCGTTAAGACTCCATGCTCTCAATTCAGGGGGACTGGGTTCAATCCCTGGTCAGGGAACTAAGATCCCACATACTGCAACTAAGCCCGCGAGCCGCACCGGAGACCCAGAGCAGTCAAAAATGAATAAAAAAATAATAATAACTTAAAAAACAGCATTGTGTCTAGTGCGGTAGGCCTCAGAAATATTGGAGGTAGGAGTCTTGGATGTTTTGGACTAGGGGGCAAGGAGGTGGTGCATTCACTGGGAGGGAATATAGGGTGGAGGCAACAAGGGGGAAAATTAGAGTTAGGTTTTGTTGCCTGTGCGATACCAAGAGGAAGTACATGGGAAGACGTGAGTAAGCCTGGTGGCCGTTGAAGTGTAAAGCCTGGGCTAGAGGTCTGCATTTGGAAGTAATGAACAGAGAGTTGTGAAAGGGAACTGATTTTAGGGGTTAAAATGGTGAAGATAATTTAAATGGAGGTATGAGGTGATGGTGAGACCTGGTAGGCATTTGGAAATGATGAGAAAAAAAGGACTTCCTTTTTTCTTTTTCTCTTTTTTTAAGGACTCAGTTTCTTGACTGATGAACTTCAGTAAACCATCCTTGACTCAGTAATGGTTGAAACCATTTGAAAATACAGATACTTAGAAAGAAAAGACAATTTGGAGAGGCTCAAGGAAAGATTTGGGGAGATGTCCATAGGAGACACGAGGGGAGAGGGTGGTTCATTAATTTGTTCAACATAATACATATGATGATGCTACTATGTGCTAGGCAATGTTAGAGATACAGTGGGAGCAACAACTGACATGGTTGAAGTTGACAGTTGACTCTAGTGGTTGCAGAAATAGCCCAGGAAGTAGGATAGGGTTGAAACCAAGTATTGTATGTGGCTGAAGCCAAGGAGGAAAAGATTTTAAAATTAAAAAAACCTTCCAGGATTTGCAAAATTTAGGTTAGTGTTTACTTCCATAAACTTTGTTTCAATAGAGCAGCAAGAACAAAGCCAACTTGCTAGAGGTTCAGGGGAGATTGGGCAAGGAAAAACTGAGAGTTTAAAATTAAATATACTTCTGGAAGAACCTAGATGTTCTATGATTCCCTTTCATTTCTGTTGATACAGTGCCACTTATGAACCAGATCTGGTGACCTCTAAGTGCCAGAAGCAGGTCTAGGCCAAGGAGATACAAGTGGAAAACAAGGCAGACAAGGGTCCTTGTCTAACAAAGATTTCAATAGCATGTGTGTGTGTGTTGGGGGTTGACAGACCTAGAACAGGTAAGCAATTTCGGGTAGTGATAAGTGCTGTGAAGACAAAGATATAAAGAGTGTGATAGAGTGGGAGTGGAGGAACCTTTAGAAAGGTGGTTAAGCAAGTTAAATTATGGGAATTCTGTGGCGGTCCAGTGGTTAGGACTCTTCACTGCTGAGGGCCCGGGTTCAATCCTTGGTCAGGGAACTAAGATCCCAACCCTAACTTTTACCAAGTTAAATGATAAGGAGCTTTCTCTTTCTTATTCGTACTACATATGGATTGTATTTCATTCTTTTGTTGGTTTTTTTTTTTTCCTCAAAACAAAAGGTAGTTCAGATCATAATCTAAGAGAAGCACAGGGCAGAGGCTATCAACCTCAGGAACCAAGAATGGAATCTGAAGCAAAAGCTTCCTTGTATGGTAAGGTAGAGGGATGTCTTGTTCAAAGAAAATACCAGTGAAAAAAAAATGGTTCTCATGTATGCAGGTGGCTTGTAGATTACCACAGGCATGGTATGTTGATTGAGGTAAAAACACAGTTCTTATTTTTGTGTCCTCATCTTTATACAGTGGAAATATGGTCCTGTGCCCCAGGATGAAGACTTGGTCTGACCCTTGTTTTTTTGGGTTATTCACAGATAACAAAAAATATCCTCCAGTCATGATTAGTTGTAAAAAGTTTTATTTCAGTAAGTTATTTTTTTATTTCAAATAAAATTTCCAGTCCTTTGTTATAGTCAGACTTCAAAATTGACTTAACCTTATCTCACATCTTCCAGCTTGGGCCTCCTTTGGGTTGGAGCCAGCAGTGGAGAAGGGGGCATGGTCCCTCTGATCTCAGCCTTCTCCCTGTATACATTCTCTGGGGCTTGTGAGCTGCAGTTGCACTCCTCAGTGGGGTTAAAGAGTAGACAGGAGGAGGAAGGAGAGGTGGGGGGATGGGGGCTGGTTCTTCCTTGGTTGGGTGGGTAAACAATGTCTGGACCCTGCAGATGATTAAACTTTTCCTCTCTTGGGCATTTGTATGACCTCTCCTGTAGTTCCCATCTTAATTCAGAATAGTCTTTTGTGATTCCTTCCTAGCCCCTAGGATCCAACCTCTTTCTCCTGAGGTCTTCTCTACCTCTGAGGGCCCTACGGACAGGATTCAAAATTATCCCATGCTGTCCCTCTCTCCTGAGTGGCCCACATCTTGTCCACAGGAAACATTCCCACCTCCCTGGCCTGAACAAGTTCTTAAGTGCAGGGAGATCTCAGGCAGCAGCACTTTCCTGGCCCCCCACCAAAACAGTTGCAGGAAGCAAATTTTAAAGCTCTCTGAGTGGTTCCTTTGAAGTTTCCTTCCCTAGGTTTAGAGCTACAAGGTAGTAACCCCCTTTTCCAAGAAGGTTGAGTTGAATACTTAAAACTCTTCAAAGAAATTTCTTTACCAGTCTTTCCCTTGGACCCCTCTATATCCTTGATCTTGCTGAGGATTCTAAAGGCTGTGACCAGATGTAAACTACTATAGAATGGATGAACAACCAGGTCCTACTGTATAGCACAGGGAACTATATTCAATATCCTCTGATAAACCATAATGGAAAAGAATATTAAAGAATGCATATATATGTATAACTGAACCACTTTGCTGTACAGCAAAAATTAGCTCAACATTGTAAAACAACTATACTTCAATTAAAAAAAAATGTTTCTTGTATACATTTCCAGTGTGTGTGTGTGTGTGTCTATCTGTCTGTCTAATTTGGTACTTCGGGCCCACTGCAGTGAAAGCGCCAAGTCCTAACCACTGGACCACCAGGGAATTCAGAGCCCTAATCTAATAGTGTTACATTATATAGCTCTGCAAATAAACATCTAACACATGTAAAAAGTGTGTGATTTGCCCTCAAAAATGTTTAAAGTGATTTGGACTCGAGTTATGTGGAGGAAATTAAGGCCTTTAGGGGAAATGTCTTTTGTAAAAAAGACAACTGATAAAACAGGGTATTGGAGAAAGGTCCATCTTCCTTAAGTTACGGCAAGTGGTAGAGGTGGCTGAGGAAGAAGCAAATGGGATTAATACCAGGTGGCCAATAGTTCTGTTTCAGAAACACGACCATCTTGGGCAAATGGGAGGAAGGATGGCTTGTCAGTAAATGGCTCAGTCACCTCAAGAGTGGAGAGGGCATAGTCAGAGCAGAAACTTTATGGTCCCTGTTTTGCAGGGGAGCAGCCCTCAGGAGAAGCAGCTCCCCAAGGCAGGAGAGAGACAGGAAGACTCAGAAGTACTGTTCAATTAGGATGACTGGAGAGAGAAACCTCTGGGAACATAGATCTCTGAGGTAGCACAGCATGGTGCAGTGCTTTTAAATTTGCAAGAGACTTGAGATGATGTAATAAAACTCCTTTATTTTGGAGAGGAACAAACTAAGGCACAGAGAGATGGTGAAAGGTATATATTTTCTTTTTCTGGTAATAAGGATTCTGACAATAGTGAGTGTTATTGGAATGCATTTAATTAATACAGACATTGTACAATGTAAGATTCCTTTTGTAGAAAATTTGTCTTTATTAAATAGAATACTTACTCATCTATGGCCTAGGTGTGGAACCACAGTGCTAGTCATACATCATATAGTACAGACATTAACATATGTAATTTTAGCACTGGATTAACTCATTAAAGGTAATAGCAAGCTATTTTACGGTCATAGGGATCAGAGCAAATCTGCCCCTTCCTGATTCCTGCCCTCTCCCCCCCAAAAAAGTCCTATGAGAATATACTACAGAGTTTTAAATTTTTGAACAGCTCTAAATTTTGAATAAATTTCACATTCATCAGAGACAACTCTTCGAATCTAAGTAGATGAACTATAGGCAGATTTAAAGACTATCACATGGGACTTCCCTAGTGGCGCAGTGGATAAGAATTCCAGTGCAGGGGATACAGGTTCAATCCCTGGTCTGGGAAGATCCCACATGCCGCGGAGCAACTAAGCCCGTGTGCCACAGCTACTGAGCCCTCGAGCCTAGAGCCCATTCTCTGCAACAAGAGAAGCCACTGCAATGTGAAGCCCGCACACCACAACGAAGAGTACCCCCCGCTCTGCACAACTAGGGCAGGAACCTGGCACTGGAGAAGCCACCAACACTGCAGGGGCCTGGCATTGGGAAAGCCCCCATACTGTGGGAGCTTGGTCCTGGAGAAACCATAGGCCTCTTTCTGAATCACCAAGAATCATTTTGATACAGCTTAGAGCTCTTTGTCAGATTCAGTATGAGTAAAATCTGTGCTGAATTGGCCAATATAAATGTCTATAAAATGTGCTAGACAAGCATCTAGTAGAAATATAACACGAGCCACAAATGCAAACCACATATGTAGTTGTAAATTTTCTAACAGCCTCATTTAAAAATGTAAAAAAGGTAAAGCTAATTTTAATAGTATTATTTTATTTAAAGTTTTGTCCAGCATAGTATTATTTATCTTGTAATCTTGTATCTTATTGTAATCTTGTATCTTATTTATCTTGTAATCAGTATAAAAATTGAGATATATATATTTTTTCATACTAAGTCTTCAAAATATAGTGTATATTTATACTTTCAACACATCTCAGTTCAGACTAGTTGCATTTCAAATGTTCAACAGCTACGTGTGGCTGGTGGCTATCCTACCGGGTAGCCCAAACCTAAACAATAACAAGTTTAGTGTTTTGGGGTTGAGTCATCATTTGGTAAAGTTGTCTTCATCTAAAATAATGCTGGGACTTCCCTGGCGGCGCAGTGGTTAAGACTCCATGCTCACAATGCAGGGGACTCTGGGTTCGATCCCTGGTCAGGGAACTAGATCCCACATGCATGCTGCAACTAAGAGTTCACATACCACAACTAAAGGAGCCCACAGGCCGCAACTAAGGAGCCAGTGCAACAAATAATAAAAAAATAAATATTTTTTAAAAAGTAAAATAATGCTGCATTCACCATGTAAGTATATAGGTAAAATCAAAACAGTTGCTAGCTTTTAGGTCAGTTAATTAACTTAAGCCAAGATTTTTACCTGTAAAATGGTACAAAAGTTGTGAAACGGAGCAGGACCGTATGGTCCTTGCCCCCCATGTCCTCAGCCTGCCTTTTGTCTGTGAAAAACTTTAGCCAAAGAATAAGTTTCATCAGAGAAGTGAGAAAATGCAGAAACAAAGACAGTCCAACAAGACTAAATAATAATAGTTGAGTCATTAAGCAAAGTCAAGGACTTTTAGTTCCCCCTCAAGGGCTATAGATAATATTCTGAGCCATGTCCTGTGAGCTGTCTTATAGATACGGAAACCCTCACCAGGTGGAAGAAGTTAACTACATGATGGCCAGAGTGTAGCCATGACATAAGTTGCCACAATTCCGAGAATTGGCCTCAAGGAAATGGGAACAAACCAACCCTGGAACTGAAGATTAAATCGTACTTAAAACAGTCAAGATGACGCTGGTCAGACCACCGATGACCAATTTCAAGATGACTGTCAGAGCTGACTGTATTGTTTCTGCATGTAGCCCCTCCCTCAGCCTATAAAAGCTCTTGCCCCCTGATTGTCAGCTGGGGGGGAGTCGGCCTTTGGACAGGTATCCGCACCCCCCCCACACCCGGGTTGCCGGCGTCCAAAATAAAGCAAAGTTTCCTTTCCACCAACCTTACCTCTTTATTGCTTTGATTGGCGAGCAGCTGGACCCCACTTTCAGTTACAGTTGTACCTACTTCATAATGTTCGTTGTGAAGTGTTGCTATGAGAATAAAATGGGATGGTGCATATAAAGTGTTCAGCATGGTGCCTGGCACAGGGTAAGAGTCTGATAAATGTTAGTGATCATAATTATTACTATTATTACTATATTCCTGGATAATGGGTGTCACTGATAATAGCAGGAAGACAAAACCCTATAAGACAACATGTATCTTGGTGAATTCACCGTGGTCAGTAGTGTCTGCTATATGCTAGAGACTCTACAGCACTGTAGGCTCAGAAATTTGATTTGATCAGAACAAAGAGGGTGGCTTATCTCTCAGGGGAAGCTCTTGTTAACCAAATCAAGATAAATGTATATTCAATAAACTAAATTTTAACAATATTCTATCTACAGATGTAAACTGTACCCTGTCTATGTGCTAGCCACTGATCTAGGCATTGGGAGTATATCAGTGAACCAAGAAGGGTAGGAAGAGGGGAAAGTGGTCATGCATAAGCCCAAGTCATGTTTAAAACAAAATTACAGTCAACTCATTATTCAGGTAGGGTGGGTTAACCACTGGGGGATTATCTTTGATTGAGGTTCAGAAGTTACTTGTTGTGGATTAGGTTGAAAGGCAGAGGGAGCAGAGAAAGCATGGTCCTGAGATGCCTACCACTTGAGCTCAGTTTCAACCTCAAGGCCTTAATTTCTCCATCTACTCAACTTCTCCACCACACCATGCACTTCACCCGCCTCTATGGTTAATCAGCAACTGATTAATCCAATCCCAGATTAAATTAATAATTGTTTGAAAATGGGCTTGCCAATTGATCAAAAGTATAACTGTCAAACAGGCAGAATGCCCCTGATGTTCTGACAAACACTAACTCTGACAGCACTCTTATTTTTGTGTTCTCGAGGAAGCATCTTTCTATAGCTCACATGAACTGACCAAAGAGGAAAGCAGGAAATCTTTGCTTTAACACATAGGCTACAATGCATTGCTCAAGATCCGTATCTTAGAACACAGTGTCAGACAGTGTCTTAGAACACAGCCAAGCACAGCCTAGTTACTTACACTATAAGTCTTACCCAAATGGATCTATACCTGAAACTAGACCCAATTACTAGGGGAAAATGTGGGGAACACTGATCCAGCATTCCCAATTCTAAACATGTACCCTACACAAGCATTATCACAAGGGTACAAAGTTATATGCCCATGGGCATTTGTTGCATTATCTGTAATATAAAAAATAGAAACAACTTAACCCCCTAAGTAGAGGCTGAGTTAAGCAAATTACTGTACCTCTTTACAATGGAATAGCAATACAACTGCTTAAAAACGGAACAAACCAAAAAAAAAGGCTTTACTATAAAGCTGCAGTAGTCAAGATAGTGTAGTATTGGGACTTCCCTGGTGGCACAGTGGTTAAGAATTTGCCTGCCAATGCAGGGGACATGGGTTCGAGCCTTGGTCCGAGAAGATCCCACATGCCACAGAGCAACTAAGCCTGTGTGCCACAACTACTGAGCCCGCATGTCACAACTGCTGAAGCCCATGTGCCTGGAGCCCATGCTCTGCAACAAGAGAAGCCACCGCAATGAGAAGCCCGCGCACCACAAGGAAGAGTAGCCCCCACTCGCTGCAACTAGAGAAAGCCCATGCGCAGCAACAAAGACCCAATGTATCCAAAAATAAATAAATTTATTTTAAAAAATAAAAACAAGACACAGTCTTGGAGAAAATATATGCAAAACATATATGATAAATGACTTGTATTCAGAACTTAATAATTAAAACATAAATTGCCCAATTTTTAAAATGGGCAGAAGATTTGAATAGGTAGTTCACCAAAGAACACATATGCATGGCAAATAAACACAGGAAAAGATGTTCAACATTAATATCAGGGAAATGGGGGCTTCCCTGGTGGCGCAGTGGTTGAGAGTCCACCTGCCAATGCAGGGGACACGGGTTCGTGCCGCGGTCCGGGAGGATCCCACATGCCGCGGAGCGGCTGGCCCGTGAGCCATGGCTGCTGAGCCTGCGCGTCCAGAGCCTGTGCTCCACAACGGCAGAGGCCACAACAGTGAGAGGCCCGCGTACCGCAAAAAAAAAAAAAAAAAAAGAAAATCAGGGAAATGCAAATTAAAACCACAATGACATAGTACTACACATCTACTAGAATGGCTAAAATAAAACAAATAAATAGATAAAACTGATAATACCAAGTGCTAACGAGGAACAACTGGAATGCTCATTCTTTACTGGTGGAAATGCAAAATGGTACAGCCACCTTAAAACAAGTTGGCTGTTTCTTAAGGTTAAATATATACCTACTATAACCCCAGCACTCCTACTCTTGAGTATTTATTCAAAAGAAATGAAAATGCAAAGACTTGTATGTGAATGTTCATAACAGCTATTCCTGCTCCAAGAATTAGAAATAATAAAACATTGAAACTAGAGAATGGATAAATATATATATATATATATATTTTTTTTTTTTTTTTTGCTCGAGCCACATGGTTTGTCAGGCCACAGCAGTGAAAGCACTGAGTCCTAACCGCTGGACCGCCAGGGAACTCCCCAAGAATGGATAAATAAATTTTGGTATATCCACACAATGGAATACTATTCAGCAATAAAAAGCAATAAGCTACTGACACATGCAACAACATGGATGAGTCTCAAAAGTGTTATGCTAAGTGAAAGAAGCTGGATGCAAAACACTGTATATTGTATAATTTCTTTATATGACATTCTGAAAAAGGTAAAATTATAGTTACAGAAATTAAAAGGTCACAAGGGAATTTTGGCAGGTGATGCAATTATTCTAAATCTTGACAGTGGTGATGCTTACACAATAGTATACATTTTTTCAAAACATTGAAATCTACACCTAAAAAGAGTTTTATTTTATGTCAATTACACTTCAAAAAACTTGTCTAAGAAAAAGATGGGAAGTTAGAAGATAATGGAGCAATGACTTCAAAACCCTCAAGGAAATTCTTTACAACTTAAAACCCTATGTCCAACCAAACTATAAGGTGTAAGGGTAGAATAAAGACATTTTCAAACACATAAGCTCTCAGAAAATTTTACTTCCCTGAGGCTTTCTCATAAAACTACTGGTGAGATTGTTCCACCAAAACCAGGGAGAAAGGACAAAAACAAAAACAAACAAACAACAAAAACGGAAACCACGGCATTAGGAAACAATAAACCCAACATAGGAGAAAGGGAAGGGACTCTCCAGGACAATATTTAAGGGGATTCTCAGATGAGAACTCCGACACAGGTATAGAAGGCAAACAACTGAAGCAGGTACGAAAGCTCTAGGAGAGTTCAAGAACCTCAGACTGATAATACACATCACATGTTCCATGTCTTTGAGAGATTTTAGACAACTGGTGCAAGTTCGGGTTGAATCAATAAGTACTTAGAAATCTAAGCAAGTAAAAACCATGACAAAGTATTAATTCCAGGTGAAACAAAAAGCCTTTTATAAAGGTCAATTATAATGTACATAATCCAGTAAGGCGCCTAGAACATTCTCCATGTTAAAATTTCAGAGTCAAGCAATCTAGAAGCATTTCAGTAAAAATAAAATATACTAGACTTAGAAAAAATTCCTAACATATAAAAAACTCCTGAATTTCCATATAAAACCAACTTAATTTTTGAAATTAAACACTCTACACATGTTATAATGTACTTTAATTGTGCTTTATGTAAGAGAAATAATATAGAGAATATGAGAATTACATTAGTAATTTCACATGATGGTCACACAGGTAAGGAATAATATTCTTTACTAAAAAAAATCAGGTCTTTAACTCTCTTTTCTTTCTTATATAATTTATTAGTTTTAAGGAATCCACCAGGGGCTTCCCTGGTGGTGCAGTGGTTAAGACTCCATGCTCCCGATGCAGGGGGCCTGGGTTTGATCCCAGATCAGGGAACTAGATCCCACATGCATGCCGCAACTAAGAGTTCACATGCCACAACTAAGGAGCCCACCTGCCACAACTAAGAAGCCCACATGCTGCAACTAAGGAGCCAGTGAGCCACAACCAAGACATGGCACAACCAAATAAATAAATAAATATTTTTTTAAAAATCCACCAAAGCTATATTACAGCTCAGTTCTTCAGAGTATATCCTCAACACATTTAACAACTATTTTTCTTTTTTTTTTTTTTTGGCTGTGCTGCATGGCATGCGGGATCTTAGTTTCCTGACCAGGGATCAAACCACTGTCCCCTGCAGTGGAAGCGGTAAGTCCCTTACATAACTCTTAATAAATCTCTATCATAGTAAGATTCTTTTAGAAAGTATAAAATATTTCAAAATATTTGAAGAAAATATTTTAGAATGGAGACCAATCTTTTTAAACATTTTTAAATAGTTTACATTTTCCTTGTTTCAAAAGCCTTTAAGTGTGACAGAAAAGGTATAGATGAACCTTAAGGGAAATTGCTAAGGGAAAGAAGACAGTCTGAAAATACTACGTGCTGTATGATTCCAATTATATGATATTCTGAAAAAGACAAAATTATAGAGACAGGAAAAAGAGGAGAATGGTTGAATGTGTGAAGCAACAGGAGATTTTTTAGGGTAGTGACACTATTCTGTATGTATTTTATATCCATAATAGTGGATACAAAAAAAAAAATAGTGGATACATGACATTGTTGAAACCCACAAAAATTTACAGCACAGAGTAAAGCTTAATGTATGCAAATTTAAAAAAATCACATGGAAAGTCGTAGTATAAGGCCTAATATAAGGTCTCAATATTATGTGTTGCCTTAACAGTCATGTTTATTACCTGGGAAAAATGGGAGGGCCTACAATGGCCTATCTGTATGTCCCTGTCCCCACTATTGCCATAGATAAGTTCCTCTAGCTAAACCTCTAACTCTCCATGCTGAAGGGACCAGGCACACTCAGTGCTGATCCCTGAGTAGTTAGTTTCAGTTCCCTGCCAGCTTGTGGAATTATTCAAACAACTAATCAAATTCTTCACAGGAACCAGAGGGCACCTCATCCTCTTGATACTACAAAACTCTCTCCCACAGCCTCTGGTTGTTCCTTCTGTTCCTGAGTGCGACTTCCGTGTGGCAGTGCCTTCTCTATGTGGTACCCTCCTGCCCGAGAGACTGTGAGTATATGTGCCCAACAGACTGCTGTTGATGTCATCTGTCCTGTGTCGGGTGTTGTGTGTTTGGCTATTCCCAAAACGCTAGGGAGGGAACTCTTCCCTCACCAGCAGGGTGACTAGGAGGCAATTAAAACAGAGGTTGGGGGACCCGAGGATGGAATGCAGATTGTGACAACATAATCTGTCTGTATTGAACATATATGAAACGACCTCACTGAAGAGGGTGGAGGAAATAGGTGATTACCTAAGGAAATGGTGGCATTCAAGATTACCACTTGGAAGTGAGTGAAGTCGGTAAAACTAAAGACAAAAGCAACTGCACAAAAGCACTGGACTCAAGTTGATACAACTGTTATCCACAGGAGTAGGGTTAATAATTCTGATACTTCCATAAATGTACACTCATATTGAGCAATTAGGTAAATAGAAGTTAAATGATGGAAGCTAGGTTTCTCACTGTTGGAGCAGGAATTTACAGATAAGCAATGGGAATGGCTAGAATAATCTATGCGGCAATGAATTAGAGTTGGTTGTATGGATCAGTATGAAGTCATGCTTAGCTTAATATAGACAGGGGTGGTTCCACATAGAGAAATAGAGATATGGGTATATTTATTAGTTAGAATACACACATATATTTCCTTGCTCTGTCAGCTGAGAGGGTCTAGAAGCAATTACACTCCAAATACCAAATCTTGGGTTCTAATACCACTCTCCAATAAAAGTAACAAGGACATCTTTGAGAAATGGCTGATCCTAGGACCAGGACAGGAAATATACAAGTTCAGCATCTTGTAGTGTCAGTAAGTAAGTGACAGACAAACAAAAAACAAAAACAACATTGATGGGCTTCCCTGGTGGCGCAGTGGTTGAGAGTCCGCCTGCCGATGCAGGGGACACGGGTTCATGCCCCGGTCCGGGAAGATCCCATCATGCCGCGGAGCGGCTGGGCCCGTGAGCCATGGCCACTGAGCCTGCGCGTCCGGAGCCTGTGCTCCGCAGTGAGAGAGGTCACAGCAGTGAGAGGCCCGCGTACTGAAAAACAAAACAAAACCAAAAACAAACAGTATTGATGGAGGCATGTCAAAGGGATACAAGAGCCAACTGAAAGAGCACCCAATGACCAAAGCTGGAACAATCTGAGCAATACAATGAAGGAGTATTGGATTATAACTCAGTGTATAAAGTAAATATTCATGAGTCTATACTGCTATAAATAAATGATCAAATAAATAAATGGGAGAGAAGAGAGAAATCTCCTGTGAAGAATTCCAAATAATTTAAATAAATATCCCACCTTAAAGGAGACGGAGCATAACTCCCCAATCCTTAAGTGTGGGCTATGCTTAGTGATTTCCTTTCAAAGAGTACAGTATGGAAAGGAGGAAAAAACAAGTGACATTACTATAGAGAAACCCAAATAGACCTTTGATGTGGTTTGATTAAGATAGACCATTGTTTGTGTTCTTCCTCCCCAAACCCCATAACGCCAATCTAGCCATGAGAAAAACACCCAATTCCAATAGAGGGGCATTCCAGCAAATATCTGACTAATACACCTCAATACTGTCAAAGTCATAAAAAACAAAAACCAAGATATCTGAGAAATTGTCACAGCCAAGAGGAGCCTAAGGAGACATGACAATTAAATGTAATGTGGTATCCTGAATGGGATCCTGGAACAGAAAAAGCACATTAGGTAAAAACTAAAGAAATTGGAATAAAGTATGGACTTTAGTTAATAATAATATAATATCAACACTGGTTTATTTTTCTCATTAATTGTAACAAATGTACCATATAATGTAAGGTGTTAGTAATAGGGGAAGCTGGGCATGAGTATATGAGAACTCTGTAGTATCTTTACATTTTTTCTGTAAATCTAAAGCTGTTCTAAAAATAAAGTCTACTTTAAAAAATGCATCTGGGAAGCCTAGAGAGTGCTAATATCCAGCAAAGTAAATAATAAATAAATAAGGAACTGAGGGGAAGGAAAATACGTTAATCCAGGGATGAGGTTAGAATACTAACATGCATGCCTTTAGCAATGACGTTCTTGGTTAGAGGTAGGCTGTACATTTGGGTCCGCAGAAGTAAGGAAGCTTTGCATGTCTGTTTCTCATAGCAGCCCTCAGCACCCTCCTGCACTGAGGACAGAGACAGCAGCAGAAGAGCAGACAGGCCTGAGCTGGGCTGCTGCCCGGAAGCCAGTCTATAAAGGACACTGCACATCTCGGGGGCTCCAAAACGTCACTCTAATCTTTACTTACCTGAGTTCTTCTTGGAAGGATGCGGCTAAAAAGAACTACTTTGGTAAGTCACTTGGGGTGGGATAAAACCTCCTCACCCCACAAAATGCATGCTTAGATGGCCTGTGGACTGCTGCCTAAGAAGTTAGTGTCTGGGAACAGCAGGGTCTTTGTTTCCTGGGACACCAGACATCCTTTATCTCTGCCTTTCCACTTAAATAAACGTTGAATAAATTTTTCAAGAATACTGTTTTGAAGGGAACCAAATTACTAGTTGGAACAGAGAGCCCAATTATTAGCCTATTAAAGGCGTCCACATGTTATCAGCCCCTTGTATTACCAAGTTGAGTAAAAACGAATCTAAAAGTAACCAGAGCCAGACAGTCCAACGACCTCTCTCTGATAGTCTCAGATGGTCCAAGGGCACAATTTAGACGATCAGCCTACCCTTCAGGCAACCATCCAAGGACATTATTTCCCTTAACTGATAAGAATAGGGCAGCAAAGAGTTTGGAGTTACATTTTTTTGGTGAATGACTATTCTTCGTGCTGCTGATCACGGACAGATGCACGTGCCTGATGCTTAGTGAATCAACTGAGAGGTGGGCAGGGTTGACATTTTCTTATTAAAAGCAAGGAACCCAACCAGGACTAACCAACCACATTTACCTAGAGATGGACCGAGGGAGTCCTTGTGAACAGTGCTAAGATTTTCCCTAGAAAACAGCTCTGGGCCTATTTTTACAAGGGTAATTGAAGCTTAAAATTCATCATCATGAGGGGGTTGCAAAAGTGTTAACCTAAAAATATTTCAAACCAGGAGTTGGGAATCATCAACCCTAGATAAATAGGGGAAAACTATCCGCAAACTAATTTTAATCACTGTAACTTCCTAGAGAATATCTAACATAAATTGGCTTTTTTTCCTGTTTCTTTCATAGGCTCACATTGCTTCTGGATCTTCTTAATTATCCATATTCTCTAAGTGAGCGTTCCGTCCTTGGGTCCCTTAACGCTACAACCTGGGGAGATCTCACCCAAATGCACTGCCCTACTCTGCCACTTGTTTGGTGAGGACACCCAATCTGTATCTCTACACTGACCTTTTTTTGGGCTAATAGACCTGTATTACCCGTACATTCCTGGATATCTTTCCTGAAGGTCTCTCAGATGCCTTAATGTCACAGATAGAATTCATTATTTCTGCTGAACCTCCATTCCCCATCCTCCTGACAATCTCTCCAGAAACCTGGGAGGTAATTAGGATTCCTTCCTTTCCTGCTCTGTCCACACCAATCTCTGTACCTCACTAATTTCATATCTAAATAGGTCTTGAGTTTTTTCCTTTTTTTTTTTTTTTTTTTTTTTTTGTGGTTCGCGGGCCTCTCACTGTTGTGGCCTCTCCCGTTGCGGAGCACAGGCTCCGGACGCGTAGGCTCAGCGGCCATGGCTCACGGGCCCAGCCGCTCTGCGGCATGTGGGATCTTCCCGGGGCACGAACCCGTGTCCCCTGCATCGGCAGGCGGACTCTCAACCACTGCGCCACCAGGGATGCCCAGTTTTTTCCTTTTTATACATGGTACCTGCCTCATCATTTCTTCACTAGGCGATTGCAAGTCTCTTGTCACACACGTTGGTCTTGCTCTTCTCCAAACTATCCTCCACACTAAAGTCAGAGTTAAAAAAATTTTTTTCTAACAGTTAATTTTTTCAACTCTGTAATATATGCATAAAGTTTAAAACCAAAACGTTACAAAAGAGTACATAGGGAAAAGTCTGCACTTTGCACCTGACTCTCAGTCACCCAGTTTGCCTTCCCAAAGGCACCCATAGCTATCAATTCCCTTGGTAAAGATTGTATTTCTAAAAGGCATCTACTTCACATCTTCCCATGGCTCACCACTGTCTATAAGAAAATGGTGAAACTGAGAAGCCCATATGAGGCCTCTCAGGGTTTTGTCCTGTTTCTCTTATTTCTTCTAGTCAGTCCCTCTATCCATCCAGATTTTGTCTGCTGTAAGCATTTTGCTCTTCCCTAAAAAGTCTAAGGCTTCCTTCCCTCTGTGATTCTGTATATGCTGTTTCTCTCACCTGGGATGCCTTCCCCAAGTTCCTTCATCCCCCATGCCACCCTTTTCTTTGAGTATAAAGTACTCTTAATACTCCTCTAAATATGTTCAATTTTAAAAGACTTTGTGGACCTCTGCAGATAAAGGTTATGCCCTTGTCTCATGAAGCCCTTTTAGGACCATATGTATATATATTTTTATTATAGCACCTATCACATTGCTTGGCCATGTCAAAGGCAGTACTATGTTCCTTTGTTCTTTGAGTCCTCAGAGTTTAGCAGTCTGCCTAATACCTAGTTGTTGTTGAATAAATATTGAATATTAGTTACAATGTAACTACTACTAAGGATATATTAGGCTGCATTAATAGCAACACAGTACTTAAAATTTTTAGTTCTGGCCACCACATATACAGATAGATGTTGAGGAAGTATAGCATCTCCCTGACAATGTATGGTTTACTAACACTGTGATGGCCTTAACAAGAAAAGACTAACAGGGTGCACAGCTCCCTCAGAATCTCTGAAGGGCTAAAGAGGAAGCAGCTGACAACAAACTAGTGAGTTTCCCCATGAGACCAGAGGTTCTCCACCACAGTGTTCGGTCATCTTGGTTTGTCTTCATCAGTGCTGAAAGGTATTGTAACTTATTTGTGCTAATAAAAGTTAAAGTACTGAAATTTGAAAACAATTTACTTTTCTCCCCTCCTAAACTAGACTGGATTCGAGGTTACTTCTACAAAGTCACTCCTGCCCACTTCTATTCCAATATACTTTGTTGAGATAGGGGTACAACTGATGGGTCCGGAAACTGGGCATAAGTCACAGTTTACCTTATCTTTACTTCCCCCCCGGAAGAATGCTGAACATGTGAACATTATCTATTGTGGGGTTGGGGGGATACAGAGAACTGCCCTCCTAGATTATGAGCTTCTCCAGGGTAAGGACCATGACTTTTCATTTTGTGTCTACCCATAGTGTCTGGGAAGGAAGAAAATGTGACAAAAACTTTTAAAAAGGACTGAAGGAAAGAGAAAAAGCAAAGGAATAAAGGAGGTTTATCATTTACTTTCTTAGAAACTGTTAATTGAATTCCATTTTTAACTCAGCATAAGAAACAAACAAAAGAAAAAACAGCAATAAAAGCTGCTTAGGGACTTCCCTGGTGGCGCAGTGGTTAAGAATCTGCCTGCCAATGCAGGCCACACGGGTTCGAGCCCTGATCCAGGAAGATCCCACATGCTGCAAAGCAACTAAGCCCGTCCGCCACAGCTACTGAGCCTGCGCTCTAGAGCCCGCGAGCCACAACTACTGAGCCCTCCTGCCACTACTGCTAAAGCCCGTGCGCCCAGAGCCCGTGCTCCACAGCAGGAGAAGCCACCAAAATGAGAAGCACGTGAGCCGCAGCGGGGAGTGCCCCCCCACCCCGCTCGCCGCAGCTGGAGAGAGCCTGCGCGCAGCAAGGAAGACCCAACACAGCCCCCAAATAAATAAATTAAAAAAAAAAAAAGCTGCCGAAACTCACATTACAAACAGTAAAGGTGAAGAAACAACAGAGCAAAAATTACAACAGTAACCACTGCCTACCCCCCAAATATCTCAGTAATCAAAGATTTCTTAACTTTCTGGCTCTTCAAAATATGTGCAGTCCATAATACAGTAGGAAGTGATTATCTATCCAAGGCTAGTTGTAAATGTCCTCTGATTATCTGATGTAATTCTAAGCTCAAAGGTTTTTGCCTCTCCTGCAGTACCTTGCTTGGAACAAAGCTGTGCTTAATGCATATTACTTTTATTTCATAAATATAAAGTATATAAAAACCAGAAGAGTTGAGTAACTTTCACTTGGAAGGAAAAAGGTAACATTTTTCGTCTTTTTCTTTTTTATATTATTTTCATGAAGAGTCTAACTCTGCCCATTGACACCTGTCCAAATGCTATGACACTGCAAAACTGAGATCACATAAACTTTTTTTGGACACTTGATTTTGCCCATGTTAAAGGAATATAATTGAGTAACACACTCACTTAAAATTCTATTACAAATAAACATACTTTCTCTACTCCCCCTGTGATATGCCATGATCCCATCTGTATAGACTAACTTTTACTCACTGAAAGTACAATAAATATTTGTCGATTGATTTGGTTGATGCAACTGTAAGCCTTGTTTTCAGTTCAAAGTCTACATTTTACTGGTAATCTAAAAATATTAATTCCTATACATCCAAATGTCTGGGTAGCATCCTGCTTCCCGAACACACACACATTCACCCTTAACCCCAACCTGCTCCTTCCTCAGAGCTTGTTGTGGGGAGAACATTTCAGGAGGGCATCCAGCAGGAGGAAAGACCAACATCTCTCGCTTCTTGAGCTGTCGAGGTGCCCAATAGCAACTTAGTGGCTCAAAGTAAAAAAGAGCAGCGCGGGTGGCAGGTGGAGTGGAGGAAAAGGAAACTTCATCAAAGATGCAAGTGACAACTCCCAGGGGCTTATAGATTCCATCCGAACAGGAAAAATGAAAAGGTTAGAAAACAGTGGCAGGGTGGTGTCTCCAGCCATGTTTCAATTCACGCTGCACTGATAACAAGCCACATATCTGCCTTACCCAAGCAACTTCCCCAGTGCCCATCTCCCCACCTTGGAATAGGAAGGGGAGCGGGTCCCCACGACTCCGGAGTAATAATTAGGGGAGACCACTGCCTGTAGAGACTCCGCCAGAGGAAAGGAGCCGAGGGGCTGCGGCCCTTCTCTGCAATCCAGTAAGCCCCCTCCCGAGCGCAGGTGGGCGGGCGCCCGATGCCGCAAGGATGCAGGGCATGGAGCGAGGTACCGGGGCCCCTCCCAGAGACCCCCGCCAGCCCCGCCAGGGGGAGCGTCTGCGCCCGACGGCTGGCTGCGGGGACACGGCGGACGGCGCAGGGCGGTGGCTCGGCTACGCGGCTCCCCTCCCGCGTCCCCACCCTCTCCCCGCCCGCCCCCGGCGCGGCCCTGCCCGCCCCCTCCGCCCCATCCCGCGGCGCCATGCGCAGACTCAGTTCCTGGAGAAAGATGGCGACAGCCGAGAAGCAGAAACACGACGGGCGGGTGAAGATCGGCCACTACATCCTGGGAGACACGCTGGGGGTCGGGACGTTCGGCAAAGTGAAGGGTGAGGACCTCCGGGGCAAGGCTCGGCCTCAGCCCGGGATCCGAGTGACTTCCGCCTTTCGCATCTCTTCATCCTCCCCCGCCCCTTGCGTTCCTCGTCCCCCGGGCTCGGCAGTCCCTGTCCAGGCTCCGGCCGGAGTAGAGCCGGAGGCCACGGCGGGACTGCGGAGCGGCGCCCCCTGGGAGGGCGGGGGTGGGGTGGGGACTGGTCGCCATGGCGACGGTGCGACGGCCGGAGGGGCTCGTCCGTGCGAGGGGCGGGGATGCAGAGGTGCGAACTTTCCCAGGCCTGACGGTCGGGGGCTGCACTACTCGCTCCCTTAGCTGGGTGGGGGCGCCGGGGTCTTGGCCGGGAACCCTGGAGAGGCGGCCCGCCGTTCGTCCCAGCTGTGATCCCTCGGCTCAGGGCCAGCCCATCGGTTCCCTGGCCGTCCTCGGCATTGTCCGTATTTCAGTCCTCTTCAGAAGGCTGTTGACTTACCTGCCCTGGCTGATTCTCAAGTGTGAAATGTGTTCCCCCGAAGTAAGGTTGCTTTGGGGAGTAGTTTACAGAGTTAAAAAAAAAAAAAAAAGGCTATTTTGTCGGAAAGGATCACTAATTTTTTTCGGAGCAGTTAATGAATATAAACTGGTCCTACATGTATTTGCGATCCTTGGTTTATGGTCTGAAAGCAGACGCCGTGCCTTCAGTGTTTCTGAATTACCAAACCTGGTAGGCAGTGCAGATTTTGCTTCCAGATAGTGTTTATTAATTCACTGATGCAGTTAGTTTCCGTTTATTTTCACAGGATATTTATATTTTAATTAATAGTTTTATGTACATTACTTGAAAAAAAATTTTTTTCTTTAAAGAAAAGTGGAATCGCTTACCCTTGTGTTTCAATACAGTATTCCGGAAATAACAAACTTGCTCTCCAGTCCACCAGTGCTGGCACAAAAAGTTTAATTGCAAATTTTGTGAGGCATAAATATTTTTCCTTCAAAATATTTGACTTTATTATTAGGGATGTAGAGGAAGGAAGTATGGAACTGATAAAAATAATTCATGCATTGGCTTTGGATAAATAGCCTGTGACTTGCATATACTAAGCGCTTGGTAAATATTTGACTTGAAAGAGAAAAAAGTTTGTGAAAGTCTGTACAGTGAATTAACTAACTGAGCCTTGCTCTATCGGAGCTAAATAAACATTTTCTGATTTTATCTAGGGATGGAAGAGGAGAGCCCTTCCTTCTCTTGCTCTTTCTGAGTCATAGAACTGGAAAATTGCTGTATAGCCCACAGGGAAGCAACTGCCTAAACCTTCTTAAGAAAATCAGCAAGGCCAACAATGTAAGAAAGTAAGAAGCAAATGCCAGAATAGGGTAATAACAGCCATTAGGGTGGGTCTGTATTAGGCCAGTAAGATGTTTCTGTGCTTCTGAAGTTATTTATTTTTGGTGATGTTGTCTCTTTACTTGTTAGCAATTACAAACTTTCAGTTTATAAGTATTTGTAAGAAATACTCATTAATGCCACCCAAATAGTAATAACAGTTTTGATGCCTTCACCCCTCCCAGAGTTCTGTTTGGATTAGGATACTCATTGTTTTCCTAATATAGACCTGAGCAGAGTCAGGTCTCACTTTCTTATTGGCTAGGTGGCTTTTGGCATGGCAGATAGGAAAGCAAGAGGATATTTCTCATTTCCTGGGTTTGATCTGTGATGTGGCTGTGCCTTGAATCCCTCCAGTGACTGCTATTCCTTAACCTTCGCTCCTCCACATGTGCTTCTCTTGAAATACCACACACTGTCAAAGTCAACAATCTCTCCAAATATAGAAAGGCCAGTATTAGTCAAAGGATCATAGGTTTTATAGATATGGTTCATTTGTTCATAAATACATTAATTGATGGTGGTCAAAATCTTCAACCAGTGCATTTTTTAAAGTTGTTGAACAGTTGGAATGCTTTCTGTCCCAAATAAGAAAATCCAACTCAGCCTAGCCAAGAACATCTCTTTCTGTGGTTCTCTGTCCAGAGCAAGGAAGCCCCAGCATAGCCCTCATGAGTCTCATTGGCTCAATCATTCCCTCTGGCCAGGGATACCATGTGCTAACTGGCTTAGGCTTGTGTTCCTATAAGTAGGCACTAGCAGGAGAGATGGTATTACCCTTAGAGGAATATGGCCCACTCCTGGACGTGTGTGTGTGTGGGGTGGGCATCTTCTTCTGAAGTACTTGAATAGTATGGGGGGACAGAGTAGATACCTACACAGAAATGGGTTTTTTTTAGAAGAGAGGAAGGGGGACATAGCTGCCCAGTGAGCAAGCAAAAATAGCCACTGTAGTGGTGACGACGGTAACTTACAGTAGCCAAGAATTTGACAAGAATTCTTATAAATTATATGATTAGCCACATATTTCAATGGAGACAATTTGGATTAGCTAGAGGTTTTAAAATTAGTCATACACATTGCTAAATTTAACATAGAAAAGGAGTCTAATAGAGGATGTTATACAGATATGCAGAAAAATTCCCGATATGGTATTCCATCTTATAGGAAACTTATGGGGGGGGTTCAGAGAGGACTTTAAATTCATATGAATTATTTTGTTTCTTGTTACAGGTTTAAAAAAGATCCTTTGGTAATTTAATGGTAACATTTTGAGGGGAAACTTTAAATAGACAGCTACGGTTAGTTTGGGATTATGCTTGAATTATCTTATTATTTCCAAGATACTTTTTTCTCCCCCCCCACTCCCCGGTTGTCAAGGTGTTAGTCTCCACTCCCTTGTGGGGTCTAGTCCCCTTTCCTCCCAGAACAATTATAAAAGCATGGATGAACAGAGTCATGTTACTACTGCAGTAAATTTAAATGACAGTTTTTGTTAGTTTTCCAAAAGAAGATGCCTCTTTAGTAGGGTGGGTAGTCTTTGGCAAATGAGCTGTTTATACATACAATCTATTTATTAATTTGGTGAGTATTTCTATATAAAACTGCAATTTAAGATAAATAGGTGACTCTTTGAATGAATCAAAGAAGTTACTTAAAAGCTTCTTTAAGTAAAAAATCGATATGTGAATTAGAGCTATATATATCAGCATGGGTGAATTTCAAGTATATAAGGTTAGGCCACAAAAACAAGAAGTTGAAGAATATATATAGTCATGTTATTCATATAAAATTTAAAAACATGCAAAAACACTCATGCATTACTGGTAGGAGGACAAATTTGTACCACCTCTATAGAGTATGACAGTATTTATTAAAGTTAACCCAGCAATTCAACTTCTAGGAATTTATCCTACAGGTGTATGAAATAATGAGTTATTCATTATCATATTGTTTATAAATACAAGAGATTGGAAGTAACCTTTCTAGTAGGACAATAGTTAAATTATGGTTTATCCATAGTGGTATACCTTGCAGATATTAGGAAAAAAGGAAAAAAAAACAAGCGACTTCATATAATACAGGGAACAGTTTCCAACGTGGGTTTTTTTTGGGTTTTTTTTGCGGTACGCGGGCCTCTCACTGTTGTGGCCTCTCCCATTGCTGAGCACAGGCTCCGGACGCGCAGGCTCAGCGGCCATGACTCACGGGCCCAGCTGCTCCGCGGCATGTGGGATCTTCCCAGACCGGGACACGAACCCGTGTCCCCTGCATCGGCAGGCGGACTCTCAACCACTGCACCACCAGGGAAGCCCTCCAATGTGTATTTTTAAGAGGAAAAAATAAGGGGATAGTAGAACAAAGTATATAGTATTCCTACCATTTGTGTATAAAGAGCAGGGACAAATTAAAGTAAGTGTAACTACTTGCATATGTATAGAGTGTCTCTTTAAAGATACACACGAAACTGTTACATTAGTTGTTCAGGGGAGGGGAAGTAGGTAGCAGAGGGACATGTCACTGTATATCTTTTTATAGTTTTGAATTGTGTAGTGCAGGTATTATGTATTCAAAAGAATATATAAAATTAAATTTGTAAAATAACCATATGAAAAACATTGTTACTGGATCATTTATGGATTCATACCTGTGGGAAAGACAAACACCACATTCAAGATAGTGGTAACCTCTAGGGAGAGAGAAAGGAGAAAGGAATCTGGGAGGAGTCAGACTGGGCTTCAGTTGCATCTGTTAATGTTTTACTGCTTAAGCTACTGTTGGGTGGAACATGGGTATTTGGCTTGCCTTTTGGGATGCCTGAAATGTTTGGATAAGGAAAAGTACCTTTCTCACATTTCCACCTATAGCTTTTAAAACTCATCTCTCTCTAGGATTAAGTTATTTCCCTGATGCTTTTAGCAGTGAGATTTTTTTTTTTTCAATTTTAGAGTGAGAATGAAATAGTTGGGTGATTAGAATATCTTTATAAATATTTCCATCTTTGTGGCGTCTCTTTATCAGTATTTAAAATTCTCTCTTTCAAAGTATGATCTTGTTTTACTTCAGGATTACATAGCTGATTAGAAGAGCATCTGTTACACTGTTCTACAGTTAGACAAAGTTCCCTTTAGAAAGCAATAACAGGTTGTTAGCTAATATTTAGTTGACTCATCTGTTGCTTTTGTTGTGCGGGAGACATTGTGAATTCTGGTAACCTTTGCTGTGAATGACTCAAGTCTTTCATGGCAGAAATACCTGTCTTCTATTTCACTGAAAAGCAACATCTTAGCATTACTGTAAAACAGTGACAGTCTGAAGAGTAACGTTTTGAGCTTTGGAAAAGGGGAGAAATATCTTAGTAATGCATATTCCTGACAAAGTCCATTTACTGCACTGATTGACTTATGGAGCAGCAGTTAATTTGGCTGTAACTGAGTTAAGTCACTGGAGAATCTTTAGCCTAGTTTTGAGAAAAAGTTCAGGTTTTGATATTGTGCCAAGGCTTTTTTCCCCTTTCCACTGCACTTTGATGGTGGGGTAGAGTGGAGAGGTCCAAGACTTGGAATATTTCTAATTAGAAGACCGGTTCCAACTTGATCAGTTAATAGCTTTACTTCAACAAATTAATCTCCCAGAGCCTCATGTTACCTGTATCATAGGTTTATTGTGAGGATCGAATGTGATAATGTGTTTCCTAAGCTATAATAAGGTGACTATATTTTCAAAAGTATTACGCTACTGAAATTCTAATGCTGAAGTACGTTGCCAGTTGGATTCAAGGCAGATATCTGTGTTCTTACAAATAAGGAAAACATGACATATTATATTATGGCCTTAAATTAGTAAGATTTTGCTGGGAGGAAAAAGGGAGAAAAATAATAGGAGATACTGCCTACTCTGAAAGAGAAAATATTTAGAGAATCAATGTTGGGACACATTTTAAAACTTTTTTTTTTTTGCGGTACACGGGCCTCTCACTGTTGTGGCCTCTCCCGTTGCAGAGCAGAGGCTCTGGACGTGCAGGCTCAGCGGCCATGGCTCTCGGGCCCAGCCGCTCCGCGGCATGTGGGATCTTCCCGGATCGGGGCATGAACCCATGACCCCTGCATCGGCAGACGGACTCTCAACCACTGTGCCACCAGGGAAGCCCAACATATTTTAAAACTTCTGAGGGAAAAACCTGGATCCAATTAAGACTGGGAAATACCAGGTTAAACGTTTGTTAGGTTTCCTTACGGCAGGGCTCTTTAGAGCCATTACTATATTAATATGTATAATGAGTTTCCAAAAGGGAGAGCAGACATCCTTTCCCAGACTCCTTGATTATGAAGTCTTTTTCTGTGGAGAGTCTCCAGTCCTAGTGTTTTGTAGAGCATACTTTAGAAAGTCTATTCTAATAATTTTAGTTTTATGATTTTTCTAGCCCATAGAAACTTAGAATCCTGAAATTAGAACATTGGAGAGGAGGCTGTGAGTTGACTCCTGATAGTCTTTGAAGGATGAGACACAACTTGAAAAAGCAGAAAACCCTAGGAGCTGGAACATAATAGTCTGGGAGCAAGAAGTAACTCCCATGGATGTCACTGTGTGAGGGCATAGGGAGTAACTGATGCTCATACAAGGTGAACATTTGCTTGGTTCCCCATCATCACTGTGTTCCATTTAAGAATTCTTGGATGGGACTTCCCTGGTGGCATAGTGGTTAAGAATCCGCTTGCCGAGCAACTAAGCCCACGCTCCACAACTACTGAGCCTGTGCTCTAGAGCCCGTGAGCCACAACTACTGAGCCTATATGCTGCAACTACTGAGCCTATATGCTGCAACTACTGAAGCCCATGCGCCTAGATCCCGTGCTCCACGACACGTGCACCGCAATGAGAAGCTCGCTCACTGCAATGAAGAGTAGCCCCTGCTTGCCGCAACTAGAGAAAGCTCATGTGCAGCAACAAAGACCCAACACAGCCAAAAATAAATAAATAAAATAAATAAATTTATAAAAAAAAAAAGAATCCGCCTGCCAATATAGGAGACATGGGTTCAATCCCTGGTCCAGGAAGATCCCACATGCCGCGGAGCAACTAAGCCCGTGCGCCACAACTACTGAGCCTGTGCTCTAGAGTCAGTGAGCCACAACTACTGAAGCTCACATGCCTAGAGCCCATACTCTGCAACAAGAGAAGCCACCACAATGAGAAGCCCACGCACTGCAACGAAGAGTAGCCCCCACTTGCCGCAACTAGAGAAAGCCTGCGCGCAGCAATGAAGACCCAACGCAGCCAAAAATAAATAAATAAATAAATTGATTAAAAAAAAAAAGAATTCTTGGACATGTGTAGTTCAGTTTAGAAAACCTGTTTTCAAAAAAGATTACTTTTGTTAACTTGTTGATTTTAATGGTGGATATCATAAACCTATCAGTTTCCTAGGGCTGCAGTAACAAAGTACCACAAACTGGGTGGCTTAAAACAACAGAAATTGTTTTGGAGTTCTGGAGGCCATAAGTCCGAAATCAAGGGTTTAGTAGGGTTATACTCCCTCTGAAGGCTTTAGGGGAGAATCTATTTCTTGCCTCTTCCAGCTTCTGGTGGCTCCTGGTGGCTCCTGGTGTTCCTTGGCTTGTGGTAGCAAAGCTCCATTCTCTGCTTGTCTTCACATGGCCCCATTTGTGTGTGTGTGCCTGTGTTCTCTCTTTTTCTTATAAGGACACCAGTCATTAGACAAAGAGCCCACCCTACATCTAGGATGATTTCATCCTGAGATCCTTAACTAAGTACACCCCCAAAGACCCTATTTCCAAATAAGATCCCATTCTATGGATATAGTAGACGTGAGTTTGTGGGGAGGGGGACACTTTTCAACCCACTGCACTTGCCATTACAGTTTATGTGCTTTTATTTGTTTATTTATTTGGCCGTGGTGCACAGCTTGTGGGATCTTAGTTCCCTGACCAGGGCTTGAACCCAGAGCCTGAACCCAGGGCCTGGCAGTGAAAGCCCTGAGTCCTAACCACCGGACCGCCAGGGAAATCCCTATGTACTTTTAGTTTTATGTTCTTAATTTCTCCCTTATGATGCAGTCATCCCTCAGTATCTGTGAGGGATTGGTTCCAGGAGTCCCTGAGGGTACCAGCATCTGTGGATGCTCAAGTCCCTTATATTAAGTGACGTAGTACAGTCGGCTCTCCATACCCTCAGGTTCTGCATATGGGGATAGGGAGGCTGAATGTTTATTTACTGAAAAAAATCCTAGTATAAATGGACTGTTGCAGTTCAAACCCGTGTTGTTCAAGGATCAATTGTACTTTTTGAGTAACTTTTTTAAATTTTTAAAAAAAATTTTTGTGGTAAGCGGGCCTCTCACTGCTGTGGCCTCTCCCGTTGCGGAGCACAGGCTCTGGACGCGCAGGCTCAGCGGCCATGGCTCACGGGCCCAGCCGCTCCGCGGCATGTGGGATCTTCCTGGACCGGGGCACGAACCCGTGTCCCCTTCATCGGCAGGCGGACTCTCAACCACTGCGCCACCAGGGAAGCCCTTGAGTAACTTTTAAACTGGTTTAATAGAATGAATAAAATGTCTTCTTTGGTATCTTGTATTAAAACATTGAAATCAATAGGAAGCAGGTATTTATTAGACTGGATTTATTTTTCATATACAAGAGAAAGGTCATAGTAGCAGTGTCTGGCACATAGTAGGTGCAGGTGCTCAATAACTATTTCTTAAATATATGAATGAATTTTTAGAATAAGTCTTATTAGTATGGGGCATTCAGTCTATTATTCTTTTCAAAACTACAAGACTGTAAATTAAGGGTTCTGCTTATATCTTCAACTTCTACTATTTATGTTTTATTAAAAGGATATTTAGTATTATTATACTATGTAATATTCTTTTGAGGATTATCTTTTTAAAAATATCACATTTCACTTACCCTTTTTGGAAAAAGCACAAGTTTTTGAGACAGATCTGGCTTTGTATTTTTGCTTTGTCAGTCACTAGCTGTGTAACTTTGGGCAAGTTATTTCATCTTCCTGTGCCTCAGTTACTTGTAAAGTGTTGCTAATAATACTAGTCTTCCAGGGTTGGTGAGAGTTGGAGTCAGTATGTTTGGGTACAAAGTGGGTATGTCATGAATATTAACTAGTGAGTTGTATACCTTAATTATGTATTATAAATCAACTAGATTTATATGTTAAAAAGTAGTAGTCATTTAAAAAAATCTGATTTCAACTTAAGTCAAATGAACCTGTTTTCACCTCTGTGCTCTTCTATGACAGAATAAGTGTTTCTATAGTTTTTGGGTAGTAGGTGAAATCCTTGTCAAGGACTTGGCACTATGTATATGTATGTCTAGCAATATTATGTTGAAAATTAACCAAAGTTAGGAAATGGGTTGAACTTTGGAAGCTAGAAATCTCTGGTATTGATGGGATAGAGGAGGATGGAGCAGGTTAGTGAGATTGAAGCTTATGGGGATGGAAACTAGATGCATAGAAATTACAGCTATTATTTATTTAGTACTTATTATGTACCTGGATCTAAGTGGATAAAAGGGACAAATCAAAGAGCTGAGATAAGATTGGCTATATAGGATTAAATCAGAAAATTTAGGACTGATTAGCTAGGAATGGGGGACAGGTTTGGAAGCAATGGAGAATATATAACCCTGAATAGCAATAGCCATCCTTTGTTTATTGAGCACTTAACTGTGCCGGTCACTATGGAAAGTGCTTTACAAAGCCTACTTCATGTCACCCTTATGGAGTACGCGGTATTCTGATTTTGAATAGAAGGTTGAAGTAATTTAACTTGTTCAAGTCAAACATTTAGTAAATACCTTCGTGCAGGACCAAAGCCCAGATCTTTGTGACTGCAAAGCCCATGCTCTGTACACAGATTGCCTTCTCATGTGGAAGTGGAATTGGGTGCTTAGCCCTACTCCTGAAAAAGATGAATCTGTTAATACCTATCATTGTTTTTTCCTTCTCTTTGAAATTTTTCTTAATTGAATAGAATATTAAAAAGTAAAATTTGAAAAAAAGACCAGAGTAGAATAACTTTTAATTATGGCACATTATCATTTTTATGTAAATATTTTCGTATAGCTGGAAAATGTAGAATACATATACAATTTTTGTTTGTTCTTTTCATGTTTATGAGAGCATTTCATGTAGTTTTTCTATGAGTCTGTTATGTTGGAATGACAATATGTTAAACTGTTCTCTGAAATTGGTCATTTAGGTTAATTGCAGTATTTGTTCTTATATAAGACACTGTAATAAACATATTTATGCACATTTTTTCATTTACTTAATTCTAAGTTAAATTACAAGTCCAGGAACAACAAATTAAAACAAAAATGAAATAGCACCTTTAATGCTATTCTAGGACATTAATTGCCTTTTTATTGCCCTAAAATGTACTGTTGGTTTACACAGCCATGAAAAAGGAATTATTATACTAATATTCCATTAAAAGAACCAAACTGTTGGGACTTCCCTGGTGGTGCAGTGGTTAAGACTCCACACTCCCAACGCAGGGGGCCTGGGTTCTATCCCTGGTCAGGGAACTAGATCCCACATGCATGCAGCAACTGGGAGTTCGCATGCCACAACCAAGGAGCCTGCCTGCCACAACTAAGACCCAGTGCAACCAAATAAATAGATAAATATTAAAACAAAAACAAAAAAACCCCAAACTGATCATGTACTCTGCCTATTGACTTAGTTTGGAATGTCTGCATGTGTGAGAATTTGAATGATCTCTTTACAGTTGTTGTCATGACACCTTCCCCTTCCCTGACATTGTCTTAATTTTTGTTTGAATATTTATGCAATAACACTTTTGTGATTTCTTCCACTGTTTCAAAAGTGAAGAAGTTATGCCTCTATACTTCTAATTAATTTATAATTTGATGAAATGCTCAAGTTTTAGAAAAAAGTTTAGCTATACCTTGATTGGTGATTGATTTCATTCTGTTTATTCTGCCTTCTTTATTTTTTGGGGGGGGCATCTATTATTTATAGGTGGAATGATAGTCTACTCCTTATTACTCATGAGTTGAATTTTACTTGATTCCCTATGCCTTGTCTATCACCTTCCCTCCTGCTCTTGCTAATTTCTTCCTAACTTTTTGGTATGTGCTCCATAAAATTTTCTGTCACATATCTGCTGCAACTTACTGCTTTCTAAATGATTTTAGTTGTTCTGTTGTAAAGTTTGTCTTGCACTCTCTTATTTCATAACTTCTTTATTTTCTTATCATCATGAAATAGTTAATAATTTTCCTAGAACATTCACATATTTCTCAAGTGAGCATTATTAATGTCCATTCTTTTAGTTTGCTTGTTTAATTCTTTGGGACTCGTTTTGGTGTTTCTTACCTTACAGTTACTTTGGTCCTCTTCAGAGGCCAGGAACGTCCCAGGGACCCAGGCTGCTTTCCATTGGTACTTTCCCTGGCAGCGTTAACTGGCGTATAGTAGATGCTCCATACATAAGGCCAAATGAATGAATTTGAGAGAATGCTTTGCATTTCCTATTCCGGGTCCTTATTTCATGACAGAATGTACATCAGGAGTTTCAGATAAGCCCTAATTGTTTCTTAAAGTTAATTGGGGTTGAAAATAAGCAGAGTATGGTATAAGAGGAGACTGGTCAATGAATTGGAGTTTCATCAACCAGTTGAATGAATTGGGTGATGAATTGGAGTTTAGACCCAAATGGATTCTGCCAATATTAACTGGTATTGTTGCTATTTCCCAGTTCTGTTTCAGTTGTGCAGTTAAAGGGAAAAGGTTCCTACTAAGCCATGCTTGGAGTTTTGGGGGGTAGTTGGGACAAATGAGATTAGTACTTACTCAGTATCAATAAATTAGGTCTCAGAAAGAAGATACTTCCTGAATTAGGGTTTAACAGTCAAGTTGACTCCTCTTAATCACATCTGATTGGTACTGGAGACTGTAGAAAACCTTATCAGAAATTAGAATGTGCTTGATTTCTACAGTTCATTTCAGCTGTGACTATAGGTTTTTCTTCCTCACTGGTTTCATATATATTTTAATGATGTTTTGATGGAAATATATCCAGTGCATGTTACCATGCCATCTTTCAGAAAGCTTCTATAATTTCTTAGCTATGAATGGTTCTTTTTTTTTTTTAATTGAGGTATAGTTGATTTACAGTATTATATTCATTTCAGGTATACAACATAGTGATTCAAAATTTTTATAGATTTATACTCCATTTAAAGTTATTATAAAATGTTAGCTATATTCCCTGTGCTGTACAATATATCCTTGTAGATTATTTATTTCATATTGATACACAGTTTGTACCTCTTCCTCCCCTACCTCTGTCTTGCCCCTCCCCACTTCCCTCTCCCCACTGGTAACCACTAGTTTGTTCTCTATATCTGTGAGTCTGTTTCGGTTTTGTTATATTCACCAGTTTGTTTTATTTTTTAGATTCCATGTATAAGTGATGATATACAGTATTTGTCTTTCTGTCTGACTTATTTCATAGCATAATACCCTCCAGGTGCATCCATGTTGTTGTAAATGGCAAAATATCATTCCTTTTTATGGCTGAGTAATAGTCCATTGTTATATATGGATATATATATATATATATATACCACATCTTATTTATTCATTCACCTGTTGATGGACACTTAGGTTGCTTCCATGTCTTGGCTATTGTAAATAGTGCTGCTATGAACATTGGGGTGCATGTATCTTTTTGAATTAGTGTTTTTGTTTTCTTCAGATATATACCCCAGGAGTGGGATTGCTGGATCATATGGTAGTTCTACTTTTAGTTTTCTGAGGAACCTCCATACTATTTTCCATAGTGGCTGCGCCAATTTGCATTCCCACCAGCAGTGTACAAGGGTTCCCTTTTCTCCACATCCTTGCCAACATTTGTTATTTGTAGACTTTTTTTTTTTTTTTTTTTGTGGTACGCAGGCCTCTCACTGTTGTGGCCTCTCCCGTTGCGAAGCACAGGCTCCGGACGTGCAAGCTCAGCGGCCATGGCTCACGGGCCCAGCCGCTCCGCGGTACGTGGGATCTTCCCGGACTGGGGCACAAACCTGTGTCCCCTGCATCGGCAGGCGGACTCTCAACCACTGCGCCACCAGGGAAGCCCATATTTGTAGACTTTTTGATGATAGCCATTCTGACAGGTGTGATGTGATATCTCATTGTGGTTTTGATTTGTATTTCTCTGATGATTAGCAATGTTGAGCATCTTTTCATGTGTGTATTGGCCAGCCATGGATGGTTTTGAGATTAGGTGAACTATATAAATCGTACTTACAAGAAAAGTTAGAGATTCCCTTTACATTGTAGTAGTTTAAAAATGGCACTTTTTGGAGATTAATCCTTTGTCAGTTGCTTCGTCTGCAAATATTTTCTCCCATTCTGAGGGTTGTCTTTTCATCTTGTTTCTGGTTTCCTTTGCTGTGCAAAAGCTTTCAAGTTTCATTAGGTCCCATTTGTTTATTTTTGTTTTTATTTCCCTTTCTCTAGGAGGTGGGTCAAAAAGGATCTTGCTGTGATTTATGTCATAGAGTGTTCTGCTTGTATTTTCCTCTAAGAGTTTTATAGTGTCTGGCCTTATATTTAGGATTTTTCTTTTCTTTTTTTTTTTTTTTTAATATTTAGGTCTTTAATCCATTTTGAGTTGATTTTTGTGTATGGTGTTAGGGAGTGTTCTAATTTCATTCTTTTACATGTAGCTGTCCAGTTTTCCCAGCACCACTTATTGAAGAGGCTGTCTTTTCTCCATTGTATATTCTTTCCTCCTTTATCAAAGATAAGGTGACCATATGTGCGTGGGTTTATATCTGGGCTTTCTATCCTGTTCCATTGATCTATATTTCTGTTTTTGTACCAGTACCATACTGTCTTGATTACTGTAGCTTTGTAGTATAGTCTGAAGTCAGGGCGCATGATTCCTCCAGCTCCGTTTTTCTTTCTCAAGATTGCTTGGGCTATTTGGGGTCTTCTGTGTTTCACAGATTGCCAACAAACACATGAAAGGATGCTCAACGTCACTAATCATTAGAGAAATGCAAATCAGAACTGCAATGAGGTATCACCTCACACCAGTCAGAGTGGCCATCATGAGAAAATCTACAAACAGTAAATGCTGGAGAGGGTGTGGAGAAAAGGGAACCCTCTTGCACTGTTGTTGGGAATGTAAATTGATACAGCCCCTATGGAGAACAGTATGGAGGTTCCTTTAAAAATTAAAAATAGAACTACCATACCACCCTGCAATCCCACTACTGGGCATATACCCTGCGAAAACCATAATTCAAAAAGAGTCATGCACCACAATGTTCATTGTAGCACTATTTGCAGTAGCCAGGATATGGAAGCAACCTAAGTGTCCATAAACAGATGAATGGATAAAGAAGAAGTGGCACATATATATAATGGAATATTACTCAGCCATAAAAAGAAACAAAACTGAGTTATTTGTAGTGAGGTGGGTGGACCTAGAATCTATCATACAGAGTGAATTAAGTCAGAAAGAGAAAAACAAATACTGTATGCTAACACATGTACATGGAATATAAGAAAAAAAATGGTTCTGAAGAACCTAGGGGCAGGACAGGAATAAAGACGCAGTCGTAGAGAATGGACTTGAGGACACGGGAAAGGGGGAGGGTAAGCTGGGACGAAGTGAGAGAGTGGTATGGACATATATACACTACCAAATGTAAAACAGATAGATAGTGGGAAGCAGCTGCATAGCACAGGGAGATCAGCTTGGTGCTTTGTGACCACCTGGAGGGGTGGGATAGGGAGGGTGGGAGGGAGACGCAAGAGGGAGGGGATATGGGGATATATATATATATACATATAGCTGATTCACTTTGTTATACAGCAGAAACTAACACACCATTGTAAAGCATTATACTCCAATAAAGATGTTTTAAAAAAAAATGGCACTTTTACTTTATGATTCCCTGATAATCCTTTGGGTTAGACTATGTTGCGGTTGAACATTTGCTCATGTGCTGGGAAGATTTGTATTGTGGGAGTATTGTGAAAGTTAAGAAAGGATCTGGGCGGGTCCCAGCATCAGCTTCGCGAAGGCTCTCGGCCTCTCGGCCTCTCGGCGTGCCGCGGCCCGCAGGCACCCAGCACATGCCCGCCCCTCCGCCACAATGCCCAAGAAGAAGGTCAGCTCCGCCGAGGAGGAGCCCGAGAGGAGATCTGTGAGGTTGTCAGTTAAACCGGCTCCCGCAAAAGTGGAAACGAAGCCAAAAAAGGCAGCAGGAAAGGATAAATCTTCAGCCAAAAAAGTGCAGACAAAAGGGAAAAGGGGAGCAAAGGGAAAACAGGCTGAAGTGGCTAACCAAGAGACTAAAGAAGACTTACCTGCAGAAAACAGAGAAACTAAAAATGAGAAGAGCCCAGACTCTGATGAAGCAGGAGAGAACGAAGCAACTCTGATTCATATCACACATCCGGTCCTGTCAGCGGTCCCTGTCTCCCTGCTTGTACAATCCAGAGGAATATTCTTATCAACTATTTTGTAAATGCAAGTGTTTTAGTAGCTCTAGAAACAGTTTTAAAAAGGAGGGAATCCCACCTTATCCCATTTTTTAAGTGTAAATGCTTTTTTTTTTAAGAGGTGAAATCATTTGCTGGTTGTTTTTTGGTACAACCAGAAAATAGTGGGATATTGAATATGGAAGGCTTTGATTATCTTGGGTGTCAGCTTAACATTCCACAGATGAGGGGTAGCTTTTATATCCTATAATACAAAGCATACTAAATGGCAGTTTGGAGTCAGTTGTGCATTTAATGTCTTAAACACTTGAAATTACTTCTTTTCCCATGTTGTTTTTGGTTGAATTGTTTCCTAAAGCAAACCACTCACTCCTTGATCTTGGCTCTCCTGGTCAGAATTTTGTGTACTCTGTAACATCTTTGGTTGTGGTAGTCCAGTTCTTCTCGTAACTTTGTTAATGTGCTCTGAACGATTGACAATTTGAGTATGTAGTGTATATGATACTAAATTGTGAATTAGTGGGACTTACGATGTAACAGCATATCAGTATTTGAAGATATTGGTACTTGATACCCTGCCAAGGAAAATTTGCCTCCAAATTTTAAGCTGGAAAGTCACTGGAATAACTGTTCAGAAAAGAATCACAACTACATGATTTTTTAGATTTTTGGTACGTATGTTAAGAAATGTATACAATTTAGGAACTTCCCTGGTGGCACAGTGGTTAAGAATCTGCCTGCCAATGCAGGGGACACGGGTTCAAGCCCTGGTCCGGGAAGATCCCATGTGCCTCGGAGCGACTAATCCTGTGCACCACAACTACTGAGCCTGCACTCTAGAGCCCGTGCACCACAACTGCTGAGTCCGTGTGCCACAACTACTGAAGCCCACGCGCCTGGACCCCATGCTCTGCAACAAGAGAAGCCACCGCAGTGAGAAGCCTGCGCACAGCAAAGAAGAGTAGCCCCCGCTTGCCGCAACTAGAGAAAGCCCGCGCCCAGCAGCAAAGATACAACACAGCCAAGAAAAAAAAGAATTGTATACAATTTAAATATCTGTGCTGATCCTCAAAACAACCAGTAAAATCTCAATTATGAAAAAAAAAAAAGGAAAGGATCTGGACAAAATGGAAGGTGAACTTAGGTGGTAAGTTACATTCTTGAAAGGGACTGAGTTAGGACTCTGATTTAAACACTTTTCTTTGAGTCTTATTTAACAAAGACTTTTTCTTCTATTGTGAAATATCTGTATAACCTAACCTTAAATTTAATATTATTAACTAAAATATTTAAGCAAAGTAGCAAATGCTTAAAAAATTCAAAATAATGAGGAACCACCCCATCCCCTGTCCACCCCTCTCAGCTGCAGGGGGTTTCATGGGGCAGAAGATCCCTTCACTCATTGTCTTGGTTGGCTTGGTGGGGAAAAAAATGTTAAATTGTTGAAAACCATTGGACCCGATGATCTGTAAGGTTCTCTTTAGTTCTAAAATTCTAAACTTCTTATTGTTAAATCGTCAAGAGCACATATTAAGTGAGGAGCAAACAATGTGTCTTTTTTTTTCTTTTAGAAAAAATAATTATCTCATTCCTCCCGTGATTAAAAACCTGCAGTGGTTCCTAGTCCTTGGGGGTTTTTAAAGGATGGTCAGGCTCGGCTCCTTCCTAAGTCCCAGATCAAGCAGGAAAGTCTATTGAGATTGGAATAATGAGAATAATTCTTTGTTTAAAATAATGTTTTAAATACAAGGAGTTTAAAATATCAATGCTGAGTTTTCAATTTGGAAATAGTAAAAAATATTATATTAGTCTGCCAGCGCTGCCATAACAAAAATATTGCAGACTGAATGGCTTTGACAACAGAAATTTATTTTCTCACAGTCCAGAGGCTAAAAGTCTGAGATTAAGGTTTGGTTTCTTCTGAGGCCTCTCTCCTTAGCATGCAGATGGCTGCCTTCTCTCACTGTCCTCACATGGTTTCCTGTGTGTACCTCTGCTGTTTCTCTGTGTATCCATATTTCCTCCTAAAGGCACACTTGTCAGGTTGGATCAGGACCTACCCCAACTGTTTCATTTTAACTTAGTCATCTCTTTAAAGGCCTTATTTCCAAATACTATCACATTCTGAGGTACTAGGGATTAGGACTTCAACATATGAATTTGGGGAGAGACACAATTCAGCTCATGAAGGATTTCTTGTTATCATTACCCTTGATTTTCAGCTGGTAATTATGAAGATTACCAGGGAAAGCTCTTTGATATTGGTCTTACAAACTATGTTCTAATTTAGAAGAGAACATTTTCTTCCTGAAAAACTAAAACTCTCAATCACTTATTTAAAATTGAAAAAAAATTTTGTTTTGAAAAGTAATACATGTATATGTTAAAATGTCAAATAGTGCTAAGAGGTCTATTTATAAAACAATTTCCTACCCCCACTTTCAACTCTTAGCTGTTTCTTCTTGTATTTATCTTTTCAAAAAATTTTTAAATTTTTTATTTATTTTATTTTATTTTATTTTAATTTATTTAATTTATTTTATTTTTGGATGCATTGGGTCTCCATTGCTGTGCACGGGCTTTCTCTAGTTGCGGCGAGCAGGAGCTACTCTTCATTGCAGTGTGGTGGCTTCTCTTGTTGCAGAGCATGGGCTCTAGGCACGCAGGCTTCAGTAGTTGTAGCATGTGGGCTCAGTAGTTGTGGCTCGCGGGCGGTAGAGCACAGGCTTAGTAGTTGTGGCGCACAGGCTTTGTTGCTCCACGGCATGTGGGATCTTCCTGGACGAGGTCTCGAACCCGTGTCCCCTGCATTGGCAGGTGGATTCTTAACCACTGTGCCACCAGGGAAGCCCTGTTTTTTTAAAACTTCCACATTTCTATTTGATAATGCATGCATAAAAGTTATCTTAATTCTTGTTGACAGACTTTTTGTTAAATTCTTATTATGGTTGATGAGGATTTTAGTTCGTTCTTAAGTTATTTTATTTTTATATTGAGGTATAGTTGATTTACAGTATTATATTAGTTTCCAATGTACAACATAGTGATTCAAAATTTTTATAGATTATACTTCATTTATAGTTATTATAAAATATTGGTCATATTCTCTGTGCTGTATAACATATCCTTGTAGCTTATTTATTTTATGCATAGTAGTTTGTACCTCTTTATCCCCTATCCCTATCTTGCCCTTACCCAATTCCCTCTCCTCACTGGTAACCACTGGTTTGTTCTCTTTACCTGTGAGTTTGTTTCTTTTTTGTTATATTCACTAGTTTTATTTTATTAAAATTTTTAAAAAAAATTTTATTGAAGTATACTTGATTTACAATACTGTGTTAGTTTTAGGCATATAGCAAAGTGTTGTGGATATATATATACATATATTCTTTTCCACTGTAAGTTATTATAAGATATTGAGTATAGTTCCCTGTGCTGTACAGTAAATCCTTGTTGTTTATCTATTTTATATATAGTGGTATCTGTTAATCCCATACTCCTAATTTATCCCTTCCCATCCTTTCCCCTTGGGTAACCATAAGTTTGTTTTCTATGTCTGTGAATCTGTTTCTGTTTTTTAAAAAAGTTCATTTTTATTATTTTTCGATTCCGCATACAAGTGATATCGTATAATATTTGTCTTTCTCTGTCTGACTTCATTCAATATGATAATCTCTTAAGTCCATCCATGTTGCTGCAAATGGCATTATTTTATTCTTTTTTATGGCTGAGTAATGTTCCTCTGTGTGTGTGTGTGTGTGTGTGTGTGTGTGTGTGTATCACATCTTCTTTATCCATTCATCTGTTGATGGACACTTAGCTTGCTTCCATGTCTTGGCTATTGTAAATAGTGCTGCTATGAACGTTGGGGTGCATGTATCTTTTCTTCTTCTTTTTTAAAATTTTTTCTGGCCTTTTGGGAACAGTGTCATCTTAGGAGGAACTTGCCTTTCTCATCTTATGCTTTTTTTTAAAAAAAATAAATTTATTTATTTATTTTTGGCTGCGTTGGGTCTTTGTTGCTGTGTGTGGGTTTTCTCTAGTTGCAGCAAGCGGGGTCTACTCTTCATTGCGGTGTGCAGGCTTCTCATTGCGGTGGCTTCTGTTGTTGCGGAGCATGGGCTCTAGGCGTGTGGGCTTCAGTAGTTGTGGCGCACGGGCTTAGCTGCTCTGCGGCATGTGGGATCTTCCCGGACCAGGGCTCGAACCTGTGTCTCCTACATTGGCAGGCAGATTCTTAACCACTGTGCCACCAGGGAAGTCTGCATGTATCTTTTTGAATTAGAGTTTTCATCTTTTCTGGATGTATGCCTAGGAGTGGGATTGCTGGATCATACGGTAGTTCAATTTTTAGTTGTTTTAGGACCTTCCTACTGTTTTCCATGGTGGCTGCACTGATCTACAGTCCCACTAGCAGTGTAAGAGGGTTCCCTTTTCTCCACACCCTCTCCTGCATTTATTATTTGTAGATGTTTTGATGATGGCCACGGTGTGAGGTGATACCTCATTGCAGTTTTGAATTGCATTTCTCTAATAATTAGAGATGTTGAACATCTTTTCATGTGCCTATTGGCCATCTGTGTCTTTGGAGAAATTTCTATTTAGGTCTTCTGCCATTGTTTGATTGGCTTGTTTATATATATATATATATATATATATATATATATATATATATATGGGCTTGTTTATATTTTTGATATTGAGAGAGCTGTTTGTATAGTTTGGAAATTAAGCCCTTATTGGTCTCATCATTTGAAGATATTTTCTCCCAGTGCTTAGGTTGTCTTTTCATTTCCTTTGCTGTTCAAAAGTGTATACGTTTGATTAGGTCCCATTTGTTTATTTTTGCTTTTATTTCTTTTGCCTTGGGCTGATCTAAGAAAATATTGCCATGATTTATGTCAAAGAATATTTTGCCTATGTTCTCTGCTAGGGAGTTTTATGGTATTATGTCTTGTATTTAAGTCTTTAAGCCATTTAGAGTTTACTTTTGTGTATGGTGTGAGGGAGTGTTTGAACTTCATTGATTTACATGAAGCTGTCTGGCTTTCCCAACACCACTTGCTGAGGAGACTGTCTGTCTGACTTACTTCACTAAGCGTAATAACCTCCAGGTCAAAGATTTTAGTTCTTTTGTACCTTTTCCTCTACACCCTCATTCTCTTAATATAATTATGTCACACTTTTAAAAAAATCCATATTTGGTGTTTTCATAATTGTGACTGTGTAAAAACTATCTGCTAAGCCAATACTATGACTATATTTACTTAAAGAACTTTTCATTTTTCCTGGAGTTATTAATTTACCTCACTTTTTCATTTGCTTAGTTTTCGTCTAACCTAAGGCTAAATTCTCCACATCTTCAAATGCTTCTGTAAGATCTTTCTCAATGTAACATTACGTACTTTCAAACCTGTCAGATAATTTATCTGTCTATTCTTTTTTCTCCCTAGAAATAACCGTCCTGGATTCTCTGCAACATTTCTGTCTGGATTTGTTGCCTTCCAGCCTTCTACACAGCTGTTACCTATGACTTTGCTTCATTACCTTATTGGGGATTCTCTTCTTTTTCTCCTATATTGGATCTCTTCTTACTGAATACCATCTTGGTTTCTTTTTATTTATTTATTATTTAAAGAAAAATTTTTTTAGTTTTAATTTTCTTTTTGAATTTTATTTTATTTTTTATACAGCAGGTTCTTATTAGTTATCCATTTTATACATATTAGTGTATACATGTCAATCCCAATCTCGCAATTCATCACACCACCCCCTCCCCACTACTTTCCCCCCTTGGTAGCCATAAGTTTGTTCTCTACATCTGTGTCTCAATTTCTGCCCTGCAAACCAGTTCATCTGTACCATTTTTCTAGGTTCCACATATATGCATTAATATATGATATTTGTTTTTCTCTTTCTGACTTACTTCACTGTGTAAGACAGTCTCTAGATCCATCCACGTCTCTACAAATGACCCAATTTCGTTCCTTTTTATGGCTGAGTAATATTCCACTGTATATATGTACCACATCTTCTTTATCCATTCGTCTGTCGATGGGCATTTAGGTTGCTTCCATGACCTGGCTGTTGTAAATAGTGCTGCAATGAACATTGGGGTGCATATGTCTTTTTGAATTATGGTTTTCTCTGGGTATATGCCCAGTAGTTGGATTGCCTGGGTCATATGGTAATTCTATTTTTAGTTTTTTAAGGAACCTCCATACTGTTCTCCATAGTGGCTGTATCAATTTACATTCCCACCAACAGTGCAAGAGGGTTTCCTTTTCTCCACACCTCTCCAGCATTTGTTGTTCATAGATATTCTGATGATGCCCATTCTAAATGGTGTGAGGTGATACCTCATTGTAGTTTTGATTTGCATTTCTCTAATCATTAGTGATGTTGAGCAGCTTTTCACGTGCTGCTTGGCCATCTGTATGTCTTCTTTGGAGAAATGTCTATTTAGGTCTTCTGCCTATTTATTTATTTATTTATAGCTGTGTTGGGTCTTTGTTGCTGCGTGCGAGCTTTCTCTAACTGTGTTGAGTGGGGGCTACTCTTCACTGCAGTGTGCGGGCTTCTTATTATGGTGGCTTCCCTTGTTGGGGAGCATGGGCTCTAGGCACGCGGGCTTCAGTAGTTGTGGCACGTGGGCTCAGTAGTTGTGGCACGCGGGCTTTGGTATTTGTGGCTTGCAGGCTCTAGAGTGCAGGCTCAGTAGTTGTGGCGCACAGGCTTAGTTGCTCCATGGCATATGGGATCCTCCCGGACCAGGGCTCGAGCCTGTGTCCCCTGCATTGACAGGTGGATTCTTAACCCCTGTGCCACCAGGGAAGTCCCTTCTGCCCATTTTTTGATTGGGTTATTTGTTTTTTTAATATTGAGCTGCATGAGCTGTTTATATATTTTGGAGATTAATCCTTTGTCCATTGATTCATTTGCAACTATTTTCTCCTATTCTGAGGGTTGTCTCTTCGTCGTCTGTAGTTTCCTTTGCTTTGCAAAAGCTTTTAAGTTTCATTAGGTCCCATTTGTTTATTTTTGTTTTTATTTCCATTACTCTAGGAGGTGGATCAAAGATCTTGCTGTGATTTATGTCAAAGTGTTTTTCCTATGTTGTCCTCCAGTAGTTTTATAGTGTCCGGTCTTACATTTAGGTCTCTAATCCATTTTGAGTTTATTTTTGTGTATGGTGTTAGGGAGTGTTCTAATTTCATTCTTTTACATGTAGCTGTCCAGTTTTCCCAGCACCACTTATTGAAGAGACTGTCTTTTCCCCATTGTATATCCTTGCCTCCTTTGTCATAGATTAGTTGACCATAGGTGCATGGGTTTATCTCTGGGTTTTCTATCCTGTTCCATTGATCTATATTTCTGTTTTTGTGCCAATACCATATTGTCTTGATTACTGTAGCTTTGTAGTATAGTCTGAAGTCAGGGAGTCTGATTGCTCCAGCTCCATTTTTCTTTCTCAAGATTGCTTTGGCTATCTGGGGTCTTTTGTGTCTCCATGCAAATTTTAAGATTCCTTGTTCTAGTTCTGTGAAAAATGCCACTGGTAATTTGATAGGATTGCATTGAATCTGTAGACTGCTTTGAGTAGTATAGTCATTTTCACAATATTGATTCTTTCAGTCCAAGAACATGGTATATCTCTCCATCTGATTGTGTTGTCTTTGATTTCTTTCATCAGTGTCTTATAGTTTTCTGAGTACACGTCTTTTACCTCCTGAGGTAGGTTTATTCCTAGGTATTTTATTCTTTTTGTTGAAATGGTGAATGGGAGTGTTTCCTTAATTTCTCTTTCTGATCTTTCATTGTTAGTGTATAGGAATGTAAGAGATTTCTGTGCATTAATTTTGTATCCTGCTACTTTACCAAATTCATATATTAGCTCTAGTAGTTTTCTGGTAGAGCCTTTAGGATTCTTTACGTATAGTCTCATGTCATCTGCAAACAGTGACAGTTTTACTTCTTCTTTTCCAATTTGTATTCCTTTTATTTCTTTTTCTTCTCTGATTGCCATGGCTAGGACTTCCAAAACTATGTTGAATAATAGTGGTGAGAGTGGACATACTTGTCTTGTTCCTGATCTTAGAGGGAATGCTTTCAGTTTTTCACCATTGAGAATATGTTTGCTGTGGGTTTGTTGTATATGGCCTTTATTATGTTGAGGTAGGTTCCCTCTATGCCCACTTTCTGGAGAGTTTTTATCCTAAATGGTGTTGAATTTTGTCAAAATCCTTTTCTGCATCTATTGAGATGATCATATGGTTTTTCTCCTTCAATTTGTTAATATGGTGTATCACATTGATTGATTTGCATATATTGCAAGAATCCTTGCATCCCTGGGATAAATCCCACTTGATCATGGTGTATGATCCTTTTAATGTACTGTTGGATTCTGTTTGCTAGTATTTTGTTGAGGAGTTTTGCATCTATGTTCATCAGTGATATTGGTGTGTAATTTTCTCTTTTTGTAGTATCTTTGTCTGCTTTTGGTATCATGGTGATGGTGGCCTCATAGAAGGACTTTGGGAGTGTTCCTTCCTCTGCAAATTTTGGAAGAGATTGAGAAGGATGGGTGTTAGCTCTTCCTTTTCTAAATGTTTGATAGAATTCACCTGTGAAGCCATCTGGTCCTGGACTTTTGTTTGTTGGAATATTTTTAACCACAGTTTCAATTTCATTACTTGTGATTGGTCTGTTTGTATTTTCTATTTCTCCCTGGTTCAGTATTGGAAGGTTATACCTTTCTAAGAATTTGTCCATTTCATCCAGGTTTTCTATTTTTATTGGCACAGAGTTGCTTGTAGTAGTCTCTTGTGATGCTTTGTATTTCTGCAGTGTCTGTTGTAACTTCTCCTTTTTCATTTCTGATTTTATTGATTTGAGTCCTCTCCCTCTTTTTCTTGATGAGTCTGGGTAAAGGTTTATCAATTTTGTTTATCTTTTCAAAGAACCAGCTTTTAATTTTATTGATTGCTATTGTTTTCTTTGTTTCTGTTTCACTTATTTCTGCTCTGATCTTTTTGATTTTTTCCCTTCTACTAACTTCGGGTTTTGTTTGTTCTTCTTTCTTTAGTTCCTTCAGGTGTAAGGTTAGATGGTTTATTTGAGATTTTTCTAGTTTCTTGAGGTAGGCTTGTGTTGGTATAAACTTCCCTCTTAGAACTGCTTTTGCTGCATCCCATAGGTTTTGGATCATCGTGTTTTCGTTGCAATTTGTCTCTAGGTATTTTCTGATTTCCTCTTTGATTTCTTCAGTGATTTCTTGGTTATTTGGTAACGTATTGTTTGGCCTCCATGTGTTTGTGTTTTTTACGTTTTTTCCCTGTAATTGATTTATAATCTCATAGTGTTGTGGTCAGAAAAGAAGCTTGCTGTGATTTCAATTTTCTTAAATTTACCAAGGCTTGATTTCTGACCCAAGATGTGATCTATCCTGGAGAATGTTCTGTGTGCACTTGAGAAGAAAGTGTAATCTGCTGTTTTTCGGTGGAATGTCCTATAAATATCAATTAAATCTATCTGGTCTGTTGTGTCATTTAAAGCTTGTGTTTCCTTATTAATTTTCTGTCTGGATGATCTGTCCATTGGTATAAGTGAGGTGTTCAAATCCCCTACTATTACTGTGTTACTGTCAATTTCCTGTTTTATAGCTGTTAGCAGTTGCTTCATGTATTGAGATGTTCCTATGTTGGGTGCATATATATGTATAATTGTTATATCTTCTTCTTGGATTGATCCCTTGATCATTATGTAGTGTCGTTCCTTGTCTCTTGTAACATTCTTTTTTTTTTTTAACATTCTTTATTTAAAAGTCTATTTTATCTCATGTGAGTATTGCTACTCCAGCTTTCTTTTGATTTTCATTTGCATGGAATATGTTTTTCCATCCCCTCACTTTCAGTCTCTATGTGTCCCTAGGTTTGAAGTGGGTCTCTTGTAGACAGCATATATATGGGTCTTGTTTTTTTTGTTTTTAAAATTTATTTATTTTATTTATTTATTTTTGGCTGCATTGGGTCTTTGTTGCTGCGCGCAGGCTTTCTCTAGTTGTGGTGCACAGGGGCTACTCTTCTTTGCTGTGCATGGTTTTCTCATTGCGGTAGCTTCTCTTGTTGCAGAGCACGGGCTCTAGGCACACGGGCTTCAGTAGTTGTGACACTCGGGCTCTAGAGCGCAGGCTCAGTAGTTGTGGCGCACGGACTTAATTGCTGTGTGGCATGTGGGATCTTCCTGGACTAGGGCTCGAACCCGTGTCCCCTGCATTGCCAGGCGGATTCTTAACCACTGCGTCACCAGGGAAGCCGTGGGTCTTATTTTTGTATCCATTCAGTGAGCCTGTGTCTTTTGGTTGGAGCATTTATTCCGTTCACGTTTAAGGTAATTATCGATATGTATGCTCCCATTACTATTTTCTTAATTGTTATGGATTTGTTTTTGTAGGTCCTTTTCTTCTCTTGTGTTTCTCACTTAGAGAAGTTCCTTTAGCGTATGTTGTAGAGCTGGTTTGGTGGTGCTAAATTCTCTTAGCTTTTGCTTGTCTGTAAAGCTTTTGATTTCTCTGTCAAATCTGAATGAGATCCTTGCGGTGTAGAATAATGTTGCTTGTAGGTTCTTCCCTTTCATCAGTTTAAATATATCATGCTACTCGCTTCTGGCTTGTAGAGTTTCTGCTGAGAAATCAGCTGTTGACCTTATGCGAGTTCCCTTGTATGTTATTTGTCATTTTTCCCTTGTTGCCTTCAATAATTTTTCTTTGTCTTTATTTTTTGTCAGTTTGATTACTGTTTGTCTCGGTGTGTTTCTCCTTCAGTTTATCCTACCTGGGACTCTCTGTGCTTCCTGGACTTGGGTGGCTATTTCCTTTTCTATCTTAGGGAAGTTTTCGACTGTAATTTCTTCAAATATTTTCTTGGGTCCTTTCTCTGTTTCTTCTCCTTCTGGGACCCCTATAATGCGAATGTTATTGTATTTAATGTTGTCCCAGAGGTCTTTTAGGCTGTCTTCATTTCTTTTCATTCTTTTTTCTGTATTCTGTTCTTCGGCAGTGAATTCCACCATTCTGTCCTCCAGGTCATTTATCCGTTCTTCTGCCTCAGTTATTCTGCTATTGATTCCTTCTAGTGTATTTTTCATTTCAGTTATTGTATTGTTCATCTCTTTTTGTTTGTTCTTTAATTCTTCTAGGTGTTTGTTCTTTAATTCTTCTACGTCTTTGTTAAACATTTCTTGCATCTTCTCGATCTTTGCCTCCATTCTTTTTCCGAGGTCCTGGATCATCTTCACTATCATTATTCTGAATTCTTTTTCTGGAAAGTTGTCTATCTCCACTTTATTGTTTTTCTGGGGTTTTATCTTGTTCTTTCATCTTGTACAAAGCCCTCTGCCTTTTCATTTTGTCTGTCTTTCTGTGAATGTGGTTTTCCTTCCACAGGCTGGAGAATTGTGGTTCTTGCTTCTGCTGTCTGCCCTCTTACCATCTTGGTTTCTTTCCTGATTTTGATGGAATATTAATTCTCCACTAGTTCCTTAAGAAAGCGTGTTTAGAAGCTAAATTTTTGGAGACTTTGTCTCTGTTGAAAAATGTCTAAATTCTATTATAACCATTTATTATCTGGGTATAGCATTCAAAATTGAAAGGTAATCACTTAAAATTTTTTTCTTATTTTTCAAAACAGAAATTACATGCTCATGAACCTAAATTTTAAAGGTTCAAGAGATTATAGAGAAAGTGTGTCTAACATGAGGGTGGTTTTTGGTATGATGCAACTGTTCTGTATCTGATTATAATGGTGATTACACCAATTTCTACATGCCTTAAAATCCATAGAACTGCACAACAAAAGAAACAAGTTCAATTTGTATGTATGATAGTTTAAAAAATGAAAAGTAAATTAAGAGAATTTAAAAGTACAAAAAGGTAGAGAGGGCTTCCCGCGTGGCGCAGTGGTTAAGAACCTGCCTGCCAACGCAGGAGACACGTGTTCGAGCCCTGGTCCGGGAAGATCCCACATGCTGCAGAGCAACTAAGCCCATGTGCCCCAGCTACTGAGCCTGCGCTCTAGAGCCCATGAGCCACAACTACTGAAGCCTGCGTGCCTAGAGCCCATGCTCCGCGACAAGAGAAGCCACGGCAATGAGAAGCCCGCGCACCGCAAAGCTGCAACTGGAGAAAAGCCCACACGCAGCTACAAAGACCCTGCACAGCCAAAAATAACTAACTAACTAACTAAATAAATAAAAAGGTAGAGAGCAAAAAGAAGTTTCTTTCTTTCTCTCTCCCTTAGCCTTCCAGCTTTAAACATCTAAACGTTCAGGGGTAAATCAGGCAGAATTGAAAGGAACTTGACATATATTCACCACTATGTATAAAATAGATAACTGATGAGAACCTACTGTATAGCACAGAGAATAGTACTCAATGTTCTGTGGTGACCTAAATGGGAAGGAAATGCAAAAACAAGGGATATATGTATACCTATAGCTGATTCACTTTAATGTACAGCAGAAACTAGCACAACATTGTAAAGCAGCTATACATTAGTTAAAAATTAAAAAAGAAAAAAAGAACTTGGAACTGCGCAAGTACATTTGGAGAATGCTAAGATTACTACTCTTAGAATAGTTCTAAATATGTTATTAATCAAACCTGGCGCTAATTTATTAAAATTATTTCTCCTACAGTTGGCAAACATGAATTGACTGGGCATAAAGTTGCTGTGAAGATACTCAATCGACAGAAGATTCGAAGCCTTGATGTAGTAGGAAAAATCCGCAGAGAAATTCAGAACCTCAAGCTTTTCAGGCATCCTCATATAATTAAACTGTAAGATCTGATTGTATTAAATATAGTCATATCATTTTTCATCATTTTTGTTAACCTTCTTAATCTGACAAGTGAGAAAGATGAGTGACATTGCTTTGGTCTGTTCCTGAGGGTTTTCAAATTTCTTCCTGTTCATGTATTTATCTAACCCCATTCATGGTCCCTTAAGCCTAAGTTCACATTTTGCCCTTGTGATGATCAGATGTTATCTTTCTCATTTTCGGGACTGATGCCGTTCTGATAGATAACTTTCAGTGCCCCTATTGCTGTAGAACCCACAATGATTTGCTAGTAAAAACTCCTGCCATCCAAATTTCCACATGATATCAGCTCGCCTCACTAGAGACCATAAAGTAGGGTCTCCACTCCCCCACGCTGCTTATATCTGATAAAACAAGTAACAAATCATAGACTTTCAGGAATCCAAATCCAAATAATAGAATTTCAGGAATCCGAATTTCAAAAGGCAGTAATATTACCATTGTTTTACAGCTGACAATTGTAGGATCTACAGTTAAGTTATTTACTACTCAGCTTTATTATGCAGGCTATAAATTAAACCATTTAGGCTTTTGTATTGAACTGGTGACTCAAAATTTGTTTCACTCTCACCTCTTCTCATGTGTTGAGGTGCCATGGTTTTAAATACCATCCTTATGCTGACAGCCCTTAATATACATCTCCTGCTTTGAAACCTGTTTCCTGAATATGCACACTGCCTATTTTACATCTCCATTTGGGTGACCATGAGGCATGTGAAACTCGATCTGGCCCAAACTGAACCCTTTATTACCCTCCGGTGCCTGGTCTTCCTGGTCTTTTCACCATCTCAGTTAATATCAGTTCCTCAGGGCAGAAACTTAGGAACTATCCTTAACTTTCCTATTTCTCTCACTTCCCAACCTCCATTCCATCCCTTCCTTCAAAAACTAAGATCTCATTCTAGTTCCTTCATTATCATCAACCCAGTGTGGGCCCCCTTCACCTTTCTCATGGACTACTGCAGTAGCCACCTGCTTCCACCCTACTGCCCAGTCAGTTCTTCACATTGCTGCCATCAATTAAAGTTACCCTTTTACTTGGCCAGATCATGTGACTGCTTTGCTTAAAACCTTCAATAGCTTTCTTTCTCCTATAGAGTAAAAGCCAAAGCCTCATCATGACTTTTAAGGTTCTGTGTCCTCTGCTGTCCAGTTACCTCTTTGACCCCACATCCTGTTTCTCTCTCCCAGCTCACTCTGCTCTAGCCTTCCTACCATTGCTCAAATGTGCCAGGCAGGTTTCCCCCGAGGGCCTTTGCACTTGCTGTTCCTCTGCCTGGTTCACCTTCTTCCTAGATAATGGCATAGTTTGTTCCCTGATTTCCATTAGGCTCTGCTTAAATGTTACTTTATCAGAGAGGCCTTCCTTGAATACCCTGTATGAAAGATTTCCCTTAGTTTTTCTTTGATTCTCTTCATAGCATGTTCCACCACCTGAGATACTGTTTTTTATTCAGTGTCTGTTTCTTGGCTTCTGGAAAATAAACTCCACGAGAGCAGAGAATTTGTTTTGTTCCCTGCAGTTTTCCCAGCGTCTAGCACAGTACCTGGTGTATTATAGGTGCTTAGTAAACACTTATTGAATGAATGAATATACATGTTTTAATACTGGTAGATAATGTTTTCTCTTACCAGGTACCAGGTCATCAGTACACCATCTGATATTTTCATGGTGATGGAATATGTCTCAGGAGGAGAGCTATTTGATTATATCTGTAAAAACGGAAGGGTAAGCAGTTCTGATTTAATCCTGTGTATATTTTGTAATTCCCCTGATCCCTTACTAGCATCAGAATATCAGAAAGCAATTCTGTTAAGAGGTCTGTTTAATAACCAGCTCCCTTAGTCATGTATTTGCCTAGAATCATAGACTATTTAGAGCTAAGAAGCGTCTTAAAGATTATCTCCTTAGCCTACTTACACAGATATGGAAACTAAGAGTCACAGTTTATTTATTTATTTTTTAAAAAATTAAATTAATTTATTTATTTACTTTTGGCTGCATTGGGTCTTCATTGCTGCATGTGGGCTTTCTCTAGCTGCAGCGAACGGGGGCTACCCTTCGTTGTGGTGCGTGGGCTTCTCATTGCGGTGGCTCCTCTTGTTGCAGAGCATGGGTTCTAGGTGCGTGGGGCTTCTGTAGTTGTGACATGTGGGCTCAGTAGTTGTGGCTCGTGGGGTCTAGAGCACAGGCTCAGTAGTTGTGGTGCATGGGCTTAGTTGCCCCGTGGCATGTGGGATCTTCCTGGACCAGGGATTGGACCCGTGTACCCTGCATTGGCAGGTGGATTCTTAACCACTGCTCCACCAGGGAAGTCCGTCATAGTTTATTTATTTTTATTTATTTACTTTTTATATTTTGGTCATACTCTGTGGCACGTGGGATCTTAGTTCCCTGACCAGGGATTGAACCTGTGCATGCTGCATTGGAAGCGCAGAGTCTTAACCACTGGACCACCAGGGAAGTCTGAGACTCACAGTTTATATATATGCTCAAGGTCACATAATTTATTAATGACAGAATTGGATTGAGACTCCAGAACTCACGATCTTCAGACTTTGCTTCTTGGGCATACAAATACTTTTAATATGTATCTTAAATTATGTATGTAATCCTTAAAAAATATATTATTAAATACTTAAAGATCTAGGCCTTGCTAGTCAACCCTAGTCACATTTAAATTGCATTCATTTTTTGGTTTCAGAAATCTGATGTATCTGGAATAGTAAGAACAGGCTCCATGAAGGAGGTGGGAATTAGACTTAAAGAATTTAGAGTTGGAAGGAACTTTAGAAGACATTTTGAACAGTGTCTTAAGTTACAGATACAAAAACTGAACATTGCCCCCTGCGCATACTTTTTCTTACACCCAGGGTATGTGGTATACAAAAACCTCTTTCTGGAAGAGCCACGTCAAGCACTGAGAAGCCAATTTTTTTCCCTCCCAATCTGACATTCTTTATATCATTCACTCATTTGTTCTATGTAGCATATCCTTACTTTCATCAAAATCATTAACCAAATTAATTTTGATTTTACCATTTCTTAACATGGTTCATTTGAATTTCAGGTATTCCACTTGTCTTTTCACTCCCCACTCCCTGCCCCCGCAATCCCGCACAAATATTCTGCCTAGAAAAATGGAAACAGACACAAATTGAATTGGCATCTTGCTTTCTTATCTTTTGTTTTTCATGTCTTAATCATTTTGCTTTACATTGTGGGGATTTTCCTCAATTTTATCTGTTGCATATTAAAATTCCAGCTGTTTTTTTTTGTGGTACGCGGGCCTCTCACTGTTGTGGCCTCTCCCGTTGCGGAGCACAGGCTCCGGACGCGCAGGCTCAGCGGCCATGGCTCACGGGCCCAGCCGCTCCGCGGCATGTGGGATCTTCCCGGACCGGGGCACGAACCCGTGTCCCCTGCATTGGCAGGCGGACTCTCAACCACTGCACCACCAGGGAAGCCAGTTGTCTTTCTTTAAATAGCCTATTTTTGTTGTTGTTCCACTGAGATAATAAATGTATCTGTCTGAGGATGACAATTAGTTTAAAATTTTTTTCTTCTTCTCTTCCCTGGATTGCTTCTGTACCTTCTCTGCTCCCTGCTCCCTGTTTTTTTTCTATTCATTTTATTGGTCTTTGTCTTTTGTGCATGACCCTTGCTCAGATACCTGGTGATTCTGGGTTGTCCACTCATATTTGAGAGTGAGATTCTAAATGCCAAGCTCATGAGGATGGAACTTATTAATTGGTGGGCCTTCCCATAGGTTGAATAGGTACGGACCTGTTTGTTTTACTAGGAAACACCAAATGTTAACAATTACAAATATTTTTCCTTGGATCAGAAAGTTGCTCCAGAAGAAACCTTCCAGTTTCCTTGAGCGTGTTAGCTTAGCTGCCAGTGCTCTGCGAGCTAAATGGGGAAAGGCCCGCAAGCCTTACTGGTTAGTATGTTGACTTTCATTTTATCCCCATGTTTTCCTTCTGGTGCCTCATTCCTACTCTGGTGTCCTTGAGAACAGAGCTGGTTCAGCCTTACTAAAGAGTAAATCGTGGGTCTTATTCCCCAGTAAGGGTGAGCTTAAAACTTCTTTATTCCATCAGTTGTCCTGTTTTCAGTCCACTTCTCACTTCTACCTTCAGAAATTCCCCACACTTCCAATATCTAAGCCCTTCCAGGAGTCTGCGTGCAGATGAGTTTATCATTGATTTCCACCCCTAAAGGCTTATTAGATTTCAGCTTTTTGTGGTTGGCCAAGTCTTCATCACTGTTAATCTACTCTCTAGCTTAGTGACTCCTTGATTACTGCTGTCTGTTCTCTTGCTCTTTTGTCTTTATATGCTGTCATCTTAGTGATGTTTCAAGGAGTGGAGACAGAAGGTTCCATCTGCCATGCTTAAATGGAAATATGCTTTGACTTTTCTAATCTTTCTTTGTAGACTTCCCCTCCTTGATCCTTTGTACTCTATTTATTATTAATAGAGTATAATTTTCATTTTTGTAGCCTATCTAGTTATTTTACCTCTTGTATTTTGCTTAATCAATTAAATTTTCTTCTCTTTCACCTTTAGAACACATTCTTTTTTTCATTTAGTGTATTTGATATGAAGTCGTATTAAAAAATGAACCTATATTCTAGAAATAAAGGTATTAGATTGCTAATGCATTATTACTTTCTCTAGAGGAAGGGTATCTCTGAGTGCTTTGATAGTTTTAGTTTTGCTTTCAAAAGAAATTACTGGTTCATATTCCAGATTATCCATACCATTAAAGGTGTAGGAACCTGGTTTTAGAATGCTAATTTGTGACCTGTGGTAGAGAATTGCATATTAGAGTCCTTTGCGTAGAGAATTAATAGCTTATTTATTAAATATGACTTCTTGGGAGCAGGCATACCCAAGTAATGGCTTTCACTTATGGAAAAAACATCATAAAATAATAAAATATAGATAAATGGACAGAGAAGTTTTTAAAGAATATTTTTTAAAATGTAATTACAGCATAAGATGTAATTTTTCAGTAAGCATAGTAAAGATAAATGCTGTTATATTTTATAAAACAAATGAATTAAGGTTTTTCTTTTGTTAAAATTAAAACATCTTTTATTTCAGGAGATATGATAACATGGTTGCTTGCTAATTCATTAACACTGCTTAAATGTTGCTTTCTCATATAGTCCACAACAGTATTCCCCACCCCAGCATAACTCTTTGTGCCCTTATCCTCCTTTGTTTTTCTTCAAAACACTCTTACTCCTTATATTGATATTTATATGTTTATTGTCTATTTTCGTTAACTAGATTAGGGCCTTTTTTTAATTCATTGCTGTATCTTGAGTGTCTAAAATCGTGCATGGCACATTGAAGGTATTCAATAAATATTTGTTAAAGGAATCAAGGATTAAATATTTGTAATTTACAGGAAAAAACATGCCTACTTTCAGGTAGAAATTGAAATTATTTGAAATAGTGCATGAGATTAGGTGAAACAAGTTATTAGGGTATAGTCAAGAGAGTGATAATATTAGGAAGTTGAGTTACTGATTTGGGTTCTAAGACCCTCCTAGCATTTCCGTTTTATGCTGCCTATATCTCCTCCCCGTTTCAAAAGTATCTCATGAGTGAGGTTCATTTGGAAGGTTCCTTGCATCTTCACAGTTTTATAGGTTGGAAAATTATAGGTAGAATAATTTATTTTGAAAGACACACGTTTAAGTTGCCTCTCTACTTTTCTTAGCTGGATGAAAAAGAAAGTCGGCGTCTGTTCCAACAAATCCTTTCTGGTGTGGATTATTGTCACAGGCATATGGTGGTCCACAGAGATTTGAAACCTGAAAATGTCCTGCTTGATGCACACATGAATGCAAAGATTGCTGATTTTGGTAAGGATATTTTTATAGTTTCATATATTCATTATGTTTAACAAACATCAGTAGGATTCTTCAGATAACTTTTGCTTTTATATAATAGACTGAGTATCCCAAAGTAGCATATCCTCACCATTTGTCTATGAGCTACAAAAAGGAGTAAAAATAAGGAATCCTCTTAGCTTTATGTCTTTAAAATTGACTTTTATGACATAGGCAAACAATTTAAATTGGCAGCATTAGCGACATCACTTGAAAAGAGACCATTATTTGTGAAGGACCATTATTTAACTATTTGCTAAATAGTGTTATCAATAGAACACACTGTTTTCAGTGTGTGCTTCTGATCAAGTATGGAGCAAGAGGAAAGAGACTGGGCTGGAGTTATTCAGACTTTGAAAGCCAGAAGGCAAACCATATGAACAAAATTATTTTTAAAAAAAGAAAGTAAAATATTTTAAATAGAAAAACATAGTTTCAGCTTGAGGAAAATTTAATGAATTTATTTTTCCTTTATTTCTTATATAAATTGCCATTGACATTATTAAACCTGAGATAAAAATGAATATCTACAAGTCTCTTTTTTTAGTTTCATTTCAAATCAGAGGAGATACTTATATTTTCTTAAGTTTTGTATATGTTTATATACTTTAATCTATAGAGATTCACTAAATAGTGCCCAACAGCTCTGAGCTGCTGAGTTTTTTTGTAACTGACTAAATTATTTGACTTTCTTATTCTTTAGTTGTCATTATTTTTTATACATTGTATTTTTGAGGAGGCAGAGTTTTCTTTTTTTCTTTTTTTTTGGCCACACTGCGCAGCTTGCGGGATCTTAGTTCCCCCACCAGGGATTGAACCCGGGCCACAGCAGTGAAAGCACCGAGTCCTAACAACTGGACCACCAGGGAGTTCCCGAGTTTTCTTTTTGTAGTAGAACTATGAAGGAACTTTGATATTAAAAATTATTATTATTTATTTTATTTTTATTTATATATATTTCTTTGCGGTACGCGGGCCTCTCACTGTTGTGGCCTCTCCCGTTGCGGAGCACAGGCTCCGGACGCGCAGGCTCAGCGGCCATGCTCACGGGCCTAGCCGCTCCGCGGCATGTGGGATCTTCCCAGACCGGGGCACGAACCCGTGTCCCCTGCATCGGCAGGCGGACTCTCAACCACTGCGCCACCAGGGAGGCCCTATAATTTTTTTTTAAAGAATCAGAATGGAGGTTAATAGAAACTTTTAATTCGGTTCTACATTTTTTTCTAGTAATTTCTATATTAATAAAACTTAAACATGCCCAGTTTATTCTATTAAACAAAATAACCAATAACTTAATATGTACTCATGAAACTCCAACAATGCACTAACTTTATATGTTGAAACAGATTGCAGATTTTATGGCATAAAGGCAAAATATTTGGGAACAGTAAAGACTACAGGATTCTGTTGAAGCAAAGAACAAAATGATGATTTATCACTTTAATGCAAACTCAATTTTATTGTTTAATGGAGTTTTGTTTTTATTTTTGTTCTTGGGAAATCTTGAGAAGTGGATTTTGTGCATTTTCAGGTCTTTCAAACATGATGTCAGATGGTGAATTTTTAAGAACAAGTTGTGGCTCACCCAACTATGCTGCACCAGAAGTAATTTCAGGAAGGTAGTGTTTGCCACCTCCTCCCCGCCCAATATATTTGTAATTGTCTTCTTTTCCTAGACTTTGTTAGTCTATAGTGTAATATTCAATTCTATTGAAAGGAATTTAAAGCTTATTTTTTTCTTATCCAGAAGGTATTCTATTTTAAGAATAAAACATTATAAGTGAATAAGGATTAAGGACTCCATTTATTGAGGAGGATGTTGGTTTGCAAGTCAAAATTATATTAGTTAGATGAGAGTACTCGTTTTTTCCCCTGGTGGAAGAAACTGAAGTTTTAAAACTAGCAAGTTTTAAAGGTGAGACATTAAAAACTTGAATAATACAGAAATATCTAGTAGTAAGAAATAGTGTACTATTTGCTTAGATGAAGAATTAAAAGTGTAATGGGTAGCTTTAATTTTTCAAATTAGCTTTAGCTTTTATGATAACGTGCCTTGGGGAATTGGACTGAAGTATTGATAAAGTCCTCAGATTTTATTTAATTTTCATTCTTTAAATCTTCTAGAGACTGAAATATTTTAAGAATTCTAATCTCTCAATTTACTAACCACCAGCATTGAGAACATGAGGATCTTAGTATAGGGCAGCTTTTCGGATAGTTTAGATGACAGGAAAATTTAATTTTTTGAAGAGTAACTGTTCTTCAGTATACTACTGAAAGTGAAAACAAAGAAGCTAAAGTTTGTTTACTAGTTTTTATAATTAACTTTTAATAACTTTTCATTCAAACCATGTTTCTTTGTTTGAATGTCTTACATCCTGATTAATTTAGAATGCAGAAATAGAGTAGTATTTTCTTTCTATTTTCATAAGCTTGCTTGCCTAGACTGCTCAGAGAAATTATATTTGTGTTAAGGCATGGTTATGAGTAAGGCAGAAATATCTAATTTTAGATTTATCAAGGTTCATCATTACCTTTTTATACTAACTTAATGTTTGAATTATTATTACATGTGGGTTGTCTATTTGGGGAAGAAAACAATTTAGGATCTGGATACTGGGGGCAGTGTTAATTAAATAAACAAAAAGAAATGTAATTGTGCATATATGTAATGGGCCATTACTGAAGTCTAATTTTCCCAGTTTGGATAAGGTCCTTCTGTGAGGTCTAGATGTATGGAAACTTTTACTTTCAAAATAGTATATATTGATCAGTTCAATAATTTATTTGACCAATTTAAAGAAATCCTTCCCTGAAGCCAGACTTTGAATGGGTTATCTAATTAGTCAGTAGCTAGTTAAGTCAGTGGGTTACAGTGTACTGCAAATAAGAGTTTCAAATCTTCTGCGAATTAGTTAGCTGGGCTTCATTCTACAGCCTCAGGCCCCTTTTACCTTGATATGAGGTATGAGGTATGAGGGTTATTTCGGAGAGTGGCTTTAGAGTCAGAACATTCTCACTTGATGAAAGATCACTTAATCTCTCCTCTGTAACCAAAAAACAATGGTTTTAAATTCAGTAATGATATGTTTGTTCAAAGTTTGGCCCTATTGATTGGATATCATGAGGACCCTTGTGAGGTAGTATGGACAGAATTTTAGCTATAGTTTGTAACTTAAAAAAATTCTTAATTTTTGTTTTCAAAGATAATACTGATAGAATTAGTATAGAATCTGTATGTGTAGTACACAGCAGTGACTTATAGAAACCATATTCTGACTAATAATTCTTTATGAAGTATCTATATTTAAAATGATTAATTGATTTACTCTTTAAGTTACTAATGATTGTTTAATCCAATTGATATTTCCGGTTACAGATTGTATGCTGGTCCAGAGGTAGATATATGGAGCAGTGGGGTTATTCTCTATGCTTTATTATGTGGAACACTTCCATTCGATGATGATCACGTGCCAACTCTTTTTAAGAAGATATGTGATGGGATCTTTTATACCCCTCAGTATTTAAACCCTTCTGTGATTAGCCTTTTGAAACATATGCTGCAGGTGGATCCCATGAAGAGAGCCACAATCAAAGATATCAGGTGATAAAGCAACTTGATTATCAGATCTAATAGTATCAGTGATATAAGTGAAAGAAAATTTTGCAGAACAGTATGTACAATGTAATCCTGTTTTTATGTTAAAAATAGTGTATAGACTCATTTATTTTATTTTGATATTTAAGAACACATACTAACCCGGCTGCTTTAGGGAAGTAAGATTGGTAGGAGGAAGGGCTTTCACTTTTTTGCTTTTGTTTCTTTATTTGTTTTGAAATTGTAGCAGTGAACATTATATTACTTTTTTTTTTATTCCATACATCTACAAAGTTGCTTTAATGAAATTCTGAATACAATATTTTTTATTAAAGTAAATGTGTATACTGTAACTAAAATAGAGGGGAATTCACTCTTAGCTAAGTATTGTAATAATATACTTGGGGTTCAGTAAGGAAAATATAATCTCTTCTAGGCATTTCAAACAGGATAATATCTGATCAGAAAAATAGGTGCTTACAAAATAAGGTGGAGGAGTTAAAGTCAGAAGTGGGGGAAGGGTGCTTTGATCTGTCAGTTTTGTCACTCCTCACTAGTTCTTAGGACACCAGTAAGTTACTTTTTTTTTTAACTTTTTTTTAAATTCAAACAGAAAGTCACAAAAATTATAATCATCCTCATCAGTTCACTCAGTCCCATGTAATTATTATTTTTTTATCTTGATCTTTTGTTAGCACTTTTATGAATTCATCAGTTTTCCATTAGAGTTCTGAAAATGCTTATTCATTCAGTTCAGCAGTATAGTCAGTTACCAGAAACCTGAACTTGTCAGTGTATTATTTTTTTTTTTTTTTGCGGTACGCGGGCCTCTCACTGTTGTGGCCTCTCCCGTTGCGGAGCACAGGCTCTGGACGCGCAGGCTCAGCGGCCATGGCTCACGGGCCCAGCCGCTCCGCGGCATGTGGGATCTTCCAGGACCGGGGCATGAACCCGTGTCCCCTGCATCGGCAGGTGGACTCTCAACCACTGCACCACCTGCGAAGCCCAGTGTATTACTTTTTAATTTAAAAAAAGAGCTAATAAAAAGGACCCTGGTTGGGTATTAGATTTGGTAGTGATTCTTTAAGATTTTCTATAGTATGCTTCATGTTTGACTTTTACATATTCTCATGGGGACTAATATTTTTTCATAGTAAATTTCTGTGTTGCTATTTGAGTTCTGATCTTATAAATTATCATATTTTTCCCTTTTGTTCATCTCAGGGAATGAGAAAATTTTGATTCAATGAATGACATGTTTGTTTTTGTAGTAGTATACATTGAATTACATATGAAATTACTGTTTTGTAGGTAAAAAAGTCCATCAATTTTACCAGTTGCATATGGTTCCACGGAATAGTTTAAATAAGGCAAAAGTGATGATGACAAATCTCCTTCTCAAATTTGGGCAGGTCATTTCTGATGAAGATTTTTTAAAAAACTGCAAACTTTGTTTCTTCTACCATCATTTTTCTTTCCTTTTTTTCCCTTATGGAAATTTCTCTTTTGGTCTTCTAACGGCTAGACAGCACACTTCTCTGAGATGGAGGGCGAAGGAAGAAAGAAATCAGACGTATATCTGGGAATAGTAAAGAAGAAAGCATTAGGATAATGAAGAAGAAAGAAAGATCATATGTAGAACTTAAAGCTTGATTCCTAAAATAGATAATTAATAAGGACCTACTGTATAGCACAGGGAACTCTACTCAATACTATGTAATGACTTATATGGGAAAAGAATCTAAAAAAGTGGATATATGTATATGTATAACTGGATTCACTGTGCTGTACGGCAGAAAGTAACACAACATTGTAAATCAACTATATTCCAATTAAAAAAAGAAGAAAAGAAAAAAGCTTCATTCCTTTCCATTTACTCCATATGCTGCAGACTAGCTAAAAAACAGACTGTGAGTGGCGGGGCATGACTTTACCACTAGAGGAGAAGGACTAGTCGTTCTGTAAAATTTATATTTCAGACTATCTTAGTGATAGCTTTTTCTTGTGTTTTACATGTTTTTTCCAATTTAAATGAAATATGTGACAATTGGAAAAGACTTAGAAAACACGAAAAAAATTAGAGAAGAGAATTAAAGTGATTTTTAATTCCATTACCCAGAATATAATCATTGTTCTTTTGGGTGTTTTCCTCTCTTAATATTTTTAGTTTTAGCATATTTTTTTTTACATAGTTCAAGTCAAAAATATCCTTTTATATATGAAGTTAGGAAATCCTCAGTTCCTTCATTAAAATAAGGGGATATTATCTTCACAGAGTTGTTTGAAAATGAGGTGAGATAATATATATGAAGTGTTTAGCCCAAAATCTACCACATAGTAAGCACTCAATGAATAACAGTTGTCTATTTTTGTTGTTGTTATATATTTTGTCACTTAACATTATATCCAAAGAGTATTATAATGAATCCACAGACTAATTTTGTTCTCTTTCTGAGCTGGAAATAACATGGTCTTTGCCATTGCCATTTGTTCCAAAACTTTGAAGTGTAGACACTTTGTTTCTGGTTGCTCCAGCAGTGTTTTCTCCCTCTTAAAATCAGAGGAAGGCTGGAGAATTTCCCTTAACATATACAATGAAATGTGAGCCAGAAGAGGAAAATCTCAGTTTTAAAAAAATGATAGGGCTTCCCTGGTGGCGCAGTGGTTGAGTGTCCGCCTGCCGATGCGGGGGACACGGGTTCGTGCCCCGGTCCGGGAAGATCCCACATGCCGCGGAGCGGCTGGGCCCGTGAGCTATGGCCGCTGAGCCTGCATGTCTGGAGCCTGTGCTCTGCAACGGGAGAGGCCACAACAGTGAGAGGCCCGCGTACCGCAAAAAAAAAAAATAATAATAATAATAATAATACAGTATGAGTATAAATATAAATGAATTCATATCCTAAATTCCCCCAAACTGTTACTTTCAGTCTCATCTCTCCTAGAAGTCCTTCTGACCCCTGCCATTTTCTCTCAGGGAACATGAATGGTTTAAACAGGACCTTCCAAAATATCTCTTTCCTGAGGATCCATCATATAGTTCAACCATGATTGATGATGAAGCCTTAAAAGAAGTATGTGAAAAATTTGAATGCTCAGAAGAGGAGGTTCTCAGCTGCCTTTATAACAGAAATCACCAGGACCCTTTGGCAGTTGCCTACCACCTCATAATAGACAACAGGAGAATAATGAATGAGGCCAAAGATTTTTACTTGGCAACAAGCCCACCAGATTCTTTTCTCGATGATCACCACTTGACCCGGCCCCATCCTGAAAGAGTACCATTCTTGGTTGCTGAAACACCAAGGGCACGCCATACCCTCGATGAATTAAATCCACAGAAATCCAAACACCAAGGTGTAAGGAAAGCAAAATGGCATTTGGGAATTAGAAGTCAAAGTCGCCCAAATGATATCATGGCAGAAGTTTGTAGAGCAATTAAACAACTGGATTATGAATGGAAGGTAAGAAAGAAAGAGCATTCTGATTATTAGCACATTTGACAAACCTGTAGTCTATATAATGTTTTCTAGAAGAATTCCTTTTGACTTTGTTTTTCTCCATACCATATGCTAGGTTGTAAACCCATATTATTTGCGTGTTCGAAGGAAGAATCCTGTGACAAGTACATTCTCCAAAATGAGTCTACAGTTATACCAAGTGGACAGTAGAACATACTTATTGGATTTCCGTAGTATTGATGGTATGTACGTCACACAGAACAACATAGATGACATATTAGACCTTTTTACCTAATTTGGCATTTTAGTAAATCTTTGATTCTTTTGAAGCTTCTTGAATTGTTCCTAGTAATTCAATAGCAAAAGAACATAGAATATAAGATTTTGTGCCTTTGTTGACGTGAACATTTGTGTATCTTGTGAATAGTTTATTGTCCTTTTAAGATTATCTTCTAAAATCCTTAAAGCCTGATACAGCCTGATCCTAAAGTGATAGTTCCTTCTACATTTCTGTTTTTTGTAGTTCATTTTGGTAAGATAAAATATTTTATTTAGAATAAATGTTGACTTCTAGTAAATGGTGCAAAATCATACCATGGTTTGAAATGTACATTAATTCAGGTCTCCCATGCATATACACTCTTTTTTTTTTTTTTGCGGTACGCGGGCCTCTCACTGTTGTGGCCTCTCCCGTCGCGGAGCACAGGCTCTGGACGCGCAGGCTCAGCGGCCATGGCCCATGGACCTAGCCGCTCCACGGCATGTGGGATCTTCCCGGACAGGGGCACGAACCCGTGTCCCCTGCATCGGCAGGCGGACTCTCAACCACTTCGCCACTAGGGAAGCCCCGACTCTTAAAACTAATTTACCTTATCTACTAAAAAGCCTGATGGAACACATTTGACTCATAATTCAAATAAATATCAATAATAATTCTACCCCAGCATTATGAAAGGCTATAGCTGTGTGTGTGTGTGTGTGTGTGTGTGTGTGTGTGTATATATAGAATATATATAATATATTATATATATAATATATATATATATATATATAATATATAGGTGGGTTCTCAACCACTGTGCCACCAGGAAAGCCTCCCAGAACCTTTAATTAAGTAGAAGTTTATGGCAATTCTTTATTGGCCAAATCAATTGAATTAAGATATGTTGCCACTTTTGTTCATTTAAGATTATATGGAATTATTAGATGAGATTTACCTGTGAATTTTTTGTCTTCTTTGTAAACTCAAAGATAGTACCTGCATAGTATCAGAAAGACATAGTTTTGAGCTATGATATGTTGGCTAAACCTGTTTGTCTATGTCTAGATGGTATTTTTCTTCTAACACTTACTAACACAGTCTGAGATACAGAATGGGTTTTATTTTTTTCCGTTGTATTTGGATTAAATTCATGAACCTTGGGGCTTCCCTGGTGGTGCAGCGGTTCAGAGTCCACCTGCCGATGCAGGGGACAGGGGTTCGTGCTCTGGTCCGGGAGGATCCCACATGCCGCGGAGCGGCTGGGCCGGTGAGCCATGGCCGCTGAGCCTGCGCGTCCGGAGCCTGTGCTCTGCAACGGGAGAGGCCGCAACAGTGAGAGGCCAGCGTACTGCCAAAAAAAAAAAAAAAAATCATGAATCTTAGATTTATTAGTACCTGGGTTTACCAATTGAACGGACATTTACTGTTTTTATATTGTGTTCCCAACTTAGGTTTTCCTTGATTTTTGTTCATTGGAATTGTTCTTTTATAAGATCTTAAATCAAATATGAAGACAAAGTGGGAGAATGAAGAGCACCAAGATGAGAGTAGGAGACTTGGGTTCTAGATTTACCTCTGTTCATTTGTCACTTAACTCTTAAGGGGTTTATGTTTTCTTATCAATAAAACGAGGAGTTAAATGAGATGATTTCCAGGGTTGAAATTTTAAGTGCATTTATTCTATGATTTTAATATAGAAAAATTGACTTTTATTGCTAGGGAATGATGTTTATTAAGCCTCATTATTAGTTTATTGGGCTCTCTTAATCCTGGATTGCAAGACTGATGAGTAGCCAAATATGTACCCAATCTTAATAAGTCATTAGGGGAATACATTGCTGTGTGTAAAAAAGGCAAGTGGCATAATACAGATTCATTGCTTCTATTTTAGGAGGTATTCAAAGTAAACATGCTCTTGATAGCTGGTCAGTGATCTCACTAAAAGAAGCAAATTAAATACTATTAAAATTTTCGGGAGGGTGTCATGGATTATAATAAATTGAATTTTCTTTTTACCCAGATGAAATTACTGAAGCCAAATCAGGGACTGCTACTCCACAGAGATCGGGCTCAGTTAGCAACTATCGAGCTTGCCAAAGGAATGATTCAGATGCTGAGGCTCAAGGAAAATCCTCAGAAGCTTCTCTTACCTCATCTGTAACGTCACTTGACTCTTCTCCTGTTGACTTAACTCCAAGACCTGGAAGTCACACAATAGAATTTTTTGAGATGTGTGCAAATCTAATTAAAATTCTTGCACAGTAAACCTAAAACTTTGCTTATTTCTTTGATAGCAATAAGCATGCATAATAAATCATAGCCAAATGCTTCCATTTATAATCAAGTTATACGGTTGGCCTTTTGGAATGCAGTTTGCACAGGGACTGGAACATGATTAATAGTTAAAAGCATAATGTGCAGAAATGAATTACGATAATTTTGTTCATTGTTCAGTAGGCATATAGAATAATATAATATACACAATGAATTATAGATCTCTCAGGCTCACTTGATTTTTGGCTATTTTATATTTAGTGTATACAGGGCTTTGTCAAATATTAATTTACCATAAAGGCCTTCATATATTAATTACATGTTGATGTGTTATATATTTGCTTCATAAATTTATTCAATAAATATTTGCCTAGAATCCCCAGAGAACTTTACAGGTGATTTTGTTTTCTGGGCTCCTTAAATAGCAAGTATCTTCAACAGTACGGACAGCCTGGATGATTCTTCCATATCCCCTCCTTAATATTCTTCTTATTCTGTAGTATATGGTAAGTCACCTTAAAGATATTGGACACATTTAAATTTTTTTCTTTCATTTGTTAAGTCCAAAAACACACAGAACTTATATATTCAGATACTCTAGGCACTAAGTTTAATTTTACAATTTGTCCCACTATATTCTGTACATAAATTGCTCTTTTTGTCACAAGAGCTGTGTTGCATATACTGTAAATAAATCATGCTGGTTTTGCCAATATCACAAAGTCCTCTGCTCATCATGTTAGTCAGTATTAAATGTATGCAAAAATTTCTAGTCATTCAATCATGTATCTTTTAAATTGATTCAGTGCATAGAACATGTCATGCAAACTATTTAAATGCTCAGATATGACTTTTTTTCCTAGACTTCATTATGGACATTTTTTAAAAGAAAAGTTGAAAGGCTGTAAGGTGATCACATGTGTATCTACCACTTAGATTCAACATTTGTTAACATTTTGCCATATATGCTTTATCTATATCTGTATATAGATACAGTTATATATATATATGTGTGTGTGTGTGTGTGTGTGTGTGTGCTTTTTTCCCCTGAACCATTTGGATTTTGCAGATATATTCATCACCCCTCAACACTTAAAGCATCTCCTAAAAAAATGATGACATTCTCCGAAAAAAACCCATAATACCATTAAAAATTAATAATTCTCTAATGCCATCTAATCATGCATATTTAGATTTCCCCTGTTGTACTACAAATTTATTTCAAACCAGGCTCCAATTAATGTTTATACATTGCATTTGGTGTCTCCTTCATCAGCTATTACTTTATTATTGTTTTGATAAAATATGGAACAGATCAGTTAGTTCTTCTAAATAGTAACATTTGCTTTGGATTTTAATTACTTTTTAAAAAGTAGCATTATGGAAACTGCCTAAAGTTGCTTAATCTTCCTAAGAACTCTGATTTATATTTTCTTTCTCTTGCTCTTAGTATAATGCATTACATAATAGGTGTAAGAAAAAAATTTAGTCACCTCAGATAAAATTCGTATCATGTGTATAGTAATAAAAAATTACTGTGTCACCCATAATTGCCTTATACTATATTTTAACTTCAAGAAGAATTTTTTGGTGTTATTTTTCCATTGCAATGAAACTATCTTTTTTTCTCTTTTAAGACTCTTTGTATTGTAGTTTTGTTTTTGGCACCTCTGTAACCAGATGATAATGTACTCAAATGTCATGATAGCTCGCATAGTTACTGTAGTTGTAGATTTGGCTCCAGTACCCCTAGAAACATGCACTGAATTCAAAAGAAAAACCTTGCTTCCTTTTGTCCAGGGCTTATTCTATTCAACTTAGAATCTGAAAGCTGTATACAATTATAGGAGTTCCATTTAAATATAAGTTCAAACTGTATTTATAACGTGTATGTGGCCCTCTGTTTTGAGGATATTGACTTCATGTAGGCTCTAAATGCAGCATTATGTTCCTAATGTTAAGAACAGAAGACTGTATTTTTAAAGCTACAGATTTGTATATAGAACTAAGACATCGTTGTAATGTCTCTATAACCTGTTGTGGGGAGCAGGGAAAAAAAGAGGAACCAATTAAATAGGACCTTCTAAAAATTGTTAATTTTGTAAACTGCTTCTTTTAAGTTATTGTGGTTCCTTTTAGTTACTGAGTTTTATTTTGAAGATATTTAAATATTGCACTTGTACAAATAGTATAATAAATGCACAGACTATTGCAGTAAATTCTTTTTTTAAGCTGGGATATTTGAAATGACAACTTTTGGTTGAGTATGTCAAGGTTGCATCAGAATTTTCAGAAATTTACTGTGGTTTGCAAATTCTTACTAATTGAAGATGTAAGGGAGTCAATGCAAATGATTTTTAATCTTTTTTTATTATCTTTTCAGCAATTTATATTTTTTGTGATTTTATGCAACCATATTTTTACTTTGTCTTGACAACTGAAAGATGTATAAGGTTTTTGCCAGAAATGTACTGTATACATAGTTTTAAATATAACAGATTTTACTGATATGTAAAATTTTTGCCATTAAAATAAATGATTTCTCACTGAGAGGAACTTTTCTACCAGGTTGGGGGATATGGGAGCTTAATATATCATATCTAATTTAAAATAATTTCACTGAAATAAACTCCATTGCTTTTACTTTGATTATATTTTTTCTTTGGATGGTTCTGTAGTTTTTCAGAGTTTTAAATGATTTTGTACAAAAAGTCCTGCCCTCTCACCCTGCCCCCCCCCCCCCTACTTTTTGACCTTGTAGTGATACCATTCACACTGAATTAATGACTGGTGGACTATGGGTGGATGTAGAACTCCATGAACCTTTGGAATGAAAGAAAAAAAATGTATTTAAATCTTTTCCCTTTAACTCCTTCCATCTCCCCCATCCACAACAGAAATCATATTTTCTTCGTGAGTTCTCTTCACTAGATGAATGAAAGTCCACATAAAACATAACTATAAATTGGTAGTATGGTAGAAATCAATCTTTGTGGTACAATATTTCTGAGACTTGTTCATGTATGTCTTGACCAGAGTATATTTAAGGATACAATTTCAAATACTTTGATTTGGAAAACGGATAATAAAGAAAAACATCATTTTTCATCGGCTTACAATGTGCTTAACTTTTTTAACTTCTGGGAAAACTACATGGAAAAAAAAAGGCACTTGTTATGGCTGACCATCTGTGCACTTTTTAAACAATGTGCCTAAAGTATAGTGCTTGAACAGATTTTAGCACTTAAACGTGGTGATTTTTGTCTCATCTAAATTAGTGAGTTTTTGTTTCATCTAAAAATTAACCACCTGAACAAAATATTAAGTTATATACAATAAAAATCAGAGCAATTATCTTTGGCTGCTAACATTAGATTTGGTTAGTATTCCACTCCTGTTAGAATTCAATCAGTATGAAATCTTATACGGCGTTGTTGGCAGGGCTTGTGTTAGATTGCTGACATTCTGAATCCTTAAAATAGCTTGATAATTTTAACAGAACACAGTACTAGACTGTTATGAACAGCACATAGATTGTTCTTTTAGGGAACTTAATTACTCTTAAGTAACCTGACTGAACAAAATTGTACAAGAAATTCTCTTGTCTGAAAAATAGTTATTGAACTGTTGTATTTATTGTAAACAAATGGGCTGTTCTATTTATTGTGGATGACAATAAACGTTAACTATGACAAATGTAGAGGATTTCTAGCAACTTGGAAGATGATCATGTTGTCTATACAGACAGCATGGGAAATTATCAAATATATAAATAGATGCATTATGATCACAGACCAAAGTAAGTAGGAAAGTGGTGGGTGAAGTGTGAAAACTTAGTGTTGGAGGTCGCCTTTACTAGGGTAGAGTGGATCAAGATTAAGTTATTTGAGAGATTTAGGAAAGACTCCTTTTAGAAAGGGGTACGGCTTCGAGCACCGTTTAATTATTTTACTCTGCAAACTATATCCCCTCATAAGGCAACTATGAACCAAGCACTATGAATGTGACCATAAGGCATAAATCCTGCTCTGAATGCCTTGTTAGGGAGATATATATTTTTTAAAGAGTTTTATAGAGGTATAACATATACAGAAAAGTGCACAAATCATAAAATATTTGGCTTGATGTATTTTCAGTGTTTTAGGTTTGCAATGAACATGGCCATGTAAACCTCTAACCCAGATGAAGTAACATTGCCATCACCTTAGTAGTGTCTTTTTTATTAATATCAGAAGTGATATAATATCAGAAGTGGTATACTATCACTTCTGCCCTATCCTACAGGCCACACAGAACAATCCTGGTATGATGTAGGAAGGAACTACACAAGAGTATGAATGCCAGGATTAGAGATCATAGGTGGCTATCTTGGAGGTTGGCTACCATAATTGCGTATTGCTCATTTTGAAAAAACTGGTTCACTTCCACAGTTCTTACCGATGTTGAAACATTTAATTCAACAATATAAATAAAAATCGCATCTGATACCACCACTGATCTCACTGGAAAAATCTGAAAGTACTGGGAAGCTGGCAAGCTCCCTGTGGCAAATACATGTTTTCCAGAATGATGATTTTTGCTTAAATTCTTGAATTTTATCATTGGTAACTGTCGATTGTTTTCCTTGATGTAACAGGCTCCCTTTGTTCATTTTCACGAAAAGGCCTGTCAGACCCAAGCCTGAAAACCAGCAGGGGTGTAAGCCCTTCTAAGTAAAAACTGTATTCCACAAAAAAAGCATCTACTTCAGTTTATAAAGCAATTTCACGAGTGCTTTTATCTTGAGACATCATACTTCAATATACAGCAAAAGTACTTTGTACCTCCCATTTTTGTCACACAATATTAAAAAAAAATGTGTGTACTCAAGGGTCATTTTAATAAAATAATTTTTACTGCTTCGTCAAGGACATTGAGGGACTGCCTCTTCTTTTTCTTACAATGAGTGTGTACAGTGGTGGAGAATACAATGACTACTAGTACAGCTTGGTAGCATTGCCCTGATTCGGGCTGAGGTGCCAGTGGTTTTAGCCACCATTGCTTTTGCACTCTAAGTGCAAATGTCAACATTGTGAAAAAGGTAAATGACGTCTTCATGTTAGTATGAAAATAGGGATAGTTTTGACTTTAAAAGGATCTTGACGACCCTCAGGTCTGAGGATCACCTTTGGAGAATCCTTGCTTCCTATCAGTGGTTCTCAATGGGGTAGGGGTGGGGTGGGGGTGGGGGTGGGGGGGTCCATCTTTTCCCAGGGACATTTTCTCATGTCTGGAGACATTTTTGCTTGTCACAGCTGGTGGGGTGGGAGTGGATGCTAATGGCATCCAGTGGGTAGAGCCCAGGGATGCCGCTAAACACTCTGCCCTGCACAGGAGAGGCCCCCTTCTCCCAACAAAGAATCATCCCGTTGGAAAAGCTACAGCCTTGAGGTTGAGAAAACTGGTCTACAAAAATGATCCACAGCGACATTAAGAAATCAAAACGATCTTAATTTTTCAATTTCCTAAACACTTCCCCGTATTACATGTCCCCACTTTTTTAAAATTTTCAAGACAGCTACTTTCGGGCCATAATTTTTTCTTCTTTAGAGAAATTGAGTCCAACTTTTTGCGGGTTTTTTTCCCCAACGGTTGAGCCACGGCCGTACCCTTTTTCAGTCGGGTTTGCCTCTGTCTTCAGCGTCTGGACGACCTCATCAACTAGGTTGTAAAGTCCTTTAGGGAGAGTCGTGAGTCAATGCTCTGGATTCCCCCCAAATCGTTTTCCCGGGCCTCTTCTCCTTTACCTGCTGACTGGATGGACCTCGTGGTACCGCCAGGGCTGTCCTCTCCGCGCGCACTCAGCCGGCGCAGCCGTAGCTTTCCGCGCTGCCGAGTTGTGGGCGCCCACGCGCCGACGCTCTCGTCTGCCGCTAGAGGGCGCTCCTTGCCCGGGAGGCCCGGACTACCAGCCTTGGAGGGTAATAATGGGGTGGGGGCGGCCGCAGTGACTTCTGGGATTTGTGGTCCCGGGGAAAGGATTACGGAAGAGAAAAGCGCTGAGTCGCCTCTTCCCTGCCAGCTTCTCTGGACTGTTCGCACGCCCCATATCGGGCAACCCCTATCTTGGGACACCCTGCACCTACGGCAAGCAGGCAGGAGGTCAGGCGCGGTAATTTCCGTTTCCGGTGGGCAAAGGGCAAGCGGAATGTAAACACGGGACCCGGGGAGTGGTCATCAGGTAACAGGGGTTACGGGTCTGTGGTGGAAGCGGGAGGAAGTTGAGGAAAGCGAGGCTGGTGGGTCTTGGGGTAACGGGAGAAAGGAGCTTCAGAAGTCGGAGTTGAGGCCCACCGCGGGTGTGGCAGAGGCTGGACGCTAAGGTTGGTCACTAGGGACCAGCAAGTCTGAGGATCGGGCCCTCCCTGGCACCCGTTCTGAGGCGGGCGGTGCGGCTTTGACCCGTCCTGAGCGGCGGGAGGAGCGGAAGCGAGCTGGCTTTGCCCCCAGCGTGGCAGGGGCCCGCGGCTGCGGGCGGGGCTGTGAACTCGCGGGTGACGTCCTGAGCAGCCTTTATGAACTTCGCTCTTCTTTACTGTTGTGCAAAATGAGGGGAAATCGCTAATGCTGTTTTCTCCTGTGCGGTAACATTTTCGGGTAAATCGGTTCTTGAATTCCTCACCTCTGACTACATCCCTGTACCCGGAAGGATGCTGTTTTCATTACCTGTTTGTGTTCATCAGGTTTCTCGTCTTGGGTGCTGCATTTTACGTCTCAGTGAAGAGAAGCGTTCTCTAGCTTGTGGCAGGGTATAATGTCTGTATTATTCGTTCCCACACTTCTTGGTCCCTCACATTGCCAACTTGGAAACTTGAAGCCAGAAAACGTAATCATCCTCATCCTTGTCTCCTTTAGGGACAGTCATAAATACAAGACTTCTTTCTTATCTTGACTTATTTTGTTATCTCGTGAGACCTTCCTAACGATTCATTCTCTCATGTTGTTCTCTTTCTGGGCCTCCGAACTTGTGTTCCTTAGTAACAACACTTACATTTTCAGTCATTTCTTGGTTCTTTCCCTAAGTTACTTGCAGTCATCTTTAAACAGAGGAAACTCATTCTTCTCTATTATAATGGGTCTGGGGAGAGAGTTTGGCGTTGTCCTGATTCCCTAGTATAGCTTATAATCCATTACTCCTACAGGCTTTTCTAGAAATCTCTGCTCCTGTGGAAAGCATGTGGTTACCCGTGTCAACCTGTACATTTCTTGATTGCTGTAATTTATTGGCACTTTGTCATATTCATTAAGAACTTAGGTACATGACCCACAATTTTCTTACCCCTCCAAAATCTGCCATTATCTTGGGCCTTTCCACATTAGTGACCTCATAGCCAACCTCAGTTTTTTTGTCTCCTTCATTCTAGTGGTTACTTATACTTTACTGCAGCATGTGTATCAGTGATAAAGATCTTGGTATCTGCTAGAACTTACTTGCTATTTCATTTCTCTCCCTCCCTTACTGCCACAATGCCCATTCTTTGATAGTTTTATGGAGACCTCTGGTTCATTGCTTTTCCTTATCTCGATAGTTGATCAGTCAGTTGATCATAATCTTCTTGGCGTTATAGGCTCCTTTAAGAATGGAATGAAAGCTTAGAGACTCTTGTGCAGATTGCACACAAGCATATAAAAATGTATGTAGAATTCCAAGGGTTTCTCAGTATCTTTAAACCCATCCATGTAACTAGCAAGAGCTCTCGATCCCTCAGCAAATCCCTTCTCTAAATAAATATTTGTTCAATTCTTCCAGGGTTTCCTTTAACTTTGTTCCATTAGTTATGCTGTCTTGCTTAGCCCTTACATTTGTATATTATTGCAGATTTACAAAATAGTTTAACATTTCTTATCATTCTGATTAACCCTATAGTTCTGTGAATTAAGTCATTTCCTAAGTTTGAATCTTTCAGAAACTTTTTATGGAAAATTTCAAACATATATAAAAGGAGAGAGGAAAGTACAGAGAATCCTGTGTACTCACCACCTAATTTCATCGCTTATCAACTCAAAGCAATCTTTTTATCTAAATCTCTCTTCTATTGCACTCCCCACTCCCACTGATTACTTTGAAGCAATTCCTAGATATCGTGTAATTTCATGTAAAATATTTTAATATGTATTCCTAAAAGATAAGCACTCTTTTTGTCAACATAATCGCAATACTGTTATACCAAAAAAAAAGGAGGAACTTCTTAATATTATCAAATATGAAATCATTGTTCTGATTTCCCCTATTACGTTGTAAAGGTTTCCTCCCCATTGGCTTGTTTGAACCTGTAGCTAAGCAAGCTCCACACATTATATTTGATTTGTGTGTTTCTTAAGTCTCACTTTTCTTTTTTTCTTGAAGAAACCTGGCAGTTATTTCTTGAAGAAGCCAGTTTTTTCTTTAGTTTCTGTGTCTTGCTGTCTGCATCTCTGACATCTTATTTAGCATGCTCATCTGTATCCCATATTTCTTGTAAACTGGTAGAGGTTTGATCTGATTGAGCTTTAACTTTTGGCAGAAGTACTTCATGGATGCTGCGTCACTTCCATCAGGAGATACAATTGTGGACTTGTCTTTATGATGTTAGCAGCCTTCAGTGATTATTGCCTAGATCCACTATTTTAATTAGGGGTCAAAAAATGATGACAGTCTAATCCTATTATCCTTTCTTTACCTATTTGTTGGAATACTTCTATAAAAGGCCAAGTTTGAAATTTAAAGCTCTTTCCTTGTCATTTTTCCAGAATGGCTTCCTTTGGATGGAAAAGGAAGATTGGTGAGAAGGTCTCAAAGGTCACTTCCCAGCAGTTTGAAGCTGAAGCTGCTGATGAGAAGGATGCAGTTGAGAATGATGAAGGGAACTGGCTTCATGCCGTTAAACGGAGGAAAGAAATTCTCCTTGAAGGCTGTGCTGAGAAGAGTAAACAGCTGAAGGACGAAGGAGCCACTTTGGCTGAAAATAAAAGGTATGTTTTTAGAGTTTTCTTTTCGAGAACAGTTTTGGCCTTTGGTAGGACAGAATACTCCTCAGATCATCCAGAGATCTACAGTCAGGCCTTTGTGCCTTTGACTGGTATCTCCCTTGTGGTGCTGAAGAGTTTGAGAAATTAAAAGTAGTGCTGAACAAGAAGCGCTTTTTAAAAATTATTTTCTTTGTTCTTTATCTTCTTTTTTCTTTCTTTTTTTTTTCTGTTGGTAAGGATGGTTATAAGATTCCTGTTTATCATTTTTGTCATAATTGAGTCAAAGTTGAGGAACCAGCATTTTTGTTTCTAGGCATGTTATTATTTTTGATTCTGGGAGTAATCTTATTAACTCATTGTAATATAAAACATAAAATAATGCTTAAGCTATAATATATTAGCACCTCAAATTGGGAGTGAATGGTAGACAATAAATCAAGGACAACTAACAGCTTAATGGCCTAATGTTAGATTGTGAATTCTCATTTGCAGTGTTTTAGGCAAAGATTTTTCTCTTGTAGAACTTTGCAAGATTGGCCATTCTGTCTTAGTCAGAAGAAAACCAACTATAAATTTTCCACGTTTATGAAATCATTTTCAGAACATCCATAAAACATCTTTAGAAATTCCTGTAAATGCCTGTTAAAAGTTCATTAACTTTGTTGTTTTTATCTTTTTCTCTAGACCAGACTAGTGTGTAGAAGGGAAAAGCTATTCAGTTATTGCCATGGGATTCCCTATGAATTTCCTGTGGTAGATGAGAGATACCAACTTTGTGTATAAACAAAATAACTCATTTTTTTTTCCTGCATGTCAAAACACTGAGTCATTTCACTGAAATCAGCTGGATTGGATGCTTTATTTTGAATGGAGAACACTGTGAGATGATTAAGTTTTTTAGCTATTTAGCACTTGTTTTGGAGTAATGTATACACAGCTTTAAAAGATAACAGAATTAAAGGAATCTGGTAGAAATGAGTCGTTCGGCTACTCTAAGCCAAAAATAAATAGAAATAATGGTTTAAAAATATCTAAGAGAATATTCAATTGATTGAAAGTAATATAAGGAATAGGAAATAATATAAGGAAGAATAGTGAAGTTAAATTAAGAAAAATAAAACTCAGTCCCTGTCTTCCAAATCAACTTTATCTTAAACCACCATCATTTTCTCTACATTTTTAGCCACATTGGTCTTCCCTGTGTTTTTGAACACAGTTCTTAATACAACTTTGTCTTATGACTCCATCTGAAAAGCTCTTATTTCCTGTGTTCTGATGTCTGTCGTCTTGTCCTTCAGATCTCTGCTCACATGTCCTCTTCTCAGCAAACCTCTCCCTGACTACCCAGCAACCCCGTACTCCCTCTTCCTCCATTACATCAGCCTTTTTTTATTGTTTCTTAAATATTTATTTATTTATTTGACTGCATTGGGTCTTAGTTGCGGCTCGTGGACTTCTCTAGTTGTGTCGCGTGGGCTTCTCTCTAGTTGTGGCGTGTGGGCTTAGTTGACCTGCAGCATGTGGGATCTTAGTTCCCTGACCAGAGATCGAACATGCGTCCCTTGCATTGGAAGGCCGATTCTTAACCACTGGACTACCAGGGAAGTCATGTTTTTGTTGTTGTTGTTGTTTTTTAAAATTTTTAAACTTCTAGGACTTCCCTGGTGGTCCAATGGTTAAGCCTCTGCTCTTCCACTGCAGGGGGTACTGGTTCGATCCCTGGTCAGGGAAGTAAGCTCGCACATGCCGTATGGTGTGGCCAAGTAAAAAAAAGAAAGAATTTTGAACTTCTATTTTGTGATTAGGTGAAAGGAATACTAGTCAAATAAACCTTACAAATGAATGAAAAATAAAATTCTTTACTCATGTGTATGTTTCTAAATCTGTGTTTCAAAGGATATCATTAAGTTGATCTCAACTATGGTGACAGATCAGGAAGTAAATTAGTCGCTAGGGTGGCAGTTATTGGTTCAGGAACAGTATTAGACATTTATTGATGTACCAATGTGTATTAAATGAGTCAACTTTTAAGAAATGTGTAATGTCATCATTAAAATATAACATCACATAACCATTCATCCATCCATCCTTCTTTAAAAATAACATTCAAAGAGAGGTAAGCTGTATTATCAGACTTTAAGGAGCTCAGCCTTTGGTAAGATGCACAGAATACAGATAATTATCAATACATTGCAGAGTAGTGTATGCAGTAAGACAGGTTAGTTCATACAGAATATTTCAGAATCACAGGGAATGGAGCCACCAGTTCTGTCTGGTATATCAAGGAAGTTCTGACAGATAAGTTCAATCTTCAGCTGGGCTTCAAAGAAGGAGTAGTACTTTGCCAAACCAATAGTGGTGGGAAGCATTTCAAGAAAGTGGGAACAGAATATGGAAATGCAAAGAATTTTCCTAAACATGCAAAAGAAATTGTTTTACATGTTTAGGAAGATTCTACCAACTTCGTGTTTCTGGAGCAAAGAAATACAGATAAGTTTGCAGCAAATACTGCTGAAGAAAAAAAACTAGACTGTGATCTCTTTATATGCAACAGTAAGACCCTTTTCATTATATTCTATTGGCAATGGTGAAAAGTAATTTTATGACTTTAACAAAGTAATGAAAAACCACAGTCACATCAGCATATTAAATTTTCTTATAGTATTTCTCCCTTTTTGAAGTTACCTTATACGCTTATTTAGTTGTTTATATTTAGTTGTCTTTCTTCTGTAGAAATGTAAGCTCCAGGAATGTAGGGACTTTGTCTAGACAGACTTTTGTCCTGTGCCTTCAGCTCTTAGACCAATTTGTGGCACTTCCCAGGCCCTCAGTAAATATTTATTGAATATTTATAAGGCTGCTGTGTTTTGCTATATTATGGCTAAATAGGTTTTTGTGGATTAACTACCATATATTGCATTGTACTATAGGAATATATATTTCAAACTCCAGATTAGAACACAGTATTCTGGAACATATTTTATTTCATATCCCAACCACAAAGGACCTTTGGGAATAGAATTTTCCTATCTGTATGAGAATATGACACTTGAAAATTATTGTTCTTTTCTGAGTCTTATTCCTTTCCCTATAACCTATGATGGTAAGGACTAAGTAATAAAATACGGAACAGCTTTGAACTTGGAATGAGTAATAATCCTTAGAATGGTAGAGAAGTAGGGATGCCCCTGGAGGAATTGCTAAAGAAGGAGAGAGGGAGGAGGGAACATCTTCTACTTCCGGGGATGCATTCTTTTGCCTCCTTGTGATTTTCTTCATTTTTGCCCTCAAGATTCTCTTATTTAGTTTTATTTAGCACCGAGAGAGTTTTCTGAACACATTGACTATGCATGATCCAAGTGTGTTAATGTCAGCCTTCCTCCAAAGGAGGCATAGTTCTTGAGCATCAGAGTCTCCTGTTGTCCATTTTATTTCGTTAGTAAGAAACTATAACTGCTCTTAGAAAAATTTGGTTTGCAATGGAATGGTTTTTAAATTCTGAAGTTCTACCTTGTAGTATTCATGATTCTTTGTAACAGAAGACTAGTTTACTTTTCTACGCAAGCCCTAAGTAATGTTGGTGCCTTATAGAGACAGTATAGTAAGTCTAGTGGTTACGAGTGGGGATTTTGAAGTTATTTTAACTCCATTCAGATCCTAGTTTTATCATTTATATCTGTATAAACTTGGGGCACATTCTTAACCTTTCAAGGGTCAATTTCTAGTTTCCTTATATTAAAATGGTGACACTTACCTCATAGACTATTGGGGTGTTAAAGAGCAAGTCCATGTAAAAGAGCTTAGCATGCCACCTAGCACCTAGTAAGCACTCAGTAAATATACTTTAGGTAATTTATTTTAAGATTTTATATGTGATTGGTAGATTTCATGCAGTATTAAAGGTTTTTTTTTTATAAGTTATTTTGTTCAAACAGCTTTTTCTTGAATTAATTCTAACTAGGATATATATTCTCAAGAATCACAATGTGGGTCCCAGCTTTGATATGTTGGCTTTTAAGGTTTCAACCACTAGATGGTGATATTTGATTGTGTAGCTAAGTGGTTTCATTTTTTCTTGTGAGTATTAGTATGTGTGTGAAGCTAGAATATAATTAGAATTTACCATGAATTTTGTTCCTTGTCTAGAAAAGCATACTTACCAATGTGAACCTGAAGGTGACCTGGCTGTGTGAAACACATTCTGTTGAGTGCCAACCTGAATATATTTAATGACTGTGATCTTGCCTCTTATTCTTTGGAAGAGAATAGATGCAGTCAGTGTAGAATGCCTTTATTTTCTCACCACCACATCTCCTAATCTGAGTGCATCTGCATCCAAGCCATCTGCGTTCACTGTGTTGTAATGAAGTGCCCCTTCTTTTTTCAAAGGCCCACCCCTCCGCTTGTGCACTAGACTTCATCTCTCTTGCCTTTTCAGGAATATTGTTCCTAAAACCCCCTTTCATTTGGATGTCATCTGTTGTCTTCTCTCTCCCTCTCTCTTTTTTTACCCTTTTTTTACTGAATTATAATTGATGTACAATATTATATAAGTTACAGGTGTACAATATAGTGATTCACAAGTTTTGAAGGTTATACTCCATTTGTTATTATAAAATAATGGCTGTATTCCCTGTGTTGTATACATAATAGTTTGTACCTTCTATTCCCCTACGCCTTATTGCCCCCCCCACCCCCCCACCCCGGCTCCCTCTCACTGGTACACAAACATACCCTGATAGCATCCATTTGAAAACATTCCCTTGACTCCACACACCCTACCATTTCTTTGCTCCCTCTTCACAACAAACTCCATTTCTTTTTTTTTTTTTTTTTGCGGTATGCGGGCCTCTCACTGCTGTGGCGTCTCCCGTTGCGGAGCACAAGCTCCGGACACGCAGGCTCAGCGGCCATGGCCCACGGGCCCAGCCGCTCCACGGCATGTGGGATCCTCCCGGACCAGGGCACGAACCCGTGTCCCCCGCATCGGCAGGCGGACTCCCAACTGCCGCGCCACCAGGGAAGCCCCCAAACTCCATTTCTTGATGAATCATCCTCTCAGTCCATTCCAGTCAAGTTGCTGTCCCCACTAATCCACTTCTAAAGGTTGTTGATGACCTCCATGTTGTCAAACCCCGTCTTCATGTCTTGGTTCTCATTTAGTGTGCCTCTTGGTATTCAACACAGCTGAGCACTCCCTTCTTAAATATATTGCCCTGTAATCTGCAACACCACACTCTCATGAGTTTCCTTTTGTCTCAGTGTCCACTGCTTGTTAATCTTCTTTGCTTGCTGTTTTCTTTTGCTCATTTTCATTTTCTTTGCTCATTTTCATTTCATTTTCTAAATATTAGTGAGCCACTTTTAACATCAAAAGCCAGGAGTCATCTCTGCTGGTTTATGTGCCATTCCAGAGCTAATCAGCCCCACTCACCTCCAAAACCCCCCCCTTGAGACAGCTCATGGTATTCTTTTTTTTAATGTGTTTTTAAAATTGAAGTGTAGTTGATTTACAATGTTGTGTTAGTTTCAGGAATACAGCAAAGTTATTCAGTTTATATATATATATTTTTTTTTTCAGATTATTTTTCATTATAGGTTCTTACAAATATTCTTATTACCATAAAGTCCTGGCAGCTGCTGCTGTCAGCACAGACCAGAGAGCCCCTATGTACGGTGCTAACTGATAATGAAAGACCATCACACCTTGACACTGGCCAGGTTGGACCTATAGGTGCTTTAGAGGCACTGGGTCACACACCCAGAAGTGTGAGTGGGTTAAAGCCTTGTGGGGCTGACTTTGATCTAGGTGAGACAGGATATGGGAGGGAGGCTGCAGATAAATTCTTTTTCCTCCTTTCCCCACTGGACTGTTTCCAATACAAAGAGGTTTCATACTGTCTCTGAAGAAGTTCTACAATATTAACAATCATCTGTGTTTGTTTTGAAGCTGTTGTCAGCTTAACATATGCCTTATATTTATTCTCCCTCCTTCCTGCCTCACTTCTCTTTCTTTTTTTTTTTCTCCCTTGGATCCTACTCCCCACACAGTGGTAGCCTATAAGCTTAGGCCTCAGGCTTTATTTCCCAGGTAACCCAAGCTAAGATTTCATCCTGGATTCCTTTCTTTTTTTCACTCCTCATATCCAATCCAAGTTGAGATGATTTTACTTTTTAATATATTCCAAATCACTTTTATCCTCCCTTCTGTTTTCATGGCTGTCATCCTAGTCTAATCTACCAGCAGCTCTTAACCTAGGTTACTCTGGTAGTCTCCTAACTAACAGGCCTCCCTGTGCTCATTCTTATACCCCTACAGTTCATTCTCCTCCCCCGGGCCTGACTGATCTTTTCAAAATGTAAAGCAATTCATGTCTCTGTGTTGCATGGAAACTTCATCACTCATACAGTGAAATCCACACTCACAGCTACGGGCTACTAGTTTCATGATCATGGCTTTGGACTACCTCTCTGGCCTCGCAATCCCCTTCCTCCTTCTTTTATAGCCATGCTCGTTTTCTTTTCTTGCCTCAAAAAATGGGGTGTTTGATCCTGCCTTGGGCTCTTCCTTTGTCTGGAATGAACTTTTCCAGGTTTTCCATTGGCTGGCTGCTTTTTGTCATTCAGCTCTCAGCTCAGATGCCTTCCCAGAGAGACCTTTTCTGACCATGCATTCACCCCCATCACATCCGTCCATGTGTTTTTCATCATGGCACTTAACCATGTTTTAACTTATGTTTGTTGCCTTTCTGTGCCTTCTTCACACACATATACAGTCTAGAATGTAAGCTCTAGAAGAGTAGTAGGGTCCTTTTATATCTTATTGAATGCTGCATCCTCAGTACCTAGAATACTACCTAACCCAGAGTAGTATTCTGCTCTGGTGCTCAATAAACGTTTATTAAGTGAATAAGCTGGTAACTGTATAGCTCATTAAACTTGATGCTACAGTAAATTACAGACATAATTGGGAGCAAAGTAGCTAAACACCTTGATATTTCTATCTGGTGGTAAGCGTGCTGACTTATTTGGCTTAATCACCAGCTGTTCTTTCTTTTTTTTTTTAATTTATTAAAAAAATTTTTTAACATCTTTATTGGAGTATAATTGCTTTACAATGGTGTGTTAGTTTCTGCTTTATAACAAAGCGAATCAGCAGCTATACATATACATATATCCCCATATCTCCTCCCTCTTGCATCTCCCTCCCACCCTCCCTATTCCACCCCTCTAGGTGGTCACAAAGTCAGCTCAGTGCTTTGTGACCAGCTGTTCTTTACCTCAATGTAGGGTATTATCTCACCCCACCCTTGGGCAGTCCCTGGAACTATTCCCTCTGCTTCCTTCTTTGTGCTAGTTTGGTTGCATACTGTTAAGGTTGTCTTTAAATTGGCTGAATCAGACTTTGGTCACTTATTAACCACAGTGACTTTAAACCAAGTTTTTATCTTTTAATGTTTCCTATCCAGCAGCTGCAGTAGGGCTATGCCTGTTCGGTCTGTTCCAAACCAAATTTGAATTAAGAGATATGCTGTGGAGCTTACGAGAGACCATTGATTTATTAGGTGCCAAGTTTACTGTGATCCAAAAGTGGAGGAACTAGATGGTGCTACCTTTTATTTGTAGGCCAGGAGAAGTAAATCAAAGAGGAAATGAGAAATGAGGGAGGGGAGGGAATTCACCAAGCCGACAGTAGTGAAGTAAATGCCCACCAGTTCTTGCTTCTCTTTAGCCAGTGGAAAGCAGCTCACTTGTTCCTTTAAACCTTTGTATGCCTTGGTGAACAAAGCACGTTTCATTTGGCAGTGTCTCTGCTAACAGCAGTGGCTATGTTTTCAAAACCAAAACAGTGCAACAGGAAGAGGACATTTTTCTTTTTGCCTCAGATCTGTGTATTTGCACAGGTTTGCACATGTGTGTTTGTACGTGTGGGCATGTTTGCATGCCTGCCTAATGAAAAGAGAAAACAGAACTAGGGATGGTCAGTGTCATCTTGAACTTCTTGGTTTATTTTGTACTTTGGGACAACTTAAACTTAGGTGCGTAAGCAGCTTTGTGGCAGTGTGTGGATGAGCCGGCCTGATTCTCAGGAATAATGCTCTTGGCATCTTGGGCAGGACAGTGTCTTGTGCAGGATTGCCTTTTGCCTTGCAGGATGTTAACATCCCTGACCCCCTGCCACTAGTGCCTCCAAGTCTTTGACAACTGAAAAGTCCTCTATAAATTGCCATACATGCCCTCCATGGGGTGATAACTGCCCCTGGTTGAGTTAGGCAGAAAATAGGACTGAAAGAAAAAAGGGCATTTGACAAATGTGGCAGTTTAACAGTGGTTGGCCCAAGTAGAGTAGGTGTTGGCAAACCTTAGTCTATTTTTATAAATAAAGTTTTACTGGGACACAAACATGGCCTTTTGTTTGCGGCTGATTTTGTGCTACAACAGAATTGAGTAGTTGTGTCAGAGACAATATGGCCCACAAAGCCTAAAATATTCACTGTATGGACTATTACTATGCTGACCTTGGCTTTAGGCCCTTCCTCAAAAGCCACAACGATGCCTGAAACCTTAGACACCCCAGGGTCTTAAGGTACCTATAATTCTAATCTCTTGATTCTTTCTACCCACGTTGCTATTCCCCTGGTCTTGGGAATTTCTTGTAATATCTGTACGTGGAATGGTGAGATGAAACAAAGTAAGAATTAAGGTGTTTGCTACTTTTGTCTTAGGGTATAATTTGTTTTTATGTCTTTCCATCTTTTTTTTTTTTTTATGTATTGTAAGCATGCTAGCTTCTGTCCTCTTTTCATGTCTTCCATGCTTCTCTCTGCTGCTTTCCAAGACTTCTCTTGGAGAAGGTAGGACAAATGAGATAGGTAGAATCTGTGATATTAGCACCTTCTATGTGCCCGGTCATGTTCTGGGTATTGTAGAGAATACAAGCAAATCCACCCTTTGGTCCCTGAACTCATTAGTAAAGAGAAGATAGAAATACATGGAAGAATTAGAGAAAAATTAAACGAAAACAATATTGGGGTAGTTAGAGAAAGCATTGGTCAGGTAGTTATAAGAGCTAGCTTCAAATCCTGGTTTGTGTAGGCTTAGTACCATGTGCCTTTGGACTAGTCCTGTAGTTGCTCTCTACTTTTGTTTCTTCCATCAGTAAAATGAAAACAAGTAATGCCAATCTTATAGGACTTTTTGTGAGCACTAAGTGAATTAACTTTTTACGAAAATAATTATATGTTAAGTAATTGTATGGAAAGTGCTTTGTAAAACATAAATTACTTTAGAAATATAAGTGTGACTGTGTGGTCAGTTAAGTGGTACTCATGGTCTTCATGGGAAAAGGGGATTTTCACTTGGTCTTAGAGGAGAGAGAGCCTTTGACTAGGTGAGAAGCGGGGGAACAGGAACCTAAATGTGCACGTTTGTTCACTGAGGAACCCACACGAACAAAGGAGTGATGTGTAGGTAGAGACGGGGCAAAGATGCAGCTAAGTGAAGCAAAGGAGTGGTGAGGAGAAGAAAGACTGGACAGATAGGCTAAGACTGGGAGACATAGACTTGCTACTGTTGAATCCTGTGGAATTTACTACTATGCTATTAATTAGAAAATTATGAGTATAAAGATTATTATGAAGCAACAATTGAATTTTCCAGAGAAAGAAAGTAGAACATAACATACTTCCAAAGTTTTTCATGTTGTGTCTATAATAACATTTGGAAATATTATTTAGAGACCAGCTTATAATCACCTGTAATATGCCTAAGAAGTACAAACACGTTTTTTTAGGTGACACAGTTAATGCTTTTAGAGGTAATACCATTAATACTTAGTGGATAATAGCACCAGGGAACTAAATTTCTTTAATATTGTATATATATTTTGTTAAAAACATTATAGATGATAGCTATAAATAATCAAAATTGGGTATTAAATTATAGTAAGCATTGTTGAGTGTCATATACTTTTTTTTCTCCATTATCTATTACGTATGAAACCTTTTCTAATGTTTTTCTGAGGCGTACCCTACATGGTCATGTAGATTTTGTACTTTAGCAAGTTGCTGGATTTAATTGCTAATCCTTTATTTAGGATTTTTACATTTATCTTATGGACTAAAAATTCTTCAGTGATCACTAGGATTAATTCTCATTTCTCAAATAATGTATCTTTCTTAGGACGAAAGTGTGCTTTATTTTTATTGCTAGATTCTCCACATATGCTGCAATGCATTAGGACTCTTAAGACTACACTTCTAATTGTGGAATTTCAAATTTTGGATTAGGCAGTGGCGGCTATTTTCCAGTCAGGGCCCTCCCATACTGTCCCAGTTCGTCCTGTGTTAGCTGATACAGCTGCATATACTTTGGGGAGCAAAGTACCTATTGCACTGTCTACATAGAGCTTTTAGTTTAAATAAGCACAGAGATAAATATAAAGTTTCAAACAGTTTTACAAAGATAAGTAACCGGGTACCATGAGCCAGAGTGATTTAGATAAGGGGTCACAGAAGGCTTCTCCAAGGAAGCAAGAAGACAAATGATTGAGTTCATCCAGGCGAAGGGAGTTCTACTTATTGTTTTGCCTTTATTGTGATTTTATATTTATCATTAAAATAAGGGAACTACTGATTTATTTGTAAATGTTTTTATTTAATCCAAATTATACTAGAATTAATTTCTGGTGAATTTTATTTTGTGACATGTATGTGTATGCTAAACGAATAAGTAATATAGGTGGTAAAATATTTCGGATGATTTTTGTATCTAAAGTAAAAATTGGGATATTAAAATGATGACTTTTTAGAAATTTTTCAGAAAATTCTCATTGCCTAGTGTAGCAAGGAGTAGAACAGGGTAATTGCTTTCAATACAGTAACAACTAAGAAACGTTCTGTACTAGTTAGACGTTGGCATTGTTGTTTCAATTTGCTTTGGAAAATGACCTTTATTCAGTGTGTGTGCACTTCCATGTAATTTCAGAGGACCTTCCTACTGTTTCCAGAGTGAATTGATCTGCCTTAAATTGTTTGTTCTTGTCTATAATAAATTAGAAACTTTTAAAGACATGTTTGTTCTTTTGTGTAAGTAAATTGTTTAAATTATTACTGAAAGTAGACTTTATGACTTAACCTAATCCTGTGTCCACATAATTTCAATAAGTGATAGTGACTAAAATTCAGAGCAGTTTAGTATAAAATAAAGTATATTTATATCGTGTCTCTTGCTATTGCCTAGTAAAAACATACTGGGACTCCAGTCTGAGCATCATTTCAATACTTCTTCCCGTTTCACATCCCCTTTCCTTCAATATGACTGTCTTGAGAGAGTATGCAATTAGGTAGTATATTTTTTTCTTTCATTGTTTTTGCTTCTTTTTTCTTCCTTTCTGAGCCTAACTGAAGTTGCGAGAAGTTAAGTTCCTTACGATGAATGATCATTATATGGTACTGCACATTATTTTCTCCTTGCTTTCTTCAGAATGTTATTCTAAATTCTAGACAGAAAAACTCAAAGTAATTTATGGAGGATTTTTTTTTTTTTGGTTTAATTCAGGGAATTGACCGTTGTCTAAAACTTGGAACCTGATCTACCTACATTGGAAATCGCATGATTTTCAGTCAAATCTCAACAGATTTCAACATCATTATAATTTCTCTATGAAAGCTCCCACAAAATCAAGGAACCAAACTAAACTTTAATTTCAAATATTATATACTGAACTTACAATAACAAAATCTAAACTAAGCCAGAAAAGTTATTTCTGTCGTTAAACATTTTGGGGAAACAATGTTTATAAATATTAGAAAACACAATATAAAATAAGGTGAAAACTTTAATGTTCTTTTTTAAAATTTTTAAAAAGATTTATTTATTTATTTATTTATTTATATTTATTTATTTTTGGCTGCGTCAGGTCTTAGTTGCAGCATGCGGGATCTTCGTTGAGTCATGCAGCATCTTTCGTTGCGGTGTGGGGGCTTTTCATTGTGGTGCTTCTCTGTAGTTGTGGTGTGTGGGCTCCAGGGTGCCTGGGCTCTGTAATTGTGACATGCAGGTTCCAGGGCGTGTGGGCTCTGTAGTTTGCGGCACGTGGGCTCTAATTGAGGGGTGCAAGCTCAGTAGTTGTGGCACGTGGGCTTAGTTGCCCTGCAGCATGTGGAATCCTAGTTCCCTGACCAGGGATCGAACCTGCGTCCCCTGCATTGTAAGGTGGATTCTTTACCACTGGACCACTAGGGAAGTCCCCTTTAATGTTCCTGACGATATAGTTTTTAGTAAGGAAATAAAATGATGAATCATATATTAGCTGCTGATTTACTGAAATGTAGCTGTATAGGAATAGCTTTTAAATTTGTTTTGGTATTCCCACATGAGCACATAAAATTGTATGATAGAAGTCTATCATGATATTAGTGGAAAGTGGTGATCAATATGTTTAGTTACAATTTATTTGACATTGACAAAAATGCTCTAACATTTGTTCTTAAATACAGTCAGTCCTCATTCATGGATTTTGGATTTGTGAGTTCACTTACTCAGTACAATGTATTTGCAACACCAAAATCAGTACTCATGGTGCTTTCCCATCTGAGTTCCCAGCTGAGTCAAACAAGGCAATGCTCCCTCTGCCTTTGTGTTTTACCTCTCATACTGAAAGCAAGCGTACTGTCTGTGGTCTAGTTAGTGTTATGTTTTCCCTCTTTTTTTTGCCTTTTCTTGATGATTTTGCTGTTTAAAAAGGCCCCCAAGTTGGGGGGGGGGCTTTTTAAACAGCAAAAAAAGTAGTGCAGAAGTACTGTCTAGTGTTGTTAAGCCCAAGAAGGCTGTGATGTGCCATATGGAGAAAATACGTGTGTTAGGTAAGCTTCATCCAGGCCTGAGTTACAGCGCCGCTGGCCACGAGTTTAGTGTTAGTGAATCAGCAATGTACATTAAAGATGTCTTTAAACAGAAATGGACATAAAACGGGGTTATATGTTAATCAGTTGATAAAAATGTGACGAGAGGCTTGCTGGAACTTAACCTTAGAACCAATGATTCAGTATTCATTAATTCAATCTTTATGGTGACTTTATAGAACAAAACTACTGGGAATGGGAATCAGTTATATCTAAAATAAAGATTTTGAGTTTAGCAGTGTTTTCATGTATGCAACTTTTCTTTTGTCAAGAATTTAAATAATCAGGACAAGTAATTAAAATTTACTTTAAAGCTGCATAAAATCTAGCAGTGGGATTCAGCAGAGATAAAATTATGTTCAACATCATTTGTCATTTGTTGTTTCATATTCTTCTCCCCTCACTCAAATTAACTTAGTATATTAATGTCTTGTATCTATTTTTACTCACTGAACATTTATTTAGTGCTTTTGTTAGGCATTGATGCCACAAAGAAAATATTAGATAAGCATCTTTTGGGGGACAACACAAAGAGGGAAGCTGTTTTGATATGGAGTAAAGAGTACAGTTTTAGAGAGTTCCTTGGATGATATAAAAGGAGGGCGTTTAACTGAATGGGGGAATGAAAGAATTAAAGCGTGTTTTACAAGATTTTTTGGAGGAGATAGCATCAGAACAGTCATAAAAGGTAAATGGAAATTAGCTGAAGAAGGGGCAGAACAATGTTCCAGTCGTAGGAATCTGCATGTGCAAAGCCAAGAAGAGGCCAGAGAAAATCTCTCCCTTTGGAGTATCAAAAATAGTTCAGGGGCTTCCCTGGTGGCGCAGTGGTTGAGAGTCCGCCTGCCGATGCAGGGGACACGGGTTCGTGCCCCGGTCCGGGAAGATCCCACGTGCCGCGGAGCGGCTGGCCCCGTGAGCCATGGCCGCTGAGTCTGCGCGTCCGGGGCCTGTGCTCCGCAACGGGAGAGGCCACAGCAGTGAGAGGCCCGCATACCGCAAAACAAAAAAAAACCAAAAAAACAGTAGAACTGGAAGAAGCATAATGCACAACGTCAGTGAAAGGAGCGTCTAGAGGAGAAAGGGGATTTGGAGCCGAGACGTGTCTATTGGATGTCTAGTGAAATTTAAGAGGCCTGAACTTGAGTGTGTTGAAGGTAACCGGAGCCATTGAAATATTTTTATCAGTAGGTGAACTCATCAAAACTATGTTTTGGAAATATTTTTCTGAGATAGAGTAGAAAATGGATTGGAGTCAGGCAAGACTGATCTCAGGAAGACTGGTTTATTGAATTTTTGACCATCCTGGAAGGCTGAGGACCTACACTAGTAGCAGTGACAGTGGATTAAAGGAATTGAATTAGAGAATTGAAGACTAATGTGACCTAGAGCAGGGAAAAGTATAGTCAAGAATGAATGGCTTCAGGATTTTCTTAATGCCTCGGTGGTGCAGTTCTTTAAGTCAGGGATATACGGGTAGAGTAAATTTGGAGTAGGAGATGATGGTGAGTTCAGTTTAAACACATTGTGTCTGAGATATGTCAATCACCTCTTTATTTTTTTTTAATAAATTTATTTATTTTTGGCTGTGTTGGGTCTTCGTCTCTGCGTGCGGGCTTTCTCTAGTTGTGGCGAGCGGGGGCTGCTCTTCGTTGTGGATCAGGCTTCTCATTGCGGTGGCTTCTCTTGTTGCAGAGCACTGGCTCTAGGTGCACAGGTTTCAGTAGTTGTGGCACGTGGGCTCAGTAGTTGTGGCTCACGGGCTTTAGAGCACAGGCTCAGTAGTTGTGGCGCACGGGCTTAGTTGCTCCGTGGCATGTGGGATCTTCCTGGACCAGGGCTCGAACCCAGGTCCCCTGCATTGGCAGGTGGATTCTTAACCACTGTTCCACCAGGGAAGTCCCTGTAAGTCACCTCGTGATCTTATATTCTTATATGCGTAATCTTCTCATTTCTCTATTTGCTATTCACAGAAAAACCTCCCAAGTGAGTCATTCATTGTCCCTACTTTTTTACTTCCACTTCACTATTCAGTCTGGCTTCCATTCCAACAATACTGTTTTGGTCAGTGTCACCAATGACCTGCATGACATTAGAGCTTTCTGAAGTATTCAGTACAACTCGTCACTCTCTCCATGACAGCCTTCTCTCTTGGTTTCTATAAAATCACACACACTCCTGAATTTTCTCCTTCCATTCTTTCTCTGCTTCTCAGTCATCTTTGCTGGTCCTTCCTTCTTTGCTTGATCTCCACATTTTGAAGACTTCAGCCTGGTATCTTTTCTCTTTCTTATCTACTCTCTTCTTAAGTGATCTTTCCCAGATCCATGGTTTGTTTAATTTATTCTTAAAATTTTTACTGAAAAGAAAAAGGCAATGAAATATACTCATGATTTTTAAAAAGCAAACGCAGTAATAACAAAGGATACACAGTGAAGAGTCTTACCCTTACTCCTGTCCCCTAGCCTATTATTTCACTTTCCCAGAGGCAGCCACAGTTACCAGTTTCTTGATATCCTGCCAAGATAATCTTTATATTTATAAGCATGTAGGTCTATAGATCTTTTAAAACATCGTTAATGGTAGCATTCTAAATATAATATATATATATACCATTCTCTCCCTTGTCTTTTTAACTTAATACATCTTAGAGATCTTTTTTTTTTTTTTTTTTTTGTGGCTGTGTTGGGTCTTCGTTGCTGCACATGGGCTTTCTCTAGCTGTGGCGAGCGGGGGCTACTCTTTGTTGCCGTGCACGGGCTTCTCATTGCGGTGGCTTCTCTTGTTGCAGAGCACGGGCTCTAGGCACGCAGGCTTCAGTAGTTGCAGCACGCAGGTTCAGTAGTTGTGGCACATGGGCCCTGGAGTGCGTGGGCTTCAGTAGTTGCAGTGCGTGGGCTCAGTAGTTGGGGCACGCGGGCTCTAGGGTGCGTGGGCTTCAGTAGTTGTGGCGCACGGGCTGTAGAGTGCAGGCTCAGTAGTTGTGGTGCACGGGCTTAGTTGCTCCGCGGCATGTGGGATCTTCCCGGACCAGGGATCAAACCTGTGTCCCCTGCATTGGCAGGCAGATTCTCAACCACTGTGCCATAGGGAAAGTCCTTTTTTTTTTTTTTTTAATGGCTGTGTCCTAGGTCTCTTACTATCCAGACTCTTAACTATCTGAAATCAGGAACCAGAAAGATTTGGATATGAAGGGATACTTGTATTTCATTATATGATGTTCTAAAATGTATTTAACCTTACCTCTTTTGAAAAAGAACGTTTTCATCTTTAATTTTTACAAATGATATAGTGGGTATCCTTTCAAAGATATAAGTGTGCACACATACAGTTTAGTCCAAGAAAGATTTATAGAAATGGAATTGCTAGATCAAACTGGATGTGCATTTAAAAAAACATAGTTTACTTTTTTTCCCTTTTTGTTTTTGAGTATATTGTTATCAAGCAGCAAACTTGGCTTTTAGTGATTGTGTGCATGTGTGTATGTAGAAAGATAGGGGACATGCTTATAACTTTCCATTAAAAACTGTTTTCTAACTTTTTATTGTGAAAATTTTGAAACATACAAAAGAGTTGAAAATTACAGTGAGCATCTGTTTACCCACCACCTAGATTCAGCATTGTTATCTTGCCATATTTGCTTTCTCTGTATATGTTTTATGAACCATTTGATAATAAGTTGCAGACATCATGAAAGCTTATCCCTGAAAACTTCTATATGAATTTTCTATCAATAAGGACATTTCCAAAATAACCATAATATAACTAGCATGTAAGACAACAATAATTTCCTAATATTTGTTAGTATCTCATATGTATTTAGTTTTGCAGTTGTCCATAAAATGTTTTTTATAGCTGATTTTTTGGCTGAAGATCCAATCAAGACTCATACGTCGTTACTGGTTGTTAGGTGTTTTTAGTCTCTTTCAATTTAGAGCTGGGTCTGAGACTATATACAGTTAGTGGATCAAACTTTGTATGCCATCTGTTTTTCTAAATAAAGTTTTGTTGGCACACAGCACCACTCATTTGTGTTGTCTGTGGTTGCTTTCACACTAGAGCAGCAGAGTCAGGTAGTTGGAACAGAGACTGTCTTGTCTCCAAAGCCTAAAGTATTTACGATTTGGCCCTTTACAGAAAAAAGTTTGTGGACCCTTATTTAGAACATTAGAACAATTCTCTCACCTTTAAAAGTTTTTCCCATGGCATTGACTTTTTGAATTAACTAGGCAAATTGCTTAGTAGACTGGCTCACACTCTGGATTTGCCTGATTTTTTCCCTCTGGATCATTTAATTTTTTTTCTCTCCATCTCTTGTATTTTATGTAAACTGGAAGTTAAGTCAGGCAGCTTCAATTGAAGTTCAATTTTTTTTTTGCTAGAATATTCATGGTGTTGTTTACTTTCTGTTGCATCACATCATGATATATATAATATCTGGGTGTCCCTTTAGTGATGCTAAGGTCAGTTACAGCATTCAGGGGAATATCAGCCTTATCTTCCATTGTACAGTTCTGCATCAATCTTTTCCCTAATGGTTTTAGCATCCACTGATGGTCATCATTTAGATCCATCTAGATCCATTATTTCATAAGTGATGATTTTTAAAATTCTAATATTTCTTCTGCATTTATTAGCTGTTTTCTTCCCCTGTTAAGAACTTTCCTTCATCAGCATTTGTGTAGAGGTTTATTTTTATGTTTAAGTTGTTGAAGGAAAAAAGTTTTTTGTCCCTTACAAAGGTTTTGAAAGTAGGGTTCCTGTACATGTCCTCTTATTGTTTACAGTAGTTTAAAAGTAGTTGTTCACGTCCGGAGCCTGTGCTCCGCAACGGGAGAGGCCACAGCAGTGAGAGGCCCGCGTACCGCAAAAAAAAAAAAAAAAAAAAGTAGTTGTTCATTTGAAGCAGAGCTTTTAAGTGTATGTTTGTGTGTGCGTGCATGCACCTGCGTACTAGATTGAGGAGAGAACATATGAGAGGCTGCTGCTGTATTTGTTTTTCACTATAAGGATTTCCCCTTTTTTCTATAAGGCCAAAATTTTAAAATTATAATTCTAATTGTTAAACACCTAGACTAGTTTCAGAGGATTAAACAACCTGAATATGGTTTGTATTTTAGATATAATCTTCTTATACTTAAAAAGTACTAGTGTCATTTGAATTCTTGATTAGTTTAGAGATTGCTAATTCTGATAACTAAACTAACCTGGAACTGTCCCTTGTACGTCTGGCATATTAATAGAAAATCTGAAGGGGAGTTGTATAGACGAGTAAATATAATACTTATTTTTCCCTCAGTGGCTTTTTTTCTTAATTAAAAGAAATCAATGTGAGTGATATCTTGAGTTATACAACCTTCCTTCTAAGGTGATCTCATTTCCAGTCAGTTTTACATCAAATATAATACGTGTATTCTGTTTGACCTCCAAAATACATTTTTTCTTCTTTAATAATTATTATTCGTGGCACACTTTCTTCCAAAAGAGAATTGTAATGGCCAAAGTGTAACTTTTTTCCAGATTTATTGAGATATAATTGATATATAACACTGTGTAAGTTTAAGGTTTACAAGGTGATGATTTGAACATGTATATATTTCAGAATGATTCCCACAATAAGGTTAGTTAACACATCCATCACCTCATAAAATTACTTTGTTTGTATTTGGTGAGAACACTTAAGATCTACTGTCTTAGCAACTTCCAAGTATGTGATACAGTACTGTTAACTAGAGTCACCACACCATGCTGTGCATTGTGTCTCTAGAACTTATTCATCTTATAACTGGAAGTTTGTACCAAAGTGTTACTTTTAATATCTAACAAGGGAGGATCCATTTGGAACGGTAGTAATCAGTCTTTAAGTATTATGCTGTAGAGGGAAGAATTTGATGATTTCAGGACTTGAGAAGACGTTTTGTGTGTGTGTTATATACGTTATATTAAAATATACTGGAAGGGTATACAATAAAATGTTAAGTATATTAACTATGGTTATGATCTTTGGGTGGTGAAATTGTGTCTTTAATTTCTGTATGTGTGTGTATGTGTGTGTGCGCGTGCACACACGTGCGCACATACCCACGCCCACTTTCCTCTGTTTTCTGGTTCTTCTCTATTTGTATACCCAGGGAAAAATTTTTTATATCAAAACAGGTATCATTTACTCAGGTAAAGAATATAAGGAAGACCTGATTTAAGAATATTTTTTGTTCAAAAAAATACTGAATACCAATATAAGCCACCAGTGCAATTTATAGTTGCCAGCACAGATATGCTGTCTTAGCTGCCTTAAAAGATGTACATGTGCAGATCAAGGAAGGAAGAGGTCCATTGGAATCTGCAGGCCCTGTCTTCCTCCTCCTTCCCTTTTCCTCCTCTCTGCAAGCTGTGGTTTTTATCCCTGTTTAAGAGTCTGCCAGTAAAGTTCAGACTTTCTCTTTCCTTCTCTGTGTGTTTTTTTTTTTGCTAAGTGCAATACCAGGTGAAGTCCTTGTATCTTTTCTCTCCATTCTTTTTTAGAGGGACTTTTGGCTTAAAGGAAGCTGCTTTATCTAAAGGGGCTGGGAAAGGAAAGACTAAGAATGGGCTCCTTTAGGCATTAGTATATGAATCCAAGCAGTGTGACCTGATAGGTGGTGATGCTACAGAAGGAGCTAGTTAATTAATTCTGTAGAGTTGATGGTATTTTAATAGAATAATTGGAATTCATAAATAAAGAATTTTAATGGTACCTGAAAAGATACTTAAATGTCTTACTTTGAAGTGCATTTGGTGGGTCTAAGCTAACACTGACATGACAATTATTTAAAAATAATTGTGAGCCTCAGGTTCCCATTCAGGGTAACTAGAAAGTAACAGTGGGACACAGTGGTTTAGCCAGCGTGTGTATACCACGTGCTAAGCACAGTTTGTGTGGAGAATTGTGTGCCAGCCACTCAGGCCTGTGCAGGCCAGGCTAGTGGGTATAGCCTGACTCTGCACAGAAGTGCCAGGGCCCGTGGAAAGCAGAGCAATGCATGGAGCACTGCAAAGGGATCTCTGAGTGAGACGGAAGGAGGAGCATTGAAGGACAGCGGCCAGTGAGACGGCATGTCTCCACTATTACTTCCCACTTGGGGGACCCTGGCTCTACACAGGTGCTTGAGTTTGGCAAAATCCTTGATAGAGAAGCAATTTTCACTTGGTGAAGCTCTTAAAGATTTGATTTGTGTCCTAAGAATAGGTCTGTTGCAGGCAGAGACGGGAAAACATACAGCATCATGGTAGCACATCATAAAAATGAGGTGAATAATGGTCTCTCTGTCTTCAGATCATTGGTAGTTCCTAAAATTCGAGTAGTCTTTCACCCAGAGTTAAACAGTCTTCAAGCAAATACCTCCTCGGGGGTCAGCGGGGACCCCTGTTAGGGAAGAAGATATTAACAGTGGTTCTGATAATCATTTCTGTGTATTCAGATGTGGTTTGTCTAGAAACAAAGACTGCCAGCCATTGTGGGGTGAATCTTCAGCTTACTGTTATATTGATACCTTAGCCTGCTGCTACAGAATAACAGTAGCCATTGCTACAACCCATGTGGCAGTTAAGGCAGGCTTTCTGTAACAGTGCACTTGTGTGCTGTCCACCTTCACCCCTGCTGCTAGCCATGGAGTTGGCAGTGTGGCAAAATTATTCTAAGATAGCTGCCGCCCTTTTGCCGTGTGCCATGGTGGCACAGGACCCTGGAAATGGTATTGCCATTTGTATTATTTACTAGTAAAGGAGTGCTGTAGCAAGGTGGAAGCAGAGATAGAGAATGTACTTTTTTATGGTTTTCAGCTTTGTATTTTCTACCAGATTCTGCCTTTATTTCTTTAGTTTTCTGCTCCCTGCTTAAATAATAATCAGTGCAGGTGAGCCCACATTTTGGTTGTTATGTTTGGTTTGGATCTTCACATAGAAGGTAGGAAATTATACACTAGAATACATAGAGGAAAGGAAGGGTAGCAAGAAGAGATTTAAGAGAAGACAGTACATGATAGGGCTTAATATCCCAATAGAGATCTTATCAGTGGTTCTGAACTCTGGTTTTTATTAGCATAACTTGGGGAACTTTAAAAAAATACAGATGCCTGGGCCCTACTCCAAGAATTTGTTTTCATTGATCTGAGACAGGGACCAGCATATATGTGTGTGTGTATGCGTGTGTGTGTGTGCACGCACGTGTATTTTTTTCCCCACACAAACCTCCCTAGATCATCTCTATGTAGCCAGGAATGAAAACTGGTGGATTATATATTTTCTGTTTAGCTCTAGAAAAGAGAATGAGTAGCATTGAGGGGAAGGTACAGGATAGAAAGTTTCAGCTCATTATAATGAAGAATATTCTAGTAATTTGAACTTTGTCCTCCTAGAAATAATCAGGTATACATGAGTTAACTGCTTGGGAAGGATGCTGTGAAGGTGACTGCTTTGGATGATATGCAGGACTTAGTCATTCCTTAATTTTATTAAAAAAAAAAAGTGCTACTGAGCTTCTGCAGATTTGGCATGGAGTATGCTAAGATCAGTTTGGGGCGTATTCAGTTTGAGGTGTCTATAGGGAATCTAGGTAGAGATGTTAGCTCAGAAGAGAGTTGTGACTGGGAGAACATCACTGAAAAGATGATAGTGGAAATCACTGTCTTCATACTGTTTTTCGTTCATGTGACCCATATCTTATAAGCTTACCATTTATTGATAGTGATAACTAAGACATGGTCCCTGTGTTCTTGGAGCTTATAGACAAAAAATCTTAAAACTGAAGAATCTTTACAGAATGACCTGGCAACATCTTAAATTGTCATCTCTGTCAGCTAGATTGCTGCAGTAGAGCCAAGGGTTGTAATTAAATTATAAGTTCTTGAGAGAAATCCTTTGTAATACATCTGAAATGAATGACAGCACATGCAGACATTGAGGTTGGTGAAAAAAAGAAATTCTGGTGGTGATTTCTTAGGCCAGAAAATAAAATCTTGAAAAATTTCGGAAATCTTTTTTATTTAGGTTTTGCTTTTTTCTCTTTTGCTGTCCTTTCCCTTCATGTCTTAAATTTTCCTGCTTTTGTAACATCACCATTATCAGTTCTTGAATAGAGATATTTCTTGGTAAACAATTATTCCTTATTTTCTGATTTTTAAATTTGGTCATGTACTCTCAAAGACATACTGAAAATATAATATTAATGTAACTTTAACAACCATAGATACCGAGAGGCGATTCAGAAGTGGGATGAAGCACTACAGTTAACCCCAAATGATGCTACCCTGTATGAGATGAAATCACAGGTAATAATTATGAAGAATTTCCCTTTCATTGTGAAATTGCACTCACTATGTCTGGTGAGCGGTGATGAACCAAAAGAGCATTTCCTCCCATTTTCTTTCTTTTTTTTTGTAAATTTATTTATTTAATTTATTTACTTTTGGCTGCATTGGGTCTTCATTGCTTTGCACGGGCTTCCTCTAGTTGCGGCGAGCGGGGCTACTCTTCGTTGCAGTGCATAGGCTTCTCATTGCAGTGGCTTTTCTTGTAGCGGAGCACAGGCTCTAGGTGTGCGGGCTTCAGTAGTTGTGGCTCTCGGGTTCTAGAGCGCAGGCTCAGTAGTTGCGGCAAAAAACTAAGTTGGGCTTAGTTGCTCAGCGGCATGTGGGATCTTCCCGGACCAGGGCTCAAATCCATGTCCCCTGCGCAGGCGGATTCTTAACTACTGCGCCACCAGGGAAGCCCCATTTTCTTTTTTTTAAAATATAGTTTATTTGGGAAAAACATATGTCACCATATTATTTATGGCTCTTCCTCATGCATCAAATTAGAAGTTTGTTTAAAACACTTCACAATGAAGCTAACTTTCATTTCAACCTAACTGCTTAAGATATGAGCAGATGGATGTCTTTTAAAAAGTCACTGGTGATCTCTTAAACGAATGAAATGTGTTAGCTTTCCTTGGAAATTAATTGTAGTGGACTTAGCAATAACTCAGTCTCTTCAGAATGAGGATGGATTGGATTCTAGATGATGCTATTTCTCTAATAATGGCCTAGTCCATAGCAAAAGGTCAGAATAGACTCAATTTATTAATATTATAAAAATAACATTTGTACTTAAAAATACAGTTTTAATACTTTGTGAGAAATTTCATAAAGAAAACGTCTGAGCACTTGTATTAGATTATCCAAAAGATGTTTAAAATCTCAAACAGAGAATTAACCATACTTCTGGCAGGGAGTGGTTGCAGTTCAGCCTTGATCCACACACCTAGCATATCTTGCAGATGATGATCCCAAACATAGGGCACATCCTTTTTCAGCTTTGATGGTAGTTTATCCAGGAAAAACCCAAATAAATTATTTCCACTGAATGGAGTGCTGTGAGGACCTTCATTTGGATAAGTCTTTAATTTTTAATCTTAAATATGTATGTATTAAAGATAGGATTTGTGGCAAGCTATATGAAATGAGTTGTTTTATTTGGAACCTGATAATGATGGTGTCACAAATCTTGTGAAATGCAGATGGGCAAAATATTATAGATAAAAGCCAGCCCTTTCCCATAAATTGAGGTAGAGGGTTCTGGAACTCCCTGATTTTTCTGATGTGTGTGATTTGAAGAACCCAGTTGTGGGGAGGCTGGTGGAGTGTTTAAATGATTTTTATAGCAGAAAGATGTTCACTAGGGATAGGATGGGTAGTTGAACAAATTTAAATTTACCTTGTTTGACGGCAGGACCTGGAGTTCCCTAAAAAAAACACATTGTAAGTAGAATAAATAGAAGGGGAATTGGGGTTCAAATAGCTGTGAGCCACCATGGCCAGAATATGACCACCTGGTTTTGACCAGATGGACAGTAGGTTTCATCAGTTGAAAAGGGAATGCTTTATATTTTTCATAGTTATTTCAGGAGTAGGAAGAATATAATTTCTAACCCTGAAGAGCAGAGAAGGGGGTCAAACCCACTAAAATGTTACATTTTCCAGACTAAAAATATATTTTTAAAAATGAAAAGAGTTGTTTACATACAATTATCCATTTTTTCTTTTTGGCTAGTATTTAGTTTGCTAATTTATGAATATTACTGATGGGTTTTGTTTCTTCTTTTTTGGCTATAGGTCCTAATGTCTCTTCATGAAACGTTCCCAGCAGTTCATGCTGCAGAAATGGCTGTCCAGAGAAATCCACATTCATGGGAATCTTGGCAAACTTTGGGACGTGCTCAGCTTGGATTAGGAGAGATAGTCTTGGTAAGTAAGTCAGATTATTACAGTGATCACATTTTATTTTGACATGCTTTTCATCAGCTGAACCAAAAAGTAAATAGTCATTTATCATGTGTACACAAAAAGTAAATAGCAAATAACCTTTTAAAGGTATTAACCCATAAACACAGATGAGTTATTACCAAACATCTTTTTCCATTACAGATATCAATTATATCAGGATCAGAATATTTTTCAGGTATTTGACATCCTGGGAATTAAAAAAATATTAACATGAAATGTAGGCATTTGGTAAACCTTATTTAAATATAAAACAACTTCTAGGTTAGTTCCTTGCATCATTAAATTTACCACATTATAAAGTGGTATTAGTATCACCATGGAGACAAAAACCACTAAAAGATTATGTTGAGGAAGGAAGAAAGTGAAATACGGGAGAGTAATGGTGATAAATATTCAGACTGAAAAATTGCTAAGCTTAGTGAGGGGAGAAATGGGGAAGGGTAGAGGCTTATGAAAATGAAATACTCATTGTGTAAAGTTTACTCTAAACTGGTACTTGGTGCATTTCTCACCTTGTCTGGACTATACCTTGTAGGTAGGCTTGGTAGGTCAGAGTTGGCTGTGAGCATTGTCCTGTTTTTGTTTTTCTTTTGACTGAACTATATATACCTGACAGCTAATTTCCTAAAAGACTTCTGTAAATCTAATATAGTGGTGCCACATTTGCTCTTTGTCATCAAAAATTAAGATTTTTCATGCTTTTATTAGCTTTTTACAGTTAAAAACAAAACAAGCAAAAAAATACCAAAGAAGTTTCTTTAAAGGCTAAAATTATTGGTAAATCCTGAATTTAACATTACTAATAATGGCTTTAGTCAGTTGTAGATAACTTAGATTTTTCTGGTACTCTTGTAAATATATCATTATTTCTAAATAAGAAGATATTTGTCAAATTCTCAAATCATAAGGAATTTTGATGAGAAAAGGATTGCTTAAAGTAAAATAACTTAAAACTGATAATCTGAAATAAAATTCACAGTGATGGAAACAAGTTAAACCAAAGGTTGTTTTCTTTCCTTGCCATTTAACATAGTCATCTTTCCTCTTTTTTATCTGAAGACTTAAATCATATCAGAGTTGGAAAAAGAAACTCAAGGAATTTAGTTTTCTAACAGGTTAACAGCAAAACAAAAGTCTATTCTATGATACTTTTTACCCATTTCTCCTTTATTAAAAACTTACAGATCATTATCTGTTTTGCTTATAAGTACCTATGGTAATGGGAAAAACCTCTAGGACATAATGTTTAGCAAAGATTGTCCTATAAAGAAAGAAAATAAACTGCAGGTGAGACAACAGAGATACTTTGAATAAACCAATAAAAGTAAAATTATTCAATTTTTTAAAATTGTTATTTTTTCTGCTTGATACATTTCTTTCCATTTATGTTGTGAAATTCTTGGAATTAAAAGTGTTTTTCCCCCATTTAATACAGTTTTAGGGTTCTACTTGAAAAAAATCTAAATTTGTAATTTTTATGTAAACTTAAGCTGTTCTTTTGAAATACTAGAATGGTTAAAAAAATAACTTTACTCATTGTCATAATGAAGGGAATACTGTAAAAAATATATTGAAAACAAGCTAAAATTTCTAACATCTCACAGTTCTTTCTACATATACATATGGACAAAAACATAAGAAAATACATAGGTAAATAGAACAGGCAGTAAATTAAAAGTCAATAGTTGTATATACATCTATGAGTATTTAGATTTTTATGCGGAGCTGGGTGTGTATGTTGGAAAATGTTCATAGGCTTAGTTTGTTTTTCATTTTCTAATTCTTCGAGGTATAAAGTTAGGTTTTTTTCCTTGAGATCTTTTCTTTTTTTAACATAGGCATTTATCATTATAAACTTCCACTTAGTTTTGCTTTTGCTGTATCCTATAGTATCAGGATGTTACATTTTAATTTTCGTCTCAAGATATGTTTTAATTTCTCTTTTGATTTCTTCTTTGACTCACTGGTTGTTCAAGAGTGTGCTGTTTTATTTCCATGTATCTGTAAGTTTTTCCAGTTTCCTTCTGCTGTTGATTTCTAGTTTTATTCCATTGTAGTCAGAAAAGATACTTGGTATGTCTTCTTAAATTTAAGACTTGTTTTGTGACCTAAGATGTGATCTATCCTGGAAATGTTCTGTGTGTTCTTGAGAATAATGTGTATTTTGCTGCTGTTGTATGAATCATTCTATATATATCTGTTAGGTCCCTTTGGTCTATAGTGTTGTTCAAATCTTCTGTTTCCTTATTGATCTTCTGTCTGAATGTTCTATCCATTATTGAAAGTGGGGTGTTGAATCCACTACTAATACTTTATTGCTGTCTATTTCTCCCTTCAGTTCTGTCAGTGTTTATATACTTAAATGTTCTGATGTTGGGTGCATATATATTTATAATCATTATATTTTTCTGGTGAATTGACACTTTTATCATTATATAACGTCCTTCTTTGTCTCCTGTGACACTCAAGATGTGTTATCATTATTATGATCTAAACTCTTGGCTTCAAAGATATGCATTCCTGGTACCTTTCTGATCATGGGTTAGCCCAGGAAATCTCCAGATTTATATATTTGCTGATCTGCAGAAGCTGAACAATGCATTTACCTTGTTTTGAGCCATAATATCAGTACCTCTGTTTTAATAGACTTTTAGTCCTCATCAACAATTTGTCAGCCACTTTCTTTTACACTCTTTGACTCTTTTTTTTTTTTTTTTTTTTTTTACTGTAACCATCATCTAGTGGGTAGAGAACAGCTCTAACTTCCATCTTTACATTCTAATACATTGAGGAAAAAGAGAGAGAGAGATATGGATATTGTGGATTATATTAAATACACTCCTTTTTTAAAACTAAGCAAACAAAAAAAGTTTGACCTTTTCTCCTCCCTAGGCAATTCGAAGTTTTCAAGTAGCCCTTCACATCTATCCAATGAACCCTGAAATATGGAAAGAAGACCTTTCTTGGGCAAGAACGCTCCAGGAGCAGCAGAAGGTAGCACAGAGGATTAAAAAAAGTGAAGCACCAGCAGAGGTAACACATTTCTCACCAAAGTCAATTCCTGAGTATGACTTTGAAAGTGAGGAGATTGTAGCTGTTTGTGCAGCTATTGCTGAAAAACAGAAGACAGTTGCAGCAGATAAAACAATGGTTATTGTGTCGGCTTCTGGGACTGTAGAGACTGTGACTGAGAAGGAAGACGGTGCTGCTCCACCAGATGGCTCTGTTTTTATCAAAGCCCGATAAAGCTTAGCAGGAATCATTTGAATCTATCTTTGCCACCTAAATTTTAGCCGTTGGGGCATTTAGAGAAACAGGGCAAAACTCCTGTTTGTAAAATAAGTTTTTCAGATGAGGCATATGAAAACTAAATGGAAGAATTATTGTGTAGTGTTTGGACTCTGCTTTGATAAGCTATGATTTCAGCTTCTTAAGATTAAAATTCTGAGTACAGTGGTTTTTTGATTAATAAGCTTAATTTAATCCAAATATATAAGTGAATGCATTTTAAAGATACAACTTGAAAAGTAAATTCTCAAATAGTGAATAACTTGATGGCCAGTGTTATTAAAATATTGACTTGTTGGCTTTTATGATAAAGGAAGTAGGCTTCTTGCCCTGCTAGAAATACCCTGCTGTTACTGTTCACTCTTCTTTTTCTCTTCTTTCATTAGAGTAAGTCTGTTACAAAGCTTGAATGTTTTTGACATTCATTTTGATTCAAAGTTGTCATTTGGTTATGTGTGGGATCCTTGAAAGTTTGACTGAAAATGCATGCAAATGTGTACATTCTGAATATTTTCTGAAGTTTCTCTTAATTCTGATTTGTGCTTTTGTTTTGACTTTATAATTATTTATAACAATGGTAGTTGCTAGTTTCAGTATTTGTTAGATGTGTGAAATACTGATAAATGTCAGAATCATGGTTTTATTTTTTAAATTATTAAAGTAGATAGAGTAGTCCTTAGTACCAAGTGAGTCATTTTTAAGATGTGCATTTTTTAAAACGAATGGCTCTTATAGATACATCATAACAAATTGCACTGCTGTTGTCCCAGTCAAAAGCAGTTATTTTCTTTTCCTTATTTTTACAAGATTAAAACCCTTGAAAATAACTTATCTCTTGATATAACTTTCCAGCTGATGGTTTGGAATTCCTTTTCTAGTTAACTCTTCTGGAACTACTCAGTGAAATGAGAAACAATCACAGTTTTAAATAGCTAAATTATACCTTTCTAAAGATTGGAGAAAAAAAAAGTAGAGATTTATTGAAGTGCCAATGAATGAATACCTTAGGCACAACATACATAGAAAATGAAATGTGATTTATGGTTCAGTCCCATGAGTAGAAAGGATATATTGCAGAATATATTTCATTGAAAGGCCACAGTCACATCCACAAGTCAATACTGTCATTGCTAATATTAATTGTTATTTTTATGCCACATATATGTTAGTACAGTAGAACTGCTGTGTACTGTTACTTCTGAAACTCAGGAAGCTATTATTGGTTTAAAATTAATTTTATCCTTGTTAGAGAGGAAGTAAGTTATTTTAAAGAATCTCACCTTACCCTCTGAGGGCATGTACATGTAATACTGTACATTTTTCTGAGATAATTTAAAAACATTTCTTTTAGTCGAATGCTTACCTCTTTTTTTCAGAGTTGGAGAAGCCAGCACTTACCTTGGAAAGTATTATATTTTTTCCCTAAGGTTGTATCAGAAAGTTAGCTCTGGTTAAAGAAGTTAGTTTTAGAAAGACCCAAAAAACAAATATTAATTATATTTTATTTTGTTTAATAAGGTATATTCTCAAAGGGCAGATAGTTGGGTATCTAGAGAAGTGAGCACTTACTATTTTGTATGTTGTTTTGAGTAATGGATGTGTATTGTATAATTTGTGAATAAATAGGTTTTTTCTGCATTTAAAGGTTTGCCTATTATTTTGTGTTGTTAGCTTTTGAAAAATTAGATTGATTTATTTAATTCATTTCTTATGTGAAAATAAAATATGTAAGGCACCTTGTATGGTGTCTTGTGTATGAAGTACTCAGTAAATGCTAGCTATTTCTATGAAGAACTTGCATTGGTTTTATTTAACCTCACTTTCTTCTGATTTTAAGAAAGGAGGAGAACTTCTTTGTAATCTTTTCCTTTCGTGAAAGTGAGAAGTCACTACTTCTGATACTGTAGAACAGATGGCTTTCAGTTGAGGACTCTTCTTGGTGTAAGGTCTATATCTCAACCCAAAAGAAGCAAGACCCAGGATGGAGTGCATGTAGCCACTAAATTCTGTTTATGAACCTAGCGTTTCCTCTGTATTGACATCAGTAGGCCAGGTTTGTCTCTTCCTTACACAGAGATAAGACATAAGATGGTTTAGATGCAAGACGGAGGAGAGAAAGAAATAGTGAATTATACAGAAGGAAGGCAGCTCATTTCTTCAGGCCCCAAAAGATGCTTAGCTAACACTCTTCTGTGTGTGAAGAGAAGAATGCATACATTATTTTATAAGGATGTGAATACCGATAGATCTTTACCAAGCTTGGTAACTATAATAGCAAATTCTTTTGAATCTGAGAGAAAAACAATTGATGTTCATGATAAAGATATAATCAAATATATTTAATATACTTTCTGAAACAGCACTAAACACTAACATTATATTGAACATAGTTTGTAGTATTCTTGTTTGAAAATTGTATGGCATAGACACTCATTAGTCAGAACACTACACATCCAGACCATGCCTGATGATTTGAGAATCATATATTATTCTCTAGACAACGGGTTCTTTTTGTTGTTGTTGTTTGGCTGCACCAGTGGCACGCGGGATTTTAGTTCCCCGACGAGGAGTCGAACCCGCACCCCCTGCAGTGGGAGCACAGAGTCTTAACCACTGGACTGCCAGGGAAGTCCCGACAACAGGTTCTTAGATTATAGAGTATTTATCTTAAATGTGCTAAACATTGAAAAGTCATGCAAGGTATAAATCACAGAACCTGGATCTACTTTTTTTTTTTTAAATTTAATTTTATTTATTTTTTTATACAGCAGGTCCTTATTAGTCATCCATTTTATACACATCAGTGTATACATGTCAATCCCAATCGCCCAATTCATCACACCACCACCACCACCACCACCCGCCATTTTCCCCCCTTGGTGTCTATACGTTTGTTCTCTACATCTGTGTCTCAATTTCTGCCCTGCAAACCGTTTCATCTGTACCATTTTTCTAGGTTCCACATATATGCACTAATATACGATATTTGTTTTTCTCTTTCTGACTTACTTCATTCTGTATGACAGTCTCTAGATCCATCCATGTCTCTACAAATGACCCAATTTCATTCCTTTTTATGGCTGAGTAATATTCCATTGTGTATATGTACCACATCTTCTTTATCCATTCATCTGTCGATGGGCATTTAGGTTGCTTCCATGACCTGGCTATTGTAAATAGTGCTGCAATGAAGATTGGGGTGCATGTGTCTTTTTGAATTATGGTTTTCTCTGGGTATATGCCCAGTAGTGGGATTGCTGGATCATATGGTAATTCAATTTTTAGTTTTTTAAGGAACCTCCATACTGTTCTCCATAGTGGCTGTATCAATTACATTCCCACCAACAGTGCAAGAGGGTTCCCTTTTCTCCACACCCTCTCCAGCATTTATTGTTTGTAGATTTTCTGATGAAGCCCATTCTAACTGGTGTGAGGTGATACCTCATTGTAGTTTTGATTTGCATTTCTCTAATAATTAGTTGGATCTACTTTAATTGGAGCCTATGTACAAAATTTTATGGTACTCACGTACGAAATCAGCTTTTAAATTGATGTTGTATGTCAAAACTATAATGAAGACTTTAAATTAAAAAAAGGTTTGTTTCAGAAAACTAGAGTTTCCAGGATTATAACTAACATTACATTATATACTTTATGTAATGATGTCAAAAGCTTGTTTCCCTTCCTTTCCCAGCAGTAGGAAATTGTCAGTCATTTCTTTAATTTCAGGTTTCATGAGTCAGAAGCCTTCTAAATTGACTCTGGACTTTGATTTCATGACATACATGTATCTAAATGAGCTGTGAGTTGACACAAAAACCATAGTTCTATAATTATCTTCAAATCATTAGGTATATTAAGTGTGTTTTTCCTCAGAGGTTATTATGAAACTGATGGTGTATTTTGTAATTGATGACATTTTAGGATTGAGAAAGTAAGATTTTTCTTTTTTTAACCAATAATAAAATACACATGTTTATAAATGATTTACTCATTACCAAAGTAAAATGAAATGTGTCACTTCTGCCACATGCAGTTAAGTATGTCCACTTGAATGGAAGAGAAGGGATGGCCCTATAGCCAGTGTACCATGAATTGTGCCTTAATGTGTGTTGTGTGTGAACCTCACTTGCTGTGTGTGCAGGGTGGAAGAAAGGATGAGAAATGCTGATCTACACTTTGTTGGGAAGGCAGAGGGTGGGGATGGTGCTGCTTTGGACAGCCATTAACCAAGAAATTGCAATCTCTTCCTTCCCTCCCCTCTCCCACCTCACCAGTAAAGGGAGTTTAAGATAAAGAACTGGACATACAGCCCCTTTCTGCCTTTTTTTTTTTTTTTTTTGGATGTATCATGCCTGCAGAGAGCCTGTGTTGTGGTCTCTTGCCAGAAATGTTGTAGGTTTTGCAGTGAAGACTCTCTGTCCCTGTGAGGGGAGACCTGTGGTTGTGCAGGACTGCCCATGTCTTGGTGAGCAGGTCTGTCTAATTCTGGGTTTGATATTGGGTGGCCATTGTTGTCACAAACCTAAATCACATCCTCTGACCTAGACTTTTTCAGCAGTAAATCTGACATATTAAATCTCTACATGACTTTTTGTCTCTCAAGCGGCTCAAAAAGTCAGGAGGAGAAAAGGGTGTTATTTTATGACTCCCTCAAACCCTAACAAAGATTAATGCAGATTATATTTCAATGTAAGCATGAGACAAAAACCAAATTTTTTTCTAATTTTAGCTTTTTTTTTAAACCATGGAAGTTCTATTGAAAATGGGTAATGTTAATTACAAGGCAACATGTAAACATTTGTTCAGGGTATCTAAAAGGTCTGCTGACTTAGCATTGTGCTAGACCACAATATCGACTCTAGATTTAATTTGAAGGGAAGAATATGAAACAATATCTCTGCCCACCCTGTCAACTTTAAGAGTGTAATTTACGTGTAATAACATGCATTCATTGTAAGAGCTTTGACACCATTACCATCAAGGTGTAGAGTATTTCCATTACCCAGAAAGTTCTCTAATGCCCATTTATAGCCAGTTCCCCTCCACCCCAGCAGCCAGCACTAGTCAACTACTAATTTTCTTTCTGTGACTATAAGTTGATTTGACTTTTCTAGAATTTCAAAAAAATATATCATACAATATATACTCTTTCTGACCTTTTTCGCTTAGCATAATACTTTTGAAATCCATCCATGTTGAGATCCATCCACGCTATTGTGTATATCAGTAATGTGTTCCTTCTAATGCTCTTACTCTGTTGTATGGATATCATGATTTGCACTTATTCATATCTGTTGATGGACATCTAAGTTGTTGATGAACATCTAAGTTTTGGTCTATTATGAATAAAGCTGCTATATACATATGTCACAAGTTTGTGTGTGGATATACGTTTAAGTACCTGGGGGTGGAGTTACTGAGTTTTATGATAAGTATATGTGGAACTTTAGAGGAAACTGAATCTTCCGAAGTATCTGTACCATCATGCATTCTGACCAGCAATGGATTAAAAAAGTTTCAGTTGTGCCGTTTCCTTGTCAATGCTTGGTACTGCTGTTGGTTTTCATTTTAGTGACTTCCGTGGATATGTAATGATATCTCATTGTGGTTTTAATATGCATTTCCCCGATGATGTTGAGCATCTTTTATATGCTTATTTGACGTTTGTATATCTTCTTTTGGGAAGTACCTTTTTAAACATTTTGCCCATTTTTTAGTTTGGGTTATCTTATTATTGAGTCGTAAAAGTTTTTTCTATATTCTGGATAAAAATCCTGAGATATATGTATTGTGAATATTTGGTCCCCATCTGTGGCTTGCTTTTTTGTTTTCTTAATGATACCTTTTGAAGAGCAGAAGTTTCTAATTTTGATGAAGTCCAGTATATTTCTTTTATGGTTGTATTTTTTTGTGTGCTGAGAAATCTGTGCTTACTCCAAGATCAGAAAGATTTTATGTTTTCTACTAGAAGTTTTAGCTTTTATGTCTAGGTCTGATTCATTTCACGGTAATTTTTATGTAATATATGAGGTGAAGGGCTAGGTTCATTTTTTGATTTTCAGTTATTCAAGTACTATGTATTTTTTTAAAAACTGCTCTTTCCCATTGAAATACCTTCACCATGTATTTGAGGGTCTGTCTGAGTTCTGTATTGTTAGGCTGATCCATATGTCGATTCTTATACCAATATCACACTGTCCTACAGTCTTAAAAATCAGTGTGATTTTTCTAACCTTTTTTTTTTCCTCAAAGAATCGTTTAACTATTCTAGTTTCTTTTATATACATTTTAGAATCATTTGTCTCTATCTACATGCAGGTCTAATGGAATTTTGATTGGAATTGTATTGAATCTGTAAATCAGTTTGGGAAGAATTCCCATCTTAACAATGTCACATCTTTGAATCCATGATCACAGCGTAATTGTCATTGTTTTAGATCTTTAATTTCTTAGTAATGTTTTTTAGTTTTCTGTGAATAAGTCTTGCCTATATTTTTGTTAAGTTTATCCCTAAGTACTTCATATTTTTTTGATGCTTTAAGAGGTGTTTTTAAATTTTCATTTTCCAGTTTGATACTATTACATAGAAATATAATCGATTTTTGAATAATGACATTGTAGCCTACAACCTTGATAATTCATTTATTAGTTGTATTAACTTTTTTGTAGATTGTTTAGGCTGTTCTACATATATTATCATGTTGTGAATGAAGATAGTTTTCCTTCTTCTTTTCCAAACCGAATGCCTTTTATTTCCATCTCTTGCCTTATTACACCAGCTAGAACCTCCAGCACAATGTTAAACAGAAGCTGTGAGAATGGACATTCTTGCCGTGTTTATAATCTTTTGGTCTTTCACCATTAAGTACGATGGTAGCTGTAGATTTTATATATGTCCTTTATTAAATTGAGGAAGTTCCTTCTCTAGTCTACTAAACACCTTTTTTTTCCCCCCCCCGGTACGCGGGACTCTCACTGTTGTGGCCTCTCCCTTTGCGGAGCACAGGCTCCGGACGCGCAGACCCGGCGGCCATGGCTTACGGGCCTAGGCGCTCCGCGGCATGTGGGATCTTCCTGGACCGGGGCACGAACCCGTGTCCCCTGCATCGGCAGGCGGACTCTCAACCACTGCGCCACCAGGGAAGCCCTAAACACCTTCTATAACAAGTGGGGATTGAATTTTGATAAATGTATTTCCTGCATCCATCAGAAATCATATGATTTTTCTCTTTTATTGTTAATATGATGAATTACATGTATTTTTCGAACGTCAAATCAACTGCATTTCTGGGATAAAATAAGCCCTATTTAGTTATGATGGATTATCGTTTTTAGATCCTTTTTGATTCAATGTGGTAATATTAAGGATTTTTATGTCTATGTTCATGAAAAATATTGGTCTGTAGCTTTCTTGTAATACTCTTAGCTCTTGAATCAGGGTAATGCTGACCTCATTAAAAATAGAGGTTGAAAAGTATTTCCACCTACTCTTTTCTCAAAGAGTTTCTACAGATCTGGTATTTTGTTCAATAGCGTTTAATAGAACTAACAAGCGTTGTCACCTGGATCTAGCATTTCCTTTTTGGGAAAGTTTAAAATTACAAATTAAGTTTCAAAAATAGCTACAACATAGACCTTGTTGATTGTGTCACATTGAGTGATAGTATGATTTGATTAAATTAGGATCCCAAAAAAGTCCATTTGTTGCATTGTTGATATGTCTCTTAGTCTTTTATAATCTATAGGTTCCCTTTCATTTTTTCCTTGCAGTTTATTTTTTTTTAAACTGAGTTGTTTGTCCTTTAGAATTTTCTGCTTTTTGTATTTTGTCTCTTGCATCCCACCTAATATCATTATGTTACTCTGTACCTACATTTCCTATAAAATGATTAGAATTCTTCAATTTTCTGGTAAGAATACATCATGGGTGGTTTTGGATATTTAGACCAGAAGTTAAATATTTCTGGCTATCTCTTTCTCTTTGTAATGTCAGCAGCTGTTGCCTATTTTTGCCTAGATTCATTGTTTCATTAGAGGCTACAAATGGTGATAATTGTTAGAATTTTGGTGCTAGAAAACATCTTTGAAGAAAAACTTCCCCTCATCAACTGTTTTGTTACCTTGGAAACAATTTATGTAGTACAGGCAGTTTCTGTAGTGGAGGCTTTGTTCTTCCCCTTTATTTAGCACTTTTCAAAATAATACGCTGGTTCTCTAGCACCCTCCAAATGTGATGGGTGAGGTGTTCTGTTTCGGTTTTGTATCATTATGAAGTCATGCATTGAGACATATATGTTTCGATCCTTGCAGTTATTATTTGTATTGATGTTGTGTACATCCTCAATTTCAGTAGATCACGCCAAGTTCATTTTTTCAAAATGGTTCTAATTTTATACCCCACCAACAATGTATTAGAGTTTCTAAAGCATACTTGATATTTTCATATTATAAAATTTTTACAAATATGATTGGTGTATAAGGGTGTGAATACACACACACACACACATATATGTGATTTCACTGCATATATATGTATGTGTGTGTATATATAATTATGATTTCACTGCTTATTCTTTTTTTTTTTTTTTTTAGAAATTTACGACGTGAACTATTTGGAATATGATTTGGCTCCCTTACATTTCCTCAATATATTATTACTTCTGCATCCATTTCCAATATAGTTGATTTATAATTTTGGCCTCCATCTATATTCACTGTTTAATATGACTATGTAATTATCACACATAGTTCATCTCACCTAGTCTATTATTTTTATTTTACCTTTCTTGTACTTCTCTTTTTCATGGAGTCAATATGCCTTTTTTGTTGTCGTTCTTTAGTTTTCCATGTATATATTACAAATATCCCCTCTAATAGAAATATAATACTCCCCACAATATTCCAAATATAAAATAATCCATTGATTTTCTTTCCTTTTTTTTTTTTTTTAACCTAGAGACACATCCAGAACCCCTTCTCCTGCCTTAGGCTACTTTCACTGTGTTCTACTGCAGAGCTGTTGGCCTTGAGTTCTCTTTCATCACTGTTCTTGGAATTCTCTTTGTTTCTTCCTTGTATTGAACTCAAGAAAGAGAAATATTTACCCAGTTGTTCAGATTTTAGTGTATGGACTTGCTGTGGTTGAAAGTTGTTAGGACACAGCTATGTCTGGTGTGCTCCTCTGTCCTCCTCTTCTGTGGTGTGGAATGGGGTGGATGACCTGGGAGGGTAAATAAATATAAGGTTGTGAGTGAATGGTAGAGATGCTGATATTGATACAAAGACAAGAAGCCCAACTATCTTTCTCTCTTCTTTTCTTCCAAAGCACTTCCAGCCTAGGGCTACAGCCCCATGTGTGGCCTAGGGCAGCTCAGGCTAAACAATAGGGTCGAATGTTCTCTCGAGCTGAGTCTATTTTTCTCTGGTTCCACTTCTGGCGTACCTTGAGAGCAATCATAAGATCACACTTGCAGCATCTTAGACTCAGGCTCTGTGGTGGTAGGAAGGGCATGAGGTGGGGGAGCAGTGAAAAGAGAGCAAACTTCATGGCTTGTTTTGTTCTGAAACTATGACAAGTAGTTTAGGAAAAATGACTGTTTCATGTAATGCAGATATTTCTGCATTAAAGTCTAAGGCCAAAGGCATAGCTAACAGTGAATACTACTGTGCCTTGATTTTTCCATGGCCCTTTGTGTTTGTGGCTCCGGTAAGAAACTTGTGCAGAGGGGTGGCTGTACTTTGGGAAAAGACTCTTGCATTCCATGGTCTTCTAGTCAAAGTACCACTTTAATAGCTGTACCAATATCACAATCTTTTCTAATACACTTGACCTGGTTGGTTAGATTATGAGATTGTCTTAAAGATTATGAGATGGTGTTAAAATTATCTTCCTGTCTGCTATATCCTACTGGGACCAGGTAGGATTTAATACTAGCCAGTTAGATAATCAAAACTGTCCTGCATAGAAAGTTTGACACTCTAAATGATCAGAAACAAGTTTCCCACAACAAAAAAACTGTCTTTGCATAACATAGTTGGTAAGTCTTATAAGTAAATGTGGAATGGATGACGAACAATGCTGAAGTTTTTCTTCCTTTCGTTCTTTTTAGAATAAGCCAGACTCAACAATAAAAAGACAGTGTATGGACTGAATTGTATCCCCCTGAAATTCACATGGTGAAGCCCTAAAACCCCCAGTGTGACTGTATTTGGAGATAGGGCCTTTAAGGAGGTAATTAAGTTAAATGAAGTCATAGGGTGGGCCTTAATCCAATGTGACCCGTGTCCTTTTTTTTTTTTTAAATAAATTATTTATTTATTTATGGCTGCATTGGGTTTTCATTGCTGTGCGTGGACTTTCTCTAGTTGCAGCGAGCGGGGGCTGCTCTTCGTTGAGGTGTGTGGGCTTCTCATTGCGGTGGCTTCTCTTGTTGAGGAGCACAGGCTCTATACATGCGGGCTTCAGTAGTTGTGGCTCATGGGCTCTAGAGCGCAGGGTCAGTAGTTGTGGCACACAGGCTTAGTTGCTCCACGGCATGTGGGATCTTCCCGGCCCAGGGCTCAAACCTGTGTCCCCTGCATTGGCAGGTGGATTCTTAGCCACTGCGCCACCAGGGAAGCCCCTGACTGGTGTCCTCTTAAAGAGATACCAGGGATGCATGTGTACAGAGAAGGCCACGTGGCAAGACAGCAATAAGGCAGCCATCACAAGCCAAGGAGAGAGGCCTTGGGAGAAACCAAATCTGCCAGTGCCTTTATCTTGGACCTTCAACCTCCAGGACTGTGAGAAAATAAATTTCTGTTGTTGAAGACAACCAGTCTATGGTACTTTGTTATGGCAGCCCTAGCAAACTAATACAGACATATTATCCAATTTAAAAATGCACAAATGATTTGAATGGGCATTTCTCCAGAGAAGATATACAAATGGCCAGTATGCATACGAAAAGATTCTCAACATTGGGACTTCCCTGGTGGTACAGTGGTTAAGAATCTGCCTGCCAATGCAGGGGACACAGGTTTGAGCCCTGGTCTGGGAAGATCCCACATGCCACAGAGCAACTAAACCCATGCGCCACAACTAGTGAGCCTGTGCTCTAGAGCCCATGAGCCACAACTACTGAGCCCACATGCCACAACTACTGAAACCCGTGCACCTAGAGCCTGTGCTCCGCAACAAGAGAAACCACCACAATGAGAAGCCCACGTGCAGCAACGGAGACCCAACGCAGCCAAAAATAAATTAATTTAAAAAATATATATATATATAAAATCACCATTTAAAAAAATTATAAAAAAGATTCTCAACATCATTTGTCACTAGGGAAATGCAAATCAAAACCACAGTGAGACACCACTTCATACCCATTAGGATGACCGTAATAATTTAAAAAGACAATAACATGTATTGATGAGGATGTGAAGAACTTGAAACGCTTGTACATTGCTGGTGGGAATGTAAAATGGTGCAGTCACTTGGAAAAACATTTGGCAGTTCCTCAAAAAGTTAAATATATACTTAATAAATGACCCAGCAGTTTCACTCCCAGGTATATAGAGAATTGAAAACAATATGTTCCCACAAATACTTGTACACAACTGTGGCTATCAGCGGTATTAATAACAGCCAAATAATGGGATCAACCCAAATGCTTAACTGATGCATGGATAAACAAAATGTGGTATATTCACACAATGAAATATTATTCAGCCATAAATCAGGAATGAAGTACTGATTCATGCTGCAACATGGATGAACTTTGAAAATATTATGCAGACAGTAAAGGCCACATATTGTATGATTACATTTATGTCCAGAATGGGCAAATCCATAGAGATACAGTGGTTGCCAGGGTCTAGGGGGAAAGGTGAATTGGGAGTGACTGCAAATGGGTATGTGGTTTCTTTTGGGGATGATGAATATGTTCTGGAATTAGGAGTAATGGTTGCACTCTATGAATATGCTACAATACTTTACAAGGCAAATTTTATTATATGTGTTTTATTCCAATTAAAAAAAAGAATAAGCCAGAATCAGCATTCCGGGTGGTGAACCTGAAGTAAAGGATGAGTGAGATTATGCCTTGACTATTAGTAATGCTGACTTCTGAATGAGGCTTTGTTTTTCCTCCGTGAACATGGGTGATGAATATATATATTCATTTATACGTAAATTTAGATGTTGTCTCATTGTCCATATACATGGAAGAAAAACAAAAGCTTCTCTCACAGGTAAAATATTCTCTGAAAACATTGTTTCCTATTCATTGGTTAGCACGGTAAAGTAGAAAGAGCCAGATCTCCTTTTCCCTCAGCCGGAAATCACTAAGCCATCAGGACTGTGAAGATGACAGTCTAGCTTTTCTGATATCATCCAAAAATCTCTCTAAAAAAAAAATCGCAAAAAAAAAAAATCATAACCTCACTCCTGGGGATTGCTACTCAGTGTGTTCTAATACTGGCAGCATCAGCATCACCTAGGATATACCCCAGACCTACTGAATCAGAAACTTCGTGTTTTCACAAGACTTGCAGATGACTGTGATGCATGCTAAAGCTTGAAAAGCACTGATCTAGAGAATTAACAAGTAGGAAGGGTCACAAGTTTATGCTAATTTTTTAATATTAAATATTTGGATACTTCACATGTAGCAAGTTAAGCATAATACTGTCTCCCGTACTATCCATACAGACTGGTAATTTTGAGTACACTTCGCACCCAGATCTTGGTTTCTAAATGCCCATCTTCACTAAGTGGATCCAAGGCTCTGTGCTATTCTTGTAACTTTACCTTCGACATTATTTTAAAATAAAAAATTTTAAATATTTCAATTAAAAAAGATGAAAGATGACCTGAAACAAACACACAAAAATCACACAAGTTTTCCAAAACTGATGATATGGAACTCAGACTGAGTGTATTTATTTATTATAATCTCCAAAATAATTTCAGTTGGTACAACTGCTTAAAACCACATCACTATCAGGCTCAATTTAATTACAACCAAGCAATTCACAAAAACACTTTAAGCAACAAAACATGCTTAATATTTCTTTGAGAAAGTCCTTCAAATATGTGTACAGCATTACTGGGCGTTAACACAAAACTTTTAAAAGATGACCCTTACATGCCCAATTTCTGTACCCCTTCTGTTGTGACATCTGTGAAAGGCTAATTTAACCAATCCTTCCACGCCTCCAAGTAAAGCCCTTCATGGTGCAATCTGCCTTTCTCTTAAATTTTAAAGAATATTCTAGATCATTCCTTAGGAAAGTAAAACTATGCACAATTCTGGGGGGGAAACAAGCTGCTTAGACTTTTTATTTTTATATTATACACTTCAATTATGGGTTACTTATTAAACACTTTTTAAAATTTATGTTACATTTTAAAAAGTACCAGCTAGAGAAGACAGAAGTACAAAATATTTATCAGCATATTAGTTTCTCCTGAAATCACAGTTTTCTGGATAAATGCATGCAGCATCACTAAACGTTTTTTACTATGTATTACACATAGCTTAGAAAGAACTTTAATATTTTGGCCTGTAATTTTCGTGTCTTCAATAGTATTTTGCTTTATTCCTTTAATAGTGCTAAACTCTTTCTTTTAAAAATTTATCTTTTTTATAGATACGACTCTCACTGTGAATTTTCAACACCATAGCCTGAACTTGGTTATGAAAAATATCTAACATCTGCAACTTCAGCTGGTTATACTAGGGGAGAGGGGTTACCATAATTTTATTATACCTTGTATTAACAATAAACCTTCTCACAGAGAAGACGATACTTTAAATACTTTAAATCATATTTACAACAATAAAATTCACATTTCATGCTTTAGTGAGACACGTAAATCATCCATAAGATAGTCCTCCTAGTTTATTGGAATAGAGCCCTTCTGTACCTGGCCTTCTGCTGTGTGCCAGATATAAAGCTCTTGATGTTATGAAAATAGCAAACTTATGCCATCCTCCTATCAAGTAGAAAAACTGAGGGTACATCTTCCCAGCCATCAAGTTGTAACCGAAATCCTGTATCATAGCGAGATGGCAACCAATGTGCTTCAGACCTCGGGACCCATAGGAATCAACTTGATTGTTTGAAAAGTGCCCAAAAGCCAGGATATTCTCTAATGTGCATTGTAGAATGAAGAGGGCCCTTCTGAGCACGGCTAAACAGTTCATTTATGTGTCTATTGCACAGGATCTTAGAAGCTTCCAGAAATAGTGCTGTATTTCTTTCCTTCACTACTATATACATTTTTCTGATAAGTTCAGTGTTTCATTGGGAAATGTGACTTGCAGGGAGCTCCCCTTTGGGGCAGGTCCAGCCCTGCCACTCCCACCAACCTCGTCCACCAGTAAGACACTCTCTGAGTCCTGCCCCTGTGAGGAGTCTGAGGTTTCTGATATTCGCAGAGTCCTAAGTGATGTGCTGTCTGTTTGGGTCAGGCCCATGCCAGGCACACCCGGAAGCAAATTCCTGCCTCCAAGGCTATTTTCACTGAGGTCTGGCATGTAAAGGAGGGTCTGAGACGTGCTGCTGACCTCCTTCAGCTCCCGGGAGAAAAAGGAGCGAGAGTGGCTGGACATGGCAGAGGATGTCCTTCTACTGTCTGAGCAGTGCTGCCCCGAACGCTCTCTGCGCGAACCCCCGATGCGGCAGAAGAGGCATTTGATCTTCTCTATCGCTTTACTGAGCACTGTCTTCCGCAGGAGGATGTATATCCAGGGATCCAGGATGGGGTTCACAGCAGCAATTCGGATGGCCTGCAAATCTGGGTTTTTGCTGATCACTCGCTCCAAATTTGGCTGATATAACTGGTTGACGAACACCCGCACCTGTGTAAATGAGATGCCCACATTTTAGTGGTTATCATTAAGCAACTGGGAGAAACATTTTTATGCAACGTCTAACTTAGTAACATTAGGTAGCTGCCCTCTTTTCTGTTAATAAGTGCCAGGAAAAGAGCAGCATACACAATTAGCTTCAGAAGAACCACCGATTAACATTTATGTTTCAAGTCAGTGTAACTTCAATATATTTGTAACTACCTTATGAATATCTTCCCAAGATCAAAGAGGGTATAAAAGAATGTAATGTGTGTACAGGTAACATATGCATGAAGTTCCCTGGAGAATAATTTTATTAACTTCATTTCTGTGAGTGCTTTCAAGTTTTTGTAATTCTAATGAAGTATCTTTTTTTCCCCAATAGGCACTCATTTCCTTTATGCCAGTTGGCTTTGTATATATTTAAATGAAACTTATTTTGGAAGTCAACTAATCGTCTAATCACAGAAAAGCCCAGAAATTTATTTTAGGATCTAGAAAGAATAGCCTGGAAACTTTTAAACCAATATCTGAATCTAGTATCATCTAGAATGACCAGAGAATAGTTTTTATTTTCTCTATATGAATCTGTTCCCCGGTTATAATAATCATCTAGTGTTATCAACTCTTCCTTCAAAAATCTTTTCTATAAGCTAACTATATGCCAGTAAATAAATAAATACAATAAATGAAAAGAAGAAAAAAAGAAAACCTTTCCCCTTTTTTCCCTCTAACTGCATTCCTCACCTGGGTAACTGTATCAACCACCAAACTAGCTTTCCCACCTCCGATTTCTGTTCTTTCCAATCCATCCTCCAAACTACCACCAGGAGGTTATTTTTAAAATGCAGATCTGATTATGCTACTTGGCTGCTAAGCCTTCACTGGCTCCCTGCTGCCTGGGAACTATAGTTTTGCTCAACAACTGCCACTCAGGGAATCCATCCCTCCTTTGTGTCTCTGGAGCATTTGAGCCAGTAAACAGCCAAGAGCACTCTGGACAGCCCAACAGGATGACAACTCATTCTAGTGCAGTTTGAGCTATTCAAGGGAAGGGGCACGCTGCCAGCCCAGCACAGGCCGGGATGGCATGAATGAAGTAAACACAAGGAGACCCTAACAACCTTTTTGCTGTTGTGGAGTCTTATTTTTGACAGTTAAACGTTTTTGCTCTTACCGTAATCACTTATTTACTCATATTCTTTCATGCATTTAATCATTTAATAGTAAGCCTTTATCGTGTGTTAGGCGTTGTGATGGGTTCTGGGCACAAAAAGTTGCATTAAAGACCAAACAACACTTGAAGGCAGAGAGTAACCTCCAGCGTGCAAAACAGGAAGGTAGATCAACTATTGCTGGGGATAAATGATGAGGCATTTACAGGGGGCACAGCTAACCCAGACCTGGAGGGGAGGGCATCAGAAGATGCTTCCTGTGGGAGAGGAGCTTGGACTGAGTTTTGATGGATGAGTGGGAGTTTGCTGAATTTAGAAGGAAGGACATAGCATTTTATTTTATTTATTTTTGGCTGCGTTGGGTCTCCGTTGCTGCGCACGGGCTTTCTCTAGTTGCAGCAAGCAGGAGCTACTCTTCCGCTGCGGTGCGCAGGCTTCTCGTTGTGGTGGCTTCTCTTGTTGCGGAGCACGGGCTCTAGGCGCGCCCGCTTCAGTAGTTGTGGCACATGGGCTCAGTAGTTGTGGCTCGCATGCTCTAGAGCACAGGCTCAGTAGTTGTGGCGCATGGGCTTAGTTGCTCTGTGGCATGTGGGATCTTCCTGGACCAGGGCTCGAACCCATGTCCCCTGCATTGGCAGGCGGATTCTCAGCCACTGCACCACCAGGGAAGCCCAGACATTGCATATAGAATTACTCTATTTAAAATGCCAAGTCATGGAAGAATGAAATGATATGCCAACTTCTGGGAACTTCAGATGACTCAATGAAAAGAGTATGAATTTGTATAAACTGAAGGAAGACTATCATTTTATTCCTTAGAGGTAAAAGCACTTGTTAGTTTTTACTCTTTTTAAAAAATTGAAGTATAGCTGATGTACAATGTTATGTAAATTACAGGTGTACAATACAGTGATTCACAATTTTTAAAGGTTATACTCCATTTATAGTTATTATACAATATTGGCTGTATTCCCTGTGTTGTACAATATATTCTTGTACCTTATTTAATACCTAATAGCTTGTACCTCTTAATCCCCTACCCCTTTGTTGCCCCTCCCCCTTCCCTCTCCCCACTAGTAACCACTAGTTTGTTCTCTATATCTGTGAGTCTGCTTCAAAAAAGTACTTGTTAAATGTACACTTTCACATTTACTCCTGAAGAGCAGATCTTAGAAGTTCTCATCATAGGAAAAACGTCTTGTAATTATGTGTGGGGATAGATGTTAATTAGACTTATTGTGGTGATTATTTTGTAATATATAAAAATACTGAATCCTTATTCTGTGCACCTGAAACAAATATATATCAATTATATCTCAATAAATAAATATATGTGTGTGTGTATATATATATAAATTCAAAAAACCCCCAGAATTTTTCTCTTAAAGGATGATGATGATGATGTCTGGGTCTTACTTTTAATTCCACCAGGATCTTTTATATAAAAATCTCATTGTAATTCATATAAAAATAGTGGTTTTAAGATAACTGCCGTCTGTCTTTAGTAATTATTTGATAATTATTATTGCCTTCAGTAATTATTTAAGGTTAGGGAGAAGTAAGAAGTGAGTCTCACAGCCAAGGAGGATGCATTAAAAAACCATAAAAAGAAGAAAGAACTCATAAAAACATAGCTGGAGCCATTTAATTAGGGACAAATATCTCTAACTTTAATAAGAGTTGATGACATTGCCACTTTGCCATACAGTATAATAATTAATGTTCATGGTGTATGAGTCACTAAGAAAGAATAGGGATATTTTAGAAAGATTTATAACAAATTGGATAAAAATGTCTAAAATGTGTAAATAAATTTCATTAATCTGCAAAACTCAACTTATACGAAACTTATTTCTAGATGATGCTATAGATCAGTGAGGTGTAACTGCATTTCTGTTTCTTCCTACACTGGAGTTTAGACCTCAATCAACCACAGGCTTATAATCCTTTATCAAGAAGTTGTTATTGTTTTGTTATTCATTTGTTTTGTTTTTGGTTGTAAAACCTGAACTGACTAGACCATGAAGTGATTTATAATTTTATTTATTCTACTTAATGTGAATATTCCTATGTTTTGCTCCAGAGGTCCTGTTCCAGTTCTGTTGGGGATATTACATTTTATACATTTATACATTTAGTATATTACTAAATTACTCTTCTAAAAGCCAAGAAGTTCTGAATTTAAAACACATCTGGTGCTAAATGTTTTGAATAAGCAATAGCAGTCCTGCAAATCTCATAGAATAACGCGGTCACATGGCTCTAAGATGAAATTATTACCTTGATCTCTGGAAGACAGCTAAATAAAAACTGAACTAGAATGAACAGCAGTATATGATGACTACTCTTAAAATACTATTAGAAACCATGTTTGGTTACATACTATCAAGACAAAGGATGACTGATTTTCTATCCTTTCAAAAACCAGTGAAACAAAGCATCTTGGTTTCCTCCCACCGTACTCTTTATTGAGGTTCTCAGCTGCGCCTGGGCATCGAGATTCCCTCAGGTCTACGGACCTTTTCTCAGATGAAGTGTTACAGAAACCTGGACGTTTTGAGAATCTTATTTAGATCCCCCACCCTGTTGGTGGGCGATTTTGGTCTGGGGCTCAGGTCTCCAGATGACTTCCATGTTGCTTTTTCTGCTTTAAGGCCGGCTGGCCTTCTGTTTAAGAATTATTTCCTGACAAGGGAATTATTGGTAAAAAGCATGAGATCTATATTTTACTCTCACACAGTAGGTTCCTAAGGGTAAAAGAAAGGATAGATTTAAATCTGTTAGTATCAGGCCCTCCCTGGTGTATAGTAGCCTCTAGTGAAAAACCTAAGGCAGGATTTGTGCGAATTTGAGACTTCCAACCTCTAGGTGGCAGTGTTGCTCCACTTGGGAGTTTTTGGTCCCACAGGCCGCTTAAGAAGCGTTTTGCAGGCTTCCCTTTCCGCAGTGGTTGAGAATCTGCCTGCCAATGCAAGGGAACACACGGGTTCGAGCCCTGATCTGGGAAGATCACACATGCCGTGGAGCAACTAGGCCCGTGAGCCACAACTACTGAGCCTGCGCGTCTGGAGCCTGTGCTCCGCAACAAGAGAGGCCGCGATAGTGAGAGGCCTGCGCACCGCGATGAAGAGTGGCCCCCGCTTGCTGCAACTAGAGAAAGCCCTCGCACAGAAACGAAGACCCAACACAGCCAAAAACAAATAAATTAATTTAAAGAAAAAGAAGTATTTTGCCCAGCCACCTCCAAGACCCTCTTTCAGAACAGAATCTTGGTTAATTCTAAACTTTGCATTTCTCAAATTTTTTTTTTCAAATTTTTAACATAGAAATGTTTTGTTGCTAGTTGTTTCTCCCACCGCTTCCTTACTCCTGAAAGGAGGAAGAATTTTGAACAGCTGAAATGGATATAGAAGGAATGAAATTTGTAGCTATTTAAGGGAATGTAATATTAGGAGTTACCATTCAATTTTTAAATTCCCATGACCTTTCAGAAAAGTCAGAGTGTTGTAAAAAAAAATTAATAATGGACTTACATAATCAAAGGTGACGAGAGGCAAGGAAAGAATCATCTTTGTGGCTCACTTCATATTCAGCAGTAATTAATTCTGACTACTGTTAAGGGAATGAAAGAGCTTTATTTCAGAGTTCCATGGTGGGGGGGGCGGTGCTTACAATTAATACAAGCTACTGAACCTGGTCATTTAATGTCTTCTCAGGAAAGGAGACCTCACGGGGTAGCATAAACGTGAGTTTGAAAAGCAACATTCCAAATTCGGGTAAAAACATTCTCAAAAGTTGGTCAAATCATTGGAAAAAAATCAAGATGAAAGAGTTTTCCTTTGCAGCATGTTCTCAATGGAGACTGACTTTAAGTAGAGAAAAAGAAGGCAAAAAAGAACAAAATGCCCACGTACTTCATAAGGTTTGAAAAAAACACAGCCATCTCTGCCTTACTTTAAAGGCTACTTGATTTGCTCTGCCGAAAGGGGGGAAACCCCAGATTAAGATGGGACCATCCACAGCAGGACTTCAGTGTCATGTAGGGAGGGGAAAGCACTTTTCTGCAATTCTTGTCCAATGGGCTCTTGTTACACAAATAAACATGTTCAGGCAGTTTTCAGTTTTGGAAGAGTGTGCTGCTGAGAAAACTGAACCTCTGAGTCGGAGGCGGGCGGGGGAACACCTTAAAAGAATTCACTGAATACAAACAACACATACAGTCTCTTGCCATTTTAAAAGTCTACTTTTCAGTAGCTGCAGATTTGCGCCTGTGGCTTCTTGTTAAAATTGGCATACATGACAATATTCTAAACTTCTCAAAGATGACTAGACATTAGGATTCAGGAGCATTGGAACATAACTTGGAGAAAAGATGATAAATTCAAAATTAGATGTGATGACAGGAAAGCTATAAGGGAGGCTACATGTTGTAAAGATAAATGCTGGCCCTGCTCCATAAAGAATTTATGAGCAAATTATGAAAGGGCTTAGTACAAGTATGTGGAGGCTTGGCCACTGTGGAATATACCAATAATTTTTAAACCACAGCTTAGAGGTAGCTTTGGGGTATATAGTTAATGACACGGTATCAAAAACACACACTTTCTGTTTAAGAATTAACTTGTTGGTGGGGAATGTCTAATTGAAAAAGAATGTTGAAATTTTGATTAGACTGATTTGGTAGTTGACTGTCGAGGTAGAAATGTTTTCCAACAAATGACAAGAACCTGTAACTGGATTTGTGTGCGTGTGCTCCTTGTTCTGTTCTGAGCACATAAAAGGAGTGATCTGTGTGTGCTCAGTTATCTAACTGCCCTGTGAAGAGTCCAAAATTGACACAGCTGTTACTAGAAATGCTTACCTTTTTTTTTTTTAATTTAGTGACAAAAAATATCTCTAAGTAAAGGAGAGTGGAGAGAGTGCTTGGCTGTGTGGTGGAGTGAGAGCTCTGTTCTCCTTCCCTCTGCCTCACTAACTGGCCATTTTAACTGCAGGCGAATTGCCTCGTCTCTATAGGTCAGGTCTGTACATTGAAAATTTATTTCTGCAGTGTTTGTTTTTTTAAACTCTAACTTTCAACATTCTAATAGGAACCTGCAAGAATCACTTCAGCTCTGGGGGAAAAATATCTTATTAGCAGATGTTCCATAACCAAGCCTTGACAGGTCAGCACAGCATGGCGAAAGGAACATTAGACTAGGACTCACCCACAGCCACCCAGGAAGTAGCATGATATAAGTCTTCATCTGCAGTTGAGGAATCCTAGAGCTTTTTTTAAGACTCAGATGAGATGCAGGGAAAACACCTTACTTTTACGTGCTGCTTTGCAGTCTTCAAGGTGCTTACTACTGCTGGGTCTGCAATTTTATGTTATGGCTAAAAATCTGCTTTGGGGCATTGCTATTTTTTAATTTAGCCAAATATATTTGAAAACAATAATCAGATCCTTCAGGTTCTGCTGTAATCGTGCCTGGATTTATGGTATTCCTCGTGTACCTCTAGATGTGATTTTTACGCATCTGAAACCCCATCAGTTGTTTTAAGATTCCAATTTCAGCCTGCCTACAGTAAACAAAAATCTACACAGCTTTCCTCTGCTCTAATAAACCTTTACTGATCAGATGCGGATGAAGTCTTTATGCAGACAACTAGTTTATAGTAAGGAAACAAATAAACACTCACAGGAAGCTATTTTCCTGAAGACCTAAGTTTCACCTGTCCCAGGCAGAAGATGAATCAAATTGGCCATTCTGCCCTTAACAGAGATGAATGCTTGCTACTTCAAAGTAAGAAGAAAATAAAAGAAACGAGTAAGCAATAAATACTGCCATGGCTTGCCTGTGCATGGGGGGAAAATGCCTTTTCAAATCCTACAGTGTAACTGTTTAGCCCTGAGGCAAAAGATTGGATTATAATCATTATCGTAACATTAGTAACTGCAAAATTAGGCACCAGACGTTGATCCAGCTGCAGCATTTAACACCAGGACCTTAGGAGGCTGTCTCACATATTTCTAAAGAATTCAATCCCTTTTATTATCTTAAGCATAGATTCTTTCATTTCTTTAGCTTCTCTTGTATTTTAAAAACCAGAGCCTGGTTATAAATAGAATAGACAAAATGACAACCGCCGCCTTCCCACAAAACCTTGTCATGTAATGTTCCCTGTCCATTGTATTTATATCTTTTCTGTTCATTGTTTATGACTCGCTTTAGAAAATTTTGCAACTTCAGCACAGTTCCTTATATATCCACAACTAATTTTCCAACCTTTCTCAAATTTCCATTCCAAGTTCTATTTATGCAACATATATATTTTGGATAACAAATTAAAATTTACTTTTGATCCTAAATTCAATACCAACTGCCCTCTAAGAGCCACTGTAGTTTTTCCTTCCCTGGTGTCCAAAAGATAAAAAATGTGGGTCCTTTGCAGTGACTGCTTGTTTTCCTTATATGTTGTGAGTCACGCTTTGCTAAACTGCACATAAACTGTATTTGCTCTATTATTTCCAAAGCATTTTAAATGTTTCGAAGGGTTTGATTTGCCTCAGATAGGATTAGTGACCAACTTTATTTGATAAAGTTAAAAGAGATGCTTCATTAGTTTCCTTGGAACTGAAGATAGATCTGACTATTTTAAATGTCAAAGTTCAGAAACTTTCAACTTAAATTACAATATGAATAAGAGAAACATGAAAAACAAGAAAGTTGTAAAAATAACCCAAGGAAGGTTACAGTTGTGGATGTTTCCCTTTTAATTCTTTCAGTAATTGCTAAACTGTGGCTGGGTGAGTAGTACAATGACACCGTTCTTATCATTAATTTACAATTAAATTGATTCTGAAATTAGATTTTAGTGGCCAAAACTAAAGGCTAAAAACTGAAGCTGCCATTACTTGTACGATTCCTTATTCCTTACAAAGGTATGTCCATGTGATTACTTCTCAGCTGAGCCATTGTCAATTTTCAGGGTAAAATGACTTAATATCTACTACTTGATACTGACTTTATATAGAGTATAGTCCCTGTTAGTTAAAATGTGGTTAATTTGCAAACCACAAATACAGCTCCTATAATTTCTTGCCTCTTACTTCTCAAATAATGTCAAAGGCTTTGTGATAAATGGCCCTGCACCATTGGGTCAGATCTGCTATTTCAGCTCATAAGAGGCTTGAAGAAAACAATTCATCTGTGACTGTGCGGTAATCAACAGCTTCACATGCTTATCTCCAACCAAAACACATTTTAAAAGTATGTGCATGTCGCTAAGCTTCTGGCTCTAATTTGTCAGTTCCTTCAAGTGCATGTTCTGCAAACAACAACAACTCACTTTGGCATTTACTGTTCTGTAAAACATAACGCAGAGGCCACAGAAGGAAGCCCCAGCAGAAGCAGAGCTGTTTCTTCCAAAATCTCACTTTATTCTGAGTTGCCATTACAGACAGTAAAATATATTTATGTGGCTCGATCAATTCTGTAAATTATACTGGGTCCTGCAATGGTTTAAAGGCCCTTCTGGCCAATTATATTTACTTCTGTTTATACAAATTGGCAAGAAGCTACTGTATGCTGGCTCTCAGCCACTTCGAAGTTCCTTCCATTTACAGTCAATTTTACGAGAGATATAATATTTTTATATTAAAGATCCCCCGAACGGCATTAATAAGGGAAAAGAAGGAATAATAAGCTGTTACATTTATTTTCTTTTGCTCCCAGTCAGCATAAAAAAAAACCCAAACTTTTTTGAGTTGATAGTTTAGAATTTCCAGGAATGAGGTGTTTTGAGAGATGGAAAAACTCAGAACTAGTTGCTTTCAAGAGAAACTCTAGATACAGTCGTATGTGCATCTGCCCATGGGTTTCTAGTGCAAACAGAGGAGAACTAGGTAGGCTTTCAACCTTCCTGCTTATGACATTTTAAAACACTTTGAAAGTTAATCCAAAGGCAATTTAAAAGAAGGTGGTGTCCTGAAAATAAAGTGTACCAAAACTCAAATACACACACTGCTGCGAAGGCCAACATTACAAGCGTTCTCGGAGGGAGACATGACGTAATAGAAGAGAGGCAGGGTTTGGAGTCAGAAGGGTCTGAGGTTCATTTCAAGCTGCACGGCTTTGGCTTGGCAATAAATAAGATGGCCATCTCTAAAACCCCATTTCTCTAGAAAGGCACTGTACCTCTCACAGCTGATGATTCGAATTCAATACCCCATGTACATCAGGCTGCCCTTAATATGCCCCCTGAGAAACCTTGCTTTCCTGGCCCCTAGAGAGAATGACGGAACCCGAGTCTGGACCATGCCTGTGTAGGGCCACATGTGCACTGCGATGTGCTTCTCACCATGGTAAAGAGCAGGGAGTTCAGCTTGATAGACTAGCTCTGCTGGATTATTTTAAGCAAGTCACTCCCTGTGTAAAGTGAAGGAGTTAGACTAGACCAAAATGCATCCAATGTCCCTTCTAGCTCTAAAATTCTACATAATCTACCAAAAAACCCGACATAAATAAAAACCCCACTATTGTAAGGAGTGTACACCAAAGAGATCACCACCTGATGTTTCGGATTCTGCCCTAGACAGTGCAGAGGACGGGGCTAAGTCACACTACAACGGTTTCCCCTCCGCATCTGACAGAGTGCGGCGGGTGTTCCCGGAAGGCTGAAGACCAGTGTCAGGCATCAAGGGGTAGGGGCTGTCCCGAGAGAGTGAGAGAGAGAGAGAGAGAGAGCGAGCGAGCGAGAGATTGAGAGTGAGTGAGAGAGAGAGAGAGAGAGAGAGAGAGAGAGAGAGAGAACCCGGGTTTCGGGGAAGGAAACGGCGATGTAGGGGAAAGGCACCTGCTGCATCTCTTTAGCGACGGGGCCTAAAAAGAGGTCGGGGCTGCTCTGAGAAGCAGACCGTGCAGATCCAGCCCCTACCTGGAGGAGACGCGTTGGTGGCCGAGGAATGAGAGGAAGAGGAGGGAGCGGGAGATGGAGGAGGGAGGTGGATGCAGGAAAAGGGCCGAGTGGAGCCCTGGCCCCAGCCACTCACCACAAGCGGGATGGAGCAGATCAGCACCACTAGGGAGGTGGCGATGAGTAAGATGACCATCTGGATCTCGGCGCCCGCGATGCGGCGGAAGCTCCGGCGGCGGCGAAAGTCGCTGAGGCGCGGCAGGGCGGGCGAGGCGGCGGCCGAGGAGCCCCGGTAGGCGGCCTGGACCACGGCGGCTGTCGCGTGGTGCTGCTCGGTGCCCAGCGAGGTGCGGCGCATGAACTGACGGTGCATGCGGAGCAGCGCGCCGCACACGAGCACGTTGCAGAGCACGGTGGCGAGAATGAGGAAGGAACTGAAGCCCGCGTACATGTAGGAGAAGGCGGCGTGCGCCGTCACATTGGTGGTCCAGTCGATGAAGCACCAGGTGTCCGGGTACTGCAGCCGCGAGCTGCCCAGGCCCATGTTGGGCAGCGCGCAGAAGAGCACGTTGGACGCGTAGACCGCGAAGAGCGTGAGGCCCGCCAGCCGCTTGTCCACGTAGTGGCTGTAGAAGTAGGCGTGGTTGATGGCCAGGTAGCGCTCGATACTCATGGCACAGATGATGCTGAGCCCCGACAGGCCGAAGAAGAGCAGGATGAAGGTGCTGTACTCGCACAGCGCGGGGCCCCCGGGCCACTGGCCCTTCATGTACGTGGCGATGGTCACCGGGCTCACCAGCAATGTGCCCAGCAGGTCGGTGACCGCCAGCCCGCATACCAACGTGTAGAAAGTCGTCTCCTTTTGCTCTTTGCGCGACTTGCACAGCACCACGATGGCCACCAGGTTGCCCACCACCCCGAATATGAACATAACCGCCGGGATGGTCACTGGGCTGTTCAGTCGGTCGGAGGCCAGGGCGGATGCATTGCTTCCAGGGGTGGCCATGGTGGTGGCCGGCGGTACACTGCCTTGGAGCGCGAGGCTGGGTCTGCTGTCGGTAGGAGAGAGACAAAGACGCGGTGAGCGGAAATTACCACTTGCAAAAAGGTGTCAGACCCGCGCCCAAGAGACAATATGCTGATGAGACGAGGGGAGCAACTCGATCCTACTTTGTGGATTGTAGCCACTTACCAACTGCGGCTACCGAAATCTCCAGGCTCCGGATACGTCCTGCCAGCAGCACCACTCTACTGGCATTAATATTTATACGTTAGTACTGCCATTCTCTCCTCCTCCAAGCCAACTCATCCACTGCCAAGATGAACAAGACTTATCTCAAGGGAAAAGTGTTTTGCTCGTTTTCCCGACAGATTCTGAGTCAATAAAAGTCTCACTGAAACCAGGTTACGGAAGATAATTTGGAGAGCGCGCTCTTCCCTCCCTGGCTCGGCTCAAGGGGCGCCCGCCCACCGCTCTCTGCCCAGTGCCTCCAACCCTATCTCACCTGTGGTAGCCGCGGAGGTGGCAGCCACGTAAGCCCCCAGGGTCAAGCCTCGGATATCCTGGACACGCCTTCACCCTGCCCTCAGCCTTGCCCCGCTCAGTGTGGAGCTTACCAAGCCTTTGCCTTCTCAGAGCCTGCTCTCGGTGGCTGCCAATTTTCCGGTACAGGGGTCAGAGCGGTCAGCTTTCAAAAACTTGGAGAACCAGAAGGACAGCGAAATGGGTCAGTGAAGCCTGATCTTGGATTTTTTTTTCTTTCTCCTTTCCTTCGTTTCTTCAAAGACGATCCAAGCTTTGCGAAGCCCGCGGGTCTCGTCCGCGGACGGACGGCGCTCAGGTGTACTGCCGCGCGCGCAGGTGGCACCGAGCCTCGATCCCCGGCTCGGGCCGCCTTCCTTCCCAGCCCAAGGCAGCGCGGGCGGCTACCGGGGCTGGCGGCTGCAGCTGAGGCCGCTTTTGGCGCCCTGGGGGCGGCTTGAGGTCCACTCGGCCTGAGGCTCTGACCTGGGGCCGTTCATCTTCCTCTCGCGCTGCCTGTTTGGAGCTCCGCTCTTGCCCTTCCAGCCTCTGTACAAACTTTTCTCCTGCTTCAAGTTTCCCTGGCGGAGGCGGGGCCACACTGTGCGCGGCCCGGGCGCCCATTGGCCAGACCGGGAGGGGGCGGGGCGCGTGCTAGCTCCTCTGCGCGGCGAGGAAGCTCCGCGGGCTGGAGGGAGGGGCTCCGGGCTGCGCGGATCCCACCGCGCCTCGGGGGGCGGCTCCCTGCAGCTTTCCCGCCCTCCAACGAGGTAGGGGAGGGGGTGTTGGAGACTTGGTCCTCTCACCTCAGGCAGGTGGTGCGGAGAAGCAGTGGTCCGCGGGAACCCTGGGGAAGCCCCAGTGCTCTTCTGTGCACCCTCTTAGGTACTCTGAAGTCGGCATCCAGCGGGGCCAGCTCTGAAACCGGCATCTCTTCTTCCTCACTGCCTCCCGCTCCAAGTGGGCTGTTTCTCGCACCTACTTCACGCGGGTCGCAACATCTGGGTGCTGGGAAGGGAGGTCAGCGGCTTAGGACTCTACTTTGGAACGCCCGAGGTGTGTGTGTGCGCGCGTGCGCGCGTGGCCCGGGGAGGAGAAATAGGGTGTGTGCGCGCGTGACCCCGGGTCAGCAGTAGGGTGCGCGCGACGGTTGTGGTGGGTGGATGGGCGGGTGGGCGCCAGGCATGGGCGGGGAAACAACGAAGAATCCATCTTCTCACCATGAAAGAAGTTAGTTGGCCCAGGCCGTGGGCTGCTCTCGGTAGGGCAGTCCCAGGCAAAAATTAGGAGCCGGGACAGTAACCGCTCCCGGCGCAGGTGGCAGAGCCCCGCGGCTGCGGAGAGGTGGCGCGCGGTCCCCCAGGGGAGGGGTAGTGAGGGGGAAGGGCTGCCTGTCTAACCGCGGAGGGCTTTCTTCTCCTCCGGGGAACTTCTCCGCCTGGCGACAATGGTTAGACTGAGCTTCGTGTCTTGGCCCTGTTACGTTCGTGTTTAGATACCTTCACCACGAATCCTTGGAAAGGCTGATGCAGAGTGAGCCTGGGATTTGAAAGTAAAGGAATCAACTCTAACCCTGGTCAACTCTTGGAAAAGCCCAATTGCTCTACCTTTTTACTTTGAATTACACTATAATTTCTTCTGTGATGGGAACAGTCTTTTTGACGACGCGTTATTCACTTCTTTCTATTCTACCTCCTGAAGTAAGAACTGAAAACTAAAAAAAGTGGTTGTAAAACTTTATGGCATAATTATAATTGCTTCACCATTTTTTTTTTTAAACCATGAAGTGAGATTGTGTGAGTCTTCACAATTTCAGTTCCTAAGAAAACCTCTTTCCAGGGGTTGTATACATGCATTTTAACATATTGCATCTCCTCACAGGGTAGGTAAATAACTTGATTCTTCTTACGATGAGCAGGTACTTATGCCTTAAATATTATTTCATGAATGAACAAACCTAAGAATTTATCTGGTTCTCCAGTTATTCTCAAATGACACAGTAACAAATAATAGGAGAAACAAAAGAGGGCATTTCAGATTTCAACTAATTACAGGACATATTAGAATTGTATTTACACATTTTGTGTAAGGCACCATGTGGATATATTGATACATCATTCTGTTGTTTGTATTGTTTCCTCATGAATATCAGGGATTCAGAAAGAAAAACACATTTGTTACCCAGTATAAAATAATTGATGGCTATTTGTCAGTTTCTCGGAGTCTTAATCATCACTATAACCACTCCTGTTGTCTGTGCTTCCCATGAGTAGTAAGCTCTAGGATTGTGTCAGCACTGAAATCAAATCAACACTAGAAAAAGGAAACTGCACCTTCTAACCCCCAGTCTTCTCTGACCACATTGTATCACTATTACCCTGTCAGGTGGTTGTCAGTCACAATATGAAGACGAAATGGGAAGTTCCACTTATAATCAATCACTTTCTGCTAACAAAAATTTTTTTCCAGTTCTCTTTCCACTTGAAGTTCCTAAAATGGAGAACAATTAGGATTAGTACTTGTCAACTTTTCACGATGAAAAGTATATTAAATGTAAAAATTGAGGCACACTGTTGTTAAAATTGAGGCACACAGGTGTTAGCGTGTCGTTGATAAACTGGGCTTGTAATCAATAGAGCTGTGTTTCTTACTAGTCCTTTACATTTTATTTCCACAGTAGCTTAGGAAAATGAAAATAAATAAGAATCCAGAATACAAGACTAAAAAAATGTAGGATTACCTGTAACTTCTTTTGGTGCATGATTCTTAAAACTTAAGTTTAGCCTTCAGAAGTAGAAGTTGAAGATTTGGGAAACAAATAATTATTTTATTTTCTTAACTTGAAAAGCTGAGACAGTGTAGTTCAGTTTCCCTCACACTCTGCCAGGAATCTACATTGCACAAGGAAATGAATCGCCTTGATTATGTGGACAATTCTTTTCACTGTTTGTATATTTTAATGAAAAGATTTTTTTTCTAAGCACTGTTTGCTATCCTCCCTTGCATTGCTGCCTCAGTCCCTATTTCTCTGCACTGGAAGCCCCTAGTTCAGTTCTTTAGAACTGTCATTAAATCCTCTCTGAAGGTTTGCACTAGTCTAAGAATGGCCTGACTGATCAGTTTGATTGCGCTCTGCTAGCTAATTACTTGACTACTCTTTTAAGTAAATACCAAGGGGGGAGCTCGTTTAAAAGCACAGTCTGCTTGCAGGGTACCAACCATGTTCCCTTTGGTTGAATCTTCCTTGGGTCAAAGGAATGGGCAACAAAGGGGCTAATTCCTGGAAGGAAGGCAGCAGGATGAATCAGATCTGGCCTGGATCCCCTACTAAGCCGAAGTTGGCCACATATTAGAGCGTTTCTAAAGCGCTAACATTCACGTAGCAGAGCCTGTGCAAACTGTGTTTGCTCTCTGTCATTCTGGACAGGCCATTACGGATATTCAAAACAGTGAAAAAAGCATCTGTCTGGTACAAATAACACAGTGCCTTTGGATACATCTGCCTTCTACACCCTCACCCAGTTGGTTCAGTAAATTAGAAGCATGGCATTAACCTGACCTTGGCCATGAAAAGAGGTCCACGGTTGTGGTTGTGGTCCTAAGGACTGCCCTCCCTTTTTAGTGGTGCATTTCAAATATGCACCTAATTATTTTCATTTTATAAGCGTAAATTTTGTGCTGAGTCTAGTGCTTGGAGCTGTTACATGTGTCAGTACTGTGATTAACTCCCCAGTGTCTTCATGTGGGGATAAATTACTGCTGTGGAGGCTGGTGGCCACCAAGTGACAGCCTCAGGCTGCCTTCTTCTCAGACAGTTAACACTCCTCAACGGCATGGCTTTCTACCCTTTTATTCTTCCCCTGTTTTTTCTCCAAACAAATATTTCCACTGCATTCCCATTGTGAACTGGACTAATGGACAAAGAAAGGAGATTATTTACCTAGTGTTCCTCATTTTTGAAGATACAGGTGGAGAGATAAAGCCTTATGAGTCCAGGCATCTCTTCTACAGGAAGATGGACATTCTGATTATATTTTAGTTTCTTCTCACACCCCCGGAATTGCTGTATTTTTTAGCACTTCAGAAAATAACACAGGGACTCCCTGGTTTAATCATCAACACCAGCGTCATCTGTAGCTTGTTGGCTGCTTTCCACAGAGCTTTCCCAGTTGCACTCGCATGTGTTCTTATTAGCAACCCCCGAGGATGTTAGGTAGGTGTGATGGAGACTCATGTTTCACCAAATGCTGTTTGCATTTCTGCTTTAACACATAGCTGGATGGTGTGTCCCAGACTTCTTGTGGTCAGGTAAAGCCCGTGTGACTGTATTCTGGCCAGTGGAAAACGGGAGGATGTGATATGTGCCACTTCCAAGCCTGGTCCCTAAAAGACCCTGATCCTCTGTGCTCTCTGTCTTCCCTTTTCTGCCAAAAAGATGCAAGGCCCTGGTGTATGGCAGAACCACTAGATAGAAGTTGACCGGGTCTCTGAATGCCTGCATGGAGTAGGGACCTCATTCCAATCCCAGCGACCTTCAGTGGACAATGAAGTGCAAGAGAAATAATCCAGTGAGATTTGAGGGACCGATTGTTTGGGCAGTTAGCTTATACTGACTAATACAGTATAATTGGAATCATCTGTCTTCAGTAATGAGCTTGTGGGCACAGAAAAGCTATGTGACTTACTCAAAGGCACAAAAATTAGTGAGGCCAGCTGAAATTTACCCAGTGCTTAGTCAGTGAGGCACTGTGCTGAATGATTTATGCATATATCATTTAATGCTCACAAGAAACCCATGAGGAGGGTACTACACTTAGTAGGCCCAGTTTACAGATGAGCAAACTGATATTTGGTTAAGGAATGTGGAGGAGGAATGTGGAGTCTTTCTTAAAAGACTACACAGCATCTGGGGATGGTGGTGTGAAGGGTCCCACAGTGTAAGTGGCTGCTGGTTGAGGCATCCTTACCATCTTGGTTAGGCGTGACCTTGACTGAGTTTGCTGCTGCCAGCCGTCCTGTTGACTCCTCGTGTGACTGATTGTTTTCCAATAAATTATTTTCCTGCTTAAATTGACCATACTCAGTTTCTATTGCTTGCGAATAATAACCCCACACAGCACAGAGAGGTTGAGTAAATTACAGATCACAGTAGTGATAAATGGCAAAGATTTTAATCTAGGTCTGTCTGATCCCCAAACCTCTATCCCTAACCTCTATATTTCTTAGCCCAAACTGGAACTCCAGCCATATGACTCTTTGTGTTCTTTTTCTCCCCCTCAATATCATTGGCCTTGGGATAAAGAAAGTCTGGCTTCAAGGTCATAGTAGGTAAGTTAAGTTGCCTAAGCCTTAGCAAAAAGGAGTTTTTACTAAGTTGGTTCCTTTGCAGTTTAAGTAATATAGTAATCCATACAAACAAAATATCTGGCACATATTAAAAACAATAGTTACTATTATTACATACAGTTATGTTGCCCAAGTTTATTTCTAATGATTATATGATTAGTTGTGCATAAAATGTTTAGAGGGCATAATAATAAGTTGAGTATATATTACTTTTTTTTTTTTTTTTTTTTTTTTTTTTGTGGTACGCGGGCCTCTCATTGTCGTGGCCTCTCCCGTTGCAGAGCACAGGCTCCGGACGCGCAGGCTCAGCGGCCATGGCTCACGGGCCCAGCCGCTCCACGGCATGTGGGATCTTCCCAGACGGGGGCACGAACACGTGTCCCCTGCATCGGCCAGCGGACTCTCAACCACTGCGCCACCAGGGAAGCCCGGCACTAGCAGTTTTTGCAGGACAGGGTCCCAGTGGTACCCTGGATAAGCTGATGCCGGGTCAAGGGACCCCATAGCTATAGATAGTATCTGGTAGGACAAGCTGAGTCCTTATGCCTGTCGAAGAACAGCTTCTTTCCTCACAAAGATGCTTGTTCTTTTTCTTTCCATTTTTTACTGGAAATGTTCCCCTCCTGGTCCTCCTCCCCTCTGCAAGGTCCCCACATTGGCTCCCTGCTTCCAGGCGGGTTTGCATTCATTTCTCCCAAATAAATGTGCTTCAATTCTTCTTATAAACATCTCAAAATTTAAAAATTGGAAACTTATTTTGGAAGAAAACCAGATGAATTCTGTGTCTGGGTAATATTCACTAATATCACCTCAATAGCTAGACTGTGATTACAGCCAATATTAGGTATATACCCTTGAGAAATTATCTAATTAAGTTAATCAATATAAGTAGGCAATAAAAATCATCTCTTTGGGGGCTTCCCTGGTGGCCCAGTGGTTGAGAGTCCGCCTGCCGATGTAGGGGACGTGAGTTCGTGCCCCGGTTCGGGAAGATCCCACATGCCGCGGAGCGGCTGGGCCCGTGAGCCATGGCCGCTGAGCCTGCACGTCCGGAGCCTGTGCTCCGCAACGGGAGAGGCCATGACAGTGAGAGGCCTGCGTACCGCAAAAAAAAAAAAAAAAAAAAATTATCTCTTTGAAAGTAATTCTTTCCTTTTCATCAAGGGAAGGGAAGGAGATTGCCTAAATTATCTGAATTAGTACCTTAATTCTCTTTTTGTGATTATATACACAACTAGTCTTTTGATATTTGGGGCTAGGCCCAGGCAAAAATAAGTTCTTTCAAAGTAATATAGGGGGCTTCCCTGGTGGCGCAGTGGTTGAGAGTCCGCCGGCCGATGCAGGGGACGCGGGTTCGTGTTACTGCTAGTGCTAGCACAATGCGTGGCACATCCAGAGTAGAGTGAGTGTTCAGAACTTACCCTCTTGACCTTTGTCATCCATACACATTTCACTCTGCATCTGGTCTCACAGCAGTCTCTTCGCTTCCAGTACCTATATGCATATAGATACGCATCCAACCTAAAGAGACATACACAGAAGTTGCTGCCCTCATCCCACCAATGAACACATCCCTGCATGCATCCTCAGACACAGATCTCTCCAGTTGACCCAGAACATGGAAAAACATGTTTTCATTCTTCCCTGAGCAAGGTACTTTACCTGGTGTACTCCTTGTGCTTGAATTGACCAGCCACAGACATTTCTTCCTTTCAATCTGCCATTCATTCATCCATTCAACAAGTACTTGTGTAAAAGGCTGGGTTAACCTCTGACTGCATCCTTTGAACAAAATAAACAGTTCCTGCCCTCGCACAGCTTGCTGTGTAATGGGGGAAAGCTTACTGTCCAGAAAGGAAAACAGACATTCAAATAAGCACACACACTTCGATATTTACAACTTGGGATCAATGCTATGAAAGAAAAGAAAGGACAGCCTTCATTTAGATTTGAGAGCAGGAATGGCCATTCTGAAGAGGTTGTATCTTCTAACCAGGGTATTGTTTGTTTCCCTCCAAAATGGCTCTCTAGGTAACAACAGGTTATCTTCCATTCCAAGTACAGGAAGCTTTAAGCATATTTTGGCTCAGAGCTTCACATCCACTCTGTCTGATGCCTCAGAGAAGACAGGTGCGCGTCCTACAGGCCAATATCTAGAACAGAGAAGGTTTCTGAGAATTCAGACAACAGATCTTAAAGAAATTAGGAGCTGAATAACCCGAGTGAGGTGCATTGAAGTAAAGGAAATCATCAAAGTTTGAAAAGAGGAAGCTATGACCAGAGAGAATCTGCTACTTGGCTGTGAACTCCTGAAACAGAGGTTCAAAGCTCTTAACTGGGGAGGGCGAGGTGGGAGGAGAAATGAAGCAGGATTGCTTTCTGAGGATAATACGAACTTCACTGTCTGTTGAAGTTCAAGCCAAAATTAGTCTCAGGCCTGGCCTGCTCCTTGCATTTCAAGTTAGTAAGTATTGGTCACAAAGGAAACTAAAAGTATAATTAAAACTTTGCTGTAGTTTAAGAAGGCCTAAAGGTATGAAAGTCACATTCAATGAATAAGGCTGTTCGTTTTATAGGAAAACAAAAAGCTACAGTGCTTGATCTAACAAGAAATGAGATTTGATTGTATAAACAGCAATTTAAAAAATAAATTTATTTATTTATGGCTGCATTGGGTCTTCGTTGCTGCGTGCGGGCTTTCTCTAGTTTTGGTGAGTGGGGGCTACTCTTCGTTGTGCGTGGGCTTCTCATTGCAGTGACTTGTCTTGTGGAGCACGGGCTCTAGGTGCATGGGCTTCAGTAGTTGTGGCTCGTGGGCTCAGTAGTTGTGGCTCGTGCGCTGTAGAGCACAGGCTCGGTAGCTCCGCAGCATGCGGGATCTTCCTGGACCAGGGTTCGAACCCATGTCCTCTGCATTGGCAGGCAAATTCTTAACCACTGCACCACCAGGCAAGCCCAGCAGCAATTTTTTTAATATGACTTTCTGATGTCAAGTTGTTTTGTGTATCTTCCTATGAAATAATAGATTATATATTAAAAGAGCTATAAAATTTGCCTAAGACATTTCTGCAGTAAGATTCATTCATTTAATGTAACAGAAGAAAAGCAAGTACATTTTTGAAAATTGAAGTATAGTTGACATACAATTTTATGTTAGTTTCAGGTATACAACAGTGATTTGACATTTGCATACATTATGAAATGTTGACAGACATATTAACCATCTGTCTCCATACAGAGTTATTACAATATTATTGACCATATTCCTTATGCTGTATATTACATCCTGTGGCTTATTTGTTTTCTAACTGGAGGTTTGTATTTCATAATCCTCTTCACCTATTTCTCCCCACCACTCCCGTCCCCTCTGGCAACCATCCATTTGTTCTCTCTCTCTCTGAGTCTGTGTTTGTTTTGTTTGTTTGTTTGTTTTGCTTTTTAGATTCCATATATAAACGAGATCATACTTCGCTTTTCTCTTTCTTTCTTTCTGATTTATTTCATTTAGCGTAATACCCTCTAGATCCATTTTGATTGTCACAAATGGCAATATTTCATTTTTGTTATTGCTGAGTAATATTCCATTTTGTGTGTGTGTGTGTATATATGCATATATATATTGCACATCTTTTATCTGTTCATCTATCGTTGGACACTTAAGTTGAAAAAGCAAGTACATTTTGAAGATATTGAATGTGAGCACTGAGAATTGAATACGAATTCTTTTTCTCTCAATTGCGAATTAGTGTAAAAGTGTCAGTTGCTAAGAAGTAAAAATTTTGTGAAATTTTAGTAGCTGAAAGAACAGCATACACTTCTCAAAACTGTCCTGTTGTGTTAATGATTTGTCTTCATCTCTGATCCTATTACACTAATGCTGCAGGGATTTTAAAAGATCCGCTGACAGTCTAAATTGTCTGAAGTGTAATTCACTCTAAACTATATAAATTGAATTTAAGCTTTCATAGCAGTCACTTCTTACTGAGTGTTCTACCTATGGATTAAACTTTTTCTTATAGCCAAACAAACTGTCAAAAGAAAAAGTATTATTTAGTTTTGTTTTCCTTTTCCTGGCTGGCATCCCATTTAAAATTTTGTTTTCCAAATTGAACATTAAAAAAAAATGCCACAAAGGAATAGAAATAAAATATATCTTCCTCTTGAGGAAGAGGCCATCCTCTAGGTGAGGTTTTGCCTGGACTCACATAATTTTGGAGATCCTGTTTACAGACTCCTTTAGGTTCTTATATGTTGCACAGTCACTTGGACTTGAAGGTGTGGTGCTAGAAGTGTCCATTTTATGAAGTGTTCGTAAGTCCGTGATTATCAAAGCAAGTCCAAAGGTCTCTCTTTTTGGCCCAGATGACAGACCAGTCAGCTTTAAACCCCAAATCAAATATTTTAACCCTCGCCAAGAACTGGCCTTAGGAAAGACTAAAAAATACAGTTAAAAAAATTCAGTACATTCTATTTATTAAAGATTTTCTCTTGCTATTTTTTTTAACATCTTTATTGGAGTATAATTGCTTTACAACGTTGTGTTAGTTTCTGCTGTATAACAAAGTGAATCAGCTATATGTATACATATATCCCTATATCCCCTCCCTCTTGCGTCTCCCTGCCACCCTCCCTATCCCACTCCTCTAGGTGGTCACAAAGCACCGAGCTGCTCTCCTGTGCCATGCAGCTGCTTCCCACTAGCTATCTATTTTACATTTAGTAGTGTATATATGTCAATGCTACTCTCTCACTTCGTCCCAGCTTACCCTTCCCCCTTACCGTGTCCACAAGTCCATTCTCTACGTCTGCGTCTTTATTCCTGTCCTGTCCCTAGGTTCATCAGAACCCTTTTTTTTTTTTTAGATTCCATAAATATGTGTTAGCATATGGTATTTGTTTTTCTCTTCCTCACTTCACTCTGTATGACAGACTCTATGTCCACTCATCTACAAATAGTTCAATTTCATTTCTTTTTATGGCTGAATAATATTCCTTGTATATATGTGCCACATCTTCTTTATCCATTCATCTGTCAATGGACACTTAGGTTGCTTCCACGTCCTGACTATTGTAAATAGTGCTGCAATGAACATTGTGGTACATGTCTCTTTTTGAATTACGGTTTTCTCAGGGTATATGCCCATAGTGGGATTGCTAGGTCATATGGTAGTTCTATTTTTAGTTTTTTAAGGAACCTCCAAACCATTCTCCATAGTGGCTGTATCAATTTACATTCCCACCAACAGTGCAGGAGGGTTCCCTTTTCTCCACACCCTTCCAGCATTTATTGTTTGTAGATTTTTTGATGATGGCCATTCTGACCAGTGTGAGGTGATACCTCATTGTAGTTCTGATTTGCATTTCTCTAATGATTAGTGATGTTGAGCATCCTTTCATGTGTTTGTTGGCAATCTGTATATCTTCTTTGGAGAAATGTCTAGGTCTTCTGCCCATTTTTGGAATGGGTTCTTTGTATTTTTGATATTGAGCTGCATGAGCTGCTTGTATATTTTGGAGATTAATCCTTTGTCAGTTGCTTCATTTGCAAATATTTTCTCCCATTCTGAGGGTTGTCTTTTTGTCTTGTTTATGGTTACCTTTGCTGTGCAAAAGCTTTTAAGTTTCATTAGGTCCCATTTGTTCATATTTGTTTCTATTTCCCTTTCTCTAGGAGGTGGGTCAAATAGGATGTTGCTGTGGTATATGTCATAGAGTGTTCTGCCTGTTTTCCACTAAGAGTTTTACAGTGTCTGGTCTTACATTTAGGTCTTTAATCCATTTTGAGTTTATTTTTGTGTATGGTGTTAGAGAGTGCTCTAATTTCATTCTTTTACATGTAGCTGTCCAGTTTTCCCAGCACCACTTATTGAAGAGGCTGTCTTTTCTCCATTGTATATTCTTGCCTCCTTTCTCAAAGGTAAGGTGACCATATGTACAAGGGTTTATCTCTGGGCTTTCTATCCTGTTCCATTGATCTCTGTTTCTGTGCCATTATCATACTGTCTTGATTACTGTAGCTTTGTAGTATAGTCTGAAGTCCAGGAGCCTGATTCCTCCAGATCCATTTTTCTTTCTCAAGTTTGCTTGGGCTATTCGGGGTCTTTTGTGTTTCCATACAAATTGTGAATTTTTTTGTTCTAGATCTGTAAAAAATGCCATTGGTAGTTTGATAAGGATTGCATTGAATCCGTAGCTTGCTTTGGTTAGTATAGTCATTTTCACGATGTTGATTCTTCCAATCCAAGAACATGGTATATCTCTCCATCTGTTTGTATCATCTTTAATTTCTTTCATCATTGTCTTATAGTTTTCTGCATACAGGTGTTTTGTCTCCTTAGGTAGGTTTATTCCTAGGTATTTTATTCTTTTTGTTGCAGTGGTAAGTGGGCGTGTTTCCTTAATTTCTCTTTCAGATTTTTCGTCGTTAGTATATAGGAATGCAAAAGATTTCTGTGCATTAATTTTGTACCAGCTACTTTACCAAATTCATTGATTAGCTCTAGTAGTTTTCTGGTAGCATCTTTAGGATTCTCTATGTATAGTATCATGTCATCTGCAAACAGTGATAGTTTTACTTCTTCTTTTCTGACTTGGATTCCTTTTATTTCTTTTTCTTCTCTGATTACTGTGGCTAAAACTTCCAAAACTATCTTGAATAATAGTGGTGGGAGTGGGCAACCTTGTCTTTTTCCTGATCTTAGAGGAAATGGTTTCAGTTTTTCCCCACTGAAAATGATGTTGGCTGTGGGTTTGTCATATATGGCCTTTATGATGTTGAGGTAAATTCCGTCTGTGTCTAATTTCTTTTCATCATAAGTGGGTGTTGAATTTTATCAAAAGCTTTTTCTGCATCTATTGAAATGATCATGTTTTTTTCTCCTTCAGTTTGTTAATATGGTTTGTCACATTGATTGATTTGCATATATTGAAGAATCCTTGCATTCCTGGGATAAACCCCACTTGATCATGGTGTATGATCCTTTTAATGTGCTGTTGGATTTTGTTTGCTAGTATTTTGTTGAGTATTTTTACATCTGTGTTCGTCAGTGATATGGGCCTGTAGTTTTCTTTTTTTTGACATCTTTGGTTTTGGTATCAGGATGATAGTGGCCTCGTAGAATGAGTTTGGGAGTGTTCCTTCCTCTGCAATTTTTTTGGAAGAGTTTCAGAAGGATAGGCGTTAGCTCTTCTCTAAATGGTTGATAGAAATCATCTGTGAATCCATCTGATCCTGGGATTTTGTTTGCTAGAAGATTTTTAATCAGAGTTTCAATTTAAGTGCTTGTGATTGGTCTGTTTATATTTTCTATTTCTTCCTGATTCAGTCTCAGAAGGTCGTGTTTTTCTAAGAATTTGTCCATTTCTTCCAGGTTGTCCATTTTATTGGCATATAGCTGCTTATAGTAATCTCTCAGGATCCTTTGTATTACTGTAGTGTCAGTTGTCACTTCTCCTTTTTCATTTCCAATTCTGTCGATTTGAGTCTTCTCCCTTTTCTTCTTGATGAGTCTGGCTAATGGTTTATCAATTTTGTTTATCTTCTCAAAGAACCAGATTTTACTTTTACTGATCTTTGCTATTGTTTCCTTCATTTCTTTTTCATTTATTTCTGATGTGATCTTTATGATTTCTTTCCTTCTGCTAACTTTGAGGGTTTTTTGTTCTTCTTTCTCTAATTGCTTTAGGTGTAAGGTTAGATTGTTTATTTGAGATGTTTCTTGTTTCTTGAGGCAGGATTGTATTGCTGTAAACTTCCCTCTTAGAACTGCTTTTGCTGCATCCCATAGGTTTTGGTTGCCACGTTTTCATTGTCATTTGTTTCTAGGTATTTTTTGATTTCCTCTTTGATTTCTTTAGTGATCTCTTGGCTATTTAGTAGTGTATTGTTTAGCCTCCATGTGTTTGTATTTTTTACAGACTTTTTCCTGTAATTGATATCTAGTCTCATAGCATTGTGGTCAGAAAAGATACTTGATACGATTTCAATCTTCTTAAATTTACCAAGGCTTGATTTGTGACCCAAGATATAATCTGCCCAAGATATGATCTGCGCTGAAGAATGTTCCATGAGCACTTGAGAAGAAAGTGTATTCTGTTGGTTTTGAATGGAATGTCCTGTAAATATCAGTTAAATCCATCTTGTCTAATGTGTCATTTAAAGCTTGTGTTTCCTGGGCTTCCCTGGTGGCGCAGTGGTTGAGAGTCCACCTGCCGATGCAGGGTACATGGGTTCGTGCCCCAGTCCGGGAAGATCCCACATGCCGCGGAGTGGCTGGGCCCATGAGCCATGGCTGCTGAGCCTGCGCGTCCGGAGCCTGTGATCCCCAACGGGAGAGGCCACAGCAGTGAGAGGCCCGCGTACCGCAGGAAAAAAAAAAAAAAAGCTTGTATTTCCTTATTTATTTTCATTTTGGATGATCTGTCCATTGGTGACAGTGGGGTGCTAAAGTCCCCTACTATGATTATGTTACTGTCGATTTCCCCCTTTATGGCTGTTAGCATTTGCCTTATGTACTGAAGTGCTCCTATGTTGGGTGCATAAATGTTTACCCTTGATATAAATTGTTATATCTTCCTCTTGGATTGATCCCTTTATCATTATGTAGTGTCCTTCTTTGTTTCTTATTATAGTCTTTATTTTAAAGACTATTTTGTCTGATATGAGAATTGCTACTCCAGCTTTCTTTTGATTTCCATTTGCATGGAAAATCTTTTTCCATGCCCTCACTTTCAGTCTGTATGTGTTCCTAGGTCTGAAGTGGGTCTCTTTTAGACTGCATTTGTATGTGTCTTGTTTTTGTATCCCTTCAGCCAGTCTATGTCTTTTGGTTGGAGCGTTTAATCCATTTACATTTAAAGTAATTATTGATATGTATGTTCCTATTACCATTTTCTTAATTGTTTTGGGTTTGTTATTGTAGGTCTTTTCCTTCTCTTGTGTTTCCTGCCTAGAGAAGTTCCTTTAGCATTTGTTTTAAAGCTGGTTTGGTGGTGCTGAATTCTCTTAACTTCTGATTGTCTGTAAAGGTTTTAGTTTCTCCATCGTATCAGAATGAGATCCTTGCTGGGTAGAGTAATCTTGGTTGTAGGTTTTTCCCTTTCATCACTCTAAATATGTCCTTCCATTCCCTTTTGGCTTGCAGAGCTTCTGCTGAAAGATCAGCTGTTAATCTTATGGGGATTCCCTTGTATGTTATTTGTTGCTTTTCCCTTGCTGCCTTTAATATTTTTTCTTTGTATTTAAATTTTGATAGTTTGTTAATATGTATCTTGGTGTGTTTCTTCTTGGATTTATCCTGTATGGGACTCTCTTCGCTTCCTCAACTTGATTGACTATTTCCTTTCCCATGTTAGGGAAGTTTTCAACTATAATCTCTTCAAATATTTTCTCAGACCCTTTCTTTTTCTCTTCTTCTTCTGGGACACCTATAATGTGAATGTTGGTGTGTTTAATGTTGTCCCAGAGGTCTCTGAGACCGTCCTCAAGTCTTTTCATTCTTTTTTCTTTATTCTGCTCTGTGGTAGTTAGTTCCACTATTTAATCTTGCAGGTCATTTATCCTTTCTTCTGCCTCAGGTATTCTGCTATTGATTCCTTCTAGAGTATTTTTAATTTCATTTATTGTGTTCATCATTGTTTGCTCTTTAGTTCTTCTAGATCTTTGTTAAACGTGTCTTGTATTTTTTCCATTCTATTTCCAAGATTTTGGATCATCTCTACTATCATTACTCTGAATTCTTTTTCAGGTAGACTGCCTATTTTTTTCTTCATCTGTTTGGTCTGGTAGGTTTTTACCTTGCTCCTCCATCTGCTGCATATTTCTGTGTCTTCTCATTTTGTTTAACTTACTGTGTTTGGGGTCTCCTTTTCTGAGGGTGCAGGTTTGTAGATCCCATTATTTTTCATGTCTGCCCCCAGTGTGTGAGGTTGGTTCAGTGAGTAGTGCAGGCTTTCTGGTGGAGGGGCCTGGTGCCTGTGTTCTTGGGAGTGGGACTGGAAGTTGTTTTTCTACTGAGAAGGACCGTGTCCGGCGGTGTGTTTTAGTGTGTCTGTGAACTTAGTATGATTTTAGGCAGCTTCTCTACTAATGGGTGGGGTTGTGTTCCTGTCTTGCTAGTTGTTTGGCATGGTGTGTCCAGCACTGGAGCTTGCTGGCCATTGGGTGGAGCTGGGTCTTAGTATTGAGACGGAGATCTCTGGGAGAGCTCTCGCTGATTGATATTACATGGTGCCAGGAGGTATCTGCTGGTCCAGTGTTCTGAACTCGGCTCTCCCACCTCAGAGGCTCGGGCCTGACACCAAGCCGGAGCACCAAGACCCTGTCAGCCACACACCCAGGTACGTGGGGATTTTCTTGCCTTTTGGGAAGTCTGAGGTCTTCTGCCAGCGTTCAGTAGGTGTTCTGTAGGAGTTTTTCCAGATGTAGATGTATTTTTGATGTATTTGTGGGGAAGAAGGTGATCTCTACGTGTTACGCCTCCGGCATCTTGAAGGTCCCCCTGCAGTATGATACTCCACTACAGACGCCAACCTCTGCAAGAGCTAGAGATGCAGAGGCGTTTTTTTCAAAGGGTTTGTAGCTTGCCTTTTTTTCCTTTTTCTTTGTGCTTCGTCTAGTTTCACTTGTTCACAGGGTGGTTCATGCAGAGGCCTCATACCTGGCACTTCAGATCAGAGTGCCTCGTGAGAAATGGCTGTGCTGACACCTCAGCTCGCGGGCTGGGCTGTGTGCCTCCCTTGCTGTTTTTAAAGGGTTAGTTTTCTCTCTTTGGATATTGACAAAATGTGCTTTTGCAGTTGACATTTTTTCCTGTATTTTTCTGAGATGAGATTTGTGCAGGAGGGTTGGAGGATTGGTTCTACTGTTTTACACATCTGCCCAAGCATTCACTTTTACAGAAAGATGCCTGAGATCTCTGCTGCTTTATAAAAGCTCTATTTATTAGGAAGTGTTCAGTTCTGTCCAGGTGATCCCTACATTGCTCTGTAGTGATTAGTGGGACACTCTTTTTGTTTTTAGGAGTTTGAGGAAATCATTTGTCTTGCAAAACCAGTATCAATCCTATGATCCCTGAACTAATGTGTTAATTGTAGTGGCATTTTAAGCTTGGGCAAATGCTAATGTCTTTTTCCCCCACCTCCATCCATAATAACGATAAAAGCTTTCCTATAATTCAAATTAAGGCTCTCTCTTGGGAGCTTCCTTCTTATACAACTTCTCTCTGCTCTGCAAAACTGCCTCCCGCCCTTCTTAGGATAGCTGTCCCTGAGCCCTGAATCCACAAACCCAGGAATCCAGCAGGGCACTGGTCTAAAAGGATTGAGAGAGCAATGCCAAGCAGAGCTTCCCTTCTTCTCTTTCCCCCTTTCTTTCCATTTCTCAGTAAATCAACAACCTCAATAGCTAACATTTAGTAAGCACTAACCATGGTGCCAGGCAATGTGCAAAGTGCTTTTAGTGAATTATTTTCCCTATGGTACCAATAAGGACCCCGAGGGAAGTTATGTAATTTTCCCAAGGTCCCAGAGCTCTTAAGTGCTGTGGCGGAGAGTGTGTGCTGCTGACCACTGAATTACAGCATCTCTTCCTCCCCAGTGCTGACCAGGGGCCCACTCCTTAACACTTCACCCCATCCCTTAAAGCACAAAAGGGCAAAGCCGCCACATTTCAATAAAGGATAAAGGTAAAACTTCTCTGAGCAATGATGGTATACTTAGTGCAGCTACCCACCACCCATCCCTGGGTGCCCAGGAAGCGGGTCCAAAAAGCAGGAAGTAGAAAATTCTTCACAGTATTTCTGATTGGAGCTTATAGGCACTTATTTTAATTTTCTATTTTATGTGGAGTAGTTTACCACTTCTGCAACTACCAAGGGTATTTATAATAGCTTCTGTGAAGTTTAAATGATCAAATACTTCCTTATACTCTGTCTTATTCTGTTCACAAGCACCCAACCAATCAGTTTTCCTGCTTAAGCTGAACCTATGAATGGATAAAGTGGAGAGTAGAGTGAATAACACGAAAAAAACATCGATGGAGTATAAACTATGTGCCAGGGATTATGCTAAACGCTTTATATTTATCTTAGATAAGCCTATGGTAAACCAACAAGGGAAGTGGCATTATTGCACCTGCTGCTCTGTGGGGATGTAAAGTCAGTCAGAAAATCTGCATCTCTTTTATGGGAGATGGGGTAGGAATGGGCATAGGCAAGAAAGATTAGCATAAACTCAGATGCAAATGGGGGGAATGGGAGATACATCACCTACCCCTTTTTGTCTTTCTATTCTCATTATAGACGTTTCTAATCCACAGCACCATTCCTTCCTTCAAGGGCTCACCACAATCTACTAGTGATGGCACAAGAGATGGAAACTTATTTGCCATGCTTGACCTAGCATATGCTGTGTGTAGAATTGACTCCAAGAGACCCTAATACAAGGTGTTTTTGTAAACTTTGAAGATATGTTGATGAGGTCCTCCTTGCCTAGGTGATTATGGAAGGGCTCTGAAGATCTTTCATCTGGGATTTTTGCTTTGGAGGGCGAACTTTTTGCCAACAGAATATGAAAGGGATATAGCAGGAGAGAGAGATCATGATCATTAAATAGGTAACTAGAAAAATATCTCACCTAGGACAGAGGGTCTTGCAAGGCATATTCACCTATAAAAACAGTACTTCAAGAATGTCTGGAATGTATCTAACATTATCATACATGCCTTTCTGCAAAATACCCACATTTGCAATTCAGAGAGCAGCTGGACACAAACTGAAGAGGCAGGAACAGATTGTATTTGGGTCCAACTGTGACATTTAAGTTTTCAACTCTATGAACCAGCTAAATCTTCCATTACTTTAAGTAGAATTTTGGGAGCCAAGTAGGGAGTAAATGATTTTAAAAAATAGATGAATTGCAATAATTAAAACCTAACTTTATTTAGTAGATACTTTGTAATGTTTAAACATACACGAAAATGAATATTTGGACAATTGAATCATTTGAAACCTGTGGCTTAGAAGTTTGCTATAATAACACAGCCCTTTGGGGAATATTTCCCTAAAGGATCAAACATTTATATATTATCTCTATTTTATCTTTTTTTCTTGATGCTTGTGTATTTTAAAAATTCTCACTCATATAAGGTAGGAGACACATTTTAAATTATATTTATACAAGTTGAACTCTTGTTCATCTCCCTTACTGAAAGAGTGAAACACTATTTCTTTATTATGAATACAGTGCAGTGCACAATTGACTCTAGAACCAGAGAGAGGAGAAAACACAATCTTTAGTCTGTTTGTAGCTGCCTTAGATATTCGAGAGAATTCAGCTTACTCAGGATGATTCTGTTGCAGTGCATTAGTGTTTAATGTGGACACTTGCAAGAGCTGACTCATTTTTCTGAATGTTTTCCTGGCCTCCAGTGTTTGGTGAGGAACCTTAGAAGAACACAACTTTCTAGTTAATAAATATTTTTGAATGAGAACATAAAAAGCATTCTACAGAATAAAAATTTACTTGATAACTTGATAACCCCTGTAAGGTGTAGAGGAAGAATACATTGAGACTTTGTTGTTGGGAAAAAAGTAAGTATTTAAGAGTAATATACTCAACATGATCTGTGACTTGGTGCATGGTTGGATGAAGGAATATCTTGTTCTTAACACATTAGCATTCTTCCTTACTAAGGGACTGCTTAATTTCATTAACAGGAATACTGAAGATAAGGTATTGCAGCATTTTCTTTGTCTTGAGTCCTAGTTCTTAATTTTATTTGAAAATGCAAGAAAAGAAATATTTGTACACTTTGGCTTTAGAGCACTAGTTTAGTAGCTATGGGATATTTTCCCCATGATAACAAAAATACTTAAAAATGCCTAAGAATGAAAAATACTTTTTAGTTTTTTATATCAAAGTATTTGAAAAGGGGGAGTGTGGGAAAGAGAGAAAGGAAGAAGGAAGGGAAGGGAAGGACCAGGAGAGAGAGAGAGAAAAAAAATGCCTAGGTGGTAAATCTGTTACACATTTTCCCATGGTCACATCCGCAGACCAGTGTGATGTTATGGACCTGTCACTCTTGAAGTTCCACTTAGAAGTCCCCAAGGCAACAAAAACAAGCCTTCATAAAAAGCCTGTGAGTTATCAACTACAATCAATAATGTAGGAGATTTGGATGACTTATTAGAAGTGATTTATACGTTTTTAGGGTGTCAATATTATTGCACGATTTCATTATAAACAAGGTGAGTTTCCTTTACCCAAGAGAATGACGTTTTGAAAATGACAAGAGGAAATGTCGATTTTCTACCCATTCTTTTTTCCGACCATAAAATTATTCTAAGTGTTCTAATAGGGATACAAGGTAAATTATTATATACAATATCTATTTTTGTAATTTATGGGCTCAAAAAGAAAAACTGGTGCCTTTTGAAAATTAATACAACTCAGAACATGTTTTCAATACTGATTCTGCCTAGAAAAAAGGATTTCATGGTCAGATAAATTTTGGAAATACCGCACTATATTCCCTCTTTAGTTCCTGAGGTGTCTAACCATTAAAAAAATTCAAAGCTCTTTAACTTCATTTTAGTTAGCATCCCCTAGGTTTATTGATCTTGCACTCTTTCCTCACTAATACCTATTAACATGATAAAGATTAGAATTCCTTGGAACACGTGTGGGAGATCTTTCCAAATATGGCAAAGGATGGTTTACTTTTCTGAGGAATAGTTCAGAGACAAACATTGTAATTTCAGTAGATACATATTTATTTTGATGTGTTAGGAAAAAATACACATCTCATTCATGACTGAATGGATATTGTTGCTTAGAATGAAGCTAAGTTAATGTATGAGAAAGGAGTATATTCAAAGAGAATATAAAGTGAATAATAGTAGAGATAATATATAGTGTGGCAAAATCATTCAGGTGAATGTCTGAAGATTGAGAAATGCTGGTTTTATCTATAAATACAGTGGTCCCCAACCTTTTTGTTACCAGGGACTGGTTTCTCGGAAGACAATTTTTCCATGGACCGGGGAGGTGGGGGATTGTTTTGGGATGATTCGAGCACATTACATTTATTGTGCACTTTGTTTCTATTATTATTACACTGTAATATATAATGAAATAATTATACAACTCACCATAATGCTGACAGGAGGTGGAGCTCAGGCAGTAATGCGAGCGATGGGGAGCGGCTGTAAATACAGATGAAGCTTCACTCGCTCACCCGCCGCTCACCTCCTGCTGTGCGGTCTGGTTCCTAATAGGCCATGCACCAGTACCGGTCCATGGCCCAGGCGTTGGGGACCCTTGTATAAATAGGTTGCAGTACTTTGGATGTGCATATTCAAAACTTGGGGGGAGGGGGGAGTTAGTGCTCTGGTTCTGGCTTAAAATAATTTTGTGACCTGGGAGGAGAAGCCCGTTCTAGACCTCAGTTTCCTTGTAAATAGGGAGAGCTGGATTGGAGATCTATGGTTGACTTCAGCTCAACATTGTTGGTGTGACAGAAGGTTATCGTGGTGGTCTGATCTGCTAGCCCCTTTATGGACTCTGAGACTCAGGGAGGGCTCTTTTATTTCTGCATAGCTGGAGAATTACAGCCTGCATTACTATCGTTACCAGGAAAATAGTGGCCAAATGTTGCCCTGACCACACCTTAGTGAATGAATGTTGACCAGGCTGTCATGCTGATGCCTTGGTTCCGGGGTAGCAGTGGAGCAGAATGCTTCATTCTATGGCCTGCCACTGTTTGAGACGTACTTTTGTCTTTTTCTCAAAGTAGCCAAACCAGATTGCTGGATTTGAGCTACCTTTGTGTGAAGGGAGCACCTTGCAGTTCAAGCTCCAGGGACATCCCTGTGTGACTGGCTGGAGGACTGGACTATCTGGAAGATAGAGCTTACTCACTTTTTTTTCATGCCCCCCCCCCATTTTTTTGTTATTTTGGAGAATTGACATCCATTTAATTTATTGAGTCTTCCAATCTGGTCTTGTTTTAAATTTTTTAAAATGTGACTTTTTGGTTACATTTATTGCTAGGGTTTTGTTTGTTTTGATTTTTGTTTGTGTTTTTAATGATCCTGTATTGTTTTGTGAATGAGATCCTGTGACCTATAACATTTCCTAACTGCTTATTGTTAGGGCAATATAATGTATTGGCTATGTGCACAAACTCTGCCAGGCTCTGTCACTTACTAGCTGTGTGACCTCACAGAGTTACTTAACCTCTCTGTTTCTTAGGATTTTTTTAATCCTTGAAATCAGGATCATAATACTAACTTCCCTCAGGATTAAATGAGTTAATACATTAAAAAGCATTTAGTACAGTGCTTGGTACATAGCCCTCAAAAAGTGTTAGCTGTTATTATTAGAGCTGGTGTCCAGGACAGCCTTGTCCCCTCTGACATCAATCCTGGGCTAATGGAACACTAATCAACCAGAGTCAGGTGACTAAAATTGCTGTTATAGATATCATCATTAATGTACAAACTCAGGTTGTTTCTCTAGGGCAAGATGAGCTAGCGCATCCCCAAGTTGTGGACCATTGTAAACCATAGACATCCTGACTCCTGAAACTACAGTTAAATGTCAGAAATGTCACAAGCTGATGTTTAATCCCAGGCTGTTTGGTCATCCCCTTTAAAAACCCCCTAACTCAAAGACCAGGTTGGAGTGAATCTGAGGCCTGTCTCCTACTCCCTTGCTTAGATCCCTGCAATAAAGGCTCTACTTTCCTTCACTACAACCTGGTATCAGTAGGTTGGCTTTGCTGGGTGTTGGGCAAGTAGACCCCAGTTTGGTTCTGTAACACTGTCAGTTGATTGTCTTGAAAGTTCTAGGTGTATAATTATATCACATGAAAAGGATATCAGTTTAGGTGCATTCTTCCTTTCTTTTGTTTTGAGATGATTTCTGTGTCTTTGTATTGATGATCCCAACCTTCTTTTACATAATCTATATACCATAATTTATAATTAATTTTATGTCTTTTTTTAAAAAAAAACCTCACCATTATACATGAGCATGTTTCATGTTGATAAACTTTTGGTAAATATGATTTGTTATGAATTTTATAAAAATATAACATATATTTGTATATATTAGCATATAAAATTTATGTACAGTTTAAATAATGATGATAATCAGACTATCTGTATATGCAACAAACTTAAATAGAATATTAACAGGCACTTAGGATACCCTTGTGCCTTTTCCCAGTTGCATCAAGAGTTTTGTATCAGATGCAAACTATTATATATAGGATGAACAACAGGGTCCTACTGTATAGCACAGGGAACTATATTCAATATCCTGTGATAAACCATAATGGAAAAGAATATGAGAAGAATGTATATGTATATCTGAGTCACTTTGCTGTACAGCAGAAATTAAACACAGTATTGTAAATCAACTATACAATAAAATTTAAAACAAGAATTTTGTATCAATTATTTCCTTGCTTTTCTTTTTACATTTATAACCAGTGTATACTTATCACCATATAGATATATTAAGATTTCAGTAAGAGTTCCGCTATTGTGATTATTTAGTTGGGTTTATATTTTGGATGTTGGGAATAGAGTTTTTCTCATACTGAAGATTACTTCCTTGGGATAGATTCAAGAAGTAGAATTACTAGGTCAATGAATATGACTGTTTTAAAAAGCTTTGGACAAATATTGATTGTCAAAATGCTTTCCAAAAGGCTTACATCTGTTTATATTTCCAAAAAACAATGTATATGAGAATGACCATTTCAGTTCAACAGCCATCAATACTAAGGTTATTAATTTGAAAGACAAGAATATCTTGTTAAAGTAGTTTCATATAGTTCCTAATGAGGTTGAATTTTTTTTAAAGACCAATTAAATTTTATTTTGAAGAATACTTTGTATAGAGAAGTGTTTCCATATCACAAGTGTTTAGCTTGAAGTTTTTTTTTTTTTTTTTTTTGGCCTTGCCATGCAGCATGTGGGATCTTAGTTCCCCTGACCTGGTATTGAACTCATGCCCCCTGCAGTGGAAGCGCAGAGTCTTAACCACTGAACCACCAGGGAATTCCCTTGAAGAATTTTTATAAAGAGAACATGGCTTTGTAACTAACACCTAGATCAAAAAACAGAACATTATCTGGAGATAAAAACAGAACATTAACTGTCCTTGTGCTCACTTTCAGTCTGAAGACCATTTTGTATGTGAAAACCTCTGGAGAAAGAAAATTGACGTTGCTTTGACCAATTTAGTTTTGACAGCCAACAGCAAGTTTTCAAATTATGAAGAATGGAAGATTTTGAAAGATTTATATGAGCTTAATACTGTCACTCTCCTCGAAGTAAAGTAATAGATTTATACTTCTGCCTGAAAATCTCTCTTTGGAAACGGTTTGATGTCCTTTGGCTGTCAAACCAGATAACTTTGCATATACTTAGAGTTTTTATCAAGCCATGATAGTGTATCCTATAGTACAGATACTTAAATTCTAGTGTATATAAATTGGGTTTCCCTCAATGCTCTTTAAGACACAGGTTCAAGGGGCCCAGCTAGGACTTACTGAATCAGCCCTTGTATTTTCATGAGCATCTCGGGTGATGCTGAGGCATGCAAACGGCTCCTGAACCACTCTTTGAGGAATGTTGCTCTAGAGGATAAATGTCTCTAATTGAAGAAAGGAGTTCTGAAGCAGCTACCGTCCAAGAAAACCCTTCTACATAGCGTGACCTCAGTTTTCTAAATATGCAGTCAAGTATGTTTCGCCCTTTCTTCCTTTCTAGCCTTTCCTAGTGTAGACCTAGACACATGGTATTTAACACAGGAGTGGTGCAGTTTAGGTAACCAGAACAGGAAACATCCAACTCAAAACACACCCCTTGATTGCAACATCTTTGGAACTGACCTGGTAGAATAGGTCTAGCTTTTCAAAGGATCACCCTTAGCTTATTTACCTTGGCAATCTTATGGGCATATTATCTGTATAATTGTGGTAGCCAGGTAAAACACTGTAACTTAAGATTTTACGTGACTATACAAGTAGCAATAAAATGGAAACAGACAAACAACGGACTCCCTCCCAGATAGTATTCTATTTAACCTAAGTTCACCTCTTTGGTGCTGCAGCTATGTAATTGGATCGTTTTATAAAAGTCTTGATAATTCACATTGTTAGTCAAAAGAAAAGTTCAGAAAGTTATTCCTCTGTTTCCTTTCTCTAGACACTGACTAACATTAGAGTTCGTATGCTTTTGGAGAGTCATTTTAGAAAAAGCAGAATGACTATTAAGCAGTAAAATATTAGGTAATAACTCACAGAAAAATTTATATGGGATTTGACTTTGACTTTTTGACCAGGGATTGAACCTGCGCCCCCTGCATTGGAAGCGTGGCATCTTAAGCACTGGTCTGCCAGGGAAGTCCCCTAAATTTTCTTGATTAGAAGTTTTGCTTGTTCTGTTAGACTTGATGGATTAAAGTCTTAGTGATTCTGACCCCTTGGTATTGCTTGAATGCATTTACTTCTCTCCATCTCCACCACCAAGGCTGATCCACTTTCTTTCCCCTCCTGGTCTACATTCAGAGGCTCCTAACGGTTCCCCATTCTATTCGTGTCCCTTTCTAATCAATTCTCCATGTGAACTTCAGAGCGGTCATTTAATAAAATACACTGGATCATGTTATTCTTCAGCCTTCAGAGCCTTTCCTCAGCTAAAAACTCCTCATCATGGCCCACAAGTTTCTGCATGATCTGCTTCTGGCCTCCCTTTCCAACCTCAACTCAATCCCATCTCCCTCCTGCTCATGACACTCGAGTCACATTGCCTCCCTCATCCCCTTGGTTCTTTGATCCATCCATGCCTTCCCCTAACTCAAGGCCTTGGTGCAAGCTCTTTGCTCTGCCTGAAAGACTCTTCCCACAATTTCAGCTGGCTAAAGCCTGCCCCTCTTTTAGAGCTGTGCTTAAATGCCACATCCTTATAGAGATCCTCCAAATCTAAATTGCATCTCTCTCATTTTTCTCCTCATTGCATACTCTTTTCTCTCAGTACTTACCACGATCTGTACATATAAATGCATGTGTTTGTTAATATCTGCCTTTCCCACTAGTCTATCTTGAGAGAAAAATTATGCTCACGTTGTTCATTACTATATCCAAGTGCCTACGAGAGCACCTGGCCCTGAATGAATAAAAGGAAAGATTTGTAATTACCCAGTGTATTAGTTATCTACTGCTGTGTAACAGATTAATGCACAAACTTAGATATTAACTTCAAATGGATGGCTGTGGTTCAGAGAATCTTATGAGTTGTAGTCAAGGTGTCAGCCAAGAGTGTACACATCTGAGGGCCTGGGTGGGGCTGGAGGATCTTTTCTAAGAGGGCTCACTGACTAATTTTTCTGTGGGTTATTAAGGCTATTGGCAGGAGGCCTCAGTTACCTTCCACAGGGGCTGCTCCGTAGGGCTGTTTGAGTGTTCTCCTAATGTGACAGCTGGCTTCTCCCAGAGAGATGATCCAAGGGAGAAGGAGATTAAGGAGGAGGCCATCTATAACCTAATTTTGGCTATCACACATTGTTACTTTTACTGCATCTTATTTGTTAAAAGCAAGTCAGTGAGTATAGGTCACTCTTAAAGGGAGAGAAAATAGCTCCATCTTGGAAGGGAGGAGTATCAAAGAATTTATGGACGTATTTAAAAACCATCACAGTTCTTCCTCTGGCCACAAATTACTTTTACTGTCTCCACATGCAAAATATACTGAACTCTTCCCCTTACCCCCGAAGAGTCTCATTCACTTAAATTATCAGCTTAAAATCCACGATGTTGGCTTCAAAATCAGGTCCAAGTGTCGAGAGATTCCTTGGGTGTAGTCCCCTTTAATACCATTCCCCTTGATCTGAAGATGTATAAACTGAAGAGACATGTTATCTACTCCTCCTGCAGCCAACATGCAATGGCGAGATGAGCCTGGTGTAACCACTGTAGACCCCCCTGTTAAGAAAGGGGAACATGCAGTGTGCACAGGAGTGCTTGGTCCATGGCAATTCTGAAATCCAGCTGGACACAGGTTGAAGTTCTTGATTAGGAAGCAACGCATGGAAATAATTATTCATGGCTCTTGGTTCCACCCTCTGCTCTTATTTCCAACCTGTGAGCCATTGGTTTTGTTTGTTTAGTGAAAGGTAGTATGTATCTGCAGCTGAGTAGTTTTGTTTTTTTCTTTAATAAATTTATTTATTTATTATTTATTTTTGGCTGCACTGGGTCTCTGCTGCTGCACACGGGCCTTCTGTAGTTGCGGTGAGTGGGGGCCACCCTCTGTTGTGATGCGCGGCCTCATTGCCGTGGCTTCTCCTGTTGTGGAGCACGGGTTCTAGGCATATGGACTTCAGTAGTTGTGGTGTGCAGGCTCAGTAGTTGTGACACACGGGCCTAGTTGCTCCGCGGCATGCGGGATCCTCCCGAATCAGGGCCTGAACCCATGTCCCCTGCACCGGGAGGCAGATTCCCAACCACTGTGCCACCACGGAAGTCCACCTGAGTAGTTTTTTGCAGCTCGCTTCCTGCTCGTAGAAGTTTGGGGGTCTAATGGCCTTTTTTTCATTTTTCACTCTCTCTGTCCCTCTCAGTCCAGGCTGGTGGTATCTCTGCCAATGTGATATATGTAGAAACATAACTATTCACAAGGCACAGAAATTATATGGAGAAAGAGATTAATTCTGTGTGGGCAAGGAGGGACTGGGAAGGCTGCAAGATGAATGAGGCCTAAGGGGCATTTTCAAGAATGAATAAAAATCCATTAGGGAGACCACACAGAGAGGAGCAATCTAAGTATAAGGCAGAGTGTGCAGAAGTACAGTGGACTCAAAATGTAACATATCTACAGGGACATACACATAACTTGGTATTAGTAGAACATGTGACATGTCAAGACTTTGGGGGTTTTCCTGTAACTCATTATTTCTCAAAATATGGTCTACCAACCTCCTACATCGAAATCATTTGGGCATTTATTAAAACTGCAGCTTTCTGGATGCTGCTCTAGACTTGCAGCATGAAACTCTCTGGAGGAGGGACTCAAGGATCCCTGAGTTTTAAGAGTAGCTGCTCTAGGCCATGGGTCTTAGAAGGTTTTCAGTAGGAGGTGGATTCCATGGCATGATTTGCATTTTTGATAAATTACTCCAGGAGCTGTGTGGAGGGTGGTAAGATGGTCAGAAAGGGAGATCAGTATGGAGGCTTTTGCGATGGTCCAGGTAAGAGATATTGAAGGCCTACAGAGATGAAAAAAGGAAAATTGAGAGTTTTAAAGATAACGGAGAGAACACGAACACGAATATGATACAGTGGGGTGTTTATGTATATGCATATAGATGTGTAAAATTGACAATGCATAAATGTTTCAAGTTTTGTGAGAACACAGCGGGGTCAGAAAATAACACTAGTTGTTGGGGGAATGAGAGATGGGGAAGAGTGGGAGTGATATTTGAACTAGGACTTGAAGTATGAATAGGACTTTACAAAACAAAGAAGGGAACTTAGGTGTAGCAAAGCAGCATGCATAAAGCAAAGTGAGGACCTGACATGCTTGAGAATAATAGGAAGTTGGGTTAGATTTGAATATAGTTGCTTAAGGAAAAGTGGTGGCACATGAGGCAGAAAAGAGAAGGTACGGTCACCAGAGAGGGGCTGGCTGCTCACCAGGCTGTTTCTTCCTCTTCCTGAGTGCAGCCATTTCCTTTGCACTTAAATGAAGCCGTGTGGTAGAGTCCTCACAATTGCCAGGTGGTTGGAAGTGATCCGCACCATTCTAGGTCTCCATCTCCTACATGCTAATCTCCACCTCACTGTAGATATGCATGGCAACCTTAGAAGCCACTTGTTGGAGATGGACAAAACCTGGGTTCCTGAATTACCTTTTGGAGCATAGGTGCCCATGGTTAAGGGACATCCATCTTAGATTGAATGTAAGTAGGAGATAGACTCCTGTTTGGTTTGAGCCATGGCATATGAATGCCACGCAAAGGAATTTGGAATTTGGTTACCTCACAGGCAAGGAGGAGTCAACGGACATTTCAAATAGGGAATGATGTGATCTGGTTTGTTTTCAGGGGAAAATCACTTTCAGTATGTAGTAAAAAGAAGTCTCAAGGGGTAATGTGAGAGTCTTCCACAAATGTTCAAATGTTGCCTTGTGTGTGTATACATTACTGTATTTAAAATAAATAACCAACAAGGTCCTACTGTATAGCATAGGGAATACATCTCAGTATTCTGTAATAACCTAAATGGGAAAAGAATTTGGAAAAGAATTAATATACTTGTATGGGTATAACTGAGTCACTTTGCTGTACACCTGTAACTTACACATCACTGTTAATCAACTATACTCCAATATAAAATAAAATGAAAAAAAAGCTGTCTTGTGAATGGGGGGATTAGCTCCGCTAGGGGTAGGGTGCAGACCAGACACTGAATGCATAAGTGAAAGTTGCAGGGGAAACAAGTACCACGCAAACTAGAAGGAAGAAATTTCTAAGAGAGTTGCTCCTACAAGGGTTTTCTCAGTGAGCTTCCTCTTTCTGAAGAGCTATCCCGTGGGAGGCTGGGGGACTTCCTGTTCAATTTTTTGGTGGAAGACTGAAATAGTATACCTCTAAGGTGTTTTTCAGTTTTGGGGATCCCAAGACCTGAAAATAAAATGAGACTTGGGATCAGATGGCCAACTCACCAACTGAACCCACACTTGTTAATGGTGTGACTTGGGGCAAGTCACTTAGCCTTTCTGGAACTTGATTTCCTCATCAGTAAAATGGGGACAATAATAGAATCTACCTAACAGGGCTGTAGTGGGGGTTAAATAGTTAATAATGCCTGGTATATAATAAGCACTTAATAAATATTAGCTGTTATTGCTATAGTCCTTAAGGATGTGTCCTCCCTACCCCACACAGTGTAATTCATCTCTTCATTATATATATCATTACACATATTTTCACATTAGTTATCTAAACATAGACTTTGAATTCTTTTGTTTCATTTTGTGTGTACAGCCACAGTCACCCTTTCCATGTATATAAGTTTGAACCTGCAACCAAAATTTAGCAGCTACAAAATTTGCATTACCTCCCTATCTACTTATTAATACTACTTTCTGTTTCCTCAGGGTCATCTCCAGCAATTTGTTAAACAGCCTCAGCTATCACATGATTATGAGAATGAGCACAGAGGTTTCAAACATTTAACCACACACCCACACATACATACACAATTCTCATGAAAAATAGCCTATAAATTAACTTTAATAAAAAAACAGACAGAAGTTAATTTTCTTACTAAGTTTGCATCTTTTTCCTGAAACCTGTCTTTCTTTTAGTTTCTGAGAATATGGCCCACGTTAATTTGCACAATTGTATGAAATATTATTAGAGAGTTTTAGAGAAAACAACTAGATTATAATATACTAGTCTTTTGATTCCCAGGAATATAGCTCTTGACCATAAAAAAAGGTGATTAACATGATATCTATTACTTCCTATTTTTTGTGATCTGGCTGGCTGCCTTGCCTTTAAGGAGAAGACTGGACTTGACCTTACATTGCTGGGAAAGTTTATTAACTTCGCCTTAATTAAACCAGTGCCCTATAGTAGGAGCAAGGTTATCACTGCCCCTTTGTTACTTTTGGCAATCCTCCCATTTCTCTTTTGTGATAAATTACCCACCCTTTGGCCTCTGATTATCCACCAGGGAAACAGGTTATTGCTGTGTAGAACAGAGGGGGAAGTATATTATCGTTTAATTTTCAACTGCAAGGGTTGGCATATTGTATCAGGAACAAATAAATCTGAACAGTTACTTATCTAATGTTTAAGCAATTCTGGGCTTCTTTTACTAGGACTTTATGGAAGGCTGTTTGCAAAGGCTGATATTCTGCTCTTGCTGGCAGATATCCAGGTTGTGAGGCCATGACTTGGGTCTCCAGCCCCAGAAACGAAGACGGTATCTTTTCTTCCAAGGAGTGAGACATTTGCTAGAGTGGTGCTCACAGAATAAGGAGGTAGCCTGTACAAGTATTGCAAATGTGTTTTAGAGGAGATTCCTTCATTTAAAGCAGGGCAGGGCTTCCCTGGTGGTGCAGTGGTTAAGAATCTGCCTGCCAATGCAGGGGACACGGGTTCAAGCCCTGGTCCGGGAAGATCCCACATGCCGTGGAGCAACTAAGCCCAACTAAGCATAACTAAGTTGTGCACCACAACTACTGAGCCTGCGCTCTAGAGCCTGCAAGTCGCAACTACTGAACCCGCGTGCCACAGCTACTGAAACCTGTGCGCCTAGAGCCCATGGTCCACAACAAGAGAAGCCATCGCAGAGAAGCCTGTGCACCTCAATGAAGAGAAGCCACTGCATTGAGAAGCCTGTGCACCTCAACGAAGAGCAGCCCCTGCTTGCTGCAACTAGAGAAAGCCCGCGCACAGCAACGAAGACCCAACACAGCCAAAAAAATAAATAAATAAATAAATAAATAAAGCAGGGCATTTACACGCCAAATTGTCAACAGTGAATATTTCTTTGGAGAAGGATTTGGTGAATGGTCAGCTTCCACTTTTAACTTTACATATACTCACATTGTCTTATTTTTTTAAAAAATTGTTGATGCAAATTACATTTTTAAGAAAATGATGATGACAAAAACTAGTGGCTCTCAAAATTTAAAATGTTTTTAATTTTGGAGAGACGCTCTGACTCTGTATACTGTCGTTGCTAAAAATAAAAAGGTTGTCAGTTTTTGCATGTATTTCAGAAATGACCCTGTCACCAGGGTTATAGTTTAGAATTAGGCTTGATTGAGTAGAGAAAAGGAGAGTAAATATGACATAGAGAGGAAGGTAGAAAATGAGATAATATGTACAAACCAGAATTCTTGAAGTGCTGACTCTAAGAAATTGGCTTTGTTGGAGAGGAAGGTGAGCCTCTCAAAATGAGTATGTTAATTTGCTAGGGTTGCCACAGACTGTGGCTTAAACAACAGAAATTTATTTTCTCATAGTTCTGGAGGCTGGACGTCTAAGGTATAGGTGCCAGCAGACTCAGTTCCTGGTGAGGGCCCTCTTCCTGCCTTGTGGACGGCTGCCTTCTTTCTCACATTGTCCATATGTTGTCTTTCCTCTGTGGGTGCACATCCCTGGTGTGTTCTAATTTCCTCTTCTTATAAGTTCACCAATCACGTTGGATAAAGGCATGCCTTAATGGCCTCACTTTAACCTAATTACCTCTTTAAAGGTCTTATCTACCTCTTTAAAGTTACATTCTGAGGTTCAGGCTTCAACATATGAATTTAAGGGGGGAGGACACAATTCATTCCATAACAATGGATAAATTCTCCCAGAGCTTGTTGTTATTCTTACAGATTTCAGTGAGAATGAGTTGGGAATGAAAATGACTATAACTGTTCAAACGAATTGTAGTTTACTGAAGAACAATGGATAATCCCTAACCCATTGTGCAAAATAAAATTAAAACTGAAAATTAAATTGAGATGTAAACAAAGTTAGTCTACACATTCTACATACAGTGGGATCATATTTAATGTGTGAAGAACGATCAAGAAATGGCTCATTTACAGGGGAGGGAAATTATCTTGTTAAGAAAGCTGGTATTTCTGATATTTGTATGGTTTATTTTGAAAACTTGCTACCATTATAGTCAAGGGACTTATGTTTATTATTTTTTAAAGAAAAGCAGACATGAAAAGAAACTATAAACATTAAACACACTGAAGCTTTAATAGAAGACGTTATTCAGTAATAAAGAAAATATTCAGCTGGTATCCAATTCGAAATCCTTTTAAATCCTAATCAAAGTATTTTAATGAGTGTATATTTAAGCAAATGTTTATTTGACTTTACGAAGAATTGAAAAGTGATAGCACCACAAATTATAATAGAAAATAAGAAACTTTTCACAATTTTCTAACTTTGAGTATTCCAGGAGGTTTTTAGATTCTTTAGTGTTTGGAATGCTGAATGTCAAATTATTTCTAGAAGGATCTTTTTTTTGCACTTGCTGTCAGCCTCCCAATTTGACATGTACCATGCATTGCTCATGTTGTTGCATTTTTTCTATGTTTAAATATTGTCTCCACCAATAAGACAGTAAGCTTCTTGAGAAGAACTGTGACTAATTCATGGTTTTTGCTCCAAAGCCTGGCATATAGTAGGTAGCTAGTGACGTATTTTACTTATCAAGGTCAAGTAGTATAGAAATGTTCTCATACATTTGACTCTATTTTGTAAAACTGTGAAAATGTAAACTGAATTATGATAAAAATTATCAGGTGATTGCATGGTTGAACCTTTAGCTCTTAGGTCAGTTGTCCAAATAATTATCTCAGATCCCCAAATACTTTAACCTGAAATGCCTAGAAAATGGAGGTTAAAAGGTTGTTTTAATTTCTTTTCTCAAATTTCCTGTGTTAGGTATAACATAGTGGTGAAAATACGAACTTCTGGGTTCACAATCCCAGCCTTGCCACTTACTAGCCATGTGACAATGGGCAAGTTACTGTATCTGTGCTGAGTTTCTTATCTGTACAATGGGATAATATTAATACCTACCTCTTAGGGTTTTTCTGAAGATTAAGTGAACTAACAGTGTAAAGCTCTTAGAAGAGTGCCTAGTGCATCCTAAGTTCTGTAAGTGTTTGCTTTTTTAGATGTCATTATTAGTTCCCTGAAATAGATGTAGACACTTTCCTGAATCCCAACCCAACTAATGTATTTGTCTCCCACACTTGTGATGTTACTCAATTAAACAAGCAAAATAAAATTATGTCATTGATGAATGCATTCCACAAGTAAAGTAAATTTTAACCTGGGACATTAAAATGCATGCTTCCCAGGCCAAATCTGAGAGAGTTTACCAGCATAGCAACAACGGCATCCATTCATTCAGAAACTGTGGCTCCCTCGGTCTTTTACAGTGAGTACTATGTGCTATGAATGCTCAAAAAATGAGCAGATTAAAGTGAAGTCCAGACAGGATTGATCAGAGTTCCCTTGTAAGGAATCACGTCAGAAATTTGATTAGGGCACAGAATGAGCTTTTTTTCAGGTGTGGCTTCCATGCTGTGGATCACTTAACAGAAAGGATGGAAGACTCGGCAGGACATCAGGAACCCTCACTTGGCCACCTTTCTAGGGCCAACAGGGCAATGTCCAGCAATTAAGGAGTACATTCTCACCAATAGGTCTATGGAATCATAAGGAAGTTGTGTGCATGGGTCTGGACTTATAGTAACTGAGAGATACTGGAAGCCTGTGGGAGGTTTCCTCCTCCAGCAGCTAGGATACCTTTCTTTGGTTACAGTCCTGAAGTTAACCACTGGGATTTTATAAGAGGTCCTAACACTAACTGGCTGTATAGCTTTGGGCTTGTCACTCAACCTCTTTGGACCTCCATTCCCTCATGGGTAAGTGAGGGGATAGGGCAAGGTGTTCTTTAAATTCTCTTCCTAATCCAATGTTCTATGATTCTGCAATGGAAATAGAAGCATAGTCAATAAGGATCTATTTCACTAACTCACCAACACCTCTTCATAAAAGCAAAATCAGAGTTTGTGCAATGATATAGTTAATTCATATTTTTTAAAAATCCTGTTCTGTGATTATACAGTGAACTAAAGAACTGGGAGTGAACTAATTTAGACTTCTAATTCAATGGTTTTGGGTTTTTTAGCATTTGATTTTTAGGAGAAAGAAGCAAATCCAGAGAAAACAATTTATTATAAAAACCAATATCCCAAAATCCATTGTCAGAGCCTAGCAAGTTCTTGCTCCTATAATTTTCACGTTGTTAATATGCCACAGTTATAGTTGATGTTCAGTAACATGTCCCTAAAATATCCAAGGCAGACTCAATTACTTAAACTAAGCTATACTTAGAAGTAAAATGTCCCAATATATTGTATAACCTTGCAGGTATATTCTAGAAAACATTTTGGTCATAGCAACAAATCAAATGCATTTCCTGTAAAACCTTAATGAGAAAATTCAATTTTCCAGATCATATTTTGATGAGCAGTGTTTCATGGTACTTTCACTAATAATCTGTGTGCATTTATGCAAGTCACTTCACTTCTGTTATCCTCATTTTCTCAGACAAACAGGGTAAGAGACAATGTCTAAGATGCTTTTTTATCTGTTAAATTCTACTTTCTATTCTATCTCTATAAATTCTAATTCTGTTCTATCACTAAAATTGAATTCAAGTCCTCTACCAATTCTTTCTTCTTTTTGAAAGGCCCTTCCAGTCATTTTTATTCTGATTCTTCCCCAAAAAACTCCCTCTGCCCTGTGTAGTCTCTCTACTACCAGCAGATACTATTATATGCTTTCATGGACAGTGACTGGCAAAGGAAATGTTGACTTCTCCTTTTCTGCTTGCAGAGATGTATCTTGGGTGGTTTTATCACCCCCATGAGCCCCCATGAGGTGCAGATGGCTAAAACTTGAGTTAGTTTCCTGATGCAAGGCTGACACTTTCCATCAGTTTAATCAATCATATACCTAGCAAATATATGACAGACGAGGCATAGCACTTGGCCCTAAGAAATGTATATTCTCTACTTAAAAAGTTGGTGCTTATATATCTGGAATATTCAGAGGATTCTTAAATGCCAAACTGCATAGCCCTAACTGTAATTGCATTAGAAGTGCATGGAAGGGAGATTTGGGTTTGGAGTAGTCAGCAGAATCTGACTTGCAGAGCATATTTAAGGAAGAATAATATGTATGAATCTTTAATGCCTTAACTCAATCAACAAAGATTTATTTAGTGGCTACAGTGCATTGAACTCCTCTAAGTGCTGGGAATACAGCAGTGGGCAAAATGGGAAGAAAATTTGCCCACACAGAGCTTTCATTCTAATAGAGGTGTGTAAGAAAAAATAAATAAGTAAAGTGTATATTATATCAAATGATGATAAGAACTATGGAATTAAAAGATATTTCAGTTAGTAAGGTAGGAATAGAGAATGATCTAAGTAGTGTTATAATCTGTCCATATCAAGCTAACACTCTCACTTTATAAAGGAAGAAACTAAGGCTCAGAGGGGTTAAGTAACATAGCTAAGGCCACCCAGTTTATTATCAAGAAAGGAATAAAATCCAGGCTCACCAGTTCCTACATAATGTTCTTTCCAATCACGCACGCCCGTTCTAAATGGTCAAGTCACACAGTTTAAGATGTGGGAGTGAGCAGAGCTTGTGTAGGACTTGAAGGGGCAGACACTTTGTGCTGGGGGGGAAGTGGAAGATATGATTAGTTGGGAAGATAATGCCAAATCTGGAAAGCCAGACAGGGAATTTTTTTTTTTCGGGGGGGTTGTTGCCCATCTTTTATTTTTTCAAACATTATCAACATCATTTCATAAAAGAAATGACATCCTATCCCCAATAAACTTAGAAGCACGTATTGCAGAATAAGCAAGTTTGCCCTAAAACAAGACCATTAGCTATTTCCATGGACCATCCTTGATTTCTCCATTATGCTGCTGAGTAGTGAAAAGTCGGTGTTCAAGAACACCTCAGATGATGGTGTGCTATCAATAGTTTCTATGAAAGCAGGAATCTGGCATCCTCAGTGGCCATATGGCAGACCGGGAAGTTTGATTTGATGTGGGGATAAGAAGGAAAAGAATATAATGACCCTTAGAAAAGTTTGACAATATTTCGTTGATTATTAATTCATCAGATTAAAAAAATGCTTCTCTATGTGAGTTTCCTCTCCTCCTCTTCCTTCTTTCCCTCATAGTTTCCTGAAAAATAATTCCTTTGCCTATTGCTATTCACCATCAGGTAGAGCAGTTGTGTGTTCTGAGAATATCAAAGACACGATGCTATAGTGTATCTCAAAACTAGAAAGAAGGTATTGGGTAAAAATAAATATTTTATTGCAGCTCCACTTTTAGAGATTAAACTGCTGGTGAAATGAGTGTAGAATGAGAACTAAATCTAGACATTAGATAAAATGAGCAAGTTGAATCAGATGTAAACTAAGAGATGCTGTTACTCATACTTTCATCATAAATTGGGAGCTAAGTACTTAAGTTCCTTCAGGAGCTAATACATAAATTATAAACCAGATCATACATTTCCTTAAGTGCAGCAGTCATGGTTGCTGATTCATTTTCACTTCAAGTTTCCAATAATTAAGAGAGAAAGAAAGAGAGAGAGAAACCACCAGCAGAATGTACAAATGAGAATTTATTTGCAGATCTGAAGATGCCATAACAGCAGTGTAGGTGCAGAAATAGTTTTAGTTTTTACTTTTCTTTGAGAAAGAACAGGAGCTTCAAGTAGGAAGATAATACATGCATTAAAATACTTACCACAATTTCAACAATCAGAAAATTATCAAATAGGGCAAATAAACCTTATGGCTGTAGCAGCTGATAGCATATTAGATATGGGTACTTACTTTGGCCTAAATCTGAATTTTGGATATGATGGGTATTTTGGAAAGGCCCTAGGAGCTTTTGTGTAAGGTTATAACCAGGGAATATGAGCCTTTATTATATGAGGGTCATGGAATACATTCGAGGATCTAGCTAGGCATTTTGGGGGCCAAGCAAATTTTTAGGAAATGCTCTAAGCCCATGGCTCTCTAAATCCAAGCAAATTTCCAATGCAATACAAAGGCTACTTAGATTTTTATGTCCTATGATTAGGGTAGGGGTGGAGATATTAGCTCTAATACTCACTTATAGGTCACTGACTCTTGCAGTTTTCCCACCAGAAGACCAGAATTACTTGTGTAATTAATGCAATGTAACTGTTACCAAAGTGGGTCCCTCCTACACGTTCACTGTATTTCAGGCTTCTGGCCATCTTGGGGTAATGATTCATAAAACAAAAAGGCTGTAAGCTACATGAGCTGCTTGTATATTTTGGAGATTAATCCTTTGTCAGTTGCTTCATTTGCAAATATTTTCTCCCATTCTGAGGGTAGTCTTTTCATCTTGTTTATGGTCTCCTTTGCTGTGCAAAAGCTTTTAAGTTTCATTAGGTCCCATTTGTTTATTTTTGTTTTTATTTCCATTTCTCTAGGAGGTGGGTCAAATAGGATGTTGCTGTGATTTATGTCCTAGAGTGTTCTTCCTATGTTTTCCTCTAAGAGTTTTATAGTGTCTGGCCTTACATTTAGGTCTTTAATCCATTTTGAGTTTATTTTTGTGTATGGTGTTAGAGAGTGTTCTAAATTCATTCTTTTACATGTCGCTGTCCAGTTTTCCCAGCACCACTTATTGAAGAGGCTGTCTTTTCTCCATTGTATATTCTTGCCTCCTTTATTAAAGATAAGGTGACCATATGTGTGTGGGTTTATCTCTGGGCTTTCTATCCTGTTCTATCCTGTTCTATCCTGTTATATCCTGTTCTATCTGTTCCATTGATCTATATTTGTGTTTTTGTGCCAGTACCATACTGTCTTGATTACTGTAGGTTTGTAGTATAGTCTGAAGTCAGGGAGCCTGATTCCTCCAGCTCCATTTTTCTTTCTCAAGATTGCTTTGGCTATGCAGGGTCTTTTGTGTTTCACAGATTGCCAACAAACACATGAAAGGATGCTCAACGTCACTAATCATTAGAGCAATGCATATCATAACTACAATGAGGTATCACCTCACACCAGTCAGAATGGCCATCATCAAAAAATCTACAAACAATAAATGCTGGAGAGGGTGTGGAGAAAAGGGAACCCTTATGCACTGTTGGAGGGAATGTAAATTGATACAGCCACTATGGAGAACAGTATGGAGCTTCCTTAAAAAACTAAAAATAGAACTACCATACGACCCAGCAATCCCACTACTGGGCATATACCCTGAGAAAACCATAATTCAAAAAGAGTCATGTACCACAATGTTCATTGCAGCTCTATTTACAATAGCCAGGACATGAAAGCAACCTACGTGTTCATCTACAGATGAATGGATAAAGATGTGGCACATATATACAATGGAATGTTACTCAGCCAAAGAAAGAAATGAAGTTGAGTTATTTGTAGTGAGGTGGATGGACCTAGAATCTGTCATACAGAGTGAAGTAAGTCAGAAAGAGAAAAAAAAAATACCATATGCTAACACATATATATGGAATCTAAAAAAAAAAAAAAAAAGGTTCTCATGAACCTAGGGGCAGGACAGAAATAAAGACGCAGATGTAGAGAATGGACTTGAGGACACAGGGATTGGGAAGGGTAAACTGGGATGAAGTGAGAGAGTGGCATGGACATATATACACTACCAAATGTAAAATAGGTAGTGGGAAGCAGCTGCATAGCACAGGGAGATCAGCTCGGTGCTTTGTGACCACCTAGAGGGGTGTGATAGGGAGGATGGGAGGGAGATGCAAGAGGGAGGGACATGGGGATATATGTATACATATAGCTGATTCACTTTGTTATACAGCAGAAACTAACAGCAATGTAAAGCAATTATACTCCAATAAAGATGTTTAAAAAAAAAAGGCTCTAAGCCATGAGAAAAATGTTTGTCACTGAATGTAAGCCTGCTGTTGGAGGTCGGAGGAGGAGTTACCTTCAGGTCTTCATCCATAATACACAGAATATGCACAGTAAGGTGTAGGCACTCGGTCACAAGTACAGAAACTTTGAGGCACAAGGAAGATGGTCATTACCTATTTTACTTCCTTTCAGTATTCATGCCAAGTGTTTATGTCTGAGATAATTGAATATATATGGGAGGAAAAGTTTAGATACCTTAAAAACCCTTTCAGCGATCTATATAATGCTACATAGCTCTCCTGCTGGCTTATAATGATGGTTCTGAGCGGTCAAGAAATTATTTCAATCCATTTACTCTGTTCAGTAAGGTAAGTAAGAAGATAATGTTTGGGACTTCCTTGTTGGCACAGTGGTTAAGAATCCACCTGCCAATGCAGGGGACACAGGTTTGATCCCTGGTCCGGGAAGATCCCATGTGCCACGGAGCAACTAAGCCCGTGCGCCACAACTACTGAGCCTGTACTCTAGAACCCGTGAGCCGCAACTACTGAGCCTGCGTGCCACAACTACTGATGCCCATGTGCCTAGAGCCTGTGCTCCTCAACAAGAGAAGCTACTGCAATGAGAAGCCTGTGCACCACAATGAAGAGTAGCCACTGCTCACAGCAAGTAAAGAAAGCCTGCGTGCGGCAATGAAGACCCAAAGCAGCCAAAAATAAATAAATAAATAATTTTAAAAAATTATAAAGAAAAAGAAGATAATATTCAACTAGCTTTCTGTCAAAATGGTTAAGACGAAAGAATTGTGTCTTCCAAGAGGTAAACTTAGGTTATGTAGAAAATTCATTTGTATTAAGGGCTTCATTCCAAGATGAGGGGAGAAAATTGGTATACTTATGGGGCGTGTATACTATATACTCAGCCAAGTGACGGATACAAGTGGTGGTGAAGGCTCTCGTAGGTGTCTCAGGACATGAAAGCTGTCACCAGGGTCTTGAAGGTTTGTCCTGTGTCTGCCAGCATGTGAGATGTGAGGCAAATGGAGTTCTGTGCTCCTGTAGAGCTGGTAAGGGCAGGAAGGACAGGAAGGGCTTCATGCTTGGTAGGGCAAGTTGGAAATCTGAACACATTTTCCTAATAGTCTTTAGGTTCTTCAATAGGAAAAGATTTGCTTTTCTATAGATAAAATTGCATGAACGGTGATGAGTTGCCAAGACTGGCTCACATTAGTCTTTGTGTTCTACAATATACCTGAGGTACTGAGTTCTAGAACTCCCCCTTAGAAGCTTTTGGAAACAATTTCCTATGATGGAGTTCCCAAAGCAATTGATTCAAACCATTTATACTCTAAGGGTCTTGAGAAATGTGGAATTTGGATGGTCAGGAGTAGACAGGGACAACCCAAATTGCTGAACTTATAAGGACAGAGAAAATAGGGTGGGGGAGGGAAGGAGAGTAGGCATTCTAGGCAGGGAAACAGCAAGGCAGAATGCACAGAGCAGTGGTTCCCAACCTTGACTGCACATTTGAATCACCTGGGAGGCTTAAAAAAATTACTGATGACTAAGGTTCTCTCCAGGGATCAGCCTTAGCATCAGTATTTTAAGAACTTTTGAGGTGACAATGGACCACATAGGTTGAGAATCACTGACTTAGAATCTGGAATGAATCTTATGTGTTTGGAGGACATGAGATCATTTTGCAGAGAAGTCCCCCTTCCCCTTGTGAAGCAGCCCATGGATAGGCAGGAAGTGTCTCAAAGGACTCTGAAAACTGTTCTCATCTGAAGGATGAATAGAAGGCCACTATTTTTTTTTTTAGCAGTAATAAAACAAGAATAATGTAGTGTTTTGTGGCATTTATTATGTAGGCAGGGCTTTGTAGATTATTAAATATAGAGATATGGCTACTAGTGAAGAGGCTACTGCTATAACTGAGGCATGAGATCGTAAGGCCTTGGGTAGGAGCTGTGGGAACAGAAACAAGGGCACAGGATGGAAGAAACTTTGAAAAGCTGAAACACTAGCTTGTGTATCTTGAGTACAGTTGGTACTTAAAACTTGTAGAGTAAATGAGTGGAAGGAGCTAAGGAGAAAAAATCATCAAAGAGGACTTCAAAGTATGAGGACCAGGAGAATAACACTACCATGACAAGGAATGGGGGCAGGCAGGAGGGAGGAGTTGCTTTAGGTGGAAAGACAGATTCCATTTTGGATATGTTACATTTGTGGGAACAGTAATAATGACAACAGCTAACAGTGCCTACTCTGCCTGCAGGGTGGAACCCATGCTTACTTCTCTAGCCCCTCCCGAGTTCAGGGTCTCCGGTCATGGTCACTCCTAGTTCTAGGGTTTTCCCACAAGCCTTCCCCTAACTTTGCTTGGGGTCTAGTTCCTACCCTTCTTTGACCCCACCCTACTCATACTTGATGTCTCCTTAATGCACGATTTTCTTGCCATGCTGCCACCAAAATTCATTTCCCTGTGACATCATTTGGCATCTTGTCTCTCTAGACGTTTCCTTAATAGCACATATCTTGTACAGCTCACTCCCCCACTAGAACCTCCGTACAGGCAGAGACCTTGTTTATTTTAATTACCGCTGCACTTCCAGGGGCCAGCACTGTGCCCATCAAATGCCAGGTGCTTGAAGACCTGAATGAATATGTGCTAAGCATTTTTCATGCAGTGTCTCTTTCCACCTTCACCACAGACCTATGAGGTACATATTATTATCAATCCCATTTTACAGACAAGGCAAGAGAACCTATCCAGAGTTACATAGCTGGTATGTAGCAGGGCTGGACCATGAATTCTGCTTTCTCCGGTGCCAAAGCTGTGCTTTTTAACCTCTAAGCTATTCTCCCTCAGCCAGATGATTAAATATATAACAGCTTGGGAACACAAGCACAACTGTAAGAAGACAGAAAGGAGGAGATGCAAAAGAGAGAAAGAGGAAGTTTTAGGGAATTGGAGATATTTGAATATGAAGGGATCTTAAAGTTCATGGAGCCTTCAGGGCACAGGTGAAGCAAATTGGTCCAGGAGGTCAAATGCCTGTACCAAGGTCACACAATTGGTTATAGTTTGGGAGGGTGCTAGGTCCCAGGCTCCCTGCTTCTGATTCTGTGCCCTCTCTATAGGCAGAGCAGGTGCGAGCAAGTTGTTTGGGACAAAGGAGTAGACAAGTTGCTTTGACTCCAAACTCAGTTTGAAGACAGAGAGAAAAGAAACTAGGAAGTAACTGCAATGAGTATTGCGGGTAAATGAAGTACTTTATGGACTCTGGTAGGGCTCTGATTACACCATAACTGTCTTTTGTTGTAGCAACAGAATTAGCTTGCCTTTGATGTTGGTTCCTTAGATTCCTTTCATTTTGGTTCATTTCATCACTTTGTCAGGATGATTGGAAAGGAGGTAATAGCTATGCCCTTGCTTCCTGAAAAGATATGGGGCTTTTCTGATACTTTGGGCTGTTGTTGCCAAAATGTAGTCCCTATTCCACTCCAAACTGCCCCACCAATTTTGCCAATGAGAAATTAAAATAGAGGTGACTCATCACTTTTGGGTAAGAAAGTGGGGTAGCTAAGAAGTAATAAAGAGGAAAAAGGGAGGTAAGTATGTTGTTACCAGAATTAAATTTGGGTTATATGTCCTATATTATATAGGCCCAGGGTGACATAAACCTGTCGATGTGACATAAGTTTATAAATTTCTTATTCTCAAGAGCACCTGAGTGAGTCTGAGCTTCAGACTTTCCCTAGGGTCAAATGAATACCTCCAGAACTCTTATATCTAATTTTAGACTTCTAAAACCGGGCAGGAATTACCTTCACTTTGGGAAGAAGAGAGAGATGCTTCCTTTTCTGGGACCTCCTCCTTAGGGTATCTGGTACATTGCCACATCACTGCTTACATCACTGCCAGGCCCAGGTCGAAGGGAGGACCAGAAACCCGAAGTCCGTGGCTCAGTGCCCTGAGCGGCACTTTATTTATATCAGTACAAATGATGTAGACTGCTTTTACTTTATTTCTCATCAAGGTTATTCTCTATGTCCAGAACTTGGCTACCCAGGCTGGCATTTCCCTAACGTAACGTGTGCCGCCATTTTCCCTGAGGTGTTGCCTCCCCATCCGCTTTCACGGTGTTGATGTGAGAGAACAGATGGTTAAGAGTCAGATGGTGCCACTGTATTATTATTATTATGAGTGTTTGATGGCAACTGAAGTCTAAATTAGTATAATTTCCCTGAAGTTACGACTAGTGAGAAATTCTCTTACAGTCTGGCCTTTGTAACATTTCTCTAACAAAGCCAGGAATTTATCTGACATCTGTTTTCTATGGAACTCAAAGTGATTAACGTGTGATCTGATTATTTTCGTAAGTCCCTGGATGTAGCAGGCGACAGGGCATATCTGCCTAATAGAAATGTTGGACCACAAGAATTGAGGTGAAAGGTTCCCTCCAGATCATTTCTTTCTTTCTGGTGGAAACTTGAGATTTCTTGCCTTTCATTCAGGTTTCCCGGTGGCCTTGACTTCACAGGGCAAGGTGTGTTTGTGCTCTAGCTCAGTCTCCTAAAGATAAACTTTCCCCCAGAGGATTGTAGTTCTCCATAATACTATAATGAAAGTGGAACAGGAATGCATTTCTCAAGGTCTACACTTATTCTACTTGCTCACAGAGTGAAATAAAATCAGGAACTGGAGTCAAAGCTTCTAGAATTTCTTACCTTAAAAGCAGCTGAGGGCTTCCCTGCTGGTGCAGTGGTTAAGAATCCGCCTGCCAATGCAGGGCACACGGGTTCGAGCCCTGGTCCAGGAAGATCCCACATGCCGCGGAGCAACCAAGCCCGTGTGCCACAACTACTGAGCCTGAGCTCTAGAGCCTGCGAGCCACAACTACTGAGCCCACGTGCCACAACTACTGAAGCCCGCGCGCCTAGAGCCCGTGCTCTGCGACAAGAGAAGCCACCGCAATAAGCCCGCGCACTGCAGTGAAGAGTAGCCCCCTCTCGCCGCAACTAGAGAAAGCCCACGCGCAGCAACACAGACCAAACGCAGCCAAAAAAAATCCCCAGCAGCTGAAAGGCAGAATGAATGTGAGTGAGGCTTATAATTAGGGCAAGCATATGATTTATCTTGTAAAACACGACCCTCTGAGAGTGAAAAAGGGTACTATAACCCTACAACAGGCTTAAAGTGGGACCGTCCTGGGTAAACCAGGGTCGTGTGGTCACTCTGCTTTATACTGGTGGGAGCAGTAGGGTGTTAACTCCCAGAGCTGAGTGCCTGGCACATTGCATTCATTAAGTTGATGTATAATAAAGTCCCATTGTAGGTGCTGTTGAGAGAAACAGATGTATAATAGGTATACCTCTCCTGCCCTCAAGGAGTTGTGAAAGAGACAGCTGGTACTAAAAGTCAAAATAATTTGGTATAGGGCTTCCCTGGTGGCGCAGTGGTTGGGAGTCCGCCTGCAGATGCAGGGGACACGGGTTCGTGCCCTGGTCCGGGAAGATGCCACATGCCGCGGAGCAGCTGGGCCCATGAGCCATGGCCGCGGAGGCTGTGCTCCGCAACGGGAGAGGCCACAGCAGTGAGAGGCCCGCTTACTGCAAAATAATAATAATAATAATAATAATCTGGTATATTCTTATTTATTTCGCTCTGTTCTCACTATTTTCAGCACTTCCTTATTTGAAAGGAAATGCTATAATAATGTTGTTAACTTGATTTAGTGAGATATAGTTTACAGAAATTCAGTTCTCTTTATAAAATGCTTTTATTTCCCAGTTGAATATACAAATGTTTTCAACTATATTCTTCTTATGGATCATAACAATACTAGGTCTGATAGACATATTTTAATAATAAAATAAATTATATTTTTACAAAATTGTCTCCATTTAATGTAAGTAAGCATATTACATTGTGTAGTGCTTTCAAGTTAACAAATTAAATAACATAAACATGCTCTCAAGTATCCACCAGGCACATAGGGGCTACTCAGAAAATACTTGAATAGTTTTCCTATATTTATTTATTTTGTTCAAGGAATCATTCATTCAAATGAAATCTTACGCAGGATTAACAAACAAAAATTATTAGAGTAGAGTTTTTTATGACTAAAAGGAAGACATGGTCTTGAGTCCATACCTCCATTTCTTATAACCCCTATCTGTTGGAGCAGATATGAAAACTATTCATCAAAGATATGGAAAAGGTCACTTGTTGTGCAATATGGCCAGGATAGGCACTCACATCTCCTGGCTCCAGGGCAGAGGCTTTTCTGTTACAGCCAGAGCTAGATTAAGGGGAGTGAGAGGTAAGTTAGCCAGACAGCTCTGGAGCAATCCAATTGATCAGGACATTACTGGACAAGTAACATAGATGGAAGATCTGAACATAGATCTGAACATATGTACCAGAATTCTTCCTGGAAGACTATCAAATTTAGTTGGAAGAAGAAGGTAGGGAGATGATAGCTATTTCAGTAAGTCACGAGCATGGGAGATGAGGTCCCACCAAATAGTATGTTTGAAAAACTGGCAAATAAATAGTCCTGGAACTGCTTTCAAGGGAGATGGATCAAGTTTTTTGTGTCATTGGTTTGAGTTTGCAGATTTGGGGCCAGACTTACTAATTGGAGAATTGAGGAGAGAGCTTTCTTTCCAACAAATGTTGAATAATTGTTTAAAGGATCTTAGTTTTGAAAGGATGCTTAATAATTAACCACCCAGGACCTAAAAGTCTGGGTCCAATCCAGATCACTGAAGTCTGATTATCTCATCTGTGAGTCAGAAATTGAAACTCTTTCCCTTAGAAACAGATATATGTTAGATTGTGAAATTGTAATCATATAAACTGAGAGAGTGCAAGGTTTTTTCTAATATTGCCCTCACTGAAAGAAGGTAAAAATATATCAACCTGATAATAACTTTTAAAGAATTGGCTCAAAATTTTGGGCCACTTAAATAAGTTTAAAATTGGCTTCTGACTGCAAAAATCAATCAATCAATCAATATTATTGAATGCTTCTCATGCTATTATAGTAATATTTTCCAAACATTTTTGATTACAGCATGCTTTAAGAAATACATTAGATATCACAACCAAGTATATAATTGACCAAAAAAACCATTTTTGAAATGTTTGAAAAGTTTATGAAGTGGCCCTTACCTTTACTATGTATGTCACTTTTATGTTTTTTATTCTATTCTATTTTGTTTAAAAAGTTCTGGTCATGACCCACTAAAATGACTTCATGACTCTCTAATGGATCATTACATAAAATTTGAGAAACAATGCTATAAACAATATGAGAGGAATCAAAGGTAAAGTTCCTGAAAAAGAGGGACTTGTGGTCTACTTGGGGAGAGAAAACTAACTTAACAAACCTTTGAGTGTATTTTAAGACTATGATTAATTAGTCGCTAAATTGCATGATGCAGTTTAAGAATGATGGATGTTCAGCTTTTATTGGTGTGTTTTCTGTATCGAAATACACATCTAAGATAAAGAAGACAACTTTTGGGCTTCCCTGGTGGCACAGTGGTTGAGAGTCCGCCTGCCGATGCAAGGAACACGGGTTCGTGCCCCGGTCCGGGAAGACCCCACATGCCGCGGAGCGGCTGGGCCTGTGAGCCATGGCCGCTGAGCCTGTGCGTCCGGAGCCTGTGCTCCGCGACGGGAGAGGCCACAACAGTGAGAGGCCTGCATACCGCAAAAAAAAAAAAAAAAAAAAAGAAGACAACTTTTAAAAAGTATGCTTATTTGAAACTGTATTTCATGTTTCCAAGTGCGCCTTTTTACATATTCTTACATCTCTGAAATTGAGGTGTTATCTTACCATTGATGATATTTTACAACTGATTCATTTGTCATTGCCTGGGCATGTGCAATCTTGGTTGTCATTGCTGGTACTGTGATTGGACAACTGAAACCTTTCACCGTTTTAATCTATGAACCATTTGAAGAAGGAATATTAATCTTTTCTAATAAGGAATTCAATCCAGTCTAACAAGATCAAGTAAGTGTCAGCATCAAATTTACAGAATATTGTTGGTGGCTTGGAGAAAAAGCTCAGAAGCAACAATGGTGCAGACTTCCAAAATAAAAGACTGCCTTTCCAGTACCACGGTTGACACAAAAGTCAATGTAGGGACTTCCCTGGTGGCACAGTGGTTAAGACTCCGTGCTCCCAATGCAGGGAACCCGAGTTCGATCCCTGGTCAGGGAACTAGATTCCACATGCATGCCACAACTAAGAGTTCAAATGCCACAACTAAGGAGCCCGCCTGCTGCAACTAAGACCTGATGCAACCAAACAAATAAATATTAAAAATAAAGTCCATGTAATATGGAAAACACTAACATCAATAACTGTCAAAAGGTGATTTAGAAGAGCTGGACTCTAAATTTGAAGAAGTATTAGGGTTTTCTTCACCAATTAATTTTGCTTATACATTCCTTTTTTGTTTATATATGAGGGATTTATAATAACAAGACTATGCTTAAATAAGTCTAAGAGAGCTTTTTAGGGAGGCTATAAAATGCAATTTCTAAGTGATAAGAAAGCATTGTGTCATTGTTTAATTGCAGCATTCTTTCTTATTAGCACATTAAATGCCAATCACATCTTATACTTACCATCAGTCTTAAGAAAATGCAAATTAAATACCACTGCATACCTACTAGAATAGCTAAAATTAAAAAGATTGACAAGCCAGTTGTTGGTATGGGTGCAGAACAACTGGAGCATTGCTGGTGGGAATGCAAAAATATACAGCTACTTTGGAAAACAGTTTGCTACTTTCTTAAAAATTTAAACACACGCTTAGTGTATGTCTCAGCAATTCCACTTCTGGGTACTAAACAAAGAGAAATGAAAAACATGTCCTCACAAAGACTTGCGTGCAGATGTTCACAGTAGCCCCAAACTGGAAACAACCCAAATGTTGTTTCATAAATAAATTGTGAATTGATAAACTGTGGTGTATAAATATAATGACCTGGTATTCAGCTATAAAAATGAATAAACTATGGATACATACAACATTATGGATAAATCTAAAACGTGAAAGAGCCAGGTGCAGAAGTCTTCATATTGTATAATTTCAATTATATAAAGTTCTAGAAAAGGCAAAACCATAGTGATAGGAAGCAGACCAGTAGTTGCCAGGGACCAGGGACTGAGGCGAGGAGACTCTACAAAAATGTTTGAGAGAATTTGTTGTGAAAATGGAAATATTCTTTGTCATGATTGTGGTGGTGGTCACACAACTGAATCCATTTGTCAAAGCGTATTGAATTGTATACTTAAAATTGGTAATTTTTAAAAATGTAAATTGTACATGAGGGAATCACCAGGTAACATCCTGTATGTTGCCCCAGTGGAGGACTTATTTTTAATATACAAAGGGTAATTTAAGTTTTATCTAAGATCCCCTTAGAGGGTCCCATGTGCACATGTCTTTAAGGTTTTACTGTACTCACTTTGGCATATTGCCACACCAACTTGTGAAACTTTCGGCACCAATATTACCCTGATGCAGTTGCTGATATGAAGGAAACAGGTTACCTGGCTTGGTTTGAATGCATTGCTATGGGTGTGTGACAGAGGCTGGTTGGAGTGTGCTGCTACGGATGTCCCAATAGAAATGCCTGAGCCACCATGCCACAGGTGTGTCAGCCTATGTCCTTATAGGTTGAGAATATCCCTAAAAGGAAATTGAAGCTTAATTCTTTGGCTAGAATTCCTTATATAGGAGTTTGGATGTCTAAACTAGAAGAAGCCATAAAGTCACAGGGCATTCAGAGATTTCTAAAAATAGTTTCCTTATGAAAGAGGGGGAACCATGGGCTTTTCAGATGGCTTCAACTGACTCTATATTTTCAGGCCACATCTATATTCCATTATGTTTAATTTTTTTGGATCCATTCTCATAGCAACAGAGAGATGAAATGTGGTTCTTACTTTGGCAACTGGGTTGCTGCTGTATAGTCAGAAGGAAATTTTATTTAGTGCCGTCGTTTGGTGGGCTGAAGCACTGGTTTTTAATGTATCCTGAAGGAAGACCAAATATCCATTAAATTAGTGGTAGGTGGGAGGAAAAAGAAGTTATTAGGCAAAAATATGAAATATTCATCTATCAAGCCACTAGTCAAATGTCATACGCTTTCTGAAGTCTTTCCTGGCCACTCTAACTTCCCTGCTTGTTCTCCTACAGCACTTGGACTGTCCCCCTATTATAGCAATGATAACATTGCATTAGAGTTACTTGTGTACATGACTGTTCCTCCACCCAGTTATGGTCTTGTAGAAGACAAAGGTAATATTTTTCAGATTGTATCCCTCGTGCCTGGCAGAGTTTGACATACAGTAGGTGACTGATCATTGATTGTTGGATCATGGAAATATGGAGATGTAAGAGAAATGGAAAATTTTCTTAAATGGATGTATCCTAAATAGCATGTATCCTATATTAGCTCTTTTGGTCAAAACAGACAATATGGAAATGTGCTCCTCATTTTATAGTAGATGAGGAAGTGTGTCATAGAGAGGTTCAGTAACTTCAAGTGACACAGCCGGCGAAGGTACAAAGCCAGATTCAACCTGCAGGTTTTCCAATTCTCAGTTCCACATTCTTTCCAATCCACCTCAATGTAATTCACTTTAGAACCATGGAGGAATAGAAGTTATTTTCTGATTGTGTGGAGAAAACACCAAGCAAAATAAGCTTCCTTTATGTTATGGTGTATGTTGATTCCTTCTGGCATGTTTAGAATACTGCAAATGGAGAAACGCCTTTATAGTCAACGTAAGATTCTTGGTATCATGAGACTTCAGAGAAGATCAAAGAACTGAATCTTCTCAGAGGAAGACTTTATAAAAAAAGTAATGTTTTAGTGTTAATGTCACATAATGACAACTTTTATTAAGTGCCGTATTTGGACTAATGTCACGCCTATGTTTATAATTCATCAGTTTTTGTGAGTTAGATGAATTTCTTGTATAATACAAATAAAACTGTGTTTGACCCATAGTGTAGCAAGTGCTCAATATTCTTATTCCTTTTTTTTTTTTCCTTAACGTTCTTTAACCAGGTTTTTTTCTTCTGGCCTGCGACATTCAGAGGAAGCAACTGAAGTGCTTGTTACGGTAGCTGGAAGAACCAATGGACAATTTAAAAGAAGTTATTCTGCTTATAGGGAGGTTCTAGTAAGAGAGAGTTGGTCTCTCAACTCTCTCAAGAGGATAAACTGATCTTAACAGGTTGCTACATCAGGCTTTAATAATTAAGCTTCCACTTGGTCTTAGAGAGGGGGAAGATCCATTAAGTAAATCACTCTTTTTCTCTCTTTTCCTTTCAAAAGCAGACACTAGAAGAAGCCAGTGGAGGAAGGTCACAAGAGAACCAGGCAGTGCGGCTGCTTTCCCAGTAACTCAGAGGCATCAGGTGGAGGCAAAAGAGGCAGAAACAAAAAAAACAAAGGTAACGTTTAAGCTTCTGAGAACTGGAAGGCGACATCTGAGAATGGCATGGAAAAAGACAAAGGGGAAGAGCATGGGGAGTGAGAGAGAGCACGGGTCTATGAATAAACTCAGTGGTCCGCATGGGTTTCAGTCTAGCCTGTCTTCCCTGTTTCCCATCCAGATAGCTTTCATGTCCCTCAGTTTTTCCATGAGTAAAAAGAAGGTGAGTGACCACCGAAGGTTCCTTGGTCTTTTGGAATAAGAAAATGCACCATTAGCTAAGATGTCCATTAATCTAACTATCACCTTAGTTCTAGCCTATGGATTTAGTTAGCATTATTTTCTTTGATGATTTTTAATTACTCTTTCAGACCCTAAGCACTTTGGCAGGGATATGGCGGGGAAAGTTGCTGTAAATCTGATTATGAACTGTATTGCTCTAATTGGGGTAGAAGCCCACAGGATCAATTAAATCCTCATTTCTTATCCTCTCGGTTCATATGATCATCGTTCTACGTAGGTATAAAATCTCAGTGTGGCATAATTATGTAATTTTTTAAGCAATAGAACCCCAGTTCATCAGTAACATCCTGGTTAGGAGAGGCAGGAGTCTAAAACCTTACTGGGAACAACACTACGAGTATTATGAGAAGCTAGACTGTCTTTTTTCTTCTCGTCTTTCCACATCACGTAGCTCAGGCCAAGGAACATAGAAGGAGTGTAAATGGTTCCTATGGAGACACTAATGCTTGATCTACCTTGTTATCTCCATGTTTAGTTGCTCATGGTCTATCGTAACTTGGCAGGTAGGTTGAAGTCTACATTCAAGCTTCAAGTAGCATTGAAGTTACAAAGGCTTCTGCAGAATGAGAGTTCCAAGATGCATTAGGATAATTAAGCCTAGCTGCCACAACAAATAAAACCTTGAAATCGCAGTGGCTTGCCAAATAAATGCTTGTTTCTTGCTTACTTCCCTTTCCATCCTGCAGCTGTGGAATCTGGAACATGCAGCCTCTGTTTTTGTTGGTGGTGGGAAAACAGAGATGGCAGAGGTGCACTGGCTTTCTCAGCTCCCTTGGCCTGGAAGTCACATGCATTTTCTACCCAGAGTCCTTTTGGCTGGAATTAGTTATGTGACATCAAATGTACCTATAATGAGGGCTATGAAATATAGGGGAGTTAAGGAATATTTGATGAGCGCTGTCTTTGACACATTAGGATTTCTGTAGGGGATTCCACTATACCTTTAGGTGCTGAGCTATAAATGACAAATAATGTAAACATACAGATGAACCAGACAGTTAGTTCTGTGGGAAATTCTTTTTCTTCTTAATTTAAAATTAAAATTAATTTATTAATTTTTTCTTTTTTTTAAATTGAAGTATAGTTGATGTACAATGTTATTATATAAATTACAGGTTAAAACATAGTGATTCCCAGTTTTTAATACTTATTAACTTTTAAAATTGAGGTATAATTGACATATAACATTATATTAGTTTCAGGTGTACAGCCTGACTCGCTATTTGTATATATTGCAAAATAATCACTGCAGTAAGCATGGTTAACATCTGTCACCACACATGGTTACAAAAATTTTTTTTCTTGTAATGAGAACTTTTAAAATCTACTCTTTTAGTGACATTCAAATATGCAATACGGTATTATTAACTATAGTCACCATGCTGTATATTACATCCCTTATTTATTTTATAACTGGAAGTTTGTACCCTTTGATGCCCTTCACCTATTTTATCTGCTCCCCACCCCTGCCTCTGGCAACCACCTATCTCTATATGTGAGTTCAGTTTTTGTTTTGTCTTGTTTTTGTTTTTTAAGATTTCACATATAAGTGAGATCATATGGTATTTGACTTTCTCTGTCTGACTTATATCACTTAGCATAATACCCTCAAGATCTATTCATGTCACAAAAGGCAAGATTTCCTTCTTTTCTATGGTAGAATAACATTCCATTGTATACATATACCACATCTTCTTTATCCATTTGTCCATCAATGGACACTTAGGTTGTTTCCATATCTTGGCTATTGTAAATAATGCTGCAGTGAACGTGAGGGTGCACATGTCTTTTCAAGTTAGTCTTCATTTTCTTCAGGTAAATACCCAGAAGTGGAATTGGATCATATGATAGTTCTATTTTTAATTTTTTGAGGAACCTTCATATTGTTTTCCTACCAATAGTGCACAAGGCTTCCTTTTTCTCCACATCCTTGTCAACACTTGTTATTTTTTTGTCTTTTTGGTAATAGCTATTCTAACAGGTGTGAGGTGATATCTCATTGTAGTTTTGATTTGCATTTCCCTAATGATTAATGATACAGAGTGTCTTTTCATGTACCTGTTGGCCATCTGCATATCTTCTGTGGAAAAAATGTCTATTCAGATCTTCTGCCCACTTTAAAATCAGATTTTTTTGCTACTGAATTTTATGAGTTCTTTATATATTTTGGATATTTGTGCCTTATCAGCTGTATGATTTGCAAATATTTTCTCCCATTCAGTAGGTTGCCTTTTCATTTTGTTGGTGGTTTCCTTAGCTGTGCAGAAGCTTTTTGGTTTGAGATAGTCTTACTTGTTTATTTTTTGCTTTTGTTGCTTTGCTTTTGGTGTCAGATTTTAAAAATCATTGCCAAGACCGATATCATGGAGATTACCTCCTACATTTTCTTCTGGGAGTTTTATGGTTTTAGTTCTTAAGTACAAGTCTTTAATCCATTTTGAGTTAATTTTTGTGTAAGGTGTAAGATAGCAGTCCAGTTTAATCCTTTGCATATGGCTGTCTGGTTTTCCCAGCACCATTTATTGAAGAGACTGTCCTTTCCTTACTGTACATACTTGGCTTTTTTGTTGTAAATTAATTGACCATATACACATGGGTTTATTCCTATGCTCTTTGTTCTCTTCTTGATCTGTGTCTGTTTTTATGCCAGTACCACAATGTTTTGATACTGTTTTATTACTTTATAATATAGTTTGAAATCAGGGAGCATGATGTCTCTAGCTTTATTCTTCTTTCAAGATTGTGTTGGCTATTTGGAGTCTTTTGTGGTTCCATACAATTTTTAGGTTTGTTTGTTCTATTTCTGTGAAAAATGCCATTGGAATTTTGATAGAGATTTCATTGAATCTGTAGATAGCTTTGAGTAGTGTGTACATTTTAACAATATTGATTTTTCCAATCCATGAGGACAGAATATTTTTGTCTTTTTCCATTTCTGTCATCAGTGTCGTAATTTTCAGTGTACAAGTCTTTTACCTTTTTGGTTAAATTTATTCTTAGTTTTTTTTGGATGCAGGAAATTCTTTTATTAAAATAAATTAAACATGAAAGGCAATTTTTTTTAATCTTTTTTTTTTTTTTTTTTTTTTGCCATGTCATGGTTCTCCAGAATCTTTAACTGGATTCTTCCATGGAAGTCCAACTGAAAAAAACTATACAAGTGAGTTACATTGTAGATTTTAAGTTGCAAATGTTCTTTTGTTATATGGTTCTCATTCAACCAGCAGAATATTTTCTTTTTAACTCAGTATCTGTATTAGTCTACTAGGGCTACCATAACAAAATACCATAGACTGGGGCCTTAAACAACAGAAATTAATTTTCTCACAGTTTTGGAGGCTGGGAAGGCAAAAATTGAGGGGCCAGCTAATTTGGTTCCTGTGAAGACAGTCACCTTCTCACTGTTTTTGCACATGGCGGAGAGAATAAACCTAACTCTCTGGTGCTTTTTCTTATAAGGATACTAATTCTATCAGGTCAAGGCCATACCTTTATGAGCTCATTTATCCTTAATTACTTCCATAAAGGCCCTATCTCCAAATACAGTCACGTGGAGAGTTAGGCATTCAGCATATGCATTTGGTGTGGGGGGGAGGGGGGCATAAATATTTAGTCTATTATAATGTCTAAGGATTTCTTGTAAGAGATGAGTTCCTCTTGGCTAAGGGATGAATAAGAGCACAGAAGAAGTTACCAGAATGTCTCTCAAAAGAATCCTCCATAAAACAAAAGAGAACCAAAGTTTCATACTAAAGGTCAATCTGGAATTTTATATTGTTCAGGATGTTGAAATAAGATTTAAGGAGGCTGGTTCAAGTTGTTACAATTTTTCAAAGGCCCATCCACCTGTCAAGAGATCTGTGGGCTACATTTTATCTCTTTCTTACTGGCTCTAAGAGCTGGTGTTTCTTGAATGTTACATTTCTGTACAACATTCTATTTAGTTTGCATTACACTTGTGTGTCTTTGGCTCTAGGAACCCAAGAAGGGTCTCATGTATTTCTCCAGAGTTAGTTTCAAAGTTGTGCCCCTGAAAGACCATGTTTTCATGCAAACAGTGGTCACTTGGAAATCCTTAAAGAGAGCCTTCAAATAATAGAGAAATTAATAGAGAAATGTTTTGTTAACGATTAGAACACGTTACAATAAAACAATAGGGTAAACTAGCCACAACTCCACATAGAAGCCAGCACGAAGCCAGGGAACTGTCATTTGGTCGTCTGAAGCATTTCCTTAGGTTTTAGAGGGCTGGTTGGCAACAAACTCACATGTGTTTGCTTTTGGCTTCGACTTTTATCCAGTCTGAGGTCAGCTCTTATATAATAGTTCACTGGGATTTCACCTTTCCCTTACATCATTTACCACATCATAATAATTGATGGAAGCCACTTTTTAAAATAGCAAATTATATGGCTAAAGGAACGTATTATCGAAACAAGTGCCTTGTGAGCAGCGTGGCTAATAAATGGAGAGATTTCCATAATTTTCCAGTCTTTGTTCTTACTTTCTACTCAGTCCTCATCATGTTCAGGAGGCAGCTCCCCACAAAATGAGAGTCAGAACCCCCTTTGCTGCCAGGCAAGAGTCAGAGCTGGTCTACTTTAAGACACTTTTATTTCCATGGGTTAAAAGACATTTAATATTATATTAAATACCAATTAGTTAATGGTTGTAAAGGTCTTTAAGAAGGAAGTTGCACCCATCGTATGAGTTTGAGTTATTACCTTTTCATTATTTATAAAACACCTGGAAGTGCAATTATCCTTGTTTTTTTAGAAAATTATTTTGTGTGAACTCAACAGGATATTGTGATAATCATCTGAATTAGTGAGTCTCCTAAAGCTGTAATTAGACCAGAGAAACAAGAGGGGGATGGGCTAGACCAGAGGCTTGGCTAAGGGCCAGGGCCGGAAAGGAGGTACATGCAGGAAAAGGACTGGGGTGGGCGCGTAAGTGATTGCAATGACCTTCTTTCTGCCACTGGCTCTAGATGAGAAGAATATGATGGAGAAAAGGGAACTTGCCCCACAAATCAGCTAAATCTATAACTTTGTCATAGGTGCAGCCCTCTCTTGGCCTCAAGTATTATAAGTACAGCATAGAAGGAATGTGGGCTTTGCTTTCAAACAGCTCTGGTTGGAATCCTAACTTTGTTTCTTAGGAGCTATGAGACCTTGGACAAACCACCTAGCCTCATTGATCTCAGCTTCCTAATCCATGAAATGGGGAAAACAGTACTTTATAAAATTGTATCAGTATTAGAAATAATGTGTGGCGAGTACTAACTGCTGGGTACAATTCATTATGGGTGCTTAGTAAACTGTATTGATGATTTTGTGATCATTATAATTAATAGTAACCTGAGAAAAAGATAAGGAAGGTAAACTGTATCAGCAGTGACCATTATTTGGAGTTGGGCCTTGCACCATAACGGTTTAATCAGGTAACACTGTTGATTCTAATAGGTTAATTGGTTATTCCTTTAAAATAAACACTGTTTGTATTTTGAAGAGGTCTCCTGTAGGCATTACAACAATTTAATCCAACAAATGGCTTTGGAAAGAATTTCAAGCAGAGTCAGGCTGGTTGAGAAGAGATTTAGGGAACATGACTGACTTTTGACTTTTAGATCACAATGTATGGGGGACAGTTTGCATTACAAACAGACACTGGCATTTTATACTCTTCAGAGTTTAAGAGTTTGGTGTTTGATGTGAGGATTAATGCAGTGCAAAGGCAAGGACACGAAGCATCTAAATGTATTTATAAGTCAGTTGTTGTTACATTAAGATAAAGCATGACAATATTAGTCCTTTGTTGACATATATAATGGGCTTTTCTACCCCCATTATCACACCTCATAGTTTCTGGACTTGAGCTATGATTGCTCCAGAAAGAATGAAAAAAATATTGATATGACTATTTTAGACAACATTTAATTTCCCTGCTGATAATACTTATTTTTTAAAAATTACTGAAATAATACACATTTATTCTTAAAAATCACAACAATTCAGAAGTGTCCAGAATAAAAATTGAATATCCTTTACTCCAAAGAAATTCATACCATTTTAATTTTGAAAATTTATGAAAAACATTAAAAATTAAATCAACATTTCACTTTTCCTTGACATTTGAAAGATGATGAGGGGCCTAGTGATATTCTGGTGAAGGTTTGTAAACTCTAAGCATTTGAATGAGCACACTGTAATAATCTCTTTCATCCATGAATTCTTTCAGGATGACTCCTTGGCATAGGGCAGCAAGATGAGAACGCAAGCTCTGCCCTGGGAGCCTCCACACAGGTGTCAGGGATTTGTCACACAGGAATGCATGGCAGAGGAGTTTCGAATTTCCCTTCAGAATAACCGACCTCAAAGCTAACCAATAAAAAATACTCCTGTAGAATAAGCCCGTGGCCACAGCGTAATGCATTTTGTTGTTGGGAGGAGCACACTGAAAAGGGCTTATGATTTCAATGCCCTTTCGAGTCAAAAGGATGACATTGGATTTTCAAAGTGGAGTTTCTCTCTGAGGTTCCATTTCTGGACTTCTCAGTGTGGAAAAGTAGTAAGACTTATAGGAAACAACATTGATCGTTGCTGAAGGCCTCTGCTGAAATTCATTATTGCTAAAAAGCCTTTATGAAAGACTTATTAAGAGTTTCTGGCTCCTGGCCATCAGGAGATTACAATTTATGACTGCAAGGATGGCAACAGATATTAAAGACATGTACACAGTTGAGAAAGCGTTGGATGAATTTATGGAGGTGCCATTGTAGACAGAAAGGAGTAGGTATATGCTGGAGGGTGGAATGACTATGATAATAGTTTAGAAATGTCATTAAAAACATCTTTTGTTTGTTATCCATTCCTTCTTTGTTCAAAGAAAGGATTAGGCCAGCTTCAGGGATGCGTTTCAGTTACCTATTGCAGTGTAACAAACCACCCTGAAACTCAGCAGCTTGAAATATTAACAACCATCTAGAGACTGAGCTCAGGTGGGTAGTTCTTCTGGTGGTCTTGTCTGGGGTTATTTATGCAGCTCTAATTATCTGAAGGATTTCTAGGGCTGGAAGTCCAAAATGGATTTGCTCATATGTCTAGCACCTCAGCTGAAATGTCTGGAATAGATGGGGGCTGCCTGGGAATCAATCAATCAATCAATCAATCAATCTCTCTCATTATATTTCACATAGCGGCTTAAGGCTCCCAGATATGAAAGCAAAAGCACCCATATCTCTTAAAGCCTAGGCCAGAACTGGGCAAGTGTCACTTTTACCATATCCTTTTGATTAAGGAAATCACAAAGTCAGCCCAGATTCCACATCAGTGGGAAAATAGACTAATTTATTGATGAGAGGAACAGCAAAGAATTTGGGTCATCTTCAGTTCACCACAGGGTATATAATATACAGCAAGACAAGCAATAGTAACCTCTAAAAATTGCTATTAAACTTTTGGGTTGACAGGCAGCTAGCAGCTGTGACATGTTTCCACAGATAGCAACAAAACAAATGATCTAACTAAGGGACCTGAAAGGTCAACTTGTCAACTAGCTTGGCCCAAGGTTTAAAATTTTTCTGATCAGAGTTACTCATAATTTTTTTTTTTTTTTGCGGTACGTGGGCCTCTCACTGTTGTGGCCTCTCCCGCTGTGGAGCACAGGCTCCGGACTCGCAGGCTCAGCGGCCATGGCTCACGGGCCTAGCCGCTCCGCAGCATGTGGGATCTTCCCGGACCGGGGCACGAACCCGTGTCCCCTGCATCGGCAGGCAGACTCTCAACCACTGCGCCACCAGGGAAGCCCACTCATAAAATTTTATAACATTAGAGTTGGGAGAGATTTTGAAGGTCACCCAGCCCAATCAAATGTCTTTTGACAAAAACAAGCTTTTAAACAAGATTGCAGATATTAATCTGTAGCACATCAGTGTAGCACATCTGCTGGCTGATTTGATTATATGACTAATTTGTTGTGGCTTTGGTTGAGGACAGGACTTAGGAAATAGAACACAGGACAGATACATTTTACATGGAAGGGAAAAGGAAGGAAAATACTCAGAGTATGGGGTGTGTTTACATCCCAGTAAGGTCCGAGGAATGGAGATGAGCACCGTACTCATAGGAACTACACAGCGCTTAGCATTGAGGAGGGATCAGAAAATCTGTAAAGAGTCTTTTGCTAAATTTGCAACTTTGCCTGAGGGAGGAATCTTAGAAGTGATTTGCTACGACTCTCTTCCCATTAGTCAGAGAGAAGACTTCTTGGAAGAAGTGTTTCAACATCACTGGAAATGAGAAGCAGCTTTCTCATGAAATGCTCATTTATTAGAGAGACATGCTTAATTTTCCTCCTAGAGATTATCCTTCTCATATCCTTGTATAAACTCAAGGTCTACCAAGAGATAGATAGATAGCTGATTTTCACCTTTGTCTTCCTATAATTCCTCTTCCTCATCTTCCTAGCATTGGAAGGTGTTAACTGAGTGATCTGAGACTGGGTTACTCACCGGCCTTCCCTATGATTTGCGGAATGTATGTTTTAGGTGTGGGTTAGCATTCTAGAGTGTGTGTTTATCATAACAGAGCCCAGAGAAGCCCAGCCTGCTGAGCTTTTGAAACACATTTCCTGTTTCATGCTGTAGTCGTCATCCTGGCAAGCTGGGCTCAACAGCTTTGGTCACATTTTCCGAAAATTATGGGAATACTTTGAGGTATCAACATGCCCCAACATGTTCTCAAGGAAGCTTCCAGAGGAGCTAGGGGCCCTGTGAAGCCAATACATTTCAGCTGGAGAAGGAAAACTCTGTAGAAGAGAAAATAATGGGCAAGGGATTTTCCCCTGAAAGTGGTAAGCAAGGGATCCCCTCCCTCCTCCATCTCTGCCCCTGACCTGGCTGATGGCATTGTTCTTCTTCTTCCCAGTTTCTGGTCTTTCTCTCTCTTTGTTGACTAATTTCTTAATGGGATAGAGTGCCTTTTCATAAAATTTGCTGGGTTCCTGGGTATTTTTTTCTTATCAGTATATAAGCACTGAGATCCCTAGATTTAGACAGAATTTGTGAATATAGTGGATGCATAAAAAAACCTAATGCAATTAAATATTTTTTTTCCCTTAGATACAGAATAATTTCAAATGATCCTGAAGTATTTAAATAGTCTCAGTATTTGGGGGCAAAATACACAGGTCCTTCCTTGTTTCTCCTCAATGTAAAAGATTTCTGGAACTTGGAGCTAATTCGCAACTCTAGGTCCTGCTTCAGTTGGTGCCCTTATTATTGAATTAGCTAAAATACTAATTATTTAACGAGTTGAAAAGACAAATTTCCTGGTCCCACATGTCATATTTGCAAAAACTTTGGATTTCTATTTCAATGAAGCTTAAACAGCAACTTCGTTCCTATTCTATGCAGTTAATTTGTGGTACTCTTTTTTTTTTAATTTTTTATTTTATATTGGAGTAGAGTTGATTAACAATGTTATGTTAGTTTCAGTTGTACAATAAAGTGATTCAGTTATACATATACATGTATCTATTCTTCTTCATATTCTTTCCCCATTAGGTTGTTACATGATATTGAGCAGAGTTCGCTGTGCTATACAGTAGGTCCTCGTTTGTTATACATTTTATTTATTTATTTATTATTTTTTTGCAGTACGCGGGCCTCTCACTGTTGTGGCCTCTCCCGTCACGGAGCACAGGCTCCGGACGCGCACGCTCAGCGGCCATGGCTCACGGGCCTAGCCGCTCCGCGGCACGTGGGATCTTCCCGGACCGGGGCACGAACCCATGTCCCCTACATCGGCAGGCGGACTCTCAACCACTGTGCCACCAGGGAAGCCCTGTTTCTGTTTTGTAAGTAAGTTCATTTGTATCTTTTTTTTTTTAGATTCCGCATATAAGCAATATCATATGATATTTCTCTTTCTCTGTCTGACTTCACTCAGTATGACAATCTCTAGGTCCATCCTCGTTACTGCAGATGGCATTATATCATTCTTTTTAATGGCTAATATTCCATTGTGTATATGTACCACGTCTTCCTTATCCATTCTTCTGTCAATGAACATTTAGGTTGCTTCCATGTCTTGGCTATTGTAAATAGCGCTGCAAAGAACATTGGGGTGCATGTATCCTTTCGGACCATGTTTTTCTCTGGGTATATGCCCAGGAGTGGGATTGCAGGATCATATGGTAGCTCTAATGGAACAGGATAGAAAGCCCAGAAATAAACCCACGCACGTATGGTCAATTAATCTATGACAAAAGAAGCAAGACTATACAATGGAGGAAAGACAGTCTCTTCAATAAATGGTGCTGGGAAAACTGGACAGCTACATGTAAAAAAATGAAATTAGAACATTCTTTAACACCATACGGAAAAATAAACTCAAAATGGATTAAAGACCTAAATGTGAGACCGGACATTATAAAACTCTTACAGGAAAACATAGGCAGAACATTCTCTGATATGTATCGCAGCAATATCTTTTTCAATCCATCTCCCAGAGTAATGGGAATAAAAAGAAAAATAAACAAATGGACCTAATTAAGCTCAAAAGCTTTTGCACAGCAAAGGAAACGATAAACAAAACGAAAAGACAGCCCACAGAGTGGGAGAAAACATTTGCAAATGATGTGACCGACAAGGGATTAGTCTCCAAAGTTTACAGTTTATGGTATGGTACGTTGCAGAGCACAGGCTCCGGACACGCAGGCTCAGCGGCCATGGCTCACGGGCCTAGCCGCTGCGTGGCATGTGGGATCTTCCCGGACCGGGGCACAAGCCCGTGTCTCCTGCATCGGCAGGCAGACTCTCAACCACTGCGCCACCAGGGAAACCTAATGGTACTCTTGATTAACCTTCCCAGGAAAGTTGGTTCCTTTGCTGTGTGCCTCTGTCGGGGATTATTTTTCTTTTGAAACTTCATTAAAACACCACAGGGGTAAATCAATACCTGTTCACTCACAGTTTTTGTTTCTCATTTGTTCCACTGAGCTGATGGGATGAGAAGGATTTTTAACCCATTTAGCACTATCAGAAAGGACACCTCTGGCTAGAAATATTCCCAGTTGTTTGCAGTATCTATAAATTTGCCTTCCACCCCCCCCCCCCCATTCACCCTCCCTTTTCCTGTCTGCTTCCTGGAGTTTTTCTAAGAGACCTAATCTGGTCAATATCAGAAGATCTAGGTGGTCATCAGAAACAGCAGTATCTTAGGGTTCTGAGCCTCAGAGAAATGTCAGTGACTTTAAAACAATTTAGGCAAAGGGCCAAAACATATCTACCAAGGTCTGCCTCTCAGGTTCCATGGGAATCTGCTAGCAGGGGCCTGCCCTGGGTGTTTCCCCATTTGCTTCACTTACAGGGATCTAAGTAGGCTTGGAAGGGAGGTGGTGTGGCACCCAATGAATGACTGGCATCCCCACACTTTCCACTAGGGGAAAGAGAGCAGGGGTAACTCCTCCCACCCCCAAGTTGGCCTCCACGCCTGGAGTCCCTCCCCCCTGTTACCAGAGATCAGATTTCAGTGACAGCCTCTCGGAGAGCAGCAACCTTCCCACAGTTGTTGGAGATTTTGCCTGAAGGCATTTCTGGGACTGGTTACAGGCTGAGAAGGGCAGAGGACAAGCAGCTCCTGACCTGGAATAGCTTGTTAGCTTCTGGCTGGTGGTATGCAGAGGAAGGTGGGGTGGTGAGGAGATACATGATTAATCATGTAATCAGTGGGCCTAGAGGAAGAGAGAGACAGGAGAAGAGAGCAGAGGCGGGGAGAGGAGAGAAGGAGAAAGCAGAGAGACTTGGGTCATGAAGGTTTTCCAAGGGAGGAGAAGTAGAAGAAAGGATTAGGAGGTTAAAGACAGATCCTTGAGGGACTCCTGCTCTTGATGGCATCTCTGTTAACTCATCTTCTACAGTAAGGTGTGTTGCATGAAGAACAGTCTTGTCTTCTTTCAAAGTCTTGAGAAATATGTCTAGGTTTCTGGCATGCAGCATGTTTTCTTTCACCTCTGGGATATATAGTTTGAATAAACTCTTCAAAAGAATTGCAAAAAAAAAGGAAAAAACAAAAACAAAACAAAAGAATTGGCCGTATTGCCATCTCAAACTCCTCCCTCCCCAGTCTCTCATGAAGCCACTCCAGTTAGGCTTCCTTCCCCTCCATGCAGCTTAACAAGATCTCCAGTGCACTCCATAGATCCACCCCAAACCTGTCATTTACCAGTCTCCCTCTACCCTACGTTGGCCTTACTGTTCCTCCAATACCTGAAGAAATCTTCCACCTCAGGACTTTGTACTTGCTGTTTTCTCCTCTGGAATGCGCCTTCCTAGATACGTCTTGGTTCCACATTTCATTCTTCAAGTGACCCATTTCTCAGCAAGGTTTCCAAGATTACCTATTCCCTATTTCCATGTCCTGCATTCTTCATATCATTGCTCATGACATGACTAGAATGTAAGCTCCGTGAAGGCAGGTACGTTGCTGTTTACTGCTCTATTCTCAGAATCAGGAACAGAACCTGGTGCATAGTTGGTGCTGATTCATGGATGACAAACTTGAATCAACCAGCTGTCTCACATCACCACGTGGCATTCAAATAGCTCTCAGGATGATGGATGTGTGTCTGTACATTCATTTTTGTTATTTATTCAGTGGGTTGTTTTTGACTAGTCTTAAGTTAAATGAAGTAGGTTGGTTTGTATTCCCATCACATTGCAAACTACTAGAGAGAAGGCATTATTTAATATCCTACAGTGTTTCAACTAAGCAAAATTTTGACAATAACATTTCAACATTACCTTCAAGATTATGTTTGTGTGTATACATGTGTACACATATATACATACATATATATTATATATATATATTTAAGGACTTTTTTTTAGAGCTCTCTTAAATTTATAACAAAATTGAGAGGAAGGTACAGAGATTTCCCCATAAGCCCACTGCCCTCACCTATGCATAGCCTCCCTCATTATCAACATGCTCGACCAGAGTGGTACATTGTTATAGTTGATGAACCTACATTGACACATTATAATCACCCAAAGTCCATAGTTTACCTCAGGATTCACTCTTGGTGTTGTACATTCTGTGCGTTGGATTAAAAGAATAATGACATACAACCATCATTATACTATCATACAGAGTGTTTTCATAGCCATAAAAATCTTCTGTGCTCTGTCTATTCATCTTTCCCCCTTCTCCCCTCCCCTGGCAACTACTGATCTTTTTATAGCTTTTATAATTTTGCCTTTTCCAGAATGTCGTATTGTTGAAATTGTACCCTATGTAACCTTGTCAGATCGACTACTTTAACTTAATAATATGCATTTAAATTTCTTCCATGTCTTTTCATGGCTTGATAGCTTAGTTCTTTTTAGTGCTAATAATATTCCATTGTCTGGATATAACACTGTGTATTTATCCATTCATCTACTGAAGGACATCTTGGTTGTGTCCATGTTCTGACAATTATGAGTAGAGCTGCTATAAACATCTGCATCTAGGGTTTTGTGTGAACGTAAATTTTCAACTCGTTCGCATACACACCAAGGAACACAATTGCTGGATTGTATGGCAAGAGTACGTTTAGTTTTATAAGAAGCTGCCGAACTGTGTTCCAAAGTGGCTGCACCATTTTGCATTCCCACCAGCAACGTGTGAGAGTTCCTGCTCTTCACATCCTTGCCAACACTTGGTTTTATCAGTGTTCTGGATTTTGGCCCTTCTACTGCTAGAATATGTAGTGGTATCTCATTGTTGTTTTAATTTGCATTTCACAGATGTTATATGATATGGAGCATCTTTTCATATGCTTACTTTCTATCTGCATATTTTCCTTGGTGAGGTGTCTAACTGTAAACCCTTTGGTCCGTTTTTAAATTGGGTTTTCTTTTTTTTAAATTATTTTATTTTATTTTTTTATACAGCAGGTCCTTATTAGTCATCAATTTTATACACATCAGTGTATACATGTCAATCTAAACTGGGTTTTCTTATTAAGTTTTATGAGTTGTTTGTACGTTTTAGACAATAAGCCTTTATTAGATGTTTCTTCTAATTCTTTTGACATTGTCTTCACTTAAAAAACTGCAGAGAGCCAGAGAACTATAAGACTTTTACTTGGCATTTGACCGCTGCAACAAAAAATGCAAAACAAAACACTAACAAAAACTCAGGCTTGTATTGAAAAATAATTTGATTCAACCAAATATTGACCAGGTGTTTTTATGTGAGAAACATGATAAAAACATCAGTTTGCTTCCAGACTTTAACACAATGGTGTTGCACAATATATATAGGTATTTAACCTTTATTTTTATTTTTAACCATGTCTCATTTTTATCTTGATTTTGCCTTCAAAGTGCATAGAATTGGATAAATCTTAATGAATGTCTCATGATACAATCTCATCATTGGCTTATGTATGACCTGCTTTCAATCTACCCATCTATCATTATTAATAATGTCATCATTCATGAACCCATCATAAAAGTAAGAGCTAAGTTCTTGATAATAACTTACATCAAATTACATGCTTTCACTAACAAACGTATGGTAGATAGCTAGTGGGAAGCAGCCGCATAGCACAGGGATGTCAGCTCAGTGCTTTGTGACCGCCTGGAGGGGTGGGATAGGGAGGGTGGGAGGGAGGGAGACACAAGAGGGAAGAGATATGGGAACATATGTATATGTATAACTGATTCACTTTGTTATAAAGCAGAAACTAACACACCATTGTAAATCAATTATACCCCAATAAAGATGTTAAAAAATAAAATAAAATAAAATAAAATAAAATAAAGGGAACAATGTTGTATAAAAAAAAAAAGAAAAATTACATGGTTTCCGTTTCTCATACCAACCCTCACTTTTCTTTTCCTGAGCAAGCATCATTCTTAATCCCGTGTTTTTCTTTCCTTTGCTATCTCTCTCTTTTCTTTTAATATACCTTTATTGCATTTATATCTATTTCCAAATAAGGTGTCATCTTTATGAAATCTTATAAGACTTGTATTTAACAGCAGATTGCTAAAATTTGTCCATATTGTTATGTATTGTTGTTGTTGATTTTTTTTTTTTTTTCGGTACGCGGGCCTCTCACTGTTGTGGCCTCTCCCGCTGTGGAGCACAGGCTCCGGACGCACAGGCTCAGCGGCCATGGCTCACGGACCCAGCCGCTCTACGGCACGTGGGATCCTCCCGGACCGGGGCACGAACCCGTGTCCCCTGCATTGGCAGGCGGACTCTCAACCGCTGCGCCACCAGGGAAGCCCTGTTGTGTATTGTTGTTAATTCATGCTGATTTTAGGATAGTATTTCATTGCATGAATATACCAGTTTTTTTCATCCATTCTCCTGTTGATGGGCTTTTGAGTTATTCTTAGGTTTTGGCTTTTGTGCTGCTATAGACATTCTTGAGCATGTCTTTTAAAATACTGACACAAAAGTTTCTCTTGGGTATATACCGAGGAGTGAAAAAGGGCATGTGAATATTCATCTTCATGAAATAATGACAAATTATTTTCCAGAGTGATTGAGCCAATTTACACTCCCTCCAGCAATGCACAGAAGATTCTGTGGATCCAAATCCTCTCCAACACTTGGCTTTGTCAGACTTAATATACATACATATTTTCCAACTGAAAGGGTTTAAGATAGTATCTCATGTCGTCATTACTTGATTAATTAGTAACAATGTTGAGCAGTTCTTTATTTATTGACCATATTTGATTTATTCTGTGAAATACCTGCTTTTGTCTCTTGAACATTTTTTACTTAGTATTTTCATTCCTTTTCTGTTTGCAAAATAACACTCACTCAATTTATAAGATGTCAATAAGTTCAGAAAAAGGTTAGTAAAAAGCAAAGGACCCTGTTGTGAACCAACCTAAGTCATGTTAGTCATGTGAAATTTTAGGTTCTTTCTTTTTGGTAGATATCAACAGCCACAAAAGATATTTGAGGTGGCACTGGTTTCTTCCAACAACCTCGCTACCAGGTTATAATGAATTCATATCGCACACTAAGTTCTGCTGTATATTCAAATATGTATTCAAGAACATTTAATAATAAGCAGGCACAAAACCATTTGTTAACTTCATCTGTAGGCTCCATGAAGTCCCTGAAATCTTCCTTTCAGGTGTCAGAGTCCACATTGCCATGATTCTGTGTCCTCTAGTCAGTCTTATGCCACAAAGTCAATGGCTGGATATAGGATATATTAGGGATTATCTGTCCTCTAAGGGGACAACGTATTTACTTCTTTTGTGCATGCAAGGGTGGATAGATTTTTAACAACTCTAGACAATTTACATTCTTTGAATACCTTTAATTGCACCACTGGGAGAAAATTTCTACATGCCTGATGAAAGTAAATCGTCATAAGTTTCACTGATAAAAACCCATTTTTGACATAATATGCTAATTAGCAGGGGACCAGTTATCCATCAAGACATGGATAGCAGGACTTAGAGGAGCCAACCCTAGAGAGTGGCTCTTTCTGATGTAATGCTAGCTGACATCTCTGGACTATTCATTCGTGAAAGAATGTTGCTGATTATCCTTGAAATTAAAATTTGAGCTAATCTGCACTTATATAATACGACACTGAAGTATTTTAAGGAAAATAACAGCCACTGTAACAGACTGTCACAATTCTACCACTCCCCACTGGAAATAACTACTGTTAGATATCTACTTCTTTCATAAGTGCCTTAATGTTTCTGTGAAAAACTAACTTAGTTTAATGAATTATGAAACAAACAACTGTATACAAAAAAACAGGTGTATATAAAAAAAGAACAAACATCAGTTTATAAAAAAACAAATGCCAGTATAAATCATCACTAAAGCGAAGAAACAGACATTTGTTGAAACCTTCCTGAATGACCCCACCTAATCTAGCCCTCTTCCTTCCTCCCATGGGTAAGCATCTTGACAAAGATAACAAGGCATTCATGACCTTGCTTTTCACTGTAGTTTTACCACATAATTATGTAGCCCTAAACAATATAGTTTTAGTTTGCCTTAAATTTTATGGTCTCAAAAAGAGGCATTTTAACAAAACAATCTGTGAGAGGAGTTTAAGTGAGTTATTTTCTTCTACCCCATCAAACAGACCTCACAAATTAGCTTATGCTGTGTATGCCCTCATAAATGAGAAATGGTTCCCTTTTAAGTTAAGTTAGCAGATGGTCCACTTACAGTGTAATCACCCAGCGAAGGAACTCCTTATTTGCTGGGTGTTAATCAATGATTTTATATAGAACTTCCCTCCTCCCAACACATAGGCTTTCTCAGAATGTTTGCTTACACACTCAACAAGCTCTTCAGTCCTTGACAATCATAGTGGATCTTTAGACATTGTTGTGTTATATTCTAAACCTGAGGCCTTGTGTTGTGCTGAATTAGTGTTATTTTCTTAATGGATGTTGATGGTGATTTAATTTGTAGAAGGTGATTTTTTTGTTAGCTGAAGTATAGTTGACTTACAATGTTGTGTTAGTTTCATGTGTACAGCAAACTGATTCAGTTATACCATATATATGTATAAATATATATTCTTTTCCAGATTCTTTTCCATTATAGGTTATTACAAGATATTGAATATAGTTCCCTGTGCTATGCAGTAGGTCCTTGTTGTTTATCTATTTTATATATAGTAGTGTATATCTGTATAATCCCAAACTCCTAATTTATCCCTCCCTCCGTTTTCCCTTTGGTATCCATAAGATTGTTTTCTATGTCTGTGAGTCTGTCTTGTAAATAAGTTCATTTGTATCACTTTTCTTAGATTCCACATATAAATGATATCATATGATATTTGTCTTTCTCTGACTTACTCAATGATAATCTCTAGTTTCATCCATGTTGCTACAAATGACATTATTTCATTCTTTTATGTGGCTGAGTAATATTCCATTGTATATATGTACCACATCTTCTTTATCCATTCATCTGTCAATGGACACTTAGGTTGCTTCCATGTCTTAGCTAATGTAAATAGTGCTGCTATGAACATTGGAGTGCATGTATCTTTTCTAATTGGAGCTTTCATCTTGTAGAAGGGGATTTTTGATTATCAGAAAAGAGGAAATACATTTAGATGAGAAAGGAGCACTAGTCCTCAGTGAGGGCCTCTAGAGCTTAGCATCCGTGTCCACCAAAGATGTGCACTGGTGTTTGTCATGTGTTATGGAACATATTTTTTGATCAGCCCATTTAGCCTGTCCTAATCCATTAGCAGGGAGGAAATATATTATCCATGTTCTAATATAGTCCCACTTCTGTCTCACTATCTCAGTTTTTAACGTCTCAAGGTTAAGTACTTAACTTTGCTTCCATTCCTCCTACTGACCTTTACCTTCCAGGACCTGGAGGCATTTTGAGATTCTTACAGTTGAGGGTTGGGAACAAATCCTCGTAGACCTGAGAATAGGTTAACATCCTCCCCTCCTCCATCTACCCCAATACCTACACACACTCCTTCCCCCTTAGTTGGGACCATGGAGACAATTGGGAGGATTCAGAGATGATGTTGGACTTGACTTCTCCATTGATAAGTAATAATGTGAACATCTATTGAGTGCTTGGTAAGTATTAAAATAATGTTAAGTACTTCACATACAGCATCTCATCTAATCCTCATGGTAACCCTGGGAGGCACATATTGAATGTCATCAGTCCCATTTTACAGATAGGAAACTAACCTAGAGACGTTAAGTATTTCCCCCAAGATTCCGTATTTAGTTAGTGGCAGACCCAGATTTGAATCCAGGTTTGACACAAAGGTGTGTACTCTTAATAACCATTACATTCTATTTCTATGTCCCATAGGAGCGGTCAAAGTACAGCTCTAGGAAACGAGTTGTTCTTTTCTGTGGCTCGGGGAACAGGTCAGTGTTCCATTGGGAAAATACAGAATTGGCCACCTCTCTGGTCTGGAGTCCATTATGAAGAGCAAAGGTGTGGTTGAGTCCTTCTCTCTTGTTTTGGATGATTCATTACATGTTTAGGTATCAGAGTATCCTTAGTCCAACATTTCAAATTCATGGAGCAATTGTATTGGCCATGTTAGCCCTTGGCTTTATATAAGGAAATTTAGTGCATAAAATCTTACAAGTTCCTGGAATATCATCTGGTTTTCTGTTGTCCTATAACAAAATATCCCTCCCATGTGCTGAATATAATATGTTAAGAATCCAACAAACACAAAATAATTCACTATTAGTAATCTGAAATTGTGTGTCTTCATTCACTAATTTCAAGTACTTGAGAGTTCGTTGGAGGTCTAATAGTATAGGAGAAAGAAGGTGGATGAAATAGCCCTCAATTTGAATTCCAATTCTTTTACTTGCTCTCTGACCTTGGGAAAGTTACTTAACTTGTCTGAGCCTCAGTTTTGTTTTCTGTTAAATGGGAATATATATTAATACTTACCTTGTAGAGTTCTTGTAAGAATTAAAGGAGTCTAGCATAGTGCTTGACATGCTATATATACTCCACAGGTTCTCCTCCAAGCCCTGGTCAGTTTTCAAGAGTCATTACTCCTTTAAAAAAGTTATTGTGATCTTTATTTAATAAAATTATAGAATCTGAAGATTGGAAAAAAACTTATAGATCATCGAATGCAGATTTCCAAAACTGTCTATGTGTCAACATCAAGTGAAGAGCTATAAAATATGCAAATTCCAAAACTCCAGTGCCAAGAGATACTAATTTATTAGGTTTGGGGTGGAGAGTGAGAGATCTGATATTTAAAAAGTTCCATTGATAATGATGGATACGTGTCATTATATATTTGTCAAAATCCATAGCATGTACAATACTAAGAGTAAACTCTAATGTGAACATGGACTTCTGGTGACAATGATGTATTAATGTAGGTTCATCAGTTGTAACAAATATACCACTTGGGTGCAGGATGTTGATAGTAGGGAAGGTTGTGTGTTTGTGAAGGCAGGGAATGTATGGATATTCTCTGTATTTTCTGCTTAATTTGCTGTGAACTTAAAACTGCTCCAAAAAAGTCTATTTTTTAAAAAAGTTTCATTGAGGATTCAGATGCACACGTAGGTTTGTAACCACTGATCTCTCTAGTTCACCATCCAGATCAGAAGCATCTGCAGCTGCTGCACTATTCTCAGAGTCATTGCTCCTTCCTGTGCTGCTTCCTGAAGCTCACTCTTCACACAAAGCCATTTCCATTGTTGGGCTGCACCAGGATTCCAAAGTTCTTCCTTATATGGAATTGACGTCACCTTCTTTGTAATTTCCAATCACTGTGCACAATTCCCCCCACCGGAGATACTCGGAATAAATCTAATCTGTTTCCCACATGAAGCTCAACCATGTGTTTGAAGGCAGTGATCATATTCCTCCTGAACCCACCCCATTTCAAGTCTTCTACTTTCAAGGCTAAAGATCCCTTGAGGGCTTCCCTGGTGGCGCAGTGGTGCCGATGCAGGGGACACAGGTTCGTGAGCCGGTCCGGGGAGATCCCACGTGCTGCGGAGCGGCTGGGCCCATGAGCCATGGCCGCTGAGCCGGCGCAGCCGGAGCCTAAAAAGATCCCTTGAACTTCGATTCTTCCTCTGCTGTAATTTCCAGGCACTTCCCACTCCTGGCTAGTAGCTTTTCTCATTTATTTCCAATTTGAAAATATTAACTGTGCATCTGGCATAGAATGGAAACCCTGGTTGAGTCTGGTAGTAACCCTTTGGTTGCTGGGGAGGGAGGTGAGGTCTTGGGGGAGGGGCTGAAATGACTGGAGGCTCTGAGAAGTAGCTATTTACCAACTGGTACTAAAACATTTCATTATTTTAACATTCAACCTGGCCATCCTGGTGCACACCTGCCAAGTATCAGCCTAGTCAACCTCCCTCTTACAACCTCTTATAAATCCAGTGTGGAACGTGAGGGCTGAGGCACAGAGTAGGTTGGACTGTGTCAGTTTGCAGACCTCTGCATCACCCGGTAAGGTGTGTGTCTGCAAATACGTTCGGCAGAAGAGCTGTGAAACCATTTTTATTGTACCTGTTTATTGCAATTTTGCATTTGACTTTTGCCCCTGAATGCAGGTTCATTTATCATGAGACTTAGGTTCATTTTTGCTGCTCATCTTGGACTCCCAGGTTGGCTAGGCAACATGTGCCCCTGTCTCATGACTTCATCCTGTCTGCAGCTGATGGCTTTTGACATAGTTATTGATAACAAGGTCGCAGGAGGTAGGAATGAAGAGACGATTCAGCTGCACGCCACTGGAGACTTCTCGGCAGCAAGTGTTCTAGCCATGCATTCTGACCTGGCTGTCCTTGGAAATCACTTGGGAGAATTGGAAAAAAAATGACACCTGAACTCTACCTCAGACCTCTTGAATCTAAATCTCCAGGGTGTCAGTTTTTACAAAGCTCCCCAGAAATTGTGACACATGGTCAGGTTTAGGGATCACAACTTTAACGTATGCTCTTGCGTGCCCTGCTAGCTATCAGTAGAGCATGAGACTCTTTTTTTTTTTTCTTTTAAATTGAAGTGTAGTTGATTTGCAATATTGTGTTAGTTCCAGGTGTACAGCAAAGTGATTTGGTTATATATATATATATATATATCTATATCATTTTTTCCTAATCTTTTCCATTATAGTTTATTACAAGATATTGAATATAGTTCCCTGTGCTATACAGTAAATCCTTGGTGTTTATCTTTTTTATATAGAGCATGAAACTTTTTTTTTTTTAAGGAATGTTATTTCCTTTATTTGTAATTTCTGTTTGGGCCTCCCCATCACTACCACCTCCCCCACACATATAAATCTGCCCTTATAATATGATCAGCACCATTAATTATACAGTTGTACAAAACCAGAATCAGGAATTTAAAAGTTTCCTTTTATTTTTTTTCCACAACTCACACACACACACACACTGTATTTTATTTTTACAAGAGATAAATAAACTGACACCAAGCATTGTAAATGGATGACCACAACAAAAACAACAATGGTTGCAATTACCAAACACGAAACACACTCATACTATGTCATAATATTGACATTCAGTCCAGGAATCCTCCACCGTAACAGCTCCTTTACTTTGCAGTGAAAATTGATTCGTATATTTTTGGCCTCTGAGTCCTTGTGAGATTGTTTTTTTTATTCAAACAGAAGGTCACAAAAATTATAATCATCCTCATTAGTTCACTCAGTCCCATGTAATTAATTTTTTTTCATCTTGATCTTTTGTTAGCACTTTTATGAATTCATCAGTTTTCCATTAGAGTTCTGAAAATGCTTATTCATTCAGTTCAGCAGTATAGTCAGTTACCAGAAATCTGTACTTGTCAGAGTCTTTTCCGTGAATTCCTTGAGGATGAAACGCTTTTATAGGCACTTTTTTTTTTTTTTTTTTTTTTTTGCGGTACGCGGGCCTCTCACTGTTGTGGCCTCTCCCGTTGTGGAGCACAGGCTCTGGACGCGCAAGCTCAGCGGCCATGGCTCACGGGCCCAGCTACTCCGCGGCATGTGGGATCCTCCCAGACCGGGGCACGAACCCGTGTCCCCTGCATCAGCAGGCGGACTCTCAACCACTGCGCCACCAGGGAAGCCCTAGGAACATTTTTGCGAAAGCATCAGAGTACACCCAGAACTGTCTGTAAATGACAAAAGACTTAAAAATGACCACGGTTAAAGATTTGATGAAAATTCATAATGCAATTGACAAGGGAATTTAGTTATTTCTGAGATATACATTTTAAAGTAATAACTAGAATTATGACTTACAACATTATACCAGAACATATAAAATTTTTAGAAATTTCATGTAATGTCTGAAACATTTATATTAACACATTTCCATACAAATAACCCAAAGAAAGTTTAGTATTAGTTGTTTTTGTTTTTTATACTGCAGGTTCTTATTAGTCATCAATTTTATACACATCAGTGTATACATGTCAATCCCAATCGCCCAGTTCAGCACACCACCGTCCCCACCCCACCACAGTTTTCCCCCCTTGGTGTTCATACATTTGTTCTCTACATCTGTGTCTCAACTTCTGCCCTGCAAACCGGTTTATCTGTACCATTTTCGAGTTTCCACATACATACAGCATGAAACTCTTAATACATGATCTTTAGGTACTAATTATGAATGCACTTACTGGATAGATTTTTACTCCTTTTCACTAAATTTTGTTAAACCTAATACCTTTAAAAATCATCTTTATGGGGCTTCCCTGGTGGCACAGTGGTTGAGAGTCCGCCTGCCGATGCGGGGGACACGGGTTCTTGCCCCGGTCCGGGAAGATCTCGCGTGCCACGGAGCGGCTGGGCCCGTGAGCCATGGCTGTTGAGCCTGCGCTTCCGGAGCCTGTGCTCCACAATGAGAGAGGCCACAACAGTGAGAGGCCCGCGTACCGCCAAAAAAAAAAAAAAAAAAATCATCTTTATGCACTGTTTCAAAAATAATGTTACTGTTGGTATTCTTTCTAACTTTGAGTCATCACTTTTCCCTGAGGGGAATTTTTCTAATGAGAAAATAGAAGCAGTTATGTGACTTGTTTTAGTCCATTTTAGCATGTTCTAGAATTTTTTTTTTCTCTTCAAGCACTCTGTTCAACCAATTTATTTTAATGTGGGTTGTTCTAAATCCACAGCCTTCCTCTCTGAAAATGTCACCAGAATAATTCCGAAAGAATTGTCTTCATTATGCATTGTCTTTCACTGCCTTAACCCAATGGAGTAGGCTGACGGTGTATTGATTTGATTTTATATATTTAGCAAACGCTTAGAACTTACCATGTGACAGGTATTCTTTTAAGAGGTTTACACGTATTAACTCATTTTCATAACAACACTATGAGATAGTATTATTGTTCTTATTACTCAGATGAGGAAACTCAGGCCAAAAGTGGTTAAGTAACTTGCTGAAGGTCACATATCTGGAGAGAACTGTTTTGGTTCCAGAATTCATGCTCTTAGCTACCAGCAAATAAAAAAAAAATGATAGTAATAAATCTAAAGTGGTTTTTAATTTGGTGTTTGTCCTTTTCTGGTGGTGGTGGTGAGTTTGACATAATGTGACAAATGTCACATGAATGAACCAAAACCAAAAGTGGTAGTGGTTGCCATCTGGGCTATTCATTTTTCATTTACATAAATTCATAGGTTCTAGACATTGAATTCCACATAGAAAATTCTTTGTTTTTACAAATGCTCTATAGCTCTATAATGTTAAAAATGTGTTTTGGAATGAACGAGGGAAATGGAAATATATGAATTTTTTTCTTTATGTCTGCAATACAATGAAAAATACAATTGACAAGGAAATAATCTGGACTTCTAGAATGTGGCCACTAATCTTGCCCTTAAGTGTACCTGTTTCCTAGTAGACTTAGGTTCACTTCTTTTAAGTCCCTGTTAGTCGGCCATTCATTCATTATTTTATTTACTCAACAAGTGCTTTTTGAGAACAAATCATATGACCAACTCTAGGGGAATAGTGACCAGAAAAATCTAGGTCCCTGCCCTCATGGAGCTTAGAATCTAGTGGAAGAAGACATAGTCAAACAATCAAAATGTAATGTATAACCAAACTGTGTATTATTTGCTCCATCCTAGCAATTATCACTGTGGATTGTAAGTGTTCAGTTAACAGTTTGTCCCTGTTTTAATTCTAAGGTGTTTGAGGGCCAGTTCTAGGTTTCACCTCCGTGCTTCTCTTGCTAATTCTACCATCCACTTAGTGCTGAATTGTGTTAATGAATGGATTCGTTTTTCTCTAAATATGGATCTAAAATTATTGGGCTATAGTGATTCCAATCTTGTCTTTATATTTCATAATGTGGAAAGATAATTGTTAATTCCAGGAGCAATTCAGGAACATTTTACGTGCTTAGTTAATGAATGAGAAGTTGGTGAACCAGAGTTAGAAATTTCACCATTATCTTTTCCTAACATAAACGATATGAAATAGAGATGAAATCTCTCAATAGTCAGAGAGTCATTCAAATTTTTGAGCTCATAGAAACATTAAAGATCACCCGGCTCGGGCTTCCCTGGTGGCGCAGTGGTTGAGAGTCCTCCTGCCAATGCAGGGGACACGGGTTCTGCCCCGGTCCGGGAAGATCCCACATGCCACGGAGCGGCTGGGCCCGTGAGCCATGGCCGCTGAGCCTGCGCGTCCGGAGCCTGTGCCCCGCAACGGGAGAGACCACAACAGCGAAGCCCGCGTACCGCAAAAAAAAAAAAAAAAGATCACCCAACTCAACCTCCATATATTGTTGAAGAGGAACTTGAGGGCCGGAGTGGGTGATTAATTTAAACAAGGCCATGCAGCTATTAACAGAGCTACAGCCAGAAACTGGACTATGTAGAGTACTCTTTAAAGCTAGACAAAACAAAAACATCATAGTGCTAGTTTTTCATTTTAAAAAGGAAGACTGTGTGAATTTGTTTTCCCACCTCAGTTTACTAAAATTTTAGAATTTTATTTATCTATTGACTGACTGAAATGACCTATCATTCTTCCGATTTGATGACAAAAACGTGAATACAGGTTGTTCATGAAGATTATAGGTGTTCTGTTCATTCTGCTCTTCTTTCTTGAATGGCTAGTCAAGAAGTTCATAGGGTAAGTTATGGAGATTGTGGTCCATAGGGAGGTCTCTGGATTCAAAGGCAGATTGCACAGGGAGCTTAAAAGGCAGGTTCAGATCTGCTGAAAGGAACAGCAAAAGGGTCAACTGACCAGGTTTCCCTAGAAAATAAATTGAGTGGGATGGTGTATATGCAAATTCCAAAATGCATGTTTTTCAGTCATGAAAAAGTGAACTAAGCCATTCTCTGTTTTACTCTACTCTATAGTTTCTATCTTTCTGGAAATCTAGATGAAATTGATTCTTAGAACCCTGCATTCAGTCATTTCTGTACTTTAAATTATCTGTAGGGCGGTGAAATTACTAAGTCCTAGAACCGGGTTTCTTTTCTTTCAGTTTTCATCCCTGTTTTCATTGATTACTCTTCTCTTTATTCAAGAATATCTTGAGCGTATGTGTGCCTCTGTATTATGCCTGATCAGGACACAAATGTGAGAATTAACAGTGACAAGACAGTATATTTGGTTTAGCTGCACCAAGAAGTGTCATGACATAGCCCTATTATGGTGATTCTCCCTCATAGCCCTGCTCTGCCCCCTCATGTCACCCTAAATGTTGTGGCCTCTGAAAAAATAATTTTCTTTAAAACCTATTACACAGATATCATCTGGTGACTTATATAAACGTTTTGGAAATTTTCTATTTTTCATTTTATTTCTGTTTCCAAAAGACTACTGTGTGCTAAATATAGCTCTTTCAAGTTTCATTTTTAAAAAATGAAATTAAATATTAGCTTTTGGGTATTAGGTGACAAGATACATATTCGCCAACTTCAGGATTTTATAAATTAAGACAGTGGTTCCCAAATGTGGTCTGAGAATTTCTGGACAGGTATATGGGATGGTGGGTGGTAGTTCAGAATTATTGCGAGGGAATTGCAGTTTCATACGTGTGCCCAAACACTGTTTATAATAGGATAAATACATAACGTCAGACATAACACATACACACATACCAAAAATATGTAGATGTTGCTGAGATTATTAAAATGCAAGTTAATTTAAAAAATGATTCAGAAATTATGAAATGTTTAAACACTATCATGTGTGTTCTCAAATATTTTTGATATTAAGAAAGATTTTTGATACCCAGACTAGAAGCCACTGAAATGAAACACGTTCCTTGATAGGCTCTGTTTTTTCTTGGTGAAAAGTCCTAATCTTGTTTTTCGGCACTCCTATAATGTGCTTCCCATCTGCTTTAGCACTTGGTAGTTCCTGTTTTCTGTACTTTTCCCAATACCGTTACGTCTTTCTTTAGGTGTGGTTATAGAGATTTCGTGAATGTTTCTTGTTGTCATACAGAAGTGAGATAATAATGTTCTGTATTGTTTCCAACACTTTTTCTGATTATACTAAGTATTTTCTGGATTTTTCTGCCCACAGCTACTCACTGGTCCTATTTTCTATGACAATGAAGTTATGATTCTTTCTATGAACTGTCTCTGCAGTTTGAAACTAAGAGATGATTTCCTGTGATGTCACCTGACCTGACTGCTGGAGTTCTCAGCCTTTCACTCCTGTCCTGCAGCCCCTCTCACCATCCCCGACTAGAAATATCAAACTATCATCCACACCTTCCCATTCCTTTTTTTTTTTTTTAATCATCCTCTCCCTTTATATTGGCTCTTTCTCCCATTAACATCCTTCAAATCTCCCATCTATGAAAATAAATCCTTTTTTTAACTGGATATCCCACTCCCATTCCCCTCTCCCTCTTTTCACGGTTGTATCAGCACTCCTTGAGCTCGCGTCTACCTTCACCCACGCTTCCTCACCTCCCGCTCCTTCCTTAGCTCGTGACAATCCGGCTTCTGCCTTCATCTTTTCACCGAAACTACACAAACTTAGGTCAAAATTGACTTCTCCTATTTCAAAATCGAGCAGATACTTTTAGTTCTTATTTTAATTACCCTTTCTGCAGCCTGTGAACTACTCATACCGCTTTGATTGGGTCATGCTGTCACATTCCTCCAAGGCTTTTCCTCATCCTAGAATGCTCTTTCCCTTTTCTTTAACTGGTCAACTGCTATGTAACCCTGAAGATTCATTGTGTGACACTAACTTGTGAGGCCATACCCAACCTTCCTCTAAGCTCCAGGCTGAGTTAGGGGCTCCTAGAGCACCCTGTATTTATCTTTATAATAGCATGTACCACATCATGTTAATTTCTACTTTGGGTAAGTATTCTGTGCTCATTATATATAAATTAGAAAATCCATTGAACGTGAAAAATAGTTTCCAGTAAACTCATAACCCAGAAAGGATCATGACCAGTATGTTGGGTTTTATCTTTCTAATACTCATACAAACACACATGTTGATGTAACCTGTTTTTAAAAAGCATAATCAGTCATAAATATGTCTTGAGTATTTTTTCATAATTCGCATTATCATTTTTAAGTCTTCCCTGTATTCACTTTGGATGTATCTTAATTTATTTAAACTGATCTGTTTTTATGGGTAGATTGCTCACCCTTCCTCCTGTTAATTAACATACTGTCATAAATATCCCTGTACAAATATCTTTGTAACTTGTTCTATTACAGACTAAGGATAACTTTCTAGAAGGGAAGTTGCTGGGGCAAAGGGTATTTACATTTTCACGACTTTTGATATATCTAAGTAAATTAAACTCTAGAAAATGTTACGTTAGTTTATAAGAGTGGCTGACCACATACTATTGTTTTTTTGTTGTTTGTTTGTTTTTCGGTACGCGGGCCTCTCACTGTTGTGGCCTCTTCCGTTTCGGAACACAGGCTCCGGACGCGCAGGCTCAGCGGCCATGGCTCACGGACCCAGCCGCTTCGCGGCATGTGGGATTTTCGCGGACCGGGGCACGAACCTGTGTCCCCTGCATCGGCAGGTGGACTCTCAACCACTGCGCCACCAGGGAAGCCCCACATACTGTTGTTAATTGCTGGCTTTTACTCAGCCTGCTCCTTGAGTGTGATGACGTTGTCTTCATGGAGATTCCCAAGAGCGTGTCTGGTAATCATTTGTTGACGGGATCAACCTGTATTAATTTTTGTGAGGGGTTTCCTTCTGTGTTTTGCAAAGAGGCATGTTAATGCCTGGCTTTGGGGAAAAAAACTTCCCCCAAATAAGTAAATTAGGATACATTTATAAGTGGACTACTTTGCAGCCATTATAATCGTTGACATAGATGTATGTCAGTTGTTTACAGTATGCTGTTACACACAAAGAACAGGCTATAAAATAATATGTATAGTATGATATGATTTTTGCAACACACACCCATATGCATAAGTTACATTTACAAAGTTGAAATTGGGATTTACCACATTTCTCTGTGTTAAACGACTGCCATGAGCCATTCTATAACATACAAATAAGCAATTTAAATTACCCATTTTGCCAGTGATATTTCCTACATCATTCTTCCTTTTCCCTTTACTAAGAAAGACAAGTGTTATAATCCCAGTTTAGCCACCATGTTATAAGATAGTTTATTCAGCTTTCCTTATGTAATTCCTCTAACCATCTAATGGCAGTAATGATACCCCTCTGTATTCTCCTCCAAGGAATGTTGTGAAATAATAGAGATTACTTGGTGTTCTTGGGAGGAAGATTGGTGTAGAAATCCTGGGTGTTTTTATTTATTATTAATAACTACACCTTGCCCTCATGTTTGGAAATGACACAGGACTTAATGTGACAATGTGTGGAACGGGAGGCTACCTGGGAGAAAGGGAAGGAGTCTGATGAAATATAACATAATATTACTGATAAATAGTTATTTTTATCACCCTAGGAGACTATAACATTTTGTTTCTTAGCATCCATCGCTGAATAATGGTACACTTGTGTCTTCTGTACTTTCCTCTATTTCTGGTAATTTTTCCTGTTTAAAATAAAAGAACGTTGTCTTCCTAATGACCGTGTTAAGAGAAAATATTTACAAGTTTCAATTCGTGTACCTTTGTTTACCACCCTTTTATCAATATTAAAAAAATCCCAAGCTACCTGGCAATATTGGAGGTAAAACTATTTCTGTTTCTCTTTCTGGTGCTTCGCATCTTGAAATCCTCAAACTGATGAGATGGGCTGAGAAGCACACCTGACATCAATCAGCTGTGGCCACGGGTAGAGTTATGGAAGAAGATGGCAGCTTACTTGGTAACCATATCACTGTGTTCTGGGTAAAGGGAAGTTCCGGACATTCTGTATTATTCTCAGAAGCAGAAGAATACTGGGAGGGCAAAACAATAGATGTCCAAGACATAACCCTTTGGAGAGATGACACAGCTAAAAAAAAGCTATGTGTTAATGTCTTCATGGAGAAGTTCCCATGGGTGAAGTAGATAATTTGTGAGTTGCTTTTTCACTGTAAATTTCTAAGATCAATATTTTATTTCCCCTTCAAAGGTAGAATAAAACCCCAAAGAAAAGGATTATAGGAGAGACTTGGCCTGGCAAGAAAACGGATGATTATTTGGGAGGTGGGATGCTCGGGTGAAACTCTCCCCAGGTCATTAACCAGTCATGGACATCGTGATGCCCCTGTTTCTTAGCTCCCTGTCCTGATGTAAAGCAGCTGTCTCTCCTCTACCTCTTGAATATCTCTCCCTTGTGACATTTTAATAGAGAGAGGAATAGTCTTCTAGGATGTGCTGTGTAATCTGTCCCTTTCTGATTAATTAAGAAAATAACTATAACCACTTTTGACATTTATGGAGCACTTATTAGTTGCCAGTTATTGTATTATTTCATGTAATTGTCAAAACTTTTCCATATTCCCTATTTCCCTATACCTGTTTTTTAGATGAGGAAAGTATATAGGTTAAAATTTGCTCAAAGTCCCACAGCTAGTAAATGTTAGAACTGGGACTAGAACCCAGCTCAGAGTGACTCCAAAAAGAAAGGCCACTTTACACTCTACCACCCGTTCCATTCAGCATATGGTGTAAACAAGATAAATTCTGTGAGTTAAGTGAAGAATAAAATATAAGGAACTCTAAATGGATATTAACAACAGGAACCAAAAATAATGTAATTAATTAAGAGGTGCCCTAATTTATAAAATTGGCTTATAATTTGGTTCTATTCTTCTTGGCTAAAAAATGAGTAAGCCAAGTCTTGGACTCTCTGCTTTTCCAAAGTTTCACTGGATTATTGGATAAACAGATACAATTTCAAGTTCAATTCACTCAACATTCATGGAGCACCTGCTATATGCTGAGTGCCAGGGTATTAAGCTGGGTAATCAATATCTGTTTTTACAAACCAATCACAGCCACATAAAAGTGAATGTTGTTTTACTAGGGAAGGGGCCTTAGAAATCATATAGGCTATTGGTTGTCACTCTGGGTTCTGCAGAACCTTTAGGTTCGGCCAAGTTTAATCTATGGCCATCTTTGGGTACAGGGAAGAAATGGAGGGAACCGAAGGGGAGACTGAGTAATAGAATTCTGTTTCTGTCCTTCCCACTTCAACCAGAGCAGCTCTAAACTTTTATTTATCGGCCTTTTGAAGTTTCCTCCTTTTACAAATGAAGAAACTTAGGGACAGTGGGTGTCTGAGGTTGACAACATGATGGGTTAAGAAGGTGCAAAAATAGGATCCTTCCATTTGCCATACCAGTGAGCTGCAGAGTATTCTTCATGCCCTTCATACCCTTCTTAGGAGTGAGTTTAGCTTTCACTGTAAGTCTGAGATCTTCAGCCAAGTCAGCCGTATTGCACTCAGATGGCCATGTTATAGGCATTGACTAATGGCAGATGTGGTAACTTTGGGGTTATTAAGAAATTGCAGTCATTGAATATGATGTAAATTGCTTTGACCTTTATCAGCATCGTTACCAGGTCTTAACAGATGCCTTTGGGTTTGTTACCTATGTCTCCAGCTGAAGTCCTGAATTTACAGTCAAAAAATTTCAAGATTACATTCTCAGCAGTAGACTAAGAATTATCATGCAACCCCAATTCCGTGTCCTCTTAATAAACACTCTGATAGAGGAGGAGATTCTGGGTTGGGGAAATTACTCTATTAATTCCAGCTGTTTGTGCTGCAACACTATAATTCTGTAGCCTTCCTTTCTATATTAAAGAAAAGATACATCTCACTCTGTGTTTGTAGCATTCCAGCTCATATTGCTCTTATCCATTAAGCTAATTAGAGGACATGGAAACTCAAGTATTTTATATCAAGTCAAAGGCTATAGCTGTCTAGCCAGGATTTTGAAAATGATGTTAAATTATTAATGAGAATGTCTAAAATTCATACTAGTTAAGCTTTAGAGCCCAAGACATGGACTTTTCTGCTGCTGGACTGGAGGATGGAGGCAAGGAGGCAGACTTGGACTTTAAGATTGGGAGGCCTCAGCCAAAGTGGAGGGCAGAGGGGAAGCAACTAAATTCAATTAGGAGCTGGTAGGAGCAGATCAGATCTGCAGCTGGAAGAGATCAGTTAACAGCTGCAGCTTGATCATCACGGTGACTGTAATCCAGACAAGAAAAGTATAGCATGGGAGGCAATCCACTTGCAATTTCCTTCTGCCAGTATTAAAGCAATGCTAGGGCTTACTGATTTGTTTTCTCATGAAGAAGAAAATGTTCACCAAAGATGGATCATGATGGATTTTTTTTTTTAGAAACAAAAATAGTAAAAATGACTTTCATTAATAAAAAAATCTCTTTTTCTAGATATTTAGGTAGTTACCTTTTATAATTTTTCTATGAAAAACAAAGCTGTGACAAGGATTTTTTTGTGGTTGCTTACTTCTTGCTGGACACACCTTAATTTTTTCCTCAGAATGAAAGCCTAGAATGTGGTACATATATACAATGGAATATTACTCAGCCATAAAGAGGAACAAAACTGGGTCATTTGTTGAGACGTGGATGCACCTAGAGACTGTCATACAGAGGGAAGTAAGTCAGAAAGGGAAAAACAAATATTGTCTATTAATGCATATGTATGGAATCTAGAAAAATGGTACAGATGAACCTGTTTGCAAGGCAGAAATAGAGACACAGATGTAGAGAACAAATGTAGGGACACCAAGGAGGGGGAATGGGGAGTGGAATGAATTGGGAGATGGGGATTGACATATATACACTACTGTGTATAAAATAGGTAACTAATGAGAACCTGCTGTGTAGCACAGGGAACTCTACTCAATGCTCTGTGGTTACCTAAATGAGAAGGAAATCCAAAATAGGGGATATATGCATATATATAGCTGATTCACTTTGTTGTACAGCAGAAACTAACCCAACATTGTAAAGCAACTATACCCCAATTAAAAAAAAAACCTAGAATTTAAATTTCTGAGATGAAGGGTATGTTTAAAATTAAGCCTTTTGATATGTAACCAAATTATCTCTTTAAAAACTCTTGCAAGAATTAAATGTTTTTCTATGGATTGTCTACCATTTGTTGGTGATTCATAAGAATTAAGGATACATGGTTGCTTCAGAGAGTCCTGAAGTTAGATGGAACTCTCCGGGGCCAAAAGGGTCATTTCTACTGTATTAGATTTTCTGAGCACTCAGCGCTCTGTTTTGCCCTGTCTTCCTTATTAATACCCGAGGCCACAACTAAGTGAACTATTGAACCATATTGGGACTATCAAATTCTTTCTCTTGAGAATTTGAACCAAGGGGCATGATGTCAAGACACTTAGAGAGTATAGCTAAACATACTAGATCCTGGAGCTCTAAGGTCTAATAGAGTTGGGGCGAAGGGTGGACGTGTGGCAAACTATAGACAAGCTGAAGCAGAAAAGCTTTTCTGTAGAGGGGATGCAAGGAAAGAGGTGGACCCTGAATATCAGGTACCACGTAGCCTGAGACATTTAATGACGTAGTCCCTGTGGTCCCATCAGTATATTCTGTAGTTTGTTTTGTAAGACCCTCCTGTGCTTTCTGAAGTTTCGTCTATGTTGATCACCATGCAAGACACCTGACTCCAGGTAAAGTGCAAAGCATTTACTTGATCCCTCCTACGGGAGGCTGTTGCTTATCTCTTTCTTGACCTGTATTGTCAGAATGTAAGTGGCTGTGAAGATGGAACAAGGCAGGGTAAGGGAGAGCATGTGTGTCTATGCACATGCATGTGTGTGCTTTGTTTTCTTTTTTTTATATTTCATTTTTGGTGTTCATCATGTGATACAACAACTGTGCGAGTCGGTGGATTTGGGCATCTCCTCTAGATCATGTACCTCCTTGAAGAATGTCCAGTTCATAGAGAGTTTTATTTTACCCTTTGTGGTTCACAACTCTTGGTTTTGCTTGAGTAGCAATGCATAACCCACAAAACTATATTGTCACCCATTCATGTAATTTATTTTGACTCCAAGGCATCTAGATATAGCATATCAAATATTAGACTAGAAATTAGCAAGCTAACACAGGGTTCTAGTCTTAACTTAAGCTTTAATTATTTGCATGCCCTTAGCCAAGTCTCTTAAATTGGTTGTACAATGAAAGCTTTAATACAGGGACTTCCCTGGCAGTTCAGTGGTTGGGACTCCGTGCTTCCACTGCAGGGGGTGCGGGTTCGATCCCTGGTTGGGGAACCAACATCCCACATGCCTCATGGCACAGGCAAAACAACAAATCTTTAATACAAATGATCTGAATATTCTTTCCAAATCTTAACCCTCTCAGCATCTGCGAGGTTGAAAGGAGTATGTTGTTGAGTGTGATATGCTTTAGGCATATGTTTATTATGTTTATTTTCATACTCAGGTTTGGCTCATGTGTCCTTTTAGGTATTAAAGAGATCATTTGCTGAAATAGACATTCCAAAGGACTGTATATAATGTTGTGTAGCAGCAGCCTGCCCTGTGTTTCTGGATCCTCTAGGAGTGGATGGAAAAAAGTATTTAAAAGAAGGAGCCAGTCAGAAGGGATCTTTTGCATTTATTCCCATAAAGAAGGAAGCTAGCGTTTTTGCCCAGGTCTAAGTATTTAACTTTTCAATGAGTAAGAATCAGACCCATCAATACATTCTCTTACCTGAATATTTATGGTTTGTTCTTTGTCTTGTCCCTATGACTTTCTGAGCTAAGAGAGTGTATCTTTGACTCCTGAAGAAGATAATGTGATCTCAGAAATATGTTTTTTGGCACCCGAAGAAAGTCCAGATTTAAAGTATCAGCATGGTCACTTGCTAACATCTTCCAAGTGTCCAGCTGTTATCATTACAAATGTTCATGTCTCGGTCTTGGGAAGTATAGTTTACAGCAGTGTCACAATGGCAGAATAGTTGGTAAGAATGTTTTTTCTGCATATTTGACTTTTAAAGAAAAGCAGTTTTGGGGAAGTGATGGTGAAGGTGGAGAAAAATATTTTCATGGTTATGAAGCCACAGCAAATTTCCAGAGGAAGGCAAGTTGTCACTTTCTTGACCTTTTAAGGTTCTCCATGAAGTTTAATCCTCCATCATTTTTTCTAATTCTTAGGAATTATGTCTGATTTTAAAAATTGGGGTAGTTTGCCATAGATACTTTTTTTCATGGGAACTGTGTTTAAGGTGATCCTTAAACTATTTGGTGTATTTAAGAGAGAGTAAGATATTTACACTTCCATTTTCAGTTTTCTGATAATCTTTACCTAAAAAAAAGAAAAAAAAGACAACCAAAAATACCTAAGTTAATTGGATTGAATGTTGGCTGACTTGTGCCTCCTTTGAATAATATTTCTATTTGGTACTTACCGGGATTCTCAGAAAGCCTTAAAACTTTAGAGGGTCATACTTTCTCTTTGGCAACAGGAAAGTGCTTTTGACTTCCTGGGTTCCTTTTTAAAAAACTTGATCGAAGTAAAATATACATATATCAGAAAAGTACACACAGCATCAGTATAAAATACATTAAATTTTCGGCTACTGAACACACCTATCTAGCCAGTCCTTAGATCAAAAAGCAAAACACTCTCAGCACCACACAAGCCCCTTCATGCTCTGCTCTAGTCCTTGATTCCTCTTACCACCTACGGTAACCATGGTGTTGATTTCTAACAACATAGACTACTTTTGCCTGTTCTTATGCTTTCAGTCATATTTTGGTCATATTAAAGACATTATTCGCTATGTGCTCTTTCGTATCTGGCTTCTTTCATTCAACATTATGTTGATGACATTCATCATGTTGCACACAGTTGCTGTTCATTCTCATTTGTGAATAATGTGTAAATGTATATTATTTACTTATAAATTTTACTGTTGTTGGAATTTGGGTATCTCCGTTTTTCTGGCCATTATGAATAGTTTGGCTATGAACATGCTAGGACATGTCTTTGGTGACTAGATGAATGTGCTTGAATTGGATGTATACTTAGGTGTGGAATTGCTAGGTCATAGGATATGCCTAAGTTCAGCTTTAGTAGATACTACCAAACAGTTTTCTAAAGTTGTTGTACAATTTACTATCTCATCCTAGGGTTCTTTTTATTGGTATAAAAAAGGTGCAAAGGGGAAAGGATGGTTCAACAAAAGACCCTGATATTAAAACCAGATTGTGACAAAGGGTAAAACCTGGATGAATGCACTTTTCATCCCATGGCTCTGATCTTTTTCTCTTATTTAATGAAATCCTTAATTCCTATGTCTCTCTTGTTCAACTAAAGGTGACACTTAAATGATGTTGCTATGAACTTTCTTATAAGATATGAAGCTGTTTAAAATAATTTTTACATGGTCTTTACTAATGAAAACTTTAAAAACAATGAGTCTCTAGAAAGGATGACTTTTCTCTAAGTAGTGTCAAGAAAATGTTAAGTAAAACCGTTATTTTCTTGGTGGTCTTTATTCAATTTGCTACCAGCTTTCCACTAAACTAAGAAAGAGAGAGTGAAATGGTGGAATGTTGGAACAGTTCTTATTTGAAGAAAAAATGCTTTTCAGTGGGAGAAACAACATAACACCTATGAAAACATATTGACATACCAGCCTGAAAATATCGCTAAAGAAACTAGAATGGGTTTGAATACCTCCTCACAGCAAGGAAATTTGTTTTGAGAAAACACATCCATCCAATTTTCTTTGGACAGCTTTCTTAGAGAGATCTGAGGAGTCCAAATTACACAACTAAATATTTATAAATTCTCAGGATATAAACATTATCATTATTAATGAGCAATTTTGTATTTGTTACAGCCTGCATATTAATTTTAGTAAAATGTTACGGGCTAGAGTAGTCTTGTTTGCTATAAATGCACCAGTCCTTTAGTGATATACAATATTTGATCATATTTACTTTTTGATTTGAAAGATAATTTTATTATATCTAGGAGTCCTAGGATATATATCTTCAGCTTTATTTTCTCACCTATTACTATGAGCATATCTGTAATTGATTTTGTACAAGTTTCTTGGTTAAGAATACAATATGTAGTTAAATATGGCTTCTTTGGGGAAATAAATCATAGATTTCAGGACTATATTATAAGTGAAAATGGTGTCTCTCTCTGAGTGTGTTGTATCATATGACCCTACACACACACGCACGCACGCACGCACGCACGCGTATCAAGCCTTATGTGTGCAGTAGGGAAAGTTTATTATTGCAAAAGCAATGCATTCTGGTGTAGCTCAGGGGACCCCTGAGTCTCTGCTCAGATGTTTGGATTTTGTGCCACAGGCAATGGGGAGCCAATTAAATTTTTTCATAGAGGAGTGAGATCAGAGGTGCTTTAGGAAGATGATTCTGGGAGAAATCAGAAGCAGGAAGAAGATTTAGAGGCCCAAACTGGTTCATGTTCCAGAACTCTTGAAAGTCATAATCATCTTTGTACAACATTATGAACCATTGTTATATTAAGCTTAAAACAACTAGGAGTATAATTTTGTGCTATAAATGCCATCTTCTACCATCACATACAAGCTGCAGATGTGTTAAATTTTTAAGAAAGATGTGTGGGAAAAACATATTTCATTGAGAAAACACAATCCATTAATTGTCCTACCTCCTGAAAATCTTTAAAAAAACCCCACTAAGATTTGATCTGAAAAGAAATCTTAGACCATCTCTTGAAATCTCAGTGTTCTACAAGAGGGAGGCTTGAGAACTGTTCATTCTACTGTTTCTTTTTTCTTTTGGCAATGAGGGCAATGAGAAAGGAGGCAATGAGGGCAATGAGAAAGGAGGCAATAAGAGCGAGCAAATAAGGGATATTGTAAAGGAGTTGACAAATGACTGATGGTGGATGATGAGGGGCAGAGAAGGGATAAAATATTAATAACTTTCTGTTATGTGGAAATCCTTTTCAGAGAAACCAAAGCTTCCATTCTGATTTGAAATTGGTGGTAGATCTTTCATGTTTGGTAATCTTCCTTTTAACATTTCTTTCTTTGAAAAGTATGTGTGTATTCCTAGGCAGGAACAGCTAGAGAAAGCATTCTTAGAAATCACATGTGTCTTATCTCTCAGTATTCATGCTGCGTTGCTACTGTTCAGAATCATGGAAGCGTGTGAATCAGGCTTTTGGAAAAACCAACCTCCTCTCTTAAGACAAAATGTTCTGTAAAGTGTACACTCTACACTCCTGCATGATATTAATAGATAGGTTCTTGATTATGTCATGCACTTCTATTCTAGTGAGGCAACCAGAGATATATAGCAGAGCTGGAAAATCTCAGGTGGTTTACAGTTAATGACATAGGAGTATCAGCAACTCTGAGTAATGAGGTATTTAAAGAATGATGCAGCCTAATTTCTGTTAAGCTACTGCACAGATAAATGAGTTCTTTGGATAAATACTTCTGCATTGGCCTTAATAATAATTGTGTACAGGGACTTCCCTGGTGGTCCAGTGCTTAGGACTCCTCGCTTTCACTGCCGAGGGCACAGGTTCGATCCCTGGTGGGGGAACTAAGATCCCGCAAAATGTGTGGCATGGGCCAAAAAAAAAGTACAAAAAAAATAATTGTGTACAAAACAAAAGAAAAAAAAAATCCCGTACTTCCCTGGTGGTGCAGTGGTTAAGAATCCGCCTGCCAATGCAGGCAACACGGGTTAGAGCCCTGGTCGGGGAAGATCCCACATGTCGCGGAGCAACTAAGCCCGTGCGCCACAGCTATTGAGCCTGTGCTCTACAGCCCGCGAGCCACGACTACTGAGCCTGCACACCTAGAGCCTGTGCTCCACAACAAGAGAAGCCACCGCAATGGGAAGCCTGTGCACCGCAGCAAAGAGTAGCCCCTGCTCGCCACAACTAGAGAAAGCCAGTGCGCAGCAACAAAGACCCAATGCAGCCAAAAATAAATAAATAAATAAATTTATTTAAAAAAGAAAAGAAAAAGAAAAAGGAATCCCAACAGAAAGTTCTGGGCACAATCTTGGCCAGCTTGCTTGAGCCCAAAGCCAGCTAAAGAGAAGTGTGAAGTTAACTGTCTTATAGTATTTGTGAACTAGAAGTTACCACATACATTTGGCTCAGCACCTGGAATTGTAATTTTGTGTACCAGGTATATATTTGAAAAGGACACTGGCAGTATATCTTGAGCAAGGAATCACAGAGGCTGTGGTCTCAGTTCCATGAAGGACTGTCACCTAAGGCAAATCCTTGGCTTTGCTTCCCTTCTAATGTAATCAACTTATGGTTCAATAATTATTATAACACAGCTTTTAGTACAGCTACTAAAGCTCATCTCCTGACTTTTTTTTGGCTGAGCCACTTGACTTAGTTCCCCGGCCAGGGATCTTAGTTCCCTGGCCAGGGATCGAACCTGAGCCCTCGACAGTGAAAGTGTGGCGTCCTAAACACTGGACCACCAGGGAATTCCCCATCTCCCAACTTTTAGGGGGTCCTTTAATTTATCCTAAATTCCTTCACCACTTATCATGTAAAATTTGTGGGCATAAATAAGATGTTAGTTATAAACATGCATTGAAAATAAGAATGCTATATTTAAGGGAGATACTTTTTTCATGGAGAGGCATTTTATTTTAAATATAGCAGTGTGTACATGTCAATCCCAAACAAGGGAGATACTATTATGTGAAATATTAAGTCATCTCTTGAAACACTGAGTACACCTAGGACTGGTTTTAAGCCACCTCAGTAGGCTGTAACTTTCAAAGGAAGCGCTCAGGGCTTCCCTGGTGGCGCAGTGGTTGGGAGTCCTCCTGCCCATGCAGGGGGCGCGGGCTCGTGCCCGGTCCGGGAGGATCCCGCGTATCGTGGAGTGGCTGGGCCCGTGAGCCATGGCCGCTGAGCCTACGCGTCCGGAGCCTGTGCTCCGCGGCGGGAGACGCCGCAGCAGTGAGAGGCCGCAGCAGTGAGAGGCCCGCGTACTGCAAAAACAAAAACAAAGGAAGTGCTCATTTGAGATGTTAGAAGGGACCAAGCTGTGTGAATAATTACCAGCTGGGGGCAGTTTGTTTTGTTGTGAGTCTTGCTCAGCCACTCTGAACTAGATTCCAACACAGCCCCAAACTGCATAAAATGACAGTGAAAGTAAATGAAATGAATGGACTCCTACTTACTTTTAGGAAAGTGAGTTTAAAATCACATACATGAGGTGCTGTAATAGAGAGTCAGGATGCTGCCTCATAACACGTTACTCTGAGGAAACCATATCTAGAATTGAACATTTTTTTAAAATTATTTTTTATTGGAACATAGTTGATTAACAATGTTGTGTTAGATTCAGGTGTACAGCAAAGTGATTCAGTTATACATAGACATATATTTATTCTTTTTCAAATTCTTTTTCCCATTTAGATTATTAAAGAATATTGAGCAGCGTTCCCTGTGCTATACAGTAGGTCCTTGTTGGTTATTTGTTTTAAACATAACAGTGCGTACATGTCAATCCCAAACTCCCAATCTATCCTTCCCCCCCCTTCCCCCTGGGTAACCATAAATTCATTCTCTAAATATGTGTCTGTTTCTGTTTTGTAAATAAGTTCATTTGTATCATCCTCTTTTAGATTCCATATATAAGCGATATCATATATATGTCTTTCTCTGTCTGACTTACTTCACTTAGTATGATAATCTCCAGGTCCATCCATGTTGCTGCAAATGGCATTATCTCATAGAATTGAACATTTTTATCTTGGCACATAAAGACTTTATGAAAGGGATTGGGGAAAAATAACTTTTGATATTTGTAACATAGAGACGAGATTTGAGGCAAGGTTAAAGAGCTCTTTATTGTATATATAGGTATATACATCATACCTAGAACTGTATATGTATATGTGTTTATACATATAAAATATTAATACATACAAAAGATTTATACATATGTATGCATGTATATATGTGCTTTACGTGTGTGCATATTTATACAGTGTAAAAAAGATAGCACAATGACAATAATCATATATTTTACAGCAAAATAGGAAAACTGACAAAAATCCCTTAGGAGTGATTTTTGAAGGATCAGTGAGATTTTTAATAAATTCATATAAACATTTATAGCTTCCTCAAAAGCCAGAAGAATCTAAGGCAAGCCTTTCACGTCATTTCCCCACTGTGAAATAAAGGCAAGCAGTAGCGTCTTAGAGGAAATGGCTTAGTGCAGTCTTAACCTCACATTAAACTTGTATTTTAGAATAATTTTTTTGAAAGAACACATCAAAACATGTGCAACTGGTGGATAATTATATTATCATTAGTATACAGTAACACAGTGTTATCATTCTTCATGAAATACTATGAAATAAGTATGTTAAGAATATTTAATTATGTGGATGAGTGAAATAATAAAGAAAAATTGCTAGTTAATGGCCTTCCTTAGAGATGCTATTAGGGCTGCCAATTGCCAAGCACTCTCATGATTCATCCTAAAGAGATACTGTATGCTGTTAGGCTGCTGTCTTTGGAATTAATCCGGGGAAACTAGGAGGGAGAGCTAGGACTTCCCTGCACAGCTTTTGCAGAGGTCTTTATTCTCTGTAACATGCCGCTGCCTCTGGGATGCCTTCCCTGACCTTCAACTGGAATAACTGGTCTTATCCCTTCTCTGAGCCCCAAGCACTTCACTGATCTCTATTATGCTTCTCAGCACCTTGTATTTTCATTATTAGTCCATGTGTTTGTTCTCCTTCCAAACTGGGAGCTTGTTAGAGACATGACTATGTTTTACTCTTCCCAAATCCCCAGCTCAGGGCCTGACACAGAATAGGTGCTTGATGCAGGTTTGTGGAATGAATTGAAAAGTCTCCTCATAGAACTAAAGGCAGGGACTTGAGAAGTGGGTCTGAGACCAAGGTTCTATTTTTTTTTTTTTTGGGGGGGGTACACGGGCCTCTCACTGTTGTGGCCTCTCCCGTTGCGGAGCACAGGCTCTGGACGCGCAGGCTCAGCGGCCATGGCTCATGGGATCTTCCCGGACCGGGGCACGAGCCCGTGTCCGCTGCATCGACAGGCGGACTCTCAACCACTGCGCCACCAGGGAAGCCCTATCATTTTTTCTTTTTTTCCTTTCAGGAGGAAAACAACTCCAGGATCTGAAACAATCCCACTATATATATATATATATATATATATATATATATATATATATATTTTTTTTTTTTTTAATTTATTTATTTTTGGCGGTACGCGGGCCTCTCACTGTTGTGGCCTCTCCCGTTGCGGAGCACAGGCTCCGGACGCGCAGGCTCAGCGGCCATGGCTCACGGGCGCAGCCGCTCCGCGGCACGTGGGATCTTCCCAGACCGGAGCACGAACCCGTGTTCCCTGCATCTGCAGGCGGACTCTCAACCACTGCGCCACCAGGGAAGCCCCAATCCCACTATCTTTAAAAAGATGTGCCTAAGGAGATACAGTCTATTGACAGCTCCTCCACTTCCTTATTTTCTCCAAATGAAAAAAAAAAGAAGGAAAAAATTCCATTTTTTCCTCTTCATATTTCTTCCCATTGGAAATATACCCCTTGAAGCGTGTGACTGTTTAGAACAGCAGAACCTTCTATAATTCAGTATCGAGCATGGAAAAGGTCAGTTGTCCTTTGTGGATGACTTACATTACCTTAACTACTCTGTGAATGTATCTATTGCATTTCCTCATTTACCATAACATGTTATAGATTTGGCTGGTGTGACAGGAAGAACAGAAAGGGGAAGTGTTTTACAAAACAGTTAAACTGTAGTGCCCCTTCTCAATATAAAGTTCTAGGAGCCTAAGAAAATGTAGATAACGTTCTCTCCAATTATTTTTCATCTCTGCACTGTCGATTTTGGCACCGAACTACCCTACATAGCGAAAGGGTGCATGCTTATAAAAAAACGAATTTGGAGTCTACAAGGGAGGAAGAGGTTTCCCACATGGACACATAGTGTTTAAGAATTAAGATTACAAAATGAATTTCATTAAAGAAATCATGCCTTTAATCAAGAAAAAAGCAGAGAATTGAAAAAATGTCCCCCGAATAGAAGCATAGCTGGCTTACCATTAAACATGAAAGAAAATAAAAGTTTGATTCTGAAGTATCGGTTAAGTTCCACCTTTGCAGATAATAAAAAATGAAATAGTTGCTTGGAGAAAATCTGCCAGTTTTGAGAAGAGTGACAGGAAGAAAATGGTATGTAAATTACCAACCAGAGAAATAAACCAAATAATGTGTTCAGCAGTGGTGACACTGACAGTAGAACCTATAGGTACAAGGAACTAGCATGATTACATTGGAAATTATCTTCCCTCCCCACCTGCTTGTCTCTTACAGACTAAAATAAACACCAAGGGTAGCACTTAAGGAGAAAAGAAGTGTGAAATTGAGAGCAAATGGCTCACACACATACACATGCACAGAAGGGGCTTTAACCGTGGAGAGACAACTGTCAATGGATTGCTTTGGAACGTACCTCTTTCAGCATGATCTAGCCTCTAGGCTCCACGTCTCTAAATCAATGCCTGGATCAGTAGCCCAGGCCTGTGTGTGTGCGCGTGTGTGTGCGTGTGTGTGTGTGCGTGTGTGTGCGTGTGTGCGTGTGTGTGTGTGTGTGTGTGTGTTACAGAGACAGAAACTGAGATAAAGACAGAAAGAAAGAAAGACCTAGAATATGGGAAGAGGTATTTATTCAGAGTTTTCTCCACAATGTACCAATTATGTCCCCGGTTAACATACCATGAAAAGGACAAGAGTATGAAATGCCAGTTGGTTTAATATTTAAACTCCTGTTTCATCTAAGCATTTGCTTCAATTTCAGAGATTTATTTTGAATATCAGTATTAATGTCAAAAATTTTCTAACCACATTTGGCTTATAGACTTGCACTGGGATTTCATGTCATTTCATCTTCAGTTTCTCCAAATACATGAAATGTCCAGAATTTCTAGTTAGCATATCTTACGGGATACTATGACAATCTGGATAAAAACCACTACATTGGCGCAAAAATATATCCTATGAAGACCTTTCCCTTGGCTTTTCATTCCCAATACATTTATTTTATTTTGTGCCCCACATAATTAAGATGTTCCTAAGAAGAACTTAACCTGATTTATCAATATGGTAATAAATGAGCACCTTTTATTTTATTTGACTGGGTCCCATTACAACCCTGCAGCACAGACTTTGCTTTCATAATTTTGTAAATAAAGAAACTGAGACTCACAGTTTAAGCAACTTTCCTAAGGGTCACTGCTGGCCAGCTCCGTGAATGACTATGCAGCTTTGCTGAACATCAGTCCATGGGCATTTGAAAGCCTTTAGCTTGGTGTCATGCAGTCCGGCATTTTTGCTAATTCAACTGATGATGGGAATAGCAATCACAAGCAGATAGTATTGTTTCCACTTAAGCTGATTATAGTTTCAATTTCATATTTTGTTTTCCTTCTTTTTAGTACATTTCTGACTGTAAATCTGGAAAGCTCTTTCTTGATAGGCCAAATTGCCAGATTTATGCTCTAAAGCAGATTTTGAATTAGTTTGCAATGTGTGTGTAGTTAGTAAGAACCATTGTTTAACCCAGACATTTGACTCCTTGCTCCCTATTTAAAAAGAGACATTATGTCACAAAGATGACTGACGGTGGTGAGGTTACGGAGAATGTTGTGCCTAAGCTCTTTGATCTTGGAGTTGAAGTAGTGTTCTGAGCTCTTGTAGCCTTTGCTTCAGGGCTCTTGAAGACTTCCCAGGACAGTCACTGTGGGATATAGAGTACAGGGCAGAAACCCATTGGCCATCGAGTATGCTACAAGTGAGAGCTGAATAGAAGAAAACATCATCTGGGGTTCACTATGAAATTCTTAGACCTAAGACATAGATTTTTGCAGTTCCCAAGGGCAAAAATGAAATTGTTCTCCTTTTTTTTGTCTTCTTGCCTCCCCTCTTATCCTTGCCAAATCTCAGAAGGGCATAGTGGACAGTGGTATTTGTTTCTTATTATTGACGTCATAGGTGGGGTTTCTTCATGCAGGAGAGGACCTGTTGACTTGGAGTTAAATCCAAGGGGACACTCAAATGCCAAAGCCGTTAATAATCTTTTCTCTTCAGCTTTGATTCTTGTTTTCAAGACTCACAATGTCACCATTTAGTTACATAGTAGGCCGTCCATTACATGCCTGGCTTCAGAGGGGCCACACATGTGGCCAGCCCTGTTGGGTGCTTACCTTCCATGCCAAGGTACCCAGCCCCTGGGTGAAAGTTACATTTTGTGTAAAACAATTATGACAATCTTATGGCTTCTTGTCAGTGACTTGTCTGGATGGGCATGTGATCCTGTTTTGGAAAATAAGGGTACGTAATATGTTGGAAAAGTCCTACTATTGTGTGAGGACAGGGTGTTTGGAGCTTTGATAATTATCTTTGACCTGAAGGGAAAATATTAAGTACATACTGAGGATGGCTGAGCAGAAATTTTGAAGGAGCCTGCATGCTTGATGGCATTATTAAGCCACTGATTCAATCTTGGGATGGCTTCTCTCTGGTCTTTTTGTTAAGTAATGTTCCTGTGGCTTAAGCCTGCTAGTCAGGTTTTCTGTTACTTGTGGCTAAAACTATTCCTAATTGACAGAATATCCTAAAAGGGATTTGTGTTTTACAGTTTGCTTTTCAGGATTTTTGATTTTACACTAAAGGAGCTCTTACACTATAACTAAAAGGACAATCCATTCACACAGCAAATGGCATAATCTAATAAAACATCAGTACAGAAGACACTTGAATATTCTTAACAAGAAACTAAACAAGAAATTAATTTAGCAAATACCTAACACATAAATGTGCCTTACTAGTTCAATGTCAATTATCTTTCACTGATAAAGTTATCCAAGCTTAATTATCATCCTCCTATATCATATTAACATCTGTATTTGTAGCAAATTTTGATACCTTGACATTTGTAGGTCAGTTGAAAGATTGATGGCTACGTAAAGCAAGAACATGTTTCAATATATTTAAAATAATATATCACTGGTGGAGGCAAATATGAGGGTGAATTTTGGAAAATCAGGCCCCAAACTAAAAGATTATTCATGGTGCTGAAGATATCTGTGGCCAGAGGGTTGGTGACCCAGGGTATTTGCCCTTTCTCTGCCCAACTTTGCTGTCTGGTGAAGAGCAAAGGAACAGGAAAATATTCAGAGGCCCAAGGATGATGAGCTAGAAGAAAAAATGTGGGAGGTTTGGATATGGCATTAACCAGAAAACCGGTGTCTAAATATTTGAACCTCTACTCTATGTATATTTTCTCAAGGATGCTTACATATTACTCAGGAATGCCTGGCACCGGCACAGTAAATAGAACATCAGTGTTCAAGTGCTAAAACAACAGTTGTCCTTGGTCCAGCACATTCTCATCCCGAATGAAAGCAAACCCGTCTTTAAGGGATTATTAGAGGAAAGATACTATTTTCTCAGTGACTCAAAGCCAGCTGTGAGGGCCTTTATTATAGTTTATGCTTCTTCTGCCCCCCTCTCTTCCACCTTTGGCATGCCTACAATTGGATGAAGTGCTTTTCCTGAAATGGCAATCACTATTAAACCCATTAGCTGGAAACCAAAAGGTTTCCCTAATTGTTTAAAGTCTCATTGTGAAAAGGAAGTTTCTGTTGATTGGAATATGAGGGGAAACAATCCCAAATTCATCATCCTTTTCTGTTTTATAAACACAGTCAGACGAGACTGACACACTCAAAGTCATCAGATTTACTTCTTCGAAGATTCTTGGTCACACTAGATATTTCTAGTACGAGTGTCTTTGTGCCCAATCATTCTGTTTTTATTTTTTGTATTTGCTGACTACTTTCTCTCAGTTTTCTTCTTGGGCCTGTCTTATGTTTTTTGTATCTTTGTCTTATCTTCCAAATTTTTATTCATGTCCAGTTATTTTTAATACCGGATCTTCAAGCCCTCACTGTCTTTTTTTTTTTGTGGTACGCGGGCCTCTCACTGTTGTGGCCTCTCCCGTTGCGGAGCACAGGCTCTGGACGTGCAGGCTCAGCAGCCATGGCTTACGGGCCCAGCCGCTCCGCAGTATGTGGGATTTTCCCGGACCGGGGCATGAACCTGCGTCCCCTGCATCGGCAGGCGGACTCTCAACCACTGCGCCACCAGGGAAGCCCCTCTCACTGTCTTTTAAAAAGTTAGTTGGTTGGACCCTACTCCTGAAATATGGCACTTCTTTTCCAACAGCCATTTCAGCTACTCTCAAGTACTCACTTTATTTGTTGCCCAATATTTGGAATCCTGGTGATGCATTTCTTTGGCCATGGCCCTTAGCTGTGTATCCGGAGTTCCTAGAACAGTGCCTGACACTTAGTGGGTGATGTTTAATATTTCTTTGAATGAAAGAATAAATTCAGGCATTTTTGAAAACCTTATAAAAAAATCACTTTGACCAAATAAAGTGATCCAAATAAAAGCTAGTCAAAATGAGGACTTTTGCTGTAGATAGTATCTTATTTGGTTTACACTCAGTCTCTTTGATAAATCTTTGCTTTTCTCTCTCTCTTTTTTTTTTAAATGTATTCAGGGCTTAGTTTAATGAAGGGTGAAACACGTGATCTCTAAGACACTTCTCAGATCTCTGAATCTAAATCTTACGGCTAATTTTTTAAAAATAAATCTTTGCTTTTCTCTTCACCGGACCAAGAGTGTTGGACAATATCTGAGCAAAGAGGAAAAATATGTTTTTCACTTAAAGTTGCTTATAATCTGATATAACATAAATTCTAATAAATATGACTTTGCCAATTAATATGCTTTATAAGTTTGATATTTCTAAATGGGAGCTATAGACAAATAATATTAAATCTTTTGTTTCATAGTCCGGCTATATTATTCACATTAAAGGAAATTTCAGCTGCTTGGAGAAAACAAAATAGGAGACTGCTAACCCAGAACGTTTTCACAGGTGTAATGAAAATTATGGAATTACTGGAGACTGGATTTAATCAGATTGTGATGGAATACTTGGCAGACAGTATTTAATTTCTCCTTAGTGCATTAACTACACAGCTTACTACATTGAGAGAAATTACTGTATAATATAAAATTGACAGTCATGATAAAGTATAGAACATCAAGTTTTCACTCCTGCGCCCTGGTGCTGACATTCAGGTATTGTTAGTTTCCTAAGTGCTTTAAATTATATGATAGAGTGGCTGCCAAAATACTTGAAAGGAGACTAAATAGAGGTAGATTTAGTGATTCTAGTTTGGCAGTAATTTCATAGGAATGTGGATAGCCTTTTACCAAGTTCCAACAGTGAAAATCCAAAGGATTTCCAGTGCAATCTTTATGTTTTGAATAATGCTTAGTTGTTGAACTAAGATACCATGTGCTCCTGTGATTGTCTCTGAGTTTGTGTATTGGATAATCCTTTAGCATAATAAATCTAGGGAGATAAATTAGCTTTTCTTTTTAGCTCTTTCCTAGAAACAATCCCTAGAAACTAGTGGAAAGATTTACCAAAAGATTAATGAAATGTGGCTTGATCCAATTGTGTAACTACAGTGCTAGAGTAGATGCTTTTAATGACACTTTTTCATCCAGTTTCCTTTGTGTCAGCAATGAGAGTTGCTATGCAGAACTTCTAGACTCAGGACACTGGAGGCAAATAGGCTAAAATGCAGAGTTGCTCCCTTTGCTTTGTTAGATCCAAGCTGTCTGGGGCTCTAGAAATTAATATTTTTGTTCAGTTTGTTTACTTAATGTTTCCTCTCTGTTTGTACTATCTACCCATTATGTGGCAATTTCCTTGAGGGCGAAGACTGTCTGGCTTAATCCTTATGACCTATAGCAGAAAACCAGTAGGATTACTAGGTTCTTAGGATTGAATTGGACAGGCTGGTGTTTTAACTTTCAGTCTGGTAAAATCAAAAGGAAAAAACTAAATATATCAATGTGGGTTTTTAAAAATTGTCAATATTTTTTTCTCAAGGCTCTTAGGTCAGAAGCATGATGTTGCCTTGGGGCTGACCATTTCTGTGTCCTGGGAGCGATTCCTTTGTGAGCACTCTCTGTCATACAGGTGGGAATCAAGTCAAATCAGGCAGTAGGCATTGAGTACTCATTACGTGCTGGCACTGTTCTAAATGGTAGTAACTCATTTAGGCCTCACAACAACCCTATGATATAGGTACTAATACTATCTTCATTCTACAAATGAGGAGACTGAGGCATAAGTCACACATGATGAGTGATGAATCTGGGATTTCGAATTGGAAGTCAGGCTGCAGAGTTTATATTAACAGACTGTCTTAAATACCCCACCATATATCTTGGAGTGGCTCTTAACAGTGCCAAAGGAATCCAGAAGTATCTATTTCAGACAAGGATTTTGAATATTGTGTTTTATAACGCAAAAAGCTATCCCATGGAGGAGGTTCTGTCCCTTCAGAAATTGTAGGTATGTATATATCTATTTACTATGGAAGGCAGAATAATGGCTACCCAAAGATGTCTACGTCCCAATCTCTGGAGCTTGTGGACTTGTTATGTTACACAGAAAAGCAGAATTAATCAGCTGACTATAAAATTGACAGATTATCCTCAATTGTTCAGGTGTGCCCAAGGCAGTCACAGGGTTCTTAAAAGAGGAACTGGGAGTCAGAAGACCGGTCAGTGTTAGAATCATGAAATTTGAGAAAGACTTGACCAGCCATTGTAGGCTTTGGATGGATGGAGGGGCCCACATGCCTAGGAATATGGGCACCTTCTAGAAGCTGGAAAAGACAAAAAAATTGATTATTCCCCTAGAACCTCTGGAAAGGAATGCACCCCTGCCACATTTTAATTTTAGCTCAGTGAGATCTGTGCCAGACTTCTTACATACAATATTATGTAGTAAGATAATACGTTTGTGTTGTTTTAAGCCGTTAAGTGTGTGGTAATTTGTTACAGCAGCAACAGGAAACTAGTACACTCACTTATTTGCCATAAGTGAGGAACTGACAATTTCTCAGGTGGGCTGGGAGACCTATCTCCCAGCTTGAGGGCTTGAGGGCTTTGTCACTGACAGAAAGTATGAGAAGAGTCTCTATGTCAAGGAGGAGCTGCCCCAGAATTGTTTTATTCAAAAGTTAATTCTAAATTTATTGAGAGTATGCCCGTGTTGTGCCATGTTTCTTTATAATTTTTTTTTTTTGCGGTACGCGGGCCTCGCACTGTTGTGGCCTCTCCCATTGCGGAGCGGGAGTGCAGGCTCCGGACACGCAGGCCCAGCGGCCATGGCTCACGGGCCCAGCCGCTCTGCGGCATGTGGGATCTTCCCGGACCGGGGCACAAACCCGTGTTCCCTGCATTGACAGGCGAACTCTCAACCACTGCGCCACCAGGGAAGCCCTCTTTATAATTTTTTGAATGCTCAATATATGAACATAATTCAAGGATGAAAAAGTAGAAGAGCATACAATGAAAATCATGTATTTGCTTTTCATTTGCTTCTTGAGACTCCAAGACCAGAAACAGTATTTAACTTTTGTTTTGGCCTGACCACCTAGGATTTTAACCTGTCACTTAGCTCTCTAGTTTCCGTCTTCAGAGGCATCACTGAAACTAATAACTGTGTGTCCTTCCAGAGACATTTCATGTCTATATGAGCATGTGCTGATGTATAGTCTTTTTCTCTTGCACAACAGTAACATCCTAGACACATGGCACCTTTGCACTGATTTCTATCTTAAATTCACAAAAGTTTTCATGGTAATGAAAAATAAGCAAAACAGAATGTTAATGGAACTGGTGGGAACTATGCATCATTCTTCACATTTCATATGGGAACTCCATAAATTAGAATATATCCAGGGAAAAACAATTAGGAAGGATATATGGTTCACTCAAAGAAAGGTACTCAAAATGCTTATTTAATGAACTAATGAATAAATTTTAAGTGGCTGGATAGCCAAGCTAAGATCCAATTCCTTGGTTGTGAGCTTCTCGCAGAAACTTCTGAGGAGGAGAAGATAAATACATCGGATCTGAGTTCTGACTGAAACTTGGCGCTTAGATCATAGAGTTTAGGCCTTTTATTTTATTTTTAAAATATCTTTATTGGAGTATAATTGCTTTACAATGTTGTGTTAGTTTCTGTTGTATAACAAAGTGAATCAGCCGTATGCATACATATATCCCCATATCCCCTCCCTCTTGAGCCTCCCTCCCACCCTCCCTATCCCACTCCTCTAGGCCTTTTAAACCTGCATGGGAATGGTAGAAGGTGAGGGCAAAACCAACCTGTCAATTCAAAGTGTATCTCCATGAGCTGGAGACTTGAATATACTTTTGGCAGAAAAGTTCTCTTGTTGAGGAAGCCACAGGAATGGGGTTGTTGGTTTTATAATTGCAGAGCTTAGCCCATAATTAGAAAAGTGTATGTTTGAAGAGCTGTAGTTCTCAGTAACTGAACTGCTCTCTGTGACAATGTTGAAAGGTGTTTATATTCTAGCCAGAGCTGCATCTCTGTAGACATCGTGCCTTTTAGATAATTTCTTTTCCCACATGAGAATTTGTTACTACAGATACAGAAACAGTTACTTACGCTAGTGGAAATATTTTGTGTGTGTTCATTTTTCCCAAGTGGGGTTCAGTGATAATAGGTGATGATGAGGCGAAGTACCTTAGGTGGTCCACAGCTGAGCTTTGGAAAGGTTAGAGACGGGAAGATGACTCCCTGCCCCATGTCTTGGAATGGCTTAGATGAGTGGTGGATTTTATGGCACTCTGGGATATAGCAATATTGCTTCAAGGTCCAGGTGACAATGTATAGCATAAGACTGGGGGAAGGGCTTTTCAGCCCCCTTTGGGTCAGAGCCCAGCAGCTTTCTGGCATTAGAGGCTTGGATGCATCTTTGGTACAAACATTCGGGTTCTCACAATGGGCATCATCTGCAGTGGTAGCTGGGGATTCCTTCAGGAAGCTTTGTAAACATGGTCACACATACATGCTCACACACACCATCACATTCTTACGTCTATTCTTTATCTTTTATACAAACTGAGGTGTACTAGAAATACTGTTTTGCCCTCTTGTACATTGTTTTATATCTTAAAGAAGAAATTGTCAGCAAAATAAAAAGGATTTGGGAGTTGATAATGATAATAAAGTCAATAACATTTATTGAGCAACTACTATGTGCCAGTGATATGTGCTTTATATATGTTTGCTCATTAATCTCAACAGTTGCCCAACAGAGGTTTGTAGGCACCTCACAGGGTAAGGGGCTTCTGTCCAGAGATGTTTTCAAGCAGAGGTAGGTGACCATCTGCCCCAGACATTGTAGAGACGATTCCTACTTTGTGGGTACGTCAGAACAGGTGATTGCCAGATCCTTTCCATATATGAACACTCAGGATTCCACCAGTTAGTGGTCGAGTGCAGGCTTGGGTGTTTGGAGTGTTCGGTCATGTTCGTCAGGGACCGGTTAAGATTTGAGCTTCTCTCCTGCTTCTGTGTAGTGGTTGGTGCGGGTTAGAAGTGATGTGGGGAGTTGCTGTGTGCTGCTCTTGTGAAACTGAATTAGGCTCAGAGTGACCTTGCTATGCCTTCTAGACAGAGTGTGTGGCCATGGTTAAGTCAAGTCACTGGGCAAATTGGTAGCTCCATCTTTTGTGTTTTGAGAACTCTGAGGCTTCTTCAAGTTACAAATTTGCGCCTAACCTTTTAATCTTTTCTTTAGCTTCATCTCTGAGCTACAGTGATGGCTTAAAATGACAAGTTTAGGTCATCCAGATGTCTCATAGTACTGCTGGTATGACAGCACTAAATCAACGCTTGCTGAAAAACAATTTTATCAGAGAATAATTCTTTATTAAGAATTTAATAAATTAAAATTAATTTCCTGATTAATTCTTCAGTGATTTATTTGTCAGGAACCATTCTAAATTCTTGAAAAATAACCATTAATCTTCAAAGGGAGAGTCACATAAAGATATCAATGTTGTGATGGAGATAAGAGCTAAATGTGGCAACATAGAGGAAGAATGACTTTTTGGGATGGCAGTGTCATAGTGGCAGGCATGGTTCAACTTGGTTTTGAAGGATGAATAATTAGAATTAAATGAATCATCAAAGTTTAGGGCTGACTCTGGGCAAAAGTGTGAGAGACTTTGGGGTCCTCTTTTCTTTCTGTGTTCTTCTTCCTCCCTGCTTGATACTTCTTTTGAATTGTGCAGTTCTCCTGTTAGAATCTTCCTTTTGGGAAAAGGCCTGTTGTTAGACATTTATACCTCTGTTGAATGTTAATAACTGTCCTCCCACTAGACAGCACATGACTATTAATTCTTATCCCTAATTATGATATGGAAAAAATTTGAAGGGACTATCCTGAACCCTAAGTTCCTAAAGGAATTAATAGGCATCAGTAACTCACATGAGTCTGGTAGGAGAGGAAGGAAGATGGGAATTATATCTCCCCTGGTGTCCCTAAAAGCCCAATGCAGATCTGCTCTGTGTAAGGTGAAGTATCTAAGAACAGGTGAAGTGGCAGAGAACAACTGAGGTTCTTCTGATGATGCAAGTGTGAAAGGCTGATTTACTAATTTAACCAAAAGAAGTCCTTTCATGGAGTATATATTATGAGAAATTACTTGAGAACTGTGTAATGCCCAGTTTGAGCAATGTAGATTAGTAGAATTTATGTCTTAGTTCAGTCAAAATGAAATAAACAAAACCAATTTGTATATCATCACATATTAAAATATTTCTAATTATATGGCCTTATGTATGGGTTCTTAATCTTATTAGTGCCATGAACTTTTGGGCAGTCTTGTGAAATCTATGGGTTCCTTTGCCGAATAATTTTTTAAAAAATTTTTAAATTTAATTTCATTTATTTTTTTATACAGCAGGTTCTTATTAGTCATCAATTTTATACACATCAGTGTATACGTGCCAATCCCAATCGCCCAATTCAGCACACCACCATCCCCACCCCCCTGCGGCTTTCCCGGCTTGGTGTCCATACGTTTGTTCTCTACATCTGTGTCTCAATTTCTGCCCTGCAAACCGGTTCATCTGTACCATTTTCCTACGTTCCATATATATGTATTAATATGCGTTATTTGTTTTTCTCTTTCTGACTTAGTTTACTCTGTACGACAGTCTCTAGATCCATCCACGTCTCAACAAATGACTCAATTTCGTTCCTTTTTATGGCTGAGTAATATTCCACTGTATATATGTACCACATCTTCTTTATCCATTCGTCTGTCGATGTGCATTTGGGTTGCTTCCATGACCTGGCTATTGTAAATAGTGCTGCAATGAACATTGGGGTGCATGTGTCTTTTTGAATTATGGTTTTCTCTGGGTATATGCCCTGTAGTGGGATTGCTGGATCATGTGGTAATTCTATTTTTAATATTTTAAGGAATCTCCATACTGTTCTCCATAGTGGCTGTATCAATTTACATTAGCACTAACAGTGCAAGAGTGTTCCCTTTTCTCCACACCCTCTCCAGCATTTGTTGTTTGTAGATTTTCTGATGAAGCCCATTCTAACTGGTGTGAGGTGATACCTCATTGTAGTTTTGATTTGCATTTCTCTAATAATTAGTGATGTTGAGCAGGTTTTCATGTGCTTCTTGGCCATCTGTATGTCTTCTTTGGAGAAATGTCTATTTAGGTCTTCTGCCCATTTTTGGATTGGGTTGTTTGTTTCTTTAATATTGAGCTGCATGAGCTGTTTATATATTTTGGAGATTAATCCTTTGTCCATTGATTCGTTTGCAACTATTTTCTCCCATTCTGAGGGTTGTCTTTTCGTCTTGTTTATGGTTTCCTTTGCTGTGCAAAAGCTTTTAAGTTTCATTAGGTCCCATTTGTTTATTTTTGTTTTTATTTCCATTACTTTAGGAGGTGGATCAAAAAAGATCTTACTGTGATTTATGTCCAAGAGTGTTCTTCCTATGTTTTCCTCTAAGAGTTTTATAGTGTCTGGTCTTACATTTAGGTCTTGAATCCATTTTGAGTTTATTTTTGTGTATGGTGTTAGGGAGTGTTCTAATTTCATTCTTTTACATGTAGCTGTCCAGTTTTCCCAGCACCACTTATTGAAGAGACTGTCTTTTCTCCATTGTATATCCTTGCCTCCTTTGTCATAGATTAGTTGACCATAGGTACGTGGGTTTATCTCTGGACTTTCTATCTTGTTCCATTGATCTATGTTTCTGTTTTTGTGCCAGTACCATATTGTCTTGATTACTGTAGCTTTGTAGTATATTCTGAAGTCAGGGAGTCTGATTCCTCCAACTCCATTTTTTTCCCTCAAGACTGCTTTGGCTACAGAATAATATTTTTAATGCATAGAATAAAACACTTAAAATTTCAAAGAAAACCGACACTGTTGAAGGACATTTGTCAAATTTTTGAAAATTTGTGATACATGCTTAAATAATGCGTTAAATCATGATCTAGTACACAGAGTTAATGACTTCATAACTTCTAGTAGTGATGAGCACAAATAATATTTCAAGGTATTTGCAACAACTATACTCTGATATGAAAATATTTTAGATTTCTGATGGAGATGAAGTTTTTTCCCCAGCAGTCAAAATGGGAGAGGGAAGTAAGTAAGATAACTTATAAAGTTCAGTCTTTCTCTAAGATGCTAGTTCTAGGTAATTTGCTACCCAGGACAGGGTATAGTCTTTTAGTTTCAAAAGAATTTGAGAAGGAAAATACATTAGAAAATGTATTCCGTGTTATGCATATTCAAAGCAAACCATAAATCTCACTGTCTAAAATTTCAAGTCTGTACATGGAAACAACCTAAATTTCCATCAACAGAATGGATAAAGAAGATGTGGTATATTTACACAATGGAATACTACTCAGCCATAAAAAAGAATGAAATAATGCCAATTGCAGGAACATGGATGGACCTAGAGATTATCGTACTAAGTGAAGTAAGCCAGACAAAGACAAATATCATATGATATCGTTTATATGTGAAATCTAAAAAACTGATACAAATGAAATTATACGAAACAAATAGACCCACAGACATAGAAAACAAACTTATGGTTACCAAAGGGGAAAGGTGGGGGAAGAGATAAATTAGGAGTTTGGAGTTAACATATACACACTTCTATATATAACATAGGTAACCAGCAAGGACCTACTGTATAGCACGGGGAACTATACTCAATATTTTATAATAACCTATAATGGAAAAGAACCTGAAAACAAATGTGTGTAACTGAATTACTTTGCTGTACACCTGAAACTAACACAACGTTGTAAATCAACTATACTTCAATAAAAAAAGGAAAAAAAATATGTAAACATCATAGAATATTCCATGGTTTTGTGTGTTTCAAAATTTCAAATTTACGGCATCATGCCGTATTAAAAAATTTCAAGTCTGTAAAATTCAGACAAGTTCTCATGAAGTTGTTGTCAAAGGGTAATTAAAATTCCAGTGAAATACGGTAATATTTTAGGATTTGGAATGCAGGCCTTTTTGTCTTATGGTAAAATTGAGATTTTAGTTGAGTTCTCATCTCCTCGCATGCTGAACTGAGGGAGGGTGACCTGCAGAGGAGCCCTGCAGGAGCCGTGCTGTAGAGCAGCAGTCCCCAAACTTTTTGGCACCAGGGACCAGTTTCGTGGAAGACAATTTTTCCGTGGAGGAGTGTAGGGTGTGGTGGGCGGTGGCGGGGTACGGTGGTGGTTCAGGCGGTAAGGCGAGTGTTGGGAAGCGATGGGGAGTGGCAGATGAAGCTTCACTCCACTCTCCTGCCGCTCATCTCCTGCTGTGCGGCCTGATTCCTAACAGGCCTTGGACCTGTGGTTGGGGACCCCTGCTGTAGAGCACCAAACCCCCATCTGCTCATGAACTGATCCACTGCCTCAACCTGAGAGTCAGAAACAAAGCAGGTCCTGGACACGGTGGCCAATTTCAGGTGCTTTGCTGACATATCTAAAATAAGCTAACTGGGCTTCCCTGGTGGCGCAGTGGTTGGGAGTCTGCCTGCCGATGCAGGGGACACGGGTTCGTGCCCCGGTCTGGGAAGATCCCTACATGCCGCGGAGCGGCTGGGCCCGTGAGCCATGGCCGCTGAGCCTGTGCGTCCGGAGCCTGTGCTCCGCAATGGGAGAGGCCACGACAGTGAGAGACCCACACACCGCAAAAAAAATAAATAAATAAAATAAAATAAGCTAACTGAGAAGAAATTTCACATGATATTTCTGCAGTGAGAACTTTCTTGAATTTCAGCTTCTTCATTTGTCAAGGAGTCCTTGGATTTTGGAACTTTTATTAGTGAATCTTCCAGATATCTAATCACTAATTGTCAGATATAAGAATGCACTAAAACTTACTTGAATTTCACAATTTAAAATCTTAACTTTAAAAAATATAACATGTAGCCCAGTGTATAAGGCACAAATATTCAATTTAATGAAACTTGTGTGGATTTCTATTTTCAGATTTGGCAAGCAATATTCACGGTCACTTAAGGAGTAGGATCTAGTGTATTACTGTTACCTGTGGGTGGCTGCATAGAAATTTATAGGCCTGGGAAATGCTAGGTAATGAGGATGCTCCATAAAGAGGCACATTCCACCAGGGAGAAAGTCATCCAATTGCATCACAATTGTCAAGAAATATATCTACTCAGTCACATGGTGTATTTTTCATGGTCTTTGCTTTATTCATTTCATGTGCATTTTGACTAAAAAGATACAGTGTGCATTTTATTATCTCTTATATTTTCCAATAAATACAAACGTGGAATGCTTTTTTTCTCTTTTCCATTCTTCTCAGATGTGTGATGATCATCAAATAAGAGAACAATTTTGAAATATAGCAGTCCATTTGGGCTGCTATAACAAAATACCATAGACTGGGTAGCTTAGAAACAACACACAGTTATTTCTCAGGATTCTGGAGGCTGGAAATCTGAGGTGAGCGTGCCAAGTAAGGTAGGGTGAGGGCTTTCTTCCAGGTCACAGACTATATCCTTATACGGTGGAAGGGGCTTCGGAGCTTTCTGGAGGCTCTCTCATAAGTCACTAATCACCTCCCAAAGGTCTCATCTCCTAATACTATCACCTGAAAGGTTAGGATTTGACATATGAATTTTGGGGTGACACACTGGGATATCTGTGATTTATAAGAAATATATATCTGGTCATTAAAATATATATTTTTCATCTATATTTAGCTATGAGCTATATTCCTGGCTCATAGCTCCCCAAACCCTAGGAATTTCCTAAGTGCTAAGGATGATAAAAGGTGTCTTTTGTTATGTTAATGAGATGACTTTTGGAAAGCATCTAAGGATGGGAGCTGGTTGCCAGGAGAACCAGTCAGGGTTGGAACTTTCAGCTCCCCCTCAATCCCGCACCCCTCCAACCTCTGGGAAGGGGAGACAGCCTGAAGTTTGAATCCATCATCAAAGCTAATGATTTAATCAGTTGTGCGTATGTAATGAAGCCTCCATAAAAAACGAAGAGGACAGGGTTTGGAGAGTTTCCAGGTTGGTGAACACTTGGAGGTTTGGGGAGAGTGACTCTCCTGGAGAGGGATTGGAAGCTCTGAGCCCTTTCTGCATACGTCTCCCCGTGCATCTCTTCTGTCTGGCTGTTTCTCAACTGTATCTTTTTATAAAAAAACAGTAATCTAGTAAGTAAAATATTTCTCTGTGTTCTGTGAGCCACTCTAGCAATTTAATCAAACCCGAGAAGGGAGACTTGGGAACCTCTGATTTATAGCCAGTCAGTCAGAAGCACAGGTGACAACCTGGGCTCGTGTCTGAAGTGTGAGCGGTGCTGGCAGGGAAAGAGAGCAGCCTCCTCCACTTATTTATTTAATTCAATTGTTTATTTAAATCAGCATGAACTCACGGATATCTATTTTACACTTTGTGTTCTAAACTAACGCTATTTCGTTTATTTTGTTGCTCAAATTGTTCCAGCATTTGGCCATTGGGAGCTCTTTCCCTGGGCTCCTGTTTTCCTTCTGACATAGCCCCATCAATGTTTTGTTTTTTAGTACTTCTGTACTTTCTGGCACTATGAGATTCTCCAGACTTATTTTATATATTTCTTACCCCAGTCCTAGAACCAGCCATTTCTCCAAGGAGCCTTGGTTTCTTTTCTGAGTGGCTGGTATTAGAAACCAGTGTGCTTATCATTCCTGGCGTGTTGTCACTTCTAGGTCTTCTCTGCTGATGGAGTAAGGAAATATATGTGTATATATATTTATAACATCTATAAATATTTCTATATGTAACCATATACATCTATATTAAGCTAAACTTGAGGTCTTATTGATATCTCCCATTATAATCAGTCACTAAATGGGTCATCCCAGCTTCTTCCCCTTGTTCTTCTATAACCTGCCACAGCAACATTGAGAAATCAGGCTCCCACCATCTGCTATCCATTTATTTACTGTTCAGTTATGGTACGCATGGATAGCAGTATCATCCTATGGGAAATAACTTTATTACTGTACTCTGTACTCCTATGGGAAATAACTTTATTAATTTTAGTACAGCGCTTATAAGCACTTCCTTTTGCCTTTAGTCCTGTAGTCTCCACTCATTTCTAAATTTATTTGGGTCAGCACATTTCCCCCCTCGACTCCCCTTCACTGAAGTTGTTTCATATACAGTATTTGTAATACAGTTATATTCTCTTTTCATAGTTTCATTCCTTCTAGAGATCCTCAGACCTTATAAAAGATTAAAATTTTTTTTTATAAATTAAAGTATACTCTTTGTTCTATAAAGTTCTATGGATTTTGACAAATGCATAAAGTCATGTATCTGCTAGTACAGTATCATACAGAATCGTTTCACTGCCTGACAAATCCCATTTGCATCACCTATTCAGTCCTCCCCGTCTCCCTCTGAAAGCCTTGGCGACCAGTGATCTTTTTACTGTTCGCTATCCGGAATGTCATATAATGGAAATCATATAGTATGACTCTCTCTACTTTTAAAGAGATTAGTAAATAAAGATCTAAAACCCACACTTTTCTAAATATACCTCCAACCACAATTTTCTGAAGAGTATCTTGTCATTCACAGACATTTGATGTAAAGAAATTAAAAAATTTAAAGCATACTTTCTTGTAAACTTTTATGAGTCAAGAGAAGTAACTCGAAGTACAGTGCTGATTTAGTCTTCAAAATCGGTAAGATGAATTTTAAGGTTAAATAAAACAAACAAACTCATGGAAAAAGAGATCAGATTTGTGGTGACCAGAGGTGGGGTGTGGAGGGAGGAGGAATTGGAGGAAGGCATTCAAAAGGTACAACTTCCAGTAACAAGATAAATAAGTACTAGGGCTGTAATGTACAACATGATAAATATAATTCACACTGCTGTGTGTTATATATGAAAGTTGTTAAGAGAGTAAATCCTGAGTTCTCATCACAAGAAAAAAACCGTTTTTTTCTATTTCTTTAATTTTGTACCTACAGGAGATGATGGATATTCTCTAAACTTACAGTGATCATCATTACGTGATGTACGTAAGTAAAATCATTTTGTTTTACACCTTAAATTTATACAGTGCTGCGTATCAATTATATCTCAGTAAAACATGAAGAAAAAAAAATTAAGGTTAAATATGTATTGTTTTCTTTTCTGTCTCAGCTTTTCTAACTCTTGTTTCCCTCCCACTGAAGAACTAAGGTTTAGCTGTTGCTAAAAGAACTTTAAAATTGCAGGATGTAAAATTGATCTCAGGCAGTACTTCCAACTTGTTTGGCTGTCAGACACAAGAGTTGTTTTAATTTCTTGGCAGAGCACAAATGAGATCTAACCGTCCACCTGGAATAGAGTGGACAACAAAAAATAACACTGGTCCCTGGTGACATCTGTATTTGCCAAATGCAGTGGACACTTCTCTGTCTTAAGCTTCCCTGATTTCTCAGCAATGATTGATCAGATGCACACTCCTCACTTCCGGAAACCTTCACCTCTGTTAGCTTCCAGCCCCTACATTCTCCCATGTTTCTTCTACCTCCTGCCACTCCTTCATGAGTGTCTGGAGGTCCTTGAGGTTCAGTCCTAGGTACCTTTCTTCTTCATTGCTATCCTCTCTCTCGATGTGATGTCTTCCGTTCCCAATCTCTAAGTAATCTCTCTATGTTTTCTCTAGGCTTCCATCTTGACCTCTCTCTTGATCTTATCCCCCACATTTCTTAAAGCTTTAGATACTGAATTATTCTGAAAAGTAAAGGGAACTTATTGAAAAGGGAAAGGACAAGTTTTAAGCTCTGTTTATTTTCTTGCAGTGGCCTTTCAAGTGGATTCTTACGACTTCAATTAACTTAGAATTTCCTACAGGAAATATGTATGCAATTCTAAGTTTTTATCAGGAAGTTATATCCACTTATCATTGTTTTCCAACTTCCTTTCTGGGATACAAATTAGCTGTAAACATGCTGAAAGGAATCATCTGCTGATATGCTTCTGGCCAAAAATATTTGTTTTGGCCACTTACAGGAAGTATGTCAATAAGGTCTTTTATAAATATTGGTTACTTTGTTCCTGGACAGGTGGCCTTTTCACTGCCTATTAATTCTCAGCCTTTAGGTGGCCTTCTACTAGCACAGTGTTTTCAATCTTAGCTACACATGTATAATTACATGGGGAGCTTTTGAAAAGTGCTGATGTTTAGCTCCTTTAGAGATTCATATTCAATGGACCCTGAGCAGTGCCCAGGTAGAGATACGTTTTCAGAGATTCCTAGGTGATAGGAACATGAGGTGAAGTTTGAGAACCACTGACATCTGTACTAGAACAAATGATCTTTGCATTAATTGAGCATGGTATTCAATTCTGCCTCATTTCTCTCAGCCGAGTGACCTCGGGCATATTGCTTAAACTTGCTGAGCCCAATTCCTCCTCTGTGATACAGGATGGATAGTGTCAGCACCACAAAAGCTTGTTTTGTAGAGTATATAACTTAACCTAACTTGTCTAGCACTTTATAGGATCTGATAGAAGTTTAACCCCAAGTACAACCCTTCTTCATGACTATCTCTCTCATTTTTCTTCCCTGGTAATATATATATATATATATATATATTTTAAAATAAATTTATTTATTTATTTATTTTTGGCTGCATTGGGTCTTCGTTGCTGCACGCGGACTTTCTCTAGTTGTGGCGAGCGGGGGCTACTCTTTGTTGTGGTGTACGGGCTTTTCCTTGCAGTGGCTTCTCTTGTTGCGGAGCACAGGCTCTAGGCACGTGGGCTTCAGTAGTTGTGGCATGTGAGCTCAGTAGTTGTGGCTCGCGGGCTCTAGAGCACAGGCTCAGTAGTTGTGGCGCACGGGCTTAGTTGCTCCGCGGCATGTGGGATCTTCCCGGACCAGGGCTCGAACCCGTGTCCCCTGCATTGGCAGGCAGGTTCTTAACCACTGTGCCACCAGGGAAGTCCCCCTGGTAACATTTTTTTAACCATTAGTGTATTTTCTTTTGTTCTCCTAAAATGTAAATGTATTTCCACAGCAGCACTTTATATCCTGCTATTGTTGATAATAGCCATGAAAAAGCAGTGGTTCAAAAGTCATGAAATGGGATCTTGTGTCAGCTGTGCTTCCCTCACTTTGTTCTTAATATCTTTATATTAGATACCTGATAACTAACCTCATCCTTGATATACTTCCCGGTCTTTCCTGTTCATTTTGGAACTATATTTGACATTTATACCCTCTTCTAACCCTTTGAAAATCCCTGGTTTCAATCTTGTTATGCCCATAGGTGGTGATGGTGATGATTATGTTGAGGATAACTGGGATGTTGTTTCCACTACCCCTGACTGCAATCACAATATGAAAAGGAATCCATTTGTATGGTCTAAGTGGGAGAACATGAGTTAAACAAGCACCTTTTTCCATCAGCTGAGATACGTGTTATGGATATTTTCAAATTCTTCTTTTTGGTTGAATCAAGAGCTAATGCCTAGAGCCAGCCTAAAATCTATTTTCTCAGCTATTTGTGGCAGCTCGTGAGATAGATAATTTTCTAATGAGATTGTTCTGAGTTCATGAAAAAGTCACTGATAAGCTATTGACATCAAACAAATTATTTTGAAAATGTATTTTTAATTTTTGTTTTCAGCTCTACCTGAAACAAAGAATACTTATTCTGTTGAAATTTTAATTGAAAATGTTTCTAGGCTGTAATCAATGTGGATATAATGCCATCTCATTACATAAAAAATGAAATACTAGATGTAAAGTCCAAATTAATGGGGAGAGGAAGATATAATCAATATTTTATTCACATACTGGTGATTTATTTTGTTGTTACAGATAATGTACTGTTCAGAAGTATTTTAATCCATAAAGGACCATCTCGAATCCATTTGTGAAGTGTTCGATTCAAAAAGACGTAATAATTCAACAGTAATACATACCCCCCAGACCAAATATCATTAAAAAAAAGCAATACCACATTTTCAGCATAGAGAATGCAGCATGCCACACTTGACTCAGCATAACACAATTCTCTTCCATGAAAAGTTGCAGATCAAACAACTCAGTGACTAGGTGGACTTTAAAACAACTGAAGAATAACAAGGAAATGAAGGGAAAAATGTTTCTTTAAAAAGATAGCCAAAGATCTAAAGATGACCATTGTCCTGTTGTGGTTTATAAATGACTGATGAGAAAATAGTATGGACATCCATATTTACCCCAAGCTTAGCTGTGCAGGGAATTAAAAAAAAGAGAAGCAAGGAAGGAGATCTTGGGGCAGATAGCCAAATTCCAAGGTATCCATAAAAGCAGAGGACAGCCAGCCACAACATACCTAATATCATCCTGCACAATAAAGAAGACTTGTTAAACTGGGAAGTCATTTTTGTTACTTGAAGGAAGGATGCAGATAAGTCAGGGAAACACCAACAAATTGATCGCAAATATGATGGAAACGTTAGTTACATAAGTGCGTACGTAATGCTCAAGTCTTATCTGGGACGAAGTTTCAACTTCCTTTTCCTATCAATGTTATTCCATAGATTTCGGGGGAAACAAAAATGGTTTCCACATTAGGGCATTCGGATAAGCTAAGTCAATACTGGTAATGAAATAATTTAAGGCAGGTAGCTAGAGGGAGGCTGATAAACTAACAAGTGGCTGTCATGTTAATGCACACTTGCTGATGATGTCATAGGAGCTTGTCTGCTGGCTTCCCCCAGCCACACTGTCAGGTTCTTGATGTAGAAAGCTTGCTCACGCTCGGTGTTCTCTAAGAAGTGCCTCTCACCAGACTTATTTGGCAACTCCTCCTCTAAATCATCTCATACAAAGCTCTGAATTGTTGTATCTGCTCAGAGAGAGTCATTACCTCTGAATTCATTCCTAAACGTTGCTCTGCCCTGTATCACAACTGTAATTCACCTTAAGCCGGCTCAGTATAATAAAGCATGGATTTACACAAAAGCTTAATAATTTGGGGATGTTGCATCTGGTTACTGAGAGGGAGGGTGAGAATGGCCAGAGAGGGTCAGGATTGTAAATCCAGGCAATACACCATGAAATGAATCTGAAGGAAGGTCCCGAACTGGATGCCAATCCGGCAGGCAGGAAAAACAGATAGCGTACATGTACCTTTGGCCCAAACCAAGCCCAAGATCTGGGGCAGGTGACTCATAGAGATTCAAAGGTTACACAGTTAACCCAGGTACAGTTGGAAGGCAGCCAGCAGGGATCTGAGACTTAGTTTCCAGAAGATAAACGATGGAAGACACAGACTTTAGAGGAGCTAGAAGAACATGCAGAGACATGAAAAAGTAGGCAGTAACTAAAACTGAATACTAGCAACATGGAAAACTAGAACCCAGTAGGTTGGGACTTGAGATATCATGGGCCATCAGTGAGAACAGCTGGACAGTGTGGGTAACCAGGGCACCTTTGAGTGTCAGGCCTCAGGCCAGGACGATGCTTGCGTCAGAGCAGTTTAATCACTCAGTAGCAGATGTTTGAGTAACACAAGGGTGGGAAGTCAGACATGATTACAGAGGCGATCTGTCTACCCTAACACAGAAATTCAAATATGTGGAACTTGGTTTTTTCCAAAGCTGTTCAAATTTTTAGGAACGCATTTATTGAGTAAAGTGTCATACCTTCTTTTCTCCTTTAATATATTCACTCCAAAATTTATTAATTGCATATTGTGACTCAGGTAACAAACCATGCACTTGGGATAAAGGGATACAGATGACATGATTCCTGCCTTTAGCAAACAGGTGGATTAACTGATACTTGAAATATCAAGTAGTTAAGTTCAACAGGGAGATAAGCCTAGGGTAGTATAGGGTACAATTTGGGAAGAGGAAGCTAGATGAGGCTTCCTGCAGTGGGACAGCAACAATCTGAAGTGTAATGGGTGAGTATCATTTATTCAGGTAGATGGGCAGGGTGAGGGGCAATGTAAAATGGGGAAGAGGTCATTCTAGCCAGGAGGACTGCAAGGCCAATATAGGAGTTGAGAGATGGTAAGCAGTTAGGCAAGAACTGCCAAGAAGTGGAAGACAATGAGATTAGAAAGATGAGCAAGGGTTGGATCCAGGAGGGCTTTGTGTACCAGGATAAGGAAACTTAGTGTCATTCTATTTATTTATTTATATTTTTTCTTCCAGTTTTATTGAGATATAATTGACACACAGCACTGTATAAGTTTAAGGTGTATAGCATAATGACTTGACTTACATACATCATGAAATGATTACACAGTAATTTTAGTGAACGAACATCCATCTTCTCCTATAAATACAAAATAAATAAATAGAATTTTTTTTTTCCCTTGTGATGAGAACTCAGGATTTACTCTCTTAATTTGCCTGCCACATGGGTCTGTATTAAGCAATCTGGCTGGTAGTATTCTCATGTTTACCTTCCCCTTCCAGATATTTTTTCCCTTCTCTGAAATCATAGTCCTTTATAGCGTTATTTCAGATAGACAGAATTATTTTTGAACTTTTTCTTTTTCTTTTTTTTTTTTTTGCGGTACGCGGGCCTCTCACTGTTGTGGCCTCTCCCGTTGCGGAGCATAGGCTCCGGACGCGCAGGCTCAGCGGCCATGGCTCACGGGCCCAGCCGCTCCGCGGCATGTGGGATCTTCCCGGACCGGGGCACCAACCCGCGTCCCCTGCATCGGCAGGCGGACCCACTGCGCCACAGGGGAAGCCCTGAACCCTTTTTCTTTTAACATAATTTTTTTCAAAGCTCTTACTGAGAGAGCCAACTTTTGGTTTGGCTCAACCCTCCTGAAAATAATACAATTTAATATTCCACCTATAAATATCTACCACACATGAAAATATTCACTGTTCTAGGCCAGACTCAGGTAGGAAACATACAATTTGATTCTTAAAATATGGAAACCCTTGACAAAAATTTTAAAGGGACAATCTGTGGTACAAAATTTTTGTTTTTGAGAGGGATGATTTTAGCTTGGTTTTAACTTCTATTGGTATTACTTATTAGCGTTTATTGTTTCTTTTCTACTTGCTAAAGTAATGCATAAACTGAAGAAAACTTAGAAAATATATAAAAATATAAAGAAAAATTCTATTCTGCATAATCATTTAAAATATTTTCATATATATTTTCTAATCTTTTATTTATACATATGTGGTATTTTGAACAAAATTAATGTCATATTGAACATGATTTTTCTTTTTGAAATTTACTTTCATTATTTAAAATAGCAGTTGAAAATTATGAGCAGGGGAGTGACAAGGTCAGATTTACCATTGAGATAGCTTACTCTGGTGACAGTGAAGGCAATGGGCAGTGGTGGGTATTATCACGAAACAAAAAAATACGCGTGTCTTGGCTATCCCCCAGGGGTCATCCAGATACCTCTTCACCAGTTTTTTTTTGGCCCCAATCTTTCAGTATAATTCCTTTCAGACCTCGAACAACCATCTAAGCCATTCACCTGCATGGGAATCCATGTGTATCTGCACTTTGGACCACTTCTCCTTCCACACACACAACAGCAACCTATTTGGATTGCTTGCTGTTGTGCCTACTGGAAAGATTTCCTTTCATCACCGCCCTTGAGGACGAATGCTGAGTGGGACTGTGACACAACAGAAGTCCGTTTTTGCCTGCGTCAACATTGCACTGACTCATCTGTGCACCAGGACTGTTACTCTTCCTCGGTCAGGTGGTTGGAAGGGACCAGCTCTCCCTTCCCCATGAGACCTTATAAATAAGCTGAGGGATTTGTGTTAATACAAAAAAGGTATGTAATGCGGCAGTCTGGGCTGCCTTTTCATATAATTTACTGGTGCCTTCTAGATCTGATCCTGAATGCATTATTTATTCCTATCATTCTGTCAGTGAATTTAAACATCGCTGCTATGCACTTCTGATCTTATGACTTGGTAACGACATCCACCTTGCTTTCAACAATTAAAAATAACACCCCATTGCTGCTGTTCTGGAATCATGCCTTTTGGCACTAGAGAGCAGAGCTGTATGGTACTATCTTCTACTATAAATACTGTGCTTCAGAGGATATCCCTCACTGAATTTCTTAAAGATATTTCTTAAAGATCCCCCTCATGCCCCATCCACGCATTCTGTTGCTCTAGTGAAGGTATTCTCTGGGCCCTCCCAGGAAACGTAGACATGGATTGGGTTCTTACCTAATAAATCCACTTGAATATTCCAACCTCCCTGATCCTCTGGCCTCTTTCTTACTACTATGCTAAGGACGTTCTGGCATGTCTACCTCATTTATTATGGACCCATCATGTTTAAACTTCAAGAAAGCATCCCAGCAATGTATTGGGACTGGTTCCCCTTTTCCATAAATTCTCCTTTGTTTGGTTTTATATTTCTTCCCTTGGACCAACACCCTCAGGATCCACTCCTACATATGTTCTCTCAGTTCCTATGGTACAGATTAGCCAGGTTCTGTGTTTCCTTCAAGTGTAAGGTATTTCCTCCCAGAGTATGACCTCTCTATGCCTATATCAGCTGTGCTAAGATTTGGCCTGGCTACTGGCCTGGAGGTAGCGAAGGACATGGGGTTGGCTCTTGGGGAGGACATGTCTTGAGGAGGTGTCAACTTGTAAGGCACCTGCATCAAGTGAAGGCCTTTCAGAGTGTCCAGCCTGCTCTCCTCTTCTTTTGCCTTCATGGAAAGTTTAGGGGAATATGAGAATTGAAGATTCTCAGGCTCATTCAGGAAATATTCCCATCCCAGGTCTCAGAATTCCCCCTTTTTCTTATAAGAGAGATATGGTTTGGCATGGGTGACTCTTAAGTCTATACATTCAGTTTCCTTTGCAATCTTGCTAGTGTTACTGTTGGATTCTGTGCCTGATATTCAACACAATTTGTCCTGCAGCTGCAAGAGACAAGGCTCCTTCACAGCTTCTATTTGGCTCTCTGGCTTTCACAGCTTACGTATGTCAACGGTTTAATACCCCAAGCATATCATTTAATTTTTTCAAGGAGAACCAATACAAGGAAGTATTATCAAGTTGGCTACTACCATGGGAAAGTTAACAAAAGTCAACCTGCTCTACAATCCTATAAGTATCATTGTCTCTGTGCCATTCAAGTGCTATAGCTGCAGCATAACCCAATACCTCATATCCAACTATATCTTATCTGAATAAACCACAGTTAAAAACAACAATACCTACTAATTGTGATGCTACTGCATGCCATTTACCATAAATAATGGGGTCCTTAATGCCATCTTATTCATAAGTGATCCACCCTATGAAATGCAACTTAGGATCATCTTTCCTGGGGAAGAAAAGGAGAAACAATTATCCATAGCCTCCCACTCCCCATTTGTCAAAGGTTCACCTCCTGGGACAAATCACCTGCACTTCTGGGTTGTATATGGCTTGGCAGGGAACAGGTTCCTCTGGTGTCTCACTCTGTGGTGTCAACAGAGACATCCCAGGGTGGAAGGAAAGGTGTGCCTGGCACAGGACTGATGAAAAGCACCGTCAGGCTGCACCTGCAAAAGTAGGTCAGAACCCATGCAGTACTGGTTGTCAGGGCTGTGGCTGGACTGAGAGACAGTGCAGCTGAGGAGATCTGAAATGGTGTGTAAGCTGTCCCCTTAGTACTAAGATACTGTAGTATCTTAGTAGCCATTCACCGTTTTTAGGGAAAAAATGTAAACCCACTTAAATCCAAATTCATAAGTTGAAAACTAATATGTTAGGTATTGTGCTTAGTAATGTAAACTAAGTATAACATTAGTAAAACCATATCATTATAGAGCTAGAGAAATAGCAAATTAGACTCATCTGGCTCTGTGTGTGCAATTTTTGATGAATATTGTGTTTAGGAGATCTTAAAGTTGGAAACTTGTCAGGAGGGATCTGAAGGTCTGACATTTTCTCCACTCCTTAGGCGAATGAACGTGCAAAGGAATCAGCCTGGGCTTGGTGCAGAGCTACCTGGACTAGATTTCTGAGAAATCTAATGTCAGCCAGAGAAGCGCCCCAACTGAGGAACTTAAGGATAAACCAAAGCTTCAGAGCAAAAGCACGTCAGCTAAGTTTGTACCGATATGCATGGTGGAGTACATACACATTAGTCTTCCATGGACTACCATAAGGGACCTTGAACTTTTCGTTTGCACATCAGTTAAAATAATACTGAAAATCTTTTTATTTCTTCCACATTAGGTTAACAGCTAAAATAGTTTACTCTAAGTTTAAGTTGTTGAAAATAATGTAATTTCTAGCCAGTTATAAGTATTAGCCCTACAACAAACTGTCAAATAATTAAAAAAAATTTCCAGTGGAATCTTGAAATAATAGCAATTCAATAGCCACGATACCTCATTTAAATATGGGAACAAGATTATTTTAATAATCAGAAAATTTATATATACCATTCCTTTTCTTCTTGAATTTTCCCTTCCATTCAACTCCCTCCACAAAATTTTAATCTAATGGAATTTTTTTATGCTTGGATGTCTTATATTGATTACATACACTTTGTAAAAATTAAGTATATGAATTGAAATCTGAAATTAACATGTTTTCTATAAGCCTCTAATAGATCTAACTTTATTACTGTTGTTATGACACAAAGCAACATGCTTTGCAAATTTTTATAGTTATATAATTATATCTATAAACATAGAAGTAAACTTGATATGAGAAAGGCTCACTCATTCATATACAGGTCTATGGGACTGCAAGGGTAAGCCCCTCTGGCCACCGGTGCCAGGCGATCTAGACGAGTCCTCTGGGAGGCAGTTTCAAAAACCACGGCACCAGGCACAGAACCCGGACCGCACATGCGCGTGATAGGGCATTTCCGGAGACGCGGGCGCTCAGAGCGCGGAGAGGAAGAGCGCGAACGTGGCGCCGCCCTCCTGTCTCTGTTTCTGGAACGCTCCCCAGCAGGCCGCCAAACGAGTGTCAACTCAGACGCTTGCCCCTTGGGCGAAGCTCCCAGACAAGCTGAGCGTGTCCCACACACAGTCACGGAGCAGCCCGGTCGTCGGCGGGAACCGTGGGGCGGGTGAGTCCGGGCTGGAGTGGTGTGCGTTTTCTAAGCTAGGTATTTCAGGGGCTTGTCTCTCAGGTGCAGGTCTTAAAAGGTTGAAGATGTCCCATGTGGGGTTCAGGCCCTTGTCTCCTCGGGGAGAAGCTCCCATTTTGTGTTCCCTCCTGACGGTGGGGCGCTGTGCTGGGAGGGGGTGGGGTTTATGGTGAGACTGTGTCCCAGCCTCTCCTACCGGGTTTGATGTGGACCTTCTCTTGTTTGTCAGGCAGGTAGGAGTTGCTTAGACAGTGTTTAGGTTTTTTTGCAGAGGCAGTTGTTCCATACGTAGCTGTAGGTTCGGTGTGTTTGTGGAAGGAGGTGAGTTCGGGAACCTGTTAACGACGTCATCTTAAACTGGAACCCCCGAAAAAGGTTCATGATAAAATACCTTAGGTTATCATCTGCATCTGAATATTACTGATTATGGGAATGAGACGGGGTTCAATGGAATAAAACAGCAGCCGAAAAGTGGAAAATACTAGGTATACAAAAGGTATTTTAATGATAGCTTATTCTCATTAATCTAAATCTACCAGATATGTAATAAGAATAAATAAGCAAACACAGAAGCGATTGACGGAGGATAGCTGTCAGAAATCTTGGTGCCCAAGTGAAAAGTGAATATGGATTTTCACATATATAGCTGTGAAAGGGAAGGTCCAGAAAGATCTCTCTACTTTGGTTGTATTCTCAGAACGAAGCTGAGGATCAGGAAAATCATTGCTTTAAAGTTACCTATGCTTGCTTAGCCTTGGAACATTTCTGTATGACTCAGGGGTACTGGCATCCCCATTCAAAGACCCCTAGGTATTTGCCATGTTTTATGAACATTATGAATTCCATCATGATCCAATAGAACAAAAGCCATGAGAATAATAGAGTGTGTGCATAAGCAGGGATGTGCATTTACACTGGAAATAAAAGTAGCAATCAAGGTAGAGCTAATTTTTTTAAAAAGCGAGAAAATGAGAAAGTTCATGTCTGAATGCAGTGTAGGAATGATTCTGAAAGAAGAACGGGCAAATCAAGCAAATGTGAGAAGTATTGATTGTATCCTACCAGCAATATCAGAAAAAGGGATGATGAAAACGTATTTACTGAATGAAAAAAAAAAAAAAAAGAAACCGGAAAAGAAAACTGACCTTTTAAGCATGTTGCTAGAGGATTCCTGCTACCACTGCAGGTCAGTGATCGGATTATGATTCAGGAGAAGACGTGCAGGTTTTGGGCAATGTAAAGCCTAAGCTTGGTGGCAGTGTTTCGATGACCTCTTTCTCAGTAGATTTCAGGCCTGGTAGCATCTGGACCATATCAAAGCATCTGGACAAGGCAGCCTGTGCAGGCACCTACAAACTCACAGGCATCACCAGAAAGGATGCTGCAGGCCTCAGCAGGCTTTCAAAGTGACTGTGAGTGGCCACCCCTACTAACAGTGAAGGTTTCTCTGGGTCATATTCATGCTGTCTCCAGATTCACTAAAGATTTATTATACTTTACATCCTGGTTTTCTATATTGTAGGGGAATCAAGAATGGGACTGTATTCCCACTTTCAGCAAATCAGCATAAAGAAAGCATAGCAGCCCGGAGGAGACAGCTGGGAGGGTAGCAGGGCCTGACTGGTGGGGCTCTGAAGCTGCAGTGTTATCTTTTAATTAACAAATCAAGTAGACATTTTAAGCTCCTATATGTGGGTGTATTTGGTTTTGTCTTAATCTTTATAGATGATGTTAAAGATAATAATTACCTTTTTCTCACTTAAAGTCCTTGGAGCTCTCTTCATTCTTTGTGCTTATTTACGCTAGGCACAATTCAGATAACACTCATTTTAAAAGTTTCTAACATGTCAATCATATATCCATTTATTCATCTATTCAAGATATATTTATTGTGCAAATGCTATGTACTTGGCATTGGAAATAAAGTTGTGGATCAGGTGGTAATTATCCTTGAGCTCATGGAGTTTAGAGCATCATAGGGCAATAGATATTAAAAAAGTAGCCTAATAACTAATTGTATTAAGAATTTTGAAGAATAACTTTAAGGCACTATGTAAGTGTACGAGTTGTCAACTAAGTTGTAATTTCCTTGAAGTCAGGGACCACTTTCTATACTTCTTTTGGGTTTCTCTGTAGCTCCTAACATAGATCATAATATAGAGTATTAGATGCTCAATAAATATTTCATTGATTACCATTTCTGTATTTGAGGCTGAAATGATTAATGTCAAATCAAACATTTTTACTTCCTCACTGAACAAACGTGAAGGCTGTACTGTAATTTTAATCTGTAATTTGTACCTGAAGCCACTGTTTGCAAAACTCACTGAAGTTGTGACCCTTCTCCTAGACCTGTGCTCAGGCCAGAGGCTATGTTTAAGTAAGGTCAGCTGAGTTCTTGATCTCTGAATCCTGTTGATTGGTTACTGGGTCTCAGTTCATAGCTCTGTTTTTTTTTTTTTTTTTTTTCATAGCTCTGTTTTTGTTCAGTGGGCCTCCGTAGAGTTTGAAAGCAGTTCTTTGACTTGCCCTTGGTGTAGTTGCCCCTCCCCTACCTGCCGGGTGGCTGCTGCTCCAGCATCCTGCCACAGATCTAACATGGTGGCTCAGGGTGCTCAAGGTGGCCTCAGCAGCTCGACTGTGTTTCAGGATTTACAGTGAAGGTTAAATGGGCTGGTAGGTAATGCTGTTGGAACCCAAGGAGTTTCGTGTTAGTGTTATGCCACTGCGGTATGCTTGCTGATTGGGCAGGAGCTTCAATCCACTTGACGGTTAACAACAAAATAGCAGATCAAATCAGGGCCAAAGTGTCTTTTAAGGGATTGTCTAACAGACAGGCAGTTTTTGTTTGTTTTTTTAGCAAGTAGCTGTCCATGTACTCTAACATGGTGATAACTTTGAACACTAAGGCATCACTTGTTTTTCCTGGAGTAGCTGATATATTGGTTTGGCCAAAAAGTTTGTTCGGGTTTTTCCATAACATTTTACGGAATATTAACTCAGTCATTTTCAAAATTATTCTTAGTCCATAGCAGTGGGCCTATGGTTATGTGCAAAGATCCTTGAATGTGTATTTCAAAGGGACCTAAGAGTAAAAATTGCCTTTTTTATGGTCTCACAAAACATGTTTTTGTACCCCTTGAATTTTCATGCATGTCTTTTTCTGCTGCAGTATAACAAGACGGGTGAGAACAACTTCATCTGTGTATCTTTAGTGTATATCACCTTGCTCTAGGACTGAGAATGTATTCTGTTGGGGGTATAAGTAAGTAAATAGATGGCGACTGCTGAATATATGATGCCATTTAAGATGGGATTTTCTCAGAAGACTCGGGAGAACTTTTGACAGTGGATCCTGAATTCCTTCATTGAGTATGAAAGTGAAGAAAATTAAAAAAAAAAAAAAAAGATTAGAGCTACAATCTCACGAAGTGCCAGTTCATTACATGAGTAGAGAAAAGTACTAGGTCATATGTTCCGTTTACTGTTCTGGTATAGAAAACCTTAACCTTAGGAAGTAGAATGTACAATTTTAGAGAACTCTTCTGGGCAGCCAGTAGCTAAAAACATGTTTTAACCTGTGGGTCTTTATTAATAGATAATTTGCACATCAAAAATTTTAAAATTGATTCTCTTGGGTCTTACAGGTAAAGAATCACACTACGTGCAAACAATAATGATGATTCTGTCTCTGCTTCTTTTAAATGTATAATTTATTTTATTAGTTTGGTCAGACTTTTAAAACAGTGATAAATAATGGTGCCTTCAGGCACACTTGTCAATGGAAATTCCTCTTGTGTTTTGACAGTAGGTATGACATTGACCATTGGTTGTTGAATGAAGAACATTTTTTTCTATTTTATTAATATATTTTAAAATTATCAAGAATGAATGTTTAATTTTTTCCAAATGCTAGTTCAGCATCTATTGAGATGGTTGCTTTAATTCCCTTGGTTATTGATGTGATCAGTTACATTACAGATTTATCTTTTCTGTATTAAAGAACCATTCTATCGTTCTTGGAATGTTTCCTAACTGGCCATGACCATGGTGTCTTTTTTTTAATGTTTACATTACATTAAAGGTTTGTATTTGCTAATATTTTATTTATAAATTTTATACTAATCTTTATAAACTAGATGTGTTTGTAGTTTCTTTTATCTGCTTTGTCAGATTTGTCCATAAGGATTATTTTAGATTGTAAGATTAATTACAATGTGTTTCATTTTTTTCTACACTTATTAAGAGCTTATCAAAGGAATTAATCTGTTACTTCAAAGAAGAGAAACATTTTCCCATCAACTGTGTAGGCCATGCATTATTTTTTGAAGGAATGTCTTTGACGACTTTTCCCAATTTATTCCATGGTTATCAATCTTTTACTTTTTCCAAATGAAAACAATTTTGTCATTTTTTGTAGCTTGCCCTTTTTTCTAATTTCATAAAATGTGTCTGTGTTTTTTTCCTCTCACCTCTCTGTTTTTAAACTGTATTTGTCCTAGTTGGTTTATTTCATTGTTCTTTTAAGATAGCTTTCGAATTTATTTATGAATTCCAATTTACCTCTATTTCACTATTTCTTAGTTTTTTGATTTGTATTTTATTCCTCATTTCTGCTGGTTTTCTTGAAGTTTGTTCTGTTTTACTCTTCCTAACTTAAGTATTTTGCCCATTTATTTTATTTTTTAGAAATTAATTATAAAATCTTTGAAGTAACTTTGACTATACAGCAGTATTGTCCAAGTTTTTATATGTAGTGTTCTTATTTTTGTTATTTTCCAAATGGTCTGTAGTTGTGATTTTGGTTTCTTTTTCTATCCAAAGGGTATTTAAGAGTAATTTTCCTCTTCTAATTTCCAAATCGTACTTAAATAAAAAAAATTATTATAAACTATTTTGTGGTGAGAAAATGTAACTTATATAATTCTTGTCTTTTGAATTAAATGAGTTTATTGTTCTTGTTTTCCTTTTTTGCAGCTGAGTAGAAGGTGGTGGGGAGGGTAAAAGGGCATAGTTACTCCTTTTTTCACAGAGTAGAATAGAGAAGGTAGAAAGTAACATCTGCCTTGTTCCTTAGTTGTAACTCCTTGGATCTTTGAGTCTGGGAACATATGGGGAGAAATAATGAAGGTCTCCCTACATTCTTGTTATTGGTGATTTCTGTTCTATGATGTCAAGTTGGAATGTGATGTGAGTAGAATTCTGTGTAGGTTTATCTTAATCTAATTTTCTCTGTTTTGTGATCACCTATTACTCTTAAGTTACCAGGTTGACTGTTTGTTTTCTTTTTTAAATCATTTTTATTATTTTTTTAAAAAATTGTTTGAATTTTGGTGTGTTTGTCCAGTGTGTTAGGAATTACTATCTAGAGGCCAATATGAACCCAAACTTCTGTTTCTAACAACTTTGACCTTCTTAAAATTATTGTTTATCTTCTATTTTATTAATCTCAAAACGTACAGAAAGGTAAAAATAAATAGATTAATATCATCCATAATTCAAACATCCTTAGATCACCAAAGTATTAATATTTTGGTGAATAGTTTCCTGTTTTTTCTGTTAATTTTTAATACAGTTGAGCATACATTAAGCTTTCTACTTCTTTAAACCCATAAGGAAATTCACTTGAAGGAAAAATACGATCTAGGAAGGGTGGATCTAAATAATTCATCCACTTTCAATAGGAAGGCAAAACAATTTCTTCTCACCAGATGTCTGCAGCAAATCCTGAATCACCGCAGAGAGCAGTGAACACAAGGTGGGAGGGGCGTCAAGGAACAGTGAACATGCACACAAAGCATCCAAATTAAAACTCACTAATAAGACTAAGGACAGCTGGTATCTGTATAGATAATATTGTATAGGAGGTGAAGCCAGGGATTATGCATGTTATGTCTTTACTGTTGATTACATAGTAAAGATTAATAAAATGCCCAATATTCAAGAAATCCTAGTCTCCTCAACAATTCATGTTAGTAAAGATAAGCCTTTTTGAAAGAAATGAATTTTGAGCAGTTTGAAGAAAGAGTAAAATAACTTGCTCAAAGAATAATCTGAATATATTTTGCATGATTGAGAATCTTGGAGGAATGTAGAGATATGAGGAGAAATGCACAGTCAAGCGTAGGTGTCTGTTTTTACAGAGGCAAAAGGAATATGAGTGTGGAGATGGCAAGCAGAAAATAAAATTCAGCTGGACTAATTGGAAGACTAGTATTTATGAGGTGGGACTCCTGTGTTTGTGGGGGAGAATATGATGCAATTTAGAAAAGATCAAAACATTGTCATTCTTGAAAAAAACTTCCTATGAAGATGGATAGATAAGGATTAATGCTGGATAGAAAGAGTGCTTGTTAGGGAAGGTTAGCTACATTATTGCCCCAAATTTACAGTATTACACAACACCAATTTTGCATCAATGCTTTGGCCAAATGCCAGGAGAACACCCAACAGAAAATCTACTAAATCTCCTGTGGAGCCAGTAAACAATTGGTTTCTGAAGAAACACATTTTGAAGATATTTTATATTCATAGACATTAGAATTTGCCTCTGTGGTTGGCAGAACACTTTAAACAGTAATGTGAAACCACTTGCATCTACTAATTGCTTACTTATTCAGTTGTCTTTTTTTTTGACCTGTGCAGTAGCAGGGAATAAAGAGAAGCTGGTAATGACTGCATAATTGCGGACCTATGAAGCTCAGGCTCAGATCTTTGCTGTGCCCCTAATTTAGTGGTTGACCTGGGTCAAATTACTCCGTCTCTTAGTATCAATTTCCATAGAAATAAAACAAGAGATTTGAATTCTTAGCTCTCTATGTTCCATTTCAATGTTGAAGTTCTAGAATTCTGTGAGTCAGATTCCTGTCAGTGCTGTGTTAGGTGATAATAATTTCATATATATTTCATATATATATAATGATTTATATATAAATAATTTTATATATATGATTCATGTATGATTCATGCATGATCATATATACGATTCATGTATGATCATATATGATTCATATATATGATTCATATATATAATTCATATAATAATTTCATATATATATATACACACACATATGCAGATATATATTCTTTTACAAAACACCTTTGAAATATTGTAATGATAACAAATATTTATTACTTAGTGTTTGCTAGGCACTGTACAAGCATTCTCTAATGCAAAGAGGCATGTAGTGTAGTGGTTATGGAGTGAAGTCTGTAAAGTTCAGGCTCTCCCCGCCACCACTTCTAGCCAGGTGGTTTTAGTTAGGTGCTTTTGAAACTTGAACTTGCATAGGAATCATCTGTCAATCTTATTGAAAGGTAGATTTTGAATCAGTAACCTGAGCTTGAAATTTGGCATTTCTAACAAGCTCCCAAATGACGCTGATGCTTCTGGTCCTTGGAGCGTATTTCTGTGCCTCAGTATCCTTTTCTACAAAATAAGGATAATAATAGTATTTATCTACCTCATACAGTTGCTGTAGGGATTACGTGAATTCATAGGACCAAAGTACTTTAATAGTGCCTGGTATATAGTAGCACTTAGCAACTGTTGGCTATTATTATTATCAACCTTCAAATCAGCCCCACAGGATAGGTGCTCTTGTTGTTCATTTTCCTAGGGAGAAAACTGAAGGTAGAGAAGTTAAGTAAGTGACTTATTCAAGGTCACATTATTAGTCATAGAGCACAGGGCCTTGACTTTAACTGGTAGTTTTTCATGATTTATGTAGGAAGCAGCTGCATAGACTTGTTTATTTTTTTCATAAAAAATGCAAGAACCCAAGTTTTAAGCCCGCAAGTCCCACTGTAGCAAAAAAAGTCACCACAGCTTTACTTAATAGCTTTCTTCAGTGTCTCTTTATTCTCAGGAATTTGTTTCCGAAGGTTGAAAAGCACGCTTCATGCAGCACTTTCAGTCATGCTTTCAGTGCACACAGAGATGGTCTACAGTTTCCATCTTCTCGTATTGAAAGTTTCTGCTCCTCTTCAAATCATTTGCTTCTTCACTGTTTTTCAGCATAATTTCTTTATCTTTCCATTTACATTAGCTTTGTCATACCGGGGACGGAAAAAAAGAAGTAAATGACTAGGTTCATTACCTAGGTGAGAATATTTTCAAAATAATACCATAGACTTCCTGTCAAGAGTGTATGTGTTATGCAATGATTTTCCAGGGGTGGTGGCTAGGCTGTACCCTTGTGATCTCTGGGTACCTCTGTGGGAGGCCAGGTCAAGAGGAACTGTCTTGTGACTGACTTTGTCAGTGTGAGAAATAAGTTTACAACCTGAGCTTTAGACAAAATTTTGTTAAAGTGTATGGTTTGTACACTTATCATCTGGTAGTTCCTTTCTGAACTCAAAAGAACTTAAAAGGAGTGTGGATGACAGTCAGCAAACTAAGCTGCTAATGGCTACTTAAATCAACCCTGGCTCAATATTTTTGCTCCTTTATGGAAAAAGCAATGACCCAAGACATTTTTAGAGGCACTAATAGAAGAAAAGGGAATTAATGTTTCTCATTCCTAAAAATATTAATTGTTTACATTTTTAATTGAATTTGGGTTGAAAAGCAAATCAAAAATATTGCATTAAAATGTGAAGTTGAAGAAAATACCATATTTATTCCACTGTTAGAGATTGTTCCCAGAGATAATTTGATAGGGCTCATTGTCTTTCTGCTCTGGTGCACCAAAGCTATTGCTCCTTTCATCTAATTAGTTTTGTTCTCCAGGTTTTCACCTGAGCAGTTACAAAGTCAGTGTCTGGAAATCAATAGATTATAGAAGTTTAGGGATTTGTTATATTTGGAGAGCAAGGATGTGAAAATGCAGCATGTCAGAACTTATTTAAATTAGTCAACAGAAGGGAAATTAGATCTCCCAAAATAGTAGCACTGGGCAGATCATACCAGTAATTTAAGGGGAAGTGACCAAATTTGAGAAGTGAGGACTTGCTATAAATCTCAGCATCTTTACTACAGGTTTCATTTCCTCATACGTTCTTAAAAAGGCATGTTAAGAATGCATGCAGCTGGTTGTATCTTTGGACTGTAAAGAGTAGTTTTTCATAATTTCTACTCCTGGTACAATACAGTTGCTCACATTTGCTCGTTTATACGTCCATCCATTCATTCCATGCGGATGTATTGAGATAGTACTGTGAACCAGCCTTGCCGATGGATTGATTATGGAGAGTCTGAGAGAGGGAAAAATCAAAGAGTAACCTTAGGTTTTTGGCTGGATAAATGGAGTAGTAATGGGATAGTCTCTCATTTACTGGGAGGCTGGAGAAGGAGATATTTTAGAGGCTGTAGAGTAGGATTCCCGAGTTGGGTTTTGGCGATACTGAGAAGTGTCCTGTAGGTGATTGGATATGCACATTTAGAGTGTGAGTGATCAGGGATGGTGATTTGGGCGTCATCATCATATAGACAGAATATAAAGCTATTGGACTAGATTAAGCACCTGGGGAGTAGGTGTAGTCTTAGGTAAGAAGGTCTAGACCTGAGATATGGTCACCCCACCACATTCGCTTTAGCAGAGAAGAAGGATTCTATGAAGTAGATGGAAAAGGAGCAGCCTGTGAAGCAGGAGGTAAAGTCTTAAAGTGCGTTGTCCTGGAAGCCAAGAAAAGAAAGTGTTTCATGAGGGACATGATTAACTGTGCTTGATGCTGCTGAGAGTTAGGAGATGGGGACCAAGCGTTGACGATTGGGCTTGGCGACGTGAGTGAGCTTGGTGGAATGCTGAGTTAACATCTGATTAGAGGGATTGAGAACCTGAAGACAGCTATCACAGGCATCTCTCTTTTTTTTTTTTTTTTTTTTTTTTTTGCGGTACGCGGGCCTCTCACTGTCGTGGCCTCTCCCGTTGCGGAGCACAGGCTCCGGACACGCAGCCTCCGAGGCCATGGCTCACGGGCCCAGCCGCTCCGCGGCATGTGGGATCTTCCCGGACCGGGGCACGAACCCGTGTCCCCTGCATCGGCAGGCGGACTCTCAACCACTGCACCACCAGGGAAGCCCAGGCATCTCTTTTTAGGAGTTTTTCTATAAATAAGAATAGAAAAATGGACCAGCTGCTGGAGGGAGATTGTGGGGTCAAAGAGGGTATTTTTAAGATGGACATATTACAGCATATTTGTATAGTAAAGAGAAGACTGGTGTTGCAATCAGAAGAGAGAATAATTGTAGAAGCAAAGTCTTTGAGTAGGGGTAAGGAAATGGAATTAAGATAATTAAAGAAGGGGTTAGGGGCTTCCCATTTAGGAAATTATTTCCTAAATGATTCTATTTTATTAGGAAAATAAGAGGCAAGAATTTCAGCTAACAGTAAGGATGGAGCTAGTATGGAAATTTGGGGAGAGAAGAGAGATATGAAAAGAGGTGTTTGTGGACTGCGAAAGTCAGAGGAATGTAGAAGGTTGCTGGGCAGTATTTTTGAGATTTGAGGTCATATTTGAAAGATTAGTCAGCATAGTTCTGTGTTTTTCTCTAGCCACATTCAGCTGCTCAGTTGCAGATGTGCAGTAGATACTGAGTTAGGTTTCAGCAGGTTTTTTTTTTTTGCCACACCACGTGGCGTGTGGAACTTGCCTGACCAGGGATTGAACCCGTGCCCCCTGCAGTGGAAGCGCAGAGTCTTAACCACTGGGCCACCAGGGAAGTCCAGATTTTAGCAGTGTTAAACTTTGTCAGATAAGTATGAAGGAAGCCAACTAGGTGAGGATGTATGCAGGGAGTGATTAAAATGATGGATCTTGTATCTAAATTTGGTAAGCAGTGAAGGAGGGACTTGAGAAGGGTAGGTGGTAGGACCAATGGACTGGATGTCCCAATAGAGCCAAGGGAGTTTTGGAGTGAGTATGAAAGAAAGAGTGAGCTGGAAAGATAGAAGTTAGACATTAGATATTGATATGCTGGAAACTGAGATTATGGATCTCAGTAATGACAAAATCTAGGGTATAAACACTGAAGTGTGTGCTTGAGGTAAGGTTGAGGGCAAGGTCAATTGTCAGGAATAGGTCAAGAACCTGACATGTCATAGTATTCCATAGTATTAAATGGGTCAGTTATTTGAATATTATGATCACCAGTAACTCACAGGAAATGTGATGGAAGACACAATCCAGGGGTGCAACTTTTCAAGGAATGAGAGGTTATGACTAGGAGGATGGTAGATAATTGATAGGGAGGGATGGCAGCTGCGAAATCTATTTTTATAGTCATAACTTTAAAGGGAGATCGAACAGCATAGTTACGTATGTACTTTACTCTGGCAAATTCGGTTTGTCAGACAGAGATCTACCGTAGGCAGATTGATGGGTTTTATCAGAGTTGGAGCTTTTGCTGTACTGTTGTGCTAAAACAAAAAGGGAGAAAGTGAAATGTGTTTCCAAGGCAGTCATTCTAGTTAAGGACTAATGGAATTCAAACTGGGCAAGAAGAGAGGGAAGATATGAGAAGAGTGATCAAGAGGGAAAGTAGGATGATAGTGGATTGGAAGGCTCGGTAAATGGAAGCGAAGAATTGCTGCAGAATGTGTACAGAGTGCCCAAGCTGAAAGTTTAGAACATGGTGTTCAAAGAGTGGGAAGTTTGAGGCTGTTTTGAAGGTGGTACAGTTAATGGTGATGACAAGATAGAATGGGTGACTGGGCTTGGTGGAGGCAATCTTTGGACTTGAGGAGGTAGAGGAACTGAGACACCAGAGTGTTGATGCCATTATTGTAATTATTTTCTGACAGGAGTAGGGGCAGAAAGGAGCTTGTGTAACAGTTAATAAAAATTAATCAATAAGCGATGCAGAGCGACCAGGATTTGTAGATGACAGTAACAAGTAGGAGGAGTGTTAGGCTTGAACTTTAAGAGATCTGAGCTTTTGAGCAGAGAGAGAGAACTGGTTTGGAGGGAGCAATGGGCGCAAGGTGGATAACTGCTCCATTTCCAGACTTTGAGGCATGGGAGGGTGCGAGAGGAATAAATCTTCCCCTCAGGAGGGCTGTAGAGGAGACTCGTGTCACCATAACACAGCCAGGAGAAGGAGGTGTTCAGAGAAGAATGGAATGAGCTGGCTGGAGCTGAATAAGAAAGTACCGCCAACTGGGTGACTTAGAATAACAGAAATTTATTGTCTCATAGTTTTGAAGGCCAGAAGTCTGAAATCAAGACATTGACAGGGGCATGTTCCTGTTGAAGCCGTCAGGGGAAAATCTGTTCCAGGCCTGTCTCCTAGCTTCTGGGTAGTTCCTTGCCTATGGCAACATAAATCCAACATGACGTTCTCCCTGAGTGTGTGCCTGTTTCCAAATTTCTCCTTTTTATGAGGATACCAGTCATATTGGGTTAGAAGTCCACCCTACTCCAGTATGACTTAATGCTAACTTAAGTAATTATGTTTGTGATGACCCTGTTTTTTTTACATTTTATTTTTAAATTTTAATTTTGTTTCTTCCAGTTTTATTGAGGTATAATTGACACACAGCACTGTATAAGTTTAAGGTGTACAGCATAATACTTTGATTTACATACATCATGAAATGATGACCATAATAAATCTAGTGAAAATCCATCATCTCATATAGATACAAGGTTAAATAAACAGAAAATATATATATTTTTCCTTTTGATGAGAACTCTTAGGATTTACTCTTGACAATATTAACACATAACGTATTGCAGAGTTAATTATATTTATGTTGTACATTACATTCCTGGTACTTATTTACCTTATAACTGGAAGTTTATACCTTTTGACAACCTTCACCCAATTACCCTTCCCCTAACCCCTGCCTCTGGTCACCACAAATCAGATCTCTTTTTCTATGAGTTTGTTTGTTTGTTTTTGAAGTATTGATCAGCAACACCATGTTAGCTCCTGGTGCAGACATAGTGATTCGATATTTCTATACGTTTCAAAGTGATCACCACAATAAGTCTAGTTACCATCTGTCACCGTACAAAGGTTTTTTGTAATTATTGACTGTATTCCCCACACTGTACATTTCATAACCATGACTCATTTATTTTGTAACTGAAAGTTTGTACTTCTTTTTTTTTTCGGTACGTGGGCCTCTCACTGTTGTGGCCACTCCCGTTGTGGAGCACAGGCTCCGGACGCGCAGGCTCAGCAGCCATGGCTCACGGGCCCAGCCGCTCCGCAGCATGTGGGATCCTCCCGAACCGGGGCACGAACCTGTGTCCCCTGCATCAGCAGGCGGACTCTCAACCACTGCGCCACCAGGGAAGCCCAGTTTGTACCTCTTAATCTCCCTCATCTATTTCTCTCATCTTCCACCCCACCCCCAGCAACCACCTATTTGTTCTCTGTATCTGTGACTCTGTCTCTGTTTTATTGTGTTTGTTCGTTTTGTTTTCTTAGATTCCACATGTAAGTGAAATTATGTAGTATTTGTTTTTCTCTGACTTATTTCACTTAGTATAATACTCTCTAGGTTCATCCACATTGCTGTAAAGGCAGGGTTTCATTCTCTTTCATGGCTGAGTAATATTCTGAGCATATACTATACACACACATAAATATATATATATACACATACACACACATATATGTGTGTATATATATATATACACATATGTGTGTGTGTGTATACACACAAACACACACACACACATGCATACACACCACATCTTCTTTATCCACTTATATATCGATGGGCACTTAGGTTGCTTCCATATCTTACTATCGTGAATAATGCTACAGTGAACATAGGGGTGCATATACCTTTTTAAATTAGAGTTTTGTTTTCCTTGGAAAAATATCCAGAAGTGGAATTGCTGGATTGTATGGTAGTTCTATTTTTAATTTTTTGAGGGACCTCCATACTGTTTTCCTAGTGGCTGTACCAATTTATATTCCCACCAACAGGGCACAAGGCTTCCCTTTTCTCCACATCCTTGCCAGTACTTGTTATTTGCTGTGTTTTTGATAATAGCTATTCTGACAAATGTGAGGTGATATCTCATTGTGGTTTTGATTTACATTTCCCTGACGATTAGTGATGTTGAAGATGTTTTCATGTGCCTATTTGTCATCTGTATGTCTTTGGAATAATGTCTATTCAAGTTCTCTGCCCATTTTTAAGTTGGATTTTTTTTTTAAAGTTAAGTTGTATGAGTTCTTTGTGTATTTTACATATTAACCCCTTGTCACACATATCATTTGCATATATCTTCTACCGTTCAGTAGGCAATATTTTCATATGTTGATAGTTTCCTTTCCTGTGCAAAAGATTTTGAGTTTAATTAGGTCACATTTGTTTGTTTTTGCTTTTGTTTCCCTTGCCTGAGGAGAAATATATAAAAAAAAAATATTGCTGAGACCAATATCAAAGAGCCTACTGCCTATGTTTTCTTCTAGGAGTTTTATGGTTTCAGGTCTTACACTTAAGTCTTTAATTCATTTTGAATTTATTTTTGTTTATGGTGTGAGAAAGTAGTCAAGTCCAGTTTGATTCTTTTGCATGTAGCTGTCTAGTTTTCTCAACATCATTAACTGAAGAGTTTGTCATTTCCCTATTGTATATTCTTGCCCCTTTTTTTCATATTAATTGTCCATATAAGTATGGGTTCATTTCTGGGCTCTCTCTTCTGTTCCATTGATTTATGGGTCTGTTTTTGTGCTAACGCCATACTGTTTTGATGACCGTAGCTTTTTAGTTTAGTTTAAAATCAGGGAGCATGATGCTTTCAGCTTTGTTCTTCTTTCTCAAGATTGTTTTGGTTATTCAGGGTCTATTGTGTTTCCATACAAATTTTGGAGTTATATGTTGTAGTTCTGTGAAGAATGCCATTGGAATTTTGATAGGGATTGCACTAAATCTGTAGATTGCCTTGGATAGTATAGTCATTTTGACACTATTAATTGTTCCAGTCCATGAGCACAGTACATCTTTCCATTTGTTTGTGTCTTCTTAAATTTCTTTCATCAGTGTGTAATGACCCTACTTTTAAATTAGGTCACACTCTGAGGTACTGAGGATCAGGATTACACCTAGGAATTTGGGTGGGTGGGGCCACAGTTCAAGCCATAACAAGAGTGTTTGCTGATGACAGATAAGGGGAAGGGGTTTAGAGGTAGATGATGGTTAGGAAAGTTGTTCAGAGTCATAAATGTACAGAAGACTTGGGATGATGGATGATGTGGGAGCTCAGGTTTCTGGTTAACAGGTAATAGGGATGTGACGTATGAGAACTGATGGCCAAGCAGGACAATGTGGGGCCATTGGACAGGTGTTCTCTACTGCAGCTCTCAGCAGGATGGTGGCCAAGGGAGGAGAGAAATAGCCCTCAGTGTGCTGGTCTCAGGAACAAGAGGAACTCTGAGAATTTCCTTCTCTAGTTCTGAGGTGGTGTGGTGGACTTAGGAGGGCCTGTCTCACTTGGAACATGAGGCTGGGAATACTTCTCCTTTCAGGGATTGTGTTGTGATGGCCAAGACAGGAGAAACGGAGATGTGTCTTTATCATCTGATGGTGTGGTGATGTGGTACTTATTACTCAGGTGACTTTGTGAAGCTACAAGTATTTTGTCAGCTATAGAGTCCAGTATGATGTATGGTATTATGAAGAAAGATTCTTAACATGTTTTAGCAATAGCAAAACTCAGATTTCAAGGGGGCATGCTTATTCTTAAAGGGAGAAACTTTTACTGGATATGAGAACGTAGAATTATTTAACCTGTTCTTTATGATATGGTGCTGCTAAGTGAGCTTTCTGCGTTCATCAAGACATGATGGGACCTCTATCAGCATGATCTTCACAAATTTGTCAAATAGAAGAAGTTTGGTTTGAGTGTCCATCTGTTGTTTCCTTCTATACAGGTATTCTTATTCCATTTGCATATACTTTCTTTTCACTCTCCAGGGACTCTTTACTTGCCTGATTTACTCTTTTTGATTCTCCATTCTCTTCATGAGCTGCCTCAGTGATATTTTAGAAAAATACTTTTATTTAATTGATATTTAAAAAATGAAAAGGAAGAACACGAGCTACAGTTTTTTTTAACTGTTACCTATGATATTAGAGGCTTTCACATTGTTACTTCCTAATTTCAAGTACTTTTCATCGGAAGGGAATAAATAGTGCCCTGTTTGAATAGATGATGTTTATCTTTTATAAACAGAGCCACAGAGAGATTAAGTGACTTTACTCGAGGTTATACATCTTGTTGGAGGAACACATTCTTGATTCAAACTGAGTCTGATGGACTTTAAAGTCCCCTTTTCTTCAGGGCATTATTTATTCCCTAGAGTAACAAACTCGAAGCTTCCTTCAGGTATTTTCAGTGAAGGAAGATGCTGCCTGGTATAATAAAGGCAGCTCCCTGATGTGGAGGGCTGAGAGCTGGTATCATATCTGGTTTTATCATTTAGTAGCCATGTGATTCCCTATCCTCAACTGTAAAATAGGGCTAATAATATCTACCCCAGGATTATGATGATGATGAATAAATTATATGAAAAAGAACTGAGGAAATCAGTGCCTGTCATATTATGTGTGTGTGTTTTATTTTCTTTACTATTATTATTATTTGGCTGCATTGGGTCTTAGTTGTGGCATGTGGGGTCTTCGTTGTGGCATGCGGGCTCTTTGTTTTGGTGCGTGGGCTTCTCTCTAGTTGTGGCTCAGGGGCTCCAGGGTGCGTGGGCTCTGTAGTTGTGGTGTGCGGGGTCCAGAGTGTGTGGGCTCTGTAGTTTGCGGCACGTGGGCTCTCTACTTGAGGCACACAAGCTCAGTAGTTGTGGTGTGCAGCCTTATTTGCCCTGCAGCACGTGGGATCTTAGTTCCCTGACCAGGGATCAAGTCTGCCTCTCCTGCATTGGAAGGTGGATTCTTTACCACTGGGCCACCAGGGAAGTCCCTGTGTGTTTTAATAATGATTATTTCTTTCTCTTTGCCATTAGTTATTTGGATTCAGAACCAGAATGCCTATTATACCAGAGGAAAAAAAAATCACAGCAGTTGGTAATGATGGACCAGGGGATAGGTGACGTGGTTGAGAAATTTTTAAGCATATCTCAAACCACATAAGGCCAAAAGTCCAGATCTAAAATTTGGCTTTAGTTTGTGAGTTAGAATACATTATTATTATTCCACGGAGGGGAAAAAAAATCTCTAGTAAAAAGGAGTAGATTTTGACCTTTCCCAGATTAGTGCAGTCTCTCCTTTAACAGGTCCAAATTAATCAAGCATTACTATGTTCAGCCCTTCCAAGTGTGGCTAAGCTATTATTAAGGGTAATTCAGGAACATCAACAATTTCCTCTCAACCTTAAAAGTCAAAGGAATTCCGTTGGAACGTGAGCTTGAGTATAAGACGGAAATGGGAGGACGAGACTCAGTAAACTTCAGCCCCATGTAATTGAGTCATTCCCTCATTGAGGCCTGTAGTGGAACCTCCTGAATAATACAGACTTGAGATCGCTCCTATGGCAGCAGTCTCAAACTTTAGTGTACTTCATCATCTCTAGGGAACCTGGAAAAAAGTCCTTTTGCTCAGAGATTCTAAACCATTTACATTAGCTGAGACCCAGGCCTCTGCATTTCTGTAAGGCTGTCATGGTGGTTCTGATGCAGAGCACCAACAGGTGACTCTTTGAGAAGTACTAAGCAGTTGGTACTAAGCTTATCGCTTGCAAAATATAAGCATTTTAAGTCAGTGACCAGTTGTTTTCTGTTGTCCTTTGTTCTTGACTTGCTCTACTTGGCACCTTGTGATGCACATGAATGGGGGCTTAATATATATTAGTATGTGAAAAAATCTTGGGAAATTTTACCTGTAAACTGTTAGCACTTCAAGGAAAGGGTCAGCATAAATTATTTCTCATATTACCCTCTAGTAGAAGATGTTGGCTATATTTTTTTCCCTCCTGTTTCCTCCAGCTTCTTGAATCAAAGTTATCCATTTTCTTTGTAATAGAATGCTCAGTAAAGGAAGTTAAATGCATCAGTCCTATAGCTGTGTTTTCTGCAAAATTCAATAATGCTGATCTCTTTAATTTCAGGTCTCTTAGGGGCACAGAATAAAGAATCAGATTTATAAGGCTAGAAGAATTCATCAAATGCCACATAATATGTTCCTTGCCTTTGGCAAGATCACATCTTAGTCAATCTACTGCAGTTGAATTTCCAAGGGCACCAGTGGTACGTGCACCTACACTGGGGGGGATCCCCCCTGCACACATGTTCCCTCATCTCTGCATCCTAGGTTACAAAGGTCATTTCTCTGTGCATTGGCTATTTATTGTAGAGGATTGTTTAAGGCACGAAGAGGCACCAGGTCTTCCAACTAACATCTGGAGACTTTGATGTGATTGGCAGACAGGGTCCTCATGAACAGTGACAGGATCATTGGGAGGAAGGAACTTCAGCACCTGTGCTTTAAGTAGAAAAACTGAGACCCAAAGTGTGGAATTAGAAGCTGCAACAGGAATATTCTGTGCTTGGGAAATGCTGTTGTACTGTCAGGGGTGATCTGTGACCATGTTCCCTCCCGCATCTCCATCTCCACAAAACCAAACCAATAGGAGTAATAAGGGATTCCAATAGCAAGGGTTAATGATATTCAGGTATCATCTTTGAGTTTCGTATTAGCAAAGAATTCTTTTGAATTGTCTTGCTTAAGCTAAAATTTTCCATATTACTTTCTTAGAGAGGTGTTAGTAAGAACAGTGTGCAAAGCAGGACAAGAGTGGGAACAAGAAAAAGGCCAGGAGTAATCTGAATTAACAACTTCTACAAAATTGGAATGAGAACAGTTTTAGGTTAGGATGTACTTGCTTTTCACTCTCCCCAGGCACACCTGTGCAATCACTGGTATGTGCCCTGTACACAGTACGTGCTCAATAAGTGGCCATAACCTGTTCATTTCAATTCAGTGTATCAGTGAAATAAGAGTCTTTTGACTTGGATTCTTTCAGTTGTGAGGTCAGGATCATGGGAGTTTTCAATGTATCTGTAAGAGTTGGAGAGGACTTAAGACTAAAGATGATATAAGGTCCATCACCTCCTTGGGGAGTAGAATGAGATCCCAGGCTGTCGCTGCGTGTTGTTGAGTGGCTTGTATTACCTCACAGAAATAACCCGTATCGTAGAGCAGGGAAACTTTCTCCATTACGGCCCTCTGGGCATTGGGACCACTCTCTTTGGAGATGTAGGAATGGGTGGGTCTTGGGACTTTTGGTGACATGGGCATTGCATTTGCCTCTAGGTGGGTGAGTTTGAGGCAGGCAAACTAATTGCTTGGAATTTGCTTAAGTGGAACTGATGCCACAGCGCCATGTCTCAGTGGGCGATTGGACTCAGAGTGTGGCCAAACTGGTATTTAGGACCAGTTCACCAGCCTTACTCTCTGTGTGTCCACCCTGGGCTGACAGCACCAAGGACTTGGAGAAAATGTTGCACTGACAGAAAGTAAAATCACCCCAGGCTTTCTTTAGTGTCCTGTTTGTGTCTTACAATAAATGTTTATTATTTTGGTGAAAAGAATTTTTCTTGTTTGTAATATTCCATCTTCTGGGAAGAAAATATTGAGATAAGAGGGCATTTATCATTCTAGAGTTTATTGGCTTGTACTGTTTATTTATTCTTGGAAGGAAAACAGTCCCCACATCAGGAAGTGGTAACATGACAGAGCCAAGTCTACAGATGTATGGTGGAGAAAACTTGAGGTGACAAAGACTCAGGCTCTTTTAGTGGTGTCATTTTTCAGAAAATGATCTGCCTTCATGTTGATAGCACAGATACTCTGCTCCCTCCCCGATCTAGTTCATGGCTACCTCCTTGCCAGGCTGTGAGACCCTGGGAAAGTCATCTCAGTGTCGAGCCTTAGTTTCTCCATTTGCAAAATGAGGGATTGAAGATGTGACCCTAGATGTGTTTTTCATCTTTAATGGATGCAATTATTATCTTTTAAAAAATTTGAGGCTTTTTTGTATATTATGTTAGAAAAGTGAAAATCCCACAAAACCCAGGAATCCGAAAAGTATAAACTAGACTTTGTCAGCGTTCTTAGTACAGTGGGTGAGCTGATGAGAAGAATGTTGGGTGTTGGGATGGACACTTCTTTCCTACAGGTATGGAAAGGGCAGTGATCTCATCTAGAAGGGCTGGTTCTCACTACCATGGACCTCTGGGAGGTAGTGCCCAGGACGTCGGGGTTCTGCTCTTGGATGAGTGTAGAGAGAAACAAGATTACATCGCATTTGTGCTTCACTACTGGACTCTCCATCTCCTTCCAATGTACTGCCATCCTCTGTGTTACCCCTTTCCTTCTCTCCCTCTCTTGCTTCTGTGGAAGAGGTTTTGTATCTCTGATTATCTTTTCTTCTTTCTCCATTTCATCCCTTTCCCCTGTTTTCCTCTTTTTCTTTAGACATATATTATAGCCCTTATTTTACTTTTTTTAGCTTATTATTTTTTTATTGAAGTATAGTTGATTTATAATGTTAGTTTCAGGTGTACAAGATAGTGATTCACTATTTTTAGAGATTATACACTAAAGTTATTATCAAATAATGGCTGGATTTCTCTGTGCTTTACAATATATGCTTGTATCTTATTTATTTTATACATAGTAGTTTGTGTCTCTTAATCCCAAACCCCTATTTTGCCCCTCCCCTATTCCCTCTCCCCACTGGTAACCACTAGTTTGTTCTTTACATCTGTGAGTCTGTTTCTGTTTTATAATATAAATTTGTTTTATTTTTTAGATTCCACATGTAAGTGATAACATAGAGTGTCTTTCTCTGACTTACTTCACTAAGTATAATACTATCTAGGACCATCCACATTGCTACAAATGGCAGAACTTCATTCTTTTCATGGCTGAGTAATATTCTATTGCATATATATACATATATATGTATATATGTGTATGTGTGTGTGTGTATATATATATATATATACACATACCAAATTTTTTTTATCTATTCATCTCTCTTTTTTTTTTTTTTTGTGGTACGCGGGCCTCTCACTGTTGTGGCCTCTCCTGTTGTGGAGCACAGGCTCCGGATGCGCAGGCTCAGCGGCCATGGCTCACGGGCCTAGCCGCTCCACGGCATGTGGGATCTTCCCGGACCAGGGCACGAACCCGTGTCCCCTGCATCAGCAGGCGGACTCTCAACCACTGCGCCTCCAGGGAAGCCCCTATCCATCTCTTGATGGACACTTAGTTTGCCTCAGTATCTTGACTGTTGTAAATAATACTGCTGTGAACATTGGGGTGCATGTATCTTTTCAAATTAGTGTTTTTGTTTTCTTTGTATACATATATACCCAGGAGTGGAATTGCTGGGTCATATGGTAGTTCTATTTTAATTTTTTGAGAGACCTCCATCCTGTTTTCCATAGTGGCTACACCAAGTTATATTCCCATCAATAGTGTAGGAGGGCTCCCTTTTCTCTGCATCCTCACCAACATTTGTTACTTGTGGTCTTTTTGATGATAGCCATTCTGATAGGTGTGAGGTAATATCCCATTGTTTTTTTTTTTTGGCCATGTCCCGCAGCTTGTGGGCTTTTAGTTCCCTGACCAGGGATTGAACCTGAGCCCTCGACAGTGAGAATGCGGAGTCCTAACCACTGGACTACCAGGGAATTCCCTCTCATTGTGGTTTTGATTTTCATTTCTCTGATGATTAGTGTTGTTGAGCATCTTTTCATGTACCTGGTAGCCATCTATATGTCTTCTTTGGAAAAATGTCTATTCAGGTCTTTTGCCCATTTTTTAATCTTTTTTTTGATATTAAGTTGAATGAGGTGTTTATATATTTTGGGTACTAAACCCTTGTTTGTCATTTGCAAATATTTGCAAATATCCATTTGCAAATATTTTCTCCCATTTGGTAAGTTGTCTTTTTGTTTTGTTGATGGTTTCCTTTGCTGTGCCAAAGCTTTACAGTGTAGTTAGGCCCCATTTATTTATTTTTGCTCTTATTTCTTTTGCTTTAGGAGACAGATCCAAAAACATTGCTATGATTTATGTCAAAAAGTGTTCTGCTTATGTTCTCTTCTAGGAGTTTTATGGTTTCAGGTCTTACATCTAGGTCTTCAATCATTTTGAGTTTATTTTTGTATATGGTGTTAGGAAATGTTCTGATCTCATTTTTTTTTTTTTAACATATAGCTGTTCAGTTTTCCCAGCACCACTTATTGAAGAGATTGTCTTTTCTTCATTGTATATTCTTGCCTCTTTTGTTATAGATTAATTGACCATAAGTGTGTGGGTTTATTTTTGAGCTCCTTATCTTACTTATTAAAGTTTCTTTGCTTTTGTTTTTTTAATTCTTCTTAATTCTTAATGAAAAGAATTAAGAATTAAATAAAGATGGAGTTAAATTGATTTTAATGTATATGGCCCCTCATATTTTTCCTGCATGAAGGTGATTTGCAAAGCTAAAACCAAACAAAGCTACCAAAGCCCAAAAACTAGCAACAAAAAAAGCTTCTTGAATTTACTGTTAAGAAAAGGTGTAAGTGAACAGTATGGTGTTGGTGTAATACCCAGGACTGGGGAATGTCAGTTGTCTCACCACTTGAAGGTTTTTGGAGGCAAGTAACACTCTGAGTTAGAAAGTTTTTCTTCGTTTTCCAGAGGATCATGAGGTCGGGGTTGGGTTTTCAGAACAAGGGTCTAAGGCTTCGTAGAACATTTGAGAAAGCTGAAAGTGGGGATTGTGGTGAGGGGGTGTTCAAGTAGGCAGACATCCAGCTTCCCCTATCCTGTCCATACTCTTACTTTTTAGAAAAACTTTAAAAAATTTTATTGAGATGTAACATTATATTAGTTTCAGGTGTACAACATAATGATTTGATATTTGTATATATTGCAAAATGATCACTACAATGTCTGGTTAACATCCATTGCCACATATAGTTAAAAAAGTTTTTTTTCTTGTGATGAGAACTTTTAAGATTTACTTTCTTAGCAACTTCTAAATATACAATATAGTATTATTAACTATAGTCATTATACTGTACATTACATTTCAATGACATTTATTTGATAACTGGAAGTTTGTACCTTTTGACCCTCTTCAACCATTTTGTCCACCCCCCCACCCCTTGCCTCTGGCAACCACCAATCTGTTTCTGTGAGCTCAGTTTTGTTTTGTTTCTTGTTTTTGTTTTTGTTTTTAGATTCTACATATAGCAAGATCATATGGCATTTGTCTTTCTCTGACTTATTTCACGTAGCACAATACCCTCAAGTCCATCCATGTTGTCACAAATATATATCTCCACTTAGTTTGTGTCCATATCTTGGCTATTGTAATGAATGCTGCAATGATTATGGGGATGCATATATCTTTTTTTTTTTTTTTTTTTTTGCGGTACACGGGCCTCTCACTGTCACGGCCCCTCCTGCTGTGGAGCACAGGGTCGACGTGCAGGCTCAGCGGCCACGGCTCACGGGCCCAGCCGCTCTGCAGCATGTGGGATCCTCCCGGACCGGGACACGAACCTGTGTCCCCTGCATGGGCAGGCGGACTTGCAACCACTGCGCCACCAGGGAAGCCCGCATATATCTTTTTAAGTTAGTGTTTTTGTTTTCTTCGGGTCAATACTCAGAAGTGGAATTGCTGGATATTATGGTAGTTCTGTTTTTAATTTTCCATAGTGGCTGCACCAATTTACATTCCCATGAACAGTGCACAAGTATTACCTTTTCTCAGCATCCTTTTAAACAATTGTTATTTCTGTTACTTGTAGTCTTTTTGTTAATAGACATTCTGACAGGTGTCAGGTGATATCTCATTGTGGCTTTGATTTGCATTTCCCTGATAACTAGTAATGTTGAGCATCTTTTCATGTATCTGTTGGCCATCTGTATGTCTTATCTGGAAAAATGTTGACTTAGATCCTTTGCTCATATTTTATTTGGATTGTATGTTTGTTTGTTTTGGTTACTGAATTGTATGAGTTATTTACATATTGTGGATATTAACACCTTATCAGATATATGATTTGCAAATATTTCTCCCATTCAGTAGTTTGCCCATTTATTTTGTTGATGGTTTCCTTTGCTGTGCAGAAGCTTTGTAGTTTGATGTAGTCCCATTTGTTATTTTTGCTTTTGTTTCCGTTGTCTGAGGAGACATATCCAAAAAAATATTGCTAAGATCAATGTCAAAGAGCATACTGCCTATGTTTTCTTCTAGGAGTTTTATGGTTTTGGGCCTTACATTTAAGTCTTTAATCCATTTTGAGTTTATTTTTGTATATAGTATGAGAAAGTAATCCAGTTTAATTCTTTTGCATCTAGCTGTCCTGTTTTCTCAATACCATTTATAGAAGAAATGGTTGTTTCCCCATTGTATATTCTTGCCTCCTTTGTCTTAGAGTAATTGACCATGTAAATGTGGGTTAATTTCTGGGCTCTCTATTCTGTTCCATTGATCTATGTGTCTGTGTTTATACCAGTACATACTCTTTTGATTACTGTAGCTTTGTAATATAATTTGAAATCTGGATTATATCTGTGATGCTTCTTGCTTTGTTCTTTCCCAAGATTCTTTTGGCTGTTGAGGTCTTCTGTGGTTCCCTAACAATTTTAGATTTATTTGTTCTATTTCTGTGAAAATGCCATTGGAATTTTAATAGGGATTGCATTGCATTTGTAGATTGCTTTCCATACTCTTGCTTTTAACCAGGAAACTCCCTATCTGGCCTTTTTTTTTTTTTTTTTTTTTTAGCATATTGGTCTTTGCATGAGGTTGCAATTGGTGAAACAGCTCCTTTGTTGGTCTCATGCAACCTCTTCATTTTACAGATGCGGGAATATCCTTTTTGAAAAAAGATTACATTAAGGCATTTGTCCCTGTCATGGTAAATAATAATAACATCATCAATACCACAACAGTAAAAGTATATTATTCATTTCTACGTAGGGACTGTGGGCCAACTGATTATACTGGGGTCATTGTGTTCTGCTCTATGTATACAGTATTAAAAAATGACTGGGAACCTAGCGAGTTAGAGGAGGGCAGCCAGGATGAAAGGAGGCTTAAAATCAAGTCACATGAGTTGAAGGGGAAGGTGACGTTTTAATGTGAAACATACAAATCCAAGGCAGGAACAAGAATGTGGTTTTTATAGCCACAGGGCAGATGTATGAAAGGAAGATAACATCTTGGTGTCTGTGGGGGCAGAAGCAGGGCTAGAGGATGGAAGCCTCTGGAAACAGATCTGGGCTTAGTCATCCAAAGGCATGGCTAATGATTGGAGCTGTTTTACCATAGTACAGTTTGTCTGGTGTGGTCGGCAGTACTGAGTAGCTTGTTTGCTGGAACAAGTTACAGCAAGGGGAATACAGAGCATCAGCTTAGGGGAATTTCAGCATCAGCTTAGTGGTTGCATCTGATGACCACTAGGGTCTTTGGGCTCTAAAATTCCAAGAGATAGTGGATTGAGGAATCATATTTTGCTTAGTTCAAAACTGACTGCACAATTCAGATTATAACTTTAAACCTAAGCAGATTTATGAGGCAGTGGCTTCAAAGATTCATTTGTGCCACATAATTCATATTGCTCATTCTGAGATAAAAGGGTTGCAAAGACATTCAGTACACTCAAAAAACCTAATTCGGTTTTAGTACGTGAAGAGGCTTTCATGAACTACAGTTTGGTGATGTAAATGAAAATAAATAAGGAGCATGTGTATTGACGTGGTTTTTTTTTTTTTTTTTTTTTTTTTTTTGCGGTACGCGGGCCTCTCGCTGTTGTGGCCTCTCCCGTTGCGGAGCACAGGCTCCGGACAGGCAGGCCCAGCGGCCATGGCTCACAGGCCCAGCCGCTCCGCGGCATGTGGAATCTTCCTGGACCGGGCACGAACCCGTGTCCCCTGCATCGGCAGGCGGACTCTCAACCACTGTGCCACCAGGGAAGCCCAATACTCATCTTTTAAATGGTAATTATTAAGAATCAGGACACCCTAATATAAAATTTAATATATTTATTCAAGATTACAATGTGGAGCAAATCTATGATATTAAACATTCTAAAAATTGAAATAAATTTAAGAGAGATTGCATTTTCCACACTTCCCTTCAATCATCTCTGAAATCCCTCCCAGTTACCAACAAAATACTAATTTATTAGGGCCTTTTCTCTTAATTTCCTTTAGGGATTCCTAAGTAGTGCATAAAGTGACCTTATTTCTTTTCCTTCTGTCCCACAGGAATTTCTCAATTAGAAATGGAGATGACAGTTTTAAGGGACATTCCAATATAGCTGAAACAGCTTGACTGCTTTCAGATTGAATACACACTCACTTGAGTAACTTCAGATCTCTTTATGTAGCATTAAAAAACAAGTTCGGGCTTCCCTGGTGGCTCAGTGGTTCCTCCTCCTCCTACTAAGAATTCCTCCTACTAGTTTTAGCAGAAAGAAAAGGAGAATACTTGAAGTTATGGAGGCTATTCAAATACTTTACCTTCAAAGTAGGTAGTCAGGAGGGAGTTGGCTGCTGGCGTAGATTCAGAGGCTCAGTGATGGCAGAGTGGCAGCTCTGTGATTCTCTTTCCCATATATTTGTCCCCTCATAATTACATAATGGATACTGTAGTTCCAAACATCTAGTCCTTGTTCAAGGAGGAAGGGATAGCAACAGCTTTATCTGTGCCTTTTGCCTGGAAAGGAAAACTTTCCCAGAAGCTTCCCTTTTACATCTTACCAGTTAGAACTGGGTCACTTGGCCACCTCCAGCAGAAAAGGAGGTTGGGAAAGTGGGGAGAGTGTGCCCTGGCTGAGGCCCATCATTATCCATTGCCTAATGCTAGAAAAAGGGAGTGGGTAATTGCATAGTGAGGAACTGAGTCTACCCCACATATTATAGCCCTCTCCCCCATTTTTTGTTGCATTAGCTAGGTCCAGTGAGTTTCTGTTTCTTACAGTCATAAAGGCACTAATGGAATAGGGTTTTTAAAAATGATTTAGGGATTGTGCTGAATGACTTCTTAAGGCAAAGGTGAATATTATTACAGATAATCTATGAAATTAATGTTAGTCTGTTGCTGATGACTGATTACATCAGAGTGGCGGTGTTCCTTTTCTTTCCTTACAGTTGGTAACTTTGTAGTCCTCAAAGTCCTATTCTTCAGATGCTGGGATATTGTCAGTTGTTTGGACCCTGGGACTCCCTGGCTCATGGATTGGGCTCAGACAAGGGCTTTTCTGCCCCTGCTTCCCAGTGGAAAATGGAACTGAGCTGTTGCTAAATTTGGGGCAATGCTAAATCCCCTCATTTGCCACCACTGCATCAAGGAACTTAGCGCAGAATAGGCAGAACAGATGCTCAAAGCTCAAGGTAGTAGCTCATACCAAGGCCCTAGAAAAGCTGCAAGTTAAGCCCAGCATTTGTGCAGCATTTTCCAGACTCTGTTTCTGCTGCTTTGTTCTTCATTTTAGATAATTGTCTCACTACTGATGTAGCACTTCTGTGGCCCAGTGCCCGCGTATCTCCCTGCAAAGACCTGTTCCCCATTTTTGTTCTCTGATATCCAAAATATATCTAGTTTTCATGATTGGATTCATCAAAAGGCCCACTAGTTCCTAAGAAGGAACATCTTAATTGTTTGCTTAAATTTTATTTGTTTGCTTAAAGTTTAAAGGATTGACAGATTTAACCTCCTTATCAATATTTACATGTAAAAGCATCCATTGAGCTTGTATAGTCCAATAGGTAAAATGGTGAACGAGATAAGAAGGAGGATAGGTTTGAAGGAACCAGGGCTAAAGCCTCTTGGCTCATAATGAAGGTGAAGACTATAAGTTTGAAAGAAGAAGGGAGATTGTCTCCTCTGTTCCTACAACCCTCAGACTCTTTTCTTGGCCCTCCAAACTCCTCCTGCATCATCCTTCATACTGAGTGTTTAGAAACATGCAATAGTATTTAGTCCTAGAGGGGAAATTAGAAATCATGCAGTCCAAATGCTTCATTCTTTTCTTCTAAATCGCGATATAATCAACATATAACATTATATTAGTTTCAGCTGTACCACATAATGATTTGAGATTTGTATATATTGCAGAATAATAACTGCGGTAAGTCTAGTTAACATCCATCACCACAGATAGTTACAAATATTTCTTTCTTGCTATGAGGATTTTTGAGATCTACTTTCTTAGCAACTTTAAAATATACAATACAGTGTTATTAACTATAGTCAGCATGCTGTACATTACAACCTCAGCATTTATTTTATAACTAGAAATTGTGCCTTTTGACCACCTTCACCCATTTCAAATACTTTATTTTACAGATGAGAAAATCGAGGCCCAGATTGATTTATTAATACTCCCAGGACATGTAACTCAGTGGCAGAAAAAAGAGATCAGGCTATATTGAATTTAGTTGCTTTAATGTGATCTGTTCCTGAGAGTTCTGAACCACTGTCCATGTGACTGTGTGTTCAGTTACACTCATACAAATCTTTTTATAATTACAGGCAGGTAAAAATAGCAGTGTGGTTTGATCACTTCTTCATTTCTCTGGAGGTCAGGTCGCTATTATTATCCTCCCTTTGACAGCAGTGTTATGGTTTTATATTAAAAATTTCATTTGACCTCAGTTTTTAACGTACTTAAGACTTGGGGCTACTTAAAAAAGATTGTAATGAAGACATACATAAAATGAAGTCAGGGTGAGTCTGGGGAAGCGTGAGGTGAGAAGAGGGAGGTTCAGGGAATCCCCTGGAACTTTGCGGAGATGTCAGAGCAGAAGTGAGAGCTGTGAGGGGTGCCGTAGACTTAGTCATGCCACGTCAAAGCCCTGAGTTAGAAGTCAGGAGATCTGGATTTACTTTTGGTGAGTGATTTCACCTTTCTGAACCTTGGTTCATCTTTCTGTATCATGAGAGGGTTGGACTAGGTGGTTTCAGCTGTTGTCTGTTTTATGACTAGAAGGGGCTTGTTTAGGACAGGAGGCCACCTTTGAAGTGACCTCTGCCACCTGGAGCCATGGCAAGGATGATGTAAGAGGTCTCAGTTCCAGATATGGCAATCCTTCACCCATCAGCTGAGAGGCTGCACTATGATTTTTGAACCTGCTTTGTGTCTCTCAGCAGAATGTAGCAATCTCAGGCTCTGACGTGAGAAGCGGACCTTCTTGGTGTGAATGAGAAGTTGCTGGGGGCTCCCACAGACAGGATGGAAAAATTCTTTACGGAATCCAACCTACAATAGCTGTAACAGCTCAAAAAAATAGCTCCTTGAAACAATTTGAAAATAATGATATACTAAGTTTGGACTCAGTCATAATGAGCATGATTTTCCATCAGATGGCCATCAGAGTGGTATCATGGACCACTCAGTTGGTATTTGGTGACGGCACATAAAAGACAGTCACTTTAGAGAATATTTTAAAAATGGGGCTTCATGGTAGCTAAAGTAAAAGGAATGAGGTCAGCCCCAAAATGTGATGTATTTTTCAGAAATATGTCTAAATTGCATGGGAGGGGGCGTTAAAAAAAGGTGCAATGACAGAAATGGTTGGTAGGTAAAATTTTGTGACTGAATTTTCAAGAATAATATGTCTGTACTTTAGATATTTCATCTCATTGCTAGTACAAGTTTCCAGATTTTTTTTTTCTGTTCAGAAAATGCAATTGCTGAAAAGATAGGATTATTTGTCCATGAAATTGAATACACACTGAATAAATAGGCCTAAAAGATAACAAAATGCACCTACAATAGTTGGCTTCTTTGGTTTCTTTTGCTTCACAATGTGGTGAACTATAACGAGGGAACGTAAACACATTTTTCCTCGAAGTTGGTTTTGCCTCGGCCAGACCCCATGCTGAGGTGTACTCAGGAAAAGTCTTCCCATTTTAATTATATTAATCTCACAAGTTATTTCCTGGGACGATAAAGGAAAACACATGAGCTCTGATTTAGAAGAAATAGTGTCAGACTGGTTCCCAGAAGCTGAGGTTCTGATTTGAGTTCCCCATACTGTCTCTGTGAGTTTGGACAACTCCTTGAATCTTTTGGGTCTCAAATCCTCATCTGGAAAATGAGAGCTGGAGTGCGTCAACTTTAAGTGTCCTCAGGCTCCAGCATTTTGTGTCTGTGCCTTCCAAAGTCCAATGTTAGTGACATTTAAATTAACGCCTGGTACAGATTGTCACACACTGCCTCCATTAATGATATGAATACTTAGAGCTAACACTGACTGATTGCTTCCCTGCTGCCGGCTCCTTTCTGAAATTCATGGGCATATCTCAGTTATTTTCACAACAGCTGTATGTAACAGGTGTTATCACCTCCATTTCATAGATGATGAAGTTGAGGCTAAGGATCAGGTAGTAAGTAGTGAAGCTGATGTTCAAATCCAGCCTTGTCTGACCCCAAAGATCATGCCTTAACCTAGATACTCTATACAATACAAAGATGACACCTTTAAGAATTTTGAGAATATCCCAGGGGAATAATTTTAATGTGCAGAATATAACTCTACATTAAACTGATTTCAACTAGATATTTTTGTTAACTTAGATTACTTATTTCTGGTTAAGAGAACAGGTGATTTATATAGTTGTTAGGTTTTTTTTGTTTAATATGTCTGTATGGGTAAAACCATTTTTATCCCATCTGATAAGAGCCAGAGTATCTCAGTTTGGGTGCTTGAACTCACTTTTCCAGGAAATTGCCGCTTCCCCCTCTCCAATTTGAGAAGCCTGAGTTCACAGGAGGTTTCTAGTGCTCAATCAGATAGATTCACATAGCTTTGATGAGAATTTGGGAGATGAAAAACATGTAGACGGCCATCATCATCCATATGCCTAATTGTGGAAGGGTAGATGAGATCCAAATTGTCAAGGTTTATGTTGTCAGTTCTCTGGGCTAGGGTGGAGATTACACCTTCACTTTTGAGGAGTTGGGTGACTTATTCTTTTTTTTCCTAGCTTTATTGGGTGGGATATAATTGACAAATAGAAATTGTATATTTTTAGGTGTACAACTTGATGTTTTGATGTACATATACATTATGAAATGATTACCACAATCAAGCTAGCTAACATATCTATCACCTTGCACACTTACCATTTTTATGTTGTTTGTTTCTACTGTAAGAACACTTAAGGTCTACCCTCTTGGCAAATTTCAGTTGTACAATACACTGTTGTTACTCTTGTCACCATGCTGTACATTAGATCTCCAGAACCTATTCATCTTGCATAACTAAGACTTTGTACCTTTGACTGACATCTCCCTGTTTCCCCCACCTCCCAGCGCCTGGCAGCCAACATTGTACTCTGTGCTTGTATTAGTTTGACTCTTTTAGATTCTACATTTAAGTGAGATCATGTATTTGTCTTTCTGTGTTTGGCTTATTTCACTTAGTATAATGTCCTCCAGTTTCATCATGTTGTTGCAAATGGCAGGATTTCCTTCTTTTTAAGGCTGAATTTTATATATACACACACACACACACACACACACACACACACACACACATACACATACACACACACACATATATCACATTTTCTTTATCCATTCGTCTGTCAGTAGATATTTAGGTTGTTTCCATATCTTGGCTTTTGTGAATAATGCTGCAATAAACATTTACTTTCAGATATCTCTTCAAGACACTGATTTCATTTCCTTCGGATATATACCCAGAATTGGGATTGCTGGATCATATGGTAGTTCTACTTTTACTTTTTTGAGAAACCACCATACTCTTTTCCATATGGCTGTATAAATTTATATTCCCACTAACAGTGTGCAGGAGTTCCCTTTTCTCCACCAACACTAGTTATGTTTTGTCTCTTTGATAGTAGCCATTCTAACGGGTGTGAGCCATTCTATCTCATTGTGGTTTTGATTTGTATGTCCCTCATGATTAGTGATGTTGAGCATCTTTTCATATACCTGTTGGCCATTTGTATGTTTTCTTTTGAAAAATGTTTATTCAGGTCCTTAGCCCTTTTTTTATGGCATTATTTTTTTTCTATTGAGTTGTATAAATTCCTTATATATTTTGGATATTAACCCCTTATCAGATATATGATTTGCAAATATTTTCTACCATTTTGTTGGTTTCCCTTTAACTCTGTTTGTTTTCTTTGCTATGCAGAAGCTTTTTAGTTTGATGCAGTCTCACTTGTCTATTTTGCTTTTGTTCCCTGTTCTTTTGATGTTATATCCAAAAAATTATTGCTCAGACCAATGTCAAGAAGTTTTCTCCTATGTTTTATTCTAGAAATTTTATAGTTTCAGGTCTTATATTTAAGTCTTTAATACATTTTGAGTTGATTTTTGTATATAGAGTGAGATAAGGGTTCAGTTTTCTTCTTCTGCAAGTGGATATCCAGTTTTCCCAATACTGTTTATTGAACCAGACTGTCCCTTCCTCATTGTGTGTTCTTGGTACTCCTATAGAATATTGGTTGACTGTAAATGCATGCATTTATTTCTGGGCTGTCTATTCTGTTCCATGGGTCTATATGTCTGTTTTTATGCCAGTATCATAGTGTTTTGATCACTTTAGCTTTGTAATATGTTTTAAAATTGGGAAGTGTGATGACTCCAGCTTTATCCTTCTTGCTTAAGATTGCATGCTCTTTAGGGTCTTTTGAGGTTCCATATGAATTTTAGGATTGTTTTTTCTATTTCTGTAAAGATTGCCATTGTGATTTTGATAGGGATTACATGGAATCTGTAGATCATTTTGCGTATTACAGACATTTTAACAATATTAATTCTTCCAGTCTGTGAACATGGCATGTTTTTGCATTTATCTGTGTTTTCAATTTCCTTCATCAATGTGTTGTAATGTTCAGTGTACAAGTCTTTCATCTCTTTGCTTAAGGTTATTCCTATGTAGTTTCTTCTTTTTGTTCCTATTGTAAATGGGATATTTTCCTTAATTTTCTTTTCAGATAGTTTATTTTTATATGTAGAAGCATTCACTAATTTTTTTCCGTGTGTGTGTGTGGGGTTATCCTGTTATTTTTTTATGTTTATTTTTTTAACATCTTATTGGAGTATAATTGCATTACAATGGTGTATTAGTTACTGCTTTATAACAAAGTGAATCAGCTATACATATACATATATCCCCTCCCTCTTGCATCTCCCTCCCACCCTCTCTATCCCACCCCTCTAGGTGGTCACAAAGCACTGAGCTGATCTCCCTGTGGTATGCGGCTGCTTCCCACTAGCTATCTGTTTTACATTTGGTAGTAAAATGTAGAACAGCTAACCCTTACCCCTCCCCGTGTCCTCAAGTCCATTCTCTATGTCTGTGTCTTTATTCCTGTCCTGCCCCTAGGTTCTTCAGAACCATTGTTTTTTTCTTTTTAGATTCCATATATATGTGTTAGCATATGGTATTTGTTTTTCTCTTTCTGACTTACTTCACTCTGTATGACAGACTCTAGGTCCATCCACCTCACTACAAATAACTCAATTTCGTTTCTTTTAACGGCTGAGTAATATTCCATTTTATATATGTGCCACATCTTCCTTATCCATTCATCTGTCGATGGACACTTAGGTTGCTTCCACATCCTGGCTATTGTAAATAGAACTGCAATGAACATTGTGGTACATGACTCTTATTGAATTATGGTTTTCTCAGGGTATGCCCAGTAGTGGGATTGCTGGGTTATATGGTAGTTCTATTTTTAGTTTTTTAAGGAACCTCCATACTGTTTTCCGTAGTGACTGTATCAATTTACATTCCCACCAGCAGTGCAAGAGGGTTCCCTTTTCTCCACACCCTCTCCAGCATTTATTGTTTGTAGATTTTTTTTTTGTGGTACGCGGGCCTCTCACTGTCGTGACCTCTCCCGTTGCGGATCACAGGCTCCGGATGCACAGGCTCAGTGGCCATGGCTCACGGGCCTAGCCGCTCTGCAGCATGTGGGATCTTCCCAGACTGGGGCACGAACCCGTGTCCCCTGCATTGGCAGGCGGACTCTCAGCCACTGCGCCACCAGGGAAGCCCTGTTTGTAGATTTTTTGTTGATGGCCATTCTGCCTGGTGTGAGGTGATACCTCATTGTAGTTTTGATTTGCATTTCTCTAATGATTAGTGACGTTGAGCATCCTTTCATGTGTTCGTTGGCAATCTGTATATCTTCTTTGGAGAAATGTCTATTTAGGTCTTCTGCCTATTTTTGGATTGGGTTGTTTGTTTTTTGATATTGAGCTGCATGAGCTGCTTGTAAATTTTGGAGATTAATCCTTTGTCAATTGCTTCATTTGCAAATATTTTCTCCCATTCTGAGGGTTGTCTTTTGGTCTTGTTTATGGTTTCCTTTGATGTGCAGAAGCTTTGCAGTTTCATTAGGTCCCATTTGTTTATTTTTGTTTTTATTTCCATTTCTCTAGGAGGTGGGTCAAAAAGGATCTTGCTGTGATTTATGTCATAGAGGCATTCACTAATTTTTGTATGTCAATTTTCTATACTGAAACTTTACTAAATTTATTGGCTCTAGCCGTTTTTCTGTTTCATATTTAGAGTTTTCCACACACATGATCATGTCATTTGCAAACACAGATAATTTTATTCTTCCTTTCCAGTTTGGGTGTTTTTTATTTCTTTTCCTTGTCTAATTGCTCTGGCCAGGACTTCCACTACTGTGTTGAATAAAGTGGTGAGAGTGGGTATCCTTGCCTTGTTCTGGATGTGAGAGGAAAGCTTTGTTTTCCCTCATCATTTATGATGTTAGCTGTGGGCTTTTCATATATGCTCTTTATTGTGTTGAGGTAAGTTCCTTATATACCTATTTTCTTGAGAGTTTTTGTCATGATTAGATGTTGAATTTTGTCAGAATCTTTTTCTGCATCTGTTTGAGGTGATTGTGGGGTTTTATCTTTCATTCTATTAATGTGGTGTATCACATCAAGTGATTTGCATATGTTGAGCCCTCCTTGCATCTTGGGGATAAATCCAACTTGGTCATGGTGTACAGTCCTTTTAATGTGCTGTTGAATTTGATTTGCTAGTGTTTTATTGAGAATTTTTGCTTCTGTATTCATTAGGGATATTGGCTTGTAGTTTTCTTGAGATGTCTTTGTCTGACTTTGGTATCAGGGTGATTGATGCTGGCCTCATAAAATGAGTTTGGAAGTGTTTCCTCTTTTTTTGGAAGCATTTGAGAAGGACTAGTATTAATTCTTCTTTGAATGCTTGTAGAATTCACCCATGAAGCTATCTGGTCTGAATCTTTTCTTTTTTGGGAGGTTTTTGATTGCTAATTCAGTCTCCTTATTTGTTTTTGATCTATTCAGGCTTTCTATTTCTTCTTGATTCAGTAGGTTCTTGATTTCATAGGTTGTATGTTTCTAGGAATTTATCCGTTTCATCTATCCAGTTTGTTGGAGTATAATTGTTTATAGTAGTACCTTTTTTATTTCTGAGGCATCTGTTGTAATGTCTCCTCTTTTATCTCTGATTTTATTTATTTGAGTCTTCTTTTTTTCTTGGTCTAGCTAAGGATATGTCAATGTTGCTTATTTTTCAAATACCAACTCTTTGTTTTTAAAATTTTTTATATTGTTTTTCTATTCTCTATTTGATTTATTCCTGCTCTAATCTTACTGTTTCCTTCCTTCTGCTAACTTAGGCTTGGGGCTGCTTCTGGGTTCACAGCTGGGTTTTTAGATGACCGGCTATTACCCGGCGTGCAGGACTGCTCCTGGACCATGGCAGAGCAGGGCTGGAACCAAGTCCCAGGGGGATGGAGTCCACCGTTGGGACCACAGTCAGCAAGTCTGCCATTGGGGCATGTCCTTGCCTTCTCAAAGCAGTCCTGGGCTTTGAGGACATCACTTTCAGTGATGGGCTCCACCAAAGTTTCACAACCTCCTGCCTGGATTCCCACCAAAACTCCCACAAAGGCACTTTTGTCATGGATGGCTGCCAAATCATTATTTCTGTGTGGGGACATGAGCTGGGAAACTTCTATTCTGTCATCTTGCTGATGCCCTGAACTGTTCTTTTCTTTTTTTTGTCTCTCATTCTGATTGTTTATTAAGAGCAAAAGTTGGGCCATCCCATGTGTGTGATATTGCAACATGAAAAGTCATATACATACTAAGGAGACCCCACAGAATTGAGAGCCTTTCAACAGTGCAGAGCCATAGATTACAAAATTAAAATACAAATGATCCCCCCAGTTTGGCAGGAAACATGTACAGTATGAGGAGTCCTGGAATGGAAGGGCACTTGCTTTTCAATAAGGCAGATACAAAATGGAAAAAAAACAACAAACCAACCCGCACCCCCAAAACACTCTGATGGGCATAACAGATAATTGATATGTGAAACAGGGATCCTGTACAAGCCTCTGTCATTGGCAAAGATGTGTTCATTAAGTGCAAGCCACTGAAGGGTTTGTGTTTGAAGATGCAGGCTAGATGAAATGACTGATTGTAGGCATTCCTACCCTAAGAAAATGTTCCACCTTGCCCTCGGCTGGATTCCACCTCAAAAAATGGGATCAACTTTACCCTTCCTAACCATAAACTTGAAAACAGTCTGTAATAAAATGGGAGGAATACAAAGGCATCCTTAAAGCACCATGCTTCCCAGGACATGATCTTGAGCTCATTTGTCCTTCAGTTCAGCTGCCTCTCTCTCTAACAGGGACAGGGGCTGCAAATGGCAGGGCCACAGAGCTGTGTCTGTGCAAGTCAGGGTCACCTGAGTGACCCACCTGAAAGGCAAGTGTATTTAGTGAGGATTTAGAGTCTAGAACAACACCACATTTCCCGCCGGGACTTTGGAAAATTGGTTTCAAATTATAGGCTATTTCTGTTCTCCCCTTCCATTTGTTTTGCAAAACTCAACTGACTGTTTTCCCAGTCCTGTCTCACAACCTTGAGTTCTACAGGTTGGTTCCCTGAGGGCCAGGCTGGCCTTGGGAACCTCTGCTTAGTGGCAAGGTCTCAAGGTTCTTTGGGCAGCTCACTGCAGACGGGGTTACAGCTGTGCTGCAGGTTGGAAAGTGAACGAGTGCCAGGTGGGTCAGGAGGATGGAAGGCTGGTCCAGATGATGCACGAGGCCACCACTCTCATTAAATAAAACGCCGTGTATTCCGCTGCTGCCAGGTTTTCACCAGTGTTCACGATGCATGTCTAGCAGATTGCAGTCTTTTAAAGTATGTATAAATGAACTGTTCTTTTCAAAGCATTCTTTTATTAAATGAACTTTGAGAATGAAAGTTATTCTTTTCTTCCCCCCTCACTTTACACTTCCTTCCCATCAACTATCTTCTTTTCCTATTTTGGTAAGCATCCAGTGTGTGGTATTTATTTTGTCTGTAGGATTTACTCACTGCATCTGAGAGGCCATTTTACTAAGCAAAGTTCCTATACACTTACTGACAAATAGAGTTGAACCTCAGATACTTCTTAACAATACAGAGATTTTAGAAAACTTGAACATCAATTGTCAATCACAGCCTCCTGGTTTATATGTTATATTGTCCAGTGTTTTAGTGATAAATCTTGATTTTTACTCTCTTTCCCCCATTACTATTACTATTTTATACAGCTTGTGTTCAAATTTTTCTTATATTTAACATTTTCTTTGCTCACTGTTTCTTCTTATATTTCACATTTTCTTTTTGGATCATTTTCTCCTTTCTTGAAATATATCCTTTAATCAGCGACTGTTAGAGAACAATACTCAGCTTTATATTTGCTTGAAAATGCCTTTATTTCACCCTCATTCTGCCATGTGAAGATACATTGAAAAGTCGGCAGTCTGTAACCCAAAAGAGGGCCCTCACCAGATCTTGATCATACTGGCACCCTCACCTTGGACTTCCAGCCTCCAGAACTGTGAGAAATAAATTTCTCTTGTTTATGATATTACCAGTTTATGATAGTTATAGCAGCCTGAGTGGACTAAGTCAACTCTTGATCCATTTGTCAACAAAGTGAATGATGAAAATTCAGGCTGGATGAAGAGAGACTTTCTTGTTTTATCAGTTGTTCCTTCTAAGAGCTCTTAGTCTGGCACAGAGAGGAGACACATACTGGCCTGATTTACAATGAAACCTCTTCCTTGTTGATGGCACTACTTTGGTGTTCCAGTGCCTTTTCTCTGCAATCTGTTCTTAGGCTGACATACACCTCCGTCTTTGCCTACTAACCAGTGGCAGAGGAGAGCAAGAAAGGTGTGTGGTATCAGCAGGACTGACTTCTGTGCCAAGGTGCCCTTAATTTTAAACCTCTGGTGATCTTGGGTGGTGTCTAGATGGTAAAACTGAGTTATTTATAGAATCACACTGGTAATGATCACAGCATCTGCTTGGAAGCTCATCAGTGCCTATGCACTGCAGAATTTCCTTGTTATTCTTTTATGATTATCATCATGCCCACAGAAGTTCAAGGGAAGGGGGAGCCCAGGGAAATTTCCTGGTCTCCAGTCCTCCTTTACGTGGTCAGCCCTGCTCTCAACATCATGGTATAATAATTGTATTAGCAGATTCCTTCTGTTTCACAAGTTCCAGCCAGTAAAACCAAGCTGTGAGTTGTATGATTACATTTATTGAACACCTTTATAGTGATAGACTTATGGACATGTATGGTCTCGTGGAAGCCTCATTTTAGTGGCTGGTCTGATCACTAGTATTATTACCCAGGTGGGAAGTGGCATAGCTAGAGTTTATATGCCGATCCTCTAACTCCGATTCTAGTCATCTCTCCACTTCAACACAGGTTGGTTGGGCTTTTCCCTAATTTTTGACGACGCTACAGAGGAGACAGGCATGGATTTTGACTTCACAGATCCTGTAGGGTGAACAGGGCCATTGATCTGGGTCATCTTCCTTTCCACTTGGTGTCACTGTGAATGCCACCTTTCAAATGCTACTGCCCTGATTTCTTCATCTGATCTTCAATTCGCTGATGGCTATTTGTTAATGTATATTAATTTTAATGGGTTCAAGTCTGTCAGGTTGACAAGTTCCTTTTGACTCTGAGAAAGAAGTCAGGAAACCTGAAGCTTTCAAGGTAGCAGTGGTCTGTTGTGTGATGCTGGAGAAGTTGCTTAATCCTTTGAGGTCACTTTTCTCATCTGTATGAAAGAGGTGGCCTAGATGAACGATTTTTAATTATAAGAATGTTTTTTTCCCCAAAATGAAATCGGACATAGACTTTAGTGTGTCAAACAGAAAAAATTAGTTTAGTCAGGTTGAAGCAGGTATGGGGCCCAGAGCATTGCCTTCTTGGCCTCCCTGTTTCTCCCTTAAGTGGCTCCTGAGACACCGATCCAGATGAAGTAGATGGTTGTTAAATCACGATTATTAGTTGCTACGGGGCTTTTCTTAACTGTTTTCTGAGTGCCTAATGCTGGGGATTCTGAACTGTTCAACGTCTGCAGGAGGCCTGAAACTGGAGCTGGATGCCTGCGTTTGAATCTCAACCCTACTTCCTGGTTGTCCAGGTCACCTTTAGCCAGTCACTCAATCTCTATGCCTCTGTGTCTGCATCTTTAAATAATGATAATAATAATGGTACCTGCCTCATAGGGTTGTTGTGAAGATTAAAATAGTTCACAAATGCGAAGCGTTTAGAATAGTGGCTGACACTGTATAAATGGCAGCTGCTGTTCTTATCATCTCGAGGATCTAGCAGGGCCTTGTAGGGAGTGGAAGCGTAATAGTGACCATTAATTAACTGGTTTCTGCAGGATGCAGACCTGGGAGAGCTTTCAGTTGTCACGTGTTCCAGTGTCTCGTGCATTTGCCTTTATGGAGGCTTTCCTGGGTCGTCTGTTAAAATGCAGATTCCTAGACCTTACTGCTAGATTTACTGAACCGGCATCTCCAGGGAAGCAGTTTGGAAATCTGTATGTATAACAAGTGTCCTACAAGATATTTATGAACAGACACATTGAGAAATATGGTGGTATTCAACCCTTGCATTTCACAGATGAGAAAACTGCACGGGAGGAGAAGCTGCAGGCTCAAGGTCAGAGTTAGTGGTGGAATTGGGACTAGAGCCCAGGCCCCTGTCCCTGGTCCAGGGTTATTCTTGCTCACCCCTTTTCTCTGTGATGGCTCTGCCATTTCTGTCCAGGTGCCTGAGGTTGGCTGTATAGAATGAACAATTTCAGGACAGTGTTACCAAATTAGCATTTGGCTGCAGGCATAACTTACCTGCCAGAAGGGTAGTGAGTTACCTTCTTTAGGCAGATTTTGAGCTTCCTTTTTTATTCTTGACTTTGTGCTTCTGGGATAATGATCTCTGGGAACCTGCATGTCCTGAATAATCTCAAAGTCTGGTAATAGTTCTCGCTGCCCAGTTTTCACAGGAACAAGTAATACGTTTCAAAGTGCAACTCAGTGCCAAGATGGGGGAGTAGGCAGATAGATTAAATAAAAATGCCAAAATGCTGAGCACACTTAGCCAGTTTGCATCATGTGATCATGTGAAACGCTTTGGAGCCTGAGGACAGAAACCAAAAATATGCTTCTGTTCAGAGGCAGCCAACAGCATCAGTTACTAGTGTTATTACCGTTATTATCATCATCACTACCATCATTCCTCTCATAAATTTGAAGGTAGGTAACTGGGCTCTGTCTTTTGGAGCATTTCTGCAGGAAGGAAGAGCTACAATGAATTTTAGACAAGTAAGTATGGGGGCATGTGTGGCCCCATAACTCAGCCCCTCAGCTCAAACCACAGCTCTTCGCTCCCCACCCACAGATGTTCAGTCTTTTTATCACTGTGATACCAATTGTCCACACCCAGGCCTTGCTCTAGCAATAAAGAATCTTAAAAAAATGTGTACAGTAAACAGGTCCTATTGGGGAATTAGGACTCTGCAGGAGAAGGGAGGATAGAAGGCTGAAGCAGAGGGAATAAGAAAGAGGCAGGAGTGTGGTGACCGGGGAAGTGCAGTCCTTTTTTCCTGAAGCGTAGGTGGAGCCCTTGAACTTGAATAGATTTAGAGATCAAAAAGATAAGATGTAATTGGAGTCCAGGTCCTCAGGGGAAGTGCTAAATTTAAACTCTGGGAATGGGGCTGGACCTTACTTAGAGGGAGGAGAAGAAATTCAATTGCCTGCCTTAAAAAAAGAGCAAAACGATTTATTTAGGTGTCCACTCTTCTATTCACTCAGTCTAGTTCTGCAGCTTTGGATAACAAATCCAGCTCCTCTTTTTATAGTGGAAGATCCTGGAGCCCAGGTAGAAATTCATAATTTTATTTTGAAGTCAAAGTCCTTGTCTCTAATCTGGTTTTTATAGATAGAGCTTAAAGCTTCTTTTCTAGAATGGAGTTGAGGAGTGTGGGAGATTCCCAGAGTGTAAAATAAGGGAGATTTCATTTGTCCACTTACCTAGCCCCTTGTTCTCCAACCAAAACTTTAAGCTTCTTTAACAGTTTGCTTTATATTTCAATTGAGTGAACATTTGGCACGGCGTAAATTATAAGAGAAATAAAACACACAACATACAATTACATGGTTTTTCCTAAATGATCCTGAACTAAGCAACCTCTTCCCACATCTGCAGTGCAGGTATTACTGATGTTCATGTGGATGACATTTTGACACTAAAAGATTCCAAAATGCTTTCTTACTCCTTAAGCAATATCAAATTATATTCTTCCGGGCTTCCCTGGTGGTGCAGTGGTTAAGAATCCGCCTGCCAATGCAGGGGACATAGGTTCGACCCTGGACCGGGAAGATCCTACATACCGCTGAGCAACTAAGCCCGTGCGCCACAACTACTGAGCCTGCGCTCTAGAGCCTGCGAACCACAACAAGAGAAGCCCTGGCAATGAGAAGGCCATGCACTGTAATGAAGAGTAGCCCCCGCTCGCTGCAACTAGAGAAAGCCTGCACGCAGCAACGAAAACCCAACACAGCCAAAAAAAAAAAAACAAATTATATTCTTTCTAATTTTATTGTGGATTAATAAATATTTTGAAATGGATTGAAAATTGGAGAGTCCATGTTAATCGCCTCATTTTTCAGATAAAGCAGTGGAAATGCAAAGTAATTGACTTGCGCAAAGTTATGCTAACTGATGAGTAGCAGAGCTGCGATTAAAACTGAGGTCTTTTGATACATCTGTGTTTTCTAATCTTTTAAAATTCAGTCAGTTCACAGTGATGTTTCCTTTTCAGCAGGTTTAACATGTTCTACTATGTGTTCGGCACTAAGCTATTTAATATGCTTCAATGTGTGTGTGTGTGTGTGTAGGTATGTGGGTAAGAGCGGAAGAGATAAAAGAAATGGTACTAGTCTCCCAAGTACTTACAATCTAGTCAGGGATATGAGACCTACACAGGTAAAGCAATGAATGATGGTACAGTTCAGTGATATTTCCCAAACTTTTATGTGCATGAAAATCACTGGGAACCTTGTTAAAAGGCAGATTCTGATTCAGTAGGCATGGGGTGAGCCCTGAGATTCTACATTTCTTACAGACTCTCATGTGAAGCATATGCTCTCAGAAGAGACATACTTTGAATAATAAGGCAAGGCAGGAGATAATTAAGGGACAAATTATGTAGCATAATTATAAAACACGAGGCAGTTGAGAGTAATAAAGGGTAATCAGGGAAAGTTTCATGGAACACGTGGAATTTGAGCTCCTCCTGAATAATGGTCTGACTTTGAATTGGTAAAGGAATTAGACGGAGGAATAAAGTGAGTTAAGAGTGAAGGCACAGGGGCAGGAATGAGTGAAATGTGCTTGTGAGTTGGTGAAGTACCATGCTGCCTGGATTGGATGGGGTAAGATGGCCACATTGACTCCCCTTTCTGGTATTTATGCCCTTGTGTAATGCCCTGCATTGTATGTGGCCTGGGTCTAGTGACTCGCTTCTAAGGAATAGAATACAGCAAAAGTAATGGGGCGCCATTGCCAAGATGAGGTTACTGAGAGCCTGACTTCTGTCCTGCTCACTCTGTTGCACCATCACTTTCTCTGAAGGAAGCCAGCTGACATGTGATGAGCTGCCCTGCAGAGGGGCCCCAGTGGCAGGGAGCTGATGTGATGTCAACAGCCAGCGAGGATCTGAGGTGTTGCAACTGTGTGAGTGAGTTGGAAGTAAATCCTTTCTGAGTCAAACCTTGAGATGGCTCCCGCCTTGGCAGATGTTGAGGGCTGAGCCAGAGGATGCAGCTAAGCCACTCCCAGATTGCTGGCCCCCAGAAACTGTGAAATAATTACGTTTGTTGTTTTAAGATGCTAAATTTGGAGGTAGTTTGTTACACAGCCAGGGATAACTCATACAGTTGGAAATAATTTTGAAAGGAGAAAGAGGTAGTGTGACATCTAATTGTGGAGCAGGAAGGGGCTTGAAAGACTGGTGCAACAATTAGGACATGATATGAAAATGATTGTTAAGTTCTAAGTTCTCTCTTCCTCTGTCACATACATACACATACAGACACACAGAGCTTTATGGAGATATAATTCGTACATCAAATAATTCACTCATTTAAAGTGTGCAACTCACTGGTTTTTAGTATGTTCACAGAGTTATGAAACTGTCACCACAATCCATTTTTGGATACTTTCATCATCCCTGAAAAAGGATCATGTACTCATCAGCACTCACACCCCATTTCCTCCCTGACCTCCCAGTCTAAGGCAACCACTAATCTACTTTGTCTCTATGGATTTTCCTATGCTGGACATTTCAGATGAATAGAATAATGTAATATTTGGCCTTTTTGTGTCTGGCTTCTTAGCATGATATTTTTAAGGTGTCTCTGTGTTGTAGCGTGTATATCAGTATATTGTGACTTTTTAATGCCAAATAATATTACAGTGTATGGATATACTACATTTTGTTTATCCCTTGACAAGTTCATGGATGTTTGAGTTATTTCTACCTTGTTGGCTATTACAAATAATGTTGCTATGAACTTTCACCTAAAAGATTCTATGTGGACTGTGTTTTCATTTTTCTAGAGTATATGCCTACAAGTAGAATTCCTGGGTCATATCATAACTCTGACATTTTAAAGAACTGTCAAACTGCTTTCCAAAGTGGCTGCACCATTTTACATTTCCCCTAGTAATGTGTGAGGGTTCCAATTTCTCCACATCGGAGCCAACACTTGTTACTATCTGTCTTTTTTATTTATACCCATCCTAGTGAGTATGAAGTAGTATGTCTTTGTGATTTTGATTTTTCTAATGACTAATATTCCCAAGCATCTTTTCATGTGCATATTTACCATTTGTACAGCTTCCTCAGAGAAATATCTATTCAAATTCTTTGTCCATTTTTAAATTGGGCTATTTTTCTTTTTATTATTGAGTAGTAAGTGTTCTTTATATATTCTAGATACAAGTCTTTTATCATATTTATGATTTGCAAAAATATTCTTCCATTCTGTGGATTGTTTTTCGAAGGTATCCTTCAAAACACAACTGGTTTAAATTTTTAAAAATATTTATTTATTTATGTGGCTGCGCTGGGTCTTAGTTGCGGCATGTGGGATCTTTAGTTGCGGCATACGGGCTCTTAGTTGCAGCATGCATGTGCTTTCTAGTTCCTTGACCAGGGATCAAAGCTGGGCTCTCTGCGTTGGGAGTGTGGAGTCTTAATCAGTGGACCACCAGGGAAGTCATGAACTGGTTTTAATTTTGATGAAGCCTAATTTATCAATTTTTTTTTCCAGTCACTTAAACTTTTGGCATTGTATCTGAGAAAGCCTTGCCTTGCCTAAGGTCACTAAGATTTAATCCTATGTCTTCTAGGATCTTTGTAGTCTTAGCTCTTATATTTACATGTAATATACATTTGGAGTTAATTTTTGTGTGTGGTGTAAGGAAGAGGTTCAACTTCTTTCTCTTTCATGTGGTTATACAGTTGTCCCAGCACTGTTTCTTGAAAAGACTTTTCCCCCATTGAATTGTCTTATGCTCTTTTTGAAATCAATTGGCCATAAATGTGAGGATTTATTTTTAATAATTTTACTAAAAGTATTAACCTTAGTGATTAATTTTATTCTTAATTAAACTTTATTAATTTTATTCCATTGATCTGTATGTCTAATCTTATGCCAGTACCACACTGTCTTGTTTATGTTAAGTTTGTAGTAAGTTTTGCAGTCAGGATGTGTGAGTCCTCCTATTTTGTTCTTCTTTTTCTCAAGTTTGTCTTGACTGTACTGAGTCCTTTGCATTTTCATATGAATTTGAGGATTCACTCATCAGATTCTGCAAAACTTCAGCTGGGGTTTTGACAGAGATTGTGTTGATTCTTTACATCAATTGGGGAATATTGCCATCTGAAAGATATTAAGTCTTTCACCCATGGATACAGATGTCTTTGCATTTATTTAGATATTTTAAATTTCTTCAACTGTGTTTAATAATTTTCAGAGTACAAGTTTTACACAACTTTTGTTACATTTATAGCTAAGTATTTTATTCTATTTATTGCTACTGTAAGTGGAATTATTTTCTTAACTTCATTTTTGATTGCTCATTGCTATTGTATAGAAACACATTGATTTTTATATATTGCTCTTGTACCTTATAACATTATAAACTCATTTATAAACTCATTTAGTAGCTTGAACAGTTTTTTAATGGATTTCTTAGGATTTTTCCATATATAAGATCATCTCATCTGCACATAGAGGTTGATTCACTTCTTCCTCTCTGATCTACATGCCTTTTATTTCTTTTGCTTGCCTAATTGCCCTGGCTAGAACCTCCAGTACCACACTGAGTAGAAGCAGCAAGAGTTGATATTCTTTTCTTGGTTCTGATCTTACGAGGAAGGTATTCAGTCTTTCATCTTTAAATATAATGTTAGCTGTGGGTGTTTTATTTGTTTGTTTAATAAATGCCGTTTATCAGGTTGAGGAAGTTACTTCTATGCCTAGTTTGTTGAGTGTTTTTTATCATGGAAAGTGTGTTAGATTTGTCAAATTGTTTTTCTGCATCTATTGACATGATCATTTGGGTTTTGTCCTTTTTTTATTGATATGAAGTATTACATTGATTTTTGAATGTTAAACTAACCTTACATTCCTGAGACAAATCCCTCTTGGACATGATGTATCATCCTTTTTATATGTTACTGGATTTGGTTTGATACTATTTTGTTGAGAATTTTTGAGACTATGTAAGTAGAATATATTGGTCTGTAGGTTTCTTTTCTTGCAATGTCTTTGTTTGGTTTGTTATCATGATGACACTGGCATCATAAAATTAGGTAGGAACTGTTTCCTCCTCTTTTTCTGGGGGGGGCAGAATTTATGAAAAATTGGTATTAATTAAAAAAATAGTCTTCAGTAGAATTCACCAGTGAAGCCATCTGTGTCTGGGTTTTTCTTTGTGGGAAATTTTAAAGTTATTAATGCAACTTCTTTAATGTTATAGGTCTGTTTAGAATTTCTATTTATTCTTAAGTCAGTTTTAGTAGTTTGTGTCTTTCTAAGAATTTGTCCATTTTTTAAAGTTATCTCATTTGTTAGCATGTGTTCCCAGTATTCCCTTATAATCTTTTTGAATTTTTTGAGGTCAGTAGTGATGTTTCCTCTTTCATTCCTGATTTTAGTAATTTGAGTCTTCTTTCATTTTTTTTTCTCTGGTCATTTAACCAGAAGTTTGCCAACCTTGTTTATCTTTTCAGAAGACCAAGTTTTGGTCTCGTGATTTTCCTCTGTCGCTTTTCTATTCCCTGTTTCATTAATTTCCAGTTTAATGCTTATCATTTCCTACCTTCTGCATGCTTTGGCTCAATGTGATCTTTTTTCAGTGTCTTAAGGTGAAGGCTAAGTCACTGATTTGAGATCTTCTTTTTTTTTAATATAGACATTTCCAACTCGAAATATTCCTCTAAGCATGGCTTTATTTGCATACCTTGTTTTAATATGTTATGCTTTTATTTTCATTCATCTCAAAGATTTTTAATTTCTTTTTTATGATTTCTTCTTTGATCCACTGATTATTTAGAAAGGTGTTATTTAATGTGCACATATATGCAGGTGTTCTAAATTCCTTTGTTATTGATTTCTAACTTTATTCCATTGTGGTTGTCAGACACACCTTGTAGGATTTCAAGTTTTTAAAATTTATTGAGGCTTGTTTTATCATCTGGCATATGGTGGATCCTAAAGAAATTTTCGTGTGTGCTTGGGAAGAATACACATACTTCAGTTGTTGGTTAGAGCATTCTATACACGTCTGTCAAGTCTAGTTGTTTCATAGTGTTGTTCAATTCTTCTGTTTTCTTTTTGATCTTCTGTCTAATTTTTCTATCCTTCTAGAAAGAAATAACAACTGTTGTTGAGTCATTAGTCCCTTCAATTCTGTCAGTTTTAATTTTATGTATTTGGGGGGTTTTGTTGTTAAATGCATATGTTTATAATTGTTATGTTTCTGATAGATTGACCATTTTATCATTATAAAGTGTCTATCTTTATCTCTAGTAACTTTTTTGTTTGTTTTAACATCTGTTTTGGCTGATACTAGTGTCGCTACTCCAGCTTTCTGTGGTTGTTTTTGGATCATGTATCTTTCCCCGTCCTTTTACTTTCAGCATTTTGTATCTTCGAATCTACAGTGTGTTTCCCGCAGAGCAAATAGTTGGACCTTGTTTTTAATCAGTCTGACAATCTCTGACTTTGATTGAATTGTTTAATTCATTTACATTTAATGCTATTGTTGATATAGTTGGACTTATGTTTGCTATTTATTTTCCATATATCTCCTGTTTCTCTCTTCCTCTGTTCCTCCTTTACTGCCTTCTTTTGCATTGAATAAATAGCTTCTAACGTAACATTTTAATTTCTTTAAAGAGTTTTTCCCACTATTTTAAAGTTATTTTCTGATAAAGTAAAGAAGTTTCTTATGTGTGAGGAAATAGCATTGTTGGATGGGTTTACCAATATTTATTAATCATCAGTGTGGGAAAGCATGAGTATGTTTGTGTGTATGTGGGGGAGGGAGAAATAGGGAAGGAAAAAGGGAGAGAGAGCGAGAGAGAGCAACGGTCCAGGCAGACGTTTTTGATTCTTGTAGGAATATTGTTGAGAGGAGAGTGGAGGTCCTTCAAGCAATAAACTCCAATTTCATTTATAGCACAGAGGGAGTCTTCAGGTAAGCTGACATCTGTCCAGCAGGGTAGCTTACAGATACCAGGTAAGTAATGATCAGGTTGGTAATTAAGAAGAAAGAGCCTTTATGTGTGCTTTGACCTTTCAAACTTTCCTCTTCACCTTGAGTGACATTGATTTTTGTCAAGGTGGTTTGTATTTGCAGAAGTGTTTCCATGATTGAATCTGATCTTGATCTGCTGATAGCTGCTTAATTTACACAGTTAGGGCTCTTTCCCCCCCACCCCTGTGTAGAGACTATCCAATCATGATTGCTTCTCACATTTTTCCTCAGGGAAAAAAATCTATATTAATGGCTTCAAAGTGGTCACAAGGTAATTGACTGCTGTTTGCCCTTTTTAATTTGTAGCTGTTTGCCCTTCACTTTGTTTCTCAAAAACAGTTCTTGGCACAGCCTCACAAATGAAAGCCCTGTTTTTCAGATCTAGGCAGCTGCTAAGCTTTGGATCTGTGAATTTTGCCTTCCTGCACATTCAGGGTTGACTATGGAGGGTGGTTAAGAAGCTCTGTACTTGAAAGGAAGCTTATTGCTTTAAGTAGCTCATAGTTGGTGGTATATCATTCGTGTAAGCTTTCAAATTTGGCTTCTGTGGCTATTTCCTTTTCTACAGACTCTTTTCTGCCCTCCCTGACCCTCCCACCAACCCAAATTCTGCTCTGGTCTCTGATGAATTCTCTATTAAACCCAAGAGCATTGTGCCTTTATAGAAGCAAGTAACTTAAAGAAAATTAAGCCATTTTGATTTTGAAATTCCAAACTTTAGTAACAGCAGTGAAAAGCCTTGAAAATATTACTGATTTCTACTTAAAACATCCCTGGGAAGTGAGTCAGCGTTTTATTATTCTCTATTGGATGTTATTAGCTAGGGACAATCAAAAGAAGTCAAGGCAAGTTCAAGTCATTTGTATAAAACCAAGGTGAAGAAGCCAGAGTTAAAATCCAGGTCCTTGTATCCTGACACACTTCCTCTCTGGATCATTTTTCTCTCTAAAACAGCATTCTGTTCCCCAATATAATATCAGCAGTTGACTTGATATTTGTTTTCATGACACAAACAAAAGGAAAAAAGGTTTACGTTGTTTGTCGTAAGTGGATTGATAAGTGATCCCATGAATGGGAGGTGGGTGTGGCAGAGCTAGTTCGTCCCTCTGGGAAGAAGTCAGACCCCTGCATTATGTTTCTGGCTGTTCAGTGCTGGGCATTGCTCATATCCTTTCATATCTCTTATGTACAATCCTCCACATGTGAGGTGGAGCTCATCATAAATACGTGGTTTTGAGGAGGCATTGTCAGGAATGCTTTATTCTTATCACATCACCTGGGCTTGTAGTTGAAGGGTGGAGGTGGGAAAGAAGCCATGGGATACACTCATCAACCTGACCATGGACTGTCCAGTCTTAACCACCTGTGTCCTCACAAACCCCCACAGGAATTCTTCTTGTAGTACTCTCATTTATAAAAAAGTTTCCTTCCTTCCTTCTAAGATGCGTCATCACTTCGATAGCATCATCAGGAAAAAGCTTCTATATCAAATGTGTATGCCTATGGAAAGAGGGATCCCGATTTTAGAAACAGTAATACGAAAAGAATGTATCCTGGAATCAAGGACAAGAGTTATTTGCTCAAAACTTCTCCACCATTTTCTCTTTTCTAATTGAATCTGCCCTCTCAAGTGTCCTAAGAAAGGAGTATGAAGATAGTGTTGTTTCTTTAGTCCCTAAAAACTAGCAGGGCCATGGGTTGTCTGTGCCGGTGGTCCTAGATTCAAGATGTGGTATTTTCTGGGTTTCCACAGCATGTACCATTTTATAATTATGTATTTCCCTTTATTAGTAAATACACTTCAGCCCAGAAGATTCTGAGCTCTGTAAAGATAAACAAAAGGCAAAGACAAAAGTCCTAAATGCTTGACTAAACCATAGAGTAAATGAAATATTCATTTACTAGATAAATAGTAAGATGAGCTCATTTGTTTTGTATGTTTCTATTTGATGCCCTTTCAGTGAGAAAAAATTTTCCTTGCACTTACTAAATCTTTAAAGAAAATAGTAATGCCAAGAGATGATGCAAGAAAATATGTCATAGAAGGTTAACATAGGCTATAAACCTGTCGTGTCTCTGACCTCTGACTGTCTTTCGGGTAGTTTTTTTCTTTTTTCTAATGACAACTGATTTTATTATGTTCCCATGGTGTCACATTGCTCAATTTCAATTGCTTGCTTCTGGTTAAGATGTTTGGTTTGTTACAGCAAATGAAAACAAAACCCAAGCCTTGTGTTTTGTGAGAACAGTAGGATGTGGGGAGAGCTTCTCTGTGCATCTAAATGTCAGGCACATTGGGCTAAGAAAATATATTGGTCCTGCAGTGTGTTGTTGATTGAAGACAGTGTTATGTGGTCTTCCAGAGCCCTCCTGCTATGGTTCTCTTCTGAAGTAGGGTGTACGTACAGCTTTTTTCAATTAGACATACTATTGATATATTCCCCTCCAAAGATTCTGGCACATGGGTTTAAAGGGCTGTTTTAGACACTAAACACAGGCACAGGTTATGTGAATAAGTTCTGTAAGTAATTTTGATACCTCTTTTTGTCTTGCCTTATTCTTGATTGAAAAACTAATGATCTACTATAAAATGGAATTTCCACAATGAGATTTTCTTGGCATTAAACAAAGGGTTGTTTTATGACACCTTATATGCTGAGAATTTGAGTGCCTTTCAAGTGATATTTATTAAGTTTTATCTTATATTCCTAACAGTTGTTCCCATTATAGCACTGTGTTAACTATTGACCCTATAGCTCCATACTCTCTTTTGCTGTATGAAGACTATCTCTTCCAGTCAATTTCTTCCTCATCTTCCTCCATGAACTAATAAGTCCATGCCTAAATCTACTAATACCATTTCCTTGTCTGGATAATATTTTAAGATTTCTAAATCGTATTTTTAAATTAAAAGTCAGTGCTGATCTGAACTCTTCCCTGAAACTTTCCTCAACTTTTCTTCATGGAAATGGCTTTCTGCTCTGAATCCTCTAGCATTTATTGTTTTCATCTCACATTTGACATTTACTGGTTCATGTTTGTTTTTTTTCCCCAATTTTTTCCTGTTTGTTCTGCATATTCAAGGATATTTCACATTCCTAGAGAGCATATAAAACATTGTATATTGCTTTTATAAACTTGATAGTGCTTAAGATACTATTCAACATACAGCAATATCCTAGTAATGGTTAGTTAAGTTGAATTGGGCTTTTTCTTCAGATTTTGATTTTACAGTAGTGTTCTCATTGAAAATTTCCAACCACTAGCATGGAAAAGTATCAGTCTGAGATATGTTTGAGTATCAGTGAGCTAGCATCATGATAGTGTTTTGTCTCACTGAATAATGTTAAGCACTTGGGTATGCATGAAATTAGACTATGCATAAATTACTCAGAAGATGGAATTTCTGCCTCCTAGAAAATTATATTTACATCAGCATTGTGCCTAATGAGCATAATCTTTTTTTTAGGAGGGCCAAGATTTATAATAAATATTGATATTTTCCTATAGAACAGTTGTGGAAAGCCGTAAAATAATTTTACTGTGCAAGTATAGTAAATATATTCATGCACTCATTGGTGACATACTGTCTATGAATATATTTGAGAAAATGTGTGCTGAAAACCTTTAATTGAAACCACTGATTTATGAAGGCAAGCATAAGATGAAGAAATAGAGCAGAAAGAGGGCCTTGGAACAAAAATTAAATCTTGTTTGTAAAATATTCAGAAATTTATCATTACTAAATCACATTTATTGATTGGGCACCCATGTTTTTCCTTCTTTTATTACAGGAATGATACATGTTAGTGTTAAATTCTTAGCATTCCTTCATTTCGATATCAGTTACTTGACTATGATTAGTATTCATCAGTGCATTTACTGTGTTGTAACTCACATATTAAATCTATGTTTAGAGTTTGAGAACAGAAGAGGAACTTGATGAGAATATGGTTGACTCATTCTTTTTAATACCAGTCACTAAGAAAATTAAAGCATAAAGGACAAGTTGATCATCTTCCAGCTCTATCTACCCTTGCCTCTGGGCACAATCATGCAAAGATTGGTTTTGGAAGAAATGTTGTTTCCTGCTTCCAGTTGCTTATAAGATTTAAAGCTTTTTAACTTGCCATCTCAGGATTGTCGGGAAAAGGAGGCTGCTTTATCTCAATATCAAAATGTGTTTTTCAAGAGTGAGAGGTAAATGTTCAAGTGATGAAGAGAAATTACATACCCTGGGTTCTTAGAGAAAACAATTTCAGGTGTTAACAATTTGTCATTGTGCGTTGGGGCATTTTCGCTTTTCCTAATTAAATTTCATGATGGCATCAACTGTTTCAATCACTTTAGGTAGACAGACTCCTCAACAGTAACTGGATCTTTTCCCCTTCACTCTATTCTTTTCCCTTATGAATTAGAAATGACTTTATGCTTCCGTTTTGTTTCTGTTCTTCCTCTCAGTAACTTTATTCCCGATCCATTTTCTTACTGTGAGAATGTCTTCATTTCTCTGTAGTCTCTGGAGTGCTAATCAAGAATTAATCAGTCTTCCCTATTGAGTCAGGTTTAGCCATTTTATTCTCCTTTTGTGTCCTGTGCGAGGAGTATGGAATAACATTGTTTTAGGAAAGATTTATGGCTAAATTTCATTTTGGGGTTCAGTGACCCCTTTGAGAATGTAACAAATGCTACAGTTCCTCTGTCCATCACAAAGCACAAATTAAAAATTTGACATGCTATTTCATATGCTGCATTGACTCCCCATACTTCCCAATTCTGTCCCAAGACCTCAGATTAGGAAGCCTAGGAGCCTCTGGCTATAAAGGGCTTTATTTTTCTTTTTGGTAGATTTGGTTCTAAGATGGCCATGTGGACATTAGATAAGCAGTTAGTTGAAGTAAGCAAAAAGAGACTAAGTCCATATAAATATCTTTGTGCGTGTGATGAAATAATAGCAGCCTCTAGGAAAGGGGGCAGATTAGTCACTCAAAACAGATTTTGTTTACATATTTGTGTTTTGGGTGTGATTTATATCAATGATAACGAAGACTCTGAAGACCACATACCCATTCCACAGAAGCATGTTATAGCAAACATCAGTTCTAGACATTTGAAATTTAAATTTCACTGGAATTAATGTGATACCTGAGAAAAAAAGTGATATGATGTTCAGTTTATATTAAGTATCTTGGTAAATGATTGATTCATGGACAAAAATACTGGATCTTGAAATGTAAGTATTTATTCAAATAATAAAATTAACTCACAGTCTAATTTGGATTTTGAAAAATTCTCATCCAGAGGGCAGTCACTGGAAAGTAGGCTAGGAAGTTTCTTCAAAGCAGGGAGCTCTCTCTCTGAGAGAACATGATCTTGAAGGGAGAACACTGCGTTAGGAATCAGTAGGTACCTTATACTCTAACTGATTGCCTCTGTCAGCATAGGGTGATCCACTTGTTGCAGCTTGACAGGACTTTCCCAGTTTCAACACTGGGAACTCACCTTCCTTCCCCCTTGCCTGTCCCAGTCCCAGGCAAACTGAGACGATTGGTCAGCAATTAGGTGCATGACCTTGAATCAGACGCTGAATCCTCCTGAGGTTCAGTTTTCTCATGTATAAAATGAAGAAGATGGGTTAGATGGCTAAGGATCCTTACAAGTCCCACAGATGATTTTATCCTCCAGTCATTTTCTTTATTTTCTCTTTCTTCTTCAGATAGCCATGAAAAATCTTGGAGATTAATTCCTTATTTATCTTTGTACTCTATTTTTAATTTATAGCACATCAATTCAGCACAAGGCTTAATATCCTTTAGTGAGCCAAACACAACTCTTACAGTCTTGGCAATCAAGATATGGAATTAAGTTAGCATGCTTATAGAAAAGATGGTGAGATCTATTGTTCACTATAATCTATGTAATCTGCTTGCACAAACTCAAATTGCCCACATACTCTGAACTGAGAGACTAGAAGGGGGAGTTGCCAAGGGAAGCTTTCAGAGGTAGCAGAGGTCTGGGTAGATTTCTAATGTTGGTTCAGTATTGAGTTGGGTTTTTTTTTAAAGCTTTATTGAGATATATTTCACGTATCATACAACTTACAAATTTAAGGTATACAGTTTAATGGTTTTTAGTCTGTTCACAGATATGTGCAAACATCACCACAATCAATTTTAAAATATCTCATCACCTCAGAAAGAAACCCTATATTTTTTAGCTATCACCACCCTATCCTCCTAACAGCTCATACTCCTGGCCCCCTGCTTTCTGTCTCTAGATTTGCTGATTCTGGATATTTCATGTAAGTGGAATCATGTAATATGTGATCTTCTGTGACTAGCTTCTTTTATGCAGCAGAATGTTTTCAAGATTCACTCATATCATAGCATGTATTATACTTCATTCCTTTTTATAGACAAATAATATTCCATTGTATGGATATATTCATTAGTTGATGGGCATTTGGATTGTTTCTAGTTTTTGGCTATTCAGAATAATGCTGTCATAAACATTTATGTACAAGTTTTTGTATGGACATGTGTTTTCATGTCTCTTAAATACCTCGGAGTGGAATTCTGGGTCAAATGGTAACTTTATGTTTAACCATTTAACCATTTGAGGAACTGCCAAACTGTTATCCAAAGTGGCCGCCACAGCTTACCTTCCCATATTCTCATATAAGTATGGAGGTTCTGGTGTCTCTACCTCTTTGCCAGTTCTTGTTTTTGTCAGACTTTTTGATTCTAGCCACCCTAGTAGGTGTGAAGTAGTATAGCATTGTGATTTTGATTTGCATTTCCCTAATGACTAATGATGTTGAGCATTTTTTATGTGCTTATTGGCAACGCATATACAGTTTTAAGAAAATGTCTGTTTGGATCCTTTGCACGTTCTAAAATTGGGCTACTTGTCTTCTATTGTTAGGTTGTAAGGGTTCTCTATATATTCTAGATACAAGTCTTTTATCAGATAAATAATTTTCAAAAATTTTCTCCCATTCCATGGTTTGTATTTTCACTTTATTTTATTTTTTTTGGCCACCCTGCATGGCCTGTGGGATCTTAGTTCCAGGATTTGAACCCGGGCCCTTGGCAGTGAACATGAAGAATCCTAACCACTGGACTGCCAGGGAGTTCGTATTTTCACTTTCTTGGTAGCGTCCTTGCCTTGTTCCTGATATTAGGGGAAAAGCATCCAGTCTTTTATCACTAAGTATGATGCTAGCTGTGGGTTTTTCATAGATGCCCTTCCTTAGGTTGGAGAAGTTCGCTTCTATTCTCAGTTGGATTTTTTTCTTTTAATTGTTAAAAGGTGTTGGATTTGTTAAATGCTTTTGCTGCTTTATTGAAAAGATCATGGGGTTTTGTTTCTTAATTCAACTGATATGTAATCAGTTAATTACATTAATTGATTTTCAGATGTTTATCCAACCTTGGATTCCTGGGATAAACCTCACTTAGTCATATGTAGCTGGATTCAGTTTGCTATTTTGTTGGGGATTTTTGCATCCATATTTGTAAGAGATATTGGTCTGTAGTTTTCTTGGGATGTCTTTGCCTGGTTTTGTCATTCAGGGTTATACTGTCCTCATAAAGAGAGTCAGGGAGTGTTCGTTCCTTTTCTATTCTGTGAAGAGTTTGTGAAGAATTGGTATTAATTCTTCGTTAAATGTTTGGCAGAATTTATTGGTGGAGCCACCTAGGCCTGGGTTTTTCTTTGTGGGTAATTTTCTGATTACTAATTCCATCTCTTGTTACAAATCTATTCAGATTGTGTATTTTTTCTTGAGTCAGTATTGTAGTTTAGTTTTCCTATGAATTTGTCCATTTTTTCTAGATTATCTAATTTATTGGCATACAGTTGTTCAGAGTATTCCTTTAGAATCCTTTTTATTTCTGTAAGGTTTTTAGTAATGTCTCCTCTTTCATTTTTGATTCTAGTAATTGGAGTATTATTTCTAGTAATTTGAGTATCAATCTAGTTACCATTTTGTCAATTTTATTGATTTTCACAGTACCCATTTTTTGTTTCATTGATTTTCTCTGTTTTTAATTATATATTTTATTTATTTCCCTGCTAACCTTTATCGTTTTCTTCCTTCTTGCTTTAGGTTTAATTTGATCTTCTTTTTTGATGGGCTAAGGTTGAAGCTTTGCTTTTCATTTGAGATCTTTCTTTTAAAAAAAAAATATATATATAGGCATTTACAGCTATAAATTTCCCTCTAAGCACTTTTTTATCTGAATCCCATATATTTTAGTATGTTATATCTTCATTTTTTATTCATCTCAAAATATTTTAAAATTTCTTCTTTGACCCATTGGTTGTTGAGGAGCATATTGTTTATCTTCCACATGTTTTTGAGTTTCCCAAATTTCTTTTTGTTACTGATTTCTAATTTCATTCTATTATGGTTGGAGCATGTACTTTGGATGATTTCAATCCATTAAAATGTATCAGAGTTTGTTTTATGGCCTAGCATATGTTCTATCCTGGAGAATGTTCCAGGTGCATTTGAGAAGAATATATATTCTGCCATTGTTTGGTGGAGTGTTTTATAGATGTCTAGTTGTTCTTCAATGTTATTTAAGTCTCCTTTTACCATGTTCTTCCTCTGCCTGTTTTTTCTATCCACTATTGAAAGTGGTATATTGAAGTCTCCAACTATTCTTTTTGTGGTATTGAATTTTGAATTTGCAGTGGTAAGCTAAACCTGTTCATTTTTGAGAGTTAGAAGTATATCAGGATTTTCAGTTCTGTCTGTATTGCTACATCTTTGGCAGGAGCACTCTTTCATTTAGGCCACTCTTAACTTCACTTTCAAGGCTCATTTGCAAATATAATCATCATGATAAAGTTAATAACCCCAAATTTGTTATATCTGATTGCCTAGGGCTTCAAGCATATGAAGAGGAATCATTGTTAATTAGAAATATAAGAAGCAGCTTTATCATAAAAAATGATGAAGTGGATGGTAACATGTTCTTACTCAGATCCAAAGGAGGGAGATGATAATGAAACAGTGATTCTTTGATATTGGAATAATGATCACCCAAGAGGAAAGCGTCTGTAAATGAAATCCTTAAAAATTTGAAAGTATTGATTATTTTATTCATTTCCTCCCTCTTACCTACAGAACAGTGCATAACAGAACCCTATGTTTATATTTTGTGTTTTGAGGTAGAGAAATTAATTTTTTTCTTTCCGTAATTATAAACTAATTACAGAAAAGGAAACTTAGTTTTTTACTGGGGACCAAAGTTTTTTTTTTTTAATTTTATTTATTTTTGGCTGCATTGGGTCTTCGTTGCTGCACACAGCCTTTGTCTGGTTGTGGTGAGTGGGGGGCTACTCTTTGTTGCAGTGCGTGGGCTTCTTATTGCGGTGGCTTCTCTTGTTGTGGAGCACGGGCTCTAGGTGTGTGGGTTTCAGTAGTTACAGCACATAGGCTCAGTAGTTGCGGCATGCGGGCCCTAGAGTGCGCGGGCTTCAGTAGTTGTGGTGTGTGGGCTTAGTTGCTCTGCAGCATGTGGGATGTTCCTGGGCCAGGGATTGAACCCGTGTCCACTGCATTGGCAGGTGGATTCTTAACCACTGTGCCACCAGGGAAGTCTCAGTCAAAAGTTTTTTATTTTTTTTGTTTGCAGTACGCGGGCGTCTCACTGTTGTGGCCTCTCCCGTTGCGGAGCACAGGCTCCGGACGCGCAGGCTCAGCATCCATGGCTCACAGGCCCAGCCGCTCCACGGCATGTGGGATCTTCCCGGACCGGGTCATGAACCCGTGTCCCCTGCATCGACAGGCGGACTCTCAACCACTGCACCACCAGTGAAGCCCCCAGTCAAAGTTTTTTAATCCCTTTCCTTTAATTGTAAGATCAGTTTGTACTTAAGAGTGTGTACTGGGTACACTCATACTCCTAAGCCATCTGTTATCTTTGAAAATCCTTCCTATTTCCTCCCTCTCTTAAGAAAGAGATATATGTAGTTAGGGATTGGGAGTTAACATGTGAGATGAATCTACCCTCTTTTGACTGAGTGTGAGGGAGCTGGTTAGGTAAGTTAGTATTCTAGGTCATGGAATTCATAGGATTGATTATCTTATTACATCTTTAAAATGTAGATGTTTAAATGACTGGAGGTAGTCTTACAGTAGCTGTGATGAGACTGTAAAAAAGAAAACATAAAATGTATCTAGATTTCTAGATTCAAATGAACTTTGTCTTTCCTTAACAGTAACCTCAACATATAGGGCAATGCTACAATTGCTAATTTCTAGAACTCCTGTTTTGTTATTGCCTTCTGAAGGAAATTTCTGGGGAAATCACTAATATGGCTGATGATTGCATCTTGTTCTTGAGACCAAACCAAATCATTCAGGTTAATTGATTTATTAGACCTACATCTGAAGAATTTTGGATATTTCCCAAATAAAATACATATTCTGTTCCCACATCAGATGAAAGACTTATCAGCTATCCTTTATTATAGTTTATACTGGATTAATGTCCTGAGCCTGAATGGATGAAGATTTATTACAGTATTCTAAGGAGCAATCGAAAGCAGGGACATATGCAAACCTTAATCATACAGAATTTTAAAAGTAATATTCTTTCTAATCACATTTATTATAAACATACAGTGTGCCAGCTAACATGGGCATTGTAGGCTGGCCAAGGAACCTAACCACCATTCACAGCACCGTTTCTATTGCAATTTGTATCGAGGTTCAAAGCACCAATCTACATACTTTTAGAATACAGTTTGCTCAAAAACTAGAGGTGGCCTGAACTTTGAGTTCCTGCCAGATTAAATGTTTAACTTTTGTGGCCACAAATCTCACGAAACAACAAGGCTGCCTTAAAACCTTTCCATAGTTTCTATTACTAGGCATACAATGTATTTCAAAACAGTACAGATGTTAGGGATGAAGTCAGCAACACCACAGAGAAGGGAAATTCATATCATGATAGCAAACAAATAGAAACACATTTTAATTGTATGATGTTTTGGGCTTCTCATACAGATATTATTTGATATTCTATTGCTTTATGTTGTTGCTTTGGGACCTCAAGGATTAAGGAGGACTTTCTCTCTCCAGGGACCAGAGCTGGGTGAATTTATCTTGGGAACTAATGCTGATAACCAAAAAGTAGATTTCATCCTGACTGGTTAGTGGTTATTTCATTCAATATAGGTTATAGACTTAAAAGTTGTGAAATTTAAATTTTATGAAGAATAAAACTCAAATTTATATTTTATGTCCAATATTTGGTGCTTTCATAACAATTCTGTAAATAAAAAGAGTTGGGCGTGAAGTACCCGGAAGAGGGTGGGAGGAGGCAGTAGTAACAAATACTTTGTGTTGTGTTAGCATGGACTTCCCTGTCTAGCCCTGCCTCCTACTCTTCCTGGTTGTTTTACCTTTATGTTTCCAGGATCTCCTTGGTGATAGCAAATGTGGCTGGATGTGAATTGAGGGGGCAGGATATTTTTTTCCCTAAACTTTGCCAAGACCTAGCTGGGTGCCAGAAGAGAAAATTTGCTCTCTGGAAGGAGGTGGTGTGGTTGGAAATAAGTGGGAGGGTGATAACAACATCTAGTTTATTCCCTGCCAATCTTCCCAACTCTGTCTCATAAGCTTTTCTTTTTACAAGGCATCTCTGTGCTTCTGTTCATAAATTTTACATCATAGAACATTAAGGGAACTTAAAAAGTGATTAGATTCTGCAAATGAAGATCAGCTACATGATCTAAATCACACAACCCCTTAAAGACAGAACTGTGAGGAGAATCCAGGTGTCCTCCATCCAATATATCTTTCTAATAGCCCACGGTAGCCTCTTTTCTGGCATCCTACAGTCTATTTTGCAGAGCTGGTAGGTCTCAGCATGATTAAAAAAAATGTTTTAAGACATTCTCCTCCTTTTCCAGACACACACATACAAACGTTTTGTTAGCCATTGAGGAAGGTTTGGTATCAAACCAGCTTTGTTTGGCTGATGAACAGCAAGTCAAATGCTGAGACCCTGAGGCCGCAGAGAAAGGGTTTATTCATGAAGCACCAAGTGAGGAGATGTAGAACAGATCTGAGATCTGCCTCCCCCAAGGCAAGGGGCTTGAGATATTTATGGGATAAAGAAGCAGGGTGGTCTTAGGCACGGGGAAAGGTGATTGGAGGTAGGGACGAGGTGAGGCAATTGGTGTTCTGTGCAGGTGTATCTGAGTTGCATGCTTCTTCCTGGGATGCATGTTCGAAAGTAGAGGAGCTTAGCATGATCTGAGGGTGGAGTTTTTGGCCCTCTGCTATCAAAAGATCATTCATCTGCTCAGGCCCAGTTTTAGGGACGGTGGTCCCAACCAGTCTTAGCTGGCTTGAACTGGACAGAAGCTGACTCCAAGATCCTGGAACACAACTTAAGCCCCCTGTTACTACAGTGGCCCAGAGTCAGAGGTGTTATCTATAGGGGTGGTTAAGGAGTCGTAATTAAGGCAAGCTTGGTCAGTGAAGGGAGGTTACAAGCAGAAAGGTTTTTAACAAGCTGTTCCCTTACCTGCTTGTCTGTAAGACAAGCTCAGGAACTTCCGTTAGTCATCAGTTTCTGTTAACCCTATGAGACGTGGTTTCAGGATGGGCTTTTTTTAACCCTATGGGGCATGGTTTCAGTTTCTTCTCTGAGACCCACTTCTCTTTCATTCTTTGAAAGACTTCCCTGAAATTACCCTTTTCTTATTGCCATGAACTTGTTGACCTTCAGCTGGATTCCAGCATCTTATCTATAATACAGATCAGACAGTGGTTTTGTAAGTGGGAAAATGAATTCTGGTGGCATGGAATCCAGGCCTGCAGATTTCACAGTTTTGTCTAGGGCCTATTTTAGTTACATTCTGCTATTTGTGGGAAAAAAAAGTTATCAAAAGAAATTTGAAATACAACCCAGTTGCACATTGAATAGCTTACTTGGGCCATTACAGCCCTAGCAACTGTCTGTGGTGAACCTGGCAGTTCTTGGAGTGTGATCTGCCTTGTAGAGCAGAGAGAAAGGAACGTGATCTCCAAGTCTTATTCATTTACCACCTAATTTTCTGTGGACATCTAGGTTCTTGTAATACCACTCAGTTGAAATATTCATCGCTGGAAATCACTAAACTTAGAATCATGCCTCATTCTGTTTAAGAATCCAAGGAGACATCATTTTAAGGCATGGTATTGTTGAGAATGAACCTGTTAACATAGTTAGATCAACCTTTTGGAAGGAATGAAAATAACAATTCTTTGTATTCCCCATGAGATCACCAACTGATGATGGAAGAAGCAGAAGCTGGTTCTGTGGCTAGTTTCTGTTGGGAATGCTTTCAGACAGGCAGAAATTTTAGTAATTAAAGAGAATAGCTAAATAATAAGAGAATCCTTACTAATAATCCCCCTGCACATACTCAGGGATCCCAAATAAACAGAAAATGAATTTTTCAGAGTGAATTTCAGAGGAATTTAATCAGAGTGAAGAAGCCTCAGAATGGGATGGGGGAGAGGAGTTATGTAAAAGGATGAAATTCTTTTTTAAAAGGGTCATAAGGGAATAAAAGAATAGGTCAGAATAGGGCTCTGACAGGCTTAAAGAAGTTATGTGGTCCTTAGTTAATAATTTTTAAAAAGTGTATATTGAAATAATATTATTTACAATATGTTAGGTTAAATAAAATCTATCTTTAAAGTTAATTTCACCTTTTTTTTTTTTACTTTACTGGACAATTTAAAATTATACCTGTGGTTCACATTTGTGGCTTACATTATATTTCTATTGGATCACGCTGAGCTGGGCACTTCAGAGCTGTGCCTTCTCGGAGAGGTCTTTTAACTTTCTGGGCTTCAGCACTAACATCCCTGAAAAGCAGGAGATAAAGGTGACCAGCTGGACTTGCTCCTTGTATACTTTGGTAATATTTGCCTAATTTATACATTTGAATTCTTTCTCTGGTAGATGTTTGAGCGTTGAAAACTGTTATGAACAACTATTTTATGTTTCTGAACCTGTGTCACATAGTCTCTACCGCTTAAGGTCCCACAAGTCCCACAACTTTAGCTACGTTGTAAATAATCTCTGAATATAGCTCATTTACTTGTGACAGGTAAATACAGGAGTGTATCCCAGCATCTTGGGAAACCCAGGGGTGGAGAGTGTAGGGCAAGGGTCACAGAATGAGTCAGAGCCTGGGCTAGGATTAGCATCTCTGTGACTCATGGTCGCATTCTAACCACCAGACAACTCCCTTGAGAAATACTGAGGGTGATGGCCCTTTCCCTACCAGGGTACCAAGGATTGCTGAATCAGTGTTTATCAAGCTGACTGTGTAAGTGATAAAAGCAGGGTGGGAGCAGCGTAGTTGGTGGATGTTAGCCTGTGGTGCTGCTGGGCTATCTCTGTATGAACTACTGTAGAGGATAGATACATCACTGGTTTGGTATAAGAAAGAGTGTCAGGACAATTCACTGAAGTTATCGCTTTAGTAAAACCTGGAGGAAATCCCACAGCAGAAGTGAAAATGTTACTTCCTACTTTTAACAATATTTATATTGTGAAGCTTAGCACAATCTGGTGGGAGAAGAATTGCATAGATTCATTTGTATGCCAGAAGGCACTTGTGCAGATGTGTTGTAGTTACATCTGTGCCGAAGGCATATTTAAGTTTTTGAAGATCATATTTGGCAGAACTTAGCTTTATTCCCATAATACTTTATACACAATTTTCTTGTGGCCATGATCACAGTGTTTTAGTTATGTGTCAACATCCATGTCTTCAGCTACTCTTTGAGCTTCTCAGGGAAGGTCCTGTGTATTTTTCTTTCTATTTCTCCAATACTAAACAGTGTCTGCTACCTACAGAGCAGTTATAAAGGTTTGATGTATTGAGTGTGTCTTATTTAAGTATAGGAGGCAGAAAGAGGAAACAAGAACTCATGATGCACAGGAGCCTCTCCTGAAAGAGACTAGTAGGTAGGGAATCTAACTTCATAATTTCAGATTTCAAAGCACCTGCCTGTTCTTTGAGCTGGAACAGGGTTGAAGGAAAATGACTTTAGAAATTTTGAATATACAAACCTAAGCTTGCAATTTAGCTTGAGGTAGACAGTTGAGGACTAAAATGTCTACCCTGTAGACAAGGTAAGAAATAAACAGAACTGAGGCGTTAGAAGTCGGCAGCTAGAAAGGCAAGGAGAGAAGGGTATTTGGAAGGTAGAGAGGCTGAGGAGATGGTATGGAGTAGTTGAGAGAGGAACAAGCCAGAGAAAAATTACTTATTTCAGGAAATGGCTAGTGGTTTTATTTTAAACAGTGAGTCTAATATTTAGTTTTAAGTTTTCGTATTCATATACAATTTCAAACTGTATTGTAATCTCTGTCCATAACGCCCTAAAATTTAGTAAAAGTTTGCTGCACACAATTTGGTCAATGGTGCTTTGGAATAAAGAAACTGAAACAGTGTTCAGCCAGGAATGGGAGGGTGAAAAATCTTTCAAAGGCAGCCATTACAGGAAGGAAAATCCAATATGGAGCTTAGAAACAGGGCAGTATGAAAACATATACAAGCAGTATTACATACTATATGTACTCTCTTGTTAAAGGATAAATTCTTTGTTTATTTTAGAAAAAGAATGTTGTATCAAGCTCAACAGTTTTTCAATTTGTCCCTAAATTGTCTTGGTAATTATAGCGGGCATTTGATGAGCACTTGTTCTTTGCCTAATACTGTTCTAAGTACATCAGATGTATACAATTATTTAATCCACTAACAACCTGGAGCCTTTGAGACACAGAAAGATTCAGTGACTTGCCTAACTCATTTAATTCTCATAACATTGAGGCAGGAACCATTATATCCCCATTTTACAGATCAGAAGTCTGAGGCACAGGAAGTTAATTAACTTGGCTAGGTCACACAGCTACTAAGAGTGGAACTGAGATTTGGACCTAGGAAGGTTGGCTCAGTCATCTCCACGAATATTTTCAAAAGCTTCATAACATTTATTGACCTAAGCACTATAGGAAATAGAGGTAAAAAGGTAAATTAAAAAAAAATGTTTTGGGCTTTCCTGGTGGCGCAGTGGTTGAGAGTCTGCCTGCCGATGCAGGGGACACGGGTTCGTGACCCGGTCCGGGAAGATCCCACATGCCGCAGAGCGGCTGGGCCCATGAGCCATGGCCTCCAAGCCTGCGCGTCCGGAGCCTGTGCTCTGCAACGGGAGAGGCCACAACAGTGAGAGGCCCGCATACTGCAAAAAAATAAATAAATTGAAGTAATAAATATAATATACAATAAGTTCAAAATACATATATTTATACAAAGTGCAATCAATTTAAGTAATAAATACAATATACAAAAAATAATGCAATATAAAACAAATATAACACAATAAACACAATAAATAAATGGATGTACCAACAATATACAATAAATTCAAGTAATAAATACAATATACAATACATTCAAATAATTCAAGTAATTTACATGCTAGCATATACAATGAAGAACAAATGTAACACCCACCATAAGCAATGTAAGAATTAAGTTTCCCATTTCTCTCTTCCCTGACTCTAAATAGAAAACTCAGTATTTCTGGTCCTTGGTGACTTACCTGTAAAATGAGAAGGAAATATTGGTCTGCATTATCTCTAAGGTTTTTGTAACTAAATACAGTTCTACAAATATTTGATGTTTGAGAGGGAAAAGTGAGAGAGTGCAAACACTGTTGTTGGTCTACTCAATACCGGGGCTCCTTCTTCCCTATTTTTTCTTTTTTTTCAGTATGTTAATGGATTTTATTTTTATCATCTTTATTGGGGTATAATTGCTTTCCTTCTTCCTTATTAAGAGAACCCCAATTTTATTTGGGACAGCAGTATGCATATGCTAAAGGTGGCCATGTGAGATCTAGACAATGAGATATAAACAAATTGATGAGTGGAGTTTTAGGGAAACTCTTTTACGGTAGTGAGATTTGGCTGACATTCCCCTTGGGCCCTTTACACTTTATCCATATGCCTGGCACATGCATGTGAAACTGAAGGTGCAGCAGCCATCTTGTGACCATGAGTTAGCAAACAAGAGATCAATATCTTACATTTTTGGAGAGAGGAATAGAATCAGCCTGAGTGCCTGTGGCATCCCTGGATTATCGTCCCCCAGATTTATTGTATATGTGTGTGTGTGTGTGTGTGTGTGTGTGTGTGTGTGTAAAACACAAATAAATTTCTGTTTAAGCCATTGCCAGTTGTAACTCCTAATAGAAACTCAATTCTAAGTGATACAGAGAGTGAAGGAAGATAGAATCGCACCCATATAATTATCATTGTATTATATTTAAAATGAAACTTAGATGTCTTCATCCAAAGGGGCTTAATTGTCTTTGGAAACAGGGATTAGATAAGAAAACATGAAGAGGAAAATTTCCTCACTATCCAAAAAAAAATAACTGTATAATGAAGCACTTGTCAAGCACCCTTACTTCTGAAACCTGCATAATATCCAATACCACCCCTCATTTCAATCACAAATGACTCTTCATCAAGTGGGGCCTGACTTGGGATTTCCATTATGCCAACAGCCACCATCTCCAGCAGGTCATTCCCTTGGGATTAGAGCTTCTGCTTCCAGTGGAACTTGTGCTCACTGTGACTGGCCAGCAAGTGGTGGCCCCATGTGGAGATGAAATTTAGGAGGAGCACAAAGTGGAGGTGGGTTTAACATGACAGACAGGAAGGAACCCCTGCAGATACCTAGACCTCAAATTCTGAATTGCATTGTTGTCCCCCCAAAAAAATCAGAACAGTCAAAAAGCTGATTTAAAAAAAAAAAAATTTAATAATGAATGTTCCCTTAGGAAATCCTGTAAGCTTTATTCAGGTGTTGGGTATAACCACAAGGAAAGCTTTCATCCTCGTTTCCTTTCCCCTAGTGAAAATTAGAGCATCTTGGGGATATCAACCATGCCTTATTTCACCCTTCCTTCCTGCATGCACGCTCATGTGCACACACACACGCGTGCACACACACACACACACACACACACAAACACATCCCTTCCCCAAATGGGAATTTGAGCACTTTGAAGAAAACTTTTTTTTTTTTTTTTTGTGGTACGCGGGCCTCTCACTATTGTGGCCTCTCTCGTTGCGGAGCACAGGCTCCGGATGCGCAGGCTCAGCGGCCATGGCTCACGGGCCCAGCCGCTCCGTGGCACGTGGGATCTTCCTGGACCGGGACACAAACCCGTGTCCCCTGCATTGGCAGGCGGACTCTCAACCACTGTGCCACCAGGGAAGCCCAACGCCTTATTTTAAATGTCTTCAGCAGATTGAGAGAGCACACACAGCTTATCATAGTCACTTAGGAATTCTCGGAAAACTCAGGTTGCCACGGACAACCAAAGGAAGAATGGTTGAGGGGTGGAAGAGAAAGCATATTTGGGCAGCTGTGCTGTCCTCTGCCTGGCCGATGTGATGATCTTTCCTGAAGGGAATGTGGAGACAGGTGACCAAAGTTCTTACTCACTCCCAGCAGGGGCCTACTCCATGTGGTGAATGTCTCAAATGAGGGATTTTTATGTTCCTTTGGATGAGCTGCATGGGTCAAGGGCAAAAGTGAAGCCTGTATCACTTCCCTGCCCCTTTGCCTTGGCGAGGCAATGTGTGTGGTCCTGTGGGTAGAGCGTTTAGTGAGAACAGGGGTAGTGGAATGAGTTCTCCCAGCTGGATGGAGAGGCACTCCAGAAAGAGGATGCTCTCGGCCTAATCAGTGACTCTAAGTAGCTGTGTTTTTTGTTATACTGCTTTGTGGCAGACTCCTTTTTGAGAGCAACTTTGAGATAGCCATATTACTGATATAAACTGAGTAAACATAATTTTTTCCCCCTTTGAGTCTGCTTTATCTTCAGTTATTGGTGATATCATCTGACAAGTCACTTCCCAAGTGCCTTTTGGGCTTTTGTCTCAAAAAGGAAGATGAGTAGCTCAGGGTAATGGGACAAGAATTTTTGCTTTAGGAGAATCCAAGTAAATGGCAGTGGTTAACTATCTTTGAAGCTGGTGTGTGGCCTGCGTTTGCTTCTTATCCTCCATCTCTTGGCATTTTCTTGGCAGCCACAGCTGGAGCCAGTGGTGAGCAGCATGAAGAGAGTCAAGGCCATTGACACCAGGAGGCAGATACATCACCCTGGTGCTAGTCACCCCTTAGTCTGCACCAGGGGGGCACACGAAGAGAGAGGCACTGAGTTTTCTGGAAAAAGCCCATGATGTCTGGGAAACTGGAAAGTAAGACATCAAAACCTTAAAAAATTTTATCTTTACAACTATCCACGATTTATAATCTAGGTCAGTTTTTGTGGGTGATACAAGTTTCTTTGAAGATAAAAGCAGGGTTTGGTGACTGCAGTTATCAGTGGCTGTTATAACATGTTTGGGGTTTGGGTGTGTAAGTTCTTGTTCCCTTTACCGCCAGTCCGGTCATGAAGGGTTCTATTGATTACATCTGTGGCTATTTCTGGAGTTGGCCCGATTTAAAGACAGATATGGGTGGCTTGGTAATAATTATTTCTTTAATGGCAGTGATATTTTCATTTTATCTGTTGTAGAATGACTGACAATCCTTGTTTTTCAGTTGTAAAGTAATGTATGTGATTGTGGTATATTTTCTTGTGTCTCTTTCTGCTTAATCCTGCACCCCTGGGTAGGTGTTTTCCATAAGTTTCTACCATGTTTGCAAATTTTGTGTGTGTGTGTGTGTGTGTGTGTGTGCGCGCGCGCGCGCGTGCGGTGGGGTGGCGGGTAAGCTATGCAAAAGCAGTCTAGCTCTTCAGTGTTTCAGCAGAGTAGTTCTTTTGCTGTGGAAAAATGGCAACAATTTGAAGTTATCATCTGACAGGTTCTAAAGCGAGTCTGTAAGTGCTGCCACTGCCAGAAAGAGGAAGGAGCCGAATAGGCAAGATTGAGAGGCAAAAGTTTGATTTTTGCCTTCCAGCTTTTGGGTATTGAGTTAACATGTGGCTGATCTTTGCTGCTATGGAGATGGGCAAGGGCATTAGAAGGTAAGTGAATTTTGTCAACACATTTATTAGGTGCTGAGGTTACTGTAGTAAACAGGATGAAGTCTAGACGTCATGGAGTGTGCTGGGGGAGAGAAAGCAAACGAGTAAACATATGAACATAAAATATAATTTCAGGTAAGGTGAGAGAAACGAGGAAAAGTAAGCAGAAACCTGAATGAAGTGCAGGAGGCAACCAGATGGAAACCTAGAGAGAGAGGGTGTGGAGGGAAGGAAACGGGAGAGGGGGACGGGCGAGATCCTGGAGGACTTTGATCTCGGCTGGCTGGGAAGCCTTATAAGGATTTGCACATGGAAGTGATATCATCTGATTTCTGGCTTCAAAGGCTGACTCAGGTGCATCATCGCTTGTATATTTTACTGGCTCTGTATCAGTTCTGGCAGAAAATCATTTGATCCTCAAAACAATGATTGAGTGGTCTCAATCTCTCTCAACTTAGCTTTTCCTAAAGCTGTAATAACCCCAGGATTCCAGAATTGCAAGTTTGTAATATTTACTTTTTTTTTTTTTGTAATATTTACTTTTGACTGGGGCTTGGAGAAGGAACAATCAGGGCAGTTGTGAAGTAGTATATTAACTAAGCAGTTCATAACTGACAGCAAAAAAGGATATAATTAAAATGCCAAGAAGATGATTATTCTTAATTGATTTGCTTGCAACGTACCTGCTTTCTGTGGTGAGACTTTTTTGGTAATATCAGGAATTTGTGGGTTTTTCAACTGCCTTTCAGATTTCCGAGGTGGTATAGTGCAGTGGGTTGGAGGAGGGGCTTAAAGAATGGCTGATTGAAACTCATCTCTGCCATTACCAACTATCTACTTAACTACAGGGGGTTTCTGAATAACTTCAAGTGAGGCGTAATATGAGTATCCCCCTTATGGGGTTGTGTGAGGATTAAATGAGATAATGCATAGGAATTATTCCTTACATAATAGTTCTCAGTGAATGTTATTATTGTTTTTGTTAAAGAAATTCCACCCATAGAAGATGTTTAAATTTCATAGAATAAATGAGGTAGTTAGCTTATTTTACGTACCTTGGCAGTCTGAATGGACGGAATTATGACTCTAGAATGTGGAGTTTTGGGAATAGCACCAACTATTGGGGTGCCATTATATATCATATATAATTACATGTGAAAATATATATATATAATATATATAATGTATAAATATATATATATATATATATATATATATATATATATACACACACACACACGCCATACATTATATAGGGTGTCCTAGACAAGAGGCAGACTCAAGGGGGCTGCCCCAAGTCTGGGGCAGGTTTTATGGTTTAAGTGTGGCAGGAAGGAATTTGTGGTGATGGATGAAGTCAGAGGTGTGAGGCAAAGAAGAGAAGATGAATCATAGAAAAGCTGCAAATGAAAAGAACAAGTTGGGGGTAGGTTGGGGGAAAAGCTATGGCTGCCAGTGAGTATGTTCCTCTTTTGGACTTTGATTTTTAGGTGCTGTCACCTCAATCTTTTTTTTTACTGTCATTTTCAATTGAGTTCACTAAAGGACATTTTAAAATGTGAAAATTTAAATCTGAGATTTAAAAATCTAACTCTCAGGGAAAATAGAATTGTCCTACAATATTTTGTTTTGTACTAAATTTGCCAAATGTACTTATTCTGCAAAATACGAAAATATTTGTTTTATAATCGTATATTGTACTTAAACGTACTGCTGGCCTTCAAAAATGCCTGTGACTTATATAGCTGCTTAAAAATAGATTTTAGCTTATATTCATCCTTGGTCCTAACCAATAGCATAAAATCTTTTTTCTTAGGGGCTGCAATTTTTGTTCTTCATCCAAGGCATATAGCATTTCAAATAATTCAGTTTATAAGTAGAAACAGCAATCCTGGAAACATCCCTCATGGAAAGGGATGAAACCTTTTTCATGGGTTTCTGCTAGATATTCCCAGTGGTGTGCTGCTTCTCTGAAGTCAGGTTTAGATCAAAAAACCAAATGTCTTCACTATTTGTAAATCTCATAATCCTTTTATTTTATTTACTTATTTGTGGCTGCGTTGGGTCTTCGTTGCTGCGTGCGGACTTTCTCTAGTTGCGGCGAGCGGGGGCTACTTTGCCTCGCGATGAGTGTGCTTCTCATTGCGGTGGCTTCTCGTTGCAGAGCACGGGCTCTAGGCGCGAGGGCTTCAGTAGTTGTGGCTCGTGGGCTTAGTTGCTCCACGGCATGTGGGATCTTCCCGGACCAGGGCTCGAACCTGTGTCCGCTGCATTGGCAGGCGGATTCTTAACCACTGCACCACCAGGGAAGCCCCTCATAACCCTTTTAGCATAGATCAGGGAGAAGCTCCATTTTATGAATGAATTCAGCATTCCATTCTTTCTTATATTTCCCTTTCCCTTCACTCTTTTTTATTTTCTTTTTTTTTTCCTCTTTTTGATGACTGACTGCAGGAGAGGTTGGTTCCTTTCGAAGCCCAGAGGAACTGTGATCCTGGGCCATGTGGTGAGGCTTCCGGTGATGAACACCACTTGAGGCCTAAATGGGAAGGAGCAGAATGGTTCAGATTATACTCCGGGTGTCCTCATCACCAGGGACCCTCGCCATCATTGTCCTCAGCAACCACACTGTGGGACGGTACCAGTGTGTGGCCTGGATGCCTGCAGGGGCCGTGGGCAGCCAGCGTGCTGCCAGCCACGGTGACACTAGCCAGGGGCTGAGCCTTGGAGAATGTATGTGCGAAAACATTTATCTCGAATTTTCTGAGTCCTCACATACCTTTCTCAGACCTTCAACAGCTAACTTCAGCTCTCAGCATTGTGTGTAAACCTAAGCCCAGTGCAGCTTCCGGGATGATGCAGATACTTCCATAGTGAGTTTAATTTTCATAGTGAGATATTTGCATGGTGAGTTCAATAAAATCCTGAATCTGCCAGGTGATTGTCTCTTGCTACCCCATCCTATTCCCCACTTCCCCCGTTTCTCACTGTTTCTTATCTCTTTCCCTTTAGGAATGTACGTTTTGTGGTTAAGAAAGGAAAGAATAATGAGCAGGTCCTTACTTTACAGAGCGAGCCAGGCTGTGGCATGAGACGTGAGCTCAAAGTCACTCTGTGATACATGTTCTTAATAACATGTGCTCATTGTACTCCCACGTTGCTTCTTACTTTTGAGGAGAGTGACCCTAACTGACACAGACTTTCAATGACAAGCAATATTTTATACAGAAACTGAACTGAATAAGGAAGATAGGGTTATGGGAGGACAGGGAAACAAACTGGTCCAACATGGACTCCGAATCATGTTTATGCTTTGATTGCTTCTTCCACTTAGCAGTGAAGAATTCCATTCTGGATCAAGTGGATGAAGGAGATGGAGCATAGGAAAAAGTATTAGCAGGTAAAGCAGGGAATTTGGGAGACTTTGCTGCTGAATAACTGTAAGATTAAGAGTTAATCATTGTGTGGTTTACAATAGGAAAATAATTATTCTGTATCATTTTTGAGATTTAAAAAAAGATCCCCTGAGCCTGATTGTGACAGTAAATTAATCCACTGGTCAGTGTTTATCCATTACTCATTCTGTGCTCAGTACTACAACGACTGTCAGGAATGTGGCCATATTGGCCATGATCCCTAACCTAGTTATAAGGACAGAGATTAAAAATGTTTATAAAGTTAGAAAAATCAAAATAATTTTAATTATTCCCATGAGACGCTTGCCTGTAGGACTGGAAAGTAAATCAATCATAGACGAACATGTATCAAGACTCAAATCCTATGACTTGGTGGGTCTTTGAGAAGGACAGATTTTGAGGTCTTAGGCTCTCACTGAATATTTCTTTTGTAGATGAAGAAAGTAGATAAAGAGAAAGAGTTTGAAGTTTCCTTTTGAACTTTCTTTTATCAGCCGTGATATTAGGATGACATAGTTATTGTTAAGGAATATGTAGTGTAGTTCAGATTAAGTGACAGGACAGGCAAAATATAATTTGTGTGATGAATATTTTAGAAGCATTTAATTGTGTCTGAAACACGTCTCTAGGGGCTGGGATGTCAGGTAAAGTGCTCACAGTCACCCCCTCTGCATTTCCTCTGGTACAAAGATCTGTGGGTGGAGAAGGAAAAGAGGTTGCTCACCTGGCAACCTTGGGTGAGGCCACAAACGGCAGACTTTGAGATTGCATTGTTGGCACTGCCCTCACAAGTCTGTAACTTAATTTCAATGAAGCAAAATAAACATGAGCAAACCTCCAGGCAAATGAACATACCTCCAGAGGCAGTATAAGGTAGGGAAGAGAAAATGGGATTTGGAATTCTGGCAGCCCTAAGTTGGAATCTGTGCTCATGACTTATGAGCTGCAGTGAGGCTGAGCAGGCTGTTGATATGCCTGCTTCTCTCACTATAAGTCCCCGGAAATCAGAGATTTTGTCGTTTAAAAAACGTTTTTATGATTACAAATATAATCAGTATTCATGGTAGAAAATGGAAGAACAAAGTAGAAAATAAAAATCACCCTTTAGCCACATATTATAGCCCTTAACATTTTGTGACACATCTTTCCAGATTTTTCCCTTTGTGTGTGTATATAGTTAATCAAAATTGTTATTTCATGACCATGTCTTTTATCCCTAGTGCCTGGTTAAATTAATTCATGTTAAGTGAATAAATGGCCTTGAACTTCTTGGTCTTCAGAACCTTCCTAGAGAAAATGAGGGCAGTGACAGCAACTATAGCATCCAGAGTTCTGAGAGTTGCATGAGATGCTAGCTATGTAGTCCTCATTCATTGCCATTGAAGCTGTTATGGTTACTTTATTTCTCTTTGAAAAGAGAGAGAGATACTAAATATTCTGGCTCAGAGGATTTGAAATTATTCATGATGGTCTTTACTTACAGTTTGGAGACAATTAGTAAGTCTAATACAAGGTGTTTACAACTCCCAGAGCACGGGAACGGACTGTAAATCCTAACGTAGGAATGGTGTTGTTTTGGCAAAAGCTGTCACTGAAGTCAGGAATAGAGAAAAATATAGTTGGCTACAGTGTTCTGCTCTGAGAGTAGTGACTTTATTCTCAAGTTGTTTCTCTAATAAGATACAATTTGCTCTCTGATACCAGCAGGTCTGTGACTCAGACTCCATCATGTTAAGGACCTCAAGCATCCTTTCTTCCTTGTAGATCCCTATCTATAGAGCTGTTGTGGACCTGGATTGGGGGGGTGGAGGTAGGGCATAGAAAATGTGTTTAGTGGAGCCATGGTCAAGGATTCCTTGGGTCCTAGAGCCTCCCTCTCTAGTTGGTGTTGCTAGGATTGCAGCTGTAGCTGGGCAGCTGATTGGTAGCATGCTGTCAAAAATCACCCAACCCAGTAACTTTGTTTTACGCATATGGTAGTAAGACCAAAAGAGATTATGTGAACTTCTTAATTAGCTTCACATAGCTAATTGGTGGCTTTACTAGGCTTAGAACCAAAGGTTCCTATGAAGCAGCAAAATGTGGAAGAAAGAACACAGTTTGGAGTCAGGCTGCTTTCGTTTGAAACCTGGTTCTGCCATAGATCCTTGGAGGATATTGAATCTCTCTGAACTTCATTTTCATCTGTAAAACCAGAATAAAATACCTGATTTTTATTAGTTTCCTCATACTCCTAAATTAATTACCACCAACTTGGTGCCTTAAAACAACAAAAATTGTTGTCTCACAGTTCTAGAGGCCAGAAGTCCAAAATTAAGGTGTCAGCAGAGCCCTGCTCCCTCTGAAGTCTCTAGGAAGGATGCTTCCTTATCTCTGCCAAGTTTCTTGGGGTGATTGTCAGCAGTTCTTGGGGTTCCTTGGCATATAGCTGTATCCCTCCAGTTTCTGCCTCTGTTGTCACATGGTCTTTTCCCCAGGGTGTGTTGGTGTTTGTGTCTTCATATGGTTTTTATGTAAGGACATTAGTCATTGGATTTAGGGTCCACTCTGATCCAGTATGACCTCATCTTAACTAATTACATCTGTGAAGACTGTTTCCAAACAAGGTCACGTTCTAAAGTTCTGGGTGGACGTGAAATTTTGGAGGGATGCTATTTAACCCAGTATACCAGGGTACAGGGCTATTGCAAAGAATAAATAATATATTATCTGTAAATAATAGAACGTGGTTGCTGGCACATAGTAGGTGCTCAACAAATATTAGTTCTCTCCTTCCTTTCCTTTCCTTTCCAACCCCCAGCTCCATGGTGTCCTCTCTTGGCCACTTGGAACTCCTCCAGATCCTGAACTCATTTTGTTTTTACTCAGTCAGCGTCTTCCTCTTTCTGCAGTTATTCTCATATGTCCCTTCTTCACTGTCTGGCTGTAATTGTTGTGTGTGTTATTCCTTCCATTCAGATTCTGTTTGTTTGCAGCTTTCCCAGTTCTCATTTTCAAAAAGCTTTACTATTCAAGTACTAGGAGAAAAGACCAACAAAGTACTACAGAATACAGTATCAGCAAAGAGACTGTTTTTTTCCTTCTTTAATTAGCAAAAACAAAGAAATATATTCAGTTTTGACAAGGATACCATGAAAAAGTGAATAATAGTATCTTTGTTGGAGCTCAGTAAACTGGCATAATCTTTTCCAAAAGTCAATACAAATATTGTACCTTTGCTTTATACATCTCAGAACTGGGAATCTGTCCTAAAGTAATAATTTGAACTACAGAAAACACTTCAAATACTCATCAAAACATGATTTATAATAGGAAAACATTGGAAACAACATAAATACCTAAGAGTAGAGGTATTAAAAGGTTAGGTAAACCATGGTTTGCCCTTTTGAAGAAACATGATAAAATTATCAAAATAAATGTAGATATAATAATAGATATCTATGATATATTAAGTGAAAAGGAGATTAATAATTGCATTCATATGTAGTTGTAATAAGCATATGGTGTAATGTCTAAATGATCTAAATTTTTTTCTATTGTAACTTTCCTATTTGAAACTTTTTTTTTTAATTTAAATGAGGATGCCACTAATATAAGGAGGTAATCGATAGAGTTGGGTGAGAGGTGCTGTACATATCTTAGCTCATCTGTGTGGTGCTGGATAGGGCCTGTGATGCTTGTGGTATTAGGTGGAGGCAAGTTGGAGGCAGGTGTCATTTCTCAAACAGACTAGGACAAACCAGTATCATGGGAAGAGTAATCAGTCAGGTGATTACTACTTATTATACATTGCCAGTGAAATGGACTCATGAGTTATGGGGCCAGTGACTAACCCCTGACCATAGATAGATACTCTTCTCCATGAAGAATAATTCATTTGGATGGGTATTGATTCTTGGGTGGATGGTAGCACTACCTGCATCAAGAGAAATCTAAAAAGTTAAAACAAAGGTAATACAACAGAGAGGACCTTCAAGATGGCGGAGGACTAAGACATGGAGATCACCTTGCTCCACACAAATACATCAAAAATACATCTACAAGTGGAACAACTCCTACAGAACACCTGCTGAATGCTGGCAGAAGACCTAAGAATTCCTGAAAGGCAAAAAACTCCCCACATACCTGGGTAGGGCAAAAGAAAAAAGAAAAAACAGAGACAAAAGAATAGGGACGGGACTTGAACCTCTGGGAGGGAGCTGTGAGGGAGGAAAAGTTTCCACACGCTAGGAAGCCCCTTCGCAGGGGGAGACTGCGGGTGGCGGAGGGGGAAAGCTTCGGAGCCGCGGAGGAGAGCGCAGCAACAGGGGTGCAGAGGGCAAAGCAGAGAGATTCCCACACAGAGGATCGGTGCCGACCAGCACTCATCAGCCTGAGAGGCTTGTCTGCTCACCCGCCGGGACGGGTGGCAGCTGGGAGCTGAGACTTGGTCTTCGGAGGTCAGATCCTAGGGAGAGGACTGGGGTTGGCTGCGTGAACACAACCTGAAGGGGGCTAGTGCGCCACAGCTAGCCGGAAGGGAGTCTGGGAGAAAGTCTGGACCTGCCTAAGATGCAAGAGACCATTGTTTTGGGGTGTACGAGGAGAGGGGATTCAGAACAACGCCTAAACGGGCTCCAGAGACTGGCGCAAGCTGCGGCTATCAGCGCGGACCCCAGAGACAAGCATGAGACGCTAAGGCTGCTGCTGCCACCACCAAGAAGCCTGTGTGCAAGCACAGGTCACTATCCACACCCCCATTCCGGGGAGCCTGTGCAGCCCACCACTGCCAGGGTCCCGTGATCCAGGGGCAACTTCCAGGGAGAACACACAGCACACCTCAGGCTGTTGCAATGTCATGTTGGCCTTGCTGCTGCAGGCTCGCCTCGCATTCCGTACCCATCCCTCCCCCCGACCTGAGTGATCCAGAGCCCCCTAATCAGATGCTTCTTTAACCGTGTCCTGTCTGAGCGGGAACAGACGCCCTCAGGTAACCTACACACAGGGGTGGGGGCAGATCCAAAGCTGAACCCCAGGAGCTGTGTGAACAAAGAAGAGAAAGGGAAATCTCTCCAGGTAGCCTCAGGAGCAGTGGATTAAATCTCCACAATCAACTTGATGTACTCTGCATCTCTGGAATACCTGAATAGACAACGAATTATTCCAAAATTGAGGTGGTGGACTTTGGGAGCAACTGTAGACTTGGGGTTTGCTGAATGCGACTGACTAGTTTCTGATTTATATGTTTATCTTAGTTTAGTATTTAGAGCTTATTATCATCGGTAGATTTGTTTATTGATTTGGTTGCTCTCTTTTTATATATATATATATATATGTATACATATATTTTTCCTTTTTCTGTCAGTGTATGTGTATACTTCTTTGTGTGATTTTTGTCTGTATAGGTTTGCTTTTACCATTTGTCCAAGGGTTCTGTCTGTCCATTTTTTTTTAGTATAGTTTTTAGTGCTTGTTATCATTGGCGGATTTGTTTATTGGTTTGGTAGCTCTCTCTCTTTTTTTTAAATTACTTCTTAATATTTTTATTTTAATTATATATTTTTTATTTTAATAACTTTATTTTATTTTTTTCTTTCTTTCTTTTTTTTAATGTTCTCCCTTTTCTTCTGAGCTGTGTGGCTGACAGGGTCTTGGTGATCTGGCCAGGTGTCAGGCCTGAGACTCTGAGGTAGGAGAGCCGAATTCAGGACGTTGGTCCACCAGAGACCTCCCAGCCCCTCATAATATCAATTGGTGAGAGCTCTCCCAGAGGTCTCCATCTCAGCTTTAAGACGCCGCTCCACTCAACAGGCAGCAAGCTCCAGTTCTGGACATCCTATGCCAAACAACTAGCAAGACAGGAACACAACCCCATCCATTAGCACAGAGGCTGCCTAAAATCATAATAAGTTCACAGACACGCCAAAACACACCACAGGATGTGGTCCTGCCAACCAGAAATACAAAATCCAGCCTCATCCACCACAACACAGGCACCAGTCCCCTCCACCAGGAAGCCTACACAACCCATTGAACCAACCTTAGCCACTGAGGGCAGGCACCACAAACAACGGGAACTAGGAACCTGCAGCCTGTGAAAAGGTGACCCCAAACACAGTAAGTTAAACAAAGTGAGAAGACAGAGAAATACGCAGCAGATGAAGGAGCAAGGTAAAAACCCACCCGACCAAACAAATGAAGAGGAAATAGTCAGTCTACCTGAAAAAGAATTCAGAGTAATGATAGTAAAGATGATCCAAAATCTTGGAAATAGAATGGAGAAAATACAAGAAACATTTAACAAGGACCTAGAAGAACTAAAGAGCAAAAGACAATGATGAACAACACAATAAATGAAATTAAAAATTCTCTAGAAGGAAATTATAGCAGAATAACTGAGGCAGAAGAATGGATAAGTGACCTGGAAGATAAAATAGTGGAAATAACTACCACAGAGCAGAATAAAGAAAAAAGAATGAAAAGACTTGAGGCAGTGTCAGAGACCTCTGGGACACCATTAAACGCACCAACATTCGAATTATAGGGCTCCAGAAGAAGAAGAGAAGAAGAAAGGGACTGAGAAGATATTAGAAGAGATTATAGTTGAAAACTTCCCTAATATGGGAAAGGAAATAGTCCACAAAGTACAGATACAGGATAAATCCAAGGAGAAACACGCCAAGACACATATTAATCAAACTATCAAAAATTAAATACAAAGAAAAGATAATAAAAGCAGCAAGGGAAAAGCAACAGGTAACATACAAAGGAATGCCCATAAGGTTAACAGCTGATCTTTCAGCAGAAACTCTGCAAGCCAGAAAGGTGTAGCAGGACATATTTAAAGTGATGAAGGAGAAAAACCTGCAACCAAGATTACTCTACCCAGCAAGGATCTCATTCAGATTCGATGGAGAAATTAAAACCTCTACAGACAAGCAAAAGCTAAGAGAATTGAGCACCACCAAACCAGCTTTACAACAAATTCTAAAGGAACTTCTCTAGGCAGAAAACACAAGAGTAGAAAAGACTACAATAACAAACCCAAAACAATTAAGAAAATGGTAATAGGAGCATACATATCTATAATCACCATAAATGTAAATGGATTAAATGCTCCAACCAAAAGACACAGACTGGCTGAATGGATACAAAAACAAGATCGTATATATGCTGCCTACAAGAGACCCACTTCAGACCTAGGGACACATACAGACTGAAAGTGAGGGGATGGAAAAGATATTGCATGCAAATGGAAATCAAAAGAAAGCTGGAGTAGCCATACTCATATTAGGTAAAATGGACTTTGAAATAAAGAATGTTAAAAGAGACAAGGAAGGACACTACATAATGATCAAGGGATCAATCAAAGAAGAAGGTATAACAATTGTAAACATTTATGCACCTAACTTAGGAGCACCTCAGTACATAAGGCAAATGCTAACAACCATAAAAGGGGAAATCGACAGTAACACAATCATGGTAGGGGACTTTTAACACCCCACTTTTACCAATGGACAGATCATCCAAAATGAAAATATATAAGGAAACACAAGCTTTAAATGACACATTAAACAAGAGGGACTTAACTGATATTTATAGGACATTCCATCCAAAAACAAAAGAATACACTTTCTTCTCAAGTGCTTATGGAACATTCTCCAGGATAGATCATATGTTGCATCACAAATCAAGCCTTGGTAAATTTAAGAAAATTGAAGTCATATCAAGTATCTTTTTGGACCACAATGCTATAAAACTAAATATCAATTACAGGAAAAAATCTGTAAAAAATACAAATACATTGAGGCTAAACAATACGCTACTAAATAAGCAAGAGATCACTGGAGAAATCAAAGAGGAAATCAAAAAGTACCTAGAAACAAATGACAATGAAAACATGACGACCCAGAGGAGGTGGGGGAATCAGGCTCCTGGACTTCAGTCTATACTACAAAGCTACAATAATCAAGACAGTATGGTACTTGCACAGTAACAGAAATATATATCAGTGGAACAGGATAGAAAACCCAGAGATAAACCCATGCACATATGGTCACCTTATCTTTGTTAAAGGAGGCAAGAATATACAATGGAGAAAAGACAGCCTCTTCAATAAGTGGTGCTGGGAAAACTGGACAGCTACATGTAAAAGAATGAAATTAGAACACTCCCTAACACCATACACAAAAATAAAGTCAAAGTGGATTGAAGACCTAAATGTAAGATCAGACACTGTAAAACTCTTAGATGAAAACGGAGCACTCTATGGCATAAATGACAGCAACATCCTGTTTGATCCATCTCCTAGAGAAAGGGAAGTAAAAACAAATATGAACAAGTGAGACCTAATGAAACTTAAAAGCTTTTGCACAGCAAAGGTAACCATAAACAAGATGAAAAGACAACCCTCAGATGGAGGAAATTTTTGCAAATGGAGTAATTGACAAAGGATTAGTCTCCAAAATATATAAGCAGCTCATGCAGCTCAATATCAAAAAAAAAAACCAAACAACCCAATCCAAAAATGGGCAGAAGACCTAAACAGACCTTTCTCCGAAGAAGATATACAGATTGCCTACAAACACATGCATCACTTATCATTAGAAAAATGCAAATCAAAACTACAATGACGTATCACCTCATACTGGTCAGAATGGCCATCATCAAAAAATATACAAACAATAAATTCTGGAGAGGGTGTGGAGAAAAGGGAACCCTCTTGTACTGTTGGCGGGAATGTAAATTGATGCATCTACTACAGAGAATGATATGGAGGTTCCTTAAAAAATGAAAGAGTGAACTATCATATGACCCAGCAATCCCACTACTGGGCATATACCCTGAGACAACCATAATTCAAAAAGAGTCATGTAGCACAATGTTCATTGCAGCACTATTTACAGTGGCCAGGATAAGTGTCCATCAACAGATGAATGGATAAAGAAGAAGTGGCACATATATATAATGGAATATTACTCAGCCATAAAAGGAAACAAAATTGTGTTATTTGTAGTGAGGTGGATGGACCTAGAGTCTGTCATACAGAGTGAAGTAAGTCAGAAAGAGAAAAACAAATACCATGTGCTAACACATATATATGGAGTATAAGAAAGAAAATGGTTCTGAAGAACCTAGGGGCAGGACAGGAATAAAGATGCAGTTGTAGAGAATGGACTTGAGGACACGGGAAGGCGGGGTGGTAAGCTGGGACGATGTGAGAGAGTGGCATGGACATATATACACTACCAAATGTAAAATAGATAGCTAGTGGGAAGCAGCCGCATAGCACAGTGAGATCAGCTTGGTAGTTTGTGACCACCGAGAGGGTTGGGATAGGGAGGGTGGGAGGGAGATGCAAGAGGGAGGGGATTTGGGGATATATGTATACATATAGCTGATTCACTTTGTGATACAGCAGAAGGTAACACACCATTGTAAAGCAATTATACCCCAATAAAGATGTTTTAAAAAAAAAAAAAAGTTATATTAAACTTTAGTTCCTAAATATTGCTTTTTGTTGGTCACATTTTACAAGATTTGATGGTTTAATAAATAGGTTGTTTCTTATAATTTCATAATATTAAAATCATTTATTCTCTCTAATAAAAAAATAAAGGACAACAACAACAATAACACATTGCAAAACTTTGTTGGTTTGGTTTACATTTTATTCATGTTTCTGGTCAACACATAATAGGCTTTTATTTCCCCCCCTTGATAAGTGAAAAAAAATGAAGACTATCAGTGGAATACATAGGTTTAAATCTTATTATATGTTAGTTTGGCCTGTGAGTACAAGTTTAATAGGGATGATACAGCTTTAATGACTCATTGTTCTGATACTGGTGAAGTCAAAAATTCTTACGGTGATTGACTCAATTTTATTTCCTCATGTATTAATAATTAATTTTACTCATTTGTTTGGAAAACATTTATTGATTCTTATTACAGTCTTAGACTTGATTTCTTGTGAAATGGGATATCTCATGAGTGAATTTTCTGGATTTTTGTTTACTGAGTTCACCATTAAGATAATTTTAAAGTACTTCAAAAATAAGGAAAAAAGATACATCATTAAGTTTAAATTTTGTTATATGTTCTCAAAGAAGTGGTTCTGAAAATGTAATGGGTGTAGGAATCACCTGGGAAGCTTATTACAAATGCAGGTTTCTTGGCCCTAACCTCAGAGACTAGAGGTATGGTTTGGACATCTACATTTGAAAGAAGAAAAACAGAAGATTCTGATGCAGCTGGGCTACTGTTCATACTTTGAAAAATTAGAGACAGCCACATGAAGACATATGTGCCCAAAACTATTTACCTTAAGTATTTGGGGTTGAACATTAATCTACCACAATAAAAACAAAACAAAACAAAACCAATAAAAATGAAAAAAAAATTAAGAAATATTGGCATTGCTTACCAAATCATGGTTTTTCTTTTCCTTCTTTGGAGATATGTAAGGAAAACCTATCGCCAAGCTGTAGATGATGTCAGTCCTTGTATTCCTAGAACATTTTTGACACGTAACCCTTTATTTCACAATAAACATGCTGAGGCAATGTTCTTTTTATTTTTAGAGCTGAAGATTGCTAGTTAATTATGTCACGTGTTGAAGGAAAATTAATAAGGAATGCATTCAGCTACAGCTAGAATTTTCAGTATTATTATTACATGTGAGTATGTTTCAGACACTCTAATATTAGAATCTAGATTCTAATAATGGAATATTTACTGTGAAAACCACATGTAATTGTGTTGCTAAGACTGAATTTTAAGATTCATTCATCTCAGTGGTGTCTGAGCTATGAAATAACAATGCTTTTCTCTGTTAATGAGTCACTTTCTTCAGTATGTCAGGCTTTTGTATTTCTCTTTCTTGAGATAGCAGATAAGTGATTTAAGAGAATCTTGTAAGAGAATGATGTACAAGTTAGCTAAGACTGGCCCTTCTTCATAGTTGTTTTTACCTGCTGAATTATTGAACATAATAAAGTGAGTAGGTTCTTAATTAAAAATGTGCTAAGACAATGTTTCTTAAACTCTGTATGCATAAGAATTATGTAGTATATAACATGTTCATTAATATTCAGATTTATGGACCTCCATTTCAATTCAGTAAATCTTAAGTGAGGCCTAGGAATCTAATTTTAACAAACACCTGATGGCCCGACTTCCTTACTTTAAAGAGTTACTCTAAGGAATTTTATAAAATAGCTTAAGGGAGTTAATTTCAAGTGACCTATGCTTTAAAACCATTGGAGGAACTTATTTTGAACCTTAATTAAGAAGAGTTTAGCAGTACAAAAGGAACCTCACAGTTTTCCAAGCATAGATTTTGCATTTGGATGGCCACTGCGAATAAGTACATCATCATGTTTCCTTTTGGACAGCCATGTTTTGGGAAAAGGCTAGCCTTTGGTGAGACCACAAGTTATCGGGATATCCAAAACCCTGATGATGAGAGAACCGAAGGAGTGACAAAGTATGACAGTGGTCAGTGGCATTTACTCTATGCCAGGCAGTGTGCTAAGCTTCTTATATGTATTAACTTATTTAACCTTACAACTATCCTATAAAGTAGATATTATTGTTTTGCTCATTTTACAAACGGGGAAATCGAGGCAGTAAGAAGTTCAGTAACTTGGTCCCTTCATAGCTTGTGAGAAACGGGTTCAGGATGGATGTGAACCTGAGCAGTGTAACACAGGATCTGGGCCTCCACCAGTGCCCTGGGCCACCAGTAAAGGACTGGTTCTCTGGGAGACTCATTTATGTTTCGACTCAACATAGGGCTTTTTATATTAAGACGAATTATTACGAATGCAAAGCCATGAACTGCATGCCAGTTAGAGCTTTTTTTTTTTTTTTTTTTTTTTTTTGCGGTATGCGGGCCTCTCACTGTTGTGGCCTCTCCCGTTGTGGAGCGCAGGCTCAGCGGCCATGGCTCACGGGCCTAGCTGCTCCGCGGCATGTGGGATCTTCCTAGACCGGGGCACGAACCCGTGTCCCCTGCATCGGCAGGCGGACGCTCAACCACTGCGCCACCAGGGAAGCCCCAGTTAGAGCTTTTTGATCTATAGTTTTTAAGATTTCTAGAGATCAACGTGAGAGAAAATGAAAGTAATAGCAAAGGCATTTACTTAAGCAGTTATTTTCTTGAACATTCCCTCTCAGAAGTAATAATTATAATCTTTGCACTGATATGAGTGCTTAACTTCTTTTAGAGTCTTTAGGGATCATTCAGCTCAACAATAAGAGTTTCTTCAATGAATGAATGAAGAATTGGGTGGATTCTGCACATCTACAGGGATGTTCTGCAGGCCAATCAGTACAGTAATTTGCATAAACATCCTTAGAATTGTGAAGGGAACTTTAGAAGCAAGTCTAGAGGGATTAGGCCATGCAGATGTGGTCCAGTGTCAACCTCCAGGAAAGGGGCAGTGGGAAGGCTGGGACCACATGCCCAGGTGGGATGAGCTGTGTGCCTGGGCCTCAACCTGAGGCAGGGTCTAGGATGAGTGGAGGATGGCTACCCAAGCAGCATTGACGTGCTTTGTACCAGTGGTTTCTGTATTGGTTTTCTATTGCTGCTGTAACAAATAACCACAAACTTAGTGGCTTGAAGCAGCACACATTTATAATCTTAAGCTCTGTAGGTCAGAAATACGATGCAGATCTCACTGGTCTAAAGTTAAAGTGTCAGCAGAGCTGTCTTCCTTTTTGGAGGCTCTGGGAGAGAAACCTCTTCTTTGCCCTTTCCTGCTTTTAGAAGCTGCCCACATTCCTTGGCTCATGGCCCCTCTCTCTCCATCTTCAAAGCCAGCACTGGCAGGTTGAGTTGTTTTCACATTGTATCCCTCTGATTTCCTCTTCCACTTTTAAGAACACTTACGCTTACGTTGGGCCCACTCAGATAATGGAGGATGATCTTTCTAAGGTCAGTTTATTAACAACTTTTATTCTATCTGCAGCCTTAAATTCCTCTTTGCTGTGTAATCCAGTGTATTCACAGGTTCCAGGCAGTAGGAGGTGGACATGGATATTTTGGGGAGATCTCTCTCTGCCTACCACGGCTTCATAGAGTAAGATGAGTGGGGAAAAGGGTCATGTTCCAGGACATAGGGCTTGATCATCCAAGGCTACTGTTTGACTTGAAAGCCTCTTGCTCCTGCTCTGGACAGCTGCAGATGCTGGAAGAGCAGTGATGGTGGAAAGACTGTGAGCTGGTTGGCAGAGTGAGGAGGGTGGAGGTGGTGTCATAGTTGGAAGGGCTGAAGGATCCTTGTTGGCTGAGGACTCCCTTCTATGCCCTGACTTCATGGTGTTGTTTCTAATGTTTGTAGAGAAGGAACGTATGAAGAGTTTTTCTCTTAAGGGGAAAAGCCAAGCTGCTCACCAAGTCAGGCATAGAGGGATGGGTGGGGAGGAACATTTATAGAGTTGGAATCCCAATTAAAAAAGGTGGAGGGCTTCCCTGGTGGCACAGTGGTTGAGAGTCCGCCTGCCGATGCAGGGGACGCGGGTTCGTGCCCCGGTCCGGGAAGATCCCACATGCCGTGGAGCGGCTGGGCCCGTGAGCCATGGCCGCTGAGCCTGCGCGTCCGGAGCCTGTGCTCCGCAACGCGAGAGGCCACAGCAGTGAGAGGCCCGCGTACCGCAAAAAAAAAAAAAAAAAAAAAAAAAAATTTATGTTCTGCCAATAAGAGCTAAAGCATTAAGTGAAAAAAGAGCATGATTTTCAGGGTGAGGGAGGTGTTACAGAATCTACTTAAAAAATGATACTGTTGACTGTTGGAGGCCTTTGTTTTCATAAGTTAAGCAAAGTGGAAGTGGTTTATTTGTACCCAAGAGAAAAATCATGTGACCTTCTGAGTGAAAAGGAACCTACAAGACATTAGTCATCTAGTTGCTATTATATAAATCACGCAAAATGCTGCCTGAATATCGTTAAAAGGTTCTTTTTTTTTTTTTTTTCTCCAAAGCGTATCAGACCTCTTTTAGGTTGGTTTTGTTTTACGTGCTTACCTAATTTTTGTTGTTTGGGTGTCTGCCTACACAGAATGGTGGAGACAGTTGGGGACTTGCCTGACACGAAGCCACCAGCTATTGGAAAGAGTCTTTTGAACGAAGGCATCATAGGCCCCATGAGGGGAAGAGGAAGCCGCAAAGAACATCAGAATGTGAAAATGTAGGTCACAGCTGCTAGCCAGGGCATAGAGAACACACTTTCATGTCACTGAAAGCTTCGGAAGGAGGCAGGAAGGATATACGCCAGGATACACATCATTCTCAACTACAAAGGGTAGACGTGTGTGTGTTAGATTCTCTCTCCCAGCAGGGTTAGCTCTTCTGTGCAGTCATACTTGGAGGACAGAGAGGGTGGGCTAGCTGGGGGAGGTGGGGTGGGCAGCAGGCTTCCTGTGAAGAGCTACTGTATAGATTTTTCAGTTTTTACAGTAACTTTTAAGGCTCTTTGTATAAAAACAAAGCAAAAACAAAACTGTAATATGCAAAGCATCAAACCTTTAGCAAGTCTCTTGCCAAAGCAAGCTTGTTTCAGCATAAAGTGGAATGGCAAAGTTTAAAGGAAAGGTGGGTGGCAACCTGGTGAAAAAACCCCAGAAATAGCCACTCAATAAAAAGCATGTCTTCTTCTTAAATTCTCTTCTTTATTTAATTCTGTGCTTCCAACTTATATGGTTTTAGGCGTCTAAAGTTTGTTCCAAGAGGAGCTATACCTACGGGCACTGGGCATTTTGCAAAGCAGGGAGATTTTTCATACATATCACACTCTGTCCAAATCCCACTTTTGCTCTTTGTGTGCTTCTTGCTTGAAGCTAACACAGCGCCAGGCTGCCTTTGCTGATGCTCCCTCCCTCTCAGGCTCTGTGGTTCCTGCCCTCCTTGGCCAGCATCTCCTCTCATCTGGGTTTTTGATGCTTCCCAGAGCTCCTCCCTGGTAAATCATCTGAGCCTGCTCTTCCAGATGGCTTATGCCCTTATTCATGGGAGAAATCAGAAATAGAAAGGAGATATTTGTATCCATGCCAGTCCAAAACAGTAAATTCATCTGATGGTACTAACCTTTCGTTTATTTATTTTGCAAGTTCTACCTGCTTTAGGCCCATCTGATCAAATTGAAAAACCGAAGGTTGGCAGGCTATGGTATGAATGTCAGATCCAGCCCACTGCCTACTGTACAGCTTGGGAGCTAAGAATTATTTTCAAATGGTTGAAAAAAAATCAAAAGAAGAATAATACTTCGAGGCACATGAAAGTTATATGACATTCAAATTTTAGTGTACCCCCCCCAAAAAAAAGGTTTTATTGGAACTCAGTTGCTCTAATATTTTTATGTATTGTCTAAAGCTGCTTTTGCACTATTTTGGCAAACTTGGCCTGCAAAGCCTGAAACATTTGCTGTCTGGGCCTTTACAGAAGGAGTTTGCCAACTCCTGTTTTAAGCCAATCTTTACATTTACATATTAAGTTGCCTACCAGAAAACAAGATTCTCATCATTATTATGACCTTGGTGGTTAACACAGTGACTGACATGTAGTAGTTACTCTATGGATATTTGTTACAAAGATTTACAATAATACAGTTTACTTACAACTTTCAGAAACATACCTATTATATGGCATTTGTTTTGGGAAGCCTTGCCAATAGGCAAGAGGTGCCTATCTTTTCTCTCTAGCTTTCCTCTTCCTTACTTTTTTTTTTTTTTTTTTTTTTGCGGTACACGGGCCTCTCACTGTTGTGGCCTCTCCCGTTGCGGAGCACAGGCTCCGGACGCGCAGGCTCAGCGTCCACGGCTCACGGGCCCAGCCGCTCCGCAGCATGTGGGATCCTCCCGGACCAGGGCACGAACCCGTGTCCCCTGCATCGGCAGGTGGACTCTCAACCACTGCGCCACCAGGGAAGCCCTTCCTTACATATTTTGAAGCATAAACACTTAGTTGTAATCTACTTTTTAACTGGTGGCTAAAATTTAGAATATATCAAGTTTTCCATAATTGGAGATTTTGTTTTAAAATTATGAACTCTTCCCAGAGGCTGTGTATGTGTTTCCTACTGCTGAATGCAAACTACCCTAAAACCTGGTGATTTAAAATAACAACCATTTTGTTATATTGCACTGTTTTGGTGGCTAGGAATTCAGGCAGGGCTTAGCTGGGTGATTCCTCTGCTCCACACAGCATCCACTGGAATTAGTGGTATTCAGCTGGTGTCCAGGCTGCTCTATTGGGTCACATGCCTGCTACCTTGGAGGGGATGGCTGGAAGGTAAGGTTCAGCTGGGCCGCCGTCCTTCTGCATGTAGTCTCAGGATCTCTCCAGCAGGGTAGTCAGACTGCTAACATGCAGCTTAGCACTTGGAGAGACTAAGGTGGAAACTGCCCATTATCTGAGAGTTAAGGTCCAGAGCTGGCAGAGTGTCATTCCTGCCACACTGTCTTCATCTGATAGTGATTACCAGCCAACCCAGATTCAAGAGGAAGGAGATGAGACCCCACCTCTCAAAGAGAAGAATGTTAAAGAATTTCTGGCCATCTTTAATCTGCTATGGGCTGCTTCTAGTTTGATTTTTAACTTTACTAATTCCAACTAACTACAATAGCTTCCTCCTAGTGTTCCTAACACATGATCTTTTTTCAGCTGTTTTTCATGGTCTCATCTCTGAGCTCTGGAATTGTCAGGTGTCTAGAAAAGGAGAAGACCCACTCAGACCAGGCAGAGCAATGAGGGACTGGCTGAAGTACACTGAGTACCTCCTTCAGAAAGTGATTCAGCCCCAAAGCAGCCTGTCTGCCTCCTACAATACCTCAGATAGGAGCTAGGAGATCTGTAGGCTCACTCTGACCCCAGCTGTCAGGGAGGGAAGTCCTAAAGTACATTCCCATAATACTTAATGACATCTTATGTCATACAGTTTGGAAGATACTCCAGTCTCTTTTCTTCATTCATTGGAAAGAAAAATCAGCGCTGCACCGCACTGGATAGAGACGGGTAGCTAAAGAATACACAAGCCAAGATAATGTCAGTTCAGGGCCTGGTTTTCCTCCTGTCTGCCATATTCTATTCTTGGGAATATTGCTGGCATGCTGTTCTGATTTGCTCTAAAGAAATAAGGTCAAGTTTTCTGAAGATGCCTTTGTTTAGGCTAATTTTCTGACCTGGAGATGAGAAATCAGAGAGCTGTAACCATCCAAAAGGCTGCCTTCTACATGTGACTGTGTAGGAGAGAGAACAATCTTAGTATTTTTTCCAATGGAAATAACTTTTGGACGATTTTCTTGGCTTGTGTTACAGAGTTTTGGAGAGAAAATGCAGTTGTTTACAATACACAAAACATGTGTGGTAAACATACAGGATGTAAATATTATTTAAATACACCAAAACTTTATGGAGATGGAAGGCCTGTCAAAGAGTTGTATTTCCCCATTTACTAGGACAATGCATCTGCTGTATTTTGTTGAGTTATGAGGTCAGCAAGGTGATAGCCCTACAGGGGATCACCAGCTGAAGGACAATTCCAGGCCCTTCTGCTGCCCTGGGTCTGGTTTGGTAACTGTATTTCCTTTTCTTGCCACCCTAGACCACATCCTGCCAGAGCAGTTGCTTTCTCTGTGTGCCCTTTGGGGGTATTTGTTTTCTCTTTCGATGGCTAGGGGCTGGGAGCCTCTCTGCACATTTCCTCTGGTGGTCAGGACTGTTAGCATCCAGAAGGTTCCGTGGCCCACGTGGGGCAGCCTGAGCGTGTGGCCTGTGGTGGGAGCATGGGGGAAGGCACCAGCACTTCCTTGTTCTTTAAAAAGCCACATAGGGTTGTAGGCTTGGTAGTAAATTTTCTGTGGGCAATGAGAAACTCTTGACGTTTTCACACAAAGAAAGGACCTGATGTAGTGGTAAAACTAGGATCTCATACACATCTTTTCCTTTTCTCTATGGTGCAGGGATACAGGGTGGGGGGAAGTCTTCATGATGAAGCAACAACTCAGAACTGAGGAAACTGATCTTTGGTTCCTGTCTATATTGTTGTTGGGGTGTGTGTGCGTGTGTGTGTGTGTGTGTGTGTGTGTGTGTGTGTGTGTTTGGAGAACTTTGAACATTCATTTGAGCCTGTACTTTTTGTAGCTTGTCTGGGATCAAACAAATTCATATCCTTGTGAAGAGTCCTTCCATTGTCTGAAAATGAAGTCTGTTCCATGATTATCAGATGTTATAAACGGAGATAGTACAAACCTTGGAAAAATGCTTTATAGTATAGTGGAGATCGAAACTACTGGAAACTCTTCTTCAGAGACCCGAAAAACATCTGTGGTAGGACCTTGACTGGAGAGGAGTTTTGTTGTTTGTCGTGAAGCAGCTTTTTTCCCCCTTATTTCTTCATGGCAGAATTGATAATTATAGGGAAATTTCTTGATACTTGTTCTTTACAGTCCTTAAGTTCCTTTTCCTTCAAAAATAATACGGTTTCTGCCACTAGTGGATTCTCCTCACTCACTGTTGAATTATTTGTAATAAGTATCACCGTTCTTCAGTGTGGAGACTGGAAATCCCCTCTGACATGCTTTCTTGCCAACCTCTTCTCTGGTTGCCTGCCCACAGTATTTTTTCCTCATCTGGCCAGCCATCTCTGACTTATTTTAGCACATGCAGCATTTCAGAATTTGACACAGTAGCACGCTGCATAGCTTTGAAAAGAAGCTTTCCAGTGGAACGGTGGCCACGAGTCGCCTCAAAGACTAAAATTAAAGTTCTTTGGTTGTGGGAGGAAGGCTCTGGAGAGCTCGAATTCATTCTCTGGGGTGTCAGTGGTTTGGAGACTAATCAGAAGCATGTTAGCATCACAAGGGAGTTTTATTGAAACTTCTGGTTCTTCAAGATTCATTGACAAGGTGGTTTTAAGAGCTCAGCCCTCAAAGGTGTCTGTAAAACTTTTCAGATATAGCCCTACCCTCTCCACTGTTCAAAAATATTTTGGGGATTTTAGTATGTATGTGTTCATTCTAATTCTTAATTGGAAAATGCATCTGAACCTGCGTTCTTATTTTGTGGTTAAGAGGAGGAAGGAAACCAATTAATAGTTATCGAGCACATGCTAGATGACAGGCAAGAATTAGGTGCTTTATTCTGGCTGTACTGGTGCCAAGGAGAGAACCCAGGATGTCACTGAGATTGTTGAAACCCCGTGGAGAATGAGGCTGGCTGAGCAATTAACAGCAAGCTTGGGTCAAGGCATAGAAGAGACATGGCCACTTGCAGCCTGCTCACTAAAAACACCCCCTGCCCTACCACCTAAATCAGTGATCTTCCCTTGTTTCTGTTGGTCACTTTGCCTCTTGGTGTCTCCTCTGCTCTTTCCTGGGCCAGATTTCCTTTGTTTATGAATATCTCACTCCCTGCTTTTTCCAGGATCCTGACTTCAGTACCTGTCTTTCTCCAGGTAGTCTGATTGTATCTCTGATTGTTCATTTTCTTTGGAATTTATACTTGCAAGGTCTTAACTTTGAGTTAGGTTGAGTGTTAAGGGGCAAATATTGCCCTTGATTGTCTTTTGGCTTCTTTTGGTCTCCACTTCCCACTGTCCCAAACCACCACCTCTGTACTAAACTTGGACCCCAAGTCCCACAAGAGTTTTGCTGTCTGCTGGTGGCCAAGAATATAAGCTTTATTTTAAATTTAAAGAAAACATTGAAAATAAACTTTTGCTTTTTTATAAATTATATCAAACACTTAAAACATTTGGGAACATTAAACATTACTTTCATACAATACATCCTCGTGTTGGCCAATATGAAGTTTACTTAAATTCAGTATTTTATATATGCTTCATCATTAATTCTTCCTAAAATTCAATGATTATAATGATTCAACTTTATAAGGTTAAACAAGTCTTCTACGTTATACCCCAGTTATTTTCAAATTTTTCAGATAACGTTTCCAGCAAGGAAATTATAAAAATGTATATGAGTTATACTGAAGGCTTGATTAAAAGGCTGTCTGTGTACAGATACAAGGCAGCTTTTTTGCGGTATGCGGGCCTCCCACTGTTGTGGCCTCTCCCGTTGCGGAGCACAGGCTCCGGATGCACAGGCTCAGCGGCCATGGCTCACGGGCCCAGCCGCTCCGCGGCACGTGGGATCCTCCCGGACCGGGGCACGAACCCGCGTCCCTTGCATCGGCAGGCGGACTCCCATCCACTGCGCCACCAGGGAAGCCCACAAGGCAGCTTTGTTGTCTGCTGATAAGGCCTAAGGTGATAGATGTGACAAGGGTGTTTGTGTTCTAATCAGTGAATTCTGACTACCCAAAGCATGAGGTTCAAAAGTTGACCCTTTGTCAGTGTACTGTCCTGTCATATTTTAGGATTGCATTTCCTTGAATCACAGAAAGGTGAAAAAGAGAAAGTTTTTCTTATCGCAGTGCTGTCCCTGGTCTGACCGGTAGCCACATGGAATAACTCGTGATAAAATGCATTTGGTAACATTATAAAATGAAGGAGTTAACTCAGAATAAACTTGATCTAAGAATGTAAACATAGTTTAGCTTGCTGAAGTCCAGCCTACTAGGTTCTTTTTGGGGTCTGACATCAGTGACAGCTTTTTGGCCTTTAGAACTTGATGTCTAGTTCTGAGAAGGACAAATGTTCGGAACAGCTACTGTTCTTTTTCAAGTCCAGGTGTGAAGACAGAATTAAATACATTTCCTTGCCATTGTACCATGCTTAACCTTTAAATTCCATATTATTAAAAAAATAAATTATGCTTTATACTCTACCCACCTCCAAAAAGAATTTGAAGCAGAATACCAAAGTATTTTCCATGCAAAGTCTCATGTTGACCTTGGTGTCCTGAGGTCTTCCTTGTAGAGAAAGGCAGATTATACCCCAGACAATATCTTTTTCTAAAACCATCTTACATAAGGAAAAGCTTGACACTTTCTTCTTCCATGGGATTATGCCAAACCGTGTCAACTCTATCCAAGTAGGAAAGCCAGATTTCCTCACTTTACACTGCCTCATTAACTGTATGTGTATGTACGTGTGTTTCCAGTCTTCACAAATGTGAACTTCTCTATTTTGCTTTCTCTCCAGCACCACAGAACCATGTAGATCAGTGGTTTCTGGTCCTCATTCTTTCTAGTTCTGCTTCTGAACAGATGGAATGGTTATCTGATGGAATGGGTATCAGTGTTAGTGTCCATATCCTTCTGTGGTGTCATATGTTTTATAGTTGGGCATAGTTTATTAAATTCATTACTTTTTGTTGGCTACTTTCAAAATGATAATTTTAAGTCGTGAAAGCCCCAAATGTCTAGACTTTGATTGACAGGCACTTTGATGGCTTCAGGCATGCTGAGTAGCTTACCCCCAGTGTCAAGCCAGCAGCTGTTTTCCCCAGATACCACCCACTCCACGGCCTCTGAAACACTGGGCTCTTACTATTAACCTTCCTTTAGGGAAGTAGAACACTTGGGTCAAAAATCCAAGCTAAGATTGTCACTTTGACAATTTTGTGCATACCCAGACATGCCAACTTCTATTCTCATTGCACCAGTCTACCACATGGCAGCTCAAACTCCTTGCTTTGCATAAATCCCAGTTTGGAGCATTTAAAGTACCTTGTGAACTTAGCAATACATTTTCTTCTCATAATTACATGCTTTCTCCTTTGCCTACAAAATGCCTAATTTCCCTGTGGCTATTCACACTTGTCTTACTTTGGTAAAAATGTTAAACCACGGCTTCCCTTTAAATACCTGAAGATCAAAACCACCTCTAATCTTCGTTTAGCTAAAGCCTCCCATTCTTTTTTCCTTTTCTTTACATCTTCTACTTTAAGTCTTATATCTTAACCTTTTCTTCACTACTCACTTTAAAGGTCTCCACATGTACCTTCCGGAAGAAATGCAGGCAGAATTTCAAATTCCTACCACCTTGCCAAAGCAGTGGCAAGATTAAACATGTGAGTTGCTTTTCTCTGGCCCTGTCGTTCACTGACCCATAGAAGAGTCCTTCTGTGTCTAGTATTCCTCTGACCTTTAACTCTAGAACAAAGTCGCCTTTGGGTTTCATCAGTTTCCTGAATGTTGTAGAATGCGACTTCAGCTTCAGGGTCTTTGTCACCTCTGGGGAAGTAAATCGAATAAAGCATTTCACATCAGGAGTCTACTAAAATTGTCAGCTCTGTAAATGCAAATTTATCTCTTCAGTTCTGTAATGTGATTGCTTGTAACAAACAAGACAAAAGCATGACAAAAAGAAGAACAACTCCATTGCCTTATTATAATAGAGCACTTGTGTGGGATCTGCTCTGGTTTCTGCACAGGCAGCACTGTATTTGGAAGCCAATATCTCTTACTAGTTTTTCACTATTAAATGTAATTAATTTTAATCTCAAGAATAAAAAAATTAAAGCTCTTATGTGTACAATGCGTGTATATTATTATTTATAGTATATACATATGAATTATGCATATATATATATATATAATTTTGGGCCCCAGAACATCATTTAAGAAAACTGATTCTGCCCATGAAGTTATCATTATCATCCTTATTAAATTTTGTGAAACATCTCCATATGCATAGTGACAGGTATTTAGGCATGATGGAAAACGAAAAGAAATATATAAATATGATTTGTGCAGACAGATGCATTATTTAGAAAGAGGTGAATAGCTGTCCACATAGGACACAGCAAGTACCAAATGTCTGGAAGAGACTGTAAGTGCTACTGGCATTCATGTCACACATATGGAGGCCCATGCCCTGCGGGGCACTTGCAAAGAAGCTAGGATCAACTTCTCTGAAATGGAATGACTGAAGGGTGGATAATGGTGGTGACGGAGTCTTAAAGCACTGAGGTCTAAGCCAGGCACATGGATGGCAAGATGACTGCCTGAGATGTTCTCTTCTTTCCAGAGAAGCAAGAAGAGAAGATGGATGATAGCCTAGGAAGAGGACTTCTGGCCTTGGCTGCGAGCTGGGTGACCTCAGGTAAGTCACTTAACATCTTGGAATCTCAGTTGCTGTATTTGTAAGATAAGGGCTGGTTTATTCTTTGAAACCAAGGGACAAGTTTTGAAATGAAAGGTTAGCAAGAAATGTCTAAGCAATTAGTTTATGCGACAGAATTATACAGATTGCTTCCTGCTCGGTAATAAAACCATCAAAAGTTACTGTCTAAGATACTGTCTATAATCATGATTGGAGGATAAGCTTGGTAAAAAGCCATAACATATGTGCTGAGAATGTGAGATGGAATGCGTAAAACCAGGTAGGATTAATAATGACAGGTCTTAGGTAGTTGGGGAAATGTTTGGGAGCTTAATCAGTGAAGTGACAGAATCTACAGTTTAAATTTATGATTTAGTTATCTTCTGAGTGTGCAAAGTTTATGTTCTTATTATGATACAGTGAGGCCCCCCGACTGTAGCTTTTAGGCTAAGCATATCATGGGTTTTGAATTACGCAAGAGATTTGAGTATGTTGGGTTTCGGTAATGACTGTTCCCAGAGCTCCATTAAACATCCCTGATTTCCCTAGTAGTCAGCTAGAATATAATTCAAAATAGGCTGCAGTGAGTGAGGCTTGAAGAAAATAGAAATGGACTGCTGTGGTCACAGCAGAAGTGAAAGGAGGCAGTGCACACCCAGGCTTACAGGTTTCAGGCTTACAGGGAATTAGGAGTGATCTGAAAGTACACCTGGGAGGAAATGAGTATGGGAGAAGAGCCTTGGAAGATGAACAAGTATGAATCATGACCATCAATCAACTCATTGGGAACCTAAAACATGTGATATATAAAACTCAGGGATCTCAGTTCTCCTTTAAAGGTAAAGGGAAGTGTAGCAAGGATCATGGCACTGGGAACACTATGACTACGTTGTCAGTTCTCACCTTCAGTTCACGTGAAAGAGTTTGCCCTGCTCCCCACCTCTGTCCCCACCCCGATACACACATATTCTAGATAAATTCAGTGAAATTTTTTTATTGTTTTCTATTACGGGGGCAGTTGTCTGAGGCTGAGAAAATAAACTACCCTTAACCTGTCTTTAAATGCTCAAAAAGGGAGGCAAATATGAAGTTAGTTCTAAACTCCCCACTAAAGAGGGAATCCCAGTGAAAACAACATTGAGCTCATTCTTTTGCCCATCAAATTGGGAAAAAATAATCATGTATCAGATAGTGTTGATGCCCTGCCCATGTCCCCTTGGCTGACCCCAGAGTTTGCCTGCAGACACTTTATAGACATGCCAACATCTTCCTGTGTCTTTCTTTCAGGGGGCATTCTCTGGGCACAGGAGCATGTCCTGCCCCTGCACAGGTCAGATCGGGAGTAACTGAAAAATAATGCCTTGGAGTGATCCTCAGCCATTGAGGGTTGGTGGATAAATACTCTACTTCCTTGCCTTTCATTGAGATAATTCTAAGTTGTGTTCCATGCAGCCTCTCAGAAGGCCTCCAGAAGGATTGAGACCCAGCTGTTCGTAGAGTAGGGTGATCAACTGGTCCCAGATTTCTTGGAACTGTCCCAGTTTTAGCACAGAAAGTCCTGTGTCCTGGGAAGCCCCTCAATCCTGGTAAACTGGGATAGTTGACCATTCTACCATAGAGGTAGCTGGCTAGTCAGTGTACTCTTTATTGGTTTTTCTCCCTTCCCTGTCTCACTTCCCCATTTTCTCACAGTGATTTCTGGGATCATCTCCTAAATAAACTACTGCATACTTGGAATTATGTATTTTTTTCAATACCTTTCATCTGCAGTAGATTCTAAGTTGTTAGGGTAGGAGCCCTGTTTTACACAATACTGTCTGTCCACAGCATCTAACACAGTGTGTGAAGCATAGTTCATAGTCAGTAAACATTAGCCAAATGAATGGACCCTGTATCATTAACCAAGCAGTTTTAATAGACATTATTTGCTGCTGCTTGTCAATATCAGCCTATATATTCCTCTTAAGTTTCCATAGATATCTGCCAGTCACATTGATCAAGTTGTAGGTCAATAGGAGTAGTTTTACAAAAATGATGTATTATTGAAATCTTTTACATCTTTTGATCATCTTACTATTATTCATCCCAGCAGAGGAGTTTTTAAAAATAGAAACGGAATAATGACAAAAATCAATACCTGAGTAGCGTTAGCTAGATTAAGTGCTTTGGTGCACATCTTTTCTGTTAATCCTCAGAGCGACCTTGTCATTTTATATATTTATTCCTAGTTTACAGAAAGTCAAGGCTTAGTATTCTTTGCTCATAATCACACAGCCAAGCAGGGGCCATGTTTCTCACCACCACCCCATGCCTTTCTCATTGCATTATGGGATTCACTGTAACTAGCTAGTAGGTTCTCTCTGCAACTCACCTGCACTCATAGAATTCTATGGAAAGCAAATTCTGGAGACAAAAACACATGGGCCATCATGGGTTGGCTTTTGGGGGTAGTCTTTCACAGCATTTTTTTTTCAAATCTCTTAAATCCTCCTGACAATAGCATCGTTTGCTGTAGTTTTCTCCTAAGTGAATGCTGTACTTCCTCTTAAACACTTGAGAGATTGCAGATCTTTGTCATTTGGTATCATTTAATTTCCTGAATAAAGAAACAAGAAGATGCAGGAGGTTTAAGTATACATTTATAGTTGGTTTTAATTTCCTGTTTACCCTTGTAATGGTGGTTTTCCTTATTTTGCTTCTGAAAAATATGAGTGTTTGAAATATATTTTGTTTGTGTGGATTTTCTCATCTTAAAAGAGCGAGCAACTGTATACAAGACAATAGTGTCAACAGATAATTTCCCTTATTAATTACTTTTTAGGTTACTTATATGCTTAAATTTGGTTACAACACATTTTTACACTGATATATGTGAGACAGAAGGAGAATGTACAGCTAAAATCCCCTGAGTTTTTTTGCTGCCAATGTTGATTGTGAAGTTTAAGAAAAATTAAAATGGTGAAGAATGTTTCAGATGTTAATTTCCAAATGCATTACCTTTATTTTCTTTTTCAATTTTAAAGGTAATATGCACTTATAAAAAAAAAAAATAGAGAGGCATTCCCCTTTATAACCCCTTCTGTACCATCTCTAACACTTCTACCCCTAAGCCATCTGCCTCCCCAGTGGTAACCGTGCTAATAGTTTGGGGGGTGTGTGTGTGTGTGTGTGTGTGTGTGTGTGTGTGTGTGTGTGTGTGTGTGTGTGTGTGTGTGTGTGTTTCCAGAAAGAGAGAGGAAAATAACAGATATAGAACACAATACCCATGCTTTTTTAATTTAATTTTTTTTGCTTATTGGTATATCATAAACATCTTTCCTTACCAGTAAATATAGATCAAACTCATGCTTTTTAAATAGCTTCACAGTGTTTCATAGAATGCTTATACTGTAATTTACTTAATCATTCTCCTATTAACAGATATTTTGACAGATATATTGACAGATATGTCCAACATTTCTCTATTATATAGCATTCTACAGAGAGCATCCTCATATTTCTTTCTTTGTGCTCCTATGTGGATTACTATAAGAGAGAGTCTTAGAAGGATGCCTTGTTCACAGGGTATGCATTTTAAAAATATTGATAGTCTATTTAATTACCCTAAAAAGGTCTTTAAGAATGTGCGTTCTTACCACACAGTATATGAGTCTGATCATTTCCTTACACTCTCAAAAGCATGAATATTATGAACTGGCTTTTCTTGGTTTCCTGTGAAAGCAGGTCCCGAGGCAAGTATGTGCAGATGAAAAAACAGCTAAAACATTGAAAAAAAACAATTCATAATTCTAAGTAGAATGCTGAGAGTTGAAATCAGACAGTTTTTTTCCTACTAAAAGCCCTTTGACTACATCTTTAAAACATGGAATTTATTCAAGCCATAAAATTAAAGAAGATTTCTTCCAACTCTTTAGTTCTATGAGTGATTACCTTCAACTTTGTGTTATCAGGGAAGTTTTAAAGAGGGGGACTTCTGAATTGATCTTTGAAGAATGATTGAGATTTCTCTAGGAGGGAAGAGAGACGTGGCTTTTCCAGGCTGTGAGAAGTATGCAGTTTTTCTGGAAAGTAGACGCGGGTGAAAGGATAAAAGGCGTGTTGAAACTGGAAGTTCACAATCAGATGTTATCAGTAGCCAAACTCTCTGTTCCAGTCTCAACCTTCACCCTCTCTTATCCCAGCACTAAATAAAGTTGGAGATACTGGAAGAACTGATTCTGCTTATTCTTAGGTGGTCTCTTACAAACTACTGTGAGTGAAGAATAACTGATACATCCTCCTAACCCCCAAATTCTGACCTCAAATCTGTTGCAATGATTGAAATTTCCATCATTAGGATTATGGTTTCAATTTAAGACATAGAAGTCACTCTTTTAAAGATATTCATAAAATTGATGAAGATGATTGGGTCGGTGACAAAGAGGATAACACTTTACGATGAATTCACTTATTGGAGTTAAGTTAGAAGATTTTAGGGATTTCTTAGATATGAAAGAGAAAAAGTGACAGTGGGCTGAAGCAGTGGTCCCTGGCCTGGAATTCCTGAACTCATTGGAGTCTAAGAATTTCAGGATCCGTTGGAATAATGATGATGATAATAATAACAATAGTAATATCAATGATTTCAATAGTGCAACAGCAACAATAGAAATGACAAAAGATTATAATTTGTTGAGTGTATGTTGGGCCTCTGTTTTACATACTTCAGTTCCCCCTCATGACACCCTGTGGGGTTTTACATACTTTAATTCCCCCTCATGACACCCTGTGGGGTTGACTATATTTTTCTAACCTTACAGATGAGGGAACTGAGACTTGCAGAGGTTAAGCAATTTGTTGAAGACCACAAAAGCTAGTAAACCAGACTCTGAACTTCTGTTAGTGTGACTCGAAAACCCATGACTTGAGGACACCAGGTTACCAAGGTGGCAACCAAAGCAAACACTGCTTACATCACATATTTATGTACATTCAGACCTGGGTACAGAAGAGGCTCAGCCTGAGCAGAGGGCAGGTAATGACATAGCCATGACTCTGGTCCCTTTCTGTGGCCACTGTTGGTTGTCAGTGAGTTATGGGCACCTGGGAACACGCTGGCTCTATACCAGTTTTCTTTCTCTTTGGAATTCCTATGGTGGGTTGTGATCTGCAATGATTTTCCTGGTCTTGTGTGCCCTACTCATGACTGCTGCTGAAAGCTTACCTATCCTTGCTAGTGTATTGCCATGTCTAAACAACAGGACAGAAGAAGAGACTCTGAAATGCTGCTAATCAGGGCATTTCAGAAACAGGTATATTTCAGTCTATATTGCACTAAATGTTGCAATTCGAAGTTGTTCAGTGTGTGGAAATAGAGAATTGTTCCTTTATTATCTATAATCTATGTATACAGTACTTGAAAAAAATGAAATCCTGTCTCTGTTTTTCTAAATAAGTCACATTCTTGGCTCTTACCTGCAGACCCTATTTCCAACCCTTTAATTATATATCTATCATATTCCTAGAATGCTTGTTTTAAATGCAAATTCTTGGGTCTTCTCAAGCATCCTCAAGGATCAATAAAACTAAAAGCTGGTTCTTTGAGAAAATAAACAAAACTGATAAACCACTAGTTAGATTCATCAAGAAAAAAAAGTGATAAGACTCAAATCAACAGAATTATAAATGAAAAAGGGGAAGTAACAACTGACCCTGCAGAAATACAAAGAATCATGAGGGATTACTACAAGCAACTGTATGACAATAAAATGGACAGCCTGGAAGAAATGAACAAATTTTTAGAAAAGCACAACCTTCTGAGACTGACCCAGGAAGAAATAGAAAATATGAACAGACCAATCACAAGCACTGAAATTGAAACTGTGATTAAAAATCTTCCAGCAGACAAAAGCCCGGGACCAGATGGCATCACAGGCGAATTCTGTCAAACATTTAGAGAAGAGCTAACACCTATCCTTCTCAAACTCTTCCAAAATATAGCAGAGGGAGGAACACTCCCAAACTCATTCTACGAGGCCACCATCACCCTGACACCAAAACCAGAGAAAGATGTCACAGAAAAAGAAAACTACAGGGCTTCCCTGGTGGCGCAGTGGTTGAGAGTCCGCCTGCCAATGCAGGGGACACGGGTTTGTGCCCCGGTCCGGGAAGATCCCACATGCCGCGGAGTGGCTGGGCCCGTGAGTCATGGCCGCTGAGCCTGCGCGTCCGGAGCCTGTGCTCTGCAACGGGAGAGGCCACAGCAGTGGGAGGCCCGCGTAACGCAAAAAAAAAAAAAAAGAAAACTACAGACCAGTATCACTGATGAACGTACATGCAAAAATCCTCAACAAAATACTAGCAAACAGAATTCAACAGCACTTTAAAAGGATCATACACCATGATCAAGTGGGGTTTATCTCAGGAATGCAAGGATTCTTCAGTATATGCAAATCAATCAATGTGATACACTATATTAACAAAATGAAGGATAAAACCATATGATAATCTCAGTAGAGGCACAGAAAGTTTTCGACAAAATTCAACACCCATTTATGTTAAAAACTCTTCTGAAACTAGACATGGAGGGAACTTACCTCAACATAATAAAGGCCATATATAACAAACCCACAGCCAACATCATTCTCAATGGTGAAAAACTGAAACCATTTCCTCTAAAATCAGGAACAAGACAAGGATGCCCACTCTCACCACTGTTATCCAACATAGTTTTGGAAGTTGTAGCCACAGCAATCGAGCAATCAGAGAAGAAAAAGAAATAAAAGGAACCCAAATCGGAAAAGAAGAAATCTGTTACTGTGTGCAGATGACATGGTACTATACATAGAGAATCCTAAAGATGCTACCAGAAAACTACTAGAGCTAATCAATGAATTTGGTAAAGTAGCAGGATACAAAATTAATGCACAGGAATCTCTTGCATTCCTATACACTAATGATGAAAAATCTGAAACAGAATTTAAGGAAACACTCCCATTTACCATTGCAACAAAAAGAGTAAAGTACCTGGAATAAACTTACCTAAAGAGACAAAAGACCTGTAGGCAGAAATCTATAAGACACTGATGAAAGAAATTAAAGATGATACAAACAGATGGAGAGATATACCACGTTATTGGATTGGAAGTATCAACATTGTGAAAATGACTATACAACCCAAAGCAATCTACAGATTCAATGCAATCCCTATCAAACTACCACTGGCATTTTTCACAGAACTAGAGCAAAACATTTCACAATTTGTGTGGAAACACAGATGAGCCCGAATAGCCAAAGCAATCTTGAGAAAGAAAAACAGAGGTGGAGGAATCAGGCTCCTGGACTTCAGACTATACTACAAAGCTACAGTAATCAAGACAGTATGGTACTGGCACAAAAACAGAAATGTAGATCAATGGAAGAGGATAGAAAGCCCAGAGATAAATGCACGCACATATGGTCACCTTATCTTTGAGAAAGGAGGCAAGAATATACAGTGGAGAAAAGACTGCCTCTTCAATAAGTGGTGCTGGGAAAACTGGACAGCTACGTATAAAAGAATGACATTAGAACACATCCTGACACGATACACAAAGATAAACTCAAAATGGATAAAAAACCTAAATATAAGGGGAGACACTATAAAACACATAGAGGAAAATGTAGGCAGAACATTCTTTGACATAAATCACAGCAAGATCCTTTTCAGACCACCTCTTAGAGAAATGGAAATAAAAACAAAAATAAACAAATGGGACCTAATGAAACTTCAAAGCTTTTGCACAGCAAAGGAAACCATAAACAAGATGAAAATACAACCCTCAGAACGGGAGGAAATATTTGCAAACAAAGCAACTGACAAAGGATTAATCTCCAAAATATAGAAGCAGCTCATGCAGCTCAATATCAAAAACACAAACAACCGAATCCTAAATGGGCTGAAGACCAAAATAGACATTTCTCCAAAGAAGATATACGGATTGGCAACAAACACATGAAAGGGTGCTCACATCACTAATCATTAGAGAAATGCAAATCAAGACTACAATGAGGTATCACCTCACACCTGTCAGAACGGCCATCATCAAAAAATCTACAAACTATAAATGCTGGAGAGGGTGTGGAGAAAAGGGAACTCTCTTGCACTGTTGGTGGGAATGTAAATTAGCACAGCCACTATGGGGAACAGTATGGAGGTTCCTAAAAAAACTAAAAATAGAACTACCATATGACCCAGCAATCCCACTACTGGGCATATACCCTGAGAAAACCATAATTCAAAAAGAGTCATGTAGCACAATGTTCCTTGCAGCACTATTTACAATAGCCAGGACGTGGAAGCAACCTAAGTGTCCATCGACAGATGAATGGATAAAGAAGATTGGCACATATATATAATGGAATATTATTCAGCCATAAAAAGAAATGAAATTGAGTTATTTGTAGTGAGGTGAATAGACCTAGAATATGTCTTGCAGAGTAAATTAAGTCAGAAAGAGAAAAATACCATATGCTAACACATATATATGGAATCTAAAAAAAAAAAAAGAAAATAATGGTTCTGAAGAACCTTGGGGCAGAACAGGAATAAAGATGCAGACATAGAGAATGGACTTGAGGACACGGGGATTGGGAAGGGTAAGCTGGGACGAACTGAGAGTAGCATTGACATATATAGTCTACCAAATGTAAAATAGCTAGCTAGTGGCGAGCAGCTACATAGCACATGGAGATCAGCTTGGTGCTTTGTGACCACCTAGAGGGGTGGGATAGGGATGGTGGGAGGGAGACGCAACAGGTAAGGGATATGGGGATATATGTATACATATAGCTGATTCACTTTGTTATACAGCAGAAACTATGACAACATTGTAAAGCAATTATACTCCAATAAAAATGTTAAAAAGTTAATTAAATAAATAACCTGGTAAAAGATACCCAGGAGGTCTGGAAAGTTGACTCTGCTTCCAGTTATTGTTTTTTTCCCCACTTAAAAGACTCCTTTTTCTTGGTTTGTTTCTGCTTTGATAGTTACCTTTGGTTCGATAATTTGAAGATCTAATTACTTATTGTACATTGAACGTAATTTGTGCATTCTGAGCATGCATGAACTCATTAAAGTGCCTTATAATAATTCTCCTCCATGGATTCAATGATAGTTTGTTGTCCAGGCACCAGTGAGGATAGAAGGAAACCAAGCCAACCAAGGCCAGCAGGGCCCTTGGTTCTAGAAGCCTTCACTGTCCTTGGAACCATTCTCAGAGTCATTTTCCCCACTTCTTGCTTCACTTTGCCCCTGAGCCAGGCTGCACAGGGAAGTGCCCTGAAGATATACACTGTTCATGCCCCTACTGGATGAATTTGGAGGTGAGGGCTAAATTGTGTAATCTGCCTTCCTTGGACATCAAAAGAAGTGCTAGAATGAGAACTGAACTTCTCAGAACCTAACTCATGAGAGACATGGAAGCATAATCCTTCTAGGTGTGAGCATCAGTACAGGTGAAAGGGGGCGTTCGGAAAGATCCCACAAAACCTCTACAGGACCATATAGCACAGATGAACTAAGTAGTGCATACGTAATTATATTTGAATTTGTTTAAACAGGAGCCTAGCAAGAAGGACAATAAAATATTAAAAGGCCATGCTGACTGCACTCTCTTTTCAGGCTAGTGATAGTCATTGGCACCACATTCTTCTTTGCTAAGAATACCATTTGCTAATCATGGCCAAGATTATTGAACTCCTACCATGTGATAGCCATTTTTAAGCCTCACAACAATCCCTAGTGGTAGTTTCCTCCTATCTTCTCCCTTTTACAGATGAGGAAGTTGAAGCTTAGCAATATTAACTCTTCTTAGATCACACAACCAGCAGGGATGGGCCTGATTCTGAACCAGGCTGTCCAACTTTAGAGTTTATGCTCCTACCCACAGTGTATGTTATCTCCTCAGGAAGGAGAACTGGAGAAACATGCAAGCAGATAAATGTGAATGAATAGGTCTGAATTGTTTTCATAGGATTATTTGAGAAACTGGTTGACTGCCATGATTTTGGAGCTGGTAGATAGAAGTTTAGGGCCCTAAAAGCTAAAGAACCCTCCTTTCCAGAGTCTTTTATTTGCTGCTGGGAAAGTAAGTTGCATTGCCAAATGCTGCCCATTCCTTAACGTTCCAGAGCTCAGTGAATAGGCGACGTTTATTCATTTGATTTCCAGAAGACTAGAATGACCCAAGATGTTTTGTTATTCCATAGTACGTGGTATGTTGCCATTACCCCCTAATCTGTTATGTATTTTGTGTTGGCCCTGTCTGAGTATTATCTTGCTGGGTCAGAAATGGGGTAGGAATAAATGTACTTTATTACTGAGATGTCCTGCTGCCCATGTAGGAGAACATCATCTGCGACTATATCATGACTGGTTTCCTCAGTGGATGCTTAAGTATCCTTTAGACTCACACAGCATTTATTCATCCCTTCTCATTCCACATACTTATCATTGGTTTGCCTTTCCTTGATCATGTGTTTCCTGTTTAGCCATGATGAAATTACTGCTTGCACCTCCTATTCAACTCCTGAAATTTAGATTTAATCTGTTAGAACGATGTTTACATGTCCTGTTTGTTTTTCTTCTTAAATCAACTCTGTATAATTATATATTTAGCCTTTGCCCAGTGGAGAGGGTCGTATGACATCTACCCCAGCTAAACTTGGATGTTTTTATTTTCATTTCCTTATCTACCCATTGCTTTCAAAACAGATTTGGTCTGGACTTCCTTTCCTAAATTCTAAGCTGGGTAATATATCAAAATGTCATTCATCTTTGAGCTCCAGATGTTCCAAACCCTCCTTGGCAGGTGCTTAATAAATATTTGTTAAATGAATGAATTCAAGCTGGATTAAAGATAAGATTCTTCAGGTAAAGCACTTCATAATCAACTACCAGAGGGGACTTTTCCTATTGTTCAGTGTTTTGCGCTGCCTTGGAGGTTCTACCATGGTGCTGCATTCCATGTATTGTTTTATGATGTTGCTTTGCACAGGCCTGTATTGTGCAGTAGAGTCTAAGTGGTTATATTTGGCAAATAGGAGGGGTCTTTAATTTGCTTTTGGTGATTCAAGTATGTTGTCATAACAACTCTTTTGATCGCTGCCTTGGTTTATTTTTAATATCTTTTTTTTTTCTGAGGCTTGATCAGAGACTAGACTGTCACATCTTGGATATTTGAATTTTTATATAACTTCTCTTTTTGTGCATATCATTTATTTGGTCATTTGCCTGTGCAAGTGGAAGAGCCAACTTTATAATTACCTGTGTATAAGTATGTGGGCCAATTTTGAACATATATTTTGGAGGTGCTACTAATAAGAGTAGAACTAAATTCCATGGATTTTAATATTTCTGGCACTTTTTAGAAATATTCAGGGAAAAATGTTAGCCAAAATAGTTGACTAAATTGACTAATGAATTTTAGTCCAAATGTGCAGTTTATAGATACAGCCTGAAAGAGCTAAAATTAACATACTAAGGTTGAAAAAAACTCTGCAGGAATAACTTCACTTATCTATCTTTCCTTGATTAGAATCTTCTGGATGGTTATATAAATGAAGTTAGTGTACTTTCAGTGTATAGTAGGATTTATTTGTTCAATGTTTATTCCTGTGCAAACCATTAATTATGAGTTATGAAGAAAATGGGCATGTCTTATCAGTGGCTACTGAGTGCTAGAGAGGCATCCTCGGTCCATGCAGACATAATCTCAATTATCTTCTAGTTCTCTATGTTAATCTTGCACAGGATGAAAAGGTGAGATTTTTTTAAAGTATTCCAATAAACAGCTTCCATGACAGTTGGAGTAGAAAGAATATTGTCCTGGGAATCCAGAAATCTGGATTTTTAGGTTCTTTTCTGTACTAACAAGCTATGTGATCTTAGAACACCTTTTCACCTCCGACCTCCATTTACTTACCTGTTAAGATAAAATAAAGGTTGAACTAAATGACCTCTCATGATGCTTCTAGCATGAACATGCAATGAGTTAAATCTATTTTACTTATATCCCTGAGTCTGGAAAGGTATCTTCTTGAGCGGTGGAAAATTGAGCTACTCTTTATGTGGCAAAAGTGAACCTGGGGCTGTCCATTGCCTTTAATCCAATCAACACTGGTTACTGGGAGCATAAAAGATAAAGTAGCTAATAATGGTGCAGTAACCATAACAGTGTGATTAATGATCAATTACTAAGTTCCAGGCAATATGTTGTTTTCAGATATTATCTTATTTATTCTCACCACAATCCTGTGACGTAGATTTTACGTGTGAGAAAATTGAGGGCTAGAGTGTTTAATAACTTGCTGAAGAGCTTGAGCCTAGTAATTGTCTGAATCAAGATTCAAATCCAAGTTTTGCTTGGGTCTAACAGTCAATCTTGATCTTCTAAGCTCTACCACCTCTATCTGCAAAACTCACTCTCCTTATACTTAACAAATATGTATTGTAAGTTACCAGGTACCAGGCACTGCTCTAGAAGAGATGATGGGGATGGATTACAAAACAGAAAAAAAGTTTCCTTTATGCAGCTTACATTCTAGCAAGAGAGGATAGTATCAGCAGATGTAATAAACAAACATGTTATTTGGTATTTTAGCAGGTGGTAAGTCTGTGAAAAAGAAAAAACAAAGCTGGGTGAAGGGAGTTGGAAATGTGTGTGAATGGAATGGGTGGGTTGCAATTTTGGGTTGGGAGTTCAGGGTGGGCATCATTGGAATGATAATTTTTGATCAAGGACCTGAGGCGGGGGTGAGGAAATGAGTTATATAAATAGCTGTTAGAAGAGCATTATGGGTAGAGAGAACAGCAGGATCCTCAGTGGGGAACATGCTTGGTTTTAGTAGTTCGGTTATTTATGACAGAGGAAATAACCACAATAAAGAGAACATTGAGAACCTAATTTAGACACTTCCATTCCTGCTCATGGTTATTTATTTATATTATAAGCAGGTTGACTTTTTTCTTTCTTATCAGGATGTTCCATCCTGCTTACCCAGAAGTCTACTTGAAAAGTTTCTTTCCCACAAGAGGCTTTTCAGTCTTTATTTTACTTTGCTCTAATGTAGCAGTTCTCAGAACTTTCTGATCTCCAGACACTTTTACACTCTTAAAAATTGTTGAGGACTCAGAGCTGTTGTTTACATGGACTAAGTTTATTGACATATAATGTATTAGAAATTAAAACAGAAAATGATAAACCTGTTGCATGTAATATAAATAACATATTTTCATGAAAAGTTACTGTTTCCAAAACCCCCCAAAATAGTGAGAATAGTGGCATTATTTTACATTTTTGCAGATCTCCTTAATGGTTGGCTTGATAGATGACAGCTGGATTCTCACACCTGCTTCTGTGTTTAATCTGTTGCAGTATGTTGTTTGGGTTGCAGCATAAGAAGAAAATCCGGCCTCACCCAGATATATGGTTGGAAGAGTGAGAAGTATTGTATTAACCTTTCAGATAACTGAGCATAGCCTTCCTTGACACTGCAAAATGGACAAGTGGTACTATTTCTGAAGGTTTAGTTGCAGTGTGGAATATGAAACCCCTTCAATGAGCTTTTTATACTTTGTGCACTCATCGCTTGATGTCATAGTATTACTGTGAAAATAGTTTTGACTTTCTTTGAGACCCTTGAAGGGGTCTTGGGGACCTCCGGAGTCCCCTGACCACACTCTGAAGCGTTAATAAGATGAAGAGAAAATGTCTGTAAAAACAGTTTGGAAATAATGATGATGCATGAGGAAACCTTGAACTTAGAGAATTTTCTAATGCTTCTGTTTCAGTGGCAGTCAGAAAGGACCAACAGGTAGGGAGGTTTTGTTGTCTCTTTGGGCTCTTTAGTTAAGGATGTAAGTCACTGCCACAGACAGCTGATGAGCCTGTAACCTAGAGAATGGGGAGAAAGTTCTCTTATCCACCCCTTTCCACTACGGTCCCCACAGAGCTAGAAGTGAAGGGATCAATCTAGCCTATACCCTAGGGCAGTATTTCTTCAACTCTAACGTGCATCCGAGGCACCTGGAGATCATGTTAAAATGCAGATTTCAGTCTCTTCGGTCCAGAGTGGGACCTAGGATTCTGTATTTCTTCCCAACTCTCAGGTGATGCTGCTGCTGTTGTCCATAGACCACACATTGAGTCGCAAGGACCTAGGGGTTAAATCAGTTACTCTAAAGATGGGTTGACTCTGCACTTCTAGCTAATACAGTCCTACTAAGAACAGCTATGCCTGCTAAATTATACATCATCAGATGATCAGGACAGATAGATCATTGAATAAAAACATGGTCAATGCCACTTGTAGAGCAGTCCGGGGGGCCTTATCAATCACCTGTTACGATGCTCAGTATCTTTGCTTAACCCACTGCCTAAAACCTTTGGTGGCTTCCTAATGACCTGAAAACGTAACTCAGCCTCTTTACCCTGCTTCATGAGACCCTTAATATTCTGGCTTCTTTGACCTTGACTTTAATCATTTCCCCTCATCCACTGTGGTACGGTCACAGTGACAGCATTTCAGTTCCAGAAGGTCCTTGAATTCTTAGTTTAATTGGTAATGCCTGTCAAGTAGGCTTTCTCATCATTTGCTTGGGATGCAGTAAAGATACACACTCTAAAAAGAATTTTGAAAATAATTTAGTAAAAGCAATAAAGTTGTGGGAAAAATGAAATATTTTTGGATTTTAAAAGACAGCTATTCATTCGGGCAACAAATATTTATTGCAGACCTACCATGTGCCAGGCATTATTTTAGGCATTTGAGTCCTGTCAATGAACAAAACAAAGATTTCTACCCTCACAGAGCTTAGATTCCTTCATGAAAGACAGACAATAAACAGAGTAAGTAAATCACGTAGTACTGGTTATATGTAACATGTGCTATAGAAAAAACAGTAGAACAGAGAAAAAGGGGTTGGGAAAGAGAGGTCCAGATGGAAGAGAGAAGGTGACATTTGAGCAAAGACCAGGAGGACATGGGAAGTTATCCCCATTCAGACGATGTTGGGGGAAGGGTCTTTGTGCCTGGCATGTGGGAGGCACAGGCAGGATGCCAGCCCAGGGTGACTGGAGTAGAGCAAGTGGGCAAAGTGTTCAGCAGGTAAAGAGGGGTGTGTGTGTGTGTGTGTGTGTGTGTGTGTGTGTGTGTGTGGCCATCTATTTTAGATTTATATATCTATTTTTCAAAAGTGAATTATTGAGTACAGAACCATTAACTGTTTAAAGCTTGTTTTCCCTGGCTCCTGCTTTCTTAGGAATGTTAGGAAGAAGGTGTTTTAATCTTTAAAATTTCATAATCTGTAAAAACTTAAAGTGATTTCAGTTGTGTACTGGCAGGAATTGAAGAGCAAAGCGAAAGGGGTTTCACTAAGATGACCCAGTCACTGATACTTTTGTTTCCTGCTTGCAATGCAGGGCAGACAAGATTTAAGTAAATATTTAACATCTCTACCCACTTCCCCTCTCTAAAAGAGCTGCATCTGTCTCAGCAAAATGGAGAAGTCACTTTGATAGAGCCTCAGATTCCAGTCAAGGGAGACGTTTGGTAGTGGGGTTGTCCTCTCCTATGCAGGAAATGACTGCCCTAGTCTGATGAGGATCTCTGCTTTCTCTGGGTGATGGGCCATCCGGAGAGTAGAGATGCCTGGTGCTGTGTTGAATGGTACATAGATGCTCCATAGGACACTGAACCAGCAGCTTAAGCATCACCTGGAAGCTTGCAAGAAGTGTAAATTCTCAGGTCTGGAGATAAGGGGTGGTGGGTGCTGGCAGTACACAGTATTTATAAATGAGTGAGGCCTCTATCCTTCCCTCTGGAACAGAGGTTCTCAACCCTGGCTATACATTAGAATCCCTGAGGAATTTAAAAAAGCAAAGCAAAATGAACAACCATGCCATGGCCTCTGTACCAGAGATTCCAATTTAATTAGTCTAGGGATAGGCCAAGGGCAAGGGCCACTGTATATTTTAAGTCTCCCTGAGTGATGCTAATGTGCAGAATCACTGTGGTAGAACATATTTCTCAACCTCAGCACTACTGACATTTTGAACTGGGTAATCCTTTGTTGTGGGGTACTGTTGTGTGAATTACAGGATGTTTAGCTGCATCACTGGCCTTTATCTGTGAGACGTCCATCAAACCCCTGCTCCAATCTGTGACAACCAAAAACGTCTCCAGATATCTCCAGATATTCCCAGCGGAGCAAAATTGTCCTAGTTGTGGACTATTGCTCCAAAGGAATAATTCTCAAAGTTTGGTGCAGAACTGCCCAGTAGAATTATAATACTAGTCTCGTGAAATTTAAAAATTTTTAGTAGCCACATGAAAATAAGCAAAATAAAACCTCGCACCTGTCAGAATGCCTGTCATCAAAGAGATTGCAAATAAATGTTGGCATGGATGTGGAGAAAGGGAACCCTTGTATACTATTGGTGGGAATGTAAATTGGTACAGCCACTATGGAAAACAATATGAAGGTTTCTCAAAAAACTAAAAATAGAATTACCATATGACCAGCAATTCCACACTTCGGTATATACCAAAGAAAATGAAAATACTAATTTGAAAAGATACATTCACCCCAATGTTCATAGCAGTATTATTTACAATAGCCAAGATATGAAAGCAACCTAAGTGTCCTTCAGCAGATAAATGGATAAAGAAGATGTGGTATATGTATACAATGGAATACTATTCAGCCACAGAAAAGAATGGCATTTTGACATTTGCAACAACATGGATGGATCTGGAGGGTGTTATGCTTAGTGAAATAAGTCAGACAGAGAAAGACAAATAGTGTATGTTATCACTTATATGTAGAATCTAAAAAATAAAACGAATGAATATAATAAAACAGAAAGAGACTCACAGATATAGAGAACAAACTAGTGGTTACCAGTGGAGAGAGAGATGAGGGAAGGGGCAAGATAGGGGTAGGAGATTAAGAGGTACAAACTACTATGTATAAAATAAATAAGCTACAAGAATATATTGTACAGCACAGGGAATATAGCCAATGTTTTATGATAACTTTATTTTTTAATTTTTTTTTAACATTTGTAACAATGACTTAATACTGTTATTTGACCACCTCAGAGATACATAGAAGAGGGTAGTCTCTTGCCATTCTACTTGGCGGAATAAAGCAATACATTACTTGGGAGCTAACCCTTATCTGATTATCTCCATGTGAGGGAACTCCTGAAGGAGTCATCTCTAGTCGTAGTGACGCCTAACATTGCTGCTCCAGGCTTCACAATACTTTGCTCTACGATGGTGTTTTTTTTTTTAACATCTTCATTGGAGTATAACTGCTTTACAATGGTGTGTTAGTTTCTGCTTTATAACAAAATGAATCAGCTATACATATACATATGTCCCCATATCTCCTCAGTCTTGTGTTGCCCTCCCACCCTCCCTAGTGTATATATGTCCATGCCACTCTCTTACTTCGTCCCAGCTTACCCTTCTCCATCCCTGTGTCCTAAAGTCCATTCTCTACGTCTTTATTCCTGTCCTGCCTCTAGGTTCTTCAGAACCAATTTTTTTTCTTTTTTTAGATTCCATGTATATGTGTTAGCATACGATATTTGTTTTACTCTTTCTGACTTACTTCACTCTGTATGACAGACTCTAGGTCCATCCAAGTCACTACAAATAACTCAATTTCGTTTCTTTTTATGGCTGAGTAATATTCCATTGTATATATGTGCTACATCTTCTTTATCCATTCATCTGTCGAGGGACACGTGCATGTCCTGGCTACTGTAAACAGAGCTGCAGTGAACATTGTGGTACGTGACTCTTTTTGAAATTATGGCTTTCTCAGTGTATATGCCCAGTAGTGGGATTGCTGGGTCGTATGGTAGTTCTACTTTTAGTTTTTTAAGGAACCTCCATACTGTTCTCCATAGTGGCTGTATCAATTTACATTCCCACCAACAGTGCAAGAGGGTTCCCTTTCCCTCTTGCACTGTTTTGGGTCATCACGTTTTCATTGTCATTTATTTCTAGATTTTTTCATTTCCTCTTTGATTTCTTCAGTGATATCTTGGTTATTTAGTAGCGTATTGTTTAGTCTCCATGTGTTAACATTTTTTACAGTTTTCTTCCTGTAATTGATACCTAGTCTCATAGCGTTGTGGTTGAAAAAGATACTTGATATGATTTCAATTTTCTTAAATTTACCAAGGCTTGATTTGTGACCCAACATATGATCTGTCCTGGAGAATGTTCCATGAGCACTTGAGAAGAAAGTGTATTCTTTTGTTTTTGGATGGAATGTCCTATAAATATAAATTAAGTCCATCTTGTTTAATGTATCATTTAAAGCTGTGTTTCCTTATTTATTTTCATTTTGGATGATCTGTCCATTGGTGAAAGTGGGGTGTTAAAGTCCACTACTACGATTGTGTTACTGTCAATTTCTGCTTTTATGGCTGTTAATATTTGCCTTATGTATTGAGGTGCTCCTGTGTTGGGTGCATAAATATTTACAATTGTTATATCTTCTTCTTGGATTGATCCCTTGATCATTATGAGTGTCCTTCTTTGTCTCTTGTAATAGTCTTTGTTTTAAAGTCTATTTTGTCTGATATGAGAATTGCTACTCCAGCTTTCTTTTGATTTCCATTTGCATGGAATATCTTTTTCCATGCCCTCACTTTCAGTCTGTATGTGTCCCTAGGTCTGAAGTGGGTCTCTTGTGGACAGCATATATACGGGTCTTGTTTTGTATCCATTCAGCCAGTCTGTGTCTTTTGTTTGGAGTGTTTAATCTGTTTACATTTAAGGTAGTTACTGATATGTATGTTCCTATTACCATTTTCTTAATTGTTTTGGGTTTGTCTTTGTAGGTCTTTTCCTTCTCTTGTGTTTCCTGCCTAGAGAAGTTCCTTTAGCACTTGTTGTAAAGCTGGTTTGGTGGTGCTCAATTCTCTTAGCTTTTGCTTGTTTGTAAAGGTTTTAAGTTCTCTGTCGAATTTAAATGAGATCCTTGCTGGGTAGAGTAATCTTGGTTGAGGGTTTTTCCCTTTCATCACTTTAAATACATCCTGCCACTCCCTTCTGGCTTGCAGAGTTTCTGCTGAAAGATCAGCTGTTAACCTTATGGTGATTCCCTTGTATGTATTTGTTGTTTGTTCCTTGCTGCTTTTAATACTTTTTCTTTGTATTTAATTTTTGGTAGTTTGATTAATATGTGTCTTGGAGTGTTTCTGCTTGGATTTATCCTGCATGGGACTCTCTGTGCTTCCTAGACTTGATTAACTATTTCCTTTCCCATATTAGGGAAGTTTTCAACTATAATCTCTTGAAATATTTTCTCAGACCCTTTCTTTCTCTCTCCTTCTTCTGGGACCCCTGTAATTCGAATGTTGGTGCATTTAATGTTGTCCCAGAGGTCTCTGAGACTGTCCTCAAGTCTTTTCATTCTTTTTTCTTTATTCTACTCTGCGGTAGTTATTTCCACTATTTTATCTTCCAGGTCACTTATCCGTTCTTCTGCCTCAGTTATTCTGCTGTTGATCCCTTCTAGAGAATTTTTAATTTCATTTATTGTGTTGTTCATAATTGTTTGTTGGCTCTTTAGTTCTTCTAGGTCCTTGTTAAATGTTTCTTGTATTTTCTCCATTCTATTTCCAAGATTTTGGATCATCTTTACTATCATTACTCTGAATTCTTTTTCAGGTAGACTGCCTATTTCCTTTTCATTTGTGCTGGTGGGTTTTTGCCTTGCTCTTTCATCTGCTGTGTGTTTCTCTGTCTTCTCAGTTTGCTTATCTTACTGTGTTTGGGGTCTCCTTTTCGCAGGCTGCAGGTTCATAGTTCCTGTTGTTTTTGGTGTCTGCTCGCAGTGGCTACGGTTGGTTCAGTGGCTTGTGTAGGCTTCCTGGTGGAGGGGACTGTTACCTGTGTTCTGGCGGATGAGGCTGCATCTTGTCTTTCTGGTGGGCAGGACCACGTCCGGTGGTGTGTTTTAGAGTGTCTGTGATCTTATTATGATTTTAGGCAGCCTCTGTGCTAATGGATGGGGTTGTGTTCCTGTCTTGCTAGTTGTTTGGCATAGGGTGTCCAGCACTGTAGCTTGCTGGTCTTTGCATGGAGCTGGGTCTTAGCGTTGATATGGAGATGTCTGGGAGAGCTTTCTTCGTTTGATATTACGTGGAGCTGGGACGTCTCTGGTGGACCAATGTCCTGAACTTGGCTCTCCCACCTCAGAGGCACAGGCCTGACACCTGGCCAGAGCACCAGGACCCTGTCAGCCGCAAGGCTCAGAAGAAAAGGGAGAAAGAAAGAAATAAAAAGAAGGAAAATAAAGTTATTAAAATTAAAAAAAATTATTAAAAATGAATAATAAAAAAGAAAGAAAGAAGAGAGCAACCAAACCAAAAAGAAAATCTACCAATGGTTGCCAGTATTCATTGTTTATCTGAAAAATTAAAATTTAACTAGGCACCGTGTATTTTAACATTTTAACTGGCACCTCTAGACTTCACCATCAAGTAGGAAAATATCTTGGGTATTTTGGTGAACTTCAGCTGGTCCCTGAAATAAATAAGGTTAATGACAAAAAAAAAATCCACCAATGATAACAAGTGCTAAAAATTATGCAAAAAAAAAGGACTGATGGAACCCTGGGACAAATGGTAAAAGCAAAGCTGTACAGACAGAATCACACAAAGGAGCATACACATACATACTCACAAAAAGAGAAAATGGGAAAAAATATATATATATTTAAAAAAAAGGAAGAGAGCAACCGAATCAATAAATATACCAATGGTAATAAACTGTAAATACTAAACTAAGGTAAATATAAAACCAGAAACAAATTAGATGCAGACAGCAAACCCCAAGTCTACAGTTGCTCCCAAAGTCCACTGCCTCAATTTTGGGATGATTCGTTGTCTATTCATGTATTCCACTGATGCAGGTACATCAGGTTGACTGTGGAGATTTAATCCGCTGCTCCTGAGGCTGCTGGGAGAGATTTCTCTTTCTCCTCTTTGTTCACACAGCTCCCGGGGCTCAGCTTTGGATTTGGCCCCGCCTCTGCCTGTAGGTCGCCTGAGGGCGTCTGTTACCCACTCAGACAGGACGGGGTTAAAGGAGCAGCTGATTAGCGGGCTCTGGCTCACTCAGGCCGGGGGGGAGGGAGGGATATGGATGCCGGGCGAGCCTGCAGCGGCAGAGGCCGGCGTGACGTCGCACCATCCTGAGGCGCGCCGTGCGTTCTCCCTGGGAAGTTGTTCCTGGATCCCGGGACCCTGGCCGTGGCGGGCTGGACAGGCTCCCCGGAAGGGGGGTGTGGATAGTGACCTGTGCTCGCACGCAGGCTTCTTGGTGGCGGCAGCAGCAGCCTTAGCGTCTCATGCCCGTCTCTGGGGTCCGTGCTGATAGCCGTGGCTCGCGCCCGTCTCTGGAGCTTGTTTAGGTGGCGCTCTTAATCACCTCTCCTCGTGCACCCCGAAACAATGGTCTTTTGCCTCTTATGCAGGTCCAGACTTTCTCCCGGATTCACTCGCGGCTAGCTGTGGCGCACTAGCCCCCTTCAGGCTAGTGTTCACACCGCCAACCCCAGTCCTCTCCCTGGGGTCTGACCTCTGAAGCCCGAGCCTGAGCTCGCAGCCCCGCCCGCCCCGGCGGGTGAGCAGACAAGCCTCTCGGGCTGGTGAGTGCTGGTCGGCACCGATCCTCTGTGCGGGAATCTCTCCGGTTTGCCCTCCGCACCCCGTTGCTGCGCTCTCCTCCACGGCTCCGAAGCTTCCCCACTCCGCCACCCACAGTCTCCGCCCGCGAAGGGGCTTCCTAGTGTGTGGAAACCTTTCCTCCTTCACAGCTCCCTCCCACTGGTGCAGGTCCTGTCCCTATTCTTTTGTCTATGTTTTTTCTTTTTTTTTTTCCCTACCCAGGTATGTGGAGAGTTTCTTGCCTTTTGGGAGGTTTGAGATCTTCTGCCTGCGTTCAGTAGGTGTTCTGTAGGAGTTGTTCCACATGTAGGTGTATTTCTGATGTATTTGTGGGGAGGAAGGTGATCTCCATGTCTTACTCCTCTGCCGTCTTGAAGGTCTCCCTCTATGATAACTTTAAATGGAGTATAATCTATAAAATATTTGAATCACAATGCTGTACATCTTAAATTAATGCAATATTGTAAATAATCAACTATAGCTCAATTAAAAAATTTAGTAGCCACATGAAAATAAACTAAATAAAACAAGTGAAGTTAATGTTAATAATTTAGTTAATTTAACCCAGTATATTCAAAATAGTATTTCAACATGCATTCAATATAAAAATTATTAATAAGATGTTTTTACATTCTTTTCAAGTCCTTGAAATCTGGTGTGTGATTTACACTTAAGCATATTTCAATTCAGACTAGCCACATTTAGAGTACTCAGTAGCCTCAAAATGTGGCCAGTGACTACTGTCTTGGGGTTTAGTGGGCATCAGAATCAACTTGAGGGTTGGTTAAAATGTCAACTGCTAGCCTGCCCCCAGAGCTTCTGACTCAGTAAGTTTGGCGTGGGGCCTGAGAATTTGCATTTCCCACAAGTTCCTAGGTGATGCTGGTGCTGCTGGTCTGGTGACCACACTTTGAGAACCACCAGTACAGAGAAACCATAATGCCTTTGTTATTCAAAAATGTGGTTTGTGGAGCAGCAGTAGACCTTGGAGCCTGTAAGAGATGCATAATCCCTCGTCCCAGGCTTGACCAATTTTAACAGGAATGTACATTAAAGGTAGAACAGGAGACTGCCCCGAGTAACGTCTCCCTGTGAATCTATTAAACTGGCCTGTTTGTTTCCTTCTTAGAACTTGTCTTGGTTCTTTTTTTTTTTTTTCCCTCTTGACTCAAGAATGCAGGGCATTTTTTTTTTCTTTCTGTTAATCATTCTCCATCTAGGAGCAAATACAATGTCTTGCACACAATAGGCACTTAAATATTTATGGAATTAACAATCCTATAAAAGGAGAGAAGGCTGGGGACAGTGATTAGGTATATTATTCTTTGGCTTTAGAAATTTGAATAAAAATATGTTTGGAGATGAGTTGAATACTGGGATTCAGAACCTGATTACATGGTTCCTGCTGCCTCGAAGGTGGAATGGTCCTTCCTGTAACGTCATCTGTGCCCAAGGGGTGTGGGCGACTCACAGTTGAGAGAATTGCCTTATTGGGAAGCTTGTCAGATTCTTCTTCCTGGCAAGGTGGGGCTACATTCTCTTTGTTTCAGAGGAGTGGAAATGCTCTACCTGTTTGTGACGTCACACAGCACCTAGGAGGTGTTCCTGGGATGTCCTTCCTTCAGGACTACAAGTGCCTCTGAAGTGTCAGTGACTGCAGGCTTCCGTGCACTCTGCTGCCAGTTGGCATTCCAAAGGCATCACATTTGAATTGACTCAGTTCTAAATCACCAGAGGCCCAGTTATGCAATGGAAATTTGGTTTCCAAAGAGATTTACTGATGTTACAATGCCTGGCTAAAATACATATATATTTTACATAAAAAAATCCTCTCTTCACTCTTGGATCGGTTTCATTTTTTACTGTGTTTCTAATAATGGAAAATAGTTTCTCCATATTTGTTTTGGGTAAAGACAGTAAACTTGTTTTCCCTCCTCTGTTGAGATTTAGTGTTGTGTGAATTAACCGTTGGCTTTAACTGTGTATCTCCATGTGCACAAACAACTTGTATGTAGACAGACAGAAAGATGAAGTAATTCAGTGGTTACTTTCAGAGGAGGGCAAAAATAATAAAAAAGCAGAAATGAACAATTTCATAATATTCTTTGCCGGCTACTTCATTGCCCATTTTCTCACTCAGTTCCCTTTTCCTCATGCCAAACTTTCAAAAAAATTGAGACTGTGGGAGACTGAAGTGTATATTCTGTGTTTTATTGGAAGGATTTAAATGGTATTGACCAAATTAATGAGCTTGATTATAGTAAGTCAATTGTTGCCTAGGGGTGGAAGCAGTGTGGAGTGACAGCTGACTGAAATGACATCCTTTCTTTGTTAACCTCACTGTCCTAAAGATGTACTGCAATGTTTTGTAGTTGAAGGGTGCATACTTTTAAGAGCGTGTAATTTGTTGGTTGTTTGTTTTCGATTTCAAGCTACTCTTCTGTTAAGTCTAAAAGGGGTTGCTGGGGGGAGATTTGTACCATGTAATCACAAACACATAGTGAGTGAATGCTTCATAGTCAAGGCTTGTCTAGGATTATGATGAAAGTAACTACCTAATCTCTGAAAAATGTATCAGGAAGTGAGAAAGTGTAGGTGAGATTTGCTCCGATTCACTCAGTGAACTTGGCAGCTTTGGAAATAGGCCATTACTCCAGACTCCTTCATGGTTTAATGGGAATACCTTTGCTGTGAAGCTTCTGATAAAAATTGCTTGATGCAGCTCTAACTATTAGAAGATAAATAATTCTGCACCAGTGCTTTTTGCTCTGGCACCCATAGTTTAGCCACTCATCTGGGGAAACACCTTTGCTCTGGTTTTTTGCGTAAGTGTGAAAACCTCCTGACCAGGCTATGTTCTGCTGGCTAATCAGTGAGCATAAAAGTCTTGTTGGCCAGTGATGGTGTAGCTTCAAGAATGGAGTACTGTACTGGAGCAAGGGCTGGAGGTTATGCAGGGGAAATAGAAAATGAAAATAAAGGGAACCTTATGGAATTACAAACCAGGAAGATCAGCACACTAGTTACAAGGGGCATTAGGAGAGGAATTGAAACAAGGGCTAAAAACTCAGATGCTGATAGTGTTTAGCAGAAAAATGATGGTAAAGTCAACATTATTTGAGATTGTGCTACCTTTATACATGAACTCATTCATCACCATGGTAATTCTCCAAGACACAGAGCACAGACATTCTTCCCATTAAGTAAGTGAGGAAGCTCAGGCTCACTTAGGGCTGGGTATAAGCAAGAACTAGAACTTTGCTTCTGAATTTTCTTTGAAAGCTTCTCAGGGATCTCTTCTAGTGTGTGCTGGTTATGAGTAGTTGTCAGCAATTATGAGCATCTCACAAACATTCCCAAGAAGACTCTTGGTTTAGGAGGACAGTTGTGATGTGTAACATTTGTCCATCTCTCCCTGCCCTTTCAAAACAGGACAATAGACTGACTTCCTGGTTTAGGTCTTCGCTGCCTTTTATCTAAAATCATCAGTACGCAGTTTTCATTGTGAAGTGAAACAGGCCTGATTGCTTCATGCAAGTACTCTGAAATTTAACTGCTTTGTGAATTTGTCTTCTGTACCTGTTGACATCTTTTTAATTCTCTGGTGTCCGGCAACCATAGTGACTTAAAAATATATTTCTTTTATTAATAAATTAGTTACCATTACTTTTTATTCAATTTTCAAAATATTCTATAAGTGATAATTTGGGGAAAAGATCAAATCTGTTAGAGATGAAATTAATCTGTAATCAGGCTGAGAGCAAAGTAGACAATATTACATTCATGTGTTTGAAGGATGTGTCTTTGTTTGCTAAAAGAAATTAATGTTTTTGAAGCTTCTCTAGAACGGTTTGCTCTCTGGATAGCGTGTTGTGTTACACACGTAGTTTTTGCTCTGGTTATTAGTAATTGGGCAGATGCTTATAGGGCTAAACCTATAGAGTTTTAACCATGTTGGAAAAATGAGAATAAGAACAAAGAGCAACAAACCTTTAGCACCTGCTGATTGGCTCAGATATACAGTCTGCCCAGTCTGCCTGTAACATTCACCCCAGCTCATCCTGCAGGCATCTGGTCATCCTCCTTCAGTCAGCCTTCAAGGTAAAGGCTGGTTCCCAAAGGTCCTTAATTTCTCCATTCACAACCTATCAAAAGATTTATCTTAAATCAACTGATGTTTTCAGCCTGATGTTTTCAGCACCTCTAGGGATAATAAGATCTGGACGTTTACCTCCTTCTGACTAAAGCAGTATTTTACAATTGAATTGACAGTTTTATTTGATTGGATTCTCTAAGCAATTCAGTCTGAATCTAACCTGGTTACAGAGCTTATGGGTCTGGTTCTGTGAGGAAGATATAAGAGGACCCATCCAGCTGGTTGTGACTCCCAGGTAAGAAATGTTCTGAGGTAATGCAATGTGTGTATGTGTACTTGTGCTCTCCACCTGTGAGTCTTTATGTGGCAGTTATAAATAGGTACATAGATGTTGTTTTAGTCATGGACACGTTACATAATCATAAAAAGCATAATACCAAATACCTAGTTGTCATTAAGTAAATATTCTTCCCTTGAACATTTACACACCTTCCCACACCTTCTAGGAGCCTAATATAGCACAGCTTCAGAAAGAAATAGTCACCAGATTATGTCTTTAAGTGACTCATTAATTTGCTCACTTTTGAGGATAAAGTTTAAGGAAGTTTCTTCAAGTAGGAGCAATTTGCTGATTGTAAGGTTATTAGGAAAAATACTTCACTGTATTAGACATCTCAAGCGTTTGCATCTCAAACATTTTTGTAGATTGTACTGCACATAGCATCAACTCAGTCTTATGTTTTACACAGACTGTTAGGAGGAAGGGAAGGGAGTTACATGACTGGGAAATACTCACCATGAGTCATTTGTAATTACAGTAATGATATAGATGTGCTCTTCTGTATGATAATATTGGTGATGGGGGTAGAGTTTGCATATTCTCTCTTACGTGTCCCAAATTCCATTGCATAGTATGGAGTATCCTAAACTGACATGATTGTAAGTATCTTTGGGGTACTTATTACATATGTGAGCTTCCCCACAGACAATAGAATTGGAATTTCCAAAGGTAGGACCTGGGGATATGTGTTTTTTAAATAAGAACCTTAGATTATTCTTCTGATTGTGTAAGTTTGGGAACTTCTACCTTGATGGATACTGTAAGAAGCTCATAGGCTCTCTTTAATTACAGCCAACATTTTCGTCATATTTTAATTTTTTTTACTTTATTTTTTCCTCCCTTTTTTTTAGTTTCATTGAGAAATAATTGACATACATCACTGTAATTTTTTTCAAGTACATCTATCTTAGTTTGGTCTGTAAGGTTGGTAGGGCAAGAATTGCTACCTTCAGGGCTTCCCTGGTGGCGCAGTGGTTGAGAGTCCACCTGCCGATGCAGGGGACATGGGTTCGTGACCCGGTCCGGGAAGATCCCACGTGCCGCAGAGCGGCTGGGCCCGTGAGCCATGGCTGCTGAGCCTGTGCGTCCGGAGCCTGTGCTCTGCAAAGGGAGAGGCCACAACAGCGAGAGGCCCACGTACTGCAAAGAAAAAAAAAAAAAAGAAAAAAAGAATTGCTACCTTCATTTTACAGATATGATGCTGTCAACTTAACAAAGCCAACAATTTTTAAAGTGTTCGTTGACAACAGCAGCAATTAAAGATTTTGGCGTAGGAATTCCCTGGCAGTCCAGTGGTTAGGACTCTGCGCTTCCACTTCAGGGGACACGGGTTTGACTTCTGGTCAGGGAACTAAGATCCCTCAAGCCATGGTATGCCCCCCAAAAAAGATGGAGAACAACAACAACAAAAAGATTTTGGGGGGCTTCCCTGGTGGCGCAGTGGTTGAGAGTCCGCCTGCCGATGCAGGGGACACGGGTTCGTGCCCCAGTCCGGGAAGATCCCACATGCCGCGGAGCGGCTGGGCCCGTGAGCCATGGCCACTGAGCCTGCGCGTCCGGAGCCTGTGCTCCGCAACGGGAGAGGCCACAACAGTGAGAGGCCCGCGTACCGCAAAAAAAAAAAAAAAAAAAAAAAAAGATTTTGGGGTGATGAGGGCTGGTTGACTGCTTCCCCATAACCGCAAGGCCAAAATGTAATGAAAGTCATGACTGTTTTCAACATACATGGGCACTTGCTAGACATTTGTTAGAGAATTAGGCACAAAGTGGGTCTGAAAGTCTGATGAAGCTCCAGTACCACTATCTGGCACTGTCTTTTGAGGCTCTGTAACCACACTTCATGAGAAAGAGATACTTGAGGCACATACAGCAAGATTCAGAGGTTAGATTTTGTGCCCTCTGAAACTATTGCTGCTGTCCCTAAGGAACTTAGGGTAAAGGCCCCAATGGATTCTTGCACCCTATTAAGGCAGAGGTGGAAAGTATCTCTAAAATATTTTAGCCAATCTGCATAGGTCTTGAATGCTATTAATTTTACCAATGATGGTGTCCAGTTCTAATATTCTTCTTGCAAATTTTCAAGTCACTAGAAAAGCCTTTTATAATTTTCAAAATATGCTGTTTTTTGCCTGGACTACTTTTATCCTGTGCTACTGGGTAAGTCCTGTTGTTTCCTTAAAACGTCAGTTCAAGCACCATCTCTGTTTTGAAGTATTTTCTGGTCCTGTAGGACCTTGCTACTCAGAGTCTGGTCCATGGACCAGCGTCATCAGCATCCCTTGGGAGCTTGTTAGAAGTGCAGATTCCAAGTCCCACTCAAGACTTACTGACCCAGAGTCTTCATTTTAACAAGATTCCTGGTGCATTGGAAGCACAATAAAGTTTCAGAAACACTATTCTAGAAGTTAGGTGCTCCTCAGCTGTGCCTCCTAATATAGCATAAAACGATGATGATGGCTCTATTAAAGCACTTACCACATTGAATTGCATAATTAATTTTTGCCTATTCTTCCAGGTTAGTCATCAGATCTTACTCATTTCTTCACTCCTATCACTTGGCACTTATTGAATGTTTAATTCACGTTGAGTGAGTGAATAAACAAACTTGCCCGTGGCAAAATTAGTTTTTCAGATCTACCTGTAGATTTCTTAGATTTCATCTGACTTATGTGTTCTCACACATCCAAAGTCAGAATGAATAGAAGACAGGGTATTAACCAGCTTTCCAGGGCTATAGTTGAGGAAGAAGTGGGTGTTGGACATAGGAGCCAGACAGTAGTGGCATGATGGAAAATTCATGAGGGAAGGATTTAGTCTCTAATATGTGAATGGTCAAAGAGAGAGGGCAGAGTCACCTCAGGGGACCATGTGTGCCAGGGATTCTGAATACTTTTTTCTGTCCCAACACACCCAAGAGATTAGACATATTTCCAGCTGTAAGAATGGCTAACTATACCAGATTTTCATTGGGACTTCTCCCTCAACTATATAATTCTGCTATAGCCCACACCCCATTTTTCTTTTTAGACTCGCTGAGACAAATGGTAGGATCAATGTCTGGTGTTCTGAGTGGGACAGGAGGGCATTGAGAGATAGTAGGTACCAAGAATACATCCTGAATTTAAAATCAAGTGTTTTAAATGGGTGGATAGATTCAGATATCTAACCTGGAAGGTTAGATTAGGAAATCAGCATAGGGTAGAAAGAGTGGTAACAAAAGATCTTATCGAAATGAGGACTGGTCCAAGTCCAGGACTCCAGGCACTTAACACCTGGGCAATACTTATTCTACATCTTTCTTTCTCAACCACGTCTCTTTTGGGGTTAACTATAGACCTAGTAGTGGCTAATGGTGGAGAGAGAGTTTGGGATTAGGGTTACCATAATAGTGCAAAACAGTTTCGGTAGCTACCCAGAGTCCAGTGGATAGAGGTAGAATAATGTCCAATCTGTAAATAAGAAGAAAATATTTTTCTCCCTGTACTTTGGTTGGTCCTGAGGGGCGGTTATCACAAATTTGGGGTGGGGTGGGGGGCAACATTTAGAGTGGGGAAGGAGTATCAAAGCTAGTCAAGGCTTTTGGCCTAAGGCAGGAGATTGACAGTAAATTGCCTAGGGAAGCTAGCAGGTGAGGTACACACTGAAACTGGGGTAGAGTAGGCAGTGATGTCCTGAAGAGCAAATGCCTCGTTTGAAGGGTCAGCTCCAATTGGTGGTTTCATGTGGGAATCTGGCATCTGTCTTCTGGGTATTTTGGGTCCTTTTGTGTTCCTTTAAAAATCACGAAGACTTGGATAGAAACCAAAGAAAGGGAAACAAGAAGGGAGTTATTCAGGGCTTGTCATAGTTGAAATGAAATCAGTCATTTAACTCACTGAAATCAAAAGCAAACAAGCATAAATGAAACTAAATGAAAGAAATGACTGCCCAAACTTCAGCTTCTCTCTCAGAGTCTCCATGGATGTCATCGATCACCTACTAAGTTATTCAGCTAAGAAATCTGGCAGTCTTTTTTGACTCTTTTTCTCCCTCAGCCTTTACATTTTATGACTATTCAGGGCCAATAGATTTCACCCCCATGAACACCCACATCTTTCTCCATCTTTATGGCCACTGTCTTATATTAGGTTCTCTTGTATTTTGCCTGGATTATTCCAAAGGTTTCCTTTTTAGTATTTCTAACTGATTTCATGAGGAAACAACACAAACAGACTCTACACATTTTCTTCCAGAATTAGGTCTGTGGCTAGGGCCTGTGTCTGAATCCACAGGTAGGGGTGAGCAGATCCTCACCTGGGGTGGACAAGGCAAGAGACCAGAATGTTTCCAGCAGTGGGCAGGTCTGCTGGAGTAATTTCCAATTCCAGAATTAGAACAAAGAACGACACAGGTCAGTGCAATCTAGGAACTCTCTTCTTCCCCTTCTGATTGCCATGGGTTAACGCTGACAATATATCCATACAGTTATGAAAGTAAGGTCACAAATTAGGCAAGTTTCTGAAAAATGTACAATAATGAGATGAAATGGATCAGGTGATGATTGTTTTGCACCCTTTGTCTCACCAGCCCCAGCGCCCTATTAGAAAGTTAAATGCCCATTCGTTAGGTGGCTGTGAGGTCCATAACTAACTTTAGGTAAAACATGAGACTGGAGAGAAAGTGATCTTCTCAAGGTTAAGCCATCCTCTGGCTTGGAAGGTTAACTTGGGAAGTACCTTTTGGAGGCCTACATCTTCCAGGTCTGATTTAGAGAAATCCCAGCAGGACCACAGTCACGGACACTAATTTTCCTAATGCTAACTTGAAGGGGAATGAATGATTACAAAACTATTAACTAGAGTCTATCAAAGAATTAAAAAAAAAAAAAAGAACTCTGATTGGGAAATGTCTACTAACTTGTTTTTAACCAGAAAGCCCTATAGTTACACTGCTAACTTACTAGCTATGAGATCTCAGAGAAGCTACTTATTCATCATAACTCTTACTCCCCTCATTTGTACAATGGGGAAAGTAACGTCACCTACCCCAAATTTTGTGGTAAAAAAATAATAAGAACATACATAAATACCTTAGCAAAATAGCTAGCATGTAATAGGCAATTGATGAATTATAACATCATTATACTTATTCCTCAATGAAAGTTTATCCCCACCTCTACCTGTATTGACATAAAATCATTTTAAACATACAGGCATTCCTTGATGTGCACAGGGGATTGGTTTCCAATACCAAGAACCAAAATTTTCAGGTGCTCATTTTTTTATATAAAGTGGCTGAAAGCCTTTGTATCACTCACCTTTTTCAGCCAGAAAATTTCCCTCCCACAGGTAACCAATGTTACCAGTTTCTTGAATACTCTACTATAGAAAATTGAGGCATCTGCAAGCAAAAGCAAAAAGGCATTTTTTCCCCAATTGCTTTAAAAAGCGTTTTAAATCTAAATTTCCCATCTATACTGATAAAAAGAATTATTATTGTTTTCTATAAGGACCTGAGGTCCTGTCACTTTGATACATGTATGTTTATTGTAATTTTTCTAAGATCATATCTAAAATTTATCTTACATCTAGGCTGCAGCACTGTGAGACATATGTTATGGCTCTAGTATTTGTGCCAAACATTACCTTGTTGTATATTGAATTTCTATGGCAGTTCAATATGGTTAGGCCCAGATGACAAAGAACTTTCTGTGCTTAATTAAATTGACTGGTACATGTGCACCCTGACGCAAATATATTTTCCTTATAAAGAAATGTTCTGCCCTTTGCAAGATGTAGGAAGTCTGAAATTAGCTCTGTTTTTTTAATGAGTTTCAAAATGTGGTCCCTGAAATAAGGCAGCAAAATACCATGGTGGAATTGTAGTTCTGAAAAAAATGTTTTTAGGACATCCTTCTTCTTTATTCACTCTTTCCAGACCAAATATAATATTTCCAAACTATAAAGAGGTATTGACTACTGAGAAGTGAATGGCAAACTCTACCCAGGACTTACAAAAAAAAGTCTTAGGAGAGTGGGAAAGCCTAATTGTTCCTTTTAATACACTACTCACAGGGCCACAATCACCCTTCAAGCAGACTATGCTATAGGAATATGAAGTCTTGGAAACTGTAGTGAATTCTATAGGTGCCCCATCTAGACCCCATTGCCAGCTGACGCATAGGAGAGTGGGAAAGCCTAATTGTTCCTTTTAATACACTACTCACAGGGCCACAATCGCTTCAAGCAGATTATGCTATAGGAATATGAAGTCTTTGAAACTGTAGTGAATTCTGTAGGTGCCCCATCTAGACCCCATTGCCAGCTGACGCACTCCCCACTCCCACCCTGGGTACTTTAAGTGCTTCAGCTAAGGCTTGCTGTTACCTGGTTTTCTGGAGAAATGCCCTCAGTCAAATAGGAGCCATGTCGTGGGAGGTTATAGGCCCAGTACTAAGGAGCAGTCCTTAGCCAATGATGGACTGACACAGGGATTCTTTTTTTTTTTTTTTTTTTTTTTTGTGGTACGCGGGCCTCTCACTGTCGTGGCCTCTCCCGTTGCGGAGCACAGACTCCGGACGCGCAGGCTCAGCGGCCATGGCTCACGGGCCCAGCCGCTCCGCGGCATGTGGGATCCTCCCGGACCGGGGCACGAACCCGTGTCCCCTGCATCGGCAGGCGGACTCTCAACCACTGCGCCACCAGGGAAGCCCGACACAGGGATTCTTTAAGCCAGTTTCCTTGCCCAAAGGTGGAATAACTCTGTGAACCACTTAGCCTTCTGCACTTGTTGTGGGATCAGGCTGAAACTAGACTCCAGCTGAGACCTCATCACTGTTTAAATGTGGAGAGGAGCTACTGGAGAGCAGGGGTTGGGGGGGGAGTGAACAGATGTTAGAGACCTCACTTAAAATGGGATGGTTCTGAAACCAATGTGGCAAAGATCTGCTGAGAAAAAGTGAAAGGATTGCTCCTTGCCCATTCTTCTTCTATCTCAACCTTCCTGATTCTGTTGCAGTGAGCCAGTTTTCAAATTGATTCTAGCAGAGCCTGCAGAATCAGTGATATGGGGCACTGTCCACAGAATTGCTGAAATTGCTCCTTGCACCGTTAAACTTCTGATTATTTTTCCTGTACTCAAGGTCAGTGATAGAGCTAAAATACTGTTTTTTCTCTTCCTTTCACTTTTATCTAAAATTCGGTAAGAAGAATTGAAAGAAGGGGTCACCAACAGCAGTAGGAAGACAAGGGACACCTGTTTTCTTCCTATTCTTTCTTTTAAGGTCCTCACTTCCTATTCACAGGCAGACTAGGTCCCTGTGTTTTAGTCTAGTGCTATTTATATGCTTTATTTTTTAAAGCAATAACTTCCAGAACCGTGGGAAGGAAGTACAGGTAAACAAGCTTTAAGCGACTAGGTGAAATTCACATAATTTGGCACAGCTTTAGGAACAGCCTGTTTCCTGACTCCCCACATACGTACTCAACTCTAGACCCTAAAAGAGAGTGGGTAAATATTTTTAGCATTTAGTAGAACCTAAACAGAAAAAAGGACATTCAGTATGACAGAGTAATCTATCAGTTGAAAATGAATCAAAGTCATACGATCATCTTCACTTGAAACACCCAGAAATACTTCATATAATACAACAATCATTCATTAAAATGCATGGCTGGGACTTCCCTGATGGCTCAGTGGTTAAGAATCTGCCTGCCAATGCAGGGGACATGGGTTCAAGCTCTCGTCCAGGAAGATCCCACATGCCGCGGAGCGGCTAGGCCCGTGAGCCATGGCTGCTGAGCCTGCGCGTCCGGAGCCTGTGCTCTGCAACAGGAGAGGCCACAACAGTGAGAGGCCCGCGTACCACAAAAAAAAAAAAAAAAAAAAAAAAAAAAAGAAACATACCTATGACACAAGGACAAAGAAATATTGAGAATTAAAGAATGCAAAATATATATATATGTGTGTGTCAGGCAAGTATTAAATAAAACAAGAGTCAGTTATAAATCTATAATATTTTCAGACAAAATAACTCTAAGGCAAAAGTATTGTTAGGGATTAAAGTGGTTACTTCATAATGATGAAATATATATTTCAACAGAAAAATAAAACAATTCTAAACTTATAGGCATCCAATAACATAGAATTAAAATATATAAAACAAAAATCAACAAAATTGCAAGGAAAAAAAGACAAGATTTTCAGAAATGTCTCACAGATCTGATAACACCATGTAACAAAATTTAGAGAACATTTGAAGATTTGGAACATCTGATTTTTATAAATAATATAATATACTAAGCCTTAGATACAAAAAAACAGACAAAGTATGAGAGAGGAAAATTTATAGATCAGTCTCATTCATGAACATAGATTTAAAAATCCTGAACAAAATATTAGTAAATCAAATATAGGAATGTGTATGTTATATATTGTGTACATGTATATATATGTTAACAGATACATATATTATATATAAATATAAAATAATAAATATATACTTAAACAAATGCATCTTGACCAAGTTAGATTTATCCGCAAGTACTAAAATGATTTAATATAATTAACACAATAGTAGATCAAAGGGAAAAAGAAGCTTATGATCATTTCAGTACATGCAGGAGAAAAAAGTGTTATCCTTCAATAACCATTTCTGAGAAAAGAAAACTCATGGCAGACTAAAAGGAGAAGTCTTATCCATGAAAGGGATAAGACTTATCCATTAAAGGGAACCTATTAAAAATCTACTACAAACATTATTATCCCTGGTGACACATCAGAAGCATTCCCCTGAAAATTAGGAATAAGGTAACAGTGTTTGACAATAATATATGATTTCATCTATGTACCATAGGTTTTAGCTTGTGCCCAAGGAAGGAAAAGAAATAAGATGCATAAGGACTGAAAAGAAACAAAACTAATTTGCATAACATATGATTGTCCAGATAAAAAACTCAAGAGTATCTTTAAAAATATAATTGCTGGATTGATACGAGAAAATCATTTCCATGACTATATACCAACAATGTGCACTTATAAAATAACTGGTTTGAGTTGATCATTTTCACTTCATGGAGCTGTAGCGAAGCAACCCTTACTGCAGATCAAGGGAATCCTTTTTACTACCTGAACGCAAAAGCAGGTTCTGTTAATAGGGAAGTGGACTAGTCATTGTATTGGGCAGACAAGAGACAGTGTCTCCTCTACTTTTCAGAAATTATCTGTGTAGATGAACAAGTTTTTTGTGTTCTTTGTGTGCTTGAAAAAGATGCTTAATCTCTAATTGTTGGTTGCAGATATTCTATGCACTCATAGAATGAACCATATATGTCCATTCTATCAAAGTTCTAAATTGTCGTGTTCAATCTCATGCAATGTTAACTTTTTGAGTGTTTGATCTATTCAGTTTCTAAGAGTTAGTGCTGCTAATGCTAAAATATACCAGTAGGTTTGTGGTTTCTCAGTTAAGACTGTCTGCATTTACTATGTACTGTGTTACTGATATACTTGGATATATTCCTACCATCATTTTTTCCCATTATGATCATCTTTTTTTTTGTTGCTTTATCCCTTTTTACTTTTTTGTTTCTGTTTTATCCTTCACATTTTGGGAACTTGCACAGTCTACTACTTCATGATTCTCTTAAATTTTTAGTATATATAGTTAACCAAAGTTAATTAGTATCTTTACCCTTTTCCAAAATAATACAAAGATGTTAGAATGATAAACCCCATCTACTCTCCTATAGTCTTATGTCATACTTATCTAGTACTTTATTTCCAACTTGTTTTTTTAAACCCTCTTCTTACAAATTAATAATTTTTACCATCAGTTTTAATTAAGACCTACTTATTTTGTTTTTCAAATTCTAATTTTATTTCCTCACTGTTGCTTCTTGTAGATTATTTCTTTAATAGAGGTTCTATTTCCTTTTTTGCAGAAGTGTTCTTCCACTAATTCTTTTAGCCAGAGTCTGAAAGAGTAAGCTAGTTTTTCCCCCTTGTATCAGATGTTTCTGTTTTTCAACTTTTGACTGATTGTTTAGCTGGGAATAGAGTTTGAGATTGGCAGTTATTTTTCTCTTAGCACACTTTAGTTGTTATCTCTTTGACCTCTTGTTGATGTGAAATCTCTTGTACATCTAAATGTTGTTTCTCTTTTCTTTTTGTTTCCTTTAAGATTTCCTTTACTACAGTTTCTTTTAGTATTTGATATTTTACACATATTTATTTATACTTATTTTATTAATCCTGTTTCTTTTATATGAAAATTTATCAGCCATGATCTCTTTGAATATTTTTCCTTCACCATTATCTATATGCTTCCTTATGAAACTTGAACTTGAGTTTCTCTTTCTCTTGTTCCTGTTTCTTTTTTATTTTTATTTTTTTTGCGGTACACGGGCCTCTCACTGTTGTGGCCTCTCCCGTTGCGGAGCACAGGCTCCGGACGTGCAGGCTCAGTGGCCGTGGCTCACGGGCCCAGCCGCTCCGCGGCATGTGGGATCTTCCCGGACTGGGTCACGAACCCGTGTCCCCTGAGTCCCAGGCGAACTTTCAACCACGGCGCCCCCAGGGAAGCCCTTGTTCCTGTTTCTTAATCTCTCATGTTTTACATCTTGTTATCTTCTGCTGCTGTATTTTTGATGATTTTCTTACACGAATCTTCTAGTTTGCTATTTCTATCTTCAGCTGAAAGTCTGCTATTTTACCTGTCCTAAGTTAAACTTTTGTGTGTGTGTGATACACATTATTCACAGAGCATAGTGTGTCAACCATATATAGCAATAATATAAAATGCATGTACTCTCTACTTAGGTAACAGAATATTACTAATACCTTAGATTCATGTGTGTCCCTCGCCAATCATCTACCAACCATCAGGTAACTGTTATTCTGACTTTTTGTTAAGTATTTGTATTAGTTCCAGAGAAGCAGAATTAATAGAATGTATATGTGTAAATATAGATAGAAGAATTGGCTTATGTGATTATGGAGGCCGACAAGTCCAAAATCTGTAGCATAGACCAGCAGGCCAGAGACCGAAAGAATAACCTGTGTTGCAGTTCAAGTCTGAATGCTGTCAGGATGGAAACCCAAGGAAGAGTTGCTGTTTAAATCCAAAGTGAGTCTGCTAGCAGAATTCCTTCTTGCTCAGCAGAGGTCAGTCTTTTGTTTTATTTAGGCTTTCAACAGATTAAATGAGGCTTAACCACGTTATTGAGGGTATTCTCCTTCATTCAAAGTCTCTTTAAAGTTCTGATTTAAAAGTTACTCATCCAAAAATATTCTCATGGAAACATTCAGAATAATGTTTGATTAAATATCTGGGCACTGTGGCCCAATGACGTTGACACATAAAACTATGCATCACACATCTACCCCTTGTCAACTTGGCATCCATACACATCTCCTTAAACTATACTTAATCTCCAAATAAAGACAATAACAAGTTTATAATTACACCTAACATGATACAACCATTTTGTATACAACTGAAAATGCACTAACACTTTCCCCATAAGAGGATACAAAATTCCTGTGTGATATTTACCCTTTCCCTTCACACCCTGTAACTTAAATACTATGATGTAAAGTTTACAATACTAAATGACATGATATAAAGTCAATATATTTTGTTACATGATAAAGGAATAAAAGATAGAGGAAAACAAAGATATTTGAGACATATACACACAGATACAAACATATTTATAACAAAATAAGGAAGTAGCTGGTATTTAGAACTACCTTCTTTCACTACCCAATCCATATTCCCATTCCCCTCAGTAAACACCTCAGTTGGTCATGGATCTTAACATGGTGGGATGACCTCAACCTTCATTCCTAAAGGATCTGTCTGGATTAGGATGTTGTATTTTTCCATTGACTTTAATCACAGTATCTCCTGTATTCCAGACATACTCTTCCTTATCTGCACTGTACAGTATCAATCCAAGTTTTCCTTGGTAATCAGGATTAACCATTTCAGCCAGCACAGTAATTCTCCTCTTTGCCTGTTGATTTAGGAATGAGGAATCCAAAGTGGCTGCTTGGGAGTCTTAACTTCCAGTTTAATGGAATCATTGTGTTTTCCTGGTGGGAGCATTCTTCCTTTGGAACTAAGATCTCTAGGCCAGCAGAACATAAAGTTGTGGGGGACAGGTAGCAAAAACTTTGTCATTGGGTCACTAGAGGTATTAGTGAGTGATACCCCTCCCATTTCCACCCCTTGATTCCTGGACCCATGAATTCTTGCTGTGGGAGAAACAGAGCCATATATTGGATGCTGATGCAGAACATATATGATTTCCTGGAGGACCTTGCCACAGCTCTGAAAGGAACTCTCACCTAGCTGTCACTGTGACTAAGTCTTCAAAAGGCTGTTGCAGTACTGCATAGCAATCAGAGAAGAAAAAGAAATAAAAGGAATCCAAATTGGAAAGGAAGAAGTAAAATTGTTGCTGTTTGCAGATGACATGATACTATACACAGAAAATCCTAAAGACACCAACAGAAAACTACTAGAGCTCATCAATGAATTTGGTAAAGTTGTAGGATACAAAATTAATATACAGAAATCTGTTGCATTTCTATACACTAACAATGAACTATCAGAAAGAAAAATTAAGGAAACAGTCCCATTTATCATCACATAAAAAAGAATAAAATTCCTAAGAATAAACCTACCTAAGGTGGTAAACGACCTACACTTGGAAAACTATAAGACACTGATGAAAGAAATTGACACAAACAGATGGAAAAATATATGGTGTGTTTGCATTGGAAGAATTAATATTGTTAAAATTATCATACCACCCAAGGCAATCTACAGATTCAATGTAATCCTTATCAAAATACCAATGGCATTTTTCACAGTACAAATAATTTTAAAATTTGCTTGACAAAAGACCCTGAATAGCCAAAACAATCTTGAGAAAGAACAGAGCTGGAGTCTCCATGACTTCAGACTATACTACAAAACTACAGTAATTAAAACAGTATATTACTGGTACAAAAACAGACACATAGGTCAGTGGAATGGAATAGAGAGCCCAGAAATGAATCCACACATGTCTGGTCAATTAATCTATGACAAAGGAGGTAAAAATATACAATGGAGGAAAGACAGTTTCTTCAATAAGTAGTGCTAGGAAAACTGGACAGCTACATGTAAAAAAAATGAAATTACAACATTCTCTAGCACCATATACAAAAATAAACTCAAAATGGATTAAAGACCTAAATGTAAGACTGCATACTATAAAACTCCTAGAGGAAAACATAGGCAGAACACACTTGGACATAAATTGCAGCAATGTTGTTTTGGATCTGCTTCCTAAAGCAAAGAAAATAAAAGCAAAAGTAAATAAATGGGACCTAATTAAACTTGAAAGCTTTTGTACAGCAAAGGAAACCATTGACAAAATGAAAAGGCAACCTAATGAATGAGAGAAGATATTTGCAAGTGGTATGACTGATAAGGGGTTAATACCCAACATATATAAACAGCTCATGTAACTCAACATCAAAATAATAAACAACCTGATTAAAAAATGGGCAGAAGAACTGAATAGACATTTTTCCAAAGATGAACTGCACATGGCCAACAGGCACATGAAAAGATGCTCAACATCGCTAAACATCAGGGAAATGCAAGTCAAAACCACAATGAGATATCACCTCACATCTGTCAGAATGGCTATCATCAAAGAGAATACAAATAACAAAAGTTGTTGAGGATGAGGAGAAAAGGGAATACTGATGGTGGGAACGTAAATTGGTGCAGCCACTGTGGAAAACAGTATGGAGGTTTCTCAAAAAACTAAAAATCGAACTACCATATGACCCAGCAGTTCCATTCCTGGGCATATATCCAGAAACACCAAAAACACTAATTCGAAAAGACACATGCACACCAATGTTCAAAACAGCATTATTTACAATTGCCAAGACATGGAAGCAACCTAAGTGTCCATCAACAGATGAATGGGTAAGGAAGATGTGGTATGTATATACATATATACATAACAATGGGATACTACTCAGCCTTAAAAAAGAATGAAATTTTGCCGTTTACAGCAACATGGATGGACTTGGAGGGCATTATGCTTAGTGAAACTAATCAGACAGAGAAGGACAAATACTGTATGGTATCACTTATATGTGGAATCTAAAAAATAGAACAAAGTAGTGACTCACAGATATAGGGAACAAGCTAGTTGTTACCTGTGGGGAGAGGGTAGTAGAGAGGGGGAAATATAGAGGTTGGGGAAAAAAAGGGTTGTTACGGGATTATATGAGATCATGTGTGTGAAACTATTGAAAATTGTAAAGCACTATAGAATATAAAGAATCTTTCATTCAATTAAAAATAAAGGTCATTCCTCTATTCTGTCAAACCAGCTGATGAAGGATGGTGGGGAAAATGGTAAGTCTAGTGAATTCCATGAGGCTAGGCCCATTGCTGCATTTCATTTGCTATGAAGTGAGTTCTTAGAAGAATTGCTGTGTGGAATACCATGGCAGTGGATAAGGCATTCTTTAAGTCCATGGATGGTAGTTTTGGCAAAAACATTACATGCAGGGAAGTTAAGTCCACATCCAGAGTGTCTGTTTTAGTAAGAACAAAAAGCTGTCTCTTCCATAATGGAAGTGGCTTAATGTAATTAATCTGCCACCAGGTAGCTTGCTGATAACACCAGGGAATGGCGCCATACCAGGGACTTAGTGTTGATTTCTGCTGCTGGCTGATTGAGTACTCAGTAGTAGCTGTGGTCAGGCCTCCTTTGGAAAGCATAAACCCACGTTGCTGAGTCCATGCATAACGTCTATTTCTGCCACCATGGACAGCACATCCATGAGCCCACTGGTGATGATAGTGGTGGCTAAAGAGACTAATTGATATCTACAGAACAGACCATCCTATCCACTTTGACTATTAAAATACTCTTCTGCTAAGGTCACCTTTTGGTGAGTATTAACATGGGACACAAATATGTTTAGGTTCTTTTTGCCCATTCATAGTGGTTTATCTTCAGACCTCTTTCTCAGATTTCCTTGTCATCAGTTTTCCAGTCAGGTTCCATCCAAGTGCCTGACTATCCAGCCAAATCATTGGCCACAGCTCATGAACTGGTATATAAGCACACATCTTGCCATTTCTCCTTCCAAGCCAAATGAATGACCAGGAACACTGCCTGCTGGGAGGATTTCCCTTCACCACTGTCCCTCAGGGATGTCCTAGAGAAAGGATGTAGTGCTGCGGCTGTCCATTTTTCAGTGGTGCCTGTATATTGGAGAGAGTAATCTGTAAACCAGGTCCCAATTTTCTTTTTCTCTGTCAGTTGATTGTAGCGAACTCCCAGTGAGGAAGTATGTGCAGCCTGGTGACACAAGGTAGTGCAGCAGGAGTAGGGACCATGGCATTTGGGCCACTTCATGTAATTTACTTGTGCCTCCAGGGCCTGCTTGGGCTTGACCTCATATGTGCCACTTCCATTTGATGATGGAGTGCTGCTGTGCACGCCCAACTTCATGGCTTGGCGAGTCAGATAATACCTAGTACGTGATAGACAGACAGCTCAGGTCCATGGTAACTTCTTGGCCCATGGTTAAGTGTTCAGGCTCAACTGAACCCTAGTAGCAGGCCAAGAGCTGTTTCTTAAAAGGAGAGTGGTTATCCCAGAGGATGGCAGGGCTTTGCTCCAAAATCCTAAGGATCTGTTATGAGATTCACCTGTTAGAGGCCTGCCACAGGCTCCAACCAATATCCTTATCTGCCAGTGACACTTCAGTCACCATTGGATTTGCTGGATCATATGGTCCAAGTGGCAGAGCAGCTTGCATAGCAATATGGGTCTGTTGTAGAGCCTTCTGTTGTTCTGGACCCTGTTCAAAACTAGCAACTTATGAGTCACTTAGTAAGTGGGCCAGAGTAGCACACCCAGATGAGGAACGTATTGCCTCCAAAATCCAGAGACGTACTAGGCATTGTATCTCTCTCTTGTTATAAGAAGGGTCAGATGAAACAACTTACCCTTCACCTTAGAAGGGTTATCTCAACATGCACTATACCATTGGCCCCTAGAAATTTCACTGAGCTAGAAGGACCTTGAATTTTTATCACATTTATTTCTCACCCTCTGACATGCAAATTTCTTACCAATAAGTCTAGAGTAGTTGCTACTTCTTGCTCACTAGGTCCAATCAGCATAATGTCATCAATGTAATGATCAGTGTGAGACTCGTGGAAAGGAAAGACAATCAAGATCTCTTTGAACAAAGTTATGACATAGGGCTGAAAAGTTGATATACCCCTGAGGTAGGGCAGTGAAGGTAAATCGCTGGCCTTTCCAGCTGAAAGCAAACTGCTCCTGGTGGTCTTTATTAGCAGAAATTGAGAAAAAAGCATTTGCCGTTTTATTAGCTGCCTAAGAGGCACCAAGGGATGTGCTAATTTCCCCAAGCGATGAAACCACTCCTGGTACAATGACTGAAACTGGAGTTACCATCTTGTTAGGCTTGCAGTTGTCTACTGTCATTCTCCAAGATCCAGCTCTCATCTGCACAGGGCACAAAGGTGAGTGAAATGGAGATGTGGTGAGAATCACCACCCCTGGATCTTTCAACTTTCTGATGGTGGCGCTAATCTTTACACCCCTTCAGGAGCATGGTATTGCTTTTAGTTTACTTTCTTTCCAGGTAGAGGCAGTTCTAGTAGCTTGCACTTGGCCTTTCCCACCAGGATAGCTCTCACTCTACAGGATGTAGGAATTTTTCCAGTTGCTAGGTATGTTTATTCTGATTATGCATTCCAGAACTGGGCAAATAACCAGAGGATGGGTTTGGGGACCCACTGAGTCCACTGTGAGATGGACTTAAGCTAAAACTCCATTGATCACCTGCCCTTCATAAGCCCCTACTCTGACAAGTGGACCACAGTGATGTTTTGGGTCTCCGGGAATTAGTGTAGTTCAGAGACAGTGTCTAGTAGTTCCCAAAAGGTCTTATTATTTGCTTTTCCCCAGTGCACAGTCACTCTGGTAAAAGGCCATAGGTCCCTTTAGGAAAAGTTGGGAGAAAGATTAACAGTATACATTTTTGGAAGTATACCAGGATCCTTCCTCAAAGGGAACCAGCCCCTGCTTCACTGAAGGGGTCTGAGGCTGTAAACTGGCTCAAGTCCTGTTTGGATCTTAGGAAGCATAGAGCACCTGGCAGGGCTATTCTGTGGCCCAGGTACTAAACTTTTAATAGGGATATTATCAGAGGGAGTAGGATGTTTTGAATTTCTGCTTCTAAATCCACCATTGCTTACCTTGACTGCTCAACAGTAAATAAAAAGAGTAATTTCGAGAGATGAAATGGCTATCCCCAGCTGACCCAACACCTGGGCATGGAGAGGAGAGAAGGCATTTTATTAGAATATGGTTAAGACAAGTCAAATAGAATTAAGAAATGAAGCCAAGCTCACCCAAGCATCCTCCTTCAGGTTAAAAAGATAGTATGATGGCAATAGGTATCTGCCTCTTGAATCCTTCTGTTCCAGTACAAACTGGTGCATTTACCTATTTTTTGTTCAGCTGTCATTCTCAGGTCATCATGTTCTGTTCTTCTTTGGATCCTCATCACTCCTCCTTTTTTGGATTTCCTGTTCCTACTCCTTGTGTGCCATTAGTATTAGTTTCCTGTGGCAGCTGCAACAAATCACCATAGCCTTGGTAGCTTAAAACAAAAGAAATGTATTCTCTTACAGTTCTGGAGGCCAGAGCCCTGAGTTAGTTTCACTGAACTGAAGTCAAGATGTTGACAGGACCATGTTCTCTGTAGAGGCTCCAGGGGAGAATCTGTTCCTTACTTTTCCAGCTTCTGGTGGCTGCCAGCGTTCCTTGGCTTGTGGACACATCAGTCCAATATTCAAATCTTCAAATCTCCCAGCTCAGTGGTCTTCTCCTCCATGTGTCTCTGCATTTCCTTTTCCTCTATGTCAAATTACCATCTCCCTCCCTCTTATAAGGATACATATGATTGTATTTGGGGTTCACCTGGGCAATCCAGGATAAAGCATATCAAGATTGTTAATCACATCTGCAAAAATGTTTTTTCCCAAATAGGTAATATTTTTAGGTTCCAGGGGTTAGGAAGTGAATATTCTTTTGTGAGGAGGGGCATTTTTTCATCCTACCACAGGATGTCTTCTTCTTTCTTCATTCTCTCTCTCCCTGTCTCTGTCTGTTTCTCTTTTTGTTGGATACATCTTCTAATAGCTTCAGAGAGTGAATGTATGGGAAAAATTATTTGAGACCCTACAATTTTTATTCTACCCTCATATTTGATTGTGCCTTTGTATGTAGAATGTTAGAAAACATAGCTCAGGAAATACATTGGTATGCCAGCAGTCTCTTTTCTTATCGCTCTTCAATTCCATTTCAGAAGAGGTTGAGCATTTAAGGTATTAATTTATAAATCATCCTGAGTTTCCTGCAATAGTATGCTTTTTTTTGGGGAAACAAGTCCTTTAACTTGTGCTTGCATTCATTTAAAGCCTGTTGGAAATTTTTAATCAAAGTATTCAATGAATGAAGCACAAAAACTTGGTTTGAAATTGTTTAGTCGATTGCAAGGCAGTGGCCTTTATTCTGTAAAACCAAGTGAGCTATTGAACAAAGTAAATGATGAGAGCTCAAATGCTGTTTTAATTTTTTAAAACTATAATTTTGATTTGGATTGTCTTGATTTATAGGAAGACTCTTTTGATGGAGTTCCTAGTTAATTTGATAATTTATTTATTTTTTTACCAGAATGGGATATATTGAGAAGGATTTCAATTTTCTAGCATTTAAATTTCAGTCAGTTATGGAGAGAATTTAGATGATGAATTTTATTATGTAAAAATATTTGCCAAGTAAGGTGCTTTGAATGAAAATATTTGGTCTGAAATAATCATATGATGCAATAGGGAAAAATTAATATTACTCTGAAGTTACCAGGTACTTCAGCATCTGTAGGGAAAGTAGTTTTTCAATTAAAAATATGGCCTACAGGGCTTCCCTGGTGGCGAAGTGGTTGGGGGTCCGCCTGCCAATGCAGGGGATGCGGGTTCGTGCCCCGGTCCAGGAGGATCCCGCATGCCACGGAGCGTCTGGGCCTGTGGGCCACGGCCGCTGGGCCTGTGCGTCTGGAGCCTGTGCTCCGCAGCGGGAGAGGCCACAACAGTGAGAGGCCCGTGTACCGCAAAAAAAAAAAAAAAAAAAAAAAAAGTCCTACAGAGAAAAATCAACAAAAGGTGTCACCATTTTCCAATTTATTAACCCTTAAATATAGAGTAATGAGGTCAATTTTATGAAAACAAAACTACATGACCATAACAAAAAACCCCACATTCTTTATAGAAATACAAATGACACACTATTAGAGACAGAGATGGCTAAGAAAATGGCTAATGTAAATGAATATGTACCAAAAATAATCATTCTGCTTATTATTTTATTTTCAGAAAATTGATATGAAGAAGTTAATTTGCTTTCAATTTAATAAACACGTTACTTTTCTTAGAAGCAATTTTATTTTTGAAGCTAGTTTTTGAATGAACTGTCAATGAAATAAACCAATTTGTCAGTAAAGAAATTTATAAAAATTACCTAATTTTAAAGTGTCCTTGATAGTATGATAGATTGATTATATGGTCACTTTACTCACATTATATGTGACCTATTTTTTTATATTTAGACGTTTGTAGAACCTTTTTATTTCTTTGTTTGTCTCCTGTGTTCAAAATTGTTGCAGTGATGTATGTTGCTGAGACTCTTGGGCCCCTTTCAATCTGGAAACTTATTCATTTTGGAGCAGTACTTTTTGCAGTAGTTCATTAAAGATTTCATTTCTTCAGTTTTCATGTTTTCTCTCTTTCTGTATTTTGTATTCCTTGATCTTAGACGTATGGGATGATTTTCTAATTTTCTTATATTTTCTCTGTTTTCTTCTCTTTTCATTCTACTTCTGGAAGATTTCCTTAACTTTATCTTCCAACTATATCATTGAATGTTTCATTTTCACTGTAATTGAAAAAAATTTCCAAAAGCTCTCTTCTTGGCACATGAAAAGGTGCTCGACAATGATAATCATAAAAGAAATGCAAGTCAAAACCACAATGAGATAATCACTTCATACCTGTCAGAATGGCTATCATCAAAAAGACTACAAATAACAAATGTTGGCAAGGATGTGGAGAAAAGGGAACCTGTGTACACTGTTGGTGGAAATGTAAATTGGTGCAGCCATTATGGAAAACAGTATGGGGGTCCCTCAAAAAACTAAAAATGGAACTACCATATGATCCAGCAATTCCACTACTGGGTATATATCTGAAGAAAATGAAAACACTAATTTGAAAAGGTACATGCACATCAGTGTTCATAGTTCATCATTATTTACAATAGCCAAAATATGGAAGTAATCTAAGTGTCCATCAATAGACAAATGGATAAAGAAAATGTGGTGTGTAGATATACAATGGAATATTACTCAGCCATAAAAAATAACGAAATAATGCCATTTACAGCAACATGGATGAAACTAGAGATTATCATACTAAGTGAAGTAAGTCAGAAAGAGAAAGACAAATAGCATATGATATCACTTATATGTGGAATCTAAAAAAAATAGATACAAATGAACTTATTTCTAAAATAGAAAGAGACTCACAGACCTAGAAAAAAAATTTATGGTTATCAAAGGGGAAAGAGAGGTGGAGGGGAGGGATAAATTGGGAGTTTGGGATTAAGATATACACACTCCTATATAGATAACCAACAAGGACCTACTGTGTAGCACAGGGAACTATACTCAATATTTTGTAATAACCTATAAGGGAATCTGAAGAAGAATATATGTGTAACTGAATCGCTGTGCTGCATACCTGAAGTTAACATGATATTGTAAATCAACTATACTTCAATAAAAAAGATTTGGTGTATATGTACAAAGGAATATTACTAAGTCATAAAAAAGAACGAATGTTCTGCCATTTACAACAGCATGAATGGACCTGGAGGATATTATGCTTAGTGAAATAAGTCAGACAAAAACAAATACTGTATGTTATCACTTATATATGGGATCTAAAAAAATAAATGAGTGTATATAACAAAACAAAAACAGACTCAGATATGGAGAATAAACCAGTGGTTACCCGTGGGCAGAGGGAAGAGGGGAGGGGCAAGATAGGGCTAAGAGATTAAGAGGTACACACTACCATGTATAACTTAAATAAACTACAAGGATGTATTATAGAGCACAGAGAAATATAGCCATTATTTTGTAATAACTTTAAATGAAGTATAATCTATAAAAATATTGAATTACTATGTTGTATACCTGAAACTAATATTGTAAATCAACTGTACTTCAATAAAAAAATAGAAAAAAAGACAAAAACTCTCTTTTTTGTTATTTAAATGTCTATTTTATTTTTATAGCATCTATTCTTTTACATGGATTCCCAAATATTATTCTCTCTCTGGGGATATTAATGTAATGACGGTTTTATTTATTCATTCATTTCTAAAGTTTTCTTCTCCCTTTATAGTGTTGGTCTCTTCCAAAATGATTGTTTTGTGTGTGGCTCTTTTAGTCTCTGTTGATTGACAATTCATGGTTAAGAGCCTGGGATTTAAAAGCTTATTGGAAGATCTGAGTGTGTGAGGGAGGCTTTGAACATCACTGAAGGGCAATCAGGCTCTCTAGGTTTTACCTCAAGGGTGGGTTAGCTACTCAGGAGAAGTCTGTTCTGTTATCCTACTGGGTGGTAAAGGTCTGACTGTGTTTTGGGAGCCAAGCTATTCAGCTTGAAGTATTCACATGGTCACTTTACTGTGGTCTTCTTGGTACACATCGAATACAGACCCTCAACTCTAACTGGCATATACTTGTCCACACAGTCTTTCTTTACCCTGTCAGAGAAGAAACCTCCAAACTTCTGGGGCAGAGATCATTGTTCCAAAGAGTGGACTAGAAAGGTAAAGGAGAGGGAATCTAGTCTTAATAGAAGTCGAACTGTTTCTGAAATAGCTTTTTGCAATTTCTTGATTGAATCACTTCTCCTTCACTCATAGTTCCAGAGTTACTAAGTATTGCTGGTTTCAGAATCTCTTAGGATTCTGTGATGGAATGGATTTGATTATCAGCTTTTCTGACTGCCAGTTTTGTATTCATCTTTCCTGGATCTCCTAAGTCATTTACACTGGTCCTGCTTTCCAGCTTTCAAAATTCTGTCACTGTTGTCTCCCCTGCTGCTCTTTTCATCTTTATGGATTAAACATTTTTTTCCCTATATTTGGCAGGAGTGAGTAAAATTATACGCATGTGTTCGATCTCCCAGCATAACCTTTATATAGATGCTTTATGTCCTTCTTCAAGTCTATTTTTTGTAATGATTTCATCATGGTTTCCATTCCTTATTATTTTCTTTAATCATTTCAAACATGCTGATTTTCTAATTTTTTCACATTGTAGAAATCCTCCAGTTGCTGAAGCGAGACCTTATCAAGGCGAAACTATTTTCCAATGTGGTTTATAATTTTTAAAAAAATTAATTAATTTTTATTTTGTTTTTGGCTGCATTGGGTCTTCGTTGCTGCACGTGGGGTTTCTCTAGTTGCGGTGAGCGGGGGCTACTCTTTGTTGCCATGCTGCGGGCTTCTCATTGCGGTGGCTTCTCTTGTTGCAGAGCACGGGCTCTAGAACGCAGGCTCAGTAGTTGTGGCACACAGGCTTAGTTACCCTGCGGCACGTGGGATCTTCCTGGACCAGGGCTCCAACCCATGTACCCTGCATTGGCAGGTGGATTCTTAACCACTGCACCACCAGGGAAGCACGGTTTGTAATATTTTAGACTGTGAGCCTTTCTCATCATCCAACACACCTCCTCCCCACCCGCATTCCTGTGGGAGTTGCCTGTCTTATTCATGGCAGAAATGTTGCTGTAGAATAATTTTGCATTTCCATCTGCATCTCACCTGCTCCAGACTAGTTTATGTTAATTTCTTAGTTTGAGACTTCTTGCATTTCATAAATCATGTAAATTCGGATTCCTCATGTGTGTGTTTTGGAAGCTCTTACTTTCTCATGGTAGGTTATGTGCATCCAGAGAGCTTCCTTACGGCTTGACGAGGCTGATGGTGCTTCTTGTGCTGAGAGGGCTGTTCTTCCAGGCTCCTGGCTTTATGCGGGGTAGCCAGTTCCAGTCCCTACTTTGTAAGGACTCAGCACCTTGTGTTTTAGATAGACTTTCCCAGAATCAGGCTCTAAGGTGAGGATCCAAGTTACAGTAATTTATTAGTAAGTGTTCCCAGAAAAGATAGGGGTTTGGAGAAATAGGACTGGAAAGGGAATTTTGTCTAGCAAGGGCATGGTATCAAGCAAAGTCCCACCCAGGAAACGTGCTCTCAGGTTTGAAGGGCAGATTTGAAGTTTACATCTTAGAGCCCTCCTCATCAGATGGGATGATTTATATGCCAGTCATTGTTAAAGGCTTCCCCCAGAGGGATGTAAATTCCTGGGAGGTTTCTGCTTTACTTGAGCTCTCAAAGGGGTTCTAGCAGCGTGAAGCAACCCCCTGCCAAAAATTACAAGTACTGACTGTTGGAGTGAAAGTGTGCAGGGCAGCTGGGGCACAACGTAGTAAAGAATCCAAAGAAATGTGGGTGGGGAGCATTGCCAGTGCTTGTTGCATCTTTTCTCAGCCCCTGCTCAGGGCTAAACCGCAGCCTTAGCCCATACCTACCCTGCGCTCCTCCCTCACAGCGCTGCCCTGGCATGGGGGAGAGCTTTATTTCCCTCTTTGCTGGGACTTGGGCATTTCCTTTCTTTTTTATTAAAAAAAATTAGAACAGGGTGGTGGTTTCCTCACTTTTATGCGCCTGAAGCACTACAGTGTGTCCCCTTCAGTATATTCTGTCATGGTGTAGACCTAAGTCAAGTGTGGATCACCTAAACAAGCAAAACATGATCAATTTCACTGTGTGTAAAGCGATGACATGGATGCAGAAAAGAAATAATTTGGATCCTTTCAGAAATTACATGCTAGATAGTTAGAAAGAATTGTGGAGTATAGTGATTTGGCTTTTAGGTAATATGTTTATTCTCTACAGTTTAGCGTAAAGACTGATTGATTTGAAATTAGGTGCTAGTCTTATGAAATTGCAAACTGGGATTTTTTTTTTTTTTTTTTTTTGCGCGGTACGCAGGCCTCTCACTGTTGTGGTCTCTCCCGTTGCGGAGCACAGGCTCCGGACGCGCAGGCTCAGCGGCCATGGCTCACGGGCCCAGCCGCTCAGCGGCATGTGGGATCCTCCCAGACAGGTGCACGAACCCGTGTCCCCTGCATCGGCAGGCGGACTCACAACCACTGCGCCACCAGGGAAGCCCCTGGGATTTTTTATTTTTTTGCAAAAATTATCTCCTTGAACTTTACATTTCATTTTATTAGTGACATTTTTAGGACAATAAAAAGATGTTTTACCAAATATAATTTAATGTAAAGAGTATAGTAAAACTTAAGAGTAAAAAGACTATATCTTAGATGATGGTCAATTTACGTTCCCTCCTATGATCTATTCCTTTACTTCCTAAGATGTCACAGCATTCTGAGAGACCTGGGCAAATAATGCACAAATGAAATCTAGAGTCTTATAATTGTAGCGTGGCTCTTCTCTTACAGTGTTTGATCTGATTTGTGAGGATGTGCAGGAAGAAATGCTGTGTGTGTGTGTGTTTTAAATAGATCTGAATGGATCTTGTGCTCACTGATTATGTCATCTCTGGATGCTTAGGGCTTAAAACAGAGGATGATTTTCTTCTTAGAAGTACTTTATGACAGAAAAACAAAATGAAGAATGAAAAAAGTAAAATGAATGGACAGGCATGTAATGGACATGAACTCTGGAGTCAGATGTGGCAGGCTTCTTGCTTTATAGTTCTAGTTTTGCCACCTTCGTCAAGTTCCGTAACACTTGTTAAGCTTCAGGTGCCTCATCTATAAAATGTGTGTGACAATCATACCCACTTCTTGGAGTGTGATGAGGACCAGATGACATAATGATGAATTGTACCTACCACAATGCCCAGCCCCTGGCTAGAGCTCAACAAATGATAGTGACTATGATTATTACTGCATCATTGGTGTCAGACTAAAAACTAAGGGCCTAGGTAGTGTGCATCTTTCTGTTACGTACTTCAAAATCAGTAACTTTAAATCCACACAGTATTATAATAAGTGTGAATCACGTAGCGTGCCTTCCTTCCTTCATTCTTCGCAATTTTGTGTTAGATTCTGGTTCAGAGTAATATTAAAATATTGCCCTTCCCATCTCAATCATATGTATGATTAAATCAGGAAATACAATCTTTCTTAAATCCCAATGAAAATTCATATAAATTCACAGAAGCCTCTCCAGGTTAAACATCAGTTTCAGCTTGTTGTATGTGAGAAAACATGGCACTTGCATGTGAAAACAAAACTACTTCCTCCCTTTCAAAAAGAGCAAAGGCAAATCGTTTCCTAATTCCAGACACCATGGCACTATGTGAATTTAATCTATTAATTCACTATAAACCTAAGCTAAAGCACATTCTTAGGTTGTCATTAGAAAATGAATCATAGGTTTAAAGCAAACAAGCCAACAAACACACAAATATGGCCAGAGGATTTGCATTACAAATAGAATTGATTTTACAAGATAAACTGGTCTAAGGACATGTTCATATCTTAAATCTTGACACATCATGCAAGGGCTGGGTTAATAATACTAGTTGATTTTAATATGTAAAGGTTAACAGTAACAGGCAAGTGCTGTTCTGTCAGCTTAGCTTATTTTTTTTTTAACATCTTTATTGGAGTATAATTGCTTTACAATGGTGTGTTAGTTTCAGCTTTATAACAAAGTGAATCAGCTATGCATATACATGTATCTCCATATCTCCTCCCTCTTGTGTCTCCCTCCCACCCTCCCTATCCCACCCCTCTAGGTGATCACAAAGCACCTAGCTGGTCTCCCTCTGCTATGTGGCTGCTTCCCACTAGCTATCTATTTTACATTTGATATTATTTGTAAGTCCATGCCACTCTCTCACTTTCTTCCAGCTTCCCCTTCCCCATGTTCTCAGGTCCTTTCTCTACGTCTGCATCTTTATTCCTGTCCTGCCCCTAGGTTCTTCCTATTTTTTTTTTTTTTTTAGATTCCATATATATGTGTTAGCATATGGTATTTGTTTTTCTCTTTCTGACTTACTTCACTCTGTATGACAGACTCTAGGTCCATCCACCTCACTACAAATAACTCAATTTCATTCCTTTTTATGGCTGAGTAATATTCCATTGTATATATGTGCCACATCTTCTTTATCCATTCCTCTGTCGATGGACACTTAGGTTGCTTCCATGTCCTTGCTATTGTAAACAGTACTGCAATAAACAGTGTGGTACATAACTCTTTGAATTATGGTTTTCTCACGTTATATGCTCAGTAGTGGGATTGCTGAGTCGTATGGTAGTTCTATTTTTAGTTTTTTAAGGAGCTTCCATACTGTTCTCCATAGTGGCTGTATCAATTTACATTCCCACCAACAGTGCAAGAGGGTTCCCTTTTCTCCACACCCTCTTCAGCATTTATTGTTTGTAGATTTATTGATGATGGCCATTCTGACTGGTGTGAGGTGATAACTCGTAGTTTTGATTTTCATTTCTCTAATGATTAGTGATGTTGAGCATCCTTTCATGTGTTTGTTGGCAATCGGTATATCTTCTTGGGAGAAATGTCTATTTAAGTCTTCTGCCCATTTTTGGATTGGGTTGTTTGTTTTTTTGATATTAAGTTGCATGAGCTGCTTGTAAATTTTGGAGGTTAATCCTTTGTCAGTGGCTTCATTTGCAAATATTTTCTCCCATTCTGACGGTTGTCTTTTGGTCTTGTTTATGGTTTCCTTTGCTGTGCAAAAGCTTTGAAGTTTCATTAGGTCCCATTTGTTTATTTTTGTTTTTATTTCCATTTCTCTAGGAGGTGGGTCAAAAAGGATCTTGCTGTGATTTATGTCACAGTGTTCTGCCTATGTTTTCCTCTAAGAGTTTTGTAGTGTCTGGCTTTACATTTAGGTCTTTAATTCATTTTGAGTTTATTTTTGTGTATGGTGTTAGGGAGGGTTCTAATTTCATTCTTTTACATGTAGCTGTCCAGTTTTCCCAGTACCAATTATTGAAGAGGCTGTCTTTTCTCCACTGTATATTCTTGCCTCTTTTATCAAAAATAAGGTGACCATATGTGCGTGGGTTTATCTCTGGGCTTTTTATCCTGTTCCATTGATCTATATTGCTGTTTTTGTGCCATTACAATACTGTCTTGATTACTGTAGCTTTGTAGTATAGTCTGAAGTCCGGGAGCCTGATTCCTCTGGCTCCATTTTTCTTACTCAAGATTTCTTTGGCTATTTGCGGTCGTTTGTGTTTCCATACAGATTGTGAAAGTTTTTGTTGTAGTTCTGTGAAAAATGCCATTGGTAGTTTGATAGGGATTGCATTGAATCTGCAGATTGCTTTGGGTAGTATAGTCATTTTCACAACGTTGATTCTTCCAATCCAAGAACATGGTATATCTCTCCATCTATTTGCATCATCTTTAATTTCTTTCATCAGTATCTCATAGTTTTTTGCATACAGGTCTTTTTTCTCCTTAGGTAGGTTTATTCCTAGGAATTCTATTCTTTTTGTTGCAATGGTAAATGGGAGTGTTTCCTTAATTTCTCTTTCAGATTTTTCATCATTAGTGTATAGGAATGCAAGAGATTTCTGTGCATTAATTTCGTATCCTACTACTTTACCAAATTCATTGATTAGTTCTAGTAGTTTTCATTGAGGACGATGTTGGCTGTGGGTTTGTCATATATGGCCTTTATTATGTTGAGGAAAGTTCCCTCTATGCCTATGTTCTGGAGGGTTTTTATCATAAATGGGTGTAGAATTTTGTCGAAACTTTTTCTACATCTATTGAGATGATCCTATGGTTTACTCTTTCAATTTGGTAATATGATTTATCACATTGATTGATTTGCATGTATTGAAGAATCCTTGCATTCCTAGGATAAACCCCACTTGATCATGGTGTATGATCCTTTTAATGTGCTGTTGGATTCTATTTGCTAGTATTTTGTTGAGGATTTTGGCATCTATGTTCATCAGTGATATTGGCCTGTAGTTTTCTTTTTTTGTGACATCTTTGTCTGGTTTTGGTTTCAGGGTGATGGTGGCCTCGTAGAATGAGTTTGGGAGTATCCCTCCCTCTGCTATGTTTTGGAAGAATTTGAGAAGGATAGGTGTTAGCTCTTCTCTAAATGTTTGATAGAATTTGCCTGTGATGCCATCTGGTCTTGGGCTTTTGTTTCTTGGAAGATTTTTAATCACAGTTTCAATTTCAGTGTTTGTGATTGGTCTGTTTATATTTTCAATTTCTTCTTGGTACAGTCTCATAAGGTTTTGCTTTTCTAAGAATTTGTCCATTTCTTCCAGGTTTTCCATTTTACGTCCAACTGTCATACAATTGTTTGTCGTAACGTCTCATGAATCATTGTATTTCTGCAGTGTCAGTTGTTACTTCTCCTTTTTCATTTTGAATTCTGTTGATTTGAGTCTAATCCCTGATTTTCTTGATGAGTCTGGCTAATCGTTTATCAATTTTGTTTATAATCCCAAAGAACCAGCTTTTAGTTTTATTGATCTTTGCTATTGTTTCCTTCATTTCTTTTTCATTTATTTCTGATCTGATCTTTATGATTTCATTCCTCTGGATAACTTTGGGGTTTTTTTGTTCTTCTTTGTCTTATTACTTTAGGTGTAAGTTTATGTTGTTTGAGATGTTTCTTGTTTCTTGAGGTAGGATTGTATTGCCATAAACTTCCCTCTTGAAACTGCTTTTGCTGCATCCCATAGGTTTTGGGTCATCGTGTTTTCATTGTCATTTGTTTCTAGGTATTTTTTGATTTCCTCTTTGATTTATTCAGTGATCTCTTGGTTATTAACTAGTGTATTGTTTAGCCTCCCTGTGTTTGTATTTTTTACAGACTTTTTCCTGTAATTGATATCTAGTCTCAAAGCATTGTGGTCAGAAAAGATCTTTATATGATTTCAATTTTCTTAAATTTACCAAGGCTTGATTTGTGACTCAAGACGTGATCTATCCTGGAGAATGTTCCTTGAGCACTTGAAAGTGTATTCTGTTGTTTTTGGACGGAATGTCCTATAAATATCAGTGAAGTCCATCTTGTTTAATGTGTCATTTAAAGCTTGTGTTTTCTTATTTATTTTCATTTTGGATGATCTGTCCATTGGGGAAAGTGGTGTGTTAAAGTCCCCTGCTACGATTGTGTTACTGTGGATTTCCCCTTTCATGGCTGTTAGCATTTGCCGTATGTATTGAGGTACTCCTATGTTGGGTGCATAAATATTTACAATTGTTATATCTTCTTCTTGGATTGATCCCTTTATCATTATGTAGTGTCCTTCTTTGTCTTTTGTAATAGTGTTAATTTTAAAGACTATTTTGTTTGATATAAGAATTGCTACTCCAGCTTTCTGTTGATTTCCATATGCATGGAATATATTTTTCCTTACCCTTACTTTCAGTCTGTATGTGTCCGTAGGTCTGAAGTGGGTCTCTTGTAGACAGCATATATAAGGGTCTTGTTTTTGTATCCATTTGTATCCATTCAGCCAGTCTATGTCTTTTGGTTGGAGCATTTAATCCATTTACGTTTAAGGTAGTTATCTATATGTATGTTCCTTTTCCCGTTTTCTTAATTGTTTTGGGTTTGTTATTGTACATCTTTTCCTTCTCTTGTGTTTCCTGCCTAGAGAAGTTTCTTTAGCATTTGTTGTGGAGCTGGTTTGATGGTGCTGAATTCTCTTAACTATTGCTTATCTGTAAAGGTTTTAATTTCTCTGTCAACTCTGAATGGGATCCTTGCTGGATAGAGTAATGTTGGTTGTAGGTTTTTCCCTTTCATCACTTTAAATATGTCTTGCCACTCCTTTCTGGCTTGCAGAGTTTCTACTGAAAGATCAGCTGTTAACCGTGTCGGGATTCCCTTGTATGTTATTTTTGCTTTCCCTTGCTGCTTTTAATATTTTTTCCTTGTATTTTATTTTTGATAGTTTCATTAATATGTGTCTTGGTGTGTTTCAACTTGGATTTATCCTGTTTGGGATTCTCTGTGCTTCCTGGACTTGATTAACTATTTCCTTTCCCATATTAGTGAAGTTTTCAACTATAATCTCTTCAAATATTTTCTCAGTCCCTTTCTTTTTCTCTTCTTTTTCTGGGGCCCGTATAATTCGAATATTGGGTCGTTTAATGTTGTCCCAGATGTCTCTAACACTGTCCTCAATTCTTTTCATTGTTTTTTCTTTATTCTGCTCTGCAGTAGTTATTTCCACCAGTTTATCTTCCAGATCACTTATCTGCTTTTCTGCCTCAGTTATTCTGCTATTGATTCCTTCTAGAGAATTTTTATTTTGATTTATTGTGCTGTTCATCATTGTTTGTTTGCTCTTAGGTCTTCTAGCTACTTGTTAAATGTTTCTTGTATTTTCTCCATTCTATTTCCAAGATTTTGTATCATCTTTACTGTCATTACTCTGAATTCATTTTCAGGTAGACTGCCTATTTCCTCTTCATTTGTTTGGTCTGGTGGGCTACAACAAATAGACATTTGTTGATGATTTTACTATGAAAAATAGATGCTAGACACTTATTGCCAAACTAAAATTTGTCTTGTGATACCATTTTCCTAAAGAAATCATAGTATTAATATTTCTGTGTCTTTCTTATATCCCCCAGCAAGTGAGACTTTGTAAGAAGCAATATAAAACTGATAAAGAAGGTCAAACTGCTCTTTTCATCAGATGGCACTGATTAAGAACTGGACTTATTTGGTCTGGAAGAAGCCAAACCAGTCCTATATGCAGAGTTCGAACACTTCTCCCCTCTTGCTGGAAAAGTTCCCAAACTCTCAATTTACTAGAAATAAGTACATTTGGACTCTTGTTGATCAGGGATCATTCCTGACCCTCTCTCTTCCATAATATGGAGATATTGATCTCTTGGGCTTTTGTGAGGATTAAATGAAATGATATATTTAGAGTTCCTACACGGTGCTCACAATTGAACTCAGTGCTCACAATTGAACTCAGTGCTCACAATTGAACTCAGTAATGAGGTTTCCATTTTTCCTTGATTCTGAGTCCAAGACAATGTTGGAAATTTCAACAGAATGACATACAGTCATGAATAAGACACGGTAGAAATTGCTTAAGTGTCTAATGTCTGGTGCAGAAAATAAAAGCAGAGGAGACCCTAATGAAGTAGAGGTCCTTGGATGCCATAGTCAGTTTATAATGAGACATGATGTGGCAGTTTGGTGGAGCTGATGTTGGGAGGAAGGGTGTTTATTATAGCTTCAATATTCAATGTATTTTATAGCACTTCACATCTTTGGAAAATGGTAGTAATGAATATGCCAAATCTTATGGCCCCGGAATACTTGGCATTTCAGTGTACTCTGAGTGCTTTGTGTTAAAGTGGACAAATGACAGAGTTTATTTATTTCAATTTAAGCATATTCTAAATTGCTTTCTCAGAAATTTCTGGCTAAGACTAATTTATCTATGGTACATGTAGAATTTAACGGACTGAGTGTGACACAGTTAATGTGAATTAGCAGTTTTATTAAAGATAATCTCTAATTTAGCCTCATTAATTCTCAAAAGAAGTTAGTTCTGAATCTTTTACAAATTGATACTTCACTCTTGATAATTAGGATTTTGAGGGAACACAAATTATCAAGCTCTAGTGAAATGTTTCACTGTAAGTGCTATTGGAAAGCTCTGACAGAAAAACCACAGTTCTCAGGGGTAGATCATGAGTTGAAGGTGGGGATATAAAACAAAATGCAGGTGGAACCATGAGGGAGGGACACCCAAACTTTGAATTAGTCTAAATAGTCACTGAGCTGTACATTCGGTTGGAAGTTTACTGAATTTACGAGGCATTGTGGCAGAGTGGAAAAGGCATTAGTTCAAGAACTAAGGAGAGATGGATCCAAATACTGGTCCACCAGTGAGGCCTGCTGTCCTTGTGCAAGTAACTTAAATCCTTAAGCCTTAGATTTATCATCAGGAAGAAACAAAAACACAGCAGTAACAGCAAAATACCAACTGAACACATTTCATAGGGTTATTATAAAAATATATTTATTTATTTAGCAGGTGGTTATTGAGTACTTCCTAAGTGTCACTGGACATTTTCCACATGGCAGTGAACAAAATCAGGCTGGATCTGTGCTCTCCTAGAGCTTGAGAGACAGATAGGCACACACTGAGATACACACAAGAATACACGTAGAATCACTTCTAAAGGAGTTTCCACAAGGGAGAAAAATATGGTTCTGGAGCTGGATTGACTTGTCAGGTTTGCTAAGGCTTCCTTGAGGAAATGGTTATGAGCTTCAGTTTAAAGGATGAATAGGGAGTAAGGAATGAAGAGAGGTCCCAGTAGAAGGAACAGCGGGTACAAAGGCCAGTCGGATAATATGAGGCTACAGCAGAAAGAGTGAGGAGCAGCTTGCTGTCAACTGAGGCTTGAAACAGAAAAAGGGCTTTGTAGGCAGTACTAATGATTTGGCTTTTAATCTGCAAACAATGAAAAGTCACTGAAGGGTTTTAAGCTGTGAGGTGACAAAATTGGATTTTGTGGCTACAGAGTGGGAGAACAGCTCATAAAGGGCTAGATAACAGGAAGCTGCTGTGTAGTCTAGATGAACGAGTGATTGTCTTGACTAGAGTCTCATGGGGTTGTGGACAGAAATGAAATAATTCGAGAGATTCTTATGATGGATTGAGTGTAGGGGTGGCTGAGAGAGAGGTGTCAAGCCTGACTCCTCTGTTACTGGATTGTCTGAATGGCTGGATGGTGCTGTCTTTTGAGAAGGAAACCACTGCAGGGGAGAGAGAAAAACTCAGTTTTTAATATATTACATTTGAAATGTTTTTGAGACATCTGAATGCAGGTGTCAAGAAGAATTTGGATTTTAGAGAGGAAAAATTCTTGTCATTTTTGTTATTCCTTCTTCTACTTGTGTCCTCCACTCACTTTCTTTTGGATCTTTCCTTATCAGCTTTTTAAACATTCCCAAGACTTTCCCAGTTTACAAACACAAACACCCTAAAAAAAGAACTCTTTCACATCATATTTCTCTTAGCCATTGCCTCACCTCATAGTCACATTTCCAGAAGTCACTGTATTCATTGTTTCCATTTTTCTTAATTCTTACTCACAGCTACACTTACTGATGATAAATCTAAGGCTTAAGGATTTACGTTACTTGCAAGGACAGCAGTCTTTGCAACATGAACTCATTAATTCTCAAAAGAAGTTAGTTCTGAATCTTTTACAAATTGATACTGCACTCTTGATAATTAGGATTTTGAGGGAACACAAAGTAAATTGCTGTGAAATATAAGATGTTTTAACATGCTGCGAGTTTTTAGGTTTAGGTGTGCTATACAATATTTCTTCCTTTTTTTCCTGTCAGCCTCTGGAGGGGAACTCTAGCCTGGATGGGGAGGGATATGTAAATTTAGCTGGTGAGATAAAAAATTGGTACAGTGAACTATGAGGTAGTTTTGCGGCTTGCCCACAAATTTCTGCAAATTCCATGTGTATTGCTATTGATATACTGCAATAAAATTACCTCCCACCCTGGGAGTTGGCTGAGAAGAATTTAGTATTTAATGAAAGTTTGGCTCGGTAAGTCCTATTTTCCAAATCAGAAAATAAAACTTTAAGAGGAAGAAATTTGGACAGTTGTTCCATGAGTTTGTAGACATTAGGGCTTGGCTTGACACTGCTTTTAATTACATAAGCCTATTGGGAATATGGTTAATGAAAAAGGATGTGATATGAAACTTGAATAATTTTATGTATTGAAATGTTCCTAGTTGTTAATACGATAATCAACACTTTTAGGCAAAGTCTAAGCATATTATTTTCCCTTTTCCGTGAAAGTAGAGAGAAAGCCATAGATTAAGAGAAAGCAGGTGTTTAATAACAAACAGTAGTAATCTGGAGTTGGTTAGCTTCATGACTACCCATCATAAGGAAACATATTTTCCAGTAAAGCTGTCAATACTCCTGAAACTATTTTGGGAACTCTAAAGGGTATTTTGTCATAACCCTATAATGTCTGGGTGTTATAAACTTCTGTCTTCACTGCAATTTGGGCGTCATTGGGCCAATGATATCATCCATACGGGTGTACAGTTGAGTGTAGAAGCTATGTTCCTCCAGTAATTAACTGATGTTTTATTTTTTCTCTGTAGTGTGGGAAACAGAATACTTTGATGTGATACCTCAATAAATAAATGCCAATGTACTGGCATATTCCTTCTTTTTTTTTATTGTAAAAATAATGTCACAAAATTGAAGAAAGATTGCCTCCCAAATAATACCTATAATCTCACTATTCTAATAAAACAAATTTCATGTTTACATTAAAAAATCTATTCCATATTTACATGCATAATTGCACACTATTTTATGATGGTTATATTCCATTTCATCAAATCAATGTGCAATAATTTAATTAATTATTCCCATTTATTTAACTTACAGATTACCTTGAATTTGTATGTTTATGTCTTTTGCCCAATTTGGGAAAGTTTCATTCATTAATCTCTTCAAATATTTTTCTGCACCAAACTCTCCTTTTCTTTCTGGGACTCTGATGACATGACTGTTAGCTTTTTCTGTTTATATTGTGCCATAGGTCCTTGAGAGTCTGTTCCCTAAAAGAAAAATCTTTTTAATTCTCTGTTCTTCACATAAGATAATTTTAGTGGATCCATCTTTCAGTTTACTAATTTTGTTCCTCTATCATTGTCATTCTCTATTAAGATCATCCAGTGAGTTTTTATTTTGGTAGTATATTTTTTCCTAAAATTTCCATTAGGTTTAAAAAATAGCTTATATTTACGATTTTTTCAAGCCTATTGTGTAATAAATTATCCACCCAAACTTACTCAAATTCTGCTCTGTTTGTATCTATAAAATTTATGGACTTAAATAAAATGTAAGCTTTAGTAAGTCATTATTAGATGTAGAAGTCAATTTTACATCCAATACAGAAGACATTTTTGCGGTGTGATATATTGGAAATAGAAGTAAGATTCCTAAGAGGTAACATTGAGAAATGATCAGAAGAAATACTGCAATTCTAGGTCTTCCCTGGTGGCACAGTGGTTAAGGATCCACCTGCCAATGCAGGGGGCCCGGCTTCGAGCCCTGGTCTGGGAAGATTCCGCATGCTGCGGAGTAACTAAGTCCGTGCACCACAACTACTGAGCCTGCGCTCTAGAGTCTGTAAGCCACAACTACTGAGCCCACGTGCCACAACTACTGAAGCCTGCATGCCTAGAGCCCATGCTCCACAACAAGAGAAGCCACTGCAATGAGAAGCCTGAGCACCACAACGAAGAGTAACCCCCGCTTGCCTCAACTAGAGAAAGCCCATGCACAGCAACGAAGACCCAATGCAGCCAAAAATAAATGAATAAATTTTTTTTTTTAAAAAAAGAAATACTGGAATTCTGTTTTCCAGTAGTCCAGAGAGATGTCTCTTTGGGCTCCCTTGTCTATGAAAACAAATTGAAGAAAAAATAAAAGGTGAAACTTTGCCACAGTTTTTTGGACAGTGGATAGACTAAAATGTGATGGTTATGATTTGTTAGTTTCTGGTTGTCCCTGAGATAATTTTTTATTTATTTTTACTTTTTTATTAAATTATAATTGACATACAGTATTCTATTAGTTTCAGGTGTACAACATAGTGATTCTATATTTTTATACATTACAAAATGATCACCATAAGTCTAGTTGCCATCTGTCACCATACAGAGTTATTGCAGTATCGTTGACTATATTCCCTATGCTGTACGTTACATCTTTGTGACTTATTTATTTTATAGCTGGAAGTTTATACCTCTTAATGTCCCTCACCTATTTCACTTATCCCCCCACTTCCCTCCCCATGGATGACCACTGGTTTGTTCTCTGTAACTATGAGTCTGTTTCTGTTTTGTTTTGCTTGTTCGTTTTCCTTTTTAGATTTCACATGTAAGTAAAATCATATGCATTTGTCTTTCTCAGTCTGACTTATTTCAGTTAGCTTAATACCCTCTATATCCATCCATGTTGTCACAAATGGCAAGATTTCATTCTTTTTATGGCTAATAGGCCATTTTATATATATATATATGTGAATGTGTGTCTGTATATATGTATTTATATATATATATATACACACACACATATATACACACACACACACATCTTTATCCATTCATCAGTTAATGATCACTTAGGTTGCTTTCATCCTGAGAGGATTTTTAAAATAATGAATTCAATCCAGTTTTTTGATTTACGATCCTTCTTTTCCTCTCTTTTTTCCACCAGTGCTATTGAGGACGTACTCTAAATAAGCCAGCCATAGGGAATATAGAGATTTAAAGACGCCATGCCTTTTAAAAGTCTATTTGGGAAGCAGACATGCAGACGGAAACAGAATACATTATAATAATTATGATAGTGAAGGTAGGAACGTGTGTGTTGTGGGAGGAAAGACCAGGAAGTGCAAAATCGGCTTGAGGAAGGTAGATCAGGCTTGGCAGAGAACGCATTTCCACCAAACCACAAATATAAGTTTGGTATGTTCAGGCAATGTGCCTGTAATTCTTCATAAAGTCACAGCAATTCTGTCTGCATATACATGGACCATGACTGATGTATTAGTCAAGTTTCAGTTGCAAAAACCAGAAACCATCTGAGTTAGTTTAAACAGAACAAGATTTAACACAGGAAACTGGATGCTTTCCATTTTATTAGAAGAGCTGGAATACAGGCTTTGGGCCAAGCTTCCAGGAATGAGTCTGTGACAAAGAGCATAGAGCTGGCTTGTCAAGGGGGTTGCATCCCGTGCCATGACCGGCACGTGGGGGACTTCTCCTTCAGGTTGGGAATCAGCCTAACTGTTGTCGCCAGTACACACAGCCTCAGAAGCAGTCCAAGGATCAGAAAGCCACCACCACAATTGTTGGTTCTAAAATCACACCCTCTGTCATCCATGCCAACAGAGTGGATTCACTTTCTTAACAGCTATGAAACGAGGGACCAATCAATCACTACAACTTCTGTTACTGTTGTAGTAGAAATCCAAATACCTCTACCACCAGGCTTGCCAGCCAAAATACTTGAAGCAGTGGAAGAGTGGTCTCTATCTCATTCTGCTATCCAAGTCTAAATTACATGTGGGTCTAAATTGCATTTGGAAATTTAGCTGCAGGGGAGTCTGAGAAGTGTCATTTTAGTTTCCCATTTTTGCATGATAGGAAGGTACATCTAAAAGGGTTAAAAGGTTTTTGAGACAGTTATTCTGCAATACCTATCTCTCACAGTATCTGCTGTAGGTGGTAGAAAGATGAATGAAGTAGATGCCCAGAATTCTTCATTCTATGACTACTGATATCTTCAGTGTAATCACTTTCACATATTATGTACTGTTTTTTATGATGTCTCTTTCTCAATACTGGTGTAGACTCTTATCTTGGATCTGTACTGGAGCTTGTGCTTTTTTTCATTGAATAGGTTTGATTATGATGAATATCTATTGAAAATGAATTTGAATACTGGAAATAATACTAAATAATGGTGAATAAGATAGATTGTCATAATAGATAATACTGTTTACATTGAAAACATTCACACAAAAAATATATTGTCAGCCAAACCATTGTCATAGTGAAAAAAACAGTCCTTGTGTGGCAGTTCAGGCCAAGTGCCTCACCCTTCACTACCTGCAATGCCTCCATCGTTAACTCAGGTATTTATTGAACATTTAATATGTGCAATGGCTGTGTAGTGTTTTACATTTAGAACTTTCATTGTGCTTTGCTTTATAGCTCTTTTACAGTGTGCCTTCCTTTATGTTGTCTTATTTTGTATGAGTAACCAGCTTATTTTTTAAAAAGAAACTGAGACCTAGAGATTTATTGTTAAGAATGCCAACCAAAAAGAATAGTTCTATTGGATATTTTATTTTGTGAAATTTATTTCATATGACCAATACCATTCATATTCCAAAACTGAACCCATTTTGTCTTCACTTGTGATTTTTGATATACATTGTTTCTGGGTTGTGTTAGAAATGAGAAAATTCTGACTGAAGATCTTGTTACTTTCCTGTGAATTATATGAAAAATGTCATATTCTATCACTAGTGGCTGTTATCATTAGATGTTGAACAGCTTCCTTGGAAAGATTTTTATATAAGGTACCTTACATTTTATTTTCCTCAAAATGGATTGAACATTATATTTCTCTCATTCAACCATAAGTCTACTTTATAAACCACACAAAAAAATTTTTATTATTTTAGAGTTACACTCACATTTAAAGGCAAAGCTGCTGCTGCATATGTAATTTCAATTGTTATATGTGACAAAGCTTTTATATTTTATTGACTCCATCTCTCTCTCTATTTTTTTTACTACTGTTACTCACTATGTACTATTATTTACCTGTTCTAAAAGGGACAAAATAAGGATGAGTTTATTTTATATTTTGATAAATTCTAACTTTTTCTAAGCAGATATTTAACAAATGAATTAATCTGCATATCAGCTATCCTACTTCTGATTCTTTCTAAATTTTCCACTATTAATAATTTTTTTAAAAACTGAGGGGGTTGATATAACTCTAGTTAGGCAATTTCTAAGCCTTTCTTTTCTTGCTAAAAATCACCAAAAAAAAGAAAGGCAGAAAGAAAATATCTCTGTTTATATCTTTCAAGCCATTCATCCATCCATCTTATTTATCCATTGGTCCAATTTTTCTTGTTTATTTTGTGGTGATTTGCATGATTCTAGATGTTATAAAGGACAAATGACTATAAAATAGACTATAGAAATCTATTATCTAAATGGAAATCAGTAAAAACAAAACAAGAAAACCAAGGTCTATTTTTAATAATACTGCACTGCATATTCAAAAGTTGTTAAGAGAGTAGATCTTAAAAAAAAGAAAGCTGGAGGGAGGAGTCAAGATGGCGGTGTGGGAACATGCGGAGTTAACATCTCCTCACAACGAGGGCATCTGCTGGCCTCTGTTGGGGGACTCTGATGCCCAAAGAGACGGGAGGGACCCCAGAATGAACTGGTAGGACGTCGGGGGACTGAGGGGGGAGGAAAAGTGGAGGCCATACAAGATTGGCGCCCCTGAGGCTGGGAAGATCAGGAGAGGCAGGTGGGAGGGACTCTCTGGGAAGAGCAGGAGAGGAGCGGAGGGTGATCACCTGGCCCACTGGACCAGGGAGCCTGCTGAGCTCCCAAGTCGGTTCCCGCCCTCCAAAGCCCCATCCAGGCCACGTGGGTCCTAGGGGCGTAGGTGGGAGGCCAGGAGATCTTGCGTGGCAGGTGGGAGGGGCCATCCAGGAGGAGGGAGAGAGGAGAGGAGAGGAGGGTGTTTTCCCCATCCACTCGAGCCCAGGAAGCCTGCTGGGTTCCCAGGTGAGGTCCCCTGCCCTCTGAGACCAGGAGTGGGAGGCATGCCTGGGCCCCTTGTGTTCCTTGAGCCCGAGCCCCACCCGCCACAGCCCTCAGGTCCTTTTCAAGCCCTGTGGGTCATGAGCATTGGCCCCACCCACCACCCAAACCTTGCCCTTGCTTAGGACCCACTCTCCACAGCCAAGGCCTTCCCCCACCCCACCCCCTTTTATTTTTCTTTTCCTCCTCCTCTTTTTTTACTATTGTGGTTCTGATGTACCTTCCAGTTGTTGATTCATCTGTATTTTTATTTTTACATTCTTTCAAACGTATCTGTTAGTTTCCTAGTCTAATTTTATCTTTTACTTTGTTATTCTCTTTATTTTTTTGCCACCCCACACAGCTTGTGGGTCTTGGTTCGTGAGTCTGGGGTTGGGCGGAAACTCCCATGGTGGGAGCTCTGAGTCTGAACCACTAGACTAACAGAGAACCTCAGACCCCAGGGAATATTCATTGGAGTGAGGTCTCACAGAGTTCTCCTTATCTCAGCACCATGACCCAGCTCTACCCAATAGCTTACAAACTCCAGTGTTGGAAGCCTCAGGCCAAACCACCAGGAAAACAGGAACACAATTCTACTCATAAAAAAAAAAAAGAAAATGAGATGGCAAAAAAATATGTCATAGATAAAGAAGCAAGGTAAAAACCTACAAGACCAAATAAATGAAGAGGAAATAGGCAATCTCCCTGAAAAAGAATTCAGAGTAATGATAGTAGAGATGATCCAGAATCTCAGAAATATAATGGAAGCATGAATTGAGAAAATACAAGAAATGTTTAACAAAGATCTAGAAGAGCTAAAGAACAAACACACAGAGGTGAACAACACAATAACTGAAATGAAAAATACACTAGAAGGAATCAATAACAGAAAAACTGAGGCAGAAGAACCAATGCGTGAGCTGGAAGAGGAAATGGTGGAAATAACTGCTGAGGAGCAGAATAAAGAAAAAAGAATGAAAATAATTGAAGACAATCTCAGAGACCACTAGGACAACACTAAATGCACCAACATTCGAGTTACAGGGGTCCCAGAAGAAGAAGAGAAAAAGAAAGGGTCTGAGAAAATATTTGAAGAGATTATAGTGGAAAACTTCCCTAACATGGGAAAGGAAATGGTCACCCAAGTCCAGGAAGCACAGAGAGTCCCGTACAGGATAAACCCTAGGAAAAACACACCAAGACACATAACAAACTAACAAAAATTAAATTCAAAGAAAAAATATTAAAAGCAGCAAGGGAAAAGCAACGGATAACATACAAGGGAATCCCCATAAAGTTAACAGCTGATCTTTCAGCAGAGACTCTGCAAGCTGAAGGGAGTGGCAGTATATACTTAAAGTGATGAAAGAGAAAAACCTACAACCAAGATTACTCTACCCAGCAAGGATCTCATTCAGATTCGATGGAGAAGTCAAAAGCTTTTCAGACAAGTAAAAGCTAAGAGAATTTAGCACCACCAAACCAGCTTTACAACAAATGCGAAAGAAACTTCTCTAAGTGGAAAACATCAGAGAAGAAAAAGATCCACAAAAACAAATCCAAAACAATTAAGAAAATAGTAATAGGAGCATACATATTCATAATAACCTTGAATGTAAATGGATTAAATGCCCCAACCAAAAGACACAGCCTGGTTGAATGGATACAAAAACAAGATCCATATATGTTCTGTCTACAAAAGACCCACTTCAGACCTAGGGACACATACAGACTGAAAGTGAAAGGATGGAAAAAGATATTCCGTGCAAATGGAAATCAAAAGAAGCCTGAGTAGCAATACTCATATCAGATAAAATAAGCTTTCAAGACTGTTGCAAGAGATAAGGAGGGACACTACATAATGGTCAAAGGATCAATCCAAAGTGAAGATATAACAATTATAAAAGTTTATGTACCCAACATAAGAGTACCCAAATACATAAGGCAAATGCTAACAACCATGAAAGGAGAAATTGACAATAACACAATCATAGTAGGAGTCTCTTAACACCCCACTTATACCAACGGACAGATCATCCAAACAGAAAATAAATAAGGAAACACAAGCTTTAAATGACACAGTAGACCAGATAAATCTAATTGATATTTATAGAACATTCCACCTCAAAGCGGCAGAATACACTTTCTTCTCAAGTGCATATGGAACATTCTCCAGGATAGATCACATCTTGGGTCACAAATCACGCCTTGGAAAATTTTAAGAAATTGTAAATCGTATCAAGCGTCTTTTCTGACCACAATGCTATGAGATTGGAAATCAATTATAGGAAAAAAAACTGTAAAAACCACAAATACATGGAGGCTAAAGAGTGCACTATCAAATAACCAACAGATCACTGAAGAAATCAAAGAAGAAATATAAAAAACATAGAAACAAATGACAATGAAAACATGATGACCCAAAACCTATGGGATGCAGCGAAAGCAGTTCTAAGAGGGAAGTTTATCACAATTCAGTGTTACATCAAGAAACAAGAAAAGTCTCAAACAAAAAATCTAACCCTACACTTAAAATAACTAGAGAAAGAAGAACCCAAAGAAAGAGAAAGAGAAAGGAAACCCAAAGTCAGTAGGAAAGATACCATAAAGCTCAGAGCAGAAGTAAATGAAATAGAAATGAAAAAAAAAACAATAGGAAAGATCAATAAAACTAAAAGCTGGTTCTTTGAGAAGATAAAATTGATAAACCCTTAGCCAAGCTCATTAAGAAAAAAAGGGAAAGGACGCAAATCAGTAAAATTAGAAATGAAAAAGGAGAAATCACAACTGACACTGCAGAAATACAAAGGATTATAAGAGACTACTACAAACAACTATATGCCAATAAAATGGACAATCACGAAGAAATGGACAAATTCTTGGAAAGGTACAATTTTCCAAGACTGAGCCAGGAAGAATTAGAAAATATAAACAGACTTATCACGAGTAATGAAATTGAAACCTTAATTAAAAATCTTCCAACAAACAAAAGTCCAGGACCAGATGGGTTCACAGGAGAATTCTATCAAACATTTAGAGAAGAGCTAACACCGATCCTTCTCAAACTCTTCTAAAGAATTGCAGAGGGAGAAACATTCCCGAATTCATTCTATGAAGCCACCATAACCCTGATACCAAAACCAGCAAAAGATATCACAAAAAAAGAAAATTATAGTCCAATATCACAGATGAAAATACATGCAAAAATCCTGAAGAAAATACCAGCAAACAGAATCCAACATCACATTAAAAAGATCATACACCATGATCAATGGGATTTATCCCAGGGATGCAAGGATTCTTCAATATATGCAAATCAATCAATGTGATACACCACACTAACAATTTTGGGAATAAAAACCATATGATCATCTCAGTAGACGCAAAAAAAGCTTTTGACAAAATTCAACACCCATTTATGATAAAAACCCTGCAGAAAGTAGGCATAGAGGGAACTTACCTCAACATAGTAAAGGCCATACATGACAAACCCACAGCCAACATTGTTCTCAATGGTGAAAAACTGAAACCATTTCCACTGAGATCAGGAACAAGACAAGGTTACCCACTCTAACCACTGTTATTCAACACAGTTTCGGAAATTTTAGCCACAGCAATCAGAGATGAAAAAGAAATAAAAGGAATCCAAATTGGAAAAGAAAAAGTAAAGCTGTCACTGTTTGCAGATGACATGATACTATACATAGAGAATCCTAAAGATGCTACCAGAAAACTGCTAGAGCTAATCAATGAATTTGGTAGAGTACCAGGACACAAAATTAATGCACAGAAATCTCTTGCATTCCTATATACTAATAATGAAGAATCTGAAAGAGAAATTAAGGAAACACTCCCCTTTACCACTGCAACAAAAGGAATAAAATGCCTAGGAGTAAACCTACCTAAGGAGACAAGAGACCTGTATGCAGAAAAGTATAAGACACTGATGAAAGCATTCAAAGATGATACAAACAGATGGAGAGATATACCATGTTCTTGGATCGGAAGAATCAACATTGAAAATGACTATGCTACCCAAAGCAATCTACAGATTCAGTGGAATCCCTATCAAAGTACCAATGGCATTTTCCACAGAACTAGAACAAAAAATTTCACAATTTGTATGGAAACACAAAAGACCCCAAATAGCCAAAGCAATCTTGAGAAAGAAAAACGGAGCTGGAGGAATCAGGCTCCCTGACTTCAGACTATACTACAAAGCTACAGTAACCACAATAGTATGGTACTGGCACAAAAACAGAGATAGATCAATGCGACAGGTTAGAAAGCCCAGAGAAAAACCCATGCCCTTATGGTCACCCTATTTTTGATAAAAGAGGCAAGAATATACAATAGGGAAAAGATAGCCTCTTCAATAAGTGGTGCTGGGAAAACTGGACAGCTACATGTAAAAGAATGAAATTAGAACACTCCCTAACACCGTACACAAAAATAAACTCAAAATGGATTAAAGACCTAAATGTAAGGCCATACACTATCAAACTCTGAGGAAAACATAGGCAGAACACTCTATGACATAAATCACAGCAAGATCCTTTTTGACCCACCTCCTAGGGAAATGGAAATAAAAACAAGAATAAACAAATGGGCCCTAGTGGAACTTAAAAGCTTTTGCATAGCAAAGGAAACCATAAACAAGACGAAAAGACAACCCTCAGAATGGGAGAAAGTATTTGCAAATGAAGCAACTGACAAACGATTAATCTCCAAAACATACAAGCAACTCATGCAGCTCAATATTACAAAAACAAACAACCCAATCCAAAAATGGGCAGAAGATCCAAATAGACATTTCTCCAAAGAAGATATACAGATTGCCAATGAACACATGAAAGAATGCTCAACATCATTAATCATTAGAGAAATGCAAATCAAAACTACAATGAGATATCATCTCACAGTGGTCAGAATGGCCATCATCAAAACATCTACAAACAATAAATGCTGGAGAGGGTGTGGAGAAAAGGAAACCCTCTTGCACTGTTTGTGGGAATGTAAATTGATGCAGCCACTATGGAGAACAGTATGGAAGTTCCTTAAAAAACTAAAAATAGAACTACCATACGAACCAGCAGTCCCACTACTGGGCATATACCCTGAGAAAATCATTATCAAAAAGAGTCATGTGCCACAGTGTTCATTGCAACACTATTTACAATAGCCAGGACATGGAAGCAACCTAAGTGTCCATCAACAGAGGAATGGATAAAGAAGATGTGGCACATATATACAATGGAATATTACTCAGCCATAAAAGGAAATGAAATTGAGTTGTTTGTAGTGAGGTGGATGCACCTAGAGTCTGCCATACAGAGTGAAGTAAGTCAGAAAGAGAAAAACAACTACCATATGCTAACACATATATATAGAATCAAAAAAAAAATTGATTCTGAAGAACCTAGGGGCAGGACAGGAATAAAGATGCAGTCTTAGAGAATGGACTTGAGGACATGGGGAGGGGGAAGGGTAAGTTGGAACGAAGTGAAAGAGTGGTATGGACATACATACACTACCAGATGTAAAACAGATAGCTAGTGGGAAGCAGCTGCATAGCACAGGGAGATCTGCTCGGTGCTTTGTGACCACTTAGAGGGGTGGGATAGGGAGGGTGGGAGGGAGACGCAAGAGGGAGGAGATATGGGGATATATGTATATGTATAGCTGATTCACTTTGCTATGAAGCAGAAACCAACACACCATTGTAAAGCAATTATACTCCAGTAAAGATGTTTAAAAAAAAAAGAAAAAGAAATATTGTATGGTAATGCATATATATGGAATCTTAAAAAAAAAATGGTACTGATGAATCTAGTTGCAGGGCAGGAATAAAGAGGCAGACATAGAGAATAGACTTGATGACATGGGGTGGGAGCGCGAAGCTGGGGCAGAGTGAGAGTAGCATGGACATATATACAGTACCGAACGTAAAATAGCTGGCTGGTGCGAAGCAACAGCATAGCACAAGGAGATCATCTCGGTGCTTTACGATGACCTCAGGGGAGGGATAGGGAGGATGTGAGGGAGGCTGAAGAGGGAGGGGACATGGGGACATGTGTATGCATATGGCTGATTCGCTTTGTTGTGCAACAGAAACTAACATGGTATTTTGAAGCAATTATATTCCAATAAAGATCTATTAAAAAAAAAAAGCCAAGGGTCTTATGCAACTGGTATATATTGTATAAAGGAAAATACATACCTTGCCTCTTAACAATCATGAAGTTAAGGAAAATAAGAGTAGTGGAGGTGATTAAATGAAGCTCCATACTTTTTCTTACTTGGTCAATAGAGATAACGACCAAGGCCCAACTAGTGTCCTCAACAAGTTAACTGGCTTTCTTAACATGCAAACGGACAGCCAAAAAGTAGTGATATGGTGGAAAAGTGAACTTTTCCCGTCTTCTTCTCACTTACGAATTAAAATCTGAACTGTGGTCAACGAGGGTGGCTTTTTGATAGCTTATGTAGTGACCTGCTTAAGAGGCCTGCTCAAGGTGCCTGTAATTCTATGTCTGGCGTCACACAGCCTAATCCTAGAGTTTTTGATCAGCTCAGTTCCCAATGAGGAAGGATTTAAGTGGCATAGTGCCTTTGCTCAGCATTATAATACTAGCAAACACTTGTTTAATATCTCCTATGTGCCTGACACTGTGCTAAACACTAATACCTAGATACTCACCTAAGCCTCACAACAAACCCATGATGTTGGTACCATTGTCTACATTTTATAGACGTGGCAACTGAAGCACGAAGAGTGTAAGTTACTTTGCCATAGTCCCACAGTCCCAGAGCCAGTATTTGAATCCAGGTAGGCTGGGTTCAAAGTCTAAACTCTTAACAGTTTTACTATATGCCTCTTCTATATTATACTGCTTCTACATTATGTCAACCTCTTTGTTTCTTGCTTTTAACTTTTAACTACAGCTATTACAGTAGCTGCGTTCTAGTAGGTATTACTACTAGTGTTAGTAGTAATTTCTGTTTTATTATTAAAAATAAGAAATTTTCATATAAGAGAAACTTGATAATTTAACTACATAGATCAGCTAATTCACATGATGATCGTATGAGGATACATTCTACACAGATGAGAAATTGTGACCCAGGTTGTACTGTATCCAAGGTGAGGCAAACAAGAACCTATAAACCTGAGACTTGAACCCAGGTCTTCTGATAGCAAGTGCAGGGCTCACTGACCACAGTGTGTCTCCTGCCTATAGCGTGGCTTTATTATTGCAGGTTTTCTTTCTGAAGACCTGCCTTCACCCGTGGCAGGCCTATCCAAAACCATTAGCTCAGAACCCAGTGCGACACTCCTACAAGAGATGTGCCCAGACAGCTGCAGGGGGTCATTTTGTTTTACCTCCTACTGTTCCTCCTTGCCGTCTTGGCCACCCTATCGTCTTCCTGCTTATTCTGGACTTGTTCTGGCCTTCCCATGGTTTGTAAGGGACTTGATTGGTTAGTTGTAATTAGTATTATTGTTACTTAGAAAAGGCCCCCAACATTCTTTTGTTGCAAAACTAGTAGATCATAAGAACAAGAGGTCTATAATAGCATTCAGAGTTTACCAGGTTGTTATTGGGTCTCATGATCATTATCCTTTTCCTGATAAGGACTTTTTTCATCCTAAATTTGTTCCTGATAAATCAGATTCACTTTGTTGTCCTTAAAAATCCAACTTTTAGCAATTAACATTTATTTCAGAGCAAAATATAATGTTGAACATTATCAGATTAAAAAAATTGACAACTTCTACAACATGATAGTTAATTTCTAGATGATGACGTTTCTTATGTTTCATTAAAATCACTCAGTCATCTGCTTATGCTGAAGGAACAATTTGGTGGCAATGCAAGAGAGGGTAGATGGCTATCAAATGTTGCATATAACAGAGAAACCAAGCAAAGAATGAGCACAAAGGTATAGTTAGTCATTGTCCGCAAAAAAAGAAAAAAAAAAAAGCCCAGTTGAAACTCTGACAAACTCTGAAGACCTGAACATGCTATTTTAAATACATAAAATACCTTTGGTGGCCAACTTTGTAAGCTCTTTTCACACAGATTTAATTCAGTTTAGCACCTCTCTGCAGTTTTTTGGTCAGACCACATATGACAAGTTGTGAAAATTTATCGACAGCTCAGAAAGAACCACAAACACTCAGGGAGGGCTGAGAAAAGAGAAAGCTAAATGAATAAAAATAATTGCTAGAGTTTGCAGAGGTATGAGTTGTTAACTAAAAATATAGATCTGATGGCATTCTATTGGCACTTCTGTCTTTGTGTTGCTTCAGAGCACCTGTCCTGATATCTAAAATTAAGAGATTGTAATCTTTGCTTTCATGACGCACTATGGAACTGATGATAAAACACCATGCCTTTCACCTGGTATGTCATATTCAATCAGCGGACATTGTGAAAATAATACCTCTGGTAAAATGTTCATGACTACTGGGTATAGAAGTCAGGGCAAGATAGACACGTAGCCAGACATCAGCTTCATCTCAGCTATTTAAATTCTTCACATATCTTACTTAATAAGTGAGTCAGCTTTTCTTTTTTATATCATACGCTATGTTCCATTGTGTAACATGTGATTTCCTTCTGTCAGTTGCAAATCCAGTCTTTTGACTGACCTGTCTTTTTGTCCTCAAGTTTGTGTACGTATTTATAAAGCTCGTCTTCCATCTTCAGTTCCTATCAAAGTCCTTTCTATTTTCTTCTGTTTTCCAATGGTTCTTTCCTGTTTTTCTTTAGCCCTTCTCTGTGTCAATCAGTATCTGACTTAAAATTCAACAAATATCCCAAAATGAGTTTGTGATATTCTAAATACATTTAATTTTCTAGAAATTAATACAAAAGACAACTCTTTATTTACATCTGATTATCTCAGACAAACTCCTTGTTTTTAATTTCCCTAGTGGACAACAAATTTCTCTTCACTAAATATCGTCTAAGGAGATGGTCCTCTTTTTTTGGTTGCTGATTTTCTCTGTGGCTGAGATGATCTGTGAGCCAATCTACTAACCCTGAGTAGGAAACTAGTGATTTTTATTACTCAATGTAGTTCATAATTCTTCAAAGACTTCAGTTTACTTCATTTGAAATTTGAAAATTACTCCAGTTTACCTCATGAAAGATGATCATTCCATAACTAGTGTGAAATAACCCTCAGACTGTGAGTTTACCAATTCCAGTTTTATTATAGACTGAGTCTCTGTATGATTTCATGCCTTCAAACAATCAGTTGCTAAGATACTCTTTGTTAAACAATTCAGCAATTCAGTAGGGGATGTGGTTTTTGCCAAGTCATTCCAGTCAAAACAGGTGAACTGCAATAAAAATATGAAAGATTATGGGTCAGCGAACTCTTAACCTCTAAAATAATGTGGAAAATTGTGATCTGTGCATATATACATTTTCTAGGGAGAGGATTTATTACTATTACTAGATTCCCATTACTTTGCACAGTGCCTGGCACATGGTTGAATCTGAATAAATATTAGGTGAGTGAATTACAAATGAAATAAGAATTCTAAAAATGGTCCCCTCATTAGTAAAAAAAAAAAAAAAAGTTTAGGAATAACCAGAACCATGTTTTTTTTCCTTTGAATGTTCCCTGTCTACAGATCTCTTTAGTTTCTCCTCGGTATTCCTAGAAGGTGGATGTTAAAAGTTCTGAATTTATCTTTCATATTTCTTGACTGTTTTTTCATACCTTCCAATTTTTATCCCTTTATGATATGTTACGGAAATTCAACAACTCAGTCTTCTGTCTTACTGGTTTAACTTTAGCTGTGTCTTTTCTACTATTCATTTTACTTAAAGGTTTGAATTTTAATTTCAACACCATTTTCCCATGATATTTATTATTTTTTTCTACTAGCCTGACTTTACTTCTTAGCCTTGATGATGGTTTCTTTTTTCTTATCCCTCTCCCAGAGATTCTCCATGATTTCTGGTCCGCTGAGGTTTCTTTTCTTGATTTTGAATGTAGTTATGAATTGAAAAGGAACAGATGACTCTCTGTAATTTTCAGAAACCCAAGATGATCAGAGCTGAGGGAGATGAGACATCGTGTGTGTCCACGATCTATAAGTAGAAGTTCTTACATTTTTCTTATGTGTCATTTGAGGTTGAAGACCACTCATTTAAAAGCATAGTGTTTCTCCTGATATTGCCAAAATTATATAGAAATGTTGTTAAGTAAAAAATAAAGAAAAAATCCAATGAATAAACACTAAGTCACCCACAATTCTACTATTAAAAAATTGCTACTGCTACTGTTCGTATACACACTTTTTCATGTATTTAGACTTTTCTATCTCTTGCTTATTCAGTTGTGGGGATGGAGGAAAAGGAGTGTGGCAGATATCCAGGAATTGGGGAAAACAATTTAGGGTTAAATTAATAGGAGGAGATATTGTAATTTGATTTGAAAGGAGACAGCATTCTCTTTAGCAAAATAAGACCTAAAACCTATGCTGTTAGAGTTGGGGTGGGGTGAGAAGGATGTACCGGAAAGCACTGTCAGAAGGAAATTAACTTTCTTAGTGTAAGATGTCTTTGATTGCTATTGTTGTTGCTGCTGTTATTAGTATTATTTTCAGGCAACCAAAGACAAGAGTATCAGAAACAAAATGACTCTCAATGCTCTGTCTTCTCCTGTCTACTCTTAGAATGGGAAGCTTCCCCATCCTCTATCCCACACCAGAATGAGAGAAAGAATAGCTGTAGAAGAATAGTTACCTGAAGTTTCATATAATTAGCACAGGAAGCTAGGAAAATTTGTAAGAAACAGGAAAACTTGGAGCTTGCTAACCAGTAGATTGATGAACACAGCTCTGTTTGAAGGGAGGGAAGTGAGGGGGACTTTGGGCTAGGAGAAGATGCTAAAAGGAGTGAGGCATTGTGGGAAGGGGGTAGCAAAATGAAAGATGGGGATGTATAGACGCTACTAACCTAGGGAGCGTCCATGTGGGAATCCCTAGAAGGGCTGAGTAGTGGATCTCCATGCTTGTGTACAGTGCTTTGGGAGGACTTACATAGACTAGAGGTGAGAAGTCCTTGATTTCAACCCTTTCCGAAATTCAGTACAGTTGAATTCTGCCACTGTGAACCTGAAGTAGAGTTGATTGAAACTTACTAGGGTATGTGTTCAAATGGCAGAGGAAGGGGAATGGACCACGTCTCCACCTGGTCGATGACAGGCATCTAAGACACTTCGAATGTGTTCAGTGATGAGGGCGGGCCATCAGGGGAGCTGTTTTTAGTTATTATGGGGCTAGAGAAACAGGAAGCTTTATTTGCATGCCTGTAGCACATTTATCCCCAATTGTTTGCTTAGCTAACTTTCAGCAGTTCTGTCGGAATCATATTTTCAAATGATAGCTTCTTTCCTCACTATGAAGAATAATCAGAGTGAGCAAAATTTCAAGTATGCGTTTCCTAGGTATAATTGAAATACATTAAATCTTAGGCGCCCCCCCTTTTTTTTTTGCCTTAGATCAGCTACATAATGTACCTGCAAGTATGAATATAGCTAGGTTAACCTGGGTGTGGATAATGTCCTCTAACAGAAGTCGAGAAACTTGGCTTGTAGTCTCAGCTTGCCTGTCAACTAACCTGGTGAGCTTGACCAAATTGCTTAAGTTCTTTGCACCTCAGTGTGTTCCTCACTATGTAGCCCTCCATTATCAAACTAGAGCCTGATCTTTGACCTCAGCTCTCCCGCTGCTCCTTTAACTGTTCAGTAAGAAACCAAAGAGTTCTGAGTTACTTTTAGTGGGAGCCCTGCAACCAAGTCAATCTTAGAAATAACGAGACCCAGATGATTGTCCATGTTCAAGTAGTAGAACTGAAGGCAAGTCCATTTTAGTTATTTTTGGATGTTGAGCTACTTCTTAAGTGGAAAGAGGGTGCTGTGGTATCAGGATGCTTTCACTTAAAGTAATGAAACACTACCTCAACCTGGCTTCTACCATACAAGCCCTTTTAAAAAGTTTCACATAACTTACCCTTCCATGGGTAAGGTAAGCATTAGGTACACAAGTTCTCTAACTTTACTTCCCTGAGGTTCTATTGGCTCCATTCTCTTTCCCATGTTAGCTTTATCTTCTGGTTGAGTGACAGATAGTGGCAGTAGTTCAGGCATCCCACTTAAATATGAACATGTATGGAGGGAGAAGAATCCATTTCCTCCGGCCTTGTCTCCACTTAAGAGTAAGGAGTTTATTCCCAGAAGTGCCCCAGCTCACTCTCCTCATGTCTTATTGGTTGGAATTGTATTAAATTGTACTAAACATCTATCCATAAGCCAATCACTGACAAGGAGAATGGATTGCCATGACTGGCTTAGATTCTGCCAGTTTTTGCCCGTTTATTAGTTGCTTTTGAAGAGACAGAGTCCTGAATTTCCCTACTCTGCCAGTTTTGGTGATGTCACCTTAGATTTCTGATTGGCTTAGATTGATTAAGATTTACCATTGGAGTTGGAGATGCATGAAGTTATTTTTAGAAGAGAGAGAATCCAGGTAAATCAAGCTTAGCAAGGAGGAATGGACACCAGTGTCCACTAGAGTCACTATGGGAGATGACTATAATAACGAGAGGCATCTTTTTACAGATGCCTGTAAAAGATGGAGGAGGGACGGTGATCACGGAGAGTCCTGGGTCAGAGCAGCAATCTGTCAGTGGAGAGGACAGAATGATTTTAAGAGGAAGACAGACTCAGTTCCCAAATCAGCTCTATCACCCTCCAGTTATTTTAATGTGGAAATCAGTTAACTTTGTTGTCCCTCAGTCTCATACTCACAATAAGATGGGAATAATAATTTACCCCCTTTTGAATTAATGTTAAAGTGATATAAGAAATATAAAATGTCAAAAGGGAACTTGGCACATCATAAACAGTTATCATTATTATGTTGATGATGTGACTGACCCTCCTGGAGCAGTGATTAGCAGACTAAGTAGTGAGTTATTGGTAGTTGAACGGCTGTGCTTAAATACACCACTTGGCCTTTATTGAGTGCTTCCCATATGCCCAGGATCATTTATTGATTCTATCAACAAATCATTACTGAGTGCCTACAGTGTGTCAGGCCAGCACTGAATTACAAGACATAAACACCACTGTCCTCAAAAAGTTACAGCCTAGCAGGGGAAGACAGACACAGTAAATGCATAAAGCATGTAGGATATGAGGTAGTGCTGGGTACTGAGGGGCACTCTAAGGCAGGGAAGAAGGACAGGGAGGGCAGGGGTGGAGGCAAGCTGAAACAGGTGGTCAGGGAAGATCCTCCTGAGGAAGGCGACACGTGAGCGAAGAATCGAAGGAGGTGAGGGGGAAGGCCAAGTGGCATTCTGGAGGAGGAGATCTCCCAACGGAGGGGACAGCAAGTGCAGAAGTTCTGATGCTGGAAACATGCTGGGAAGTCCAAAGAAGAGCAGCGACGATAATGTGGCTAGAAAACAGCAAAATGAAAATCAGAAAATAAAAGAAAAAGGAAAATCAGGAGGAGGTGAGGTCGGGAAGGTGGCAGGTGAGATTGGGTGGGGAGTTTGTAGAGCTTTGAACGTCATTTTAAGGACTTTGATATTTCATTCTGAGTGACATGGAAAGTTGTGAAGTGGTCTGAGTGGAGGAGTGGCATTCATTACTTTTCCTTCACCGTTCTTTTGATTTTCTTCTATTTACATTTCTTCTATTTTTTATGTTTTTAGAAATAAAAGTTTTTTTGTCAGTCCCTGCTTTGTTTCTAGCTTTCCAATCAACGCTGTGTATTAAGAATTCCTGCACCTGTACCAGCTGTTTGCTGCAGATTCCTAGACATGCTTCGTCTGCCCTGAAACTACTGAGAAGCGAGGGGGCAATCTCTCAGTAATCTCCTTTTATTTACCAACTGGATGTGGCCGTAACCTTTGCCTGCTTCGGCCTGAGGGGACCCTTGACAACTCCCTAAGGAGGTTGGGCTGTTCTTGGTTTCTAGAAATCTTTAGGAAACTGGTGCTTGTTAAAACTACCGCCAATCCCTTGAGCTGCCCAGGGGCTGCTGCCTGCCTGATGGCATTGCAATCTCTGCTGTGAACCAACAGTGAAGTCAAGCCTGGCACCTCCCTCTTAAATCCACCTGTCCTCATCCCATCAGACCTTAATGACTGCCTACATGTCATCTGGATTTTAGATGCCGTATCTCTTGGTTATTGTTCTCACTGCCCTTTTAGGCATATGCTGGGGTCTCTTAGTCTATCCTCTTTGTGTCCTAGCTGCTCTTTCAAAATTTTTATCCTTGTCCCTCTGTGCTGCGTATGAGAAATTCCTTAGAACAACATTTTTACTTATTAATTCCTTCTTTATCAAATCCTGAGTTCATTTAGGTTTTTGTTATTTTTCATTATTTAAAAAATATCCTATTTTTAATGTATATCAATTTTTATTTTATTTTCCTGTTTTTCTATGATAATTTATAATTCTCTTTAAACAAATGTTCTCCCTTCCTTTATTGCTATGAACATTTAAAATACTTTTTATAATTCTTAGGTGGAACATTCTCTGATTATTCATTACCTAAATGGGGTTGTTTTTCCCATTGTAGATTTTGTTGACTGCCTCTCTTAGCAGTAAGTTACGTCCTGTGGCATGCAGGACAGTTTTTTGAGTGGGATGATTTTATCTTCTCTCTTTTCTCTTTTGTGCTCACCTCCTTCTTGAACAGTGGTTTTCTCTGCCCTCTCCATCTGGCCCTCTGAGCCTCCAGTCTAGAATCAGGTGTTTTGATAGGTTGGGGCTCCTGCTTTGCTGTGATGTTTGGTACAGTGTAGATCCAGGCTGGGAGCCGGTTCCTGAGCTTTGGGTTATGCTTTGTCAAGCAGCCTCGTGGAGCCTACGGTTTATAAAGTCTTGGGCCCTGGATGAAAGCAGTTTTCTCAGCTTCCTTCTATGAGCACTGAAGAGGGGAGGGTGGGCAGAGGGCAATACTTCCATGGCAGCACCTGGCTTCAGGCAGTGAGCCTGAATCCTAGCCCACATCTGCTGTGGGATTTTAAATTCTTCTTCCTCTCACTCACTGGAATCTTAACTGCCCTGCCTGTTTCTAGACTACAAACCCTGTGGATTCTGGGCTTTCGCCATATTCTTTGCTTTGCATTTCTGTTCCTATTCTAGTCCATAACAATATTTATTTCGTTTTGAAGCCCGGTTATATATTTTGGATTTTCTCCTTTCAGATTTTTCAATTATTTTTTTGAAGCAGAAGGGTATATCAAACTCTGGTTAATGCAGCATCTTGACTGGAGTTTTCAAGTAAATTTTTAGGTAGAAATTTAGAACGCTGTTTATGTCAGTTTTGTAATTAGTCAAATCGTAATTGTCTTACCTGCATGTCTTAGTCTGCTTGGTCTGCTATAAGAAAATACGAAAGACTGGGTGGCTTAAACAATAAATGTTTATTTCTCACAATTGCGGGTGCTGGGAAGTCCAAGATCAAGGTGCTGGAAGATTCAGCTCTCGGTGAGAGTCCTCCTCCTGGCTTGCAGATGGCCACTGTTTCTCTGTGTGCTCACATGCCCTAGTCTGTGTCCTCACACTGAGGGAAAGAGAGCTCTAGTGTCTCTTCCTCTTCTGATAAGGGCACTAGTTCCATCATGAGTGCCCCATTTTCATGACCTCACCAAACCTAATTACCTCCCAAAGGGGTTAGGACTTCAACATATGAATTTTTTGGGGGGGGGAGGGGAGTAATACAAACATTAATTCCATAACACTGAGCTATTATTACATTATTGTTTCTTATTTGGCTTCAGAACCATGGTTCAGGTATTCAATAGGTATATTGCTTTTTAATTTAAAGACAATAAAGAATTTCTGCAACCCTTACCAACTGAGCTGGCTTCACATCTGTCCAAACCAGAAGCAGAAAGAATCCAGTTCATTGCCCCCAGGGCACAAGCTTCTAGAAATTTGGCCATTACGTGAGTGATTCACTTCAGTGAATTAGCCCCTTTCTATGATTTTAATTAATGGCAACCAGCACTGTGAGGAAGGTGGCAGCATTGTTCACAGCAGTAAGTCTCTCATTTGGGTGCATAACTGTAAGGGAGAAAAACAAATGTACATGTTCCTCCTTAATAGCAAAATCATGCCTTTGTCCTGATGAAGTGCTGCCAAACTCTTCACACAAAGTCGAAAAATGAGTCACACATAACATTCTTTGGGCCTTCTGCCCTTTGTTCTTCCTGTTTAGAGAATTAAGATGAATTTAGAAATCTAATGACTGTTGCCAGGTGAGACGAGAGCAAGGACTATACAAACTCAGCTCCAAGATGGCAAAGGGAATCTAACTCCTCTGCTGGAGGATGGGTGGTGCCCTGGGTTATGAGGGGTTTCACGGGTGTGTTTAAGCATCTTACCTTCTCAGAAAGAGGCAAGGAATCCTGTCTCTTTATCTGAGACTCTTTATCTGAGAGCACCAAACAGTAAACATCAAACTTTGTCTAGTGGAAGCTACTTTCAGGAATAAAGATATACATAGATCTATCTATCTATCCATCCATCCATCCATCCATCCATTTAGGCTAAGAATAATTAAGCACCTTTTTTTTCCCTATTAGATAGAGTCTCTGCAGTATTTTTGTTGTACTTCTGCCTTTCTCTAAAAACTCTTTTTAAGTTAGGAGACCTGATTCTAAACCTGTTTCATTTCTAGTTTAATTGTCTACTCAGTGATTCTGTGGGACCTAGAGACACTTATTGATACTATTCAAAAAATGGTCCTCACTAGATTCTAATCTCTGTTCTTCCATTGTTTGGAAGTTGTGGGCAAGTAGGTGTGGTGTTCATTTATTTATTGAATGATTATTTACTTTGAAAAATATATTGAGCACATACTACATGTCAGAAATTGTACCAGTGTCTGGGGCAGAGAAATGAACAAGAGAGATAGTCCTTTATTTCAATGAGCTTTAAGTCCAGTTATAATTATATATATTCTATTAATACACATTTATTAAGTACATATAGCTTTAATGTCTTTTGTATTTTGAAGCAAGACTATTTTGTTTCAAAAGTACTTGAAACCTTCAAGATGCAAGACATGCAGATTGTGTTAGTTGCAGTGACTGCATTACGTTTTGAGCAGTAATGCCCATAGAGGTGATCAGTTGCAGCAGGAAACTATGGCATTCAAAGGGAGGGTGATGAGGATAAAGAACAACACCCAATAATCAGAAATTCACTTGCATTTATCTTTGGAATGCATATGACACTTTTTAAAATAAAAGGTAGCAGCTCATTTTCATTAGAAACACATGCCTTAATTCATTGATTATTTTTTTTTCATTGATTATTTTGATTAGGCTACATGTATACATTCTGGAAGTCCATGTTGAGTACCAGGAAAATCTGCCAAAAACTCAAGATGAAAAAATAATCTTTTTGGAAGGAGCAAGGTGGTCGAATTCTGTTACTTTCTTATCACATGAGTGAATTATAGGGCTGCATATTCAATCCACCAGTCTTTGTGCCATGCCCTTGGTCCTTCTTAACTGAAACTTTTTTGCTCATGGCTAATAAGGCAGGTCTAGGAGTACCAGGTAACCACATAGTCTTCCTTACCCAAATTCAGAGACTGGCCAATGACCTATTTTGTGGCCTGGTGTAAAAAGATATATAGGCCAATCTGACTTTGTCTTGTTTGGACCAAATTAGGAAATGCAGAGAGAAGTGGAAGGCATATCAAAGGACATATATAGAGAATTAAGCTATGTGGTTGAAATCATAAGTCAAGGTCAAGCTGGAGTTAGAAGAAAATAGATTATTAAAGGAGAAACATAAGAAAATATATGAAGGTGAAAAAAAAAGAATCGAGAAATTGGTGATGGGATAGAGAAGGGCAAGCAGAGATATTAGTGACATATTACTTCAAGGTAGGCATAAAGTCTGAAAACTGATAATATTATTTCATCATGCACTGAAATGGAATACCAATAAACCATTTATTATGTATTTGGTTATCTTTACAGACTTGGTGTCCAGACTGTAGGTGGAGGTTCTGCAGCCTGGGCTCTACTATGTATCCCACTCTAGTTGTTTGAGTTTTCCTAGATTCCTGTGCACTTATGTTCATACAGCACTGCCTCACTATCACCAAAATCACTTTGTTTCTTGGATAACTAAAGTGAATCTCCTTTTCCTCGCAACCAGAAGATGCTAAACTGAACCAAACTCTTTGAGGGTAGAGTCCATTTCCTAGCATGGGTTTATATACTTTCTTTGGGTTTTCTTTGTTCTTCCTTTTCTTGTGGTCTGTAAAATATTTTGGCTTCTGGAATTTGTAAAACTTACATTTTCTTAATGCTGTACACTGATTAGTGCTTTTTTCCCATGTAAATATTTCTACCACATTATAAACTGCAGTGTTTGATTTAGACCATCGATTTGTATGTGCAGCACAGAAAACAAACTATTCGGTTTACTTCTATCTAATAATAACTCTAATATCATGCTTGCCAAAACCTCCATTAAGGACGTATGCCTTGACACATTGATTCCAATGATAGGGAAAAGCACCATTTCCCAGCAGCTGGAGATTTGATGTTGCTTTTGAAGGGACAAAAGGATCCCACCAAAATATTTATATAGCTTGAAAACTCCAGGAAGCCCTCAGTAATAAGCAGGATTATAGGATCCCTAGTAGAACAGGATTGGGAGTTCTTAAAAGGGTGTAAGTTTGCTCATCATAAGAATATGGTACAGATGGATGAGACCTGTAACATGGAACAAAAGTCAAATTTTAAATAGTAAATTTGGGGAGCAGGGGCATGAAGAAGAGAAGCAAAAATAAAACAAATCTCAGATAGAGAATAGTATTATTTATACTCAGTTTTTTAGTAGCCCAGCAAAAGGGAAATCAGATGATGATGTAGTTCTCATTGTCTGACAATAGGGCATACCATATATTAGCGTATTAAAAGAAATTTTTTCCTGTCACTTTGATCTGAGGTGAAGGTATCATGTGGTCTTTATACAGAAAGCTTTGAACAAAATTGTGAATCTCAACCTATATGCTGACTTAAAGTCTTTAAATATATTAAAAGACAAAATTATGCACTAAATACGATTCTTTTTAACTAAAAATTCACACGTATTCCATTTTAAAATTGGCTCTTGGTAAAAGTCAAACTCTTTAAAGGTCGATTGTGTAAAGACATTTATGGAGGCTTGGGGTAGAGATTGAGTGATATGCTCAAGATATTTTGCTGTTATGTGGCTTCTTTGGGTACAGGATAAGACTTATTCCCTTCTAATATTAATTGATATGAATAAAATGCTCAGTTGAAATGTAGAGGAGTAAAAAGCATTCAAAGCGGGCTTCCCTGGTGGTGCAGTGGTTGAGGGTCCGCCTGCTGATGCAGGGGACACGGGTTCGTGCCCCGGTCCGGGAAGATCCCACATGCCGTGAAGCAGCTGGGCCCGTGAGCCATGGCCGCTGAGCCTGCGCGTCCGGAGCCTGTGCTCCGCAAAGGGAGAGGCCACAGCAGTGAGAGGCCCGTGTACCGCAAAAAAAAAAAAAAAAAAAAGCATTCGAAGCTTCTCATTGGGAGATCAATAGGATTCGGTGGGTATGCATAATAAATGAGAGTGTAAAATTGAGGATTCAAGGGTCTCTTGAAACACATTATCGTGTTTTGGATCCCTTTGAATGTGTTTTCTCTCCTCTTCCTTTCCTTCCTATCGTTCTATCTCATTGAGGCTGGCTTTACTCAGGTTCTGATCATATTTAATGAATTAATACATTGGGAATAATAATCCTCTTCTCCTCCCAAAACTGCTCATCTTCTTGTATATTCTCCCTCAAGCCATTTTTTTCTCCCCACTAATTGCATATAACCCTTTAGGTACGAAGACCTCCATTCTGCCACATTAACAATTTTCAAATCTGTCTCCCCATTCTATCTTTTTTTTTTTTAACATCTTTATTGGAGTATAATTGCTTTACAATGGTGTGTTAGCTTCTGCTTTATAACTAAGTGAATCAGTTATACATATACATATGTTCCCATATCTCTTCCCTCTTGCGTCTCCCTCCCTCCCTCCCACCCTCCCTATTCCACCCCACTAGGTGGTCACAAAGCACCGAGCTGATCTCCCTGTGCTATGCAATTGCTTCCCACTAGCTGTCTATTTTACGTTTGGTAGTGTATATATGGCCATGCCATTCTCTCACTTTGTCACAGCTTACCCTTCCCCCTCATATCCTCAAGTCCATTCTCTAGTAGGTGTGTGTCTTTATTCCTGTCTTACCCCTAGGTTCTTCATGACATTTTTTTTTCTTAAATTCCATATATACGTGTTAGAATACGGTATTTGTCTTTCTCTTTCTGACTTACTTCACTCTGTATGACAGACTCTAGGTCCATCCACCTCATTACAAATAGCTCAATTTCATTTCTTTTTATGGCTGAGTAATATTCCATTGTATATATGTGCCACATCTTCTTTATCCATTCATCCGATGATGGACACTTAGGTTGTTTCCATCTCCTGGCTATTGTAAATAGAGCTGCAATGAACATTTTGGTACATGACTCTTTTTGAATTATGGTTTTCTCAGCTTATATGCCCAGTAGTGGGATTGCTGGGTCATATGATAGTTCTATTTGTAGTTTTTTAAGGAACCTCCATACTGTTTTCCATAGTGGCTGTACCAATTCACATTCCCACCAACAGTTCAAGAGTGTTTCCTTTTCTCCACACCCTCTCCAGCATTTATTGTTTCTAGGTTTTTTGATGATGGCCATTCTGAGTGGTGTGAGATGATATCTCATTGTAGTTTTGATTTGCGTTTCTCTAATGATTAATGATGTTGAGCATTCTTTCATGTGTTTGTTGGCAGTCTGTATATCTTCTTTGGAGAAATGTCTATTTAGGTCCTCTACCCATTTCTGGATTGGGTTGTTTGTTTTTTTGTTATTGAGCTGCATGAGCTGCTTGTAAATTTTGGAGATTAGTCCTTTGTCAGTTGCTTCATTTGCAAATATTTTCTCCCATTCTGAGGGTTGTCTTTTGGTCTTGTTTATGGTTTCCTTTGCTGTGCAAAAGCTTTTAAGTTCCACTAGGGCCCATTTGTTTATTCTTGTTTTTATTTCCATTTCCCTAGGAGGTGGGTCAAAAAGGATCTTGCTGTGATTTATGTCATAGAGTGTTCTGCCTCTAAGAGTTTGATAGTTTATGGCCTTACATTTAGGTCTTTAATCCATTCTGAGCTTATTTTTGTGTATGGTGTTAGGGAGTGATCTAATCTCATTCTTTTACATGTACCTATCCAGTTTTCCCAGCACCACTTATTGAAGAGGCTGTCCTTTCTCCACTGTACATTCCTGCCTCCTTTATCAAAGATAAGGTGACCATATGTGCGTGGGTTTATCTCTGGGCTTTCTATCCTGTTCCATTGATCAATATTTCTGTTTTTGTGCCAGTACCATACTGTCTTGATTACTGTAGCTTTGTAGTATATTCTGAAGTCAGGGAGCCTAATTCCTCCAGCTCCGTTTTTCGTTCCCAAGATTGCTTTGTCTGTTCGGGGTCTTTGGTGTTTCCATACAAATTGTGAAATTTTTGGTTCTAGTTCTGTGAAAAATGCCAGTGGTAGTTTGATAGGGATTGCGTTGAATCTGTAGATTGCTTTGGGTAGTAGAGTCATTTTCACAATGTTGTTTCTTCCAATCCAAGAACATGGTATATCTCTCCATCTATTTGTATCATCTTTAATTTCTTTCATCAGTGTCTTATAATTTTCTGCATTCAGTTCTTTTTCTCCTTAGGTAGGTTTATTCCTAGATATTTTATTCTTTTTGTTGCAGTGGTAAATGGGAGTGTTTGGATGATCTGTCCTTTGGTGAAAGTGTGGTGTTAAAGTCCCCTACTATGAATGTGTTACTGTTGATTTCCCCTTTTTATGGCTGTTAGTATTTGCCTTATGTATTGAGGTGCTCCTATGTTGGGTGCATAAATATTTACAATTGTTATATCTTCTTGGATGGATCCCTTGATCATTATGTAGTCTCCTTCTTTGTCTCTTCTAATAGTCTTTATTTTAAAGTCTATTTTTTCTGATAGGAGAATTGCTACTCCAGCTTTCTTTTGGTTTCCATTTGCATGGAATATCTTTTTCCATCCCCTCACTTTCAGTCTGTATGTGTCTCTAGGTCTGAAGTGGGTCTCTTGTAGACAGCATATATATGCGTCTTGTTTTTGTATCCATTCAGCGAATCTGTGTCTTTTGGTGGGAGCATTTAATCCATTTACATTTAAGGTAATTATCGATATGTATGTTCCTATTCCCATTTTCTTAATTGTTTTTGGTTTGTTATTGTACGTCTTTTCCTTCTCTTGTGTTTCTTGCCTTTTAGCATTTGTTGTAAAGCTGGTTTGGTGGTGCTGAACTCTGTCAACTTTTGCTTGTCTGTAAAGGTTTTAATTTCTCCATCAGATCTGAATGAGATCTTTGCTGGGTAGAGTAATCTTGGTTGTAGGTTTTTCTCCTTCATCAGTTTAAATATGTCCTGCTAATCCCTTCTGGCTTGCAGAGTTTCTGCTGAAAGATCAGCTGTTAACCTTATGGGGATTCCCTTTTGTGTTATTTGTTGTTTTTCCCTTGCTGCTTTTAATATGTTTCTTTGTATTTAATTTTTGAGAGTTTGATTAATATGTGTCTTGGCATGTTTCTCCTTGGATGTATCCTGTATTGGACTCTCTGTGCTTCCTGGACTTGATTAACTATTTTCTTTCCCATATTAGGGAAGTTTTCAAGTATAATCTCTTCAAATATTTTCTCAGTCCCTTTCTTTTTCTCTTCTTCTTCTGGAACCCTTATAATTCGAATGTTGGTGCGTTTAATGTTGTCCCAGAGGTCTCTGAGACTGTCCTCAGTTCTTTTCATTCTTTTTTCTTTATTCTGCTCTGCAGTAGTTATGTCCACTATTTTATCTTCCAGGTCACTTCTCCGTTCTTCTGCCTCAGTTATTCTGCAGTTGATCCCATCTAGAGTATTTTTCATTTCATTTATTGTGATGTTCATCATTGCTTGTTTCATCTTTAGTTCTTCTAGGTCCTTGTTAAATGTTTCTTGTATTTTCTCCATTCTATTTCCAAGATTCTGGATCATCTTTACTATCATTATTCTGAATTCTTTTTCAGGTAGACTGCCTATTTCCTCTTCATTTGTTCATTCTGTTGGGTTTTTATCTTGCTCCTTCATCTGCTGTGTGTTTTTCTGTCTTCTCATTTTGCTTAACTTACTGTGTTTGGGGTCTCCTTTTTGCAGGCTGCAGGTTCGTAGTTCCCGTTGTTTTTGGTGTCTGTCCCCAGTGGCTAAAGTTGGTTCAGTGGGTTGTGTAGGCTTCGTGGTGGAGGGGACTAGTGCCTGTGTTCTGGTAGATGAGGCTGACCCTTTCTCCTCTCCCCATTCTATCTTTTTGCCACTGTATTTGTTTATGAGTTTATTATAACAGTCTTCTAAATCACCTCCAATTATGTTTTCATATGGTTCTAGAGTGATCTTTCTAAAATGCTAATTTTTTTTCTTCTGCTTACAATCCTTCAATACCTCCTTCAGGTCTTAAATGTGAAGCCTGGCAGACAGTATTCTCAATGACCCAGACTTTGCTTACGTGCCCAGCTATAGTTTGACATTCTCATATCAACTTCTGTTACCTATTCCTACTGAAACGTCTGCAGCTCCCTTGAAAATGTCTTATGTGTGCTTCCTTGCTCTTTTACTTATCTTCATCTTTACCTGGTACAGTTTTCTCCATTGCCATACGATTTTGCCTAACTCATCCTTATTTTTTAAAACTAAGCTCAGGTGATCTTCTCTTATGCTCCCCATGTTGAGTTAGTTTCCCCAGCTTGGGGCTTTGAGAGCAGACCACTGTATGCATGGTGGAGACCATTCTAGCTGAGTGAGGAGAATAGAGTGCCATTGGGTCTAGAAAACTCCTCTAAACCTTCTTTAGTTGTTGCATGTCATGGACACTGAGTTGAGAGCTAGGTGCCACGATAGGGTAAAAATGGGCTTCTTGTGTTAAAAAAAAAAAGCTGCTTCCCGAATCAGTGCACATCCTAGAGGAAGATTGGGGGTTATTAGTGATTTCCTCAGAGATCATACTCATGAGAGTAAGCTGACCCAGCTGAAGATTGTCCAGTCCCTTCAACTGGATCAATTCAGGCTTGACAAAGTCATGCAATACATCAAGCAGGGGAACTCCAATGGCCATGTGGTGCTCCTAGTTACCAGGTGACCCCAGTGGGCCTGGCGGTGAGGAGATGCCCATGATGGAGCAAGGCCTATCTCAGGAATGTGGTCTCCTACTTGAAACAGAAGCAGGCTGTAGGGATGATCTGCCTGCCAGTGAGTGGGTCCATGGGGGAGGGGGAAATGAAGCACAAACATGCTGCCTTATATGTATTCCTGCCCTGCAACCCCTCACAGCAGTACTTCCAATCAGCACTAAGGACATTGGGCAAACTAGAGGAAGAACATAGAGTAATAGTTACAATCAGAGACACTGCCTAGCCCAAACCTGTTTTTTCCAATTCCATTTTTTTGGAGTGTCACAAAAGCAGTTATTTTAAAATCTCATCCCTTCCCTGTCTTACACCTTGGTTTTAATTCTCTGCTGGGATATGTTAGTTCATCTCTTGGGGAACCAGAGATCCTGTCCACCACCAAAACTAAGTTTTTAGGTTTTGCTTTGTTTTCACAGTTATGAGAAGGGACTCCTGTTATATTGATGTCTAGCGTACAGATACTGTCTGTTGTGTTATGTATTTTTAAAAAAGAATTTTTGACTAACTGTATGGGGAGTTGTCAGTGAAACCTTTGTCAAAGGATGGACTAATAAAACACACAGGGCGATGGTAGTGAGATGAGGTGATCCCATAGCCTAAGCTGGAGGTGACCTGCAAGGTCTTAGGACCATGAGGAATGAGGAAGGGATCTATTTGGGTCTGTAAAGCTTAGAGTTGAATCAGAAAGAGAGGAAACTGCAGATGCTCCTTGGGAGCAATTTCTCTAGGCAAAAAGTAGACCTTGAATAGCCAGGTGCTGACTTCAGCACTGCCTACTGACTAAGAGAATAAGTGGTATTTTGTTGGGTACCAGTGGGTGCCAGAACATTCCCTGAGGACTCACACCAAAAGAAGTGTAAGCCACACACTTCTTTCACAAGCATCCACTCACTATTTTAGGGAAAGATGTGTAAATTATTGGATTTAATTAAGTATTAAATTAGCTCAGATATTTTGTCTCTTTTTTTGCTAGCCAATATATGGGGCTCAAGAGAAAGGCATTGTCTAAAGAGAAATTAAGAAATTAAATTTTCTATTTATATCTAAATGGTAGCGTGACTTAAAATTTGTGACTTTGTTACATGCCCATAAGAAAAAAAATATTTTAGAAAACATACTTTAGTTTCAGGAGAAATATTTACAAGAGTATGTGCAGAGAAGTTCCATAAGCTAGGTCCCCATGCTACAGGTGAACTTTCAATAAGTACTTTTTCTTCTCAGAGCCTTCTACTCACTGTTTTCCCCCTCACTGGTGTATGCTCTTGTCTTTTTGATGTTTATTATTAGATTTTGCTTCTTCAGTGAGGATATCAGAGAGCCTAAGTCATTTCTGGAAACCAGCATTTTATCCTTATCCTCTTGCTTTCCATCCTACTGGTCCTTGCCAGAAGTCCCTGGTTGCCTGGTGTAAGAAAACATCATAATTATCTCATTAATATTTGGTCCTGGCCTTCTTGCTAATCAGATTATTATTGCTGAGAATTCAAAGGAAGAGAGCAGAGATCTACTGAAAAGGAATAAATTGGTCCTCAAATTATAGTTCCAGGAAACCGCACAGGGACAAAAGCTAGTGAAATAAGAGATCATGCGGAACGTGGATTTATGAGGAGAGTGTGGCTTCATGAATTTAACTAGCCTAGATTCTAGGATTCTGGAAGGCAGAGACCATGTCCTCAGTACTGCCTTCTGCACCTTGTCTGTAGCAGGTTCTCACATTTGTTGACTGTATAAAGATAAGCAAGTTCCAATATGAACTGCTTCCCCGCCCTCCCCGCGCGCCCCCCCCCCCCCCCCCCCCCGCCATTTTCTGTCCTCTCTGAATTCACTTACTGCTTCCCAGAATGTGTTTCCTGTGTGGAAAGTGATATGCACTGGATAAGCCCAAATGGGCTGTTGTAACACTGGAGATAAATTTCTACTTCGCCATCTATCATTCAGAGGATGATGATGATGGTTTTAAAGCCATTGGTCATAATATAATTGACAAGCTTGCTGACTGCTCAAGTGTGGTATTTGGCACTCATAATTATTGTTTTTCTTTCCCTACCCACCATTCCTGTTCTGGGTTCCATGTGCGACTATAATGGGTAAAACTGATTCCAGTAGTAAGACTACCTCTGACTGAGGTACGTGAGAACCCAGAGAAATAATATTTGCAACTTCCAAATCAAAGCCAGTATTTCTGGTCACTATGACTTCAAAATATATTCTAGAGCGACTGTGACTCTTACAATAACTCTATAAAATACAAGCCAGCTCAAAAAGGAGATTCTTTTCCACTGGATATAATATCCTTAGACTGATGACATTGTGTAGATATTCCTATCAGTGGTAAATTCTCTAAATTAGTACAGTGAATATTGACAGAGCACAATCTTTGTGTCTTATCCCATACAGACTATATTTGTTGATGTGGTTTCTTTAATGAAACTGGAAGTTTTCATGAATGGAGGCAAACCTGTTATCTCGTTGCTTACATTCTTTCTGGAATTTGCATATACAAAGATACAAATTCCGGAAATAGCTAGTCAAGAGAACAGTCCACAGTCCATAGAAGTCCTGCATAGCAACTGTAAATTTTGAACCAGAGGTGGATCAGAATAATATATAGCCGTAGTTCTCTGAATTATTCACGGGGAATAGATGGTTGGGCACACTTTGGAACTCTGATTCAGCACTTTCAATCTGGTAAGATAATTGGAACCACTCTGATTTTGCTCTTGTCATATCCACATTTGTAAAATTATAAGAGCTTTTATTTATTTGTAGAAAAGCCCATAACATAACCCAAGTGCCATTTTAAAATCTAGCTAAAAGTGTATTCTGATTCTGAGACTTGATTATTTTGTTTACCACCTGGAAGCAAGCACTGTGAGGAGTCATTGTGTGTGTGTTTGTGTGTGTGTGTTTGTGTGTGTGTGTGTTCCTGATTGCCAGATCATCCCCTGTATGCTGTGGTTACAACAGGGCACAGTCACTTGGTAGAGTAGCAGCCCTTGAAGATGAATTTCTCGTAAAATCTTTTTGAACAGTCATTTATTTTCCTGAAGAAAAAGTAGACAATACCATAAACAAAGTGTGCAATTTCCGGTTTTCCATTTACTCTGGAAATGTCAGAGGTAATAGAGAGTAGTTAGGAGTGAAAATCCAGTGCATTGAATTAGATATGAAACATGTCAGCAGGCTGCTGTTTTTTCAATTGTTAAAAAATGACATATACTCAGTCATTTGGTCTGCAGCAAATTCTTTGGTACCCGAAGGACCCTGGTGTTGATGTAGGTCTGTGCACTCACTGCTTGCTGGAAAACTCTTTAAGCCATTTCCCTCTTCCGTCAATGTGTTGTTTCATCCCAGTCTTTTAGATCAACTAAGGACCAAGGAAGATATTCTCCAATATAATAATGAGGAAGAACATTGACTTCCTGGTTTCTAAATGGTAAGGATGTTCTTAAGCCAAAGTACATAATTTCTAGAGAACTCAATAAGAACTTTGTTTATGGTGACGTTGCCTCCCAATCATTTTAAGGTCTAGCTGCCAAAGCATGGATTTATTTTAAAGTAATAACAAATAGGAAAGAATCAGATCTCTTGTCTTCTTTCATGCCAAACTTTCCTTGCCTTTTTTCTGATTCTCTGATTAACCCCTTGTAGATTGTTTTCTTTCCCTCTGAACCTTTTGGTATTCTCTCTTTTGGCCTTTTTTCCTCTCTGTATTCTCTCTTTAGGCAGTCTCAACCACTCTCGTCACTTCAACCATCCTGAATGATTTGAAAACTGTAGTTAGTCCCAGCATTTCCTTGTAGTTCAGACATCCAGAATGATAACAACAACAATGACAATATTCATGTGTCCCTACTATGTGCAAAGTACTGGGTTAACTAGTGTATGTTCATGATTTCATTAACTCTTACAACCACCACCAGTGAGATAGATGCTATTATCATCTTCATTTTACAGAGGAGGAAACTAAAGTTTAGCCATCTAACAAAATTTGCTTATGGTTACACAGATAGTAAATGACTAAGCTGGGTTTTAAACCCTGACAGTTTGATTCTACAATGAATGCTTTTTCAACCACAGAGACCTGCCTGTCAACCACATGCTAAGCATCTTCCTTTGAATCTTCTACAGGCCTCTCAAAGCCAGTATACAAATCTGCTTCCCTTTTGGCAATTAACTCATGCATTCATTCAACCAATAAGGAATTTACCACGCATCACTGAGAGCCAGACCACTGCCTATGCATAAAGGATAAAAGGTTGAACTGAACAGTAGTGTTCCTTGTATTTACAGTGTTTATTATTTAAAGAGGAGAGACTCAGGACTTCCCTGATGGCGCAGTGGTTAAGAATCCACCTGCCAATGCAGGGGACATGGGTTCGAGCCCTGGTCTAGGAAGATCCCACATACCGCAGAGCAGCTAAGCCCATGTGCCACAACTACTGAGCCTGCACTCTAGAGCCTGTGAGCCACAACTACTGAGCCTGCATGCCGTAACTACTGAAGCCTGCATGCCTAGAACCCATGTTCCGCAACAAGAGAAGCCACCACAATGAGAAGCCCGCACACCACAACCAAGAGTAACCCCCGCTCGCCGCAACTAGAAAAAGCCCATGCATAGCAACGAAGACCCAATACAGCCAAAAAGAAATAAAGGAAGGAAGGAAGGAAGAAATTAAAAAAAAAGGGAAGACTCATTAATCACATTATTATGCAGATGGAGAATTAATTATAAGCTGGGAGAAGTGCTAAGAGGGGCAGGTGCAGAATGCTGTGAGAGCATCTAACAGGAAAGGTGCCTTCTTTGAGGAGAGAAGGAGGGCAAGAAAGGTTTCCCTGACAGATTGCTAATTCAGCTGAGATCAGAAGAATGAGTAGTAGTTAACGAGGCAGAGAATGACTTCCAGGAAGAAATTACAATATCTGCAAAGGCCCTGAGGTGGGGTGATGGGGAAAGCATAGCATATTAGAGGGTTTGCAAAAGAAGATTGGTATATCTGGAGGAGTAGTAAAAGTTGCAGGTGTAGACTAGACAAGTAAGGACAGGACCATGTAGGGCCTTCTAGTACGTACTAAGTATTCTCCTCTCTTCCTGTTACCAATGAAAAGCCATTATAGTGGCTTAGTCACTGTAGTGAAAGAATAAAATTTATGCTTGGAAATATCACTCTGGCTGCTTTTTGAAGACTGAATTGGAGGAGGAAAGAATAGATTCAGGGAAACCAATGAGGAGATTTCAGTGCTCTAAGTGAGAGATGATAGTATGAGTTTTCATTACTCTTGTTTAGAAAGGGTGGTGGTCTTGGAGACAGAGACAAAAAAACACCCGAATCTACCTTAACGTTCAAATCAGAAATCGTGGTATTATCTCAACTTCATTCTTTCCCTACTTTTCTTATCTTACTATTCTCTGTTGATTTCACCACAACATCTTTGATATCTTCTCTCATATCTCCATTTGTTTTTGACATTTGTCAAAGACATTTGTTTTTGAGGCTGTCCATCCTTCTTGTATTTCTCTCTTCCTTCTTAATCCCGTAATAGCCATTTCTCAACCCAAACCCTGCCCAGTGGTCCCTGCTACCGGCATATCCATGTGACCCCCTGGCTGTCTGTGGCATGACCTCAGGCCAGTGCTCTCTTGAGGAGTGCTCTTGCTTTGACTTGTTTTCTATATATATATATTATTCAAATATAGACCAGAAGGGGAAGAGAGGATTGTAGCATTACCTCTTCATACTTGGCCTATGATGGAAATAATGGTGCTACTGACTAAAAGTGGGATGATCCGATTTTTGAGGAAACTGATAAACTCAGGTTTCAAATATGTTGAATCTTAAGTGTTTATAGAATAGACAGCAGACCATTGAAAGTATGGGTTTGTAGCTTGTAGAAAAGTCCAGGTTAGTGATAAGATTTAGCAACAAAAGTGGCTGTTGAAGCCGTGAGTTTATCTGAGTTTATCCAGGAGATGTGTACAGATTGAGGAGAGAGCTGAAGATGGAGCGCAGGGTAACACCCACTTCTGAAAGCAAAGTGGAAGACGAGAACCTTCGAAGAATATTGAGGAAAAGTTACTAGAGAGGTAAGAGAAAACCAGGGGAGGGCAGCCTTACAGAAGCCACAGAAGGGGAGGGTTTCAAGAGAAATAGACTGTACCATGTAGATGATAATCTGTTGAATTGCCTGCTCAGCAAAGCTCTTTTCTCTGTGGGAACCATCCCCCAACTAGCCTGTATAGTTCCAAAGTTGCTAATAATCCCAGTGTTCTGCCTGCGTGTTGGCACAAGGGTAGACATGAAGCTCAGATCTGAGGAATCATAGTGTGGGGTTTCCCTCTTCATAGGATTGGTCCAAATTAGTAGCAATGTGATGGAAACAAAGCCTGAATTCATACATGTGAGAGTAGTTTCCCAAATTGTGTTGGTACTGTTATTTTTAAAAAGCCATATAAGACACCTGTGGAAACATAACCCAGCTATAAGTCTATAAGTGGGTTACAGGATCCAGATCTAGAATCTATTATTTGGAAATGAACCTTACTTTTCTGGTGAGATCTAACTTTGAAACTGATGAGTTAGTAAACAAAAAAATGAGATTATTGTAATAGGAAAAGGAAAAGATGGTTCATTAACCATCTTTTACAGTTCTAATGAAAAGCTACAGCTGGTCATCATGCAAAATTATGATATTTAACTCACAGAACAGTCTCTCAATTTAATACTATCTTATTAAACATCTTTGATAATGAAAGAAAATGTTTTTACTCCTGATGGATGATCAGAAGGGTGATATCAGCTCATATCCTGAATATTCCACATATGGGATTTTTGTAATTCATCTCTCTAAGGGAAATCTTGAAGTTACTCTTATTGCATCTTCTAAAATTGAGCTATACTTGACATATAACATTATATTAGTTCCAGGTGTACAGCATAGTGATTTGATACATCATGTATATATCGTGAAATGATCATCACAGTAATGATTACTATCAGTCACTATACATAGTTACAAAAATTTCTTCTTGTGTTATTGAATCTAAATCTGCTTCTACTCAACTACTAACTAATCTGAAAGATGAAGAGGATTATAGACTTTTATATCAGAAGGACCCTTAGAGACTACCTAAAATTTTAATCCTCTCCCTTTACAGATGAAGAAAATAAAGCTGAATTGCCCAAGGTCACTCAGTTGGAGGCATATCAGGAACTTGTACCAATTCTCAGCCCAGAAATATTCTCTCCTTGCTACACTGGTCTGGGATTATCCCTTCTTAAACATCTAAGGGAGCACAACCAGACTCTGATTTAAAATGACTAGAATGGCTTTATTATTAAATGTTTCAAGCTGTAAGGTTAAGTAGGGGTTCACATAAATATATGTGATTAATACTTCTTGTGACTATGTGCTTTGTCTCTTCATAATTGGGATGTGAACATAGTTCACAGCAGCTAAGGAGACCCTGTTCTTCATAAACACGATGGAGCAGCTGCACAGTATCATCCTGGCTCTTGAAAGTTTATGGAGTAAAGCAAACTGCTGAAATAACATTAACTTTATTTAGTTTATTAGAATTATTTTTGACTAATTTTATATTTTGACCAAGATTAGTAACATTTCATAGTTTAGATTTCTGAGCTGAGTCTGCTGTTTTTACAACCACTGTTATAAATGGTGGTGCCCAGTCCTATGTGTGGCCCATTAATAATGGGATTATGGAGAATTGTCTGATATGTCCAGCTTAATTCAATGTACTCCTGCAGTCTTCTTCAAGGAAGCACCAGGACCCATGAATGATGCATTAAAACGTGCTTTCAGATGCATGATAGCTGCTTCCAGCTCAATAGACCTCATGGAATAGTCCGCAAAATAGGTACTTCAGAAACTTCAGCACATTCAATTCTATCATGTGGACGCTATAGCCTGAGCTGGCAGTGATCTCATAATATGACCTGATGAACTTGAAAAGGGCTATCTCCTATCAGATTTAAGCACTGTCCAGTTTGGAGGGGACGTCGTCATGCACAGCCCTGATCCTCTTTAATGAAGGACTTGTTAGGAGTGCTGTCAGCAGACATCCTTCAGTGTCAGCCCCTCCAGAGATTACCTCAGTTATAGACAGCTGTGTTGCCCAAGACCGTACCCTTTCCAAGAGGACTCATGTACAATGTCTAATGGAGCATAAAAGTCTAATTATCTTGGTTGAATTCAGGACAACTCTGAAGGTCCATTCTATCTCCAGCGTTCCCCATGGCATTGGCCAAGTCTCTCTTTGGGCTGTCACTGTAGTTTGACTTCCTGTTTCATCCATTTTTGCTTCCACTCCCTCTCTCCCCCAAATATTGATCCCAAGGGTACTCCTAAATAAACATCTTGCATGCACAACTTTATCTTAGTCTGCTTTCCAGGAAACTGAACCTGGAACGTAAATATTTGCCTTTTCCCTGTTAGCTGAAATGTATTGTCCAGTGTCATCATCTATTTGCATGTTGGGCAATGCTGTACATAGGAAAATATGTTTAAAAAGTCAACCTGCTTTTTTGTTAAATTTATTTATTTATTTTTGGCTGCAGTGGGTCTTTGTTACTACGTGCGGGATTTCTCTAGTTGCGGTGAGTGGGGGCTACTCTTCATTGTGGTGCATAGGCCTCTCGTTGTGGTGGCTTCTCTTGTGCATGAATTGTAGGCATGCAGGCTTCAGTAGTTGTGGCACGCAGGCTCAGTAGTTGTGGCTCGTGGGCTCTAGAGCGCAGGCTCAGTACTTGTGGTGCATGGGCTTAGTTGCTCCATGGCATGTGGGATCTTTGCGGACCAGGGCTCAAACCCATGTCCCCTGCATTGGCAGGCAGATTCTTAACAACTGCGCCACCAAGGAAGTCCAACCTGTTTTTTAGGAGGATGAAAAGTAGTGCCAAAGCAGGAAGGATGGTGCCTCTGTATTTTATTAAAGCAGGTGCCCCCCCTGCACTAGTGTAGGGAGAGGGTGTCTTTGTCAGGCTGCAGCTGGTTACAAGCTCACTTGAGCGGCAAGGGACTGTAAATATGTATGAATGGAAGTAATTTCTGCTGTTTTGTTCCAGCTTGTTATTAGGGAAGTAGGTGGCTTCAGATGATACAAGTGGGAAATCGATCTGTGAGCAGGATGCTTTGATTAGTGGTTCTAGATAGAGGGTTAAAATTGCACTTCCCAAGCTTCCATTTCTCTTGACCATTTTTTATTTTTAGTAAATGGGAATATTTATCATGGGGACTTCCGTTGGCATATAGTGCCAGGTAAACGTTTAGGAAAGGTTAGAGGTGAGGAGGCATATGTTTCCACAGGATATAGACACTTTTACTTGAAATTAGGTCCCCAAAGTGCATTGTTCACTATGGGTAGGGAATAAAAATTTGATGAATAAAAGTCCTTTTGTGAACTATTTTGGATCTGAGAAGGGACTTGAATTTAACACAAAACCTTAACTAATCAACATAGTTTTTTGGGTATGTCACTTTTAGAAAGAAGTAAGAAAAAGTAGCAAAATAAACTATTAAGAAATTTGCTCAATTAAAAAAATACAAATTTCTCACTTTATCTTGGGGATTGTCTATATTCACTGCAATGTCGTTGAAGAATTTGCATCCACATGGTTAATGCTGTAAAATGTACTGAGTTTACAGTTGCTCCCTGACTCCTGGGAGATAAAATCTCTGTATTTAAAATGATGGGCCTGACTCAGGTAAAAGCTTCAGGTAGTAAGATTGAATCAATTATGTTTACAAGAGAGGGAGAAAAACTTAATGTAAACATAAATGGATGACAGAAAACGTTTTCTGATTTATTCTCTTATTAACTAGAAAATTCGATTAACAAGAAAAGTCTGCACACTGAGGGCTCTTGGTAAAGACTCGTTAATCAGATCTATGAGGGGCAAAGAGATCTTTGAAAGAGCTCTTTCTTTAGGAGCAACTTTGTATCTAACAGAAAGTGCTGAAGAAATACCCTTCTTAAGGGAAAAAGTATTTTTTCTTTGGATGAATGACTTAAAGTCAGGTTGAAGATAAAAATGATAAAATATCACTTAGAAGCAGAGAATGTGGGACAAGGAAGCATAGACAAGTACTTTACTTATGAAATGGACTTTTGAAAACCATTGAGTTAAGCATGAGGAAAGGCATTCAACCTTGGAACTAAATGGTTTAGCATTTAGTATTGGAAACTATGGAGCAGAGAAACCTCAGGTGTATTTTCATTACAATTACTTGTATAGAATAGAAAATATCAATAGGAAAAATCACCACAATAATTTATTCAGCACATAGTTTGATTTTTATGATTTTATGTTTTGCTTTTTATAATTTGATGATTTGAAAAATACATGTATAAATATTATTTAGTTCTACAGCTTCCCATATTTTAGAATTATTATTCTTAGTTTACACATGAGAAAAGTAGAGGACCAAAAAGCTAACATTTACCCAATGTCACTTTTTTTTTATTGAATGAAAGATTCTTTAGGGCTTTCCTGGTGGCGCAGTGGTTGAGAGTCCGCCTGCCGATGCAGGGGACGTGGGTTTGTGCCCCGGTCCGGGAAGATCCCACATGCCACGGAGTGGCTGGACCCGTGAGCCATGGCCGCTGAGCCTGTGCGTCCAGAGCCTGTGCTCCGCAACGGGAGAGGCCACGACAGTGAGAGGCCCGCGTAACGCAAAAAAAAAAAAAAAAAAGATTTTTTAAATTCTATAGTGCTTTACAATTTTCAGAAGTTTCATACACGTGATTTCATATAATCCCATAATAACCCCTTTTTCCCCTACCCCTATATGGCCCCCCCTTCCCTCCCCCCACTGGTAATCACTAGTTTGTTCTCTATATCTTTTTTGTTATATTCACTAGTTTGTTATATTTTTACGATTCCACATGTAAGTGATATCATACAATATTTGTCTTTCTCTGTCTGACATTTCACTTAGCATAATGCCCTCCAAGTCCATCCATGTTGCTGCAAATGGAAGAATTTCATTCTTTTTTTCATTAAAAAAAAAAAATTGGTAAAGGAGTTGTAGGATTTAAACCTTCTCCTAACCCTGGAGCCTTTTCCAGCCACCATAATTATTGGTGGTCTGGTAGTTTTTGGCAAACCTGCGGAGTGGACAGCCAAGGCACATTGCTGTTGCTGTTCTTTTCCTTCTGCAGATGTGGGGTTGAGGAAGATGAATTCCTGGAATTGCTTCAGCTCACAAAGCAGATGAGCAGAACACCTGGGAACAAGCTGTCCTTGCCTTCTCACTTTCTCCTTTTAGAAGGGAAGGAGATTTCTTACACATTTTCAGAGCTCAGTCTGACTGGGCAGGCCAGAAGATGGTACATCTCCCTGCCTCTCCCAGGTGTGAAGTATATTGACGGCTACTAAGTGTTAATATTCTTTCTGAGAATTTGCTTCATGCTCTGTGATTTTAGCCCCCAGCAGTTCACATCTTGTTTTACTTTCTTCGGTTTATCTTAGCACAGTCATACCAATTAAGCTCTTAAATAACAGGAAACTCAAGGAAATGGCAATACAGATGAAAAGTATTTCCCAGAATCTCACATGCCAGGGCTCCAAATCCCTTAGTTACGGTATCTAGGAAAAGAATATCCCATGGAAATAATTTAAGCTTCCACATTTTCTTTTGTCATCATTTTCTTTTTTTTTTCCCACATCTTTATTGGAGTATAATTGCTTTACAATGTTGGGTTAGTTTCTGCTGTACAACAAACTGAATCAGCTATATGTATACATATATCCCCATATCCACTCCCTCTTGAGCCTCCCTCCCACCCGCCCTATCCCACCCCTCTAGGTCAGCACAAAGCCCCGAGCTGATCTCCCTGTGCTATGCAGCAGCTTCCCACTAGCCATCCATTTTACATTTGGTAGCGTATATATGTCCATGCTACTTTCTCACTTCATCCCAGCTTCCCCTTCCCCCGCTGTGTCCTCAAGTCCATTCTCTACATCTGCATCTTCATTCGTGCCCTGCCACTAGGTTCATCAGTACCGCTGTTTTAGATTCCATATATATGCGTTTCAGCTTCCCCATTTACGAGGACCGTTTACCGTTGACTTCTTTAGCAGTCGTGCTGGAACACTGTGAGGCGGTGCATTTTGATCAGTAGCAGAGTTCTGTGAAAAGCTCGTCAGAATTTCTCATGCTGCTGTTGACATGTCTTTTGCAGATATGTAGATTTATTACATGAATATCTTCAAATGTTGGTATGCTGACACCTGACACCTAAATAAAGCAAACTTGCACTGATGATTCCCAACCAAATCAGCTCTCATACGCCTGTTCACCATATAGCACTAAACAACATCTTATAATTCTCCTCATCTCTCTTCCTCCCTAGGTAACCAAATACTATATTTTGTTGTTTCTGCCTTTCAGTGTTTCTCTAATGCTGTATTTCCCAAATTGAGTGCACAGAATACTTGCACATTGTTAGGTATTTACAGGATTTCCATGGGATCAGATGAGTTTAGGAAATGATGTATTAAGAAAAGTTAACATGTTTCTTTATGGCAAGACTTCTCAGATCTTTAATATATTTGTGTGCATTTCAAATGTTCAAAAGTGGAATGCAACATGTGACATTTCTAAAGTTTATTTGACAAAAAACAATTCCTCTGGTTCACCAATTATATAAATATTAATAATAACATTGATACTAATGAATATTTGAAGATGTTCATTAGTAAATACTAGCGCTGTAGTTTGGGAAATACTGCTTGAATCCACTCTCTTGATTTCTTTGACACTTTTCTATTCAGATCCAATCATCTTGCTCAGAGTCCTGTAATGGAGGTTTAACAGCTGTCGCCTCCAATCTCTTATCTCTAACGTTGGCCTTTTTCACTATTGGTCTCTCTTCAATGTATAGGTAAGATTATGTTACTTTCCTTCTGAAAACCATTAAATTTTCCCCAATGTCTCCAGGATAAAATACCTATATAATACTCTTTCATGTGGTGTCAAAGTCATTGATGATGAAGCCACAACACACTTTCTATTTAATCTCTCCACAAATCTATATTCTTTGCTGATGGTAATCTATTTACCTGGAGCAACCTATTCATTTTTAAGATTCATCTCAAGTATTTGTAACACAAATATTACCTGGGGCTAACCTGTCCCAACGTGACTCGCCTTCTCTACCTCTAAGCATAGAAGGTGTCATTAATTTTGAGAATTCTACCTTACTAGATACTTATGACAAAAGAATATCAAAATAAAATATGAGAAAATATGAATCACACATAATCCTACCCACTCAGAATGACTCTAATCAAAACTTGGCATATATCTTTGTGGTAATATATATCAATGTCTTTGTCTATGCCTGTCTCTGTCTATTTATATCCATCTGTATACACACACACAACACACACTCTCCTCCCTCCATCCCACCCCCAAACACACAGAGATCATGTCATGTTTTGTCAGTCGATGAATATTTTCTATGGCAAAAGTAGAATCCCAAAGGGAGATTGTAGTATTGTGCTGTTTAACAAAGTGCATTTAAGAGTTCATAAATATAAATGTCTGCGAATGGGTTAAAATGCAGTAGAGAGAGGGCTTTGACTTAAAAGTTTTAGTTCATAGGAACAGTGTATATTCAAAAGTATAAAAGTCTTAAGTGACTATCAAAAAGTTAACGAGAAATATAGTATCTAATAAAAGAGAAATGTTTGTACCACTCGAATCTGCTTTGTCAAAACATACATACAATGATGTGTTTAATTCTGGACCCCAGCATTGCAAGAGTCATGAACCAAATTGGAATACATTCATAGGACGGTGATCAGATTGGAGAAGGAAAACATAGGTGAAGGAAACACTCAGGGAAAAGAACACTCGGGGGAGATTTCTAATTTCTGAGGGATTGTCATGGAAAAGAGACATTAGGCTTGCTCTGAGTGTCCTCAAGAAATAGAAATTGAACAAATATGTGAAAAAGGCAGGATCTCAGCTTTCTGGTCTAACATACAGAATGTACCGTTAAAATGTAACGACACAACTTGTATTAATATAATGACACATATATAGCTTTATATTGAATACCAAAACCAAAGGACACACCCACCTCCTAGAGAAATGGAAATAAAAACAAAAATAAACAAATGGGACCTAATGAAACATAAAAGCTTTTGCACAGCAAAGGAAACTACAAACAAGACGAAACGACAACCCTCAGAATGGGAGAAAATATTTGCAAATGAAGCCACTGACAAAGGATTAATCTCCAAAATATACAAGCAGCTCATGCAGCTCAATATCAAAAAAACAAACAACCCAATCCAAAAATGGGCAGAAGACCTAAATAGACATTTCTCCAAAGAAGATATACAGATGGCCAACAAACACATGAAAGGATGCTCAACATCACTAATCATTAGAGAAATGCAAATCAAAACTACAATCAGATATCACCTCACACCGGTCAGAATGGCCATCATCAAAAAATGTACGAACAATAAATGTGGGAGAGGGTGTGGAGAAAAGGAAACCCTCTTGCACTGTTGGTGGGAATGTAAATTGATACAGCCAGTATGGAGAACACTATGGAGATTCCTTAAAAAACTGAAAATAGAACTACCATACGAACTGGCAATCCCACTACTGGGCGTATACACTGAGAAAACCGTAATTCAAAAAGAGTCATGTACCACAATGTTCGTTGCAGCAGTATTTACGATAGCCAGGACATGGAAGCAACCTAAGTGTCCATCGGCAGATGAATGGATAAAGAAGATGTGGCACATATATACAGAGGGCTATTACTCAGCCATAAAAAGAAACGAAATTGAGTTATTTGTAGTGTGGTGGATGGACCTAGAGTCTGTCATTCAGAGTGAAGTAAGTCAGAAAGAGAAAAACAAATACCGTATGCTAACACATATATATGGAATCTACCAAAAAAAGAAAAATGGTTCTGAATAACCTAGGGGCAGGACAGGAATAAAGACACAGACGTAGAGAATGGACTTGAGGACATGGGGAGGGTGAAGGGTAAGCTGGGACGAAGTGCAAGAGTGGTATGGACATATATACACTACCAAATGTAAAAAAGATAGCTAGTGGGAAGCAGCCACATAGCACAGGGAGATCAGCTCGGTGCTTTGTGACCACTTAGAGGGGTGGGATAGGGAGGGTGGGAGGGAAATGCAAGAGGGAGGGGATATGGGGATATATGTGTATGTATAGCTGATTCACTTTGTTATAAAGCAGAAACTAACACACCATTGTTAAGCAATTATACTCCAATAAAGATGTTAAAAAAAAAAAGATTTGACTATTTTTGGTTATTGCATTTCCATACAAATTTTAGGATATTCTTTGTCAAGCTTTGCAGAAAAATACTGTCGGGAATTTGATTAACATGACTATGAACCTATAAATCCAATTAAAATAATCGATATTTTTGAATTTTGTGTAATTCTATCCATAAGAATAACAGATCTGTTTATTTGATGTCTGTCATTGTTTTCTAGTTTTCTGATTAGAGATCTAGGAAGGAAGGATTTAAAGCAGACTTCCCTCTGATTACTAGTTGCTCTATTCTTATAAACATAATAACTAGACCTCCAGACCAATAGAATAATGGCAATTGCTAGGAGAAGAGTCCTTATCTATGGAATGATTAGAGCAGGAGATCGCTGGTTTAGGATTGCTTCTTATAAACAAACCTACAGTTTATGGATTTATGATGCATGGCTCCGGCTCCTTGGAGAATGTCACCTAAGCTACAAATCTCCCCTGGTTATAAAATGAGATGTTTCATGACTTAAAATGTCCCCATGTATGAAGTGACCTATAAATCTCATTAGAGATACCTATTATTTAAGAGTAGAGGACTCCTGTCTGATGCAGGAAGTAAGAACTTAGGGAACCACATAGAATATTTCAGACCTTTTCCAGCTTTGCTGGCGCCTCTTATTTATTTATTTGGTTGAGTTGGGTCTTTGTTGCTGCACAGTGGCCTTCTCTAGTTGCAGCGAGCGGGGGCAGCTCTTCATTGAGGTGCGCAGGCTTCTCACTGCGGTGGTTTCTCTTGTTGTGGGGCACAGGCTCTATGCTTGCAGGCTTCAATAGTTGTGGCTTGTGGGCTGTAGAGCGCAGGCTCAGTAGTTGTGGCACACGGGCTTAATTGCTCCGTGGCATGTGGGATCTTCCTGGTCCAGGGCTTGAACCCATGTCCCCTTCATTGGCAGGTGCATTCTTAACCGCTGCACCACCAGGGAAGCCCATGCTAGTGCCTCTTGATTGCTTGTTTGCTTGATATTACTAGTAAAGCCTAATAAGGGCGAAAGTTATGATCTGTATGAGTTTGATTTGACAAGCACATATCAAGTCAAGGTTTTACACATATTTTGTTAGATATATTACTTGGGACATGGTAATTTTATGTAATTTTAATACAAATTTTAAATTATTTTCTAACTGTTGCTGGCATATAGAATTATAGTTGGTTTATTTTGTATCTATCAGCCTTCAAAGTTTTGATTATTAATTCTGATGATCTACTGTAATATTTTTTGGATTTTCTACATATACAACCATGTTATCTTCAGATTTTGATAGTTTTATTTCTTATTTTCCCTTATTTATGCTTTTTATTAATTTATGTATTTTTTCACTAATTATGAACTCCAGTACATTATTATGAACTCCCCAATTTTAGAAGAAAAGCATTTAAGTATTTCATCACTAATTATGATGTTAGCTATAGGTTATTTTGCAATACTCTGTACCAGATTAGTAAAGTTCTCTATTTCTTGTTTGCTAATAGTTTAATTTTTTTTTTAATCATGAATGCATGTGAAATTTTATCAAATTTTTTTTCTGTAACTAGTGGGATGGTTTTCCTTCTTTAATCCATTACTGATATTTGGATATTGATATAAAAATTAGATTGATTATTTAAAAAATCTTTTTCATTGCAGTATAACTCCATCCAGAAAAGGATAACATTAGAAGAAGTAGAAGACCAGTAAAGTTCCAGAAATGTGTTTTATTATTATTATTACTATTACTAGTGCCACTATAACTTAGTAAAACAGATCTTACAAATTTTGAAGGGAAGCTGGGAAAGAAATAGAGGTAGCAGAATAGAACCTTATGTTCTGCTGTTTCTTTCTCCACTCTCAGCAGCCTCTAGTTGACTGTAAAGAACATTCCTTGGTTTTAGTCTGAAAATTCTAAGGTACAAGTAACCCTTTAGTCATGGTAATAACCTCAGTTAACCTCTCATAAGATGAGGGGAGCAAGTTTTAAAATAGATACTGTACCAAATGGTCCCTAAGGGTCAAAGATTTCCACAGAGAAATAATTATAAGAGAGTGTGTGGGTGTGGCAATTGCTGAGTTCTGTACTATATGACTTCATTTTGGAAGATTTTTACTGCTTGCATTAAAGGCATGGCAGCTCCAGGACTGAGGTTATTAACTGCCCACAATTATGGATGTGGAAATGAAAGATCGGAAAGGTTAAGGGACTGGTAGCAGTTGCACATATGATCTGTGTGGTGGGGTCATCGCTGGAGCTCATGACTCTGATCCACTGCATACTGTGACAGAGTGCAACCCAAAATAGGAAGCCCTGAAGTCCACAAGATAGGGGATTTCCTATTAGATGTCTTCATTTAGATAAGCATAATGAAAACACATCCTGTAAGAACTCTAGGAGAAGGGCAGAATTTTTTAAGGGTCTCGTATTTCCATTGCCTTTAGAATGGCATCAGTCAGGCTCTAACTAGCAGTGTGAGATGCTTTGTTTTTTTCCCAGTGTGTCTAGACAATCACATGATCATGGTCCTGACAAGTTTCCTCAGTCTACCCTTGAATGGTGATTAGATTGCTCTCGTTTTGGCTTCTTCTCTGGTTGGGGAATAAAGACCCTCCCAGAGATACTGAGATTCTCAGCCATCAGTAAACCATTTGACCGTTTCACCTATGCCCTCTTATGTTAGAAAAAAGTCTTAGGCAACTTCTGAGGTTGGTCCTCTGTTCTTTGTCTCTGTATTTGCCCATAGCCATTCCTGGTACTTGTGACTGTCTGTTGAGTCAGTAGGGTATCCTACAGGGAGAACTGGAGAGCGTTCATGCCATCAGTGCTTGTGTCACCTGAAGGCCCAGGTTCTCTGTGCCTCATCTCTGGGAATCTTTTCTCCCAGTCAAGATTTTGGGTGTAAGGGGGAGAAGAGGGGGCTAAAGTGCAGAAAAACTGATGCTCTCCTCTGTTATGGGCTGAATTATGTCTCTCCCCAAATCTTGTGTTGAAGCTCTAACCCCCAGTACCTCAGCATGTGACTGTATTTGGAGATGGGGCTTCTAAAGGGATGAATGAGGCCATTCGTGTGAGACCTAATCCAATCTGACTGGTACCCTTATAAGAAGAGGAAATTTGGACACAGGGAGACACCGGGTCGGGGGTGCATGCACAGAGAAAAGGCCATGTGAGGTCATAGCAAGAAGGCAAGCCAAGGAGAGAGACCCCGGAAGAATCTAAACCTGCTAACACCTTAATCTTGGACTTCCAGCCTCCAGAATTGTGAGGAAATAAATTTCTATTGTTTCAACCACCCAGATTGTGGCATTTTGTTATGACAGTGTTAGTGAATAAACACACCCTCTGATCTCATTCCCTGTGTATCTCCATTACTTCATAAATTTCTCCCTTCTTCCACCCCTCCCTTTCTTCCTGACTTTGTCCTTCTATCCCTTCCTTCCAGCTGTGTTTGGAAAGCACCTACTTTGTGCACACCCTACCCTAGGGATTAGAGTGGTGCCTCTTCATTCTTGATGCCTGCCACATTGCTAGAGGTTACATTGCCACCGTGTCCCACTATGTGCTGTGGCCAGATTCACTGTGGGAAATATTGATGTTGGCTGTTGCTTCTTCTTTTTGTGAAATCTCTGGTCTTGTCTCTTATCTGCTGGAGAGGTGATGTGTTCTTTTATTTCTTCCTGCCTGTGGCAGAGGGCAAAATCCACCCTGAGTATATTAATGGAAGATATACTTAAAATGAAGACTCCAGTGTCACAGAACTTCTCTTTCCCACTATTGGGATTTTACTCTTGCCTTCTTTCTCAGATGTGCAACTGGAAAAAGCTAGTCCCACATCTTTCCAGGTCCAAAGAAACCACCTATTTCTTAGCACGAAGGCAAGCCAACTGTAAACCACCTATTTCTTTCTTTTTTAAAAAAATTTATTGAAGTAAAGTTGATTTATAATGTTGGGTTAATTTCTGCTGTACAGTAAAGTGATTCAGTTTTACATGTATATATTCTTTTTCATATTATTTTCCATTATGGTTTATCATAGGATATTGAATATAGTTCCCTGTGCTAAATCGTAGGACCTTGTTGTTTATCCATCCTATATATAATAGTTTGCTTCTAAGCCACCTATTTCTTCTTTTTTTTTTTAAGAGCAGCATCTAAACTTTATTGAACTTTGTAACCCATTATGACGCACAGTACTATTACAAAGTGGAAACTCAATTTCCTATCAACGAATTGGCATGGCATAGAAGCTAGTGTGTCCTGTGAAGATTTCAGTGTAAGCCACCTATTTCTAAGAGACCTGGGGGTGGTGGAGAGGTGGAGGGAAAATAACCATCACCCTATCGTCACTGCTCAATGGACAACTTCCAGCACCTGCCCACAACCTCCAAGTCAGCCAGTTTTCTGGGCATCTGAAAAATATCCCATTCCTTTGATCATCACCAGCAACCCAGGCCACCCTCTCAGTCTTGCAAGGGCCATTCATTCATGACCTCCTGCAGCTCTCTTGGAATCCTAGTGCAGTTAGAGAAGCCACCAAGCCCTCAGTTGGTTCTGGGCTGATGGATGAATGGTTGTTACAAAATACTATCTAAATGCTTACTTAACCTCTCTTTCTTTCCACTAGGAGTTTAAGTTAGCATCAGGTGTACTTAGCATGAATTTTATAAATTAACTTCAGGAATTCATAGCCCTCAGAACTGTGTGCAACAGTGCATGTGAAGGCCCATTTTTTCCCCAGAAGATTCAGATTCTCAAATGGGTTCAGAGATTACCACAACACCATGAATTGTTGATTTTTAATACTTACATAGATTTGACTGAAGCAGGTAACTCTGTTCTTCTGCTAAAGTCATGTGTGATCCAGCGTCTACCTCACAAAGCTGACCTTGATAGAACACATGTGGAGCTGCCACATTTGAGTTTGGTATTTTGGTATTACCACATATGTTTCAAATCATCAATAGAACAAAGGCTCTAAATATTGCTTTTGGTATGTGTTATTTTTAAATGGTTCCCATGGATCATCAAATGATCCTTTGATGAATCTCAGTTTTATCAAAAAAAAAAAAAAAAAAAAAAAGTGTTTTCTTACCAGTGTCCTTTGATATGACTCCAGGCCTTTTACACCAAGATGAAGAGTTTGTCTGAAAGACTCATTCTGGGTGAGGCTGACTCATTTTTTATAAGGATTTTTAGGGTATTTTCCAATTTTCAAGTTTCTGTTTGGTTTTTCTATCATTCTCTGCTTATATAGCAACTGACTGATTAGATTTTATAGGAATTAAAAAAAAAGATGCATATTTGTTAATTTCTTATTTTTTCACATGTATTATCAACAACAGAATTCAAGTTATTTTAGAACCAAACCAAACTTTGACTGCACAGCCCTGTAAGTTACTTTTATTTTCCCATAATGGTTCTTAGCGCTTTCAGCTTGTTTAAGTAAAGCTAACCATAGTAAATTAAGTGTAGTAAGTGGCATTTAGAAAATCCCAGATGGTAGTTAGGACTTTGGGTAGCATTCATCAAATAAGATTCTTTAAACTTCGTTGGGAATAGCTTCAGATGGAACACCACGTTATTTAACCAAACTTTGGATCAGAACTATTAGCATCATTTCTGGATCTATGATAACTTTTTTTTTTTGGTTTGATTCCAAGGGTAAATGATTACATTAACATGGCTATAATAAATTATGTGATGAATGGAAAAGAGATCAGAATATAATTTCAACTTCAGTCATCCCTCAAATTCAGTCTTTTTCAAGAAATATGTCTTGCTCTCCTTTACTTTTATAAAAGAGGAGGAAATTGGGATGGATAAGGCAAATAGAGTAGGGAATTTAGTGTGTTGGTGTTCAGTGGGTTTTCTTAGTAAGTCCTTATTCTTTCCCAATCTACAAGTATCCATTAGTTGAGGCATTGAGCAGTCTCTTAAGGGAGGGGACACAGATGGAATTGTTAAAGGGATGACCTTTCCTCTTGCCCTAATCTAGAACTAATCTCCTCTCCAGAGAGTGTGTTAAAATAAGCAACCCCAGAGAGTATGCCTAGTCAACTACTCTCTGTTTAGTCCTGTAAGAAGGGAAAAAGTTATCCGAATGGAGCCTCTTCTTTCTCTGTGATTATGAATGGGAAGTGGATAAGGAAGAGAGGTGGGGAGAAGGGCTGTGGAGGAAACACGCTGCTTCATTCCTCTGGTCTGACCAAGAACAGCAGAGCTGCAGGTTTGAGGCATGTCACCCAGTCCCTTTAGCTCTGCCAACCACCCCTTCCATAAAAGTATCATTAGGCTTTCCTGTTTCTTCACTTAAATAGTTGAATCCAGCTATGCTCACACCATCTCTGGTTTTCTCTACTGCCCGCCTAGCCCTCATCTCTATCTATTTCTAGGGTTTTCTTTTCCAGTCCTTAATTCTGACTCCAAATTCTTACCAGTTTCCCCTCTTCAGTGTCCTGGGTTTTCCCTTGCAGCATTGATCACTTACTGGGAAAGTCTTGTAAAAGACTTTGGGGGACATTTGGGAGTTGGTCAGCAAGAATGCCAACAGAGTGAGGTTATGTCAGTGTTCTCCCTGCTTCCTGATGACAGATGAAAGCCACCCCACGAAGTGTGAGGCATTAATACAGACCAAATACAGACCACATAGAACAACAGCAGCCATACAGCTGGCCTGGCTCTATGAACAGAGCCTGAATTGGGCCCATTATTTGGCTTTTAAAATGACTTGATCTGTGTTCAGAAAGCCTTCTATCTTAACAAAAGAAAAAAGAGATTATAAGTTTCCATCTTGTGCCTATATGGATTTTATTTTTTAATGTTGAAATAAGACTCCCTGAAAGTTCCCATGGAAAGACTGTCTTGTTTGAATGCTTGTTTGATTCTTAGTACTGTGAAAAAACTGAGAAGACATCAATTTTAGATAAGATATTTGAATACTTATCAAAGGTGGCAGATCTAAGGTAGGAATAAATAGTTGCTAACTTGGCACAATTTAGGAGGAATTGACAAAATTGTGTATGTTCATCAAAAGCCACTGAACATAATAACTTGGGCCTCGGGGTTTTAGATGCTGAGGAAGGTGTAGAGGCTGAAAGATGGGGCAGCTCCAGGCCAAACTCACTTTATGTTTTTTTTTTAAAAGCTGTCTGATGCTGGAAGAAAATGGCTCTTTCTCTGAAGGGTCCAAAATGATGGTAGGGCTTAGATGACTCACTTCAAAGTTACAGCAATCAGTTTCCACATGGTTTATCTTACTTCCTGGAAGGGTTATATTATTATAGAAGAAAGTAGGTGAGGACTTGGAGGTGTATGCTACAAACCCAGTCAAGGAAGGAAACAAAGATGCTTACTCTTCGTTTCACAGTTTTGAAATCTGAATCCACATCAAAGGGGCTGAAAAGAAAAAAATTAATCAAGACAGATAAGCATATCGTACAGCAGAGGTGCCAGCAGAACCAGAAAATGAGGAGCAATTTTAAGTGTTATTTTGGCAGGGGAAGAAATCGCTTCAGTGAGAGTCAAACAGAAGAGCCTAGTTCTGGTATTAGGTAGACTGGAAGTGAAACTTGACTCTCTCCCTCCTAACTGTGTGCATTTGGGCAGGTTGCTTAAGCTCTGTGTCTGTTTCATTCTCTGTAAAACTGGGGTCACCATCTACCTTTTAGAGTTGGGTATGAAGGGAAACAATGTGTGAAAAGGAGACATCCCTCTTTCTCAGTAAAGACTTGTTAGTAGTATCATTAGCAGTAAAACTCTGTCCTTAGGTGGACTCATCAAATTGGTGAAATAATTAAAAATTCTTCCCAAATATTCTAGGTTAGCAAGACACTAACTCTCAGGATTGGCTTTGCTAATTGCAGTTTGTTCTCCTTGCCTCTTGCCACTGGAGGAGGTGAGCCAGCAGCAATTTTTGCCAGTGTCCAGTGTTCAGGCACAGAGAATTCCTGGTAAGGGCCCAGGGCCTAAAAATTTCTAGGAAGGTCTGGAAGACATTTTGCCGTCTTGCCAGGATCCCTTGGGCATAGGATTCTCTCCCCCTTTACATGCATTCATGAAGTCCAAAATATGACCTAATTTCCGACACATAGGAAATTCTGTCTTGTGACTTGTTTAATTTGAAGCAGCAGAATTCTGAAGAACTGTGTTTTGGGCCATGCACTATTCGGTATGGGTGAGTCACATGTGCCAATGCAATGACAATACATGACTTTCCATTTGTATCTGTAGTGACTTCCTGTGCATTGGAAGGTTTTAGGAACCAGAATATTTAAGTGGCACTTTCTGAAGTTCCTTGTATCTTAGGCATAAATTAGATTGTGGCTTCCTATACCCCTAAAGCAATTTACCGTACTCAAAAATAATTTGTGCCAAGTGTTACTGACTCATTGCAAATAGGACATATGATTTGCACAATGAGATTTTACTGCCTGGCTCATGTGATTTTAACATGTGGAGTAAGTTTTCCAAGACTAGGGGATTTGGCAAGTATGAGGGGGTGAAGTTTTCATTTTAGGTACCCCCTCTCCAAGGATGAGGGAAATGGTTGGTACTGACAGATGTTTTGTCACTATGTGGACATCACACTTCCAGAGCGCTTCTTACTCAGCCTAAAGCATTGCATCTGATTAGTTGTACTTTTAGCTTTTTCAGCTTGTAATTTCCCTTTGACCAAATCATTACTGACCTCAAGAGGAGTTGAATTTCCTCAGTTTCATGTGGAACAAAGAAGCATGCCAATGAAGAGGCAGGACATAGAGATCTTTTTTACTAATTTAAATTTCAATCTGTTGGCACCAGGGTCTCATCTACAATCCAAGACACCCCTGCCTTCCTGGATGAATGTGCATAGGACAGGGAAGCTTCTCCCCTTACTCCTTTCTCACTTTGTTCCCTTCTTTGTCCTATGGTGGGCTGAAATTGTAGCCTCCACAAAAGATATGTTCATGTCCTAATCCCCAGAACTTTTGTATATGACGTTATTTTGGAAAAGGGTCCTTGCAGATGTAATTAAATTAAGCGTCTTGAGAGGAGGAACTTGGATTATCTTGGGTTATTCAGGTGAACCCAAAATACAATCACAAGTATCCTTAGAAGAGAAGAGGCAGTGAGGGGAAGACACACAGAGAAAAGAAGGAGGCAATGTGGCCACAAGGCAGAGACTGGAGTGATGTAGCCATAAACCAGTGATTGCCAAGAGCCACCAGAAGCTCGAAGAGGCAAGGAAGAGTTCTTCCCGAGAGGCTTTGGAGGGAGCGTGGCCCTGCTGATGCCTTGATTTTAGTCTTCTGGCTTCCAGAACTGTGCGAGAATAAATATGTCATTTTGAGCCACGCACTTTGTGGTAATTTGTTTTACTGGCCACAAGATACTGCTGCATATAGCTTCCTTTTTACTTTCTCTTTTGCCCTATTTTAATTCCTCTATCCTTTCGTGCACTTGCCCACTTATGCCTTCCATCAAAATAACCTGTCTCTCTGTGTGACTCTCTGTCTCTCTCCCTCTCATTGTCACATTACTGCCAAGACAAATCATGTACTGATAATTCTTCTTCTTATTATTATTTTTACTATCTCTCCAAATGGCTTTCTTCTTCTTTTTAACATCTTTATTGGGGTTTAATTGCTTTACAATGGTGTGTTAATTTCTGCTTTATAACAAAGTGAATCAACTATACATATACATATATCCCCATATCTCCTCCCTCTTGCCTCTCCCTCCCACCCTCCCTATCCCACCCCTCTAAGTGGTCACAAAGCACCAAGATGGTCTCCCTGTGCTATGCAGCTGCTTCCCACTAGCTATCTCTTTTACATTTGGTAGTGTATATATGTCCATGCCACTCTCTCACTTCATCCCAGCTTACCCTTCCCCCTCCCCGTGTCCTCAAGTCCATTCTCTACGTCTGCAACTTTATTCCTGTCCTGCCCCTAGGTTCTTCAGAACCATTTTTTTTTTTTTAGATTCCATATATATGTTTAGCATATGGTATTTGTTTTTCTCTTTCTGACTTACTTCACTCTGTATGACAGACTCTAGGTCCATCCACCTCACTACAAATAACTCAATTTCGTTTCTTTTAATGGCTGAGTAATATTCCATTGTATATATGTGCCACATCTTCTTTATCCATTCATCTGTTGATGGACACTTAGGTTGCTTCCATGTCCTGGCTATTGTAAATAGAGCTGCAATGAATATTTTGGTACATAACACTTATTGAATTATGGTTTTCTCAGGGTATATGCCCAGTAGTGGGATTGCTGGGTCGTATGGTAGTTCTGTTTTTAGTTTTTTAAGGAACCTCCATAGTGTTCTCCATAGTGGCTGTATCAATTTACATTCCCACCAACAGTGCAAGAGGATACCTTTTTCTCCACACCCTCTCCAGCATTTATTGTTTGTAGATTTTTTGATGATGGCCATTCTGACTGGTATCAGATGATATCTCATTGTAGTTTTGATTTGCATTTCTCTAATGATTAATGATGCTGAGCATCCTTTCATGTGTTAGTTGGCAATGTGTATATCTTCTGTGGAGAAATGTCTATTTAGGTCTTCGGCCCATTTTTGGATTGGGTTGTTTGTTTTTTTGATACTGAGCTGCATGAGCTCCTTTTAAATTTTGGAGGTTAACCCTTTGTCAGTTGCTTCATTTGCAAATATTTTCTCCTATTCTGAGCATTGTCTTTTCATATTGTTTATGGTTTCCATTGCTGTGCAAAAGCTATGAAGTTTCATTAGGTCCCATTTGTTTATTTTTGTTTTTATTTCCATTTCTCTAGAAGGTGGGTCAAAAAGGATCTTGCTATGATTTATGTCATAGAGTGTTCTGCCTATGTTTTCCTCTTAAGAGTTTTATAGTGTCTGGCCTTACATTAAGGTCTTTAATCCATTTTGAGTTTATTTTTGTGTATGGTGTTAGGGAGTGTTCTAATTTCATTCTTTTACATGTAGCTGTCCAGTTTTCCCAGCATCAGTTATTGAAGAGGCTGTCTTCTCTCCATTGTTTATTTTTGCCTCCTTTATCAAAGATAACGTGATCATATAGGCATGGGTTTATCTCTGGGCTTTCTATCCTGTTCCATTGATCTATATTTCTGTTTTTGTGCCCTTACCATACTGTCTTGATTACTGTAGGTTTGTAGTGTAGGCTGAAGTCAGGGAGCCTGATTCTTCCAACTCCATTTTTTGTTCTCAAGATTGCTTTGGCTATTCGGGGTCATTTGTGTTTCCATACAAATTGTGAAATTTTTTGTTGTAGTTCTCTGAAAAATGCCAGTGGTAGTTTGATAAGGATTGCATTTAATCTGTAGACTGCTTTGGGTAGTATAGTCATTTTCACAATGTTGTTTATTCCAGTCCAAACACATGGTATATCTCTCCATCTATTTGTATCATCTTTAATTTCTTTCATCAGTGTCTTATAGTTTTCTGCCTACAGGTCTTTTGTCTCCTTAGGTAGGTTTATTCCTAGGTATTTTATTCTTTTTGTTGCAATGGTAAATGGGAGGGTTTCCTTAATTTCTCTTTCAGATTCTTCATCATTAGTGTTAAGGAATTCAAGAGATTTCTGTGCATTAATTTTCTATCCTGCTACTTTACCAAATTCATTGATTAGCTCTAGTAGTTTTCTGGTTGCATCTTTAGGATTCTCTATGTATAGTTTCATGTCATCTGCAAACAGTGACAGGTTTACTTCTTCTTTTCCGATTTGGATTCCTTGTATTTCTTTTTCTTCTCTGATTGCTGTGGCTAAAACTTCCAAAACTGTGTTGAATAATAGTGGTGAGAGCGGGCAACCTTGTCTTGTTCCTGATCTTAGATGAAACGGTTTCAGTTTTTCACCATTGAGAGCAATGTTGGCTGTGGATTTGTCACGTATGGCCTTTATTATGTTGAGGTAAGTTCCTTCTGTGCCTACTTTCTGGAGGGTTTTTATCGTAAATCGGTGTAGAATTTTGTTGAAACTTTTTCTGTATCTATTGAGATGATCATATGGTTTACTCCTTCAGTTTGTTAATGTGATTTATCACATTGATGGATTTGCATGTGTTGAAGAATTCTTGCATTTCTGGTATAAACCCCACTTGATCATGGTGTATGATCCTTTTAATGTGCTGTTGGATTCTGTTTGCTAGCATTTTGTTGAGGATTTTGGCATATATGTTCATCAGTGATAGTGGCCTGTAGTTTTCTTTCTTTGTGACATCTTTGTCTGGTTTTGGTACACGGGTGATGGTGGCCTTGTAGAATGAGTTTGGGAGTGTTCTTCCCTCTGCTGTATTTTGGAAGAGTTTGAGAAGGATAGGTGTTACCTCTTCTTTAAATGCTTGATAGAATTCGCCTGTGAAGCCATCTGGTCCTGAACGTTTGTTTGTTGGAAGATTTTTAATCACAGTCTCAATTTCAGTGCTTGTGATTGGTCCGTTTATATTTTCTATTTCTTCCTGGTTCAGTCTTAGAACTTTGTGCTTTTCTAAGAATTGGTCCATTTCTTCCAGGTTGTCCATTTAATTGACTTATAGTTGCTTTTAGTAATCTCTCATGATCGTTTGTAATTCTGCAGTGTCAGTTGTTACTTCTCCTTTTTCATTTCTAATTCTATTGATTTGAGTCTTCTCTTTGTTTTTCTTGATGAGTCTGACTAATGGTTTATCAATTTTGTTTATCTTCTCAAATAACCAGCTTTTAGTTTTATTGATCTTTGCTATTGTTTCCTTCATTTCTTTCTCAATTATTTCTGATCTGATCTTTATGATTTCTTTTCTTCTGCTAACTTTGGGGTTTTTTTGTTCTTCTTTCTCTAATTGCTTTAGGTGTAAGGTTAGGTTTTTTATTTGAGATGTTTCTTGTTTCTTGAGGTAGGATTGTATTACTATTAACTTCCCTCTGAGAACTGCTTTTTCTGCATCCCAAACGTTTTGGGTCGTTTTGTTTTCTTGTCATTTGTTTCTAGGTATTTTTTGATGTCCTCTTTGATTTCTTCAGTGATCTCTTTGTTAGTTAGTAGTGTATTGTTTAGCCTCCATGTATTTGTATTTTTTATAGTTTTTTCCTGTAACTTTTATCTAGTCTCAAAGCGTTCTGGTTGAAAAAGATACTTGATATGATTTCCATTTTCTTAAATTTACCAAGGCTTGATTGGTCACCCAAGATATGATCTATTCTGGAGAATGTTCCATGAGCACTTGAGAAGAAAGTGTATTCTGTTGTTTTTGGATGGAATTTCCTATAACTATCAATTAAGTCCATCTTGTTTAATGTATCATTTAAAACTAGTGTTTCCTTATTTATTTTCATTTTGGATGATCTGTCCATTGGTGAAAGTGGGGTGTTAAAGTCCCGTACTATGACTGTGTTACTGTTGATTTCCCCTTTCATGGCTGTTAGCATTTGCCTTATGTATTGAGGTGCTTCTATGTTGGGTGCATAAATATTTACAATTTTATATCTTCTTCTTGGATTGGTCCCTTGATCATTATGTAGTGTCATTCTTTGTCTTTTGTAATAGTGTTAATTTTAAAGACTATTTGGTCTGATATGAGAATTGCTCCTCCAGCTTTCTTTTGATTTCCATATGCATGGAATATCTTTTTCCATCCCCTCACTCTCAGTCTGTATGTGTCTGTAGGTCTGAAGTGGGTCTCTTGTGGACAGCATATATATGGGTCTTGTTTTTGTATCCATTCAGCTAGTCTACGTCTTTTGTTTGGAGCATTTAATCCATTTACATTTAAGGTAGTTATCGATATGCATGTCCCTATTACCATTTTCTTAATTGTTTTGGGTTTGTTATTGTACATCTTTTCCTTCTCTTGTGTTTCCTGCCTAGAGAAGTTTCTTTAGCATTTCTTGTAAAGCTGGTTTGGTGGTGCTGCATTCTCTTAGCTTTTGCTTGTCTGTAAAGGTTTTAATTTCTCTGTAGAATCTGAATGAGATCCTTGCTGGGTAGAGTAATATTGGTTGTAGGTTTTTCCCTTTCATCACTTTAAATATGTCCCACCAGTCCCTTCTGGCTTGCAGAGTTTCTGCTGAAAGATGAGCTGTTAACCTTATGGGGATTCCCTTGTATGTTAATTGTTGTTTTTCCCTCGCTGCTTTTAATATTTTTTCTTTGTATTTAATTTTTGTTAGTTTGATTAATATGTGTCTTGGCATGTTTTTCCTTGGATTTATCCTGTATGGGACCCTCTGTGTTTCCTGGACCTATTTCCTACCCCATATTAGTGAAGTTTTCAGCTATAATCTCTTCAAATATTTTCTCAGTCCCTTTCTTTTTCTTTTCTTCTTCTGGGACCCCCATAATTCGAATGTTGGTGCCTTTACTGTTGTCCCAGAAGTCTCTGAGACTGTCCTCAATTCTTTTCATTCTGTTTTCTTTATTCTGCTCTGCAGTAGTTATTTCCACTATTTTATCTTTCAGGTCACTTCTCCGTTCTTCTGCCTCAGTTTTTCTGCTATTGATTCCTTCTAGAGAATTTTTATGTCATTTATTGCTTGTTTGCTCTTTAGTTCTTGTAGGTCCTTGTTAAACATTTCTTGTATTTTCTCCATTGTATTTCCAAGATTTTGGATCATCTTTACTCTCATTACTCTTAATTTTTTTTCAGGCACAGTGCCTATTTCATCTTCATTTGTTTGGTCTGGTGTGTTTTTACCTTGCTCCTTCATCTGCTGTGTGTTTCTCTATCTTCTTATTTTGCTTAAATTACTGTGTTTGGGATCTCCTTTTTTCAGGCTGCAGGTTCGTAGTTCCCATTGTTTTTTGTGTCTGCCCCCAGTGGTGAAGGTTGGTTCAGTGGGCTGTGTAGGCTTCATGATGGAGGGGACTCGTGCTTGTGTTCTGGTGGATGAGGCTGGATATTGTCTTTCTGGTGGGCAGGACTGCGTCCGGTGGTTTGTCTGTGACCTTATTATGATTTTAGGCAGCCTCTCTGCTAATGGGTGGGGTTGTGTTCCTCTCTTGCTAGTTGATTGGCATAGGGTGTCCAGTAGTGTAGCTTGCTGGTCCTTTAGTGGAGCTAGGTCTTAGCACTGAGAAACAGATCTCTGGGATAGCTTTTGCCATTTGATATTACATGGAGCCAGGAGGTCTCTGGTGGACCAATGTCCTAAACTCGGGTCTTCCACCTCAGAGGCACAGGGCTGATACCCAGCCAGAGCATGAAGACCCTGTCATCCACACAGCTCAGAAGAAAAGGGAGAAAAGAAGAATGAAAGAAAAACATAAAATAAAGTTATTAAAATAAAAAAAAATTTTTAATAAAAAATTAAAAAGTAATAAAAAAAGGGAAGGAAAGAAAGAAGAGACAACCGAACCAAAAAACAAATGTACCAGTGATTACAAGCGCTAAACACTATACTAAAACAAAACAAAACAAAAAAACGGGACAGACAGAACCCTAGGACAAATGGAAATAGCAAAGCTATACAGACAAAATCACACAAAGAAGCATACACACTCACAGAAAGAGAAAAAGGAAAGATATATGTATGTGTATATATATATATATATATATAAAGGAAGAGAGCAACCAAATCAATAAATGAATCTATCAATGATAATGAGCTCTAAATACTAAACTAAGACAAACATAACAGTAGAAAGAAATTTCATGCAGAAAGAGAACCCCAAGTGTACAGTTGCTTCCAAAGTCCACCGCCTCAATTTTGGGATGATTCGTTGTCTCTTCAGGTATTCCACAGATGCAGGTACATCAAGTTGATTGTGGAGCTTTAATCCGCTGCTCCTGGGTCTGCTGGGAGAGACTTCCCTTTCTCTTCTTTGTTTGCACAGCTCCCGGGGCTCAGCTTTGGATTTGGACCTGCCTCTGCTTGTAGGTCGCCTGAGGGTGTCTGTTCCTGCTCAGATAGGACGGGGTTAAAGAAGCAGCTGCTTCGGGGGTTCTGGCTCACTCAGGCCGGGGGGAGGGAGGGGTACAGATGCGGGGCGAGCCTGCAGCAGCAGAGGCCAGCATGAGGTTGCACCAACCTGAGGCACGCCGTGTGTTCCCCTGGGAGGGGAGGTGGCGATAGTGACCTGTGCTTGCACACAGGCTTCTTGGTGGCGGCAGCAACAGCCTTAGCGTCTCTGGTGTCCGCGCTGATAGCCGCGGTTCGCGCCCATGTCTGGAGCTCGTTTAGGAGCTGCTCTGAATCCTCTCTCCTCGCGTACCCCAAAACAGTGGTCTCTTGCCTCTTAGGCAGTTCCAGGCTTTTTCCCGGACTCCCTCCCGGCTAGCTGTGGCGCACTAGCCCTGTTCAGGCTGTGTTCGCGCAGCCACAACCCCAGTCTTCTCGGTGGGATCCGACCGAAGCCCGAGCCTCAGCTCCCAGCCCCGCCCGCCCCGGCGGGTGAGCAGACAAACCTCTCGGGCTGGTGAGTGCCGGTCGGCACCGATCCTCTGTGCGGGAATCTCTTCACTTTGCCCTCCTCACCACTGTTGCTGTGCGCTCCTCCGCGGCTTCGAATCTCCCCCCTCCGCCACCTGCAGTCTCCGCCCGCGAAAGGGGTTCTAGTGTGTGGAAACCTTTCCTCCTTCACAGCTCCCTCCCAGAGGTACAGGTCCCGTCCCTACTCTTTTGTCTCTGTTTCGTTTTTTTATTTTGCCCTACCCAGGTACGTGGGGAATTTCTTGTCTTTTGGGAGGTCTGAGGTCTTCTGCCAGTGTTCAGTAGGTGTTCTGTAGGAGTTGTTCCACATGTAGATGTATTTCTGATGTATTTGTGGGGAGGAAGGTGATCTCCACATCTTACTCCTTTGCCATCTTGAAGGTCTCTCCTGGTAATTATTACATAAGTTTATGATTAGACTTTTGCAAGTCATTTTGACTGTTAAGCCAAACTAGTCATGTTTTAAAGTTTGATGGATGTACAAATCATTGGGGAATTTTGTTAAAAATGTGGATTCTTGAACTCTACCCTAATCTATGCAGATTTTTTTGGTCTGGAATGGGACCTAGGAACCTACTTTTTAAACAAGCCACTGAGAGATTCTTACATAGATTGGCATCGATCCACACTTTGGAAAACATTGAAGTAAGGCAGGATTCCCTTATTCTGCTATCACAGACTGATGTCGATTTGTGTTATGGAGTTGTGAGTCCAGAAGCCCGTTAAAATCCAGTAAGTAATGTCTATGCCCAGGCCACTGTGAAGATGTAGGTAACATCAAAAGGATGTAGTTAGAGTTACATTTAACAATGCACGATGGGCAACACAAGGATACTTGTTTCCTTAACACTGAATTAAAAGCTGAGAGGGGCCCACATACCATTTTCCAGCACGTCCCTTGTTGCCAGTGCCTGGGAGAGAATACTGAACGGAACTGATTGGGCCAGCTTTTGGTTCTGCCTCAGGGTCGTGCCACTCAGGGGAGAAATGTCTTTGGTCAGTTTTGCTTCATGACAGGGCACTTCTCACCAACCATTTTTTTTGTGAACTCTAAACACAGTCCAAAGAAAAGATTGCCTGTGGAATTCTGAATGAATGAATGAATCTGGCTAGAAGCAAACACAGCACACTCTTTTCAGCCTTCCTACTCAGACATGGCCGTTTTCTTGAGGCCACTTGGTTTGCAAGTTGTTGTCTTAGGCCACCCAGCCAGGAGGGTGTCCAGCTTTCACTCCGTGACTGGCTGTAAATTCTACTACATCTGAGGCAAAGTGGATGGTGAAGGTGGTTGTAAGTTTGTATATAGAGCAGGGCATCATCTGCCCCTTACAGCTGTGATGAGGAGGGTAGAGTCTTTTTTTTTTTAATCTTTCTTTTTGATAATTGGAATAAGTATTCTGTCATGAATAGGAAATGCTGGTTAAGTAAACCTCCTATAAGGACCCCATCCTTGTGAGCCTCCAGCACATACTCCCATTATCTCCTTCCTGCCTCTTCACAGCACTCCTCAGACCTTTGACCTGTCCTTTCATCATTCTGTATGCACTGCTGAAGCTGCTACTTTGGGCCAGGGTTTATGCCTTTCACAGCAACAGAGTAAGTACACAGCACCTTTTTATAAATTGATTTAGAATCTTGATTGCTTTTTGTTTGTTTTTGTTTTGTTTTGTTTTTTGCTGTACGCGGGCCTCTCACTGTTGTGGCCTCTCCCGTTGCGGAGCACAGGCTCCGGACGTGCAGGCTCAGCGGCCATGGCTCACGGGCCCAGCTGCTCTGCGGCATGTGGGATTGTCCCGGACCGGGGCACGAACCTGTGTCCCCTGCATCAGCAGGCGGACTCTCAACCACTGTGCCACCAGGGAAGCCCTAAAAGTTGTACTTTTAAGTGTGGTGTTTTCTACCTGCCGCTGAGAAGTGGTTCTCAAACCTTGGCTGAAGGGTTTATTATTCAGAGATTGCTGGGTCCCATTCCCCAGAGTTTCTGCTTCTGATTCTGTTAGAATTTTCAATTTTAACAAGTTCACCTGCTATTGCTGACCCAGGGACCACCCTTGGTGAACCACTGCTCTAGACCCTTTTTCTTTGTTCCCTATTGTATGATAAAAAGTCGGCATTTTATATTTTTTGAGAGATTAAATGGTGTCTTTGTTTGCAAGCCAAGTACCAAACTTCACAAGTGGTTAGTAAGCCAAGCAGATGTGATAACCACTTCTATAAGTGTTATGATGCCTTAAAAGCAGTCATCCACGATGGAGTGCTCAGCTGTAAACTATGATTCATTTGAAACTCGGTAGGTGGCCTATGTGTCCCACTTAGCTTTCGAACTCATGCTTTTTGACCTACAACCTATTTCCTACGGGCAATCTTTTAATCCCTTGTTATTTGTCCTGATCATGTTTTTCCTTGTTTGACTCCCATCCTCAGAGAGTTGTCTTCAGTATCCCATGCCAAAGAAATCTCATGGCTTTGGGAAAAATTAAAGATGCCCCCCCGCCACTGCCCACTACCTGTTTTAAAGCACATTAGTATAATGGGTGCTGTGTACCTTTGTTTTAGTTCCATGGCCTTTGAGGCTCTTCAGGTTAACATTACCTGCTTTTTCCTAGTCTTAAGAGATTGCAGAACTTTTGACATTTGAAAGCCCTCACTCTTTGAAAGAGAAAAAGTATTTTAAGCTGGGAAAATGTAATTTCATTTAGATAAGTGGAGTATAATCGGATGAAATTATATGTTCTGGTTAATCTATTGTGGGAGCTTCACACAGCTCTCATAACTTTGGGACTAATATTTTGAAGTCCTTGTTCCTTACTTAACTTCACTGGGCAAATTTAATCCCCTGGATGAGCCTGTATCCTTGACTTTAACAGTGTCTACATAATAGATCAGATATTGTGAGGTTTCTTCTTTTCCCTGAGCTCCTCTTGACCTTAATGCCCTTGCCACTTATTGTTCAATGTCTGACTCTAGTTTCTTTGCATATGGGAGGCTTGCTGGCCCAGCTGTCTGCACACAGTAGGCTTCATAAAGATAAGTTTGTGAATTTTCAGTTGTTCTTTTTTCCCCTATCATGAGACTAAAACAATCAAATCGTGAGACTAAAACAAATCAAAGAAAATAAGAAAACAAATGGCAGAGAAAGACTAGTATAGTAATTAACAAGTGGAAAAGAAGCAAGACTCTTTAAAAAAGACAATTTGTTTGGAATAATATGAAAACAGCCACTCAAGAAACTACTACCCATATACTCAGAAGTAATAAAACCATTCCTGGGCTGTTTTTCATTGAAAAGATGAAAGAGATTGCAAAAGAAAATTTAAAAAAACCAAAACAAAAAACTGTGTACAAGTAACTGCTACAGGACAAAGTTCTTGGCATTCTAAGTTCAGAAGAAATACACCAGAAAAATGTTTTAAACAATTGGAGTCTCCTCTCCTTGCTGTCTCTCAAATCCTTTATACCCCAAGATAATGCTAATAGAGATTTCAAAGTGGTAGTGCAGGGTTTTTGTTTTCTTTCTTTCTTCCTTCCTTCCTTCCTTCCTCCCTCCCTCCCTCCCTCCCTCCCTCCCTCCCTTCCTTCCTTCCTTTCATAATTTGTAATTAGGGAGATTTCTTCGTTTAGTACAATCTGTCCAGCCAATAACTTAACATGTGCCAGAAGTAGCATGGCATCCTTGGGCCTTGTAATAAGGAGTAGTAATTAGAACTGGATGAATCCCATTTAACGCAGTGGCCTGATGTCAGGCCCACATCTTTGTTCAAATTCAGAGAAAAGTTAAATTAGTACAAAAGGAACTTCTCTTGAAACATTTGCTCCCTGGACTTGACATTTTGGTATTTTGGTTCTTTTGATGTTTAACAACAAAGTAAGTAACAATGGGAGCCTTTCTGAGAACACCACATGTACATGGTAAGTTATAAAACAGGAGCTGCCAAATGTCCAGCAGTCTCCAAGTTAGGCTCTTGGACTACATTCCAACATCTATGACCTTGGTCTGTTAACTGGGATCTGAACTGGTGAAGGTTCATTTCATCAAATGTGAAGGCTGTTTTCACATTTAGCAGTGGTTGGACAGTTGGCTAACAGAAAGATTTAAACTTTGTGTACATTTGTGTGTGTATCTGTATATGTATGAAAGTTAAAAATAACAATTACAAATGACAATGTGTTTAAGAAGGTCTTTAGTGTAAAATACTGGTAGAATAAAAAAAAAAAAGAAGATAAAATGCCAGACCTAAAAGTGACCTTAGAGTTCTGCCCACTCCCCCGTCTCCCCCTGCCACCGGCCACTCATTATAAGGTAAAAAAAAAATGATGTCAAGAAAGGGGAAATGATTTGTTTAAGATCCTACAGCTTTCCGCCACTTCCTGTTTAGATCCACAATGGGATTTCAATGACTTTCACTCACTGCTGTACCATTGCCAGCACTTTTTAAAAATGAGGGAGTAAAGAGGGCTGAGAATCAGACTGAAGAGTACAAATGAAGACCATTAGCTGCTGCAGAAAGAGCTCCATTTATCAGGAGGAGCCCAAATGACAGTGGCAAGAATGTTCTTCAGCTGGTTGCTGTCCAACCCCATCCCACCCTTCCCATCTGGACTACAGAGATAATTCGTGCTCTGTCCAGGAAGGCAGTGCTCTTTGACCTCATCCTCATGCTTGTTGCTTGTTCTCATTTACCAAGATATCTGACGCTTTTCTTTTTTCCTCCCAAGAGTCAGAAATGTTCACTCCCATTTAGATTTTTTTTTGTGGTTGACCATTGCACATCGGAGACTAGATAGCAAAATGCTTTCATAAGGGTCAAAACGTAAAGTTGAACCTACCTCATGATACAGGGAGAGATTCTGTCTGCTTTTCCAGTGACAGTGAACCAAGAGTCAGATGGAGGGAGGAGTCATGAAAACCAATGCACATAAAAAAAATTGTAAAAGACATCAGAAAAGCTGTCTGAACCTATGGCTTCTTTCAGTATTTTTCTCTGCCTCTGAGACCTCTGACAATTTTTTTCCTCATCAAATGTAAGAAAATAAGGATACTTCCAGAACAGAGAACAAAATATCTTTTCTACAACATTAGATTAAGCAGGCTGACTGAGGATCAAAGCAATTCTTAATGGGACATGGATTGATGATAAAGCTTCCTAGTGATGTTTGGGATTCTTGAGTGAAGAAGTTCTTTTTGGCTCCAAAAAACTGAACTGAATTTCCACTTGAATTTGAACTAAGGTCAAGATAACCCAGTATCATCCTGGAATAAATGAGTTTACTTCTTCAAGCAACTTTTGTCTGAAAAGCTTTGAATAAATTAATAATAGATAGTATATAATTAGTAAATAGATATTTTAGGAATCCTAAAAGATTTAGGGGACAAGAAGTTTCCTGAAAGAGGAAATTTAGGAAATTAATGGAATCAAGTATCTTCACTTATAAAGAACTATACTACTATTCAGTGGTAGAAAGAAAAGAACAATGCAGAAGAAACACTCAAATTTGGAAAATTTTAGTATGATGGCAAAAGATGGATTAAATTAATCTTATTAAAGGAAATGGGAGAAACTGCAGTAAATGAGAATAAATTATTTTTCTAGGATTGCAGTGCAGAGACTACAACAAGCATCTGGAAATATCTTCCAGTAAGAGTTCATGGAAAATCTGTATGCAAAGCAATTGAAGTTATAATAGAAACTCTAATTTACTTGGCACTTGCTGTGGACCGAGTTCCAGGTTAGGATTTTACAAATGATATCTAATAATGTAATCCTTATGACAATCTAGTGAATCAGATGTTTTTACTCTTATTTTACAGATAAAGGAAAGGGAGGCTTAGAAATGTTAAGTAACATGTCTGAAGCCTTAGAGCTAAAAGGTGAACTAGAATTTTTTTTTTTAACATTTTTATTGGAGCATAATTGCTTTACAATGGTGTGTTAGTTTCTGTTGTATAACAAAGTGAATCGGCTATACATATACATATATCCCCATATCCCCTCCCTCCTGCGTCTCCCTCCCACCCTCCCTATCCCACCCCTCCAGTTGGTCACAAAGCACCGAGCTGATCTCCCTGTGCTATGCGGCCGCCTCCCACTAGCTATCTATTTTACTAGAATTTTAACCTATATCTATCTAACTCCACATCTTTTATTTTAGTCACTGGATTGCTTTTTCTGCATCCATTGTTTCCTTTAACTGTCTCTTAGGAAAGTTCAATCCAAACATCTTTCAGGAATCTCTGTACATCTTGGAAATTAAGCCAGTTCTCCTGACTTAGTTTGTATTCAGTTCAGTCTGATGGTTATAAAGCGAAACACTGTAATTCTGAAATTAGACTGATTTAAAATAAATTTAAATTAGATGACATTTTACATATTGTATGTGAAAATATACATAGCTTACCATTTAAAAAATACTATCCATCTGAATTTTAGCATTTTATAGTATAAGCATATTTATATATTACTCTTTTTAAAAACATGTTGTGCTTTTCATCTCGATTTAGTGTTTACTAGCATAAGCACATTTATATTAGATTAGCATTCCACTGGGTTCAAATATTTGCTTTTTTTTTGCTTTCAGTGAATACCTGTTAGTCAGATAAAAATCTGTTTTTGACATTTGCTATTTAACAAGCCCATTATTTGGCACTTAATAGCTTAAAAGTGACCAGTTCAAGAACTGACTGTGACTTGGGTAGTTCTTCTGAACAAATGAGGTTATTTTATGCCCTGTAACTGGCTCAAATCGAAGCTTATGTTTTATTTACAAGATAGCAGTTGACACCAGTCATTTGATAAATGTCAGTCTGATGAGAAAACTGTTGCTACCTGAAAAATATAAGCCAAAAATCAAAGAGAAGCACTGTCTTTTATATGTCCCATGAGGATACAGCTTGAGCAAAAGGGCTCTCATTTGGCTCTGATGCTGTGGTTCATGGTTCACTTCTAAAACTGAGACGGTCCTAACCAACTGCCCATTCTTTACAAAATCTTTTACAAGTTTGCAAACTCACTGACTACTTAAGCACATTGGTAAGTGGAGAATCACACAAGTATATCACAGCGGAGTAAATTTTAGAAAGATGGGTGATGATTTTGGGGGTACAGAGTAAAGGGTGACTGAGTCTCCTGGTGGTACTGGGGAAAGGATTACAAACAAGGTGGTATTTCTCTGGGTTTTAAGGCTTTCATGAAACACACCAGAAGAGCAAGGCGACCATGCTATTGAGAAATGTGAATTGACAGCTACTTATTTTAGTTTTCTAGTGAGAATTAACCTTTATTTGTTCTTTACACACAGAGAACATTTTCATCTGCTTTTTTTTCCAGTTATCCCCACTGAATGTAGGTTGGGCATCCCCAGGCCTTGGCCCTTAGACCTCTGTCATTATATAGACATCCCAAGGCCCTGGGAATCAAGTGAAGCCCAGGTAGTGTGGATAGTCTGCCAGGGGCAACATTTCCTCTTTGCATGTCCTCATTTCAGGAGAAAAAAAGGGGTATGCTGGTGGACTGGCCTTAGAACTCAGCATCATTCAAGTGAAAATGATATTAAATCCACTGACAACAGTTTAGTTCTCTGCTAGGTCGCTGACCATTCCTTAGGTCATTTCTTATTCCAAAACAGGCCACCTGCCTAGAAAAAAAATCAAGTTGTGCTAAACTGTAATTCACCTCCTTAGTCTTCTGAGTCTCAATAAGTTTTCAGAGATCAGAGTAGAGAAGCTAGAATGTGGGCACTAGATTACCACATTTGCTTGGCTTGGCATTGAAGCCAGGTGATGACTATATGCCTGTACTCACCACCTCTTGCCAGGAAGATCTTGTTGACACGCACTATACTCATCTCGTACATTCACAGGGCACACTAAATTCTGGACTGTCATTAGAAAGGGAGATCACTCTTACCTCACTAGCCATGAACTTCAGTTTTTGAGGAATTGAAAGAAGGATTAAATAACTCGGGGGCATCAGGCAGTTGTTGGTAGCCTATGTGATAAACTTGCAATTCAACATTTTCTAAGAGGGAGAAACATTTTACCGTTGGGCCAACTTTTCCCAGTGGAACCACTGGAAGAAATTTTGGAAGCAATTGAGATTAACCTAATAATTGTAGTTCTTCACCTTGTTTCTACTGTGATATAGGTTCTTTTTTTTACGTCTTATTTGGAGTATAATTGCTTTATAATGGTATGTTAGTTTCTGCTTTATAACAAAGTGAATCAGTTATACGTATACATATATTCCCATATCTCCTCCCTCTTGTATCTCCCTCCCTCCCACCCTCCCTATCCCACTCATCCAGGTGGTCACAAAGCACTGAGCTGATCTCCCTGTGCTACACGGCTGCTTCCCACTAGCTATCCATTTTACGTTTGGTAGTGTATATATGTCCATGCCACTCTCTCACTTTGTCACAGCTTACCCTTCCCCCTCCCCATATCCTCAAGTCCCTTCTCTAGTAGGTCTGTGTCTTTATTCCCATCTTACCCCTAGGTTCTTTGTGACATTTTTTTTTCTTAAATTCCATATATATGTGTTAGCATACGGTATTTGTCTTTCTCTTTCTGACTTACTTCACTCTGTATGACAGACTCTAGGTCCCTCCACCTCACTACAAATAGCTCAATTTCGTTTCTTTTTATATGAGTACTATATATAAGTAAATGAGTAATATTCCATTGTATATATGTGCCACATCATGAGTAAATGAGTAATATTCCATTGTATATATGTGCCACATCTTCTTTATCCATTCGTCTGATGATGGACACTTAGGTTGCTTCCATGTCCTGGCTATTGTAAATAGAACTGCAGTGAACATTTTGCTACATGACTCTTTTTGAATTATGGTTTTCTCAGGGTATATGCCCAGTAGTGGGATTGCTGGGTCATATGGTAGTTCTATTTGTAGCTTTTTAAGTAACCTCCATACTGTTCCCCATAGTGGCTGTACCAATTCACATTCCCAGCAGCAGTGCAAGAGTGTTTCCTTTTCTCCACACCCTCTCCAGCATTTACGGTTTCTAAATTTTTTGATGATGGCCATTCTGAGTGGTGTGAGATGATATCTCATTGTAGTTTTGATTTGTATTTCTCTAATGATTAATGATGTTGAGCATTCTTTCATGTGTTTGTTGACAGTCTGTATATCTTCTTTGGAGAAATGTCTATTTAGGTCTTCTGCCCATTTTTGGATTGGGTTGTTTTTTTGTTGTTGTTGTTATTGAGATGCATGAGCTGCTTATAAATTTTGCAGATTAATCCTTTGTCAGTCGCTTCATTTGCAAATATTTTCTCCCATTCTGAGGGTTCTCTTTTGGTTTGGTTTATGGTTTCCTTTGTGCAAAAGCTTTGAAGTTTCATTAGGTCCCATTTGTTTATTTTTGTTTTTATTTCCATTTCTCTAGGAGGTGGGTCAAAAAAGACCTTGCTGTGATTTATGTCATAGAGTGTTCTGCCTATGTTTTCCTTTAAGAGTTTGATAGTTTCTGGCCTTACATTTAGGCCTTTAATCCATTTTGGGCTTATTTTTGTGTATGGTGTTAGGGAGTGTTCTAATCTCATACATTTACATTTACCTGTCCAGTTAGTTTTCCCAGCAGCACTTATTGAAGAGGCTGTCCTTTCTCCACTGTACATTCCTGCCTCCTTTATCAAAGATAAGGGGACCATATGTGCGTGGGTTTATCTCTGGGCTTTCTATCCTGTTCCATTGATCTATCTTTCTGTTTTTGTGCCAGTACCATACTGTCTTGATTACTGTAGCTTTGTAGTATATTCTGAAGTCAGGGAGCCTGATTCCTCCAGCTCCGTTTTTTGTTCTCAAGATTGCTTTGGCTATTCGGGGTCTTTTGTGTTTCCATACAAATTGTGAAATTTTTTGTTGTAGTTCTGTGAAAAATGCCAGTGGTAGTTTGATAGGGATTGCATTGAATCTGTAGATTGGGTAGTATAGTCATTTTCACAATGTTGATTCTTCCAGTCCAAGAACATGGTAATATCTCTCCATCTGTTGGTATCATCTTTAATTTCTTTCATCAGTGTCTTATAATTTTCTGCATACAGGTCTTTTGTCTCCCTAGGTAGGTTTATTCCTAGATATTTTATTCTTTTTGTTGCAGTGGTAAGTGGGAGTGTTTTCTTGATTTCACTTTCAAATTTTTCATCATTAGTGTATAAGAATGCCAGAGATTTCTGTGCATGAATTTTGTATCCTGCTACTTTACCAAATTCATTGATTAACTCTAGTAGTTTTCTGGTAGCATCTTTAGGATTCTCTATATATAGCATCATGTCATCTGCAAACAGTGACAGCTTTACTTCTTCTTTTCCAATTTGGATGCCTTTTATTTCCTTTTCTTCTCTGATTGCTGTGGCTAAAACTTCCAAAACTATGTTGAATAAGAGAGGTGAGAGTTGGCAACCTTGTCTTGTTCCTGATCTTAGTGGAAATGCTTTCACTTTCTCACCATTGAGGACAATGTTGGCTGTGGGTTTGTCATATATGGCCTTTATTATGTTGAGGAAAGTTCCCTCTATGCCTACTTTCTGCAGGGTTTTTATCATAAATGGGTGTTGAATTTTGTCGATAGCTTTCTCTGCATCTATTGAGATGATCATGTGGTTTTTCTCCTTCAATTTGTTAATATGGTGTATCACGTTGATTGACTTGCATATATTGAAGAATCCTTGCATTCCTGGAATAAACCCCACTTGATCATGGTGTATGATTCGTTTAATGTGCTGTTGGATTCTGTTTGCTAGTATTTTGTTGACGACATCTGCATCTATGTTCATGAGTGATATTGGCCTGTAGTTTTCTTTCTTTGTGACATTCTTGTCTGGTTTTGGTATGAGGATGATGGTGGCTTTGTAGAATGAGTTTGGGAGTGTTCCTCTCTCTGCTATATTTTGGAAGAGTTTGAGAAGGATGGGTATTAGCTCTTCTCTAAATGTTTGATAGAATTCGCCTGTGAAGCCATCTGGTCCTGGGCTCTTCTTTGTTGGAAGATTTTTAATCACATTTTCAATTTCAGTGCTTGTGATTAATCTGTTCATATTTTCTATTTCTACCTGATTCAGTCTTGGCAGGTTGTGCATTTCTAAGGATTTGTCCATTTCTTCCAGGTTGTCCATTTTATTGGCATAGAGTTGCTTGTAGTAATCTCTCATGATCTTTTGTATTTCTGCAGTGTCAGTTGTTACTTCTCCTTTTTCATTTCTAATTCTATTGATTTGAGTCTTCTCCCTTTTTTTCTTGATGAGTCTGGCTAATGGTTTATCAGTTTTGTTTATCTTCTCAAAGAACCAGCTTTTAGTTTTATTGATCTTTGCTATCGTATCCTTCATTTCTTTTTCATTTATTTCTGATCTGAACTTTATGATTTCTTTCCTTCTGCTAACCTTGGTTTTTTTTTGTTTTTCTTTCTCTAATTGCTTTAGATGCAAGGTTAGGTTGTTTATTCGAGATGTTTCCTGTTTCTTAAGGTAGGATTGTATTGCTCTAAACTTCCCTCTTAGAGCTGCTTTTGCTGCATCCCATAGGTTTTGGGTCATTGTGTCTCCATTGTCATTTGCTTCTAGGTATTTTTTGATTTCCTCTTTGATTTCTTCAGTGAACACTTTGTTATTAAGTAGTGTAATGTTTAGCCTCCATGTGTTTGTGTTTTTTACAGATCTTTTCCTGTAATCGAAATCTAGTCCCATAGCTTTGTGGTTGGAAAAGATACTTGATACAATTTCAATTTTCTTAAATTTACCAAGGCTTGATTTGTGACCCAAGATATGATCTATCGTGGAGAATGTTCCATGAGCACTTGAGAAAAATGTGTATTCTGTTCTTTTTGGATGGAATGTCGTATATATATCAATTAAGTCCATCATGTTTAATGTATCATTTAAAGCTTGTGTTTCCTTATTTATTTTCATTTTGGATGATCTGTCCATTGGTGCAAGTGGGGTATTAAAGTCCCCTACTATGAATATGTTATTGTCGATTTCCCCTTTTATGGCTGTTAGTATTTGCCTTATGTATTGAGGTGCTCCTATGTTGGGTGCATAAGTATTTACAATTGTTATATCTTCTTGGATCGATCCCTTGATCAGTATGTAGTGTCCTTCTTTGTCTCTTCTAATAGTGTTTATTTTAAAGTCTATTTTTTCTAATATGAGAATTGCTACTCCAGCTTCCTTTTGGTTTCCATTTTCATGGAATATCTTTTTCCATCCCCTTACTTTCAGTCTGTATGTGTCTCTAGGTCTGAAGTGGGTCTCTTGTAGACAGCATATATATGGGTCTTGTTTTTGTATCCATTCAGCCAGTCTGTGTCTTTTGGTGGGAGCGTTTAATCCATTTACATTTAAGGGAATTATCAATATGTTTGTTCCTATGACCATTTTCTTAATTGTTTTGGGTTTGTTATTGTAGGTCTTTTCCTTGTTTTGTGTTTCTTGCCTAGCGAAGTTCATTTAGCATTTGTTTTAAAGCTGGTTTGGTGGTGCTGAAATCTCTCAGCTTTTGCTTGTCTGTAAAGGTTTTAATTTCTCCATCAAATCTGAATGAGATCCTTGCTGGGTAGAGTAATCTTGGTTGTAGGTTTCTCTCCTTCATCACTTTAAATATGTCCTGCCAGTCCTTTCTGGCTTGCAGAGTTTCTGCTGAAAGATCAGCTGTTAATCTTATGGGGATTCCCTTGTGTGTTATTTGTTGTTTTTCCCTTGCTGCTTTTAATATGTTTTCTTTTTATTTAATTTTTGACAGTTTGATTAATATGTGTCTTGGCATGTTTCTCCTTGGATTTATCCTGTATGGGACTCTCTGTGCTTCCTGGACTTGATTAACTATTTCGTTTCCCATATAAGGGAAGTTTTTAACTATAATCTCTTCAAATATTTTCTGAGTCCCTTTCTTTTTCTCTTCTTCTTCTGAAACCCCTATAATTCGAATGTTGGTGCGTTTAATGTTGTCCCAGAGGTCTCTGAGACTGTCCTCAGTTCTTTCCATTCTTTTTTCTTTATTCTGCTCTGCAGTAGTTATTTCCACTATTTTATCTTCCAGGTCACTTATGCATTCTTCTGCCTCAGTTATTCTGCTATTGATCCCATCTAGAGTATTTTTAATTTCATTTATTGTGTTGTTCATCATTGCTTGTTTCATCTTTAGTTCTTCTAGGTCCTCGTTAAATGTTTCTTGCATTTTTTGTATTTCCAAGGTTTTGGATCGTATTTACTATCATTATTCTGAATTCTTTTTCAGGTAGACTGCCTATTTCCTCTTCATTTGTTTGGTCTGATGGGTTTTTACCTTGCTCATTCAGCTGCTGTGTGTTTTTCTGTCTTCTCATTTTGCTTAACTTACTGTGTTTGGGGTCTCCTTTTTTCAGGCTGCAGGTTCATAGTTCCCATTGTTTTTGGTGTCTGTCCCCAGTGGCTAAAGTTGGTTCAGTGGGTTGTGTAGGCTTCCTGGTGGAGGGGACTAGTGCCTGTGTTCTGGTGGATGAGGCTGGATCTTGTCTTTCTGGTGGGCAGGTCCACGTCTTTTGGTGTGTTTTGGGGTGTCTGTGGACTTATTATGATTTTAGGCAGCCTCTCTGCTAATGGGTGGGGTTGTGTTTGTGATATAGGTTCTTACATGTGAAGTACTCTCATGTGTAAATGTAGATTTGGAAGTTGAAATGCCACTTAGATAAAAGATTTTGGATCATGCACAAATCTACTCCTTTTTCAAAGCTCATTTTCCGTACAGCTCTGTATCTCAGTATCCCAGGCGAGGAGAACTGAATGTAAAACAGTAAAGATTTTGTTCTTTGTCCCTCTAGGGTTTCTGGCAAATCTAAAGGTCTAGGACATATATCTAATGATATGAGTAGAGGGGACAGGGTGGGGAGTGAGTCAGTGTCAGTGTGTGTTTTCTGCTTGCCATGAAAATTCTTGAGAAACTAAAATGTGAGATGGAGAGTATATTGTGGTGTACTTAATGGGTGTAGCAATGTATGAGGTATAGCAGGATAAAAAAGTGGAAAACCGCTACTAAATGGGTTAGCTTGAAAAGCTCAATTAAGAATGTATTAATGTATTAAAGAGAGTCTTGTCTCACTGGGTCTGTGACAGTCTGGTCTTGTCTATGTAAACTGTTAATGGGTCATATGTAGTCTCTGGTGCTAGCATGTGGAGAACAACTTTAATTTTAGGACTTTGTGAAGAAAAGAAGGGATATTGGAATTATACATAAAAACAGCCTAGAATTTCAGTATTTTTGTTTTTTTCCTTCTACCAAATATAAATGCAGTTTTCTGAGGATCAGAATCTCAAAATATATGGTCTTTTGAGGAGTTCTGCTGTATCATCTATAATTTTTAAGATATTTTAAATGATACAATTAGCAACGTTTTTCATAGTCCTTTTTAATCAGAGTATAGTTGACTTACAATGTTTTGTTAGTTTCAGGTGTACAGCAGAGGGATTCAGTTATACACACATATATATGTATGTATCTATTCTTTTTCAGATTCTTTTCCCTTATAGGTTATTAAAAAATATTGAGTACATCATTGTTTAATTTGTTTTGTTTTCAGCCACTCTGAAGACAAGCTAATTTTCCTCTTTCAGCATATATGCATGTTTATAAAAGGCCTTAACTAGTATTATATAAATACTAAGAGAATTGGAGTTGAGAGTCATAGAACTTGGGTTTTAGTCATGAATAAATTTATCCAATAATTATTGAGCACCTACTGCATTCTACATTGTTGAAACAAGCATGGATCAGACCAGTCTCTGTCTTCTAAGGAAGTATAACTTTGTATGAGGTGGGTCAGTGTGTCAGGAGAAGAAGCTATAATCCACAAGGGAAGCGTCGTGAGAGAGGCAGGCACATCATCTCATAAAGCTGCAGATGAGGAGGGTTCAGCTGGCTTGGCTTAGTGTGTTTATGTCACTTTTACATCTCTATATTGTTCTTGAACATTTTAAGGCAGTTTCATACACAGTCACATTTTTTATACTTTTACCAGTAATTAGCCTCATGATATTGATAAAGCTTCTCTGAGCTTTAATTTTATGTAAGTAAAAGTGAAGAAATTTCTCAACCTTTATAATCTCCTCTAATTCTAATACTTTAAGTAGAAGTAGATAAAATGAAATTAGTTACTCTGCGCCATATCTTGCAACAGTGCTCATACCCAACCCCAGAAATCTAAAGTTAATAAGCTCCAAAATAAAAAGTAATGTTGAGAAGGCCCAGAATGTATGTTGCTTCATGGGCCACTATGTTTTTCTTTATGCATGTCTGGACTGTCAAGCGTGGGCACTGAGATGAGTTCTTAGTTATACATTAGCTATTTTTGAATGAGATCAGTGAGGATGTTCCCTTAATAATTAGGGATTAAAGCTTTTTGGTGCCTGTGTCGGGAATGAAGCCAGATTTTCTGGTCTTTTGGGCATCATTATCCACCTGTTTCCCATCATTCTTCCATGAGAGGGATAGTCCTTCTTTTCACAGTTCACAATTCCAAATTACCAATTCCAAATTATTTATTTACACCAGAAAACAGTTATATTATATACTTTGTTGGGAGAGTTTTTCTGGTACCAGAAACTCTACCAAACTTACATTAATATGACATTTCAATAGCTGTTTTACTCAGACCATAATTTTCTTTGCTTCTGTCTTTCCCTTGTAACTGTATGGCAAAATCCTAACCTGGATGAACCAAACTATGACTTTCTGTCTATGCCTGAGAGAACCTTTACTCTCCTCAAGACTGAACCCCATCACTTCCCATTCACTCTCCACTTTCAGCAGATGTCCTTTTTTCTTCACAGTGAAACAGAAAATAGTAGATGAGAAAGCTCTTGCTTCTTGTTACCAAACCAACAAACACACTTCCATCCATCTCCAACTCTTTCTTCTATTTGGTTATATTTGAGTGCTTTCTCCGCTTCTACCTCCTATCTAAGGTTTCTCCTTTCAATTTTGTTTGTTTCCCTTTGCCTTCCAAAGAAACTTATCCTTTTGATTTTACTGCACTTTCTTGAGTATTAACACTTTGTCCCTCAACGGTGTACTTACTGGCAGCAATTAATTATTTGTAGGTCCATTCATCTCTGAAAAAAACACATTTTGTCCATCTCATCCAACATACTCTCCTAACTGTCATCCTTACTTCCCCTTCATTTCCCAGCCTCTCTCTCAGTGGAGTTGGATCTACCTGCAGTTCTCTATTTCCTCAACTCTCACCTCACTCACTCCTTAACCTATTCCAATCTGACTCTTGCTAAGTTCAGTAGTCACCTTCATGTTGCCAATTGCAATGGATAGTTTGTTATTTTTTTTGAATTTTATTTTATTTTATTTTTATACAGCAGGTCTTTATTAGTTATCAGTTTTACACATATTAGTGTATATATGTCAATCCCAATGCCCAATTCATCCCCCACCACCCCCCTGCCGCTTCCCCCCTTGGTGTCCATACGTTTGTTCTCTACATCTGTGTCTCAGTTTCTGCCTTGCAAACCAGTTCATCTGTACCATTTTTCTAGGTTCCACATATATGCGTTAATGTACGACATTTGTTTTTCTCTTTCTGACTTACTTCACTCTGTATGACAGTCTCAACAAATGACACAATTTTGTTCCTTTTTATAGCTGAGTAATATTCCATTGTATATATGTACCACATCTTCTTTATCCATTCGTCTGTCGATGGGCATTTAGGTTGTTTCCATGACCTGGCTATTGCAAATAGTGCTGCAGTGAACATTAGGGTGCATGTGTCTTTTAGAATTATGGTTTTCTATGGGTACATGCTCCGTAGTGGGATTGCTGGATCATGTGGTAATTCTATTTTTAGTTTTTTTTTTTTTTTTGCGGTATGCGGGCCTCTCACTGTTGTGGCCTCTCCCACTGCGGAGCACAGGCTCTGGACGTGCAGGGTCAGTGGCTGTGGCTCACGGGCCCAGCTACTCCGAGGCATGTGGGATCTTCCCGGACTGGGGCACGAACCCGTGTCCCCTGCATCGGCAGGCGGACTCTCAACCACTACACCACCAGGGAAGCCCTCTATTTTTAGTTTTTTAAGGAACCTCCATACTGTTCTCCATAGTGGCTGTATCAATTTACATTCTCACCAACAGTGCAAGAGGGTTCCCTTTTCTCCACACCCTCTCCAGCATTTGTTGTTTGTAGATTTTCTGCTGACGCCCATTATAATTGGTGTGAGGTGGTACCTCATTGTAGTTTTGATTTGCATTTCTCTAATTAGTGATGTTGAGCAGCTTTTCATGTGCTTCATGGCCATCTGTATGTCTTCTTTGGAGAAATGTCTATTCAGGTCTTCTGCCCATTTTTGGATTGGGTTGTTTGTTTCTTTAATATTGAGCTGCATGAGCTGCTTGTATATTTTGGAGATTAATCCTTAGTCCGTTGATTCGTTTGCAAATATTTTCTCCCATTCTGAGGGTTGTCTTTTCGTCTTGTTTATGGTTTCCTTTGCTGTGCAAAAGCTTTAAGTTTCATTAGGTCCTATTTATTTTTGTTTTTATTTCCATTACTCTAGGAGGTGGATCAAAAAAGATCTTGCTGTGATTTATGTCAAAGAGTGTTCTTCCTATGTTTCCCTCTAAGAGTTTTATAGTGTCTGGTCTTACATTTAGGTCTCTAATTCATTTTGAGTTTATTTTTATGTATGGTGTTAGAGAGTGTTCTAAATTCATTCTTTTACGTGTAGCTGTCCAGTTTTCCCAGCACCGCTTATTGAGGAGGCTGTCTTTTCTCCATTGTATATTCTTTCCTCCTTTATCAAAGATAAGGTGACCATATGTGTGTTGGTTTATCTCTGAGCTTTCTATCCTGTTCCATTGATCTATATTTCTGTTTTTGTGCCAGTACCATACTGTCTTGATTACTGTAGCTTTGTAGTATAGTCTGAAGTCAGGGAGTCTGATTCCTCCAGCTCCGTTATTTTTCCTCAAGACTGCTTTGGCTATTCAGGGTCTTTTTTGTCTCCATACAAATTTTAAGTTTTTTTGTTCTAATTCTGTACAAAATACCATTGGTAATTTGATAGGGATTGCATTGAATCTGTAGATTGCTTTGGGTAGTATAGTAATTTTCACAATATTGATTCTTCCAATCCAAATCATGGTATATCTCTCCATCTGTTTGTATCATCTTTAATTTCTTTCATCAGTGTCTTATACTTTTCTGCATACAGGTCTTTTGTCTCCCTAGGTAGGTTTATTCCTAGGTATTTATTCTTTTTGTTGCAATGGTAAATGGGAGTGTTTCCTTAATTTCTCCTTCAGATTTTTCATCATTAGTGTCTAGGAATGCAAGATATTTCTATGCATTAATTTTGTATCCTGCAACATTACCAAATTCACTGATTAGCTCTAGTAGTTTTCTGGTGGCATCTTTAGGATTCTCTGTGTATAGTATCACGTCATCTGCAAACAGTGACAGTTTTACTTCATCTTTTCTAATTTGTATTCCTTCTATTTCTTTTTCTTTGATTGCTATGGGCAAGGCTTCCAAAACTATGTTGAATAATAGTGGTGAGAGTGGATATCCTTGTCTTGTGTCTGATCTTAGGGGAAATGGTTTCAGTTTTTCACCATTGAGAATGATGTTTGCTGTGGGTTTGTCGTATATGGCCTTTATTATGTTGAGGAAGGTTCCCTCTATACCCACTTTCTGGAGAGTTTTTATCATAAATAGGTGTTGAATTTTGTCAAAAGCTTTTTCTGCATCTATTGTGATGGTCATATGGTTTTTATTTTTCAGTTTGTTAATATGGTGTATGACATTGATTGATTTGCATATATTGAAGAATCCTTGCATCCCTGGGCTAAATCCCACTTGATCATGGTATATGATCCTTTTAATGTGTTGTTGGATTCTGTTTGCTATTATTTTGTTGAGGATTTTTGCATCTGTATTCATCAGTGATATTGGTCTGTAATTTCCTTTTTTTGTAGTATCTTTGTCTGGTTTTGGTATCAGGGTGATGGTGGCCTCATAGAATGAGTTTCGGAGTGTTCCTTCCTCCTCAGTTTTTTGGAAGAGTTTGAGAAGGATGGGTGTTAGCTCTTCTCTAAATGTTTGATAGAATTCACCTGTGAAGCCATCTGATCCTGGACTTTTTTTTGTTGGAAGATTTTTCATCACAGTTTCAATTTCATTTCTTGTGATTGGTGTGTTCATATTTTCTATTTCTTCCTGGTTCAGTCTCGGAAGGTTATACCTTTCTAAGAATTTGTCCATTTCTTCCAGGTTATCCATTTTATTGACATAGAGTTGCTTGTAGTAGTCTCTTGGGATACTTTGTATTTCTGCGGTGTCTGTTGTAACTTCTCCGTTTTCATTTCTAATTTTATTGATTTGAGTCCTCTCCCTCTTTTTCTTGATGGGTGGCTAATGGTTTATCAATTTTGTTTATCTTCTCAAAGAACCAGCTTTTAATTTTATTGATCTTTGCTATTGTTTTCTTTGTTTCTATTTCATTTATTTCTGTTCTGCTCTTTATGATTTCTTTCCTTCTACTAACTTTCGGTTTTGTTTGTTCTTTTTCTTCTTCCTTTAGGTGTAAGGTTATATTTTTTGTTTGAGATTTTTCTTGTTTCTTGAGGTAGGCTTGTATAGCTATAAATTTCCCTCTTAAAACTGCTGTTGCTGCATCCCATAGGTTTTGGGTCATCATGTTTTCATTGTCATTTGTCTCTAGGTATTTTTTGATTTCGTCTTTGATTTCTTCAGTGATCTCTTGGTAACGTATTGTTACGTATTTAGTAACGTATTGTTTAGCCTCCAAGTGTTTGTGCTTTTTACGTTTTTTTCCCTGTAATTCATTTCTATCTCATAGCTTTGTGGTCAGAGAAGATGGTTGATATGATTTCAATTTTCTTACATTTACTGAGGCTTGATTTGTGACCCAAGAGGTGATCTATCCTGGGGAATGTTCTGTGTGCACTAGAGAAAAAAGTGTAATCTGCTGTTTTTGGGTGGAATGTCCTATAAATATCAGTTAAATCTATCTGGTATATTGTGTCATTTAAAGCTTCTGTTTCCTTATTAATTTTCTGTTTGGATGATCTGTCCATTGGTGTAAGTGAGGTGTTAAAGTCCCCCACTATTATTGTGTTACTGTTGATTTCCTCTTTTATAGCTGTTAGCAGTTGCCTTATGTATTGAGGTGCTCCTATGTTGGGTGCATATATATTTATAATTGTTATATCTTCTTCATGGATTGATCTCTTGATCATTATGTAGTGTCCTTCCTTGTCTCTTGTAACATTCTTTATTTTAAAGTCTATTTTATCTGATATGAGTATTGCTACTCCAGCAGCTTTCTTTTGATTTCCAGTTGCATGGAATATCTTTTTCCATCCCCTTACTTTTCAGTCTGTATGTGTCCCTAGGTCTGAAGTGGGTTTCTTGTAGGCAGCATATATTTAGGTCTTGTTTTTGTATCCATTCAGCAAGCCTGTGTCTTTTGGTTGGAGCAATTAGTCCATTCACTTTTAAGGTAATTATCGCTATGTATGATCCTATGACCATTTTCTTAACTGTTTTGGGTTTGTTTTTGTAGGTCCTTTTCTTCTCTCGTGTTTCCCACTTAGAGAAGTTCCTTTAGCATTTGTTGCAGAGCTGGTTTGGTGGTGCTGAATTCTCTTAGCTTTTGCTTCTCTGTAAAGCTTTTGATTTCTCTGTCGAATCTGAATGAGATCCTTGCCTGGTAGAATAATCTTGGTTGTAGGTTCTTCCGTTTCATCACTTTAAGTATATCATGCCAGTCCCTTCTGGCTTGTAGAGTTTCTGCTGAGAAATCAGCTGTTAACCTTATGGGCGTTCCCTTGTATGTTATTTGTCATCTTTCCCTTGCTGCTTTCCATAATTTTTCTTTGTCTTTAATTTTTGCCTATTTGATTACTATGTGTCTCAGTATGTTTCTCCTTGGGCTTTTCCTGTATGGGAGTCTCTGCGCTTCCTGGACTTGGGTGTTCTTTTTCTTTCCCATGTTAGGGAAGTTTTCGAGTGTAATCTCTTCACATATTTTCTGTGGTCCTTTCTCTCTCTCTTCTCTTTCTCGGACCCCTGAAATGAGAATGTTGTTGCATTTAATGTTGTCCCAGAGGTCTCTTAGGATGTCATCATTTCTTTTCATTCTTTTTTCTTTATTCTGTTCCGCAGCAGTGAATTCCACCATTCTGTCTTCCAGGTCACTTATGCATTCTTCTGCCTCAGTTATTCTGCTATTGATTCCTTCTAGTGTATTTTTCATTTCAGTTATTGTATTGTTCATCTCTGTTTGTTTGTTCTTTAATTCTTCTAGTTCTTTTTTAAACATTTCTTGCATCTTCTCGATCTTTGCCTCCATTCTTCTTCCGAGGTCTTGGATCATCTTCACTATCCTTATTCCGAAATCTTTTTCTGGAAGGTTTCCTATCTCCACTTCATTTAGTTGTTTTTCTGCAGTTTTATCTTGTTCCTTCATCTGGTACATAGCTCTCTGCCTTTTCATCTTGTCTGTCTTTCTGTTAATGCAGTTTTTGTTTCACAGGCTGCAGGATTGTAGTTCTTCTTGCTTCTGCTCAGTTTCAATTAGTTTTAAACGCTTAAGCATCATCCAACATTATTGACTACTCCTCATTTATTGAAATTAACTTTTCCTTGGTAATGGAAGTAATATATCCTGGTTTTCCCACCTCCCTCTTTGGCATTTCATCTCACATCTCATTAGGGACTTTTTCACCTCATGTTAGCCATTAATTTTGGAATTCCTCAAATCTCATTTGTAGGCCTTTTTCCTTCTTATTCTACACACTTATCTTAAGAAATCTTACCCTCATCGATGGCTTCAGTGACCATGCATCTATATACTGATGAGTCCCAGATTTGTTTTTCTAGGCCAGACCCATTTTCTAACCATCCATACATTTAGGCATCTCTCAAATCTAAGGGTTAACTTGTCACTCTCCCGTATCCCCCAACATAAATCCAATGTATTTACCTAGTTTATTTACAAATAGATATTAATTCTATAATAGCTCTGTCAAAGTCTATTTATCTCATCAGAACCTTGGTTCAAGTTGCCATTTCCCTGCCTGGACAACTCTAATTATTGTCTCACTGTTGTCACTAAATGTATATTTAACAGGATGTGCAATGGGACTTCTCTAATTGTTTTGGAAGTTTTGCCAAAACTCCAAAGTGGAGAAAATTAGATGAAAGGTACCCCTTAATTCTGATGTGCTCCTGGTTATCTCTGTAATTTGTTAGACAATCCACTTCATGATATCATCCAGCTTACATAAGAGAACTCTGGAATTTACGAAGGAGATTCAGAGATGAAGAAAGTATTTCTAGAACCCAGATACTCTCAGCATAAGGATATTATTCTTAGGTTTTGGAGTTTGTAATTTCTCAGTTTATTCAATCTGGCAGTGATATAACAGATTATTAAAAAACATTATGGCTATTTTAGAGCTAATTTTATTTGCTTACCTCTCTCCTAAGACTCTTGCCGTTCCCTCTGACTGTAGGCTTTATCTTCCACTTGGAGTAAAGGTTTTACTGCTTTTCTAGCTTCTGAATTTTTAGATATAGTTTTATAGAGATTGGCATACCTTTAGAGGCAAAATTCTGTAGCCTCTCTTTACCTTGCAGTTCTCACACCTTACAAAAATGATGTGAAGTATTCACCATTAACCATAATATGTATGTGAGGTCATGAAGGCAGCCAGTGAGGAGAAATTCCTCTTGAGATTTCAGTTCCTCTATTCATGATCTATCTTTCGTACTTTGACCATAAGAAGTGCCAACTCAGTTTGTTTTCCAGTAAACTATAATTTCCCAGAATTATCCAACAATTATACAGTTTTAAAAGTCATGTGGAAATGCATCTCTTGTCTGCTTAATTGTATTCTTGTTGTGGTTACTGATTGTTTGACAACATCAGAACATTCTTCTATCATCCGTCTTCCCAGCACAGCCTCTGCAGAGAAGCTACATTCTTAGTTCCATAAAACTCACCTAGATAAAAGGGGAAAATTAGATACACTGGGCAAGGACAAGAATATTGGAAATTAATGCTGATTCTTTCAAATATACTGATCTTTTTGATCTTCTCTACTAAGCCAAATGGCATTTGTTATATAAGTTTTTCAAAAAGTACAAGTATCAAAGACATCTGCAGATGTGGGAGGTTGTAAATGACTGTACGTGTAATTTTTTCCAACCATAGATGGTTCATAAATTGTAATAAAATACAGCATACAGTGTATCTTCGTGAAATACATCACATTTATGAGGGTCTCTTTGATGAATTGGACCATACAGAGTGCATTGCAAGAGACAATGGAGAGTACATGGCGAGTGTCATTGTGGCTACATAAAAGTTTTGTTTGAAGCCACAAAAATTAAAACAATAATTATTTTTGTTTTCCATGATACAGGATGGCTTTAAGTCTCAGAACATGGTTGGGGAAGACAGGAGAATGTACTAGCACATTTCACAGCAACAAGTGTTGCCTGAATAAGATGCATCAAATCACACTTATTTAATTTAAAGTAACTCAGAGATGTCAGTATAAAAGATAGCATATTTATAATTTCAACAACTGATTTGTTTTGAGCTGTCTCATTATTTAAAAGTTCCAACAAATCAGAATACTGGATTTTTAAGACAATGAAAATCACTCTATCAGTTAGGTTTTGTTCCTCTTGAAGAAAGACCTATATAGATAATTTATTTTAATACTTAAAATAGCATTTATGTCCTTGTTTTTTGTAACTCCAAAGAGTTTATACTTCAAACACAATCTTTATAAACTATGTAGCTCATGACAGGTGCACAGTTAGCTATTAACCAGAGATTTCAGGCAGCATAATCAATCAGAATAATAATTCCTATCTAAAAGGGGAGAAGGGCTTCCCTGGTGGCGCAGTGGTTGAGAGTTCGCCTGCCGATGCAGGGGACACGGGTTCGTGCCCCAGTCCGGGAACATCCCACATGCCGCGGAACGGCTAGGCCCGTGAGCCATGGCCGCTGAGCCTGCGCGTCCGGAGCTGTGCTCCACAAGGGGACAGGCCACAACAGTGAGAGGCCCGCGTACCACACACACACACACACAAAATAAAATGAAATAAAATAAAAGGGGAGGAAAAATCCTTTTATCAGTTGTCAAATAAATTTAGAGTGGGCAGTATGCTTATTAACTTGAATTATTTGGATAATTGGGGACTTTAAAATTGATTTGTAGTACTTTAGTGAAAATGGCAGTTTAAAGACTTTTGAAAATTTTTTCCTCCAAAAGGCAATGAGAAAACTGGCAAAAATTGTCAGAATCAAAATTTTCAGAACTCTGGAAATTAATAAAAGGCAATCCGAGTACATTTATTCAAGAAGCGTGGCTGAATCTCAGTAAGAACAGAGCACTCTGTGATTTTTAACTTATCATAATCCCACCTTCTAATCTCCAGCTCTGTGGTAGACTTGAAAACCATCACTGTGTAATCGCAGTGAAATCAGCAGCCTGACAGCAACTGGAAGGGGTATAAATGGGTAGTAGCTCCTTCAAGAACTAGTTTCCAGAGCATTGCCATTTTTTTCCTATTTGGTTGTTCACCAGGAGATCCTGCCTGCAAAACTGTCATTATTTGAGCTCAGTCAGAGATCACCAGTGCAAAAAAGCCTCTTCTCTGAGGGTACTTGTCAAAAACACAGGAAATTTCTTAATTGCACAGCTGCCTGATGCAGTGGGTAACTATTGGGGCAAACAGTATATCAGCCATAAAGCTGTAAAGGAAAATTGAGGAAATAAGATTTCCACAGGGGCTTTGAAAAGTGTTAACATATTCCTGGGAGTCTATAATGCCATGTACATGCATAGAGATGCGAGTATGCTCAGAAAAGACCCAAGAAGGCCCTAGGTTTTCACTTCTGGTTCTTTTTGAGTCTCTGTGCAAGCAGGAAGTGAAGGCCAAGACAGAGTTTTCAAGTGCTGGGCTAATTGTGGTAAAGTATTACTGGAGCTTAGTGAGAATTGGAGCCATAAAGAAGGGGTCACCCAGGAGGAACTTTAACATCCCATTAGCCAAACCTAGCTGGAAGCCAGGTGGTTTGGGAACCCAGGATGTGTCCAAATCTAAGACAACAGTACCCATAGAGGTAGGTCTAGCTCTTGCCATAATGCATTTGTCAATTAAGAGGAAATGCTGACAAAACTTCTTTTGGAAGATTGTCAGACTCCGGGGGAAAATAATCAAAGCCCTCAGAGAAACAAAATGATCCCAGGTTGTCATAGACTGGACGGCAGCAAGGGGATTGGCTGCAAATGGACACAAAGTTTTTGGGATAACGGAAATATTTTATATCTTGATTGTAGTGTTGGTTAAATAATTGTATATTTGTCAAAACTCTTTCAACTGTACACTTAAAGCTGGTAAACTTTTTGTATGGAAATATGCTTCAATAACCTAGACTTTAAAAAAAGAAAAACAAATGCCTGCTAAATAATAAGACAAACAACACAACTAATAATGGGCAAGAAAATAAAAAAGACAATTTATAGGAGAGAGAACTTTAATGGCTCTCCCTTACCCACAAAAATAAGAAAGTATTCAAACCCTAGAATAGTCAGTAATATTTAACTTTATACAATATTGGGTAACACTTCATATCCTATTGACAAAAATTTTGAATATGTGTTGTATAAAATGTGGAAAAGTTAAGACTTCAGGGTAGGAATGTAATTTGGAAAAATACTCTTAGAAAACAATATAAGAGGATCTTGAAAATGATATATGTCCATTCCATATGACCCAGCAATTCCATTTCTAGGCATATACTATGAAAAATTTTGTATCTCTATAATAGGAAATCTGAATAAGGAGCTTATACCAGCCTTGCAGTTTTTCTACTTGCACTTTTCTGAATCTGTAAAAGATCTTCATATGGTTGGCTCTCCTTTTCATCAGTGTTAGTAGAAACATTGCTTCTACTGTGAGGCCTTCCCTAACTATCCAATGTAAATTAGAACTTTTTCCTACCTAGCAGGAGAGCAATGACCTTTTCTACCTCCTTTTGTAAATAGGACCTCTAACAGAGCCTGGCATATTAGACACTCAAATATTTAATGAGTGATAATATTGCTTGTTAAAGCAAAATACTGGAGACAAATTAAATGTACATCAATATTAGATGCCATTATATCAGATATAAAAATAACTAGAAATTAAAGAGTATGCACTAGGTAAAAAACATAGTGCTAAGTGAAATAAATCAAATTGTCAATGTCAAATTGTATGGTTAGTATTAAACCATTTAATGTAAATTTAAAAGCAGCATCCTCTAGACATTGCTACTCAAAATATGTTCTGAGAATCATTGTGGGTGTGTGGACTGTTCCTTATGGCCCATTATGAGAAATCAGGAATGAGTTCATAAATTTTATGGCTATTTGATATTGCCACAACATCCAAGTATGCATTCAGTGGATTTGTCTCATTTAACAATTAAGATATAGACTAGTTTAGTGTAGTTGAACTCACTAGTGGATTGCTTGTGGCTCAAGCTACGTATCACAAACCTATGGTAGCATCAGACATGGTCTGCAACAGATTGTGGAAAACACAAAAGTATAAACTAGAACACTTTACTCTTCATTATTTTATATATATTCATTATATTCAATATTCATTTTATATATTCAATAGATATACATGGCTTTCAGACAATATATTGTTATGCCTATGTATGAGAAGTATGAACACTGGAAAAATACAGACACTAAATTCATGCAGTGATTGTAGGTATGTGCAGGATTGGTAGAAGGAGACTAGGAAATGAAAATAAATGAGGTTTTATGTTTATCTAGTATGCTTTAATCTACTTATTAAAAGAAAGATAAGGCAAATGTGACAAGCAGTTATTAATTCTGGGTGTAGGGTATTTGTTTTTTTATATTATGATTTACACTTTTATGCATTTTTCTCAAAATAAAACTAATAAATAAGAAAGGAATTCTTCCAAATTAGAACAGGAAGTCAACTGGCTCCAAGAAGAATGTCCTTAACAAGAGGAATGGAGTGGATTCTAGTAATGGAAAAATCAACTAAAGAGCTGGGAGGCATTAATGAAACGGTGAAATAACATCTGCTTCTTATCTCACAAGAGGGAGAAAAAGCCAGTTGGTTTCCAAGGGGAAATAAAAAGCTCCATGAGAAATACATGGTTCAGATTTCAAGAAAATGATCATATGGTTTTACAGATCAAAAGCAGTGTAAGGAAAGAGCCATAGTTTTCCTAGTATGTTAGGAAGATCTTTACATGGCACAAAGATTATGACATTTAAAACAAAGAGAAGAAAAGGTTATCCCAAAGCTTGCTGGGTTCCGTAGTAAATATTTACACAGTCATGATAATGGAAATACTGTTTATTGTTTTTCAATGTTTAGAGTTCTATAAAACAAATATGGATGATTTAAATATGGTGACAAAATAGGTAATTTGGAGCAATCTTTCTATTGAGGACAATGGGAAAATCTGGTCAAAATACATTTAAAAGTGTACTTAAAGTAACTGAAATGCTAACAAGGTATGAGAATTACCAGGCCAGTATTTGGGAGCGAATAAAGGATCTGCACATAAGGATATTTTTCTCCTGGGTATAGTCGCTGATTCTGTGGTGGACAAACATGAGGCCCAGCAGCATTTTTGACAGTGAGGTTAATAAGGGATACACTGGCGTCCAGATTTCCCAGGTGGGATTTGTAAACCCTGATGAGTTCAATTACACTGGGTTGAGATCCCAAATGTTGTTGCATTAAAGGGGTAAGGGGGAACAAGTGAGTCTTGCAAACATAGACAAGTAAACCATTGGGATAGAATAGAAAGCTTAGAAACAGACCAGTGTACATAAGGACATTCGATTTATGGCAAAGTCACAAAGGATCAGTCTTAACAAGTGATAGTGAGAAAATTGGATATCCATAAGGGAAAAAAAGCAGATCAGTCTGATTCTTACCTCATACCATACATAAAAATAAATTCTAGATGGATGAATTTTAAATCTGAACATGAAAGGTAAAGCAATAAAATTCTATAATATAGTATAAGATACCATTTTCATGAATTTGTAGTAGGAAAATAAGTAAAATACAAAGCACTGTCCTTAATGGACAAGACTGATAAACTTGTCTACATTAGAAACAAGAACTGCTGTCAATCAAGAGACATCAAATTGAAACATCAAGATAAAGAATTAGAGAAAATATTTACAACACATATAACTGACAAAACATCATATCTAATACAGATACATGTTTTCGTTTGGATTTACCCTGAAGTGGACCCTGACAAGAGGATTTGAGTATACATAGTTTACATGTGAGCTAATCCTAAGAAGCACTTGTAGGACCTGAGGAAATGAGACAGGGAAGGGGAGAGGGGCACTACAGCACATTAATGAGCAGATTTTTGCAATTTTGCTCTATTACCATCCCCATTCTTTTGTCTGAGTCCTTGAGCTTGCAAAGTAGGAAGACTGAGTGGGGTTGCAGTGTCAGCAACTCTTATACTTCAGAATTCTCCCAGTCCATCTATGTATAAAGCAAGTGCAAATAAAACATGAGATAAAGATCAAGAAGAAATAAAAGACAAAAACAGCGAAAAACAAATAGTTCAATTTTGGAAATCAATTTTAGTGGGTAAAGGTATCTTGGTTGCTTGGTAGAGGCAAAAGCTCTGAAAGGTGATGTGTAATCCATTTCCTTAAATTCACTTTTAATTATTAACCACAAAAATACCTTAGAACTACTAAGAATAACATTACTGTTGGGCATCAAGCAATTTTAATGTCTGCCTCCAGATTTCAGGGAAAAGTTTCTTCTGGACATTACCCTTATTATAAACTATTTTGCTGTGAATGTTATAACTTGCTACAATATTGATGGTCCAAGACCATCAGCTGGGAATTCTTGTTTATTGTCACCCTAGACATATTTTCTGCCATCTCGAAAGTTCCTAACAGGAGTTTTCATTACATGAAGTCAAGCAGAGTATCATGAAAAATGGTAGATATTAAACACTGATAGTTAAAACACAGTGCATTAGAGAGCCATAAATCAGCAGGAATACTAGTAGACATAAATAGGGAGATTTTCTTTCTAATGCACTATTATAAACATGCAGTCAAATGGCATGGGAGGCTACTGAGTGTATTCATTTCCTTTTGTAGCAGTTACAATCTTCCATCCTTGTGTGAAGCCATAAGGACACAGGGCTGATGCAGAGAATGCTGCTCTGAGTATCTCATGATCTGTGGTGTGACTCAAGCCCAGAGGCTAATGTAAGTTTAGCTCATAGGCACAACCAGACCCCCATTAACATTTGCAAAAAGGACTGTCTTGTGAATTATGCAGTGATTTCCAGCCTGTTAAAAGAACTTCATAAAAGAAATTCTTGGAAAAGTATCAGTTTGATGTGCCATTGTTTAAATGCCCTAGGGAACTGAATGCTCTACAGACATCACTGCTGGAAAAAGTGTTGTGAATGACTTTGAAGTGAGTCGTGTGTGTATCATTAGCCAATTAGCAGAAACTACTTCTTATGTGGCTGGGCACAGTGAATCTTAGTTAAAGAACAGTGAGTGTACTGCAAAGATTAGCTGTTCCAAAATAAATTTCCCAAGGGGCCTGTGAGCCCCAGCTGGAGTGACATGATAGTCTCACTTTATTGTGAAATAATATCCTATTAATTAAGAACTGAAGCAAAAATTGGTGTACTGTCATCCAACCGTCTCCAAGCTAAACATATTGAATAAATCAGTAGCCTAGCTTGTCCAAAATGCAACGCTTGTTTTTTTAAAATATTTTACTTTTAAAACATTGTGAGGAATTCAAGGCACATTTCATGAGCAGAATGCAGTGGGACAAACGTCAGAAGGTCTGGTTCTCAGAGCCATGTCTAGCCACAAGCTGACTGGGTGACTCTGGCAAACTGTTTTTCTCTGATAAGTTTATCTTCCAGTAGGAGTTCTGTGGCACCATATAAGTTTTAAGATCCCATCCAGTTCTCAAATTCTATTAAAATGTATGGTATGAAATTGCAATATTTGACTGATTTTGCCTTCAGAAATCCTATATCATGTGGTTCAACCTGAATTATTATAATATTGAGAGGATTTATGGATGCCTGTAAAAATCTCCTTTGAGACTTTTTGACATGGAAGATTGAATATCCTAATTTATGACTACAAGTAATGTAAACAAGCAAGAAGCATTGTGTGCCCCTGGCATGTAAAGCAAAGTAAGGGTTTACTGCAGGGTACCAAGCAAGTGAGTGGGAGACAAGCCTGGTCTTTGAGTTAGGGGTTTTCAAAAGGGGATGAACAAAGAGGCTGGGATTAATCATCGTCATGTGACATTTCTTAATCATAGTTTCAGGAGTCAGAATGTCTATGGTTTATGGTGGTCTATGACTTGGAGGTCTGTGAGATCATCTTGCCCTGGAGAAACAACCTGAGTTTGTCCTTTAACAATGTTATCGACAACAGCAATTTTAGTCATCTGACTCTGGTTGACTGGTGTTCAGTTAGCATAGGATTGGGGTCAGAGGGGACAAGAAAGGTAATAAAGTTTTTCATAGAGAGGTTAATCATAAACTCAGCAGGGGAACTCAATCTTAGGGGCACTCGGCTTCAATCCCCCCTTATGTTTTAATTTTCCCCAAATCTTAGAAAGAAAGGGGCGACGACTGCTCTGGTTACTTCCTGCTGAAACACAGTATAGTTCTGCCTCAATTTGTTGAATGGAAATTCTGTACACCAAGCCACAACTATTCCCACGTTCCATGTTTTGGATCCGAATCTTACATGATTAAGATCTTAGCCCCTTGGTACACCATTTTGATGCAACAGCTTAAAGCACATTTTATAATCAGGTACCCAATTAGAAGTAGGAGGAAGAGTGACAGCCTGCACTTTAATAAACCTTGGAAAATAAATCTTATTCTCTGGGGAATCCAGAAGAGTATTCCTGAAAACTAGCCTGGACCTGGCACTTCTGTGTAGACTTACAGCCAGGTAGCCAGCTGCCTAATTCTATGTAAGTAGGTTTTAACTTCTGATGTGTTTTTTTTTTAAGATTTTTTTTTGATATGGACCATTTTTAAAGTCTTTATTGAATTTGGTACAATATTGCTTCCGTTTTATGTTTGTTTGTTTTTGCCACGAGGCACCTGGGACCCCAGCTCCCTGCACCCCTGCACTAGAAGGCAAAGTCTAAACAACTGGTCCACCAGAGAACTCCTCTGATTTGTTATTAATATATACATTACAGGAGCTATTGGCCACAACATATATGTCTCCTTTTTCTGCTGGAATCTAGTAAAAAGCAATTTTAGTGTCTAGTACTAGTCTTGCTGAAAAATATAATGCCTTCTGCTGGGAGGGTGTGGCTTAAACTATCTTGCTTATTACTACTCCTAAAGTAGGAAAAAAATTTGATAGTTACAAGAGGAGACCTTGAGACCAAAATGTTGCAGTTGGAAGCTACTAGCAGCTATTGTTTTGAAAATGGCTGGGGGTGTCCTTGATTCTGATACAATTCAGAAAATTCAGGTACTCAGTAATACAGGAACACATCTGAAGCCACATCTACAATGGCCACCCAGCTCTATTTTGGATGCCTGAATCACAGTTTCTCTATTTTTATTTTTAAAATGCATTCTTTTTCCTAATGGTTAAAGCAGACGTACCTTGCATGTTTGATAGGCCACAAAACAGGTTGTTCTGGTTAGCATAAAGTTTAAGTCAGGTCATGTATAAGCCAGAATGACTTTCCCATAGCTCAAAATGTGAGAATTTCTTCTATCATTTCCCCTTTGTTTGCAAATCTTTCAAAAGAAAGCATTGATGATCAAAATACTTATCCTTTAATGTCAGAGTGGTTGCCATGGATTCATGTCCCTTGGTGCTAGGCCTCCTTTTTGTTTGTTTGTTTATTTGTTTATTTGCCTAGTTATCCATGTTGGAGGAAAACTAATCAGACATAGTGAACAAGCTCAGAGGTATGCTAATGGGGAAACATTTTATAGGCTATACAATCATTTTATAGGCTATACAATTTATCAGTTATACTGAATTGTCACACAAACATTGTGCATGTGCTTTTAGCAGTAGACTTAAAGCAAGCAGTGATACATGAGTAGTTATTCTCTGACAACTACACTAGAGAATTTTCTTCTCATCTTGAACATTGGGGACAACAGTATGTTTAGGAGCAAAACAATAACTTTCAATTTTGATCGGGAGGTAAACATTTGGTAAACAATCTGTTGAATTAGTAGGATGATTCTTTCAGGCCTGGTCTGGATTCTTGGATCAGTTGTCTACCACCACTGCTGTCATCTTTTTCTCATCCTGGTGTGGGTGTTGTTTGAGGTCAGTAGTCCTTTCTGTAGACCAGTCCAGTGCAGAGGCCCTTCTTAAGTGGGAAGTATGAATTCAAGAGTCAATTTCCTTCAGTTTTATTGAACACAAGCTAGTTAAGAGTACCTGATTAGGGTCCTTACATCTAGGTTAAAGACAGAGTCCTTTAAATGATGTCATTTGCAGTACACATGATCACCTAGTTGTGGGTCATGGGGGCATCTGATCTTCATCCAAAGATAGATGAGTTTCAGAAGCAAATTTAGTATGTCCTTTTATGAATTTTTAAAAAATATTTTAGTTATTTGGTTTTTAAAAACTAATTTATTTTTGGCTGCACGTGTGTTTCTCTAGTTGCAGCTAGTGGGTGCTACTCTTTGGTGCGGTGCATGGGCTTCTCATTGCTGTGGCTTCTCTTGTTGTGGAGCACGGGCTCTAGGCGCATGGGCTTCAGTAGTTGTGGCACATGGGTTCAGCAGTTGCATCTTGCGGGCCCTGGCACGGGCCCAGCTGCACCATGGCATGTGGGTTCTTTCCAGACCAGGGCTCGAACCTGCGTCCCCTGCACTGGCAGGCAGACTCTTAACCACTGCACCACCAGGGAAGCCCAAGAATGTCCTTTTATTAATTTAATTAAACGTTAAAATAATGCAACATAGCAATAAGGAGCATTCTAGGATGTAGGTAATAAGGACAAGACCTCAGTAGATACAAAACCTCAAAACAATTGGCACTAAAACATCCACTGAAACAATCTTTTTTTCTCTCTAAAATTACCCTCATTCCTACCAAATATAGCCAAATTAAGACTAATTTGTTTGCAAAATAAGTCTGGTTTCATTAAGCTTGGCATGATATTATATACATAAGTAGAATTGATCATATAGGCTCTTTTACTTATTTTATTTTTTATTTTTAAGATTTTTTTTTGATGTGGACCATCTTAAACGTCTTTACTGAATTTATTACAATATTGCTTCTGTTTTATGTTTTGGTTTTTTGGCCACGAGGCATGTGGGATCTTAGCTCCCTGACCAGAGATTGAACCCCTACCCCCTGCATTGGAAGGTGAAGTCTTAACCACTGGACTGCCAGGGAAGTCCCCCAGGCTCTTTTAAGTTACCTGTGCTGAAACTTTTTATAGGGAATCTCCGATTGAAAGTCTTCTCCAGGCTAGGAAACACATGTCAAGGACTGGCCATCAGATTCTGCTTGCAATATTCATAGATTTGGGTGAATTCCTCTCTTCTCAAGATCCCCAAAATATCTTGAGATTCCTACACCAGTCAGGAGGTGGCCTTCCTTATTTACCTGATAATGTTGTTGGCAGCCTAAGAGTTTCCAATTTCTGGAGGGATCAGGTAGAGAGAAAATAAAAATGTTTCAATTCTGCTTACAAAGGTATAATTTACTAAATTGTAGTATTATAAATGGCTTAAGGGAAAAGGTTTCCTTATATCTGGAAAACACAGATTAAAAAGCCAGCAATATTTCAGAAAAGAAAATATAAAAATTATAACTGTATTTATCTGTTCACTCAGTCTTATATAATTAATCCTTGATCTTAATCTTTTGTTAGCAGTTTATGAAGCCATCAGGCTTTAATTTCTTACCCAGTTCAGTGGTATGATCTGAAAGTTATCAGAAACCTGTACTCATCAAAAAGTTCTTCCTATGAATCTTCTGGAAGATGAAGCATTTTTGCAAAAGCATCACAGTGAAACAATAATTGTCTATGAATGAAAAATGACTTAAAGGCACAGTTAAAAACCTGATTACAATGCACTTGACAAAAAAACGTGGTTACTGCTGTGGCATACAATATTTTAAGATAATAACTAGAATCATGACTGATAAATTTTACTGGTACATACCAGATTTTTAAAAACTTCATATAATTTCTAGAACATTTATATTAATAACATTTACTCATATAGTATAACCTAAGAAAGTTTATCACCAGTCATTTGACAATGCTTCCCATGTAATTTATCATACCAAATCATCTTAATTAGTTTAATATTTCTTTGAGATGCTTCAGAGGTCATTTGAAGCATCCCAAAGTTAGCCAGAGGTCAAAAGAACTTCACCTAGAATTTGGTCCTTGGGAAGCTTGTCAAAAATATCAAAAAGGCTTTAAAACACTTGGTCAGATAGGATTATAGGTCCCTGTGAAACAGTACTTATTCACTTAACCAAAGTGACAATAAAAGATTTCAAGGGCAAATACAACAACAAGAAAATTACAACAGATCACTTAAAAGGCAAGGTAACTCATAATTTCTTATCAAAGGCAGCTCAACATTCCAAGAAAACTTTGTTCTCTTAACTAAGAGAAAACAAAATTCAGGTTTTGCATCTCTTTACCTTTAATATTAAAATTCATTCACTCAATTAAATTTATTTTAATTTTAGTCATTCTTGCCCAGACATAAAATTTCTTTCTGAAGATAATTTTTCCTCACAAACCTACAACTTCCTGTATCCATATTAATTTATTCTTTATTTTTTCCCATTAGAAATAAATAGCTTTAGAAAAAATTACTGACTTTTGCCTTAAGAAAATGCATTTCCATTCATTATACCTTCTTTCCTTGCATACAAAGATGATTTTTCATTAATTTTCAGTTTTAATTACATACATTAATTAAATTCTCAACTTTTAAAAACTTTAATTTCTAGTTAAAACTGAGTAAGCAATTATGAACTTTTACATTAGTATTCTGTAGATTGGCAAACTTATAAATACTATTTGTAGTTCCTAATAACACGTGTTTTTTTAATAGAAAATTTCTGTGTGACACCAAACATATTTATTAATAGTTCTAAATATCTTTAGTTTCTCTGTAAAAGGAAGCTTATGTTCAGTAATTAATGTTCCAGTGTCTTATTTCATTGGAAATGACCTAGGTATTCCATCATTTGATTTAATGTAGCAAAACTCTAAAGTTTCAAGTTACCAAAATCTGGAAAGACTATTTTAAAGTAGACATTTCTAAAACATAATTATTCCTAAAAAGTTTACCTAAAAGCTCTTATCTGCTTTACATTTAATTTACTTAAAAAAATTTCATTATATCAAATTATTTTTATACTTTTATTGCACCTGAGTTTAGAAGTCAAATAAGATCTTATATCTGTTGAAAATTTGTCAGCAAGAAAAATAACTTTGGAGAGCTGGCATTCAACAGCCTACTTCCCAGAGTTACCATCATGATTAGGATTATGTGCTAAAGTTTCCTGAACTCAATTTGAAAAGCCATAAGAAACAACAAGAGGTTCAAAATCTTATAATTAAAAACTATGATTTCATTCATTTATCTTTATTTTGTAGGATTATTAAGAAAAATAAGTGACGCAGGTAGACTTTATGTTTATTTATTCAACAAACAGTGAGTGTCTGTGAAGCAAACACTTTTTCAGATTTTGGGGATCACAGTGGTGAATGAGGGAGTACGTTTCTAATCTTCTTGGTGCTTATATGCCAGGGGCTGGAGCTAGATGATGATCATGTGAACAAGTAGATAAGCAAGACCACTATAGCCTGTATAAGTATAAGAAGGAAATGAAGAGAGAGGACCTAGCAAAGGCCATTTAGGATTGGATGGACAAGATAAGAGAGGCCTCATTGAGGAGGAGAAATTTAAGCTGGGGCCTGAGGGAGGGTGATCAGTCATCCATTGAGGAGCTAAAAGATATTCTTTTGAAGCAGAGAGAATGATGAGAAGGAGAGAACTTGGATCATTCAAGGAATAAAGAAATTCAGTGTGGCTGGAGTACCAAGAGTAGGGAGAAGAGAGAAATGTGTGTACATTGAGATATGTTTTCAAGGTAAGACTGGTAGGGCTAGGTGAGAAGGACGAGGGAATAATTGAGACTCACTCCGGATGGTACCTGTCTATCACCAAGTAGAAGTCTGGAGCTAATGGACAATTATCAGTACCTGAATCCAGTACCTTGCCTCCCGATTCTCTCTGCTCATCTCTGCCAGAACTCAGCTGTACTTTCTCCTTGTGGGTTGCAATATTTTCTCCCCTGGGTAAAGCAGGAAATGATTTTATTTTTCTCTATGGACGTTCTCTAAGAAAAAGTTTAACTTATAAAACGGGAGATGTGGGTGCCACTTGGAAACAAGCCCTCTTTCTTAAAACATTACTACAAAAATACTTATTTACCATATGCTAATAAAAAAAATCCAGGCTACCATAGCCACACAGGTACTTGGGTAACTTTACCCAAAGCATATTCCTTTACATTAGTTTACCCAATAATTAATTCTTCATTGCTCTTAGGGCCTAGCTCCTTTGGCTTGATACTAGTAAATAGTCAAATCATATAACTAGCATTCTTTAGTTCCATCCTTACCAAGCCACCTTCAGAGTCTTATTTGGTCTCCCATTTGGAATGGCTTAGAAAAAGAATATGCTGGCTAGAGGAGTATAATGCCTTGTCCCCTGAGTAGTTTTCTTCATAAAAGAATGTACTGAATTTAGTCATCTGTCGTGAGCTGGTTAATGAGAGTCTGTCCCTGAGAGATGGACCTGTTTCTACCTGCTCACAAAACATTTCTATGTCTAGGAGGCTGATGGCTAGAATGACAATGTCACAATGCTAATGAAGGTCTTTAGAAGACAATCAAATAACATAATCATTTACAATACACAAATATTTCTATTTAGTAATTCTGTTAAGTTGCAAGTAGGGTATATATGTAAAAAAATGTATATACACACACATACACATACATACAGACATATACACAGTCAATCCTCATTACTCATGTATTTCACATTTGCAAATTCACCTACTCACTAAAATTTATCTGTAGTCCCAAACCAATACTTGGGGCAATTTTTCAGTCATTCACCAAGATGTGCAAAGTGACAAAAAATTTGAATTGCACACATTTCCAATTGGGGTTAAACAAAGCAATGCTTTGCCTTCTTGTTTCAGCTCTCATATTGCAAACAAGTATCCTTCCATGATCTATTTGCATTTCTGTGCAAAGAAGAATGTGTATATATATATATATATATTTTTTTTTTTTTTTTTTAAGGGGTGAGATGTTCCCCATTAGTGGAAGCTAAGCACATATTCCCACAAAATCAAAAGCCACTGGGAGAGCCAAACCCTGCGGTAGACTTAGCGTAAGTCATAGCCAGGATCCTATTTTTGGGTGTACGTGTTATTTTATTTTTTAGATTCTTACATTGTTTGGCTTTCTGCTTTATTCCTCTCATCCTTTGCTTCCCTCACTGATCTAGCCAAATGTGTCTGCATGCTCTACCTCACATAACATACGTTTTTTTTTTGGCTGCTGTGTTTGGCTCATGTTATGTTCTGTACTTAGAATGCTTTGCTCCCTTAACATGCACAAACCTGAATTATTTTCTCTAATTCCCACTCTCCTGCCTCCAGACAGATGTAATCTCTCACTTCCTTAAATACTTAACTACAGTCTGTTCTTCTCTGTGGCACTAACGTGCTGTACATTTGATTTTGATGATTTGGTTACTTGTCCCACTCATTTTTGTATTTTCTACCTTGCCTGACCCAATGCCTCGAGCGTATTCAACTTATGTCTATAGAATAAAAGTGTTTAGTCCAGTGGTTTTCAATTTTAAGTCACAAGCCTCTAAAAATCTGATTAAACTTGTCAGCAAAAAGAGCAACTTAAAAGTTCTCCTGGGCTTCCCTGGTGGCGCAGTGGTTGAGAGTCTGCCTGCCGATGCAGGGGACGCAGGTTCGTGCCCCGGTCCGGGAAGATCCCCCATGCCGCGGAGCGGCTGGGCCCGTGAGCCATGGCCGCTGATCCTGCGCGTCCGGAGCCTGTGCCCCGCAACGGGAGAAGCCACAACAGTGAGAGGCCCACGTACCGCAAAAAAAAAAAAATAAAAAAAAGTTCTACTACATTTCCAGATGTTTGCAGTTTTCTCTCCCATCACTACAACCTTCCTAAGTCTGTACTCTTCGTTAAAAAAATGATTTACTCCAAAGTCCTCAGAATGACTATGAAATGTTCATGCCCACAGAAGTCAAGTAACTTGTCCTAGGCTAATGGAAAAGACAGGACTGGAGCTGAAGTTTAATGATTTCCAGGCTAGAGGTCTCTTTCAATGCGGATGCCTTGATCTGGACCATACAAATGTACTCCTGTTGTCTCCAAATGGGGAGACAGGCACCTCAAGGAAACGGCATTCATTCTCAGCACAGACTAATGTGTGGATAAATATTTCTGATATCAACAGGGAAGTAAATACTCATAGAGCCAGATGGAAAACAATGGACAGAGAAGCAGAAAATTGGTTAAAAGCCCAAACTCACCATTTACCATTTATGGGTCTCTAGCTCAGCCAAGTGTTCTGGGAAATCAAGAGGCTAATGACCGCAGGGGATCTACATGTGTTTCTGGTTCTACATGTTTTACATTAGGAGGCCCAGGATCAAACACTAGTATAACTGGTTTTATCCTATAGAAGGAACTCGGGTAAAGTCTCAACATCTTGGAGTACAGAGTCTTGAATGCTTTTTGTATCTCAATTACTGACTCATTTTTACTTTCTTTGTAGGAGCCTCTCAAACTTTTAAACCTGATTTTTCTGTAGAAGTATGATAAAGATCAGTTCTCTGGAAACATTCATATTGCAAGATGCCCTGAGACTTTATTTCTAATCCTTATTTTAAGGATTATAGAAAGCTAGACTTTGCTTTGCTGTTCTTAAGTCAGTAGCAAGATTGAATTCACTATTCTGCCTTAACTAGTATATCAGGTGACCCTTGATTCCCATCATCACCAATTCTAAGACAGACCACACTTGTTTCCCTTTCCAGGCTTTTATCTGAAGATGTGGCATCTTTTCTGTATGTACTGTAAGTAGCATTCCAAAAAGGCACTAACCTCAGCTTTTATGGAAATAGGATGTTTTCTGTAATGGCCTGTCTTAGCTTTAACTGTGTGTGTGTGTGTGTGTGTGTGTGTGTGTGTGTGTGTGTGTGTGTATGTGTATTTTATACATCTTTATTGGAGTAGAATTGCTTCACAATGCTGTATTAGTTTCTGTTGTACAACAAAATGAATCAGCCATATGCATACATATATCCCCATATCCCCTCCCTCTTGAGCCTCCCTCCCACGCTCCCTATCCCAGCCCTGTAGGTCGTCGCAAAGCATGGAGCTGATCTCCCTGTGCTATGCTGCTGTTTCCCACTAGCTAGCTATTTTACATTTAGTAGTGTATCTATATACATGCTACTCTCACTTTACCCCAGCTTTCCCCTCTGCCTCCATGTCGTCAAGTCCATTCTCTATGTCTGCATCTTTATTCCTTAGCTTTAACTGTATGTATTTTTATAAAAATATTGACTTAAATTCGTATATTCATTTATGTTCGTTGTAGCTGAGGGCTTTGATCAGATTAGGCAGATTTTCTCTAATTGGTTAGAGAGACTGGAATTTAAGGACGTCTTCAACTTCTATATTCCTTTCTTTTTTTATTAGAAGATCTTTTTGGTAAAAAAAAAATTGCATTGACTAGTGCTCTGTGATATAGAAATTCAGATATTTGAGTGTTCTATGTGACCCAATTTTAATTGTAAAAAATAAAACATTGGATATATTTTATTGCCTTTTTTCTTATCCATTGACTTATTTTAACTTCTTCATACAAAATCTCCCCCTCTGATTGAAAATGTGCAAAATTTTAATTTTCATAAGATTGAGAAAAAGTAGATTTATTTCTTATATTCTTTAGATTTATATGTAGCTATAGGTAAATGAACTAGTTTCACTATATCATGTTAAAGTTGGTCCATCTTAAGGAAAAGATTGATTTGATGCTTAATAATAAAAAAATGGGGGGGGAAGTAATAGGGGAGGAGAAATAGACATCATATCTAGAAGGGAGAAGTTTCAAAAAATTTGTGGCCATCTTTAATCTGCCACATATGGTAAAATAGATGTTAAAATGTGGTAAGAATGCAGAGGAAAACTAAAAGCAGACACACAAACTATTAAAACCTTCCATCAATGCAGAATACTGAGTAATTAGAAAAATAGGATATCCACATTTTCAATAATTATAAGAAGCTAAAACTGATCAAACAAACAAAATGCTGGCTAAAAGTAGCCAAGTGGTATGAATTCTTAGCAGAGTTCACTGAGGTGAAAGATCTTGGCAAGGCCAACAACCCAGCATCTCTTGTTTAAGTATATGTATGGGGATATATTATTGTATTAGTCATGTATTGTTGCATAATAAATTGCCCCTGATGAAAATTATCATCTTGCCATTTTTGTGAGTCAGGAATCTGGGAGCTGCTTAGCTGGGTGATACTGGCTTAAGCTCTCTCAAGAAGTTGCAGTTATACTGTCAGCAGGACTGTGGTTTCATATGAAAGAATGCCTGGGGGAGAATCCAACAATATTATTCATGCCGTTGTTGGCAGGAGGCTTCAGTTTCTTGGTACATGAGGCTCACCATAGGACTACTTAAGACATAGCTCTTCCCCCAGAGTAAGCGATTCAAGAGTGGAGAGTGCACACGCAAATAAAAAGCTCTGATATCAGAGGTGACATGCCATCACTTCTCTCAAATGCTGCTGGTCACAGAGACTGTCCCTGGTACAATAAAGAAAGGGACTAAAAACAGTGCAAAAACCAGGAGGCAGGAATCACTGGGGCCATCTTGCAGGCTGGCTACAAGCCAGGAGCCAAAGATAATGCCTTTGCTTTTGGTCTTACTGTTGCATCTAAAGGCCTGTGCTCTCTGCAAGAAATAAGCTTTACTAGTTTATCTGAAACTAAAAGAGGTAGTCCTTTTTGAGAAGACACATGGACTCTTAAGATAAACAGTCTGCTCACTGGCTATACAAGTTCTTTGTCACGTGCCCAATTCATGGCCATGGGTTAACTGAAATTCACATATGCCCAGTGCAGTATTTTTTTTTTTTCACTTTTGTAAAAGGTGTGAGGTAGGAAACAAGGCCTAACTTTACTTTACAAATGAGTAAACTAAGGATGGGCTTCAGAAAAAATGTATTGATTTGCTGAAATTACAAGATTTATAGTGGGAGTCCTGGTCTTCTGACCCCCACTGCATCTCATTGTCATTTAAGTAGTTTTTTTTTTTTTTTTTTTTGCGGTACGTGGGCCTCTCACTGCTGTAGCCTCTCCTGCTGTGGAGCACAGACTCCGGACGCACGGGCTCAGCGGCCATGGCTCACGGGCCCAGCCGCTCCGCGGCATGTGGGATCCTCCCGGACCGGGGCACGAACCCGTGTCCCCTGCATCGGCAGGTGGAGCCTCAACCACTGCGCCACCAGGGAAGCCCTAAGTAGTTTTTAGTTTGACTTTTTCCCCTAATTTTGTTCCTGGTATCTTTCTGGGTTAAAACATCTTGGTTCTGTCCAGGGCTTTGGGAAACTTACATTCTTAGCAGTTGTTCTAAAGGCAGAGATGAATAATTGCTTGCCAAATATTAGAGGCACATATATTGTGTTCAAACCACACTTTGTTGATCAGGTATTGCCATAATAATGCTGCATAATAAACCAATTAAAAAAACAGTGCCTGATAGCAATAGTGTTCTTTCTTATGCTCAATAATCTGCGGGTCAGCTGGAGTTCTGCTCATCTAGACTTGATTCAGCTAGGTAGCTCTGCTTTAGGCTGCAGGTTGGATGGATTTACTTCAGGTTGTAGGCTGGGTTCAGTTCTGTTCTTCATGTGTTTTTTTCTAGAGCCCAGATTGGTTGAAAACAGTGGCTGTCTAGGTTATACTCTACGCATGGCTGGTCACTGCCAAGTCGTGCAAATATGGGTGAGGGCTCTGCTGACATCAGAACCAACATTCCACTGACCAGAGCAGGTCCTATGGCTAAGCCTAACACCACTGGGGCAGGGAAGTGTACTCTAACTAGAGTGAAAGGAGAGGCAGAGTGAATTTTTTTGTTGTTGTTGTTGGGAACATTCCCTTTATTGCTTGGTTGTGTATTTTGAGAAAGCAAATCCACTGGCACTTGCGAAGGCTTAGAACATAAACCAACGTTAGAAGTAACAGAAACACATAGCTAAAAGTTTTACTTTAATCACAAATTCACAACTAGAGATTTCATTTGCGTATCTTAGAAAGCTAAAAAGACATGTTAAATTTTTTAACCAATCAGCAAAAACATGTGCCACACAGATTTTTAATGTTCATAATTTAGAATTTATCACATAAATATATTATTTATAAATATATTGTTTATTTGTAAAATTATTATTATTAAAACATTTCTTTCCAACACAGTTGAAATTCTCATGTGTGTTTTAAGGAAAAAAACCCTACCCTATTTTAAAATGTATTACTAAACTTCAATGTGTGAATAAACCAGTGCCAACAAACTGAAAACGAAAAAAAAAAAAGAAAAGAAACATACTGCTGTGTTGGATATGCAGTTGTTACTACAAATAACACCACATGTCCTACACGGTGATCATATACATGCTCTTATTTCTTCTCAGTCATTATCAGAACCATCTGGAGGTAGGAAAACCAATGCATCATTGAAAATATGCCCAAATGCCCTAAGACGGTATACCCCGTACATCATTACATGCATCTGATTAGGCGTCAGTCCATTAAAAGTAACAGCCATATCTGAACAACATCCTTCTACTACCTGGTTGGGGTGATTAGTCATTGCCTCTTTAATAAAAAGCCCAACAGACTTGGTGTTAAATACATCTTTTCCTTCAGCATTTTCTGCAAATACTCCAGCGTATTTCAGGCAGACTGCTAGCTGCTTATCTTCAGATATCTTCCAAATCATCCCTTCCTGTTCAGGACACTTTTCAGGAATACTGAGAAGGCTGTTAAGTCTTTTCATTGATTCTACACTTAAGACAATTCCTCCTTCCATACTCACATACTCGAGGTCTCCAGATTTTATAGTGTGGCCTAGATAGAAAGGTTGTGATGGATCCTTTTTTAACAAAAAGTACTTTAAGTTTTCAATAATAGCAAACGTAGTGGGGCGTGCAAGGAAGAACCAGTTGTATTGGTCTCTATATTTATCAAAGGCGTATTTGTAAGCTTTTCTCATCATTAACCACATGTCATTTGTTTCCATGTTAATTGACTCAAACACTTTAACATTTTCAGAACTGAAGAACTCTGCTTTGTCACAGTGTTTGGTCCAAGTCTCCTTCACTGCAGCCCAGAGACTCACATCTTTGGGTTTGACAAGGATGATACAGTATACTCGAAAGCTCTTACTGAGCTCCATGCGTTCATCCTCTGAAATTTTCAAGATATCTTCTTTATTAGGAGCTTGTAGGTGATGATGCTCATGGTGGTGCATTCTATTTCCATGACCAATCCTAATGTGTCCTAGCATAGTGATCAAGGCACAGAAAATGCTTCCAAGCATTACACCCTTCAAAAATGAACTGCTTTCAGAAAGCATTTTTCCCGCGTCTAGAGCGGCTCAGGGGCGGTAAAGCGCAGCCGCGCACGGCTTTCCTCTCACGTTCGCGCGCCACTCGGATACGTTCCTGGTCGGGCTGCTCTACATGCAGGCGGTTTCTTCTCGTTGGTTTCGCTAAAGGTGGTGAGGGCCCGGAAGTAGACGCCACAACGGCGCGGGCAGCGGGGCGGGGCAAAGGAGCCCTAGGCCAGGCGGAGCCGCCAGCCCGCGCCGACGTCGGAAGGGCCCGCGCGCACGCAGCCGGCAGAGTGAATTTTTATTGAATGATAATTTAATAATTTAATATTTGCTTAGTAGTTTACCCAACTGAATGGACAGAAGACCAAAATTAGAATTTTATATTCCTCCTTGAGAAAATTGTTCTCTTTCTACATGTAATATTTTTTTTCTTTGTTTAAAAAAATTGTATTTATTTTTGAAATTAAAAATGAAAAGCTTTCAAATTAATGTATCTTTTATAATTATTAATACAGTTTGTTGTGAAATTTGTTGCCATATAGAAATTGAAGAAAGGTGTGACTGACTGAAGTTATCTGTCAATACATACTTTGACTTTTGAGTCTGTGGACCCTCAAGTCTCCCTCCTCTCCAAATGCGGGCTCTTTGATTTGAGTCAAAGACCAAATAGATGGCAAGGAATGTCAGTGGGCTACTAGACAGGTGGGGTTAAATGAAGACAGAATTTATAAACAGAAATGGCTCAAGAAAGAACTCTGGCTTTCCAAAGAAAATATATATCTAATAAAAGGGGTAAAATATAAAAGTCATCCCAAGTCACAACTCTAGAGGCAACTACTCAAACTTTTCTTGATGTGGTTTTTGTCATTTCTCTGCATACAGAGACATATAAATGTGTGATTATGTATGTTGTTTTATCTCTCAGTTATAGGATTAGGTAGCATGTTATGGAAATACTTTCTTTTTTTAACATCTTTATTGGAGTATAATTGCTTTACAATGGTGTGTTAGTTTATGCTTTATAACAAAGTGAATCAGCTATACATATACATATATGTATCTTTATCAAAGATAAGGTGACCATATCTACATGTAATAGTGATTTGATAAGTCACAAGGCAAGTTCCTGACTGAAGACTAAAACATTGCACAATTATTCCAACAGTTTTTGTTTGATCCTTTTCCTACCACCTCACTTCAAAACAGGGACTCTGAGCAGACATGATGAGGCAGTTTAAGTAGGAGCTCAATCCTGAAACCAGTGGTCTCTGAGAACCATCATTATGCATATATGGAACTTCCACAGGCTGCCTAACACTGGTTTAGGTGCTGCAACGTTTATATAATTTAGGCTGGGAGTCATTACTTCTTTTGGGGAGTTTACAGCCTCCTCAGAGCAGATAAAGATGCTATTTAATAATACAGATTAAATATAAGAAGAAAATAATAGAATGTAGAACTGGAAGGAATTTAAACTGCTACCCTCACTTCAAAGATCAGAAACCTGAGGTCCAGAAAGATTAAATAATTTTTTGAAGGATAGAAGAAGTTGGTGACATATTTAGGTCTAGAATCCAGAATTTTTTGTACTCACGGTCAAAAGTTGAAAAGAGTACTCACAAGAATCAGAATTTATTGAAGGGGAGGCAGTTCCACAGTTATTTTTCCAAGTGGAATTAACTTTAGAGCAGCTGAGGCAAGCTGTTAGAAGATTTCAGGTAGTGTGAAGGTGGAAGGAATACCGTCTGAATGTTGAGACATATTAGAAGAACTCACAGAGCCAGTAGCTAAATGAGGATATTATTAGTCTGTAGTCATACTTTTGTCTGAAGGCTGAACTTGGTCCCTGGGATACAGCTTAAAGAAAGAACATCATTTATCACAACGACAGAAAGAAATTGAGATTTTTCAGTATTTTGTTATAGAAAGCAGACATGTTGCCCTGGCCATATGACGTTTTTGGTTTATAGGATGTTTGTGATTAGCCTGGGGTGCTATTACTTTCTTTATGATATTGCCAACACATAGGTCCTTCTTTCTTCCCTGTTTCCACTAACTGTAGGCCCCATGCGAGGGACTAGAGAAAAAAATTCAGCGTAACTTCGCTCTAAGAAAGATACTGAGCTACCCTAATTCAGCTGGGTTGGACTTCATTCTGGGTAACTCCAATCCAAGCAGAAGCTTACAAATAAAATAAGCACTGATGTCCACAAGGTGGAAAATCAAAAGCAATAAACATGCTCCACACACTTCTGGGGCCTCTGTAGTATCAGCCATATATCATGGTAAGTAATTGATTCAGTCTTGTAATTGACCAGTCATAATCTGCTTTTTAAAAAGCACCAGTTCTTCAGATCACATTTATATTGCTCCATTTTTCTAAAGAGAGGAACTGTGGGATTCATGAATGTGTGTGTAAGTTCATCATAAATTTTAAAATTTTTCTTAACATTTTCCCTGATGATCTGTTTAAATTAGAAGTCACAGATTTAGTTTTCTCCTTCATTTGTCTGAGGTAAGAATTCTTACACTTATGTATTGGAGTCAGAGAGGTTGTGCATTAGATTAAAATGATCTTAAGAAGCATTTACCCTGTCATATATGTCTGGTTGCTTTTGTTGTTTATATCCTGAATTGGTGACTTGTTTATAACTAGAATTGTTAGATATTTTATATATGATTTTAAAATATATTTTGTGAACATTATCTGATTACGAGCTGATAAGTCTTGTGATGTATTTGTATGGCATACAGAAACTGATGTGTATATATATCAGACTCAGTGAATGGCCCCTCACTTAATTGCTTCAGCAAAACTGAGAGTTTAATCAAAGTGTAACTTGGTAAATCAACAAAGACTTCCAAAAAGATCTAGATTTTAAATCATTTCCCAGAATACGAGAGGGATGTGGAATTGTGAGAATAGAAAGAATTAGGATGAGAGCCTCAAGTAAAATACACACACACACACACACACACACACACACACATGAAACAAAACAAAACAAAACAAAACGCAAGGAAATAGAGTTACTAGGATTTTCAACAAAAGAATTATTTGACTGACAACAACAGTAAAGTTCCCATTCTCCAATTTTATGCTGTCTTTAACTATCTTAATAATAGCATCTAAATGTAGTGTTAGTTAAACTGAAATAAACACAAAGTTGTTTGGGAACACGTGAGTATAAACTGCAGGATGATTCATTTATATTTACAGATGGGACTTCACTCACCACAGCAGGACTCCAGGCTTTACCGTAAATGTCTGGATGTTTTATAGTTCTTGGCTCTTCTAATTAAAAAAAGGAGTTTTACTTGCAGCAAGGGATGGGCACTGTCTACATGCCACTTTGAAAAAATGCTAACTCAATCATCATTGATAATTTACTCCACTAAAGGAGACATGTCTTGGCCTGTAGTAAGATAAGCACCAGGTGAGTTTGCAGAATTAAAACACTGAGAGGGAAGTTAACCCGGCATTTCTTATCCTGAAACGGTTGATTTAGGACTCTAAAGGTTAAGTTAAAGGTCACTTGAATTTAAATATCTTAACACAAAAGTCAACCTAAAAGGCAATACATACCCAAAGAAATCTAGGAAAATTATTGCACTGTCCCATTTAAGACCTAATGTTAGTAAATGAAATTCCAAAAGTCACATAGTTCAGACAACAGCATGGTGTTTACCACTGGAATGAACACAACCAGAGAACCTCAGAGCCACAAAATGCATCAGGGAGTCTGTTGAGAGCTAATAACATTTACTGTAAGTTCTTTAAAGCTAGTACCAATTGATCAGCTTCTCCTTATCTGTCACGGAACATAAATAGGAAGGATTGTCCTAGGGACTTCACTCTCATTTTCTGAAAGCACAAAAGGGAACTAATCAGAAGTGATACTGTTCTTCAAACAGAGGTGAAGAGGAGAATTTGGCTTCCATGCCATCCCAGTGCTGCAGACCTTGCCTTAGCCCCATTCTCTGCTTCCTGGGTCAGATTTCTGGAAAGGGTAGGGGGCCATGAGCTGCTCAAGCTCACTGGCCACCCTGTGGGCAAAAGAGATCTGTTCGGTGGGAAGGACGGGGAGAACCAATGCCCAGACCTACCTCAGAATTGAATGGTCCACTCTGTAGGAACTGGGATTTTTTTTCCCCCAAACTCTATGATAGTACTATATGATACAACTTTTTGCCATGCTGGAAGAAATGTTCTATAATCTGCGCTGTTCAGTAGGGTAGTCACTAATCACATGTGGCTATTGAACACTTGAAATGTGTGACTGAGGAACTGAATTTTTAATTATATTTAATTTTAATTAACTAAAATTTTAAATGTGCATATTTGGCTAATGGTTACCATATTGAAACACAGAGAATTTTCATAACATCTTGACATCCATATAACCCTGACCAAAACTTATTGAACACTATGTAGGCTGAAACATCATGCTTTATATTAAAAACACTAGTGATATAACAAGATTTGTAAAATGATTTGGACCTGATATAAAAAGAGTATTTCTCTGGGGAGCAAAGCCTTAGCAAATAAAGTCATCTCCAAGAACAGATCTCAAACATTAGTTCATTAATTTAATATTTACTGAGAGGTCATTAAGCAGGACGCAGTGGGTTATGTGTTAGGAGTACAAAGATGAGATACTTTGTGCTCTTAATAAGCTCACAGACTAGTGGGAGAAAGAGACAAATGAGATATTTAAAGTATAATATGATAAGTACTAAGATGGAGGAATGAACTGTAGCTAGGGCATCATCACTGACTTTCATGAGCTAGGCTATTCAAATCATCCTTTGTTTAATTGTTAACATTTCCAGCATATGGTACTATTATAATGTGGGGTGTTAGGTACTGTGAGAGATGAATTAGGAAATCTCTGCCTTAAGACTTTTACCTATTTGGCTTCCCCAAAATATAGATTGATTCTGAAAACAGCAGTATACGGTTCTTTTGTTTCCTAGTTCTAAGTAAAACTAGTGTTGGTTATTGGGTTCTTTGTGATTGAGATACATTCTTTCTTTATTTTTTTAAATAAATTAATTTTATTTATTTATCTTTGTCTGCATTGGGTCTTCATTGCTGCTCGCGGGCTTTCTCTAGTTGCAGTGAGCGGGGTCTACTCTTCGTTGTGGTGTGTGGACTTCTCGTTGCGGTGGCTTCTCTTGTTGCTAAGCACAGGCTCTAGGCTTGCAGGCTTCGGCAGTTGTGGCAGGTGGGCTCAGTAGTTGTGCTCACGGGCTCTAGAGTGCAGGCTCAGTAGTTGTGGCACACAGGCTTAGTTGCTCCGCCGCATGTGGGATCTTCCCAGACCAGGGATTGAACCCGTGTCCCCTGCATTGGCAGGCGGATTCTTAACCACTGTGCCACCAGGGAAGTCCTGGGATACATTCTTAAAAAACAGTTTGCTGCTGCTCCAGATCAAAGTTTGGTTGGCTCGTCACCTACTGAGTGAGCCCTGTTATTAGGTCTTATGTACTATTCCCTCACCTATTTACGAAGTGTCCAGCAGGAGGACGGGAGTGACAATGTGTAAGACAGGATGAGCACTGTGTAGCTGGTGCTTTGGTGGCCCAAGACCTATCTCCTCGCTTACCTCTGCAAGGATGGGCCACCTGTGCAGGATGACAGTCTAACCTCAGGGACCAGTCTACTCTTCTACCCAGAGCCCTCTCTGAAGCTGTGGAGCACATGAGAGCGTGTTTGTGTCCTTAGGAGCTACTCTTCAAAAACAGCAGACAGAAATCAGTGTCTAAATGCCCTAGTGCCAATCCTCAGATGGACATTTCTGAGAAATATTGTGTTCACTTCTCCAAGGTCCTGGAACATTTTCTGAAACAAAATCAAAACCTAAAACAAGAATAGAAACAAAAAACCCCTGGACTACCTAAAACACAAACAAACAAAAAGCCAAACAAAAACAGAGAGGACTCCCATTGCTTATAGCAGTAGCCTTGACAACACATCCTTACCTTGGTTTTTCTTCCTTCCATCTCTCTCTCTTCATGATTCCTCAACCCTACTTTTTTCCTTTTTGAGATCACCTCACAAATAAACTATCTGTACTCAAGTGTTTTTCTGTGAGTTGAGTAGGTTGGTAGTTTAAGTCCTGGTTAGCAGTTAAGTTTCTGTGTGTGTATGTGTGTGTGTGTGTGTGTGTGTGTGTGTGTGTGTAAGCTATGCTTAGAATGACTTGTTAAAAATATATGAGTTGTGAATCTCAAAATATATCCTGAATTTTTTCATTTCTCAGTGTTCTAGAATGTTTATTGTTTTTCTCCAAGTCCATCACATTTTGTGAAGAGCAAAATCCCCCTCATTGTATATGCCTTCTATCTGCATTGATAGCATTGGCAGCCTTATTAGGCTCTTGTCTTTGGAAATCAAAGAAAAAGTCAGTTAAATGTGATTCATCATGACTTTATCCATTCGTAAGAAGACCAAACCAGAAAGGAAAACAGCAAAAACTCACCTCTGTGGCCCCCTTTATCCTTGCATATAAAACATTTTCATGCTTTCATTTTGAAAGACATAATGTTTCTCTCTCTCATGCTCTCTGTCTCTCTCACCCTCTTTTTCTTTCTTTCTTTTGAGACTATTGTTTTGGCATTTTGGTATTGCTGCTGCTTTTTAGCAATTATACACTTGATCTTAGCCAAAAGGCCGAGAAGCGATTCAGCAATTATAATAGTCTCTTTTCATTTAAAATTTTTAGTGACCCTCACATCAATAGATGACCATGTTTCCACTTACTGATAGCAACCTGCATGCCATGTTTCAGAAACTCTGGCATGGCCTCACTTTGTTTTCCCTCCATTAGTGTTCCGTTTGCTTTTCAACAGGTAAGCGTATTAAGTCAGACTGATGTGAGTCTATCCTTCTGGGGATGATGACAAGTCTGCTTCTTTTTTCTGCCTCTTATGTTCAGTAGCTCAAGAGTTTATTTACTTCTACTAAACTTGTAATTTGAATTTCAAAATAATAAATTTTTCTTGGTCAATTATCAAGAGTTATTACTGAGATAAAAATGATGAGAGTAGCAATAAAGTCAGAACGAGCTTTATTCCAGCAATCCACAAATGCATAAAATATGTGTACATGTCAAACAGCAAATAATCCACACACCTGTATTTCCTTTTCAAAAGCCATAGTTGACTGAAATGCTTCATATATGGCCATTTGTAAATTGCCTTTTAACCAGTTCTTTTAATCATGGCTAATGTTTTTCCCAGTGAAAACTGAAGAATCCATTTTATGTCTTACTTTCCCCATTCTTTTATGCATTTTAATTTGCAAAAATCCTGTAGCTTAAAAAAAATAAGCATAGTGAAAAACTGCATTTAAGGAAGTGGCATACCAGTTTTATAACAATGCAGATACGATCTAAGTATTAAGTCCTGATCTTGATATTAATTTCAGAGAATAAAATGATGTGTAGGACAAACTAAATGACAGCTTAATGAAATTCAGCCAGTGCTCTTTTTTAGTAAAACTTTCTGAGATGGAATCAGTGAAAAGAAAGAAGAAATAAATGTCTATATTCATTTATTGGAAACCTTGTTTTTCAGGTTATACAGATAACACGGTATAAAAATTTTTTCAAGTTCCTGAAATCCCATCAGCAGGGATAATAACTTTTAAGTCTTTTATTTACACAAAATTAGGATATTTAATATTTTTATGTGCTATAAGTTTTGCTTAACGTTAAATAGAGCATAAACTTTTTCATGCTATTATTTCTATCATATAGTACTTAAAATATTATATTCTTTAAAAATAATAATCTTTTAAAGTATGCTACTATTATTTCTATTACATGGTCTTTAAAAACATCACTTTTAATATCTGCATAGTGCTCCATGGTATGCTTCTGTCATATTTCCTTCTGTAATTCCCTAAATAAATATTCAGATGACTTCTGCCTTCTTTCCTGCCTTCCATTTTTTTCTTTATTATTAATTCCATTCCACTACATACATAATATTAATTGTGATACCTTTTTACATAAATGCTTGACTACATCTCAAATTACATCATTAGGAAAGATTTCTAGTAGCGGCCTTCAGGAAACAAAGTGCTGAACTTCTTATGGTAGTTTATACACAGTCTGAAATAACTCTCCAGAAATTCCTTGCCGCCAGAAACCTATTAGAGTGCTCACACCACTGCACCTTCACCAGTATTTCATTATAATCTTTATCATTGCCAACTTGGTAGGGTACTCCCTTAATCATTGGGTAATTTGCATCTCTTTGATTCCTAATGAGGTTTTTAATACTTTTCATGTTTCTTGTGTATTCAAATTTCTGTTTCTGTGATTTTTTATTTATCCTTTCGTTATCTGTGAGATGCTTACTGTACCTCCTATTATTTCAAGGCTCTATTACAGTTCTAAGGGAATTGGTAAAACATTTTAACCATGTGTCATAATTTCTCATTGTGACTTTAGTTTTTTATTCCTTATTGCTATAAGTGATATTTTATGATATAGCCCTTTTAACACCTAGCATGTTTTGATACTCCTTAATTGAGAAGTCAGCAATTTTTTAATTCTTGTAAAAGAATTACAACGGACTAGACTTACTAACTGTAGAAGCGTTAAATAGTATAGGCAACTATACAGAGTGGAGGTAAGGCTAATTCCAAGTCTTCTAAATCACCTTTGCTCATTTATTGTAGTAGATTCTAAGAAACTTTTAAAGCAGACCCTGCAGTTCCTGAAAGAAAAGCATGATGTCATGGGTGAGTAGGTCAAGCAAATACTACTTTAGTATAGAGACTGACTCATCAATGCCAAATGTGTGAAAAGATAATCATTAATTTTTTTCTTTTAGTCAAGCTGTTTGGAGTGCTTTGGATAAAAAGACTATTAGGAACTACTCTCCATAAAGTGCTGGTTTTGAGGCTCGATTTGCACTGTATCTGTTATATTAGTTATCAGATGCTGTGTAAAACATTACCCCAAACTTAGCAGCTTGAAATAAAAACATTATCTCAGAGCTTCATGGGGCAGGAATCTTAACGTGGTGTATGTAGCTGGTTGCTCCAAGGCCTCTCACGTGCGTGCAGTCAGCAGCTGGCCAAGCCTAGGGTCATTTCAAAGTTTACTTGAGGGAGATTCTTCTTCCAAAATCACTCACATAGACTTCTTCATAGACAGGCTTCATGAAATGGCCGCTGCTTCCTCCAGGAGAGACAAAGAGCACCGATATAGAAGCTGTGGTCTTTTATAACCTAATTATGGAAATTCCCATCAGGTGAGCTGTATTCTGCTTATTAGTAGCTAATCAGTCATTCCAGCTAAACTCAAAAGTATGAAGAGGAGGCGGTGGGAATTATTGTGGGAGGTGATCTGAGTGTTTGCTTGCCTTATCTTACTGCACTCCATCTACAGACGGATTCACACACACACACAAATAATTAAGAATCACATGATTTATACTTGATAAGTATCTCATAAAATTTGATAAGTTGTTTTGATGTTGTTTGTGTAGATTTGGGCCATTTAGATCTAATCACGTTATATCAGATTACATTTGGCCTTGCTAAATGGACAACATTTCTTGAGATACTTGGTAACTTTTCTGACCAAACACGGCCTAGAAACAATTCCAGATCTCTTAGACTTCAAATTTATTGTCTCCTTTCCTGTTAGGGAGTGCTTGAATAACCTGGTTTGGTGTTTGTAATAAAATGTTCCGTAGAAAGTCATGAGCTATAACGTGTTTATTTTTGTGAAAATAATAGCTACTTAGGCAAATTCAAGATGTATGTTCTTTTCCTAGCCTCTTTATTAAAAATAAGTGTCAAAAGAGCTGGCTTGGGGGTTGGTGAAGGAGGAGGGTGGGGGAGACTTGTTAATATACCTCGTGCAGCAGGGAGGCAGATGTTTTTCTGGGAGGTGGTGGGGCTGCTCCCAGGAACACAGGGAAACAAGGTAAATCCACATCACTTTGAGAAATGGCTAATGGCTTTATTACCTAGTTTGATTGGAGCTTACAGGCAGACTGGCAGGAATGCACAGAAGTCTTTTGAGAGTTTAGGCAGTTTGAGAAACTCTAAATGGGAATTGTTTGCAGACTTCTAACAGGGTTAGAGACGGTGTGTGATAGGCTGAATAATGGTCCACAGAAGGTATTCATGCCCTAATCATGTGGAACCTGTGAATATGTTACTTTACGTGGCAAAAGGGACTTTGCAGATTTAATGAGTTACAGACATTAAAATAGAGGATTATTTTGGAATTTTTGAGGTGAGTCCAATCTTAAATAAATCATTAAATACCTGGAACTTTCTATTGTGGAGTCAGAAAAGAGATGTGACAGAAAGGGAAATCAGAGAGCTTCCAAGCATGAGAAGGATTTGGTGTGCTCTTGCTGGTTTTGAGACGTAGGGCCCACATGGGAGGACTGGAGAGAGGCCTCCAAGAGCTGAGGGTAGCCCCCAGCTGACAGCCAGCAAGGAAATAGGGCCTCAGTCCTACAACTGAAAAGATCTGGATTCTACCAACAACCTTTGTGGGTTTGGAAGCAGATTCTTCGGATTCTTCCCCAGAACCCCCCGTAGAGGACATTGCCCTGTGGACATATTGCTTTTAGCCTGGTGAGGCTTGTGCCATACTTCCACACAGATCTGTGAGACAATAAATGGATGCTGTTATAAGCTACTAAATTTGTGATAATTTGTTATGGCAACAATAGAAAATTAATACGGAGTGAGAGAGGCAAATCTCCTGAGGTTTTAAAGAGTAGTGAGGAGTAAAGCAAGGCACCTGGTTAAAAGTGGTAGAGGTGGAATTCCCCTTAGGGTAGCAGTGTTTGAGGGAACTAGGGAATCTAAGGTGTCCGCAAGGTAGACCTCCCTAAGGATTTGAGCACACACAGCAAAGAACATAAGACATACCCGGAGAAGGAACTAACTCATCCACCAGGTAGTGCAAGGCCACTTTTCTGAAATGAGAAGGCTGCTCAGTGGAGCCTAGTTTATAGTAGCCTCTGGCCTTCTCATTGATCTGGGACAGTTTCAGCCCACCCCAGCCCTCAGGCCCCTATAAGGGTACTGAGAACAGCTGGGAAGGGATGAGATGAAGAAAGGGTTGACATTTAGACAATAAAAGAGGGTAGGAATAGAAGACAATAAACTGAACAAGAATAAACTTCATCAGTTAACACCCACAAAAGCAGGGTCATAGCATGAAAATAGACTCATCACAGGGGTATAAATCATGAGACAAGCAAAAAACATTCAATGAAATAAAGTAAAACCAAAAACCTCCACCCTCTATTAAAGCAGCAGGTGCTTCAACTTAGTGATGTAATGCACATATTCCTTAGCAAGTTAAGAATTATTCTCTGTCAATGTCCCTTGTGTTTAATGGTACATCAGCAAAGAGATTTTGTCCATAAGATTCAGATTAGGCTGTAATTTGTTTCTAATATGTGGCAGGGAAGCCTGGAATTTCTGCTGCAGTGGTCTACAGTGTGTAGAGTGATGAAGACAAATGTCTCAACACTGCTTGTATCTGACACGTTTCTCCTGAAAACTTGGCTGGCTGTCTTATAGACATTGTGGCTCTTGTAACAATCATATTGCCTCAGTGGGCTGCTAAGATGCTCAGAGCCAAAATATCACTATCAATGAGGCTTGAATTGTGTTGATTTCTTCATGTATTTATTTCTATTTTGTTGTATTTTGAGCATTTGGCCACCAATTTCAGATTCCTTTTTAGAATGAAACAAAGAAAAAAAGAGTAAAGGAGAAACAGAAAAGAATGAAAACAAATACAAGCATTTGTGTCCCTGCACAAGTGGCTGGGCACAGCCTTAATCTGTATACATGTCTGCTTCTTTAGATACAACAGGAAAAATTCTGAGTGAATTAATTCCCGGTTGCACAGCCATTTGTAAATGTTCAGCATCAATGGCTGGTTTGGAAATTTCAGCTGTGGTATTTCTGCTCTTTTGGATGACTGGATTCTTGTTTGCTCATCTGGTGAAAGTCTTGCTTGACAAACCAACTGCCCATACGGGCTTCTTTCCCACGTTCTCCTGTGTTTGGAAAATGCTCTAAGTTCTGTAGCAAATCAGCCACATTAGGCACTCCACAAATACTCATGTGTTGAGATGGAGTTCTTTCTTTTTTGAAATCAACAGAATTAACATATGGCAACACTAGTGAGAATAGCAACAACTATCCTTTTATGGCTCTTTATAGCCTATGACATACTTTCAAATACATTATTTTGTTGTATTCAAACAGACTTAGAGCAATATTTGTTTAACAATTTATAAATCTTGATCAAAGCCAATGGAATTTCCAAGCAAATGTGTTTGTATGTCTTAGAAACCCCAAATTCCAGTTTTTTCTCATTTTCCTTTCCTTTTACATTTTCCTACCTTTTATACTTTTTTATTCCCTCACTGATTTATTTATTCATTGAGTCACTTATTCATTTACTTCTTCTTTCAACTTTTTGATGAAAAAAGGTTATTGAAATTCGAGGGGCAATGCTTTTCTACCTCTTTCCCTTTCTGCTTCATGGATTCTTCAGAAGATTGGTGCAGAAATCTATTCTCTGTTTTCTCCTCTTTGTCGTGGAAGCATGGCCTGGGCTTCTGGCCTGTCACAGGCCAAGGACTGAGTCTAAAAAGGGCCTGGGTAGACACAAGAGGCTTCATGAACAAATTCATTCTTTCTTGCTATTTATCTTAGTCATCTCCCTCTAATTCTGTGGATTTGCATCAGAACACCTTTCCCCAAAATAAGCGGGTGAAATTGAACTCTTCTTCAAGAGAGGGAGGGAAGAGCAAGGAGAAAGCAGGACGTTTCCATGACGTCGCCTACTGAACTCTACCAACACTTACTAGAAAACTCTGCTTTTAGAAGTTTAGGCGTTTATCTAGTGATTTATGAGGTAGAATAATATCTCCAGATACTAACTGATATCCCCTTCCTGTAGCTCCTTGTGTCTTGTGACTCTTCTTCATACCCAGAAAACTATGACATTCTATACCTATGCCTCAGGGAATAAATTACACAGCAGAAAGCAGAGAACATAGATGGGTTTAAATATGGCTTTTAAGAAAACCCCCTGAGTTCAAGATGTAAGACAAGTGTTAGAGAAGAATATGTGATTGGCACCCAGAGCGGAGAAATTTTTCCTGACTAGGAAAGAGAAGAAAATTGAAGTTAGAGAGGAAGCTAGACAATGATGGGTCACTGAAAGGAGACCCTATGAACTTTCTGCCTTGTGTAGAATACAGGGTTGGACAAAACATCTAGGAAACACACAAAACAAAAATCTCACTAGATTCAGGATGGCCTGCAAGAAAGCTATTTGTATCTTGCTTACTAAGTAAAGTCAGAGGGCTGGTAAGACTCGAGGTTTTTATACCCAGAATGGCATAGAAACATTTGAGTCCGATAGTTTACAGAATGTTTAGGCATACAAACCTGAGGAAACTTCACAGAATTTACCCGTGCTCTGCTGGTTCAGGGAACAACGAGGTGTTTTCAGTATGCCTGAGAGAGTTTCAACGTAACTGAGATAGAATCAGATCCGGAGAGGCCTTGGGATGGAATAAGGAGGATGCTACTGACTGTATAGACCAGCAGTCCCCAACCTTTTTGGCACCAGGGACCGGTTTTGTGGAAGACAATTTTTCCATGGATGGCGGGGGGGCGATGGTGAGGAGTGGTTCAGGCAGTAATGCCAGCGATGGGGGAGCAGCAGATGAAGCTTCGCTCGCTCGCCGCTCACCTTCTGCTGTGCGGCCCAGTTCCTAACAGACCGTGTCCCGCTACTGGGCCATGGCCCGGGAGGTTGGGGACCCCTGGTATAGACCAATGACCAAAGGAGCCGCTGCATGTTTGGGTATCTGGTGATGAGTAAGGATCAGATTTCCACCCCCATTCCCATCTTCTAAGTGCAAAATCAGCCCTTTCAGCTCAGTGCAACTCCAGGGAAAAGATGGAACTGACTTGAATGAGATGACCCAGAATTGACAAGATTAAGTTTCTACCACAGAGTGGAATATGAACATGAAAAAAGAAAAAGATGTTACATTTCTTGTATCCTGAGTTTGTGGGTTTACTGTCAAAGTCATCTCTTGTGTTGAGAAAAAGCCATTTAAAGCTGTGACATCAGAACTTCTCACTAAAGATGGTTGAATGAGTACAGGAGTTTATCTCTCGACTCCTTTAAAGGGAGAAGGAAAATATAGCTGTTGCAGCTTTAGAGTCTGAACATGTGGTCTCAACACTCATCTGACTGTTATAGTGCCTTCCCTTATGGACTTCAGAGTTTAGGGAGTTGTTTGGAACTCACAGAGTGAAAAGCTGCATTGTGCGTCAGTACCTGTTGCTATCTTGGTATGTGGACTTTGGAGGGCCACCTAACTCAGTTTTCAGATGTAAGGGAAGTGATGTCTAAGAAGTATCATCTAATCTGGAAAATGAATAAGATTTGTCTAGGTAATGGTGGAGGTGTTAGGAGTGAGGTGCTATCCCCGGTAGAAAGCATAGATTATGCAAAGATCTTGGAAGTAGGAGTGTGTGTGTATAATTCAGTCAGACTGGAGATTAGATGGCAAGGCAGTAGGAGGTGGTCAATGCGTAAGGCTAGGAAAGTAAGGCAGGAGCAAAGGAAGAAAGCTCTTGTCTTCCATACTAAGGAGATCGGCTTTATCTTGAGGGCAGTGAGGAGCCACTTAAGCATTATAATGAGGAGAATGTCTCAGGCTATAAAGTGGATAGTGGATAAGAGGGGATCAGACCTGGGAGTTAGGGAGACCATGTAGAGGACGTTGCAGTAATCTGGGAAGACCATGGGGATAGCTTGAATTAGGAAACTAACAATAGGAATGAAGAGAAATTGACAGATCTATGAGATACTCAGATCCCTAGATATAGTAAATCATCCCGGTGAAATTAATAATCAAAATCTCTTCTATATCATTTCTTGGTTCTATAGGACTCTTCCTCTTGATGTTGCTCTTGTAGTCTTACTCTTTTCATGGGGTTCTTTGGGGTTTGTATTCACAAACTCTTCCCACTGCGTTTGGTCCCAGAGACCAGGTGATGCAGTAGCAGAAGATCTCTTTTTCCCAAACTCAAGGTCATGTAGATTCTCAACTTTAAACCCAGATCTCGTAACCTGAGTACTAGTTTTTTTCTATCAGAATAAAATATATAAATATATGTAATATAAAATATATGTATATATTAAATATATATATATATATATATATATGAACACCTAAAGACTCTTCCAGTTTTTTCTAGATTATATCTATTAGAATGGATCCTAGAATCTAAGTATTGTCATAAATGTTCCTGGAAACAGATAACACTAAACCCCCACATAGTTGGAAACACAGTGAGTGCAGTTTACTCATTCTATTCTGGTGTCCTTAGAGAAGAGGAACTGGAGAGGAGTGAGCCTCTTGGGATGGGAGGGACATTTTAGTTGCTCAGCAACATGACTCAGAAGTAAAGTTAAGCTTTCCAAGTACACCTGCGACTGAACTATGAGCATGATACAGAGACTCAGGGGAGAGAAAAGGAAATGGACAATTAAATCTCTGGTCAAATATTTAATAAAATGTCATTTTCAAAAGGAAGATATAAAATGCATGCAAGGTCTCAAAGTATAAAACCAGAGAAATCAATACCGCCCAAATGACATGTTTTGGGTGTAAATGGAAGTGTAGGGGTGATATTACCCCTATTTAGTGAATAGGGTGTGTATTGAGTGAATAATGGGTGTTTATGCCTGATTGAGGGGCACTCCTTATAAAGATTTCGGGGCAATGACTATGCTGTGAACTCCTGGGCATGTGCTGGCACTGTGTTCTCTCGGCAGCGTGAAACCACATTGAGCTGGTGAGATGTGAGTCACCCTACTAGATAATTGATAATCAGAAGACCTCGTGCAACAGAAGCAAGGGCAGACTGAGGTGGTTTCTAAGTCAGCGGTCCGTAAACGGGTTGGGATGCTCCAGGTACAACATGGAAAATGCTTCATTAGCCGTGTACATTAAAGCTTCAACCAGGATGGCTAGGAAGTGGGGCAAATAGCTAATTTGTATTTTGTGGTCAGCTGTGGCTAAGGTGGAAAGCCCCTTTTTGCTTTAAAACTGTTATTCAAAATGTTTCTGAAATGCATTAATCACTCTCCTGACTTTGAAGCCTGCATATTTAGCACAGAGCGCTATAGTACAGAAGCTTGGGAGGATAGACTGAATGTGTTCTTGTCCACAGGATTTATGCTGAAAACGGCTATGTTTATGAATCTCTTAATATAGCCTGTTTTTCTCACTCTCATGCCCCACCCCTTGTAAAAAGTTAAATACTAAAACTACTGCTAATAGTTGAAGGATTTAGCAGTTTAGGTTCAGTTAATTGAGGTTTTAGTATCTCAGTGTGTGTATATATATATATATATATATATTTTTTTTTTTTTTTTTTGCGGTACGCGGGCCTCTCACTGCTGTGGCCTCTCCCGTTGTGGAGCACAGGCTCTGGAGACGCAGGCCCAGCGGCCATGGCTCACGGGCCCAGCCGCTGCACGGCATGTGGGATCTTCCCGGACCGGGGCACGAACCCGTGTCCCCTGCATCAGTAGGCAGACTCTCAACCACTGCGCCACCAGGGAAGCCCTGTTTTATTATTTTTTAACTCTCTGGTTTGCAGTTACTGTAAAACCTTCATCAGTTTTAGGCTAATAACTTGGCTATACTCTCCTAGACTCACCAACCAGGTTTCCCACAGACGATTAAATGAGAGTTAAAAGCAATATGTTTGTTCATGTGATTACACTATAAAAAATAACATTATGATGCTTTATTAAAATATCTAAGCATAAACATAAAGAGGCTACACTTAAATAAGGTAGATTGAGTCCAAGAGTCAGAGAACTGCTACAACCGATAACTTATTCAAGGTCATCTTTTAAAAATGTCTCTTGGTCTAACTTCCCTTTTCTTCTCAGGCTTAAGCTGAAATAGCATATACTAATGTATTTCCTGGCAGTGAAAATAGAGGGGGAGGAGATATTTAGTTCAAATATGAAACATATTTATGTGTCTTTTTGGCTTCTAAACACCTAATAATTCAGTTATTATATATTTATAATTTCAGTTTGTTTCCCCATTGCATATTTAATATTTAACAGAGAGTATAACTGGAGTGCCCATCCAGAAATGTCCTGCTCAGATGGTGTTTTTCTGTTCAAATACTTTTAAACACTTCCTACTTGACAATTTCTGTCCAGGGTTCTATTTTCACAAGACCCCTTCTCGGCCAGTTGTAGCTAATGAAAAAACAAAAATAAAACTGGACGACATCTAAGCTAGAATATTAATAGAAGTTGATGTTACTAAGGTTGTACTAGATCTGGTATGATTCATTTTGGCAACATTCATTTGGGCAACTCAAAAGTAGCGGTATTGAATTAAGGAATCAAAAGCTAGGCTGACGCAGAGAAAAAGAAGTTTGAGGGCAGTGGATCCTTGCAGTGTCCATTATTCCATATGTTTGTATGTTGTTGACTCTTCTAAACTCTCCTTATGGCCATTTCCATAGGGAAACTAGTAGAGAAAAACATACCCTCAAAGCACATCTCTTCCCATATGGTTACTAAATCAATATGTACACTAATGAGGATATGATAAGATTTTCTGATTTAAAGTCTCAAAATCTCTTTGCTTTGGAGTCACCAATAAAAGCAGACTTTGGTGGGTAGAGGTGTCTCATATTAGACCAAAGTGAAGGAGTTCAGAAAAGTTTACTGAGGCTGAAGAATGCCTCCGCCAAAGGAGAAGATGGAGGGCAGAGTTCTACAAAAAGAAAGAAGAGTAAAGAGGCATTTTGGAGGTTTTCCCAAGTAAGAACCACAGCGAGTTTATGTCATCTCTTTGCAATTTCAGCACCGTCATCAAAGAGAAGTGATTCACCATGAGATAATAACATTTCCGGCATCCATGCTTCCATGAAATACCTGAGGCACAGGAGTCCTTGGGAGAAAGAGTTTCCCAGGGAAGTGGTTAAGTAGAGCAGTGGGGTAAATGCTTAAGGAATACCTGGATGGCTCTGCCCCTTCTCTTTGCTTGATTGACTCCCATTTATTCTTCCGGTCTCTGTGTCCTCTAAGAGGACATTCCTGACCCTCAGCACAATGATGGATGCTTGGTCCAGGTGCTCCTAGGGCATCCTGGGCTTACATCTACTCTAGTACCTTTCACTCTGTGTGTAACTTTGTCTCCACCAATAAGCTGAGTGCTCCTTGACGATACGGGATATGCTCTTCTTTACTGTTTATCTCCAGCAAAGATCACAGTGCCTGCCACATGGTAAATGCTTAATAAGTGCTTGTTAACTGAACAAACCATTCAAGCAAACTGAGATCATTCTACCCACGATAGCACACAAACTTTATATCACCTGCCCACACTGATTGGTAGTGGCTACCCAAAAGGATGGGTTGAGAAGGACTTTGAGGTTGCAGTAGAGCTCAGTGGTAAATAGAACCTGAATCAAATAGTGATGTCTGAAGTGTTGTGCCTGCTCTAAAACTTGTCTTTGATTTTGTTTACACTGAACAGAGAGATGTCTTGAAGAAATGCTAGCCTTAGATTCCATGATATATTGTTTACAGTGAACATAAGTCCTAAAGTGTAAGTGACATTCAGAAAACTGAACAACAGAACAAAACAAAACAAAAAACAGTAATGACAACAACGACTCAAACTCAGAGGACAGGAAGACTTTTAGTGGTGGCAATTCATGATCATTCTCTCAACTTCCAACTAAGGATGAATGAAGTCACACACACACACACACACACACACACACACACACACACACACACGACACTCACACCAAAGTGGATAGCAATACTGAAAACTACAGAGAAGACCACAGGCCCAACTCATAGGTATTTGGGAGACTACAGCTTTGATGGATTTGACAGGGTAAACAAGTCAGAAAAAAATATAGACCTGAGGGATAGCATGAAATGGCTTTGGCTCAAGTCCAGTCTTTGACCCCTGATGGAAACTCAGGCAGCTGACTTCTGAACTGGCCAGAGTCCTGCTCTGTTCTCCCCTCACATTCTGACCACGTGAGCTGTTCTCTTTTAATGCCTATTTGGAGAAGTTACATTTGAGTAGGTAGCATGTTAGAGAGAAAAAAATATAATGAACATCACTCCTGGGATTTGTAGTCAGGGAGACAGGAAGTTCCTGGAAAGCAGGCATGTGGGGTTGTAGTATTTTCTGTACATACACAAAAAAAGTACCCTATTGTGCGTCTGGCTTGCTTGCATAGAGGCAAACTTGACAGTCAAATCAGGAGAAGATGCCGTTCCATGCTAATGTGGACATATGTGGAGAGACTGTTATATGTTTATTAACCCTATTTCCTTTTCATCCTAAGCAGAGAGTAGACTGCTTTTTTTTTTTTTTTTAACCTCATACAGTTAGGTGCAGCATACGACTACATTCTAGGCAGTGGACGTTGGATAAAAGTAATATAAGCCACCCGAAGGCCTAACCACAAAACTTTCTGCACTGTCTCCTGTCCTGAGTCTCTGTTCCCTTCTATTGGGGGCCAAATACAGAAGATCCATTGAAGGATTCAAAGACCCTGGGAAAGAGATGGACCACTAGATGGAAATAGCCTGCAGTAACTTTAGACTGTGAAACAGAGAGCTTCTCAGGGCTTCACAGGACTGTGATATGAGGGAAAAAATAAACCTTTATTCTGTTAAGTCAGTGAGATTCGGGGATTCATTATAGCACTTCACTGCTGTGATTAGTACACCATTAGATAATTTCTGTTAGCCGTTAGAGATTAACAGAGATTAAGAAGTGTTAAGGATCTCCTTATGGATCCTGTATGTTGAGAAGTGTTAAACCTGGTGTCTGGTTGTCTGTTGTTTGATCTAGTTCATCTATTATGTATTATTCCAAATATTAGTGGTTTACGACAGCAACCGTATTTATTATATCATGATGTTGTGTGTCAGGAATTCAGTCAGTTATTAGTTAAGTGCGTCTTCTTCATGATGCATAGATAGGAGTCACTCATTGCTGTTTGGCTGGTATTGATTTGGTCTGGAGTCAAAGACAGCTTAATTCTTATGCCTGCCACGTAGGAAAGGATGGCTGGAAGGCTGGGCTCAGGTAACATAACTTGAATGTCTGGGGCCTAGAGCATCTGGAAACTGACAGGCCTCTCCACATGGCTAGCTTGGGCTTCCTCACAGCATGTCCACCTCAGTAGAGTTTGATTTCTTACATGGTGGCTCAGGACTCCAGGAGACAAAGAAGGATGCTACTGGGCCTCTTAAAGCCTAGGCCCAGAACTGGCATAGCATCCCTTGGTCAATGCAGTTACAGTCCAGCCTAGATTCAAAGGAAGGAAAACATATCCAACCTCTTGGTGGGAAAAGATTTCAAAGAATTGATGGCCATTTTCAATATACCACATCTGGATGGATGTTTTGTGTTTAAGGATGAGTAAACAGGAAAAAAAAAATATATGTGTGTGTATATATATATATATATATATATATATATATATATATATAGTATAGGAAAAGGGAGTTGTTTCATGAAGACTCAAAGGAAGAATATAATAGAGAAAATTATAAAACTTGAAGACAATTTTGTTTCTCAATAAAAATTCAAGAAAACATACTCTATAAAGTTTAGGTAGAGAGTAGTAAAAGGTAGCTGACTGAAATAATTAAAGAAGACCCCTCCAAAAGAAGAAAGAATAGAAATGATTCTGAAATGCAATAGCATGTTAAATACCCACGTCATTCACCCTGAATATTAAAAGTGTTAATAAGGAATATACAATTACTTCAAAGTATATAGATGAATAGGTTTTATCACCTGCTTTGAAGCCAAACTTAACATAATTCATTTCTGAGACTTTCAGGGCAAGTTATCCCTAGTTTCCAAGAATTTCAGCTCTTGTACAATCAGTTGCATTACCATAATCTGGCTTAATACACCATCTACTTCTTTTTTAGTTAGTTTAGTTGTTTTCTGTTTTTTTTTTTTTTTGGTTATCTATTCCTTTATTACTTACTTGTAGACTATAAAATTCATGTGTTGCTAATAACTTGATATCTGCTTTTTAACGTGGTAACACAATATTCTTTTCCCTAGGAACCTTTCCTGGTGAATGATGATAAAATGATTCTATAATTCTGTTATGGAAAGGAGTGTGTCTGAAAATAATAAGGTCTGGAAGCAGTCAAAACAATCAAGGTGTAGTTGAAAACACTCTCATTACACACCAATGGGGGGAAAATGACCAAGTTGTCTAAACTGAGGCATTTCTATCATGTAACCATTATAAATGAGGTTAATTTGACTATGAAATAACTTCCATTATAACAAAAGTTAAGAATGAATCAACATTACAACTACCTAGGTGTGGATATTGCCCAGTCCCTGGCTGATTCTCAGATTTTGTTTTCCTTTGGAGCACTTCAGCCCAAACACTGATGGTGCTATTTGTGTCTTGAATTCTACCAAAAAATACTTGAAGGAATATATCATTCCATCTAGCATTTGAGTACTTTTGCAGTGTTTTCTAATGGTTCCTGAATGTTTTCATTTTGTTTTTCCAAGTAAATTTTTGAAAGGGCGGAATTTTGTGAATTCTCAACATTTATCACAATTCTGGGCATTTAATAACATAGCTGAATAACTGAGAGTTAAAACAGCAAGTTTCTAGTTGCAGGTCTTGTAAAAGATGTGCATGGAATATTTGACATTTTTGATTAAAGTGGGGTTTGAGAAGATCCATGTATTTAATTTTCCATGCTATTTTTTTTTTTTTTTTTTTTTTGCGGTACGCTGGCCTCTCCGTGCTGTGGCCTCTCCCGTTGCGGAGCACAGGCTCTGAATGCGCAGGCTCAACGGCCATGGCTCATGGGCCCAGCCGCTCCGCGGCATGTGGGATCTTCCCGGACCGGGGCACGAACCCATGTCCCCTGCATCGGCAGGCGGACTCTCAACCACTGCGCCACCAGGGAAGCCCTTCCATGCTATTTTTATTCTCAAAGAGGTAGTGTGGTTTAAAGGTTAAAGATCAGGTCCCCTTGGGACCACCTAGAGGCATGGGATAGGGAGGGTGGGAGAGAGGGAGATGCAAGAGGGAAGAGATATGGGGATATATGTATATGTATAGCTGATGGACTTTGTTATAAAGCAGAAACTAACACACCATTCTAAAGCAATTATACTCCAATAAAGATGTTTAAAAAAAAAAAAAGATCGGGTCCTTGAGCCTAGGTAATTTTGTATATCAGCTCTACCATTTCCTAGAAATGCAACCTTTGTACCTCCATTTTCTCATTGGTAAAATGGAAATAATAATAGTAATTACCTTACTACCCAGTCTGTTGTGCAGATTAACTAAATTAATACATGTGAAGAGTTTATAAGAGTGTCCGGAATATACAAAGTACTTGTGATAGGCAGAATAACCACTCCCTACCAAAGATGTCTGTGTACTGATCCTGGGAACCTGTAAATATAGATGTGATTAGATTAAGCATCTTCAGATGGGAAGATTATCCTGAATTATCCATTTGAGCGCAGTGTAACCACAGGGTCTTTATAAGTGAAAGATGGAGGCTGGAGAGTTGAACCAGGGAAGGAGGCGTGACCAGGGGGGCAGAGGTTACAGTGATAGAGGGCTGTGAGCCAGTAAACGTAGGCAGCATCTAGAAGCTGTGAAAGGCAAGGAAATGGATTATCTCTTAGAGCCTTCGAGAGTGCAGCCCTCCTGACACCTGGATGTTAGCCTCATGAGATCCATTGTACACCTCTGACCTCCAGAACTGTACAAGAATAAATCTGTGTTGTTTTAAGCCACTAAGTTTGTGGTAATCTGTTATAGCAGTAAGAGGAAACTAATACAATACTCGATAAAGGTTACTATTATTATTCTTCACAACCGCAAATAATTGAGAAAGGTTTACCTGAGTAAGGCAAATATATAAAACTGAATCAGAACAGATTACAAAGTGCATAGTTTTAATTACACTTCTCTGAACACTGCAGCCTCTTATACCAAGGCAAAAACGATGACAAGAATTATAATAACTATTCCAGTCTTCCTGCTTTACTTTTGAAAAAAATATGTATTTTCAAATGTTTGAAAAAATAAATGAAACATGCAAAATACCCTCAGTTTCCACATTTAAACAGAAAATGGCCATTAGTGAGCTTGTGGTTATACTGTTTGAATATTTTCCCCCTCTCGCTAAGAAACTGCTCGTTCCCACGAGAACCCAGAGGCACCCAAGTCACATGGTGTTTTTTCCTGTAATATTTTGTCCTGTACAAACAATAGGATGCCAATTATCCAGCCTTAACATGACAAACAATAAGAAACTATGACAATTTTATTTTTGGTGAACTGATCCTATGAAATTAGAAGTTTGGAAAGAACCACATGCTTAAAAATCATCCTGTTTATCTTCTTTTTTTCCAGAGGGTTTGTCTCCACACCATCATAGGCATGCAAGAAACATTTTTCTTCTTTAAAAGGCAATGCTATAATCTTCTTCAGAAATTCTGTTTTTCCTCCACTTTCCCTACCTTCCTATACTCACATAAATATTTTGCGTAGACCAAACCCAGCCTGCTTGATGCAAGAGCTGAAAAATAGTTATTTCACTGTGTCTTAAGACAGTTTCCTCTTTCTCAGTACTCAAAGGAGAAATAACATTGGCATCTCTTCTCTTGTTCTATTGTAGAACATATACTGGGCTGCAATATACATGGTAATTAGGGGAAATAGCAGGTAGTTGATGGAAATTTTTGTTTCACTGCCTTATGCATAAGGGATTTAATCTATCCTTTAATGTTAGATTTTCTTCATTTGTTTTCAGTCGGTAACTGTGACTCACCTGGATAATTTTCCACTATATATATATATATATATACACACATATGTATATATACATACACACAAACATATGTGTATATGCACATGTGTATGTTCTAATAATGCTTCTATCTATTTCCTTGAAAATGGTTTGGACTAAAAGTCTGTGGCCTGGGAAGTTATCAGTGAAAACTGAGATTATAGCAAAAAGGCTCAGGAGTCAACTTGAATAGGCTTCCATTAATTGGAGCACCAAAATAGGTTATAAATAAAATGGGTTAGACATATCAAATGTTTTAAATCCATTAATTCATAATGATACTTCAAATATAAATGGCCACTGTTGAAGGATGCTAGTGAACCAAACTACTATTTTGAAATTTGTAAATAAAGAAAAACATCATTTGTTTAGCCTATCTTTTCGTCTGAACTATATACCTCAGGGTAGCCAAACAGTAGTGATAAGAATCCTCTCTTTATTGAAGTATTCTAGTTAATAATAAGGAAGAAATGACAAAATTAGAATATCACCATTTTGCAACTCTTAATGAAATAATGGATCTAGGCAATACCAACTGACGGCTGATAACATTGTCAATCGGAAGATAATTCTTCATCATATACCTCCTGATGGAAGCACATATCACTCCATACGAAATAGCCTCACCAAAGAAATTGGACCCACATCTCATGAAACATCCAGATCTAACTACCAATACACAGCAATACAGAGGACAGAGGAACACACTACATACACCTTGGGAAGATAAATGGCAAAATGCAAACTGAAGAAACTGTAGAACAAAAAACCTGGCTTTATAAAGAAAACTTATAAAGAAAAGAGATAAAAAGGAAACCTATAGATTAAAGCCTATAGTTTTAAACCTATAGCTTAAAAGACATTTAAGAGATATATCAAGCAAGCGAAGACTATACACTTTATTTAAATCCCATTTAAAACACGTTACTTTAGGGCTTCCCTGGTGGCTCAGTGGTTGAGAGTCCGCCAGCCGATGCAGGGGGCACGGGTTCGTGCCCCAGTCCGGGAGGATCCCACATGCCGCGGAGCGGCTGGGCCCGTGGGCCATGGCCACTGGACCTGCACGTCCGGAGCCTGTGCTCCGTGGTGGGAGAGGCCACAACAGTGAGAGGCCCGCGTACTGAAAAAAAAAAAAAAACACGTTACTTTAAAAGACCCACAAAACAGTTATAAGACAAAGGAATCTGAATACAACTGGATATTAATTTTACCTATCGCATGTTTCAGTTCTAGAATATATAATTCTTTTTCTAATTATATATTTCTAGAATATATAATTCATGTTTCTAAGGAAACATGTTTTCCAGTTCTCGAATTTTCCACTTGTATATTTTTGTGAATGTATTAATCACAGCTATTTTTAAAAACTGTTTCTGGTAATTCCAATATCTAAAACACCTGTGAGCATTTTTCTTTTCTTTTTAGTTTGGTCATGTTTCTTGGCATATCATCCAACATTGTTTATAAAAAGTTGCTGCCACTCTTCCTTTCAAAAGGAGACAACCTATTATCTGGCTAAATATGAACAGATCACCCCATATCATTCAGTTTACCTCTGTTTTACCCCGGCTAGGGTGTAGCCCTCTGGGGTTCAGATTGAGAATCTCAGAAGTCTGGTAAGACTCCAAACTCCATTTTTTTTTGTTCTCCCTAGCATTGTAAGAATGCTGAAAGTACTACTCAGCTTTCCAGCTGCATTTTACATGGGTTCTTAGCTTCTTGCCCTGCACATCTAAAGATGTGGCACCTGCCTCAAGGAGAAAACCAACAGAGAGGGCTGGGCTGGCTTCTTTTCTTGTTCTCTCTTTGTTTGAGGATCTTAGCTTCTCAAGTCCTGGTTGTTTCGGCAGATCTGAACTCCAGCTTTTCTCTTTCCAGTCCAGGGAGATGCCAATCTCTGTTGGCTTGTTTGCTTCTTAGCAGGGGCCTCTATCTACTCTACCTAACTTCTCAGTCTCTCACTTTTGAAGCTGAAGAACTGGTGTATGCTGCAAAAGTAGCAGCATGAAGAATGTTGACTTCCTTCAAAAGGCATTCTTCCCAGGGTCTTGACCTTTCAAGTCCTGTCTGCCCCAAAGGCTCCTGGACGACTTCAAGCATCCGAGATGTATCTCATCCGTCTTTTCTAGTCCTTGGTGAGCTGCACTGTTCTGTTACAAGCTACTCTGTTGTAGCCACAAGCAGAGGTTCTCACTGACTGGATATTGGCTGGTACTGGGGAATTATTCTTGATTATTTTAAGACTATAATGGTATTATGATTATGTATGTTTTGATAAGTATCTCTATCTTTTAATATTTGAAATATTTGAAATACTTTCATAATTGTGTTTTCTTCAGAATCACGATGGGGAGGGTGAGTAGGTAATGGATGAAGATGAAACAAGATTTGCTTTGAGTTCATAATTGTTGAGGCTGGGTGATGGGCATATGGGAATGAGTCATAGTGTTCTTTCCACTTTTGTATATATGCTTAAAATTTCCTATAATACAAAGTGTAATAAATAACATGTGGGCTTTGTACTCTTGGTTTCCATTCAACAGGCATGAGCTTATCCTTTGAGAAATAGACTAAGTAAAGCAACTTCTGTCAGAAACCAACCACATACTGAAAATAAAGAAAAAGACCTTCTTAATACAGAGGCACAACCACTATTAACTGACTCCATTACCTTAGCTGAACTCAAAGGGAATTTATGACAAAAAGAGTAATACATTGAAAACATGGAGGACAGCGTGCACTGGGGCTTAGGAGAGAGCGCACACTGCTGCATCCAGGAGATGGTCCAGGTGGAACAGAAGCAGCACAGGGATGAGCTCCAGTTCCAGTGTACTGAGGGCTCTCATAGGTCCCACAGTGAGTCAGGAAAGAAGATAGCAAGGAGTATCAGTCCTGCTCTAGATTATCTTACAATTTAGTCACAGTTCAAGATTATAATTAATTTATGAAATTACAGTTAGAAAAATCATGGCCTTGCTTTCATTGCTTATCAGTGAACTGTCTACTTTTCTGTACTTTCTTATGGGATTTCAAAGATTAAAAAATACAGAGAGGGAGATACAGAACTCAGTGCAAATCCTCTTGAATTTTCCTCCTTCAGGTCTCCACCCTGTGGTATCCAAATAAAACCGTGTTGAAACGAACACCAGGGAGCTCCCATGAAAGCAGGATGAGCTTGTTGAGATATGGCTTTCCTCACTGGTTGCTTGCTTCAGTTTCTGCTTGTTCACCTAGCAGCCGTTGCTGGTATTAAGTCCCCAGAGGACTGTGCTGGGCCAATTGTCATGGTTAACTCTATTCTAGGATGGATATACCTGTCATCCTCCTATCTCACAGGGAAACTCAGGATTTGGGCAGAAATGTTTTGAGGTTGTATGGGTTCTTTAGACCAGATAGAAGTTATTAAAGTCTGGAAAACCGTTGAGGCTACTTACAGGTTACTGTTTTTCAATTGCCTCTCTTTTGTTTATTATTCTATTTAATTTTATTATTTTTGTATATGGGTGCTACTAAACAGACCACCTTGAAGTATACAACAGATTGTAGGGTAAGTGCAAAGCTAGCTATTATTTTTTTTTGCAGAGCCAGCTGTTTTTGTAGTCACATTTCAAATGGGGATTATCATAATTCAAACCAGAGATGAGTGTAAGTGGATTTAGCTGGTATTCTAAAGCTTGAAAATGAAAAGTTGCATGAGCTAACTGAAAATACATTGAGTTGTTTACTTTCTCAAGGCAACTCTACTTCCAGTAAGTGGTAACAGGGAACTGCAGCAAAATGTCAGTTTCTATCTTCCCATATATGCATATATCTCAATAATACATGTACACATGCACATATAATACATAGTAGTTTGAATATTCTTTTACATTCTATCTATCCTTTTACATTTTGTGAACAAGTGCACAAAAGAACAGTGTGCAGAAAAGGCCCGCTGACTGCTAAAACAGGATATATAACTAGTAATTCTTACGGCTTAGAAGATTATGCTTTGGGTACAATTTTGGAAATAACTAAAGGTATACAGAAGGCAGCAGTCTTTGGTACTCAGATGTTAGAGGCCCTAGATTCTACTGTAAACTCTGCCACTAACAAGTGGTGTGATTTTAATCAAGTGGTTGCACTCACTGTGCCTCCATTTTTTCTTATCTGCAAAATGTTAGATTAAATCTCCTCTAAAGTTTTATTTTAACTTAAAATTCTATGATTTTATTGTATAACGTCATCAATGATTTTAATGAAATAACTGTATGTTTCCCTATAACTATAAAATAGTCCTACAGAATCGTGTACATTTTGGCAGGAGAATTAAGGTAAATTGAACTCTAATACCAGTTATAGTTAGTGTTCAGCAGTCGTAATAACAAATGAAAAATATCTAATCTACACTGTATAATTACCATATGCTAGACACTGGGTTACATGCTTTATATACTTCTTTTACTTACATTCTTATGGGGTAGATGCTATTATTATTATTCTATTATTATTCGTATTTTACAGATAAAAATACCGAGAAAAGAAAGGATATATAAGTTATCTATAGTCACTCAGATAGTATGTGGTAAAGCTGGGATTTGAACCAGAGTTGATTTTCTCTAGATCCTATGCTCATTAACCATGATCCTTCACTGCTACCCTACACTGTATTTTACTATCTGTGGTCTTTTATTATTTTCTTATGTATGTTGTGAATCTTTTTAAAAAAAAATTATTTATTTATTTATGTCTCTGTTGGGTCTTCTTTGCTTTGTGCGGGCTTTCTCTAGTTGTGGTGAGCAGGGTCTACTCTTTGTTGCGGGTGCGCAGGCTTCACGTTCTGGTGGCTTCTCTTGTTGTGGAGCACGGGCTCTAGGCACATGGGCTTCAGTAGTTGTGGCTCGCGGGCTCTAGAGCGCAGGCTCAGTAGTTGTGATGCATGGGCTTATTTGCTCTGCGGCATGTGGGATCTTCCCAGACCAGGACTCGAACCTGTGTCCCCTGCATTGGCAGGCGGATTCTTAACCACTGCTCCACCAGGGAAGCCCTATGTTGTGACTCTTTAACAAATGGTTTTGTCTAAATATCTAATAAAAGTATTTTCAGTGGGCCTTATTCTACCCTTTGTTTTGCCATATAGTCAAAGCAATCCTGGAAAGTGAGAGTGGATATTCTTATCATTATTTTTTATGTGATCAAATAGAGCCAGAGAAATTAGGTGTTTGCCAAGTTTTCATGAATGGATTTTAGAGCTTTAAAATTTGATCTGCTCATTGCTTTTTCTGTTGAACTACTTACAAACACAATAGTTTCTACATCAAGGAAGAAAAACATAGACATGAAATTCATAGAAGAATTATATAATTGCATTTCTCAGCTATTAGTACATTTGAGTTGTGGGACAGTTTCCGTCAAGTTGAAAGAAATGAGATTCTCTCTCTTGATTTCAGAGATCAAATTATCTGCATTGATTATCTTCAGGGACATTGAAATATGCTCGGCAGACCACAATAGTGCGATGGTACTTACGTGTTTTGTTTTTCATTATCTATTTCTATAAAATGGAAGACTCGGAGACCAAGAAGGATACTGAATGATCTAGTTGTCAATTCAAATAAATATGTTATAGGCAGTAGCTATATGATACCCAAACAACAGGTCAGTTAAACAAATGGTCTTGTCAGTTGTTAGACTGAACTGATCAGTGAGGCAAAGTTCCAGATCTGGTAACCCCTGTCACTACAGAATGGAGCTAAAAGCTCTGTCTGGTCAGTTGACTGAATATTCCAGAGTAAGTAGTTCAGTCACACAGACTCTTCCCATTTACTTTCTTTTTGTAGTAGGGTCATTATTTATTTAGTAATTTACTGAAGGCTCACAATATGCAAGTCACTATGCTGGCGGCAAAGGCTTCAAAGACATAAAAAAATACAATCCTTGATCTAGAGGATTGTTTAGTCACCATAGGAGACAATCAAGATAGGAGAAGTCATAGAAGTTCAAGAGAGGTTTCTTCCAAATGACAAAATTGATAGAGTAATGTACTTAAACGTTTTGAGAGGGTATTGAAATGCTTTGGGGAGACCTTGGGTCTGAATTATAAAAACATACAAAACCTTTTTAAGAAGTGAAAAGTTAGGACAATTATTCTACTCAATTTTGCTGGGAATGTAAAACTGCTCTAAAAAATAAAGTCTCTTTAAAAAATTAAGACAAATATAATCTATAGAGAAAAATAAAATATGCAAAAAAAAGGAAGGTAATCACCTTGTACCGCATGACACAGCTGTGAACTGTGAACAGCATTTCATGTGCATAATAATGTAGAAAGTGAATACTTGCCTATCCCCAAATTGCAAAATAAATATATTGGGAAGATGAAGAGACAGGAAGTATGTGTCTGTATAATAGGGAAAATTACAATTCCATTAAACACATATTGAACTCTATATAGTAAGATTTTTTTCAGTATCTTTAGCTGCACTCTCCTTCTAGATGTTCTCTACTGTTTATTTGCATTTTCTATTGATGTACTGCTATTAACTAGAATTGTAATATGTTTTAAATGTGGACATTTATTGAGAAATATAATAAAACATGGGGCTCCTGCCAATTAAATCTTTTAAGGTTTTGACTAGGTGAATATTGTGAAAAAATATGAGAAGAAATAACAATATTTTGATACGACTGAGTATCCAAAAGCAAATAACAGTGTGTTAACATAGTCATTTCTTGGTATCTGCAGGAGACTGGTTCCAGGATTTCCTTCAGATACCAAAATCCTTGAATGCTCAAGTCCCTTATGTTAAGTGGGTTGTATTTGCATATAAGCTATGCACACCCTTCTGTATACTTTCAATTATTTCTAGTTTATTTTATAATACCTAGTACAATGTAAATGCTATATAAATAGTTGTAAATACAATGCAATGATATACAAATAGTTATAAATACAACATAAATTCTATGTAAACAGTTGCTCAAGCACACAGCAAATTCAAGTTTTGCTTTTTGGAACTTTCTGGATTCTTTTTTCAAATATTTTTGATCTGCAGTTGGTTGAATATTGAGGGCCAACTGTATTACTATTATTTTCCAAGATGCTTTTGAATTAAAGAAGGTAATTTCCCTTACTAAATAAAAAGTTTGGGCCTGTCCACAAATAATGATGATACTAAGAAGTATGAGATACATACTATATAAGTGGTTCTCAAAGAGTGTCCTGAAAACTCAGAAGAGAATAAAACTTTCCCAACGTTAGGTAATGAGGGAAGATAAAATGGAGCAGGTGATTTGCATGAAGTTTGTACCCATACAGTGAATATAGAAAGCTTTATATTATCTGCCATACCTTTGTGACATTGCCTCCTTTTAGTAACCTTCTCTTTCTAGCTGCTTTAATGTTTTTTGTTTTTGATGTTTTGCTTTTTCACTTTGACATGTTAAATATGGACTCCATTTATTCTACTTTTTAGGATTTATTGTCCTTCCTGGATTTATAATCCAAGTCCTTTACCAATATTTAGTCATCATCATTTCAACTATAGTCCCCCTACTGCTGTCATGTTGAACTCCAATAGATGTATTTTAAACTCTTCCTTCTTATCTTCCATGCTTTTAGTTCTATAATTTCGCTTTGTGTCTCTTGGCTTCATTCTAGGAATTTTATTTCAGTTCACTAATTGTATCAGTTTGTTACTGCTGCATAACAAACCACCCCAAATCTCAGTGCCTTAAAACAACAAGCATGTATCATTGCTCATGAACCAGGTCAGTAGACTGATCCTTCTGGTCTTGATTGGGTTCACTTACACATTGTAGGCAGCTGTGGGTTGTCTGTGTGGCTTTGCTGATTTTGCTGGTTTCAGCCAAAATGTATGGGGCCTCATCTGGAATGAGTCAGCTCTGCTCCGGGTGCCTCTCCTCCTCCAGCAGGTTAGTCCGTGAATATTTTTTGTGGTGGTTACAGGTTTACAATAGAACAAACAGAAGCACACAAGGCCTGTTGAGGCCTAGGCTAAAACGAGCACATTATCAGGTTTCATTATTACTTTTGAAAGCCCTAGGTACTTTTGCCTTTGTGGATCTCATGCCATACACAAGTATTAAAAATTATATTTCACAACTGCCTTGGCATAAAGATGAATATAATCCAGACTGGACTCATTACTATATGTTTGTTATTCTATTTATCTTTATTCTGCTTTTAAAAGAAATTAAGATTAAAACATTTTTGTGAACCTCTAAAAGTATTGTGGACTCTCAGCATTGTGACCACCATACCTAATGGATAAGTCAGCCCTGTACACCATCACTTCTGCACAAGCCCAGACTGTAAGGCTGGGGAAATAGACTCAACCATTTGATGGGAGGATCTGCAAGTTACATCAAAAAGGGTGTAATTATAGGGAAGCATGAAGTGTTAAGTCCATTTTGTAATCAGTCTACCACATCAATTCTATCTTCCTGTAAATTTAATCCATTTAGTTCACCTGCTTTTTTTTTGTTTCTTACTTGACGTTTTGCTTGTTTTTATTTTCTTCTTTTGTTTCCCCAAACATTTAAAACATATTTACTTTGTATTTTGATTCTGATAATTATAACACCTAAAGTCCTTTCAAATCTAGTTTTTGTTTCTGCTAGCTCTCCCTCTTTGAGACTTTTTTTGCTATAGTTTGGCAACTTTGGTTTGATCGTGGATTCTACTTACCGTTGCTTTTGCAAGATGCTCAGGATATTAAACTCAGAATCATGTGAAGCTTATTTCTTGCTTTGGAGTTCTTTTGGTTACACGTTTTTTTCTTTGTTTATTGAAGTATAGTTGATTTACAGTGTTGTGTTAGTTTCAGGTATACAGCAAAGTGATTCAGTTATACATACAAACATATATACAAATTTATATTCTTTTTCAGATTCTTTTCCCTTATAGGTTATTACAAAATATTGAGTATCGTTCTCTGTGCTATACAATAGGTCCTTGTTGGTTACCTGTTTTATATAGAGTAGGGTATATATGTTAATCCCAAACTCCTAATTTATCCCTCTCCCCTGTTTTGGTTATACATTGACCAAGTAGGTAATGTAATCCATGAGGATGCAGCTAATACTTAGGGAAGATGTTTTTCTTTACCTGGAGCTGAGGCAGAGATGATTAAGTTTCTTTGCCATCTCTCTTTTTTCAGAAACAGGTAATTTTTCCTTTGGCTTACCCAAAGGGCCCAAGACCGTTTTCCCTTTTTCCCTGAATAATTTTACAAAACAAAGCACTAAGTTTTTGTTATTGATAAATACTCCCTAGGTAAACCCATCTTTTCTGAGCTTGTCCACCACTATAGTTTCAGCATTTTTTTGTTCACAGGACAGTCTTTTAGTTTCCTGTGAGCTTGGCTTTAAAAAAAAAAAAAAAAAAAAAAGCAAAACAAAAGAAAAAACTTTGCTGTATTGTTTCTATCATTTTTTTGGTGTTCTATAGTTGGATGCTTTAAAAATATATAAATCTACCACAATGCTTTAAATAAAACTGAGTCTTAAATGCTTTAAAACACACAAGCAAATAAAAATCAGTGAACAAATAAATTCTACAGCTGCAAGGTAGAACTGAATAATAGGAAGTAGACTGGAGCCCAAAGAAGCTATTGCTAGGAACTCAGGCTAAAATTCTCCTTGACTTCTTTGCAGACCGTGGTATCTCTTCTCTCCTGCTCTGTTTTAATCTTTACACACATACTGGGGTAGTTAGAGTTCCCATTTCTTCCATGTACCTGCTTCTGTTCTAGCTCAGTCTGCTTCCCCTGTGCATGATAGCTTGGGGATACATTATGCCCCATCAAATCTTATTTGGCTTTCATCTTCTCCCAGAACTTTATTTCACTCTATCTTGATAAAAAATTAAAAATAAAAATTGGTAAGAAAAGTTCTGTTTCTTTGCTTGTGATTGAAAATGGATTAATGTATATCTAGAGGAAAACAATGTGAATTGAAATCCTTTTTTTCTGACATTTAATTACATGGGATTCCAAGGTTATAATTTATGTTCCGAATGTTTTTGCTTTCTAATTTATGTCATAAAAAACCTTTCCTGTTACAAAGGTCATATTATATAATTTATATAAAAGTACTTTGTGAATTCTGATATACCAAGTAATAAGGACAATATTACTATTTACCACCACCTATTTCAATTCAACAGAGATATAGATATAAAAACAATAACAAAAACAATACAACCAAAATGACCCTTACTTTCAAGATACTCACTTTGCAGTACAGAATACAAGATGTAAACTCACAAATGGCCAATTGTGGGCTAGGTGTGCACCTCAGGCAGAGAATGAGGTCCAGTGCTGGCACAGAGAGGAGAATAGTCACATTGCCCCAATCGGGAGGTGATGGAAGCTTTCACTAAGTGATAACACCAGAGCAAAATCCTTTTGTGAAAAGAGGGGTTCCTTAGGCAGATGATTTTAGAAAGGCATAATGGACTTAACAAAGATTTTATGGAAAAACAATGTCTTAAAACTAGCGTCAAAGAATAAAACAAAGAACTCCAGAGCAAAACCAACAACAATAGACCAAGTCTAACCCATTAACTTGCCAGGCAAGAGAACACAGAACAGTGAAGAAATTCAATTCACTGTGTCATTTGCTGAAGGAGAAAATCAAGGGTCTTTATATGCTAGAGAGGAAGAGTTCATAACCCCACTAAGCACAGAAAACAAGCACTCTGACAGGGTAAGTCCATAGGTCTGTGTACACTTGGTTAAAATAGTCTCATTTTTCTCTTTTCCAGAAAGTGTCTTCAATTAGGTTCAGTAAAGATCTGGCATCCAGGTCACCCAGAGTTCAGGGAAACTTCACTTGTTTAGAGCCAGCTGTGATAAAACACAATAGTCAGTTTTGATATCTCCTAGGCAAGTGCTGCTGGAAGTGGAAAATTTTTATTCACATTGGCTTGAGGCTGATGTCATATGTAAAGTGGTTGAAACAGTGCCCCTAGACTCTGCCTTATAGCTCAAAATGTGGTCTGTGGACAGAGCATAGGCATTACCTGGGTATTTGCTGGAGGTACAGATTCTTAGACCCCGCCCCCTCCAGTTCTACTGAATCAGAACCTGCATTTTAATAGGGTCCTCAGGGTTTTCATACACACATTAAAGAAGAAATAACAGTTTTAAAACCAGGTTCTAGAATAGTGGTTCTCCAATTTTGATGTGTAACAGAATCAACTGGTGAGTTAGAGTTCCAGACTCATTGGGGTAGAATAAGGCTTGGACTTTTGTATTTTTACCAGGTTCCCCAGGAGATTCTGATACTGACCAAAGCTAAAGAACCACTATTTTAGAACATGCTTCTCCTACTCAGGATCCATAAGCTCAAAACTTGTACACATTAAAGAGATGTATTCCCTTGAAAGCTCTGGTTGTATTACAGAATCAAACTGTGTGTGCTGTTTTAACTGGAATTCACCCATTACAATTACAAAGTCACGAGGATTTTATGACCCCTAGAATTTCAGTCAACTGAAAACATATCTAGCACATGGTAGATCATTTTTTTTCCTACAAGAAAACTATAAGAAAAAATACTACATCTGTGAGAATATTCCAGTGAGGATAATCTACTTAGAAACAAAGAAATTCCTAGGTCTTTGTAAATGGTGGGAATAGCTCTGGTAACTATTTACTGGAGCAGGGAAAGGATTAAAGTTCAGCTTATATTTAGGAAACTTCTCCATGAAGTTGTATATAAAGTCATTACATTTCTTTGTTTAACAAATTAGAAACTTCCTCTTTCAGTTCAGAAAAACTGGCTTTTGTTCTTAAGGTTTCTTTTACAAAAAGGTAAATTTTGGGGTGTCATACTTAAAATCCTAACCAAAAAATGACAAGCTTTCTTCCCACCACTTCTCTGTGGGGCACCCTGATGTCGGCATCAGGAAGAATGAGGTCATGTGCTTTTAATAAACCCAAATGCCATCAAATATAGGAAATTATTTGGTATTTCCTTTACCGGATACAAACCTTACCTTTATTAGTCATTTAATTATGAGTTCAGAAATGAATTTGTGATCTGGGAGAACAATATTCATTAATAATTAGGGAAATGAGCAATGCACAAAATTTTCTGATAGGTCCAACCTTTCTTTTTCCTGCATGGTAAACATTTGTGAAGGAAATATGCTTTAATAAGATAAGAGGTTTCAGCAGAGGCATATTTGTTACTTCTCCCTGAGTAGATTCAACATGAGACTGGCAACTGTTATAAGAAATACATTTAATCCCAACTGATTATTTTCACATACTGCTTAGAACATAAAATCCTCAGCTTGCTTCTGAAAGCATTACAACTAAGACCCTCATTTTGCGCACGAGGAAAAGATGAAGCCAGAAAATTAGAGAAACATAACTGTTTACAGACCTGAGAGTCAAAAATAGTTCTCTTGGGTTTTAATGCAAAGATTGCTTCAATAAATCTTTTAGCATTTGATTTTATCTAAAGACATCTGTAAAAAGAAGCTGGGATATTCTGAAGAAGAATAAAAGCTTTAAACATGCATAATTTGGGATTCAGTAATTCCACATCAAGGCCTTCAAACTAAAAATCTACTCAATAATATGTATAAAGATATATGTATAAGAATATTTATCGCAATGCTGTGAAACATGGAAAAAATTTAATCTGTAACTCTGACTTTAGTTTCAGAAAGGAGGATCATGTTAACTGGTGAACAATTTGGAAGGAAATTGAGCTTATTATCTATGTAAGTTCACATATAAAATTTTTAATAAAGTCTAAATTAGCCATTAATGATTTAAGGTCAGAACACTCATTCTGGAGAATTTGAAAAGGTAACTGTCATATCTGAGGAAAAAAGACGCATAGCCTAGAGATAGCACGGAAAAGTAGATGCCACCTTAAAACTACAAGTTCCTGGTTGTTTCTTGGAATCTTCGTGCTTTCAGGCTATGGAAATAGTGTTTTCAAGAAAACCAGTCTGAATCTCAGGGGATAAGATGGTCCATTAAATATCGAGTTTATGTGAATATTAGTAAAATATTCAGAGCAACTTAAATATTCAAATGTAGGGCATTAAACTGTGGCATAACTATTCAGTGGCACAGTATTAGCCATTAATATTCTTTTAGAAGAATGTTTTAAAAACATGAGAAGATAGTCACAATGAAATTCTAGGTTTGAAAGATAGTATGTTCAGCATAATCTAAAATTTATGCCAATATATCTAGATACCTACAAAGAAGGATAAAAAGGTATACACTCAAATGCTTACAGTGATTATCTCTGGGTGGTAGGATTAGAGATTTTTTTATTTGTTAATTGAGAGGTAGAATATCATATTCATTGTTTATTGCTGGTATAACAAATTACCACACATTTAGCAGCTTAAAACTACATGAACTTATCATCTCACAGTTTCATAGGTCAGAAGTCTAGTAAGCCCAGCTGATTTCTCTGCCCTGGGTCCCATAAGGCCAAAATCAAGGTATCTGCCAGCCAGGGCTCTTACCTGAAGGCTCTGGAGGAAAATACTTTTCTAGGCTCTTTCACTTTGTTGAAAGAATTCAGCTGCATGTGCTTATAAGACTAAGGCCCCCGTTTCCTTGCTAGCTGTCACCACAGGTGGTTATTCCCAGCTTCTAGGGACTGTCAGCATTTTCTGGCTCACAGCCCCCTTCATCTTCTAAGGTGAAGAGTGGGTGAAATCTCTCGTGCTTTGTATCTCTTTTGCCTTTTTTTTTTTTTTCTCCCCATGGCTTCTCTCTGAATCCAACTAGAAAAATTTCTCTGCTTCTAAGGCCTTGGAAGGATTATTTTGGGACCACTTGGGTAATCCAAGATTTTCTAAAATTCTACTGATTAACAACCTTAATTTCATCTTCAAAGTCCTTTTTCTAGTTTAGCGTAACATATTCAGAGGACCTATGGATTACGATAAAAACATCTTTGTGGGGGAGGAAATTGTCTGGACTGCAACAAATAGTGTAATGGCTAATGGCATGAGCTTTGAAGACAGATGACAGACAGACCCTGTTTGTATTCCCAAAGCTGCAACCCAGTATATGTTGACTTTGGGGAAGTTAATTCATTCATATTCCAATTATCTCATGTATAAAATGGGGATCAGAATTATATCTATTTCATTGTACATTTATGAAGATTATATGAGATACTACATTAAAAGCATATGGTGCAATTCTCAATAAAGGTTAGCCATGATATTATTGTTATTCTCAATACATTTCGTTGTATTTTCTACAATGAACATAATTAGTAATAATATGAACATAGTAATAATAAGAAAAATGATACAAATTATTCTAGAAGCAAGAAAGTTTAATCCCATTCATATGGTTATGTCTGTTGGTGAATATATATCTTCTCTCTTTTTTTTTTTTTTTTTTTGCGGTACACTTGCCTCTCACTGTTATGGCCTCTCCCTTTGCGGAGCACAGGCTCCGGACGCGCAGGCTCAGCGGCCATGACTCACAGGCCCGGCCGTTCCGCGGAATGTGGGATCTTCCCGGACCGGAGCATGAACCCGTGTCCCCTGCATCGGCAGGCGGACTCTCAACCACTGCGCCACCAGGGAAGCCCCCTATCTTCTCATGTTTTAAAACAGTATTTTTCTTTCGCACTTACTAACTGAATATTTAATTTTAAATATATATGTTGAAATGCATATATATTTATTTACTGTGTTCTCCAAGTACAATAGCACTCTCAGTCTTGTTCCTTGATGTTTCCCCAGTGTTTAAAAAAATTCCTGGCATTCAGTAGGCTCTTTATAAATATATATTAAATAAATGAATTTTTAATACAGCCATAAAGAGTCTAATTAAAAGAACTTTGGATCACTTAGCAATTTTCCTTTTACATTCATTCCTGAGAAAGAAAAAGGCAAAACAATGAAAGTCTCTTCATTTTTAAGCTGAAGTTTTTGAAAATTTAAAATTTTCACTTGTCTAAAATATTCTTCCATATTAGTATATTAGTATATTAGTATAGTATATTAGTATATTTAAAAATGTGATTGTTCTCATAGAACCTCTCATAGAACCTCTCGTCTCATAGAACCTCTCATAGAACCTCTCGTTGAAGGCAAGAGAGGTAAATGTACACAATAATAATGTAATCATGTTGCTGTCTTTTAACCCACAAAGCTTGGCTCTGATTTCAGTTATGAAAACTATTATATATCCAAGTCTGTGAGATTTATTTACTTTCATTGATAAGAAACCTTGGCTCTCAGTATGTGTGATGGGACCAGAGAGTCATGTTTTTGTTGTGTGATACGAATTTGTCCAAAAACTCAAGAATTCACCTTTTGCCTAAAACTTCCCTATCTGCTTACTTATACCTGAAATTCCACAGTTGTATTTCTCTTAGTAAGAGTATTTGCATTTTAATACTTTACATTTATGTGAAAGAATCTCAGAAAGACATGCTAAAGGAGAGAAAGGAGCAGTGGTGAAGAAGGATGCTCTATGAAGCAGGAGGGGGGCCACCATTAAGCAGAGGAGGAAGAGGTGAGAATAGGATCAAAAGACTGTGGGCACTGCAAGACTCAGTTCACCTTCATGTCTCTGGAGCAGCTCTTTTCTTAAAATACCTATGAGTTAAAAGTTGGAAATCTTAGTACGTACATAATCCCACTGTGATAAGCGACGCTAGAGCCCAATGAGGGACAGATAATAAGCCTTTGGTTTTTGGTGGGATTAAGGGATCACAGGGGGAATGCAAATTCCCTCTGTTAAGACTACATATATGTGTTCTCTCAGGTTGGTTAACAGTAGGGAGCAAGCCTGGAATAGCTGGAGATTCTATTCCATGTGGTAGGTGATTATGGAAAATGTGTGACTAATGCACATTTAATAAGCCAAATCACACTTAAGCAGCTGACAACGTGGCTAATGTGTCTACTCTGCGTGTGTCTGATAACACGAGATGAGGATATTGTATTATATAGGCTTTGTAACAGGTCTGTACCTCGTCATTAGGTCCAAAGGGTCATAAAAATAAAACAGTTAATGAATACATCGTTATGGTTCAGTGCAACAGACATGAAAACCCATAATTACAATACAAAGAAAAAAATTCTAAAAGAGTTTGTTAAAAATAACCCTGGTATATAGAAGAAACTCTTTTGTTTTTTTAAAGAATAACATGAGGCTGAACTCTATCATCTCCACTAGACTACTGTTTTCAAACTTCATATATTTTATTAGTAAATAGTGAAATAATTTAGTAGTTTCTATCCAAATATTTAAAAAAATGAACGGAAATAAAATGGACAACAGACTGCATTACATATACGAAGAATAAGTCTTGAAGTTTTTTATTATTTTTTTCTCTTTCTTTGCGATGTCAAATGTATATCTAACTGCAGGCCATGATCACGAATGTTTCAAATTGCTCCAGAAAACCAGAGGTCCTTAACCTGAGGCTATAGAAAACTGAGTCACACACTTGAATGGAGAAAAATGGCATCTCTATTTCTACTAAAATTGAATTAAAATTTAGCACTGCCTTCAATTAAGACTGCAGGCAACACACTCCTGTAGTATTAGCAGTACTTGTGACTTTGTCACCAATAAATAGGGTATTTTATATCATATTATTATTGTGGCAAATATCTCAAAATATTGTTTAGGCTCAACATTACAGAATTACAGTAGTTACTCTAATTGCCCCTAGATCTTGTTATTTAATGTGATCATTAAGAAGCACATATATTACTGTATCATACTTTTTAACATTTTGCTAACTATTCCAGTACATTAGGTTCCTTTGTTATATTGTTTGCTTTATTTTTATACTAATAAAAATAATATTTTAAGAATGTAATCATATAGTCACCAGACTGCCCAAGGGCCCAGGACACCAAGAAAGAAAGAAAGAGAGAGGGAGAGGGAGGGAGGGAGGAAGGAAGGAAGAGAAAAAAAGAGAGAGGGAGAGAAAGGAAGGAAGGAAGGAAGAAAGGAAGAAGGAAGGAAGGAAGGAAGAAAAAGAAAGAAAGAAAAGAAAGAAAGAAAGAGAGAAAGAAAGAAACTGTGAGTGGGCTATGACATGCTAAATGTAGTAGCTGTTAACTTATTCTTTGTGTCTCCAGAATTTAGTGCCTAGAACATCGTTTGTTCTAAAAAAAATCATTGTTGGATAACTTCTGCCTATGAAAATAACAAGCCTGAAGCAATAATCTATGACTTAGTGGAAAGATTCACCATGAGGTAACGTTTGAATGAACTCCTGTAAAATGAGTAGGAAGAGGACATAACAAATAGTATGTGCTTACTGATCAGTAGAGAACATGACTACTGTGAAAAAAAATTAATTCTATGTGGATGAAGGATTTATGTGAAAGAACATAATGTGTGTATAGGATAATATTTTCATGGATTTGGTTAGGTAAGGATTTCTTAAACAAGACATAGGATGTACTAATAGTAAAGTAAAAGTTTGGGAAATTTGATTATATTAAATCTAGTAATTTATTTCCATCAGAGTAATAATAAAAAGCAAAACAAACAAGCCATAATGGGGGGGCATTATTTTCAACACATATAACTGAAGGTTTAATAACCAGAATATGTAAAGAATTTCTAAACTATGTAAGAAAAAGAAAGTCAACCAGTACCAAAGAAGAGGCAATCCATTTGTCCAAAGGTAAAATGAAAATGAGACTTGAATGGGATCTTCACATAAAGACAAACTCAAATTACCAATAAACAAACAGAAAGATGCTGAACCTCATCAATGATGAGAGAAATGAAAATCAGAATCAAAATGACATACAGATTTATACAAGGTTGGCAAAAATTAGAAGTCTGACAATAATAAGTATTGGTAGGGATTACGAGCATTGAGAACTCTTATCCATTGCTGCTGAAACTGTAAACTAGTACGACCACTTTGGAAAATAGTTTGGCATTTTCTATTCAAGTTTCTGGGAGATAGGAGACTTGCAATGTTCCATTCTTTAATCTAATAGGGCAGGCAAAAATAGGGAATGTTGGTAGAAATTACTAAGGTAGAATTCACTGACAATGTAGAAAAGCTGCAAAGAGTATAACTCCTCATTTTATGACATGAAAAAGCCAGATAATCTACAGAATAATAACCTTTTTTGAATCCAATTAGGAGCTAACATCAAAGGGCAATCAACTAGCCTGCAATCTAAGGAAAGACAGACGTCTTCAAGGAGAAAGGACGTACGAACAATTGCTTACCTGAAGCATAACATAGAAGGAAGAGACACTAGACACCATACAAACACATTAAAATAATTCGGGTGAATTTTTTATGAATTATTGAAAGTTGAATGTGAGCTAGTGTGAGAGAATAGAACTCCTGGGGCTGCAGACTCAAGGGTATTCTCCATGGGTGCTCGCTGGACGATTACAGGAAAGATCTGAGAGGGAGCAAAGGGGAGTACAGTACAGAAAAAGCCTGTCTGTGGTACAGGCCTAGCGGTGTGGGAACGGCAGCCACTGTGGGAAAAGCATGAAGCTCCACACATGTCCTTCTTCCCTTAACTCCTCTATGAAACAAACACCTTAAGCCACTAAGGGGAGAAGAGCAAACTGTCTGTCTAGCACAGAGTTAAAGACTATTGCTGCCGGCAGAGGAGAACAGGAAAACAAAAAAACCCCAGAAATTCCTTTTCCTGGGGGTGGGGTAGAAATACCTTATAGGCCTAAATCATTAGAAATCACCTGCTACTGGAAGAAGGGCAGAATCACTAAGGCCCACAACCAAGACTTAGACACAGCATCTGTCTTAAGACTAGGGTGAACCAGGACAACAGAGAACACTCCCCGCCCCCTCACTCCAGATGCCAGCAGAGCAAACAGTGAGTAGCAAACAGCAGGAGTCTCCTGCTAGCAGAGAGTCTAGAACATGGAGAAAAAACTTCTCTGAGGTATATACTCATGGGAAAAACCTAAAGTTGACAGTGGAAGAGTAATATTGAGGAGACCTCTCTGGAAACCAGCCCTCACCTACAGGTAATGCTAAAGCAATCTGAAACTGGTAGTGGTCTGAGAAACAACAAAACTAAGATCCAGCTCATCATCTGTCTAGATTGAATCAACTCCCCAAACTAAGGGCCAAGGAAAAGGAAGTATGTCCCTTTCTAGCCGTAAACACTATCTTCTTCAGGCTCTACTGTCCTACACAAAATATGTAGCTTTCAACCAAAAGCTGCAAGTCACAGAGAAGCAAGAAAGATACACCACCCAGTGAAGAGGCAAAGCGATCAACCTATCCACATGTAGAGAACTATAGATGGGGAATTTGAAATACTTGTAATTAATATATGGAAAAGGCTCTACTGTAAAAGATGGGCAATGTATCAGATGGGGAATTTCAGCAAAGATATGGAAACTCTTAAGAAAGGATCAAACAGGAACATGGTAACAAAGATGAGGAATGCCTTCAATGAACTCATCAGTAGGATGAACACTGCTGAGGAAGGAATCAATAAACTTGAGGAAAGGTCATTAGAAATTACTCAAACTGAGCTTCCCTGGTGGCGCAGCGGTTAAGAATCTGCCTGCCAATGCAGGGGACAAGGGTTCGAGCCCTGGTCCGGGAAGATCCCACGTGCTGTGGAGCAGCTAAGCCCGTGTGCCACAACTACTGAGCCTGTGCTCTAGAGCTCGTGAGCCACAACTACTGAGCCCACGTGCCACAACTACTGAAGCCCGCACACCTAGAGCCTGTGGTCCACAACAAGAGAAGCCACTGCAGTGAGAGGCCTGCGCACCACAATGAAGAGTAGCCCCCGCTCGCCGCAACTAGAGAAAGCCTGCGCGCAGCAATGAAGACCCAAAAATAAATAAATAAATTTATTTAAAAAAAAAAAAAAAGGAAATTACTCAAACTGACACAAAGAGAAAAAAAGTGAAGAAAATAGAACATAGTATTCAAGAGCTGTGGGATAATACAAACTAGTCTATCATATATTTAACTGACATCCTAGGAGGAGAAGAAGGTAAAAGTTGGGCAGAAGAAATATTTGCAAGCACAATGGCAAAAAATTTTATAAAAATAATTAAAGCATCAAACACTAAATATAAGAAGATAAGACAGCACCAAACAGGCTTAATGCCTAATTAATTAATTAATTAAAAACCACAACTAGACAAATTGTATTCAAACTGCTCAAACCAAAGATAAAAAAGAAAATGTTGAAGTCAGCCAGAGAAATAGGACACATTACATACAGAGGAACAAAGGTAAGAATTATATCAGACTTCTTGTTAGAAATGATGCAAGCCAGAAAATAAGGTACTGACATTTTTTCAAGTGATGAAAGGAAAAAAAGTGTCAACCCAGAATTTTATTCATAGAAAAATTATCTTTCAAAAATTGAGTAGAAAGAAATATATTTCCAAACAAATAGAAACATAGAACATTCATTATCAGCAGGTCTGAACTATAAGAGATATAAAATAAGGTTATTCAGGGAGAAGACATATGATATCAGACAGAGACTTGAATTCATACAAAGAAATGAAGAATAAATGGCATTTAAAAAGGAAATAAAAATTATTTTATTATTTTCAATTGTCCTAAAAGGTAATTGATCCTCTAAAGCAAAAATAGTGGGAATATATTGTATGTTTATGACATATGTGAGTGTAGGAATGTATGACAACAGTAGCAAAAGGAACGGAGAGAGGAATTGGGAGTCTACTGGTACAATGTGTTTATATTACATGTGAAACAGTATAAAATTATTTGAAAGTGGATTGTGATTAATGAAAGGTGTATATTGTAAACGCTGGACAACTTCAAAAACTTTCTTTAGACAGATATGAATTACTAGAGTAGTCATCCAGAAGAGAAAGTGAGACAGGGGTAGGTACCTCATGGTAGTGACGGAGTCTTTCGTGTAAAAGCAGTGAGACCAGCTCTGTCTTTCAGAAACTTAATTCTGTTAATGGTGTGGCCAGAGAGACCAATGCTAAGTCAAACCTCTACTGGATTTGTGGCAGGCATTCAGTTGCCATTTTAAAAAGTCATGTTTGCTTCTCCTGATGAGGTTGCATTTATGGCATGATTTAATAGGCTTTGGAGTTAGGCAGAACTACATTAGAATTTCAGTTATGCCACTTTCTAAGAACGTCGCTTTGGGGCAATCGCTATAAGCAGTACTCTTTTCATCTTTAAAATAGCAATATTGGATCTTAACTCACAGGTTCCTTCAAAGATTAAATGAGATAATGGATGTAAAACTATGGCTATATTACATAAAAGACATGCATCAAATCGTAACTCCCTTCTTTATTCTTTTGTAAAGAAACAAAGAACCATTCAAGGTCTCGTGTACTGGAATAACCTCTCCATTTGATAGACTCTGAAGACTTTTCTGGAGTAATCAAACAAGAGCAGAACTTAATTTTTTCCTCTGCCTCTTCCTTATTAATGAATTTGACTTTATCTTCTTTTGTCAGTTAGTTTTTGCTGCTTAACAAACATTTTCGTTGCTCCGAAACTTGATGGCTTGAAACAGCCACCATTTATTTAGCTCACAGTTCTATTGTAGCTGCAATTTGTGCTGGGTTTAGTGGGGCCATTCTTTATCTGTGATCACTCATGCTGCTGCACTCAGGTGGTAGTTCATGGCCTTATAGTCTAGCAGCTGTCTCTGTTGGCTGGGATGACAGCTAGCAGGATGAGGGGAACTGGGCCACGTGACTCTCATCACCCATTAGGACATCCAGGCTTGTCCACATGGTGGCAGTTTCAGTGTTTCCAAGATAAGCGAGAGAGAAGGAAGACCAGTGTACAGCATTTTGGATGCCTCTATTTGCAAAAGGCTTCCTCATGTCTTGTCGGACAAAGGAGGTTGCTTGGTCAACTCAGACTCAAGGGGTAAGATACAGATTCCACCTTTTGATGAGAGCTGCTGCAATGTTACATAACAAGGGTGGATGTAGGAAGGGAAAGATTTATGGTCATTTTTACAATCTACCACACTGCTGAAAACAAACTGAAAGAGCAATTCTTTTCTGTCTACTACTTCACAGGTAGATCCATTTTAATCCTTTGATAGAATCTAGCAATAGTGTTATAATAGGATTTTCCCTGGATGATTAAAAAAAGATGCTTCATAAGGAGAGACTATTGACTGTTATATGTCTTGGGGGGTAATATTATTCATTGTCAGTAGAGTATTGGAGAATCTTTCTGCATTTATTCTTTGGTGCTTGGAAACTGAGTTTCTACAATAACACTATTTTAACTAAAAAATTTTTTTTTCCTGAAGCTCTACTTGTTCAAACCCTTAAAGTATTAATTAACTTATTTTAAAACCAACTATGTTCCAGATCTTGTGCTCATCATGAATAAAATTAGTACTTTACAAAACCTAATATATATTCTTTAAGAGAGAATGGGTTTAACCTTGGAGAAATGGTAGATGCTAAAAGCTGTCTAAGAAGAAAAGCAATGAAATTGCTCTAATGACCTGGAAATATATATATATATATTTCTTTCTTGACCTATTAGATAATGGGAAGAATAGGATATTTAACAAATTACTGTTTTAAATGAGTAAAACCAACATATATTTCACATTCTGAGCCGTGAGTACATTGGATTCTATCCCTCTTACAGTAATTTATGAAACCTAATTGAGTTGTTCCAGTATTGGGGAAGAGGAATTGAGTCACCTAAAACTAGAAATTATTTGCCTGGGTAAATTTTTTTTTATGGCCAAAAGGACCAGAAAGAGAAATGGGGCATTTTGAGAAAATTTGTCTCCAAAGTACCATTTCTTAAGTGAAATTATGTAACTCAATTTACTTTATGGCAGTCACTGTGGCTAATAGTGGACTTGATTTTAATTTTATATGGATTAAATAATTTAACTTTTCCCTGATGTATTTTTTTTTTTTTTTTTTTTTTTTTGCGGTACGCGGGCCTCTCACTGTTGTGGCCTCTCCCGTTGCGGAGCGCAGGCTCCGGACACGCAGGCTGAGCGGCCATGGCTTACGGGTCCAGCTGCTCCACGGCATGTGGGATCTTCCCGGACCGGGGCACGAACCCGTGTCCCCTGCATTGGCAGGCGGACTCTCAACCACTGTGCCACCGGGGAAGCCCCCTGATGTATTTTTGAATGACTTTATTCACAGACCGTATCCCTTTTCACATTGTCTGAAAGTTTTATTGTCTCTGACATCCAAAGTTGTACATGACTTTCCATGGATCTTGATATTTCCTTTTTAGCTACTTTTTATTTCACTGGAAAAAAATAGCAGATAAGTTTAAGTAGCTGCAGAAATTCAGTTGTTTAGATAACAACAGTGGAAGATGTACTTGCCTCAGTGGTGTCACTCATTTCCCCTTTCTTTTCTTACATTACTCTGAGTTTCGTTCTTAAATAATGTTTGGATCAGACATTAGAATTCAGCCTTTGTGCATTGAATGCTGCATTAAGTAAATACCATGTACCACACATTGTGCAATGTGATGGACCTATGTGGCTGAAAAAACTATCCTTCACAGCTAGTTAAGGTGAAGAGATTGTAATACCTAGAATTAGGGAATCAAAGCCATAACTATATGCCCATCATCAAATCTGGTACTCAAAGATGCTACCGCAAATTGGCTTGATATCAGAATAACCTGAGAAACTTCAGACACTACTTAGTTTCCTGAGTTCCTTATCCAGAGATCATGATTCAGTACATCATCATCAAGGCTGAGGACTTTAGTCATTTTCTCCAAAGCTCCCAATATAATTTTGATGCAACTGGCCTAGTACTGGTTCCAGGAAAGGCAACAGGGGACCACTCGTCTTATTGAGGTATCTTAGATTAAATATAATAGAAGTAGCTTTGATGTGTATATTATCATTATCCTCCTTTACTCAAAAAAAAAAGTGCATTGTTTATGTCTTTGTTTCTAAAGCCCAAATTTGTTCTAATTAATCTCTGTGAATGCTGCTGACTTGTAGACCACTAACATTCAATGGTTGCACAATTCTTGAGAAAAAAAATTCTAGATTGCTAATTGTTGGATTTTATTTCTTCACAACTTAAAGGAATTCGCCTCCCCCTTGTTCTATAATTATTTGTAACAAAGCTCGGGAAAAAATTCCAAGAAAACAAAACTATCAGGAGGTTCAAAGACAAGGATCATGTTCCAGTAATTCAGTGAATGGGTTATGAAAACTGAAAGAGCTAAGATCGGGTCTTGAAATCTAGGAGAAGAACAGCTGGTTGAGAATACCAAGGAACAAATAAAATTTATTGTAATATTTTCTCTGGTAGCTACTTATGGGCCAGCTGTAGTATGTCATTTGCATACGGTATGCAAAGGCAAAAGGCCAAGGACAGTAGAAAAGAAACCCAGCAATAAGCTTTCATACAGTTGGAGTTCTACTTTGAGAACTTGCAATCCAGTGATAACAAGATAACAAATCCTATATTTGCTTGATATTGACAGTTGACAAATCCTTTACAATATGTTAACTCAGCTAATACCTCCAAAAAGATCTACGAGGCAGAAACCAATCTCTTCCTTTCATAAACTTGAGGTGGAGGGTCATAGAAGTTAAGTGCTTTTTCTGAGCTCACACAACTAATGAGTTGGGATTTGAATAAGAAAAATGACTTCTAAATAAGATATCTTTTTCATCCTTACTTTTTTTTCTTGGACTTCATCTGCCATATAACACTTAGAAGGTCACCTTAAGGAATAGTTTCTGTCCAGTCTGACCAATACATCATCTTGAACCCTGGGCAAAGCTATAAACGTCCCTTGTCTTTGTCGTGGTTTTCTATCACCTGCCAGCCACCCAAACCCACTTGCTCAGCCTCTGGTCCCTGCCCTTGAGCCCCTAACCCTCTTTCTATGGAATGCCATTGCATGTGGACTGTTTCTTTAGTTCTCAACTGTTGACCTCCTCCTCTACAACTTTTACAGCTCCCTGATTTTCATGCTCTGTAGTCTGAAGACCTGGCTGGCTCCCACCTCCACGCCTGGTCTTAGCTCAGGGGCCCAATCTCTTGCACAAATACAGGAGGCACTTTCAACTTATACACCAAATGCATCTTTCCCTGAAGCGCATTATAAATCGTCTGAAAACGCCATATCAGAGATACTTTTTTTCTTATTTCATGTGAATGCTCTTGAGTAACATCCTTTTAAGTAGAGGAAAGAGAAGGCCAATGCATGTACACTGCACCGTCTGCTCGGCCAGATCAGTAAAAGTTAGAACTGATGGCTTGTGTGTATTTCTTGTTTTGATATTTAGGATGGCTGAGATGGTTAGGAGATTCAGATTCATAGCCTCAGCAGAAATCTGCAAACTGGAAAACTGATGTCTGAATCAGGAAACTTAGAGACTTACCACTGAATTTTCATACTGAAAGAAATCTCAGAGTAATTTAGGTAAATCCCATCATTATATGGATGAGGAAATGGAGTTCCAAGGTCACGAACCCACATATTAGGCTCAGGTCAATGATTCTGTGACAGAGATATTATTTAGTGTCCTAAGTATTCATGGTTTTCCCCGCAACTGACACTGTTCACAGTTCTTCATATTGATGACTATGATAAAATTTATCTTTTGTTTCCAAGTGAAGGCTATGGATGGGCTTAAATCACGTAAGTGAGGTTGGAATTCTGGAGAAGGAGAGCAAGGCCTGGGCTGAGAATAAAGAATAGGGACACAATCAAAAGAATGGTTTGCCCATCTAAGCTTAATATCAAGGAGGAGAATTTAACCTGACAATGGACTGGTAATTAAGGGTCTAAGCACACTCAGAACAAAGCAGAGGAACGTTTTAAAATTTTGGATCTTCACCAAAATCAAAGGCACCTACAGGCAGTGTGGCACAGTGGTTAAGGATTTTGGTTTTTGGAGACAGACAACCTAAGTCTGAATTCTGACTCTATCACTCAATAGCGATGTGAGAAAATTGCTTTTTCTGTGATTCCTTTTTTTCTAGTTCCAAACACAAGATAATAATAGTATTGAATCCAAACACTTGTTATGAGGATTGAGTAAGAGAGACACTTGTGCTGGGAAGATAATAAACACTGTATAAATGATTGCTAATAAATATTCTGCTGACATATGTACAAAGAGGTTCTCTGCAACATATTTATAGAATTAAAGAATTGGAAACAATTTAAAAAATCCTTTACGAGGGGCTAGTTAAATAGATTACATTATAGCCATACAAAGGAGCATATTACTGTTAAAGAATATGAGGTGTGTCCATAAGTGCCACCTATGACATATGGTGAATATTTTAAGTAAATATTTAAACAATACAACAGGATGATATAATTTTTAATGAAATATTAAAAAATCTATGTTATGTGTGTGTGTCCCAAATCTCTTGGTGTTTTAACACCAGTCTGTTGAGTGGTTTCTCCTGAGGACTGACATTGTTGCACGGGTGGCAGTGGCAGGGAGGAGCCATGGGAAAAACTTATTTTCCTTTTTTTACTTCTGTAATATTTGGATTATTTTTCAGCTAGCAAACCTATTTTTAAAAATAGCATAAATCTAGTAAGATCTGGGATGAAGAGAATACAGTAGTAATTAAGGTAAAGTTATGAGGAGTTAGAGGCAAGTTGCTGATGACTGCAGGAGCTCCTCGGTAATAAAGAAGAACTTTGATATTAACTGTTACCCATAATATCTCCAAGTTGATCTTGGAAGCTCACTCACTCCCATCCTTAAGGAAAAAATGGACTTGTGTTTCTTTCAGGTCAGGAGAGTATTTAAGTGACATTAAATAACCTATAGGAGTAATGCTCCTCTTTACATACCAGTGAATACATTATGTAAAGGGAAAGAAATATGCCTCTTACCTGTGTAACGTACTGTGCATATGTTAAGTGGCTTCTTTCACACACGCTGAAATAATGACATGGCTAGACCCATTTACTAAGCTAAGCCCTGGATATATTTCTCCAAGGCACTACTACCCAACTGGAGTCTGATATTACAGTGACTTACTAATAAGTTCATTACTGCTGTGTGCTCTTGCAAATAAATAGAGCATAACATATGTAGGACTGAAATCTTTAGTTGTAAGTTATGCGTGTGATACAGTAAGAACCTGTGATTTGCATAGGGAAAAGAATCTGGAGGTAAACTGATTGGGGGGTTGCAGGGCTTTGAAAATTGGAGCATAATTGAGTCCCCAGGCATTACAGACTAAGTAAACAATTCATTTGTTTATAAGTATTTATGAACAGTCTAACCTCAGCTGACCTCTTTGGTAATGCTTTCTGCGTCACTTTGAAGCACATCTTGTGACAGATTAAAGAAGTATGTCTTATAATATAAACAAGAAGCATGATTTTATACAATCATTCCCGCCCTGAATTTACCTTGTCTCCTAAATATTAGTGATGTTAAAAAAAAGATTAAGGAAAAAATGTGAAAAGGCAGAGAAAGGAAAGGAAAGCTTTAGTTCTCCTCTTTCATGTTGATTCATTTGTTGATTATATTTATTTAACTTTATTTTACAGGTGCATATAATGCCTACTTATCTTTGCATTCATCAATGTTGGGAAGCTATGGTTTTCAAAATGTAGATACTTATACAAATCATGAGCCAATGACCCAGTAATTCGCTCAAGGCTAAGTTAATCGCCCTGCTGATTATAGATGATTCCATAATCTTGCCTCTAAGGACATGGATGACAGTTCAGAATCCCTCACAGCTTGTCTGCTCAGTGGCCTTGATCATCTCTTTCCTGCCCAGCCTATGTATGACAGTGTTGACTCCCTTATTTACCCTTATCATATTACTCTTCCACTATTAATTTCATGAAAAAATGATATATAGGGTTTATAAGAAATGATAAAGCCAAGGAATCTCATCAAAATCTGAATGTGGGAGAGAGGCACAGGTGCAGTACTTTGTTTAGACATAGTGTGGTTTGATATAGATAGATAGATAGATAGGTAGATAAACTTTATTTTATTGTAAAATGATTTTTATGAGCCTGTAGTTACTTTACATGAGTTAGAGTCTTCACAGTACAGTAAGTCAATTTATCCAAATATGGCATATTCAAGCTCAGTATTTATTACCTATAGTTCATCCAAAAAGTAAGCACAGTCCCAAATATTTTATTACTATTATCATAGTATAAATGTCTTCTTGGTGTACAGCCCATCCTGTATGTTACCTTTGACATTCCTGTTTCATTCTGTAGAGCTGAGTTGAGAGTTTTATTTGGAATAAACTTGGGTCCAGAGTGAGAGCACCGTCTTCCTTATGCCATCCCACATATTTAGATTTTTAACAGAGTCGTTGATGAATATTTCAAGGAAGAATTGCTTAGGGTACAGAGTATTAGTCTCCTTTTCCTACTCTTCTTCCTTCTTAAACATATTCTACCATATCAAATTGACCAAAAATGTGAGGGAGCTTTATAGAGGAGTTTGGGAACTATTAATGTGCTGTATCAGCTTCCTTTAAATAGATAAAAATCAACAGGAGAGAATACCTTGTGATTAGGAGAACATGGGAATTTTGTTTTTTTTCCTTTTATCTCTTTTATTTATTTATTTTTAATTTTTGAATTTTATTTTATTTATTTTTTTATACAGCAGATTCTTATTAGTCATCCATTTTATACACATCGGTGTATACATGTCAATCCCAGTCGCCCAATTCATCACACCCCCCACCCCACCCCACCCGCTGCTTTCCCCCCTTGCTGTCCATACATTTGTTCTCCACATCTGTGTCTCAATTTCTGCCCTGCAAACTGGTTCATCTGTACCATTTTTCTGGGTTCCATATATATGCGTTAATATACAATGTTTGTTTTTCTCTTTCTGACTTACTTCACTCTGTATGACAGTCTCTAGATCCATCCACATCTCAACAAGTGACCCAATTTCATTCCTTTTTATGGCTGAGTAATATTCCATTGTATATACGTACCACATCTTCTTTATCCATTCGTGTGTCGATGGGCATTTAGGTTGCTTCCATGACCTGGCTATTTTTTTAAATTAATTAATTAATTAATTTTTAACATCTTTATTGGCGTATAATTGCTTTACAATGGTGTGTTAGCTTCTGCTTTATAACAAAGTGAATCAGTTATACATATACATATGTTCCCATATCTCTTCCCTCTTGCATCTCCCTTCCACCCTCCCTATCCCACTCCTCTAGGTGGTCACAAACCACCTAGCTGATCTCCCTTGTGCTATGTGGCTGCTTCCCACTAGCTATCTATTTTAAGTTTGGTAGTGTATATATGTCCATGCCACTCTCTCACTTTGTCACAGCTTACCCTTCCCCCGCCTTGTATCCTCAAGTCCATTCTCTAGTAGGTCTGTGTCTTTATTCCCGTCTTAACCCTAAGTTCTTCATGACCTTTTTTTTTCTTAGATTCCATATATATGTGATAGCATACTGTATTTGTTAAACAGTGCTGCAATGAACATTGGGTTGCATGTGTCTTCTTGAATTATGGTTTTCTCTGGGTATATGCCCAGTAGTGGGATTGTTGGATCATATGGTAATTCTATTTTTAGTTTTTTAAGGAACCTACATACTGTTCTCCATAGTGGCTGTATCAATTTACATTCCCAACAACAGTGCAAGAGGGGTCCCTTTTCTCCACACCCTCTCCAGCATTTGTTGTTTGTAGATTTTCTGATGATGCCCATTCTAACTGGTGGGAGGTGATACCTCATTGTAGTTTTGATTTGCATTTCTCTAATAATTAGTGATGTTGAGCAGCTTTTCATGTGCCTCTTGGCCATCTATATGTCTTTTTTGGAGAAATGTCTATTTAGGTCTTCTGCCCACTTTTAGAGTGGGTTGTTTCTTTTTTTAATATTGAGCTGCATGAGCTGTTTATATATTTTGGAGATTAATGCTTTGTCCGTTGATTCGTTTGCAAATATTTTCTCCCATTCTGAGGGTTGTCTTTTCCTCTTGTTTACAGTTACCTTTGTGGTGCAAAAGCTTTGAAGTTTCATTAGGTCCCATTTGTTTATTTTTATTTCCATTTCTCTAAGAGGTGGTCCAAAAAGGATCTTTCTGTGATTTATGTCAAAGAGTGTTGTGCCGGGGCTTCCCTGGTGGCACAGTGGTTGAGAGTCTGCCTGCCGATGCAGGGGACACGGGTTCGTGCCCCGATCCGGGAAGGTCCCACATGCCGCGGAGTGGCTAGGCCTGTGAGCCATGGCCGCTGATCCTGTGCATCCGGAGCCTGTGCTCTGCAATGGGAGCGGCCACAACAGTGAGAGGCCCACGTACCACAAAAAAAAAAAAAAAAAAAAGAGTGTTCTGCCTACATTTTCCTCTATGTATTTTATAGTGTCTGGCCTTATATTTAGGTCTTTTATCCATTTTGAGTTTATTTTTGTGTATGGTGTCAGGATGTGTTTTAATTTCATTCCTTTATATGTAGCTGTACAGTTTTCCCAGCACCACTTATTGAAGAGACTGTCTTTTCTCCATTGTATATCCTTGCCTCCTTTGTCATAGATTAGTTGACCATAGGTGCATGGGTTTATCGCTGGGCTTTCTATCGTATTCCATTGATCTATGTTTCTGTTTTTGTACCAGTACCCTATTGACTTGAATACTGTAGCTTTGTAGTATAGTCTGAAGTCAGGGAGTCTGATTTCTCCAGCTCCGTTTTTTTCCCTCAAGACTGCTTTCGCTATTTGGGGTCTTTTGTGTCTCCGTACAAATTTTAAGATTTTTTCTTCTAGTTCCGTAAAATATGCCATAGGTAATTTGATAGGGATTGCACTGAATCTGTAGGTTGCTTTGGGTAGTCATTTTCACAATATTGATTCTTCCAATCCAAGAACATGGTATATCTCTCCATCTGTTGGTATCATCTTTAATTTCTTTCATCAGTGTCTTATAGTTTTCTGCATACAGGTCTTTTGTCTCCCTAGGTAGGTTTATTCCTTGGTATTTTATTCTTTTTGTTGCAATGGTAAATGGGAGTGTTTCCATAATTTCTCTTTCAGATTTTTCATCATTAGTGTATAGGAATACAAGAGATTTCTGTGCATTAATTTCGTATCCTGCCACTTTACCAAATTCATTGATTAGCTCCCATAGTTTTCTGGTAGCATCTTTAGGATTCTCTATGTGTAGTGTCATGTCATCTGCAAACAGTGACACTTTTACTTCTTCTTTTCCAATTTGTGTTCCTTTTATATCTTTTTCTTCTCTGATTGCCATGGCTAGGACTTCCAAAACTATGTTGAATAGTAGTGGCGAGAGTGGACATCCTTGTCTTGTTCCTGATCTTAGAGGAAATGCTTTCAGTTTTTAACCCTTGTGAATGATGTTTGCTGTGGGTTTTTCGTATATGGCCTTTATTATGTTGTGGTAGGTTCCCTCTATGCCCACTTTCTGCAGTTTTTATCATAAATCGGTGTTGAATTTTGTCAAAAGCTTTTTCTGCATCTATTGATATGATTATATGGTTTTTATTCTTCAACTTGTTAATATGGTGTATCACATTGATTTTTGTATATTGAAGAATCCTTGCATCCCTGGGATAAATCCCATTTGATCATGGGTATGATCCTTTTAATGTGTTGTTGGATTATGTTTGCTAGTATTTTGTTGAGAATATTTGCATCTATATTCATTAGTGATATTGGTCTGTAATTTTCTATTTTTGTAGTATCTTAGTCTGGTTTTGGTATCAGGGTGATGGTGGCCTCATAGAATGAGTTTTGGAGTGTTCCTTCCTCTGCAGTTTTTTTGAAGAGTTTGAGAAGGATGGGTGTTAGCTCTTCTCTAAATGATAGGATTCACCTGTGAAGCCATCTGATCCTGGACTCTTGTTTGTTGGAAGATTTTTAATCACAGTTTCAACTTCATTACTTGTGATTGGTCTGTTCATATTTTCTATTTCTTCCTGGTTCAGTCTTGGAAGGTTGTGCATTTCTAAGAATTTGTCCATTTCTTCCAGGTTGTCCATTTTATTGGCATAGAGTTGCTTGTAGTAGTCTCTTAGGATGCTTTGTATTTCTGTGGTGTCTGTTGTAACATCTCCTTTTTCATTTCTAATTTTATTGATTTGAGTCCTCTCCCTCTTTTTCTTGATGAGTCTGGCTAATGGTTTATCAATTTTATTTTCTCAAAGAATCAGCTTTTAGTTTTATTGATCTTTGCTATTGTTTTCTTTGTTTCTATTTCATTTATTTCTGCTCTGACCTTTATGATTACTTTACTTCTGCTAACTTTGGGTTTTGTTTTTTCTTCTTTCTCTAATTCCTGTACATGTAAGGTTATATTGTTTATTTGAGATTTTTCTTGTTTCTTGAGGTAGGCTTGTATAGCTATAAACTTCCCTCTTAGAACTGCTTTTGCTGCATCCCATAGGTTTTGGATCATCTTGTTTTCATTGTCATTTCTCTTTAGGTATTTTTTGATTTCCCCTTTGATTTCTTCAGTGATCCCTTGGTTATTTAGTAACGTTTTGTTTAGCTTCCATGTGTTCGTGTTTTTTATGTTTCTTTCCCTGTAATTGATATCTAATCTCATAGTGTTGTGGTCTGAAAAGATACTTGATGTGATTTCAATTTTCTTAAATTTACTGTGGCTTGATTTGTCACCCAAGATGTGATCTATCCTTGAGAAAGTTCCGTGCGCACTTGAGAAGAAAGTGTAATCTGCTGTTTTTGGGTGAAATGTCCTATAAATATCAATTAAATCTATCTGGTTTATTGTGTCATTTAAAGCTTGTGTTTCCTTATTAATTTTCTGTTTGGATGATCCGTCCTTTGGTGTAATTGAGGTGTTAAAGTTCCCCAGTATTATTGTGTTACTGTTGATTTCCTCTTTTAGAGCTGTTAGCAGTTGCGTTATGTATTGAGGTGCTCTTATGTTGGGTGCATATATATTTATAATTGTTATATCATTTTCTTGGATTGATCCCTTGATCATTATGTAGTGTCCTTCCTTGTCTCTTGTAGCATTCTTTATTTTAAAGTCTATTTTATCTGATATGAGTATTGCTACTGCAGCTTTCTTTTGATTTCCATTTGCATGGAATATCTTTTTCCATCCCCTCACTTTCAGTCTGTATGTGTCCCTAGGTCTGAAGTGGGTCTCTTGTAGACAGCATATATATGGGTCTTGTTTTTGTATCCATTCAGCAAGCCTGTGTCTTTTGGTTGGAGCATTTAATCCATTCACGTTTAGGGTAATTATTGATATGTATGTTCCTATGACCGTTTTCTTAATTGTTCTGGGTTTGTTTTTGTAGTTCCTTTTTTTCTCTTGTGTTTCCCACTTAGAGAAGTTCCTTTAGCATTTGTTGTAGAGCTGGTTTGGTGGTGCTGAATTCTCTTAGCTTTTACTTCTCTGTAAAGCTTTTGATTTCTCCCTCAAATCTGAATGAGATCCTTGCTAGGTAGAGTAATCTTGGTTGTAGGTTCTTCCCTTTCATCACTTTCAGTATATCATGCCACTCCCTTCTGGCTTGTAGAGTTTCTGCTGAGAGATCAGCTGTTAACCTTATGGGAGTTCCCTTGTATGTTGTCATTTTTCCCTTGCTGCTTTCAATAATTTTTCTTTGTCTTTAATCTTTGCCAGTTTGATCACTATGTGTCTCGGCATGTTTCTCCTTGGGTTCATCCTGTATGGGACTCGCTGTGCTTCCTTGACTTGGGTGGCTGTTTCCTTTCCCATGTTAGAGAAGTTTTCGATTATAATATCTTCAAATATTTTCTCTGGTCCTTTTTCTCTCTCTTCTTCTGGGACCCTATAATGTGAACGTTGTTGCATTTAATGTTGTCCCAGAGGTCTCTTAGGCTGTCTTCATTTCTTTTCATTCTTTTTTCTTTATTCTGTTCTGCAGCAGTGAATTCCACCATTCTGTCTTCAGGTAACTTACCCATTCTTCTGCCTCAGTTATTCTGCTATTGATTCCTTCTAGTGTAGTTTTCTATTCAGTTATTGTATTATTCATCTCTGTTTGTTCTTTAATTCTTCCAAGTCTTTGTTAAGCATTTCTTGCATCTTCTCTATCTCTGCCTCCATTCTTTTTCCGAGGTCCTGGATCATCTTCACTATCATTATTCTGAATTCTTTTTCTGGAAGGTTGCCTATCTCCACTTCATTTAGTTGTTTTTCTGGGGTTTTATCTTGTTCCTTCATCTGGTCCATAGCCCTCTGCCTTTTCATCTTGTCTATGTTTCTGTGAATGTGGTTTTTGTTCCACAGGGTGCAGGATTGTAGTTCTTCTTGCTTCTGCTGTCTGCCCTCTGGTGGATGAGGCTATCTAAGAGGCTTGTGCAAGTTTCCTGATGGGAGGGACTGGTGGTGGGTAGAGCTGACTGTTGCTCTGGTGGGCAGAGCTCAGTAAAACTTTAATCCATTTGACTGCTGATGGGTGGGGCTGGGTACCGTCTGTGTTGGTTGACCTGAGGCAACCCAACACTGGAGCCTACCCGGGCTCTTTGGTGGGGCTAATTGCAGACTCTGGGAAGGCTCATGCCAGGGAGTACTTCCCAGAACTTCTGCTGCCAGTGTCCTTGTCTCCACGGAGCCACAGCCACCCCGGCCTCTGAAGGAGACCATCCAACACTGGCAGGTAGGTCTAGTTCAGTCTCCCCTGGGGTCACTGCTGCTTCCCCTGGGTCCCGATGCACACACTACTTTGTGTGTGCCCTCCAAGAGTGGAGTCTCTGTTTCCCCCAGTCATGTTTAAGTCCTTCTGTCAAATCCCACTAGCCTTCAAAGTCTGATTCTCTAGGAATTCCTCCTCCTGTTGCTGGACCCCCAGGTTGGGAAGTCTAACGTGGGCCTCAGAACCTTCACTCCAGTGGGTGGACTTCTGTGGTATAAGTGTTCTCCAGTCTGAGAGTCACCCACCCAGCAGTTATGGGATTTGATTTTACTGTGGTTGCGCCCCTCCTGCCATCTCATTGTGGCTTCTCCTTTGTCTTTCGATGTGGGTTATCTTTTTTTGTGAGTTCCAGTGTCTTCCTGTCGATGATTGTGCAACAGCTAGTTGTGATTCTGGTGTTCTCGCAAGAGGGAGTGAGAGCATGTCCTTCTGCTCTGCCATCTTCGTTCCAATTCTCAGAACATGGGAATTTTGAATGTCTGTGTGTGTTGAAATGGTTTCTCCACTTCATATTCAGTATTGGCTATGCTATTGTTTTATATTCTCTGAAAGTGCAATGGATTTTAAGCCCCAATACACAGAATCAATATTTTGCTTTTTAATTATAGTTTTAAGTTTAAGAATACAAAAATAATTCTATTATTTAAGAAGTAGCCTTTTCAAACTTCTGTAAATCTTCATGGTGTATGATCAAATTGAAAAAGTTTATCTCTGACAATCACGAAGCCAGATTATGATCTGAATATTAAGATTTAATAGATGAAATTATAACATGTAATCGATTACTGTAGGATTTAAAATAATACTGTGTTACAATAGAAACAATATGAAAAATGTACACAATATATCAGGGTTGGCAGACGTTTTTGGAAAGGGTCAGATAGTAAATATTTTAGGCTTTGCAGGCTTTGTGATCTCTGTTGCAACTAGTCAACTCTACTATTACAGCAATGAAATAGCTGTAGACAATGCATGAGAGAGCGTGGCTTTGTTCCGATTAATTTTTATCTACAAACATAGGCAACAGGCCAGATTTGCCCATGTTCCGAAGGTTCTCTGTATTGAAATATTTTATTATATGAAAAACTCATTATATATTGGTTTGTGTAATATCATTTGATTACATGAAAACTATACGACTGAAAGATACATAGAAAAGTGTTAAAATGTGAACACTGGTTATTGCTGGTGAAATTATCTTTTGTGATATTGTACATATATGTATATCAAGGTACAAATATAAAATGATTTAAAAATAAAAAATATCTAGTATTAGGAAACAATTTAAAAACTAAAAATTTTAATAAGTGCATTTAGATGAATAAAACAATGTTGAAGTAACCTTTTTCTACATAATAGTCACATAAGATATACGTAATTTCTTTTATGTAGTTATTATAAGTATCATCATGTCCATTTTGGTTGTTGTTTTAATGATGGCTGTGTTCTTCATGTTACCATTTGTAACTGAGTCCCCCTAACAGCGAGTTCCCCTGCTGAGTTTGGGATTAACCTCTCTATCCAAAACTTTATTCCTTTTCTTGTCCCACCCTTGTTCTCCTCAGGATTGAGGAGTATCAAAGAAAAGCGGGGATTGAAACCGAGCAAGATGCTGTGGGGCCCTCCTAGGTACAAGTCCGTCTGTGTCCCCCACTTCTTGTTTGACCTTCCCCAGATTTCAGAGAGCAGACTCAAATGAGTCTAATGATTAGAATGATTAGAACAACACAGTGACAGGACTCCTAGGTCCTTCTGAAGCGATACAGATAACAATCTGAGGCATATCTCTGAGTTGTTCTGTAGAAACTATGACCCCTACCTTTTGGAGGATGGAGGCTACCTGCTGTCCACAAGCAAGTAGACCTAGACTGGTTGGAATCAGAATGTTGATGATTAAGATTCCAGAAACATTACCTTGTTACATTACCATCAACCAACCGTGAGTTGATCACTACCCTGTGACCCTCACCCCTAATGTTGCCTTTGTAAAACCTTACCTGAAAGCCATTGGAGAGTGTGAGTCTTTTGGGCAGTAGCTGCCTGTTCTCTTTGCCTGGTGCCCTACAATAAATGCTGTACTTTCCTTCACCACAACCCCATGTCAGTAGATTGGCTTTGCTGCATGTCAGGTGAGCTGATCCAAGTTTGGTTCAATAACACGATCACATGGGCATCTGTTCACTTTGGGTTTTCTTAATTATTTTGGGTTCTAGTTTCTGACTGGGTGTTTTAAAATGTAGATTTTATTATTATTTAGGTAGGTAAGGCCAACATGTCAGGAGACCACAACCATTAAAATGATAGTTTGTTAAACTCACAGATCCAAAGAGAAGGTGGTATGCCATGCCATTGAGAACTACACAGGGAAGCAACAGGATCTGCTAAGAGATACATGTGTGTAGGGGGGAAGCATTTGACAAGAGCCTTTATTGTGGTTTCCAAAGGAAGGAACAGGTGAAGCAGGGATGCAGGTTTAGGTTGGATCGTTTGAATAATTTCACTAGGCTCTGAGGCATAAGGGCTGTCCCTAGTGGTCTGCTACCTGGCCCTGGGGTAATTGGGAAGGTGGATAGTGGCTGAATGTGAGAAACTGATTAAGGAAGTGGTTGGGGTAAGGGGTCTGGCTTGATTTGCATCTGAAAGGCGTGCTCCAGGAAAGTAGTTTGCTATCTCCAGGAACTAGATAGCTCGGGGAAGGGGAAGCCCTCCAGAATCAGCAAGACCCCAAGATATGAAAGCATCAGAAAATAAAAGGCGTCATTAATATAGTGGTATACTAAGGGTTTGGACAAACACATTGGTTACAAATGATTTAATAATGTAGAACCATTTGTAGAGAAAATGGTCAGCATTTTACTTTGCATTTAAATAATCTATATGAAATGTACTGAGCACTAAGTTATTGGTTTTCTGTTTTGAATGGTCTATTCTCCTTATCTGAATAATATCTCAACTGATGGTATATTCAGGCTCTGGGACATGGTAGCATGTGTCATAGATGTAGTGAATGTACCAAGAGTATTTAGGTTGCCAGTTCTGCCATGTACAGTGTAAAATTTCTTATCACAATGTCTCAATTTTGAAATGTGTAAATTGAGAGTAAATATACTTTCCTGGTTGCCTAATGGGGTTATTTGTGAGAGTCAAATCAAATAAGCACTTGGAAGACTCTAATGCATTATAAAAAAACCCAGCACCTCAATTATTGGCTTTGACCCTTTCATCACTTTTTGTATGCATACCTACTGGATATCCCCATAAGCATATCTAACTAGTGCCTGAAAGTTAACAAGTCCAAATTTTTTCTCCTCAAAAAAAGAGAATTTACTTCTGTTTAAGGCATTATCAGCTCTTCTAAACGCTCAGGCCAGACACTTGGGCGAAATCTTTATATTTTCACCTCTCTGACCCTCCACATGCCAATCAGTTGTCTAGTCATTTGACTGTATATTACTGGTATCTTTGGATCTTATACTTTCCTCTCCATCTCCACCACCTCTATCCAAGGTCACATCATTACACTTCTTCCTTAGCCGGTGGTAGCCATCTCCTTACTTAGTCACTTACCTCTAATTTCTTACCTTCTATTTCTAACCGAAATTATTCTCAACCAGGGGAACTTTCCTGACCTACTGGATCAAAATGTGCTATCTCCTTGTCTCTGGGCCCTTTATGATTATAAAAAAAAATTTTTTTTTTCCCCATTCAGTATGATATTATAAGAAATTCTTGGGAAAACTCAGGAAAAACCCTGAATACATGTATTAAATTGTGGCCATCATTCTGTGTAGAGTAAGGCAGCCACAAAGAGGGATGATGAATAATGTATGCAAATATTCTCCTTGAATGCATGCTTCTTTAATTTATTTAGGGAGAAGTTATTCCCTTTATTCAAAGCCTGATGGGATTTCTCTGGGCAAGGACTGGGAATTTCCCTGGGCAATTTCTTCTGAGATTAGAGTTAGGGGAGTCTGTGCTCAAATTTCATTTTTAGTTACTCTTAGCCCAGGCAAGCTTCTATAACTAGGAAAGTACCTTCTTCTCCCTTGCTGGGAAGGAAGATAAATCAAGCCCTTTGTCTCTTCTGTAAGTGCCCAGGGACCAGCATCATCATCATCATGTTCCCAGTCTCCGTGATCAAAGATATTTGATCCACAGTCACAGAAATGAGCAAGGCCACACTGAGACTCTGGACCCTTCTGAAAAGTGAGGTTATCACCTTCAGGCTGAGGGATGAAAGCAGTGTGAATAATAGGGTAGTTCTGAGGAGTAAATGGGATGTGAAACCCTTTGACTAGAGTTAACCTAAAACAGCCAGTTATTTTACCAGCAAAAACGGTTTATTCAGGAACAGCAAAGAATTGAAATTCAGGACATGCAACTATGCATGAACCACATGCAAGTCCTGTAAAGGAAAGGAGAAATAAATTCCTATAAAAGAAAATGCTCTTCTATAGAGGAGAAGGGGAAGTTGGGAAGGACTAATAGAAACAAAAAGTTCATTGGAGGAAACTAGGAGCTCAAAGTGGCTTTTCATTGGCTGAGTTGTGACAGTCTCACATTGGATGAGCTGTTGCCAAGCAAGGAGAAAGTCTTTCTTCTTCCTTCTGGTGGTAGTAGTGTCACTTTCTGCCAGAGTTGCAAAGTCTGTCTCTTCCTGTTGAGATCTGTGTTGGCATAGAGTGGTACATTGGTGAGAGCTCCAAATATATTTACTCATATATTTATATATAAATATAATACACACACTTATGTAATGATTAGAAGCTCAAGCTCTGAAGACCTATTTCTTGGATTCAATTTCTGTCTATAGGCTGTTAATCCTTGGCAAGTTCTTTAACTAACCTCTGGATGGCTCAGTTTTTTCATCTGTAAAGTGGAGAATAGTGAGGATTCAATGAGTTCATAGACATAAAATATTTGAACAGTGCAGTTGAATTATAGGCAGTCATTAAATCTTTAATATTAAGCATGAGAAGGAGGAAGAGGAAAGCAAGAAGAGAAGGAGAAATTATCTTCTTTATGGAGATACTGAAAAGCAGAGATCATGTCTTATACACATTTATATCCTTGCAAGATTTAGCTGACAGTGGATACTCAGTTAAGAACATGGGTGAATAAGTAACTGAATACAGAGAACTACCAAATTATAGTCAGCCATCGCAGACTGATGCTTTGTTTATATTTCAGTGGATTCATTAGTTACTTTCAATGTCATGAAAACTTGACAGATGTGAAAATGTGACCTCCCAGACTTTGGGGTACATAAAGAATTTGGCAATCGTGTTGGAGGATCTGGAGTGAGAAGCAGCATTCCTGTCATAATGATATATTTCCTCTAGTTTCCTGCACACTGTGCATGTCTGACTTAAATAAATTCAGTATCAAATTCCATAGTCTGATAAGACCCAGCCCTCTCTCCTGCTCCCTGGATCTTGAGGAATGTGCATCAAGATTGTGGAGCAGATGCCAGGTTTGAATCTGGAGTGACCATAGGGAACATTTTCATGGTCTCTTAACACAGAGGAAGTTAATCTGATAAACTATTTATTGTTAGGTATTAGAGAATGCTGTGTTATCCCTTGGAAAAGCAGTTGCAGTTAGAGGATCAGTGAGTGCTAGGGGTTTCCTAGTATTTCATTTATCCATTTATTCACCAAAATATGTGCCAGTGTTGAACATTCAAAGGTTGATAAAAATGGTCCTTGGCTTCAAGGAACCTATAGAAACAAATGATTGTTAACATTTTAGACATGAATACAGTAAATATTTTGGTTGAGTTTTTTCTTTGCAACCCTCAAATGGCACCTTGTAACTACTGACCACACATACTGGAACACTATACTAGAATCTAAGACAGCACTGGAAGGTAGAATGTAAAGAAATAATGATCTACCCAGGGATTCATCCCACCACGCCACAAACAAAGCTCACTAAATCTATTTATTTGTATTGTCTTAGCTAGAGCTATTCATACTGATTTTGCTCAGCTCTTATCTAGATCTAAAAGCTACCAATTTCATATGCTTATGATTACTTGGAGTCAGAAGGAAGCAGACCAGCTCATGTGTGGCCTAAAATAATATCTGAAAACAGTATTTTTATTTTTATTTTATTTTTATTTTTTTGCAGTACGTGGGCCTCTCACTGTTGTGGCCTCTCCCGTTGCGGAGCACAGGCTCCGGACACACAGACTCAGCGGCCATGGCTCACGGGCCCAGCCGCTCTGCGGCATGTGGGATCTTCCCGGACCGGGGCATGAACCCGTGTCCCCTGCATTGGCAGGCGGACTCTCAACCACTGCGCCACCAGGGAAGCCCATGAAAACAGTATTTTTAAAATGAAATAACAGTCATATAAAATACTATTATTTTGCTCATTACAAAATTAATATATTCTCATTGTAGAAAAGGTAGGTAACTGTAAAAGATAAAACAGTAGACTGTCATCATCCATAAAACAAATTGCTAATATTTTGACTGATTTCTTTCTAGTGTTTTGTGTAATTATGAGCATGACTTCATATATGAATATTAATGTATGAATACATAGCTATTTTATTATTATATATTCTGCTTTTGACTTAATATTTGTGTTGCCATGAAACTATCACTGGTTTTTCTACAAGACTTTTAAATCTTTTAAATAGTTGCCTAATATTTCATCAAAACCTTACCATAGGGACTTCCCTGGTGGTCCCGTGGTTGGGACCCCACGCTTCCACTGAAGGGGGCGTGGGTTCAATCCCTGGTTGGCAACTAAGATCCCACATGCCGCGCAGCACAGCCAAAACAGAAACAAACAAACAATAAAGAGAGTACATGGACGGCTTCATCTCCATTTATTTTGCTGGCTATATCCTTTTCTTGCATTCACAATTGATTATAAAACTGCAATTTTATTTTTCTATTTTGTCATAAGTATTTAATGGGAGGTTAGGAGAGACTATAATGTGGGATGCTAGCTAAATGTCATATTAAATCTAAATTCTGACCTTTTTAAAGTAAAGTAGTTATTCTTAAAATAATCTTGGTGAATACATTTTTTTCAACATATGTAATTTTAAGATAAACTTTGCCTAGTGTCATTTACTTGACTAATTGATATAAGCAAGTCTTTGTAATTCAGGAACTGGTAGAGCTGGCTAAGGGATTGCTCTCTGAGTGCTGGGGTTGGGACAATAAAGGAAGAATATTAAAATAACTCTTAAAGACACAGTTACTTTGAATTGCTTACAATTTATAATTATATAGAATTAGTAATTTGTTCTCTGTACAGATAATGTTGGGATTAGTGGCTATATTAAGCAAATGGAGGATTACCAAATTGCTCCAGAGGAAAAAAGAAAAGGACAATCTATTTCTCCCTTTAAATATATATTCCCCAAAGTAATTATTTTCAGATTAAGTCTCCTATGCCTTTCATCACAGTTGCCACCAGATAATGATCTTGGTCTAGTTTGCCTTCTTAGGGGAACAAGGAGACTTGTATAACATAAACATACATATACTAACCAAACAAGGTTTAGATGTAGAAGTGAATTCCATATGTGAATGTGGAACCATGACTAAAACTGTAACTGCACTGAAGACACAGCCTACTACAAAAACAGCACGCTCATCTGCTTGAACTCAGGCATTAATGTCTTTTGTCCTTTGACTTGAAAGAGATATACAGATATCTTCCAGGAATATTAAGTTTGTAAAATATTGCACTTGAGTAGAAAATTTCCTTTTTTATAGAATACAGTTATTGAAATAAACATTCTTTATTGTGCAGCTTCTAATTTATTAGAAAAATAATGAATTACACTATGGAAATGATTTTTCTAACATTTCTTTAAGAGCTTGATGCAAACTAGAATTAATTATAGAGTTGACAAACAGCAGGAAGTCAAAGACCTTGAAGGCTGTGATAAAAAAACAAACCAAAACAATCCAAGCAAAACAAAAAAATCTCTGTAAATCATCTCCATGACCAGTGCTTGACGTTATTCCCCATTTACGAGGTGAAAAATCATGGCAGCTCATACTGACTTTTGCTGTATGTGCACACATAAAAATTGTTGGATTGCCAGGGTGCGTCAGTGCTTGCGGAATGACACAAGGCTACGAGCAGAAAGTGAGTTCTATTCTCAGAATGAGGGAATGAATAGATCTGTGGGGTTAACCAGAAAGCATACCTAGAAGAACTCAGTGCTAACTAAGCTGAGGGAGACATTGCATGAAATTGGAAGAAAAAGCAGGAAAAACAATCTTGGTGGCAAGAGACTATAAGGGAGTGGATGCAGTGATGATGAGGTAAAAATGAAAAGTAACCAGGTACAAAGCCAAAGGATGGGGGGCGTATGGGTAATTTTAGAAAGAAGATCAGATGGCAGGCAAGGGTTGAATCTTCACTGGCAGCATTGTTAGACTTGGATGTAGGGTATCCTGTGCTGATAAATCTTTTGTTCTATGTGTGGTAACTATTTTGAGTCTGATTTTTCGCTTTGCTGCCATGATCAGACATGGTAGAATATCAGCATCTCTCTATAGATAGAATCTTTAATGTCTTGGGTGAATATTTTAATATCAGGGTCACTTTAGAGTCCCAGACTCTGCTAGCAAATGAATAGCCTCAGGTCTAGGATGCTAGAGCGGATGTTGATTGGTTACAAAGGCTGTCTTTATACACACATGTGCATATGCTAACACACGTGTGCATATCACAATTTAGGGTATGTACAGATGAATGGTGATTGAGGAGATGAGTTAGAAAGAAGTGGACACATATGGAGTTTGGGTGTCAATAATAGGCAAGAGATGGGTGAACAAAAGACGAAAGAGAGGGTGAGATAAGATCAGATTAAGGTTCTACCAGGAAGGAAAAATTAAGATAGGACATAATCATAAATCAGAGCATTTAAAGATATGCTTGGGGCTTCCCTGGTGGCGCAGTGGTTGAGAGTCCGCCTGCCGATGCAGGGGACACGGGTTCGTGCCCCGGTCCGGGAGGATCCCACATGCCGCAGAGCGGCTGGGCCCGTGAGCCATGGCCGCTGAGCATCTGGAGCCTGTGCTCCGCGACAGGAGAGGCCACGGAAGTGGGAGGCCCATGTACCGGGAAAAAAAAAAAAAGATATGCTTGTTTATCTAGAGTACAGAAGTGAGTAGTTAAAAAAATGAGAGGAAAAAAAATCCTATATTGTCAAAGCTGATTAATATTTTAAATGTTGAGGAGTTCTGACAAAGCATTTATAATTCTGAGTCCACTACCTGATGTGAACAGTGTATCTAATAAAATATTTACTTGGGTCACACATTGCTGAAGATAAATCTGTTATTTAACATAATTTGTATGTTTAGATTAATTGTGACTCATGAAGGTTTGAGAGAGAAGTATCACTTGCACTCAGGGCTTACTCATGCTCTGGGAACACTACCAAGCAAGCAGCAAAAAGAATCATTTTAGGAAGTCTTTAAGCGTTCGTAAATAGTAAGAGCTGCTTCACTTTTGGAAACCAGGACAGAAATACAGGATACCTATGTGCAGCAGGATTTTAATTCGACATCATTAATATTTTTCACATCCAGCACTTTTTTCCCCTATCATGAGTAGGCCTTTGCTATATCTCCAAGATGTTTTTCTTTTATGGTTCCCTCCACTCTAATGTAGAATGAACTTTCTAAAATATTTCCTGCTTGACATCTTTCACTTGCTCCTCAAAGCCTTCCTCTGAACTAATGTGGCTTACAAGGGCTCTCACAATATAGCTCTTCACTACACAATCCAGTCGTCATGAACTGAGCAAAGTTTCCCCAGTGCTAGGCTTTCTTTACACACTTTGAGCATCTTCTTCATTCATCTGGAGTACTTTCCTCATATGTAATTTTTTTTTTCTATCTCAATTTTTTCAAATTTGGTCCCTATGTTACCTTTCAATGAAGGCTTCCTTGACCTCTCACTTTGCCCTCAGCTTGAGTGAATCATGGCACTCACTTCACTGTGTTGTCATTGTCTTTTTTAATCTGGTTCCCTGACTTGAATAGAGGTTCCTTAAGGCTAAGAATTCTGTTTTATTTATCTTTGTATTTCCATTACTTGGCACAGTAACTGGCACTACAGGCCACCCAATGAAAGTTTATTGAATAAACAAATAGTTGGTGACCTGCAAGAACCATATTTTGACCAACAAGCAGTGCCTTCTGGAACCTACATGCGTTTTGAGTTAGCGTAGTCCTTAACAACCATCCTCCCTATCCCTTCATTTGAATTAAACCTCAACTGAGGCGGGGAGAGGGGGGGAGGGTTAGTATTTGAAGATCACACTATCTGCTTCTGCCTTTGAAAAGTCCTCATCCAAATAGCTTCTATAAGCTATTTTTTTTTTTTTTTTTTTGCGGTACGTGGGCCTCTCACTGTTGTGGCCTCTCCCGTTGCGGAGCACAGCCTCTGGACGCGCAGGCTCAGCGGCCATGGCTCATGGGCCCAGCCGCTCCGCGGCATGTGGGATCCTCCCGGACCGGGGCACGAACCCGTGTCCCCTGCATCGGCAGGTGTACTCTCAACCACTGCGCCACCAGGGAAGCCCTATAAGCTATTTTTAAAAGACATTTGTGTGTTCTTTTCCTTACAGTGGTAATAGGTTGTAATGAGTCATCCCAGTTCTTTTCAGCCAGTCACACTTGTGACCAGTAGTAATTTACCTCCATGACATGGAAGTACCTGGGTGAAGACTACATCTGCAAGATGCCTGGTCAGATTAGGTGTTGATCTTAGGAGTTTTGAATTGCAATTTTTTCAGGAGCTATTGAAAGTCTATAAATCTCATACCTATACTTATGGTTTTATTAGTTTTATTAATTTATATTCTTTAGTTTAGACCAATAGATATTAAATAAAAACCACGGAAGTATGAAGAAAAGTCACAGTGATAGAAAATTTTGTTATAAGAAATCTTAATTATTCTCTCTCATTTCACATTTTGAGGATGCTGAAATTGGGGACCAATCTGTCTGTACCATTATTGTGATCCTTTTGCTATCTCTTTTCTGGATCTGTTTGCTATGTTGTTTTTTTGAAATCCATTTTACATAATACCCGTGGATTATTACAGTACATTTTTCAGTATACGTTGACAGCAGATGGAAAAAAACGACAAAATAAAATAGTATACTTATTTTTATCAGATTGATCATTTATATGATCAGTCAAATGACTCATTGAAAAGGGGAGTATTTCTTGGAAGAAAAAATGGATCATAAGTATAGCCAACTAATGCTTATCTTTTTTATTTAGTCCATTTAAGGGGAAACCACTATCTTCTTATAGTCCAGCAGTCTGTATTAGTAAGTCAAAGGGTTTAGTCATGAAGTGATGAGACTCAACTCTATTACATCCTGTTAAAATAGTTAGTCACCATTTCCTGAGTCAAATGCACACTCTGTTTGGCCTTCCACAGATCACCTCCAAGTGATGGCAGAAAGGAATTGGAACTTTTAATCAGTTTTTTATTGTTGTTTTTCCAGGGACATCCAGTGACCAAGTTTTTATTTTATAGCAGATCATAAAAAGGATAAGCAAAAGACAAAGTTGTTACTCTACAAAGATAATTTTCTGAGAGAATTGTAACTTCTGAGGTCCCTTAAGTCTTACTCTGAGGCCAAGTCATGAGGGTAGGACTTGGGAAAGACAAGTTTCGATGATTTTGCAGTAACCTGTAGAAAGAAAGTCTGGAAATAAGATTTGATGATTAAAGTTAGAATTTATTATTAAATATGTGTTAGATGGAACTAGTAATTATATTGCAAAATACTAGGATGACCACAGCACTACAATTTTGAATTTCAAACTGAGTTCAGTTGTCCATTAATTGTACTCAAGGTACCAAAAATAACCAGCACATTGTCTGGCCCTTTTTGCATCCAATAAATACTAATTCCATTCATTTTTGTCTGAAGTTGTATGTTTCATCTTTACCCACAAACTCCCCACCTCAGATCTGTTTTTCCTCTATTCTAACACAATAAAAGAAGAACTGATATAAAATTTCCATTTTCCCTAAAGATCTATGTTTATAGCTTGTGTCAAGTGATTTTTTTTTCCTGGCTCAAGGTGTGTCTTTGAAAGTCAAATCTGAATATGTGGATTTCAGCCTGAGTTGTGCAAAACAAATATTTTTTTTTAATCAGCCCCATTAGACTCCTAGAAGTCTAACCTAAAATGGGAAAATAAATTTTTTTTAAAATTTCTTTTGTCTTATATACTTGGAATACTAAGTGAACTGATACTTACCAATTTTACTTTCTAACAAATAATAAACATATATTAGAGTTAGGAGATGGAATATTTTAATAAAGGTTTTAGATATGCAAAGAATTTATGTATTATTAATTTAAGGGATTAAAAAATTTATTTAAGAACACTCAAAACACTACAAATCTATTGACCATGAGTTAATCAATTTTAATTATTCCGACAATGCTTTGGTATCTTACCAGTCTTCTTGGTATTGCCAAGGATGTTATTTGCCATTGTATTGTAAATAGGGGAAAACACTGATTACAGTAGATTTCCACCTGAAAGAATTCCAAATAAACTTTGATTGTACTTGTACATACACACACACAAAATACATACACATATGCATACATATATTTATGTAAGCAGACTAGAAAAAAAGCAGATGAAGTTTCTATCTGGTCTCATCACCTCTAAAGACATCTTATTAGTAGGTACTAAGTAATTTACCTCATAGTAAATCTATCAACCAATAAGTCTAATTACCTTGAACAAGTACAGGCATACCTCAGAAATACTGTGGGTTCATTTCCAGGCCACTGCAATAAGTGAATGTTGCAGTAAAGTGAGTCACATGAATTTTTTTGCTTTCCGGTGCATATAAAAGTTATGTTCACACCATACTGTAGTCTATTAAGTGTGCAATAGCATTATGTCTTAAAAAACAATGTAGATACATTAATTAAAAAATACTTTATTGCTAAAAAAATGCTAAGCATCTTCTGAGCCTTCAGTGAGTTGTAATCTTTTCTCCACTGAAGGGTCTTACCTCAGTGTTGATGGCAGCTGACTGATCAGGGCGGTAGTTACTGAAGGTTGAGGTGACTGACAGCAGTCAGTTGACTTTGATTGACTTTTAATGAACAATTTCTCTGTAGCATGCAGTACTGTTTGATAGCATTTTACCCACAGTAGAACATCTTTTAAAATTTGAGTCAGTCCTCTCAAACCCTGTCACTGCTTTATCAACTACCTTTCTAAAATATTCTAAATCCTTTGTTGTTATTTCAACTACCTTCACGGTATCTTCACTAGGAGTAGATTCCATCTCAAGAAAGTACTTTCTTTGCTTATCCATAAGAAGTAACTCATCATTCGTTGACGTTTTCTCATCCATTAAAGTTTTAATTGCAGCAATTAAGTTCCGTCTTCAGGCTCCACTTCTATTTCTCTTGCTATTTGTACATCTGCAGTTACTTTTTCCACTGAGGTCTTGAACCCCTCAGAGTCATCCATGAGGGTTGGAATGAACTTCTTCTAAACTCCTGTTAATGTTGTTATTTTGACCTCTTCCCATGAGTCACAAATATTCTTAATGGCACATAGAATGGTGAATCGATTAGTTCTCAGCTGACTTTGCCCAGATCCATCAGAGGAAACACTATCTATGATAGCTATGACCTTACCAAATGTATTTCTTAAATAATAAGACTTGAAAGTTGAAATTATTCCTTAATCCAGGGGCTGCAGAATGGATGTTGTGTTGGGAGGCATGAAGACAACATTATTTTGTTGTCCATCTCCATCAGAGCTCTTGGGTGAGCAGGTGCATTGTCAATGAGCAGTAATATTTTGAAAGGAATCTTTTTCTGAGCAGTACGTCTCAACAGTGGGCTTAAAATATTCAGTAAACCCTATTGTCAACAGATATGCTGTCATTCGGGCTTTGTTGTTCCATTAATAGAGCACAGGCAGGGTAGATTTAGCATAATTCTCAAGGCTGTAGGGTTTTTTTAAAAAATTATTTTTGACTGCGTTGGGTCTTCGTCGCGGTGTGCGGGCTTTCTCTAGTTGCGGCGAGCGGGGGCTACTCTTCGTTGCGGTGCGCGGGCTTCTCACTGTGGTGGCTTCTCTTTTTGCGGAGCATGGGCTCTAGGTGCACGGGCTTCACTAATTGTGGCTCGTGGGCTCTAGAGCTCAGGCTCAGTAGTTGTGGCGCATGGGCTTAGTTGCTCCGCGTCATGTGGTATCTTCCCGGACCAGGGCTTGAACCCGTGTGCCCTGCATTGGCAGGTGGATTCTTAACCACTGCACCACCAGGGAAGCCCCGTAGGGTTTTTGGAATGGTGAGCATTGGCTTAAACTTCAAGTCACCAGCTGCATTAGCCCCTAACAACAGAGTTAGCCCGTCCTTTGAAGCTTTGAAGCCAAGCATTGACTTCTCCTCCCTAGCCATGAAAGTCCTAGATGACACCTTCTTGCAATATAAGGCTGTTTCATCTACACTGAATATCTGTTGTTTAGTGTAGCCACCTTCATTCATTATCTTAGCTAGACCTTCTGGGTAACTTCCTGCAGCTTCTGCATCAGCACTTGCTGCTTCACCCTGTACTTTTACGTTTTGGAGATGGCTTCTTTCCTTCAACCTCATGAACCAACCTCTGCTAGCTTCAAACTTTTGTTCTGCAGCTTCCTCACCTCTCTCAGCCTTCACAGAATTGAAGAGAGTTATGGCCTTACTCTGAATTAGGCATTGACTTAAGGGAATGTTGTGGCTGGTTTGACCTTCTATACAGGCCACTAAAACTTTCTCCACATCAGCAATAATGCTGTTCTGCTTTCTTATCATTTGTGTGTCACTGGAGTAGCACTTTTAATTTCCTTCAAGAACTTTTCCTTTGCATTCACAACTTGGCTAACTGGTGCAACAGGCCTGGCTTTTGGCCTGTTTCAGCTTTTGACATGACTTCCTCACTAAGCTTAATCGTTTCTAGCTTTTGATTTAAATTGAGAGACATGGAATTCTTAACCACTGGACCACCAGGGAAGTCGCAAAATCAAGATTTCTTAAGCCATTTAATCCCTAAAATATTGATGTCTTTATTTTTTAACCATCTGGTGATGTTTACTCCTGGTTTTTGCTTTAGTAGCTTTTTATAATAACACTCTTGTGCATGAGATTTTATTTGACAAAAAGAAAGGGTATTTGCTTCATATTTTGAAAGAGCCTACTCTAGCATCTTTTCCTTAAAAGATGAATGCATAAGTAGTTTGGTGGACAACATAGAAAATCAAATGATTTTTTTTTTCCTGTGAAAAATCAGCAGCTGTTTGCTTATCCCGTGAGAGCTATGATCTCTTCAGTATTCTAGGCAGAGAAAAATCCTATCTTCCCCCTCACGTGGTCATAAAATGCATGTTATCAGTAGCAGTAATCTTCTTGTTAATCTTTTTGTTCATGCATGAACAGATTTATCTTTAAAAGATTGCTTTAGCTTTCAATGTTTTGTATCAGTTCGGTTTTCTCTAAAATTGAAAATAAAGTGTTGTCTTTTTTTCCTCCCAGCAATATGAGGGTGGAAATAAGCATTTTAATCAAAATTTCAGGATGTTTTTTCCCCTCTATATGACTGGCCAAGCCAACTGAACTGACTAAGCATGCCTGGTTGTATTTCCTAAAGCAGAGCCAATTTTGCTATTTTGAAAATTAAGTCAGGGTTCTTAGAATTAAGTTAAAGCAACAGGACCTGCACCTATTCTCCAAAATATTAATTTTGATGCTTTGAAAGAGTGTAATCTTCTTGTGGCATTAAAACCTTCACAAAATGTGAAAATATTTATGAATCACAAGTACTCATTGAGAGATAGCGTGTCTGTTTATTGAGAGATTGTTGGAAAAAACCAAAATCTTGGATAAATACTTGATAAATCTTATTTTAGTAATGACTTTATATCCTTTTAATATTGAAGTAATAGAATGTACTACTCAATTGGATGCTCCTTGAGTAGTATTAGGAAGAATTACTAATACTACTAGTATTAGGAAGAATTACTTGCCCTACTTTAGCATTGTTGCTTATAGTAATGGTGTGGTTCTCTAGACCTCTGTCCTTCATTGACTCCTGTGCAGTCATTTCCAGTACTGGGTCTTCTTCTCTACTCACTGCCTTGCTCTCCTGCCTGTGCTGTTGGTTTGCTCTACTTGACTGAGCCTTGCATTGGTCTCTGCTCTTAAGTTCTAATCTCCCTTGTTCTCTAACCTTTGTCTAGAACAAGAGCGACACCCTAAAAGCCAGCCACACAACCAGGCACTCTACTACTCTGCCTTGGTTTGGTTAGTTTTCCTTCTCAAAAATATCAATCCTAGTAGCTGGGATCCTGAACTCCAAGAACAGTCTTTCTATAATATTTATCTGACCCTCAAGACCTGAATCCTCTATCATGCTACCTTGTCCATACAGTTAGCAACCTATGTGCCAAAAAGTGAATTGTGGCTAGACTCTGATAAGCAAGGAGATGCCCCTCCCCAATTCCCCTCTAAGAAAGGACCTGCTACCCAGCTGCAGGGAGTGTGGTCAGCAGCTTCCTCCAGTTGCCATCTCCTTCAAGGTCAGCCTCAGCGGTGCAGAGCTGCTTCATCCAAGACCATTTCCTTCCTGGAACAGCCTGTATGCAGTGAGGTAGGGAATTAACCATCTGACCATTTTGGCCTGATAGCAGGATAACTCTGATGAGCAGCATTTGCTCCAGAGCTCCCCGTATGGTTGGCTGAAGATTGTAGGGTCTGCATGACAGTTCACCTTCTCCCTGTGCCCAATCTTGCATCCTTTTCGTTCTTCTCAGAGGCCTTGATCCCTGGTAAATATCTTGCATCTCAAACATCTCAGCATCTTCTATCATAGTACTTGACTTCCTATGCCCTTCAAAATGTCCATTCTCTTCAGTGTCCCTCTCTTTCCCATCTGTGAGTTGCCTCAGGCTCACTGTTAAGCCTCAGGTTAGTCTTAATACCTGATAGCTGCTGACCCTGAGGAGTGTACTGCTGAGTGAGGAAGGCAGTGTAAACATACTATTGCCTGGAAGTGTCAAGCCCAGTGTGTCATTGTCACTGGAAGAATTAAGCCTGTGGAGTAAGAACACTGTGCCATAAGTTGCTAGGTGATTATAACAGTGGACCTGGATCAGAAGACCCAGAAATGGGCTTCTGCAATGTGCTGGGAGACCTCAGGAAGCCACGTGGTAGTGGAGGCAGCCAGTGCCTTGGGGAAGGACTCACCTTGAGAAAGATGAAGCATAGCCTGGAAGGAGAAACCACCATGACATACGTGTGACAGGACTGCATGCGAAGTAGTAGTGGGTATATATTCTGCTCCCAGGATTCTCTCCACGTGTACATACCATACACTTTTGCCTGGAGATGTGATACTAGAAATATCACAGGGGAAGAATCATAGAGGAATACAGGAGAGAAACTTCAAATGTCTTGAGTTTTAACCACAGAAGGCATTGTTCCAGGTATAAGGAAGAAACGATTAGAGGAATTTGATCAAGCAGGGTTGTCCACATATTCTGCCTCTCTGCTTCTCTCCATCCCCCTACATGAAAATCTGAGCTTGGAATGGGGAGGAAAAGAAACTGAGTGAAGGTAGGTGCCCCTTTCTTCTTGTACCTGAGTTTCCTAGTGGAGGCTAGAGGCCAAATATCAACCTTTAAATGTAGGGGCTTAAGAGTAGAGGAGATAGGTGTAGTACCTGAGTGTAGTTCTGGAAGAGACATTGCATTTGCTCTTTGCCACAACGATATAGAGGCTGTAGGCAGAACAGAGGTAGCGAAGGCCCAGTGATAGCCTCAGGGCTCCCACAGAAACTGGCAGAGGGAGTTACCTGGCATCTCCTATTGATTTACTTTTGCTTAGAATTGTAGCCCTGACAGTTGGAGTCCTGAAAACCACATACGAGGTCCTACAATGACTATCTTAAAATCTTAATCCTGATACTGGTATGTTGCCTCCCTAATTAGAAATGTGAGTGTCCCATGTCACTTGGACTATGATGGGATCTCCCAAGCCCTTCAATCACTGGGACTGGCCCATTCTCCCCAGTCTTGGATGGCAGGCTCAGCGAACATTGTAAATGAACGTGCCAGCAGATGCCGCCTGGAGGAGTGGCTTCACTCTAGAACTGTTGTCCAGTATTTTAGCCACTAGCACATTTGAAATGTGGCTAGTTTGAATTGAGATAGACTGCATGTGTAAAATATACACCAGATTTCAAAGACTTACTACCTTTTCTAAAGTGCCTCCTAGAAAATTAAAAATTACAACTGTGGCTTATATTATATTCCTATTGGATAGCACTGGGCTAGACGTGCCATGAAGCAAAGTCCATGACGGAGTTATTTAACATCTCAGTAACAGTAGCATATAATATGCAGAGACTATGAAGTGGACAGATCTCCTATCAGTGCTTCAGTTTGGTAAAAGACCCAGAGTTTTGGGCTCTAATTTAGAGATAAGTGATGTCAGAGAGGAAATTACCATTTTTGACTGAGTTTAAACTTGAAATGACTGAAAAATCTCTTCAGTTACTGAGTATACCTGGAAAGTTCTAGGGAAACCCTTTTGTTTTCAGGTACAGTTGGATTTATAAGATAGAAAAGAAAAATGAGGAAGATCACATTTTTTGCTGATCCAAGTTTATGGCTCATGACAAACATACCCTGTAACTAGTAGTTGTATGAACATTATGAAAAAGCTGGGCCTTTAGACAGAGCAGAGCCAGAGTCTAATGGGTTAAATATGAGAACACACAATGTCACAGACACAAGGATTCATGAAACAGGTAATATCATATGAAGGAAATGAGGCTAGACTTACCAGGGTCAGGTGCAAGTACATATCCGGGATCCAGGGCCCAGCAAGCAGAGCGGTCCTAGTACCTTTCATCTGAGGTATTGGCTGACACTGTCATATTTTGAGAGTAGCTGGCCATAGACAGCTATCCCACTAACATTTAAAAGACCTATTTGGGGCCTGCCAAAAAGCAAATTAAAATTCATTGTAGTATAAACTCTACAGGTCTGTGGGGCTCTGAGAAGACCCAGGGGAGGAGTGATTAGTGGAGACTGAGGTTGGTGGTGATGAGAGGGCACCTGATTTACATTGGCAACACTTCAGACCTAAAGAACAACAATACCACCCCAAAGCTGTTAGGCTACAGACTCACAAAAGTTGGTTTAATCTCTGCAGCCTTGATTAAATACCTGATCAAATTAAATCAGTGAGAACAAAGCCAGGAGTCTTGTTGTGTCTCATTTAAGTCAATCAATCAAGGCTACCGAGACCTGCAGGGCATAATTTGAATGTCATGTGTGCAGGCAGAGTGCTATTAGAGTGAATGTGCAGGTGTCCCATGAGAATAGACATGCCCACCTGGTTAGTGACTGGTTTCAGAGAACCTAAATGGGTTTACCAGTAGAATCCACATGTCTTGGCAGAGTAAAGTTAGCAGTGTCTCAAGTCCTAGTCTTACGTCTTAAATAAGATATAAGGGAGCTTTCAAACATTTTAAAGGATGGGGAGGTGGGAACTAAATTAAATTGAGCCATCAGGTGAAAGCCAGCATTATTTTAGTTTCAGAATATTTCAAATCGTGGGATTTACTTACTGGTAGAGTTTAAAATGGTTAAGGTATCAGGATTCCATAGAATGGTAACTTCACATGGTTTTAGGTTTCTCTGCATTTTATTCCCCATCCAGGCATAGGCCTGCATTTGGATCAGTAGTATTGGCATTAGTTCAGGCCAGAGCCATATACTGAACCCTGGAATAAGCAGTGTCTCATTAACACACCTTAAAAACATTCTGCTCTGAAGATTTGAAATGGATGTTTTCCTGGAAATAAATGCATGTGCTTATATAAATCCATTAGAGAGATGGATAATTTGACCACAGGTAGTACATGCTATAAATATTAATACTCTGTTTTGGTTGATAGATGAAAACAAGGGTAAAATATTGAGATGAGAAAATCACACGTTAATCATTGGGGAATTTGGTCAAAAATTGATTCTTTGGGACTTCAAGCTGGAAAATCAGAGAAGAGGCAGAAATGATATCTGTGTCAGAATAGAATTAAGCCTAGTTACAGTTAATGGCCAGGAGGCAAATATATTTCTGTATTTGAAATTAGTCATATTCAAAGGATTTTACACCTGGAAGAGTCCTTTGTGATGATTTTATCCAACTTTTGTCTTGCAGGCCTAAAGAGCAAGGGCTTAGCTCAATGTCCTAATGGTCACATTAGAACCAGGCTCCCCTGTTCAGCCTGATACTCTTTCTACTGTACTACAGAATTTGCTTGATTTCCTTATTCTTCTTTTCTTCTGAGAGATTAATTTTTCAAATAGTAACTATAGGTGCTAGAAAGCTTAGAGCATCTCAGAAACTGAAAAACTTAAGCTATTCTTATCTCCATTGTGCTGACAAGATTACGGGCACTGAGATGTTCAATTACCTGCCCAAGGTCACACAGATAGGAAGGTGTGCACAGCAAGGGTTTCAATGCATTGGCGTCCACCTGGCTCTAGAGAGCAAATGTTCAGCACTATGTAAATGTGCAAAGTGTAATTGAATCCAACAAGAAGAGGGGAGTAAACATGATGAATAGCTTTAAGTGCATAATTTTTAAAATGAAAAATGCTACATTCTAGTATTTCACAGGAGAAATAGCATCATGCAATAAATAAGAAAATGCAAATAACGGATTCTGTTATGACTTACAGCCCTGGAGTTGTTAGCCTTTTATTAGGAGTATGTTACCACATTGTTTAAAGTCCCTCTCTTTGTTTGAACCTAGTTGGGATCATAAAAGAATCCCCCATCTTTTGGGCAGGAAAGTACTGATGAAGTTTTTTAAAATACAAACTGTACCAAATCTGAGAAGAGCTGTGACTTTTATACTTCAGAACTAAATAGATTTACAGAGTAGCCAAGCAAATCTTTAAAATATGTTTTGAGGTAGAATGAAGAACAGCTTATACAGAAGGAAAAAATATCACAAAGGAATAAATGTACATTATTTTTAGTCTAATGATATAATGTGGTATACAGTAAAGTATACTTCATTTTTGATCTTCTTAAAGTCATAGTAATTTTTAATGTTAATGGTAATTTTCTTCTCCTCCAAATCCTTTTTGGGAACAAGATAGATAGGAACATTTTGTAGGTAAATGGAGAATGTGAGAAATGATTTTCCAGAGATCAAACTTATGTCATTAGAGACAGGAAATGTGCTCAGAATATCCAAGTAGTGCAGGAAACCTAGGGGGCCGAAGCATCTAAGCCCCTTAATTCTTTATGATGACTTAAAAGTAAAAAGACAGGAGTGTCATGTTGAGCATGGGGACCATTAACAATACTGCAGACAGAATTTTCAGCTACTATTAAATCAGAATGACAAGATGCCTAGTTTTGTGGTTACAGTTACAATGCTAGTGCTGTTTGTTTACTTGCTTTATTATTATTGTTATGTTCAATTTTTACTTTGCAATTCTAATTTATACATTTCCAGAGTATTGTCTTCTAAATTTAGTATCAAGCAAGATTCCAATATAGCTAAAAGGAAAAGCCAAAGGAATATATTCTTACAATTTCATAAATCACTGAAGCATGATCACTGAAGTCAGTACCTCTTACTGACTCTGAGTGCCTATTTTTTCTTTATACATTATACCACATTGAAGCTTGAGTGGCAATGAATTACTCAGAATTCATGATATGAATGTAAGAATAGCAATAAAGATTTTGAGGGCCTAAGGTAAATAATGGATGTGTGTGGGGGGCAGATAAATTGTGGTCATCAAAAGAGAGGAAGAAAACAAAGTATTTTGGGCACCATATCAGTGGGGGCACAGTACAGGAAATAGAAAGGGAGCTAAGTATTTCAAAATGGGAAAACTTTGTATAGGAACTTTCCAACAAAGTTCTGGAAGGGCTAGAGGAATAAAAGAGAGAATAGGAGGAGAAAAAGGAAAGAAGGGATGATACCCTGCATTAGAAACAACTAACACCCCTAGGCTGGAGCTCCTGGGGCTGTTCCTGCTGCTGCACTGCTGGAAATGCTGGACCAACAGGAAATGTTGCCAGTGCTGGGGCACCAAGAGACTACATAACCTAGCACCACTGCTGCTAAGCAACCTCTAACTACTGCCATTGTTATCAGTATCAGAAACTGTAAGCTTCTCTCTTCCTCGCACCTTGTGTTCTCCTACCAGTGCTTCCCATTAGCAGGACCCTCCCATTACCAGGAAGCCAGATGAAAAAGGATCTGGGAAATGTAGCTTGAGTCTTTCAGCTCCAGTTATAAGGTCAGAGTATGAAAGGATAGGTGAGCAGCTGTACTTCTACTGGAAATAAACTGCAAAATCTCCATCAACTTGACTGCAAAATCTTCAGCATGCAAAGGATTCTGAGAAACAATAATAATGGTTTCATGTCTTACATTTGTGTCTTTGATCCATTTTGATTTTATTTTTGTGCATTTTGTGAGAAAATGGTCCTGTCTGATTCTTTTGCATGTAACTGTTCAGTTTTCCTGACACCATTTATTGAAAAGACTGGCTTTTCCTTATTGTGTATTCTTGCCTCCTTTGTCATTAATTGGCCATATAAGTGTGGGTCTATTTCTGAGCTCTCTATTCTGTTCCACTGATCTATGTGTTTGTTTTTGTGCTAATACAATACTGTTTTAATTACTTTGGTTTTGTAGTATAACTTGAAATCAGGTAGAGTGATACCTCCACCTTTTTTCTTTCTCAAGATTGCTTTGGCTATTCTGGTTCCATATAAATTTTACAATTATTTCCATTCCTGTGAAAAATGTCATTGATATTTTGATAAGGATTACATTGAATCAGTAGATTGTCTTGGGTAGTATGGACATTTTAATAATATTAATTATTCCAATCTATGAACAAGGTATATATCTTTCTATTTATTTGTGTAGTTTTTAATTTCTTCATCAGTGTCTTGTACTATTCAAAGTCAGGTCTTTTACCTCCTTGTTAGATTTACTCCTATTTTATTCTTTATGATGCAACTGTAAATGGGGTTGTTATCTTACTTTCTCTTTCTGGTAGTTCCTTATTCATGTATAGAAACACAGCAGATTTCTGTATATTGATTTTGTAACCTTCAACTTCACTGAATTCATTTATTAGTTCTAATAGTTTTTTCATAATTTTTTTAGGGTTTTTAATATATAGTATCATGTTATATGCAAATAGTAACAGTTTTACTTCTTTTCAACTTAGCTGACTTTTATTTCTTTTTCTTGTCTAATTGCTGTGGCTAGAATTTCCAGTACTATGTTGGGCACCCTTGCCTTATTCCTGATCTTAGAGGAAAAGATTTTAGCTTTTCACTGTTGAGTATTAGGTTAGCTATAGATTTGTCATATATGGCCTTTATTATGTTGAATTATGTACCCTCTACACCCACTTTGTTGAGAATTTTTGTTATAAATGGATGTTGAATTTTGTTGAAAGCTTTTTTTTGCATTTATTGAGATGATCATATGATTTTTATCCTTTGTTTTGTTAACGAGATATATCATATTGATTGATTTGCAGGTATTGAACTATCCTTACATCCCTGCAATAAATCCCAGTTGATCATGGTGTATGGCCCTTTTAATGTATTGTTGAATTCAGTTTGTTAATAATCTGTTGAGGATTTTTGCATCTATGTTGATCAGGGGTATTGGCCTGTAATTTTTTTTTTTTTTTCAGGTGTCTTTATCTGGTTTTTGTGTCAAGGTAATGCTAGATTCATAGAATGAATTTGGAAGTGTTTCTTCTTTTTTCATTTTGTAGAATAGTTTGAGAAGGATTAACTCTTTTTTAAATGTGGTATTTGCTTGTGAAGCCATCTGGTTCTGGACTTTTGTTTGTTAGGAGGTTTTTTAAATTACTGATTCAGATTAATTGCTAGTGATTTATCTGTTCAGATTTTCTATTTCTTCCTTATTCAATATTAGAAAACTTTACATTTCTGGGAATTTAGCCGTTTCTTCTAGGTTGTCCAATTTTTTGGTGTATAATTGTTTGTAGTGATCTCTTACGATTCTGTTTCTGTGCTGTCTGTTGTAATTTCTCCTGTTTCATTTATGATTTTATTTATGTGAGCCTTTTCTTTTTTTCTTGCTGAGTCTGGCTAAAGGTATATCAATTTTGTTTATCTTTTTTTTTTTTTTTTTTTTGCGGTACGCGGGCCTCTCACTGTTGTGGCCTCTCCCGCTGCGGAGCACAGGCTCCGGACACGCAGGCCCAGCGGCCATGGCTCACGGGCCCAGCTGCTCTGCGGCATGTGGGATCCTCCCGGACCGGGGCACGAACCCGCGTCCCCTGCATCGGCAGGCGGACTCCCAACCACTGTGCCACCAGGGAAGCCCTTGTTTATCTTTTTAAAGAACCAATTCTTAGTTTCATTGATGAAAAAAATTTTTTTTAGTCTGTTTTATTTCTTTCTGTTCTGTTCTTTATCATTTCCCTCCTTCTACTAACTTTGAGCTTTGTTTGCTCTTCTTTTTCTAGTTCCTTTAGGTATAAGGTTAGATTGTTTATTTAAGAATTTCTTGTTTCCTGAGGTAGGCATGGAATGTTGCAAATTTCCTTCTTAGAACTGCTTTTGTTGCATCCCATAGATTTTGGAACGTCGTGTTTCCATTTTCATTTCTCTCAAGGTATTTTTTTCTCTTCTTTATTTCTTCATTCACCCTTGTTTGTTTAGTAGTATGTTGTTTCACCTTCATATGTTTAGTTTAGTTTTTTAAAAAATTTTTCTTGGTTTTTTTCTTGTAGTTGATTTCTAGTTTTATATCATTATGGTTGGAAAAGATGCTTGATACAATTTCAATCTTCTTAAATTTATTGATCACATGTTAAGCCATGTTGTTATCCCTAACATGTGATCCCTCCTGGAGAATATTCCATGTCTGCTTGTTTTATTCTCTTGTTAAATTGATTTGTTTATCATTATGTAATGACCTTCTTTGTTTCTTGTTATACTCTTTGTTTTAAAGTTTATTTTGTCTTATATAACTATTGCTACCCCAGCTTTCTTTTTGTTTCAAATGCATGGAATATCTTTTTTCATCTTTTCACACAGTCTCTGTGTGTCTTTAGATCTGAAGTGAGTCTCTTGTATGCAGCATTACTTGAATCTTTTTTTTTAATCCATTCAATGTCTTTTGATTGGAACATTTAGTCCATTCAGATTTAAAGTAATTATTGATAATGATGTACTTACTGCCATTTTGTTAATTCTTTCCTCTTTCTATGTGTGGTTAGTTCTTCTCTGTTCCTTTCTTCTCTTGTTCTCTTCCCCTGTGATCTGACGACCTTTTTCTTAGTGTAATGTTTGTTTTACTTTCTCTTTATTTTTTGTATATTTTTTAGGTTTTTGGTTTGTAGTTTATCATGAGGTTCTCATATAACAACCTATTTATATACTAGTCTATTTTAAATTGATGGTCACTTAAGTTCAAGCACATTCTAAATACTGCACTTTTACTGCCCAACCACTACCACATTTTATGATTTGACATCATATTTTACATCTTTTTATTTTGTGTATCACAACTACTTATTTTAGATATAAAGATAGTATGAAGGATAAAGACAAAACTAGTAAAATCATCTAGTGGATCCACTACCTTTACTATATGTTTGCCTTCAGCAGTGAGATTTTTTTTCATTTATAATTTTCTTGTTTCTAGTTTAGGCCTGTTGTTTTCCTTTTAAACAACTCCCTTTAACATTTTTGGAAAGGTTAGTTTAGTGGTGATGAGCTCCTTTAGCTTTTGCTTGTCTGTAAAACTCTCTATCTCTCCTTCAGTTATGAATGTTAACCTTTCCATTGTAAGGTTCTTGGTTGTAAGTTATTACCTTTCAGTAGTTTGAATGTATCGTGCCAGTCCCTTCTGGCCTGTGAAGTTTCTGCTAAAAAATACACTGATAGTCTTTTTTTTTTTAATTAAATAATTTATTTATTTTTACCATCTTTATTGGAGTATAATTGCTTTACAATGTTGTGTTAGTTTCTGCAGTATAACAAAGTGAATCAGCTATACATACACATATATCCCCATATCTCCTCCCTCTTGTGTCTCCCTCCCACCCTCCCTATCCCACCCCTCTAGGTCGTCACAAAGCACTGAGCTGATCTTCCCATGCAATTCAGCTGCTTCCCACTAGCTATCTATTTTATGTTTGGTAGAATACACTTATAGTCTTAATGGGGGTTACCTTGTATATAACTAGTTGTCCTCTTGTTGCTTTTTGAGTCTTTCTTATCTTTAGCTTTTGTCATTTTAAGTATAATGTATCTTGGTGTGGGCCTCTTTGGGTTCATATTTTTTGGACTCTCTCTGCTTCCTGGACTTGTTGTCTGTTTCCTTTCCCAGGTTAGGGAAGTTTTCAGCCATTATGTCTTCAAATAGGTTTTCTGTCTCTTTCTTTCTCTCTTCTCCTTCTGGGACCCCTGTAATGTGAATGCTGGTATGATTGATGTTGTCACAGAGGTCCCTTAAACTTTCTTAACTTTTAAATTCTTCTTTCTTTTTGCTGCTCTGATTGGGTGATTTCCACTACCCTGTGTTCCAGACTGCTAATCTGGTATGCATCCTCCAATCTGCTGTTGATTCCATGTAGTGTATTTTTCATTTCTGTTATGTATTCTTCTGTTCTGTTTCATTCATTTTTTTTTTAACATCTTCACTGGAGTATAATTGCTTTACAATGGTGTGTTAATTTCTGCTTTATCACAAAGTGAATCAGTTATACATATATCCCCATATCTCTTCCCTCTTGTGTTTCCCTCCCTCCGACCCACCCTATCCCACCCCTATAGGTGATCACAAAGCACCAAGCTGATCTCCCTGTGCTATGTGGCTGCTTCCCACTAGCTATCTATTTTACATTTGGTAGTGTATATGTGTCCATGCCACTCTCTCACTTTGTCACAGCTTACCCTTCCTCCTCCCCATATCCTCAAGTCCATTCTCTAGTAGGTCTGCGTCTTTATTCCCATCTTACTCCTAGGTTCTTCATGACCATTTTCCTTTCTGTTTTTTAGATTCCATATATATGTGTTATGTATGGTATTTGTTTTTCTCTTTCTGACTTACTTCACTCTGTATGACAGACTCTAAGTCCATCCACCTTACTACAAATAACTCAGTTTCACTTCTTTTCACGGCTAAGTGATATTCCATTGTATATATGTGCCACATTTTCTTTATCCATTCATGTGTTGATGGACACTTAGGTTGCTTCCATGTCCTGGCTATTGTAAACAGAGCTGCAATGAACATTGTGGTACATGACTCTTTTTGAATTACGGTTTTCTCAGAGTATATGGCCAGTGGTGGGATTGCTGTGTTGTATGGTAGTTCTATTTTCAGTTTTTTAAGGAAGCTCCATACTGTTCTCCATAGTGGCTGTATCAATTTACATTCCCACCAACAGTGCAAGGGGGTTCCCTTTTCTCCACACCCTCTCCAGCATTTATTGTTTGTAGATTTTTTGATGATGGCCATTTTGACCGGTGTGAGATGATATCTCATTGTACTCTTGATTTGCGTTTCTCTAACGATTAATGATGTTGAGTATTCTTTCATGTGTTTGTTGGTAATCTGTATATCTTCTTCGGAGAAATGTCTATTTATGTCTTCTGCCCATTTTTGGATTGGGTTGTTTGTTTTTTTGATATTGAGCTGCATGAGCTGCTTGTAAATTTTGGAGATTAATCCTTTGTCAGTTGCTTCATTTGCAAATATTATTTCCCATTCTGAGGGTTGTCTTTTTGTCTTATTTATGGTTTGCTTTGCTCTGCAAAAGCTTTTAAGTTTCATTAGGTCACATTTGTTTATTTTTGTTTTTATTTCCACTTTTGTAGGATGTGGGTCAAAAAGGATCTTCCTGTGATTTATGTCATAGAGTGTTCTACCTATGTTTTCCTCTAAGAGTTTGATACTGTCTGGACTTACATTTAGGTCTTTAATCCATTTTGAGTTTATTTTTGTGTATGGTGTTAGGGAGTGTTCTAATTTCATTCTTTTACATGTATCTGTCCAGTTTTCCCAGCACCACTATTGAAGAGGCTGTCTTTTCTCCACTGTATATTCTTGCCTCCTTTATCAAAGATAAGGTGATCATATATGTGTGTGGGTTTATCTCTGGGCTTTCTATCCTGTTCCATTGATTTGTGTTTCTCTTTTGGTGCCAGTACCATACTGTCTTGATTACTATAGCTTTGTAGTATGGTCTGAAGTCAAGGCTCCTGATTCCTCCAGCTCTATTTTTCGTTCTCCAGATTGCTTTCAGTATTCAGGGTCTTTTGTGTTTCCATTAAAAAGTGTGAAATTTTTTGTTCTAGTTCTGTGAAAAATGCCAGTGGTGGTTTGATAGGGATTGCATTGAATCTGTAGGTTGCTTTGGGTCGTATAGTCATTTTCACAATGTTGATTGTTCCAATCCAAGAACATGGTATATCTCTCCATCTATTTGTATCATCTTTAATTTCTTTCATCAGTGTCTTATAATTTTCTGCATACAGGTCTTTTGGCTCCTTAGGTAGGTTTATTCCTAGGTATTTTATTCCTTTTGTTGCAGTGGTAAATGGGAGTATTTTCTTAAATTCACCTACAGATTTTTCATCATTAGTGTATAGGAATGCAAGCGATTTCTGTTCATTAATTTTGTATCCTGCCTCTTTACCTAATTCATTGATCAGCTCTAATAGTTTTCTGGTTGCATCTTTAGGATTCTCTATGTATAGAATCATGTCATCTGCAAACAGTGACAGCTTTACTTCTTCTTTTCTGATTTAGTCCGTTTATTTCTTTTTCTTCTCTGATTGCTGTGGCTAAAACTTCCAAAACTATGTTGAGTAATAAGGGTGAGAGTGGGCAACCTTGTCTTTTTCCTGATCTTAGTGGAAATGGTTTCAGTTTTTCACCATTGAGGACGATGTTGGCTGTGGGTTTGTCATATATGGCCTTTATTATGTTGAGGAAAGTTCCCTCTGTGCCTACTTTCTGGAGGGTTTTTATCATAAATTGGTGTTGAATTTTGTTGAAAGCTTTCTCTGCATCTATTGAGATGATCATATGGTTTTTCTCCTTCAGTTTGTTAATATGGTGTGTCACATTGATTGATTTGCATATATTGAAGAATCCTTGCATTCCTGGGGTAAACTCCACTTGATCATGGTGTATGATCCTTTTAATGTGCTGTTGGATTCTGCTTGGTAGTATTTTGTTGAGGATTTTTGCATCTATCTTCATCAGTGATATTGGCCTGTAGTTTTCTTTCTTTGTCACATCTCTCTCTGTTTTTGGTATCAAATGATGGTGGCCTTGTAGAATTAGTTTGGGAGTGTTCCTCCCTCTGCTGTATTTTTGAAGAGTTTGAGAAGGATAGGTGTTAGCTTTTCTCTAAATGTTTGATAGAATTCTCCTGTGAAGCTGTCTGGTGCTGGGATTTTGTTTGTTGGAAGATTTTTAATCACAGTTTCAATTTCAGTGCTTGTGATTGGTCTGTTCATATTTTCTATTTCTTCCTGGTTCAGTGTTGGAAGGTTGTGCTTTTCTAATAATTTGTCCATTTCTTCCAGGTTGTCCATTTTATTGGCATAGAGTTGCTTGTAGTAATCTCTCATGATCCTTTATAATTCTGCAGTGTCAGTTGTTACTTCTTTTTCATTTTGAATTCTATTGATTTGCGTATTCTCCCTTTCTTTCTTGATGAGTCTGGCTAATGGTTTATCAATTTTGTTTATCTTCTCAAAGAACCAGCTTTTAGTTTTATTGATCTTTGCTATCGTTTCCTTCATTTCTTTTGCATTTATTTCTGATCTGAACTTTATGATTTCTATCCTTCTGCTAACTTTGGGGTTTCTTTGTTCTTCTTTCTCTAATTGCTTTAGGTGTAAGGTTAACTTGTTTATTTGAGATGTTTCTTGTTTCTTAAGGTAGGATTGTATTGCTATAAAATTCCCTCTTAGAACTGCCTTTGCTGCATCCCATAGATTTTGGGTCATTGTGTTTTCATTGTCATTTTTTTCTAGGTAGTTTTTGAGTTCTTCTTTGATTTTTTCAGTGATCTCTTGGTTATTAAGTAGTGTATTGTTTAGCCTCCATGTGTTTGTATTTTTTACAGTTTTTTTTCCTGTAATTGATATCTGGTCTCATAGCGTTGTGGTCGGAAAAGATACTTGATAAGAGTTCAATTTTCTTAAATTTACCAAGGCTTGCTTTGTGACCCAACATATAATCTATCCTGGAGAATGTTCCCTGAGCACTTGAGAAGAAAGTGTAATCTGTTGTTTTTGGATGGAATGTCCTATAAATATCAATTAAATCCATCTTGTTTAATGTATCATTTAAAGCTTGTGTTTCCTTATTTATTTTCATTTTGGATGATCTGTCCATTGGTAAAAGTGGGGTGTTAAAGTCCCCTACTGTGATTGTGTTACTGTCAGTTTCCTCTCTTATGGCTGTTAGTATTTGCCTTATGTATTGAGGTGCTCCTATGTTGGGTGCATAAATATTTACAATTGTTATATCTTCTTCTTGTATTGTTCCCTTGATCATTATGTAGTGTCCTTCTTTATCTCCTGTAATAGTCTTTGTTTTACAGTCTATTTTGTCTGATATGAGAATTGCTACTCCAGCTTTTTTTTGATTTCCATTTGCATGGAATATCTTTTTCCATCCCCTTACTTTCATTCTGTAAGTTTCCCTGTGTATGATGTGTGTCTCTTGTAGACAGCATATATATGGGTCTTGTTTTTGTATCCATTCAGCCAGTCTATGTCTTTTGGTGGGAGCATTTCATCCGTTTACCTTTAAGGTAATTATCGATATATATGTTCCTATTACCATTTTCTTAATTGTTTTGGGTTTGTTATTGTACATCTTTTCCTTCTCTTGTGTTTCCTGCCTAGAGAAGTTCCTTTTGCATTTGTTGTAAAGTTGGTGTGGTGGTGCTCAGTTCTCTTAACTCTTGCTTGTTTATAAAGGTTTTTATTTCTCTGTCAGATCTGAATGAGATCCTTGCTGGGTAGAGTAATCTTGGTTATAGGATTTTCTCTTTCATCACTTTAAATACATCCTGCCACTTCCTTCTGCCTTGCAGAGTTTCTGCTGAAAGATCAGCTGTTAACCTTATGGGGATTCCCTTGTATATTATCTGTTGTTTTTCTCTTGCTACTTTTTTCTTTCTTTCTTAAGATTGCCAATTCTGCCAAAAATATCAATAAAAATAAGTAAGTGGAGTATGCAAACTTTGCCATCCATTACACTAAGGAGTATATGACACAATCATGGGCAATTGATTAACCTAGATATCTCTGAACTTTACTTAGTTAATTCAGAAAATATAGCTAATAACACCCAACTTGTACAAGTATTATGAAGAAACAAAATAATACACATAATATGCCTAGCTCACAATTACTAAGTATTTACTAAATGACAGCTCTTATACAAGGTTCATGTTTGCCCTCTATAAATTTTGTTCTACTTCAAATATCAATGAAATGACTCATCAAATTAATTTGCTTAATATTGACTATGACAAGAAGCTTTCATCTAGCTTTCATGTGAATCCAACTAACTTTTTGTGTTATCTCAGCATTCAATAGACAAGTTGTTCATAGACCTGAATAGATTTGCATCTGCTTAAAAAAAGCTATTTTTCTTTAGGTGATGTAGGCATCCTACCCTTAAAAAGATAGGTGGGGGTGCGAGTGGGGCAAGTCTCTAAAGGATGAGACTTAATGTCTTGGTGAAAAATGTGCCCTTGTTTTATGTCCATGTTTAATTTCATTATCTATATTTTAGGTCCCATCTTCTGCCTTTCAAGGAAGTTGGTTGAATTACTCTTGTCCTTTATATATATTTTGTATTTTCTGCAATACTGTTTCTTTCTCATTAGCTCGCATCTTTTCTGTCTTAAAAACAGACCACAAATAAGCCTTGATATCTGCTCATGTCCCTTCTACCTTAAAATCAAACCTTCAATAATACACCTTGACATGTGCTGTTCCCTCTCCACGCGCGCACACACACACACACACACAAATACACACACACACCACTAGATTAAAGGGATTCTCCAGATGCAATGTACAAGGTTGAGGTTCTCAAACTTTAGCAAGCTTCAGAATCCCCTGGAGGGTTTTGCTGTTGCTTTCCAATCCAGAGTTTCTGATTCATGAATTTGTAGGTGATGTTAATCCTTCTAATCAAGGATTCACCAGGAAATAAGGCACACCTAGACATTGCTGGAAATCAGAAAAATAATACTCATCAGACTTCCTTTCAGGAAGAGCTCTGTATGTGTATTGGATAGAAATTCTTTTGCATTTCCTTTTCTCTATAATGAATTATACTTTGCAGTGTGCTGGTAATTTGGCTGTCCAAAAATAAAACAGCCTGATTTGAAACATTTGCCGATTTCCATGGTATGAATACTCCCACCATGCCTTATTTCAAACTGCAAATGTGACATTAGAGAACTGGAAACTGGGAATAGGTGCACACTTTCATGTCTCTTGGAAGCAGGTTTGAGCCAGATCCTGCATACCACTGATCCAGCGTACCACTACATGTAAATGTAGACACCTTTTATTGACAGAGAAACTATGACGGACAGAGGTGAAACTCAGCTAGTCTCACTTCGCCTGTGAAATTTCCCTTCTTTATCTATTGTCTATCTTTTTTCTCCTCCTCCCTCCATTGATCTTTGTTCTGGAAACCCCTAATAGGACTTTCCGTTCAATGCCAAAAATTATGTATGTATAGATTGTCACTTGGAGGAGGCTAATAGCCCATAACTTATAAAAATTTCTCAATCTAGGGTCCAAAATAGAAGGGTTCGGTTGAAAAGACTGGAGATGGGGATGGGGGGCAGACACTAGTACACTGTGGAGGTTCCAGGACCTTCTATTTCAATCCCACCTTTGTCTAAGTCCAGAAATTACATGGATAATGACACTCTCATTACCAAAACTTCTGATTTATAAACTTTCCAGATGTATTTTTGTATTTTTTTCACCTAAAAGTTCTCCTCAAGTCCCCAAGAAATAGGGAAATAAGGAAAGCTACAGACATTGAGGATTGACAGTGGTGACCATTCTCTTTCTCTACTATGTGTCCACGGTTCAGGCTGGTCTCTGCAGAAGAGCTGATTAGGGAATAGAAAGCCGGCCTATGCCGAATGATGGGGGGCTTGTTAAATGCTTGATAAATCCTTCAGACCTGCTTGCTTGAAACAGCAGGGGTGCTTTTTAATTGTTTTATAAGATCATCGTGAACTAAGCCCAAAGAGCACGGGAATCATATCCCACTCCAAAATTCCAGGTCCCCAGTACTAGTCAAGGTGTGCTAATTTTTACTTGAAAAACAGACCAAAAAAACTTACATTATTCTAACATGCAGTTTATAAGGTAGAAAAAAGAATGAGAACAATTCTGTGTAGAAAGTTTGCAATCATTTTAATTCTAAGAATGTAGATTCTGTTTCTCATTTATTTTATACAAAGTAGAAGGTGGCAGGAAGTGGCTAAATGTGAAATTCTGTTTGGAAAAGCAGAGGCCTGGTACTGGTCTGGAATTTCCCCTTGATTCTACAGTTGACAATGAGTTATCTTTTTGGAAAGCATTGAAGGTGGTGGGTTACTGGTACGAAGTTGAGAAATAGTTGCTTGTGGTTTATCTAGATTAGTTGAAGGTCTGGGCAGGACTGAGTCTCAATCTTAAAATACTCTGTGGCTCAGCCCGTCATATTCCAGTGAAGATAAGGCTCCTGATTAAATAATAGAGCTCTTATGTTCTGTAACTTCCTCACGGTATATTGTCTGAACCTGTCTTTTCCCTAGTAGGTATTTGAGGTAAAAAAAACCCTAGCAAACGCAGACAGGATTTATAGGTTCATTGTAGGACGTGAGGATCTAGGGAAAATTTATGCTTTAGAACCTCGTTTCTCAAATACATGGAATCCCGGGGAAGAAGGTTTTGTGGAAAAGAAGAAGAATAGGCAAACAAATCCTAGAAGACTCCAGAAAAAACAAAACAAACAAAAAAAAGTGAGGATTAACTCTAAAGACATGATCACGAAATCATGTGTTCTGGTCAGAGTCTGCAGGATTTTCCTCGTCTTGTTGAACCCACAACTCTTCCCCTTTTCCATTTATACTGTCCCCAAGCAGTATACTGTCCCTTTGCTAAGCTTCATTCCCTTCGTGTAGCTGTTCCTTAGGATCTTTTTCTCTCTGTAATGTGAATGACTGATAAAAAGGTAATAATGTGAGTCACTTTCAGGAAAATTCCCATTTCAAAAAGAAATCTTTTAGAGATTCTGTGAAGATAAATGATGACATCTGTAATTACGGAATTCCTGTATCACTGGCAAGCATATAGAGGATTTTCTTTTGAGGACGATTTTTACAAAGCTCCTTCATTTGTACCACATATTTCTAAGGCTGGCCTTGATTTGGACTTACAGACATTAGTATATGCTCCAGTTAATTTCTATTTAATGAAAAGAAAGAAAAACCCCCAAAATCCAACTGAAAATTCACTTTTTTCCATTTGTAAATTTTAATTTAGTGTTTAACCTCTTGAGTGATTTTTTTTTTACTACATGGACTTCAAACTTATATCTTCCAAACAACGTAAATATAGTTTAAAATGCATCTCAGCTCTCAAATAAGCTTTCCTTTCTTTTCCATATACAGTGCAGATAATGACATAAACATGTCATTTTAATTCCTCCCCCCAGGCATGATCTGATGGGTCTTTTCTTCTCTTTAGTCTCTCCTCACCTGCCGTTGTCCATTATCATGGACTTTCATTGCCAACAGTATTCCCCTATTTCCAGAAACAGAAATAATTACAACTAAGCATCTCCATTAAAAAAAAAAAAACTATTTATAGTGCTGGCAACAGGCTTAAGGAATAGCTGAGTCACGGGGTTATTGGGAGAAATTTTCTTTGGACATTTCGGTGATATCCCTCTGTTGGTTTTCCTCACTGTCCACACTGATTGTGCCCTTGTTTCCCAAATAACAATTTAGGTAAATTTAGTTCTCCTTCTGTTGATATTTAGGTGTCTTGGCCGTTTCCTTCCTTACTCTTTTTCCATCTTCAAAAGTTAAATTCGTGGACATTATCTCTGAGAGGTATCTACTTATCAAGACAATTTCCTCAGGAGAAATACCTAATTACAATCTCCAACATCAGTGGAACCAGAAAGGCTGATGGCAATTTCCCAGTGATCTTCTGGTTCTGTTTTTTTTAACCTGAATAAAACGACTTGCTCATAAATTACTTAGGTACTTGCAGTATATGCCTCTGTAGGTATTTTTGACTATAAAATAATTTCAGCTTTTAAGAGGCCTAGAGATTTCCCTGGCACAGTAATTAAGAATCCGCCTGCCAATGCAGGGGACACAGGTTCCAGCCCTGGTCCAGGAAGATCCCACATGCTGCAGAGCAACTAGGCCTGTGCACCACAACTGCTGAGCCTGTGCTCTAGAGCCCATGAGCCACAACTACTGAGCCCACATGCCACAACTACTGAGCCCGCATGCCACAACTACTGAAGCCCATGCACCTAGAGCCCGTGCTCCACAACAAGAGAAGCCACCACAGTGAGAAGCCCGCCCACTGCAACAAAGAGTAGCTCCCATTTACCGCAACTAGAGAAAGCCTGCGCGCAGCAATAAGACCCAACACAGCCAAAAATAAATAAATTAATTAATTAAAAAAAAGAGGCCTAGGTTATTTTAGCTACCTGAGATTATTCTATTGATCCTAATAAAATACTTATGTCTATACCAGCCTAGTGTTGTTTCAGTAACAGGATGATATTACAAAACCTGACAGATCATTTCTAACCCTGTCACCCCATTATATGCCTTGCATTAAAAACAATAGTAACAACTTCTTAGGCTGATAAAGTACAGTTTAGCCAGAGCTTAATTTTCTGATCTCTTCTCTTACTATTGAGCTACTCAACAAGTGAAATGAACTCATGGCTTTTCCCATTAAAATCAAGATTTTAATCATGGTTTGAGATAAGAGTGATTCAGAACTTGCCTTGCTGATGGTACTCTTGCAGTTATCCTTTTTCATGACCTCTTGACACTTTCCTCAAGGCCTCTATCAGATCACATTTCAATTATGATGTGTCTGTGGTCATCTCCTCTGCCATCTGTACCCCCATCACCCTCTAAATTATCCTTTGGAGAGGCTGTACATTATTGGTTCAGACAGACCTAAGTTCAAACCCTAACTCTGCCTGTTACTAATTTCATGACTTTGAACAGATTGCATGTCTTTTTTGAGCCTTATTTTTTAAAAATCTGTAACATGTAGGTAACATTTTCTTTTAATGTGAATTTTAAATATAATTGAAACTGCACACCTGGTCTCGGATTGGCATCTCAGATGGGATTTGAACCCAGCCAAAACTCAGATTAGGACTTGAGCCCATGAGCTGGGACTCGAATCCCCTGACTTGTAATTAAAATCATTCACCTGGTGTCAGGACCTACTATTTTCCAGTGGCATCTTCTGCCACCCCAGTAGAGACTAACAAAAATATCTTCAGATATAATGCCAAAGGGCTCCTGGAGGGCAAAATCTCCCAGACTGAGAACCTCTTACTTTAGGATAACTTTGCTGCAATGAAAACTACACATACCTTTTGCTTTCCAGCTGGGTTTGTGATTGAAAAACAGAATACAGACAACTAAAGTTGACTGCTGCTCATTAATCATTAAAGATAATAGAAGCCATGCATTTTGGGGAAGACCACAGTATCCCAATATAGCATTTTTACTAATGTTTACTGTATACAGATGAGACTTTGTAAAAACAAACCTACAGTTTAAGAATTTTCATTCCCAAACTGATTCCTGCTCTGACTTCACGTGAGTGGTCATGAACTCAAACATGAGCAAAAGTAAAGGGTTTTGATAGTCAGATCTCTAGCCAGAATTTTTAATACCTTTAGTGTTCTCATCAGAATATGTTCTGCCTTCTTTTTGAAGCATTTGCTTGACTCTTCTGGATTTCATTGTACTTTCTCTTACCATCATTACCATCTAAACCTTGGGCATCAATTACATATTGCCTTATATTATTTTCTGATAGTACAAGAATATTAGCGTTGGCTACCCAGTGAGATTACAAGCTCTCTGCAGGCAACGTACTTCTCTTTTATCTCTCATGACATCAAATATAGTGTCACATTCATTAAAAAAGAGCGTAGTCTTTGGAGTTAAACAGATGTGGACTCTACTTAAGGTTCTATCACCCAAAGGCTGGATAAACTTACGCAACTACTCAATGTCTCCATGTAGAGTAACCTCTACATGCTGTGTGTTTGAAACGTACAACTGATTTCCATGCATTCAAAGCAACCCTTTGATTAGAATTTAACTTTCTATCTAATATTCCAGTTTGCCTGGAAGGAAAGAATATACCGGTCATGCTAACCTGGTTGTCTGGATCCATGATTGCTATAGTACTTACTGTGGATTAATACTTAAGTAACCTAATTTTGTTCATTCATCTCTTGTGAGCCTAGTTCATCTAAGACAGTGTTTAAGCAATGAACCTCTCCCATTATACTGACAAAGTCAGAGTTCTGAACTATGAAGCCAAGGACTTAGCATATGGGAAATGACAGAACAAATACCACATTACGAGGCTACTTAGAGGCCCTTCCTGGAAACCACCAGTCTCCCTTCGGAGTCTCTTCGAATTTCAAGTCAGTTGGAAAACTGGATCTTGAGGGATTACAACGGTGAATGTGATAGAGAATCTACCCTATAGGCGTTCACCTTCAAGTAGTTTTTTAGGTTGTATACCTGACAAATTTATTCTGTGTTTTAATACTCAGAAGTGATTTAAAGTGATGCAATAAATGCTTATAGGTTTATTTATTAAAATAACTTGAGAGAATTGAAGTAGCGTTATGTGTGCAGAATGATTTCGTATAACTTGATTTCAAAGCTTCGGATTTAGATAAACAAGTCAAAAATTTCTCTGTATGACATTCTTAGCTTTATGGTGTGTGTTACCTAGAGAGCAAATATGGGAGGATTTTGTGAGCTGCCATATGAAAACCTATGGCTCTGTATTTCAAAAGTATCTAATATATATTAATAAATCTGAAAATAACCAACTGTCTATCTGTAGTATATTAATAAAAATATATTTTAGGAAGGGACATTAGCAGAATTACATATTGATAGTGGAAATCCTTGTTTAACTCTTGGTCTTCTTTGCTGTCTTAGTAAAAGTTTTACCTTATTTTGGAGCCACAATTTAACCAAACTTTTAGTTCAGTAAGTAACTTTTTCTATCCTCTTCAGTGCCGTGTTGGAGTAATGGCTATTGTGGTATTTCCAACAATAGCACAGCATATTTTTAGAAGGAATAACACCAATAAGAACAATTTATTGAGCACTGACTGTGTGTCAGGTCCTATGCTAAACTCTCTTAAATCATCTCATTGGATTTTCAAAACAACTGTATAAGATAGACATTGTCTGGCTGTGCAAATGAAGAATATTAAGAAACTTGCATGACACATAGTAAGCGGTAGCACCCTAAAAGAGAGTTTTGATATTCAAGTTCATCACGCCATCTTTCACCAACCCTAGCTCATTCGACTTCTAGGTCATAAGAAAATGTACTGATGCAGTAACTTACTAGCTATACCTTGTAGGAGGTAATGCAGCTTAAAAAGGACATTTCTGACCTTTGCCTAAGCCTGCTTTTGTAATAAATTCTTTGTCTTCTTTTCCCATCCAGCTAATACTATCTTTACTTTAGAAGAAGACAATTGAAATGATGTGGTCTGAGGTGACTTCCAAGCCAGGGTTTCCAGACTCCATTCCCGTGTTCTCCAGGGGTTGCATGGAAGTGGCTCAGTGTTGTGGTGATAAAGGGAGGTGAGGGGGGAAAGTCAGCTCATCAGTTCACTGCTCCCCACAATCCCCTTAGACAGCTTCATTTCTCTTTGCTTTCAGTCTTCTGTATATTTCATTGGGGGGGCACAGGGAAGAGGAGTACCGGTTACCTGTCTTTTAAAAAAAGTTTTAAAATCACTCATCTGGTTGACTTCTGTGTTTAACAGAGGAAACAGGCCTGGGGAGTTTAAGAAATTGGCCCTTAATCTCACATCTTATCAGAGAAAAAGCCCAGGTCTCCAAACTCCCAGTCCACCCTGCTCTCCGCCACCCCATAATTGCTGCCCTACAGAAATCCAGTGCAAATGTGTTATATTTGGCTCATCAGAGCCTGGGCTGACACTCTGCAGGCCATTCTGGGCTTGCTGCGGATGCTCCTAACGCCCATCTTTACTGCAACAGCAGAGGCTCATGGAATTTGTTCTTAGTCCCAACCTGTGCTTGCAAGTACCTGACACATGCTCTGTCCTGCATTCTTTGAAGGCCTCCTTGAGTTTCAGCACTGTACCTACATGTTGTTTAGGGTAAGAGTAGCTCAAATATTTTATGCAGACAATTGAACTTGGAAGCAGAACTAGGCAACCTGTTTCATTCAACAGATTTTTTTTTTTTTTTTGCGGTATGCGGGCCTCTCACTGTTGTGGCCTCTCCCGCTGCGGAGCACAGGCTCCGGACGTGCAGGCTCAGCGGCCACGGCTCACGGGCCCAGCCGCTCCGCGGCATGTGGGATCTTCCCAGACCCGGGCACGAACCTGTGTCCCCTGCATCGGCAGGCGGACTCTCAACCGCTGTGCCACCAGGGAAGCCCCAACAGATATTTTCGATGACTTCCATGTGCCAAAATCTTTTTGAACACTGAGGATACACTAGTAAACAAAACAGATTAAAATCCCTGATGTCATGGAACTTACAGACAATAAGGATCAGAGGGGTAAATTGAGCCGAGAAGAAGGAACGGGAACTATTGGGAAGGTGCATTGCTGTTTTACGTAGGGTGATCAGGACATCAAGAATACAATGTTTGGGTCAGGACCTCAGGGAGGTAAGGAAGCAAGGCATACAGATATTTGGGAGGAAAGTGGCCCAGGGGAAAACAACAGCAAGTGAGGTAGCGCTGGGAAGTAGTAGAGTGTTCCAAATGTCTGAGCAGCAACCGAGAAACCAATGTGCATGGAGTAAAGTGAGCAGAGTGGGTGAGGAGGACAGTAGGAGATGATGGCAGAGAGGTGAGGAGGTAAGGGTGGGAGCCATGGTGTCAGATCCCAATCTGTAAAGACTTTGACTTTTGTCTGCTTGCTTATTATGAAAAGTTCTCATGCTTAATCATGACAGATTTATTTGTCTCTGGTGAGGGTAATGGAATAACATAGCTTAGCTTTTATTGGAGACGTATCCACAGATGAATTACTGATCTTATGATAAAAATCTAGGAGATGCTATGATTTCTTAACTTCTATGTATATACAGCAAATTGTGTTTTTTAAAGTCTAAAGATGTAGAGATATAAAATTAATGCCAAACCTACCAGCTAGTTTTGTCAATCCTTATTATGTTACCTATATTAATAAAAAGATATAAGTATAATATTTCCTATTTCATGTTATAAAATGCCTTCTCTTGTTATGAGTTTTGTTTGTCTCTAAATCATTGGACTCTTTCTCAAAATCCTTCATCCGTGTTCACTTTCCTTCTTGGCCTTCTTCATTGATCTTTGCAATTTCCAACAAATTATAAAAGAATGGACATCTACCCATAGAACTAAATTCTTCATGGCACAGATAGTACATAATTCCGCACCAACATATTTCCTTCTTTTTATAGTTTGGAGAAGAGCATGCATCTGGGGTTTGAACTGTGTACTTTCTAACTTCATTGCATTAGCTAACACAGTTTTAGTTTTTGGTTAAAGGGAGATCATGCTGAGAAAACATTTACAGGGAAAGGGAAGTTACAGGGAACAGGAAGTTGCAGGGAAAGATTTACAGGGAAAAGGAAAGATATATTCATGTTACTACCTGATGGATAACGATATTTTTCTCTCCAATAAGGAAATGGATATTTTCAAGTTAGGAATGGTGGTTTTCAGGATTGCTATTATTTAGAGAGAAGACTTGTATAGATGTATGAGAGAACTTCTTGAGTTTTAATTTTGTCTTGATTTCACTGTTGTTACAAATGACTTTATGATTCATGCTTACAGATTAAAAGATCAACTAGTTCCAGAGGGTGATTCATTCTATAAACAAAATTGGTTTATATGTCTCAAGTAGCCAGCTAGGGTCAAAAACCACTGTCTCATTTTGTGACAGTCTTGTTGGGTGTCCAAGAAGACAACAGAACTGAATATTAATTCTGTGTCCTATGGAGTCTGATTCTTAATTTAACTTGCATTCTGAGTACTTTTATGACTTCAGTTCTTCCAACAGGCTGGCAATGGACACTAAGAATAATAATATCCTTAGCCTGAATAGGTTCTCTCTGAGCTTATCTAATTATCTTCCAGTGACTGTCAGTTTTCACCACTATCATCTTGGGAGAGTGACTAGATTTCTGTTCATTGAGCTCATAACAAGAACAAGAACTTAGACTGACTCAGTGCTTATTATGCACTAGGTGCTTTATACCCATAATTTCTTTAATAAAGGAGATTTAATAATCTCACTTTATGGAAAAGAAATAAAAGTTTAGATATCTTAGCAACTTGCTCAAAGTCACAAATCTATCAAATGGATGGGCCAGGATTTGAACCCAGTTCTGTTTGATTTCAAAGCCCAAGCTTTGATACAAGATTGTGTACAAGGCAGATGCTTAGTAAATGAAAATTTTCTCAAGATACTGATTAAATTGTTCAATTCATTGTTAGAGCTGAACAGTGAAGATACATTTTGTCAGTTTGTTTAATACTAAGAAAAACAAAAAGTGTCTCAATGGTGTTGATTTGAAATAGAACATGGCAGATGAACAAAAGAATTTTTCCCCTACATTTGTAATCATGAATAAAAGGAAAGTGAAGTTTTTATCCAGTCTGGTCAAAGATAAGAGGCTCTTGTTATGAGTTAAGAGTACTTCTATTTTTCTTTTCTCAATTAACCATAACTTCTCATATTCTCTGGTTAGAAGAAAGTTATACTATATTTTGAAGGACTAAAATGGGAAATTAATGAGACTCACAGCTTTGTTTGAGATGACTAATGGAATATTCTGTACTTGAACCTGTACTTGGTTTCCAAGTAAAGGTAGATGGCATGGCACTGAAATTTCATGATACAATTTGTTCTTTTCCATCCTGTTTCTCTAGGGCACTCACTTTTAGAGTTGACTTTCTATAGCTAAGGATATATAAAGATAATTATTTCCAACAATCAAAGGAATAGCTACTGTTCTTTTACCCAACTCCTACCTCTGGAAACACAAAGGACTAGGCCCCATTTCCCAGAGATTCTAATTCATTAAGTGTGTAATTTAGAAAATCTCTACTCGTGACTTGGTTAAGTGTCAAGAACCACTGTCTAAGAAAATCAGTTCCAGATTTTTTATACATGCCTCTGTAAAATCCTAAGTACATTTTAAAAATTCCATGTAAGTTTGTGTTTTTTTCTTCCCATTATTCTCAAACCCTGTGTGTTCACCATGGACAAGTCTCCATACTGCCTTCCCAGGGTTGAACAGGATGGAGATAAATTATAAACAGTCTTTATATCCAGAATTTCTCAGCTCTTAGCAGCATTTCAGGAACACATGAGTCCTAGAGAATCCCTCTTTATCCCTATATCAGATATAAAGGAAGTATTTTCAGACATGAGCCCCCGGACTTTGTGCATGTGTGCGTGTGTGTGTGTGTGTGCATGTGTGTGTGTGTGTGTTTACTAGGGCTGGGGTATTCTCTCTTAGTTCTGGAAGCCAGAAGTCTGAAATCAGGGTGTTATCAGAGCTATACCCTCTACAGAGTCTCTGGGAAAGAACCCAGTCCTGCTTCTTCTAGCTTCTAGTAGATGCTCAGCATTTCCTGGTTTGTGGTTGTATCACTCCAACCCCTCCTTCATCTCATGTTGCCTCTCCTTTGTTTGTATTTAACTTTACTCTGTGCCTCTCTTATAAGGATAATTGCGCTGGCATTTAGAACCCACCTGGGTAATCCAGGATAAGTTCCTTATCTCAAGATCTTTAATTTAATCACATTGTCTACCATATAAGGTAATATTCACTCTCTTGTCACATACTATTCATAGGTTTCAGGGATCAGGAAGTGGATATATCTTTAAGAAGCCATTTTTTTTTTCATCCTACCACAGTCACTCTTATGATCAGGTGTCCTACCCAGAGAGTTTGACTGACTATATTTCTCTTCAAATTTCTGTGTATGTCAAATTAACCATACTTCATAAAAAGTAAAAACCTGGATTGGTCCTAGGACGTTAATTAATAATGGAAAAAATAAAGTAAGTTGGGTTTCTTTACATTTTCACTGAATTCACTGTATTTTGTCACCTATATTGCATATAATTGTATAAATACATCATTCATTCATTTAAAAAACATCTATAGAGCACCAGCTGTGCTCTATAGATGTGATGCTTGGCCCTGGAATGCAAAAATTTAAAAAGGTATAGTTTCTTCAATTAAGCAGCTCGTAATCTAGACAAGAAGATATTTGTATCAGCATTTCATTCAATTTCTAAGTGCTATTATACTCCTATAGCCAGGCTATGGATTCACTCTTTTAATCCGCCAATCTTCTAGTTTGATATTGTTTATTCTGATTTTAGAGAGAAGAGAACCAAAAGAAAATCTTAGTTTAAGACTATACACATGGTAGGAGATAAAGCTTAGATTTAAACTATTGCAGTCTGATTCCAGAGCTCAACTATCAAGCACTGCATATACTACATTGATTATTTGATAGAACATTCTATAATGGAGTTTCTAAGAATGAGTATACTCCTTTTCTAACTGCTGTTCAATTATTTTCTTCTAGGTATACTCAAACTTTTCTTTGTGGCTTTGTCTCTTCTGATGCTTGCCTCTTGGGTGATAGGGTTTGTGAAAGTTCTCTTGTGACTTGAGTTATATGGGTTTGTCCTCCTCTAGGAACTAAGACAAACAAGAGTTTGGAGGCATGACATCGTATTAGAAACACCTCTCTGCATCTCCCTTTAACTTAGATGTGAAAATTGATGATTAGAGATGGTGAGAAATTGTTCTTTTGTAAAGTAGCTTACAGATTCACCAATGATAGGGAAACTCCTGCACATTTGGTAATGGATTTCCATATAGCTTGTTCTGCAGCTTTTGTGAGAACATATAAGAGTGGTCTTATTTGGCATCTAAGGAGCTGACTAATCAATTCTCATTTTTACAATCTTGATCCATCTACCTAAATAATAGCTAAATTTTCTTTAAATAACTGATACCATGAGAGGTCTTTTCTTCTGCAGGAATAATCCTTATATCGCTTTCTAATCACCAAAAAACCTGACACAGTAATAGGTATTCAGTAACATTCAATAAAGTCATGTCAAATTGTATCGATTCTTTATCTAGTAGTTTTAGCAAGTATCAGATGATGAAAGAAAAGATGGTGGATATGGTACAAATAAATTTCCCAATATAGCTCCAAATGGACCTATAATGTCGCTAAGGGGTACATTGTAAGTAACCAAAAAAATGGTTCAATAGCGTTAGCAGCAACTTTTAACTGTCACTGTGGTTTTTCTCAAGCCTGGGCAAAGTATGCATTTTAGGAGGGACACGATTAGTGGTGGCCCCCATTCCTAACTCATTCCGGCCTCTAGTGACAGCTTGCACATTGGAAGCATCAACCTGAATGATGCTGTGGTGGTGACTTTTTGATTTCTCAGCTGGTTCTGCCCAGTGTTGTTATGTTCAGGGTAACAATAGTTTGTGGATCTCCTAATAAAGATGTCAAAGAACTAACAGGTGTGCAAGGTGGTTAATCATCAAGGAACATGGAGTGTCACTTTTACTTCACAAACTTTAATTGTAATTGGAAGAAGTAAATAATTCAGTTACTATTCCCTTATTCAAATTATGTTGTCAGATTTTCAGTCTCTGCTTCTCCCAAAGAGCTTTCAACATGCTGTTGAATGTGGTCTGAAAGAGAGGGCTGGCTGGAATACTAATTTCCTACATTTGTGGAAACAGCTCTCTTTGGACCTAGATATGGAAATGAAATTGTGATCTGGTGCCATTAGTATATATTACTGTGATACAAGTGACTCTTCCACAAGTGACACTACTAAGTTCTCACTGAATATTTTTCTAGAACAACGTCTTCCCTCTTTCAAGAATAAAGTGATTCTGGATATTGAAACTTCTACTATGGAAAATCCTGTTCCCCTATGTTAACAAGGAAACTTCCTCTCCAACCTCATGAAGAACCGTACTGGGTAAAATTCTTATCTTCCTCTTCACCCTCATCACTCAATCAGGAATAGAAAACTTTTCCTCCCTTTGTTATTATCTCCAGCTTCCTTTCTGTCTTCACTGTTGTGTCTTCCTCTCCTTATCCTTTCCTCTCTCTCTCTCTCTCTCACACACACACACACATACCAGCTTGCTCTCAAGCAGAATCAACTGTTTTTCTCTATTTCCAATTATCAAATACAAAACTACAGTGGCATATTTAGATGTCTGACCCATCTAAATCCTTCTGTTTGGAAGATCTATGGCTGTCTCAGGCTTCTATGACTGCAACTGGGGAGTTAGTTGTATTTAGGGGGGGAAATAGAACTCCTACTGTATTTTCCACTCTAGCAATACAAGAAAACATGGTTCCTGCTACAGCTTTAGGCAGTTGATACCTAGACAATCCTCACTTAGACCCTTGCATGTGTCCTTTAGTAGTTGGAACTCAAAGGGGATAAGGAGTGAAAAATTAGGCTTCTCTAACCTCTGACCTGTAGGAAGCAATATACTTGGAAGTGGCTGCCTAGAGAATGATTTGGGAGCTGTGTATTAATCTGCTCTCAGAGGGTTTAGATATGGTTTATAAGCAAAAACCAATCAGTCAATCAAAAGGATGTCCTTGAGTATGTCATCCACACACCTGTTCTTGGTTAAGCACCTCTTTCTCAACATAACGCTTCACAGACTTGAAGAGAGCTTTCCTGTTGGTTACTTTAATGTGAAAATACGTCGTCTCCTATTAATCAAAATTTATGCTGCCTTCTGTTACAGCGACAACTGTGTCCATACTGGATTAACAGCCAAGTTGTTAACATAAGTCTAAAACCCCCGCATCTCTCTTTTTCACTATTTCTTTCTCTGTGCATCTCTGTGTTAGCCTTTGAAATGTAAATAGGAAAATTTCTTTCTCCAGAGTGGTTAGCTTGTTAAACCGTAGCCAATTTAATTATCCTCTACTGATCAGATGTCTCTACCTACATTTAGGTGTGGCTGTCAATTGTCAGTTATTTTAACAATCTTACCTAGTTTACTCTGACGTTACTGCCATATCTTTTCAAGAGTAAAAACGTAACTTGAAGCTATAAATCCAAACATATCAGTAGGTTGTTAGTTTGGTTTATTTGATACAAAGCCTCTCATTTCATGGTTAAATTCTATTGCACACAAATCTCTTCTGAACAAATTTGGATGAGAAGCCAGTGACTATGGCTTGCGGTCATCCAATGGTGGGGATGGAAATATGTGGTGGTCATATTTTGGAGAGAGTTTGTTTGCCAAGTGGAAATGGACACGATTATCCTGTGTTATTTGTATCTACAGGGTCTTTCATCCATGTTACTTCTCCATAATGTGGCTTTAAATTATCTGCTAGGAATTGATTGGGACGTTTGATATTCTTTCTCTTTCAGAATCTTTGTTTTCTATTTATCCATGCTCCCCCCCCCTTTTTTTTTTTACAATAATAGTAGCAGTCATAGCAGTATGTATTGTTATAGGCACCTCTGGTATATTGTTGTTCAGAATTCTTGCTTCTCTTCCCCTGGGATTATACTGTAGAGCTCATTTCTGCAGGAGGAGTTTGCTTTTCTGTCCTTTTCAATTTATTCTGGCACAGGCTCTGGATAGTGAATTGTGAGTTGTAATAATGTGGGATGTTTCTGACCAGAAGTTTTCCAAATCAGCTTGTAGTTATCAATCTCTTTTCTCCCTACAAATCCCAGATAGAGGCTACCCTCAGTCTGCGAAAACAAGAGAGAAAAATGTTGTAAGTCACTGACATCTTTCAGGTTGTTTGTTATTATGGAAAAATGTAGACTAAATTGACTAATAAAACCCGTTGACTTAATAGTTACAACTCTGGGAATTTATTCTCAGCAATAACTTAACAAGTGAGAAAACATACAGGACTAGAGACACTCATCACATTGTTCCAAAAATTTCAGAAAATTAGAACCAAAACTTAACAGTGATTTCATTAAATGACAACACATCTATACAATGGGAAACTATGCAGCCATCAAAATTGTTATGGTATATATTTACATATATATGCTTTTATATAATTATATATACATATCTATATCTTTATCTTTTTAAAAGTATCATGCAAGGATATCCAAAATATATTGGTAAGTAAAAAGTGGTACAGTACGAATGACTCTATTTTAGCAAAATGATATATTCATCAAAAGAATATACACTGAGTACCAAAAAATATTTATAGGAGTAGAATCATTATAATAAACATTGAAGACAGACCAAAACGAGAAGTCATAAAATTGTGAGGAGAAGGCTTACGGGCGAGAGTAGAATAAGAGAAATGCTGTGCTAACAGCTTTACCTTTTGAATAACGTAGAGAAGGCACAGAAGGACCATGCTGTTAGCTGTCAATGCTCTCTCTTCCTCTCCTACTCACTGCCTTTGTAAATGCAAGCCACGGATGTAATTTGGTTGGAATGCATCTGTGAACATGAGCCTATCGATCAATAAATTGAATGTTGAAGCTGAAATCAGCTCCAGGGTAATGTATGATTTAAATCAGAGTATATCAAAATAAATACCCATAAAGTCTTTACTATCTGCAAAACAGCAAAATTCTCTGTCTTGTTTCCTCTTTATTGTTTACTGTTTACTATTTATTCTTTACTTATTTGTTGTATTTACAGGTTCTAAAATTAGAATCACTAAAGTTACTCAAAACACTTGTTGGATGAAGTACTGATCTGACTTTTTCTGAAGCTTATATCTCTTGCTTTATACTTGCCAAAATCTTCTCAAGCATGTACTTCTGAATTCTATGACTTAATTTTTGATCACATATACCATGACATGGAACAATATGGTTGGTTGAATATAGCGCTTGCTCCCATGACTTTTGCCTATCCTTGGCCTGTTAGCCTTCAGATGCTTCCTTCTTTGGCTTTCTGTATCACAGGAAAGCTGACCCCTATAGACTGCAATTCCCTGGCTCCCATAACAGCTAGTTTCTCACTGGGATTGGCCAAGAGGAGGCACCCACAGATATTTGAGGGTGAACAAATGAAAAAGCCAGATGTTCCTTTCCTCCTATTTTGCCTGTGCAGTATTTTGCTATATAGTTCTGTGACTCCAGCATCTTTTGATCAAGGTCACTGGGTTCCAGATTCCATGGAGTGACTCTGGCTCTAGGATTCAAATAACATTATCTTCTCGAGTTGAACCTCCAGCCTAGGAATCTTTGGTGGCTTTGGACTTCCATTACCTGTGTAACCAATCTCCTGCATTAAATACCCTTGGTTATGAGTAAAGTCAGCTTCTGTTTCTCTGTTTGCAATCTGACATAAAAAGTTAGTTATTGATTGTTTAGATTGAAATATGATTTGCTGTAATCATGTGTAATAAGGGAAAATAAGATTTCATTTATAGTAATTTTTAAAAAATTTCAAAGATGTTATCTGCAATAAATATCAAATAAATATCAAAATTCTGTATAACAGAATCTAATGAGAAGACTGATTAATATATTTATATTAGGTATGGCCTGGTATATTTTAAATTCTTTGCAGAACTGGCATATAATTATGAGCATATTACTATATATGAGTTTTTATATATGTGTCTTGTTTATAGAATAAAGTCCAAAGAATACTTAAGACCTTCCAGAAAAGAAAAAGAGTTACAGCCAAATAAGGTCCTGTTTTCTCTTGTTTTTCTTAAGTCAAGTAGGAATCTATTGAAGGACCTGGAAAACAATAAAGAGTCAGTGCAGTGCTACTTAAAATGTTCAAACTAACCTTGAGATGCAGCACAGACATTCCCCTGTCTAGTTGCAGCATTCTTCTGGGTGTAATACAATGGAGGACAACCACGTTGAGTCACGAAGAGCCTCTTTTCTAACTGCCTTATAGTAAAATAGAAGAGAATGGGCAATCCCTTTCCAACTGAGGATATATTTCCCACCTTCTCCTCAATCCTCCTCAAATTCTACCTGATTTGAAGAGTAATTGCAACCATCCTAAGACCTTACATTTGCTGAGTTCAATCTGACTTAAATTCATATATTCTGATATCTTATCCTACTGACCTCTCTTTTCCTCATTTCTTTTGTAATTTCATCCTTCTTTTCTTTACTTTTTGAACTCAAAACAATGTAGTTTCCTAAAGTTCTATCCTAGGTCTTCTTCACTTGTCACTCCACACTTTTTCTTAGGCAATCTGGGATAGCCACACCCTTAGTCATCTCTCCACTGACAACTCAAGCTTATGTATTTTAACCCTGACTTCCGAGCACTGGCCCATACATTCAACCAATAACATTTACATTACTATACTTTCTAGGTATTTCAAAATGAACATGTCTCAAATAGTATTCGTTATATTCACCTACTCTAAGTGGGTTTTCATTCATTATTTCTTGTCTCAGCGAGTGGTAGCAAATTCTACAAGCTTTACAGGTCAGAAACCTCAGTGTTTCCTTCTCCATCACCTTCATACCTAAATCATTATTATGCCTTATTGATATTATACAGACACTTCCTAAATATTTTATCAGTTCACTTACTTCCTTCTCTACTGCCATCACACATCATCTTTCCCTAACAACCTGCTACAGGTCTTCCTCTACTTGTTCTTGCCCTTTTTGTTCCAATTTTCCCATAAAAGCCAAACGTCTTTTTTTTTCAACTTTTTATTTTGAAGTGATTATAGATTCATAGGCGCTTATAGAGAAATGTACAGAGAGAAGTCCTGTGCATCCTTCCTTCAACCTCCCTCAATGCTAACTCCTTACACTAGAGTATAATATCAAAAACAGAAGTTGACATTGATATAGTCCATAGAATTAATTCAAACTTCACCAGTTATTCACGCAGTTGTGTGTGTGTGTGTGTGTGTGTGTGTGTGTAGTTCTACGCAATTTTATCACATGTGTAAGCTTTGTGTAACCACCACCACGGTCAAAATACTAGACTGTACCAGCACAAGACTCCCTCATGTTACCCCTTTATAACCATACCCGTCCCCTCCCCTGTATTGAATCCCTAGCAACCACTCATGTGTTCTTCACAGAATACTGCTGGTGCTTCGATCTTGGATTTTTAGCATCCAGCACTGTAAGAAAAAATATCTGTTGTTTAAGCCACCCCAACTTAGTCCCTGCTGGTGCCTTCTACAGGTATAGAAGGCCCTCCCCTTGTCCACCTGATGTCACTGGACCAGCTTTTGCATTGGGATAGGAGAGTGGAAGCCACTGGGTCTGGCCCTCCTATGATCCTGAGTGAATGGCAGGGAGACACAGGCAGCTGCTGATGCTGCCTCTGCCATGGACAGGACTGCCACTGGAAGCTGGGTGGGGCAGTGAGGACTGGGGTGGTTGGGCCTTCTTGCTATTGATGCTGCCAGTGGATTGGACCACTGCCAGGTCCATATTGTAGAATGAGGATTACGACTCTCCACTGTGTCTGTCATGCTTTCCTTCTCCAGTCCTCGGCCAGAAAGGACAAGCTTTTCTTTGGGGTCGTTTTTGTTTTGCCTATGCCTGTGGGTGGTTCTGGGCTTTAGACCTCTCCTGTGCCCAGTCTAGGAGCATACAGGAGATAAAAGGAAAATCTAGGAAATTTCACCACGTAGTCAGTCCCCATGTCCTCAAGTTCTGTTCTCAGCAGTCTGCCTTCTTTCTTCCTTCCTAGCCAGTGCTGTTGACACTCTTTTCAGCTTACTTTCAGAGTTCTTTCTTCATTGTCTAATGGACAATTTCCTGGGTATTTTGTTGTATTTATAGAGGAGCACAGAATAAAGAATTCTATACCATCTTGCTGTAGAACAGGAGCCAAAATAATCTTTTAAGAAAGTAAATGTGTTTGGATTGCTTTACCCTTTATCAGCATCATTAAAAAGCATCAATAGGCTTTCTGAATTCCAGTTACATGGTCTTCTTTCAAATTTATACATACACCATATTCCATTTCTACTCAGATACTTTTCTACTGCTCTTCTTTCAGCCCAGGACCATTTTTTTTCTCCCTTCACAATCTCCCATCTTCTATTCTCTAGAACCCCTTGCCTATCCATGAATTCCTATTTATCTTTTAGAACTCAGCTCAAATATTTAGTCAAGGAAGTCCTCTCTGACTCCCCATACCAGATCAGACCCTATACACTGTTGTACTCCCTCTGTTCTCCTTGATGTTCAGCCATCGCATTTAAAATTAAGCTAATGGTTGTGTAGTTAATTGTTTAATACTAAACAATCTCTATCCATTGCTAGAATGCAAGCTTCTTAAGGTCTGGGTCGATCTTGTTCATCACTGATCTCCCCACCTCCCTCCCGGTACTCACCAAGTATCTGACTACATAAAAAGTTTTCATTACCTAAATTTAAAAAATTCAGTATGTGTCTGGGATTTTCCATTTTCAGAAAGCTTTGCAGTCATTAAGTAGATAAATGTCTAAACAGTCCTGAAAGTTTAAGGAATTAAAAGTCACACAGTAGTTAGGAAACAGTTGTCCTCTTCTCAAAGCTCAGTTTGAGAAAATTCCTCCCACCTACAAGGGGGAGTTTATAGTAAAGACACCTTTTTTTCTTTTCATGGCAGGTCAGTAATTTAGTTCTAAAGTGTAGCTTTCCCTAATTTCTTCCACAATTATTTACTCCAGTCAGCCAGGCATGGGGCAGGATCCTGGTGAGACAATGGTGGACAAGACAGGCCAGTTTTTCTTTGACGAAACTTGCAGTTGGAAAACACAGAGATGATCTTCAGGGAGAAACTGTGAAGACCCACAGCTATTGTGTTTCTTACTTGAGAATTGGTGTCAGTTTCTAATATTTCTAATTTTTACTCAACTAAAAGAAACAGAGAAAAATTATTTCTCGAACAATGAACCACAGAATTAAGAAAAAAATCAGCATTTTGGAAGAAAAATGTGGAGCAGTCCATAGGCCAGTAATTTTCCCTAAATCTGTAGGGGATTTGGTGCATTCTGTTTGGATTACTTACTAATACAGGAAGAGGATCTCAAGTAACAATGTGTTGCACAATGTTATTCTGGAAATCTCGTGTTAAAAGTAATGCCACCACCAATGTAAAGTTGCTTTTATTTCCTCAGCAGAGTTTATAAACTGAATTTTTGTTCCAGTAAATACACAGCAACAGTAGTAAGTAGAGAGGAAACGACAGTTCCCTAGCATTTCCTAACATTAAATAAAACAAAACTCCAAATCCTCCAAGATTGTTGCCATCTTTCCTTCAGTAATAAATACATTAAACTCGGTTCACTTGTTTGCTAGCATTCCAGTAAGAAGAATAAATTCTAACATTACAGTTTTTGGTCTTGACATCTGAAAATGTGGTTGAAAAAGATGCTGATGATCACTATGTTTTCTGAGGTTAATATTTTAGATGTAGCCTTTCTATCTTTGTTGGAATTGCTATGTTAACTATGGTGGATATTTTGTATTGGTTGGTTAAAAGAGAAAATGACCCCACTTTAGACCATTATAACAAACTTCTGCATCTGCCATAATCTTAATCAGTCAACTGATACATGAATAATTTGATCATCTTTTTACCATTGAATCGATAGATTGTGTAAACTTACAGATGAAATGAAATCAGTTAATAGTGTAAAAAACTGTATTTAAAACCTGACTTATTGGGCTTAAGGTTGATATTTAATTAAATCTTCTTCCCTATCCTAAGTTTGGAACTGGAGTTGAGAAAATGGAGGTCAAAGTAGCAGCTAAGCTGTGTGACTTAAATGTATGACCATGAGCAGAATTTCTCTTATCTTGTTTAAATCTAAACCTTACGATGATCTACTCAAGCATTGTTGTTTAAAAATAGGTGCACAGATTCTTTGACATTTCTCCCTTCAAAAAGTGGAATCTACTTCCTCTCCCCTTGAGTGTAGATAGATTCAGTGACTTGCTTCTAAAAAGGAAAATATGGCAGACATGATGACTGTGACTTCTGACACTCAGTCAATAAAAGGCACCCTTACTCCCTCCTTGTTCTTTCTTTTAGACCATTCACTTTGAGGAAAGACAACTGCTGCCATGTCATGAGGACACTCAGCCAGTCCATGGCAAGATCCACATGGTAAGGAACTGGACTTCCTGCCCACAGCTATGTGAGGGAACCTCTAGGAAGCAAACACTGAGAAATCTGGCTCCTGCCTAAAAGCCCATGAGTAATTTTCAGACCTGATCACAGGTAATTTCCAAGGCTTTGCCTGGCAGACCTGGTGAGAGAAAGCTGTCCTCTCCAGGCCAGATCTGTGTACAGCCAATGCATTATGGTCTCTGAAGGGAGTTGCAGCCAAGGACTCAGGCCCCCTGGCCAGTCACGTCCTTCATATATTTGCATTCTTGGTTTCGGTGGGCACCTGCATTCAAGCTCCCTTTATCTGAGGCCTTAAGCAGAGGTCAACTCCAGGTGCCTCTCCTGAGGTCTCCTTATTACGGGGAGGAGGAGGAAATCTTGAATTCACTTAGGAGGGTGTTAGGAAGGCTACTGTAAGGAACTAATAATTGAGCTCAGATCTAAATGATACTTAGGACTAACTAGATGAAATAGGAAACTTGTGAATAGGTAAGAGGTGTCTCACCCTAAGGAGTAACATGCATTTACCCAGAATTCCAGCCTTACAACTATGAAGCTTCGTAAGGTAAGTAGAGAGAAAAAGCAAGATGAGCCAAAAATATCTCCAGAATGCTGACCCTATAAGCAGTGACCCTGGTGTGCCTACTTTTTGGAAGCAGGGGGTGCACAATGCAGAGAGGGGAAAAGGCTGAATTGTATATGTTCAAGTTCTTTTCTCAATTTCACCCTTAGGAGAGTCATACCTCTTCCCCAGAGAGGGCAGTTAAGGGAAAACCACTCCACAAATGGACCAAAACAGGGTCTTAGTGAAGTTGTATTTTCCACATTTTGTTACAGTGATCAACATTCTGGGAAATTTTACAGGTTATAAAATCAGTAACTGTTACTGTGATATTTTGGACACCCAAAATATCATAAAATAGGTGCACAGATTCTTTGACTGTGATTTACGATTCTTAGCAGGGCAAAAAAAAGTGAAGCTTTCGATGAGTAAGGTTATAGACATGGTCTTTTGTCAGGAATAAAATCTTAAATTTGTTGCTGTAAGTAGTCAACTTCTCTTCTACTTAATGCCAGTTTATCTGTGGGCAATTCACTATTTTCTCCACTGAGATACTAAAAGACCAGTAATTAACCTGAAGGAAAAGAGAAAAGTGTGAACTCCATAAAAATACCTTTATCAAGTTCTTTGCATTCTTTGGTCTTCATCTGTCACAATACCACACTGAGCTAATTATTCATTATATCCAGTTAACAAATGTCTATTCGGGGACTTCTCTGTTTTGGGATCTGTATTAGATATGGTGGACACAATACTGAGCAAAACAAAAAGACATTATTTCTGAAGTTAAAAAGTTTATAGTCGAGTAAGGAAAGCAGACGTCAATAAAATAATTCCAAAAAGTCAATGTAAAATTGCATTGGTAATAAGTGCTAAGAACAGATGCATGGTACTGTGGAGGCCATGAAGAAGGGATGTGACTTAGGTGGGAAGCAGAAAAGACTCCTCTCGTTGGAAGTAATATTCAAACAGAAATCTGAAAGACAAGTAGTAATAGCTAAAATCAGAAGGGTAGAGATAGGTAAGAGGTTTTCCAGCCTGAGAAAATAGCTCAGGTGAATGGCACCTTGCAGCAGGCAGCGTGGTTAAACATCAGGGGTAGATAAGGCCTATTATGTCTACACCCAGTTAAGAACTGGCTTTTTCAAGCATCATATTTTCCTGGACAGAACAACAAGTGGATGCTAGTGGTGGGAATTTATTTGCCTAGAGTATTCAATTAGGATATTGAAAAAAAATGAACCTTAAAATTCCAGTGGCTTAACATGATAGAATTTTCTTTCTCATTCCTGGAACAGTCTATTGAGGATGTTACTGCTTGGTGGTGGCCTTCCACGTAGTGTTTCAGAGACTCAGTATCCTTCCATCTTGCGGCTCCACCATCCACTAGCCTCCAAAAGGTGGAGGGAGACAGAGTGAAGAGGGCACAACCACTTCTTTTAAAAATCCAGGCTCTGAAGTAACACACATCATTTTGCTCCTATTTTATTGTTGTGAACTAGTCATGTGACTGTACCTTTATGCAAGGGGGTGCCGGGGAATATACTCACTGCCCGGGAAGATGTCTCTGAGAAATACCTACCATATTCTAGAAGGTGGAACATAAATTTTCTCATGAACAGCTAGCATCTTTGCCATACTTACTTAATGACTGCAAACTACTGATTGGTTATGTCATTATACCCCCGACCTTGAATTGCATAACTCTCTGGGCAATTCTGTGAAACTTTCAAAACAACATACTGATTTTTCAATGTGAAAAATAAACACATATGCTATTGGCATTTTGGAATGAGGTGTACAGATCTTTATGATCATAGATATTTTTATGATATATTTATAAGAGGAGAAATCACTCCCTAGCAGAAGGAGAGAAATTAGTTAGAATTGTTTATCTTGTTTAGAAACATGGTCTTTAATAATTTTTCTCAAGCCTTGAGCAACTAATTATATGGATGGATCCTAAATCGAATGCAAGTGAGTACAGAGGACATTTTTGAATAAGCAGTTGCAATTTCCTTTCTAACTGTAAACCTCTTCAGTTATAACAGGAAACTAAACAGAATTTGCATGTGTGAAAGGTTCAGTTTGAGGTATTTTATTTTTATCATTCTTAAAAACTCATTGGTTCATCTGACCTTTTTTTACGGTAAAATTTATAATGTGAAAGTTTTTTATGGTCAAAATTTATAATGGGAAATACCACAAAAGTGTGTGTGTGTTTGGTCCGCCCAAAAGGAGCTTTAGAGATCAGATAAGTAGGTGAGAAGACTACTGAAGCAGAGAAATTACTGCACATAGTGCCACCCTAGCTCTGGAATAAGTGGCTTTAGCCCCAGAAACATTGAGAGCAGGAACAATATCTGACTCATCTATTCAAGGGTGAAAAACTAACCGGAATTATTACTTTAGCCTAAGAGCGATAAAGCACCAGGTGCTGAGATCCTGACCTGAGGTACATAAATTAAAAAACAATGGTAAAATATTATATCTGTGTAGTGCTTTGTGATTTCCAAAGAACCATCTGGGGTTGATATTTATCACCGTTGCAACACAGCAATAAAGATAGACAGTTATAAAGTCGAGCACTTCAGAGAAGTTACGTATGCACAAATCTTTTGGTTAAATTGCCCCAGGAGTTGAGTGTTCCTAGTATTTATAAACTTCCACTTGACTTTGAGTTTATGTCACTCCTTGTTCTCCTGTTGATGGATTGCACTTTAAGTGCAACCCTAATATACTAATACTCATGAATAACATTTTTGACTGGGTGAGCTAAGCTATTATATAATTGGACTTTTTACCGCCAGGCATTGAAGTAATCTAGGATCCTTACATAGTCTTGGCTTCTAGGTTTTTTCCTGACCCTTAGAGTTTTATGCCCTTGGCCAAATTTCTTATCTCTTTGAGTCTGTTTCTTTATCTGTAAAATGGAGATAAGGATACTTGTTCTTATCAGTGTCATGAAACGCACATGGGTAATTTATAAAGATTGTGACAATTTTTATAAACTTAAATGTTCTACAAATATAAATTATTTGACTTCCTCTTCCTTGTTGGTTTTTATAAGCCAACCTAATCCAAAAATAAATGGATCTCAACCATGGGCTTGAGCCTAAATGAATTTGGTTCTTGGGATAACAAACTTGTTTAATGATTTCTTAACCTTGACTTAAGTTGACCAACTACCCTAATTTGTCCAGGATTTTCTGAATTTGAGCAATGAAAGTCCAACGTCCTGGTAAACCCCTCAGTTCTGGGAAAACCAGGATGGCTGGTGACTCTACCTTGACTTTCTGATTCTAAGAATCCTTCTCAGAAATAGTTTTTAATCCTCTCTTATTAATATGAGATCGTTCTTTGGAAAGAATATCCCTTCCATATGAGTCCGTTTGTTTTTCAGAATATGGATTATATCAGACTTTCAACCAAATCACATGGCTAAATAGTACGTAATACAGTTCACATGCCTACATAATGACATAGAACTTTTATACAGAGATATGTGATCAGTTAATTGTGATAACCTCCACGCCAGCACTTACATATTTAATTGAACTGTTTAACCATCTATTTCCCTCATCAGATCTAATCAGGAATCCAGTCGTGCTCATCTTTGATTCTGTAGCATCTAGCATGCTGACTGGCACACTGGAGACACCTAGGAAGTATATAATAAACTGAAATATGGAGCTTAAACTTGCACAGTTCAACCCTTACGAGAGTCGGATTTTTGATGATCTATAAAGTGTACATAATAAAAGCTTCATTTAAGCCTCATAGAGTTTAGTAATACTTAAATTAAAAAAACATGAAAAATGTTACTTTTGTAAACTATAAAGTATAGTAAAATTAAAATTTGAGAAAGAATTGATATTAATATTTAATAACTTTAACCTTACAATTTGTCTTTCGGTCTGTCATGACTCCTGGATTCTTGATTTGATCTTTGAATATTAAATTTGTGCTTCTACCCAAGAGTTTATGTCATTTATCCTATCCTATCCTAAATGACCACAGGACAATGTGAAACAGACTCTCCTTGACATGGATATAGCCACTTATAAATTAATATCATCATATCCAAATATAATAAGAAAAGTAGTTGCGTTTAAGTTCAGTCTAGTTTATTTCCTGAAAGACTTTGCTCAAAGGTCATCTGTGTGTGTTTTGTTTTGTTTTTGGCTGCACCGCGAAGCTTGTGGGATCTTAGTTCCCCGACCAGGGAATTAAACTTGGGCCCTCGGCAGTGAGAGCACGGAGTCCTAAACACTGGACCACCAGGGAGTTCCCTAAGGTCATCTATATTAATGCTGTGCAATAGTTGGTAAACCAATGAAACCTCAATAAATTATGTATTTATTGCAAAAGGAATTAGGTCTTTATTGCAACATGATTCACAGTTGTCTCTTCAACTTATTCCTGATTAGAAAGTGTTCTTCAAATGCTGTCACATCCAGGGCTTGATTTTGGTGGCCCATCACAGGTACTCTGTTCCTATGGAAATTCCCACTAAATTAATCCTTGGTTCTGAAAATCCATCAAGAATTCAGAGCAGCTTGATCAATATGGAAGATAGTCTTTGCCTCTGGATTTGGATTAATTAATTAATTAATTTGCAGATTGCATTTTATTTATTTATTTTCACATCTTCATTGGAGTATAATTGCTTTACAATCGTGTGTTAGTTTCTGCTGTATAACAAAGTGAATCAGCTATACGTATACATATATCACCATATCCCCTCTCTCTTGCGTCTCCCTCCCACCCTCCCTATCCCACCCCTCTAGGTGGACACAAAGCACCGAGCTGATCTCCCTGTGCTATGCGGCTGCTTCCCACTAGCTATCTATTTTACATCTGGTAGTGTATATATGTCAGTGCTACTCTCTCATTTCGTAGCAGCTTACCCTTCCCACTCCCGGTGTCCTCAATTCCATTCTCTATGTCTGTGTCTTTATTCCTGTCCTGCGCCTAGGTTAATCAGAACCTTTTTCTTTTATTATTTAGATTTCATATATATATATATGTGTTAGTGTATGGTATTTGTTTTGCTCTGACTACTTCACTTTGTATGCCAGACTCTAGGTCCATCCGCCTCACTACAAATAACTCAATTTCGTTTCTTTCTATGGCCGAGCAATATTCCATTGTATATATGTGCTATGTCTTCCTTATCCATTCATCTGTTGCTGTACAGTTAGGTTGCTTACATGTCATGGCTATTGTAAATAGTGTCTCCTTTTGAATTATGGTTTTCTCAGGGTATATGCACAGTAGTGAGATTGCTGGGTCGTATGGTAGTTCTATTTTTAGTTTTTTAAGGAAACTCCATACTCTTCTCCATAGTGGCTGCATCAATTTACATTCCCACCAACAGTGCAAGAGGACTCCCTTTTCTCCACACCCTCTCCAGCATTTATTGTTTGTAGGTTTTTTGATGATGGCCATTCTGACCGGTGTGATGTGATACCACATTGTAGTTTTAATTTGCATATCTCTAATGATCAGTGATGTTGAGCATCTTTTCATGTGCCTCTTGGCCATCTGTATGTCTTCCTTGGTGAAATGTCTATTTAGGACTTCTGCCCATTTTTTAACTGGATTGTTTGCTTTTTTTGATATTAAGCTCTATGAGCTATTTGTATATTTTGGAGATTAAGCATTTGTCTGTTGTTTCATTTGCAAATATTTTCTCCTATTCTGAAGGTTGCCTTTTTGTCTTGTTTATGGTTTCCTTTGCTGTGCAAAAGCTTTTACGTTTCATTAGATCCCATTTGTTTATTTTTGTTTTTATTTCCATTTCTCTAGGAGGTGGGTCAACAAGGATCTTGCTGTGATTTATGTCATAGAGTGTTCTGCCTATATTTTCCTCTAAGAGATTTACAGTGTCTGGCCTTACATTTAGGTCTTTAATCCCTTTTGAGTTTATTTTTGTGTATGGTGTTAGAGACTGTTCTAATTTCATTCTTTTACATATAGCTGTCCAGTTTTCCCACCACCATTTATTGAAGAGCCTGTCTTTACTCCATTGTAAATTCTTGCCTCCTCAAAGATAAGGTGACCATATGTGCATGGGTTTATCTCTGGGCTTTCTATCCTGTTCCATTGATCTATATTTCTGTTTTTCTGCCAGTACCATACTATCTTGACTACTGTAGCTTTGTAGTATAGTCAGAAGTTGGGGAGCCTCATTCCTCCAGCTCCGTTTTTCTTTCGCAAGATTGCTCTGGCTGTTTGGGGTCTTTTGTGTTTCCAAATAAATTGTAAAATTTTTTGTTCTAGTTCTGTGAAAAATGTCAGTGGTAGTTTGATAGGTATTGCATTGAATCTGTAGATTGCTTTGGGTAGTATAGTCATTTTCACAATGTTGTTTCTTACAATCCAAGAACATGGTATATCTCTCCATCTGTTTGTATCATCTTTAATTTTTTCATCAGTGTCTTATAGTTTTCTGCATACAGGTCTTTTGTCTCCTTAAGTACGTTTATTCCTAGGTATTTAATTCTTTTTGTTGTAATGGTAAATGGGAATGTTTCCTTAACTTCTCTTTCAGATTCTTCATCATTAGTGTTAAGGAATGCAAGAGATTTCTGTGCCTTAATTTTGTATCCTGCTACTTTGCCAGATTCATTGATTAGCTCTAGTAGTTTTCTTGTAGCATCTTTAAGATTCTCCATGTGTACTATCATGTCATCTGCAAACAGTGACAGTTTCACTTCTTTTCCAAATTGGATTCCTTTAATTTCTTTTTCTTCTCTGATTGCTGTGGCTAAAATTCCAAAACCATGTTGAATAATAGTGGTGAGAGTGAGCAACCTTGTCTTGTTCCTGATCTTAGAGGAAATGGTTTCAGTTTTTCACCATTGAGGATGATGTTGGCTGTGGGTTTCTCATATATGGCCTTTATTATGTTGAGGTAGGTTCCCTCTATGCCCACTTTCTGGAGAGTGTTTATCATAAATGTGTATGGAATTTTGTTAAAAGCTTTTCCTGCATCTATTGAGATTATCATATGGTTTTTTATCCTTCAATTTGTTAATATGGTCTATCACATTATTTGATTTGTGTGTATTAAAGAATTCTTGCATTCCTGCGTTAAACCCCACTTGAACCTGGTGTATGATCCTTTTAATATGCTGTTGGATTCTGTTTGCTAGTATTTTGTTGAGGATTTTTGCATCTGTGTTCATCAGTGATATTGGCCTGTAGTTTTCTTTCATTGTGACATCTTTCTCTGGTTTTGGAATCAGGGTGATGGTGGCCTTGTAGAATGAGTTTGGGAGTGTTCTTCCCTCTGCTATATTTTGGAAGAATTTGAGAAGGATAGGTGTTAGCTCTTCTCTAAATGTTTGGTGGCACTATCATGTGAAGACGTATGTAGTTGGGCTTTTGTTTGTTGGAAGATTTTAAAACACAGTTTCAATTTCAGTGCTTGTCATTGGTCTGTTTATATTTTCTATTTCTTCCTGGTTCAGTCTTGGAAGTTTGTACTTTTCTAAGAATTTGTCCATTTCTTCCAGGTTGTCCATTTTATTGGCATAGAGTTGCTTGTAGTAATCTTTCATGATCCTTTGTATTTCTGCAGTGTCAGTTGTTACTTCTCCTTTTTCATTTCTAATTCTGTTGATTTGAGTCTTCTCTTTTTCTTGGGGAGTCTGGCTAATGGTTTATCAATTTTGTTTCTCTTCTCAAAGAAGCAGCTTTTAAATTTCTTGGCCTTTGCTATTGTTTCCTTCATTTTTTTTTTCATTTATTTCCGATCTGATCTTTATGATTTCCTCCCTTCTGCTAACTTTGGGTTATTTTGTTCTTCTTTCTCTAATTGCTTTAGGTATAAAGTTAGGTCATTTATTCGAGATTTTCTTGTTTCTTGAGGTAGGCTTGTATTGCTATAAACTTTCATCTTAGAACTGCTTTTGCTGCATTCATAGGTTTTGGGTCATCATGTTTTCATTGTCATTTGTTTTTAGGTATGTTTTGGTTTCCTCTTTGATCTCTTTGTGGTCTCTTCGTTATTTAATAGCGTACTGTTTAGCCTCCATGTGTTTGTATTTTTTTTTCATGTGTTTGTATTTTTTACAGTTTTTTTCCTGTAATTGATATCTAGTCTCATAACGTTGTAGTCAGAAGAGATACTGATATGATTTCAGTTTTCTTAAATTTACTAAGGCTTTATTTGTGACCCAGCATATGATTTATCTTGGAGAATGTTCCATGAGCACTTGAGAAGAAAGTGTATTCTGTTCTTTTTAGATGGAATGTCTTACAAATATAAATGAGGTCTATCTTGTTTACTGTGTCATTTAAAGCTTATGTGTCCTTATTTATTTTCATTTTGGATGTTCTGCCCATTGGTTTAAGTGGGGTTTGAAAGTCTCCTACTATGATCGTGTTAATGTTGATTTCCCATTTTATGGCTGTTAGCATTTGCATTATGTATTGTGGTGCTCCTATGTCGGATGCATAAATATTTACAATTGTTATATCTTATTCTTGGATTGATCCGTTGATCATTATGTAGTGTCCTTCTTTGTCTCTTGTAATAGTCTTTGTTTTAAAGTCTATTTTGTCTGATATGAGAATTACTACTGCAGTTTTTTTTGATTTCCATTTGCATGGAATATCTTTTTCCATCCCCTCACTTTCAGTCTGTATGTGTCCCTAGGTCTGAAGTGGGTCTCTTGTAGACAGCATATATATGGGTGTTGTTTTTGTATCCATTCAGCCAGTCTGTGTCTTTTGGTTGGAGCGTTCCATTTACATTTAAGGTAATTATCGATATGTATGTTCCTATGACCATTTTCTTAATTGTTTTGGGTTTGTTATTGTAGGTCTTTTACTTCTCTTTTGTTTCCTGCCTAGAAAAGTTCCTTTAGCATTGGTTGTGAAGCTGGTTTGGTGGTGCTGAACTCTCTCAGCTTTTGCTTGTCTGTAAAGGTTTTAATTTCTCCATCAAATCTGAATGAGACCCTTGCTGGGTAGAGTAATCCTGGTTGTAGGTTTTTCCCTTTCATCACTTCATTTATTTATTTATTTATAAATTTATTTATTTATTTATTTAATTTTTGGCTGTGTTGGGTCTTCGTAGCTGCAAGTGGGCTTTTCTCTAGTTGCAGTGAGCCACGGCTACTCTTCATTGTGGTGCGTGGGCTTCTCATTGCGTGGCTTCTCTTGTTGCGGAGCATGGGCTCTAGATGCGCACCCTTCAGTAGTTGTGGCATGCAGGCTCAGTAGTTGTGGCTTGCAGGCTCTAGAGTGCACGCTTAGTAGCTGTGGCACACGGGCTTAGTTGCTCCATGGCATGTGGGATCTTCCTGGACCAGGGCTCGAACTTTCGTCCCCTGCATTGGCAGGTGGATTCCTAACCACTGTGCCACCAGGGAAGTCCGCTTTCCTCACTTTAAATATGTCTTTCCACTCCCTTCTGACTTGCAGAGTTTCTGCTGTAAGATCAGCTGTTAACCTTATGGAGTTTCCCTTGTATGTTATTTGTTGCTTTTCCCTTGCTGCTTTTAATATTTTTTCTTTGAATTTAATTTTTGATAGTTTGATTAATATGCATCTTGGCATTTTTCTCCTTGTGGTTATCCTGTATGGGACTCTCTGTGCTTCCTGGACTTGATTGACTGTTTCCTTTCCCTTGTTAGTAAGTTTTCAATGATAATCTTTTCAAATATTTTCTCAGACCCTTTCTTTTTCTCTTCTTCTTCTGGGACCCCTTTAATTTGATTGTTGGTGCGTTTAATGCTGTCCCAGAGGTCTCTGAGACTGTCCTCAATTCTTTTCATTCTTTTTCCTTTATTCTGCTCTGCAGTAGTTATTTCCATTATTTTATCTTCCAGTTCCCTTATCCGTTCCTCTGCCTCAGTTGTTCTGCTATTGATTCCATCTAGAGTATTTTTAATTTCATTTATTGTGCTGTTCATCACTGTTCGTTGGCTCTTTAGTTCTTCTAACTCCTTGTTAAATGTTTCTTGCATTTTCTCCATTCTATTTCTGAGATTTTGGATCACCCCTGCTGTCATTACTCTGAATTGTTTTTCAGGGAGACTGCCCATTTCCGCTTCATTTGTTTGGTGTCGTGTGTTTTTACCTTGCTCCTTTTTCTGCTGCATATTTCTGTGTCTTCTCATTTTGTTTAACTTACTGTGTTTGGAATCTCCTTTTCACAGGCCGCAGGTTTGTAGTTCCTGTTATTTTTGGTGTTTGCCCTCAGTGGGTGAGGTTGGTTCAGTGGGTTGTGTAGGCTTCCTGGTGGAGGGAACTGGTGCCTCTGTTCTGGTGGTTGGGGCTTGATCTTGTCCTTTTGGAGGGCAGGACCACATCCAGTGGTGTGTTTTGGAGTGTCTGTGAACTTCGTATGATTTTAGGCAGCCTCTCTGCTAATGGATGGCGTTGTGTTCCTGCCTTGCTTGTTGTTTGGCATGGGGTGTCTAGCACTGGAGCTTGCTGGCCATTGGGTGGAGCTGGGTCTTAGTGTTGAGATGAAGATCTCTGGGAGAGCTCTCAACAATTGATATTACGTGTGGCCGGTAGGTTTCTGGTGGTCTAATGTCCTGGTCTTGGCCTTCCCACCTTGAAGGCTTAGGCCCAACACCTGGCAGGAACACCGTGACCCTGCCAGCCACATGGCTCAGAAGAAAAGGATGAGAGAAAAAAAATAAAAAAACAAAAACGAACAGCCAGAACCATCGGACAAATGGTTAAAGCAAACCTATACAGAGAAAATCACACAAAGGAGCATACACATACACACTCACAAAAAGAGAAGAAGAAAAAAAAAAATATATATATATATAAAAGGAAGAGAACAACCAAACCAATAAACAAAGCCACTGATGATAATATCATCAGCACTAAATACTATATTAAGGTAAACATAAAAGTAGAAAGTAGAAAAGATAAACGTAAGATAAACATAAAAGTAAAAGTAGAAAAAAATTAGACGCAGAAGGCAAACCCCAAGTCTACAGTTGCTCCCAAAGTCCACCGCCTCAGTTTTGGGAACAGTCAGTGTCTATTCAGGTATTCTTCAGATGCAGGGTTTATCAAGTTGATTGTGGGGTTTTAATCCACTGCTCCTGAGGCTGCACAGTGAAATTTCTCTTTCTCTTCTTTGTTCGCACCGCTCCTGGGGTTCAGCTTCGGTTTTGTCCCTGCCTCTGCGTGTAGGTCACCCTCAGACATCTGTTCCCTGCCCAGACAGGAGGGGGTTAAAGCAGCAACTTACTAGGGTGTTCCTGCTCTCTCAGGCTGGGGGGAGCGAGGGGTAAGTTAGTCATAATTGGAATATGGGGCGAGCCTGAGGCTACAGAGGCTGGCATGACATTGCAACAGCCTGAGGTGTGCTGTGTGTTCTCCTGGGGAAGTTGTCCCTGGAGCTTGGGACCCTGGCAGTGGCGGGCTGCACAGGCTCCCAGGGGGGTGTGGATAGTGACCCGCGCTTGCACACAGGATTCTTGGTGGCAGTGGAAGCAGCCTTAGCATTTCATGCCCGTCTCTGGGGTTTGAGCTGATAGCCAGAGCTCATGCCCATCTCTGGAGCTCACTTAGGCAGTGCTCTGCTTTCTGTGGGCACAGTGGGGAGGAATCCCCTTTCCTTGTGCACCCTGAAACAAAGGTCTCTTGCCTCTCCAGCAGGTCGAGACTTTTTCCCGGAGTCTCTCCTGGCTAGCTGTGGCACACTAGCCCCCTTCAGGCTGTGTTCACGCAGCCAACCCCAGTCCTCCCCCTGGGATCCGACCGAAGCCCGAGTCTCAGCTCCCAGCCCCCACCCATCCCAGCGGATGAGCAGACAAGCCTCTCGGGCTGGTGAGTGCTGGGCGGCACCAATCCTTTGTGCAGGAATCTCTCTGCTTTGCCCTCCGCACCCCTGTTGCTGCGCTCTCCTCTGCGGCTCCAAAGCTTCCCCCCCGCCGTCCCCCTCCCTCCCGCCGTCCCCCTCCCCCACGTCCCCCACCCTCCCGCCGACCCCTTCCCCCCCACCCCCGTCTCCACCAGTGAAGGGGCTTCCTAGTGTGTGGAAACTTTTCCTCCTTCACAGCTCCCTCCTAGAGGTGCAGGTCCTGTCCCTATTCTTTTGTCTCTGTTTTTTTTCTTTTTTCTTTTGCCCTACCCAGGTATGTGGGGATTTTCTTGCCTTTTGGGAGGTCTGAGGTCTTCTGCCAGCGTTCAGTAGGTGTTCTGTAGGAGTTGTTCCACGTGTAGATGTATTTCTGGTATATTAATGGGGAGGAAGGTGATCTCCACATCTTACTCCTCCGCCATCTTGAAGGCCCAGCCAGTTTTGCAGATTTTAAAATGTTAAGACAAGGTTCTCATGTGAGACTCCTGGCTAATGTGTATTCAGGTCTCAAATCTTGCCTTCAGTGTCACTTCCTGGGGACAACCTTCTCAACTCCCCCAGATTAAGTAAGGTCTCTTGATCATGTGCTCCCATAGTACCCTGTGACTCTCTTTCTTAGCTATTGCCATGAACTATGATAAAGGGAAGAAAGAGCCTGAAATTTCATTTAAAAGAGATTCACTTTATTCAGTTGAAACTATACTTCATCTTATTCTATAATGGCATCATTGTTACTGAACCCTAAATCCTCCTGGGTGGTTGCTCAGCCTCTTGAGAAGCAGTGGGAGGCTGGTATGTGATCTGGGAGGAATGTAGGACATCAGTAGAACTGGTGATGTTCTAAGCCAGGCCAGGGCTCGGAAGACTTTTTTAGATTGCTGGTTTGTTGTGAAAGGATATAACTCGGAAACAGCCGGATGGAAGAGATGAATAGGGCACGATGTGGAAAAGGGCATGGAACATCCACGCCCTCTCTGAGCGTACCACATGTTCGCCAACACAGAAGCTCCTGGATTTCGATTAATTTAGATTAAGCTCTTGGATTATTTAGATGATGGAATAGGTGGCTCTTCAGTTTCTTCTCCTGCAGGATGCAATGTGTGGGGTCCCCAGTAACCGAGTCCTCTCTTTTTACAGTGATCTAAAGTAAGGCCTCAGACAGAGGAGAGTATTCCAGAGCAAAACCTACCATTTCCTCTCTGGATTTCAAGCTACCTCTTTTCAGAGATATTTAGAGTGAGAACATGGTGTTTGGAGTCTTTATCATTGGAGCTGAATTGAATTATTTTTCTATATCATGGACTCTTTGGAGAAAAGAAGGACACAAGAGACCTGGGGTAGACTGGTAGGACTCCCAAGATCAACTTGAACTTGAAGTTTTAAAAGCCATAGTGGAGGGTAGTGGGAATGGTGAAGTAAAGACCAACATGGATATGGTGAGTAGAAGATAAGGTGTGCTGACTTCTTAGGTCATGTTGTCAGGAGGGATGGGCTAGAATATTTATTCTTTTATGTAGTCATTCCTTTATTCAACAAACAACTATTTATTACCTGCTAAGTAAGGAATGGGCTTATACTAGTGACCATGATAGGTCTTTGCTTTCACAGAATTTGCATTATTTTTTTTGTGGGGGAATCACTGACAGGTAGATAATAATAATAATTAAATTTCTAAACCATAATTCAAAAAGAGTCATGTACCACAATGTTCATTGAAGCTCTATTTACAATATCCAGGACATGGAGGCAACCTAAGTGCCCATCAACAGATGAATGGATAAAGAAGATGTGGCACATATATGCAATGGAATATCACTCAGCCATAAAAAGAAACGAAATTGAGTTACTTGTAGTGAGGTGGATGGACCTAGAGACTGTCATACAGAGTGAAGTAAGTCAGAAAGAGAAAAATAAATACTGTAATGCTAACACATATATGTGGAATAAAAAAAAGAAAAGAAAAGAAGGTTCTGAAGAACCTAGGGGCAGGACAGGAATAAAAATGCAGACGTAGAGAATGGACTTGAGGACACAGGGAGGGGGAAGGGTAAGCTGGGATGAAGTGAGAGAGTGGCGTGGACATATATACACTACCAAATGTAAAATAAACAGCTGGTGGGAAGCAGCCACATAGCACAGGGAGATCAGCTCGGTGCTTTGTGTCCACCTAAAGGGGCGGGATAGGGAGGGTGGGAGGGAGATACAAGAGGGAGGAGATATGGGGATATATGTATACATATAGCTGATTCACTTTGTTATACAGCAGCAACTAACACAACACTGTAAAGCGATTATACTCCAATAAATATGTTTAAAAAATAAGTAAATTTCTAAAAAATAACCAAGCAACATAAACATTAGATAGTGATGTGTACATTGCAAATATTTAAACTAGGCAATGCGATAATGAGTGCCAGCATATCTACGCTGTTTGGCTGGTTGGGGGAATCATGCAGTAAAGGTGATGGTTACTTGCGACCCAACAAGGCGAAGCCAGGCAAAAACTGGGGACATGGCATTGCCATCAGAGAGTGTGGTTAGAGCAACGGCTCTTAGGAAGGAACAAAGTTTGTGGCTTGGAGGAAGCAAAGAAGGCCAATGTGGCTGGAACAGAGAGGGTGACGTGGAGAGTGTGAGAGAGGAGGCTAACATAAAAAAAAAAAGGGAGGGGCAGATTATGTACTACTCTGTAAACTAGGATAAGGAACTTGCAGAGCAGTATATAATGGGGAACCATAAGGAAAACAATTAAAAAAATTTTTTTTTACATCTTTATTGGAGTATAATTGCTTTACAATGGTGTGTTAGTTTCTGCTTTATAACAAAGTGAATCAGCTATACATATACATATGTTCCCATATCTCTTCCCTCTTGCGTCTCCCTCCCTCCCACCCTCCCTATCCCATCCCCCCAGGCGGTCACAAAGCACTGAGATGATCTCCCTGCTCTCCGGCCGCTTCCCACCAGCTATCCATTTTACGTTTCGTAGTGTATATACGTCCATGCCACTCTCTCACTTTATCACAGCTTACCCTTCCCCCTCCCCATATCCCCAGGTCCATTCTCTAGTAAGTCTGCATCCTCACTCCTGTCTTACCCCTAGGTTTTTCATGACATCCTTTTTTTCTTAGATTCCATATATATGTGTTAGCATACGGTATTTGATATCTCTTTCTGACTTACTTCACTCTGTATGACAGACTCTAGGTCCATCCACCTCACTACAAATAACTCAATTTAGTTTCTTTTTATGGCTGAGTAATATTCCATTGTATATATATGCCACATCTTCTTTATCCATTCATGCAATGATGGACACTTAGGTTGTTTCCATCTCCTGACTATTGTAAATAGAGCTGCAATGAACATTTTGGTACATGACTCTTTTTGAATTATGGTTTTCTCACGGTATATGCCCAGTAATGGGATTGCTGGGTCAAATGGTGGTTCTATTTGTAGTTTTTTAAGAAACCTCCATACTGTTCTCCATAGTGGCTGTACCAATTCACATTCAAACTGGCATTGCAAGAGTGTTCCCTTTTCTCCACACCCTCTCCAGCATTTACTGTTTCTAGATATTTTGATGATGGCCATTCTGACTGGTGTGAGATGATATCTCATTGTAGTTTTGATTTGCATTTCTCTAATGATTAATGATGTTGAGCATTCTTTCATGTGTTTGTTGGCAGTCTGTATATCTTCCTTGGAGAAATGTCTATTTAGATCTTCTGCCCATTTTTGCATTGGGTTGTTTTTTTGTTATTGAGCTGCATGAGCTGCTTGTAAATTTTTGAGATTAATCCTTTCTCATTTGCTTCATTTGCAAATATTTTCTCCCATTCTGAGGGTTGTCTTTTGGTCTTGTTTATGGTTTCCTTTGCAGTGCAAAAGCTTTGAAGTTTCATTAGGTCCCATTTGTTTATTTCTGTTTTTATTTCCACTTGTGTAGGAGGTGGGTCAAAAAGCATATTGCTGTGATTTATGTCATAGAGTGTTCTGCCTATGTTTTCTTCTAAGAGTTTGATAGTCTCTGGCCTTACTTTTAGGTCTTTAATCCATTTTGAGCTTATTTTTCTGTATAGTGTTAGCGAGTGTTCTAATCTCATACTTTTACATGTACCTGTCCAGTTTTCCCAGCACCACTTACTGAAGAGGCTGTCCTTTCTCCACTGTACATTCCTGCCTCGTTTATCAAAGATAAGGTGACCATATATGCGTGGGTTAACCTCTGGGCTTTCTATCCTGTTCCATTGATCTATATTTCTGTTTTTGTGCCAGTACCATACTGTCTTGATTACTGTAGGTTTGTAGTATAGTCTGAAGTCAGGGATCCTGTTTCCTCCAGCTCCATTTTTCGTTCTCAAGATTGCTTTGGCTATTCGGGGTCTTTTGTGATTCCATACAATTGTGAAATTTTTGTTCTAGTTCTGTGAAATATGCCAGCGGTAGTTTGATAGGGATTACATTGAATCTGTAGATTGCTTTGGATACTACAGTCATTTTCACAATGTTGATTCTTCCAATCCAGGAACATGGTATATCTCTCCATCTGTTGGTATCATCTTTAATTTCTTTCATCAGTGTCTTATAATTTTCTGCATACAGGTCTTTTGTCTCCTTAGGTAGGTTTATTCCTAGATATTTTATTCTTTTTGTTGCAGTGGTAAATGGGAGTGTTTTCTTGATTTCACTTTCAGATTTTTATCATTAGTTTATAGGAATGCAAGAGATTTCTGTGCATTAATTTTGTATCCTGCTACTTTACCAAATTCATTGATTAGCTCTAGTAGTGTTCTGGTAGCATCTTTAGGATTCTCTGTATATAGTAGCATGTCATCTGCAAACAGTGACAGCTTCACTTCTTCTTTTCCGATTTGGATTGCTTTTATTTCCTTTTCTTCTCTGCTTGCTGTGGCTAAAACTTCCAAAACTATGTTGAATAAGAGTGGTGAGAGTAGGCAACCTTATCTTCTTCCTGATCTTAGTGGAAATGCTTTCAGTTTTTCACCATTGAGGATGATGTTGGCTGTGTGTTTGTCATATATGCTCTTTATTATGTTGAGGAAAGTTCTCTCTATGCCTACTTTCTGGAGGGTTTTTATCATAAATGGGTGTTGAATTTTGTTGAAAGCTTTTTCTGCATCTATTGAGATAACCATATGGTTTTTCTCCTTCAATTTGTTAATATGGTGTATCACACTGATTGATTTGCATATATTGAAGAATGCTTGCATTCGTGGAATAAACCCCACTTGATCATGGTGTATGATCCTTTTAATGTGCTGTTGTTTGCTAGTATTTTGTTGAGGATTTTTGCATCTATGTTCATCAGTGATACTGGCCTGTAGTTTTCTTTCTTTGTGACATCCTTGTCTGGTTTTGGAATCAGGGTGATGGTGGCCTCGTAGAATGAATTTGGGAGTGTTCCTCCCTCTGCTATATTTTTGAAGAGTTTGAGAAGGATAGGTGTTAGCTCTTCTCTAAATGTTTTATAAAATTCTCCTGTGAAGCCATCTAGTCCTGGGCTTTTGTTTGTTGGAAAATTTTAATCACAGTTTCAATTGCAGTGCTTGTGATTAATCTGTTCATATTTTCTATTTCTTCCTGATTCAATCTTGGCAGGTTGTGCATTTCTAAGAATTTGTCCATTTCTTCCAGGTTGTCCATTTTATTGGCATAGAGTTGCTTGTAGTAATCTCTCATGATCTTTTGTATTTCTGCAGTGTCAGTTGTTACTTCTCCTTTCTCATTTCTAATTCTATTGATTTGAGTCTTCTCCCTCTTTTTCTTGATGAGTCTGGCTAATGGTTTATCCATTTTGTTTATCTTCTCAAAGAACCAGCTTTTAGTTTTATTGATCTTTGCTGTCGTTTCCTTCATTTCTTTTTCATTTATTTCTGATCTGAGTTTTATGGATTCTTTCCTTCTGCTAACTTTGGGGTTTTTTTTGTTCTTCTTTCTCTAATTGCTTTAGGTGCAAAGTTAGGTTGTTTATTCGAGATGTTTCCTGTTTCTTAAGGTAGGATTGTATTGCTATAAAGTTCCCTCTTAGAACTGCTTTTGCTGCATCCCGTAGGTTTTGGGTCGTCGTGTCTCCATTGTCATTTGTTTCTAGATATTTTTTTATTTCCTCTTTGATTTTTTCAGTGATTACTTCGTTATTAAGTAGTGTATTGTTTGGCCTCCATGTGTTTGTATTCTTTACAGATCTTTTCCTGTAATTGATATCTAGTCTCATAGCGTTGTGGTCGGAAAAGATACTAGGTACAATTTCAATTTTCTTAAATTTACCAAGGCTTGATTTGTGACCCAAGATATGATCTATCGTGGAGAATGTTCCATGAGCACTTGAGAAAAATGTGTATTCTGTTGTTTTTGGATGGAATGTCCTATAAATATCAGTTAAGCCCATCTTGTTTAATGTATCATTTAAAGCTTGTTTCCTTATTTATTTTCATTTTGGATGATCTGTCCATTGGTGAAAGTGGGGTGTTAAAGTCCCCTACTATAAATGTGTTATTGTCAATTTCCTCTTTTATGGCTGTTAGTATTTGCGTTATGTATTGAGGTGCTCCTGTGTTGGGTGCATAAATATTTACAATTGTTATATCTTCTTCTTGGATCGATCCCTTGATCAGTATGTAGTTTCCTTCTTTGATTCTTCTAATAGTCTTTATTTTAAAGTCTATTTTGTCTGATATGAGAATTGCTACTCCAACTTTCTTTTGGTTTCCATTTGCATGGAATATCTTTTTCCATCCCCTCACTTTCATTCTGTATGTGTCTCTAGGTCTGAAGTGGGTCCCTTGTAGGCAGAATACATATGGCTCTTGTTTTCATATCCATTCAGCCAGTCTGTGTCTTTTGGTGGGAGCATTTAATCCGTTCACATTTAAGGTAATTATCGATATGTATGTTCCTATTACCATTTTCTTAATTGTTTTGGGTTTGTTATTGTACGTCTTCTCCTTCTCTTGTGTTTCTTGCCTAGAGAAGATCCTTTAGCATTTGTTGTAAAGCTGGTTTGGTGGTGCTGAACTCTCTCAGCTTTTGCTTGTCTCTAAAGGTTTTAATTTCTCCATCAAATCTGAATGAGATCCTTGCTGGGTAGAGTAATCTTGGTTGTAGGTTTTTCTCCTAGATCACTTTGAATATGTCCTGCCACTCCCTTCTGGCTTGCAGAGTTTCTGCTGAAAGATCAGCTATTAACCTTATGGGGATTCTCTTGTGCGTTATTTGTTGTTTTTCCCTTGCTGCTTTTAATATGTTTTCTTTGTATTTAATTTTTTGACAGTTTGATTAATATGTGTCTTGGCGTGTTTCTCCTTGGATTTATCATGCATGGGACTCTCTGTGCTTCCTGGACTTGATTAAATATTTCCTTCCCCATATTAGCGAAGTTTTGAACTATAATCTCTTCGAATATTTTCTTAGTCCCTTTCTTTTTCTCTTCTGCTTCTAGAACCCCTATAATTCGAATGTTGTGTATTTAATGTTGTCCCAGAGGTCTCTGAGACTGTCCTCAGTTCTTTTCATTCTTTTTTCTTTATTCTGTTTTGCAGTAGTTATTTCCACTATTTTATCTTCCATGTCACTGATCTGTTCTTCTGCCTCAGTTATTCTGCTATTGATCCCTTCTAGAGTATTTTTTATTTCATTTATTGTGTTGTTCATCATTGCTTGTTTCATCTTCAGTTCTTCTAAGTCCTTGTTAAATGTTTCTTGCATTTTCTCTATTCTATTTCCAAGGTTTTGGATCATCTTTACCATCATTATTCTGAATTCTTTTTCAGGTAGACTGCCTATTTCCTCTTCATTTGTTAGGTCTGGTGGGTTTTTATCTTGCTCCTTCATCTGCTGTGTGTTTTCCTGTCTTCTCATTTTGCTTATCTTACTGTGTTTGGGGTCTCCTTTCTTCAGGCTGCGGGTTCGTAGTTCCTGTTGTTTTTGGTATCTGTCCCCAGTGGCTAAAGTTGGTTCAGTGAGTTGTGTAGGCTTCCTGGTGGAGGGGACTAGTGCCTTAGTTCTGGTGGATGAGGCTGGATCTTGTCTTTCTGTTGGACAGGTCTACGTCTGGTGGTGTGTTTTGTGGTGTCTGTGGACCTATTATGATTTTAGGCAGCCTCTCTGCTAATGGGTGGGTTTGTGTTCCTGTCTTGCTAGTTGTTTGGCATAGGGTGTCCAGCACTGTAGCTTGCTGGTCATTGAGTGAAGCTGGGTGTTGGTGTTGAGTTGGAGATCTCTGGGAGATTTTTGCCGTTTGATGTTACGTGGAGCTGGGAGGTCTCTTGTGGACCAGTGTCCTGAAGTTGGCTCTCCCACCTCAGAGGCACAGCACTGACTTCTGGCTGCAGCACCAAGAGCCTTTCATCCACATGGCTCAAAATAAAAGGGAGAAAAAGTAGAAAGGAAGAAAGAAGGATGATAAAAGAAAATAAAATAAAGTAAGATAAAATAAAGTTATTAGAATAAAAAATAATTATTAAGAAAAGAAATTTTTTAAGTAAAAAAAACCAAAAAAAAAAAACCGGACAGCTAGAACCCTAAGAGAAATGGTGAAAGCAAAGCTATACAGACAAAATCTCACACAGAAGCATAAACATAGACACTGACAAAAAGAGGAAAAAATCATAAATCTTGCTCTCAAAGTCCACCTTCTCAATTTGGGATGATTGGTTGTCTATTCATGTATTCCACAGATGCAGGTACATCAAGTTGATTGTGGAGCTTTAATCCGCTGATTCTGAGGCTGCTGGGAGAGATTTCTCTTTCTCTTCTTTGTTCTCACAGCTGCCGGGGTTTAGCTTTGGATTTGGCCCGGCCTGTGCGTGTAGGTCGCCGGAAGGCGTCTGTTCTTCGCTCAGACAGGACGGGGTTAAAGGAGCCGCTGTTTCGGGGTCTCTGGCTCATTGAAGCCTGGGGGAGGGAGGGGCACGATGCGGGGCGAGTCTGCAGCGGCAGAGGCCGGCGGGACCTTGCACCAGCCTGAGGCACGTCGTGCGTTCTCCCAGGGAAGTTGTCCCTGGATCCTGAGACCCTGACAGTGGCGGGCTGCACAGGCTCCCCGGAAGGGAGGTGTGGATAGTGACCTGTGCTCGCACACAGGCTTCTTGGTGGCGGCAGCAGTGGCCTTAGCGTCTCATGCCCGTCTCTGGGGTTCGTGCTGTTAACCGCGGCTCGCTCCCGTCTCTGGAGCTCCTTTAAGCAGCGCTCTTAATCCCCTCTCTTCGCGCACCAGGAAACAAAAAGCCGTAAGAAAAATTTAAGCAGATGATACACAAGTAAGTACTATGCTGTGTTTACAATATGAACTTGTGCTATTTTATTAGTAGTAACTGTAAATTGGGTAAAGAGTGTGGTACTTGAGGTCTGGCTTGAGATTATGGTGTCTATTTACATGAGGTCAAATGAGCAGAGGATTTGAATTTAAAGCCAAATTTCTTTTTTTACTGATTGCAGACCAGCTTTCTTTGTCCCACCAGCAGTTGTACATCTATGTATAGCTCGATTTCACTGATACAGTGAATATCTGTGGAAATCTTTATACATGTGTGCAAATATGATGAATTCTCTGAACTGAAATTTATAATACTTACAACAACTCCACAATTCCCTTTTTAAAAAAAAGGGGAATTATTTCTTTACATTTCAGCCAATATCATTTGAGTATTCCCACCCAATTTCCCAAACCCTGGCCCAAACTGAGTATTATAAGTAATTTTGATATTTGACCAATCTGCTTGATGAGAAATGATACTTTATTGTTTTCATATTTATTAGAAATTCTTAAAGGAGGCTGAATCATTTTCATGAATTTATCGGCCATAATGGATGACTTACTTGCTTTTATGCTTTTGATGTTTTTCTGTTGACTATTAGAATTACTTGAGGTACGGTACTTCAGTACAATGAAATAGTATTCCCACGTTAAGGAGAATGGGGTAATAACATGAATAAAATAGAAATATTATTATACTATATTTTTTAGTAAAAATGATGCAAATTGATATGTAAAGTATGATTTCATTTTTTCATTTGGATAATAGAAATAGGTAGTATGAACATCCACTATTGAAATGGCATTTTCTCTCCTAACTCCTGTCTTTTACAACTTGAACTTTCTTCTATATCAATTCTTTTTCTAATATTTCTTCAGTTTCATCTGCATCTAATTATATATTTTTTAACTTTTAAAAAAATTGAAGTATAATTGACATATAATATTGCATTAATTCAGGTGTACAACATAATGATTCAACATTTATATACATGAGATAATCACCATGATAATCTAGTTACCATCTGTACCACACAAAGTTGTTAAATATTATTGACTATATCACCTATTCTGTATATTACATCTCTGTGACTTATGTATTTTATAACTGGAAGTTTGTGTCTCTTAGTGCTCCTCACCTATTTTGCCCATCCCCCCACCCCCTGCGTTCTGGCAACCACCAGTATCTATGAATCTGATTCTGTTTTGTTTATTTTGTTGTTTTAGATTCCACATATAAGTGAAATCATACAGCATTTGTCCTTCTCTGCCTGTGTTATTTCACTCAGTGTGATACCCTCTAGGCCCATTCATCATGTTACAAATGGCAGGATTTTATTCTTTTTTTAATGACTGAGTAATATTCTGTATGTGTATACACACACATATCACATCTTCTTTATCCATTCACCTATCTATGGACACTTTGTTTGCTTTCATATCTTGGCTATTGTAAATAATGCTGTGATAAACACAGGGCTGCCTATATCTTTTCATATTAGTGTTTTAGTTTTCTTCAGGTAAATAACCAGAAGTGGAATTGCTGAATCATATGGCAGTTCTGTTTTAATTTTTTTGAGGAACCTCTATATTTTTTTCCATAGTGGTTGGAATCAGATTATTTTTTTGTTGTTGAGTTGTGTAAGTTCTTTATATATTCTGTGTGTTAACCCATAATCAGATATTAATTAGATCTTTAATAACAACTGTTATATCCAAAGCTCCAGTTCAGGCAAATCTTTATTTTAATTTACATAGTCCATATATTGCTTTATAGCTAAATCATCTTTTGTCATTCACTACATCTTTACTAAGAAATAGATCTTATAAAACAATCTCTTCTTGACACATATTTTCCACTAACAGGTAGCATTATTTAGATTGGAGCTTCCACACCTGGCTGTGCACCAGACTCATTTAAAGAGTTTGTAAAACATATAAATTCCCAGTTCTACCTATGAAGATTCAGATACAAGAAGTCTGAGGTGTGCTTAAAAATCTGTATTTTTAAAAGCTTCCCAATTGATTTAGATGCATAAGTTTGGAAACAACTAATTTAGAACTTACCAGAAACAATTTTTTAAACATTTTCAGTATATTTGAAGGTTTATCTCAAAATATTCTTCCTCTACCTCTTCAACATGGACTTAACGATCATTTTTGTTTGGGAAGTTGATCAACCTTCAAGATATTTGATATTTTCATACTGGCATTACTGAAATGCAGAAAATAATCCAAAAACCTAAAATGTACCAGTGTATACCTATATCAATTTGCCCATAAAAATAAGCATTGACTTCCTAAGATAAAATAAAATCAGCTGGTACTTATTGAAATTTAAGTTTTGAGCCTAATGAAAGTCAGGTCTAAAAGGAATTAGTTCCATTCTACATGTCTTTCTAAATGCCCATTTCAAGAATGTTGGGTTTATTCATATTAGTTCAGATTTGTCATCTGGAGAATGAGGGGTATAGATCTGCTCTCCCATCTGTTGGATTCCCAAACTCTCCAACACTCATACCTTCAGTCATGAGACACACTTTCCCCAGGGTTTCCATGGTTTCTTGTGTACACATCTGTTATCAGACTCCTTCCTGTGTTCCTCCTGGTGACAAAAATCTATGTCTTCTCCATGTTGGTATCCCCAGCTTGGTGTCTAGAACGCAGAGGGGCTCAACAATACTGCCTCATCTTGATTACTCTGATCTCTGGAATGCTTCTGATTTTCTTAGGCCTGCCTCTAGCCAGTATTGATACCCTCCTGAGATGTGTGGTCTTGTGGTTCCACATGTGGAAGTTCTTAGAAGACAGAACATTTTCTACCGTGACTTTATTTCACCATTACCTATCATGCCTAGTTCATATGAGAACAAATGCTTGCTCTACTGAACTGAATCTCTCTACACTGGAGAACATGTTCTTAAGCTTTTTAAGTTAAAAAAAATAGATGTAGTTAATGTGGTGCAATAGTTACAAAATTGATTTGAACTCAGTAGACTCAGATGGAAGATTTTTAAAGTTTAAATATCTTTGAATAAAACAGGCTTTATTTTGGATCTCCCCAGTTGCATTTTCCTTAAGAAAGCATAAGAAAACTTCAATTTTCTGATTACCCTTTTTTATACTGATTTACACTTTCTCCTTTCAGATGGAAACAAAGGACTAACCTATAGTATATTTCTTAGGAGTAAATGCCTATTGAGTACCTACAAATGATTAAATATTATTTAGAGGACACGAAAAAGATAGAATGGAAATATATATATTCCAACTTTAGAGATACATATTTAAAACAATATATTCTTTTTTCAAAATTATTTCTTCACATTCATGGCTATATTTTAAATTATGGAATAGCAATAAAAATTAATACAATACTAGGTATTTAAAAACAAAGTCAGCATGTTGAAACGATAAGCCTTTCTCTGTGTTACGAAAACCAGGACCCACTAATGAAAAGCTGCTGAAAGAATTTGTAGAACACATGGAAGCCCTGAGCTTCTGGCTCCTTTAAGTTCCAGTTTGAAAAATCTTTATTTAAGGAACATAATTACTCACAACTGTCATGAGGCATTTGAAAGTCAATACCAATCTACAGCAATAAATAAAGGGGGAGAATTTCTGTTGAGTTAAAAACTGATCCATAGACTACTGAAATCTGGAACCACCCAAGTGAGAATATATGATTATTATCATCCAATGTTCGGTTAACTATTTCAATAGTGTGGTCTAGTGGACAGTTTGACAATACATTTTGGCAAAAAAATTAACTTATTTTAAAATGCTTAGATAATCTTACAATAGCAAGTGTTTATTTTTGAATGAAGATCATGCAATTGTCAGCTTTAGTTCTAGGCATCTCTAATTAAATAAAAGCAAGTCAGTCAAGAACACATTTCAAGTACAATTTTCCAATATGAAAATCTTCAGGTGGCTTCAAGTGTAAGCAGTGTTAGCTTAGAGTTATATCCTATAAAAGAGTAATTGGACATTTGATTAAAATCTTTTTTCCTCAGTATAATATTCTGGCTGGGTATCTCTACTTGGGGAAGTTAGCAGTTTAGGGGATATTTTTCATTTACTTTGAGGAGAGAGCATCTTATTTAGAAACAACAGCATCATGTTTTAAATATTTACCAGCTAAAAAAATATTTTGAAGTAGGAACTCTCATCCAGATAGGAAATTCAGTTCCTCCAAATAAGAACAAATGCTCTTTTAACACTTGTGTGAATTACTGAAGACTTGGATGTCAAATTCATTTTTGCAAAGATGTTATTGAGTTATTTCAATAGCTGGAATCATTTGAAAGGGTGAAGTAACGATTTCAGAATAGATCTGCTTGATCCTAAAATCATGTAAAAGTTAATGGAAATGAGATTTAATGAGTTTTAGTTATTATACTTGTCAACCAAATTGCATTTGCACTGTTTCAATGTTTAGTTGCCTCCTTTGTGGAACTGTTTATGTGTTAACATATAATCGAGTTTTCCCCAGCATTTCTAAATTTGAAGTTGATTATAATGTCTGTCATAGCCAATTCTACGCAACATTATCTCTTTGCCTTGGTCCTGCTGTAACGTCTTCAGAAAATGATGGTGATAGTGAGCAAAGCCTCTTGGTTTTGCCATGATGATTAGTTATAATGACATAACAGCCAGAATGGCAATATGGTACCAACATCTAGTGTGATCAAGTTGTAATGGGCCTGGCAGCTGGAAAATAATAATCCAAAGGCATATTTGCCTACATTTTTGGCATGTCATGGCAATTACATGGTATTACATATGCTGACAACTTGAGATGATTACCATATTTTCATTATAAAAGGGAGAAGGATCTTTGGCTTTAGGGATGGGGAAGAGATGCATTATGGAGCAATCATTCCTCTCCCACTGGACTTTAGCTTGGAAAATTTCATTTCTAATAAACCAAGCACTGGAAATATTTTAATGCTTTTATAACTTGGATGTTTATTTGAAATATTTAAATTAAAACTGCAAACTTATTACAGATTTGGCATCACTCTTTAGAGGTTATTACTTTCTCTTAGTGAACTGATGTCTGAAGAAGTTAATAGGCAGATAGAAAACTGTTTGTAAGATAATTCTTGAAATGTTCCAGTTATATCATTTGAATTAATTCAGAAGTTGTTTAAACCCTGGTAGCTCATGGGAACTGTCCTATGTTTACCTCAAGATAAGCCCTTTTATGAAAATGTTTTGCAGCACCTACTTTCAGCTAGAACTGAATAAATATGCCCTTCATGTTCTTAGAGTGATGTAAATATAGTTTGAATCATTTTGGATCCCAAATTGCTAGATTTGGATATGGTGTATCCATGATTCATATTAAATTCCTAGGGACAGATGCTAGGTCTGTTCTCCCTACAGAATGCCTGCAAGGCCTTGCAAAATTAGGTCCTAATAACTTTTTTAATGACAATGATTTAGAATTGCAGTCTCATTTTTTCTTTCAAATTATGAGATGTTCTTGCTACACTTTGAGTAGACTTTCGTAAGTGTATTGGAAAAGTGCATAAACTCTCGTAGAAATAATGGGTATTTTAAATTCGACTAGACCTAACTCAACTGGGTTTTCTTGAAACTAATAAATGTGTGAATTACATTTATTAATTTAAATATTTTTTTTCTTTTAGTTTGCCTTGTTCTAGGATGGTTTAAGGCATTTACCAAAATGCATATAAATAAGACCAAGAAAATGGGGGAGGGAGGGATTAAAAAGTAGACTAACAAATCTGGCAGAATGAAGGTGAGAAAAATAAGATGAAATTAAGGGTGTGATTAGAAACAAAGCATATGCTGAGAGGACATTTTCCAGTGATAAGAAACAGATACATCTTAAACTTTCTGGCAGATCATGAAAACACAGGATCCTGGTTGGTTAACTATCTCAAAGTGTCCATACAATAAGAACAAAGCAGTTACTCAGAAGAATAAAACAATTCTCTAAATTGAATCTAAAGAAATATTTTTGCAGTACATTCTCAGAAAAAAAACTATGGTTTTTTAACAATGGGTTAAACAGTGCTATCCACAGCATTCTTTTAATAAATGCAAAAATATGTTTCAGAACCTATTTTTTAATAATGTCCCTCAAAGTGGATTAAAGACATTGGATCATGGAAGAATTCAGGGGAAAAAAGAAAAAGCAAAAAGGTTGTACAGGGTGGTAAAACAATATGAAGTTTTTCTCATAGTCTGCCTTAACTCATGGAAAAAATAGCGTAGATAGAGAAATTTATCTGTATAGTTACCACCTGACCTCACAGTGTCTTATGGCACATCATACAATGCTCTACACATATAAAAAATTTGATATCAGATTAAAGAAGTAGTGAGTACAATTTTGAATTATCTGTTTACTCTAAAGTATACTCATTTTGAACAATTAAAAACAATACAGGACTGTATAAAGTAAAAAGTTGAAATCTCTCCACCTCTTAACATTACTTCCCAGAGTTAACTTTCTTAGCTATTTTAGTTCTATCTTTTCAGAGCATTTTTTAAAAGTATAATCTGTTTATCACTAAGGGTACAGATGAACCAGTTTGCAAGGCAGAAATAGAGACACAGATGTAGAGAACAAATGTATGGACACCAAGGGGGGAAAGCCGGGGGGCGGGTGGTGGTGGTGGGATGAATTGGGAGATTGGGGTTGGCATATATACACTATTATGTATAAAATAGATAACTAATAAGAACCTGCTGTATACAAAAATAAATTAACTACGTATATGCAAAAAAAGGTTTACTCATTTAGACCAAAAAAAGTATAATCTGTTTATTACTATTTAATTTTTAATAAGATGGAATACTAATATACATTTTTTTGTTTTGTAATTTATTTTTTAAAGCTAGCACTACATTCTGGACTTCTTTGTCTTCCTGGATTCACCATACCTTTCCTAAAGCTGTACAATTTGATAGCTGTGTGACTTGGGCAAGTTACTTAATCACTCTGCATTTTATTTCCTCATTTGAAAAATGGAAATAATAATAATGTTTAGCTCATAGGAGTGTTATAATGATTAAATGAGGTAATACTTATAAGACATTTATAACAATGGCTGGCACTATACACCATCCAAAACGTTGTTATTATTGCTATACAGCTTATTCTTTTTACTGACTGCTTTGGGAATATACTATAATTTTTATCTAATCAGTTTTATATTGGACAGTTTTTATTTAGTCAGTTTTATATTTTATATTTAATTGGACACTGAAATAGTGGAAGCTAGATTTTTTGGTAAGAATACTTCATATGAGTTCTACCACTTTAACAAATTTGTAAGTGCACAATATAGTTTTGTTAACTATAGACACAGTGTTGTACAGCAGATCTTTAGAGCTTATTCAACTTGCATAACTAAAACTTTATAACTTTATACCCATTGAGCAATGACTCTCCATTTCCTCTCCCCTCAGCCTCTGGCAACCAGCACTCTATTCTCTGCCTCTATGAGATTGACTCTTTTAGATACTGCATGTAAGTGGAATCAAGCAGTATTTATCTTTCTCCATCTGGCTTATTCACTTAGCAAAATGTCCTCCAAGTTCAATCCATATTGTTGTGTATGGCAGGATTTCCTTCTTTTTTAAGGCTAAATAATATTCGTTGGACACTGAAATGGTAGAGGTTAGATTTTGGACTGTGATGTACAGTAAGAAGATTTTGAAAGTTTGAAGAAGAGATAACAGCTGATTTGAAAGAAGTGGAGAACAAATTACAAATTGTCTTGGAAAAGAGAATGGCAGCAAGTCTAAGAGAGGAGACACAGAAAAACCTTGAAAGAAGGATTCTCCAGGTTCCTGGAGTGCAGTTTCCTATTTCTCAGTGTACTCACAGTTAACTTCCTGGGGAAAAAATAGTATTTTTTCCTTAAAATCCCTATATCTAAGAATGCCACAATTTTAATTTCAGCACTCAGAAAAAAATGTATGAAAGGAACATAGAAGTAGCGTCCATTGGCTCCACAAAAACTGAGCAAAGAAAAGCATACAATTAAAGCAAACAAATAAAAAACCCACAGCTTAATGTGAAGCACTTATGGACCCTCCCTTTATTAATGAACAATGGACAATCCATTGTTAGTGCTCAGAGCTGTTTGGCACAAAATTTAATTCAAGGCATTAGAGGTCTTTGCTAATTCCCTGCTTATATTTCAGGGGCACTAACGTGGCTTTCAGGAAAGCAGAGCAAACTGATTGATTTCAGGGTTGAATTTACTTGCCTTGAGCACTGATCTTAAATTATCTGGGTTTGGAAGAAAGAGCACTGGAAAAGATCTGCTGACATGGTTGTGGTAATTTGCTATGGACCTCTGCTACATGCTCAGCACTCTCAAACATCACTCAAGGCTAACTAGCTAATTTAGTGTACTACAAATGCCAATAATTACTCTTTATTGAGCCCTAATTATGTGCCAGGCATTATGCTAGGTGCTTTACAATCCTTACCACTAATATTCCTGCATTGGGTTGAATAGGCCCCCCCCCCCCGCAAATTCATGTCCACATCAGAATGTGACCTTATTTGGAAATAAGGTCTTTGCAGATGTAATTGGTTAAGATGAGGTCATACTGGATTAGGATGGGCCCTAATCCAATGACTGATGTCTTTATATGAAGAGAAAACAAGAGGCACATAGAAGAATGGCAGGTGGCCACAGAGGCAGAGATTGGAGTGATGACATCTAAAAGCTAAGGTACACCAAGATTGCCAACAACCTCCAGAAGCTAGGAGAAGGGCATAGGATAGTTTCTCCCTCATAGCCTTTAGAAGAACCAACCCTGCTAGTACCTTGATTTCAGACTTCTGGTCTCCATGACTGTGAGAAAATAAATTTTAGGTTTTTTTTAAGCCGCCAGTTTGTGGTAATTTCTTCTGTTTTAGGAAACTAATACAATTCATATAAACACTTAAAGGAAAGTGTCACTGTCTTTTTTGAACAAATTATAAAACATTACCTGATTCTAAGACCTGTGCTCACTCCATTCTTTTAGTCAAGCTCATTAAACAGTATAGCATAATAATTAGGTGATCTAAAGAAAATAAATTATCCGAAGAGTTTATGATAAATTGACCACACACACATTTTTATTCCATTTCGAAGAGGAGCCTGTCGTGTTATTACTACCTTGCCAAAACCTGTGACCTAGTGGATAGTCAAACAGAGATGGTTTTGGTGATTTCCAGACCAAAAGAAGGCTTTTATGTTTGGCGGAGGGAAAGTTAAGGATATTGGAAGACCATGCAATGCAGAGAATGTGTATATTCTGCGTTAGATGCCCAGAATAATGTTATAGGCTACAGGGGATGGCAGGGAATCCAGCACTGAGAGCTCCTCTACCAAAGTCAAGGAATCTTGGATTACCATGAATAGGGTTGGGAAGAAAGTCAGGAATCCTAAGTGTCACAGCAAAAGTCGTGTTATCAACGTGGGCACCGAGTCATGTGCAGGTCACGTGCAGGGTAGAACAGGAGGATCCAGGACTGGAGGTTTGACTTGGCTAAAGGAACAAAATGGACCACGTGACACTCAGACAAGAAGTCACAAGAAGGAAGTGGTCTGGAAAGGAGTGTGTGAACACCATATATCATGAGATGACGCAACCTAGATGTGTGCTGAATCGGAGGGTGAAGATAGCAAGTGAGTAGGGCAGATCAGGGTTAAGAGATTCAGGACAGATAGAAACCAAAACAGATTAAATCTATAGCAGAGGGTAAAATATCAGAAATTCAAGGTAAGTTCGTAGGAACAAATAAGGATTGCCCATTTTTCTTTCCCTTACCAAGGTGTGGGGTTTTAATAGGAGCTAAGATGGTGTTTCACATGTTTAAGGGGTCTCTGCAGTGAAAGAAACCTTATTCCCAGTCCCTCCTCATAGAAACATTGTGCTTTGTGTACATGATGATGTTGTTTCTTTTTAATCCACACAATCCTGAAGATATAGAGAGCTAAGTAACTTTTTTTTTTTTTTTTGGCTGCGTCAGGTCTTTAGTTGCAGCACGTGGGATCTTTGTTGAGGCATGCAACATCTTTTCGTTTCAGTGTGCTGTCTGTTCGGGTTTCTCTAGTTGTGGTGTGCTGGCTTCTCTCTAGTTGTGGCACATGAGTTTTCACTCTCTAGTTGTGGCACACGGGCTCCGGGACATGTGGGCTCTGTAGTTTGCGGCACATGGGCCCCCTAGTTGAGGCGGGCGAGCCCAATAGTTGTGGCACGCGGGCTTAGTTGCCCCACGGCCTGTGGGATCTTAGTTTCACTACCAGGGATCGAACCTGCGTCCCCTGCATTGGAAGGCGGATTCTTTACCACCAGACCACCAGGGAAGTCCCGAGAGATAAGTAACTTTTTTGTGGTCACATAGCTACCAAGGGCCAGAGCTGGAATTTAAATGCAGGTTGTCAAATTTCACAACCAGTTTTTGAGGTTGTTATTGTTGTTTCCCTCCCATTCCCCATGCCTTATTTATTGCCATGAAGACATGGTCCTTGTAGCAACTGAATTAGATAAGATGGGGCACCTATACACACAGCAGCAGAGGTGAGTGCTGTTTACAGAGCAAGGTCTTTGTGGTTAGCGCAATGGTGGAAGAATACATCTGGGGAGCTAATAGTAAGATGAGGCAGAATAATCAGGAGTCCAAAGAGTTATTCTGTGTGATAAGGTGCTTGGAATTGCAGCTGTGAGGGAGAATTGGTTGCATTGGGAATCATCACATTTCCACAAGGGCGGGGATTGGTGTCCGGGTGTGAATTACCTAAAGTAAAAAATCAAAAGCTATTTAGAGAGAGAGTGCCTTAGGGAGGATGGAAGGATATTTACAGGAATACTTTGGCTCTTTTTCTTTCATGAAACCTTACCAAGCTAACTCCCACGTAGAATAAAATATCTTAGATAGTTTCCTCTAACTCTTCAAGGTACATCTGTACTACATCAGCAGTGTAGAGTAGTTAGAGAGTCAAACTTGAGTTTAGCCACTTTCCAGCCAAATAAAGTTTGAACAAATTACTTCTTTTTGAACCTCAGTTTCTTCATCTATAAAAGTAATGCCTTCTTTGCAGGGGGTGAGAGGGTTATGTTTCTAGGCTGGCAATGAAAAGCATTTAGCAAATTGTAGTTCTCTTATCTTGATTGCATGTTATCCTGAACTATGTACATCTCTTACCAACTAAAAACTGAGTTGAGATGGTCTACCTTTTTTTTTTTTTTCTTGATACCCTTCTTAGCAAATGCCTTAGGAACATTTCTCAAATGAATTAAAAATTTATGAAAACCAGTAACTTTTGGTATACAAAGAATTATGCTAGATTATAGAGATAAAAGATGATAAAATCAAGTCTCTCTTTTTGAGTAACACATGTAATGTTTTTGTGGGGACACATTAAAAAAGACCACCATACATTGTGACAAATACCAAGTGGTGGTAGGTGCAGAACACCGCGGAGGAAATGAATGCCTTGATTCCCCTAAATGCACTTTTTTTTCTTCCTCTGATAGTTTATTGATACTGTTTCCTACCGGACCACAATCCCCACCTCTAATCTGTTCTTCTAAACCCTATCCTTCTATTAAACAATTTTTTATTAAATGCCAGTTTCTCTAAGAAGCCTTCTTGATTTCTCACAACCTGATATTGTAGAAACCTTACCATAGCAATTTGGACATTTTATGTGAATTATTTTGTGTCTTATGGTTATTTTTCATGATTTTGGCTTCCCTCCATCCCAAACCTTAAAGTCTTTAGAACAGGCTTTCGATCTATATTTGGTCATATTTTAACCTCTAACAGCTCTAACCATGGTTCTTTATACTCAAAGTATTTTTCTTTCAAAATCCTTGAAATAAATTTTTGGTGTGGTTGTTCAAGATAAGAAATGGATTTCATTACTTTATCATCAGATAAGATGAATAAAACTACTGGAGAAACTGAATACAACTAGTGGAGAAAATTCATGCCTAAGCTTCTGGAACAAAGGAAAACAAAAACTATTTGAAGCAGAATTTCTTAGTAGTGAAGTCAGACTGAATTAATCTACTGGGAAATGAAATTAAAAAAACCTCATTGTTTGATATTTGCATTATTAAAACTCTTTTAATATAACCTATTACATTAATTCTGAGAAATTGTTAGAATTAATTTAAGTAAAAATATTGTAGGTACCTTTAGAATTTTTAAAGATATTTTAGAATTTCTTTTGGGATATTTGGTAAGACTTCAAAATGCTTCAAACATTTAGGAAATTTTTCTATGTTGAGACTAGATTTTTTTTAAAAAAGAAAACATACATTGTAATACAGATTTTAAAAATTTAAATATTTTTTAATTGTTTACATGTTATGTATGTTTCTTATTATGTGGTTCAATTGTTAAATGCCAGGAATGTATATTTTTACTCCTAGATTCCTAGGAGAAATATGATAAGAAGGAAAAAATTAATATAGGGAGACAAATATGAAAGGTGACAGGTGGAGAATTGAAATCCACACATAGGCACACATAAAATCCATTGTTCCCATATAACTCAATACTTACATTTCAACTCTTATAGCCATCTTCTCTCTGTTCCTCATCAAGTAGGGTGGTAAATATTTGAATTCCAAATCTCATCCTCAACATCATCTCCCTCAATTTATGACATTCACCCAAATCCTGTTGAGGAAGTGATAGTTCTAGATGATATTTTATTTTGACTGTGTTCTGATAATGCCATATAATCTTACTCTCATGCTATATTAAAACGTGTTCATCTGTTCAATTCATTGAACTCGTAATTCCTTTTAAAGTAGACCCTGCCAAAAGATTAGAAAGATCATAATAGCTCTAACCTTAACATTGGTTAACAAGATTTGCTAGTATCACATGAAACATGTTACCTTCTAGAGGAAGGATTAGTTTGAATATGGGATAATTTCAGTCTAGTCTTTTAATCTACAATCTTATTTTCTTGAACCACCACAAAATGCTTTATAAACAGCAGCTTGCAAAACATATGGGCACAGATTCTGCTGAGAGAAAACAAAATGGCTCCCTGGGAACGGAACGTGAGTTGTGGCTTGACTCATATCAGGGGCCAAAGCAAATATGAGCCCACAGAAGGAAGAAGGCTGTGTCTGACTTTGAATTGTTGTTATAGTCATTGTAACATAACTCATTGTTCACCAAGCAAGACGTAAACTGTTCAGATTGACTGGATGTGTTACTTATTGGAACTAGGCAAACGGCTTAAAATCCTAGCTATTTCCTTGTGTGAAGGATTGACTGTACTATTCATTTTCTGAGATAAACATCCTTAAAATTGTTGGCAATTTGCAAAATGTGAAGAGTGTACTTTTGGATTTGGGGATACATAGCTGTGGTTTTAAATTCTCTTTCTGATGCTTAGGTGTATATCCTTGGACAATTTTTTAAATCCCTCTGAGTCCCAATTTCCTTATCTTTGAAATCACTAATGTCTGTCTTCTTAGGGTTGTTGTGAAGATTAAATGAAATGACGCAAATAAAGCCTCCAGTAGACTGCGTGAGAAGGAAGAGCCAGAGAAAGTGAGATTGTAATGAGCCAGGAGATTGTAATGTCCTTATTATGTGCTCTCACTGAACCCCATGCAAGTATCGATTCTGAAACTAACCTACTGGACCGTGCTTTTCGGCTTATCTCTCTATGTCAGTAAACGATGAACTTCTTAAAGGAAGGCACTGTCTTTTTTTTTCTTTTTCATTTTTATTTCAGAATTTGGCACAGTGGCTGACTCATAGTTAGTCTTGATTAAATGTTCGTTTGTTAAACGAATAATAGAATGGCCTCAGAGACACTGACCTGAGAGAGATTTTGTCACCAGAGTTAGTTAAGTCTTGGGGCAACTGATCCATGGATAAGCCACAAGCTACTGATCTCAAATGCCCTTTTAGCAACCCTAGATGAATATGAGAATTACTTTTTAAACTACAGCTTTCAAGAAATGGGGAACTGTGAATCTAGTTTTAACAAGCTCCCTAGGTTATTCTCATGTGCAGTCAGATTTTTCTTTGGCAGTTCTAAAGCTCTTGGCAGTTTACTAGTGACTCAACACAAGTTTAGTATTAGAGTGCCCAGGATGAGCTAGCCAGGTCCCGACAAGTCAGTTGAGAACAGCGTAGGCCAGCAGGAAAGGGGATTCTGAGAAATCTAGGCAAGCTTGTGTGCGATAATCATCTTGGATGGTACTTGCCTAACTTATCTGATTATTTGAACGAGGACAGGATATCAGAATAGAAATTTGAAAACAGGCTGGCAGGGTTGGAATTCTACCCCCACTTGGCAAGTAACTTAATCTTTATACCTCAGTTTCCTCATCTGTAACATAAAGACAATCATATTTCAACTTCATAAGGTACTATTAAGACTAAATGAAATAATTATGTAAAGCACAGTGCGTGGCATAAGTATATGCTCAATTCATACTAATATCACCATCATCAGCAGCATAAACAACAACATTATCATCTTTTCAGGACCACATAAATCCTATCTTCTTCATGAAGTCTTACCTGACTTTTCCAGTTCATAAATATTTACCTCTTTTTGAAACACCTTAACCTATAAATTATGAAACAATTTTAGCATCTAGTTCTATACTCTCTTGTATAATGATGTTTTTCAGTAATAATTTTCTTATCTTATTCTTAGATCTTATCTTCTGAAGCAAAACATATGGTTACTGATAGTCTGTAGCAAAAACGTCTATGTTGGCCTGAAAGTACAGTCGATTTCAAAAGCATGTGTCAGATGAACAATTTTATTCTACAAAACAAGGCCAATTATAGCCAGCTCCCACTGAAACATTATAGAACATCATCAACAACAACCAATATGGAGATAGTTCTTGTCACTTTGCAGCTTGTGCTTCCAAAATTAATTTCAACCACTGAAACATATCAAGAGAATATGCTTTGGTTTTAAAATTAGGCCAGCCACATGTTTTGAGGTCAGAATTCTGAACACTGGTTACATTTCTACATTTTTGAAGAGAATTCTGTATGGGGATTTTGGATGGTGCAAGTATGAGACAACTACGAATGAATTTACTTGGCCTTATTTAACTCCAAACTTGCTGGCCCCTAAACACAGCTGAAGGAAGTTTGATTATTATTTTCCTTTCTGAGTCATTTTATCAAAAGTGGGTCTAAAATAGATAGACAATATTATTCATTGGCTTTGAAACAAGTTGAAGTTTCCCTAATTTATGTACACAGTTGCCTGCACACATGCACAAGTATAGATAGTTTAACAAAATGTGACTTTAATTCCATGAATGAATTCTGCTTGCTTTACTTTGTTTAGTATAGAATAGAGGAATTAGGGAATTACTTAATTGTGTTTTCTTAATTTGCTTCGTACTTGAGCAGAAAATTTTGAAAATATGTGGAATAATTAAAATCCTGATCATAAAAATAGTTACTTAGTAAAGAAAAAAAAAAGGAAAAATGGAAAAATTCTACCCATAATCACAGTTGTAAATATTTGACTGTTTCTATTAGTATTTTCCCATACCTCCATCCTTTCTCTATTTCTCTGTACACACATACCCATGTGCAAAAACTTCACCAATTACGTCCATATAATATGTAATTCCTGCTTTTCCATTTAACATTACTCTCTTTCTATGCTAGGATAGATTAAGAGCAATAATATATATTGCTAAAATTCTGTGAAATGTTTAAACATGCTTTCTGGAATGAAATTAGATTTAAAAAGGCATGTGGGCTGTACGGAGTTTCCTCACATACATATACATTCCATATCTATATGTAACCTATAGTTATATGTTATCTGCATCCTATTCATATACAATTTTTAGATTAAATAATTTTCAGACTCAATTTTTTGGGCTTAATCCAAGTTTTAATTTTAAAACTCATCCACGAAGTTTAGCAAAAACTGAATTGGTCATATGCCATTCCTCTGATTCCTTACATTTTTTTCACAGTTTTTTCTGTAAGTATCATAATTCAGTAAGTATTTGCTAAACATTGCCCTAAAATAGTATGTGGGATAAAACCCCGAATCATTTTAGTTTCCAGAATGTATCTGCCTATGACCATTTAAAAAACTGTCACTCCTAGTGGAAATTATGTATTCTATTTCACTCTTTCCTAGAAATAATATATATGTATTTATATTTTGACTTCTCTGCCTTTGTCTGACAAGTATTTGTTGTTGCTAATTAAAATAATATGTCTATTATGCTGTCTTGAAGTGAGAGTATGGCTATACTGATTGCTAACATTGAAATACTCCTCTCCAGCTGGTAAAAGAGCTGCGCTGAACAGACCTTTGCCCTATTCCTGCTGGAGAGGCTTGACACCTGGTGGAGCAAAGGCCTCTGGGACCTGCTCTGCTTCTATGGTTGACACCTAGTGCTGTGCTGAATGGCTTCTTCAATATTTATAATTTCCCCCTCTCTCGACATACTAAGAATTGGGAACCATGACACTCACATGAGGTTAGTTCTACCCTAAAAATTTCTGCATATGGCTTAGCAAACTTTTAGCAATTTTAATGATTTAAAATAATGAATGGTATGGTTTATAAATATAGCCATAGAAGTGAAATCAAAGGACCCATATGATATATTAATTAGTGGCTCTAGCTGTGTACACTAAACTAAGGAGACATAAAGTTCCAGCAATCAAATTGTCACATTGAAGGGCAAGTCTAGCAGAGGGCCAGATCAGAAAGATCTCAGGAGTAAAAACTCATGTTGGAAAAAGATAAGGAAGGGATCTGGTCTTTAGAAATCAGAGTACCAAATAGGTAATAATTCTTGAAGGATATATAATTGGATCCTGAACTCAGGAATGAATTGTGTAGCCAGCTTTTGGAAAATAGGAAAAGAACCTAGGCAACAGAGGAGAGGGGTAGAACAGGGGGGAATTGACAAGAATTGTTACTAGTTGTGCATTATGATTTGTAGACTTCTGAGATTTTCAGAAGCTTGGAAGACAGTCATCCAAGGCTGGATGCCATGGTCAAAGGTCCCCTAGTACAGCTGGAGGAAACCTAGAGAGACCCCCAGTGTTCTGGCGGAGCCCTGCTCTGCTCAGACCCTGAGGGGAGTGGGAGTGGGAGACCTCCACCGGAGGGGTTAACCAAGTGCCACCTCTCCACCTCAAGTTGTTCAGGTGAGACATTCTTGCAAGCATTCACTGAAGTTCATATTTCATATTTTTAGTTAGAAATTCAGATATATTCAACAGAAGTCAAATCCAAATATTTGGATTTGGAGTTCTGAAAGACTCCTCAAATTCAATTGTATATATCTCTGTCTCCTGTGAAGCCTTAATCTACTTAAACTTTCTCAGAGGGGGACAATTTTGCCTCTTTAATTTACCAGGATGAGGATTCTACAAATACTTTTTTGATATGAGCATCTTTTCATGTGTTTGTTGGCCATCTGTATGTCTTCTTTGGAGAAATGTCTATTTAGGTCTTCCACCTACTTTTTGATCGGGTTTTTTTTTTTTTTTTTTTTTTTTTTTGCGGTACTAGGGCCTCTCACTGTCGTGGCCTCTCCCATTGCGGAGCACAGGCTCCAGACGAGCAGGCTCAGTGGCCATGGCTCACGGGCCCAGCCGCTCCGCGGCATGTGGGATCTTCCCGGACCGGGGCACGAACCCATGTACCCTGCATCGGCAGGCGGACTCCCAACCACTGCGCCACCAGGGAAGCCCCCTTGTTTGTTTTTCTGATACTGAGCTGCATGAGCTGCTGGGTTTTTCTATTAACATATTCCTTTTTAGCGGTGGCACCACATTGCCCAAGATAAACATGTCTGGCGTGGTTTTAAAGCCGAAAGCTGTGTGAGTCAATATCCTTATCAATAGATCTCAACCTATAAAATGAAATGAAAGGAGGTGCTTTTGTAAAAGCTGCTCTCTACTTCTCTGCCTTGAGTGACTCATCCCAGAAATCAGTTTTTTTTTTTTCCTTTCCTGCTATGACAGAAATCTTTTGTTAGATTGTCCTTAGAATTTAACAGCTGCTAAGTGCTAATGGTGCTGACAAGAAACAAGAATTAGGATTAGCCTCTGTTGGAAGAGTATCATATCCAAATAGCTTTTTAATGCTGAAGTGGGGAATGTATTTGTTATATCTGGAGGGTATAATCACTCACAAATAATTGACTTTCCCTTGTCAAATTTTAGCAAAACTATATACTTTTACTGACTTATTTTATTAAGTGGTAATGTCCTTTGAAAATCTAAGCACATTCTATAGACCATTTTCTTTTGGTAGCAAAATATCATACTTTAATCTTATTTAGAAGAAAATAACCAAGTAGGTGATATTCACAGGCAAACAAGTTACTTGGATTTTTGATAAAGCAGCTACTGCTGTTAGAATATATACATTTATTTGTTGTCAGTCAAGGATGCCAGTAGCTAAACAAATTATAACAAGTAAATAAATTAAATAAATAAATAAATTACAAGAAAATGAATGACTGAATGAAGAAAGAAGGAAAAAAAGAAAGAAGGAAAGGAAGCTTAAAATATTGAGTTATACATAAAATAATCAGTTTTTCTTATCTGATTATTGTGATGTCAATAGAAATTTATGAGCACTCAAAGGCAGTTACTTTATTAAAAGTGGGAACCATTGACTAGATTTGTGTGACTCTAACAATGGAGAGGACCTAGCAGAGTAGCTGGTACAGAGTAGGTTCTCTATAAGTTGTTTTTAATGAGAGGGAAACATACTATAGGAATTCTTTTAAAACAAAATTTAAAAAATAAGGGAAAATTAATTTGGGAGAAACAAAATATGTTATGTCAACTGGTGGCATCCATTTCATTAGTAGGACACATAAAATGAGATTTGAAGTGCTTACATTCACAAAGCACACATAGGAACTTCTCACCTTGTATTCCATTTGGAAATGATTAAAAATGGTTCAGCTCAGTCTTATGCTTGTCAAAAGAATACGTTTATTGATTTCTAATATTTTTTCCTTAATTCAAATGAGTCTTAATCTGCCTTCTTTATCTGTCTTATCCAGAATGTCTCATCTGTCCAACATTTTTATTAATACCAAAGTCTCTCCTCTTTTCTCTATTCACCAGGATTATGATAGCTATTTGCAGAGAATATTCAGTTTTATTTATCATTGCATGAATTGCATAAATTCAGCTAAGATTTCTTTAAAATATATACAACAGAAGATTGTGGCTGTTTTTTTTTTTAATCACAATTATGACCAAATAGAGTATGCTAGATCAAATCTAGAATTCAGAATCACCAAAAGAGGGAAAATGTGTCTTAAAGGGCAAGCTAACTAGTACGTATTTGTAACAAGGATACCTTTCTGACATTATATGTATGTATCCTTATGGGCAAAAATAAATGAATACTTGATTCTTGGAGAAAGAATAGGTCTTGAAGTGGCCATGCAAGCAAAACCAAAACAAATACCAGTGACTAAAAGGAGGTGGGCTGTGTGTGACTGGGAATTACTATAACGCTGTAAAATAGCTCATTGTTTATCAAGCAAGACACAAGTGATTTGGATTGACTGAGGATGTTGTTTACTTGACCTGGACACGGAGCTCAAGTTAAAGGTTATGTATTCACTGATTTGTTTATCCTGAGGTCTTGTTGTGGTGCTAGTGCTGTGTGTGGTGCCCCTCACACAGTAAGTGCTAGATAAAGGCTTTCTGAGTTATCCATGCAATGAATGGGGACACATGCTGTAAAATCATTCAATTCCTTTACATTTTAAAAGAGCACTCATTCAAAGAGACTGATTTGAACTTCAGTTCTGCTGTTGCTTAACTGTTTGTTACTGGCTGAATTATTCAACCTTAGTGAGCTCTTCGTCTCTAAAATGGAATCATGGTACTTACTTCATAAAAATATTGTTAAGATTAAGTGAGGACATATAGTGAAAAAACAAAATAATATTTCAGGAAAACAAGACTCAGGGAAAAGTGCATGAGTCTTAGAACTAGACAGACACAAATTTACACTTGACCAGTGAGAAACTGGGTTATGATTGGTTACCATGTGACTTGGAAGTATTTCCTGCTATGGCTGGAATAAATTTCCTTTCCCCTTGATGTTGTATTTGACCATGCGAATCGCTTTGACCAATGGAGTGTTAGTGGAAGTGTCAAGCCTTTGGGAAGTAGCATGTGTTCCCACTCTCTCTCTTATGCTTTTGCGTTGGCATGAGGAGAGCATGTCCAAGTTAATCTGCTGCTTCAAAAAGGATGAGGAGGCATGTAGAGTAAACTTAACCCAAACTGCAAATCAGAGCCAAGTGTATGAGCCACAGTTTCTCTTTAGGCCAGTAAACAATAAATGAGTGCTAGTTGTCATTGGCTAGTGCGAACTTTAGAGTTGTTACCTAGCATTATCTTAGCACTAGTTGACTACTATATAGTCCCACTCAATTATCGTGAATGCAGAATTCATTTTTCCCAAAGCTGTTCAGATGGTTTTAAATCTAATTTCTTCACATGTCTGGAAGGTCATGGCTATAATATTCTCTCTGTACATTTATGGAAATCCGTGGACTAGGAAACAAAATAACTTTTTTTTTTTTTCTTTTTGCGGGACGCGGGCCTCTCACTGTTGTGGCCTCTCCTGTTGCGGAGCACAGGCTCCGGACACGCAGGCTCAGCGGCCATGGCTCACGGGCCTAGCCGCTCCGCGGCATGTGGGATCTTCCCGGACCAGGGCACGAACCCGTGTCCCCTGCATCAGCAGGCAGACTCTCTACCACTGCGCCACCAGGGAAGCCCAGAAACAAAATATCTTTTAACATTAGATCATGTGCCTTAACATAATTTTGTATATTTTTTCATGAAGCTTGGTATGATTCATTATATTTATTTAAAAATATAGAATACAAATAGACTAATTTTACATATACTTTATCTCTGTGATGCCATTTATGAAATTTGCTTATGACAGGCATAGTCCTCCTCTTAAGCCACACCTACTGACATCAGGCAATAGAAGATTTTCAGAAAATTCTGGGTACTCAAAGTCCTTGAGGTCTCTCTTCACTGGAAGAGATCTAGAGTACTGGTTTAGTTATGTTGCTGAAATATGGGGATAGGGGTTGTGCGTAGAGCTCTGCATCTTCCGCAGTGCTAATATGCATAACCTTAACTTGACAGTTTCAGCTTATTCTGTGTATGTAGGGTTGAGATAAGCTGAAGTAAAAAAAAAAAAAACCCACAAAATAGAAGATGAAAGAACATAGTTGCTTATTTCTCTGTCATAGTTTAATGGTAGTAATAGTTTTGAATGAGGCATTCTGGAAGGGACCACAACTCTGATCCTCATGGCCACTGGTGTAATCAAGTTTCTTCTGGGACATAACTCTGCCATCAATTAGAACTCTGCTATCATGTCCTATGGTTAAAACTAAATGCGTGACGTACTCAGGTCTCAGCCAGTGGAAGAGAGATGAGAAAGCACAGTCATCCCTGCAGTTTTAAGGATCCAGCCAGAAGGTGACTCCTATCACTTCTGTTCACATATCATTATTGAGAATTTAGTCACAGGGCCATAGCTAACTGCAAGGGGGCCTGGGAAATGTAGTCTCTAGCTGGGCAGCCAAGTCCTCAGCTTCAACTGTGAAAATCTACAGCACCTACAATGTATTGGAAAGAAAAGGTCTCTCTCAACCTCTTCTCTACCTAAAGAGCAACCCCTTTCACTCTTATGCTATTGCAACTTCTATATTGCTTCTAATCACTAACGTCAACTTGGAGAAATCACGTGTAGTGTTGCTACTTCAGTTTATCACTTTTTAGTAGTGTGACGTCAGACAAGTAACTCTGGAGTCTCAGTTGCCTTATCTTTAAAGTGAAAACTAAAATACTCACCTTGGAGGGTTATAAGATACAATGAAATGTTTGTGTAAGCACTTGAAACACTGCCTGGCGCCTGCTAAGCATCTGGTCAGCGTATCCAATTGCAATTGTAGTCCTTGCCTAGGTTTTGTATCATAATGGCAGGGGACAAGCATTGAATGGCAGGTAATATTCAGGCTGTTGTTATTGTTGGAGTGAACCTGAGATCTAGATTCCCACTTGAATAAGATCCTAAGAAGGGACTCTCACTTTCCCACACCTCTTCCTTGTCGCTCCTCACACCATGCCCCGGCGCCCCAAGCACGCTTGCTGTGTCACATACTGGATTTGGTCCCCTCGAGCCTCCTTGGACCTCACTTGTTCTTGCAGCCTGACTTCTACCAGTGTTGCTCCTCCCTGCTCCCCAGCACACCCCCTGCAGTGGTACTGAAGCTGCCTAGTGCAAGCCCTGTAATTGTCCGTCAGGTGTGCAGTTGAGAGTGCTCATGACAGAAGATCTCTTCTTGCAGAGCTCTAGCAGGTTGGCTTGTTCAGCCCCTGAGCACCCCGTAGAGTTCTGTGGTCTCAGACATCCCAAAGCAGGCCTGTGTGGACAACTTTATGATGAGCCTAGACAGGGACTCACAAACGCTTTTCGGCTCCAAACTCGCCCTCTACCTTGCCTGCTCTCAAAGGAGGTAGAATGGATTTCATCTAGCTTGTTCAGGGAACTGCCATCCTCAGTGAAGAAGAACCTGAACTTTTCACTGAAAGTTTCCTGGCCTGTATCATTTCGCAATCTCTGGCAGGTGGAGATTATCTTGTGCTTTCGCTGCCTGAGTCTAGTAAGCATATTCAAGCTTATCTCTCCCTTCACCCAAGAAGCTCGCTAGAACTGCATGGCCCAGTATAGTATTCGACTACATGTGGCTACTGAGCTCTTTAAATGTGGCTAATCTTAATGGAGATGTACTGAAATTTTGAATACCTGCGAAGTCTCAAAGATACGCTTAATATGAAAAAAATTTAAATATCACTAAACAGTTTTTTGTATTGATGATGTCAAAGGATTTTGGAAATACTGAATTAAATAAAATACATGGTTAAAATTAATTTTGTTTTTCATTTTTACTTTTTTTTAAAATGCAGCTACTAGGAAATTAAAAATTACATATGTGGCATGTATTTCCATTGGACAGAACTGCAATAGATTCTAGGGACCCAAGCCATGTAGGGATACAAATTTCAACTCTTTCCAGGTCCCAGTGAAGTTGAAGACCAATTCAAGAAATAGGCAGATGCTTTCTTCATAGAAGCATGTAGTGGAAATATAATTTGCCAAAGCAAGATGAATTACATAGACTCTCGACTACCGCTAGCTGACTCTAGGAGCTTTATTATTGTTGATCAAAATCATAAAGAAGAAACATTTATGGTCGATAGTACCTGGGACTGTGTAAGTTGTAGTTAAATTATGTGCATTTCAAATAGCATCAGTATTTACGTAAGAATAATTCAAATAAGAAGATGATTTGTGACTCAGTAACCCTTCGAGGCAGCAATGATGAGATAATTTCAGTATTAACTGTCAGAACATGTATCTTTGAAATACTCTTGTCCTATACTTACTCTTAATGTTTAATCAGAAGTGATGTCAATAGTGACAGTGTCTAAGTAGATCTTAGGAAGATTCTGATTCCCTGTGGATATATCTTTCTGGTTATTCTCTTTATATTCTGATTGATAAAACAGCTACTCTGTCAGATTAGGGGTAGGGGAATTCACATGCACAGGAATCTGGTTCTGAACTGAACTCCATTAGATAAAGAGAGGTTTACACTAGCAGGCCTACAGTTCTTAAAGGTTAAACAGTAGGGGTGTTATTCCATCAACTTTTGGAAACCAAATTTTTGGTTTATATGTCCATATCAGTCATGATACAGTCAGAAAAGCAGAACCACTGGGAGCTATATTCATTCATTCATTCATTCATTCATGTATTTATATTAAGGGTTTTATTACAGGGGTCTGACCTTACACAGTTGTGGGAGCTGATGAACAGGCACAGTGAGGCTGTTGGGTCTGATCCTACAGCTGGAAGTCCACAATGATAAGGGAGGTGCGTGTAAAGTGGAGGTGAGCCGGAAGAAGCTGGAAGCCACAAGCATACATTCTTATTGCCTTTCACGTCCATGGCCTGGGTTTCCTGCAGAAGCTGGGGCCCTTCTTCATCCTGGAGCTACACACACACACACACACACGCACACACACACGTTGGAAAAGCAGAAAGAGAAATCAGTGGAAGGGGTGGCTGTTTCAGGCCCAGCCCCTGTCTCACACCAACAAGGTGAGCCAGGGGATAAGTGATGACTTGTGTGACCTAGGATAGTGGCTGCTGCTTTACTTTTCATCCTCCAAACCTGAGTCTCTCTGTGGTCGCCGTCAGTGGAAACACACAGGGATAGGAAATCTGGGAATGTAGTTCATCCTAGCCAAATGGACACAATACAAAGCTGCTGCAGTGTCTTTTCATGTGTGTCTTCTTAAAAATGCTTTTCAATCCATCCGCTGTGCATAGTGTCATTGAGTACATAGGTATAGCCTTTCTTGTCTTTCTCTTCTCCTCTTTGTGCAGGTTTTGAACACGTTTGCATTTGTCTGCTTAGTGTATCTCTTTGTTGCTGTTTCTTTGGGGCCCATTTTTTTCTCTGCCTTTCTGTCTTTCACTTCCTATGTCCTCATCTCTTGGTCTCTTGCTTGTCTGCCCTACTGTCTTCCTATTTTACGACCAAGAGACTAAATTACTTTTTATAATTTTTTAGTCCATTCAGGGAATATATTTTTATGATCTCTATTCTTAATGTTCAAATAGACTACAAGGCAATTTAGATTTCTTTCTAGAAAAAATAAACTTTAAAAGAAAAGTTGAATGGCCCTACATTAATGTTTTCTAGAAGTAAATAGCCTGGTTAGAAATAGTCTAATCAATATTAAAATAATTGATGCCCAGTTTTAATGGATGCCTTCAAGCAGCTCTGACAGCTGCCATGCATCACCTCTGCCACCATGCAGCATTTGACCAGTACTCCAGCTGGTTTTTAAAGGGTATTTATCACTTTATTTTGCTGTTTTGCATTTTCCAGGTTAAAGATTGCCTCATGCATGTCAGAGCAGATAGCCACCTCCAAAATTAAGGGATCTCTTCAAAGTATTCTTTTCCAAAATGTTTTCTAGAGACCTTTTAAAACCACTGTCTATTTCTATGACTAACAAATTATTAAACATAACATTTCCCATGTGGATTTTCTTATTCTTCTGTCACACTCCCATGTGGACCAGATTAACAGGATATTTTTCTTCTGTAGCCTAAATGCATGGCAATTTGGGTTTGGAAGGAGGGTACACCTCCTTGGTTAATGCTGGAGGCATTAACCAATAGGGAAGATTTGGACTTGCTGGAGAACAGCAGAGAGCAGTGGCATACTTGAGTGGAGAAAAAGAAATGTCAGGAGAGAGGCAAGATGGGAGAATTCCAACACATTTTCTTTGCTTCTTAGCTTAACTAGGACAGACCTTCTGCTGCTGTGTACCTTCAAAAAAATCTCACATCTGAGTTTGTCATTAGTTAGAGATATCTTGCTATCTATGTGAGGTCAGGCTCTCTCTGGGCAGGAAGGGGTAATGGAGACCTAAGTTCAGGTTGGAGAACCGTTCATGACAGCTAAGCTTTTCTCTCATGGTCACATAAACTCATCCACACTGCACACACATGCCTACCCACAATTGGAAAAGGATGAGCTATAATGATAACACTGATGTCTGACATTGTTATAGAGTTTTAGAATTTACAGAGTGCTTTTGCGTACATTGTCTCAGAATGAAGAGAGTAAGAGTCAGTGACCACAATTAGGAAGAAATGTGGAGAGAGTGAATAGGGAAGAATAGAGAATATAGAGAGGATTATATAGGGAAAATAGTGCCTGTGGGTAGGGACTAGTGAAAAAGTAAGAAACATAGAGAATGGCAGTTAACTGAGGGAACCTGGTACCTTATCTCTAATCTAATCAACCAGTGACTGTTGTTTTCTGTAAATGCTTTTAGGCATCTTGAAAAGAGATGCAGCAGCTTGGAGACCACTGATATTTCACAGTCTAGACTCCAAACTTAGTTAAGAATGTTTGGGAAAAGCTAGTACAAAGATTTCAGAAAAGGACAGCTCTGCATCCTGCTTTTACTTACTAGTCCGTGTGAACTGTGGCCTGAAAGCAAGCTTCAAGCCTTGCAGGGTTTGGAACCCCGATGAAGGCCCACCTGTGTTTCATTCAGCTCTTTGGCCCTGGGGAAGCACAGCTGGACAGCTCATGTGCTGTCACCTCATTCAGCACTCAGGATCTGACGGCCAGCTATGCAAAACCCAGAGGAGTCCAAACTGACCTCAGTGACACAGCCATCACAGGACTCAGGCCCGACTGACTTGTCAAGTCTGAGCAAACACTACTGTAAGTCTCGCTACCCCATCCCAGAAAGCTGACATCAAACGGGAGAAAAAAACAAAACAAAAACCAACCACCTGTCCTCTAGAAGGATTGACACCACTTAGTTCCTCAGACATTTCTCTCATGTTGATTCAATACCTTTTTTTCACCTTGTTTGTGGTGGTTATATCCAAACTAGGATGATTTTGGTCTTAGCAATGAAGTTGTTCTCTCTTCTCTAGGGTTTCCATGTTCATTGCTGTTCTCTTTAGCATCTCTCTCTTTTTCTTTTTTTACATTTTTATTGGATTATAATTGCTTTACAATGTTGTGTTAGTTTCTGCTGTACAACAAAGTGAATCAGCTATATGTATACATATATCCCCTCCCTCTTGAGCCTCCCTCTTTCCAGGCATCCTTGATAAGTAGAACTGGAGCATTCAGAACAATGGGCTTCATGAGACTTTTCAGATTTTCTGTGATCTTCTCTGTAGTGTGGGTCTCCCTGAGGCAAGAGAGAAGAAAATAAATAAAGACCACATGATTTCAGTTTTTACTGCCCCTTAATAGGTATATCAACTGGGCTTGTGTTTCTTCATCTTCAACATGAAGTGATTATGTTGGGTTGTCTCCAAGTCTACTTGAGTTTTGATAATGTGTGACAGAAACAATTTTAATGCCTTCTGTAAGAACCCACAGATTTTCTTTTTGTAATAAGCACATGTTTCTTGCCTCTAAATTACTAGCAGATTGGTCCAACATTTGGGGGGCTTTCAAAACACAAAGATGAAGTTTATTCAAATATGGAGAATTTGGGGCATGTCTTTTACAACAGGTCAGTAATTCCATTAGAAAAAAAGATACCAGTGCACAGCTTGCCAATAAGAATAAGTGAATGGAATTGGGATGGTGTGGAAAAGGTAGGGGTGTGCAGAAGCTGTGATGCAGAGATGAGCTGGCAAATGAGGGCTTCTCTGTCATGGCTGGAAAGTGTCTGGGGCCAGGGTGTGTGGTATCAAATCAGGAGGCCGCCTATTGACTGTCCTTGCCAGAATATGTAAAAGTCAGCTCATGTGAAGTCTGGGAATCAGAAGCCCCAGTCCAGAGACAGACTGTCTTTCATGCTGGTGGGGTAGGGCCAGGAGGCTGGTAGGGCCAACAGGGTGAAGATGCTGTCATAATTATATCTTTTTCAGTTAGAGACTCCAAGAAAGGAGCTCTCAATGGAAGCCAATCTTATATACTAAATTGCTTAGGACAGACACCTGGGAGGTTTATACTGAGTTTCACTATAGTAAGATCTCATGAGTTCCTCTGGTGTGACACATTACGTGGTATCTTCATAAATGCTGGATTAGGTCATATCTACAGACAAAACTCTTAATTAAATAATTGAAAACCACGGAGGAGAGTAAAAATAGGCAATAATATTACGTTTCCTTCATCTCTTTATCTTCATGATGCTAAGGAACAATATGTAATTAATCTGGTATGATTGCTTGGGGACTAATCATTTCAAGGATAGGCCTTGTTTGGGTTTGGTTTATGTGTTCAGTCTTGTATCATGCAGTTTAGAGAGGAGATGCAAAAGTAAACTGAGTAGGTGTATTCTTGAATTATTTTGCCATGTTATCCACAATCATATTTTGTCATTATTTTTCTTGTAACCATGCTCATTATAGAGATCTTAAAAAGTACAAATATGATGTAAAAATTATATTACCAATAGTTTCACCACCAGATGCCACTTCTGTTAACATTTGGAAACACTTTTTTGTGGTTTTTGTTGGCTCTGTAAATCACAGAACACATTGTTAGCAAAATTTTTTTAATTTAAAAATCGGACATGATTCTTATTTCTCCTTATTAAAGAGGACGTAATAAGCCAGTACTGATTCTCAGCGATGTTTTAAGTAGACCAAACTTGTCTCTGCTGTCTCTTATATTTTCAGCTTTGCCCTCCTGACTTTCCTGCTCCGAGGGCTTCACTTGGTGTTGCTTCAGTCCACCCTCCCCATTTCATCTTGTAAGCTACTGCGCCCCCCTGTCTTCCTTGGTAGATATTCCCTCACCCCCATTCCACACTCCTACCCCAAATTCAGTAACATATACATATTCAAATAGGGATTTTTCAAATACCGAGAACCCATTGATGACAAAACTTGCACGTATGACCTACCGATGACTGATGGATTGAGAGGTCCCCAAATCCCACCATATTGTATTTAGAGTCCTTAGTTGAAACTACATAAGAACTGATTAGAAAATATTCACAGTATTGGTGCTTCAGAGAAGGGACCCCCTTTCTCTTTCTCTTTTAGCTTTAAATGTATAACTTGCTTATGAAGATATCTTATTTCTATCATCTTATTTCTATCTAAGAATCTGCCAGTTTTCTCTTGTTTCTCTTCTATAAACATCATCTTATCTTCTACCTGGGTCTCTAAATGCCCCATTCCAGTGAAGGAATTTAGCTGGGATCAAGCATCAAGTGAGACTGTTCCGCAAGAACAAGGTTTAATGAACAAATTCGGGGTCATCCTTGATTCCTTTCTCTCACCTACCCACCTCACATGCATGCACACGCATGCTCACACACAGACACACACACACACACACACACACACACACCCCTGCTAACCCATCTGCAAGTCCAATCAGTTAAGATTTGAAAACATCTCTATAATTCAGCACAGTTTTCTGTGCTTACTGTCACTGTCCTTGTCCAAGCTCCTGATGGGAAACATTGTGAAAGACTTTGAAATAAGCAAAAAAAAAAAAGCAAAAAAAAACCCAAAAAGCAGATGTGTTGTCTAGCATAATTTTCCTGGTTATCTGTGACATTTATAGTCTTTGAGCTATTTTACAACTCTTTTAAATTGTAGAAAACTGATAGTAATGCAAATCATTCTTATTCATACAACTGCAGTTGATTATTGCCATGTGGATATTAGCAAGTTTTGCATATACAGTATTTGAAATTCATTTCTCCATTTCTGAGTGCTAATACGTGTGAGCTTTTTGACTTCTCCTGTGAACTAGTTGTAACATCTTACTGGCTTCCTCATTAATTAATTAAGCACCATCTTTGACACATGTTCATTTTATGTTTCTACAACAGTCATGATTTGGCTTAAAAATTATTCTTTAAGATCGAAAAAAAGAAAAAAATAACAGCTGCCCTCAGAAAATATCCTGTAAAAAAAATTATTCTTTAACACTATTTGCAGTTCTTTCCAGTACTATATCAGCCTCTTCTGCCCTCCTCCAAAACTTTCTCCATAGAGCAACTTGGGTGAAAAGCAAACCATCTTGCCTCTTGACTGAAAAATTTCCAAAGCCTTCTAATTGTTCTTATAATGAAATCTGAACTCCATATTATGGTTTCCAAGCCCCTAAAGGATCTGGTACCTATAATCTCTCCAACTTAATCTTATGCATTTCTCCTGATTTTTTTTTTACCATACTTCGGCTCTTCCAGCCCAGTTTCTGTTCCTGAAATTTATCAACCCTTTTCCCACCTTGGGACCTTTTCACTTGCCTATCTCTACCTTGAACACTTAAAAAAAACCCTAGACATTTGCCTGGCTGACTCAGTCTCATTCTTTAGGTCTTATTTCCCTCCTCAGATACACTTTCCCTGACTATTTTTGTAAAATTGGCTCCTGCATTTACAGTATATTCTGTCCTATTTATTGTAATCCATATTGAGCTTGCTTATTCCTGTATCTCATCCCTATTTGACACCTCCACTAGAAAGAAAAGTCAATGAAAGGATAAAATATGGGGTCATATTATCTGCCTTCTTACCAGATTGATTTCATGTAATGGAGAGTATTTGTTGAATAAATGAAAAATATGGGCCAGGAAGTACCAGGGGAGGAAAAAGTTCTTGAATTTCAAAGGGAGCGTTCTGGGGACAGATGGTTGAGAAAATAGAGGCTCTATCAAGTGACAGATTCTAGACAGATGTTAACAGATGTTAACAAGAAAGGTGGTGTGTTCCATCACCTGACCAGTGGGCCAGGTGTAGGTGTGGATATATTCAGGAGTAAGAGCAAGTAAGGATATAGTGCCCAGATATGGTTGTGACAATCTTTGGAAGAGTCGCCAATCCATCTTTTTTCTACTTGTCAGTTAGATATATTTAATGTAGTTTCCAGACTCTTGTTGTCTTGGGACTTAGGTAGAAATTCAATAATTACTCCTTCCTAATCTCATTAATGTAGTATGAGATTAATCCATAACTTTATGGATTTTTAGAATATCATTTGTACCCAATTAATGCTGGATCAGTATAGAATGAGTTAAGTACCTTGTATGTGAATATAGTTACTAGAAAGATAGAGGGATAGATAAAGAAAATGACTGGATATATTGATGATAGTTGAAATAACATGGGGAAAAGAAATGTTTTGAGAGTAGTTTGGATAGCAAGAGTACCACTCTTTCTCCCATTCCAAGTTTTCTTCGTCTTTTTCTCTTCCTCAGTCTCCTTTCATCTATTAATCAGTTCATTTTTCGCTGTGGTCTCCCATTGTTTCTAGGCTCTTCTTACTTTTCATTGACATTTCTCTACTATCTTCACCTTCTCCAGAGAATGAGAATGGAAGGATGTCAGAGCAACAAATGCATTGCACTCACTGAGTCTGCTGAGACTTTTGAGAAGAACAAATACATGAAGGGCATAGGTAGATGATGTTGTGATGCTGATGTTTTAATGATGATGGTGATGAGACCATTAAAGCCTCTGGAGTATGAAAATTGGGTATTGACCATGAAATTAAGATTATAGATAACAGAAGAAAGGTGATATCTTCACTTGGATTCTTTAGAAAGTAGAACTTGAAACAAAGGCTTAAGACCTAGTGCTTTATTATTATTAAGGAGTGGGATTCAAGGAGATGAAGAGAGGGCTAGGTCAGCAGGGAAGGAGGGAGAGCAGAGCAAAGATTCATTATGAGGTTGGCCACTGCGACAGGTGACTAGTTGTTGGAACTCCTACATTTGCCTAAAGAGGCATATGAAATGCATCTCAAGATTACCAGTATAAGGGAATAAAAAAGGAAAGCAAATCCATCAATTTGCATTCTCCATTAGTCATAGGTTCACCCCATGGAATGATAACTCTTCAGCATTTTAAAATTGAACATTTTTGAACACCAAGAGCTTTTCCATGGGATCTACTACTGCAGTGTCGTTAAAATGCTCCTAGGCAGAAAGTCAGTGGTATGTGGTCCAAATCTGAGGTGAGTTACCATCAGGTTGCGCTGGCATGAAGCCAGGTGGCCAGACTAAGAGACAGGTGAGGCCAAGAGAACCTGAAGTGGTGTAAATAAATGTTTAAAATACAGGGAAAGCAGCATTAAAAAGAAAAAAAAAAAATGGAAGACAGAGAACGAGACAGCGAACAAATAAACAGTGTGACCTCACATAATCCAATTCACTTCTTGCAACCTTAGACCCTTCAGCTGTGAATGAAGGGATTAATGTTAACTGAACAGTGGAATCATCTGGTGATCTTTAAAAGCACAAATGCCTAGGTCCCACCCCCCAGATATTCTGATTTAATTTGTCTCTAATGCAACTTGAGCACTGGGGTTTTTAAAATAACTGCCTAGGTGATTCTAATATGTAGGCAAGATTGAAAATCTTAGTCTAGAACTTCCCTAAGGGCTCATTCAGTTTTAAAATGTTACTATTCTATCTGCTATTTTTTAAATTTCTGGGGAAAAATATTCTCCATTCATCTTCTGCCAGATGGGATTTTATAAGAACCTTCAAACTCAGTGAACTTCTGCTTATATTCCTCCATTTGAGAACCATATCTCAGTGAAGCAGATGATTGTGGATTCCTCCACTTTGGGCAAATTATGAGTTAAATTAATTATTTCAATTCACTTTTGATTAACATGTTTTTGTTTTTCCAGAATAACTGTGTTGCAATTTCTATTGGCTGTATAGTAGAGTTCTTCAGAATGTCTGCCTGGTAATATTTCTTCTTGCCAAATCCTTTCGGAGGAATTGCTAACTGGAAACTCTTTTCCTTCTATTTTGCAATAATTGGACTGATTTTCAATTACACTTCTCTAAAAATATGAAAAACTAAGTAGATATAAAATTTTTTTAAATAAAATACATATAAGCTATAAAGATGGGAGATACAAAAAAATGCCCATACATCCACTACCCATTTTTAAAAAAACATTATTATTAAATCAAAATTCCCTGTGGGTATGCCTTGGCATCCTAACTTATTCCATTACTACCACTGAAAGGTAGCTGCCATCATAAATGTTGTGCCCGCATGAGATTGAGAGAGAGTTAGAGAAAACAATAGAAAGACAAAAATAGAGAAGAGAGAGAGAGGAAGAAAAGATTACTGCAAGAACAGAACAGAGGCATTTATGACCATTACTAAAACTGGTGTACATAGTTTTTCCCACATTTTAGATGGAACTTAATTACATGGTCCCGCCTAGATGGCAGAAAGGCTGGAAAATATAGTGTTTTTATGTGCCCAGTATGAAAATAAAGTAGTTTGGAAAACACGTGACATACTCTCTGCTATACCATAATACTATGATTAACATTTAAATTGTTTTCCTTTGTTACAATTGAGCTGCTCTAGATATTCTTTTATTTTTCTCAATGTCCATGTTCATGAATTTCTCTTATATACAAGTTTTGCACTTTATTTTTTTTTCTGATTGCCTTTTTTTTTAAACATCTTTATTGGAGTATAATGGCTTTACAATGGTGTGTTAGTTTCTGCTTTATAACAAAGTGAATCAGCTATACATACACATATATCCCCATATCTCCTCCCTTTTGCTTCTCCCTCCCACCCTACCAATCCACCCTTCTAGGTGGTCACAAAGCACTGAGCTGATGTCCCTGTGCTATGCGGCTGCTTCCCACTAACTATTTTACATTTGGTAGTATATGTAAGTCCATACCACTCTCTCACATCGTCCCAGCTTACCCTTCTCTCTCCCCGTGTCCTCAAGTCCATTCTCTACATCTGCGTCTTTATTCCTGTCATGCCGCTAGATTCTTCATAACGTTTTATATTATTTATTTATTTAAGAGTCCATATATTTGTGTTAGCATACTGTATTTGTTTCTCTCTTTCTAACTTACTTCACTCTGTATGACAGACTCTAGGTCCATCCACCTCACTACAAATAACTCAATTTCGTTTCTTTTTATGGCTTAGTAATATTCCATTGTATATATGTGCCACATCTTCTTTATCCATTCATCTGTTGGTGGACACTTAGGTTGCTTTTCCATGTCCTGACTATTGTAAATAGAGCTGCAATGAACATTGTGGTACATGACTCTTTTTGAATTATGGTTTTCTCAGGGTATATGCCAGGTAGTGGATTTGCTGGGTCATGTGGTAGTTCATTTTTGTTTTTTTAAGGAACCTCCAACTGTTCTCCATAGGGGCTGTATCAATTTGCATTGCCAACAACAGTGCAAGAAGGTTCCCTTTTTAAAACACACCCTCTCCAGCATTTATTGTTTGTAGATTTTCTGATGATGTCCATTCTGACCAGTGTGAGGTGATACCTCACTGTAGTTTTGATTTGCTTTTCTCCAATAATTAGCAATGTTGAGCATTCTTTCATGTGTTTGTTGGCAATCTGTATATTTTCTTTGGAGAAATGTCTATTTAGGTCTTCTGCCCATTTTTGGATTGGATTGTTTGTTTTTTGGATATTGAGCTGCATGAGCTGCTTGTATATTTTGGAGATTAATCCTTCGTCAGTTGCTTCATTTGCAAATATTTTCTCCCATTCTAAGGGTTGTCCTTTCATCTTCTTTATGGTTTCCTCTCCTGTGCAAAAGCTTTTAAGTTTCATTAAGTCCCATTTGTTTATTTTTGTTTTTATTTCCATTTCTCTAGGAGGTGGGTCAGAAAGGATCTTGTTGAGATTTATGTCATAGAGAGTTCTGCCTATGTTTTCCTCTAAGACTTTTATACTGTCTGACCTTACATTTAGATCTTTAATCCATTTTGAGTTTATTTTTGTGTATGGTGTTAGGGAATGTTCTAATTTCATTCTTTTACATGGAGCTGTCCAGTTTTCCCAGAACCACCTATTGAAGAAGCTGCCTTTTCTCCATTGTATATTCTTGCCTCCTTTATCAAAAATAAGGTGACCATATGTGTGTGCGTTTATCTCTGGGCTTTCTATCCAGTTCCATTGATCTATATTTCTGTTTTTCTTCCAGTACCATATTGTATTGATTAGTGTAGCTTTGTAGTATGGTCTGAGTCAGGGAGCCTGATTCCTCCAGCTCCGTTTTTCTTTCTCAAGATTGTTTTGGCTATTTGGGGTCCTTTGTGTTTCCATACAAATTGTGAAATTTTTTGTTCCTATTCTGTGAAAAATGCCATTGGTAGTTTGATAGGGATTGCATTGAATCTGTGGATTGCTTTGGGTAATATAGTCATTTTCACAATGTTGATTCTTCCAATCCAAGAACATGGTATATCTCTCCATCTGTTTGTATCATCTTCCTTTCATCAGTGTCTTACAGTTTTCTGCATACAGGTCTTTTGTCTCCTTAGGTAGGTTTATTCCGAGGTATTCTATTCGTTTTGCTGCAGTGGTAAATGGGAGTGTTTCCTTAATTTCTCTTTCAGATTTTTCATCCTTAATGTATAGGAATGCAAGAGATTTCTGTGCATTAATTTTGTATCCTGCAACTTTATGAAATTCATTGATTAGCTCTAATGGCTTTCTGGTAGTGTCTTTAGGATTCTGTATGTACAGTATCATGTCATTGGCAAACAGTGACAACTTTACTTCTTTTACCATTTGGATTCCTTGTATTTCTTTTTCATCTCTGATTGCTGTGGCTAAAACTTCCAAAACTCTGTTGAATAACAGTGGTGGGACTGGGCAACCTTGCCTTGTTCCTGATCTTAGTGGAAATGGTTTCAGTTTTTCACCATTGAGAACGATGTTGGCTGTGGGTTGTCATATGGCCTTTATTATGTTGAGAAAAGTTCCCTCTATGCCTACTTTCTGCAGGGTTTTCATCATCAATGGGTGTTGAATTTTGTTGAAAGCTTTTTCTGCATCTATTGAGATGATCGTATGATTTTTCTCCTTCAATTTGTTAATATGTTTTATCACATTGATTTATTTCCATATATTGAAGAATCCTAGCATTCCTAGAATAAACCCCACTTGATCATGGTGTATGATCCTTTTAATGTGCTGTTGGATTCTGTTTGCTAGCATTTTGTTGAGGATTTTTGCATCTATGTTCATCAGTGATATTGGCCTGCAGTTTTCTTTCTCTGAAACATCTTTGTCTGGTTTTGGTATCAGGTTGAAGGTGGCCTTATAGAATGACTTTGGGAGTGTTCCTTCCTCTGCTATATTTGGGAAGAGTTTCAGAAGCATAGGTGTTAGCTCTTCTCTAAATGTTTTATAGAATTATTATGTGAAGCCGTCTGGTGCTGGGCTTTTGTTTGTTGGAAATTTTTAATCGAAGTCTCAATTTCAGTGCTTGTGATTGGTCTGTTTATATTTTCTATTTCTTCCTGGTTCAGTCTCAGAAGGTTATGCTTTTCTAAGAGTTTGTCCATTTCTTCTACGTTGTCTATTTTATTGGCATATAGTTGCTTGTAGTAGTCTCTCAGGATCCTTTGTTTTTCTGCAGTGTCAGTTGTTACTTCTCCTTTTTCATTTCTAATTCTATTGATTTGAGTCTTCTCCCTTTTTTTCTGGATGAGTCTGGCTAATGTTTTATCAATTTTGTTTATCATCTCAAAGAACCAGCTTTAGTTTTATTGATCTTTGCTCTTGTTTCCTTCATTTCTTTTTCATTTATTTCTGATCTGATCTTTATGGTTTCTGTCCTTCTGCTAATGTTGGGGTTTTTTTGTTCTTCTTTCTCTAATTGCTTTAGGTGTAAGTTTAGGTTGTTTATTTAAGATGTTTCTTGTTTCTTGAGGTAGGATTGTATTCGTATCAACTTTCCTCCTAGCACTGTTTTTGCTACATCCCACAGTTTTTGGGTCATCGTGTTTTCATTGTCATTTGTTTTTAGGTATTTCTTGATTTTCTCTTTGATTTCTTCAGTCATCTCTTGGTTATTAAGTAGTGTATTGTTTAGCCTCCAGGTGTTTGTATTTTTGACAGATTTTTCCTGTAATTGATATCTAGTCTCATAGCGTTGTGGTCGGAAAAGATACTTGATACGATTTCAATTTTCTTAAATTTATCAAGGCTTGATTTGTGATGCAAGATATGATCTATCCTGGAGAATGTTCCATGAGCACTTGAGAGGAAAGTGTATTTTGTTGTTTTTGGATGGAATGTCCTATAATTATCAATTAAGTCCATCTTGTTTAATGTATCATTTAAAGCTTGTGTTTCCTTATTTGTTTTCATTTTGGATGATCTGTCCATTGGTGAAAGTGGGGTGTTAAAGTCCCCTACTATTATTGTGTTACTGTTGATTTCCCCTTTTATGGCTGTTAGCATTTGCCTTATGTATTGAGGTGCTCCTATGTTGGATGCATAAATATTTACAATTGTTATATCTTCTTCTTGGATTGTTCCCTTGATCATTATTTAGTGTCCTTCTTTGTCCCTTGTAATAGTCATTGTTGTAAAGTCTATTTTTTCTGATATGAGTATTGCTACTCCAGCTTTCTTTTGATTTCCGTTTGCATGGAATATCTTTTTCCATCCCCTCACTTTCAGTCTGTATGTGTCCCTAGGTCTGAAGTGGGTCTCTTGTAGACAGCATATATTTGGGTCTTGTTTTTGTATCCATTCAGCCAGTCTGTGTCTTTTGGTGGGAGCATTTAATCCATTTACATTTAAGGTAATTATCGATATGTATGTTCCTATTACCATTTTCTTAATTGTTTTGGGTTTTTTATTGTAGGTCTTTTCCTTCTCTTGTGTTTCCTGCCTAGAGAAGTTCCTTTAGCATTTGTTGTAAAGCTGGCGTGGTGGTGCTGAATTCTATTAGCTTTTTCTTGTCTGTAAAGGTTTTAATTTCTCCGTTGAATCTGAATGAGATCCTTGCTGGGTAGAGTAATCTTGGTTGTAGATTTTTCCCTTTTATCACTTAAAATATGTCCTGCCACCTGCTTCTGGCTTGCAGGGTTCCTGCTGAAAGAGCAGCTTTTACCCTTATGGCGATTCCCTTTTATCTTATTTGTTGTTTTTCCCTTGCTGCTTTTAATATTTTTTCTTTGTATTTAATTTTTGATAGTTTGATTAATATGTGTCTTGGCGTGTTTCTCCTTGGATTTATCCTGTATGGAACTCTCTGTGCTTCCTGGACTTGATTGACTATTTCCTTTCCCATATTAGGGCAGTTTTCAACTATAATCTCTTCAAATATTTTCTCAGTCCCTTTCTTTTCTCTTCTTCTTCTTGGTCCCCGATAATTCGAATGTTGGTGGGTCTAATGTTGTCCCATAGGTGTCTGAGTCTGTCCTCAATTCTTTTCATTCTTTTTTCTTTATTCTGCTCTGTAGTAGTTATTTCCACTATTTTATCTTCCAGGTCGCTTATCCGTTCTTCTGCCTCAGTTATTGTGCTATTGATTCCTTCTAGAGAAATTTTCATTTCTTTTATTGTGTTGTTCATATTGTTTGTTTGCTCTTTAGTTCTTCTAGCTCCTTGTTAAACATTTCTTGTATTTTCTCCATTTTATTTCCTAGATTTTAGATCATCTTTACCATCATTACTTTGAATTCTTTTTGAGGTAGACTGCCTATTTCCTCTTCGTTTGGTTGGTCTGGTGAGTTTTTATCTTGCTCCTTCACCTCCTGTGTGTTTCTCTGGTTCATTGGGTTGTGTAGGCTTCCTGGTGGAGCAGACTGATGCCTGTGTTCTCTTGGGTGAGGCTGGATCTTGTCTTTCTGGTGGGTAGGACCGTGTTTGGTGGTGTGTTTTGGGCTGTCTGTGACCTTATGATTTTAGGCAGCCTCTCTGCTAATTGGTGGCATTGTGTTCCTGTCTTTCTAGTTGTTTGGCATAATGTTTCCAGCACTGTAGCTTGCTGGTCTTTGAGTGGATCTGGGTCTTAGTGTCGAAATGGAGAAATCTGGGAGAGCTTTCGCCGTTTGATATTATGTGGAGCTGGGAGGTCTCTGGTAGATCAATGTCCTGAACTCGGCTCTCCTACCTCCTAGGCACAGTCCTGACACCTGGCTGGAGCACCAAGACCCTGTCAGCCACTCGGCTCAGAAGAAAAGGGAGAAAAAAATAAACAAAGAGGAAAATAAAATAAAGTTATTAAAATAAAAAATTATTGAAAATAAAAAAATTAAAAAGTAATAAGAAGTAAAAAAGAAAGAAAGAAGAGAGCAACCAAACCAAGAAACAAATCCGCCAATGATAAGCACTAAAAACTAAACTAACAAACAAACAAGAAAACAGACATACAGAACCGCAGGACAAATGGTAAAAGCAAAGCTATACAGACAAAATCACACAAAGAAGCATACACATACATACTCACAAAAAGAGAAAAAGGAAAAATATATGTATATAGCTTTTCCGAAAGTCCACTGCCTCAATCTTAGGATGAGTTTTTGTCTATTCAGGTATTCCACAGATGCAGGGTACATCAAGTTGATTGTGGAGATTTAATCCGCTGCTCCTGAGGTTGCTGGGAGAGATTTCCCTTTGTCTTCTTTGTTCGCACAGCTCCTGGGTTCAGCTTTGGATCTGGCCCCGCCTCTGCGTGTAGGTCGCCTGAGGGCATCTGTTCTTTGCTCAGAGAGGACAGGGTTAAAAGAGCAGCTGATTATGGGTCTCTGGCTCACTCAGGCCGTGGGGAGGGAGGGGTACATAATGTGGGGTGAGCCTGCAGCGGCAGAGGCTGGCATGACGTTGCACCAGCTTGAGGCGTGCCTTGTGTTTTCCTGGGGAAGTTGTCACTGTATCATGGGACCCTGGTAGTGGCGGGCTACATAGGCTCTGGGGAGGGGTGGTGTGGATAGTGACCTGTGCTTGCACACAGGCTTCTTGGTGCCAGCAGCAGCAGCCTTAGCATTTCATGCCTACCTCTGGTGTCCGTGCTGATAGCTGCTGCTCGCGCCCGTCTCTGCAGCTCGTTTAGGTGGTGCCCTGAATACCCTCTCCTTGTGCACCCCGAAACAGTGGTCTCTTGTCTCTTGTGTAGGTCCAGACTTTTCCCCAGACTGCCTCCAGGCTAGCCATGGCACACTAGCCCCCTTCAGGCTGTGTTCACGCAGACAACCCCTGTCCTCTCCCTGGGATCCGACCTCCGAGGCCCGAGCCTCAGCTCCCAGCCCCCACCCGCCCTGGTGGGTGAGCAGAGAGGCCTCTCAGGCTGGTGAGTGCTGTGCAGCACCGATCCTCTGTGCAGGAATCCTCCGCTTTGCCCTCCGCACCCCTGTTGCTGCGCTCTCCTCCACGGCTCTGAAGCTCCCCCCTCTGCTACCCGCAGTCTCCGCCCGCGAAGGGGCTTCCTAGTGTGTGGAAACCTTTTCTCCTTCACAGCTCCCTCCCACTGGTGCAGGTCCCATCCCTATTCTTTTGTCTCTGTTTTTTTCTTTTTTCTTTTGCCCTACCCAGGTACTTGGGGAGTTTCTTGCCTTTTGGGAAGTCTGAAGTCGTCTCCAGCATTCAGTAGGTGTTCTGTAGGACTTTTTCCTCATGTAGATGTATTTCTGATGTATTTGTTGGGAGGAAGGTGATCTCTACGTCTTACTCTTCCACCATCTTGAAGGTTTCTCCTGCACTTTTTAAAACTCAGTATAAAAAGTGTACTTTACCTCATCTCCCAGTATAAACATATACCCATATAAATACTTAAAACTGGGAGAAAATTTTGTCCTAGAAAAACTTATCCAATATTCTTTAAATAAAGCCACCCACTTAGAGTTTTAAATTTCTATTGTTTCTAACCTGTATAACCTTTATTACTAATTCTCCTCAAGTAGAAAGAACTAAAAATTAATACTGAGATGTTATATATTTTTGTTTTAGTTTCACCAAACTTTTGAATTATAATTTTCCCATGAAAAACAACTCATTTCAAAAAATTGGATTTTTTTCTACATTTTCCTTTTTACTAAGATCCTCTGATCTCTCCCTGAATCCAGGTGAGGCCCTGGATGAACTAATCTAAATAGTGGTCCTATGGGAAAACACTGACTCCATGATCACCGCCTATTTTATTATTAGAGATTTTTTTTTTCAGTTTTGTCAGTGAGTGGGAAAAATACTATCTTGCTTTAATCTGAACTTTTTGTGGAACCTATAAGGACAAACTTTTTACTTTATAAATGTTTGTGAACCTTGGAATGGATATACCTGTATATATGTGTCTATGTTTAATTATAAATTTCCCATCAAGTCCATTGCATCTCTCCTTATATCTCTGTTTATATTCTTTTATATTTTATGAGCTTTTTTATAAACTTAATTTTTAATATTTCATTGCAAAAATAGACTAGTATATTTTATTTTAGATGTAATTTCATATATAATACATATATATACACACACACACACTATATACATATATATATATATATATATATATATATATATATATAGTGTGTGTGTGTGTGTGTGTATTTAATCTTCACTTTATAATGACCATGATGGGATATTTAATTTAAGAATATTAATAAGGAAGCAGTTTTGAAGTCAGTTGGAAGAAAAAGTAAAATTGGGTGCTTAGACAATTTAGCAAGTTTTTGCATTAACCTATAAGAAGTAGTGAAATGTAAAAGAGAAGAGCAGAGATACTAGAAGCTCCAACTAAGTGTTTTTCAAAAATGTAGGTTTGGCAGTTAATTTATTGCCCATAAGAGGAGATGTTACCAATGTTGATTGTAAATTACTGTGTCTATTGCCTAGGAGGAAGGTACTGCCAAATAGGAAAATGGGAGTTGGGACAAAGAACAGTTTTCTGGAGGATATGGTCCCATGGGAGATTTAAAAAGTATTAAGAAGCAGACAAAATTCCCATAACCCTAGAGGGCAACTGATACTAACAGTTTAAAGTATATTATTTTAGACTACTCAAGATCTTGAGGTATTATTTTAAGAGTTGAGATATTATTTTAAGTACAGTTTTAAAAACCATTTTATACTTAATATGAGTACCTCTTCATGTTAATAAACTTTTAAAATTAATAGTTATTTAAATATGTGCAGAATAGTCTTACATAAATATACCATTTCCTCACTTTTGGACAATGTGATTCATTTTCATTTGCCATTATTATTATTTTAAAATAAGCATAATCTGAAATATCTTTGTGTATAATCTTTAATTAAATTTCTGATTATTACCTAGAATATAGTCTCAAAAATGTTATTATTGCAACAGTTATGTTTGTTTTAAGCCAACTGTTATGTGGCTTCTATTTCTCAGAAGAATTATGCCAATGTGTACATTCTCAAGCAGTGTGTCAGAATCCCTGTTTACCATACCTTCTACATTGAATACTCCTGTGAAAACAGATAAGCAAGAAAATAAAACTTGCTAATTTAATAGGGTGAAAAACAAAACACCAGCATCACATTGTTGCTTTACTTTTTAGTTATTTTTATATCTATTCAAATACTCTGGGTTTTATGCGTGTGTGTGTGTGCACGTGTATGTGTAAAATTATTTATTTATTTTGGCTATTGAGACTCTGTATTTTTTAATCAATTATAAGTTTTTTACATATATCAAGGATTTCTGCTTTCACATTATTTTTTTTTTGGCAAATACATTTCCCTCAGTTTGTTGTTAAAGAGATTCATGTTTCAATATGCTGATTTTATGGAATTCTTTATTATGATTAAAATATTCATTAAAGAAGTGAAATAATAGGAGGCTTAGGGGATCCGTGGGTCAGCAAGGGACCATCAGGCATTTCAAGTATGTTATGGAGGATGGGAACATTTTTAAAAAATTGGAGGATGCCAAGGATGAATGGTGCCTGTGGATTACCTAGAATATGGTAGGCACTTAATAAATATTTGTTGTCTGATTGCTTCTAAATCCTGCCTGGGATATGTCTTTCATCTGTCTCTTCTCCAGTCAAGATGTAGCAATGAATTTCTATTCTTCAATGAGGATAAAGCATTTCTGTAATTCACAGTTAAGTAAAAATTAGATATCCTTCTGATTCTATGCTTTGAGCCCAAATGGTTGCCAGACTGAGATAAACTTTAGTAGATCATGTCCTTAGCCATAACAAAAGCCTATGCCTTTGGCCCTTTTCTATGTACTGTTAAAACTTCCTGGCATAGTCTTGTTTCTTCATATAACACAGAAGCAGGAAGAGGAGTCAGTGGCTTTTGAGGCTGAGCAATACTTTAATAATTGTACCTCCTGAGTAGATTAGGCAAAGTGATGGTGTAACCAATAGACTTCTTGGTGAAGTGAATAGGTTTGCAGTCTCTCCTACCTTGTACTATATCTGAAAGAGATGAAAGTTTTGTCTCCAATGGTTATATCTCCTTATAAACAGGCTACTCTTCTGAACTTGATGGAAAGCTTTTTTATTTTATTTTATATTGGAGTTTAGTTGATTAACAGTGTTGTATTAGTTTCAGATGTACAGCAAAGTGATTCAGTTATAATTTATTTACTCTTTTTCAAATTCTTTTCCCATTTAGGTTATTACCGAATATTGAGCAGAGTTCCCTGTGCTATAGAGTAGGTCCATGTTGGTTATCTGTTTTAAATATAAAAGGTGTACATGTCAATCCCAAACTCCCAATCTATCCCTCTTCCCCACCCTTACCCCCTGGTAACCATATGAACTTGATGGAAAGCTTTAATTAGCATGATGGACCCATCCTTTCTGCTACTGAGTATTTAGTTTCATTGTTAGATACAGGCCAGAATTCGTCTCTGAATTCATTCCCTTTTATGGTGGGTGATTGCAAAAACACCTAGTTGTGTGAGATAAAATGGATTTTTCTGGTATTTTTGCTATCTTCACAATTGATTATGCACCGAGAAATGGCTGTAAATATACACTAAGGGTACACTAAGGGTTGTGGGCTTGGGGATAATTCACCTCAGAGTCTTGATTCCACCCTCTACTAACTGTGACTTCAGGCAAGTAATTTTATCTCTTTAACCCAGAGTTTCCTCATTCTTACAATAGGGACTGTAACTTTATGATGTTGTTTCCTCTAGTGTTAAAGTTCTTGCATCCCGCATCCTTGTTGTCTCAGCCCTGGGCCTCTGCAGATCCTTCATTCTTCTCTGAGTCTCTGGGTCCCCCAAACCAGGGCACTTGACATCTTTTAGATCTCCTGTATTTCTTGTACAGGTCTTGGGGAAATGAAAGTGTTGCTAGATCCTTAATTATCTAATCATTTCCCTCTTCAAATTCTGTACTTATGGCACTGTACCACATTATACAAAGCACGTTTTACAAAGCTATATGGGAACTACTCCTTCACAGTGTGGGCCCAGTGTTTTCAGGTGCCTCTGTGCCACTTGAGAACTCTCCACAATGTGCCCCAAGACCCCTACAGATTCCAAAAGGGGAAAAGTAAGGATGTGAGTATTTGTCCTCCTTGGCCTAACTCTTCATAATGTTCCAGAGTCTCTAACTGCCTTTCTTGCTTTCTCCTCCACTCCATCTTTTCCATTTCTTCCCTAGGCTAGTGTAGTATATCTCCCCTATATTGTAGCCTGGATCTGTCTACCTGCATATTCAAGTCAATCAGACCTGCACCCTGATAGTTGACTGTACTACATGAAATCTAGATAACCCCATTTACTTTTTCAGTAATACCAAGACTTCAAGCCTCTTTTAAATTCCCACAAATAATATACAAGAGTCCCAGTTACTCTCTATCCATGCTAACACTTGATATTTTCAGTCATTTTAATTTAAGCCATTGTAGAGGGTATCTCATTGTGACTGATGACTGATCATTTTAACCATCTTTTCATATACAGTACTTGTTATTTGTAATATATTCTTTATAAGAAGATCTGTTCAAATCTTTTGTCTATCTTTTATTGAGTCCTTTGTCTTCTTTAAATTGCACTGTAAGTGTTCTACACATATTTTGAGTACAGGTCATTTACTGGATATGTGTCTTGAAAAATGTCTTCTCCAAATCTGTCTTTCTTTTTCATTTTTCTTACTATTGCCTTATAAGGCAATCGTTTTTTTTTCTTTTACTTTGATGAAGTCTAATTTGTCATTTTTTTATTATACAAGTTTTGGTGTGTGTACTAAGAAATCTTTGTCAAACCCAGAATCAAAAGAATATTCTTCAACTTTTCATCTAGTGGTTATATGTAAGTTTGGCTCATAGAATTAGGTATATAACCTATTCTGAGTTAACTTTTTTATATATAGAGTTAAGGTTGAATTTTTGTTTGTTTGCTCTGTTTTGCTTTTTTCACATGCATATCTAAATGTTTTTGCATTTATTGAAAAGACAATTCTTTCACCACAAAATTACCTTGGTGTCTTTCTTGAAAATCAAATGTCTATATATATGTAGATCTATTTCTGGATTTCCTGTTCTGATCCATCATTTATCTATCTATTATATATGGTTATCATTATACCAGTATTATACTTGTCTGGACTACTATAGATTCTTTTTTCCTTTTTATTTTTTTCTTGAAGTATAGTTGGAATACAATATTGTATTACTTTCAGAGTACAACATAGTGATTCAACATTTATATACATTCCAAATCGATCACCAAAATATGTCTAATAACCATCTGTGGTTATTAGACTATATTCCCTATGCTATATATTACATACGTTACGTCCCTGTGAATTACACTGCATCCCTGTGAATTATTTATTTAATAGCTGGAAGTGTGCACCTCGTGATCTTCTTCACCTATTTCACCACACCCCCAACCACTCTCCTCTCTGAGGACCACCCATTACTTCTCTATATCTATGAGTCTGTATCTGTCTTGTTTTGTTTGTTCTTTTGTTTTTTTTAGATTCCACATATAAGTGAAATCATCTGGTGTTTGTCTTTCTCTGTCTGACTTATTTCACTTAGCATAATACTGTCTAGATTCATTCAGGTTGTCACAAATGCAAGAATTCATTCCTTTTTATGGCTGAACAATATTCTACTCTATGTATATTTGCATGTATATATATATATATATATATATATATATGCACACCACACCTTCTTTATCCATTCATTTATCGATAGACATTTAAGTTGCTTCCATATCTTGGCTATTGTAAATATGCTTCAGTGAACATAGGGTGCATATATATTTTCAAATTAGTGTTTTCATTTTCTTTGGTTAAATACCCAGAAGTGAAATTGTTATTTGTTGTCTTTTTGATGGTAGCCATTCTGACAGGTGTTGAGGTGCTATCTCGTTATTCTGATTTGCATTTCTCTGATGATTAGTGGTGTTGAGCATATTTTCATGTGCCATCTGTATGTCTTACTTGGAAAAATGTCTATTCAGGTCCTCTGCCCATTTTTAAATAGGATTGTTTGTTTTTCTTAAAATACTGAGTTATGTGAGTTCTTTATATATTTCGGATATTAACCCCTCATTGTATATACCATTTGCAGATATCTTCTTGCATACAGTAGGCTGCCTTTTTGTTTTGTTGGTTGTTTCCTACACTGCATAGAAGCTTTTTAGTTTGATGTAGTCCTATTTGTTTATGTTTTTTGTTCCCCTTGCCTGAGGGGACATATCAAAAAAAATAATGCTAAGGCTGATGTCCAATAGTATACTGCCTGTGTTTTCTTCTAGGAGTTTTATAGTTTCAGGTCTTACATTTAAGTCTTTAAACCATGTTGAGTTTATTTTTGTATATGGTGTAAGAAAATGGCCCAGTCTCATTCTTTTGGATGTAGCTGTCCAGTTTTTCTAATACTACTTGTTGAAGTGACTGTCTTTTCTCTACTGTATATTCTTGCCTTCTTTGTTATAAATTTCTTGACTGTTTAAGCATGGGTTAAAATCTGGGCTCTGTTCTGTTCCGTTGATCTATGTGTGCCAGTACCATACAGTTTTTGATTACTATAGCTTTGTAATATAGCTTGAAATCAGGGAGTGTGATACCTTTAGCTTGGTTCTTCCTTTTTAAGATTGTTTTGTCTATTCAGGGTCTTTTGTGGTTCCATACAAATTTTAGCATTATTTGTTCCAGTTCTGTGAAAAATGGCATTGATATTTTAATAGGGATTGCATTGAACCTGTTTATTGCTTTGGGTATTAGGGACATTTTAATAATATTAATTCTTCCAATCCATGGGGATGGTATATCTTTCCATTTATTTGTGTCATCTTCAAATTCTTCCATCAATGTCTTATAGTTTTCAGAGTACAGGTCTTTCACCTCCTTGGTTAAATTTATTGCTAGGTATTTTATTCTTTTTGATGTAACTGCAAATGGGATTATTATTTTTTTTTAATTTCTCTTTCTAGTGATTCATTATTAGTGTGTAGAAATGCAATTTTCTGTTTATTGATTTTGTATCCTGCAAACTTACTGAGTTTATTTATTAGTACAAATAGTTATTTTGGTGAACTCTTTAGGGTTTTCAGTATATGGTATCATGTCATCTTCAAATAATGACAGTTTTACTTCTTCCTTTCCAATTTGGATGCGTTTTATCTCTCTCTTTTTTTTTTTTTTTGCACATGTCTTATTTTTATCTGATTGTTGTGGCTAGGACTTTCAATACTACATTGAATAAATGGTGGTAGTGGGCATCCTTGTCTTCTTCCTGATTTTAGAGGAAAAGTTTTCAGCTTTTCACCATTGAGTATGATGTTAGCTGTGGGTTTGTCATATACAGCCTTTATTATGTTGAGGTATGTTTCCTCTATACCCACTTCATTGAGAGTTTTTAACATAAATGGATTTGAATTTTGACAAATACTTTTTCTGCATCTGTTAAGATACTCATATTATTTTTATCCTTTGTTTTGTTAATTCTGTGTATCATGTTGATTGATTTGCAGATATTGAACAATCCTTGCATTCCTGGAATAAATCCCACTTACTCATGGTGTGTGAATCCTTTAATGTATTGTTGAATTCAGCTTGCTAATATTTTGTTGAGGATTTCTGAATGTATGTTCATCAGGGATATTGGCCTGTAATTTCCTTTATTTGTAGTGTTCTTATTTGGTTTTGGTGTCAGGGTAATGCTGGTCTAATAGAATTAGTTTGGAAGTGTTTCTTCCTTTTCGATTTTTGGAATAATTTGAGAAGGATATGTATTAGCTCTTCTTTAAAACTTTGGTCGAATCCACCTGTGAAGCTGTCAGGTCTGGGACTTTTGCTTGTTGAGAGTTTTTTATTATTCAATTTTGTTACTAGTGATTTGTGTGTTTGGGCTTTCTATTTCTTTCTGATTCAGTCTTGGAAGTTTGTATGTTTCTAGGAATTCATCCATTTCTTCTAGGTTGTCTAATTTGTTGGCATATAATTGTTCATATTAATCTCTAATGATCCATGGAGTTTATGTGGGCTTGGTTGTAAATTCTCCACTTTCATTTCTTATTTTATTGAATTGGGCCGTCTCTCTTTTTTTTCTTGATGAGTCTAGGTAAAGGTTTGTTAATAGTGTTTATCTTTTCAAAGATCAAGTTCTTAGTTTAATTGATCTTTTCTACTGTTTTCTTACTCTGTATTTTATTTATTCCCATTATGATCTTTATTGTTTCCTTCCTTCTACTGACTTTGGATTTTGTTTATTCTTCTTTTGCTAGTTCCTTCATATTAAGGTTAAATTTTTTTTTTGACATTTTTCTTGTTTCCTGAGGTAGGCATGTACAGCTACAAACTTTCCTCTTATAACTACTTTTGCTGTGTCCCATCAACTTTGGAATGTTTGTTTCTATTGTCATTTGTCTCAAGGTATTTTTGATTTCCTCTTTGATTTCGTCATTGATGCTTGGTTATTTAGTAGGACATTGTTTAACCTTCATGTGTTTGTGTTTTTTTTCCATTTGCTTCTTGTAATTTTTAGTTTCATACTATTGTGGTTGGAAAAGATACTTAATATGATTTCAGTCTTCTTCCGTTTATTGAGACTTGTTTTGTGGTGTAACATAATCTATCCTGGAGAATATTCCATGTGCACTTGAAACAAATGCATATTATGCCATTTTTGTAGGTGAAATGTTCTCTCTATATATATCTATTAATTCAGTCTGGTCTACAGTGTCATTTAAGGCTAATGATTCCTTATTGATTTTCTGTCTGATTAGCTATCTATTGATGTATAATTCCATGCAATTATTGTATTACTGTAAATATCTCCCTTTTTATCTCTTAATATTTGCTTTATGTATTTAGGTGTTCCTATGTTGAGTGTATAGATATTTAGAAGTGTTAAATCATCTTGTTGGATTGATCCCTTTATCATTATGTAATACCCTTCTTTGCCTCTTGTTACAGGTTTTGTTTTAAAGTCTATTTTATCTGATATAAGTATTGCTGTCTCAGCTTCCTTTTTATTTTTATTTGTATGGAATATCTTTTCATCCCTATATTTTCAGTCTGTATGTCTCTTGAGAGCTGAAGTGAGTCTTTTGTTTTTCACGTTACATGGGCCTCTCACTGTTGTGGCCTCTCCCATTGTGGAGCACAGGCTCTGGACGTGCAGGCTCAGCGGCCATGGCTCACGGGCCCAGCTGCTCCACGGCATGTGGGATCTTCCTGGACCGGAGCACGAACCCATCGGCAGGTGGACTCTCAACCACTGCACCACCAGGGAAGCCCTGAAGTGAGTCTTTTGTAAGCAGCATTTTATGGGTCTTATTTTTTCAATCCATTCTGCACCCTATGTCTTTTGATTGGAGCATTTGGTCCATTTACATTTAAAGTAATTATTAATAGGTATGTTCTTATTGCTATTTTATTAATTGTTTTCTAGTTGTTTTGCAGTCCCTCTTTGTTTCTTTCTTCTCTTGTTCTCCCTTCTGATTTAATGTTATAGGTTATTGGTTTGTGGTTACCATGAGGTTTATACATAACAACCTATGTATATATCAGTTTATTTTAAGTTGATGGTCCCTTAAGTACAAGTACCTTCTAAAAGAACTACATTTTTACTCCCCCAACACACATTTTATGTATTTTACATTATATTTTATATCTTTTTATTTTGTATATTGCTTAACTAATTATATGTATATGATTTTACCACTTTTGTCTTTTAACCTTCATATTAACTTTACAGGTGGTTAATCCACTACCCTTACTATATGTTTGCCTTTACCAGTGAGATTTTTTTTTTTCTTTCTTAATTTTCCTATTTCTAATTATGGCCTTTTCTTTTCCATTTAAAGAAGTCCTTTAACATTTCTTGTAAGCCTGGTTTAGTGGTAATAATTCCTTTGGCTTTTGCTTGTCTGGAAAACTCTTCATCTTTCCTTCAATTCTGAATGATAACTTTGCTGAGTAGAGTATTCTTGCTTGTAAATGTTTTCCTGTCAGTACTTTGAGTATATCGTGCCTATTCCTTCTGGCTTATAAAATTTCTGTTGAAAATCAGCTAGTAGTCTAATAGAGGTTCCTTTGTATGTTAGTAGCTATTCTTCTCTTGCTGCTTTTAAAATTTTCTGTTTATCTTTAACTTTTGACATTTTAATTATGAGGTGTCTTGGTGTAGGTCTCTTTGGGTTCATCTTGTTTGGGACTTGCTGTGTTTCCTGACTTTGGATATCTATTTCCATCACCAGATTAGGGACGTTTTCAACCATTATTTCTTCAAATAGTTTTATGTCCCTTTTTCCTCTCTCTTTTCCTTCTGGGACTCCTATAAAACATACGTTAATATACTTGATGTTGCCTCAGAAATCCCTTAAACTATCCAATTTTATTTTGGATTCATTTTTCCTTTTTGCTGTTCCAATTGAGTGATTTTTCACTACCCTATCTTCCAGATTACTGGTCTGTACTTCTGCATCCTCTAGTTTGCTTTTGATTGCTTCTAGTGTGTTTTTCATTTTGGTTATTGTATTCTTCAGTTCTGATTAGTTGTTTTTTTACATTTTCTATCTCTTTGTTGAAGTTTTCATTGAGTTTATCCATTCTTGTCCAAGTTTGGTAAGATCTGTATACTATTACTTTGAACTCTTTATCTAGTAAGTTGATTATCTCCATTTCATTTAGTTCTTTTTCTAAGGTTTTGTCTTGGTTCTTTCATTTGGAAGGCATTCTTTTGTCTCCTCAACTTGCCTAATTTTCTGTGTTTGTTTCTATGCATTAGGTATATCAGCTACATCTCCCAGTTTTAAAAGAGTGACCTTATTTAGGTGTCCTGTGGAGCCTAGTGGCACACTCCCTCCTGGTTTCCAGAGCCAGGTGCTCCAGCGGTATGCCCCTTGTGAGCTGTGTGTGTCTCCATGTTGTGGTTAAGCTGCAATTGCTGTGGGAATGCTGGTGGGTAGGGCTGGCCTCTGGCCACGCTGTCTATAATCCCTGGCTGTGATTGCTGTGGGAGTGCTGGTATGTAGGGCTGGCCTCTGGGGTGGGAGCCACTTTGGAAAGGTGCAGGCAAGCCAGGGCAGCTCTCTGTGTGGGACAGAGCCAGAGCCGCTTTCAAGAACACCGGAGTTGACTGGGCTGGCATGAGTTGAGAGGATTGGATCCTCAAGGGAATGCCAGGGCAGGGTGCATGGTGGTAGGTTGACTGAGAGTGGAAGAAATGGTGCCTACCAGCCCTGAACCAGCCAGCTAGTTGGAAGGAGAGTAAAAAAGAAAGTGGTGATTGCCAGTGCTTTCATCCCTGAAGGAATTCCACCGATTCCTGCCCCTCTGGCACATGCCCTAATATTTCTCAATGAATTTCCTTTTTACATGACTCAGGTTCTTTTCAAGCTGTTGCCTCTACCTTGGGACTCAGAACAAGTGTGTTTGTACAAGAGCCCTTCAAGGGTGGAGTCTCATTTTCCAAAGCCCTCCAGCTTTCCTGAACATAGGCCCCACTGGTTTTCAAAGCCAGATGTTATAGGGGCTTATCTTCCCATTGTGGGTCCACTGGGCTGGAGAGCCATACATGGGGCCAGGAACCCTCGCTCCTCACGGGGGACCTGCAGAGTGGTGATATCCCTTCTGCTTGTGGGTTGCCACACTGGGGATTTGGGTTCTGACTAGACCATGCCTTTCACACTCCCACCCATCTTGATTGGCCATTTTTAATATCCTTAGTGGTAGAAAAATTTGTTCTAGTCTTCATGTCATTCTCAGAAATAGTTGTTCTATATGTATCTGTAGTTTTGGTATGTATGTGGGAGGAGGTGAGCTCAGGATCTTTCTACTTCACCATCTTGATCTAGACTTAACTACTATAGATTAAGTCTTAAAATCCTGTCATCATTTTTTATAATTTAATGTTTTTAATATCTTTATTGGAGTATAATTGCTTTACAGTGGTGTGTTAGTTTCTGCTTTATAACAAAGTGAATCAGTTCTACATATACATATATCCCCATATCTCCTCCCTCTTGCATCTCCCTCCCACCATCCCTATCCCACCCCTCTAGGTGCTCACAAAGCACCAAGCTGATCTCCCTGTGCTATGCGGCTGCTTCCCACTAACTATCTATTTTACATTTGGTAGTATATATAAGTCCATACCACTCACCCACTTCATCCCAGCATACCCTTCCCCATTCCCATGTCCTCAAGTCCATTCTCTATGTCTGCATCTTTATTCCTGTCCAGCCCCTAGGTTCTTCATACCTTTTTTTTTTTAATTCCATATATATGTGTTAGCATACGGTATTTGTTTTTCTCTTTCTGACTTACTTTACTCTCTATGACAGACTCTAGGTCCATCCACCTCGCCACAAATAACTCAATTTCATTTCGTTCTATGGCTGAGTAATATACCATTATATAATTGTGCCACATCTTCTTTATCCATTCATCTGTCGTTGGACACTTAGGGTGCTTCCATGTCATGGCTGTTGTAAATAGAGCTGCAGTGAACATTGTGGTACATGACTCCTTTTGAGTTATGGTTTTCTCAGGGTATATGCCCAGTAGTGGGATTCCTGGTTCATGTGGTAGTTCTATTTTTAGTTTTTTAATGAACCTCCACACTGTTCTCCATAGGGGCTGTACCAATTTACATTCCCTCCAACAGTGCAAGAGGGTTCCCTCTTGTCCACACCCTCTCCCGCACTTATTGTTTGTAGGTTTTTTGATGATGGCCATTCTGACTGGTGTCGGGGGATACCTCATTGTAGTTTTGATTTGCATTTCTCTAATGATTAGTTGTGTTGAGCATACTTTCATGTGTTTGTTGGCAATCTATATGTCTTCTTTGGAGGAATGTCTATTTAGGTCTTCTGTCCGTTTTTGAATTGGGTTGTTTGTTATTTTGATATTCAGCTTCATGACCTGCTTTTAAATTTTGGAGATTAATCCTTTGTCAGTTGCTTCATTTGGAAATATTTTTTTCCCATTCTGAGGGTTGTCTTTTCGTCTTGTTTATGGCTTCCTTTGCTGTGCAAAAGCTTTGAAGTTTCATTAGGTCCCATTTGTTTATTTTTGTTTTTATTTCCATTTCTCTAGGAAGTGGGTCAAAAAGGATCTTGCTGTGATTTCTGTTGTACAGTGTCCTGCCTGTGTTTTCCTCTAAGAGTTTAATAGTGTCTGGCCTTACATTTAGTTCTTTAATCCATTTTGAGTTTATTTTTGTATAGGGTGTTAGGGAGTGTTCTAATTTCATTCTTTTACATGGAGCTGTCCAGTTTTCCCACCACCATTTATAGAAGATGCTGTCTTTTATCCATTGTATATTCTTGCCTCGTTTATCAAAAATAAGGTGATCATATGTGCGTGGGTTTATCTCTGGGCTTTTTGTCCTGTTCCATTGATCTATATTTCTGTTCTTATGCCAGTACCATACTGTCTTGATTACTGTAGCTTTGTAGTATAGTCTGAAATCCGGCAGCCTGATTCCTCCAGTTCTGTTTTTCTTTCTCAAGATTGCTTTGGCTATTCAGGGTCTTTTGTTTTTCCATACAGATTATGAAATTTTTTGTTCTAGTTCTGTGAAAAATGCCATTTGTAGTTTGATAGGGATTGCATTGAATCTGTAGATTGCTTTGGGTAGTAGAGTCATTTTTACAATTTTGATTCTCCCAATTCAAAAACATGGTATATCTCTCCATCTGTTTGTATCATCTTTAATTTCTTTCATCAGTGTCTTATAGTTTTCTGCATACAGATTTTTTGTCTCCTTAGGTAGGTTTATTCCCAGGTATTTTATTCTTTTTGTTGAAATGGTAAATGGGAGGGTTTCCTTAATTTCTCTTTCAGATTTTTCATCATTAATGTATAGGACTGCAAGAGAGTTTTGTGAATTAATTTTGTATCCTGCTACTTTACCAAGTTCATTGATTAGCTCTAGTAGTTTTCTGGTAGCATCTTTAAGATTCTTTATGTATAGTATTATGTCATCTGCAAACAGTGACAGCTTTACTTCTTCTTTTCTGATTTGGATTCCTTGTATTTCTTTTTCTTCTCTGATTGCTGTGGCTAAAACTTCCAAAACTATTTTGAATAATAGTGGTGAGTGTGGACAACCTTGTCTTTTTCCTGATCTTAGAGGAAATGGTTTCAGTTTTTCACCATTGAGAATGATGTTGGCTGTGGGTTTGTCATATATGGCCTTTATTATGTTGAGGTAAATTCCCTCTATGCCTACTTTCTGGAGGGGTTTTTTTGTTTTTGTTTTTGTTTTTTGCGTTATGTGCACCTCTCCCATTGAGCAGCACCGGCTCCGGAAGCGCAGGCTCAACGGCCATGGCTCATGGGCCCAGCCACTCCGCAGCATGTGGAATCTCCCCGGACCGAGGCACGAACCCATGTCCCCTGCATCGGCAGGTGGACTCTCAACCACTGCACCACCAGCGAAGCCCTCTGGAGGGTTTTTATCATACATAGGTGTTGAATTTTTTCGAAAGCTTTCTCTGCATCTATTGAGATGATCATATGGTTTTTCTCCTTCAATTTGTTAATATGGTTTATCACATTGATTTGCTTATATTGAAGAATCCTTGCATTTCTGGGATAAACCCCAATTGATCATGGTGTGTGATACTTTAATGTGCTCTTGGATTCTGTTTACTAGTGTTTTGTTGAGGATTTCTGCAGCTATGTTCATCAGTGATATTGGCCTGTAGTTTTCTATTTTTGACACATCTTTGTCTGGTTTTGTTATCAGGGTGATGGTGGCCTCGTAGAATGAATTTGGGAGTGTTCCTCCCTCTTCTATATTTTGGAAGAGTTTTAGAAGGATACGTGTTAGCTCTTCTCTACATGTTTGATAGAATTATCCTTTGAAGCCGTCTGGTGCTGGGCTTTTATTTGTTGGGAGATTTTAAATCACTGTCTCAATTTCAGTGCTTGTGATTTGTCTGTTTATATTTTCTATTTCTTCCTGGTTGAGTCTCAGAAGGTTGTGCTTTTCTAAGAATTTGTCCATTTCTTCCAGGTTGTCCATTTTATTGGCATATTGTTGCTTGTAGTAATATCTCATGATTCTTTGTTTTTCTGCAATGTTAGTTGTTACTTCTCCTTTTTTATTTCTAGTTCTACTGATTTGAGTCTTTTCCCTGTATTCTTGATGAGTCTGGCTAATGGTTTATCAATTTTTTTTATCTTCTCAAAGAACCAGCATTTAGTTTTATTGATCTTTGCTATTGTTTCCTTCATTTCTTTTTCATTTTTTTTCTCATCTGATCTTTATGATTTCTTGCCTTCTGCTAACTTTGGGGTTTTTATTCTTCTTTAATTGCTTTAGGTTTAATGTTATGTTGTTTATTTCAGATGTTTCTTGTTTTTTGAGGTAGGCTTGTATTGCTATAAACTTCCCTTGTAGAACTGCTTTTGCTGCATCCCATAGGTTTTGGGTCATCATATTTTCATTGTCATTTGTTTCTAGGTATTTTTTGATTTCCTCTTTGATTTCTTCAGTGATCTCTTGGTTATTAAGTAGTGTATTGTTTAGACTCCACGTGTTTATATTTTTATTGATTTTTTCCTGTAATTGATATCTAGTCTCATAGCATTGTGGTCATAAAAGATACTTAATATGATTTCAATATTCTTAAATTTATTAAGCTTGATTTGTGACCCAAGATACGATCTATCTGGAGAATGTGCCTTGAGCACTTGGGAAGAAAGTGTATTCTGTTCTTTTTGGATGGAATGTCCTATAAATATCAATTAAGTCCATCTTGTTTAATGTATCATTTAAAGTGTGTGTTTCCTTATTTATTTTCATTTTGGATTATATGTCCATTGGTGAAAGTGGAGTGTTAAAGTCCCCTACTATGATTGTGTTACTGTCGATTTCCCCTTTTATGGCTGTTAGTATTTGCTTTATGTATTGAGGTGCTTCTATGTTGGGTGCATAAATATTTCCAATTGTTATACCTTCTTCTTGGATCAATCCCTTGATCATTTTGTAGTGTCCTTCTTTGTCTCTTGTAGTAGTCTTTATATTAAAGTCTATTTTGTCTGATAGGAGAAGTGCTACTCCAGCTTTCTTTTGATTTCCATTTGCATGGAATATCTTTTTCCATCCTCTCACTTTCAGTCTGTATGTGTCTCTAGGTCTGAAGTGGGTCTCTTGTAGACAGCATATACTTGGGTCTTGTTTTTGTATCCATTCAGCCAGTCTGTGTATTTTTTGTGGGAGCATTTAATCCATTTACTTTAAGGTAATTATCGATATGTGTGGTCCTATTACCATTTTCTTAATTGTTTTCGGTTTGTTATTGTACGTCTTATCCTTCTCTCGTGTTTCCTGACTAGAGAAGATCCTTTAGCATTTGTTGTAAAGCTGGTTTGGTGGTGCTGAATTCTCTTAGCTTTTGCTTGTCTGTAAGGTTTTAATTTCTCCATCGAATCTGAATGAGATCCTTGCTGGGTGGAGTAATCTTGGTTGTATGTTTTTCTGTTTTATCGCTTTAGATATGTCTTGCCACCTGCTTCTGGTTTGCAGAGTTTCTGCTGAAAGAACAGCTGTTAACCTCATGGGGATTCCCCTGTATGTTATTTGTTGTTTTGCCCATGCTGCTTTCAATATTTTTTCTTTGTATTTCATTTTTGATAGTTTGATTAATATGTGTCTTGGTGTGTTTCTCCTTGGATTTATCCTGTTTGGAACTCTCTGTGCTTCCTGGACTTGATTAACTATTTCCTTTCCCATGTTAGGGAAGTTTTCAACTATAATCTCTTCAAATATATCCTTAGTCCCTTTCTTTTTCTCTTCTTCTTCTGGGACCCCTGTAATTCGAATGTTGGTGCATTTAATGCTGTCCCAGAAGTCTCTAAGACTGTCCTCAATTCTTTGCATTCTTTTTTCTTTATTCTGTTCTGCAGTAGTTATTTCCACTATTTTATCTTCCAGTTCACTTATGTGTTCTTCTTCCTCGGTTATTCTGCTCTTGATTCCTTCTAGAGAATTTTTCATTTCTTTTATAGTGTTGTTCATCATTGTTTGTTTGCTCTTTAGTTCTTCTATGTTCTTGTGAAACGTTTCTTGTATTTTCTCCATTCTATTTCCAAGATTTTGCTTCATCTTTACTGTTATTACTCTGAATTCTTTTTCAGGTAGACTGCCTATTTCCTCTTCATTTGTTTGGTTTGGTGGGTTTTTTTTTTTTTTTTTGTGGTACGCGGGCCTCTCACTGTTGTGGCCTCTCCCGTTGCGGAGCACAGGCTCTGGATGCACAGGCTCAGTAGCCATGGCTCACGGGCCCAGCTGCTCAGCAGCATGTGGGATCTTCCCGGACCGGGGCATGAACCCGTGTCCCCTGCATCGGCAGGCGGACTCTCAACCACTGTGCCACCAGGGAAGCCCAGTTTGGTGGGTTTTTATCTTGCTCCTTCATCTGCTGTGTGTTTCTCTGTCTTCTCATTTTGCTTAACTTCCCGTGTTTGGGGTCTCCTTTTCGCAGGCTGAAGGTTCGTAGTTCCCATTGTTTTTGGTGTCTGCCCCTAGTGGCTAAGGTGGTTCCGTGGTTTGTGTAGGTTTCCTGGTGGAGTTGAGTAGTGCCTGTGTTCTGGTGGATGAGTCTGTATCTTGTCTTACTGTTGGCAGGACGGCATCTGGTGGTGTGTTTTTGGGTGTCTGTGACTTTTTAATGATTTTAGGCAACCTCTCTGATATGGGTGTGGTTGTGTTCCTGTCTTTCTAGTTGTTTGGCACAGGGTGTCCAGCACTGCAGCTTGCTGGTTGTTGAGTGGAGCTGGGTCTTAGCACGGAGATGGATATCTCTGGGAGAGCTTTCACTGTTTCATATTACGTGGAGCTGGGAGGTCTCTGGTGGACCAATGTCCTGAACTCGACTCTCCCACCTCAGAGGTGCAGGTCTGACACCTGGCTGGAGCACCAAAACCCTGTCAGCCACATGGCTCAGAAGAAAAGCAAGAAAAAAAGAAAGAGAGAAAGAAAAAATATAAAGAAATAGAGGTATTAAAATAAAAATAATTATTAAAAAGAAACAATATTTTTAAGTAATAAAAGAAAAGAACAAAGAATGAAAGAAGAGATCAACTAAACCAAAAAACAAATCCACAAATGATAACAAGTGCAAAAAACTGTATTTAAAAAAGAAAAAATCAGCAGAACCATGGGAAAAGCAAAGCTATACAAAGAAAATCACAGAAAGAAGCATACACATACACACTCACAAAAAGAGAAGGAAAAAAAAAGTATATATATATAAAAAGGAAGAGAGCAACCATATCAATAAACAAATCTACCAATGCTAATAAACTCTAAATACTAAACTAAGATAAACATAAAACCAGAAACTAGTCAGTCAGATACAGCAAACCCCAAGTCTACAGTTTCTCCCACAGTCCACTGCCTCAATTTTGGGATGGTTCGTTGACTCTTCAGGTTTTCCACAGATGTAGGTACATCAAGTTGATTGTGGAGATTTAATCCACTGCTCCTGATGCTGCTGGGAGAGATTTCCCTTTCTCTTCTTTGTTCCCAGAACTCCTGGGGTTCAGCTTTGGATTTGGCCCCACCTCTGCATGTAGGTCACCTGAGGGCGTCTTTTCCTTTTGGGAAATCTGAGGTCTTCTCCAGCGTTCAGTAGCTGCTCTGTAGGAGTTGTTCCACACGTAGATGTATTTCTGATGTATTTGTGGAGAGGAAGGTGATCTCCACATCTTACTCCTCTGCCATCTCAGGGGTCTCCCCATGTCATCATTTAATGTGAGTCTTCTAGTTTTGCTCTTCTATTCAAATCACTTTGGCAATTCTAGATCTTTTGTATATAAATTTAGAATTAGCTAATCAATTTCTACAAAAAGACCTTTTGAGATGTTGATTGGGATTATGTTGAATCTTTAGATCAATTTGGGGAAAATTGACATCTTAACACTATTGAATCATTCTGTTCATAAACATGACTGTATTAGCTCAGGCTGCCAAACAGAACACCACAGACTGGTGGCTTAAACAACAGATACTTATTTTCACCCAGTTCTGGAGGTCCAAAGACCAATATCAAGGTGCCAGCAGATTTGGTTTTTGGTGATACCTCTCTTCATTTTTTTCGGTAAAACTTTGGTTTTTAAAAAATTTTAATTTTATATTGGAGTATAGTTGATTAACAATTTTGTGTTAGTTTCAGGTGTCTATCAAAGTGATTCAGTTATACATATACATGTATATTCTTTTTCAAATTCTTTTCCCATTTAGGTTATTACAAAATATTGAGCAGCGTTCCCTGTGCTATACAGTAGGTCCTTGTTGGTTACCTGTTTTAAATATAGCAGTGTGTGGATGTCAGTCCCAAACTCCCAGTCTATCCCTCCCCCCCACCCTCCCCCCAGTAACCATAAGTTTGTTCTCTAAATCTGTGAATCTGTTTCTGTTTTGTAAATAAGTTATGTCTCAGCTTGGTTTACAGCCACTCACCTTCCTGCTGTGTCCTCACAATGGCCTTTCCTTTGTGCAAATGTTTGGGGGGAAAGCTAGGGGAAAGAAAAAGAGAGGGTGAGGGTGAGAGAGTGCTCCATTTTCTCTTCCTCTTCTTGTAAGACACCAGTTCTATTGCATTAAGGCTCCACCCTGCCAGGCTGTCAAATTATTCAAACAAGCCAATCACATCTTTCCATGGTAAACAGAGGTTACTCCATTCTCTTGTTACTACAAAGTTTGCCTCCCACAGATCTTGCTTGTTCACTCAGTTCCTGAGTGCAACCCCCATGTAGTCCTGCATGGGTTGCTATGTCCTCCCCTGTGCTTTGAGTATATGCGCTAATGAACTGCTGTATGTCTCATTGTCCTAATGTCAGATGTTGTGTGTTTAGTCCTCCCATAACCCTAGGGTAGGAACCCCTCCCTCACTAATGGGGTAAAAAGGAGGCAATCAAAACAAAAAATATAGTTGGTGATTAATTTTATTGTCTTCTCTTTGCTTGTGTGATAGGATAACATATAAGGTTATACATTTGTATTTTTCCTGTCTGTAATCTCTCTCCTCTGGTTTTTATTTTCTGGAATAAATAATATAAATATTCTCAGGAATATTTCAGGGCTGAAAACAAAAGTTGTTAGAAGTCACACTACGTCCTTATTTTTTGTGAAAGCCTGAACCATGTAGTTGAAGATAGTGAGAAAGGGTCTTGGAGGATGGAATTGTTTGAAGGACAGCAGGGGTTGAAAGAGAGATACTGACTACAGGGCATATGGTTTTGAAGTTCATCTAGGGACTTTGAAACTTAGTCTTATTGCCAACCTTAGAAAATATTCTGTCCTATGCTGTCTTAGTGTGACATGGAAGCAGCGGCCATTGGCTCAGATGGACTGTGAATGCTTGGATCAATGTGAAAAGGATACCAGGCAGTCTTTTTTTCATAATTGCAACTTCCACTGGCCTAAAGTAATAACTATGCATCAGATTTAAATTGATTTAAGGAAAGTAAAAAGATATGAATTTCTTGAATATATGAGTTTACAGTTTATGTTTTCTAAATTGCCAGAATTGTTTCACGTACTTGGACTGACCAGTGAGTAAGTGGTCAATGTCCATTTTGAGTGAAAGTCTTACAGTTCTACAGAAATGATAAAACAATAAAAGAAACCCTTGATGCCAACAAAGTGAGGGATTATATATCCATTCTTCTCAATGAATAGAAGTCTGAGAATTAATGTGTGACCATCACAATGGTACAGATGAATAGATTAGGGTGTTGAAGGTGAGACAGTTTGCCCAGATCTAATTTTGGTGATGTGTAGAGTATCCCTGTTATAATAGGTATCATTTCCTTTATAAGTATGAAAACTTCTCTGGTTCAAGTGACAGGCAGTTGGAAATACTGCTTTTGTTTTTGGCAAAGGAATGTAAGGTCTAGGCAGGAGAGAATGTTTCAGATACTCAGTCCAGAACCTAATCTCCACAGAAGCCAAGTCTGCTAATCAACAGAAATAGTTACTGTTTGTTACTATTTTGAGATGCTTCTTTCTTGGTTTTGAAAAACCTTGTCAAACAGCAAAAAGAGCTAAGTAAACACTTGTAAAATTCCCAAAGGGATGCCCTAGACAGCGTTTTCCCTAAGGCTTCTACCTCCTATAGCTACCTTCCTACATGAGTAGAATTAGGGATTGCAAGTGAGCAATTAAATGCTCTATTATAAATAGGGAAAACTATACTAATAGTTTAGGTTTCAGAGCCACTATGAAATTCGTTACAGAAGGAGCTCCAAATTTTAACTTCTGTTTGATGTATTCCTTTTCTTTCACTATAAATGTTATCTGCAATGTTTGTGAGTAGGAAAGGTAGCTTTTGCTCTCCATCGTTCCCTGTCCCTCTATCCCTTCACATAAATTACTCTCCAAAGTACTCCTCAAAGTCTTTCCAGATTGAGGTTCCTCAAATTATAATCTTTGATGATCTTCATACAAGTATGAATAAAATGTGACAATTAGGAGGATTATCTGAGTCTTATATTTGATAGATCTTTCACTGATTTTTAAGTTAAAAAAAAGAGTGTATTTATAGAACACGTTGAATGCATAAAACCTCCAAATTCTTATGTTTTGTAGCTCCAAGGTAATTTGGAGCTCATAATGGTAGTGAAATGAGCACTGGATGAAGAGTCAGAAAACCTGGATTTGGGTTCTGGTTTCACCAATTCCTATCAATGTGACCTTTAGTGTACGTTTTAGAGCTTCATTTTCTGCATGTATACAATGGAAATTCAGTTACTGTTTTTCTAACCTCACACATTATTGTGGGAATCCAAGAAGATAATGAATGTGAAGATGCTCTGTGATTAGTGAAGCACTCTATAGATTTGGGTTGTTACTGTCTGCTCCAAAGCTGTCCTTTTACAGATGAGGAAACCAAAGTCCTGGTTTATTTCTCATCCAAAGTCAAATAAACAATTTTCATAAATAGATATTTTTAATATAATATTTCAGAAGCACCCTACTGAGCCCTCTGAATATTCTCCACTGCAGATTGTATATCCTCTCACCTACACCAGGCTCCTCTGTTTATGTTAAAAGTAAGTAAAAGATCTATCGTTTTTACAGTGTTTAAGTATGCCTTTCATTGCTCCTAGTTTTCCACTTGCAGCTACAAGAGCAAGGAATTTTAAGGGGCATATGTGATTTTTAGTTGTAGGCATAAACCTACTAATTCCCTAGGGTCCTTAAAAATAGCAAAGTCATGTCAGTTCTTGATAAAATATGGGAGATGCCATTGTTATGACTTTATGTAATCTTTAAGAGGTTTTGTTGTTGTTGTTCACTTCGTTTAAGAGAGGAAGATCTCTCTCAACTCCTTTACTGTTAAATCTACAGTATTTAGAACACTACCTAGCATATAATAGGGTTCAACAGATATTGCTGAATAAATGAAGTCTGGCTTTTATAAGGAGAACCCAAACAAGTTACTACAACTGAAAGTCATTTATGTATATTTGATGTGGTTGATAGATTAAAATACACTGTGTATCAAGAATTTTAGAAATGATACCAGGAGATATGTAGAAAAACCTTTCTTAGGGTTTCCTTTGTTGGTGTCCAGGCAGGTGGTAGATGGAGAGGGGAGAGAAATGGAACAATGAGAATTCAGGTTTTGTAGAGAAAAGGAGCAAAACTTTACTCTGTCAAACTCAGGCATCAAAGGATTCTGGAGGAGGTAGAACATATGGGGACAGAAAATAAAATACGTAATAGGAAATATTATAGGAGATAATTTCTGAGACAAGGTGTTTAAACAAAGAAAACATAAGGACTAAAGATATAATGAAGGCCTAGAGAGGAACATGGGCAGAGTCTTAAAAAGAAGAGTTTCCCCCATTTTTTTTCAAATTAAAAAAAATTGAACTATAGTTGATTTACATTATGTTAGTTTCAGGTGTACAGCAAAGTGATTCAGTTATACATACATATATCTATTCTTTATCAGATTCTTTTCTTTTATAGGTTATTAAAAAATACCGAGTATAGTTCTCTGTGCTATACAGTAGGTCCTTTTTGGTTATCTATTTTATATAGAGTAACGTGTATATGTTAATCTCGCACTCCTAATTTATCCACCCCCCGCTTACCCCTTTGGTATCCATTAGTTTGTTTTCTGTGTCTTTGGGTCTATTTCTGTTTTGAATATAAGTTCAGAGGTATCACTTCACACCAGTCAAAATGGCCAGCATCAAAAAGTCTACAGATAATAAATGCTGGAGAGGGTGTGGAGAAAAAGGATCCCTCCTACACTGTTGGTGGGAATGTAAATTGGTGCAGCCACTATGGAGAACAGTATAGAGGTTCCTTAAAAAACTAAAAACAGAGCTACCATTATAATCCTGCAATCCCACTCTTGGGCATATACCTGGAGAAAACCATAATTTGAAAAGATACATGCACCCCAATGTTCATTGCATCACTATTTATAATAGCCAAGACATGGAAGCAACCTAAATGTCCATCAACAGATGAATGAATAAATAAGATGTAGTATATTTATACAATGGAATATTACTCAGCCATAAAAAATGAAATAATGCCATTTACAGCAACATAGATGGACCTAGAAATTATCATACTAAGTGAAGTAAGCTGGACAAAGACAAATAAAATATGATATTGCTTATCTGTGGAATCTAAAAAAATATATATATCCCCCATTTTTCATACCAAAATTTTTCTGTTCTTTGCATGAACTCTCCACCAATATGAAAAGGCAAAGAAATATTAAGTTACTTTTTGGTTTTATGTTTTTCAGGAAAGGCCAGAGCTCTGTGTTCTCACAAGAGAGTTTATGGCCTTTGAAATAAAATTCTGGCTCAACTGGTTACTTAACCTCTTGTAAACTCAGTTGCCTCATCTCTAAAACACAGATAATAATAATGAGATTTGTTGAGATAGCTAAATTAGTAAGTACCCAGCCTAGTGGCTTTACATATGATCTTTCCTTTTCTCTGTCACTTCTTCCTTTCCTGCTAATTACCTTCTTTGCCTTTCCCCGTCCCTCTTCTCTTTCCCTCCCTTCTTGAGGAAGAAGCAACCCTTCTATACATAAAAGAACCATATATACTCTTTAAGTACTAAGGGAAAATTTGATTTAACCATAATTTATTAAACGTCAGGATCTCTAATATTCCCTTGGGTCTCCCTTTTCGGGGAAGCAAAAGCAATATGTGATGTGGTCCTTTAACAATAGTTTGGGGGAGTCAAGATTTATGCATATGACACAAGAGCCACAGGTAAATGACAAAATGCTAAATTAAATATAGACAAGCATCATATAGTACAAAAATAATTCTGTGGCCAGGTGAGGAGGGATGAAAACAGGTCCTACCTACCAGCTTCAGGTAAGAGAATTGGGAGTACCAGACTAAGGCAGCCTTTTTGGAAAATCTGCTGCTTTTGCAGAATAATGAAGGAGGCAGTTTTCACACAACTCATTTATATTGTCTCTGTATTAGACTAAGGTCTGGCCTCATCTGTGTACCACACTTATAAATAAAATAAAATTAATTGTTGTGTTAAGTAAATACTGGATACTTTGAAAAAGGATGTATTCATTTCCAAAGAGTTAAAAATATGATTCTCTGAGAATGTAAATTTGCTCAATCTTAAATTTTCTTGAATCTTACCCAATTTTGGAATAGGGTATTTATAAAATATCACAAAATTAAGACATCTCTATAGAGAAGAGAGCAAATCACATATAATCCTAGAGAGAGAATTTCCTCAGTTCTAACCATCATTTTTCTGTTTTCCCTCCAAACCCCATACTATTGGTCAAAACATGTCAGATTAGGATTAAACTTCCACTCCTTGGGAAGCTTCTGCTCTGTCAAAAACATAATTGAAAATGAAAATGTGACTTCTGTGTTTTGTTAGCTTTTTATCTCTACTATAAAAATTCTTGACTATTTCATCATACCCCCCACCCCAAAGATGTATCATGCTTCTTCTGAGGAAAAATTACATCTGCCAGCTGCCAGAGAGTTCATATCTGGGGGGACAGTAAGAGATATGAAGGTACTTACCAGTTTTGAAAACACCTTGGTAAGAGATTGAGATCTCAACATGTGCAGAGATCCCATTATTGGGAAAAATTGAAGTACACATACCTTCTCTGCCAACCTGAGTTAGTTTCTGGAATATTTGTTTAATTTCCATTTATATAACATTTACTTCATTACTTATGCTTTAACATTCAAGCATGTAGAGGTTTGTTTCAGAGCCCATATAATGTGCCCTGTGAGTCAGCTCTCCATGGGGCGTTGAAACAGGATCCTTTGCACCTCATAAAAGCATGAGTATGGGATATAGTACAATGCAAAAAAAAAAAAATTACTCGAAATGTCAGGGGTCCCACATAAACAGATGTTTCGATTTAAGGGTCATCATTCAGCTTGCTGGTATCACAACTCTATTTTGTAATCTGGATCCAAATGCAAATCATGGAAGTGTCAGCACTTTGTTAATATTCTGGCGGTAAACGAGTTGGTAGCACGTGGCATCTGGCTAGCTTGGAGAGAAGCTAACAGCTATATTTCTCATTAAGTGGGTGCAACTTGATTTGCCACGGGGCTGGCAGACATTTTTAAAGCTGAGTTATTTTCCTAACAAATGCCAGATGCCAGCTGGATTTATAAACATGAGCCAGGTTTCAAATACATCTGGTTGAACTTGAAAATATTAGTGTGCCACATTGGACACTCTGTGTTCTAGCCATTTAGCTTTCCGAAGCTTCACATATGCAGTTTAAGGAATGAACTCCTGAGACTCTGGGTTGGGGAGAAGGGAGTGAGAGCTGGGATCGGGGTTTGGAGGGGTGTGATGGGTCTATGTTTTGAGGTTGAAAAGACATAATGCATGTACAATATTTGATACTGTTCCTGGCTCCATAGAAAGCACACTATAGATGTTAGCTATTAATACTGGCTATTATTTAGAAGACTGTATTCCCTGAAGCTTTCAAAAACACGCTGATTGGGCCAACTGAATAAAGTGTATAATCAGCCTTATGGCTTTGGTTCAAAGGTAAAGAAAACTGATAAATATTTAAATTGAACATTTATCAATTTTATTCATTTATTTTGCTTAACACTGTGCTTCAGGGTTAGGAAGACGAGTAGGGTGTAATCATTGTATGAAGAAGTTTAGTGTTCTTGGGGTCACGGCATGAGAATCACGAACTGTTTTCATTTTATAGTTTGTTTTTCTTCTGGCTGTTCTGATTGGGTGATTTCCATTATTCTATCCTTCAGGTCGCTTATGTTTTCTTCTGTTTCACCTAGTCTGCTGTTAATTCCTTTTAGTGTGTTTTTCATTTCAGTTATTGTATTCTTTGGTTCTGACTGGTTCTTTTTTATATTTTCTAGTTCCTTGTTAAAATTCTCACTGTGTTCATCTATTCTTTTTCCTGGTTCAGCTAGCATTCTTATTACTAATGCTTTGAACTCTTTATCTGGTAAATTGTTTGTCTTTCATTACTTGTTTTTTCCTTTATTCTTTGGTTTGAAACAAATTCCTCTGTCTTCTCATTTTGCTTAACTTTCTCTGTTTCTGTGAAATTAGGTGGGAGAGTTACCTATGTTGGTCTTGAAGGGGTGTCCTTGTATGGGAGTGTCCCTATACAGTCTGCATGTGCCCATTGGCTTTGGTGGGAGAGCTTGATCTTAAGTGAGCACAAGTCAAGTCTTCCCCCAGCGTGTGCTGGCAGCTGTCACCTTGCTAGGAGGTGGGGCTGGAGATGGAGGGGCTAAAGCCAGAGCCAGGTGTGAGCCAAGGCTCTCCTCTGCTCAGTGGCCAGTACTACCCTATTGGGGGTGTGTCAGGTACCAAGTTGCTGGAGAAGAAGCCCTGAGGCTTGGGTCCAAGCTGGTTCTGTTCTGCCTAAGTGTGTGCTCTCCCCACTCCCAGCAATGGCACCTTCACCCCAGAGGGAAGAAGTGCTGGAGCAAGAGGGGCCTGAGTGGGCATGGGGCTTGGGCTGGGGCGTGTGCTGGCACTGTCACAGGAAATCGACCAGGGTTCTAGGCAGTTTCAGTCTGCTTCTTCCACTTTGTTTTGGGGGTAAGCAAGTGTGCGCACACTCTTCAAAAGCAGAGTCTAGGTTTCTTATAGCCCTGCTGTCAGTCAGTCCCACTGATTAACAAACCAGCTAAGGGGACTTATCCTCCCAGTTTCAGACCCCAGGGCTGGCGCACCCAATATGTTGTTTGAACTGCTCACTCGCCAGGGAGGATCTCCCAATCCAGGTAATCCCCTTTCTCCTCTGTGTCCCCTCCTAGGAACACGGGTCCCTACCTGGTTGCTTCTCTTCCTTTCTGACCTAACTGTGGATCTCTGTTACAGCCTTGGTTGTGTAAGACTTTTTCTGCCAGTCTCCAGTTTGTTCTCAGTGAGAATTGCCCCACATGTAGATGTATTTTTGATGTGTTTGTGGCAGGAGGAGAGTTCTACATCCTCCTACTTTGCCATCTTTACTTCTTCCTCGTTCTTGCCTTGATTTAATGCAATAAATTCTAATGCACAGAGTACTGTCAGGTTAACCTAAGTATTGGTGTCTCAGCCAATTGCTTAATGTGCCTCTTTTTTTAACTTATGTCTTAAGGTAAAATCTATTTCATGTGCCTAAATTAAAACCTAAGCAAACCAAACCAAACAATTCTTTCCTGTCCAAGACCAGAGAAGATTCCTTTTCTCCCCTTGAATCTGCATGTTATCTTAACATCTCTAACAAAAGCATCCAGAAATACTTGTGGCAGGTTGTACCGGTAAAGATGTTCATTTAGGGTGGGCCAGAAGTGTATTTATTTGTAAAGAAAGATATTGAAAGGTGCTTTTACATTTTGCTTTTTCACTTGGTTAATTTGTCCTTATGCATTATTATTTTAGTTACAAATAATAATTGTAACTGTCAGGTTGGAGAGATAGTCAGCTTTTGAGAATGTAATGCTGGAGAACTTTGAGACAGTTTTTTTGAAGAGAAGATGGAGAAGTTTAAAAATATGCCCTACATGTATGCTTGTGTTTTCATTATTGCTTAACAGAATAACGATGTGCATTCATTTTTTTCTTCAAAGCATCTAGCTATGAATCATTTTCCAACTTGGGAATTTTCAAAGTTGAACCACTTTTAAACAACCCGTATCAAGTTCTTATTTGGTTATTTCTTCGGCAGACTAAAGTTTTCATCCTCTCTATAAATCTAAAGTTAGTTGCAACTTTGATGTGATATTTAACTCTTGAATAAATGTTGTAAACAAATACAGTGACAGAATTATGTATGAATTTCAAAAGTTATATTTAGTATGAGGTTTCCACCGTTTTAGTAAGTCTAACATATTGTGGTTTTTAGTTTAAAATGGAAAATGTAGTTGGTTTCTCAGGATTCCCAGGATTTACAAGTCAGTGAATCAACAAAACAAAGCAAGAACAAAATCACATTTATGAGGAATACACAATATATATAAGAATACAAAAAATCACCAAGAAAAGGAAAAATATTTCTCAACAATTCTTTATATTCAGTTACTCTAAGTTCAGTTCAAAAGTAAGCCATTTAAAACATTAACATTTCTTTATTCTGGACACGTATGTGTTTGGAGCTACAGAATAGTAAAGGTAAAATTTTGTACACACCTGAGTACAATCAGTACTGGAAGGAAAAACTTGGTGGTTAAGAGCTGTGGAGTCAAGTAGAGATAGATTCACATCTTGGCCCCATCTCTCTTTTTTTTTTTTTTTTTGGCCCCATCTCTTGCTGGTCGAGTGAAAGTGGGCAAGTTACTTAATCTGAACCTCAATTTTCTTAACTGTAAAATGGAGATAATATTGCCTCTTCTTTATGAGATTTTTTTTTTTTGCGGTACGCGAGCCTCTCACTGTTGTGGCCTGTCCCCGCTGCGGAGCACAGGCTCCGGACGCGCAGGCTCAGCGGCCATGGCTCACGGGCCCAGCCGCTCTGCGGCATGTGGGATCTTCCCAGACTGGGGCACGAACCTGTGTCCCCTGCATCGGCAGGCGGACTCTCAACCACTGCGCCACCAGGGAAGCCCCATATAAGGTTGTTTTAAGGAGTAAATGAGATGATGTGCATCACCACATTTTAATGGTGTTATGTGACTTGAATGCTATTGAAATGGTCTCCTCTGCTCGTTCTGTTCGTTCCTCTTACAATGTAAACTCCACGCACGTAGAGACTTTACCTATCTCATTCACCATGCATTTCTCAGAACATTACATACACATTGTAAATATTTTTATAGATTTTGAATCAATGGATTAGCCTTTAATACCAGGCTAAAAGGATTTTGTATTATTTTTTGTATCAATGAGAGCTAGTGAAAGTTTTTAAGTGTGAGGAGGGGTAGAGAGTGGTGATAGTGAAATAAGATATGAAGAAGTAGAAATCTAATGACATACTAAATACATGGTTGGGAGCTGAGGTAAGGCTCATTAGAGGGAGGAATAATTACTTATATCTGTTTTCATACAACTTTAGATAAATAAAAGTGAGTTTCAGTAGTCTTCATGCTGAAATAAATAGCCCCAGATTAAAAGCCATGCCGTTTTGGTTTGATACTTTACAATGATCTCACCATTCCTAAAGTTTTACTCCAAAAGCTAAACCCCCAAACTTTTTATTTTTGTTAGAGAATAATAATGGTTGCATGGAAGGAACATAACCTCTGCTGAGTAGAATTACCACTGATTCATCAGGCTTCCTACTTTTGAGGAATGGGGGAAATGCTGAAGTAACTTTGCTATATGCATGTTGTCTCTCTTTTGAAGTTTGCTCATCCGGCCTGTTGCATGCTGGCCCTTATTTGGTTTGGATTTCTGTGATCAAAGGACAAAGAGGCCGTTTCCCATTTTGCTCATGCATCTGAGCCAAGGCTGAAGTGCCCTTGAGAATTCAACAGGGGCTCTGAATTTTGCAAAGTTATGCCAAGTTCAGAACAAGATGAAAAATGAGCCATGCTGAGTAATTGGCATTCTTATTTCTGGAGTTGCTCAGTGAAAGAGAAATATACATAGTACTGCTTATATTCAAAGCTAAAGATTTCCAGCTACCACAGCAGATGTACACTGATACGCAACAATGGATCTTTCTCATTCCTCTGTTTGCCTGACTGGAGAATATGTGTTTTGTTTTGTTTTTTCCTAGTTAACCACAGGAGCAACACTCTTTTGGAAAACACCTTCCTTAACCAACTGTACCACTAAGTCATTTTCATCCTTTGCATCTTGGCAAAGAATTTTTTAAAAAGTCCACAATTCACTGAGTGTTTACAGTCTTTTGTCACTCCATAATTTGCTGTATATTCCTTGTTTCATTGGCATAAATAAGAGGTGGTTTCCATCTCTGAGCTCACTTATGAAACCACTTTGGAAATGATTCTCCCACCCCACAGGAATCTCCTGTCCGTTGGTATTTCCAGTTTTTCTTCACTTATCACTTATCACTTCTCACACCCCTCCCCACCCAGATTCGATTTCATGGAACAGCCCCAAATCTCCTCCTCTCAAGTTATCTTTACTCCCTTGCCCTCCTGCCTCTATGATACTTACAGAAAAAAAAATGTCAACCTTAGTTCAACCCAATAGTCATCTGCTCCATGCCCAAGCTCTGCACCTGAGCAGCTGCCATTTCTGGAGATAATCTCAATACCGTGCTGAGCAGTCCTACTTTAATCAGATGACCTCAAATATCAAGTGGCCATTCAGCAATTTCTGGCAAACCTGCTGCATTTATATTCTCCCCACCTACCTAGATCATTATTTATCCTTCTCAATCTTTTGTCTATCTTCAGCATCTCCTCTCTTCTCATTCCTGGCTGGTTACCTTAGCTGGTGACTCGGTCGTTGTGACATACACATGGGGACCACTCATCTTCCTTCCACGAAATCTGTAACCCACTTGCATGCATACCGCTTCTGCACTCTACATGCATGTAATGGACAAAGGGTCCCTGCTTCCCACAGAGACCTTGCATCCACCCTGCATCTGATCCTAACCCCTCTCACCTGCTCATTGGTGGTGTTCCTGCAGTTGTCTTCCTGCCACCCCCAGTCTCTTCTGCACAGCCACTTTCTCCTTCTCTGCTGAATCAGTCCTATGGACAAATAACTTTCAACAATTTCTTCTTCCTTATTCTCACGGATTCTCTAACTAAAGCCAATTTCTATGCAACTCTTAACAGAAAATGTCTTGGGAGAGCTGTCTTCAGAAGCTTTTGTATTTTGCACCTTCCATGGCTCCAATTTGAAAGTGAGAGGACTGAATCAAATTTATATAAATGTTAAACTTTTAATAAATTTTGCATATGATAGGCAGTCCCTCCTACCTGCCCAGCTCCCTACAGCCCAGTGAACCAAGGGTATGAGGTTCCCAGCCCCTGGGTCCAGTTCCCACTGCTGCTCTGTGACTGGGGAGGAGTGAACATCTCAGAGGGACTTGGCTGCTGTTCTGTCCTCCGTACTGTCTCCATCATGACATGAAATGACAGTGGAGGAGGAAGACTCTTCGTTCCTCATTTTCTGGAGAGGATGCTTTTGGAGGCTGGGTGATGGTCCATGGTTTCTTCTTTCCTGTGGCTGCATTATGAAGAAGACACTTTGCCAAATAAAGATTTGACTCAGAAAAAAAATGCCTTTATATCTTCCATAAAAATTATACTAGTGTATATTCTCACCAAAAAGGCTTGTTTCCGTCATATTCTTTCTTTATTGAAAGGGTTAATGAAAACCGTTTATCTCATAGTGTGACAGAAGCTCTGTGATCTTAAATTGGACTTAAAAAGTTTTTAATAGGAATTAAACTAAAATTAGGAAGGATTCACAGTAAAATTCCTTGATTTACTTGAAATTTTATTCTATTTGTGATTATACGATGATACTTAAAGGAAATAAGACCGCAAACTAAGAGTACAGAATTTGTCTTCATTTTCTTCTCTACATTTCTGAAAATAATAGCACAAACTCAAGAAAAAGTACCTGCATATGTTCAGACCCATATCTATCTGCATTGTTCAACATATTCCCTAACTAAATGGATTTAGAAATTTATAAATTATTTTTTGAACGAGAATAAATAATTCATCCTCCATCTAGTAGCACAAATGCTAATGTACCTATGAGTATTTTTGATATTATAATTCCTCAAGAAGCTAAGTACAAAAGTCACAATTAGCTTACCAAACTAATATTTTATTTCAGTGTGCTTCAACACAAAATTCAGAACTCTATCAATCCACAGATAAAACGGGCCCTTTTAGTGTGTTTGATGAATTTTTCAATAATCTTGTAAGTCATTAACCCAGTAACAAATGAAGCTTCACTTAGCAAACTGAAAGCTGATGGTAGCATCTGTGGAGCTTTTGATCTGTTTTTTACACCTAAGACATCTGACAGTTTACTTCCTTGACCAGGTAACTTGGACACAACTGAGAACAACCTTTTTGCTACTATAAATAAAGGTAAATTAACATGCAAAAAAACCACTAAAAACAAATTAAACATCACCATTTCATCATCTTTATAAATAAAAAATCCTTGTACAAAAATCCAGCCTTGGAAGATGTTTAATAAATGATAATATTTATTTCAACAATTTATAATTTTTAAAAATTTCTTCTTGAGACACATTGTACATTTTCTATGCATTGACTGTATTCGACTGCCAAAGCACTCTCAGAAAGACATATGTTCAAGTTGTGAAGTAATGACAATTAGTAACAGCATGCATTTTTCAATACGTAATCTGGTCATGAACCTATACTGGCCAATATTCTGGTGAATGTTTTATAGTTCTGAAGACAACTGATACATGAACCACACTGGAAAAAAATTTCTAAAGTGTGAAAAATTTCAGTATTACTGAGAAGTTGAAACAACTGGAAGGATTTTAAAGGTGTTCATCCACTTTGAAAAACAGTTTTTAAACGAAATTAAATACATGCATTACTGCTTTTTTTTTTTTTTTTTTTTTTTTTTTTTTGCTGTACGCGGGCCTCTCACTGTTGTGGCCTCTCCCGTTGCGGAGCACAGGCTCCGGACGTGCAGGCTCAGTGGCCATGGCTCACGGGCCCAGCTGCTCCGCGGCATGTGGGATCCTCCCGGACCGGGGCACGAACCCATGTCCCCTGCATCGGCAGGCGGACTCTCAACCACTGCGCCACCAGGGAAGCCCATGCATTACTTCTTCATATTCAGAAATTCTATCTCTAAGGGTACACCCACAATTGCCTATTTGCACTAGGATATGATGACAAAGATTCTGTAGCAGTACTATCTGAATATTAAAAGAAATTGAAACGAAAAACGAAGTCCATAAGGAGTTGAAAGAGTAAGTGAAGCATGAAATTTTGACCCCTTACATTTAAAACTGAAATAGAAATAGTAGCAATGGATATGAATGAAACATAGCTACATGCAAGATTAAACATTAATAACAGAACATATTTTAGAGTAAAAGTGCTAATTTTATGAGATTATATAGATTATGATCCATTTACATGAATATTAAAATATGCAAAATAAAGAAGTGTCTTGTTTGGGGATACAAACATACATGGTAATATTCTAACAATAAGCAAGAGGAAAATAAATACAGAATTGATAGTAGTGGAAGAAGGGAGGGAGAATGGAACAAAAGCATTCAGGTGTTTATTGTATTTTTGCTTTATACCTTGTATATAATTTGTAAATATTACTTTGTGGCCGTTTTGTATTTAAGAAAAATGAATTAAACAAGTTTCTCCATTTAAGGGTTCCAGTCTAAGCTAAATATTGTCAAGGATAAATAAACATTTCCCTACTGGATTTCCTTTCTGTTCTTCTGTCCTCTAGGGTGATGTTCTGCTATTCCAGGAACATCAACCAGAGATCAGGAGAATGGGGATTGGATTGTCTTCCACTGAGATGTCTAGATTTCAAAGAGCTGTCCAGTAACACGTGCTTGCTCCCTCATATTAATCTCTGCTTTACGTTTCTGTTACACAAGTGATAATAGGATGGAAGTGGTAAGCCCCAAAATGTCTTTCTCTTCCCTATGGGCCAACCAAATCAGGTCAGTTTGATGGGATAAATTGTTCACTTGACCCATCACTATGTGCTGCAGGAAACGAAAAGCACCAGTTGAAAAAGTATGATGGACGTGCAGGCAGCTACTTCTAATTCTAGGAAAACAACTCATCGTGGGCAGAATAGCAGATTGCCTCCTGTGCTGGACGAGCATCTGGATACTCTCAGGTCCCATCTCCCTCTGGACTCTGCTATGTATTTTTGGGGAACAGGAGTCTGCAGATTGCATTTACCAGACTCCTATGGAAATTCGATTCCTATTAGGTTCTGACAATAAGAGGTACTAGTGAGAAAAGGTAGAGGAAGAAGTGAAACTTCCTACTTCGGATTACATTATGGTGGATGCAGTTGGGAGTTGAGTGATTCTTGACTACAGGAACCTGGTAAGGGTCGCACCTTTGGTAGGTCCGAGCTTTGATGGATACAACACCTCTTCAGCAATCCAGGAGTGACTGTGACAAATGTCTCCAAGAGCACAGAATCAGGTACAGGCTATCAGGCTCCAGCCCAGTGGTTTCAGCAGCTTCACATCACGGTGTCACCCCTTCTTTTCTGCTTCTATAGCTCCCTCCACCCCCACATACTTCCTTTTGTTCTTGCTCTTCCAAAACCTACATAGCCAATTCCCTGTGTTAAATTCATGTTTTGGAACTACTTAGCGTGTTTTCATTTTCCTTACCCAGGCTCGTACACTGCCACTGGCAGTTTGTGTTCCAGTTAGGTTGAGTCTCTTGCAACACCACTTTGCCCAGGTCTAAGAGGTGAGGCCATCTGTCTGCAAATGAGAATAGAGATTTGGGTGCAAAACTAGAAACTAGAGAGTGCTTTGTGGATGTGACCTTCTCAGTATCTCTTTACTCTTTAAATATGGTGAATTTTTAGGAACTAAGAAGCTATGTATACTGTGTATGTATATTCCAAACCAAATGTCAGTCAAATATTTGATGCAAGGTTGGTGTTAATTCTTACAGTATGAGGTTGAGTTTTAAAAAATTCAAATGAAATATCTTTCACAGAATGCTTATTTTCTATTTCATAAAATATGGTTTTTGGATACAGTGATGATTAAAATGGTTAGAAGGCTTTTAAACTCTTACTAAGTTAGATCTCTAGGCTTAATAATGTTATTTTGTGAAACTGAAGTCTGGGCATTATAATGAATTGGGCATTAAAAAATAGGTTTCAAAACTTGACCACAAAAAATGCACCATTTCAAGACAAGAATCAAAGATTTGTGAATTACCTCCCTCCAGAGACACTGAAAATCAGGAATGAAATTAATAAATGATTGTCCCTATTTTTGAATAATCCAGGGCTCTACTTTAGACTATTTTAAAAATCTAATTCCAATTAAGTTTGTATGCACCAAATCCCTTCCTGTCGCATTTAGTAGGGGTCTTGTACACAAAGGAGGGGCAAGTTCTAAAATTAATCCTTGAGTGTGATTTTCATTTCCTCTACTGTTTCCTAACCTTAAAAATTTGCATGTATCTTTCTACTTCTGCTGGACAAGTGAGAATAGGGGAAATCATAACAAAATGCTATTTGCAGGCAAGTTTTGGGAAAAGCATAAAAAACATAGGAGTTACTGAAGCTGGAACCTACTTGTCTACTCTTTTCACAGAACCATCTAAAAATAGCAGGCATGACAACATATCTCCAAAGGGATGTATTTGAAAAGACGTTCTGGAATTCTATCCAAGTTCATGAGAATCTTTAAAGATGAGGGATTTCTAAACACAAATGCTTCTGAATTCCCAAACATTGTACTTGGAACAAAAACTTTTGAGCCCTAAAAGTCAGAACTGTAAAAATAGTGACATGAAGTGAGGACCAATTGATAAAAAAAATAGCCTTACTTGTATAAGTAGCAAGAAAAAGTGTCAGGAAGTGCAAGTACAATTAAATAAGTATAACCTCATTGGATACTTTAAAATAAATCACTGAGGAACAGCCACTGAGATCATTAAAACCTTCCATAGTGGTTACATTGTTCCTACAAACTTGAGCAAACCCAAACTAAAAAGCCAATAGATAAGGGAAATCTATCACTTCGGTCTTTGAGCGCAGTAAACTGTGCTATCACAGTTAAGATTTTTGGACATGAGCTAAATAGAGTAAAAAGTAAAATACTGCACATCTGCCATCCTCCCCATCTCCTACCCCTAAGAAACTTGGTTCTATGCTACCAAAGTGAATTGATTCTTGCTGGAGATGACCAGGGAAGGTTTCAGACAGGTGATTATATTTGAACTTGGTCTTTAAAAACATACAGAACTTGGAAAGTATGAGAAGGAAAAAAGGCAAATCAAGCAGCACACACTTGAAGGGAAACATAAGCCGTATAGTTTTATGAGAAGATTAAGTGCCTGTTTAGGAAACACAGGAAGTACCTGAAACAGGAAGAGAAAGAGGATAGAAAATGGTTAGCTTCTTATTTTGAGGGCAGGACATGGAATTTGGGACAAATTGATAAGGAATCTGAGGATCCCTCAACAGTATGTCAGCTGTGGAGGAAAGAAGAAATTCTGGTGGTCACTTTGAGTTTTAATATTTTAAGGTAAGGAACAAAAGCATCTGCTGTGTTTGATGCATTTCCTAAAGGGGAGTATTCTAGATAAGTTACTTCTTTTATGGTCATGGTGGTCATATGCATTCTTTCTAAAGCAATAAACTTAATGCAATGTAACCAAAGGAGCATGAAAGTATGAGGCCAAAGCCAGAGAACTGAAATATTTGACATCAAGTGACTTGCCCGTGAGTTCTGAATATTCTGGATTTATCAAAAGGTGGCATAAGTGTTTTTGAAAGTAGACATGTAAAACCATCAGAATATGTAGGTCGAATCGTCAAAACTCAAGGAGAGAAATGTTCACTCAAATCAAACCCTCTTACCTTGATGATGATAGTACTGAAATGCATTTTTCCGTTGCATATGGTTTCTTGAAGATAGGAATGGTGTAGAGCCGCAGTTTACTTTCCAAGGCAACAGTGGTCTTTCTGAATTGAAATGCAATTTACCTTTTGTGCCCAATGGACTTGAAGGAGTTTAAAACAAGCCTCAGACACACACTTCTAAGTTCTTAACTATAACCCAGAAAAAGAAAGATCTCCACCGGTGAATTTTTTTAATCATTTTATTAGGTGAACTGAATGTTCCAGCATTTTCAAAAATCCTGGCATGTCTGGAAAACAAAACACTCATTCAACACCCTTTTCTGATTTAGATTTTTATTTAAATTCAGGAGAAATCATCTTGGCAATCTGAAGGAATTGCACTCCCTCTCTCTTTGGATCGAAATAAGCACAAATCACTTCTTTTCCTTGGAAAAAAACAAGAGAGGTTTTTCCTTGGTCAGTGAATCTAAAGAACTCTCTTTAGCTATTTGGCTTTGTTTTTCTAAATCAAATATGCTGTTTGTTACTAAAATTAACGATTACTTATTACTGTATTGACTATACCAATAAACCTGGCAGAAATCTAAGTAGGCTAAAAACCAAGGGAGTAAAAGCTAACATAATTGTGCCATTTTTTTTTTTTCTGAGGAAAAGAAAAAACACATTTTGAAAAGCCATTCAATCTGAGTTATTTTTGTTTTTTCTATTGGAAAAAAATCATTTTGTTTACTCATGAACCCTCTTTTTAGGCTATTCTCTCTACATTAGAGATACTATTGTTTTATTCAATTCACATATGCATAGTCTAATTTATCTATTATTTTCTTTTTAATGCTATACCCTGGTAGTGCTGAATCCCACTGTTATTTTTTTTTTCTCTACTCTGTTTTCCACATGTATTTAAATGCTTTTTAAAACAGTAATGTAGGGTTAGGCTTTTATTTTTGTGTATGGCTGAACATATGAAATTCTTCTACAGATTCTTTGTATCTTTCTATTGTATCTTATTCAATACATAGCAACATAACACCCAGAAATCTGGTTTCCAGGCCAGAAGACTCAGGTCACACTCTCCTTTCATCAATCTAAACATTCTCTCCTAACCCCCAGAATACAATCAGTGCCTTCCTTTCATTTTCTCTGGTCCTCCTTTCATGTAGGTCTTCATTTTTCTTAACTCTGGGCTGGACTCTAGGTTTCCAGTCTCAATTCCCTTCTGCTCTAGTAGTTTTCACACTTTACTATGTACAGATAACACGTGGTGTGTTTTTTACAAACATGGATTTCTAGGCTCCGTGTACCAGTCATGTACCAGTTAGGCTGTGATTCAGTTCATTTTGGGTGCGGTTTGGGAATCTGTTGGCTTGTTCATCTTTTAAGAAGCTTCCTGGGTAATTTTGACCCATCCTTTGAGAAACTGCAGAATTCCTTGTCTGAAGAGTAGCTAGAACTGTTTTTTTTCAGGAACACCTATTTAATTCTTGTGGCTTAAAATAATTCATTGCATTCAGAATAAAAATCTATCTTCTTAAAGTGGTGTTCAAGGCTCTCTGTGCTCCAGACCTTGCCTATACCTCACCCTAGTTTCCCAGTACAGACCATGCTTCTTATTCTGTTTCACATATTCTTAACTTGGTCAGCACCTTCTCTTCCTTCATGGTGCATATCAAGTGGTACTCCTACCTGGTGTCTTTACTGATTTTGTCTAGTCTGGGTTAGTTACCTTTCCTTCAGTAGCATCCAATGCGTACCTCTACTGATCTTAAAATACGTGGCCTAAGTCTCTGCCTTTTATACTAGTCTATGAACTCCTGGGCATTATGGATTGTTTATTGAATGTTTACATCTGTAGCATCTAGTATATAGCCTGACAACTACTAAGTGCTAAATAAATCAAGTGAAATTGAAAAAAAAAATGTAAGAGTAGGTTAAAAAGGGGCCCTTTTGCCTTATATCCCTATATGCTTAGAGAATTTACCTCAAAGGAATACTGATCATGGTCTAAGGCTGGATGATGCTGAGGTAATTATTTAACTTCCAATCTCAATGGCTTATCACAATGAAAGATTCTTTTTGCTTATATTACATAGACAGCACAGGTTGGTTCAGGGCTTTGCCACATGCAGCTACTCAAAAGCCAGGCAGACACATGCTCTGACATCTCAACTTAAAGCATCAAGGTTAAATAGGGAGCTTCTCTTGAATGTTTTAGTATGGCATGACCCATGCCACTTTTTTCATAATCTAGAAGACACAACTTGTCACACAAGCTCTGTAACCTTTCAAGGACAGGGATGTGGGGAGAACATGGACATTTGATGAAAAGTAAATAAGTGTCTCTGCCACAGGACCTTATGTGAGGGATTTAACATCTCTCAGATTGAGCCCACAAATATATCTGGAGCCTTCTTTCTTGAGATTGACTGCTTGCATATGTTTACATACATGGCACAGTAAATAGAAAACTTGGCAACCAGTGAATCAGAACACTCTCAGTTTGAAACCCTTTTAAATTATTTCTTCTGTGAAGGATGGTCAGAGGAGTAAAAATAGTGTACTTAATAATCTCTCTGGTTATTTCTTTATTTAAAACTGATTGGATTATTAAAATCTGCCAGCCAGCTTTTAATCATTTCTATATCATTTAGTTTTTATTCAAGTGAAGTTTACTGGTTCTATTTTGTGTGTTTAGTTTGTATATCATTACATGATGAAATATGAAGTATATGCCAAGCACTTCCAATCCATCAATAGGAGGATCTTAGTGTTCTTTCACGTGTAGGTGGCCTTGTTAATTCTTAGGTGTAGTATGCTGGGAAAGGCCAATACGAATAGAAACAACTTTCTACAGACTTGGGATCTATTTCCTCAAAATATACCATTGACTAATGGTCATCTCCCTTATAGCTTAACAATATATTCAGTAGTTTACTTTTATAGATATTTGAGGAGCTGGGGCTCTTTAGTTATCAAAACTAATTTTAAATAAAACAAATTTAACTCCTTGCCTGTTAAAATATAACCATTCCTGGGAGCTTAGGCAGGTGCAGTCATTGTGTTTAAGTTTCACCCACATCTTACTGATTAATCTGTTGGTCAATAACAGCACAATGTACCAAGTTTAAAAGAATGATGCAAATTAGAAGTAGCAGTTGTCAAAGACATTGATAAATATTCTTTCTGTTTCTTAGCTCTCCACTAGTTATAATTCAAAGAAATTGTCTACTGGTAGCAGCAGTAATTTCAAAATAAAAGAGGGAGTTGGGACACCATTAACTTCATTGAATCAACTTATGTCATCACTGTAACAGGTCAACTGACTATTTCGAGCAGAAAAGCAGACCAATACTGTGGAGGTCAATGGTACTGATTGTTGTATGTATGCCATCCTTCCTGAATGAAGTGATTTTTCATAATCTACTCCAAATTATGAGGGAAACTGAGGAACAAGCCAGTAAGAGGGCTTGTAAGTGTATTACCAGCAATCTATAATTGGGAAAGACGTACAGATTTAAAATGGTACTCTCCTAAAGAGAAGAACTGTCTTAAAAAATCAAAATATAATTATATTGCCCATCTTAATGATTATATCTAGATTGTTTTACTCAGCTTTTTCTTTTTCCCGCTGAAAAAAGTTGGAAAATTTTAAAATCTGGAGTAAGTGTGAAGAGAAATCAGAGCCCAGCTTCTGACAGCTTGATAAATCGGTTTCAGAGGCAGGAAGAAAAACATGGGCCTTTATTCTTAATTCATGGTTCCATTTGTTTCAGTGTTTTCTAATTCCATTCCAGTGTTTTCTGAAATGTAAGTAGGTTTCTTTGCAAAAAGAAAGCTTTGGATCAAGTGTGAGTCACAGTGCATATTCTATTTATGCACATTTCCATATTCAAGAAATAGTAAAAAGCTCCTTTGGTAAAAGAATCACATTTAATTTTATGTAATCTAACAAACACACAGTTTTTCTTTTTTGGTTTAGTTATATCTATTAACATTTCTCAGAACACAGCTTTCAGATGATGCTCTGCTGTGTGCCATGAAGTATGTGTGTAAGTGGTGAATTGGAAATTACTGGCAGACTCATTCTCCATTGGCTTTCGGTCCTCATAGGTGAGAGGTATGCGGTAATGAACCAGCTGTTGCAGTGAGTAATTAATGTGGAAATAGAATCAATATGTTCTTGGTTTCCATCACCCTTCTATCAGTATGACTCAATTTGTTTAAAACTCATTGTACTGCTGTATTTTCTGAACTGTCACATGGAAGTGATCCAATCCAAGCCTAATGCTCAAATAGCAGGGTAGGAATGTCACACTGGAGAGTCGATATCTTGTTTCACTGGCATCACAGAGTAACTGACTGTCTGAATTTTCACATTTATGGCACTTATCACTAAGGACACAGGTGGTGGTCCTCAATATGAAAGAGAACTTGAGCTCATGCAAAACACATGAGAAGCCTACCTACCACTCATTTGTTCAAAATGAACTGTTCATAATGTTCTTTTGCAAAAATCCTTTTTTTTTTAATCATAGGAAGTATCATTTGACTCAGCTATTGTGTTCAGGATAGTAGTTTCAAGAAAGATACATTAGGATTCAAATATTCATTAATATAGTAGGGGGCATGTGTCTTTTGACATACTCTGAATTTTTCACTGTAATTTTGATGTGGCTTTAAAGGAATAAAACTGAGTTACTCTTAATGTAGGTGCCCACATCCTGGGTATGAATAAGGGGAAGCTGATTTGGTCATTAAGTCAATCCAACTCCAATATACAATATCGAAGGGGGGTGATGAGAATGTCTTTTTTTTTTTTTTTACATCTTTATTGGAGTATAATCGCTTTAATGGTGTGTTAGTTTCTGCTTTATAACAAAGTAAATCAGTTATACATATACATATGTTCCCATATCTCTTCCCTCTTGCCTCTCCCTCCCTCCCACCCTCCCTATCCCACCCGTCCAGGTGGTCACAAAGCACCGAGCTGATCTCCCTGTGCTATGCGGCTGCTTCCCACTAGCTATCTACCTTACCTTTGGCAGTATATATAGGTGCATGCCTCTCTCTTGCTTTGTCACAGCTTACCCTTCCCCCTCCCCATATCCTCAAGTCCTTTCTCTAGCAGGTCTGTGTCTTTATTCCTGTCTTACCCCCAGGTTCTTCATGACTTTTTTTTTTCTTAAATTCCATATATATGTGTTAGAATACAGTATTTCTCTTTCTCTTTCTGACTTACTTCACTCTGTATGACAGACTCTAGGTCTATCCACCTCATTACAAATAGCTCAATTTCATATCTTTTTATGGCTGAGTAATACTACATTGTATATATGTGCCACATCTTCTTTATCCATTCATCCGATGATGGACAGTTAGGTTGTTTCCATCTCCGGGCTATTGTAAAGAGAGCTGCAATGAACATTTTGGTACATGACTCTTTTTGAATTATGGTTTTCTCAGGGTATATGCCCAGTGGTGGGATTGCTGGGTCATATGATAGTTCTATTTGTAGTTTTTTAAGGAACTTCCATACTGTTCTCCATGGTGGCTATACCAATTCACATTCCACCAGCAGTGCAAGAGTGTTCCCTTTTCTCCACACCCTCTCCAGCATTTATTGTTTCTGGATTTTTTGATGATCACCATTCTGACTGGTGTGAGATGCTATCTCATTGTACTTTTGATTTGCATTTCTCTAATGATTAATGACGTTGAGCATTCTTTCATGTGTTTGTTGGCAGTCTGTATAACTTCTTTGTAGAAATGTCTATTTAGGTCTTCTGCCCATTTTTGGATTGGGTTGTTTGTTTGTTTTTTATTGAGCTGCATGAGCTGATTATAAATTTTGGAGTTTAATCCTTTGTCATTTGCTTAATTTGCCTCTATTTTCTCCCATTCTGAGGGTTGTCTTTTGGTCTTGTTTATGGTTTCCTTTGCTGTGCAAACGCTTTGAAGTTTCATTAGGTCCCATTTGTTTATTTTTGTTTTTATTTCCATTTCCCTAGGAGGTGGGTCAAAAAGGATCTTGCTGTGATTTATGTCATAGAGTGTTCTGCCTATGTTTTCCTCTAAGAGTTTGATAGTTTCTGGCCTTACATTTCGGTCTTTAATCCATTTTGATCTTATTTTTGTGTATGGTGTTAGGGAGTGATCTAATCTCATACTTTTACATGTACCTGTCCAGTTTTCCCAGCACCACTTATTGAAGAGGCTGTCCTTTCTCCACTGTACTTTCCTGCCCCTTTTATCAAACATAAAGTGACCATATGTGCGTGGATTTATCTCTGGTCTTTCTATCCTGTTCCATTGATCTATCTTTCTGTTTTTGTGCCAGTACCATACTGTCTTGATTACTGTAGCTTTGTAGTATAGTCTGAAGTCAGGGAGCCTGATTCCTCCAGCTCCATTTTTCGTTTTCAAAATTGCTTTGACTATTCGGGGTCTTTTGTGTTTCCATACAGATTGTGAAAGTTTTTGTTCTAGTTCTGTGAAAAATGCCAGTGGTAGTTTGATAGGGATTGCATTGAATCTGTAGATTGCTTTGGGTAGTAGAGTCATTTTCACAATGTTGATTCTTCCACTCCAAGAACATGGTATATCTCTCCATCTATTTGTATCATCTTTAATTTCTTTCATCAGTGTCTTATAATTTTCTGCATACAGGTCTTTGTCCCCTTAGGTAGGTTTATTCCTAGGTATTTTATTCTTTTTGTTGCAGTGGTAAATGGGAGTGTTTTCTTGATTTCACTTTCAGATTTTTCATCATTAGTATATAGGAATGCCAGAGATTTCTGTGCATTAATTTTGTATCCTGCTACTTTACCAAGTTCATTGATTAGCTCTAGTAGTTTTCTGGTAGCATCTTTAGGATTCTCTATGTATAGTATCATGTCATCTGCAAACAGTGACAGCTTTATTTCTTCTTTTCTGATCTGGATTCCTTTTATTTCCTATTATTCTCTGCTGTGGCTAAAACTTGCAAAACTATGTTGAATAAGAGTGGTGAGAGCGGGAAACCTTGTCTTGTTCCTGATCTTAGTGGAAATGCTTTCAGTTTTTCACCGTTGAGGATGATGTTGGCTGTGGATTTGTCATATATGACCTTTATTATGTTGAGGAAAGTTCCCTTTATGACTACTTTCTGCAGGGTTTTTATCATAAATGGGTGTTGAATTTTCTCGAAAGCTTTCTCTGCATCTATTGAGATGATCATGTGGTTTTTCTCCTTCAATTTGTTAATATGGTGTGTCACGTTGATTGATTTATGTATATTAAAGAATCCTTGCATTCCTGGAATAAACCCCACTTGATCATGGTGTATGATCCTTTTAATGTGCTTTGGAATCTGTTTGCTAGTATTTTGTTGAGGATTTTTGCATATATGTTCATCAGTGATATTGGCCTGTAGTTTTCTTTCTTTGTGACATCCTTGTCTGGTTTTGGAATCAAGGTGATGGTGGCCTCATAGAATGAGTTTGAGAATGTTCCTCCTTCTGCTACATTTTGGAAGAGTTTAAGAAGGATAGGTGTTAGCTCTTCTCTAAATGTTTGACAGAATTCACCTGTGAAGCCATCTGGTCCTGGGCTTTTGTTTGTGGGAAAATTTTTAATCACAGTTTCAATTTTAGTGCTTGTTCTGTTCATATTTTCTATTTCTTCCTGATTCAGTCTTGGCATGTTGTACATTTCTAAGAATTTGTCCATTTCTTCCAGGTTGTCCATTTTATTGGCATAGAGTTGCTTGTAGTAATCTCTCATGATCTTTTGTTTTTTTGCAGTGTCCGTTGTTACTTCTCCTTTTTCATTTCTAATTCTATTGATTTGAGTCTTCTCCCTTTTTTTCTTGATGCGTATGGCTAATGGTTTATCAATTTTGTTTATCTTCTCAAAGAACCAGCTTCTAGTTTTATTGATCTTTGCTATCGTTTCCTTCATTTCTTTTTCATTTATTTCTGATCTGATTTTTATGATTTCTTTCCTTCTGCTAACTTTGGGGGTTTTTTTGTTCTTCTTTCTGTAATTGCTTTAGGTGCAAGGTTAGGTTGTTTATTCAAGATGTTTCCTATTTCTTAAGGTAGGATTGTATTTCTATTAAGTTCCCTCTTAGAACTGCTTTTGCTGCATCCCGTAGGTTTTGGGTCTTCGTGTCTCTATTGTCATTTGTTTCTAGACATTTTTTTATTTCCTCTTTGATTTTTTCAGTGATCACTTCGTTATTAAGTAGTGTATTTTTTGGCCTCCATGTGTTTGTATTTTTAACAGATCTTTTCCTGTAATTGATATCTAGTCTCATAGCGTTGTGGTCGGAAAAGGTATTAGATACAATTTCAATTTTCTTAAATTTACCAAGGCTTGATTTGTGACCCAACATATGATCTATCCTGGAGAATGTTCCATGAGCACTTGAGAAAAATGTGTATTCTGTTGTATTTGGATGGAATGTCCTATAAATATCAAGGTACATCTTGTTTAATGTATCATTTAGAGCTTGTGTTTCCTTATTTAGTTCCATTTTGGATGATTTGTCCATTGGTGAAAGTGGGGTGTGAAAGTCCCCTACTATGAATATGTTACTGTCGATTTCCCCTTTTATGGCTGTTAGTATTTGCCTTATGTATTGAGGTGCTCCTACGTTGGGTGCATAAATATTTACAATTGTTATATCTTCTTCTTGGATCATTCCCTTGATCATTATGTAGTGTCCGTCTTTGTCTCTTCTAATAGTCTTTATTTTAAAGTCTGTTTTGTCTGATACGAGAATTGCTACTCCAGCTTTCTTTTGGTTTCCATTTGCATAGAATATCTTTTTCCATCCCCTTACTTTCAGTTTGTATGTGTCTCTAGTTCTGAAGTGGGTCTCTTGTAGACAGCATATAGATGGGTCTTGTTTTTGTATCCATTCAGCCAATCTGTGTCTTTTGGTGGGAGCATTTATTCCCTTTACACTTAAGATAAAAGATAAAATATAATAAAACACATTTATAATACATCGATATGTATGTTCCTATTCCCATTTTCTTAATTGTTTTGGGTTCGTTTTTGTAGGTCTTTTCCTTCTCTTGTGTTTCTTGCCTAGAGAAGTTCCTTTAGGATTTGTTGTAAAGCTGGATTGGTGGTGCTGAACTCTCTCAGCTTTTGCTTGTCTCTAAAGGTTTTAATTTCTCCATCAAATCTGAATGAGATCCTTGCTGGGTAGAGTAATCTTGGTTGCAGGTATTTCTCCATCACTTTAAATACATCCTGCCACTCCCTTCTGGCTTGCAGAGCTTCTGCTGAAAGATCAGCTGTTAACCTTATGGGGATTCCCTTGTGTGTTATTTGTTGTTTTTCCCTTGCTGCTTTTAATATGTTTTCTTTGTATTTAATTTTTGACAGTTTGATTAATATGTGTCTTGGCATGTTTCTCCTTGGATGTATCCTGTGTTGGACTCTCTGTGCTTCCTGGACTTGATTAACTATTTCCTTTCCCATATTAGGGAAGTTTTCAACTATAATCTCTTCAAATATTTTCTCAGTCCCTTTCTTTTTCTCTTCTTCTTCTGGAACCCCTATAATTTGAATGTTGGTGCGTTTATTGTTGTCCCAGAGGTGTCTGAGTCTGTCCTCAATTCTTTTCATTCTTTTTTCTTTATTCTGTTTTGCAGTAGTTATTTCCACTATTTTATCTTCCAGGTCACTTATCCGTTCTTCTGCCTCAGTTATTCTGTTATTTATCCCATCTAGAGTATTTTTAATTTCATTTATTGTGTTGTTCATCGTTGCTTGTTTCATCTTTATTTCTTCTAGGTCCTTGTTAAATGTTTCTTGCATTTTCTCTCTTCTATTTCCAAGATTTTGGATCATCTTTACTATCATTATTCTGAATTCTTTTTCAGGTAGACTGCCTATTTCCTCTTCATTTGTTCTGTCTGGTGGGTTTTTGTCTTGCTCCTTCATCTGCTGTGTGTTTTTCTGTCTTCCCATTTTGCTTATCTTACTGTGTTTGGGGTCTCCTTTTTGCAGGCCTCAGGTTCGTAGTTCCCGTCGTTTCTGGTGTCTGTCCCCAGTGGATAAAGTTGGTTCAGTGTGTTGTGTAGGCTTCCTGGTGGAGGGGACTAGTGCCTGTGTTGTGGTGGATGAGGCTGGATCTTGTCTTTCTGGTGGGCAGGTCCATGTCTGGTGGTGTGTTTTGGGGTGTCTGTGGACTTATTATGATTTTAGGCAGCCTCTCTGCTAATGGGTGGGGTTGTGTTCCTGTCTTGCTAGTTGTTTGGCATAGGGTGTCCAGCACTGTAGCTTGCTGGTCGTTTAGTGAAGCTGCGTGCTGATGTTGAGATGGAGATCTCTGGGAGATTTTTGCCGTTTGATGTATGTGGAGCTGGGAGGTCTCTTGTGGACCTGTTTTCTGATGTTGGCTCTCCCACCTCAGAGGCACAGTACTGACTGCTGGCTGCAGCACCAAGAGCCTTTCATCCACACGGCTCAGAATGAAAGGGAGAAAAAGTAGAAAGAAAGAATTAGTAGAAGTAGAAAGAAAGAAAGAAAAAAGAAAGGAGGAAGGGAGGGAGGGAGGAAGGAAGGAAGGAGGGGAGGAAGGAAAAAAAAGAAAAGATAAAGTAAAATAAAATAAAGTTATTAAAATAAAAAACAATTATTAAGAAAAAAATTTAAAACAAAGAAACAAAAACGGACAGATAGAACCCTAGGACAAATGGTGGAAGCAAAGCTATACAGACAAAATCTCACACAGAAGCATACACATACACACTCACAAAAAGAGGAAAAGGGGAAAAAATCATAAATCTTGCTCTCAAAGTCCACCTCCTCAATTTGGGCTGATTCGTTGTCTATTCATGTATTCCACAGATGCAAGGTACATCAAGTTGATTGTGGAGCTTTAATCCGCTGCTTCTGAGGCTGCTGGGAGACATTTCCCTTTCTCTTCTTTCTTCTCACAGCTCCCGGGGCTCAGCTTTGGATTTGGTTCTGCCTCTGCGTGTAGGTCGCCGGAGGGTGTCTGTTCTTCGCTCAGACAGGACAGGGTTAAAGGAGCCGCTGATTCAGGGGCTCTGGCTCACTCAGGCCGGGGGGGAGGGAGGGGCACGGAGTGCGGGGCGAGCCTGCGGCGGCAGAGACCGGCATGACGTTGCACCAGTGTGAGGCGTGCCGTGCGTTCTCCCAGGGGAGTTGTCCCTGGATCCTGGGACCCTGGCAGTGGCGGGTTGCACAGGCTCCCCGGAAGGGGGTGTGGATAGTGACCTGTGCTCGGACACAGGCTTCTTGGTGGCGGCAGCAGCAGCCTTAGCATCTCATGCCCGTCTCTGGGGTCCACCCTTTTAGCCGTGGCTCGCGCCCGTCTCTGGAGCTCCTTTAAGCAGCGCTCTTAATCCCCTCTCCTTTTTCGAGGTCTGTGGTCTTCTGCCAACGTTCAGTAGGTGTTCTGTAGGAGTTGTTCCACGTGTAGATATATTTCTGATGTATCTGTGGGGGGGAAGGTGATCTCCGCGTCTGACTCCTCCGCCATCTTCCCCTCGTCGAGAATGTCTTAAATGGAACTGAACATTACACCTATCTCTAACCCATCAGAAAACAAAACAAGACAAAAACGAACAAACAAAAAACATCGGAAAAGACCAAGACAGGAATCATTTTGTACACAAATCATATTATGTGTAAACCCTTTTCCCTAAAGGATTCTATTATGGACTGAATGAATCACCCTAAAATTTGTATGTTGAAATCTTAACCCCCAATGTGATGGTATTAGGAGGTGGGGCTTTGGGGAGGTAATTAATTAGGTCATAAGGGCAAAACCCTTATGAATGGGATTAGCACTCTTATGAAATAAACCCCAGAGAGAGCAATTTTGCCCCTTCTGCCATGTGAGGACCCAGCTAGAAAATGGCCATCTATGAACCAGAAAGTGGTTCCCCACCAAATATGGGATCTGCTGGCATCCTGATTTTGGACTTCCCAGACTCCACAACTATGAGAAACAAATTTATGTAGTTTATACGTCTCCCGGTCTATGGTATTCTGTTATTGCAGCCTGAATGGACAAAGATATACTCTGAGTACTATTCAAGTGTAAATAAGGAAAATATCAAGGTGTGTTTCGCATTTGCAATGATGATATCAATAACAGATGTCATCTTTTTTCATATGCAAGGTCATACACATAATTATGATGATATTAATTAGTATGGTCACCAACCTTGAGGGTAACAAACATCACTGCTGTTTTATACCCTGTAAATATGCTTATGCATTAAAGAGACCTTCTAACAGTGAAGCTGCAGTCAAGCATTTGCAATTTAAGAAAAAGAGATTTTTTCCTTTTGTTTCCAAGGGAAAAGATGAAGAAAAATTTCACCTGACTGGTCACCATGGGAAAGTTTGATCAGTTTCCTGGGTAATCTATTTCAGGGTTATCAGATCAATCAAAATTTCATGGCTAAGGAAAAGAACAAACAGTGAAAACCTTGCTATTTTGGTGCAGAAAAGAAGGAAATTTATATGATTTTTTTTCTATTCTAAGAAGTGATCTACAGTTTGATAATAGAGTATGGGAGCTTTATGTTTCCCATTTCCCAACTTCTGCACTCTTGAAATAAACTTCCACACAATGCTTATTGCAAAGTTTTTATATTGATTAATGCACTGTCGACAGCTATTGTACAAAATAACTGGGATGAAGTGCTTAGCATGCTTCATAATAGTATATTTACTGTTATCCAGCCATGATGTGGAGCTGCATCTTAAGTTGTTGGGAAACTGGGCAAGCGGTAGGCAGAAATCAGATCAAAGTTCCTTGATTTGGAATTTTACTTGTATAACTAATTTCTTGTATTTCTATTTCTTTTGTTTGTTTGACTATTTATTAACTTATCAATAACTTATTTAGTCATATATTCGCCCAACAAATATTTATTTAGGCACTGCTCTGTACCAGTATTGTGCTAGACTTTAAAGATCCAAAGAAGATAGTATCCTTGACCTCTAATAGCTTCCAGTCTGGTAGGGAGCAGAGAAATGCACAGTTACTGTACGATATGAAAAGGGCTAGGACTGTGGAAAGCACAGGGTACGCAGGGGTTATACTCAGGAGTTAACACATAATTCAGACGGGGGGAATCAAGAAAGATGTTTCAGAGGACGTGAGCATAACCTCAAGCGAACTTGGAGGAATGGTGGTGGGAGGGAAGGAGTATGAGTGGGGAGAAAAGCAAATTGGGAGAGAGGGAGAATAGTTAGTAGGTTGTTGCAATAATTTAGGAGAGAAGTGAATAGGGACTGAACAGAAGAGAATGGAAAGGACTTTTCTATTGAGAAGTCCTTGGTGACTGGGGCATGGGGTGGGGAAGTTGACAAGCAGACTAGAGAGAAGCAAGGTGACCTTAGTTTGCCATGCGCAATATGACTCCAAAATCCACCTGTTTTATTCATTATGGTTCCCAACAATGACTCCGAGAATGTTGAGCTTGGTAATGGCTTCTGGTTCCTTATAGAGTCCTAATTAGGATGAATTAAACTAATACAGTATTTTAAACTGATCCAGTTTTGTATATGTGTTAATAAAAAATCCCAGGAAGATGAATCATATTCCGAGCATGATGGTAACAAAGCTAAGTAAAGGGTGAAATTAAGTTATTTTAAAAATAGTCTTTAGCTAATTATGAAAAGTCCAGTGGAAGGATGTCTTTCCTTGCTTTGAAGATCAGAATTTCTATTGCAAAAAAATATGGTTGATCAAATGATTTGCATAACAATAAAATCCTTATCAAAGCTTTTCTATCTGGTCTTACCTAGAATTCCAGGTATAAAGAATAAAGTAACGTGAGGACCTTCACAAAGGAGACTTCAGTTTTCCCTGAGATAATAAAGGGTCAAAATTTGAATTAGCAACAACTGACAGAACATCTGTGATCAGTACATCTTGCCAGGGAATTTTTTGGTCTATTCTGGGCAGATTTTAATCCATGACTTGGTAAAATTCTTTCTCTTAATCCATTTATCAAAGCAGCAGGGTGAATGAAAGATCACCAAATTTATTTTTAAACGACAGAGGAAGCCTCCCATATTCTTTATCTTGTTTGAGTTTGCTTTTGCCTCCAAAATGGACATTAGTATCCTATTCTCACACACACAAAAAAACTACAGAACACTATGCTTTAGTCAGAATTTAACAGAAGTGTAAGAGTTACACAAAAAAATCTAATGAGGAATTTAAGACAAAGTCATAGGATGTATGTGACAATAAGGTGAAGTTGGCAAAGATAACATAGCAGAAGAGAAAATTCAAATTTCCCTTTAAATGTGCATGTATATTATTTCATCTTTCTATCGGGCAGCTGATTAAAAGCTGACTCCCATCCAGTTGTACATGAGATGGGTGGTTTGCCTTTGGCAACTTGCACAAGTCATAAAGCAAGATTGTGGTGCTGATGGGAACAGATTGTTCTAAGTCCCACAATAAAGTTCTACCCACTGAACCATCATTACCACTAAACTATCATTAATACTGCTTTGGAAATTGATTGGGAAGAGTTTGATGTTGTTAGTTATGCTTCATTAATTGTTATCTTGTTACATATTTTCTCATCTGCTAAATGTTTCCCAATCAAAAAGATGGCAATCTTTAGTGTATCTCTGTTGATTCAATGCCTTATATTTTGTCCTTAATATTTATTTATTGAAGAACCAAGAAGGAAAATATTAAAAATTATAGCCTCGAGGATTATAAATTCAATATCTTTATTTTCACAAATGGGAAAACCGATATCCAGAACGATGCTGCAAAATTGACTCCCCAAAATCCTACTGCTAGTAAGAGGGCTATAGGACTACAGGACTCCTGAAGTCCAGAACTCTGCTTTTCCCATTCCTCTCCTGTTCTTCCTCTTTATCTGATGCAAGAAGCCTGTTTCTTTCAGCTCTGATGAAACATTACCAGCTATGTTGCTTTGAAACTAGAGTTTTTGCTTTTTTGGCCTTTCTCTTGTTTCTAATGACCCCGAAGGGCTCAGGGCCAGATTGGTTTCATGGCCATTCTTTCTTACTAAACTGTTAATGTACCTACATTCCATGAAGAGTGGTGCAAATGTCTATGTAACCCTATTCTCTAACAATGCTCCACATGTTTCCCTGGTCTTTATTTTCTCAATCAGTCTGCAATGTAGTGGTCAATCATCAATACATTGTAGTGTGGTGGACCTTCTTCATATGCTAAAGAGGAACCAAGATGAGCATCTCCAAGGGAGACCATCAAAGGTTATGTACAAACATCGAATCTTGGCATTCAAGGCACTTAATAACCTTTTTTCTCTGCTTGACCTATCCAGGTTTACCTTATATCAGATATAAGAAACTTTTTGCTTCTATTGAAACAAATATTTTCAATTTTTTTTTTTTTTTTTTTTTTGCGGTACGCGGGCCTCTCACCGTTGTGGCCTCTCCCGCTGCGGAGCACAGGTCCCGGATGCTCAGGCTCAGCGGCCATGGCTCACGGGCCCAGCTGCTCCGCGGCATGGGGGATCCTCCCAGACCGGGGCACGAACCCGTGTCCCCTGCATCGACAGGCGGACTCCCAACCACTGCGCCACCAGGGAAGCCCTTTCAATATTTTTTAAGGTTAATTCATACCCACTTTCCAGTAACCTGCTCCTCATCCCTGCTTCATGGTTACCACCGTGAATGTCCTCACTCCTTCCATTTCCCATTCTGAATCCAACAATTTATACATAGCCTCACCTTGTCTGTATACTTTCCTGACTCACTCATCCACATTTATCTCTTCTGTCTTTGAAATTCTTGAACACTTTTTTTTTTGGCACCGCACTCTCTCTTACAGTGAGAATATCTGAGACTTGCACCTGATACCTAACTCTGTTTAGGTAATCTGTATTCTATAACTAGGTTCTCAGGTCTTTGAAAACAGGCTGGTGTCTTTGTATCATTTGGTTTTTCCTGAGATAGGGCTGTGGCGTTAGGACTATTCAGACATGGTTCTTCTTTTGCACACATGGTTGGATTGTAGTTTTTCAATCCCTTTAAAGTTAGGTACAGCCTTATGACTTGCTTTGGACAATGAAATGTGAGATAAGGGATATATGTCACATCTAGGCATACACTGTAAGAGCCAGTGTGTGGTTTACCTCATTCCCATCCCCTGCCATGATACCATGGAAACAAATATGAGGATAGAATCTCATCAGCTTGGATCCTTGCATGGCAACAGTGTTAGAGCTTATTGTTGAACTGTGAGGGGTATGTACTCTTGAGTGAGAAAGAAATAGTCCCTTTGATATACCACTAAGATTTGGGTGTTCTTGGTTTCTGCAGCATAACCTATGATATCCTATCTGATTAAACAACCTAGATAAGTGTCATACCTATAGTGGATATTCAGTAAATATTTGCAGAGTGAAGAGTTAAGAAAATTAACTAGAAATTACAACTTATAATTCATTTTGGAAAAGTCCCAGTGATAACTAGCAAGCATAATCAAGGATATCAGTGAAAAAGTGAAAACAGCAACAACAACAACAAAAAGATGATTTTGCACTGACATACCAAATAAAGCTTAATAATTTCCCTTAACTCCGATTGACCTTGGAAGTACTGAATGAGTCTGGGACAGCCTGAAGTTGCAAATACTTGACGTCTCAATTCCTGGAATATTCATTTCAAAGCCCAGTTAGGAAATGGGGAGGAGGTAAGAAAGGAAAAACTGGAAAGCCAGATGTTTTATAGAGTTGTCAATTTGTGTGACTGAACAAATTGAACAGTGATTTAAAAAGATTATTGGTCTTACTTTGAGACAGTCTGAAATGTGCTTACACATTATATTTATATGTATTTATACATTTAATACATGTACATATTATATACAGAAACATGACAAAAAGCAAAGGAGGCAGGCTGGCATGTATTTTATGGAAGTAACTACTTTCAGAAAGATAACTGGACACAAAAAAGTGATGACTTGTTTACTTAGATAGCATACAAAAACTATAAGTAGCACCATCATGACAAGTTTTGTCTTGCTTGCAGTCATCTACATTTTGCATGTCATTTTCAAATAAACCATGTGTGTTTATGTAGGGTAAGTCCTGGTGAAGTCCTTAAAAATAATATGAAACAATGAAATATATTTTCAGTTCTTTGGACTTTCATTATATAATTCATACAATATGACTCCACAAATATTAATTGCCACCATCCTCTGTTTAAGTAGTGTTCTAAATCAGTTCTTCAATTTTTAATGTACACCATAATTATGAGGGGATCTTGTTAAAATGCATGTTAATATACAATGGGGTGGAGACCAAGAGTCTGCATTTCTAACAAACTCCAAAGTGATGTCAATAAAGCTGGTATAGGCCATGCTTTGAGAAGCAAGTGTCTAAGTAAAGCTTCTCAGGTCACCATTGGTCTGCCTCAAAGTATTACTTCCCTTGGCCCTCTGAGAGGTCAGAGCTCACTGGAGTCAGTAGCCACTACCTGAGTGCCCTCATCAGGAGGTCCTCAGAGAGCACCCTGTGGTCCTCTCATTGCATAAGAAGCAACATCCAGTGCTTATGAATTTGCCCCAATTCACTGAGCCTGGCCAAAGAGAAAATCTACTATTAGGACAATTAGCTAAGAGCTCTTCTCTCCTATCATGAACATGGGACCCATTGAACTGATGAAGAATATGTGTTCCTGATACCCATGGAGAAAATATGCAGCTCAACCTGCAGCGCATCACAGAGGCGGAAGCAAAAAACCAGGTGAAGCCTCCAGATGAGTAGAGCACCAGATGGCATCGTTGAATATTGTCCTGACATATGGTAGACACTTATGCTCACTTGAGGCAGGTGTCCTTGCAATAGCAGCCTGGTTAGCTGAAGGCTGACTTTTCTGATGATGAATACACATTCTGCAAATTAGACCTTCTTTGTTATTCTGAAATACTGGGCATGAAACGTTTGAACATTTGCATTATAATAAGATATTCCAACATTATGTTTATTACGGAAAACGAGAAAGATCTGCTAGTTAAATATATTTCTTCTGTTGCAAATTTTTTATCTGTTTTTGTGAAAATTTTTTATTGATACTGTGAAGAATTTGAAGATACTATCATTAAAAAGTCATCAGTTTTGTGGTTATAAAGCCTACTGTAAGATAGTATATTCATGAAAGCCAGCTCATATTCCATATTAAAATTTTATAAAGGTTTTATTTGAAAATTTTATACATGTTTAATACTTAATGTGATCCCTAGTATTTGTATCCTATGTGTCCTATCATAATTACATAACAAACATAATAATTTTTCATTAAGCCCCATGTAGATATACCAAATGCCCTCTAATTTACCTAAATGTGGCAAGGAAATTTTATTATTTCTGTCTCTCCTATGATGTCAAAGGCTGAAGAGCAATGTTATTGGGACTACAGAAATGAATGAGAAGGCAAAGTCCCTGTTCTCATGAAGCTCTCACTCTCATGGGAAGAAAAAAATAATAGCAGATAAATGTACAAACAAGAAAAATAACAGAGTTGTACTTTCTACAAAGAAATATAAAATAGGTTGTTCTTTTAGGCAGTAATGGGGTGGCTTTTTTCAATTTGTGATCATGAAGATCTCTGTTAGGAGGTAACATTTAAAGTTGGGTCTGAAGACCAAAGAGAAGCCAACCACCTGATGATCAAAGGTGGGGTATTATGACAGAGAGAACAGCTGTGAAAATGGCTTGAGACTGGATAGTTGGCTTGTCACAGGAAAAGAAAGACCTGTGTGATTGCAACACTGTAGGCAAGAGGGAAGCAGAGGAAATGAGCTTGAAAAGATCCTTACTGTGGGGCCAGAGTAAGGAATTCATTCTGAGCACGAGGGGAAACTACTGAGGGCTTTCACCGGGAATGTGGCAGTATAGAGCTGGTGTAAAAGGCATGGCCTCTGGAACCAGCCTGCCTGGGAGCAGATCCCAGCTCCATTTCCTAGCTATGTGATATGGGCAAGTTATATTACTTCTCTGGGTCTCAATTTCCTCACTGTAAAATGTAGATGTCAGTGGCATCAACCTCATAGGTTGTTGTTGTGAAAATAGGGTTTTTCACATAGGGTTTTTCACATAGGGTTGTTGTGAAAATCAAATGAGTTAATATTTGTAAAGCATTTAGAACAGAGCTTAGCTTGTAGAGGGTATATATAAGGACGTATTCACTGAGAGAAATATAAAGTCTGATATTTGTTTTTAAAAGATTATACCGGTTCACTGTGAACAATGGATTGTAGGAATACGAAAGCACCAGGGAGACAAATTAGGAGGATATTCAACACAAGTTGGGTTGGGCTAGGGTAGAATTGGGGGTGAATAGAAACAAATATCTATATCTACATATCAGTGGCATGGAGGATATAGGACATAACTGTAGCCATATAGATAATATGATTGAGGTCTTCACATATTGCCCAGGCCCAGATGGAAACAAGTAAATGTTATGGTGGAAAATGTTTATTTTGTTGCTTTTCTCCATGTCTTTTTTTTTTTTTCTTTTTTTTGCGGTACGCGGGCCTCTCACTGTTGTGACCTCTCCCGTTGCAGAGCACAGGCTCCAGACGCGCAGGCCCAGCGGCCATGGCTCACGGGCCCAGCCGCTCCGCGGCACGTGGGATCTTCCCGGACCGGGGCACGAACTCGTGTCCCCTGCATCGGCAGGCGGACTCTCAACCACTGTGCCACCAGGGAAGCCCTCCTCCATGTCTTTTGATGGCCTTCCTTTTGGAATAATATAATAGACAGGAATATTAATATAACACATAGGAAGCCCTCTTGAAAATAATAGAATAGTTTTGGTTGTATATCTGAGTTGAATATCATCTTTTAAACCAGATGATAATACTAAAGTATATTTTCAAAATATGTTGCAAATATTGAACTGTTTTTATCCACGATAGTTATTATCTTAAATTTTTATACAGTTTTCCCTGGCCCAATCCCATATTTGAGATTTTTGGGAGCCAAGCATATATATTCTCAGTGAAGCCCTGTAATTGAATACAAATAAACTCTGTTTCCATTTTGCCTTACAGTGGTCTCTTCTCAGTATAAAAATATCTTTGCAATAAATTTAATTATAGTAACTTTTTTTTTAACAAAGCAATTTGAATTGGGAAATAATTTATATCCTTTTCTAAAATATATCCCTTTCTAAAGATACGTTAACTTTCTAGGATAGCACCATCATTGCTAAACATGTAAAGATTTTTGCATGGGCATTCCTTTTGGACTCAAATGAAATATGGTAAATGTTAAATCATTACTTAATGTTACCTTTTTCTCTAGATCAAAATAAGTTATTTTTGAAGAGGAAAATCTGGCTTATTCATGGTTGCTTACCTAGTCATTTAAATAAAGTAGAAGTAAATTAAATACTTCCAGAGAACTAAATTTAGACACTGTTATCCTTGTTAAAAATACTTATTGTAGGGACTTCCTTGGTGGTTCAGTGTTTAAGAATCTGCCTGCCAATGCAGGGGACATGGGTTTGATCCCTGGTCCAGGAATATACCACATGCTGTGGAGCAACTAAGCCCGTGCGCCACAACTACTGAGCCTGTGCTCTAGAGCCTGCAAGCCACAACTACTGAGCCCACGAGCTGCAACTACTGAAGCCCGCGTGCTTAGAGCCCATGCTCTGCAACAAGAGAAGCCACCAAATGAGAAGCCTGCGCACCGCAACAAAGAGTAGCCCCCGCTCACCTCAACCAGAGAAAGCCCACATGCAGCAACGAAGACCCAGCGCAGCCAAAAATAAATAAATAAATTTATTTTTTTAAAAAAAGAAATACTGATTGTATTTAGACAAGAATGTAGGAAAACACGTAGAATTAACATTTGATGAGAATCCAGGAGCTCTGTGTTCTATTCTTAGCTGTTATAGTAAAATATATCTCACTCAGAAAGTTTCCGAATCATGGTTGGCCTCAGTTTTTCATCCGTAAACTGAGAAATTAGACTGAATGATCTTCACACTTCTTCCATCTGTAACGATCTATGTATCAAAAGCAGAATGCTTTGAAGTTTTTGCTCAGCCCACTCATGTGATGCTAAAATCTGCGGTGGCCTTATAATAACCTATGTATAGTAGAGTGTGTTTGGATTCATCCAGAATATGCAATTATGACTTCATCTAATTGCCAACTGAGGATATATTCATTCACTGCAAGAAAAGTTGCTCAGTGACATAATTAGTTTATCTAAATATTATGCCAGTCGAAACCACGTTTCATCAATAACACAACCTTCCAAGAATCAGGATAAAAGTATCTTTTTGAAGATGAGCCAGAAGCTGCATTACTAGCAATATATACATTCAGATCAATAAGCTTGAGAAACAATTCCCCTCTTCTCATTTCCTTTCTAAGCTTTGCTCTCTCCTTCTCTTGCTAATTTAAAATTTTTACTATTTAAAGCTAAAGGGGAAATTTTGAATTTTCTCCATATCATTCCAACTTTCATCATACCCCCTAATCTTTTCCTGTAAATTATTGTTTTCTATAATATATAATATCTATAATATATACATACAATATAGCTGTCTTTCCTTTTCCTGGCAGCTTGAAAAATATCATAATTCTCATCCCTTTGGTGAAATTCCTAATAATTTTGTTACTCTTTTACCCTGTCTGTTATTAAGTCTGACTCAGACTAAAAGTATCTATAAAAATATCTCTTAGACTCATCAGGCTCCACTTTAAAACCTTTGGTACAATGTCCCAGTGACTTTTCAAATTTCCCATGTTTATCACCCTTTGGGCTTGAAGAAATTCTATTACCTTTACATCTATGTATCATTTCTTTGATTTCTTAGTTTTCACTTTTATTATATGAACTATGTATGTTTTTTCAACATTCCAGTGAGATTTGGTGTTCTTTGAAAGCAGGTGCATGTCTTATTATCTTATATCTAATTTCTACTGCTTCCCTTTACCTAAGACCTCCATATATGGCTGGAATGAAGGGAAGGAGGATGTAGAAAGGTGGGGAAGGGAGGCATGAGTGTTTGGAGAGCCTGAGAGTTGAAGTGGAGGCCAGAACCTAAGGTATTGTGTAGCCTTGTTTCTGAGTATAAACTTCACCCTTTGGTCTTGAGTTCTTGTGCATGAAACGTATTGGGAGGCAAGAATTCTAAACCAGCAAATCACATATGCAAGTATGTATTTTGTGAGGGATGGAAAAATGAGTAAGCAGGCTTAAGGTAAGTAGGTCAATTAGGAGCCAATAATTATTCATGTGAAAATTGCCAAGAGCCAGAATTATGACAGTGATGGTGACAGTGGAAAGAGATGATGGAATTGAGAACTGCTGAAGATATCAAATCTAATGTTGTGTTTCAAACTACAGATGCTACCTACTAGTTGTTGGTAAAATCAGTTTAGTGTGCCTTACCTAGTACTTTTTTTTTTTGTATTGTTCACTTTGGGATCTTTTGTATTTATTTGAATATTAATTAAATTATATTTAATATTTATGCTTTTACTATATCATACATAGTAAGGACACACGTTCTTTTATGAAACTTTTATTTATATATATGGTGTTTGTGTATTTGTGTGTGTGTGTGCTTACTAGGTCATGACAGAAAATGCGTTTCATGGAGAATATTGTAAAGGCTAAGTTAAAAGCATGGGCTCTGGAAAGAATTATTCTAGGTTTGAATTCTGACTTCTATATTTACTAGCTGTATGACACTGAGAAAATTACCTTATTTGCCTCAAATTCCTTGTCTGTTAAATGGGGATAACAATGTCTATTTTGTAAAGTTTTATGAAAATTCAGCATGTTAATATTCGTAAAGCCCTTGGAGCAATGTCTTGCACATACTAAGTGCTATGTAAATGCCAGCTATAATTTTTATTATAGGCAAGAATAAAAAAACAAAAAAAAAAATCTACTGATCAGGAGAACTTGGAGAACTCGGTGATGGACAAGAGAGGTTAACGAGAGGACCACAAGTGGGTTTAATTCTCAGTAAAGAGTTCTCAACTAGATATCTCACTTGAAGTCATAAAAGGGGAGGGCATCACTCAAGGAGAGGATAGAATCAGCAGTTTTTTTATGAACAGGACTGAGAAAGCTCCCCTTTTCAGAGATGAAAAGATGTCAGAGATGAAGGAAAAAACATAAAGCTGTGATAGAATTGAATGTATGACAGAAAATAGGATGAATTGGAAGTAGTTAGCAATCTAAGAAAAAGGAGTGGTCTATAGCATCCAATGTCCCTGAGAATTCAAGTAAAATGAATAGAAATGATCATCTATTGGCCTTTACCAAACCTCTGTAGAAGGATTGGGCAGCTAACCAATCTGCCTATTAAACATACGGAAAAAATTGGTCAAATTGATTTTCTGTTTTCCTTTATATTTGTTCATGTAAAGTATATAATGGTTTGTGTTTAAGCCTATGAATTCATATAAAGCTGAAGAAATATGAACCACAGGAAGGTGATGTAGGTTAAAAAATGACCAAATATCAGTGATTTCATATGATCTGATGATGACAGCATATGGTAAATCAAACAATGACAGTTCTAATTTATTTTATTCTATGGAAATCCCAAAGGGCAGAGCATGAATGGGTGTGTTGGTGGGTGTAATCTGTGTTTTGGGGGGGAAGGAGAGTTTGAAAAAAGCCACTCTTCCCTCCATTTTCTCCATGTGGGACAGCAGGGAGACCTGGAGTGGGGGAGGGAGGAAGCTAGGATCATTTTCCTCATGGACATGATCAGGAACCCAGAGGTTTCTAAGAACCCTGGGTTCTTCCTAAGGCTGTCGCTAAGTTTGGACAGGGAAGTGTGCGTATTCCTGTTTCAGGGCTGGTAGTGGGATAAATATGTAAGCAGAATGATTATGCATACAAAAGATGGAAGCTATGAGAATTAATCAACGTGTGATTTGCTTCTTCTAAGGTTCACTTTTTCCACTTATTCTCTCCTTTGGGGTTCTTTCAGAAGATTCCCACTCCCAAGGTTGAGGAAAGGGAGGGTCGATCATTTTTAGAATAGTTTTGTTTGATAACCTAGGTCAGGTCCACTATCCATTATTCATTTCTAATATTCCTCCAATATTATGAAGTTTTTCAGTGCGTAATTTTTCAGCAAGGCTATATCTAGGAAAATAAATCTTTCTCACATGAAATAGAACTATGAATTTGCCCTTTGAGTTTCTTAAATAAAAACATTTAAAGATTTACAAAAAATCAGTCTCCTGTTGAAAGGAGATAGCATAAGAAAGCTATTAAAAACCTTTTAAAATTTGAAGTATAATTGACTTAGAATATTATATTAGTTTCAGGTGTAAAACAGTGATTCGATATTTTTATACATTACAAAAAAATCACCACAGTAAGTCTAATTACCATCTGTCACCATACGAAGTTATTATAATATTATTGACTATCTTCCCTATGATGTACATTACATCCCCATGACATTTATTTTATAGTTGGTGGTTTGTACCTCTTAATATCCCTCACCTATTTCACTGATCCTTCTTCCTGCATCCCCTCTGGCAACTACCCATTTGTTCTCTGTATCTATAAGTTTGTTTCTGTTTTGTTACATTTGTTCACTTGTTTTGTTTTTTAGATTCCACATATAAGTAAAATCACATGGTATGTGTCTTTGTCTGACATTTCATTTAGCAAAACACCCTCTATGTCCATCCATACTGTCACAGATGGCAAGATTTTATTCTTTTTTTAAGGCCGATAACACAACATATATATATATGCAAGTGTGTGTGTGTGTGTGTGTGTGTGTGTATATATATATATATCACATCTTTTTTATCCATTCATCAATCAGTGGGCACTTAGGTGGCTTCCATATCCTGGCTACTGTAAATAATGCTGCAATGAATATAGGAGTACAATATATCTTTTTGAATTAGTGTTTTACTGTTTTTCATACCCAGATGTGGCATTGCTAGATGGTTTGGTTGTTCTATTTTTAATTTTAAAGAAGTCTTCATGCTGTTTTTCATAGTGTTTGCACTAATTTACATTCCCATCAACAGTGTACGAGGGTTCCCTTTTCTTCACATCCTTGCCAACATTCATTTGTGGCCTTTTTTATGATAGCCATTCTGACAGGTATCTCACTGTGGTTTTAATTTGCATTTCTCTGATGATGAGCATCTTTTCATATGCCTGTTGGCCATCTATATGTCTTACTTGGAAAAATGTCTGTTCAGGTCCTCTGCTCATTTTTTAATTGGGTTGTTTGTTTGTTTTTCTGATGCTGAATTGTATAAGTTCTTTGCAACTTTGCATATTAATGCCTTATTGGATATATCATTTGCAAATATCTTTTTCCATTCAGTAGGTGGCCTTTTTGTTGATAGTCTCCCACACTATGCAAAAGCTTTTTAGTTTGATGATTATTTTTGCTCTTGCTTCCCCGACCTGAGGAGACATAGTGAAAAAATATTGCCAAGACCAATGTCAAAGTACATACTGTCTGTGTTTTCTTCTAGGAGTTTTATGTCTTACATTGTCTTTAATCCATTTTGAGTTTATTTTCGCAAATGGTGTGAGAAAGTGGTCCACTTTGATTCTTTTGCATGTAGCTGTCCAGTCTTCCTGATACCATTTATTGAAAGGGCTGTCTTTTCACCATTGTGTATTCTTGCCTTCTTTGCTGTAGCCTAATTGGACGTATAAATATGGGTTTATTTCTGGGCTCTCATTCTGTTCCATTGTTCTATGTGTCTGTTTTTGTGCCAGTACCATACTGTTTTGATTATTATAATTTGTAGTATAGCTTGAAATCAGGAAACATGATCCCTCTAGCTTTGTTTTCCTCAAGATTGTTTTGGCTATTTGAAGTCTTTAGCGTTTCTATACAAATCTTAGAATTATTTGTTCTAGTTCTGTGAAAAATGCCATTGGTATTTTGATAGAGATTGCATTGAATCTATAGAGTGCCTTGGGTAGTATTGTCATTTCAACAATATTAATTCTTCCAATTCACGAGCCTGGTATATCTTTCTGTTTGTTTCATCATAAATTATGTTCATCAGTGTCTTAAAGTTTTCTGAGTACAGGCCTTTTTTTTTTTGATGAATCTGGCTAAAGGTTTATCAATTTTGTTTATCTTTTCAAAGAATGAGCTCTTAGTTTATTTGATATTTTCTGTTGTTTTATTAGTGTCTATTTCATGTATTTCTGCTCTGCTTTTTATTATTTCTTTCCTTCTACTAACTTTGGGTTTTGTTTGTTCTTCTTTTTATAGTTCTGTTAGGTTTAAGGTTAGATTGTTTGTTTGAGACTTTTCTTGTTTCCTGAGATAGGCTTGTATTGCTGTAAACTCCCTCTTAGACCTGCTTTTGCTGAATCCTATAAATTTTGGATTGTTGTGTTTTCATTTTCATTTGTCTCGGGTATTTTTAATTTTCTCTTTGAGTTCTTCAATGTCCCATTAGCTTTTAGTATCACATTGTTTAGCCTCCACATATTTGTGTTTTTTGCAGTTTTTTTCTTGTGGTTGATTTTAGTCTCATGGTGTTGTGGTCAGAAAAGATGTTTAATATGATTTCAATCTTCTTAAATTTACTGAAGCTTGTTTGTGGCCTATCCTGAAGAATGTTCCATGTATACTCAAAAAAATGTGTATCCTGCTGTTCGGGGCTGGAATGTTCTATATGTATATTTACTAAGTTGACCTGGTCTAAAGTGTCTTTTAAGGCCAGTGTTTCCATACTTATTTTCTGTCTGGATAATCTATCCATTGATATAAGTGGGGTGTTAAAGTCCCCTACTATCATTGTGTTACTGTCAATTTCTCTTATATTAGGTACATATATATTTGTAAGTGTTATATCTTCTTGTTGGATTGATTCCTTAATCATTATGTAATGGTCTTCTTTGTCTCTTGTTACAGTCTGTTTTAAAGTCTATTTTGTCTGGTATAAGTATTGCTACCTCAGCTTTCTTTTATTTCTATTTGCATGGAATACCTTTTTCTATCCCCTCACTGTCTCTCTCTCTGTCTTTAGATCTGAAATGAGTCTCTTTTAGGCAGCATTATATGGGTTTTGTTTTTTTAAAATCCATTCAGCCACCCTATGTCTTTTGATTGGAGCATTTAGTCTATTTATGTTTAAAGTAATAATTAATAGGTATGTACCTGTTGCAGTCATATTCATTGTCTCCAGGTTATTTTTGTAGTCTTTTTTTTTTTGTTCCTTCCTTCTTCTTTTGCTCTCTTTACTTGTGATTTGATGACTATCTTTATTGTTATGTTTGGTTTCCTTTCTCTTTGTTTGTTCATATCTGTTATAGGTTTTTGGTTTGCAGTTACCATGTGTTTTATATTTAACAACCTATGTATATGCATGATTATGTTATATTGCTGCTCTCTTAAGCTCAAATGCCTTTTAACAATCTTGCATTTCTACTCCTCCCTCCATGTTTACTGGTTTTGTTATCATATTTTACATCTTTCTGTCTTGTATATAACTTAACTACTTATTGTGGATATAGATGGTTTTACTACTTTTATCTTTTCACCTTCCTACTAACTTTAAAAGTGGTTGATCTACTACCTTTACTCTATGTTTGCCTTTACCAATGAGATTTTTCCTTTCATAATTTTATTTTTCTAGTTGTGTTCCTTTCTTTTCCACTTAGGGAAGTCCCTTTAACATTTCTTATAAATTTGGTTTAGTGATACTGAACTCTTTTAGCTTTTGCTTGTCTATAAAACTCTTTATCTCTCCTTCAAATCTGAAGGGGAGCCCTGCCAGGTAGAGCTTGGTGGGCAAGTAACCTCCTGGTGCTAATAGGCTAGGAGAAGGACTCACAAGTGTCCTTGTGATAGAACAAGTTCCCCAAAATGGCTGCAGCCAGCATCTGGTCTGGGACTTGGAATGTGTGAGATTTCATGCATGGCCTTTAAGAGTGGAGTCTGTTTCCTATAGCCCTCTGGCTCTCCCATATTCAAGTCCTGCTGGTTTTTAAAGCCAGTTGTTCTGAAGGCTTGTCTTCCTGATGCAGGATCCTTGGACTGGAGACCCCTTGGGGAGAACTTCTGCAATTGTGATTATCCTCCTGCTTATGGGTCGTTTACCTGGGCATGTGGTCTTAAGTATACCATGTCTCCACCCCCCTACCCATCTCGTTGTGGTTCCTTCTTTATATCTTAGTTATTGAAAGTATTTTCTGTTAGTCTTTAGGTCTTCTCCTACATAGTTGATCTGTAGAATGTAATTTTGGTGTGCCCATGGAGGAGATGAGCTCAGAGTCTTCCTATTTTGCCATCTTGGCCAACGGCTATAAAAAGCCTTCCAAGTTTTTCTAGAAGCAAAAGAGCTATAAAAAGTTACATTTTAAATGATGTAATACCAGAAACATATCAATTAAATTTTACTTTATATATGTGAGAATTTATGTATAATAGGAAGAAATGGTTTTTGCAAAATGTAATTTGAATTTTTAATTGCAGTTGATAGTTAAAACAAAGTACAGAGGGATCTACCTATTTTCCCTGAATATATAAGAAGTTCCAGCTTAAAGCTATATTTATATCAGAACAATTATATTGATGTAATTTATTCTCCGGCTAAAGATTAACTTTTGGTGTGATGGAGTAAGCAAGCAAGCACAGATATGTTTCTTTCCATTTGTTGAGTCTGGGTTGTACCTTATAGTGGTGGTCGTGCTGTGAGTGCCTGTGGGTGGGGATGGGAATGGAAACGGCTAGTCATTAAGGACTTAGATCCACAGCTGTGTATGTGGTGCCCTCCACTGGTCACTAAACACGTGACTCAAGAATCTTCTAAGGAAAAAGAAGTTGAAAAAAATTATCCTCACTGCTCTAAAATAAGCGTTTAATTCTATACTGGGTATTTAACTTATCTTTCTAGTCTAAATTATAGTATCAAAGGGACCAGGGGTCTTTTACTTGTGAGACATAATTCAGTTTACCACATGACCTTGGCTATGTAAAGATTTACAGCATAGTTTTAAGAGTTTGTTATGTGGAAATACAACTTTCTAAACAAATAAGATAAAAATTAATTATTTGAATATAAAAATATAATGGCGGATTTTAAATACCCACTTCTCATAGGGGCATTTAACATTTTAAAATTATTATTGTAATCATGTTAAATACTTACATTACTTTAATTTGAATGTATAGTTTTGAAATACCTCTATTGGAAAAAATCCTAGTTCTTCACATACATTATCATAACTCACTTCTTACATGGGGATAAAGCAAAGGCCCAGGAAACCAGACTGAGGAGCTGAGACAGGTTGAACAAAGCCTATCATAGCATAAAGAAGAGCTTCTTCAATGCCTGCTTCCTCAGTCAGAAGTGGTTTGGGCATTGGACCCATTTGGAAGTTGTATGTGAGTAGCAAATTGCTCAAACTGTAGGCTTTGGGTAGAAACAGCCATACACCTGATACCTATACCTGGAATCCATTCTTTATGAATCTCCCTGATTTCCTTTCAGGAAGCTTGTGGCAAGGCTTCTGAACTCCAGCTTTTTACAGGAGATAAGATGTTGGTCCTTTTACTTATTACAGGGACAAATCGTATGTAACTCAGATATCTTTCATTAAAGATCACAGAGAAGGAGAATCCATTCTGGCCCTGCCCCTCTTGAGGAAAGTGTTAACTTTTATTGTCTTTAGAGTCATCGCAGAAGTTAACGTTGATTGTGAAGCACTTATTGAAGCTAGGAAAGGACAGAGCAGTGGTCTGCATGACAAATCACACTGAATACTGTCTGTCTGTCCAATGTGCATATATAACCAGTATTTCAACTGTTAAACTTCCAGTCACACACTGGAGGAAGAAAAGCCAGAACAATGTCAAGTAGAATCATTAGAGAAAAACAACACACTAGACTCCATTCTGACCACAGGTCCCTGGATATGGCTGCCATTGACGTGAGTGATTGAGATTCATGCCAGTAGAAACAAAGTCAGGGTCAGGGAGATGCCCTTAACAGCAGTTAGGAGAGATGTGGTAGGGATGTCAGTTACTCAGTCAGTCAACATTTTCCTTCACCTGTCGAGTAAGAACAAAATCAGAGAGTTGATTTTTTTTTAAAGGAAGGGGTGAAAAAGGAGAAGCTATTATTTCTGTCCTTCTAAAACCTGTGATAGGATGGGGATACAGATGCGTGTGTAAATATATATGGGAGTATGGTGATACACACATAACACACATGTAGCAGAAACATATAAACTCATGAGCAATGTGTCCTCCAGAAAATCTTTGGGCTTATTCCATTTCCCGTGTAAAGAAGAGGTTTAGGCTACTTAAATGTAATGTCTCCTATAGACCTAAATTTCTATGAGTCTGTATACTCAGCCAATTTTCCTTGTATATAAAAGTGTTTTGGAAGAAAGACTGGGAAATTTTGGAATTGGCAGAATAATGAATATCAGCCAGATCTCCTGCCAGGAAGTTTCAAGAAGGAAGTGGATCTTGTTTATGTAGATGCTTATCTAAATTTGGCACCTTATACATGAGTTATCAGAATCCAGATAACTGAGAGACATGTTTTCTTTGAATTCATTTTCTTTCTGAGTTGGCAAAGACTTGCATGAAGCTTGGAAAGAGAGGAGGAGCCAGATTTGAGAGGATTGGGGAGGATTTGAGTAGTAAGGGAAATCATGCAGTTTAAAATTTTAGAATTGGAAGGTCACTTGAGATTAATGAATGCAGTTTTCTACCCAGGCACAAATCCAGTCCTGAAGAGTCTTGATAAGTTTTAGGGGCAGTACATGCACAAAGTAGGATAATGTTATAGGTTTTAAGTACTTGAAAATTAGTAAAGGTTAGCCAGATAAATAAAGGTGAAGAAGAAACTCTGGAAAGAGGGAATACCATGACCACAGGCAAAAGGATATAAGAGGCATAAGGGTGAGGGGACATTACAGGCATTTCCACATTGAGAGCATTAATTGTGAGATAGGGAATAGTGGCAATGTGACTGAAAAGATGGTAATCATATCACATTCTATGCTGAGCTAAGTATCTTGGAATTATTCCATTGCGAGTAAGCATTTTAAGCAAACTAGGGAGTGATACACAATTAGATTTGCATTTTAATTAGAGCAACCCAGGTGTGGCATGGAGGGTATATTTGAAGGTGGCAGGATGAGAAGCGCTTGGCTCTTTCAATAGCCAAGTAGTAATTATTAAGTTGGGACCTAGGGCAGAGTAGAGGGATAGAAAGGAAGGAGGAAATGAAGAATAGATATCTCTAGAAAATCAAATCAATAGATTTGTTCAATGGTTTGCTTTTGAAAACTGGTAGAGAAGACCCTCAGATTTTTGGTTCGGGTAATCATTAACATAGGGGGGCAAACAGGGTGGAGAATGAAGGGGAACGTGAGTAAACACATGGCATTGGACACGTTAAATTTGTTTTGCATATGAGTTATCTATGTGAGATGCCTAACTGATGCCATGTTTAAGGGAGAGGGGAACAGAGACAGAAGAAATTGATAATTACCATCAAAAACTGAATTGTACCTAACATAGCTTCTAGAAAACTTCACTGTACACTTGTGTGAGAGGGTGTATGAAAAAGGCAAATAATGCCTTGATCATGATAGGAGCAACCCTTTAGGGGTTTGTGGACCACACTTTGAAAATTAATATTCTATGAAAATTTGCTTCCTTTTAAAAAGAAAACAAAACTGTAAGCAAAGTTTTATCTTTGGCTCATCTATGTTCTCTCATTTCTTTTTTTCTTAATTTACTAATAAAGTGAAAATAATAGGTGTTAGTAGACTTAGGGATCCTAACAAGGATCATTGACATCATGGAACGATGTCTGTGAAAATTGTGTACATACACCCGTGCTTACATTCCATTCCTTATGAGCAAGCACATCATGATTCTTTCATGAATGAATCACATGACATTATATACACTCTCATTTCATCACGGCAAGCCTAGTAGGTATTACTATTCAAGTATTCTAGCCATAACGTATGAGAGATCTACTGGGTAAGAAAATGTTTTTCTCGAAGAATGAGGGAAATACAGAGAATTCAGTATGCTCTATGCAGAGAATAAGTATGAAAGAACTAGGATAAAATGTACGATTATGACTCCATTAAATCTTTTAGTACTTTAATCTGTAAGCTAACTTAGATATAATGGGCATGGACTTAGTTAAATTCCACTTTATTTAGAAAAAAATTTTTAACATCTTTATTGGAGTATAATTGCTTTACAGTGGTGTGTTAGTTTCTGCTGGAAAGCAAAGTGAATCAGCTGTAGTATACATATATCCCTATGTCCCCTCCCTCTTGCGTCTCCCTTCCACCCTCCCTATCCCACCCCTCTAGGTGGTTGCGAAGCACGGAGCTGATCTCCTTGTGCTATGTAGCTGCTTCCCACTAGCTATCTGTTTTACGTTTGGAAGTGTATATATGTCCATGACACTCTCTCACTTCGTCCCAGCTTACCCTTCCCCCTCCCCATGTCATCAAGTCCATTCTTTCTTAGGTCTGCATCTTTATTCCTGTCCTGCCACAAGGTTCTTCATAACAATTTTTTGTTGTCAGATTCCATATATATGTGTTAGCATAAGGTATTTGTTTTTCTCTTTCTGACTTACTTCACTCTGTATGACACACTGTAGGTCCATCCACCTCACTACAAATAACTCAGTCTCATTTCTTTTTATGGCTGACTAATATTCGATTGTATATATATGTGACATCTTCTTTATCCATTCATCTGACAATGAACACTTAGGTTGCTTCCATGTCCTGGCTGTTGTAAATAGTGCTGCAATGAACATTGTGGTACATGACTCTTTTTGAATTATGGTTTTCTCAATATATGCCCAGTAGTGGAATTGCTGGGTATTATGGTAGTTCTATTTTTAGTTTTTTAAGGATTCTCCATACTATTCTCCACAATGGCTGTATCAATTTACATTCCCACCAACAGTGCAAGAGGGTTCCCTTTTCTCCACACCCTCTCCAGCATTTATTGTTTGTAGATTTTTTGATGATGGCCATTCTGCCTGGTGTGAGGTGATACCTCACTGTAGTTTTGATTTTCATTTCTCTAATGATTGGTGATGTTGAGCGTCCTTTCATGTGTTTGTTTGCAATCTGTATATCTTCTTTGGAGAAATGTCTATTTAGGTTTTCTGACCATTTTTGGATTGCGTTGTTTGCTTCTTAGATATTGAGCTGCATGAGTTGCTTGTACATTTTGGAGATTAATCCTTTGTCAGTTGCTTCATTTGCAAATATTTTCTCCCATTCTAAGGGTTGTCTTTTGGTCTTGTTTATGGTTTCCTTTGCTGTGCAAAAGCTTTTAAGTTTCATTAGGTCCCATTTGTTTAGTTTTGTTTTTATTTCCGTTTCTCTAGGAGGGGGGTCAAAAAGGATCTTGCTGTGATTTATGTCACAGAGTGTTCTGCCTGTGTTTTCCTCTAAGAGTTTTATAGTGTCTGGCCTTACATTTAGGCCTTTAATCCATTTTGAGTTTATTTTTGTGTATGGTGTTAGAGACTGTTCTAATTTCATTCTTTTACATGTAGCTGTCCAGTTTTCCCAGCACCACTTATTGAAGAGGCTGTCATTTCTCCATTGTATATTCTTACCTCCTTTATCAAAGATAAGGTTACCATATGTGCGTGGGTTTATCTCTGGGCTTTCTATCCTGTTCCATTGATCTATATTTCTGGTTTTCTGCCAGTACCAAACTGTCTTTATTACTGTAGCTTTGTAGTATAGTCTGAAGTCAGGGAGCCTGATGCCTCCAGCTCCGCTTTTCATTCTCAAGATTGCTGTGGCTATCGGGGTCTTTTGTGTTTCCATACAAATTATGAAATTTTTTGTTCTCGTTCTGTGAAAAATGCCATTGGTACTTTGATAGGGATTGCAATGAATCGGTAGATTGCTTTGGGTAGTATAGTCATTTTCACAATGTTGATTCTTCCAATCTAAGAACATGGTATATCTCTCCATCTGTTTGTATCATCTTTATTTCTTTCATCAGTGTCTTATAGTTTTCTGCATATAGGTCTTCTGTCTACTTAGGTACGTTTATTCCTAGGTATTTTATTCTTTTTGTTGCAGTGGTAAATGGGAGTGTTTCCTAAATTTCTCTTTCAGATTTTTCATCATTAGTGTATAGGAATGCAAGAGATTTCTGTGCATTAAATTTATATCCCACTACTTTACCAAATTCATTGATTAGCTCTAGTAGTTTTCTGGTAGCATCTTTAGGACTCTCTGTGTATAGTGTCAGGTCATCTGCAGACAGTGACAGGTTTACTTCATTTCTGATTTAGATCCCTTTTATTTCCTTTTCTTCTCTGATTGCTGTGACTAAAATTTCCAAAACTATGTTGAATCATAATGGTGAGAGTGGGCCTTGTCTTGTTCCTGATCTTAGTGGAAATGGTTTCAGTTTTTCACCATTGAGGATGATGTTGGCTGTGGGTTTTCATATATAGCCTTTATTATGTTGAGGTAAGTTCCCTATATGCCTGCATTTGGGAGGGGTGTTATCATAAATGGGTGTTGAATTTTGTCGAAAGCTTTTTCTGCATCTATTGAGATTATCATAATTGGTTTTTTTTGTCTTTTTTTTTTTTTTGTGGTACACGGGCCTCTCACTCTTGTGGCCTCTCCCATCACGGAGCACAGGCTCTGGGCGCGCAGGCCCAGCAGTCATGGCTCATGGGCCCAGACGCTCCGCGGCATGTGGGATCTTCCCGGACTGGGGCACGAACCCATGTCCCCTGCATCGGCAGGCGGACTCTCAACCACTGCGCCACCAGGGAAGCTCCTATCATATGGTTTTTATCTTTCAATTTGTTAATATGGTGTATCACATTGATTGATTTGCATATATTGAAGAATCCTTGCATTCCTGGGATATACCCCACTTGATCATGGTGTATGATCCTTTTAATGTGCTATTGGATTCTGTTTGGTAGTATTTTGTTGAGGATTTTTGCATCTATGTTCATCAGTGATATTGGCCTGTAGTTTTCATTTTTTGTGACATCTTTGTCTTGTTTTGGTATCAGGGTGATGGTGGCCTTGTAGATTGAGTTTGGGAGTGTTCCTTCCTCTGCTGTATTTTGGAAAAGTTTGAGAAGGATGGGTGTTAGTTCTTCAATAAATGTTTGACAGAATTCGCATGTGAAGCCATCTGGTCCTGGGCTTTTTGTTTGTTGGAAGATTTTTTTTTTAACATCTTTATTGGAGTATAATTGCTTTACAATGGTGTGTTAGTTTCTGCTTTATAACAAAGTGAATCAGCTGTACATTTTTGGAAGATTTTTAATGAAAGTTTCAATTTCAGTACTTGTGATTGGTCTGTTTATATTTTGTATTTCTTCCTGGTTCAGTCTCGGAAGGTTGTGCTTTTCTAAGAATTTGTCCATTTCTTCCAGGTTGTCCATTGTACTGACATATTATTGCCTGTAGTAATCTCTCATGATCCTTTGTGTTTCTGCAGTGTCAGTTGTTACTTCTTCTTTTTCATTTCGAATTCTGTTGATTTGGGTCTTTTCTCTTTTTTTCTCATTGAGTCTGGCTCATGGTATATCAATTTTGTTTATCTTCTCAAAGAACCAGCTTTTAGTTTTACTGATCTTTGCTATCATTTCCTTTATTTCTTTTTCCTTTATTTCTGATCTGGTCTTTATGATTTCTTCCTTCTACTAACTTTGTGAGGTTTTTTTGTTTCTCTTTCTCTAATTGCTTTAGGTATAAAGTTAGGTTGTTTATTTGACATTTTTCTTGTTTCTTGAGGAAGGATTGTATTGCTGTAACCTTCCATCTTAGAACTGCTTTTGCTGCAACCCATAGGTTTTGGGTCATCGTGTTTTCATTGTCATTTGTTTCTAGGTATTTTTTTATTTCCTCTTTGATTTCTTCAGTGGTCTCTTCGTTATTTAGTAGTGTATTGTTTAGCCTGTATTTGTTTGTATTTTTTACAGTTTTTTTTTTCCTGTATTGATGTCTCATAGCATTCTGGTTAGAAAAGATACTTCATACGATTTCAATTTTCTTAAATTTACCGAGGCTTGATTTGTGACCCAACCTATGATCTATACTGGAGAATGTTCAATGTGCACTCGAGAAGAAATTGTATTCTGTTGTTTGTGCATGGAATGTCCTATAAATTTCAATTAAATCCATCTTGTTTAATTTGTCATTTAAAGCTTGTGTTTCCTTATTTATTTTCATTTCAGATGATTTGTCCATTGGTGAAAGTAGGGTGTTAAAGTCCCCTACTATTACTGTTTTACTCTTGATATTCCCTTTTATGGCTGTTAGTATTTGCCTTATGTATTGAGGTGCTCCTATGTTGGGTGCATAAATATTTAAAATTGTTTTATCTTCTTCTTGGATTGATCCCTTGATCATTATATAGTGTCCTTCTTTGTCTCTTATAATAGTCCTTATTTTAAAGTTTATTTTGTCTGATATGGGAATTGCTACCCCAGCTTTCTTTTGATTTCCGTTTGCATGGAATATCTTTTTCCATTGCCTCACTTTCAGTCTGTATGTGTCCCTAGGTCTGAAGTGGGTCTCTTGTAGACAGCATATATATGGGTCTTGTTTTTGTATCCATTCAGCTAGTCTACGTCTTTTGGTAGGAGCAATTAATCCATATACATTTAAGGTAATTATCAATATGTATGTTCCTATTTACCATTTTCTTAATTGTTTGGGTTTGTTTTTGTAGGTCTTTTCCTTCTTTTGTGTTTCTTGCCTAGAGAAGTTCCTTAGCAGTTGTTGTAAAGCTGATTTGGTGGTGCTGAACTCTCTCAGCTTTTGCTTGTCTGTAAAGGTTTTAATTTCTCCACCAAATCTGAATGAGATCCTTGCTGGGTAGAGTAATCTTGGTCGTAGGTTTTTCTCCTTCATCGCTTTAAATATGTCCTGCCACTCCCTTCTGGCTTGCAGAGTTTCTGCTAAAAGATCAGCTGTTAACCTTATGGGGATTCCCTTGTATGTTATTTGTTGCTTTTCCCTTGCTGCTTTTAATATTTTTTCTTTGTATTTAATTTTTGGTAGGTTGATTAATATGTGTCTTGGTGTGTTCCTCCTTGGATTTATCCAATATGGGACTCTCTGCATTTTCTGGACTTGATTAACTATTTCCTTTCCCATATTAGGGAAGTTTTCAACTATAATCTCTTCAAATATTTTCTCAGTCCCTTTCTTTTTCTCTCCTTCTTCTGGGACCCCTGTAATTCGAATGTTGGTTTGTTTAATGTTGTCCCAGAGGTCTCTGAGACTGTCCTCAAGTCTTTTCATTCTTTTTTCTTTATTCTGCTCTGCAGTGGTTATTTCCACTATTTTATCTTCCAGGTAACTTATCTGTTCTTCTGCCTCAGTTGTTCTGCTATTGATTCCTTCTAGAGAATTTTAATTTCATTTATTGTGTTGCTCATCATTGTTTGTTTTCTCTTTAGTTCTTCTAGGTCTTTGTTATATGTTTCTTGTATTTTCTCCATTCTATATCCAAAATTTTGGATCATCTCTACTATCATTACTCTGAATTCTTTTTCAGGTAGGCTGCCTATTTCCTCTTCATTTGTTTTGTCTGATGGGTTTTTACCTTGCTCCTTCATCTGCTGCATATTTCTCTGTCTTCTCCTTTTGCTTAAATTTCTGTGTTTGGGGTCTCCTTTTTGCAGGCTACAAGTTTGTAGTTCCTGTTGTTTTTGGTGTCTGCCCCCAGTTGGTGAGGTTGGTTCAGTGGTTTGTGTAGGCTTCCTGGTGGAGGGGACTGGTGCCTTTGTTCTGGTGGATGAGGCTGGATCTTGTCTTCCTGGTGGGCGGGACTGCATCTGGCAATGTATTTTGAGTTGTCTGTGAACTTATTATGATTTTAGGCAGCCTTTCTGCTAATGGGTGGGGTTGTGTTCCTATCTTGCTAGTTGTTTGGCATGGGGTGTCCAGCAATGGAGCTTGCTCATTGTTGAGTGGAGCTGGGTCTTAGCGTTGAGACAGAAATCTCTGGAACAGCTTTGCCAACTGATATTACGTGGGGCCAGGAGGTCTCTGGTGGTCCAATGTCTTGAATTTGACTCTCCCACCTCAGAGTCTCAGGCCTGACACCTGGCTGGAGCACCAAGACCCTGTGAGCCGCATGGCCAGCTACGTTGGGAGTTTCTTGCCTTTTGTTAAGTCTGAGGTCTTCTGTCAGCATTCAGTAGGTGTTCTGTAGGAGTTGTTCCACATGTAGATGTATTTTTGATGCATTTGTGGGGAGGAAGGTGATCTCCATGTCTTACTCCTCCGCCATCTGGAAGGTCTTCCTAATTCCACTTTTTATCTCTTTGTTTTTGGAAACTAAACATGAGCTCCATATTGAATAGGGTATGATAAGTTTCCATTGTCTAATATCATATTTAATTCTTAGACAAGCATAGTGTATTTGCTAAGTATCAGTGGGCACATAATGTTAAGTAATTTAATCATTCAGGAAACTAGCTGATCATTATGGACTTTTATTGATAAGCTTATCTGCAAATATTGAATTATTTTTAAAAGCATACGCACATGCATAGCAACTGAATTATTAAATGAGACTTTTTTCCCCAGGAGGAAAGCAACAGGATATGAAGTTTTTATGCCTGGTTTTTGGTTTACCATTCTGAACACAAGAGACACAGTATATTCATTACTAAAAAAGTACATTTATGAAACTGGGGAGAAAACTACTTGTATAGTTTTCAGATTGGTTCTACCTAAAGCCAAATCTTCAAATTTTGTCTGTAGTCCTTGGAAAACATTATATTTCAAGTTGCGTAGTTCTTTGCAAAAAAAGTTTCTAGTGGTTTCCAGACTTTTGGATTTTGTGGACAATAAAATGCAATTTAATACAAAAGAAAAAGCGATTTGATTTTATTGCCAACTCCTTATTTTGCCAGAAAGGACATTAAAAACTAACAAAGAAGCAAACAAAAATCTATTGCCTATTACCACCTTTATCACAATGTAAAGTTCTACTTAATACCAAAAATCCAAGAGTATTGAATGTATGAAACATTCAGTATACCATGCAAACTTTATTATGACAGCTAATGCCAATGTTTATAATCACTTATCTAAAGTTCTATAGAACTAACCCAGATAATGAAAATATCTTTAATTTTAAAAGATCATCAGGGAAAATTTTCAAGAATAGGTAAATCTTTTATAAATGAGAAAAGGATTTTAACATTTTTTTTTCCTTTCTTCTCCTACCCTTTCATTTTTCCATTGAATGAGGGAGAAAGATAAAAATACACCACAATTATTCTTCACAAATGCCTTTTTTATTTCTGGAATGTTCTTGTCCATTTTGTGTCCTTGGCAAACTCCATGCATACTCAGATACTCAGCTCATACATCACCTTCTCTAAAAAGTGGTTTTTTTTGTCTCGTTAATATTAGTTGTCTTTCTTCTCAGCCAGTTGTGTATGCCTACATAATAGCAATTATACTAAGCTGTCATAATCTATGTGTGATTTCTGTATGATAACTTCTGATGTTGGCAGATGCAGTCCATTTATATTTATTGTGATTTTTTTATTCCGTTTTATTTTTACATCTTACTTGGTAATTTTTGTTTCCAGATTTTCCCATGTTTTCTTTTTTTATCTTTTCCTGACTTCTTTTGGGATGACTAAGTTTTAAAAATTCAATTTTCCTCTTCTGTTGGTGTGAAGAAATAAAACTATTTTTGTTTTGTTGATTATCTAGACATTTAGCATAATTTACAAAGTCTAAATTTAATTCATTTTTCCCCTCCTACTATTATAAGCTTACTAGAATATCCTGTTCATAAATGTTAAGAAGGGAGTATACTATATTAGTTTTATCTTGTATTTTATCATCCATGATTAATGATTACTATTTATTGCTATTATTATTTTATTAAAAAGTTGTTTCTCTGTATTTCCCATGATTTTACAAATATATGCCTTATCTTTTATTTTTATATATTAGTCCTTTCTTCTAGCTTTCATTCTCTTCTTCTTCAAGGCTACTTTTTGATTGTTTGAAAAGTTTATTTTATCCTTATTCCTTTAAAATAATTTCAAAGGGTGTTCTAGTCAATCAACTATTTTCTATTAGCTCTTAGAGATATTATTCTACTCTTTTACAGCTTTAGTTTTATGATAAGGTGACAAATATGTCTGTCTTTAAGTTTTTCTTTCTCTTTTGCTATTTTTAGAATTTACATGTCCTTAGTATTCACAGAAATGTGCTTAGAAATAGATTTTATTGTATATACACTGCTTGGAATTTATTATGCTTTAAGAGTCTGATTTTTTGTCTTGCAGCCATTTTGGATCATTCTCAGTCATTAATCTCTTTGAATATTACATTTTTCCTGTTCTCTCTGTTAAGTCTTCCCTTACCTTCAATTTAATACTTTCCATGTTTTTAACTGTTTATGCTGCACTAAGTGTAATTTCTCTTTTCTGTTCTCTTTGAATTTATTTTTCCTTCTCTAGCTATGTCTTATCTGCCATTTAACCTATCTAGTACCTTTCACATTAAAATTATTATATTATCATTTTAGAATTAGAATCTTTATCTTGTTTCTTTTTAAAACTGGTCATTTATAGGATAGCATAAAAATGAAGAAAAGAAACTAGCACAGTGTTTAGACTTTGAGGAACCCCAAACTCAGCACTGGTTTGTGCCTGAAAGAGCTTCAGAGTATGGGGGTGGTAGTGGTGGAACAGTGGACAGAGGAGGACAGCTTGTGAGCAATAAAAACACAGTCCCTGACTTCCTGCATCACCAGAGAGGGGTCTAGAGCTAAATAGTAAGATGATGGTGGTGCCATGTGGTATCTCATAAACTTTGTACACAAGCAAACTTGAAATATTCTTTAATGAATGTCTGGAAGTAAATATGGAGGGTGGCATTTTCAGGAAAGTTATGGTCTCACAGTAGCAGGTAGGAGTGAAAGTCAGTGGCTGATCAATTACCATTAACATGTGTTTATGTAAAACCCCAGCTATCATGGTCTGGGGAAATGTAGACTATAAAACAACAGTTAAGAGAAGGTTGGAGAGTGACTCTGAACAGTAGCATTAATACTACTAGGTCTCAAATATGACTAAAATTTATGAATTTGTTAAATGGATATTTTATCATTAGCTTATTAATATGATTTCACTGATTTCATTGCTGATGGACCCCAGGCTGGACCTTTAATCTCCTGCATGGAGACCTCATCTTCCTTTCCCTCCCCTAACCCTCAACATTCCGCAATACCAATAAAAAAATAAAATGCTGAATCAGATGGCTATTCTTTCTATATAAAACACTATAAAATTGATTTGGCTCATTATTTCAGCTGAATCACTAGTATTTTTTCATAGACAAATTCAACATGACATTGACATATATTAGAGCACAGATCTATATATGGATACTAAGAAAATATCTCTATATATTGTATTTAGGTTACCCTATCAAAGGAAAACTATGGCAATGAGCAAAGTAGATTTGGAAGAAATAATCATAGATAGTTTTGTATTGAACAAACAAGTGTTTAAAAAATATTTCTATCAGCCTGAAATCAAGTCTAGGCAAGGACTTGTGTCTGTATAAAAAAGGCAGAGTTTTGGATTAGCTTTGCCAATATCTGTAGGTAAACATTTCTAGGACTTATTCTTTCCCTGAAGAGAAGTTCAACAGTATTTACCAATTCAACTAAACAAAGATTAGTAAATAAGTCTTCTTCCTGCTAAGCACCTTTAGTCTGCCCCTTTGCACATAATCTTTGAACTCATTCACTCATCATTGATTAATTCCTAGGAAAAGGCATCAGTCCTCCATTTCCTGTTTTCCAAATCTATAGAATTCTTCATATTATTATGAATTATCCTACAGGTAATGCACTTTTAAATTATCCCCAATAAACAATAAAAGTCAGGTATCAAATGTATAGTTTCATATACAAAGAATATTTAATAAAACTGAGTGCTACAGGTTTGTCTGAAGAACATATGGTCCACTGGAATCTTTGAAAATATTGGCAGAACTTTAAGTTCAATAGAAGTAAAAAGATTGAGTAAAATAAACAAAAGGTTTGGGAAAGGACAATAATACGTTGAATAGTTTGATATCCTGGGTCAAATTTTAATAAGATAATGGTAAGTTTTTTCTTTAAAAAAAACTTACCATTGAAAATGATATCTTGTGTATTTTTCTTCTTTTTTAAAATAAAGCCTTCAAGAAGGCACATTTACTTAGTGTTGGTGAGCTTCTTTTGGCTCAGAAATACATGCCATGCTTTTGTTCACTTAGGATTGCTATATTTCAATCAGACAGCTTCCCTCTTTCTCTTACCTCCAGCCAACCTCTGTTCTTTCTGTGGTGTGTACCAATGTCATTAGGGGCAATTATTTAGAATTTCTTTGTCTATGTTTTGCTTCCTGGCTGCATTTAATTTGTTACTCCTAAAGCTTAGTGTACATCCTCAAATGTGAACAGAGTCATATTAGACTGCCTTGAAGTAGGGGTAGCAAAGGCTTTTGTATTTATTTGTGAGAGCTGATTAGACAAACCTTTTGCCATCTACCAAATGCTTATTAATCTTTGTTTCTGCTCACATTCATTCCTACCTTTAACTTCTTTTTGTCTTTCCACTTCTCTGTGAGCCTCCCTTCTGTGAGCACAGGAATTCTCATTTCTGTATTCATTTATTAATACATTCATCCATTCAAGCAAACTAATATCAATTAAATGCATATTATGTTCTAAGCATAAGGATATAGTTGTGGAAAAGGCAGATATGATACTTGTCCCCCACAGTACTTTCTGATTCAGATGGCTCAATATAGCTATAATTTTTAGATATCATGTCTGAGGTGATGTGAATGCACACAGTGCAAACAACTAACTTGCCCAAATATTGTTAAGATCTGTGAAGGCTTCCTGTTGGAAATGACCACCAAGATAATTATGTAGAAGGAGAAGTAGAAGTTATATATAAGTTCAGAAGGCAAAGAGGTCAAGAAAAACTAAGAAAGTGTTCCAAGTAGTTGGAACAAATTACGGAAGGCTGTGAAATAAAAGAGAATATAGAAGGTTTGAGGAAGGAATTTGGTAGGACTGAGAATACAGTGCATGAGAGAAGATATTAAGAAAAATAGGTAAGGTAAAGCTAGGTCTAAGGCTAATTTACTTGTTTTTGTTTTTATTTTTTTTTTTACCATTTACAAAGAGTTTATCATTTTAAAGGGACTATATCCTAAGGGCTAGGAGAAGTCATTGAAATATTTGAAGCAGTAGACTGATAGAAGTTATTTAATTTTTTTGGACTTCCTTGGTGGTGCAAGTGGTTAAGAATCCGCCTGCCAATGCAGGGGACATGGGTTCGAGCCCTGATCCAGGAAGATCCCACATGCTGTGGAGCAACTAAGCCCATGCGCCACAACTACTGAGCCTGTGCTCTAGAGCCTGCGAGCTACACCTACTGAGCCTGTGCTCCGCAACAAGAGAAGCCACTGCAATGAGAAGTCCATGCACTGCAATGAAGATTAACCCCCGCTCACCACAACTAGAGAAAGCCCATGCACATCAATGAAGACCCAGAGCAGCCAAAAATAATAAATAAATTTTTTAAAAGTTATTTGATTTTTAGAATTAATAATCAGACCACAATGTATAAAGTGATTGGAGGTCCCATTACCAGAATTAAGGTGATCAGACTATCAAAAAAGTCCAGGCAAAAAATGATGGAGGCTGTAGTTAGGCCAGTGGAAATGGAAAGGAGGGGAGAGTAGAGGTAATATTTAAATATTTAAGGAGTAGCATCAACAAAATAAATGGGCAAGAAAGAGGAAGAAGTCAAAGATAATAGTTGGATTTTTGTCTCAGGGAGCTGAATGAATGGGAAATTTATTAACTGTCATAGAGAACAATGAGGCAGCCTACTTGTAGGACATAGAAATGTGTGAACACCAACTTGGTAATATTGCATTTTGGTTGCCAGTGGGACACTTTAGTGGAGCTGGTGGATCAGAATCTCCAGAGACATCTCAGTGTTGAGGATGTACATTTACAAATTGCCAGTGCACTTGCCATTGCAGTATAGAGACTGCATGATGTGAGATGCCTCATGGGGTTTGTAGAGTAAGAGGGAAACAATGTTTAGGACAGAACCCCAAGGAACAGCAATATTTAATGGACAGAAAGAGGAGAAATACTAAACTAAAGATAATTGGGGACTGGGCACTCAAGAAGGGAGAACAAAAGTCCCAATGAAGAGAAGGAATAAATCGTTTCAAAAATGAAGGCATGAATAATACCATATGTTGTAGTAGAGTAAGACCTAAAAGTACTCCATGAGATAAATCAATTCTTTTCCTCTTCCTTAGGGAGAAAGCACTGTTAATGAAGTGAGATTAACACTATTCCGCGTCAGGAGTATAGCAAGTGTTCATACAACCTAACACATTATCTGCTCAATAGACATTTAATAGACAGCAATGTATGAGGGTACTCGTTCTTTCTTGTTAACACTTGATATGGTCCCTCTCTCTAATTTAAGCCATTCTAATAGATGTGTAATAGTATCTCATTGTGGTTTTAATTTGCTTTTCCCTAGTGACTAATAATATTGGCCATCTTTTCACGTGCATATTTACCACCCACATATCTTCTCTGGTGAAGTGTCTGTTTAAATATTTCACCTGTTTTATTTATTGGGTTGTTTATTTCTTCTTATTAAATTTTGAGAGTTCTTTTTATATTCAATATATAAACCATTTATCAGATATAGAATTTACAAATATCTTCTTTCAATCTGTGGATTATCTTTTTATTCTCTTAACAATGTCTTTTGAGGAATAGAGTTTTACATTTCAATGGAATCCAATTTATTATTTTTTAAAACTTTATGGATCGTGGTTTTGTTGTTGTAGGTAAGAAATGTTTGCCTAATTTGTTTGTGGTAATGTTACATATGCAGTCACTTCGGAAAACCAGTATGACAGTGTCTTTAAAACTTAAGCATCCATCTACTGTGTGATCCAGCCATTCTATTCCTAGGTATTTACCCAGGAGAAATGAGAGCATATGTGCACACAAAGACTTGCACATAAATATTCACAGCAACTTTATTTGTAATAGCCAAAAAAAGGACATAGCCCAAATATCCATCAATAGTTGAATGGATAAACAAATTGTGGTATATCCATGCAATGGAATTGCATATTAGAGAAACATATTATTGATATATGTACCAACTGGATGACTTTAAAATAATTATATGGCATGAGAGAAGCCAGATGAAAAATGAGTGTATATTGTCTGATCTCATTTATATAAAATTCTGTAACATGCAAATTAACCTATAGTAACAGAAGAAAGATAAGAGGTTTTTGGGGGGCACTGGGTAGGGCCAGAGAGGGACAAGGAGGATGATTACAAAGAGGTAGGAAGAACTTCGGGGGGATGATTGAATGTGTTTATTATTTTGATTGCGGTGCGTTTTCATGGGTATATACTTATAGGTCAAAAATTGTACATGTGCAGCTTGCTGTTTGTCAAATCGAATCTCAGCAAAGCTGTTAAATATTATTCCTACACTTAAACATCCCAAAATACCAGTTCACCTAAAAAAACCGAAAAAAACAACATACTGCTCATTCTTGTGATTTGATCAGATAATTCACTCAAAATCAGAACAGCACTAGTTTCGTAGATTTGTCTAGTAATTTTTCACTGAGGATGAGAGAACTCTGAGAATTAACAATGAAGCCTTGCGAATGTGGTGACAAGTTGCAAAATGTGTACCCTTCTGCCTTAAACTCTCACACCTAAGTTGGAATCACTGCCTTTCAACAGAAAATACTTCTCCCTAGTTTCTAAGTAAACTTCCAGGAAACAGTATTAAATACATATATGTTTTTTCTTTTTCTTTGCAAGGATCTGTTTTTCATGGATTTGGAAAATCGATTTTTTTCTTACTATGTTTTGTTTTCTCATAAAATTTTCCCAGAAACAGATGTCTTAAAATTATATATTGGAAACACTAAAAACTGACTTCACATCTGCAACTTCTAAAACATGTTTTAACATTTCACAATTCTTTCAAGTCCTTTGGTTCCTTGAATGTAGTCTTTTTAAAAGATACCCCATCTCAGTTTTCTTTATTTTTTAACATTTGTTGTAACCTTAGCACGTCTAATACCATTTTTTAAAGATTTATTGCACTTTTTCCTTTTGATTCTGGACATATCATTTAAAAACATTCAATTGGCAAAGTGTTGCACTATGGGCTTGAATTTATTTTATGTTTAAATGAAGAATAATCCTTATTTCTCTGATTAAAACTTTTCAGTAGTCCAGTATAAAGTAAACAATTCTCTTCTTGGTCTTGAGGGACTGTAATGAGGAGTAAAAGAAAGGAAATCAGTCCCTCAATCATCTCCACCCTTACATCAAGCCCAAGCCCATGGGGGAAGATTTATAGAGGAGATGTGGGGTCTTTCGCCCCTAGACCTCAGTGGAGAAGGCTGCATGTCCTTTAGGGAAACCTGGCCTTTGCATACGCAGTGCTGTATTCCATGTAGCAAGGGAGTAATGGGATGGAGGTAGGATGAGCATACGTTCCTGTTTGCCTGGGATGGTCTTCATCTGGTTTATGCTTGATTTTTTTTTTTTTTTTTTTTTTTTTGCATGCTTATCAGTAGCTGTCCCTTTTACTCTCAAGAGTATCCTGGTTTGAACCGTGGAGTGGCCCAGATCTCCTTTACCAGGCTGGAGCTCTTACCCCACAGTAGTCCCAAGGACTGGTTGCTGAAAGCTCACAGCTGGTCCTTCCCAGGAGGGTTAACCTCAGCTGAATCAGATACAACATTACCTAGGAGGTTGTAGCTCCACTTCCCTACCTTCCATCCCTGGCAGCCAGAGGCTGAAAACTGACAAATGGGCCAGATTGATTCCCTTGCCCAACGTAGAACCAACTCTAAGATGCAATTTGTGCTTCAGACTCGCCATGGAATCAGACTAAAGCTAGTCTCTAGCTGAGGCCACATTCTGGTTTGTTTTGTTTTGGTTTGTTTTTTTGTTGTTGTTTTCTACCTTACACTGTTTCACTTACTCCCTTTCTCCCGAGAATCCTTAATCAATAAATTATTTACACAGAACCTAACAGAGATAGTGCTGAAATTGGTGCCAGGAAGCAGGCTTTAAAGGTGGGACTCTAGGGTTAGATAATTCACTAGCTGGATGGCAGTGAGAGCCCGATCACTTGGTAGGCGAAGAGTTGATAGTCTGTGGCTTGCTTTGGTTTTGTGATTGCTAAAACTTTCACCGATGGTGAACTTAGATAAGATGCAGGTGGAAGGGCATAGATTAACTGGTCAATGTCTATGACGTTTGAGAACTATGAGGAAACTGGTTAAATGTAAGTATTACTGGAATTGAGTAGCTATTGCTAAACACTATTTGTGTGTAGAAAAGAGAAAATGACAAGCTCAGATCTATTCGTTATGAATTTAAAGCAAAGTATGAAAGGTAGAGAGTCTAGTTGGCAGTATTTAAAGAGACTCTCATCTCTTGAAGCCAGAGAAAAGACAGATCTGAAAACCAGGCATGGTACTTGACTATGAAAGAGAGAAAACTGTTCTCAGCTTAGGAAAGTATCCATCACCGGTAATGGCTTTGATAGGGAGAAAGTATGATCCTGAGACCTGAAACGGGGCATATTAGGCTAGATGCACTGAAAATCCTTCAATTCCTTGAGTTCCTGAACCCTCTGGGTCTGCAAAATTGACCTGCTCCCCTTGTTGGAAGATAAAACCTCCCTTGCTTACCTCTAGTGAGGTAAGTGTCTTACAAGACAATGCTCTCCTTCTTCAGCACCTGCTTTCATACATTTCCTTGACCACCACGGCCCATAATTAGGATTAAATCTTAGGATGATCTGACAATGGAAATGTTGCATCTATTAGGGAAGAAGAATTGCACACCAAAGAAAGTGTAAAATCTGGCTAACATGGATTGGCAAGAAACTCAGTGGTCAACATAATTATTAATAGTTGTGATTTTGGAAGTATAAACAGAGACATCCAAACTTCAAGATACCTCAAGATTATTAACATTTTGTGATGGTTTTAATACAGTGCATTGTTTCAATTTTAGCTACAGGTATTTTTACATTTCCCAACTATGGCTTAGATAAATTAAAAGTTCAGACTCAATTTTAAGATCTTATCAAATAAATGAAAATTTAAACATAATAGTCTATATTTGATAACTCTATTATATTTTATCAATACCTATTAAAAATGAAAATTACTTTATTCAGAGGAAATTAGTTAAATATTATTTTATTTCTGAGTATATTTTTCCCAATATTCTGTTATTTTAATATTCTGAAATTATTTTAATTATATCAAGTTTGAAGAAACCTTAGTCTATAATTTGTAATTACTCTGGGGTGCTGAAATCTGGAATCAGTTAAGGGATCTCTTCCAGGACCAGAGTCTCATATATTTTCAAGAAGATCCCTGAAGGTAATGACTATATAACCAGATTTTCATAAACTATGTCTACCTGATAGAGAAAATAATTTGATATATTTGATTCAAAAGTATTTAACTGAATGCTAAATGTATTATCTCCATATATATTTCTACAGAGAGGTGCCAAATGATCATTTTATGGAGAAAGAAAAGATTTTAAAGTTTCTTGATTAAAACAACTCCATTTGGCCTAGAAAGTTCAGGCAGAAGTAAGAATGGGTGGTTTGTGTGCAAACTGATACATTAGTGCATAGAGATAAAGAGAAACAGCATATATGCTTGTTATTGTGGACCCTTCCACTTGAAGATGCACCTTGCAAAGTATAAATACCTCTGAGATCCTCTTCAGACTGCTCTACTGTAGTGATCTTCCATCTGAGATCCTTGAGTCCTAGGCCTTCCTCAGCAGAATGTCAGTGGTCATAGTTGCAAAGACAGGTCAAGAGGCCAGGCTCTGGGCTTCCCACTCTATATTCAATGATAGCAACTTCATTTTTATCTACTGTATACATTGGGCTTCTAAATAGGATTACCTTTGAGGAAAGACACTTGAAAATTATCGCTTTAGTTGCCAGCTAATCAAGAGAAAGGTGATTATAGATTTTTGTTCTAATTAATTTTACCTGCTAAGGTGGGTCTTTTGCTTGGAGTAGCAAGCTACCCATCTCACCATCACACCTTAATATCACTTTTAAGGATCTCCATGTTCTGTCTGCCTTTGCTTTATCTTGTACTACTTTCCATTGCAAACCTTCTGCTCTTTGTCATATTGGTGTCCTGACCATCCTTTGCTGAACCCATGCTCATTCTGCACCCTGAAATCCTGCCTGTACTGATTATCTCACCTGGAGTCCTTTCCAGGTCACATGGGTCACTTTCTTCTTGACTGCTGATTTCATCTAATGCCAGTATACATATATCAAGAGATCCACTATTTCCATATATTTCTGTCTTAGTTTTGATTAATTAGCAGCCACGTCTTGTCATGTAGACTGCTGGAACCCATGTGAAAACTCAGCAGATAAATGTTAATTGACTGACTGTTGTATTACACCTGTCAGTACATTCTGAGACCCTTGCTTCATAAATTAGGTTAGTAGATTTTTGCTCTTCTTTTAAAAATAAATGCTAAATTTGAAGCAATATCAAGGTTACAGAAGAGCTACATGTACAATGTAAGAATTTTTTTCCTGAACTATTTGAGGAAAAGTAGCCAACCTGATGCCCAGTCACCTCCAAATATTCCACTATGTTATTCATACAAAGACCTTCTCCTGCATAATCATAATACAACCATCAACATTAGGAAGTTAGAGCCGATACATTTCTACCTTTTAAACCTTAGATCCATTCCAGTTTTGCCAATTTCAATATTGTCCTTTACAGCAAAGTTTCCAGTTCATAATCAGGTGCTGTACTTTGTTTTCATGTCTCTTTAATCTCTGATATTTTCAAAGATTACAGTCCTATTACTTTACAAACTATCGATCAATTTGAGTTTGTCTGATGTTTACTCATGATTTAAGTTGTACATCTTTGAGAGGAATATCACAGAAGTGATATTGTATTCTACTTCTTATATTATGTGGTACAGATCTTAATATTTTAAATATTATTAACATATACTTTGATCCCTTGATTAAGGGGTGGTATCTGCCAGTCTTCTCCACCAAAAACTTACTATTTTTCTCTTTTTTAATTCTTAAGTGTATGGTGGGGATGTATTTTAAAATATGTAAGTATCCAATTCCTCATTAAAGTTTTCATTTGTTATTTTGGGAATATTAATATGAACTCATGATTTCCAATTTTATTCAGTGGGTCACAGGACATTACTATCATTATTTACTTTGATGCTCAACTTGTTTCAGATTTGTCCAGTGAAGACCCTTCAAGCTAGCTTCTGTGAACTCTTGACATATTCCTATCATTCTTGAGTATGTACTTGTTTTCTGGCATAAAATGATGTTCCAGGTTCCTTTTGCATTCTCCTTGCCCAAGCTGAACTCAGCCATTTCTCCAAGGAACCCTAGTTCCTCCAAGTGGAGAATAATAATTAGAAGCCAGGTTTGACATTTGAGTGGAAGATGTACTCATTGCTATCGGGCTATCATTATTTGCAGACTGTCTTGGTGGACAGAACTTAGAGTATATGTATACACATTCATACATATTTCATATACACACATATTTATGTCTATAAGTAAATCTATCAACATGTATTGAAAACCACACATTTCATATCAATATCTTCAATTCTAACTCCAAACCACAGAGTTCATTCCACTTTTCTTCAGTTCTGTATTTGCAGCTCCCTTCTCTGGCAATACCAATCTACCTTCCATTAACCTTAATATCTTTAATTTGTTCGATACCCCTGTATGTAACCAGTTTCCCACTGCTACTTGTACCCCGTCCCCACTCTCACTGCTCAGGTTCTGATTTCTCACGCTGTCCCCTCCCCACCACCCTCATCAACTCCCATCTCACTGGGCTCAGACTCTGACTGCTCCCCACTTCAGGACACCTCTGTATAGGCACCCTCTTCACACTGGAACGTCTGCACTGCTGGAGGTCTCCTCCGTACCGTTGTCCCTCTGACACCCACAGCTGGCTTCCTCTTCAAGCAGATGCATCCTTTACTATTTGGGCTCTGTTACCCACATCAAAATATTTTCCATGTGTGGCTAGCCTCATCGCTCCACCTAGACTCTGACAAGACATCCCTTTGCAAATGTACACTCCTCATCCTACTCAGACTCTGACTCCCCATTTTAGGCTTTCCTGCCTTTCTCCTTCTGTTGGACTTTGACATCCTACACTGGTCACTGCTGACACAGAGCTGCTTTCCTCACCCTGCTTGGTCCTCAAGACTCCACACCAAGCCCTGCCTCCACCTAGATGCCTAGTTTGTCCTGTGTGACTTCAGGGCATTAGGACCAAATTACTCAGGAAGGAAAGAGGAGGAGTTACCAAATTTGCTTATAGTCACCAAATATTCCTCTTTCTATGAGTTTTCTTTTTCTGTCCAAAGAATCACTTCCAATTTACTTTGGGACTTTTATCCCAGTGACGCCACCAGTGATCTCAACTGTAGCTTCTCTATTATGTATTCTTACATGAGAGTCATTGCACAGATGAAAATTGACACAAGTTGCTTAATAAATAATATTTTAGTTCATACCAGTGTAAGAAATTATTGGCTCAGCATGATGAACTCTAATTTGTATACTCTTATTTAGAAATAAAACTCTACAGGAATCGATATGTATCATTATTTTATTCATTTTTTAAGGATTTTTTGTATTGTTTTGCAAGCAAAATACTTTAAAAGTAGAAAAAGAAAACTTAGCCCAGCAACCAGTAAGTATGATTTTAATGAAAATGTGACTTTCATCCCCACTGGATTAACTAAAGTCATCTTTTATTTGGCATTATCAGCTTTTATCTTTTTAAAATGTTCAGATTCATTCATTCATACAACACAAAGGTAGTTTTCTAAGGCAAGCAATATTCCTAAGGATGCTTTTTGACTAACCAAGCTTAGTCATTATATAATTACAGTGGAAAAATATATATGTGAAACCACGAAGTTTCATAATATGGTGTTTAAGGAAGTATTTGGGATTCTGATATTAGCACATGTTCCAGTCAGTCCAATATTTATTCATGTCAGAAGTAACAGAGACACTCCAGTCTAGACAGTTCTCCTTTGTCTAGCACAGATACCTAAAGATAAAGCAGAACTCTAATGCAATAAATTAAAGAAAATAAAGGATGTTTGAAGAGATATGCTGCTTTAAATAGGAGTGACATGATTACCTAAAAGCATATTATCTTTTTAATGGAAAGAAAACCTTTGTTGGCTTCCTCTGCTATGAGTGATAGAATTTCTTACTCATCTTAGGCAAAAATAGACCAGTGACTGGCTGAGCTCCAGTGGCTGTAACAAACCAAAGATTCCAAGATATTTGCATTGTATCTGGTAGCAAAAGTGATAAGATTTGCTCCATGAGATGCAGGCATCCTGTAGGAATGAGTGGAGAGGAAAGGAGCAAGTTTTGGGGTACGTACTTTATGTAAGCACCATGAGAACTATTTTGTATGTTATTTCATTTACATCTCAGACAACCCCAAAAGATAGTTATCATTCATCTCAAATAACAGCAAATTAAAAGAGAAATTAAGAAACTTGCCTGATCTTTGTGTTCTATAATAGACATTACCTGGGCAAACAGAGAAAACAATATAAATGGCAGTTCCTGAGGTCTGCAATATGGTGGCCCCCTGTAAGACTCTAGCATGACTTAGTCTCTTCTTCAACTTTCTAAGACATCATTTTCCTCCCCCAACAAGCTTCTTGTGATAATGCAAGAAGGTTTGTAGTGCTTCATGAATGTTAAGCCAAACCAAATTAGTAACTATATTTCTACTTGAGTTTGCATGTAAGATTTCTCCAATGAGGAAACTGGCTGAAAACAAGATATGATGTTATAGGGACATAACAGAAATTCACTCAGAAGTTATTTAATTTTCTAATTTTATATTAATAAAATTCCCTTTTTTTCTTTAATAGTTTCCAGATCTCAAGAAATGATGACTTTTCATTAAAGGTTGCAATAGTAAATGTGAAAATGTAGTTTGATTTTATAGTCCTACATGGTCAAGAGTTGTAAACATTTTCATTTTTTCAATAAGGCCTTTATGTGTTTCACTATATTTGTCACAGATCCTGTGTTAGTGTCAGTGATGGTGTTTGATAGGTGTCTGATACTTTCTTTTAAAAGTCTTAATGTTGGGCTTCCCTGGTGGCGCAGTGGTTGAGAGTCCGTCTGCCGATGTAGGGGACGCGGGTTCGTGCCCCAGTCCAGGAAGATCCCACATGCCGCGGAGCCGCTGGGCCCGTGAGCCATGGCCACTGAGCCTGCGCGTCCGGAGCCTGTGCTCCGCAACGGGAGAGGCCACAACAGTGAGAGGCCCGCGTACCGCAAAAAAAAAAAAAAAAAAAAGTCTTAATGTTAAGCTGAGCTGGACTTAAAAGTTGTGCTTCAACTTTCACTTTACTGTTCCAAGATTCTTCTTTTAAATCGACAAGTCCTAAAGCTATCTCCACTCAGTTCTCTAGGATCAAATTGTGAAATTAATGTGAGTTAAGGAGAGATGTCCAAGAGCTTCAAAAAGGAGGTGGGTGGAATTATTAGGGTGGTATTAAATAAAAAAAGAAATGCACATTGCCATCTTCCTGTGATTTTTTATATTTAATATACTTGTGATTGTCTCCCCATCACCCATAAATGCTAAACACAGTCACACATGTATACATACGGAGCCACACACACACACACACACACACACACACACACACACACACACACTACATCCTTGTTTTCCTACCCACTGGACTTAGCAGTCAAGCAGCCTTGGGCAAGTCATTTACACTTCCAGAACTTAATTTTCCTCATTGAACAATGGGAAAATGACACTACCTTTGTTATTAGGTAATTATAAAGTTAAATTAGTTATCATATGAAGACAACACATCAACAAAAATATTAATCATTTTTATCTACACAAGATTTATAATCTGTCAGTTTGTTATATCAAATTTAGTACTTCCTCATATTACTGTTTATAATGATTTAAATGTTTAATGTGTATTAGTTTTATCTACCCCCTTATATAATAAGTGCCTGAAAGCACTTGGGGTCTAAGATTAGTTCATGGGAAGAGTCATGAACTCAAATCATGAGATATTGAGTTTTTGAACTAAGAATTTATAATCTTTGTAACACTCATGCAGTGCTAATTGAAAAATTATTTAAGTGAATTAAATATTTGGTCATGTGAACTAAAAGTATGTGGTTAACAAATGAATTTCAACTAATTCATATTTTGGTATTATTGGGGTATAACTAGAGACACTTGAAAGAGATTTTTGATTGCAGTTGAATTTGAACTTGGATGGTACAATTTAATGAATCAGAAATTTCAGAATTTAGGCTAAAAGTTTGACTGGCTTAGTAAACATTGATTTTAAGTGAAATGGCTAGATATAGAAAATTTTCAAACTTTTCTAAACACCATTATTTATCACAGTCCTTAACTTTATTTGATCAATGACAGAACAGATATGCTCTTTAACTGAAAAGAAAGCTGTGTTTTAATGGGTATATATTAGAAGATTAAGTTTAATGACCACCTCTTTTTTTTTGCCTGTTTGGGAAGAAATATCATGTAATTTCATAGGGCAAAACAATAAACTTACTGAATTATTTCTTGATGCAAACCTCTAAATGAATCCCAGGTGATGTATCTAATAAGCAGGAATCATACTACATAATTAAACAACTTCAAAGACAAGTTGTTGAATTGATTCTCCTTTTGGACTCCCTAACCTTGATAGTAACGAAAGCATCATTTTAGCTATCCTTTGAAAATATCAGTTCTCATGAAGTACAAAAAAATGGCATTGAAATGCAAGATAAATGACTATCATAAAATTAGTATAGCTTTGTAAATATATATATATATGCATGCACAATTGATTCTGCTATAATCATTCATATGGAGCAAATATTTTTGATGACAGAATCAGTTTTACCGATTTTTCCCTTTGCCTCAGGTTTCAGCATGGCTCTGCAGGGCATTATTACTAATTCTGTATTTAGCCTTTTGATATTTTGTTCATCCTGGCTTGTTTTGCATTCATTTGGATTTTTTAAAAAATATATTGCATTAAAATATTATTTGTATTGAAAACTGAGATAATGTTACTTTACTTAATCTCTGCCACTCCTTATTATATAGATCCCCAGTACTGAGTTCTTTTGTTGATCATCCTGCTTGCATTGAAGTACTTGGTCCTCTCCTCAGTTGATGACTAACCTCCTGTTTCCTGCAGGTATCTGAATTTGTCATCCCTGCTTTGTTCATTAAATTTTGGAAAATTGCCTAGTTCACAGCACTATCAGCTAAATGGTGTTTATGATTGATCTTGGGGTTTCTTTGTTCTAACTGCTATTAATAGTATCCAGAAAGTTTACCAGATGAGCAAAAACACTTTTTTAGAAAATTCTGAGTATCTTCTTATTGAGAAGAATTTACAGTGGACCCTGTATATCATACATGCCAACCAAACATGGCGGTTTATTTCCATGGAAATACACATTTCACAAAGAATCACTGATTCTTTTCACTTGGAAACTTAACCATGGAAAATCATTCTTTCTGAAGTTTGATGGCTTTGCTTCTTGAGGGTTCTAATGACTAATTTTAATGGTGATTTTAGAAAAAATATATTGAATAGCTGTTTAATAATCTGTGAAGTAATAAAGCACTATCATTTCAATACCTTTAATAACTTTTATTGTACTAGTTACTTGTTCTTTGATATTTTAGCCTTGAAGTGTCTTTTCTGTTAGACTAATTGCCTTTGGAACAATTGATAAGGAGGTGAGGTAGTGCAAAAATGTGGGTAGATGCATTTGATCATTTCCTATTTATGTTGCATCTGAGGCCCTTTTATTCCTTTTTAACATTGATTAATATCACCTGCCACCACCAAAAACTCACTCTATACACAGGTAAGCAATGTGATTCAAACGTGTCATTTTTCACAGAAATTAGGAAAAGACATGCTTAAATGGGGGATAATGTTAAAAGTTAGAAATTTTAACTCAAAATAATTATTTTAATTTCAATTTCAAATTTAGAGGAGCAATGTGGGTCAGTGGGCTTTTGAGAATTTATAAGAAGGGTTTAAAATGGCGGTTAACCTTAAACACAGTTAAGGAAACCTAGTTTCTGTTTAATTAAATGGATTAAGACACTGTGGAAAGTCTTGTCAATAAAATGAACTCTGTCTTCCTTTGGGATGTACTGCATCACTAACCAGCCAACATACCAAACAGTGGGATTGCCAGTGATTGCAAAACACATTGTTGCATTTTAAACCACTTACGTTGGGCTTCCCTGGTGCTGCAGTGGTTAAGAATCTGCCTGCCAATGCAGGGGACACGGGTTCGAGCCCTGGTCCGGGAAGATACCACATGCCACGGAGCAACTAAGCCCATGTGCCACAACTACTGAGCCTGTGCTCTAGAGCCTGAGAGCCACAACTACTGAGCCCGCGAGCCACAACTACTGAAGCCTGCGCGCCTAGAGCCTGTGCTCTGCAACAAGAGAAGCCACCGCAATGAGAAGTCCGCACACTGTAATGAAGAGTAACCCCCCTCGCCACAACTAGGGAAGGCCCATGCACACCAAAGAAGACCCAAAGCAGCCAAAAATAAATAAATAAAATAAATAAATTTTAAAAAACACTTGTGTTGAAAACTTTACCTCCTTTAACAATAAAAAATGTAATAATTGTTCCTAGACATTGCACGTTATATTTAGAATATTTATCCACACCTTAACCTTCTTTCTCTCTCTCATCTCTACTGACTTTAAAGACTCCTAGAGTTTCCTAATTTATGGTAGTGTCTTTCCGAAATTTAATTTGTAAAATTATTAGACGTTGTTGGTCACTTCTTCCTTCAACAAGGACATTTTTTCATTGCCTCCAGTTACTTCATACTATTGGTTTCCCCTTGACTTCCTTGGTTAAACTTGGTGGTTTATTTTCTGTATGACCTTCCCTTAAATAAATGTTGCTCAGAATTTTGTCTTAGACTCTCCTCTGCTCTCCTTTCCTTACTCCTCTGATTTCCTCACTCTATATACTATCTTTTGGCAATCCTACTCTCATAGGCTACATGCTTCTGACTACCTAGTCCATATCTCTAGCTCAGAACCCTCCCCTTAGATCCATCTATTGCATACAGAAATCTCCCCTTGGATGTGCTATGCACACCCTCATTCAATCCCATCGTGCTCCTCCTCTGAGTTTTTCCATTTTTGTAAACAGAAAAATTCATATGCCCACTTTCCCAAAACAACAGCCTGAAGGCTGTCCTGAATTCTGTTCCTTAATCATTCCATCAAATTCTGTTCATTGTGCTCCTTAATAAGGTCTCAATTTGCTCTGCTTTTTGCAATTACCACACCACGACCTTAGTTTTACCTCCATTGTTTCTCGAATTCTAGAACAGCTCTCTAACTCCAGTCTCCCTGCCTTGGATCTTGTCACTCTCCAAACACATTTCCACACTACACCCAGAGTAATGCTTCTGAAGGCCCTTCATGGAGGCCTTCTCAAACCTTTCTCTTCCCATTTCTTAGACTTATCTCTTCTCTCCATCCAGAATCTCTCTCTTTCCTGTCAAAGCTACAGTCAAAATTGTTCTTCACTACCACTTCCTCCAGGCCTTTGTCCATACTTTCCCTTGCTTAAAATACACTCTCTATCCCTATTCTCTGGAATAATCTCCACTTGTTGTGTAGATTCAGTTTCAGAGTCCTACCTTCTGGCAAGTAACCTTGAGCAGTAACCTGTAAATGCATTGGTTGGCCGTCCTCTCTGCACCCATAATACTTTGTGAGTCTCCTTGTTATTTCATTATATCTACAGGATTCCTTGTCTGCTTTCCCAATAGAAGATCCTAAGAGTAGTAGATAAAAGACCTTTGGGCAGCAATTCTGATCATATATATAAAGTTCTGCCAAACTGCTAAAGGAGAGGACTTGGAAGAGAGGATTTTCAGAAAACAACTGAAGTGACTCCTACTCATAGTTGGGGGCAAAATAGATTGAGTATGAGGTCTTACTGGAAATGTGACACATTTGTGCTCAGCAGTGGGGAGAGCCAACTCACATATTGTGTTACATCATACTGCACATTTTTTAGCATTTTGTTACTGGGTGATTTGTTTTGAAATATTTGTCTTGTTTCCCTCATTTATTTTAAACTTCTTGTGGGGGAAGACTTTAGTCTCTACCAGGTATAACATCAGAGGTCAGGCTCCAGAGCCTGAGAATCAGATTCCAGTACAGCAGTTACAATATTCCCTTGTTAACGTGTCAATAAAGTGACCACAGGTTGGTGATCAGTGAGATATAAATGGATTATAACTGAGAAATACAGTTCAAGGGAGAGCCTAAAAAATTATATGAGTATGTTTTAAAGAAAATAAATTGGAAGTTTTTATATTGGAAAAAATTTGAAAAGGAGGTAATAATGTTAGTATTACATTTGCATATATTAGTTTTAATTCATGATTTTAAAGTATCTCTTTTCAGTGTTGTGACCCATGTGGTCCACTAATAGTATCATCCTGACCATCACTACTGTTCATTGGGAGCAACCACATATGGATTCTTCATATATCTGACCTCTAATACTATTCTCCATTTGTAGGCATTAAGTATCTTCGAAAAGTAGCTGATTCCATGTCTTGGGGTAGGGAAAAGTCAATATGGGTTTGAAAATCTTGGTTTTGCTAGAAATCAAGTGTGCTTTCAAAAAAATCTCAGCATACAAGAAGGTAATAGAGTTAGCTTAAAGTGCTTCTAGTTCAGTTTGTGATGATCAAACACCTCTAACAGAATCATAATTATAGTTAAATGGAAAGTTGAGGTTGTGATATGAATCATAATGATGCCTAAAAGATAAAAATTAATAGGTAGAACATGTTGCAGGGTTGTTATACTATAAAAGAAGAGTGACCATATTAGGATATACTTAATCTAAAACTTATTTTTAGTGAGCAGAAGAGTTTTAACAGATGTGAGTATTTTGTATCTTTTATTAAGTACATACTAATTTATAAAATGTAGATTGAATTTCTAGCTGTATAAATAGGGTTGTGAAAGGTTTTATCTGCGGGTACTCTATAAAATGGCTATACAATTCCTAGGCATGTCAGATCCTTAAAGCAGGTTGTGGGTGGTTTTTTTCCTCATTGGTATTGAATGCTTTTGTGAGTTCCTCCAAGGCTTATGGTGAGAATCATGGTGTATGATGTTGGCTACCCATGTTCCTCCAGCTGGCTACTTCCCCTACCCTTAACCCTGCTTTTCTGGTGGCCCAATAAACAGAGATTCTCTCCTTCAGGGTCCCATTGTCACTCCAAGGTGACCTCTTAGGCAGCATTTAAAATGGCTCCAGATCTGTTTATCCTTACCTATGTGGCTCCACATCTGGTTCATGGGAAGTAGTTATCCATCCTTGCCTTGAAAACGTAGGGAGTAAGGACTGCCCAATGCAGCCACCTTTGCTTTCTCCTTTGCTTCTTCTTCTAGAGCTTCTATGCAAGTTTTACCTAACAATCAAAAATACAAAAGAGTGAAGGAAGAGACCCTGTATGAAAAACTGGGCGATTCAGTGAACCAAGACTGTACCAGTGGCGGAAATGGAAAATGGTGCCTGCCCAGCCCTCCCCAGGTGACCAGTAATTGTAGAGAGCAACGTTAGATTTGCAAAAATTTTGTAAACAAGTTCTTGCCACACCAATCCCTTCCTTTTTACGATGCCACAGGTCGCTACTTATGAGGGAGCAAACTTCTTGGCTTATGCTCGAATCCTTTTCTCATATTCCACTCTGGTGTGGCAGTAGGTCGTGTAGGCCTCTGCTTTCTTGTACATTTTCTGGCAGGTTTAACAGTAAACTTCAACACCCCCTAGCTACAGATAGCACGCAGCAACTTCTCTGAGAAATCCCAGTGAAACCCCTCTCTCTCGCCTTGCGGTGAAGGGAGAAGAGCCCTCAAGCCCCACTCTTGGCCGCGTTGCTCAAGAACTTCTCCTTACACAGCTCACAACTCTTTTCTGTCCTCAGTTTCTGAACAATTTTTATGTTCCCCATCTGGGCAAGGTCTCTAACTTGTTCTCCTTGGACCATCTTTTTTGAAATATCTGTATGGCAATCTGTTTTCCACCTCATTTTGATATCTGAAATCTGTTGCCTTTGGGTCAACACAATATTATGTTACTATCCTATTAGAGACAAATGTTTCTCATAATGCTAGTGCATTGGGGTAATATAGGGAATAGCAAGAGAATGGATTTTGTAACATAGGCCAAATGAAACTTTAAAAACATGATTTCAAAGAAAAGCACCAGTACTCAGACTCATCATTAGTCACTCAGGTTTGCATCACTGTGATCCTATGAGGTGACCACGAATTGACTGCTTGGTAACACAAGTCATATACCCTTAGTGGGTTATAGACAATATAATTGTGTGCGTGTTGGGGACTGGGAGAAGTCTTGTAAAATTGTTATAATCCAGAACAGTATTGAAATACTTATTATTGTAAACAGACTGAAAATTATAAGGGTAGAAATAATGAGGAGAAAACCCACAGCACTGATAGTTTTAAAAAGTAATGCATTTTGTAGCTTTCATATTTGTGTATGTTTTGCCTCCTCTTTTAAGTGTTTAAGAAAGCTGGTCATTTCCACTTTTAAACTGGTTAAATTTCCACTTTTTTTTTTCAGACATAGTTAGTGGAAACTGCTAGCCTTCCTCAGTATCTATTCTCACTTTCTTCTTTTTTTTTAAATAAAAGAATCCTCAGATTTTAAGCTGGCACATGGCTTCCCAGCTGTAAAATACAAACATTTTCAATCTTCCTTGCAGCTAAATGGGGCCATGTGATTAAATTTGGGTCAAAAGCATATGAACACATTTGTGTTTGCAATTTATGGATCATGTTCAGCTTAAGGACAAGCTGCTTACTATGGACTTCCTTTCTCCCTGCAGGTGGGGACACAGATGTGCAGTGACCCAAGTTCTGTTATAGAGGAATGGAGAATACTCTAGGCCTAGGGCAAGATAGCAGGAACTTCCCTTCCTGAATGGCCTTATGGAAGAGCTGCCCTACCAGCTAGAAAGGGTGGAATTTTATATAAGAAAGAAATACACATGTGTCTTAATTTAAGCCATTGCATTTTCAGGTCTCTTTGTTATAACATCTTTGTTTTTATCCTTAAAAATAGAATTTAATTAAATAAGTATTTTATTGTTGCATGGCAAAACAACCCCCAAATTTAGTGGCTTAAAACAAAAATTTCTTATTATCTCTTGGAGTTCTGTGGGTTGACTTAGCTCAGGCTGGTTAGTTCTTCCATGGGATCTCTTATATTGCCATCAAATGGATGCAGATGTTAGTGTTTTCTGAAGGCTCAACTGGTTTGGACATCCAAGAAGGCTTACTCACATGACTAGTAGTAGTAGCCAGGAACTCAATTAGAGTTGATACTGAAACTGGAGCATCTATATGTGGCCTCTCCATATAGCTTAGGTTTCTCACTGCATGGTGTCTGGGTTCCAAGAGTGAATATTCCAAGAGACTTGGACAGAAGTGTCAAGGCTTCTTATCATCCAGCTTTGGAAGCCCCACAGTATCACTGGTCATCAAGACACTAAGGCAAGTTGACATTCAAGGGGAAGGGATTAGACTCCACATCTCAGTGGAATAAGTACAAGGAATTTGCAACTATCTTTAATCTACCACATTAACTACATGAGAATTTTTCCCCAGAGATTCTTTCTAAAATTTTCTCAATATCTTAATAAATTATTTTTCTACATCAAACTGATTTTATATAGCAAACTTTAATAGACTGATCATTAATTACATTGCAAACAATGGTTAGCATTCCTTCTTCACCACATCAAAGTGTCATAGGCATTAAAGAATCTTACCAACAGTTATACTGATTAACTTTACATCAAAAGAAAGTAAAATAAAAGGACATTAAATTGTATGAATGAAATACTAGAGAGCCACTGACAAGGCCGTGCTGTGACTGTTAGTTAACATTTTTGAGACCCTGGAATAAGTGCTTTGCCAGATTATCTCATTTCTTCCTCATAAAGCCCAATGAAGTATGTCATATTATTGTTTGTCCAGTTGCATAATTGTACTATTGTATGTTTGCAATTGTGAGGAAATGAAAACTTGGATTAAGTAAATTGTCCATAGTCACAAAGACTGAAAATGGCTAAACTCAATCCAGGGTTCAAAGGCTAAACCACAAGGCTAAACCTGAATCCCCACAGCTCTGTTTTGAACAAAGATTGTCTTTTACACTCTACTGTATGGTAGTAACATGATTAAGGAAGTTTCTGCTTCATATGTTTTTTTTTTTTAATATTGACTTTAGTATCAATACGTACTTTCTTCCAGTTCTTTCTTATGAGTAATAGGCAAACTAAATTTTTTCAATGCTTCCAATTATATCTCGTGCTTAAGATTAATTTCATAAAACTTAGAAATATATAGAAAAAATATTATTTCACATTCAATAGTCAATTATTATTTATATCTTGAACTGTTTTAATTCTTTCCTCTCTATATTTTATACATCAAGTTTACATTGCATTTATCATTTTGTGACCCGCTTTGTATTTTTTTTTATTCTACTGTTATTGAAAACATTCTGAACATCATATTAAGACTTCTATAGTAAGGAACATTTCAAACAGACACAAAAATAGAATAGTATAGTACACCCCATGTACTCATTACATAGCATTAAAGTGGCTAATATTTCATGTGAGACTATTTCTACTTCCCTCAGCTCCAATCACTATATCATTTCATCTAAATATTACTTTCAGTATTTGAATGTTTTCAGTCTTATTATGAACCATATTTTGCTTATATAAAAAATCTGGTTATAATTGGAATCTTATCACCGTGTTCCTGACCAGAACATCCACACTCTTCTATGATTATGTTAAGAAGAAAAAAGTAACAGTGCTCTCACAGGAACATCTGTGCCATATGAGGCTTCCTCTAATTTTATGCTGCTGAATCCTCAACAAGATTCTCTATATTTACATGACACATTGACATACAAAATATATCATCAGATTAATGAAAAAGCAAATCTCTGGTATTAATCACTTTGAAACCATAAAATCTGCAACTGGTAATTTTGAAAACACAATAAATTACAGAGATAAAGACACATTTGAGAGTTCTGATGCAAGCATCAGAAAGTGAACACACTGTTTATCTTAAAATATTAACAGCTCTAGAGAGAGACCTTCAAGATGGCAGAAGAGTAAGACGTGGAGATCACCTTCCTCCCCACAAATACATCAGAAATACATCTACATGTGGAACAACTCCTACAGAACACCTACTGAATGCTGGCAGAAAACTTCAAACCTCCCAAAAGTGCGCCAGGAGAGGGGATTCAGAGCACTGCCTAAATGAGCTCCAGAGATGGCCGCGAGCCACGGCCATCATTGCGGACCACAGAGACGGGCATGAGACGCTCAGGCTGCTGCTGCTGCCAGCAAGAAGCCTGTGTGCAAGCACAGGTCACTCTCCACACCTCCCCTCCCAAGAGCCTGTGCAGCCCGCCAGTGCCAGGGTCGCGTGATCCAGGGACAACTTCCCCGGAAGAACACACAACGTGCCTCAGGCTGGTGCAACGTCACGCCGGCCTCTGCCACTGCAGGCTTGCCCCGCATCCGTACCCCTCCCTCCTCCCGGCCTGAGTGAGCCAGAACCCCCGAATCAGCTGCTCCTTTAACACCATCCTGTCAGAGTGGGAATAGATGCCCTCAGGCGACCTACACACAGAGGCGGGGCCAGATCCAAAGCTGAACCCCAGGAGCTGTGCGAACAAAGAAGACAAAGGGAAATCTCTCCCAGCAGCCTCAGGAGCAGCGGATTAAGTCTCCAAAATCAACTTGATGTACCCTGCATCTGTGGAATGCCTGAATAGACAACGAATCATCCCAAATTGAGGAGGTGGTCTTTGGAGGAATGATATATATATTTTTTCCTTTTTCTCTTTTTGTGAGTGTGTATGTATATGCTTCTGTATGTGATTTTCTCTGTATAGCTTTGATTTCGCCATTTGTCCTAGGGTTCTCTCTGTTCGTTGTTTTTTCTTTTTTTTGTATAGTTTTTTAGCACTTGTTATCTTGTTATCATTGGTGGATTTATTTTTTGGTTTGGTTGCTCTCCTCTTATTTATTTTTAATTTTTAATAATTTTTTAAATTTTAATAACTGTAATTTATTTTATGTTTCTTTCCTTTTTTCTTTTTTTCTCTTTTATTCTGAGCAGTGTGGATGACAGGGTCTTGGTGCTTCAGCCAGGTGTCAGGCCTGTGCCTGTGAGGTGGGAGAGCCGAGCTCAGGACACTCGTCCACCAGAGACCTCCCGGCTCCTTGTAATATCAAATGGCGAAAATCTCCCAGAGGTCTCCATCTCACCACCAAGACCCAACACCACTCAACAACCAGCAAGCTACAGTGCTGGACACCCTATGCCAAACAACTAGCAAGACAGGAACACAACCCCACCCATTGGCAGAAAGGTTGCCTGAAATCATAATAAGGTTACAGACACCACAAAACACACCACCAGAAGCAGACCTGCCCACCAGAAAGCCAAGATCCAGCCTCATCCACCAGAACACAGGCACTAGTCCCCTCCACCAGGAAGCCTACTGAAAACCCACTGAAACAACCTTAGCCACTGGGGGCAAACACCAAAAACAACAAGAACTACGAACCTGTAGCCTATGAAAAGGAGGCCACTAACGCAGTATGTTAAGCAAAATGAGAAGACAGAGAAACACACAGGAGATGAGGGAGCCAGCTAAAAACACACCAGACCAAAAAAATGAAATAGGCAGTCTACCTGAAAAAGAATTCAGAGCAATGAGAGTAAAGATGATCCAAAATCTTGGAAATAGAATGGAGAAAATATAAGAAACGTTTAACAAGGACCTAAAAGAACTAAAGTGCAAACAAACAATGATGAACAACACAATAAATAAAACTAAAAATTCTCTAGAAGGACAATAGCAGAATAAATGAGGCAGAAGAACAGATAAGTTACCTGGAAGATAAAATAGTGGAAGTAAACTAACACAGAGCAGAATAAAAAAAAGAATTGAGGACAGTCTCAGAGACCTCTGGGACAACATTAAACGCACCAACATTAGAATTATAGGGGGTCCCAGAAGAAGAAGAAATAAAGAAAGGGATTGAGAAAATATTTGAAGCGATTATAATTGAAAACTTCCCTAATATGGGAAAGGAAATAGTCAAGTCTAGGAGCCTCAGAGAGTCACATGCAGGATAAATCCAAGGAGAAACATGCCAAGACACATATTAAACTATCAAAAAATTAAATACAAAGAAAAAATATTAAAAGCACCAAGGGAAAAACAACAAATAACATACAAGAAAATCCCCATAAGGTTAACAGCAGATCTTTCAGCAGAAACTCTGCAAGCCAGAAGCGGGTGGCAGGACATATTTAAAGTGATGGAAGGAAGAAAGCTACAACCAGCATCACTCTACCCAGCAGGGATCTCATTCAGATTCGACGGAGAAATTAAAACCTTTAGAGACAAACAAAAGCTAAGAGAATTCAGCACCTCCAAACCAACTTTACAACAAATGCTAAGGGGACTTATATAGGCAGGAAACAAAAGAGAAGGAAAAGACCTACAATAACAAATGAAAACAATTAACAAAATGGTAATAGGAACATACATATCAATAATTACCTTAAATGTAAATGGATTAAATGCTCCCACCAAAAGGCATAGACTGGCTGAATGTATACATAAACAAGACCTGTATATATGCTGTCTACAAGAGACCCAATTCAGATCTAGGGACACATACAGGCTGAAAGTGAGGGGATGGGAAAAGATATTCCATGTAAATGGAAATCAAAAGAAAGCTGGAGTAGCAATTCTCGTATCAGACAAAACAGACTTTAAAATAAAGACTATTACAAGAGGCAAAGACAGACACTACGTAATGATCAAAGGATCAATCCAAGAAGAAGGTATAACAGTTGCAAATATTTATGCACGCAACATAGGAGCACCTCAATATAATGCAAATGCTAACGTCCATAAAAGGGGAAATTGACAGTAACACATTCATAGTAGGGGACTTTAACACCCCACTTTCACCAATGGACAAATCATCCAAAATGAAAATAAATAAGGAAAAACAAGCTTTAAATGATACATTAAACAAGATGGACTTAATTGATATTTATAGGACATTCCATCCCAAAACAAAAGAATACAATTTCTGGTCAAGTGCTCATGGAACATGCTCCAGGATAGATCATATCTTCGGTCACAAATCAAATCTTGGTAAATTTAAGAAAATTGAAATCGTATCAAGTGTCTTTTCCGACCACAATGCTATGAGACTAGATATCAATTACAGGGAAAAAAAATCTGTAAAATATACAAACACATGGAGGCTAAACAGTACACTACTTAATAACCAATAGATCACTGAAGAAATCAAAGAGGAAATAAAAAAATACCTAGAAACAAATGACAATGAAACACGATTACCCAAAACCGATGGGATGCAGCAAAGGCAGTTCTAAGAGGGAAGTTTATAGCAATACAATCCTACCTTAAGAAACATCTCAAATAAACAACCTAACCTTACACCTAAAGCAATTAGAGAAAGAAGAGGAAAAAAAACCCCAATGTTAGCAGAAGGATAGAAATCATAAAGATGAGATCAGAAATAAATGAAAAAGAAATGAAGGAAACAGTGCAAAGATCAATAAAACTAAAAGCTGATTCTTTGAGAAGATAAAAAAAATTGATAAACCATTAGCCAGACTCATCAAGAAAAAAAGGGAGAAGACTCAGAAAAAATAGAATTAGAAATGAAAAAGAGAAGTAACAACTGACACTGCAGAAATACAAAGGATCATGAGAGATTACTACAAGCAACTATATGCCAAAACAATGGACAACCTAGAAGAGATGGACAAATTCTTAGAAAAGCACAACCTTCCGAGACTGAACCAGAAAGAAATAGAAAACATAAAAAGACAATTCACAAGCACTGAAATTGACACAGTGATTAAAAATTTTCCAACACCAAAAGCCCAGGACCAGATGGCTTCATAGGCGAATTCTGTGAAACATTTAGAGAGGAGCTAATGCCCATCCTTCTCAAACTCTTCCAAAATATAGCAGAGGGAGGAACACTCCCAAACTCATTCTACGAGGCCACCATCACCCTGATACCAAAACCAGACAAAGATGTCACAAAGAAAGAAAAGTACAGGTCAATATCACTGAGGAATATAGATGAAAACATCCTCAACAAAATACTAGCAGACAGAATCCAACAGCATATTAAAAGGATCATACACCATGATCAAGTGGGGTTTATTCCAGGAATGCAAGGATTCTTCAATATATGCAAATCAATCAATGTGATACACCATATTAACAGATTGCAGGAGAAAAACCATATCATCATCTCAATAGATTCAATTCAAAATTGAATACCCATTTATGATAAAAACCCTCCAGAAATTAGGCATAGAGGAACTTACCTCAACATACTAAAGGCCATATATGACAAACCCACAGCCAATATGGTCCTCAATGGTGAAAAGCTGAAATCATTTCCACTAAGATTAACAAGACACAGTTGCCCACTCTCACCATTATTATTCAACATAGTTTTGGAAATTTTAACCACAGCAATCAGAGAAGAAAAAGACATAAAAGGAATCCAATTCAGAAAAGAAGAAGTAAATCTGTCACCGTTTCCAGATGACATGATACTATTTATAGAAAATTCTAAAGATGCTACCAGAAAATGACTAGAGCTAATCAATGAATTTGGTAGAGTAGCAGGATACAAAATTAATGCACAGAAATCTCTGGCATTCCTATACACTAATGATGAAAAAACTGAAAGAGAAATTAAGGAAACACTCCCATCTACCATTGCAACAAAAACAATAAAATACCTTGGAATAAACCTACCTAAGGAGAAAAAAGACCTGTAAGCAGAAAACTGTAAGACACTGATGAAGGAAATTAAAGATGATACAAACAGATGGAGAGATATACCATGTTATTTGATTAGAAGAATCAACATTGTGAAAATCACTATACTACCCAAAGCAATCTACAGATTCAATGCAATCCCTATCAAACTACCACTGGCATTTTTCACAGAACTAGAACAAAAAATTTCACAATATGTATGGAAACACAAAAGACCCCGAATGGCCAAAGCAATCTTGAGAAATAAAACCATAGCTTGAGGAATCAGGCTCCCTGACTTCAGACTATACTACAAAGCTACAGTAATCAAGATACCCTGGTACTGGCACAAAAAAAGAAATATAGATCAATGGAACAGGATAGAAAGCCCGGAGATAAACCCATGCACATATGGTCATCTTATTTTTGATACAGGAGGCAAGAATATACAATGGAGAAAAGACAGCTTCTTCAATAAATGGTGTTGTGAAAACTGGATAGCTACATGTAAAAGAATGAAATTAGTATACTCCCTAACACCATATACAAAAATAAACACAAAATGGATTAAAGACGTAAATGTAAGCCCAGACACTATAAACTCTTAGAGGAAAACATAGGCAGAACACTCTATGACATAAATCACAGCCAGATCCTTTTTGACCCACCTCCTACAGAAATAGCAATAAAAACAAAAATAAACAAATGGGACCTAATGATACTTAAAAGCTTTTGTGCAGCAAAGGAGACCATAAACAAGACGAAAAGACAACCCTCAGAATGGGAGAAAATATTGCAAATGAAGCAACTGACAAAGGATTAATCTCCAAAATGTACAAGCAGGACATGCAGCTCAATATCAAAAAAACAAACAACCCAATCCAAAAATGGGCAGAACACCTAAACAGACCTTTCTCCAAAGAAGATATACAGATTGCCAACAAACACATGAAAGAATGCTCAGCATCATTAATCATTAGAGAAACGCAAATCAAAGGTACAATGAGATACCATCTCACACCAGTCAGAATGGCCATCATTAAAAAATCTACAAACAACAAATGCTGGAGAGGGTGTGGAGAAACGGGAACCCTCTTGCACTTTTGGTAGGAATGTAAATTGATACAGCCACTATGGAGAACAGTATGGAGGTTCCTTAAAAAACTAAAAATAGGGGCTTCCCTGGTGGCGCAGTGGTTGAGAGTCCGCCTGCCGATGCAGGGGACACGGGTTTGTGCCCCGTTCTGGGAAGATCCCACATGCCGCGGAGTGGCTGGGCCCGTGAGCCATGGCCACTGAGCCTGCACGTCTGGAGGCTGTGCTCCACAGCAGGAGAGGCCACAACAGTGAGAGGCCTGCATACCACAAAAAAAACAACCCAAAAAACAAAAAAAACTAAAAATAGAGCTACCATACGACCCAGCAATCCCACTACTGGGCATATACCCTGAGAATACCATAATTCAAAAAGAGTCATGTACCACAATGTTCATTGAAGCTCTATTTACAATAGCCAGGACATGGAAGCAACCTAAGTGTCCATCAGCAGATGAATGGATCAAGAAGATATGGCACATATATACAATGGAATATTACTCAGCCAGAAAAAGAAACGAAATTGAGTTATTTGTAGTGAGGTGTATGGACTTAGAGTCTGTCATACAGAGTGAAGTAAGTTAGAAAGAGAAAAATAAATACTGTATGCTAACATATATATATGGAACCAAAAAAAAAAAAATGGTTTTGGAGAACCTAGGGGCAAGATGGGAATAAAGACACACACCTATTTGAGAATGGACTTGAGGACACTGGGAGGGGGAAGGGGAAGCTGGGACGAAGTGAGAGAGTGGCATGCACGTATATATGCTACCAAATGTAAAATAGATAGCTAGTGGAAGCAGCCACTTTGCACAGGGAGATCAGCTCGATGCTTTGTGACCACCTAAAGTGTTGGGATAGGGAGGGTGGGAGGGAGGGAGACATGAGAGATATCGGGATATATGTGTATGTATAGGTGATTCACTTTGTCATAAAGCAGAAACTAACACCATTGTAAAGCAATTATACTCCAATAAATATGTTTAAAAAAAGTGGAATTCAGACAAATTTACACAGAGTGTGGCAATTAATGAACTCTAACAGTTCTACCTGCTCTCTGTTTGTATTATACATTCTGGGAATTTGTCTAGATTCATATAAATGCAAACTTAATCCTCTACTCACTGAACTTTCAACTGTATCAGAAGGGTTATCTTCCACAAAATACATTCCACATTTAGCTGAAGAAATCATTTGGCCATGAATTTTAAAACGTATGTGCACTATTACCTTATATGGTTAAAAGCATGCCTCTGGAATCAGTTGGACTGAATTTGAATCCCAGAACCCAGAATGGTTCCTAATACTCAATAAATATTTCTGAAGAGCATCAAAAAAAAAAAAAAAAAAATGAACAGCTCTACACTGTGAAATCCTGCTTTTCATTATAGATTCAGTTTGTTTTTAACCCTTCCATTGGTCCTCATCTTTGCCCAAGAGAGTATTTTTATCAAGTTATTTTATATTTCTTGTCCATAATGAAGCTATTGAAAAATGTCTGCCTTCCAATTACTCCTTCAGAGGCTTTGCTAAAATTCTCTCAATAATCCTTTGGGAAACAAGAATATCAGCAAAACATAATTGAGAAAACAGTCACTGTGACAGGAATTAGAGATTGTTTATGAGGTAGAAGAATGTCTGAAAGCCAGCTGCAAGGACATCTGGTTCTATGACCATAAGCAAAAGTCTGTCAAAAATTTCATTAAAAAACCCATTTCTAAGGTTTACAGCTCTGCTGACTCAGTTCCCATGAGTCCCAATTTAACTTTTTAAAAAATGGTGATCTGAGGTCACATTTGCCAATCCATTTGGCCTGAAGACTTAAGAAAAAGGACAAAAGTAAAAAGCATTTTACTCTGGAACATATTTATTCTTTCTACATTACTTTTTCTGTAAATCATGTGCTCATTCTATACTTGAGACAAAATTTAGGAATTGTTTGTATATTGATGGTTCACTTTGCATTTAATTCTCATCCTTTTTCTTTCTGCAGTCCAGTGAGTACATGAATGTTGAGATTACACTCATGTCCCATTCATTCACCAGTGTTATTTGATTCCTATTTGTTGTTAAGTAAAAAATAGAACTTGTTTCCCCTTATTGAATGCTTACCATGTGCCAAGCTCTTTACAAACCTTAGCTCAAATCTTCACCGCACAACCATGCAGGTGGATGTTATTACTCCTTATAACAGATAAGTTAACCGAGCATCAGAAAGATTAAGAAATCTGCCTATGTTTACCCAGGTGTTTGGGTTTGGGGGAGCATAGTTTTATCTGAATATAAGGCCTATCTGTTCTTGAATATTTTCTGAATAGGTGATAGAAGAATCTTGCTCTAATAATGATCATGTCCTTGTGCCACTTTTACTACTAAGTAATAAAATACTACTTTCAGTTACATCACTGGCCTCTTTTCGTGAAAAATTTATAATTCAACTAAAGTATGTTAAACTTTGTCTTTATTTATAGATACTTAAAAATTGAATTTAGAAGAATCTTTAAAAAATAGTTTAACATAATACAAAAAAAAGTTTTCTTATTCTTTCAATATTTTACATTTCTAAGTCTAAAATATTCAGTATTCCTATCCTCTACCAGAGAAAGACATGGAACTTAGCAACTACCATCTGAACTCTCCCCCATGCCATCTTCCACATCTAGAATGTTAATTATAATTTTATAAAAGCAAAAAAAAAAAAGTAATTGTCCATAGTAACTATTTATATTTTTTAAAATAAATAATTTCATTTACCTTTGCTCCTTGCATTTCTCCGTTTGGGATCATGATTCTCAATGAAGTACTTCTCTAATGATTCTTTTTAGTGGTGTTCTCTGGGTATTAAAATCCATTATTCCCTCTATGTCTGAAATGTCTTGATTTTGTCATGAGAAATTTGAACTGCCTATGAAATTCTAGATTGACTGCTATTTCCCCTCAACATTTGTTGTTACTATTGAGAAGTCTGCTGTCAATCTAATTGCCCTTTTCATATAGGTAAAATTTCTTTGTTGGGAAATACTATTTGAGAGATAACTTTTACTAGTTTTTTTGTTTTCCTCTTTGATGTTCTGAAATGTTATTGCAGTGTGTTTAGATGTAGATTTATTTTATTTATTCTTCTTGGCATTTGATATTCGCTTTCTATCTGAGGAAACATCTTTTTAAAATTCTGAAAAATGCCAAAAACATGTTCCTTGTAATATTGCCTTCTTATCAACTCATCTTTTCCAAAATCTAGAACCCCTTTTATGCATATGTGGGCACTTCTCATTCTGGTTTCCATGTCTCTTAACTCTACGCTCAAGAGTTTAACACATTTTTTATCTCTGTGCATTGCCTTCAGTAATATCATTTGGTTTATTAATTATCTCTTCATCCCTCTAATTTATTCTTTTGTCTATTGACGTTTTTATTTCAATATCAAAATATTTTTTATTCCCAGGATTTCAAATTGATTCTTTTTTGTTTTTGATTCATAGCCACATGCTTTTATCCACTCAAAATTGTTATTTTTTAATGAATATGGTTTATTTCTATCTCTGTTAATATATAAAGTATGTTTAAATTTCAGACTGCCATGATATTTCTAATTTCTCAGGAAATAAGTTTCCTATTTGTAAAATGTGTAAGTTATCTTTCATGACCTTAATTTTCATCAAGAAGTATGAAATTTTAGTTTACAAGATTGTTCCAAGTCTTTCTTCTTAAATCCTTTTCCAACACCTAGTTTTCCATATCTACTGCTTTTTCAGTTGTTTCTACACACCCAAATTTTGATGCAGGTCTTAGGTTGGTGGTTTGCCTGGGAATCTTCGTAACCTCCCCACTAGATCCTCTCTCCAGCTTTTATTCTGACACTGGTCCACTGGGACAGTGATTTTGGTTTTGAGTCTGATTATATATTTTAAATATCTAAATAAGATAAAGACATCTTTAATATTTTTAAAGATTTAACCTATTCAATAAGATTATTTTTTATAAATGAAGAAAAGGTCACAAACCATCTTGAACAGAAATTTTACAGTGACATATTAATGAGAATCATAGAAGCACACGAAGTCACAGGAAACACTTTGCTTTTATAAAAAATAAAGTTTAAATTCAGAAAGGACAGGCTTCCCTGGTGGCGCAGTGGTTGAGAGTCTGTCTGCCGCTGCAGGGGACACGGGTTCATGCCCCGGTCTGGGAAGATCCCACATGCCGCGGAGCGGCTGGGCCCGTGAGCCATGGCCGCTGAGCCTGCGCGTCCAGAGCCTGTGCTCCACAACGGGAGAGGCCACAACAGTGAGAGGCCTGCATACCGCAAAAAACGAAACCAAAACAAAACAAAACAGAAAGGACAAGTAACGTATATGGTGTCACACATTTGGTGAGTGGAATATAGAAAACTACAATCCAATTTTTTTACTTCTCTTTTGTCTACTACACTTGCTTGATCCTTGTACAAAATGTTCACTAAATTCTGCTGAAAACAAAGACTGTTGTTATTCTCATTGACAGAAAAAGTTGTCTCAAAATATCTTCAATTGTAGATTAGTTGTGGCCCATAAGGTTGATCTGGACAGTACATAAACTTATTTGGCCCACTTACAGTTAATATTTTTACATGGTTTCTACTACTAAAAATGAGAGATTTAAAATAAACAAAAACAACAAAACAGACCGCAACACTTGGAAAAAGTCGTCCACAATCAAGCCTGGCAATAATAATGCACAGATGAATAGCTACTGTGTCCCTTTAGGTGGAGCATTGTTGCCAGTTCACTGGTCCCCACATCGCTGCCTTACTCATTCGTACTCTTTACCTATTCCCCGAGTTAGTGACCCCTGATCTAAACTCTCATGGTGCTGTAACACCATCACTGAATTGTCACATCTTTGGATTAAAAAGCAATATCTATATTACAATGGTGCCTTATGAATATCTACCATAAACACTTTATTACACAGTTTTATCAGATTAAGTATTTTCTGGCAAAGCAAAGTACTTTTTAGCAAACACTTTTGAGCACTCTGGGGAGTGAGTAGGGGGCAGACACAGGAGTTCTGCAAAGTTAGACAGCAGCAAAGAGCCATGGGCACCTGGAGAACAGATGCCAAAGAGAGTTTGGGAGGCAGACAAAGGGAGCGCAGAGGGTGCTGATGGCAGATTTCACTTTCTTTCTAACTGTGCTGGACATTTACCTTAAAGCCTTGCTCCACTACTGGACAGCATCAGGCCTATGTCATCTCCCTGCCCTTTTCCCATGAAGGTATACATACTTGTGGGCCTTGGAGTCTCTCTAAAATTCAGTTCTAGGGCTAAGGCAAATTACCTTGAGCTTGAAGGAATTCCTCGGTTACCTTCTGCACCAGTAGAGTTGCCCCTTGTTTCAGTGGGCACAAATTGTGTTAAGTATTAAAGGCATTAGTATGCAAATCAGGCAGCAGCCTGAACAATATCATTCTATGGTAGCTGTTTAAACAGGTAGCCCTGTTTATTGCAAAGCTAATCAACAAAAAGAATTCTAAAACGAGTCTTTCATCATTTTTTGGTATAACTTTACATAAGACCTTACAATCACTAATCTGTTCTCTAAATTTCCATTTGTGCAGTCTGGTCATACATTCAGATTTTTAATGCCATTAGCCAAACCTAATAGTTATTTGGGCTTTCTGCCTCCTGGCTATCTTTAGCATATTATCTTGGAAATCACCAGTTTGAATTATAGTATATTTCTATATATGTACACATACCCATAGAGATAAATGTCTACTGAAAACCAGTAATATTCCTCAGGGAGTACCCAGATAACATGTAGTACAACATAGAGGAAGTTTTTTTTCAAAAACTACACACTACATTATGATCTCCTTCTATTTGCTCTTACAGGATTGTATGCTGTAAGTTCCACTGCGGAACTTACAGTGGTAAGAATTAGTTTGCTAAGGCTGCCATAACAAAACACCCCAGACTGGGTGCTTAAACCACAGGAATTTACTTCTCACTGTTCTGGAAGACCAAGATTAAGGTGTGGGCAGTTTGGGTTTCTACTGAGGCTTCTCTTCTTGGTGTGCAGATGGCCATTTTCTCTTTGTGTCTTCACATGGATCTTTCTCTGTGCCCTTACCTCCCTGGTGTCTCCTTATATGTCCAAATTTTCTCTTCTTATAATGGCACTAATCAGGTTGGATTAAGGCCCACCCTAACAACCTCATTTTAACTTATTCATCTTTTAAAGACTCTATCTCCAAATTAAGTCACACTCTGAGGTATTGTGGGTGAGGTCTTCAACATATGAATTGGAGGGAGGGGCAAATTTAGCCCATAACACCAAATATATTGCATTTGCTCATTTGATCACTCTCTACTTGAACTAAAATGAACTACTTGAAGGCAGGAATCACGTCATACTTACCTTTGTGTTCCCTATATACATCACTTTGATTCTAAAGACATATTTATGGAATTCAACAAGCTTAAGAATATAACTATGATGTTTTGTCGCTTTTAAAGAAGTTTTATCTAGTCCTGATGCATTTGGTTGGGAATAATGGGTGTCCAAGGGACTTAACTTCAACTAAATTACTCTCATAAAGAAACTCCTGATCTTGTTATATATTCAGGGATAGTGAGGAATATACTTTTCTATTTAAAAATAACATAAGGAAAGAAATCATGAGAGGACATGTAAGAATAAATATATATTAGGAGAGGCTGTAATTGAACATACATTGGTTTCTATGTCAGATAAAATAAGCCATTGTACCTTCAAAGAGCTCATAACTAACTTAGGAACAAATATATTCAAATGTTTGGGAATCCTTAGGAAAAAAATATGGACAAGATATGTATCAATGGGAAGGTGGTAGCAAGTGCCACAAGGATTAACAGACCAAATTCCACTGTGGTTTAAAAAGTGCCTGGTTTGGGTGACAAAAAGTCATGACTTTAGCAAGGATGCTAGGTTAGAATTGGGCCTTTAAGAATAAAGGGGATAAAGTGGCACAGTTACAATTGTTGGTTCCAGTGTGTGGAAATCAGTGATGGTGAAATTATCAGGAGACAGTTGAAAAAGAAAAACCCACATAGCTTTCACAGCACAAAACTTGTAATTATTCTATTGACTAACATATTGCGTTTTAAAAAATGTTCTTTCAACTCTGAAAAATGAACTGTCATAAACATTTCAATGATAACATAAATTAAGTCTACCCAGCATAAGCCCAATGTTTTCAATGGATAAGTAGCTAATTAGTCATAACAAAATGACTTATCCTTTTGTCTAGCTGGCATTGGAGTTAAAGTTCTGAGACTTAGGTCATGAATCATCAGGTGTTGATAGGGTATTTTTTCCTCCCCCAGATAATAAGCAGGGAAGAAAAATGGTAACTATAGAGCAATACTTAGGATATTTTGATGCCAGGAATCTACTGTTCTAAGCTTATAGGAAAATTCCCATTAGCTGAAAACCTGACAGTTGGCAAGTACTCTATGTCACTTTATCATATACACATTCCATGACATTACTTAATTTTTTGAAAAATCTTTTTAACTCTAGGTGCTGTTTCCAACTCTTCACGGCCTGAATGTCAGTTTATATTTTCTTCAACAGAAGACTCAGCCCACACTTCAGGTAGATCTCTTGGGAAATACGTATCTATCCGTTGATGTTGGCTGCATTTCTTTTTTTCTTTGACTTGGCATGGTTTACATTTCTCTCATGTTTATCTTAGGAGATATATGTCCTAGCACAAAAATGCAAATTAGAAATACAAAGAGTTCTAAACTAGTTTCCATTTGACATTTTAAAATAACATTATTTTTTATTGCTTTGAACAGTTTGGGAGGTATGCCTCTTAAACTCAGGTTTTCACATTCATTTATTACAGTATTTCCAGACTCTGTTATAGATGACAGTAATTAAGATTTTAATTTTACTAAAAGTGAATTGCAGACCGATTAAGAGGTAATTAGGTTTTATGTATTTGCTATATGCTTTCACTTAAGAAGACGTTGAAATCTTTTCCTTCTGCATGCTGTTTCTTGGCGTGTTTGTACTCAGACTTACCCACCTTGCGTCCCCTGCTCTGCTCTGTATGTTAGAGGGCCCAGGGTGATCTTCCATATCCACGTGTCAGATAGCCTCTGGATGGGTTTGGCTAGTGGTAGGCACTCTCAGGAGATTGGCAGGTGGTAGAAAGGAGAATTCAAGGCATTTTCCCCTCCCCCTTTGCCTCAAACAGCATGTTCACCCATACCTGTGGCTCCACCTGACTCCAGCTTCTACCCAACATGCCCACCTTGCTTTTCCCCAGGGAAGCCAAGCTTCTGCGTTCCCAAAACCCCATCTATTCCCTTTGTCCCACTGGAGTCTCAACTCTATCTATTAAATCGATGCCACTACTGTCTTAACTACTTGCAATGGTTATCTTTTCCTGTTTCGATCCTGACTGACTCACTCCATTTCCTCTGTCTTCACCTGACAGTTGGTAAGATCACACAGTACTCTTACTTATCACACAACCCCTTTTGTTATTGTAACCATCACGGAGAGTGAAACGTGTATTGCTGTCTGCAGGGCACAGTGTTCAGTGGTGCAGATGGAATGAGGGATAAAACTAAGTCCATGTAGTGGAAATAGTAAGAGTGGAAGGCACAAAGTTTGACATATATTGTATATCGGGGCTCTGCCTTCGCACATAGCCCACGATATGGGTCTTGTAGAATGAAGATATGATGAGGAGTGTTGGGGTCTCCAATTTGACAAAGCTTGGAGATATCATTTCTTTCTTTATTAATTTATAGACAATTATAAGCTAACCAAGTGCCAGGATCTTTGTCAAGCACTACGATGAGGCATGAGGCAAGATAGAAACATATAAGATGCAGGCAGGGCTGCATTCCTTCTGGAAGTTTTAGGGGAGAATCCATTCCTTGTCTATTCCAGCTTCTAGAAGCTGCCTGCATACCTTGGCTTGTAACCCCCTTCCATCTTCAAATCCAGTAATCACATCACTCCAAGACCTCTGCTTCTCTGACTCTGACTCTCCCCTCTACTCTTTACTTATAAGGACCCTTATGATTACATGGGACCCACTCGGATCATCCAGGATGTCTCCTCATCCCCAAATCCTTAACTTAGTCACATCTGTAAAGTCTCCGGCCTTGTAAGAGAACATATTCACAGGTTTCAAGGATTAGAATGTGGCCACTTGGGGGGTGGGCGGTGTTCATTATTCTGCCTACCGTATCCCTGACATACCCTGTGAAGAACTGGAGCCGTCACAATCAAACTTTGCAGAGGAGATGCTAAGAGCAACAGGTAAACCCCAAACTTACAATCAGTAGGTAAATTTGCATTATTTCCCAACACCACTCTTTTTAGGAAAGACTTTTTCAAAATCAGAGAGGCAGTGAGACCCTTAGCAGAACTGAAGAAACCATTCAGTTCCTAGAAAGATAATGGAAAACTTTTACCTGAGAACATTTTTGCAGCATGCATTTTTTTATTTTCATTTTTTAGGAGGATTTCTATGAAATTACAGTTTAGGTGACCTATAGCAGCAAGCAAGTGGGTAGTAATGAATGATGGTAACAGTCTCTAACGAGCAACTGGAAATAGGTGCATGCTCTGTGTGAAATGAGGGCGGAGTAGTAAACAGCTATGGGATCTTCCGGCAGTGGCTGAACCCACACACTCTGGGACATTCTGTCCACGCTGGCAGCCATTAGTAGTGCTTCTTCATATACTCCAAGGGCAATGGCACAGGCATGAAAACCCCATGTGAAAGGATAGTTCTAGACTACTGATTGATATATTCCAAGGGACTCTTCCCAGTTTTCCACTGAAGATTTTGAGCAGAAAGGTAGAATTTATGGAGATAGAATGTGATCGAAAGAGAAAGGAATTAGAGGAATGTTTCTAAGCAGAAACAGGAGAGCGAACCGGATGCCTGTTCCCTGTGGCCTCAGTGAAGGAAGGCCTTCACTATGCCTTCCTTCTGTTTGGGTCTTATGATGTGTGAAGTGAGCCCTGGGGATTCTATGGGGAAACTTCCTAGGAGAGCAGAAGCACTTCCTTGGGGAGAAGCATTATTCTGCAAGCCTCAGTGTATGTTACATTTCTCAGGTCTGTTCAGGACAGTCAGTTAAAGCCCAGTTTCAATTTTATTTTTGTCCATAAACGTCCATTTATCACCCTCCCGTCACTCCATGTGAGATTCCAGGAATGACTCTAAATTACACATCTGAGAAGTTGGACTCAAATCAACTGTCTAAAGGCGGGGCTAATAAGGAACTATAGCACTGAAAACTGAGGACAGGAATTGCGTTGTCTTTTTTCTCTCCCAGTGACCTGAGGTAGCCTTTTAATTATCAAAGTGTCACGAAGAATTATTTCACCAGGAGATTAAAGATTTCACATCTAGTTCCCAATTCTAAGTTTATGCACATTGAGGGCAGAGATCATTCTCTTCAAGCCAAGAAACAAATTTTCCAATAAACAATATACCACTTTTTAAAGCATGGGGTAAGAAATGGGGTGGAGCATAAGGTCTGTGTTTCTCAGCAGTTCAATTTGCAAGGCTTGGCTTAATTAAAAACAAAACCCAAAAATCTCTGTTTTGTTTACTGATCGCTCTTTTTTCCCAGGGTCTTTTCATGTCTGGGGATGGGGAGGTTTAGATCAGTGACAGGTATCGAGAGAGACACAGGATTAGATGCTAACATAGGAAATGAAATAAGTTGCCTATGAATATTACATAGAATATGTTTACATCCTTACAGATAATAACCCTTTTTTCATGTGAAGATGCATACTTTCATGCTCATTTTTAAATTACCATTTCTCAACTGAAATAAATTTCTGCTTAACATTTTCCAAGACTGTGTAAAGAAAGGCCAATGATATTAACTACCATTCATCTACCATATGGCAGGCTTTGTTCTTGCATTATTGTTAATACTCTCAGCAACCTAACTAGATAATTGATATGCTCACTATTTTATTATGGAGAAATTGGGTACTGATCGAGTACATTTCTAGTAAATACCTGAGTTGATATCTCACCAGGAGAATTTAATCCCAAAGTTTGTCCCCTTTCTATAATTTGCTATCTTTTTCAAGGGATATCATTGAAAATACTCTCCTACTGTGAGAGGTGCAGTCATCAGTGAATTATCCAGGGACTGGGACTGAATTACTCAGTTGATGCTCTAGACCCCTCCTTTTTTTTCTCTCTCTCTTTTGGCTGCACCCTTTGGTTTCTTAAATTGGACTCCCTTCTCTTACATTAATGAGTTTTCTTTAGGCAGAGCTATTTTCTACTTCCAGGAAAAACTAGAACAATTTGAACTTAACCATCCAAGGTCATGAGTTTTCATAGTTACACTTTTACTAATGGAACAGAACAGAAAAATATCCAGTTATAATTTTGCAATGTTATTGTCATCACATTTTCTATCTGTGAGAGTAGTTGGATATAACATATGCAGGTGACTATGGTGGGGATCACAAATGTGTGCACAGATGCAGAAAGTCAAACTTGTAGATGCTTAGGTGAATTCAGCAAATCAATCACAGTGTTCTCATTATTCTTAATCCACTGATATCAATTCGTAACTAGTAACACAATTAGCACTCACAATTAAGTATATTTGTCTTGCCTGATGTACGCTGCAGTCTATCTTAACTGAAGTTTGTTTATTTGTTAATAGGCTGGCTGGGCTGCACATTTGAGGAAGGCAAAGGTAATTTCCATACCTAGTAAATAGCAAGGAGAGATCAAGGTTGAGAAGTTTATTATTATAAAAGTTTATTATTTTTCTAAATATTTATAATTGATTTTTTTTAATATAATTGATTTTTGACTGCAAAGTCCTCTTTTTTTCCCCTTTTGAACACATCCTTCTCTTTAGAATTGTGCTTCAAAGTTTAAGTTATAAAATCAAAATCCTTTCAGAGAATTTCTGAATAGTCTTTTTATTTTTCCTATAGGAGGTTTTCTAGAAATTAAAAAAAAAAGAAAACTGCAGGGTTAAGCATTTGCTTACTTGTTTTTTATGCAGCTCAGACATAGTTAGTTTCCCCACCCTAAAACCAGAAGCTTACATCTGTCAAGTATGCTTTTGCTCTCGAGCTCAAATAATTTTTGCTTCCTTCAGGATGACTTCTAGAAAAATCAATAAATCAATAATGTTTTGCTCCAAGGAAAATTCTGTGGACAAGTTTTGTTTTATTTTTGTAGAACACATAGCCTTTTCAAGTTTGCTTATTCTTCCAAGTAAGCAAAGTGTTGAGATGAAATATCTATGCAGTTTGTTTGACTGAAGGAATTTAAATAGGTGTCTCTGTTTTTAGAATGCTTTCCAGATATTTCATTGATGTGTATTTTAAACAGCATTTATCCTAGGGGAGCACCCAGGACCTCTTGTTTATAACAAGAGCCACTGTGATGCCTGCTATTTCTTACCACATTCTTAGGCTTCCAAACAATTTTTGTGTTTCTCCCTGGGGATGCAAATACAGAACAGGGAATGGGAGATAGAAAAATAAATACTTGGTTTCAATATTTTCTCTTCTCTTTCCCCTGATTTCTACTAATATTTATGAACATATTGGGACAACAAAAATGGGAAACAGTAGAGCATAATAATAATAATTAAAAAAATAAAACTAGGTCAGAATTTAAGTTTGAATTTCAATTTCACTATTTACCAACTGTGTGGTATAGAACAGATTACTACATCTCTTTAAAGCTTTTTTTCCTTGTAACATACAGATGGTAATACATATGTGAAGTGGTTATTAAAATTCTATATCTAATACATAATGGGTATTTAGAAAAATGTTAACTGAAAATGAATGTGATTTTATAAATAACAAAAGATCAGTTCACTCCAAGATATCTTTTTTCACCATTATAGAAAGAACTAGAGTAAGTCATTGTTTTTGGCATGATGTGAAATTTACAATATGCATTAAGTTATAATTACCTAGGGAATGAAGTAACAAACATGCAGGAGCAAACATACCTTATATAGGATGGAACATTTATCATATAAGATAGCAGAGCACAGCCCTGAATAAATGGGCACTAGGACATGTAACTTTTGGTAGAGAAGTGAAAGGTCAAGAATAATATGACTTGGAACTGATAGCATCTCTGTGGTTAGATCTATGGCTTGGTTACTAAATCTAAGAGTATTGGTTATTTGGAAAGAGCTTACCAAAATTAAGGGCAGGGTAACTGAAAGGAAAAGTTAACAAGTGCTTTAAGATAAATTATATTAGCTATACTTGATTTTTATTTTTCAGGTTCTACCAGCATACTGTGGTAGAGAAACAGAGGAGAAGGGACTAACACTTATTGAATTATATGTTCTAGAAATTGTGTTAAGTGCTTTTTGCACATAAGAATGCAATCATTCTATAAATCCTCTTCTGATTGGTAACAGAAAAAAACAATTCTCTTATGCTACCATAAGACTGCTATTGGAAATATGTTATTTCATTATATGTGTATTTAAATGCTAAGTAGTCTAAATTTTATTCATTTTTATCCCATTTCCATGGATATAGAAATAAGTGTAAGATCTCAGTGAAGGAGAATCATAAATGAAGTGGTGTTAGTTTGCTGTGGCTGCCATAACAAAGTATCCCACACAGACTGGGTGACTTAAACAACAGAAGTTTATTTTCTCACAGTTCTGGAAGCTTGACGTTCAAGATCAAGATGTTGGCAGGGTTGGTTTCTTCTGAGGGTCATGAGGGAAGGATCTGTTCTAGGCTTCTCTTCTTGACTTGTAGATGGATAATTTCCCCCTGTGTCTTCACATTGTCTTCCCTCTGTGTCCAAATCTTATAAGGACACCATGTTGCATTGGAGCCCACTCTAGTGATCTCATTTTAATTTAATTACCTCTGCAAAGACCCTGTCTCCAAACCAGAGTCATATTCTGAGGTACTAGGGCTCAGTTAGGACTTCAATATATAATTCTGGAGGTGAGGGACTCAATTCAGACCATAACAACTATTTTCCTCATTTCTCTTCTTCACAATCCCTAGCAGAAATTGACTTGTTCATGAGATGCTCCACACATATTCGATCATGATAATTCAAGAACTCTTTGCATCACCTATATGAAATAAAACTTTCTTGTCCTGAAGATCCCATAAAGAAATAGCATTCTATGTTAAGTCAAAACAGAAACCATCCACACTGGAATACTCTGGGCATTTGAACCAGGCCAGACCACAAAAGTTAATTTAGGTTTGAGGACTAGATAGAATGATCACTTAGATACAAGGTCATTTCCTCTTTGCTTTACAGCCAAACCAGAAACATACAATCAAAAATATACAACAGGGCTTCCCTGGTGGCGCAGTGGTTGAGAGTCCGCCTGCCGATGCAGGGGACACGGGTTCGTGCCCCGGTCTGGGAGGATACCACATGCCGTGGAGCGGCTGGGCCCGTGAGCCATGGCCACTGAGCCTGCGTGTCCAGAGCCTGTGCTCCACAACGGGAGAGGCCACAGCAGTGAGAGGCCCGATTACAGCAAAAAAAAAAAAAAAAATTATATATATATATACACACACACACACACACACACACACACACACACACACACACACACCAGATCAAGATACAAATGAGTGGACATGGCTCTCTGTCACCTCCCTTTCTTCTTCCCAGAAGCATGTCCAGAGGCTGGTGGGCTCACCAGGGAGACTGAAACTCTTATCAGTTCAGAGGATTCCCAACCATAGCTTATGTACAATCTTTGAAACTGAAGATGGTGGACATGGATGAGGATGATGGAGGTGTGGAACTTCAGTATTCAAGTCTCCACTCTATTTCCAATAAGAAAATTCTTGCTGAACCACAATTACATGCTTCCAGGTTCTATTTCTTACTGTGTCATTGACTCACTTGAGTTGCAGGGAACAGGCATGCCCTATAACCATTTTCCAATGAAGTAAAACAAAATGAGCATGTAATAAGTGAAAAGCAGTTTGTAAAATGTAAACTACTGTGCCAATCATCTATTTTGAATGTTGTAAATAAATAAGACAGCTATAACTTCAATAAGGAAGTAGGTATATAAATTGAGTACTGATTATGTTCCAGATACTCTGCTAAAGATTAGGGATACAGAAGTCAAAAAGACAGATGTGATCTCTTTTGCATGTAATGTATAGTATGACAATTTTGACATAATTTTCATAATGCTAGTCTTATCAAAACTGCATACTTACTACTATAAACAGTTGCAAAAAAAGGCTCAGTAAGCCTCCAATTTGGCAACAGTTTAATGGATTGGCTTCCATGATTCCAGAATGCTAAAACAAAATGTATTTCGTGGTACCATCCCATACTTCTCTCTTCTTTATGTACAGAGGACACACTGTCTCCAAGTGCAGAAAGAAAGAAAGTCTTCCGCGCCAGTTTCTGCATTCCTTTCCGTGGCTGTAGATTCTGGCACATTTCAATCTTCTGCAGATTCTCTTTTTTGTAGGGATAGGCAATTTATAGGACTAGTCCTTTGAGGAAAATCTAAATGCTCCTAGGTCTTGGCCTAGGAAGTGCTAGGTGAAGAATATAAGAGTAGGGACCTTGCATCATGCTGTACCAGTCATGCAAGAGTAGAGAATATTCAAACTGTCCATCCTGCAAAGGTAGTCACAGAGGTTCAGATGTATGCATAAACATTCTACTCATGGATAGGAAAACTGGGATTATTACTATTATGGTTATAATTTTAAGGAATTAGACAAATTCATCACAGACTCTCAGAAAACTACAGCAAAAGATTAAGGGTAATTGCATTAACTATTTTAATCTAATATTCAACCTATCTAACACTCAGAGAATATGTGCACAGTGCTTTCGGCCAATCGTGTTTTAACTGAGATCTGATGAGCTCTCTTTCTGTACATCTGTCAGGACAAAAGACTTACACTTGCAAAGAACGTGCACCAATGTCACTTACCCTCCTTCCCTGCCAGCAGATTACAGTGAAATGACAAAGTCATAATTCTCAGGCACTGAAGGATGGGCTTTAAGTAGAATTGTATGGGCTGTGAATTATCTGCAGCTGTAAATTATTGTACAAATAAGCCATTCAAGTTCACTAAAATTGGAGAGGTTAGGGTTAGTGCAATTCTTATCCAAATCTTAAGTGTCAGTGATAGCCCACTGCCCTGCAGTAGCCAGAAGTGTACAACATGTGCCTTATGAGAAAAGTTCTTGTGGTTTTTCTCTTTCCCATTGCACTCTAGGGTGATCTGAGCATCAGTTAAAAATTCCCGTCAAAAATAATTACTGAGAGTTCAAGAGTTCATCGTCTCTAAAAACCCAACGAAGAATAATCTGTCTAATTCTCTTATTTGGGCATGTAGTAGAGCTGTTAGAGATTCTGGTTATGTCTTTTAAGTCTTATGATTTCTGATCCTTTCTGGAAAGATGATGTAAAGAGAGAAATTTCAACAAACTATTTTCTGTTATATTCGAGTTGACACCTGTCTTCTCACACTGACCTATATTAGATGGAAATTATTGCCATGTCCCTGATAAACTTGGGTGCATTCACATGGGTTACATTTGTCGTGTGATAGGTGGATAAGAGAAGCAACTGGTTCAGTTGTGAGGAGTAATCTTCAGGCAAAACAATTTCCCCCAAATTTCCAAATATTGATTTATCACCAAGAATTTTCCATACAATTACCTAGTTTTAGGCTATCACTCAGTTATTCAGCCACCCATCCTACCTTGAGCCCATCCCCATTTCCCCTAGTGCCTTCCTCTGTCAGGATTTTCTCTTTCTGTGGACACCACCTCTCTCACTCCAGCCACCTTAAGAGCTCGGAGCTGAAGCAACATTGCTCCAATTTCAAGTTCTCCTTGTTACTCATGTCCTGTGTTTCCTATTGGGACTTCTTGCCTCTTTCCAACCCATTGTTTTCCCCCGTTCTCTTATACTTGAATAGTTCTGAATTTTGAGTGCTTACCTTATCTAAGTACCCTCTAATTTCCTAATCTTTGTTCTGCGAAAATAGGTTCCTGGCCCATCTCCAAAATCGACGCCACAGGCTGTTCCAATGTGACAACACTTAGCTGTCTGAACGTGAACAAGTCTCTCAATCTCTTTGTTCTCAATTTTCTCACTAAAACATAAGAAGCTCAGTGGTACTCGGAGCCTTTCCTTTTGATGTGTCAATAGAACTTAGTTGCTAACACTGATGTACACATTCACCAGTTTGGGCCGTGGTTATAGCGACTTTCAGATAAATGAATATCGGTAAGTGAATAACTGGAATTTAAATAATCTTTTTGTTGTTGTTTTTTTTTTGATAAGGTTGTTTTAGGAAGTACTTCTAGGGTACTGTTTTTAAAAAGAAAAAAATATATTTTAATAGATGGCTATTTCAGCAGCTTCTAAATACTTCAAAGAATATATTTTGTCATTATTTGTAACATAAGTAAGACTTGATTCTTCCTAACTATTCACGTCACATAGTATCAGATTCCAAAAAGATATATAAATGCAAATTACTAGTTTTTTTGGATCCCCTAATATATGCCAAGGACTATTCTAAATATGTTTCTTGTATTAATTGATTTATTTCTCAAATGTTATTTCTGTTTTACAGATGAAATAACTAGGAAGAGAGGTTAAGTAACTTATTCAAGATTAAACAGAATAGAAGAGCCAGGATTTATACCAGGCAGTCTGGCTTCAGATCCTGTGCTTGTAAACATCACACTCTTCTGTCCTTCTTGACCAATTTGGGCAAAGTCCTTGAGTGGAGTGTATTGAAGTAGAGTCTTGAAAAGGCAAATAAGGTTTATATTTATAACACAAAACGAAAACATCTTATTCTCTTGCTTACCATCTTTCTCTAAAAAAAAGTCACACAGAATAAAAGCGGCTTATCAATCTGCTCACTCTTACTCTCTTTTTCTCTCTTTCCTTCCCTAGATGTCAGCTGAATGGCCTTTTCATATCTTCCCCACCTGTCCTTTTGCCACCTCCCAAATATATTTCATTCTCCCCTGGAGGCCATATGTCTTTCTCTTTTGAGTTGGCTTATCTCCTCTAGCTTGTCCAATACAACATGTCTACATGTACTAAACACAGGTCAGCGTGAAGAGAGCCCACGAAAGAGCTTGCAGAATTCTTAGAGCAGAGTTGGGGAAGCATATTACCTTACTACTTATTGTCCTTGTATACACCTATATAACTTCAATTATAGGGTCCTATGTGTAATTCAGTTATCAGTCACTTGAACTTCTGTGGGTTTCTCCACACTAAGATTTCAATCTTGAGTTTTACTTCCAGCTCTAGAGTTCCCTGGATGATAAAAATGAGGGAATATTTGGGGCCAGTTATTTAGGCCTGTGTCATCAAGGGCGATGGGTCAAGAAGTCAGAGAAAAAGTGACAAGTTCTAAGTAACCATCTTGTTTTTCTGAAAACTCACAGAAACAGTTCAAAAGATAATGTCTGCTTGCAAAAAATGTAAGTTATGATTGGATTCCTCATGTATAAATTTTTGTCTTTCACTCAACTAACTCACAAGATGAACTGAATTTCTCACTCTTCTCCTGACTATTTAGGGTATAAGGAAGCACAACCTAAAGAAAAAGAGGTAGCCTAAGACAACTGGTTTGTCTTAGAAGGAAAAGAAAAAATGAATTGGGTGTATAGAGGAAGAGACCTGAAGATTTTACACTGAATTCTAGAGCCGTAGAGCTTCACTATTTCAAGAATAGCACATTTGAAATTGGTCTTAGTAGAGTGACAAAACTCTTAAAAATGGTTTTAAGTTGAATTTTAAGCAGGCAACTAGCAAAGGACTTATAAAACTAAGTTACAATTTATAAACTCAAATTTATGAAGTTAGAAGCTTTAGAGAATGAGTTAATCAGCACCTGCTCCAATGTGAATGTGTGAGCTCATGTCTGCTAATAGAGGGAAGAGGAATACATCAGGCTGACTCACCATTTGTGCAAGACGTTTTCACTTTTGCCTGAGACAAGGATGAAATGCGGATGAGTTTGCATCTGAACACAGTGCCAATTAATCACTATGATGACATTTAAATAGTCATTCTGCATCGTAAATGTTTGAAAGAAAGCTTTATTTTCTAGTGATGGAACTCATAGAGTTTTCTTTTTTCTTTTCACATAGTCACTGAACTTACAGAGCTTATTAGGAGTTGAACTATTGGGAATAAACTGTCAAAGATGCCAGGAAGGGCTTCCCTGGTGGCACAGTGGTTGAGAGTCCGCCTGCCGATGCAGGGGACACGGGTTCGTGCCCTGGTCCGGGAAGATCCCACATGCCGCGGAGCGGCTGGGCCCGTGAGCCATGGCCGCTGAGCCTGCGCGTCCGGAGCCTGTGCTCTGCATCGGGAGAGGTCACAACAGTGAGAGGCCCGCCTACAGGAAAAAAAAAAAAAAAAAGATGCCAGGAAAATTTCTAGCTCTAAGGAAGTGAAATATAATAGGTGGATTAGAAAAATGTGAATGAAAAGTCAAATACAAATAGAATAATCCAATTCAGTGGTGCATCACAGTTCCTGGAACTTTTCTTATCTGGGTAGATATAAAATTGCTGGGTTGCTAAGAATAAACAAGAAAAAAAAAAAAGCAGCTGAATTAGATGCCAACTATTAAGTACTTAAACACACATATTTTGTTCCTGGATACCTCCCCAGATTTTCACTCAGAACCTAGTTGTTCTTAGCTTACATACACTCTTAATGAATTTGATCATATCTTATTCCAACCCTCAGCTGATTCAAAGTAACAAGTTAGAAAGTGGAGGACCATCTATGTGCAAGAACTTTAAGAATATTAAGGAATAAAAGTAGACTACTTAACAGTCAGGCAATAAGCAGAATAATGCAAGATTTAAATGCTCACAGGAATCACATCCAGAACACTCCCACAGCCTCCCATAGGCCATGCGAAGGAGAGAAGGAACAGTGCATTTATGCACTTTTTGGTACTTTTGATAGCTATTACTGGAGCTTATAGTTTAAAATTAACATCTGTGTCACTGACTCAATTTAGTTAATTTGTTTCTACTTGTTAGGATATAAATAAAGTGCTCTATTTTTCTCTGTCTGAGAAATTCATTAATTTCTAGGAAGAAATCTAAAAGGTTCATGAAAAGAACACACAGGAGAAAAATGTTAAGTTACCTTTTGTAAAAACACTAAAGATTTTATTAAGCTCCCAGAAATTTTTCATTTAGGTTTTAATATGAATTTGGGGGAATGCTTATAATGATTTTACTTTGTATTTTTCTCTTAATCATAGCTATAAAATTGTTCTCACATGAGAAACTCATCAATTATTAGTTCTCAGACTATTTTCTTAAAATTCCTATTTATTTATTTTCTGTTTGGTAATACAGGTTAAAGGCCTAAAGAAAAAAATTAGCTAATACACATTTATATTTGGTGATAATTAAAATGGTATAATTTATATTTTAATAGAAAATTATTTTTCTGTTATATTTTCTCAAGAGAGAATAGTCTAAATTTCTAACTTTTATATTAGCATAATTGGGAGCCAAGTTTATTTTCTTAAAATAACACAGTACTACTTACATAATAAAAGTCAGTGGGCAGATGAAATTTAATAAAAAAAATTATGCTTATGGAAAAATACATATGAGAAATATGCTTATGATGTGGGAATACATTATTACTTAGTTGTGTCATCTATTGCATTAATTAGTTTATTGTTCTATAGGGGCACAGTTATTTGAGAGGGGGCATATTTTTAGGATTTTTAACAGGATAAGAAAACTCTGAAGGCTGAGAATGCCTTTTATTTTTCTAGAATATAATACCAAGTATAATACTTAATAGACTATATGAAGTTGAAGTGTGGCTCCAAGAAGTTGTCACTAGACCCACTGTGATGATTTTTTCCTTCTCTCTCTGTCCTGCTATGCGTAATCCTAAACAGGGTGGAAGGGGGCAGTTTCTGGTTGGAAGTCTGGAAAGGGCAGTCTGTGGAATGGGGACGTGCCTGGGGAATAATAAGAAAGAAGAGCTCAGGATGGTCACTCTGCAAAGTTGTTTATGAACTCCTGGGCTCACCCCCACTGTGTGTTGTACCAGAAGGACATGGTATGACATCTTTAAAGTGCTGAAAGAAGAGTACTGACAACTCAGAATTTTATATCAGTGAAAATGTCCCTCAGGACTTAAGGTGAAATAAAGACATTCTCAGATGAAAGGACACTTAGTAGTTGTTGGCAGCAAACCTGCTTTAAAAGACTTGCTAAAGGAAGTTCTTCAGACAGAAGGGAAATGATACCAGAAGGAAACATGGAACATCAGGAACAAAGAAAGAGAAACACAGAGGGAAAATGTCTAGGTATATATATATACAATATACAATACATACTATATATATATACACAATATACAATACATACTATATATATATATACACACAATACATTATTTTTCTCCTCTTGAATTTTGCAGAATATGTTTGATGGTTGAAAGTATAAAATATAACATTCTCAGATGGAAGTTTCCATGTATGTAGCGGTACTATGTTAGATGGCTGTAGCAAAAAGGAGAGACGTTATAGTTTCTATATTCCAGTTAGGTGGTCAAATATTGATTCTAAATAGACTGTAAGTAATAAGTATGAATTTTTTAATTCCTAGAGTAAGCTCTAAAAAATTATACAAGTATACATATTCAAAATGACAAGAGTAACATTTAGAAAAGTTAGTAAGAAAAGTATCGATAGAAAAGATGAAAACACCAATGTCCAAATGATGTTAAATTTAGAAAAAATATAGTCTTTCTTCAGAGTCCCTGTGGAAGTTTTACGTAATATATCCTTGATATTTAAAAGGCATTATCCAATATCTCTTTAGGGATAAGTTCACCAAAGAGCAGTGAAACAAGTTGAATAAAATAGCTATAGGATTTTTTTAAACTTTCCTATTATTACAGCTATTTGATTTATGAAAAAGACAATGATATAATTTTAATATCCACCAGTCACATTAAATAATACTAAATACTCATTACTATTTCCCTTGAATGATCAACTGCTAAAATTTGATGTGTGTGTGTGTGTTTGACTAAATTTGAGAAGTGAATATTATAATTTATTAAAATTTTCTTTGTTTTACATGGGTAATTGAATGCTACATTTTAGTTTTATTTCATTAATGATTAAAACTTACACATTAAGCAGGCAAATTTCTACTAGATGCTTCATATTCTGTGACTGCACTAAAGGCAGCATATGTAAATTTTATAGAGCAACTGAAACTCTCATACACTTCTGGTGAGAATATAAAGTGGTACTTTGAAAAACTGTTGGCAGCATCTATGAAATACATGCAAGCTCTAGGTATTAGTTTTCTCTTGCCGTGCACCAAATTACCACAAACAGTGGCTGAAAGTACACCTGCTATTAGCTCACAGTTCTGTAGGTCAGAAGTCCAACACAGTGTGGCTCTAGTCCTTATAGGAGGACCCCTGAATCAAGCCAGCAGTGAGGCAGCAAGTATCCCATAGGCTTCAAATCTCCCTGACTTCCTCTTCTGCTTCTGGAGAAAATTCTCTGCTTTTAAAGCAACTGTTGTGATTAGATTAGGCCCACCTGGGCATCTCCCTAACCCTAAAGCCCATGTGGATAATCTCCCTTTCACTGGGGCATGGAATCATAGAGGACAGTTTTAGTATTCTGCCTACCTCCTCCTATGACTGGGCAGTTCCAGTCCTAGACATATACCCAACAGAAATGCATGCATATGTTCACCAAAATACATGCACAAGAATGCTAATAGTGGGAGTACTCATATTAGCAAAAATCTGGAGAAATTATTCAACAACAATAGAATAAACTGTGGTATATTCTTATAACTGAATTCAGAAATGAGAATGAAAAAAGTACAAATACAACAGCATGAATGAATCTCACAAACACAGTGTGCAATAGCAGGCAATAGTGTTTATGGGAGTGAGTGGAGATGTACCTCTTCCAACCCAGAAAGTCATAGAAAGCTTCCTGGAGAAGGTACAGTTTCTGCAAAGAATTAGAGGGAGTGATGGGTAATGTGGGGGACAGAACTAAATTTTCAATTGAAAGAATAATATGAACAGAGGAAACATCTGTAAAAATTATAAGCAGATAGGTATTATGAATAGACAGAAAAATGGGGAAAACAGTGGGATAAAAGGAGTGCCTGGAGAATTTAATGGGGTCAGAACATGGACCGCCCTGAAAGCCATATGAAGAAGATTGACTTTCATCCTGTAGTTGAGGGGGGACATGGGAGCTCTTTGCAAAAGGAACGATATGAACATATTTATATTTGGGGTCTTTGACACTGCAAAATAGATAACAAGAAGATAACATTATAAAAAGAAAGTAGAGAGGAAACTAGACTAACTTGGGAGGCTATTCAAGGAGTACAGGTGAGAGATGATGGGTGCCTGAGTTAGTGGGGGAGGAGGATGGACAATCTAAGAAGCATGGATACCTTGTATCTACCTCCCTTCCTAAAATCACTTTTAAAGTCTTAATTCATGCTAAAGTATAATTGACTAATAATACAGTTGTTGAATATTTTCATGTCTCCCAAGAGAAGGTGAAATTACCACTAACTAGATATCTGGGCTCTAAGTTGAAAAGATGGCTTCTAGTTGTGCAATAGTAGGTGTTTTCCTGAAGAAGTTTTAATTGGTTTGTTTCTTTATTTCTAAGTCATCAGGACTTTTCTAAATGCACCACACATATGAATAAGGGAACCAGAGCCGAAGACACATTCCATGGTTGAGATGTCTGAGCAAAATCTGTACTTTTAATTCTATGACCTTCACAAGGTCAGCAACAGCAGAGATCTGGGGCAGAAATTCTTCAAGATTTTCATATACAACAGTGACCAGTGGGGCAATTGTGTAAAAGAAATTTCCTAAGCCATACGTTCATTATTTCTGCTAGAAAGCCTTACAAAGTCAATTCCCGTGGACACATAACAGGGCACACAATAGAGAGGCAGCTGACATCTGTGTAAATGTGTGCATTTTGACCTATATTTAAAACCGGCATGAAGATAAATATCCTTTTCTTTTTAAGTTTCTATTGTGATTGTACTTTGTAAAGACTTCCCTCTGGTTTTAACCCTAAATTAGCTTACAAAGAGAATGGAGTAGGATTTTGAAATAAAGCATATGTGTTGATATGATTAATATCACTCATTCTATGTAAGTTTAATTGCTGTAACTGTTTTGAGTAGAGAAATAAAGAACTAATTTTCTGTTACTCTAATTGAAATAAAATTAGTCTGGAATTAGTAGGCAGGCTTATTCCTTTGGGTTTCCTCCCTACTCAGCCACCCACACACACACACACACACACACACACACACACACACACACATTTAGCTGTGAACTACTTGACAATATCAGAACCTTTCATCAGGCAGTTATTCCAAACTTAATCTGTAAATAATTTTTAGACCCACAACAGGACTTTTAAATTTTTTAAAGAGAGAAAAAATAACGGTATCTTTTAAAGGAAAATTACTTTTAGGAAATATTAGTTTTTCTCATCATGATTTGAGTTATCTGATTGAAACTTTTTGTGTAGGTTTTTTTGTTTAAGAAGGCAAGAAATACTTTAAAAATTGATTACAGTATTCCAGAGGTAGTCTGGCCAAAGCAGTGACAACAGGTCTATCGTTTCCTCTGCTAAATTTCCTATTCTGTTAATGCATCTGTAGTTCACTGTAGAATTTTGGTAGCTCTAGCTCCACATGACCCATCCTGAGCTTACACTTAACTAAGGCACTAACATACTTAGTACCTATAAATCACATTTACACAGTCTGTTCTTGGACATTTATTTGAATTTTTGGAACCAAATATAAGTCTTTAATATGATAAATGTAAAGGAATTTAGGTAAAAAGTGACTTTTTACCCCCATTGCCAGGTACTGATTAGGGGCTTAAAAAATGTTGAATTTAGCTCATTATTGCTGCTTAAGAATTGTTTAATTTTGATTCAGTCATCCCAAGTATTTTTTTCACTTTGGATGGTTTGAGATTCATCCATGTTGTTTTGCATTAGTAGCCTGTTCCTTTTTATTGATGTCTTCCATTGTATGATTATACCATTTATTTAACCATTCTTTTATTGATAGGCATGCACTGTTTTAATTTTTGACTATTATTAACAAAGCTGCTATAAATATTCTTGTTCAAGTCTTTTTGTGGACATATGTTTTCATTTCTTTTGGGTAAATATCTGGGAGTAGAGTTACTGGAACATAGGAACATGTAAGTTTACTTTTACAATAAACTTCCAGACGTTTTCCAAAGTGGTATCTCACTGTGGTTTTCACAGGTCTTTAAACTATGCTGTGTTTTGTGTTTATGTCAACCCATTTAGTTAAACACCATTCCTTTCACTCGAGAAGTTGCAGAAAAATAGAAAATAAAATTCCCAAGCCTAATATCCAAAGATATTTGTTCCTCTTCCTCTAAATATAACAGTTAAAAGTAATTCCTCTTAATAAATGTTCTTTGTATTGTATCTAAATTTTAAGTTAGTTTTGAACTCTGCCTAGGGGCATTTTATTTCATTAGTAATTCAACAGGCATTTGTGAGTACCTAATAAGGTCTAGAAAAATTTTTAAGGTTGATGGTTAAATAGACAACTGTCATAATTCCTGTCCTAAGTTGTCTTAACAAGAGACAGATGTGTGAATAGCTATGTGTACATTTTATAATACTATTTTGGTTGCTTATATATGGCATAGGGAGGGCAAGAGGAAGGAAGGGTAAAATTTACTTGATGGAATGGGAGAAGAGTCATGAAAATCTTTGAAGAGGAGATGATTGCACTTAATTTTTTGTATAGGACTTTTAGAAGATATTATGGTGGTTTAAATTCTTCATTACTGTTATTTCTTGTTTTTATAGTTTTGTGAACATATTGGTTTTTTTTCCTCTGCAATCAATTTTGTGGAAAGTGAACTGGGCAAAAGGCAGTCAGCCCCATCTCTGTCTCTTGGGCTATGATATTCAAAATCCTCATTTCCTAATTTGTATTCCTGACTACTTCACAGTATCATGGGGGAAAAAGGCATGGTGGCACACTTCCTTAAAATCTAAGCAAAAGTAAGACATTGTGAAGGTATAGTTTCAGTAATGATAACGTATACCCTTTTTGATTTTTTTGAGACTTTTCTCAGTGCTCTTCAAAACACTTCATGTTCAATGTCTTGGTCCACACAAGTGTATATCTTCACGAAATATTGCACAACTGTCTCTTGATATGTCTGTTTCTTTGGTCCAGAACTCTCTTCCATCACCTTATTCCCATTTTTTAATCTCATCTCTCCAGGTTTGCATCATATGCATGGAGTTATATTTACCAAAATGTGTTCTAATCTCAAATTCACATTGTTTATTATTTATGCTGTGTTAATTAGCATGGAGATATGCAAAAAATCAGTTGTATTATTTCCCTATTGCTGTTGTAATAAATCACCACAAACTTAGTGGCTTAAAACAACACAAACTTATAATCTTTTAGTTCTGGAGGTTAAAAGTCTGTAATGGGTCTCACTGGGCTAAAATCAAGGTTTTGTCAGGACTGCATTCTTTTCTTCAGTCTTTAGAGGAGAATCCATCTCCTTGTCTTTTCCTGCTTCTTCTACAGCCACCTGTATTCATTGATTTATGGTCTCTTCCTCCATCTTTGCAGCCAGCATGATGGCATCTTCACGTCTCTCTTTGACTCTGCTCTTCTGCCTCCTTTATCCACTTTTAAAGGACTCTGATTACATTGGACCCACTGGCTACTCCAGAATAATCTCTTTGTCTTAAGGCCGGCTGATTAGCAATTTTAATTCCATTGGCAACCTTAATTTTTTCTTTCCATGTAAGTAACATATTCACAGATTCTGGGAATTAGAACATGGATATCTTTCGGAAGCAATTATTCTGCCTGCCATACTGGTATTAATTTATTTGTTTCTTTGTTTGTTTACTTGTTTCTACCTAACGACATTTTTGTTGGAAACTCTGGGCATCTCTTTTATTGGTAGCCCTTTGTTCCTGTCACGACACTTTCCCCATAGTCACTTGCTTCCCAATTTTGTTTGGGCATCTTCTCTCCTCTTTGCATTTACTTTAAAGCTTCCTTTGAGCAAATGACTTGCTTCCAGAGATTGAAGTTTTAAGAAAGACCTTGGGCTTCAGTCTTTCATTAGCCACCCATGTATTTCTCGTGCCATTCATTCTCCTTTCTTGTTAAAGTACTAATGTTTAGTGAAGAATAAAAATGATATTTTCATCATTCCTTGCCACTGTTCTGTTTCTTTTTCAAGAGTTCAGGAGCTCTTAATAACCTTTATAGTCTTAATCACTTATTTTTGTAGATGTCAATCATGAATCTATGAACAAGAAGTAAAGAGTAGCAGACAGAAGTTTTAGTTAACTGACAATCTGCTTACACTCGCATTCTATTTTTTCATTCCTGGTGGATTTGTGTCTGTGTGTTTGTGTCAGGGTAATACTAGCTTCCGTAATAAATAATCCTCAAAGTTTTAGTGTCTCAACATATTATGTGAGAATTTTGTATCTCACTAGCAAATAGTCCAATGTGATTGTATATCTGATTGGCGAGTAACTTCTCTATGTGGTAATTCAGGGACTCAGATTCCTTCTTCCTTGGAGCTCTGTCAGTCTGTAAGGCCTTGAAGGGGAAACTGGGGATATAATGCCTGGAAGTTTTTATGAACTACCTAGGAGTGACATGCATAAATTCCACTCAGAGTTTATTCGTATGAACTAGTCTTATGGCCACAGATAGAGGACTTGGAAACACAGTTCATGGGTGGACAGCTGCTTGCCAGTGACAGCTCTACACTGCAGAAGGGAGAGCATCAACAGGGGTGGGTCTGTATCCATCTCAACCACAGCACGCTTCTTGGCTGGCTCTTCCCCATACCTTGCCCTCCGTACCCTCCACCACCATCAGGATCTTCCTCAGTCCTCCATGATGCTTCACTGGAAATTCTGCACTCTTCTCATAGGAACAGAGAAAGGCTCATGTACATGGGATGGTTTTGGACATGTGGACTATATGTATCCTCCTCTATGACATATTCATTAATGCATACTACAATATGACTATAGCTTTGTTGTAATTAATTATTTAATTAATTTAAATTTGCATTTTATTTTATTTTTTTAACATCTTTATTGCAGTATAATTGCTTTACAATGGTGTGTTAGTTTCTGCTTTATAACAAAGTGAATCAGCTATACATATACATCTATCCCCATATCTCTTCCCTCTTGCATCTCCCTCCCTCCCACCCTCCCTATCCCACCCCTCCAGGTGGTCACAAAGCACCAAGCTGACTCCCTGAGCTATGCAGCTGCTTCCCACTAGCTATCTGTTTTACATTTGGTAGTGCATATATGTCCATGCCACTCTCTCACTTTGTCCCAGCTTACCCTTCCCCCTCCCCGTGTCCTCAAATCCATTCTCTAGTAGGTCTGCGTCTTTATTCCCATCTTACTCCTAGGTTCTTCATGACCATTTTCCTTTTTGTTTTTTAGATTCCGTATATATGTGTTAGCGTATGGTTTTGTTTTTCTCTTTCTGACTTACTTCACTCTGTATGACAGACTCTAGGTCCATCCACCTCACTACAAATAAATCAATTTAGTTTCTTTTCATGGCTGAGTGATATTCCATTGTATATATGTGCCACATTTTCTTTATCCATTCATCTGTTGATGGACACTTAGGTTGCTTCCATGTCCTGGCTATTGTAAATAGAGCTGCAATGAACATTGTGGTACATGACTCTTTTTGAATTATGGTTTTCTCAGGGTATATGCCCAGTAGTGGGATTGCTGTGTCGTATGGTAATTCTATTTTTAGTTTTCTAAGGAACCTCCATACTGTTCTCCATAGTGGCTGTATCTATTTACATTCCCACCAACAGTGCAAGAGGGTTCCCTTTTCTCCACACCCTCTCCAGCATTTATTGTTTGTAGATTTTTTGATGATGGCCATTCTGACCAGTGTGAGGTGATACCTCATTGTAGTTTTGATTTGCATTTCTCTAATGATTAATGATGTTGAGCATTCTTCCATGTGTTTGTTGGCAGTCTGTATATCTTCTTTGGGGAAATGTCTATTTAGGTCTTCTGCCCATTTTTGGATTGGGTTGTTTGTTTTTTTGATATTGAGCTGCATGAGCTGCTTGTAAATTTTGGAGATTAATCCTTCGAATATGACTGTAGTTTTAATTCTCATCTTTCTCCCCAGTACTGTCTCATAGAATATTAGATTTTTGTGTTCTTTAAATTCAGAAGCCTGGACTCCTCAGTTGCAAGAAGACTTTCATACTTATCTTGTAGCTCCAACAGAGCTGCCCTTCCTTCCCTCTTTTCTTTTCTCCTATCGTTTTCTCACCTTGACATGGGGTTCAGTCTTCTCCAGAGTCTTCAAACTCTCATGCCTCTTATTTTTTTATATTACCTTATATTGTGTATCTAATATCAATTCATCCACTCTGATAAGTTGTATTATAGTAAAAGCATTTTATTAAGACCTTACCTTTCTTTCCCATGCAGAGCAGCCAATTTGAATAAACACATAAATGTTCAATGATTGCCTCTGGCAAGAGATTTTGGAATATTTCCCTGGGCTTCTATGTGGTCAAGCCTGATTTCTCAACTATTTCCTGCATGATAATTCTTTTGGTCAATGACTTGTTGCATGTAATTGCTAAAATTCATGTGGGTGGTCAGTCTCAAAGCTGACCCATTCTCTGAGTTAAAATAAATAAATTGAGAAAACAACACTTACAAAATAGTTTAGGCTTCCATTTTCTGAGGTGGAACACAAAGTTGGGTTGGTTATTATATTTTCTCCTTGCTTGAAGTGAAATCTTTCTTGCTAGGGTTTGTACATTTTATTGTTCTAGATTTTTCTATAAAACTGATCAAAGTTATGGCTCACCACTACAAAACTTTAACCTCATACCCATCAAATATTTATAGGTGTAGCTGTACAAATTCTTTGTATAAAGGGGATTTCAAGATTTTTCAAAGCCTATGAAACCCTATTTTAAACTTATCTCAAGAAAGCATAGCACACTACTCAAGATCCTGGCTTCTGGAGTAAAGATGTCCAATACACAGTCTTTGTGATCTTGAGTAAGTTTCTTAACCCTTAGGTGCCTCAGGATTGTCTTCTTTTAAATAAGGATAAACATACTAGATCTTATCTTATAGGGTCCTTATGAAGGTTAAATTTATTAGTTTAATTGTTTCTAAAACAATGCTTGCTACATGGTAAACGCTGCATAATTATTACTTAAATAAACTTATAGTAAATTAATTTATCAGATATTTTTCTTCTTGAGTTCAAGGGCTCAGATATAATAGGCCATCACTTTGATCCCTCTTCATCCAAATTTCCAACTGCTCAAGTCTAGTGGAGCCACTGAAGTATCTATTAAAATTATTAGCTGCCTAATAATGGACTTCCTATTTTTAAAAGCGTTATATTCTTACACTGGTTTCAATTATTTAAAGAGTCATTATGTGAATTAGGTAATAAACCAAAAAAATATAGCATTGAATTGTACGATATTGGAGGGACTATATCTTTACTATTAGAAATAATGACCTAAAAAAGTCTAAGAGAGGGCTTCCCTGGTGGTGCAGTGGTTGAGAGTCCGCCTGCCGATGCAGGGGACACGGGTTCGTGCCCCGGTCCGGGAGGATCCCACGTGCCACGGAGCGGCTGGGCCCGTGGGCCGTGGCCGCTGGGCCTGTGCGTCCAGAGCCTGTGCTCCGCAACGGGAGAGGCCACAGCGGTGGGAGGCCCGTGTACCACAAAAAAAAAAATGTCTAAGAGAAATGCTACTTCAATAATTTACATATACTTTCCCAAGAAACGGATTAATTAGGAGGGAATTTGATGGCCCCATGTGTTAGTGGGGAAGTAGAATATGGTGAAAGAATTAGAATTAAAAAAGAAAAATAGACTGTGCTATATTTATTTTCCCCTAGTTCCAATCTTGTCTTTCTCTTTAGTGACTTTTATTCTCACCTGATTTCTAATAATAAAAAGATGAAGCACTGTGCCTATAAATCTGTGAGCAAACTATACTTGCTGCTGTGTCTCATTTTTCTTATTTTTTCTTTTCTTATCTCTCTCTCTCTCTTGCTATGAATTATTCATTTACCCTTTAGCCGTAACCACTGCACTATACCATAGAAAGTTTATTTTAAGTAAGGAGAGAGAGTTTAAACCAGAATCTTGAGAAAAACATATTTTATCAACATTGACATCCAATAATATTAGTTAAACAAAAAGCATATTTTTGGCTGTAATAGTGCCAGTGCAACAGATGAAAAACATTAATTTAGTAATAAATTAAGGCTCTTAAAATAATGTTTGACAATTTTGGGGGGGTTTAATTTTTTTAAAGATCCAAAGGACTATTTGAAACAATGTATTATCATTTTCCATAGAAAACTAAAACCAGTTTGATAGGAGTTTGTAGGGGAAAGAGCACTGGGCTTGGCAGAAGAGATTCAGGTCTTGTTTCCCCATAAATCTTGGCTCTATCAACAGAAGTCAAAAGAGTGTCCACTCACTGAATTAAGTTCATCTCTCAACCAACAGGGGTTGAAAGTGAACCACACTAGGGACTTAGAGCGTGCCTTCCCCAGGGTATCGCACTGCACACAGAGGGGTGCTCAGGATCCCCCTTGCTCCTCAGAACCATTTTCTCATGTCTCCCTTCTTTCTCACCATATCCATGGAAAATAAAAAACCATGAAACCCACCGACCAGAAATGCAACTTGAATATCATGTCATCAGATTGAACTCCTCTCAATTCTATTATCTTGACTTTCAACCTATTTTAGCCATTCCCTTCCATGGTCATATTCTATGCCTAGTCATAGCCAATAACGGCAACACATCATAATTCCAGTTTTATGCATCTCACACTCTGATGACCATCTCCTAAATTTTCAGCTCACTCCCTCAAACTTTTCAACCCCTCCACTTGATCCACTGATATGATCACTGTTTCAATGTTCTTCATCCACTTGATATTCTGTGGCTCTCCTTAGCAAGCTTAAGTTCCAGAGTCAATCATAATCAGTCTCTTGTTCATAACTCCCTTTGTCTTACACACTTGGCAAAACCTCAACCCTGGTTAAATCCAACTCTCTGCCCCCTTTTGCCAGCCCCTGTATGGTTTCATCTTGTGGAGAAATACACAGCCATGATGAGTTTATTTTACTTCATATTTATGAGCATGAAACTCACAGTGGGCCCTTAATATCCTCAGGAAATCATTTTTGTATTCCCCAATCCTTTCCGTCTCTTATTCTCTTTGATGACTCTTTCATATCTTCTCATTTCTCTAGACACTCCCAAGACCTCATCCCCAATTCTCACTCTCAGCTGATCTTACTTCTTACTTGAGAATTTTGAAGCAATCAGATAAACTACATTTACCCTCTAATTGCCATCCATACCCACAGGCTCAGCCTCCCCATTGATAAACTACCCATAAGCCTATCTAATGCTACTTCTCACCATCTTTAATGCTGCCACCCTTGTCTGAGCCATCATCGTCATCAGGATTCCAGCCTAACCTAGCTGATCTCCCTGCTTTTACCCTTGTGTATCACCCTTATCTAGTCTCATTACAAAGTGATTCTTTCAGTTCGTAAGTCAGATCACGGAACTCCCCTGCTCAAATCTTATCAGTAGCTCCCCATCTTACTTAGAGTAAAGCCAACAACATTCTAACAGCCTGCAAGCCATTATATTCACTGAACTCCTGTTATCTGTCACCCTATTATCTTTCCACTTCATTCACTCCTTTCCAGCCCTCTTTCTTCCTTTTTGTCACTGGAACACACTAGGAACACTATAATGTTAGGATTTTGCATTTGCTTTTCCCTTTGTCTGCCCCGACCAATCTTCCTTCATATATGGGCATACCTTGTTTTATTATGCTTTGCTTTATTGTACTTTGCAGTCACTGTGTTTTACAAATTGAAGGTTTGTGGAAACCCTACCCCAAGTCTATCAGCACCATTTTTCCAACAGCATTTGCTCACTTTGTGTCTGTGTCACATTTTGGCTATCCTCATAATGTTTCAAACTTTTTCATTATTATTATATTTGCTATGGTGATCTATATCAGTGATTTACGACGTTACTGTTGCAAAAAGATTATGAGTCGCTGAAAGCACAGGTGATAGCATTTTTTAGCAATAACGTTTTATAAAATTAGAGTATGTACATTTTTTTTTAGACATAATGCTATTGCATACTTAAGAGACTACAGTATAGTGTAAACATGACTTTTATGTGCACTGGGAAACAAAAAAATGTGTGTGACTTACTTTATCATGATATTCACTTTATTGTGGTGGTCTGAAACCCAACCCACAATGTTTCCAAGGTCTGCCTATATCCACATGGCTCACTCTCTCACCTTTTTCAAGTCTTTTACAAAAGTCCTTTTCTCAGTAAGGCCTTCCTTGACCACCTTATTCAAATTACAACATACCCTTTTCCCTTAGCATTCATAACATACTTAACTTGCTCTAGCTTTATGGCATTCATTGAATTCTAACACACTATTTAATCTATTTATTATGCTTATTTCTTATTGATACTTTCTGTCCACCAAAATATAAGTTCCATAGGGCAGCAGTCCTATAGTTTTCTTCACAGATAAATTTCAAGTGCTAAGGGTATTGTGCTGGCTCCAAGTGGACACTCATATAGATTGGATAAATGATTATTTATAAAGATTTGATATTAGCATTTATGAATGGATTTCAATATTAAATTTCTATATATATTTAATGGAAATATTTAAAAGTATGTAATTAGCCATCTAAGTTGGAAAATATAAATTATATGCAAGATTTCATACACACACACACTCATAAACATAATACTTAATTTTAGTGAAGAACTTCTTTCGTTTCCATAAATACGTAGACAAGCCTGAGAGAGGATATTTCTTTAACTTAACTCCTCTGGATGAATATCTTGTTCTTCAACTAAATTGTTCTATTGTAGAACTGGCCACAAGCATACTTACCTTAGAGCAAGGGTCCCCAACCCCCAGGCCGCGGACCATTAGTGGTCTGCAGCCTGTTAGGAACCAGGCCGCACAGCAGGAGGTGAGCGGCGGGCGAGGGAGCAAAGCTTCACCTGCCGCTCCCCATTGCTCCCCATCGCTCACATTACCTCCTGAATTATCGCTCGCATTACAGCCTGAACCATCCCCCCGCACTCTCTGTGGAAAAATTGTCTTCCACGAAATGGGTCGCTGGTGCCGAAAAGGTTGGGGACTGCTGCCTTAGAGGAAAGAATTTATATAATTTTTACAATAATTTTTATTATAATTTATATAATTTTGTTGATCTACTACACTATGCTTTGGGGTGGCAAGTGCAGGTAAGACATACCAATATATCACCACCTGATAAATCTCATACTAAAGAAATGCAACTAGGAAAATAATAGCCTTAAATAAAAGTCACCCATCTCCTAGTCTGTTAATATATGTATAAAATTAAAAATGATAAATTAGAAAATATGTGATACACTGTAGAAAAGAGTATAGTGAAAAATATCAAATTCCATAAAAAAAATTGAACTTCTTAATCCCTCCCTCATGGATGGTTTGGGCAATATGACAAAGAATAAAAAGAACAATACTAAAACGCTATTTTGAAATCAAATTTGTCTTACATTTTGATATTTGCAGAAGCTGCATGTCTTATTCCCTATAGTTATGTAGCTGGGTTAGGTCTTAAAGTTACATGAAATATTTACGGTTGACATACCAATGAAGAAAGATGCTCCAGAAAAAAAAATAAAAAGGTTCAATAAGACAACATACTTTTCTACCTTTAGAAACTTTGGCCTAGAGATTTGAGACCATAGATCTTACTATAACGGTGGTGGTTTTAGATACAAACTGAAGTAGAACTTTGAAAGGAATTGAATTCTTTCTAACACTTGACTCAATTTTTAACCATGAGTTTCGGAGCCATGCCCAAGCCCTGAGCCAGAACCTGAGCTTTCTTCTCTCTTTTAAGCAAAGGAACCAGCCCAGCCCTGAGTGTTGGCAATGAACAAAGCAGCTGGTAGACTAACTTTCCATAATGGTGCTTTATTGAAGTCTCAACTGTCCTTGGAGACCTCTTTAGTGCAATTTGTAATTATGGAAGCTCACAGCTGAAAGGTTCAACCTCTCCACAGGTGTTTTAACAAAGAAGCCAGGTGTGAGGTAGGGCAGAAAGTTGAAAAGGAGAAGCAGGATAAAATAGGATGGGGGAAAAGTGCAGAAATGATAAACGTGTATTCTCTGCACAGAGGTGAGTTAAAATTTTCCAGAAAGAACCAGCCCACCTCTTCTAGTCACTCCATCCATCACAGTCCTGCGGAGGCTACCATTTCAGCCTAATGGAAACTGGTAACCATATGAATATAGACATCTATTTGCCAAGTATTTGTTTATAAAAGACTTACCTACCACTTCAAGGTTGTTCCTTGTTCTCTGGCTAATCATAAGCAGTTTACCAGGGTTCGGAAAGGAGAGTCACAAAGAATATACAGAAATAAAAAGTGACAAAGACATACAGGTTGAGGTTGTGGGTATGCAGTAATAGGGCCAAAGTCAAATATTCAAATGTTTTCTCAGATTTGGACATTGGAAAAAACTAAAGTGAAATTTAGATAAGACGTTTTCCTCTGAATTAATACATCTTTTTGCATTGACGAAAATGTTATTGTATTCATTTGTGTATCTGGTGAGATTTGTTTTCCTTTTTTTATTGTAGATTGGGCATTAACCCTCAAGTTATGGATTATAGCACTGAGATAATAAAATTTAATTACATCTTCAGCTTTCCTTTCGCATTTAGTAACAAAATGAAAAATCTAAAAACTAATGAAATCTAATTAAACCTTAGATAAACCTTGGAAAATTAGGTTAAGGTAAACTAAAATTACTCTTAAGATGTTTATTTCCTTTTGTTTTTCTCAAATTCAGATGCTTCAAAATAGAGTTACACTGAAGACTTGGAGACACAAAATTATTTTAGATTTGTATTGTGTAAGGCAGCAAAAGGAGCCCTTAGCAGTACTAATAGTGAGAATCAAGATTAAACTCAAGTTTGGGGAAACAGAAATGTGCTGGTATTAAAAAGTAACAATAAAAATAATAATGATTCTGATTATTTTCCAAGAAAGTGCTTATAAAGGTAATTAATGTTTTAAAAATAATGTTCAGAATACAACATGGCAAAGGGAAAAATCGTCTGTCTTCAATTATTTCCTTTTAGAGAAGAAATAATGCACTGTGAATGGCTCTGGGACAAAGGAATATCTAGGAAAAACGGAGGGAGTCAAAACACCTTTTTATTAGCTTTTTAAATTTAAATTATTCACTTCTCCAGGTCCTTGTTTCATTATCTATGAAACAAGAAGGTTGGAATAGATAACCTTTGGGATTCTTTCCCCCTGGGAATTTCTATTTCTACGTTTAAGAAAGGAATTGAAGAGAGGAAGGTGTTATCTTCTACATGGGTGTTTCCTTTGAAGGAAAGTAAAGCTCAGACAGTTTAATCACAGTGAATATGGTTCAGATCTTGTATTCAAGTCCAGATTGGTATTATATGAAATTTCATCACGATGTCTCTTCTCTTTTTAAGTCAGTACAGTCGACCTTCCATACTACATCCATGGATTCAACCAACCATGGATCAAATTCCAGAAAGTTCCAAAAAGCAGAATTTGAATTTGCTGCACACCAACTATTTACATGGCATTTACATAATATTAGGTATTATAAGTAATCTAGAGATGATTTAAGGTATATGGGAGGATATGTGTAGGTTACATGCAAATGCTACATAATTTTATATAAGGGACTTGGGCATCCATAGAATTTAATTCAATCTTTATTCTCTATTACAGTAGTCTTGAACCCTATTGCCAATGGCTTGAACAATGTTTTCCTTGACATTTTTAACAAGTGACTGGTGTAAAATTTTTCTTTACCATCATTAAACGAAGGGTAACCCAGCAAAGCTCAGGCAATGCCAAGGTGTCTCTCCTCCCCCTCTTTGGGAAAAGCAGAGCCACTAGGAGAAATGAGCCAGAGCCTCCTCCTTTCCATACAGATGGAGGGAGTGGAGTACAAGGGGGAGGAACAGGAACTCTACAGCCAGACACATCAGGAATCAAGTTCTATTATCAGTGCTTAATGACTGTGTGACTTTGGGCAAAGTCTCATTTCTTCACCTATAAAGTGGGCATAATAATAGCACCTGCCTCAAAGATTATTATGAGGTTTAACTGTAATGAATGTTAAACTCTTACTGGGACTTTGTTTGTTTTTAATAAATATTAGTAATAATCAGAAGAATTTTCTACTCAGAGTAGAGTATCACTCCTGCTGACTATCAAGTCATCATTCCAGCCCATCTTAGACTTTCAAGAACCAGGCAGACCATGAGCAGTTGTCAATACTGGGTTTAGACTAGCTTCTAAAGCTGCATTTTTGCCCTGATTCACTGAGCTTGGCACTGGCTCTAAGGTGGGAGATGTCTCAATTTCTTGCTGCTTAGTTCCAGAGATATAATTAAATGAAATGGCAAAGAGGGGTGTTCTCTGGGTACTTTGCATCCACAGTGAAATGCTCTATTTCAGGAATAAATGAAGAATTTAGAAAATATCTTAGCAACTGGGCAATCTGTATCATAAATGCAAGCAAGGGGTTAGGTACGCAGCCCATAAACAGAGACAACATTTCAATTAAGAGAGGGACTAAGTTAATTTAGCATACTCCAGGCACCACCTCAGCTTTAACTAGTTCCATATTTGCCAGGCTGCAAACATGGCCATTGTAGTGACAATTACATGCTATTTTTGAACTGTTTCTGGGTGCATGTGAAAATGTTTTTCTCCCCAAGATTTGATATTTAATAAAATTCTCAAAATTTTTTCCATTATCTTTATACCACAATAAAATTAGAGCCACAAATGTAGGAAGTGATAGTACAAACAGCAAAGAAATATTGCTAAGGCATTTTAAACACTGAAAGAGATCTTAAAACATTTCTTCCTATTCTGTGGGCCAAGGTTTGCATGATCTATTATTTTTGGTAACTGTGTGTGTGGGGGGGTTTAATCAACAATTTTCTATGAAAAAATCAAGAAATTCTCATGGATAATGATATATCAATGTTCCCTTTTTAAGAAAGAGTCATGAATATAAGTTTTTTTTTAATTTAATTTAATTTATTCTTTTTATACAGCAGTTTCTTATTAATTATCTACTTTACACATATTAGTGTATACATGTCAATCCCAATCTCCCAATTCATCCCACCACCTCCACCCCCTCCCTTCCGCTTTCCCCCCTTGGTGTCTATACGTTTCTTCTCTACATCTTTATCTCTCTTTCTGCCTTGCAAACCGGTTCATCTGTACCATTTTTCTAGATTCCACATATATTGTTAATATGTGATATTAGATTTTCTTTCTGACTTACTTCCCTCTGTGTGACAGTCTCTAGGTCCATCCACGTTTATACAAATGACCCAATTTCGTTCCTTTTTATGTCTGAGTGATATTCCATTGTATATATGTACCACTTCTTCTTTATCCATTTGTCTGTCGATGGGGATTTAGGTTGCTTCCATGTCCTGGCTATTGTAAATAGAGCTGCAATGAACATTGTGGTACATGACTCTTTTTGAATTATGGTTTTCTCAGGGTATATGCCCAGTAGTGGGATTGCTGGGTCATATGGTAGTTCTATTTTTAGTTTTTTAAGGAACCTCCATACTGTTCTCCATAGTGGCTTTATCAATTTACATTCCCACCAACAGTGCAAGAGGGTTCCCTTTTCTCCACACGGTCTCCAGCATTTGTTGTTTGTAGATTTTCTGATGATGCCTATTCTAACCAGTGTGAGGTGATACCTCATGGCAGTTTTGACTTGCATATCTATAATAGTTAGTGATGTTGAGCAGCTTTTCATGTGCCTCTTGGCCATCTGTATGTCTTCTTTGGAGAAATGTCTATTTAGGTATTCTGACCATTTTTTGATTGGGTTGTTTGTTTTTTTAATATTGAGCTGCATAAGCTGTTTATATATTTTGGAGATTAATCCTTTGTCCATTGATCTGTTTGCAAATATCCTCTCCCATTCGGAGGGTTGTCTTTTCGTCTTATTTATAGTTTCCTTTGCTGTGCACAAGCTTTTAAGTTTCATTAGGTCCCATTTATTTATTTTTGTTTTTATTTCTATTACTCTATAAGGTGTGTCAAAAAGATCTTGTGATTTATGTCAAAGAATGTTGTTCCTATTCTTTCCTCTAAGAGTTTTATAGTGTCCAGTCTTAAATTTAGGCCGTTAATCCATTTTGAGTTTATTTTTGTGTATGGTGTTAGGGAGTGTTCTAATTTCATTCTTTTACATGTAGCTGTCCAGTTTTCCCAGCACCACTTATTGAAGAGACTGTCTTTTCTCCATTGTATACCCTTGCCTCCTTTATCATAGATTAGTTGACCATAGGTGTGTGGGTTTATCTCTGGGCTTTCTATCCTGTTCCATTGATCTATATTTCTGTTTTTGTGAGTACCGTGTTGTCTTGATTACTGTAGCTTTGTAGTATAGTCTGAAGTCAGGGAGTCTGTTTCCCCAGCTCTGCTTTTTTCCCCTCAAGATTGCTTTGGCTATTTGGGGTCTTTTGTGTCTCCATACAAATTTTAAGATTTCTTGTTCTAGTTCTGTAAAAAATGCCATTGGTAATTTGATAGGGATTGCATTGAATATGTAGATTGCTTTGGGTGCACAGTCGTTTTCACAATATTGATTCTTCCAATCCAAGAACATGGCATATCTGCTTGTGTCATCTTTGATTTCTTTCATCAGTGTCTTATAGTTTTCTGAGTACAGGTCTTTTACCTCCTTTAGTAGGTTTATTCCTAGGTATTTTATTCTTTTTGTTGCAATGGTGAATGGGATTGTTTCCTTAACTTCTCTTTCTGATCTTTCATTGTTAGTTTATAGGAATGCAAGAGATTTCTGTGCATTAATTTTGTATCCTGCAACTTTAACAAATTCATTGATTAGCTCTAGTAGTTTTCTGGTGGCATCTTTAGGATTCTCTATGTATAGTATCATGTCATCTGCAAATGGTGACAGTTTTACTTCTTCTTTTCCAATTTGTATTCCTTTTATTTCTTTTTCTCTCTGATTGCCATGGCGAGGACATCCAAAACTATGTTGAATAACAGTGATGAGAGTGGACATCCTTGTCTTGTTCCTAATCTTAGAGGAAATGCTTTCAGTTTTTCGCCATTGGGAATGATGTTTGCTTTGGGTTTGTTGTATATGGCCTTTATTAAGTTGAAGTAGTTTCCCTCTATGCCCACTTTCTGGAGAGTTTTTATCATAAATCGGTTTTGAATTTTGTCCAAAGCTTTTTCTGCATCTATTGAGTTGATCACATGGTGCATCAATTTGTTTTATGGTGTATTACATTGATTGATTTGCATATATTGAAGAATCCTTGCATCCCTGGGATAAACCCCACTTGATTATGGCATATCATCCTTTAATGTGTTGTTGGATTTTGTTTGCTAGTATTTTGTTGAAGATTTTTGCATCTATATTCATCAGTGATATTGGTGAGTAATTTTCTTTTTTTGTAGTATCTTTGTGTGGTTTTGGTATCAGGGTAATGATGGCCTCTTAGAATGAGTTTGGAAGTGTTCCTTCCGCTGCAGTTTTTTAAAGAGCTTGAGAAGGATGGGTGTTATCTCTTCTCTAAATGTTTGATAGAATTCACCTGTGAAGCTATCTGGTCCTGGACTATTGTTTGTTGGAAGATTTTTAATCACAGTTTCAATTACATTACTTGTGATTTGTCTGTCATATTTTCTATTTCTTCCTGGTTTCGTCTTGAAAGCTTATACCTTATACCTTACTAAGAATTTGTTCATTTCTTCCAGGTTGTCCATTTTATTGGCATAGAGTTGCTTGTAATAGTCTCTTATGATGCTTTGTATTTCTGTGGTGTCTATTGTAATTATTCCTCTTTCATTTCTAATTTTATTGATTTCACTCCTCTCCCTCTTTTTCTTGATGAGTCTGGTTAAAGGTTTATCAATTTTGTTTATCTTCTCAGAACCAGCTTTTAGTTTTATTGATCTTTGCTATTGTTTCCTTTGTTTCTATTTCATTTATTTATGCTCTGATCTTTATGATTTCTTTCCTTCTACTAACTTTGGGTTTTGTTTGTTCTTCTTTCTCTAGTTCCTTTAGGTGTAAGGTTAGATTGTTTATTTGAGATTTTTCTTGTTTCTTGAGGTAGGATTGTATTGCTAGAAACTTCCCTCTTAGAACTGCTTTTGCTGCATCCCATAGGTTTTGGATCATCGTGTTTTCATTGTCATTTGTCTCTAGGTATTTTTTGATTTCCTCTTTGATTTCTTCAGTGATCTCTTGGTTACTTAGTAATGTATTGTTTAGTCTCCACATGTTTGTGTTTTTTACGTTTTTTTCCCTGTAATTGATTTCTAATCTCATAACGTTGTGGTCGGAAAAGATACTTGATATGATTTCAGTTTTCTTAAATTTACTGAGGCCTGATTTGTGACTCAAGATGTGATCTGTCCTGGAGAATGTTCCATGTGCACTTGAAAAGAATGTGTAATTTGCTGTTTTCAGATGGAATGTCCCATAAATATCAATTAAATCTATCTGGTCTATTGTGTCATTTAAAGCTTGTGTTTCCTTATTAATTTTCTCTTTGGATGATCCATCCATTGGTGTAATTGAGGTGTTAAAGTCCCCCACTATTATTGTGTTACTGTTGATTTCCTCTTTTATAGCTGTTAGCATTTGCCTTATGTATTGAGGTGCTCCTATGTTGGATGCATATATATTTATAATTGTTATATCTTCTTCTTGGATTGACCGCTTGATCATTATGTAGTGTTCTTCCTTGTCTCTTGCAAAATTCTTTATTTTAAAGTTATTTTATCTGGTATGAGTATTGCTATTCCAGCTTTCTTTTGATTTCCATTTCCATGGAGAATATTTTTCCATCCCCTCACTTTCAGTCTGTATGTGTTCCTAGTTCTGAAGTCTGCATCTTGTAGACAGCATATATATGGTTCTTGTTTTTTTATCCATTCAGTGAGCCTGTTTCTTTTGGTTGGAGCATTTAATCCATTCACATTTAAGGTAATTATCGATATGTATGTTCCTCATACCATTTTCTTAATTGTTTTGGGTTTGTATTTGTATGTCCTTTTCTTCTCTTGTGTTTCCCACTTAGAGAAGTTCCTTTAGCATTTGTTGTAGAGCTGGTTTGGTAGTGCTGAATTCTCTCAGCTTCTGGTTGTCTGTAAAGCTATTGATTTCTCTACCGAATCTGAATGAGATCGTTGCTGGGTAGAGTAATCTTGGTTGTAGGTTCTTCCCTTTCATCACTTTAAATATACTGTGCTACCTGCTTCTGGCTTGTAGAATTTCTGCTGAGAAATCAGCTGTTAATCTTATGGGAGTTCCCTTGTATGTTATTTGTCATTTTTCCCTTGTTGCTTTTAATAATTTTTCTTCGTATTTAATTTTTGATAGTTTGATTAATATGTGTTTTGGTATGTTTCTCCTTGGATTTATCCTGTATGAATTTCTCTGTGCTGCCTGGACTTTATTAACTATTTCCTTTCCCATATTAGGGAAGTTTTGAACTATAATCTCTTCACATATTTTCTTGGGTCCTTTCTCTCTCTCTTCTCCTTCTGGGACCCCTATAATGCAAATGTTGGTGTGTTTAACGTTGTCCCAGAGGTCTCTTATGCTATCTGCATTTCTTTTCATTCTTTTTTTCTTTTTTCTGTTCCGTGGCAGTGAATTCCACCATTCTGTCTTCCAGGTCACTTATCCGTTCTTCTGTCTCTGTTATTCTGCTATTGATTCCTTCTAGTATATTTTTCATTTCAGTTATTGTATTGCTCATCTCTGTTTGTTTGTTCTCTAATTCTTCTAGGTCTTTGGTAAACATTTCTTGTGTCTTCTTGGTCTTTGCCCCCATTTTTTTCTGAGTCCTTGATCATCTTCACTATCATTATTCTGAATTCTTTTTCTGGAAGGTTGCCTATCTCCCCTTCATTTAATTGTTTTTCTGTGGTTTTATCTTGTTCCTTCATCTGGTACCTAGTCCTCTGCTCTTCATTTTGTCTATCTTCCTGTGAATGTGGTTTTCCTTCCAGAGGCTACAGGATCATAGTTCTTCTTGCTTGTGCTGTCTGTCCTCTGGTGGATGAGGCTATCTAAGAGGCTTGTGCAAGCTTCCTGATGGGAAGGACTGGTGGTGGGTAGAGCTGGATGTTGCTCTGGTGGGCAGAGCTCAGTAAAACTTTAATCTGCTTGTCTGCTGATGGGTGCGGTGCCCTGAGGTGAGCCAGCACTGGAGGCTGTAGCCTCTTTGGTGGGGCTAATGGTGGACTCTGGGAGGGCTCTGGGAGGAGTACTTCCCAGAACTTCTGCTGCCAGTGTCTTTGTCCCCGCAGTAAGCCACAGCCACTCCCCAGCTCTGCAGGATACCCTCCAACACTAGCAGGTAGGTCTGGTAGTCTCCTGTGGGGTCACTGCTCCTTCCCCCTGGGTCCTGATGCACACACTACTTTGTGTGTGCCCTCCAAGAGTGGAATCTCTGTTTCCCCCAGTCCTGTCAAAGTCCTGCAATCAAATCTCGCTAGCCTTCAAAGTCTGATTCTCTGGAAATTCCTTCTCCCATTGCCAGACCCCCAGGTTTGGAAACCTGACATGAGGCCTAGAACCTTCACTCCAGTGGGTGGACTTTTGTGGTATAATTGTTCTCCAGTTTGTGAGTCACTCACCCAATGGTTATGGGATTTGATTTTATTGTGATTGCACTCCTACCATCTCATTGTGGCTTCTCCTTTGTCTTTGGATGTGGGGTATCTTCTTTGATGAGTTCCAGTGTCTTCCTGTCAATGATTGTTCAGCAGTTAGTTGTGATTCCAGGGCTCTCACAAGAGGGAGTAAGCACACGTCCTTCTACTCCACCATCTTGAACCAGTCCTCGAATATTAGTTTTTGATAAGAAGGTGTTCGTTGAAATTTTACTATGTAGAGCAGTATGTTAGGCAGAAGAATTCAGAGGCAAGTTTTTGCATCCAAGTAGCTTACAGTCAAGTTAAAAAGAGAAAACACTACAGCATGTGGTGAGTCAGATTATTTTTCTCCTCTCTCCCTTTCCTTCCTTCAGTCTGGCACATGCTCATCCCCTTTCTCTGAATCAAGGTTACACTTGGGAGCAAACATGAGATGATGATGATATTTAGGACAAAGGAAGGGAAAAATACTCTTTTAGAATAAGAGCCAGGAGCCATATAAAGAGAAGTAGTATGAAGTTTCGTATTTCTTATACTCTCTACATACAAAATCCAGGTGCTTTCCTACCTCCAATCTCAGGTGAAGCAAGATGGAGGTAACTAATTCACAGCTGAAGGAGGTGAAGTGGCACCTTCTGGGTCAAACAGAGAGATCCTAGTTACTCAAAAACCATGGAGGGAAAAGAGAAAAGAGAGAAACTCTCAAAGGCAGACAGTTGTTAATGACCACAGAGTAATTGTCGTGAAGATGACACCAAATCCCAGTTTGAAACATTGACACCTGGAGCTATATTGACTAGAAGAGGCCTCCATTTCTCTCTATGGATTGGGACCTATGAGGGAGGCAAAGATCTTGAACATTTTTCTGAATTAGATATTACTATCTAACCATAAAGCTGTTTGAAAATGGGCTGTAGAAACCTTCCCTGTCACTATTAAGGGGCACACTACCAATAATAAAATAGCAGAAAGACAAAGAACTTAGAGGTATGCAGCCAATACACAGGCAATAAATGCTTAGAGAGTTACAAAACCTGTGTGTTAGAAACATCATCAAGGAAAAAAGGTATCTGAGCCTCGAAGAATGAGAAAGATTTAGATAAATTGAATGGGATGGGGGCAGAGGCATGGTTTATGGTAATAGTGCGAATAAAGACTCAGGTATGGAAATGAAAAATGGCATATTTAGGGGATAGTGAGGAAACCAGCACAACTGGGTGCAAGATTTGTGCCTGCATGAGCAATGTCAGAAATAAGACTGGCTGGGAAGAGCCATGTTCTAAAGACATGGAAATTTGGGTCGAGAACTTTACACTTGTTAAAATGATTGGTAGAAAGCCTTTGGAAATTCTTGAACACTGGAGAGCCATGATGGAAGTTACATTATAGAGAGACTGGTAATTATAGTTAGGATACATTTGAGGAGGAAGAAAAACAATGGAAAAGAAACCAGCAAGGAAGCTTTTGTTGCAATTCAGGTATGAACAGAGAGGAGAAGATCAACCTGATAGACATTTCAAAGAAATAAACAACCAGGGCTGGTGCTAGGCTATATATAAGAAATAGCATAAAAAGAAAGTTTAAAGATGACTTCCAAACTGGGAGACTAGAGCAGTAGTTGGTGTGAATGTTACCAGTGCCGAAATGTGAGATAAGTTTATCAAGTTGAAGTCTTGTCTTTTTGACTAACCAAGTGTATGACCTCCTCAAGTAACTTTATTTGGTTAACTGAACAATCAGTTTTCTTTTTTTTAATTGAGGTATAGTTGACTTACAGTATTAAATAAGTTTCAGTTGTATAACATAGTGATTCACAATTTTAAAAGTTTATACTCCATTTACAGTTATTATAAAATATTGGCTATACTCTGTGCTGTACAATATATCCTTGTAGTTTATGTATTTTATATATAGTTGTTTGTACCTCTTAACCCCCAGTTTTCTCATCTGTAAAATAAGACAAATGGCTTGGGTGATTTCTGAAACCTTGAAAACTCTGTTTTTATGAATTCCACTTTGGCTGTCAAATTAGTACTGAACGTCATAATGCTGAACAAGACTCAGAAAACACAATATCTTTAGCCTATCAATACTTCTATTTTCTTTAATCTTGTGCTGTTCACCATAGACCAGCTTATGATGACATGACTAACTATATTATATGGCTGTTTAATATTCTGTCTAACCAAGGAGCAACATTAATTTGAATTTAAATATACAAACTACTCTTTTCTCTTTTTATTGTTTTCTTCTTTGATTCAGAGGAATTTTATAACTTTGGTATGATCCTAGGCAAGAATGTAAAGTTCATTCCTATAACTCATTGAGTCCAAAGCAATGGGAATAAAAATAATATCACCAAAAACAATAGTAATTAACATTTGGGTAAATTGGAAAGCAATGTACATACATCATATCTTTTAATATTCAAAACCCACTTCTGAGAGTTGAGTACTAATTTTACCCTGTTTTAAAGCTAATAAAGTTGAGATTTAGCAAAGTCATAATTTTCCTAGTCATAAAGTTCTTAGAAGTAGAGTTGGAAGAGTATTTTGAGTCTCTCTAGTCCCCAGACCTTCTTAATTATATCATCCTGTGAGGGCATTAAAGCAGATTTTTAGTTCCTTCAATGAATGAATGGGATTTCTTCACAAATTGAATGAAACTCAAGAAATGGAGACATGACAAAGCTGTTAGATGTCGGCTTTGCATCCATTTCCCTGCCACCATGCTGTGTTGCTAGAAAATAAGAATAGTTTGGAGCTCACATTAGAGACTAAAAAGTAAGGAAATGAATCAGAACTCAATTCTCTACTCCTTTCTTTGTAGCAGAATAGAGCAGGCAAATGGATATTTCTTTACTCACCTTTGCCACATTGCAGTTTAGCATTTCTTGCACCTTCTTTTCCAGTGGCCAGAATATTAGGCATGGGGAGGTAATTCACAATGACGTGCTTGAAATCTCAGCACATTCACTTTGACAATTATATGGTCACAGTTTACAAGAAAATTTGTCAGAAAGAATTTCCCTACTTAAAAATGCTGTTGCTACTTCATACGTAATTTTTGTCCACATGTCATATTTTTATCCACATGTCATAAAAAATTAACAAGTTGCTAAAGCCGTGGTATGATTTTTGAGCTACTGGTATGAAGCAGGAAGAAAAATTAACACCTTCCCCATCAACAGTTTCTGTTTCATGATAGATTCTTTATAATTGTGTATCCTGTTGCCTTTGTACACTTGCAAAGTGTTGATAAAGTAATATTGTGTGTTAATATTGGTGCTAGGGTATGTTAGAGCTATAGATTTCAGATGAAAGAAAAAGAAACAGGGGCTGATACAGAAAGATTCTTCACAGTGTAATGGGAAAAAATATGTTACTGAGTGTAGATCAGGACTAACCACTCCTTCCTTCTGTCTGTCAGCCCCAAATTAGATTATTATTTTTCTTCATCATATATCTTATGAAGCATTTGTATATTTTCAGTCATGTTTAGAATACATGGATTACATATATATATATATAAAATAATATGTATATATACACACATATATATATAATAAACATGTGATAGAGATTTCCTTAGCAGCTTGTGGCTAAGAAGGCAAAACTTCAGGATTTTTCAGTTCATTCATTTGTTGCACAATTTGCTGATAATACGTTAAGCACCCACTGTGGTGTGAGGAGAAAAGCATGAGAAAGTGGTACACGAACCTGCATTACCTTTGTAGAGTGTACAGTCTAGTGGCTGAGAAACACGGGAAATAAGAAAGTTCATTTTCTAATTGTACACAACAATAAGTGCTTGAAGAACAGAACACAAGGGGTAATCTGAGAGATCAGCAATGGAGGGGAGGAGTTGGGAGGATAGAGTAAGTTGTCAGGGAGGACTCCATTGGAAAGAGATGGATAGAGACAACAGTTAGTTTAATGAGAGGGAGCTACAGCGTTCCAGGAGGGGGGTGACGGGGGAATAAACAGGTGTGAAAAGTCCTGAGAAAAGAAAGTACTGGGAGCAGACCAGTAAGGCTAAAGTGTAAAGACCAAGTGGGAGCTAGACGAGGAACGCAGGTGGAAAGGAAGCTGTGAATAGGTCACGCAGGAGTTGGAAACCATAGTAAGAAGTCTGAACGAACTAAAATCAGGAGAGCGACAAAACTCAATTTATATTTGTGAAAGATCTTTCAATCTGCCATATGAAAAATGGACTGAAGTGGAACCTGATCAGAAGTAAAGAAATTGTTTGGAGCGCTTTTGTAGAAGTCTGGCAAAGCAAAGGGGATAATGAGAGGAGCAGCAGAAGAAAATGAAAGCCAATTTGAGATAGTCTTGGTCAGACTTGTTATCATGTTATCAGTACATGTGAGAGGTGAGAAAAAGAGAAGTTTTAAAAAGGATCAGTCATGGGGACTTCCCTGGTGGTCCAGTGGTTAAGGCTTCACGCCCCCCACTGAAGGGGGCACGGGTTCGATCCCTGGTCGGGGAACTAAGATCCCACATACCAGGCAGCCAAAAAAAAAAGGATCAGTCAAAGTATAGGAGGGCAGAACTTATACTGTAGTGTTGTACATCTTGATAGTAGTTTGGGCTACACAGGCATATGCATTAGGCAAAACTCACCGAAAATGGCCTATGATTTGAGCATTGTTATATTAAAAGAAAAACCTGTAAACAGACATTGAACACTAATTCTGTATGCTGAAGTATTTAGGGGAAAGTGTACTGATATCTTCAGTTGACTTTGAAATACTTCAAAAAATAAGATGGATTCATGAATGAATAGATACATGATAAAATAAGCCAAGTAAATATCAATAATATTGCTAAAAGCCATACAGTTTATGATAATGGTAACTTTGTAGAGGTGTTTGGAAATATGTATTAAAAGCATTAAAAAATGCAGATTTTTTGACCTAGGTACAGTGTTCTACTTCTAGAAATATGTCTTGTAAAATAATCAGAGATACATATAGCAATTTATTACATAATATTTAAAGATAGTGAAAAATAAACATAAAATCTATAAATAAGCACATGGATTAAATATATTATAGTGCATCCATGTGATTAAATTCTATTATCCTCCATATCATTCTGTAGGAAAAAATTTAAGCAACCCTGAAAATTCAAGATATATTTCTAAGTGAAAAAAAGTAAATTTGTAATATATGATCCATATTTTGTAAACATATTTAGTATTTAAAATGTCACTAGATATTTTACCAGAATGTTAACAATTATTAACAATAAAAATGTTAACAATTACATTATTAAATAAAACAATTACATTATTTTCATCTTTATATTTTCTCTATTTTCACATTTTCTATAATAATATATTAATATTATATTAACATTAATATATAATGTTAATAAGAACGAACTTGTGATTTTTAAAGAATTTTACCATAGTTATTTAAAATTACACATCAAGATGAGCAATATTTCTCTATTATAGCAGAAATAAGACTAAAATGTAGAGGTAGATATGGCTTAGAACTTTACAGATGTAATCAGAATATTAAACAGAAACAATATTTTTAGCTATAAAACTCCTGATTATATGTATATGGGGAAGCAGTCTCCATGAGGTTTTAGAAATAGCTGGTACCAGAAAAAGAAGCCAAGAAGGTTGTTAGCTGACATTTAAAACCTCAAAGTGAAGACAGGAGGAAAATCACTGTTTGAGTAGGACAAGCCTTGCTATGCCTGGAGAAAATTGTTTATATTTTGTTTTGCTATGTTGATGGTTTTTGTGTTTTTGTTTCTTTTGCTTTAGTTTTGGTTTTGGTTTCTTTGGTTAAAGTAATGGAAGTTCTATGACCCACTGACCTTCTACCATTAAATTAACCTTTGACTAAAAAATGGTGGATTTTTCCCCTGTGGTTAACATATTTCCTCTAAGACTCAGATTTCTGGAATTTCTATCAGAAACTTTAAAAGTCTCTCATAATAGTCTTTAGTATAAGTGGTGAAAAATGCAATTTAGATGAGTTCTGTTGGACCACTTTCTGAATAATTAAACCAAAAGCCCTAAAGAATATTATCTACTGACATCAGGCTAAATAGTTCTCAAATTTATATTCAGTCTTGTGCTATTTGATGTCTTAATAGATCATTTTAATCGATATCAAGATAAGTTAAATTTTCTAAAGAAAGCAGTGCATTTAATAGAATGAAAAATTTAAAGGTTAACATAATTTGTAACAATGTTATGAACTGAAATGAAATGTATTAAAAAATAGTTGAGGGCTTCCCTGGTGGCACAGTGGTTGAGAGTCCGCCTGCTGATGCAGGGGACACGGCTTCGTGCCCCGGTCTGGGAAGATCCCACATGCCGCGGAGCGGCTGGGCCCGTGAGCCATGGCCGCTGAGCCTGTGCGTCCGGAGCCTGTGCTCCGCAACGGGAGAGGCCACAACAGTGAGGCGCCCGCATACCGCAAAACAAAAAAAAAAGTTGAGAAGTCATATATTTTCACTGTCAATATCAACTGAATATGAGCAAGACAGGAGGGTATTGGCTTAAATGTTGTGCATAAAATTCAAGAACAGGTGACTAAAATCTCATTATTTTTCAAGATCAAGGTTCAGTTGCCAAAATAAACTAATGCCATTTTTTTAAAATAAATTTATTTATTTTATTTATTTTATTTTTGGCTTCTTTGGGTCTGCTTTGCTGCGCGCAGGCTTTCTCTAGTTGCAGTGAGAGGGGGCTCCTCTTCGTTGTGGTGCACAGGCTTCTCATTGCAGTGGCTTCCTTTGTTGTGGAGCACGGGCTCTAGGCACATGGGCTTCAGTAGTTGTGGCTCGTGGGCTGTACAGCGCGGGCTTAGTAGTTGTGGCTCACAGGCTTAGTTGCTCCGCGTCATGTGGGATCTTCGCAGACCAGGGCTTGAACATGTGTTTCCGGTTTTGGGAGGTGGATTCTTAACCACTGCGTCACCAGGGAAGTCCTAAGCTAATGCCATTTTAATATGATTCAGGATCAATTGTGTCTAGATTAACAATCTGTTCATATTTAATTATGATTAGTATTGTTTTCCATCCTTGTCACATTTTAACAGCTCATTCATTACACAAAAGACTATCTAAATAATGAAAGACTTGTTTTCCACATTGAATATCTTAGAATTTTGCATGGTTGCCAGAGTAATCAAGTGGAGGCGTAATATATGTCTTCAAATGTTGAAGAGCTGCTGTGAAGAGCTTTTTAAAGTGAATTAACTTCATTCAATGAGGCATCAGACGGCAACATGAGCACTAAAGAGAGTGATTATTAATGTCTCTTTTCTATATATGCTCTTGTCTCTTTGAAGGCTTGGATATGCCTTATTCTTCAATTTCCTGCACTTGGCCCAGTGTCTGTAATATTTAGTTAGCCTTTGTGAATGTTGGTGTAATGAATAAATGAATAGAGAAACACAGAATTTCCTAAATATAAGGCATTATTTTTAACAAAACTGTTCACTAGGAATATTTTGATCCCATAAGGAGTATTTTGTCATTTTCATCTTTTATTTTTAAAAATTGTGTATATTTAAGGTGATGATTTGATGCACATATACTCAGTGAAATGATTACTACAGTCGAGCTGATTGACATATTCACCTTCTCACATGGTTACCTTTGGGTGTGTGTGGTGAGAGCACCTGACCTACCCTTTTGGCACATTTCCAGGTTCCAGTACAGTCTTGACTGTAGTCATCATGCTGTACATTAGATCATTAGACTTATTGGTCCTACCTATGTGCAACTTTATACCAGAATAAAATTATTTTAAGTTAAAAACAAACAAAAAACCCAAAAGAAACAAAACCTGTCTAAAAAAATGGAAATGATGACAATGTAGTCACTGGAGTGATTTAAGCAAAATCTACATTACTATTTTCAGAAGCATCAGAAAAGAACATCCTGGCTTTCACAGGCACCTTGTTTTATTTTGCATCCTCTCATTCTCCTTTCTCTACTAGAGGCTTTTCCCCATTATCATTTAAATTTGCTGTCATCTTTTCTGCCTTCAAAAAGTCCTATTTTTGCTACTATCCTATATCTCATCTTCCCTTTGTAGCCTGTTGTCTGTAATATCACTCTCATATTATTATATTATATTATTATTCTATTTCATCATCCCCTCTACTCTTTAACCCAATGCTTTTTTCCTCACCACTCCACTGAAGCTACTCTCATCATGGTCTCTAACAAATTCCTGTTTTTAAATCTAATGGTCGTGAGTCTCTGCACCATATGACACTCTTTACTGCTTCCATTGAAACACTCTCTTCCTTCGGCTTCCATAATAACACATTCTGCTGTTTGTTTGTTTTTTAACATTATCTCTGTGACCATACCTTTCATCCTCCTTTTGGATTTTCCATTCTTTCCCTCATCTTTTCACAGTGGTGAAATTTATCTGCATTCTGTCCAGAGCTTATTTTTTTCTCATTCTACAATTCTCCATCTTGACTCACTCAGTCTCTCATTCCAATCAGTGCATGTATACTGACTCACAGATTTATTATTATTTTTTATATCCCAGGTTAGGTAACTAAGCTCCAAACCCATATATATATGTGCTTTTTGAACATCTACATTTGAATGACCCGTAGGAGCCCAGATACAACCTGTCCAAAACTAATCCCTTACTCTTATTTTTTTTTAATTTAACAATACATTTATTTTAACCCAGTATATCCAAATTTCTCTTATTCTTATTGATTTCCAAACCTGATTCTTTTTTCAATGGATAATGCAACCAATACACTTCTCCAAGCCAGAGAGCTAGCTATTAGTCCTTACTTGTCTCATCCTCAGCAGTCTACCAATACACAAACACCTAAACCTATTAATTCTATCAGCCAAATGTCATCTAATATAAGAAATACACCCTGATAGCCTATGTCCTTATATCTCTCATGTCCTTAAAGCCTACCCTCTACCAACTCCCTAGTTTAGGTCCCCATAATCTTTTGCCCATATAGCTGCCATAATTTCCTATCTTATTTCCCTGACATGAGTTTATTTTTAACACAACAGCCAAAGTAATTTTTCTAAAATATGAGAGTGATCCTATCACTTCCTTCTATCAAAGGCTTTAATGGCTACCAATTTCTTTCAGGTTATACTCCAAAGTTCTTCAGAATTTGGAAACTACTTCTATTCCTGGAGTCATCTCCCAGTAGTATCCTCCGCTTAGCCTATATATCAGTATCAGCTCTACCTACTGATCTATCAGTCTCAACAAACACCACCTTCAGTCTCATATCTGGACATTTGCTAAGAAGTTCCTTTGCTTGAACTGTTCCTCCTTTCCTGCTTCATATTGCTAACTTCTTAAGTCAGGTGCCACTTATTCCAGAAATACCTCCCTGACCTGCCTCCTATATACTCCAATAACACCCTTAGTTACTCCTTTAGTTCAAGCGCTCATTATAGTCATTTGTAATAAAATAGTTACTTCTTTTGTTTCCCTTAGATTATAAACTCTGAAAAGTAGGGACTATGATATCTAGTTCAAAGTTATCTTCCCATTGAGTAGCATAGTGAATATCATATAGCAGGTACTCCAAAAAAATTTTTTGTAAGAAATAAGTCAATATAAAAAAGGAATATTTATCAAACAAGGATAAATAAAATTAAGTTATACATTCATGAAACAAATAACAATAGTTTAAGAGCACGAGAAGAACATGACAGGAATACCTTGAAGACTGTTTAGGGTTTTTAGTTGGAGTTATGGCAAATAAATATCAACATCTGAGAAGTGATCCGGTGATAAGAAAGTGTCACCTTGATCTGAATAGGACCTAGTATGAAGGAGGAGGAAGTTTTGTCATTTCCCTGTTCCTTATTTGCGTTATGGTATTCTGTGCTATGCTTCAGTCAGTGAAAGAAATGTTTGAAAAGCTATAGTGATTGGGGAGCACACAGGACAGTAAAACATCTTAAAACCTTTCTTAACAGGAATGGTTGAAATCATTGGGGCCTATTAGTGTAAAGAAGACATATAGTTGAACACTGACTGACTCCAAAATATTTGGCTGAAATATGGCTGACTCAAAATATTTGAAAGACTCTCATAAAAGAAAGGGATATTTCCCTCATGTGGCTCAGAGGTTAAAACTAGTATGAATGGGTCTGCATGGAGATGGAACATTTCTCATCATAGAGAGAAATTTCATATGACCTAGAGCTTTGCAAAGAGCTTTTAGAGGTCATTACCATGTCATTAAAGTTAAACAAGCAAAGCAGAGAGGACTACTAATGGTTGAAACATTAGAGGGTGTAGGAAAGGCTCATGATAGGTGATCACTGTTCACATATGAAAGCCTGTCAGTGTGCAAGAGGTGACAAAAGGTGTGAAGCTACAGTCATGTACTGATGTTCCATAGAGGTGATGTCAAGAGCATAACATGAAAATTTCTAATTCAGAGTCAGTGTTAGAATCAGGGAACCACTGGACATAGTAGCAGCGTGCTAATCAGTAAGGAGAGAATCATGCAGGTCAACTTGGGTCCAGTAGACACTCTTACTCTTGTGGGACCATTAATAAACATGATGACTCTGATTCCCAAGCTGAGCTTTTAAGTCTGAGTATGTTGGCTGTTATCTGATACTTCCAAATATTTGACTAGTCTCTTCAAATGTTAGACAGCATAAATGATAAACCTTATCAACACAAGAGAGAAGAACCTCCCTCTGCATCTAGATCTTCCAGTTCTAAGCAGAAGAGGCTGAGAGCCTCTATGGTTGAAGGCAGTATAGTTTTTCTGGAATTCTTTAAAAGCTATAGATAGAGGGATGCTGTAGAGAAAACAGGGGGCCTCTGAATTTGAAGGAAAGTTCCTGGATATGTGGGCTGCCAAGATCCTCCCAACTTGTCCTCAGCCAGGTCTACTTAGGAGTTTTGGATTCAGACACTCCCAAACTTCATTTAAGTCAGAGCAGCAGACAGAGTCATCTTTGCCCTAGGATTTCCTTAGGAAGAGCACTATCCCTTTAGCTCTTCCACATCTGAAAATTAACCTGTGGAAGTACTTTTGGCACCAAATATTCCTGGGAAATATAACCCTTCAAGAATTGTGAGTAAATTTATTGGACTTTTACTTGCGAGTGAATGTTGGTACCTGGGAAGAAAACGGATGTCCCTAAGAGGGAAGGTCTATGACAGGGAAGTGTGTAGATGAGTTTTCCCTTTAGAATGTGCCTGGAGAAAGTGTTCCTACTCTAAGAAGGCTCAGCTTGCAACTATCTTGAGTAGATTTTGACTTTGTTTTATAAAAGTTATCCAGAGTCTACACGGATTAAGTATCCTTTGATCTTTTCCAACTTTAAGGACACACCATGCCCTATTTTAGGTGCCAAGTTTGTGTTCTTTTGGAAACCACGCTTAATAGTTTGATAGTATCAATGCTAAACCAACAGAGAGATTTCCCATTTTTATGAAACACCCACAAAAAAGTCAACCTTCTGGTTTTTAGCATCCATTCACCAAGTAACAGAGTAATAAAAACAACATTGGAAGGACTTGAAAGCACTCAAGATATTTTATTCTGGCATCTAATATAATTTCAACAAAGTATCTTGTAGCCTAGTTAATATAAGATGGACAAGGAAAAAAGTATTTATTGAACATCTGTCTTGTTCTCAGAAATTTAAGAAAAATATACAATACATATAAAAAATTGACCCTACTCTGAAGAGCCATTAATTTGGTGGATGAGAGAAGATAAGCATACCAAAAAATTTAATCACACCCAAGACAGTACACAATAAGGAAAGGATTTTTTCTTACTCTTCTTCAATACCTGACAATTTATTTTCAAAAATACATGTTGACTCTTCCATTTTCTTTCTTAGTGAAGGTCACCAGCCATCTTTTGCCTGAACCACCTTCTTCAACCGATTCCTGCATTTCTGTCTTTGCCCTCTGCAAACAAATTTCCACACCGTAAAGTAATCATTTTGAAGCAAATCCAATTATGCCATTCTTCTTCATAAAATCCTTCAAAGGATTGCCATTACACATATGAAAAAAGCCACAATCCTTACCATGCCACAAGGCCCAGCATGAGACAGCCCTGCCCATCCCTCTAGGCTTCTCTTGGGCACTGTCCTCCTTCATATGCCCACTCAACTCAGGGGATTTTCCTATGCTATACCCTCTCCTAATATACTCTCCTCTCAAGCCCTCCTTGGAGCTAGATCAGCTTAAGTGTCACCTTCCCAGAGAGCACTTCCTTGAACACTTGGTTTGAAGTCCACTCTGTCATTCTCCACCTCAGCCCTGTTTCATTCTTAGAACATTATTCAGCTTTCAAGTTTTGAATTTTTAAAACCAGGTTGCATGCTTTGTGTGTACCCCATTCCTTGCCCCACTTAAGTTCTTTGAAGCAGGAACACTGTTTGTCTTCTCCATATGTCTCACAGCCCAAGCACCTGCTTTGGAGTAAGTGCTTAATATATTTTTGTTGAATGAATACCTGAATAAATGCACAATTACTTTTTAAAAGGTAGCCTGATGTTTTCCAAACTATATAATGCTTCATATAAATATACATCAGGTAATGAAGTAGAGATGAGAAGAATTGGGCCGTGAATTCTATCATCAGTGAAGGAGACATGAACCAAATGGAGGTATGTTGTTAAATATTCTATCTGCTCAGTGTGTGAAGCAGCAGTTTGGAAACACTGGCTATTAACAAAGTTGAAGAAAAGTAGAGGCTTGCACAGGCTGACAGATTCAGGGACAGGTTAATGTAGAAGAAAGGTCTTGAAGTAAGTTGAAAGAAATGTGGAACTGGGTTAGCATGGAAGGGTTAAGAAGAAATGATGAGTAACCATGCAAAGCTACAGAGGCAGGAAACCTGGAATTATATAGCTTCATGGGGGCACTAAGAAATCCTAACTTCCTGACTTTTAGACACAATCCTCCATGGAATTAGATTTCTGAATCCTCTGTTCACCCACTTAAATACCTTGGTTTATTTCAAAGCAGTTCTTTGCTTTTCTTAGTGTTTCTTAGAGCTTGCCTTCCTTTGGAAAAGAAAAAGAAAACATGAGAAATGAAGAAATCAGAATGTTTTACTCTGTAATCCCTCTCGAGATTTAGATTTTATTAGAGACCATGTAATGCTTTTACCCTTATTCATTTTACTGAACAGTTGGTGACATTTCAGAACTTGCCTACATCTGAGAGTAACTCATGGCCAGGGAGGCCCATTTGTCACCCAGGGCTCTCTTGTTAATGAAGCCAAATGGGAGCAAAAAGATGTGTGACTTGGTTATTTGGTTAACCGCCCTTAGGGAAAGTATTTTATCCAGCCCCACACTGTGCGTCTTGAGAAGAGACTACCCTGGAAGCTAGGGTTATCAGAACTGGCCTTCTCCAGTGGATCTGACACCTCTTATGTACTACTTTACATTCTGTTTGTCCCACCTCTTCTCCAGCCACTGCTACAAAAACCAGTTCAGTGAACCTTTGCTTAAGTTTCATTCAAGTGCATCCTGACAACTTGCTCAGACTCATCTCAGAGCTCTGCTTCTGCTGTGGGGCTTCTCTTGTGCTGCAAGGGTGTTCTGGGCGCTCATCCAGGCACACAGGGAGGTTGGGGAGTTAACACCCAGGAGCCCACTCCTAACCAATGGAACTGGAAGCTGATAGATGAATGTTTTCTCCTTTGTCCCATGGTGGACAGTTCTGAGGCATATTTCGTATGACTCTTCTTAAAGTCACTTTGGATCAAGCTTCAGCCACCTACCATGGGTAATTAGGTAACACATTCTTCTATTGGCTTTTTTCCTTCTTTCTTCTACTTTCTGTCTTACCTCTTTCCTTCCCTGATGAATTACCCACAAACAAGCCTTTGTCCCAGGCTCTTTCGGAGGGGGGGCACACCCCAAGCTAAAACATCCATTAAAACAAAGCAAGAATTACTCAAATGGCAAAATGTCAAGAGTTCTTAAAAAGGCCTGTAACCCAAAATAGCACTGATGCAAGAAATTCACAGTTCAACATATCACCGTTGTAAATACTAGTCTTTGTTGCAGAAATAAATACCTTTTGTGGTGGTTATTGGGATGAGAAACTGGGGCTAGGTTGGTCAGACAAGAGCTGAGTAACCCGAAGAAAGAACAGGCAAGATGGAGTTCTTTAATCAGGGGATATCCTGAGACCTACAGGGTGGAGTGCTAAGAGAAACACTGAGAAGAGAGATGATCTGAGGCTGAACACAATCTTTTTTTTTTTTTTTTTTTTTTTTTTTTTTTGGTACACGGGTCTCTCACTGTTATGGCCTCTCCCGTTGTGGAGCACAGGCTCCAGACGCACAGGCTCAGCGGCCATGGCTCACGGGCCCAGCCGCTCCGCGGCATGTGGGGTCTTCCCGGACCGGGGCACGAACCTGTGTCCCCTGCATCGGCAGGCGGACTCTCAACCACTGCGCCACCAGGGAAGCCCTGAACACAATCTTTATACGTGACTCAGTGTTGCCTGGGGGTTGCACAAGATGTGGAACTGTAAGGGCTGGCATTCTGCTGCCCCTTCTCTTTGTCCAGCTTGCTACTGGTCAAAGGCATGTGGCCTTTTTACAATTTAAACATACCTCAATAATTTCACAAGTGGTTAAAATCATTCTTTAAGGGCAACAGGACATGAATTATTGAGGTCATTTTAGTAAAACACTGCCCATTTTACTTATAGAAAAGGGTAAACCTAGGCTGATTGACCAGAGTACTTTAACTCTCTGCCACGCCCTGCTCAGCCTGCACAGACTCGTAGATCAAGATTGCACCGAGGAAGTTCGTACATAAAGAAACGGGGCTCTGGTAGGATGGTGACCACATTTAGGGCAGGAAGCAAGGTCTTCTGACTTACAAATCAGACGGTACGTTTTCTCTGATTTGTGTACCTTCTCAAAGGGAAAAATGAGTAAGCTTGGGGTGGGTAGCAAGGGCAGATCTAGATCACAATAATATATCCTATCTGGGAGAATTTGTTGTTTTCCTTCTTTTATAAAAGGCTTTGCTTTTTGTTTCCTTCACACGTCTGTTGTTTCCTCTATTTCCTGCTCCTACTTACTGACAATGAAAGGTTTTTATATTTTTACACGCATATGTACATAATCACCCAAAGTGTTTGTGTTCTGTTATCTTTAGCAAACGCTTTACTCCCAAGCTCTAAGGCTTCCAAAAACATCTTAAAAAGTCAGCACTTAGTTTATTTTCTTATCCCAACCACCCACAAGCCATAGATTCCATTATGATTTAATGTTAAGAGAACCCTCTACTGGACTCAGTAGGTCTTGAGATTTTCAGAGGCTCGTTCCTGCCACTCAAGGTAATTAATTGCTTTTTGAATATTGTTGAAACATTGTTTCTTTCTTTTTATTATTATTATTTTTGAAAACAGCTTGATGTTCTGAGCACCTTGAGTGCCTCCCACAATGCACATTTTCCTAGGTAAATCTGATATTTTAAAATATTTTTGTTAAATATTTATAAGCAAATTTAATATACTCCTATTCTATGGGAAACAGAGATAGAACCAAATTTTCCCATTAATATTACATAACTAGTTAACCTAAGGGGCCCCAACAGTTCAAAGCTCACATAAATATTAACTTTAATCCCTTACATCTAGGGCTTCCCATTGTTAGTTTAACCCACAGAGCCCAATAACTTGGCTCCCTGAGGCAAATCCTCAGGAGCACTGTGCAATTTTAAAATCAGTTCAGAGTTCTGGAATTATTTCTTAAACTCTCCATTTGTTTGGCTTACTGATCCTGGTTTTGCTGTTGTTGTTTTGTTTTGTTTTCATCTCACAAATATGTATGTGAAATGTATCAGTATAGAAATTTGAGTATTTATAACCATCATATTTTTCATTTGATTGCTAAATCTATTTTAACTAAAGCAAGTAAAACTCCAGCTTTCAGTCAGCAAATATTTCACAAAAGTCCTTTGCAAATGGAAATGTTAGAAGAATCTAAAATGAGTTGACCAGCGAGTCAGTTTTGATTTGAGTTTCTATTTTCTAAATAGAAAATTTCAGATCTTTGAATACCTTAAATCTGAAGAATTTAATCAAACAAATGAATATTTATTACTGAATTGAAGCTTGCTGACAAATGTGGGAAATATGCTAAAAGGAAAACAAAGAGCATGTAGAACATGTTATTTTCATATTATTTCCTGATGATGGTTGATTCAATAAGCGTTCCCAAATCCTGTCTTCCTGCTTTTCTTTATAGAATTAGCCAAATACTTGTTTCTCCATCTCCTTTGCTTTCTTAATGAAGGGGACCATCCTGATTGGCACCACTGCTCTGTCCTTCAGCCTATCAACAATATAATGAAATCTTCCTTCATTAAAGATTCTGTAATTAAGGAAAAAATTAAGTTCTATTTGTCTAACCCATTATCAATTGGGTTTCATTTACTGTGTGCATATCCAAACTGCTACACCTTCATATTCAAAATACATACTTCCAGGACCAGTGTAAGCCACTGAGGATCACTGTTCTCCACAGAACAGCGTGCAAAAGGAAGCTATAGACAACTACAACTCTGCCTAACAGTGGAATAGACATACCCTTCTAACAAAGTGTTCTGTACTGAATGAATGTTACTTTATTCGAATGGCATTAATTAGTTGTGTATTAATTACAATGAAGCAGCACAGAGATTTTATTCATTAATGATTAAGCCTTCTGTTTGTTTGTTTTTGCTACAATGCAGTTCTCCTAAGCTTGAGTGTAGTCCTTCTTTGATTTTGGGGGAATGCTAAGAAAAATAATTATCCTTAATTTTACCGGCAGTTAGCATAAAAGATGTTAACATTATAAATTTAAATCAGGACACTAATTGAGAAGCTTGGGGACTCCAGTTCTTATTGTATTCCAGTGTCTTCCCAATTTCTCTCCTTTCCAATTTATTGGATGCTTTGTCTACTCACCCTTTAATTGTACTAACCTAGAGACCAAAGAAATTAAGAAGGTACATCTGCATAGGGCCCATACTAGGGATCCACTTCAGGGCTCAGAGGATCCTTGGCATAAGACTTACTACAATACATTCAGCACCACATAGACAACTTTTCTTTCAAGAGCATTCTAAATCAAACCATGAATCCAGATAAAGGATTTAGGTAAAAATCTACATTTAGAAAAATTTCTAAGTCTAACGAGCTTTTGAGAATAAATTAAAAATAACTTTTTCCTAAACTTTCAGAACTCTAGGTTAAATTGGAAAACTGAGCCAAAGCTGAATTTTCTTTTTTCCCAGGAGAAAATGAAACACTCGTAAGTAGATATATTAGTTTCCTAGGGCTGCCATAACAAAGTACCACAAACTGGATGGCTTAAACAACAAAAAGGTATTATATTACAGTTCTGGAGAGTAGAAGTCTGAGATCAAAGTGTCGGCAGACTTGGTTCTTTCCGAGAGCTGTGAGGGAGAATCTGTTCGATGATTCTCCCATAGTTTCCTGTAGTTTTGTGGCAATCTTTGGTATTCCTTTACTTGTAGATATATCACCCCACTCTCGGCTTTCATCATTCCATTGCATTCTCCCTTTATATGTGTCTGTCACTATGTCCAGATTTCCCTTTTTGTAAAGATACAATCACATTGGGTTAGGGTCCATCCTTATAACCTTATCTTAACTTGATCATGTGGAAATATTCTTTTTCTAAATAAGGTCACATTCACAGGTACTGGGGGTAAGGATTGCAACATCTTTTGGAAGACACAATTCAACTCATAACATTATATAGACTGAATGTAACTGAAAGATTTCAACAAAATCTGAAAAGAACCAGTAAAGCTCAATCCTCCAACTGCACAAAGTTCTAGATAATCTACTCCCAATCCTGTGCCTTCACACTTGAGTGGGGTGTGTTTAGAAGGCAACGATTTATTCCACAGATTCCATGTTCAAGAACTTAAAAGGGATTAAAAGAGTCAAGAAGGGATCATCAAAGTTAAATAAAAGTAAATAAAAAGTCTGGGTGAGTGAAAAATTGTCACTGAAAACATGAAAACGTTCTACAGCAAAAATAGGTAATATATTAAGAAAAAGATAGATGAACAAATTAAACATCAAAAGAAAACCTTCATGACTGCTCCATATTAAAGGAGAATTAAGTGAAGACATGATTTATTTATTTATTTATTTGACATCTTTATTGGAGTATAATTGCTTTACAATGGTGTGTTAGTTTCTGCTTTATAACAAAGTGAATCAGCTATACATATACATATATCCCCTTATCCACTCCCTCTTGCATCTCCCTCCCACCCTCCCTATCCCACCCCTCTAGGTGGTCGCAAAGCACCCAGCTGATCTCCCTGTGCTATGTGGCTGCTTCCCACTAGCTATCTATTTTACATTTGGTAGTGTATATATGTCCATGCCACTCTCTCACTTCGTCCCAGTTTACACTTCACACTCCCCTTTTCCTCAGATCCATTCTCTACGTCTGTATCTTTATTCCTGTCCTGCCCCTAGGTTCTTTAGAACCATTTTTGTTTGTTTGTTTTTTAGATTCCGTATATATGTGTTAGCATACGGTATTTGCTTTTATCTTTCTGACTTACTTCACTCTATATGACAGACTCTACTAGGTCCATCCACCTTACTAAAATAACTCAATTTCCTTTCTTTTAATGACTGAGTAATATTCCATTGTATATATGTGCCATATCTTCTTTATCCATTCATCTGTCAATGGACACTTAGGTTGCTTCCATGTCCTGGCTATTGTAAATAGAGCTGCAGTGAACATTGTGGCACATGACTCTTTTTGAATTATGGTTTTCTCAATGTATATGCCTAGTAGTGGGATTGCTGAGTAGTATGATAGTTCTATTTTTAGTTTTTTAAAGAACCTCCATACTGTTCTCCATAGTGGCAGTATCAATTTACATTCCCACCAACAGTGCAAGAGGGTTCCCTTTTCTCCACACCCTCTCCAGCATTTATCGTTTGTAGATTTTTTTGAAGATGCCCATTCTGACTGGTATGAGGTGATACCTCACTGTAGTTTTGATTTGCATTTCTCTAATGATTAATGATGTTGAGCATCGTTTCATGTGTTTGTTGGCAATCTGTGTATCTTCTTTGGAGAAATGTCTATTTAGGTCTTCTGCCCATTTTTGGATTGGATTGTTTTTTTTTTTTTTGATAATCAGCTGCATGAGCTGCTTGTAAATTTTGGAGATTAATCCTTGGTCAGTTGCTTCACTTGCAAATATTTTCTCCCATTCTGAGGGTTGTCTTTTCATCTTGTTTAGGTTTTCCTTTGCTGTGCAAAAGCTTTTAAGTTTCCTTAGTTCCCATTTGTTTACTTTTGTTTTTATTTCCATTCCTCTAGGAGGTGGGTCAAAAAGGATCTTGCTGTGATTTATGAAACAGAGTGTTCTGCCTATGTTTTCCTCTAAGAGTTTTATAGGGTCTGGCTTTACATTTAGGTCTTTAATCCATTTTGAGTTTATTGTTGTGTATGGCGTTAGGGAGTGTTCTAATGTCATTCTTTTACATGTAGCTGTCCAGTTTTCCTAGCACCACTTATTGAAGGGGCTGTCTTTTCTCCACTCTGTATTCTTGCCTCATTTATCAAAAATAAGGTAACCATAGGTGCATGGGTTTATCTCTGGGCTTTCTATCCTGTTACATTGATCTATATTTCTTTTTTTGTGCCAGTACCATACTGTGTTGACTACTGTAGATTTGTAATATAGTCTGAAATCCAGGAGACTGATTCCTCCAGCTCCATGTTTCTTTCTCAAGATTGCTTTGGCTATTCGGGATCTTTTGTGTTTCCATATTAATTGTGAAATATTTGGTTCTAGTCCTGTGAAAAATGCCAGTGGTAGTTTGATAGGGATTGCATTGAATCTGTAGATTGCTTTGAGTAGTATAGTTATTTTCACAATGTTGATTCTTCCAACCCAAGAACATGGCATATCTCTCCATCTGTTTGTATCATCTTTAATTTCTCTCATCAGTGTCTTATAGTTTTCTGCATTACAGGTCTTTTGTTTCCTTACGTAGCTTTATTCCTAGGTATTTTATTCTTTTTGTTGCAATGGTAAATGGGAGTGTTTCCTTAATTTCTCTTTCAGATTTTTCATCATTAGTGTACAGGAATGCCAGAGATTTCTGTGCATTAATTTTGTATCCTGCAACTTTACCAAATTCATTGATTAGCTCTGGTTTTTTTGGTAGCATCGTTAGGATTCTCTATGTACAGTATCATATCATTGGCAGTGACAGCTTTACTTCTTCTTTTCTGAATTGGATTCCTTTTATTTCTTTTTCTTCTCTGATTCCTGTGGCTAAAACTTCCAAAACTATGTTGAATAATAGTGGTGAGAATGGACAACCTTGTTTTGTTCCTGATCTTAATGGAAATGGTTTCACTTTTTCATCATTGAGAACAATGTTGCGTGTGGTTTTTTCATATATGACCTTTATTATGTTGAGCTAAGTTTCCTCTATGACTACTTTCTGGAGGGTTTTTATCATAAATGGGTGTGGAATTTTGTCAAAAGCTTTTTCTGCATCTATTGAGATGATCATGTGGTTTTTCTCCTTCACTTTGTTAATATGGTGTATCCCATTGATTGGTTTGCATATATTGAAGAATCCTTGCATTCCTGGGGTAAATCCCACTTGATCATGGTGTATGAGTGTTTTCATGTGCTTTTGGATTCTGTTTGCTAGTATTTTGTTGAGGATTTTTGTGTCTATGTTCATCAGTGATATTGGCCTGTAGTTTTCTATTTTTGTGACATCTTTGTCTGGTTTTGGTATCAGGGTGATGGTGGACTCATGGACTGAGTTTGGGAGTGTTCCTCCCTCTGCTGTATTTTGGAAGACTTTGAGAAGGATAGGTGCTAGCTCTTCTCTAAATGTTTGATAGAATTTGTCTTGAAGCCATTCGGTCCTGGGCTTTGGTTTGTTGGAACATTTTTAATCATTTCAATTTCAGTGCTTGTGATTGGTCTGTTTATATTTTCTGTTTCTTCCTGGTTCAGTCTCAGAAGGTTGTGCTTTCCTAAGAATTTGTCTATTTCTTCCAGGTCGTCCATTGTAGTTATCTCTCAGGATCCTTTGTATTTCTACAGTGTCTGTTGTTACTTCTCCTTATTCATTTCTAATTCTATTGATTTGAGTCTTCTTCCTTTTTTTCTTGATGTGTTTGGCTAATGGTTTATCAATTTTGTTTATCTTCTCAAATAACCAACTTTTAGTTTTATTAATCTTTGCTATTGTTTCCTTCATTTCTTTTTAATTTGTTTCTGATCTGATCTTTATGATTTCTTTCCATATGCTAACTTTGGTGTTTTTTGGTTCTTCTTTCTCTAATTGCTTTAGGTGTAAGGTTAGGTTGTTTATTTGAGATGTTTCTTGTTTCTTGAGGTAGGATTTTATTGCTATAAACTTCCCTCTTAGAACTGTTTTTGCTGGTCCCATAGGTTTTGGGTCATTGTGTTTGCATTGTCATTTGTTTCTAGGTATTTTTGGTTTCTTCTTTGATTTCTTCAGTGATCTCTTGGTTATTTAGTAGCTGCTGTTTAGCCTCCATGTGTTTGTATTTTTTACAGATTTTTTTCCTGTAATTGATATCTAGTCTCATAGCATTGTGGTCAAGAAAATACTTGATACAACTTCAGTTTTCTTAAATTTACCAAGGCTTGATTTGTGAACCAAAATATGATCTATCCTTGAGAAAATTCCATGAGCACTTGAGAGGAAAGTGTATTGTTTTGTTTTTGGATGGAATGTCCTATAAATATCAATTAAGTCCATCTTTTTTAATGTATCATTTAAAGCTTGTGTTTCCTTGTTGATTTTCATTTTCGGATGATCTGTCTATTGGTGTAAGTGGGGTGTTAAAATCCTGAGTTTAACACAGTATAAATCCACAATACTCTTATTTTGTTACTGTCGATTTCCCTTTTTATGGCTGTTAGCCTTTACCTTATGTATTGAGGTACTCCTATGCTGGGTGAATAAATATTAACCATTGTTGTATCTTCTCCTTGGATTGATCCCTTGATCATTATGTAGTGTCCGTCTTTGTCTCTTGTAATAGTCTTTATTTTAAAGTCTATTTTGTCTGATATGAGAGTTGCTACTCCAGCTTTCTTTTGATTTCCCTATGCACAGAATATCTTTTTCTATCCCCTCACTTTCAGTCTGTATGTGTCCCTAGGTCTGAAGTGGGTCTCTTGTAGACAGCATATATGCAGTTCTTGTTTTTGTATCTATTCAGCCAGTCTATGTCTTTTGGTTGGAGCATTTAATCCCTTTATATTTAAGGTAATTATCAATATGTATGTTCCTATTACCATTTTCTTAATTATTTTTGTTTTGTTATTATAGGTCTTTTCCTTCTCTTGTGTTCCCTGCCTAGGGAAGTTACTTCAGCAATTTTGTAAAGCTAGTTTGGTGGTGCTGAATTCTCTTAACTTTTGTTTGTCTGTAAAGCTTTTAATTTCTCTGTTGAATCTGAATGAGATCCTTGTTGGGTAGAGTAATCTTGGTTTTAGATTTTTCCCTTTCATCACTTTAAATATGTCCTGCCACACCCTTCTGGCTTGCAAAGTTTCTGCTGAAATATCAGCTGTTAACCTTATGGGGATTCCTTTTTATGTTATTTGTTGTTTTTCCCTTGCTGCTTTTAATATTTTTTCTTTGTATTTAATTTTTGTTAGTTTGATTAATATGTGTCTTGGCGTGTTTCTCCTTGGATTTATCCTGTGTGGGACTCTCTGCGCTTCCTGGACTTGGTTGACTATTTCCTTGCAATATGAGGGATTTTTTCAACTATAATCTCGTCAAATATTTTCTCAGTCCCTTTCTTTTTCTCTTCTTCTTCTTGGATCTCTATAATTTGAATGTTGGTGTGTATAATGTTGTCCCAGAGGTCTCTGAGACAGTCCTCAATTATTTTCATTCTTTTTTCTTCATTCTGCTCTGTGGTAGTTATTTCCACTGATTTATCTTCCAGGTCACTTATCCGTTCTTCTGCCTCAGTTATTCTGCTATTGATTCCTTTTAGAGAATTTTTAGTTTCATTTATTGTGTTGTTCATCATTGTTTGTCTGGTCTTTAGTTCTTCTAGGTCCTTGTTAAACGTTTCTTGTATTTTCTCCATTCTATTTCCATGATTTTGGATCATCTTTACTATCATTACTCTGAAGTCTTTCTCAGGTAGTCTGCCTATTTCCTCTTCATTTGTTTGGTCTGATGGATTTTTACCTTGCTCCTTCATCTGCTGTGTGTTTCTCTATCTTCTCATTTTGCTTAACTTACTGTGTTTGGGGTCTTCTTTTCATAGGCTGCAGATTCGAAGTTCCCATTGTTTTTTGGTGTCTGCCCCCAGTGGCTACGTTTGTTTCAGTGTGTTGTGTAGGATTCCTGGTAGAGGGGACTAGTGCCTGTGTTCTGGTGGATGAGGCTGGATCTTGGCTTTCTGGTGGGCAGGACTGCATTCGGTGGTGTGTTTTGGGGTGCCTGTGATGTTACAATGATTTTAGGCAGCCTCTCTGCTAATGAGTGGGGTTGTGTTCCTGTCTTTCTAGTTGTTTGGTATAGGGTGTCCAGCTTGCTGGTTGTTGAGTGGAGCTGGGTCTTAGCATTGAGATGGAGATCTCTGGGAGGGTGTTCGCTATTTGATATTGCATGGGGCCGGGAGGTCTCTGTTGGACCAATGTCCTGAACTCGGCTCTTCCACCTTAGAGGCACAGGCCTGACACCTGGCTGGTGCACCAAGACCCTGTCAGTCACACAGCTCAGAAGAAAATGGGGAAAGAAAGAAAGGAAGGAAGGAAGGAAGGAAGGAAGGAAGGAAGGAAGGAAGGAAGGAAGGGAGGAAGGGAGGGAGGGAGGGAGAGAGGGAGGGAGGGAGGGAGGGAAAGAGAGAGGGAGGAAGAAAGAAAGAAAGGAAGGGTTATTAAAATAAAAAATTAAAAAATTATAAAGTAATTTAAATAAAAGAAAAAAAAAGAATTAAAGAAGAGAGGAACGAAACTAAAGAACAAATCCACCAATGATAACAAGCGCTATAAACTATACTAAAAAACACACCAAAAAAAAACGGACAGACAGAACCCTAGGACAAATGGTAAAAGCAAAGCTATACAGACAAAGTCACACAAAGAAGCATACACATACACATACACACTCACAAAGTGAGAAAAAGGAAATAAATAAATATATATATAGCTGAGCTGGGCTCAGCTCCCAGCCCTCACAGAAGCCTCTCAGGCTGGTGAGTGCTGGTCGGCACCAATTCTCTGTGCGGGAATCTTTCCACTTCGCCCTCTGCACCCCAATGCTGTGCTCCCATCTGTGTCTCTGATGCTTCCCTGGTGCCAAGCCCCTCCCGCCCTGTCTCCGCCAGTGAAGGTGCTTCCTAGTGTGTGGAAACTTTTCCTCCTTCACAGCTCCCTACCCGAGGTGCAGATCCTGTCCCTATTCTTTTGTCTCTGTTTTTTCTTTTTTCTTTTGCCGTACCCAGGTACGTGGGGAGTTTCTTGCCTTTTGGGAAGTCTGAGGTCTTCTGCCAGCATTCAGTAGGTGTTCTGTAGGAGTTGTTCCACATATAGATGTATTTCTGATGTATTTGTGGGGAGGAAGGTGATCTCCATGTCTTACTCCTCTGCCATCTTGAAGGTCTCTCTGAAGACATGAATTTTGAGGAAAAAGTACTCATAGATAAGATTATTAAAAATAGCATAGTAACATTAAAAGAAATAGAAGAAAAAATAAAGAGTTAAAATCTATTCAAACCAATAAATTGAATAGAAATAGCATCTAAAGGACTAGGAGAGCTTAATTTTTATTACTGATTTGGGGAAAAAGATCACTGCAATAAATGTAAAGAAGTAGGAAATAGATAGAAAGAGATGAAAGTAATTAACAGAAAAATACAAAAATAGAAGACAAAGACCATCCAACATAAGCATAATTGTTGTCTTTTAAAACCATTCAAAGATATAATAGCTGAAACTTTTACTGAAATGGATCTGTAGGTCATAGGGCATGCATAGTTATAGGAAAAGAGATAAATATATGTTGCTGCTAAGTCATAGCTGAGAAAATAATAGTTTACTTAGATGTATAGATGAAAAAATTGAGTTGCTTATAAGGAGGAATATCAGGGTGGCCTTAGATATCTTTTTACCATTGTACCATGCCAGAGAACAGTAGAGCAACATCTACATTTATAAAGCCCTGAGAAATAGAAAGTATAACAAGAAATTTATACCTAGCCACATTATTCTTTATTAATTCCCAGACTTATTCAAATCACAGATTTCCTCAAGCATGAAAGAATTGAGGAAATATAGCACCCAGGATCCTTTCTTTTAAAAATTGCTTGATGACCACATGTAGACAGAAAAGATAAATAAAAAATAAGTTAACTAATAAGATATTCTTTGCTAAAATATCAGTGTTGAGCATTTGAATACAGAATTAAGAATAAATAACCATGGGTCCTATAGTCACATAATAATGTAAATGTTATAAACCTTAACATACAAATAGAAAAAAGAAATAAGAAAAAAATAGTGTTTCTAAAATTTCAATTTTTCCCCTTATTTTAGGGAAATTTGGATAAGTACTATCTTCTCAGATTAAAAAAATGAATCTGAGCTTCACCATTCCTTCATTTTCAGTTCATTTCCCTTTTCTCTCTATTAAGTATAATACAAAAATAAAGTTTAATGATTTTATTAAAAACAGCATGTAAGATGTAATTTTATTTTTATAGAAGTGCTTTCTTCATATCTCTATCTCTCTCTCCATAAATATGTAGATGCATGGAATATTGTGCACCTAATATCTACCATGATTAGTTCTAGGTGGAAAAATGTGGAGAATTTTCTAATCTTTATTGTTCTGTATTGCTGCAGTTTCTTCTTTAAATATGTAACATTAAAGCAATAACAAGTCTGTTTTCCAAATAATAGAAATGGCCGTTTGCATAGGAAAGCAGACAGCTAAAAAGAGAACAGATGCCATCAACCATTTCTATGTCCTTATTCATTTCAACAATCAGATTAGATTCACATCCCCCTGTTTAGTTCCATAGCTTTATAAACTTTGAATTTTGAAGAATATTATCTGGCTGTTTATTAACTTAGGAACTCATGCATATAGACATGCTGTCATAGCACAGTATTAAATATTTTTGGTTATTGATTCCACACAGGAAAAAGAATACTTATTCTCAGTTTCCCTAGGGGAAAAATTGCTTCCTGAACTTATTTCAACCTTATTTTTGTAAATGTTGCTATTATGTCATAATGAAATATTGTCAGCCTCCAGCTAACCAAGAGTGTAATCCCATCAACTAATAGCTGGCTTCTAGAGGGAGAGCAAGCACGTTGCTAAGGACCTGTGGTCTTACCAAGCTGTGACTGATAACCCCTAGCAGAATACACAAATGCAAAAGAACAGTTTTTTTGTTTGGTTTTTGGGTTTTTGTTTTTTTTTTTGCGGTACGCGGGCCTCTCACTCTCGTGGCCTCTCCCGTTGCGGAGCACAGGCTCCAGACACGCAGGGTCAGCGGCCATGGCTCACGGGACCAGCCGCTCCGCGGCATGTGGGATCTTCCCGGACCGGGGCACGAACCCGTGTCTCCTGCATCGGCAGGCGGACTCTCAACCAGTGCGCCACCAGGGAAGCCCCAAAAGAACACCATTTTAAAGAAGCAGTGTAGAGCAGATAATATCTCTGCCTCAACAGAAAGGGAATTCTTATGGGAACCTGTCTACTACTTTGCCAAAGCTGAAAAGGTGCTAGAACTCCTTATGGCATGTCTATATGTAGAGTTTTCTTTCAAACTTTCTTCTCCTTGAAGTCTTAGACAAATGTTCAGTTAGTTCTGGTTCAACTAGAATTGTTTACAAATATAAGCTTGACATTGCAAATGCTTCCCTTTCCTTCCATTGTTCTCATACTTTGAGCAGATTGTCCTGAGGGAACTATAGGTACATATGAGGTTAGTTTGTACTTCTCATTGCTAGGAAGCTCGTCACTTAGTGAGCTGAGTACTTAATCCATCAGTGTTGAATACAGTCTCCAAAGCATTGGGCATTCTGACATGTGGAGTCAATAGAGAGAAATTCTGAATATCCAATAGCAACAAGCTTTATGCTGAGAAGAAGTAATTAACGATAAATTCCCAATGATCTCATGTTCATTTGGATTTTATCTTTTCCATGATCGCAACACACACACACACACACACACACACACACACACACAATGTCATAATAAAATAAATTAACAGAAACTATAGACATCCATTAAAAGTCAAATATTTAAGAATTTATAAACTGCCTCTGATAGGATTCATTCAAATTCAACATAGATTTATTAACTATGTTCTATCTGGAAGACTCTATGCTATGTATAATATTTTGAGTAATGTGATGAACAGCAAGACTAGCTTCTTGCAAGATACTCGGTACGGAAAAATTGGAAGCAGAATAGAAGACAAGGGAGGGATTCTGGATAAAGCCAGAGCTAAGTAAAGATGGAAGAAGAAATATACAACATAATTGTATCTTTAAGACAGAGTAAAAGGTACCAGCAAAAGAAGAAGAAAGAAAGGGTCACATGGAGCAATTATTGGGCAGGTTTGACTTTAGCTAAGCAAAAATAATTTAGTATAGTGATTTTATGAAAGAAAAAAGGGCATGCATTCAGGAAGCGTAATAATGCAAATATAAGTTGAGTAGCTGACATTACCAGGCAGATCAAACTTGAAAAAGTCACCATCCTATCTTCAAGGTGTCTTCCATCTAGTAAGCAAGATGATATAAATAAATAGATTACCATGATATGAGAAGAAAAGCAAACAATAAATTGTGAATCGTCCAAGGAAGTATGGTGGACACTGTGATGTACCATGTATATCCCCTTTAGGAATGAAAGATCTATTCCCCCACTGCTGAAAGAAAAACTTCGGGCGGCAGCCCCTACAGGAGAGACTCAGCTGAAGAGAGACACATCACTCAAGGACATGCTGCCGTGCCAGGGTCGCCACACCTACTGACTAATTGATGTCAGGGTATAAATGACAGTTCACTTATCCTGACTTCAGATTTCCCCATAAAGTTAGTCTGAGGCCCTCATTGAGACTACTGCAGGTCAATTTCTGCTGCTTCTCCCTCCCGCTTTTTTATTTTTCCTTCCACAGTTGTTAACCTCAAGAATACTCCCTTATATTTATATGTTAATTACTGTGTTAGTATCTGCTTCTGAGGAACCAACTCGGTAGAATTTCACACCACAAGTGGTCTGAGAAAGCAGACAGTAGGATGGAATTTGCTACTTGGCTGGCAGTGAGATCACAATCGCTGGTGGTATGTGAAACACAGATGGTCCCTGGGAGAAGGTGGTGGTGTAATAGTTAAAACTTCCACTGGTGAACTGGGATGAAATAGCGGTGGAAGAGAATTCGTTAGATGGTGTCATATATCAGGCTCTTGAGAAATATACAGGAAATAGTATCTTATGAGGACTGTGGAATTAGGCGACTCTTGCTAAATTTGATTGATGTGCTGGACCAGCAGGCAGAAGAAATTTACCATTTTGCCTTGGGTAATTGATACTGGTAAGGCTGTGGTCATACAGTGGGGCCAGGGAGGAATATGTCTGGGACCAGATGCTATGCTTGGGATCTTCTTGATTGTTGCTCACCCCATTTTGACAGTAAATGGACAAGTGCATTGTTGTTCCCTCTCTTATCATGGAAACAGCATTGCTTTAGAAGCCAGAAGACCCAGGTGAATTCTAATTTGAGCTCAGCATTTATTATCTATATGGATTACTACATATCTCTGGTTCTCAGTTTCCTACGTATGAAATGAGGAGGCCAAACAGTTGATATCTAAGTTCTTTTTCAGCATTACTATTATAAAAGGAAAAAAAAAGAACAGATATTATAAACATGACACTTAAAAGAAGCCACAGGTTTCACACTTATAAAAAATGTAGCATTTCATTCATACAGTTGTCCCTTGGTATCAGCGGGGAATTGGTGCCAGGATCCCCCCATACCAAAATCCGTGGAAGTTCAAGTCTCTGGGTTGGCCCTCCGTACTCCCTGGTTTTGCATCCACGGATTCAACCAACTATGGATCATGTACTACGTTTACCATCTGCTGTTGGTTGAATCCACAGATGAGAACCTGCAGATATGGAGCGCCAACTGCAGTCTAGAGAAGAAAACATAAAACCTTATGTTTTTCACTCTTGGAGTATGGTAAAGGGAACAACTCACTGCTCACCTATTATGGGATATGAGGAATGATCAATAAAAGACAAATTCACCAAATAGAAGCAAAAGAGCATATTAAGACCGATACCATTTGGGATACCTCTACAATTTAAAGTGTGTTGTGCTTCTATTATAGAGACGAAATGGATTAAAAAGGAACATTGATAGAAACAGAAAGAACTTATGCTTTAGAATTGAAATGAAGCATTCATGCGAAGGATGGAAGTTCCATTTGATTTATGGAATCTGCTTCAAAGCAATTTACAAAAAGTTTTAATATTTTAGCATTCTACTGCTCAGCTATAATTTTAGAATGCTCAGTTAAAAAAATCTCAAGCCAATAAAATCTAATAGAGTTTTTCTGGGTCTGGCTGAGAGATGGTCTCTGTAGTAGTAAAATTTTGTAAATCCAGTTGATATACCAATACTGAAGAGGATGGTTGATACGTCATTCACACAGCTCCTTTCAGCCACCTTCTGAGGTTACTCAGGAAGCTGAGGGGCATATGGAAATATGCCTTATCAGAGCCAGAAAGTCCTCATACCAATTACATTTGCTTTGTAAGTCTGGAAAGCTACTTAACTTGCTGAACGAGTATTCTGTTAAATTCGTTTGTTAAAAAATAGAGATTTTGTGTGTGTGTGTATGTGTGTGTGTGTGTGTATTTGTGTGCGTCATGGTGGAACTCAGAGAACAGTAGCCATTACTGATATGTCAGTTGTTACTTCTTTACCTGATTTTAGTTTATTAGTCATAGACTATCTTGTAGAAAATTTGAAACCACTATGAAGTCATTTTTCCACTTCAAAAATTTTAATTTTCTTTAAAGAGTTTCCTTAATAAACTATTATTATCAAGCTTATTGGAGCTGATAAAAATTTCATCTGATACATAACATTAATAACTCTATGTATCTTCATGACTTAGTATGTTTATGGAACGAAAACATCAGGAGGGGAATCCAGCTCAGAACCTTAACTGACTATCCATTGTTTCTCATTAGTCAAGCCAGCAATAGATCTGGTTTTGCCATAATCGCTGTGAGTATGAGATAATCATATTAACTTCAAAATGGAAACCTAATTATATGCATAATCTTATCATTTGGGGTTTTTTAAAATTTTTATTTATTTTGTTTATACAGCAGGTTCTTATTAGTTATCTATTTGATACATATTAGTGTATATATGCCAATCCCAATCTCCCAGTTCATCCCACCCCCACCCCCGTCACGCTTCCCCCGCTTGGTGTCCATACGTTTGTTCTCTACATCTGTGTCGCTATTTCTGCCTTGCAAACCGGTTCATCTATACCATTTTTCTAGATTCCACATATATGCTTTTTTCTTTTCTTTTCTTTTCTTTTTTTTTTTTTTTTTTGGTACGCGGGCCTCTCACTGTTGTGGCCTCTCCCGTTGCGGAGGACAGGCTCCGGACGCACCGGCTCAGCGGCCATGGCTCACGGGCCCAGCCGCTCCGCGGCATGTGGGATCTTCCCGGACCGGGGCACGAACCCGAGTCCCCTGCATCAGCAGGCGGACTCTCAACCACTGCGCCACCAGGGAAGCCCCACATATATGCTTTAATATATGATATTTGTTTTTCTCCTTCTGACATACTTCACTCTGTATGACAGTCTCTATGTCCATCCACGTCTCTACAAATGACCCAATTTCGTTCCTTTTTATGGTTAATATTCCATTGTATATATGTACCACATCTTTATCCATTCGTCTGTCGATGGGCATTTAGGTTCCTTCCATGTCCTGACTATTGTAAATAGTGCAGCAATGAACATTGGGGTGCATATGTCTCTTAATTTTTTTAGGATAAGATTAAAATTAGTTTCCAGAAATTGTATTTTACTCCTCATTACTTTTTCTTACAAAATAACTGCATAAAGTTGCTATGCCATTTGCACAATGAGATGTTTACTGCTTTGCAGGTTTGGCTTTATAGTGTATCCAAAGTACTCATATTATAAGTATATGGTCTGAATATAAGCCACACCCACATTTTCCAACCTTCCCTCTTGCTTCCTCTTTTCCCAACTTTCTACTATGCTTTCATTTGCATTACTCATTAGTTTCTAAAAATAGATGTAGCTTCCAATCACTTTCCTCAAAAATCCTGAAATAAATATACTATGTCCATAGACCAGAAAACAATATTTTTAAGATATCAATTTTCCTCAAACTAATCTATAGATTTGATAAAATCCCAATCATAATCTCATTAGGATGTTTTGGTAGAAACTGATTATCTGATTCTAAAATTCTAAAATGTCTGTGAGTATATTAAGCAACTGGAATGTCAGGCCCTGTTGGTTGGAGTGTAAAATGTTACAGACATCTTAGAAAAAGTTCTGGTAGATTCTCATAAAACTAGACATATACCTTACCCTATAACCCTGCAATCCAGCTCCTAGGTAGTCACCAAATAGAAGTTAAAATATATGTCCACATAAAGACCTAAAACAAATGTTCATTGCAGTTTATTTATATTAGATGAAAACTGGAAAACTGGAAGCAGCTCAGAGTCCATAAAAAAAAAATATATATATATATATATATATGGTGTATTCAGACAGTGGAATACTATTCAACAACAAAAAAGGAATGAACCACTGATAAACACAACATAAATGAATCTGAAAATTTTTGTCCATAAGAAATGTTATCTAGAAATATACATACTGTATGATTCTATTTATATGAAATTCCATAATAGGTAAAATTAATCCCTGGTATGAAAAAAATCAAAACAGTAGTTGCCTCTGGGGGAAAATATAGCGATTGAATGGGAAGGAACACAAGAAAACTTTCTGGGGAGATGGCAATATCTTTATCTTGACAAAGCTTTGGGTTACATAGGTATTTATATTTACCAAAGTTCATCACATTGTGTACTTAAGATTTGGGCAATTCACTGTATGTCAATTTAAACTTTAAAAACAAAAAAAGAGATCTACAAACTAATATTGATTCTAATTAAAAATATTCATCCTTAAGTGTTCACGGGTGAAGAGTACAGATATCTGTGACTTACTTTAAAATGTATCAAAAATGAGATAGATTGATGGATGGACAGAGAAAAGGATGGTTGGATAGATATGTGATAAAACAAATAGGGCAAAATGTTTACTTTAGAATCTAGGTTGTGTTTAAGTCAACTTTCTTATATCTTTGAAAATTTTCATAATAAAATGTAAAATAAAACCAACAAATAAATACGAAAGGTGACTTTAAAATTTAATGGTGGTTGGGCTTCCCTGGTGGCGCAGTGGTTGAGAGTCCACCTGCCGATGCAGGGGACACGGGTTCGTGCCTCGGTCCGGGAAGATCCCACATGCTGCTGAGCGGCTAGGCCCGTGAGCCATGGCCGCTGAGCCTGCGCGTCCGGAGGCTGTGCTCCGCAACGGGAGAGGCCACAGCAGTGAGAGGCCCGCGTACCGCAAAAAAAAAAATTAAAAAATTTAATGGTGGTTGTAGTAAATGACCATCTAATTTGAAATTCTCTTCACTCAATATATTCTCTGTAGTATGAGAAGATAAATTTTCAAATGGCAAGCAGAAAAGAGAGCCATGAATGAAGAAAGCATTTTAAAGTGCTATAAAAATATTGACTGCCGTGAAATTGAGTTTCTTTACCCAAAATTTTCAGTTAAACACTTTTAACCATGCGAGCATATTCAATTCACTATATAAATTCGGATTTACACTTAAATTAAGTTGGTAAAATTTTAAAGTCGGATGAGACCTTAGCAATCATCTTCTAATCCTCTAGTTTTAAAGATGTGAATGCTAATGTCCACAGGGACTGGCGGGTAACTCAAGGTCACACAGCCGGTAAATACCAATGTTGTTTACCAAAAAGACTTTGGGAAATCTAATTCATTTCCTTTTGAAGGTTCCTTGAGCTGTTGTGAGAATCAGTCAGACAAGGGTATTAAACTCTCCAGGAACAGCCATCTGTGAAATGGGAATAATAACTCCTGTTCTGCTACTTAGGACCTTACAGGAAATACCAGCGCACTTTGGATTGTTCATAAAACTGTGAGAAACTGAAAAACCACTTGTTATTTTCAATTTGTGTGTAATAAATCAAGGAGATACACATCTCAGGTCTGTGGATTTCAAAAGGGGACTCGGTTAACAGCTGTGATTTAACCCATTATTTCCCATAAAATATACGTAGGTCAGAATGCAATAATCTAAGTGACTATGAGAGAGAAATACATATTAAAGTAGAGCAAGTAGGGGCTAGAACACATTTAGGAAGATATGTAGTTCACCACTCTTCACCATGTATTACATTCTCCAAGTGAAGGAGAATTTACAAGTTTTATTTTTATATACACTCTTCAAAGATATTCAGAATAAAACAAATGTAATCAAATGCATAAGTGTAATCTGTTCTCAAAGTAAAACATTAAATCTGAAGAGAGGTATTGTTTGATAGGAACCTAGCAATAAAACGTTTAACAAAAAAAAGTTTTTGAATGATTTTTACTTCATGTGGATTCAAAGTATTCCACTTTTTAAATGGTAAATTTCAATATACTTCAACATCACCTTTATCACATCTCTCCCCTAGAGAGAAGGCTGAGAAGGAATAAATGTTTGACAATTAGTTTCCTTATAATAAAATTCCCAGAAAAGCATTATAAAAAGCAAATTTCTAGATTGCCATAGATATATCTGAAACTTCTAAGCTCTGTGGAATACTATTTGTTAATTTATTAAATAAGTACTTTTAAATTTATCTATTAAACAGCTAATGAGTGGAGAAAATAAGTTTCCATAGTATTTTACAGTTGTCGGGGTATTTTGTTTTCTTTATCTGATTTGATCTTCATGGTATCAAACTATGGAGTATCAAAAGATGGAACAGGTATTAATATCCTTATTTCATCTATTAAGCAACTGTGGCTCAAGTAATAGTCTCAGAAATACAGCTTATTATTAACAAAACTAAATAATAAAAAACATGTAATCTGCCAAGTTCTTAGAGTAAATAAGCATCAAAGACATGACTAAAACTTATGTTTTCTGGTTTTCAAGCTACTTCAGTGCTACTTCCACTGAACTTGCTATCTAAATTTATCCCTTACATCATATAATTTTTCTAATTTTTAAAAGACTGATTATTTCTAGCAAAGCATCACACATCTATTTCTACATTTTCCTAATATGTTGGACACAATGGCAGATAAACCTAGGATTCTAGCACAGGGCCCAACAATTCAATCCACTCAGCTTGGTGGTAGGAAGAATTAAATGGTAAACCCAACTTGTCTTTCTTGCTCTTTCTTTCTTTCTCCCTTCATTTCTTCTATCAATATTTATCTATCAGTCTATTTACCTACCTACCTACCTAACTATTGATACTTACGTATACAACAGAATATACAGTTGACTCGAACTACACAAGTTTGAACTGTGCGGGTCCACTTATAGGTGGATTGTTTTTCAATAAATGCAAACAACAGTACACAATCCATAGTTGGCTGAATCTGTGAATGTGGAACCACGGATATGGAGGGCCCAGCATGCGACTTCAGCATCTACAGATTTTAGTATCCATGGAGGGTCAAGGAACCAATCACCCCATGGATACCAAGGGACAACTCTACCATTAACGATCTAATAATCTCTCTTTAGTTCTTTCCATGTTGGGACATCATTATTTTATTTATTTATTTTTTTGTGAGTTAAGTTTCATTTGGGGCAAAATGAGGACAGCAGCCTGGAAGACAGCGTTTCAGATAACTCTGAGAAACTGCTCCGAGGAGGGGAGGGGAGGGGCCAGGATATATAGGAGTTTTGCAACAAAGAGCAGGTAATTGGGAACGTCAAAGATTATTGTTAAATAAAGAAAACCAGATATCTCAAGTTAAGGAATTTAGCACTTTTCTATATATGGGAAGATGCAAGGGTCTGGGCTCACTGAAATCATTCTTCTGATATGCACCTTAGCTATCTGGGCCCTGTATTTTCACATCCTGAGTTTCCTCAGGGCTCACCAGCTCATGCTGGAGGGCTGCAATCTGGTGACTCTGACATCCTTTGTTTATTGATATGGCAGGAAATACTCCATTTATAAATATTCCATTCCATTTCTAAATATTCCATTTATCAGTCCCTCCTCTTGGTCGGAAATTCGACCAATGTTAGGGAGACATTTCACGACCAAATTTTGTCCCACGGCACTGGGAGGCTCATCCCAGATCAGGCGAAATTTCTTGTTGATACGCCACTTCAGGTGTTAATTTTCAGATTAGGCCCTTGTTTAATAATCAGATTAAAAATTCTCTGGATCCTCTGTCTTACTAGTCTATTATGATACAGGAAATGTTTTCCCTGTTGCATCTTCCCATATTTAGAGTTGCACTATTACAATCAGTGATCACATACAGAAGTGTATATTTGATCAACTGCTGCAAGTTGCCAGGTCATCATTATTTTTGTTGGAGGCTCAGTCACACATTTAGTAATACAAAGAACAATAATCTGTAAGACAGGCAAAATACAAATAATATCGCTAATAACGTTAATAGAGTTATAAGTAAATATTTAAGCCAAGAGCTTCCCAGGCCAAACCAGTTTTCTAAGAGGTTGTCAGACTTGGGAGTGCATCACTTAAGGCAGAATTAGGATTTTTCATATGGTTAATTAAACGTGTTATATTAGAGGATTCATCAGGTGTGAAAACACAACATTCAGTTTGAATTGTGGCACAGGTACCCCCCTGTGATGCTGTAAGGATGTCAAGGGCCACGCAGTTTTGCAGCACTGCTTTTCTCATCATAGAGACCTAAGAATTCAGTAGGCTAAGCCTGGTTACTATCATTGAGTACTGTAAGAGACAATGATCTTATGAAATAGGGTAAGTAATGTAGCTAGTAATATTGACAAAGTCATAATGCAGCAGGGAGACACAATCTTAAACAATTTGGAAACAAAGAACAAATTAAAATAATTAGTATAACTAGTTGTAATCCAGTTGCAATAAACCATCAAGTCCATAGGAGAGCCAGCTGGAGAAGCCACATTCTGGCAGGATCAGGTAGAGTGAAAAAGATAAATGCTTTATCTTTGTTTACAAGTGCATACTTTATCAACTTGTAGGTCATACCATAAGATAAAAGGTTTTTCTGAAAAACAAAGATTAAAGCTAATATATTTCCCAAAGTCATAGAGTTATAAATCTTATTCATCAGTTCATTCAGTCCCATGTAATTGATTCCTGTTGTTTTGGATGAAGTAATCAGGTTTTCTGTCATTTGTTACATAGTACAGTGGTATTATCTAAAGGCCATCAGAAACTTATGTTTGTTTTACAAGTTCTTTTTATGAGTCTTCTTGAAAATCTTCATTTTGTAAGTGTCATGACAAAACTGAAAATAGCATGGTTAAAGATCTGAGTATAATGCAATTAGTAGGAAACTTGGATATTTCTGTGACATATAACGTTTGAGAATAATAGAATTATGACATTGTATCAAGACATATGAGATGTTAGGGATTTCATATAAATTTTGGAATATCTATATTGATAATATGTATCCATACACTGTAACCTAAGGTTCCTCTCCAATCACTTGACAATGTTTCTGAAGTAATTAAACATACCAAATAAACTTAGTTTAAAATTCATCTCTGAGATGTCTTAGGATGTTCCTTCGAAGCATCCCAGAGTCAGCTGGAGGCTAAAAGAGCTTTAGTTAGATTTTGAGAAATTCGTTAAAAATATCAAAAAGGTTTAAAAACACAACAGGATCATAGGTCACTGTGAAACAATACTTATTCATTTAACCAAAGTTGCAAAACGATTAAAAGCAAACAACAAATATGGCTCACTTAAGGGCAGTCTATATTTTGGATCTTCCTGCAAGCTCCAACATGTCCACCCACACCATTGATTTTATACTTTCTTGGATTGATGACCTTCTGTGACATTCTCTCTTTTCTCCAGTTCTTACCGTATTTGTGTTGGGTCTGATTTGTGTAGTGAACATCTTCGTATAATCTATCTAGTGACCTTGTGTTCCTGACTCTATCCTGAAAGTTATCATTGTGTTGCCAGAAAACATGTAGGACTTTATTTCCTGATGGCATGTTGAGTGGTTGCATTTACCCTGTACTTTTTGTTTCCAGACAATTCCACATGAGAAATAGGCACCAGGAAGATATATGAAGCAGATTGTGGAGGTTCTGTGACATCATTATTTTTTAGCTCTGTATTAGCTATTTTATAAGAAAAGATACCTAAATTACATGGCTTCATATGAGATGAAGACAGTTGCAGTGTGATAAAGAGAAATAGGTAGCAAAAATACGAAGTAGAAGCAGTAAGAAATATTATGGTAGACTTTGTAGGACACCAGATCTTTTGAGTTCATTTATAAATACTGTCAATAAATAATTACAAAATTTTATCATGTTTCAAACTCTACTCTAAACCTGGGAGCTTGAAGAACAAAATGCTGATTGTGAGATGGCTTTAGCTTAAATGACAGGTTTAGATTTTATTCTGCAGACATTATGAAGCTTTTGAAGGTTTGTATTTGTTTTAGTATGGTTTGGTTTGGGTTTAATCAGAGAAAAATCCATTTTGGATTTTTATAAGACGAAGTATATGATTCATAGGAAAGAAAAACTGAAAACATGGTGCCCAGTTGAAAGCCAATGGAGTAATCAAGAGAGGAAAATTTAAGGGCCTGAGTTGAGGCAGTTACAGTGGGTGTAGAGAAGGGGCAGAATCAAATAATACTTAGGAAGTAGAGTAAAGGATATGCTGAATGAATAGATGTTTACATCAAGGAAAGAGAGGGATACAATGCTCTGAATTTCCCGTTTGGAAAAGTAACAATTCCAATCAAACTGAACATTGGAAGAAATGTTTTCTTTTCGGTCCTTCTATTTTTATCAAGGCAGTATGTGTTGAAGAAAAATGATTTGAATTAAATTTGGAAAATGTCACTTACCTGCTCTCCTCAGATAAATTTGCAAGCACTTGGTCCGAATTCTACACAAGGCGTGGTAGATGGTGGCTATGGAAGGGAGCAGCAACTAATTTGCCTAGATACTTGCAGTACAGGAAGAAGGTGGGGATAGGGAACTGTTAACTCTAAAGAACATACAAATCTGAGTATTTTGGGTTTCATTGGGGAATAGAGAAACTTTTCTTTTTACTTTTACTCAAAACTCATGGGTGTAAGTATCTAGATACTTGAGCATGGGTTATCTTATCCACTAAGGAGCCCAGACCCCCAAATATTTCAGTGAATCTTCAGAGTAAGGCCACATATGTGTCCAGAACAGGTCTGCGGAATGCTCCTCTGTCTGGCCTCTTAGTACAACTCAACAGTGCTCTTAAACCACTTTCAGGTCACGGCTGCTCATACCAGCTGGGCAGTCACTGCCTCCTTGCCATTTTCTAGGCCAAATAAGTATTGCCATTGTTCTATTTGCTCCTCCACATTTCCAGGAGGAATTGATACCTTTTTCTACATCTGAGGTGTGATGAGTTCAGCTCTATCCTCCTCTGTGTGCTGGGTGGTCTCCCACCACAGGGGGCCAAAAGCAGCACAAAGAAGACAAGAAAACACTTCCTTCAGCTTCAGATCTTTAAAACTTCTGAACCTGTGGGGATAAACAGAATATGGATGTTGTCACCTTTCCTTCATTATCTGGCTCTTACCTAGGGCCTTTGAACTCAATGAACCTTGCTCTGTAATAAGCAATCAACCACCAGTCATATCAATTTATATATTTGTTTGGGAAGGAAAACTTTATCCTATTGTCCAGAAGCATCTAAACCCAGGCTTCTCCTCTCCTAGAGCATCAGCATGGCAGGTTACAAATAAAACTCAGCAACCTAATAAGACAGAATATAACACTTTCTTCTTTGCTGTCAACATGGCATCCGGGACAGCCATCCCCCACTTCCATACCAATGGCTCCAGCCCTCCTCACCCTTTTACTTGAACTTCATATTCACCCAATGTGGTCTGTGCACAACAGTTAGAAAAATTAGTATTGTTTGGACCCCACCACTGTTCACCTGATCCCGCTAATTGGACATAAGCTTATTACTTTGCTCACTTCAAAAATTTGGCTCCGATTCCCATGGAATTGAGAAGAGACCGATTATTTGTTTTGGTGTCTATGAGATTCACATTTAAAATTTTTTTGCAGGGTTTGGGGCGAGGGAGATTCCAAAATGCTGTCTCAATTTCTGCCCAGAGGAGGATTCAACCTTTAAATTTTTGTTGGTTAGAATTTGTGCTTTTACCTTTTTTTTTAACATGTGCTGCCTACTGTGTCTGTAGCAATCAAAGGCGTATGATATTTTATTATTTGCTAGTCAGTTAAATCAGCAGGATCTGTCTATATTTAATAACCAGTGGTAGTGGAAATGAATTCATCCTATAATTTAAATAATGAGTAAAAATACATAACTAATGAACATTTTTTGGAGCCAGTTATTTTTTCCTAAGTTAAAAAAATGATGTAGAAAATGTTTATGCCTTGATTTTCATAGTTTTCCTTCCTAAGGCTATCTAATTGTATCTTCTCATAGTACTCCTGAGCATTCAGGAAGCATGCTTAACCATCAGGAAACAGAATTAAATGGATAATAAACTTTTTCAAGTTTCTTCATGGACTGAAAAGCAGTTCCTAGGACCCATGACGTTTATATTGCAATTCTCTGATTAATAAATTATATAGCTACTAAACATGCAAGAGCGCTGTGTAGATGAAAATCAATTTAAATGAAATATTTTAGTGTTAGCCAACCTCTATCTTTCCACATACCCTCCAAACAATCCCTCCTCTAGGTAAACACACCTACAAATTGAGTTTCTGGAATTCTACAAACACTGTCCTTTAAAAACTTTAAATATTTCCCATTTAAAAAATGTAAAGATCTTTTTTCTTAAGACTTCCTTCCTTCATTTTTTATTTTTAATTTTTTAAAATTTTTTTGTGGTATGCGAGCCTCTCACTGTTGTGGCCTCTCCCGTTGCAGAGCACAGGCTCCAGACACGCAGGCTCAGCGGCCATGGCTCGCGGGCCCAGCCGCTCCGCGGCATGTGGGATCCTCCCGGACCGGGTCACGAACCCACGTCCCCTGCATCGGCAGGCGGACTCTCAACCACTGCGCCACCAGGGAAGCCCGCTTCATTTTTTAAATTGAGCTTAAACATTATAAAGAAGTAAAAGTATCATCTTTTTGAGGTTGAGTTTATTTTATTTTATTTTTAAAAAGTAAAGGCTTGGGCTTCGCTGGTGGCGCAGTGGTTGGGAGTCCGCCTGCCGATGCAGGGGACGTGGGTTCGTGACCCGGTCCGGGAGGATCCCACATGCCGCGGAGCGGCTGGGCCCGCGAGCCATGGCCGCTGAGCCTGCGTGTCTGGAGCCTGTGCTCTGCAACGGGAGAGGCCACAACAGTGAGAGGCTCGCGTACCGCAAAAAAAAAAAAAAAAAAGTAAAGGCTAAGTAGAGAACTATATTAGCACTAGTATCTCAGTTCAGGTACAGTTTAATTATGCTTGTATGGCATGGTTACTGGTTGAAGAAAAATTTCAAACTTATTAAAATGATATAACCTAAACAGCTAATTGTGTTACCTTATGTTGCTGAGGAAATACATGAAGTACTTTCAGCTGTAATTAGAAATGTTAATTTCTTTTTTATTTGAATTATAAATGATGGAAAGAACTAAATCAAATGGCAAACATACAGGGCTCTTTCTAAATTAAAAAGTGAAAATAATTTATTACTGTTATATTTGCTCTCAAAGGGCACTGTGGCTTTCTTGATTTGACTGTTTTAGATTTTGCCAATCTGTACCTCTCCATGTTTTATAATCACCAATTATTCATCTCCAAAGAAGTCAGAAAATGTGAAAATTGTTTTCATCTGGTCATTAAAATGGTACATTATATTTCTATTAGAGTGAAGTTTATGAGGGAGTTGTTCATGTAAAGTCTCTTCTAGAGATCATTAACGTTAGGCTAACCTCTGCTAGGTAATCCTGATGTGTGTTAGGAAAATTAATCCAATGTAACTGTGCACAGTACATTGAAATAAGGGATGTCTGAAGGCAGTAAGGTCAGTTATGAAACCATCTCAAAATTCAAGTGAGGTAATTATGTCTGAGTTACTCCTGCAAATGGAAAGGAATAAAGCTTGAGAGATAAGGGAGAGGATAATATAAAAGGATATTGAGACTGTGTGTGGACCAATTCTTTTTTAAAAACAAAATTTTATAAGGTATACAGTGAACAGAGATAGTGTTAGTGGAGAAAGACTCAAAGAAAAATGCCGATTCATGATTGAGAGAACGAAATATTAGTTCAACTGTAGGCTTAAATTGAGTTTGAAGTCCTTACTGGAATATATAGGTGAAGATATTCCACAAGCAAATGACATTGGAAACATATAAGGGCAGAGTGTAGGAGATAAATTAGGACAAGTGCTAAATTTAGTAATCTACATCAGTACTTTTCAATTTTAATGTGGATATGAATCATGTGGGATTTCAAAAATACATTTTTTGGCCTAAAGGTCTGAGCTGGGGCATGAGATTCTGTGTGTCTGATAAGCTTCTAGGTCATACTCAAGTTATTGGTCTAATGACCATGCTTTGGATAGTAAAGTATATCATTTGTTCTCAAATGTGATTACTCATTGGAATATCTTAGAAATTAAAAACAAACAAAAACAATGCCTTGTTCTCACCCCCAGAAAGTCTAATTACATTTTTGGTTTAAAGTGCAGCCTGGGAACAGTGATTTATCCCCCAAGACAATTCTAATGTGCCACAAGGTTTGAGAACTGATGTCAAAGTGGTAACTTGAAAGAGAAAAAACAGTCATTTAGATGGCTGTATAAAAGGGAAAAGTAAGACCATGAGGAAAAAGAGCCACTAGAAAGATGAGAGGACAACAGGATAGGTTTTTATAGTAAGTTAAATCGGAAAAGGGTACAAGTCAAAGCAGAAGAGCGAATAAAAGGTAACTACTATTATTAAACACTCTAGAGGTTTTAAAAAAACATGAAGCCAGAGTACATGACATTAGATTTAGTGACTGGGAGGCTGATAGTGATCTTAAGACGTTTTATTTGGGGTCCCAGGACAGTTATTATTTTTATTATTAAAAAAAATAATAGCTTCATTACTTATGAGAATGATTATGAATTAATCTTAATAATAAAGGGGAATGTGAAGTAGAAAAGTATATAAAAACTCAAATTTTGCTATAAAATAACTAGCATCAAGATTTTTTCCATTTCATTCAGAATGGTCATTTTTTATGTTTAGATAGGTGATAGAATCATAGCTAAGTATATGAACTAATTTTATCAGTATAAGATCATAACTTTAACACTATATTATAATTTAAATATTAACATTGAATTTATCAGTAAATTAAAAAATTAAATCTCCAATATTTTCAGATAAACATTAAACCACAGAAAAATGGGTTATTTCCTTCAAATGTATCTACACAGTTAATAAGATTATAGGAAATTTTAAAGGAAAAGTCACTATTTCTTGTTAGATGCATATAGCAACATTAGGTCACATTTATTGAATCTTTAAGGAGAGAAATGTAAAAATTAGCATGCTCATTTCCTCCTACTTCACCTCCTTCCAATTTTTTAATGATATATATTTTTATGTTGTTGAGATTTATTACATTATATGCTGTTCTTTAACCATAATGAGCACAATTTTTAGCTAAAATTTGTATTTTAAACATTCAATACTCACCAGTGGTCTGTTACCATTATTACTTTTTTCTCTTCTTTAAAAGAAATGTATATCTTGATTACTTAAGTTTCACAGTAATTTCATTTATTTGCTTGTTTGTTTGATTAAAGGAGGTCTTCCTGGGTGCTATGCCCTGAATTCTTGTTTGCTTCCATGTTACCAGTTACCCTTAAACTTGAAGGGCAATTTGACTGGATATAAAATGTGGAGGTTATACTTTTGTTTTTCCACTTAGAACTCTGTAACAAAAATAATACTATTTAGTATTTGTTGAACAACAGTTTGTGGGTCAAGAAATTTACATTTATTATCTCCTTTAATTCCCATAGTAACACTATCGTGGTAGGCTCAATAATGGTCCGCAAAGGTACCCAGTTCCTAATCTCTGGAACCTGTGAATGTTACCTTATATGGCAAAAGAGACTTTGCAGGTGTGATTAAATTAGGGATGTTGTGATGAGATTACCCTGGATTATCTGGGGGGAGGCCCTAAATGCACTATAAGTGTCTTTATGAGAGGGAGATAAAGGGAGATATGACTACACAGAAGAGAAGGCTGTGTGATGGAAACAGATGGAAGCAGAGTCAGAAAGAGAGATGCTACACTGCTAACTTTAAGATGGATAAAGGGGCCATGAGCCAAGGAATGTAACTGTAGAAGTGGGAAAAAGCAAGGAATCAGATTCTCCCGTAGAGCCTAAAGAGGAAACAGCCCTGCTAATACCTTGATTTTGGTCTCAGTGAAACCCATTTCTGACTTCTGACCCCTAGACTAAAAGGGAATAGACTTGTGATGTTCTAAATCACTGAATTTGTGGTAATTTGTTAAAACAGTAGCCATAGGAAATGAATACATCTATGAATTAGATATAGTTACTGTCTTAGCATGTGCTGCTATACAGAAAACATAGACTGAATGGCTTAAACAACAAACACTTATTTCTTACAGTTCTAGAGCCTGAAATGTCCAAAATCAAGGTGCCAGACGATTAGGTTCGTGGCGAGAGCCCTCTTCCTGGTTTGCAGGTGGCTGAGGATGGAGAGAGAGCACAAGCTAGCCAGCTCTCTCCTGTATCTTCCTTTAAGGACATTAATTCTATCATGGGAGCCCCACCCTCACGACCTAATGACCTGCTAATGCCTCATCTCCAAACACCATCACACTGAGGATTAAGGTTTTAACGTATGAATTTTCAGGAAGGCACAAACATGAAGTCTATAACAGTTACTATTCTGATTTTATAGATAAAGAATCTCAGATACAGAGAAGTTAACTATCTTGCCCAGAGTCACATAATTTCTAAGTGATAAGAGTCAGGATTTGAACCCTTGCAGCTTGACTCTGACACCTTCACTATTAACAATGAATATGGCTTGAGTGTTGTGAAGGAGCCTCTCGGCCATTTTATCCTTTCGATTCTAGTCTCTTTCAAGTCCATGTTAAGGGGTTGCTGAGCTTTTCCTTCTAACTACGTCTTCTGATTTTCAGCATAATGCTTAGCACCAAATGACCTAAGCTTAAATTGAGAACGTTATTTCAGGCATAAAACTTCTTCATTTAGATATCATTAACATCCTGCTCATGAAATTAGCAAGGATTACACCAATACCAAACTAAGAGATTTGATATTGCCTTATATAGAATGAATCACATGTCCTCAATAAAATAATTAAAAGCTAACTCACTAGAATTCTGTTGGCATCAAAATCAGAGGATTATAAACTTAGAGTTCAGTAGGAAGTATTACCTCCACTGAAAGTAACCATAAAAAAGTGACTTCCAATAGTTTGTGTAGGAATATATAAAAGATCATTCCCATTCATGGAATTTCAGATAATAAGTTTCATATATTTTACAAAAAATATTTAAGAATAAAAGTAGTGCATACACATGGCAGAAATTCAAATAGTATAGAAAGGTATAAAATGTAAAATTAGACTCATGTGTGCCAATTGTCTTTCATAATTTATTTAAACATTTCCATATCAAAGGGGTGACCATATAATTTATCACCTAAAGCAAGATATTTTTAAGACTGACAAATGCTAAATTGACAGAAAACTAGGGAGGGGGCATTTGAAAATCAGGATCTAAGTAGGTTAATTGGTGGAAAATATTTTCAGGTTTTTCCGATAACTAAAAATGCTGACATAGGTATATTCTATCTTGGTGTTATTTTGTAAGAATGACTGCAGAATGAATCACTAAAAATATGTCAAAATCTGTGTGGATTTTTGGTTTTGTTAAATATCAACTTAGTCTCTAAATATAATACATGACACCAATTTACTCTCCTACCAAAGTATGAGAGCCCTATTATCCCTCGGTCTTTTCTATAAGAAATAATACCAAACGTATTATTTTTGGCAATATATTTATAGATTTAAAACATCACTTTTGTGATTTGTTTTGTATTCCTTTAGTTTTAGGTAAAATTTACCACTTATTCATTTGCTTGTCCATTTGTATATTTTCTGAGATTCATTTATCCATATCTCTTGTCCGTAATTTTTTATTTTTTCTGTTGTATTTCTCTATATATAATATTCATATTATATTTATACTAGGTTTGTTTTCTTATTGGTTTATATAAACTCTGTGAATTCATACAATTTACCCATTTCTCATGTGTATTTCAAATATTTTCCTGATAGATCATGTCTTTGGTGTTTCTTGTGGCATTTTTAAGAACTGTACCACTCATATGTACTCAAATTTATCATTCATTTGCTTATTTTCTTCTAAACCATAATGTTTTGAGCATTATTTTTGAAGAGGATTGATACATTGTTAAAACCATTGTCTAGGTTTTAGAACAAGATAATAGTGAATTCCCTACTTAAATGCTCTTCTGCATTAGATTACACTTAGTTTTGCTCTATCTATGGACAAAGTCTATATAGTTAATCTCAGACACCATCTCCATCTCTCCTGGTCACCAGCAGTACTGAGGGAGAGCATATAGTTGAATTGGTTTGAATCCATTGTTACTATTACTAAAAAATAACAATAACACCAACATGCAGCAACTGTGACATTGATAGTACACAGTGAGCAACATCTTGGTGCTGTACATAACTAAAAAGAAAGAAAATCAGCAAGTACCTGAGTCAGATTTCTATTTGTACTCCTGAAAATAGCCCTCTTCTTCATTAACTGCTTATCGCTATAGTACGCAAAAGATAATATTCTAATTTCCCACCAATTCAAACCTTTCCTGTCAACACCAAACACTTTCCTCTCAGTGAGCTGTCATTGATTAACAAGGTTCAGTGTCTCAACTTAATTAAGAAGTAATTGACCAAAATATAATTGGACATTACTTTGAATGAAACATTGAAAAGTTAATTATTATTACTTTGAAATCTGCATTTACTTTGAATATAATATCAACTTATTTTGTTAATTCATTTAATTACTAATCAAAAATCAGTTGAGTATCTTTTTTGGGCTAGGAGCTAAGTTCTTAGAATTCAAGATAAGTGAGATCTTGTGGCTACATGGAAGAAATTCAAAATCTAGTTGTGGAATAGAAAAAAAAAGGTGTATTGTGAAATAGTCTGTAAAAATATGATACAATAAATGAAGAAGGGAAATTCAATTAGAACCAGTACAAAACTATCGACAAACAGAGAAAGACTATATGTACTCAAGTTAGGAAAAATTACCCAGAGATAATAGTTATTACTAATACAAATAGGAGTACAAAGGAATGAAATTAATTTTGAGTGTTCCTTTGGAGCTCATTATAGACATCTGACCATACTCCACCTGGGATCATTCATCATCATAACTAAGCTCAGAGATTTATGAAACAGTGAGGGAGAAAGTAAATATCTGCTCAGCTTGTTAAATAAACGCAAACAGCCTGGCAAACATAACAATGACAAATTTCAGAATCATATTTAGTTAATACTCAAATTCACTTCGAGGATTTCTTAAATCCTGCTTGGGAAAACTGGAGATATCAGGTAGTATCGTAAAGAATTTTTCATACCAGAAAGATGAGTGAGAGAAAAAGGGATGAAGAGGAAATGTCAAAACCTTTTACAATCTATTTATGCAGACATCAGAGTTGATCAATTTGCCCCCAGCCAGCAATAAAAGTAGAGCAAAATCCCTGAAACATTAAATGTTCTCTTTTACTTGCTATTGGCAACTAGATGTTAGGCATAAACCCTCTAGAGGTCCTTCTCAATTACACTGTGATGCCCTTATTATAAGGCCTTAAATTGCATAAATGTATGTGTATGTAAGTACTTCCTTTTCTTTAATACTGTGCAATCCTTACTTAAAAGCTAACCTTGTAGATAAGTGGTAAAATTCAGATTCTGTGTTATTACAATTGTTTTCTTCCTGGGAAGGATTTGTGGATTGTTCTCTGATACTCAGATTTTTCCAAATGTCTGATTCACTCAAACTCTACGAATAGGTTTTAGGAGACAGTTTTTAATCTCATTTCAGAGTTAAACTTTGACCATATACTTTAGAGCCTTTGATTTGCTTTCAAAGAAGAATTTCTTACTTTATGAGTTTATTTACAGCAGCCCAAGGACTGCTCATAAAAATAGTCAGAATCCACAGTCAGAAGTTACTCAGTCACTCTCCCGAATGCCTCCTAGAAAGGTCTGTTGAGAAAGTTCAGAACTTTCAGCTGTAGTCATTGAGGCTTATGACCACAAGTCACAGGAAGCCATGATTTCAGGAATTTAATAAGCAGCACTTCTAACCTTTCATTTCCCTCTTGGAATCTTTGTCTACAGGATGATTTAATAGTTGTCACCAGCTTGGGCTTTCAGCAAGCATGCAGTGTAACTATAGCCTTGACCTTTGACTGGTACATTCATTTACTACCAACTAGGGTCTATAAAAATGGTGAGATACAGTCCATTTCACAAAGCAACAAACTTTAGCACCAATAGCAGTGCCAAGGGGAGGCTTGCAGACTTAGGGATGCTTTAGCACTTCCTGTTATCTCTGGCCATTCAGCCATCCAAAGACGATGCAAATAAATAAAACATCTATGAAAAAACAGCATGCCTGCTACAAGTGACTTTCCAGGAGAAGTTTCTTAACCTCCAGCCTCCCATCCAGGTTAATGTCTACAGGCACTCAAAATGGAAATTCTGGAACCATTATTAGTTAGTACTTCAATCATTTTAATATTTTAAGGTTATTAAAGGAAGTGATATTTATTTGTAAAAATCTATTCTGTTTGTGTTGTTTCACCTATTACATCAACACTTTGAGGTAGATATTGGCATTTTAATTCTACAGATAAGGAAACATAGAATGAGATGATTTAAGTAACAGGATCTAAGGTATAGACCTAACAAGTGGCAGGACTAAGATTTGAAGCTTGCACATCTCTGTATGTAAAACAGCTCCTATTCTTTCATTGACACACATGAAAATGTCCATATTCACTGTCACTAGTTGCTGCATCTCTTTGGTGCCAATGTTTGAGTTAGGTTAAACCTTAACAGCAGTCAGAAAATATACTCTAGGTCTGAGAAAGGTGGCATGAATCCTAATTGATATCTAAATTAGTAGGCTCCCATGTGATGTGTCCATTCTTCTTTGTGTTTTGTGCAACCCTTCAACTCCTGAAGATCTCTTGACCACTGATTACTTACCTGGACTCTCGCTGTCCATTGTGCTCTGCTTTTCTCTAAACCTCTGCTGATTTTCACCATTAAAAATGTTTGATGTCTAAATATTTTAAGATCTTAGAACACATTTCTAGTCTTTGATTTATCTGTAAGCAATCCATGTCCTTATTCCCCACAGCAAGAAATATTCTACATCTCTAGTATTCTATGCAAAGTACTTTCTCAATCTCAGTTGCCTCATTCATCTCTAGTGGATGCAGAGAGAGTGAGAGGCAGTATCAAAAAGCCTCCTTCTTCCCTCTTCCACCTCCCAAAATAGCTATAGTTAGCCACCCTTACTTCCATAACCCAAGAGATAAGAAAAGTTAAACTTCTTTCCGTTTACATTGAACCCCATCCATTTCTGTTCTCAATCCCACCTGCAAAAGAATTATCCATTGTTCATCCATTATATATGTGCAACATTTTTTTTACTCTAGTGGCTTTATTATCATTCAGATATTCTAGATTAGAATTCCTTTATATATAAATGTTAGCCCAGAAAGGCCTGGAGTTCCACTATACTTTCTTGGATTGACACATCCTTAGGAAGGATGCTGAATATAAAGGGGCCATCTCTTCTTAACAAGTCAAACAAACATATCAAAAAGAATAAAATACCTAGAAATAAACTTAACCAAGGAGGTGAAAGACCTGTATGTTAAAAGCTATAAGACATTAACAAAAGAAATTGAAGAAGACACAAATAAATGAAAAGATATCCTTTGCTCATGGATTGGAAGAATCAGTGTTGTTAAAAGGTCCATTCTACCCAAAGCAATCTACAGATTGATAGGGATTACCATCCCTATCAAAATTTCAATGGCAGTTTTTAAAGAAATAGAACAAATAATTCCAAAATTTGTATGGAATCACAAAAAAATTCGAATAGCCAAAGTTATCTTGAGAAAGAGGAACAAAGCTGGAAGCATCATTTCAAACTATACTTGACTCTTGAACAACATGGGTGTGAACTGTGCAGATCAACTTACACACAGATTCTTTTCAGTAAATAAGTATTATGGTACCACAGGACCTGCAGTTGGTTGAATCCACAGATATGGAACCTTGGATACAGAGAGCTGACTACAAAGTCATACTTGAATTTTCCACTGTTGGGGATGGGGAGTTGGTGCCTCTAACCCCCACATTGTTCAAGGTTCAACTGCATATTACAAAGCTACAGTAATTGAAACAGTATGCTATTGGCATTAAGAACAGACACATAGATCAATGGAAGAGAATGGAAAGCCCATAAATAAACCCATGTATATATGGTCAGTTAATTTACATCAAGGGAGCCAAGAATATACAGTGGGAAAAGGACATTCTCTTCAATAAATGGTGTGGGAAAACTGGGCAGCCACAAGTAAAAGAATGAAACTCAACCACTATCTTACACAAAACACAAAATTTAACTCAAAATGAATTAAAGACTTGAACATAAGACCTGAAACCATAAAACTCCTAGAAGAAAAGGTAGGCAGTAAGCTCCTTGACATTGATCTTGGCAATAAATTTTTCAATTTGACACCAAAAGCAACAAAAGCAAAAATAAACAAGCGGGACGACATCAAACTAAAAAGCTCCTGCACAGCAAAGGAAATCATCAACAAAATGAAAAGGCATCCTACTGAGTGGGAGAAAATATTTGCAAATCATGTATCTGATAAGGCACTAATATCGAAAATATATAATATAAAGAACACATACAACTCAATAGCACAAAACAAACAAAGAAACAAAGGAAATCATCAACAAAATGAAAAGGCATCCTACTGAGTGGGAGAAAATATTTGCAAATCATGTATCTGATAAGGCGCTAATGTCGAAAATATATAATATAAAGAACACATACAACTCAATAGCACAAAAACAAAGAAACAAACTATCTGATTAAAAAATGGGCAGAATATCTGAGTAGACATTTTTTGAAAGAAGACATACAGATGGCCATCAGGTACATGAAAAAATGCTCAGCATCATTAATCATTAGGGTAATGCAAATGAAAAACACAATGAGTTATCACCTCACACCTGTTAGCATGGCTGTTCCATTACATTACGACAAATTTTGGCGAGGATGTGGAGAAAAGGAAACCCCTGTGCTCTAATGGTGGGAATGTAAATTGGTGCAGCCAATATGGAAAACAGTATAGAGGGCCCTCAAAAAATTAAAAATAGAACTACCATATGATCCAGCAATTCCACTTCTGGGAATCTATCCAAAGAAAGCAAAAACACTAACTCAAAAAGATACATGCACTCCATGTTCATTGCCGCAGTATTTACAGTAGCCAAGATACAGAAACAACCTAAGTGTCTACTGGTACATATATACAGTGGAATATTATTAAGCTATAAAAAAGAATGAAAGTTTGTTATTTGCAACATAGAGGGACCTTGACGGCATTATGATAAGTGAAGTAAATCAGACAGAAAAAGACTACTACCATATGATTTCTCTTATATGAGGAAGCAAAAGCAAAAGAAACAAACCAAAAACCCACACAAACAAAAAAATACCAAGTTCATAGATACAGAAAACAGGTTGTTAGGTGGTGGGAGAAAGAAACGAGAGGTTTCAACAGGTAAAAGTGAAAAAAGGAAGTGCAAAAAAAAAATAAGAATTGAGGTTTCTTTGCATTTAAAATATTAAGGAGAATAATCTGCAATCTTTTAAGAAGCAAGAACTGAGACTATTTCAGGCAGTATTTGTAGCAGCTTCCAACCCACATGGTTTACTTGAAAACCCTTGTTAAAACAAAAAAAAAGTTAAACATACACTTACTCCGTATGGTCCTTTAGTCCCACTCCTAGGTATTTGTCCAAAATAAACAAAAACATGTTCACACAAAAACCTGTTTGTGAATATTTATAGCACCTTTTTAGATAATTACCAAAAAGTGAAAAAATCCAAGTGCCTTCTACTAAGTGAAAGGAACTCCAGGCTATGTGGAAGCTCTGAAAGCCAGTGAAATGATAAACACACATTGGCACGCAACGGTTGTGAGCGGCCCTGCTTCTGAAATACACCTGGAAATGGCCCAGCTGAAGGAGCCCCCAGGACTGATGCTGGAGCTCCTGGCACAAAGCTGAGAAGGATTCTGTGTTGGGCACATAATTCATTCCCTAGGCCATTTCTGCCTCTTCCTCAATAATTTCTGGTAATTCTTACGTAACGGCAGTTTTGAGGTGACCCACGTTTGGGGAACTTGGTTGCCAGATCGTTCCAGCAATCACTGACCCCCACCTTATGCCAACCCCTGCACCATGTGCTAGGGCTGCAGGGCAGGATAAGAACACTGAGGAATTGCTCACAGTCGAGTGGGAATTCTGCTCCTCGGAGAGAATGTTTAAGGTCGACTCTCCCACCCTTCCCACAATCCAGTTAATTTCAGGGTGGTAGGGAGACTGTACAGAGGAGATGTCAGCACTTAAAGAATCGAAGGGTGGAGTAAAAGCACAGAAGACCAGCTCCGGGTGACCCTGGAGTGTATGTGCATCTGTGTGCAGCATGGGGTGGCTGGAGGAGGAGAGACCATGAGGGATCATCTTCTCTTACTCAGGCGTTTCCTGTGTAATACCATCTTTGCACATGTAATCCCATCTCAGTATCTGCTTCTTCGATGAACTAAAAAAACAAACAAGCACTTAGGATACTGATAGGACCATGAAATATTCCTTAACTGGAAGCCTAAGCTTGGCTAAAGCTTAGGCTTTACCTAAGCCTAAGGTCTGGAACAGGCTGGTCTGGTCCATGGGTACAACCCATAAATGGACATACAGAGACATACAAAGATAAGTTGCATTGTCCAAACTCCATTTCCAAGTTCAAGTTCACCAGTTTTGAATGGGTCCCAGAACAATTTAGTAATCTTGGCTGAAGCAGATTCATTGAAGTGGTTGGTGGATGGGGGTGGGTGCAACTCAGGTTGGAGTGATGTGAGGAGTGATGTGATGTCAGCAAGTGGAGGTGAGGCACGTAGGCAATTATCTGGAGAAGTTTATGGAGAACTTTGGCTGGTGAGGAATACGCAGGCAAAAAGTTGGAAATATTGAGAAAATTACCAGAATGTGACACAGAGACCCAAATGCTGTTGGAAAAACGGCACCGATAGACTTGCTTGTGACACAGCGTCGCCACAAGTCTTCAATTTGTAAAAATTGCAGTATCTGTGAAGCACAATAAAGTGAAGTATGCCTGTAGACTTTTTACACCTGTAGAGATATAGGTAGGGTGTAGGCTAGAGGGGAATAACACTTTCTCAAAGGGAATTAATGCTTCTTTCCAGATCAGCGTACTAATGGGCAGTATTTTACAAAGTTCTGTGTCTATGCTAACATTTGAGCTTCCTCTTGTCACCCGTGCCTTCTACATCTCAAAGAGCTCCTGCTTTTTAGTGACTTTCAAAGAGTTTCTAAGTCATGCATCCTACAAAGATGGAATTTTATTGATGTCACTTTCTTCCCGGTGCAAGTAACCATGATGAACATTTTCTATGTGCCAGCTACTTTGCTATGCACTTGACATGAATCAAATTATTTATTCTTCTCAATGTCTTCAAGAAATGTATGTTATTCTACATTACAGAAGAGAAAATTAAGATCAAGAGAGATTAAATAATATGTATAAAGTTAGGTGCGTGGCAGAACAAGATTTCCATCCCAAGTTCATGGTGTTCACTACTAAGCTCTGTTGTTTATGATTAGAATCATCCTGTGAAACACATTGTGGATACGTTTTGATGTGCTTTTTTTTTAATAGATCTTTACTGGAGTATAATTGCTTCACAATACTGTGTTAGTTTCTGTTGTACACCAAAGTGAATCAGCCATATGCATACATATGTCCCCATATCCCCTCCCTCTTGAGCCTCCCTCCCACCCCCCCATCCCACCCCTCTAGGTCTTCGCAAAGCACCGAGCTGATCTCCCTGTGCTCTGCTGCTGCTTCCCACTAGCTAACTATTTTACATTCGATAGTGTATATATGTCGATGTTACTCTCACTTTGCCCCAGCTTTCCCCTCCCACCCCGTGTCCTCAAGTCCATTCTCTATGTCTACATCTTTATTCCTGCCCTGCAACTAGGTTCATCAGTACCTTTTTTTTTTTTTTTTTAGATTCCATGTATATGCATTAGCATACAGTATTTGTTTTTTTCTTTCTGACTTATTTCACTCTGTATGACAGACTCTAGGTCCATCCACCTCACTATAAATAACTCAATTTCATTTCTTTTTATGGAAGAATAAAAATAAATAAATAAATAAAAATACAATATTCCATTGTATGTATGTGCCACATCTTCTTTATCCATTCATCTGTCAGCGGATACTTAGGTTGCTTCCATGTCCTGACTATTGTAAATAGAGCTTCAATGAACATTGTGGTACATGACTCTTTTTGAATTACGGCTTTCTCAGTGTATATGCCCAGTAGTGGGATTGCTGGGTCATATGGTAGTTCTATTTTTAGTTTTTAAGGAACCTCCATACTGTTTTCCATAGTGGTTGTATCAGTTTACATTCCCACCGACAGTGCAAGAGGATTCCTTTTTCACCACACCCTTTCCAGCATTTATTGTTTCTAGATTTTTTGATAATGGCCATTCTGGTCGGCGTGAGGTGATACCTCATTGTAGTTTTGATTTGCATTTCTCTAATGATTAGTGATGTTGAGCATCTTTTCATGTGCCTCTTGGCCATCTGTATGTCTTCCTTGGTGAAATGTCTATTTAGGTCTTCCACCCATTTTTTAATTGGGTTTTTTGTTTTTTTGATATTGAGCTCTATGAGCGGTTTGTATATTTTGGAGATTAATCCTTTGTCTGTTGTTTTGAGCTGATTTAATATATTTATATCTTATACCAATTACTACCTAACAACTCTATCACATCATGTAATTATCATTTCTTTTTTTGTGGTGAGAACATTTAAGATCCAATCTCTTAGAAATTTTGAAGTATACAACACAATATTGTTGACCATAATTACCATCCTGTGCATTAGATGTCCAGACCTTATTCATCTTCTCGTTGCAGGTTTGTACCCTTTAACAACATCTCTTCAATTCCTCTCCCACCCCACCCAGCCTCTGTAAACCAGCATTCTACTCTCTGTTGCTTTGAGTTTCGGTTTTTTTATATTGCACGTAAATGATATCATACAGTATTTGTCTTTGCCTGGCTTATCTCACTAACTGTAATGCCCTTAGGGTCCATCCATGTTGTTGCAAATGGCAGGATTTCCTTCTTTCTCATTGCTGAACAACACTCCACTGTATACAATGTATGTACCACATCTTCTTTATCCATTCATCCCTCGGCGGACGTTTAGGTTGTTTCCATGTCTTGTGTATTGTGAACAAATACTTCAATAAACATTGACCATAAGATCTTATACTGGGTTTCCCCAGAAGCAGATTTCTGCTACAAGGATTCAAGTACAAGTACTTTACCTGTGGAATACAGGGGATGATGGAGAGAGATATAGGAAAGGGAAACTAGCCAATAAAGGGTACAGTATTAAGCCATCTACCACAGGGGACAACTGAGGCTTAATCCCATGTGGAACTCTGGAAGCTGCTAAGCACCTATCTAAGAATTGTTGCAGCTCCAGAGAGCCCATGTGAGAAATGCTGGGGACGTGGAATAAGGCAGCTAACTTCCCAGAATTGCTTATCTGCTTGGATAGTCACTTTCCTGTAAAAAGCGCCCAGGAATACTTATACAGACGCTGGAGCATGAGGGAAGATCCAGGGGTTACGGCCAGAGCTGGGACAGCATCTGCTGCACATGGTAGGGCCGCCTCTCTGCACTTACCCCCCACCCCACCCCACAGGAAAAATTTTTCTGGGAATCTGGAATTTCATCCTTCAAAACAGCTTTGCCCCCTTATCATTACAACTATAACCACTATTTTTTAAATACCCAATATTTTTATGCACCCTTCTTAGGATTGTATGTTTGCTTCTTCCTTTAATTGAAAGGAAACTGACGAATTTGTGAAGTATGTTAAAACGTGTGGAGAAGTGGAATTTATTTTTACATCTTTTCTGATTTGGAAGGTCAGAGCAGATTTCTTAATATTTTATTTGAAAAGTGTTATGGACTAAATTGTGTCCCCCACCAAATTTGTGTTGAAGCCACAAACCCCAATGTGACTGGATTTGGAGACAGGGCCTTTAAAGAACAATTAAAGTTAAATGAGGTCATATGGGTGGGTCCTAATCCAATACAGTGTGACTGATGTCCTTATCAAAAGAGGAAGAGACACCAGGGAAGCGAGTGCACAGAAAAAGCAAGGACACGTGAAGACACGTAAGAAGGTGGCCAACTACAGACCAAGGAGAAGGGCCTCAGGAGAAACCAGAACCTTCCAATGCCTTCATCTTGGAATTCCAGCCTCCAGAACTGTGAGAAAATAAACTTCTGTCGTTTAAGCCACCCGGTCTGTGATATTTTGTTATGGCAGCCCCGGCAGACTAATGCAAAAGGAGGTTATCTCATCATTTCATAACTATGTAATAACCTTGAGTTTGACAGTGACTTTCAGGGACTTTGAAACAAATTAGAACCTTTCAAGGATATGTTGACTTGATTACTCGTGAATGCTATATAACCTTCTCTTACATGGCACTACAAATTTCCAAAAGATGGTCTTGAAACAAAGACTAAAAATAAAAATACTGGAAATTGCTTTATTTTCTGTCTCTCTCTGTTTCTGGCACAGTTGACTTCAGAATGCTGTCCTCTCATTGTGTTCAGGCAGCCAAAGGTATTATAGGTCAGTCTGCATTTCTCAAAAATAGTACCCGTGCCTACAATATCTGGGAACTCACATTTATTTATTTGAACAAACCTATGTGTCATTAGGGATGTGACTTCTGCTGAAGTTTTTGGCTTCTTCTCACTGACTATGATCATGACTATTTAATTATTTTAATTTTGATGCTTTGGTATGTGCTTGAATTGCTCCATTTATATAGCCAACAGTTGTAGATGCATAAAGATCATTTCTGTTAAAATAAAAACAGAACCACTAAGACAATAACATTTTCACTTTAGCTCAAAGAGTGTCTTTCCAAAAATAGAAGCAATGCTTTTCTTGACTATCCTATGAATGTATTTTCTGATGCAATTTTAATATTTATAGCTTCTTTTGGTTAGGTCATTATATAGTGAATAATTGCAATTTGATTTTAAAAGCTCCTTAAATACATTAAAACAGTCTCATGAAATCTAATATCTCTCTCCAACTAGAGGGAGAGGGTTAGCGTAACCACTGATGAAATAATGGAAAATATTCACAAATTTATTAGGGTCAAGGTGTTCCTGATCTGGCCATTTAAAAACTGTGGCTATCAAGAGGCAGTTTGAAGAGCAAAATCTACAAAAAGGGATTTGAAAGTGGGGCTATAATTACTAGTTTGTGTTGTTGAATCTTCATTAGCATCCTTATTGAAGTAAATTGGATTAAGTGTTTCTTAGGAATGCTTCATGGGGACCTAGAGGCTGGAGATAAAGAAAACCAGAATAATAGAGTCAAAGTCAGTATGGACAGTGAACTATATCTCAAAAATTATAAAATAGGCACATGTGGATGCCATCCCATTTTCTCTCTTGCTTCTTCAGTTCTTTTTGATGCCTTCCCTTCCGTCCTAATGACACATCTTGTTTGCAAAGTGTCAGTTTCCAGGACAGGAGTGTCCACCTGGAACAAGACGAATATATTCTGGACCTCGGGTATCCTAAACGATGCCCCCCATCACAGATTATCTCCATTTATTGCCAGCGCCCTTCTCTCAGTGTGGTGATGTTTGTTCATTTTTTAAAATACATTAGTGAAAATTGGCTTAAGTAAATTTGGCGTTATCTTCTACGGGATAGGACATTGCCTATGAATTCAATTTAAATTGAAATTTGGAAAACCAATTCCTAGACATAATTTTTAAAATTTTATTGAAGTATAGTTGATTTACAATGTTGTGTTAATTTCTGCTGTATAGCAAAGTGATTCAGTTATACATATATATGTTCTTTTTCATATTTTTCCATTATAGTTTATCACAGACTATTGAGTAATAGTTCCCTGTGCTATACAATAGGACCTTGTTGTTTATCCATCTTATATATGAGTTTGCATCTGCTAATTCCAAACTTCCAGTCCTTCCCTTCCTCTCCCTCCTCTCCCTTGGCAGCCAAAAGTCTGTTCTCGGTATCTATGAGTTTGTTGTTTCATAGATATGTTCATTTGTGTCCTATTTTAGATTCCACACATAAATGATATCATATGGTATTTGTCTTCTCTTTCTGACTTTCTTCACTTAGTATGATAACCTCTAGGTCCATCCATGTTGCTGCAAATGCCATTATTTCATTCTTTTTCATGGCTGAGTAATATTCCATTGTGTGTGTGTGTGTGTGTGTGTGTGTATATATATATATACATATATATACATACATATGTATACACACATATATATATATACATATATATACATATATATGTGTGTGTGTATATATATATATCACATCTTCTTTACCCGTTCATATGTCAATGGACATTGAGGTTGTTTCCACGTCTTGGCTATTGTGAATAGTGCTGCTATGAACATAGGGTGCATGTATCCTTTCAAATTATAGTTTTGCCAAGTATACACCCAGGAGTGGGATTGCTGGATCATATGGCAACTCTATTTTTAGTTTTTTGAGGAACCTCCATACTATTCTCCATAGTGGCTACACCAATTTACATTTCCACTGACTGTGTAAAAGGGTTCCCTTTTCTCCACACCCTCTCCAGCATTTATTATTTGTAGACTTTTTAATGGTGGCCATTCTGATTGGTGTGAGGTGGTACCTCATTGTAGTTTTGATTTGCCTTTCTCTAGTAATTAGTGATGATGAACATCTTGGAAAACGAGTTCCTAATCAGAAAGACTTTTAAAGCATAATCTAATTCTGCATCAACCTAGTAAACTAAAGAGTTTTATATTTTATGGGTCTTTGTGTTCTGTTATGGGTCTTTGAAATCAGTCTTCTACCACCTAACCATAATAATAACTAGGTCCCTTTGAATACTCACCCCAACAATTCTATTACCTGTCAGTGATCACCTGATAATTGATGCCTGGTAGTAAAAGAGAGAATGGAACTGATACATTAATTAGATCTCACCACAGGATCAAATGATGCCCAACGTTCTTTAAATTATAAGGGAAGAAAATATATAAATACTTACAACATGAGTCTGGCTTGGTTTCATCCTTATATGTGCTAACAGGCAACTACAAAGACCACTCCATACTTGAACAAAACAAAAGTTATTTCTTGTTCACCCAACATGTCCAGAATGGGCTGGAGGGGGCTTGGCTGCACATAGTTGCACAGAGCTCAGGGTGCTGTATGTTGTACAACCTTTTACTGGCATCTTATGGAACACATGGTCTGCTTGGTCACAGCAGCAGAACAGGGACTGAAGTTGTACATGGACTTTGTACTATCACTGTCAGTAAGTTACATATATCACTTTCCCTCACAACCTATTGTCCAGAACTAGTCTCAGGACCCTGCCCAATTACAAGAAGATGGAAAAGTAAAATCCAGCCATGGGTCTAGAAGGACATGTGGGTGCATATGGGTGAACAACAAAACATTCTACCAATAATTCGCCCCATCACACTTCCTAGTATAGTGAATAATGAATTGGTAATTTTAAATTAGATATAAACAATTTTACTGCACCTAAGAAAAGTGTTACCCATATGAAATCACTTTCTAAAATAACCATATCCAATAATATGTATCCAAATTGATGTTGTACTCCTGTAAGTGTATATATGTATATTACACCTGGAGAGACTTTTGGGGAAATCCTTCTTGAAAATTGTTTTCAAATTCAGTTAAGTGATACATACCTGTATATAGCTTTAACTTCATAACTCATTGATCAAAGATAAAATTATTCACTTGATAATTTGCCTTGACTCCAAATTTTATTCATATGGGTGTATATTTTCTTTATCTATTCAAAAATATGTGTAAGTATTTGATGCAGTCTCTGAGGAAAATTTAAAGAAGTAAATTTCCAGAAATGTGTTAACAACTTGATCATGGAATGTGTAGTTATTTGCCTCTAATGCCTACCTGAAGGGATAATACATTTGAAAGTACAATGTTAGTTCCAACTTTATATTTAGAATTTTTGTTATTTCTCTAACTTTATAACCATACTTATTTAGAGTTAATGCAAGAGAATAGTTGAAAATTCAGTAAAATTTTAAATCCCACTCAGAACTCAGCTCTGAATGAGACTGATTGGCAGGACATATTCTTTTATTCTGCATGATGGATCTATCATTGCTAAACCAGATAACATTTCCAAAAAAGTAAATTATACAAATTCAGGTTAGGCTTTGAAATTTACGTAAAGAATTTCAGGCATGAGGATTCAACAAGGTAAGGACGTTACTGCAGAAATCCATGCTAGTGACCTCCCTGGGTGTCAGACCGCCTTTACAAGGGCCAGTGTCACACCCTAAGCTACCAGTCTTTGTCATAGGTGTCCTGATGTTATTAGTGCAGGTGTCGTGTAGCATGGGAGGTGTCTCTAGTCCATGCTCTAGAAATCTGGTTAATGCAAACATCTTCTGGGACCATGGTAATATCCCTGGGATTATCCTGCTAGAGATTCTTTGGATGTTTCTGATATTAACTACTCAAAGATCATTAGTCAATTTGCAAAAGATGTCCTGGAAAATCAGAACTTTGTGACTGGGATTCTCTGGGGAGCATGTCCAGTTCAGTCATGAATCCCCGGAGACCTTGAGACACTTCAGTTACAGGCGTTCTAATACTTAAGATGGATCAGTGCTGTACTTGAAGAGCTGATCATATTAATTACAAAATACTTCATTGGAAAGATACTGCCAAGAAGAGAGGTTTTCACGATTCCTTTTTTCTTGCTTACTTTTATTCAGACAAGCTTTGCAGACTGCTTCTGTGTTGCTAAAGCCTACAAAAGTTTATAATTCTTCTTTAGGGGTGTGGTGGTCAGCGTGATGTATCAAGTGGGCTAAGCTACAATCCCCAGTGATTCAAACAAACACTAATATAGGTTGCTATGAAAGTATTTTGTACGTGACTTAACTGTGATCAGTTGACTTTAGTAAAAGAGGTTATCCTAGATAATCTTGGTGGACCTGATCTAATCCATTCAGAATCCTTAAGAGAGGAGCTGAGGCTTCCCTGAAGATGAAATTTCTACTTGTGGGAAACAGCTTTGCTTAATGCTCAAATGTTGCAGCCTGCCTTCCTTCAAACTTTGGACTTGTCTTGTCAGCCCCACAATAAATTTCTTAACATACATCTCCTACTGATTCTGCTTCTCTGGTTGAACTCCAGCTGATGCAAGGGGTAACATACCCAGGAAGCCCTGAACCAATATTTGGAATAGATCTTAGACTTCTCAGAAAAAAACAAAACTCACTCTACCTTCTTGGAGTGCTGCATCATTAGAAGTTTCTCTAGTAATGTTTCACAAAACTACTATTTATAGACTGAATAGCTCCACAGGAACAACACGCATTAGCTTGCTTGCTTCTGGTTGTGTAGGTTTGGCCCCGAGCAGTAGGATAGGACAGTCTTTTTGAATTAGTCTAGGCATTCTTATCTCAGCAAACATCTTCATTTAAACCAAAAGACAGTGTTGTTTCAGGTGTGACATGCTTTGCCTTTTCATAGCTTTATAAATCTGAAGTATGTACCATTTCCCAAGGGGAGAGGATGTACCAGCTTAATTACAAAGTGAATGAAACATCATTAGCTTATCTTAGAGCAGCGGCCCCCAACCTTTTTGGCACCAGGGACTGGTTTTCGTGGAAGACAATTTTTCCACAGACCAGTAGGGGAGGAGGGGATGGCTTCAGAATGATTCAAGCGCATCACGTTTATTGTGCACTTTACTTCTATTATTATTACATTGTGATATATAATAAAATAATTATACAATGCACCATAATGCTGACAGGAGGCTGAGCTCAGGCAGTAGTGCGAGCGATGGGGAGTGGCTGAAATGCCACTGAAGGATGAGATTGCCTCCTTTATCCAGTGAAACAAATTGCGTATAAAGAAGACTGATCACTTAGATTACCCCCAGCTCCTGTCCCACATTGATGGAGACTCCTTGGTTATTCTTGCTCTGGATAAGGCTTCAGAGGAGGCCTTTGGGTGGAAAGCTTTGACATAGGATACTAAGAGTGCCAGCTTATTCTGAATCCCTACGACTTCTGTGGCTGAACTCAGAGGTGGGCCAGGAGGACAGATGCAGGGCCCCAGGGACATCTGCTCAGTCATATTATATGTGTGTCTTTTGGTACAACACTTCTCAGAGTCCTTTGGAAAATAGTTGAGGAGAAAAAAATGCAGACACACACACACACACATACACACACACACACAGTTGTTACTTTCAAGTATACTCTGCAAGCTTTTCCTTATTTTGGGAGTACTGGGTTGAGTTTGAAGCTATAATTATACAGAAGAGGAAGGAATGAGTTGAATGAGAAGTTTTATAAACAGAAAGTAAAATACATAAATACATGAAAAGCGTCTGGGCAAATGTTCATTCAGTAGTTGTTAGTACTGGAATGGAATTAAGGGATTCATGTTCTTTGCAGAGGCTTTACGTAAATTAGCTAAAATCATTGCTTCCTATTTCATGGAAGAAATAGAAGCAATCAGAAGATTCCTTTGAAATCCTTCTTGCACCAACAATCTACCCACTTACATGCGTGTGTGACCACATACCCTGCCCTCCCTCTCACCGGTGTGGATGTGTGGTCTGTGCTCCAGTAAAGGCCAAGCCCACCCCTTGCTGCCTATCCCCTCTCACCTCCTCCTAGATGTGACCCCAATGAATTTTTCTCTTTCTCTTGAATCATTACTTTACGATCAGAAAAAAAACAAGAAAAAAAAACCCCCAGCAATATTTTCCATTAAAGGAAAAACCAGAACCAAAAACCATTGGCCTGCTTTTACACCCGAATTCACTGATCCATTTCTCTGCTTCTCCTCACTACAGAATTTCTTAGATGATTTTAGCTATGCTCCCTGCCTGCAGTTTTTCTCCTTCCTTTTTCCTTAAATCCACGACAGTTATGCTGCTGCCACCTCTCTATTAAAAAGACTTCCTCGTTCCTAGGTGAAAGGCGACTTCTCAGCGGTCACCTCACATGGGCTGTCATCAGATGGACATGGTAACCACTTGTTTCTTAGCTCTCAGCTTTTCTCCTACTTCATTGGTCACTACTTTTCTCAGGACTTCTTAAGGTGAGAGGAGTTGATTGAAAACAACAACAAAACTTACACACTTCCCAGAAAAGCTACTTAACGGAGTAAACAGGGAGAGAATATGGGATCTGGAACAGTTTAAATCGGGGGACGGACGCTTTTATGTGGCGACAAAAGATGTGCTTCTGGACCTCCTCAGTGTACACAACAAACTTCACTCTCAACCCCCCTCAGGTGCTGGGATGCTGTATTCCTAAAGGTGCTAAGGGAATAAGCAGGACATACAGATTAAAATAACAATAATTTAAAAATGCAAATCTATTAAGTAATACAATTCATTAAATAAGAATTCTTTTATAACCAATTTATGTTTGTAATAAGCCAAAAAGATCTCATAAAACACTGCTCTGGCCTTCTCAGTAATGTTTGTCTTGTAAATTTTTAGCATGACTTTGATAGACGTCTAAAAGACAACTTCTCGTTTCGTATCATGGCGATGGCTGTTCCAGGTGGCTGGTCCAAACCACCTAGCCCGACCACCCCCATCAGCCCAGGATTGGGTGGCTTTGGCACCAGACAGGTTTTTATTTCACCTCAAAGCCCTCTTGGAAGGGAATCGGAGCATTGAAAAGGCCACAGTGAGAGAGCCTGAACCTCAAGGGATTAGCAGTATTTACCTGAGTTATAAAACCACGACTTCCTCTAATTAAAAAAATAAACCTCCACTCAAGGTGCAAATATAAATATTAAGTGAGGTGCATGGTGGGTGACCCTTCTGTCCTCAAGAATAAATCATGTTACTTGGTTAAAAAAAATTATAAATAAATAAAAGACAACTTCCCTATAATCACTGACGAAGGGGTACTTACTTGCCAGGAGAGGACATAACACATTAGAGAAAGTAAGCCCATCAGTGTGGACCTTGAATGGAGATAATTTATTGAGGGTTTCAAAATCTCCAGATCCATGGTCATCTATTGGGATGACCCATGAGTTATAAAAATTAATTGCCAGGATGGTTGTGTATGGTCAGGACATCTGCTAAAAGACTTCCCCGAAGCAGATTCAGGGAAAAACAATTAAAGAATGCATATGGAATGTTTGGAGTCATTTTTATGAGTTTCTAAGTTTAGCTAAACTTCAACAGCTGTCTGGCTAAAACATGGCCAAATGATATTCACATTCACCCACTGACCAGCATCAACAACTTAAGATTCAAAGCTATGAATTTCTGGGCAAAGATTTCACCCAGTTCAAGATCTGTCTGAAGGTGACAGAAAAGAACAGGAAGTATTTCAGGACTGATTTCAGGGTTCAGGAGAGAAATACTTGGCTTGGTGGAAGCAGCTGCAAAGGCCCTTCGACTCCTGAAAGTGTTGCCCCATGAGCTCACACAGAATCCAGCTGCTTCCCCTAAAGGAAGAGTCTTACTGACTTGGAATATTGAGGAAACTAGACTTTCTTGGAAGGCAGAAACAATTTTCCCTCTATAGTCACATTCTACCAGACTACAGTTCCCAGACAAAGGTCTGCAATCATTTTATCGTAATGCTTAGTTTTTAAGGGCATAGCAAACTCAGCATATCATCAGTTCCAAAGATAATTCCCAATTATGAGAAAATGCATTATCATTCTTTTGTAGTTACTGAAAACACAGCACGGCATTCCAAAAACTTCAAACAAGAAAATGTAGCATATATAGGGAAAATCTGGTAGAACTATTACGGAAATCTGTTTTTATAACTTGTTTTTCTAGTGATCTCTGCCTATCTCCTTTGACCTTCAGTTCTTGACAAATGTAGGACTTCCTTTTTGCCAAGGCATACAAATTGTTGTGCTTTTCAACTCAGTATCCATTTACAGTGGTAGGCCTAAACATTGTAAGTAGATATAGATTTTAAGTAGTTATACATGTAAAAGTTTTCTTGTAAATTGGTCATATGTATCATAAGAGAAAGAGAGTCTCAGAATGGGGAAACAGGGGCAGGGGAAGGAAGTTTCATTGCCCAATCAATCTTTGATACTATTCAGAGAGAGGATGTTGTGGTTGGTTATGAAAAGATGGGGATAAATTTCTCATCCAGGAGCAACCTAACTCAATGCAATGGGCGTGTTTCTTAAGACTATCTGTTGGTGGATAGAGAAAATGATGGAGGGATCTCTTTGTTTCTGTGGGATGCACTTCAGGTTTCTACTGCTAGACAGAAGCCAGCAGCAGACCTGAGTAACTAGATGTTTTTTGTCCTCTTTCCATTGTTCCTTCTTTTCATTCTGCTCTGCCTTTTATCCCCAAGGTAAAGCACTGCCGAGCCTCATATCAAGCATTTAAATAAACTGAGAAATAAGTGGGAGTACATGAAGAATGGAACATTCAATCTCTTTACAAATAATTAAATAAATAAATAATCCCATGGGGTGACCTTTCTGAATCCTTGATACATTGCAGAAATATCCCCTTGTGATTAGTATGAAGAGGGGATGATGTGTGGAACCATCACCAAGCTTAAAGTCATAAAAATTATAGAATATAGGATCTGGAAGGCCTCTCAGAGATTACTAATTACATAAAATTCTCATTTTACAGATTAAAAAAACAGACTCAGAGAGGTGTCATAACTTATTCAGATAGGCAGCTAATAAGCAGTAGGATTAAACCTAGTATGTCTAGCTTCAAGTCCCGGGCTTTTCCTTTGGGCAACTTATAAAAATTTGCTAAAAACCTTTCAAATCTGCTACCTGCCATCTTTGGAGCAATCTCCGTGACACTGAAGTTAAAATATACTCTCTTGGTGTGCCACACAATGGGCTCTGAACCAGCTCCTACTCGGGGTGAATCTCAGCAGGTTTGTGAAGCATATCAGACCCTTTTACTCCATATCCCTGTCTCTAAATTTGAGGTGAAGAAGGAGAAGAAAAAGTTGAGGAGATAGAAAGAACCGACTGCTCTTCTCCAACTCGACAGGGAGCAAGAACTTGAACCCTTCCTCCAGTGGAACATCAGCCATACTGGATTTGGGATTAGCTACATGAAAGTGCTAATTGTGGTTGACAATGTAACCTACCAAATGTGACACAGTGACTTAATAAGCATGGAATTATGTCTGGTGGTTTAGATACACTCATTAGGCAAGATAGATTCTACTATGTATTTACAATATATAAAACACTGAAGAGGAATATGGCAAACCATGCTATCACTGTCTATAATAGGATGTGCATTATTCTGACATTTGGAAAATTTGTAGCAGTACCCACAATTCATAAAGAAAGTCTGTATATCTATACATGACAACAGTTCTTCTATTTTATCTAAGGTGTCTATTTTGTTGGCATAAATTTATTTATAGTATTCCCTTATAATACCTTCTTTAGGATATGAAGTGATTTCCCTCTTTCATTCCTGATTTTGATGATTTATGTGTTCTCACCTTTTTTCTTGATCAGTCTAGCTAGAATATCAATTAAGTTGATTTTTACAAAGACCCAATTGTTGGTTCGTTGATTCTTTTTCCTACTTTTCTCTACGTCATTAATTTCTGCTCTGTTTTTTGTTACTTCCTTCCTTCTTACTATGTGTTTGATTTGCTCTACTTTTTCTAAATTCTTGGAGTGGAAGATTAGATTATTGACTTTACATATTTCTTTCTAATATAAGCATTTATAGTTTAAAATTTTCCTCTAAGCACTGTATTGGCAGCATTACATATGTTTTGACATAACTTTTTAGTGTTCATTTTAAGATATTTTCTAATTTAATTTTTTAAATTTCTTGATCATTTAGAATTTTGTTTTTTAATTTCCATATATTTAGGAATTTCTCAGATATCTTTTCTTTATTAGTAATTTAAGTGTCTTGTTGTCATAGAGCATATTTTGTATGATTTCATTGCTTTTGCTTTCACTGATTTGTTTCATGGATTAGCATATAGGCTACCCTGAGGAATGTCTCATGCATTCTTGAAAGGATTGCGTATTCTTCAGTCATTTCGTGGTGTGTTCTATATATTTTAGTTGGGTTCACAAATCTATGGCCTTACTTATTTTGTTTTTAATTGTGTTAATTATTAAAGTGAAGTATCAAAATCTCCAATCTATACATTTTTGTCTATTTCTTCTTTGAATGTTCAGGTTTTGCTTCATGTATGTTGTGGCTCTATTTTGAAGTGTACATATATCTTTATAATTGTTACAATTGTTATGTCTTCCTGGTGTATTGATCCTTTTAACACTGAGAAATGGATCTCTTTTTATCTAGTAATATTTCTTGTCTTAAAGTCTTTTTTGACTGATACTAATGTAGCCATTCCAGGTCTTTTATGGGTATTGTTTGCATTATGTATCTTTTTCCATTCTTTTACTTCAACAAATTTGTGTGTTTGAACCTTAGATTTGTCTCTCATAGACACAGATAACTGCATCTCTGCCTTCTTGATGGGAGTGTTTATTTACATATGTTGCAATTATCAACATAGTTGGATTAATGCCTGTCATTTTATTGTTGTTTTTTTTTTCTGTCTCATGTCTTTAATATTCCTTTTCCCTTACTGCCCTTTTTGTGTTAAAAATACTTTAGAGTATCATTTTTGCTTCTCAGTAGATTGTTTTAGCTATATTTTTTGAGTTATTTTCTTAGTGATTTGCATTTCTAACATCACAATCTACTTCAGTGTAATATCTAATTCCAATAGAATATGATATTTTGCTCCAAAATAGCTCCTGTGATATATATATATATATAATATATATGTATATAATTTGTTTATATTTACATTCTTACTTACCATTTCCATTGCTTTATGTTATTTATCAATGTCATACCTGGTCCTTTAACATTCGTGTTTATTGATATTCTCTAGAAAGCTCTAATAAGCCATAATATTTTCATTGGGTGTTACATCTGCTGTTGATGGTGTGATGATGATGATGGTATTTTTTCAATACTCTTTGTTTGAAGCATATCTGGTAAACCCTATCTTTCCTTGACCCTCAGATTCTGCAGTGACTATAGACAGTAGTTTCTAGCAAAATTCATTTTCAGTGGCAGAAAACAATTTTAAACATTATGTTAAAGGAAACAACCTTAACATAAAGAGAGAAAAGGCAGATTCAATATCAACCCTTTAGCAAAGAAAACTCTAGGTGTCTATTTTAATTTTATTCCATAAGACCACAAACTATCATGAAAGATAGTTAGAGATTATAAGTAATGTTCTATAGATACACCTTACTCCAGTTTACACAGCAGATAAATGGTAAAGCCAGGATTTAAACCAATGCAAACAGCTTCCAATGTTCATTATCTTATCCCAAAAAAAAGCTGAGAATAATATTCTTGTAAATATTTTCTTCTTTCTTTCTTCCATCCTCCTCTCTATCCATCTATTTTCTTCCTTCCTTCCTTTCATCCTTCCTTCCTTCCTTCCTTCCTTCCTCCCTCCCTCCCTCCCTTCCTTTCCTTCCCTTCCTTTCTTCCTTTCTTTCCTTCCTTCCTCCCTCCCACCCTCCTTCCCTCCTTTCTTTCTTTCTTTTTCTTTTTTCATCATAACAGTCTCTCTCACTGATTTCACCACCTAGTCACACTTCCAAATCCATCTCCTTTGGCAGAAGCATAAAAACTAATTGTTATATTATAAAGAAAATGAATTATCTCTTATAATTTACCAGTTGATGTGGATTGATTAGACTCCTACCTTATAATCCTCTCAAAGGTAACCAATAATGCAAATAAATTTCTCACTAGATTTTCTAAGTATCCACTTACACTTTTGCCCAAATGTAATTTTTATCTGGCCCCTGAAGAGTTTAATTTAAAATTTTGACAGGTATTTTATTCAGTAAAAGTTATGACTCTAAATATCTATTAAGATAGATAGGTTAATCAGCAAAAATTCTAATGTTAGACTTAATTGGGAGTCCAAGGAAATACTGATAGGTTCCCATTCCCTATCTCTTCCCTCACAACCTACACATGCCATTTCATCCTTGGTGTTATGGGTGAGTTGCCATACTTGGGAAGCCTGAGATGGAGATCTTCCACATGGGTTTTTATATGGCAGGGCCTGCTTCCTATTCTCTGTCTTCTGCCTTTGAGAATATGCAGGACAGGAAATTGTAGCCATCAGTTACGTCCTAGATACCTGGCTTTCTCTGACAAACTCATGTGAGGGCATGGGGTTTCTTTGGTTTTGTTGTTGTTTGTTGCTTTGTTTTTCTCGCTGGAATCATTCCCTTTCCCCTCACCTTCAATCCCTTTTCTTTTCCTGTCAAGTTTCCTTTGGGATCTCTTTTCCTATTGGTTCCAATACACATCAGGGATGGAAGGTCCTAGACTTTCAACCAACTCAGGGAAAAGTATAACAGAAAGGGAAATAATTGGTGGACTGGTGATTCTGTCATACCAGTAGTGCTATCACTGATAGGCAGTGAGAATTCTTTCAAGTCTTAGTGAGTAAAGTATAAATATTCCCAGGCGTCATTTCAAAAGCATCTCCTTACTTGGTGTTTATTCCTTTAATATTTCACTATCACTTTTCATTATTATTCTAGGAAATCGTTTGGAAGAAACAGGATGTTTATAGAAAGTCCCCTTGCTTTTACCCAATAAGGCTTTTGGAATCAGAGACATAATAATGCCATGAACTTGGACAGTGCCCTTATACCAAGGAATGCTGAGTGCTTTCACTAGCTGAGTGCCAACTTGCCAGGCTGCCTGGAATTTCTGTTAGTAGGCCCCTATTTATTTTCTTCAATTCTTCTTTACCATAAAATAGGGATATAAAAGTGAGATGTCAGTGCGTATAGTTTATATTGGTAAATGCCATGTTCTTTCTCTTGCTTTAAAAATTCTCCCAGCCTCCTCTTCTCACATCATTGTGTGACTTCTTTTTTCTCCAAACGATTTAATGTTGAGTCGTTAAAAAATAGAATGTTAAACTGTAAAATTGATTATATATATATATAACTTTTAACACCTCCCCCATTATTAATGTCTTGCCTAACTATAATACAACATCAAAATCAGGAAATCGGCATTAATACAATCCATAGACCTTATTCAGATTTCACCAGTCATACATGCACTTGTTTGTGCATGTTAATGTGTGTATGTAGTTCTCTGCAGTTTGATTACATGTGTATCTCTGTGTAACTGTCAACAGCTATCAAGATGCTTAACTGTATCATCGCCACAAGATTCCTGTGTCTTGCCTCTTTATAGCCATATCTACCCCATCTCAATCCCATGCCTAACCCCTAGCAACCACTATTTTGTTCTCCATATCTATAATCATGTCGCTTCATGAATATTACATAAGTGGATTCATGGATGGATCAAAAGGACGTATCCTTTTGAAACTGGCTTTTTGCACTTAGACTAATTTTTTTGAGGTTCATCCAAGTTGTTGTCTGCATTGACAGCTCTTTTTTTTCTTATTGTTGAGTAGTACTCCATGATTTTAATGTACCCACTGAAGGACCCTCTGGGTTGTTTCCAGTTCTTGGTCATTAGGGGAAAAAAAGCTTCTCTAAGCATTCATATACACACTTCTGCATACATTTAAAAAAATTTTTCTCTGTGATATTTGTCCTGGTCTTGTAGTAAGTCTATTTTTCATATTGAAGGTAACTGCCTTCTTAAAGGCAGTGAATGAATGACCCAGTTTCTTTGCACCTTCTCCAACATTTAGGGTTAACACTATTTAAAGAAAAATAGCTGTTCTGGTAGGTATGTTGTGATATCTCCTTTTTGGTTTTAATTTGCATTTTTCTAATGACTAACAATGATAGTTACAATGTTGATGATGATAATATTTTTCATAGCTCCTTCTTTGAGAACTGCTGGTAAACTCTGCCTTTCCTTCACCCTCAGATTTGGACCCTGAGATAATGTTGAGCATCTGTTCATATGCTTATTTTTCATCTGTATATTCTCTTTAGTTAAATGTCTATGTGTACCTTTTGCTCATTATTTAATTTTTTTAAATTAATGCTGAGTTTTCAGAGTTCTTTATATATTCTAAACACAAGTCCTTTTTTTGTATGTGTCATTTGCAAATATTTTTCCAAGCTCACAATTTGTCTTTTCATCCTATTGAGTCTTTCACAGTACAAAATTTTAATTTTGATGAAGTCCAATATATCAAAATTTCCTTTTTAAAATTTTTTATTGATGTATAGTTGATTTACAATGTTGTGTTAATTTCTGCTGTACAGCAAAGTGACTCTTATACACATATATACATTCTTTTGTATATTCTTTTCCATTACGGTTTATCCCAGGATATTGAATACACTTCCCTGTGCTACACAGTAGGACCTTGTTTATTTTAGTGTGAAGTGTAAGAATTCTTTGCTTAATCCTAGGTCCTAAAAGTCTTCTCTCATGGTTTTTTAGAAGTTTTATAGTTTTGTTTCATATTGAAGTTCATGATCCATTTTTGAGATAATTTTTGTATAAAATGTGAGTTTTAGGTTAGATTCATATTTTCCCTATAGATTTTTCCATTGCTTCAGCACCATTTATTGAAAAACCTATCCCTTCTTCATTGAACTGCTTTTGCTCTTTGTCAAAAATTAATAGGGGGCTTCCCTGGTGGCGCAGTGGTTAAGAATCCGCCTGCCAATGCAGGGGACATGAGTTCATGCCCCGGTCTGGGAAGATCCCACATGCTGCGGAGCAACTAAGCCTGTGTGCCACAACTACTGAGGCTGCGCTCTAGAGCCGGTGAGCCACAACTACTGAGCCCATATTCCACAACTGCTGAAGCCTGTGTGCTTAGAGCCCGTGCTCCACAACAAGAGAAGCCACTGCAGTGAGAAGCCCACGCACCACAACGAAGAGTAGCCCCGCTTGCTGCAACTAGAGAAAGCCCACGCGCGGAAACGAAGACCCAATGCAGCCAAAAATAAATAAAATAAATAAATTTAAAAAAATTAATTGAACATATATGTGTGGATGATACATTTCTGGCTTCTCTGTTCTGTTCAATAGATGTCTCTATCCCTTTACCAGTGCCACACTGTCTTGATGATTGTAGTCTTAACATTAGGAAGACTGATCCCGTTCCCTTTATTCTTTTTCAAAATTGTTTTTGTTATGCCAGAATACATCACTTTTGAAGAAAATCGACATACTCTACTGATACATAAAACTAACAACAGAAATGCTAAGATTAACAGTCATATGTACAGTAACAAGATATATCCCACTATCAGTTTAAAAAGTTGATCTATATAACCTAAGAAAGAAATTTTAAAAGACTGTTATTCCATTTCTAAGAATTTTTTGTAAGGAAATAATCGGAAACTTTTACTAAGTTGTATGCCTAACAGTTTAAATTACAGTAGTACTTCTAATAGCCCACATTTGAATCAAACACTAACAGATCAGTTACTCAAAGTATGGTCCACTTTCTAGTGTTAGTCTGCAAACTGGTTTTTAGTGAGTCCATGACACGGTAAGTTAAGGAATTGAGAGTAAGCATTAAACTTTCATAGCAATTTGACAAGATAATGTCATATTTATTGAACTTAATGATTAAAAAATAATAGAGGCTTGTATTTTATGCCTTTTTATTCTTTTTTTAGTCATTCATTTTTATTGACATTCATTTTAATTTGTCACAAAAGTAATAATGCATTACAGACTAGAAGTTTAAAAAAAAAATTATCCTTCACCACAGATAGTTTAAGAAGTAGTGATTGGACCAGTGCTTCCTAGCCTGTCTCATTTCACAGCACAGATGGAAAAAAAATTGATAATATTTATATGGGACACTGGAGTAAAATCAAGGGTATTTAATTGCTTTCTAACTGGGTTTGGGTGAAAATGTTATTACCTTTATACCATATATTTATAATAAGAAAAGCATAATTCAAAACAGGGAAGACATTAATTGTTGAACCAAATAAAATATTTTCCAATATTTTTTAAATGAGAAATTTGAACTTGTCTTCGTGGAGGTGATTCTTTGTATCAAGACATGAGAGTTGACTTTAAGGAATCGAACACATTTTCCTTTTATTCCCTCAACAAATGAAACGTTGAAACTTCTTGCTTTAAGAATGCTAATGGATTTTTAATCCAACTAGATTGTTTTCATATCAAGCATTTCAAAATATTGAGACTGATCTAATTTCAGAATGAGCAGGCATTGTCAGAGCAGTTGTGCTGCAGTTCCCTGGACCCAACACTCAAAAGTCTCATCAAGAGCAAATGGACAGAATTTTCTGATATGTGGAAACAGAACTGGAGGATGATACCTGGAGCTGCTATTGCCAGGTTACCCCATCCGGCCTCCTTTCCCCTCCAGCACATCTGGCCACACCTTAGTCTTTTCAGCATGTTCCTTGGCACTTGGAATACAAACGCTTTCAACAGCCCCACATGCCCTCAGTTACAACGGGCAGCAGTGGTGAACTCAGCAGCTGGCCTCTGAAAGCACCTCCTTGACCTTTTCAACATGTCATAATGCAGCAGCATGTACTTGGTACACTCATTCTGCTCCCAGCCTGCGGGGACCACGGACTGCCTTGTTAATCACTTCCCTGCCCCGAGGAGCACCAAACAGGGCTGCTCACAGTCAGAGGCAACTGAACCAAATTCTCCCCTGCTCTCTTGGGCCCTGCCCAGTTACTGAGAGGGCAGAAGAGATCATCATCTCCTGGATCATCATTTTGTGTCTCTGCACATCTGTTTGGAAGCTCTGCACCAGGCTGTATGCTCTTACAGAAGAAAAAATCTCCACCTTGCTCACTGTAGTACCACAATGTTCAGCACTGTTGTCAATCACTCAGTAGATGCTCAGTAAAGACTTGTAGAATGAATGAATCACCATCAGTATATGACTGGTTAAATAAACATGATCTGTCCATACAATGAAATACTATGCAGCCTCTAAATTGAATGGAAATATTAACTCGTATATGTGGAATCTAGAAAAATGGTATAGATGATCTTATTTGCAAAGCAGAAATAGAGACACAGACATAGAGAACAAATGTATAGATACCAACGGGGGAAAGGGGGAGGGATGAACTGGGAGATTGGGATTGACATATATACACTATTGATACCGTGTACAGAAGAGATAACGAATGAGAACCAACTGTATAGCTCAGGGAACTCTACTCAATGTTCTGTGGTGACCTAAATGGGAAGGAAATGCAAAAAAAAGAGGGGATGTATGGATACATATAGCTGATTCACTTTGCTGTACAGTAGAAACTAACATAACATTGTAAAGCAACTATACTCCAAGGAAAATTAATTTAAAAACTAGATAAATAAATTGAAAGGAATGTGTCTTCCAGGAAACTGTCAATGAATAGCACTGGGTGCAGAAATGAAGATGCCAAATAGCATGCATGATATAACCCAATATACGTAAATTATATATGAGTTTTTTTATACATATGGAAATATTATGAAGACCATTAACATTTTAAATGTGGTCTTATTTTAATTTTTCAAATTCCTTCTGTTTTTTTTTTTTAATCTTTTTACAATCACTTATGTAGACACCACCTCACAGAGCATTAATGGTGAAGAGCTGTGGTCCCTGCAAGACAGAAAGTGAAGAGTCAATCCAAAGGCTAAGCTTTGTTCTCCTTCTTTTCAGTTGGTCACGTTATGTCTGAACTGAGCAAATACACAATGTAAGAGTCCGTATTTCCCACAGGTCTTCCACATTATCTCATTTGTGCCTCAGATAAAGTTATGACTCTTTGCTCCTTCTTCTTGCCCTAATAATAGTGCATTTTTCTAACCTTGTGCAGAAGTCCTTCCTCTCCAGTCCTTCTGGGAGGACCCATTAGGGAGTCTAATCAGTACGTATCTTTTTGGCATCACGGCTACTCTGTCTTCTCTATCAGGCATCATCATTTGTCCTGACTTTGTGGAGCTCCATGGAAATCTCTGGTGATAGGATAAACAATTGGGTTCCTTAGTAAGGCAGTTTATGAATTACGAATTATTAAATTCCATATTACCATATGGAATTTTTACTAAAATTGTTTTTATGGTTTTTACTTGAATGTTATTTTCTTAAGTCATAAGATTATGGGGAATAAGTCAGAAACAAGTTCAAATAAGGGAAATTGTGTGTTTCCCTTATAAGGGAAATTCTCTGTGCTTATGGCTAATAAGCACAGAGTGCTTATGCCTTGGTTAATAGGCACTCCTGCCCCACCTGACTCCCTGCTAATATTGGAATATTATGACCTAAATGGTCCCCTGCCTTCCATGCAAATAGACATCCAGCTGCCCACATCAAGAGGCTTCCTGACATGCCCAGATGTTACTTAAGTTTAAAACTCAAACCCCAAGTGTAGAATAAATAAAAGGTAGAAAGGTAAAATACGCACCCAAGGACACATAGCCAGTGATGGAGTTTAGGCAACGCTTAACCTACTGTGTTATGTTTCCCACTTGTGACATTTTTGTAACCTTACCAAATGATGATAGGATATACAGTTTTAAACATGCAAACAAACTTTTCAAATACAATATTTCTGAAATAAAATGAGACATCTCAATCACATTTTCAATAGGACAAAGATGAACATTTCTAACAATAATCTTTCTACAAAAGGAGAACACATACATTATTCAAATAACTCCCCACACCATTCCCCTGAAAAGGATTTACTGAAGATAAATAGTTGTCTTTATTTATTCTAGACTTTGCCTTTTAAAAAGTGTAGTAATTTTTTCTGAGTATAAAAGAAAATTGAGACAATTCAGAAAAGTATGAAAACATAAACAGTTCGCATAATCCCATCATGCAAAGCTAATGACCATGAACATTTTATAATGTATTTCTGTTAATTGATTCTCTGTACAATTTTAAATTTTAAATCATTAGCATTTCCTGTATCATTAAACATTTTCTAAACGTGATTGAAAGTGCAATTTTTCTATTGAGATTGTTATTTTTAAAATTATTTTCCAGAGAAGTATCTGTCTATCTGTTTCTTTGCAAATACTGTTTCTCAGATAGACTATGAATCTTATGGCTTTTTTGAATGTAGAATATATTAATATTCGTGCAGTAAACTTAACGACCTGTCTTTCTGTGCTTTTTTTCAGAGAATGACCTTTCCCAGGCTTAAGTAAGGTAAATATTTACATAACTTTTCTCCTAGTCCTTTTAAGTGGTTGTGTTTTTCTTCCGTTTGTTACAGTTTCTTTCTAAATATGTAATTTTATTTTATAGTATGTTGTGACGTAAGGGTCTTACTTTTCTTTTCTAAATTGTTAATCAGCTTTCTCAGGGTTATTTCTTAAATAATCTAGTGTTTGCTTAATAATTAGAAATGCCAGTTTTACCATTTGCTATCTATTTACTTATATAAATATATATACATAAAAGCACCAACTCTAGGGTTCAGAGTACCAGACAAAGAAGATTCCTCCTCCTGCACATTAAAAACATTTTTTTTTTTCTTTTTTCTTTTTTTTTTTTTTTGCGGTGCACGGGCCTCTCACTGTTGTGGCCTCTCCCGCTGCGGAGCACAGGCTCCAGACGCGCAGGCTCAGCGGCCATGGCTCACGGGCCCGCTCCACGGCATGTGGGATCTTCCCGGACCGGGGCACAAACCCGTGTCCCCTGCATCGGCAGGCGGACTCTCAACCGCTGCGCCACCAGGGAAGCCCAAATTTATTTTTTTGAAGTATAGTTGATTTACAATGCTGTATTCGTTTTGGCTGTACAGCAAAGTGATTCAGTTATATGTATATGCTTTTTCATATTCTTTTCCATTATGGTTTATTACAGGATATTGAATATAGTTCCCTGTGCTATAGAGTAGGACCTTGTTGTTTACCCATTTATATATAATAGTTTGCATCTGTTAATCCCAAACTATCAATCCATCCCTCGCCCACCCCTCCCTTCCCCTTGGCAACCACAAGTCTGTTCTCTATGTCTGTGAGTCTGTTTCTGTTTCGTGGATAAGTTCATTTATGTCGTGTTTTAGATTGCACATACAAGTGATATCATATGGTATTTATCTTTCTCTTTCTGACTTCACTTAGTATGATAATCTCTAGGTCTACCCATGTTGCTGCAAATGGCATTATTTCATTCTTTCTAATGGCTGAGTAGTATTCCATTATATATGTGTATATATATAGATATAGATATATAGATATAGATATAGATATCACATTTTCTTCATCCATTCGCCTGTTGGGACAGATGAATGGATGGACATTTAGGTTGTTTCCATGTGTTTGGCTATTGTGAATAGTGCTGCTATGAACATAGGGGTGCATATATCTTTTTCAATTATAGTTTTGTCCAGATATATGCCCAGGAGCAGGATTGCTGGATCATCTGGTAACTCTATTTTTAGTTTAATGAGGAACCTGCATATTGTTTTCCACAGCAGCTGCACCAGTTTACATTCTTATCAACAGTGTAGGAGGGCTCCCTTTTCTTCACACCCTCTCAGCATTTGTAAATTTTTTAATGATGGCCATTCTCACTGGTGTGAGGTGGTACCTTGTAGTTTTGATTTGCATTTCTCTAATAATTAGCAAGGATGAGTATCTTCATGTGCCTCTTGGCCATCTGTATGTCTTCTTAGGAGAAATGTCTATTTAGGTCTTCTGCCCATTTTCTGATTTGGCTGTTTGTTTTTTTTGTTATTGAGTTGTATGAGCTGTTTGTATATTTTGAAAATTAAGCCCTTGTCAGTCACTTCATTTGCAAATATTTTCTCCCAGCCCGTAGATTGTCTTTTCGTTTCATTTATGGTTTCCTTTGCTGTCCTCCTGCACATTTTTCTTATCCTTGCTCCTCTCCCTTCCACCTCCCCAGCTCAGCATAGCAGAAGTGTGATCCAGTCTCCTCTACCGCCACCACTTTCCTCCCCATTGTGGGCTCCCCAGCCAAAAGTTACAACCTGAGAGAGGAAGAAAGTTTATTTAAAAATATTATTTGAAATTGTGATTTTTAAACTGCACAAAACTTTTAATTCTTAATTGAGACTATTTGTGTGAGAGTCCATAGGACATGTTATCGACAAATTAATGAAGAGAAAGGAAACTTTCTAAGATATCCTGTCAAGGGCAGAGAAATGTAGTCCCAACTGGCTTTAAAGGAAAGTAAGGGGAAAAAGTAGGTGATTTTTACTTTTACCTCTGCTAGCTCCTTATTTAACTCTGCTCTTCATCTTAATGGATATATAAATGTAAAAATAGATTATAGATGATAGAGAATCGCACATACAGTTTCTAGCCATCAGATGTGAGTGTGTGTGTATGCATGTTTGTGTTTGTTTGTGTGAGCATCATATTTCCCTTTGTAAAATCAAAATATATTTTTAGAAAATAGAAATAATGTTATTTATGAGATTGGGATCAATTTCTGCCTTTTAGGATAATGAATAAAATTGCCTTGGGCAGAACTTGCCTTTGTTCTACCAGGACCATATGGTATATATACCCTTTGGCAAGGTAATTATCTAGTTTTATAGCACATGGCATCAGCACTTCCATAATGGGCCATACAGCACTGGGAGAAAACCTAATATTTAGCAATGAAATGCGGAAGAAATCACATTATAATAAGAAATAAAAAGAAACTATAATCATCTTTGCTGTCTCAAGATGGAAAGGTCAGCATTACAAATGGTAGTTATATTAGTATGTACATTAAACCCACACTCATACACACATATAGTGGATATACATGGATGTATATTCTAACTCAGTTGTTCTTAAACTTGATGCCCACTGCAGACATAGATCTGCCTCAGTGACAAAGCACCCCAACCAATGAGTTAAGAATGTGCTATAGGAATCTCCATGATGTATAAAAAGCTAATTGAAATTAAAACATAATACAAAGAACCCAATAGATAAATGGACAAGGAATAAGAAAATATAAATGGCCTTTAAACATACAAAAACATGCCCAAATACACTCAAAACAAGACATGCATGAATTAAAACTATACTAATGTATCACTTTTCACAGATCATATGAGCAAAAATCCAGAAGTTTGATAACAGACTATGTTGGTGAAGCTGTAGGAAATACTCACATATGTAGTTAATGAGGAGTATAAACTATTAAAACCCTATGAACGGATGGTGGAAGAGTAAGACGCGGAGATCACCTTCCTCCCCACAGATACACCAGAAGTACATCTACACGTGGAACAACTCCTACAGAACACCTACTGAAAGCTGGCAGAAGACCTCAGGCCTCCCAAAAGGCAAGAAACTCCCCACATACCTGGGTAGGGCAAAAGAAGAAAAACTAGAGACAAAAGGATAGGGACGGGACCTGCACCAGTGGGAGGGAGCTGTGAAGGAGGAAAGGTTCCCACACACTAGAAGCCCCTTCACGGGCGGAGACTGAGGGTGGCAGAGGGGTGACGCTTCGGAGCCACGGAGGAGAGCACAGCAACAGGGGTGCGGAGGGCAAAGCGGAGAGATTCCCGCACAGAGGATCGGTGCCGACCAGCACTCACCAGCTCGAGAGGCTTGTCTGCTCACCCGCCGGGGCAGGCGGGGCTGCGAGCTGAGGCTCGGGCTTCGGTCGGAGAGCAGGGAGAGGACTGGGGTTGGCGGCGTGAACATAGCCTGAAGGGGCTAGTGCACCACAGCTAGCCGGGAGGGAGTCCAGGGAAAAGTCTGGACCTGCCGAAGAGGCAAGAGACTTTTTCTTCCCTCTTTGTTTCCTGGTGCGCGAGGAGAGGGGATTAAGAGCGCTGCTTAAAGGAGCTCTAGAGACGGGCGCGAGCCGCGAGCTGTGGCTAACAACGCGGACCCCAGAGATGGGCATGAGACGCTAAGGCTGCTGCTGCCGCCACCAAGAAGCCTGTGTGCGAGCACAGGTCACTATCCACACACCCCTTCCGGGGAGCCTGTGCAGCCCGCCACTGTCAGGGTCCCGGGATCCAGGGACAACTTCCCCGGGAGAACGCACGGCGCGCCTCAGGCAGATGCAACGTCACGCCGGTCTCTGCCGCCGCAGGCTCACCCCGCACTCCGTGCCCCGCCCTAGCCCTGGCCTGAGTGAACCAGAGCCCCCGAATCAGCTGCTCCTTTAACCCCATCCTGTCTGAGCGAAGAACAGACGCCCTCCGGCGACCTACACGCAGAGGCGGGGCCAAATCCAAAGCTGAACCCCGGGAGCTGTGAGAACAAAGGGAAAGGGAAATCTCTCCCAGCAGCTTCAGAAGCAGCGGATCAGATTAAATCTCCACAATCAACGTGATGTACCCTGCATCTGTGGAATACATGAATAGACAACGAATCATCCCAAATTGAGGTGGTGGACTTTGAGAGCAAGATTTATTACTTTTTCCCCTTTTCCTCTTTGTGTGAATGTGTATGTGTATGCTTCTGTGTGAGATTTTGTCTGTATAGCTTTGCTTTCACCATTTGTCCTTGGATTGTATCCGTCCATTTTTGTTTGTTTGTTTGTTTACTTTTTTGTAAAAATTTTTTTCTTAATAATTATTTTTTTATTTTAATAACTTTATTTTACCTTATTTTATTTTCTTTTATCCTCTTTCTTTCTTTCTTTCTTCCCTTCTTTCTTTCTTTCTTTCTTTCCTTCCTTTCTTTCTTTCTTTCTTTCTTTCTTTCTTTCTTTCTTTCTTTCTATTTTTTTCTCCCATTTATTCTGAGCCGTGTGAATGAAATTCTCTTGGTGCTACAGCCAGGAGTCAGGACTGTGCCTCTGAGGTGGGAGAGCCAACTTCAGGACACTGGTCCACAAGAGACCTCCCAGCTCCACGTAACATCAAATGGCGAAAATCTCCCAGAGATCTCTGTCTCAACACCCAGCTTCACACAACGACCAGCAAGCTACAGTGCTGGACACCCTATGCCAAACAACTAGCAAGACAGGAACACAACCCCACCCATTAGCAGAGAGGCTGCCTAAAATCATAATAAGTCCACAGACACCCCAAAACACACCACCAGATGTGGACCTGCCCACCAGAAGGACAAGATCCAGCCTCAACCACCAGAACACAGGCACTAGTCCCCTCCACCAGGAAGCCTACACAAGCCACTGAACCAACTTTAGCCACTGGGGACAGACACCAAAAACAATGGGAACTACGAACCTGCAGCCTGCAAAAAGGAGACCCCAAACACAGTAAGATAAGCAAAATGAGGAGACAGAAAAACACACAGCAGGTGAAGGAGCAAGATAAAAACCCACCAGACCTAACAAATGAAGAGGAAATAGGCAGTCTACCTGAAAAAGAATTCAGAATAATGATTGTAAAGGTGATCCAAAATCTTGGAAATAGAATAGAGAAAATGCAAGAAACATTTAACAAGGACCTAGAAGAACTAAAGATGAAACAAGCAACGATGAACAACACAATAAATGAAACTAAACATACTCTAGAAGGGGTCAGTAGCAGAATAACTGAGGCAGAAGAACGGGTAAGTGACCTGGAAGATAAAAGAGTGGAAATAACTACTGCAGAGCAGAATAAAGAAAAAAAAAATGAAAAGAACTGAGGACAGTCTCAGAGACCTCTGGGACAACATTAAACGCACCAACATTCGAATTATAGGGGTTCCAGAAGAAGAAGAGAAAAAGAAAGGGACTGAGAAAATATTTGAAGACATTTTAGTTGAAAACTTCCCTAATATGGGAAAGGAAATAGTTAATCAAGTCCAGGAAGCACAGAGAGTCCCATACAGGATAAATCCAAGGAGAAATACGCCAAGACACATATTAATCAAACTGTCAAAAATTAAATACAAAGAAAACATATTAAAAGCAGCAAGGGAAAAACAACAAATAACACACAAGGGAAGCCCCATAAGGATAAGAGCTGATCTTTCAGCAGAAACTCTGCAAGCCAGAAGGGACTGACAGGACATATTTAAAGTGATGAAGGAGAGAAACCTACAACCAAGATTACTCTACCCAGCAAGGATCTCATTCAGATTTGATGGAGACATTAAAACCTTTACAGACAAGCAAAAGCTGAGAGAGTTCAGCACCACCAATCCAGCTTTACAACAAATGCTAAAGGATCTTCTCTAGGCAAGAAACACAAGAGAAGGAAAAGGCCTACAATAACAAACCCAAAACAATTAAGGAAATTGGAATAGGAACATACATATCAATAATTACCTTAAATGTAAATGGATTAAATGCTCCCACCAAAAGACACAGACTGGCTGAATGGATACAAAAACAAGACCCATATATATGCTGTCTACAAGAGACCCACTTCAGACCTAGAGACACATACAGACTGAAAGTGAGGGGATGGAAAAAGATATTCCATGCAAATGGAAACCAAGAGAAAGCTGGAGTATCAATTCTTATATCAGACAAAATAGACTTTAAAATAAAGACTATTAGAAGAGACAAAGAAGGACACTACATAATGATCAAGGGATCGATCCCAGAAGAAGATAAAACAATTGTAAATATTTATGCACCCAGCGTAGGAGCACCTCAATACATAAGGCAAATACTAACAGCCATAAAAGGGGAAATCGACAGTAACACATTCATAGTAGGGGACTTTAACACCCCACTTTCACCATGGACAGATCATCCAAAATGAAAATAAATAAGGAAACATAAGCTTTAAATGATACATTAAACAAGATGGACTTAATTGATATTTATGGGACATTCCATCCAAAAACAACAGAATACACATTTTTCTCAAGTGCTCATGGAACATTCTCCAGGATAGATCATATCTTGGGTCACGAATCAAGCCTTGATAAATTTAAGAAAATTGAAATTGTATCAAGTATCTTTTCCAACCACAACACTATGAGACTAGATATCAATTACAGGAAAAAAACTGTAAAAAATACAAACACATGGAGGTTAAACAATACACTACTTAATAACGAAGTGATCACTGAAGAAATCAAAGAGGAAATCAAAAAATACCTAGAAACAAATGACAATGGAGACACAACGACCCAAAACCTATGGGATGCAGCAAAAGCAGTTCTAAGAGGGAAGTTTATAGCAATACAATCCTACCTTAAGAAACAGGAAACATCTCGAATAAACAACCTAACCTTGCACCTAAAGCAATTAGAGAAAGAGGAACAAAAAAACCCAAAATTTAGCAGAAGGAAAGAAATCATAAAGATCAGATCAGAAATAAATGAAAAAGAAATGAAGGATACGATAGCAAAGGCAATAAAACTAAAAGCTGCTTCTTTGAGAAAATAAACAAAATTGATAAACCATTAGCCAGACTCATCAAGAAAAAAAGGGAGAAGACTCAAATCAGTAGAATTAGAAATGAAAAAGGAGAAGTAACAACTGACACTGCAGAAATACAAAAGATCATTAGAGATTACTACAAGCAACTCTATGCCAATAAAATGGACAACCTGGAAGAAATGTACAAATTCTTAGGAAAAAAAAAACCTGCGAACATCAAACTTAAAATTGCATGTAACAGTTTTTAGTATTATTTATAACGTCAAAATTTGAAACCAACCCAAATGTCTATAAATAGTAAACTGATTAAGTAAAGTTGTGATATATCACGCAAAGGAATTTGAGGCTGCTGTAAAAAATAATGAGGGGACTTTCTATGCTCTGATATGAAAAAATATCCAAAGCACTGAAAAAATATATGTATAACAAAGTATATAATATGGCATGTTTTGTGTAAAATGGGGAAAACTAGGTGCAGTATTCATTTGTGGTTTTATATACAGAAAGAATCTTTGGAAGTATATATATAAGAGTAATAATAGCTTATATTTATGGGAGATGCATGGGAACTTAAAGGAAGGGAATACAAATGAGACATATCTTTTTAATAAACTTGTCAGTTTTTTAATCATGTTAGTGTATTACATTTACAAAGAAATTAAATTAAAAGAAAACATAATAAAGTGAAAGAGGAAAGGGAATGAAAGGACAAAGAAATGAAAAAGGAAAGAAAAATCAACCCATTTGCTTTTCCAAGTACAGATGTCAGGATAAAGCCAGATTACAGAGATGGTCTCTCCTAAGACCTAAGTGAACCAGAAATTGTAAAATCACAATAAACATTCACCAGAAGAAATAGGTAGGACCTAATACTGCTTGAGAAATTATTATTGAGGAAGAGTACCCAAGATTCTGTTTCAATATGATTCTGTTCCTAAATTTTCTTAGGAGTGTCACTTAAAAAAAAAATTCTTCAATAAAATATTGAGAATTTATACCTGTATCCCTGTGTTTGAAGACACAGGGAGCTTGGGGTATAGTTCTGATCAATTTGGATCCCTGGCCAGTGGGCTATCACAACTGCAGAGCCAATTCTAGCCAATTCTAGAGCCACAGCTGGACAGAGAAGCAAGTTCCCAGTACCACCCAGATGCTGAGCATAGCATCCAGCCCCATCCAACCAGGAAGCCTGGCCAGAGATGCCCGGCAGCTGTGGAGCACATCCTACGGCCCGCAAGGGAAGGGAACAAGTCAGTAACTCCACTCAACTGTTGAGAAAGGCTGGAGGAGAAGAACTCAAATGCACAGAAACCAATGCAAGGATCACAAAGAGTCAAGCCGACCTGACACCACTAAAGGAAACTAACAAAGCTTCAATAACTGACCCTGAAGAAATGCAGATCTATGAACTGTTTGACAAAGAATTCAGAATAATCCTCTTAATGAAATTCAGTGAACTATAAGAAAACACAGATAGAAAAGAAAATGAAATTGTAACGGAGAAAAGAAACGTGACCCCATATTGGATGTATTCCTTTTAGCTGTAACCTTTGTGCTCTGTTGCCTGTGCTTAGTCATGCTGGCTCTGCACCTTTGTAAAATAATGTTGCCTATAGCCTGAAATATGCATGATTGCCCATTCTCAAGGCTCTGCTTCCCAGGCTTGACCTCTAAAGCTATATACAGAGAGATAAAAAGTTGCAGAACAGAGATTAACATTCATCTTGTTAGAGGTTTACAGGAACATTGTGACCAGTCTTACTTGGATAGCTACAAGAACAAAGGATTGTCATATCCCCTCTGAGGTCTGGCAGGCACCAACAAGTCTGCAACAGCTAGCCACACCCCCTCCCCTTTCAGTATAAAAGAAGCCTGAATTCTAACTCTGGTAAGATGGTTCTTTGGGACACTAGTCTGCCATCTTCTCAGTCTGCTGGCTTTCCAAATAAAGTCTCTATTCCTTGCCCCAGTACCTTGTCTCTCTCGATTTGGTCTGTCATGCAGCAAGCAGTATGAGCTTGGACTTAGTAACAAAATCACTATCTCAAAAAGATATCTGCACCCCCATATTTCTTGCAGCATTATTCACAATAGTCAAGACATGGAAGTAAACTAAATGTCTATTAACAGATAATTGGATAAAGAAAATGTGGATGTATATTCAATGAAATATTATTTAACCACAAAAAGAGGAAAATCCTTCCATTTGGGACAGCATGGATGAAACTTGAGGGTGTTATGCTAAGTGAAATAAGTCAGACAGAGAAAGACATATTGTATGATCTCACTTATATGTAGAATCTAAAAAAAGCTGAACTTGAATGGTGGTTGGCAGGGGCTGGGGTTTGAGGCTAATGAGATGTTGGTCAAAGGGTACAGACTTCCAGTTATAAGATTAATAAGTTCTGGGAATCTAATGTATAGCATGGTGACTATAGTTAATAATACAGTATTGTATATGTGAATGTTGCTAACAGAGTAGATCTTAAATGATCTTAATTACAAAAAATGGGTAATTATATGAGGTGATAGATGTGTTAACTAATCTTATTGTGGTAATAATTTCACAACATATACATGCATCAAATATTCATGTTGTACACTTTAAACTTACACAATGTTATGTGTTAATTACATTTCAATAAAGCTGGAAAATTTGAAATCAAAGAATATGTAATAAAATAATAGAATAAGAGAAAATAGTGATTATAGAGCTATGGAAACATCTTAACAAAAACTATACTGTTGCATATTTAGTAAATTAATTAAGAAGAACAAGAAGAACAAAGACATACTAAAAATGACATTTATGGAAAAGTTTAGGATAATCAAAATAAACACAGGAAGAAAAATACAAAGGAATTTAAAAGATGAGATGTTCATCAATATGAAGGAGAAACAGAATTGAAGCAAAATTGGTGTCCCTGAAATAGAGGCAGAAATAAATATGGTAGAGAAATGTACTCAGAGATATAAAAGAAGAAAATTCCCTAAAATGAAGAGAAATTTAATCTGCTATTTGAAATGATGCATCATATTCCAAGAAATACTGATGCAGAATAATCAATATTGTAGCATATCCTACTCACTGTATTGAAGTATAAAACTAAAGAAAAATATCTTCAAACATCTGAACAAACTAAGCAATATACTTTTAAAGTGTTCTTTAAAAGTTTGATCTCAGATTTTTATTTACTGAAAAACATTTACATAGGACATTCTGTGAGCTTTCCAGGCACTGTTCTAAGTGTTTTACAACCATTATCACAGAGATATATGATAATACGATGCAACTGTGACTCTTTAACGGTGGAATTCATAGAGGAAAAAAACTGTTATTCCAAAATTTTTATCTAACAGAATCATAATTCACATATAAAGGGCTCTTGCCTTTATTCTAATAATAAAGACATAATTCACATATAAAGGGCTCGTGCCTGAATTTTAAATAAGAGAATATGTGAAATGTAACAACCAGGGCCCTTCTTGAAATATTATGTTGTGGATGAAATCAGACTAATTAAGAGATGAATTAAAATGAAGTACTCAGACATTGAGAAACTTTGGGAAAAGAACTGGTGTTGAGCATTGAATCAATTGAACATACAACAAATATTAAACAACTGTAAGAATTATGTCTGCAGAAATTTTAAAAATCTTTAAAAACAATGGTGATAATAAAACCAATAAAAATGAGACAGGGGAAGGAAGGGTAGAGAGAATGTAAGAACCCTAAGCTCCTTACCTTTGATATCAAAAGTTAATTTTCAGAAAATTAAAAAAAATAAAGGAAAAAATGATTATAACATTCTTATATTTTTCATAATCATTTCCTCCATCCTTTGGGTTGAAGAAGCATTGATCTGAGTGAAGTTCAGCATTTCCTTCACTTCAAATTCAGTTTCCTTATTTTTTCTATTAGGTTCAAGTACATTTAAACTTTAAAACTGTATTAAAATTGTGCATATAGAATGATCACAATATTATAAAAGTAATCCTACATAGAGAGCTGGAATATACATACTATGTAAATTTGTCATACTTCCTTTCCATCTTTTTGTTCGTCTGTTTGTTCATCTTTTTCTTTATATAAATGCACAGATGATATTTGTAATGATGCTAATTCTAATTATGCTAATTAGCATATTAGCATATTAGCATATGCTAATCCAAATGCTAATTCTAATTATTTTGTGGTGATGGGATTTGGAGACATTTCTACATCTTCTTTGTACTTTTTTGGATTTGTTTGAGTTTCCATAAAGAACTAATGTTCTGTAATTAAAATAATGAGGCCATTGTTTACAAGAAAAAGAAAGATACCATCTTGATACTGACCAGAAGCCTTTCAAAACTGCGATCACATTGTAAAAGAAAATATAAAACTATGCAACAGATAGCATTCTTGCAAAGGAAGAGTCATTTTCTTGGTTTCTCTGAAAACCAAAATATATCTGTACCTAAAAATAACCACTTAGTCTGATGTTGTTTCTGTTTCTGAGATGGTAAATTAAGACCTTCTAACTCGTTCTGATGCTTCCCACACAACTGAGTTGAGGGATTTCCCTGTTTGCCTTTGAGCGGAATCATAAAAGTATAAATTTTTAAAAGAATTTAAGGGTCATGAAACCCCATTTTAGAGATGGGCAAAGTAAAGCTAAAGAGCTTTAGTGCTTACTGATTTTTACAGAAAGATTCACCACTAAGAGATGAATGTTTCACCAAATGAAAATACTATATCATCTAAGTATATAAAACTAATTGACCTTGTATTCTTTTAGGTTACCTTTAATTAAATCAAATCTTTAAAAGGCCATGAGACATAAATTCATAGGAAAGAAACTACCCACTACAATGTCGACAGAATTAATTTGGGGATGCTGGCATAGGAGGTGATTTCTTTGGGTTTTTTGAAAATTTTCTATAATTGCATTTATTATTTTGGAATATTAAAGGAAAAGATTATGGCTCAAGAGTTGGAAACTAGGAATTTTAATCATTAGCTTTAAGAGAGAAGTTTTTTTGGGTTTTTTTTGCCAGATAGCATAACAGGGCATCCTTCCTTTATGAAAGCCGGCAGAAACATGGAAAGTAGTTGGTAGAAAAGTAACTTTTCAAATTAAAGAAACTGGTCAGTGTACAGTTTCTGTGAGCAGCCGCATGGACCAGCAGGAGAGGAAATGGATCATCTTGTTTGGGGACATCAACTCACGAGCCTGAGTCACGGCTGGAGGCCTCCCATGAAGTAGTGGAGCTGCTGTCACCAACTCACTTTTTTCCAGTATGAGCGGAGGAATATTCATCTGTTTCTGTGGCGATGGAGTCTTTCACAATATCCTCTGGCCAAAGAAATGTTAACCACAGCCATAATGATTTCAGACTCAAACTATTTCAGCAGCAGCAACAACAGTGAAAACACAGCAGCGGCCAATTCCCAAATAAACTCATGTGAATGCTTCGTGTTAGCTAATTATCAAGGGGATTTTTATGGGAAACCATAGCAAGAATGTTGCAGAGCTTCTTAGGATGCTGTTTTTCCTTGCTTGGATCTGAGGAAGAAATGGAATGCCAGGGCAGTAGAATTTATGCATCAGAGGAGAGTGGGGATAGAAATGCGAGGATTCTAAGAGGGTCTTAGTTTTTGGCCTTGACGGTCATTAATCCCATGACTCTTAGTGAGTCACCCACGTCCTTGCAAATGGGTTTTCTTGCCCTCCCACCTATTCACTTCCACCCCCCCCCAACTTATTAGAAACGGGATGATATGCTAGATAAATATTTCTCAAACTTTCTTCTGTGACTTTCATGGCAGATGACTTTTGCATGTGTGACACTCTCCCATGAGCATATCCATATTTTGACATAAAAGAAAATCTGATGGGAAATAAAGCAAATAATGCTTTGCTTATTTGCTTATTTTTTTTCTCTGCCTTAGAGCAAGGCACAGAAAAAAATAGACCACGGATTGTGTTGAATTCCCAGTGTATTAGCTAACATTCCACCTCTTCTCTACCACTAGAGAAAATATATTGGAATGCAAGTGACTGAGAAGAGTGTTATCATAAAGATAAATTTGGTTCCACACTAATTTATATGCCAATAAATTAAGGCTAATTTTCTTTAGGTACAATGATTTTTTATAAATCAGTAAGAAAAAAACTAACAGTTTTTCTAAAAAAAGAGTATCTTATAAAAACAGAACTATACATGTCTGTAAAAACATTTAAAAGTCCTCAAGATAACTCACCACTTAAGAAATCAAAACTACTGGAAAAACAATTTGTTAATTTTTTAGTATTTAACAATAAATTCATTTGTCTAGAGCACGAGTAAACAGAAACTCCTGTGTAAAAATGTAATTGGTTCAGCCTTTGAAAAGATTTTGACAATGTACATCAAAATGTTTAATGCATGTTTCATTTGATTCATTGATTCCTTTCCTACGAATTTATCGTACAAATACACTTGCTGAATTGTTTGAATTATATCGTACGTTTAGCAAGAACACAAGTAACTGTTGGCTAATGAAAGAAGACTCAAAACTGGACATGGTAAATTTAGATTTAAGTTTCAGCTTATCTTACTAACTGTAGATACTTAAGCAAGTCACTTAAACTTCTTTGATTCTCAGTATCATTTTGTACTTTATAATAATATCTACCTTACAGGGTAATTACAAAGATTAGATAAAAATAAATAGACAAAATCTCTTTGGCAATTCCAAATTATCGATAATGTTATTACCAACACCACCTTAACTAAAATATCATGGTTGCAGTTACATCCTACTTTATGAAAATAATCAAATACATATATCCTTTTAAAATAAGACAGAAAGGATTGTTATCTTTACCAAAAGAATTTGCTTTTGGGTTGGTCCATATAAATTGTGTTAATCATATGTTTCAGTAATACCCCATAATGAAACATCAGTTTAGATAGTATTTATGGAGTACACATCAACTGGAAAAAAAGAAGATACACCTAAATCTTAGTGAGATGGATTTCAAATATAATACAAAAACATGACTCCAAAAATAAAGTGCTTTTCTACCTGTTCCTGAACTGAAAAACATAGTCTCATGTTGGAAAAATGCAATTAAAGTGAATGGCTTTATATTATAAAAAAATAATGGTGTCGAAATTTAGAGATGAATAGTGGAGAGCTATGAAAAAAAGTAGCAGGAAGGAAGAGTCTGCTGGGAGGCTGAGTCTGATCTGAAAATAAATTGTACTGAGAACACTGTTTCTCCAAGTATCTCAGTGTCCGAGACTAAATTAATACTGAAAGGGTATTTATGGATTTCTTTGAGAGTTTGTAAATATTAAAACTGATTAGATCATCCAACAGGACACCTGGGCCACATTAACTGACGAAGTAGAAACTTAATATGGTTTCACCTAACAGACAGTTCCTTAGAATCAACTTCGAGGGTTGATTTCCCAAACTCTGTTCTGTGGAATGAATGCTGGGCTGGAGAACATTCTTTCCAGGAAATATTTCACGAGTACTATACACATACACATTCTCACAGTGCTCTGTGATTAAAAAGTGTTTGGGAAGCACAGCATGTTGTAATTTCCCTCTTTGAGGGTTCCTGATGTTCATTGACTTAATAAACATTTTGAAATGGATTCTTGCTGTAAAGAAAAGTGCCAAGGTATAACTTAGACATTTCCAGTCTTGCTGGAATCCAAAATTCTTCTGTGCTCAATACATCTGCTAAATTTCCAGAAAGCCATAAAATATGTAGGGTATTGGGAGGTACTCTTATGGTATTGTAAAATGCAACTGCATAAACAATATTTTTAAATGGACTGTATGTTATGCTCAAAACCGGGGCTTTAAAATACATTTCTTCTAGCACTGAGGGTCATAAAAAACTTGTCCTCATGGATTCACTTTTTTTTTTAGCTTTTATCAGATAATGTAACATAGAAAATAAGAAGCGTGTCCTCCTATTTGTTGTCTGCTCTATGTCATGCACTCTTCTAGGCAATGGGGATATAGCATTGAACAAAATAGACAAAGCCTCTGCCCTCATGTATCCAAACTACAGGAAGTAAGTTACTAAAAGGCTGCTGATTAAGAAGTTACATGACTAAAGATATTTTATTTGTGGGACCTTTCATGGGTGAAGCGACTTAGGAGTTTCCCAAGCACATGTCATTGCTTTTTGCTTGTCTTTTACCCATTTTCTTTCAGCAGTTTAAAAAATTTTGACAAAATATACATAAATTTAGCATCTTAACCATTTTTAAGTGTACATTTCAGTAGTAAACACATTCTCATTGTTGCAGAACTGATCTCCAGAACTCTTTTCCTCTTGCAAAACTGAACTTTGCCTATTTTGAATCCATCGTATTTCCACGTACTCTATAAGAATGAAAAGAAATGGAATAGGTCTTGGGAAAATTTGTAAATATGTAAAAATATATGAAAATCAAAAGCCTTTCATATTATCTAATATGATAAATCTGATTTAAAATAATTATTTAAAAAAGGTCTCCTGCTTCTAACTTATTTCTCTATAGCATTTATTTTGCAACTCCCTATTCAGGTACATAGTTTACTGTGAAGCTTTTGTTAACTTAGCACAGGCCTACAACACAAGTGGTTCTGAAGGAGCTTGGGAATACATTCAGGATCATCTATCTCTAATTTACAGCCAACATTATGATTTAGAAGTGTGGTAAGATATCAGCTGCCACATCAGTAGTTCCAGTTTGCTGCTTTTAGAATTACAGCACCATAAATAAGAAACCGACAACGCTGATCGTATCTCTCTAACCAAGCGCTCAATGCAAACCACAGAATACTACTCAAAGTCATAGGAAAGCATATACTCTAGCTAAGGCTCCTCAATATATCCTACAAACTGAGCTAATTTCTTTTTTTTTTTTTTTACTGGAGTCAAATAAGTAGCTATCATACTTTTACAAAGGTCTTGAGAAATAATTGTGATTTACTCCATTATTATTTACCCTTATTCAAATTAATTTGCCTATTGTTTGAAAATTTTTTAATTTATTTCTCGGCAACCTCAACAGTTCGTATACTTTTCCAAACAGCTTGTGAGATAGCAATCAAATTCCAACATATAAAGATGAACAAAATTTGTGTATATGACAGGGAGAGTTAGTAAACTAGGTTGAAATTAAAATCTCATGTGTATCATTAATTTGCTGTATGAATTTACTCATAACCTGGACTAATATTCAGCAATTAAGAACCAGTAAGGCTCTACTGGTTAGCTGCAGGTGGTACCCTTCCTGGGTGATTGTGCCACCCATTCTGATTGGTCTCTATGTTATTCTGGTTTTTTAATTACTTGAAATGTGATTAAATGTGATTCTGCTTATAATGTATAACTTCTCAATATCCCTGTTTTCATCTCTAAGTTAATTAGCTCAGTAGTTGGGAGTGAGTAATTATATGCCTGTTTGATTGTTTGCTCTCCTATAACAGAAACTCACAGGAAACTTATTTAGAGGTTTTTTACCATCCTCACCATAGAACCTACCCTCTATAGCTCTAAAGACATAGATGAAATAAAATTTAGCTACTTCCTTCAATACGTGGGGACCCCTCTTTATATTACAGTGTTAAAAAACTTCAAAGTTCCTATTGTTTTATAATATTAAATTTGTTGGCATCTGTCCCTGAAATGGTTTATTTCAAGTTTCATTTCCAGCAATCCAAGCTTTCACTAGTTGTGGATGCCCCAGGATTTCACACGATAGAACTTCTTACTTCATCATATTTGAGTTACCCAAGTCAAATATTTCTCTTAATGTGACAGGGTAGCCGCTTTTTGTCCTGTATGAAAGACCTTTCCCTGAATTTCTTTGTGTTACAAAATCATCTTCAAACAGACAACCACAGACATTTGCAATTTCAGGCGTTCAGAAAGCTTTATTCACATTTAAGCACTAGAAATCCATTACATTCCAACTCATTTCCAGTTCCCAGGCTTACTGAATTACTGACTCATGCTGACTCATAGATGGGTCTTATCCCTGGATGCTTCTTATTTATAACCTGAACCAAATTCTCAAGTAATTTCTTAAAAATTTTTTAAGAAAATAAAACACAAAGAGGAAAATCTACTATCTGCAGCTTTGATTGATATTTTGTGTTCTGTACCTCATTTTCCAGAAATATCTCAAGTCAGGCTTGAAAATGCCATAATATATATGTCAGATATAAAAGAAAACTCTCTCTGAACTATCATAATACCATTTTAAATTTATATAATAAAATAGTTCACATATATTAGTGCATCTAAACCATATAACAGCCCTGTTTTACATATAGCATATACTTCTGCTATCATAAGGAAGGCCTAGCTCCAAGTTTCTGTTTTTGGGCATCATTCCACAATTATGGCCTCTCTAACCAGTTTCTAATGTCAGATACTGCCTGACAAATGTGCCTATTTACCTCTATTTATGAGTTGAATTGACCCACATTCTGAAATTAACTATGACCCAAAGCAAAAAGCATGTAGGTACCACTTGCCTAACCAGGTGCATGGCTCAGTGTCAACAGTCACCCTGGTTGTAGATGTGGGGCAGGAACTACTATAAGAGCCCCCTCATTTCTAGCCCCTGGTACCCAAATCCTTACCTGGACCACTTTTTACCATCCTGCTAATTCCATTGCTTATTTAATTTGCCCTGCTGCCTAAATCACCAATTCGATCTCTGGCCCTTGGCAAAAAACAACAATGGATTAGTTTCTTAGGAAACTAAGAAAGTGAACAAGAATTTAAGGTTTATTTGGACCAGTCTCCAAAATCTCAGCTGAATCTCTCCTTTACTAACAGATTCAACGAAGGAGGAAGGTTTTCCATGTTGATATGTTCTTTGCGGTACTCTCAGAAGATTAAAAACTAAACTAGTTCATGGACTCATCAGGCGATTAAACTTTCAGTTTTAGACATTGCGTACCGTAAGCAGAAATGCAACATCCAGAGCTGTGGAAATATAGAATGAGTACTTTAGCAAGGAATTTTCTATTTTTTGTGGTGTTCACACGTTAGTCAACATGAACATTCAGGGAAGGCTGATGATCCAATGATCATTCCTCAGACCTCATATTTTTTGATGTCTCAGCAGTATTTGACACAGTTGATCACTATCATCAATCTCCTGGATTATTACAATAATCTTCTTACTGGTGTCACTGTTTCAAGTACACTAGTTGGTCTAATAAAATTGCACAGTAATTGTACAGAATCTTGCCAAGGGCTAGAGATTGAATTGATGACTAGGCAGCAGGGCAAATGAAACAGGCAATGGAATTAACAGGATGGGAGAAAGTGCCTCTTGTAAGGATATGAGTACTAGGAGCTGGGAACAAAGAGGCTGAATAATAATCTCTGTGCATCTGTAGCCAGGATGATTGCTCCCAATAAACAAATAAGTACCTCTTATCTACTCATTATTCTAAATCTTCACGCACAGACCAATTAAAATGTAATACCAATTAATCAAATTGTTTATAAAGACAGAGACCACAAAAATTATTTGCCTGGAACCCCATACAACCTAAGGGTGGCCCTGACTGAAATCCTGCATCAGTCCATATAATAGGACATCTTTTAATAATGTATCTGCCCAGAGTTGACCTTTTGGCAGGTTCTATACCCCTGGTACCTGCCCTGATGACAGGCACACCACTATCTTGAGCTCTTTGCATTTGTTGCTTCTAAGCAACTCTTGCACTAGGTATCTACAGGTGTCATCCCTCACCTTCTTCAGATCTTCCTCAGATGTCATCTTCTCAGTGAAACCTTCCTCCCAACATCCTATTTACTAATGCAATTATTTCCATTCTCTTTATCACCATTCCTTACCTTTTTTCTTTCTACAGAGCCCTTATCGCTGCTTTATATATTTACTTGTTTGTTGTTTGTATCTCCCTACCAGCCTACAAGTAAGGATTTTTATCTGTTTATTCACTGATCTGTCCCCAGTTATTGAAGAATATATTTGCTGAGTGAATGATGGAATATTAAATAAATGCATGAATGAATGAATGAGGGCTGGACTTCATCTTGAAGTTTCCCTTTAACTCCACAATCCTTCATAAATTTCTGTGTATGAAGCCCAATGTATATATTGATTTCTTTCTAAAAAGATATCAAATTACAATTAAGAACAAGTCAGCACTAGAGTTAAACATATTTTCAGCACAAATTTCACAAAAGGTGATTTTTTGGTCTTCCATTTTGTACAGAATCATTAATGTTCTACCCATCTTCTTAAAACCGAGGAAAGAAGAATTCAGTTTCAAAACTATTTGTCCATTGTTTTTTGTCTTAGCACAAAATATGACTTTTATTTTTTTTTATTTCTGGGACTTCTCTCTTTATTAGCCAACTTCTAGCTTTTCTCTTCTTCCAATTTTGGCCTATGTAGGCTGGTTTTCATTTAATATTTCACTCTAGTCCTGAAACCTGTTTCCTAACTCTTATTGTTCTACAGTTGCCATATCTATAGAATCATTTTTCTATTGTGATAATTTCAGAATAATGCTTAATGATATTTTATGTGAAAGATATTTCCGGGGAACATGTAGTGTTATGCAATGGAAGTACAACTTGATTAAACACTTTCTCAGTAAAGGGAAAAAAACTATCAAAAATCATTTTATTTGATTCCATCATGTTTGTTTCAGAGGATAAAGTGGTTTTTGCCATTCCCATGACTATTTAAAAAAAATATTTCAGAGTGGTGGTAGTAAAAGGAATTATGTACTTCAAGTACAAAGTTTGATCGTCTTTTTTCTCCCCTTGGCATGGTTGGAGATGGCATAAATCAACTTTAAAAAACATTTTATGACATTTTAAATTTAAGACCAATGTAAACAACAAAATCTGATTTCACACTGGTTTGGGAACTCAGGCTTGCAAAGAGGGAAAAAAAACCTCTTCAGCAGTAAAGAACGTTTAATTTCTCTGCCTTTCCAGTAATACAGTTTAATAATAAAGGTGACTTTCTAATATAATGTCAGTTAGAAGAATTTAGACCTCTAAGCCTTTTAGGAGTGGTGGTCCTTTGCCCAGTTCCGGCCACACTGGTCTGTAATATAACCAGTGGCATCATTTTGAAGACAAATAGACCACATGAAAGGAGAAATCTGTGATCTTCCATCTATGATGGATGAGATTTGACCATTTATTCCTAATTATATTATTTTTATGACCTAGCCACTTAAAACTTAAATTAATAAATTTAGATTTTAAAAGGTTAGAAAGTTGGAAGGCCAGTTATATGTGTAATATTGTATGTGGATCCTAGTAATAACTGCAGCTACTACTTATAACAGTTAAGAGTTTAGGTTTTGGTAGCAAATTACCCTGCCACTTAGTTGTCATGTTGCCTTAGGTAAATTTTCTATCTGTTGTTTGTGATATTGCTCGTGTTATAATTATCATTATATATAATATCATCTTTTTAGGATTCTTGAGCAAGTTAGAATATTCTTTTCTATGCAATGTTTATCAAATAATAATTAAAACTATGGACTTCTGGGAAATAACGGGAACTTTCCAAAAACAAAGTAAGTAATAATAAGTTTTAAAAGCCCACAAGGGTGTGATTTCAGTAAAATATAAAGTGTAGAAGTATAAATCTCTGCCCAGCAAGGCTAAGATGAATTTGGAGTTCTGGAGAACCAGAGAAACATTATGAAAGAACCATGACCTAGAAATTATGGCAGGTGTAAGGGCAGTGAACACCATTAATTCAATGTGAAGGCACCACAGACATATCTTAAAGCACAACTTTGCTGAGTAACTCCAGAATGATAGTAAAGTTAATTTTCATTCAAATATGAAATATCTCATTTAAAGGAAAATATTTGATGTTTATACTACCCTAAAGAAAATATTTAATAATTTCAAAAAATCATGATGTCTAGAGGATATCTGGGTAGTTTAGCTACCCAGACTCATTCACTCTTTATCTTTAAAAGGGTCTGAAGGATACGTGATGAGTTAGTCAATAGATTAGAGTCTCCAAAAGTTTTGCTTTTTTACTCCTAAAGGAATATTGAAGAAAACATCCCACACACATTTGCAAATCGATATCAATAACTTTTCAACGAAAGTTTAATTAGTTGCAAAAGATATGAATTCCAACATATTGTAAATATTGACTTTTAAAATAAAGCTACTGTAATACTCTTAAATGTATCTCCTGCAGTCTAAATACCATGATGATTCCATACTCACCATTATCATTTACAAATGCATAAACAATGTCTTCAACCTTTATATCTCTTTTTTTCCATGAGCTACAATTTTCATCCTAGTTCCTATATAGCATTTTATCCTAATGTAATATAATTTCATGCTTGCAAATCTTATACTCATCACTCAGACTTTTACTTAAGAAAAATATGTACATATTGGAATTAAAATTTTTAAATTCTGTGACCCACAAATCTCTAAGTGTTAAAAAGAAAGTTCTTCTGAATTAAAAAGTCATTACAATTATTGCTAGTTCATAATTGATCAAAATGATGTAAATATAAACTTGAAACAAAATACTAATCATAAAAAGTATTTTTGGAAGTGCATCTGCTGTTGATTTGTGTTGGTTTATTCACTAATGAGTTAATGTGTTTATGAATAACATTAGTTTTTGCTAGAGTAGACAGCATAAATTCTATTCCTATTTTTTGCTTTTATAGATGTAAGGGCTGAGAAATTCTGTTCACATACTAAGTAAATAAAAATGCAAAGAGTTTTTCTAGTGTACTATCAATCAATTCTTTACATTTCATCCAAGTTTTATGCCAAAAGCCACCTAAGAATCTTTCATCGAAAATATTTTTAGTGATGAATGGCTGACATATTTATTATGTCTTCCTTCAATGCTCTTGAAAGTAAAGAATTGCAAACCACTAGACTTGCAAAAATGATTTCTTACCTATTCATTAGAGTTACTCATTTTCACATCACTCTCACCAATATATCTCTCTTTGTTTGGTGCCACAAAAGTTTTGATACATGCCCATGGGTAAAGTAAGACTGAATATGGGTGAGAGCTGTGCCTTTACTGTGTAAAAATGAGGGACGAGTGATTTTGAAGGGGATATTTGAACCACAGATGAGTTCTCAGGGAGTTATATTCTAGGAGATAAAATTTAGGAGTAAATGTTGAAGATTCAGTAGTTGATTATCTTAACATTTTCACATTAGAATTAATATCTTGCCCTCTTACCACATGGAAAGTCTTTATATACCCCTGGGATACATGTATCCCAGTTTGAATAATGTTGTTTTTGAAAGTCTCTGAAAATAATAATGAATACTTAGAGCAGGATGAAAGTACATAAAACTACTACTTGATATCTGGAGGAGAATGAACAAAATACATTGTATAGAAATGGCAGTATGTATGCATGTATGTGTGTATGTATTTAAAGATAGAAACATGGGACAGACCTGGAGGTACAAAGTTGCCCTTGATCATTACAACTAAAACCTGGATATTTTAGCACCCAGGAGACCTCTTCTGTTTTGTAATTGGTCAATGGATTCTACCCATACTCAACCTGACTTATATTTCATTATGTCACATCAGATGTAATACAATGTTATTTTCTCAAAGATAGAAACACAATACATGGGTAAAAAAACATTATGCATCCATGTCATTCTTGCTATTTTCTCCAATCCAGTAAAAAGGGTGTTGCGTGTGTGTGTGTGTGTGTTGCAGAGGTGGGGGGGGGTGTTATTTCAAAACATAAGTAAAATAGAAAGTATGCTTCTAATTTGTTGCATCAACCTATCCCTGTATAAAACTATGGTTTAATCTCACATTGACTATGTGATGTAGCATGTCTTTGGTCATACTAAAATACTGTTTAATTGTACACTTTAAATGTATGAATTGTATGATATGTGAATTACATCTCAATAAAGCTCTTATAATAAAAGTATGGCAGTGTATTGGAGCTGAATAACATCTCAATAGAATAAGGATCATTGATAGAGGGATAGTCTTATACAAGAGCTCTTCAATGAATAATGATTAAGAAGGGGACATGAAAAGATCTATTCTTATACAGTCACACAGACAAAAAAGAACATTACATTATCCTAGAATTCTAAAACTGTGTAACACTTCTTGAAATTAGAAAGTTTATTTTTTTACTTCTTCCTTGTATTATCAACTTACATATTGGAGTAACTATGTATCAATTATTCTTTCATTGATAAATGAGTACCAAAGTACCTAAAAGAATAGTAATGATTCAAAAAATGTTGGCGTTTTAAGAGACATAAAGGCCCATTCAGTCACTATTTTACAGACTGTAAGAGGCCCAGAGAAGTAAGATTCTTACAAAGAACTTATGAAGAAAGGCTGAGCAAGCCTAGTCACCATGTCTCTTATCTAATAACAAGGTATCATACCCTAATGCCCTGGCTCCATGCCTGGTGAAGCTACTTGAACTTGGAACTGTGGAAGGTAGGTAAAAGTTTACAAATTATGATTTGTTTGAAAGTAAAGACTGAAACAATTCAAAAGCAGGCAAGTTGAGGGCTTATATAAAAAAGAGAAAGGAAAACTAACAATAGAACCTTTCAACATATACTGTGGAATTCATATCAAAAGGAGGGAGTTTTCAATTGAGTCAGATATCAGAGATGTCCACTGAAACATGGGACCCCACCAAGCATCTCTGGCAGAGTTAGACAGACTCACATCTTGAATCATGAAGATTGAGTCAAAGAGACGAACCAATTGGGTGGGGGGAGAGAAGTAATGACTGATGAGATAGATTCTTCCCTGAGGTCCTCTGTGAACAGCCTCAATCTTCATTCTTCAAATGGAAGGAATATGTCACATGGAACTCCCTCATAAAAAAAGACATATAGTGTATATCAGATCAGTGAATAATCAGTTTAAAAATGATTGTTCGTGAGCTCTGCTTTATTGGTGGTATATTACTAGATAATTCCAAACTCAATACCCAGGGTCTTCACTGAAATTATAAATAACTTCTCATATTTAAAAAAGCACTTAAAACAACTTTTAAATAATTTATCTCACAACTTTAGAACATTGTATGAGTTGATTTCTATACAAAATAAATTAGAAAGTATGTTGTTGTTGTTGTTGTTTTCAGGATTCTCACATTAATGAAACAAACATAGAAAAACAGCCCTTTCCATACGTCTGGAAAAGGTAAGATTCACGCTATATCTAAGCTGTCAAAAGTTAGACTGTCTCAACATTTGCAGGGCCTGGGTCAAGAGTACAAATGAAGGCCTGTGTACCATATGTCTGTATATTTAAAAGGTATAAATCAAACCACAAACTATTTAATAAAAGATGCCCCATCCTCCTACATTGATTAACACGCATTCAAAACAATAAAATGAAAAATACGTATAAGGCTTCACTAAAAGTCAATGAAATATCAAAGACAGTATATTAAATTAGTTTGGCACATGTGTCATTCTATTGATGTCCCAGTGATGTTTAAATGAGTTCCAATCACTATATATTGTTATACTTTAAAATTTCACATAATTTGTATTCTGTTGTCAGTAGCTATCTAAAGGATTAAAGATACCATGTGAATGTACATAGAATATAAAACGTTGGAACATAGTTACATTAGAAATGTAAACTACAGTGAAAGTAAAAGCTAGGGCTTCCCTGGTGGCACAGTGGTTGAGAGTCCGCCTGCCGATTCAGGGGACACGGGTTCGTGCCCGGGTCCGGGAAGATCCCACATGCGGCGGAGTGGCTGGGCCCGTGAGCCATGGCCGCTGAACCTGCGCGTCCGGAGCCTGTGCTCCACAACGGGAGAGTCCACAACAGTGAGAGGCCCACGTACAGCAAAAAAAAAAAGTAAAAGCTAATTAATGAAATTATTTTTATGTACTTAACTAAAGATTTTTCTGAAACAATTAAAATTATCTATTAAAATTAACAGTAAAAGATATTTGTAGAATGTCACATTTTAAATCAGTAATTTAAAATTAGCTGTGTTTTTTATTTAACTTTGAGAGTTAATTATGGGTATCCTGCTGTTTATAATTTTGCAAATAAATGGAAGGAAAAAGTTAAACACATTACACTAAGGTGACCTAACCTCTTCAAATACAGTCCCACAAATATCTGTTGTAGCTCTTTACCTTAAATTCGACTAAATAAAACAAGTATCATAAGATTGTTTTTACCCTAAAAATTTTGGTGGAAAAACCCAAAGCTTTATATGTATATATGAAATGTATAATATATGTATATAAAAGAAAAGAAAACTAGCTTCTCTCACATTAAGATCTCTAGTTGGTAATGACTTATCTAAGATCAGAGTTTAGAGTCATATCCCTGGATTTCTGGTTCAAATCTTTTTTAAACTTGCCTCATAGGAAGTCCAAACAATTCCAATTAAACTGTTCTATAGCTGCTGAAAGTTTATAAACAATTCAAAAATTAGTGGATTGTGTTTATTTCCATATCAATTTCTAAATCTCAGTATCCCAGAGAATAACCAAAATTTAAATCATTTTTAAAATAACCAGACGTACTCATATCAAGAAATAAGTAAATTTTTCTGGGTTTGAGGGACAAAAACAATATGTAATTACTTATACCTCTAAATGCTTTCAAAGGAGCTGTCTCCCATGTAACAAGTGTAATTGTGGTATGGATGAGAAGCGAGAAAGAAGGACAAGAGCTGCCTGGGCACAAACTAGAAACACATTTGCACAATGCAGCTGCTCTGCACAGCCTTGTGGATCCATTTTCTAGGGAGCCTAATCTAACCCATCTTTGACTGTACATTGAACATGTCAAAAGTCTGATTCATAAGCTAATCTGTGTTCAGTAAGAACACATCATTAGTTTTCTCAGCACTACGAACGAATGACACAAATGAAGCGATTCTCACCATAAGTCAGAGATTGGCTGTCTAGTTTTGTACTATAATGTCAAGACAGAATGATTCTCGGGAATCTTGTTATGCCTGCCTGGAGTGCTGATAATGTTGAGAAATTTTGTCTTCCCCACACTGATCTCTTATTTCCTTTGTTCTTTTCCATTCTTCCTTAATGTGCCTTCCTCCCTATATTTGTCTGTCATTCCATCAGTTCTTTTATGTTCCTGAGTTTAGTTTGACAGCACATTTGCGTCACAGTGGTTGTAAGTGGTCGAGGAGTCTGGGGAGCTCGCAGGCCAGCAGCCCTCTGGCTGCGTTCCCCAAATCTCCACTTCACTGTCGCCAGACTGCCACCCATTCTTGCCAATGCCTCTCGTCACAGGGCTCGTTGGTACGTGTGCACACATGCTTGCATGCGTGGCTGTTTCTGAATCACAGACTCGTCGTGAGTTCTGCATGATATTGATAACCACCCCAGTCTGCCTGCAGTTTCCCCAAAGCTGCATTCGCTCATTTCAAAAAGAGGCATCAAGACTCTCCTGAGACTTTTACTACATGGACACATTAGGGAGGCAGTAAAATTATTTTATTTGAAATAACAAGCAAAAGCCAACTTGGAGCAGAGCAAGAAGGGATTAGACCACCACATAACTAGCCTTACTGGAATTGATTCCAAGAATGTAAGACTATTGGGAGGCAGTAAATCTTCTGGAACGAATATCAAAGGTGGAAGTGAAGGGTAGGCAAGTAAAGGCAGCCATGGGAAACTTAAACTTTCATCATCTTGATTATACTGTTTTCGTGTATTAACTGTGCTTGGCAAGCAACAAAGCAGTTAAAGGTCTAATAACCAAGTGTGAACTTCATGCACCTAAGTCTCTTGCAGTAGTTCTAGACAATACAGTCTTGGCAATCAGCTTTGTAAATGGGTTTTAAACAAGTACTCATAATGATGAAACAGTATAGGGGAACACACTGCGGTAAGGAAAGCATGTTGTTGATGTCTAAGAATTCAGCCTATTACCGTAATGCTAGCAGCACATTTTTGTCCACACTGACTGTAGCCCTGATCACGGGCTCTTTTCTGATGCCTGCTTTTAAAATTATCATCCAGTATGCCTTGGAGAAATGTGGAAACCTTGGGTATGTTTAAAAATTGATAAATTACTTCAGTTAAAACACAAACTCAGAAATGTAGAATATAACCCCAATATATTCACGTATGTTAACAAGGAACAAAATAGACCACAGTCATTTTAATGATTTTAGCGACACATTATGAGCCCAAACATCACCCTTCTTTTTACCACACTCCCCTTAGTGGCCGTAGATCTTCTTTTATTTTTAGTTAATTGCCATATACATGCATTTTAATTCAACATACTTATTATATTATTCTGATTGGCATGTTTATTCAGAGAAAAAACTACCTGTTTCTTTTAAGATAATTGAATTTTTTCATGGTTTAATTAGTACTTATTGAACACTTAATTTTTCCATAACACTGTATTAGAAGCTGCTGTGGAGCATGGCAAATGACACATTTTATGCTCTTAAGAGACTAATACCATGGGAAGAGAAAGATATATTAATGTTAAAGTGAAAATAACTAAATGATTATTATCAGTCAGGTAAATAGTATAGGTAGTAATAGTAGGGGGAATTGAAATGTGGAAAACTCAGTAGGCCAGCCAGGCTGAGAATTTAGGTGGAAAGGCCACATGATGGTGATACTTAGGAGAGATGACTCTGGGACCAGACAGACCTGTGCTCAGAGTCCAATTCTGTCCTTACTTAGTATGTCTCAGCCAGTCTTGTTAGCCATAAAATGGGGACAGTAACAACCCCTAAATTTATAATGTTGCTGAGAGGATTAAGTGCAGGGACTTAATGCTAGCTTACAGGAACAATTTAATAGATGTTTTAGTAAAAGGAATAGTGAAAGAAAGCTAAGGTTATAAAGGAAATGTGACATATTGTAGACAAAATAATGAGGCCATCTAACTATTACACAATTAGATACTGTATAATGATGAGAGATGCCTCAATAAAGAATTTCTAAGCTTATAAGAAGAAAGGAAACTATCTAAAGGCAGAGAAAAAAATGATAAAGAGGATGAGGAGAAGATGAAAGGGAAGAAGAAAGAAGAACAGAAAAGGAGAATGGGGACTTCCCTGGTGGTCCTGTTGTTAATACTCCATGCTTCCAATGCAGGGGGCCTGGGTTTGATCCCTGGTTGGGGAACTAAAATCCCACATGCCACGCAGTGCAGCCAAAACAAAAGCAGAAAAGGAAAATGAAGAGAAAGAGATGCCATCCAGAGAGATGGCTTGTAGACAGATGAAAAGATTTTCAATGACACTGAGGGAGTCAAAAGAAAATATAAAACGTTAGCATTTTAATGCAGAATATAAGTTAATCGAGAATCATGGCCCACAAACAACTAGCATCTAGAATTAGAATGTATAAGCAAGATTACTTTTGAGATATCAGAAAAATGAAAAAATTAAACATAGCTATGAAAAGATATACTTTAAGAAAGAGGAAAGATTGTCCCAGAAGGACTAAGGAACATCTGAGATGCAAGAGGGATGGCAAGCAAAGAAACTGTTTAATACGCATGTAAATCTAATGCAATTGTACCTTTAGAATTTATACCGTTACTGCTACTATTAATTATTATTATTATTGTCATCATCATTATTACTTTGGGTTTTAGAAATGAGACTTAAGACTTTCAGTTTCAGCACTGACATGTAAAGAGCTTGGCAGTTATCAGTCCTGCCTTTACTATATGAAAAAGCTGAACAAACTGAAAACCAATGACTTCTCTTGGGTCCAACAGAGAGCTGAGGTTTTAGAGAAAGCTAACACCCTGAAAACTAGAAAGAAAGGTAAACCAGATAATCATAGCAGAGATGATTTAAGTGTTAAAGTGAAACAAAAGCTGCTGGAGGCATAAACTAGTAGGAACTCTTCAATGGTAATTTTGATGAATCTCTGGAGGCTGACTATGGACTAACCTAAGAATAAGAAATCCATAGGGGCTGCAATCTTAGGCAATCTCCTGCATTTTCACTGGTTTACCTCTAGTAACCTCACCAGATTCTCATGATGAAGATCCTAGAAAGATACCCTCCTGGGTCTGGCAGGATGAAGGGAAGAGTAATCATTGTGAAACATGTCTAGAGAATTCACCACTAAAAAAGGTTTGCCCTCAGGACTTCCCTGGTGGTGCAGTGGTTAAGAATCTGCTTGCCAATGCAGGGGACACAGGTTCAAGCCCTGGTCTGGGAAGATCCCATATGCTGCGGAGCAACTAAGCCCATGTGTCACAACTACTGAGACTGTGTTCTACAGCCTGTGAGCCACAACTGCTGAGCCCATGTGCCACAACTACTGATGCCTGTGCACCTAGAGCCCATGCTCTACAAGAGAAGCCACCGCAACGAGAAGCTCGTGCACCACAACGAAGAATAGCCCCAGCTCGATGCAACTAGAGAAAGTCCTTGCGCAGCAACAAAGACCCAAAGCAACAAAAATAAATAAATAAATAAAAATTAAATTAAATTAAAAATTAAAAAAAAAAAAGGTTTACTTCTAAGGAAAAGATTTTGCCAGAGCTTTATCCCAGCTCAAGAAAGGACGTTTCTCCTGTTCTAGCCCCCTCTAGACTTCCTTTCTTATGTAAGGGGGAGAAAAGCTGTATCACTTAAGAAGTGCCTGTGAAAGTCATAGCCTAGATAGATGGACTAAAAGACTGAGATTTAATCATGAGATTATAGAACACTTCTCTCCCACACATGATCACCACAGCAACAGGGCCTCAGGAAGGTAACCATGGATTGCAGCTGAAAAAACTGCAAGACACGGACTTTCTTTGAGAAGAAGTGCTTAGGGAAGCCCAAAGTCAAGAGGAGAGACACAAAGAAAGACAACAGAGGAATCTGAAGCCTTTGGCACTAACAACAATGGTAAGCATTAAACACATCCCAACTCTTAGCCAGATTAGTACATTTTCACACTACAGGTCTATTTACCACGGTTTCTATTACTGATCCAAATGTTCAGCTTTCGAAAATATTAAAAGACACACCAAAAAGAAAAAACATCTGAGTCTGAACAGACAAGGCAAGCACCAGAATCATGTTCAGATATGACACAGTTATTGGAATTATCAGACTGAGAACTTAAAATAACATAACTAATATGTTAAGAATTCTAAAGGAAAAAAGTACACAACATGCATGAACATATGGGTAATGCAAGCAGAAATATGGAAACACTAAGAAAGAATCAAAGGGAAATGATAAAAATAAAAACAACAGAACAGAAATGAAGAATGCCTTTGATCAACTGGACATGGCCAAGGAAAGAATCAGTTAGTTTGAAGACATATCAATAGGAACTTCCCAAACTGAAATTTTTTAAAAAAATGATTCCACTTTAGTTTGTTCATAAGAAACCCACTTTAATTATAAAATTCAAGTAAGTTAAAGGAAAAGAAGAAGAAAACTATACCGCACTAACACTAATCAAAGGACAGCTGGAGTAGCTATATTAATTTCAGACAGAGCAGAACTCAGAACAAGGAAAATTACCAGGGGTTCAAAAGGGACATGAAATAATGATAGGAGATCAAATCTCCAGGAAGACCTAAAAATCCTAAATATGTATGCATCTAACAACAGAGCTTAAATACATGAGGTAAAAATTGATAAGAGAAATGCAAACTGATAGAACTAAAAGGAGAAATAGACAAATCCACTATTATATTTGGAGATTTCAACATCCATCTTTTATTAACTGATAAATCAAGCAGGCACTAAATCAGTAAGCATAGAATTGACCTGAACAACTTGATGCAACTGACATTTATAAAATACTCCATCCAATAACAACAGAATATATATCCTTCTTAAGTTCACATGGAACATTCAATGAGAGACCAAATTCATGACTATAAAATGAAGCTTAACAAATTTAAAAGACTAGAAATCATACGAAGTACGTTCTCAGACTTCAATGGATTAAATGAAACGTCAATAAGGGAAAGATAGCTGGCAAAATCCACAAATATTTGGAAATTAAACAACACATTCCTAAATAACACATAGGGAAAATAAAAGCTCTTAAAATAATTTTTAAAATATTTTGAACTACGTAAAAATGAAAATACAACATCAAAATTTGTGAGATGCAAAAAAAGTCGTGCTTAGAGGAAAGTTTATAATGTTACATACACATTATAAAAGAATAAAGATCTAAAATAAATAACCTAAGTTTCCATCTTATGAAAGAAGAGACAGAGGATGAATATAAGTCTAAAAAAGCAGAAGAAAATAGTAAAAATTAGAGCAAAAATCAATAAAATTGAAAACAGGAAGATAATAGAGAAACTCAACAAAATCAAAAGTTGATTCTGTTAAAAGATCAATAAAACTGAGAAATCTCTAGCCAGATTAAAGAAAAATGACAGGAGACACAAAGTATTAATATCAGAAATAAAAAATGGGCTACCACTACTGATCATAGGGACATTAAAAGGATAATAAGAGAACATTATGAACAAGTCTATGCTCACAAGTTTTATAAATTTCTAGATAAAATGAAAAATCAACATTCAAAACAAAAAAACAAAGTCACATCAGTAGGCTAAAGAAGAAAAATTGTATGATTGTAACAATTGATGCAGAAAAAGCAGTTGACAAAATCGAACACCTATACATGATAAAATGTCTCAGAAAAATAGGAATAGAGGGAAACTTTCTCAACTTGATGAAGAACAACTATTTAAAAAAAAACAAAAAAAACTACAGCTATCATTATACTTAATGGTGAGAAGCTGGATGCTTTCTCCCTAACATCAGGATCAAGACACTTATGTCCTCTCTTACCACACCTATTAAATGTTACCCTGGAAGTCATAGCTAGTGCAATAAGGCAATAAAATGAAATAAAATGTGTACATATTGGAAGAAGGAACAAACCTCTCTTTGTTCACAGATGACATGATTGCCTATGGAGAAAATTCCAAAGAATCTACGAAAAATTTCCTGGAACTAATAAGCAAATATAAGATTCCAGGATAAAAGTTTGATACACGAAAGTTATTTTTGCTATCCTGAGTCCCAACAATGAACAATTGAAGTTTGAAATTAGAAACACGACACCATTTACAAAAGCACCAAAAAATACTTTGTTACAAATTCAACAAAATATGTACAGTATCTACATGTGGAAAGCTAAAGAACTCTGTTGAAAGAAATCAAAGATGTAAATAAATGGAGAGATATACTGTATTTATTGTTAGAGTATCAATATTGTTAAGATTTCAATTCTTCCCAACTTCATCTGTAAATTGGATGTAGTCTCCTGGGCAATATGGAGCTGCAAGAACGCTTAGGTAATAAAGACAGGGTGAGCTGCTTCCTTGGTCCTTTTCTTCTAAACTCATACCAGAATCCCAGCTATTTGTGACTATTTCATCGTAATGGAATGAGAAAACTAAATCCAAAGAAAGATCAGAAAGAAAAGACAAGGCAAAAGAAAGTTGTTGCCAAGGCCTGACTCAGTTTGTCTAAACTGCTCATTTTCATGCTGCCTAGAATAGAGCCCCTCAGGAGTAAGTAGGAAGATTATACTCCACTAGCTGCATGGCAGACAGGTAACTCAAAAGAAGGGGTATCCCAATAGATGCTGACCCAAAGGAAAGACTATAATTCTTTGGCTTCCAGAGTTTTATCCTTTTTTCTCAGTTCCCCAGAAAAGCTGACATCCAGCACAGTGATCCAACAAATGGCCTTAGATGTGACCTGTGCCCAAGAACACCTCTCCAGGAGCTGGAGTACAATGTAAAAACAAGCTCTGAAGTTCTCCTATAGATTAAAAAATTCCTCAAGGCTACTTGAGAATTTAAGTTCTCACAGCTCTGGAGTCTGGAAGTCCAAGATCAAGGTGCCAGGAGAGTTGGTTCCTTCTGAGGGCTGGAAGGTAACCTGTTCCATGCCTTTCTCTTAGCTTCTGGTGATTTGCTGTCAACCTGTAGTTTTCCTTGGCTTCACCCCATGCGTCACTCTTATCTCTGCCTTCACACTCACATAGCATTTTGAACACATGTCTGTGGTCAGATTTTCCCTTTTCATAAGGACACAGGTCATATTGGATTAGGGTTCACTTTAACTTTATTACCTCCTATCTCTCCAAATAAGCTCTCATCCTAAGGTACTGGGGGTTAGGACTTTAACATATGAATCTGGGGGGAACAAAATTCAATCTATAACGAAGGTCAATGGAACTTTAACATTAATAAGTATAGGAAGCTGGCTTTGTAATGTGCTATAAGCAGAAGAACATTTTTTAGTGGTTCCCAGGTTTTTTTAGTAATAATACATGTTTTCAGAAGTTAGAAGGAAGTAACATCAATTTTCATTTATACTGAGCTAATAGAATGGTGTGATAAATAGATTAATAATGCAAAGCATATAAAAATGAGTATAGATTCAGTGAATACACTGAAAACATAACACAAACATGTTTAGACAATACTCATCCCAGCATATTCTGAAGAACCCTGAATCACGTTTAATTTAGAAACTGACAAACCACGCACTGTCTCTAATAGTGAGTGTAAATTGCCAATTTGGGCCTTCCTATGCTTCTCATGAGAAAGCAGCAACATCCACATAAAGAAGGATAAGGAAAGTATTTTTATTTCTTTCCTTCTATGTCTCATAGCTCAGAGGCCTTGGGCTTTATCAATCAAAATATGAGGCAGGCGCTTTCCTCGTGGTGCAGTGGTTGAGAGTCCGCCTGCCGATGCAGGGGACACGGGTTCGTGCCCCGGTCTGGGAAGATCCCACATGCCGCAGAACGGCTGGGCCCGTGAGCCATGGCTGCTGAACCTGCGCGTCCGGAGCCTGTGCTCCGCAACGGGAGAGGCCACAACAGTGAGAGGCCCGTGTACCGCAAAAACAAAAACAAAAACAAAAATATGAGGCAGTTGACCATCTATTACAAACATGCTGCTCATTGATGTTGCCAGAGAAAGTCTCTCCTTATCCCAATTCTACTTCCTAAATTATGCAATGCAAGCGACACACTTTTTCCATGAAGGTATGGTCTGTCCATTGCTGTGGATGGAGTGAAAAAGAAAAAGGACAGCTTTCAAGGAGATTATTCTCCGTTGGAGAAGACAAAGAAATCTCTACAGTGGACATTTTTCCTTTGTACTTGTCCATAATCATTACATTTCCTTCTTTAATCTTAGTAATTTTCTGTATTTTGAGTTCTAGCTTGTAAAGATAGAACAAAAAACATACATCCAACTCCCTTAAGTCAGGTGCAGGTAGATGGTCTAGGTTTCACCAGTCATTAGCACCCAAGCAAATGAGCAAATAGTAGAGGTAAATGTTGGGGAGAGTGGGAAATCAGTCACCTGGCAGGTGTGGGCAAAGGCACTTGAAATCCTGGGATGGCAGTCCAAAGTGTCACATGACCGAGTGCTGGTGGCAGTGGTGTTATTGCCAGAGAAAACCCCACAGCATGCTTGGGAACTGTGACCAGTTTAATATCGTCTTAGGGTCTATATCTTTAGTACTCTTGGAAATTCTGAAAGGGTCTATAATATTTAGTAAGCCTTCTGGTACCAGAGTAGTCTGCTATTGACATCTGAGATTCTCTGAGCAATAATGTAATCATCTGCAAAATGCCAACTACTGTGAAGAAAACAAACAAGTTGCTAAGAGAAATAACTGTTCTGAAAACTTTTTTGCTCACAACTTCCTCAAGGAATTTTAAACTAGTATGGACCTCAGGCATATGTTAAAGTGACAACCTATTTCTTCATAGGAGCCTAAACACTAACAGAGAGTGTAATTTCTGTAATATAGTACATATTGACATTTTAAAATAAAATTGTTACAACACTTTTTTAAATGCATCCAATACAAGTATATACTTCTGGAAATGCACCTCTTCATGAACCAAATAGTGTTTTTTAATACCCAATTAGTTTATATGTCCATGCATAAACATAATACAGTCCTAGAAAGACTCAGTCAATTCTATTATTTTTCATTTTAATATTTATAAGCTTTGAGAAACCTTGTTCATGTAAATAATTAGAGGGTAATTGAAAGAATTGTACTAGAGCAATTTCATTTATTTCTTTGAACATCTTATGAATTATATGTCAAGATGACACTGAAGGAAAGCCTAATTGAATTCTCAGATATTATATTATTAAAAATATTTGTTCACAATAGGCAACTATGATATTCATTTTCTTCAGTTTCTGGAATGGATCCCCAAATGACATTTCCAAGAAGTATCAAATAACTATTAATTGCATTGGTTACTCATTTCTACATTAAATTCAATTAGCTCAGAAAACTTTGAAAAATCAAAATGTTTTTCTGTATTACATCTTTACCAATACAGTATTTCTGATAAAATGTTTTAAATTTTCTTATTTGTATACAATATCTTTTCTTCAAATATTGGGGCTGCAGCAGTTAGCATATTCAGCCTATGGAAAATATTTGCCTTATTATTTAAGTTGGTAAATCAAACCTTCATTGTCATTTCAAATATAATTAGTCTTATTTTAGAAAAAGACTTCATTTTTAATTTCAGACAAGTGTTAATAAAGTATTTCAAAAAGTACCATAATAACCGCTGAAAAATGAATTGTAGCATATACATGAAAGATAGACTATTAAAATCAGCAAAGGTTAAAAAGATGTACAAATAATTTAATCAGTTTATCCATCTTTATAAATTAGAAAAACAAGATAATATATCATTGTACTTTTTTCATGCTTAATTTGCAATGCAAAATCAGTAACTAAAATTATTATTTATGATAGAGCATGATATAAGATATGATACACTTTTAATGTGTGTGAGTACAATGCCAATTTCTAATGTTGGGCTTTTGGGAAAAAACAAACAAGAGTTGATAATAAAAATCTGTAATGCCAATAATTTTATTAAACATCATAATAAAACATTTTATGTGTATTAATGTTAGTAGGTAATAATGAAACATAATAAAAATTACAGAATGTAGTCTGTAATGTTTTTTCTTAGAAGGAGACAGAATATATTAAATAATTTATGAGATAAAATAGTGAGCATTTACTAAAATTGGAATGATAAGTCAAAATAGTGGTTTGATAAAGTCAGTTTTATTTATTTTATTGGCTAACGTACACTCAAATTAAAAGAAATTATATATGAGTTTTGCCCAGGGATTCTATCCAATGTATATTGAAAATTTTGATAATATCAAAGAATATTTAGTTAGTGATTAACTGTAAGGATTAACATTACCACTGATGCTGCTTTGACAATTTGAAAGTGATTGTTTTTAAGAGAAATTAAACATTTTAGAGATGAGTGTTAAGAATTTCTGAAAATAACTGCTTGGGTTTAAATATGTTTTTAAACCTTTTTCTTTCCACTCAGCATTTCATTCTCATGCTTCCTTATCTTTGCTGTACTAGTACCCTTTCTTAAGAGCAATGCAGAATCACTTTGCTGTACACCTGAAACTACACAACATTGTAAATCAACTATACTCCAATAAAATTAAAAATGTTTTTTAAAAAAGAGCAATGCATTCTTTGACTTTGTTCATTTGAATTTGTTAAATGGGTTAGTCCCACCTCTCCACATCACCGTATGTCCAGATTCGAAACATCCTAACAGAGACAAAATATCCTGCTGGGCAGGCCACATTTCACCATGAAGAGACAGGTTTGTAAGACAGGGAATGAGGATCGACCTTAAACGTTTATGTTTTGTTTTGTTTTGTTTTGTTTTTTGCTGTACGCGGGCCTCTCACTGTCGTGGCCTCTCCCATTGCGGAGCACAGGCTCCGGACACGCAGGCTCAGCGGCCATGGCTCACGGGCCCAGCCGCTCCGCGGCATGTGGAATCTTCCAGGACCAGAGCACGAACCTGTGTCCCCCTGCATCGGCAGGCGGACTCTCAACCACTGTGCCACCAGGGAAGCCCATCTTTATATATTTTAAAAAATAAATTAGGTGAATACAAATATTGAAGTGTTATATCTTTCTCTTGAATTGATCATGTTATCATATGAAATGGCTCACATATCTAGTAATACTTTTTCTCTTAAAGTCTACTTTGATATCAATATACATCAGCTTTTTTTTTCTCACTAGGGTTTGTATAGGAAATCATTTTCTTTCTTTTGCTTTCATCTTCTCTGTGTTGTTGTAATTAATGCATGCTTCTTACGAATAGCATATAGTTCAATTTTCTTTTTTTATCCAGTAGAACAAACTGTGTATTTTAATTGAACATTTTTCCTTTTACATGTAATATAATTACATATATATATATTATATATATATGTGTGTTTAAATACTGACCCTCATCAAGGGAGTGGTAGGTTCCTCCAATAAGAGGTAAGCAAACAAGGTAAGTGGGACAGGAAAATGGTCACTGCCACGGCTACCCAGCTCTGGGAAGCCTTAGATGGGAAGCAGAGGTTGTGAAGTGGAAGATCTGGCAGCTAGTAAGTGAAAGAGCGGATTTAACTGTGAGCTATGCAACTGAAGTCTGAGATCGTTTTTGCTTTACCAAGCTTTTGGCAAGAACCCATGTCCTTTTCTACTTAGAAAAGGCCTGCTTAAATGTTGCAGTCTGGAAAGATAATCAGAAATGGTTTTCTGTGTGATGGTGATTTAAAACCAGGTGAAAATTCTGGGCACAGAGTCAGAACTCAGTAAATGTGAGTAATCTTTTCTTCATTGGAAATCCCTTTCAACTGTTTGAATATGTTGCCATTATTAATTGCCTTCTATGATTAAGGCACAGGGCCCAAAACTGAGTAATTTAAAATGGCATTTTTGGAGGGAGAAGGTGAGAGAATATCTGAGGGGAGTGTAAGAGAGCTGACTTTTCATCTTCTTTACTAGGAAGACAGTAGATGACATTTAAGATACAAAATAAGGAAAACTGCAGATAAACATAAAACTATGTAGGTAAATACCAGAAAATAAAATTTTTTTTTGAAGTTGAAATTTAATACTTCATGTCAATTGTATATTCATAAATGTGGTTATTTGGTAAGAAACAATATTTTAATTTAATTTATTAAAAAGCCTTTTAAAGAAGATAGAATTTCATTAAAATATTCTATTTACCTTGAAGAAGACAATGTCTTAAGCTAGAAGTAGTTAAGATAACTTTATGCTATAACATTTCCTTAAGGAAATTTCTTAGAAAAAAATTAAAATATTTAATTTCTGCCTACATGTTGTTTGTGAATGACTAGATGCAATGTAATGTTATTACTCAAATCCTAAATTGTCTGAACTGAACCATATGTCTGAGATCTGAAATTAGCTACTGTATACTGGATTGTAGCTCGGATAAGTTACTGTTCGTTCAGGTGACCAAAAATACTATTGAATGGAGACATTTTCAATATGATTTTTTAATTATGTATTTTGTTTGTTTCTGGAGGAAATATGCACAGTTCACTACTGCCCTCTGCTGCATGGAAGGGCAAGGGAAAGAGAACTATCACAGAAACCATAGTATCTGACCTATACTTAACCTGATTTGCTGTACAACCTACACTGGCCATTCTTCCTGTAAAATATGCTAATACTCACTGCAAAATGAGCCTTTGGATTGAATTCCTAGTACATCTAGAACTACTTAAAGAGAGAAGATGGTAATTTGGAAAAAAAAAAACTCAGACAAGATCTTCATGGAGCAGCTACAATTTCAGAGACAAGGTCTGGAAGAAAATTATCTCATTACTAATAGGTCAGTAAAGTTTATCTTAGATGGTTAGTATCTTATTGTGGGAAGAAGGTTTAGAGAACATATTCAAATGCTCAGTGATAATCCTATTGTTGAAACCAGTGTAAATCAATTTTGTTTTTAGAAGCTACGAAGTTCTTTTTGTTATAAGTAGAAAGCCTCCAGCTATGTGAGGGTAAGACTATGACCCTCTTGCTAACAGGTGGTTTGTTACAATAGAAGCAAGTTTTAAACCACCTTCTGCCAAATATACAAACATTTATTAATGAACAAGAAGTCACCCCATCTAGTCATGCAAGCCAGGAGAATCCCCACTCTGTCCTCATGTACTCACACAAGGAAGGTGAAACGCCAGCCTTTTGACAGAATTATCCAACCTTCTAGTTAGTTCACAAAATGACTCTGTGAAATGAAGGGGTAAGTGGCAGTGCAGGGAGAGTTACAACCAGCCATTACACAGACAATATAATAGCCCACCCTAAAAGACAAAAGTATCTTTTTACATTGTTAAAATAAATTAATGCCTACTAAAACTAAAAATTATTCCTGAATATCATCACCTGATTCATTTCCAGTTCTCAAATATATGCAAAGTGTGCTTTGCAACATCTATACGTGCCCCTCAGTACCTTTTTGGTGATGTTCTGACTTGCAGAATGGTTTTCTACTATTTGGGATTCCCCACATTGGTTGAGACTATTCTTCTATCCCTGGGTCCTTGTGAGCCTTAAGCTGCTTTTAGTAGCAGGATCGATCTACCTTTTCCATCAGATAAGGCAACAAATCCCTCCGTGACAGGAGTGGTGGCACTGGACACATCAGAGCTTTGGGATGACAATGCCATACACCCTGGATTCTTATATTTTGTTCCTGCAAGGTGATTGTCCAATGTGGCTGAGGTTAGAATTTATTACTGTTTTGTCCCTTCTTTCTAATAATTATTTTATGTTTGACAGATATTGGTTTAAACTTGCTTTTACCACAGCATTTCACCAAATAAAGAGATTATGAAGGAGCTTCTAAAAGCTAGAGGGACTGACATTTATTTCTTCCAAAAACAAACAACAAAAAAAACCCCTGACAATTAATAAATGGTTGAACTGATCAGTTCTCAAACTCTACCAAGGATAATAAATTATCATAACCAACAGATGATGGGAGAAATTATAAAAGAGGTAGGGGATATTGTGAACAAAAATAGGAAACTTGGAATACTCTTTTAAGTTAAAATCACAGGTAAAGAACCATTACTAAATAAAACATCAAAAACAATCCATCTAAGTATACTAATATCAAAGATGAGGCAAAATCAGAGTGATGGAGTTGATCAGGGAAAATCTGAGGGAGATGAGTTTTAAATCACCTCTTGAAGGAAGATGTTTGATTATATTATTAAAATCAGATTTTTCTGGTTTAAAAGGGCAATTCTTCATGTTTTAGATGAAGAAGTTCTCTAAGTAAGAATGCAGAGTGATACAGATAAGGCATGAAGATGAGAACTACAATGTAAAGAGAATCTAATGAAATGAGGATGACTGGCCTAAGCCCTTGTAACATAATTTTGATGTTGGCAGCCCATGTAAATCTGTGCAGTAACTCCACGACTTAACTCCAGCAAGAAGTGACAGAATCCCATTTCAAGATGAAAAACGTTTAGAATGCTTTAGTTATATAGAACTCAATGCATTAAAATTATATTTTTGGCATGAACTTGTATTTGGATTTTAAATGAAAAGCAACATTTAAGTATTGAAAAACGGATGTAGCATATTAACTTTTGGAAGCAGAGCAGAAGCAATTGTTAGAGAAAAGACAAGGACTACTGCCATGATTAAGAATGTGACCAATGAGTTTATTTCCTTGCCAAGCAAAGGAACACAGACCAATAAAGAAATTTACTAAGGGATGATCTTAGTGGAAAAAACCAAGGGGTTTTAATGTGCTAGAAAGGTGGGGTTCATTATAGTTATGTTAATTAAGCATTGCAAATCATTTTCTGGATAGGATGGAATAGGTTACTAAGTCTGTGCTTAATTAACAAATCCTATTATTCCTTGTTCAGGAAAGAATCTTTATTTAGATCTCGTGAGGGTATCGGGTACTGATAGCACTCCAAGTTCTTTGCTGTTGATCTCCGTCAGTGGATGTGTCTCTTCATGGTTTCAGTGAGCTGTGATGAAAAACAGCATTTGGTTTTGATATCTTCTAGGCAAGTGCTGCTTTAAGTAGAAAGATCTCTTTTACACAACGTGCAAGTTATCTAAATTGGATTTCTGTGTGATCAAATTTCTCTATTATTTCTTCTTCTTCCCACCCTCTATATTTCATGACCCCAGACAAACAAGGTTGGCAAAATATAGATCACATCAGGTGCAAATTCTGATAATGGCAACATGAATAAGCTTCCCAACTATAAGGTTCATTGCTTAACATTTCTGTACCTTGAATGAATAAAAGAATGGTGTGGATAATAATGCTTTCCATTCGCTGGAAATGGTTCACTTGTGTTCATCTGGAATAACTTGATCCATCTTCTCTCGTACAACTTATTAGATTTACCAAAACCATGACATTAAATTTAGATGCCTGGAAGAGGAACTGTATGAGGCAACATGAATTTACAATAATATTCAATTCCATACCTCTTTCTTTTGACCAGAATAAATTGGCCAATTTCACAAACAATTTAACATTGCTTAACGCTAACACTTAAAATTCACCAGTGTGTCCTTCCCTTATTCAGAGTAAGTCGGAAATGTGATCTGTGATTAAAGCACCATGATTTAACTTCTCCCTAACAGGAAAGGCACCAATGATTGGCCTCTCTCAAAGAGAGTTACATTGCTTTGTGATGTTTGCCAAGTGGCATTTTGAAATGCAACCCTTCATATATGCCTTATTTTAATTCAGAAACTCACCAATTATATGTCAATACCCAATACCAAATGGAAGACATACCAGTAAATGCCAGCCCATCCACTAATTTCCCATGCTAAAACTAAAGTGGTCTGCATATGTGACCATGGACTGACTATAGTTGTGTAGCCCTAGACAAGCTACTGGAATGTTATATGCCTTCATTTCCTCATTTGTAAAGTAGAGATAATAATAGCATCCACTTATAGGATTCTTGTAAAGACCAAATAAGATAACACATGTAAAACTCATGGAACAGAGTCTGAAATATACTAAGTACAAAATATTTTAGCTCCTGTTAGTATTGCTACCATATTCCATACATTTTGGTGATATCCCATTGTTCATTGTCACGCTACCATGAAATCATGCTATCAACTCACCAGATCAAGAACTGGGAATAATAATTCTCACAAGCATAACATTTTATTTTGAGAGATTATGAATAGTCAATTTAACTTCTGCATTAGAAAATCAGAGATAAAAGGAATTTGGGGCATTAATTTCTTTCTTAGATGGGTCAAAAACAGAGCTAGGAATAAAAGAATTCCCTGGTTTGATACATCCTGATCATTGGCTGTGTGGGTTTTTGAAAGAATTATGGTAGAGTTATGGATAATACTTACTTTTTGTTATGCTTTCCTTGATCTTCAAATTTTTCTAAGCCAAACAAGTATTAGTTTTTTGCTCTTGGCAAAATCTAAAACAAGTAAACACACACAAAACATTAATTTAATAATAACTTCACTTGTTGAAAGTACAGTTTTGTGACTTTACTGCATAAGTTTTAGTGATCTAAAACATTTAAAAGCCACAATTCTTAATCTGATGATATGCATGAAAAGTAGCCACAGTGACTTGAAACAAAATTTCCGATTTATTGTCTATGCAAAACTTGTTCAAGACTCATCTTGGGTAAAATGGGAGACATCCCCTCCACCAATACACTCACAACAAAGCAAATGCAATGTAGGAATATTAACATTAATATTCATTAGTACTCAAATCTGGAGCTCCAGATCCCTACTTGCCTACTTATGGAGAGCACTTCTTTAAGTGTTTGTCTTCAAGGATTCTCATGGGTGCTTACAAGCTTTGTCTCATCAATTCTGGCCTTTTGCCTCCTTCTGCTACTGGTGCTTTTCCCCAGCCTGGTAGATGTCTTTGAAAACAGGTACCACCTTGGAGCTGAAATCCTACTCCTGACCCGTTACTGTATCACCACTCTTCTTGCATGATGCTCAAGTTAGGGAAAGGTCCTATAGCAAGGGGTTCATGCCTTAAAATCTCCTGGTAGCTAATGATAGCACTCTTTCCACTTGTCATATGAGAACATGGCCAGACAGTTTCTCACAGCCCCAGACGTGCACTGAGAGGGGCATCTCTATGCAGTCACCAGTTCCCTTGACCTTGAGTGTCACCACCACCACTGCCATCTCTGCCTTTGAGGTTGCCTCCTGATTTACCCAGGATCAGCATTATATGTGGTGAAGTGAATATGTATTTTCCACCTATCCACTATGTTCATATCTTTTGCTTAGTTAGGGAATACTCCACAGCAATGGTACATGAGTCCCAAAATGTTTTAGCTTTTTCTGTGCTCACACATTTAGTCATCCGTCCCAGATCATGCAAATACACCCACTGGAATAAGTTTCAAAATCAGCCATGTCCTTTTATACCTTTTTTGATTAAAAATAACTACTAGTAAGTATTGAAACAGTATGGGACTATATAAGGTAAAAGTGTAAGAAAGAGAGAATTAGAAAAAGCACAGGAAAATCAAGGAGGAGTCATGCTAAAGTCCTAAAAGTGGTTATGTTGGAAACTTTATTGGAGAAATTTTTCACCCTTTATATAATTGTGTAATAGTGTGGTTGAGGCTGAATTTCACTTTTTTTGGTAATATGAGAAAAAATGCAATAAAAAATGCAGTAATGTATTTGCACCTTTAGGGTACACATTTTTACTCTTTGAATGGCACTATGTTTGTACTGAATAAATTCTCTAAATATTGAAATAATAGAAATAACATCAACATCTTTTGGCACAGATTATTTTCAATTTAAACATTCTGCTATTCACTGACGTAATATTACTGTAATCCAGTTTTTCCATTTTTTAATTTTGTCCTCAAACTATCAGATAAAATCAAGTTCAGTTGCTTTCTTATCAGGAACCTAAAGTTGTCTGTGTTACAAGTGGAAAAGGAACCCATTTCCCATAAATTCAAAACGTACTTCTATTCTGTGTAAGATGTAGTCAAATAGTAGGATGCATTATCTTAGATAAGCCTTTTGATTTATGTGGAAAACAGAAACTCCACCCAGTGTTCAAGGATTTCAAGCCTTCTGTCTCTCTCATTGCGGAGCACAGGCTCCGGACTCGCAGGCTCAGCGGCCATGGCTCACGGGCCCAGCCGCTAGGCGGCATGCGGGATCTTCCCGGACCGAGGCACGAACCCGTGTCCCCTGCATCGGCAGGCGGACTCTCAACCACTGTGCCACCAGGGAAGCCCAAGCCTTCTGTCTTAAAAGTAGATTTATAGTTTCATATTTGTCATACTAATCTCATACTAATGAATGAACTATTCATTCATATTTTCTCTCTCTCACTTGCTCTCTTTCTCTTCTGTTGATATGTTTTCTGAAGAAAAAATAGCCGGAGTAAAGGTCAGGTTGTGAAAAATGATCCCATTTACGTTGTAAATAGTAAGACACAGTTTCTTACTTAGTTTTTAGACAGAATCAATATTTCATTAATTTCTTTGAAAGCTACAACTGATAAAGTCAGTTGTACAGACTCTAGAGATTGCAGGGATCTATTTCTCTTTAATCTGTCCTTGATCTGACTTGTGAGCCCCTTTTGGAACAAATGACTCTCCAAGAAAGAAAAAATAACTGTATTCCCATCCCATACCCCAACTCTCACTTAGATATTTTACAAAAAGAACAGTAAACATGGTCCTAGGGATGCAAACTTGAAGTTTGGATGCCTGAAGCAATCCTTGTGGCCGGTGCTAGTGATGAGACATGGAAGAGAGAAAACAAGATTTATTGCCGTATTTTTTCTCCTTTACAAGCTTTTTTATGTATTTTTTTTTAAACTGAAGTATAGTTGATTTACAATGTTATGTTAGTTTGGTGTACAGCAAAGTGATTCAGTTTTATATATATTCCTTTTCAAATTCTTTTACTTTGTAGGGTATTAGAAAATATTGAGTATAGTACTACCAAACGTAAAATAGATAGCTAGTGGGAGGCAGCCGCATAGCACAGGGAGATCAGCTCGGTGCTTTGTGACCACCTAGAGGGGTGGGATAGGGAGGGCGGGAGGGAGGGAGACGCAAGCGGGAGGAGATATGGGGATATATGTATATGTATAACTGATTCACTTTGTTATAAAGCAGAAACTAACACACCATTGTAAAGCAATTATACTCCAATAAAGATGTTAAAAAGAAATATTGAGTATAGTTCCCTGTGCTATACATTGGTCCTTGTTAGTTATCTATTTTATATATAGTAGTGGCTATATGTTAACCCCAGACTCTTTCTATAATATATGATAGAGATAAATGGAATTGGGTTGACTTGTCTAGCTAACCCCACACCTGAAGAAGAATAACATTAGACCGACCAAAAATGAAAGCCCAGTGGAGACGAATAATATGGGTACTCAACCGTAGGGAGGGCAAGGAGCTGGATTCATGGCGTAGCCTAACAGGGGAGGCCATAAGGACATTTGTATAGGATGAGCCCTTTTGTCCTTAATCAATAGGAAACAGTAATTGTGGGCCTTAGGAAGAAATGCACCAAAGAAGATTCTTCTCGAGCAAGGCTAGTGTCTAGTGGAGTAGTTGTCAATTAATCAGGTGGTCTTTGAAAATATTGAGCCAAGATAAGACTTAGCATTCCATCTGTTCATCCTGTCATCAGGGAAGGATGGAATGTGAGAAAAGATGAGCATTTTCATAAATCCTATTGAAAGGATTTAAAAAACTAAGAGTAGAAGTCTATGGGAGTTTCAGTTACCAATTTAGATACAGGTTAGGAACTACCTTTATAAGAAATTTAGAAGTCTTATCATTCCTTATGTTTGCAATTTTGTCATTGTTATAGGGACTTTAAAAAAATATATTTATTTATTTATTTGGCTGCACCAGGTCTTAGTTGTGGCACATGGGATCTTTAGTTGCAGCATGCGAACCCTCAGTTGCAGCATATAACGTCTAGTTCCCTGATCAGGGATAGAACCCGGGGTCCCTGCATTGGAAGCATGGAGTCTTAGCCACTGGACCACCAGGGAAGTCCCATATAGGGACTTTTTATTAGTAGTAGTAGCCTTCCTGATTATCCTTGAGAACAATAAATACCAAGGGAACTGGGGTGATGGTGTCTCATTTATGAGCTCTATTTTGTAGGGCAGAAAGGAAGTCCAAGGGGCTGGAAGATAAGGTAGCACTTACAAAAGAGGAAGAAATCATTTGAATCTTTGCAGTCTATTGCAAAGATTAAAGAACATGGGTGGCTGACCGGGTTTTGCATGATTTTAAGGAAGATTTTAGCAATGAAAAGCACTAGTTGAAATTTTTTAATAGTTTAATTTTATTCACAAAGGCTATGGTAACTTTTTGATTTCTATAACATTGGGTTAAAAGTTTATACAAGTAGGAAGTACCAGGTTGTTCACTAAAGTCTATTTTCTTGGCTGAAGAGAAACAAGGCTTAAAGAAAGTCAAAGATGAGTATCCCCAAATTCCCTTCCTCAAATTATCTCATCCTTATCCTGGCAGAGACATAGTTGTACTAAGGGTTACATTTGTTATATTAGTAAAGGACAATCTGTTCCATTCACTTGGTGTAATTTTAGGAACAGAAACATATTTTAGTAGTAAGTTGTAAATTTCCTATCAAATATGTTTCCTCTATATCCCCACACTCAATGCCCAGCAGTCTCCAGAAAAAGTAATACGACAATCATCTGAGAACTTTCTTATTAAATCATTTCCCTTCCTGTGGTTCATATACTAGTTTCTAAAAAGAGTTCTAGAGTATGAGCTCAAATGAGACATGCAATAATAAAAATTACAATCAGAAGACTAGATATACATGAATTCAGAATGCTGACGATCACTCCCCAATCCAAAAATGTCAAGTTTGACATTTGCTCATGTTTTTCTCTGACCTGAAACAACTTAGTAGTTAGTGATGGCAATCTTCGCCCACGTGCTCTTGTATCCCCCTGAGGTATTCTACCCATCCACAACCTCTGCTGCCCAAGTAGCCACATGATCACACCCCTCTCATTACCTACCTCAGCTAATTGAAGCAAGACTAGTCCCTGATTAGAGGCAATTTATCTATGGGATGCTTAATCACTTGGTCTGACACGAGAGTTAATCATATTCTCTCTGTTGATTATAATGGGAAGTAAAAAATTCACAGCTGGAAAACTGAGAAAACTAAGTGTGTTCTTCATACTTTATTGGATACTTGCTCTGTGCATGTGTGTGTGTGTGTGTCTGTCTGTCTCTCCTAGCTACTCTTCCCCCATATGGTCTCTATGTTGATGCCCAAGGCCAAGGTCTATATCTTGAGCCCTCATCTTTTCCCCACAAATTCTATGGCATTAAAATGCAGCTGTGTACTAAAGGTTTTCAAATTTACATCTTGATCTTCAACCTCGCTCCTAAACTCCAGACTTGAATATCTAGTTGTTCAATTCATATATGTGATGGATGTCCAATAAACAGTCAGGTTTGGCACAGATTGTATCTTCATGATCTTTAGGTCTTTCTGCAAACATCACCTCCCTGCTGACACTTCCCCAACAAACCTACTTAAAAGAGCAAATCCACCTTAAGCGTTCCTGTTTGCCTTGTAACATTAAAATTTTCTTTATTATACTCATCACCATCTGACATCTATGATTTATTGATTGTCTTCCCCACAGGAAATGTAGCCCCATAAAGATAGAGGCTTATTCTGTTGCCTTCACAGCTATATTTCCAGGGCTAAGTATAATCATGGACTAGTAATGTGCACTCAAAAATATTTGTGAAATTAATATCCTTCACAAGTCTTTCCTGCTCAGAAAATGGCATCACTATGTACCCATTTGCTCAGAATGAAAGCCCCCAGAATTATACCTAATTCTTCTCTTTCTCTCACCCTTCACAGTCCATCCTGTTAGTCTAACTCAAAATGCATCTCACATCTTAAAATTTCTCACTATCTTAATTGCTTTTCACTTTCAGTCCAAGATACCACCATCTCACTGGGCTATTTCTGTAGGCTCCTAACCATTTTCTCCGCACCACCAATTTTGCCCTCTGACCCAAGAGATCCTCCTGCACACTACATTGAGTGTTTTTTCTAAATCACAAATCTGAGCCCACCGCACCTGTACTCAAAATCCTTTAATGGCTGCACACTGAAACTATCAAACATTCCAAACTATTCAACACAGTATGTGAGGTCCTATACAATCTCCCCTTTGCCTCTATCACCATCCTTACTACTGCTCCTAATCATTTCCTTTGGACACACCGTGAACATTCCGATCTCAAGTTCCTCTGCTTGGAAGACTTCCCCTGGAGTATTTACCAGTTGATTTCTTCTCATAACTTGAATCTTAAATGGTACCTCTTCAGGCCTGGAGTTGTAAAACATGGTTAAATCTCAAATCACACCATTAACTCATTTTGTGGCTCAGTAAATAATTTGACATCACTAAGTGCTAGTTTTCATAATATAATGATAACAGACCTGTAAATTATAAGACTATAATGAATCTCAACTGAGATCACAAATTAAAAGTTCTGTATAAATCATAAAGTACTAGAATTATACTCCAGTCACCATCTATACAGATCACCTATTTTATTAAAATTCTGTGAAGACTAATTGGAGTTTTATACAAAACATAGGCCAGGAAATAAGTGCAAATGACAACTTCTACATGGAAATATATGCTTTTTTTGTAATAGTATTTGATCTTTGAAATAGTGTATTAATATGTTACTCTTTATGTCAACGATATGAAAATAATATTCAACATCGGTTGTCATGCATCTTATTGGAAATTTATTTAATTAAAGGGGGAACACCCATAAAGAAGAATTTTGTTCAGTGTTCTTAATTAAATTTTGAAATCTCAGACATGATACTTATGAAAAATCTACCAGTATGCCTCAGTACTGTGGCCCTTTCTGACTATATCATTTTACTAGCTGCCTGCACAAATTCCTAGAGTTCAATCATGGGGAAACTCTTGAGTCAAAAAAGGAAATAAAAGCTACACTTCAGCGGAATGGCAACTGTTAAATACAAATTGCAACTCCATCACACAGCTAAAGATACCATTGACTAACACTTAGCCAATTAAAATGACAAGTGTGAAAATCTGTAAATACATAGATTAAATTTTGACCAGAGTGTAGGAAGATTTACTGGAAAATTAAATAACATGAATTATTCTGTTGAATTGAAAATAAAGCAGTGATATGGAAGTAAGAAATGCAGATTCTATTCCTGGATTTAGAATTTATTAACTGTAATGGAATCTTCCACCTCTCAGGATCAATTTCTGTTCTATAAAAAACTGAAAGGTATAGATGACCTAGATGACCCCCAAGGTCTTTCTACTTCTAGAATTAGAATGCCAGGAACATCTTCTGAGAGAGCAACTCCAGGATGGTACAAGCTACAGAGCAAAAAGCACAGTGATAAATAAGAAGCTGAAAGGAGCTCTCAGGGCCTGGACACACACATCATTTAGATAGAAGGATATCCGGGCCGGCCCCAATTCAATTCCTAGCTTCACTGCAAACTCTCTGAATGACCCCTGGGAATTTTTGCTTTATTTTGGTCCCCAAACTCCAGAGTTTTGAAAATTACATGAGATAAGGGTGGGAAAGCACCTTTCTCTCTTGGAAAATTCCAAAGGAAAATTATAAATAGTTTCTATAGCCCATAATCTCAGTGTTGCTCATGGGTATTTATTTAAATTTTTGCCAGACTTTTGCTATCATAGATGATATCAGAGATGACAGATTACTTCTCTACTTATCAGGCTCTAAAAGGAATGTACACACTTTGACACAGCATGTTGGGAAAATTAGAATGAAAACAACTCTGGACTTTGTCATATTAAAGAAATAGAGCTCTGCCAAGGCATAAATTTAAGACATTTGTCTTTAGTAGATGTAGATTTTGTCAGATTAGGTGAATTAAAATTGCATTGGAAAAGTTTTCAGGAAATTTGGTATTTTTACATTTTCCCACAAATACACTTGAATAATTTTGAATGTTTATGACTTCTTTACACTTTTTTTCCTGAAATTCTCTCTCAGACAAACAGTGATTTAATTAATTACATTTTTAGGTTCATTGGTAAACGCAGCCAATCCAAAGTAAGTGTAACTATCAGTGAGCAAACTGTTTGGGTTCCAGGTTTAGTCTAGCCTTGCCACAGGGTATTTGCTAAAAAGCCTGTCTCTTAGCTATGCCAATTTATCAGGGAATTATGCTCTGAAGCTGGAAGCTTAGTGGTCAAATGTTCTAACAAAGAAAATGGTTGTATTCTATCTAAAAAAAAACCAAGAACATTAAAATTAAATCAAAACTTTTAATTCAATTATCTTTTTTCCTTTTCTCTCTCTGCATAACAGAAAATAGATAGATTTGAATTCATTTAAAAATATAATTAATTTAAAATAATCACTTAAGATCCCAGACATGGATGTTAGCAAACACATATAGTCATTTTACCCCAAAGCCCTTCCTGTTTTCAACTTTCCAGAAATAGATTAGGGAAATGGAAGATGGGAGCAAAAAGAAAAGATGACAGAACAAATGAAAGTGAGAGAGGGGTTTCAAGAAGGCAGGGAAGGAAAAAGCAGTGAAAAGAGAAATAAATGAAGAAAATAAGGGCAGGATAATGAGGCAGTAGGATGAGAGATAGTTAAATGACTAGCTGATTTTTCTTTCCATGCCTTCCTGTTTGATACATTGTGCCTCAACATTTTAAAAACTTATTGTTTTCTGATTATTTTGCTTCATAAAAACTGTTTCTTCTTCCATTCAACTCACAGTCAAGCAAGTGGTGGTGGAGATGAATGTTTTTTTAACATCTTTATTGGAGTATAATTGCTTTACAGTGTTATGTTAGTTTCTGCTGTATAACAAAGTGAATCAGCTATATGCATACGTATATCCCCATATCCCCTCCCTTTTGTGTCTCCTTCCCACCCTCCCTATCCCACCCCTCTAGGTGGTCGCAAAGCACTGAGCTGATCTCCATGTGCTATGCAGCTGCTTCCCACTAGCTATCTATTTCACATTTGGTAGTGTATATATGTCAGTGCTACTCTCTCACTTCATACCAGCTTACCCTTCCCCCTCCCCACGTCCTCAAGTCTGTTCTCTACGTCTGTGTCTTTATTCCTGTCCTGCCCCTAGGTTCATCAGAACCATATATATTTTTCTGGATTCCAAATATATGTGTTAGCATATGGTATTTGTTTTTCTCTTTCTGACTTACTTCGCGTTGTATGACAGACTCTACTAGGTCCATCCACCTCCTTACAAATAACTCAATTTTATTTCTTTTTATGGCTGAGTAACATTCCACTGTATATATGTGCCACATCTTCTTTATCCATTCATCTGTTGATGGACACTTAGGTTGCTTACATATCCTAGCTATTGTAAATAGAGCTGCAATGAACATTGTGGTCCAATGTGGTCCATTGTCGTCTTTTTCAGTTATGGATTTCTCAGGGTATATGCCCAGTAATGGGAGTGCTGGGTCATATGGTAGTTCTATTTTTAGTTTTTTAAGGAACCTCCATAGTGTTCTCCATAGTGGCTGTATCAATTTACATTCCCACCAACAGTGCAAGAGGGTTCCCTTTTCTCCACACCCTCTCCAGCATTTATTGTTTCTAGATTTTTGATGATGGCCATTTTGACCAGTGTGAGGTGATACCTCATTGTAGTTTTGATTTGCATTTCTCTAATGATTAGTGATGTTGAGGATCCTTTCATGTGTTTGTTGGCAGTCTGTATATCTTCTTTGGAGAAATGTCTATTTAGGTCTTCTGCCCATTTTGTGATTGGGTTGTTGGTTTTTTTGATATTCAGCTGCATGAGCTGCTTGTATATTTTGGAGATTAATCCTTTGTCAGTTGTTTCATTTGGGAATATTTTCTCCCATTCTGAGGGTTGTCTTTTCATCTTGTTTATGGTTTCCTTTGCTGTGCAAAAGCTTTTAAGTTTCATTAAGTCCCATTTGTTAATTTTGTTTTTATTTCCATTTCTCTAGGAGGTGGGTCAAAAAGTATCTTGCTGTAATTTATGTTATAGAGTGTTCTGCCTATGTTTTCCTCTAAGAGTTTTATAGGGTCTGGCCTTACATTTAAGTCTTTTTAAAAATTAATTAACTTATTTATTTATTCATTTTTGGCTGCATTAGGTCTTTGTTGCTTTGCGCGGGCTTTCTCTAGTTGCAGCAAGCAGGGGCTACTCTTCGTTGTGGTGTGTGAGCGTCCCATTGCAGTAGCTTCACTTGTCGCAGAGCATGGGCTCTAGACATGTGGGCTTCAGTAGTTGTGGCACGTGGGCTCAGTAGTTGTAGCTTGCAGACTCAAGAGCGCAGGCTCAGTAGTTGTGGCACATAGGCTTAGTTGCTCTGTGGCATGAGGGATCTTCCCTAACCAGGGCTCGAACCCGTGTCCCCTGAATTGGCAGGCAGATTTTTAACCACTGAACCACCAGGGAAGCCCTACATTTAGGTCTTTAATCCATTTTGAGTTTATTTTTGTGTATGGTGTTAGGGAGTCTTCTAATTTCATTCTTTTACATGTAGCTGTTCAGTTTTCCGAGCACCACTCATTGAAGAGGCTGTCTTTTCTCCATTGTATACTCTTGCCTCCTTTCTCAAAGATAAGGTGACCAAACGTGCATGGGTTTATCTCTGGGCTTTCTGTCCTTTTCCATTGATCTATATTTCTGTTTTTGTGCAAGTACCATACTGTCTTGATTACTGCTGCTTTGTAGTATAGTCTGAAGTCAGGGAGCCTGGTTCCTCCAGCTCCATTTTTCTTTCTCAACATTGCTTTGGCTATTTGGGGTCTTTTGTGCTTCCATACAAATTGTGAAACTTTTTGTTCTACTTCTGTGAAAAATGCCATTGGTAGTTTGAAAGGGATTTCATTGAATCTGTAGATTGCTTTGGGTAGTATAGTCATTTTCACAAAGTTGATTCTTCCAATCCAAAAACATGGTATATCTCTCCATCTGTTTGTATCATCGTTAATTTCTTTCATCAGTGTCTTATAATTTTCTGCATACAGGTCTTTTGTCTCCTTAAGTAGGTTTATTCCTAGGTATTTTATTCTTTTTGTTGCAATGGTAAATGAGAGTGTTTCCTTAATTTCTCTTTCAGATTTTCCATCATTAGTGTATCGGAATGCAAGAGATTTCTGTGCATTAATTTTGTATGTTGCTACTCTACCATATTCATTGATTAGCTCTAGTAGTTTTCTGGTAGCAGCCTTAAGATTCTCTATGTATAGTATCATGTCATCTGCAAACAGTGACAGTTTTACTTCTTCTTTTCTGATCTGGATTCCTGTATTTCTTTTTCTTTTCTGATTGCTGTAGCTAAAACTTCCAAAAGCATGTTAAATAATAGTGGTGAGAGTGGTCAACCTTGTCTTGCTCCTGATCTTAGAGGAAATGGTTTCAGTTTTTCACCACTGAGAATGATGTTGGCTGTGGGTTTGTCATATATGGCCTTTATTATGTGTGGTAGGTTCCCTCTATGCCTAACTTTCTAGAGCGTTTTTATCATAAATTGGTGTTGAAATTTGTCAAAAACTTTTTCTGCATTTATTGAGATTATCATATGGTTTTTATCCTTCAATTTGTTAATATGGTGTATCACATTGATTGATTTGCATATATTGAAAAATATTTGCATTCCTGTGATAAATTCCACTTGATCCTGGTGTCTGGTCCTTTTAATGTGCTGTTGGATCCTGTTTGCTAGTATTTTGTTGAGGATTTTTGCATCTATGTTCATCAGTGATATAGGCCTGTAGTTTTCTTTTTTGTGACATTTTTGTCTGGTTTTGGTATCAGGGTAATTGTGGCCTCACAGAATGAGTTTGGGAGTGTTCTTCTCTCTGCTGTATTTTGGAAGAGTTTGAGAAGGATAGGTGTTAGCGCTTCTCTAAAAGTTTGATAGAATTCACCTGTGAAGCCATCTGGTCCTGGACGTTTGTTTGTTGGAAGATTTTTAATCACAGTCTCAATTTCAATGCCTGTGATTGGCCTGTTCATATTTTCTGTTTCTTCCTGGTTCATTCTTGGAAATTTGTGCTTTTCTAAGAATTTGTCCATTTCTTCCAAGTTGTCCATTTTACTGGCATATAGTTGCTTGTATTACTCTCTCATGATCCTTTGTATTTCTGCAGTGTCAGTTGTTACCAATCCTTTTTCATTTCTAATTCTGTTGGTTTGAGTCCTCTCCCTTTTTTTCTTGATGAGTCTGGCTAAAGATTTATCAATTTTGTTTATCTTCTCAAAGAACCAGCTTTTAGTTTTATTGATCTTTCCTATTGTTTTCTTCATTTCTTTTTCATTTATTTCTGATCTAGTCATTATGATTTGTTTCCTTCTGCTAATTCTGGGGAGTTTTGTTCTTCTTTCTCTAATTGCTTTAGGTATAAGTTTAGGTTGTTTATTTGAGATTTTTCTTATTTCTTGAGGTAGGATTGTATTGCTATGAACTTCCCTCATAGAACTCCTTTTGCTGCATCCCATAGGTTTTGGGTCATCACATTTTCATTGTCATTTGTTTCTAGGTATTTTTTGATTTCTTCAGTGATCTTTTGGTTATTTAATAGCATATTGTTTAGCCTCCATGTGTTTGTATTTTTTACAGTTTTTTTTCCTGTACTTGGTATCTAGTTTCATAGCATTGTGGTCGGAAAAGATACTTGATGTGATTTCAATTTTCTTAAATTTACCAAGGCTCGATTTGTGACCCAAGATATGGTCTATCGTGGAGACTGTTCCTTGAACACTTGAGAAGAAAGTGTATTCTGATGTTTTTGGATGGAATGTCCTATAAATATCAATTAAATCCATCCTGTTTAATGTGTCATTTAAAGCTTGTGTTTCCTTATTAGTTTTCTGTCTGGATGATCTGTCCTTTGGTGAAAGTGGGGTGTTAAAGTCCCCTACTATGATTTTGTTACTGTCGATTTCCTATTTTATGGATGTTAGCATTTGCCTTATGTATTGATATGCTCCTATGTTGGTTGCATAAACATTTACCATTGTTATATCTTCTTCTTGGATTGATCCCTTGATCATTATGTAGTGTCCTTCTTTTTCTCTTGTAATAGTCTTTATTTTAAAGTCTATTTTTTTCTGATACCAGAATTGCTACTCTAGCTTTCTTTTGATTTCCTTTTCATGGAATATCTTTTTCCATTCCCTCACTTTCAGTCTGTATGTGTCCCTAGGTCTGAAGTGGGTCCCTTGTAGACAGCATATATATGGGTCTTGTTTTTGTATCCATTTAGCCAGTCTATGTCTTTTGGTTGGAGTATTTAATCCATTTACATTTAAGGTAATTATCAATATGTATATTCCTATTACCATTTTCTTAATTGTTTTGGTTTGTTTTTGTTTGTCTTTTCCTTCTCTTGTGTTTCCTGCCTAGAGAATTTCCTTTAGCATTTGTTGTAAAGCTGGTTTGGTGGTCTTGAATTCTCTTAACTTTTCCTTGTCTGTAATGGTTTCAATTTGTCTGTTGAATCTGAATGAGGTCCTTGCTGGGTAGAGTAATCTTGGTTGTAGGTTTTTCCCTTTTTCATCACTTTCCTGCCACTCCCTTCTTCCTTGCAGGGTTTCTGCTGAAAGATCAGCTCTTAACCTTATGGGGATTCCCTTGTTTGTTATTTGTTGTTTTTCCCTTGCCGCTTTTAATATTTTTTCTTTGTATTTAATTTTCAATAGTTTGATTAATATGTGTCTCTGCATGTTTCTCTTTCGGTTTATCCTGTATGGTACTCTCTGTGCTTCTTGGACTTAATTGACTGTTTCCTTTCCCATGTTATGGAAGTTTTCAACTGTAGTATTGTCAAATATTTTCTCAGAACCTTTCTTTTCTCTTCTTCTTCTGGGACTCCTATAATTCGAATGTTGGTGCATTTAATGTTGTCCCAGAGGTCTCTGAGACTGTCCTCAATTCTTTTCATTCTTTTTACTTTATTCTGCTCCCTGGCATTTATTTCCACCATTTCATATTCCAGCTTACTTATCCGTTCTTCTCCCTCAGTTATTCTCCTATTGATTCCTTCTAGAGTATTTTTAATTTCAGTTATTGTGTTGTTCATTACTGTTTGTTTGCTCTTTAGTTCTTCTAGATCCTTGTTAAATGTTTCTTGTATTTTCTACATCTGATCCAAGATTGTGGATCATCTTTACTACCATTACTCTCAATTCTTTTTCAGGTAGGCTGCCGATTTTGTCTTCATTTGTTTGGTCTTGTGGGTTTTTCCCTTGCTCCTTTGTCTGTAACATATATTTTTGTTATTTCTTTTTTTTTTTTTCTTTTGATGGGTGGGGCTGTATTCCTGTCTTACTGGTTGTTTGGATTAAGGCATCCAGCACTGGAGTTTTCAGGCAGTTGGATAGAGCTGGGTCTTGGTGCTGAGATGAGGACTTCCAGGAGGTCTCACTCCAATTAATATTCCCTGGGTTCTTAGGTTCTCTGTTAGTCCAGCGGTTTGGACTCAGAGCTCCCACCACAGGAGTTTGGGCCTGACCTCCTGCCTGGGGACCAAGACCCTGCAAGCTGCGTGGCATGGCAAATCAAAAAAAAACAAAAGAAAGAATGAACGAAAAAAAGGAGCAGTACAATGTCAAAGAATAAAAAACAAAATAAAATTAGAAAGATAAAAATATATTAGGAAAAATAAAAATATAATTAAAACAACTACAACAAGTTAATATAAAACCACAACAGAAAAAAAAAAAGGATGCGGGAGAAACAAGCCAAAAGGAGAGAATAATAGCAAAGTATAAAGAGTAAAATAAAATTAGAAAAATAAAAGATTTATTAGGAAAAATAAAAATATAAATGAATGAACAACAATGAGTCAACAAGATAAAACAGAACTCCAATCTAAAAGAGGGAAAAAGAAAAGAAAAGAAAAAGAAAAAAAAGCTTTGGCTTTAGGGGCGGAGTTTAGGTGGTGATGGAACTTAGGCAGGGGCAGGGTTTAGGGTAGGGCAGAACCTAGGCATGTGGGGCGGGTGACGTTTGACTGTGGGGTGGGGCCTAGACTCAGGACCGGAAAAGGTCCTGGGGAAGGAACTTAGGTGGGGCAACATTCAAGAGTGGGGCAGGGCCTCTGCTTAGGACCTGCCTGGAAGGGGAGAGGCAGCATGTGGAAAGGAGGGCCTCTGGAGTGTGGAGTTCTGGAGTTTGGAGGTAGGGCCCTGAGTGAGGGTGTGTGGGTGGGGTTTAGGCCCAGCGTGTTGGAGGGGGTCTCAGAGGGGGTCTCCGAGTGTAGAGGTAGGGCCCTGGGTGGGTGTGTAGGGGCGGAGCTTGGGCTCTACACAGCAGGAGGGAGGCTCCAAGGGAAGAGGATTAGGCCCAGGAGCCCAACAGGCTTCCCAGTGCCTAAGTGGACAGGCTGCATTCCCCTCTGTTCCTCCGCATCCCCCCACATCTTCCCAAGGGTCTCCCCCATCCTGGCTGGACCCCTAACCGTGGATGGGTCCTGCTGGGTGTAGGAACTCCTCCCCTCCCCCAGCCACCTGTCAGGGGTGCTGGGCCCAGAGGTCTGGACTTTATTTTTGCTCCCCCTTCCTTCCCTCCCACTACCTCAGGACCTGTGCAGCTGGAGGAGGCCTAGGTGGGCAGAGGATCAGGCCTGTGATCTCAGCAGGCTTCTGGGGGCCCAAGTGGGCAGGGGAAACCTGGCAATGCTCCCTTCTGATCCTCTTCCCTCCCAATGGTCCCCCAATTTCCCCCTTTGGGCATGAGATCCCTTCCTCTCCCCCAGCCTCCCCTCAGCAGCGCCAGTCCCATCTCACCTCCACTTCTGCTCTCCCTTGACTCCCTCCACACAACACATCCAACCCAGTCAATGGTGGTGGTGGGGTTCCTCCCATCCCCTTAGGCGTCCGTGGTCCCCCACCAGTGCCTGGTAGGTGCCCTAGTTATGTGGAGACAAAAATTCTGCGTCCTCCTAGTCTGCCATCTTGACTGCACCCTCTGGAGATAACTTTTGATACCATTGCCTCTTCCCCAAATCTAGTAAATCGTTATGGAGAAGACAAGTGCCTCAACTTCCAAGATGTTACAATTACACACTGATTATCTTTTCTGTGTGTTCTGAGACTTGATATTACCCGGACCCATGCACCCAGTGGTGAAATGAGCTTGATAGTCTTCGTATAACTACATGCCATGACATATGCAATCTTTATATATTCTTGATGAAAATACAGAGAGGAATGAGCAGTGCAGGCATAATGAGATGATGAGACTATTTTATTGTTAATATTTTAGCTTATTTTGCTTGACTTTTATTTTAAGTGCTAGAATTGGGCCTCTGGGCTTCCCTGGTGGCGCAGTGGTTGAGAGTCCACCTGCCAATGCAGGGGACATGGGTTCGTGCCATGGTCCAGGAATATCCCACATGCCGCGGAGCGGCTAGGCCCGTGAGCCGTGGCCGCTGAGCCTGCGCGTCCGGAGCCTGTGCTCCGCAACGGGACAGGCCACAACAGTGAGAGACCCCTGTACCACAAAAAAAAAAAAAAAAAGAAGAAGAATTGGGCCTCTGGAAAAAACAGGCAAAGTATAAGGAGGCTTTCGGTTGCAGGGCTGACTCAGTCCTTAACTAGCTTTGAGAATTAGATATTCCTCAATGAACAGTTTATTTTCAATATATAAATTCAAAATGTAATATTTTCATACTGTTTTTTTTAGTACAGTTGATTTACAATGTTGTGTTAGTTTCAGGTGTACAGCAAAGTGATTCAGCTATATATATTCTTTTTCAGATTCTTTTCCATTATAGGTTGTATCAAGATATCAAATATAGTTCCCTGTGCTATACAGTAAGTCCTTGTTGCTTACCTATCTTATATATAGTAGTGTATATCTGTTAATCCCAAACTCCTAATTTATCCCTCCCACCCCTTCTCCTTTGGTAATCATAAATTTGTTTTCTATGTCTGTGAGTCTATTTCTGTTTTGTAAATAAGTACATTTGTATCATTTTTTTTTAGATTCCACAAGTGATATCATATGATATTTGTCTTGTCTGTCTGACTTATTTCATTTAGTATGGTAATCTCTAGGTCCATCCATGTTGTTGCAAATGGCATTATTTCATTCTTCTTTATGGCTAAGTAGTATTCCATTATTTATATATATATATATATATATATATATATATATATATATATATATATATATATATATATACCACATCTTCTTTATCCATTCATCTGTCGATGGACATTTAGTTTGCTTCCATGTCTTGGTTATTGTAAATAGTGCTGCAGTGAACATTGGGGTACATGTATCTTTTTGAATTAGAGTTTTTGCCTTTTCTGGATATTTGCCCAGGAGTGGGATTGATGGATCATATGGTAACTCTATTTTTAGTTTTTTAAGGACCCTCCATACTGTTCTCCCTAGTGACTGCCATACAGGTTTCTTATTTGCTCTGCTTTGTAAACTGTAAAACAGCAACAAAAATGCTGGTCGTTATTACTATTTTTGTAGTAATGTTACCAATAACATAGTGGCATAATAATCTATTTGCCACTTGTAAGGTTCATTGCACCAGTTTACCTGATTTCTTATGTACTTATTCATGGCATTTAAGGAGATGTTTTGGTATAATTGTCCTCCCTTTGCTTTGATCCATTCTGCCTTATCTGTAATTTTTTCTCTCTTTGGCAGTTGTTCCCCAGTTCCCTTTGTTACAGTTCACTTAAGCCTCTGGAATCTCCATCCAAGCCTATAGCTCTGTTTGCATAGGCAGCAAACTGTTCCTCACATGTGGGGGAGACAGTAAGTTAAACTAACCTATTTACAATAACAGCCATGTGTTGCTATGAGATGTGCCACGACCAGACTGAAAATCATTCTCTTGGTCATGCAAACAGAAGGTATAAATAAGGCAGCCAGAGAGGTTCTATTTGTATTAGCAACAGATGCAGCAGAGCAAATCAGCTACTCCAGTAATACTACCCATATGCTTGTGCAAACAAAAAGACCTAGCCGTCCCAGGCTAAGTGAATTAGTGCTCCTCAGTGATGCCATTTCCCAGGGCAGGGTTTTGTTCTTCCTCTATGATGTCTTTTCAGTGCCAGATACCTTGTCAGTCCCACAAACAAGGAGCCAGGCCACCTGGGCTCTGAGTTGGACATATTCCAAGGATGGCAGTTGCCTTTTTCACAGCCTATTAATGTGATAACTCCTTTGACCTTGGATGCTCTTTGGAGTCCAAACAAGGCAAATAGGTTTTTGTTTTACTTTCCACTTTAGTTTTCAAAATCACCCCTCTTGGACCTGTCACCACTTCTAGCTAGAATTTTACATCCTCCCTTTATCATTTACTTCACTACCCCAAATATAAAATGGAAAAGACTGACCCTGCCCATGAGGCAAACTAAGTAGTTATACTCAACTGAAGTTTAAAGAACGAAGACCTTGAAGTTGCATTTTAACTCACAATCCTATGAGACTTTTACACTTTTTTTTAGCACAATTGATGTGGCCGGTGAACAAATCTCCCTTTCCTACCCCAGGGCTCCCTACTCATTCACATCAACATGAAGAATAGTCTTGATGCAAGAGGGAGAGGATATGGGGATATATGTATACGTACAGCTGATTCACTTTGTTATACAGTGGAAACTAACACAACATTGTAAAGCAATTATACTCCAGTAAAGATGTTAAAAAAAAAGAATAGTCTTGAAAGAAAACAGAAGTCCTAGTCTGGTCAATGTGGAGTCTAAAAGAAGGAGAAATAATCATTTTTGCCTTCATGTCAGTGATATAATATGGATTCTCTACATGTGTATCTGAATGTCAGGATTTTTTAAAACAGCCTTTTTGCTCTGACTGGTTTCTCAAATAACCTCAGAAGATTTGTGGTCTGTAGATAAGATTTTGGTAGTCCACATTTATCCACTCATAAATCAAATACTGGTTTGAGACTAATATTACAAGCAGTATATTAAATACTATAAGGAGTAAAAAGATGAATTAGTGTATTTATCAAATAGATTAGCATCCAATAGAAGGGATTAACATCTAAGCATAAACAACTTTTATCCCTGCTTTATTCTCTTTCATGGAGAATGGAGTTACCATTGACTTAGCTCAAGCTAGAAATCTCAGCATCCTCCTCAAATTTCTCTCCCCCTCATGTATCATACAACATTGGTTATAAGAGTCTGCATAATTCATTTCCAAAATGTTTTTGAAAATTTCTCTTCTAATACACAAATTAGTTCATACATTTAACTTTCATAAATTTAGCACTAGTTCATAAATTGAAATTTTCTCATTTGATCTATTACAATGATTGCCTATTTGATTATTCTGGAAACAGTAGGAAGTTATTGAAATATTTAGAGCTGAAGGACTATGTGATTATGTCTGCTTTTTAAATGAATTTTTAAACATTAATTTATTTATTTGTTTTAATTTTTAGCTGTGTTGGGTCTTCGTTGCTGCACAAGGGCTTTCTCTAGTTGCAACGAGTGGGGGCTCCTCTTCATTGTGGTGTGTGGACTTCTCATTATTGTGGCTTCTCTTGTTGGGTCTAGGTGTGCAGCCTTCAGTAGTTGTAGCACTCAGGCTTAGTAGTTGTGGCTCATAGGCTCCAGAGAGCAGGCTCAGTAGTTGTGGTGCACAGGCTTAGCTGCTCCGTGGCATGTGAGATCTTCCTGGGAAGGGGTGGAACCTGCATTCCCTTCATTGGCAGGTGGATTCTTAACCATTGTGCCATGCCTGCTCTTTAAAAAAAATTATTGTTGATAACTTAGGGTCTGGTTCCTGACTAAACAGTTTTTCTAGGAGTGACAAAGACCATTTCAATCCCATTGATGAAGAAAAAGAAGAAAGCAGTAAAACCAGAAATCAATTGCAACATGGAATTATCAGAAACTTAGTTTATTTCCTTTATTAGAGCCATAATAAATGTGTGACAAAATACAATTTCTCAAATCAACACAGTATCCACTGACTTCAGAGCATCACATGTTGTATGTGTGATAGACACAGAAATGCGCCACAGATTCCCTTTTTAGGCCTGAGTGATAATTGCCACAGACATACTTGGAAGTTGAAAGAACCCCCACTTTTAGGCCTTGGCCTGGGAAGCAAGAGGTATCACAAAGGAAGAAGCCAAGTGAAAGCTCATAACACTATCCTCCCTACTCTTGGCAAAGGTACCAACTCAGAAAAATAATCACATCCAAGAGAAGGACTCATGAGCAGTAAAGAAAGATTTAACTAGCTAGTCAAGGGCCTGGAGGAGAGAAAGATTAGAATAGACTATGTGGCTAGACCTACCAGAGGAGACTAAATATGGAGATTTTTGTAGCGTATATTAACATGCACAAGAGATCAACCATCACAGAAGAGGCACCAAACCACCAAGTACACAAAATGATTTAGCAGCTGATATAAGCCAGCATCTGTTATTAGCTACTCCAGTGCTGACATGATAGGCACATTAAAAAAATGGTCACAGTGGCAAAGATGGACCAAATATGATATAACTAATGCTATCACTGAACCTCCAACCTGCCAATAAGAGGAGAGAACTAATACTATTCTCAGTAGGGAACAACATTGAACCTCCAATATGACACCATTCCTGTAGCCACTATGGAAAACAGTACAGTGATTCCTCAAAAAGTTAAAAATAGAGCTACCATATGATCCAGCAATCTTACTACTTTGGGTATATAGCCAAAGGAACTGAAATCAGTATCTTTAGAGCTATTAGCACCCCCATATTCACAATAGCTATGATGTAGAAACAATATAAATGTCCATTGACAAATGAGTGGATAAAGAAAATGTGATATAAACACACAATGGAATGCTATTCAGTCTTTAAAAAGAAGGAAGTGTTACAATAGGTGACAACATGGATATTATGTTAAGTGATAGAAGCCTGACACAGAAAAACAAGTATTGCATGATTGCACTTATATGTGTTACCTAAAATAGTTAAATTCATAAAATCGAAGACTGGAATGGTGGTCACCAGGGGCTGGGGGAGGGGAAATGGGGAGTTATTAATCAAGAGCATAAAGTTTCAGCTAAGTAAGCTAAAGAAGCTATAGAGATCAGTACGTATAGTCAACAGTAATGTACACTTAACATTAGTTAAGAGGATATACTTCATGTTGTTTCTTATTACAATAAAATTAAATTAAAATGAAGAACACTCACATGCACATACACACACATACATACATACATACAAAAAAAATATGGCACCATTCCTCAAGGAGACCAACTAGCTTCATCATTAATCACTAGTGCACAGGCCAGCTGTTTGTTTTGGTAGAAATAGATACATATTCTGGGTATGGATTTTTCTTTCTTGACTACAGTTACAACCAGCAGCACTACCCAAGAGCTTATAAAATATTTGACCCTCTAGTATGGAATCCCACATACCATCACAACAGACCAGGCAGCTCACTTTACAGTCAAGAATACTGGGGAGTAGGTCCATGACATAGCATCCACTAATCCTGTCACATATCATGCCATCCACAAGCTGCTGGCCTCACTGAATGCTGGAACAACTTCCCGAAGGCACAGCAGAAGCATCAGCTCAGATATAATTCTTTTTGAGGATGGTGCCTACATACTCTAGGACACAGTATCTACATTGAATCAAATAACTGAAATGGTTCTGTGGCCCAACAAGAAGAATACAGTGGTGACCAGTCCCTCCCATCAGGAAACTTGCTCAAGCCTCTTAGATAGCCTCATCCACCAGAGGGAAGACAGCAGAAGCAAGAAGAAATACAATCCTGCAGCCTGTGGAACAAAAACCACATTCACAGAAAGACAAGATGAAAAGGCAGAGGGCAATGTACCAGATGAAAGAACAAGATAAAACCCCAGAAAAACAACTAAATGAAGTGGAGATAGGCAACCTTCCAGAAAAAGAATTCAGAATAATGATAGTGAAGATGATCCAGGACCTCGGAAAAAGAATGGAGGCAGAGATCGAGATGATGCAAGAAATGTTTAAAAAAGACCTAGAAGAATTAAAGAACAAACAAACACAGATGAATAATACAATAACTGAAATGAAAAATACACTAGAAGGAATCAATAGCAGAATAACTGAGGCAGAAGAATGAATAAGTGACCTGGAAGACAGAATGGTGGAATTCACTGCCGTGGAACAGAATAAAGAAAAAGAATGAAAAGAAATGAAGACAGCCTAAGAGACCTCTGGGACAACATTAAATGTAACAACATTCACATTATAGGGGTCCCAGAAGGAGAAGACAGAGAGAAAGGACACAAGAAAATATTTGAAGAGATTATAGTAGAAAAATTCCCTAACATGAAAAAGGAAATAGCCACCCAGGTCCAGGAAGCGCAGAGACTCCCATACAGGATAAACCCAAGGAGAAAAACGCTGAGATACATAGTAATCAAATTGGTAAAAATTAAAGACAAAGAAAAATGATTGAAAGCAGCAAGGGAAAAATGACAAATGACATACAAGGGAACTCCCAAAAGGTTAACAGCTGATTTCTCAGCAGAAATTCTACAAGCCAGAAGGGAGTGGCAGGACATATTTAAAGTGATGAAAGGGAAGAACCTACAACCAAGATTACTCTACCCAGCAAGGATCTCATTCAGATTTGAGGGAGAAATCAAAAGCTTTACAGACAAGCAAAAGCTAAGAGAATTCAGCAGCACCAAACCAGCTCTACAACAAATGCTAAAGGAACGTCTCTAAGTGGGAAACACAAGAGAAGAAAAGGACCTGCAAAAACAAACCCAAAACAATTAAGAAAATGGTCATAGGAACATACATATCGATAATTACCTTAAATGTGAATGGATTAAATGCTCCAACCAAAAGACACAGGCTCGCTGAATGAACACAAAAACAAGACCCATATATATGCTGTCTACAAGAGAGCCACTTCAGACCTAGGGACACATACAGACTGAAAGTGAGGGGATGGAAAAAGATATTCCATGCAAAAGGAAATCAAAAGAAAGCTGGAGTAGCAATACTCATATCAGATAAAATAGATTTTAAAATAAAGAAGGTTACAAGAGACAAGGAAGGACACTACATAATGGTGAAGGGATCAATCCAAGCAGAAGATCTAACAATTATAAACATACATGCTCCCAACATAAGAACACCTCAATACATAAGGCAACTGCTAACTGCTCTAAAAGAGGAAATCGACAGTAACACAATAATAGTGGGGGACTTTAACACTTCCCTTACACAAATGGACAGATCATCCAAACAGAAAATTACTAAGGAAACACAAGATTTAAACGACACAATAGACCACATAGATTTGTTTGATATATATAGGACATTCCATCCAACAACAGCAGATTACACTTTCTTCTCAAGTGTGCACAGAACATTCTCCAGGATAGATCACATCTTGGGTCACAAATCAAGCCTCAGTAAATTTAAGAAAATTGAAATCATATCAAGCATCTTTTCAGACCACAACGCTATGAGATTAGAAATCAATTACAGGGAAAAAAAACATAAAAAGCACAAACACATGGAGGCTAAACAATAACTTACTAAATAACCAAGAGATCACTGAAGAAATCAAAGAGGAAATCAAATAATACCTAGAGACAAATGACAATGGAAACATGACGATCCGAAACTTATGGGATGCAGCAAAATAAGAGGGAAGTTTATAGCTATACAAGCCTACCTCAAGAAACCAGAAAAATGTCAAATAAACAATCTAACATTACACCTAAAGGAACTAGAGAAAGAACAAACAAAACCCAAAGTTAGCAGAAGGAAAGCAATCATAAAGTTCAGAGCAGATATTAATGAAATAGAAACAAAGAAAACAATAGCAAAGATCAATAAAACTAAAACCTTGTTCTTTGAGAAGATAAACAAAATTGATAAACCATTAGCCAGACTCATCAAGAAAAAGAGGGAGAGGACTCAAATCAATAAAATTAGAAATGACAAAGGAGAAGTTACAACAGACACCACAGAAATACAAAGCATCCTAAGAGACTACTACAGGCAACTCTATGCCAATAAAATGGACAACCTGAAAAAAATGGACAAATTCTTAGAAAGGTATAAGCTTCCAAGACTGAACCAGGAAGAAATAGAAAATATGAACAGACCAATCACAAGCATTGAAATTGAGACTGTGATTAAAAATCTTCCAGTAAACAAAGTCCTGTTCCAGATGGCTTCACAGGTGAATTCTATCAAACATTCAGAGAAGAGCTAACACCCATCCTTCTCAAACTCTTCCAAAAAATTGCAGAGGAAGGAACACTCTCAAACTCATTCTATGAGTCCACCATCACCCTGATACTAAAACCAGACAAAGATACTACAAAAAAGAAAATTACAGACCAATATCACTGATGAATATAGATGCAAAAATCCTCAGCAAAATACTAGCAAACAGAATCCAACATATTAAAAGATTCATACACCATGATCAAGTGGGATTTATCCCAGGGATGAAAGGATTCTTCAATATATGCAAATCAATCAATGTGATATACCATATTAACAAATTGAAGAATAAAAACTGTATGATCATCTCACTAGATGCAGAAAAAGCTTTTGAAAATATTCAACACCCATTTATGATAAAACCTCCAGAAAGTGGGCATAGAGGGAACCTATCTCAGCATAATAAAGGCCATATATGACAAACCCGCAACAAACATCATTCTCAATGGTGAAAAACTGAAACCATTTCCTCTAAGATCAGGAACAAGAGAAGGATGTCCTGTCTCACCACTATTATTCAACATAGTTTTGGAAGTCCTAGCCACGGCCATCAGAGAAGAAAAAGAAATAAAAGGAATACAAATTGGAAAAGAAGAAGTAAAACTGTCACTGTTTGCAGATGACATGATACTATACATAGAGAATGCTAAAGATGCCACCAGAAAACTACTAGAGCTAATCAATCAATTTGGTAGAGTTGCAGGACACAAAATTAATGCACAGAAACCTCTTGCATTCCTATACACTAATGATGAAAAATGTGAAAGAGAAATTAAGGAAACACTCCCCTTTACCATGTCAACAAAAAGAAAAAGTACCTAGGAATAAACCTATCTAAGGAGACAAAAGACCTGTATGCAGAAAACTTTAAGACACTGATGAAAGAAATTAAAGATGATACAAACAGATGGAGAGATATACCATGTTCTTGGATTGGAAGAATCAATATTGTGAAAATGACTATACTACCCAAAGCAATCTACAGATTCAATGAAATCCCTTTCAAATTACCAATGGCATCTGTTACAGAACTAGAACAAAAAAATTTTTTAATATGTATGGAGACACAAAAGACCCCGAAAAGCCGAAGCAGTCTTGAGGGAAAAAAATGGAGCTGTAAAAATCAGACTCCCTGACTTCAGACTATACTACAAATGTACAGTAGTCAAGGCAATATGGTACTGGCACAAAAACAGAGATATAGATCAATGGAACAGGATAGAATGCCCAGAGATAAACCCACGCACGTATGGTCAACTAATCTATGACAAAGGAGGCAAGGGTATACAACCGAGAAAAGACAGTCTCTTCAATAAGCGATGCTGGGGAAACTGGACAGCTACATGTAAAAGAATGAAATTAGAACACTCCCTAACACCATACACAAAAATAGACTCAAAATGGATTAGAGACCTAAATGTAAGACTGGACACTATAAAACTCTCTTTTGATCCACCTCCTAGAGTAATGGAAATAAAAACAAAAATAAGGAAATGGAACCTAATGAAACTTAAAAGCTTTTGCACAGCAAAGAAACTACAAACAAGACGAAAAGACAACTGTCAGAATGGGAGAAAATATTTGCAAACGAATCACTGGACAAAGGATTAATCTCCAAAATATATAAACAGCTCATGTAGCTCAATATTTAATAAACAAACAACCCAATCCAAAAATGGGCAGAAGATCTAAGTAAACATTTCTCCAAAGAAGACATACAGATGGCCAAGAAGCACATGAAAAGCTGCTCAACATCACTAATTATTAGAGAAATGCAAATCAAAACTACAATGAGGTATCACCTCACACCAGTTAGAATGGGCATCATCAGAAAATCTACAAACAACAAATGCTGGAGAGGGTGTGGAGAAAAGGGACCCCTGTTGCACTGTTGGTGGGAATGTAAATTGATACAGCCACTGTGGAGAACAATATGGAGGTTCCTTAAAGAACTAAAAATAAAATTCCCATATGACCCAGCACTCCCACTACTGGGCATATACCCAGAGAAAACCATAATTCAAAAAGACACATGCACCTCAATATTCATTGCAGCACTGTTTTTAATAGCCAGGTCATGGAAGCAACCTAAATGCCCATCGACAGACAAATGGATAAAGAAGATGTGGTACATATATGCAATGGAATATTGCTCAGCCATAAAACGGAATGAAATTGGGTCATTTGTAGAGACGTGGATGAATCTAGAGACTGTCATACAGAGTGAAGTAAGTCAGAAAGAGAAAAACAAATATCGTATATTAACACATGTATGTGGAACCTAGAAAAATGGTACAGAAGAACCAGTCTGCAGAGCAGGAATTGAGACACAGATGCAGAGAACAAATGTATGATCACCAAGGGGGGAACGTGGTGGGGGGATGGTGCTGTGATGAATTGGGAGATTGGGATTGACATGTATACACTAATATGTATAAAATGGATAACTGATAAGAACCTGCTACATAAAAAAATTTTAAATAATTAAAAATAAAAAAGAATACAGTGGTCAGGAACCAAGGGATAGAAGCAGGAGTGGCCCTACCAACTCTCACTTCCAATAATCCACTTGGGGAGCTTGTTCTTCTCATACCCACAACTCTGGGCTCTGGAGAGTTAAGAGTTCATGGTTCCAAAGAGTTAACACTTCCTCCAGGGGACACAGAAAGAACCCCATTCATCTATAAATTTTAGCTGCTCTCTGGGCATTTTAGGTCAGTACCAGCAGTAAGAAGAACCAGCATAGTAGCTGGCAATTAACCCTAACTATTGGGAAGAGGTAGGGCTGCTCTCTGAAGCAGGGAAGCAGTGAGGAATATATTTGATCTCGACTAGAGCCTAGAGTACTTCCTGTCACTCCCTGGCCATGCTGAGATGTTAAATGGACAAGTGTAGCGCCACAGTCTGAGGATCGTAACCACAGTTTCAGATCCGCCAGGGATGTGGTCTTAGTCCTGACACCAGATAAGCCACTGAGGCCAGCAAAGCTGTTCACTGAATTGAGAAAAATCTAGAATGGATAATAGAGGAAGGAGACCATGATCACTTGTTGTGACCCCAAAGTCAGCCGCAATGGAGAGAGCTGTAGTTGGTCACACCCACCTCTTTCTCTTTCTCTTGGGAAGTGGGGCCCACCAAATGCCTAGGGGAATTCCTCCCCAAATATATAAGAAGTGACTCCAAGCAGTGCAGGCGTACATTGTGAGGGACATGGAGATATAACACTCAGATCTCCTTCAAGAAAGGACATGGTGCCCAGCTTCAGGGAACTTGTCAATGGGTAGTCTCCGGCTTCCAGCTTCATCTGAAGAGAGTCAGCGTACCCACAGGCATGTCCTTCCCGAGGGGACCCACATTCAATGACTGATGGAGTGGGGGGTGATCCATTACTGTCCAGCCCTCCCCGTGCCACTTTAACTCCAGAGCTCCCTGGAAGAGGCTGTTATTAGGCTGTACTTCAACTTGACTTCCCTGCAAAATGTCTGCTACACTGTGTTTCAGACTATGGTTCCCAGAAAACCCAAAATTTAGAAACAGTTATACAGTGATAGACTTTTTAAAAATGCCCTTCAAATGATTTGAGAAGTTTGTGTAACAATGCTAAGAAAAGGTATACAAGTTATAAATTCCTTGAGGGGTGGGAGCATGTTTTATTCATCTTTATATTTTTTCTGCCTGGTGTGGTAGCTGATAGAGAGCATTAAATTGCAATGAATTAAATCATACTGAACTGGCAGGCTGGAATAATATATATATTCAACAAATTTTACAGGTTCCTTTTATAATTAGTCACCCTTACTAGCTCCTATTTACTTATTTGCTTTTAGAGAGCAAAGTGTGAGATAATTACAGCCATCACCTCTTTGAGATATTACACACTTACTGTTGAAGGAATCCTGGTCCCCAATCCTCATATTCCCTTGAGGACCTATCCATTAAGTCTACACTTAAGGCCACTCTTTTACCTTCTTATCTGACTTATGAGGTTGGGATAAGTTGTATGTGTAGTTCAGTCCCTTTATTTTGGAGCAACCTGCTCACAGCAGATACGTTTTTTGCCTATTTTATAAGATGTCTACCTCTGTGGTGAGAGCCGTAGGATCTAGGACTATTTGGGAATTATTCCAATTTGAGGGAATATGAAAAAGTTTAAGGAAGCCTATTTGTCTTTTAATCCAAGTCATATTCTCTAAAACCAGTTCTACCAATCATAACAATGATATTTTAATGTCTATCAGTTGACAGTTGATATATAAATATCTCAGATAGGGAGAGGGGGGTGATTAAACCCCAAACACTAGCTGACTCTCCAACAGCTGCTGACTTCTCTTCCTGTTTCTAAGAGCCTACTCCCTCTTTGCACCCAGCCATCCAACCCCCTTCATCAACCCATCCTCATATCCCATGTGGCACTGGGTCTACCTGAGTCTTATTGTCAGCTTATAGAAATTTAGGGCTGAGAGATGTATATAAATAGAGGTAGGAAGCATTATCGTCCCTAATCCATTGTACTTGCCTCTATACCCTGGAGGGCCGGCAACCAGCCCTAGCAGGTAACCACTTCTCTGTTAAGGTGAGGAAGGCCTCTGTGATGATAGTAAATCATTATCACCCACTTACCTTTCATTCTGAGAATTACATTGAGAAATGTTTGTTTTTCATAGATTATTAGCACACAACATAATGAAGAACTTATATTTATTTTCTTACTATTTTATTTCACTTTTATTGGGGAGAGTAAAACTTTGTTTTATAATTGTCCTGAATGACAAAAATAATATCTTTGAAAAACATTAAACTGGTATATTAAATCAATTTCTCATAGATCAAGTTTCCCTGCAGGTCCCCACAGATTGTAGATATCACCCAGAACAAAGAAGGAAGTCGTAACTTCAAGTCTCAAAATAAATTTTTGAATCTATAATGATATTATGGCCTTGAAAGGTTTCTTTGAAATATGAAAGTTTTTTTTCTGTATTACAAAAGCTTTCCTTTACATATTAAATCATGGAAGTCTGAGCTTAGAGGTTTACCGTAGTTATGGAGGATGATGAATATTCAGTTTCGTATTTGTTGTATTTGTTTTAATGATAAAATAGAAAAAAATTATATTCTTCACTTTCATTTAACTTTATATTTTTCTATTTTTATAAAGTCATTTTCTCTTCTCCATCCTCTCAACACATAACTGCATCCAAATAAGCAGGTCAGTAGCCTAGTGTGTATTATTTCACTCATTTGACCCTTTTCATATAATCACAATAAAAAAATAGGGCGCTTTTGTTGATATTTGTTTTTACAACTCAACTTATATATGCTAATCGTTGACCAGCTTTCTTACTTAATAGTGCATTAAAGATCCTTTTTTCAACTCAGAAAATATGCATCTGACTCAATTTTTTATCATTGCTTTGTGTATTTTTTTTAATTAATATAATTTTTAGGGCAGTTTTAGATTTACAGAAAAATGGAGCTAAAGTAGAAACTTCCCGCATACTCCCTCAGACACACACAGTTTCCCCTGTTATTAACATCTTGCATTAACATGGTACTAATGTAAACTATGGACTTTAGTTAATAATAATGTACCAACATCATCTCATCAATTGTAACAAATGGACCACACTAATGCATCATTTTTTAAACAACTACATGACATTATATTGTATGAATGTAGTTCTCCATTCCTTAAGTGATGAGGATGCTAGCTGTTTATAATTTTTTTTTTTTTTTTTTGCGGTACGCGGTCCTCACTGTTGTGGCCTCTCCCGTTGGGGAGCACAGCCTCCGGATGCACAGGCTCAGCAGCCATGGCTCACGGGCCCAGCCGCTCAGCTGCATGTGGGATCTTCCCGGACTGGGGCACGAACCCGTGCCCCCTGCATCGGCAGGCCGACTCTCAACCACTGCGCCACCAGGGAAGCCCTATAATTTTTTACCACTATAAACAGTGCTGCAATAAACATCCTTGAACATTTATCCATATGTACTAGGAGTTTTATTTCTATGAAATGAATTTTCATATGAAATTATCAGGTGAAAGTGTATGCATATTTTACTCATTTACTGTCACTTGGGTATTCACCCCCTTTTTTCATGAGATATTACAAATGCAGATCACATCTTCTAGGGTCTTGTTACATATCTATTGAGATTTTTGAAGCTCATTTAATATATTTAGATTTTCATCAGCGATTGGATGACAGGTTTGGCTGATATTACTGTAAATACTGTGTTCTCAAAAAATGTAAATGACTATATAAGAATCTGTACCCACATACTCTTATTTGAATGTGGTAATTTTTTTTCACAAGTGTAATATTTCCTTTGCTATTCCTTGGCAGAATTATTCCCTGTGTTCTCTGCTAAATGATCTGTAGGCAGGTGGTCCAATCCAACATTCAAGCCTTAAAATTGATCTAGTTTTGTATTTTATATTGTGTATCCCATTATATTCATATCACTTCTCACATATTTGGAACTATTGTTTAGGGAAGTACTATTATTATGAAATAAAATGTCAAGGATTCATATGTAGTCAACAGTATGCCCGTAGCAGTAGTAATTTGCTTCTTGACTGTAAACTTGTTGACGAGGAGTACATGTATGCAAGGCACTAGGAAGCAAGTGGAGTTAAATCACAATTTGTGAATGTGTATTTTTGTGGGCAAGGAAATCTAGAGATGATCCATTTTAACAACAAAATTTTAGTTGAAGAAACTCAATTTCAGAGAAGCAAAGTGAATTGCTACAGATCACCCACTCAGTTATTAATAGGATCAAGACTAGAACGAATGTCTTCTGAAATGACAGTTCAAGCCTTTTTTTCCTATGCCACACTTAGTCCATCCAATATTTAGGACTGGTTCTGTATGAGCTCAACTATCCTACCTCCCTTCTCAGTTCATTCAGTTGAAAAATATAAACAAAATATCTGCCTCTCCTCAACCTTGTAGTATTAATCATTAAAGATAATTAATCATTAAAGAGAATCATTACATTCAAATTGTAATGGCTAATTTTTTTGATCACTTACTATGAGCCTGGCACCATGGTTTTTTTTTTTGTGATAATTTTTTTAAATTGTGGTAACATGAAATTTACAACCTAAACCACTTATAAGTGTGCAGTTCAGTAGTACTAAGTACCTTTGTTTTTGTTGTACAGCCAGTCCCTAGAACTCTCTTTATTTTGCAAACCCCAAATTCCATTTCCATTAAACTACAGTCTTCCCATTCTTTGCTCCCTCCAGCCCCTGGCAACCACCCATCTACTTTCTGTCTTTATGATTTTGTCTACTCTAGGTACCTCATATAAAGAGAATCACAGTATTCATCTTTTGTGACTGGCTTATTTCACTTAGCAAAGCATCCTCGAAGTTGATCCATATTGTAGCATGTGTCAGAGCTTTCTTCCTTTTGAAGGCTAAAGTAATTGTCCTTTGTAAATATTGATGGAGACCACATTTTGTTTATCCCTTCGTCTGTAGATGAGCAGTTCGGCTGCTTTCACCTTTTGGCTATTGTGAGTAATGCTGCTACGAACACGGTGTACAAATATCTCTTCTAGACTTTGATTTTACTTCTTTTGGGTATATAACCAAAAGCAGAAATGTTCAATTATATGGAAATTGTATTTTAAATTTTTTGAAGAACTACCAAGGGCTGAAATGTGAGCATTTCATCTCTTTCTCTTTCTCCTTCCCCCAATGGACATGAATAATAATAGTAGTAAATCTTTGGGAAAAAGCACAACAAAATATTTACACAAGCAGTGAGTTTATAAATAGAAAATTGATAGCAACAAAATTTTTTTAAAGACTGTATATCAAATATGTTGTCTGTCCCTTGGAGACTTTTTTGGCAATAAAACGGAGGGCTAAATAGATTGTAAGTATAGGGCAGTGTGGCAAATCCTATCTTCTTACAAACTAATCATGGGCAGGTTGACAATTCTACACTACAGAGATGCCAATGTTGATAAGGTTAATTTTAAAAATCTGGTATTCCTATCTGTAACCTGAATAATTCAGGGAATCAAGATTTGTGTATTGTTTCCCTTTGACCATCTATACTATGAAAACCTGAACAAAAATGATAAAGCTTTAAGTTTTTGGAGGAGATATTTTTGTTTGAATTGTGATTGAGAATATTCCTTGGAGACGAGTCCCACCAGTTTTCAAGGGGTAAGTCTGTAGCCAGTCAGCACAGGAAGGGAAATGCAATGGTGAGTGAGAACGAGGCTGGGGTGTGAACCTGTCTTCCCGTCTTTCCAATCCCGATAGATAGCCTTAAGCAGAACCCTGTCTAAGGCTGCGGCAAGAGACGTGGGACACAGGGAAATCTGAGTCTGGCTGGAGCCCGTCAGTGCCATTTTTCTCACAAAGCTACGTCTAGTAATCCAGAGCCTTTGTGCCTGGCCAGAAATTTTTAAGTGGCTCTGATGCTTACTATGTGGTAACTCTGGGAAAGTTAACTTCTTTTTGCCTCAGTTTCCTTCAGTAAAATAGAAATACTCATACTACAAACCTGAGGAGGGTTTTGTAAGGATTTTAGAAGGCAATACATGTAAAGGCACATACAGGGACTCAGCAGATGTTTATTGTAAAAAAAAAAAATTAGAGTATAACTTGGTTAGAATATTCCTCTGGAAAAAGAGACTATAATTTCCAACACGGTGATACTTCCTTATTTCTACTCTCAACTCCCCAAGGGACCACCAGGAGAAAATGGTGATCAAATGAGGTTAATGAAGACTCAACCGCAGATAGGAGGAATAACAAATGGACGGAGTCTGAATCATGTCTTAGAGTGGAAAGTTTAAGGGAGAATATTTATAGGGTTTGGGGTTTGAGCTCCAGTGATGAAAGGCAGATCTTTCAAGGGAAGGAATGAATTGGGATTAGGTAAAGTTTGTGACAAAAGATCTCATGCTGAAAAATCAGCTAAGGGATTCTCGATTGTGCTAGTCTTTTTCCTGTACATATTCCATAATTAACATGATATTTGAAGGTAATTAGCACATAATGTTGATAAATTTAATTTAAAAATCTGGTTTTTAATTAATTTATTTAATTAAATTAAATTAATTAATTTAATTATTTAGTACCTAAATAATTCAGGGAAACGAGCTTTGTGTATTCCCTCTGAATACCTATACCATAAGAACGTGAACAGAAATGATAAAATTTTAAGTGTTTTCTATTTTGAATTAATAGTAGATACAAAAAATAAAAGTTACTAAGAAAATAAATAGTGGGGCCCAATGAGAGTGGTGATTCCTGAGATCATTATACTATTACAACAGGAAATGTAGGAAACATTTTTTGCCATGGACTGGGTGACAGATTACATGATGAAATAATAAGAATTAAGTATGAAGTTAATAGTGACCCTTGGCTCCATCACAAGAAAAAAGAGAGTAAGTTATTAAAATCGTCCATTGAAGTGTGCTTCGTATTATACTTTCATATACAATATAAAACATGCAAGAAATATTATCTAAGAACTACAACACTGAATTAAGAACATAAAATCCTCTAGTCTTTTAAGAGTATCCTGTACAGAAGAGGGACGGTTAGACTTTCAACTACCAGGATCTAGAAATGTGAAAGATCAGATTGCATAGCTCTCTATTTCTTCTGATTTATCATTATATACCACAGTATATAAATCAAATTTCTCACTTAGTTTTTTAGTAGTTATGCTCTTCTTTTTTTATGATTATGAATCATATAAACATTTATTAAGAGTCTGCCCTAGGGCCAGGATCTGGGCTATCCACTGGGCATTGAAAGATGAATAATCCGTAGCCCCTTTCTCCAGGAGTTTACTCTGATCCAGATTAATAAGTAATCACTTAGAATAAGAAACCTTATGACAAAGAAACACTCTACAGGATGTAAAATTTGAAAACGTAGTTATGATCTTCTTGAGGTATGTTGCCTTGTTTACATTCGATTCCACAGAATTGCACATTAATCCCTGTGGAGAATATATATGCTTCTCTGATACCTGGATTATCTTGGAACTGATTATAATTCACATCTCATAGGAATTAATTTCTACAACTAGTCCTGTCTCCTCTATCCATGTAGTGTATCATTAACCCAATATTTTAAATTTTGTTATTGAAGTTTGAATAACTATTTGAGGTGAACTTGTTGACCTTGTTTTTCAGAATGCTTCCCAAATATTTGATCATCGCTAAAATGTCTGGTAACCAAAAGAATGTATCGCTTAAAAAACACACACCGAATACCTGACAGTCATGGAGATTCTTGCTTAAAATTAGGGAAAGAAAGTAAAGAAAAGGAAGGGAAGAGCTCTTATATTAATCATCCCTTCAGCTTGGGATGATTAAGATGTGGGATGTGAGTTAAAAGTTTAAGACTGGTGAGTAGCTTCTAAGTAGTTCAATATTTGCTAGCAAAATTGAGACAAAATTCCGAGGGAATTCATTTTCTCAGCTCAGAGTAGACAGAAATGGTCAAGCCAGTAACATTTTTTTCCTTGAAGAACGTAAATGTTCTAATTCTAATTGATATGATTTTACTTATTTCATAGACTTTGGAAACCTTTGTTTCTCAGTCATTTCAAATGCTTTTGAAAAAATGGTCAATGATTATATAAGCCATAAAAACAATTGGTCATGTGAAAGTTAAACTCAGTTAATTTAAAAGGTTCAGCGGTCAGTAAGCTCGTTTAGCTTTGCAAAGATCTGTTGTATCTAAACCATGTGAAAGCTTATTTTATCCTGATGCAATTAAATCTTGAATAATTCATGATGATTCTTCAACAGATGATTCTTTCTGCTTAGGCAAAGCATTGTCCATGTGAATGTAATACAGTAGCAAATTTTTTTCAGGACAATTATGAGCCTAAAATGTGCTAGGTGTTTTCGTAAGCATTATTATTTTGTCATTTTAAAATAGGAGGAAATTATCTCATAAAGGTAACTTACCTAAGATTGTACCACTTTTGTCTGATAGAACAGAGCTTCAGTTACATTCTGACTGCCCCCACCCAAAGCCATTTTTTTCTATTATGTCATACTCCATGTCTCGAAACCCTATTTTGTGAATTCTAAAACTTATACTCTAAGAGCAAAGGATGTTTTCCATGGACCAGATATAAGCCATCCAGGTAAGACAGCCCGCCTAGAGCTGACTTAGAGTCTGCCCAAAGGGGCCTCCAGGACGACTGTGAAGACCTTGGCAGGAAACAAACAAACAACTAGGGACTCTGCTAGATGCAGAGTTGTATTTGTTCCTCACAAGAATGAGCCCGTGAATGACAGATTCTCAGTAACGGGGCCGAGGGTTAGTGGTCCTCAAAGAACACATGGTGGAAACTTCCTAACAGAAAGAATCACTTTTAAATACCTACCAAACCCAGAGATCACCAGTGCTAGATAACTTCCAAGTACAAATAAGATTTTTCCCTCTGTGGTAGAATAATGCCCCTGCCTTCCCAAAGACGTTTACATCCTAATCCCCCAAATCTGTGAAATGTTACCCTACAGGGTAAAAGAATTTGCTGATGTGATTAAGTTAGGGACCTTGAAATAGAAAGTTTACCCTGAATTATCCAAGAAGGCCCAATATAATCACAAAGGTCCTTATAAGAGGGACGCAAGAGGGTCAAAGGTAGAAGGAGGTGGGACAATGGAAGCAGAGGTTGGATGATGCACTTTGAATATGGAGGAAGGGGCTATTAGCCCATAAATGCACAAGGCCACTAGAAGGTGAGAATTACAACGAAACAGATCTTCCCCTGAAGCCTCCAGAAGGAACACAACTCTGACAACACCTTGATTTTAGCCTTCTGACCTCTAAACCAGTGGTCCCCAACCTTTTTGGCACCAGGGGCTGGTTTCATGGAAGACAATGTTTCCATGGATGCGGGGTGGGGGGGATGGTTTTGGGATGATTCAAGTGCATTACATTTATTGTGCACTTTATTTCTATTATTATTACATTGTAATATATAATGAAATAATTATACAACTCACCATAATGCAGAGTCAGTGGGAGCCCTGAGCTTGTTTTCACTTGCCACTCACTGATAGGGTTTTGATCTGAGTCTACAAGCAATTGATTTATTATGGTCTCTGTGCAGTCGAACCTCTCTGCTAATGATAATCTGTATTTGCAGCCGCTCCCCAGCACTAGTATCTCCCCCTCAGCTCCCCCTCAGATCATCAGGCGTTAGATTCTCATAAGGAGTGCACAACCTAGATCCCTCACATGCACACTTCATGCTGTGAGGGTTTGCGCTCCTATGAGAATGTAATGCTGCTGCTGATCTGGCCGGAGGCGGAGCTCAGGTGGTAATGAGAGCGATGGGGAGTGGCTGTAAATACAGATGAAGCTTCGCTCACTCGCCCACCGCTCACCTCCTGCTGTGCAGCCCGGTTCCTAACAGGTCACAGACCGGTATCTGCTCTAAACTATCAGAAAACAAATCTGTGAAATTTGTGTTGTTTTAGCTAACTTTGTGGTCATTTGTTACAGCAGCAATGGGAAACTAGCATTACTCTCTTTGCTTTTCCTTTTTCAAGTCTGAAGGGTCCAGTGGGGAAATGTAGTGGGTGGTGAAGGGGGAATATAACTGTAACTGAGGAAATAGGCAGAACAATAGGGATGAAATAGTCTATGGCTCCTTCCTCCAACTGCAGGTGTCCAGCCCAGAGAAGTGCCAGGTTGACCTGGTTGTATCATTACTGAACCAATTGAGAAGGGACTGACTAAAGGCTATTTTGTTACCTATGAGTTATAAGGCTTGTACTGGACTTCACTCAAGGATTAGGGCTGAGCAAGATTGTATGAGAAATGGAGAACATAAAGTAATTTTCTGATTTCATCCTATGAGTCCCACGTTTCCAAAGTTATAGTGCCATATGGGAACCAGGCTCATTTTACTTTAGGTGACCATTCTATTGCCTCATCATTCTATGGGGTTTAGTGTTCCTCCAAACACTCTTGTTTTCCCCACTCCTGCTAAGTATCTTTGCAATTGCCTCCTTTCTCCATTACACCGTTCCAGTGAGATTCTCAATGCTAATATTCTCAGATTCCCCACATTCAGTCCTACCTACCTTTATGTGTTATCAGGCTTTGAAAAGTCCTCTTGTTTATAAAAATAATAATAGCCTGTGATGATTGTCAAAGTTTAATTTTCAAAATGTTAAAAAATTAATTGTGTGTGTGTGTGTGTGTATACACACACACACATACATATAGATAGTGGTGAGCATACCTAACAGTTTTATTTAACTCATTAACAAGGGAACCAGTAGAATGAAAAATAGGAATTTAATATGGTCAGTGAAGAAAGGTGCTGAAATAAAATGGCTAAATTAAATGCAAATTGAGTTATGTTCTACAGAGCAATAAAACTGTGACTTTGAAGTCCTCAAGTCTGACAGAAGAAAAACAAATCATTGCATCTTATCAGTTTTCCACAACTTAAATTCTGTATTTCAAATCTGTAAAATGCCTGGATCTTAATCAATTTTGATTACTACAGTGAAAGTTCCATTTTCTGAGGGAGGCAGGTGTGTTGGATAACGCTTTGGCATAGTATTGAAAGGTTGCACAATCAATAGATAGCTAGTGGGAAGCAGCCGCATAACACAGGGAGATCAGCTCAGTGCTTTGTGACCACCTAGAGGGGTGGGATAGGAAGGGTGGGAGGGAGGGAGACGCAAGAGGGAAGAGATATGGGAACATATGTATATGTTTAACTGATTCACTTTGTTATAAAGCAGAAACTAACACACCATTGTAAAGCAATTATACTCCAATAAAGATGTTAAAAAAAAGAAGGTTGCACAATCATCTTGCTGATTTACTTCCAAGTTAAGAATAGTTCTCTGTAACATCATAAATAAATTGTTAAAGAATCTAAAAACTGTAAAGTTACTAAATACATATTGATTTAAGGGGAGCAAATTTACTAACTAATGTGAACTTCTAGTTGAAAACAAGAGTTTCATTTATTAAATCCGGTGCTGGACTGTGCTACGTCAACTTGGTGAAGCTGGGATTTATGTTTTCCTGAATCTCCTTCTCTGTGCTAGATGGGACTTGGAAGGTGGAAGTTAAATAGCAGCCATGATTCATTGAAGGACAGTGAGATCATTTACAAAGATGTTCGTATACAGAGGCACCCAGCGATCCTAGCTTGTCCCCACTCCTTCCTGCTCTCTAATCAGCTTGCCTTCCCAGCCCAGGACCAGGCTGGGCAACTGCTGTTCTGGGCCCACAAGTAGGTGTTTGGCAATGGCTACATGGAGGTTAAGAGCTTCTTGTAGACATCTCCGTGGCATTCCCCTCTGCACCTACTTCATTGTCTGGGCACGCTTAGCTTTTGTATTTACCTTCAAGCTCTGACTTATCCATTCTTGCCAATGTTTTTGGCAGATGAACTGGTTAGAAGTCTGTGTCTGATCTCTACTCCCTGTTCCAGACCTTCACTTCACCAGCTGCTCCCACATTTCTCTAAGATCTAATGTCTGTAATAACTCTGTCAATCCCCAAATGCTCAAAGGAGCTCTGCTTCCGTGACTTAACCCTGACTAATGCATTCATATTATTTTAGACCTATGATCTCTAATTTCAACCCTCTCAAATGAGATATTTCCAACCACATTCTGACATAGAGTCTATCCACTAAAATGATGATGATGATAGTAATATTAAAACAATAATAATAATAGTAATAGCTAACACTTACCTAATACTTGTGAGAGGCCTAGCATTATTGTAAATGATTTACTGCTAAATGCTTAGATATTTCTCAGTCTCTTTAAGACTGCTTCCTTTGTCTCTCAACATCATGCTTTAGCATGTTCAAAGTACTCTTCTTAATCCTGAGGTCATATTGGTATGAAAGGATCACAGGGAAATCTAGGGGTATAGTTATACCCCTATAGTTCCATAGATTATGGAAGATGTTAAGAACCATTGCTATAAAGGATCACCGACACTTATGGGAGGTTTTTGGACCCAAAATGCTGTATATTGCAATAACAGGACTTACTGTGAATTTGTCGTATGTCAAACACCTTGCAAATGTGTCTATATATACTATCTCATATAATCCTGCCAATGACTCTAAAAGGTAGAAAATATCATCCTTTTTATATAGCTGAGAAAACTGAGACTGAGAAAAGTAACATGTCCAAAGTCACACATTATATATGTAATTATAATGGAGACTTGTATTTGTCTTCTTATATTCATTCTCTCCTATTACTAGACCCCTGAGTCTTAGCTGAAAAAAAATAGTGACTACATTCTTACAGTGCCTTGGAACTAGGTATTGCCACTTGGCTATATTCTGACTAATGAGGTAAAAGTAGAAGTGATAGAAAGTGGCTGTAGAGGGAGAAACTATATTCTCTTATTTGCCTTCTTTCCTGATTGCTGTAATGCAGATGTAATGGCTAGATCTTCAACAGCCATCTTGGGTCATGAGGTGATCTTGAGAATGGCAGTCAGACACAGTGGAGCAGGATTCTGTAAGAATCTTGAGTCATTGATACGCTGCAATGCCTTAGACACCTTTAGAACTTTTACCTGAATGAAAAATAAATTTCCATCCTATTTAAGCCACTGTTATTTGGGATTTTCTATAACATGCAACTGAACCTAATCTCAGTTAACACAATAATATAAATTTTTATGTACACACACAAAACTGAAAGTGAATTACCTTACCATCAGTATCACCATTCATTCTTACCATTCCTTCCTCCTTGTGGTAGATTAGAAATTAGAAATATGTCTCTGTCGTTATAGATTTCCAACCTCAAGCCTGAGAACTTATATTCATCAGGAGTCCTTGAAAATGCCAGTTCTCTATCAACACGACCTCTCATCAGAGTACTAAAAATAGAGAGCTATTGCTAAACTGTAACTTTGATTATTTTCTGTAATAGCACGTTGGTGGAAAAATGCATTACTTAAGATCTTGAAAATTAAAATGACTTCTATCTTAAGTGACAATCAATTGAAAAATTGGACTGGATTGCTTTTTGCAAACTTTAAGAGCATAGCCCGGATGCACTTCAAAATATGTTTAGTCAAAACATATTTTGAGGGGCTTCCCTGGTGGTGCAGTGGTTGAGAGTCCGTCTGCCGATGCAGGGGACACGGGTTCGTGCCCCGGTCCGGGAGGATCCCACATGCCGCGGAGCGGCTAGGCCCGTGAGCCATGGCCTCTGAGCCTGCGCGTCTGGAGCCTGTGCTCCGCAACGGGAGAGACCACAACAGTGTGAGGCCCGCGTACCGCAAACAAACAAACAAACAAACAAAACATATTTTGACTAACTTAGAGTCTTTTGCCCTTCCTTTATAATAATGGGAGAGCTGAATAAGTTTGTCTTTGGCTTGGAAACAAGAGTAAATAGGTTGTATCGTGAGAGAATATTTTCGTAGAGTTATTAAAATCAAAGAAGAATGCTAAAAAAAAAAAAAAACTCTTGTAAATGTTCATATGTAAATGTGCAGACAGCAAGACTAATGCACTATGACATACCCAAGCTCAAAATGTTTTCCTAGTTCTTACTATTCTTGGGGCCAAATTTCCAAGACCATTGATTTTTGTTGCCAATCTCAATTTCAGTATGGAAAGTGGTGGGCCTTCAGTTCACCAATAATATTTATTTCTGCTGGGCACTCAGACTTTACCAAGCCTTGTGAGTTTATGCACAATTTATGACCCAAGCACTCAGTTCTGGATGAGGGGAAATAAATAAACTCTGCGTTAAGAATTGATTTGGGTATTGTCCTGTGGTGACTTCATAGGAGGTAGAGAAAACCAACTACATTTGGGATTTTAAGGTTTGATGAGTCAATTTCTCTCAAAATTGACTCCCCCTGGACTTCTAGATGCCAACATTTCACCATTAGAGCTTCATTTAGTCATGAGATGAGTACATCTCTTGTTTAAACACTCCTGAAGCGAATAATGTGCTAAGTACATCAACTCCTTTCTAAGCACGTACATCAAGAGTAGACTATGAAAGAATGAGGGACATTGGGCTAGTACAGTATCTCAGCCCTCCCATAAGTAAGCAAGCTGGAGTAACATGCTTGGTTCACCAGGAGCATTAGGAAGGCATTTTGTACCTTTGGGCAGATGTAAGATAAAACAAAGCAAAATAGTAAGCTAGCTGCAAAAAGGGAAGGTGATGGGATCAGAGACTTATTTCTCCTACTGGCTTCTGTGTTGTTTTCAGATTGCACTTGAAATCAAATCAATTTGCTTGTCAGTAATACTCTGTTGAAGTGAGGGGAAAAAAATTGTGAAATTCAGTTGAAAAATAAATAGTTCAATCAACTGAATATCTACTTTTATGATTTCAAGATGGTTTTACCAACGTATTTCCCTAAGTTTATTAAATTGAGCAACTTTTTTGGCATCATTGGAATGAGGCCAGGAAAAGAAGACATGAGGTTGAGATTCCCTCTTTGAGTGGGAAGGAAGAGGGTGAAGGGTGAAGACAAATTTAGCTAAAAGAATCATCCCATAAGGAACCTTGTACCAGTTTATTTATCCTACTTACTATATAGCAATTCCCCATTTTTGTTGTTGTTGTGGGCAGCCCTGCTTCTCTTCTAGAAGGAACCAAAATTTCCAACAGCTTGGAATCCATTTCCATTTCATTAGAGACAAATTCAAAGACATATTTCTACTTCAACTTTCCGGGCCTGCTTTCAAAAAGTCATCTGCAATAGAGAAGAAAACATAATACAATGAACATCATCCTACTTCTAATTTAGAATACTAGAATCTATTCGTAACTGAATAAGCATAGCGTGAACATCGAAATAATCTTAATAGAACTTGGTCAAACACTGATCCCACTGGGAGAACTTTTTCCAAACCCTGAGCCCCTTCCCGAGGTACAGATTCAGAAAGGTCCAATGAAGCCAAAACTCGATGTCTGTAAGGATCTAAGTTGTTCAAATGGGAAGTGGGTTCAGTTGCCAGTAGTTTCCCTCTTGTTTTCACTATTTTTCCTATCACTCTGAGATAAAATAAGGATCTTATGGTTTGTTTTTTGGAGGTATAAGCCCTCTCCCTATAGTTCCTTCCCTGTGAAAGCAGGTAGCTCTGTTATTGCACATTTGACTTAATAGAACTACTTCTTTTAATGTAGTAATCCTTGCAAATGAAAATTGAGTCTGGAATGGAGACTCCAAAATAATGAATAACAAATGCACAATAGACAGCAGGACCCAACAGTCTAGCAGTAGCACTTGTCTTCATTTGGAAAATTCTATGTGTGCTCATCTATAATTGGGGGGGGCCCAACCAGGGCTACAGCAAAAAATAAGCAGCCAGGAATTATCTTCATTGTTGTGGGCTTGAGATCACAGACCAGTGTCCAGCTTCTTCATTACTAGAGAACCATATGACCTATTTCTACAGTAAACACATCTTTAAGCACTGACATATATACGCTACCAAATGTAAAATGTATGGCTAGTGGGAAGCAGCTGCATAGCACAGGGAGATCAGCTCAATGCATTGTGACCACCTAGAGGGGTGGGATAGGGAGGATGGGAGGGAGGTTCAAGAGGGAGGGGATATGGGGACATATGTATACTTATAGCTGATTCACTATGTTGTTCAACAGAAACTAACACAACATTGTAAAGCAATTATACTCCAATAAAGATCTATTAAAAAAAAAAAAGAACATGAGAAAAGAGGCCCATATTGGTAAGGATTTGGGCCACATTATACTGAGAAACACAAAACAAGAATTTCTGAATTATGTTTTATTTTATTGTATGTAATAATATTCTTGTATTAAAATTACTGCTACTATATTAGCTGACAGTGTGCTGGATTCAGCTCTGATTTTTAAGAAAGAAAACTATTTTCTGCCTTCAACTAGCATGAATTTATTCACTTGAAATGGTTTCCCAAATACCTGTGAAATTATGTTTGTAGGATCAGTCACCACATGCTTTTAGAAAACATATATTCCTGGTCAAATAGGAGAAGAAAAATATGTTCCTACATTTCTCTAAACATATAAATCCCTTAAATTTGTGGAAAGATTTCTCTGTTTTCTCATACTCAGAGATGAAGTATTTGTTGGGATTTTTTCCCCAGATTTTAATTTTTTTATTAAAATATAGTTGATTTGGGCTTCCCTGGTGGCACAGTGGTTGAGAGTCTGCCTGCCGATGCAGGGGACACGGGTTCGTGCCCTGGTCCAGGAAGATCCCACATGCCACGGAGCGGCTGGGCCCATGAGCCATGGCCGCTGAGCCTGCACGTCCGGAGCCCGTGCTCCGCAACGGGAAAGGCCACAACAGTGAGAGGCCCGCGTGCCGCAAAAAAAAAAAAATATATATATATATATATATATATATATATATATATAGTTGATTTACAATGTTGTGTTAATTTCTGCTGTATAGCAAAATGATTCAGTTATACGTATATATGCAATTTTTATATTCTTTTCCATTATGGTTTATCACAGAAAATTGAATATAATTCCCTATGCTATACAGTAGGACCATACCTATACTAAATATAATAGTTTGCAACTGTTAACCCCAAATTCCCACCCCATCTCTCTCCCGCCACCCCTCCCTTGGCAACCACAAGTCTGTTCTCTATGTCTGTGAGTCTGTTTCTGTTTCATAAAAGTTCATTTGTGTCATATTTTAGATTCCACATTAAGTGATATCATATGGCATTTGTCTTTCTCTTTCCGACTTACTTCGCTTAGTTTGATAATCTCTAGGTCCTTCCATATTGCTGCAAATGGCATTATTTCATTCTTTTTTATGGCTGAGAGTATTCCATTGTATATATGTACCACATCTGCTTTATCCATTCATCTGTCAATGGACATTAGGTTGCTTCCGTGTCTTGGCTTCCATGCCTTGGCTGCTATGAACTAGGGGTGCATGTGTCTTTTTTAATTATATTTTTGTCCAGGTATATGCCCAGGAGTGAGATTGCTGGATCATATGGCAGCTATATTTTTAGTTTTTTGAGGAACCTCAATTCTGTTTTTCATAGTGGCTGCCCCAACTTACATTCCCACCAACAGTGTAGGGGGGTTCCCTTTAGAGAGGAAGGATTTGAAAAAGAAAAAAAAAAGTTATTTGCAAAGGATTACAAGGGATCTAGACTTTAGAAGACTGGTTAATCAAATAAGAATAAAACAGTTATCTCATTGTAGTTTTGATTTGCATTTCTCTAATGATTAATGATGTTGAGCATTCTTTCATGTGTTTGTTGGCAGTCTGTATATCTTCTTTGGAGAAATGTCTATTTAGGTCTTCTGCCCATTTTGGGATTGGGTTGTTTGTTTTTTTGATATTGAGCTGCATGAGTTGCTTGTATGTTTTGGAGATTAATCCTTTGTCAGTTGCTTCATTTGCAAATATTTTCTCCCATTCTGAGGTTTGTCTTTTCATCTTGTTTATGGTTTCCTTTGCTGTGCAAAAGCTTTTAAGTTTCATTAGGTCGCATAAACGCTACCAAATGTAAAATAGATAGCTAGTGGGAAGCAGCCGCATAGCACAGGGAGATCAGGTGCTTTGTGACCACCTAGAGGGGTGGGATAGGGAGGGTGGGAGGGAGGGAGATGCAAGAGGGAGGAGATATGGAGATATATGTATATGTATAACTGATTCACTTTGTTATAAAGCAGAAACTGACATACCATTGTAAAGCAATTATACTCTAATAAAGATGTTAAAAATAAAACAGGTACTTTATGGTAAAAGTTTAACCATATTACTGAGTTTAGACTTCATCTATTCATAATGTAAAGCAATTTTCTTACATGAATATCAGACCCACAAATGTCTTCATATCATCAGGTACTACATTGCAAAATTCAGGAATAAAGCTCTTTGTGTTAGGAAGTCAACAACTTAAGGCGAATGCTGGAGTTTTCATTTCTTCGGAAGACTAGAATTCAATCAGAAACCTATTTTGTTGTTGCTACTGTTGCTGTTGGTTTTGTTTTGCTGTTTGGACTTATCTCAGGATGTAGTGATTGTTCTCTCTATTTATCGAAAGAAGTTTCCACTTATCCGTGATGTCAGCAGGGCAAAGTATCATTGTTTTCATAATCAGATGCACTCAAAAGTTTTACATTATTATTTTGAAGAATTAAAGAAGAGTGGAAGGAAGAATGGTACCCAGAGTGGTGTGAAGAAAAGAAGACAGCCAAGGAAATGAGGCAACAATTGACATGATTAATGACTCAGCATTATCAGAAATGTGGACTAAGGAATAAACCCAATAATATAGTCCCCTGTGAAATTACATAATTTGAGAGAGGGTGGAGACGTCTCACAAAATGTGGACTGGAAGCTCAAGCTTTTTATTTGGATATTAATAAAGAGAAATCCCGCTGAAGGATTTCTGTATATTTAGATATTCTACTCTCTGATTTCCAAAGTGACAAGCTCCTAGGATAAATGAACACATGCGCAGTATCTTAGAAAAAAGGTGGTCCCCATAACTTTGTTCCCTTTTAGTTAAAAATATGTGTTTTAGTACCAGATTTCTGAAGATAATCTCTTAAGCTAAAGGGGCCTTTGTACACCATAACAAACCAAGAAGAAGAGGTATTTCTGGAAGGAGAAGGAAGGGGTTTTATTGTGTTTCATATTATTCTACATAAAAAATCAATTTTATAAATTCAAAGTTGTCTTACCCAAAACTCCAAATTCCTTTTTAGAAGAATTGTCCTCCTGTACATAACACTGCTCTTCACCTTGTGATTTTTCAAGTTACCACTCAAGGATAGTATCTTCCATCTCTTTAAATAAAATTGACCATTTCTTTTTTGTACATGGCACTGATGTGGCATGAGTTTGCAGAAGAGAAAGGGACTGGTACACGATGTATCAGCCAGCAGAATGTCTTGCTGCTTAACCAGACAGCTCTCAGTGGCTTAACACAATCCACTGGACATCCATACAGAGTCCATCACAGTCCAATGAGGTGTTTACTGCAGAATCTTCTAATCAGTGATTCAGGGACCCAGCTCCTTCCATCTTACAACTAGGCCATCTCCAAGGTCTTTGCCAGGTTCTCAGAAGCTGGCTAGCAGACAGAGGAAGAAATAATCATGCACAGAAAGATTCTATAGCCCAAGCCTTAAAGTAGCACCCATTCTTCCACTGATATTCCATTGGCTATAATTCAGTCACAGGACCAGACCTGATTGCAAGGGAGAATGGGATTTGTAGCCTAACTGCTTATCCAGAAAGAAAAATAAATGCCTTTGGTGAACATCTGGCTAGTCTCTGACAAAAGCTACATATCATTAACTGTAACACAACTTGTTTTTTTCTTAGACATAGATATTTAACAACTTTGTATAAAATAATTTCAATTTCAAGCATCAAAGATACACCTGTAATCATATCCAAGAACTAAAAATGTTCCAGCAACAACTACACTGTGTTATTGCTTCTGTTTTGAATGTTCCCATCCCTACTCACCTCCTTTAATATTGACTATGCTCAGAATAGGAGTATATATTTAATAAAAGGACATCTGGCTCTTTTTAATGTCCAAATTATGAAAATTTTATGCATTCATGTAAGCCCCTTGTATTTTCCTTTAAACAGGTTCAAGTAAAGTTCACTTTGACAGAAACCTGTAGTGACTTCACGCATACACTACCGAATGTAAAATAGATAGCTAGTGGGAAGCAGCCGCATAGCACAAGGAGATCAGCTCCCTGCTTTGTGACCACCTAGAGGGGTGGGATAGGGAGGGTGGGAGGGAGGGAGACGCAAGAGGGAGGAGATATGGGGATATATGTATATGTATAACTGAATGACTTTGTTATAAAGCAGAAACTAACACACCATTGTAAAGCAATTATACTCCAATAAAGATGTTAAAAAAAAAAAAGAGTAAGAGCTCTAAATGAAAGCAGCAGTCCTGTTTGTCATCACATTTGGACCAGCTTTGCTACTATCTTGCTGGAAGTATTTTTGAAAACCTCAGGACTCATTTTCTCCAGCTGTCACAGAGATGATCCTAGGGTACAACAGGTCATTACAATTCTCTAGGCTCTGAGGTATGACAAACTCCAATGCTGCCAAAGTTCCTGCAGTTACTCAAAAGGGTACCAGAATGGGGGCATACACTGTTGCCTCAGGACCTGGTGTTCCATAAGCTCTAGATTCATACATTAAATGAAGTGGGGTTCCAACCCTTGGATCTGATTCCAGAGGCTTGGTGTCAGTGCTTAGGCATCTGCATTTCAAATGCTCCATAGTCAACTACAATTGTCTCACCAGTAGAACCATGCATCCATGTTTGCTCCAAAGTGGGCTGTGTGCATCTATTGATGTATAAGGTCGTCTACTAGACTAGAACAAGAGAAGAAAATTTTGGAACCCTGTTCCAAAATATATTTTGGAACAAAATATATTTTGTATATTTAATTATTATGAAAAAATACAAGATTAAGCTCAGCTAATATGAATATAAAGCTGATGCTGTCAGGCTCACTTAGACCTCTATAGCATAAAGAAGAGAATTATTCTGATGGAAAAGTAAGAGTCCCACGGTTTGAAGCTAGCCAGTTAAGTGGTTTAGTAAACTATATTATGTGGTTTTAATTAAAGTCATACTTATTTTTAAAATGCGGAAGGTCCATAAAATTTTTTTCCAGGAAACTAGGGATTGAACATAATATCATTATTATTACACATATCAACAAAAGCAGTCAACCAAAAAAAATGGCAGAGCTGACTTCTTCTGTCTTTGTTAGCCACATGGGCGCAAGGGGGTGACGAGTAATGATCTCGTAAGCTAATGTTACCTAGGATGTATTTGGGGAAAAAAATAAAAGATCTTTTTCCATATCCGTATTGTAAAGAAGACTTTTTTTTAATCACTGAAGAAGTAATTGCTTTTTAAAAAATATCTGTGCTGTGGAAAGAGTATGTTGAAAATGGATGTTTGGAGAAATTTCCATTATTACATGATTGGATTCAGAAATAAATTAATAAAACTTTGCGTGCAATGTGCAAAAACATTGGAAAAATATCACCTGGACATAAAATTATCTGACTCATTTAAAAATGTTTCAGGTGTGATATTTCAGTGGATTTTGAACTAGTTTATTAAAATTGTACAAAATCTGATTGTTTTGTATGAATAAACAATTGACCTTAAGGACTATATAAATTTACTGATAAAATCACCAAATAAGCCCTTTATTTAATCTGTGACTGACATTTAAAAATAATAGTATCCTGAGTTAGTAAAGCAGCCAGTAAAACACTTGTTTTATTCTGGTTTGCATACACTTATGGGAATCTTCCTCAGCTATGATAACCAGTAGTAATAAGTATCACAAAGAGCTACATAGAAATTAATATAAAAATAGCAGTCAAGAAGTCTGTATGGGCTCAGTTTTGTTTTTGTTTAGGGGGGAAGGAAAGAGACAGGATGACTGCAAATAGCTAAAATTAAAAACTAATTTAAAATTATTTTCTCATACTATTTTGTTTCTATTTCATTTTTATTTAAAACTTGCATAATGTATTAGACTATAAATACACATATAAATCATAGAATAATGAAAATATGCATATTTATTATAGGAGCATATTCAATCAATATATGCTCGTGTTCTTTCATGATAAAGGAGAATAATAAAAATCCTAGAGATATAACATGAAGCTACAAAGAAGGATATACTAGCTTACATAAGAAATGTGCTTACATACCAAACATTTAAAGAAGCTATTCCCAAAAAATTGAAGAGGAAGGAATGCTTCTCAATTCATTCTACAAGGCCAGCATTACCCTGATACCAAGACCAAAGACAAAGCATACAGAATAAGAAAATTATAAACCAATATCACTGATGAACATAGGTGCAAGACTTCTTAACAAAATTATACTATATCAAATTCAGTAACATGTTAAAAGAATCACACCCCATCATCAATCAATCCAAGTGATGCAATACATTAACAAATTGAAAAATAAAAATAATATGATTATTTCAGTTTCTGCAAAGAAAAAGCTTTTGATAAAATTCAATATCCATTTATGACATAATCTATCAACAAAGTAGACATAGAGGGAACATAACACAACATAATAAAGGGCATATATGACAAGCCCACAGCTAACATCATAATCAATGATGAAAAACTGAAAGCATTTACTCTAAGATCAGAAACAAGACAAGGATGTCCACTCTTGCCATTTTTATTCAACATAGTATTGGAGGTCCTAGCCACAGCAACTCGACAAGAAAATAAATAAATAAATAAATAAAGGAATCCAAATTGGAAAGGAAGAAGTAAAACTGTCACTGTTTGCAGTTGACATGATACTATATAGAGAAAATCCTAAACACGTCATCAAAAGACAATTAGAACTAATAAATGTATACAGTAAAGTTGCAGGATACAAAATTAGTATAGAAAACTACAGGCCAATATCGCTGATGAGCATAGATGCAAAAATCCTCAACAAAATACTAGCAAACAGAATCCAGCAGCACATTAAAAGGATCATACACTATGATCAAGTGCGGTTTATCCCAGGGATGCAAGGATTCTTCAATATATGCAAATCAACAAACATGATACACCATATTAACAAATAGAAGGAGAAAAACCATATGATCATCTGAATAGATGCAGAGAAAGCTTTTGACAAAATTGAACACCCATTTAGGATAAAAACCCTGCAGAAAGTAGGCATAGAGAACTTCCCTCAACATAATAAAGGCCATATGTGACAAACCCACAGCCAACATTGTCTTCAATGGTGAAAAACTGAAACCATTTCCACTAAGATCAGGAACAAGACAAGATTGCCCACTCTCACCACTCTTATTCAACATAGTTTTGGAAGTTTTAGCCACAGCAATCAGAGAAGAAAAAGAAATAAAAGGAATCCAAATTGGAAAAGAAGAAGTAAAGCTGTCACTGTTTGCAGATGACATGATACTATACATAGAGAATCCTAAAGATGCTACCAGAAATCTACTAGAGCTAATCAATGAATTTGGTAAAGTAGCAGGATACAAAATTAATGCACAGAAATCTCTGGCATTCCTATACACCAATGATGAAAAATCTGAAAGTGAAATCAAGAAAACACTCCCATTTACCACTGCAACAAAAGGAATAAAATATCTAGGAATAAACCTACCTAAGGAGACAAAAGACCTGTATACAGAAAATTATAAGACACTGATGAAAGAAATTAAAGATGATACAAATAGATGGAGAGATATACCATGTTCTTGGATTGAAAGAATCAACATTGTGAAAATGACGGTACTACCCAAAGCAATCTACAGATTCAATGCAATCCCTATCAAACTACCACTGGCATTTTTCACAGAACTAGAACAAAAAACTTCACAATTTGTATGGAAACACAAAAGACCCCGAATAGCCAAAGCAATCTTGAAAAAGAAAAACAGAGCTGGAAGAATCAGGCTCCCTGACTTCAGACTATACTACAAAGCTACAGTAATCAAGACAGTATGGTACTGGCACACAAACAGAAATATAGATCAATGGAAAAGGATAGAAAGCCCAGAGATAAACCCATGCACATATGGTCACCTTATCTTTGATAAAGGAAGCAAGAATATACAGTGGAGGAAAGACAGCCTCTTCAATAAGTGGTGATGGGAAAACTGGATAGCTACAGGTAAAAGAATGAAATTAGAACACTCCCTATCACCATACACAAAAATAAACTCAAAATGGATTAAAGACCTAAATATAAGGCCAGAAACTATCAAACTCTTAGAGGAAAACATAGGCAGAACACTCTATGACATAAATCACAGCAAGATCTTTTTTGACCCACCTTCTAGAGAAGTGGAAATAAAAACAAAAATAAACAAATGGAACCTAATGAAAGTTAAAAGGTTTTGCACAGCAAAGGAAACCAGAAACAAGACGAAAAGACAACCCTCAGAATGGGATAAAGTATTTGCAAATGAAGCAACTGACAAAGGATTAATCTCCAAAACATACAAGCAACTCATGCAGCTCAATATCAAAAAAAACCAAAAAACCCAATCCAAAAATGGGCAGAAGACCTAAATAGACATTTATCCAAAGAAGATATACAGATTGCTAACAAACACATGAAAGAATGCTCAACATCATTAATCATTAGAGAAATGCAAATCAAAACTACAATGAGATATCATCTCACACCGGTCAGAATGGCCATCATCAAAACATCTACAAACAATAAATGCTGGATTGATTGTGGAGAAAAGGGAACCCTCTTGCACTGTTGGTGGGAATGTAAATTGATGCTGCCACTATGGAGAACAGTATGGAGGTTCTTTAAAAAACTAAAAATAGAACTATCATACTACTCAGCAATCCCACTACTAGGCATATACCCTGAGAAAACCAGAATTCAAATAGAGTCATGTACCAAAACGTTAATTGCAGCTCTATTTACAATAGCCAGGACATGGAAGCAACCTAAGTGCCCATCAACAGATGAATGGATAAAGAAGATGTGGCACATATATACAATGGAATATTACTCAGCCATAAAAAGGAATGAAACTGAGTTATTTGTATTGAGGTGGATGGACCTAGAGACTGTCATACAGAGTGAAGTAAGTCAGAAAGAGAAAAACAAATACTGTATGCTAACACATATATATGGAATCTAAAAAAAAAAAATTAGTATACAGAAATCTGTTGTATTTCTATATACTAACAATGAACTATCAGAAAGAGAAATTAAGAAAACAATCCCATTTAGAATTGCATCAAAAAGAATAAAATACCTAGGAATAAATCTAACCAAGGAGGTAAAAGACTTGTACTCGGAAAACAATAAGACAGTGATTAAAGAAATAGAAGACAACGAAGACAAATGGAAAGACATACCTTGCTCATGGATCAGAAGAATTAATATTATTAAAATGATCATCTACCCAAGACAGTCTACACATTCAGTGCAATCCTTATCAAAATACCAATGGCATTTTTCATAGAACTGAACCAATAACTGTAAAATTTGTATGGAACACAAAACACAAAAGGCTCTGAATAGCTAAAGCAATCTTGAGAAAGAAGAACAAAGCTACAGTTATCATGCTCCCTGATTTCAAACTATACTACAAAGGTACAGTAATTAAAACAGTATGGTATTGGTAAAAAAACAGACAGAAAAGTCTGTAGAACAGAATAGGGAGTCCAGAAATGAACCCACACTTATATAGTCAATTAATCTATGACTAAGGAGGCAAGAATGTACAATGGGGGAAAGACCACCTTTTCAATACATGGTGTTGGAAAAACTGGACAGCTACATGTAAAAGAATCAAACTGGACTACTTTCTCACACCGTAAACAAAAATAAATTCAAAATGGATTAAAGACTTGAACATAAGATCTGAAACCATAAAACTCCTATTGAATCACTATGTTGTGCACCTGGAACTAACATAGTGTTGTAGGTCAATCATACATCAGTTTAAAAAAAAAAAAAAAAAAAGAAAGAATGAAAGAAAGAAATGAGCTTACAAATTTAATTAAATATAATTGGCCTTTGTGTCTCACCCTTACTCCTTAAAAATCTGCTGCTATCTTGCAAATGTATACAATTTGCTTTATAGAGATAATAAAATAATACACAAATGGAATTTCTATAATGATCCCACCCAACCCACTGATTCTCTCAGGGAACCCTTAAACTTGTTCCATGAAAATCAAGTATGGTACCTGATTAAATCAGAGTTACAAATTATACAAATATTTTTAACATAGCTATTTATTGTGATCCTCTCAACACTCAAATTTTAGCCTGTGTTCACAGTGGGAAAACCAACTATTGCATTATGAATGACAATAATAGTAATAAACATAATAGTTATATATCATGACATTTCACAGATTGAAAATAATCTGATTCTCTGTCTGAGAAGGCAGTAGATTCAAAGACATAAGCCCTGGATTTAGGAAAAAAACCTGCTTTTTATACTGATTCTACTTATTATTATTAAACTATAGACAAAGAATTTACCTTCTCTCTGCTTCGGTTTCTTCACATACAAATTGAGGATATCTGCTCTATCTCAGGGAGTTGTTGAGGGGATCAGATAATATTCACATGCTCTGTATAAGCTGTAATAATTTATATTTGATATAGCTTAGTATTGTTATTTTATCATATACCCACGTATCAAGCTCAGGCATGAGGTTATAGGACTATAAAGAATAGAAAGCTATATAGAGAATAGGAATATAAAGATGCTCATCAAAAAAGTCGTAGGCTGGAAAGGTAAATAATTTAGACAGGAAGATGATTTTTGATGGATTAAGCCTGAGTCATGTACAAACCTATGAAACATTTCACAATAGTCATTCAATTAGCATTTTTTTCTACTTGAGTCCTAGATGAAATTGACATTTGCGAGTCATCAGGTCATTTGTTGTATAAACACTGACTTAGAAAATCAATAAGAATTCAAAGCAGATGTACTTATCCTCATAGCCTATTCTTTTTGAAATAGATTGCTGCCTGAGGGTAATAGATTGCTGCCTGAGGGTGTAATCACTATATCTATCTGTGTTTGTGAAAAATGTCACAGAGCTATTTCTGACTTTTTTCGCTTCATAATGAGACACAATATTTCTCTGAAGTTTGCATTTTTACAAACTTTTGCCTCCCTGCATCTGAGTTCCAGAGAATTTTGCAGAGATCAGTTGGGTTCGTATGTCATATAACTTACTGTCTGTACTAAAAGGCAATATAATTCATGATCGGTTTATAAATCTGATTCTTTTGCCCAATTTTATATAACACTGCAGGCTTCTGTCGGACAACTGTCTTTGACTAGTAGAAGTTGATCTACTGTTAAACAAAAAAGGAGAAACAAAGCAAAATTATTTAGAGTAGGCCTTTTTCTGTAAAGTGGCAGATAGTAAATATTTTCAGCTTTGTGGGTGATATAGTTTTTGCTGCAGCTACTCAACTCTGACATTATAGTGTAAAAGCAGCCATAGGCAGTACATGAAGGAATGGGCAAGGCTGTGTCCCACTATAACTTTATTTACAAAAAGCGACCATGGGCCAGATTTGTCCTGCAGGCCAGTTTGACAACCCTGATGTAAAGATTACTGGAGGTCTATACCAGGCATTAAAATTAATGAGTTTCATAGATTGTTTTATTCCCTTGTTAAAATTAGCACCTGCCTATTCTAAAACTAACACCTTCACATTTTAACTAGTGTCTCCTATATATACTTGTCTTACACTCATTAAATATTTCCTAAAAGGAGGTCTATATAGCTTCTTCTTCACAGTGCTTAATTTTATTTGAATTAGATTTCTGCCCAGAGTATCTTGCTTTCACCTACAAAACTTGTGCTGAGTGGAGTAAAAAATGATGATGCTTTTCTTCTTAGAGTTCAAAGTCAGAAAAAATGGCACATACAGAAGCAAAAGACACAGACATAGGAGAGGGCCTGACTTGTGATTGCCACCTAACAAGAATTAATAATTTTTTAAAAAGGCCTTAAAGAAACAAGGGGTCCAATAAAGAAAATAAACTTCCTCAAATCTGTTAATGGTACAGTCATATAAGAAATAATCTAGTAGACCAGTGTGTCAACCCTTGAGAGGTGAAAAGTAGGTACTGTATAGAATTCTCAGCAATCTAGTGCTTATTGGGCGGATTGGTCAAATGAAAACCTTACACGTTTGAACTTGAGAGTATGTTATAGAACACTTAGGATGAAGTAGACGACAGCATTTTACGTGGTATTATTTTAGAATAATGTTTTGAAGTTTTCCAATAAAAGAGCATATTTGAAAGTTTTTAGAGCAGTGAAAACACTCTGAGTTTGAGTAAAACAATCAAAATACATTGCAAGCAGTGCAGAGGCAGGACTGCTTTTGTCCTGTGCCCTTCCTCGTTTCTAGCGTGTGGCAGAGTGCCACCCGCAGCTATCCAGAAAGTATTTGTTTAAAGAATATTGACTTTGTTTTAAAACAAAAATTTCTAACAGCACAATGTTTAAAACATTCCTATTACTAAAGCACCATTCTAACCTTAAGAAAAACACATAGTCATTGAGAGAGTTGTATGTGTGTGTTGTGTGTGTATTCTAGTGTGGAGTGTCCAATGAAAAGTGAATTATAATTCTTACCAGGTCATTTAAAAGGTCTTCTTTTCTGAATGTAGTCTTTGAACTGTTTAGTCGTGTTTTAAGTAAATATTCTGACTTTGCCTTATTTTTAAGCATTCTTTCTGGCTCAGCCCCTACTATATATTAATCTTTTATAATTCTAAGTACTTATCTGTTTCCCAAACCTTCAGTTTCATGTCAGACTAATGAAAACTGATCAGAAGACCTACCACATTTACAAAAAATGTCCTAAGTTTCTACTCTTTAATGAAGCACAAGCCAAATCAACCAAGTAAATAATAGAAAGTGAAGTATAAATGTCAATCCTCAGCAAAGGTTATGGTTTCTCTCATTTCTGTGCCAACCATCATTAGGCTGGGAATGACGAGAACAGCCTGACAGAAAGCAGAGAAATGTCTTTGGCTAGCGAGATAGCAGGCATCTGGGGCTCTGCTGGGTGGCTAACTTACCTGGTCAGCCCTTGTTTCTGGCTTATTCATCCCAGAGTCTTTCTCTGCCTCTTCAGATACGTTAGCTCTCCCTGTCCTGTGTTCCCATAACGACCTGTCCTTCACCTTTCATTATATGCATCACATGTATCTCACTTGTCATATTATAAATTCCGTGAAGGCAAAGATTGTGCCTATCTTGTTCATTGCTGTTGGCCCAACACCTCGGACAGTGCCTGACCCTTTGTCAGCATTCAGTAAATTTTTGTTGGATGAATAAATGAATGAAAATACAAACTGCCTGGGAGACTCACATTATTGGAACCAATCAGCTTGCTATGGTGGCTGACTGTATAATTTGAGTAGAGGAACGAGGAAAGCCTGTGTTTTTAAATGTCTCACCTACGTCCTCCCCCGGATGCTTAAAATACTACCATTAAGGTGTCATCTCTACAAGGCATCATCTGATCAAATGAAATTTAAAAACAAAAGACCTTGTTTTCAGTCTCAAATAGTTTCTTATAAAAAGTCCAACCAGGGCAACCTATTCCAGAAATTAGCCAAGAGAAACTCCATAAAGAGTACCAGCATAGGATTGCAGGGAGAAGAAGGGAAGGAGAAGTGAAAGGAAGTCTGGCTGGGAGCCTGTGGCTGGCTGTCCTGGTCAGGGTCCTCCCACTGATTCCACGACTCGGGGAAGGTCTTTGATGGCTAGCGCTTCCATTGACCTAGATGAGAGGCTTAGAACATAGAGAGCTGCGGTGCTCAGGACAAAATGTGCCCCTTTGCTTTTCCTCTGTCTGTTCCTATTAATGTATATCCTATCATGCAGGGAAATACTTTTTTCACACATCTCATTTTTCCCTGACGCTACCCAGAATAGTTACTTTGTATACTAAAAATTATAAGACAAATAGTTTAGAAGACATTACCTTTTAAAAATTAGCATGTAATTCATTTATCTGGAAAGTACTTTGGTACTCCTATCTGTTTTTATAAATCACTTAGAGCTCAAAGTAAATGTAGCATTCTTTGAGAAAAACAAACTTTTCCCTTTCAGATTTCAATTATGTACATAATAGAATATGAAAAGGGGGCATCCTTGACACTGGAATCATTTGATTTTGATTTGCTACTAAGTACATATCGAATAGCATTTTTAAATGGGCCCTCTTAGTCATATGTCATTAAAGAGTACTTACATTTCTTAAAACGTGGTTTGCTAGTACATATGTCATCCAACAGAGAAGTGTACCTTAGTGGATTTGTTTTACATTTTATTATTTACAATATCTTCCTAGTTCCAAGAGTCTATGAAGTCCAAAATGCATTATATAGATTTTTCAAGTGTGCAATGGCATGAGAGTCTTATCATTAAATATCATGAAATTATCATAGAAGTCAAACATTGTTAAAATTTAAAGTCTAAATGCCTAAAGAGATGAACGGGAGTAAGCTAGGAAAAATCTAACCTAACAGAGTGTAGTGGTATTTGAAGCACCTAAAAAGTTTATTTTTCTTTTCTCAAAACTTGTTACTGCATAACAAGAAATACATATTTCTGGCTCTCATAGCTTTTGAGTAAGGGATCTTTTGCTTTAGGGGAATTTTGTTATTATAGGTAGAAACAAGAGCTGTGCAGCTCTTCAACAACCTGTTAGAAACCTCATTTAGGTTGGGTAGAAAGCAGACAGTTAGTGACTTAATGCATCAAATAAGCTGTTGACCTTGTGTGGTTTGAAGGTGCTAAACGGAAGTAGAGGGAGAGTAGAAAAGAGAACAAGGGACTGGGAATCAGAAGGCTGCCTAATTGGATTCTGAGCCTTGGTTTTTCTCACTGTTAAATCAAAAAAGAGTTCGTAAGAGGATCTGTAGCTTCTCTTCCAAGTCCATTGATCGTGTCTTCCAAGTCAATCCCACAACATTATCAACTCTACTTGGGGCAGCAGAAACTATAGAGGAGGGATGAGAGTAAGGAAACAGTTGTTTTTATTAGATTAAGGCCACAGTTTTAGATCCTCCCAGCAATTTTCCTTTGTGACTAGCAAAGATTCCTAAAGAAAGTCCACCAGCACCCCTAACTAACTTCAGTTTTACGTAGGAGTTGTAACTAAATTATTCATGTTAAAGCTCTGTTTATATCCCAAAGATGCCATGAACTGTATCTAGTTCATATATTTACAATTGGCATTCAAATCATAAAATGTAGCTTGGCTTATTAAAATATTCCAGCAGCAACACTTCTAGAATTGACCATTTTGCAGTAGTTCCAGAGGCAGATTATGTCATGTAATGTTTGTTCTTGATTTACTAAGCCTTTGTATCCCAAGTAATGACAAAGTTAGATAAGTAAAACATGAAATAAATCTTAAAAATTAGATCATGTAAGGAAACTTGGGAGGCTGAATGTAAATCCCATTTGATTCTTATGTACAGATACTTAGACAATTTATAGCACTAATTAAAGCAATCTACATCTTCCTGCCGCTATCGTGTGCCGTTAATTTTGCATTAGAACTGTTGCCCAGTGAAATGATACAGATATGATTGAACACTGATGGTGTATGTCTAAGTTCATCCCTTGAGTTCATCCGTCATTGGACTTCAAAATGAGGAAAGAATACAGACCAAAAAAGAAAGTTAATGGGCTTCCCTGGTGGCACGGTGGTTAAGAATCTGCCTGCCAATGCAGGGGACACGGGTTCAAGCCCTGGCCCGGGCAGATCCCACAGGCCGCGGAGCAACTAAGCCCGTGCGCCATAACTACTGAAGCCCGCACGCCGTGCTCTGCAGTAAGAGAAGCCACTGCAGTGAGAAGCCCGCGCACTGCAACGAAGACCCAATGCAGCCAAAAATAAAAATAAATAAAATAAATTTATAAAAATTAAAAAAAAAAGAAAGTTAAAAACAATAATGGTGATAAGGGCCAAAATCAAATTAAAGAAGTTATCTTAGAACTGCATTAAAAGCTTCTGGGACATTCTTTTTTTGTTTGTAACCTTATTAATTTTATTCTTTACTGTGTGAAATAAGTAAGGTATATGTGTTCATATTCATGGATATATTGTCACTGAAGGTCAAAAGTAAGAAGAGGCCAAGCCAGGGTTGAATTTAATTCTCTTAGCATGCCCTTTAGCTTCAGAATTTGCCATGGTTATAGTGGATTCACTCCCATATTAATATCAGTGAGATGTGAAAAGTGATCCTTTTACATAGTCATACTGCTAAATTCAATTCAGGTGCTTCAAGAAACAATATCATCAACTGTGTGGGGAAACCAAGTTAGGATATTAGTTATATAAGTAATATGAATCATTTTCTTCTTACAATTCAGCAAAAAATTTAAATTTTCTTTCTGAGATTCTTTGATATGATGGTTAGGAAGCTAAAGTTCCACTGTAGACAGTAATTAGATGTCTTCTCTTTCTGATCACTGATCTAATGTTCAGGGTGTTTGGTGAATAAATTCAAGAGGGCACCCCACAACCTCTGCTCTCTTGAATTTGTTCACGAAACACACCGTACCTGTGGGGTGCCACACCCTGCAGTCAGTGAACCTGGCCACAACTCTAGTTCAGCCACTCACTAATGTTGCCACCATAGACAACTTATTTAACTCATTAAGCCTTGGTTTCCTCATTCGTAAATAAAGATTGTAATAATCTATCTTGCAGAGTTATTGTAAGAACAAGAAGTAATGTTAAACACTGATTGTAAATGATCTTCCTCATTTGAGTTTTATAGACATGTGTTTCCCCCTAACCTATGACCACCCAAAGGCAAGCCAGCTGCAAAGTCTAAAACAAAAACACTTCTTTTGTTTAAATGGAAGTACTCCTCCCCAACTTCCACCCTCCCCACCCCCAACTTGGGCAGAGGAATCACAGGGAATGAGAATAAAGAGTAAAACAGACTAATTTATGTGCAATTCTTTTCCTTTAAGCAAGTTGCCTACACAAGGACTCCTGTTTGCAATACTCTAAGGAGGGATAAATAAGGGTTCCAGAGGAAGTAAGAGAGTAGAATATACATAGAAAGGAAGGGGTTGAGGCATAGCAGAGAGCCTAGGGAACCTAGGCTGAATAAAAGCAATTTGTGAATGTGCAGTCAATTCACATATGTCGCAGGCTACTTAGAGAGGACTTTTTCAGTATAAACTTCCAAAGCAGAAACTTACCTTCTTATGACATGTAGTATTCAGTATTCAACAAATAATTTGCAAAGTAAGAATACTGTTACATAAACTTGACTCATTATTCAATGTGCCAAGGTACTTCGAGAGAGAGAGAGAGACCTATATCTCTATCTGTCTATCATCTATCTATGTATCTATTTCTGTAAAAGAAGCTTAAATACCATCTGCTCAAGTCTCTTAATATTAAAGAAAAGAAAATCTAAGCCAGAGTTGTTTATTATTTCTTAACTCACAAAGTTAGGGACAAGGAGAAAAATGCTCAGGTTTCCAGATTCCCAGGTGGAAAAGACCACACACAAACAGCCATGATCTACATTCAGTGAGTCGAAGTAGAAGATTTGGTCCTACTCTCTCTAAAACTGTTGATCCATGGTCATAAGTCCATCAGGCAGGTCAGCTTTATATTTTGTTCCCTCCCCGTTTTTAAAACCCGATCATTCAAAATTTCCCCACATGTCCAATTTCCCAAATTCTCTTCAAGATTAGATTCTTTAATAAAATAATTTGCTTAACTTCTAACAGGTAGACTCCAGACAAAATAAGTCATCAGGTGAGACTGAGAAGTGAGACAGGAACTTTTAAGTTCTCTGGAGATGGTTTTCTGAGAAGGCAGGAGATCAGATGGAAGAAGAGTGCCACACACTGGGAAAAGAGAATATTGTCTCCTCAGCTACTTCTAAAATGGTATTTAAAGGAAAGTTCTCAAACTGAGAACACTCAAATTTAATTCTCCCTCTCCCTTTTATTATCATTTATTTTGCATCATTGAGTACAGAGGATTGGAGTTTGGATTAGTCGTAATCCCGGTTCATGACAGAGTCATCACTGTTGCATTTAAGGCAAGGTCTGCTTTTAGTTAGTGAGTTTTTTTGTTGTTGTTGTTTTTGCGGTACGCGGGCCTCTCACAGTTGTGGCCTCTCCCATTGCGGAGCACAGGCTCCGGACGCGCAGGCTCAGCGGCCATGGCTCACGGGCCCAGACGCTCCGCGGCATGTGGGATCTTCCCGGACCGGGGCACGAACCCGTGTCCCCTGCATCGACAGGCGGACTCCCAACCACTGCACCACCAGGGAAGCCCCAGTTAGCGAATTCTTGAACTGAAAAATTTCAATAATGTAGTAAACCTGATGAACCCACCACCACAAACAAAAGCAAGGTCCTTGACAATAGCCTCCATGCAGCTATGACCCCACCTGATCTCCTTGACTTCCCTTGCCCAGAATGACCAGTCTCATGTAGGTCTAGACCAGAGTTAAGGTGTGGTTGTCAGAGGCAATAACAATTCTGGACTCTTTGTTATATTGAACTAACAATTATTTTTCTGTCACCACTGGCCAAGCTCATGATTCTCATACACTTAGTTTAATCAAATTTCAGATTTCAAACTGGCGAAGCAGTTGGGCACTTTGGTTAAAGGCTTGAATTCTGGAGTCAGACTGGCTTGGTTTTAATTCAAGAGCCACCACTTATTACCCCTACATACTTGTACCCCAGGCAAGTTGACATAACTTCCCTAAGCTTCAATTTCCTCTTTACAAAGGGCAACGATAGCTAGTATTGTGAGAATGTGATGATATAATCATGAAAACTGTTTAACATAGTGCCTGACACAGAGAAAATGCTCAACTTGTGCAAGCTGTTATTATTTCTATCTACTGTTTTCTGGGCAGTATTTTTTAAGAATTATGTTTAAAAATAATGTCATAACACAAATTTCATGTCATTGTGGACCTTTAATTCCAACAAGATGATTACTATTACTATGCGACATGTAATAGTAATGATATACTACATTTTTTGAAACTACATGATTTTTAGAACATCTTTATCTGATACATAAAAGAGTTCTAGGTATGTTTGAGCAGGTGACATTATTTCAAATGTATACAATTGAGACAGTGCAATTAAGTAACTGGTAAAAATGCATGACACTCATAGGCCTGAAATAATCTGACATTCAATAAATTATGTTTGTCTTCAAACTCTCCATTCTGCTCAGAGAATGTGGACAACGTTTTAATGAGTCTCTCCTGGTATTGGTCATATTTTGTTAACTGGGACAAGGTAGATTCCTCTTTCCCAGCCAAGGAAATTTATCACTTAGCTTCCTATCATGAACCACTCCTCTAAAAAATCAAACACACACCAAAACCTTTTACTTAATTTATTTTTATTATTATTACCATTTATTATATCCTATATTAGAGAAAATATTTTCATTTCCTTGGAACCTGTCACATTTCCTCTGCCATTCTTCCCGCATCAGTCAATAAGTCTTCCAAAGCATTTGAATGACATTCAAATTCAGAAACATCCTTGTGAACTTTTCTGAGCTAGAAGTCACACTGGTCTAAACCATCCTGCACTTCCTGACACATTTTAATTTCTAGGTTAATAAAGCCCCTTGTCTACTCAGAGTTATGAGTTTCATTATTTTATTTATATTTCTTTATTTTTAAACTGAATTCACATGAGAAATGAGAATCAATCGTGGGGGAAAATAAAACTGAAGGAATGGTAGGAGAAGAAAGATCTATGAGAGAAGCTAAGAAATCATGGGTGGTGATTAGGAAGAGATGTTTCGGGAACTTCTATTTATATAAATGTATTATTTATATTTATATGGTTGAAGGGAAACTACAGTGGCTTAAAAGCAAAATGAAGTAATAAAACCCCACCATATGGAAACTAAAATAAATAAAGAAAAGGTACATGAATAAATAAATATATAAACACATACTTAGTAATCCTTGTGTAAAGGAGAAAAAAATAAAGCAAATCAGAAAATACTTATAGGTGAATGACAATGAAAGGACAATTTCAAAATTTCTGAATTGCAGCTAAGCAGTCCTTTTACATGACAAATGGCTATAGTCATATTAGAAAACAGGAAAGACTGAAAACATAAGAGTCAAGAATTCAAATCAAGAAATGAGGAACAGAACATCTTCCTCACAAAAAAAAAAAAGGAAGACAATTTTAAAAGGAAAGAATCAAGAAAGTTTATTTGTACTATTTACCATTTTATTGCTACATCCCAGGCACTGAAGCATAGTGAATTCTCAATAAAGATTTGTTGAATAAAGGAAGGAAAAGCAGTCCGTTTGTAATACCAATAGGAATGGAAAGCAGGAGGCTGGCCCACAGGATGCTAATGGTCCCCCACTCTATGTTCTTATTGGACAAAAGCAGCAAGGAATTGAGAGCTTCAGGAAAACAATTCCAACATATGCATATCAAAAATTGAGGCTTATTAGAACTAGGAAAAACTATTAGATTGGGCAAACTGAGCAAGAAATCCCACAGAGCCAATGGAAGGGCTGAGCTTGACCTTTTCCTTTAATATCCTACAGCTGGGTGAATGCCAACATAAGGAGGATTCAAAGGCCTTACCGCACCATCTAATCCAGATCCAGCCTAGCCCTGTGAGTATCAGGAAATCAGTTCCTGGAACTGCAGTGAGTTAAGTAGCAAAATGAAGCAACGAAAACCCCACCATATGGAAACTAAAATAAATAAAGAAAAAGTACATAAAGAAATAAATAGATAACATATACTTAGTAATCCTTGTGTAAAGGAGAATGAAATAAAGCAAATCAGAAAATACTTATAGGTGAACGACAGTAAAACGACAATTTCAAAATTTCTAAATTGCCTCCACCCCCCCCATCAAAGGACTGATTTCTGAAGAGTCCTCTGATCTATGAATGACTTAGAAATGCACCAGAAATCCCAGAACTGTCCAAATCAGAACAGATGTAGGGAATATCCCTCTTCTAGATGAGTGTAAGTTTATACAGTAAAGCCAAAACTGACTGTTTTCTGAGGAAAAGTTGAAGTTTCAGTTAGAATTCTGTTCTAAAGCAAGAAAATCTAAACTAATGGCGTTCTTTAAACACTAGAAATTGATTTCTTTCTCACTTAAAAGAAGTCTCGAACTTGACAAAATCGTCAAGGACCCAGGTTCCTTGGAAACTAATAAATCTCTTAGAAGGGAATTTTTTTTAAAAGAAAGATAGATAGAAAAATAATATTTTAAAATGTTAATGGATATTCAATGTTTCAACACCTAACTTTCTAAGGCACAACAAATTTAAAGCATCCTTAATCATTACCAGAGAGTAAAACAATTGTGGAAACTTCTGCATTCTCTGAAGGATTTCAGGCAACTCTTTGTTTCTTCTCCATGTCAACATCCTGTTTTCTTTCTAACTTTACCCATTTGGCAAGAAGGGCCTTCCTGTCACTGTGGTCTCCTTCCCCCCATATAATGAAAGTTTGCAGAATAGTTTGTTCAGGTTACCAGGAGTGATTCCAGAACTGTTTGCTCCATATTCACTAGCAACTTTGGAAATGTTTTGCCTTGAAACAGGATTAAGCCTTGCACAAGTTAGAATGGGAAAAGGCCAGACATATTCCTTGGCAAAGAAGTCTGAGAATCAAGCTCCTTTAAAATGTATTATAGAGTTGCTGTTGTTATTTTGTGGTTCATTTGTTTCATTCAGAAATAAAGTGTCAGCAAGGTGACAACAAACATTATTGAAGTATCTTTTATCCATCCATGTGTTGAAGGAAGCCTTGTTTGAATTTACTAAAGATGCAAATAGGAGATAAAAACCAAGAAAGGAAGAGATATCCCCCATAAATGATCTGAAATTTGTAACCCTAAGAAACTCTTATGATCACCTAGCTCAACCTTTTAGAGAAGACAACCAGCTAGTGTAGTCAGGGACTTGGCCAAGTCATGGAGGGAAGAGCTCGAAAGATGAAGCAAAGAGACCTGGTTATCAGCAGCTCTAGGTCCACAGATACATGAGTGCTGCTTTCCTCTTCCATAAAATAACAAAGAGAAGTACACCTCGGAGAACATTTCCACCTACACAACTCCATGACTCAATGCCTTTGGGGGGACTCCAGGCTGTTCTTGGACCCTAAGTCTCCTGATTCCCAGTGCAGTGATATTTCTGCTGAATCGTACAGTTATCATCTTCGATTTAATGAAAATAATCAAACTTAATTGACATATGTCTCCATAATCCATCTACATGTTTTCTTTGATAATACCATGGTATAATTATTTAATATTTACAATTTTCAATAAATTTAATGCCTAATGCCTCAATTCATTTCATTCATGTATTAAACTTTAGACCAATTGTTTTCAAGTACCTATCAGTGCCTAGCACTATAAAAAATGCTAGGAAAAATCTCTTGAAAATGACAAGATCTCTGCCCTTAAGGAAATTGTAATCTGTAAATGAATGCGTAGATATTATTGTCTCCGTCTGACTGATGAAGTAACAGAACCACAGGGAAGTTAAATGATTTGCTACGGTCACACAAGGAGAATGAGGCAAATTTTAAGCCAGAACTCAGAGCTCCTGGCTACCACTTACATGTTCTCATCACCATATGCAATTAGGCTTACCTAATACTGTACATTTTTTTCATAGCTTCCCTCCACCCACTATCATATTTAGTGCAAAATAAAAGTAATATTTAACTCTAACACAAAATTTTCACATAGGCTGAAATTACAGTTAAGTCCCCTACATAAGAACAAGTTCCATTCCGAGAGCACATTCATAACGCCAATTTGTTCGTTAAGTCCACCAAAGGTAGCCTAGGTACCCAACTAACACAATCAGCTATATAGCACTGCACTGTAATAGGTTTATAATACTTTTCACACAAATAATACATTAAAAAACAAACACAAAAGATAAAGAAAACATTTTTAATCTTATAGTACTGTACCATGAAAAGTACAATAGTACAGTACAACAGCTGGCATACAGGGGCTGGCATCAAGTGAACAGGCAAGAAGAGTTACTGACTGTAGGAGGGAGAGGAGGTGGGAGATGGTAGAGCTGAAGGATCATCAGCAATAGGAGACGGAGGGCAAGCTGCAATTTCACTCACGCCTGACGTTGATAGCACAGGTTCTGGTTCCTTGCTGGATTCAATTCTATCTACCTTCTTGAAAAAGTGATCCAGTGATGTCTGGGTAGTAGCTCTTTTTTTCTCATCATAGATGACACGGTAGCACTGGATTGCATTGTGAACAGTTGCTCCAACCTTCGTGTACCATTCTATGTTTGGGTCCTATGCCTCAAAAACTAACAGTGCCTCCTCAAATAAAGAAAATCCCCTCGCCATTTCATGCATCCTGAATCTCTTTGGTTCTTCAGTTACTTCTTCTTCCTCTTTTCTTTCTTTGTCCTTTCTCTGGGCCTCCAGTTCCATCAGGTCTACCATCTTTTTGCCTCGCTCCACTCTCTCAATCATTTTCACTTTTGTTTCCATCATTAACACTTGGAGCTTCTTAGCATTACCGGCTACATCACTGCTGCTTTTACGCTTGCTTCCGGACATCCTGGGCTTGAAATAAAGATACTGTACTACTGTACTCTATACAGTACTGTACAGTAAAGAACACAAAAGCACAACTACCTGTAGAGGATGCATGCACGTGACAGTGTACGCCAGACACGTGAACTAACTTACCTGACTGGACATGCGAACGCACGTTTGCATCTTTGAAAGTTCGCAACTTGAAGTTTCATATGTAGGAGACTTACTGTAACACTGCTTCAAGCAGTACAATTCTGAGCTCAGGCTAGAACAGAACTGAAACAAAAAATAGTGATGTGAAAAAAATCACATGATCATAACTAAATTCTTTGACTGATATAAGTATGCCCTCTTAGGATTAAAAAAGAAGGACACAGTGAGTGGGAATAAGGGGGAATTGGAAGAAGATAGTCATCAGGTACCAACTTCCAGTTATAAGATAAATAAGGGCCAGGAATGTAATGTACAACATGATAAATATAATTAACAAGGCTGTAAGTTATATATGAAAGTTGTTAAAAGAGTAAATCCTAAGAGTTCTCATCACAAGGAAAAATATTTTTCTTTTATTTTGTATCTATTTGAGATGATGGATGTTCACGAAACTTATTGTGGTCATCATTTCATGATATATCTGAGTAAAAGTATTATGCTATACACTTTAAACTTACATAGTGCTTAAAATTATACAGTGTGTCAATTATATCTCAATAAAACTGGAAGGAAAAAAAAAAGAAGAACACTTTTTGATCCAGTCCCACCATCTCATACCTATTTGCCCTAAATCATTCCCAGGAAAAATGACTTAAACTCTGATTGATTCTAGTGATCAATTTGGAAATTCTGCTCATTTAAAACTTTTCATTTATCTCTTCTATTTTTGATAGTCTTCTAAATCATTTTGTGAACCCAGTGCTCCAGGAGTGTTAATTGTCTGAATTTCAAGAGTTTTTATAAAACCCTTTTATCTGTGAAGTGCTGTTATCTAAAGCCAACTCTTTAAGTGAAAGATCATTTAATTTATGGAGAAGAGGAAGTATAATTTTATACCTAAAGGTTATCCCAACATTTTAAAATATTGAAATAATTATTTGACCATTTTATCTACATATTGTCAAATTTCTAGATATTGAAAACCTCCACAGTTGTCTGAGTTATCCTGTTTATTTTTTTCCACATAATTTTCACATGAAATTGTAGGACTACCTACTATTAAATAGTCAGTCCTGATCAGTGAATATTTGCTACAACAATAAATTATGCTATAACAGTAATGTGGGTTCTTTACGGACTTAAACACAAACAATTCAAAAAGAAAACTTGCAAAGTACACTTATCATTGAATGGCATCAAATAATTTATTCCAATTTGTTAAAACTGCTTATGAAATTTTTTAAAAACACAAACAAAAACCACCCCTGAATTATTTTGTGAGAGGTGTATTCTATAATAATCTTAGATTCAAAAAACCATACCTGAACAGTAATAATTGGGTGAAAAAATCCAGTTATATTGATTTATTTCCTGCATCTTAGCCTGTTTTACAAACTCTTAACAGCAGCAAATATGTTTTCATTACTTTTCTTTCATGACAGTATGTCTTAAAATTCTATTCAAAATGCAAACATTCCTGGTATTTGAGAATTGAGATAACGTTAATTCGAAGACAAAAGTTTTCCATTTGTTCAGAGTTGCCCTTTAGCCATTACCCTACCATCATTTTATGTGTGATTAAAAAACATATATATACAAGAAAGAGAAACACCAAAAAAAAAAAATCAGTGTTTTCGTGAGATATTTTTGCCTATCATTTGTCAATGTTTCATTGAAAACACTGCTTTCTATAGACGTTATTTCAATGAAAACCACCTTTATTGGATGCTTTTAGGTTTTCATGCTTTGAAGTTTGTGCAAGCAGACAAAATTCCATTTATTTCTGTAGCTGGTGAAATGAAAAGTAAGATATTGTCCCTACCTATGCTTACGGCCTTGAGGCATCATTCATATCAAAATCCAGTTCCGTGACTTAAAGTGAGAGTAGACTCCCTCTCACCTTTCCTGTTTTCCTCCCCCTTCTTACATTTTGTCCTCTTTCAAAGGAAGCCATATATACTTCAGTTCAGCTAATCCAAAATGCTGCATTATCAAAATGTTCCACTTAGAATAAAACTTTCACAAACTAATGTATTTCCAGGAGCTTTGAGCTTTCAAGGTAACCACTGTGGCATGTACTCAGTAGAAAGATAAGTAGCCATAAGATATTCTTTTCAAACCATCCAGTAGCTTTAATTTTGATTCACATAGAATATCTAGGAGTAAGTTGCATACACAAAAAGAGATTTTACAAACTAGAATGAACAAACTCTATATGTATACACATTTCCCCGATTTTAATATAAACTTCCATTCTCCTCAAAATTAAAAAGAAACATTTTTTTTTTATTAAGCTTCTGGTACAAATTCTGCACAAATTATTTTAGAAATAGTCTCAGTGGTTCTCAACCCTCTCTCTTCATATTCACCTAGAAGCTTCTAAAACCAGCAGAAGCTCTGGTTTCATCCAAAGATTTAATCTCATTTGTTTGGGAGGTAGTCTAGGTGTCAATATTTTTTAAAAGTTCAAGGCATGAGTATAATATGCAGCCAGGATTAAGAACCAGTGAGCTAGGGTAAAAATAACTTTATCACATAACATTTAAATCACCTCTAGAAACTCACCCAAGCTCAAATGTATGTTGTCTATGTCACGCTTGGCCAAATATTTTCTATTGAAAAATTGATGTCACTACAAAATATTAAAGCATCCTTAAATGTTCGACATTGCTTGTAAAATTATTTCATGGAAGCATTATTTCGTAACAATAATTCTTTCATTATTTCAGTGGAAGATAATGCATTCCTTCTGAAACCAGAAATATGATCCTTAGAAATAAGTGGGAACTAAGTATACATAAACATGCAAAGAAATATTGTGAGGTAATTAAAATAAAGATATAGATCTATATTTATTGATATCCATTCAATAATACTAAGTGAAATAGAGATACAGATTAAAGAATATTAAATTAAAATGCTAATAATATTTTTATGTGAATGATATTTTTGGTTATGTATATTCCATAGTATTTGATCTTCAAAATTAGTATGCATGCTTTTAACAAAACAACAAAGAAAACTCACAATTTGGAAGGAAAGAAAAAGGAATAAGAACAAGAAAAAGAGAAAAAAAAGAGACAAACTGGGCACAAAGTTGCTTGTATTACTTTGAGACATCAAAATTATAGCAGGTCTTGAAAGATGAGTTTGTAAAGCCTTGAGAAAAAATCGATTCCAGTTTCCTAAATGTATTTGAAACAAACTGTACAGTTTCCTTGTCAATGATACCACTGATAAAATCTTCTGAGAGTATTGGAACTCTTAAAAGAAACGTATATTATTTTAAGAGTTTATTATTATTATAACAAATATAATATATTATTATTATAATAAATACGTTATTATTTTAATGTATATCATCTACAATTTTATAGTTTCATTATTTACAATGAGAGATTCATAAGTGATGGTTTAGTTTACACAGTCTATTCTCCAGATGAAAAGCGATTAAAAAGTATTTTTTGTTTAAGGATGTGAGAATTTACCACACTTGAGAAAAACCTAGAGCATTCATCTATGAGATTTTCTCATTCATATAAGTATTTACTCAATAACAGCTAACTAACAATCTAGAAATAAATTATAATGTATATTTCTATCATTCCCCTATTTTATCCTTCAGATGAAAGGATGCAACTTTGCAATCTTTTTGTCTTCCAAAGTTATAAACATATGGTTCTTCAATCAAAAAACCTTTAAATCATATTTTAATATCTATAAGGCTCCACACCAGATATAAATGAGATACAAAGGTGCTATGAGCAAGTCTCTAGGAGCTTGGAATGCACTATAGAAAAGACAAAACGCACACACACACATAAAGTCTAACGTGGAGATATAACTTCATACATGGCACTGACAAGCAGGACTTTTGAACTAGACCTATCTTGCCAATTTCAATAGTCAGAGGTTGTATAGTGGAAAAAAGTTCTAGTAGCAGAGCTATGAAAAGTAACTTGGGGTCTGATGAATACACTAGCTGAGCTGATGTGAAGAATTCATGTTAGGGGGCTATGAAAGTAAAGTTAGAAAAGGTAAAAAAAAAAAAAATAGGCAGTGGGGAGCCTCGGTTACCCAATCAAGGAGTCTGACTTTTGTTCATTGAAATATATGGAAACATTTGAACAGGTTGGGGCATGGGACTCTGATGACCTGGCCATTCTGTATGTTTTCTGACTTTATCTCCTACCAGTCGTCACCAGATTTGCTCTGTTCCAGCCACACTGTCCTTCTTGCTTTTTGTCAAATACATCAAGGTTTTCCTGCCTCAGGGCCTTTGCACTTGTTGGTTGGTACATCATTATTGCCGTGCTTTCCCCTCAGATCTTTGCTTACCTGGGTCCCTCACTTCACTGTTGTACCTGCTGGGATAAATCAAAAATAGCACCTTCCACACCACCATTCTATACTTTTATACTTTGCTTTAGTTTTCTTCATAGCATTACCTAACATATTTCCTTCTCACACAGCGACACATACATTTTGTTGTTTATTTATCATCTGTCTCCCTTACCAGAAGGTGAAAAATAAACTTCATGCAGCATGAACAGCACAACTCTGTCATGTTTACTTCAGAGACTGGAACATGGGTGAAACAAACAGAATGTTCAACATGTATTTGTTAAAGAATTAATAACATCTTAACTAATTAAGTAATTAACAAATAGTCAAAGAAGAACTTTAGGAAGATTGGCATAGTATATGGGAATCTGTGACAATAAACTAGACAAGAGGTAATAGACTGACCAAGAATAAGCACCATGGGGACAAAAAGAAGAAAAGAAGTGGATGTAAAAGCTTGGGTTTCCTCCCTGGGCTCAGTATCCTTACCTGTAAAACAAAGATTGTTGAACTAAAATTATGACTATGATTATTCAGCATAGGAAAAATAATGGCTCTCTCAGAGCTAAAGTTCAGGCAGGCTTACTGCTGATTATAAAAGAAGCAGGTTCCCTACGTGTGGGTCTCTTCTCCTGCAACACACTCCACTGCCTATGCAGGCATCACTTGGTCCTCCACATTTTGCCCTGTAGAAAGCAGGGCTTGGGCTACCAAAGCAAAAGTCATACTCTGATTACTGCTATTACTGTCAGTAATAAGTTGTCATTTGTCTCTGACCCAGGCTTCTCATGCCTTCTGTCAGCATTCGTGAAACCTGTTAGTTTGCAAGTGGGTAAAACCTTAGAGCCTTCAACGTTCTTGATAGATACAAGATACAATATACTAACATCAGTTATTTCAATATACTAGCAACAAATAATTAGAAAATGAATTAATAAACAATACTTTTAAAATAACATGAAAAGCATAATATAGTGATAAATTTAACAAAGTGTATATAAGATTTTTACACTGAAATCTAGAAAAACGTTGCTGAGAGAAATTAAAGACCTAAATAATGGAGAGAGATGCGTGTAGATGTGAAAATGTTCTTTTTTTCCACTCTCTTACTTGAATCTGTGGATCAGAAGACAGAAACAGCCTATCCCTTACATGGAAGGCACCACGCTTCCATCCCAGGGACAGTTCCCTGATGAGACTATTAGCTGCTGTTAACAGAGATCCCAAGAGCATCTCTGGTCACAATAGCTCCTTCATCTTTCCAGTGAATTCCCTTTATGTTTTTATTAGCTGTAGTCGATTTCTAAAGAACACTCTCTGGTATTAAAAAAAAAAAAAAAACCCTTCAAGAATTGGGATTTGTTGTTATGCTGCTTTTTGTTGATGTTTTTAAAGGAAAATTGTCACTGAAGAACAAGAACCACCAAACCTAGACTCAAGAGAGGGAAGATGGCCACAAACTGAAGTGATTGACCAAAGCCACCAGTTGGTGCTAAAAGCCCTTTCATCATCTATAAAATGATGGTGGTCCCTGCCTCACCCATCTCACAGCATCAGTGCTCGGCCTGAAGCTCAGATATGCAAAAGCTTTGCAGAGAAACTCACAAGCAGTGTGATTAGAACAGTTGAAAACACTAGAGATAGAAATGGAAAACCCCAGGCTTGTCACAGAGATTCATTTTAAGTCTTTTGAAAAGGCAAGAATGGAAAGAACTGATGTTTGGAAGCAGGAACTTCTGGAATTCTATCCCCACCCTGCCATTCAGTCATTCATGGGTAAGGATGGTGTGATCTTGTCAGGATCCTATGGGACAGTGCCTCCAACGCCTGGAATGTGCTCCTTCAGTTAGAGATCATTTTTTTCCCTTCCTTTCTGGCCTACCTCTGACATTATTCTTCACATTCAACCTGCTTTAGAATTTTTGAAGGACAAAAAAATCATCTAGCTCCCAAAGGTGATTATGAAAAATATCAACAAGACATAGAGCAGGCCCGGAATTTAAGAGAATATAGAATTTAGAGGACATCAAATACAAAAATACACCCATCTAAATAGGGCCCCAGGGAGTTCCCTTTATTCCTGTAGGCTTTCCGACCCCAACCCCATAAAAATGTTTTGCACACACAACGGCTAGCAGAGACTAAAAAGATGCAAAGCTTCCAAAAATTACACATGCTCAGCTGAAGGAGGTTGATGACTGCGTCACATGAGCCCATTTCTGGAGGAGCCCATTGTTTCCTCAGTCACAGCACCAGTTCAGTGCCCCAGCCTTCTAGACCAGAGGCTGATAGCAGGGATCCCTGAGCGTTGTGACTGGCTGGAGTGACTGCCTGGAGGGCAGAGCGCTCACTCCCTCTGTGCATCCTCCAGCTGCTTCGCTATCAAATCCTGCTTCTGCTCCACTAGCACCTGATAGAACTGATGTGGGAAGTGTGTTTTAGCCAGATGAGCTTATCCACCATGATTAGGTGGAAAATTTCAGGCTTCTAATACTTGTAGGTCTCACCACGGGACAATATCAGCTTATTGTTCAGGAAGCAGCAATGGAGGAACAGCTCTTCCTCCAATGCACACAGGTCCAAGAAGTTTTCCAAGTTGACCCAGATATAGGGGCCAGAGCCACAATTGAGAAAGGGGATCTTCAATGCCTTCAACTTGTTAATGATGTACCTGTGGGGGTTAGCAGGTGGATACACTTTGTCAATCTGTTCTCTGTCCTGGAGTAGCCAACACAGTTTGTGCTGGGTGATGCCAGAAACGCTGCAGAGGCAGCCAGAGGAGTTCACAGCAGAGCCCACCTCCTTGTTGTGGGTATACAGAGTGCCAAAGTAGAAGCCAGAAATGATAAAATCCTTACTGGTGCTTCAGATCACATGGGCCCTGTTGAAACCAGGCAAACTTTCCATGCCCAGAACACTGTGAAATATCATGTATTCATCCAACACAGATAGCATGTAAATCTCATCTATAATGACACGTAGGTTGCACCGCTTGGCAAATTCTAGGTATTCCTTCAGTGAGTCCCAGGAGTAGAGGTCACCCAGAGGATTCTGAGGGTTAATTAACACAAGGTCTCTGACCTTACTGCCCTTAAGCATAGCCTCAAGTGGGGCTTGCTCCACCTTCTACACTTGAGCTGGAAAGGATGGATGTTCACACCGGTGATCTCACTGTCTGGGTGGACAAGCATCAGCTCAACTTTCACATACCGGTGGGAGCTGAAGAGGAAGCCACCATAGAAGGTGGTGAGGGGTCAGAAAGGCCTCACCTGAATCGCACAGAACCATGGTCAGCACGGAGAAGACAGAGTGGCAGCCATTTAGAACAACCAAGTTTTCTGGATCCAGGTGGGCAGGTGTCTTGCAGTAGTAGGTCAGGAACGAGCCCACTTCTTCCCAGGGATGGTTGCCCTCTCTAATCAGGATATTGCAGCAGGATCTCCTCAATGCAGTTCATGTCACTGTGATTCAAAATTTCAGTAATCAGATCAAAGCACAGCTTATTCTCACTGGTACCAAGATTAATGAAACCCAAAGTGTTCTTGTCCTCATGGTATTTGTCTCCATGGCAGTTCTTGTAGCCCTAGAAGCTGGAATGGTACAAGGCAGAGATGTCAATCCCACAGTTGAATAGGTCATGGCTGGCAAATGCAGCTTCAAAATCACTCCATTGAGGAACTAGCTGGTCAGGCTGCCTGAATGATGGGCCCACTGCCCACCTCTGACTTCACCCCTAGAGTCCTGGGAAGGGCAAAGCAGTTGGAGTCCCAGGCCACCCATGGCCCAAGACTACAGGAGGTAGACCAGTTGGCATATTAAGTGGTCCAGGAGGGCTTCCTGCTCCTGGCTGGCCTGATTATGCCTCTGCTCTTCCAGCACCAGGTCCTGCTGCATGTGCTTGGTCATCAGCTGCATGATATGTTCTTCAGTGATCTACAGCAAATGCACCATCATCTCCATCAACTGGCTAAGAATATTCTGGTTTCTGAGGCCCTGGCCCCTCATCAGGCCACAAGGCACGTGGAGAGTGTCTGATCAGTGATTCATACTCTGGGTATTTGCACTGGCCTCCGCAGGCTGGCTGAAAATTTGCCTCTGTTTCCATTCATCTTTCTGTGGTCTAAGATCCTTATGCCTGATGAAATCATCCTTGAACGTCAGGGCTCAGAGACCTCTCCAACACTCTCCTCTCACTAAGCTTGCTTATCCACCTTTTTTTATTATAATCATCCTAGTTAGTTTGAAGTTATAGGTATTTCATTGTAGTTTTGCCTGGTATTTCCCTACAAACTAATGATGTTGAACACCTTTTCATGTGCACATTGGCCATTTGTATATTTTCTTAGGATAAAGGTATATTCAATATTCTTTTCCTACTTTTTAATTGAGCTATTTGTCCTTATAGTATTGGGTTGTCAGGGTTCTTTATATATTCTGGATACAAATCTCTTATCAGACATATGATTTGCAAATATCTTCTCCCATTTTGTGGGTTATCTTTTTATTTTCTTGATTGTATCATTTACAGCACAGAAAGTTTTAATTTGGATGAAGTCCAATTTAGCTATTTTTTTCCTGCTTTTGGTATGATATCAAAGAAACCATTGCCTAAATTAAGGTCACTAAGGTTTACTCTCATGTTTTCTTCCAGGAGTTTTCTAGATGTAGTTCTTTTTTTTTTTTTTTTTTTTTTTTTTTTTTTTTTTTTCAGAACTTCAGATTTTTGTTTTATTTAAAAGCATATGTAGATTCTTAAAGGGTATGGAACTTTTCATGATCATTTGAGCAGTCTGATCCAAGACTCTTAAAGTTTGATCAGATGATGCTCGGGGTTGCTCACATATATTTTTCTAGTAGGATTAACACTTATGACAGTAACTATTCTTTGTTTCTGGAGTTAATTCAATCACTTCTTAATGTTCTTCTCTGAATACATAAGAAATAACACTATATTTGGTGAGTTTTACACAATGGTAAGGGGAGACCTTAATCTAATAATGATGATATAATTCCCAATAACATACAGTAATACCCAAGCTATTCTCTAATTTCACCTATATGTATACACACACAGTTAAAAGTCAAGAAATTCGAAAGAGCCTGTGAAATCACCAAAATAGGTATCCAAAGGCCCTACTCTAAAGGTCATTAACTGTCTCCATAGGGAAGCCCCTAAGATCTCACTGTGGTCTTTTTACTCTGACACAGTTCTCATGGGATTTGTTACACGGTTTACTTGGTTTCTAAACCCAGAGCAAATCTGAGGCAGCAAACAAGAAAAGGAAAAAAAGCTCTTATGAGTGGGTCCTCAGCAATGACAAGAGAACCACTGGCCTAAGAGTACTCAGGTGTCATGGTACCCCTTGCCCCAAGCATACAGTTAAAATTCAGTCTTCACTTAAGGACCTTAAATCTTAATCTTTTAGTTGCTCCCATTCATCACTGCTATTTACATATCTGGCACCACAGGGAAATGCTCACACCAGTTATGTTTTTACTGTATCAGGCCTTAGAAACAATACTTCCCTTTAGGAAGGAGATTTTTAAAAACTATGTATTTGTTTGTTTGTTTATTTGGCTGTGCCAGGTCTTAGTTGCGGCATGCGGGATCTTTTAGTTGGGGCATGCAGGATCTAGCTCTCTGACCAGGGATGGAACCCGGGCCCCCTCCATTGGGAACGTGGAGTCTCAACCACAGGACCACCAGTGAAGTCCCAGGAACGAGATTCTTAACCTTTTATATCACATGACTTTGAGAATATGATTTTTAAAAATATATTTACCCAACATTTTCATATGATCTCAAGGAGTTCATTAAGCTTCTAAGGCCAATTCATGGCTTCAATAACCATAGACCCAAAATTAAGAACTTCTGCATTAGGTGCCAAAAATGTGTGTAAGTTAACAAAATTTAACACTTATGACAGTAACTATTGTTACTGCTGTGCGCGGGCTTTCTCTAGTTGTGGCGAGCGGGGGCTACTCTCCGCTGGGGTGCGCAGGCTTCTCACTGCGGTGGCTTCTCACTGCGGTGGCTTCTCTTGTCGCGGAGCACGGGCTCTAGGGGCAAGGGCTTCAGTAGTTGTGACTCGCGGGCTCTAGGGTGCAGGCTCAGTAGTTGTGGTGCACGGGCTTAGTTGCTCCGCGGCATGTGGGACCTTCCCGGACCAGGGCTTGAACCCGTGTCCCAGCTGGTTGATGGCGTTCTGCGAGATGACCGCGTTGGCTGAGAAGTAGGGGATCATGTCGGGGCCACTGAGGCTCCAGGTGCAGGCGGGGGGCGCCTTCCTCTCGCGGGCCAACGTGCTCAGGGTCATGGGGCCGGCTCAAGGCGCACAGCTCCGCATCCCGGCCCCCGCCCGGCTCCGGCACGAGGCGCTCGCTTTGGGCTCCGCCGGACTTGAGGCGCGGGCAGCGCGGACTCCCGGCGGCAGAAGAGGGCCCGCCGGGTCGCGCGGAAGCAGCTGCCGTAGCCCTGGGGCTCGGCTGTGGAGTCCCGGCGTCCGGGCGCCTCCAGCAGCCCGCCCCAACTCCTAGATGTAGTTCTTACATTTAAGTCTATGATCCATTTGAGTTCATTTTTGTGTATGGTGTGAGGTAGATGTCCAATTTCACTCTTTTACATGTGGATATTCCATTTTCCCAGTACCATTTGTTAAAAGGATAATTATTTCTTCCATTGAATTATCTTAGCACATTTGTTGGAAATAAATTCGTCATGAATGTAAGAGTTTACTTCTGGACTCTCAATCCTATTCCATTGATCTATATGTCTATCCTTATGCCACTACCACACTGTCTTGATTACTGTAGCTTTGTAATAAGTTTTCAAACCAGGAAGTATGAGTCCTTTAACTTTGTTCTTCTTTTTCAAGATTGTTTTTGCCATTTTCAGTCCATATCCATTACTTTAAGCTGTTGAGAACATATTCTTCCAGCTTGCCTGGTTCCAGACTGAAATGTTTCTTTTAGTCCTTCCTCAAATGCCAGACCATTCATTCCCTTTGCTTGCAAACATGTTGCATGCCTCCCCAAATTATCACTCATGGTAATTAACAATGAGCACAAAGAACAGCTGGAAATCAAGGACAGGATGGAAAACAGGGGCTTTTAAAAGAAAATGACAGATTTAGGTCACCAGAAAGTCTTTGAATAGGATGTTGTGGGAACAAAGTGACTGTCATGGTGAAAAATTAGATCATAAATCTTAGAATAAATCCTAAAACAGATCTCTTGTGTTTTCCTCTTCCTCATGTGGACTGGGTAGATTGTGTTGATTAAGTTAGTTCATTCTCTCAGACTCTTCCAAAATGAAATAAAGCTGTGCTGTTTCTCATGTTCTTATTGCAGACCCTGCCTTTTGGCCTTTTGTAGTTAGTGTCTATGAGAATCTTTATACCTGTTAGAGATTAAGCATTTCATGCTTTAATTATGTTCAAATGAAAAAAGGTTATCATTTGGAGATGCACCTATATTGAGAGGGTTGCAATAAACATATCTATATATGAGGGCTTCTGAGATCACATGACCATGTGTGAACACTTTACGTAGTCACATCAGACATTGTCAGTTGGCCAAAGAAAGTTATTTTTTTATTATAGTATTTATTCATTTATTTTTTTATTGGAATATAATTGCTTTACAATGTTGTATTAGTTTCTGCTGTACAACAAAGTAAATCAGCTACATATATATATATATATATATATATATATATATACACACACAAGAGATACATATATATATATATATCCCCTCCTTCTTGAGTCTCCCTCCCACCAGCTCCATCCCACTCCTCTAGGTCATCACAGAGCACTGAGCTGAGCTCCCTGTGCTATGCAGCAGCTTCCCACTAGCTATCTGTTTTACACATGGTAGTGTATATATGTCAATGCTACTCTCCCAATTCATCCCACCCTCCCTTTTCCCCACTGTGTCCACATGTCCTTTATCTATGTCTGGCCAGAGAAAGTTACTGCTCTCATTTTACAGAAGCATAACTGAAGTGCCAAGAGGTAAACTGACTTGCTTAGGTAATTGAGCATGGCAAGGACAGAGCCAGTATGAAAGCACAGTATATCTGCCTCCTGGAGATGCCATTAATGGTTAAATTGTGTCCTCCAAAAGGATATGTTGAAGTCGTAATCCCTGGTACCTGTCAATGTGACCTTATTTAGAAACAGGGTGTTAGTAGATGTTGTTAAGTTGAAATCATTAGAGTGAGCCCTAATCGAACATTACTGGTATCTTTATGAGAAGAGAAATGCCATGTGACAACAGAGGCAAAGATTGGAGTGACAAAGCTGCAAGCCAAAGAATGCCAAGAGTTGATGGCAATCCTCAGAAACTAGGAAAAGCAAAGGAAATATTCTCCCCTATAAATTTCAGAGGGAGTCTGGCCCTGCCAACACCTGGATTTCAAATTTCTAGCCTGTAGAACTTTGAGACAACAAATTTCTGTTGTTTGATACCACCTAGTTTTAAGTACTTTGTTATGGTATACCTAGGAAATTAATACAGACACTATGCATTCTTTGACACAGCACTTAATAACAGAAAATCAGCCTTCTCAGAGCACCAAGTGGTGCTGCACAATTTAAGAACCATTCCCTACTATTTACATACAATTCCACTGCCCTAGGACAAATTCAGTCTTGGACAATGACGCTGGTATAAAATACTCTTCCCCTGCTTCAATACTGTCAATAAAGAAAAGCTTCCTATGTCATGATTCAGAGAACCTCCCATCGCCACCATTTTTTGCACAGCTCTGGCTGTTTAAAGGTTTTTCCTCATAAACTAATTTGCCTTCTTCTCACATCTATCCATTAATACTAGCTCTGTTTTATGAGGGCACTCAGGAGGACCCTAATCCCTCTTTCATATGATAAGCCTTTAAACATTTAAAATCAGATACATGTGCCCCCATTTTCTTTTCTACCAAGAATTTCAACTGTTCCTCTTAGACCATGCTCTTGTAGACATTCACCACCCCTGCTGGGCATCCCAGTGTCCCTCCTAAGTGTAGCATCCAGAAGTGAAAGCCAAATTCCCAGTGTCAACTCCTTAGAACAGATGAAAGCAGAACCAGCTTTTCTGGTGTATAGACACTTCTTCTGATACAGAAAAATATTACTATTACAGCCCAAACTGCCTTACAATGAGGTAAATCTTGAGAAATGCAAGAAGCCTTTATTCTCATTAGCATTTTGATATATTTGGGGGAGGGGTGGAGCCCATCCAGTTTTCCATGTGAAGAGTTTCCCAAAAGTATAGGGCCATGAGATGGCAATACACCGATATAAGTATCTACTCCACAGAATAAAAGCTCAAAGTATTACAGACAGTTAGAAAGATGGGCAAAATAAAACTATATCAGATTGAATATTGATAAATATGAAATCCATCACTTAGGATTTTAAAGTTTATACTTGCTATAGACTGAATTGCATCCCCTGCCAAAAAAAAAAAAATTATATATTGAAGCCCTACTCATGCCCCCCCACTTTTATGACTGTATTTGGAGATAGGGCTTTTAGGAGGTAATTATGGTTAAAATGAGTTTATAAGAGTGAGATCTTAATAGAATGGGATTAGAGGCCTTATAAAAAGAGGAAAAGAGTGCCTCTCTCTCTATCTCTATCTCTCTATCTCTCTCTTCACACTAGTATGCATGGAGGAAAGGCCATATAACGATATACCAAGAAGGTGGCCATCTGTAAATCAGGAAGAGAGTTCTCACCAGGAACCAAATCAGCTGACACCTTGATCTTACACTTCTCAGCCTCTAGAACTGTGAGAATTAAATTTCTGTTATTTAAAGCCACTTAGACTATGGTACTTTGTTATGGCAGCCTGATCTGACTAAGACAATACTAATAAAAGATGAAGAGAGAAGATGAATAGAAAATGTGACAAAGACTGAAGAGTTTCTCATCAGAGAGCAACAGCCAGCTCTACCCACCACTAGTGCCTCCCATCAGAAAACTTCCACAAGCCTCTTAGACAGCCTCATCCACCAGAGGGTGGAGAGCAGAAGCAAAAAGAACTACAACCCTGCAGCCTGTGGAATGAAAACCACATTCACAGAATGATAGACAAGATAAAAAGGTAGAGGGCAATGTACCAGATGAAGGAACAAGATAAAACCCCAGAAAAACAACTAAATGAAATGGAGAGAGGCAATCTTCCAGAAAAAGAATTCAGAATAATGATAGTGAAGATGATCCAGGACCTCCGAAAAAGGATGGAGGCAAAGATCGAGAAGATGCAAGAAATGTTTAACAAAGACCTAGAAGAATTAAAGAATAAAAAAACAGAGATGAATAATACAATAACTGAAAGGAAAACTACACTAGAAGGAATCAATAGCAAAATAACTGAGGCAGAAGAATGGATAAGTGACCTGGAAGACAGAATGGTGCAATTCACTGCTGTGGAACAGAATAAAGAAAAAAGAATGAAAAGAAATGAAGACAGCCTAAGAGACCTCTGGGACAACATTAAACACAACAACATTCGCGTTATAGGGGTCCCAGAAGGAGAAGAGAGAGAGAAAGGACCCAAGAAGAGATTATAGTCGAAAACTTCCCTAACATGGGAAAGGAAATAGCCACCCAAGTCCAGGAAGCATAGAGAGTCCATACAGGATAAACTCAAGGAGAAACACGCGGAGACACATAGTAATCAAGCTGGTAAAAATTAAAGACAAAGAAAAATTATTGAAACCAGCAAGGGAAAAACAACAAATAATATACAAGGGAACTCCCATAATGGTTAACAGCTGATTTCTCAGCAGAAACTCTACAAGCAAGAAGACAGTGTCATGATATACTTAAAGTGATGAAAGGGAAGAACCTACAACCAAGATTACTCTACCCAGCAAGGATCTCATTCAGATTCGAAGGAAAAATCAAAAGCTTTACAGACAAGCAAAAGCTAAGAGAATTCAGCACCACCAAACCAGCTCTACAACAAATGCTAAAGGAACTTTTCTAACTGGGAAACACAAGAGGAGAAAAGGACCTACAAAAACTAATGCAAAACAATTCAGAAAATGGTAATAGGAACACATATAACAATAATTACCTTAAACATGAATGGACTAAATGCTCCAACCAAAAGACACAGGCTTGCTGAATGGATACAAAAACAAGACCCATATATATGCTTTCTCCAAGGGACCCACTTCAGACCTACGGACACATACAGACTGAAAGTATGGGGATGGAAAAAGGTATTCCATGCAAATGGAAAACAAAAGAAACCTGGAGTAGCAATATTCATATCAGATAAAATAGACTTTAAAATGAAGAATGTTACAAGAGACAAGGAAGCACACTACGTAATGATCAAGGGATCAATCCAACAAGATGATATAACAATTATAAATATATATGCATCCAACTTAAGAGCACCTCAATACATAAGGCAACTGCTAACAGCTCTAAAAGAGGAAATCAACAGTAGCACAATAATACTGGGGGACTTTAACACCTCAATTACACCAATGGATGGATCATCCAAAGAGAAAATTAATAAGGAAACACAAGCTTTAAATGACACAATAGACCAGAGAGATTTGATTGGTATTTATAGGACATTCCATCCAAAAACAGCAGATTACACTTTCTTCTCAAGTGCGCACAGAACATTCTCCAGGATAGATCACATCTTGGGTCACAAATCAAGCCTCAGTAAATTTAAGAAAATTGAAATCATATCAAGCATCTTTTCAGACCACAATGCTATGAGATTAGAAATCAATTACAGTGAAAGAAATGTAAAAAACATGAACACATGGAGGCTAAACAATACGTTACTAAATAACCAAGAGATCACTGAAGAAATCAAAGAGGAAATCAAAAAATACCTAGAGACAAATGACAATGAGAACACGATGATCCAAAGTGTATGGGATGCAGCAAAAGCAGTTCTAAGAGGGAAGTTTGTAGCTATACAAGCCTACCTCAAGAAACAAGAAAAATCTCAAATAAATAATCTAACCTTACACCTAAAGGAACTAGAGAAAGAAGAACAAACGAAACCCAAAGTTAGCAGAAGGAAAGCAATCGTAAAGATCAGGGCAGAAATAAATGAAATAGAAACAAAGAAAACAATAGCAAAGATCAATAAAACTAAAAGCTGGTTCTTTGAGAAGATAAACAAAATTGATTAACCATTAGCCAGACTCATCAAGAAAAAGAGGGAGAGGACTCAAATCAATAAAATTAGAAATGACAAAGGAGAAGTTACAACAGACACCGCAGAAATACAAAGGATCCAAAGAGACTATTACAAGCAACTCAATGCCAATAAAAAGGCCAACCTGGAAGAAATGGACAAATTCTTAGAAAGGTATAACCTTCCAAGACTGAACCAGGAAGAAATAGAAAATATGAACTGGCCATTCACAAGTAATGATATTGAAACTGTGATTAAAAATCTTCCAACAGGGCTTCCCTGGTGGTGCAGTGGTTGAGAGTCCACCTGCTGATGCAGGGGACATGGGTTCATGACCCACTCTGGGAAGATCCCACATGCCACGGAGCGGCTGGGCCCATGAGCCATGGCCACTGGGCCTGCACACCTGGAGCCTGTGCTCCGCAACGGGAGGGGCCACAACAGTGAGAGGCTCGTGTACCACAAAAAAAAAAAAAAAAAATCTTCCAGCAAGCAAAAATCCAGGACCAGATGGCTTCACAGGCGAATTCTATCAAACATTTAGAGAAGAGCTAACACCCATACTTCTCAAACTCTTGCAAAAAATTTCAGAGGAAATAAAACTCCCAAACACATTCTATGAGACCACCATCACCCTGATACCAAAACCAGACAAAGATATGACAAAAAAAGAAAACTAGAGACCAATATCACTCATGAATATAGATGCAGAAATCCTCAACAAAATGCTAGCGAACAGAATCCAACAACACAGTAAAAGGATCATACACCATGATCAAGTGGCATTTAGCCCAGGGATGCAAGGATTCTTCAATATACACAAATCAAACAATGTGATACACCATATTAACAAATTGAAGAATAAAAACCATATGATCATCTCAATAGATGCAGAAAAAGCTTTTGACAAAATTCAACACCGATTTATGATAAATACTCTCCAGAAAGTGGGCATAGAGGGAACCTACTTCAATATAATAAAGGCCATATATGGCAAACCCACAGCAAACATCATTCTCAATGGTGAAAAACTGAAAGCATTTCCTCTAAGATCAGGAACAAGACAAGGATATCCACTCTCACCACTATTATTCAACATAGTTTTGGAAGTCCTAGCCATGGCCATCAGATAAGAAAAAGAAATAAATGGAATACAAATTGGAAAAGAAGTAAAACTGCCACTGTTTGCAGATGACATGATACTGTACATAGAGAATCCTAAAGATGCCACCAGAAAACTACTAGAACTAATCAATGAATTTGGTAAAGTTGCAGGATACTAAATTAATGCACAGAAATCTCTTGCATTCCTATACATTAACGATGAAAAATCTGAAAGAGAAATTAAGGAGACACTCCCATTTACCATTGCAACAAAATGAATAAAATACCTAGGAATAAACCTACCTAGGGAGACAAAAGACCTGTATGCAGAAAACTATAAGACGCTGATGAAATAAATTAAAAATGATACCAGTAGATGGAGAGATATACCATGTTCTTGGATTGGAAGAATCAATATTGTGAAAATGACTATACTACCCAAAGCAATCTACAGATTCAATGCAATCCCTATCAAACTACCACTGGCATTTTTCACAGAACTAGAACAAAAAATTTCACAATTTGTATGGATACACAAAAGACCCTGAATAGCCAAAGCAGTCTTGAGCAAAAAAAATGGAGCTGTAGGAATCAGACTCCCTGATTTCAGACTATACTGCAAAGCTACTACAAAACAGTCATTAAGACAACATGGTACTGGCTCAAAAACAGAAATATAGATCAATGGAACAGAATAGAAAGCCAAGAGATAAACCCATGCACCTATGGTCAACTAATCTATGACAAAGGAGGCAAGGATATACATTGGAGAAAAGACAGTCTTTTCAATAAGTTATGCTGGGAAAACTGGACAGTTACCTGTAAAAGAATGAAATTAGAACACTCCCTAACACCATACACAAAAATAAACTCAAAATGGATTAGAGACCTAAATGTAAGACTGGGCACTATAAAACTCTTAGAGGAGAACATAGGAAGAACATTGTTTGACGTAAATCACAGTAAGATATTTTTTGATCCACCTCCTAGAGTAATGGAAATAAAAACAAAAATAAACAAATGAGACCTAATGAAACTTAAAAGCTTTTGCGCAGCAAAGGAAACCATAAACAAGACGAAAAGACAACCCTCAGAACGGGAGAAAATATTTACAAATGAATCATCGGACAAAGGATTAATCTTCAAAATATATAAACAGCTCATGCAGCTCGATATTAAAAAAACAAACAACCCCATCCAAAAATGGTCAGAAGACCTAAATAGACATTTCTCCAAAGAAGACATACAGATGGCCAAGAAGCATATGAAAAGCTGCTCAACATCACTAATTATTAGAGAAATCCAAATCAAAACTACAATGAGGTATCACCTCACACCAGTTAGAATGGGCATCATCGGAAAATCTACAGACAACAAATGCTGGAGAGGGTGTGGAGAAATGGGAACCCTCTTGCACTGTTGGTGGGAATGTAAATAGATACAGCCACTATGGAGAACAGTATGGAGGTTCCTTAAAGCCCTCAAAATAGAATTACCATATGATCCAGCAATCCCGCTACTGGGCATATTCTGAGAGAAAACCATAATTCACAAAGACGCAGGCACCCCAATGTTCATTGTAGCACTCTTTACAATAGCCAGGTCATGGAAGCAACCTAAATGCCCACTGACAGACGAATGGATATAGAAGATATGGTACATATATACAATGGAATATTACTCAGCCATAAAAAGGAACGAAATTGGGTCATTTGTAGAGACATGGATGAATGTAGAGACTGTCATACAGAGTGAAGTAAGTCAGAAAGAGAAAAACAAATATTGTATATTAACGCTTATGTGTGGAACCAAGAAAATGGTACAGATGAACCGGTTTGCAGAGCAGAAATTGAGACACAGATGTAGAGAACAAACGTATGGACACCAAAGTGGGAAAGCGGCGGGGGGGTGGGTGTTGTGTTGTGGTGAATTGGGAGATTGGGATTGACATGTATACACTGATGTGTATAAGATGGTTGACTAATAAGGAAATAAATAAACATAAAAAAAGAGTTTATCATCAAAAACTCTATATGAATTGCAAATGTGTTAAAGCTGTTCCAAAAGGTAATATAGCCAAAGCTGTCCTAATACAGGTGTATCCCAAATGCCGGCTGGGACTTCGTCTCAATTAGATTTAGATGATCTTGCATTGAATTGCCAATTTCTAAGCTGCTTACATATAAATGCTTCCCTGGACTTCCGTGCATTCCTAAAGCTTGTGAGCTCATGTTCTCACAATCCCCTCAGCCCCCCAGCTCCTGCGTTCACACTTCAGTCTCTGCTTTGCCTTGAGACAACCATCTCCAGCCTTTTAGTGCCACATCTCAAAGATCACAAGCAGGGCCAGCTTCATGAGCATGTAACCACTGCAGTTATGCATGGTCCTGCATTCAGAAGGACCTGAGTTTAGTCCCCTGTTGTAACTCTCTTGAAATTCTTAATTATTCTGTCTTTGAACTTGTGTTTCCGAAGTGAAGTCTGATGGGACAATGGTGCATGTACCTTCTAAACAGCTCATCAGAAGCTGGAATTGAGCCCCTGTAGCTACAGTGATGACCAATTTGATAAATTACTCCAATCATTCCTTTCCCTCCTTCCAGGTTACACTCCCTCAGTCCCCATTCCTGTTACCTGGGGTCTCTTCCTAAATGAATTACCTACACACAAGCCCCTGTTTCAAGCTTTGTTTGAAAGGGAAGGGCAACCGAGGCTAGGGCAGTTGCGACACTAGACACTCGGATTTAGTGTCCCTAGAAAATGGACCCTCAGAAAGAATTGAGGCCACCTATACAAATTTCCTGAGTTCCTGTCCACTTACCCTTTCAAATAGTTAATATGAGTTATGTATTTATTGGTACATATATTCAACAACATTGCAGAATATGGTCTATTTATGTCATGTTAAAATATGCAAATAGACAATATAATTGATGATCTTACAAGCTTATCAAATGGATGTCTAATCTGGATAATTGCAAACCATGACCTTGATGTTTATGACCAATTATCATGGTAAGACTAAGGAAAATGAGAAAGAAAAATTATATTTCTAAGAAAAATCACATTTTAAAAAATCTGTGAATAAAATACAAAAAATGGACTAAAGGGGGATAAGCTGTGACTGAAAGAAGCAGGTTTTTAGAAGGAAAAAAATCCTTAACTTAAATAAAATATTTATCCAATTATAGAATTAATAGAAGTTAGATAACTTGTAGCAATAGAACAGTCTGAGGTTCAAATACATTTATTTTAAATTGTTAACTAGTACAAAGGTTACTTCCTCTATTCATACCATTGCAGCAAGTCCAGGTCAAATAAATTAATTTCCTTTTTCCTAGAACTTTCTGGTCAAAATAGACAAACAGGGCTTTACAGTAAAGCAGAATAAGTATAAAAGTACAAAACAGAAATGATTTCTGTTTGTGCAAGTCTTCCTGGAGCTGGGCAATTTTGCTTGGGTCATGTTTATCAGAGTAGTTCTGAGTTCACCTAATGGATAGGAAACTTTCAGAAATATAGTGCAATGAAAATGATTTTTAAAAGTAAGTTTTCCATGAATCCAAACGAATATTTGATACTTGTTTAGGTTGTTTTTTTTAAATTGAAGTACAGTTGATTTACAATATTGTGTTAGTTCCAGGTATACAGCAAAGTGGTTCGGTTATACATATATGTATATATCTATATTCTTTTTTTATTCTTTTCCATTATAGTTTATTATAAGACATTGAATATAGTTCCCTGGTCTATACAGTAAATCCTTGTTGTTTAGCTATTTTATATGATAGTGTGCATTTGTTAATCCCATACTCCCAATTTTCCCCTCCTCTCTGCCTTCCCCTTTAGTAAAAATAAGTTGTTTTTTTTTCTATGTCTATGTCTGTTTCTGTTTTGTAAATAAGTTTATTTGTACTAGTTTTTAGATTCCACATATAAGTGATATCATATATTTGTCTTTGTCTGACTTACTTCACTTAGTATGATAATCTCTAGGTTCATCCATGTTGCTGCAAATGGCATTATTGCATTCTTTTTATGGCTGAGTAATATTCCGTTATATATATGTACCCCATCTTCTTTATCCATTCATCTGTTGATGGACACTTAGGTTGCTTCATTATCTTGGCTATTGTAAACAGTGCCGCTATGAATATGGGGGTGCATGTATCTTTTCAATAGTTATTTGTGGTTGAATTACAAATCACCACAAAACTTAGTGGCTTAAAACAACAGCAATAGTTTATTGAGCTTTCATACCTTCAATTTGGACTGTGATCTGTGTGGAAGGCTCATCTCTGCTCCACGTGGCATCAGCTCAGCTGAGGACTATGGAATCACTTCCAAGGTGATTCACTCACATGGCTGGCAAGTTGGTGCTGGCTGTTTGCTGGGAGTTTAGTCATACGTGGCTGATGACTGGAGCCTTGGAGGCTCTCCATGTGTACCTCTCTACGAGCTTCTTGGGCTTCCTTACACTATGGTGACTGAATTGAGTGAGGGTCCCAAGTGAACAAGGCAAAAAATAAAAAAGTCACCTTTTATGATTTAGCATTGGAAGTCACAAAGTGTCACTACCACTGACAACCGGATTTAAGTGGAAAGAACACAGATCCCTTTCCTTAGTGGGAACAGTGTCAAAATTTAGTTGCAAGAAGAGCATATGGAATAGAACACATTGTTGCACTCATCACAATCACAGGAGTGAATAAGGGAAAGGAACAGGAAGACTTTCTGTAGAGCTGATTTCATTTGAAAATCCTTTTGATACTATTTTTGATACATCATTCTTCTAAAAAATGTAGGCCTAAGTACACCAGGAAAATAAAACAATTTAGTCTTAAAATTCACGGACTCTGCAAAAATCACGAAAAAACTTAAGCAGTAGGGGAGAGGAGCATTACCACTTACTAATACGACCTTGGCCAAGGTTTTGAATATCTATAAATCCTAAATTCCTCATCTCTAAATTTTGGAATTAATTATATTATGAGAGTTGAGAGAATAGAATAAAATATTTTATGTAAAGCACAAAACTAATGAATGCGTTCAAATAACATTATTTACCGTCTTTCTTAAGCGTAGTATTTCATTGGCTATTACCACCAACTCTTGAGATCCATAATGTGATAAGTTAAATAACAAATATGAAAGGAGATCATTTCTAGAATTATATTTCACTAGGAAAATTCTAGATACTGGGCTGTGGAGTGATGTATTGGAAATTGTCTTTGTTACCTATTAACCAAATACTTCATTTAAAAAAAAGCAACTCATTTAATAAGTGGCATGTGGGTATACTTTAGTGATTGCTCAAATATTCCATGGCAAGATGTTGCCTACCCAAGAAAAACACAATGAAGAAAGCCTTGGGGAACAGTAAAATTAAAAACAAAAATAGAAAAACCCTGCTCAACTTCCAGTAAAAGCAGGAAATGGGTTGTGTAAAGGAAATAACCAAAATGTGAGCATGGAAGACACTTAAGTACTTATATGAAATTAGAATCCACTAATTCATGTGGATTAAATATAATTAAAATCAAAATATATTTATTAAATGTTATAATCAGTAAAAATATCCAAATTATTTGTGTATAGTTTTACTATTTAATCACAACTAATCAAATAAGTGCAGAGAATGTTAAATGCAGAAAAGTTAGGAAAAGAGCAAGAGGTATGATTAAAGTTTTAGAAAACGGTAACCAGGAGAGAAAGTTTCACATGAAATTTATGCAATCAGTTTAAAAGGAAAAGACAGGCAAGCACTTATTAATAATTGCTTATAAATATGCAAAAAATATATAAAAGAATTCTTGCGTTTCCTTTAATTTCCTCAAAATGTTAATAAAGGGGCTTAATCAGTGACAAAACTTAAGTGCAATAGTTTTTAAGCATCTGGGACAAGCTGTAGAATTAGGCTTGCAGTCAGTCTTTCTAGAAAGGAGAAACCAATTTTGCTTCTTAGTGTTTATGTTTTTCTAGCTACAGATCATGAACTTGACCAGTGATGACTATCAATACATTCTCAAAGCTAAAATCCTTTGGGAAAAAAAAAGAACTACTCTCTGAAAAAATTACATATAACCTGTCATTTATGTAACAAAATAGGTAAAATGCCATTCTCTTGGCAGTCCCTATGAGAATTCTTTTACGGAGGGACACACATTTGTTAAAACAATCAGTTATAATCTTGAAAGTGGAGGGGAAGGGGGTTGGTAAGGGGCATTGTCAGGCATGCAGCGACAAAGAGAGATAGGGATTTGTTTGTTGCTTCTGAGAGGAAGGAAAAATATGGTTGGGTGGGGCAGTGTCAGCCTTGACCCCAACAGGAGATGGAACTCTGTGAGGCTGCCCTTAACACATCACATCATCAGTACATCTTCTAAAATTTGACAGTGGAATATTATTCAGCCTTAAAACAGAAGGAGATCCTACTATTTGCAATGACATGGATAAACCCAAAGGGCATTATGATAAGTGAAACAAGCCAGAGAGAAAAAGACAAATACCCTCATAGTATCAATTATATATGGAATCTTAAAAAAAAAAAAAGTGAACTCATATAAACAGAGATTAGAAAAGTGACTGCCAGGGGCTAGGGGTGGGGGAAATAGGGAGAGGTTGATAAAAGAGTACAAACTTTGTTATAAGATGAAAAAGTTCTGAGGATCTAATGTAAAACGTGATGACTATAGTTGATAACACTGTTATGGTATAACTGAAATTTGCTAAGAGAGTAGAACCTAAATGTTCTCACACACACAAAGAAAGATAAATATGTGAGGTGATGGATGTATTAATTAACTCAATGGGATGAATCGAGATGGGATGAATTTTACAGTATATATTTATATCAAATTATCACACTGTACACTTTAAATATCTCACAATTTTATTTGTCAATTATACCAAAATAAAGGAGGAGGGAAAATGCTTTCTTGGACTGGAGTAAACAGATTTCCTGTGAAAACAGCTGAAGGAAGCTGAGATTTGCATCTAAGGTGCTATGAGCCCTGACATACCCAGTGAGGTACCAAGTGCAGAGCTGTGGGTAATGGGAGAGGCACAGTGAATGATGGGAAAGGGGATTGCCAGTAGGAGCTTTAAAGGCACTACTAAAATGAACTAAATGTCTGTCTGTTTAGGCTACCAATTCTAAACAACATGAGTGATACAGTACTCTTCCTTGGAAAAAATTTTGTTTTTTTCTTGCTCTAAGTTCTAAATCTAAACAATTTCCCTTATTACTGTTGAAATTTAATAACATATAAGTAAGCTAAAAATGGGCACACTTTTATTACTTATCTTTTAATAAGCATTGTCTTCTACATAGAAGTTAATTTGAAGAAATTCCAATTAAACCATCAACCCCCAAATATGCAGACTTGGTGTCATGTATTCATTTCAAGACCAAGAAGTCAACTGTTTCTTTCATTTTACAGTCACTGTGGTATCATTGTTCATTTCAAATTTCTTTTTTTTCCATTGAAATATAGTTGATGTACAATATTATGTTAAATTCAGGCATACAACATAGTGATTCAACGTTTAAATACATTACAAAATGATTACCACAGTAAGTCTAGTAACCATTTGACCCCATACAAAGGTATTACAGTATTATTGACCATAAGGCTAATGTTGTATATTACATCCCCATGACTTACTTATTTTATGACTAGAAGCTTGTACTGCTTAATTCCCTTCACTTATTTTGCCATCCCCCCACCTCCTCCCCTCTGGCAACCACCTGTTTGTTCTTGGTGTCTATGAGTCTATTTTCATTCTGGTTTGTTTATCCATTTATTTGTTTATTCATTTGTTTTGTGTCTTGGATTCCATATGTAAGTGATAAAACATGGTATTTGTATTTCTTTTGTCTGACTTATTTCACTTAGCATAATGCCCTCTAGAGCCATCCATATTATTGTAAATGGCATATTTAATGGCTGAGTAATAGTTCACTATATATATCACATCTTCTTTATCCATGTGTCAGTAGACACATGTTGCTTTCATAACTTGGCTATTGTAAATAATGCTGCAATGAACATAGGGGTGCATATATCTTTTCTAATTAGTGAGACTTTTTTGCTTCTGGTTTTCTTTCCTTCCCAGAAAGGAAATTGATGGACTATGTGGTACTTCTATTTTTAATTTTTTGAGGAACCTCCATACCATCTTCATTAGTAGCTACACCAATTTACAATTCCATCGACAGTGCACAAGTGTTCCCTTTTCTCCACATCCATGCAAACACTTGTTATTTTTATTTTATTTTATTTTACTTTTTATAATAGCCATCCTGACAGCTGTGAGGTGATATTTCATTGTGGTTTTGATCTGAATTTCCCTGATGATTAGTGATGTTGAGCATCTTTTCATGAGTCAGTTGGCCATCTGCACATTTTTGGGAAAATGTCTATTCAGGTCCTCTGCCCTTTTTTAATCCTATTGTTTTGTTGGTATTAAGTTGTATGAGTTCTTCGTACATTTTGGTTATTAACTCCTTGTCAGATATGTCATTTGCAAATTCAGTAGGCTGACTTTTTCATTTTGTTGATAGTTTCCTTTGCTGTGCAAAAGTTTTTTAGTTTGATGCTGTCTTATTTGTTTAACTTTGTTTTTATTTCCCTTGCCAGAGGAGACAGGTCAAAAAAAATATTGCTAAAACCAATGCCAAAGAGTGTATTGCCTATGTTTTCTTCTAGAATTTTTAGTTTCACCTCTTACATTTAAGTCTTTAATACATTTCAAGTTTAGTTTTGTATATGGTGTGAGAAAGTGGTCCAGTGTCATTCTTTTGCATGTAGCTGTCCATTTTTCTCAGCCCTATTTATTGAAAAGGCTGTCTTTTCATCCATTGTATATTCCTACTTCCTTTGTCATAGACTAGTGGGCATATAAGAATGGGTTTGTTTCTGGGCTCTCTATTCTCTTCCGTTGATCTATGTGTCTGTTTTTGTGCCAGTACCATACTGTTTTGATTACTGTGCTTTGTATTATGGTTTGAAGTCAGTGAACATGATACCTTTGGCTTTCTTCTTTCTTCTCAAGATTGCTTGCTCTTCAGGGTCTTTTGTGATTCCATACAAATTTTAGGATTACTTGTTCAAGTTTTGTGAAAAATGCCATTTGTATTTTGATAGGGATTGCACTGAATCTGTAGATTGTCTTGTGTAGTATGGTCATTTTAGCAATATTAATTCTTCTCATCCTTGAGCAAGGTATAACTTTCCATTTGTTTGTGTCATCTTCAATTTCTTTCATCAATGTCTTAATAGTTTTTCAAGTATAATTCTTTTACCTCTTTGGATAGATTTATTCCCAGGTATTTTATGTTTTTTATGCAATTGTATAGGGAATTGTTTTCATGATTTCTTTTTCTAATGGTTAATTATTAGTGTATAAAAATGCAACAGATCTCCATATGTTAATTTTGATTGAGTGCTTCAATTAAAAGGCAAAGAGTGGCTGAATGGATAAAAAAACAAGACCCAAATATATGCTGGCTACAACAGACTTATTTTAGATCTAAAGACACACATAGATGGAAAGTGAGGGGAAGGAAAAAGATATTCTATGCAAGTGGAAACAAAAAGAATGCTTGGGTAGCATACCTATAAATTACACTTTAAAACAAAGACTGTAATAAGAGACAAAGAAGAGCATCACATAATGATAAAGGGACCAATCCAACAAGAAGATAGAACACTTGCAAATACATATGCACTCAACATAGTAGCACCTAAATACATAGGGCAAATATTAGCAGACAGAAAGGAAGAAATTGATAGTAATACAATAATAGTAGTAAACTCTACCACCTCACTTACATCAGTGGACAGATCATCCAGACAGAAAATCAAAAAGGATGCATTGGCTTTAAAGATAAATTAGACCAGATAGACTTAATAGTTATGTGTATAGAATGTTCCATCCAAACATAGCAGAATACATATTCTTTTCAAGTGTACATGGAACATTTTCCAGGATAGATCACATGACAGGCCACAAAACAATCGCACTAAATCTAAGAAGATTGGACATCCTAACCAAGGCAATCAGGCTAGTGAAAGAAATAAAAAAGAATCCAAGCTCCCCAAAATGGCTGCCACCAGTGTATCAGTCCCCAGGGGGTGTCCCTGCTGCCTCCTCTGTTGTGGGACTCGGGGCATGTGAGATTTTTGCATGCTCCCTTTAAGTGTGGGGTCTCATAAACAACAATGGGTTTCCACCTTGTAAATTGATAATAACGTAAAATGTAAAAAAAAATTTTACATTCATGAGCAAAAAAAAAAAAAAAGAAGTGGTTTCCATTTCTCCAGTCTATGTAAGTTGCTTTGGCATGTTAGATGTTGGCAAACATGATGCAAGCAAAGGCTTGAAAAGCACTTGTGCACTGGGGATTGTTGCCTCTTGTTGCTGGGAACACTGCAGTCACCACTGTGGGGAGGAGCCGGGCTAGCCCACTGGACGATGAGAGATGCATGGTCATCGAGCCAACTGCTGGACATGTGAATGTAGAGGACCTCTAGACCTTCCAGTCCCAAATGAGCCAGCCAAGGCCAGAATTGCCCAGCCAATTCATGGAATTATGAGCAATATTAAATTTTTGCTGATTAAAGCCAAAAAAAAAAAAAAAAGTGGAGTCTCTGTTTCCTATAGCCCTCATGTAAGCACCACTAGTTTTCATAGCCTGACTTTTGGGAGGTTCCTCTTCCTGGGCAGGACCCTTGGGCTGGGGAGCCTGATGTGGGGTTTGGACCCCTCACTCCTCAGGGAGGACCTTTGTCGTTGTGATATCCTTTCCATTCATGGGTCACTGACCAGGGTGTGTGGGTCCTGACTAGAGCGCATCTCTACCCCTTCTACCTATCTTGTTGTGGCTCTTTCTTTTTCTCTTTAGTTCTGGAAAATCTTTTCTGCTAGTCTTCAGGTCATTCTCATAGACAGTTTGTTTCTCTGTAAATAGCTGTAATTTTGGTGTATCTGTAGGAGAAGGTGAGCTCAGGGTCTTCCTGCTCTGCCATCTTGATCAACTCAAGTTGACTATTTAAATTCAGGAATATGTAATATTAGATCTCAAACTTCTTCAAACCATATACAGAAATTATGATTTTTTTGGTGAATATATCATTTGAAAGCCACTAACTAAAATTGATCTAGGCAGACATGACAGTTTTGCAACTTCTTGAATGTATTGTAAAATGGGGGGGTTTTATGGATCTCTGCCTAACATTCTTATGCTTACATTTTTTCCTAACTAGCAAACAAAGGACATTAGGTAAAAATCTAAGGAAATTTAAATAAAGTACGTGCTTTAGTTAATAATAATGCTTAAATATCAGTTTATTAATTGTAACAAATGTACCATTCTAATGTAGCTTGTTAATAGGGGGAAATGGGTGCTCGTGTATGGGAACTCTTTGAGCTAGCTTCATGATTATTTATATAATTATTACTGCATGTGGAAGAAAAATTTTGAAGCTAAAATTAGTAAAAATTGTTCTTTCATTAAGTATGAGAAAATCTGACTATGCTTTCTATTGAACATAAATACACAAAGAAAAATAATTTCTATGAAGTCACTTCAATTTTTCAGAAGTTAGAGATTAAAAACAGACACAGTAATGTTATTTATTATTGTGACAGACTAATATGTAGTTATAAGTCCTTATGTCTTTGTTTCAAAAATGAATCAATGAAATTTAAAAATATTAGCCCATAAGTTTTTCTTTCAGTACTGTTGTATTTATTCTATTTTTCATGTTTTTATGGTCATAATTGTATATATGTAAGAAAAAAATATATATGTATATATATACAGTGCAATACCTGAGAACTTCCACTATCTTTTCTGGCCACTAGTATTATTTAATTTCATGATTAGCATTAAGAATACTTTATCATGTAGAAGCAGAATTTTGACAAAAAATATTATCCACTCCAAATTGTGCCAGTGCACAGATCCAAACAGCATCAAAATAGAATAAACTCTGAGAACTAGTAAAAATCTTGTCAAGGTTCATATGATGCTCCCAAGGCCAGGAGAATCCAACTGTTACCTGGGTAATACACTTAAAAAAGAAAGAAAGAAATAGAGGTGTGGGTACATGTATAGAAACTAAGTATTTTACAGAGATACCAGAGTGACCAAAGTTTTATATTTAAAAAAGGGTATTTTTTCTTTCTGGTTTGCTTCCAGCAACTATTCTTCTCATATACATTCTATCTTCATATAGGACACTAGTTGTCAGGATTTCTTTTTCCCACCCCAAACACATGGGTTTCTTACTGCTTTAATGTCAGGGTAGGGGAGAAGGAGGACAGAAAATACAAAACACAACCCTAGATATACATTTCTGAAGTACAGTACATAGTGTAAAAATGATCCCCCAAATGATTTATGATTGTGATTTACTCTGTCCCTGTGGGTATAGCCCCATCCTCTTGCAATCCCAATTAAGAATCCCTGATATAAAGGATCTTTCATTCATTGGACAAACATGTAATAAATATTGACCATATATAGTATCCAGGCTGGATTTCTCAACTGCATTCTTACCATTAGTTCACCACATTACTGCTATGATAGTCTATCTCTGGGGTTGGGTCATCTTCTGGCAGTGCTCCTCTATCTCAGCTCAAAATCTTTATCAACAGCATGCATGATTCCCAAGTTTCAGACCATCACTGTCTCATACCAAACATTACCTCACTTCACTTTTAAAATCCAACCTCATCTCCTCACCCCCTTGGTGAAATACAACATTTGAGAAGGAGGAGGAAGAGGAAATTTATTCCCTGAAAGTTAAAAAGAAGAATCTTCAACTATTCACCATTTAAAACTCCTGTTTTTCATAACCAGGATTTTGTCTCATTCTTAGCTTTTAGTCCACTGACCTCACATTCTCATTTTCCAAGCTTAGGAAATAAATACAAAACCTATAAATTTGACACTCATATAGTTCTCAGATTTTGAAGGATAGTAAAAACTATTTTCTATTTTGCCCTTTAAGAATATTCATATTTAGCTTATTTTGTGTCCTCATTTTTGGTACAAGAAGTAACATTGTTTTATCTATATAGCTACCTACATAGCATCAAATTAAATAAAAAATTTAAGTTCCTTCATAGCATCATATACTGAATATTTGAGTTTTTCCTCATGAAGTCAGTTTTCCAAAGTTTCTATTACTTTAAAAACTCTCCTTGTGAGTGAATAGTCATTGTAATAATAAAACAACCAGCTAAGTAGATCAATTCAGAGAGAAAAAAAATCATCACCAAATTCAGTCAAAGTATTCAGGATTATTCTTAGACCAAAAGAATGGGCCCCATGTTTACTTCAGCATTTGGAGTAGCAAAGTGACCCTAGGGTCTCCCAAATATTGACACAACATGTTCTCTTCCAAAGCCTATATGCTTTGCCCCCACTTAGCCTATTCCCAGCGTTAATAAGTTGTGTTCCAGAAGTCCATTTATTGAGCCTGTGTGGATTTGTAATGTATTTTCCCAGAGAAATGTGATGGGTGTGTTCTTAGGCCTGCCCAAGAACTGTTTAGTCATAAAGTGTTAGAGCTAAGGGGACTTAAAAAATCGTCTAATCCAACCATTTTAAAACCATAATATTGCTGAAACTGTAGTAAGAGTTGACCCCAGAGAGCCTTTGGAGACCTTCTTGAGTTTGTCAAGTCTCCTCTGTGTCCTGACGGGGCCAGTTTGTTTGGGGTTGTAGAAGACAATGTCCAAGACCTATACCAGGAACTGGGCTTATCCTGGGAAAATCTTTGCAGCACAGAGAGCGTTCTCTAGGTTTGGAGAGTGAGGAAGGGGCATTAGCAGTAAAGCATCACTGAAATCACTCCTGGGGTAGAAGTGTCTCTCTGGGAAGCAGGAGTCTCAGTCTGGGATTTCTCTACATAAACCAGAGTTTATCTATTTGATCAATAGTTTTCCTTGACTGACTTGACTTTATACTGTGGTTCTCTTGAGCAAGTGATGAGGGGAAGTGTCGCTTCAACTGCCACCAAGACCCCATGCTCAGCTCAGGGAACTTTAGATGGCAGGAATGTTACCCCAGGAGTTCGGACAATCTCACATGTATTTCCCAAATGCCAGGACTCAGGATAATTTACCCTCTATAGACTCACGCAACAGCTGGGAGAAGTCAGGCCTCACTCCTAAATAGCAAAATTCCAATAAGGCAAAATAATATTTGTAAATAGCTTCTTTCTAGCAAGAAAGATTCCAGAATAAGATTGTTCCAGTTTTTGTCTTCTCTAAAATCATGTCTCTTTTAGCTAATCAAGTCAGAAAAATCTCATCTCCTTCACCCCCATTTTTAAAAAAATTTGAGGTATAGTTGATTTACAGTGTTGTGTTAATTTCTGCTGTACAGCAAAGTGATTCAGTTATACATATATATACATTATTTTTCATATTCTTTTCCATTATGGTTTATCAAAGGATATTGAATATAGTTCACTGTGCTATACAGTAGGATCTTGTTTATCCATCCTATATATGAGTTTGCATCTGCTAATCCCAAACTCCCAATCCTTCCCTTCCACACCCTCCTCTCCTTTGGCATCCACAAGTCTGTTCTCTGTGCCTGCCCTTCACCCCCATTTAAAGTCACTTACCTCCCCCTAGGATGACATGGACCAACATAAAGAATTACTCTCCTGGGACCAACTATGAGTTATTCTGTAGAGAAAATAAAACCAAAAACTCATGGTACCCTATTTGGTAGTCTGTAGAGTATTATGATACTGTGATCATATAACTAGAGACTTTTTACTTCTTACTACTGAAAAAGGTACCCCAGCTGATTATTCAGGCTAATACAAACTCTGGAGTCAGATCCAAATCTTTGTTCCACTAACTTAACAGTTTTCAAACTTGGGAAAGTTACCAGATCATGCCAAGCCTTAGTTTTCACCACTGGTGAAATAGGGATAATAATAGCACCAAAACTCACAGGCCAGTTTTAAGAATTAAAAGAGTAATGTATAAAGAGGTACAAATGATTAGGTATAAAATAAGCTACAAGGATATGTTCTACAACACAGGGAATATAGCCAATTTTTCTTTTTAACCAGCTTTCTTTATTTGGAAAACTTGGTTATTTCCATTTTCTCATCATTATAAATTACACTGAAAGCAATGTCTTTAAATACAAATCTTTTTCCTTTAAATACAAAAGAGTATTTTGTTAATGTTTATTTATTTTCTTATTAGTCAATATTCTATAATAACTATAAATGGAGCATAATCTTTAAAAATTGAGATTCACTGTATTGTACACCTGTAACTTGTAAAATATTGTACATCAACTATATGTCAATTTTAAAAATGGCTGCAAAAAATTTTTAAATTAAAAAAAAAAAGAGTAAGGTATATAAATGGCCTAGCACAATGACTGGCACCAGAGCAAATACTCAGTGAATATGTAGCTTTTGCTATTGTTAATATTGTTATTTCTGTCATTAGTTTTATTTTAAATCTGATCTAATTCCTTAGATCATTTGGCTTCCTATTTGATTTGCTGTAACCGTGTAAATTTTAGTCATATTTATATAAAACAATCTCTCCAAATTTACTACAAGTTATTTTTAGATAAATTTGCTTCTCCTTAAATGTTATTTTGGCAGTGTTCATTTATGGTTCCAATTTGTTCAAATGATTCTGAAATCTAATCCTCTCTAAAGAGCAGCTTCCTCCTCTTTTTTTTCCTGTTCTCCACTCAGTATGATATTGTTGTGAACACAGATTATGTCACGAGCAACATCAAACACACAAATGTTTAACATCAATTCCTAGAACTCTTCACTACCCAACAAATTCATGGAGGACAAAGATGATATCTCATTAATTTTTCCCTTTTTTTTCTATTCCCCCACCTACAAAATGCAGATAATCTTTACACCTAATAGGTGATCATTTAATGCCTTGAACAAAGTAATTTCAAATCTTTCAATATAATTGTCCACTTATTATTGTGTTCTTGCCCCCCCCCCGCCGACTAATTACTAAAAATGTTAAGCATATGTATTTGAAGTGAAGATATATTACCTCTCTCACTTCAAATTTGTCACTACATTGCAGAGGCATTTTCCTTTCAAGTCAAATATCACAGAACATAAGGGAACACACACTAGGATGGAATTTAATATTCTGAGACTGTTTGTCAACACTGGGCTGTGAATATGATCCAAGTAGTACATTTTGTACTGTCTGCTGGAGCATAGTGAGCTGAAATTTAAAAGGCTGAACAATTTCGCTAGATACCCTACTGTCTTAAATAGTTGGCCTTATCTATCCTAATGTGGCCTAAAAAAAATGGCTGTAAAAGATCTGACAAGGCACATTAAGTGGCAGTCACACAGTGTACCTTGATTTTGTTAAGTAAACTAAAAATAAAATCGGGTGGAGAGATATTTAACAAAATTTACAGGAAGTAGGGATCTTAGATGCTTTTTAAACTTCTGATTTGCCTGCAATTTTTATGGCTTTTCCTAGTTTTCACTACCAAATACACATTTTTAATAATAACAAGGCAGTACATCTAATTGGCTTGATTTAAAGAGCATTTGAACATTACTCATCAGTTCAGAATGAAAATGAATAACATATTTCTTTTTTTTTCTTTTTTTTTTTTGCGGTACACGGGCCTCTCACTGTTGTGGCCTCTCCCGTTGAGGAGCACAGGCTCCAGATGCGCAGGCTCAGCGGCCATGGCTCACGGGCCCAGCCGCTCCGCCGCATATGGGATCTTCCCGGACCGGGGCATGAACCCATGTCCCCTGCATTGGCAGGTGGACTCTCAACCACTGCACCACCAGGGGAGCCCTAAAATATTTCTGATATTAAAGTTTATACACTTTTTCAATTTATGGGTTTAGTTCCCTTGAGGAAATTTTGTACTGGCCAATTAAGAAAGCCACACGGCTGTAACTTTTTCTATTCATATTTGCTGTGTCAAAACACTTTTTTAACATTTCTTTCATGAAATCTGATAGGAAGACCACTTCCTGGAATCTAAAGAACTCATTTTTGTTAAAAAGCTACGTGTGTTATCATTGGTTTATCTAGTTGCTTATTCTCTCTGCCCTTGTATGAGAAATGTGACATTTGTCACTGTTGAAGATAAATAAACACTAGGTAAAGCAGTGAGGATGGATTTTATTCAGTAATAAACTCTTGCAATAGGGAAAAGGATCTAACATGAACTGAACTCAACTTCGCAGAGGTGACTGGGATTTTAGGGAAGAGTGAGGGAATAGAGATTGAGCAGAATCGGGGAAGGGAAAACTTACTTACAGAAAGCAGGAAGGGGGTCATATAATGTGACCAGGCCATCTGGGTTTGTTAACTGGTGCTTATCTGGAGGAGGAACAAATTTCTGTATCTTTATGACAGGAGGTAGTGATGTAAGAAGTTAGGTTCTTATCCTCCCATGGGGACCAGAAGCTAGAGTCGTCAAATATTTAAGTTTCAAAGGGATGGCTCTCAGGTCCCAGAGGAGATGGTTCTAGTTGGTGAAAGAGTTACATGTCAAAGAGGCAGAGAAGGGATTTATAATTGCAAGCTTTCTCAAGTAACTGCTCTAAGAGGGGTTTTAGGAACCTACCTATCACCAGGTTTGGGCTGCAACAAACAGTAAATTTTCCTGGCAGTACTGAGCTTTCTCAGGCATGCATTTTAAGAAGCGTTGGGGTCATCCAAGATGTGTGTGAGTGGGGAAGGGAAGAGGGGTGTGCTGAGGATCTGATGTTTTTACGAGCCAAGATTCTGATGTTTTTATGAGCCAAGATTCTCCTAGTGGAGAAAAAGGATCAGAGGATCAGAGGAATTTGACTAGAGTTTGGTCAGAGAGACCCTCTTTGCCATCACGCTGTCCAGAAGAAGCTTTAAACAGCACAGAATGACTTGTTTGCTGCCCTCTTCCTCTGGCCTTCCATCGTGGTAACAGTATATCCCCAAAAGTAACTACCAAAAGATATATGGAGCTGAGTCTAGCCCACAGAACCCAATGGAGCTCAGAAAAGCCTACTAGTAGGGCTAAGTAGAGTCCAACAGAGCTCGAAAAGGCCTAGAAAAGCCCAAAAGAGCCCAGTGAAGCCAGTGACATCCAATAGATCCCAGAAGAAACCGGGAAAGTAGTAGATAATCACAGCAAGAAATGAATGTTGTTTCCTATATGCTATCGTTTACTGCTGTAGCAAAGCTGACTGATAAGCCATGAAATCCTTGTCCTGGAAGATGCTTTATCACCTGACCTTTCCCCCTCCTTCAGTCAGACATGGGTGATGAACTACATCTACCCAGGCCCAAATGGATTCAATAAAGCAAAGGAAATAAAATTGTAATTAAGTCAGACCTGTTTGCCTCCTAACCATCCCAAGCAATGCAGAGTCCAAAAAGAAAGGGGTGGAGGTGGGATATTTGTCTTATCTGTATTGTGGAGAATGTTTCCTTTCACACACATAAAATAAAAGCTTTTGATTCCCTAGGTTTAGAAAACTATAATCAGCAACAGTTGTTAACCAGAGTATATCCAAACCCCTTTTTATAACATGTAAGAGCCTTCGTAAGCTGGCACAAATCTGTATTTCCTCTCTCTGTTCTAGCAGCATAGAACCACCCACCATCCCCTGAGTGGTTTTTTGTGTCCATGAACTTTGCACGTACTATTTCCTCTGCCAGACATACCTACCATTACATTTTCTCTATGTAGATCATTCCTATTTTTCTATGAGATCCAAGTCAGATGTCCCCCCTTTTATGAAGCTTTTCTCGATTTCGTTGTTCCCCAATGTCCTAATCGCTCCCCCATATTCATCAAATTCTATTTCGACCTCAAGATCTATTATAATTCCAAGTGTCTCCAATATCCATGTGGTTGACTCGTTTGACAACCTAGTTTGACACTTCTTTGACTTCCTGAACCCCAGTGGTCTTCATATTTATTCCATTTCATCCATCTACATGGATGGCATCCATAGCAATTGTTTCACCTCTGGAATCTTAAACTCTAAAGCCCTTTTTCTGACTACAGCTTCCCCTCTAACTCTTTCTCCCAATGTGACAATTTTTTAGTCTCATCAAATATTGACTTTCTGTTTTTGGTCATCCCATAAACACCATCCTGGCTGTTGGCATGTCCCTACCCAGCACCAACCTCGTGGTTCAGTACTTTAGGGAAACACTTGCCTACACCTTCAACTGCTTTTACTCAGACAAACTCACCCTGTACAAGTTCCACCGGTAATTCGGTAATTTGCTTCATTTTACCTTAATCTTATGTTCTGAGGATTTTTTTTTTTTTAAGGGAGGTTGCAACTTTAATTAATTATTTATTTATGGCTGTGTTGGGTCTTCGTTTCTGTGCGAGGGCTTTCTCTAGTTGTGGCAAGTGGGGGCCACTCTTCATCGCGGTGAGCGGGCCTCTCACTGTCGCGGCCTCTCTTGTTGCAGAGCACAGGCTCCAGACGCGCAGGCTCAGTAGTTGTGGCTCACGGGCCTAGTTGCTCTGCAGCATGTGGGATCTTCCCAGACCAGGGCTCGAACCCGTGTCCCCTGCATCGGCAGGCAGATTCTCAACCACTGCGCCACCAGGGAAGCCCCCTGTTCTGAGCATTTTAAAAGAAAAGCCACAAAACCATTTTCTTTTACTTAGGAAATTCTTAGCTTCAAGTTATGGAAAAACTAAATGAAAATGCTTTAAACAATAAGGATGTTTATTATTTCATATAACAAGAAATCCAAAGGAATGCTGCTTCATTCCTAACATTGATTCATCAGATTGTTATCTTGGCTTGGTCCTTGGGCTTATGCCTTTAAGACTGCAAAATGGTTGCTACAGTTTTATGCATCACACATAGAAAAATATTCAGAACAAGAAAGCACGAGTTTAATCCTATTCATTTGTTTGAATGAGATGAAAGTCTCTGAAAGTTCTCTCGGTGTATTTCCCCTAAGCTTTCATTGGCCAGGTTTGGGTCATAAGCCCTTGATATAAATGCGAGAGAGAAAGCAAGGATCTGGCGTTTTAGTAGGAGTTCAGGTTTGTCACCAAGCATGGATTGGCTTCTGGATAGGCAACAATGAGGGTTTCCTAAACATGAACATTGATGCTTATAAATGGTCTCCATTTAGTCTCCATTTTCAGCTGGCGCTTCAGTGGTACTTGACAATACGCCTGCTTGTCCCAGTGCATCTCAAACATTAATGTACACACAAATCACCTGGGGATATTTCAAAAAGAAGATTTGATTCAGTTGGTGGAGTGCTGAGAGGTGCATTTCTATCAAGCTACCAGGGGATGCCAAAGCTACTTGACTAATGGCTACTCTTTGAGTCACAAGGCTCTATCGCCTTCCCTTATTTCAAATATTCATCATCACTCTCCACTAACCTAGCACTATCCCTGTCACTGTCAGGAAATTATCTCATTATTTCACAGAGAAAATAGACCCCATAAAGTAGGGTATTCTCAACTTAAGAGGTAATATTGTATAAGCATCAAGAGAGAATGACCTGTAGCATTGATATACTACTTCCTCCCCTGTGATGTTTTCCAATATCTTTAACCTTTCTGAGCACCAGAGCCTTAACATATAAAAATAATAATGCCAAACTCTTGGAGTTTTGAGAATTGATATAATTTGAATAGGTCCTATTTAAGTTTTTTTGATTATAAATAAAGAAACAACTTAACTTAGAAAAAAGAATTGAAAGGATTTTTTAAAAAATTGGGGTAGAGAGTTGCTGTACAATGTTGTGTTTGTTTCTTCTGTACAGCAAAGTGAATCAGCTATATGTATACATATATCTCCTCCTTTTTGGATTTCCTTCTCATTTAGATTACCACAGAGCATTGAGTAGAGTTCCCTGTGCTACACAGCAGGTTCTCATTAGTTATCTATTTTATACATAGTAGTGTATGTATGTCAATCCCAATCTCCCAATTCATCCCACCCCTCCTTTCCCCACTTGGTGTCCATATGTTTGTTCTCTATGACTGTGTCTCTATTTCTGCTTTGCAAATAGGTTCATCTGTACCATTTTTCTAGATTCCATATATATATATATATATATATATGTTAATATATGATATTTGTTTTTCTCTTTCTCACTTGCTTCACTCTGTATGACAGTCTCTAGGTCCATCCACGCCTCTACAAATGACCCAATATCATTCCTTTTTACGGCTGAGTAATATTCCATTGTATAAACGTACCACATCTTCTTTATCCATTCATCTGTCGATGGACTTTTAGGTTGCTTCCATGTCCTGGCTATTGTAAATAGTGCTGCAATGAACATTGGGGGTGCATATGTCTTTTTGAATTATGGGTTTCTCAGGGTATATACCCAGTAGTGAGTGGGATTGCTGGGTCATATGGTAGTTCTATTTTTAGTTTTTTAAGGAACCTCAATATTGTTCTCCATAGGAACTGTATAAATCTACATTCCCACCAAGATTGCAAGAGGGTTCCCTTTTCTCTACACCCTCTCCAGCATTTACTGTTTGTAGATTTTTTGATGATGGCCATTCTGACAAGTGTGAGGTGATACCTCATTGTAGTTTTTATTTGCATTTCTCGAATAATTATGAAAGGATACTAAATAATATATTGGTTAAGATTAATTTTAACCGTAAGAGAAAAACCCAAAATCACAGTGGCTTAAACAAGTTAGCTACTCATTACTATCTCATAGTCAAGGGTCTGGAGATATCCTGTCCGGGTTGGTATGGCTCTTCACAGTGACAGAAACTCAGGCTGGGATTCTTCTAGTTGTAGAGAATATTTATTTCAAGCATACACTTGGAAATAGAGATGGATTCAGTATATACTGGGCTTACTGTGAGATGGAATCAAATTAAAACTACATTTATCAGCTCACTACACAAGGCTCCACTATTCCTGGTTGGCTGTTGTGTTTGTGATCTCAGGAGCTGGAGTTGACTCGTAGTCTCTACTCAATGAAACCTGAAGGGTCTGGTTATTTCCCTTTGCCCAGTGCACATTTACTCTGATAAATGGATGTAAGCATATTAGAGAAAAGTAAGAAGAAAATTTACAGAAAGTATTTGTGAAGTGATTGATCCATCCTGCCTCAAAGTTACCCAGCTTCTTTTTAATTCGGGGGATGCTAGATTTGGATTAGGGGTGAGATATTTTGACTTTATATGGTGATGGCCTAAATCAGGTCTCTGGTGGACAGAACTAGAGTCCTTTCAGTTATAAAAATCAAGTATAAAACTAGTGGGTTACACATATATTTCTGTTGTGTGCTCAGATCTTTCTGATTACTTTTACACACTTTCTGCCTACTCTGATAAACATAGCCCATCTACTGTCTGGAAATTTAGAACTGCCATTTGTCTCCGACAACTTGAGATTCTTTCATTTCTCTGAAATATGGGAACCAATCTCAATAGCACTCTCTTTACCAGGGACTACAAACAACAGAAAACAGTCAAAATGCTTTTTAAAGCTGCAACCTTGGGCTTCCCTGGTGGCACAGTGGTTGAGGGTCCGCCTGCCGATGCAGGGGACACGGGTTCGTGCCCCGGTCTGGGAAGATCCCACATGCCGCGGAGCGGCTGGGCCCGTGAGCCATGGCCGCTGAGCCTGCGCGTCCGGAGCCTGTGCTCCGCAACGGGAGAGGCCACAGCAGCGTACCGAAAAAAAAAAAAGCTGCAACCTTTATCACTATCACTATCTCTCTCTCTCACACACACACACACAAACACACACTCATAATTGTAAAAATAAAGGAGAGGTATATATAAGGCAAATGATCAACCTACAACAAATTAGAAAATAAACCCTTCACGATAGATAGTTTGAGAAACACTGCTAATGCATCTGTGCATCTCCTAAGGATCCATGAAATCCAGTCTATAAAACTTTGGGAAGAAAATCAAGCTTTAACAAATGTGATTTAAATATATTTACATTTCTTCCTTTGAAATATAGTAATTTCTCAGCATTTGTGTATGTAGCATTCCATATTTCAGCTATTTTTAAGCAACTCAGAAGGTTCTTGGCATTCAGTACTTTGTCATTTTGCAGAGGCAACCATTTGAATTTTGCTTTGAGACTGGTATGTCCAAGTTAGTCACTGCTAATAAGTAAGCCTTGTCTGACCCAACATCCATCACAGTGTGATTCTGTAACATGTAACTCCTTGTCACCCACACAATTTATAGTGAGGATTTTATATTGCCATTGTATTGAGTATCTGAACGTCACAGGAAGTTCTTTCAAATGCCTCTAAAAGTCAACATTAATTAAACAATCATTATAGTTAACATTAAATTAATAAACATTATAATGGAAAGAGAAATATACTTAAATGTCAGGTATATAAAATAACAAGGAAAACAAAATATATATGTTCACTGAAGAGAATGAGAAGACAAGTCACAGAGTAGAAGAAAATATTTGCAAAAGACATATCTGGTAAAGGACTGTTATCCAAAATACACAAAGAACTCCCAACACTCAACAATAAGAAAATGGACAATTTGATTAAAAAAATAGGCAAAGATCTGAGCTGACACTTCACCAAAGAGAATATACATATGGCAAATAGGCATATGAAAACATGTTCAACATCATATGTCATTAAGGAATTTCACATTAAAATAACAATGAGATACTACTGCATACCTATGAAAGTGGCAAAAATCCAAAACACTGTCACCACCAGATGCTGGCAAAGAGGTGGAACAACAGAAACCCTCATTCATTGTTAGTGGGGATGCAAAATGGTACAGCCACGTTGGAAGACAGCTTGGCAGTTCCTTGTAAAACTGAACATATTCTTACCATACGATCCATCGATTGCACTCCTTGGTATCTACCTAAATGAATTGAACACTTATGTCTACACAAAACACAAAAACCTGAACATGGATATTTATAGAAGCTTTGTTTATAACTGCCAAAAGTTGGAAGCAACCAAGATGTCCTCTAATAGGTGAATGGATAAACAGTGTTACATCTAGACAGTTGGAATATTATTCAGCACTAAAAAGAAATGTCATGAAATGCTATGAAAAGACATGGAAGAACCTTAAATGTACATTGCGATCTGAAAAAAACCAACCTGAGAAAGTTATATATTGTATGATACCAACCATGACACTCTGGAAAGGCAAAACTATGAAGACAGTAAAAAGATCAATGCTAGAGGTTGGGGAGTGGTGGAGGAGGAAAGGATGAATTGCCAAAGCACAGAGGATTTTTAGGATAGTGAAACTACTCTATTTTGTATGGAGTACACATGTCATTATAAATTGGTCAGACCCATAAAAGGCACACCACCAAGAGTGAGCTTGAACATAAACTACGGACTTTGGGTGATAATGGTGTAACGACATAGGTTCATAGATTATAACAAATATACCAGTCTTGTGTGGGATGTGGATGGTATGGTTGGGAGTATGTAAGAACTCTCAGTGTTCTGCTCCATTCTTCTGTGAACCTGAAAAAGAAATCCTATTAAAAGAAAGAGCCATGCAGACAGAATTTATTCATAATTGAGTTACAGGCATATTGAGCCATGATTCCATAGTTTAGAATAGTAATGACGAAGAAACCTTCACATGGCAATTTAAGGGATGGCCCTGGGAATAGATGCATCATCCATTATTTTGTAAAAAGCGTGCTCTGTATAACCAATTAACTGGCAACACACTCTCTACAAATGGGCCTGATCCATTCAACATGGAGCATTTATCCCGTAATGTGTTTGCTTGCGAAGTCATATGTTTATTTACCAAAGATTAAAGACTATCTTACAGTGCCAAAGGTTTTGTTTCAATTAAAATATTTTAATGCTAGTAATTCCATAACTTGCTTAGAAAACAGACAACTGGGAAAAACAATGTTTATTAAGTACAAGTGTTGCTTTTACTGGAAGGAAGCTAACTCTCAAATTCTAATGCCCTACATATTTTAGAATTAGCATGAAGATTCTGATATACACAGCTTTTAGCCTCCTGGCCTGTTTTCTGATTGAGTGTCATTTGTTTTAGCTCCTTATCATTTAATATCTGACAGAGTTGAGTGTGTGTTATTTTGTTCTTTCTTTCGTGTATTCCACAAATGAATTGAAATAGCCTACTCTCATATAAAATAATTATCTGATATAAACTTTCTGGCAGAGAATAAATTAGTTTATAGGAATTTGGTAGCCATTTTCCCGCAGCAACCAACATACATTCTTCAAATTTTTTCACTTCTTTTTTCCAATTTTAAAGAAATTTTGATGAGAAAAACACCTAGAATTAGACTCAAAAAATCAAATTATTACCACATTTTGTCATACTAATGACAAAAAGTTACTAAACTTTAAATCAGTGTATAGAGAAAACATGAGGAACATAGTATATGATAAAAGTATCATCTCAATTAGATTAGAGAATTTTTCATTTTAAAATCATTTATATTTGTATTTTCAAATACATGGGGCAATTATTTGGAAAAAATGCAATCAGATTCTTACTTCATACTGTTAAAAAAAAAAAAAAAGATGAAATGAATGTTTGCATGTGTGGTAGGCTAAATAACAGCCCCAAAGATACCCAGGTTCTAATCGTTGGAACCTGTGAATGTTACCTTATCTTGCGAAAGAGATTTTGCAGGTGTAATTCAGTTAAGGATTTGAAATGGAAAGATCATCCTAGAATATCTGGGTACACACTGAATGTAATCACAAGTGTGATAAGAAAGGGGAAGACAAAGAGAGATTTGACTACAGAAGAGACGTGACAATGGAAGAAAGAGGTTGGAGTAATGTAAGAAAGCAACTGCCAGCCAAAGGATGCAGCCATTTAGAAGCTAGAAAAGGCTTGGAAACGGAGTGTCCCCTAGAGCCTCCAGAAGGAACCAGTCCTGCCACCTGTAGCCCAGTGAAACCGATTTCACACTTTGGGCCTCTAAAACTGTAAGAGAATAAATATGTTCCTTTAAGCCACCCAGTTCTTAGTAATTAGTTTCAGTTGCCATAGGAAACAAAACTACATGTAAAAGTAAAAAGGCAAAATATATATATCAAATACATACAGTATGCGTAGTGAAGCATTTGGGAAATGTAATTGATGAGTGCCACTTTGAAATGAATAAAAATAGATTGATGTGATGGATAGAGTGATGGAAAGATGGATAGATATATAAGAAAGGAAGAGAACAATGATAGTGGTAGAATCTAGATGGCAAGAATATAGGTTTCCACTGTGAATTTTTTTTTTCAGGCTTTCTAAGTTTGAAATATTTCATAATAGAATATTGGGAAAGAGTCATAGATGAAAATATAGGTTATCATGGGATAGGAATTTTTTTTTCAGGCTTTCTAAGTTTGAAATATTTCATAATAGAATATTGGGGAAGAGTCATAGATGAAAATATAGGCTATCATGGGATAGGAAACAGTCTTTTTTCCGTGAGACCAAGGGTAAAATCTGGAAATTAAAAGGTTATTGGGCTTTGTGACAGCCTGGAGAGGTGGGATAGGGAGGGTGGGAGGGAGGGAGACGCAAGAGGGAAGACATATGGGAACATATGTTTATGTATGACTGATTCACTTTGTTATAAAGCAGAAACTAACACACCATTGTAAAGCAATTATACCCCAATAAAGATGTTAAAAAAAAAAAAAAAAAGGTTATTGGATTTGCATGAGTCAAAATGAAAAGCTTTGAAGTAGAAAATTTTTAAATGAACAAAGTTAAAACAAAAATAATGAAGTGGGAAATATTTGCAATATGTGTATCAAAATATATGTATCCATAATATGACAATGAAATATTGTCCCTAGAAATCGACATTATATACACTACTATGTGTAAAACAGATATCTAATGAGAACCCACTGTATAGCACAGGGGACTCTACTTAATGCTCTGTGGTGACCTACATGGGAAGGAAATCCAAACAAGAGTGG